>NC_137181.1:19717500-29465000 GCF_951804945.1 Podarcis cretensis
TTTTCTCTTTGACATCTGGTGGGAGGGCGTTCCACAAGGTGGCCGCCACTACCAAGATGGCCCTCTGCCTGGTTCCCTGTAACTTGGCATCTCACAGCAAGGGAACCGCCAGAAGGCCCTCAGCGCTGGACCTCAGTGTCCGGGCAGAACAATGGAAGTGGAGACGCTCCTTCAGGTATACTGGACCGAGGCCATTTAGGGCTTTAAAGGTCAGCACCAACACTTTGAATTGTGTTCGGAAGAGAAGGGGAAGCGTTGCCTTCTGCACAGGCGAGAAGAGAGTTAAAGCGCAGGGATCAAATCTCGTCTGCTGTGTTGGAGAAAGCCACTCCCCGAATCTGACTCTTCAGACGCATGATTTGGAACTAGCTGTTTGTACATACGTAAATAAAGAACTAAATATCTCTCTGAGTGAGCAGAGGGTGTTTATTTCGAAGAGCAGACACCACCTTGACATGAGCTGATATTAATGGGAAGAAGATGCCTGGGGAATCTATAAAGATAAATGGTGCAAGTTTTCTTGATTTTATCTGTTCTGGAATCTCTTGCATTTTTCATGCCGCTATCAAAATCTGAAGTTCAGTATCATTCTGAGGATTTTACTTCATTATCTAGCAGGCTATACTCCCATGCATTGAATAACATCTGAATCATTTAGTTTCCTGCTCTTAACTCAAAAGTTTGTTTGTTTTTAGCGCAATCATATGTTCTGTTCACATACGATAAGTGTTGTCAATGAATTAAGCTGCAACAGATGTTTAAACTGGTTTTTTTGTGGCGCTGAAAGATTCTTTGAACAAGGTCAGCATTCCCTAATTAAAATTATCACTCAAGTGCTGGGCATTCCGCCACGTTAATCACAACAATTTGATTTTGTTTGCCATAAACACTTTCTTACCCTGCTAATGTAGCATGAAATTACTTCATTGTAGCATAAGTCACAATAGACAAGCAGGTGGAAATTACAGCCATGCCTAGCATTATCTTAGCAATAATACAAGTTTTCCTTGTTTCCATAAACTGTTACGCTCTAGAGAAATGGTACAATCAAAATAGCTACTTTAGTATGTATTTACATTTGCTATAAATCAGTGTACTTAGCAGACATTTATCAGATTGCATAATCTTTTAAGTTTGTTCTTGGCATCAGACCTCTGGGCACAACCACTAATTAAAGAGTTTACAATGGCTTGTGGCCAATGCATGTGTTAATTGCCAGTAGCTTTCGCTCAATATTTTCTTGTGTGATTCTTTGTGCAGCTAGGATTCCCACAGCTTCCAAGATTTGGGTTTAGGGCAATAATTTCCATACCAAGGGCTGAGCTAGGCTGTAAGAGAACTATGACGCGTGCTATGAAAAAGAAAGAAACAATTGTGCTTTGAAGAAGGATGCCTGATACATCTCTGATTTAATTCATCCTTACCTCTTCCTAATCACCCTACACTGTAGGGCCTGATTCTTGCCACATCTCTAAATCAGGTGTAGTGGGAATGTTTTAGTCATTCCTGATTCAGCCACACATCAGATTTTCCCACTGCCTTCTGATCCCTGAATGAGTCACAGATCTGGGTTGGCCCACTTCCAAGCAAGATGCATTGTGCTGGATTCTCCAGATTAAGTTAGTCATGCTTTGGTCCTATTGAACTCAACTCGGATCGTGACTAATTTGTCTCATAGATTTTGATGGAATTGCAGCATGAAAAAATGCATGCAGCACAGAAAGCTGGAAGGAAGGGATAATCAGCATTTGCTATTTCAACTCTGAGAACAGGCTTCCTCAACCTCGGCCCTCCAGATGTTTTGAGACTACAATTCCCATCATCCCTGACCACTGGTCCTGCCAGCTAGGGATAAGGGAGTTGTAGGCCAAAAGCACCTGGAGGGCCAAGTTTGAGGAAGCCTGCTCTAGAAGGAGGAAGGCTAACCTGTGACCCTCCAGACATTGCAGTACTACAGCTCCCATCATTTCTGGCCACTGGCTATGCTGGGTGGAGGCTGATGGGAGTTGGAGTCCAGCAACATCTGGAGGGCTACATTCCCATCTCTGCTCTGGAAGTAAACTTTCCCAGGTATGAAGTTTGTCTCCAGTTTAGACCAAAAGAAAGGTGTGCCTCAGGCCTCAGCTATGAGACGTTTAGGAGGCACTGATTTAGGTTACCTGCTCTGACAGAGGATTGCTGCATCTTTAAAGATAAGTGAGTCTCATTATCTTACATTTTCTCACTGCACAGTACTTATAATATCAGCAGCACCCTCTCTTTGGAGGGCTCTGAGGAGTTCCCTCTGAAGACAATGTTCTCATATTGACTTGGGGACAGAATATGGATGGGTGATAATTAGTTGGGTGGTTCTGTGGAACTTTGCCAGTGACTGCAGAACAATTACAGAACAATTTTTCAACACAGCAGTGATGTCTCTTGGCAGAGACCCCTTTAATTATAAATAATATGGGGAGTGTGCAGTATTTCATTTTTACTTATAAGAAATAATAGCCTTGGTTTGCGAAAGGTTTGAAAAATAAATTTGTATTCTTTAATTATGAATTTGTTTAAAACTGTTTGGTTACCAGGAACAGGAATGTGGATCTCTACCCATTTTTGCGGGGGGATAAAGGAAGGAACTGTATTGTTGCACCTCTCCTATTTTCACAGCACCCCGTTTAGTCAATAGGAGAATCATATGCCAGGGCTTTATTGCGCCCGTGATTGTTCTCTGCATAATGTTTAGGTTCCCTCACTGCAAGAAGCAAAGCTACAGGGAACCAGGTAGAGGGCCTTCTCAGTAGTGGCACCCGCCTTGTGGAACGCCCTCCCACCAGATGTCAAAGAGATAAACAACTACCTGACAGAAGACATCTGAAGGCAGCCTTGTTTAGGGAAGTTTTTAATGTGTGACATTTTAATGTATTTTTAATCTTTGTTGGAAGCCGCCCAGAGTGAATGGGGAAACCCAGCCAGATGGGTGGGGTACAAATAATAAATTATTACTATTAATTATTCCCATCACCATGAAGTGCATTTTATCCCATTCTGTGCTGGCTGCTTAAGTTGGCTACTAAAAGCCCATGAGAAGTGCCTATATGGCCATACAAGTTATTCTCTCATGCTTTGTTTGCTCTCTGCCTTCTTGGGCTCACTGGAGACTGAGTGGATCAAAAACCATTAGGGAAAGGGAAACAGCACAATTCCAAGAATGAAAGGGAGGTTTTCCCCATTTGCTAGCTCACCACATAGTGTTGTTCACTAGAGAATCCTTGCCTAGTGGCTGAGAAATGAAGGAATGGCGCCATCTGGAGGCTGAAAGTGTACATGGTGCCCTTGGCAATCTATTTTGGACACAGGCGAAGGGAAGACAGAGATCCAGTAGGACAGACGTGCCTGGTGTCGGGGGTCGTGGGGCGAAAGGCAGTGAGCAGGACTGACTGACCCACCCATTAGACAAGATGAGGCAAGTGCCTCAGGTGGCAAGGTCCACAGGGGCAGCAGATGCGGCCTCCAAGGAATGCATCACCCGCTGCCACAGTATGCGTTTCTTGGAAGCCAGGTCTTCCTCAGCAGCTCCCCCACCTCCATGTACAACCTCTCAAACAGTTCTCCAGCAGATCCCTTGTGGAGAAGGAACAGCTTGTGATTATGTGCTGGGAAGTGTTGGGTATGACACTGGCACAGTCCTACCTCTTCACCAGCTCATGAGGATGGCTGGTTCTTGCAATTTCTCATTCCCCTTTCTTTGCCCCCCTCAGTTCTTTGGGCAGAAGCCACCCATGGGCATCGCCTCAGTTTCTGGGTAGGATTCCTATTCCGCTGCCAAAGCCTACGTCTACACGGGAGCTTTTTGTTCGCTGCATTAAAAAAAAAAACAATCAAGGAAATGTGCATTAAAGTATTAAAATTGGCAATCATATTATGCGTCTAATGCAGACTCTGGACTCTTTGGCAGCACACGCCAAGTGGAAAATAACCTCTGTTGGAAGAAGCTTTGTCAAAGGAGAATCTGGAAGAACGACAAAGTCGGCCTACTGAAGCTTTTGATCAGCTTTATTTTCTCAAATTGTTTCGTCTTGTTTTTTCCACAGCGCTTATATACCACTTGACGGCAGTAAAACCTCAAATCAGTTTACAGGAAGAGAATTGAGGAATATATAATGTGAACAATTCCACGGCCAGCTCAAGGTTTTGGAAGAGAATCCCTGTACACCTTACTCATCCCCACAGTCCACTCACTCTTGCTTGGGGGCCAATTCCCAGTTCCAGGAGTGAATCCTGTTCTGAGGCAGCTTGCCCAACTTATTGGCACTCTGCTATATTCCGTAAACTGCACTTTGAGGGGTAAATATTAGCAAGCGCAGGGAAAGGTCAATTGTCAAGAGTAACCAAGTGTGGAGACCTGTTCTAGATTGGGTGTGTCATGCAACTGCTTTACCTCCAAAGTAAAAGTGGTGGCATCAAGCACACCTTTTAAACAGCATGATGAATGTAACATGTAGCTTGGCTCTCCGTTATTTCT
This sequence comes from Podarcis cretensis, assembly GCF_951804945.1. NCBI lineage: Eukaryota > Metazoa > Chordata > Lepidosauria > Squamata > Lacertidae > Podarcis > Podarcis cretensis. The sequence goes on from NC_137181.1 coordinate 19,722,008, forward strand.
ATGCTAACATTCGACTCCACTAAAATTATGAAACTAGTACTGTACCTGCAAATGTTGGAAAGGCTATGGCTTGCCAGGGAACTGTTGATGTGGAGTTGAGCTGTCCTGAAATCTGGAGTCACAAAAGTGGCCAGTCCTGCTGCTTTCTGTACAGTGGTACCTCAGGTTAAGTACTTAATTCGTTCCGGAGGTCCGTTCTTAACCTGAAACTGTTCTTAACCTGAAGCACCACTTTGGCTAATGGGGCCTCCTGCTGACGCCACGCTGCCAGAGCACAATTTCTGTTCTCATCCTGAAGCAAAGTTCTTAACCCGAGGTACTATTTCTGGGTTAGTGGAGTCTGTAACCTGAAGCGTATGTAACCCGAGGTACCACTGTATATGGAATTGAGAGGGGTAGCATTTTCCCCGTTGCCTCAGGCAGCAAAAATGCCTTGGGCCAACTCTGTGCCTTTTTTTCAAACCCTTATTTACACAGGCAATTTATTTTCTTGTCACATAGGAAAATCAGAGCAGAAAACACTTTCTGAAATTGCCTTTCTTGTCAGTAACAATTGGCGTCCTTGACAAGTTGGTTTGTTTATCAGAGAGGGCATCGTTGCAGCCTGCTTATGAGGAATCCTACCTTTTGGTTGCCATGGCACTTGGGAAGAGAAATCCCATTGTTATGCTACAAATGCATGATTTTCAGCACCGTAATTTGCAATGGCTGGTACCATCCAGGATTCCCAATCCCATATTTTTGATGTGAGGCAAATGTGGAAATGGGAACTGGTTTGAAAGGAATAACTGAAGGGGGAGGGAGCCTAACCCTTCCCCACCAGCCGATTATTTTCCACAAATGTCCCCAAGCTGTTTTAAATCTCTCCCACCAGCAGCTGGATTCATAAGTAAGCATTTGCAAGGGACAACTGGTAGGGGTCCAAGGGAAAGGCTTTAACCATCCATCCTCCTTCTGGTCACTCATCCTCTGCAAATTTCTCCTCTGCCCCCAAATCTGCATGACCTCAGCAAGCATGGAAAGATGCATTTGCCTAGGTAAGGTGCAATTCCACAGCCATCATTTCCCTATGATATATTTTATCTGATTTATTAGCCACCCATCATCTGATCCTTGGATGGAGGTACGTCACAAAAAACCCTCATAAAATATAAACTCTATTCTATAAAATATCATACAGTGGTACTGTACCTCAGGTTACATACGCTTCAGGTTACAGACTCAGCTAACCCAGAAATAGTGCTTCAGGTTAAGAACTTTGCTTCAGGATGAGAACAGAAATCGGGCTCCGGCGGCGTGGCAGCAGCAGAAGGCCCCATTAGCTAAAGTGCTGCTTCAGGTTAAGAACAGTTTCAGTTTAAGAATGGACCTCCGGAACGAATTACAGTAAGTACTTAACCTGTGGTACCACTGTAGTAACAAAAAACAGAGCTTCAATAACATATTAAGCAGGCAATTAAAAAAATAGTACCTGAGTAGCTCAAAACCTCTGCCCTTCCCAAAGACCAGAGTAAACAGGTGCATTTTCAGCAGCTGAGGAAAAGTGTTTGACACGGCTCAGAGAGGTCATTTCAAATGTCGGGCACCACCACAGAGAAGGCCCATCTGCCTGCATACCCCCTCCCAACCTACATCACCATAAACGCCTTGGACTGGACTTGGAAGTGAATTGAATAAAAACCACTTGAATAAAAACGCTTACTATGGGAGCTTGTGAGATGCTTTTGCAGTTTTTCAGTAATTATTTGGCAACCATTAATCATGTATGGTAAGGACTAACCCCAGGGAAGAACCAGACAACAAATATGGTTTGTGATTTAGAACACAGAGCACTGATGTACATCATATTTTTCTGCCTGCTGCGCACTGTTCCTTCATGGATCTTTTTGTTACGTGATAGAAATATCACCTTTGCTTTAAAAAGAAAATATTTTGTTTTGGAAAAATCACATTCATTTTTACAATAATTTTAAAATACGTTTTTAATGCTATGGCACAAACAATTATCAAGTCATCCTTACTATTTTTTATTTAAATTTTGTCTAATGTGCTCATGAGAAAAGATGCAATGGATTGCTTAGCTTAGTTTGTGGGAAATGGCAATGTGAATGAGTACCACTGGTCGCTGTCCCCTGTGGTGCAGCTACTTGCGTAGCTATTTGCACAGATGTCACTGTGGTGACAGCCAGCCATGCAAACAGCACACTAATGTCATGGAGTTGAAGCAGATGACTTTTTATTCTGGGCATGGTCACTTGATGTGGTGTCTGACAACTTCAACTCCAGCTGCTAGGACAGGGATTATTTTTAGCTTATGTGTCATTCTGACCCTAAATAATCCACATACAAAAAATATCTGAGATGACAATGAACTTTATCAAGTAATGCCTATGTTCAAAATGATCTGGTCCCTTCTTCAAATCTCACTTCAGCCCCAAACCCGCTATGTGACAAACCACTATTTCTCCAAGCCCCAGTCCCCTGTTTGCAACTGGGGGTTGATAATACTCCCCTTCTGTTTTTCACCAGTTATGGAAGGCCCTTTTTATATTTTATTCCAGCAGGCTTTTATTTTATGAGGCAGAGGCTTTTGTTAGAATTTTAGTTGAACTGCTGACCCTGTCTCATTTTTGTAATTGGTTTTATAAATTGTAAGCTGTCCTGATTGGTGTATTTATACTAGAAGGGATGATATATAAATACAATGAAAGAATCATCATGAACATCATATTGATCTATGTTACAGGGCTATTGTAAAACTAAAGTGACAATGTGGCATGTCATGCAGTGACATAGGACAGGGCCTTCTCTGTTGTGGCACCTGGGATATGGAATCCCTGTAAAAATGTGACTGTCTTACTCATTGGTAGCTTTCTCCTACCAACTGATGAATTGCCTCTAGCAATATGTTGTCAATTTGTTGTTGCTGTTGTATTGAAACTACTTATGGTGCAATTTTGATGCATTTTTTAATATTTTAAAACTTGCCCTGGGATCCAACATATAATAAAAAAATAATATGAACATGACCAGTCATTATTATTGTACTATCCAGGATCCTAAAATATCAAGGCTCCAAGGTTCAGGCAAAAATTACAACTCATCTAGGGATTCTTCCATCCAGTGCCTACAGAGACTTCTATACTTCAGGACATCTCAGTTCCCAGAAAGCGGCAAAATGTATCATAATTATAGAAGGTGATTATATCACACGTTACAAATTATTAATGATCACAGGGAACATTCTGCAACAGTTGCTCTTAGAACAAATTCCTATGAGAACCTTTTCAAGACAAATGATTAATCCCTACATCGCAAAACCTGTTTTACATTTTACAGGTGGGCAGAGATGCAACAGAGCTGGAGGGAGTTAGACTCCATCACTGACTATCAAATCCAGCTAGAAGAAACAGAGGGAATCAAAAGTTTTGTGTCTTTTTGCAGAAAATGTATATTTTTTTGTCTTTGCCAATTTCCTGACCTCATTCTGCTTCTAACCATGACTAATAAGACAAAAGCCTTCTGTGCTTTCAGCGGCCAACAGAATGTTGAAAGGGTGGATAATAAAGTCTTCCAATATCCTGCGTATTCACTGTACAGTATTTCCATTGAAACTCATGGTCCTTATGGTCCTAATAAACACGGATAGGCCTGGCAAACAGTCAGTGGAGCCCTGCTATATTCTGCCAGCTGTCACTAGCTGAAGAGACTGACATTTCAGCAACCGCAGGGATTTTCCTATGACAACAACTGACCATGTCGCCCAATGGCCACGTTTCTCTTCTAAACGTCTAAATGTATATGTTGTAAACCAAGGAGTGAATGCATTGAAGATGGAACGCAGCAGGAAACAGAAGAAACACAGTGGCGAAAGGGCCTTGCGGACATTTGTGTGAAAGAATAGTTGCAAAAAGACAAAGCAGCAAGAAAACACAAGACATGCCAAAAACAAACACCGCAAACTGAATAGCTCTTAATAAGCAGGCAACGGCTGGATGACCAGAGCTGAACAGTATACTAGGTTTCGTTTTATGTGTGGGAAAGACAAAATTTGGAATGAGGCACAATCTGTGAATCAGCAGTTCTGGAATGCCAGCACGGAAAGAATGGCAGTAATGGATCCAAGGGGGGAACAGAGGCAAGTGTGTAAGCTATTCAGAGTCAGTTTTAGCTTAGCACGCGCTTCCAAATCCCATCTAAAATGATGAGATGTGGTCTTGGAGACATTTAATGACATTCCTCCAAGTATAAACTAAGGCCATTGGCGAAGCAAATCGCCAATGACATCTGTTAACCCCGGCAGAAGTCAGATGAAAGAAATGCCTTAGGGGCCATTCACAAAATGTGCAATTTGTGAAGGGCGGGGGGGGGGGGCGGGTAGCAAAGCTGAGAGAAAGAAGGTGTTCAGTACTGTATTGGTTAAAATATGGAGGCATTGAGATAGGGGTTAAAAAGACCTTTAAATTTTGTAAGAAATTGATATTTTGGCATGGCAGTGCCTACACTTTGGAACTCCCTCCCTATTGATTTTCATTGTATTGTTTTCAGCAAGAGAAATTTAGTTCCATGGCACACTGTTTGAAGTCTACTGCCTTAAGCCGTGGATTGGGTGGATCAGTTCAAAGTTTGGCATGTGACAAGCTCATGTGATGAACAGCTCACGTGTCAGCCTGTGCACCGGAAACTGGGTACAGTCAGGCAACCGTTTCCCTGTATTCCAAATTATTAGTAGATTCACTCAGCTCATGTTGTCCACATGGCAATTTGACTGTGAAACAGCTATAATCTACCAGTTATAATTATGCATTTTGTGATACCACTGACCATGCTATCCTCCTGAACTGACTCAATTAAATTGGTTCGGATCCTCTCTCTGGGGTTGGTTTTGAAAAATAGCACTGGTTAATAGAAAGAGAGGTGCCAGAACTCACCATGAACGCCTCTCTTGTTTTCTTTTAATGGCAATGGCGCCTACCTGAGAGGTGCCAGCACTGAGTTCCAGTGAGTTCCTGCTGAAGAAAGCCCTGAGCCTATCTCCAATAATATTTAACACCTGAACACACTCACCAATAAGACTTACTTCTGAATAACCATATTCAACTTGCCTTGTTTGTAAACCTGCCTTCTAATAAACAATGGAAATATTTGTGCTAAGACTGTGCCTATACTAGCTTTCTTGAAGTAACTAAACAATTGTTTTCCCCAAAGGATCCTGGGAACTTTAGCTTGCTAAGTGTTCTGGGAATTGCAGCTCTGTGTGGTTTAAACTACCAGTCCCAGGATTCTTTGGGGGAAATATTATACAGTACTGCCAATGTATGATGTGTGTGTAGTCTTAGTGACTCTCAAGATTATCTCTGACTGGATGGCGGACCATTTGCCCATCCAACAATCCAGTTGAACTCAGAGATAATTTGCCATGTGTCTTTTGCCTTCATTTTCATGGGCCTGAGGAAACTGTTCCCTGTCAGAGCGGAACACATACTTGAACTGTGCCAAAGGACACTTTGCCTATCTGTGAATTACTGGAACTGATTCTAGTAGCAATAGTTAGACAGTGTTTCTTGTCTTTTATTTTTAATGCCATTGACCAATTCTCACTCACTTTAGTCTTGAATAATTTAATAAATATCCTACATTAGAAAACTGGAGTTCAATAATGAGGATCCAATCCATGTCTGTCCTAATGGTTAGAAGAAGAATGGACTCAGAACAGCCTTTTCTCCCCTTTAAAATACACTAAATTTATATTTCCATGCATTCAGATAAAATAAGTACATGGTGGCAGCAGTGCTACTGGTAGGTAAGTTATGCAAAAGGTAATTTATGCTCTCACCAAATGTAAACATTGGAAACCTGAGTTTACTTGTTAATGGATGCTATCTTGAGGGAGGGGGGTTGCACATCTAAAATAAATATTATTTTTTAAAAAATATATGCAAACAATATATCTCAGCAGTCCTACCTCTCATTTTGAACACATGTGGGTTAAACCACAGAGCCTAGGACTTGCCGATCAGAAGGTCGGCGGTTCGAATCCCTGTGACGGGGTGAGCTCCCGTTGCCCGGTCCCTGCTCCTGCCAACCTAGCAGTTCAAAAGCACATCAAACTGCAAGTAGATAAATAGGCACCACTCTGGCGGGAAGGTAAACGGTGTTTCCGTGTGCTGCTCTGGTTCTCCAGAAGCTGCTTAGTCATGCTGGCTACATGACCCGGAAGATGTACACTGGCTCCCTCGGCCAATGAAGCGAGATGAGCGCCACAACTCCAGAGTCAGCCACGACTGGACCTAATGGTCAGGGGTCCCTTTACCTTTTTATTTGTAAATAATTTCTATGAGAGATACTTAAGAGTCCGTTTAAAACAGGGTCAAGTCATTGTTGCAGCCGGTACCTGTGTAATTGGTGTGGTAGATCTCCAAGTGCTTCATTAGAAACATATCCAACGATACCATCCGCAGGTCTCACTTAGTTAACACAGCTGGTTGCTTCCCAGAAGGCCTCAGAAGAGGGCTCTCTGGAGGAACGGGTTGAAAAGACAAAAACAAAACCCTGCCAACTGATTTCTACATGTAACGTAAGAGCCAGGCCTATCTACCTAGCACAGCATCCTGTTTCCTACAGCAGCCAACCCAATGTCCATCTACAGCAGGTGTGAGGAACCTCTGGCCCACCTGAAGTTGCTGAACTACAGCTGCCATCTTCTGTGGCTGCTCGCCATTCTTGCTGGGGCTGATGTAGTTCAACATCTGGAGTACCAAAGATTCGCCAGCCGTTAGCCCTCTCCTGCTGCTGTTCCCTAGCAACTGAGGTCTGTGTAATCCGGATGTCTGCGTTATCAGATACAATTTTGTGTGTGCGAATGGTCACTGTTAACAACGTAATTACCACCATCTGTATAGATTAAAATAAGTCTCAAACAAGCCAGTGCATAGACAAAGCAGAATTGCTTTATGGCCGTTGCTTTTGTTGTTATTTTCCAGATGAATACCTGAATTAGAATACTGTTAAGTGCCAAATTGCTAGGTATATAGCACATCACATAAATTGTGTAATACTATTTCCATGCAGGATGACTGCTTTAATGCACGAGCATTCGGTTTGAGGTTATTTTTTATATTTGTTTCTTTTTATTTTTACCCTGGCAACTTTTCATAATGGACTGCAATTAGCAATGATGTTTCTGGAACTTCGCAGACAAATGAATAGTGCCTTATTGGCAGACTTACTGCACAGCTAAATATTCTTTAAAGTTGTTGCTTATTGCTTTTCTTTCCAGTTAAAATTTCCCTCATTTTTTCAAGCAAGTTTGCCTTTATTAATATCAGAAGGTCACACAATTCCTTTTTGAACACTTACATTATCTGTGGTCTAACAACATGGCAACAGCACTGATAGCACTTTGGAGAGCTCCAGTTTTCAAGAGATTCTTCATACACCTTATAAAGGTTTATATCTCATGGGAGTCATAATGATGTAATCCGTACTCTAAGGTTTTGTTCCTGCTTTATTATTCAGCTCAAGCTGTTGCATAATTAAGGTAAGAGCAATAGCAAAACATGCTTGCTCCTTGTTGAAGAAGCCTGCTTGTGTTTACTTCAGAAAGGGGCCAATGAGACACAGATCTTCTGATTAAGTATTATTCCTCCCTTGCAGAAATAGTTTAAGCATTTTATGTGTGGGCATAGGAGCCAACTCCTAGGGGTTGAGGTCCCTTTGACGCCCCCTCCCCCATAAAATATTTGAGGAGGCTGAGCCCCTCCCCTGAGTTGATGGGCATTGCCATTCAAATGTTGTATATGTGTGTGTGCCGTTTCTTGTGTTTGATTATGTGGGGCAGGGCTTACCTCAATATGTTATTCAAGTTGGGTGTGGGGGTTACAATTCCAAACTATTATACAGCCCTTTCCACTTTACCAGTGGGGAGAAATCCAAAAGCAGAACAACGAAGTTTAATTACCTTTGTATGAAAAGATACCTGATGTAATTGCAAACATACAAACAGAGCATAGAGGAAGCAAACAGATTCCTGCAACAGGATGCAAAACTGCTCATCCTGGATCAGATTCCCGGAAAGCAGCTTTCCCCTCATAGCATGCAGGTTGCTTCTAGTTCATTGATTACTACAGTCCGGCTACAGTCTTGCCAGCACCGTCTGTTAAGAGTTTGGGTGTAATCTTTGATACCTCCCTCTCTATGGAGGCGCAGATTACAGCTATAACAAAGGCGGCATTTTTTCATCTCCGCCAAGCTAAGCAGTTGGCCCCTTATCTCTCTCGCCCTGACCTAGCCACTGTGATCCATGCGACGGTCACCTCCAGACTGGATTATTGTAACCCGCTCTACGTGGGGCTGCCCGTGAGACTGACCCAGAAACTCCAGCGGGTGCAGAATGCTGCGGCGAAACTCCTTATGGGGTCTTCGCTGCGAGATCACATTCATCCGGTACTATACCAGCTGCACTGGCTCCCGGTGGAGTACTGGATCAGGTTTAAGGTGCTGGTTTTAACTTTTAAAGCCCTATACGGGCTAGGACCCTCGTACCTACGGGACCGCCTCTCCTGGTATGCCCCACAGAGAAATCTACGGTCTGCAAATAATAACATCCTCAAGGTCCCAGGCCTCAGAGAGGTTAGGCTGGCCTCAACTAGAGCCAGGGCCTTCTCGGCTGCGGCTCCAATCTGGTGGAACGCTCTGTCACAAGAGGCTAGGGCCCTGCGGGACCTGACATCTTTCCGCAGGGCCTGCAAGACAGAGTTGTTCCACCAGGCCTTGGTCAGGGCGCAGCCTGACTCCCTCCTCTGGCAACCTGCACAGAATTTTGCTTAATCGGTTGCCATTAATCTGATTTTAATTAATTTTTATAATGAAATATTTTTAGAATGTGTGATTATTTGATTGTTTGATTATTTGATTATTGTTAGCCGCCCTGAGCCCGGCTTCGGCTGGGGAGGGCGGGATATAAATAATTTTTATTATTATTATTATTTATTATTGTCTTGAATAAACAGGTTCACACCACCCTAATCTCCGAGCAGTGTGAGATTCCAGGGGTTCCAGGCACATACTCAGGGAAAGCAGATTTTATTAACACATATATACAACCTGAGCCTATGATGGAAGGGTTCACAGCATTAACACGCCAAGGGTCTTGCTTCTCCTATAGCCACAGCCTTGGATTCCAACAGAAATCAGGCATGGCTTTTTCTCCCAGTTGACCAGTCTTCAGCCTTGCTTCTAGTGTCTAGCTCACATAAATCCACTCTCAGCTCTGGTCTTTGCTTTTCTAACTACCAGCCAGTTGAGGGAGAGCCCCCACCCTTTTTAGATTATCTGGCACAGAGCCCCTTCCTTAATGACCCGTACTTAGAGGACCATTACCTCAACAGGAAGCTAGCCTGGCTATTCCAGGAATTGAATCCAGGAATTAGAAGCCATACAGCCTGCCTACCCCCCAACTCATTACTCTGGCCATAGATTTGCCTTGTCTCTCTGCCCTACTCACTCTTTCTTCCCATACTCCTTGTTCCATCAATTAACTACTGATGAATCCCTGGAGATTGAAGAAAGGTCATCTTTAGAGAGGGAGATATGAGAAGAGTGTCCCTTTTCTTAATCCATTTAATAAAACCTGCTTCTCACAAATGTAATCCAAGAAGGAAACAAACAGGCTGGCCCAGAAAGCAAACAAATCCATATTGTGTGCTCTTTTGTCTTTTGTTTTTTGCTGGGTTATGTACGCACTGCTGCATAAAACTATGCTGACAAAGGAAAATAGGGCACGTTGTTCGTCCTATGTAGTTTAAAATGGGTGTGTGAGAGAGACCTTCCAATCCCAGTTAGTAATCTGGCTGCTAAATTATGCACCAACTGTAATTTCCTTTACCCCAGACAGTAAATTGCTCTACACTATCTGGAGAAGCTCCACTGGATGACATAGTGAGGATGTGATGAAAACAGTGAAGTGCTTCTCCTTTACTATGTGTTCCACAGATCATTCAGCCAGGGCTGCATCAAAAGCGTCAGTCATATCAGCCAGAAAATTGTTCCCTCAGCCATCTGTAAACCAATTGGATCTATCAACCTCCAAGGGGGAGGTTCCCTGCCTCTGTGGAGGGGAGATGCTACTGAAGGTCAAAATCTCAGTAGGAGGTGAGAAGCGTTTGATGTTAAAATCCCATGCCCTCAGAGGGTGTCCTGCCACATGTGTTGGGTTGTCCACATGTTGGAACAGTCCCATTGTTGTGGTGGCCATTAAGTCCTGAGCCAACCCGGACTTGGCATGAATGTTGAAGAACCCCAGGAACAACAACTTGGGGGTCCTCAACACCACGTCCAAGATCACGTTTGTCAGCTCAGGTAGGGAGACTGCTGGACCATGAGTTTGGAGCAGGGGGGAGTTAAATAAGCAGAATTCCTAATCTACCCTGAATGCCCAGTGCAAGGCACAAACACTCTAGATCTCCACTCAAGTGGAACAGCCTACTGAATCACTTGAAATGTGCAGAGGTTTATGTGCTAATTAATTTAATTTCCAGATCATTTCAATCTGGACCTAATGAAAGTTTAGACTTTCAGAGGTGGGTGTTTCTTATTTAATGACCTTTACTTCTGGAATTTATTTATTGAAATCTAGTAACCTTAATTAGACAATATTGATTTCATTTTTGGCATTTTACTGGTTTGTGTTCTCCCCTGAGACTTCTGTTTAAGGAGACCCAAAAACTGTAACAACATTATTAAGAATAATAATCTCCCCTTATGAAATCTTGTTCCTTTTAGGCTATAAAATCCCCAAATTAAACTTTGATTTGTGGACTCCTCTGCCCCTGAAGTGCACTGCACATTCTATAAAAAGGCACAACCAATAGTCCAATTTCACCTTCGATGCTGCATAGAAATAGTGGAATACATGCAAAATGTATGGTGGCTAACCAAATACATGAGTACAGCCACGTTTCACTTATGTATCTTTGCATTATGCTTCATAGATTATAAGTATATTCAATATGCCTGAAATGCTGTTAAGACCCATACTGCATATTTTCAGTTGCCTTTAATGAGAAGAGCACCGGTTGCTTTACGGATGCTGAATTTCCACATCCATTGCCAAGTGATTAAACTAGCATCTTGGTTTTTAAATTTGATGAAAACAAATTCTGTTTGACTCTGCATGTGCACCTGCACTGACAATTTAGTCAAATTGGGGTTTTTCTAAAAAGATAAAATCAAGCTAGCTGATGCCAAACCAATTTTGACAGGATAATTACATCATTATGTAGATGTAGTAAGCTTCGGAGTTGGCACAACCCCTGTGCTAAAGTGACTGTTTCTATAATACATAATAGCAGCAGAAATTACAGATTTTTTTTCAAAGTTTATTGCATTACCTGGAAAGAAGCGGTAAGAGTCTGAGGCCGCAGTCTTATGCACATCTATTTGGATCAAGCTCTGTTGAACATGGGACTTAGGCTATGTATATATTTGTTGCTTGAAATGCAGAGGTCATTTTTATGTACACAGGTGGGAATGTCTTCATCTAATGCAGGGGTCAGCAACCTAAGGCCCATGGGCCAGAAGTGGCCCGCAGAGGTCGTTTGACCAGCCCACGAGCCACCCCCAAACCAAGCTGCCCGCCCGTGTGCTAAACCAGCACAGTGTGGTGCGCAGACTCGTTCTGCGGCGCCGAAAACCACATCTGCGCAGATGCAGACGCCGAAAACCACAGGCGCGTTTGACCGATCTGGCTCAGGCAAGATAAACCTTGCTGACCCCTGATCTAATGTGTATTACCTGATTTGATTCCCCATGCCTGCAACTCCCCCTGAACTCCCACTATTCAATGAAACCCTCATCTGTGCATGTGCAACCACGGTGCAGCTTTTGGTGATTATTTTTTGGCATTTAAACATAACGGCATGGGCACCTGTTTAGAATGATGCACTCCAGTGGTGTAGTAATGCACTCTGGACTTTAAATAGTTTTGGGTGGGTGGACTCTTTGGAAGGTAATGTGTATTACTTTTCACTTCCATCAATATATGGCAAGCCAGTCATGCTACATTTGGGGCCCTTTCCGCTGATTCTGCAGAGTGGGGCCCTGGACGTCTGCCCTAAATTCCTGCCCTGACAGCACCACTATGTTCTTCCTGAGAGTCTGACGTCAGACTCCATCAAAGAACAGTGGTCTTTTAAAAGCTGTGTTGACATCCTTAGCCTAGTGAATAATTGTTGCCTACAGCATGTCTGTGGCTGAGAAGCAGAGCTGCTTTTGTCCTGATTAAGATGAAACACTAGTCTAAGACAGAGGGACTTGTTACAACATGATTTTCATTGGGAAGCCTGAAAACTTGTCTTGCAACACTGAACAACTTTAAAATAAATTATTTCATATGTTAAGAAAAATAAATAAAAACTTCAGGTTCAGTTCAGAGACTATCCACTAATGTCTTGGTCACCAGTCGGCATAATTGCTAGCCATCAAATTTAGGTCATAACAAGAAACTGGCCTGTGTGTGTTGAACTCAACTCACATCCATTCTTATTTGAATCTGGCATGCAATAAAATAATGTCAGGTGGACACAGGCCACAGGCTGGGTTCTGTCTTGCTAGAAGACATAACAAGAAGGCATGGTCCTGAGCCCCCGTTGTATTCTAACCAATTTGACATAGCACTCAGATTAACTTCTGCATTGCAGAGCAGGAGTCAGAAGTACGGTAGGTTGGCAAAAAAATCACATAGCATCAATGAAGTTAACTCTTTATTCAAGGAAACACAGTTGACTGGAGGCCAGCCTTAGTGAGCATAGCAACTTGTCTTGGTAGATTTTGCCCCTTTGAGGCAGTTGTGGGGATTGAAGGTCCCTGCCTTCCCACAGTTCCCTCAGTCTCCTCCTCCACTTGCTCCAGTGCTTCCCAAGCAATCTGAGACTTCAACGCAGCGCCTGCCTTTGCTCCACCCTCTTCATCCCTCTTGGCAGACCTTAAGAGATCAGAAACTGAGGAGCCAGCAGCCACCATACCAGGCATACAGGATATAGTCCCAGAGTAGCAGGGTGCAGAGTAGAACAGGCAACATACCTGACAAGGTAATTGACTATCACTGCAAGAACAGACTCAAAAGAACTTCTGGATAAACAAACTGAACACCCTGAACATTCCATAGCTATAAGCTAAAGAATAATTTGCCTATGCTTTTGATTTCTTTTAAAGCCTCCCTTGCACTTAAACAACATATTTCACCTATCTGAGAATTCTTACTATTCTCAACATTCTAAGAATGTCACCTTGACAGATGCTTTTTTTAAAAAGTACCAAATCCTATAATTAAAGGTTTAATGTGACTGTGCTGCTAGTCACTATAAAAGTGCATTCCTATTTACTCACGATTTTCAAAATGTACAGTATGTTAATGTACTTTAAAGGGCAGATAATAAATGTAATATCAGATCAGACAGAATACATGGGTGCTGTATCCTGTAATCTCATTCATGCAATTCAGCTATGAAGAGTCCTTTCTTAATTTCAGTATTTTCTCAGTCAGATGATTTCACACTTAAGATGGTTGCAAATACAGAAGATTGTTACCTATACAATACCTTTATATGCACAAGCAGTGAGGAAGTTTATGGGCTACTTTTTAATGCAAGAAAATGTTGATTGCCATGGGGATTTTGCAAAGCCAAAATGGTTTCGGGAACAGTACATTTTCAAGTGTTGATAATTTGCATTTCTATGTGATATGGTTTAACTTACTCTTCAATTGTCTGTCTCCCTCCTCCAGTGATTCATACCATAATGGCTATTGGCTACTATGCAAACAATAAAAATCTTACTGACTCCAGAAGCATGTTGGTTAGTAAAGCCAAATGTTTTTATAATATACATAGCTGAGATCTTAAATAAACCCCAACTCCTAACTGATTTCACTATACAGTTACAATGAATGTGTTTAGCATATTTGTCAAGAGTTTCTAAACCATAAAATTTATAAGCATGAGCTATTAATCTCTGCTCCAATAATTTTATTATTGTTGTTATTGTAATAAATCATATGGATTTTAAAATAGTAAGAGCAGCACCCTTATAAATACTTCAGATGAGCTGCTGGGGACATTTGAGGAATGTAATGTGTAGTAGAGCAAAATTTCATTAATTCACACAATTCTCATGAATGCAGCTCTACCTACAGTCACAGCGCCTTCTTTCTATATAACATTAATAAATAATGCAACTGCTTTGCAAAAGTGTCTGTGCTTTTTTCTTTTCTTGCGTCATTCAGAGCAGCTCTGTTCTGCTAAGGCAAAGCCTCTTTTATACCTGATTGATTTCAAGTCCATTTAAAAGATGCTCCAGTAGAGTGCCAGCTTGGAGTGGCCTTAAATGAACTAAGAGGTAAATGCCCATATCTTGGTTTGTGTATCTGGGGCTTTATTTAGGATAAAGCTGTTGATGAAGCTGGTTTTCAACACTTTCTGAATAAGTTGCCAGTGGGAGGTCGAATTGCATCCCAGGAAAAACTCCGTGGCACCAGCAAGAGGATTATCAACCGGGTTCCAGCCATCAGAGGAGCAGCAGCTGCAGGGAGCTTGCTTGTGCCTTCCATGTCAGAAAGCACTGCCAGTTGCCCTTGGTTTGAGGACCAGAAGAGAAGCAAACTCTGTCTCCATCCAAGGTCCACTGGGAAGATGCACCTTTTGCCTTTCATAGGAACAAACAAAGCTACTTTGTACTGTAAGATCATTGGCTCATTAGCTCAATATGGTCTACACTGACTGGCAGTGGACACTGATGGACATTGGACCCGGGACCATTTGCATGCAAAGCATGTGATATGCAACTGAGCTACAGCCCTTTCAAGAAAGGGCATACAGTGGTACCTAGGGTTCCATAGGCTTCAGGTTCCATAGGCTTCAGGTTACAGACTCCACTAACCCAGAAATAGTGCTTCAGGTTAAGAACTTTGCTTCAGGATAAGAACAGAAATCGTGCTCCGGCGGCGCGGCGGCAGCAGGAGGCCCCATTAGCTAAAGTACTGCTTCAGGTTAAGAACAGTTTCAGGTTAAGAACAGACCTCCGGAACCAATTAAGTACTTAACCCAAGGTACCACTGTAATGATAAATGGAAAAACAGCTTGGACAGAGAACGAATAGCTGCTGAGAACTTTGCTTCTCCACTCTCTGCTGGAAACAACACTTGGCTCTCCAATCAACCAGTTGCCCTCAGACTCCAGAAGTACAAGAAGGGCAAGAGGAACAAAAAGCACTTAATAGTTTTTTAAAATGTCCAACTCTGTTGGTAAACCACATTGGAAATCATTTCAGTGATAGGTGGGGTAGACATTCAGGGATCTTCACTAGTTGGTTCCATTCCCCCCCCCCCAACCCAAAGCTTTTAGCTGTCTTTCAGACACTCCCTCAAGCTAAAATTATACAATGAAAACAGGCCAAAGAATTCAAATGTTGGTCATACACAGGTGATTATCGATGCTTGAACGCATGGTGGGAGGGGAGAAACAGTTCTTTCAAGCACAATACAAGGAGAGTGGAATGAAACGAAGCTGGTGTGCTTCACAGCTCTGTTAAACAGGACTTATTTCAAGTAAAATTTATTTTTTCTTGAAGGTAGGAAGGGGATACATTTCAGTAGTGGGGCAGAGTTAATTTTGATGCAACAGAAACAATTATCTCACCAAAAATATATATTACATGACTATGGGAATAGTGGACAAATGGAGTGTCGAAGGAAGCGTAATTTTTTACATGATTTAAAATTCACATTCTGAGAAACATGTTCCAGAACACAACTCACAATATGCATGAAATACAATCTCCAAATCCAAGCACAATACAATATAAAACAACTTAATATATCCATTTTATAATAACAGAATAAACTCTCTGAAAGGAAGTTGATGCCAATACAATAACTTAAATAAGAAAGAACGCTTCAGTGTGACATTCATCTTTAAGTGGTGTATCATCTTCTATTTGCTGTATAAATATATCAACTTCCTCTGACAGGTTTATAATCCAGAATACCATTTTTATTTATTTGCTTATTAAATTTGTATACCGTCCTTCATCTCAGAGCTGGCTCTCAGCATAAAAATGCAAAAAACACATGATGAAAACAAGAACAAAACAAACCCATAACATATTCTCCCACAAACACATTTAAAGGACATATCAGTTTATAATTCAGAGCATTGTTTTATAATCTAGCGACACACAATGCAAAAGCGGTTAGACAGGGAGCAGTCCGAGAAAGAATAACAAGCAGGTGCACGGCCAGCGCAGGATTCAATTTTGTCTGTTTGCTTTGCACCTCCTGCGAACTCTCTTTTTTTATCTGCTACTCAGCGCCTCGTTCCACCTTTCCCTCCTCGAGCCTCACGCGCAGGCGCAGTACCGCTGCCGCCCACCGGCCTCCACCACGTGCGCCTGCGCGCTCGGCCTCTTCGTCGGAAGGCGACGAAAGCTCGCTTCGGCTCGAAAGTCTGTTCTTACAGCATAGCGGCTTCTTTTATCGAAAGGGCGGGGTTTGGGGTTGGGGGGAGAAGAAGGGCCGTTTCCGCGCGTGCGCACCAAGTCCGAGGCGGGGCGTCGCGCGGCGGAGTGAGCCGGCGGCGTTCTCTGCAGTGGGTGACGTCACCCCCTCTCCCTCGCCCTGCCCGCCCGCCCCGCCTCTGCCCGGAGAAGGGGAGGGCCCGGATTCGCCGGCTGCAGGCGCTGCCATGGCTGCCATATTGGAAAGGAAGTGAGTGCAGGAGGCGGCGGCAGCGGCGGCGGCGGCCCTGGGCGGAGCAGCCCTTCCCCATTCTTCTCGGCCGCGGCGGGTCTCCTCACGGCTGCGACCCGAGAGTCTCCCCGCACCACTTCCAGAGGCAGGGGAAGGGTAGGCCGGAGGCGGCGGCGGGCGGCTGGAGACGCGGCCGCTTGATAAGGCGTTGAACGCCCGAGAGGAGGAGGAGGAGGAGGAGGAGACGGCTTTGGCCTAAGATGGCGGACCCGGCGGAGTGTAACATCAAAGTGATGTGCCGCTTCAGGCCTCTCAACGACTCTGAGGTGACTCGCGGCGACAAGTACATCGCCAAGTTCCAGGGCGAAGACACCGTCGTCATCGCGGTGAGTGCGAGGGGGGTCGGCCCGCCGGCGAGGAGGGGCCGCAGCCCCCCTGCCGGGTGGTCGGAGCCGGAGGTGGGGGCTCCATGACCCAGCAAACTCTGGAAACCTCGGCGGGGGCGGCGGTGTGAAGCACCTCGGGTGGGGGGTGAGGAATTGGGTGGGGGGAGGGCGGAAGGAAAGCTGTTGCCGGGGCGCTTGGAGGGGAGAAGCAGGGTGGGCTCACCCGGGGTGAGTGAGGGGGCGTGCGAGCCGGTGGTGGAACCGGGGCTGAGGGAGCAGAGGAGGGAAGGGCGTCGAAGTGGGGGCTCAGTGAGGACCGAGGGGCGTCTTGAGGGGTCGGGCGTTGGCTGCAGGAGCGCCCCCTCCTCCTCTGCCTCCCTCCCTGCGCCGCGCCTGTGAAATCTGTTGAAATGGGGGGAAGCTGTAACCTTCCTAATGTCATAATTCCAGCTGCTGAGTAAGGGAGTTGAGGCGCTCCTAGCGCTCCACACAAAAGCCGCTCCAGTGATGTTGTTGTTTTGCTTCGTGTTTACCCGGGGTGCCGGCTCTATTGCATGCATAAAAAAACAGATGCTGTAAAATGCACATTGCAATAGAGAGCGGTGGTGTAGCGGTTTCTCAGCCCCCGCCCTCCATCTCAGGGGGTTTGACACCAGCCGCATAGGAAGATGGTTTTATACCAAGTCAGGCCATTGGCCCATTTCGCTCAGTACTGTCTCAGCTGACTGGCAACGGCCCTCTGGGGCTTCAGGCAGGAGTTTCTCCCAGCCCTACCTGGATATGCTGGGAGTTGAACTTGAGTCGGTTTGCATGCAAAGCATGTGTTCTGCCACTGAGCCTTTTCCAAAGAAATCAGCTGACAGTTATTTGTACTAAGGTTCTTTTTTCCACCTTTGCAGTTAACAGGCTGTAAAATATTGAATAATGAACCTTGCATACACTGGGATAGTTGCCAGACTATAAAGCGGTATTAAGCAAGTAGAGTTCAAACATGTTACAGATATGACGCTGGAACTGTACTAAAGGTGGCTATGATATTGTAGCAATGTCATTTATAGTAAAACTTCAGTGCCGCTATGAAAATAGGTGTAGGTGGACAGCTAATAGTTAATAACTAGAAGTCTCTGTAAGGTAAGTTTGACCGCTGAATGGAACTCACAGATCGGAATACAGTACTTCAAAAATCACATGAATGGGTGTTTTACTGAAGGAAGAAAATTGCACATGTTTATATTGGGAAGACAAGCTTTTTAACGTAACTGAACTAGTTGTTGATGTTTAAATACTTGGGATAGAAGTCAGCACTTTCAAAAAGTGTTTTCATCAGAGAGAACAATGACTTGATGAAAAAGAGTTCCATAGGTGAAACTCATGGTATCAGTTTGACAGCACGCATAACAATGTGCACAGCTTTTTTTGTTTGTTAAGCATTTCTTCTACAAGACTGCACTTCCTTTTTCCCTCAGACAGGTACCTCTTTAAAAATCCTCTCTGATCTTCAGCATGATGTCACACTAAGTCTAGAGTCCCATTTTAAAACTGACTTGATAAAAGCTTTTTTGTAGTGCTGTAGATTGTTTTTGTTTCAAAGCCCCACCCATCAGACATCTGAAAAACTAGCATGCAGCTCAAGCAACTAACTTGGTAAAACAAGTTATTGAACTGCAATATTAAATTTACTTTTCAAAACTTTAAGAAATGCTGGGCATTAATGTTTGTTTATCTTGATAAATTAAGCTTGGACTTTGAAAATGCTCAGCATGCTGTTGACGTTAGAACAGACTAACGTGTTAGTAATTGGGTCGTGTGTGTATGTATATTTGGGTCACTAAATGGTCAACAAACTGTGTGTGGAGACACACACACATATACAGAAAGCGTGCCATTATTGGCCACTCATGTGTCTCCTTTTACAATCTAGCATTCCTATTTAGAGGGTTTAATAATATCCAACAGATTTTTCTTGTAAAATGAAAAATCTTGTAAAAAAAAGATTTTAAGGCAGCGATTGAATGGCAATCTGTCATGGATACTTTATTTGAGATTCCTGCATTGCAGGGGGGTTGGACTAGATGACCCTCTGGGTCCCTTCCAATTCTACGATACTGTGATTCTAACATTGTAACAGTGTTGCCAGCTGCACCAAAATATCTGGTCAAATCCCAGATCAGTGATTGACTTCAGGCACTCAGAATCTCACTCTCTGTTGCCCATCTCTAAAACAAGAATTATGGTAATCATCAATTTGGCTGCTGTGAAGATGAACAATATAGTCTTTAAAGCATATGGCAAGCTTCCAAGAGATTAAACAATACATTGTGTCCTCCCCAATCCTTGGGCATGGAAGAGTAATTTCACCTGGGGTGTTCTTACCCGGATGGGATTCATGATATAGTGTTAAGATGATGAGTGATGTGATGAGCAGCAGTTAAAATGCCGTTGATATTAGTGAACAATTAGTGTTTGAGGCCCTGCAACTTGGAATTGTGGTAGGAGTGCAGAGCCTCTGAGATGTGAGCTAGTAAGATACTGCTATACAGTGGTACCTCAGGTTACATACGCTTCAGGTTACAGACTCCGCTAACTCAGAAATACTACTTCTGGTTAAGAACTTTGCTTCAGGATGAGAACAGAAATCATGCGGCGGTGCAGCAGCAGGAGGCCCCATTAGCTAAAGTGGTGCTTCAGGTTAAGAACAGTTTCAGGTTAAGAACGGACCTCTGGAACGAAATTAAGTACATAACCAGAGGTACCACTGTAGTGCAAATTCATTCTTATTAGTCTGCTCTCCTATTTTTCCTTGTCTAAAATGTATTCAGCATTCTGCTGCTAAACATTTTAACTTTCCTGTGTAGAGCCCTGGTTTTGTAAAAGTACTAGGATTGGTAAATTAGGCTCCCAATGCCAGAGCTTAGTTAGGTCTCAAGAATCTGAGCAAACTACAGTTTATGGACAGTCTTCAAAGGCAGCCCCATGTATAATACATTACAGAAGTCTAATCTGAAAGTTACTAGAGTTTTCGTAACTGTGGTAAGCCAGTCTATCCATGAGGGAATCCAGTTATTGTACTGAAAAACTGAATTAATTGCAACCAGTTTAGCCTCCCATCCTGTAGACTGAATTGGGAACATTTTAGCAAAATGGCTGAGTATGAAAACAGTCTGTGTCATTATTTCTGGTAGTGTTTTAAAGCCACAATGCACATTTATTATTATTTTTAAGCAACTTAGATGGTTTTATTGTTCATTCCATCATTGAGACATTACAAGCTCCTCACAGGTAAAACCTATACAGTTTAGGCCACAGCTTTTCTCAAGGAGAGAATATATTTGACTATCATATTAAACCATAGTTTATCAGGACAGTACCTAGTCCCTTCCTGGACTTGTGCAATCTTCTCCCCACCACCCTGCAGCTGGGAGAAGCTGTGTTGAAGCTTTTGCCTTCACTTAACTGCAGATTGTCATATCCAGTGTTTCAAACAGTGGTTAACAACCATGGGTGATTTTCAGCAACCCAACTTCAAGGCATGGGGGTTATGACACAGACCTGGTTTGCATGTCACACTAAACCAAACTATGACTTTGGGTATGTGTGGGCTTCCAAATAGGAAATCATTATCACTTTGCTCTTCCCTAGTTGCTATCCTGTTGTGCTGAGCTTAGTCAAAACTTGGTTTCGCATATTGTCTGAACCCAGGCATGGGGTCTAGCTCTTCCCAAACCAATCATGAGCTGAACCAAGGTTTGTCTTGTGGCTTAAAACTTACAGTTTGACCAGGAGAATTAAACCTTGAACCTTGGTTCATCTGACAAGGTAAGATAGGCTTATTTATGTTGCACGAAACTTTGGTTTAGTTTGACATCCAGATGCAGCAACAGAATAGTAGTTTGAAATGAGTCCTACTCATAGGTAGAAATAGGGAAGCCCAAGTACATGGTAGGCCTTAGTAGGCACAATGAGATCAGGTTTGTGCGTGCAAGATGGGTTCTTATTGTCTCCCATCAACAGAAATGCATGGAGAAAAACATCACAGGATGTGCTTATGCCACAAACTAATGCCTTCTCTCTCCTTCTGACTCAATGTCTGCGCTTCTTTACTATCTCTTCCAGCAGAGTTTCTGCCCCATCTTTGACATTTGGGTTAGCCGTAGCTGACTGTCTTTTGCTTCCCCCATATTGTCACCTGTCCTTTTTCTTAGTGGCTTAATCCTATTGTCTGTCTTGCTTCCACAGCATTTGTTCTCCAAATGGTGAGTAGGCTGGAGTGACTGGCTACTAGAGGAGGGAGATAGAATGGAAGTAGTAAGCTCAGCTCTGATGGGAGCAGAGTCAGATGGGAGAAACAATATACTTGCTATTGAGCTTCAAAGTATTCAATGAGCAAGTGAACCAGGGCTAGCGTGAAATATATACTACCTGCCATGGGTGAGCAGTCTATCTTCTAATTGCATATCTGTTTCTCTCAGAGATTTCACTGTCTAATACAAAACTTGACACATGTCTTAGTCTTCCAGATCTATTTTGCCATGGGTTTTGCATATCAAATTATGATGCACTTTACATACTTGGCCAATAGTTTTCACACTGGCTTTAACGAAAGCTACCAGATGTTTATAGTACTTATCTTAGCAATGAGGGATTATTTAATGCCTTAATGGTCTTCAATAATAATTCAGGGTATATTTGATGGACTTTGAAATTTACATCATTTGTAAACCTTACTGGACAACATGAATTAAAAGTACATTATAAGTAGGTTTAAAAAGGCAGAATACTGTAGCATATTCCAAAAAAAAAAAAAGGTTGAAACTCTTGGACAGATATTCTTACTGCTTTCTCTAGCAGTTTGTTTACAAACATTTAGGCATGTTTTGCATTCAGATCAACTTCTTGACATATTAAAAGAAGGTGACTTAAATGGTCCCTTCCTGGACAGCACAAAGAAGAAAAGATTTGTAAATTTGTATACTTGGTGTTGGGGAATTCCTCTATATTCTAAAACTTGGTGTGTTACAGCTTTGCATGATTATGAAAAAGATTTGTGGTGATACAGATAGATGGATACAGCTGCAAAAAAAACACGATGCTCAAAAACAGCTGCAAAAAAACCACGATGCTCAAATGAAAGGAAAACCAAAAGTCTGTTACTGTTATCTCTTTCCTTTTCAATTTTAAGAAATAAATATGGAGCGATGGGTCAGAATGAAATCAGATCAAAAGCCGTCATCAACAACAAAAATAATTAATTGGTTTGGGAAGGGAGGAGGACCTTCTTGCGGTTACCTCACTGCAAGAAGCCAAGTTACAGGGAACCAGGCAGAGGGCCTTCTCGGTAGTGGCGCCCTCCCTGTGGAACACCCTCCCACCAGATGTCAAAGAGAACAACTACTACCAGATTTTTAGAAAACATCTGAAGGCAGCCCTGTTTAGGGAGGCTTTTAATATTTGAGGTATTACAGTATTTGATATTTCTTGGAAGCCGCCCAGAGTGGCTGGGGAAGCCCAGCCAGATGGGCGGGGTATAAATAAATTATTATTATTATTATTATTATTATTATTATTATAGCATGAAACAGGTCTAGGGCAGGCTTCTATTTTTAAGCATGCTTGTGTTGGGATGGGAAAACATAGGTGTTGGCTCAATATTTATATGCAGCTGTAATTCTGTATGTTGAACTATACATGGAGATTACATTGCTTCTTATACCAGCATCTACTTTAGAGCAAAGAACAAACATACTAAGAAAACAAGATGGCATAAAGCATCTACTCCAGCTATTATTTCGAATTACTCAGGATTAACACTTCTACGGATCCAAATAACACTTTTACACAAACAAGCAGCGACAAAGTCAGAACTTATTAGCATGTGATCAGATATTTGCTGACAAAAGTATTATAGTTATTTTTGGTTACATGGAATTCAATACAAAAAATAAAGGCCCAAGTGGGCTGTAGTTTACCTACGCTCACATGGCTCTTTGCGTGAACTTGTCCCTTCCTTAGGTTTGGATAAAGTTGTTTACCACTTGTTTACTTACCTGGCAGGAGCCTACACATTTGGCTGGCCTTGGTATCGCAACATTGTTTTGGTTCCCATTCTCAACCATTTCAATACTGTTGACTGTATTTGTGGGGCCTTGATAGCCACAATTGCAGTCAACAATCTGGGAATGACTGCAGAAAAAGAAGCAAACCAGATCTAAACACTTGTTTTGTATGTGTAGTTCAGTGAGTGTAACGGCTGTGAAGGCGGATGAAGGCTGCTGCAGATAGGATCTACGGGTTCGTCATGACTGCTCATTCAATCAGAACAGAGCCCTACTGCACTGATCTACACACAAAACAAATTCACACACAGGCGTCTTCCAAACCCCCCCAAAAACCCCTATGTACTCTTTTGATTATAAATCTGTAAGGACCATAACTCAGTGGTAGATCTGCTGCTAGTCTTTGTAGACAGTTTTGTAGACAGACCAGTGCTCTAACTTGGCATAAGACATCTTACTATGTTCCATATTCACAGATGTTGGCTTTCTCCAGCAATTGTAGAGTTGCAGGTGTCCAGACATGTAAATAGCATAACTTTGTGGTGACAGGATTTTAACTGACTTAACAGTAGACTGTATTTGATAGTAATGCATAGTAAAACATATATTAATGGAAAGGATTTTGAATCAACGTTGCTGTTTATAGCTGTTTCCCTTGACGGGGTTCAGTTTGTCAAAGTATTCCTCTTCTGTAACAATATAAAAATGCAAGATGTGATTCCATTTTTAACCTGTCATGGTTAAAACTTTTTTTCAGACTTAAGTTGTGAAATTCTACTTCATCCGTTTTCTCCCTTATGTTATCAAAGCCCCATTGAATTCAATGAGATTTACTTTTGAGTAGATTTAGCAGGAATTACTCTCCCCAATCTCAGTGTATTGTAGTCATTTTTAGCAGGGATCGTGTGATATACCTTTGAGGCTTATTTTCAGGCCATTTATTTGCTTGAAATTCAGCCTCTAAACGTTTTGAGCGTGATCCAGCCAAATTTCAGTGCTTAATAATCTTACTGTTATGACTAAGGAGCGTTAACAACTGCTTTTTTAAAAAAATGAAATCAGTGGGTCCTGACTTGGCTGGATTGTTCTTAGTGCCACTCCCCCTTGGCAATACTTTTATTTTTATTCTTAAAAGGGATTCCTGCCTCATCAGTTAGGGAATCTGTTTCCACACTTCACAGTCTTTTAGCACGGGGTACATTAATATCTCTGTTTGGTATCAAAAAAAACCACCATTCAATATTTGAACAGGATGGTATTTCAAGAATATAGCTTCATTTTTGCTGCAGCTCTTATAGGGATATGAAAGGGCACAAAGCTAAAAGTGGAGATGTAAAGATCTGGTCTCTTTAATTTCTAACTTTGATTTTTATAGTTCTATTTTTGTATATTTTTCAGTCCAAGCCTTACGCATTTGACCGCGTGTTCCAGTCACACACATCACAGGAGCAAGTATATAATGACTGTGCAAAAAAGATTGTCAAAGGTAAGAGGAGACTTCTTAATAAATGAATCGCAAATGGGGTTGTTGGGCATAATGTAATTCATCTTGTATTTCCACCTAACATGCGTTTGAGGTACTAATTAAAATGCAGACAGGAAGATATTTATACAGTTCAGGTTAAAGAATGACATTGGTTCTTAAATCTCTGCCATTCTTCAGGCTTCATCCCCCCTGTCTGTTCTATTTTGATTATTGTGCTGAAAATCTTGTGAACGTGGTGTGGGCTGAGGTGTGGGAATAGGTAGTAAGACAGATTGGCCTTCTGTCCCTATATCGGCTGAAAGTATAGGTATGCAAGATCTAGGGCTACTTTGCTACATCTGGATATATCTGCTTATGAGACTTTGATATTGGCAATACATATAATTGTAAGATGTCTTTAGTCTTCCCAGGTGTGAACATTGTATTGTGAGGAGCAAGTATAAGTTCAGGCTCTTTACTGGTTACCTTGTTCGGGAGCTTTAGATAGGGCAATAGCTGATTCCCATCATCTGCTCCTTCCAGCTAACTGTGCATTTGATACCTGAATTTATACAACTGCCTATTAGCTGTTGACATTGTATCTGTCTCAAGAGACAGTGGAGTGCATTTCCGGGGATGAAGTCAAACCATTGGAAAATTGCAGCGCCTGCTGTGGCTGCAGAGACCAGTATCTCATAACTGCTGCCTACTGCGTTGTTTTTGCTGTATTAGAAGCACTGAAGTGACCTCTCTGGGAGACAAGCCTGGGCAGTGTGTATGGGGGTCCAGGGCTGCACCCCCTTTTTGGTCTTGCTGATGTGGTCCAGAGGAAAGCAGAACAATACATTTGGCACCAGCTTGGCTGCAGGAGTGGTCAAAAGGAGGTGTGCAATACGCCATCCAACTGTCTTAGGGACTCCGCTCTGGAGTTGTGTAGGGTATACTCCTTAGCCTTTTCTTCTCCTAAAGATGTCCCACAAGACAGCAGGTACAGAATTTTCCTCTGGGTTTACACCTGAAGCCTTTCTCATGAACCAGTATAGCTGCAAGCCTATTAGCTGTAGTTGACAGGGAATTGCATGCAGATGAATCTTTGGACTAGCGGAGATGTAGTGGAGTTGTCCAAATCTGTCCAGCGTGGAAACCATAAGGCTGCCTCAGGGGAGCACCCCCTTGCCCAACTGCAAAATGCAGTGGGCTGCCGAAGGAGGGATGGAATTCTGTCCCTCTTTCAGCCTCATGTTATGGGACTTATTTACAAGGCTTCACCAGATGCAAGGTTACTTGTACTTGTTTGCAAAATTTGTTCGAATACTTTTGGAAGATAGCAACTGTTTCAGGGTGGTTCATATGAGTTGTGGATATATCATTAGTATGCATTTTCTTTTACCCTAGATGTACTTGAGGGATACAATGGTACAATATTTGCTTATGGGCAAACATCATCTGGGAAAACTCACACTATGGAGGTAAGATATTGTGGTCAGGCATACTTGGGACACACTTCTCTAAACATATCTAAACCTGTTTCCATATTCAGAAAGTAAAGCCTCCAGGTGTGGGGAGAAAATCAAAGTTAGCTAACAATTTCTGCTATATGTGATATATTTTAAAATGGAAGACTTTTCTACAACAAAAGTTTTTTTTTTAAGTTAATGCAAAAAATGTGTAGACCTAACAGAGTATAACACAGATGTCATTGGCTCATATACATATATACAAGATAACATATGTCCTAAGTAGATTCCAACAATTATCCTTCCAGCATCAGGTGATTGCCTCCTTGTGCTTATTGCCATTGATAACAAATTGGCTACAATTCTCCCAACAAGTATTTAGCATATTGAGCTGGTAGTCAGAGCAGTAAAGTGAGAATCATTTGCTGATGAGTTTTATCATAAAAATCACTTTCTGGTTGTTAAAAGACAACCTAGGAGAGAAGGATAGCAGCGTAACTACCTCAAAACAGTTCAGAAGGCAACACATTAAATGTAGCCTGAGTCAACAGCTTAGGGTAGTTAACTGCTCATTTTAGGAACTTACAAAAAGAATGATAACTGTGAATCACTTTATTCCAATATATGGTCTGTCTCACCCAAGGTTTAGCATATTACCAAATGTATTTTTGGATATAAGTATAACTTAACTCAATAGAACTTACTCCTGAGTAAACCTACTTGGGATTGGGCTGTAAGTCCTATTGCAGTGTGTGATTTAACAGTTGTTCTCTCCTCACAATTGAAATCTTCGGAACATACTTAATTAAATTTGTTTGGATTATTTCTTTATTTCATAAGAATATCTACTCTGCTTGATTGTTAAAAAACCTCAAAGTGGTTTCATGCTTATATGTTTAGACAATTAATTGCTTATAAAGGCATTTCCTAAAGGCTTTCTGGTTAGTGTTCTAAAAATCTGTAATGTATGTGGTCTTTGTTTTCTCTTTCTTTCTTTCTTTCTTTCTTTTTAAATCCAGGGGAAGCTACATGATGTGGATGGAATGGGGATTATTCCAAGGATTGTGCAAGATATTTTTAATTATATTTATTCCATGGATGAGAATTTGGAGTTTCATATTAAGGCAAGTTTGTTTTTAAATTATACACATGTCAAATTCAAGACAACAGAATTCTAAGTATTATAAGAGAGACACAATTTCCATCTGGTTTGGAGATCCCAAGACAGTTTAGGTTGAAAGAATGACTCTCAAATGATTTAAACTATAATTGACCAAGGTATAATAAACCACTAAAAATATCCTAAAATATCATGAACCATCGCTTGTTCTCTATTTAAAAGAATTGGTTTAATAAGATTGAATGGTACAGTAATTTCTATATTATGTAGTATTATGTGTCAGCACTTTCTAAATTTATTTTCTTTCAAAATCTAGTATGGGAATAGAACATTGTAGTTTGCTAGAAAAGCTCTTTCAAAGGTTGTGAAAAATGAAATAGATTATAGTTGGGGATCTATGGTTAAGGCATATTGTTTGCGTATGATAGGTGGGGTACAAATAGTCATTACTTGTGGGATTAAAACAGATCATTTTCACAGATGTTTGGGCATGGTTGATCATCAACATTATAGACTTTCATAGTATTCTTTTAGATATAAATACTTAAAATTCTGCAAAGTGCCATTGTGTTGAATGGTATTTCTTCAGCTGCAAGTATGAAGCTTTGTATCTTAGTTATATTTGGGGCTGTTAGTGATCTCTTTAGACACATCACTTGACTTGTATGTTAACTGTATGATGTGTGCAAATGTTATTCAAAGATTTAATGCCTGATAGTTTACTATAGAGATATATTTGTTGAAGTTTACAGATCCTTTCTATGGTATTGGTGTACTAGTTTTCAGTTACAACAATTCTCAAAGTGGTTCACAAGAATAACATCAGATCTCTAAATGGATTGCACTGCCCTCCCAATGATAGATCATTAATATAAGTTGCTGTGGACTTTGATTGGGCAGTGGTTACTATCCTTCCCCCCCTTATATTTTTTCAGGTGTCATATTTTGAAATTTATCTGGATAAAATAAGGGACCTTTTGGATGGTGAGTACATTTTTTTCCTTTGAGGGAGAATAGGAGCAGTTTGTGTTGCAAGCAAGGTGTAATGAAACTTGGATCTTGCACCTGTCTTCTGAACCAAAAGTTAGAATGGGAAGCATAATCAGTTGGATTTCTGTTCCAGCTATATGTACACAAAAACAGATTTAAGTGTGCAACGGAGGATAAGAACCAGAATAATGAAGGCACTAATTTGAGGGAGTTTTTGAGGATTAAGAAAGACTTAAGAGATGTTGATGGGCCCACAAAGCAAATGAAACATGAAGACAAAAGGGTAGAATAATTAGAGGATATAAATTAGGAAAATAAAACTTCAGGCTGTAAACCAGAAAGAAGTTATTCTGTCCGTGATTTCTGGCAGATTGCCTAGAGGCTAAGTATTATTGGGATATTAGATGTATATTGTACAGTGATAAATATAGAGGACTGGCTGTGGAAGATAATGGTGTAGTAAAATTAGTTTTAGTAAATAGCAGTTTATTTTATGCCTCTTGGATGTTACATAGGTATATAGCATCTGTATTGCTTTAGTAATTATTCAAATTTCTGAAAAGATTTCTTGAAGGCCTTTTATAGCTTACTGTTGCAACCCTTATGCAGGACACAGTTGCAAGTTTAATAATATTTATAATGGGTCAGAACTTTTCTAACATTATAGGTGGTTTATGTCTGGTTTAAAAGGTGGTCAGCAGACAGAAGTGTTCAGAATTATATATCTCACCCAGGGTTACTAGTTTTTGTTTAGTGCAAGGAATTATCTGTAATTATAATGATATAAATAAAATGTGTTATCTATTAAACTGGGTAAACTTATTTTACCATATATGCATATATATAACTTTATTTTTGATGATTAACCAGAAAATAGAACTTGGTCCTAAATCCGCGTCTGCAGAAAGGCTCATTTTGTGGAATCTATACCTCTATGGAATGTCTGCCTTGAAAGGAAAGACTAAAAACTTCCAGGCTTAACTGGGGGGGGGGGGGGAGCAGCTAAGGAACAACAAAGTCTAGACAGTGATAAAATCCAAGGAGAATGTAAATGGATAAATGTTGCTGCATAACAGTAGAAGTTAAGAATTGCCAAATGGAGCTGGCTGGCAATAGGTTTGTTACAGATAAAAGCAATTATTATTTCATGTGACTCAATTGCCCTATGACATTATTTCCACAATACATAGTGATGACCACTTAGCCTGGTTTAAAACTGGCCTATGCAAATTCATAGGTCAATCAACAGCTGTTAATGAGAATTGCTAATTGAGACCTCCAGGTTATAAGGAAGTGCTTGCTGAGTATCATTGCTGAGGAATAATAGGAGATGGCCATTGTGATCATGCTGTATTTGTGAGCTTTCTGTGGTTAAAAGAACACCGGAATAGCAAGTTTTATTTATTTGTTCATTCTGTAGCTTCTGACGAGAGTAACTCTCGGTGCTTTTTTTTCTTTCAGTCTCTAAGACCAATCTTTCTGTGCATGAGGACAAAAACAGAGTACCTTATGTGAAGGTGAGTATAAAGATTACACAAGTATGTTGGCCTCCTTTACAAATCTTGTATATGTTATTTACCTTACGGTCATGTTCTCACAGGGCTGCACTGAACGTTTTGTATGTAGTCCAGATGAAGTTATGGATACTATAGATGAAGGAAAATCAAATAGACATGTAGCAGTTACAAGTAAGTTGTTTACTTTGTAAGAATTTTTTTAAAAAATAAATAAATAAGGGCATCTCATGTTATCCTATTAACAAATTGCCAGTTCTTGTTCTGGGCATATAACTCTATAAAATTGTAAGTACATACAATATCCGTATGGGTATTCAGTTTGCTTCAAAATGGTTCCTTTCCCCCTTGGTGTTCTTGCTTCCGAAGTGTGTTCAGTTCTTCCAATTGCTTGGCAAGGCAGGAAATCCTGTGACTTCAGGGGAAGCTGTAACTCTTCTCTTCCTGTTGGAGCTTCTGTTCACTTCCTGCCTTTGCTCAGAATGCCTACTTGAACCCCTGTCTTCAGGATCCTTTTCACATATCTTTGGCATGTGCCAATTCTAATTCTTCCATGATTTTCTCCTCTTCATTTTCTTTAGTGCCTTTCTTCAGATATTAACATTTTTTTAAAAAAAATTAATCCAAACTTTGAGTTTTCCTCCTCCTTTTTATTGCTTATTCACTGTTTTCCTCTAGACCTCTCTCCAATTCCCCCCAACCCCAGTTGCTATGGCCAACAGAAGGGAACAACTAAATGGACCAACAGTGAATGGACAAAACCTGTAATGTAAAGCAGCCCTCAGCGATTGCGTCAGCATTGGCCCTGCCTCCACCTGTGGTAGCACTACCAGCCTCCATGGAATACTCAGAGCCCTCAAGTGACCATGGACTGTGACAAAATTCCCCAGCTGATGAGAGGGCTTTATGTTTTCATCAAGCTGCTTGGGGATGGAAGTATACTGGCAATGATACTCTCAAAATCTGAGCAGCTTGCTTATAGGCTCTTTCTTTCCTGGCTGATGAATGCCATTCTGTGAATAAATTAAGAGAACTTGGAAAGAAGCTTTTGAGGGGAGGGGTGCCTCTTAGCAAGGAAAGAAGGGGACTTTGACTCTATTGTACTCCTTTTGATCTGTGGCCAGCATCTCAGGTGGCAAGGCCTGTGACTAAAAAATGAGAAGACCTTGCAAGTTAAATGTGGCACCTGGATGGAGAAAATGCTGGTGTGGACATACATGTTCTATAGTACCATATTTTTCACCCTATAGGGCGCACCGGCCCATAGGGCGCACCTAGTTTTTTTGGGGGGGGGAATAAAGAAAAAATCCCCCCCCCAGGCGCGGGGCTGGGGCGGGGGGAGCCCGAGCTTCCCCCGACCCCAGCCCCCAGAATAGGCTGTTATCCGCAAGCCTAGGGAGCCCGGCGGGAACTCCCGCAGGCTCCCCAGGCTTGGGGATATCTGCCCAAAGCCCGGGGCGCGCTGCTCAGCGTGCCCCAGGCTTCGGGGTGCAGGCTGCTATCCGCAAGCCTAGGGAGTTCCCGATGGGCTCCCAAGGCTTGCGGATAGCTTCCTGAAGCCTGGAGAGCGAGAGGGGTCGGTGCACACCGACCCCTCTCGCTCTCCAGGCTTCAGCGAAAGCCTGCACTCGCCCCATAGGACGCACACACCTTTTCCCTTCATTTTTGGAGGGGAAAAAGTGCGTCCTATAGGGCGAAAAATACGGTACATTATCACTAGTTTAATTTTCTGTGTAGAGCAACTATTCTGCCAACAATTGTTGAAAATTCATGGTCCTAGACAGGAAAGAGCTTGGAGCACCTTTGGATACCAGCTTGGAGATAACAGCTAACTTTCACACTTCTTCTGAAATGAAATAAGCTTAGCCCAGTTCCTTTTTCTACTGTCATAAGGATTAATCAGTGTGGCTGTATAAAAGCAACTGCATAATTTCATGTACTAGGCAGATCACTGTGGCAGATCAGTGTGGACATGTAGTTTGTTGCTATGGGTTTAACAATTGGCTTCTTCCCCTTTGATTATTAAGTACTTGTAATGCACAAACAGGTGAGGTTTGTTGCCAGAATGCATACTTACACAACTCAAATTTCATTACAGACATGAATGAGCATAGCTCTCGAAGCCATAGCATCTTTCTCATTAACGTAAAGCAAGAAAATACTCAAACAGAACAGAAATTGAGTGGAAAGCTTTACCTTGTAGACTTGGCAGGTAGTGAAAAGGTAATAATACATTTATATTTTGAAGCTGATTGAACTGAGTATGTAATTGAAATAAATTGTGTTCCTAGTTTCAATATTTGATCTTACCATGCGCCCTAGTCTGCTTCTGCTTCTGGAGTAAGGTAGTCATATTGAATTGGATTCAGGCTAACTTAGTTCCCTTTGAAGTCAACGAGACTCAAGTTCACCTAACTTAATATTCTTCCAGCTAAAATGTAAATATATTTACATCCCTTTACCAGTTTGTGAAGGCAAGGCATTTTTGCTTGACATCTGGGAAGTATTGTGTTTTCCATCTATTCCTTTTACAACAGATTATTTAGAATTGTGTAATGCCTTGGTAGCTATAATAAATGAACTTCCATTATCAACCATGGAAGTTGAGGAATACAATGATAAATCCAGAGAATCTATACCAGTGAAAATGCAGAAGGAGCAGTATTGGTGATCCATTCACATTTATATTGAACAAGAGAGTGAGTGTAATTGATTGTCATCTTGCAGTTCCTATTTCCCTCTGCAGATTGTTTAGTAGTTGAGTCCTGTAGTCATAATAATTTAACAGAGACCTTAGCAGCTGCAGCTATTTCATGTGGAGACTACATATTATATTCTTACATGGGTTCAATAGTATAAATTAAAATGTCTGCAAGAGTCTGACAATTACTTTCACTTATAAGAATGCTGGCACTCAGGGATTTTTATTTTTTTTACAATTTCATGAAAATCCATTTATTGTCTTGAACAAATTGCACAAGATTTGAAACCTTATTTAATTCAATCTACTAACTGAGTATATTTTTTCTATCATTTGGAATGCATGAAATAGCTTGGCAGGGGAAGGAGGTTGAGGGGTTTCAGTGGGAAGGGGGTATAAGGAAAGTCCATTACATAGTGTGGAGGCTTCTTTGAACCAAGGCAGGGGGTTGTAAAATTTATTTGTTTAAACTTACAACTGCCTACATTATTGCAGGTTAGTAAAACTGGAGCGGAAGGTGCTGTGCTAGATGAAGCTAAGAACATCAACAAGTCTTTATCGGCTCTTGGAAATGTCATTTCTGCTTTAGCTGAAAACAGTGTAAGTGTATTTCTATTCTGAAAACATTTGATGAAATTACTCATCAGGGGATGAGCACAATACATATCTGAAGAAGTTTAGCAGATTAAGTGTTCAGTGATTTTGTAGTTGTCAAATACACAGCAGCATTTATGTGACATGGGCCACATTTGCATGTAATGCTAGGCCATGGTTTAGCACTAAGCAGAAGTGCCTGAATGAGTCTGAGCAGTGTGTCAGACTTGGACACTTCCTCCTCCCCTTTGTTCCTTGAAGAAGGCCATAAGGAGGACTTAGCAAAGTTAAGTTTCACTTTTATGGCATTTGAACCATAGATCCTAGTTTCAAAAGTTATGGTTAGTTTAGCAAGCCAGCCTTAGAACCTATGGTTTGAAGTTGGCTTGAAATGAAACCAGGGTTTGCTTTAAACCAGGACCTCTGGCCTGAATTTAAAACTAAACTAGGACCCTTTAAAAATGAAGCTAAACTCTGGTGTTCCACTTTCACAGGGCTTTGAAGAAAAGTGTGTAAGTTCAATGTTTCACTCAAGTAGGCTCGTCCACATAGTGCCAAACCATGGTTTAGTATTACGAGCGAATCAATCATATGTATACTGTATTGACCAAAAATATGCTATATAGAAGTTCAGGCTTTCTTGGTTAATGAACATAAAAATACTAGGTACTGCTTTAGCTTTACAAAGCAAAATGCATATGTAGAAGCTTAGTTCATAAAATAGTTCTATAAATCACATTAAGGCCATCTTTCTTTCTTTTTTGTTATTTGCAGAATTATGTTCCATATCGTGATAGTAAAATGACCAGAATCCTTCAAGATTCACTAGGTGGCAACTGTAGAACCACAATTGTTATTTGCTGCTCTCCATCATCTTATAATGAATCTGAAACAAAATCTACACTGTTGTTTGGTCAAAGGTGAGTAATGAGGTTAAGCCTAACTTCTAGAGCACAGTTCTACAGTTTGTTTCCATTGGAAACAAACTGTAGACTTCCCACAAAGTTCTAGTAAGCTGCTGTTCATGATAATTGTCCATGTGCATGCTATATACATGCACACATCAATTTATTTGTATGCTGCCTTTCCATATGCTCAAGGTGGCTTACAGTGTGAAAAAATACATAATTACAAACATAGCAAAGGTATGCATAATATACATAATAAAACATCAAAAAGTGCACAACAAAATTGAACCATTTCCACATAAATAAAAATATCTAAAATAAAGATACAAAAAACAAACATCAGCAACCCATCCCCCACAACCCCCCCCCAATACAACACCCCAGCCCAATAATCTTTTCAGCAGCCTCAGCTTTTGTAGCTGAAGTCGGGTCCTCCCTCCCAATCCAAGTGTAAAAAGCCAGCAGGTCTTCCACAGCCAATATGCTATTGAAAGCAATCAATGCTTTTTTCTTAATATAAGTCACTATAGAGCTCTACAAATGGATTGATGATGTGCTTTCTGGAATATATTATTGGAGATTGATGCATTATTGCCCTGCAGAGTCATTGTTGACATTGTTTGATTTGCTGAATTAGTGTCTGGACTCATTAATGGTCTGGATGAGTCAACAAACTGCTGTTCAGATTGGGACACTTAGTGGACAGTTCCTCTGTTCAAATGGGTGAAATGTATCAAGTTCAAGATCGGGGTTACGATCTTCTAGAAGGAGCAGATGTGCAGTTTGGGGTACTCTTGGATCCAACACTGTCTTTGCAGGCACAAGTGGCTTCAGTGGCATGGAGTGCTTTCTAATTCTGATCGTCTCTTACTCTTATCTCGACAGTGATAGCATGACTTCAGTTGTTTATGCTTTGGTAACCTCCAGGTTAGACTTCTGCAATCATTGTTTGTGGAACTGTCCTTAAAGATGACTTAAAAATTACAGCCAGTGCAAAAAGGCATGTCTGCTAGATTTTTAACTGGAACAAGAAGATGGGAACATATAGCACTAATTCTGGCCTGACTGCATTGGCTGCCAGTTTGTTTCCAGGCACAGATCAAAATGCTGGCTTTGACCTTTAACTTAAGCCTTATATAGTTAAAGGACCCTATGCCTATACAGCCACCTCTCTGCATATGAATCTGCCTGGGCCCTGAGATATCATTTGATGCCATCTCTGTGTGCTACCTCTAAAGCAGGTCCGGAGGGTGACTATGAAAGAGTGAATCTTCTCTGTAGTATGGGGAAGGAATAGGCATTCTCTGTTTATGGGGCAGGAATTCCAGGTGGCCTGCTTGGTGTCAAACCTGTCATCATTATGGTACCAGGCAAAAATGTTTTTGCTTCCCCTGGAATTTGGGCAGCACCAATGATAGTATTATTATTCAACTTTTGCTTGATTGTAATGTTTTTAGTGGGAAACAATTCATTACCCCAAACCTAACCTTAAGCTTATTAACAGCTACAATCGTATTCTTATCTGCAGATAAGTTATAGTTGCAGATAACATTTAAGGTTAATGTTTCCTGCTGTATGACTGCCTTGTACTTCTGTCTCTGCTTGAATCACATGCAAAATGAACTTGGTGTCTAAATGTTTTGTTCTGTGGAAAGAAAGTATAGCAGCTGTATCTGAAATTGTGGGTGGGTGGAATATGGATGATAATTTAATTACTTAGAAAAGGTATTTAGGCTGTAGATAAAAGTTTAAATATTCTATACAGAAAAAAATTAATTACCTTGTGAGCTGACTAGTAACCCTGTATTCAGTTAGCATGGCTAACATTTACTTTACCTTTATAGAGCCAAAACTATCAAGAACACAGTGTGTGTCAATGTAGAACTAACTGCAGAACAATGGAAGAAAAAATATGAAAGGGAAAAGGAGAGAAACAAGACACTTCGCAACACAATACAGTGGCTTGAGAATGAGCTGAATAGATGGCGTAATGGTGAGTTATGTCACAGATCTTCACAACCGTGTTAGCTATACATTATTATAGTGTGTGGCAGTAAATTCCACTTTTGGTCACCGTACAGCAAATTAATCTAAAGTCTTGGTTGCAAAGCTGGAAAAATCCCAGAACTGTGGGAACTGGAATACTTCAAGATTTTTTCCCAGCTTAGTGTTGAGGCTAAATGTTCTTGTGACAATTGATCAGTTTAAAGATCCTTTACATTAAGGACCTTTAAGTTCTAATAACTTGGTATTTCAAAAAACTGCATTATTTGTGGGGCTACTCTTGAAATTGGAACAGAAGCTGCAGCTGGGGCAGACGTGGTGACTTGGTCGCTTGTGGAGACAAACACTGTCAGCATATAACACTTTGGCTTGAGGGGACTGTTTTGGCTTGATTTGCACTGGCTGTCATGTCACTCTGCTACCAGGACAAGTTTAAGGTTCTGTTACTAACATATGTCTCCTGCACATTCCAAACTTCCCAGAAGCCCACTCCACAGTGTGGAGCTATTCTATGGCTGCTCCTGTTCCATAGAATTACAATTCTGTCAAGGTACAACAGGTGTCCACTATCTGTACTTTCCCAAAACAGCCAAAGACATTTGTGTTACAACAGGCTTAATATTAAGGTTGTTGCTATGAGTATCAATTTTGTATTGTATTAGCTTTGTTTTGAAAGTATCTGCTACTTTTTGCTGTTTTTATTGTACACTGCTTTGATACAATTAGGTAGACTAGTGTTTAATAAAATCATCATATCTATTGATAATATCAGAGCTGCAGTATTCAACCCAGTGGACTCGTATTTTGTGTCCAAATAGCAATTTTCAGTGAAATTCTCATGCTATCTAAGGTGACTTAATGTTAACTTAGTTTGCAAAGATATTTCAAACAAGAGTGATGATGCATTTGGTAATTTTGTTTTAAAGGAGAGACTGTGCCTGTTGATGAGCAGTTTGACAAAGAAAAGGCTAACTTGGAAGCATTTGCAGTGGATAAGGATATTACTGTTACTAATGAAACTCCAACTGCTACTATTGGAGTGATTGGCAACTTTACTGATGCTGAAAGGAGAAAGTGTGAGGAAGAAATAGCTAAATTATACAAACAGCTAGATGACAAGGTACGTCTTTAAATTTTAATGTACTTTAAACTAAGAACTGCCATACTTTATCAGAAATCAAATTGTTTCATTAATGTAATTGAGCAGATAGCTATTTCTCTTTGTCAAGAGTAAATTGCCAGCCTAAGATCTGAAATTGATAGTGCAATCCTGTATATGTCTACTTGGCAGTAAGCCCTATTGAGTTCAGAGGGATTTGCTGCCAGGCACTGTATTTAAGATTGTAACCTAACTGTATTTTAGCACTTCATTGCTAAACATGATCATGTAGAGAGAACATGAAAATTGTATGCTAAGGATACAGTAAGTTGGTATAAAAAATTACAGTGGCTAAAAGTTAATGAATTGAAAATAAATTTGTCCTCCTTATGGAAAAGTTTTTACCCTCCCAGGTTATTTTGGCCATACCCAATCTTCTGGGCACATACAGTGACATTCTTGACTCCTGTGGTTTTCTGTTGGTTACAAAACAAAACTTCCATGCCATATCAATCAGTTCAGTTTGAAAAGGGGATTGCCATTTGGCATGAGGTGATGCCCAAAGACCTCTCGTGCTGAATTATTCACAAAGTGTTTTGGATCTTGACTGTTCTCTCTAAATTTTGTGGCAGGATCAGCCCATAACAATCTGTGACACTTTTACTGAATTCTAGAGTGAGCACATTTTTCTTTCTTTAAAAATTCAGGATGAAGAAATTAATCAGCAGAGCCAATTGGTAGAAAAGCTAAAAACACAGATGTTGGATCAGGAAGAGGTGAGTTTTGATCTTTTAGTTAATTCTGCATATTGCAAGAATACAGAGCAAAAAAAGTGCAATGTATATAAGTGACACTAAATTAATAGTATATAGGTTAGCATTGCTCTTAGGAATAATACTGTTACTGAAGTACAAAAAAGTAACTGCTACACTTCAGAAAGTTATGCCATCCTGAGATCAGGCTACTGATTTCAAAAGGGCTTCTGTTATTCTGTATAGTGTCTTCAGGGACACCACTGGCAATCACAAAATATCAGAGTCTTCCAGGATTTAAAGGAGTAGTCAGTGTCCTTATTGAATTTTGGTGTACACTGCTTAGTTACAGCCTAAAGGAAATGTGGTTTTTGCTTACCATATTTATGTGCTGCCTGATCACTAAAGCTTTCTATATGGCCTGCTATAACAGTTAAGAACACTTATGCAAAAATAAAAAGCACTAAATAGTCACAGCTGTTAAAACTCCAGAAATATCCAAGGGGTCTATAAATCATTAAGAGACTGAGATGTCTGGGAAAATCTAAAGCTCATCACCTGATGCTGGAAAGACCACACAGGAAAGATGGCCGGGGTCTAATGGTGAAAATGCTGTTCTCTCTCAGCCGCCTGCTGCACCTCATTTGGTGCAAGGTATCTTTAAAAGGGCCTCAAAAGTTATAGGTAGGCATAGGTGGGACTCAACAACAACAAAGTTAAAAATATCAGAAGCAGCTAATTACATAAAGATTTCTAAATGAGCAAATTGTGATGGTTTTTACAGTCTAGGAAACAACTGCTTAAAAAAACACACAACTAAAATAACCTTTTGTGTGTAGCTTCTAGCATCTACCAGGCGGGACCAAGACAATATGCAAGCTGAACTAAATCGGCTTCAAGCTGAAAACGATGCCTCTAAGGAGGAGGTAAAAGAAGTTCTCCAAGCCCTTGAGGAGCTGGCTGTCAACTATGATCAAAAGTCTCAGGAAGTGGAAGACAAGGCAAAAGAATACGAGATGCTTAGTGAGGAGCTGAATCAGAAATCGGTAAGAAACCACCTTTTTTGTTGCCAGTCCAAATGGTTTTACAACTGAAACTCTTTTCTCATTGGGCTTTAAAAAACATAATTACATGCCATATGCTCAATGTTCAAGTTACAATAAAGGATATTCTGACTAAGCATCAGGAAGAACTTTCTGACCGTAAAAACTGCTACACAGTGGCTCCCATGACAGGTAGTGGACGTAGTGGACTCTCTTGCCTTTTTAAACAAAGGTTTGGGTGCCCATCTGCCATGGATGATCTAGTTGAGGTTCCTGCATTACAGGGGGTTGGACTATATGACCTTTTGGATTCCTTCCAACTGTACAATTGTATGATTCTATATTCATACACCATTATTTTCTGTAAACACCATAGTATCTGCATCTACCTAGGGCAGCATCAGGAGTAAGTTAGACTCCAACTTCTATCAGCCCCAGCCAGCATGGCCAGTGGTCAGGGATGTTGGAAGCTGTAGTCCAGCAACATTTAGATGACCACAGATTCCCATTTCTGTCCTAGAAGGTTATTGACACTACTACTACTTATAACACTACACTTTGGAAAGCATGTATTTGTAGAATAGGTCACTCCTTTTGGTTAAGGATATGCATTCTCCAACTTCAACTTCTGCTGATGTTCTTGAGATTGACAGATATCGGTTGACTCTGGTTATTTAAATTGTTTTCTGGGTAAGCATACACATATTCATATTATTACTGGCATATGTTCTTTATTTGATCCACACTTCTCTTATTCCAGGTAACTTTAGCTAGTATAGATACAGAGCTTCAGAAACTTAAAGAAATGACCAATCACCAGAAAAAACGAGCAACAGAAATGATGGCATCTCTTCTAAAAGACCTTGCAGAAATAGGAATTGCTGTGGGAAATAATGATGTGAAGGTAAGTTGAGCTATATTATATTCTCCTGAGGTTTTTTTTATAAAATGTTATGTAGGTAAATTAAGCATGTGCTTCCTTGTCCTTGTCTCTTCTGTACCATTTCAAGCATTTAAAACAAGCATGACAGTGTCCGTGAATGTTTGTTTTGTAGCTGGTGCTTACAATTACAGCATAAAGAATGGCTGTCATGGGCTCCTCTTCCGTAAAATTGTACTAACTTTGATTAATTTGCAAGCAGATATTTGAAGCAGGGTATTTGTGAAAGATTGGGTGGGTGGGTTGCTTGCTTAGTTGTGGCAGCAGCAGTTTCTTTGAACCAGACTCCTCACAGGAACAGATTCCTGGAGGCATAAAACTCAACTGCTGAAGGAGCTGCACTGGTTGCTGACTTGCTACTTGGTCTGGTTCAGGGTTCATGAACCCTTAAATAATTTGGCCCAAAGTACATTGAGGATCATTAAAAACCTGATTGGACATTTCTGGTGGTTCTCCACACCCCATAGAGACTAAGCATTTAGTGTGTTGCAGGCCCTGCCCTGTGGAGCTCACTGCCTATAGAGGTTTGGCAAGAACTGCTCCTGCCTTTTCTGTTTATACTGACCTTCACGATATGCAAAAATAGTGCACATTTGTTGTGACGGGGGTGTCATTTTGTCACAATCCTAGTTTAAAGCAGATCTTTATACAGGTAAGTCAGCTGGCATGCACATAGATCTATTTGCTGAATAATATATTGAACTGTGACGCAGGTGGCGCTGTGGGTTAAAGCCTCAGCGCCTAGGGCTTGCCGATCGAAAGGTCGGCGGTTCGAATCCCTGCGGCAGGGTGCGCTCCCGCTGCTCGGTCCCAGCGCCTGCCAACCTAGCAGTTCGAAAGTACCTCCGGGTGCAAGTAGATAAATAGGGACCGCTTACCAGCGGGAAGGTAAACGGCGTTTCCGTGTGTGGCTCTGGCTCTGGCCAGAGCAGCGATGTCACGCTGGCCATGTGACCCAGAAGTGTCTCCGGACAGCGCTGGCCCTCGGCCTCTTGAGTGAGATGGGCGCACAACCCCAGAGTCTGTCAAGACTGGCCCGTACGGGCAGGGGTACCTTTACCTTTTTATATTGAACTGTGAATGTGTCACATGATTTTCTAATATTAAAAATGTTTTGAACTAAAAACTTGTTCCTCCTCAGCAACCAGAAGGAACTGGCATGATAGATGAGGAATTCACAGTTGCAAGGCTCTACATCAGTAAAATGAAATCTGAAGTGAAAACTATGGTAAAACGGTGTAAGCAGTTAGAAAGTACACAGACAGAGAGCAATAAGAAAATGGAAGAAAATGAAAAAGAGCTAGCGGCCTGTCAGCTCCGTATCTCACAGGTAAATGAAATGGTTTGGCTCTGCCAGTTAATGTCATTTTTGCTTCTTGATTCCAATCTTAGCTATGTGCTTTATAAGTAAGTAAAAGTGCACTTCTTAAATTATAATCATCACAAGTGGAACCTACATCAAAATGTAGTGTTGTGAAGTGCTGTTGGTCAGAAATCCTGCTGCTCCGTTCCATTCCCCTTCCTCGTTTCCCTCCAGCAGTCAGTCCTCGTGGAGCTATTCTTGACGTTTTCCTAAACATTTTCTTGTACTTCTTCAAGCCCCCAAGCCTCCTGATACCTCCCTCTTGTGTGTGAGTTATCCCATTTTAGTTGGCGAAACAATGACTGTCACAGCCTGAACACTGGAAATAATAGGAATTGTTTTTTGCTTGACCAATAAGCATTAGAGTGAACTGGTTAATATAAGCAGTTCACTTTGCTTTCATATATTTTCCACATTGTGCATGACTAATTTGGGCTACAACATTTCAACAGCTTTTCAGGATGAGTTTTGAAATTTAGATCTAGTGACTGGATGCTTATAGGTGCTAGTTTCCCATCTTGGATGCAAAGGTTTGCTGATACAGTGGGTCTCATGCTTAGTATACAAGGGCAAGAGCTATATCAGATGCAAACTACTTCCAACACATGCAGTCAACTTCAAAACCACTGGTCAACTTCAAAAGGCAGCTACAAATCAAATGTGTCAGTAACTGGCTTTCATATTTTGGACAATGCATAGGATTTTGCTACCATGTCAGCCCACATCATGTAAAGAACATTTACTCTTGAAGCTTTTAATATTGAAGCAAGATAGTTGTACCTTAAATGTTAGTGGAGATAGAGAAATTGATCAAACTTCATTATTTTGGAGAATTAAATGTTTCTGCTTGTGATATGCAGTTCCATATATAGTACTTCAGTATATGCTTCTACAGATATATATCCTAGTCTTGCAATGTAACTGTGAAGTTCACAAGCTGTTTTAAGTTTATTTTCACATGTAGCTTCTATAATTTCAATTCTTGTTTTCACCCTGAAAGCATGAAGCCAAGATCAAGTCACTTACAGAGTACCTTCAGAATGTGGAACAGAAGAAAAGACAGCTTGAAGAGTCTGTGGATTCGCTTAATGATGAGCTAGTCGAACTTCGAGCACAAGGTATTAATTGCTTTACTATATGCTTAATGTTTAAGGAGCATGAACTGTGAACTGGTCTTCAGCAAGCTGTTTGTCTCACACTTCTGTAATAGGGGGAAGATACTAAGAAATATGCTGTGTATGTAAGGATTAAATGTACCTGTCAAGTGTTTTGATCACTTATGAAAAGGGTTCTGTAAAAACGTTACATTGCTAAGTTATGCTTGAGAGCTTCCTAGAGGCATCAACTTGGCCATAATTGGAATTGGGATACCTGACAAGATAGGTCACTAGTCTGGTCCTGTACAGTTGTTATTTTCTTACTTCTGTAAGGTGCATAATATTTTAGGTGTGGCATGCTATGATCTTGCAGCAGTCTGAGGTTGTGAATCCAGTAAATTTGTCTGTGTCCTCTAACTAAATGCTCTTTTCTTCACTAGAAAAAGTTCATGAAATGGAGAAGGAGCATCTAAACAAGGTTCAAACAGCAAATGAAGTCAAGGCAAGTAAACTTCTTATCTGTTTTAATCAATAATTCAAAATTAGTTTCTTCAAAAATGCAATCACTTATGATGATGTAACATCAGAATATTTGGTTCTTTAGCAAGCTGTTGAACAGCAGATTCAAAGTCACCGTGAGACTCATCAGAAGCAGATTAGCAGTCTCAGAGATGAGGTTGAGGCGAAGGAGAAACTCATTACTGAACTGCAAGAGTAAGTTTTGCAACTACTGCATGTGTCTTTGTGGGAGGGCAGAGAACAGCTTTCTCAAAAAAAACTTCTAACGGTGCAGTCCTTACTATGTGTATTCAGAAGTAAATTGAATTCAGATGGACTTTCTCTCAGATAAATGGGGTTAGGATTGCATCCTAAGTCTTATAAATGTGTTATTCACTTTCATTTATTTACATAAAAATCCAGCCTGTGTTCAGGCATGCAGTGTACCTTAGCAAGAATAGAAATATCCTCATTTTATGTAACTGTAAGCCTTGGTTCATGGCTCATTTTGCACCTTTTTTTCCTAATGAGATGGGAGCTTAATGTTAGTGCCAAAAATGTAAAATTCATTCCAGTATTGACATAGTGTTTTTAGAAAGGCTTTATTTTGAGGGTTTCTAAATTTGGCTTTCAGTTCTAGAATTGTTTGTCAATTCTAATGGTTCACTTTGGGTTCCAACAGAATTTTTAATCTGATCCTATCCCAGTCTAATGTGCATGTTTTGGCAACTAATAATATGTCACAAGATTGAAGTGCTGGTTTTGTGGAAATCTCTCACATCATAATTACATGTTTTTTATTCTGTGTTAGTCAAAATCAGAAGATGATGCTTGAGCAGGAACGACTCAGAATTGAACATGATAAACTGAAAGCTACCGATCAAGATAAAAGCAGGAAACTGCATGAACTAACGTAAGTAAGAACAATAATGTGGACAATCTGGTTGGTCAAATCAAACTTTGATGTGTGAACACAGTGTATTCATTCTGGCATACTGTTTTGAGCAGAAAGGTTCCATAATTTTTGCCTATGTAAGTTACCTATGAATGAATATTAGCAACTTTTAGAAAGGTATTTAAAAAAATAAAAGCTAATTAGGAAGTCTGATGCGACCCTGTATTGCTGTAGGAGTTCCCAACAACTGTAATAGCATCTGTTCTCAAAAATCAAGAGCTGTTAGATGCAGATTTGGATCTTAGATCAATATTTACTGAAATGAAATTGGAAGGATAGGATAGTCTACAGTTTTAAATACGGACATGCTTGGATGTTTGAAGCATAGATAGAGGCTATATAAGTTGTATGATGTAAGTATTAATTTAGTTGTTCAAAATGCGTGTACAGGTTTTGTTTTAAAATGCATTCTAGCAAACCAGAATAATGCATTATCTGTCTTTCAAAATCCCATTAGCCTTAGTATATAGACAGTTTATAGTATG
The DNA here is from genome assembly GCF_951804945.1 of Podarcis cretensis. Taxonomy (NCBI): domain Eukaryota; kingdom Metazoa; phylum Chordata; class Lepidosauria; order Squamata; family Lacertidae; genus Podarcis; species Podarcis cretensis. The sequence continues at coordinate 19,766,173 of NC_137181.1, forward strand.
CATTTGCAACATTCTAGATTTAGAAGTTCCTTTTCATAGTTTCCCCCTGTCCTGTGTAAAGATAGATGTAATGTTGTTCTTGATGAGCTCAGCATTTTAATAAATTATATATAAAGAGTTGGAGGAAGGAAGTGAAAGAGGCACATCTAATATTTACTCTCCACTTCCATGTTTATAAAGTGACCAAGAAGGTTAATTCCATTTCAGCTACTTTCACATGCTTTGCTCAGCATTTGAAGTTCCACACATAGTTCTTTATCATTTTCCCACAAACTAAAATAAAAGTTCATTTCCCCAATAAGCCGTCTTCTTCCTGAGCCAACAGGTTTGTTGTTGTTGTTTAGTCGTTTAGTCGTGTCCGACTCTTCGTGACCCCATGGACCAGAGCACGCCAGGCACTTCTGTCTTCCACTGCCTCCCGCAGTTTGGTCAGACTCATGTTTGTAGCTTCGAAGACACTATCCAACCATCTTGTCCTCTGTCGTCCCCTTCTCCTTGTGCCCTCCATCTTTCCCAACATCAGGGTCTTTTCCAGGGAGTCTTCTCTTCTCATGAGGTGGCCAAAGTATTGGAGCCTCAGCTTCACGATCTGTCCTTCCAGTGAGCACTCAGGGCTGATTTCCTTACGAATGGATCAGTTTGTTCTTCTTGCAGTCCATGGGACTCTCAAGAGTCTCCTCCAGCACCATAATTCAAAAGCATCAATTCTTCGGCGATCTGCCTTCTTTATGGTCCAGCTCTCACTTCCATACATCACTACTGGGAAAACCATAGCTTTTACTATACGGACCTTTGTTGGCAAGGTGATGTCTCTACTTTTTAAGATGCTGTCTAGGTTTGTCATTGCTTTCCTCCCAAGAAGTAGGCGTCTCTTAATTTCGTGGCTGCTGTCACCATCTGCAGTGATCATGGAGCCCAAGAAAGTAAAATCTCTCACTGCCTCCATTTCTTCTCCTTCTATTTGCCAGGAGGTGATGGGCCCAGTGGCCATGATCTTCGTTTTTTTGATGTTGAGCTTCAGACCATATTTTGCGCTCTCCTCTTTCACCCTCAATAAAAGGTTCTTTAATTCCTCCTCACTTTCTGCCATCAATGTTGTGTCATCTGCATATCTGAGGTTGTTGATATTTCTTCCGGCAATCTTAATTCCGGCTTGGGATTCATCCAGCCCAGCCTTTCGCATGATGAATTCTGCATATAAGTTAAATAAGCAGGGAGACAATATACAGCCTTGTCGTACTCCTTTCCCAATTTTGAACCAATCACTTGTTCCATATCCAGTTCTAACTGTAGCTTCTTGTCCCACATAGAGATTTCTCAGGAGACAGATGAGGTGATCAGGCACTCCCATTTCTTTAAGAGCTTGCCATAGTTTGCTGTGGTCGACACAGTCAAAGGCTTTTGCATAGTCAATGAAGCAGAAGTAGATTTCTTTCTGGAACTCTCTAGCTTTCTCCATAATCCAGCGCATGTTTGCAATTTGGTCTCTGGTTCCTCTGCCTCTTCTAAATCCAGCTTGCACTTCTGGGAGTTCTCGGTCCACATACTGCTTGAGCCTTCCTCGGTCCACATACTGCTTGAGCCTTCCACATACTGCTTGAGCCTTCCAAGCATAACCTTGCTAGCACGTGAAATGAGTGAAATTGTGCGGTAGTTGGAGCATTCTTTGGCACTGCCCTTCTTTGGGATTGGGATGTAGACTGATCTTCTCCAATCCTCTGGCCACTGCTGAGTTTTCCAAACTTGCTGGCATATTGAGTGTAGCACCTTAACAGCATCATCTTTTAAAATTTTAAATAGTTCAGCTGGAATACCATCACTTCCACTGGCCTTGTTATTTGCAGTGCTTTCTAAGGCCCATTTGACTTCACTCTCCAGGATGTCTGGCTCAAGGTCAGCAACCCCACTACCTGGGGTGTACGAGACATCCATATCTTTCTGGTATAATTCCTCTGTGTATTCTTGCCACCTCTTCTTGATGTCTTCTGCTTCTGTTAGGTCCTTACCACTTTTGTCCTTTATTATGGTAATCTTTGAACGAAATGTTCCTTTCATATCTCCAATTTTCTTGAACAGATCTCTGGTTCTTCCCATTCTGTTGTTTTCCTCTATTTCTTTGCATTGCTCATTTAAGAAGGCCTTCTTATCTCTCCAACAGGTTATTTTAACCAACAGGTTAGTTGGTTAAAAATGTACTCTTTGCTTGAAGAACAATTGGTCAGACAGTTTTGAATCACATTACAAATAATTTTCATCTTACACATATATCTTACTTACACAATCACAACTTTGCACAGTTTGGGGGAGAAATAAATAAATAATTGGAGAGCTTAGGAAATGCACTCTCCATTTATTTATTTACACACACACACACACACACTTGCGCAAAGCTGTGATTGTGGGTTTATCTGGCTCTTGGAAGGTGGCACAAGGGCTTTGGCAGTGTCCTAGATCCCTCTTTGCAAAGATGGGCAAGCACTTCCTAGGCTTTGAGAAGGAGGCGATGTCTCTGGCAAGGCTCTCATGCCTCTTTCCTGAAGCCAATCAAACAGTCCTCCATCGGGGAGGGCTGATTCCAGGGGTTCTGGGCTTTACATGGTTTTGCATACACTCATGGACCCCCGGAACTGAACCCTCACGTAAGATGCAAGTTGCCTCTTTCATTGTGCATTGTCAACACCACATGTTAAAATACAATGGGTATACTCTGTTCCTCTTTTGATTGTGGCCTCCAAATTAATGAAACTTACTTCAACCCAGCACTTCTGGGCTTCAGAATGTGGGCAGGGATGATTTGTCCAATGGAAGTTTTATTTTATAGTTCTGTTTTTAAAAGTGGAAGCAGCTGTCTATGTGATGTTTCATCCTTTTTAGATGTTTTGAATTATTCTACTTTGGGTTAGATACGGGAAGAATAGTAGGTAATACATTTTTGTTCACTTTAGGGTTATGCAAGATAGGCGAGAACAAGCAAGACAAGACTTGAAAGGCTTAGAAGAGACTGTGGTAAGCTAAATATTCAGAAAGTATCTTTCAGATTCTTGAATTTATCACCTAAAAATGCTACAGTTTGCCATCTTTATGTTCCTAGGCAAAAGAACTTCAGACCCTGCACAATCTTAGGAAACTCTTCGTTCAAGATCTGGCTACCAGAGTTAAGAAGGTAATGCCCAGTTCTTCATTTTAGAAACTATTGATTTTTTTTTACTAATTCCATGGGGATCGAAACTCAGATTGCCTATCTTATCTCCATAGAGTGCAGAGATTGACTCAGATGACACAGGGGGCAGTGCTGCCCAGAAACAGAAGATTTCTTTTCTTGAGAATAATCTTGAACAGCTCACAAAAGTCCACAAACAGGTAATCTGAAATATATTCTTATAATCTGATCTATTTCCATGGCTTTATAAAAGCTTATCCATGCTGTACATACTGAAGTTCTTTGGCTCACACATTTTATCTCTTAAAGTTGCCACAAGTTGCCCTATTCAAGTAAACGTGCTACTGAGTAAAAATCAAGAACTCTTTGGCCAAATTTAACCATTGCCATGCTTTCTTTCATATGACTTGCCAACATCCTACTAAATCTAGTCATGCAGTAGAAGAGAAAAGAAGGCTAAAAAAGGTAAAGGTAAAGGACCCCTGACAGTTAAGTCCAGTTGCGAATGACTCGGGTTGCAGCGCTCATGTCACTTTACTGGCTGAGGGAGCCGACGTTTGTTCACAGACAGTTTTTCCGGGTCATGTGGGCAGCATGACTAAGCTGCTTCTGGCGAAACCAGAGCAGTGTACTGAAATGCCTTTTACCTTCCCACCGGAGCAGTACCTATTTATCTACTTGCACCTTGACATGCTTTCGAACTGCTAGGTTGGCAGGACTGAGCAATGGGAGCTCACCCTGTTGCGGGGATTCAAACCGCCAACCTTCCGATCGGCAAGCCCTAGGCTCAGTGGTTTAGACCACGGCGCCACTTGCGTCCCTAGAGAATCCCAAAGAAACATTGCAGCAATTAGTTGCACCCATGTCTCTCAAGGAGGCTATTACTATGGAAAATTTAAGTAGGGGTTAGCTCTGAGGGAAGATTTTATTTTTATTCTGGATGCTTTAACTTTACCTTGAATTCTTTGTTAGTTAAAGTGCTGTTCAAAGTAACTATGGAGTGAAAGGATTTGCAAAGGCTTTAATTCCCATAGTCCAGATTTAACATAGCTCTATATGAAACATATTTCTACCCACAGCTGGTACGTGATAATGCAGATCTTCGCTGTGAGCTTCCAAAACTGGAGAAACGACTTAGAGCTACAGCTGAGCGAGTTAAAGCTTTGGAGTCAGCACTAAAGGAAGCCAAAGAGAATGCATCTCGTGATCGCAAGCGTTACCAACAGGAAGTAGATCGTATTAAGGAAGCTGTGAGGTCAAAGAACATGATCAGAAAGGCACATTCTGCGCAGATTGGTTAGTAGATAAAATGGGAACATTAACAGTGCTGGTATGACATGAATTCAATTATTGATCCCTTGTTCTTGGGTCACTTAGTTCTACACCTGGATCTTAGAATGGTGGTAGATCACTTGCATATCCATAAATTCTATTGATTTGTCCATTGACCAGATTATCTGAAGTTGTTACTTGTATAGTCTGGAAATTAGGACATTAGTTGCTTGAAGTAGTACAATTTAGGATTTAGATACTTCTGGAGTGCAAGCACATGTTACAACAAAACTTTCACAAGCTTAATATGTGAGGGTTATTGATCCTGTTAGTATTGCATACTATAATAAGTTTTGTTATAGTTATGTATATGCATATTCCACCTTTCAGAATAGAAATATTTCTACAGGTAAAATCAAAATACTTTAATCAAATCACCATGGAGCGGTATCAAAAAATAACAAATCAGGATGCTTACTACAGGACATAAAATTTGTAACTTGTATTCTTGCACAGTTATGGAATGGGTATGATAGTTTCAGAATTTCATCATGGTTGGGTGTTGGTTATAGGAGCAAGAAATATTTATAGATCTAGGGTGGAATTCAACATTATTATAAGCGTTCTATCCATGCAGACATGCAGCTTGCCAGCCAGGTTAATTCGCCCCTCCTCCCCCAGTGCACTGTTTTGAAGGTTCTTCTGACCCCTCTGAGCCAATTGCAGGGGCACACAATGGGAGGAGAGGGGTGGGAAAGTCCCATTGAGCAAGCAGGTATGCTTGCACAGGGCTTCTGCTGAAAAGGGCCCCGAGAACCCATTTTTTAGAAAACTTGCTTAGAAGGCAGCATAGTAAATATTAGTAACAATAAAAGTTGCAAAATCTTTGGCTCCTTAAAAGTGTTAACGCATTCATTTGCAAAAACTTACACTGATTTGAGTCTGCTTGGTCATATGTATGAAATAACCATGATGCACAAAAGTTTGTACCATAATAACTTTTTTTGGTCATTAAGTTACTACAAGACTAAGTTTGCGGCAAAAACAACAAACATGCATATTCCTTTGGAAATAAAATAACAATGAAGTATCAATAAACCAGCACAGCTGAATTGTTTAAAAACTTGACTTGGCTTTACCTTTAACATTTGCATTTGTTTCATGCAGCTAAACCTATTCGCCCTGGTCAGCATCCAGCAGCTTCTCCGACTCATCCAAGTGCAATTCGTGGGGGAGGTGCTTTTACTCAAAACAGCCAGCCAGTGGCCCTACGTGGAGGCGGAGCACGGCAGGAGAAGGCATGAATTTACATTAACAAGGTTGGCAGTTAATTTGTCTATTCCATTTAATATCCTGTCTTCAGTTTAAAATGTTTGGTAGTTTCAAGGAAAATAGGGAATATGATTGTTTAAATACAGTATTGGATAATAGTCCAGATCCATATGAGTATTTGTGATTGGGGGCAACTTCAGTTGAACAAGTACGCTGTGTGAAACTACCTTATTTTTCGCTCCATAAGACGCACTTTTTCCTCCTAAAAAGTAAGGGGAAATGTCTGTGTGTTTTATGGAGCCAGTTCGTGGTCCCTGGAGCTGAATTGCCCAGGGGCGAAAAGCAGATTGTGCTTCTTCTTCTTTTTTTTAGAAAGAGGGAAGGGGGTGTTGAAACGAAGCTGCTGAGCATCTGATCAGCAATTGATTGGGAGGGAGATAAGGCTGCAGGTAGAGGAGGCAGCCGGGGGGGGGGCGCAGGGAGGTAAAGACAGTGAACTTGCAAGGAGAGGAGACAGGAGTACTAAAACAAGCAATGAGAAGAGAAATTAGAAGAAAAGGAGGATCAAAAAACTGCTCAAGCTAAGGAAAAGACACTAAGGCAAACATGAGGGAAGGGGGTGTTGAAACGAAGCCACTGAGCAGCTGATCGGCAAGCAATCAGGAGGGAGATAAGGGACGCTAGCTATAAAGGAGGCTGCCTGGGAGTGGGGAGGTAAAAGCGCACCCCAAATTCACCATCAGAGCACATAGCATGTCCATGGCTATAGACTGCACCAAAAAAATCTCGCATCCACTGTTTTGTGGAGCCGCAATGGCGCAAAAATGTGGTTACAAAGCATAGATCCACATGGATCCTCTAGATTTTTGCATTGGGTCACCCCAAACTCACTGTCAAATCACATATCATGTATGTGGCCACAGCATGAACCACAAAAATCATGCATCCACTGTTTCATTCAGAATATATTTTTTTCTCGTTTTCCTCCTCTTAAAAATTAGGTGTGTCTTATGGTCAGATGCGTCTTATGGAGCGTAAAATACAGTAATTAGTTCAGAACCAAATAGGTTCCAGAATAGCTTATCATGTTCCACACATTGTCTCTCCCCCCCGCCCCCGAGTTTGCCATACCGCAACTAAACAGCGTTTGCAGTTGCCTGTCTGACTGGGATGGCTTTCAGTAAGTTATAAGGAATGTTAAGGATAAGAGAGGAATACTTTAATTCAGTATTACTGGGGTAAATCCAAATTAAAGTACATAAACTGAGGAACAAGCTAAAGAAAGACCAGAATTCATGGGTTTTAAGGAAGACAGAGTTGAGATTGGAAGATTAATTGCAAAGAAACCAGGGGAGTAAGACGTATAGTGATAAATATAAGGAGTTAGTTTAAAATGATTGCTAAACAAGTTAGCATTTAGAAAAACATTGATACCTTAATTCTGTATTAGATCTGGTACAGCATCTTCTACTGAAATTGTGGCACAAACTTAAATGGTGAATAGTTTTCAGTGAGTAAATGTAGATGAAAATAATTGTGTAAATCTCACAATTTTTAGAGTAAAATAAAATTATGAACATTTTGTTCACTTATTTTTCTATGTATGCATAAGTTTCTTTGGCTTTTTCTAGATGCTGAAAGCTACACAGCATGAAGAGGATTGGATATTGCGCAATGAGAGTCATTCCGTGACAGTGACGTCTATCTGTCTCTCCCTGGGGATTGTAGGATTATTTTTTTGAAAATTGTATAAACTTATACTGGTCTGTACAGCTCTCCTCATTCTACAAATTTGGCTAATTGACTCCAAACAAAACTAGGAAAAACTTTCTTCTTGGGAAATTGACGTGTAACTTAAAACGTAGCTCTTTTCATTACCTGATCTGTCTTTCACGTCTTAAATTTAGTCTGCACTGTGCCAAGTTGAATGTATGTTAAGCAACATCTTAGTTAAAATTTCCTAGCTTAATTTATGTATATTTAATGGTCTTAGGGATTGTGGAACAATGTTGAAGTAAAGTTTTAATTTTACCACTTTTAATAACACTACTTGACCCACTCTTGAATTAGAGCAGCACTGTACATTAAGTTTGCCTGGATGGCTGTATAGAGCATAAGACTAAAATTATGTGTACAGTTTGCAATTACTGAGGTGTGCTTATGACGACTGCCCTTAGGCACTGAAGTCTCTCAAAAAAAGTGGATTGAAAATTTTCCTTTTTTGACGAGGCTGCTTAACTGTTTGATTAAATCTGTTATCAGGTTAATGAGTTAATACTGTATAACAAGTAGTAAATGTAAGTTTACATGGAAAGACTTTGGCAATGACTTTTCATCTGTCCTGTTCCTGATTATACCCAGAATAGTGTGATGAGGTGAAAACATTCTGCTTCATCTTGATAAGCCTGTTAATTGGTCACCAGAACTGGATGAATTTGGTTAACTTTTCCAGTGAGAAATCAGGGCACTGTAGAACTCCTTGTATTATCAGTGCATCATATTTCATTCAAACCACAAATTTGACTTTAAGAGAATGAATTGATTGAATAAGTGGAACCAAGTGAATAAAGGGGGAAAAGAAAGTGCATAAAATGGCCAGAAATGTAGGATGGAAATGGAAATTGTGCTACACTGAAACTGTACTGTAACTTATTTGTAAATCTAAGTTCTGTAAATGTGTTTTTCTCTAGCAATCCTGTTGGACATCATTGTCATCATCATTACTTTTGCAAAGTTTTGAGACCAAGTTTTGCCCAGCAAAAAGCACTTGAAACGACATGCCACAAAATTCAAAAGAACACCTTTGACAGGGGTTACTGTTTGATATTGTCCAAAGGCTTTGAAATGTTTTCTCATTACAGTCACTTGACTGGTAGGAAGTGAAAGAAAATGCTTTCCAATAGTTCAGAGATATTGAATAACTGCTTTTCCAGAGTAAGTTGATGCCAGTTTTATATTATACTGAAGTACATTCACAGGCACTTGCCGGGGGGTGGGGTAGGTTTTCTGTAGAACTTTATGACTATCTTTTGTACAAATTGAAATATTTGTATTAAGACGGAGCCTAGTAATAGAAAAAATTGACTGACACCCCCCCCCCAAATACCTTAAGTTCTGATTAGTGTCTTTTTTAATACATTTATTTTAGAGACTGGGGTTTTCTTTTCTTTTCTTTTTTTAATCAGCCAGACCCTTGTTAGTTTGGAATTGTCATAAGATTAACCTCTTTCTTTTGTGCTTGAATTAAACACTCCAAATTGAAAAGATGAAATAAGAGGGGACTTGTATAAAGGGAAAATGGTGGAGAAGGAATCTCTGTTAAGTGCTTGAAGTTGTGTTTTCAGTTGCATTGGCCTATGTCAGTTTCTCAACTATAGCCGTACAATTTCAGTCTGGATTCGGTTCACACAGTTCAGTCTGGTTTCCTGGCAGTTACTCAAATGAAGCAGGATATTTTCTCATGGCTGTTTACGTTAGTTTCATTCCTGTAAGTAATGTATCACGGGTTTTGGTGCTGACATGGCTGTGTAATTAAACAGTTAAATAAACTGTAACTAGCATGTAGCTCAACATGTACATCCTTTTTATACCTAAGCTTTTTTATTTTAACCTTTTATGAAGTTTATCAAGAACTGCAACTTAAACTTTCAAAAGGACTCCTATGTTCTTTGGCTCTCCTATGGTAGGTTGCATGGACAGGACAATTTTTTGGTTTTTGTAAATTTAGAATCTTCAATCTGCAATAGAATTTTAAATGCGTTACTGTTCCAATTTACAGTTCTTGAATTTTTATTCCTCTAGGCTATTTTTTAAAAAATGGCTTAGGACAGGAATTGAATGACATGAAAGAAGACTATTTATTCATGGAGATAAACTAAATTATTTGCATAACATTACTGATTAACTACTTTAAATTAGACCTGAAATGACAAGAGTCTGCCTGTGGCAAGGATCTGCCACTGAATAAACAGTTATGTCTTCTCAATGCATGAGAATGCATTTAAGAATAACTGGTTTGGAGAAGATGCCATATAGTTTTAACTACCTGCATGCTGTAAATGTTTTTGTGTTTAAATAAAGAAAATCTTTGAATTTTAGTGAACTTCATTGAGACCTATATAACCTTTTAAGGCCGTAGCCATTGGGTGACATTGTTTTTTCTACCTATGTATCTCCATATATTGTACTGAGGTGCTATATTGAGCCTGAGCATTTTGGAAGGGGGCTTCATCAGTCAGCTCACAATTTTCCCATTAAAGGCCAGTTTATACACTGGGTTTTTCCCCATAGGAAGAAGGACTCAACCTAAGATTTCACCCTTGCAAGCTGCCTGGATGGTAATGTATTGCATGGGTACTTCATATTGATACATGTATTCTGTTGTGTACGCAGGGATGTCATCCTGAAACTCAGTCCTTGTCCCTTCCATGTGCATGCTCAGATCATGCGTGAACCAGCTGGGGAAGTGAAGTCCTACATTCTTAATCTCATCTTGCCAGTGTAACAATTTTATTTAAATATCCTTTATTTTTATAATTAAAAAGTCAGCCTCAGGCCTGATTAAGACCTTACACAAGTCGGCCTAGATAGCTTTGTCAGAATAGCTTGAAGGGGAGTAATGTAGATTGCTGTAGGTAGAAGCAGCGTGCTTTTGGCTGGCTCTGGTGTCCTAATTTTTTTACTTTGGAAAGCTGACTTCCACACCAAGAAAAAACGCATGCTTTGTTTGCTAGTCAACCTGTACATTTTAGTGTGTACCCCTCTTCCAGCTGTATCCAAATATGTTTAAACCTCATTTCCAGATAACGTGATGGAACTGATGGCTTACATCTTAACCAACTGGCTGGGTGAACAGAAATGAATTCATCTAAAAATATTTGCCACTAGGGGGTGCAACAATCACTTCTATTAAGAACCTGGAAATCTTTGAGCTATTGACTGAAAAGCAGGAAGGCTCTGAGGAATGGCAGCATAAATGTTGCTTTCTACTTCAGTTTGAAGAGAAACCAGCCTGAAGACATGCATCTTATAATGTGCAAATGCTCAGAGATTAGATGCTTCAGGAATCTTTTGGTGTCTTACACTCAGAGCTGGCCATTTGCACGTCACAAGGACATGTCTGCAATTGTTCTTTGCTCCTTGCAAAGTAAGGTAGGAGGTGATTTTTTTGCAGTAATGAATGGGATGTTTTTCAGATTTGGAGTAGGAGCAGCCAGGTGATAATTTTTGCTGTGGCCGTTGGACTCTGATTTCATTGCCAAGTAGGAATAAGTACCATATTTTTCCGTATATAAGACAAGGTTTTTTACTTTAAAAATTAGTAAAAAATTGGGGGTCTTCTTGTATACGGAACATGGGCATATTTAAGCATATGTCCGGGAGTTTGGCTTAGGCGGGCTGAGGCGATCCCTCCTGCTGCAATCCCCCCCTTTCTCCCCCCCCCCCCCCCGCTTCTGGGCTGTATGCTGGCGACTGGCTCTCCTGAAGCCCCCACTGGCTTGATCCCCGGATCGAGAGCAGCTGTTGCCGCTGAGAGATGCCTCAGCTTACTTCGCCTTGCCCTTCTTTTTTTCCTCTTCCCCCTCAAACTCCCACCCTGCCCCCAGCCCGCTCACCACCTTCCTCAGCTCAGTTTGCTTGACAGCATGGCTGGACGCAGAGCAGCCGCTGCCTTCCCCCTTGGAATCCTGTTTGGGAGCCTGATTCCCCACAACAGGAGCTGCCACCGAGGGGGGGGGGCGTATGGTGCCCCAGTCACTGTCTTTGCTTCTGTTCCACCGTGCACTGCAATCACCTCATGCTGGAAACTGAGGGCGATCGCCACAAAAAAGATCAACAGCTTGCCGCCGCCAGTCATCCAGATTTTCACTTCTATTTTAGGGTTTCGTTTTCTTAATTTTGGGTTCAAAAAAATAGGGGTCGTCTTATACATGGGGGCATCTTGTTCATGGAAAAATACGGGAAATTTTGTTTCACTGTGATTAAAAAGTGTAGTTTTGTTAACAGTTTGGATTTCCAAAGCAATTTGGACTTTTAAAAAATGCAGATAATGGGTCCACAAAAGCTGAAGTATTTCCCCTCCAAGGTTGCCAAAAGAAGAAAATGCTGGGGAGAGGGAGAATTGTTTTGCAACCGACAAGTCTAGCTTCTAATGGGAGGGAATTATATCACCAGGGCTATTCAATCACAGCACCCCAGCTCTGCTTCCTCTTGTACTTTGCATGCTGATTGCAGCATCTGGGCTTGATGAGGCAGATGACCCTCACCTGTTCCAAGCCTCCTCCAGCTGAGGAACCACACACCACCTCCCAGAGCTAGCGAGCTCCACTTAGTCAGCTAGAGAGATGGGCTCTGGGCCCTTGCCTGCCTCAGCCTCCTGGAGCATCCCTTCTGCTACTCCCTACGCCTCAGATCTTGCTGTGTTTGTAGATAAAGGGGCCCCTCTGACTCTGCTGATGGGGTCTGCTGCTCTGGTTCCTGGGCATTTACCCCCATCCTCTATCACCCTGTGAGTACTTCCTTCCCCATCCCCTGCTTTGCGCAGTCTGTCCCAGTCCTGTTTACACCCCCCGCTAGGATCTTCCTCCCTGTCGACCTGCCAGTTCATGAGTGACTTACTGTATTTTTCCGTGTATAAGACAATGCTTTTTGCTATAAAAAATAGGCAAAAATTGGGTGTCATCTTATATACAGATAGTGACTCGGGGGGGGGGACATGTGATAAATTGCAGCAGCAAGCAGGAGATTGGCAGCGGTGACTGAGCAGGTGATTGGTGGCTGTGGCAAGGCCTGCTGGTGATTGTGGCTGCGGCAATTGGGCAGGCGATTGGCAGCTGTGGCAAGTTGGTGGCGGTGAGTGGGCAGACTGTAGGCTGCAGCGGGGTGTGCGATCGGCAGTGGCCGTGGCAGGCGATTGGCAGTAGCGGGCAAGTGGGTGAGTGATTGCCAGAAGTGACCTCCCCCTCAAAAAGCTAAACAACTTAATTTCTTAATTTTGGGTTTAAAAATATAGGGAGCGTCTTATACATGGGGGTGTCTTATACACAGAAAAATGCGGTAGGTAAAATCAATAACAAAAGGCTAGTCCCTACCCAGAGTTTTATAGTCTAGATCATACCATACAAAAGGTAATTGGGATGAGAAGGGAAAATAAAAACGAGCGATCTCAGGCAGCCATTCTTGAAGTTATGTACAGTGGTACCTCGGGTTAAGTACTTAATTCATTCCCGAGGTCTGTTCTTAACCTGAAACACTTCTTAACCTGAAGCACCACTTTAGCTAATGGGGCCTCCCGCTGCTGCCACGCTGCTGGAGCACAATTTCTGTTCTCATCCTGAAGCAAAGTTCTTAACCTGAAGCACTATTTCTGGGTTAGCGGAGTCTGTAACCTGAAGCGTATCATGTTAGCCAAAGTGCCTCAAGAGGCATCTGGCATGTTTTATTGATTATAATAACTTATCTGGAAGCAGGTCTTTGTAACCATAGAAACAGAATTTTCTTTAATGCTGGCAGCATCTTTGGGGAAAGTAGTCAAAGAAGGAGCAAGCTGATTATTTAAGAACTAAAAAGCATTTCTTTCGTGGCCACCTCTCTTCTAATTGGAGACGGTAAATAATGGATGGGAACAAAACACTGAGCCTTGCAAACTGCTAAACTTTCTCCAAAAGACCTTGAAAGTCCCTCAGTTGTGCTAGATCTTTAGAATACTATCTCTAGGCTGTAGTGAAGGTGAGCAGAGGTGTCCAGTTCCCTTCCCTTTTGGGATACGGCTGCAGTACCCGTAATAATAGCATGGTAGATAAGAAAAAAAAATCAGCTGAGGCTTTTCCTGGCATGCTAATGCTATGACAGGGGAAAGTTTGAGATGCTCAATTCTCTCCAACCGCTTAAGATTTTTTATTACAAACATTCTATAGATTTTATTAGATCAATAAGTTTGAGGTGCGCTTGCTGTGCTGGCCAAATGTGGCTGAGGGGGAAATTAGTTGCTGAAGCAGTTTAAATTCTAATCATGTCAAGTCTGCTGTAGTTGAATCTGCTGTCCTTTGGAAGGAACCCTACAACCTCTACTCTCTCAGAAGCCACTGCAGTATCGGGGTGGAATTGCAGGCCCAAACACCTTGCTTTAAGACACCTTGCTGGTGTGAAATGTGGCTGTATCTAATGAACACAATGCATTCCTTCCACGCCTGCTGTGGTGTGTAACTTAATACTCTGGGTTGTATCTAATGCAATCATCCTGTTAGTGCAATGACTTGGGCGTGTAGAATGGGGTGTCTTCTTCCTGTCCATCTCCATGTGACTTCCCATATGCTCTGGAGGAATGAAGGAATCCTTGAGCAGATTTGGGGAGGAGGCAGACACTTGGGGAAAGGAAAGCAAGTCCCATTGTGCAAGCAGAATATGTTGCTCTAATGGGACGACTCTGTTGGATATCGCGCTCTGATTCTGCCAACAGCTGACTTTGCTTCTACTGTGGGTCTTGTTCAGAGAGAGATGCCAAAATTGAGCAAAAATGTGTGCCAATTAAGTAGCAGCTGTTCTGCTTGCTTCATATTGGAAATTGGCACTTGTGACCAAAAGGAAGCATAGCACAACTTGCAGGGCAGTGCTGTCTAATATTTTATTCATTTAGCATTCTTGTATCCCAGTCTTAATTAAAATGCAGTGGGCCTGCCGCTTACGCAGAGGTTCTGTTATGTTGGGGGGGGGGTGTCCCTATGCAAATGCAAAATTGTTCAAAGTCAGGAACTCCAGAACTGCCCCCCGACCCCAGTATAGGGCTTCTTACTAGGGTCTGGGAAGGTTGTGGGAGGGCCCTGGGGACTGCGACCTTTCCAGACCCCCAGTAAGCAAGTGCCTTCCTTACCGGCTTCTGGGACACTCACAGAGCCCTTGCACCTCTTTCCTAGAGGCTGGTAAGGAAGGCGCCACTGGGCTTTTGGAAAGGTAGTTCAAGGGGTCTGGGATGCTGCCAGATGAAATGATTAGGACACTGAATTCCACCCCAAGTATGTCAGTGCATATTGATGTCTTAAGAAAATGTTCAGTCAATATTCCTGCTATTGGGAAAACTCTTACTAAAGTGGACATTCTAAATAAATGTATTGTATTCAAACCATGGGAATACACACACACCCCAGATTGCTGATACATCCCATTGTATGTGGATGGTACTGTTTTGGCCACATGAGTACTGGCACTCTGAGAACTTACATATATAAAGATATTTGTGTCAGCCATTGCATTTTTGTTTGCTGAAACATTGGGATGTGCTAGTTTCTGCACAAAGTTGGCAGGTCACATGTTTTTTCTCACTCTGCATTGAGTTTACACTACATCGTCAATGCATAGCAAACATCCTTTCCAGACACAGCTAGCGTAACACATTTCAGCTGCTTGTTAGTTTCAGGCTTTCTGTATCTTGCCGCATTGATCTCTCTCTCTGTGTGTGTGTGTGTGGTTAAATGACAAAATCAAATGAGCCACTGTGCCCTGCATGGTGACTGAAGGCCAGTCCTACTGCCCCAACAGCATCACCCCTTGAAGGGAATGAGCACAATGGAATATAGTGGAACAGCCACTCAAGCATGTTAATCTTTGCATCAGGTCACTGAATGGAAACAAGGCAAGCATTGTTCCTCTAGGGGACAAGAGGACCTTGGAGAGAAATGCAAGGAATAAAGATCAAAACTAAATCATGCCCACTTGGGAGAGGTGGCAGAAAGGAAAATAGCATGCATTTTTCTGTGTGTTTTTTTTAAATATAAAAAATCATCCTGAGGGTTGTACAACTCTTGCACTACAGTACTGGAATGTATTACTGGAGCGCATAAAAAGCCATTTGTTAATATTTTCTGTGTACCCATTTGCAGAAGTGAGCAGCTGCTCATCAATGCCTCCTGGCATTGTCTGGAGGAATTAGCTATGCGCTAATTCACACTACTAAGGAGTTAACAATTAACTGCATGGCTGCTGCTTTACTACTAATTCACCATGCGCAAGTTTAGTGCTGCGGCACATTGGAACATGTGGTGTGTAGCTCAGTAAACTAGCATTCAGTGCAATATTGATTATGAACTTGAGGTTCCCTGTATTAAAGGGTATGATTTGCTTCCTTGATTTTCTGTCTGACACAGTGGCAACCAGCCTAGGGTGGGTCTGCATATGTGTGCATTTTTAAAAATGCTAATAGAGATGATGGTCAGAATAACCTTTAATTGCTACTGTGAGAGATTAGATAAAGAAAGTACTTTGACCCAGTATTGCTAGTTCAGCTACCTTGTAGGCAGGATCTTTCTCCCACATCAATATGCTGAAATTGATAGTACACTCCTATGTATATCTGCTCATAAGTGTGTATAAGACTGTGGCCTGCGTGACAAATAGGTGAAAAATGCAACTTCTGCACTTTCATTGTAAAGTATTCTAATTTTCAAGGTACATTTCCAAAAGAAGTATGATGGAAGGTGTGAGTAGGGTGTTGGAAGGAGGTGAGCTTTGTTGCTAGAAAAGGAAAAGAACAACAAAAGTTGGTGTGCATTGTTCCCAAAAGCCCAAAATATGCTTTCTTCTATACATGTGCTGTTAAATCAGTAATATTCTGGTTGGGAAACCTTAACACCTGTCCACAAATTATTCTATTTTGGCTAATCTCTGGTCCTCTTAATGTTGCTGAACTCCAGCTCCCACTAGCCCCCAGACAGCTTAGATAATGGTCAGGGATGAAGTGCCTTTAACCACGCAAAACTTAGGACATCTGACCATAGACTTGTGGCAACTAAAATATAATGGTCACCTATATGCACGACACCTTCCTGTCTTAAAATCAACACAAGGAGACGCCAACAGAAGTGGAAGGAGGCAGGAGTAAAAGGGGCAGCAGTATGTAATTATTTCAGCTTACAGATAGCCTGTTGTAACTAAGCCAAAGGATGTTTCCTTGTGCCAGAAGCTTTCACAAAAACACATCTCTTGATTCATGGGTAGGCAAACTAAGGCCCCAGGGCCGGATCCGGCCCAATCGCCTTCTAAATCCGGCCCACGGACAGTCAGGGAATCAGTGTGTTTTTACATGAGTAGAATGTGTGCTTTGATTTAAAATGCATCTCTGGGTTATTTGTGGGACATAGGATTTCGTTCATTTTCCCCAAAAAATATAGTCTGCCCCCCCCCAAGGTCTGAGGGACAGTAGACCGGCCCCCTGCTGAAAAAGTTTGCTGACCCCTGACTTGATTTGTAAGCACAGCCATGCAAAACTAAAACAAACCATAGCAGCCAAATATCTGGTCTTACCCATTTTTTTTTTTTTAAAAAAAACCTTTCATGGTTTGTGTTATATCTCTGTGGGGTCAGCTTGTTAATATTATTTATTAAATTTGTATATACTTGCAGGTCTCAGAGTTTGGTGATGATTCTGCAAGGTAGATTGACATTTTTCATTGAATTGGCTAAGTTATCTTAAAGCCTCTGAGCGTAAGGCACATTCTTTGTAAACTTCAACCAAAAAACTCCCCACATTGGGCTGGATCACACCAAGTTGCACTGGGGTCCCATTGAAGTCATTGTGAAACATTTGCTGTGTGACTAACCCTCTGCTGGACTCTTAGAATTGTAGAGTTGGAAGTGCTCTGAATTTAAAAATGACATAGTATGAAAATTGCTTAACTACAAATAAGTGTGCTTGTAATAGGAGCTTTGATGTACCTGGTTTCAGCAGACAAAGGATGAACATGCAGTAAAATTGGAAGCATACTCTTGGCCTGAAATTTTTGGCTTGCTCTTAATTTGTATTGCATTTTAAAATCCCACCACATGGGGGAGCAGTTCATCAGTAACAAGATCTGACTAGCTTGGCAGGGAGTGGAATGTCCTGCTATTGGCTTATTCTGTGCTGTGCAAGACTACAGTTCTGCAGACTCTTGAAATTCTACTTCAGCTTTGCACTGGATTGCCATGGGCTATCCTGTGGATTCTCTGTTGCATGTAATGATGAATACTTTGTGCTCATTGACTGTATAGCCACATCTTGAACTAACTAGGGACCAACTTGCAATCAGTCTTTAAAACTAGCAAAACTAGCACTCAAACCATAAAATTGAAAAGTGGCACATTTGATTTAATAGATTCCTATGTTCCTGTGTGTAGTGATTCAATAGCATGTGAATATGTGTTTGTGACAGGGATGCGGGTGGCGCTGTGTTCTAAACCACAGAGCCTAGGGCTTGCCGATCAGAAGGTTGGCGGTTCGAATCCCCGTGACGAGGTGAGTTCCCGTTGCTTGGTCCCTGCTCCTGCCCACCTAGCAGTTCGAAAGCACGTCAAGTGCAAGTCAATAAATAGGTACCACTCCGGCAGGAAGGTAAACTGTGTTTCTGTGCGCTGCTCTGGTTCACCAGAAGCGGCTTAGTCATGCTGGCCACATGACCCGGAAGCTGTACACCTGCTCCCTCGGCCAGTAAAGCAAGATGAGCACTGCAACCCCAGACTCGTCCGCGACTGGACCTAACAGTCAGGGGTCACTTTACTTTTACCTTTAAGGGGACTGTGAATAAGTGTCTGGACAAAGAGGCCTGTGTGTGACAAGGGGGAAGAAGAAGAATAGTTTTGGATTTGATATCCCACTTTATCACTACCCAAAGGAGTCTCAAAGCGGCTAACATTCTCCTTTCCCTTCCTCCCCCACAACAAACACTCTGTGAGGTGAGTGGGGCTGAGAGTCTTCAAAGAAGTGTGATTAGCCCAAGGTCACCCAGCAGCTGCATGTGGAGGAGCGGAGATGCGAACCCGGTTCACCAGATTACGAGACTACCGCTCTTAACCACTACACCACACTGACTCTCCCACCACACTGGGAAAGTGTTTGCACAGCCTATACATACCTTATTTAGGAAGACTAGTGATTTTGTCTTCTCAACTGTCTATAGATAAGCGAAGGAATGCATATTAGGAAAATTAAAACAGATGAATGGATAAAACTTTGTTGACAACGGAGCTCTGAGGGTATACTTAGTGCTGCATTCGGAATACATTCTGAATGCCAACATGAAAATAGAGATTTAAAGGCCAGAGCATCTCAATCCTGCATGCTTGTGGACATCTCCTGCCTCCGTGCCTACACAAGCACGAATCATATTTTCTTAGATTTAGATAAATTTATTGTCATTGTCCGTATATACACAGTATACACAACAACGAAAATCAAACACCCAAGACCGGATTCACATACACATTTTCACGTATCTCCAACACTCTCATCCTATTCAGACATAATCTATTAAAACATACATAATCCAGAATATAACACAACCTATTAGAAGCATAGCATAACCTAAAACCTATCTCATTCCTTACTACTCACTGCTTGCTATTTCTTACAACTGGCCCTGAGATCATTGTTTAGTGCAATCAGAGCTCTTGGATAGAAACTATTCAGAAGGCGTGTGGTTCGTGTTTTCATTGTCCTATATCTTCTGCCCGAAGGCAACAGTTCAAAGAGGTTGTGAGCAGGATGGGTGGGATCTCTCAGGATATTGTGTGACTTCTTCAAGCTGCGAGACGTGAAGATCTCATCCAGGGTTGGTAGTTGGAGCCCAATAACATTCTGGGCAATTTTAATTATTCTCTGTAAGGCTTTTTTATCCATTCCAGAGCTGCTCCCATACCACGATAATATACTATAGGTTAAGACACTCTCAATGGTACTATGATAATAGGACAGAAGTAGGTGCTGAGATAGATTCAATCCTCTGAGCATTCTCAGGAAATACAACCTCCCCTGCACCTTCCTCACAACCATATTAATATTTGCAGTCCATGAGAGGTCCTCAGAGATGTAAGTGCCCAGGTATTTAAAACTACCAACCCTCTCCACCTCCTCGCCATTTATGTGCAATGGTAAAAATACACTTTTCTTTCGCCTAAAATCAATTATGAGTTCTTTGGTTTTTTTGGTGTTAAGCATAAGATTATTTTCTTTACACCATTGAATTAACCCCTGTACTTCTTTCCTATAAGCAGCCTCATCATTCTCACTAATGAGCCCCACCACTGTTGTATCATCCGCAAATTTGATGATTGTGTTGGACTTATACAGTGGGGTGCAGTCAAATGTGTACAGGGAATAGAGGAAGGGGCTTAACACACACCCCTGAGGGGCTCCTGTGCTTAATACTAGAGTAGAAGAATGGTAAGGTCCCATTCTCACTGTCTGCGGCCTATCGGTCAGGAAATTCCTTACCCACAAGCAGATCTTCTGATGTATACCCAAATTGGTCATTTTAAGGAATAACCTGTCTGGTAGAATTGTATTAAAGGCAGAACTGTAGTCCACAAACAACAGCCTTGCGTAGGTTCCCTGTCGTTCTAGATGACTCAGTACAGTATGGACAGCGATGGAAATAGCATCATCAGTAGATCTATTCCTTCTGTATGCAAACTGGAACGGGTCTAGAGTGGATGGAAGACCAGCCTTAATATAATCTAGCACCAATCTCTCAAAGCATTTCATAACGACAGATGTTAGGGCTATTGGTCTGTAGTCATTGAGAGATACCACCGCTGACTGTTTAGGGACTGGCACTATAGTCGATGTCTTCAGGCAGGTAGGGACAGAACCCTGCAACAGGGATAGATTAAAAATGTCCGTAAATACACCAGCTAATTCTGCAGCACAGTCCCTAATAACTCGTCCCATAATTCCATCCGGTCCAGCTGCCTTCCTAATATTAATGCTCCGAAAAGCACGTTGTACGTCGGAGGTCTGTAATAAAAGTGGTTGTTTATCAGTAATAGTTCCTGATGGTGTGCTGGTAGCCAATGCTGTAGTGACGGTGGTTCCAGTTCCCACCTCAAAACGACTGAAGAATTGATTCAGCTGATCAGCCAGGTGCGCACTGCTGTTAGCCAGTTCGTTTTTAATATTTTGCCCTGTAATTTGTCGCAGGCCTTGCCATACACGACGAGGGTCGGAGCTCTCAAAATGCTTTTCGATCCTCCGGCAGTACATGGCTTTGGCATCCCTAATGCCCTTTTTCAGTTTGGCTCTAGCTTCTCTATACTGTTGCGCATCGCCAGAGTGAAAAGCAGCATTCCTTGCCTTTAGCAAGGAAGTTCATTATTACTGGTTTGCTCAGGGGCACGAAAAAAATTGCAACCCTCTTTACATATTTAAATCTGTTTTTCTTTCACAGATAGCAAACTCAAGGGGAGAGATGGTTGTGATGGTTGTGGCAAGCTAAATGCCACGTGGCTTTTGCCTAGGTAGGGTTTTTTTTCACACAATGCAAACATTGTTCTCAGAATGCCCAATTAGGGTATTGAGTGGGGTTTTGAGGTTTCCTGCATCAAAGCCCAACATCCTTCTCTGTTGCACTGCACTAAATGCCTTCCATGGTGGTCGTTTTCAATCACTTACACCCACCTGTTGCTGCACTAGATGCCATACGAAAGCTAGGAAACGTTGCCCTACCTGCAGGCTTAGAATTTAGTAAATACAACACACAAGGAAAAGCAGTTTGGGGAAGGGGGAAGGAAGGAGAGTATGCAAAAAAAAAAATCAAAAATCAAATGCATGATGCAATAGTATGGCTGCAGTGTTTCCAAAGGAACATGCTGCTGTAAAATTTGGCTGACTCAGCAATCACTGTATCCTACCCTTTTTGCAGCACAACTTGCAGGGTAAGGGGTCACTAGGTTACACCGACACAGCTATAGCTGGTCAAAGATATGTGCTTAGTGTTCATTTAGCAACAAAAATAAAAAGTTCATTAGGTAGCACTTGGGGACACATAATTCTTAGTTTTTATACTGGTTTTCTTTGTGTATACAGTATATGTTATCTCGGTAATCCTTCTAACACCCTTGTAAGATAGATCAGTGTGCTAACTAACAGTTCATCCTTGAATATATGGCACACCCATGCCTCTATATTTTTCTTTACTTTGCAGAAACAGAGACTCTCTTTTGAGGCTGAGTGAGAGTGAGTGTCTTGCCTGGTACATTCACGTCTGAGCTTAAATTTGAGTCATGGGCTTCACAGCTGACAGCTGACACTGTGCTACATGACCCTAAGATGTTTACTCAAAAACATCCCATTGCATTGAATGGAAATGCTCTCAAAGAAGCATGTTTAGGCTTCCAGACATGCAGTGCAACCATCACCATACCTACTGAGTTCAGTGGCGTTTACTCCCGTGTAAGTGTGGTTAGGATTGCAGCCTTAGTCGTCGCTCTGCATCTGCTCATGTACTTGGTACCATTTTCCATATCCGTCAACCTCTGATTGCCGTTCCCTTAAGTTCTGCTACGTAACTAGAGAATATGCACAGTTCAGATATACATACACCTAGTCTCATTGCAGCCTTTTTGCTGGACTGAGCTGGGACAGATTCAGGTTATATGTGATTTTGTTGTCCAAAAAGAAAAAAAAATGGGAAGGAGATAAATACAGTTTAGAGAACACAATTTCTATTTCAGCATAAATCCATAGTTATTTAGATGTTTCGTTTCTCACTCTCTCTGTCTCCTCATATTTGTTCCACAGTCTCAGATAATGTGTAGCTCAAATGAGGTTACCCTTGACCATTTCACAGCTGCACAAAAGTTGAGTAAGAGGTTACACAAAAGAAAAGGAAAACTGAAGGGGAGAGTTCATCTTGGTTTAAAATGGTTTCAGGCAAGAATGCTAGTGCTGTCTCATTGTGACCAGGCGATGTAGATTGTGCCTCAGGTGGCAGATTGTGGGGTGCCATCATCAGTTAGGAAACTGTCAATTCCTTAATTTATTTTCATCATCTGGATTTTCCTCCTCTGGCACAAAAATGCATTGGTTTATAAGTCCTTGAGAGTCCTAAAGACAAGTTGCAGTAAGCTATCTAATCAGGATGTTGATGGTTCCCAAGGTATTATCTGTGGGCACAGCCTAAACCACTGTTGTCTCCCCCAGAGCAGCAAGAGCACTCATGTGCTATAGGATTTTTTCCCCCCATGGCAAAGGCTTGTGCATATTCCAGGGCAGGCACCTTTGCAAGCCTTTCTACATCATCCCTTCCCACTCATGACGAAGCTGTGTACAGGCCCAGGGACAAAAGGGAAGTAATTTTAATTGCACAAGGGATCACAAGGAACTCCAGGGAATGGGGAAATTATTTTCACAAGCTGTTTGAGTCAGGGAGGTGCATGTGCTTTTGAGAGATGGCATGGCTGTGATTCATAAGGAATACTCTCCTGCCCTCTGGTGTAATGTCCATCCAAAACAAATGCACCTGACAGTGGGATTGTTCTTTGGATCTGCTCACTGTCACAATGTGCATACTTGTCATCCTTTGTACAGCAAAACTATTTGGGCTGTGTTGTAAGAGCTGGGCTGGCCTATAGAATTGTTTTGCTTTGCTTTACAGTACCTTGACATATAAAAGTGCTGCTACTTCTTTTCTACTTGGCTGTTTCTCAACTGTTCTGGAGGCTTGACCACTTTGCTAGGTCTGGGGTCCAGCATCAGGACTCCACTGCCTTCATTGTCTTCCACCAAGGAATGAGCCTGTTTTCTGCTTGGGGGTACTCTACGGCCTGATTGGCATAGATGGCATGTATGGGGTGGGCAATGGACTTGTGGATTGGAGTGCCACGTCCTTGGATCTCCAATTCTATTACTTAGCTTCAAGCCTCTTTTTATTTATGTCCCATTTTGTCTACAGGGCTCTGATCACATACATTGTTTTTGTCTTTGTCATCATTATTGCTGTCTTCTTTTAGTAATTACCTCAAGTGCCTTAAACGAGACACCCTGGATGCCTCCCATCCAGACACTAACAACTCCCAGGTCATTCTTTCAGTGCCTTCTCTATTTAGGCACAGGTTCAGTCATTGAAGGGAAACCATACTTCCTCATGGGGTTTGGTAAGTGACGATTAACTTCAAAGCATGAACATTTTGCTGTTACTCTTCAAACATTCATTTATTTACATGCCCCCTTTTCCACAGTGAACAGTGCCCAAAGCGGCTTACAATAAACATTCAAGATACAGAGCATTGAGATGGAGGAGAGTCAATGTACAAATCAGTAAAACCAAAATGACAACCTCCCCCCCCCACACACAAATTTAGCAAACGTAGAATAAATACAGTGTTGTAAAGGGAATCAGACTTCAATACAAAGCAAAACAAAAGTTAACTGACATTGAAATACCAGATTCTGGTATGACTGCACTCCAAGGAGCCTCAATCACCTGGCTTAAGTTCAGTTCAGCAGTTCAGCAGGCTAGATGGCATTCAGCTGACTCTCACATGGCTGCTGCAGGGGATGATGACAGCAGCAGAAAGGAAATGCTGGGGACGGCAGTGATGGGAAGGCCTCTTTGCCTGCTGCTGGGAAATTCCACCTGCTGGGGCAGGTCTTACTGCACAAGGACATCTCGCTAGGTTAGGTGACATACAGCAAGTACCTACATCTCTCCCCCAGAGGAGACCAGCAGCAGCAAAAGGGAAATGTCCTTGGAGGGCAATGATGGTAAGTCCTCTTCCCAGCCACCTAGCAGAGCACGTGCTTTGAATGCAAGAGGCTTCAGCCTTAAATCCCTGGCTGTATCTTCAAGTATGACTGAGAGAATCCTTGCCTTTGGAAAGAGCCACTGACCATTAGTGTCAACTTTACTGAGCTAGATGGACCAATGGCAAGGCAGATTCCTATGTTCCTGTGTGTATTGATTCAATAGCATGTGAATATGTGTTTGTGAGAAATCCAGCTCATTCATTTCTAAGCCCTTGTCCCTGTTTTCCATTCCCTGTTGCATCTAAGCAATGTTCTTAACATTCCCTTTGGCCAGGGGCATAGGAGCCAAGGCCTGAGGTCCCTTTGCACCCCCCCGCAATAAAATATTTGAGGGGGCTGCTCCCCAAGTTTATGGGCATTGACATTAAAGTCATGTGCAAGCACCATGTCTTGTGATTGAACATGTGGGGTGAGGCTTACCTGTCCCCCATATTTTATTCAAGTTGGCACCTCTGGCCAGGGTGGGGAACCTTAGGCCTAGAAGCCAAATGTGGCCCTCTGGGCCCCTCTGTGGGGACCTTGGAACTCTCTCCAGGCCATTCTCTCACTGACCTTGCTTTGCTTGCTTAAGGGTTTTTGCCTGTCTGGAATGTGTCCTTGAACTCTGATGATGTCTCCAGCTTGCCTGGATATTAGACAAGAAAGGGTTGTGAATATGTGCAGCCTCCTGTGCAAAGGTAAAATTAACATTTGTTGCACCCTCACCACTGGCATGTGGCCCTCAGAAGGTTGTGCAGAATGCAATGTGGCCCTCCATCTGAAAAGGTCCCTCCCCCCCGTCTTAGGCAAGGCAGCTGCCCTTTAGTCCAACAATCCTTGCGTACTCCATATCAAAACTAGGGGCTGAGAAATCCCCCTTAGCTACTCAAAGAGATGAGTTTTGATGGTCCCAAGTCACCTTCAGCTGTACACTTGCTGGTTTGCTGAAAGAGGGAATTAGGTGATTAGAATTACAATGCCAGCATGGAATTGTTCACCGGGGTATTTCTGAGTTCATTGAGGGAGTGAACTATTTAAAAGAGTCTACTATAGCAACGCGTTATCTGTGTATTGCTACATGTATTATAACTGCCTCATAATTTCATCTGATAGCAGCCGCTTCCTGTATTCCTGAGCATTAGTAAAATAAATTTTAACAAATTGCTGGCAAAAATCCACCTCGGGTGTGTTCTATCATTTGGAAATTGCCGCAAGCAGCTATTGACCTACAGTCTAGCACTAGATTGGTGCGCAGTAAATGCCACTCAATAATTCCACTGCCTGGCTAATTCCAGGGGATCATGACTTGCCTGCTTCTGAAAGGCTCGTGGTGGATGAAAAAGTCTGAACTGGCCCTGTGGTGTCTTTGTGCTCTGGTTTCGTTCCAAACTCTTAGCGGGGATAACAAGAACCTCCTGGGCACAGCTGCTTGTCATTCTTCTCATATTTGAATGAAGCTCTGTTGGCACATTTCTGGTTCATCGACTCAAGAAAGTCATGTGTCTTGTCTTTGTGGTCCATGTTTAATGGGGGCAGGTATTCCACTCTGGAGAAGGACACAGGGATGTGTCACATGGCCTGCTTTAAACACCCCAAGCTGGCCACTGCTTTTGGAGGACCCTGCCCAGTGTTGAAGTAAGATTCAGCAGCCAATGTGGCTGATTTTTGTATGTGGCTCTGCGGAGGGGAACATCTTGAACATTGCCTCAGGCAGCCACAAGTCTTGGGCCAGCCCTGATGCAAGAACAGGGCTCTTCTGTAGAGAATATGGAGGAGGGGCTGATTGATAGCAGTCCTGCTGTTGATGTTTCGTTGCGTTCTTCATTGTTGTGCTGTGTTTTTAGAGGGGAGGGGGAGGGTGTTGGTTTTACTATGAATTGAGAGCCAGCTCGTGTGTGAATCTTAAGATGAAAGGGTGGGATAGAATTGTTTTAAATAATGACAGTCCAAAGGGTGTACGTTTTTTCTCTTATGAGTATAATACAGAAACAGGAAGAAAGGCTAAAGGACAGAAAAGACATGGATCTCACCTTGCAAATCTGCAGATAAGGCTGGCAAAATGCTAAAACCACAAGCCACTTGGTAGAGGAAGCAAAACATGACACCTCCTCACAATGTGATTCTCATTCAGCCCCAAGTCATATAAATACTTGTGTGTCCCTTTATAATCCTTGGCTACAGGGCGGCTTCAGTCCTCAAAACCTGATGTCAGAGCCTCTAACAAACCAGTTGTGCTAACAGCTGCAAGATTTGAGACCATGGTGAGGAGCACATAAAATCCCTTTTTAATAAGCTCCTTATTAAAGTGCAAACATATTAC
The DNA here is from genome assembly GCF_951804945.1 of Podarcis cretensis. Taxonomy (NCBI): domain Eukaryota; kingdom Metazoa; phylum Chordata; class Lepidosauria; order Squamata; family Lacertidae; genus Podarcis; species Podarcis cretensis. The sequence goes on from NC_137181.1 coordinate 19,792,726, forward strand.
TTATTCTTTCTGATGTAATGGATGTTTTATTCCTAGTGGATTTTGCAACACTTATGTTTTTGCTCTCTTGTGCTTTTTTGTGTGGACTGGGTCAGAGGGGTTTTGTTTATTTTTGTTTATTATTATTTTTGCCTCTGAACAAAAATGCTCAAGCACTTATCTCATTGCCTTGTTTTCCTTCCTTGAGATCAGAAGAAAGTTATCTCATTTATGCATGTGCCCAGGGCCTTGGAATTAAAAAGAAGTTTTTGTTGTCTCTGAGAGAGCTGCCATCATCCATTTCCAGGGTTATTCAATAAGTGTGTGGATATATTAATCCCCCACAGGCATACACTGAAGCATCCAAGACATGGGCCTCATTATTTCTTCCACCATTATCATCCCCCTGGATTTGCTTTCAGGCCTTGCTTCCCAGAATGCAAAACTGGAACAGACTTTTTTCTTTTACCCACAGGGATATTGCAAGAGATGAATACAGTATATTGAATACCGTCAGTTGTTTGGTTACTATTGCATACAGTTTGAGCTTCATGTAGAGTTTTTAACCACAATATTCTTTGAACTTTGGAGTGTACCTACAGCACAGGACTTTTTTGAGCAGCCTGAGCCCTGAACTCTAGAGGGTCTTCTAAATTTGATCACTCGGAATCTTGATCCTTGCAGTATTTCAATACATAATTTATTTTCAGTATTGTGTCTTGTGTGTGTGCAAATGAAGGGTTTGCTACTGCATCTTTTATAAATCGCAGTCTAATATTTTAGATAGAACGCCTTGGAACGCCTTGTAAGTCAGAACGTTTTGACTCCTGGAAGTGAGTGTTCCAGTTTGTGAACGTTCTCTGGAACCTGAATGTCTGACACGGCTTCCGATTGGCTGCAGGAGCTGGCACGCTTTGGTTTCCAAATGTTTTGGAAGTCGAACGGACTTCCGGAACAGATTCCGTTCGACTTCCGAGGTACCATTGTACTGCTTTATAGTCCATGGTGTTTATTTGAGTGGACACATGTGCATCATAGCATCTTTGGGTATTGTTCCATATTTTAAATAACAGACTTTAATGGTTCCAATTATTTTTGTGTCCGATGGCTAAAGATGTCTCCTGCAACCTGCACTGGAGATGCCCTGCATTTTTAGATCCTATTTATTCTGCTTAGCATGTATCACAAAGCCCATCACTCACTTATAATTAATTCTGCCTGGAGATAATTTTAAGCCAAGGTTTAGAGGTAGCACAGGGATACACTTCTTTATATAGCCACTGTACCTTAAGGAATGTGTTATAGATAGCATGAGGAGCGACCGGGGGATTGTCCTACTCAGTAACTAGGGCAGGGAGATTGCTGGGTTGCATCCTTTTCTGTTCGTGGCCTATAAAGCTGTGAGGAAGGAAGAATGTCCTCCCCATCTCAGGTCTGTAAATAAAAAAACTCAGTAGAAGGTATGCTGCCATAGATTAATAGAGACACAGAGCTGTAGAGCTGAAAGGGCTGATGAAGGTCAACTAGACCAACCCCCTGCAATGCAGCAATCTTTTTTGCCCAACGTGAGGCACAAACCCACAACCCTGAGATTAAGAGTCTCGTGCTGTACTATCCAAGCTGTACAACAGTAATCAAAGTTTCCTTCTCATTATTCGATTGATCACTTAGATTGTTTTAAATAGAGCTGGCAATTTTTTTAATGTCTCTGATAAAGCAGTTGGTTGACTGGTTGCTTTTGGTCTTTTTAATAAGACTGACATGGATTTTATTTGCTGTGGAAATAAAATCGCAACTCCACCCACTGCTTCTCTGGTACCTGGAGTAGAAGCAGGAGAGACCACAACACCTGACGAACCTTCAGAGGAGACATTTGAGCGCTGTTGGGAACAACTGGTGGGCGGACTTTCCAGATGAGTGTCTTCATGTGAAGTAAAGGCACAGTTATTACCTTGGTGTTGCAGGGAATCCAATTCCTTGCTCTCAAGCTGAAATCCTTTCTCTGTGGGAAAACGCAGTCCCCACTGCTTCCTCCTCTCACATCTGCAAGTTTGAGGAATTAATTGTTCCTGGGAATGGATCGTAACTCACTGGTAGAGCATATGTTTTGCAGACAAGATGTTTTGAGGTTCAGTCCTTGACATCTCTTGTTAAAAGGGGCCAGGTAACAGCAGGTGATGCAAAAGACCTCTTCCCAAGAGCTGCTGCCTGTTAGTCCAGTAAGGATATGTGTGGACATCCGTATGTGGATACACTGAACCACACTGTGTGAATGGGTCGTATTATATGCAAGCATATTATATGTGCTTTGCTGGTTGACATCTACTGCTTCACCTCCTACTTCTGTTTGCTATTGGCCAAGAGTACAACCTAGCCATTTTGCTGCCATCAGCCCAAACAAAAGGATACAGCGTGCCTGTTTCCACAGTCACAGTTCTATCACCTCCAGACAATTTTCTAGGGTTCTAGGGAAATCCCCCCTTTTAAGCACACTGGGAAATTCCCAAATAATTACATCAAAACTCCCAATTTGGCTATACTCCCACTCTGTGGCTGGCATAGCCTAATGGTTAACGCCACCACAAGTGTCCAATTAAGAATGCCACATGGGTGTGTGTCTTGTGCTGTTGTAGCACAGTAGAGAACCAGGTCCTCCCATCCGGACACCATTCTCCCCAGTGAATAGAAATAGAAGTGTTGGAAGGAAACAAAATTCTTACGATGCATAAAGTCCGATTTCTCTTAATAAATATCTTTCCCCACCCTTTTCTGTTTCTCATGGAGATTAAAAATAAATGGTGATGTTCCAAGGACTTTCACACATAAGAGCCAGATAATGAGAGCAGATGTTCAGGGTAAACAATCTGGGAACATGGCTTTTGAAAGGGACGTTTGTCCTTTTGCTTTGCTTTATGGACTGTGAACCTGCAACTGGAGAGTGTGAAGAACAGATAGGCCCTGAAACTATGTTCTTGGGCGAGACTCTAAAATGTGTGGAAGGCACTACAAATTCCATAAGAGAACAACACATTCCCTTGGAACGGAACCTGGCAGGACTGGTTTGAGCACTCATTGATTTATTTAATTCAGAGTTTTAGTATTTTGGCAACATTGCTGCCTTGTCGGATGTTCATATGCCTGAACCCTGAGAAGGTTGCCTAGGTGAGGGTTTTCAGCTGTGCCCACATTTTGCTGGTACAGTGTTGCATATCCAAGTCCTGTACTGAATATCTGAGTTTTGTGGGGATGAGCAACCTCCAGGTGTTGGGTTCTCTGGCCAGTGGTCAGGGATTGACAGGGTTCGTCATCCAGCAAGATCTGGAGGGGTTCTCCATCCCTGCCTGACAGGATCTGGATTGCATGATGAGCACTTGCTGAAAACAGCAACCTGGATCTGAGCTGCTTCTGCTTCTCATCCTCTAGAGTAAGTTCTCAGCTTGAAAGGCAAACATCTTTTCTCTCTGCTACAAAGTCTCTGTTCTCTAGCACTCTCAGAAGGGTACTTACTTTGGCATTGCAGTGATTTGCAGATTTGCGAATATAATCTAAATATTGATATATTTTAAGGATTTGTGGAAGCAAACCTCAGTTCTCCATTACCTGGAGTTCTAGTAACAAACAGTTGATAATCGTCTCTTGTTTCAGATCAGAAATGTTCATTCTTCAGAATTCCTAATGTTTCTAACCTGTGCACTGTTGTATAACCAGTATATCCATCCAAAAAGCAGATGGTCAAGTATATGACAGCCCTAGAGATGCTGGAGAAAATGACTGTCCTGCCTTCACTTGAGCTCTCATAGTCACACTCCCAGACTGAACAATCATGGCCAAGGCCGATGAACCAGGAAGTCCACCCTGCTCCAAGGACTGTTTTCTCCTCATGCTGCCTTCTCAGCTTGGCCTCATCCTCACACTTACAACTGGGTAAGGTAAAGGTAAAGGTACCCCTGCCCGTACGGGCCAGTCTTGACAGACTCTGGGGTTGTGCGCCCATCTCACTCAAGAGGCCAGGGGCCAGCGCTGTCCGGAGACACTTCCGGGTCACGTGGCCAGCGTGACATCGCTGCTCTGGCCAGAGCCAGAGCCAGAGCCAGAGCCGCACACGGAAACGCCGTTTACCTTCCCGCTGGTAAGCGGTCCCTATTTATCTACTTGCACCTACAACTGGGTACCATCCATGAAAGACAGTGAAGTGTGTGGGTAAGTGTGTGGGTGGAGAGAGCCATGCTTGAGCAAGCAATGAGATAGTACTTTGGAATGTGGCAAGGCTTTAAATATATATATATATATAATATTTTATTATTTTAAATGGCACCATGGTTTTTGAGGAGCTTCCTCCACAAAGCAGTTTACAATCTCCACTAAAAATCAGCTCCACCTAAAGATAAAGTAGAAAAGACAGCGCAACTAAACAATAAGCCAGCATGAAAGGTAGTGGGTAGAAATAGAATGTTAAAGGCACAACAAAAACACCATTAAGGCGTTAAAAAAAACCAAGAATTAAAAGGGCAGAAATGAAAAGAAGCTGATTTGGGAGAAATGGATAGTTTTCAAGAAACATCGCACACATAACAATGTTGGGGCTTCACATCTGAGGAAACAGAATCCCAGAGAAGGTTAAAGGCTCATGCACGAGTCTTAGCACACTTTGCCAAAGGGGCATTGTGTTGTGCTAGCAGCCTGTGAAAACATTTTACGGCAATCCACCTAATAGGATTGGAGCAGAGGAAACTGCCTCCCTATGTTTTACTCTGAATGACAGCAGTCTCTGGGGTTTCTTTTTTTTTTTTAATAATATTTATTAAAGATTTTCAAATATAACAGAAAAAGAAAAGCATCCAAATTTAAAACCTTATTTTCATTGGCATCTTTCCAGGACTTCCCCTCCCCTCCCCCTCTTGTATTCCAATTCTTTCAAATAGATTCAACAAATTCTTACCCCAAATTTTAAAATTATTATCATTGGCCCAATTTAAAAAAAAATATTTTCCCATCCCCTAAAATCGACCTGTTCCCTTCCACGAGTTCCCATCTTTAATATGCAATACAGATTAAGATAAACAGAAAGATTAAAAAAAAAAAGAATAAAATGTAATTTAACACCCTTTGGATTCCAAATTTCCCTCCCCCCTTTCCCGGTTGCGTTCCCAATGTCCATCAATGTCTACTGTCATCCTGGAGCTCCCACATCTAAACCACAGTCCTTCACCAGTCCGCTTTGCCGTCTTTTTATTAGTCTTTGCCATCTTTTGGTCATCTTTGGTTTCACATGTCCAATCTTGGAAGGAGTCTATCTTCCAACTTTGTCCAGTTCTTGTTATTCTTATTGTTCTTGTTGTTCTCTCTCCTCCTCTTTTTTTTTTTTCCCTGCTCTCCTGCACAAATGTTCTAATTCCAAAAAGCTTCTAATTCCTCTGCAGAGGCTTTGTTATTCAGGAACAAAACATTACGTCAAGTCCCTTCCATTCTTCAATAGATAAATCTATTGTCTCCTTTAGTGTGTAGACCTCTGTAGACAAAATAGTGTTCCATTTCTGCAGTTTCCCAGGCGATAAAAAGTCCTATTCAAATTCGATGCCAACAATACTTGTAGTGTCCCACAGCTCCTCTAGAGGGATTATAGTAACTCAGTTTCCTTCCCGATCACACCCAACAGTCAAAGTAACTTATTATTCCTTGTTTTAAACAATTTATATCCAATTTGTAACAAATGTGACCAGCAAAGTCCTCGTAACAAATTTCTCTTTTTGTTCTTCCGCTTTGACAGCTCCTTTGACAGCTGTCAAAACCTCTATTTCTCCTCTCCCGGCACTCTTTCAGATCGCTCCCGGGGTTTCCGGGGGGGGGGGTTGCATTTTAATTCACATTCCACTTTTCTCCTCCAGCCCAGTCTTATAATTTTCCATCGCGAAGTTAATAACTTTATCAAAAAAAGGTTACACTCGATCTTAGTTGTCAAATCCTTTGCTTTAGCTCCTCTACAGCAGGGGGGAGGCTGACTTCCTTTTTGCACCTCCCCCGCTCGCTCCGAATTTAAATAGAATTTTTCCCCTTTTTTAATCCAAGTTCCAATTACTCACGGGTTATTCTTTTAAAGACCAAATTTTCAATGGAAGAAGTCAGCGCTCTCCGTCGAATGGCATGCGGCTTCGCTCGGCAGGGGAAGCGGAGGACTCACAGCACCCCCCCGTCACCTGCTCCGCAGCCTTTAAAAAGGCTCCTTCGCGGGTCGGGGGGGCGCAAACGGTGCCCGCCGAGTCACCATGCCCATGGGTTTCAGTGCCCATGGTTTTTGAGGGTCCCCACGTCGCCGGCGCGGTAGAACCCAGCCCCTGCCGAGCAGGCTCCCTCCGGAGCTCGGAGGGAGTCCGCCATTCGGCGATGGCGCCAACCCGGAAGTCCAGCAGTCTCTGGGGTTTCAGGCAGGGTACTTTCCCAGCCGTCCCTCAAGATGCCAGGAACTAGATGTGTGACTTCTCGCATGTAAAGCTTCCATCTACCACAGAGCTACAGTCATTCTTCAAGTGAATCAGCATCTAACCCCAGTGGCATATCTGGTTGCAACAGTGCCTGTCTTGACATTGCCAACCAGAGAGGAGGCTTTTGGTAGGCAGGAGATATTACCTACTTTTGACTGGAGAAAGGATTGAGTGTGGTTGCATTATTTCAACACCACCACCACCACCATGATGCATGAAAAGCTGATGGTCTTACAAGAGATGTCTTTTTCACAGCTGGATGTTGAATACATCCAGCAACTTGTTTTGTCTTGTTTGTTGTTCTCTGTCCCTACAGAAATAGCTGTGTCTCCTTTCCTTTTCCCAACTGGGAAGTTATAATTACCAACCCTACAAGGTGGTAAATCTGGTGGCAGCTGTGTGTGAATGCAATAACCCCCCTTTAAGTAGGCAAATTAACAGTGGCATTGTGTCTGGAGGGTTATGCCAGTGTGCCTCTAGGCAAAATGAGTTTGCAGGCTGTTTTTGTTTTGCTTTTACAAAGCAGCTATATTTCTCCAAATTATGTTTCTTTTGGGCAGTTTCACAATGCTTCCTTCACTTACAGAATTTGGGTAAAAGATCATTGGGGGTGGGGGAAGAAATATTTTCTGCCTTCCAGTCTTATTAAATTTCAATGTGCCATGATGAGAAAGCAAGGAGTGACCCCATCACTCTGGAAAAATGGGTGTTTTTGTGAGTCACTCACAGTCCCGCAGGGCACATATATTTTTTGTTTATATAGCAGAAGAAATCGGCCGCCAATCCTCTTCCTTGCAAAATGAGTCTCTGCATGCACTTTTCTGTTGGGTTCCAGTCATGTGACTTTGTGAAGAGCGACTCACATAACTGAAATCCAACGAAAGGTGCACTCACAGGCTATGCAGTCTGCTGTATTTGTATTTTGAAACCTGGGTGACAGGGAAAAAGACATGCATTCATTCTGTTTACTGCTTGAGCTCTATGACTTGACTTCCAGGAATCTTGAAATTATTATGTGGTAGTTGACCCTGTCTTTCCGGCAGATGGCAATAAGTCATAATGGATGAGCAGGACAAATGGAATGTTCTAGTCATGGTGCAGTCGGGTAGGGTGTGGACATTGTCATGAAAAAATGAGCTGCCACTGTTGTAATGGGGGGAGCTACCATCCAAGAGAAACCAAGATACGGAAACAATAAATAAATGATTGTGAAAACGATTAGAGCCAGGCATGTACCAAGGAAGGAAGGAATGCATAATTCATCAATCGTCCTCTTGATGGGATTTAGAGTAGGCAGGTTTCTCACCATCTTGTCGGCTTTTAAAGATGAAGTAAGATGAACATTGTGTTTTTCCAATTTTTTTGCAGGGTATCTAGAGAATCTGAAAAATATGATTTGTGCTAATGTTCTTGTTAGGGTAGGTTTGTGGTTTGGAGGCCATCTTTTGGGGTTTGGGGACAGTCAGGTTGAGAATTGCCAATGCAGGAGAATTAGGAAAGCAGACCTGGAGTATGTTTTACTTAAATGTCACTTGTACAATACTGCTATATTTTTTTAATGGACTCCCCAATGGTAGGACAATTATTGCAAAATGCATTGGACATTTAAAGCAGAGAAATACTGTTGTTAAGGGCAGCCTGTTCTCTTATCAATAGACATTTGTGGCATAACAACATCTGCATTGTTGTCTGAGAGAGAATAACTCTTTTATTTTGCATTAACTGGTCTTCAGGTTTTCCTCTAACTCTGACCACAGTTATGAGTTTGATTCAGATCACAGCCACAGCAGCACTCCAGTCAACAGGATAGTCCTGTTTTTCCAGGTTCTATTCAAATGGGGATTTGAATTTAAGTCTCCAGGTCCTAGTAGTCCAACTCTCTCACATTTATTTAGGCTGCAACAGTTAGCTATATACATAATATAAATGTATATATAATTTTGTTTTTTGTTGCACATTTTTTAAAAATTTAGGTTGAAATCCTACACAAGTTTACCTGTAAGTCCAACTGGACTTTGAATAAGACATGTAGAGCATCCCATTGTTTGACTGTTTATATGCCACCCAATAACAGATGCTTTCTAGGCTGCAAAACTTAGTTAACCAATGCAGGCTTCCAACCCCATGGTGGTTGAATAGCTGGAATTTATTTTTTTTGTGGGGGAGAGGGGTGTTAGCAGAAGATCTTCAAGATGGCATGGCAAACTAGTAGTTCTTCTGTGTGTCACAACCATGTCATGGCTTATCACACTTGGTTTTTTTGCATTGTTTTATTAAAACATACCCAAAAAAGGCATTCTGCTAGGATGTGGTTTACTGGCTTTCATACAGGAAACACATTTCATGTCTTATATACAATCCAAACCTAATAGTACTGCAGGCCAGGCACACCAGGTGCACAAGATTAAGGCTGCCATCTATTCTCCATATTTCTGGACAGCTGACCTTTGTGCATTAAGAGCATGATAACATCATTAAGTAAAACAACAGCTGGATTCTGGTAGATCCTGTACAGAAGTGATGGTAAGCTTGATTCAGGAACAGTGATATAAATGCCTTGTGCATGGTACCATGAACCAGTTGCCCACAGAGCTTCCTGTTTATTGCTCAGATTGTCTGGAGCTGGGCTGCTAATCATACACACACTTTCTAAATATTTTGCATTTTGAGTATTTTGATTGTTTGTTTGACTTGATCCAAAGTGGAATAATTTTTCATTTCAAAATGTTGATACTTTGGTTTTTCTATCTGAGAGCATTCTTGCAGTGAATCTTACCTATTGTTAGACCTGACCCTTATCAAGTTGGTGGTGGGATGGTATTAAGTAGTGGGTTGACAAAGCAGACGACACAGAGATTCCTCCAAGTAGTTCTTTATAAGCTGGAACTGAACTGAACTGAACAGCTCAGCCGGCCTGCTTTTATAGGCAGCCGGCTGTCAACATTGTAACAACAGCAACAACCCAGGGTTTCCCACCTAAATTAACTGATGTGGACCTGAGTGAAAACTATATACACAATAACCCTGGTGGCCAGGGTGAGAACTTCAATACAAAACAGATGGATCAGGCCAAAGGCAGAGGAGGAGTGTTAAAGTGGCTTGTCGCTGACAAAGGCATGAGAAGAATTACCCAGTTGCTCAGAGCAGCAAGCAAGTTTTAGTAGGAATTGAGGAATACATGCTAGAACATAAGAAGAGCCTTCTGGATCAGGTCTTTGTCCCATCTAATCCAGCACCCTGTTCTCCCAGGGGCCTCCCAGATACCTGTGGGAAACCCACAAGCGGCAGGATCCAAGCACAAGACCACTCTCCCCTTCTGTGGTTTCCAGCTGCGAAGGCAGAACATTACCACCTGCTTTGGCTCACTTATAGCGACCATGTGCCCTACCTCACAGAGAACAGTCCTCAGCTTGAAAGGATGCGTGGTGCAAGTCTAGTTTAAAGTCAAAGAAACATCATGAGGTGGGGAGGAGACTCAATGTTGTCCATCTAATAATAAATAATAATAAATTTTATTTATACCTTGCCCTCTCCAGCCAAGACCAGGCTCAGGACGGCTAACATCAGATATAAAAACAATTGATTGAGATACAACTTAAAAACAAGGTTAAAATACAACATTAAAATGCGGCCTCATTTCAGTAGGAACTCAAATCAAAAACTTTTGGGGGGGATGAAAACCTCAAGTCTTCACCAAGGCCAGCTATCCAGGCTAGTCCTACGTGGGCCAGAAAAAAGCCAGGGAAGTCCCCAAATAGGAGTTCCAGATAGCTGGAACTACAGTTAGCTGCCAGACAACACAGCTCTCTCACTGAGAGATGGCAAGTGAATAGGTATCGACAAAAAGGTGCAGCAGTTGGACTGGCCAGTGGCATCCTGACTGGGGCTATGGGCCTTGCCTGTTTCCTGACAGTGCTGACACCTGAAACGTGTCCCTCACATTTTCATAGCTACTTCATTGGCCTCAATGCATTTTTCACACCAAGTCCAGCCAACACCCTGTTTGACATTCTATATTTTGTATCGCCCCTTTTAGAACACATTTTAAGCATAAGTATCTCAAGAGTTTCACTGCAGACTCTCTAGTTCGTTCCCTAATGGGATTATTAGGCATGTCCTTCTAAACAGAATAAGCAAACACTGAACACTAAGCTGAAAAATGCATTGTGGTCAAAGAACGGACGGACAGAAGTCCTTCCACATCTATGTTTTTAAAGGAAAGTACACACAGGTGGGGCACACGCAGCTGCATATTCTTCTGACAGGAACACTACACAAGCCAGCAAGCAGACCTTTGTTTTGTTTTGATATGTGAGAAATGTACGCGACACCCTGCAATCACAGAAAAAGATTCTGGTCAGAATGTTCAGCCAGCTGTGTGGCCTAGTGGGAATGGATATTCGCAGGGGCCTCTGCAATATTACGAAAGCTCCAGTCTGGCACCAACGCTTCATATTTTCTAGTTTAAGAATGGATGCTAAGGCAACAACAATGAAAATCCAGCTCAGCTGGATACATTTTTAACAAGTGCCTTTGTTTAGCAGCCAACCAAATCTGCACATGTTGATCCTCTCTTTTGCTTTGGCTGCCTTGCCTCTAATATCATCATTTCAGATAGCCAACCATTCTGATTTTTTAAACATATATTTAAAACCACAGGATCCCAGGCTGCTTCAGCATACTCAAAGCTCTTACTGTATTTTACCTGTGTTGGACAGTTGGAGGTCCAGTTCTTTTGAGTAACCTGCCGGTGCACACCCTACAAATTAAATGCGATAATGAAACAAGGAGATACACTACAGATTGAACAATCTGTAAATATTAGTTTTGCCCATCTTTCCAAACTTTAAACACACTTTGCAATATTTCTGCATTAAGTTGTGTTTTTCACTTTTTAAAAAAGTTCACATGAAATTTGCATGTGTTTTCATGTGCATTTCTCCTGATATCTGCATTTCTGTATGCTATTCTGACTAATGTATAAAATTTGTGCAAGCAAATTCCCTGAATATAATGTAGCTTTTGCATATTATTCTCACGAGTAGCTGCATGTTTGTACGCACTTTTTTAGCTGGAGAACTGTGTTACAAAATGTGCAGAAGTGCAAATTTTGAAGGACAGCTATGTTTTGGTTCACTTATTGTGCGAATTAGGCAAGTGCACATTATAACACGAACCAGACAAATGTTTCCCCCTATAAGGAGCACAATCCAGTATCTCCAGTCTCTATCATCCTGCTGTCCGTGAGTGATAAGGACTTGCTGTGTGACTGGAGAGAACCACACGGCACAACACTCACACATCCCTCTGAATATTTCACTCTGAATAAAATTTCTGTTGCTGAAGGAATACTGTTAACCTCCATACTTCCTAAATAAGCATTTTATCCAAGTGTTAAAAGCAGGGACCACCTGTTTCTTGTTTTAAATATTGGAAAGAGAACCTGGTTATTTGCACAAGTGACCAAGCAGAAGCACAAAGAAACCTTACAAAGAAAAAAGTGGCCCGATAAATTATACATCAGAGCTATGATAACTAGAATGAATTATGCATCAGAGCAACGATAAATAGGACTCCTGCAGAGGATCCTCTCATTTGTGCTGTTCCACGTATACAAACATCACATAGTGAACAGCTTATACTGCGCAAAGCTGAGGCTGGGGGCCAGACTCCCAACCCCAGAGCAAAGAAATGTGCGGGTCAGAGAGATGTCTGTACCCCCGCCTTGCATTCAGTCAGCAGTATCCAACAACATTGCTGCCCTAGAGCCCCAGGAAAGCCAGATCACAGCAGGACCAGAAACAGGGCTATGCCTGTCCATTCATCAGCTCACAAATGGATGGCATTAATAGTCTGAAGAAGCAAACCCTTAAGGCTGAAGCTCAATTTAGTATAAATTCAGCTTCATCAAATTAAAGCTGTTTATCTTCAATGCTTCTTTAGCTAAGGCAATGTGCTGTTCTGGTGTTGATCGCAGAACAGGGAAAAGCATAACTAAGAGACTCCGTTCATTCTCAGTTTCATTGTAATCCTTAGAATTAAGCACAGCAGACAACTCGGGTTTTTATACAGTCATCTTTGATAATTCAGTGTTCTGTTGTTTCTGCAGTTTGATCATGATAAAAGCTGTTTTCTTTATGTTAGCAAAATAGTGTTTCTCTATCATCTGCTTGCCAAGTGACCTAAATCCCCTCTCCCTTTAGACATTTTTCTTTTTTAAAAGGCTATTTGGATAGACTAAGGCCTTTCTCAGATCGTTCAGGAAAAGCTCAACCCCAACAAAACTAGGATGGGGAAGGAAGCATAATGATGTCAACCTTTGAAGGGCAGTTCTCCTCCTCCTTGATTTGTTCCAGGACGAGTCTTTCCCATTGCCTTGTTTTGACTACAGAGCTCAACATTTGTGCATGTTTTCAATTCCCGTCAACTTCAGTGGAACTTAGAAGGGCTACAAGTGAACTGAGGCTGATGACCTCAAGTTAAACCAGTGGCACTGGGCTGGCTGGTTTAACAGCTTTCCCTGTTCGATACATAGGAGAGAGAGAGGGGTAAAGTAACAGACCAAGATGCATAGCTGTATAATATATAGCACCCATATATAGGAGTAGCTAAAATAGTGCTCTCCAGATGATGCTGGACTTCAGGTCCCATCAGCACTGATCATCATGGACCAAGGATGATGGGAATTGTAGTCTAACATCTGAAGGGCACCATGTTGGCTGGTCCAGCACTAGGAGCAGGACCTTCCTGCAGTGGCCTATTCTCTGTGGAATGCCCTCTCTTATCAAGTCCATATGGCTACCTCCTTCTTAGCTAAAACATTTGCATCCTGTCCAACCCTTTTGGTGCAATGTCGGTTCTTCTTGCATATTGCATTGGTTGCCTGGCAGGCTCAACTTGAATGCTGCTTTTGAATACCTAAAGCAGGGATGGTCCTCTGTGGTTGGACTACCATTCTTGATCGTTGGTAGTGCTGATTGGGGTTGATGGGAGTTGTAGTCCAAAAATATCTGGAGGTCCATGTGTTCGCCTCTCCTCAACAGCTTGGGACCTGGTTAATTCTAGGGCTATCTGTGTCCGTAGATTCCTGCTTGCCAGTTAAAACTGTTGTAGATACACCTGCTTGCGGTCTTGCCTTAAGTGACATCGTACAGCTGTGTGTCCAAGGCAGCCTTTCCAGTGAGCTTGTTGAATTCCCTCCCCTTGGAATGAAATCTGACCCCTTGTCATTTGACATGTAGACATTTACTGAAAACTACTATTGTTTGGGGCAGCTTTGCGTACTTGACTTTTTGCTATAATTTGCTTTTTACCTGCTGCTGTCTTAAACTGTTTGTACTTCAATGTTGTTGTTTTTTATTTTAAAAAAAGGTTGTAAATCATTTTGTCTGCCCATGACAGAAAAGCAGGGTAAAATAATACCTCAAAATTCAAAAGCAAAACTTGTGGTGCTTATTCTGCTTCTTTTGTGATTTGATAAAACATTTTCTTCTTCTTGCATTTTAAAGACTGCCGTTTACAGCATAACCCTAAGCATATTTACTCAGAGGTAAATCCTGCCATGTCCAGTGGGGTTTACCCCCCAATAAATGCGCACAGGACTGTAGTCTTACAGTGCAATCCTACACTGTAGCATTTGCTCCGGTGTAACTGAGTATATTATGACCATAGCCTTAATTATTTGGGTTTTAAATGGTTCTTATTGTTGTAAGCAGCTGGTGGTAATGGTTTTGGCCTGAATCTGCTGCTTCTTATGGAGAGGCTGTCTTATTCTTCACACTACATCACTGGGGGGCGGGGGGGGGGGGAGGGAGAGAGAGTAAAAATAATTCCAAAAATGTTCTCTTGGTTGTGCAATCTCTTGAGTAAGCAGAAATGCATGAGGACTGCTGTAGAACTCACCTACTGTAGCACTTTGTGAACTCCTGTGCAGGCGGCTGTGTCAGAATTGGCAAAACACCATTGCTGGCTCTATTCCTTCTGCTCACTGTTATTTAGATCCAAACTAGGGTGCCCTACTTCACGGAGGATGCCCTGTAAAGGATGCTGTTAGGAGGGATCTCTGGTCCAACTCTGGTTTAAGCTAAACAACCATCAGTACGGAGAGCAGGGAGAGGGCCAGTGTCAGACTTCTGTTGGCCCTTGACACAGTGCTGCCAATGGCATTTATTATGACAGTATTGTAACAAATAAATAGTTCCTAGCAGTGATTTTTGTGGGGGTACTGAAGGGTATGCAGTACCATCACCTTAAAAAAAAAATTAAGTATGGCACTTTCAAAGGCAGAATTGATGTCTGGGGGTGGGGGATTTCCAAAAGGTTGCACTTTCTCCTGGATCAATCAAAAAATCGTGTTTTTTGGTGTTTTTGTAAAAAGGAGCTCAATATTTTTGGGATCTTTCTATAAAAAGCTCAACAACTTTGGGGATATTTTGGTTTTTACTTTTTGTAATATGGCAACCCTAGTGCTGACATCTTTTTTTTTTTTTTTTTTTTTAAGAGCACTGGTTCTTAGGAAAGTGCTGAAGTGTCTCAGATGTTGTGTTCTGCTGTTCCCGGAACATAACACAGAGAAGAAAACTAGGTTCCCCAAGTGAAAGAGGCCTTGCTTCCTGTTCATTCATTGTTCAGGCTAATAATGTTTGCAAGGTTTGCTGTTTACTGTGCTGATTCAGCACAGAAGGGTTGGGATCTCTAATACTGTACAAACAAAATAATCATACCCTGTACTTCTGTGCCATTTTCCCTTTTAGAATTCCAAAGAACTTATGTAAATAATGTCAAGCCCTGCAAATGAAGAAGGTGGGGGAAACCAGTTCAACAAGAGTCAGCAACAAAAATCACTCTGATTAGTCCAACAGATGAGAATAACAGAGGCTGCTGGAGATTTGTAAGGTAATGTTTTGTGAATAAAGGGAATGTTGAGCTTACGCATACAACAAAGTTCATTAACAATCCACGTAACAGTGTCTTAGCAAGAAACTCTAGAAGCCCATCAAGTGTTTTTCGGATTTTAATTTAACCAGAAGAGAATTTCACAATTTACAGCTTTGAAGGGCTTTTCCTCCTGTGCTTCATCATCAGATGTGCTTTCACTCTAGCTTGGTGCGTACTGGCACACCTAGGTACTTATTAACCATCTATTTGCAGTGGGTGGCAGCTGCCATATCCACATCGAACTTCATGCAGACATAACAAGTATGTGCATTCATAACCTATCCAACATACTTAGCAAACTGAATTTTAATTATAGTATGAGGCATTAGAGCTGTCCTGTAGGGTCAAACTAAGGGAGATTTAGTCCATTCACATCACAATCCTATACATGTCCATTGAGAAGCAAGTCCCACAGAGTGCAACTTAAATTATTCCCCCACTGAGAGTGGTTATGGGATTGCAGGCTGCATAGGCAGTTTAAGGGTAGCACAGCCAGTGTGGCCACACTGCAGGGGGCACCACAACAATGCTGTAGAACAGAATGTGGGAGGTGTTGGCAGGGAGGACTAATTTAAGCGTTGCACAGGGCGCTGCTGAAATTTGAGAGCCCGAAGTCCTCCATTGCAGCCTGTTCTCTGTGGAATGGCCAATCCTTTCAAAGAGCCATTTAAATAAGTGAAGAAGAAGAAGAGCTTGGACTTGATATCCCACCTTTCACTTCCCTTAAGGAGTCTCAAAGCGGCTAACATTCTCCTTTCCCTTCCTCCCCCACAACAAACACTCTGTGAGGTGAGTGAGGCTGAGAGACTTCAGAGAAGTGTGACTAGCCCAAGCAGCTGTATGTGGAGGAGCAGGGAAGCGAACCCGGTTTACCAGATTACGAGACTACCGCTCTTAACCACTACACCACAGTGGCTTTGACCATCTCCCACAACAGATTACCCACCAAATGGTGTGTGTGTGTGTGCAGTAAAGTTGTGCTAGTTGTTGTTCATTTCTGTCTGCTCAAATTCATTCTTGGTCTGTTTGGTAGGGCAGAGTTTGTCCATTATTTACTTGCCATCTATCTGTTTTATGTTCAGACAAAAGCTAGAAAAGCAAATAAAACAGCACCCTCATCTCAGCCCCTTGGTGGTCCCTTCATTAGTTGATGGCATGAGCTGTCTGTCGTGGGGAACAGCCTTGTCTCGGAGGTGGAACATCTGCTTTGCATGCAAAAGGTCCCTGTTTCAACCCTCAGCATCTTCAGGCAGGGCTGGGAGAAAACCCTGCTTCAAATCCTGGAGAGATGCTGGCCAATAGTGTAAATAAGGCTGAGCAAGACGGACCAATTGTCTGACTCAGTATAAGGCCGCCTCCTATGTTCCTATTCCCTGACATTTGTGTTTCCTGTTTTCCTTATAGCACCATCATAACAGAACCTGGTCTCAGAAGGAAGCTACAAGGAAACAGCATCACAGAACGGTAGGGCCCACTCCATTTTGATTCTGGGTCTTGTGACGTTGGCCAAACCGGTGCCTGAAAACATACACAAAGCATACAATTTCTTTTTGGCAAAAAAGAAGCAGCATTAAGCGATTGTTCACTGCAGCCAGTGGCGTAGCGTGGGGGGTGCAGGGGGGGCCGGCCGCACCGGGCGCAACATCTGGGGGTTAGGATTAGGGGGTGCAAATCCACGGGTTAGGGGGCGCAAATCCATGGGTTAGAGGGCGCAAATTACTTGCCTTGCCCCAGGTGCTGACAACCCACGCTACGCCACTGACTGCAGCAGGTGATGGGAAGCTGTTGAAAACTTTCTGCTAGAAATCATGGGAGTGTGCCCATCTAACCAGAAATGTTTTCCTCATGCTGTTACAACTGAGCTCCGAGGAGGCGGAATTTGTATTGTTTTATGTGTGGAGGTGGCAAAAGTATTGCTATAAAAGAGGTGAGTAGGAAGGAGCTGACAAGGAACTGAACTAAGGAACAGAGCGGAGAGGCGTTTTGCCTGGAGATGCTTGCATGTCAGGCTTACGAGATGGCTTTTAAGAAATAATGACTAAAGCTGCAATCCTAGGCAACTTACTTTGGGAACAAGCTCCTCTGAATTCGGTGGCCCGTGAGTGTGCTTGGACTGGGAAGCCCTGGGCTCAAATCCCTGCTCAGACGTGGGTTTACCGGATGACCTTGCACCAGGTCGCAATGAGGATCAACCTGAGTCTTTCTTATTAGGAAAAAATCACAAGGAAAACAATGGTGACTAGAATTAGTAAGCAGTATGTTACCCTTAGTTACCGAACATTGATTCAGTTTCTGGCTTTCTGGATAATGAGGTGTTCAACTCTTATCACTTGTTTCATATACCGCTCACTGGCTCAAAGGGACTTGCTTCTGATATTTTACAGGATTGCATCATGCATCACTGGTTCGCTCATTTTATTGAGTGTGTTTGTGTGGTATTTATTGGTTTAAAGACATACAATTAAAGCTCTATAAATACATTTGTGGTTTTATTGCTTGTTTCCTTGATTTGTGAGCTCCTCTGGGAGTCTTTTTGGCTGAAGAGTGTGGTAAACAGGCTTTAAGTAAGTAACTAATCCAATTATTTCTCTGGGACGCGAATGGAACGGTTGTCACAAATTATGCAACTGTTGTCTAAAACACAGTGAAGTACATTGTGTACAGTACATACTATGGAAAACCCCTGTTCTTTAAGGACTGTGCGGTCACTTAAGAATCGTTTAATTGATAAGTATTTGACCACCAGCTCCAGAATGAGTTTCACAGATGTTGCTTACAAAGATAGATAATAGAATTCATTTTAAGGCCAAGATTATTTAACATAACTGATTCAGTTTCTTTCCCAAATCTTAATACCAGTTCAGGCACAAACTATGCAAAATCAGTTTGTTTGGCAATCCCTAGGAAGAAAAGAAGAAGTAAATAATAATAATAATAATAATTAAAAACCCACCTTTCTGCTCACCACAAAAAGTGGAAACTATCGGAAGAAAAAGAGATTTATCACTTGCTGCTGCTGCCTCAACTCATTGCTAGTTCATGACAACATACCATTTGGCAGCTGATGGTTGCATGCATGTAGCAGCAGATATCATCTTGATGACGAAGGGCCAACCCTACCCACAAGCTGCTGTTTCTTTCTTCTGTTCCTCATCCTGCTATTAGACTCAATGGACTGAACTCCACTTGCAAGGCTGTACCTTGAAACCTACTTTGAGACAAGCAATTGGGAGTTCTTCCAGAAAAAGAAAAAGTAAGAAATGAAACCCTCTGAACTATAAGCCTGCCTGCAACAATATCCGGGCTACAGTGCATGAAAGCTTCTGTCATAATAAATCTTTGTTGGTCCTCTGAGCCCTTCTGCTCTGAGTCCAGTGGCGTAGCGTGGGGGGTGCAGGGGGGGCCAGCCGCACTGGGTGCAACATTGGGGGGGGGCACGTTCACACTTGCAGCTCTCTGCCCCTACCTGGCTCACTCTCTCTCACTGCAGTGCTGGCTGTGCGAATCCAATCCGAGCTGCCGGGTCGCCGCCCACTGTGGAAGGGGAGGGTGCCAGGCGTGCGTTGCGGTGCGGAGCGGAGAGAGAGCGAGGGAGCGACTATCTGGGGGAGGGACAGTGCAGCGGCCGCCCAGCACAGCGCTGAGCGTGGGAGAGAACCACACCCAACCAGCCCAGGCAGCAGCAAGAAGAAGCTGGCAGCGGCGGCAGGTTAGGGGTTAGGGGCGCAAATTACTTGCCTTGCCCCGGGTTAGGGGGCGCAAATTACTTGCCTTGCCCTGGGTGCTGACAACCCACGCTACGCCGCTGTCTGAGTCTTCCTTGAATATGCACTGCTCCTGCTTCTGAATATGCATCTTGGCTACAGGCTCTGAGATTACCCTGGCCCTTTGTGTTTAGGTTCTAGTACTGAGAAGACCATTACATGAACCTCAGTTCTTGCTTTCAGCCCAAGGTTGAAATCTTAAGACATCCCTTACAAATACAGTCATACCTTGGTTCGCCTTGCGAGTCGAATGCTTTGGCTCCCAAATGCCGCAAACCCGGAAGTGAGTGTTCCAGTTTGCGAACGTTCTTTGGAACCCCTAACGTCCGACACGGCTTCTGATTGGCTGAGCTTCCTGCAGCCAATCAGAAGCTGCGCCTTGGTTTCTGAATGTTTTGGAAGTCGAATGGACTTCTGGAACGGATTCCGTTTGACTTCCGAGGTACCACTATAACAACATGAAGATACAAAAAAGAGAGAAGGGAAGCAAACCACCAAAGTTAAATAGAGATTACCCTTTCTGGACATTATGGGTGATATCCAGAGTTAGTCATGCTCAAAATAAACCATTGATTTTATATGGGTCTGCTCTGAATAGGACTATATTTGGATATCACCCTATGTTTTTGAGAAGGAAATCAGGTCATTTGAAAGTTAACTGAAAGGAAAGTCATTAAAAAATTCCCTAAAGATATCCCAGTGGGCCTGCTACTGCACTCTTGCATATGGATCTTTATAGCCTTAAAAAATTATACCCTTAAAAAACCACCTTTCTCTTATACAGCACTTTTCATCCCAAAGGGCTTTAGATTTAATTTAGGCATCAGCAGTGGGAGTTGCATAAATGGTTTGAGGGCACTAAATGGCTGGGTGTAGACACCTGAATCATTGCCTTTTGTTAAGGAACAGCCAGCACCGAGGAATTAACTTGACAGCCATCCTTCACTTGCTAAATTATTTTATTGGGCTGCTTCCAGGAAAGGCCAGGAAGTTAGAAGCTTATGTATTATACCATGTTGGTGGGTTAAGAGAATATACTTCTGACCAGAACAGCACTGGAAGAAGATATCCTGCTTGTCTAGAGGAAACGTTTATGTGATGAGAAGTTCTGCTAGGCATAGAATTAACATAGAATCATAGAGTTGTAGAGTTGGAAGGGACCATGAGGGTCACATAGGCCCACATAGGAGGATTTGCCCAGATACTTGGTCTCTCTCATGGAAGTCTGCACAACTCACTAAATGCACTGACTTATAATGGCAGGGCCTCAGATGCATAGGTAAATGTTTCAGAGTACTTTCAGGAAACAAATAATAATACCCCCAACAACCTCCTCAGAACGATATGAGGAGGCTGGGGAATTCTTGTTCTCTGAAAGTACTCTGAAACCTTTACATGGGCATCTGATGCCCTCCCCATATCTTTTGGCGTACAGCATTTAGCAACAGTATGCCAATCGTTCCTCTATAATGTGCCAGTTCCCACAAACCTTTGCTCATGTTGACATGAGAGTTCCAACAGGCATGTGTCAGAGGCAAGCCTGCGGCAAGCTGGTTCTTGTGTTGCTTAACAGCTTACCTATTGCCATTCAGTACGATGAGTAAACTTTTTGTACCCTGTTATGCACGCAGAGTATCAACCCTGACGATTGCTTCCAGCATGCACCCAGCTGTGGTGTATGTCCCAGCCTTCGTATCTTGTGTATAAAGGAGGATCCAATAAATAAAATATCTTGCTGGGATAGCTCAGCAGGTAGAGCATGAGGCTCTTGATTTCAGGGTTGTGGGTTTAAGCCCCATGCTGGGCAAAATATTCCTGCATTGTAGGGGGTTGGACTAAATGACCTTTGTGGTTCCTTCCAACTATACAGTTCTTTGATTCTAATAGGTTTCGTAGTTGATCTTTCTTCTTACCACTCACTTATCTACCTGGCACTGCAGAGCCCATCTGAAATGATAGCGGCACCACTTTTTGTAAGAAATGAATAAGGTTGCTCCTAAATAGGAGTTTTATACTTGGAAATGTATCCAGTTTCAAGAAGCTTGTTGCAATAAAATGTTTCTTACCAGGGATTCTTTTCATCTCCTCTTTAATTTCCCCGGGGAAAACCTAACCATACTTCATAGTGTTAAGCACAAGGAAAGGCATCTAATTTAGACCAGGGATGGAGAACCTGCAGTCCTCCAGATGTTGTTCAGCTTCAGTTCCCATCAGTCCTAGCCAGTATGGCCAATGGCCAGAGATTATGAGAATTGTATTTATTATTATTATTATTATTATTATTATTATTTATTAAATCTGTTTACCGCCTGTCATCCATAGAGCTCAGGGCAGTTCATAGCAGCTAGAAGGACACAGGTTCATTATTCCTGATATAAATGAATATGCCTGCCTTACAAATACTGTACTTCTGCACATGACATGACAACGCTTATTGTCTGTCTTCCCAGACATGTCCTGTCTTACTCCATTCAGCAAACCAAACCAGACAGCATTCAATAAGCTGAGTAAACTGCTGTTTGCAATAAATGGTAACCTTTGGGAGCAAATAGCAGCAGGGGGGGCAGTTTTCAGTGGGAAACTACCATGAAGCCCTGATCCACATTGGGCCACATCAAGAACCCTGTGCTTGCTTCTCTTTCAAAATAAAAGTGGCAACATTAAGCATACTTAAAAAAAACAACGAGCATGATTACTGTAACGTGTGGTTTGGCCCCTACTGTGAGAAACAGGAGGCCAGCCAAGTGTATGTGGAATGATATTATTTTTGTTTAACTTGAGTTCACTGCAGAATTCAGTTCACATCATTGATAATATTGGAAAGACTGCATACGAAGAACAGGAGCTGCAGAATACAGTTAATTATTTATTTTTTAAAAAAAATTCTTTGTCAGCTGTTATTTCTCATTTGCAGAGAAAACCTGCTCATGCTTAGGATCCCCACAAATGACTCCCCCCCAAACTGAGTGATTGTTCTTCCCATCTTTCCATATATTTTCTCCTCTTGGCTGTTTTGCCTGACCCAGCTGTCAGCCTCCCTGGACTCCCTGCCTGTTTTCTTCCTTACTTTATTAGTGATCATGAGCAATTAAGATGTTAATGCTGTTATTTGAGGTATGATGAGATTAATGGAGCACGCACAGTTCAACCCTTTCAATTTAATTGCTGTAACTATCTGAAAGCTTTTGCACTTATCTTGCCACCCATTTTCTTAGCTCCCACATTTTAAACGTTCAGCAAGATATTAGTTTTTTTTTTCCAGCTGTGTGGCCTAGCCTACAAAAGAACATCAATAAAAGATTAAGCAAACAAAATATGTGATATGGCTCAAAAAACATACATTATGCAGGATTTGTCTGGTCTGTCAGGCAGGCATTAGACATATGTGAGCTGAGACAAAAGGCTAGCAAAATATCATCACGCGTATTCCTTTCTGTCTGGCAGCATTTAAAATTTAGAAACACATTCAGCTGACCACATCCAGAAGGTTTCATTTGAAAGATCATGATAACTGAAAGATAATTGACAGCCTTATGGTGTCTACTCAGAAGTAAGTCCTGTTGAATTGAATAGGGTTTAGTCACAGGTACGTGGGGTTAGGGTTGCAGCAGAAGTCATATTCACATGGTTTAATTTAATGCAAGTTACTGTATTTTTCGCTCCATAAGACGCACCTGACCATAAGACGCACCTAGTTTTTAGAGTAGGAAAACAAGAAAAAAAATATTCTGAATGAAAAAGTAGGTGTATGATTTTTATGGTTCATGCTGTGGCCACAGACATGATATGTGATTTGATGGTGAGTTTCTCGCCTCATTGCTTGCTTTAGTATTCCTGTCTCCTCTCCTTGCAACTTCGCTGTCTTTACCTCCCCCCTCCCAGGCAGCCTCCTTTATCGCTAGAGTCCCTTGTCTCCCTCCCAGTCGTTTGCTGATCAGTGGCTCAGCAGCTTTGTTTCAACACCCCCTTCCCTCTTTCTAAAAAAAAAAAAAAGCACAATCTGCTTTTTGCCCCTGGGCAATTTGGCTCTAGGGACCACACATTCGCTCCATAAGACGCACAGACATTTCCCCCTTACTTTTTAGGAGGAAAAAGTGCATGTTATGGAGCAAAAAATACGGTACTTTCTCAACCTTAAAGTTCATATCCAAATTGCTCTTGACCCTCAGCTGTCTACCCCAAGGCTAGCCAGGCTCTCTGCAACATCAGAGCTACTAAGTCTCTAAGTCAGGCATCCTCAACCTTGGCCCTCCAGATGTTTTGAGACTACAATTCCTATCATCCCTGACCACTGGTTCTGCTAGCTAGGGATCAGGGGAGTTGTAGGCCAAAAACATCTGGAGGGCCAAGGTTGAGGAAGCTTGCTCTAAGGCAATGTCATGGACTGGTTGGATGCAGAGGAGTGGTGGGAGACAAACCAGCTAGGGAACCCACAGGGGAAGAATTCTCAGAGCTGGGGGATTGGTGGTGGGACGATGATGCGTGGTCAGAAGGAGAAGAGGGAGCAGGCTGGGAGGAAGAAGTGTCAGAAGCCAAAGAGGTAACAGGGTTTAGTGAGAAGGAAGGGGCTGTGACAGAGAGCAGTTCAGGCTCAGAGGCAGTAGTGGAGTCTGGAGAGGAGGGGGGGGGGCAAGAGGCAACAAGGAGGCAGCCTAGGGAGTCTTCCCCTCACCCTGGTCTCCCAGAACATGCAGAGATAAGAAGTGTGTGGAGCAAAGAGAGGGGAAGGACCTGGGGAGGAGCCTTAGAGAGCAGTGGGAAGGGCTTTCAGTCCTCGCAACTGCCTCCTTGGGACAACACCTACTGGGAAGAGTTGCTGTGCTCACTAGGCCTGTGGTGTTTTGGGTTTTTTGAATGAAGAGTTAACTTCACTGACACTGGTGTTTTCATTGCTGACCTACTACTGACTCCAGATCCTGACAGGCAGATGGAGAGAAAGTTATACCTTTGCCTGAAATGCATCACTGTGACATCATAGCAGTTCAGCCACTCACAGCGGGGCAAAGCAACCATAGGGATATAAATATAAGGGCTATAAATGAATAAGGGATTGTATTTTGGAGCAGGCTTAATGAATTATTTTTTAAAATTATGCAACTCAAGCACTTGAAAAACAGATGAACCAATTTATTTATATCTTCATCAGCATGTTTTGCAGTTCAAAGCTGTTTCCTCTTCCCTAAAGGGAAGATATAGGGGATAAAGAAAAACATCTGTTCCTTTCTGCCCACATTAATTATAGTATGCAAATACCCCAATGTCTGTGTCCAAGCACTTGTGCTCATACAGTGGGGCTTCTGCAACTTCTGACTACAGCTCCTCATGCTGCCTTAGGCTTCTCCCTTCAGTTTCCAGGAATGGTTTCTTGTTCTTCTACATTTCATTTCTATACTGGATAGAGTAGGGCAGATGTACTCAAATTGTAATCTGTGGACCATTGTTAATCCATGAACTCCACTCCAGGTTGTGGAAAGGTTCAACTCCATGGAAAGGTTGTGGAACATGTAATAATTATTATTGCACTTATTATTAATTCTGATTATGATAATGATGATGATAAATTTATTATTTATACCCCGACCATCAGGCTGGGTTTCACCAGCCACTCTGGGTGGCTTCCAACAAAATATAAAAAATACAAAAATACATCAAACGTTAAAAACTTCCCTAAACAGGGCTGCCTTCAGGTGTCTTCTAAAAGTCAGATAGTTGTTTATTTCCTTGACATCTGATGGGAGGGTGTTCCACAAGGCGGGCACCACTACTGAGAAGGCCCTCTGCCTGGTTCCCTGTAACTTCACTTCTCGCAGTGAGGGAACTGCCAGAAGGCCCTCAGCTGAACTATGGGGGTGGAGATGCTCCTTCAGGTATATGATGGAGAATGAGACTCTCTTTACCAGGGCTGGATTATCAAAGCAGAACAATAATGCCCTGCATTAAAGCTTGTGGTTTTCATAATAAGACTAGAATTGACAGTGATCCTGGCAGTGAAGAAAAAAACCCAAAGCATGTACCTTGATTTTTAGAATCAAGAAAAGGGGGCAGGGAGGAGCTCATTAAGTTATCATTGAGCTCATTAAGCCCATCAATTTTCAAATGGTCTGCAGGGGGAAACAGTTTAAGAACTGCTGGCAAAGGGATCTACTGTGATAAGAGAATGGGCCTCAGAAGCTCTAGGTCAGGGGTGGAGACCATACATTTTTGGGCTTCAACTCAGGGCCAGCCAGTGGCCAGGAATAATGGGAATTGTGTTCCAGTAACATCTGGAGGGCCATAGGTTCCCAACCCATGCTGTGTTGATGTGCTGACGTCCTTTGGATCCTGCCCACTGCTTGCTCATGTGCGGCCGGTGCTCCACAACCCTAGAAATCCTGCCTGCACACATTTAGTATAATGGAAACATGTCTGGAACAAGATTGCAGCCACAGGCTACCTAACTGCTGTGCTGGCCTGTGAGTACAGTTTCAGTTCTTAATACACTTAATCAAGTTTATAAATTCTAGAGAAGATAAGAAATCTTAAGTTAATATAATTAATTATCTCATAAGGAGCATGACCTAAGGCTGCAATCCTAACTCTATTTACTGGGGAGTAAACCCCATTGAATTCAAGAGGACTTACTTAGTAGACCCAGATTGGATTGTACTATATTTTTTCATTTTAGTGTACCATGTTATTTGAAAAGCAGCACAGTATGAATATTTAACTGCTCCAACATGAATATGCAGTGAATGCAATGCAAGATTACCTCTGCTTCTGTGGATCTATATGGGCAGTAATTAAAATTTAACTAAGATAATGGTGTTTCGGAGCTCTATAATTTTGGTTTAGCATTGAACCTGAAACCACTCAGTGGTTTCTTTTGGTTCCTACCCAAAACCACGACGCATAGTTCTATTCTCTTTCACTTCCTATGTCAAAAACTATTATTGATTTTTCTCTGCTCAAAAGAGTAGCAGACATTACACACCAGTGTCAAATATACTGGGCTGTGGTATTACGCAGTGTCACCACATTACATATTCTAAATGCACATACAACATTCATACCACACAAACTATTTACGGAAATACAAGCAGAAGCTTAGATGCACTGGCCTTCTTCAGACATAATGATAAATTATTATTTGTTGTTATGTGGACGAGCCTAGGGCTTTTGTGCTCACGGTACCCCTCCTCCTCTTGTGTGGCCACAAGGAGATCAAAAGTTCTCACTTCTGTTTTTAACTAATGTCTGAACCCAGACAAACTCTAGTTATTCAAGTATGATTTACAGAAGCAAGCTAACTTCAAACTGTGGTTTATGAAGCTGGCTTGTTTCTATAATGCACGGCTGAAATCAGCCACTCAATCTTTAGGGTTCAGATGTAACACTAAACTGTGGCTGATTGAAATCACAACTGAAACTTCCTCATAGGTGTGCTGGAAGAGGAGGGAGGAGTGCATGTGCCCGCATAATGATAAACACACATAATGCACCTAATGATAAATCATTGTTTATTGCAGGGTTAGGGAACCTGTGGTCCTTCAGGTTTTATTAGGCTGCAGTCCCCTGAGTCAGAGATGACTGGATGGAGGCAGGGTGCAGTGAAAGCAAGGCAGATCATTATTTTTCTGTTGCAACAGAATTCCAAGGAGGCAAGAGAGACCCTGAACCAAGAAGAAACATCTCTCTTAAGGGTTTGCATTTTGGCGTGGAGAAGGACATCCCCTCTACAAACAGTCAGAAATTACATCACACATAAGGTGGGGTTACTATGGCTCAGGCAGGCCAAGGTGGGATATGCCTGAGGATTTAGCAAGTTTCACATAGTTCCAGACACAGTTGATAAGACAATTAGAATGCTGGTCAGACATCTGGGCAAACATTCACAATTAATACAAAAGAGGTTCATAGATATAGGAGAGAAAGGCCTTCAGAAACTTCCCCTGATTGCTATCTGCCTACCTGTTCTCAGGCAAGGGGGATTAAGGAGGCAGAGGAAATATTTATAGTCTTTAGGAGAGCCAAGATGGTTTTTGGATTGCTAGCCTGTACTTCTGCAGACATGTGATTATGTATGTGTGTTTACCTTGTGCAATTATCAACATTTATTCTATATTTGAGACCTTTGAATTCCTATAACAATATCATCACTGATTCTGGCTGGACACTTTAAGAAACAGGGTATTGAACTAGATTAATCTCTGACATGATCGAGTAGGGTTCTTCTTACATTCCCAGCATCAACACTCATCACCAAATTACAATTTCCAATGTTTTTATTGTACTGAGAAGCAATAAGAAGCAGATACAAAATGGATACAAATGTGCAATGAATATGTAACGGCAGCAATAGTGGGAAACCACATCTAGGATCATTCAGAGCAACTGTATCGACTCAGATCATGAATAATAATAATAATAATATTTTTTATTTGTATCCTGCCCTCCCCGGTGAAAGCCGGGCTCAGAGCAGCTAACAAGTAAAAATAGCACAGTGTACATAAAATCACACAGTCAATTAATTAAGATACAGGTGGGAATGCGGGAAGCAAGAGAAAATAGATGACAATAAAAATATAGAAGTGGGCGAGAGTGGCGTTGTGTGATGTAGAGTTTCAAAACAATGGAAATATAAAGGCATTCTTAACTTGATAATAGCATGACTGTTCTGTGTGTTTCAAGGCAAAGAGAAATAAAGGTTGTACTTGAAATGCCTGAAGGCTTCTTTATGCAATCTGGATACTTCTGAAGAATGTCAGCAACAAGCAACAAGTCTTGGTTCTTAGCTATTTCATTGAGGAATAAGTGTTCATGTAAACAATAGTAGGCCTGTTATCTCTGATGGGTGGGTGGAGTCAATGTTTTCACAGATAAAGGCAGAGACCTGCAAATGACCCAAGACAGTCAGTAATGGCTGGTGCTGAAATTTATGGATTCCCTTGTTCATGTAGGCAGCAGTTAGCATATCAAGACTGAAATAATTTGAATCCTTATTAGGAAAACATGAAATTTATTAGCAGAGCCCTTGTGTGTGTATTTGTATGGATATAACCATAAATATATATTAGAGTGGTGCATCTCTGATGATAGCTGAAGTCATTTTCCAAAATGATATTCCTCTTCCGCTTTGCTGTTCAGCAAAGGATGCCTATAATTAATCAGTGTGCTGCATGGCCAGCTGTATTGTAGGATTAGGAGCATATTGGAAGAATATAGGGTTACTTTAGGGCTAGGTTACAGACTTCTTTGGACTGCAGCAGAATTTCAGAATGCTGATGGCAGGTCACTTCTTTGAATGTTCTCCCACATAAAAAAAGAAAAGAAAAAGAAACCCACCCAGCACATTAAATGAACAAACATTGCCTAAGCTAATACCAGGCTTGCTAGTCTGAGGATGCATACAAACATGATACCCTATTGTAAAGGTAAAGGTAAAGGGACCCCTGACCGTTAGGTCCAGTTGCAGACGACTCTGAGGTTGCGGCACTCATCCCGGCGTACAGCTTCCGGGTCATGTGGCCAGCATGACTAAGCCGCTTCTGCTTCTGGCGAACCAGAGCAGCACACGGAAACGCCGTTTACTTTCCCGCCAGAGCAGTACCCATTTATCTACTTGCACTTTGACGTGCTTTTGAATTGCATTCTGAAGAATCCTGGCAAATCCAGCAACTCTTGTATGGATCACAGATTAATTAAATATTTTGTTCCACTTTCTGCTTGTCCTGTGACTTAAATGTCTGAATATTGGCTCCCAATCAGAAGACGTGTTATAAGTTATCTTACAAAGGGAAAAAATATTTTGAAGCATCTTAAGCAGGGGTCGGCAACCTAAGGTCCATGGGCCACAAGCGGCCCATGGGGGTCATTTAACCGGCCCATGGACCCCCGCCGCCCACTTGGGTACCCCTGCCGCCCATTTAGTCGGCTCCCGTGCACTGTGCTAAACTGGCGCGGAGCAGAGCGGGGACCGCCTCCTGTGACACTGGCTGCCTTCCCATTGGCTGCAGGAAGCTCCTGCAATCAGTGGGAAGCTGCACGTGCCTCCTCTATGCCGGAAGGAGCGCTGGAAATACTGTTTGCACATGCGTGTGTGCGCGCACTTGGGCCCACCGTGGCGTCTGCGGGACCGTGAACTGGCCCAAGCTACAAAAACTTTGCCGACCCCTGATCTTAAGAATACTTCATTTGTTTCTCTGCTTAAAAGGTTCAATACGTTACCTTTGTTCAGACATGTAATCGAAGGCAATATAAGCTAAAAGCTGAAATAATTATGAATCCCTGCTAAGCTGGAAGAAAAACAATTTAAATAATTTAAAATCCAGTTATGGGTATGTGCCATTTTTTCCAGCTGAATGCAGTTTTTTTTTTAATTACATAAGTATAAATTAAACTGCATAGAGAACATTTTAAAATAAGGTGATTTTAATATTTTGCCTTTTGTGACATTCCAGATACATTGCATTAAGTTTTGTTCATTTTTTCCTGCATTTTGACAACGTGATATCCTTTTATATATATATATATATATATATATATATATATAAAGGATGATGGAAGTAATTATATTCTCACGTGGCTTGTGATGTTTAGGTTTGAGGAAATATAATTATTTTTGAAGTACAGGATAAAATGGACAAATCTAGATTGTGTCTATGATGCACACCAGCTCCTATCATAGAAAACAGAATGAACTCCCACTAACTTAAGTGGGACTTGCAGAAAATGTGCTTAGGGTCAGGCTACATTGGTCGTGCTATCCTCCCAAGTCATAACCACCGATGTAACATTCCTTGGGAATTGTGAAGAGATCATTATGGATGTGTGTGAAAAGAGTGATTTTAAATGGCCTTCAACTGTGGTGGGATGCTGGGTGCTGAAGAGCTGAGTCTTAAGTTAATTTGTTAGAGAAGGGAATGTGAGTAGGAGGGAATTTAATGAAAAAGAGAGAGGAGGAGGTGAATAGAAGGGAATGTTAGCATTTTAGACATCGGAGTCATGGCAGACTTGTATGCAAGTATGAAGGAGAGTGCTTTTCACATTTCTGCTGTCAGGGATATTCTGTTCCTCAAAACTGGAGCTGTCTTCACATACCCTTCACAACTTCCTGCCTCTGTTCCTCAACAATAGCAGAAAGGCATATGTGAAGAGTAGGGGGGGCGTGATATTTTAGCAATGTAGATTGCAACACCCGAGTACAGAGTGGGAAACAGATAAGAAAAATGAAAGGAGAATGAACAAACTAGGGAACTGACTCTTATGCAATTGACCATATATAAAACCTGCGGACCAAGGTTACACAATATCTAGTTTCCTGAAAATATTACTTGACCACAACATATTTAGTGCCATGCTGGCAGAGAAATAAGTCCAGCCCCACTTTACAGACACACCCTGTTAGTGATGATGACCATGAGCGTGTTATACGTGTTCACAGTACTTTACAGAGAGGTAAGCAATGAGATAGGTCCCTGTTCCTAAAGGGAGGACAATCCAAAATAGATAGTGGTGAAATAACAGAGGAGAAAGTTGCTTCAAACTGAGGTGCACTACTAGTTCATCTATCTCAGTATTGTCTACACTGACTGGCAGTAGCTGTCCAAGATTCAAACTTGGAGAGTCTTTCCAAACCCTACCTGGAGAAGGCACGGAACCTGGGTTGTTTTGCATGCACAGCCTGTTCATCTATCACTGAGTGACCCATACACAGTGAAAGAAACTCTGGGCACATTTTGCTGCACATGCAAATGTAAGCCTTGGTAACCGGAATGAGCATTAAAGAAGATAAGCTACAATACATGTTTGGGGTTGTGTTGAGAATGTCTGGGGGCATTGGCACAATAAGCTGGGGAATAATATTTTATTTAGTCATTTATTTTATAAATCTGTCTGATCCTTTGTTATAAACATTTCAAGGCTAGCTAACAATACTGGATAAAACTGAAACAACCATAAAGCCACAAAAGAATAAAATATTCAATGGATTTCTGGCATTAAAACCATATTGTCAAATGTTAAAAGGCCTGGGTAAATAAATAAGTGCTGAAAGGACAATGCAATTCAAAAGCTGTTTAAATCCACGCTTTTACATTTAAGCTGCTTTTGTCTCGTTTAACTCGGGGTGCATTCGTATCTACCCTCTCGCTCAACTGTAATCCAGCAGAAACAATAGCAGTAAAATACTAAATTTTGGAAGATGGAAAGACACACCAATGGGGACAAGTGATTTACAACACAGTGAGCTGGTGGTGAGAATACAAAACAGACTTTGTTTACAGCTGACATTGTTGATGAAGTAAACTACTGTTATTTGAGAGGAAAGTTGTCAATGTGCCCTTACTGGGTCCGTACATGAACATGACCGTACTGGGTCCGAATTAAACATGAACAGTTTAAGCACCTTGCGGCCCACAGAATGTAGACTACACCCAGAAGCAATGCATGGCATACAGCTGAACGTACAGTGGGAAGCTAAAATGCTGGAGAACCATGTTGTTCTTTCCTAGTATATTTCAGACTTCTATTTTGGATTTTCTATGAGAACTGGATTACAAAGTTGGAGTAAAAATTGGTACCTATTGACACCAAGCAATGATTGCACTAGAAAATGAAGACAGCGACTGTGTGACATAGCATTCCATCTGGGAATACTGCTTTCCCTTGCCACAATTCTATTACTCCTCTTTCTCCTCTCTGTTGATGCAGAATCTATTATAAATGACCTATTTCCTCTCTCTCCATTCAGGCTTACTTCTCAGAGGTCATAAAGCTGCTTATTGCCTATAGGTGAAGACACATATGGCGGAATGCTCCACCATGTAAAAAATGTCTCCACACATAGATGCAACGTATTTGCCCCATCTATATATAGCATTGGAGGAAAAACCGCTCTAGAAATTATTCATATGAGAATCTTCCAAACACTCCCTCCTATTTCCTTTATAGTAAAACACAACAGAGGAAAAATAATTGCTTCCTGAATACCCTGAGAATAATCCTTGTGGAAATTGTTCAGTTTGGTTGTGCATTTTTTCATGTTTCATTTATTGTTCATGATTACTTTTGTTATGTTATAGTTAAGTACTTTTTCATGTTGCAAGTTGCCTTGAGCATGGTTTGAATTGTGGGAAGGTAGCATACAAATAAAATTATGTATGTATGTATATTGAAAATGCACAAATCACAGCAATTATCAGTAATAATGGCAACTCCAAAAGTTTCTATCTTAGCTATTGTTAACAAAGATTATAATCTTCAAGTATATGATTATATTGAAATATTGGAGATATCATTTTAGGCTGCAATCTTAAATACACCTATTTGGAATGAGCACAGTTGTATTTACCTTTGAGTAAACATGCATATGATGGTTATTACATCGTTATTATTTATTAAATTTATTAGTTGCTTTGTCTCGGCAGGGCAACCCAAAACAACTTACAACCAACTATGTAGTTCACCAAGAAACAATGGTTAGAAAGACACAACTCTGCAGGGAAAAGGTGCATTAAAACAGCGAAAATAACACAACGAAATGCATTGCATGAGGGGGAAATGGATTGCAAAGTATGAACATTACCGAAAACAACATTTAATTAGGTATCCCATTTCCAACCATCAAATTTGAGGTATTAAGCCATGAGATCCCAAACAAATGAGGCTTGTGTCTGTATTACTGACTTGGAGCTTGTGGTTTAACCTTGAAGCTATTAATGGTGCAGTACTACACGTGTATCCTCAGAAGTAAACCCGAGGGCAGGTAAAAAAAACCCCAGGCATTTGTAAAACCTAGCATAAATTGATTTTGGGACATACTACCTTTGCATCCTCAGGCTTTGATGTCAAAGCTAGTGACGTGTCAGGGTTTGCAATATCACTGCAGGAAGGTCTGTCGGGAAGCTTCTTCCATTGGAGTTTCCCAGCCCTTCCCTTCGAGGTATCGCGAGGCAGCTGCGGCGAAGGCTGTGGCTAGCTTGGACATGCCCACAGCTTAAACTCTTGCATCCCAGGGCTTTTGTTTTTGTGTGCAAAAAGAACCGGGCTCTCTCCCGCCCCCCAAACCCTTACTATTCCCCGGCTTCCAAGACGTCTCAAGACTTTTCCTATAGTTCTCCTCCTGCTGCCCTTTAATATTTTATCCCACTCCCTCCGTATATTGATTGCAACGCGCGTCCGTCGGCTTTACACGCTTCCTTTAACCAACTGTTGCGGGGGTCGCTTCCATTCACGCGCCACGGCGCCTCACGCCACCTAGAAATCTTTCCGTTTTGAGGATTAAGGTTCCCTAAACACATCCCTCTGCCTTCAAAACAAAAAGTTTCTCTCTCCCTCTCCCCCTGCAACAGGTTTTGACACAGCTTAATCTCGGCCGAGACTCATAATATAATATACAACGTAATATAATCACAGACACATGCTTGTGGCGTGTTTCATGTGTGCTTTATTTTATTCCTTTGTTTGTTCTGTGGAACAAGCAGACTGGGCAAAGAAAGGGCACGAGAGAGAGAGAGGTGGGGCGGGGGGAGGGCGGAATTCAAATGAATAACCGCAGGCGCCCTTCTCTCCCTCGCGCCCCCTCTTCCCGCCTCTTTTTCTCTTGTCACTCCAACCCTCCCCTCCCAACGGCGCCGCTCCTTTCCACCTTTTGCCCCGCCTCCCCTCCCTTCCCCTTCCCCCGACACGTGACGGGGGCCTCTGACGCCGGGCGGCGCGGTGCCCTGGAGCTGACACTCGGCGCGGAGCTGAGGCTGGGAGGGGGCGGGGCTCCTGGGCAGGCAGGAGGGAAGAAAGGAGCGAGCGAGGCGAAGCGGAAGGAGGAGGAAGAAGAAGAAGCAACAGCGGCGGCGGGGATACCGCCTCGTAGTCGGAGCGACCTGGACCTCCGGTTTGGGTGAGTGGGCCGTTATTCGGGGAGGGGGGAGCAGCGTGCTGTGCTGCGCCTGCCAGGAGTGCGTTGAAGTACCGTGTTTGGGGAGGGGGCGTTGCTGGCTTCACGGGGTTTATTTCTCCCCCCCCCTTCCTTTGCAAGGAAGAACGGAGAGACACGGTTTCCCTGTTTGTCCCTTCCCTCCCCCCTCCCACTGTTGCGCTTCTTGTTTAATTAAGCCGGAGCAACTCTTCTTCTTCTTCTTCTTCCGCCGCCCCTTCCTCCTCCTCTCCCCACCCCTCCCCCGCCTGCGCCCCCTATCAGAAAAGCGCGTTGGAGCCTCCGCCCCACCCCTAGGTGGAGCGTGGAAAGGTGTGCGGAGGGAGGAGGATGAGGGACGGAGGGGAGCAAGCCCTTTAAGCCACACGTTCGGCTACTCCGGGGGGAAAGCGTGACAGCCGGAGTTTAAAGGGGAGCCGGTGGTGCGTCATGTGCACACGACCGTGTCAAGTCCTAATGCTGATAGACGTGCTGCGTCGGGTTTCCTCCTCGCGACACAACCCCGCCCGCCCCCCCCTTGACCTTGGGGTGTTTTCATTCTGCGACAAGAGCAGGATGGGATGGGGGGATGACTTGTTGGTTCCCTACACAGTAATCACTTGGTAACTCTCGTGTGTGTGTGTGTATATGGGTGGGTTTGTAAGGGCAGGTGGGAGGAATGGCAACCCCACCTCTGTCCGCACTTGGGCCCAGTTTTAATTTGTAGTTCGCTGTGTCTTGACTGGTACAGCCTGATTCTGCAAATATATATGAATTCTAACTTTTAAGTGTTTCGTTTACCCTCGGGAGCCAGGGCAGTTTCATGCCTGGAAGCATTAATGTTTGTGCAGCTGATACACAGATCAATGCTATCTCTCTGCATTTTGCCTTGTGTCAAGCTGCCTGTGTGGAGAAGTGTCCTAAAGTGGTATATTTTGCT
Organism: Podarcis cretensis; assembly: GCF_951804945.1. NCBI lineage: Eukaryota > Metazoa > Chordata > Lepidosauria > Squamata > Lacertidae > Podarcis > Podarcis cretensis. The sequence goes on from NC_137181.1 coordinate 19,827,712, forward strand.
TCTGTAGTAAAAGCCTAATTTGGTTACAAGTTATTTTGTGTTATGCATACACAATCTATACGATATTAATAATAATAAAAAATATAATAATAATAAATTTGTCAGGGTTGCCCAGGGCAACCAAAAGTGACTTACAACTGAGTCATACATACAACATACAGCTTGCAGATGTATGTGTAGTTGACCAAATAATACAAACACAGAGAGACATTAAAGGAGAGTACATTGTGTAACTTCATTTCTCCAGTTAGGACAAATTATGAAGGAGGAGGATAGCTTAGTTACCAGCTTGAGCGGAAGTTCTGCATTCTCTCTTCCTTGCCAACTGTCTATACAGGCCTTAAAATGATTTGAGCCTTAGTTAGTATGAGTTAACCACAATGTATCAGTCACAGACTTTTCTAGCTATTTATAGTTTGCAATTGTAGTCAGCACAATAACAAAAGAGTAGAGTAAGAGAGGCAAGTAACTGATACGATATTATTCCCTCCCCCTTTTAATAAAAAAAAACTTGGGGGGAATTGGCTTTTTAAAGCTGTTTGGCATGTAAGTACACTATGCATTCAGTTTATGAGAAACTGAGTTTGTAATCAAGTTTCAAGAAAGGTACAGTTTGGCTTTTATTTTAAATACCATATTATTGGAGAGCCCATTGTTCTCAAATGTTCCCTAGTGTAGGTGTTCAAGAAGGAGCTGACCTTTTTTTTTGGTAATTGATATCTACTGTCCATGGTTACAATCTCTCTCTGTGTTTAAATCTTTAGGCTCATTTTGAAAGTATTTCATATAAAATTGAGTACAAATGAGTCATACCAGCTGTCAAGCAAAATTATTCTGATGAAATTTCAGCGTGTGAAATTGATTTCCCACAGCAAATGTGAAGAGAATGTTGTTATGAAACTCATGGACTTGGCCTTGCATTGCGTGTTTGCTTTTCTGCCATGGTGACTAGAAATGTTTCTGTTACTCTTTCTCCAGATGACTGTGGTGTACTTTATTATTGTCAGAAATTTTGATCTTAAGCATCGAGAATAATGCAAGCCTTCACATTCCTCTGATGGACAGAATTCTGGCCTGAAGTGAAACTTATAGGTTGCAGAAAAATTTGCATATAAGACAAAACTGTTTATGCCAGGGGGTGTGCATTATGTTCTCAAGTGATAGGCATCCAGAAATTGTGGGCTTAATGAAAATGTGCTTAAATTAAAGCTTGTTGCTGAGATGCTGACAAGTTACAACATAGGAGAAAACATCAATTGTGCAGAGGACAGTTGGCTGGGTTTTATTTCATCTGGCCTTCAGTTGGTAAGAACCTATGACATGGGGATCTAAATGTCCTCCAATACGACTTCAATGACTAACTTTGTTTGTATCACAACATCATTAATGTGCTCCTTGCAGCTGTAGGGGATAATGTTTGCCAGCACAATAGTCTGCGGTAAGAACCAAATGACACTGAGAGAGCTTGTTTGTATTTTTGGTTACATAAATAGTAGCATAGTTTTTTTCAATTTTTGTTTGGACTGTGCTGTGATTTTTTGATTCTGAGCTTCAGTTATTACACCGAGTGAAGCAAATTATAATTGGTTTTAAATAGTTTCCAGGCTAGGAATTATACACAGATATGTTATGATGATTCTGTTATACTGCTTTCTAACCTTCTAAATGTTTTTGTACTCCTTTTTTGTACAGTTACTGCTGCTTTGAAAGTAAGGTTGGGTTCTAGTACTAATTTCAGATCTTGCTCACCCTTTGTTGACTCACATTGGTTTAGTGAAGTGTGTGGGCTTTAATGTCATGCTACTTCACTTTTATTGCCTCCTACATTACATCCACTCTTTGAAAAGTGCAAATTTAGTGTATAATACAGTTTACCATATCCACTGTTCTAATGCTTACAGCACACCTACTCAGAACTGATCCCCTTTGGCTGCATTGGCACAGTGTTTATGAGCTGGTTGCAAGTTATTGTTAATGTTAATCATGTTTTGCTTTTTTTAAAAAACAACAACTATGTTTTTTTTTTTATTTGGACGAAACAAAAGTGAAGCAAACTCCTGACTGTGGGAGTGGTGGGGACTTGAGCTCAAGGCTTGCTTGTAGTTTGTTGTTGCTCAAGCACACATCAAACTGTGGTTTAACAAAAGGAGGAACCAATGTGGTGTGCTACAGATGCTTCAGAGTATAACTCTCATCATCCCTAACTGTTGGCTATACTGGCTGAGGCTGATGGGAATTGAACTACTTTTAGCAGCCACAGCTGGTATTACCAACAGTATGGATGTTTAGAGTTGTGGTTTAAAATATCTGTAGGGCACCACATTAACTACCCCTGGTTTAGCTTGAAATACAAATGTAGCCATTAAGTTTGGATTGAAGCCTTAGTATTCTCATAATGCTAATGATGGATGCCTCTTCATTTTTATTCTACTCCCTCACAAGTCTGGTTGTCTTTATCAACCATTGGCTACAGCAGGTGATGCTCATTTAAGTGCTTAAAAGGGGGGGCGGGATGCGGCTTTTGAGAAATGGCATTTGAGAGATGGATTTTGTGAAGTTAGAGCTGCTGCTCAACATTTGAACAGAATACAAATTTAAAAAACACTTCAGTTGGTTATTCCAGCATAAATAGATTATTTCAGCTAGTTAGGTAGATGGATTTTATTCCCCAGTTGTAGTACTTCCATCTCTTGTGATGATTATATAGGAAATTAAAGTGACAGGAAGAAATAATTTATAGAAGCAAAAAGCGGATAAAACACTGATTATTGGTGCCAGTATTCTATAAAGTTACAGTCTTTCTCTTGTAGTTTTAATAGGGCACATATGTTTTATTTCTAGAGCTGACTTTTCTATTCCCTCTTCATTTACAAATTTTGGTCTCAGTCCAACAAGATCCTTAAGATGCACTGTGCTGGAGCTGAAGAATTTCCCTTACTCCTCATGTATTTTCTTTCATTTGTTCTACATTACAATTGGCTTCTTAAACATGAAGATATTTTAAAGAAAAACTAAAGCGACTTATAGTTGCAAAAAGTTTTAAACAGTTGCATAGGCCTATTAGCATTAAAAGGTCTTCAAGAGACACCTGACACTGCCTGCGAAATCTCTGCTGGAAGAGCGTTCCCTCAAAGGATGGTTTGTGCCACAAACTAGGCCCAAATGCAAGACCGTGCTCCTTCACACTCCCTCCCTTATAGTCGCTTTTAGCTGTTTGTCGCTTTCCCCACCTTTTTAAGTATGTGTGATATAACCAGCTTTTAATTACTAGTTTTTACGCCTTACCTGTTTTAAGTCTTATGTGTTCTGTTTATCGGTATGTTTTATCTTATGCTGGTCAGTGACCGAACTAAAGTTAGATACTGATACTGATGCTGAGTGTTCCATAGCACAAGACTGAGATCACTAAATAGCAAACTTCTAGTTGAGGCCAGTTGGGCCTCTAACATGGATGATTAAGCTGGGATATAAGGGCCCAGGTGGTCCTTAATAAGATATGCAGATATCCACATTCAAATGTACATCTCTGTTCTGGGAACAACAAATCCTGTGTGTCTAGCGCTGACTTGATGCAGTTCCCTTCTGTAAGCATGCAGAAAACCTTTGTCTACTTCTAATGGTGTTGTTTCTGAACCAGTTCACTAAGAACTATGGGTACATAAATGACCTAGGAAGGATACTTTGGCTTGCATGCTCCCTTTCCTCACCTTGCATGTTGGAATTCCTGGTTTGTGGCAAACCATAGTTGTTTGTTCCATCAGACTGTGGTTGTGTTTGCCATGCAAACCAAGTCTGGAAGCTAGGATGACACTTTGGTTTGCAATCTTGATTTTCAGGAGGGCAAGTGCAAGCCATATCTTGCCAGTTCAGATGACAGTACTAACTGGTTTATTTTAAACTGGGGAGGAAATGAATTACAGTGCATGAGAAGGATAAGGGAGTCTGTGAGCCCAAGTGTTCTTACAGTCTCATTTGCGTATAGTCAAACCATCTTTTGGAATTCAGTTGAAATAATTTCCTTCATTGTGAATTATCAGTGTCTGTTGCCTAATCAAGGATTAATCTTTGTTATTTTGTTTGAACAGAAACAACCCCCTTTAGATGTTAAATGTATAAGCTGGGTTTTTTTTCCTATCCCACTTTAAAGACTCAAGGAATTTAAGAGGAAAGAAACCCTACACTAAAATAAATATATGTAACAGCTGAAATATCTGCAATGTGACCTTGGCAAAGCTGTTTTATTAAAATGTGGGAAGCATGCTTAAAGAGTATACTTATTCTTATTCTTATTAACAGTATTCTTATTAACAGTATCCTGACCTCTATGGTTCATAAGATTAGGTAACAGAACTTGAAGGGAACACTTTCCAAGATGTTTGGTAATGATTTGTGATTTATTAATTTGATGGCACTACAGAACTCAGGAGAAGTAATACTAAAGGGATATCTGAGCAGAATATGGGAGCCAAATTAAGCAAAACCATTCTTTTATTCCCCACAAGGTTTAATAATACCTGAACTAAATAAATCCTCTACGTAATCATAGGATTGTCTTGAACTAAAAAAAGACCTGATCCATTTTGCTAAGTAACTGAAACAATAGGCTTAGTAACAGGCAAAGAGCAAGAGCCGAACAGATATGAGGGTCCAGAAAAAGTTATTAATGTTTAACGTACTATCTTACACCTATGCAACTTGCGGGCAAACCCCCCCTCTTGTATACCACTTTAGCAGAATATTTATTAATTTCATGGAATAAGAGTGCAGTAATTCTCAAAAGAGTAATGTAGTAATGGGAACCTAGTAGCTCAAGAAAAAATGGTAAGTGGGTGTGATATTTCTGAAAATGGAAATTGTTATATTTTATTTATTCCACTTTTCAGGATACAAATCCTCTTGCAAATACAATCAGAGTACATTAATAGAATTACAGTACGGGCAACTTCCCATTTGTGCGGGGTTGCATTTTGGGTCATTGCGCACATCAGCGGTCTCATGTAAGCCTGCCCCGTTCCACCCTCTTCTGGGGCTGAAAATGATGTGTGTGTCAGTGGTTGTGCATCAGTTGAACATGCACAAAATGGTTGCAACCTGTGAACAACATCAAAGCACACCTAGTCATCAGGATGGTCCCACTTAAAGTTGTAGTTAACATTTTTCATATGGTTATGCCTAGAAAGCACTTATATTTATGTACACTGCTATTCATCCATGATCAGAGTTTTCAGTACCCTGAATTTTTCTTAAAATGAATTCTAGGTTAATGTGTTGTCATGTACTAAAATATGGCATTTTATTGAATTCCCTCAATCCAATATTTCAGTTTCAACTAATTCTGACAATTTGGAAAAACTTTTCAGATATTTACAGTATACTGCATGTGAAACTTAAAAAACAACAGCTTTTGTTTGCCTAAATGTAAGCCAATTAGGGAAGGGGAAACATTTCAGAAAAGTTTCTGGGGAAATTTCCAGTTATGGCTCTGAGAGAAAAAACTTTGTGAAAGATTTGGTTGGCTAGTTCATCCCAAGTATGAGACTAGTCAATAAACAGCATGCAGCTGAAACTCCTTTGTGGTAATAACATTTTTTTTTCCTTACAGGGGGAAAGAAAGACCATAATGTGGCTTACCTTTCACGTAGAAAGGTGAATACAGTTTCTTCCAAGAGATGGCCGACAAGAGTGGAAAGATTCTTTCAGGTCCATTATACATCGAAGTTGAATATGACTATGAATACGAAGCAAAAGACAAAAGGATTGTGATTAAACAAGGGGAGAGATACATTTTAGTGAAAAAGACGAATGATGACTGGTGGCAAGTTAAGAGGGATGAAAACTCAAAGCCATTCTATGTGCCAGCACAGTATGTGAAAGAAGTAACTCGCAAAGCACTAATGCCACCTATCAAGCAGTTGGGTGGGCTGCCAAACAGCTCTTTAAAACTTATGCATGGGTTACAGAGGTCAACAGAAAATGTCAATAAGTCTCCGGAGCTTTCTAGTTTTGGGAAATCTTCTCCAGTTCAAGTGTCTAGCACAGTTCGGGATGCCAATCAGAATTTGGGACCAAACATTAGCCCAGGTCAGAATTTTGGCCTGAGCTTGGACCTTTTGCAGAATAATGGGAAATCAAATGAATTTCAGTTCCCTAAAGTTTCCAATCAGAACAGAACATTCTCTGTGTCCCATTTTTCTTGTTCTGAATGTGTGGAGATAGAAAAGACCAGCTTTTCACAAGAACAGTCCTGTGATTCTGCAGGAGAAGGCTCAGAGAAAATCCACCAGGATTCAGAATCTGGAGATGAACTCAGTAGCAGTTCCACAGAACAAGTACAGGTAAGATGAGATGCATCACAGTCAAATTTGAACTATTTTGTGTCTTAAAAAAAGGTATGAAGTAACAATTTAGCAAGAAGCTTGTTTATGTACACAAACTTTTTATACTAAATGTATAAGAACTAAGCTCACTCAGCTACTGTGTGTTAGAATAGTGAGAGCATACTTAATATTTCTCTGGTGGTTTGTTTTTGTGCAGTTATCCATTGATTTGCCATTTTTCAGAAATTAACCCTTCTTTGAAGGGTTCATTAAGCATGAGAAGGATGATGGAAAGGATTGGATCAGTTTAGCCTGTTATGGTCAACGTATGTATCCTCTTGCAGAAGTTCTTATTAAATAGATAGAAATTTCAAATGGCCAATAGAGTGGAAAGCTTTTCATATTCTGTAGCGCATCTGGGTGGTCAGTGCTCGACACTGGGTTAGACATGCCATTTTTATTCACAGAGGTTGTGGTAGTTCTTATCAGCTTATTTTTAGGAGTCCCTGAGCTGTACTACTACAACAACTGTAGTACAGATGCATTCCATGGATGCTAGTTGTTTCATGTCAACCTTGTTATTTTTTGATGTAGCAGCCATCAGTGATGATTGATACTCCTTGAGTTGATAATTGCCTATGAGGGTTTTGATAAATTGATGTGCCCTGAACAGTGAACGTAATCTTCATAGCACTTATTATGTTATTAATCCAAATTAGCTGACAACCATCACATATACCACTTTCACATTTTTTAAAAAAAGTATTTATTTATTACTCATCCTTCACCCTAAGGTCCCAGAACTGGTTACAACATTAAAAACACCATATTAATACAACTTAAAACCTCAAAAATAAGGGGTGTTCTCAAAATGTACCCCTCAAGTGTCAAAAGCTAGGGTAAAAAGATTAATCTTCAACGTTCGTCAGCTGTGTAATGAAGTTGAAAGATGTGCCTTTGTGGGGCGGCAGTTTCACAGCTTAGGGCTGCCACAGAGAACGCAGTCTCCCAGGCTTCCACCCCCTGAACTTCCAAGGGCGGAGAAACTACCAATAAGACTCCTTCTGCCCATCTCAGCACTCCAGGTTGTGTTTCGGTTAGTTGGGGCCTGAGTCATTTAAGACTTTAAATCAGGGGTCAGCAAACTTTTTCAGGAGGGGGCCGGTCCACTGTTCCTCAGACTTTGTGGGGGGCCGGACCCACCCTCTCCCGAAAGGACCCCCCCTGCCACCACTCACGCCACAGCCGCCGACGCTGCCTCATCTTCTCCAGCGTCATCACCGTCCTCTGCCTCGGCCAGGGGTCTGCGGGGTGCAGAGCCCATGCCGCTGGCCTGGGCAGTGGAGGCAGACTCCCTGCTACTGCCGCTTCCGCTCAGCTCTTGGCCATACGCGGCCGCCTCAGTGGGAAGGAAGGGGTGTCGCCCAGAGGCATCCACGGCTTTGGATTGGCTGCAGGAGCTTCGTGCAGCCAATCCAAAGCCGTGCCAGCGTTGTGGAAGTCAGTCTCTGCACGGTGAGGCCTCCGCTCCGCACTGGTTTAGTGCGGGGACTGACCGAGCGAGCGGGTAGCAGGGTCCACGGGCTGTATTTACGAGCCTGGTGGGCCGCACCCGGCCCCTGGGCTGTAGTTTGCCAACCCCTGCTTTAAACACTAATGTGAACATGTTGACTTGGGCCCAGAAACAAACTGGCAAAGGGTGTAGCTATTTTAAAACAGTGAAACCCCAGACTGATTGAGTTTTCTGAATCACCTTCAAGGAAATCCCCACATAGAGTGCATTAAAGCAATCCAATCTGGAAGTTACCAAAGCATGGAACATAGTGACCAAGTTATCTCTATCCAAATGGGGTTGTAGCTGGTGAACCAGCTGGAGAAAAGGCACTCCTAGTCATTGAAGGAGCCTGAGAATCCAGTGACAAGTGTTGAATCCAGGAACATCCCCAATTGCTCTTATCAGCATTTTTTATTAGTGACTTTAGCTGATGTTGGTATTTCCAAATAGAAGCACTAGGGAAACTGTACTGAACAAGTTTGATAAAACTTATAATCAGAATGCAGGAGTTATACAGATGTCCTGTATGAAAACCACCAGCTCCCTGTGGACTGACCCAATGCAATTCAAGAAGACCTGTTATATGCAATACAGTATATAACAAATGAAAAGTGCAAACAGGTCAAACAAAGTATGGCAAGCAGTTCTTCTTGAACAACACTCACTTGTAGAGCCAGTTTGCAGTCTGGATAAGGCTTTTGGACCTAATTTTACTACTGGGTACTCAGGTGTCAGCTATATATCCATGCTGCTTGGGGGTGGGGAAGCGTCTAGCCTCAGAATGCTCTCTCTCATTCTCACTAGGCAAGAAACAGATCTGTCACAGTCTTAGACAATAGTCTTAGTAATTTAAAACTGTAACATTACAAAATGGGTGTAATATTTTATCTAGTTATGATGCCCACAAGCTATGTTACTTTCAACATAGCCATGAGTGGTGAAAAGCTGTCATAGCAATTAGACATCAACATTATTTTAATAAGCAAGAAAGACACCCTATATCCTGGTTCTTTGCCCTGCAGAATGTAGCAAAATATAAATGTTGTAATAATGTGATTCTTCAGTTTGTAACTTCAGCAAAGTACATTAAAATGATGATTGGGAGAGTTTAGGTTCAGGAAATCAAATTACACCAAAACTGGACTGAACTTCATCCCTGAGGAAAACCAGAACCATTAAATGAAAGTCTGTTGGAACTGAAAATGGAAAGAAAAATTCAGGCTAGTAGATCAGAATAAGAACAAGCAAACTTGTTTCCTCTAGATCAAGCAGATCTAGAGATTTAAATGCCTGCTAGATTTTACTGAACTACCCTCCTGCTTTTTTTAAATCTTTCAATAGTGACCATTGTTTGGCAGAAATCAGCTGGGTAGAAATTAAGGTCTTTGCAAGCTGTTCTTATGACTGTTTGTTGCCAGAACATGAAGTTCCAGGCTGCGTATGGTTACCTTGAAAACAAGTGTTAAGCTAAGTGAGTGTTAGCACTATACAGTGAATGTGAGATGTCCATTGTCTTTATGCCAACTTATGTGGAGGCGAAAGAGCGTTCTTTCTTCATTGGATCCTACTTTTAACAGGGTCTGCTGTCTGTGTCTTGCACATTTTAAAGTCTGTATAAATGCATTTTAGAAAATAAAAGAAGTTTGTGTTTGTTGTACTCAAGAGAGTCTGTGCAACAGCTTATTGTGGGTTGTAGGAATGCATTCCAGTTTTCTTTGTTTGAACCTATGAGAAGCCTCCTATCAGTTTTACGGGGGGGATGGGATTGAATTTTCATTAAATAGATTGTGCAGCAGGGCATATACATGCCTTCTGTTCCTGATTTTGCGTGATCTGTGTTAGATTCTCACTGTAAACGTAGAATACCCAATGGCACAAGCATACACAAGCTTCAATTAAAAAAGTGATACTAGATTCAGTGTTTTAAAAAAATGATTATGTTTCCTTTCTCCTCTTTTGGTGAATGGTAACACCACAGGATGTATTCTCATTTCACTCTGTTATGTGACCTTATTGTGACTGTCAGCAGCTATCTGTATTTCTGTGGGAAGGATGTGTATGGCCTGCCTCTGCTTACTTGCTGTTGGATGTGTATGGCCTGCCTCTGCTTACTTGCTGTTGTGCGTGGTGGGATTGATTGCAACAGCCTTGTTTTCTGATTGTGGGCACAGTTGCTTCCTTTTGGTCTCAGTTCCACAGCTGCATAGGGGATCCCTAATAAACACTATGCATTTTGAAGACTTTTCTGCCACACACTCATCTGAACTTTGGCAAGATTATCTTCTTCATCAGTGCCCTATCTTCATATAGGAATTAAAAGTGACCAATGCTTGCTGGTGTTTTGAAAGCAAGAATTTTGCTGATTGTTGTTAATTGACAAATTATTAAATAATCTAAATCTAGTTTGCATAACCATTAATTCATGTAACATGTACATTGAAGCAAGCAGTGCTTAATTTGGGGAAGGAAGAAGAGTGTGAGGTGACCGTTAGGTGGCTCCTTATTTGAATATACAGTATATATAACCAATGTTAAATCTCTGTAGACAAATTTTGGTTTATCTGGCCTGTTGTTGTGGATAGGACTCTCACAATAATGCAGTCAGCTTCCTGCCTGCTTGCCTCATGCCTATCATGTTTGGTGAAAGCCAGTTGGGGGAAGGGTGTTGATTAGATAGGTCCAGGATGTGGTGAATGTGTCTTTACACAACAGAGTGGTGCATTCTGCTCTTAAACAGGTGTGAAAGTGTGTTCACTCCTGAAGAAGCCCACCCTGAATCCTATGGTTTATAACAACTCCTGCCTGGTTGCAAATACCCCATTTTTGGGTAAGGGGATAGAGAGAGTGGTGGTTGTGCAGTTGCAGGAGTTCATGGAGAATGCAGATTATCTAGATCCATATCAGTCTGGGTTAAGGCGCAGTTTGGGACTGTCCTGATGAATGAACTATATTAAGAACTACATAACTTTTAAAAGACATCTGAAGGCAGCCTTGTATCAGGAAGCTTTTAATGTTTGATGCTTTATTATGTTTTATATATTCTGTAAGCCACCCAGAATGGCTGGGGAAACTCAGCCAGATGGGCGGGGTATAAATAATAACATTATTATTATTATTATTATTAAGAGTGGGACGGGGATGTGGGACTCTGCTTCTTTTTCTTGATCTCTCTGTGGCTTTTGCTACCATTGACTATGGTATTCCCCTTGGCAAGCTCTGTGAAATGCGTACTGGGGGTGCTGTTGGACAGTGGTTCCTGTCCTCTCTGTAGGGTTGAATCTAGAGAGTAGCATTGGGAGACTGTATTTCAGCTATGGTGTACAATCTTATCTCTAGTGCTGTTTAATACTTGTATGCAGCCTCTGGATGTGGTCATTCAAAGTTTTTTTGGGAGGAAAGGGTCATCAGTATGCTGATGGCACACAGTTCTACTTCTCTACAACATCAGCGGCAGGAGAGGATGTGCATGGTCTGAACCATTGTCTGGGTGCAGTTGGCTAGGGTTGGGGTTGTGCTCTTTGTCTCTGAAGTCCAAATTACTGCCTATAGCTAGTAAACCAGATGTAGCCATTCTTGGAAATCAGTAGTGTGGTCACAGTGATTGGCCACCTCAAGATTCCATTATTGCCGTGTGCTCTATGTTGGGCTATCTTTGGGCCTGGTCCGACAGTTCCAGTTGGTGCAAAATGGTGCAACAGCTGGACTGTTGATGAGGACTGATGATTGCCAGCAGATACCTGCAGTGATCAAAAGCATGCACTGACTCCCCATATGCTACTGGGCCAGGTTCAAGATCCTTGTATCTGCTTGGGTCTAGGATACCTTGGAGACTGGCCGCCAGATCCCTTATATCCCTGCCCAATCAATGAGGTCTTCGTGGGAGTCACTGTTAGTGGCCTCCCATGGCTCAGATGCATGGCTCATATCCAGAAGAAGCTCCTTTCGCTGTTGAACATACGGGGCTTCTGAATTTATTCCAGCAAGCTTTTTAACTGAATTCTGATTTTATACCGTTATACTCATTTTTAGGCTTATTGTATTGGGTCTCCTGTACATTACTAAGAGACAACCGTAATTAAGTGGTATATACATTGTTGAAATAAATAAAAAATTATAACACAATAGGTAACAATGAAATTCTTTCTCCAACCTGCAGTGCATGAGATCTTAGGGGAGGGGAAATTAGCTTCTGGACATGCTTCGTGCCAGAGGATGGACTTTTGGATTTGTGCCACCTGTCCTTATCAGTAGGGATGGTGCAGAGGTCTTAAGAGGGAACTCTGGGCACTGTTGCACCCCGAATGCTCTAGTCTCCCTTTTAAAACCTGTGCTTGCTTTGAGTAGAACTGTGATGGTGACATATGCTCATTAACTTTTAAAATCTGTGTGAAGGTGCTCAGTGTAATCTTTGTATGTTGTGTACAGGAAGTTCGTGTCTGATTTAAATGCTTCCCATACTTTGTCTCTAATGTATCATTTATAGAGAAGTTGCTATAAGTAGCAAGTTGGGTTAATAATTACAAATATAGGCACTGACCTATTTGCAAAGATTGCTCTGTCTTTCATCCTCTTTACTAATTGACTATTGCATAAACTGTGAAGCACTAGAGGGATTATCACTAGGCTGTGTCTTGCTTTGATGAATCTTGTGTAGTAATGATCTTGCAAACAGACTCTCTCCTACCACTGCAGGTTTACCTTGAAAATATGCACCTTGCTAAAATCTGTAACACTGCAAACACACACCCGTAAGACATATTTAAATATCTCTTTTGAATGACTGTCTCCCTCAAGTTCAGATTAAGTGTATTTAAAATGTGTCTTTTGTCAACATGGCTGATCCCACACCCCCAAGCAGGCCTCTGGTGGTGGTGAATTTTCTTTATATGCCATCTTTCCTTCCAATCAGGAGCAAAGGGTGGTATACAGCATCAGTAAAATACAATCAAGTCAAGAACACCACACTTTAAAAACCTCCCTACATGCAGCAGAACTAGACATAAAACAACACTAGCATATTTCAACAGCTGGCTCCCCAGGGCATTTATCTCCTTATAGCCCAGGTTGACCGTGTCTTTAGTTGACTCCCAAAGGCCACCAGTGAGGGGAACAAATATGCTGCTTCAGGGACAGGGAGGGCTCCCTAATTCCTGGACCAGAGAACCCCATATTCACAGGACCTCTATCTTATTCAGCTTTAGTTCATTGGCCTGCACCAAACCATCATTTCCTCTGGACACTGATCCCCTACCTGCACAACCTCTTCAGATGGGATGGAGGAGTAGAGCTAATTGTCATCTACATATGGTGCTCTAAATCCCCAGATGACAGCTCCCAGTGGTTTCATATAAATCAAGAATAGGGAACTTATGGCCCTCCTGATGTTGTTGGACTCCACCTCCCATCAGCCCCAGCCAGCATGGCCGAAGGTCCAGGATGCTGAGAATTATCCATCAGCATTTGCAGGGCCTCAGGTTCTTCATCCCTCATACAGATTTTGGACAGTATGGAACCCTACAGGAACATAAAGACACATCTAGTACAGCATCCTCTTCTGACAGTGACCAATGAGATCCCCATCAGAAGCAGCCCACAAGCAGGAAATGAGTGCACTAGCATTCTCACCACTTGTGTTTCCCAGCAAGCGGTATACAGAGGAATACTGCCTCTCATAGCAATGGTAGAACACAGGCGTCATGCCTAGCCCTATCCTTCGTGAATTTGTCTAACCTTTGAAAGCCTTCAGGGTTGGTGGGCGTCACTGCATTTTATGGGAGCAAATTCAAGAGTTCATTTTATGTACTTCCTTTTGTCTGTCCTCAATCTTCCAACATTCAGCTTAATTTGATGGCTACAGGTTCTAGTAGCATAAGAGGAGAAAAATGTCTTTCTCTCTGCATAATCTTACACAGTGTGTATCATATCTCCTTTTACCTTTCTTAACGGTCCTCAAAGGGTATTGACTTATTATGATAAACAGTATATTTTTGCTTCTATATCACTTGCTGGATAAACCCCTTCCTATATTTGAAATATGGGCATGGTCCATCCTATTTGTGCTATGAGTCAACAAGATTGCTAATTATGTTCAAACCTGTTGATGCTAATATATGGCTTCGAGAAACTGAGTTGAGCACCATCCTTTATCTTATACCAAGTGGCAGATGGTAGTCCCTTTCTGTCACAAATAATATTATGCATCAGAATGATGGATTTGAAAGCATAGAGATTCCATATCTCATTACTTATCCTTGATTCTCAGTTGCGCTCTTTATTCTTTGTTCCATTTTATTAATCTGGCATTTTTGTTCTTCTACAAAAGGAAATAAAATAAAAATAAACAAGATGGAGGGGAAGGGGATGCAGAGAAGACACTCCATTTGGTTGCAACTAAAACAAAATGGGAGTGAAGTTCTCTGGCTAAATCTAGCTTAAAATTGTTTTTTAATGAACAAAATTCTACATGAAAGAACTGTTTTATATGCATAATGACTCATAGGTTGTTTTTGAAGGTTCAACTGGAATTCAGGCTCGATAAAAGTCTGCCCACCAATATGTCACGTATGTTTCTGAATCTATTAGTTTTAGTTAATAGTCAAACTCTTAAGAAACACATTAAGATTTGCAGATTAAAATTTATTTGATGTAGTCATAGCATCATTTGATACCTTGCAAGAAGAGTGGGGGAACTGGATCTGGTCAGCAGGCCAAATCCTTATCTCCACACATTTCTGTTGGACAGGTAGGTGGGACTGTGCACCTGTCAATCACCTGATGTCACAGTGCTGTCAGATGACCTGCTTTTGACCACATGGTTTGAAATCAAACTGCGTCAGCAAAAATGTGTGTGCAGGGATTCCCAAAGCCCAACAATCAGCTGATAATTGGCACTTGGGATGTGATATGCAAGGTGCTTTACAAGCACCGTTGATCAGTGGTTCTTGCAAAGTCCCTTTTGTGCAAGCTCTGCCTTTACACCAGATATGACATTAGGTATAGGGCATGTGGGTGTGGCTTGGATGAATCATCTTCATGGGCCAAATGAACTAAATCGGTCCTGCAGGGCTGGAAATGCCCCGTCTCTGCCTCAAAGCAGCATAAAGAACTAAGACTCTTAATTCTTCTGTAGGCTATCATTCATTCTCATTAGTAGATGACTTGAATCTCATTTAGTTTTCTGTTGTGTGACACAAATTTTAAGCTAGGATAAATATGTGCTTAGGAAAGCAGCTAATACATGTTAACTAACTCACTGAAGTTAAGCTGTGGGAAATGAGGAAGGGGATTTCTTTAATTTTTTGCTGGGAACAGCTGTGTGAACTATGGTTTAATGGAAACAAGCTGGTGCACATTGCAAGCCTTGACATGTATATATCATAGAAACATAGAATTGAGGAGTTGGAAGGGACCATGAGGATCATCTAGTACAGCCCATATATATGGCGCTATTTTAAAAAAGGGAAGAAAAGAAAAGAAAAAAGTTTGTATCCCAAGATAAATCTCAAGTGTTAAGTGAAGCACAAACCATTTTTGTGTGAACTTGATAGTGAGTGCAATTAGAGGCATTGTTTTCCTAGTATAAGTATATTATCAATGTAGGCATCCCTGTTTTCTAAATGTTTTGTGTGTAATTTCTTATAGTGTAAATATCTGGTTGAGCTAACCTGAGAGAGAGTAAAAGCAGTGTGGTTTACAAAGCTTTTTCAAGAAAAGAATGGTTTGAGATGGGCTTTCTTATATTGGGGTGCATTGCAGGGTTCCCCCCAATGCCAGACTTAAATGTGTGTTGCATTTTCTATTCAGACCTTCTTCCAAGGAGCTTATCTAGCTTCTCTGTGAGAGGTAATGCTAAAGGAGTATGACTTCACCATGTGTGATAGTTACCATTGCCCTTATACAATAGTTTACTAGGTACCCTAACCATTTTAGACTCTATTTGTTGGTTAGAATATAGTAGCCCATACATGCTTTGTTCCAGACAGCAAAACCTTAGGAGCTTATGAAAACAGAATCTGTTTTCAGCTGCTTTAAGTGGCCAAATATGATATTGAGGCTAGAGGTGCATTGCAAATTGCTGACACCCACAGATTACTTTTATTGTGGCTAGCCAGACGACATGATCATGGCGCCTTTAAGACACTGAAAACTGAAAGCTTCTCTTGGTATCACTGTTATTAAAACACTTTATCAAAGGTGGCCTGTTGATTTTATGTAAGAGTCCAAGGAGCAGACTTCTTGAACTTTGGCTTTCTACATGCTAAGCAGATTATTTCTACTTTATTCATGGTGGATCGCGTCTGCTGCGTATGCTCTCTGTAGGCAGCATTTGTTGTTTTCTGTATTCAGAAGAATATTTTGGCTCAACAATAAGCAAATGAAGAATGAAGATGTGGCAACACTAGACATGCAAAGCATTCAAGTAAGTCTGTGGACTAAGTTTTCTTTTTTTAAACTTCCTGTTCTGGCTCAGCAGGTTGGTGAAATGGAGGTTTTTATATGTGCACATGTGGAATTAGTATTAGCCATCTGCATTACCTTAAGGAGAATGGCAAGAGGTGGTCCTGTATGTATTACAATAATATTTGAGATACTGACGTAACTTTGCCTACATTTGAGGAGTTAACAAGTGTGTGAAATAACCAAGAGACACACGGAGTAATTACTGAGAAAAGACACCCCAACTTTTTCTTCTAAAGGACACACAGATATTTTGGCTGTTTGTAGTTTACATTATTTTAAGAGAAAGATGGCAAAATACTTATGTTAAGAACTGTTACATTTTTATAGTTGTATAAAATGTCATAAGCAAATGGAAGATTGTGCCTCCTTGTTCTTTTGTACTGGATTCATTGGTATCCCACTATCACTTCCAGGATTGGCATGTTTTTTGTCCAATGTAGTCAGCCCTTTTCCTATCTAAATAGCTATTGTGGTGTCATTAGAATTTCTGTTGTTTGCATACTTTCTATCTGGCAGATTACTTTTCTTTTGGCCTTTTCATAATGTGTTAATAGTTTTCCTCAGTATTACTCAGTGATGTGATAGGTGGCCTTCAACTCTTTTTGAAGTAAGTATCATAAACAATTTGCCAATTCCTTCGTTCATTTCCATTGATGGTGGTCTGGGTGTTGTGTGTTAAGCGAGTTTGGGAATTGTAGCATCTCAGAAATGGGAAGTGTGGAAGGAGATGAGAAACAAGCCAGAATGCATAATTCAGGCTTCAAATAAACATTGAAGACAAGAACAGTAATAAGTTACTGGAAGTGGTAGATAAACCCCTCTAATGCCAGAATCTGATTTAGGCATAGCTTGGTTGAATAAGCAATTGATTTGTGGACAGAGTACAGTTAAAAAATGTACATAGGAAAACCATCTAGTGATAGATGACATTTGCAAAAAGGAAAGTAAAGAAATGCCATACTGCTTCATCTGATGCATTTTTTTAGCCTTATATAGTTCAATTTAGCCATTTCAGCATATTCCTGCATTTTCCTAATCCATTCATCTGTCTCTGGGGTTTTTTTTTTATCATTTGCAATACTTTGCAAAGAATAATCAGGCAGCTGTTAGCATGTGACTGAATAGTTCTGAATGTTCTCCTTTTAACATATATATCAATAGTGGATCTAGGCTTAGATATTTTAGTATTTTTTAATAATTATATTTGTTTTATTGCAGAATTAATTTGTGGCAAACCATGAATTTCTATATTTTGCTTGCGCTGTTGGGAATGAGCAGACAAAGATTATTGCCGTTGTGTTACAGCTATGCTGATATTAATGAAATCCATGTTTTTGCTGCTGAACACAAATCAATTAGATTAGTCCTCTGTAGGTAAGATAAAGGGCATATGAAGGAGGGGAACCCAGATTAAATGGAACATTTTTTTAAAGAACAGACTAGGTTGATAAAAAGCTTTACAACCAGATCTGGTTGTTTGTTTGTTTTTAAATAGAAATAGCATAGTTTAAGATGAAAAAACGTATTTAAAATTTAGACTCATATTCCCGTTATTCCTCTTTTTGTTTTGTTTTGTTACAGTGGTACTATATTCATTTTAAAAACAAACCCAAAATCTGCCTTTTGAGATGTAGCATCATTAATGCAAAAACAGGCAATGTCCCCTATTATTATAGGCTTTTTCACCCTTTGTTCCTCTAGGGTACACCATGTTATAAGTTACCAGAATCAACCACTGTGGGGGACCTGTTTGATCTTACTCACCCATATTATATTAACAGAGTATCTGAGCTCTACGCTAAACTTAGTTTCCAAATGAAGGATATTTATGACTTTGCCTGCCAATCGAAGATGGATATTTGTTCTCCATCTCATGCCAAAGCCTTAATCTACTCTGTAACTACTAGCTCATGCTTCTGGAAAGGTTGGGCATGTAGGTTTGCTGTAGACTTAATAATTGGTCTATTTACATGTGGCTAGATTAAGTGACCCTGTTCCTTATTTGGGGATTCCTTTCCATTTAGCTTCAGAACTAAGTAGTTTGCAGTGCTTGAAAAAATTGCACCAGAGTTGCAAATTTATAAAAATTAGGGGGAAATGCTTGAGTGAGAGCAGGGAAGTACAGAAGCCCACAGTGTGTTTTCAAACCATGATTAAGAGACTGGATATGGTCTGAAGGCATATGAGACTACCACATTATTGAAGCTAAGCAGGTGTGAGGTCTGTTTGGATGGGTAAAGCACTTGGAAACCACACATAAACTGCTTAGTAGAATAAAAATGTAGTTAAAATATTTAGTCATATAAATATGCAGATTGTCCACAGATTGTTGCATGGCTTAGAATTAGCTGGACTATGCAGTTGCTAGTAACTCCATGCTTTCACCCAAAACTCTGCATTTGCCGTGGAAATTTGGGGAAAGTGCTTCTTCTCTGATTCCAAAACTCAGCAGTGTGGCTGTAGAAATTTCACCTCCCTTATATTTGGGGACCAGGAACTCCTTTCAGCTAACTGGTAATACATGTTCCTCATGTACAGATTCTGTAGGAAAGACACATTCAGTTTGAGTGCTAGAGGAATACCATGGGATGAGTCCGCAGAAAGCAAATTCCACAGTATTTCTATAGCATTTAAAGGACACTAGTTGTATATCACTGTGGATATGACTGAACCAAAGTTTAGTACATAGTAGGTCTTTTGTCTTCAGTAGGAAAATTAATTGTGTGATTAACATCTTGGCTAGATTAGAGCTGTTGTTTTGATGGCTGTAGGAAGCATTTAAATTCACTTTTGTTTTGAATTACAAAATAGGAAACTTGATTTCAATGAATGATCTATGTTTCTTTTCTCTTACTGAGTCACTAATACTTTTAAAATGAGTCAAATCTAGCTTAAGTTGCAAGAGTAGCTATGCTTCTAGTTTTTGTAAATTTTCCTTTTCGGTAAACCTAAACATTATTTATGTTCCATCTTTTGATTCCATCTTTTTTGGCTGCCCTCTGTGACATTTGACATCCCCCCTGCAGCCTTCTGAAAGTTGGTTAAGCGAGGCTTTGGGAAGGAGGAGTAAGGGCCCTGACTTGGCCATAGAGTTCGCCTGTCTTCTTCCAGAGCCTAGTTAGTGCTTTTCCTGCTTTGTGAAGGAGTTGGGAGGGCTCAAGGACTCTGCCAGAGCCCCACTCCTCCTTCTCAAAGCCCTATGCCTCACTTAGCTGGGTTTGGGAAGGCAGCATGTGAGTACGAAGGGGAACATCAAATTTCGGCCTCCCTTTCCTCCCTGGTCCAACAAGACTCTGTGCAGCTCATGCGTTCCATGTCAAAGTACTCTTGCAGCCCACTTGGTAAGAAAAGTTGGATTGCCCTGGAACAGAGGAACAAATTTCCTGCATCCCTTCAGCAATGCTTGATTTGTTTGTGTTATTATACAGTGTGTGTGTGCGCGCGCGCGCGTGTGCATGCACATGTGATTTAAAAATGAATTTTAGGACAATCACTCAAGAATGCGGGGATTAATAGCTTTAGGATTCAAAACTAAAGATCAGTTCAGGGAAAAGCGGGAGTCTTAATAGGTAATTATAATCTTTAGAAAACCTAAAGCTGTATTTATTTTTAAGAAGACTTTAGAATACTATTGTGTCTACATTACATATCAGTCTACCTGAGATAAGTTATCTGAATAGATATATTTGAGGATTTTTTTTGAGCTGTATTTTCCACATAGTAAACATTTCTGTACATTTTCTATAAAGCATAATATATTCATGTTTTGTTCCCACATAAGCGACAACTGTTTCATGTGCTTTTACAAACTTGGTGAATGCAAAACCTTGCAAGTGAAAAGTTAAGGTATAGGGATTTTATTATTTTGCATAACATATACTATTTAGAATTTGAATGCAACACTAGAAAACACCGTAGTTCCCAACCTCACAAACTTTGCACTGGTGGGAAGTTTAGGTCCTCTTTTTGTTGAGGCTTAGTAATGGCAGCTGTTATCGAAAGCACAGTTCTCTTTAGCAAACCCTGCAGGAGGGGTACTTCAGGTCCACTGTAATCACTGCAGTGCTGTAAATGTTGGGGCAAACGGCCAAGTCCTTCATGTCCCTCTGTGTAATTCAGTCGGAATTTTAAAAAGCACAAGTTCTATACTTAAGTTTGGTTATTTTTGTAGGGAATGTGTAATTAGTAGAAATAATGAGTGGTGAAGGGAGGAGGTTTCTATTCTTGTGAAAACAAAGGATTTGGGTAATGAAACCTATTAACGTGCCTAAAAGTTGATACATAGATTTTGATAGTCTTTTTACAGGTTGGTACAGTATGCTGGAAGGGACGCAGGTGGCGCTGTGGGTTAAAGCCTCAGCGCCTAGGGCTTGCCGATTGAAAGGTCGGCGGTTCGAATCCCTGCGGCGGGGTGCGCTCCCGCTGCTCGGTCCCAGCGCCTGCCAACCTAGCAGTTTGAAAGCACCTCCGGGTGCAAGTAGATAAATAGGGACCGCTTACCAGCGGGAAGGTAAACGGCGTTTCCATGTGCGGCTCTGGCGAGCCAGAGCAGCGATGTCACGCTGGCCACGTGACCCGGAAGTGTCTCCGGACAGCGCTGGCCCCCGGCCTCTTAAGTGAGATGGGCGCCCAACCCCAGAGTCTGTCAAGACTGGCCCGTACGGGCAGGGGTACCTTTACCTTTTACAGTATGCTGCTGAGTAACCGCTGTAGTTTAGTAGTGTTTCAAGTAATCCCATCATCAGGCAACACACTAGCCTGTGCTGGACTGCCCAATGCATTTTGCTTCTGGAGCTACAGCAGCACATAGCAGGTGCCTTTCTTCCAGCAATCAAAGTGCATAGTATGCGTCTGATTACAAGTGGTGGGGAATCACAGGTGGGGAGAGTGCTATTGTGCTCACCTCCAGCTTGTGAGTTCGCATCATCATTTTTTATTTTTCTATCTTACAATACTCAAGGCGGTTTACAAGCTGAAGAAACAAAAAATGTACAACTTATAACAATCTAATGCAATACAAAAATGTGATAATAAAACAAAACTTTAAAAAAGCAACCTACATCAAAAAGTAACATTCAACAATTATTAGAATAGTACAAAATAATAATATCTACATATAAAAGTTAAATAGAAATCCACTCAACAGTTACAATAAATAATTTCTAAACTATAATCAGTAAAACAATGGCAAGCCACAGTACATAAAATAATACAATACAAATGGAGAAGCAGAGACTAGAGGGTGGGGCAAGGCAGGTGGAAGGAGGCCTTGCCTGATGAAATCTCTCTCCTCACAGTTCTTCCTCCAGGCACAGCTTCCTTAGGAGGAGTCCCAGGAGGATTTTGCACAGAGAGAGCAGGATGCTGGACTAGATGAGCCTTTGGTCTGAACCAGCAGGGCTTTTCTCAAATGTTTATGTTACCCAAGATCAGCCAAGTTCTTATGGCACTTGAGGGAGAAGATTCCACAAGCATTTTCCTCCCTCCCTCCCTGGCAGTGAAAATACAACAATAATACATGCAATAAAGAACAATTTGCTACCTTTTCATGATACACCAGCCATGTGAGGTGTTGGCCTGTTTTCTGCCTAATAATAGGACTTATCTAAGTACCTTTATACTAAATTTGCAACTAGAAATATTGGCAATGAAGTTTCAAAAGCATGATTCTCCTGTGTTATAAGAAAAAACTGCTCCTTTTCCCTTATGGGGTATCCAAGAGCCCCTATAGAGTCCTTAAGTTGGTTCTCTATCGGTAGGAGAAAATAACAGGCCAATCAGAGAATATTGAGAAGCAAAGCAGCTTCTAAGCCTGATCTTCATTAAACTGTTGCAACAGGATGCTCACTCACCACACGTAGGAGGAAGGAGGAACCCAGAACAATGGTGTGCAAGCCCTTATATAGACTTTTGAAATTGCCTACCCTGTAGCTCAAGGTAAAGGTAAAGGTACCCCTGCCCGTACGGGCCAGTCTTGACAGACTCTGGGGTTGTGCGCCCATCTCACTTAAGAGGCCAGGGGCCAGCGCTGTCCGGAGACACTTCCGGGTCACGTGGCCAGCGTGACATCGCTGCTCTGGCCAGAGCCAGAGCCAGAGCCGCACACGGAAACGCCGTTTACCTTCCCGCTGGTAAGCGGTCCCTATTTATCTACTTGCACCCGGAGGTGCTTTCGAACTGCTAGGTTGGCAGGCGCTGGGACCGAGCAGCGGATTCAAACCGTCGACCTTTCGATCGGCAAGCCCTAGGCGCTGAGGCTTTAACCCACAGCGCCACCTGCGCTCAAGACCATCCCCCAAAACATCATACATACATCACAGAAGGAGGTGGTCTACAACAGAAACCCTGTCTGCCAGGATACCTGATAATGGCCAGTGATTGCTTTACTTGGGCAGCCCGGCCATTCTTTTGTGATGGTAAATACTTTAATTCCTGAATCCAGGTCACAGGCTCACCCTATTCATACACAAAGGTGCCCTCAAGACAAGTAAGCAAAAGACAATGGAGAGGCTTTCCCATTTCCTTCCTCCTTGCAGAGAAACATTTGAGGTCAATTTGGGAGAGTCAAAATGGTTTCAGGTTTGCTCTTCTTGTACAATTTCAGACACATGGTTTATATACTTACGTATGTGTTTGCCTTGTAAATTTATGAACATTTAATTTATATATTTGAGACCTTAAATTCTTATAACACCTCTGTGGTGCTTTAGCACCCAACAACTCCTGAACAACTTAACTGTAAATCATTTGCTGTCTTTTCCTAAAGAAGCCCAAAGGAAGAGATAAACTGTAGACTTTAAGCAGGATGGTCACTGACAAAAACTTTGGACAGGAAACTGTCAGCTTTCAGCAAACCACCAGAATTACTGTTTGTGAAGCTCAAGAATTCGCTACTAAGATCTGTTCTGCCTCCAGTATTTTCCTCATTTCATTACTGTGCTGAAGGGCACTGGCGGAGGAAGAGGGGTTCAGGGGGAGTGCACCGCCCCCGGCAGCGCGATCCCGGTGGGGTGCCATCGTGGCTGCCCCCCACCTGCGCTGGGTGCCATGCCCCCGGGATGCATGCCAGCCACGCCCCTGCCTGCTCTCCACCCCCCCCCCGGTGCCAGAGCATGAAGCTCCACCACTGCTGAAGGGTCAAAACCTTAAAGGTCTTTGATGACTAAAACGGCACCAGCTGACTAGCAAGTAATTTCCCACTAATGCTTCCTTTAAGGAAGCAACTAGTACTTTTTGTTTTTTGCTGAAATAATAGATCAGATCAATTGGATGGGGAAGTATACTTAAGGCTGGAATGTGTAATTTGGATATTTTTCTGCAACACATTTCATTAATGTTTTCTTGAATGCTGAAGTTTTTCAATTGCAATTTGCTATTTGATAGTATGCAGAGATCCAATGCATTTTCAGTGAGAGTTCGTATTTTGTAAGCCCTTTAATGAGTTGCTGTGCTGCTTTATTACCCTATTACAGTTTTTAAATGAGAATGTTCTCCAAAGAGTTGCTGTTCTAGCTGATCCTCTGAATGCTGAGTGTGGTTTTATAATTGAGCCACGTGAATGTGTGTGAATGTTAAGGTACCCAATAATTGCTTTGTCAGCTGTAAACTATTCTTGCCGTTTCAGCTATAGGGCACTGTTGGTTGAGGCATTTCCTTACTGATGAGGGCTAGTGGATCGATGATGCACAGCATTTTATTATTAGTAAAGTGACTTTACACTAAGCCCTCACAAGATGTTTGCTTGTATCTGTTTGTTTTAAATGATAAAATACAAAGTGACTCATTTTAGCAAATCCAATGACGTGGTTCTGTAAAATACTGCTGCTGAGGAAGCTAGTGACTTTAAATTAGAGGTACAGACAGCTATGATTAGTTTGTTTGCTTATTTTTCATACTTATAGCCCACCCTTCTCTAAATGCCCCCAGGGCAGCTTACAAAAAGCAACACAATTAAAGTAAGTTCAATGTACATATAAATAAAAATAAAACCACAAAAACAACCATTAGATGAGTGGTCAGGGGTTTCACACAACCAGCTTTAATTACCCTTACATTTCTTGGCTAATTAGAATAAATGATCCTTAGTCTTTGCTGTATATATTTGATCCACTGACCTTTATATTTTACAGCAGGGGTGGGGAACCAATTTAACAATTGAGCACACATAAGTGTGACATCATTTATTATAGAATGTATGGAATTACTATAAAACAATCTCACTAGTTTGGCATCAAGTATAGCAACACCTTCAGTTCTGTACAGAATTGAACCTGGAACCATCTGCATGCACAGCATCATCTCTACTAGTGAGTTATGATAATTTCACCCTGTGACTAGGGTCTTCAGAGGAGGCTGGAGTCGAGTGCTGTTGGGGCAGCAAGATGCTAAACACAAACTAGGAGAAACCCACTTAGTCTCTTGCTTAGAATGTCTTCATGGCTGGACACATCATGCCCAGAGGGAGAGGGAGAATGTTGCTAGAATGGTTTCTGTTTGGGAGGCATTTTAATTAGATTAAAGTCTTAATTGGCTGATGCTTGCAGCTTAGCATAATGCATATGAAATATTTTAAATCATGCAGATTGGCTTGTGTTTAAAAGATGAACCAGACATTAGTCTTAATATGTTTCTCATGATACTGCCTTCTCCATTAGGATGAGAAAAGTTGTGCCCGCAAATCAAATAAAGTATTTTTGTAGGAACTGAAGCATGTCTTGAAATTCATTGAGCTATCCTACTGTGAGTAAGGCTAGGGGCTGCTCTTTCAGAGGTTTCACACTGGAAGAGGAGGCTCCACTTCCTTCTGAGCGTTTGGTGACTGTAGGGAGTACTTGGATCTGTCAGGCTTTCCCTAAACCTCTGGATAAGGTAGCGCAAGATTTTCTTACTTTGAAACTTCTTACCCTAAGATGTTTAAGCAAAAATATAGTAAGTGTTCCTGTGACTTCATTTGTATTAGTTGAAATGGGACCAAGATGCAAGGATTTGTTTTCTCCTACTCTCTTCCTTTGTGTTTCTTTTTATTTTCATGGATAGATATGATTGGGGTTTCTTTCTGGGAGGTTCGCTTCATAACCTGGTTCACACATTGCCTTTAACCATAGTTAAAATAAACTTAACTTGGATTCCACTGATAGATTTGTTTTTCTGTTTTTTGGTCAAACTATGGCTCGTTTCCTGGCAGGACCGAGGGAGGGGTGAAACACCTGCGACTTCCAGTAGCATACACCAGAACACTGCTAATAATATTAAATAATTAAATTATGTTCATTAATTGTAAAAAAAAGCTATAAAATGCATTTTTAAATCATGTTAAACCAAAGTTATTTAGGTATGGTTTAATATGATGTGTAAACTGGGCTATTGTTTCACTTTCTCAAAGGACACAATAGAAATTACCGTATTTTTTGCTCTATAAGACTCACTTTTCCCCTCCTAAAAAGTAAGGGGAAATGTGTGTGCGTCTTATGGAGCGAATGCAGGCTGCGCAGCTATCCCAGAAGCCAGAACAGCAAGAGGGATTGCTGCTTTCACTGCGCAGCAATCCCTCTTGCTGTTCTGGCTTCTGAGATTCAGAAATTTTTCTTGTTTTCCTCCTCCAAAAACTATGTGCGTCTTGTGGTCTGGTGCGTCTTATAGAGCGAAAAATACGGTAATCTATTCAGGTTTGCTTCATCTTTTGCTAGAATAGAAGATTGAGGAAAAGCTAACTAGGTTAAACTGGTTTTGGTTCGTTAGCTAAATATCACTAAATATCATCCTGTGTGTGTGTGTGTTTGTGCAACTTCTGTGTTTTGTGTAGCATTATGTGAAGGAATGAAGCACCACAGAAGACTGGCCCCATATTGCTCAGGAGTAAATGGTGTATTAAGTGGTCCAGGTTTGCTAAGAAATGCATTACAGATATTTCAAACATCTGGGGTCCACAGCAACACCATTGACCCAGAAGGGCTAAAAAAACAACCTCAAACTAAAATTATTTAAAGCACATGGAGCATATAAAAATAGGTGGTTTGGAAAGCGATTAACAGAATTAGTGTTCAGTTAATATACAGGTATTGGGCTCCACAGTGACATCTAGTGGGCAGTCTCTTGCTTGTTAAGAGTTTTTAAAGAAATAGCGAATTTGAAGTGTTTTGCTTGCTGTATCATTAGCAAGCTTTTCAACATGTGCAGTCTAACTTAAATAAATCAGATCCAAGTATTAGGAAAAGTTTTGCTCAGTGAATGGTTTGTTAGAACCTGAATCTACAGAGTAGTTAAACCTACGTTGGTGCAGATCCCATCAGTAACCTGGATGGATGCCACTGGGAATCCAATTTAAGAGTAATATATAAGTATCCCATAAGTATATATAAGTATAATAATCAAAACATAGAAGTTGAGTGTTTTTACGATTGATGAAATGTAGGTAGTATTTCAGAATTTAGAAGTACCAGATGACTTTGTGGGCTTGATGAAGCTGAAAATATGTCGTGCCTTCTTGTTGCGCTTTCTGTAGTGAGTTAGACAGAGCTGTGTAAATAAGAGTGGACATACAAATTGGTGTGGGATACATTTGGAAATGGCTACTGGACATAATGGTTAATAAATGAATCTTGCTGTTCAGAATTGGGGCCTTCCAGTTACTAGTGCTAAAGACAAATATGACATTTCCTCTCTCAGAAACCTTTCTTTATAATTAAATGTCCTGTGGATATTATATTTCCCTGTTGACATTAGCATGGTGTAGTATCTTTTTCAAAGAACGAGCAAATATACTAGTTTGTTAATGCAGCACAACCCTATGCATATTTACTCAGCACTTACTCCCACTGAGTTCAATGGGACTTAACCCCTGATAGATGTGTGTAGAATTGCCACCTAAAAGATAAAGCACTAGAGATTATAATTTGATTAGCCTAAAGACACGCTCACTTTTATGGTGTGTTTTTTTATTTAGAACCAAGAATAAACTCCAGCTGTGCTAATTTCAGCGCTCAGAAGTTGTGCTGTATCAGTGAACACACCTAACATCTGCATACATGGAAATTGTGATTGCACAGTTCAAGGGACATTGTGCTGAAGAGAGGGAGCTGTGGCAAAGGTTAAGATAAAATCTCCAGTTAACCACATCCCTGGCTGTTATGGTTGCTGCAGGCCTGTTGGGTGCGTCCTTATGCAACCCCTAATCTACCTGCTATAAAACTTACATAAAACGATTAAGCTGAAACGAATAACCTGACATATTAAATCTGCATCCCATGCTGGTCTAATATTGGCCACTAATATAAAACATGCACAAATAAGACTCTGACTTTGGTAGAAATGGAACTGCTTTACAAATCATGGGTTTATGCAGTTGCGCTGCTTTGGTGTGGAGTAAATACGCAACACTGTTCAACACTGTTTCCCCTGCAAGTATTAAGCAAAAACAAATGTCTATGAGTGACAGATAAGCAAAATCTCACACCACCGGTAGGAACTAAAACCCCCTACTTCTGATAGCTTGTGGTTCTGGGGATTCATTTATAATAAAGTGATGAGTCATGTACAGACTCCAAGAGCATCCTTAACCAGCACCACACAAAGTTGATCCTGTGGGCTGCAGCTTTTGTTGCACTGGATATTCCTTGGTACAGTGGATTTAGGTGTGCCTAAGTTTAGGGGACGCGGGTGGCGCTGTGGGTAAAAGCCTCAGCGCCTAGGGCTTGCCGATCGAAAGGTTGGCGGTTCGAATCCCCGCAGCGGGGTGCGCTCCCGCTGCTCGGTCCCAGCGCCTGCCAACCTAGCAGTTCAAAAGCACCCCCGGGTGCAAGTAGATAAATAGGGACCGCTTACTAGCGGGAAGGTAAACGGCGTTTCCGTGTGCTGCGCTGGTTTGCCAGATGCAGCTTTGTCACGCTGGCCACGTGACCCGGAAGTGTCTCCGGACAGCGCTGGCCCCCGGCCTCTTGAGTGAGATGGGCGCACAACCCCAGAGTCTGTCAAGACTGGCCCATACGGGCAGGGGTACCTTTACCTTTACCTTTAAGTTTAGATTGGGATGCAGGTGGCGCTGTGGGTTAAAGCCTCAGCGCCTAGGACTTGCCGATCGAAAGGTCGGCGGTTCGAATCCCTGCGGCGGGGTGCGCTCCCGCTGCTCGGTCCCAGCGCCTGCCAACCTAGCAGTTCGAAAGCACCTCCGGGTGCAAGTAGATAAATAGGGACCGCTTACCAGCGGGAAGGTAAACGGCGTTTCCGTGTGCGGCTCTGGCTCGCCAGAGCAGCGATGTCACGCTGGTCACGTGACCCGGAAGTGTCTCCAGACAGCGCTGGCCCCTGGCCTCTTAAGTGAGATGGGCGCACAACCCCAGAGTCTGTCAAGACTGGCCCGTACGGGCAGGGGTACCTTTACTTTTACCTTACCTTAAGTATAGATTGGATAACTACCAGCTTGTAGTGTACAGCTGATGAAATGGACAGGGGTTTTTATAGCATATTATTCACATTTTCATAGAACCTTCTATGATTGTTCATGGTTTATTATGCTTCAGTTTTGCCTGAAAAAGAAGGATGTTGATTCCTGTATGTTTTGAATTATTGGGATATACAGTGGTAGAATCAGCTTTAATTTTTGAGGGTAGGTGGGAGAATTTTTCCTGTGAAGCCTGTGGAGGTTTTTGAGCCTTTATAGAGAACTATTCCCTGTATTATATTTGTCTTTGCCATGTTTTTTAAACCCTTGACTTCGACTCCTGAATTTGAGACCTTTGGATGAAGAATGATGGAGAATTTTTTTGATGTCATTGCTTGGCTATTCACTGTACATGTGTACAGTCATACCTCATTTTACGGACGCTTCAGGTTACGTGTTTTTAGGTTACAGACCGCGGGAAACCCGGAAGTATTGGAACGGGCTACTTCCGGGTTTCGCCGCATGCGCAGAAGCGCTAAATTGCGCTTTGCGCAGAAGCACAGAATCACACCAGCGTCTGCACAGACACGGTGCTTCAGGATGCGAACGCTGCGGGTTGTGGACGTCCCTCCGTCACAGATTATGTCCACAACCTGAGGTTCCACTGTATAAAGTTATAATAATCCTTTCTGGCTCAATTTCCGCTATGACAAGTCTTCCAGAAATCCCCCCCCCCACACACATATAATTAATGTAGCAACTTACTCTGCACAAAGGCTAGCGGTGTTAGCCCTAGTGCTCTAGGCTAAGCTGTTGCATTCTGTTTTTTCTCTTGTCCAAGACTTCAGCTCAGAGCAGACCAATTCAGGACGATGTGGGCATCTTCAGAGCATGCCATGGAGCACCCAGCCCCTTCCAGTTTGCTTTTTTGAAATTGAGTGACTAGTTTTGTTTGTTTTGATTGATTGATTGATTGATTGGAGGGTCATTTCCTTTGAGGTGGGGAGGGGTTGCCTTTTTCATGGTTGTCAGTTTTGGTACAAGAGTGCTGCATGTTGTTTTGAAGAAACCATTCTGAGCATTGGCTGGTTTTTCTTCTGTGAAATGGATATTTTGTAGATCTCCAAATAATGCCCCTGCACTCCAAAAGGATGAAGGCTTCTGTCACTATTTAGATATAGTGTATGTACTGCACTTGGAACCTTTGGGTTGAAGAGAAGAATGCAGATTTAACTAATTTAAATCTCAGCCTCTTTAAATCCATTGGTTACCTTTTTCTTTTTTAGCAACTTCAGTTTATTTGGCTGTTAAGTGTTGTAAAAATGCCTTGTGGTGAGATATTCTTTGGAGTTTAACACATATTCTGATGTACAAATTTTGCTGCAATGCTCTCAATGTTACTATCTTAATATTTTAAGTAAAATGCAATTTCTTTTGTTGCAGCCAATCACACCACCAAGCCAAGGAAGGCCAGATTCACCGGTTTATGCTAATTTACAAGAACTGAAAATATCTCAGTCTGCACTCCCACCTTTACCTACAAGCCCTCCAATCCAAATTAATGGGGAATGGGAGACCCACAAAGATACTACAGGACGCTGTTACTATTACAACAAAGGAACACAAGAGAGAACCTGGAAACCCCCACGTTTCACTCGGGATCCAAGCATAAGTAAAGCAGACTCTGTGAATCAAGTAGATCAAGAGGTAAGTTTAATTGATGCTAACAGCATCCAGCAATGATGGACAAAGTTCAGTTAAAGAAACCCAATCAACCAGTGGTTTTAATTTTCCCACCTCAGTTATGGAACTATTCATTGAGCTTTTTGTTTTAGTTTATTGAGGAGGATATCAGAGCCAAGTCTAATCAAATGGCCCTTGCTTAATAGTCATGCAACAGAAGCGCTTGACCCTATTCCCCCCCCCCCTTTAGGGAGCATCCCATCCCAGCCTGCAATGGTGACACATGTTTTCTCAGACCTTGTTCACATGTTGTGGGAAGCAAATTATGGCTTACTGGGACTGCATGAATGTGTGGGTTCCCAGTGAGGAGCTCCTATGACATCATCGGAAGAGAGAGGTTAATCTCTCTTCTCACCAACCACCATCTTATCCACAGCTCCTGGTTAGCAAGGAAAGAACTGAACCGTTAGTTTTGGTTTGGATGACACACTAAGCAAAACCTTAGCTTTTCGCAAGAGAGGACTTAAAAAGACCCAAGAGGATCAAAGCAACTGGGATCTCTTCTGTGGGAGACTCATGTTTGCACAGTCTCAGTTAGTTATAGTTTGGCTTACAGTGATGTGTAAACTAAACCATAATGTAGTAAGAGCAGGGGGAAACCCTTCCCAGTTTTACTGATATTTACATCTTTAACATGTTATTACTGCAATAGCTTCTTGGTTTCCTTCTCCATGGTCACTATGACTTTGAATTAGCTTCTTATGTCTAGTAGTATGTGTGGGTCTTTGCCAGATACTCTAAAAGCAATTTTTAGTGTTGTGACTGATGCGTCTTAACATTAGCAGAAAGAACAGAAGGCCTTAATTCTAATGAAATGTGTCTGTGTGTCCAGTCAATGTTTATGGGCTTGTTGGCAGGGGAAATATTGACAAGCATATGGAAAGCAAAAGGGAAGAAGTGGAACTGAGAGAAAAGAGCTGTTAATAGCTTGGGGGGAGGGGGAATGTAAAAAGTATATTTATTGTCTAGAGCATTATTACTTTTGTGTGTATCCATGTGTGTGATACTTTTTCTTGCGCTTGTTTTAAGGTGGCATACACTTGCCTTCCCCAGTTTTATTGACTGACATTTCTGCCTCTTCATTGTTTGTTGGGTTGGATTACTGGTATGTCATCTGATAATTTTAAAATAATTAAGCATTTTTAGTTTTGTTACCTTAGATTTAACAACATTAACTGATACCTTAAACCTAAGTTAACAAAATAAAGTTATTGAGGGTCTTTAATAAGAGATGTGATTCTCCTTGAATAAGATTTTATGTATTCATCACATGTTTTTGGAGTGCCCAGAACATCTTTCAAAATGTTTCACGGTTCAACTGGATTTTTTAAAAAAATCCCTAAAATTGAGAATAAATTATAACCATTTCACTAAGTACCTGATCCCCCCCCCCGAAATGCCTTACTTGGATATAGATTTTTTAAAATTAAAATGTATTTATATGCTGCTTTTACATAATTGTGCTCAAAGTGGCTCACAGAGTGAAGACATATCAATATTTGTATACAACAAATGTACAAATTTGTAAACATTTCATAAATTGACATTTGTGTATGCATTAGCTATAGTTAACAAACAAAAGTTTTTTCCTAAATTTATCAATTATTTTTAAATTTAGAACAATTATCATAAAACAAATACTTTTAGTTATCAAACCTTTCATTAATTCATATAACTAAAAATATAAAACAGCAAAATGCATAAATATCAAAATATTAAGCTTTTAAATAAATTACATTCATCTATCAAAGCTACTCTTATCTTAACTGAATTTAGTGTACCTGGACACGACTAAACGACTAAACAACAACAACATCAAAGCAGCAGCATTTCACTACATCAGCCAAAATTCCAGGTACATTAAATTCAGTTAAAATAAGAGTAGCAGAACACTTGACATTCTTCAGAGGTTCAGTAGTATGAAATTTTCAGGGGTTTCTTGATTTTTTTCCAGTATTGTTAAATGAATGTCCTGCTTATAGTGGTTGCTCTTCATATTTCATATTTCAATTTCACTTGAAATTTTGATTGTGCCATATGTAAAAGGTAAAGGTAAAGGGACCCCTGACTGTTAGGTCCAGTCGAGGACGACTCTGGGGTTGCGGTGCTCATCTCGCTTTACTGGCCGAGTGAGCCTGCGTTTTGTCCGCAGACAGCTTCCGGGTCATGTGGCCAGCATGACTAAGCTGCTTCTGGCAAACCAGAGCAGTGCACGGAAACGCCATTTACCTTCCCACCGGAGCGGTACCTATCTATCTACTTGCACTTGACATGCTCTCAAACTGCTAGGTTGGCAGGAGTGCCATATGTAGATCTAGATGAAAATAGAGATATATATTCAGGCCTATTCCCAATGCTCCCCAGTGTAGAATTTTCCTTTTTCACAGCTTCTGCATACTGTGCTAACTTCTTCATAGCTACCCAGTATGACACCAAGGTCTTATTGCTGTCAGTCACTGACAATTCAGATCCCATTAGCATATATGTGAAATACGATTCTTTTTGTCCCAATGTGCCTATTTTCCATTTGCTATTTTACTGCTCGGTCACTCAGTTTAAATGTATCTTTTTGGAGTTCCCAGCAAACACTTTTTGTTTTAACCTCTTCTGTCAGTTGGGTATCATCATAAGAACAGCTGACCAACAACCCTTCTAGTCATGCGTCTCACAGTGGCCAACCAGATCCCTATCACCAGCCAGGTTGACTACCTCACTACACATCCCTAACACTAGATAATTTATGAACAAGTTAAAAAGCACAGGTCGAAACACAGAACCCTGGGGCATTGCACTTACTATCCCTCTGGTGGGGGAACTGTCCATTTCTGCTTGCTGAGCAGTGAACATTCGCAGGGAAAAATTGATAGGAAGACAGAATGATAAATATTAAATGTTTATAGATCACACTTTTCATAAAAATACTACATACATGCATAATTTTATTTGTATGCTGCCTTCCCACAGGTCAAGCCATGCTCAAGGCGGCTTACAACATTAAAAGAACGCATAACTATAACATTTAAAAAATTTACAACCAAACTGAACAATTTTCACATAAATCACATAATTATATCTTATAAAGATATAATAAACCAACAGCAATAACCCCACCAAACAATACCCCAGCCCAAGGGTATATCCCCAACATATGGTATACAATGTACAAAATTACAGTAACTTTGATAAAAGCTTGTTGGGGAAAAGAAATTCCTGTTTCAAAGGACTTTCTGAGTAATGGATTTCAATAGATGTCTGAAAGTAGGCAGGGGTTATTCCTCCCAAGCCTCTACTGGCAGGGAGTTACACAGGTCTCAGGACCTGCCACAGGAAAGACACAGTCCTTCGTAAAGACCAACTGAACCTTCATAGGTGTGAAGAACCCACCAGAAGTTCCCTATCAGAGGATCTCAATTATTAAGGTGGAACATAAGGAATCAAGCAGTACTTGGGGAGCTTAAAGTGCTCTGGGCCAAAGTTGCTTAGGGGTTTGTGAGTTTACACAGGCACATTTGTCCCTGACCCAGTAGTAATTGGCAGGCAGTGCAGTTCTCTCAACAAGTTGCCAGTAATCTGCAGGCTGGTTGTTGCACTGTGCCCAAGCTGGAGCTTCCAGATTAGATACTCCCATCCACTGCCTATTACCTGCAAGTGCCCACCTGCAACCACATTCTCATCAGAGCTCATGTGGATCTTCTTTTTTTGCCTCAGACTTCAGTAGGACGTGTATTGTTCCTCTAATGTAATCTCAGCTAAAATTATTCTTTTTCAACTTTGAAATGCCCAAAAGGCATGTGAGTCTCACCTGACTAATCTCTTCCAAAAGCTTTCTGTTCAGTAATAACCTGACCTTTTCCCTTGGAAGTAGATTGTATTTCACTTTCTGCCTCTTAATTCATTTTTCATTTAAAGTTTTGACTTCTAATCAAGTTCTAACCTCTTCTAGAATTTGACCTAATATAAATTCTCAATACTTCTGTATGTTTGACCATTTATAGACTCTTTCATCACAAGAAAACTCCTACAGTTCTTGTAACAGCCAGTCAGATAGTCAGTATGGTTCTCCTCCCAAAGGGTGGTCAGAAGAGTTGGATGAACATGGCCAAACGCTATATACCAGTGACTATACTAAGGAAAAGGTACACACTTTTCTTCATCGCGTATATTCTAAGCTAGTAGAAATTTAGTAAGTAAGAACTCAAATAGGTGTGATTTTGTCATTGGTGGTGGAAAAGTATTGCTTAGTGACAGTTTCTTCCCACTCCCTTGAACATTTTTGTGTTTTGCTCATTTCTAGGCGCTTTTTTGTTTGGTCTCTAAGAAACTGCTCTTATATATTAGGACTGTACTGTGTTTAGCTTCCACTTTTCCTGCAAAAAAATTATGTTTAGAAATGTCATTGTACAGTCTTATATGTACTCTGTAGGTTTCTTATGTTAGATAGCAAATTTTTAAAGTTTTGAATATGTATTACCAACCCGGTATCATGTTTGGCAAGTTATAAACTTCAATTAATTTTCTTATCTGTGGACTGCATAATATCTCATTATCAACAGCTGCTTTCCCTCCCTAATGTGTTACATGTTTGTTTAACAAAAAGTAACTCTAAAAATGATGCTTGAAGGAGATGCAGTTCTCCCCTCCCTGCTGGAATAAACAGATTACTATCCTATTAATTAATGTCCTCTATAAAATTCAATATTTGAATTATGAGAAGCATAATGTTTAAAACTTCGGAGATTTCTATATTAAATCATCATCGAAAACAACCGTGTGCCTGGTCACACTAGCCACAAGGCAAGACAAACTACACTCAACTATCTCCTCCTACAAAAGAGAGGAAAATGGTGACACACTTGGGTCTCCAGAACCAAGGTCTCTTGCTCTGAAAGTGGAGAGTCTTGGGGACGGGGCTGTGCCATGTGCTGCCTCCAGAATAGAGCTCTATACTGCTGTTGTCCCCTTGGACAGATACTGGCTGTTTTGACTGATCCCCATTTTTATCCCCCTCTAGCAGTGTGAGTAGAAAAGAGAGCAAATGCAAAATCTAGTTCCAGTGTGCCATTCTATTCAGACTCAGCAGACATTGTTCCTGCTTTTCATTCTGTTCCCCACCTCCCAAAATACTGTGAGAACAAGCTGTGCTGCATTTGAATGATGGATATATCTGAAGAGCTATGTGAGAGACTGAGTTCTGAGATACTGCTTAGATCAGGGACTCCTGTGGATTTTCCTCTTTCCTCTCCTCCAAAGCTTTGTTCTGTTTAGATGCAGTGTGTTCAGTGGGGGACGGTTGTTGTTGTTTGCTTGGTTATAACTATTCAGGTAGTGGAGAATTGCCTTCAGTTATAATAGTTGGGCATTTAGCCTACAGTAAACTGTTCTTCCACTAAAAAGAATGAAATGTACATCCAATTTTCTTTTAATATGTTAAGGAAGATTAAGTTTTCCTAGTACTATATGATAGTCATGAGTCACAACGCTGCACCTAAAAACACCACTACAGACAATAAGACTTCTAAATCAATGCACTTAGGATCATATCCTTTGGAAAACTATTGTTAATTGTATGTCCTAATGTGGTGTGTGTGTGTGTGTGTGTGTGTGAGTGTGTGAGTGAGAGAGTGAGAGTGTGTGTGTGTGAGAGAGAGAGAGAGAGAGCGCGTGCGTGCGCGCGCGAGATTGAATTTTACTTTAACTTTAGTGAAGAACTTGGTCCTCTGTTGAAATGCATACCTTGTGGAGCTCTTCTTGATTGCAGAAGCACTCCACTTGACTATTGGGAGTATGGGAATGCCTTGTGTTACAACAAGAATATGTAGAAGCTAGACAGTTATGCCTTTGTGGACAAGTGGGTGATTTTTTATTTTGGTGTACTGCTTAGTGCCTCCTGATTTCTGGGATTCTCCTGAAAGAGGTTAGGCTCAGTAAAACGTGGTATGATTTTGTTCTTTTCATGTTCTTAAGAAAAAGTGTCTATTCAGGATTGTGTAACATGGCTAGTTATGCCTTTAACTGTGAATTGTTCTGAAGCATGCACTCCTACTTTGTTACCTTAAAATGCTGTGGGATAGGAGTTTTAGTAAAAAAAAAATATACTATGGAAAAATAAAGTGAGCCCACCTCTTATAGGGTTCTTGCCTAAGGCAGAAGATTTTCACATGCAAAATAACCCTATTTTGAATAAAATAACAATATGGCTCTTTTTAGAATGTCTTCAAAAATGGAGCTGCTGTAGTTGACAGTAGGGAGAAGAACCAGTTTTATGTTGTAAAAAAAGCTGTTGTTCTTATTTAGAAACCATGGGACTTAAATGTGTATGAAGCAGAATTTTAAATCATTACAATTATTATTTCTTACAATATAAATTAATTGTGGCAACAAAATACTGTGTACTATACATTTATTATAGTTCCAGGTATGTGACCAAAAATGCTTTGATCGGACAGCCATATTTCAGGAATACTCTAGTTCTGGATTTCCTGGACTAAGCAGGGGGTTGGGCTGGATGGCCTTTTAACACCCCCTCCCTATTCCCGGGTGTGATTCCATGGATCTTTATAACCAGCTCTGGCTATATAAAAATAGAGGCTTTCTGTCTGTGTGTTTGGAGGGGCTCAGAATCTGAAGTATTTCTGTTCTCCCATTTGACATATTTATAAATTAAAGATCTGGGCTTTTTTGTATTAAGTATTTTATTAACTTTTGTTTCTGTAGTGGATAAAGCATGTTGATGAACAAGGTCGGCCATACTACTACAATGCAGATGGAACCCGGTCAGAATGGGCACTGCCAAAAGTGAGTAACCAAAGGAAAACAATGTTTCCAGCTTCGATCAAAAGCTGTATCTTGCTGCAATTCATCCCAAAACACATGGTTTTTTTATATCTCTGGAATAGGTGTTGATGTGTACTCTGCTATTTGGCAATCCTCTTAAAACCGATTTTGCAAAAAACAAAAATCCTGTTGGGCCTGCCCCAGAACTTAGGCACTCCCACATTCAATAAGAATATCCCCAGGCATAGTGGGAACCCAAGATTTTTTAGAATTTTTTAAAAAAGTATTATTCCCCACCCTCCTTCCAGGTCCATTGAGGACTGAACATGTTTGCTAACATTAAGTTAGTTGAGAAAGAAAACCAGAAGGGAGGGTGAAAATGGAACTGACGGGAAGCTGTGAGTGAACTGGAAGATGGGGCTGAAGCAGCCCAGGAGATTTCCAGACCCTGCTGATCAGCTGGCAGGAGAGGCTATAGCTGAGAGAGAATGCAAGGAACACACATGGGGCGAGGAGGAGAGTGGGAGGTAGACGGTTGTATCTCCTTGGCATCTGTTCCTTGGCTGCATTTCCCTTCATTTCTCTCCTCTCTTTCCCCCTCCAAGAGATTGTGAAAGAAGATTGAGAAAGTGTCAGTTAGAGGCAATCATTTCAATGTCTGGGTGGGTCACTTCCTAGTTCACAATGGCAAACTATTTTTAAATGTCTCCAAGGACAGAAGTGAAAGTCACCCATAGAAATCAGGACTTAATGTGGCAGGAATTGGACACCTGCTTTTCTGCCCCCCCCCCAAGGTAGTAGCTAGAAGGAGAGTCACTGCTCTTTCTAACTCATTGCTTATTTAGTGTGAAATATTTTTCTTTCTTACTTTTAAACAAACTTGCTAATACAAAAACTGCTAATGCACCTCGTTGTTTGCAAATTGCCTGTTAGGAAGGGCAGTTGCTGGGAGAGTGTAGTTCATGACTGCCCTGCAGTGCAGTTAACTGAATTCTGCAAATTACCATATTTTTTTCCCCATAGGGCGCACCGGCCCATAGGGCGCACCTAGGTTTTTTTTGGGGGGGGGGAATAAAGAAAAAAAATTATTTCCCCCCCCCCCAGGTGCGGGGCTGGGGCGGGGGAAGCCCAAGCTTCCCCTGACCCCAGCCCCCAGAACAGACTTGCGGATAGCTTCAGCAAAAGCCTGCATTCGCCCCATAGGACGCACACACATTTCCCCTTCATTTTTGGAGGGGAAAAAGTGTGTCCTATAGGGCAAAAAATACGGTAGTCTCTGATTGGCTTGTAACAGTCCTGTAGTTTTGTCTAGAGGCATTCCAGGTTGAGCTGATGCTGTGAAAGCAACTCACAACAACCCTGCAGTATTTCCCCATTGCTTTTATACCTGAGTTGGAGATTGAGCTGATAGTAGCATACAACAAGTCTGCAATGCCTATTATTAGAGAGAGGTGGTACTCTGAACTTTGGGCAGCTGTGCAATGTATTCCACTGTTAATACTGCAGGCCAAAGCTGTGCATTGGCTGGCCAGGGCAAATTCAGTACTCATATGCATGGTGAAGCCACATGCTCTACTGATGTGCATGTGCACTGGTTGAACATCAGTTATTGATGCTTTTTAAAACGTCACATGAAATAAGATCCAAGTTAGAACAGGGAGTTTTGGCTTTAATGCTAACTTTTTTCCAACCCTTTCAGCTGCACCCTCAGGTGACACGAATACACTGTAACATTTTGTTGAAGAGTCCCAGTTATTATTTGTAATCTCCCCCCCCCACCCGCACACATAAGTGGACAAACACCTTGAAATAAGGCCATTGACTCTGCAAAGAGCTGCTTTTCAGCAAAACCATAAGCAAAGGGAACAGTCATACGAACCAGAACAGTGCACGGAAAATAGGAATTGGCAAATGTGCTTATGGATTCATTGAGATGTTGGGAGAATTGTGTTTCCTTTGCCTCTGTGATCCTAGAGGTAATGAAGCTGACTCCTTCTTAAATGAAGTTAAAATATTTGGAACTAACTTCAGAGCACGCATATTCTCTTCTCACATTTCCCCAGCATATTGATGCATCCATAATTACAGTGCAGGAAAGTCTGTTTTTGAAGAACATCATGGGGACGCGAGAATGTTAATTTGAAGAACATTGAGTGGCAAAGCTGTTCCAAATTTAAGAAAAGGCATGAGAGAGGTCTCTGAGAGACAAAAGAATGCAGGAAACAATTGAAAACTTTAGGCTTTATATGCCATTGTTTTCAAAATATGGCCCCAAATCCTTCAAGGCATTGGAGACGTCTGCTTTCAGAGTTTGTGCTTCAATCCTTTGCCATTAAAATATTTGACATCAATGTGCATAGCAGTTTGCAAGGCCAGGCCTTTCCATTGGAAGCCTTGTACAGCGTAGACCAAGTTCTAGGCCAGAATTTTTTTTTTCAGCCCTATAATTGCAGAACAGTTACATCTTGTTGTTAGAAGATGAGCCTGAGATTTTGGTGTGTTTTACTGATATGTGTATTGAGGATACAATTTGGCTCAATTTTGATATGATTGTATAGTTTTATCATTAGCAAAAGGCTGGAATTTCAGGCATGTAAGCATAGTTGGTCATAAGTCAAACCATTTTGTTAAATATCTGGTTTTTGGGGAAAGGGGCACAATGTATCATTTTTGTAGAATAACACTTTAAGTTATTTAGTTACACTCCATCTCTAGGTATCTCCTATCATTCAGAACTGTTTATATTCAGACATGGAACTAAACCATGATCCTCCAGTCAATTTTCTAGGTCCATATCCCAGTCTTTTACCTCTTCTTGACATGCATCTTTGGTTCACTGGTTTTGATTCTGTCCAAAATGCTGATTATGAGCTTTGGAAATAAATGTGTGTCACTCTGGGATGCTTACCCTGGGCTGCCTAACAACAGATTCCATGCAACAGGTTCAACCTCAGTGTTGGCCAAAGAGCTCTTCATTTCTGAAAAGCATATTGGTCATTTTTGTGCAGAGCTTCCTTGTATTGTGATGAAATATTGTCATGC
Source organism: Podarcis cretensis (assembly GCF_951804945.1). Lineage (NCBI taxonomy): Eukaryota > Metazoa > Chordata > Lepidosauria > Squamata > Lacertidae > Podarcis > Podarcis cretensis. The sequence goes on from NC_137181.1 coordinate 19,867,979, forward strand.
TACTGCACTTGAGACTACTAGGATCGTTGTGTAGGTGATGAGACTCAGTCAGTCAGTCAAGTTTATTGCTTATAGCCAAAGGCTGCTGCAATGTATACAATGTCATTCAATAAAATATATACTAGTTTGATACAAAAACTTGAAACATTTACTTTATCAAAACATGACCTAATCTGCACAAAGCTATAGAAACTCCTTAATATACAAATTGAAACATTAGACAATAAAATTTATAAGCTAAAATCACCGCGGGGCCACTGATATATTCATCAGTCTTTATTACGGTCCAGAGACCCAACAAATCATTACAGAGCAATGCACAATTCATACAGCCTACCTCCAGGTTAAACAAGCATTTTGTTCAAAAGATAGGGATCATTGGTTCTTGCAACCACCGATAAAAACTTTGCCACTGCTAATGTTCTAGCATTTGTCCGGTCTTCCAATAGGAACCTGACATAGTGAGCCTCTGATTTTCCCGGGAAAGGTACCAGCAAGGGTAATATCAGTTCAGCCCTGTCTTGCTCATATTTTGCACAGTGCAGCAAAATATGTTTTATAGAATCGATGTCTTGAGCACACGAGCAAAGTCTGTCCTGGTAGGGAACTCCTCTCAACCTGCCAGCTAACACTGCAGAAGGAAAGACGTTTAGTCTGGTTTTGGTGAAAAGCCTTTGATAATTTGGTACTGTCAGGTTTTTAATGTTAACTTAAAGACATGCCCATACACCAATATATTAAAAGATGAGACTCAATATACCAGTATATAGGGGCTGATTTTCTTTGACAGACTGCTGTGTGTGTTTGTGTGTGTTTTTAAGTAACACAAGATTGGATTTTTCTCTTAATGATACTGGCAAATCTTAATTTGGATAATTTTTCTGACATTTGTGGCACTCTTCTTAATGCCTATAGCTTCCTTGAATTCAGTACTAGGTTTGGGGAACTGAAAATTCTTCATCAGGCTCTACAACTAACTCACTGAGGTATGATACGCATAAGCTAGATATCTCTGTCTTCCCTGTCATGTCCTTTCACCTTATCCTAGACAAGGCAGACTTGGAGAGGAATAAGAAATGAACCAAGTTCTTTGTTTCTAGTCTGAGTTAAGAGCTAGAAGGAATACTCAGCATGCAGCGTAGCTGCCAACTTTAGTCTGCAACCAAATGTACTGGATCAATTAATGCAAGAAAAACATTTAAGTTATTTGATTGGGGAAGGGGTGGAAATCAGTTATGTCACATACATCTAGGATTGTTATCCATTTCCCCCACATGCTAATTTACAGACAGCCTTGACTATTTTTATCTGCTTATTAATAACAGAGATGAATGCTAGGGAAGGTTCCAGGAATATCAATACTGTCACATTCTGTGCTCTCTGCATTGGAATGAGAACACTTCTAATGTTAAGTCTGATACTTTGTATTTGTTTGTTACCAGTGGATTTGGGAATGAATTTGGAAAATTAAGAGTCAAGGAATAGCAGAAAAATCTTCATGCACCTATGTAGAAATGTTGGAACAGCAATCCATTATTTTACGTGGAAGTGCCGTGTAATATTTTAGATTTAGTAAACAAATTTTTATCATAGTGGTACCTCAAGAATGGTACTCTGGAGGGAAAGGGTTTATAGAGGGGCTTGGCTTGTACCACAGTAGGATTATGTTGACCTATGATACCAGCCTAATGGAATTGGACTAAAATGCCTCTGAATAGACTGGAAAATAATCTGTAAGCCATGGTATCAACTTTTTCTGCTGTATAAAATTTCAGCTGCCACTCCTGTCTTTTATGATTTGTAGCATCAGGAAAGCCTGCTATAGAAGGAGCCTTCCTATTTTTGTAAATCTGTACTCCAAAACATATGAGTTGCAAAGTTATTCAATTCAAATATTGCCTACTTGGACCAATGTAATTAAGCCCAGTATGACACTAGTGTCTTTTTGTGTGGCCTTACTACAGATTTGATTAATTGATTGCGTAAGTATTGCATGGGCAGGAGGCATCTTTTGTGTGTACTGTAGGCTCATATACGGTCTACCTTCTGCAGCCATTCACAGCAGAGGGAGAGGATTAGCTGAGGGGGAAAACGGAGGGAAATTCAAACCCCACCTACCGCAGACAGGTGAGTCACGGGTGCTTACCCCATGATTTATGCAATGCCCAAAACAGAGACATCTGTAAAATAATAGTCCTCCCCCTTGCAATTCTTAATCTGGCTACTTTATCAGAAAACTAGAGAATAGAAATAGGCTTCACCTTTCTTATTCACCTTCCTACAAACAACATAGCACATGACTCCCCAAGAGTAATTTCATTTGTTAATTTTGACTAAGATAGCTATTCTATAACATGTGTGCGCATCTTTCCTCACATGACTGGTTCTGTTTCCTCTACTCCCCCACCCCAACTCTTTAACCAAAAGTTTGTAGGCATGAATAACAGTGTAAGTGGCATTGCATGGGTTGAATTAATTCACAGAATGTTACTACCCATTTCAGCATGGTTTGGAATCCATACGGACACATGGGGTATCTCTTATCGCCTAAGCAAATTGATTGTAACTGGCAAAGCAAGACTGGTAATATTACTGTGTCAGTTCATAGCAAACATATACTGCTTAGCAATTCTTAAAACAGTCCTGTAAAAAAACCCAATTCTTTAAAATACTGTTCCCACATTACAGACTGAAGGCTGGAATTGAGAGATGGTGACTTGCTTAAGACCATCTAGTGAATTCATGGCTCAACTCAGATGATTTGGAGCCACTTTTGTTGTTGTTGTTGTTTAGTCGTGTCCGACTCTTTGTGACCCCATAGACCAGAGCACGCCAGGCACTCCTGTCTTCCACTGCCTCCCACAGTTTGGTCAGACTCATGTTTGTAGCTTCGAGAACACTGTCCAACCATCTCGTCCTCTGTCGTCCCCTTCTTCTTGTGCCCTCAATCTTTCCCAGCATCAGGGTCTTTTCCAGGGAGTCTTTTCTCATGAGGTGGCCAAAGTATTGGAGCCTCAGCTTCAGGATCTGTCCTTCAGTGAGCACTCAGGGCTGATTTCCTTAAGAATGGATACGTTTGATCTTCTTGCAGTCCATGGGACTCTCAAGAGTCTCCTCCAGCACCATAATTCAAAAGCATCAATTCTTCGGCGATCAGCCTTCCACTTTACTATAATACACCTTCTGTGTTGACGCATCACTGGGATTTTGTATTTGAAATACTTCCTTGACAGTCAGATCTTCTAACTGCATCCATCCTGTCAGTTGCTGCTCTCTAGCACATGCCAATGTTCCCTTAAGAGTGGCAGTGCCCTCATATCATCTCCATCCCTTCCAGTTCGGCACCTGTTCAGATTATAGGACTTGCACATCTTGACAAAATATATTTTTAGTCTTCGTGCAGTTCAGTTACCTTACTTAGTATTCTACATTTTGTATTATTTTAGGGTGTGTGCTGTTGAAGTAACAAGTTTTTTTTTAAAAAAAAAAACACACACACACAAAAAGCTCATCTGTCCCAGTTTTACTGCTTCTCAAAGCAGACAGGTTGTATATTATAAAAACCCATAAGCAGGCATGCTCTGTCTGTGTAGAGATAGCACTTGACCATTAAACCAAAGACTTAAGGCAGTCTTCACTTCCGATCACTACAAATGAGGACAAAACTGGTATACTTAGAAACATGGGATTACTCTGCGGCAACTTCACTCGTCCAAACTCATAGAAGTTGACAAAGAAACGGTACTTTTAAAATGGGCAGAAAACTCCACCGTACATTGAGCAGAGAAGAGCTTTGAAAATGTACCTGCAGTTGAGAAGATGAAGGTTTCCAAAGAGCCCTCATTTAGTTCTGGGGTTCCCTCTGGTTTCTTTTCCAGTTGCTTTCTTTTTGTGAAGGTGAACTGCTCAGCATGTGGCAGCTGTAGTGTAACCCCTGACCCTCCCAAAGTAACCAGGCCGTATGAGTAGTCTGGATATATTCTGGGATGTGGTCTCTGTTGCCTTATTTCAGAAACTTTATGTGCCTGTCCTGTTCATGAGGTTGAGAGGAATAGGTATCTCTCTTTCTCTTCTGTATTGTTTCATCCTTTCATAATGTTAATGGGATGGGTCTCAAGTTCCCATAAGTGGAAATTCACTCACACGATGCTGCTGCTCCTGTGTGAAGAGGGGGGGAAGGAAGAAATTTTTGCTTTTTCTTCCTGTTTTGGAGCATTGTGGGACCTTCCAGAACTACCTTCCAACCCAGTCTATTTCAGTGTAGTCAATAGTGGTACTTCTCTAGAGATTTTTCATAAAATTATTTAAGTGAGAGAACAGTAAATTATATGCAGTTTTACTTAGAAAGCATGCTTTAGGAAAAACATGAGTGTGTCTGGATTGATTTTTGCAGTAGTGTTGCTGGATATTAATAAAAGATTTTGCCTGAAGTTATGCCACAGGGGAGAGTCCTCCAATCAAAGAATTCAAGAGAAGAAATGGTTGAGAGCGAAAACGAAGTTAAAATTCATATAACTCTGAGAGGCCATTTTCATTTGTGGCACTTAAACTATGGAATAGTGTTTTCCTCCTCCCTGAATAGCTTCCTCCTCAACTAGAGCCAGGGCTTTCTCGGCTACGGCTCCAATCTGGTGGAACGCTCTGTCACAAGAGACTAGGGCCCTGCGGGACCTGACATCTTTCCGCAGGGCCTGCAAGACAGAGCTGTTCCACCAGGCCTTTGGTCAGGGCGCAGCCTGACTCCCTCCTCTGGCAATCTGCACAGAATTTTGCTTAATGGTTGCCATCAATTTGATTTTAATTAATTTTTATAATGAAATGTTTTTAGAATGTTGGATTATTTGATTGTTGTTAGCCGCCCTGAGCCTGGCTTTGGCTGGGGAGGGCAGGATATAAATAAAATTTATTATTATTATTATTACTGGTCCCCTCTTTGCCTGCTTCAAATTCTTTTTTGTTATTATTATCTTCATCCAAAGATCACAGGACTGTTCACAACATGAAAGTACAAGATGAGAACACAAAATACATAACAAAAACAAACCAATAACTCTCCTCCCTCCAACACGTTTTAAAGGATATAGAATGTTAATCAGCCAAAGAAAAAGAGAAACATTCCACAAATAGGGGGCCACTGCAGAAAAGGCCCATTCTCATGTTGCCATCCTCTGGACCTCTCTTAGAGGAGGCACACAAAGATGATGATGATCGCAGGCTCTTAATTATTTAAACAGGCACATAAATCCATTTTATTATGACAACATTTTTAAAAAGTCAGAGCCTATGATTATATGGATTTTAGTTTGCCGTCTCTGGACATTGTTAATATCATTTTTACACTCTGTTTTGCTGTTAGGATTATTATAATGTATACTTATTTTTATTTTATAAGAAACATTGTGTATATCTTATCATAAAAAGGTGGGATATAATTGATAACTTAATAAATGTAATACTTTCCAGTAACATGCAAGTTAACATAGAAAACCTCAATTGATTCTAATTTCTGTACTGTGCATGTAAAAAAAAATTACTGATTGTTCTCCAGCCAAATATGGGAGTGTTTTCACCATTTCCAGCCTGCCTTGCCTTTCCTTGCACAGATTTACCGTATTTTTTTTGCCCTATAGGACGCACTTTTTCCCCTCCAAAAATGAAGGGGAAATGTGTGTGCGTCCTATGGGGCGAATGCAGGCTTTCGCTGAAGCCTGGAGAGCAAGAGGGGTCGGTGTACACCAACTCCTTTTGCTCTCCAGGCTTCAGGAAGCTATCCGCAAGCCTTGCAAGCCCGGCGGGAACTCCTGAGAGCTCCGAAGGCTTGCGGATAGCTGCCCTAAGCCCGGGGTGCGCAGCGGGCTACAGCGCCGCGCTCCCTGGGCTTCGGATAGCAGCAAGCTCCGGGAGCGATGGCGAGGTTGAGCGCAACCTCGTCATCGTTCCTGGACCCGGTCTGGGGGCTGGGGTCGGGGGAATCTCGGGCTTCCCCCACCCCCAGCCCGGCAAGCTTGGGGGGAAAATAATTTCCCCCCCTTTATTTCCCCCCCCCCAAAAAATAAGTGCGCCCTATGGGCCGGTGCATCCTATAGGGCGAAAAATACGGTAATGGCAAAGAAACCTCCCTTCACAATTCAGAATTCTGTTTATACAGCATTCTAATACAGATTTGAGTTTTCCCATGTGTGTGGTTGTGCATTCAAAATAACAACATCCCCACACAAGAGAGAGGATCAGCAGGCTTGGGCTTTGTGTGTGTGCACCCTAGAGGTTTCCAAAATACATGCAGACACACAAAATCTGAAAGGAAAACTCCAAGGGAACAAAACCCCTAAGGGAGAAAGTGGCTTATGAATGCCCGGGAGCATAGTTCACCTTAAATATTGCCGCTCAGACTCTTAAGAGCACTGGTTCTCAAACTTTTTTTCTCTGGGCCACACTTTCAGAATAAAAATTTGGTCATAGCACACAAATTTTTTTAATTGATAAATACATTGGGAAACAAAAAGAAACAACTCTCAGCAGTGCTTAGTTTTGAAAAGCTATCTATCCATATTCTGAAAATTAAAATATTATTTTTATACTAATACTATGCTTCTTCCTCTTCTTTCTTTGGCAATCACTCGTAGCCAAGTAAGATGGTCTTCCATAAACATGGTTTTAAAAGTGAAAACGTAAGTGACTGTGGAGGCCAATTCTGGATCCACATGTCCTTCCACAGTGGGGATATAGGTTTCCAAGCAGGAGTTGATCACGGTGAGGGTTTGCCAAGTGTGCCTTCCTCTTAGCGCGTTTCTCCCTTTCATCCTGAGTTCGAGCATCTTCAAAACCCATGACGCCTTATGGTAAAGACTGTTCTCCAATTAAAGTGCTTGCAGGCCAGTGTTTCCCAGTTGCTCTACTATGCTATGCTATACTATACTATGCTATGCTGAAATGTTTAAATGTTTTTTTGATTGTCCTTGAATCTTCCTGCCATACTTGTTGTCCTCTGCTGTAGTATAGTTCACTGTTGTAGGTTGGGATCTTGTGCTGAGAGAGTAACTTACACTAGCCCTACAAATTAGTTCACTTCTAATATTGAACAATGGTGGCAGCAGAGGTGAGGTTACATACCCCCCCCCTTCTTCCCAGGCCAAATTAAATACTTAATTGCTCTACTGGTTTATCAGTGTTTCCTCAAACTTGGTTCCCCAGATTACAACTTCCAGCTAGAAGGACCACTGGTCAGGGATGATGGAGTTGTAGTCCAGCAACAGCTGGGGAACCAAGTTTGAGAAATACTGATTTAGACTGAGACCAGTGTAGGGTTGCCATATTTTGAAGAGAGAGAAAAAGGGCACTATGACAACTCATTTTAAATACCCCTACTATATGTAGGCTGTAGAAGCTGTGATATGTTGCTGAGGGCGGCAGGAGAAGAGGAAAGCAAGTCTTCAACTACTGGTTAATGTCTATGTCTCATCCAGAAAGTACAGCCAGAGACATTTTGGCAAATATAAAAAATCCACCCAGACAAAAATTTTACCCCTGAAAAAGAGGACGTGTCCTGGAAAAAAAGAGGACACATAGCAACTCTTAACAGTTGCACTTTTTAAATGTTCAAAAACTTTTAATACATTGGGTTGCATTCAGTGAAGTCATCCTGACAACAGACATAGTTGTCATGGCTGCCTTAAGTCCATTGATTTCATTGGATTTACTCTGACGTAAGACTTCATTGGGACACGGGTGGCACTGTGGGTTAAACCACAGAGCCTAGGGCTTGCCAATCAGAAGGTCGGCGGTTCGAATCCCTGCGACGGGGTGAGCTCCTGTTGCTTGGTCCCGGCTCCTGCCAACCTAGCAGTTCAAAAGCACATCAAAGTGCAAGTAGATAAATAGGTACTGCTCCGGCGGGAAGGTAAACGGCGTTTCCGTGCGCTGCTCTGGTTCACCAGAAGCGGCTTAGTCATGCTGGCCACATGACCTGGAAGCTGTACGCCGGCTCCCTCGGCCAATAAAGCGAGATGAGCGCCGCAACCCCAGAGTCAGCCATGACTGGACCTAAAGGTCAGGGGTCCCTTTACCTTTAAGACTTCATTGGATGCAACCTGTAGCATGTGAAGTAAGACCCAAGTTACTCCTTTCTTTGAGGCTAACTTTGGTTTTTTGTGATAATTTCTATTCATTTTTTTTTTAAAAAAATCAGACTAAGCAAGACATCCTAACATACAAAAGAGTTAGGAGGGTGGCTGGGCACAGAAGAAGAGGAGGGGAAGAGAGTTAGGGAGGGAAGAGGAAGTCTGTTTAAATTTCTATATTACTCTTTGTTAGATAATGTTGCCATTTTAGGTTTCTGCTCTGAAATTGCTTCTTCCAAATCATCCCTTCAACTAAATTGCTTAAACAGTGTGGTTTATTAAGGCCCTGTAAGCTTATTCCACTAATTTATATATGTTTATATACAAGGGGTGTGCAACTTAGTCACCAGTTAAGAGCTGTATCTGAAATTTATATTAGCTAAAGGACTGCACCATGCATGTTTAAAGGGCATTGAAACTGTACTACTTGCTGCTACCTTCAAATATGAAAAGCTGCCAGGCCTTGATGTAGACGTAGCAATTGCAAAAGTTGGTTGACTGGCTTCCTTGCTTCCAGTTTTTAATTTTTTAACTATCAGGCTAAGTTTTCTATGTAGCTATTGCCCTTCCAGTAAAATTGCTTCCTTTAAAATTAAACTTGTGTACATGAAGACTTGAATAGTCCATAGTGGGTGGGATATATCAGGGCCTCATGTGTCTCCATCCTTGGTTCTGCATGGCTCCATCCCTAGCATGCCTTGACACAGTGCTTTGGGTTTAGATTCCCTTTGGCATGCATTATGAATACCTTTTGCTGCATATTCAGGTAGCTGGTTGGAAATCCTTCATATATTGATGCGAGTGGGGCCATTACACTCCAGAGCCCTTATTCAGTTGAATAATTCCAGGACTAAAAGAGATGACACATGGGGGGAAGTGTAGCCTTTCTCTTTGCAGGTTTGTATATATGAAAGCAGCTAAGAGTGGATTGCATGTGCTTCACCTGCCTTTGTTTCAGTACAATACATTTACAGTGTATGGATTTCCTTCTGCTTTCTTTTTTAATAGTTTAATGCTTCGCCACAGCAGCAAAGGGAGATTATTAAAAGCAGGAGTCTGGACAGGAGGCTACAGGAACCAATAGTTTTAACAAAATGGAGGCACAGCTCGATTGTGTTGGACACTAATGACAAGGTAGGAATGTCCTAAAGAACATACTGGAGTCTGATCAGTTGTCGTGTATTATTTATTATGTATATTTTTTATTTTACTGTGCACTAAAAAAGAAAAGAAAAACACTGGTGCAAAATGGTTAGGTTGATCCTGTAAGTTACATACAGTGCAATCCTATAAGTTGTCTACTCAGAAGTAAGTTGCACTGATTACTCCCAGATAAGTGGGTGTAGGGCTGCACTCTTAGCCTGACTAATTGTGTTTTCAGCGAAATAATTATTGTATAGTTATGTTTGCTTTCTTACATTAATGTAGATTGTTTACTTTGTGTTAGATTCAGAAAAACAATTCATTTCAAATGTGCTCTTATTAAAGCAAACTTTGCTATGACAGGCTGTACTTGTTTTCTCCTAAAGAAGTCAGTGGTACAGAACCTGCCTTGTACCCCTGATAATGGAGTTGCTAGCTTTTGGAATTGGGCTCCTACCTTGGCTGTCTTCCCAACAGCAGTTTTAATGTCTTGCCCTGAGCTCAGTGGCCTGATTTTTTTGAAGTCATGCAAAGTCATAGTTAAGCAGGAGCTGGAAAGAGGCTCAAGTGAGCCTCAGGTTCATGTGGTTTTCCCTTCCCTCTGTTCCTCCTGTGTGACCAGGAACAGTAGTTCAGCACTGTTTATTTTCAATTTCCCCAAAGCTTGTCTCATTGTATGCCTCTCTGGCTTATGATTTAATAATCAAGTCTGGACAGCGTCAAAACAAAGCCAATTTCAGACCATGAGTTATGAAATCGGCTTGTTAAATTAACCTGAGTTTGTTATACACCATGATACTTGGTTTGCATGCAGTGGCAAGCCAATATTCAAGGAAAATAAAAGTAAACACAGTCTACCTCCTGGCCGTATGGAAGGAGTGGGGAGGGGCAAGGTTTCCTAAGGCTAATTCCAGCTTGTGCATGATGCACTAAACCATGGTTTGGTGTACATGGCCACCAACTGCAACATTTTTATTTGGTTAGACATCATTTATATGCTGCTTTCGTATCTGAAAACAAAAACAAAACATCTCAAGGCACAGTCTATGTAAGATCAAGATTACAAACAATAAAAAAGAAATTTCAGACAAAGCAATGGGAGCAAGGATGACCAAACAGTAAAGCAACAGGCACCAGTGCAAAGCAGCAGATGTCGCCTGTCCCTCTGGTTCTGCAGTTATATGAAAAAGTATGTTTTGGAACTGTCTCCTGCAACTGAAGTAGTGAAGAGGCCAGATATGTTTCTTTAGGGAGAGGGTTGCATAATGTGGAACCCACTAATGAGAGACAATTGTGTTAAAGCAGTGGTGGCCCAACTTGGCCCTCTAGCTGTTTTTGGACTACAACTCCCATCATCCCTAGCTAACAGGACCAGTGGTCAGGAATGATGAGAATTAGCTGGAGGGCCAAGTTTGGCCACCACTGTGTTACAGTCTCCCACAGTACCACTACTGCATGTGTGTGAGAGAGTGTAAGTGGTGCAAAGTCTCCAAAGATGGCCATTGGGCAGAATCATATGGGAACAGGAGGTCCTTGAGATATCCTAGCAGAAGACAATAAGGGCATCAAAGCTCGGGAGGGACGACGACCGTGAGAGTCTTTTGGGTTGTGGCTCCGTTTGTGCTCTCTCCAGTGAAGCCTGCTTGACACTGGCATAAACAACTCTTATTCCAGTCTGTTCTGTTGGATGTTTAAATTGGTTTGCTTTGTTGTAGTTATGATATGTGTCTCTATTGTGGGGGGTTTGGGCAGTGGTATTGCTTTTAGAATTGTATCGGAAAAATGAATTTTTTGCTGCTATCCCTGTACTGGATGTTTTTATATTGTAAGTTTCCTCAAGACAATTTTTAGTAGAAGGAATCTAAGAAACAGAATATGCAAAGATGAATCTGGCCAAAGATGGCAAGGGGTTTGAGTAAAAAAAAAGAAAGGAACTGGTAACAAAATGTTGCATCCTGGAGATCACATGTTCACAGCCATGCCCTCCTCTGATCTGGTTTTCCATTCCACCCTTGACCCCAAGTCAAGTTAGCATTATGTGGTTAGTAACTGCACAAGGGCAGTTCTTGGGGTCCTTCTCTCAAGGTTTTCCCACCGGGCTTCTTGTACATTTCTGCCCTGTCTTCTGTTTGTGTATGGGTGGTGCCATTTTGGCTACATAAGTGTTGGTGCTTATGTCTTAATATCAGAAATACAGGGAATTGCCTTTTAATGCCCAATAAACTGAACAAGAGTTTTGGATGGAGATAGGTATGAATTTCAGGAACCTTTAACCTGCCCTCAAGCATAAAGAGAATTTCTCTTGGTAACATAGTTCCCAACAACACAGGAAAAGAAACTTCACTACAAAGCAGTTCTTTCTGTATCAGCTATCCCTGCAGGAATTGTATTCTGCTTTTTAACAAAGAATGATCATTGGCCTGCCTTCAGGAAACATGTCTCCACTTTCTTTCTAACCTCCTTAATATTTCAAGTTAGCAGATTTTTTGGGGTGTGTGCGTGGAATGCATAATTTATGCATAATTCAAAAGCTTGACACTCTCCAAGGATGCAAATCAGTTCTGATTAGATGACATTGGAATATACATTATTTTATTATGTTCAAGATAACAGACTCTATGAAGCAATAATGATATATTAAAATAGTTCTTGTATTTTTACAGTTGCCAACTAATTCTTCTGATCCTCTCTTGCCTAATCCTGCGTATTTGTTCCCAACACACCATGAGCAAGTTAGTATCTGACATATGATTTATCTATAGATAGTATTGGTAGATAATTAAATTTGTGCAAGGAAAAAACTGTACTAGAAAAATTAATGAAAGGAATGACTGCTTTAATTTGAACATAACTCATTGTCATTCCAGTATCTCAGTATCAGACACATTTTCTGTTATGTCCAAATTCTGTAAAGCTTAAGGAGATTCTACTTTATTTCTGTGTTATAAATACTTCAATACATCTTTATTCCTTAGGATTCTCCGGTTGCTTCAAAGACCGCTTTTCCTGAGAATGAGTATTCTCCTTCCTCACCAAAGCATCAAGCCACAGTCAGTATAAATATTGTCATACACAGATTGTTGAGCTCACTAGTCTGAGGCAAATCCATGGTTGTTAATGTATGCAGAACATTGTTACACATCACATAGTGGATCATTCTCTGTCAGGAAAGAGATTGAAGCCGCTTCTTGTGTTGGGCCTTCTCAATGTAATCAACTTCAGCAGCTTCTAGAGCAGTATTTAGAAGATGCATATCTTCTGTTCACTTGTAAGATATATAGGATTTAGTCATGTCCCCAGCATTGTTCAACCAGGCAGCTTCATAAGAATACTGTGTTCAAATAGATCAGCAGAAAATGGAGGTAGTGGTGTTATCCAGTCCTCCTTAAAGGAGGCATTTTGTCTTTTTTTAAAGCAGCCTTGTTGGCTCCTCATAACATTAATAAACACAATACTGCTTTTCCATATTGCAGTCACTGGCAATCTACTTTTTATCCTGTGACCCAGTTAGATAACATCAGTCACTAGCAGTTTCTCACACTTTGATAGGGAGGTCTGCCTGATACTTTTGAGATCTGTGTTACATAGGAAGAGTGTATAGTTTGAGTTCTTACAGCCGAGTCTTACAAAATGCCCTTGTACACTGTTACTTTAGATCAGGCCAGGGAACCTGTGACCCATCAACCCTAGCCAGCATGGCCAATGGTCAGGGCTGACTATCAGTGTTTACTTGAGATGGATAAAACAGACTCAGTAAAGCGTCTCAATGAATTTCTTGTTTTAAAAACTCGCCCAGCATCTAAATCACATAGCATCTGATAAATAATAACAATTCGTTAAGGTGCAGATAATACCAGGTGTAGACAACTGCATTGCATTTCTGATGGATTTGGCAATCTGTTTTGTCAAGCAAACACAATTTTTAGGAGCAAGCTGTTTACCACGAATAAACTGTGAAAACAGAAATGCTTCAGATATTGAGAATATATAGGTTTTGTTTTTAGGCTACAAATAATGAACAGATGTAAGCAGGTAGGTTACATCAGTTTAAAAAAATGTTGTGGCTTAGTAACATTAGTTAAAAATCTGGTTTAGCACATTTAAGGCTGCAATCCTATACCCACTTATCTTGGAGCGAGCCCCATTGAATTTAGTCATCTTACCTCTGAGTAGACACATATAGGATTGTGCTGTTAATGTTAAGTTCAAGGAACCATGTCTCTGCAGTTCAGGTGTCAGCTATTTAGCTCTTCTTGAAAGTAGTTGTGGAAGGAAAGAGATTATTTTCTAATTTAAAGGAATAACGAGCTGCTTTTAAAACTGATTTTCTGTTTGTTCTCTTCCCCAGGACCAAGAGAAGTATGGATTATTAAATGTGACAAAGATAACAGAAAATGGGAAAAAAGTTCGGCAAGTATCTCCAGCACACTTCTAAGTTTTGATGTTTAGGTATTTTAAATTTGGTCAGGCAAACATTCAGTCGTCAAAGCAATGTAAGGTTGTAAGTGGGTTACTTGTCAGCATATTTATATGCAAAGAAACCCTGTTTCAGTGAAACTTAAAGGAACTGATCAGCATTTTAAAGCCTGCAGCCACACTCACCACAAGGAACATGTTTAGGAAAGCAATTTTAAGTTTCTTCTGTCAGTATTACTTGGATTTTCTGGGGAAGTTTTCTGGAAGTGAGATAAATACAACATTTTTGCAGTGTTATCGGTTGAAGCCAATCTGTAGTGGCTCTCTTTGCAACTGTTAGGGTTCTAAACGGAGTATTTTAATGTAAGAGAATAAACAGAATAAGCCTGGCTACATATTGCACATACAACACACAAACGTGATACAGTGTGTGCTGTAAGTTTGAGCTACTGTGGCTCAGGCCCATGCTGGTGGGTGGGGACAGATGGGCACACTGGCCCCAGGCTTTGGAGGGCACAGCTGGCCAGGGGCCCCTGCCAGGAACCGGCTGCCTTTTTGTTTGAATTTATAGCTTTATTCCCACCCCAGGCCTCAGACAAGCTCTGTACAGACAAGCCGGATGTGACTAGTTAGTCTCAAAATAAAGGATTGCTTTTATGTAGCATTCCTGTTTCGGTGATTTCAGCAGGCTAAATTGGCCTTTTGTCAATAACAGCTATACCTGTAGACATGGTAATACAAAGGGTCATTTGTCAAGCACCACTGGGCAGTCTCAGTTATTTGATCAATCTCCTTGACTGTGTACAATTGCCTACCTCTCCTACAGAAAAAACTGGATGTCATCATGGGCTGTATTGCAAGGTCCCTCGTTATTGTTTACCAAGACTCAAGGAGGTGGGACTAGCTGGGTAAGTACTGGAAAGTTACTGTATTTTCAGACTCCTCCCCCTCATTCTCTACTGTTAATGCAACCATGTGGAGATAACCGTGCATTAATGCAGTACAAAGCGATTGCAGGGTGGGGGTTAAAACAAGCAGCTCCACCTAGTGGAGAAGCTTTGTTCTGTATGAAGTGGCCCACACCCGTGGAACAAAGAAGTCACTCTTTTAAACTGATGGAATTCAAAATGGGGATTTGTAAGCACTCCCAAGCCATCTGAAATGCCCATCTTTCCCAAGGTTGGTTAAGACAAAACACAAGTAGACCCCTTGTCCAGGCCACTAAACGTCAGTAGCCAACAGGGCCATGGTGGAGACAAGTGTTGCGGTGGGAATTTAGGAATATAATATAGGCAACTCCCAATTCATGCAGGGGTTACGTTCCAAGGCATCATGTGTTTATGTGAAATTGTGTGTATTTGAAACAGCCTGCAAACCGCTGCCCCACTCCCTTTTGTGACTTTTGGGGTAACTTCTGAGTTTGGCGTGATGCACGTGTGCCCAGTTGCACACGTGTCGGACACGCCGAAAACAGTCATTGCCTGTATGGGCAAGTTGTGCAATGTCTGGGGCAGGGAAGCCCTCTAAAAACAAATTGGCAATGTTTGTTTTTCCCTCCAGAAGTTTGGGGTCAACCAATCCAAGCCAGAGTTCACAGTGGATCTCAGGGGTGCATTTGTCGACTGGGCTTCTAAGGAGAAATCTAGCAAGAAGAATGTGATTGAGGTGACTGTTTTTGCCTAACTTTATTTTGGGTACTTAAAAGGTAAAGGTAAAGGTACTCCTGCCCGTACGGGCCAGTCTTGACAGACTCAGGGTTGTGCGGCCATCTCACTCAAGAGGCCGAGGGCCAGCGCTGTCCGGAGACACTTCCGGGTCACGTGGCCAGTGTGACAAAGCTGCATCTGGCGAGCCAGAGCCGCACACGGAAACGCCGTTTACCTTCCCGCCAGTAAGCGGTCCCTATTTATCTACTTGCACCTGGGGGTGCTTTCGAACTGCTAGGTTGGCAGGCACTGGGACTGAGCAACGGGAGCGCACCCCACCGCGGGGATTCGAACCACCGACCTTTCGATCGGCAAGCCCTAGGCGCTGAGGCTTTTACCCACAGTGCCACCTGCGTCCCTTTTGGGTACTTAACATGACCATAGAAAAAAATGGGTAACGAGTTAAGCATTTTACAAAAAATATTTACGACAAACCTTTAGAAGTCTTATAACTTAGAAATGTGAATACTTAAGTGGCATATAAATGTCTTAAACTGTCGGGGTTTCTTAGAATAGATAGAGTATAATATAGTAACTGACCTAGTGGTTGGGTATTTTGGAGCAACACATAAAATACGTACTTCCATTCTAATGCCCAGATTTCTTTTTATTTTAAAGCTGAAAACACGGCAAGGAACTGAATTATTAATCCAGTCGGATAATGACATTTCTGTAAATGAATGGTTTAAAGTTCTTAATTTTGCTATCAGTAACCAGGTATGTACTTATGATGGTTTGCAGATAAAGTTTATAATCTAAGTTATTGCTTTCCCTACCACCATTCCATTTCTACCTCTTGCTTGACCGTTTGAGGAATACTTCACCCTGAAACAACTAACTAAACCACAATATAGGACCAAAGCAGCAATTGCTCTGGAATTTTGAGACACATCAGTGGATGAGGATTGTTTTTAGAATGTTTTTAATGATTTGTTTCCCACCCTGGGCTCCTTTGGGATGAAGGGTGGGAAAACTGAATAAGATGATGATAATAAAAATAAGCTAGTGAGATCATCATCTTTATTATGGCCAATAGAGGAAAAATCATCATCTTAAATAACCACAGAATATATTTTTCGAAAACTAAAAAGATATTCTTGTAGTTCTAATTGAGGGTTGTGTCCAACTAATGTTTAATGTACCTAAGTTAGCCACTAATTTCAGTGGGTCTCCTCTGAGTAAAGTTTAGTTGACTGCAAACCACAATAAGAATATAATGATAAAAATATGTTCAAATGTTGAGATTCAAAAAGGAACATTATCTAGTTCATGGTTTATGTGGAATATGAACTAGACATTTCTAGCTTATGTCCTGAAGTATATACTGTGTGAGCTGAATTACAGCCAGGTCTTGAAGACTTGTTTGGACCATTTCTTTGGCCCTTGATACAGTCCAATATTATTTTGGGATTGAGAAGAGGCATGTGCAGATGTATGTGTTCCTGTACTGCAGTTTCCAAAGGAATCCCTGCAGTAGTGTTTAGCATGTGGCGTTGATAAACTTGTGGCATTGCACCTAATGATCTTATCACTTTCACTGCTGCATATACAGATTTAGATTCTTGAGATACTCAAATGTCTATCAGTTTTGTCCCAAGCGGACAAATATGTCTTGTACAGATTTATCGGTGTTTCAGTTTTGCTTAGTCTGTTAAAGTTTTGATTTAGCTACTGAAGAAAAGGACCTTCTTAAGCAGGAACATGTTTTTGTACTTTCTGTAGGCTCTGAACTGCTATTGAGTGATGCATATATCTGTTGTTCCTTTTGTACCTTTGTTCTGAATGACTCCTGAATTTCCAGGGTTAAAGATTTTTTTCTCTGATTTACAAAGAGGAAATAGGTTAGGGTAGAGAGGGTTAGAACTGATTTATAGCTTTCTAACTAGAAAACTAGTTTCTATTTTCTTAGGCTTATGCATAGTAAATCTGTGGGTGCTCAGAGCAGCGAATGTGGACAACAGTTAACTATTTTGTTGATTGACTTACTTGAGAAGGAAAAGTGCTGGCTTTTGCAATCCTAGAAGGAATTTTAGAGTGGAGAATCATGGTGTTTCAGTATTAAGGTCAAACAATTAAGTTACTTAATAATAAAATAACAGGCAGTTTGCTTGAAATGCTGCCCCAAACATCATGTTCCAGGTACGTAGCTTTACTGGGACACTGCCAATAGCTTTCCCAGTTTGCACAGGATTTGCCTGGCACTAATTGAATGATTCCATTAGCGTCAGATGTATAGCCGAGAGAGTCAGTAGAGATTTGTTAGGTTGACTTAACTGTATAGTTCTGATCTTTTGCTTGAGAAGACTTTTGCCAACAGGTGTTTCCAGAGTATGAAACCACCAAAACCAATTTTCAGCGCAGATTACACCAATGTTGCATCTTTGTCATACAAACAAGAGTGATTAATTTGCTCGCAGCAGTGCCAATTCTGCTTGCAAAATTGATTTACAGATGCCATGTGGATAGGGAGTCCATTGGAAATCTATGTTCCATTGTAAAATGAAAATGGCTTCAAAATCATTTTATCAGTTTCATTAAATCATGTGTTAGTAATTTTGAAATCATCCTAATGGTGTTATATGAAGGAGGTTACTTTAAAAAATAAAGAAGAGCTGTTAAACTTGGTAGCAACAAAGACATTGAATCCTTTTCTTATTCTCAATAGACAGTAGAGTCTGATGAGCCATTCGATGATGAGGTGCCAGATTCTCCTGGGGTGGAAAAACAGGACAAAGAAAAGGACCATAAAGAGTCAAAAAAACTTCGTTGTAAGTTTAAATTCAGAGTAAATTCCTATGCTTCACTCCACCCCTCCACCAACCTCCAGCAGTAACACCACCACTGGCCACTTGGTCAGGGGCATCACCAGCAGAGACCAAGAGGGCTGGACAGAAGGAATTCTCTGTCTCAACTACGCCAAATCCATGGCAGATTGGATTGCATTATAAATCAGTCACATGAGTTGGCTTTGGGGCAGAGCACAGCTCTGAGTTGAGCAAGTGAAGAGAAGAAACTGTCTCCCCTCTCTGCCATAAATATTTGGAACTTGCCTAGTTGATATTCAGATTTGATATTATGTTGCAATTTCTTCTTCTGAGGATTTTACCTTCAGCACAGGCTATGTTTTATAAATCAGGACAAAATAGCTTAAAACACACCAGTTTTTTTATATGCAGCTTGCTTGTTTTTCGTTTGCAGCAATAAAATTATCTGGCAGCATTGATGCTTCAGAACAGAAAAAGACCAAAACGAAACTGAAGAAATTTTTAACCCGCAGACCCACATTGCAAGCAGTCCGTGAAAAAGGCTATATCAAGGGTAAGCTTTTCGTTTTCAATATTTGTAATAACCCTTGGCTAGCAGACTATTAACATCAATTTCTTACGTCTGAGTAGGATAGCTATTTCCTCAGGAAATAGCAGTGAGCTTGGTTGCTTGCAGCATTAATTTTTTAAATCCTAGATAGCTGCACACTGAAGATCCATGTTGAGACTAAATTCAAAAGAATTCTTCAAGATAAAAATAAACACTATAATCTTCCCAGTGAAGATTCAATGTAATCTCTCTGTGCACCCAGAAAGAAAACATTAAGCATGAAGTTCAGCACAAGCATGCGTTCCATTTTTTAGAGGAGTCCTCAACTTTAAAATATTTGGTGTTATATGGTTCTTGTTTCTGCTTCCACAGCGGGTTTTGCTGTTCTTCTTTCTGTATGTCTGGACAAAAAGAGACTACTTGCAGCATGGGATTGTGATTGGGTTTACCTGGCGTGGCTTTCACTTATTCTCCTTCCACATAGGAATGTATATCTTCTCCCACAAGGACTTTCTTTGTCCACTGTAGTCCTGGTAAAGAGGGAATAAAATAACAGACACCCAAGACAACCACAACACATCCTGTGACATAACACATTTGTTAGTCTTTGTTTTTACTGCAACAAAATAACATGGCTTCTCTTCTGGAAATCTTCCAGGAAAACAGTGATACAGCCAAAGCCTTACAGCCCTAAGAGGAAATAGCCAGCTTCTCAGTATTTCTTAGCTCTCCCCACCCCAAGGGTATCTTACGTCCCTAGGAAATACAGCCTTTGAAGTGTCCACGTTAAAGACCAAAAACAGTATTATTCTGAGGATTACACTTAACATATTTGTGTCCTCGCAGCTCTAAGGCTCATTGGGTTGAGAGAAAATACTTTTCTCAAGACAACCCAGAATGTTGCACAGACAGTCCCTTTCTGTATCCATATATGGATCTGTATACAGATGTTTTCAGTAAGAAATGTAACACACTATCCATCAGATCACACTTTTTCCTTTGCAGGGATGCAGTGTCAGGCTAGACTTGTCACTGAGCAAAGGAGATGTGCCACTTAGCCAAAAATCAGTTTGTCTTCCGGGTTGTGTGCTCTCACCCTGCCACTGGTGGTGAGGACTGCTAGAAAGTTGGGCAAGTTTTCTGGTTCCACCGATTCTAAGGTCTCTTTCATTTCCCATAATTCTGGTCAAACTCGTTGACTCAGGAGCAACTTCTGAACTGCATGCCATTCTCAGAGGATATAAGGGGTTTTTGAAACTGCTTTTCTCTGGAAATATTACAAGTCAGACCTATAATTGGTCTAAAGTTCAGAAGACGTCAGGGTCTGACTTAGGTCAGTCTGTCATCTGTTGCCAAATAGGAGCACATCTTTAATGAAAGAGGATTTTGCCCAATCTCATTGTGAAACTGTTCCACACAAAATTCCCTACAAAAAACCCAAGTCCTTTCAAAAACCTGGAATGAAGGAAGGGGGAGTCTTTCCACACGGAGGGGAGGTTATGTTCTTGAGTATGGGTCTTAAGTGCTGTGCCTCATTTTGTCTCTTTTCGCATGCCAACATTTCCGCTCACAAGCAGAAGGGAAAAGGTAGCCGATTTCTCATTCCATTCTGTATGATGCTGCAGTGGAGTTTCAGGGATGTCATCTAGCTTCCAGCAAAGGGGAGAGATCAGCTTCCTATAAAAATAAGCTAGCTGCGCATTCTGGCTATATGCCTTCCGAGGCCCAGAGCATCACATTACAGTCTTTCACTAATTTAAGATGTGAAATTGAGGGAAGATGTACAGCAGTGCTGACAACCTTTTGTTGCTGGCTTCTTTACATTTCCTTCTTTGCATGGAAGCAGAGGGGTTAAGCAGAGCAGCACCTGGAGAGAAGGGGCCATCTCTCTCCCCCCCCCCCCGCCGCCGCCCCCAGGCTTTAGGGCCAGGGAACAAACAAGTACAACCCCAAGTCCCTTCCTGAAAGGACAGCCCTTTTCTGCAAAATGAAATAACCTGCTGGAGTACAGTACAAAAGGTGTCACAATGGGCCATGTCAATATCTTGCTGCCTGCTAGCAAGACAAGGCTGGTTGGGAATCCCCTCCAGCTGGTATCATTTTTGTTGGAAGCCCTGTTCACTCTGAGAAGCCCTGTTCATTATCTTTCCCTGTTTTTCAGATCAAGTGTTTGGCTGCAATCTAAACAGCTTGTGTCAAAGAGAGAACAGCACTGTGCCAAAATTTGTGAAACTGTGTATTGAATATGTTGAAGAGC
Source organism: Podarcis cretensis (assembly GCF_951804945.1). Lineage (NCBI taxonomy): Eukaryota > Metazoa > Chordata > Lepidosauria > Squamata > Lacertidae > Podarcis > Podarcis cretensis. The sequence continues at coordinate 19,888,933 of NC_137181.1, forward strand.
ATGGTAGGTGAAAGATACCTCACTTTTTAATTACAGATAGGGACGCAGGTGGCGCTGTGGGTTAAAGCCTCAGCGCCTAGGGCTTGCCGATCGAAAGGTCGGCGGTTCGAATCCCTGCGGCGGGGTGCGCTCCCGCTGCTCGGTCCCAGCGCCTGCCAACCTAGCAGTTCGAAAGCACCTCCGGGTGCAAGTAGATAAATAGGGACCGCTTACCAGCGGGAAGGTAAACGGCGTTTCCGTGTGCGGCTCTGGCTCGCCAGAGCAGCGATGTCACGCTGGCCACGTGACCCGGAAGTGTCTCCGGACAGCGCTGGCCCCTGGCCTCTTAAGTGAGATGGGCGCACAACCCCAGAGTCTGTCAAGACTGGCCCGTACGGGCAGGGGTACCTTTACCTTTTACCTTAGCCGTGTTGGTCTGCCATAGTCAAAACAAAATTTTTTTTCCTTCCAGTAGCACCTTAAAGACCAACTAAGTCAGTTCTTGGTATGAGCTTTCGTGTGCATGCACACTTCTTCAGATACCACTTTTTAATATTAATGTTTTTTATAGTAACTGGCTTAGTAAAATTTTTACATAGAAGGACATGTTACTACACATATCTGGGCATAATGTACACTCTGTGAACCATAAAAATAGTTTCTCAGCCCTTTTCCTCCTTAACTACTGGAAATGACTTGCTTAGAAACTTTAGAATCTTTCCATTTTTAACTATTCCTATACAACTGTGTTTTAATGCTTTATAGTGCAGTCATGGCCTATTCAGAAATATGTCCCCCTGAGTTTAATGCGAGTTACTTCCAGGTAAGCATGTAGGATTGCAGCCTGATTGTGTTCCTTCTGCTATTCCAAAAGGAGAGGCACAGTCTACAGCTTCAAAAAAGAAATGCAAGAGTATGTTGTAATAACAAGTTTGTTTAAATACCTTGTTGACCTCCAGAATAGCTCACTTTACCACATAGATTTAATTTTAACAAGTAGACAGAACTTTTCAAAGCATTAGCAGAAGCAAACTTCTCAGTCTATTTGAGTGCCTGCTGCTGCAGCAATGGAGAGGTCAAGGATGACAGACAGTGTACTCCACTCTTGATAGTTGCCTGCTACCACCATCTGTCCAGTTAAGCCTTGAAATGCTGGGCAAAATTACCAACTTCAAGAGACTCTAGGAAAAGCAACAACCCCAACACTAAAGGACAATTGGAAGCCCATTGTGATAGAATATAAGGAGGAGTTTGTCAGCAAATGCTGAATATTGTATAATTCTTCTTGTTTATGAAAATTGTATCACCTTTTTGAAGGAGTGTAATCATTTATTTTTTTTGGTGCATTTTATTAAAATAAATGTTCATTCTAAAACGTATGAATTTACACCTATAAATGCAACCCGCAGCGTTCGTAACCACTTGCTGAACAAAACTTTAACATTTGTTCTAGGATTGGATGTTGATGGGCTGTATAGAGTTAGTGGCAATCTTGCAGTAATACAGAAGTTGAGATTTGCTGTTAATCATGGTAAGTTGCTATACGTAACAATTAGTAGTTTGCAGTGTTAACACTAAATTTATTTAGTTCTTAGCATCTGTAAAGTACCAATACATCAACTAACAAATTATATTTTGTTTATGAAATGCTGTATTTTTCGCTCTGTAAGACGCAACTAAGTTTTTGGAGGAGGAAAACAAGAAAAAAAATGTTCTGAATCCCAGAAACGAGAACAGCAAGAGGGATCTGGCTTCTGGGATAGCCACCGAAGCCTCTCCCGGGGAGCGGGATGAAGGCTCCCCCTGACTGGAAGAGGCTGCGCGCGGGGAAGCTGCCCTCTGTCCCCTCCCGCAAAAGCCAGCCAAGAGCCGAGCGTTCTTTAAGGGGAGCGCGGCTCTTGCAGGTTTTTCTACAAGCCTGTCAGTGACAGGCTGCCCTTCTCCCTCCTCGGGGAAAAGCCCCCAAGACACGCTAGGCACGGCTCTTTAAAGAGCATGCGGCTCTTGGGGGCTTTTCTGGGAGGTGGGGGAAGGGCAGTCCGCAAGAGCCGCGTGAAGCCTCCGCAGGGCAGTGGGGAGCCTTCATCCCGCTGCCCTGTGGAGGCTTTGGGGGGCGCTGCGCAGCACTCCCTCTAGCTGTTCTAGCTCCGTGTGAAGCCTCCACAGGGCACGAGGAGCCTTCATGGGCTATCCCAGAAGCTGCGCAGCGCTCCCTCATACTGTTCTGGCTTCTGGGATAGCCCTCGAAGCCTCCGCAGGGCAGCGGATGAAGGCACCCTGCTGCCCTGCAGAGGCTTCGCGCAGCTAAGCCAGAAGCTAGAACAGGGAGAGGGAGCGCTGCGCAGCGCTCCCTCTCCCTGTTCTGGCTTCGCCGCGCAGCCTCCATTCGCTCCATAAGACGCACACACATTCCCCCTTACTTTTTAGGAGAGAAAAAGTGTGTTTTATAGAGCGAAAAATATGGTAGGTTTTTAATCTTTAACGTGTGTGCATATACAGTCATACCTCAGGTTGCAAATGTGATCCGTGTGGGAGGCACGTTCACAACCCACAGCGTCTGCGCATGCATGTGATGCAATTTAGTGCTTCTGCGTGAGCGCTGAAACCCGGAAGTACCCGGAAATAACCCATTCCAGTACTTCTGGGTTCAGTGCGGTGCGCAACCCGCAGCGTTCGTAACCCGAGGTATGACTGTGTGTGTGTACACACACACGCACACACACACACCCCTTCATACCTTGTTTGAACATTGTATTCTAGAATAAGAACTGTGATGGCTCTTGTAGCTAAACACTCTAATACTGTATCTGTTTCAGATGAAAAACTGGATTTGAATGACAGTAAATGGGAAGATATCCATGTGATTACAGGAGCTCTGAAAATGTTTTTTAGAGAACTGCCAGAACCACTATTCACTTACACTCATTTCAATGACTTTGTTAATGCAATCAGTAAGTATATGCTAAAGAAGCCTTCCACCCTGAGACAGTTGTATAGCAACTTCAGAACTATGGCCATGTCAGACAGTTATACAAAAATAAGATACTGAGTTGCAAAATCAGAAAGCGCCCCCCCCAATTCAAATTTCACCTTGGTCATGACCTCACTAGGATTGTGGCTTAAACAAATCACAGTCTGTTGGCCTCAGAACTTCATACTCATCTGCAGCGTTAGGGTAATACTGATCTACTTTGCAGGCTATTGTTAGAATTGCAACACAATTATGTATGGGAATTGCTCGAATATTCCTTAAAGTTGGACTGCACACCTGTGGCTCTCCAGATGTTGGAATCCAGCTCTCATCAGTCTTAGCCAGCATAGGCAATGGTTGGGGAGGTGCTGTTCAGCCAGACCTGGAGGGCTGAAGGTTAGCCATTCCTGCTGAAAGGAAACAACAGAAAGCACTTAAGTGGGTAGGTGGAGAGAAATGATGAAAATCAAATTCATTTTCAAAGTGAGGCAAATGGTCAAGCAGTGCACTATATTATGCAGAGCACATATCCAAGCAAAATGAATATGAAATTCAAACTGTGTGGATATGGCCCACTCTTTTTAAAATTCCTTTTGTTTATCTGAAACATTATTGAATATGATTTTCAATATAGAAAACAATTACACATGAACATGCACACACATTAAATTAAGCTATTTCACACATGTGGGTGAACCACTTAATTATTTTCTTAGCTTTTGTAAACAGGGAGAAGTGTAAATATACACCTAAGAGGGACAGTTACTTTTTGTAGTGAACTGCCCGTTCCCAGGTTTCATTTAAGCCGAGTTCCACAGCATTAAGATGCTGTAGAAGTCTCGGGAGTCAATTCTGCAAGAGGCAAATATATTTTCTCTAGTTTTGTTGTTGTAGAATGGCTATGTTCACTATGGCCACTAGGTGGTAATATGCATTAGCTAATGTCCTTGCAATCAAACCATAAACAGTGAAAAGCAGGGTGCTTAAAAGTTCTCTCTCCCCCTCTCCCTCTCCAGAACAAGAGCCTAGACACCGTGTTCATGCTGTAAAAGAGCTGATTAAACAGTTGCCAAAGCCAAATCAAGATACCATGCAGGTGCTCTTCAAACATCTCAAGAGGTAAGTAGTGCATGGAAAAAAAATGTTGCTCGGTCTGTTTTTCACATCCACAAATGAAGAAACATGATGAAATCACTTTTCTATTTTGCTCTGGAGGTCACCTTGCCCAGCCCCCTTGTGCCTGCCTTCTAGAAAAACAAGTTCAAGCATTGCTTTTTAAAAGTCAGTTTTGTGTAAATTTGTGGTGGGGGAAAGGGGACAGACCTATAAAGGGGGTTTAGCTGTCTGTGAGAGGTCTTGATATGCATTGATATGCATTGGTGTAGATATATGTGGCTGCGTGCTTCCCCAGGGAGAAATGAAGACTGATCATGCTGCAAAGTTCCAGAAGGATACAAAAAGTATGCGCAGGCTTCATTCGTTTTATAATCTGAGAAAGCATCCTGTGAATGTGACAATTGCTTAGTTGAAGCTGTTTGCACATATCAGTGTTTCTGGATTAGGATACCTGCATACAGAATTTCATTAGGGAAGTTATTATGCTATCTGCCTTCTTGTTTGTGATATGAATTTGTATTGGAAGTTCAGTGTTTGCTCTCTCTCCCCTCCTCTCTCTCAGAATTGTAGAAAATGGAGAGAAGAACCGAATGACCTATCAAAGCATAGCCATAGTCTTTGGTCCAACCCTGTTGAAGCCAGAGAAAGAGACTGGCAACATAGCCGTTCACACAGTGTATCAGAACCAGATTGTAGAATTAATCCTACTGGAATTGAACTCCATCTTTGGACGCTGAATTTCTCCGGTGAAACTGGCCTTAGTAGGAGAACAACTTGGTTTCAGCAGAAACTGCACCTCTTTTGTACATTTATGCATTTGTGGACCAAGCAGCAACTTGATGTTTTTTGCACTTTTGTGGGAGAGGGAAGAGTGTGTGATTTGTTTTACCTGGGCTTTTGTGGAACTATTAAAACTTATTTACAGTTCACTTAATGTTGTGAATGTTTCAAGGTTTTAAACTGCATAACTAGTACACACTGGATTCCACGGGGAGAGAAGCTAAGCCTCGATCTCAAACTGGATAACCTGGAATAGTGTTTTAATATTGATTTTTAATTTTAGGTTCACCACTTTGTTTTGGGGAATATAACCCCCATAAACTGACTTTGAAAACCTCCATGGGCATTTTTAGCGAATAATTACATAATATGCTTACGTGTTAAACCTTAAGATCATTCCTGTATCTTGTCCACAAGGTTTCTGCATTCCTATTTGACAGGCTTAAACAAATGCTAACAGTGGCCAGTGTAAATTCCTCACGTGAGGTTTGCTTTTTTATTGTTTGAACTTTGCACATATTCTTGCTGGCTCTCTTGAATGCACACTAGTATTACTTCACACACTGAACTGGTACACATATCCTGCAGAGGATATGCCATGGTCTGTGATGAACCAGAGCTTTCAACTAATAAAGTTCATTTTTTCAGGATATGTTTGGGGCTACACTTTACCTAAATAGTACCTAACAATCCTAACTGAAGGTTGATTTCCACACTGTACTGAATTATTGTCATGAACCTGTGGTAGTGAAATTGGATGTAAATACAGAATTAATTCTAACAGTGTTTTTTTTCTTTTTAAAAATATCTATATACACTGTTGCATATAGTTTCAGAGTACCTCCTTGTCCTACATTTCTAATAATGTGTAGCTAAGTAACTGGTATTGTGATGCCTTGAATGGATGTCTGAGTTTCCACAGAGAAATGGGCTACTTGTGCACTTTTAAATGCTAATTACATCTGCATGCAAATAATTGTAATGCAAACGGTACTGGAAAAATACTGAGTGTGCTTGCTTACATGGTTAATGCACTACAAGCAGAGCCTCTGATTTATTTAATATGTACAGGAGCTACATTAGAGAAATGTATGACAAATTCTAACATCTATAAATAGCAGAAGCCTATGCTTGAATAGATGGATGTTCGGATATAATGAAAATGCTAAATTTCAGGATTCCTTTTTACATTAATAATGTAGATTGATTTGTAAAATAGGTTTCAGATTTTGTTACAGGAGATGTGGTCTGCTGAAGATTTTTTTAAAATGTATTTTTCTAGACTAACCGCTGTATCTGACATTTGCTATGTGGGATCTGAATAAAGAAAATTGTTAGCTGTTTTGGAATTTGATGCTGCAGGTTTGGATGGTATTAGATTGCAGTGAAACTGTGTGTACAAGCTAGCATATCACCTGTTCGTTTGTAGCAGTTGAATCAGGTACTGATTGTATTAAAATCTCTAAACAGCCTTTTGAAGTAAAAAGTACTCAAAAGTGACATGCAAGCAAGAGTGAAACACATAAAACCACTAATTGACTTAATCTGAAAACTACTGCTGGTGTTGATCCCTGTGAACACAGAGAGGGCCTGAAAGATTCTTAAATCTTACAGCCTGCTGTGAGCCAGAAAACCTACTTGGGGGAGGCATTCCAAAAGTGTGGCACCACTGCAGAAAAGACCCTGCTTAATACATTATGATCACAGAAGTTGAAGGAGTGAATTAATTTCTTAAAACATGCTGGGAGAAATCCCCTTGAGGCATTATAGGGAAGTACCAGCATTATACGTTCAGCTCTGAGTTAGCATGTGTAATATACACCACTCACCTTTTTGCCTTAAAACTGATCACAATATTCTCCCCCAGCTGCAGCTTATTCTTCAGGGAAGTCCCTTGTCAAGTGAATGCAGCAACTTATCTACAAGGTAACCAGATATGCATTACAGTAAATAATTATTGTCCTTCAGAAGGAATGCAGTTGCATCTGATGAAAGACATTTCTTGCAAATCACTTGGGCGCTCAGGTGCAAGAGGGAAGTCAATGAAAATTCCTTTACGCAGTATCCTTTATGTACCCCCATCCACAAATCAGCTGCCAGCTATCACTACCTGGATCTTTAGAATATAAGCAAACTAGTATCATCACAATTAAGATTGCCCTGTTACACACAAGTGAAATGGTGTGAAGCAGTGGTTAAAGTTCTACACCAGGACTAGAGTGACAGAAGTTCAGAATCCTACTCGGTTTCGAAGGTCAGTGGGTAGTTACAGAATAGACAATACCTCTTAGCCTAGCCCTCCCCGCAGGGCTCCCCACGCTGCGGATAGCAGCCTGCCGCCCGGCGGGCGGGGCGCCCTGAAGCAGAGCGCCCCGCACGCCGGACAGACATCCGCAGCGTGGGGAGCCCTGCAGGAGTTCCCCGCAGGGTTCCCCACACTGCGGATAGCAGCCTGCCGCCTGAGGCAGACATCGGCCAGCCCCACAAGCTCGGAGGACAGCAGGGAGGCGCAGCGCCGTTCCTCGACCTGGTTCGGTTTCCCCGACCTGCTTTGGGGGGGGAAATAAAGAAAAAAAAATTCCTTTATTTCCCCCCCAAAAAAACTAGGTGCGTCCTATGGGACGGAGTGTCCTATGGGATGAAAAATACGGTAATTTCTGGGCCCAACTCATAGTGGTTTACAAAGCCTTAAACGGCTCAAGACTGCAATACCACAAGGACCACCACTTCCTATATGAACTGACTCAGACCCTGTGAACATAATCTGAGGTTCTCCTTCACATGCCCCCTCCATGAGAGGTTTCGAGGGCAGCAACTCAAGAAAGGGCCTTTTCTGAAGTGGCTTCCCACTTGTGGAATGCTGTCTCCAGAGAGGCTCAGTTGGCACCTTCGTTGCATATCTTTAGGCACCAGGCAAAAACCTTCCTCTTCACCCAGGCCTTTCATCAGTTAAACAAATTACAACCTTTTAAACCAAACAGGGGTGTCCAAACTTTTTTCAAAGAGGGCCAGATTTGATGAAGTGAACATGCGTGAGGGCCGACCACTGCTGCAGGCACCGGATTAAACCGACCAGCGGGCCAGATTAGGCCCCCGATATGGACTTTGGGCATGCCTGTTTTAAACTTGTGTGTGTTTGTTTTGTTTATTATTATGTATTATTGCATTTTTTTATACTGTAAACCACTGGATAAAGGGTGGCGTATAACTCAAATAATAATATTTAATTCCCTGAAGGAAAGGAGAGAAATAAATATAGTGAACACCCACACCACCTTTCTAGGTGGCATAGTGCAATTTGATGATTAATGGTATTGAAAGCTGGCATTGGATATTTCAAAGAAACAAGAGTGGTATTCTACCTGTCCTTAAGCAAACATCACGGAACAGCCCTACTGAAGCAATTTGGCTCAGGTTTCAAGCCAGGTGTTGGTTCAGTATTTATTAGTAGACTTGGATCTATTCAGCCATTGCACATGTGAAAGGGCACTACAAGTCCAAAGTGATTTCAGGCCCATGGCTTGAGCCCTGATCTTCTCCAGTATGTTCAGGTCAAACACCTGCAACAGAGAAGTGACTTAGGCTTGGGTCAGCTTTCTGCATACTTTGGAATTCTGCTTGTGGGCAGAGTCCACACCAGAATCCCTGCTGCAGGCATTGTCCTGATCCCATGGGAAGCGGGAAAGGGTTGTGTGACAGCAGGGTCTGAAGGTCTTCCTGTGAGTAATGGCTGAGCAGAGTCGTTCAAGAAATTTAGCAGCTGAACGTCTCCTGCTTGAAACCGGTCTTCTGCCAAGTGCTCAGTCACCTTGCCAAAAATAGTAAGTTATGGAATGGCTAGAAAAATTCCAAAGTAACTTGGATCAAATTGATAGCTGCTTAATTAGAAACCAAACTTCAGTTTCCTTCAGAATTTCTCCTGTAAAGGAACAACTGATAATCTCTTGACCAATGGTGTCAGTCTCTGTACTGATCTGATGTGATAGGTAAAGGTCACATGCTAGCTAAACATCTCCAAGCATCTTGTCAGTTCTGGGATACCAATAATTGGCTCTGAGTTGAGCAATTAGCATAAGCAGAGGCTGTAAGAGATTGCTAATGACTCTCTTTTCCTGCCTAATACGCAACAGAGGAAGGACCAAAGAGGAATGATAGATCAGAAGCTTTCTTTGTATTAGTACCAGGTTGAATCACTGGGATTCCCAATTCATAGAATTGCAAAGTTAGAGGGGACCACAAGAGTCATCTAGTCCAACCCCCTGCAGTGCAGGAATCATTTGCCCAACATGGGTCTTGAACTCACCACCCTGCGATTAAGAGTCACATGCTCTACGAACGGAGCTATGCTCTCAGCAGAGCTGAAAAGACTCATTCTGGACTCTTTGGAGCCACTGCCAGTCACTATAAATTGGCATTAGACCAGATGGGGCAGTGCACTGACTTAGTCTCACATGACATGTCCCACAACTTCCATGACAACAGTTTCCTGAATCTAAAAGCTTAAAAAAAAAAAGTGTGTTGCAAACTGGTATATATCATGGCAGGAATTGTTTTCATCGGCATTGACAGGCCTTTACCTTTTCTCAAAGGCTTTGTAAATTTTCATTTTCTTTTTTTAAAAAATGAGCAGAAAAGTTTATGATTTATTGCAGGGAGAAAACTTGCAAGTCCCACACTGAACTTAAAACACATTGGCACAAATGAGCAGTTTAAAATAACCGGAGTCAGGCATAATGTTTGCAATTAGCATATCAAAGCTGTCAGCTCTATCACATCGGGATCTATTGTCCTGAAGTGTGGCTGTGCTACACTGAGTTTTGCTAACTCAGGCATCGCTTTGTGGGAAATAGCTGCAGTGCTTTCCTTGGGGTGCTGGAAGGGAGGCCACCAATTAGTGACATTCAGAATACCTTGCGTTTTGCAAATTATGTAACTTTGTTTAGTCACCATAGATTATGATGGCGGGTTGGGAACAAGACTGAATTTGATGCTATTTTGACTCGGGGAAGAAATATATGTTTAATCCCTCACATTTGCTTTAAGCAATACAATCTCTTAAGATCTTTTATGTCACACTAACTCTTTACATGTTCCTTCATTTCACACCCTGGTAGGAGTACCAAAGACCTTTATAGACATTCATTTTACGCCCTTGCCTGTATTGTGCCTCTGCAGATTCCTGACTCCCTAACAGTCGTTCATAAGGAGGGAAGCTGCATGGTCAAGAGTTGCGTTCAGTTTCCCAAAGCTAACTTCTTGGTTCTTATGGTTAAGCTTGAGCACAGATAGTAGGTCATTTTTCTGTGACTACCCAGCTTTATGCCAAGGCAGAAAAGAGCAGCAATCTGTTGGAATCGCTAATTTATACGCCGTAAACTTTGGCTAGGACAAGTTGGACGCAGTGCTCTGAAGAGGGCAGTTGCTGAATGTCTAATGAGGCATTCCAAAGCCACGCAAGAGAAAAAGAGACGCTCCCAGGAATCTTAATGAGCTCCCACAATTGCAACACTGTGTGGATGGAGCAGCTGCAGAGGCCGTTTTCTGCCGGATCAAGGCCTTACAAAACACCCTGTCCCAATAAGAATGGATTAAGTGAATATTTTCTACATTGCAATTTTGCTTAAAGGAAGCATTTGTAAAGCATTCCATTAGAAGGGGGTGGTGGTCTCTGTCTCAGCTCCCCTTTACGCCTCCAGAGAATAAGCTAGAATTCTGCATTTTGATTGATTTTATTGATCAAAGAAAGTTGATTTTTTAAAAACCAACAACCAAAAAACTTGGGTTTGACCACCAGCTGCATTTTCCATTGCAGACAAATGATTATGCAACAATCCTTAAAAATGTGTTCTACAAAAGCAAGCATTACTGCACATGTAGAACTGGCTGCCTCTAGCTTCTTCTTTTATAATGGGTTTCAGAAAGTTTGTTAATCCATTTAAATCTTGCCCTTTAAATTTATTTACACAAAAGAAACATTTTCTCCAAGGAAAAAGAATCAATCTTCTCCCTTCTGCTTCCAAATAACAGATATAACAAGTGCCCACTACGAGGACAGCTGCTTAGAAGCCATCAACTTCCTCCAGGTTGTTTATTTTGACTTGCTACCGCAGGTGGAGCTTAGAGGTGGCAGACAGGAGGGGGACCATCTGCAGTTAATGCAGCAGACATCTCTTGAGCACCTTTTGAGTGCAATGAGATTTTTGTTTCAAGGCGCAGCAAACTCATGCAGATTTTAGGCAGAAGGAAGAGGGAACCTCAGCTGAAGTCTAAAAAGCTTTCTCTGTTTATTCACAAAGGGGAGGCCAAACAATGTACTATTTGTGCATAGGAGCCAACTCCTAGGGCCCAAGGTCCCTTTGCCCCTCCTAATAATATTTGTGCTGGCCACCTCCCAAGTTGATGGGCATTCAAATGGGGTGTGTGCGCGCCACGTCTTGTGATCAATTATGTGGGGTGGGGCTTACCTGGCCCCTCCCCCCAATATTTCATTCAAGTTGGCACCCCTGGTTTTGTGTGAATGTTGAACAAGCCTATTTGCTATTGAGCTTTTAGAAAGAAAGAAAGAAAGAAAAGAAAGAAAGAGAAAGAAGGAAGGAAGAGCCCAGACAATGTGCACACATTCTTTCAAATGATCAGCTTGATAACTGATACAGTTTAGAGAAGAATAAACATATAAGGGATATGATGAGCAGATTCCCAAACTAGCCTCAGTTTCACTCTTCCTTCATATTTAGGAGTACAAATAACCAGAAACCAACTTCATTGCTAACCAAGTGTGCTACGTAATCCCATACATCCTAGAAAACAAAACAAAATGATGGGTGCACATGAAGACAAGTGACAATTGAAAACACCCTACAACAACATACCCAATCCTCCAAAAGAAAAACTAAGGAAAATCCCCCAAATCACTAAACAGGTCCACACAGTCCATGCTTAAAGCGTGGAAGGAAAAAGTAGCCACTATTCCAACATGCAGCACAAAACATCCAAACAAAAACATGGCAAGCCAAAGGCTTAAACCACTAACAGACTTATTTAAAAACAACAACCATACTGACACAAGAAACACAAGACAAACTAGGGGACACTCAAATACCCTGGATAACACACTCCCAACTGCATGTCTTCTTAACAGCCCAGCAGTAAAAGCAGAAGCCACTAAGCCTTTGACCACCTTCGACCTACTTCCTAAAGTACAGAACTTTAATAAAAAATAAATAGAATAAAAATCTATAGCAGGACCTGGTGGTTATAAACACAATGAGCTGTTCTGTTAGCAGCTTAAGGCCCAACTGAGCCAGAGTCTGTCCACACACCATACATGTAGAACACATTTTCCTGTCCCCCCAAGAATTTTGAGAACTGGTTCGTTAAGGATGCTGGGAGTTGCAGTTCTGTAAACTGCTGTTCCCAGGATTCTTTGGGATGTATGTGCTTTAAAGGCAGGCTGCTTATGCTTTTGGTTTCAAATAGGAGAATGAAGCACCCCTGCAACTTGGCCACAGTGGTGCAAAAGGAATTCAAAAGTATGCGAATCTATTGAACTCAGCAGCACTTACTTCTGAGTAAACGTGCAGAGGATTGGTCTGTAAATCATGTTGCAGTTTCCAGTTCTAAACTATTTTTAGTTATCTTTTCCAGGACTTTGATACAGCTTTTGGCTCTTTCGCTCTCTCAAACCACTCATGTCATTCCTTTCCCCTTTTTGGTAAGCACGGATAGATTTTCCTGCATGTCTTCAGCCACCCACCTGCTATTTTGCCTGCCCTGAAAGTCAGTGTGACTGGAGATTGTTTGTTTCCTTATTTGTACAATCTCCTCATTGAGAATGTCGGCAGGAATGTGCACTGCCTGGCAAGCGCCCCGAATTTGCTGCTTTGCCTGCAGACAGTGTAAAAAGGGCTTGAGTAAGTCCTGCAGTTGCCTTCTAATGAGCCTGAGCTGGAAACGAGAGACACTTAACTGATCACAAATGTACTTGGAACAACTCTCTCTTTCCTTATTTAAAACGATCAAAATGGCTCTCTTTTACTAAAGATGAATGGACAATCATTATCCTAATGCAATGCAAATTCATTTTATGCTAATTTATTATGTACCATCCATAAACCTGCTGTCAGTGTATTATACCCCTATATTCAATTTGAAGAGATGTATAATTTCATACACTAACAATTTACTTAAAAAAGACTCCTACATGCCAAGATCTTTGATAAGGGGTGATCAATCTACTTAAAAACACTTGATAAAGGAGGGGCGGAACCACTCGATAAAATCAATAATGTCAAATACTTTATGTTCAAGCAGCTGCAAGCATTATTTTGCTAATTGTATTAACTGGAGATTTGATTGCATAAAGAGCCTATTCTTCCATTAGTAACAGAAAAATAAAAAGAAATTCATTTTAATATACCCTTGTTATGGGCAAATAACTGTGGAGGGTCAGTAGCAATAAAACAAAATCTTTTACAATACAATCCTAGGCATGTGCACTCAGAAGTCAACTCCACTGAGCTCATCGAGACTCATCCTGTCGTAGTCTCACTGCTGAGCAACAACGTGCAGAGCTCAGTGGAGTGGGAGGCCAGTCAACCAGAAGAGTCTGAGGTGTACTTACTTGGAGGCCGAGACAGCATACGAAGTCAGGTCCAGTCCTAGGGTTGGGCGAACAGCAATCCGCATGGTCAAACAGTCCAGAGGTCAGGTCAGGTCATCCAATGATCAGTGGGTCAGGATGAGCAGGTAACAGCAAGGCAATACCAGGAACTACAAGTATTGTCTTCAGCATCTGACTGCTGCTGGAAGCTCTGCTTAAGAAGGCTGAAGCCAGCTGGTTCTCATCAGGGCCTTCTCCTCTGTGTCCTTGAAGGCTGATCAGCTGCAGGTGGAGTCACTCTGCCTTCTCCCCCTTCAGGCTGCTGTTCAGCAGGCGAAGCTGACTCCTAGCCCATGACACATTCCTAGGAAAGTGTATATAGGATTGCAAACTGAATATCTAGTAATCTTAGGATACGTTTAAAATTAGACTCTTTTTTAAATTGCCTTTGGCTTCAGTCATAGAAGATCCTAACAGATATTCATAGATTTCATTTTAAAAAAAACCTCATATAGGTATAAAGATCTACCAAAGTTCCATCTAGTCCAGCATCTTGTTCCCATAGTGGCCAACCAGACCTACACTGGAACCTCAAAAGCAAGCAAGGGCGCTATAGACCTCTCAAGTGTTATCAAGAGGTATAGTCCTTCTTATCAAAATGGCTGACTGCATGTTATGCACAAACTAGTATAACAGAACTGCAGGAATGTCTCATAAAATGAGAAAAACAGCTTGTGTGGGGTATTTTAAACTAAGAAGCAGTGAGTGATTAACCCTTTGGGCTCAGCCACACTTTGCTTGTGCCATGCCTAGAACAGATGGGTCCGATCAGCTTTCCTCCTGACCCACACTTTCTAGGCATGGTCTGAGTGGTTTTCCCCTTGCCCTGCTCTTTAGCGATAGATCAGAACAAATGATAATTTGCGGAAAAACCCAAATTGCTGTTTGAACGCTAAGGAGCAGTTTTCTCTGGATGAAAGCAGTGAGACAAGAGGAATTGTGGACAAACCCTTTGCCAGCCGACCATTTCCTTGTTCCAAATCATGCTTTTTCCGTGGTTTTCCGTGGACTGATGTTTCCTCTGATTCAGGGAAAGAGCAACCAGTAAGAAAGGGAGGAGGATTTAAGCTGGATCCCAAGTCCACTCAGCTTGGTCATGTTGGCTGGCAGCCTGGAGTGAAACACTATTTTAAAGGCTTGCTTTCCCTCTGGCAGGCTTAGCTAGTGCAGCAGCGGCAGCCCTGCTTAACTTATGCCACTGTGTTTTCCACCCGCTTCTTGTGCATAGGCTTGCTCCTTATACCTATACACTGTTCTTCACTCAAGATTCTGCCTTCCTAAGTTGCTTCTCCTATCTCTGTCTGTCTCAGTATCTGGGTTCTGCACATGCGTTTGTGCATAGAGCTTAGTTGGCTCCCAATTTGCCCAGTACATTGTTCCAGGTCTCACTACACAAGAGTGAGGGCTGGTGCCCATTGAGACTAGCAGGGCAGAAGGCAGGGAGACCAACAGCAGATGTGGTCAGAGTCAATGACAGGAAGAGATTCACCTTGGCTGGTTGTAAGGAACAAGGAAAAAGGGTAAGTTCTGTTTTGTCAGAATCCTAACTTTTAACTGCATTTCTGATGTACTAACTGCTGCTGCGGGACGCGGGTGGTGCTGTGGTCTAAACCACTGAGTCTCTTGGGCTTGCCGATCAAAAGGCCAGCGGTTCGAATCCCCGCAATGGGGTGAGCTCCCGTTGCTCGGTCCCAGCTCCTGCCAACCTAGCAGTTCAAAAGCAAGCCAGTACCTTCTGGCGGGAAGGTAAACAGTGTTTTCGTGAACTGCTCTGGTTTCACCAGAAGTGGCTTAGTCATGCTGGCCACATGACCCAGAAATCTGTCTGTGGACAAACATCAGCTCCCTTGGCCAGTAAAGTGAGATGAGCGCCACACCCCCAGAGTTGTCTGCGACTGGACTTAACTGTCAGGGGTCCTTACTTTTAACTGCTTCTGCAGAAGCTTTTCCACTGCTAGGAATTTTGCTTTTGAGCAGACAGCTGCATTCCTTTTTAAGGCACAGAAAACATCTGGTACCTACTAACTTTGTTTTTCATTAAAGCCAGTTGTTCCCAAGCAGTTTTAAAACCTCAACAAAGTAAGGAGATGTGATGTCCTCTGGCTTTGAAAATTCAAGACTCTTCTGTGATTCAGAATTTCCACTACTGACAAACGTGATTTGACAGGATCTCACTTCACATGGGACCAGCTCCTCCCTTATTGTGCCTGCCTGATTTTGCAGGGCTGTTTAGTCCTAGTGTTTTCTTTCTACTCCTCTAGGGCAGTCTGTGGTGGAGTTCATTACAACAGCCCCCTTAGCAAGCCCAAAAATTCAGGCAGCTGTGTTGATCCATTACCACACAGAAACTTCAAAGAGCAACAGAACATAGCACACTACCTAGTTTCTTAGATTCAGCATGACTGCAATCCTATGCATGGTTTTCCGGGACTGAGCTCCTTTGAACTTAGTGGTACTTCTAACTGCATAGGTT
The DNA here is from genome assembly GCF_951804945.1 of Podarcis cretensis. Taxonomy (NCBI): domain Eukaryota; kingdom Metazoa; phylum Chordata; class Lepidosauria; order Squamata; family Lacertidae; genus Podarcis; species Podarcis cretensis. The sequence goes on from NC_137181.1 coordinate 19,904,911, forward strand.
CAACTTGTAAAACACATTGAGCTTTAACAAAAGATCTTAGCCAGCTGAAATGAAACCTTTCAGCTTTTAATTAGAAATGAAAACAATCTTGCAAATAAGCATCACCACATAAACTGCTAACATGAAGTTAGACCTCCATGAAATAAAAGGGAAAAAAGTATCCTGTCTCTGCTTAATTATTTTCCTCCTAGCTTGCTGGCAGGTGTGGAGGACATTTGGCCCTCCAGATACTGCTGAAATACAACTCCCACCAGCCTCAAGCATGGCCAAGGATGATGGGAACTGTAGTTCAGAAACATCTGGAGGCTCAGAGAGTCCCCACCCCTGCTTTATGGCTCTGCTAATATGTCTCAAAAGGGACGCAGGTGGCGCTGTGGGTTAAAGCCTCAGCGCCTAGGACTTGCCGATCGAAAGGTCGGCGGTTCGAATCTCTGCGGCGGGGTGCGCTCCCGCTGCTCGGTCCCAGCGCCTGCCAACCTAGCAGTTCGAAAGCACCTCCGGGTGCAAGTAGATAAATAGGGACCGCTTACCAGCGGGAAGGTAAACGGCGTTTCCGTGTGCGGCTCTGGCTCGCCAGAGCAGCAATGTCACGCTGGCCACGTGACCCGGAAGTGTCTCCGGACAGCGCTGGCCCCTGGCCTCTTAAGTGAGATGGGCGCACAACCCCAGAGTCTGTCAAGACTGGCCCGTACGGGCAGGGGTACCTTTACCTTTACCTTTAATATGTCTCAAAGAAACTTGAAAGCCTCCTTATCACCTCATTCACTTGTCAAGGCAAGGAGATTCCTTCACGTATCCTGGTGCTCCTGCAGATTATGTCATTGCTCTTGCTCTGACAAAAGTCCCAGAGCTGCAATCCACTGTATTTCCTAAATCTGTATTTCCAAACCTTGTCTGCAGGGGGAAAGGGACGACAGCAGAGAAATTTTCTTGTTTAACTGAAAACATGCACAAGCTGAACACTGTTGTTTGAAAGTGTGTGATACTCTCCATTAATGGGGGTGCCCATATATTGAAATAACTTTTAATACCTGCTGTTTCCTACTGTAGTAAATGGTACTGTACTACAATATAAAGAACATTACTACTAATAGTAGTAGTAATAATAATAATAGTAGTAATAATAATAATTTCATATTTATACCCCGCCCATCTGGCTGGGTTTCCCCAGCCACTTGGGTGGCTTATAGACTATATAAAACACAATGAAGCATCAAACATTAAAAGCTTCCCAATACAGGGCTGCCTTCAGATGTCTTCTATAAGTTGAATAGTTCTTTATCTCCTTGACATCTGAAGGGAGGGTGTTCCAAAGGGAGGGTGCCACTACTGAGAAGGCCCTCTGCCTGCATCTCTGTATCTTCACTTCTCGCAGTGAGGGAACCAGCAGAAGACCCTTGGAGGAAGGTACCTTTTTTCTGTGTAAAATAAATGTGGAATGCTCAGTTAACACATTTTCCCCCTCTATCATATGCTTATTGCTGGTGTGGAACCAGGATGATCTATTCTAGGGAGCTGCATTTTTCTCATAAGGGAAGGAGTCTTCATCCCAGCTCAAGCCTTTTGTTTCCCCCAAAGGCTGCAAAACCTTTGCTAAGCTGTTATTCGCAGCATAATTATTCCCCTTTAATGCCTCGGAAACCTGAGATTCTTGATGACTCCGACTATGGGGACAGGGCCATTTTTCATGGGCTTTTTGAAATTTGCTGCAACAACTGAGTAGAGAGTCTCAGGGGAAACCCGGGGTGGGGGAAAGGATTTGGCAGTGCAGTTTCCTTGAAGTCGTAGGGGGGATCCCTCAGGGCCTCTGAAACAATTGTTTAGGGGTTTGGTTCAGTGTGTTGCACATTTATTTTTAATAATAGTTATATACTGCTAACTCATGTAGATAATGCCCGAGCAAATATAAAATCACAGTAAACATATCAAAAATATAAATGCCATAACTGGCCAATCACCTAAACTCCATCCAACTGAAAAGGCCTGCCGACACAAGGTGGTTTTCAAAAGACATCTAAAAGTAAGAGCACCAGAAGGTAATAAAAGCCTGCTGGATCAGGCCAGTGACCCATCTAGTCCTCCATCCTGTTCTCACAGTGGCCAGCCAGAAGCCTATGGAAAGTCCACCAGCAGGACCCGAGCACAAGAGCACTCTATCTACTTGTGATTCTCAACAACTGGAATTCAGGGCCATGTTGCCTCTGACTGTGGAGGCAGAATATAGCCATTGTGACTAGTAGCCACTGAGAGCCTTGTCCTCCATGAATTTGTCTAATCCTCTTTCAAAGCCATCCAAGCTGGGCATCATCATCATCAACAACAACATTTGGGAGAGTGAAATCCATAGTTTAACCATGAGGTATGTGAAGAAGTATTCTCTGAATTTGCGCCAGGAAGAACTTTTGCTATTTTTCTGTAGCATCATTCAGGGCAGCACAGAATTGGGTCCTGGGCATTTGCCTTGGTACTATGAAACTAATGAAGCTTATGCTTCAGGGCCTCTAATCTTGGAGGGGCCCCAGAAGTGACTTTAGTCCACATTGCTTAATTTATGGGGGGCAAAGACCTGACTTGAGTCACACAATTCAGACCATTCTATGATGCATCATGCATGTATATAACATTTCCCTAATTTTAGCCCCCCCCCCCAATAACTTGAAAACTATAAGGCATAGGAAAATATTTTTTGTACCAGTGACTTTGACATGTGAAATAATCCAGTACAGCAATTTTCTCTCTCAAAATCTCAGATGTAGTAGTTAATTTAAAAATAAATAAACTGTGATGATCTGTCATGGAACAACCCAATGAAGAAAATAACTGTGGTTACTCAGACCTCATTGCTGGTCACAAAGGGGGACCCATAGCAGTTCAAGCTTCGGGGCCCGCAAAATGTAGGTCAACCTGTAGAAGGCTCATGACCAAAAAAATGTGTGCCGTGGTGCCTAGGAATTTCTCCATCCCACTGATCCCTTTTAAACCAGTGTTCTTTCCCCAAAGGTGCTGAAAGATCCATCTGATCTGCTGATTCCTCTGAAGAGCCTTTGCTACCCCTGGTGACGGAGAAGCAGGGTGCCTTCCTGCAACACTGGAGAGCCCAGCGTGGGAGTAGCATGACTAAGAATGGCAAATTAAGGTTAACTGCTGAGGAGGAAACCACAATTGCCCCTAAGGAAGCAATTCTTGCCATTTCTAAAAAGACAACCACTACCTCTCTCTCACCGCCACCGATAACACTCAAGAACGAACAGGATGCTGCTGTGCTTTGGAAATCGCTGCTCAGCTACAATGCATATGAAACTGCACCTAGGCTGCAGATTAGAAGGCTATTGATTTTATCCATCACTGTCCAGGGGGAGAGAATAAGGATGGTGCCGTTTTCACTGCAGGCGGAGGAGGAGGAGGGGAGGGGGAGGCCCACACTTGCATTCAAATGAGCTGGTGACTCTGAGCCTGAGCTGCCAGGGCATGAATGCTAAGCAGCCTCGTTCCCGGTTCAATCTGCTCAGTGCCTAGCTAATAATTATTCTCTGGAGAAAACCCTACAGGAGACATTTATTCCTCCCTCCTCTCCTTCGCTTGCATCTCCCTGGTATTTATGCAAGATTAAGGAGCCTGGTTACGCTGTTACCTCTCTGATTGGTGCTCTATTTTAACCTCGCTTATAAAGCACCGGCCCAAGCCTTTTCCTGTAGACAAGAGCAAGAGGAGCCTTTCTTCCTCCCCACATTTCTCTCCACCTTTTGTACGAAAACGGCGGCATGGATTAGCTGTTCTCAGGATTGCCTCGTGGCAGGCAACCAATGAGGAGAGGCGGGGAGGATAAATGGTGCCAGACTCCCAGAGGTGCTGTGGCACTGTGTAATTATTGCTCCAGACAGCTGAAAGCAGCAGGGCTTCTCCTCTCTCCTGCTTCATTTCAGCCTGCCATGATTGCTGGCACAGAAAGATGCTGATTATAAGTAAACATTAATTATGCCCCTGCTATCATGCCGGTTGAAGTACAGTTATCTTAACAGAGAAGCAATCCTATTGCTTGCCCTTTTCAAAAGCAGAAAAAGCACTTCCCAAGCTGCGGGTTCAAGCTTCTAAGTGGCTTTCTTGTGCAAGGAACACAGGTTCTCCTGCGCAGCTGGGGATGGAGAGCTGCCTGTTTTGTAGCTTGCCATGGGCAAGGAGGCTCCGAGACAAAACTTCGCTTTATTATGGTGTTGTGTGGCCCTCTCGGAGGTCCAGAAAGTCCTAGGCTCCTTCCAGCTTTTGAGACCCCCCAAACACAATAAGCACACAAAAACAAAACAAGGCACCAAAGACAATAAAATGTGACAGTTTTCTAAGAATATATGATGAGTGTGTTAGATCAGGCTAATGGCCCATCTAGTCTAGCATCCTGTTCTCACAGTGGTTGCCCGTAGGAAGCCTACATTACCTATAAATCCGTGCAGCAATCTGTTCAGTGACAGCTTCTCCATCATCACCAGATGCAACTTCATCCTCAAGAGTGAGGTACAAGCAAGGCCATCCCTGCCATTAGGCAAAGTGAGGCAGCTGTCTTAGGCGGCTGTTCCTGGGTGGCAGTGGTGAGGTTGGGAGGAAAGAGCTGTGTGTGCCACATGGCCTAAGTCTTCTTGCTATCCTCAGGTGTGATGGAGGACAATGTCCCATCACCAGTGTTAAAGTAACATTCAGCTGGCACTTTGGTTGGCACTTTGGTTGGCTTCTGTAAGAGGAACTGTAGGGTTAGAGGAGCTGTCCTCTGCCTCAAGCGGCAAAATACTTTGAGCAGGCCCTGGGTATAAATGGCAAGATAAACTACCTGAAGTCATATTCTGAGCTCCAGGAAGAATCAGGGTCTCAAAGTCCACACATTTTGCAGCCCATTTAGCAATCCTTGGGCTGGCTTGACCAGCTCCTCATGTACTGAGGAGGGAAGGGATGACTGGTGTATACAAATAAATAACAAAATGCCTGACTGCCCAGAAATATGCCGAAACTTCTCCTGAGTCAGGAGATTCTCCTGAGTCAGGAAGGGGTTGGAATGCTAATGGTAATTCTCGCCCCCCCCCCCCAAAAAAAAAGCTGAATTGACACACTCACATGCATCTTCAGCGACAACTGCTTGCTTCTTAAGATGAAAAGGGCTTAAAGTCTGTTTGGTGGAAATGGAACATTGGCTCTCCTTAGAACTCTTGGCACTCTGCATCCCCCTCAAATTTCACGTATCTCTTTAGGAGGCAACACAAAGGGGCTGTCAATGGCAAACTGCTGCACTAGCTCTGAGCAGGACTTGCTCAGCCCCAAGAAGGATCGAAGTTGATCTTTGTGCTTCACAAATGGCTTTTGCTAGGTCTTATTTTGGCAGCATGCCCGCCTGAGAATGCTTTACAAATTACACCGTGTCTGTCTAAAACTGACATTCTGCCCCGTTGATAGCGCCCACATTACTGAAACTCTTATAGGACGCCTTATCTAATTGTGCCATGCTCAGGTTCATCCTTGCTGCACACCAGAATGTAATTTTGGAAAATTTTAATACGCCCGCTTTCTCCAGATGTTGGACACCTTACATTATGGAATGCAGATGCTGCGGAAGCCAAATCAAATTTTTTTTGCATGGGAATAACATTTCTGGAACGATAAAAGCTATGAACTTATGGGATTCTTCTGTTACAGGAATCCACTGGTGGGTTAAGGATACGTTAAGGGGACGGCAGTCTACAACAAGGTGAGCTGGGGTTTCTCAGTGCTAGGAAGCCTGCTTTACAAAGGGTAAAACCCCTGGTCCATTTGCTCTCTACTGTCTACACTGACAGGCAGTGCATGTCCCGGGTTTGCCACCCCTACCTAGGTATGCCTAGATTTGAACCTGAGACTTTCTGCCTTGAAAGCATGTGCTCTATCAAATAAGCTTCCCCTGAAGCACGGCTGGGGAACCTATGGCCTACAAAATGTTGCTGGACTCCATATCCCTAATCACCTCTATCCATATGCCTGTATACACTCTCAAATAACTAATAGGTTTGCAAGAAAGAACTTTCCCTTGCAGAAGCCATGCTGATTCTGCTTCAGTACGGCTTGTTCTTCTATATGCTTTAACAATATTTTCCACCAGTTTTCCAGGGACAGACATTACACTAACAAGTCTGTTATTTCCTGGATTCTCCCCAGATCCCTTTTTAAAAATGGGTGTTACATTGTCTACTTTCCAGTCTCCATACTCCTTCTTTCTCAATCTTCATCCTTCCATTTCTCCCTGAGAATAGTGGGAAGCCTATCCCTAAGGGTCAGACTACAGAGACTCTAAAGTGGTGACAGGGAATCAGTGTCCTTCCACATGGTTTTGGATTACAGCTCTATTGGCTGTGCTATCTGGGAATCATGGGAGTTGGAGTCCAACAGCAATTGGAGAGCTGCAGGTTCCCCCATCCATTTCTAAAGAGATACACTTCATAAGACAAACAGAACAAACTGCAAAGTATAAGGATACACCACTGTCTTATAGTACTTTGCTTTGGCTAGGCAGCTACATTTTTGTAAAAAACAACACCACCACTACTCATGCTGTTCTTTGATGGAGCAACAAGCAATATGAGTGAGTTGGAACTTCTTCATTCATCTTTTCTGAGAGGCTGGGGGGCTGTTTTTTCCTCTCCTGCTTCCAGCACCCAACACTTCAAACAGGAAATGGCACTGTATTTTGAGGTACTAAATTTTAGAAATGCACACACAAGTCTCCTTATGTGGTGCAATTGCACACATCGTTGGAGTAGACAATTACAGCGACTGCCAGAGTGCTCTTGAAAGGCAGCCTCTGCTGAGGATAAGATTTCACTTTCTTGTGACAACCCTGCATTGCAGTGGAAGAGTCTCAATTTGATTATCTGGCTGTTCCATAGCTCTTATATTTACAACCTTGCTGACCTCTGGGGAAAGGGTAAGGATAGCCAGCCAATCACTCTGGAGCCATTTCCAAAGGTCAAAGCAAGAGAACATTCACTCCTGGTAATTCACAAATGCTACATCTCTGAACCCTGGTCGCTCTGACAAAAAATTGGCAGAAGAACGCAAGTTAATGTGAAATATTTATCCATTTCTAGGGCAACTGTCTGAACACAAAGCATTAACCTCATTCTTGCTTCAGGTTTCAAGGCTACAGACTGAAGTGCTCTAACAGGATCTGAAATATAACTGATATTTATTAATGGATGCTTTTGAATGCTTTCCATTTTCAGTTGGAAATATAGCTCAAAGTAAGTTCATGATGGGTTCCTTTGTCCTTTTATTTACTTGCCTCCCGTAGGGCTGCTGACATGCACAGCCACAATATAAACCATACCTTTTGGAATAACTTGCACTCCTGTCCAGTAATGAGCCCTTTGAGAGATTGCTTCACTGCAAAATCATGAAGGTGCTCATTCCCATCCAAACATTTCTGAGCGCTTTTCCAAATAATTAAGAATAAACATCGGGTCATAGCTGTCTTTGCTGGCATATCTGCTTGCTATGTGGGTGCGGCGTAACAACCAGCCTTGCCCTGCTTTGGTGACATCATTGGTGGTGTGTGACCCAAGTGCAGAGTCAGACAAGTCTTAACACCGAGCTCTGTCACAAGTAGAGTTTCACACTTCATGCTGTCAACACAATCCATGGAATTACTTCTAACTTTTATGGCAAGATAAAACATAGCCAGACCATCTTGACTCAATGGAATCAACGCATCTTAAACATTTCTGACCGACTCCACCATCTTCTTAGAGATAGAAATAAATAACCCACGGGGGTGTGTGTGTGTTTGTGTGCGCATGTGTAAAACACTTTTACAACATGCAAAATGAGCATATTGCTACAAGCAAAGTGCTGGCCCAGCATGGCTGAGATTAATGTAGCTCTCAGCTTAGTGAAGCTCCATGTCTCTCCCAGCATCAGCAAGTGTTGACACCAGGGGTGAATGTACCGACGGGAGGACAAGGTGCCCTGGAGAGGCTGCAGTAGCTCCACTGCTCAGCAATGGTTGGTGCTGTGAAGGAATCAAAAAAGGAGACCAAAAGACAGCACACTCACACACTCAGAAGGGAGGAGAAGGCTGTGGGGATGAAGGAATAAGCTATAGTCCCAGCTCAACGTACATAAGGGAGCCTGGGAAACCACTGTAGAAGGGCGTGGGGGCCATTATAGGTTCCATGATTGTGACTCAAGGAAGCTAGGCTCATTTCTGCCTCATTTCTGTCAAAGAGTTTTCTGCCGACCCTGCCCAATCTGTGACACTAGGATAGTTTGGGTAATCTGTGTTGGAGGCTTCATTTCATACACAACCGTACCCCAACCTTCTAAAGCATTATAGTATAGATAAGCACTGGAAAAAGGATCAGGTGTGCCAAAAATACATCCCTTTGGAGGAACAAAGGTTCACTCAAGCAAGCAGAGACAGGCAAGGCCTCTGCTTGTCCACCAAGTTCACCAGACGTGGTGGACAGAAACAATCTCTTGTAAGTGCACCAGCAGCCTCAAGCACAGAAGACATCACCACTTCCTTTCCAAGGGTTTCCTCTTGCCTGCAACATTAAGCCACCCACCCAGATGCATTTTTTAAATGTAGCAGCCTGAAGTGAATCATGGACAAGTTATCAACAGACACCCCCTTGCTTAAAAATCAGATGAGAGTTCAAAATAGCACGGTAGTTGCAGGGGAAACTGACAGCACAACCTAACACAATCCTTGCTCAGGCAGAAGTCCAACTGAGTTCAGCGGTGTTTGATCCCACGTAAATGGGTAAAGGATAGCAGTCTAAAACATGTATAGGCAGGTTGAGAAGCTGGTAGGGAATGCTTGTATAGATAAGACAGCAGAGTAAAAATAAAATTGAACAGTGATCAAGAGTGGATTTCATTTACTGTGACACGACGTTCAATTCTGTTCATCAGTATGAAGCAAAGTAGAAGACCACAGTGGTGCAAAATCGATATTTCTATGTATTTGAGAGCAATGGCATGTATTGATCCATAAGCTGTCACATGTGGAGGAGGAAAGGAGAAAGTATGACCAAACCAAAACTGAGAGAGTTACTGAATGTTGTGCATGATAAATTTAGAATTCCTAAATCTGAACACTTAGACCCACTTGTGGTGTTTGTACAGAGCCCCTGGTCGTTTCACGGACTACTGACCTGTACACCACCACTTTATTCTTCCGCTGCCACCAATTTTGTGGAAAAAACCCAGGGTTCCCCGGTGAAGTGTTGAGTCTCAGTCAGGTAGGGCTAACAATGAAGATTAAAGTTTATTTCAAACACAAACAAGTTTTAAAATATATTTGAAAAGCTGTCACTCTATTCCCTCTCAGTATTGTCCCTGTCTCTAACTCACTCTGACTCCTCTATCTCTGCCCCCCCCAAAAGAACCAACCAAACTGTCAAAACCTCTGGGCTGAGCCTCAAAATCAGGTAGGCTCTGCTCCCGGGCTTTCTTATTGGTCAACCTAGATTATTATTTTGCCCTGCTTCTAAATCTGTGCCCTTCCAGTTAGCAAAGTTGGGGCTTTTGGTTATCCCAGCTGCAAGACTTGGCTGGCGAGAACAGGATTTGTCATGTGTGCCAGCATCTTCAAAAGATAGGTGGCTTAGTGCAGAGAAAGTGCAGCTGGCGTTAGAAGAAAAGCTGTCTCGTTTCAAACGGCAGCACATGAAAAGTGACCTGCTATTTACTGATCATCTTGCCATGTCCCCTAAGAGGCTGGTGATGTTTCCAGCTACTTTGCTACTCTGAAAAAGGTGTTCCTAGGGAGACCCAGCTGCTCCTCTATTCACTTGCTATGTCAACTGCTTCGCTTTGCGGATGTAAAGGGACCTGCTCTTTAGATACTGGTGGGGGAGGGGGAGCAGGAAAAGGCCCTCTTCTTCACCATACATTTTCTCCCCCCTAATTTAGGTTTAAAACAGCTTCAGTCCTTTTCTCTCTAACGCTTAAGGCTCCATCTATGCTTCAATTACTCAGTCCAGTTTAATATTCCCATCAATAGACCAAAGCCTTACAAATCGAGTCACAGTAGCTCCAATAGCTTTTCGGATGTAAAAAGTACTCCCCGCCCCCATCCAGCTATTCCATTCATTTATGTAATGAACAACTTGATTCTATTACTTATTAAGCTACTAGCACATCCATTCTTCATCATTATTTCATTCATTTTCATTATTGTTTTCCCCTACTTTCAATGGGCGACCCAACTCCTCTTCAGATCCTGTAACTTCTTTTGAGATTGGCAGGATCTGCACAAACCTGGCTGCATCATTCCAAACCCTGCTAGTCATATTCTGTATCAATTGAAGCTTCCAAGTCATTGTGGAGATCTTCAAGGGGAACCCCACATATAATACAAATGGAGTAATCCAGCATAGATCACTGTGACCAGACTACCCTTTCACAGAAATATCTGCAGCTGGCAGAGGCTTCTAGTGACAAAGTTTCTCCAAACTGTGTGCTTAAGAACCAAGAATCCCATATGCAAAGATGTCGGCATTGAGAAAAGTTCATAAAGAAATAAAATTTTCCAAAACATATCAGGCAGAAATGAAATTTGGCACTTCTTGAGAAAAACAGTAGATTTTGTGGGGGTCTGTTAGAGAAAAGCAAATATATTTCCTTCTCTTGAGTTTGTAGTGATCTAGCCAGCTCTTGCTTAGAGCCTCTGTGTTTAAGTTACCTCCACTACTAAATGCTGAACCATTTTGTTTATTGTTATTTTCCAACTTGAGACAAATGTCTGCTATTTTTCTCTTTTTAATCTCCACTCACCCTGTACATGTCTGCATGAATAAAGCCTTATCCCTCCAGAAACCGTAAGTGATTACTTCAGTCAAATTTATTCAAGCTGTGAGGTTTGCTAACAACATGCCTCCCCACTTTGTTTTGTATGATAAATTGTAACTGCCTGCAGCAGGGTATAAAAGAAAACAGGCAAGGAGGGAGGAATTTGGAGGGTGAGCTGTAAAGTGGGCAGCTTATGGTTAATTCACTTTGCCTGAATACGATACAGTCTGCAACCAGAAATGCTTGTATCTTCCTTTCCTATATCTATGTTACTCTTGGCCTGAGTAACTGCTTTATTTGATGCAATCTTCTTGACTGGATGCAAAGACCAACAAAGTCCCTGTACCTCTAGTAACTGGGCAGAAGGTTGAATTCCTCCAAGTGCACTTTATCATGCAGGGATGAAACAATCTGTGTCTGCAGACATTTCCTCTTCTGCACACTCTTGTGGCAGAGCAGCCCAGTTTCCCCTTCTACTTGATCACCTTATAGATCAGATGTTCCTTGCTGCTATTGAGTGCAATGGTCCAGATTCATACCACATGTTTCCATACCTCAGTATCCAGAGAAAGGTACTGACACCTTGCCTTTTACTAATTGAAAGCCTTTCATTTCAAGATGTATTTTTTATACTACACTGACATCTGCAGGAATGCAAAATAGATATGGTTATCAGAGGGAAATTAAGGTTTTTAAATAATTTAACCAATCTTGCGTTGTAGATAATGGCTGTGTTAGTCTTTTTCTGAGACGCACATTGGACACACAGTTTCCACAAGAAGCCAAACCTTACAGTGAAAGCTGTGCTATTGCTCTATGTATTAGCAGACTTTAATTACCCCTTGCTGGTGGAATTGCTCATATGCCAGCATGTCACAGGAGGCCAAAAGAGTGCAGGACTTGCCAGCAGCAGACATTAGTCAGTTAGGTCAGGGCTATGCAGAAATTAGACTCACAGGAAAGCTGACACAAAACTTGCACTAAGCGTGTGTGTGTGTGTGTGTGTGTGGTTAATTGTTCTATACGGAAAGAAGGAGCTGAACTTGACAACACATAGTGCATATCCTACTGGCTGTTGTAAGTCTTGCTAATTTCTTTTTGAAAATCTCATCCAAAGGTATTTAGCCAGGGGAAACTTAAAGAGCAGTTCAAAGATTCCATGCCACCATTCATTTGATAATGAAAAACCAGATATGAAATATTTGTAAGGAAGCTTTTTTCTACAATATACTGTATTTTTTCGTGTATAACACGCCCCAATGTATAAGACGACACCTATTTTTTGGAACTGCAGCAAAAAGGGTGGGGGGAATTGCCCAAGGTTGTTGAGCTTTTTTGAGGGGAGGGTCACCGTCACCAATCGCTCTACAGCAGGGGTCAGCAAACTTTTTCAGCAGGGCGTCGGTCCACTGTCTCTCAGACCTTGTGGGGGGCCAGACTATTTTTTTGGGGGGGGGAGATGCAAGGGCACCACAAGCCCCGGTGGCTGCTCACCTGTGTCTTGTGAGCGGCAGGGGCTGGCGGTGGCGGAGGGACGATGAGTGGCGTGCGAAAGGGCTCTGGAGAGGAGCTGCTTAAAATGTTGGCCATTTGAGTGCTGCTGCTGGCACCAACAAATATGGAGGGGAGGAAGGCGCCGGAATCGTGGAAGGAAGCTTTCATCACATTGATACCAAAATCGGAAGCTGAAAAGACACAACTTAAGAACTACCGTCCCATCTCCCTTTTAAATGTGGATTACAAAATATTTGCAGACGTTTTGGCAAGTAGACTTAAAAAAGTTTTAAACGAAGTAATTCATAAAGACCAGGCAGGCTTTCTCCCAGGTAGACACATGTTTGCCAATACAAGGAACATTATTGACATTTTGGAACTTTTGCAAACTGATATAAATACAAAAGCAGTGCTAATCTTTATAGATGCGGAGAAGGCCTTTGATAATATCTCTTGGAAATTTATGAAGGGAAATTTAAAAGAAATGGGAGTGGGTCGGGGTTTTGAGAATGGGATTGATGCAATATATTCAGAACAAAAGGCTAAATTGATAGTAAACAATGTGGTCACTGAAGAGTTTAAAATTGAAAAAGGAACACGACAAGGCTGCCCGATTTCCCCTTTGTTATTTATATCAGTTCTGGAGGTGCTCTTGAATATGATTAGAGGGGACCGGTTGGTGGAAGGGATTCAGGTCGGAGCGAAACAATATAAACTTAAAGCTTTTGCAGATGACCTAGTTCTGACCCTGCAGGAGCCAGAATCTAGTACAAAAAGAGTATTACAACTGATCCAAGATTTTGGTCGGGTGGCGGGATTTAAACTAAATAAACAGAAAACTAAGGTGTTGGGGAAAAATCTGACAGATGTAGAGTCGGAACAGTTTCAGAGAGAAACAGAACTAACTGTGGTCAAAAAAGTAAAGTACCTAGGGGTAAACATAACAGCAAAAAATCTGAGTCTATTTAAGGATAACTATGAAAAATGTTGGTTTGAAATTAAGAGAGATTTGGATAGTTGGACAAAATTGAAGCTTTCTTTGTTAGGCCGAATTGCTGCTGTTAAGATGAATGTATTGCCAAGGATGTTGTTTTTGTTTCAAACATTGCAGATTGTGGATAAAACAGAGTGCTTCCGGAAGTGGCAGAGAGATATATCTAAATTTGTCTGGCAGGGCAAAAAGCCCAGAATTAAGTTTAAGATACTAACTGATGCGAAAGAAAGAGGGGGCTTTGCCCTGCCGGACTTAAAGTTGTATTATGAAGCCGCAGCCTTTTGCTGGCTAAAAGACTGGCTACTTCTCGAAGACACTGACGTATTGGATTTGGAAGGGTTTAACAATGCTTTTGGTTGGCATGCATATCTATGGTACGATAAGGTTAAGATCAATAAGGTCTTCAAGAACCATATTGTCAGGAAAGCAGTTTTTAATGTCTGGACAAAATACAAAGACTTACTGGAAAACAAAACTCCGAGGTGGCTTTCACCTCTGGAAGCTAAGGCCCGAAAAAGACCCAATATGGAGGCCAAATGGCCAAAATATTGGGAAATATTAGAAAAAGATGGAGACAATTGGAAATTGCAGAGTTTGGAGAAAATGAAGGATAAAGTGCGAGACTGGTTACACTACGCTCAGATTAAAGAAGTTTTTAAAAATGACAAAAAGCTAGGGTTCCAGGTGGAGAAATCGAAGTTGGAAACAGAACTGTTAGAGCCTAAGACTAAGGTATTATCAAGAATGTATAACTTGCTGCTGAAATGGAATACACAAGACGAAATGGTTAAATCGGTTATGATAAAGTGGGCTCAGGACATTGGGTATAATATTATGTTTGAGGACTGGGAAAGGTTGTGGACCACCGGGTTGAACTTCACTGCATGTAATGCTCTGAAGGAAAATGTAATGAAAATGATATATAGATGGTACATGACCCCAGTTAAACTTGCCAAAATATACCATTTGTCTGATAATAAATGTTGGAAATGTAAAGAAAATGAAGGAACATTCTTTCACCTCTGGTGGACCTGCCCTAAAGTGAAGGCCTTCTGGGAAATGATATATAATGAGCTGAAGAAGGTATTTAGGTATACCTTTACTAAGAAACCAGAGGCCTTCCTTCTGGGTATTGTCGGCCAGAAGGTGTTAAAGAAGGACCGAACATTTTTTATGTATGCAACAACGGCAGCAAGGATACTCATCGCTAAGAATTGGAAAACACAAGATCTACCCACACTGGAAGAGTGGCAGATGCAGCTGATGGACTATATGCAACTGGCCGAGATGACTGGCAGAATTCGAGACCTGGGAGAAGAGAGGGTTGAAGAAGACTGGAAGAAATTCAAGATTTATCTACAAAAGTATTGTAATTTGGTTGAATGCTAAGAAGGATGCTAGATCATAAATAATTGCCTACCATTGAATTAGATTTGAATTTGACGATAAGTGAGATTGAGGGAAACATAAAATTTTTGGAGATTAGATTAAATTAACTGAACAAGATTTAAGAATATAAAGAAGATGATAAATTGCTGGAAAAAATTTATAATGATGTAAGTGGGAGTGGGAGACGCGAGGGAGTCCAAAGAAGTTCTGAAAAATGTGTTATGATACATGTTATATTGTTTATTATTTTTGCATTTTGTATTTAAAAAATTTCAATAAATATTTATAAAAAAAACAAAAACAAAACTTGCACTAAGCGTGTGTGTGTGTGTGTGTGTGTGTGTGTGGTTAATTGTTCTATACGGAAAGAAGGAGCTGAACTTGACAACACATAGTGCATATCCTACTGGCTGTTGTAAGTCTTGCTAATTTCTTTTTGAAAATCTCATCCAAAGGTATTTAGCCAGGGGAAACTTAAAGAGCAGTTCAAAGATTCCATGCCACCATTCATTTGATAATGAAAAACCAGATATGAAATATTTGTAAGGAAGCTTTTTTCTACAATATACTGTATTTTTTCGTGTATAACACGCCCCAATGTATAAGACGACACCTATTTTTTGGAACTGCAGCAAAAAGGGTGGGGGGAATTGCCCAAGGTTGTTGAGCTTTTTTGAGGGGAGGGTCACCGTCACCAATCGCTCTACAGCAGGGGTCAGCAAACTTTTTCAGCAGGGCGTCGGTCCACTGTCTCTCAGACCTTGTGGGGGGCCAGACTATTTTTTTGGGGGGGGGAGATGCAAGGGCACCACAAGCCCCGGTGGCTGCTCACCTGTGTCTTGTGAGCGGCAGGGGCTGGCGGTGGCGGAGGGACGATGAGTGGCGTGCGAAAGGGCTCTGGAGAGGAGCTGCTTAAAATGTTGGCCATTTGAGTGCTGCTGCTGGCACCAACAAAGCCCAGCCCCCTTTCTCTTCTATGCAGGGCGAGGAGAAGCCAGGAGGAGGGAGGGAGGAGGCACAGCCGCCACCACCGCCGTGTAAGGGAGAGGGAAAGAACGTGTGTGCTTGCAATCCACCCGACGATTCCCAGACCGTCCATGGGCCAGATCCAGAAGGCAATTGGGCCTGATCCGGCCCGCGGACCTTAGTTTGCCTACCTATGCTATACAGCCTGCCCGCCAATGAAAATAGCACACATCGCCATGGCCACCACTCGTCTGCACGTTCACCACCAAAAGCCGACCTGCACTCTCGAGGCAACCCGACAATTGCACACACGCCTTGCCACTGTCATAAATAGCCTGCCCAAAGGCCTTGCCGCAGCAACCAATCACATACCCAATCACCGCTGCCAATCTCCTGCTGGCTACTGCCAACAATTGCCTGTCTGCTATTGTTGTATAAGACGACCTGAAATTTTTGCCTATTACTTCTAATGAAAAAATATCATCTTATACATGGACAAATATGGTATATTCTTCTGAGGATAAATGGTTATCCCCACAAAACTCCCAAAGCCTAGGAAATTGCATTCATCTGGTCTTAGGACATTACAAGAACTAGAGAGGTTTGCATTTTTGTGGCTGCTGCCAAGCAGCATGAGTAAGTAATAAAGAGATCCAGGTCTTTCTGCCTTTCACAATATTAGTATATTTATCCAGGCTCCAGGTTTATGAAAAACCTTTCAATAGTCAAAAATTGAGAGAGATGGGAATGATATGACATACGGTTACAGTGACACAGGGCAAAGAGAAAGAGCTGTGTGCGCACATGATCTTGGAAATTGGACCCAATCACAAGGAGGAATGTGGTTCTCCCAAAAGCTCTTATAATGCTATACCCACTCTCCATAGGGTGAGTCCAGGCGAGAAGCAGGCTAGCTGATGGAGTGCAGTTTATGGGGATAAACTGGTTGAAAGTAAGAAGGCAGGCAGGCAGGCAGGCATGTGGTAGTGGTTGTGGTTTAGGGCAGACTGAGGCTTGTTTGTTTATAAAATTTATAGCTTGACCTTCCTTCCCAAAGGAGCCCAGGCTGAAGGGACAGTCATCCCTCAAGAGAGGGGCAAACACATGAAAGTAGGTGGGAAGATGCAGGAGGCAAATATCTCAGAAAGGCACCATGTAGGAGGAAGAAGATTCTTCTCCCTCCAGCCTCAATGCAGGATAAAGCATGTCATTATGTCACTTTTGCTTTCTCTTAACTAAAAAGATTGTTGATGGGACTGTGGGTAAATTGTCACACCCTCAACATCAACAAATTAGAACTGCATGATTTTCAATCTCTGCATTATTTCTGAGAAAGGAGGAAATTGTGGACTGAAGGCTTCTACCTTCAGACCTTAACAAACTAGGAAGAGCAAACTGCACATGAACCGGGTTTTGGAGTGAGTTACAAAAATTATCTACTGAAAAACAAAAGACAAGGAGTTTGGGGCACTAGGTACAGCCAATCCTCAGAAATTATATGAACTGGAATGGGAGAAATCTGCGGAACCTTATATAATCCAGTGAAAAGTAGCCCAAGAAAATTAGTTGAAAATACAATTCACTGCCAAGGTAGCCCAAAGTATTTAGTTGAAAAGCTAACTTGTGCTCTCCCCATGTTCTAGTGGTAAGACAATAAACAAAAGTTGACAATTTACTGACCACAAATTGTACCCCAAAATCTATTGACTGATGCAGATTGTAGGACCACCTTGTTGTCATGTTGGCAACTGATACTCTTGCTGAGAGACAACCTGTATTTTCTTAGAAAGAATGTATTAAGCTTGCTTACTGTTGTGCATTTTTTGGTTTTGGGGTGGGCTTTTTGCAGCACAAGTACTACCTTAGAGAAAATTATCTGATTATCCATAACATTTGGGAAATTGCTGCAGTACTTTGAGGAAAGGAGTTTGGATCCTTGCTGAATAATGGCTATGCGTTTTTGGTGCTAAAAACTCACGTCTGGCTCTTAGACTTGCCAATCTCTGAATGATGGGAGTCTTTCCTGCAGCTAAGTTTGCAACAATCAACTGTTCTTTGGTGGTTCCTGCCAAGTGCAACAAAAGAAAACATAAATTTGCTGCTTTTATTCCCTCAACTCAAAGCTATTTTTAGCCTTGCATGGTCTTCCATTTAGATTTGTCATCCAAAGATTCCAGGGTCCAGGATATTGTACGACTTCCAGCTATTGTAGACATTTTAAAGACAATTAACGTCACCGAAGTGGTTGTGGACAGGAACCTCAGATGGTTTCTTTGTTAAGGCCATTCACTGGTTTCATCAACAATCAAAAACAAACTGCAGGATTGTTTACACAAAGGCATTTGCTGTCACCTTTATTTATACTTATATTTATAACTATCCAGGCAAGGATGTTCATGTGGTGTTTGACAACATTTATTATTATTATTAGAATTTATATACCGCCCTATACCCGGAGGACTCAGGGACAGTTCACAGAATAAAATCACAATATAAAACCACAAAATACGGTATATAATCAAAATAATAAAAACCCCCTGAAAAAACCTCCACATTTAAAAAGGGCATAGTAAGATAAGAAAAGTAGAAAACCAGAAAACTAATTCTGAATCTAAAAACTTTCTAACTGCTAATCAATGCATTGTGAAAACAAGCTACAGGTAACCTGTGCACAGAGCAGGTGAAAAAATTTCATTGCAAGGGGCGAGAAGACGGTTCTGTTGTGTTAGCTGAGCATCTGTTAATCACTTGGTGCTTTGCTGCCAGCTTTAAAGATAAAAGAACAGGTGAACTTCACCTAATCAGGTTTATCTTACTAAGGCCTAATTAATCAACACATTATTTTTACAGTGATGGCCTTGGGCGACAGTAACTTTTTTGCATTATTTTTACACAACAAAGTACCACATCATTTCTTATGGTGAAGCATTTGGATGAGGGGGCAAAAGCAAAACAGCAGGAAATGGTGTGAAGCCATGTGATGCTATGAAGATCTGGTTCTAGTCAGATCCCGAATGCGAGACCACCTGTGGAACCTTGAAAACTATGATGGAGGAATGGTGGGATACAAATGTTCTAGATAAGGTGTGAGGAACCTTTGGCCTTCCAGATGCTTGCAAACGACAGCTCCTGTCATTCCTGATGATTGGCCATGCTTGTTGGGGCTGATGGGAGTTGTAGTTCAGCAACATCTGAAGGGCCAACACCTGTTCTAAATACATAGACACCTTGCTTGTCTTAAAGTGTCTCTTAAATGACAACATTTTCCATACTCCTCCTAAAGAGGCCCACGCTGAACCTGGAAGTGTTAGATAACTAGCGCCTAGTTGCCAATATCTCCTTTTTGGGCATGGTGGCAGAGAGGATTGTAGCCAGTCAACTGCAGATGTACCTGGATGAAGTGGATTTACAGACCCATTTCAGTTTGACCTTAGGGCTGGGTATATTTACTGAAATAGTCTCCCTCACTGAAGACCTTTATTGGGAAAAGGACGAGGAAGCTCAACTCTGTCCATTTTCCTTGATCTCTCTGTGACTTTCAATACCACTTACCATGGTATCCTTCTGAAAGGACTTGGGGTGGGGAGGTTTGAGATCCTGCAGTGATTCCACTCCTTTTTGCAGGACTCTTACAAGAGAGTAGCACTCAGGGACCACAGCTGAGAACCAAGTAATTTATGCTGTGCGGGGGTCCCTCAGGGACCCATCTTTCCCCATGTTTTTAAAAAACCCACAGTCACCAAAACATGATCTAACTTCATTGGAAGCCCAATGTCAAGACTGAAGTAAGGTGGTTGGGGTTCCTGGTGTAGTTCCCAAGATAGTCTCTCCCCACTCAAAGGAATTCATGAAATAAAGTACGTACTGCAAAAAGTCTTGAGGTATCTTAAAAACTAACACATTTCTTATGTGGACTTGTTTTAAAAAAACCCAAACATATGTAGGTTGACAACTCTCTGCAAGCCGCAAATAAAAACATTCTGCCAACCTTGAGAAGCAAAAAGAAAATCTGAACATGTGCACAAACTTAACAATGCTTTCACTCAATTTCTGCCTTGGACCGGTCACCAGTTCTCAGCATTAACTATCTTACACAGCTGTTGTGAAGATACAGGTAAAGGTAAAGGGACCCCTGACCGTTAGGTCCAGTCATGGACAACTCTGGGATTGCGCGCTCATCTTGCTTTACTGGCTGAGGGAGCCGGTGTTTGTCCACAGACAGCTTCCGGGTCATGTGGCCAGCATGATGAAGCAGCTTCTGGCAAACCAGAGGAGCACAGAAACACCGTTTACCTTCCTGCCGGAGCGGTACCTATTTATCTACTTGCACTTTGAGGTGCTTTCGAACTGCCAGGTTGGCAGGAGCTGGGACTGAGCAACAGGAGCTCACCCCATTCGAACCGCCGACCTTCTGATCAGCAACCCCTAAGCTCTGTGGTTTAACCCACAGTGCCACCCATGTCCTGAAGATACAGGATACATAAAATGATGGCAAAAGGGGATTTAGTGCTTGTTGCACAACCATCACATTCTGATTCCTTTAAGCAGAGTGGTGCAGCTCTGAACTACATCTCTGAACTACAAATACTTCTTTTTTCCTGCAGCCTGCATAATCCTCTCCCTAACGACATCACCAGGGTTTCAACCAATCTAAATCTGGCATTATTACTGCATGTTTTAGATCCACGAGTTCCAGCGGGGGGAAAAACCCTGCTTCCAAACATGCTTCGTTCTCCACACCATACATTTAAAGCACTCTTATACCACTTTAACAGTCATGGCTTCCTCCAAACAATCCTGAGAACTATAGTTTGTCACTGAACTACAATTCCCAGTACCCTTAACAAACTCTGGTTCCCAGATACTTGGGGTAGCAAGGATGACCTTATTAAAGGAAGGGGACCTGGGCTCATAGAACTCACTGCTTTGCTTGACAAAACATCGCAGGTTCAATCCCTGGCATTTCCAGTTTATAGGATCAGGTAGCAGCTGGTGTTGATGGTAAAGGCCTCTGGCTGACACCCTTGGGAGACCCAATGAGAGCAGGCAATTTGACGCTGGAAGGAAGAATTGTCTGACCTAATATAAGGCAGGTTTCCTGTGTTTCTAACAGCTTATGGTATCAATTTTTCAATAAAACCAATAATCATTGCTTTAATTGAACAGTAAATAACCATGCCTTTGCATATTGTTCATTGTTCAGGTAACTCCAGTGTTTACTGGGGGTTATTTTGTCATGGTGCCTTTCTGTTTGGGGGTGACATCATCTGTCAGTGAGGCATGATCTTCCATTTAAGCAGGTAACACTTCTATGAGCCAGAGATGGAACCAGCATCCTCACACACACATTTTGGCCATAGTTACATTGGAGAATCAGCTTCTCCTCTCTCATGCCCATTGCAGTCCCCAGTCATTCTCCTCCCCCAAATCCCTCATAGCCTCTAATAAGGAACCCCCCCCCATGACTTCTCTCCCCACTTGGCTAGGTTTTCTCTGCCCTTCACGTTCCACCCCCATCAAAGGGAGTGGCTGCAGCCAGAAATGCCGCTTTTATTTATTTATTTGATAAGGAAACGTCTGGAGTGTTTTGTTTTTAAATCTTTTATGCGGCCTCAGGGGGATCGGTAATGGAAGAACTGGCAGGAGGCAGGCCACGCTAATCGTCCCCCGCGATCCCACGCCGCCTCTTTCCGAGAGACTTTTCTGACAGGAGACTCGGGCCTTTGGGACGGGAGCACAGGAGTGCTGATAAATATTTATCACTCCTGCCATCGTTAATTCAGGTACCATTTTTAAAACAGAGGGCCTGTAAGTTAAATAAAACCGGGAGAAGGCATGTATATAAAAATGGCAGGCTACAAATGTTCTCCCTTTGCCTAATTTGTTTTATAATTTTCTGGAAGCTGCCCAGAGCAACCCAGACAGATGGGCGGCATAATAAATAATAATAATAATAATAATAATAATAATAATAATAATAATTACTATTACATACACACCCACCATATAATCCCATTAAATTCAAACTGAAGAGTGGGCCAAATCCAGCCACCTCTGCCCTTTCCCCTCCTCATTACCTAAACCTCATTGTTTTCAGATTTGGTAATCCAGTGTTGTTTTTGCTTGTAGCTCAGTTCCTTCCCCACCTTTTTGTCAATATTTCCATTGACTGAGACGGCAACTGATGAGGAGCCAATCTATTACTAGCTTCCTTCCTGCTTTACTCACCCAGCATCCCTTTCCCAAGACCAAACTCTCTCTCTCTCTCTCTCTCTCTCTCTCTCTCTCTCTCTCTCTCTCTCTCTCTCACACACACACACACACACACACACAAACGTCAGACCATAGCAGATGTTCATACTAGCTTTATTTTGACAGCACACATGACACCATTCTGGCTCAGATCAAAGCCTTGGAGCAAGACTCAAGAAAAATAAGATTATTTTAGTCATGCTTTTTATTTTGGAAGGCTTGGGGCCAAATTCTGTTCTGTGTGAGCTCTGCTTGGACCTTCTGAGGGGGCTAAAGATTCTGAGGATTATGTCAGAGCGTGTCTACACAATACACTTAAAAAACGGTTTTAACCTTCAGGGCTTCCCCCAAGAGGATTCTGGAGAACACAATCATGTGAGGCAGGCAGAAGACTTGGCCATTTGGAGCCCTGCACAAACTACAATTCCCAGGGTCTTTGGGGGCAAGCTTTGATAATTCAAGTGGCATAAAGGCAATTTAAAAGAGCTGCCCTCAGAGATATCTCCCCTCCAGCTCATGCTTTTAAGAATATTCATACACTTTAATTCAAGGATGCAAACTATTAAGTCACTCTGTGGGTCACACTTTAATATTTTTATGAAGTGGGCTACATCACTATATTAACCACAGAATTTTTGTTACAATTTTAACTCAGTGTTTTGCCTTTGAACTCTTTCTCTTTTAAACCCTCTTTATTCGTGCTGCACTACTGTACTGTTGAACCACTCTCCTTTTTAACCCTCCCTCCTTTTTTCTGTTTGTCTCATATATTTCTAAGCTACCTTTAAAGTCTATAGCTTTACCTTGTTCTCTTGGAAGGAAATCCCATATGCAGTGATTTTTTTCTGGGAGGATGCAGGGGTACGCATACCTCTAAACATTTTGTGAAACTTTGTACTTTTGTCCATTTACTGTATTTATTTTCTCCGATTTGAACTATAAAATGGTGATTTTCTTGAGTCAAAATGAGAGTACCCCTAAACATTTTTTTTAGAAAAAAAGCACTGCCCATATGACAGGAGCCACTCCTGAGAAGGCCCTGTCTCTAATGTCAGCCAGGCTATTTGTTCTCAGAGGCAGCCACACAAGTCGGGCCCTCTGAAACTGATATTAAAACAACTCGCCTTGTACTCTCTCTTCACTATTGCCAGTCTGCTCCCTCATCTCTGTTTCCCTCTTCTACAGCAACAGGTATCAATCACACTTCTCTCTGTGCGTGTCCGATCCATATCACTGTCTCTTCTCCCTCTACATCACCTCATGTCACTCTGTACCTTTGGCTCTGCTATGCTTATTATTTCTATTCTTTCTCTATCCCACATTTTCTCAGGCTGTGTACAGACCATACGTTTAAAGCACGACTTTTCTCCCAAAAAATCCTGGGAACCATTGTTTACCTCCACAAGAACTATGATTCCAAGCACCCTGAACAAACTACAGTTCCCATGATTATTAGGGGGAAGTCACATGTTTTTAAGGTATGACATGTGTACAGCACCAGTCTCCTCTTTTAGCATCTTCAGCCTCCCCACTGGAAACTGCTTTAATATAACAGTGCTTAGGTTTTTCCAGTCTTGCAGCAATTCCTACAATGTAGGAGTTTCAGATATAGATGGGTCGTGCAAAACACTAGCGATATCATAGTGTGCCTCTGAATCCAGGTCAAAAGCAACACATGCACTCTCACTTCTTTATGCCCTATTCTTATGGGTGGGCCTTAGATGTTCTCACACAAACAATGGCTATTTAGAATTCGCCCAGGGAGTTGCATATTGGCAAGGAGGAGGTTGAGGTTGGCGCCTTGATCTGATGTTGTGCAGGCTCGCAGTAAGGTGTTTTATGGAGGTGACAATGGTTTCTTTCTCCAATGGTTCTGCATTTTTTAACAATGTGAAATAAAAACAACTGGGACTTGAAATATCACACACTTGTAAACAGAAATAAGATAAGGGATCTGGCCTTGTATGAAGAAGCAGAGAATGGAACTTCCTCCCATCCCATTTATGCTAATCTCACACAGAGAGATCTGTGTGATCTGGTAAACAGAGAGCTGTGCTTGGATCTTGGATATTAAGACAGAAACTAGAATTACAAGCACTTTGTGCCATCTAGCAGAAACCTAAGCTCTGGTTTGGGCAGAAAGCTCTTGACTTGGGAAGTCGATAGCCATAAGTAACAAACCATATTCTGCATCTTTACTTATAGCTATTTGGTGAAGTGCCCCAATAGTTCCACTGAAGCGTTTCTTATTCCAAAATCTGCCCTGTCTACAGTTGTGTCCACTTTCTTACTTGCTTCTTGACTTGCTGTGCTCCTGTCATCCCATTTACCCAGACTGCTAACCTGACTGAAATGGTTGCCTGTCTTCTTCTCTGGCGATCACTTGTAGTCAAGTAAGATTGTCTTTCATGAATGGTGTGTCCGTAGGTGACTGTGTAGAATGTCAGATGGGGCTGTAGCTCCTGCCCCACTGTCAGGGAACTGCCATCGGAGCCAGAGGCGGAGGGAAGGCTCCAGAGCGATGCCGGAGAGGGTCCCAGCAGGGAGAGAGGCAGCCCATCTGCTGGGGAAGGAAATCAGCGTAACACTAGGGGTGAAGGGGGGGCAGATGGGGGAATCGGAGAAAAGGCTCCAGGACTCTTCACCGGAAACCAGTGGGGAGAGCACGGGTACTCCGCTGCCCTCCCTGCGCAGAAGACAAGAACCCAGGTCAGAAAACACGTGGGTCCCCGCTGAGGCGATCAATGAGGGGTATCTGGTGGAAGAATTCCACAGCCTGTTCCCAGATAAACCAAAACCACTAGTGAGATTCTGGGAGGAAGAATTTGGAACCACAGACGACGAAGAGGACTTTGTGGGTTTTCCTGCCTCCGAAGAGGAGGGAGGGGAGGAGTCCGAGGGAGAAGAATCGGACTGGGAGGCCCACCCCGTGGGAAGAGATCGGAGCGGGTGGGAAGCAGGTTTTGAATCCTCAGGGGATTCCCCGCATCGTCGGCCGCGGAAAGGGACGAAGTTGGATCCGAAGGTCGGGCCGGGGGTGGAGGGGGTCCTGGGGTGGAGGTGGATGTCAGGGAATCGGAGAAAAGGCTGGATGGGGGAATCAGAGAAAAGGCTCCAGGACTCTTCACCGGAGACCAGTGGGGAGAGCACGGGTACTCCGCTGCCCACACCCTCCCTGCGCAGAAGACTTCCGCGCAGGGAGAGTAGGAGGAGACTTGGCGTCAAATAACTTCTTTGCTGGAAGAAGTTTAAGAAACGCCCACTGACGGATTCTGCCAGCGACTGAGACAGTCACGAGTGCAAGGCTGTCCAGAAAGAAAGGGTTCAACCAGGCAACCTAGCCAGGAGTGGCGGCAACTTACGCACGAGCAACCCCCTTAGAACCATTACACCCACCATTCTCACTTGCCCCCATACACCAGAACTCAGGTGTCTCTGCCACAATAAGGGCTAGAAACTTAAAATGTGCTAAAATGTAAATAAGGGGAAACCTTCCACTGCAAACTAAGGGAGCAGGAGGACAAGCAATGTTTCTCAATGTGATGTAAACACTCCCCAAAGCATCTTATTTCTAGAGGGTGCCATTTGTCTGCCTCCTTTCTGCATCTCTCTGTATAATTTTAAACAATATGCCTCCATTCCAAAGCAGGATTTCATGTTTTTGGTGCAAAAATGCCCAAGACTGGGAGTGAAGTTTGCATGCTTCCTCCTGTGGTTGCATCCCTGCAAAGGACCCATTTTATGCCCACTCCTGTTTCATGCAATAGTGTGCTATGGCTGTTGCAACAAACTCAGGTTAAGCCTGGAACTTGGTGGTGGTTGGATTTAAGCATTGCTTTGAGTCAACCACCAGGGGGAAACCTGATCAAACATTCTTCAGTGGCTCCCGCTTTCCATTCAGCAAAAGAGTTCAATTCCCTGCCCCTGAATACTTAAAAACACCAGTTCACACTGCCATATCCTGCTAGACGTGGCTTGTCCACCATTCAGTCGGCGGCAAGGCTCTTGGTGCTGAAAATAGTGTTTCATCTAATCTTTTAAGGGGGGTTGGGGAAATTATCCTACTTTGCAAACATATTTTTCTGGAGGCCACACACATTTCCAGTGGGTGTCTATTTGCTGTATTCCTATCAGCTTAGAGAACAGCCTGTAACCTCTGAGCCTGCCTGTCTGGTTATAAATTCCAGTCTGTTCCTCTAAGCTGAATATAGAGAGCAGCTGGCCGAAGCTAAATGAATAACACTGTCTCGCAAAACAATGGGGCCAGGCCTAACATGTTGCACAGGCATCTATTTCGAGTTCAGATATTTAAAGACCAAGGCAGCGTGACAGTCACGTTTACAGTCAGGTCCCAGCAGTTACAGGCAGAATGCAGACTTGGGCTTCAGACACAAACAAATTAACACCTTCAGCATTGCATGCGTCAACGTAGTAAATGGAGTTTGCATGCAGCTCCACAAAGAATAGCCTGCTAAAGGGTTGGCAGGCACTTCTTATTTTACAGCATGCATTGTGCAGAAATATTTTCACTTGGCGGAGGAATCTTTCTGAAATACCAATTTTACCTTCCTTCCTTCCTTCCTTCCTTCCTTCCTGTTTTACGCCCTCATAAAGGAAATCTTGAAAACATGACTAACTTGTATGTATTTCTTTGTCTATCGCATTTGTTCCTCCAGGGAACTTAGGACAGTGTACAAGGGTTCATTCCTTCTTCATTCTCACAACAGCCCTATCAGGTAGGCTGGGTAGAGAAACAACAGGCAGAGCCGCACAATACGTTTAAATCACATCCAATGCGCATTTAAAATGCATGACTTCCCCCAAAGAGTCCTGGGAGCTGTAGTTCACAGTATTGTTTTGGGGAGCTAATGTGCTTTCAATGTCTACTGGATAGTCTTTAAATGTATAATGTTGGCTGGTCTCAGGTTGCCCAGTGGGGCATGTACTCAGGACGATGTACTCAGTACTCAATGTACTCAGGACGAGTACTTTTAATTAATAATATTTCTTAATCTTTTCATGAGGCATCTAATCATAAGCCTGCATTTTTATCAAGCTTATATTTTGATCAGGGCCTGTATTTTAAAATGAGCTTAAAGATCTTCAAATGTTCATGCCAGGCAGAAGAGCAGCTGCCTAAGAACCTTGGCAAAATGTTTTTCCTCCTAGACAAGGGGCCCCCTGATTTATAGCAGAAAACAATTCTCAAAGTCAAAAAGGGAATTACAGGCTGAGAGCGAGGACACTGACCCTACATATTACAGAAGATAAAAAAGCAGAGATAAACATAATTAAGAGTGGGTAAATAGTAAAATAAAACCATGTGCCTTCCATTAAACTTGAGCCATATTTTCCTAAGGTTGAAAGGTCAAGAGCAGTGAAAAAGGCAACTGGCTTGGCTGGAGAAGAGAGATTTTTTCCTATCTTATTTTGGGGTTGTAAAATGTTCCTTCCTTTTTTTACTTTGAAAAGGTTTATTCTTCTAAAAGGTTATTTATGTTATGTATTAAATATATTGGCTTAAATGTAATTATGCAAAGGAATTAGAAGCTAAGAAATGTTAAATCCTTATGCTAGATTCTTATTTCATATAGTTGGAAGAGATCACAGGGGCCATCAGCCACCAGCCCGGCCCCCCCTTGCCAAGCAGGAAACATCATTAGAGCACATATGGTTGTCAAGCTTTTGTTTAGAGACCTCCAAAGGAAGGAGATCTTTCAATGATGATCCTTGACATCTGTTTAAGATAAAAATTTAAGATTAAACCATCTGTTTTGGAGGGCAATAGGGCGAGGTGAGCTGGTAATTAAGGTTCCTTGTTGAGACACATGTAAGATATATTACTACTTATTTGTCATTTATAGATAGAAGAATATATAGCTTTTTGTTTCCCATAAAAGGACAAGAGGAAATGGGTGTATCTTTTGTGATTGGTTCTAGCAAACAGCCAATAGGAATTTCAACCAGGCTGATTGGACAGAGGCAGCCACAGGAGGAGCAAGGGGGCTGGATTAAGGAAATATAAGTGCTGGCCAGAATGGCAAGAGGCCAGGCCAGAGCTTGGTAACCATATACCACTGTGCCTCTCATTTATTTGTCTGACAAATAAATTATTATTTTAATTTCTCTATTGCTGCGTTGAATATTTCATTCCAGCTAAGCGTTAACCACAAGCACCACAAGCAGGGTGCTACATTCATACATCATAATATGGTATCTATATCTATCTATCTATCATCTAGTTGTAAGTTGAGACAAAAAAATGTTGCAGTAAGTGACAACAAACAAACATTTTTTCCTTTTGTAGCAATGCCAAAAATACTGCCTGAAGACCGAAGTGTGGGTCACTGGTTAAAGTACAAGTTTTTTCACAGGACTAGAAACACAGGCATGAACAAATAAGATTGAGTGGGAAGATTGCAATGGCATAGCTATAAGGTAAGTGCCAAAACTGGTCTTGTGAAGCAGGCCTGGTCTGAATCATCTCCTGCCAAACATTTGCTCCGCTCTGCCCAGAACATTATGCAGATGTTATATCCGCATGTAGTATTTTCACTTTCAAGGTGCATGGAGGTCACTAATTAATCAGCATACCCAGAAAAAAGTAACATTCAACGTCATATCATGTGGATCTTTGTGCTAGATAAAGCTAGCTTGCTCATGTGGTCTATATTTCATTCTGTTTCGTCCCCTGGCTTCATTTTGGAGGAAGATACTAGAAGCCTTCACAGCAAACATGTCCTCCTCCATCACTTCAGCCACTTCTGCATCCTGACCCAAAGCACGTTTACTTGGCAGCATTACACTGACTTTAATGGGGATTACGCCCAAGTAACTTAATTCAAGGTTGCAGCGAATACTTTGCAAATGGCTTGATATAAAGAGAAAGTGTTTGGCGCTGCTTTGGATCAATGCCTTCTGTCTTTGCCAACCAGATCTTATGACCACTTTTTAAGGACCAGTTGCCTGCAGGAGTTATTTGACCTAACTGCTCTCTCCAATACCATCAGCTCTTCTGTTCTGTTTATAATCTAATTGCTTGATGGTACTGTCTCCCACCGAGAACATTTCAGTGGGTATGAATCCCTCCAGCCTAAACCTACCATCCTGCTGTCCCTCTCTCCTATTCTGTTTTGTTACTCTGGTTACTTGGCTGGAGCCATGAATGACTCCAACTTGAATTAGAGCTAATAAAAGTCACAGAGTCTAGACACTGCTCTGTGCTCAGGCCAGAAGCTGCAGCACCATCCCCAGGCACAGCCCTCGCCTCTCGCAGAGCACAGAACACCCGTTTTCTCCAAGGCTTCCTGCATGGCCAATGGGGCACCAGTTCTTTATGTCCCAGGAAATGTATCAAAATCCCTTCTCAAGAAGTGACAGGCAACCAGGGGGAATATAAACCACTTCCACGTTTCTCGTATGAATTCCAGAGAGAGAAAACAAACCCTCAAGACTGTCTAGCCAAGACAGGGGAGTGACATTCACAAAACTTGTTTGCAGGTGTGTCAATTCAGTTAGGTGACTTTTTCTGATCTCTTCTGTTACAGTTGCTTGGATCTGCCTCGTGGCTGCACACACAGATCTCCCAGCTTTGCCTTGGAAGGCAAAGAGAGAAAACTCTGAATTATGCACAGTGTGCACTGACTCGGAGCTAAATTGGCTCCCACCTGCTACAAGTCCCAGGGAAGCATTTGGTGTTACTTGCTTATAAATAGCATACACCTCATGCAAGTGCTAAATTAAATTAGACTTAAAATATTCACACAGCCTACACCTGGTTAACTGCTAATGGAACCTAACGGTTGCAACATGAGTAAATGCTCTTTTTTTCCTCCTCCTACTTCATGACTGTTTGTCCCACTCTTGTCAAACATGGTGATTATTTGTTTGTTCTGGTTGTAATATTCAAAGCTGCATTTTTGCTACTGTACTGGCGTAACTGTACTTCCAGCGTAACACCCTCTCGCTTTCTCACCCAGTTGAACTTAAAACTTTCTGTACAGGGACATAATCACATGAAGGAACTAACATCTGACCAGTACGACCGATTCATAGGGGTGCAGCAGCTCATTTGCCTATTTCTTTGGGCATTTAAAGCCTACAAGAGCTCCCAGAATGGCACGCAACATGATAGAAAGAGATATATACAGCAAAAATCAAGCAACAGAAATTCAAAAAAACCCAAACAAAACAAAAAACCCCAACAACCTGAGAATGAAAAACCAGAACAACACTTTTTTTTCCAGATGTAACGCTCGAGCGGATCACTGCCAGGAAGTGGTATCTGTCAATGTAATCACACCAGGTCAGACTTCCTACTCTCATAAAGATGCATACAGGGTGATATTCTGTGTAGGGTGTTTTTGTTTTTTAAGCACTTAGGATATTGCCTTATACTGAATCTGAGCTTATGTTGTCTTGGGGCAACTCTGCACGGTTTGCAAACCTAACTGGCTATTTCTGGAAATTGCTGGAGTCCAAGTCACAGGGTCTACTGATCACCCCATCTACATGCTAAGTGACATTCTCAAAAGGTTAGAGAGACAGGATTCTACCTTGCAGAAGCATGTTGTTTTTCAGCAAGACTTGTTCTTCTACACCAGGGGTAGGCAACCTAAGGCCCGGGGGCAGGATGCGGCCCAATCGCCTTTTCAATCTGGCCCATGAATGGTCCAGGAATCAGCGTGTTTTTATATAAGTATAATGTGTGCTTTTATTTAGAATGCATCTCTGGGTTATTTGTGGGGCATAGGAATTAGTTCATTTTTTTTTTCAAAATATAGTCCGGCCCACCACATGGTCTGAGGGACGGTGGAACAGCCCACGGCTGAAAAGTGTTGCTGACTCCTGTTCTAAACACTTGGTAAGTATGTAGTTTATAACTTTTTAACTTCAAGACTGGAGTATTGCAGTGCACTCTATGTGGTGAGTTTGGAAATTGCACTTAGCGCAGAATGCTGACTATTAGCAGGCACCTTTGCTATATTGTTTTAGGTGCCTACTAATATATACTTTAGCTATAGCTGTAGATATTAGCAACCCTATCTGGGCATATAATTTAGTTATGTATAATTTTTTCTAAATTTTGCTGATTTTATCTGTATATTATTGATAATTATTTTACTGTTTTATGTACACTGCTTAGAGTTTTTGACTGCAGTTTATAAAATTTCTTAAATAAATCTTTTTTCCAAATTACCTTTTCTTTTCTCTTTCTCTTTTTGTGTTTGTTTAGATTCGTTTATTTTATCTTATTATATTATGAAAAAGCTTTAATGAAATCACATTATTCTTAGTAATAAATTTCTTACATCTGCTTGTCAGCATCTTGGACCTTTCCTGATCTGAGAAATATGTAAATATTATGGAAGTTTGAATAAATCAAGCTTTCTGGAGAGAAATGGCACCCTTGACTTTCAGCTTCCTTTTTCATAGTCCCCTTATTTTTTATCTTTATAATTTTCCTCTTTTGAAGCCAATGTGACTGTTTTGTACCCCCTTATTCACTTATGTATATACTGCATTTTGGAGCGGTATGATTCACCAAAACCAGGTCCTGGAACTCTCTAGGGATTAAGTATAGCAACTAGCATGGATTCTCTTGACCAGACTCATATCACACCACTTTTGAAGGATCTGCACTGATTAATGATTCATTCTTAAGCCCAATTCAAATTGCTTATGCTAACACAGAGGTCGGCAAAGTTTATCTTGCCTGGGCTGGATCGGTCCCACAGAGATCCCTCCGTGGGCTGGATTGTGTGTGCGCGCACAATTTTTGGCATCTGTGTCTGCGCAGATGTGATTCCCAGCATCTGCACGTGCACAGATGCGAT
Organism: Podarcis cretensis; assembly: GCF_951804945.1. NCBI lineage: Eukaryota > Metazoa > Chordata > Lepidosauria > Squamata > Lacertidae > Podarcis > Podarcis cretensis. Next base: position 19,936,645 of record NC_137181.1, read on the forward strand.
TTCTGGCACTGCGGAAGCAAGTCCCTGCGTTGCATTGCGCTGGTTTAGCGCGGTGCGCGAGCGGGCACCTCAGTTCGGGGGCGGCTAGTGGGCTGGTCAAACGACCTCCACGGGCTGCTTCCGACCCATGGGCCTTAGGTTGGTGACCCCTGTGCTAACATAAAAGGTAAAGGTAAAGGACCCCTGACAGTAAAGTCCGGTCACGAACGACTCTGGGGTTGTGGCGCTCATCTCGTTTACTGGCCGAGGGAGCCGACATTTGTCCGCAGACAGTTTTTCTGAGTCATGTGGCCAGCATGACTAAGCCGCTTCTGGTGAAACCAGAACAGCGTACGGAAACACCGTTTACCTTCCCGCTGGAATGGTACCTATTTATATACTTGCACTTTGACATGCTTTCGAACTGCTAGGTTGGCAGGAGCTGGGACTGAGCAATGGGAGCTCACCCCGTCGCAGGGATTTGAACCACCAACCTTCTGATCAGCAAGCCCTAGGCTCAGTGGTTTAGACCACAGCACCACCTGCCACCCTGTTCTAACATATAAAGCCCTAAATGTATTGGGACCAAAATATCCAAAGGTACTATTCATCTGCAGGGCAGGCCCTTATTGTGGTCCCAACACGGGGTGAAGTTTGACGAGTGGTGGCATGTGAAAGAACCTTCTATGCAGCAGCACCTTGCCACTGGGAGGAGCCATCGCCAATCCTGCTAACTTTTCATTGGTTGGTGAGTAAGGTAAAGGTAAAGGTACCCCTGCCCGTACGGGCCAGTCTTGACAGACTCTGGGGTTGTGCGCCCATCTCACTTAAGAGGCCAGGGGCCAGCGCTGTCCGGAGACATTTCCGGGTCACGTGGCCAGCGTGACATCGCTGCTCTGGCGAGCCAGAGCCGCACACGGAAACGCCGTTTACCTTCCCGCTGGTAAGCGGTCCCTATTTATCTACTTGCACCAGGAGGTGCTTTCGAACTGCTAGGTTGGCAGGCGCTGGGACCGAGCAGCGGGAGCGCACCCCGCCGCAGGGATTCGAACCGCCGACCTTTCAATCGGCAAGCCCTAGGCGCTGAGGCTTTAACCCACAGCGCCACCTGCGTCTTTACTATGCTATGCAGTTTTGCAGAGACAATACTACTGCCTAAGAAAATATAAGTAACAGAAGCAGAGAAATCTCAGGTGCCTTCAGCTCAACTGGAGTTGTGTACAGAAGGTTTACAGTTTTCCAAATATATATTCACCTGGAATATAGCCATCAAATTTGGGGAAGCTTGCAGTTAAGGAGTTCTGGGAAGGTAAGCAGGAAGGGAAACAATATTTGTTTAGAGTTACCATAATTATTGCATTGTTGTTCTACACACAAACACACACACACGGATACAGCATATACTAACACATCACTACATATTAATATTCCTGTGGTTGCAGATCTCCCACAGAAACAACTAAGTTTGAATGATCCTTCAGGTGCCAAACAACATGGATACTAACAGCCGATGTCTAGTGCTTAGGGCTTTGGAGATAAGCTTTTATGACGTTAACATGTAAATATTCCAAAATCTGGATTTATAATATAACTCACTTGCTGAATATGCATACCTGAAACATCTCAGCTATACCTGTCAATGCTAATTAGAAAAAAAAGGTCTAAGGGGCTTATATCTAAGCCTACTTAATACGCAGAAAACTATTCAACTGTTATCACTTGAGCTGGGTACCTGAAGAATGTTTAACTTGTTGGTGAATTACTTAAAACTGCAGATTAATAACCAAGTCTGTCCTACTTTTCTGCAGACATGTGATGATCTGTGTAAACAGGCTTTCAAGCTACACTTGAATTAGGGTCTATTCAGAAGACCACCTAAGTGGGTATTAGCTGCTAGAAAAGAGTAGATCTATCGGCTGGCTGTACGAATTTAATGCCAGGCATTGTTTATGTAAACCATTGTGAACAGCGTTTTTCAGCAATTTGTGTCAGTCCTCCAGAATCTGAATCTTCTGTATCATAGCAGGTACACAGAGCAGGTTCAACATAAACTGGGAACCCAATCTGCAGGTTCTACAGTTCCTTCGCAATGATTGCTGTGTTGTGTGAATGGACTCTTAAGAGTGAGTTCCCAGTGAACTTTGGAGGTGCCACATAAATGTCTGAGGGAGGCAGATGAAGGCCATCTCAGAGCCAGCTCCAGCTGGATGTTCCTCTCCTCACAGACTCACACCCTGGGCAAATTTCCACCAGCTCTCTTCTGGGAATGATTCTAGGAGAGAAACAAGGGAAGCTGGCGGGAAAAATCATGGCCTTCTCTAGCTCAACGGTCTCTTCCCTGCCCTCTCGGCACTTTCTACCACCATGTGCTCTATAGAAAGGATTCTGATGAATTGTGATAGTTTAATATTACTACTGTGATTTCATTAAGGTTTTTTTTATGTTTCTTATAAGGCACCTTGGAAAGATTAGTGTCCTGAAAGAGTGGATATAAATAATTGCAATAAATAGGAGGAATGTTATCGATGCTGCTGCTAGGCAGTTTCATTTTGCCTCCCATATCCATTTGTGAGTTCTAGGAAAAAAAGAACCCATTCAAACGGTGAGCAGCACAAGGTGGGTAGGAAGAAGGGAGGTTTGAAGATGACGCCAACCCAGCTTAAAATGAACTCCCACCTAGCCTCCCTACTGAATTCAAATAGTGCAGAAAAAACCCTAACCAAGTTCCTAAAATAGACTATATTTAATAAACAAACCAAACCGGTTCTTGAAGTCAGCTTAACATTACTTCAGCAAGTTTGAAATAGTATCCCAACAATCACAGATACGGCATTTCAAAGTTTGAAGTGTCCAGCTTGACAGCTTCCCAAAGACTGGACATGTAAAAGTGAATAGAACCGGTGCTTTTTTCTGGGGGGATGCAGCGGTACTCATACCCCTAAACATTTTGTGAATCTAACGGGAGAAGAAATTAAATTTTTAAAAAAGTTTTAGTTTCTTCTCTCGCATGGTGAATTGTCATTTTCATTGAATAGCATGGTGAATCGTCAGTTCTGTTGCTACCCCTGATGGCGGCCTAATTTCCTGTCACGGTGTTTTCCGAGTCTCAGATGGAAGCGAGTGTTTAATTTGTGAAGCAGTGTGGATGTGTGGTGTTTTACTAATGAAAGTTTGGCCTCACTGAGGGGCACTATTTCAATATGAGTAATGCATGTTCTTTGTACTTTTGTCCATTTACTGTATTTATTTTTCCTGATTTGAAGTATAAAATGGTGATTTTCTTGAGTCAAAATGAGAGTACCCCTTAACATTTTTTTTTAGAAAAAAAGCACTGAATATAACACAAAAATACTGAGTGTTGCATATTTCCCTAAAGCTCAGTATGGAGAGAATCCAGAAGTAATGCTAATGTTCAAAAATTGGGGGCCAGCCCAACTGATTCCCAGTCTTTTAGTTTCTGTTTTCTGTGTTTATATTCCTGGCCAATAGGGATCCAAAATGGCAGCAGAGTTCAGTTGGTTCCTTCTTTTGTTTCCCAGTGCAAAGATTTTCAAAGTGACCTTATGAGAACATATGGGAACAGAGGCCACAATCACACAAACCATTATTTCAGTTTTCACAAATGCACTTTAAAATGGCAGGACCCTTTGAACTAGCAGGACACCGAGGAAGGGGAACGGGATCCTGGCGAGGGGTGTAGCCAGGACTGGTATAGACTGAGACAAGCTGAAGATGGGGAAGGGGAGGTTGGGAATTTAGGAGGTACTCACCAGACATCAGAGGACGTTGCAGGGGCAGCTGACAGTTCAGAGGAGCCAGGAAAGGGGGACACCTCACCAGAACCGGAGGTGACCCCATCTTCACAGGCACAGCCGGCTCTGATGCACCAGGAACAGCAGGAAGCACACTCCAGGAGACTAACTCAGGCAAGGGAAAAAAGCCTAGCTCACTACTGGAGTAGGTGGAGATCATGGGCCCTGTTAGTTCTGGGATTAAACTCGGGGCAGGTGAGAATCACATGCTTCATTAAGAGGAGAGACACAGCTACTCAGCTGGAGCAAACTCAGGTGCAGCAATCAAGATTGGGAAGGATGAAAAGGAAGCAAGGCAACAATTCTACGTCTACTCAGCTTTCTGTTGATGAACTATGGCTTGGCTGCTTTGCCCTTGGGACTGTGTCCCTTACCTGCTGGCACACCAAAGTTCAGGATACCTTGTTGCCTGAGTAGAAGAAGAAGAAGAAGAGTTTGGATTTGATATCCCGCCTTTCACTCCCCTTCAGGAGTCTCAAAGCGGCTAACAATCTCCTTTCCCTTCCTCCCCCACAACAAACACTCTGTGAGGTGAGTGGGGCTGAGAGACTTCAGAGAAGTGTGACTGGCCCAAGGTCACCCAGCAGCTGCATGTGGAGGAGCAGGGACGCGAACCCGGTTCCCCAGATTACGTGACTACCGCTCTTAACCACTACACCACACTGGCTCTCACTGGCTCTTGTTTGCAAGAACACTGCAGGGTTAGAGACTGCATTTCATTTTCTCCACATGCTGCTGTCCTTCATTGAGAGTGTGGCTATTGCACTACAGCAGCCTGGCTGGGTCTGATGGGAGTTGTAACCCAAAACATCTGGAGGCCCTCAGGTGTGGAGAAGAATAACCAATAACACCAGGGCATCTCTATACATAAAGTGGTTTACAAACAATTTCCTCTTCTCAGGGAACTCTGGGAAATGTAGTTTTTAAGATGAATTCAGGGGGACTAGGAATCTCAGCATTCCCACTAAACGACATTTCCTAGGATTCTTTGGGGAAAGCCATGCCTGTAAGCTCGTATAAAACCAACAGAAGGCTGGACATAAGTCTCCTGAGAATAAAAAAGCACCGTGTATTATTCCTTTTCTTTTAAATTTCCCATTGTTGCTGCAAAAGTGGTGTGAGTGCAGGTGTGCATTTGAGTGAGTGAAGCACCTGGCTGGCCACAATGCTCAGCCTGACCACCATAACCACTGTGGCCTCTAAACACATTCCCCTCCCGAGTGTTATATCCTTAATAGACAATTCTACATTACAAGGAGGCAATGCATTTAAATAAAATCTGCACCTGCTAGTTCAGAAACATAGGTGCAAAAGTAGACATTTAAAAAGAAACTGAGTGCATCCCATCACAGCGGAGAAGCCTGTGGCCGGGTGACTCGTGTGCCTGCTCAGTCTGCTGTCCAGATTCACACATTCATGGGCCTCTCCTGCTATCCCTTCTTAGGGTTGTCTGTCTTGGAACCAGGCTTGACCTTCAGATAGAGGACAGTCCTACAAAAGGTTTACTCCAAAGGCCTGTTGCCAAGGCGATGGGGGTAGCCGAGCAGCAGTGCTGAAGCCTTATGGCCTGGGCCCCATTCACAATGGGTCGTAGAAAAGGCCATGCAAGCGGCTTCGGCCTATAAAACGCTTTTGGAAGCAGAACTGCTCCTGGCTCTCCTCTTGCCGTAGTGCTGCTCTGCCCTCCCGCAGTCTGAGATTTAAAAGCCCAATCTGGCCCAGTGTATAGAACCACCGAATGGGGGAAGGGCCCCTGGGGATAGATAAATAATGGACTCCAAACTCCCCTCAGGCCCCTTTTATCTACTATTCAGTTTGCTGAGAGGAGGTGCTGAAAAGAGCCTGTTCATATTCAGATGTCTGCTTTTGTCTTGATGTTCTAATTTAGGGTGGGCCCAGTTAAACACTTGAACGCCCTCACAGGCCCCTGCATTGCCCAGAATGAGATGCGCTCACATTCAAGGAGAAAATGTTTATTTTATTTTATTTATTTTTTAAAAAGCAAAACAAAACAGAAACCCTAAACTTCAGCACAGACCTAGCAGCTCACAGTGTTTACGTATGATCAAATATTAGGCTGACTTAAAATGATTCTCCTCCTACAAGACAGTAACACCTGAAATTCTCCCCTCCCCTTTTTTATTTTGGTAAAAGGGCAAGGATCAGGAAGTTTTGCACAGCTATGGGAAACAAAAGTGTATCAATTCAGATAATTTCTACACAGGGGTATAGTTCAACTGAGAGCATTATTTAACATGCCACATGTATCTACTGTAAAAAAAAGGCTTTCAAAAAAATCTAGACTACATTCTAATGTTTTAAAACCTAGAGTTGGACTCTTGTCTCTCTGCTTCTTGTATTTTAGTGGCAGATCTTCTGAAAATTATAAGAATCAATATGATCCTAAACAAATTCTGTTCAGTTTCTCCAGGCTGTTGTGCATCATCATGGCATGAAAATGCAGGCATGTCTGAAGAACATGGAGCCTGGTGCTGCAGAGTCACCTTCATAGGCAAACGGATCATACAGCGAAAGTGGAACGCCACCAGGTCTCCTGCTGTGGATTAAGGAGTGAAAGAGCTCCTATATCTCACAGCTCATGAATGAACAGGACACAGGGAAAGAGGAGGGGGGGAATTCAAAATATCTGATGGAATTTCTTAGAATTCTACGCAGTCTGAATAGCAGAAAAAGGTTTCTTTCCTCGTGCTACCCACCCATCATCAACAGAATGTTTTCTTTTTATTTCCTTGCCTCCTTGCTTTCTGTTTCTCCTTCAAGCAGAAGAGTTTCTCTTTCAAGTCCCCAAAATATTAAATTCCTGCACCACAGTAACTCAGAGCATGACCAGCCCTGCTCTGTGAAACAGAATCCAAGTTGAGAAATGGCTGGCACCTACTATACATAGATGGAACAAGCAATATATGTTGCTGAATATTGTATGTAATTCCAGAGTGAGTGACTGTATTCATACTTAAGCCTTATTTGGCTACTCTAAACAGGGGTAATTGGACTAATCCATTACACTATAAATTAAAATGTGTATCAGCTGGTAAAGAACAACTTCCTCTTTTCCATTGGCCTAATCCCAAATCCGACCATCTATTATAGTCAGTGCCATTCAATTTTATCTGAACAGATTTACACAGCACACAGCTGGCAATCATATAACACCTGCAATTTTTTGTGCAATTTTTTAATGTATCCTTGTTCATTGAGTTTACCCCAAAACTGAAAAGGGTTAGCTGTTCTCCTTGTTTCTTAAACTAACTGGTTCAAGAAGAGATACATAACACAGAGCAGTGTAATATGGATATTATAATGCCAATTGCTAAAGTTGGCAACATTTGTCGTTAGATGCCGCGTAGTCACTAGATAATACTGAGAAAATGACCAATCCATTCTGATAGTTACCGAAAACAGAGTGATGGGAGAAAAACAATAATATTGCAAGCAGTTGCATCCTCTGGCTGTGGGACATTGTAATGGACCTACCTAAGGACCTAGAGACAGCCAATGAAAAGATACATGAATTCTCCTAACAGATTTTTCAAATGCTTAAAAGATCTTTACTCCAGCGTCAAAAGTGGATAGAGCCAGTGCCAAAAATAGATGGTACAACCCCTTTCCCCACATTTTTGCCTACATGAAAGTAGGCCATGGGCTGCATGAAATTAAGCTGAGGTTGCTCACTCCTGATTTGATTTAGCAGGGTTTTTCCCACAAGAATGCAGACATGCCCATCAGTTTCCTACAATACTTCTTGAAGAATCACAGTGGATATTGTTTAGTGTCTGTTTAATAGATTAAAGATCCTAACAGATAAAAAGTCAGGAGGGAAAAGCAAGGGTTGCAACAGCAACAACAAAACCATATTCTTGGATTCTTCAGCAGGCTGGCGGGGTGGGGGGTGGGGAGGCATTTTAATTACATCTCTAGCAAACGGCACAGCTTTCATGAAGTTTCCAAGCTGCTCTGCAGTTTGTTCTGGTGACAAGCAAATGTCTGAGCAGACATATGGTGAGGTGAAGAATCAGTCTGTGTGGGTTGAAGATAACACTGCCAACTCACCTTCTGCCACTGCTGGGCAATTAAGGCAATTCAGCATCTCAGTGTGTTTTTCCTGGATGTTTACAAGTGAAAAAGAAAGAAAATACTTGCAAAGCCTGAGTGTGCTTTGATTGGTATTGTGGTGCTTCTGCACCTGAAAACTGTGCAGTAAAATGGTCTTGGGAAGCTGCAGACATTAATTAATCCTGTGATTTCGAAAATGACTAGGCAAGGCCATTCCCCACAGTCCTTTTGCATGATGAAATAGTAATCTGAGAAACATAGGAAATATACTAGGCCAGACTTTTTGACCACGTAGCTCAGGGTTAGAAAAACTTTTTCAGCCCACAGGCCACATTCCTTGCCTGGCAATCTTCTGAGGGCCACACGCCAAACTTTGTCAAGTGAATTAAAATTACTGTGGAAAGTATAGGGCAGCTCTGCTATTCAGGTATTTAGGACTATCTTAGATTATGTGATCTTTGAAGTCTCTCGATCAAGATGTGGCTGGCTTTCCTTTAATATCTAAGACAGGGGTCAGCAAACCTTTTCAGCAGGGGGCTGGTCCACTGTCCCTCAGACCTTGGGGGCGGGGGACTATATTTTGAAAAAAAATATGAACGAATTCCTATGCCCCACAAATAACCCAAAGATGCGTTTTAAATAAAAGTAAACATTCTACTCATGTAAAAACTGCTGATTCCTGGCCCTTCCGCGGGCCGGATTTAGAAGGCGATTGGGCCTGATTTGGCCCCCGGGCCTTAGTTTACCTACCCATGATCTAAGATATCCACTATACAGTAGAATTACTATTTTGTTTGTTCTTGTTTTACACTCCAATTTGATCTCTCAATTGCACAGTGTTTGGAGATCCTTAACTGCTTTCCTAGGGGAGATTGTCATCAAAGCAGGCGAGAGCAAGGGAGAGAGAAAAAGGGTAAAGAAAAATAAAACACCCGTGATAGATTAACTTTGGCGTTTAGGGCAAGTTTATCACCTTAGGGCATGAATCAAAGAGTAAAAATAATATTTTACCAACGGTAAATCTCTTTGGAAGCGAATTAAGATGGCTGCTGTGAAGAAATGCATTCAAGCTCTTTTAGCAATTACAGCAACATCAGGAGCAGCTACTGCAGGGACCGTTCGGGGCACACAATATCCCCTTCCCCAAGGTTCTTCATTCATAGTAACTGGAATGGAGAGATAATATTTGCCCCGCAGACATGACACAGTGAGTCAGTTTTACAGGGCATCGCCGCTTGTCCCTTTGCAACTGTGGGTTGAGGAAGCTGCTCCCCAGTGCCTTCCACCACTCTCCCACAGCTGGAACAATAACAGCCTATGCCTGTCTGGCTAGCCTGGATTATAATCCGGCAGCAGCCGTGGAGGATCTCAGGTGGAGCTTTACATCATCTTCTAATGTAAACAGCATTGTATGAGAGCCTGACAGTCCCCCAGGATTTCCACTGAGCAGTGATTGATGCGAAAAGGGATGGAATTGCCATGATTCGGCATCAGTCACAGTTCTCTCTTGGCTCTAAAGCTGACCCTGTTAGCACAGTCTGACTTGGATCATTTGTCTCAGAAGTACCGAGGGATTTTAAAACAGCTGTGGATTCAACCATTTCAAACGGGAACATACTTCTGGTTTGTGGTAAGAATAAACATACATCATATGCTCTTCAGAGCCCAGGGGCTCCTCGTTCTTGGCTTGCTTTCCGGCTCTCTCACTCTCTTTCTCTGCTTCTGATGCACTTTCTCTCTGCTATTCTCCCCCCCTCCCCCCCCGGCTTGTTTCCACTGCTTTCAACTTACGCCCACCTTTGTCCTCGCACATCTTCCCTCCCCAAATTAATATACTTCCCTTTCCATCTCTTCTGATATAAGTGAGCAGGTGGGTGGGAGAAGTGTGTGCAAAGTCGAGAAACAATTGTGCATTTGGCTGTTTTGTACATCTAAGGCAGGTGGTGCGTCTTTGGGGTTCTGCTTTTTTGTTTTGGTTTTTCAGCATCTTAAACTAGTTTCCACTTTGAACAGCATCCAGGCAGCGCAGCAATGAAAGAGATGCAGTAAAGTGCAATAAAGATGAAGCCTGTCAGTCCTGCTGCATTTCTAGTACGGCTGGCTTCTCAGAAGTGTAAGCTTTCAGCGATGAAGAAGAGGGCCTCTCTGGTGCTGCTGCTCTGATTATGGGATTCCCTTCCCGCAAAGGCTCACCTGGTGCCTATCTTAAGAGCCTTTTGAAACCAGGTGAAGTCCTTTTTAAAAAAATTGCCATTGGGACCGATTTCTGGGTTTTACATGCTGTTATGGTGCTTGAACTCATTTTTAGGGATGAAATTGAATGCGGTTTATAAAGTTTTGATTCAGTGTTCTGAAAATGTTCTGTGACTGGGAACCCTAAACACACAGGGTTCCCAATTTATTTATTATTTATTTATCATTACAATTTTGTCCAGCTTCTCTGAGGCTCTCAAAGTGACGCACATACTCCACCCCCACTCAATTTTATCCTCACAACAACCCTGTGAGGTTGGTTTTTTAATGTTTAATGTTTTATTATGCTTTTTATAAATGTTGGAAGCTGCCCAGAGTGGCTGAGTCAGATGAGTGGGGCACAAATAAATTATTATTATTATTATTATTATTATTATTATTATTAGTTAGGCTGAGAAACTGTGACTGGCTCAAGGTCACACAGTGAGCTTCATGGCAGTGTGGGGATTTGAACCCTGGTTTCCCAGATCCTAGCCTGACACTCTGGTCACTACAGCATTACTTGCTCTTTGCAGGGGAGACTGAGTTCGGTCCTTTCAGACCTTCCCTCCTAATGTGGAAAGACTGTGAATGGAGGAGACTGTCACATGTGACCTGCACCCTCCCTCCATGGACAGAACCTGGATAGCATTACCTGTGCCTTTTCTGTCAGAAATGGGACATACATTCACCCCAAAGGGCTTTTGATGTATAACATATTTTAGCTTGACAACTGCTAGATTTTAATGTGTAACATCTTTTAACTTCACCACCACTGGCTTCCATGGTGCTGATTACAGTATAACAAAATGTGACATTTGTATATGGCAACATCATACTGTTTTATCCTTTTGCTATAAGCTGCCCGGGATGCGGGTGGCACTGTGGTCTAAACCACAGTGCCTAAACCACCAAGCCTCTTGGGCTTGCTGATCAGAAGGTTGGCAGTTTGAATCCCCGCGATGGAGTGAGCTCCCATTGCTCGGTCCCAGCTCCTGCCAACCTAGCAGTTCGAAAGCACGCCAAACAGTGCAAGTAGATAAATAGGTACCGTTCTGGTGGGAAGGTAAATGGCATTTCTGTGCGCTGCTCTGGTTTCAGTGTTCCATTGCTCCAGAAGCGGCTTAGTCATGCTGGCCACATGACCCAGAAAAACTGTCTGTGGGCAAACGCCAGCTCCCTCAGCCTGTAAAACGAAATGACCACCGCAACCCCAGAGTTGTCTGCAACTGGACTTAACGGTCAGGGGTCCTTTACCTTTACCTTTTTTTATATATAAGCTGCCCAGGCTACAGTAGTAGAAAAGCAGTATATTCATTTATATTATAAATCAGCTTCCCATAGGTCAGCACTACCACGGTTTACTGGGAATGTGATGTGATAAACTATGACTAGGCCTCGAATGGAGCCGCTGCAGTAGTGTGTGTGGTTAGGCTCACCTGCTCAGGTCACCTGGAGGGGCAAGCGCCATAGTATGGTGACTCTTACTTTCTCCTGCACAAAGGGGTCAGGTTCGTGTGGATTAAACTGTAGTGGGCCTAAGGCATGTAGGGTTGGGGCTGTCAAAATATTTCACACGCTTCAGTTTCGGCAGAGGTTTCTTGGGAGCCAGTATGCAGGTTTCTGCCTGGACCTCTACAGGTGTGTATTAGTATGCCTGATTCGCACAGGTCTCTTCCAATTCAGATAATCTCAGGATGCCCTGCTCCACTGAGATAAAGTTACCTGCTTCCATCCGCTTTCCCAACTATTTTTCCATCTTCCGTCTCTTTATTTCCTCTGCAGCAACTCCATCCCAAGAGACATCTGCTATGAGGAGCGATAAACTGAGAAACGGAATAATTACCACAGCTTGCGCTGTCTCAAACAACCTTTGGTGCTCACATTTAAATTGCTGGCACGGAAAGCCAAGAATATAACAGGGTAAAACAAGTTCCCAACCACATCTGCCCCAAAGCGAATGTTTCTTTGCCACATGAAGGAAACTGAAGCTTTTATTTACAGACGTCCTCCAGCTGGTGTTAAATGAAGCCAATCTGGTTCCCAGGATATGATTCTACTGTGTTAAATGATGGGAACATTACTGTGCCTTTCTCCCCCATAGAGGACTCCGTGGCCTATCAGAGAATTGCAAGTTGGGAAGGACTGACTTGGAATCCCATTTTTCAACGCAAAGTGGCTACTTCCCACCCACCCCTCTGAAGTTAGCCCCGGAGGCTGTGTGGGATGATCTGTGGGCTTCTGATCAGAGGGAAAGAATGGCAGCAGTTTTATTCCAAAACGCAGCTGTGGATTAATATCACAAAGAAGAGTTTAGCCGGGCTTTTTTTCTTTTCTTTTCACAGTTCATTCACATAATGAATGTGAATGTCAAGACACCTTCATCTGAAGTCTGAGCGCTTTGGAACAAAGCAAAACAAAACAAATTTAGTGGAGGTGTCAAGTTTCAGGAACGCAGGAGCGGAGGTGGCGAAAAGCTCCACACAGGCTCAGCAATTGCTTTCTCTTCCATCATCCTGCCTGGATAAAATATGACCACACTCCTGTCTTCTGCTCCACCCACTCCCAAAGGAAGAGACGGTTGAGAATGTCTACAGCTTTGGCGAGTGAAAGGGCTGCAGCTTCTATGAGACAAGCTGTATTTTTTTTTGGGGGGGGGGGAGAAAGAACACCTTTTAGAAACTAACTTGGAGTAAATTTGAGGTTAGGAAATTCTCTGAGCCCTTCCGTAGTAGCCCTTATTAATATAAGCTTGTACTATTAGCACAAGGCTAAGCATCCGATTTTCATCCATTTCCCCTTTGTGTTGCAGCATCTTTGCTATATGCCCTACAAAGAATCCCCCAAGCCACAAGAACACCTCTTGTTAAGGGCATGAGAGGTTGCAGTGGGTAGGATGCCTTGCCAGAAATCAGATATGCACCTTGCACAAGCAGAAATGTAAAACCCTAGTGCAAAACCAGTGTAGACGTCGCTGAGACAGGAGTGTGAACATGCTGGGAATGTGGAAGGCATTGAGGCATTGATCCTGATGGTGGTAAATTGCCCACTTCTCCATTGTCTCTTGAGACAGTCAGATCTCAATAACAGGAGCGCACAACCATTCGTGGTCAAAACCGATACCCCCCCTTTATTTTAAGTGTTCGAAGCACTAATGAATTATTACAACTAGAATGTTCACCCTCATGTTGCAGACGGCACTAAGAAATGGTGACTCATCTAAGGCAACAGGGAGTTTTCGGCAGAGGTAAGATGTGAAACAGGAAGCTCCGAACATAGGTGGTATCCTTAGGACACAATTAGACAAGATAGCAGGAGAAAGCTTTCCTTTCCTGAATGTTTTAAAGAATCTAAATGCACCCACAGAGTAGAACTGCGCCACTGTGGAAGAGGAGGTGTTAAACAGCCCCCTTCCAGTTTCCTAGAAGCAGTCTTCGCTGCATAGGTGTTGGGGGTTAATTATATTATCTGAAAGGAAGAAAGTGCAATCAACTCAAGGAGCCGCCAGGGGAGATTTTTTTTTTTTTTTGGGGGGGGAGATAGCTCCAAAATGCTGTCCTCCCAAGGGGCCTCTGGAGCCATCCCGTAAGGCCACCAAAACTTTAATGGGCCTCCTACTTTTGTTACTGCTGGAGGGACTGTTAGCACTTCCAGTGTCACTGCAGGTAACATTTGCACAGACAAGTAGTTCAATTTCACACCTGCCCTCCATTCTCTTTATTATTGGCTATGATCTGGTGTACCTGAGACATTCTGCAAACAACCACAAAGGAGATCAAAAGAGTTGATGGTATCTGTGCTGATGAAGCACACGGCGCAGGGCACTTCTAGCAGCCCGGGAGCCATTGCAAGGCAATGCTTTCCTGCCCTGCTCAGAAAAATTATAGTTACATCGTGAGCTCAAAGTAACATTGGAGGAGTGTATAAATGCTAAAATGATGTTGGATATGAAATAATATGGCATCAGTGGTACAGTGTTAAAAAATATGCAAAAAATGTAATAGAAAAAGGGTGAAAAAATAAGGTTATATTATGTCAAAGTAAATAATATGTTAAAGGTGTTCAATTATAAGGAGGAAAGATTGGAGACATAATAGAAGTGATTACAATAATTAGAAATGAGTTTTGAAGAAGGGTAAGGATTTTCTGTATCTGATTGGACAAAGAGGAACAGAAAAAAGGGAGGCGTGAGGAGGTCAAGAAAGCAGGTTCTGTAAACATGAGTCTGAAAATTGGATTTTTTGTTTTTATTCGGTGTATTGTTCTTGGTGTATGCCTTTTTTTGTATTTGGAAAAACAAATAAACATATTTAAAAAAACAAAAACAAAGTAACATTGGAGGAACCGCACTGTAGCTCCTTCCCAAACCACTGTCTCTTCTTCAGGAGCAAAGGTAGCATGGAGGTTTGCAGGGGAGGAATAAAACACATTAAAATGCCTCTGAAGTCAACAAATAATTACTCAATTAAACAAATATGAAAAACCTAAGTGGCCATCCTCAACCCCAAATTCAATCCGATCAAGTTTTGGTTCTGGAACGAGATGGAAGGGAATGGAAGTACAGGCCAGAGCCTGGGTGCCACAGCTGACAAAGTCCTATCTCTGGTCTCCACACACTTTTCTTCTGAAGAGGGTGGGGAGGGTACATGGAGCAGGGCCCCCAGTTATGACTGCAGAATATGGGACAGGTTCTTTGGGCAGAAGTGGTCCTTCAATTAGTTTGATGGGAGAAGATAGGTCTCCACAAAGGAAGTTCGCCTGGTGCGTAACGGTGTATAATGAAGGCGCCAGGAGAACTTCCCTGGGGAGAGCATTCCGCAGATGGGGAGCCACTGCAGAGAAGGCCCCTTCTCATGTTGCCACCCTCCGGGCCTCTCGAGGAGGAGGCACATAAAGAAAGGCCTCAGAAGATGATGGGTACAGGTAGGTTCATATGGAAAGAGGCGGTCCTTGAGGTATTGTGGCCCTGAGACATTTAAGGCTTTATAGGTCAAAACCAGCACTTTGAATTAGGCCCAGAAACTAATTGGTAGCCAGTGCAGTCAGACCAGGATTGGTGTAATATGTTCAAACTGTCTTCCAGTGAGCAACCTGGCACTAGCTGAAGTTTCTGAACCTTCTTCAGAGGCAGCCCTAACCATTTACCTGGCAGTAGCCTGACCTGTAAGAGATGGTTTATCTTACTGGTCAGCTCTGTCAGCATATTTCAACAGATTACTACATAAATTTGAGAGCCTTCATTCTGCATCTGGGCAGGTCATTGCATTGGAAAGGGAGTAAACGGGGACGAAACACCAAGCGGGAAGATGCCTTGGAGGCTGAAAAGAAAAAAAATCACAAAGGTTTCGAAAACCACATCTTTCGAAGATCATTGATAGAGGTGTGGGAGAGGTACAAAAATTTGTTGGAACCTAGACTTCCCCACTGGATTTCACCATTAGAAGTGATGAGCGTGAAAAAAATCAATATGAGGGGGAGGTGGATAATATATGGAGAATTGGTAATAAGAGAGGGGGGAAATGGAAAATGAAAACTTATGAAGAGGTGAAAGAATTTGTTCATGACTGGTTACATTACTATCAGATTAATTAAATGTTTAAAAAAGATTGTAGAATGTGTGGGTATGAAGGTAAAGAATCAAAATTTCAAGCGGAGGTATTGAATAATGAATATAAAAATCTGTCTAAAATGTAGCTGGAGTGTCATACAAAAGATGAAGAGGTAAAATCAGTAATGATACATTGGGCAAGAGATTTTGGTTATAATATACAATATGACGATTGGATGAAATTATGGAATGAAAGGCTAAAATTTACGGCATGTACTGCGTTGAAAGAAAATGTAATGAAAATGGTTTACAGATGGTATATAACGCCAGTTAAACTGGCTAAAATGTACAAAACATGCAATAAGTGTTGGAAATGTAAAGAAAAAGAAGGTACTTTCTATCATATGTGGTGGGAGTGTAAAAGGATGAAAGGCTTCTGGGAAATGATATATAATGAACTGAAAAAGATGTTGAAATATACGTTTGTTAAAAAACCCAGAGGCCTTCCTATTAGGAATGGTAGGAAACGAAATCAATAAGAGAGACTGTAAACTGTTTCAATACACAGTGACTGCTGCAAGGATACTTCTGGCCCAAAGATGGAAACAGGAAGAAATTCCAACAGTGGAAGAATGGAGAAGGAAATTGACTGAATATGCAGAACTGGATAAATTGACTGGGAAAATTCGATATCAGAAAGACCAAAAGTTTATCGAGGACTGGGGGAGATTTACAGAATATCTGAAAAACATATGTGAGGTACAGACAATGCTTGTTGGTTTTGAAGAGACTCTGTGAGATAGTAAGAAATAGTGCAAAAAAGAGAGTAAGAGGAAAAGGAGTTCTAAAAGGCAATATTATATTTAGAAATGCGTCAATAAATAGAAATTTTACGAAAGATTGACAGAGAAACTGAGGGAAGTCAAAAACTAAAGAATGAGTGATAAATTATGTGTTGATTGTATAAAATTGTTTGGAAAATGAATAAAAATTATTTTTTTAAAAAAAGATATGCCCAAGGCCCCCAGGTGCTCTGCAGCAGGTCCTCCTGCAGTATGTTCCTAGCAGGGAGAAACAGGTGGCTGGGGAAGTTTGTTTTTTTTAAAAAAATAATTTTTATTAACCGGCCAATCAAATCAAATTAAATCACATCACATAAATTCCGAATTACAAAGCCGAATTTTAAATTTTGTTGGGGGGACCCATATTTCAAGATCCGAAGGGGGATTCTGATCATCTTCTTGCTACTGCGTTAATGTCCAAATCAGTCCAAATCAATCCAAACAGAGTTCATAATTCTATCCAGTCTTATCTTGCTGTTTCCACATCACATCTTGTTCATATATTTTCTCTTTTTTCTTTATGATCTCTTCTGATAGTCTCCTTAAGCCGATAAACACCAATAATAATCCTGTGTGAATTTTTCCGTTCTTCCAATCCTCAAATCGAGATGGTTTCCATATATCATCGCCTTCATTGATAACATCGCTCTTTCCATCATTAATCTCGCAAAACTGTCACTCTTAAGTCCCACTGAGGAGTTTCACCCACAATATAAAAACAGCTCTATTTCTCCTCTCAGACTTAAGTCCTCTGATAGAACTTCCCAATATGGCGACGGCATTTTTAACTGCGTCATTCCAAAGCTCTTATACATTCCACGCTCTTCTTAAAACATGCTTTGGTTCGAAAGTTTATCTCCACACAGCCGTAAATCCACAGCTTAAGTCCTTAAAATGACATTTCTGACTCATGAGGGGAGGGGATTCTTGTTTAATCACATAAGGAAAGAAAGGAAAGTTTTTTTTCCCCTCCCCCACCAGTCATTTGCCATACCGAGTCTTGGCGTATCTTCTCATGATTTCTCTTGTTCCTCCGACTCGTCTTATTTTATCAGAGATCTCTTCTGTTAGCAGTCTTTACTCCCCCTTCTTCCTTGAGATATGTGCATTCCTTCATCCAAATTGTTTCTTCTGAAGTTCTTGCAGCTAGTGGCGCAGATCAGGGACGGCGTCGAGGAGCACCGGAATCCCACAGGAGGGCTTTGTGCCTAGTGCCCCCATCCCCACAAATTCGGGGGTGGTATAGGGCACAGCAGGCAAGGCAGTCCCCCCCACCATCCGGGGGGGGGGTAGGGAGGCTAATTACTCCCACCATAGTCTCCAAATTACCTTGTGTGGGTCGGAGAGATGTTATTGTCAGCCATCTTCCGATGCGCCCCCTAGTGGCCCCCCTGGTGGCTGGGGAAGTTTGACTGCCTTCATTTCGTCATGTCAGCCTGTGGCCAAAGTTGCAGGGAGAACAAACCCTAATAATAAGTTGGTACCTGTAGGAGCCAGGCCTGTTGCCTTTATAAAATAATCTTATTCTTTCATCACAAATTGTTTTATAGGGTTCTGCTAGTTTTTGTTTATTATTTTAACAATGGTAAATACAAGGTGAATGGGGAAACAGGGAATAAATATGTTAAATAAACAGTGCAGCAGGGGAACCCCAAATTTAGAATTGTGCTACCTGGCAAATCAGCTTAGCTATTCCAGTTATTACAGAAGATATCAACAAGCCATGGGTTCATTTAGAATCTGAACAGATAGAGGGGCTTCCCTTTCATGCTCTGAGAATAAATTCAGAAATAACCCACATATAGCTGGTCATTTTCCCCAGTGTTTCTGTGTTGACAGCGGTGGATTTGGCACTTTCTAATTTCAGTGGCGCCCTGTGTGACACTAAAATTTGGCGCCCCCTGTTCTCATGCTCTGTTCTACAGCAAAACACCTCTCCCCACCCCCAAACTGATATGGAAATGTGGAGAACTGAGAGTTGGAAAGATGAGGAACTGAAATGGCCAGATTCACCCGTCCCTAACTCCTGTTTCAGTCAAAGTGAGCACGTGCCCACATATTGCCTAAGGCAGCAAGTCGGGAAACTTTCTGCCTTCAAGGAACCCTTTTTGTACTGACTTGTCTGCTAATGGATCCCTGCATGTTGAAGATGATTTGGGAGCATCTTCCAAGGCAGTCCCTCAGTTCTCATGGGAGTCTGGCCACTTGGGGCCCAACTCACTTCCAATTGCGTGGTCTAGAAATGCACCCGAGGGCACCTCCTGTGGCGCTGTGCATGGGCAAAGGAAGACCACCAGTGCTGAGCAAACTGGCAGAGAGGGTGTCTGCCTTGCCGCACTGCGCTTTAACCCCCGCCCAGGAGCATGCCCAGTCGGCGGTGATTGGCTAGCTAAGCCCACTCCCAGAGGGCAGCCCTGCCCAGAGCTAACGGCATGGCCAAGCGCCAGCAGGCAGGCAGCTAGTCTCTGGCCCCCCAGCCAGATCACCGTGGGGCCCTGGTCATGCCCTGGTCAGGCCACAAAGATGCCCACCTTTGAAACAGAACGTATGTGGAGACAAACAGTCACAGTCACATCAGGCAGCAGATTCCCAAAGAGCAACATGGGCAACACTCCCCCAACCAAGACTGCAACCCAGTTTCTAGTTAGAAACCCCTCCCTCTCCGTCTTTGACAATTCTCGCAGCCAAGCTGTCCTAAATCTGAACACCAACTCTCGTTTCCGGATACCGGAATACCGGATTGCATATCAGTTCTGTAAACACGTGTCTGTGTAGGAAGGGTGGGTCATGTTTGAAACATAGCATTTCAGTTCTACATTTCTGTACCACTTTTCATGCTGATCTCTCACTGCACAACAAGCCCAACCAAATGGGAAGGCCAAACCGTCTAGTTACCTCCATCAGCTGAACTTGGACTGCCCCATCCCACCTAGACAGGAGTGGGTGCTGTTCTCTAAAGAACTGTCAGTTTGCAATCTCTAATAGCATTATTGCCGCCTGCTGTGGATCACTGGGGAGTCTTCAGTGACACAAACACAGAGATTATGCAGCAGGGTAGGGTGGATCATGTCCAATATCTGCAGCACAGCTGCTGATAGTGGCTCTTTCAAACCAGCTCTTATATTGTTGTTGTTGGCTGTGTCCCAAGAGCAAGCAATGCAAAATCCCAGTCGCTTAAAGCCCCCCCCCCCACCGCTGTCGGTTCACCATGATGTATGGCTTCAATGTGTTCTGTAACCTGCACATTGCTTTGTAGAGAAATATAATTAATTGTGAGCCACTGCTCCACATATGGGTGTGTGGGGGAAAGAAACGTGTTTGATTTGTTTATTCAAAACATTAACGTTTTTTAATTCCCTTTTTGCTTTCAGGCCGAAAGGGCAATGGGGGTTAAGCAAAGCACCCCTGGTTCCTGGAACTTCAAAAAAGAAAAACATGGAGTTGGGGGAGAGAGAGAGAGAGAGAGAGAGAGAGAGAGAGAGAGAGGAAAAGAAACCTTGCTCTTCTGGAAAGATCTAAGATCAGTCACATTATTTGAGCCAAGTATATCCAAGTCCCAGATCGCACTGACACGAAATCTTCCGTTGGGGAGGATCTTGGCTATGTGCACATCTTGGAGCGGGACACAAAATGCCCTCTGTGGCCTTGATCCTGCTCTGTGTTCTAAGTGACTATTTCATTATTTAAAACAAGGTGCAGGTTTAATTTGACCCTGAGAGCAAGCAAGAAGGTTTCTATTTGAAGTTTCCTTTTGTTACCAAGGGCACTGAAAGGTTCTTGACGTCACCTGTATTGCAGATATTAATATTGCGCAGCTTGAAGCAAAAGGGTGATTAAAAAATGGACTCCCCTTGGAACATAAATTAGCCAGACCCTCAAGCAGCAAATTGGGATGGGCCGCCCCTGGGGCAAATAAAAGATCAGCCAGAGCAGGGGGGTGGTAGAAATAGAGGTTGCCAGAGGAGCAGTGGGACACTGGCCAGGGTAGTACTCTCCCACACAAAAAGCATCTCACCTGGGCCCCCAACAGACCTTGTGGTGCCTCTGCACTAAAGCCTAGTGATAACAATGATGTGGAAAGCTCTTGCCTGGGCAGTATTACTGAATGGTTCTCCATTCCAAGAGAATTCCCTGAGCCTAGAAAACTAGGAGTTAGGGAGAAGGTTTCTAGCCTTCCTCCTAGCATCTAGTCTTCTATACAAAGGTTGTGTGTGTGTGTGTGTGTGTGTGTGTGTGTTGTGTAGGAACGTTTATTCATGTGAGCTTCCACCTGAAGTGACATGGGCTTACCACCCATACTAGGTATAAATTAGCACCTGAGATGGTTATGAAGCACTTCAGTGATGGTTTGACTGTACCCTCATTCAATACACACTGACAAAAAAAGCCAAACATATCTGGAAAATACAGTGGTTGCATGAATCATTGTATGTGAAGACAATGTGGGATTTCTGTGGGATCCAAATATTATGGAACAGTTTCAGAAGATGTCAACATCCTTCGCTCAAATGGAGCCAAGCAGGTTCTGCTACAAATCCCTGACACAAATTCAAAAGGCATGACCCTAATCTGTTTCCCTCGCCAACTGTTTCTGCTGGAAGACTTCCAACTGAAAAAACACGCATATAAGGACCACTCAAGGACAGGAAGCCATGTTAGAATTTTATTCCACTTTTGACATCATGGTCAGGGAGTGGACTGGAGGTTAACAAGCTTCAAGTGATCTACTAATTCCCCTGTATGTATTGCTTACTTGGCTGCTCATAACTTCTGCCAATTAAATGAATGTCTTGGTACCAGTCCCAGTTCTCAAAGAACGTGTTGCTCGCTCAGAAGACTGTCAACAATTCCTGAGATTACTTTATCCCCTCTGATATAAATTCATCTTTATTCACAATGGGCTGGATCCAGTGCTTGTTTCTGTTCCTCCAATAGAAGGAGTCCTCCTCCTCTGACTGAATGACTCTTTCCACTGGAGGAAGGGAATATTTGGATCTCAGCATTATCTAGCAGAGCACAACAGGGCTCTCTGGTCTCATATGTTGTTGGACTCCAACTCCCATCATCCCCTGACAGCTTAGCCGATGGCAAGGGATGATGAGAGTTGTAGTTCAACAAAATCTGTGGCCCCACAATGGAAGAACACTGGACTGGCAGTAGCAAAGTCTCAGGAAGAGACCTCTTGTTTCCTTGAGCAAGACCATTGGCGCCAATAGGAGTCTTCCCTCCTCCACCTTAATACTAATTCCTGCACAGGGTAGGGATATTTCCCCAGATCACAGCTGGGAAGTGAAGATTTCAGCTACCGCTCCCCACATGATGCAGGGCTGGTCACAATCATGCTACCTGGGTCTGGTATTCAAATTCAAAGTAGTGCCCTACAAAAGTTGCTGGACTGCCACTCCCATTATCCCTGTAAGGCACACATTCACTACCCCGCCCTAAATGATGCTCAATCAAGGTGAGGCAGTGAGCTAGGTGGGATATTTTTTGATGCTATGCTCGTTGGATGTTTCAGCCTGGTCTGGAGAGACTCAGATTCCTATTCATTAATGAACAAACGGCCCTTGTGAGCCACTGACTCCCATGTTTCTCTCCCCGCTCCCATATCACCTGTCATGTGAAATTAGGTAAATTTACTTTGTATTATGTGGATGAGTGATTTCTGTACTGGAGTTGGAAGTGAGCACAAGCTACTCCTACAGAGTTGCTAGTAGATGATGTTGTGCATCAAATCTGAGAATATACTAATATCGCCTCACACAGCGACTCCATATTAAAGACAGGTTAAACTTTTCCAAATTCACTATTATTTTATTTGTATGTGAAAGCAAAAGTCTCTAATTAGCAAAATACGGACAAAATCAGTATCTATTTTGTCCCTGGGGTATTCAGACTGTTGCTGAAGTTAACAAAAAACGGCCACTTGAAAATACATAACTTTTATCTCTTTCTCTCAGATGTGCATGTCTGTTTGTGGGTCCCACAGAACCCACAGCTGCTCAGTGCAGTGGAGAAATATTCACATTTGGGCATTTTAAAAAATAAATTTTAATCCCACAAAGCAATTAAGGAAAGGCAGTTTATGTGCAATAGTACAATAGGCATAACAAGCAAAATACACCAACATACAGCAGTGGCATTTCAACAATTGCATTCCATTTAAAACATATCATTAGACATACTAATAGGGCAGTTAAGAATATCCAGTAGCAATGGGACCAACATTATACCCACATTTGTTGTTGTTTAGTCGTTTAGTCGTGTCTGACTCTTCGTGACTCCATCGACCAGAGCACGCCAGGCACTCCTGTCTTCCACTGCCTCCCGCAACTTGGCCAAACTCATGTTAGTAGCAAGTCATTTAGCAGTTCATATTAGCAGACCTAAGAATAAGGTAGCTCACCCATATCAAAGCAGCAGCAAAAGAGAAATTTCACAGTATTGTAAAATCTGGTTAGCCTATTTTTGTTCATGGGTGTATTTCACCAAAGTTACAGTTATGCTAATAGCTTCTAGCAACTGGGGCAAAGCCTCTGCTGTCCTGGTGCAAAGGAGCCATCTTATAAAGCAAAACTGCACTGGATGTGTGTTCTGGAGAGATGGTACAACACAGCAGACACTTCACTCAGGTCGCATCTGCACTATGCATTTAAAGCAGTACTATCCCACTTTGAAGAGTCGTGGCTTCCTCACCTAACCTTGGTAACTATAGTTTGTTAAGACTGCTGAAAGTTGTTAGGAACAGACCCTCCAAGCACTGGCAGAGGATGGGTGGTGCAGTGGGTGTGGTCTGCCCTGGGTGTCATCGCTAGGGGGTGTGACATCACCGCCCTGCCCTCCTGGGACGCTCGCAGCGGGCGGCACCCCCTGGGGTGCTCGCCCTGCCCCTTGTGGCAGCTAGCTCCTCCCCTGCGGGCATCTAGCCCCGCCCCTGGGTGCACAG
Source organism: Podarcis cretensis (assembly GCF_951804945.1). Taxonomy (NCBI): domain Eukaryota; kingdom Metazoa; phylum Chordata; class Lepidosauria; order Squamata; family Lacertidae; genus Podarcis; species Podarcis cretensis. The sequence goes on from NC_137181.1 coordinate 19,960,078, forward strand.
CATGTGTGCCACTTCAGGTGCCAGAGCAGCTAGCTCCACTTCTGCCTCCAAGTGTTCCTATTTTCCAGGGACAGCCCCAGATTTACAGAGGCTGCCCCAGTTTCTGATTTGATCTCATAACATCCCACTTTTCCTTAGGTCTTAGGATATTCCTATTTTCATTGGAGAAATGTTGAAGGGTATGGAGTTATCCACACCAGAGACATTGGAAGGCAGCTCTGTATAGGAAAGTTTTTAATTTTTTAATGTTTTATTATGTTTTTATATATGTTGTAAGTTGCCCAGAGTGGCTGGGGCAACCCAGTCGGATGGTATAATAATAATAATAATAATAATAATAATAATAATAATAATAATTGAACAGGACATCCCTATTTTAATCGGAGAATGTTGGAGGGCTTGTAGGAAGTGTGTGATAACATTCACTTGATGCAACATGATGTAACCTCCCTGCAAACAAATCAAAATGAATCCTCAGTAAATAAGTGGCAATGTCTAGTCTCCCTGCAAATGAATCAGGATGAATGCTGAATAAATAGGTTGTCTGGAAGGGATCATTGACCCCCTACAGGCTGTTCCTCCCTTTCCATGAACACCTGTACACCTTGCTAGATTCCTGGAAGACTCCACCATAGTACTTTATACCTTTATAAAGTACCCTCAGGAAATATTAGCTTCATTCGTACAGCATTATGTAATAATGGCTGTTTGGGATTTAAATGAGCTCCTTTTTTTCCTTACCTTTCACTCGATAACAAGAGATGTTTGAGAGACTGACAAGTGTGTAGGTTTCTATCCGAAGTCTCTGCACCATGTTTTGTTACAGAATCATAAGATATAGATGTAGAACACCTCTTTCTCTGCTCTGCATGTTGCTTCAACCTTTATTTGGAGGGAAAGTGTCAGGCAGTGAATCCTCCTAGCTCTTAATAAGCGCTCCCTTCCATTTGCCAGAGACTGGCACTCAATTTCTGCTGCTTGCACTTGTTCAAATAGTGGCTACATGGATTAAGTCTTGTTTTCTGAAAGACAGTTCCCTTGCCTGCTGGTGCACTCACCCACATATATATATAAAACCCCACAGGGACTTAGAACTGGGGAAAGAAGAAGAGGTCTTTATAACCTGATCCCCTCTCCCTGCAAGAAATAAAATGCTGCATTTTTCTGATTGCAATTTAGCTGCAGGCAATGGATTAGCAGCATGTGGGAGCCTACTTAGAGCCAATGGTAATTTGATTGCTGTGTCCTGGCACTAAAGCACCTTTGAAAGGCTCCATTTTATCTTTGAATTTGAATGCATGTAGCTTTCCAGGCCCATCGAACCTAATGATCACACAGAGAGGGGTTGCATTGGCACTGACCCAGTTTGCACAAACCAAACCATGGCTTAGCATGAACCAGCAGATATGAGGGTTCTTAGAGAGAAGGTTGCAGATGGTGTGCTCCTCCTCTGGTCTTACTGGACGTAAAACTAGTGTCATGTCTGAACCTGGGCTTGTAGTTTATTTTGCTCCAGGCAAAGCCGTAGGTGGTAAGCCAGAGAACAAATCTTGGTTAACAGCTTGTGGTTTGCCTGGAGAGAAATAAACCACAAGCCTGGGTTCATATATAATGCTGTGCCAAACCATGGCTTTGCTTTCAGTAGTGCAGCAGGAGCAGAACTGTAGGAGGCACAAAGCAGTCATGATCTGATCTTTGGGAACCCCCTTGTTTGGCTTAATATCATGGGCCATTTCAGGTCCTGAGGCTGTTTCTTGTGTCTTCTGAACTGGGTGGAAAAGGCATCCGTTATAGATCACTCCTTTCTGTATGATGTAGGAATTGGACTTTGCTGTGGAAGCACCTGTCTCTCCCATCAATACCGTATTGGCCCGAATATAAGCCACACCTGAATATAAGCCACACCTTTAAAATTAGAGGGGGGGGGAAAGAAAAGAAAAAATACCAGAATATGAGCCGCTCCATTCCTCGCTGCTCCTGGCTGCACACTGGGTGGGTGGGGAGCCACGCTGCGTTGCCAGCAGCCTTCCCCTTCCTCACTCTCCCCCTTCCTGGCCTTAGGGGAGAGGATGAGGGACTACGCACAGGGCGGGAACCGCTTTGCCATGCTCCTGGCGCTGTTTGCCCCACACTTCTGGCTGCATACCATAAGGTTGCGAATATAAGCCGCACTTTAACTTTTCACAGTCAGAATTTTTTTTGGGGGGGAGTGCTGCTTCTATTCAGGCCAATACGGTATCCCCCCACCCCATGCCAGGGATGTTGTGATACATCATCACACTCTCCATAGGATCCCCACCTGCTGTCAATATGGGGTGGCAGTTCAACCGCTCTCCTCACACCCAAGCCAATACAGTGGTATCTCGGGTTACATACGCTTCAGGTTACAGACTCCGCTAACCCAGAAATATTACCTCGGGTTAAGAACTTTGCTTCAGGGTGAGAACAGAAATTGTGCGGTGGCAGCGTGGCAGCAGGAGGCCCCATTAGCTAAAGTGGTGCTGCAGGTTAAGAACAGTTTCTGGTTAAGAACGGACCTCCGGAACGAATTAAGTACGTAACCAGAAGTACCGCTGTATTCCATTCCCCAGCTCCTCAAAGAGTATTCCCTCCCATTTTATATATCAGACAGGCACCATCTCTGTTATTTTTTGACAACTGATGGCACTTTTTCCTTCAAGCCTTTAAAGTGAAGCTTCTTATCCCAGTCTGCATCGGATGTAAAATGCTTTTTTTCTTTTATTTTCTTTTAAATAAAAAAATGTTTTTATAGTTGATGTTTTTATTCTTAATTGCTTTGGGCTGTTTTATGGGAATTGATTCATAAATGAAATGAAGCAAGCAAACAAGCCGAGATGCTGAAAATATTTGTCAATTAGATTTTTGAGAAAGCTCTTCCCAGAAGTAGCACACTTTCTCTTTGCGATTTAGACTATAGAGCACTGTGCCCCTGGGGAAGGGTTTTCTTTTCTTTTTAAAATCTATCGCTTCCAGGTGACCTGTTTATTGAGCATGCATCCTGATTTGTTTGCAGGGAGGTTAGATGATGCTGGTTCTTTACTAAGCAGCAATTCTCTTTGCAGGGAGGTTAAACTGCATTGCGGACGCAGGTGGCGCTGTGGGTTAAAGCCTCAGCGCCTAGGACTTGCCGATCGAAAGGTCGGTGGTTCGAATCCCTGCGGCGGGGTGCGCTCCCGCTGCTCGGTCCCAGCGCCTGCCAACCTAGCAGTTCGAAAGCACCTCCGGGTGCAAGTAGATAAATAGGGACCGCTTACCAGCGGGAAGGTAATCGGCGTTTCCGTGTGCGACTCTGGCTCGCCAGAGCAGCGATGTCACGCTGGCCACGTGACCCGGAAGTGTCTCCGGACAGCGCTGGCCCCTGGCCTCTTAAGTGAGATGGGCGCACAACCCCAGAGTCTGTCAAGACTGGCCCGTATGGGCAGGGGTACCTTTACCTTTACCTTTAAACTGCATTGCACCCAGGGAGCACTATTCCCCCTTTCCACTGCAGTATCCTGTCACTCTCCTCATAGCAAATGCCCGCCTTTTTTAAGGGGAAGCAGGTCTGTTGTGCAAGAGGGTCAGATCAACTTTAATTGTGCAACCCGGATTTGCCACTGTGTGACTGAACCCCACCCCAAAATTCTAACAGTCTAGGAAGTGCCCTCCTTATCAGTACACATCATAGAGGTTAATCGCTCCTACCATTTCTCTTAAACTGGGAACTTCTAGGGAAGAAGTAATTTAGCCTGACGCAAAGATCTTTACAGGCGCTGAGAGACCTGGAAGAGGTGCCTCATCTACCCGAAGTTCTAAAAAAGAGGGCAGTCTAAGAGGGTTTCCCCGCCTCAGAGCCTGCCTCACATGGGTATAAGTGATGTGGGAGTTCCCAGGTGTGTTCCTTTGGCTCACGATATTATTATCAAGATAGAGAGAGTGTGTGGCAAAATAGTCATACTTTGTGTTTCTAAAAGCAGAGATGGGGTCCCTTTTATGTCAAAATCTGCATTCCCTCAAAAGAAAACTATTGGAATCTGCATTTCTTGGTGGTGGGCAGACCCAAGGCCCAAACAGCCTACCTGTGTTCTTTCTGCCACACTTGCCTCTTCTTTTTCTGACATCTCTCGCCCTGCCCTTATCTGAAGGAGAGTTACCTGAAAAATCATCTTCACCCACACCAGCTCGCTCACACGCTCGATGGAGTTTCTCCTCACATCCCTGCCTAGGCAGGTTGGCAGGCCCCAGGTCTCTTCCGCAGTGGCCCTGCATCCCTAGAGTGGTGGGGGCCTGCGAAACCCAAATTATCCATTTCCTTGAAATGTACACCAATTCAAATGTGGGGGGGGGGGGACAACCCTGGTATTCATGCTAATTGTATTTTTGTTTTTGTGTTTTGGAAGTTTACTCACTATGCTGGGGGAGGGGGCTGCACCTGACTCAGGTGTTGGCATTTCTTCCTCTTTCCGTCCTCTCAAAATGCCTCAAAGGGGCCTCTGTATTGTGAATTAACCATCTTGAGAGCAGACAGGAGACATCCTGCTTTGCAAAGAAATAGCACACACTGTTTTATAGGCATGATAACTTCTTCCTCCCGACTCACCATTTCGAGGGAACACCTGTGGAAACAATCCCCATTCGTTGTCTTGTCTCCATTGTGTCTGAAACGGAGATAACAGCTCAAAGGACGAAGACGCATCCCTCTTACTTGTTTGTCGAGCAGTCTGATAAACCACTGTCAGCCCCCCCCCCTTAGTGAAATGCAGCCAGAAACTGAAGAAGTGTGCTGAGGTAGCGTTGCTGAAGAGATGAAAACAGTGGGAGACAGAATGCCTGGGCAAAGTCATTAGCAATCTCTAATTATACAGACAATTTCACAGCCTAATGCCAAGGTGACTCAGAGTTCGGTAAACATCACACATTTCATTCCCTCCCTGTTATGTTTGGTCCATCCTTCATGGAGAGCCTGGGCTGTGTTATTTGTACCACCAACTTGCCTGGAGGCCATGAAATGGTTTGATGCAGAGGAATGCTGGGAGGAACCAGCTGGGGAACCATTAAGGGAAGAAAGGCTCAGAGCCCGGACAGTGGTGGTGGGACTACGATGCTTGGTCAGAGGGAGAAGATTGGGAAGAGGAGGTGTCGGAAGCTGAAGAGGTAATAGGGCTTAGTGAGCTGGGAGAGTCTGTGGCAGAGAGAAGTCCAGGATCAGAGGCTGAAGTTGAAGCTGAAGCAGGCAAGTGGGAGATGGGAGGTCAAGAAGCAGAGGTGAATCAGGCTGGTGAAGCATCATGGGAGGCTTCCCCTCCTCCTGTGACAAGCTCTCCTCCTCCATGCCTCCCAGAACTAGGAGGGGAGTGAAATGGGTGTAGCAAAGGGACAGGCACAGCCTCTGATTGCTTGGAAGAAGCCCTGGAGAGGAGATATAGATGATCACGGAGAGATGGGGACCATCTCAGCAACTGATTTCATGGATTTTTACCTATAGGTAATGAGCTGCTGGGCTGATTTGGCCTGACACTCAGTCAAGTCTGTGAAAATAATGATTTTGCTACTAAAGAGCTAACTCCAACCTTCAACTGTGTGATTTACTGACTGGCTCGTTCTGTGACACTGCATGATGGCTGGTACACAGAGGAAAGATGGGAAACTTGTAGCCCTCCGGATATTGTTGAACTACAGGTCCCATCAACCATGGCCATTAGCCATGCTGGTGGGATGGAGCTGATAGGGCTTGGGAATCCAACAACTTCTGGAGGGGCACAGATTTGCCATACCTGGTATACAAGGAGGGCTTGTATCATGAGAAGACTCCAGGATGGTGAAAGACAGAAAGAGAGAGTCACATGCCAAGCACAACCTTACAGGATTCTTCTCAGGGAGATCAGGGCCAGATTTAAGTGTATGTTCTTGGAGGCGGGGTTGCCTAAAATTAATAGTGTAAAGGCAAAGAGAAGTAAGCCTCCAAGTACGCTTATTTTCTTAAAAAATAATAATATGGAAAAGAATCGATAATTTGTAAATTTATGTTTTTAAATGAAATTAAATATTAATTTGCTACAAAACTGCTTTGTGTATATGACACACTACTTGTTGCAATGCTTAGGCCTAAAGCACCCTAAACAAAAATTGGTTGTTTGTTCTAAATATATAGGACTTGCCTACTTACTTCAATGGAGAAAATGCACGATTTTAAACAAAGCCATTTCCTTTTCAAAGAGTATAGCTACTTTGTTTTGATCCATCCACCCATCCAATCTAGCAACAGAATGATTCGAGTAATGCATTTGAGGATATTTTGTCTACGTTGGGCAGCCCAGAGAGACTGATACTTTCATTAAACATCTTGTAATACACTCACTTCTGTCAAGATACCATAGTGCTGTTTTTTAATCAGTTTAATCCATTAGTTAAAAGCAAGACAGCTGAACAAAACAAAACCCCATCTATCAGTTGACAGCCCTAAACCATAAAGCTGTTTTCACCTGATACATATTCTTAGCTTACCCTCATGTTTTGCCAAGAAACGAGAGAGGACGGACATTTCAAACAGGCTTGAAAAGTATTAATTTAGGAAGGGGAGGGGAAGAGAATTATGCAAACTAGTCTGATCATCCCTAGTTCCTTACTTGGGAGTTTATTGGAAATGACAGGAAAGTTTTAAAGAGGGATTTTGAGGACATTATATCAATAAAGCAAAACAAATAACAACGCAGTTAGAAGCAATTATTTATGTCTGAATGCATTATGTGGTTCCACTGCACCAATTAACCCAGACTGTCTCCCACTCAGTTATTGCAAATTGCCTCCTTTATAATTGTATATGCAACCCTTGGAGGATAGAGGCTATGAAATCTTATTTACCCAGAGTTTATAGCACTTGCATACCAACATTTCAAAGCCAAGCTCCATAAAATGTCTTACAGATGAAATATCTGTATATCCCAGCATCAGGCTCTGCAGCTAATTAAATCAATTTTTTAAAAAAATGAATTTTCTATATGGTGCACTGGACAATACCTGCACACAACTGTGATGTATAGACTTCCATTATGAAGAGATGAGTAATGCGGTGGATGTGTCTGTGTGATGCGGCAAGAGACACATGGGAGCTGCATTACTACTTTGATGAAATGTTCCCAGAAAGCCTGTGTGAAGCTAGATAAATATCCTGTCCCCGTGATAGGCTTTTCTATAGGAAACAGTTGGAAAGTGCTAAATCACCTGTCGGATGAAAACAGGTACACTTGCTTTATGATACGTGAGTGGGGCTTCATAACAGCAAGTCAAACAAACAAGCTGTTTTCATGAGGTCCAGCGCCATGTCCTATCCAATAATACTTGCAACATTCACTTTAAAATATCATTGTCTCCACAAGCTGAAACACACACACACCCCTTTTCACATAGGGTTGGCATTATATTTGTATTCTATTACCTGGCAACATCTCTCCCCCCTCAGATGGCAACACACACAATTTTAGCATTGGAAGAGACATGTGCTTGGCGGATCAGCTTGAAGGGAGGAGGTCACACCAATATGTACACCTTGTGTACCTGTTAACTCCAGTTTGACAGCATGCTAATTGCAACTGAAAATCCCAAAGTTCAGTGGTCTTGTTTAGCAGTGCTGGAATATTGATAGGAGAGAGAATTCACAACAGTGAGATTCTGTATTTTAAGCAGGATGATGGAAACATTGTAAAAACAAACGTGACAGACAAATTAGCTTATTAAGCCACTTTACAGTGTGAGCTGACAAGAGCTGCTTTTAGACATAGCCCTTTCATGGCAAAATAGTGCAGGGGGGAAAAACACAGAACAGAGATCTTAAAAGGGAGGGGGAATGAATAACAAATCTTTAGGCCAAATTTCTGGCTGAAAGAGTTGTATTTTTGTCATTGAAATGGGAAAAGCAACACCTCTGTACATTTTTATAGGGTGGCGAGGAAAGTGTGGAACCGCTGAGTTCACTCCTGTTATCTCACACCAGAACGACAAAATGGGATTGAAGTGAAATGCCCAGTTTGCATGCAATAGGCATTTGTGGTGTGATTCCTGGACTTGGGAGGGTTTGATTGGAGGAAGCGAGTTCAGATCAGAACAAGCAGTTCCATTAGCCTGCTCTTTTTAACCGACTGACACTCTTGCTGGCCTCTGCTCAGCCACCCACACGGATTGTTTGAAGGCTAGAAACACTGATCTGCTTGAGTATGAACCATTCTGGCAAGGGAGAATACACAGGGAATTACATAAGGCCCTCCTTGCAACAGAATCTCACCCCAAATATATACAGCACATTTTCTTAAGCGCTTAACATAAACAGGCAGTGGGGCTTATGCGGTAGAAGCAATCTCCTGATGTGTTGATATCAGATTCCCTTTTACAGCTCCTGGACATCTGGCCAGTGTGTTAGGTCTGCAGCACTAGCTTCCTGGTATAAGATGTGAGAAAGGCCACAGACTGGGGCAGCCAACATTATGCCATCTTGATTTCGTTGGACTCCAGCTCTCAGCATCCCTGCCTATTAGTCATACTGGTTGGGGCAAATGGCAGTGTGAAATCCAAACTTGGAATACATCACTGCCCCAGATGTCACATCTATGCCAGCCTTCATTACTTCCACTGGCTATGAAGCAATAAGCAGAAAGAACCTAACCCGGCTTGTGTCAATGGAAGTAGCCTGCTAGGTATCCCTGGTCCCCAAGTGTTTCGGACTTTAAACACCTATAACAAAATGATGAACTTGACTCGCTTGTTAATAGGCAGTCAGTGCAAATCTTTCAACACAGCTGTAATACGTGCAAAGCTGGTTGTTCCACTGAGCATCCTAGCAGCTGCATTACAGAGACAAACACACTACTATCCATCGGCTCAGCCTATTTTGCAGAATTAGTGTGATGTGAGAATAAAAATGAGCTCCATGAATGCTGCTGCTCCGAGTTCCTTGGAAGAAAAGTGGGAAACAGATGTTATGGCACTTGATAATATGGGGCATTTGTGAAGTCACCGTCCTGGAGTGATGAAACTGAAGCAAATATTCAGGGAGAACTTACTTTTTCCCATTTAAGGACATAAGACAAATTACAGGATACAGAAACTTTTTATTAAACCTTTATTTCATTCTCAATTGTATTGTTACTCTTCAACGCACACCTGTTAAGGAAAAGATCACATAATCAGATTTTAGGGGTTTTTTTTGCTGCTCACTTTTATATTCCCAATAATGCCATGCCACTTGAAGTTAAAGCCAGTTTTAAAATTGCTTTAAAGATGCTCCTCTGTCTTCTTTTAAAAAAAAGTTTAAAAGAATAATCTGTGGTGCCCAGCAGTATAACTAGTTGTGTTTGACTAGGTAACATACTACACAGATGTGACAGCAAAAGTCTGACAAATTGTGAGTACTGTTCCCTCTTTAATATTGTTGTTAGGCTGCAACCTAGAGAAACAAGGTGGCATCTTTATCTTCTGGCTGGGCACTTTTGTATTTCTTCCTTTCAAGGCAGAGAACAGCTAATTGACCAAATGGAAAAAAATATCAGAGAGGACAGGAAGTTCTGCAACTGAGCATCACGTGTAATTTGGATGCAAGGTAGTAGGAAGTGCTTACATAAAAGCCATGTGTAAGACACCGTCTTTCCTTTCCTTTCCCTTCTTGCAACTTACCCTGCAGGAGGAAATGCAAGGAAACCACGTTTAGGAGTCATCTGGCTGCACCTTTTCATTAGTGTATTAAAGAAACACCACCTGAAATCAAAATTAGTGCACAAAGCCACCCTATTTCCAGATGTGATCAAAGCTTCATCCCTTGTTTGTGGCAGCAGCAACAGCAGCAACAACAACCTGTTCCCTGTGCCATCTAGAAGAGAATTTAAGGTTTACTCACAGAACCTAAGAGTTTACCAACAGCAGAAGTGGAAGATAGCTCTCATGGTTAGCAGCCATTGATAGATTTGTCCTCCGTCCATTTGTCTAACCCTTTTAAAGTCATTCAAGTTGGTGGCCATCAGTACATAGCAGATCCTCACTACACAGTACAGTGGTACCTCGGGTTAAGTACTTAATTCATTCCGGAGGTCTGAAACTGTTCTTAACCTGAAGCACCACTTTAGCTAATGGGGCCTCCTGCTGCTGCCGTGCCGCCAGAGCACGATTTCTGTTCTCATCCTGAAGCAAAGTTCTTAACCTGAAGCACTATTTCTGGGTTAGCGAAGTCTGTAACCTGAAGCAGAGGTACCACTGTATATCTGGCATCTCCAACCTGCGGCCCTCCAGAAGTTTTGGCCTACAACTCCCATGAGCCCTAGCTAACAGGACCAGTGGTCAGGCATGATGGGAATTGTAGTCCAAAACATCTGGAGGGCCGAAGGTTGGGGATACGTGCAGTATATCCATTATATTTTATCACAGTAAGTTTACACTGGCCCTAAAAGCAGTAGCTGAACCGGTGCTAAAACTAAGATATCTAGCTGGATACTTTTTAGATAAAAAAAATTATAGTAAGATTTGGAAGTTATGAACTGAAAGCTCTTAGTTGAGAACTTTTGGCCCAAAATGTAGTAGCGTACCTTCAAATTCTTCCTAGGCTGGCAGGTACCCTTTCACTTGCCAGAATGCCTAGAACATCACTTTGTTGTGAGGGTGTTCTGTGGCCGGGGGAAATGATCATGAGCCCAGGAAGAGCACCAGGAAATTCCATGCCCTGCTCTCAAATTGTCAAGCGGTTTTTTTGCAGTCTGCAAATGAAATTGCAAAAATGGGGAGCTTTTCATGCAGCATTAGAATTGGCACTTGAATCCCACTCATATACAGTGGTACCTCGCAAGACGAAATTAATTCGTTCTGCGAGTTTTTTCGTCTTGTGATTTTTTTTGTCTTGCGAAGCACGGATTTTGGAAAAGCTTCAAAAATCACCAAAGTCTTCAAAAACCTCAAAAAAGGCTACCACACCGCATGCTATGAGTTGCTCCTCGAAGTCAAGTCGCAACTGCACCCCCTGAATGTACGGTTTTAAGAAAAAGGAAACAAACTTGCAAGACAAAGGAAACAAACTTGCAAGACGTTTTCGTCTTGCGAAGCAAGCCCATAGGGAAATCCGTCTTGCGAAGCAACTCAAAAAACGAAAAACTCTTTCGTCTTGCGAGTTTTTCGTCTTACGAGGCATTCGTCTTGCGAGGTACCACTGTACAGTGCTTTTTTTTTTAAAGGAATCCCAAGAATACTGATCAGCAGAATTGTCACTACTACAGGTGTCACATACCTGTTCTGCATATGTAAGCACTCCATCGTTTAGTGTGGCAGCACCTTCACTTTTGAACTCCCTGCCTATTGATATCAAGTAGGTGCCTTCACTGTATTCTTTCCAGCACCTGCTAAAAACAGTCTTGTTTAGACGCTTTTAAATCTTAATTTATTTCAGTATTTCAATTTTTGTATATTTTAAAGTTGCGTTGCCACCCCCCCTTTATCTTTTCGTCAACTGTTTTGAGGGGTTTTTTTGATACAAATCAAGTGGTGTATAGTTTATGAATAAATACCATAATAAATAAGAAGGTGTGCACATGGTTGGAGACTTGCAGAACAGCCTAATCGTGCTTACTCAGAAGTAAGCCCTGTTGTGTTCAAGGGGCCTAACTTCCAGATAAATGTGCACAAGACTACAGCCTTAAGTAGAAAACTTTATTTGGACCCCCCCCCCTCTATTTTTAGAAGTATTTCCAGGTTCATAACTTATTTATTTTGCATTTCCCAAGTTAGCATTTCTAGAAAAAGAGGACAAAAAAGGACGAGTTATGGGGGTAGAAATTTTAAAATGAGGCATTAAGAGGTTTTGAAAAAGCATTTTCAGAACATATATAGAAGATAAAATGCAGTTACATGAAATACAAATTTAACTTTGGTTAAGAAGCCTTTAATACATTCTCACATTATGTTCCAAACACATTCAATGCCAATTTACCTTTGTTTATTGTTGAGATACTAATTTCATGATTATGTCCAAGGATAAGAGCCTCAGCTTTTTACTTCACTGAGTAGATTAGTTAAGCAGCCATTAACTCCTACCTCATTGGGAGCACATATCTTGCATGATGTTAAAAATAAATACTCTTATGCAGGAACAGAACAACATATGTATGTATGTTAGTGGTATAGTGGCATGAAATGAAGTACATGATGCTCACTATGAAAATACTTTTGTGTAGAAAACAATGAACTGATAGTATTTTTTCCTTTTGATGTATGGAATGATTTTGACCATTTTAAAAAAAGGTAAAAAGGAAATCTTCCAGTTTCAAAAAAATGCATACAGCAGGGACATTAGCTCATTTCCTTTCAAAAGAGCTCAATGGTATTCTGCAGCAGGCGGATCAAACAAGAAAACAAAAATTATAATTTAGCAAGGTGCTACCTAGACCTTCTTGCTGATCTATAAACCAAGGAACAACTCTAAAAGGAGCAGTTTCCTAGTTGCTTCCACTTTAGTTGCTGACCTCAGAAAACTCACTAAACCACTCAAGTAATCCATTTGCCTACATACAACATATGCTTCTTCTAACAGACTTGTTTCCCAACCAAGCTCAAAGTGGTTATCTGCACCTAAGCAAAGTCTGAAGCAGTAGATAGGCAACAGATCCCCCGTTACTTTTGTTATTCCTATTTTTTCAAAGTATTTGCCCAGGACGACATCCACTTTTATCTCTCCACCCCTATTCTATGTTGTTATTTCTATGTATATTATGCTATGGCCACATGGCTAATGCAATAAATCATGTTGACAATCATAGATAGGCAACAGATTTTCAGGGATGCATTGGAGATCGGTCACAGGTGGTTGTGGCAAACACACATTCATTTCTACATCCTGCCATGGTCTCCAGTCCAATTATTATCTCGGGTTTTTGTGGTGCTTCAAAGTTGTCCCCAGGACAAAGGAAAGCAAGCTTCCAGAAGCATGTCAGATACTGCTGCTGTAGACAGAGTGCATGCTTTTGTTTTTCTGTTGAGAGCATCTGTTGGCTAATGCTGGTAAGGATTCCCAACCCCCCACACAGCAGCAATTTTGAAAATTTAGAATGCGAAGGTATGGGAGCATAGCAACAAAGGGGGAGGAATGCAAAAACTTCTCTCAGCCGTGAAGCTTAGTAAAGTTACTTTTTTCTTCACAGTAAAAGTTCTTGCTTCCCTGTTTCTCCCATTACATTTTCACCTAACTATCAGTTCTACAACTGAGGGGGAAGTCATTCCAGTTGCTCTTGTGAAAGAAACAGGGCGCACGCAGCCTCAGTGATGTCCCACGGGAATGTGCCAAACAACCCTCTCCTTGCTTTTATTTCTGCAATAATGACAGTAAATCAGGCTTGTTGACGCTTTTTATTGTGAGATGGGGAGTCTGGTAGAAAACTAGAAAATGACCATGATGTAACAAGGAACTTAAAAAAAAAAAAAGTTTCAGATTTGTAACTCACATACATGAATACAGGAACAAATTGGCACAGAAATGTTAAACATTGTTCCCAACACTGTTTAGAAGATTATTCTATCTTGGCTTAGCTAAGGAAATGAGTGTTTTATGGTTAGGCTAAACTCTTAATAAAACGGCAGAGCATCATGCTATTAGTCATACAGTGAATTTCAAAATTTAAGAGCTTTATATTAAAAACTGGGAAAAGGTAAAATGAATTGATTGCGATTGTAAAATTGATACATTCCCGTTTTAATTCTTCTCTTCTACAGTCCAAGGCAAGTATAAATGTTAACATAACACTGTTAAATCAAATCTCAATGCAAGAGAACCAATTGCATCTCTACTTTAAATCTTATCAACTTTCCAAATTTTCATACTAAAATATATTATTGTATTAATACAAACTACAGTATTATACACTACACTGTGTAATAAATAAAGAAATATAAAAATAAGACACATAAATATAAAAGTTTTCTAAAACTAAAAAGGTACATATGTCAGTAAGAAGGGTATTAATACTGCCAGGTTTGAAAACATACAGTACAAAATGTTGCACAGATCTAAAAACTAAAAGAAATAAAATAATACTGATAGGTTAAAATCAGCTAACATTGTCAATAAATGGGGTCCAGAATAACTAACATTTGGAAACATTTATGAGCCCAATAACATATGATGTATGCGTCTGAAATTAAGTGAACCAACAAAACAAATTAAAAATTTCCCTTCGTAATTACTATAGAGAAATTCTCCAAGTAGGTAATTAAAGAAAAAATGATACTGAAGAATTGCATTATGAAATGTACCAGTGCTTTTACTTTTCTGATGGCTAAGTGTTCTTCCCCCATGATTTTGTTTTATAGAAGTTCAATATAAATCAACAAATGCTAGTTATTGTAGGCCACACATTGGAGAAAGGCCGGTCAGAGCCTTTAAAATACTGAGAAATGGCACTTACAGCACACAAGGTCTTGCATAAGGCCAAAGGAGATACAAAGCTTCATGTCATATCCTTCATATTTTAAACTACATACTCCAGACACAATTACAAACACTGATTTTGACAACTTGGCTGTCCTCACCAGTATTAACACTGTTAGTCCCTGCAATCAGAACCCCACCACAATCTTTTCAAACTACATTTTCAACCACATGAGTAAGAAACTTCAATTCTTCTATCAGCTGCTTCCTTAAGGCTAACAATACACTTTAAATGAGAACATGTTCTACTAACAACATCTAAATGTTTTAAACTGCTACCTTCTAAGCTGAATTTACAAAGGTAGTCAAGCACTGTTTGGAACTGCATCATACCTTTCTGCTTAAGGGAATCTTGTAGTGCAGAAGTTCTCACATTTTAAAAATATAATAAAATACTGAAGCGGAATTAGCAGAATTGTTTCACTGATAAAATCAAAACAACGACAACAACATAAATCTCTCCCAATTGTACAGTTGAAAAATTGAACCAACAAAAAGAAAAGAAAAAAAAAGAAAAATGATTTTTGTTTTAATACTGATAAAAACAAACTGATGTCCAACACATATCAAATAAAACATGTTTCCTACAACATGTTAAATAACTGCTTCCAAAGTCACCATGTTCTTCTAATCTGTTTCAGGTCACAAACTTGTTCCTAACTTTGAAAAGTGTGAAAAATTACTAGGTTTGAGGTTCAGGCACACCTGGATATATATATTTTTTATATTTTCTGTTTTTTTTTCTTTTTTGTTACACAGTAGTGAACAGGAATCACAGTGCACAAGCTACTGTGCTTCCATGAAAAGCATGTAGAGTACAGAACAACCTTCATTGCCAGCCGAGATTTCTCTGCCTTGTACAAAACCACACCATCAGTTAAGCTTTATTTGCTGCCGATTCTGACATTGGCTCCTCTTTCTGTATATCTTCTTGTTTAACACTGCTTTCTTCATTTACAGCTTCCTTATCCTTCATGCTACCTTCACTTATTTCTTCCTCCTC
This sequence comes from Podarcis cretensis, assembly GCF_951804945.1. Classification (NCBI taxonomy): domain Eukaryota; kingdom Metazoa; phylum Chordata; class Lepidosauria; order Squamata; family Lacertidae; genus Podarcis; species Podarcis cretensis. Next base: position 19,975,527 of record NC_137181.1, read on the forward strand.
CTCTTCGTCTTCCTCCTCCTCATCTTCTTCTTCCTCCTCCTCCTCTTCTTCCTCTTGTAATTTCCCACATTCTTTTCCTTTTGGCGGTTCCTCCTCCATCTCTTTGTCTTCCTCTTCCTCCTCCTCTTTTTCGCTGTCTTCCTCTTCCTCCCTCGTCAAGCTCTCTCTCTCATCGGAGTCGAGCTGCGAAGGGGAAGCCCCGGGCCCTGCGTGCTCATTACTTAGCCGCTCCTGCGCCGCCTCTTCCTGTTCTGTGCTGTCGCGTTCCTCAGCTTCCCTTTTGCAGTAGGAGTAGCGGTGATTCATGTGCTGGGAGTAGGACCCCGAGTGCGAAAAACGTTTGCCACATTTGTCACATTGGTAGGGCTTTTCTCCAGAGTGCAGTCGCATGTGTTCAATCAAATGATGCTTATGTTTAAATGCCTTTTTGCAGATCCCACACTCATGAGGCCGCTTACCTGAAAAAGGAAAAACAATGTAACTTCCAGGTGTGTGTGTTGGGACTCGATCACTGCACACACATACAGAGGACCCATGATTTGTTTGGTCTTTTTGAACAATTTTGTTCACCGTTTCACTCAAAGACAAAACTAAACGTGACTACCACTTTGACCACTGATAAACCTCTTAAAGAGTGGAGGATGGAGGAGGCCTTTGGCATCTAGTGTTACCTATATCTAACTGATCACTTTCTTTCTTGTTTTATCACTACAGTGGTACCTCTGGTTACGTACTTAATTCGTTCTGGAGCTCCGTTCTTAACCTGAAGCACCACTTTAGCCAATGGGGCCTCCTGCTGCTGCCGTGCCGCTGCTGCACGATTTCTGTTCTCATCCTGAAGCAAAGTTCTTAACCCGAGGTACTATTTCTGGGTTAGCGGAGTCTGAAACCTGAAGCGTATGTAACCCGAGGTACCACTGTAGTCATATTCACTTTTTAAAAATTTGCCTGTATCTAAATGCATTAGATACAACTTGTTATGTTCTTGTCTTGATCCTTCAAGGCAGCTATATTGTCAGCCTTCTGTATCTGCAGTCAATGGAAATGGACACCTGGATGGGCAACCTTATCTGCACAATCTTGCTCCTCTGAACCCAATTTGGAAAGGCTGGAGATGCCTTTTTACGTGAATGGTGAGGCATATTCTCACCTGTGCCTGACTAATTGCCAATGACTAGAGTTGGCCCTGGATGGACGTAATAAACTCAACCCATGTACCTTCTTGTTCACATACCTGTGTGTTCATATTTATGTCTCAAGAGTGAGCTACTCTTCTGGAATATTTTGTCACACAAATCACAAGCATACATTCCGTTTTCTGTCTTTCTCATCTTCTTCTTCGGTGGTGTGGAATCTGAATCATTCTGATCCTCTACATTTGATACACCTTCTGAGCTAGTGTCTTGTCTTTCATCCTGAGAAATCAAGGAACAACATTCTTACACCTGCTGAAATGCAGTGAACACAACAGGCAGTATGAAGTTATTTTTTTACGTTTTGGTAAACTCATTTAAATCTCAACCACATTTATGTAGCAACATCTCTCTCTTTTTATGAACCTACCATTCTAACTTTGCTAATAATTGGGGGCCTTGAAGATTTAGGTTAAATAATTGCCTGATGTTCAGGCTTTCAAGTAGAACAGAGAAAGCTATTCAACAGTTAAAAAGGGAGATATCAAAGGCAAGAATGTTATAGACTAAAAAATTGTAAGAAGGCACTTTGGCAATGTGTTCATTTGGCTTTCTCAAATGTTTTTAGCAGTAGCATATAGGTGCTCCAGATTTCACTACTTTGATACCAGTTATGAAGAAGTAAAATAATCTTCCAATGTACTGTATGCGTTTAAGTGTTGTTTAATTTCACTCTCAATTATCTGCATATATTTCTAATGCATTGCCAATGTACCTGTGCTAAAAGTTCATCCTCGACTATTAAGGCAAAACCCCCCAAAAGTCATTTCAATTCCAGCATTAATGGTATCAACAAGCTAAAAAAGGAGACTTTCTAGCAATGTATCTTAATAATAATGTGGTCACTACATAATCAGTCACTTAGAAACTGATTTCCCTCAGTAATTTAATAGTTAGACCAGTGACACATATTAGCTGCATCCTACAACATATGGAGAACAAGGTACAAACAGCTGTTTGTGCATAAAAAGGAATATGGGGACTGGGTCTCTGGCCTGCCAGCATTTGCATCTAGCTCCCAGGATGTTAGGTGCATTACTGCATAGTAGACACTCATGTAGCAGTAGAAGCCTCCCCACCTGTTGCCTCATAACTAGACATCTATGCCAAGGTTGGCTTTTCCTGCCTGGACTGTGTGAAGACTCCACGTTAGCAGCAGTCAGACAGTTTCCTGTAACCAAACTACAGCTGGAATGAGTCCTTGCTAGGGACAGCAGCACTTGTTGAGGTGTCTGTAGCACACCTGACTAATCACCACGCTAGAGTTTATATAACCTAGGCATAGGTAAACTCGGCCCTCCAGATGTTTTGGGACTATAACTCCCATCATCTCTAGCTAACAGGACCAGTGGTCAGGGATCATGGGAGTTGTAGTCCCAAAACATCTGGAGGGCCGAGTTTGCCTATGCCTGATATAACCCATTCCACACTCTCTGCCTTTGACTTCATCTGCCCTTATTGCCATTTAATCTGACTGGCTACGGGAACAACATCATGGAATAACATCTTAGACACCTGCAAACAGAATCATATGGCTTATTCGGCTGATTAAAAGGCTAAAAGGCATTGGGCTAAATGAGGATAATGGAGACGGAATATGGCACTATAATCAAGCAGTAACCAGAGAAATCTAACAATATAAAAAAGCCACGAAACAATGCAATTATTGGGCAGATCAGTATTTTGCAGTAACATGCACATTTCTTTAGGAATGATCAAAATGAGAGAATATTCAGTACAGGGCTAATAATTTGGTTACATAATTAGAAAATGAAGGCATTGATTGTTAAAATACCCCCCAAAAATATTTTGGAATGTGCCTCAGAATATAACACAGGTCAAAGGTGTGTAACATTACCATTGTAGAGGCTATGATAAGTCATGTTGTGTGGGCATGACCACATGGAAAAGGAAATTGCAATACCAGACTCAATTCTTGTCATCATCTGCATCTAGTCCACAGTAAAGCTAAATGGTGTCTGGCGTATGGAATGAAAGGCCTTGCTTACGTTAAGTGTGAGGTATTTGCACAGAAAATTCATTCTAACTCGTATTAGCTAAATGCAGCTAGTCAGAATAATCTAATATTAGCAAAATGAACACTTCATTCCCCCCACCTTATTTTGTGACTTTATATGTTTGCCTCATTAATTAAAATACATGATCATATATTGGTTCAGGTACCTGGCTTCCATTGGCCTGCATCTGTTTTGGTGTTTCTTGAACTGTAGGGTTAACGGTGGTTGAATACGTATAAGCTACCTGTGGGATAAGAATGGTTTGCTTATTGGCAGCAAGAGCTCGTAAGCATGGAACACTGTTCTGGTCAGCAATGGCAACAATTGTAGGTAACTGGGCAGTGACTGTAGGTATAGCAATATTAATGGGATTGGCACTTGGTGGGATTACATTTACAACTGGTTCAGAGTCTGTAATACTGCTGTCCTTTTGCGCTTCTTTTTTTGCACAAGTCAAGTTCAATGGTTCTTCTTGGACAGAATAAGCACTGTTCTGGTAAACACTAGTTATAGTAGATCGCTCTAATGTTTCTCCATGTTGCTTTGGTAGTGAAAGGTCAAGAGGTTCTATTTGTGGCTCTTCCTGGACACCTTCATTAAGGTACACGTAACCCTGTGAATTTCTAGATGAAGAGAGGTTAAGGGGTGATGGGGATGCTGTGTTACTCCGCAAACCATTCTGAGCTGATCCTGTTGTTACAGTCTGCGGTTTATCTACCTTGAGGGAGCTTTCAGAATTAGACGTGCTGTCCTGGTGTTCATTTGCCGTTTCCAGTCCTGCGCGGTCATCATTATCCACAGAATTTTTTAGTTTGTCAGGTTCAGGGGAAGGTGGTCCTGATGATGGTACAGAAATTTGGCCAGCTTGCATTTTTTCAAACCACTTTTTTACAACATCCAATGGCAAATTGACCGAGTCGGCAATTTTTGAGAGCTCTTCTGAGCTTGGTTGTGCATTTAATGCATAATAGGCTTTTAGAATGGATAAAAGATTTTTTAGAGGGGGTTGGCCAGGAGACAGATTAGCCTCCCCTGTTTCTGGTGAAACAGAGGCTTCGGACTTCTCAGCTTCTGCACCGCTGAGCTGAGATGGCTGAGTGGGATTTCTGATATCATAGTGCTTTGATTCTTGAAGTGCATTGGATTCTCCTGGGCAGTCATCACGAAGAAGGCAAGTGCTATCATTGGTCTCTCCATCAAAGCTTTTTTCTTTCTCCGATTTCACCCTAAGATCTTCTGGCAACTTTTCGATTTTGCAGCTGTTTGTTGGGGCGGGGTTTTCTTTTTTCAGATTCTGTGGCACAACCTGAAGTTGACTAGGTTGCTCCAAACTGTAGTTGATGATAATTTTGGTTGTCCCATCTTGATCAACCAAAGGAAGACTGATAGCTGAAATGAGGGAATGTCCAGCTTGCTGTATGGATGCAGTGTTGATTGTTTCTTGTTCTTTGGATGTAAGAAGATTGGCGTGACTGTTCTCCAACACTTGTTTTATTACATTGCCATCAACGGCAACTTTAAGTACATTTTGAATGTCACTTAAGTTGATACTTATTGGAGACACCAGACCAACGGTTGGCAAAACAACAGCTTGCACCACACCCTGAGGAGAACTGGTTGCCTGTAACGGGCCACCACCACTAAAAACCCCGTTTTGCAAAGGGGCTGAACAGTTGATTCCTGAAGCAACCACTATGGGCTTGAATTCATAATCCACAGGTTCAGTTTTAATTTGGTTAATGGGGAGCTGTTCTTGTAACGGCTTATTCTCTATCTTTTGTCGTACTTGTGGTCTTGCTGGGCTACCCGGCGATGCAGAAAGGGAAGGGGAAGAGCACTGAGATGTCTTGAGCCCTGATCGTGCCCGGCCATTCACAGGCACCAAACCAATACATTTCTTACTGCTTATGTGAGAGCTGTAGGAACCAGAATGGGAAAAACGTTTCTTGCAGTTTGGGCACTCATATGGCTTCTCTCCTATAGAGGCATAAAAAAAAGAAAGAAAAAAGCCATTATAATCTAGGAATTTGAACTAATAAATTATAGCTTGGATTGAAAGAGTCTGGAAGGATAATATACTAGAAGGCACACATATACTACCCTTTCAAGTAACTTTGCACTTTCTCTCCAAAGGTAGGGATTTAATCACTACTAATTTTTTTCTGGACTGTACTACATTTTCTATGGGGAAAATAATCGAGATTTCACACATTTATAAAATCTGCACATCATCTAAGATAAGTGTCCAAAAGCTCATCTGTTCAGCTGAACCAATAAATGGCATTGTACACCCCACCCCCGTGCCAGAAAAGGACAAAATAAGTTTTTTTTAAAGGCAAAATCCAAGAAATGGATGGCATATGACAGCTATAGCTGCATGAACCAAACATTTAACCAGCAGAAAGAAAATAGCTGTGCTTGCTGTTCCATAAATGCTTGCTCCAGAGGTAATACAGTACTTTATCTCAGGTAGGATCTGTAACAGTTCTTGTGGTTTTGCTTGCAGAAGCTGATGCACAGATTGAACATCATATCTGGATGTTATTTATATTTTCTCGTGCAAGGTATAAAACAGAGTGGCTGGGGAAACCCAGCCAGATGGGCGGGGTATAAATAATAAAATTATTATTATTATTATTATTATTATAACCCATGAATGGAAAATACCTTTGGATACAACCCAACAGCAATAAGTATAAACTTTAAAATCACCACTTCTCAGTACCAACACTGGATATCCAATGGCTGAAACAACTTAGTGCCACCTTACAATTTAGCCAGAACAAGGGTGATACAGTCGAAGAACAGCTTTGATAATGTACAGTAAACCTTCTTTACTGAGCCTCCTTAACATATTTTATGTGCTTTCACTATATCTTACCTAATTGCTGACAAATTATGTTCAACACACCAAAACACATAATTTATGCTGCAGGCTATAATTTGGTATAGTTTTAACATAGCAAGTGGTATGCAACACTTTATACTGACAAGCAGGACTTAAGATATTTACCACTGTGGATTCGTAGGTGTTCCTTTAAGTGATGTTTATATTTGAAAGCTTTTCCACATTCAGTGCACTTGAATTTTCGGTTACCACTAGATTGAGTTACATGTCTCTGTAAGACAGAATGTAGATATCAATCAGAAGATAAAGAGAAAACAGGTATAACGAAACACACAAGTGAGGAATCTCTTATTTGCAATAGAAAAAAAGGATAAAATTTTAATAGAGTTAAAAAAAATCATCAGGTGATTGAAGATATTGCTTGTGAAATACAAACTAGCAAGAAAACGGGTGAGCAAAGTTAGAAAAATAAGCCACAAAATAATTTTGCCCTCTATCAAAATTTCAGGTAGAGACTGTATTGGCATTTTACATGTCTAGGAAATTCAACAAGGCATTCCCTTATTCTATTTGTAAAAGACATCCAAAGAATCTGGGTTATGAGACAAAGAAACATTAAAGCCTGTTTAAATTTTAATTATTTGACTTGATTTTTCCATTTACATGCTTCCGGCTCTTACTGTTGGCCTCGAATTCCTTTATGTAACGACATCACAGGGCTGCTCTAGGGAAGATGGTCCAGTAACAAATGCACTCAGTCACAAATCATTCTCCAAATAAATACACAGAAATCATATTTCAAAAGTTAGTAGAGCTCACATATAACTAATAATCAGCATTAATAAGTTATGTTGAAGCCATGTAACTATCTTGTAAAAAAAAGAACCAGTCAACACATTCTAAAATATTTGCAATATGATTTAGCCCTTCAGGCCTACTTATTTTTTAGGACTCAACAGATAAGACATGGAATTGAGATATTTATGCAAGAGTTGTCTTTGTAGTAGATAATGTTTTTACCATTCAGTGGAAAATTTGTTCTTTCCTGCTTTTAAAATGTTTTTATTAAGCACACACTAATTGGATTCAGCTAAGTTCAAAGTTACATAAGAGTTAAGATTCCAGAAATCCTTGTCTACCTTGATACTAGAGAAACTTTCTGGAAATAAAAAAAGATGTATCAAGCAGCTTTCAGCCTTTATACTGTATATATTTATACTGTACTTCACTTTGATCTGAGCTGCTCAAGTCAAGTTTTCACAATTCAAAGGTGCCCAGGGCTCCAGCCTGCATTTGGTAGAAGCTGCATATGCTCATTCATGACTAATCAAAATAGTATCCCACAAGGCTGGTAGGTATGAGAAAATACATGCATTTCTGCCAATGAAGTGGATACATTTCCCCCCCCCCCATCTACTGTAATTCATTGCACCAACAAGGGATCCAGGGAAAACACTTCTATGAAATGGAACAAAACAAGAAAGGGCTGCTCAGCTCACTGCAATATTAGAAAAAACAGCCCATACCTGGCATTGAAGTGAATGTACAGGGCAATATGCAGAATTGTCTTGTTATTGGGGTGAATTTGCTTTAATAAAAAGAAATGCAGTCCATAGCAAACACGTTATCAAGAAACAAAAAAAAAACAAAAAACAAAAAACAAAAAAAAATTGTGCAAAGGTACTATTTTACTAGGTTATATACTAGTCCTAATTTATTGAATCACAAGCCAGTCTTTTAAAGCCCCATTAATTTGGGGACATAGATTCAAAGCTTGTGATTAATTTCCCCATTGAACTTAACAGTGCTTATTTATGGATTTTTGTATCCCTATAAATGCTCATCTGAATTAGGCATTTGCTAAAGTTTTGCAGTGAAATCTTCCCCATTATCTTTAATGGAACAGGACTGGACCAGCAGTTCGCATGGCAGACTCTCCAGTGCAGCTTTCCAACAGAGAAGAAACAAGTGAAGGTTCCTGATTTGAAATCGTGACCCACAGCTATGGATCCCCTAACAGATACCAGGAGGCAGAGAAAATCCATGATATATTGCAGGCAGTTATAAATAATTAAAATAAACTGGCTGTTTACTAACTACACACAACAGAGGGATCAACTTTGTGTTAAAGGCAGTAAGACATCAAAAGCATGAGTTACTATTCAGCCCTTTAATAAGTTAAGGTGCTGCTCTCATCACCATAACCACAATAGCAAAGTGAGGTGAATCATTCTATATACGGCCTCGGCCCAGTATACCTGAAGGAGCATCTCCACCCCCATCGTTCAACCCGGACACTGAGGTCCAGCTCTGAGGGCCTTCTGGTGGTTCCCTCCCTGCGAGAAGTGAGGTTACAGGGAACCAGGCAGAGGGCCTTCTTGTTAGTGGCGCCCGCCCTGTGGAACACCCTCCCATCAGATGTCAAGTAAATAAACAAATATCCGACTTTTAGAAGACATCTGAAGGCAGCCCTGTTTAGTGAAGTTTTTAATGTTTGATGATTTATTTTTAATATTTTGTTGGAAGCCGCCCAGAGTGGCTGGGGAAACCCAGCCAGATGGGCAAGGTATTATTATTATTATTAATAATAATAATTCCCCCAGTTGTATAAATAATTGAGACTGGGATCTGGACTTGCCAAGGGCCATTGAGCAAATTAATGGTTCAAACAGATAGTGCTCATCAATCAATCAATCAATCAATCAATCAATCAATCAGGCCTACAAATGCTCTATATGCCCAATAGGGCATTATGTATATCTTACAAAGAGGCCTCTGCCGAGTCCAAAAGTTGTTTTAAAAGAAACCTTTCAGCCCAAAAGTTGGGGTTTGGGGTATGGGTGCAAGAAAACAACTCCACTGCCCCCCCCCCCGCTCAATTCACCACTCAATTTATGGTCCTGCCCATGAGGGCAATCACATTTTCAGCTGTTGCTGGGTGGCATTTTTCTGTATAAACTCATAAGACTGCAGAGTGAGGACAGGAAGTATAACTCTCACTCTGATTTCATGTGGCTTCAGACATCTTACTTCTGGAGTACTGTGGGATGCCCAAGAGAACCAGGAATCACCAGCAGCAGTAAATCTGCCCCACCTCAACACATTGCCACTCCCAAATCGAGCCCAAGAACAAAATAGTGAAGTGTGTGTGTGTGTGTGTGTGTGTGTGTGTGTGTGTGTGTGAAAGGCATTTTGCCCAATACTAAATCAAACACTTTTGTGACTATGAAACTTAAATTCTTAAGGGTATGGAAGAGACATGCTGTCCTTATACTTTTTATAAGACCACTCTTATACTTTTTAGACAGGGAAAACATGTGCAAGAAGAACTTGGAGCTAATGAGAAGCAGTGTTTCTGGTCTCTAGGTAGCTGTTCCACCTGTGCACATTTCTTCCATGCTGAGGGCCACTTTATACATAGTGGTCTCCAGGTGATCACACCTGGAGCACATTGAAGCTGCCACTGAGTTACCGTATTTTTCGCTTTATAAGACGCACCAGACCACAAGACGCACCTAGTTTTTGGAGGAGGAAAACAAGAAAAAAAATATTCTGAATCTCAGAAGCCAGAACAGCAAGAGGGATCGCTGCGCAGTGAAAGCAGCAATCCCTCTTGCTGTTCTGGGATAGCTGTGCAGCCTGCATTTGCTCCATAAGATGCACACAAATTTCCCCTTACTTTTTAGGAGGGAAAAAGTGTGTTTTATAGAGCAAAAAATACAGTATATATCTGGTACTCAGTCCCCAAACAGGAGCACTTGGCAGGCCATGCAATGTAAATAAGCAATACAGTAATTCTGTAAATTGCAGATAAAATGCAAGCTGGCTTCTAGACGATAAAGGCTCATAACTTATAAGTGATTTAGCAACTCAGTTGTATTTCATATATACATTCCAACTCTTACTGGGCATTGCTATAAATAAATGAGGAGGAATCATAATAAATAGCAAAGTCATTCTTGGCAAGTCACCCTTGTTAGAATGCCACGTTCTTGAAAAGGTTTCTTGGGATCCCTTTGTCAGAGATTCATGACAAGAAAGCATTTTGTCAGGCTTCCAATGTCAAGGATAATGGACTTGGAAGAAATTTTGGAACACCTACTTTATGAATCAGGAAAATGCAAGTGAAGCTATGTTACAAATGTGCAACCAATAAGAATATCTATCTATCTATCATCTACCTACCTACCTACCTACCTACCTACCTACCTATCATCTATCTTTAGGAATATATAGAAATATTTATAGAAATATATGTATATTCCTGTTTATGTAAATATGATATTTGAAGCAGAAGTTACTAGCCACAAACCCGTCTAAGAAATATGCAAAGTTCACATATTTTGGTTGCTTCCAAACGTAGAACAAACCACACTGAACCAATAAAAATGAGTAGTTTATTTATTTATCTATTTAATTTACTAAATATTTACTGCCATTCATCTGAGGATCACAGGGCAGCTGACAGTATTCTGCCACAAAGTTTGAATTTTCTTGCCACAAGTTACTGTTTTTCTTAAACATATTATGCGGTTGCCCTAAACCATTAGTCTTAAGAGGGGAAATGTCCAGTAGAAATGTTAGAATGCAGCACAGTAGCCTTGGGAGGGTGGGGGTTGCTCTGAAAAACAGATATTCATCTTTTAATAAATAAAAAATATTATCTATTTTATGTTGACCAGGTGTTGGCGGCTGGCCATATTATTTGCAAGACACTGTGTATTGTTTGTATATTGGCTGCCTACCAGAACATCTCTGAGGTGTGATATCTATACATCAATCTGCAATCACTCGTGCAATTGCTGTAGTGGCATCTGCATGGTGTCAGGAGCAGCGATGGCCCCAGGTTACTCATCTCTCATGATTTTAGTTTTACAACGTGCTTCACTGCCCTACATCATGGGTGGTATTATTTCACAGCTTTATCAGTGGAGATGTTTCTGTAAGTCTTTCCCTTCTGTAACTATCAACACCTTTCCCCTACAGAACTTGGTTTAACAAAAGTTATCACATCACCTGCCCTCTCTTGTTATCTGTGACTAGTATGCCGATAATTCTCTATACGAATCCCTGAGGCTTTTGTTCAGCAACAGAATCCAGAAATGAGCAAGAGAAAATAAACCTAATATATTAGTGTTATTTTCACCTAAGGATTCTAATAAAATCATCTTAGCCCAGTCATGCAGCCAATACAAAACGCCCTGGTAAACATGCTTTGCTAAAAGCTGTTATAGTCTGGATTCAACTAAGTAGGTGTGTTAACGGGAGCCAGTACAATGGGTCCTGCTATAGGGCAACAGGATTCCCTGCTTTCCTTCCTTTGCGTTGCTCCCCAGTTGGCTCTGGGGATATGGAGAAACACCACAACAGTGCATAGGGACAGAGAAGGAGACCGTCCCATTGGGCAAGCTGAAATTTTTACATTGATAGAACTATCAGAAGAGCACAACATCACATTGCTCCTGTTATTCTAATAGCACATTGTTGAATATATATCAAGGCAAGAATACTCTAAACACACTTGTATATGCAAGTATACTCAAATGAACACAATACCAAAATCATTTAAGTTTCAAATAGTGCATTGGATATGAACTTTATCACTTACTTGATCTCTTCCTGATTTATGTGATGTCATATGGCGTTCAAGTTGTGTTCTATATGCAAACGTGTAACTGCATAAGGAGCAACTAAAGTTATCTTCATTTTTTTCATGGCGATATTTAATGTGTTCTTTCAGAGAGGTAAAGCGTTTGTACCCTCTATCACAGTAAGGGCATGTAAGCAGCTGGGAAAATGCATCTGGCGTGCCTGAAGAAGAATAAGGAAACATTTTAGGGGGCTAATTACTGCCGCATAGTGTATAAACAAATGAATCAGTACATTTAGGGCAACATCCAAAACCGTCCACCTGAAAATCCACTTGCACAATGGGACTCTTGGTTTTTCTCCCCTTCAACATACACCCCAACCTGAAGAGCAGATTTGGGACGGCACAGGGGGAGGGAAAAGCCCTGTTGTGTAGGTGGACGCCTGCTTGCACTGCCCTGACTCTTACTTTAAGGATATAAATTGTAAATAGATATCTAACAAGTTCTGAATTTCTTAGGATAGCCTTGATGAATGCTGAAATGACCCAATAGCAATGGGAAAGGAAATTCTACACCCACACTGACACATGCCCTAATATAGCACAAATGCCATTTTGTACATATCCAGTCAGAAGTCCTAATTAGTTTAGTGATGCTTACTCCCAGGTATATGGGTACAGGATCACTCTGAGTTCCTGTTAAAACTAACTAAAAGCTTCCAATTGTGCATGCACACGAAAGCTCATACCAAGAACTAACTTAGTTGGTCTTTAAGGTGCTACTGGAAGGAATTTTTTTTGTTTTAAAAGCTTCCAAGTCACTCACCATAGCTCTTCAACTGTTCGTTTTCATATTTTGATCAGGGCTGACGCAGGTGGCGCTGTGGGTTAAAGCCTCAGCGCCTAGGGCTTGCCGATCGAAAGGTCGGCGGTTCGAATCCCTGCGGCGGGGTGCGCTCCCGCTGCTCGGTCCCAGCGCCTGCCAACCTAGCAGTTCGAAAGCACCTCCGGGTGCAAGTAGATAAATAGGGACCGCTTACCAGCGGGAAGGTAAACGGCGTTTCCGTGTGCGGCTCTGGCTCGCCAGAGCAGCGATGTCACACTGGCCACGTGACCCGGAAGTGTCTCTGGACAGCGCTGGCCCCTGGCCTCTTAAGTGAGATGGGCGCACAACCCCAGAGTCTGTCAAGACTGGCCCGTACGGGCAGGGGTACCTTTACCTTTTAACTCACAATAACTTTGTGGGGGTTTTACCAAACACTTCTAATTTCTTTATAAAAGAATACAAACTGGCTACTAATACTAGTAAAGCTAGCCAACCCTTTAAAACCTAGTTTTATTTTGAAGACATTTCACAGCGGTTAATACTAAGATTTTTTTTATGGAGTGCCATAAAAAGGCACTTCCTATTAATTTGGAATTTACTGCTGTAAATTAACATCACATAAAATTTCAAAAGCATTTAATATATGGTTCATTCCATATCAAGTGATCCACCTTTTTTACCTCATGTCATCCAATTTTGTTAATATTGTGCACACTTGTTGAATGATCAAAACCAAATTTAAATCTAAATTTTTAATTTTTCATCTCACCCCATTTTTTACTTATGAGGGTCTGAAATTTCCAAAAAACAGGATGAAATGATAAAATTTTCCATTTAAACTTAGTTTTGATCATTCAACAAGTGTACAAAATATTGAGAAAACTGGATGACGTGAGGTAAAAAAGTTGGATCACTTGATATGGAATGACCCATATACTAGACACTGTAAAGTATAATTTGGCAAGGACCTTATCCACAGGAATACAATCAGACATGGTGGAAATCTGAGATCAGATTACTTGACTTCCCCAGTCCCTAGCCCTTAAAAGAAGCCATGGGGACAGGGAGCTCTGATTTTGATCAGAACAGTGGCATTTGAGGAAGTACTTAGCCCTGGAGTACCCAGTACAGTCGCCTTGGACATCACAATGCCTTCAGACATCCTCCATGGTGGCTGAGCCCCTCTGCACCTCCCAATGTGCTATAGAGAAGAGAAGGCCTCCACCTGCCCAACGTTGTTCCGTTCCTTTTCCTCAAAATGCCCCAGAGCCGTAGGTAGAGCCAGACATATTTTCAAAGGAAAGGAAGAGCCCATGCTTCATCTTGCAGACACCAGCAGAAATGCTTTCAGGAAAGAAAAAGATGGGGGACCCAACCGCTGACTTGTAAGTTTGGAGGATCGAGGTGTGTGTTTTGCTTTTTCCTTGGTGGATGTTTGGGATGGGTGGATTTGTGTGTGTGCGTGTTCAGTGGGGTGATTAGGGCTCATCTTCTGCCTGCCCTTTTTAAATACAGGGGTTACCTGCCCTCAGCCAGTGTGGTGTAGTGGTTAAGTCCTCTGGCTGGGACGGGACGATATGGGATTGAGGGGGCAACTCCCATCTCTTGCGGGGGTGCAATTAGTGCCAGCACCGTCCGTTAAGAGTTTGGGTGTAATCTTTGACACCTCCCTTTCCATGGAGGCGCAGATTGCAGCTATAACAAAGGCGGCATTTTTCCATCTCCGCCAAGCTAAGCAGTTGGCTCCTTACCTCTCTCGCCCTGACCTAACCACTGTGATCCACGCGACGGTCACCTCCAGACTGGATTATTGTAACTCGCTCTACGTGGGGCTGCCCTCAAGACTGACCCAGAAACTCCAGCGGGTGCAGAATGCTGCAGCAAGACTCCTTACGGGGTCCTTGCTGCGAGATCACATTCACCCGGTGCTATACCAGCTGCACTGGCTCCCGGTAGAGTACAGGATCAGGTTTAAGGTGCTGGTTTTAACCTTTAAAGCCCTATACGGCCTAGGACCCTTGTACCTACGGGACCGCCTCTCCTAGTATGTCCCACAGAGGAACTTACGGTCTGCAAATAAAAACACCCTGGAGGTCCCAGGCCACAGAGAGGTTAGGCTGGCCTCAACTAGAGCCAGGGCTTTCTTGGCTGCGGCTCCAATCTGGTGGAATGCTCTGTCACAAGAGACTAGAGCCCTGCGGGACCTGACATCTTTCCGCAGGGCCTGCAAGACAGAGCTGTTCCACCAGGCCTTTGGTCAGGGCGCAGCCTGACTCCTTCCTCTGGCAATCTGCACAGAATTTTGCTTAATGGTTGCCATTAATTTGATTTTAATTAATTTTTATAATGAAATGTTTTTAGAATGTTGGATTATTTGATTGTTGTTATCCGCCCTGAGCCCGACTTCGGCTGGGGAGGGCGGGATATAAATAAAATTTATTATTATTATTATTATTATTATTATTATTATTAGAGCGCTAGACTCGTAATCTGGTGAACCGGGTTCGCATCTCCGCTCCTCCACATGCAGCTGCTGGGTGACCTTGGGCTAGTCACACTTCTCTGAAGTCTCTCAGCCCCACTCACCTCACAGAGTGTTTGTTGTGGGGGAGGAAGGGAAAGGAGAATGTTAGCTGCTTTGAGACTCCTTTGGGTAGTGATAAAGTGGGATATCAAACTCTTCTTCTTCTCCTCCTCCTCATCCTCCTCATAACTTTAACTCCCTGAAGCTGCTACACTGTGTGTGTGTGTTGTGTGTGTGTGTGTGTTTCCTTTCTTAAAAAATGAGCTCCACAGGAGCTAGTTCAGTCAAGAAAATTGTGTGGGGAAACACTCCTTCCCAGTGCCACACTCTGATTAACTTTGGATGCCTTCCTGTGGCTGCGTTAAAAGAAAAAATTAAAGGTTCTCCAGTATTGCATATGATTTGGTCTTAAGGAGGACATGAAAAAGGGGGAAAGAGGAAGTGCAGATGGGAGAGGCTGTTCTATTTTCCACATTGGGCATTGCTCTTTCAATTCCTACTTTTCAGCAAAGATCCTTCTCACCAGCATCGGCTTGTAGGGCCACTTCCACCTTATTCTGCCCTATGCAACCGTTACTCTTTCCACCACTGCTTTTAAGTCCATGCTCCCTATTGAAACCATGCAGTTTCTTACACACTGCACAATACTGGCACAAACATTTCAACAATAATGACTGAGAGGACCAGTCCTGCCCCTGTAAATATATGTTAGTTACAGTGGCATTTAGCACATGGACTTAGAAGAAAGAATCTATGTGCTTAACCCTAATGACTAGTAAGTAAATCAGATTTGAATTATAACAGAGTATTAATATATGGAGAATATGAGAAACACACAGGATATCCTAATGATAAATAAAATTTTAACACAAAGGTTATATTTTGAATTTTGACTGCATTTTAAAGCCTATGGTTTTTTTCTGTGGAAATGCCATCATTCATACTTTTTATTTCAAAATGGAAGCCAATGTATACAGCGCTTGCTTCCAATAACACCATTTTACAAATTACAGAAAACAGAAGTAATATTAACCATTTTCATCCTGGCCACTGGCTTCTGGTGTTCCTTGTCTTTGATCCTCCTCAGGTGCTTCAGGGTAGATAACTGCTGTATCGTCTTGTTGCAGAAATTCTTCAACATTAGGGTCATGATTTTGTTCATTTTCTGCATCAGAATCACATTCATCTTCTTTTACTAGAAGTAAAAGACAATTTGTGAAGAATGAGAGAATTTCAGTAACAGATATGAGAATTCAGCTTTCATTTTTAAAAGAGAGACATGTCACAGCCTTCATAACTATGAAGAGAAGCTTGAAAACATGCGGACAATGATATAAAAGTCTGGGCCAAAGTCTGCCTGCTAGAACAAGTAACTCTTTATTTCTCCCTTTTTGATCACTTCATTTAAAATACTGACAAGGCTTGAAGCAGCATTATGGTGGCTGCAGCAGCTCTTGAAGAGAACTACAATGCCATATAGGAGTTCTTGAAGGGAACTAGCCATGTTCCTAACCATAGAATGTCTTAAGTCAGTGCGGCTGAAAATGATGGAGGGAGGCTGGGAGAAAAGGGCTCCCTTTTGCTTCCTGTGATGCCACTGCTTCCAAACCACTGCCAACAGCAAAGTAAGGGGAGAAAGCATGTTACCGGGATGGTGGCAATAGCTTTGAAACTTGCAGGAACGTAGTAACTGGTGGTGGTTTGGTGACATCTTTCTGAACTCTCAGGATTTTTCATGAAAACGTAGAAAAATCCCGAAGTGCCAGAGGAAAGCCTCTGGTGTTTCACTCATCACTACATCCTTGGTATCTCATTCCCTGCTTACCTTCCCTTTAACACAAGCCTCTGGCTCCTATACGAATCTTTGCTCCAGGACTCAGTTATAGGAGAGAAGGCCTTAGCAGTGTAGAAATAGTTCATGCAACTCGCAAACTGGAGTTCATGATATTATTAAGTGATTTCCATATAAACCTCCACACTCTCTGCATCCTGAGCAATTTGTCAAGTCTTACTCCATATGCCTCCTGATCTAAAAGAAGACTACCTCCTTCTCCATGGGCCCTCTCCACCCGAGATAAGGCCCGTGGTTTTTTTTCTGTCCTGGCACACTGCTTATAAAACTCCCTTCTGAAAGAAAGCCTGCAAGGTACAATCCATAAGGACTGTTAGAACAAAGGTAAATAGTTTTTTGTTCTGCCAGGCCTGTACAATGTTGATTTTAATTCTGACTGCTGGGTGTATTGTTAATTTTAAATATTGCTGCTACTGGCTGGTTTATTTTTAAACTCTTCTTTGAAAAAGCAGGAAGAGAAACAAAACTGTAAAAAACAATCACACCCATGAAAGATGCTAAAAAGACATGTTGCATACACACACACCCCTTGCCTTTTCAAAAATGGCTAACCTCACTTTTTCAATCTTTGAAATCCTCAGTTTAGAGCACTGGAAGAAGAAACAGCAACAATCTAGCAGCTACAATTACCTGTATAGAGTCTATTTAAAAGGCACTGTTTGGCATCATAGAGCAAAATGTATATTCATGCATGCAACACTTCCTTTTCATAGCTAAGTATGGGAAGTACAGCATGTGTAGGAGTTTGTATTGTGGTAGGGAAATTTCTGTTTCTTTTTGCTTACTTCCTTATTTTTTTATCCTTTTAACACTTCGGTAATTGCATTTTCAAATACATCTCTATATCCCCAGAATATTAACAAGAGCTTGCAGTATGAATAATAATTATGGGAGACAACACGCCCTACAGAGGTGTACGTCGCTCACCCAGAGTTGGGATATAGTGCCAATTTAAAACCCCATGCGAAGAATCATTATTTTCCATACAATTAAAATAAGGCAACTACAGTAAATAAAGCATCCTTGGCATATTGTGGCTCATTATATATAAGCTAATTTTACATACATTGTTAAGCATAAAATGTAATATTAAGGTATTATGGCTAATAGTATTACCTCAGCTGGGACCCATCATAATGCTCTGTTGTGATCTTGCAACAGACCAGAAGTAAATTGTTCATCCATTGCTCTTGTTCCCTGAACCAAAAAGCAGCTAAGAGGCTGCAGAGGCACTGCAGTCAGTGGAAGGGATTGCTTTGCATAATTTACTAGCAACACCTCAAAACGGCTCTAATGGGAGTCTAAGCCAGTCATCTTCACTAGTCATACTTCAGGCTTCATGTGCAGACAGACAGACCAAAAGGGCGAGGGGTGGCAGAGAAAGACAAATAATAGCCGTCCTCAAGAACACGCACCTCAATGATATGCTAAGTACCACAAACACAAATGAAGGAATTTGGTGACAAATACCTGTACATCCAGATTCATCTGCTTGAGCTTCAGGCCCCAGGATTTCCTTTGCTTCTTTACTAGCTAAAATTGGACAAGAAGAGAAGCTTAGAACTTTACATAATCCAGAAACCCTCATTTGCTTAAAACACCTTTTTGTCTCTTGCCACCGGAGAAATGCACACCCTCAGACACCAGCACCACGGTGAGCAAAAATTTTCAGTTACACAACAGAAAGTAGACTACAGCAGCGAGCTGGAATTCAAAAGTCTTGGTTCACTTTCTAGCTACTCTCTCTCACATTTCTGGTGCCTCCTGCAAAAGTCCAGTTGGAAGGGACCCTTGCTCTGCAGATTTGGGAAGCCCAGACAATTATGTTATTTGAACATGGATAAGACATTCTGCTGCATATTTAATCATGGTTGCCTCTTTTGCATAAATAAGATGTATGTTGTGTAAAAATGCTCTGAGCATATTATTAACAACAGTACATGTTAGAAACTCTCTCCAGTGTCCAAATTCAAGGAACAACATGTTTATTTACTATAGTAGTAAAAAAGAACTTAGGAGTTTGAATCCTAAAACTAAAGGCAAATGTGGCATAATAGTATAAAATTAGAACATGCAATCAGAACGTTTATCAATAGATTTACTAGCCCTGATTAACGTTCTTGTAAGAGGTAAGTACAGTACAGAAATGAAAGTACTATGCAATGTTACTACTAAGCAAAAGCAGCAAACTGATGATGCATTTTCCAATCACTTATTCTGCTATATACCAGTCCTGTATTGACTGCTAAGCTGCATCCAACCAAGGCATACTCAGACATACAAGACTATTGGTTCAGGGGTCTACTCTAAATATCACTTAGCTGGGTACAAACTGTATTTATTTATATCTCACTTTTCAAAGGTAATTTCTGGTGGAGTTCCCAATATAAATAAAACTGTATAGAGACAGATATATATATATATATATATATATATATATATATATATATATATATATATATAAATATAGATATAGATATAGATCAAAATCCAACAATCCAATATCAACAAACAAACTATCAGCTAAAAATCCGAACAAGTTTTAGAAGAATTTTGGATCATTTTAAAAAACAGTTTCATATCTATTTTAAAAATATAAGCAGAAAATTTGAACAAGGGTTATTAAACCCCATTAAAAGCCTGCACAAACCGCATTATGCTTTCCTGGCATCCAACTACAGTGCTGTTTCTGCCTACTGCTGATTAGGTTTAATTTATGGACTTGTAATGTTTATGTCTTACACGGTTAGCCTGTTGTACTGAGCCATATGTAACTTGCCCTGGGACCACATGGTGTAGGGTGGGCTGCAAATGCAAAATCAATAAATATAGTGATATATTAATTCTCTTCTGTCAGTACTAATTAACAGGCTTGCTGCTATATTTTGAATAATCTTGAAAGGCAACCTTAGTGCACTAAAGTTATCCATCTAGATGTTATCAGGGCCTTGATAACTTTGGCCAGCTTTCATTTCTGTAATTTTTCTTTCTTAAAATATTGATAGTGGATTTGGAAGTTGATGGCCAAAACAGAATCTACATACACAGGAGATTCCATGTGTGCTCTCAAAGCATGGCCTTCAATTACGTGAGACACTGCCCCACTATTTATACTTTGTGTATGAGTTTAGAAAGTGTCTAGAAAACTGTGCTAGGATCTGTAGGAAAGACCTTGGGCTTGCAGCTGATGCCATTTAGAAGATTCCTCCTAAAGAATTCACAACATGCCTCTGTAAATAGCTCTAACTTAGCCCTGGAAATAAAATTAGGTTTAAATTCAAATGTGAACATGACCCTGGAGAATGTGAATTATTCCTGGGTATACTCTACTTCATTTAAGAAGTTCTACCTTCTTCATGGGAGGATGACCTAACAAGCACAAACAATTTTTCAAGCAGCAGACTTTAGTTAAGTATTGCTTTACTCACACAAGTACAAATACAGAGATGTGCAGATAGGTCATCAGACTATTCCCAAGTGATAGATTTAAGCTAATTTATTATATACAAACCAAATGTTTGCCTCAGATATCTATCTATCTCATGCTCCCTCCTGTTACCCCTCCTGCAGATAAACCAGATTTCAAAAATTAAAACTAGAAATATGTAGTAGCAAAAGAAAAATTGCAATCCTTCAATCTAGCTGTCCATTTCTTAAAACTGAGAAATGTCATATAACAAGAGACTGGGTTGTTGCTTTATTTCACAGAAGGTGGTTCAAGGAACTTCAAAGCCTTGACCTATGGTATTCAGATCTAATGCTTTTCCTGTTTCTTCAGAAGAGAGGTGAAACGTCTGTAACACCAAATATTTTAAGTATTCCATATGATACAAAATGTATTCAACTGGGTTGATGATGTGAGAAGCTGAGAGAGTAAAGGCATGGGCTCAGAGAAGTGTATCACAAGAATACAATTCTAGGAGTGTATTACTTTTTCTGATTGGCATTCTCTGGTAGTAAAGTTGGGAGATTGCAGTGAGATCTAACAGAAGTAACAGACTAATTGAAACTAACAACATGTACTCTAGCTATCTTTTTGTAGTATCATCACAAAAAAGGTTACTTCATAGAGGCACGTGAGTGTCTTCCTGTTACAAAGTAATTAAAAATTGCTCATTTCCTCTGCTGGAACAGAAAAAAGCATTTAGGAAAGGAATCTTAAGGAGTTTGTGGACGCCACTACAGCAGCAAGGATCCTTCTAGCAAAGTATTGGAAGACACAAGAACTCCCCACACTGGAAGAATGGCAGACGAAAGTGATTGACTTTATGGGATTGGCGGAAATGACTGGCAGAATCCGTGACCAAGAGAAGGAGACGGTGGAGGAAGACTGGAAGAAGTTCAAAGCTTATATTAAGAACTGTTATAATATTGATGAGTGCTAAAATGTCAAGGGGAAGGAAGATGCAGAATTGCAGCTGAAAATGTTATTTAAGGCGAAATTGAGAAAGATAACAAATTTAAATTTAACTGGCTAAAAGGGTTGCTGAAAAACTGTAAAATAAGGATGCAAAAAAGGTGAGGTATGGGGAAGTCCGAGAAAGGAGGCTTATGAAAATGAGGTTAAGAATTTATATTTGTGTGTTTGTTTGTATTGGTGGATGTTTTTATGTCGTTGTTATTGTTTTGTTTTAAAATTGGAAAACTAATAAAAATTATTATTATAAAAAAAAAGGAGTTTGTGGAAGTCAGAATTCAATACTGCTGAAGCAAACAAACAGAATGGTCAGCAGGCTTGCAGAGATTGATATCTAACTTTGCAAAAGTTAAATTGTTATAATAGGGATAAAAGATCTTGAACATAGTTGGCCTTCATGTTTCTTTAAGTACCAAAGAAGACCTCATTGTGCTGGGAGAAAAAATCAACAAGGTAGTCAAGATCTGAACAACATGAGCACGACTTAAATGCAGAAGAAAATGCATTTAGACCCCCCACCCAAACACTCCCAGCTTTGACAATCATTTGAGATTTCATAAACCAGAAAAGACACAGCATGCCCATGGCCTTGGCAACTTGGCATCCCATTGAAAAATAACTCCATGGCTGGTTAGGTGGGGAAGAAAGGCAAAGAGCCTAGGAGCATAATAAATTCTTATGTTTGATCATTACTGGTGGGTGTCAGAGTAAGAAGCTGAGGAAACAGAAAAAGTTGAGTCTCAAGATCTAGCAAAGCCCTACTGCAACATCCCAGTGAAGTGGTAAGGGCCAAGAAGCTTTTGAGCCCAATTAAATACAGTGGTACCTCAGGTTAAGTACTTAATTCGTTCCGGAGGTCTGTTCTTAACCTGAAACTGTTCTTAACCTGAAGCACCACTTTAGCTAATGGGGCCTCCTGCTGCCGCCGCGCCGCTAGAGCACGATTTGTGTTCTCATCTTGAAGCAAAGTTATTAAACTGAAGCACTATTTCTGGGTTAGCGGAGTCTGTAACCTGAAGCGTATGTAACCTGAAGTGTATGTAACCTGAGGTACCACTGTAGTGATTAAGGCTACACACATTTTCACGTCAACAAAATTCCATGCAACCTGACAAATTAAACTCATAATAAGGAGCATATGAAAGCAAAAAATGTCTACAGAAAGACACATAGGGCTTTTAATGAAAGAAACTGCAGAATGAAGTAATACTTAATTGAAAGCAACCAAAATTTGAACAGTGTACAGATTTTGCTCAGACATCTGTTCTCAAAACCCAGAAGGAAAATGTTGGTGCAAGTAAAAAATAGGTACCGTATTTTTCGCTCTATAGGACGCACTTCCCCCCTCCAAAAATTAAGGGGAAATTTGTGTGCGTCCTATAGAGCGAATGCAGGCTGAGCGGCTAAGCCCAAAGCCAGAACAGGGAGACGGAGCGCTCTGTCTCGCTGTTCTAGCTTGGGGATGGCTGCGCAAAGCCTCCGCAGGACAGTGGGGTGCCTTCACCTCGCTGCTCTGTGGAGGCTTCAAAGGCTGCGTTCCGGGGGCTTCAGGCAGCTATCCGCAAGCCTTCCGAGCGCAGCAGGAGTTCCCGCTGCACTCGGAAGGCTTGCGGATAGCCACCTGAAGAGTGAGAGGGGTCGGTGCACACCGATCCCTCTTGCTCTTCAGGCTCCGCTTCGCTGGAGAGGCGCTGCACAGTTTTCCCTCTCTGCACAGCACCCCTTCAGCGAAGCAGGAGGAGAAATGGAAGGGGCTCCGTTTCTCCTGCTGCTTCGCTGAAGGGGCGCTGAGCAGAGAGGGGAAGAATTTTTCCCCCTGTTCTCCCCCTCCTATGGTCCGGTGCGTCCTATGGTCCGGTGTGTCCTATAGAGCGAAAAATACGGTATATAGAAGGGAGAATTCCCTAGATGCCAAAATCAAGATTTGGGGGCAAGTACTCTTTGGTGAGAGAAGCCCTGCAGAGATTTAAAATCACAAAACATGCAGCAAAGTAAAGTGTGGAGATAGACTTGTAAAATATGCTGTTGTGAGTTCCAAAACTTCCCTCTTCCCAGCAAAGCAAAAGACCAAAAATCTAGTAAGCTAAACATTTGTTTACTTACAAACTCTTCAACATGTGCTTTTCCATATAACATTCAAAAAAAGTTGCACAGGAAGTAAAACTTGACTTAATAACAATGATGAAAGTTCCTAAATTATTGTTATAGGAACTGAAGAGCGGCTTGTGAAAGCCATGTGGCTAAGCCAGAACAACCAGCTTAGACATCTTCACATGGTGAGTTCATCAGGTACACTGAGAGAGAGAGAGAAAAGCTTAATTGCCCATTTAATTGCCCTAAGGTAAGCAGCGGTGATGCTGCTAAGTCTGGCAGGACAGCTTATTCTATGGCATTAACCCCTTTATGCATTAATTAGACTTAAAGCATGTTGGTCATATAAGGCTGGTTGTCCCACAGAAAAAAACCTGAAAACTTTATTAGTCCTGCTACTTCTGAACACAACTGGTACTATTAACCCAACCCCAGCTCACAAGTCAATGGGTGTGGGCACTTCATTTACATGGTAGAATGAGTGGCACAAGTCTCTTCTCTCTGCCATACAGATAACTTCTTGTATGAAGCAGGAACTCTATCAGCACTAGGTAAAATAGTGTGGGGGAGATGATCTACCTGAATCAGGGCCAAAACTAACTGTTATTTGAGCTAGCAGTCAACAACTGTTCCCTTTTGTTTCATTTTGATGCAGAATACAGTCATTTCAGTGCTGTGCAATTTTCTAAAAAGTTAATATATTGCTATGTTTGCAAGGTCTTTTTAGGTAGAGACACTGATGATGACACATACCTTCATCTTCCCAGCAACTGTTTGCACTTCCTTCTCTTTCACTGCGTTCTGGTAATACTGCATGGTCTTTTGGCAAGTCATCATCTGGCACGCTGTTATCACAATCTGCTGCATCTGGTATACTTTCCTCTTCAACAATGTGCAATTTGTCTTCGTCATCTGAATCAGAATTTGTTTCTACGACGTTATTGTAATTGGTAACTGCAGAGAAAGAAAACGAAAGATCAGTGTAACTATGCTGTTTAGTAACTTTTGGTTTCCAATGTGTACTGACAATCTGCTCTATTTGCTGACTTAAGAGGGCAGGCCTCAATTCCAGACAGGCAGCAGCATACTATAGTAATCCATGGTAAAACACATTCTGCCCATGTTCAGAGGCAGCTCCCCCTTTGAGGTGACTCAGATCAAGACCTGTAACTATGGCAGTTCTATTAAAAAAATATGCAACGGCAAGAAATCCACAGCAGTTCCTACAGTATAATTCAGTATCATTCTAAGTGTATATTACTACAAAGCTAGTAATGTATAATACTATGGTTTGTTGTTGATGACCTGTGACCAGTCTCCATTGCTCTTAAACCTTGTTCCATGATGGCAACAGCCATGAGTGGCACTGCCCAAGAGGCTTGGGGACGATGCAGGCAGCTCTCAGTGTGACTTCAGTTAGAATATTGTTGTTCCATGTCAGCTACATATTTGCACTAACAATCAGATTATGTTAATAATGGCTAAGAGCTTTTTAGAAATCAAGTAGCAGAGAGCTAGATATCTCAACACAAACTGCTGCATAGCAGTTGCATCGCATGCCTCCTCTAAATATATGCTATTTTGGCTTCCATGATGGAAGAAATAATTTAAAATTAGTGAATAAAGTTCTACAAAGAATCAACCCGCTGGTCCCATTTCAAATTATTTTCAGCAAATTTCTCGTTGGCTTTTATTTTTCATATGCATATGACACGGCTACTTGCATTAACTAGGTAATTTTAATTTGATTATACCACCCATGGGTAATAGGGATGTATCTGAATGCTTGAGGGAACAAAAAACAAATTAGATAAACTTAGAAACCAGATCCCCCTAAGCAGACCCCCCCCCATAGTGAGCATGCTCAGAGGGTACGCAATGCTGACCAGGAAGGAAAGGAAAGAGAAGTGCTAAAAACCAGAGGGGATGGAGTATTGTGTAAAGACACTGCTGACTGGCCAGGACACTGAACAGGAGCACCCCACACGGCAATGTTTCCTTCAAAGCCAACTTGTAAAGGGTATTAGTCTAGTTTTGAACCATCAAGCTAATACTGTTACAGTTCTACCACACATTAACCTTTACAAGTATTTATTAAGGATTTCTGCTTCAATAACCAGAAGTAAAGCTGTTTAACATACCAATCTACAAAGCTAGAGGCTACCACTCCCTTAAACATAGTACTGCATGTGCCCCCTCCATCCCTTTGGTAATACACGAGCACAAACCGCACTTTTGATCCATCAGACATAGCTCCTCCTTCAGCATATGAAACCATGTCTATGGTTTCACCTATAGCTAAGATTTTTTGATGGTTGCCTGCTTCTCAGAATGAAAGATTAATTATGTAGGAGATCCAGTTATATCTTCAGTCTTTTACCAACCAACCAACCAACCAACCAACCAACCAACCACACACACACCCCTTTAGGGAAGCTGAACTGAATTGGCACACATTGGTACTGTATTTGATTTGAATAACGGTGCCAGAGGAAGGGTGCATAGTACTTTTTAGGGTCGCAGGTGGCACTGTGGTCTAAACCTCTTGGGCTTGTGTTGCTCTGTCCCTGCTCCTGCCAACCTCGCACTTCGAAAGCACACCAGTGCAAGTAGATAAATAGGTACCGCTGTGGCAGGAAGTGCGCTCTGGCTTCCATCACGATGTTTCGTTGCGCCAGAAGCGGTTTAGTCATGCTGGGCACATAACCCTGAAAGCTGTCTGTGGACAAACACCAGTTTCCTCAGCTTAAAAGGTGAGATGAGTGCTGCAAACCCATAGTCGCCTTTGACTGGACTTAACTGTCCAGGGGTCCTTTATCTTTTTTTAAAAAAACACACCTTTGCATTGTATTTTTCTTACAGTACCAATTTGTTCTTATCTAAAAGCATCTCTGAAACTGCTGTTAGCCCTGTAGAAATGATTTTGATTGGGAATGGTATACCGTACAGCATTAGAAGAAAGTGTGAGACACCCCCCCCCCCAAGTGCTACAGCTCTGAGCAAATTCAGAGCCCCGGTCCCTGCTTTCTGAAGTGAAAATAAAAACATTGGGAGATCCAATCATGGTTCTCATGCAAAACATGCCTAGAGAGACCAGTCAAATCTCATCAGTTG
Source organism: Podarcis cretensis (assembly GCF_951804945.1). Lineage (NCBI taxonomy): Eukaryota > Metazoa > Chordata > Lepidosauria > Squamata > Lacertidae > Podarcis > Podarcis cretensis. The sequence continues at coordinate 20,002,000 of NC_137181.1, forward strand.
GTTGGTGTGCAAATAAAAATTGTAAGTTATTTTTAGTCATTATTGAAGACTGTCAATGTACTGTCAGCAGATGGAATATTACATGTAGCATCACTGGATGTAGCTGGTTATAATGAAATATATGTTTATGATCGTGTCTTTGTGGTGGTATAACTCCTACCACTCCTTCTCCCACCTCCCCTCCAAAAAATCCCTAAATTATATTTATCAAACATAAAGGTGCCTTATTCATAGTCTTTCCCATATATAAATATGGGCACAGCTTTTGAAAAAAGAGGGGCTAAGAAACAATTGTGAGCCTGGCACATGAAGTCATGAAGTCTGCCCTCTTAATCCTATCAATTTCCAAGAGTAAAGAAATATACAAGGGAGAGAAAATTGTATGGCTGAAAACGAGCAGCTCATCAACGCTCAAAAAATTATCTCACAGGCCCAGTGAGTCATCAGCAAAGACTAGGAGTTAAAGCAGGATGCAGAGCAAATAAATGCTGTCAGTTCTAACATGCAATGATACAAGTAAATACAAGGACCATAGGGAAGCAAACATTCACCTTTGCCCCCAGAACACCAGCTATTTGACCTGGGTGGAAGTTATATCCTTCCCCCAAAATCGGACAAATACTCACAACCTGAGCATGTGGAGCTACAGTGAGGGGGGGGGAGTATTTGATCCCCTGCTAAATTTGCCTGTTTGCCCTCTGACGAAGAAATGACCAGTCCATAATTTTAATAGTAGGTTTACTGTAGCTGTGAAATACAGAATAACAACAGGAAAACCCCCAGAAACCCAGAAGACAAAAGTCAGAGATTGATGTGCATTATAATGAGTAAAATAAGTATTTGATCCCTTTGCAAAAGATGACTTAGTACTTGCTGGCAAAACCCTTGTTGGCAATTACAGGGGTCAGACGTTTCTTGTAGTGGCCACCAGGTTTGCACACATCTCAGGAGGTATTTTGTCCCACTCCTCTTTGCAGATCCTCTCCAAGTCAGTAAGATTTCGAGGCTGATGTGTAGCTACTCGAACCTTCAGCTCCCTCCACAGATTTTCGATGGGATTAAGGTCTGGAGACTGGCTAGGCCACTCCAGGACCTTAATGTGTTTCTTCTTGTGCCACTCCTTTGTTGCCTTGGCCATGTGTTTTGGGTCATTGCAATACTGGAATACCCATCCTCGACCCATATTCAATGCCCTGGCTGAGGGAAGGAGGTACTCACCCAAAATTTGATGATACATGGTCCCGTCCATCGTCCCTTCGATGCGGTGACGGTGTCCTGTCACCTTATCAGAAAAACACCCCCAAAGCATAGTATGTCCCCCTCCATGTTTGATGGTGGGGATGGTGTTCTTGGGGCCGTAGGCAGCATTCCTCCTCCTCCAAACACAGCCAGTTGAGTTGCTGCCAGAGCTTGATTTTGGTTTCATCTGACCACACTTTCACCCAGTTCTCCTCTGGGTCATTCAGATGTGCATTGGCAAACTGCAGACGGGCCTGTACATGTGCTGTCTTGAGCAAGGGAACCTTGCGGGCTCTGCAAGGTCTCAGTCCTTCACGGCGTAGTGTGTTATCAACTGTTTTCATGGTGACTATGGTCCCAGCTACCCTGAAATCATTGACAAATTCCTTCCGTGTAGTTCTGGGCTGCTTCATCAATGTTCTCCTGATCACTGCTACTCCACGAGATGAGATCTTGCATGGAGCACCAGACCAAGGGAGGTTGACAGTTATTTTGTGTTTCTTCCATTTGCGAGTTATTGCACCAACTGTTGTCACCTTCTCACCAAGCTGCTTGGCAATAGTCTTGTAGCCCAGTCCAGCCTTGTGCAGGTCTACAATCTTGTCCCTGACATCCTTGGACAGCTCTTTGGTCATGGTGGCTACTTTGGGATCTGCTGGATTGATTGCTTCTGTCGACAGGTGTCTTTTGTACAGGTACTGTAACGAGCTGGGATTACAGGTAAGACCTCTCCCTTACAGCAGGTGGAGGAGGAGGAGGAGGAGGAGTTTGGATTTGATATCCCGCCTTTCACTCCCTTTAAGGAGTCTCAAAGCGGCTAACAATCTCCTTTCCCTTCCTCCCCCACAACAAACACTCTGTGAGGTGAGTGGGGCTGAGAGACTTCAAGGAAGTGTGACTGGCCCAAGGTCACCCAGCAGCTGCATGTGGAGGAGCGGAGACGTGAACCCGGTTCCCCAGATTACAAGACTACCGCTCTCAACCACTACACCACACTGGCTCTAATCTCAGGTGCCTCTAATCTCAGTTTATTACATACAGTGAAGATACCAGGTAGCCTGACATCTGGCTGGTTGATAGGGGATCAAATACTTATTTCACTCATTATAATGTACATCAATCTCTGACTTTTGTCTTCTGGGTTTCTGGGGGTTTTCCTGTTGTTTTCCTGTCTCTCACAGCTACAATAAACCTACCATTAAAATTATGGACTGGTCATTTCTTCGTCAGAGGGCAAACGGGCAAATTTAGCAGGGGATCAAATACTTCCCCCCCTCACTGTATCTGCTGTGTCTTCCATGATAAATACTGAATTGGGACACATCTTCATACTATGTATCATCCAAATTCAAGTTAAGACAATCCTAATGCCCCCGAGAAGTATCCACACCTCTCAGTGAACGATAGCAGTGACAATAAACCCAGTGGAATTAAAAAAATTGCACTGAGAGATGGAGAAACAGCATATCCCTTTAATATATGTGCAGCTTTTGAGAGATTGGTGTTAGCAGCAAAACAGGCAAAAGCAGTAAACTGGAAAGAAACATAAAGCAGGGGAAACTGAAATCCAACAGTTATAGGGGGAGAAATAACAATGGGAGTGAAGGGTGAGACATGTACTACATACAGTCCCTTGATGATCCAGAGAAAATGCACCAGCCTTAATTATAACTGAAATTGTTATAATTTCAGTTAAGTGAACAGTTAATTTTTTAAAATTCAATTATTTGGTTCAGACTACTTTAAGGGCAACTGAATTGTTGGAAATAGAAGATCGAATACTTCAGCGAAAACTTTATGTACCAACTACAGTTGAAGTATTGCAGGAGATTCTTAATCTCTCTGAATTAAGTTATCCCTGGAAAAAGAGCTTTCAAGAACACAAAATGTGTTTGGCTTTAAGTAAATGCATATTTTTACCCTTATTGAATCAATTCCTTTTTGAGCTTTGGCTAGATAATTTTGTTCCTGAACTGCAGTGTGAGTAGAAAGAGTTAATGCCCTCCTGCACCTACGCCAATTTCTTCTCCTGGCTGACCCTCCATGGCACTTATTTAAAAACACAGGCAAATGTGAGGATTTATTTAAGATACAGTTCAGCCCTAATGAGCAAATCCAGTCACAAACTGACCATAAGAGTGCATGCTATAGAGAATGGTATCTCTAATCATGGCTGAATTATCTACCATACATCATTTTGTTTCTTTAGGTACAACACTAGGGTTTGGTATCACACAGTTCAATAATGTCCAATAAGTCAATCATGGAGAAGGAACTTTGGCACTGAATCAGCTGGTTTTCAAAACAGGGGTTAAGTATTTTATCACTGCTCAGTGCTGTTTCCCCAGCTGAAAATACAGTACTGTACAATGCTATCTGAGGTCCCTCCAAGATTTCCTGTGCCCATTAAAGCTAGGAGATAACACATGTGTAGCATTTATGCATTGCACTGCAATGTCCCTGTTTGTAAAGATCAGACCAAGGCTGCCTTTGCTGCTGAATTCTCATTTTATGGACTTCATGGCTTGACTCAATGCAGATTAGCCCACTCATGAATATTTTCTATGGCAATGACACACATTATTAGAAGCAACTGCCACAAAAAAATCCCTCTGCATACAACTGGACCAATCCATCCAGTAATAGATTTTCAATCATCAGCCATGACACCACCTTTTGAGAAATGTTCTCTGTTGCAGCTTAAGAGAAGGGGCCCTGAATTTCCCAGCTCTCAACACTAACTTTCAGCTGTTTAGAACCACATGGTTATTCATGTGTTCACTGATTTGCTCTGTTGATTGCTGTTATGCATTATGAAAAAATAACATTAATCACTGAGTACTTTCTGTTGACAGTGGAATAGTGGCTTGTTTCTCTTCACATCTTTCTTGTGCATTGTCTGTTTTAGGAATACACATGGCTTCTAGAGTCTATTTAGAAATCCAAATAACTGTTTTCACACCCATCCCCAAAACAAAAAAAGAGGTGAGTTTCCTCATACATGAGCAGCTCAGTCATGTTTGTATATAAAGTTGGTGCAAACTGGGCCATATACTTAGCAGCAGCTAAGTATTTTTCTATCCATTTTTCTAATGGGTGCCAATACCTTTCCTAGTCATCACAATTACTGGCTGGATCACTTTACATCTCCTTATGATCAAGACCATATAGATAGCTTTAGGGCCACAGCAGTCCAGCACCCAAGGAGTGAATGCATAGGTTCGGGCAGAAGACATACACAACATTTTCCAAACACTAGAGCTGCACTGGAAATGTTCAACAGTATTTATTAATATTCAGGATTCAGCTCGGGGTGTGTGTGTCTTCAAGCAGGAGTTGAATGAGCATGGCAGTATCTGGCTGGTTTCCCTGTTGTTGTTTTTTAACTGTACTCCCAAACCAGTTTTATAAATACACCACATTGATGGACAAATGTGTGAATGTTAACACAGCACTTTTAAACATAAAGCAAGGGGGAAAGAACTAAAATAATGGCACATATTCACTTGAAATATCGATCATTCTACTTGCAAAGCTGGAGAAGGCAAAGCACACCTTGTCTGAGAATTTGCTAGGTGTTTTGTTGTCAGATCTGTACAAAATATACTGAGAAACACTTTCTGAATGGTACTTCTTTCTTAACGGTGCAGTAACTGAAATGGAGCAATATCCAAAATATTCTTTTTAAAAAAAATCTGTTTGAATAATTATGATCCATACTTTCATAATATATCAAGGTGGCTTACAAAAAAGGACATTTGTTAATGCACAGATGCAACACAAATTATTCAGTCCTAAGATAACAAAAACACTGCAGGTACATTTTTACCACTTTATTATCTGACAGTATAGTACAGGGTAAAGGGCCACATGCTTAGTGGGCGGGACCAGAGGGAAATGTGGGCAGGCCTTTTTTTTTTTTTTGCAATGGGCTAGTTTATACACACACACACCTTTCTCCCCTCCACCCAGGCAAGCAACAGGGATTATTAGAGTTCAAAGACACATTGCAGCCAGGCAAAAACACTGGAGGGCTAGAAGTACGACTCGTCAGGGGTAGGGCCTGGGGAAAGTCTTAAGGGCCAGATCAGGGGTCAGCAAACTTTTTCAGCAGGGGGCCAGACCACTGTCCCTCAGACCATGTGGTGGGCCGGACTCTATTTTGATTAAAAAATAAAATAAAAATGAACGAATTCCCATGCCCCACAAATAACCCAGAGATGCATTGTAAATAAAAGCACACATTCTACTCATGTAAAAACACCAGGCAGGCCCCACAAATAACCCAGATGCATTTTAAATAAAATGACACTTTCAACTCATGTAAAAACACGCTGATTCCTGGACCGTCCGCAGGCCAGATTTAGAAGGCGATTGGGCCATATCCGGCCCCTGGGCCTTTGTTTACCTACCCATAGGCCAGATGATGGAGGGCCACATTCAACCTCTGTGCCTGAAACTCCCACCTCTGGTACAGACACACCAAGTATGAATTTACAATGTTCAGGTGTAGTCAGGGGTGCCAACTTTAATAAAACACCGGGGGGGGGGGGCAGGTAAGCCTCGCCCTGCAGCACACACACCATTTGAATGGCAATGTGCATCAACTTGGGGGGGGGGCGCACCCTCAAATATTTTATTGGGGTGGACAAGGGGAGTTGGTTCCTATGGGTGTAGTCAAAGAACACATGTACGAAACAGCTAAGAACATTGGTTATATATAAAACCAGTCTGTATTTATGTTTTATTGATGTTACATTGCATGTTGTACTCTGCCTTGCTATATTCTTATGTCACAGTGGATTATAAATTTGTAAAGAAAATAATCCTCGATTCCCAGGACCTTCAAATGGCACAAACAGTAATGTCAAACAGATATTTTATTGTACGTTACACATTGGGGGTATAATGTTCTCTTCTTTCTCACACACCTTTCAGATTTTATAGGTGAGTTGCAACCTGCCAGTTTCCATCAGAATTTTATGAGTTGCTGTTTCATCCTTTTTTATGACATTCCATTCCTTAAAAAAAAGGGAATAATGCATCTGGCTGGGTATTGTGGTGTGAATATTAATAGCTGTTCAGACACTAGCATAAAAATTTACACTTACAATTGGAAGATGAGAAAATGGAGATGAAATAATTTCAAGACTTATGGCTAGAAACTTTTTTTAAAAAAAAATAAAGCACCCATTATTCAAAAATGTTGCGGTGGTGTACAAAAAACAAAAACAAACCAGGGCGTTTATGACTTCTTGTCTCATGCTTGTCTGTCTTTCCACAAAAGGTATAGTTTCACATACTATTATATGCCAGCACTAAACCATGCATTTCCCTCAGATTGCATTATGGACTTCTGCAGGGGGTTGAATGAGTCTAGCTGCCTATCTAATAATCCATTTTAACAGACCACATTTTAAGGGACCCCACCCCTTAAAAATGCATTTAAATAAATAAATAATGAGCAATTGAGCAGAAATGCAGTGTTCAACATGTCTTCTTTAAAGACACCACTGATGGGGGAAAAATCCAGTTTAAGAGTTCTTTCACTTTTGAGATTCTAGCACAAGAGAAGTATTGCCTAGAATTCTCATATTTCTTTCAAAGCTTCCTCCCTTCATGACTAGATCTGCAATGAAAATTGCATTTTACGCTTTGTTTGTTTGTTCTAAAAAACCCCTCCCTCTTCATTGTTTTGGAAACTGGATAAACATTTTCATTTTGATCAGAGTTAAAGAGAACCAAAAAACAGTTTCATATAAAACTATTTTGATACCAAAATACAGACTACACATTTAGAGTTCCTGATCAAGTACGATTGGAGGGCAACTTCAAATTTACACTCAACTAACTAAATAGCTGATAAGGGCATAATTATAATAAATATGTACAACACAGCATCATTAGACACATAAATGTAAACCGACACTGAAATGCCCATGTTAATTTAAAAAGATATATTAGTAATTCACTAACCCAAAACTCACCCCCTCCCAAGAATACATAAACTTACTATGCACATGTCAAAATGCAGATATCAGCTTAGAATAAATGAGGTAAGATTGAGCAGCATAAATGTTCTAACAGCAGTCTAGCAAACAAGGAGCTGTCAACGTCCAATAACCTATTATTCACACCTCTTTAATCACTGCCATGGAGTCAATTATAAATAGCCTCATACATTTTTAAATAAGGTCATTCTGAAATGAAACAAAGGCAGTAAATATTCCAGAACATAAAGCAATTCAAGTTCTAAAATGTGTCAAAACTGAACCTTTTTAAAGTGTTCAGTCTGAAGACAGAACCAAATGTTGTTATTAAATGACATGAGTTAAAGTTTCACAAATACTGTACAACAGAATAGTCAAATCATCATGAAACAATGTGAATAACAGGAAATAGCAATTTATTTATTTCACAAAATTTATAAACTGCTTGATTGTTAAAACAACAACAAACCCTCATAGTGGTTTACAAAAATATAATACAATAAAATCAAGATATAATTAGAATTTGCCTTTTTCACAGCAGCTATACACTGGGTCAAGATCTTTACTGGACTATTCATTATGACCCGAAGGTCTCATTTCTGGTCATTTGCTGCCGGTTCAGACCCCATGTCTGTATAACTAAAATTATTTTTTTGCCTCTACATGCATTACTTCATACTTGTTTACAATGAAGGGCATTTGCTGTTTTACTACCCATTCACTCAGTTTGGAGAGGTCCTTTTGGAGCTCTTCACAATCTCTTTTTTGTTAGTGACCGTTAACACTTTAGTGTCATCAGCAAACTTGGGACATTTCTTGGGACAGGTGATAAGCTAACTCTTGATCGCTTTTTAAAAATTGGCCATTTTTCAGCCCTCTTGTATGAAGGCTGATCTTAGGGACAAGTTACATCTTTTTCTTAGGTGATCAGCAATTCCACATTTGAGTTCTTCGAGAACTTTTGGGTGGATGCTATCTGGCTGTGGCAATTTGTCAGTTTTGATTTTGCCTAGTTAACTCTTGTCATCGCTATTTGCCCCAATTTCTCAGACTCCCTTCCTGAAAGTTAGTTCAAGCACAGGGATCTGCCCAATATCTTCTGCTATGAAGACAGGTGCAAAATGTTCATTCAGCTTCTTTGCAATCTCCTTCTCCTCCTTTAGCACACCTTCGGATGCCTTGCCACCCAAATTGCCTACCAGTCATGTACTACTAATGGGTTTAAATAATATTTTGTTGGCCTTTATATTTTTAGCAATATGCTCCTCAATTTCTTCTTTAGCACCCCTTACTCTGCCTGCTCTTTTTTTTTTTTTTGCCAGAGTTTAGGTCCTTTTTGTTCTCCTCATTTGGACAAGACTTCCATTTTATAAAGGAAGTCTTCTTGCGTCTAATAGCTTCTTTGACTCTGCTCATTAACCATGCTGGCATCCTCTTGGCCTTGGTGGTACCTTTCCTATATAAAATGAACTGAAAAGGAGAAGAACAGTTACTTAAGTTTTTTCCTCTGATACATCCCAGTATTTTCATGTTTACTTTAGTTTCTTCCTTGAAAATGTTACAACCATTTTTAGCTGTTTATTAAAAAATGTTGTTAACCTGACTTTACCCTGAATATAAACTCAAATGGCCAATTTCTGGAACTGACTTCATAATACATGTAACAAGGTGTTTCTATTAAAGTACAGATTCAGAACCTATAGCTTGATCCTGTTATTAGTCACAAACAACTTCCCAAGTTCAATGGAACTTGTTCCCCATTAAATGTGGATAGGATTATGGTTTGAGACACTGCAAGATATACACCTCTAGAACCACTTCCAGACCTTTGCTTTGTAAACAGAAAACCCTGCTAAGAGCTATTTGGAATAAATATATTGAGCTGGTATAGTCAACAACCAGTTGAGACCCTTGACAAAATAGAAACATTTCTTTAAAATACTACCCAGAAGTTGGGCCTTGCACAACAAATTCATTTACAAGGAAAGTGAGAGAGTACACATTTGGCCAAAATCTTTTCAAAACACGACAGTTAGACAAATGTTTTCAAGTTGAAAGAACGGTTGGGGGCAGTATAGATATTTCTATGATCACTGAGAGCATATGGAAATCTTAAAAATATTTTTAGAAGCTACTTCCTGCTGTGCAAAAGTAGTGAGGATTAAAATCACCTAGCAGTATTAGAGAGGAACTATGACAACTTCTACAAGCAGAAAATGGCTAAGCCAAGCTAAGCAAGTGCCTGCTTTGTAGATTCAAACTATCAACCTTAATAGTCTGTTTCCTATCTATTATGTCTAATCCTGAAACCCCAGTGGTGGAATAGGAATAAAGGATAGCATAACAGCAGTGGGATATATATATATGTTTTGTACCTTTTGGTATGCATACCTAATTTTTGCAACAATCATCACTTGCTGTGCAGAAACAGTAAGCAGGCCAGAAATGTGGGCTGGAGCAATGGGTGTGTGCAGGGGCACACTAAGCAGGCCCAGTTAAGAGAGCAGGGACAGCTAGTATCAAAACAGTGGCCTGTCAACATGCCCTGCCCCCAGGACTTTAAAAATACTTTGTCAATTAGAAGCAAGAATGCTTTTCCAACAACACTATACTGTATAAGTAACCGAACCATCAGCAAGAATCCAAACCTAGAGGAGGGGATTAGACACACCATTCATAAAGCTTAAAACAGGCTGGGATGTTACTACAGATCCAAAAGTCTAAAAATAAATCCTAAAAATGCACTATGAAAGCTAAAGAGGAAGCCATCTGCACTCCACGAGCCATTTACAGTACTAGTAGGGGAACCAGCTCGTTTTCTCCTGCTCTGGAGGGTAGGAGCCATACCAATGGATTCAAGTTACAAGAAAGGAAATTCCGAATAAACATCAGGAAGAACTTTCAACAATGGAACGGACTCCCTTGGAAGGTGGTGGACTCTCCTTCATGGGAGGTTTTTAAGCAGAGGATGGAAGGCCATCTGCCATGGATGCTTTAGCTGAGATTTCTGCATTTCTGGGGGTTGGACTAGATGGCCCTCGGGGTCCCTTCCAATTCTACAATTCTATTATCAACACATGTAAGGCCCAGGCCTACTGTCCTCAGTTAATGTCAGGGACAGCCTCACTACAGACTATAATGGAGGTAGGAGGAGGAGGGGAAAAGCTGGAGCAGCACTTCTATCCAGTTCGTGCATCTTCCAAGTGTAATGGCTGCAAGGATAACTTGTGATTCCCCTCCCCCAAATGCACCCACCCACTCTCCTTTTAACAAGAAATCCTTGCTCAGGTTTTTATTCCATCCCAATATATATCTGTCAACATCAACAACCAGTTTTGCAAGTAGAGCACAGAACACATCTGATTTGTGTTACTGACTACAGTGGTACCTCGGGTTAAGAACTTAATTCGTTCCGGAGGTCCGTTCTTAATCTGAAACTGTTCTTAACCTGAAGTACCACTTTAGCTAATGGGGCTTCTGACTGCCGCACGATTTCTGTTCTCATCCTGAAGCAAAGTTCTTAACCCAAGGTACTATTTCTGGGTTAGCGGAGTGTGTAACCTCAAGCGCCTGTAACCTGAGGTACCACTGTACAGTCTAAAGCCAGGGGTAGCCAACCTTTTTATAGCTACCACCCACTAATGTATCTTTTTTGATGGTAAAATTTCCCTACTGTACACCAGTGCTCGATGGAAGGAGGATTCAGCTTGTGCCGTAGAACCCCCTACCACCCACCTAAAATCCTGTAACACCCACTAGTGGGCGGTAGGGACCAGGTTGACCAAGCAATGGGATGTCGTATGGGATGCCATGGGACACAGTAATATGTGAAGCAGCAGCTAGCAGTTGTTTCAGATGTCCTGTGAAGACTTCTGTTTTTGGCTCAGGCCTTCCATGACCCATAAGACTGGACCCTGTTTTATGTGTTTGAATCCTTTGAATTTATGTACTATTTGGTTTTATTTGTTTTTATGGGGATGTCTTATTGGTTTTAGCTTGTGCTTTGGGTCGATGTCTGTACAGCACATGGACAACTGGTGATATGCAGCCCTGAACTACTTTCCCTGCATCCCAACCTCTTCCTCCCTGCTGCCCAATTCAATAAAGCCAGAAACCATTGAGGAGCAAGCTGGTCGGTGCACTCCTCAGCTGTTCCTATAGCCAATCAGAAGAGCAGCAGGGCAGGCCAGATGGGGCCTCAGTTTGCGGGGACAGGGAAGTAAATACCTCCATATCCCCTTACACCTATCCCTATAAATCATACCACTGAGATCTGGAGATGGGAAATAAGGATGTGCACACATGCACACATTATAGTTGTTTAAATTCTGGATTTAAGAGAGTAGAAATTGCAGGTGCAGTCAAAACCATACCATGGTGGGGTTATTTTTGTTATTACCCAGACATGATACACTAGGGGGGATGGATGTTTGGGCTAGCCTATGGGAAGAAGCCTATCTAAGTTACAGGAGCAGATTCCCTTATGACAGATCTGTCTCTTTCATATTTGTCATGGTTTAGTAGGAAATATGCCTATTCAGGCACACAGTTTTGAACACAACCACACACAGTAAGACATACCTGCAGAGATTCTGTATCAGTATGCATTAAAATATACTAGATGAGTATATCACAAACATCAAGGGTGGACAAAACTCTAGACAAGAATGAATACATTGTGAAAATTAGTAGGTCAAACCTTAATCACATTTATTACAAGCATTTAAAGAAATCTTCCTGCATCAATTAAATATTGCTCCAAAGTGTAGTGTCAGAAGGACAAATAGTTTATCTTAAAATTTAATTAATTTAAAAGTTTTATACTCCACTTTTTGAAGCTATCCTCCACAAGGTGGCTTACAATATTTTAATACACAATATTTTTACTTGAAATGAGAACCAAATCTACTTAGAAGAGCAGTTTCAACTCTCATCCCACCCCTCTCAATTAGGATAGCTTCACTATCTGAAGCAGTCACTGCACTAAGGCACGGCAAGTCTGGGTTAGTTATCTGTCAGATGCATAACTGATCTGCACATGACCAGACATGTCCTGCTGATGCTTGCATTGTGGCAAGAATAGCTCCTAATTGTTGTGGGACTGTTCATCCCAGAATGGGATCAAACATGAAACAAACCTATTATTGTTCCAAAAATACTAGTCTGAGGGTTTAAATTAAAAGAAATGCAACTGGGTATTGGAATATTTTGTTTGTTTGTTAATTCTGATAACTGAGGTTTGGACGTCAGCACGTTCTATCAGATAATAAATTGTTTTCATGGGCCTCTTTAGAAGTTTGAGATTATGACCTGAAAAAGCTTTGAAGATACAATCTAACAGAATAAATAGTACTTTTGGGTGCATCAGAGAGGAGAATACCAATAGTACCAAGAATGTGTGACTTGCTTTGAGCCCTTCCAACAAGTGACTTGCTTTCAGCCCTGCACGTGCTTACTTAAGGGCCCATTTCCAGTATAATAATAATAATAATAATAATAATAATAAATTTCTTGTATCCTGCCCATCTGACTGGGTTGCCCCACCACTCTTGCGGCTTCCAACAGAATATAAAAGAACACGACAAAACACCAGACATTAAAAAGTGCACTATAGATCCCTGTGTATGTTCCATTTTCTTTCTGTAAAATAGCCTGCAGCATTTCAAAGATGAACAAATTCATTAAGTGGCCTTTGGGGCCGCAGTTTCAGGTGGAACAGAAGCAGACTGCCTATGCAAGCATCTTGGAATAGCTATTCCAGGTTGTCCCAGGGAAAGTGTTAGGTGGACACCTGCTTGTTCAAAAGCTTTCCAGACCCTGTCCAGAGACATATCACTTTAAATGGGCTGACAAGCATCAACCTTGCCAAGATCACATTGCTGCCATTCCACCCATTTCTTCCCTGGATTGCTTGCTACCTTCATTTTCACCAGCCTTGCCAATACCAGTAGGTATTTTGTTGAAAATTAACAGGATTTGGGAGATATCCCCCCCCCCCCCCGCGCAACAGGAAATCTGACAGAATAGGTGCAAAACCTATTTCTCTGCCCTTGGTCGCACTGGTCTATATGAAAGTAAAGAGAATGTTAAACAGCTACAAAATGACTGCAAAGGGAGATTGCTAAAATTCTGCTGTCACTGTTCACCTAAGGAAGCAGACCAGTTTTTTTTTTTTTGGGGGGGGGGGGAGAGGATTAGAGGAAATAGAGATGGTATCAGAGAGACTCACATACTCCTGTTTTCACAGAGGATATTTTTGCACATGAGCCTGTGTGGAACAGAGACAAAGCTGGAAAAGGGAGGCCAATGAGAGCGGATGAGCATCTGCAGCAAATAATGTTTTGCAATGTCTTCTGTAATGGTTCTAAGGGGGTTGCTCGTGCGTAAGTTGCCGCCACTCATGGCTAGGTTGCCTGGTTGAACCCTTTATCTCTGGACAGCCTTGCACTCGTGGCTGTCTCAGTCGCTGGCAGAATCCGTCAGTGGGCGTTTCTTAAACTTCTTCCAGCAAAGAAGTTCTTTGACGCCAAGTCTCCTCCTACTCTCCCTGCGCGGAAGTCTTCTGCGCAGGGAGGGTGTGGGCAGCGGAGTACCCGTGCTCTCCCCACTGGTCTCCGGTGAAGAGTCCTGGAGCCTTCTCTCCGATTCCCCCATCTGCCCCCCTTCACCCCTGGTGTTATGCTGATTTCCTTCCCCAGCAGATGGGCTGCCTCTCTCCCTGCTGGGACCCTCTCCGGCATCGCTCTGGAGCCTTCCCTCCGCCTCTGGCTCCGATGGCAGTTCCCTGACATCTTCCTTTCTGCAATTTATATACCACTTAACATTGTAGTTTCTAAGATAAAAATCAGTTAAAATCAATCAGAAAATCATAAAAGCTTACTTAAAATGCCTGCTGAAACAGAAGTTCAGCAGCAACAGGGCCTGTCTGATGTCATCCTGAAAGAGTTCCACCAAACTGAGCCTACCATGCTGAACACACAGCTCCTGGGGAGAGTGGCAGTCCAAGACATCTGGTCTGCACCAGGTTGGGGAAGACTGCTACGGGGCCTAGCTGATAAGGGTGGCAATCATGTCCTTAGGTTCACATTGCTCCAAAGAGACATCACAGGTTTATAAAACTGTGGCCTGCAAGTTCCTTTCAGTGGTCTGCAGAAAGGCTGTGGATCTGCTAAAGCTGACAAATGTTACCCTCTACTTAACAGAGCTTGGCCACAAAAACAGGCACACCCAGTACTTCAGAAATATGAGTTGTGTGCTTTGATGTGCGAATCGAAACTTTTTTTATTAACAAGTCCGTCAAGACCCCGGAAACTTTCAAGTGATCCATTTTTAAAAGTTTGGGTATGTAAAACCCCAAAAGCAAGGGTGCTTAGGGATTATAAACCTTCTCAGAAGTTATGAAAGAAGCAAGCAGGGATCAGAGTCAGCAAGACTAGATGACCCTTCCAGCTCTACAATTCTATGATTCTATGAAAAACTGAAGAATCTCATCCTGTTGTCATATTTCAGACTTCTCTATACTACCACGTCCTGCCAAAATTATGAGAGAGAGGAGATACTCTATTACCATTCTGAAGGATATACTGCTTCACCTACTGTTACTGCTATCCATTGCACTGTGAAAATAACTTTATCTGGTCAAAGCATGGCTGAAGAGAAATTGGTAAGATGTGCATTGTTTCATATTGACATGAACAATGGCAGTCTATGAACAGGGGTCAGCAAACGTATCTGAGCATTACAGTGGTACCTCAGGTTACAGACGCTTCAGGTTATAGACTCAGGATGAGAACAGAAATTGCTTCAGGATGAGAACAGAAATTGCGCGGCGGCAGTGCGAGGCCCCATTAGCTAAAGTGGTACCTCAGGTTAACAACAGTTTCAGGCTTGGTATTGCCTACTTCAGGTGACTCTTTCCAACCTTTCTATAAGGGGTCATTTAAACTGGAAGTGCCAGAGATCGTATCTCAGACTTTGTGCATGTGAAGCAGGTACTACAGCCGTAGTAGTAGTAGTAATAATAATAATAATAATAATAATAATAATAATAATAATAATTTATACCCCGCCCATATGGCTGAGTTTCCCCAGCCACTCTGGGGGGCTCCCAATCGAGTGTTAAAAACAATACAGCATTAAATATTAAAAACTTCCCTAAACAGGGCTGCCTTCAGATGTCTTTTAAAGATAAGATAGCTGCTTATTTCCTTCACATCTGAAGGGAGGGCGTTCCACAGGGCGGGTGCCACTACCGAGAAGGCCCTCTGTCTGGTTCCCTGTAACATCACTTCTCGCAATGAGGGAACCGCCAGAAGGCCCTCAGTGCTGTATCTCAGGCTGAACGATGGGGGTGGAGATGCTCCTTCAGGTATACAGGACCAAGGCCGTTTAGGGCTTTAAAGGTCAGCACCAACACTTTGAATTGTGCTTGGAAACGTACTGGGAGCCAATGCAAATCTCTCAGGACTGGTGTTATGTGGTCCCGGCGGCCACTCCCAGTCACCAGTCTAGCTGCCACATTCTGGATTAATTGCAGTTTCCGGGGCACCTTCAAAGGTAGCCCCAAGCTACAACTGTTGGCCACATCATTGTTATCCAGGTAACTGGAATATCCCTATGCGGAATCAGAGTGTACGTAACTTGCCCTGAGTAATGCACCAAGGTTCATGCCAAAATTTGAAGGCAGGAGAACTGAGATACAGCTAAGACGTATGCGGCACTCAACTATGGCTCAACAACATTTTTCAGCCAGTTAAGCATCCTTAGCTTGAATTTCATTAAACTGTTTCACGAGTGTTCACAATTAACCTCTTGGCATGTCTACAAAAAGGACATCAGATAAAGGCATCCAAGTTCTAAAAATAGTTGAGCTACAAAGTAGTTGTACATTTTAATCAACTGGTCCCTTAAGACCAATTAGGAAAACGTTCTCTTTCTGCTCTGTACTAATCTGCTCAAATATTTCAGAGATGGTACAATTAGAATCCAGACAATTCTATTTGGGAATAGTTTTACATTGCAAAGGAAAAATTAGACGTGGCTCATGTTAGAGGAGCAACCTATTTGTATCAATTCAATTAATCAAAGCCTTAGGTTAATCCAATGTGCAGCCAACACTTTGATATGTTGAATCGTCACATCTGTTTAAAGCCTCACATTTTTGTGTCACTTCGTTATATTCCATGCTAACCAGTAAGTGATGGTTTTGTATAAAAACCTAACAATATATATTTTTTTACTATTAGCTTGCTAGTAGACCAAAATACTCTTAATTTTCCTGCTTTCTTTCACAGCAATTTTGTGTATTCTGACTAGGCAAATTCTGAGATTGTCAGCCTTAAGGTGACAGAAAGAACTATTAATGTTTACAAAAATCACTGCTAGCTGCTCTAACCCTATGGGATAGGATAGGATAAGATAAATAAATTTATGTAGATTTATAGAATTTTTGATGAATTAAGGGAAGATAAGAACTATTAACTGCTTAAAAAGGCACCCCCTTTAGCAATTTTTAGCACATCTCTGCAAAAAGGAACAAGAATATCTGCCTACTTAGAAGCTTTGTTTGCCCTTGATGATGTCATTTTATTCCCAAGGACCAACTCAAGAAGCATTGCCTTACTGTAAATGAAATTTATTTACTTTCAGCTACATCAGTACATAGCCAGATTTAACTGACTGGAATAACTTATGAAGATGGTAGTCCTAACTTTGGACAGTGAGTGACTCTAGTTAACACATGATGCTAAACTTTGGTTTGGTTTGCTTAATCATGGTTGGTTGGTTTGATTGTATGAAGCAGTCCAACAGCTTAACTATGATTTGTCTGTTTCTAGCAGACACATCTCATGATGGTTTGTCCTTATTTGAAAACATAGTATGTTTTATTAATCATGGTTTGTTTGTCCATTCCAGATGCATGCCAAACTATAGAGCTATGCAGCAACAGCAGCATAAAAAATACTGACCTCATGGTTAAACAGCCTTCATTGGTGCTTTTTTCTAAGGAATTCCCTCTTAACTTTGTCCTTTCCCCACCCCACTCCTCCATCACTCGCCCCCCTCAAAAAGCAGACCACCCCACGGCTGCTGCCCTACAGAAGGAAATTTAGGGTGACCACAATACAGTACTACCTACTAACATCTAATCTGAGATATACAGTGGTACCTCGGGTTACATACGCTTCAGGTTACACACTCTAACCCAGAAATAGTGCTTCAGGTTAAGAACTTTGCTTCAGGATGAGAACAGAAATCGTGCTCTGGCGGCACGGCGGCAGCAGGAGGCCCCATTAGCTAAAGTGGTGCTTCAGGTTAAGAACAGTTTCAGGTTAAGAACGGTCCTCCGGAACAAATTAAGTACTTAACCTGAGGTACCACTATATAGGAAAGCATATGTAATGATACACAAATCTACATTTTTAAATTGCAAGTCACTTATATGTGAATTCTTTTTGAAAAACTACAGGGATAAAACAGTAGATGCTGAAGAAGATAAAAAGTGAATGTGCCTATAAGTAAAACTGAAAAGGCTAAGAAGTTCAAACTCCTTACCGTACAGAACTATAATCCTTGGAGGGAGGAAACACTCAGCAAACTTTCAATCAACTCACTATTGCCCACATGCCCAGCAAGAGTCCAATGCACATTCTGGCATTTCTTCAGTGGTGCCAAGTGGAGAGAAGCAGCTTGGAATGACTGCACATAGGTATCACAAGATTCCAAAATCCATCACCACTGAGATGCAAGAACCAATAACAGAAAACCATCCCACAGTGCATGTGCATTCCAAATGCCACCGTCAAGGCAATAGCAGTCTCAAGGTTCACTGTTCCTTTCTTCTAACCAAGAGGAGGACTAAGCTGAAGACTAAGCTGAGGAGGTGACTCTAGAAAAACACCAGCATTTTCTGCTGGACCAGACAATCACACTACATAGTGTGAGAAAGAGATCCTCTCAAAGTTGAAGACCAGTCCTACAACGAGTTGGTGGGCAACTGAACAGTGTTCAGTACAGCCAACCTCCCTATCCAGCAGGACTTTGAGGATAGCTTTGTGTGCTATATAAATTTGATGCAATACATAAAATAAAATAATCCTACTGGATCAACCTTTCACAGCTTCAAGTAAAGAGACATCCCTGTCCCAAAATGTACCTGGTACAGGTAACTCCATTCCTATCCCACAACAAAACTTTTTATTTCCTCCCTTAAGAGAATTTTAGACATATACATAGAAATTAGTTCTAACATGTCCTTTCTCATCTTTGTTCTTTCTTTCACATGCTTTAAGGCAGTGAACAGCAACTTGAGGAAGCAGAATTCTGGGCTTCCCCTCGACTGTAGAGAGATGTGGCACTAACAAATGTGCAAAGGGTAGCAAGACTAAGGAACAAGGACTGCATATAGCTCACAAAGGACTTGGTGGGGGAGACTTGAGGAAGGAAGTAAGGGAGGTGGATGTAGATGCTGTAATAAGACTTACATGTATCATGTAACCCACTGGCTGTTATATCTGCTGTGGTGAGAGGAATGGGTTGGACTAGATGACCCTTGGGGTCCTTCCAATTCTCCAATTCTATAATTCTACGAGCATTACTGGTGAGCAATCTGTGTCAGCAGCTGCTTAAAGGTAGCACCTGACTCCTTCATAGCTGGCAGGGCCATGCATTCACTCCTCTTTATGCTCGTTTTGACATTTCTTGCACATCAAGTGGAAACTTTCCTATCCCAAGATCAGCTTTCTGCTCATCCAACTCATAATAACTGCATTCTTCCATTCCCCAAAGATCCATGTGGCCATAAGGGGAACCAAGGGAAGGTGCAAAGGGGAGGTGGAAATTCCTAGTAAGCTTTGCAACAAGAAACTTTTCTTTGGACGTTGAATATCTTAAAAAGTTTTACGTTTACATGCCTCAAAGCTGCTTCTTTTAAGTTAAGAAAAGGTGAAGTACTCAAAGCATGCACAGAAATGGTTACAGTGTTTATTAATTAAAATGTTTACTTATTAAAATGAGCACTTTTTGCATGAAAAAGTTAAAAAATATTTTTAAAATGTCAACGTGTCTAGAAGACTGTTGTGTGCAGTGATCTTAACATTATTGTTAGAATGTTAAGATGCTGGTGATATGCAGGTAGTACATTCACCTATTAAAAATCTGCAAATAACTAGGTAAACAAACAAACATAAATAATTTTGTTCAAAACCCACAAAGTTACCTGGGTCATTGTATTAGCATTAGGTTTCCTATGGAGATAGAAGCCAAATAGCTATAGGTTTACACACTACTCTGAAGTCTGCCCAGTCATGATCAGGCCTTACTTTGACATAAGTCACGGAGATTTCATTTTTGTTTGCTGCTCTTTGTTGTTGTGAGAAGCAACAGAGGAAAGAAAACAGTACAAAATTTGTTCAGGGCTCAGGTTCCTATATTCCCGCACTTAATGTCACGAACTATTATGGCAACTTTGGTCTTTATTAATAAGCTCATATGAAAGGATATTTTTAAGACATTTCTTCTAAAGGTAAACAAGGAAAGTAGGCAGGATGTATAAAGGGCAACAAGATTGAAATGCAAGACCTTGCTGTAAAAAGGAAACAATATAAATAATACTCTTTTTAGTTCTGAATTAACATGGTTTAATGAACTAATTTGCAGAGTTTAGGAAATATTATTTAAAGCAATGGGAACCTTGATTTAAATCAATCCACTCTTTGCACAGAAAGTTTAGATTTGAAGTTCTGTATGTGGTATATAGAAGCTGGGCTGCAGCAATCTGTTCATTCAGGATTCAATGCTCCAAAAGGGGGAAAAAAATATGAGAGCCCTCCAGTGGCCAAAGTATCATCCATGTTTGTACATAGTTCTAGTTTATGAACACACAGACATTTCCAGCCATTTAAAAAGACAATTCATATGGAGTACAGATGACTCTCTCTGTTGCCCCACACATGTTTCAAAAGTTATTACTGAGCGTTAGTAAGAAAAATGCATGGGAGTTTATAGAATAGATGGAAGAGTATAAATTTTAAACTGAGCCTCCAGGAATTATCATAACTGTCCTCCTGAATGATGTGCTTTACTGCCAAAGTTTAGTTTGGTCTTATGAAATGCAAAGCAGTGAATACAACACAGGGCAAAATATATTCTGCTATGAAGGTTTATATTTATCTACAAACTGCCACCGTCCTAGAAGTTGCAAATGCACTATCATTAGAATTTAATTTGATCCATTCCCTCAAATCTGAAAATCAGCAATCCTGATTTTTTTTGCCCAATCTCTAATGTTTATTGAACACTTACTAATTTCTGCAGCTTGAATCTCACTTTTTATTCATTTACCTGGTATCCTAAGTGAGTTTCCTTTATGCCAATTCAGGGAGACGTGGCAGAACGTGTTTTGCATATGCTACAGTGAAAAAAGTTTATTAAACATCATCTGTTCCGTTGTCCTAAAGAACTCAATGCTGCTTCTATTTATTTATAGCTCCATCAATGCCAAAAAGCTCTTCATTACTTGCACAGTAATGATTGCTACTTAATTCTTCAGCTGTTCCAAGTTTTCTTCCCATTCCACTCTCTCTAAAAACACCAGAAAAACCTGCTCTTGTTAATATCAACATTCAAAACAATCCAATGCATTTCCAACTGTTACACAAATGGAATAATCCAGACTCCAAAAGTCTAAGCCCTCACCTGACAGTCTGTGGGGATTAGGTTCAAAGCTTTAGATGAAATATTGCAGGGTATGCTTACTTTTTTAAAGTATCACTCATCTTGGAGAAGCTGGGCCTGAGCTGTCTATCTGGATAAATACCTCAAAATAGCAAGGAAAGCAAAAATGTTACACCACTTTAGCTTCCATGAGAAACAGCTGATGCCAAAGTCGTATGATACACATTTATAAGGCTTGTAAATAGCC
Source organism: Podarcis cretensis (assembly GCF_951804945.1). Taxonomy (NCBI): domain Eukaryota; kingdom Metazoa; phylum Chordata; class Lepidosauria; order Squamata; family Lacertidae; genus Podarcis; species Podarcis cretensis. The sequence goes on from NC_137181.1 coordinate 20,023,150, forward strand.
AGCTGACTAGTCACCTGTGGCAAGTAAGAATCCCACTGAGACAAGTGGACAGTCAAGGGTAAAGCAATTTTTAAGGCCACATATAATATGCTTAAGAGTGGGCTAGTTGTATATGCTAATAAATGTTGCAGACTTATTTGCAAGGCAGGATTAAACATTCAGCTGGGAAAAATAGCTACATGTGTATTTTACAGTAAACTTTCAAATTTGCTTTCATCTGAGCAGCTACCACTGAGAGGCTCCCTCAATATTCACAAGTTAGCTCCAGTAAAGCATAACAGGTTAATTAGTTTTTAAAAGGTCTTTCAAGTCATGGTTCACACATAAAGCAATCAAAAGTACTCATTCAAGCTCTATTCAACAGGAAATGAAGCAGAAAGTCTAGCAGACATCTACCAGAGACAAATGGCAGATTCTTCATGTGCTCACGTTATCTGCTGACCTTCATTATGAAGACAGAGGATCAATTTAGACCCCCAAATTAGCATTCACCTATCATTTCCCAACTTGACCCTGGATTAGAAAAAATGTGTTCACCCACTTTTGCATATTGAGACACACTTGAAAAAAAGATCTAGGTTCACAGTGCTACTAATTTAATATGCCCTTTTCAGTGTACATAAATAGCAGCTATCATTTAAGACAGGTGTTTTGCTTTCCAGAGCAATTATAATTTTCCTCAAATCAGTGAACTACTACTGCTTTTTGAGAATATTTTGGTCACACAGGTGTACACTTCATCATTTTCCTGCCCTAGTCCTGCAACACTTGTGCCTGATTTTCCACTGTTTGCAATATCGTTTGCTATAAGGAACCTCGCTTGCATAAACTTCCACCTTAGCCCTTTTGCACATATGAGTTCCCATTTATGAACATACAAGCAGCCCTGCTGGGTCACACCAAAGGCCTATCTAGCACAGCATCCTGTTTCACACAGTGGAAACACAGATGCCTATGAGATGCCCATAAGCGCAGCAACAATCTCCTGCTATAGCAATTTATCCATTGGCCAGTGTAAAAAATGCATGCTTGACTCTTACGGTTAAGAACCAGAAAGGTGTTTATTCTAGGCTGCCCTAGCACATTATGCTGCAAACTCTTCTATGTCTGGAAAGCTTATGTAATTTTACTGTTTTTTATGCTTTTGGTTGTATCTTTTGTACTGTACTTATATTTTTCTCTCATTTGCAAGCTGCCCCACAAATTAATTTTGAAGGGCAGTAGAGAAATTTAATAAAATAAAAGATGCTTAGAACAAACTACATTCCCATTGCTGGGCTCTTGTTAGGTCTCCACCCAGCTTGGAATAGGATCATTGTAGTACTGTCCATGCTTATCAGAGGAAATGAAAAGGTATTACCGTATTTTTTGCTCTGTATTTTTTGCTCTGGTATCGTTTCCTTCCCCTCCCACCAAGTCTTGCCTTGCTGTGCGAAATAGTGCCAAGGGGAGTTGCCACTCAAGAATGGAAGTGGCAAAGGAAGATACTTTCCCCTCTCCTTTCTCCTGAAACATTCCTGAATAATACATGAAGGGGAATTGCATTTCATGGCACATATGCCTCCCCTAACCCCAACTCCTCCTTCCAAGATCCTATAAGCTGTTTGAGAAGGTCAAGTCTCTTCCAATCCCCTTCCACTATCCCCCAGGTAACATCCAACTGCCTGTATCTAAGCTGACTGCATGAATTTCTATCAAAAGTAAGAGCAACTAAATTCTGCATAAATAATGTATGCATATTAAATATATAGGCAAGTGGAATCAAACGTTCTGCTTGCACATTTTGAAGCATTTCTGCCTGAAAAGAGGGGGTGGCTCTCTCATCTGCAGCTTGTTTTCACCTCGAAAGAACACTCAGTCTAAGAGGACATTCTGGAGCAGTAGGAAACACGGCAAAGAGCAATGCTATATATTGAAATTAGCGTGGGGAAGAAATGATCTCCTTGTGCATGAGCAAAAGAGCTTATTTTTCCACTGGTGGATCTTTAGATTCAAGCCAAAAGTAACCCTAGCCAGGTCCCCTATGGTAATAGTTAAAAAGCATCTACCCGGCAAAGCCACAAAAATCATTTATCCTTGGGTTGACAAAGTCACATTATTCCAGTTTAGAATCATACAATTGGACTCATAGAATTGTAGAGTCCCAAGGTATCTAGTCCAACCCCCTAAAGTGCAGGAATCTCAACTAGAGCATTCATGCTAGATGACCATCTGTCCTCTGCTTAAATACCTCCAATGTGGTTTAGTTTATTAAATAGTTTTATATAGCACTTTTAACTGCACAAAATCCCATTTACAGAAAAGAAAACTGGGAGAATGCATAAAAACATAAAGTCCTGCTGGATCAGAACAAATGGGTATCTAGTCCAGCATCCTGTCCTTACTCTGGCCAAGCAAGTCCTTCAGAACAAGGACCTGATTGCAACAAGATACAGACACTACTTAATGACCTTACTAAATGGCTGCCTTTATCACACACACTATTAGTGAAATCATTAAGTTTTAATACCCTGATACAGTACAGTATCAGGTACAGTACTGATGTACAGGTACATACAACAGTATAGTGGTTGCATGATACCATAAGTTAATAATTTCCAGTCAAACATAATTTGTTAATATAAGCAACTGCTACTGTGAATCATAGAATCATAGAATCATAGAGTTGGAAGAGACCACAAGTCCAACCCCCTGCCAAGCAGGAAACACCATCAGAGCACTCCTGACATATGGTTGTCAAGCCTCTGCTTAAAGACCTCCAAAGAAGGAGACTCCACCACACTCCTTGGCAGCAAATTCCACTTGGCAGCAAATTCCACTGTCGAACCATCACTATTAAGATGGTTACCTTCTGAGCACTAGAAGGCTATAAAGCAGGCACCCCCAAACTCGGCCCTCCAGCTGTTTTGGGACTACAATTCCCATCATCCCTGACCACTGGTCCTGTTAGCTAGGGATGATGGGAGCTGTAGTCCCAAAACACCTAGAGTGCCGAGTTTGGGGGTGCCTGCTATAGCAACATGCAAGTAGCCAAGTCAAAGGGGAATACCTGCTCAGAGCAGTTTTACATTATGGACATTAAAAAAATTTAACAATTCTTATCCAGGTGCCTGGTGAGATTCTTTTATTTTTTTAATACAACACAGCTCTGGGACATTGGATGGATGGGAGGGCAGCAGATTAGTTAAGAATTGTAAGACCGCATTGAAGAATGCTGGAGGCCATAAAAAGTCACTTTATAGAAAGGTCTAACTGGCTGTTATCTGTCAAGTGAGTTCCAGGCAATGTTCCATGTTTTCACTCACTTGCCAAGACTCCTGGTGAGCATGATTAGCCCAAGCATTCCTCCCAACCTTGGTGCTGCAGAGGTGGGTGAAATCATCTCAATAAATGCACAGCGATAGCTGCCCTCCCCCTCAGCTCCATGTTTTGGAGGAAGGGTTGGAGTTGTTTAGCCACAACACTGTGGCAGTGACCTGAGAAACTCTACCAAGCAGGGACACAGCAAACACCTCCCATAATTTGCTGTTCCTTGATTCCTCTACATTTGAAGCTCCCAGAGCGGCCCAACAACTGCACCAGGAAGAGGAGGGGCGGCCAATCAAGGCCAGCAAAAAACCCTGAACCTCTACTTCCATGCCATCCATGAAATGGCCTTGAATCCAGTGCTGATCCAAGCATGTTTGTTGCTTAAAAAAGAAAAGAGGGTGGGTGGGTGGGAGAAACAATGCCAGGCACCAGAAGAAACATTTGTGTTTTTCTTTATTTAAAAAGACAAACCATGTTTTCTTCCTATTTGAAAAACAGGACAGGGGAACAAGAAGTTGCTTTGTGAGTTGCACGAAGGCCAGCCAATTATCACCGAAGCCAACTCCTGCTGGAAACTGGTTGCCCCCCATCTTCGACCTCCAGAAGGAGGCAACTAAGGAGCCAGAAAAGGCTTAAAGCTGTGTTCGTATTTATGCTCCCTTAGACACTTTGGGACACTAGTACTACTGCTTATTTGTGGGATTTTAACACTCTCAATCCAGTGGTTCAATGTGGTCGTAAATAACTCATCAGAGTAAAAGTCATAAAACCAATATAAACAGTGTAAAAAGGTGGAGGCAGGTAGTCTACATTCCACCATCACTAGCCAACAAAAGCAGAAACCTAACCAGCTCTCTTAGTCTTAAACATACAAAACATGGGTTCAAATATATTTCTATGGGAAGGCACGTTTTTATACTACCCTGTTTAAAAAGATCCTTTGACGTTCAAATGAGCAAAATTAAAGAAATACAGTAATACCACTGGTTACGAACCGTCCTCCTTGCGAACGCTTCAGGTTACGAGCTCTGCTAACCTGGAAGTAGGTGCTCCTGGTTGTGAACTTTGCCCCAGGATGCAAACGGAAATCGCACATCAGAGGTGTGCATGCAGCGCTAGTCCCCATTAGTGAAAGCGCGCCTCAGGTTAAGAATGATTTCGAGTTGAGAACGGACCTCCAGAACGAATTAAGTTCGTAACCAGAGGTACCACTGTAAGGCACAACAGGATAATGTGTGGAATACTGTACATATGGACATATAGCCATATCCAAAGGGCAATGATGTCAAAGCACTCAACACTCTTCTGATGAAGCAGTGGCCATGGGATGTTTGAGAAGGTAACAAACAGTTCTGTTGAAATCTGCCTGGTTGCCTCTGTTAGACACTTGGACAAAAGAGAAATCTAATTTACTCAAGTTTGCAAAGGAAACAGGGAGTATTAGAAAAGTGAAGGCATTCATGCAGGAAGTAGCTTTTGACTGTTTTAATCCACAAGCTGGTTTAAAAGACACACACAACAAAACTGGCACAAAGTTTGAGAGATGAAAACAGGTACTCAAAATCCTTCCAAATCATTCTTAATACATTGCATACCAGCTCTAGAAAGCAACATGATATGCAGCTTCAGCAGTTATAAAGCAAAGTGTGCTACCCAGGTGCTAAAACATCATTCCAACCCCAAACCAAGCCTTAAGTAAATAGAATTACAATTGTCAAGGAATTTGAAACAAACTATGCATTAAAACCAGTTGAATATTACCGTATATTGTAATGTCTATTCCAAGGCATGTATTTTAGGTTGTCTTAACACTCCTAGGGCAGACCTGTACTGCTATTAAACACCTTCACAGGTGGTAGATAGGGCAATTAAAAAAACAAATGAACAGGTAGAGCAAATTCCAGGGGAAACTCACTGTGAAATATGAGGTACTGAACAACAAAAAGTCAGAAAGTCAGCTCCAGGGCATGGTGGAATTAGCTGGATGCTATTACTATACATTAAGTATTCACATTACCCAGGGGCGGAGGAATGGGGGCGCGGTGGGTGCGGACCGCCCGGGGTGTCACCACTGAGGGGGATGACAAAATGCTGGGCAGCACTCGCTGCGGGGCCTGCAGTGCGTCCGAGCCACACGTCTCTCCTGGGAGAGACGTGGTGGCTTGGGCGGGTGCAGGCTCCATGCTGCCCAAACGGTCCGCCCGCCCCCTCCCCCCCCCCTAGCTATAGGGTGGCTGAGTGGGAGGAGGCTGGCAGACTCCAGAGGCCGTGCGGTGCCCCCAAACCTATGAGCGGCTCACCCCGCCCTTTTGTGCGCTGACCCAGGCGCCCAAGCAGCTTCCTCCTCCGCTGACATTGCCTCATGATACTGTGAAACAGGTAGTCAAATATACCTTTATTTGTTTTCTTGCAAACCAGTTCCAGCAGAAATTGAGTATAAGACTGAAGTGGCAGACTATGTTCTTGCAAACAGCAACAATCTAGCCAGGCTCAGAAATAAGGATTAAGTGGTCAATTAAGCAATGTAAAATGCTACTTGAATATACCATAAACCAAGAATGTACCTGTGCACTGACTGATATTTAGCTGCCTATATTTAATTGCATTATTCAATAGCTAAGGCTTGAATGTGAGCTCTTTGCTTCCCAATGTTGTTGTCAGCATCTGTTTGTTTCAAGAGACAATGTAGTGTGCCTCTGGGGACGAGGTCAAACCACTGCATTAGCAGCACCAAAGTGACCTTCCGGGGGTTCAAGCCTGAGCAGTGTGTACGGATGTCATGGTCTGCCCTGACGAGATCCCCCCCTCAGTCTCACGGATTTGGACCAAAGGAAAATGGATGGTGCAAGTCCCCCCCAATTTAGCCTGCTATCAGAAACGATGCAACTTTCATAGGAATGCATTTTGGGGGTATGATTGCTAGGGCAAAACATCACTTGCCCTACTTGGCTACCTGTGGAACATTAGCAATACTATACTGTTGTTATGCATGGAAACATTTTCACTCCATGTAAAGTAGTTGGACAGATAACGCACAGACATTTTTGAATCATTTAAGAATAAAAACTGCATATTTTTTTCATTAATAAGACCACCCCTTTATTTGGCAGCATTCACAAAAGTTTGCATATGTAAAGCTAATGAAACCCAAAATTAACATGTCTAACTGTCTTGACAGGTATCAAACCTTTCCCCATGGGAACAAATTACCCAGAAAAATACTAGGCTTGCAATGTTTATAATTGTTTACATTTTAAGTTTCAGCTTATGTCTTAATACATATTTTCCAAGAGAAAAATCTATTTTAAATTTATGTTTCCAAATCACAACACCTATTCAAAGTCACTATCATCAGAAACACCTTCAATCCAAACTGCTGGATTAGGAAACTTTTATTCATTGGTACAATTCTGACACATCTATCAATCAGTGCAAGGTAGCTGAAGACATGAGAGGAGCATCTTCTTCCTTGGAATGCCATGTGGTCGAAACTATACTGCACTGCCTGCAGAATATTACCTGTCACCCAGATGATGGCAAGCACCTTGTCTTCTAAATACAGTGGTACCTACAGTGGTCCTGTTTATGAATGATTTGGTTTATGAACTCCGCAAAACCGGAAGTATGTCCTGGTTTGAGAACTTTACCTCGGTCTAAGAACGGAAGCCGAAGAGTGGAAGGGCACCGGCGGTGGGAGACCTCATAAGGGAAAGCGCACCTCGTTTTAAGAATGGTTTCGGTTTAGGAACGGACTTCCGGAATGGATTAAGTTCATAAACCGAGGTACCACTATAGTTTAGCTATTGAAGAATAGCTTAACTGATCTTCAGTTGGCAGGTTGGTCAAAGTCTAAGGTGTGTTACAGTAACCACCATACAAATATATGGTAAAAATTAAGAATTGTGCCCCTAAATGCATGTTTGGGTTAAATATGGTTCCTGAGTTTGAAAAGGTTGAGGACTATATTCTGAGTGTCAGCTATAGCCAACTGTAGGGAAGCAGTCATCATGTGAAATGGAAGGAAATTAGCCACAACTTGGAATAATACAGCAAATGGAATCTCCGTTCCACACATACAGAGTTACCAGAGCCAGCCAGCCAGCACACTCCTCCCTATATTTGTATGAAAATTGTGCTACCAATGATGGATGGGCATTAGTGCCACAGAAATGCTAAATAGCAAAATTGTTCCTGTTGTACTAAATATTGTCTGTTCACAATCCTTGGGGAAGATGCTATCCAATAATCTAATTTCCAGTTGTGTTACCTCGTTCACATGAAAAGTACTCATTAGCAATCCTAGCAGGAAAGGAGGAATCTTTTTTTTAAGCCTTCATAGTATTCTGCTAGGACACATTTGCTTGAGTATACTGGATCTGATATTATTGGACAGTCTACAATGCACCTTGACAGTCAACCCCTTGCCCCTCCCTTGTGTGAACAATTGTACATGAATGCTATGAGATGCATTAGCTTAAATAAAATGAGAGAGAGCACTGCATACCTATGCATATTCGTGAAAGAAAATACACAGGATTCTGTTCTCAAAGGTTCTTTATATATGGGAGACCATGAGCTTGTTTGGATGGTCCATTCTGTGTAGAACTTACCTAGCAGGACCTAGTGTGAATTAGTCATCTTTGGTGTACACAAAAAAAGTGTTCTGCTTTCTAGGGCATGTTTATGGCACATTAAACACACTTATGTAGGCATGAGAATAAATGTCACTGTTTACAGTCAGATCTCAGATTCTGTATGACAATTCCTAGGCAACAACTATTCCCTTAAGCAAAATTGCATATAATCAGGATATTTAATTTAAAGGGTTTAAAAAAGAGTAATTGACCATTATTTTTTGTAAATGAAACTAATAATCATATCACTGTTTCCTACATATGCTTAGAATCCAATCTGTTTTACACAGAACCATCAGGTTTGAACTGCTGAGCCTATGGAGAATCATCCATAGCGATCATCCTTCTGAAATTTTCCCCAATTGATGTTGCTATAGTGCAGTGAGAACATAGATCAAAATAGCTAAACACATCAACTAGCTTAATACATAGTGCTTAAAACTAGCTGTGAACAGAGTTTAGCAGAAGACCAGTAGCCGGTGTGTTTGACTTGTATTTTCAAACTGCTAGAGAACAGTTACCCCATCCCCCATAAGCCACTACAATAGTGTTATGATAAATGTGGGATTACTACAAGTTGACCCTGTGTGCTTTGTTCTTCCTCTCCTGAGCACACCAAGTGAAAAGATTTAAATACACATCTGATTTCACAAGCATTCAGGCTCAAAGAATGTGGTGAAAGTGAAGTCATACACAGGGCATTTGCAAGCTCTCCTGTGTCAAAGGTTGTTAGTTTTTCAGCTGCCAAGTAAAGTTTGATATGGGTCTGTCAAGTCTCTGTAGACTACATATTTTGGCAAAATCTTGATTTGGCAACCAAAGCTTACTGTATTTTTCTCTGTAACAAAATTAAGATGCCACCAGCTTGTGCAAGTACTAGCAATTAGCCTTCAAACTAGTTTTAGATCATTTATAAAATGTGAAATATTATTTACTAAACAGACCTTTCTGAATTTGGGCTTTCAAAAAATTAATATATTATTGGAATTCCAAGAAACAAAAGGTTGTTTCAGGATCAAGTGGGTAAATGTTTAAAATTCTAATAACCAATTAGAAATGGTCTTTCATATGCAATGGCAGCCAAAGATTTTATGTGATACTGCAGCAAGAGGGGGGAAAAACTTCCATAAAATGTTAAATGCATGGTATCTCACTCCTTGTAGGCTACTATTTTTAAAAATAAACTTTCTACTGCATTATGCTGGCAATGTGTCAGACCAGGCAGATTTTAAGTATATTTGGTGTGTCTTCAAAGAAGTGAATATTTCAGACTGAAGTTATAAAGATGAATGAAATTACAGCACACAAAAGAAAACTAAACTGTGTGGTTACATTGTTGGAGAAACTGAAATGATAAATTGAAAAAAATAAAATAAAGATGGTAGGAAATATTAGCTGCAGCTGGAATATTGATTGCTAATTAATAGAAAACCCAACAGTTACCATCAATCAATATGTGGGAACAAGCAACTTGGCACGGAAGATTAGTGTATAAAACATAAGAGAAATCCTCCCCCCCCGCCAAAATAGTAGCAGCACATTTTGAAAGATCTTTAGAGAGTCAGAGCTATGAATATTTAAATTTACTGAATGTCTAACACAGAAATATCAGAAAGGCCATACTGGAAATATGTTATATATGCATGATAAATATTAGGTAAGGTAAAGGTACCCCTGCCCATACGGGCCAGTCTTGACAGACTCTGGGGTTGTGCGCCCATCTCACTTAAGAGGCCAGGGGCCAGCGCTGTCCGGAGACACTTCCGGGTCACGTGGCCAGCGTGACATCGCTGCTCTGGCGAGCCAGAGTCGCACACGGAAACGCCGTTTACCTTCCCGCTGGTAAGCGGTCCCTATTTATCTACTTGCACCCGGAGGTGCTTTCGAACTGCTAGGTTGGCAGGCGCTGGGACCGAGCAGCGGGAGCGCACCCCGCTGCAGGGATTCGAACCGCCGACCTTTCGATCGGCAAGTCCTAGGCGCTGAGGCTTTAACCCACAGCGCCACCTGTGTCCCACATGATAAATATTAAATAGCAGCAAAACAAAAAGTTATTAAACAAAAGATGAGGATTTTATTTTTTGCAATTAGTCCCTTCTATTTTTGTTATGACTGTAAAAGTCTCTTTGGCAGTACTGTATGTTAAATATTATGATGAAATCTGAAATATAAAAATTGCAGTAGCTGTCAAAAAACTGCACTGGTCTCATGCCAGAATAAAATGTCCAATTGCCTCCGTTGATGAGTTCTGTGCAATACGCAAAATGATATCTTTCAAGAGCTTAAAATTGTTTTTCATAAGAAATTAGTTTTGATCCAGTCTAGTGGCATCACTCAGCTCAGTCCTGTTATTACTAAGTTTACAAAAATGCCAGAGATTCTTGCTTTTAATGATATAACTACTAATGCTTTAGAGTCTAAAAAGAGGAAGTGGATACATCTTAGTAGGTCATGCCAGAAATAATGATCTCGAACTATGCACAGAAACCAAAGCTGACTCTCAAGAATGATTGAAGCAAACCCCTGAGGTGCTGAACTGGAGAGAAGTTTTTTGCTGTCCAAATAAGTCTAGAAATGAAAGAAAATATAGAATTTGTTCAGTTCACACAACAGACTGCAGTTCAATCCAGAGTTCCAAGAGGATGCCCTGCGACCAGAGGTTTTCATATTCACTTCAGAGGGGATGTGCGCATGGAGTGGTGCTCAAAGTGAATGTAAAATAAAAGGAGGATTCCACTAATGCAGGAACTTCACATATTAATCACAGCTTTCAGATCAGGGAGTTGCTGTACTGCAGCCTGACTGCAATTGGAATTGTTCCCAAATGCTGCAATTGATCATTCCTGACAGTCTAAAAAAGACAAAACAAAACAAAAACCCTCTTTTGTGGAGGATATTGGGTTGGCACTTTACAAATGCAGATCTCAACTATTCATATTGGCATAGATGCAAACATGTGTAATAACTAATTGTTTTAACATAAGCTGTTTTTAAAGAGTCTTCAGTGGCCTCTCATTTGTAATTCCTCTCCTCCCTTTCATTACCTTGGTAATTAATAAGTCAGAGTGTTTCAAATTCTCAACTAGTTAATCTAAGGCCACTAAAGGTCATGGACACTAGTTGTGCTAGAAATGCCAGATTTTTGAAAAAGGTGTTTTAAGTAAACCAACACTGACAAGCAATTTGTTCTGATAAAGTAGTTTTTTGAGAGATCTTGGTGTATACAGGCAGTGCAGAGTTTATTATGTGCTCAATGACTTACTAATATTCATCCTTTTCTGGCAGAACAGTACGAGTTTTATTGAGCAAACATTCCTGAAGCCACCCAATTCCAGCTGCTACCTTTTGTATAGCTTCCTATTAATGACTTTCAGGAATCTGACTCCACCATCCATCAGTCTAAATGGATACATTTGGAATAAATAATTCTAACCTTGATGCTTGCCTGTTTCAAATATGTTCTGGTCATTAGCAAGGAGTACCAGATTCAAAATTTTATTCCCATAGCATCCTTAGAGTACATCTGATGTACAACAGCAGCAAGGATACTTATTGCAAAGTATTGGAAGACACCAGATCTACCCACTCTGGAAGAATGGCAGATGAAGATGACAGACTACATGGGACTGGCAGAGATGACTGGCAGAATTTGAGACCAGGAGAAAGAGACAGTGGAAGAAGATTGGAATAAATTTAAAGACTATCTTAATAAACATTATAAAATTAATGAAGGTTAGAATTGACATGGGTTTAAAAACTAGGTGGTTTTCAGGGGTGTTGATTATGGAAAAAGAATAAAATTATTTAAAAATATGGGAAGTAAGGGAAGGGATTTGCTGATTAGATAATGAAATTGGAATACAGAAGGGGGAGGTGTGAGGAGGTCGGGGAAATTAGGTTCAAGAAAATAAGGATGGAAATTATACTTGTTTATTTTTGTTTTTTGTTTGTGTATGTTTTTATTGTTAAATTTTAATAAATATCATTTAAAAAAAATAGAGTACATCTGATGACTAGGTTAGGTCATCTACTTAATATATGATTATGATTGATTGGATTACCCATATGGTCTCAGGACGGGTCGCAACAATTTAAAACACAACATTAAAAACAGTTTAAAACAAATTACAATCACAATAATATAATAGATTCTAAATACACACACACACAAACATACAGTGTCAAAAAGAGACTTAATTCAGCATATGACAATATAACTGTCAGATCCAATTCAAGGTGCTTGTACTATTAAACCCAGCTCAACAGCTTAGGATACAAGTAGCTGAAAGAGCATCTTCCCAGTACCAGCCAAGCCATGGTTTGTGATCTGTAGGGAAGGCCCTGCCTGTGAAATTTTGTTCACAAGAGACAGCAATTCCTCAGCTGGGCGCGCCCTGTTCTGTAGAGATCAGATTGTCCCTTGCACAGTGGCACCTTAAGACTAATTTGTTCTAGTAGGTCTCTGGAGCAAAATGGGAGTGACACCATTTGTATAAGGTAACATTATTATTATTGTTAGGTTTTGCACTGTGCTTCTACTTTTCTTGAATGCTGGACTATTATAGTTAGCCACACTGGGCTCCTGGGAAAAGGTGGGGTGCATGAATTGAATAATATACACAAAATAATTTACACTAAAATATTCTTCTGCCCCAAAGATGGTTCAGAGGCTGACCATCAGTGATTCACAATTCCACTTTCCAGAGAGTATTTAAATTGCTTTTGGGGGAGAGCGAGAGGGCGATTAGGGGTCCCAAGCTTCCAACTTGAAACCAGGCAGGGGAGGGAACTGTCCTCTCAGTTGTGCAGTGCTCAAAAGCACAGTTCAGCCACAGGGAAGACTAGGGCTGCCATATTTCAAAAAAGTAAAAACCAGGGCACACTGAAAGTTGTTGGCACCGCCTTTCCGAAATCCCTCCTGTCTTTGAAATCCTGGTAATGCCCAGAAATATCCAGACGAATGGCAGCCCTAGGGAAGAGACCCAGGGCTGGAGGGCAAGTCGGAGAATCCTGTGCCAAAATCAGAATCCCAAGACACTACCAAATGCCACTGCAGAAAAATGCAAAACCATGGCCACCTCAGCCCCATGATTGGAGCTGGCAAGTGGATGGAGACTATACCAGCAGCTGCACTAGGCTTCTGTAACTGCAGGGAGACCCAATCTATTTATCCAGTTGTGAAAGCTTATCATGGAATGTAGGCTTTCAAGAGGTGCAAACAGGCCTGGGAGGAAAATCCTAACAGTGATCTCTTTACACCACTTCACATACCTGATATGCTGTGGTGGCACCATATATTTATAGTTTCCAGTTACATTATTATTTGTTTTATATGCACACCCTTCCATCATATAGCCGGATTTGGCTATGTGGTGAATTTCTGATGGAAAGTGAGCTTCTCCCATTGCTCTTACTCTGAATTGGGATGAGGGGAAAATAAGAGGGGATGTGATTCCACTGCACAGCTAACAGGGCAAGGTATCCTGTCTAGTGAGCTATTTTATTTCATTGCTTGCCAGGGCTCAGTGCAATACTTTCACCCTAGTTTAATTCTCGTTATGTAAAACTCCATGTGGATAGCTGGGACAGAAAGGAGATGAGCAACTGAAAGCATATCACATTGGCAGTACAGTGGTACCTCGGGTTACATACGCTTCAGGTTACAGACTCCGCTAACCCAGAAATAGTACCTCGGGTTAAGAACTTTGCTTCAGGATGAGAACAGAAATCGTGCTCCGGTGGCGTGGTGACAGTGGGAGGCCCCATTAGCTAAAGTAGTGCTTCAGGTTAAGAACAGTTTCAGGTTAAGAACGGACCTCCGGAATGAATTAAGTACTTAACCCGAGGTACCACTGTAATGCAGTGCGCTTCTCTGTCAACATTCAATCCCCTCTAACTAGTAGTGAGTAGATCATGAGGGGAAATGTCAACCTGGGGCTTGCTTGGCAACACGGATCTCTTCTCCTTTCTCTCCAACTACCGCCTTACAAATATGTTTCACACCTTTCCACAAAGGAGCAATGAAATGTACCGTAACTTGGAGAGAGGGGTATTTTGCTAGATATAAAACTGTTTAGCACTGCCACCATTTTGTTTTACAGCAAGTTTACACATATTTTAAAGTAACAGTATTAAGGGTCACCAACATGGCACCTGTGGTAATCGATGCACCCACCAGCGAAAGGCCTCAGTAAATAATAATATGGTTAGTTCTTCTTTCTGCTCAGTTTGCGTTTGCACTCGGCTCAGCTTCTTGTACACTGAACATGTCCCATCAAACATGTCCACATTTCACTGGATGCTAGGACTGGACAGCTACCAATCCTTCCATTCCAAACAGAAATGTTATACCCATTGCAGCTATTTTGTAATTGGCGCCAACAGCACTTTCTCAAAATTCAAAATGTGCCAGCTGGCTCAGAAAGGCTGATGAACCCTGGTATTGACTATATTTCTGATAGTCTATGATACTTAACATCCTATTTTCATGCAAGATAGAATGCATGTAGGATATTTAAATAACTTCTCCACCTGTTGCAACTGGTCATAGATCTTGAAGTTATGGAAACAGGAAGTTATGAGTAGTGGTTTTATAATACAGCAGCCCAGCCATACTGGAACATGGAATATGTTTTAAGGAGTTATCTATTCACTCCTCCACTCCATTTCAAGCTCAAATTTCAGTGGATGTAAACAGTCATCCCATGTGACATTGCTTTTCCATTTGAGAAGAGAAGATTCTGTATAGCAGAACAATCTTCTATTAAACCCAAAGACAACAGAGCAGCACACACTGCACAATATTTCTGTTGGTCTGCTGGATTCAGCTGCCACTCAGACATGGTCCACTTTCAGCCAGCCAACATGCAGCTAGCAAGAGAGAAAGACAGCTAGGCCCTTGCACTGGCAAGTTGACCTATTGTATTTTACAGTGCTTTTATTAAACACCTGAGATTTTTTTAATTTTTATTTTTGAAATTTTAAACTGAATTGTAAGTATGAATAAATCTTTGGCCATTTTCAAAGAGCAGAAATAAAGTGACTCAGCATAACTGAAATTTCTGCAAGAAAAGTTTCCCCCCATAGAAGCAAGGTGTTTTGTTTTTTTTAAATGTTAACTTTACTCCTGGTCATTCTTCATTTTGTGTAGTCTTAAGCCCAGGCAACCAGACCAGAAGCACCTTTCCTTAGTTACCATCCTTAGCTAAGCATGAGCCAGATAAGCAGTAGCTGTTCTGCAGAGAGCATAGTAGTTAGTCCAAATAGGCCTGTGTCAAACCTCTTCATAGAATGGTTAGTACTGGTGCAAAGTGTATAAAAATCCCCATTCATTTTTTGCTGATTAGTGTGTGTGTGTTCAGCAGTGCTGTCTGAGAGGTTGCATTCCTTCGTGGTAATTCTTACATATACAAACTTCCTTGGAAATATCCTAAACAACAGTTTGAAAGCAAACAATGAACAACAAAAAAGAAAGGGTAGAGAGGAAACACAATGAGATTATTCAACCCATCCACTTCCTCCTGTGACAGTAATAATAACAACAATAATTTTATTATTTATATGCCACCCATCTGACTAGGTTGCCCCAGCTACTCTGGGCAGTTGATATACCAGTTATATACCCCTTTGCTCCCCAAGGAAGAACAGGTACCACACATTTCTGTCCCCTTCACTTGCCAAAAACACCAGTACTAGATTTGATCTGCCATAATGGGCAAACTCAATCAATATAGGGATTAAAACGGTGAACTCCCTGCCCCTCAAATACAGAAGCAAATTATGGGGAAGGGGTTGTCAAAAGAGGTAAGAGCATAACTGTCAACCTTCCCTTTTTTGGTGGGAAATTCCCTTATTCCAGTGCCGTTTCCCACTGCTTCCCTGGATTGTTAGATATCCCGTAGACTGTCCCCGGGACAGGTGAGGCTGCTAATCCCTTATTTTCAAATCTGAAAGTTGACAGCTATGGGTAAGAGGTACCAGCCTCATGGACAAAGATACATTAATACAGTAACTGCTTTTTGGCTAAACAAACTCTCAAAGCAACTTACAAAAGATACAGTACATGCTAATAATAATAATAATAATAATAATAATAATAATAATAATAATAATACAGTACATGCATTACTCAGCATTCCACTTCATCAAGCTCAGAAGGATTTGCTCCCTATTAAGCAGTGGGAGAGGCCTAGTTCCTCCTGCCCAGCAAAGGAACATGGTAGATCTCAGGGGAGCAGTTCTTGGGCAACCTTAGCTAAAAACTAGTGACGTAACAGACCCATAACAGACCCCACCTGTTTTTGCATAACCTGATGCAGATGAGTTATTACCGGACAAGCTGCAGCTGTACCCACCATGCTGCAGACAAAGTTTCCACTTCTTGGTTGTCTTTTACAGTTCTCCTTCCCCAAGTTCCAAAGCAGGCAAGTAATCTACACAAATGTCCCCAAAATATCCTGTGACACAAAACCAAGGTGTTTTGGCTTCCTCCATAGGATCTATGCACTAGCAGTATTTTAAAGAGTTTTTATTTTAATAAAAACATGTTTGATGTTGTTATATTTATACCCCAGCCAGATGGGGTATAAATATAACAACAGCAACAACCTCTGATTCAGTTACCACACTTAACTTTTCAATTGCATCACTTGGAGTGAATATGGGTAACTAATAACGGAATAGGAGGAGAGAGAGCATAAAGCCATCTTCATACTCCTAGTCCTTCTTACAATCCTAACAGAGAGTGATACAACCAGAACACAACATTGAACTATCACAACCTACAAATGCACTATTGAAAGAGACATGCAATTAAGCAGCCTGGAAAAATATTCCCAGAACATATGTAATCATCACATTTTTTTTAATACTGTAAAATTAACTTAATTACAATAAGGTCATTTGAATTATCACTATAAAAGTTCTGAGTTCTGTCTCACAGAGATTATTTCACCATCTTAAAAAGAATGGCAATGCCAGAGATGTGGAACAAAGAACTTTCAGGAAAAATTGTTTAGTATACAGGTCTTCACAATATGTATGGCCAGGGCTTTTTTTCCAGAGAGCTCAGCTCTGGCGCCTCTCAGGTAGGAGCCATTGCCATTCTAAGAGAAGTTCATAGTGAGCTCCAGCACCTCTTTTTCTAGAAAAATAGCACTGTATATGGCTGCTAACTATTGAACAATTCTAGCCAAGTGACCTTAAAAAAATAACAACCTAAGAAGACATCATCACCAATCATTTGATGGCAGCAAAGTAGAGTGTGCTTTAGTTTACTGGCACAACCAGCATTTCCTTATTCGAAGCCTTCCAATAGCTTACTATAGATGAGTTTGTGTGCCTTAACAGATTGCATAGAATTAGAATATTGACCTGTGCATTTGCACCTGCCTGATCCAGTAGCAGCTGGATGCTTGAAGATGTCAGAGAACAATGGCCCCATTATCAATATGTCACTTGGTATGTTATTATGTTTTATCTTGGTGTACACCAAGTTTCAAAAGTTTCTGACAATGAAGTAGGGTACTAATTTGTACAATAACCAATTTTAAAAATCATGATTGTGTCACATGGCACTGTGGTCAGCACACTAGACAACCAAAACAGCAGAGACTGATCATTTCCTCTTGCTAGGACTCAACTTCCTGTGCATCACTTCACCACTCGTACTATTTTGCAAAAAGAGTGCTGTGTTTTACCGATGCTGTCCAGAATGATATTGTCTTAAACATCTTTCTTCCTATTAAGTTCTCAGAATGGTTATTTTGAGACTGAAACCTTATCTTCACAGAACATCACTGAAGTCACTGACAAGAGTTTTGCCTAGTTGAGCACTTTAAGACTAATGACCTAAATTTGTATCTTGCCCTTTCCCCAACATACTTCCAATAAGCTCTAGACTGGCATACATAGGGTTTGCTGTGGATACCCATGGGTGTACTGGTATTCTTAAAGCTACTCTATCAGACACAAAGTACAAATAACCAACTTAAATCAAAAACCTTAATTACAAAACACAGTGTTTCATCACGATCTAAAACTTTAGGATAGTATTTCCATGGAAACTGTTGACTAGCTTGCTATGTGGATATCTTTACTATGCTAGAGATTTTCAAGTTACCACAGGTATCATGTTTTTCACAACATTTATGAAAAAAGAAGCACAAGAAAATAACAAAAATGGATGTCAAGCGGCACTAACACCTGCCAACAAGCAATTATTTGCTTAATGCATTTATTAAGAGTATTTTTACAGCTGGCTATATATAAACTTGGCTATCTACTAAATTGCGGCATTGTTTACTAGTCATGAGCGTACATCAATGTTGAATGTATGATGCTGTGTAACATTTAAATATTTGCATTCTGCAGAGAGCTAATGCATTACAGTAGTGCAATTTTCTTTTTAAAAACAATCATTACCCAGAGGAGTCACCTGTTGGCGATACAGTTCAAACCCTAGGGGAATAGTAATTTATGATTCAGAGGATAACTATAGCAACTTTTATGTCGCGAGCAGGGGTGGGGAACCTGTAGCTCAAGTGCATGGGGGGGGGGGGAGGTGAAGCTGGCGGAAGGATGTGGCAGGGGGAGTCATCCCCAAAGCAAAAGTTTAGACTTTTGGCCAGAGTGAGCCATCCTTCTCTTATTCAACAGTTGATTATTACTACAGTATAAAGGTAAAGGTACCCCTGCCCGTACGGGCCAATCGTGTCCGACTCTAGGGTTGTGCGCTCATCTCACTTAAGAGGCCGGGAGCCAGCGCTGTCCAGAGACACTTCCGGGTCACGTGGCCAGCGTGACGAAGCTGCATCTGGCGAGCCAGCACCAGCGCCGTTTACCTTCCCGCTATAAAGCGGTCCCTATTTATCTACTTGCTCTTAGAGGTGCTTTCGAACTGCTAGGTGGGCAGGAGCTGGGACCGAAAGACGGGAGCTCACCCCACCGCGGGGATTTGAACCGCCGACTATTCGAATCCCCGCGGCGGGGTGAGCTCTACAGATTAATACAGTATATCAAAACACAAACACATTATGCACATTTACTTGTGATTCAATTAGTTATGGTTTCTCCCTTTTAGGTCCTAATTGTTTGAGACCAGAATATCTAAAGGATGAATTTGCCTGTATGAGCTCACCCATACATTAAGCTCCACGGTTGGGGCTCTGCTCCATTGGCAGTGCTGCAGCTGGTGATGCTGGAGACGGCCTACCACAGCTTTGAAACAGGCTGCCTTGGCAGGATTGCTTGTCACCCACCCTTTCTGTTTTTAGGTACAGGGCAAGACATCACGGTTTCGGTGAGCATTTATGGCTGCCATTTGGCATATTTATTGCTGCTGAAATCATAGTTACTCTGCTGGGTGGCTTACAGGTTTGTTTGTTTGTTTTACTAAATCAGCAGAGTGCTATTGGCTAGGCTATTAATATATTCTTGTTATCTCATTTCTGTTACTAGCTGCAGAAAGGTCAGATAAAAAAACTTTGGCAAATAAGGGATTTGTGCTACACACGGCAATAAGTGCATCTGCCCTAGTCATCTTACTTTCATATAGGGAATCAAGGTTGTGATAATTTGCCCAAGGCCAGTGAGAAAATGCAGCATAAAATATTTTAACATATACAACTAGGACCCCCTAAATAGCACCCATGGACACCAAAACACCCTTGGACATCTGCTTGATGCCCACCAAGGCCCCTATCCCTCCCAATTTATAAGGTTTTTTTTTTTTTCCTTTTTCATTTGGGGCTTGGCTGCTTTGAGAGAGAGCTGCCTGCTTTTCTACGTGTTTTGTTTGTTCTGGAGCACATGTAGATTTTTACCTGTTTGGGAGGCAGGGTGGTTCTGAACATTGCCAGCTTTTCTTCAGTGAAATGGGCATTTAGATTTTCAAATATCTCCTGGCTATGCTTGCTAAAGCTGATGAGAACTAGAGTTCAACAACATCTGGAAGTTAGCAGCCCTGCCCTAAATAATATTTAGCATTTTGTTGCTGAGCTACCCTTGGGTTTGCATTGTCCCCAACACACTACAGTCACAAGTCCAGAAGCTTTTGCTTTTGGTTTAAATTGTTCATATGCTGCTATGTTATCCATACCTGGAGAAGCTGTGGTTAATCTTAACTACGGTTAGGTGAAACAAGACAGCTTCATAAACTATGGTTTGAAGTTGATTTGTGGCAATTAGCTATAGTTAAGAAGAGTAACCACTCTTTGCTTCGGATAGTGCATTACACTGCAATATGGAAGTTTTTGCTTTCCCTCATAGACACCCTAGAGGAGAGGGGAGAAGAGAGCATGAAATCCTGAGGTTTGTTCTCATAATGCTAAATCATGGTTCAGGGTTATCTCGGAATGCAGCCAAGTTGTATGTGACCAAACAAAAGCCTATAATGACAGTTTTACTGCTGACACTCTCTGAACACTCTGGAAAAAATACCAGTATCATTGTAGGGGTTCATATAGTGCAGCAACTAGTGTGCAGCAGGAAGTCCAAATCTCACCATAGCCATTAGCTTACTAGGTAGCACTAGAACACAAGAGCAGGACTGCTGGATGAGCTCAGAGGCCTATCTAGTCCAGTATCCCATTTTCCATAGTGGCAAACAATATCCCTATGGGAAGCCTACAAGCAGCACAGCAGGACAATGGCCTTCTCCCGTCACTGGTACTCAGCTGGAGGTAGTACATAGCCATCACGACAAGTAGCCACTGGTAGCCTTATCGTACACAGTAGGGAATTTCATTATTTAACTACAGTGGAACCTCGACTTACATATGGTTCTACTTACGTATGATTCCAGTTACGACCTTCAGTAGGTGCTTTGACTTATGAACTTTCCTCTAGATAAGAACAGAGGCCTTCCTGGCAGCCCAGAGCTCGCCTGGCCAGCTGCGGAGCAGCGCTGAGGCTTCTGCTGCCCAGGAGAGGGCCCCCATCCCACCCCTGAAGCTGTGGAAGAGGTGCCGCCTGCAAGAAGCACAGCAGGGTTCACTGCAGCCCCAAACCCCACCGAGGAACTAACCTGAGGAAGTCCAGAGAAGAACCTGGCCGGGCAAGAAAAAAAAGTGACCCTGGCTGAAGTGAATCAGCTCTTTACTGACCCTTGCCCCACACCCAGCATGTAGCCAGGTAAGCCTACCCACCCTCAGTGTATGTAAGAAAAAAAAAGTTAGTTTTTTTCATCTACAACACTGTCTTATTTATTTTATAGTAAAGTACATTGATTATTTGGGACGCGGGTGGCGCTGTGGGTTAAACCACAGAGCCTAGGACTTGCCGATCAGAAGGTTGGCGGTTCGAATCCCCATGATGGGGTGAGCTCCTGTTGCTCGGTCCCTGTTCCTGCCAACCTAGCAGTTTGAAAGCATGTCAAAGTGCAAGTAGATAAACAGGTACCGCTCTGGCGGGAAGGTAAATGGCATTTTCATGCACTGCTCTGGTTCGCCAGAAGTGGCTTAGTCATGCTGGCCACATGACCCGGAAGCTGTACGCCGGCTCCCTTGACCAATAAAGCGAGATGAGCGCCGCAACCCCAGAGTCGGTCATGACTGGACCTAATGGTCAGGGGTCCCTTTACCTTTACCTACATTGATTACTGCCTTCATTTTATAGATCTATGGTCTCGCTGGACAGTAAAATCCGTGTTAAATTGCTGTTTTAGGGGGTCTTTTTCATAGTCTAGAACGGATCAATTCACTTTTCCATTACTTTCTATGGAAAAGTGTGCCTCTAGTTATGTATGTTTCTAGTTATGACCGGACCTCCAGAACAGATTATGGTTGTAAGTAGAGGTTCCACTGTATGTGTTGTGTGAACTGGTACATCCTTTTCATTTAAACTGATTCTCCCACCATTCAGCTTCACTGGACGATTCTAGATTCTAATATTACGAGACATTGAGAAAAACTTATCTTCTCCTCACCAGGTATATCTTTATACACTTCCATGTCTCACTCCTTAATGTTTTTCCCCAAAACATAACATCTAAGCTGTTACTCTCAGCCCCAACCCAACTTGCAAAATGGAGATAGTATCTTACACAGGGGTTATAGATGAGAGAATGGAAATAAAGTACTTTGAACAATCCAGAAGGACCATATATTGTGGGAAAGTATTTAGGAATGTTACAAATAAAAGGTATATATATTCAGACAAAGCCAGCCATGGCCATGAAGAACTCTGTGGCAAACCACAATTGACCTAGCCATTGTTACATCATATGCTCCTAGATTTGGTTGGGGAGGCAGGTTCATCTGGAAATTGATTGCTCTTTGCCTTTAAGGCCAAGGCAGCCAGAACCTGAGTAGACATCAGGCAGTTCTTAGGACAGCCCAGTCCTACTGACACAGTAAACAACTTTATTCAAACATGTACTAAATCCACCTTGAGGACCTAAGACATAGAAAGCTGAGAAATAAATACCTGAAATAAGCAAGTGCTATAATCAGTCCAAAGTAAGCTGTACCATTTAAATATAACAACCAGTAGCCATTTTAGATTAATGAAGTGATTTGCATAGATCTCTTTATTTGCAAACTTCAAGAACACAACAGAGAGCAGAAGCAAAACTATACAGTGTAATACTGACAGACTGACAGACCACTAAATAGTTCAGGACACTTTTATATGAAATTAATAGATTTATTTGTATTAGCTCAGATGGCGTTTCTGTATTTGCCTAGACTAGACATGACAGCTCCTGTGCAAAAAAAAAAAAAAAAAAAGCTGCTCCATTTGAGCAGATTTTCTGACTCAAGTTCAGATTTCTAGTGGCAAATATTCATGTTTAAGTCCACACATCTTGGAATTCAAATACTGCAACTGTCAAATGAGAGGGCAGTGCAGTGATTACATTTAGAGATTAAAAATGGCACATACCTCAGGTATACCTACATTGGCGCACAAAGATAATACACCTTTATACTGTTAAGGGGGGAGGGGGAAAAGAAAAGGTAGTTGATCAATGTATAGTTTAATAAGAGCCAAAGGCAGTGGAATCAAAAAGTAAGTCCTTTAAAAAAATTATACCGTTTTAAAAAGGTTTACACTACTCCATTAAGACAGCAGCGGTACTTAATCTGGTGTTACAACTAAGTAAAAATCACATTGCTGGAAATCAGTTTATCATAGTCTGTCCTCCTTAAGACTGGAGACAGGAAAAATATTACACAGGATTAGCAGGAAGACATGGTACCTATCTTTGAAAGGCATGAAATCAACACCATCTTCATGGAAGAGATTTGATATAGAAATAATTTCAATTGTCCATTTGTGGGAAAGGTTTAAGGGTTAACTTTCCCTGGCAATTCTGATCGGTAAACATTTGCAAGTCAAACAGGAACCTACTGCTGAGAAATCTCTATTATCCGGCATCTATTATCTCGCCTACCCAGTGATGGTTAATGTAGAGCAGTTCAAGTTATTCTTTATGTGTTAAAAGATTATAGTATAATCAGAACCACTCAATAATAAATCAAAGGCTTTCCTTCAGAACCTGAAAACACTGGGGTGACGATTTTAACCGAAATAATGAAAAATGAAAAGATACCTGGAATAGCATTATATCCCACGCACCTTTTGTTTTCTACGAGTCATGCATGCTGCAGACGAAATGGTTTGTGCTAAACAGCCTCAAATCTATTTTTCTAATATTAAGCACAAAGGAACAACACTGACAGCAAGCATGGTAAATAAATATCTCCCTTGAGAACAAGAGCAGCAGTCAGGAGCGCTGACATGCATGCTAGAGAAACCTCACACACCATTTTTTCCCTACCTGCACAAGTTGCCATTTGCTGCAGCCGTCAAAATCCCTCTTCCCCCTCTTCCCTGGTTGATTTCAAAAGGAAGGTTTTCAGGCAGTCTCTCAAGGCATCTACTAATATGCTTTACAAGTATAATATTCCAATTAAGCGTATCTTTAAGAGAAAATCCATTTTCTTCCTTGCTCAGGTAAACATGTTTACAGCTCCTGCCCGGAGACTGGGTGGTTCAGACTCCCATGTCACACACATGTCGTCAGCAACAAGAAAAGCCCCCTTTCTCTATCATTAACATTTTAAATAAGGTAAGGAGAGAGGAGCACTTTGCAAACTTACCTTTAATATTGCCTCAACATTAAACAGACCACACAAATGCGTGCTCTAAAACAGGAAATTAGCATTACAATATCCCGTATATATCCTGATACTTGCTATAAATAAACCCACCCCATACAGAGCAGGGAGCTACTAGTTCAGAACCACCCGATCAACTAGTTAGTCGATTAGAAGGCCAATGTTTATGTGCGTGTTTCACGTTAAGTATCAGAAGTCGTAGCGCCCTCTCACCCGGGGAAACCATAATTCCTTCTCGGAGATATTAAAAAAAAAAAAAAATCCTGTCCAAAACGTCATGATCTCGGACCAACCACTAGAACCCTTCAATCCATAACCGTATACAGGAAATGCCAAACGAAAGCTTAAAAAAAAAAAACTGCCAAGAAAGGTTACAAAACCTCCCGTTTTACATCCTAAGAAGTCATCAGTTTTCCCGTTATTATTATTTTTTAATAGAATACATAAGAAAAATCCAACAACATAAGTTTTCAGTATTTATTCCCCCACTTTTCAACGCAGGTTTCAACTCATTTCAAAGTAATACGTATGCATAAAGGGGGGGGGGAGAGAGAGACAGCCCTTAAATCTGAAAAGTAAGCGTCATTCCTTATATAGGCTGTAGCAGTTGTTCCTAGCCAGCGAAGAAAGGCGGGGAGGGGGCGCAGCGGACAAACCGTTACCACCCATTATTATGATTATGATACAAACAGGTACCTCGAAATCCAAGAAGAGGGCGAGAAAGAGAAACTTGGCTGATTCACGTCCCCTCCCCAACCCACACAGAAAGAAAGCCTTCCTTTTGCTCTCTCTCTCTTCCCCCCCCGCACCCCAATCACGTTGATAAAGGAGGGGAGAAGGGGAAGAAAAACACCCACCCAACCTCACAGAAACACTTCCAACACTTCTGCCAAGATCTGGAGGTTGGCGGGGGTGTGGGAGGAGAAACAATATGTTCAATGGCTACGGAGATAAATCAACATGCACTGCAGGCACTAAAAGAGGCGGAGGCGAAAGTAGCGGGGGGGGGGAGAGAGAAGAGGGGGGAGCAATACATAGAAGGCAGAGGAGGAGGGGCAGAGAAAAGGAGGGGGTCCCTTTCCAGGGCAATCTCAGGGGTGCGCATGTGGTGCGTTTCCCTTGTAAAAAAATGGGAAAAAAAGAAAATCAATACACACTGCAGCAAGCAACAGTGCTTCCCCTCGCCTCCCGCTTTCCCCCCGCTTCTTCCCCAGCCGGGGCCAAAACACGCCACACGCCAGAGAACGAAGTCCCCATTACAGTCATCCTGCCCTCGACGTTTTTGTTGCGTGTCTGGCAAGCAGGTAGTTCGGGAGTTACACGCAGTTTCCTCTGGATCTCTCTCTCTCTCCCCCCCCCCCCACTCCAAACTATGAGCCTTAGCGCACCACCCACCCCCCACCATCCCAAAACAACAACAACAAACTATGGGGGGATCGCGAAGATTGGAGGCGGGGGGGGGGGAGCGCCGCGCTTCCCTCGGGGACTTTCCCCAGCGCGAGGGGAGGAGAGAGAGGAGGGGAAGTGACCCCCTCTCCCTCCGCAATAGCAAAGTCCCCCCCCCCGAAACAAAAAGTTTGGGGAGCGGGGTCGGAGGGGGCGCCCCTTCTCCTCGGAGGCCGGCGAGACCCGCCTCAGCTCAGGTAATAAGTTTCCAAGTTGAGGTGAGGGGGGGCCCCGTTATAAGGTCGAAGGCGCGGCCTTCCTCTCTCTCTTCCCCCCCCCCCCCCCAAGAGAAGGGACCGGAGTGACTAGGAAAATAAGAAAGAAAGACTCCCCCCCCCCGGCTCCGCTTCGCCCTCTCGCTCCTGAGGGAAAGAAGCCGGGGACGGGCGGCGGCCGGGCAAAATGAAGGGTGGGACACGGGGGAAGAGAAAGAGGAGGCAGCGGGCGGCGTGTAACGGTCCCCGGGCAGGGCTGATCCTCGCCGGCGAAGGAGGCACCGCTAGGCGGAGAAGGAGGCAGCCCGGCGGGGAGGGAGAGCGCGAGGCGGGGAGGGAGGCAGGCAGGCAGGCGGGCGGGCAGGTAGCGGATCTAACGGTGCAGGGCGAGCCGGGCTCCCGGCGAGGAGCGCCCGGGAAATTACTTTCTACTTCTCGGATCTGCTTCTGTCTGTCTTCTTTCTTCTTCTTCCTCCCCCCCCCCCCGTTTTACTCCGCCCGACCCCCGGCCCGGTCCCCCCTGAGCGTCCCCGGCGCGGCGCGGGCCGTTGCCCGGCGGAGCTGACTGACCGTTATTGCGCCTCGGGTTCGCCTGCTTCCTGCGCTTACACCTGGGGCCATCCGCCATGATCCTCTCGCTTGTGTCTAAATGCTCCAGTCACCTCCTCCCCCCTCCCTTCCCCCCTCCCCCTCGCCGCTCTCCCCCCCCCCCCACCCCCGCCCGGACCTGGTTTACGACACTGGGTGGTTGGGTGTATGTGTGTGTCTGTGTATGTGTGTGCGCGCGTGTGTGTATATGTCCTTTTTTTTTTTTTTACTTTTTTACATCACCTTCCTACACCTAGTGCTCGGCCGCCGGAACCTTGTTGCCAGGGGAGACGGCCGCTTTACGGCAGCACGTTTGAACCGGCAGGAGGGAAAAGTTTCTTCTTCGCCCCGCTTGGGCGAGACGCAGGTACCCGTGTGTTGCGCGCACGGGGTGCGGAGGGGGCGCCAGGAGGAGGGCCGGGGAATGGGATCGGAGAGGGAGGAGGAGGATTTGGGGTGAGAGAGAGGGAAAGTGCCTCTGGATGTGGGGTGTCTAAGGGGAGGGCCCAGAGGACGACACGGATAGAGAGCGAGAGCGGTGCCCCTCCGGCGCAATGGAGCCGGGCGAGCGCGCGTGAGCCCCTAGTGCTGGAGCCGGGCGAGGAGGCGCCGCTAGCCGCGCTGTTATTATTATTATTATTATCCTCATTATCACGGATTGCAATTGGTTGTCGCTTTATATCAGTACACGGCACAAGCACACGCGCATCCGTATCAGCCCAAAGCGAACTAAAGGGAAGCAACGAAAAGGCTTGCAGAGAGAGAGGAAGGAGGTGAAGTGTGGATTTGTTGTTTACACGTTTCATTCCTACGGTGTTTTTGTGCGTGTGAAGTTTTCGTGTGTGTGTGCGATAAGTTGTTGTGTCCTGGCTTTACCGGTAGCGCTTGGTAAAGCATCTTCAGTTCAGGAGTGGGGAACCATGCAGCTCGTTCATGTGTACACTTGCTGGTGGGTTGCTGAATTGTGGGGACACGCACGGTCGGCTTTATTGTCGACACGAGCCTTCCCAGGGATTCTGTTTGAACTGTTAGCTCGCTTAATGTAGATTATTTACTTATTTATTTAGAGTTTTAGACAATTCATCATGCCCGCCCCTTCTGGGGGGAAAAGTGACAACAAGGCGGTTTACAACAAAGTGAGAAGTAAGATGAAAAGAATACAGAAGGTTATAAAATAATGCAATCTTTAAAATTCACAACTCATAAAAATGCACAGAGTGGCCATTTATTAAGAGCTGCAGTAGCAGCCGATTGATTGATTGATTGATTGATTGCATTTGTAAAGCCCACCTTTTTTCTTCAAAGTACTGAAGGTCCTGTATGTAGTTTACCCTCTCATTTAATTCCCACAACAACCTCATAAGGCGGGTTAGGTTGAGAGGCAGTGTCTGGCCCGAGGTCACCCAGTGACCTTCATGGCTGAGTGGGAATTGGAACCCTGGTCTCCTAGGTGCTAGTCTGACACCCTCTCATCTGATCAGGTCTCTCTTCCAAATACCTGCAGAAAAAAATGTGTTTCTTTGCCAGCTGCCTAAACTGGGGCCAGATGCAGTTCAGTAGAAGAGAAAAACTTGTGCATGCAAGGAGCCACCACTGAAAAGGCTCTACCCCCCCCCTCCAATAAATGTTAGTGGAAGTGAGGAGAAACCGGAGCTGCTTTGGTGAAAAGGAAGGAGAAAGCAGACACATGGGAACATCACTGGTTCTGAATGGCCAACCTGACTTGAGATTTGGTACAGTTAGTTGACAATGAACAGGAAAATAACCATGAATTGCAATAGTGCTCAGCTGACCCGTCAGATGATTGCCTCCTAACATGACTGGTCAAGTATCTTCAAATACTGGTGGACATCTCCAAATGTCGTATGCCCATTTATTTGGGAGCAAGTCCCATTGATGTAAGTGCAGCTTACTTCTGAGTAAGCATGCATAGCAACAGGGTGCAAAATGGCCTTATACCCTATGGTTTTGAATAATTTCTTTATATATTTAAAATATTTATATACCACCCTTAAGCCAGCCTTGCCTTACAGAACAGTTAAATGCAAAAAATAAGAAACAATTGCAGTATGTTTAAAAAGTGCATTACAGGCATACCTCGGGTTGTATGTGCTTTGGGTTGAGTGCATTTGAGTTGCGCTCCGCGGCAACCCGGAAGTAACAGAGCGCGTTACTTATGGGTTTCGCCGCTCGTGCATGCACAGACACTCAAAATGACGTCACGCGCATGCGAGGGAAGCAGCAAAACGTGACATGCGCAGACGCGCCATCGCTTGTTACGTTCGCTTCAGGATGTGAACGGGGCTCCGGAACGGTGATAGTTATGAGGGGCTGTTCTGCATGCCTCCTTTCCACTTCACAGTGCAGCCTGTGCCATCTCACACCCAGTCATTAGTGGAATACAGAATCTTGAGTTGAATATGAGAATAGCAACATGCACCTGTCTACACAGTGTACTTTTTTGTAATTAATCTTTCATCAGAGACATACAAATGCTCTTCATACAAACAATGCCAAAAGAGAAAACAAAATGCTAGATGCTTGTTCAATGTTAACACTGTCCATGAGGAAGAAACAACTCCAAGCCATGTGTGCATCACACAACCTCACTCAAAATGACAAATATACCTTGGTAACAAGTTCTTCTCAAAGAGTTTTTTGGTGGGTAGGGGATGTTATTGGTCCCCCACGACAACTTGCAACCATTTCAGCTTGGCATAACACCAATGATGTGTAATCTTTAAATTGGCTGCTACCAGCAAAAATAAATAATCTGATTTGATTTCTACAAAGTAGTCTACACACAGCTTCCAGAAAAATGAAAAGCAGCACCACCCCAGGTCCCAGATTATTAACTGCTCGACTATTGCTGACATCTGCTGAAGGCTTCTGACCCAACAAGCATTCACAACAGAACAACTTTATCACACATGATTTGAAGCCCCTTGGAGTATATTTCTGAACATGAGATGAAGAAGACTGGTTGTTGCCTTCATGCCTGATTGCTGCGGGAAACTAAGCATTGGACTTCTGGCCTAGAATAACAAGTGTCTTAAACAGATTGCTGCAATTGAACACATACTTATGAGTTGAAGTGAATTGTCCCATTGAAGAAGAAAAAGACTTATTTCTTAGTAAGCCTGCATTGAACTGGGCAACAGGAGAATGAGGTTCAGTTCCTCAGGTGGATTATAACAGAGGAGTTGTACTGCTTAGAAAGCTGTGCATTAGAGCGCCGTTCCTCCTCCAGTTCTACAATACAGTTTCACCTGCTTGTCTAATTGCTACCTCCGCCTCCTTCCCAGATTACTGGCAGGGATTTACTTGTCATGTACTTAAGCCTAGGTGTTACCATAGGATGATTTGCATAATTATTACCTTACGGGACTTTTTAAAAAGGCTAGAAGGTAGATGCCAAGCATCAAGCAGCACCCAAGCACAAGGGCATTTCTGTGATTTCCAGCAACTGGTATTCAGAAGGATACTGCCTCCCAGGGGTGGCTCACTCATGAGGCAAGGGGAGGCGAGCGCCTCAGGCGGCAGCAACCACCAAAACAACAGATCTTGATGTAGATCTTTATTCTCCCTCCTTATTCCTGATGTAGATCTTCACTCACTTCTTCTTCCCTGGCAGGGGACGCCATGATGTGGTTTGCCTCAGGTGTCAAATGTGGAGGCTGAGCACAGCCATTGTGGCTAGCAGCCCCCGGCAAACATGTCCTCCATGAATTTATCTAATCTTCTTTTAAAGCCAACCACATTGATGGAGGGATGCGGGTGGTGCTGTGGGTTAAACCACAGAGCCTAGGACTTACCAATCAGAAGGTCGGCGGTTCGAATCCCCGCGATGGGGTGAGCTCCTGTTGCTTGGTCCCTGCTCCTGCCAACCTAGCAGTTTGAAAGCACGTCAAAGTGCAAAGTGGTGGGAAGGTAAACGGCGTTTCTGTGCACTGCTCTGGTTTGCCAGAAGCGGCTTAGTCATGCTGGCCACATGACCCGGAAGCTGTACACTGGCTCCCTTGGCCAATAAAGCGAGATGAGCGCCGCAACCCCAGAGTCGGCCACGACTGGACCTAATGGTCAGGGGTCCCTTTACCTTTACATTG
Organism: Podarcis cretensis; assembly: GCF_951804945.1. Taxonomy (NCBI): domain Eukaryota; kingdom Metazoa; phylum Chordata; class Lepidosauria; order Squamata; family Lacertidae; genus Podarcis; species Podarcis cretensis. The sequence goes on from NC_137181.1 coordinate 20,053,566, forward strand.
ATGGAAGGTTTGGGGCAGTCTGTATAAAAAACCGTAAGTGATGATAAACATATAAAAATACATTATATTAAGGGAAACTGCTCTGCAAAAATGCATATGTTAGGGAAAACTACATAGATAAATGTGTATATTTGGATTAATTTGCACTAAATTGCTGATAAATTTTTATGGGGTTTTTTTAAAAAAAAAACAACCAACAAAAAGCTTGCAAACTGAAATGTGGAGAACTGAACTTGATTGGAAAAATGAGAAACTGAGAGAAAACCAGAATTGGCAGAATCACCCATTGCTACTCAAGGACATGTATTGAAACTGGTGCTTTTTAACTTGTTCAGGAATAGCGTAGCCAAGTTTTCTGATGACACCATATTATTCAGGGTGCTAAAAAGAAAAAAAGGAAGAACAAAAGGATTATGAAGAGCTGCAAAACAATCTCTTCAAACTGGGTGAATGAGCAAAAAAATTCCAAATGTGGTTCAATGTACACATGTGTAAAGTGAGGCACATTGGAGCAAAAAAGAAATTCACATTATATAGTGATGGGGTCTGATCTGGCAGTGAATGATCCAGGGGTCATGGTGAATAGCTCCGTGAAGACATTGACTAGTGTGCAACAGTTGTGAAAAATGAGGATTTTATTTTGGCAGTCATTAGGAAAGGGAATGAAAACAAATCTTACATGATTATTATAATACAAATAATAATACAAATGTACAGTTCTGGTTGCTTTTGCATATTCTTTTAATTTTTTTAATTATCTACAGAATTTGGTTCGTCTGGAGCAAAAAATCAGCTAATCTTACATGGGCAACTCAACACTGACAAGGAGTTACCATACAAACTGGAATCTTGAAAGTGCTTGATAAGACAAATGTAAGCCTTGATAGCTGAAGCACAGAAGTAATCTCATCTGAGATGCAGCACTGGCAAAATATTTTGGAAAGAGCTACTGAAGTTGTAAAACTACTTGCTACCCCAAACAGCACTGCATCGGAACATGTTCATGTTCAGCAATAGCAATTCCTTAAAATGGTAAAGTTAATACTGATAGTTGAAGCCACGGCTTTGGAATAATCCATTAACAAGCTATGCATAACCATTATCTAGGCAAATAATCGAAGTGAGATAATTCAGTTCTTTGCAGCGCAAGTAAAACAAAAGATTTTGGCTCTAATCAGGGCAGCAAATTATTCTGCAGAGTCGATGGTAGTCACTAATAAATGGTTTTTGTTGCAGGGTGTGTGCCAGAGTGTCACAGAACATTCCACCGACAGGAGTATGCTCTGGCAAAGTCAACCTGGGAGCATTACGTGAGGCTTGAAAATTGTGGAGTCATCCTTTGCACTAGCGGCATTTAGACTTTTTCCTAATCTGGCCCTCCAGGTTTTCAGTAAGGAAAAAACATAAGTACAAGGGTGCAGTTTTCCTCCCTTGCTCCAGGGATCCAGAAGCAAAATGACAAAAATTTACTGCAAGGATGCATCAGGCCAAACCTTTTGTCCAGGTGTTGTCTCTTCTGTCATTTTAAGGAAGAAACATTTTTGTCCCATGCAGTTTACCATATATGGATTGGAAACCATTTTAAAGCTCATCAGGCACAGACCTGATCAGTAATTGGGAGACCAGCGTAATGTTCATGTAAGAGCAGGGTCTACATGTTTTCACACACACATGTATTGCTCCTACCCCAACTGTGAAACTACCCAAACCACTCACCTGTGAGAGCAGGTGGGGAAGAAACTGTTGTGGTCAATTTTCCTTTCGCCTCCATGTACCTGGAGTTTTTCATTTTGTTGAGCCTGGATAGCTCAGTTGGGTAGACCGTGGTGCTGATAATGCCAAGGTTGCAGGTTTGATCCCTGTATGGGACAGATGCATATTCCTACATTGCAGGGGGTTGGACTAGATGATCCTCAGGGTCCCTTCCAACTCCACGATTCTATGCTGAACTTTTTCCACTCTCCTGGATAGGCAAGAGTCAGAGGTTTCTACATACAAATATACCTCTTTTTTCATTCTCCAACAGGTTCAAGAAGACAGCCTGGCAAATATACTCAGAAGAGTTGTGAGGCAGGGTCAGTGAGGCGTGGGGCCTGATGAAAATCCTGAGGGCCAGTGTTCATTTTTATCGCTGAGATTCTCCCCATTAATGATAATTGCATTCTGCCCTATATATCTAAATCTTTTTTAAAAAAAATTCTTTCCAAGCTCTCATGTAGTTGTCTTTGTAGATATTATGATTTTTTGTCAATAGCCACACTCCTAAATACTTCACTTTTTTCTCTATTTTCCAGCCGGCAATTTCCCTTAATTTCTTTTTAGCTTGTTTATCCATGTTCTTAACTAACATTTTGGTTTTATCTTTGTTTATTTTGAGACCTGCCAATTCTCCAAATTCAGTTATTTCTTTTAATAACTCTAATGTACTTTCTCGAAGTTGTTCCAAAGTTAAGACAATAACATCTGCAGAAGCTTTTGTTTTGTAACTTTGCTCGCCCACTTTATTCCTCTAATTTTATCATTATTCCTAATACTTTGCAATAGAATTTCTAAGGTAAGAATAATAACAGAGAGTGGGTACCCTTGTCTTGTTCCTTTCATCATATTGCATTTTTCTGACCCGATGTTATTTCTAATGTTTGCCCGTTGTTCCTTATATATAGGCTTGATACCTCCCAAAAATGCTATTCTTATTTAAAACAATCCCAATACTTAATGACACACAATGTCTAAAGATTGGCAAAAGGATCTGTCTAAGTTTATATGGAGAGGGAAGAAACCTAGGATAAAAATATAAGATTCTTGTTGCTATAAAAGACAGAGCAGGTTTTGCACTCCCAGATTTGGAATCGTATTTTGAAGCTGCCAGCTGGTGTTGGATAAAAGACTGGATATTGCTAGAAAATACACAGTTGCTAGATTTGGAGGGTCACGATGTCAAACACGGCTGGCATGCCTGTATCTGGTATGGTAAAGTGGGAATATGTAAAAACATCATGTCATTAGAAAAAACTTAATTAGGGTATGGGAAAAATACAAAAACCTACTAGAAAACAAAACACCAAGGTGGTTATCCCCAATAGAAGCTGAGACAAGTAAAAAATAATAATATGAGTGATAACACGGGTACCTATATTGAATTTCAGAAGAAGAGCCCAAAATAAAGAAAATTGAAGAGATCAAAGAATTTGTATTGGACTGGTTAAATTATCATCAGATCAATTCAAAATTTAAGATAGATAAGCAATTGGAGCGTGCTCTGGTTCATTGGGTCATGAAGAGTCAGACACGACTAAACGACTAAACAACAACAAGCAATTGGAATTCGCAGAAAAACTATTACAATTTGGGGAAAAAACAACCTAAGATCCAGAGCTAAAAATTTATCTAAAATGTATAGGGTGTTACTTGATTGGGAAGCGAAAGAAGAATTTGTAAAATCATCTATGATCAAATGGGCACAGGCTGTGGGTCATAATATTGATTTAAACCTGTGGGAACATTTGTGGAAAACAAATTTAAAATTCACCACTAGTTACACACTAAACAAGAACTGTTTAAAAATGATCCACAGGTGGTACTTGACTCCAAATAAACTAGCTAAAATGTTTAGATCTAAACGTGACTTATGTTGGAAATGTAAGGAAACAACTGGAATATTTTATCATTCATAGTGGTCTTGCAGATTAATAAAAGAATTCTGGGAGATGATTTATAACTAACTTAAGAAAAAGTTTAAAATAACATTTCCTAAAAACCCAGAAGCTTTCCTTCTGGGAATAATGACAACAGAAATACCAAAAAAATCACACTACATTATGGATGTATGCGACTACATCTGCCTGAACTTTGGTAGCAGAAAAGTGGAGAACAGGTGCAGTAACATCACGAGAAGAATGGCACCTTAAAATAATGGATTATATAGAATTTGCCAGCATGACAAACAGATTAAGAAATAAAGACAATTAAAAAAAAATTAAAGAGGGCTGGGCATTATATACAGATTTTGTGGAAAAATACTGTAACAAGAAAATAAGTGTAACATTGAAAAAATGCTCAGCAATAGATGTGACAAAATGGGACAGTATAGTAATAAAAATAATTTAGTAGAGTAAGAAAATGCAGTTTGAAAAGATTTGAGATAGGAAACCAGGAAAAGAATGGAACGGGAGTTGAAATCAAGGTTTATAAGAGTCAATTAAATTGGAGGAATAAGTTTCTGTTTTATTTTAAGTTAAAAAATCCTGAGGGCCAGCTAGAGGCATGGAGGGGCACATCAGGATCTGCAAGAGCCAAAGCTGCTGCTTTCCCCATTATACCTGAAAACAGCCTAACATTGTATGAGGTTTGACGAAGGGTCACAGCTCATTGATTTGTATGCAGAATGTTCCTGGTTCAATCTCCAGTGTCTCTAACATGGGATGGTAATATCTGCTGCCTGAAACTAGAAAGTCACTCCCAGTCAGTGTAGACAATATTGAGCTAGGTAGGCAAAAAATCTGACTTGGTATAAGGCAGCATCCCAGGTTCTTCTTGTCAGCTCTGGGACTGGCATAGTTAATTCCCTCCTTTTGCAGCCCATGAAAGAAGAAATGAAAGCTGCTTTTCCTGTGCAACTGCAGTGCGCGCGCTCTCTCTCTCTCTCTCTCTCTCTCACACACACACACACCATAAATAAACCCATAGAATTGCTCAGCCTGCCCGATAACGGCTGTCAATACCTGTTTTTTTTCCTTTAAAGCGTAAACTCTATGAGGAAAAGTGTTTACGACTGAGTTGCGAAAATATTTACAAGTTTTCAGATAAAAATAATTTCCAAATACAGCTTTGAATTTGTCAGAATGTGAGATAAACCGTCCATTGCTAAATTCGGCCACTTTCCCCCTTTATAACATTACAGGAATTCGCCTCTTTCTTATCTCACCTTAACTACTGCAGTCTTCTCCAAACTTTTGTTGTCTCACCTTTGTCCACATCCATCCATCCTGCACTTTGCTGCCAAAATTACTCACCTCTCATCACTCTGACCGTGTGACTTCCTTAAACCCCTTCCCTGACTTCCTGTACACACATAGATCTTGCACAAGCTTCTTGCCATCCCCTTAAAAAACCTCCTGGCCTTGCCCCTCCTTATCTCTCTGTACTTATTTCCCAACAGGTTCCTTCCTGTGAGTTTTCCTCATCAGGCTCTACCACCCACCAATGCCTAAAGGTTTCCTGCTCCCTGAAATGACTTCATCCATTTTCCCTTCCTGCCCCTTATGCACAGAACTGCTTGTTGCATGAACACCTTAATCCCTTTTAAATCGCACCTCAAAACTCAAGTTCTGTGGGGAAACTTTGCCACATCTCGCCAATCCTAATTTAACTAAGCCAAAGTATATGTAATTGAAGGAACCACGTCTCTCTCTTGATTATCCATGCCTCAGTCTCCCCCCCGCCCCAATTCTCTGTTGCTTCACTGTGTCCATATTGTAATTATTATTATTATTATTATTATTATTATTATTATTATTATTATTTATACCCCGCCCTCCCCAGCCAAGGCCAGGCTCAGGGCGGCTAACAAGCAATAATAACAAGTTGAATGAATACAACTTAAAAACAAGATTAAAATACAACAATTAAAATATATTGAAACATTAAAATATTAAAATGCAGCCTCATCACAGGAGGAGAAAGGAAAAAGAAAAAAGAAAGAGGGGGAGGGAATCAAATTGGCTCCAAGCCAAAGCTCTTTGGGGCAGGGACCTGTTGTTCTTTGTAAAGTGCCATGTACATAGATGGTGCTATAAGTAAATAATTCACTGTGCTTTTTAATATCCTAAGGCTTGGTGGTGAGTGGGAAAGGACTATGGCATTGGCTTTAACTTGGCGTTTCTCGGAGGGGCTAAGGATGCCACTGTTAGCCGTCAGGTGGCCAGAGAGATCGGGGCCTCTTCCCTAGCTGTGCCTGTGTTTGGAACGTGCAATTAAATGGTGGCATCTTTTCATCTAGTCATTTGCCCCCTCCCTATATTTCCACTACCCTTCAACAATCCCTGTGTTATTTTCTTACACCATCTCCTCTGTGTTAAAAGCATTCCATTCATGTTGCTGCCTTTTTTGCCTAGCGTGTCTAGCCATTGTGCTCTGTACTCTGATGATACCAATAAACCTATCCATGCAGATCAGCATCAGAGTGTGGATGACATTTACATTTCCCCACGCAACTGGAAATGCACTCATTTAGATGCACCAAATATATTGCCGAACCTATTTGCTGGCTGGAAGCTGGATAAACTCAAGCGGCTTTCGTCACCCAGATGGATGGTTGGATGCAGAGGTTGGGAACCTCAGGTCCGGGGACAGAATACAGTCCTCTGGTCCTCTCTGTCTGGTACTTGGAACTCTCCCCATGCCAAACCCCGACCAGCCCTGTCCTACATTGCTTCCTTGTGGATAGCTCAACTGGTTAGAGCATGGTGCTGATAACGCCAAAGTTGCAGGTTCAATCCCTGTATGGGACAGCTGCATATTCCTGCATTGTGTGGGGTTGGGCTAGATGATCCTTAAGAGTCCCTTCTAACTCCATGATTCTATTATTTTTCCTTGGCTGAATTCTGTCCTTGGGCTATGCTAATGCCTCTTGCTTGCCTGGATGGAGAGATTTATACGTGGTGCTATAGAAGCCTTGTTTGTGTGTGTGTGGTTGGAATGTAGCCTGCTATGAAAAGGTAGGAGTTGCCTCCATTGCTCTGCCCAATTTAGCCTCTGTTCCCATCAGCCACAGGTAAGCAGTACCTCCGAAGCATATCCGCAAGGGACTATGGCAGAAAGATCTTCCCTACCCTAGCTTTAAGGGTGTGACTGCCTGGTCTATCTGTCAATCAGATCCTTATTGTAACCCTCCCCAACTTTGCCGTCCTCTTAAATAGCTCTTTTCCTAGGAAAACGTACAACACTTTAAAAATGACTACCCTTCAGCGCATCGCAGCGTGTTGTAATTACTGCCTTGTTTCAAAAACTCTTGGGTTCATTCTTCACAGTGCCACAGAAACTAATTCCCAATATTCCCCCATACTTTGGTGTCAGTAGTCTCTTGTCAAATATGGTAGCAGCAAGTTATGTAATATGCCAAAGATAAATTATTTTATTTCAGATTTCAGGTTGCAAACAAACGTGTTTCCTGACAAGTAACAAATGTTTTATTTGTTCTTTGTTTGCTGTGATTGCCATTGCCTTGTTATTAAACACTAAGGCGTCAAGAATATTGCCCCCCCTCCATATGGTGTGTTTTTGTTGCCTTCTGCAATGTATGTGCTGTTTCTGGCTTCACTCTTTTACACACAGCAAACCTTGCTATTTGCTTTCTCAAAATATTATGCCATTGCTCATTTGGCTTTCATTTGGAGCAGTTCTCTTAGTTACAGTCTCTATACAGCTGGCTCACTCAGTACTCTAAATCTTAACAAGGCTTCTTTAATTATTTCACCAAATAGGGTTTTCATTTATTCTTTCTTTCATGTTCATGCTTTTATTGCAAGCACATGTTGGGGATGCCGTTCATCTGTTATGTCCTCTCATTTATTGTTTTAAATTTCAAAATGCTCTGCATTTTGATGGCATACACTGGCTGCCAACTAACTTCTAGGTCCAACTTCAAGATATTAACATTGGAATATAAATCCTTTAATGGCTCAAGACTTAATACTTGATGGAACACTTCTCGGAAGCTCTGCCTACCCAGGCTTTAAGATCTGGTCCCATGTACAACTGTGCTTCAGTGTGTGCAGGCACAAGACAGGGCCTTCACTGTTGTGGTGCCCCAAATGCGGAACTGCCACTGAAAATACACTTGGTCCCTGTCTTGTAGCCTTCCGGCATTCATCTTTTTTTCTTATTCTTTTAAATTACATTCATTGGGCATAGCTGAGCCTATAAGTTATGTGTCTGCTTCACAGATGTATATACTGCTGGATTATTATTATTATTAAGCTTATGGTTTAATTTTACATAGAATAAATTTCATTGGATTAGATGTATACCATTTTGAGAACTTTCAGGGAGAAGGGAGCTGTAGAAATGTGATGAATAAAAATTGCGAAGTGCTTCTTAGCAATATATGCTGCCCCCACCTCTACTCACAGATATACCTTGTGTCCAGCTAAGACTGTCATCCTATGAAAAGTTAGGCATTTCTAAGTTGCCAATGAAAGAAAAATCTTCCTTTCAAGTAGCCAGGAGCTACTTCCAGCTGGATTCTTGTAGTGCACTTTGCATGGAGTTGCCCATGCAGACTATCCAGATGCTACAATTATTAGAGCAGAATGCAGTGGCCAGAACGTCAACTAGTCACATGATTCCAGCTGGCCGGAATCATGTGACACCTACACAGGATTCTAAAATATCAACATTGGCTGCTTGTTGGCTAAATGTTGACGGTGATGTTGACGTACACAACTTAGCACCCAAATATCCAAAGGAGCGCCTTTCTTTGTACCAGCCTGTCAATAACCTTAGATTTTGGGGAGGGCCTTCTCATTGTTCCACCTCTGGGAGTGGTGCATTATGTGATGATGTAGGATAAGGCCATCTCCGTACCCCGCAGTAGTCAAATGAGCTTATTTGATTCTGTTTTCCAAATCGTGTCCTCTCACATTTCTCAACAGTAATTTTATACATTCTGCGCTCTATTCCTGGCTAGTCCTTCAACATTTTGGCACACTGAGTAACAATTAAAATGCCACCCTGTTTCCTCCCTGGCACATGACTGGCATTGCTGTCACCCACCCTTGTCAAGCTCGACAAGGGTCGTATCCTCTGGGGCACACACCACCTGCTTCTGCTATGCTGCCTCCCAACTGTTTGTCAGGCAGCCAGCCCTGTGCTGGGGAGCTTCCAGGGTTGCCTCTCCGCACTTGTGACTGTGGCTCAAGTCATGCCTGAGGACAGTGCTGGCCATCGCCAGATAGCTGTGAGGCAGATAATGAATTGCACTGGAAAGAGAATGTGCCCAGTCAACTTGAAAGGGGTCTGTGTGTTTGGGTGTGTATGGCAGTGTATGTTTAGCAGTGGTGGGGGAAGAAAGGAAATATCCCTACTATAGGCAATTGCCTTGTGTCACCTGTGGAAAAACTGGCCATACCATGACCTTCCTTAGCTAATTTATTTCCTACAAAATCGGAGCAGCTCCTTTGCTATCAATTAGGAGTGTGTAGCAGCCAGAAGGTTTGGTTCAGATCAGATCCCATTTGGGGGTTTCAGAAAACAGTCTGATTTAGTGTAAAGTGTTTTGGATGGGACCCAGTCCAGTTTGGGTCCAAATCACAATCCTGAAAAGTGAAGCTTTTTACTTGTCCTTCTGCCCCAACAGCTTTCTACTATTAATGTTGTGATTGCACTAATTAAACACCTAGGGATTATTACTGGAATGCCCAGTAATATTATTGTTAGGATGTAGGTAGGATCGAAGCTATTCCTGTGCTACCCAGAGTTTTCCTTGGGCAGATAATGCTTGTATTAGGGTTTTGTTTCCCTAGTCACAGGTGGTTAAAAAAAAGCTGAGGAGGAATGACAATTTTCAGGAATGGAAGGGGTGGTGTTTTGTTTTTTTTAAAGCTGACGTGACAGAGATCTTGTCAGTTACTATTTCAATTTTCCATCGCCGCACTGAAAATTGCATTGTGTCATCATCATATAGATTATTCCGAGGGGAATTATGGAGAGTCGGAGTGGGCACCATGATGGGAAATTAAAATGGCATTTCTGACAGGAATGAAGAAAAAGGAAGTGAGGACATCCTTTCAGCCTCTGACCTGACACCCTTCCAAATTCAGAAAGTTCACATTGGTAAACCTGTGGCTCAGCCTTAGTTTCTGTTATAGCTTGCATTTGTCCAAGGAGGAAGCCTGAATGCTGTGTTTTTGTGTGAGAGTGTACAGTGTTCATGTGAAAAGAATTGTCCCTCATAAAGGAAAAAAAATCCAAAATGTGTTTAGCATTTATAATTACAATACGAGAGAGAGTGTTGAGAACTCTTCCCTCTTTTGTTTTCTTCTGCTAGTTTAGGACCTTTTCTCTGACAGTTATAAAAATGACCATACCAGAAGACATGGTTCTTATTCACTACCTGTCTCCAAGCACAAAATCTCTATAAAAGAGAACCAAAGAGGAGAAATGTCTCAATGGGAAGATAGGTGTAAACTCTCCCAGTAAAAATCTGCTGGCCACATTAGGTTTTAGTTAAAAACCTAATGTACCTGGCAGAATCCGCTGCTGAAAGTTCTCAGTATCTTTTCTGAAATAGATTTCTCCTTAAGAAATAGTATGAAGGTAGTCCCACCAAATCTTGCAACCTTGTGGAAGTCGCTGCTTGTTGAGCATAACAAAAACCTAAGGGAAGGATGGAGACCCTTCACAAAAACGGAAACCAAAACGAGGAAGTTGGTGCTAATCAGTGACTGCTGAGAGGCAGGATGCCCAGAGCTAGTGGGCCAGGAAACCTCCGTCCAGAAAAAATACTTTCAGTGGCGGGTCATGAACTCTTTGTAGACTTGATTGCATGAGCAGGATGGTATTTTGTGACCGAACAATTTGCAAAGGTCCTGTTTGTACAGAGAGAACATTTTTAGATGTTCAGTTGCTCCTTAATATATTTATATCCTGCCTCAAAGCTTTTTCACTGTAGCTTTATTTATTTTAAACGTTTATATCCCACTTTAACAAGAAATGTCAATGTAGCTAACGGCAGCACATAGCCATAAAAACATCAAAAACATCATAAAAAGTCAAGAATAAAATTACACAAAAGCAGCAGCCTGCAAACCCCAGTATTGGCAGTAGTTTTTTTTTAAATCCCAGAGTAGTCAGCCAGCACAAAAACTTCCCCTCCAAAGTCATGTGCTCACTCAGTGGTGAAATGCAAATAGTGATGGGGCTAGCTGGGCCTTCCTGTGAACATTATTCGAGGGTGTTGACATCATCAGTGAAAACGCCATGCTCTTTTCGCTCAGTTGTTCATTGGAGCAGTACGAGTTCTTCCACTTAAAGCAGTGAAAGCAAGTGTAGTATAAAAACTCTGTTCTTTTAATTCCCTTAGGGGAGGAAAATGTAGAAGGGATTTGTGAAATCCTACATGCGAACAGTGAACTTGGTTCTCAGTGTGGTTCCTTACATAGCCCAAACAGTTCAGGAGATGGGTACGCCAACGTTTACAGAAGTAGAAAACTTACTTTTTTGGCCGGGGACGACTACCCCTTAGTGAGGGATGGGGTTGACTCCTACAGTCACTGTGTATCAAGTTGAGTGTATCAAGTCACGGGAATCAAGTTGAGGTAGTTCTTCTTGAGGGATGCAAAGCACTAGGGACCAGTTGCCAACAGATGTTGAATGGATGAAACCAGGATGCAACAAACAAATATATGCTGCTGCTTAGATAACAATAAAACACAACTTGCTTGATCCAGAATAAGGGTCCTTACACCTGGAAATATGCCTCATTAAATTCCACAGGGTTTACTTCTGAGTTGTTGTTGTTTGTTTGTTTTTTTTTAAAAAAACTTTAAAGCCCTATAAGGCCTAGGACCCTTGTACCTACGGGACTGCCTCTCCTGGTATGCCCCACGGTCCGCAAATAATAACATCTTGGAGGTCCTGGGCCTCAAGGAGACTGGCCTTGACCAGAATGCTCTGTCACAAGAGACCAGGGCCCTGTGGGATCTGACATCTTTCTGCAGGGCCTGCAAGACGGAGCTGTTCCGCGGCCAGGCCTTTGACCGGAGTCCAGTCTGACTCCCCCTCTCTCCTTATAAGAACTTGCATGAAAGTGGCTCCCCAACTTTTTTCACAGGCTCATATAAGATCAGTATAAACAGTTAGGCCTGGTGAGCATTTAAGGTCCCCATCCCTAATTTGTGGGTTGCCATTTGACTAGATTTCACTTTGATTCTGATATTTTAATTGATTGCTTGATTTTATGGTAATATGTTATATATTTGATGTTAGCCACTCTGAGCCCGGTTTTGGCCGGGGAGGGTGGGATATAAATAAAATTTAGTAGTAGTAGTAGTAGTAGCAGACATGGCTGGGATTCTGCTGTAAGTTGCACTGAGGTCCCATTTAATCAGTGGGATAAATGAGACATGACTTAAGTGTCATTGATTTCAATGGAAACTAAGAGGGTTAAAAAAAGAGCTTGGGAGAATTAAAAATGGTTTCTATTGGTGCAAGGAAGAGAGCAATGTAGGTGCTAATCGAACCTCCTTAGGGAAGGCATTCCAGAGGCAGGGAATGATGAACTTGAAGGTTCTCTCTGTTGCCACTTCCTGTCTGTCTCAGCTCATGTTGGGGCCAAACGGAGGAGAGCCAATTATCTCAGCACACAGGAAAACGAGTTTCATTAGAGGTTATGCGGCTTCCCGGCCTACTGCAGTATGTGAACACATCTCCTTTAACCCATTCTGCTGTGCTCTGCGGTCAACTGTATCTAAGCACTGCTTTTCACATTACTTTTGAAGGTCAACTCTTGGGAGTTGTGTGCGTCTCTAAAGTTCTGTGGGAAAAGAAGGATCAGACTAAAATAATGCATCTAATCTCTGAGAGAAGCAGCATGTAGGGCAAAACTCCAGAATCCAGAGGCAATGCTTTATGTAGATGCAAATATTATAGTCTTAATGTTGCATGGATCTTCCAACACTGAACAGTCTTCTAAAGTAATGGGCAAGTAGCCCTAAACTCTATTAAAATCTAAAAGGACTTATGTCCATTTAATATTTGCAGCATTTCAGGCCATGACATTACTCTAGCATGGGTTTTTACTGATTGAAAGCTGCAGTACAATGCAGTGAACGGAATGGAGTTGTGACTAACTTCCTGGATCCTGCCCTAGATCCCTCTTCTTTTTCTTGTTTAAACTATCCCAAGTGTCTAATTCTGACTTGCTCTTCTAGATCCCCACCATGTCTTGGAACAATTTGTCTTTGTGCTACGGCCTGCAACAGAACAATTCATTAAAGCTTTATTTTCTGTGGGGAAAATGTTGGCAGTAGTTACTCATCCACCTGTCTGCCTTAATAAAACGCTAATACATAAACTGAAATATGTTTCTTTTGGAGCTAACTTTTAGATGAGCGAGCACAATGCCTGGCTGAAGAGCCAAGGCCCTGATCTAAAGCCAACTGAAACCAATTATTATTCCCATTAGTTTCAGTGATCTATGGTTTGGGCCTCAAGTACATCTGCTCTCTCCTTTTAAACAGGCAGAAAGGGTAAACCAGTATGTGGTATTGCTGTAGTCAAATGGAGAAACAGTTCAAGGCAAGGAAACGCTCAGCTACATGGATTTTATTATAACAAATGAATGTGTGGCATATGGAAATATACGGTTTCAGATATTTGCAAAGAACACAGTATGTAGGCATATTGTGAGCTGTTTCCATGTTCCTTAGGTTTCATTGCAAAGAAAAATGGTGTCTGACATTTTCTGTGTGGACACACAGAAGTAGAGTGCCAAATATCTCTGACATGTGATTGGCCTCAGATTTTCTCTCAGCAGTTGATCCGCCACACTTCTCGTGGTATACCAATAAAATTCCCCCCATTCCAAAATTTTAGTGTGGTGGAGCCGCTGAGGTGAACTAGCCAATTTGGGCTCACAGAATTGTGATCAGTTCCATTTGGCTTGGCTGACTTCTAACTGGGACATAAAACCTGAATCAAGCCATTTTTATTTTACTAGTAAAATTTGCTCTTGCTTTCAAAAAGGCTTTTGATAAAAGCTCCTCACCAAGGACTCCTGCATGAGTTTAGAAGGCACGGGTGCTTTTGTGAATCAGTAAATGCCTAGGAAACTGGAGGCAGAGAGTAGGGATAAATCGACAGTTTTCCCAATGGAGGGATGTAGAGAGTGGAAGATTAAGGGCAGGCACAAGAAAATAATTCTTTACACAGCGCATAGTTAAACTGGAATTCTGTCCCAGAAGTGGCAGTGATAGCCTTCCCCTCTATGAATTTGTCTAATCCTCTTTTTAAAGAAAAAGAAAAACCTTAGGCCCAAAGGGAGAGTGGCAATGTTTAATAGAGGCCTCTCGAAGGAGAGACTCAGTCACCTTTTGGAAAATAGTGAACTGGTTTCAGGGCAAACCGGTCAACTTTAGATCAAGGCCTAGAACTCCAACATCTTGTGGAAAAATACACCTCAAGAAAAGGAGGCTCTCTCTACATAGCTTTCATAGACTTTAAATCTGCCTTCGATTTAATATCACAAGACAGGCTTTGGGAAAAACTAAGGGCCTCAAACATAGACAGATGTCTACTGCGTCTCATCTGCAGTTTATACGAAAACAGTCGTGTTCGGGTTAGGTGTGACCAACAGAGCCATTTATCCAAGGAAATCCTACCATGGTGTTAAACAAGGCTGCGTCCTTGCGCCTACTTTATTCAACTTCTAGATTAACTCCTTAGTAGAAAACATGGAGAAAGAAAATGCCCACCCCCCCGAAATTGGCTGGTACATTTCTCCCGGTTCTCTTACATGTGGATTGCGCAGTTCTAATTTCCTTCTCCTGTGTAGGCCTAAGAAAACTTCTAAGATCTCTCACAGTCTATTGTAATGCCGAACAATTAACAATTAACTATAGCAAATCTAAAGTTATGGTGTTCTCTACAAAAATAATGAGACACAAATGGAGAATTGACAATCAACCTATTGAACAGGTATCGTCTTTTAAATACCTGGGTATAACCTTCCAGGAAAAGGGCTTGTGGCATTACCAGGTTAAAAATACTATTGCAAATGCCCAAAGATCTACCAAAGCTACTATAAGGATTTTCTGTGGAAAAGGGGGCCAATATATTCCAGCAGCCTCCCAGGTCTTTGCTGCAAAAATTTTAACACAACTGAAATATGGCTCTCAGATCTGCAGCTTCTCTAACCTTGCTCCATTAGAATCATTCCAAACTAAGTTCCATTGCTGCCTGCTAGGGATCCCTTCTTGTGTGTCTACATAGCTGTCTGCTCGGAGGTCAGGCAAATCCCTGTTAGCGCTCAGATATGGATTCTAAGATCCATTATTGGTTAAAATTTGTCTTTTCCCCTGTTGGGTTGGCACCCTTAACCCTACTGGATTCCTACCAATCCAAATGGAAAGCTACACTGCATGAAAAGGTAAGAGGCTTGGGGTTTTCCCCACAGGCCCTGATAGCTGTAGGTTATGAGAAAGCTAGAGCAATAATCCGCCGATGAATTTGGAATGTGGAACTGCAATGCCACGTGAGCGAGATGAATAAACAACCAGCAATAACATAATATAAGATAATGGGAGAGGATTTACCCCAGCAAATTATTTGGCAAAATTACAAATACCTAAATACAGACGGTCATTTACCCTCGCTAGATTCAATGTGCTGCCATCCGCCTTACTGCAGGGCAGATTTGAGGGTAAACCATATGCAGAACGAGTCTGCTCCTGCAGCTTGATGGAGGTAGAAACTGTCTCATGCCTTGTTATGCTGCCGTTTCTACGGGGATATACACTTGGTATTTATTACCCCTGCTATGCAAAAATCTCCAAATGAATCTGAACTTCAGTGTCTAAAATCCCTGGTAGGGAACAAGCTTTGCTATCATATTGATTAAGGCCTTAAATGATAATTTTAGGTTATCTGTTAGTGACTAAGTTTTAATTTATATATTTTTTAACTGTTGCTATATCTGTATTGTCCCTGTTACACCTAATTGCAAATTCAAATGTATCCTTATCATGTGTTATGACTTCCTTGATATTGTATTTGTGCTGGAACTGGTCTGTGATGGAAATTCTTCTTCTTCTTCTTCTTCTTCTTCTTCTTCTTCTCCTCCTCCTCCTCCTCCTCCTCCTCCTCCTCCTCCTCCTCCTTCTCCTTTTTCTTCTTCTTCTCCTTCTCTTCCTCCTCCTCCTCCTCCTCTTTTTAAAGCCATCCAAGTTGGTGGCTATTGGTGGCTGCTGGCCACAATGACTATTTTCTCCATCTATTGCTGGAGGCAGTAAGCCTTCAAATATCTGTTGCTGGGAATCACAAGAGGGGAGAGTGCTGCTTACTTGGGTCCTATTTATGGGCCGCCCACAAGTACACTGGGGAAAACAGGATGCTGGACAACAATAGGCCTTTGTCCTGATCTTGCAAGACTCTTTAAGTTTACAGGTCTCCTAACAACTCTCAGCACCTTTAACAAACCACAGTTCCCAGGATTCTTTGGGGTGAAACCATGACCATTTAAAGTGGTGTGATACTGTATTGTGCAGGTGGGGCCCTAATCACCTGGGTGATTCCACCAATCCGGGCTCACGCAGTGCAAGGGAAGATATAACCATGTGACTGTTGCCTATGAAAAGTGAAAATAGGAACAGCCTATTGCGAAATGTCCAAGCAGCTCGGCCAGAAATGTTGAAAAGGGGGATGGTTTTTGACACTTACGAAAAGGATTGTGAAAAGCTATGCCGAGTTTTCTTTTCAGCCTTATGTAAGAATATAATAAGCAGGTTTGCGGTGACTTTCCAAAATACAATAGGCACCTAAGCTTTCCAAATATATAACCAGCCAGTGAACGCTGTAAAATATTTGTATAGCTGATTAGCACTAAGTAGAAGAGACACCTACTTTAAAGTATCGCCCTGTAAGTGAACAAAGGAGATTGGGGGCGGACAGAGAGAGAGAGAGAGTCCTTTTGTATTTTTCCTCCTGCTCTCTCACCCTTGATAGTAAACTTCCAAGGCATTAAAGGTAGACTAAACAAGAGGCAGTAACAATAGGTTTGCTTCTCCTGGTTTTTAACATGCAAATGCTTAAATTGCAAATCCCTGAACACCATTCTAATTAATAAACAAACTCAATGTGGAATCTATCTTCTTTCATCTGAATCAATAAACAGAGAAGTCATGAGAAAGGAACCTTTTCCCTTCAGGGAGCCTTTTCTTGTTAATGTTGACTCAGATTGTTAGTGCTTACACTTGTCCTTGTCCTTGTGTCATTCTACTTCCTTTTTAACCACCCAACTTCATCTCTGAAGATCTTTGCAAAGTGGTTCTTCATGCATGACTTTCATATTTATTTATACAGTACCAGTAATGAATATTAGCTGCCAAAGTAAGCTTTCTAAATTGAAGTAACATTTAATTGCTACACCAGACATTGAAAGATGGATGTCAAATGTCACCTTAATTCATGTCAAAGCATTTGTTGCAATGTGCATTTGAAAGATACGCTTTGAAGAGACAGCCAAATCTCATCATTTCTGAAAATGTGAGTACAGTACTACCTGCTGTCATGAGCAACGACCAAACTTGGCCATAGATGAGTTTGGCCTTTGGTTCTCAAACAGCAACCCCTTATGCTATGTAGCAAAGCATGAGGGGTGGGGGATTTCAAAAGATGTTTACGATTTAAAAATAAAATAATGTATTTTCTCATTTTTACCCTACTTTTTAAAAAAACAAAAAATCACCAGCCTGCTTAAAAGTGCCATATTTTTCCATCTATAAGATGCCCCCTATTTTTGAGGACTCCAATTTAAGAAAATGGGGGGAGATCTATCCATGTATAAGACACCCCCAAATTTTGGACATTATTTTTTAGGAAAAAGCCTAGGCTTATACATGGAAAAATACGGTAATCGCCACAATAAACCTAACATCAAGAATAAAATAGAAGCAATAAAAAAGCAATAAAACAGTTCAGCTTTAAAGACAACAGACACAGAAATCAGTTCTTAAAAGGCTTCTGGGGTAGAAGAATTTTTTTTTTTCAAAACACCCTTAAAAGCAGACCATGAGGAGGCTTGGCAGGTTTTCCCTGGAAGGGAATTCTACAATCCTGGTTATGTTTTTAAAAGTGGAGCTTAATTTTGATGCTTGCCCAATGAGTCTAGAGTTTAAAAAGAAACCAGAGGCTGAGATGATGAACTTACAACCTGGGTAGATTTTAGGCAACAGGTTCACATAGAATCATAGAATTGTAGAGGTGGAAGGGACAATGAGGGCCATCAAGTCCAATTCCTTGTAATGCAGGAATCAACTAAATCATGTGGTGTGCAAGTATGAGATACAGAGAGAGTAGATAGATAAACACACACACACACACACACACTCAAGACCACTGCACAGCTCAACTAGGCCGTTTAAATCCCGGCACATTGCTAAAATTTTAAAGCAATCAGCAGGCTGTATGTTTGTGTATTTTTGAAAGGAATCTCATGTCTTCTATTGCCCATGCGAAGTTTGATTCAACTTGTCTACCAAAACCAAGTATATTCAGCCCCCCCCCCCCCAGTTGACAAGGGGGAGAGCCATATAAACATCAATGCAAAACAATTCCAGTTTTAAATGAGATTTGAGTTCATAATACCATGGACAGTAGCTCAGGCAGTAATGGAAACCTGTGGTTTGTTTAAAATAAAAAAGGTAGCTTGACATTTTTGCTTTTAATGAGAGGTCATGCAGATTCTTTTTTCACCTATTTGTGTGTCCCCTAAAACCATTTCCAATGACAGCATGAATCTAGAAACTCTGGAATTTTGCAGAGGGCCAGAATTCTTTTTGCTAAGGAAGTACAATTCCCTTCACACAGTTGATTTTGTAAAAACCAGCTGGGTCAAACCTGCAAACGTTTCTTCATTGAAATGAACCCCCTGACATGCCTGCGTTTGCATGAGTGCAAGCAATGGGGGGATCTGCTCTGAATGTTGTAGACAGCTGCAGCCTGTATTAAAACACCAATGAGCTAGGTCACCGTTAACTTTCTTCTGCATCTCACCTATGCAGCTATTTGTCCTTAGATTATGTAGAATAACGTGGAGGGAAAGGCTGAGGATTGCACAGCTCTTCCATATTTGTCTTCCAGAAGCTCTCCCCCTAAATGAAAAAGCGAGACACTATGGTTGGATATTGTGTTTACATATAGCAGAACTCATCAATATCCACAAAATTGCTATCTGGCGCCATGTTCAGATTAAGGTATCCATTGATATACTGAGGAGAGAATCCACTAGAGCAGTGTTTCCCAACCTTTGGTCTCCAGCTGTTTTCAGACTACAATTCCCATCATCCCTGACCATTGATCCTGCTAGCTAGGGATCATGGGAGTTGTAGTCCAAAAACAGCTGGAGATCCAAGGTTGGGAAACACTGCACTAGAGGACTGAAAGAAAGCCACAACATGGTTGAAAGTGCGAATGAAGGTTCATAAACTAGGAAAGCAGCACATGCACGCTGCACATAGGGAGCAGAGATCAAATGTGTAAATGAGCTAAAGGGTGTAGAATATATTGCCTTTTTTGGCTCTTGAAAGCTTAGGACTCCGAAGGTCTTCTATATTCCGTGTGTGCCTGCCCAAACCTGATGATATCACCAGATACATTCCTTCAAGTCGTTCCGCTTTGTGAAGTCAGATGGGCAATAACTAGAGGGAGAGGCACAGTGTGTGTGGAACGCCTTCCCCAGGGGAGGTGTGGCTGATGCCAAACCTGATGTCTTCTCAGCACCAGGCAAAGAGCTTTTTATTTGACTGGGCTTTCCATGACGCACCCTGACGCATACTTAAAATGGTGCTTTTTCTGATTCTATGGAATTTATTTCTCTGATATGTTTCTGTTATTCAACTGGTTTCTCTTATAGTCGACAGTGTTTTTATTGCTTTCGTGCCAAGCTCTTATGCTGAGAGTTCTGTAAACTGAAGAGCGGCATGTAAATGTTTAAAATGAATTTAATAAATACTTATTATCGGTGCCCTTACTCTTAAGAAGGGCTGTTTTGCAGCTTACCAGAAAGTCCTGAGCAGTAAAGGCAGAAATGAGTCACACATCTCTTGCTTGTGCTTCCAGGTTAATACGGGAAGAAATAGTGCATCGTATTTGCAGGCAGATTCACTGGAGAGTGATCCCAGGCGCCATTTCAGATTTCATTGAGTGACAGGTAAAAGGCTTATTAAAGATTAAAGATCTGCTTTTAGATCTATTCAAATAAAAATGGGCAGAGCACTCTTACCAGATCAGGGAAGCTGCTGGGGCAGATAAACTGCTAAATCCAAAGCCCTGCTAGGCCCAGAACTGGAGGGAGCAGTTCCCACCCCCATTTCCCTGTTTTTGGACATAATATTCCCCGTCCACTTTGGTCACAACAGGATGGAAAATCAACATGCCAGCGCTAGTACTACCCCTACCCCAAATGTGGTTGTGTCAGGATCCTGATCTGTACCATCCAGGCATGGCATCCACTTTTTTCATTGGCAGGGGTAACCCAGAGGTGTTTCCCTGCCCTCTGTGCTGGCTGGGAAAGGGCTTCCAAGGGCAGATTTCCCTCTTTGAGGCCAGACTTTTTCTGCATGTGCAGAGGAAGGTCCATGATATCCTGCAGCCTCTGAGACAATAGGCTTGTGTCCTAAATTGCAAAAGGAAGAGAATGCCAGTGCCTGGGATCAAATGCTGTAGCTGGTGCCATCATGCCTTATGAGCAACAGTGTATGTTTCAATGAAACACAACGAGAAGGAAATAAAATATAATAGAATACAATTTAAGAGAATGGTGCTGGGGTGCTTTAAAATACCTCCGTAGGAATGATCACAAAAAACTTGTGCCTTTGATAGGAATATCTGGCATGAGGACTACATAACCCAGCAGCGGTTTCCAGTGTGGTGCCTCCCGAACGTTGTTGCCCCAACTCCCATCTTCCCTGACCATTGGCCAAGTTGGCTGGGGCTGATGGGAGTCGGAGACCAGTATGTTGCAAAACCAGTGAAATGGCTAGAAACAGAGGAGCTTCCGAAGAATGGAAGGCAGAACATAGGAAGGTGCCTTACACTGAGTGCCTCTCCAGCATTTCAGACAGGGCCCTCTCCCATCCCTACCTGGAGATACTGGCAATTGAACTTAGGAATTTCTGCATACATTTCGAGAGGGGACATGAAGGGTTTCAGACAGGGGACATTGCCAGTCCTACCCAAAGAGGCTGGATATTGAACCTGGGACTCTCTGCATATATATCAGGAGTTCTGCTCCTGCACGTTGGTCCTTCTCCTCTCCTCCAGAGGAGACTGACGACAGCAACAGGGACGTGCTGAGGAGGGCAGTGGGAAGTCCCCTTCACCAGCCTCCCTGGTTAGTGCTGTTCCTACTGGTCTGGACGATACAGCAGAAATCTGTATGTGCTTACACACAAAGAGAGAAGCAAACGTTGGTACTTTCCGTGGTAAATTCCTTCTCTGTGTAACTAGAAATATACAGCAAATTAATTGTCACAAAGAGTATCAGAGAATATTCAAAATCACACCACATAGTTTATCAGCACCCAAATAGCTATCATTAGAGTGTCTTTTCAGGGCATTAATCTGCATGTGATCGAATGTTATATGAAAGCAAAAAACGGGAACACACAGAGCGCATTGTAAAAAAGCAAGCTTTGCTGAAGAAAGGAAGGAGGGGGAAGGATATGTTATGTAATTCAGGCCTCAAGCTACAAACCATAGCAAAAATCAGGCAAGGAACTGAATTGCGTGCATAATAATACTCTAGCAGTGTACCGACCGGAGAAATTATGATCATTCGTGAAGGAAATGTAGAGCACTGCATCAAGGCATTATATGTGAATACAAAGGATTCATCACTTTTAAAAGCTTATTCCTTTAGGCATGGTGTGCTTCTTATTTAAATGCTGCTGTATAAAGCATTTCTACATATGTGCTTCAAAACTATTAGATAAAACCCACCCATCCAGCTGCTGATGGTCTAGCTTTCCAGTAGGTGCACCTAAGGGCTTCCTGGAAAAGTCCCCTTCTCCCCCCGCCCCACCCCAATGGAACACATCTTTTCCTCACTATTAAATGCACTGTTGTTTTGTTTTTAAAAAACGTTGCTCAATTTAATCTCATTTCAGATAACCACATTCAGATTCCTTGACTTGGGAAGCTGTTCTTAGTGATAGCTAGTTCACACTCTAGAAGGTTTCTGACATCTATAGCATTTAGTGGCAGAAACTAAATGCTGGGAAGTCTGAAACAGGGATGTGTTCTTGCAAACATGCAGTGGACACACAGCAGAGAACTGTAGCCAAACTGAACTCCCCAACACATGTGCACCTCATGTCCCTATGTGTTTACCAAAACATACCATATTCACACAATATGATGCTCACAGCTGCAACCACCCCTATGTACAAGGCAAACGCGCCTGCAATATAAAATGTGAATTTAAGAGGCAGCATCTATGATTCTGTGATCTGCATTATAGACATAAACTGCTTCAGCAACCCGTTAGGATTTCTGCTCAGAACTTTATCTCTCAGCATACAAGGCTGTTTTAAGGATGAAAAAGATGCCTATAGACGTTTACTGAAGCTTTATCCTCAGTCCATGCTTTTAATTGATAGTTGTGTTTTTACCGTTGCAATTATTAGCAGGGCTGTAAAAATCTGGGCACCCAGTCACTACTGGCACCCCAAAATGAGTCCTGCTGACTGAGCTGCTGAAGAGGGCAGGACATGAGTTGTTCTGCCTTCTGTGTGCGCCCCAATATGTGGGACCTGGTCACCTTTTTCTTTTACTTCCTTAGCTCCTCCCCAAAATCAGCTGCCATTTGTTGGATGGAGGGCCATGGTCCTAGGTAGGCTTTAACCTCTGGAAGAAAGGAAAGGGAGGGAATGGAGACCAGAACGCCATTTGTCCTCTTGCTGATCACCTCACTTCTGTTCCTCCATTCTCCCTTCCAAATCCTATTATTATTATTATTATTATTATTATTATTATTATTAGTATTAGTATTATTGTATCAGTTCCTAGGTTTGCAGTTGCTATTGTTTCACTCCAACTCCCATCAGCCCCAGGGAGCCTTGTCAATGGGCAGGGACGATGGGCGTTGAAGTGCAGCAACATCTGGAGTTCTCTGTTCCTGTTTCAGAGATTTCGGTCAAATATTTTTATTCACTCAAGAAACATCCTAACCCTCCTAGCAGTCAGTCAGATCATGTAATGGGAAACTTTGTATAATAAATGCTTTGTGACCTGGCTTATTTTCCCAAGTTCACCATGATCCCAATGCTAATGCTCCTCTGAGCTCGTTCTAAGGACATTGTACTGTAAATATTTTGAAGCACAATGTATTCATTTGATGCTGGCTGTGAGATCTTGAGACTAGCAGGACAGGAATGAATGCTCTTGCTGAAGGAGGGCAGGAATGGCAACCGTTTTGCAGACAGAAATTTCAATGGGTGATTTATTAATTCGTCTTCACTCAGTCAGGTCGTAATCCTTGCATTGTGCTTGCCTTTCCCAGTATAGTTGAAGTGGCATGGGATGCTGGTTTACAGCAGCCTCTCCCCAAGGGAAGGAAAAACCTGAGCATTTTGCAAATGTTCCAAGTGACTATTTGCAAAGTCCCTGCTACCTCTTTCCCTTGCCCCAAGCCCTGCTCCTAGAAGGCAGCATTCCCCAGCCTGCTGGGGGCTAGAGTGGGACTAGTATCCCCAGCAACCTGAGCAGGAAAAATTATGCACTATGTGCAATTTCTGCTGAGCTGGCCCTTGGGGTCCTTCTGGGAGAATCATGCAGAGCATCATTTTCGCACCTGAGCTACTAGGATTTGTTAGTCCAGTTCAGTGTTCAGCAGGAAAAACGATCATCTACAGTGGAACACTTGAGATACCACCACAACCTCCTCTGCCTTCCTTCTGGCACATGGCAAACCTCTGGGATGCCATGGGGATGGAGCCATGGTGACTTGCAGGGTTGGGGTGAGCACACCCTGATCCTGTTCATAAGTACAGGATTGCTCATAACAACCCTAGTTTTTGTGTGTGTTGGGGGTGTATGTGTTGAAAATTGCACCCCCAACCTGTAATCTGCATGGTTCATATTACCATTCCAGGATTCTGCCCCTTCATTCCACTGTGTGTGTAGACCAGGCCTATATGGGAATGTAAGAATCTTGCTAGATTAGATCAAAGGCCTTTCTAGTTCAACATCTAGTATAAAATCATGCATGGCATGCAGATGGGTTTATTCATTTCTCATCATACTAGAACTCAGGGCCCTCTTCCCATGAAGGTGAATGTTAGAAGATTCAGGACAAAGGAAAGTATTTCACCCATAATTCTCTTTCTACAAGAGACATTGGTGGCCATCAGTGTGGACAGCTTTAGAAGACAAATAGACAAATTCATGGAGGATATGCTGGGTGGAGCTAATGGGTCTTCTGGTCCAATGTCTGGAGCGCATACTGTTGACCTTCCCTGCAGTGCACAAATATTATGGAAATTCATGTCCTTTTGTGTGGGGGGGGGGAGGAAATGTTTGTGGGGGTTTTTGGGGGGGGGGTAATGTGTAAGCAGCCCCCCTACCTGAGGCCCTGTCTTTCTGCGTGCTGATGAAATTAAACACTCAAGAGATTGGCTTGGAACATTTACCTTTGTGCAAAGAAAGACCATGGACCATCTCACTTTACAAATTTCTTTTCAACAAGTGACGTTTTCCAACACAAATGGAGAGGGAGGCATCTGAGAAGAACGAATGCTGTTCCTAGCAAAGTTGAATCAAGTCCAGAAGAAAACAAACATTTCTGCTCCAATATCAGGACTTAGTTTGTGTGTATTTTTAAAAGGATTTAGGATTCGGTCTGCTTCTCACTGAAGGTATTGGAAAAATGCCCAATTGATCTTAATGGAGATGGATTACATCCTTGGACCCCGATCCAACTGTGCACATGCAACCAGTGCCAGCTTAGGGCATTTTTCTGCACGAGGTGGAGCCCAAATGGTGCCGCCCTGCTATGATAATAAAAGTCTTGCTGCGCCATTCAGACATTTAATTCCTGCCTTCATTCATCTCCCCTTCATGGTGCTGTCTAAAGCTGGTCACTTCACCCTCCTGTATAGCAGTGCCAACCCTGACTCCTCAACTTTTAAAGAGCCCATGGGCACATTCAAAAGCCTATAGAAAAAACTGTTGAGGGCATTTCACAGAAGTAAAACTGGCAATGCTTAGACATCCACCCCCCAACAGGCAAAACACCCCAACAACTAAGGGGTTGCACACACCCCAACAACTAAGCACAAAGATAAGATTAGGAGGCTAACCCACTTTAAAAAAAGGCAACCGCCCACCTGGGCAAATTCTGCCTTTCAAAACATTAAAAACCGGGATGGGGGCTTTGGGTGCCATTGTGTCCTTGAGCACCATATTGGGGACCGCAGGAATACACAGTCCCCATGGCTGGATTGGACCTGGCAGTTGTGTGTACAGCATCTGTCTTAATCCAGTTAGGTATACATGCATAGAAGCAAGCAAGAAGCACTCCCTTGCTGGTGCGAGGAAGTATCTTCTAAGGTTGTTCCACTATTTTCAGAATAAATGCAGAAGAATGGGTGACCTCACAGAGTAAATATTCTTTAGTATAAGTTAAGAATGCTGAAGTCCTGGCTGAGCAGCTGGCAGTGACCTCCATCAGCAAGTTCCCCCTTTTTTGGCAGCAGTTCCTTTCTTTTGCTGCAGAAGAGCTTAAATGTTTCCTTGGATTCCTCAGTGACATGCAGGCAAATCCAGCAGCGGAGAACAGCTGCAAAACAGGCAGCAAATTCAGAAGAAGCTGAAAATTGATTTAAGGGGGAGCATTAAGGACAAAGCAAGAGCTTATCATGACTCCCCCCCCCCAATTCTTTGTTAACACATTGCTTTCTCGAAAGATAAAGCATAAAGCTGTTTTCTTCCTTTGGACTGACCAAAAATGCAGTTAATTTTAGGACTGCTTGGGGTTTTCTTCGCTGATTCTGGACATAACAGAATGGGCAGATAAGTATAATTGGTAAAGAAGTGGATCATTATAATGCTTTCTGTTTTGCATCTCAGCTGAAAATAAAGACCTGTTTTCCTATTTGGAGTATCTTGCAAGGTTTTTTTGAAGGTGTTCTCCACTTCTTCTTGAGGAGAATGGACACTTTTACACAACCATTTTAATCGTTTAGTACTTTTTCATAGTACCTACAGGTGTGTTTGGTGCTTTTGACAAATGATGCAATATGCACGTTCCTGTCCACAGTAGCTTGCAAAAAGAGACGGAACAGGGATGTGGGGATAGGACAGGTGGGAGGGAAGGAACAGAGCACAGGGATATGCATGCAAATAATTATAGTTCCAAATTTAAATTTGAAATGGAAGCACAATAGTAAGTTGCAGGATATATTATTGAGTTATATGTTAAACTATAAGAACTCTCTGAAGAGTGGACGAAGAGGGAGAAGATTTAGGTGGAAAAGGGAAGCAAAAAGATGCACCTTTTTTTCTATGCTTCTTAAGAGAGGAAGAGTGACAAATGTGTCCAGGAAGACCATTCCAGACGTAGGGAAAAGGAAGAGATAACGGACAACAAATCAAAGGAGAATGGTCAGGAGGAGCCAAACTGTTGAATGCCTCAAAAACTAAAACTAAAACTAAAAGCAGAATATGAAGGGGGAAATTAAAGATCCAGTTAAGAGGTCAAAAGAGAAAAGTAATATGATCATAATGAATTCCAGAGGGGTAGCTGTGTTAAGCTGTTGGTAGCAAATAAATAAATAAAAGCCCCACAACACTCTTTTTTATATTGTGGCATAAACTTTTGTGGACTGAAGAGTGGGGCCATGAAATGCACAGGAAATCAGCAAGTCTGTCAGAGCCCAATGTGTGACATAAGTTTTTCTTGCAAGGCTAATTTAGCACCTAAGGCGAGACAAATAGTTTCAAAGTGCTTATGTGGTGTTCTAGTCTTGACT
Organism: Podarcis cretensis; assembly: GCF_951804945.1. Classification (NCBI taxonomy): domain Eukaryota; kingdom Metazoa; phylum Chordata; class Lepidosauria; order Squamata; family Lacertidae; genus Podarcis; species Podarcis cretensis. The sequence goes on from NC_137181.1 coordinate 20,080,310, forward strand.
GGAAACAAATTTGTTGATTAAATTTTAGTCCAGTGTGAAATTGCAGCACCACTGTTTGCAATACATTTCCTCTGCCCCCATGCCCCCCCGTGTGTGTATAATATACCTGCTAACAGAGATGTCCGTGAAAGCCTATTCGAAAATAAATATGATCCAGCATAGTCCTGTGGGTGTTTGCTCAAAAGTAAGTCCCACTGAGTTAAGAGTGCATAGGATTGTTCCCTTCATGTGTAAGGTAGAGTGTTAGTTTGATCAGAACCATTGGTGAGCTGGACCAAAGTGGCAGAATTCTGGGATGAGAACAAAGGTTTAAGGCAAGCCATCAGCATGCCTCAGACATGGCAATAAGATAAATGATTAAAGACTGAGCCAATATCTTTGGACTAGAAGCAAAAAGAAAAAGGTAAATAGTAGGCTTTCTGAAAGCTACGACAACCTTGTCCTGGAAATGGTAAGAAGAAAGGAGGACGCTGAGTTTGAGAAATACATTATCTATGTTTCCCAGACACCAGGTTGTCCAGCTCCTGCATCTGCAAGTTGCTGCAAATTTGTTAAAGCGATAACGCTGAATGCGGACACACCTCCTGCCTCAACTGACACAGTTACACAGAGCTGTATGTTATCTGCTGTCCATTAAGTACCTTAGATTGCCCCACCCACTGTTGCCGTTGGTGTATTTTGAGCAATAAGGAAAGTCTACAACACCACTTTGTTTTTGGTTTTAGCAATGCAGTTTACAAAGCAGGAGTGGGAAGCTATGGCCCTCCAGATCTTGTTGGAATCCGATTCCTATCATGCCCAAGCCATTGGCCCCACTGCCTGGTGCTGATGGCAATTGCAGTTCAACACCTGGAGAGCCACAGGTTTCTCCCCACCACTGTCAACCTGCTATAAAGTGTCCCACTGTTTTCAGTTCTTGGCTGCATGGACCAATGGCCCTGGCAGTATTAGCATTATATACAGTCAGACCATGGGTCCATTTTCTGATCTTCTGGGTTGCCTCTTCTGACCAGCAGCAGCTCTTCAAACATAGACAGGGATCCTTCCAGCCTCTACTACCTTAGAAGGAGATGTGAGGAACTAAACCTGGAACTTGGTGCACGTAAAGCATGTCCTCTAGTGCTGAGCTGCAGGTCCTTCCCCAATAAAACAATCCCGGCCTCTCTGCTCTTCACATCCCGACTTTGCAAGGCTGGTTTCGTGTTTACAGAGCTATATGGACAAGGCAAGGGAAAGAACATGATGCTTATACACATCTCTGTTTGCAGGCTGCCTTTTATCTGCATTTGCCTACCTTAAATATCAACATTGTGACTTTGGAATTTTGTTATGAAGTTAAAAGCTTAAACGAAAAACTTGCTTCCCAGAGCAGCCAGAAATATTTGAACACTTAAAGGCTTTCTGTCTGTGATTCAGAGATTTATTTATAAGACTGCTGATTCTGGGACATCAAACGTATACATTCAAACTGCAGGAATGAGTCACATTTGTAGGAGGTAATTACTACCAGAAAGTACATTCTAACTTTTGTCGGTTCCTCTTTAAAATGTCCACTTAAGAGTGCCATGTTCTAAAAATAGCATTCTTTGTTATGTGCTCAGTAAAATCCAGCCTTACTGTATGGTGTGGTAATCTATGGAGGTTTAGCCCTGTGGTTAAGGGCTTTGTGGGAGGGCAAGTCCTGGACCATTTCAGGAGCGGTGGCCTGGTTAAAAATCACAAAAGCTAGTGCACTGATGCTGGTCTTTGTGGGCGCAGCTAACATTTGCAAACATGATACATCTGCAGCACAAACCCTGGAAATGCTTTGCAATGCTCTTTGGCAGTTAGCGAATCCAAAAATTGTACGTGAGAGGGATTTCACAGTTGGAGGACATTCCAGGCATGCATGGTAACTTATCCTATAGCAAGGGTGGGGAACCTGTGGCCCTCCAAATTTATTATTGGACTCCATCTCCCAGGCAGCATGGCCATTTGCCAGGAACGATGGGAGGTGTGGGCCAGCAACATCTGGTGGGACACAAGTTTCCCATCCCTGACTTACGGTGCATGGCTTTGGGATCACCCTCTATTGAAGGGCTGTGGCCTTCCAGATGCTGTTGGACTCCCAGCAGATGTAGCCAGCATTGCCAGTGGTCAGGGATGATGGGGGTTGTGGTCCAGCAACATCTGCTGCAGTTCTTGACACAGTACTTGGAGGATGCATTGGTTCCAGTCCCTGGCCTGGAGCTATTTTTCGCTCTTTTGTCCAGTCCTTATCCTGCTCCAGAATTTCAGCTGTCTCAAATCCCCACCTTCTCAAGATTTATTCTTCAGCTCCCATGCGTTCAGCTGCCCTTGCAAACACTGTTCCAAATGCCCAGTAGGACATTGCACTCCCAATGCGCTACTTTGCCCTTATCCTTTCTTAGTTCACTGGTGGCAAACCTGCCCTTCCAGCCTGGTTCTGCAGCATCAAGCCTCTTTGTTCAGTTTGTTGAAGCCCTGGCCAAGGCCCTGCCCTCTGTCTGAAGTCTGTCCCACCCAGACTGGAAAGGGGGCGATCTGTCAGCAATGCAGAATCACAATATTCCACTGCCTTGGAGTCTTCTGAGTTACTGATGGTTTCATTGGATCTTTGAAGTCTTCTTCTGTTAGATCAGGACTACCCTTCTCTCCTAGCAGCAGGAAAGGTGAGAATCGAGGAAGGTGGCTCTGTGCTGTGTCCAAAAGCACAGGTCCCTGAAACCTGTCATTTCCAGGGGAGAAATGATTGCAGAGAGCTGGTAGGAGAGGCGAACCGGACAGCTAGTTGTGCCAAAAGAAGACACTGGCTGGAAAGGTCCAATGAGTGTGTGCATGTGTTGTGCTCCTTCAGTTATCTGTGTGCATGTCGCCTCTGGGTGTCACCTCTCTCTGCAATTTCCCAATTAGATGAGCAGCAGGAAAGAGAACTACCCTCCAAATGGACAACACGTGAGGTGTAATAATGCTGATGCAAACTCTTTTTCCTTTAGAGGAGTTTGTATCAGCATTACTACACATGTGTTGTGTTTTGGGCATGTGTGGTCTGCATGTGTGCAAGGGGGAATGTGGGGTGGCGATGCCCATTTTTGCTTAGGCCACACTTGTGAGGGTTGGCTAAAAGGGAATGCAGCCCTCTAGCCAAAAAAAAAAGAAAAGAAAAGAAAAAAGAGGTTAGTCCCCAGTCACCTGCTTTAGTTGTGCTATTGTTGCAAGAATTTCATTTACAGCACAAGCCTAGGCATCTCTACTCAGAAGAGTAGGCCTTACTCACTGATAAGTGGATATTGGATTGCAGCCTTAGGTAACGGTAAAGGGACCCCTGACCATTAGGTCCAGTCGTGGCCGACTGGGGTTGCGGCACTCATCTTGCTTTATTGGCTGAGGGAGCCGGCCTACAGCTTCCGGATCATGTGGCCAGCATGACTAAGCCACTTCTGGCGAACCAGAGCAGTGCACGGAAACGCTGTTTACCTTCCCGTCGGAGCAGTACCTATTTATCTACTTGCACTTTGATGTGCTTTCGACCTGCTAGGTGGTCAGGAGCAGGGACTGAGCAACGGGAACTCACCCTGTCATGGGGATTCGAACCGCCGACCTTCTGATCGGCAAGTCCTAGGCTCTGTGGTTTAACCCACAGTGCCACCCCACATCCCTATGGATTGCAGCCTTAGTTTAGCACAAATCATTGCTGCCTTACTAGCCAGGAGAATTCTTCCATTTGCTTCTGCGGTTGTTTGTTACAGTTATCTTGCATTTGCAAGAATGATAGCATGGTACAGTTCTGCATAAATGAATACAGGTTATGAATCAGCGTGGAATTGAGCCCAGTGCTGTCCTCTGCCTATCACAACCTTATAAATTAATCTCCCCATGCAGGGGATTATGCCTATTCCAAAATGCTACCATCGTCCTTCCCACAGTAATCTCTTTCAGTATGTTCTGAGGGTGGTTGTTCCTATCATTTGGTCGACCCTACAAACAAACAAACAAACAAACAAACTCACACGCTTCATAGCAGGGATTTAATTACTCTCATTAGGGGCATGTAGTGTGCTGTCATACCACAACGCTATGGTTCAAAAACCCAAAACAAATAGATGCAACTGTGATCAGCAAGACAGACCAGACATGTTTTGAGTGGTTACTGCATTGTGGTTACAAATGGAATGCAGAGACTCTCCATTCAGTTTTGTGGGCTATGGAGTTATTCCAATAAGAAGTCTGATCATGCATCAGAAGATGTGTGTCCACCACATATTTTGGGCCAGTCATTTTTAGGTCACTATCCCTCCTTCAAAGAAGGTTTGATAGAACAATGGTCCATGTAGACAATTTTCACAGAGGTCCATCAAGCTAGCTAGTAACCATACCATGTGGTATAACTGAGTCCAGGGCCTCCTCGACTGCCTTCCATGCTGCTAATGAGAATTATCATTGCTTGCAATTTTGCTGGCAGCAAAGCTGCAGCCCCCCCCCCCCCCCCGGTAAGAAAGATCAGGAATGGGCAGATCTAATAAAAACAGAACAAGTCAAACAACAAGCTGGACCTTGAAACTGGTTCCTTTCCAGGTTTGCTATGTAACAAGCTGCAGGTTCTCATTTCTGCTCCCCCCCCCCCCCCCCAGAGATCAAAGCCAATATTCCTTCTAGTTCTGTTGCTCCGGTTCCTTCATTTCTCGACCCAGTCAAGTGATCATGCAATATGCATAGCTATATAATTAATGCCAAGAGTTCACCACTGCTTTCACCCAGTTGTTTATAACAATGGGAATGCTGTTTGTTTAGAGATTTAACCTCTTGTCCGTGGAGTGAGAAAACCATTTTCCATTTCCATTTATTATATTTTTATGCCGCTTTTGACTCACACGTATCACAAAGTGGCTCACAAATAATAAATAAGAGAATGGAACGTCACAAATATAACACAGATCATATAGAATAGTTAACAAATCACTGAAGCCACCACGTTCTAGAAAACACTATGAATAAAACAACTTAAAAAAATAAGCTAAACAGCACAAACACAACAAGCATCATATAACCATTCTCCTCTGTCCGAAATGTCTTACTATATCACCTCCACCGTGGTTCATATATGGTGCCTTTCAACTAAAACTTCTGCTCCTGACATGGTATATCCCCTTGGCTCTTACAGTTTGGACTTTTGATAATGCCTCTTTCCATGTCGTCTTATTGGAATGTGTTTAGGTGAGAGGTGGGGTTACTGTGGCCCTATTGTTGGACACACCAACTCCCCTCAGCCCCAGCCATCATGACCAACTGTGAGGCATGATGGGAGTTGTAGTCCAGCAACATCTGGAGGGCCACAGGTTCCCATCACTCATTTAGATCCTGTGCAAGTTTGTTACAGGATCCGAACCTGTCCTGTTTCTCACCATACTCTTCTAACCACCACCCACAGCACGGTTTTGTTGTTGTTTCATCTTACAAACATCACAGCTACAACTGGTTTACAAGAGTTCGACTTTTGTTCTGGTTCTTAAACCCTGATTCTTCAAAGCCATTTTTGCACAGCAGGCATGAGGAACGTTTGGGCTTGAGGTGCGAGACATCCTTCTCTCTTCCATTCTCTCCATCATCCATTCTTTCCCTCTCTGACACACATGTACGTACTTTTTCTCCCCTTCATCCATCATTCATTCATCCTCTGGTTAGTGTGTGTCAGCATCAGTCATGCACATTTCAGGAAGAATAAAACCTTCATCACACCAGGCCAGCAATGAAATGAAAGATTTAGAGAGTCAGAGGCTCAGACCACTTCCAGGTTTGGGGACACACAGCCATAATAAGAGTAAGAATCTTCAAAATATTGAGGAACATACTGACGGGAAGGACAAGGGTGGGGAAATCTTACTGTTGCACAACCATGCGTTTTAATTATTGTATTGTTTGTGCATGTTATGCCTTAGAATTAGCTGTGTTTGTTGTTAAATAAAATAGCTTTGCGTGTTCTCCCATATGGTTTGGATTTGGTTAGGAGGGTTTACAAGCTTAGCACTCTTGGAAGTAAGAAGTGAGGTCCTCTTGTGAGAGAAGGCTTATTGGTTTGCTCTGCTTTTGTTTTTGTTCATTATGTCTTTTGTGTCTTCATGTTGTGTTTTTATGTTGTGAACCGCCCTGTGATCTTCAGATGAAGGGCAATATACAAATAAAATAAAATAAAATGAGTGAATACTGATGTGTTGACTCATTTTATATTTTAGAATAGCTAATGCTATTCTAGGCTTCATCAACAGAAGTATAGTGTTGTGATCAAGGGAAGTAATAGTACTGCTCTATTCTGCCTTGGTCAGACCACACCTGGGGTGCTGTGCCCAGTTCTGGGCGCCACAATTTAATAAGGGTATTGAGAAACTGGAAGGTGTGCAAAGGAAGGTGAGCAAGTTGATCAGGGGTCTGGAAACCAAGCCTTATGAGGAACAGTTGAGGGAATGTTTAGCCTGGAAAAGAGGCGAGTGAGAAGAGATATGATAGCCATCTTCAAATATCTAAAAGGCTGTCACATGAAAGATGGAGCAAGCTTGTTTTGTCGTAGCCCTGAATAACTTGTGCTCAGGATACCTTAAGGACTGCCTTACCTTGTCCTTCCCAAGTCAATAACTCAGATAATCTGGCAGGCACTATTAGGGGGGCCTAAACACTGGAGGCTCAACTTCTCATTGACGTGACTCATGCTTCAGGTCCATGGAGGGCCACTAATCATGCTCCTCCATGGAGCAGAAGCATGAGTCACGTCAGTGAGATGTCAAGCCTTCAGTGTTGTGGGCCCAACTCCCTCCTACTAAATATCAGACAGGCACCATCCCTGCTGAGTTTCAGGTGCCTGGCTAAAGCAGTATTATTTCAGAAGGTCTTTGCATCATGAATGCTTCTCCCATTTTATTTTATTTTCTTAAAAAAAAACCTAATGTTCTTCCATGTCTTTAAATTTCTGCAGTTGACTTTATGTTTTAAGTTTTGCATACTGTGTATTTTTATTTGTAAGCCACTTTCAGACTTCGGTGGTGAAAAGTGGGATACATTTTTTTAAAACAACAACAACAACAAATAAAATTAGATGTGAAATGGGACATATTCAAGAGAGCCACTGTATGCTCTAGCCACACACTTCAGTAAGATCAAATAAATAAATAAATAAATAAATAAATAAATAAATAAATAAATATTGAGAGTTTCTCCTACCTAATAAATCCTGTTGAGGCCACAGCTTGGATAGTTAAAACATCTTTAACAAGACCTAAATCACATTATTTGTAGCTCTAGCACTTACATGATGTGTTTGTTGTCAGAAATGGTCCTCTTCCTCCTCCCAAGCTTGTTCCTTTTTGTGTGAACCACCTTCGCTGTCGGGGTTCTCCCGGGAATTGGGATTGAAAGGGGATTACCAGGAGAAAACTCATCATGGTTTGCCTGTAAAAAGAAACCCTTTATTGAAACAACTTGCAGCCCAACCTTACAGTTTCCTTGCCAGGCTTTAACTCACTGAAGCTCTAAAAAATGCCCAGATATTTAAACATCAGTAATTAGTTTTAATGGAAAATATTTGTTTTTTGTTGTTGTTGTTTTTTTAAAAAAACCCAAATCTTGGAGGGAAAACAAACCAAGAACCCAAAGGAATAAATTAAAACTAATGTGGGAAATTCCAGTTGGATCAAAGTAATTGAGCAAACCACAGTTCTGGATGGCTAGACATGAATGTAGGATGCATGAAAGGGATTCTCTCACATCCAGTGTATTATGTGGGGATGTTGGCTGTGGAAGGAGACAATGATAAAGAAGCTGATAAATGCAGACAATTTGTTCAGAACCACTGCTCTATTTAATCATGTCTTGGTGCCAGAACTGGACTGTGCAGCAGGTCTTGCACCACCACCTATCTATGGCCAATGGAGACCAGCCTTACCAGCCAAGGATGGCTTTTGCACCAATAGGCCAGGCCATGGCGGCTAAAAGACCCTGCCTGCTAGAAGAAACTCTGGATTGGGCTTGCTCATTGGCCTGAGCAGCAAGGGGAGGGGCCAGAACTCAGTGATAGACAGGTGGGGGAGAAATTTGATTCAGTTAACATTTAAAGGTGAACCTCTCTAATTCACAATTTCTGAAACAATATGCGAGCTGCAAATCAGCCACCCTTCAAAATTTGCAGTCCTCCAGCCAAGCAGCATGTACAGAAATGCATGTGCTAGGATAAATTGTGCATAAGAATGCATGTGTTAGTGACAAAATATACAAGAATGCGTTATAGACTTCTCTGTGCCACAGGCTCCCCGCCCCCACTCACAAAGCCCTGTTACCTCTTCAGCTTCCAACATCTCCTCCCAGTCTTCTCCCTCTGACCACTCCTTGTCATCTCACCACCAATCCCTGGCTCTGAGCCTTCTTCCCCAGGGAGTTCTCCAGTTGGTTCCTCCGATCCTTCCGACTGCATCCAACCAGTCTCTGACATTTTGTATTGGTGCTCTAAAATTATATGTAAGGACAATGACATTATTAATACATGTCAATGCATTGGAGGTTGAGAGATGAAGAGGGCAAGGGGCATTTCGGAATGTGAGATCTCCAGATCTACCACTTTGCAAGAGAAGTTGTAGAAATCTGCTTCCTGGTGGCCACTTTTTAAGAAGTAGCCGCATCCAGTCTTCATTTGAAATGCTGTGTGAAGTCAGCACTGAGTCTGACTGGTTTGGTTTTCTGCAAGAAATGGTGGAAACCATGAGAGGAATACCAACTGCCAGGCCATGATCAAATTGCAGCACCAGGATAAAAAAAAATTCCGCACAGCATCATACAAGTGATAAAACACATTTCATAGGAGGCAATGGGTAAAACATATTACTTGAAAAACTCTGGTAGCCTTTGACAATCTGCAGTTTGAATCTGATATCCGAATCGATGCCTGCTCTGTTATGGAGTTATTTGTTTGCCGTTATGGAGACAAGATGTTTTTCTCCGTAGAGACATCCCTAAACCAGCTGGCAGAAGTCAAGGAATGAGAATATAAGTCTCAGCTGACAAAGTGCAAAAAGAATGTTCACAAGCATTCTTGGAAATCTTGCTCTTAAATAAATAAATGGAGTAAAATACCACGAGGAAGACAGTGGGATAGGATTAATATTTCATGACCTAGTAAATTTCAGTAGTGAATATTGCACTCGTGCCAAGTTTCTTAGACGCTTTTAGAAACTGAGCATTTTCTATCGGCTCACCCAGCAGCAAAAATGAGGGTGCTCAGGCACGATGCCTTGGGATGGATCAGTCTGTCAATTTTGGTTTCTCTCAGTTTCTCATTTTTCCAGCCGTAAATTCTTTTCACCCCATTCCTGCATCAGTTTGTGAAAATTTCTTGTTAAATCTTCATATTAAAAACTGAATACATTTTCATATGCATTTCTCATACTATCCACACGTTGAATATGATTTTGCCCAGTGCATGCATTTGCCCAAGAAAATTCCCAAATTATAATGTTATTTTGCACATTATTTTTCACTAATATATGCACTTTTGTGCTCTCTTTTTGGGTTGGAGACCTGCGTCAGAGGAGGGCTTATTCTGAAGGATAGCAGTGTTTCAGTTCGCTTATTGATTTGGGCAGGGAGAATTAAGCGGGTTTGCATGAAAATACTCCCCCATCTGTAACAGTGCCCCTATCTTTGAGGAGCTTCGGGCTTATTGAATGTGGCATAAAAAGAATGTCCAAGTGTCTCACCTCTCCCTATAACTGAATATAGAAGTAACAATTCCAAGTTTGGGGCAGGGGTGACAAACCTTTTTGAATCTAAGGGTTTCATCCTCTTTTGAGTGACCTACCAGAGGTTACATACAAGTGGTGGTGTAATTTAACGAATGTAATTTTTTACCTTTGCACAGTGGGCTAGTCTAGACACACACTCCCACACCCCTCTCTATCCTCCATTCAGGCCAGCAAGAGTCATTATTAGACTCCAAAGACACATCCCAGGCAGGCAAAAACACTCAAGGAAGGGTGTGAAGCAAGTGAGGTCAGCATGCTGCCACATTCCTGCTCCACACATGGCCACTAGGGATGCTTAGGGAATATGATCTTTGTGAATCCGATACAAATCAACCATCAATTTCTCCTGAGCTAATGCCCTGATCAGAATGTCTATTTCCTTCGGATTTCACACATCTGCACCTTTTGCAATGTGGTTTTCATTTCCAAAAATGCATCACCAGGCACTTAGGAATGCATATTTTCAGATAAGGTACACTTAGAAATGTGTACAGTAATTTCATAAATTCAAATATACATTTTTGTTCATTTAAAAAATGAACGAACAGTTAAATACAGAGACAGGATGGAATGGATTTATGAAAGGCTACGTGGATTGATTGAGCCATCCATCCTTAATAACCACCTATCCAGATTGTAAATGTTGCTGGACATTTTTAAAGGGGTGTTGAAAGTTCTCAGGAGCATCTCTGTTTTTGTCTTTGAAAATGCTAGGAGGATATAAAGATGCACGAATTATCTATCAATATCTATCTATTCATTTATCTATATCTATCTATCTATATCTATCTATCTATCTATCTATCTATCTATCATCATCTATCTATCTATCTATCTATCTATCATCATCATCATCATCTATCTATCTATCATCTTTAAACCACACTTTCATATGAAATACTGCATGGCGGTATATACAATACTGTATTAAGAACATAAAGAATAAGATATTTACGCTGGACGTGAGCTGGACCACCATTCAAACAGTGGACAGCTTCAAATAGAGGATTGTCCTCTGTAAAGGAGGCCATCCTCAATCTGATAGGTTCCCAAACTGTCTTCTGTGGTCCTCCAATGGTCCACGAACTTCATCTAAGGGGGTCCATGGCATCTGTGGATCTGTGGCTGTGAAATATTCATGTTAACTCTTAATTGTGCTTTTAGTGATTATGTCTGCAATTTGAATGGTAAGACCATGAAATGTAGTCGACAAGAAATAAAACCAGCAAGAAGAATGCAATTAAAAATAATACAGTGGTACCTCAGGTTAAGTACTTAATTCGTTCCGGAGGTCCGTTCTTAACCTGAAACTGTTCCTAACCTGAAGCACCACTTTAGCTAATGAGGCCTCCTGCTGCCGCTGCGCCACCGGAGCACGATTTCTGTTATCATCCTGAAGCAAAGTTCTTAACCTGAAGCACTATTTCTGGGTTAGCAGAGTCTGTAACCTGAAGCGTATGTAACCTGAAGCATATGTAACCTGAGGTACCACTGTACAGCACCTAGCACAGCACATTACAATTGCTATAGGTTGTACAATGACAATAAAGTTATTATTGTTATTACAAGAGGGAGGAAAATCAACAAGTGGTCCATGAAGCAATTTTCAAGTGGTCCATGTGGGGGGGCAGTGAGGCTATTTGGGAGCCACTGCTCTGGCTTCTAGGGCTACATTGAATACATTCTGCCTCACGCAGCATTACTCATTCTGTTTGCCCTCTAACTGGTTGCTCATTTCATCCCCCTGCCTGCCATCTGCCATGGGAGGCCTCGCTCAAAATTCACTAAGATGTCCGGAGTTAATTTCACCCAGCGTGTCTAGGGCTGATTGAAGAAATCTGCCATTGGCACAAATACAAAGCTTTTCACTATTTCCATATTTAAGTTGGATCAAGCTTGCTGGGAAGGTTGCTCTTCCAAATTAATATAACACAGCTTTATTGAAAATGTGCCGTTGCCAGAAGTGGCTCGCGATGATGAGATAGGTAAGGCACGCAGGAGGGCAGCCGCCTCCCCATGTTTGAAGTCATGTAACTTTTGGGACCTCAAAATGGCAAAAGTTCCTCCCGCTTTTGTTCCTAACCTCCAGCAGTAACTCTGAGCGGGGGAAACAGCATTTGAGTCTGTGGGAATTCGAGCCTGTAAAAACATTTTTTCCCCTTTTGAGTACTGTAGATTGCAACTATCCACAAGCTTTGGGGGAAAACAGTAGACTTTACCCTCATGATCCAATCATCCATTAGTTGCAAAACCTTCAAAAACCGGGACGAGGAGAGAGAACATAATATAAATATTGCTTCAAGCCTCCTTGTCTATTCTCAGGGTGGTTGTTTTTTTAGTGTCACAAAGACCCTTAATACACATTTAAAACTTTGTCAAGAGGAACCTTTTTGACGCTGCCCTCATTGTTATTTCAGGGTCTTGCAGATGAAATATAATGTTTATGGGACTCTGAGATTTGCACTTGTTCGTGTGCTATATATACATTGGGTTTATAAGAGGGAATGACCTAAACCACCTTGTTTTCAGGCAATGATTCCCAAGGGTGGCAAAACAGTCTTAAAAACCAAGCGGGGGGAAAGGAGGCTTATAAATGTGTTAAACTGCTGGGGGTGAAGGGGTGGGTTGATTCCCTATGTGAATTTCTTCAACGTTTCTCATTTGAGAAAATATGCTTAGGATTAGAAATAAATTTTAAAACAAGCAGACACCTCAACCTTCAGTCACAAGTGTGTTCATATTTCATGCGCAGCTTATTCGTTTCAAGGCTTTTCTGTGTAATAATGTGCCTGTAGAACACACAAGTTCTGCAAATCATCAGCTTCAATGTGCAAATTTATTCAGTCAAAATAGAGGGGGTGATGCTTTTAAATGCCAAGGTTTCAACAAGAACTGGACTTATTTAACCTTGTTCTGTTTATTGGCCATACTAGTAGTGCTGCATCAAAAAAATTCCTTCTTTTTTAAACTACATTCCTCTGCCAAATAATGCTGAAAGAAATTGCATTTGAAAATTACCAAATAAGAGAAAACTTTCAGTTAAATCCTCATGGGCGAGATGTGGGATTTACTTTACTTTCATGGTAGCCAATGTCTGTATTCTTCAGCCATCCTGACTTCCTGCATTTCCTGAAAATCCCACAACATCATTGGCTGGGATTTTCTGGGCCCACTCCCTTGGCTCTGCTGAGAGGGGCTCCTCATCTCCGCCAACTGTTTCCATTCAAGTGGGGCATTAGATGAACTTTGTAAATTTTAAGAACTGGTTCCTGAATTTGCTTTTTCTCCCCCCCCCCCTTCCCATTCCCCTTTCCTTTTGTGTCATGTCTTTTAGATTGTAAGCTTACAGGCACAGACTAGTGTGTACCGCCCTCAGATCTACGGATGAAGGGCAGTATACAAATTTAATAAATAGCAATCATCATCATCATCATCATCATTTGTTACTGGTGATTTTCTGTAAGCCACTCTGAGAACTCTTTTTGGCTCAAGAGCATGGTAAAAGTGCTATAAGTAAACAGACACGAGCCTCCGTGACAGGCAGGCAATGAAAGGCCTCTGAATTGGTGAGGCCAATCCTGCCATGGCTTTTTCAACCTGCCTTGCCCCCCCTCCAGCCCTAGGAACCTTCATAAAGGAACTGTTAGCCAGAGGAAGGACTGTGAGGGGAGAGAGACTCTTGTTTTCCATCAGGGGGTGCTTGGTTTGACCTTTGCTGCTCCAGCTCAAGTCCGAGGAACCTTTAGAAGGGAGTTGCTGCCACAGGGAATATGTATACAGTGGTACCTCGGGTTACAGACGCTTCAGGTTACAGATTCCGCTAACCCAGAAATAGTACCTTGGGTTAAGAAATTTGCTTTAGGATGAGAACAGAAATCGTGCTCCGGTGGCATGGCAGCAGCAGGAAGCCCCATTAGCTAAAGTGGTACCTCAAGTTAAGAACATTTTCAGATTAAGAACAGACCTCCGGAACGAATTAAGTTCTTAACCCGAGGTACCACTGTATGTGTATTTGAATGAGCCGAATAGAGTGAAAGATTACGACTCATGGGTTGGTGGAGTGTGTGACCTTAACAGTGCTTTGTTGATCTTTCAGTTGCTGTTTTGTTAAAGTTGTTAATACAGCTTTATAGATGAATGCCGTATTGATTTGTTAATCATATAATATGACTTTTGCTTTAATTGTGATATTTCAGCTGATTTTTTTAGTTGCTGCTTGTTAATAGTGTTTCATAGATTGCAGTTGTTTCCCTGATGGCTTGTTAATCGTTCTATAAGATTTATGCAGTATTTGTGATGTTCTGTTACGTTCTATCACTGTATTTATTTTTGTACACTGCTTTGGGATTGATTTGAATGAAAAGCGGCATAGAATCATAGAATCGTGGAGTTGGAAGGGACCACAAGGGTCATCTAGTCCAACGCAGGGTCTCTTTGCCCAACGTGGGGCTCAAACCCACAACCCTGAGATGACGAGTCTCATGCTCTGCTGCCTGAGCTCTCTCTCTCCACAGAAATGCAATAAATCAAAATCAAGGAGACCTTTTCATTCCTACCCAACAGTTCAGTTATTCTGTGATCCTCAATTTTCTTGATGGCTTTCAACATCTTCTTCATATTCACCTTCACCACCCCAGTCAGATATTTTTTTAAAAGAACAGCAACAACACAAACCGTTTTCTTAAAATTTCCAGACTTTTCTGCAAAATTCAGATTAGAAAGCAGCCACTCCCAACGTTCCAAAGGCTTCATAACTTTTACTGATGTAGCAGAAGTGTTTCCTTCTGTCATGCGGTATCCGTGTTCACAACAAAAATGAGCAGGAAGTCGCTTGGGGGCATAGGAGCCAACTCCTAGGGGCTGAGGAGTCTTCACCCCACACATAAAATTATTTGAGGGGCCCGCGAGTAAGGGGGTCAAGGTATGAGGTATACAAGACTAAGCACAGAGTGGGGAAAGACAAGTTCATCTGCCTCTCTCATAATACCAGAATACTTATGAAACTGAGCACTGGGAAATTCAGGAAAGACAAAAAGAAGTATTTCTTCACACATCAATTTTTTTTTACTACCAGATGTAGGGATGGCTGCCAACCTGTTTTGAAGGGGGATTAGGCAAATGCTTGCCTAAAGGACAAGACTATCAGTGGCTACTAGTCATAAGAACTGTATTTTACCTCCAGTATCTGTGGAAGTCTGTCTCTGAATGCCATTTCCTGGGTACCACAAGCAGAAGAGAGCTGTTGCCTTCGTGGGCTGCATGAACTTGACCTCGACTGGATCTAGAGACATTAAAAAAAATCATTTCAGGAAAACGCGTTGTAAACCTCATAATAGGAAATCATGCTGCTGAAAGACAGGACTCCACAGCACCATCTGTTGTCACAGGTTATAATGCACTTAAAATACTTTTTCTTTACTAATGTAGCTGAGTCCCTGGCTGGCCACTGTGAGAACAGAGTGCTAGGCTAAAACGGGCCTTTGTTCTGACCCAGTAGGGCTCTCCTTATGCCTGATGATTGGTTTTCGTAATATTTCTCAAAAAATAGGTGTTTCTTTTCCAAACAAGTTCCTTTGTAGCAGAACAGTCTGAGGGGGCAGAGCTTGTTTTCTATACCATAGTCTGACTTTGCTTGGAGGAGCTGCAAAAATGACTTATGTGTTTGTTAAAGGTTTAGTCAGAAGAGGAAAGAGTAACAAGGCACTGGCAGGGCTCGTAGATATTTTCTCCCTCTTTCCTTAAAATGACTTTTCCAGGGAAATCTAGAGCGAAAGAACAACTGTGAGCCATCCCTGATCTCTGGAAATTGATCGGTGTTCTGTTTTTATTAAAAGCGGTGCCACCTTCCACCTGCCCTGTAACCAGAGAGCGCCACTCCGGCACTTCTTGTTCCCGTAGATTCCTCTCTCCTCCTGGACGTGCCAGGAATTTGGCTTTCGATGGGAGCCAGCATGGGTTAGATGTGGGAAATGGAAGAACTTTTGCAGCTGCTCCTCCTGAGTCAGGGAACGAAGTTTGAAGTGAGTTGAGTCAGTTAGCTGAATTGCATTTCTGAAGAATGAAAACAGAACAAAAAGAAAAGAGGGGAAAGAAGGAGGGGGCGGGGAATCACAAAGCAGATTTCCAGAGGCTGGTTTGTGGACAAAATTGCAGATCACTCACAGATCAGAAATTGTCATTGAGTCAGATTCTTACAAAGGCCACTTCATTCTGCAGTAAGAGAGAACTAAGCTCCCCCCTGCATTTTTGAGCCTTATTTTGTCACACACAGAGACAAAATTCAAGGGGGCTGTACTGGAATATATGAGATCAGGCCAGAGTCAGCTTCTAAAAATTGCTTGCTTTTAAATCTGAAATAATTTTACAATACTTTCACATACCATTAGCTTAAATTGATTCCATATCTGATGAACCTGTTTCTGTGCGAGTGTGCCCACTGGGGGGCAAAATAATGATTTGTGGATACAGCATATGTCAGAAAAAAACTTATTAGGTGTTTAGCAAGGGACTAAATTAAAGCAAAGTCATTTAATTTGCAGCAAGGGCTGTAATTAAGTGTGTGCCTGCTTGGAAGTTTCAAAGGGGGTAGAGGTTTATCCCATGCCACACTGCATCAGGGGTCTGCATCCTTGAACATCTATTGAGGTCTGGGCATCCTGGGAGAGTCCATCAGCAAAACCTGGCAAGCAGATGCAGCCATTGCTGCCTGCTCCCTCTCTCCAGGCAATAAGCGTTGTCTCTCCACACACAAAAACACCGAATACCTTGAGAAGATCCCTCCCCCTTGTGAGACCTGGTATCACAGATTTCAAAGGTGGTATGGTGGCCAGTTGGGACTAAATGGGCCTCTGGCCTGATCTTGCAGGGCTCTTCTGATCTCTTATCTCTTCTAATCTCAGAGTGCTGACATGCGGAGTTCACAACAACCCTGTGAGGTAGGTTAAGCCGACCCAAGGTTACTCAGTGAGCTTCATGGAAGAAAGGGGGACTTTAACCCAATTCGAGCCCACTTAAAATAAATAAATATTTCACACGCATACCAATTATACAAAGTCATATTATTTCATATAAAATAAACAGAGCAGCAACTTACAAACACCACACTTCAAGCAGATATCCTTATACTTCCCACTTACTTAGATAACCAGCAATACGAGTCCTTTCTTAGTCTCTCTCCTGCACTACACTGACTCTGAAAGATTGTCAAACAAAATTGTAATGACTTTTTGAGGAAGTGACTTGAGGGTTGCATCCGAAACAGACTACGACAACACAATAATTCTTCCAGGGTACAGGTACTAGGCCAGCAGCTAGATGACAGAGCACAAGAGTGTAACGCCCTCCAGATATTATCTGTATCAGAAGAAAACTATGAGCCCTGGTCTCCTCCCAGTTCCTCATTATGACTCAGCAACTACTCCACTGAGTCATTATAGTTATACTGAACCCCAAGCCAATATCTGAGGAGAAGCAGAACTCTAGGATCCGTTCCATAATTTCATTATTTTATTACAATATTTATTATTATTAGTCTCTGTCTCTCTTTCGCTCAGGTGTCTTCATAAGTAACGTGGATTTTCTTGATCTGAAACAGGACTAAGATTCCCAGTTTAGAACACACACACACACAAAAACACCAAAAACACACACACTTTAACTCTTCAACAGTTTTATTCAAGCAAACATGTGAAACACTTTCAAGGCTTTGGGAAACTGGCCCTCACGAATACATTTCAGAACAATGTATTAACTCTTGACTAGTTGTAATTATACCCTTCCTGTCTGTTTACAACATTAGCAGCATACTATTATCCAGGGCAACAAAGCACATAACTAGCTTACATAGAAATAGCTATAGTAGAACTTTATGCTATACCCTAAGAGTCTCGCTCTCTTCCAATAAATACCAAGATTGAAAGACTCTGCAGTGGAGAACCTATTCTACTCTGCATACAGAAGGTCCAAGGTCATATACACTGGAATCTCCTGGCAGGGCTGGGAAAGACTCCTGTCTGAAATCAGAGAGACCCATGGCCAGTCAGTATAGACCAGTGGTGGCCAAACTTGGCCCTCCAGCTGTATTTGGACTACAACTCACATCATCCCTAGCTAATAGGACCAGTGGTCAGGGATTATGGGAATTGTAGTTCCAAACCAGCTGGAGGGCCAAGTTTGGCCACCACTGGTATAGACAGTACAGAGATTGGTAGACCAATGGTCTGACTCCCTATAAGGCAGCTTCCAATGTCCCTAACTTGTGAGTGACACCAGAATTATTCCTGAAGTTCATTGTGGACAAGCATCTACTGGGAATATTTTGAGTATCTGCTTTCTAGGCAGAGCATTGGAGTACATGGTTTCAAGGGGCACTTCTGAGCCTTAAGAAGTCACTGGGTCGGACTTGGTGGTACTTAGGTCCTCCTGAAATCACTGTGAAAAGATTGTTTAAGACACACTGATTCATTGGAAACCAAGCGTGACTAACATAAACTAGATCCAATCCTTTGGCAATTACAACTGCCTGATAGCTCAGTTGGTAAAGAATGAGACTCTTTATCATGGGGTTGTGGGTCTGAGCCCCATGTTGGCCAAAAGATTCCTTCATTGCAGGAGGATGACCCTGGTGGTCCCTTCCAACTCTTTTATTCTATGTGTATAGGATTGAGCTGTCAGAGCCTAGTGCAACAACAAATGGGCTTGACTCTGTGTTGGATTGCAATCTATGACTTCAGGCCTACCATCTTTTTAGAGAGCATTTTGCAAGAAGGTGAAATTAACATGTGCATACTGTCGGCCTGCGTTCCCAGGAGACTGCCAATGTCTTATTATCAAGAAATGTTTTTGTATAGTTCCTTCCAGCTAGCTCCAACCTAGACAAAGTACCCCTGTCTTGCCATCGCTTGTGCTGAGTAGTGGCAAAATGTTTCTCCTACAGAGTTCTGCAGCATTGTCAATAAAAGTGAATGGTGCTCACTCTTCATAATTTAAGAACCTACAAGCAATTTATCTCTTTTAGGCAGCCAGAGAGGGAGGGGAAATCTTTCTCTTACTCGTATTCTTACATAGAAACACGGGAAGCTGCCTTACACAGAGTCCATCTATCTCAGTATTGTCTCTAGTGACTGAAGTAACTCTCCAGAGCTTCAGGCAAGGAATCTTCCCTAGTCCTTCCTGAAGATGTTGGGGAATGCACCTGGGTCCTTCTGAATGCAAAGCAGGTGCTCTACCACTGAGTTACATTCATTCCTTTACAGTTAAAGAACATCTAATGTAATGAATGCTATCCAAGTGCTTTGCTAATATCTGGGTACCTTTGTGCAGTTATTAGCAGTCTAAGAAACAAGTCCTCTTTTTCCACCTTGCTGGAATTTAAAGAATATGCTTCCTGGCCTTTCATCCTGTGCTACAGGAGCAGGCACAGAGAATCATATAATATTTGGAAGGGACCCTGAGGATCATTTAGTCCAACTCCCTGCCATGCAGAAATATGCAACTGACCAAACGCGGATCGTACCTGAATCCTTGGTGTTATCAGCACAATGTTCTAACCAACTGAGCTACCCTGCTCCATCTCACTGCAGCTACCGTGACCTCAAAGTTCCAGCTGCCGTGGAACTTTTAGGAGGCCTTGCTCCTTCCTGAATTTTTTTGGGGGACCTGCCCCCACTCCCCCTACCTGGCGCCCCTGTGCAGGTGGGGTCGCATGGGGAGAGGAGAGAAAGTGGGTGGAATTGCACAGCATTAGAAATAACCTTTAGTTTCATGTTGGTGTGAAAGGAGAAGTGGGTATTCCCAAGTGAAACTGGTGTGAATGGAGATCCAATCCCAGTCTCTGATGCCCATGAAATATTGCTCTCTGCAGCATATTTTAGAGAGCCAACATCATTTCACCCTGTCATAGAATGAATGGCTATTAATATGCATCGATTGATCACTTAGCAGTAATTGCATCTGCTTCATTACGTGGGGAGGTAAATGTTCCTGTTCGAAACTTTTACTTAGAACTGGCTGTTGAGGGTAAAACCTGCAAGCCAGTAGCTCTGGCAAGAAAATTTGGGGTAGCTGCAGAGTCTGTAGTGGCTTTCTCAGTAGGATTTGGGAAACCATTTCCCCCTGTTGATATGGAAGAAATATAGAACCCAATTTGCCTCAATAGCTGAATAATAAAATTTCTTTTGCACAGACATTTCACCACAGTGCAGTTTGTGTGGGGTGTGAATACCAGAAGCATGGTGGGTGAGGCCAGTTGCTTGGCTGTTTTCCACCTGGGTGCTGACTTCTTTCCCAAACCAGTGAGTAAAATCCAACCAACTGGCCCCAGCACCATTGTCCTGGCACTTGAACACACACTGCAGTGTTGTTGGATTTCACAACAGGGAAGAGCTTAGAAACAGGTGTGAACAAGGCTTAACTCATTCCTGCTTTACTTGATGTTCACCTGTGGTTTATTCTGCACCCCAGGGGGGGTTCAGAAATGGCTCAGTTTGGTCTAATAGCTTTGGCTGTTTGAGTCAAAGCTATTCAGACCATCTCCAGCTGAGGGGGGGGGGCAGGAATTATGAAATTGCTCACCACGACAGGCAAATTTTTCTCCCCCTAAAGAGAAATAGATCTTGAGCTTTCCCAGAAGAATGGAACAAGGCAGTAATTTTGAAAGTAAAACCAGCTCTCCCCGCCCCCACCCTGCCCCACTTCCACCCATGCTGATGCCCTGTACGCTACAGACTTCTTTGCATTGGTTTTTCTTCTTTCAGACACCGTTATGCTTCAACAGTCTTTGTGCACCTTTTTTGCATGAATACCAAAAATACAGTTTCTGAAACAGGATCCTGTCTCGTACAAACCTGGACCACTGTCTGCACTGCCTGGGATTTCCAGGTTTTCAGACATGTGTCTTTCCCAACACTACCTGGGGAAACCAGGGATGGGACATGAGTTTGGGTTTGGGGGTTTTGTTTGTTTGCATGCAGTGCATGTGCTCTTCCACTGAGTGCTGATGACCCACCAGCACTTGAAGCTGATAGGATGCAAAGTGCAAGCCATAGATGTGCAAGTCAGGTGGCTTTTAAGTTTTCGCTTCTAGAGATGAATTCAAACGTTGAGCAGAGTTTGCATGAAGAGTACAAATCAGGTGTTATTACTAGTGTTCTTTCACCACCTCCACTGCACCCCCTCTTTGCTGCCCAGCAGAACTCATCTGGGTGATATCTTCAGATATCTATTGACCTAGATATCTAAAGGACTAGCCGCCTGAGAAACCATTTCTATTCAAATGTGATTTTGGTTTTAAACGCAGTGTAAGGTAGTCTCTATGGGAGTATATTGTATTTAATTATAGGATATCAGAGTTTTTAGGGGGCTAACCAAGCTGGGATAGCAGGCTTGTTGGTTTCTGACTGTCTGATGTAGATTTTCAACTTTGTTGTTCTGTATGGGACAGTGACAATAAAGATTATCGTATCGTAAAGAGCTGTCACATGCAGGATGGAGCAAGCTTGTTTTCTCCTGCTCTGGAGGTTAGGACCTGAATCAATGGATTCAAGTTACAAGAAAGGAGATTCTGACTAAACATCAGGAAGAACTTACTGAGAGTAAGAGCTGTTCAACAGTGGAACAGACTCCCATAAGAAGTGGTGGACTCTCTTTCCTTGGAGGTTTTTAAGCAGAGGTTGGATGGCCCTCTGTCGTGTATGATCGAGTTGAGATTCCTGCTTTGCAAGGGGTTGGACTAGATGATTCTCGGGCCCCTTCCAAAGCTCTACGATACTGTGATTCTATGATATAAGGCAGCTTCCGGTTCATGGAGGGCTGGCAGACTAGTTCAGAAAATAAACCCAGTTATATCTGACCTTTCCAGAAGCAGCCTGGTTTCTTTCAACTCGAGGCAAGTGGGGGCAAGCTCATCCATCTCTAGCCTGAGTTCCACTGCTGTGGTGCTAATGCCTTTTTGTAAAAGAATCTAAAACATTTCTCTGCTTGTGAAATTTAATAAAGAAGGCAATTATATTGTTTGCCATCAGTAGTTGGCCCATTTATGGCCGAACTCAGCAGAAATATATCCAACTCCCAGTGAGAGCCAAGCACCTTGCGAAGCACATGGGATACTTTTTTTACTTTAAAAGCTGAGTGTAGCTTTATGGAAATTTCTAATTAGGAAAGAGCCATTTATTGGACACACACTGAAAAATATACTTACTTTTTTTTTTTTTGAAGGGCTGAAGTGCATTATAAGTTCCCGACCCTGTCCTATACATTTCGTATTTTATCTATAACTTTTGACAAAGGCATATTTCTGTAGTTTTGCTTGAGTGTGTAAATGAACATATTGGGATCAATTTACCTGTGGGATCACCGTAACCCACTCAACCACTTTGGTCTGTGAAACCGGTGCTTTTATAGGCGACAGATAATATTCATTCCACACTTTGGGGGGGGGGGACTGATCTTTTTAGTGTGACAGCACCTAAACTTTGGAACTCCCTGCCTATTGACACCAAGCAGGTGGCCTAACTTTACTCCTTTCACTTGCTTGAAATATTTGTGTTAAGACAAGCTCTCCCTACAAATACCGTATTTTTTGCTCTATAGGATGCACCTTTTCCCCTCCAAAAATTAAGGGGAAATGTGTGTGCATCCTATAGCGCGAATGCAGGCTGCACGGCTAAGCCCAAAGCCAGAACAGGGAGACGGAGCGCTGCGCCTCTTGCCGCCTTCGCGCTGCTCCCCGACCTGGTCTTTGAGACTGGCAGCGGGAGAAAGCAGCGCTTCCCCCCACCGCCAGCCCCACAAGCTCAGGGGGCAGCGGGTCTTTGAGGCTGGCTTCCCCCCCACTGCCAGCCCCAAAGAGCAGGTCAAAAGGAAACTGAAGCCTCCGGAGCCCAGAGGGAACTACCGCCGAACTCCAGAGGCTTTGGTTGCCTTCACTGAAGCCTGGAGAGCGAGAGGGGTCAGTGCGCACCGACCCCTCTCACGCTCCAGGCTTCCAAGGTAGGAGAGGGGAGAACAAGAAATCCCCCCCCCCCCGTTCTCCCCCTCCTATGGTCCGGTGCGTCCTATAGAGCGAAAAATACAGTAGATGTTGATGTGTTTTAATCTCTTTTTAGTTCGCTGTTATTTTTATTACCTTTTAAATGCTTCTAATTACTTGTTTTTAGTGATAATTTTAATATATCTTATGAACCATTTAGAAGTTTTAATGCAATATGGATAAATGTTGCAAGTCTATTTTGCCGAGGCTATTCTAGAATAGCACCAAGAGCACGTTTTTCAACAATGTGACGTCTGACAACTTCTTCTCCTAGTCAACTTTTTCTTGGCACTTTTCAGGGACAACAGCTGGCTTCTTAGTCCCCCTACCTCCTGCAAAGGGATCTGTGGCTGTAATTTCAAAAGCTTTGAAATGTGGAGGTTGGATGGCACCGTCATGACCTTTACCTTCAAAGCAGAAGACTATCCATTCTGTTTATTTTTCCTGATCCCAGAGATTTCCCTGTTCCATATGCTTATCCCTTAATAGGCCATTCATGTATAGAACTGGTCCTTGCTGCATTTGTTCTTGGCCTTGATATTTTCGGCATTTGCCTTTTCTAATCCCTCACAAATCTTCTATCCTCTAATCACTAGGCAAATGGGCATCAACAAAGTTGTACAGTAAATACATCCTTAGGTACTCATAAGCCGTTGGTTATGTAGGATGCAAAAAGAAGATGTTGCCCCCCCCCTTTCTTTCCTGCTTTTCCTTTAATGTCTACAAATTCCTTTGAAAAGTCCTGGGCCTGTAGGAATCACAGCAGATTGCACTGTTCCAAAGCAGGCTGGATAATCAGAAGTCTTCCCAATTCGTAGAGCAGTTATTGGAAGAATTAGCAAAATGTGAAAGAATCTCCGGCCTTAGAATATGTTGAATAAATACCTGCCAGGACTGTTTGAACTATAGTAGACCTGCACAATTTGTGATCTGCAAAGCCTACTGAAGGATACGGTAAGTTGATACCTTCCTCATTCGCCTGTATCTTTTCTCAAAAAGTGGGGGAAAGCCCAGGGCTCAGTGGTTATGCTTTGCTTGTCCCCAAGTTCAGTCTTTGGCAGCTATTAATGAAGTGGATGGGATGTGGGTGGCGCTGTGGGTTAAACCACAGAGCCTAGGACTTGCCGATCAGAAGGTCGGCGGTTCGAATCCCCGCGACAGGGTGAGCTCCCGTTGCTCGGTGCCTGCTCCTGCCAACATAGCAATTCGAAAGCACGTCAAAGTGGAAGGAGATAAATAGGTACCACTCCGGCGGGAAGGTAAACGGCGTTTCTGTATGCTGCTCTGGTTCTCCAGAAGCGGCTTAGTCATGCTGGCCACATACCCAGAAGCTGTATGCCGGCTGCCTCGGACAATAAAGTGAGATGAGTGCCGCAACCCCAGAGTCGGTCACGACTGGACCTATTGGTCAGGGGTCCCTTTACCTTTACCTTTACCTTTAATGAAGTGGATAAAGTGAGAAAAGTCCTCTGGGCTGAGACCCTGGACAGCGACAGTCATACCTGCCCCAGAAAAAACAGGACATCCCATTTTGGTTGCTGTGCTCTCACCCCCAAAAGTGCTTTTTTTGGGAGAGTGAGGCGTGGGTCACATGACTCACCCAGGAGTACATCCCGGAAGAAGCCCGTCACAGTTTTGGGTTTCCAAAAGTTGGACAGCATGCACTGCCAGCCTGTGTAGACCAGCATAGGTGAGATATGCTGGAATCAAGACCCTGGCTGCACATGACCGTAGGCAGGGAGCTATTACCCATGAGATTTCAAGCAGTTACCATGTGTTTCAAAGTCATGTGCTTGGCCCCAACCCTGAATGCGATGGAGACACTTCATACCTTTGCAGACCAGTGACTCCATAGCAATACCAAGAGCAGACATGCAAGCTTGGAGCAAAAAGGCTTATTTGTTGAAGGCAAAACCTAGATCCATTGAATTCAATGGAAACTTTGCTGTTGATCTTAATAAGATATAGATTGCATTTAAAACTGTTTTTATAGTTGTATTTCCCAACTTATATAGCTTATAGCATCTGCTCAATACTGGTTCATTTAAAGAGTTTTTAAGAGCTGTGTCCAGTGTTAATCATGCTCAGAACAGACCCATTGGAATTAATGGGCATGATTAACCAGCTGGAAGCTTGAGTTCTTCTGGGGCTGTCCTTACAATACTGCAAATAAATACCTTACAGGGTTGTTGTGAGAGTAAAACAGAGAGCGGGGAAAACCATGTATGTCACCTTGAGCTCCTTGGAGGAAAGGTGGGATGGAAATGTAATAATAAAAAACTTACCTCCATTAATTTCAGTGGGTCTACCCTGAATAGAACTTAGCTAGATACAAGCCATAGTCTGTACTTATACTCTGCTTATTAGTCATTTAACATTGTTATTATTAATCATTATTATCAGGACTAATTGTGGGGTAATTATCCCCAACTTTAAAGAGTGAAGAATCAAAGTTAACTTAACTAGGAGAATATAAAACTAAATAATGAGGCAAAATCTTTTACTACAAGAATTCAAAGCAAAGGGTTTTATTCTTTTTTTAATGTCTATAGTTCAAGGGACGCGGGTGGCACTGTGGTCTAAACCACTGAGCCTTGGGCTTGCCAGTCAGAAAGTTGGCGGTTCGAATCCCCGCAACAGAGCGAGCTCCCGTTGCTCGGTCCCTGCTCCTGCCAACCTAGCAGTTCAAAAGCACGTCAAAGTGCAAGTAGATAAATAGGTACCGCTCCAACGGTAAGGTAAACGGCGTTTCTGTGTGCTGCTCTGGTTCGCCAGAAGCGGCTTGGTCATGCTGGCCACATGACCTGGAAAAACTCTGCGGACAAACACCGGCTCCCTCAGCCAGTAAAGCGAGTTGAGCGTCGCAACCCCAGAGTCGTTTGCGACTGGACCTAACGGTCAGGGATACCTTTACCTTTACCTTTATTTATAGTTCTTTTTTTTGGGGGGGGACCTCTGCCATTATCCTCTGCAAACAAGAAAGGTGGCAAAGTATTAAGATTGCATTGCAATTAGTCAGCAGTTTTTAGAAGTTCTGGAGCTATATGGCATAAATATACATTTCCTCCTTACAGGTTTTCATTTTTGTCTGGAAATTGATGTGCCATCTTCAGAGTTATATGATTTCACTTCTCCTTGTTATCCTCATTGTGAAATCATCCTGTCTGAATATGTAACTATTTTGGTTAGGAAAAGAAGCACTCTGAAACAAAAATGTCATTTCTATGCACTGACTTCAAAGAGCTGCATTAATTAAGAAGGTGGGAATGGTAAGATTTTAAAGGCTGATGGGAAGGTGACTGGGCAAGGAACACTCTCTCACACAGGATAGTGTGGAACGATGGTGAAATATTTCATTTCTGACCTTCCCCAGCAAAACCAGAGGTAGTTTCCTGTGTTGAGAAACATTTCTGCCTGATACCCCAGAAAGCCACTGCTGGTCAGAGGACACAGCACTGAGCTTGATGGAGCAGTGGTCTAACTTGGTAAATACAGCATTAAAATTAATACTACAAATATTAAGTATATAAAGCCCTACTCCGCCTTTTTCCAATTTGGATATAAATGAGTTTATACTCTTTGCAGTACTGATTCAGAGTCTTCAACTCAGCTTACCAATGGCTCTTATTTAGTGATCCAAATCAAAGTTGATAAAACCCTCACATATATTTCTTCTGAACAGCAGATTTTCTTCAAAGACAGTATTTTAAAGAGATAAGCACCTACTACATTCCTTTGTTAAGTCTCTTACAAGGGGGCTCCTTAAAAAAACTTCCATACATTTCGTGTCCTTGGGATTCTCCAGATGAATACATGGATTAACCTGATGATTTTGTTATTTTTTAAAAAATAAAGTGGAACGCTTTCATTACAGATGTTCATGTTGTGGTTTAAAAGGAAATGATTCCTAAAAAAGGAAAGCATCGCATCAGTCTTTGGTTTGCTTTTGATTATGGCATATTTTTGTGATTTTATTCTGGAGTTCCCTTCAAGGTAATTTTATTGCCCTGTTTAAGCAACTTCTGCCATTGTCAGGGTTGACCATATATATTGCACTTTCTATTGCCTACAATCATGAACAGTTTATAATTTACCATTATCCCCGAAGATGTTCTTGAAATGAGATGTTTCATCTCAGTGGTCATACTTGAGCTGCATTTTCCAAACAAATAAATTAGCAGGCCTGTGGTATTGTTTTCAGGGTTTACAGGCCATTTGCATAGAAAGCTTTGTTTCTGGAAGAACCACTTAAAACTTAATATTCCTGTGAGCTACAGAAATATTGTTTTGGGGTTGATGCTTGGTGGAATGTATTTTGCATTATGGTAGGAAAGAAGCCTAAATAGGTTTCAGCCTCTAGCAAAATATTAATCACACCATTGCATAGAATGACTGCAGTGTAAAATTAATCCCGTTCTTTAAGTGACATTGTTTAAAAATCATAGGGAAGTCTTTTATTAAGAGAAGAGAAGGGAAACTGTCAGGTAAAAAAGGTAAAGGTAAAGGACCCCTGACAGCAGTGGCGAAGCTGCATGCTCTGCTACCGGGGGCGGAGAGCGGGTGGGGGCGTGACGGGTCCCTGCGGGGGCCCGGCACACGTGGGGGTGTACAGCACGTGTCTGGGGGGGCCCACCACGGTGGCACCCTATCAGAATAATGGTGCCGGGGACGGTCCGCTCCCTCCGCACTCCCGTTCCTCTGCCAGTGCCTGCCAGTTAAGTCCAGCCGCGAACAACTCTGGGGTTGTGGCGCTCATCTCGCTTTACTGGCCAAGGGAGCCAACGTTTGTCTGCAGACAGTTTTTCCGGGTCATGTGGCCAACATGACTAAGCCGCTTCTGGCGAAACCAGGGCAGCGCACTGAAATGCCGTTTACCTTCCTGCTGGAGCGGTACCTATGTATCTACTTGCACTTTGATGTGCTTTCGAACTGCTAGGTTGGCAGGAGCAGGGACCGAGCAATGGGAGCTCACCCCATCACAGGGATTCGAACCGCCGACCTTCCGATTGGCAAGCCCAAGAGGCTCAGTAGTTTACACCACAGCACCACCCAAATAATTTGCAGAAAAGGCAGAAGATCCAGAAGAATGAGATCCTACCAATGGCATTCAATTCTCTTTAATCCAAAATGACTCTGATTTTAATCCATACTTTCAAATAGCTTTAACTTTTTTGGGGGGAGAGGACCTTTCATGTGAACTAGAACCATGATGATGTGTCAACCGGGAACAATTCTGGGCCTTTTATATATGTTGGTCTCAGTTCTGCATCTGAACTCTTCGCGGAAATGTTAGCTTCATTGGAAAGCTCAAGTCAGCCATGAGGCCTTAAGTATTTCTATGCAAATTACCTGAAAACCTTGAAAAACGTGGCCTGAAAGGCAGCCTAGGAATATCCAAGGGGAAAATATGAAAAATGAAAGAACAAGCTAAAGAACCAAATGTTACTGATTAACTTTAACTTACCAACTCTCATGATGGATGCTGAATGTGGATAGCCACCACAGTGATCATATAACCGTTGATCTGGCTATACAATGAGGAGAACTGCACAATTATTTACTTCCTAGGATTTCTGACTGGATGTAGTTGTGGGGTAGAAATTCAACTGACAACATGGGAACCCTACAAATGACCGCCGGGTTGGGTTGGGGAGCATCTAATGAGGTGGAATGTTGAAGGTTTTAGGATAGAAGAAAGGAAGTACTTTTTACACACACCATTTTGTTAAAATATGGAGTTTATTACTGTGATATGTGGTGATGGCCACCAGCTCTGATGGCCTTAAGAGGGATTAGATAAATTTGTGGAGAATAAGGCTCTCAGCTGTTACCAGTTGCAATGACTAATGCCCACCACCTGCTGTAGTAAATTGGAAACATATTATGATACAGCCATCAGAACATGAGAATAAGCTGTAGCTTTGACCCAAATTACGTGTTACAGGGAAACACATAGGGGCCAATGATCCACATTCTCCTCCATATCTCCCTGGTGACATATCATTGAAAGAATGTCCCGTGTGATGTCACTTTGCTAGCATTTTCCTGGCAGGAAGTGAAGAAACATAAGTGTAAATTATTCTCCCTAGCTTTTTATGATATCTGCTCTTGTCATTGGTTTACTGCCAACCAATTCTGTTCCAGTGATTTATTGTTTCACTTGTTTTCTGATTTCAACGTGTTTGTTGCTTTAAAAATCCCGCGAGCTGCCCCTGACAGCCCTTGACTGAAGGACAGGATGGAAAGAGTTTAATTAATTAATTAATTACATTATGGCACAATGTGCCAGGGAGACGCAGAGAGAAACACAGGTTGGCGGTGGCCAGACATGTCCCCAGAACGTGGAGTGTTGGCAACAGTGCCAAGTAAAGACTCAGTTGCAAACCCAAGTTTTCTGCTACATCATATAGAGCAGGGGCCCTTTTTCATATTTGGGGGCACATTTGCAAACCAGAGAAGCTGTCTTGGCCACCACACATTTCCAGCAACCAAGCACACATTACAACCTTTTCTATTGGCTATGGCAGAATCTTTCTTTCAACAGAATCTTTCAACTTCAGCAAGGGGAGGGTGTGTTTTGGGTGCTGGAGGAGATCTCTTAGTGTCTCTGAAGTTTTCTAATAATAATTCTGGCTGGGTTTTCCCACTCTAGTAGAACAGAAGGCTCCTGGTTCAATCTCTGGCATCTCCAGGTAACCCTGTGTGAAATCCTGCAGAACCACTGCCATTCAATGTCACCAGCAATAATAACGATATGTATAATAATAATGATAATGGTGATAATTTTGCATCTCTGCAGCACGGAGCACCTCATAGAAGTTATAATAAAGAAAGAGGAATGTTTCCACCTTTGTTTAGTGCCAAGCACTCTCCAGCTCCCAGCCAGCATGCCCAATGGTCAGGGATGACATGACACTAAGGAGGTTAGAGTGTTGTATTAGGGTCTGGAGACCAGAGTTCAAATCCTCACTTAGCCATGAAGCTTATTGGGTGACCTTGGGCTGGTTTCTCTCTCTCCCCCCCCCCCCAATCTCACTGGATTTTTGTTGAGTATAAATGATAAGGGGGAGAACCCATGTACCTTAAGCTCCTGGGATAAAAGGGCAGAGCATAAAAGCAACAAATAAATTGTAATTCAGCAGCAGTTGATATATGAAGTTCTCTCTCTCTCTCTCTCTCTCTCTGTGTGTGTGTGTGTGTGTGTGTGTGTTTCCCTTGCTGCCTCCTTCTTTTCCCTGTCTCTCCACCTTCACGCGCCCTGTCCTTTTGAAGATGCTACATTTGGTGCTCAGCAACTAAATGCTCCATGGTGGGATTTTTGTCCTTTGTACTCTGATGCGTACTCTGGAAAGAGTTACATCTATTGATCTGCCCAGTTTTGCCTCTGGCCCCACCCACCACTGACACACGACTCCCAGAAGGCAGAAGACTGCTCTATGGAGTAGGAGATAACACACACCTGGAACAGATTCATGTCAGAGACTGGTTTAATTGATGCAGTCCTTCATAAAAAACAGTCGGGAACAGAGATTAGCCTTCTAATCCCATTCTGAATTCTGACTCTCTGGCTCTCTTCTTTCAGAGTCCTGAAATTCCAGGATCTTGGACCATTTATTGTAGATGTCTGCTGGCTTCTGCCCGAGAATGAAAACAATTTGTTCTGACGGAGGATAATCCCTTCGGAGGGTGCACCACCAGCTGGCCGTGTCGAGGGCCAAGGTGCATCGTTCCTAGAAGCAGGATGTGGTCCTGTGCCAAAGTCAGCAGAAACAAACAAATAACCATGTCATACCCTCCATCCAAACTCTAGTCTTCCCACCATGCCCAAACAGAAATAAAAACAGGATGCGGGAGCCACATCTAAATCAAGCGTTTAGTGCAAACATTTGCACACCTTGGAATGATCTTTGAGTTTTTTAAGGGAAGAACACCCTGGGAAACATCTCATGGACATCTGGGGACATTTTGTGGCATCTGTTTTGCAAGCCGGGAAGAATAAATCCTACACTTAAAAGCATTGGGATCGTTTGCGCCATATGGCTGATGACAGTGAATTTCTCTCTCACTCACTCTCTTTGATATGGTGAATCCACAGTCAAATATCTAGCAGGGTTTGTCTCAGTCGTCTTTAAGATGAACTCCCCACAGTGAGACAATATTCTCTTTCAGTGGAGGTCAGCAGGGCATGGCTTCTTGATCGTCCTACTCCTTCAGCCATTTACAAAAAAGGAGGACAAATAAACATTAATAATAAGTCAAAACAAAAAATTCCTTCCAGTAGCATCTTAAAGACCAACTAAGTTAGTTCTAGGTATGAGCTTTCGTGTGCATCTGAAGAATATCTGAATATCTGGAGAAGTGTGCATGCACACGAAAGCTCATACCTAGAACTAACTTAGTTGGTCTTTAAGGTGCTACTGGAAGGAATTTTTTGTTTTGACTATGGCAGACCAACACGGCTACCTATCTGTAATTAATAATAAGGACTTTCTGCATCCAGAAAAGGTGTGGTGTGTTGCTGGATCAGTACGCAAGGGAGGGAAGTTTCTCAAGCAAGCAAGATGTTTAATGCAAAACCATCTGCTGGGATCGGCTAAAGGTGAATTCAGTCAGCTTCAAGGTATACACTCCCAACTTGGGAGGGGTGAATTCTTCCGTGCTGCTAACAGACTTGACTATGGCAGACCAACACGGCTACCTATCTGTAATTAATAATAAGGACTTTCTGCATCCAGCTTGCTTTACCCCGGTGCAGGCAAGTTAATACAGTCTGAAGGTAATTTTTAGACACCTTTGGCAGGTGTCGGCTTTGAGGAAGTTGATAGCACACTCTCAAGATCAGACGTAAGATAGCTGGAAGGGATTGTGTGATTACTGGTGCTTCCAGACCACTGCTATTTTTTGGTGGGATTCAGTCACCTCGCAACAAAATCAGGTTGTGCAACAATAGCTGACTGAGAGGTCTTGCACAACAAACCCACTTCCCCCAAAGATTAGACGTTTTTCAATAAAGAAAGTGACAGGAAAATGCAGTGGAAAGTGTAGGATGATGCTTGCTTTGAGGTAATGTCTAAATTCCCCACAAACAAAGTAGAATACATGCTCATTTAATAGTCGATGTTGTCTAATCTCCCTGAAAACAAATCTGAGTGAATGGTCAAGAATCAGGTCTTGGGCAACTATGTCAGTTTTGGTTTCTCTCAGTTTTTCATTTTTAAATCTTAAATTCAGTTCTCCATATTTTACACATCAGTTTTATCATTTGTTTTTTTAAAAAAGTCCTCATGAAAATTTATTTATTGCATTTATACCCCACCTTTTCCTCAAGATGTTCAAGGTGGTGTACATTGTTCTCCTCATTTTCTCCTCACAATAAACCTGTTTACACCAACCCCCTCCCTCCAAAGATGGCCGACAGCAATGGATCATCTGGGCAAGAACAGTTTTGAAACCTCAAGGTTGCTTGCAAACTTAACACCATTGCAACACATTCTTTTGTGCTTTCCAAGGAGTTGATTAGCTAAAATCAAAGCGGGGGAACCATTGTTTTGCAGCAACTAAAACTGCTTGTTTGGTGTATATCTACTGTCTTCAGAAAGGGCTGTGCACAGTGACTCCTCATCCACACGCAACGCAGCATCTTTTAAAGTCTGTTAGCAGCACGGAAGAATTCACCCCTCCCAAGTTGGGAGTGTATACCTTGAAGCTGACTGAATTCACCTTTAGCCGATCCCAGCAGATGGTTTTGCATTAAACATCTTGCTTGCTTGAGAAACTTCCCTCCCTTGCGTACTGATCCAGCAACACACCGCACCTTTTCTGCAATGTGCACAACTCCAGATAAGAATTGTGAGTGGCGATTCATGAATTGCGTAAGTTCAGAGTTCAGCTTGGCCCAGCTCCCTGAGTCAGGCCAGATTTGGGGTTATTAAAGAAAACATGCCAAACCACAGCATTACCTTATTCCCACCTGCAATCATAAATATATCTCATGTTTCTTTAAAGTTTTGAGTTCACCAAAAGGTTTAGGCGGCTCAGTGAACATTTTCACCAGAGAAGTCCCATTAAAACAAATGGAATTGCAGTAAATGTCAGCTAGTCAATGGAATCATTCCTTTGTAAAATTTGGCCAGAGTTCAAAGTCAAATTCTAGTCAACTGGGTTCACGCAGTTCAGAGGTGCAATAAAGCTAAACTTGCAGTGTAGAAGTAGGACCACCCTGAATTCATTTCTGTCCAAAAGGCAGAAGAGCTCCCAAAATCTGTGTGGCTGCCCTGTGTGTGGTGAATGTGTGAACTGCAGTTAGCGGTCTTCTCCGTGAAGAACCTTCTGGACTGACTCCACCCACCCAACATGACCCATTGGGTAGGAAGGAGGATAAAGGGCTTCTTTTCCCAGCTGAATGTTGCTTGAGCAACAAGGCCAATGTGAGTGTTGTTGGTTTCTCTCACTTGTGTCTGTGGCCCTGCCTTCTGGTTTGTTCTCTAATCTGGGTTGGTCTTCAGTTCTGACTCCCACTTCCAGTCTCCCAACTCACTTCAGACCAGTCCTTGGAATGAACCAGGCCTTTTTTCAGTTGGAACATTCCAGAATACATTCCGGCACCTGTCAGGTGTGTTTGTGTGAAATACCATGTAAATGAGTTGTGAATTGAGCTGGAATGGAATTAGTTCCAATTTGGAAGGGATGAACTAGAATGGATTGCTTTTTAAAATGTACTTTCCCAGCACTGCTCCATAGCCTGCCCTGATCATGCTTTTCTTTGGAAAACCTTGTGCTTGGGGTTATGTGAAGGGCTGGCCTGCAGGTTAAGACCTGTGATGCCTCAATCCCATGTAACAGCTATCACTTGATGCTGCAGCGATCACTTGGCAAGACTGTGTGTGGGAGCCGTCTCAAAGCAGTCCATAGAGATCTTGTGATCAGTTCACACATGAAAAACGAGGTGATATGCAAGGCAAGCCATTGGCATAGAGCTGCTTGTCCTATGGGTTCTGCAGTTTTTAACACACTGACCAAACAGTTCCATTTGGTGGTTTATGGATCTGAGGCGAATATGGTTTTGCCAGATCTGGGCAGCAAGTTGCTATACAGGAAAAGCTGCCTTAAATAGCCAGCTCACTGCAATTGCTTTTAAGGCGGCTGCCATATGGCTATGTTTGTTTGTTTGCTTTGGAAGATTAGGCTTAGTAATTTCTTTCAGTAATTTTCTTTATATAAGTGAATTGTTTGTGATCTTATACATCTGCTGAAAATATTTGGCATGTGGCGTCCCTTCCTACTCGACTTCCAATGAAAATAGAAATGGAAGAAGAAATTGCCAATGTTTGCTTATTTATCCCATGTCCAGAACAGGAATCAGTCCAATGACTATGATCAGTATTTACTGTTGTTGTTGTTGCTGCTGCTGCTGCTTTCAGTTCGCAGTTGATATGCAATTGTTTAGACACACACACACACACACACACACACACACACCCATTTTGCATTGTGTTTCCTTTAAGTTGAAATGAATGGGGTGGAATAACATAATGACAACATAATTTATGTGCTTAAGTGCATTACGTAAGTTACATCATTTCACCACAGGGGACAGCGAGCAGAATAATGTGAGTTTGGGCAGAAGATGAATTGCAGCGGAATGGAAACCACGCTGCATACAATGGAGTGGAAATGATGCCTTCCTACATCCCTACACTCAGGTAGAGCGGACAGTTATGCATTGTCAAAAAAACAGGTCATAGATTTGCATAAAACTCATATGTGCCAATTTATGTGTATAGTTGCATACTTAGATATAATTAATGCAATTTAAATAGACATATATTTCATCTCAGCATAGTGGGGAACACTGTGGTCTTGCAGACAAATGTGTGAACAGCTGTTTAAACTGTTAACCAGGTCCTGTTGAGGGGCAACTTCAAAGCCCCTGCTCTCTCTTCTTACGTTTTGCCATCCTTAAATCAGACCTGGACATTTCAAAAAGAAGGCTGCTTCACATACTTGCCCTCGGGTGCTGCTTGTGGGCTTCCCATAGGCATCTGGTTGGCCACTGTGAGAACAGGATGCTGGACGAGATGGGCCTAGATGTTCTTCTGTAGAACATGTGGCTATCCTACACTCAAGATGCAACTGATTCAGACACCTGAGCTTTAGTAAATCCCATTCTAAATCTGGACATTCTTCCAAATCATACATGTACATATGGCTGGACAAAAAATATTTGAATTACAAAAAAGAGATGGATAGACATTATTTGAAATGGCACAAGATAAAATGTATCCAATGGAGTAAATGGACAAATATCTCACTTCCTGCATATATATATATATAAAATTTGTCTTGGTTTGTATGCACAATATTTATTGAAGGTAGTTGGGGCGAGACGGCAAGTTTTACTCACAATAGAAACACTGAAGTTAGGTCCACTAATTTCAATGGGTCTGTTCTGAGTAAAGCTTATTTGAAGACTGCCAATGATTGGAGAAACCCAATAATCAAAGCTTTTCCTTCAGCCCTGCTCAAAGGGATGGAACCTGCAAGAAGGAAGCTATTAACTAGCATGGCAGGGGAGCTTGGCAGAAAGAGACTGACCACTGACTGACCACTGAGTAAACAATTACAGAAGGATCTTGGCCATCAGAAGGGCATTGCTGGATGCAAAGTACTATGAAGAATTGATGCTTTTGAATTATGGTGCTGGAGGAGACTCTTGAGAGTCCCATGGACTGCAAGAAGTTCACACCTATCCATTCTGAAGGAAATCAGCCCTGAGTGCTCACTGGAAGGACAGATTGTGAAGCTGAGGCTCCAATACTTTGGCCACCTCATGAGAAGAGAAGACTCCCTGGAAAAGACCCCGAAGCTGGGAAAGATGGAGAACACAAGGAGAAGGGGATGACAGAGGACGAGATGGTTGGATGGTGTTCTCGAAGCTACAAACATGAGTCTGACCAAACTGAGGGAGGCAGTGGAAGACAGGAGTGCCTGGCGTGCTCTGGTCCATGGGGTCACGAAGAGTCAGACACGACTAAACGACTAAATAACAACAAAAAGTGGTGTGGACCACCAAACTTTTAAAATTCTTCTTCGAGAGGATGGTGGGAAAGGTGTGGCCCTGAAGGAACCCTGTTTGGAAGCAACCTTGGTCATCAGAGAAATGCAGGAACCATTCTAGCTGGGTGGCACACTATTAATGTGCAGGTGGACAAAGATAGGAGTTATGATTTCCTTTACATTATTCCTCGGCGTTGAGTTATTGTTGTTGTTGTTGTTTATTAACCACCACCTGTGTGGGACCCAGGTGGCCAGGGCCTCCCCTGCTGTCCCACAGTGTCTGGCGTTGGGGAAATGCACCAATCCTTTTCCTGGTGCGCCATCTGTTCTCCTCACCTCGCCATCCCTGCATTCAAGACATCTGCTTTGTAACCTGATACAGCTCAATGGAAACGACATTGCTTCTGTTTCATCTTTTCCTTGAGTGCTAACCTAACAAAAGAAAGGCCACATATTTTTTAAATTTTCTGTTGCTTTTTTAAGACGGGAGAATTAAACCTTAAGGTTCATAAAACAGGAGCCCGGGTAACAAAGAAATCTCCGGGCTTCTCTTTCAGTTTTACAATTCAAGCTTAAAGTCATCCTCAGTGTGGACTTTGTGGGTCGTGAAAAGATTTTTGATGGGAGTCTCTGCGTCATGACAATAGTGATGCACTTGTTAGGATTTCACCAGCACAAATCAGGTTATTTATGCTCTGTCGATGTATGTGCTAGATATGCATGTCTACTCAGAGGTAAGCCTCAGAGAGTTCATCTGTTTATTTATAAAACTGCTTATAGACCACCTTACGAGGGCACAGCTCACCCGAGGGGGCTTGCATCTCGTAAAAACACACTGATGTTCAGAAAGCTGCCAATTTAAAAGCAGCAGTCTAAGAAGCATTTTTTAAAAAACATAGGCTGGTTTTAAATACATAAGCAGCAAAAACGAAATGCAGCCCATTCAGGAACAGGCTTCTTGAGAAATGCCAGTCCATCCATATATATATATATATATATATATATATATATATATATATATATATATATATAAAACCAACCCTGCTTAAATATTTGAAAAGTTGGGGCTTCCTTCACTTCTACAGTGGTACCTTGGGTTAAGAACTTAGTTCGTTCCGCAGTTATGGACCACCGGTATTAAATTTACTGCATGTAATGCTTTAAAAGAAAACATTATGAAAATGATCTATCGGTGGTACATGACCCCAGTCAAGCTTGCAAAAATTTACCACTTGCCTAATAATAAGTGTTGGAAATGTAATGAGACTGAAGGCACCTTCTACCACCTTTGGTGGACCTGCCCAAAGGTTAAAGCTTTCTGGGAAATGATCTATAATGAAATTAAGAAGGTCCTTAGGTGGACTTTTCCTAAGAAACCAGAGGCTTTTCTCTTGGGCATGGTTGGCCAATTGGTGTTAAAGAAGGATAGGATTTTCTTTATGTATGCCACTACAGCAGCAAGAATTCTACTGGCAAAGTATTGGAAGATGCAAGAACTACCTACTCTGGAAGAATGGCAAACAAAGGTGATGGACTTTATGGGACTGGCCGAGATGACGGGCAGAATCCGTGACCAGGGGAAAGAGACAGTGGAAGAGGACTGGAAGAAATATAAAATATATCTTAAAAACAATTGTAAAATTGAGGAATGTTAAGATGTCAGGGGGTAAGAGGTAAAGAATTGCAGCAGTAACTAAAAAACTAAAGGAAACTTTATGAAAGGGAATTAAGACAATGGACTTAAGGGTTGCTAAAGAATCATTAAACAAGGATGCAGGGATGGGGAGGTATGGGGAAGTCAAAAGAAAGAAGAGTATGAAATGATGAATTTGAAGTTACATGGGTTTAATTGTTTTGTGTGCCTTGTCTGTTTTTTGTTTTTCTTTTGTTTGTTTGTTATGTTTTCAATATTTGTCTGAAAAACGAATAAAAATTAATTTTAAAAAAAAAAAAGAACTTAGTTCGTTCCGGAGGTCCGTTCTTAACCTGAAACTGTTCTTAACCTGAAGCACCACTTTAGCTAATGGGGCCTCCCACTGCTGCTGCGCGATTTCTGTTCTCATCCTGAAGCAAAGTTCTTAACCTGAGGTACTATTTCTGGATTAGCCAAGTCTGTAGCCTGAAGCGTCTGTAACCAGAGGTACCACTGTATTTCCATCATTTATATCCTGCAGCTTCAACATAAACTTATATTTCCAGGGCAGCTAACAAAGGAGTAAGAAACAGTAGAAGCACAATTTTTAAAAATGTAGAAAATAGTGTGTATAACAGGTGTGGGGAACCTTTGGCCCTCCAGATGTTGCTGAATTACAAGTGCTGTCAGCCCCAGCAAGCATAGGCATCCTTGAACATTGTTCAGCAAAATCTGGAGGGCCAAAAATTCCCCATACCTGGTGCATGGGACTGTAGCCTTTTTTACAGCTCATTTTTGCTTAGGACCAATTTACCTAAGAGGCTGCTTCAGCTTGAATATTCCTGTCCAGCAACTGCACAGCTTTTAAGATAGGGCACTACTGAGAGTACCACTTGTCCCAGAGGTTCACGTTGTTGCTGGTGGTAGTGGTTTGAATTCATACCCAACCCTTCTACAAGAAACTGGACTTTTAGTGTTGCTGCTCCGGCCCTCTGGAATCAATTACCAGCTGAAATTAGACATGGAGCCTGCAGATTGGTGTTTTATTGCAGCTGTATGAAGCAACATGTTCTAGACACGATAATAGGGCTTCAGTGGTAGATTCCTTCTACTTCAGTTTGATGTGCTATGCTTCCCCAGTGCTGTCTAGAGGGGCTATAGAGCAACAAAATTGGGACAGAAATGAACCAGAACATTTGTGCTATAGAAAGTTACGGCATGTTACCAGATACGCACTTATTGGAAAAGAAGCAGCGTTTTGCAGCTGCAAACAGTACAGTATTGAAATTGTAAACCTGTAAGAATGTATTGTTGTAGAGAAGGTTTTAATCGCTTTTAGAATTTACATCATTTGCATTTTAATTTTATCCTGCTGTACACCATTTTGATGGCCTCAGGCTGCGACGTGGTTTATACATTGTGAATCATCCCCATTATCCTGGGGTCTCCGCAAGAGCAGATAAAAAGTTTGCTGTATTAATGGGCCGTATACAAAAAGCACTGTTGTTCTTTTCTGATCGGCAGCTGCTAAAATAAATTCAGTTCGAGGCTGTCTGCGGTCAAAGTGACATAATTTGTGATATAATTAAATACACACAACTGTGTTTAAATAACATTAAGGGTCCAGCTCAAAGCAAACCCAAGGCCGGAAATCAAAAGTAATATTGAACTTCCACTTTTAGGTCCAGCTGATGTGAATAAAAAGTGTGTTGTGGGTAGTGTGTTGGCTACAGCTCTACAGCTGCTAGATTTAAGTAGGCCTGCCAGTCTGATATTCAACAGGTGAAGCATTCTGCTACACACATCCCTGGGGAATCCTAATAATAAGCTCTTTTAGTTTTATCCTTTGCAATACGTTCATGAATATATAGTACACAGCGGTGGGGAGCAAAATTGGCAAGAAATGCAGCATTTCTCAGTTGTCTAAGTAGAGCTCTCTCATTCTGGCCAGCTAGGATACACCATTCCATCTCTTGTTCCAGTCTCCAATCCACCATCACCATCCTTAAAAAGTCAGTATTCTGGACTGAGGGAGTGTGCTCAGTCCTTGCTGGGTTATTCTGGGTTTTGTTTCTAAATATATTTTTGTACTTCTGTAAGCTTTCTGCAACCCCCTCCCCCCAAAAAAACTGCTGATGTCCCCCCCCCCCCCTTTCTGCTTGGATAGTGTCATTTTCACTATAAAAATATCTACATGCAGAAAATGAGCTTGGTATTAGTGTATAGGATCCTCGGTCGTAGATTTAATCACCAAACTAAAGAAATTTGGGGTAAACGGTTAAAACCAAGTAAATCAACTTTTTTGCTCCTAGCAGAGGCGCAATTTTTATTTCTCCAAACTAGGAAGAAGGAAATTCACTAGGTAAACCTTTTCTTTTCATTGTTGCACCTAATATATGTTGGGGAAAGCTTCATCTGCTGAATTTCTGCTTGTCATGTAGTTGTAAAAGGTACAGTTACCCTTTAACAAAGCCGTCAATCCTGTCTCCTAGACTTAATACTGTATCCAATACCTGCCCTGGCCAGAGTCCTACTGAATCTTTAAATTCCACAGTGGACTAGGAGACAAAGCAGCCTGTCCTTTTCATTAATCTCCAGTTATTATTGTTAACATGCCGCTTCTTATTTCAGTGATCTAAACTAAAAAATATGACAAATAACAAAATCAATACACACACACACACACACACACACACACAAATCCACATTTTAGAGCAGCGCAGAACAATTAGATGAAATCTCTTCTTGAACAAGAGCAGGGAAACCATTTCCAGCCTGAGGGCCTCATTCCATCACAAGCGAGTTCCCAGGGGCCGCATGACAACAGTGGGTGGGGCAGTGGATGTGACTCCCGGAGGCTGCAGTCCAGCCACAAAAGCCAGAGGTTTCTACGCTTACATCCAAGCAAGCAAGAGGCCCTGTTTAGAGTTCAAGGTCACATTCTAGTTAGGTAAAAGTTGTGGAGAGAGGTGTGGAGCAGGGCCAGTGAGGAGGTGGGGCCCGGGAAGGGTCCAGAGGGCTGAATGAAGAGCTCTGAAGTGCTCTGAGAGCCAGCGTGGTGTAGTGGTTAAGAGCGGTGGACTCATAATCTGGTGAACCGGGTTTGCTTCCCCGCTCCTCCACATGCAGCTGCTGGGTGACCTTGGGCTAGTCACACTTCTTTGAAGTCTCTCAGCCCTGCCCACCTCACAAAGTGTTTGTTGTGGGGGAGGAAGGGAAAGGAGAATGTTGGCCGCTTTGAGACTCCTTCGGGTAGTGATAAAGCGGGATATCAAATCCAAACTCTTCTTCTCTTCTTCAACATTTGGCCCTTGAATCTGACTTTCCCCACCCTTGCTCTTGAACATCAATACAAACCAAAGCAAATAGCATATGGGAACCCTCCTAAGTACTAGCAGAGCATAGAAATACGGGGGACACCCAGCCCCAACCACCAACTACTCCAACTATGTGTGTATAGCATGCCCTATATTTCTCTGATGAAAATAGGGACATCCTGTTCCATAACAACAACAACAACAACAACATTATTTATACCCTGCCCATCTGACTGGGTCACCCAAGCCACTCTGGGCAGCTTCCAACATATATAAAAACACAATAAAACATTAAACATTTAAAAAAACTTCCCTATACGGGGCTGCCTTCAGAAGTGTTCTAAGGGCTGTACAGTTACTTATCCCCTTGTCTCGGGGGTCGCATAACCATACCCTGCTACATTTCTCCGATGACGATAGGGACGTCCCAAGGAAAAGCGGGACATTCTGGGATCAAATCAGAAACCGGGATGGCTTCTGTAAATCCAGGACTGTCCTTGGAAAATAAGGACAATACTCTCACTTTTGCTGATGCCTCCCCAGCTTAATCTCACCAACACTGAATGCCCTACGTAAGTTCCTCACTTTCTTCTACCAGGTGTAGGGAAACGTTTCTCAGGCCAGGGGAGACATTCCCTTCTGAGCAACCTTCCAAGGCCATGTGTCAAGGGTTGAGGGTTCAGAGACAAAAGCGCAAGGTGAAACAAATGTAAAAGTTGCCTTTGCACAGTAGGTTAGTCCAAAGCCAACGCCCCTCTCATCCTCCATCCAGGCAAAGAAGAGGCGTTTTTGGAGCTCAAGGGCACATTCCAGCCAGACAAAAACCAAAGGAGGGTGTGAAGCTGGCCTGGTGGCCTGGGGAGAGTTCTGTGGGTGGGACGGAGAGGCATGGGGGGCTGCATTCACCCCCTGGGTCGGAGGATCCTCTCCCCTGCCTCCCCCAATAGCCAGATAGCATCCTTGGGATTCAGACAGAGAAGGTGGGCAGGGGACCAGACCAGGGAAGGAAAGGCTGAACCATGACTTTCTTCTACAGCGAGTGCCCTGTATCACCCGCCTTTTGGTCGAAGGCGAACCTGAGTCTTCTGGGGCCTGAGAAGGATGCTGGGCCAGGTGGCTAAAGTGGGAGAGGCCATAGAACAGGCTGTACCACTTCCAGTTTCAAGGGAGTGGAGCCACAGCCGAACGGTTCCCCACCTTAAAATGAGCACCACTCAAATAGGGCTGGGCTCAAGCTTTGCTCTCTGGTGTGCTAGTTTTGCACTTACATAACATTTCAGAAATTTTTTATTGCTGCACAGCAAGCTCTGGAAGAGTACTGTATACCAGATCCTTCCGATCCCTTGGAGATCATTACATAACAACCCAGTATTTTATTAGTGTATAATGGCTGCATGGTAAGCCAGCCCACGCCATCTCAAATTCCAGCTCCTTTTGACTCAGATCCTTTTCTAGTGAATCCAGGGACGGCTCGTTGGGGATACTCTGTGTGGCAATACCTCTAATTCCCAGGCCAGATGTTGGTTCTGAAGCAGAAGCAAATACAGGCAAATGAGATGCTCGTGCATAGCCCAACTCCCAATGCATAATAGTTAGGGTGGGGGCACTCATGATCTGGTCCCCTCTCCCCCACAGAGGAGGTAAGATTGTCAGGAACAAGCGGGAGATGTTGGCATTCAAGCCGAATTCTTTGAATACATCGCCTGGACTGCTGCCTTCTTTTTCCAGAGTTAGCTGCACTGCTGGGGATTGGGGGCGGGGCGGAGAAAAAGGTTCGATTTGCATTTTTATATGAACCTCCCTAATTTGCACTTTATGGACCAATAAATGAGCAAACTCCGCTATCCTTCAGAATTCACGCTTCTCTGAATTTTGCGACGCCTGGTCTCCGGCTGCAAGAAGTGCCCGGAAATTAGTGGAAACACGGTTTGCAAAATGACATTCCATTAGGAAAACGGCTTGCAAAACTGCATATGTTTGGCAACATCTGGCATACCTAAAACCACAGAATTGTAGAGTTGGAAGGGACCCTGAGGACCATCTAGTCCAACCCCCTGCAATGCCAGAATATGCAGCTGTCCCGTATGGGGATCAAACCTGTGACCTTGGTGTTGTCAGCACCTTGCTCGAACCAGCTGAGCTACCTCATATACAAATCTCCATGCAAACTTTTAGAATTAAAAATCACACACTGATTATGAAACAGGGCAAGCTGAACTTAAGGTTGGAACAACGTGAAAGGCAGAGAATCTGAAATCCACAGCTTTGTCCATTCTCACAAGCTACCTTTTGCCAGCCTGACTATGCAGCACAGCTACTTATCAGAATCCCACCTGGACTAGCACTTCCTTCCCCACTTTGATGGACAGATCTATAGGGCAAAACAGACACAACCCCCCCTCCCTGTTTTTAGATTTTGGCAAAAAAAGACAAAGAAGCTAAGAGAGGGAGAGAAACATGTTGATCATTATTCTCTTTCTTCTTTGCCCTCCTCCCTCCCTGTTTTTTCACCAAAGAGAAATGTGTGGAGAGAGACCAGGTGTCTTTGCTGCTCTCTGCTCACCTGCAATCTCTGTTTGCGTTGTTCTGTGGCAACATTGGTCCCCTAGTTTTCAGCAGCAACAGCATAAAAGCACTAGGAGAGCATAAACAGGAAACTTGTGTTTAGGTGGGAGTTCCCAGGAATTTTGTTCTGCTGACCACAAAGGCCATGGGAGAAAGGAAGTAGGAAAAACACTGTAAATACCTGGGTGACTAATAACTTTGTGCTGCTCAGCTGCCCTTTTTGGGACATGCATCTTTCTGTTCTTTCCATGCAGGAGGAGAGGGGAGGGCACCATCCAAGGATGAGGCACAGAGACTTCACAGGTTTCTTGTCTTGGTGGTACTTAAATTCTCCCTCTCTGCAGTGCTTTGTGACTCTCCTACCAGATGCAGTGGTACAAAGTCATTTTACAGTGCCATCCCATCTACTCAAAGGCAAACAAGTCACACTGAGATGAGTGTGACACACTCCCAGTGTGTGTCTAGGATTGCAGCCTCAATCTTGCATAACACTAGCCTTATAAACTCCTGGGAGTTTCTGCACCAACAAATGTTTTAATGTAAGGTCCTTTGTAAGGAATGCTGAACTGGCCCAGCGGGAGCTGACCTAGGATATTGCCAGAGCAATGTAGTGGAAAACCTCAGCCCACTTTAAACATTTGCTAACCCACGCTGCTGATACAGGAAAACTCTTATAGCTGCTGCATGTGGGAGAATGTGATGTTTTTAAAAACCCTAACCTGCTGTGTGCAGGTAACCAGTGCATGCTGTCACCTGCAGTGCATGTGTTGGCAGCTGTAGCCTGAGCGCATGGGCTGTGCACGTGACGGTGCAGTGAATGTGGCAGGGACCTTTGGGGCGTCTCTCTCCGAGGACACGTCGCTGGCACAAGGACTGTACCTGGGGTAAAGCAGCACTGCTTAAATCACGGAGAACAGAAATGCATTGAGATCAAGGTAACTCACACTGCATCTTAAGAGCCTTTCAGCCACCGACAGGCTAAAACTTACTCCTTTATGAAGCTGCTACGTTGGAATCGCTTACGAAAGATCAGTGGAAGAGCAAGATGGGCTTTGAGTTTCGCTCGACGTGTAGGAAGCTTCTGTATTGCCTGCTACAGCAGGGATGGGGGACATTTTTCCAGGGCTGCACTTCCTCATAGATAACCTTCTGGGATTGGCATTCCAGAAGTGGGTGGAGCCAGAGGGGAAAGTGGGTGGAGCAATGGATGTAGGCTACATTTCAGCCACACAAAAGCTGTAGGGTTCTGTGCTGACATCTCTCTTCATCCTGCAAGCAAGAACCATTATCACAATTTGAGACTTTCCAGTCAAGCCAAAGTCCCCAAGGGGGCTGTGGGTGAGGGATGTTGTCTAGGGAGAGTCGCATGGGCCAAGTAGAGAGGCCTGGAGGTCCATATTCAGCCTCCCAGGGCCAGCTATCCCCTCCTTCCTGAGCTACAGCATCTGCAGGGTCAGCACAGGATTCATTGCCATCTGTGCAAAATGACCATCCC
Source organism: Podarcis cretensis (assembly GCF_951804945.1). NCBI lineage: Eukaryota > Metazoa > Chordata > Lepidosauria > Squamata > Lacertidae > Podarcis > Podarcis cretensis. Next base: position 20,125,182 of record NC_137181.1, read on the forward strand.
TTTCATCCAGCAGAGGCTGTTGGCTGAGCCATGCTGACGGGGAAAGGGGGGGAAGGAGAACAGGATGTGTGGCGGAGTGGTGCTTAAGCTCTGTAAAGAGAGTTGCCAGCACTCGAGGCTACTTTGAAAGCAAGTTTATAGACCTTAAAACCTAATTGCATCATTGGAGGTGGGGAGCTTTCAAGTTAGAATATATTTAGATCCTGGATGAAATCCTTGCTCCCCTAGTAATGGTCTCTTGCCATCCCTTTGTTTCCCAAAAGGCACTTTGCCTTGGGCGCAACTGGCTGGCTGGCACATGAGACAGGATTCTGGACTAATGGGCCCTTGGCTTGCTTCAACAGGCCTCTCCTTGTCCTCCTGGAACAAGGAGGGCAGGGGAAAATATTCCAACTGCACACACAAGTACTACCTGGAATTCAAGCTACAGTCTTTTCCAGTCAGCATCCCTTTGCAATGCAATCCCCAAAGTGCCCCAAGTTTAAAAAGCACCTTGGCAGCTCGATACAAACTCTGCCAACAAGCAAACTTGCATATGCCCCCGAGAGACTCTTTTTCTCCTATTGGCAGATCTTTCACTGAGTCATCCTATTGTGCTTTACTCTTAGGGATGCTTTCAGAGCAGTTTAAGGATTCAAGGTAGATGGCTGACGATTGCAAAACCCGACACACACAGAGCATTTTAAGATGACTTAAGGCTGCATAAGAGAAGCATCAGCCTCTCTCACACTCATGGCCCAAACAGATTTCTTTCGTCCTGCTGATCAAACAGTGTCCACAGGTTTTTGGAGCGTTTACCAAAAACCTGCATAATCTTTGAACAACAAGGAGAATAGAGTAGGCACATGCCATGGGCAGTGGTGCTGTTGTAACCGTACCATCAAATCTCTGGGAAAAGATTTCTCTCACCTCACTGGTACTCTGTGTGCTGTTAGACAATAAGAAGACCCTTTGGTAATTTGTTGCCTACAAGCTGCGCTCTGTCTCCCTCGCCCAAGGATGTTACACTGATTCTGAAGCAGAGCATGTTGAACAAAAGGGCAAAAACACCCCGTTGCACTCGCATTGTCTAAGAGGATTTGGATGAAAGTAGCCAAATCTTCACTCCCCTTGTTTTATACTGAAGCAGCAGCTGGAGGTGGGAGTCATGTATCTCTTTGTACGAGGTTTGCCCATTAGATCCCCAAAGGGATTTCCATTGTTACCCAGAGGGGCCCTCTGAAAGGAGAGCTTTTCTTCCTTTCTTCCCCGGCTATGAGCACAGCTTGGAAGATGTTTTGTCTTTTAAACTGACCGGCAGCAGCTTTCGCTGATCTGCATCTTGCATGTGGCAGAGATGGGGAAGGAATGGATTTCGAAGTGGGGCCATCTGTACAGAGCAAAACTGGCAAATCGGGGGTGGTTCGCGGGTCTCGGTGGTTTCCCTGCAAACACCGAGGACTGTCTGGCTAAACTGAAGACATCTGGCCAACTTAATTTAGAATGCAGGCTTTAATTTCACTGGAAGGCTCAGGCCCATTTGCCACCGAGATAAACTCCAGATTGGCAACACTGGGGCAGAAACTGTTACAGGCCTACATTTCAGTAATGAAGAAATTCACCTCCCTTGGGGGAGCAGATTAGTGCTGGAGTCACAGTACAGATCACCTTCAAGGCAGGAAGGGGAAAAAGCCAGTGGGGTCCAACCATTTTAGATACAGAGTGCAGGGGAAATGCTGTCTTCCACTTAGCTAACCAGGAAAGGGGGAATATGGGGGGTGGGGAATCCTATGGACTGGTCTCATAACAGCTTTGACAATGGGTACTTGGTACTGGCAAATGAGTCATCTGTCTGGTTCAGTGTGGGCACAATCGGAAAACTTGAATGTTGTATATATCCACACATTTGCACAGAGATTTGGCTGGATTCAGAAGTGAGGTCGATCACCTGCAAAGCCCTAAGCAGTTTTGGAATAGGATATTGAAAGGGTTGTCTTCTCCTGTAAATTCCTGCCCATCCACTTAGGTCATCTACGAAGGTGCTGGTTTGCACCTAGCTACTGTCAGAAGTCTGCTGGGTGAGAAGACTAGACAGGGCCTTTGTGATGGCAGCACCCAGATTGTAGAACTTTGTATCTTGGGACACTCATGTGGCCCCTTTTTATCAGTCTTGAGGCGTACTGTGAGGATAATTTTGTTTTGCTGAATTGGGGCGAGATTATTACTCCGTCCAAAAATGTATAACTTGCTGCTGAAATGGAATACACAGGATGAAATAGTCAAATCTGCTATGATTAAGTGGGCGCAAGATATTGGTCATAACATTATGTTTGCTGACTGGGAAAGGTTGTGGACCACCGGTATGAAATTCACGGCGTGTAACGCCCTGAAAGAAAATATTATGAAAATGATTTATAGGTGGTACATGACCCCAGTCAAGCTTGCAAAAATCTACCACTTGTCAGAGAATAAATGTTGGAAGTGTAAAGAAAGTGAAGGCTCATTCTTCCACCTCTGGTGGACGTGCCCAAGGATTAAGGCTTTCTGGGAAATGATATATAATGAAATGAAAAAGATGTTTAAGTACACTTTCCTGAAGAAACCAGAGGCCTTTCTCCTGGGTATGGTCAGCCATGTGGTGTTAAAGAAGGACAGAACTTTATTTTTGTATGCCACAACAGCAGCAAGGATCCTTATTGCAAAGCATTGGAAGACATCAGATCTACCCACTCTGGAAGAATGGCAGATGAAAATGACAGACTACATGGGACTCGCAGAAATGACGGGCAGAATCCAAGACCAGGAGAAAGAGACAGTGGAAGAAGATTGGAAGAAATTTAAGGACTATCTTAATAAATATTATAAGATTAATGAATGTTAGGTTGATATGGATTTAAAATAATGTGGTTTTCAGAGACGACGAGTATGAAAAAGAATGGAAGTGGTAAAAAATATTTGGGAAATAAGGGTATGGATTTGCTGATGGGATAATGAAATTAGAATACAGAACGGTGAGGTATGAGGAAGTCGGTGAAACTAGGTTGAGAAAATAAGGTTTGAAAGTTATACTTGTTGTCTTTGTTTGTGTCTGTTTTTATTGTTGTTGTTGTTTTTTATGTCTTTATTGGAAAATTTAATAAATATCATTTAAAAAAAAAGAAAAAAGATTATTACTCCGTCCTGTTATTTTATGTGCTGTTTTTATGCTTTTGCTACTGGTTTGGTTGCTTTTAGTGGAATTTTTGTTGTGCAATTTATTTCCACATCATTGTAGTAAGCTGGATTTGGGGACTGAAAGGGGCGTGTCTGTTTGTGCCTGAATATTTATATAAATAAAAACACAAAATGCTTTGGGGGGGTCCAGAATTCATCACAGAACTCTTTGACAGGGTAGGCTATATGCCACAAATGCAATGCCACAATGACTATTAAATGCTATTATCTGTACATCTCGGGTTACAAACACCTTGGGTTACAGACACTTCAGGTTACAGACTCTGCTAACCCAGAAGTAGTACCTCGGGTTAAGAACTTTACCTCAGGATGAGAACAGAAATTGCATGCCGGCGGCAGCAGGAAGCCCCATTAGCTAAAGTGGTACCTCAGGTTAAGAACGTTTTCAGGTTAAGAACAGACCTCCGGAACGAATTAAGTACGTAACCAGAGGCACCACTGTACATAGCTTTGGTCTGGTGCCTGATCTGGAGGCCCATGATGATGCAGCAGCCTTGCTGGGTCAGTACTTAAGACACGAGACAGCCTGGGAACCTGAGGTACGATGCTTGGAGTTCCATCACGGATGAAAAGCAGAATGTACACATAATGAAATAAAATAATAGCAGCTGGGTCATTTGATTGCTCTCAGATTTCATTCCTGATATGCCTTGTCCTTTTTACTATGTGCTTTGAACTTTAGCCAAATAAAATAAATATTTAATCAACTGTTTATCCCAGTTAATTTGAACCTTCTGTTCTTAATCTGTAAACACTAATAACAGACCAACTGGGTTAAACCCAATTCCAAAGCCTTTCAGTAAGATGCGAATGGCAAATCGACTATTAATGTTCTCTGCATACTGCAGGGGAAAAACTATTTAGCAGCGGCGCAGCTCTGGAAAATGCCTTTGAGCTTAAACCTGGGCAGGTTTGTAAAGCTATTGTGCTGAACAGAACTTACTTCTGAGTAAATATGCACTGATTGGCTCAGGCTGCATGTATATAGCTTAACCTATATGGGTCAACCAAAAGCATAAGCAAAAATCTCCACTTGGAAAGATAGGCGACTTGACTGCAATGGGATTTGGAACCTTGTGTGTATTGAAGGACTGAGGCGTATTCATACCATATGTTTAAAGCACAGTGATATCGCTTCAAGCAGTCATGGCTTCCCCCAAAGGATTATGGGAGCTGTAGTTTGTTAAGAGCACTGAGAGTTCTTAGGAGACCTTCTCTGCTCACAGAGCTACAATTCTGTGCCAAAGTGGTGTCATGCTTAGAGTTTCAAGCCAGGACCTGGGAGACCAGGGTTCGAATTTTCCCACTTAGCCATGAAGTTCACTAGATGACCTTGGTTCAGTCACTGCCTCCCAGCCCAACCTATCTCACAGGGTTCTTGTGGGGATTAAATGAGGAGGGGAAGAACCTTGAGAAAAAAGCTGGGTTATAAATGAAGTAAAAATAAATGGATACTTCAGAGGGAACTCTGGGATGGTGTGACCACATCTAGAGGAGATTGCAGACCCCTCAGGAGAGCCACTCACTAGCAACATCTCAGTCACCTCTGGATTAAGCCTCAGTTGATTGACCTTCATTCAGTCTGCTATTGTGACCGAACATGGGGGCAGCAAACCCACAGTATCGCCAGAAGAAGAAGAAGAAGAAGAAGAAGAAGAAGAAGAAGAAGAAGAAGAAGAGAGGAAACAACTGCCTGCTGTCAGGCTGCTGATGGCAGCACACTCTAAAACTCTGTACGATCCCTTTCAGCAGATTCATGCAGGTATTAAATAACACAGGGGCTAAACTTACCCTCTTTGAGTGGAGTCTGGGGCTGTTTGTCCAAGTAGGAGTTGAACCATGGCAATGCCAGTTGCCCCAGAAGTAAACCATGGTAAACAGTACCGAAAGCCACTGAGAGATAAAGGAGAATCAACAGGTTCACACTATTCCTGACTTTCTCCCAACCCAGAGCAAAAGTCAAAAGTCATACATTCAGGCTGCCTCCTGAGCAGGCAGCCACCTCCTCTCTGGGCTCCACAGCCTCTGTTTGCTCCCTGCCTCTTTCCCCTTTATTCACTTGCTCATTCATTCACCACCAATCCATCCTCCCTCTAACTCTCACACATATCCATTCATTCACACACACACACACACACACACACACAGGCACACTACAAACAAATCTCAGTATACATCAAATATAAAGATGCATTTGAACTTCCTGGCCTGCCTATTTACATGACACCCATTATGAATGGCTTTCCAGGGCCATCACGGTTGTGTGTGTGACACAGCTAACTGTCCCCAGCTGTACAATTTCTAGCTCAGAATTCAATTTATGAGCATGTTTGATGTTAAAACCTACCCATGAGCTTGTAGTTTATATACATTTCTGACAACTATTGTTAGGCTGTGCTATTGGTATGGTGAGGAGAATGCACTACTATATACTTTGAGCCTGTCTGTGGTGGGAGGGGGCAGGGGGAGGGGAGCAGTCCCAACTAGGAGGCTCCATCCAATTATCTCGCTTAACAAAAGCGCTGCTGCAGACACTGAGCTGTGGAGCAGCTGAAGCAGGCAGGCCTGACAGAGGAAAGGCTTGCATATGGAAGAGGGTGGATTCCTCAGCTGCACAAACAACCCCAGGAAGACTTTATTAGGGTTACTTTATCCTTAGAGGACAACTTTAAACTTCCATCACAGTTCAAGGGATGTGCAGGATGAGTTCAATTTCGTCGTTACTTTTGTACCCATTCTTCCTTCCTAGAACCTAAATGGTCTCTCATCTAAGTAGCAATGTGCTTTAGAGCCTGGGCTGAATCAAGATTTATTTGTTTAGCTCAGTGGTTCCCAAACTTTTTTGGCCACCTCCCCCTTGTTCCCCATAAACTCATCCACGGTGTCTCCTACTCTATGAAAAGCATTGTTCAGAATAGCAATTTGCGTGAACCACTAGGGAAAATAACAACACGCTCAAATTCAAAACAGTAACTCTGCTTTCTTTGCCTGAATTCGTATGTCGCATGACTCTATGACCTGGAACCGTAGAATTGTAGAGTTGGAAGGGACCACAAAGGTTGTGTAGTCCAGCCCCTGCAAGGCAGGCATCTTTTGCCCAACGTGGGGCATGAACCCACAACCCTGAGATTCCGAGTCTCAGGCTCAACTGACTGAGCTATCCATGGAAGGAAGAGGAAGCAGGAGGCACTTGAGTTTCCTCTCTTCTTTCCATGTTCCATAATGCTCGAAACCTCTCTCAGGTAAGGACTTTAACAGCATAATAAGAGCCCATCTACCCCAATATGCTGCCCTCTGTCTCAGAGGCCAGTTGACAGAAGCCTGCAAGCTGGATGTGCCAGTGATGCTGCCACCAAACTCAGGGAGGAGGATGAGCCGAGGCTTCTCCCAAGCCTTGATGGCTCTCCATGGCTTCCACTGCTGGCCTATTCCCTTGGGCAGCTCATAGCGGCTGCTGGAGAGCAGGCGAGGAGGAAGAGAGGCCACCAAAGCCCAACCCTGTGTGATCTACCTGCTCCGAGGGTGAGGGCGGGGCCAGCCTGCATGGAAAGAAAGCAGGAGCAGAGTGGAGCGCAGGGAGACTTGATGTTTTTTAAAAATTCTTTGTGCATCTACACCTCATCTTGCCCCTTTCTAAAATTTATTCATTGGTGTGTGTTTTTCTTTTTGTAAATCTTCTTGTAAATCTACTGAAGAAGGGAGGTGGAGGGCATGTGTGCTGTGCCCCATTGGTGTTGTGGTGGCGACACTCGCCCTTCTTCTGATAGGAATTGTTCTGCAGGGGTTGGGGATAAAAAATGGAGGGTCATCTTTTGGGGGGAGTGAGAAATGTCCCTATTTTCACCTGAGGGATGTTGGAGGGTATGCACCTGTGTTGTCTTTTAGGTGTCTGTTGAAGACTTTCTTCTTTCATCAATCCTTCTAAGTGGAGATCCCTGCCCCCAAGCCATTATCTGCACTGCGTTTCAAATTGTTTTTATATATGTAATTGTTTTATATATGCTTTTATTGTATTCTGGAATTGCTTTGAGATGCATCACAGGAAGCTTTGCATAAATAAAACTAAATAATAATAATAATAATAATAATAATAATAATAATAGATATGTATGCAAAAATATAAGCACCAGAAGGTAAGGAATGAAATGCAACAACGTACAACACATTTTCACCCCCTTTTCCGCTACTTTCCTGTTTGTTTTTAGACTGCTGTTTTATTGTTGTTTATTAATTAATGCCATTGGATTGTTTTCTCATCATCTTGTTAGCCACCATAGAGGTTTTTATGCAGAGAGGTGAAGTAACAAAGGGTTGGGTGTCTCTTTAGAGCTGCCGTGTCACTGTTGAACTGCTGTATAACCACTTTCGTTTGGCGAAGAAGTTCATCTGCCTTAAATAATATTGAGAATGCCAGCTGTACCAACCAAGCTCCCCAGAAAACACTCCACCCAGGGAGACCGAAAGAGAGAGAGAGAGTGGAAAAATTGCACATTGGGCAGAATGGTGAAATGAATCACTCACACCAAGATTTCTCAGACATTTTAGCTGACATAGCCCAAGAATTGTAAAAGGGAAATCATTCGTCTTCAGTGACACAAACACTCTGGGATACTATTAATCTTGCCTGTAGCTCTTTCCAGCCAATGCTTTGCTCTACAATCCATACTTGTTTTCACAACAACTCTGTGAGGTAGCTGAGACTGATGCCAGAGATACTTTACATCCAGGTCCAGGTTGTGACTATTATGACTGACATGCAGGGATTTGAAGCTGGGTCTCCAAAGTTCAGAGTTGATATCTGTAACACCATACCAGCTCTTTAGCATCATGACACCACTACTGGCTTCCATTAGGCTTTGGTCGAACTTATCAGGATTAGTGTTCCATCTGTGGCAAGAGTCACCACCTGCACATTTGGTGACCCTCTTGGCTGGTCTTTGAAATAAGAGAGCCCATCATTTGAACAATGAGCCTCAAGCTAAACTGGCTCCCCCACCGCCCTGTCATTTTGTGCCTGCTATGCCTGAGCCCTACTAGTCTATATTCCAACAATGTTAGCAATAAGAGAGAACTTCTGGGAGTACATGCTAGGCACATTGACACTCCATGACCACTAGAAGATAGTGCTGACATCTCTTAGCTTCACTGAATGAAGGCCTTCTCAGCAGCCCACCCCCCCCCTCTCTCTGTGTGTGTGTGTGTGTGTGTGTGTGTTTATCAGAGCAACTGCTAAAGGTTGTCAGATTGCAGGGGGTTGGTCCTTTCCAACTCTACAATTCTATGATTCTAAGAATTTAAAATTTCTGTTTTGTTAATCACTGATATATATATACATTTATGTATACATATATGAAGAAGAAGAGTTTGGATTTGATATCCCGCTTTATCACTACCCAAAGGAGTCTCAAAGCGGCTAACATTCTCCTTTCCCTTCCTCCCCCACAACAAACACTCTGTGAGGTGAGTGGGGCTGAGAGACTTCAGAGAAGTGTGACTGGCCCAAGGTCACCCAGCAGCTGCATGTGGAGGAGTGGAGACACGAACCCGGTTCACCAGATTACGAGACTACCGCTCTTAACCACTACACCACACTGGCTCACCATGAATATGAATATACAACATTCTGACAGTAATAGCTATTCAACACTGGAACGATCTCCCTTGGGAGGTTGTGGACTCTCCTTCCTTGGATGTTTTTAAGCAGAGGTTGGATGGCCATCTGGCATGGATGCTTTAGCTGAGATTCCTGCATTGCAGGGGTTTGGACTAGATGTCCCTTGGGGTCCCTTCCAACTCTACATTTCTATGTTTCGATATGTATATGCATGCCACTATCTCTTTGCCACATTCCGGTTTAACAAAAGAAACAAGAATGTGACTATGTACAGAGGACACCTGTGTGGTCCTTGCTTGATCACTTGCCCACCCAAGTGAATGGAAGCATTATGGAGATGGCAGCTTGGGTAGAGGATCTCCAGGTGGGGAAAGGAAGGGAAGCCGGCAAACTTCCATGACCCACTCTGCGCCCACCCACCAGTTGCTTATCAAGGAATGTTATTCAGTTCCCGGTGGAGAAAGGGGAAAGCCAAGAATGATCACATGAAGAGAGATGGCGTGGGCCTTTGTGCCCTGCTGTAATTGTATCATACTGTATATAATACATACATGAGTGTTGGAGAGCAAGGTGGACCCATAATGGCAGACCAGTGAGGATTTTAATGCAGTGATTCCAAAAGGTACAGATGGACGTCCCAATTAAAAACTGTCAGGATGGTTATATGGCCACCCTTTTTAAACAACCAACCAACTAGATTATAGCAACGCCTGAAGCCGCTGCTTTGATCATCACCTGTCAACATTTCCACTGTTACTATTTTTTTTGTTTATTAAAGGTTTAAAAGTTGGCTGCAGAAATTCCCTATATACTTAGAGCTTTGTGCGAAGCCATTCCAGCTTCCAGCTGAAAAACCCAGGGCAGTGAAATTAATCACCAAGCTTTGCTGAATAATTTTTGAACGCTTCTGGCGGAGGCTGAAAGTACAAAGCGTATGGATAGTTATATGTGTGTGACTTTTGTTCAGCAAAAACTATGAGCTTTCCTCATGCAAGCCAACCCCCTTTTAGTATAATGGCAGAAAACGATGGATTCCTTTTTTAAAAAGGGGAAAGTATTGCTGCTGGCACATAGCAGTGTTTGCTGCTCTGAACCGCCAATAAATAGTGTACGTTGATGACTTCTGCTCTTTTGCCAGTGAGGGGAAAAGCACTCTCAACATGCACAGAGGCTCTTATTGCTGTTTTGCTCCTAACAGATATGAGCCCAGAAGTTCTAGAACTGAGCTATAGCTCAGACTGGAGACTGGCAAAGGGTTGAAGCTTTGTGTGGGCGTCATTTTATGGAGGGACAAGACCAGTAGGTCACCATACAACCTTACAGTCAAATGCTTAGTTTCTCTCTCTTCATATGACGCTATTCTTCACTCTTCTCTCCTAATGGTGGCTATATTTCTATTTGTCTGTAGGAATTCTGCCTGCAGGAAAGTCTAACACTGAAGGAGGAAAGGAGAGTTACCATGTAGCTCAGAGGTGGTGAACCATTTTTAGTTTGAGGGCTGTCCTTTACTTCTGGCCAAGGGCCACAAGTCAGACGTGGGGAAAGGCAAAAGCAGGCAGAGCAATGATGCCAAATTTGTCTTTTGACAGTCAGCTAGTGTCTACAAACACACACACACACACACTGCCCCCCAAAGCCAATATATTAAATCTGCTTTTAATGGATGGGGAACTTGTGGTCCTCCTGGTGTTATTTAACCACAGCTCCCATCATCCCTGACCATTGGCCACAGTGGCCGGGACTGACAGGAGTTAAGAGCCCAGCAACATCTGGATAGCCTAAGTTTCCCATCCCTCTCTAGTGTTTACTACTTGAGCTTAGAGGGAGAATTTGGAAGGGGAGGTTTAACTTTTGCCCCTTGATGCTTGAAGGGCTAGCTGCTAACAGAGCCAAGCTGGACCAGCTTATTCCAGCGTATTAAGCTTTATCATACGTGGAAAACTTTCCGAGGCTGTTATGAGCAAAAGAGCATCTGATTTAACAGAACAACTTTCATGTTCAACCGATACCTAAGGACAAGTTGTTTCTCCTTTTCCTTTAATGACACATACCCGATCCAGGGAGCCCAAGCTTCTTGTTCCTGCAGTCGGTGTGATCAGTACCATATGTGAAGTTGGGAGGAACTGGAGCCCACGATCTTTCCAGTCCAATTGGGAGGAGGAGGCGGGCAGGATGCTTTTGATCAAGGGTCTGGCGCTGGCTCAGTTGGCTGAGAGCATCTCTCAGTTTGCAGGCCTACGTTCCAGCAGGCCTGCCTGTTCTCACACTTTTGAGAAAGGGGATAAGCTGGGAACTAAGTCCTAACATTCATTCCTGCTTGGCAGATAAGCATATATAGCTTAAGCATAAGATTTATTTTTTAAAAAACTTTTTTGCTCTTTTGCAAACAGTAACTTGTAGACACGCAAACTGAAGGATGCACTAAAAAATAACAGGAAAAGTAGTCGTACCAGTGAGTGTGCACATGCATCTCAACTTTGGGGTCTCATCATTGGGCAGAGGGTCGTTCTGTGCATAGAATCGTAGAACCGTAGAGCTGGAAGGGACCCCAACCGTCACTTAGTCCAACCCCCTACAATGCAGGGAGCTCAACTAAAGCATCCATGACAAATGGCCATGCATTGCTTAAATTATTTTGGCAATGAGCAGCATAGATGTAAGGAGGATCATATGAGGTTCATATGTAAGGAGGTTCATATGGACACTCCTGAAGGAGCGTCTCCACCCCCATCGTCCAACCTGGACACTGAGGTCCAGCTCTGAGGGCCTTCTGGTGATTCCCTCACTGCGAGAAGCGAGGTTACAGGAAACCAAGCAGAGGGCCTTCTCAGTAGTGGCACCCATACTGTGGAATGCCCTCTTGTCAGATGTCAAGGAAATAAACAACTATCTGATGTTTAGAAGACATCTGAAGGCAGCACTTTTTAGGGAAGTTTTTAATGACTGATGTTTTAATGTATTTTTCATCTTTTGTTGAAAGCCACCCAGAGTGGCTGGGGAAACCCAGCCAGATGGGCGGGGTACAAATAATAAATTGTTGTTGTTGTTGTTGTTGTTGTTGTTGTTGTTGTTGTGCATTGCTCTTTGGATCTAAAAGTGGCATATAAATAACACAGTCCCTGTCACTGTAAAGCAGGAGTGGGGAATCTCCTGCCCGCAGGCCAAATTTGGCCCAGCATGGGTCCCAGTTTGGTCTGCAAGGCCATTTCTTGCAAGCCATGCCTAAGTGGCCTACAACTGATACCATATATGACACCAGGTGTGCAGCAGGTAAAAACATGGCTGGGTTGGATCCATGACTGAGTTGCCCCTGGGGTGCTCAATCATGCAGCCCTTCCTTGGATGGGCAGTGAGTTCACCCCTGCTGGATCGTCTGTGGTGAAGATTTGGGGACTTCTTTTAGATAGCAGGAAGACTCCAAATCTGTACAAATTAGGCTTTTATTTCCTAACATAATAGCAGAAGAGCACGCCGGGGCTTCCAAAATTACCTGTCTCCGCTCTGCAGCTCTGTGTGATCGGATGCCACACTGCAGGACTGCCTAAACGTAAAAGCTGTTTTCCAGGCCTTACAGAGGCCTCCATGTGGAAAGGGCGGGGGCGGGGTGGTTTCAGAACCACCAGTGCATTGACTTAAGTCATTGTCTTTAAAACAGGCACTGTTGATGTCATTGGAACGCATTTCCAAACGAGCGGCTTGGGATTGCAACCGAGCAGCCCGTAGCAGAGGCTGCCATAGTACAAATGGTGACGAATGCAGTCCCAGCCAGCGCCGAGCAGGAAGAGATTAACTACCCCAGGGCTGTTCCGCTTGCTAAGCTAGCTTCTCGCTACCGTAAAAAGGAAGCACGTTCGTACTGATGTGAGGAACGCCAGGCTGCCCTTTCTAGCTCCCTCGCTTTCTAGGCACTGCCAGTGTTGTGCCTGGGACTGTTATCTAAGCATCAGAATGCCTGGGCCATGGGCAGCAGCTGCTTCTGTGCTTGTTCTTTTGGGGCTGAACCTTTTGATGTTGGTTTCTCACACTTGGCAATTCTTTGAAGTTTAAGTCCTCGTGAACATCCCTCAATGAATTTCTCCTAATATTCACATTTGCATAGAAACGTGGAGTCATAGAATTGTAGCGACCCTGTCTAATCTAGCCCCCTGCGATGCAAGAACCTCAACTGATGTCATTTTCCTTCTTTTACTTCTTCAAAGCAGCACATAGTTAAACTATGGGACTCACTCCCACAGGGGGCAGTGATAGCCGCAAACCTAGATGGCTTTAAAAGAGGATTAGACAGCAGAAGGCTATTGAAAGCTGCTATCCATATGGAAGCAAGAAGAAATACCGACGAAAGAAGAATGGCAGACAAAATTAATGGACTACGCAGAATTGGATAAAATGACAGGAAGAATTCGAAACCTGCGGGACCAGAGATTTACAGAAGACTGGAAGAAATATATGAACTATTTGAAGAGCAACTGTACTCCACAAATTACGCTAGTAGATCTACAAGAAGTTTTGTAAGGAGAAATATATGAAATATTGCAAAGAAGAGAAAGAAGAGAGATATTAGTTATGAGATTTAAATGTAGTAGTGAAAGTAAGAAATGTAAATTAAGTGAATAGATTGGAAAATTTTCAGATGTGATTGATGGAAGTCAAAAAAATTGTATAAGTTATAAAAGTATGTTCAATAATTGTTGAAAATGATATGTTAAAACACACACACACACACACACACACACACATATATATATATAAAGCTGCTAGCCATGACGGGAGCTATGCTCTGCCTCAACGGCGGAGGGCAGCAGTGCTTCTGAATACGAGTCTTTGGAAACTGCAGGAGGGGAAAGTGCTCTTGCGCTCAAATCCTGGCCTCTGGTTGGCCACTGTGAGAACAAGATGCTGGGCTAGATGGGCTGTTGGTCTGATCCAGTAGGCTTTCCTTAGGTTCTTAGCTTCCTTGCTTTCATCCTCTTTCGCAGGTTATCTTCCTTTTGGGCAGAGCAATCCAAATCCATAGCTAGGAGCAGCAAAGTGATGTGTCCACTTCCACACCTTGCTGATGCGCCAGCCAATGATGGAGGGAGCAGTTAGTCAAACATTTGTTTACTTCCAGGCTAGCATGGCTGAAGTGTCTGTGTGAAACCTGAAAGCAGGACTGAGCCCAAGAGCACTCTCCCTTCCGATGGTTTCCAGCAGCTGGGATTCAGAATTATCACTGTCTTGGACCTGTGAGGCAGAACATAGCCCAAATGGTTAGTAGCCACTGATAGATTTATACTCCAAGTTGTTGGCCATCACTGCCTCCTGTGGGAGCATGTTCCATAGTTATGTGTTCTTTCTTTTAGCTAGGTCACATTCCTTGAGCAGGGGGTTCCAGAGGTGCAGGAACTGCCACCAAAAATGCTCTAGATTGGTGAGAGTATCTCCAATTGTGGTGTCACTCACAACATAGCTGCTCAAATGATTTTGGCAATGAGCAGTGTAGATGTAAGGAGGTTCATATCAACCCAGCTTAAGTCGAATTCCAACCACAGCATTTTACAAAGCATGGATGGTTTAATCATGTCAAAGGACTAATCCTTTTACAACTTGTGTAAGGCACACTTGGGAATGATGCAAGTGGATTCATAGAAATCTGCTTGTTTCCGTGATACCCACTGGTCAGTAGTTAGGAACAGATGAGCTTGCTTTTCATTTTTAATTGTGAAAAAGCTAAATTAGATGCTCTCACTTCACAGCGCCAAGTTCCTGCGCATAGCACATTTTTACAGTCTGGTTATAAAGCCTAGACAAACAACGTTTTATAGGAAATGTTGACACAACCTTCACTGAAGCGGTGCTAGCTGACACTTCTCTATTTCCAATTTGGGGAATTCTACTGGGAAAATATAAACGCCAAGGCAGCAATGGGAGCCAAGAATAATAACAAACCTTTAATCGTCCTGTACACCCCACAAAGATCTATTTCCAAAAGCAACCAGTTCACATGAGCCGAAGTTACTCATGTTCCCATGAGGGGCACTAAAAATTTGCTTCTTAGACGTTGCTTTCGATCATCACAGCTTCCTCCAAATTTCTGCTTAATTCCTTAAGTACCTGTGTGGCTCAAATGAAGGTTCTAGACCATTTATGTACCTCTGCCTTTAGACTACAATGGAGAAAGAGTGATCTTGAGTTTTCCATTTGAAGTCTAAGAGCATGCATGGAGGTGATGAAGCTCTAATTGTGGCGAGTGTGGCCCCACACTCTTCTCTAGATGTATTTATACAACAGATTTAAACTGGCTTAACATTTACACCCCCACCCTAGTGAACTTCCAAGAACTAGCGTTCTAAAAGGGGTGGAGGTTGAAGGATCTGTATCAGAGAACACTCTTCCTTCATCAAACTAAAGTTGTCAGGACTCTTTGAGGGGAGCCAGGACAATTATACTGATAAAAGTTTAATAAAAGTTTAATACAGTGGTACCTCAGGTTAAGAACTTAATTCGTTCTGGAGGTCCGTTCTTAACCTGAAACTGTTCTTAACCTGAGGTACCACTTTAGCTAATGGGGCCTCCCGCTGCTGCCGTGCCGCAGCCATGCAATTTCTGTTCTTATCATGAAGCAAAGTTCTTAACCTGAAGCACTATTTCTGGGTTAGCGGAGTCTGTAACCTGAAGCGTCTGTAACCTGAAGCGTCTGTAACCCGAGGTACCACTGTACCATATTTTTCTGTGTATAAGCCCCCCCCCCCAATGTATAAGACGAGCCCTATTTTTTTGAACCCAAAATGATTAAGAAATCAATATTTTTGGAGTTCCCAAAGTCGTTGATTGCCCCACGGAAAAAAGTATATGACAACTCCTATATATAAAACGAACCCCCCATTTTTTACTCAAAAAATTAAGGGAAAAAACCATTGCATTATACATGGGGAAATGAGGTAAGTTTCAGTTGTAGATGTTACTTCCGTCAGGTTTTTGTCCTTCGAAGTCAAACCACAGGTGCAGTGTAAGTTTTGTCTTCCTTTTGCAGCTATCATATTTGAAGACGCTCCCTTGTTTGCAAACTCTTGCTGTATCTTTTTCACTCTTCCAGTTTCTAACATGGCAGATACATTTTCACTTAGCAGACATTTCCCTCCCTAGCAGTAGAAATCACAGCAGTGAATTATTCCATACATTGGGAGCAGATAACTTGTGACCCTCTGGATGTTGCTAGACTATGGCAGCCATCACCCTTGATCATTGGCCATACTGACTGGACTCAATGACAGTGTCTGAAGGGTTGCAGGTTAGTTGCCCCCCTCACACATCTTTGCAAGTAAAGATGCCCAAAACTGGGCCTTCCTCTGGATGCTGGAGCATGGAACCAGGGCATATAAAGCAGCAGGGGAAGCTAAGCAGGTCTAGGTCTGGTCTGTGCCTGGATGGGAGACCACCTTTGAAGGATCACCATGGGAGAAAGGCTTAACTGCTCTTGAATGATGCCAGCTCAAATGAACTTTCTGCAGCACTGCAGGAGTAAGTGGGTGAGATGGCTATGATGTTAATTGTGTGAATGCAATTAATGTGTCCTTTTTTTTGTTATGTATTAGGCAGGGGCCAGGGGGTTGGGAGGGATGGTTTAACTCTTACTCTCTCTGTCATTGTCCTCACAAACGTCACCTCCATTTGCATTTCAAGGACTTCCTCAGCTTAACAGTGGTTAATCTGGGAGCCCAGCAGAGCCCTGACACTCACTCATCCAACCTTTATCTGAGCATGCAAACCTCAACACTGCGTAGTAGCATGCTAAACAGCAGGATATTAGAGACGATAACAGTAAGCAAAATAAATAAATAAATAAAGAGAGCATGAAGTGAAGGGGAGGGAGGAAAGCTGAGAAGGGAGAGGAGGAACGAAGGACTGTACAACCGGTTGTGCACGGGATCCGTTCCGGAGCTCCGGTCGGATCCTGAGGTGTGCGTATCCGGAGGTGCCGCTTCTGTGCATGCCCGTGGTAAGTAGAGGTACCACTGTACTGTTCTCTTGCAATAATGTGAAACCCCTAATAAACTATAGATCAGAGAGAGAGAGAGAGAGAGAGAAATGGAAGTTTCCATTGCCCCATTTGAAAATCACAACTTTGGCCATTTTAATACTAAATTATTTAATAATAAATTATTATTATAACATCTGAAGGCAGCCCTGTTTAGGGAAGTTTTTAATATTTAATGTTGTATTGTTTTTAACACTCGACTGGGAGCTACCCAGAGTGGCTGGGAAAACTCAGCTAGATGGGTGGGGTATAAATAATAAATTATTATTATGTTATTATTTTTGTGTGAAGTGGAGCAGCTGTGGGGTTTGGATCTGGCCCCTCTCAAGAGAGTAGAGCAGCTTAGATCCATGGCTAGCTCCACTCCTGCCCGCCCCCATAATGCTCTGCTTGGTGGGGTGGCATACAGGCTTTCACCAGCAGGTTCCGTCTACTCTTTTCAGGTGTGCCCTGGGTGGTGTCTCTGTGGTGGTGGCCCCCACTCTGCATTGGTGGAGACCAGCAGGTGGCCAACCCTCCTGCATCCAACAACACAGATTGGGAGTTTAGATTTGCTGTTAGTGTCATGTCTGAAAATGCCCCAAGGTTTTAGTTGGCTGTCTAGTCTGATGTAAGGCCGTAAAGTCCACTTCTTACATATCCTTCTTCAGCAGCGAACAACTGAAAATGCATTAGCAGTGAAGGAAATTGTAATGTATGAAGAGGTCCTAATGTTCCATTAATTTTGGTTAGATGCCAATCAAGAGAAAAACAGGCCTTCCCTGCTCAGACCTACAACGAATCTTTTAAGTAATTGTATTAAGACCAACGTGTTTTGAATTATTATTTTTTCTAGTTAGGTTCTTTTGGCCTTGCTGCCATCATTTTCAGGTTGGGCTGAAAAGCATTCACAAGACATTGTAACTTCGGCCAAAAAAGAAGGAAGAGGGGAAAAAAGTGGTGTGTTTTGAGGTTAATGCTAAACTTCTGCAAGACATTATTTTAAGGTTTCAAAGAAAGATAGTGAGTTTCAGCATGTACCTGTCAGTGCTAAATGATTGTTCATTTCCTGTGAATTGGCAATAAAGTAATAAAATACATCTGGGAAAGCCAGGGCATGCTGCTTATTTATTTTTTTTAACTATCCATGAGCTGTATCCTTGACCAGCTGTGACACATTACCATGTGAACTCTTGGAATAACTTTTAAGAAAAATTCAATCACAGAAGATCTCAGCAACAGATCTGGAGGTCTGATGGAGGCAAGCAACTTGTCATAGCCAGTGTGTTGTGCTGGAAAGAATAGCGGACTTGGGGTCCTGGGTTCAAATTCCCCTCACCTTGTCAATGTCTCTCAGCTTAGCTTGCCTCAAAAGTCCATTGTGGGAATAAAATGGACCAAATCTGTGCAGATGATCATGGTCTCCTTAGATGGAATGGTGGTGTATAAATGTGGAAGATATCTGTGGAGACAAATAGGACAGTGAGAATTTTAACACTATAGATAAGCATTTAACTAGTCTGAACAATTAATGCATAGAACAATCCAATTGTTTAATGCTTTTACTATATCTGCAATTAAACTTTACAACACCTTTCATGAAGGAAACACAATTATAAAAAGAAGGCGGTTACAGCTATTACCTGCTTTAACAATATCAAACAATAAATATTTCACCTGGACTGAAACTTTTCTGCCACTTGCTTCAGCTGGCATCATGAGGATCAATGACCATTATCATATACCTGACACTACAAATAAGCCTTCATACATCAAAACACTAAAAAGCCAGCAGTTGACTGAGGAACCAGAAGGCTTCTTTAACAATGCTCAATAAAAAGGATTGCCTGTTGTTGCCTTTTAAATAATGTGTCAGTTTCACCATTAGGACAATTTCCCAAACTTTTCCCATTTATTGATATACATCACAGAAAGCCACGACTGATCATCCACCTTAAACATACTGATCTTCCTGCTAGCACGAGGGATAATGAAACCAAGACCCCTGGCTTAGTGTTACGTTCAAACTGGGAATCATGGTTTCTTTCGTGCCAGTCAAATGATGATTTGTAGCCAAGGTTTGTTTTTGTCTTACAGATATTGGGTTTGTTTAAGCTTAAGGATTATGGGTGTTTTTTCCCCCATGGAGGACTGGGGAACTAAGTCAGACCCTGACCATTCCCAGCCACACCCCAGCAACACTCTTCAGACAAGGCTAATGGGAATCTTTGAACCACTGCCCAGAGGGAAACATATCTGGCCCCTGGGAAATCATTCTTTGACACCCCCAAACACAAAGGCCCATGGCAACCAGCCCCATCCCACACCATGGTTCACCATGATGTGGAAACATGGCTAATACCACAAATATAGAGGTGACTGATTGCTTAGAAGGGGAGCTTCCAGTACAGTCACTGCACTCCCTGACTGCCGCTCCATTTCATCGAAATCTGTTGCTTTATACCTGATGTGGGATCAAACAGCAAAACAGATTTCCCCTGCCTGGTCTTTCACCAAAGTGGCAGGCAGACCTCCAGGTGTGTGAGGAGAGTGATAACTCCTGCAACTGTTGCTGTTTTACAATTGTTCACAGTTGAAAAGTTGGTGGGCTGCGGAGACAGGAAGGGAAAAGGTCACAAGAGGACAGTGCCCCTTGCCAGCATCAGGTTTCAGACGAAGGATTCATAAGGGGGGAAATCAAGAACATTTGGACTTAATTATAGCTCTAATCTGGCAAATCAGAAACAGTTGTTTGCCAGAGATATTGAACGATGTAGGGACGTTTCTCCGGCTCATTGAAATATCACTTTGTAGAGTTTTCTGCTACTTAGAAGAAGATAGGAAGACATTGATACCACTCTGTTATTATGAGGCTCTCTTGAGTACGCAGCACAGCTTCTCTCAAGCAATAGCTGTCGTGTAAAAATGAGGAGAGGTGCCCTGTGACAAGGTGTGGCTTGATACAAATCCCACACATAGGCAGATCTGAGTTTCATGGAATATCTTTCCAATCCATGTGTGTGTTAAGGCATATTTTGTTTGAATGTAGAGTACCTGAGCTACCCATGTTTCCTGATGAGTGGAACTCAGCATTTTCATAATCTTGTGGAAGCAGGGCATTGTATATATCTAATTAACTTGCATTTTGAATGCTCCTTGAGTTGTTCAAACGAATGAGGTTCTTCTGCTAGAAAACTCATGTCCAATTTAGAATCTTCTTTTGGCCAGGGTGGACAAAAGGGGTTGTAGTAAACCTCAGCAGTGTTGCCAAATGAGAACATGTGCTTTCTGATGCTCTTTGCCAATAGATCAAAAGATCCAGCAGATCTAAGCCATGCACAAGATGAAAGAAAAGGAGGTCAGCGGCTGGAGGATGCTCAGTTCACCAAACCAGGAGTGGGGGAGAGGAAGAGGTGAGCAGAGGCATTTTGGGAAAGTGAATAGGAAAAGTGGGGGAGGGGACCCACTGGGCAGGAGAAGGACACAGTGAACAAAGAAGTACAATATAAGGAAAGACAATGTAAATTAGAATTTTACAATTGTCAACTAGTTAAAAAAAACCCAAAATGTACCTCAAAGAACTCTGTCTGAAACAGCATGCACAAAGCCACATTCATTTACAGACAAAGCTGTCTTATCTAGAGGAAGTATAAAATATTGCTGGGTGAATCTAGTGGTACCCTTTATTGTCTATATCAGGTATGGCAACAGGATATCGGAAAGGGAAATCATTCCTAAGCAAGATTTAAAGAAAATTCTTTTTCAGTTGAATCATAGGTGGTGTCTGATTCCTCACACTCTGAGTAAGATAACTCATATGACCAGTCCAAATTGCTGGAGGGTGTGTGGAGGGTTAGGTACATTTTACCATAAGTGGGGGACTTGCCCAGTGAGTGATGAGTTTTGGAAGAACATTTTTCCTGTGCTCCAATTGATTATGAGGCATTTGTTGGCACCATGGAGACAAAAATATATTTTATAAGAGTTTCTTTCTTTCTTTCTTTCTTTCTTTCTTTCTTTCTTTCTTTCGGGGGTCTTTATTATGGCCCATATGGTGGTAGCCTGAAATTGGAAATTAATAACAGCTAATTTGATGGAAGAATGGTATTCTCAGATTTGGCTGGTGGCTCAATTTGTCATTTGAGAGAAATTGAAGAGAAAAATACGTTTTGTGTGAAACTGTTTTATTAAATATGTTTCAGTCAAAGAACATGATTGGCTTCTTCCATCAACTTTATGGAGTGATAATATAGGCTGAGTTAATTTTTCTTCTTCTCTAGTTGATTACTTCCATGATGGTTCCCTGATTGCTTCACTTAGTGCTTGTTTCTGTGTTATAGATTGTATATTTTAGTTTTTTGTTGTCTACTTGTTTTGCTTTTATGTTTGCAGTAACCAAATATGTGGGCGTATCTGCTTTAAGTTTTTATTGTTTCTTTACTTGTTTTTCTTTTATATGGAAAATCATAACAAACTGTTCTTAAAAACCAAAAACAGGAAAGGAAAAGACAGGAATGAAAAAAGAGAAAGTAAATGCATACAACAACTCTGTTTAAAAAGTTAGCAGAGAAATTGACTGCTGCGAGGATCGCAAAGAGGAGAAACACCATGGGACACCTGTTGCAGCAAAACTGGACACTTTCATCTGCCCCACCTATTATTTTTTTTTATTATTATTATTATTATTATTATTATTATTATTATTATTATTTTATGATGGGTTTCCCCAGCCACTCTGGGCAGCTTCCAGCAAAAACATAATAAGATGTCAAACATTGAACAATAAAACATGTATCTCCTGTGGCTCTTCAGCCACAGCAGCTTCTGTAATTCTCCAATGCTTTGAATTTACCCCTGAAGGCAAACTCTTCCGTTGTCTCCCAAGACAGACGGATGCCCACAACACCTTAAGCACGTTCACCTTAAGCACGTTAATTTCTACTTAACTTTCTTCTGTTATCAGTAGCAGGGTACACTATTTTCCTAACCAGCTTCAAATACTGCATGGTTTTATTCTGTGCCTACTGTGTAAAATGGGCATTTCCTTTTCCCAGATTCAGGGCAAATGTCAGGAGATGTGTGCATCAAGGATTCTTACTCCTGAGGATGATTAGCAGAAAACTAATCAAAATTAGTTTTCTATGGTTTTAGCCGCATTTTGGGCCATGGGTGTATTTACAAACTGTGGAAACCAATGTCTTAATTTCAGCAAAGGGAGGGGCAGAGGAAGGGGGCCTTGTGGGTGCCAGGGAAGGCCTCTGTGGACATATAGAATCACAGAATTGTACAGTTGGAAGGGCCCACAAGGGTCATCTGGTCCACCCCCTGCAATGCAGGAATCGTTTGCCCAAAGTGGGGCTTGAACCCACAAACCTGAGAATAAGAGTCTCATGATGTACCAACTGAGCTATCCCAGGTGCAGGTATGTTACATTCACATATTATACTTCACGGTCTTAAAAAATGGGTGTGAATCTGCCCCTCGTAGAATTTGTCAAGCATTACTATGGTACCAAAAAGAAACAGCTCAATGACTGGACTTGTTCCTTTCTAAAATACTGTTATCAAGGGAAGCCATTACATTTATTTACTACTTACTCCTCAAAAACCCTTAATACTGTAGCTAACTCAGAGGCAGTACAAAGGCTATGTTTCTCTTTTTAGTGTGTGTGCTTGTGTGTTTTATAAGGAGTCCATATAGAAACTTCCCTTGATCAAAGATATTTTTTAAACATGTGGGAACAATTCTTGCAACTGTTTTTTGTTTTGTTTTGGTGGATTTCTTTTTCTTTACCACTGTTTTGATCCTTTGTATTTGTGGTAGCTCAATGCTTCTTTTAAAAAAAGAATGCTATAGCTAAATAGAAATGCAACAAAACACTGTCAGCCAGTCATCTGTCTCTTTCCCAAGCCACTCTTAGAATGCTGGTGGACATCAAAGAAACCTCTGATCCTCCAGAACTTGTTGGGCTCCAACTTGCGTCAGCCACCCAGCATGGCCAATGGTCATTTGCAATGGGAGCTGAGAATTCAGCAAAATCTGGATGGCTGCAGGTTCTCCCTTGCATCTTGTAATGTAGTAGTTCAGTTTGATCCCAGATGTGTTTCATGGGAAGTAATTCCTATTAAGAGATGGGTGGCGTCCGTAGTCCCCAAATAAGGGTGTGCTCACATTTGCATCTTAAAATGCGGCAAGGTCATCCCCTTGCATTTCAGTTTGCATTTGTTCACTTCAGAAAATGGGGAGGGGTGACCCTGATCCTGCAACACACCCCTGCCCAGAACTCCCATTCATGAAGCTGTCATCTGTACATGGTGCAATGGCTGTCTCAAATGCTTACATTACTGCTTACTCCATATCCAGTTTTCTAGTTGGATTGAAGCTGGTTGGGGAGGCAGGGAACCCTCTTCAAATAGCAGCGTTGGTCAAGAAACTGCAGGATGGATGTGGCTAATTGGAGCACACCGGTGAAGAGTATGTGGCAATGTCAACATACCCTAAGAATGCACAGGTCTGCAGTTGTGATCTTTTTTAATATTAAAAAATAGCAAATAGCAAAACTGAATAAGTATTCAGATTTAGACAGCATATGTTGAAGATTACTATTTTTTATCCTAGAAATAGTCCTACGATATGCATTTTATAATTTTCTGCTGTTAGCCACGCTGAGAACAATGCTTTTGAACAGCTTTGTATAAATATATTAAATGAATACACCTGAATAATCTTTTTACATTGCTGGGCAACTGAAGTTAGTCATTCCAGTCCTATTTCCTTCAGGATTTCAGCCCTGTACAACACAGCAAACCTGACTGGCACGTAATTTTATATATGCACTTCCTGAAAGCATGGGTATCTCGTGGCTTGAGGAGAGGAGATGTATTGGACCAGAGTAGTGAAAACTTTTGAGTAGACATACCCAAAAAGATTCAGAAAAGAGTGTATTGTTTCTTACATTGAATCTGCTCTTTGGGGATCCACAATGCTTTGCAGTTTGTGGAAGAGACAGAGCAGAGAGAACAAGGGGCATCCATCTCTCTCTCTCTCTCTCTCTCTCTCTCTCTCTCTCTCTCTCTCTCTCTCTCCCTCCCTCCCTCCCTCCCTTCCTCCCCCACCCACGGCTCAATGCAATGATAGAGACCCTGGCCTGCCTTGCCAAACTCCAGAGTTAGCAGCCGTCTGCACAGATGGCTGAGGTCACTAATGAGATAATCGTTCAAACACAGTGCATCTTCAACCACATATTTGGGTTAGGTTTCATAAAGCTTGCTTTGGTCAAGGCAGAAAATACTGAGGGCAAATGAACTACAGCAATACTGTATTCCTTGCTAGAAAGTATCCAGCAAGAGCTGATATGTTTGTTTATTTCATGGGCTCAGATAACACCCAGTAAACAAAGTACCTAGGTGGTGAACATAACACATCCATAAAACAGTATGAACAACTTGGAATAAATTATGTTCATAAACAACATCATTTATTAATTTATTTGTTTAAGACGTTTTAAAACCAACGCTTCAGCTGAAAAGGAGTAGCTTACAGATCCAAAAAGAAAAAGAAAAAGCAAGGTTGTTCTTGCCATCAGGTTCCAATCTAAAAGACATGACATAAAAAGAAAAAGTGATGAGAAGGGGGAGTCAAATTCAGGCTGTAGTTCTTAAAGTTACAGTTCTCAAAACAACCAGCTGGGATGGCAGCAGTTCAGATCGCCTTATGCAATGGCTGCCACCGGGTGATGGATGTGAGGGAGCCAAATGCAGCTGGACTAATGGAGTGGACTTGCTTCCCTTCTCTCTCTGTGTTCCAGTCTGATGGAATGGCTGCCCCAGTGTTCCCAGAACGTGCCTTCTTGTTGTCTGTGTCATGCTCTGGGAACAGATTTTCAAAGGGCAACAGTTGCCCTTTTCTCCAAAAAGCTTTATTTTTGAGTACTAGTCTATCTAACACACAACTCAGGTCCTGGGAATAGGAAATGCAGCAGGAGGAGATGGGCAGATGCTTTCAATTTCTTTCATTCACAATAATGATCTCCGACAAATTCTCAAAATATTCGTATGTGACCTCATGATTCAACTTCAGCCCAGACAGCTTGAGAGATTGTAAGAAGGGCTCTGTTTTTCAGAAGAATGCTGACTACTTATCCCCACCACCACTACCAATAAAGAGCCATTGAAAAGTCATAAGATGCAAGAACAGAACAGAAACACACAAAACAGCTAATCCCATTGGAATAATGCACTTATTATATAGTGTTGCCTTTCTGCTTTTTTGGAAAGCTCTTCAGACTGACTAGGCTGCTTCTCACTTCTCCATCTAAAACATTTGCAGCGAACAGTTTGCCATCTGTTGACTAGGAATAACCATGACCCACAAAATATTCCAGGCCAGTTTTGCTTGTGAGTGTGTCATTTACTGTTCAGGTTGGTGCTGTCCTAGTGTATCTGCAGATGCATCTGACTACAGTGCAATACTAAACTGTGTTGTGAATACATAGGGCATTTTCACAGTAATGTTAAAATGTTTGGGTTCTTTTTGCATTTTCTCAGACTGTAGATAACTAAAACATCAAACCTACACACAATTTTTAAATTGCCCACTTTTGCTTTCTGCTCTATGTTCACAACATTGTCATGTGGGCACACAAACAGCGTGATCAAAGGCAGCATGGGTACAGGCCTAAGTGTGCGCTCGGTAGCTGGCACTGGTGAAACAATTTCCCTTCTATTCCAGATTTGTTCCACTTGTTGATCTAGCTCAGTATTGTATATTCTGATGGGCAGAGCCTCTTCAGGGTCTCAGGCAGAGGAACATCACCTTCTCCAGAAAGGATCACTTGCATCCTTTCACCGGGGATGCTCGGGGTTGACTCTGGGATATACATTCTGCACAGTGTGTCCTCTACAACTGAGCTATGGTCAAGGTGACTAACTAGCATCCCTTGTAAACTATATTCGAAGTTTAAATTTGTGCTTGGCTAAGATGGCTTTCCGTGCCATGGCACAAAACAGAACATGCAAAAACTTCAGGAAAGTTTTTAATGTGTGACATTTTAATGTATTTTTAATCTTTGTTGGAAGCTGCCCAGAGTGGCTGGGGAGACCCAGCCAGATGGGAGGGGTACAAATAATAATTTTTATTATTATTATCTGATCATGAGCAAAATTCCCTTCTCCATCTATATCTAGATCTATGAAGAGGCTCATGGAGTCTAGCATCCTGTAGTATCTCTTCCTTGCTGTAGCTCCCCGGTACACAGTGATGCACACCTTTGTTCCCTGCAGCCATCCAGACTATGGGATGCGGGCTAGATTAAAATAGTAAGTACCCACTGGCGCATTCACAGCTGCAGAGTCGGGTGAAAAACCAGGGTAAATTTTTTATAATACTTAATTCCCACTTAATTCTGTGGGACTTGCTCCCAGGCAACCCTACACAGGACTGCAGCCTCACAACAGGTGTGGCTTCGTGTGTGAGGAATTAAGAGGAAAAAAGAAGAGACACCCAGTCAACAGGAGTGCGGCTTTATTTGTATGTTTATTTATTACAATGACCCAGCAGGCGAGATGAAGGAATCCCTTTTCCCGCCGAACGCTGCCTTCCACCTTCCTCCCGCTGCCGCCTTGCCCAGAGAGCCAAAGGCGAGGCGGGAGGGAGGAAAACGGAGCGTCTTCCGCGAAGTCCTGAGAGAAACGACGCTCTCACGAGCCTGCACGCCAAAAGCTTCAGAACCGCCTGACCTCCGTGACGTCGTCCGGCGCGTGACGCAGCCGCGCAGAGGAAGAGGAGGGGTGAGAAGGGAGGGCTCATAAGTAATCCCCCCGCGTTCTTCGCCTTTCAAAGCCGCATCTACCACAAGAAGCAGCATTCGGCCGGGCGCGCACGCGCGGGAGGCTGACTCAGGACTCTTAACGGTTTTCTCCTCTTCCCCCTCCACCCCAGTTCCTTCAGCCGGACCTCAAAAGCGCGCATTGGTATCTTCTGACGCAGGACCGTGTGCGCCGCCTCGGCTCCTTCCCCCGTGTGGAGTTTCGTTGCCCTCTAGGGGAGGAGGGAGAGGATGTGGGAGAAAGAGCGCGCGGGGTTTCTTGGGCGGGCACTCTCGCGCTCCTCCCCTTTTGGGAAGCTCTTTTCGGCCGCCTCAGAAATTCGCAGTGACGTGGGAAGCCTGTGGCCTTCCAGATGTTTGGTGGGACTGCAACTCCCGGCAGCTGCGGCCAGCATAGGAGCAGTGGGGGTTGTCGTACGACAAAATCCAGAGGGGTCAGAGGCAGTGCCCAGTGCCAGGCTATTTTGAGTCCTAGGAAAGGCAGACAACTCGCCAACCCTATTCCCCACCCCCCCCACCCCGCAAAACAGTTGCTAAGTTCAATTTTCAAAAGCAGATGTAGAAAAAACCCCAACGAAAAACACAGCACTGCTAAATCTATTTTAAGTTGCAAGAAAAAGTAATGCAGCAATCTTGGGCTATCTTTCCCAAATACAAAAGGAAACGTTTCAGCACACAAATCTGACCTTGTGAATTGTGATGTTAAGTTTTTAAGTCTCTTAAATGTTTTCCTTTTCGGGCACGTCAAAATCTCATTTTGCATGCCTTTTCCTAGATAAATTTTTTTTTGTCACCAATTCCTTCAGGTCAAGTCTCTTTTGAAACATTGTGGATCAAGAAGCAAGCAAACAAACAAAAATTCCTTCCAGTAGCACCTTAGAGACCAACTAAGTTTGTTATTGGTATGAGCTTTTGTGTGCATACACACTTCTTCAGATACTGGTATCTGAAGAAGTGTGCATTGATACAGGTATCCGAATAAGTGTGCATGCACACGAAAGCTCATACCAATAACAAACTTACTTGGTCTCTAAAGTGCTACTGGAATGAATTTTTTTATTTTGTTTCGACTATGGCAGACCAACATGGCTACCTACCTGTAACTAGAATTGTGGAGCATATGTGGGTTTTTATAAGTTTGAACTTTGAGAAATGGCGTTCACCTCTTGTGGCTGACACTGGCATAGACTTCAGAAGCCTTTCGGCTATTGCTGTTAAGTCCACAGCACAGATCTCCAGCATCAATTCCTTTGTTTCCATTGTGCATCAATGATTTTTCCAAATTCTTCCCAAGGGATACTGTTCCACTTGTAGGCTTAGGTACATCATCACACCTGCAGCCCACAAGGTAATTTTTGGTCAATTGCAATTGGCTTGCAGCTGAATTTAAATCAGCTTCCTTAGTTTGTAGCAGGTTGCTTCTCAGATTGACTTCAAAAAGGATGTACCATGCAACAAGGGATACCACAAACTGTGACCCTTCAAAGGTCAGTACTGCGTCCCTCTAAGGTCTGAGCCCCTATTGACTGCCTAGTTCATGGGTAGGCAAACTACGGGTTATTTGTGGGGCCTGCCTGGTGTTTTTACATGAATAGAATGTATGCTTTTATTTAAAATGCATCTCTGGGTTATTTGTGGGGCATAGGAATTCGTTCATTCCCCCCCTCAAAATATAGTCCAGCCCCCCCCCCACAAGATCTGAGGGGCAGTGGACTGGCCCCCTGCTGAAAAACTTTGCTGACCCATGGCCTATTTGGTCACAGTCTCTCCCCCCCCCCCACCTTGGGTTATTCCTCTCTCCCTGTGTGTGCATCAGCAGGGCAGGTAGAAATTCAACAGTTCAGGCCCGTAGTCAAAACTATGAAGGTTAAGAGACTTTAAAGTTATATGTGTGTGCCGGGGGGGGGGGGGGGGGAGTTGTTTACTGCAAGTTGACATATAGGTGACTTGCCCACCTGCTAAATATGTCTTCCCTGATTTAAGCTGGGGGGAGGGGGGATATCATTGAAGGGGAATGCTGTATTCTGAAGAGAGTACTCCCACAGCATCTCCCCTTATGGCTGTTTGCTTAATGTACCGTCTTTCATTCATAGTTTCCAACAAAATCATAATGAAATCATAAAACAGATAGGCAAGAGCAGGCACAACTATTCCCAGGATAGAGATGCTATGATGTGAACGGTGGGTGACAGAATTTCAGGCTTTCATGCAGGTGCAAAAGACATTGGAACCCTACTTGGAAAAAGTGGTAACCCTGTCCTCTCCCCAGTTTTCTAAAATTTTATCTAGTATTTGCTCTTTTAAGTCATTAATCAAACAAGTGAACACATTCTACATCAGGAAAAGTTTCTCCTACCTTCCTTAGTTTTTGTAATATTGGGAGGATATTACGTAATCACAATATTTATCCATGCTAAGTCAAGTGTTACCATACTGCATATTAAACCATTGGCCTACGAAAAGACTTGGACATATTCATATACAGTGAATATTACAGATGCTTCAGATTACAGATGCTTCAGGTTACAGACTCTGCTAACCCAAGAAATAGTACCTTGGGCTAAGAACTTTGCTTCAGGATGAGAACAGAAATTGTGCGGCGGCTGCGGGAGGCCCCATTAGCTAAAGTGGTACCTCAGGTTAAGAACAGTTTCAGGTTAAGAATGGACCTCCAGAACGAATTAAGTTCTTAACCCAAGGTACCACTGTACAGTATATCCAACATTTTCATTTTGTAATAATAATAATAATAATAAATTTTATTTATATCCCGCCCTCCCCAGCCAAAGCCGGGCTCAGGGCGGCTAACAACACTAAAACAGTACAACATTATAAAACATTATAAAAATGAATTAAAATCAAAATTGATGGCAACCATAAACTAAAGTTTTGTAAAGATTGCCAAAGGAGGGAGTCAGGCTGCGCCCTGACCAAAGGCTAGGTGGAACAGCTCTGTCTTGCAGGCCCTGCGGAAAGATGTTAAGTCCTGCAGGGCCCTTGTCTCTTGTGACAGAGCATTCCACCAGGTTGGAGCCGCAGCCGAAAAAGCCCTGGCTCTAGTTGAGACCAGCCTAACCTCACTGTGGCTTGGGACCTTTAATACATGTTTTGAGGATACCTAATGTATTTATTTGTGGCATTCCACCATTTCTTTACTTTCCCTACATTTTGTAGCTTTTCAATGATAGTGAACACATTTCAGAAGCACTTGTAAGATCCATTTCTTTAGTAGTATGTCTTTCTCACCCAATTTGTTTATTCCTAATTCTATGTGATTTCACTGTGCATGACAGAACCTGGAACTTCAAATTTACTTTATTTTTCATTTTACTTCCCAGATCCATTTTCTTTTTGTCTTGTAGTATTGTGACAGCCAATCTTATACATGTTTACTTGGAACTAAGTCCTGCTGATTCAGTGGAGCTCACACATAAGTGAATGTTTATAAATTTGCAGACATAATTTTATGGAATTAGAAATGCTGCATTCTGGAGTGTAGTCAAAGGCAACGTTTCTTTGTTGGCCTCTCAATATCTCGAAGTTCTTCAGTTATTTACTATGCTGTGTTCAAAAAGATGTAACAGGCAACAGGTTAAGTAATGAATTTTGAAGTGAGGCAGTAGCACTGGATTACAGAAGTCTCTTCTTGTCCAATATCGCTTCCGGACAACCTTTTTATTGAGCGTACTTTGTGAACTGTTCATGGGAGGTTAGATGGCATTGCCACGGGCAAGTGGCATTCCACACTTTCCAGGACATTTTTATATCACTTTTATAGCAAAACCTGATATTTTGGAGAAAGGAGGGTTGTTGTGCAAGTCCTTCAACTGCACTTAGATTGCGCAACCTGGATTTTCCAGTATGTGCATGAATCCCACCTAAATATAGCGAAAGTCTGAAAGTGCCCCAAATCTCTTGATACTGGATTAAATATATCACCAGCTTGATATACCTTGGTTATTTTACCATATGGAACTGTATGACAGGAAAACATATATGTATTATTTACCATCTTCTATAGCTGCTTTTTGGACCTCTAATGCAGTGCATGCATCTGTGGATCTTGTACCTGTAGTTATTTTATGGAGAGGGACCTGATTGCACCTGATTTGCAAGTGAAAGGTCTGGGATTTATTCCTGGTTATCTCCACTTCAAAGGCTCTTGGGCCACAGGTGATGGGAAACACTTTTTTCTGAGACCCCGGAGAGCTGCTGACAGTCTGAAGATAATCCTTGGTTAGATGGTATAAGGCAGATTTCTGTGTTTCTGTAAATTATAAAAATAATTGTTTTGTGCATGGAATTATAATGGCTAACAAACATACATAGAAAATTAATCTGTCTTTATGACTGAGAGCTGTGTGGCAACCATAAGTCAGAATGAGGTGTTCTGTGTGCCTGAGTCTAAAGACTGGCAGCGAGAAAGCAAAATAAAAGAGAGATGTTGTATTATGGTAGCATTATGATTGTTATGTGCTAGGTACTGACATAGGCTGTGACTGTGAGTCCAGTGAATTTCATTATCTTTCATTGTGATAGTCCTGTCTTCTTTTGAAGTACTATTAGACTACTGAAACCACAGACTAAATAGGCAAATCGAAATAATTTGACTCAAGTAAGTGGTTCCTTTCTTTGAGCCCAGCGGGAAGCAGAATGGTTATTTCCCCGCCATATTTATCCTTGCAAAGCTGAATCTGTTGTAAATTGGGCTGAGGAAATGAGGCAGTACTATTTATTCTGGTCTTAGCGGGCCATTAGCTAAATTTCTGCTGAATACAGAAAAATTATGAGGGCAGTGGTGATGCTTTGGTTCCAAGGTCATTTATGGTGAAATGAAATGTGTCATTGAACTCATCTTTTGTTTTACCTTGTTCCAAAATGATGATTCAATAAGTGCAACTTGTTGCAGCAAATATTGAAAGTAATCAAATATAAGTAGAATAAAAATCAAATAATGTAAACAAAGGTGGGAGCTGCTCTGTAAAATACTGTTATGCACACCCCAGCTTATTTAGGTGCAGTGCTCCAGAATTCAGTATCCTTTGGAGACATATAGCATCATTTGCTTTATTTACAAATAAGTAAGGTAGATGTTTACTTTCCCACTGGAGCACAGTACCTACCGTATTTATCTACTTGCACTTTTGTTTTTGTTTTTTTTAATAATTTTTTATTGCATTTTTCACAAAAAAGAACAAAAAAGCAAATTTTCACAAATATTACAAAAGAAAAAGAAAACATAGACAAAAAAAGAAGAGAAAAAAAGGAGATTTTAACATAAAAAAAACTCACTTTCCAGTTATAACCTTCAAAACCTTATTTTCCTTACTTCCACCCGCCTCCCGATCTTGTATTCTATGTAATAATTAGTTCAGCAAGCTCAATCTTTGTTCATTTTGATTCTTGATCCCTCCCTTTGTGCTCTTATTTAACTCAGTCACTAGAACCCCTTCTTTTCCTTTTCAATGTCCTCAACATTCAAAGATTTTACAGTGTTTTTGTAGGTAGACTTTAAACTTCTTCCAGTCCTCTTCCACCTGCTCTTCTCCTTGATCTCGAATTCTGCCGGTCATTTCAGCCAGTTCCATATTGTCTATTACTTGCATCTGCCATTCTTCCAGGGTGGGTAGATCTTGCGTCTTCCAATGCTTTGCAATAAGTACTCTTGCTGCTGCTGTAGCATACATAAAAAAGGTTCTGTCCTTCTTTGGCACCAATTGGCCGACCATGCCCAGAAGAAAGGCCTCTGGTTTCTTCAAGAAGGTATACTTAAATACCTTTTTCAGTTCATTATATATCATTTCCCAGAAAGCCTTAATCCTTGGGCACGTCCACCAACGGTGAAATAATGTCCCTTCAGTTTCTTTACATTTCCAACATTTATTATCGGGCAAATGGTAGATTTGGAGGTCTTGCTGAACATGATCAGAAGGGACCAACAGATTCAGGGTATACAGGTCGGAGTTAAACACTATAAACTTAAAGCCTTTGCAGATGACCTAGTACTGACATTACAGGAGCCAATCCCTAGCTCTAAAAGAGCTTTGGAAATAATACAAGAATTTGGTCAGGTGGCAGGTTTTAAATTGAATAAATCTAAAACTATGGTTTTAGAGAAAAATTTAACAACAGCAGAGAAGGAAAGGTTTCAGGAAGAAACAGGTTTAACATTGGTGAAAAAAGTGAAATACCTAGGGGTGAACTTGACTTCGAAGAATATAAATCTATTTAAAGATAATTATGAGAAGTGTTGGTCAGAAGTGAAAAAAGATCTTGAAATTTGGACAAATTTGAAGCTTTTCCTTACTGGGTAGAATGTTGTTGTTGTTGTTTAGTCGTTTAGTCGTGTCCGACTCTTCGTGACCCCATGGACCAGAGAACGCCAGGCACTCCTGTCCTCCACTGCCCCCCGCAGCTTGGTCAGACTCATGCTGGTAACCTCGAAAACACTATCCAACCATCTCGTCCTCTGTCGCCCCCTTCTCCTTGTGCCCTCCATCTTTCCCAACATCAGGGTCTTCTCCAGGGAGTCTTCTCTTCTCATGAGGTGGCCAAAGTACTGGAGCCTCAGCTTCACAATCTGTCCTTCCAGTGAGCACTCAGGGCTGATTTCCTTCAGAATGGAGAGGTTTGATCTTCTTGCAGTCCATGGGACTCTCAAGAGTCTCCTCCAGCACCATAATTCAAAAGCATCAATTCTTCGGCGATCAGCCTTCTTTATGGTCCAGCTCTCACTTCCATACTGTTGGTTTCTGCTCTCTTCACTGTGCAGCGAAAGGCTTGTCACAAGACAATGTTTACATTCCACAGAGTTACTGCTGGAGGTTTCCCACGGGAAAGGGAAGCTGGATGTGACGTACACTGGTTTCCTGTTTTTCACTGTTCTTTGCAGTTCAGTGTGATTCTCTCTGAGCTTCAGAGGAGAGAGGGTGCAGTTTTATGCTCCGGCAGAGACAAGATGGTTTTCTGTAATCTACCAGCTTTGAAATGTAAATAAAGCGATATAGAGCATGTTGGCACGTATTCCTCATCATTCCGCTGTGCACTTGGATGCTACAAATCAACATTCTGGTTATCGGGCCCAGAAGACGCAGTCATTGGAATTCCGGAAAAAGGATCGGAATGCAGAGGGACGGATCGGACGCTATCTGTTCTGCGCGTCAAGATGATTGATGAGGTATGTGCTACTGCTCCGGGCAGCCTGCCAGCTTCTATTTAATGGCTTTATGGCTGGACTTTGAACTTTTATGTCCGTTTGCCGGGAACAGGCAGCGGCTATGGCTATGTTGGCGAAATCGAAAGTAACTTTTACAAGGGCTGTAGCAGCTGTAGAAGTGACGCAGCATGATTAAGGCAGCAGAGAGAAAGCACTTTTGAACTTGCCTTTGGAATGAGGCTTGAAGCAGCAGAGATGCAGCTTGCATAAAGCAGCTTGTTTAAAGCAGCAGAGATGACGCAGAAGGCTAATGCCAGAGTCATGATGGCCCTTCAGGATGCTTGTGGGATTCCCAAGCTCAATAAGAAAAATTATACGGACTGGGTTACCTATGCAGAGGCTATTCTGCGGAAAGAGGGTCTGTTTGAAGTTATTACAGACACCCCCCCAGCTCCAGTTACAGATGCATGGAAAGCTAAAGATTCCAAAGCAAGGGGAACTCTTACATTGATAGTATCCCCAGAAGAGCTCTGTCTATTGCGTGATAAGACCTCAGCCAGAGAAATTTGGGACGCTTTGAGGGAGGCACACTTGATGACAGAAGCTGGATCTTCTATGTTTTATTTTAACAAGCTGCATAAGATGGCTAGCTGCAGAAGGCTGGCTGATGCAAGTGGGGAATCTGAAGCCAATCAGCCACATGCTCAGCTCAGAGTAGCCTGTGATACTGCCATGATTCAGAATGAAGCAGATTGCCAGGGTGATAGCTGCATGGGAAAGGGGGAGTCTTCACAGACGTCATCCCAGAGTGCAGTGGAACCACCAGATGGCGCCAAAGCTTTGAAGGCAGTGAAATGCTACTCCTGTGGACGTCTAGGCCACATGAAGAGGGAATGCAAATATCCCAGGGCCAAGACAGAGCAGCGCAGCGGAAGCTCATCGCGTGGAAAAGGCCAGAGCAAAGGCAAAGGTCCGGTGTCCAGGACAACGCAGCACAAAGCAATGGTCTCACGCTTCACTCCAAAAGTTGCAGAGGTCCAGAAGACGTCTAGATCTTTCTTCGTTGTTGATTCAGCGGCAACCCACCACATGTGCAACGATAAGCGACTGTTCGTGTCTTTTACACCGCAGGAGGGTGCGATTCACCAGGCGGATGACCACACAATTCCCAGTAAAGGCTACGGAACTGTTGTTCTTCACAGTTTGGACTTATCGATACAGAATGTACTTTATGTCCCAGATGCCAAACATAATCTGCTCAGCGTTGGACAGCTGAATGAGCGGAACATTGACGTTTCCTTTAAGAACAAAAGGTGCATCATCACAAAGAAAAATGATTATGTATTGTATGCTGAATATGTTGATCGTTTGTATGTTTTGTATTATGATGATGTTGTGCAGGATGACACTTGTTGCATTGCAGGTTCTAACAAATGTTTGCATGCAGAATGCATTCATGATTTTCATCGAAAATTTGGACATTTGGGTTTTGAGGCAGTATCTAAAATGCCTGCCTTGGTTGAAGGTATGACTATTAAACCCTGCAGGTACCACATGAAGTGCAAGGCATGCGCAGCAAACAAGGTGAAAATGGCTGCGAAAGGTAAGGTGTCTAGTAGGCAAGCTACAGAACCATACCAAATTGTTCATGCTGATTTGGTTGGACCACTAGCGCCCTCCTTGGGTGGAAATAGGTACTTCATGGTTCTCATTGATGCATTTTCCAGGTATATTTATGTGTACAATCTCAAGCAGAAATCAGAGGCTTTTCCTAGGTTCAAGGAATTCTGTGCTTGGTTGGAAAATGTGCATGGTAAGAAGATAAAAATTCTTTTCACAGATCGCGGGGGAGAATTCACTTCTCAGCAGTTTGAAGCTTTTCTGACTGAGAAAGGAATTCAACACGATTTGTCTAGTCCTCGCTCGCCATGGCAGAATGGACTTGCAGAACGAGCAAATCAGACATTGCTTCAAGGGTTAAAAACCTTGCTACATGATGCAAATCTTCCAGAGAGTTATTGGGCCGAAGCTCTCTCATGTTTCACTTACAGTTATAATCGCAGGTTATCTTCAGCGATTGGTTGTACCCCCTATGAGAAGATGTTTGGCAAGAAGCCATACATCAAACACATGAAAATTTTTGGTTCTGACATGTGGGTTCACTCACCACAAAACTCCAAGTTAGACAAGCGTGGTTTGCATGGTATCTTTCTAGGTTATGAGAAAGGTTCTTACAGAATAAGGATGACTGACTCTAAGACCATTAAGCTCACAAGAAGTGTTGAGTACAATGCCAAGTGGGGGGAGAATGTGGGAATTTTCCAATGTTATCCTGATGACAGTGATGAGACTGAGGATAGTCAAAAGCAGCCACAGCAACCCACACCCACTGATGAAAGTTCTGATTCTGAGTCTGAAACTGAATCAGGTGATTCAGAGGATTTCAAGAGTGCGAAAGCCTCTATGCGACCCTCTGAAAGCTCTGATCAAGAATTGGAGGAACCATTGTTCACAATAGGTCGTTTTTCTCCTAAGAAGGAAGAGGAGAGTGTTGAAGACCTAAGGCTAATTCGCAGGTCACAAAGAGCCACAAAAGGCAGACCTCCAAAGAGATTTGCTGATGAGTTTGCTAAGATAGCAGTAACAGCTGTTAAAAGCTCCAAGAAGGTATTTGAACCTTCAAGTTTCCAAGAGATCCAGGATTTGGACTCAAAGGAAGCTGAACCATGGTTAAATGCCATGAAGGCTGAGCTTGATTCCTTAGAAAGGAACAAAACATGGGAACTAGTTCCAGTAGTTCCAGGAATGAAACTGCTTGGAAGCAAATGGGTCTTCAAAGCGAAGACTGATCAAAATGGCAAGATAGTCAGACACAAAGCCAGATTGGTAGCCAGAGGTTTTGCACAGGTACCAGGTGAAGACTATCACGAGACCTACTCACCCACAGTGAGGTATGAGAGCATTAGGCTTATGCTCAAGCTAGCTGCAGAGGAGAATCTACACATTAGTCACCATGATGTGAATACAGCTTTTCTGTACGGATCTCTAAATGAATCACTTTATATGCTTCCACCTGATGGCGTACAGGTAAAACAGGGATTTGTTTGTGCTCTGAAAAAATCCCTTTATGGTCTCAAACAAAGTGCACGATGTTGGCACACAAAACTCACTGAAGTATTGTTTTCTCTAGGTTTTAAGCAAGGGAAAGCTGATCCATGTGTATTTGTCAAAGAGGAGGGGCAAAAGAAACTGTATTGTTTGTTTTATGTTGATGATCTTTTATTCTTTTGGGATGATGTCACAATGTACAATAACGCCCTAGCTCAATTGAAAGAACACTTTGACATGAAAGATCTTGGTGAGGTAAACAACTACCTATCTCTGGAAATAGAGAGAGATCAAGATGGTAACATTCTAGTACACCAGTCACGGAAAATTGCTGACGTGTTAGGCAAACTAAACCTGATGGATGCTAACCCTGTAGACACACCGATGACAACAGGTTATCAGGTAGATGACACTGAAGAAGCATTTTCTGACACTACACTGTACAGAAGTGTGCTAGGCAAGCTAAACTTCATTGCCAGATGTTCAAGACCAGACATTGCTGTTAGCTGTAATTTGCTAAGCAGACAAGTCAACAATCCTACTGTTAAGGATTGGAAAGCTCTGAAACGCATAGCGCGGTATTTGAAAGGCACTATGCATTACAGACTGAGATTTAACAATCAGAAGTCTGGTGGTCTTGAGATATTTGCAGATGCAAGTTTTGGAAGTGACACTACAGACAGGAAAAGTACGTCTGGAGTTTGCTACATGTACAATCAGGGTCTATTTGATTGGTCATGCAAGAAGCAAACAACAGTTAGCTTAAGTACTTGTGAAGCTGAACTGAATGCACTGTCTTATTCACTTAAGGATTGTGAATGGTTGTTACAATTGTGCAAAGACATGAAAAT
Organism: Podarcis cretensis; assembly: GCF_951804945.1. Taxonomy (NCBI): domain Eukaryota; kingdom Metazoa; phylum Chordata; class Lepidosauria; order Squamata; family Lacertidae; genus Podarcis; species Podarcis cretensis. Next base: position 20,162,946 of record NC_137181.1, read on the forward strand.
TCCTGTCAAATGTCCAATCCAGGTTTACCAGGACAACAAAGCATGTTTGGCTTTGCTGAATTCTGAAGGTTGTAAGCAAAGCACGAAGCACTTGCAATTGAAGTTGCAACATGCTAGGGAACGTATTCAAAAGGGACTCGTAACGGTGTCCTATATGCCAGGTAATGAAATTCCTGCTGATGTATTGTCCAAGATTGTATCAAGGGATCAACACTGTACCTATGTGCAGAAGTTGGGTTTGTACTGATATTGTACGAACACGCTGCCCAGTGGTGTTCACAGAAAGGGGGAGGATGTTGGTTTCTGCTCTCTTCACTGTGCAGCGAAAGGCTTGTCACAAGACAATGTTTACATTCCACAGAGTTACTGCTGGAGGTTTCCCACGGGAAAGGGAAGCTGGATGTGACGTACACTGGTTTCCTGTTTTTCACTGTTCTTTGCAGTTCAGTGTGATTCTCTCTGAGCTTCAGAGGAGAGAGGGTGCAGTTTTATGCTCCGGCAGAGACAAGATGGTTTTCTGTAATCTACCAGCTTTGAAATGTAAATAAAGCGATATAGAGCATGTTGGCACGTATTCCTCATCATTCCGCTGTGCACTTGGATGCTACAAATCAACACATACATCACTACTGGGAAAACCATAGCTTTAACTATACGGACCTTTGTTGGCAAGGTGATGTTTCTACTTCTCAAGATGCTGTCTAGGCCTGTCATTGCCCTTCTCCCAAGAAGCAGGCATCTTTTAATTTCGTGGCTGCTGTCACCATCTGCAGTGATCATGGAGCCCAAGAAAGTAAAATCTCTCACTGCCTCCATTTCTTCCCCTTCTATTTGCCAGGAGGTGATGGGACCAGTAGCCATGATCTTCGTTTTTTTGATGTTGAGCTTCAGACCATATTTTGCACTCTCCTCTTTCACCCTCAATAAAAGGTTCTTTAATTCCTCCTCACTTTCTGCCATCAAGGTTGTGTCATCTGCATATCTGAGGTTGTTGATATTTCTTCCGGCAATCTTAATTCCGGCTAGGGATTCATCCAGCCCAGCCTTTCGCATGATGAATTCTGCATATAAGTTAAATAAGCAGGGAGACAAAATGCAGCCTTGTCGTACTCCTTTCCCAATTTTGAACCAGTCAGTTGTTCCATATCCAGTTCTAACTGTAGCTTCTTGTCCCACATAGAGATTTCTCAGGAGACAGATGAGGTGATCAGGCACTCCCATTTCTTTAAGAACTTGCCATAGTTTGCCATGGTAGCTGTTATCAAAATGAATGTATTGCCAAGAATGTTGTTTTTGTTTCAGACGTTACAAATCATTGACAAAATGGACTGCTTCGAGAAGTGGCAAAAAGAAATTTCTAGATTTGTCTGGCAGGGCAAAAAGCCCAGAATAAAATATAAAATTCTTACTGATGCAAAGGAAAGAGGGGGGTTTGCCCTGCCGGACTTTAAGTTACCGTATTTTTCGCTCTATAACACGCACCTGACCATAACACGCACATCGTTTTTAGAGGAGGAAAACAAGGGAAAAAACATTCTGAATGAAACAGTGGATGTATCATTTTTGTGCTTCATGCTGTGGCCACAGACATGTGATCTGATGGTGAATTTGGGGTGACCCAATGCAAAAATCCTGAGAATCCCTGTGGATCCATGCTTTGTAACCACGTTTTTGCACCATTGCAGCCCCAGGCAACAGTGGGTGCGTGATTTTTTGGGGGCAGGCTGTAGCCATGGACATGCTATGTGCTCTGATGGTGAATTTGGGCTGACCCAATGCAAAGATCCTGAGGATCCATGTGGATCCATGTTTTGTAACCACGTTTTTGCACCATTGCAGCCCCAGGCAACAGTGGGTGCGTGATTTTGGGGGGGCAGGCTGTAGCCATGGACATGCTATGTGCTCTGATGGTGAATTTGGGCTGACCCAATGCAAAGATCCTGAGGATCCATGTGGATCCATGTTTTGTAACCATGTTTTTGCACCATTGCAGCCCCAGGCAACAGTGGGTGCGTGATTTTTGGGGGGCAGGCTGTAACCATGGACATGTTATGTGATCTGATGGTGAATTTGGGCTGACCCAATGCAAAGATCCTGAGGATCCATGTAGATCCATGCTTTTTAACCACGTTTTTGCACCATTGCAGCCCCAGGCAACAGTGGGTGCGTGATTTTTGGGGGGCAGGCTGTAGCCATGGACATGCTATGTGATCTGATGGTGAATTTGGGCTGACCCAATGCAAAGATCCTTAGGATCCATGTGGATCCATGCTTTTTAACCACATTTTTGCACCATTGCAGCCCCAGGCAACAGTGGGTGCATGATTTTTGGGGGGCAGGCTGTAGCCATGGACATGCTATGTGATCTGATGGTGAATTTGGGCTGACCCAATGCAAAGATCCTGAGGATCCATGTGGATCCATGCTTTTTAACCACATTTTAAGTGGGGAGGGAAGGAAAAACACAGAAGGGACAAGGAGCAGGAGAGGGGTGTGCAGAGAAGCAGCTGGCTAAGAATGCAGGAGAGGGGTAGGGAGGAAAGGAAGGCAAAAGTTTTCCCTCACCTACCCACCCAAGCCAGCCAGCTCGTGCTCTCTCTCTCTCTCTCTCTCTCTCTCTCCCTCCTGCATGTTTTCAGCTTTCCCCTCTGCTTGCCTGGAGGGGAGGGGCTTTCCCTGCTCTTTGTTCCGTTTGAGCAAACACAGCAAGGAAACAGAGCTGGGTGGGCAGTAAGACCCTGAGGCAGAATGCCGGAAAGCAGCCACTTCCTCTTTTCAAGTTTCCCTTCTAGGAGACGTGCGGTTTGATTTTTGCCTGCTTTTTTTGCCTCCCCTTGCACCAATTGGCTCCAGGGACCACACATTCGCTCAATAACACGCACAGACATTTCCCCTTCCTTTTTAGGAGAAAAAATCTGCGTGTTATAGAAGGAAAAATACGGTATATTATGAAGCAGCAGCTTTCTGCTGGTTGAAGGATTGGCTACTTCTTGAAGACACGGACGTTTTAGACTTGGAAGGATATGATAATGTTTTTGGGTGGCATGCATATTTGTGGTATGGTAAGGCTAAAATCCCTGCGGCGGGGTGCGCTCCCGCTGCTCGGTCCCAGCGCCTGCCAACCTAGCAGTTCAAAAGCACCTCCGGGTGCAAGTAGATAAATAGGGACCGCTTACCAGCGGGAAGGTAAACGGCGTTTCCGTGTGCGGCTCTGGCTCGCCAGAGCAGCGATGTCACGCTGGCCACGTGACCCGGAAGTGTCTCCGGACAGCGCTGGCCCCTGGCCTCTTAAGTGAGATGGGCGCACAACCCCAGAGTCTGTCAAGACTGGCCCGTACGGGCAGGGGTACCTTTACCTTTACCTTTAAGGCTAAGATTTATAAAGCATTTAAAAACCATATTGTCAGGAAAGCATTGTTTAATGTCTGGATGAAATATAAAGATTTATTGGAAAATAAAACCCCAAGGTGGCTTTCACCTATGGAAGCAAAGGCCCTGAAAAAGCTTAATATGGAATCTAATTGGCCAAAATATTGGGAAATTTTGGAGCAGGAGGGAGACAAAGTGAAATTGCAGAGTTATGAGAAACTTAAGGACAAGGTGCGAGACTGGTTACATTATTTTCAAGTAAGAGAGGCCTATCATTTTGACAGGAAAATCGGTTTCCAGGTGGAAAAATCAAAGTTGGAAACAGAATTGTTAGAACCCAATGCTAAGATATTGTCGAGAATGTATAATCTGCTGTTGAAGTGGAATACTGAGGATGAAATGGTAAAATCGGCTATGATAAAATGGGCACAAGATGTTGGTCATAATATTATGTTTGTTGACTGGGAAAAGTTGTGGACCACCGGTATGAAATTCACGGCATGTAATGCCTTAAGAGAGAATATTATGAAAATGATATATAGGTGGTACATGACCCCAGTCAAACTTGCAAAAATCTATCTACTTGCACTTTTGGGCGTGCTTTCAAACTGCTAGGTTGGCAGGAGCTGGGACCAAGCAATGGGAGCTCAACTGCTGACCTTCTGATCGGCAATCCCAAGAGGCTCAGTGGTTTAGACCACAGTGCCACCCGCGTCCTGTTTCTGTGTGCTTCTCTGGTTTTGGTGTACTGTTGTGCCAGAAGCGGCTTAGTCATGCTGGCCACATGCCCCGGAAAAACTGTCTGCGGACAAACGCTAGCTCCCTTAGCCTGTAAAGCGGGATGAGTGCCGCAACCCCAGAGTCATCTGCGACTGGACTTAACTGTCAGGGGTCTTTTGCCTTTACCTTTTAAGGCAGTCGTATTGGAGGTTAAGGACTCCTGTTGCAGGGAATACAATTGCTAATCCTGCATGAAGTTCCCTAGGGATTCACTACTTCAGGCTTCCTCAACCTCGGCCTTCCAGATGTTTGAGACTACAATTCCCATCATCCCTGACCACTGGTCCTGCTAGCTAGGGATCATGGGAGTTGTAGGCCAAAAACATCTAGCGGGCCGAGGCTGAGGAAGCCTGTACTACATCCTCAGTTTTGGTCAACTCCAACTGAAAACATACAACTACTGTATATCCAAATTAAGATTTGCTACAAACTGTTTCTTGGTCCTTCCTATTAGTTTAGGGGTGTTTCCTTCAAAAAAACTTCAAAAGGTTAGGTACTAGGTAGCCAAAATTTAATCTGTACTTCAGGTTGCATTAGACCACAAACCATGCATAAAAAAACCATACCATGGAATAGTTAGGTTGTTTACAATTCAGTGCCAAGATTTGTGGTGCTTGAATATATGATTATGATGGTACTAACAATGTGCCATAAAACTGTAAAGTTCCAGTGTTGTGCAGTACAAATTTAAGTCTGAGTGGATACCATTGTAATGTATTATGATATTTGACAAATGATTGTTGCAGAGACCTCAGTGACTTTTTCCCATAGCTGTCAACTTGCAGATTTGAAAATAAGGGACCAGCAGCCTCACCTGTTCCAGGCACTCCAGTCTTCCTATCCTCCTGCAGTCTGTTCAAACTCATGCTGGTAGCTTCGAGAACACTGTCCAACCAACTTTGTAACCAGGGATTCAACTGAATAGAATCTGAATCACATGCACCACTAGGCCTATGCAGCCTCAACTTAAGATGGCTCCCCGGCCTGGCTTTGCACTGCAAAGTTTGCAGCAGCACGTGCAACAAAATGGCGTCCAGCATTCAAAAACCCCCTCAGCTTGCATTAACTAGCCACACACAAGGCATTCAAGCTCCACCCCCCAGTCATTCTTAGACTTCTTATTGGTTGAGCAACATAGCCAAGCAACACAGTTGGAGCCTCCCTCCTCCCTGGCCGGCAGGGAGGGAGGGAGAGGAGCTGCTTCCTTTGAAATTTAAGGGACATTTAAGGGACATCCATCAATAAGGGACAGCAGCGGGACATGGCGCTGGAATAAGGGACTGTCCCTTCAAATAAGGGACACTTGACAGCTATGCTTTCCCCCACTTCTAACGTTCTTATGAATAGTAGATTTTCACTCATAGGGTAATAGTGATTTAGACTGTTAGGCTTTTTGTTGCTATTGAACAATGTGAAAAGAGTTAATGCTCATACACGGTTTTGAATTCTGAACTTTATCCTTATAAATAACCCCTGGATAAGTGTTTTATGCTGTATATAACAAATTTCAAGGTTTGTAGCAACTGAGATACAGCTGAGGCTTGTTTTCTATGCTTTAGCAAAGCATTAAGTAATTTCCATTCCAAGAAGTGGAACAGTTTTATAGTAATCCTTTTAATATATGCACTCTGAAAAACATATCTGTGATCCTCCAATGCTGTAGCACTGAAGAATGAAATCGCCTTCTTCTTTTTCTACTTCTTTTCTTTTTCTTATTTGTTCCCCCCCCCCAAAAAAAAAAAAAAATTGGAGAAAGCAGAAGTTTCTCAATAGGGAAAAAATATTTTCACTTGCTTAGTTCATGACTACAAAAGTACATGAATATTATAAGGGGCTAGTGGTAGAAGACTTTTGCAGAAATATATACTTTTTATACATTTCTTTGTATTTGCACCAGGGAAATCTTCTGGTCCTCATGGAATAGCAAGAGTTAAGTACAACGGTCTTGAATGAAATAATTCTAGAACTTTCTGGACAGTTGCTCGTGTCATGTGTTGTCAGGAATACTTAAGATGATATGATTCAGTGTCTTTCCACCATGCACAATCTGCTGCATTAAATAGTTGAAGCTAGCACATTTCAGTGCATGATCTCAGTTTATCCCTCTTGTTCCAGTCACATGCTCATGAATAGCACCTGATCATACTAGGATATCAGCTTCCTGTGAAAACCATGATACATGAGCAATATATTTGGACTAGGAAAACTGAATGGGCAAGAAAAGCAATCTGAATGAATCCAAAAGTTGTATTTAAATGATACAGAAATGTATGTCAAAAATCTTCAAATTCATTTTCTGGAAATGTGTATTCCCATGAGGATGCTGCTGGCCATAATTTGTCTTCCTTTTTCACAGCTCTTTTCCGTGTTTCATATACCCGAGTGTTAGGTTTGGTGTGATTACATTGCAAACATGTTAGGCTTGAGTACAGGCATGAGGCAGTTGTCTTCAATATTTTGAATAGATGGAAGAATTGCTTAAAAACTGGTATTTACTAGTGATCCCACAACATTTCAATAGTATTGTTTTTGGTTTTCTTGGACTATTAACATATTTTTAAAAATATATTTTCAAAAGCTCTCTTACAACATTGCCTTGTATTGGATATTATGACATTTTCTTTCTTCTTTAGTGTATAATAGAAAGAAAATCTCATAACAGCTTGCTAGATTGCCATCATTCCCAGGAGCTGAAGTGCGTAATGGGTGTAATGAAGAGCATCAACAATATAACATTCCCACCCCTGAATTGACACTTGACAATTTTGTAACCTGATTCACCTGCACTCTCTAAGCATTCAGATTTCTTTGTAATTGTCTGCAGAGCTGAAGCTTTTTATAATGTATTACTGGATCTTGGGAGATTCTTTGAAATAAATAAGAATGAAAGCACCATTAAAGTTCAAAAAGATCAGGATAAAAACAATAACCCTCTATTAAGTTCACAGTACAGTGGTTCCTCGGGTTACATACGCTTCAGGTTACATACGCTTCAGGTTACAGACTCCGCTAACCCAGAAATAGTACCTCGGATTAAGAACTTTGCTTCAGGATGAGAACAGAAATCGTGCGGCGGCAGCGGGAGGCCCCATTAGCTAAAGTGGTGCTTCAGGTTAAGAACAGTTTCAAGTTAAGAATGGACCTCCGGAATGAATTAAGTACTTAACCCGAGGTACCACTGTACTTGATTTTTTTAAAAGTGAATTTCCCATGCGCTGAAATTTTAAAATCAAGATATTAATGTATGTGCTGGTTTTGCAATGCATGCTTGCCATCCAAAGCTGGTAGCCACTGGTAGGGCGTACCCAGAAGTTGGTTACTTTAACCTTTTGTTCTTGAATGAAGCTGCCCTTGATTTCTTAATTTTACAACATATTTACAGAACAATGCCTCTACTCCTGGACAGGAAGCTGACTCAGAAATGTCCTGTGTCATCTGTGTTTGGCCTAGGGTGCCATGTGTCCTACTTTACAGAGGACAGTTCTTTCTTTTAAGGAGTCTTCCAGCTGAAGGGCTGCCCTGTGCAAGTCTACTTAATGATAAAGAACTACATTCCTGGACTCCACATGTATACGTGAAATCATGTAAACTGGGGAGGCACTGTTGAGAGTGGCCGGGAAACAGCTCTCCCTGGGCAGATCCCATCCATCCCACCTGCCTTCCCCATGCATATGCACACCCTGCCTGTTTCTGGTGACTGGAAAGTTAATCTGGGGTTGGTGGCTGGGTGGTTTGCAGTGCCCAGCGCTGCCACAGGGCCTCTCCATGCTCTCCCTTTTAGTCTTGGAAGTTGCAGGAGATGGTTTGTTTTTATCTGGTTTCTCCCCTACCCGCAAGAAACAATGTTGCTGCCTCCTTGTGGATCCTGATCCTGCCCAAGGACAAAATTGACATGAGTGAGTGAGGGATGGGCAGGCGGCTGGGGGCAGAGAGCAGCCCCCACACCATTGCTCTGCTGGCCAAGTAGAAGAAAGTTAAGGAGGGTAAGTGGGGGGGGGGGCAGCAAAAAACTAGGAGTGGCTGTGCAAACTGTTTTCCCTGCTGTCTAGTTCTCACCTGCTTTTTTCATGTCATTTGGGCACCATTTCCTGGTTCAAATAATGCACATAAAGTGGTGTGTGTGTGTGTGTGTGTGTGTGTGTGTGATGCTTCCCATCAACAGTTATCCTGAACCACAGACTGAGCAGATAGATACACAGGTCATCATCTTCCCTCATTAGTGCAATGCATTTTATTTCTATTTAAATGATAGTAATTCTTTCTAGGGACACGAGTGGCGCCATGGGTTAAACCACAGAGCCTAGGACTTGCCGATCAGAAGGTCGGTGGTTTGAATCCCCGTGACGGGGTGAGCTCCCGTTGCTCGGTCCCAGGTCCTGCCAACCTAGCAGTTCGAAACCACGTCAAAGTGCAAGTATATAAATAGGTGCCGCTCCGGCGGGAAGATAAACGGCGTTTCCGTGCACTGCTCTGGTTCGCCAGAAGCGGCTTAGTCATGCTGGCCACATGACCCGGAAGCTGTACGCCGGCTCCCTCGGCCAATAAAGCGAGATGAGCGCCGCAACCCCAAAGTCGGCCACGACTGGACGTAATGGTCGGGGTCCCTTTACCTTTACCTTTAATTCTTTCTAAATTTGCATCTATACAGTGGTATTTCGGGTTAAGAACTTAATTCGTTCTGGAGGTCTGTTGTTAACCTGAAACTGTTCTTAACCTGAGGTAACACTTTAGCTAATGGGGCCTCCTGCTGCCGCTGCGCCACTGCTGCACAATTTCTGTTCTCATACTGAAGCAAAGTTCTTAACCCGAGGTACTATTTCTGGGTTAGCGGAGTCTGTAACCTGAAGCGTATGTAACCGAGGTACCACTGTACTTAAAAATCAAATTTTATGCAGAAGAGTGTGTCCTCTTTTGGCGGGGTGATTGCTTGAGTTTGGCAGGGCAGGTAGTGGGTTAGATCTGTGGTGCCTCTCACTCAGGACTGAATGGAGGTGAGGCAAGAATTTGAAGCAGATGTCCATGGGTATGTGAGCATCCCTGCTTGAATTCTTATGACCAGAATCAAGATGGGCATAGTCTGCTGTGAAGAGACCCCACATCTTGATCCTGCTCACCCCTCCAGATACTTGACTTTTCCACTTCTTCCAAGGCAAAAAACACACACACAAAAAAGACCCCAATCTCACCTTGGGGAAAGTGTTGGGAGTTGGCAGGTGTGCCAGATCCATAAAAGTTTGCTCCCCCTCATTAGAGGCCAATGGTGTATCAATTTCCACAAGGAATCCTGAGACTTGTCCCAGGTCCCCAGTGGGGAAGACTTTGCTCTGCACATCAGTGATAGCATATGCTGCCAATTCACCTTCAGTCTTAGAGGATTGGGTGGCAGTTTCCACTCTATGGGGCTTGTTTAGTGTTCCCGTCAAACACTTGAAAAGCCCTTCCAGGCTCTGAAGTGCAGACAGGCTATTTTGGAGCAGTTGGGAGGACTGCAATCACCCAGCCCTATTCTTGAGCCCTACTACCAGGAGATATTCTCAGAGATTACTATTAAATGTTTCATGGCTGATTTCTTTGTGTTCAATGGTTGAGGGAGTGAAAGTGTCCTGGATTTCAGTGGTCTAGGATACATACTGGGCCATGTGACTTACTGAGCATTCATCCTTATATATTTCCATATAGTCTTACACAGAAGGTATATATCTGGTATTTATTGAGCATTTGTTCTGATTTGTTTGCGATGCAGATATGCAACAAATTACGTTCTCTTGCATTCATCCTGATTTGCTTGTGTGGTGTTTATACATCTTCCCATTAATTATTTGTTCATTACACTTTTCAGTGCATTTCCTTGACACTTTCTGACCTGCAAAACATCAATTAGTTCTTTTAAAAGCAGATCTGTTGTGCTGGGACGACAAAACTCTTTAATGATGTGAACTTAGAGTTCTGGTTCATGTTTGAATCACTCTCATGAAATACTGACTATCTGGAGGCACCCACAGTCATATTCCCCCTTCCCCCCAAAAAATGATTTCCAAGTGGCATTGCAAGACTATTTTAAACTCTTGAAAAAAGTGATCTGCTTTTCAAGCCTTCGGTGACACACTCAATTTGAATCCAAATTGTGATTTGAGCAGAGGGGAGTTTACGTGCTCCCCCCTTTGAATAAGAAAATGCTGTTCATCTACAGCAGAAAGTTCCACCAGTTGACAGAGTCAGCCCAAGGTATTTTGACACCTAAGGTGAACCACAAAATATCAACCCCCCTCCTGGGAAGAAGGAGTGAGTGCAGATTTACACCAGGAATCAATGGCCATTTCTTGGGGTGGAGGAAGACCCCAGAGGTCAGCCCCAGGCATTTCCTCCCCAGGGAAGGGAGGAGATCAGCCCCACCTCCTATTCACAAAGAAGTTGCTGTAGAGGTTGCATTGGGTGGGGTGGGGGGGTGGGCTACAGAGTACGTGGTAGATCCGCCCTCCAAAGAGCATGCTGCAGCTGTTCCTGCCATCACTGTGGCACCAGTGGGCAATGCATTCCTTGGAGGCAGGATCTGCTGCCCCGGTGGATCTTGAGGACCGAAGCGGTCATCTCACCTTGCCTCATGGTTGAGCTGGCCCTGCCAGCTGAACAGGAGCAAGAGGTTTGACTGTTTGTTGCTGGCACACAGAACACCCTTATGACTGATTCTTTTACAGAGTTAGGTGTGTCTAAGTCCACTGATTTTAGTTGGCATATACATACCTCAAACTCTGCATAGGATCAAGATGTTAGTTTATTTTTCCATTTTTTTCCATACCACTTGCCCTTTTTCTTTCCTCCCCTTTTTGGGGGTAATTTAATCCTGAGGGCCAGACGTCCAAGCACAAAACAAGAAAATGAACTCCAGCAATAAAACCACTACTTTGTTAAGAGACATTTTGATGATGATATTTTTTTAAAAAAAGCTGCAGAAATGCAGCTGACCTCAATGCCATTTTACATAGAATTTGAAATGACACATTTATTTTGCACTCTTAATTATAAAGCCCAAGACAGTACGCTGTGTAATGTGAAAAAGTGCTGTTCTGAAAACAAAAGTCCATCGTATTATTTGTGTGTTTATAATTCATTGTTTATCTTATTTAGGATGTTAATATAGCCTTCTCTCCAGTTGGCTGGTTAGCTCTGTACTTTGGTAAAATGGTTCAATGCTAAGGGATGTTTTGGGGGACACTAAAGGGTTACTATTCACATTTCCTGTGTAATTCCTTCTGATCTTGCTGAGCTGTAATTATTTTCTTGAGGTTAAACATTCCCAGGCTCCTATAACCTTCTAGTCTGTTTGCACTGGCCAACTTTGTCCCAGGTGATCATGTGGGCGAACCTCCTGCTTTTAAGGAAAAGAAAATCTCTTTCCTGTGTAAGATACTTTAACTGTGCCGTCCTTTGCTTTACAATCCCAGAAGAAATCCCTTTAAAAACAATAATATGGTAAGGAAATTAGTCCTTTCAAGTCAGGTTTAAGAATCAAATATTCGACCGGTCCTCCGTGTGGGTTTAAAATTTGCTCAATCCTAGATAAATGGCTTTCAGTTTCACATTAAAGATGAACTTTTGCTAAACACATTTAGAAAAGAGTCTATGGTTCAAAAGGCACATTCTTGACGGCCTCACTTTTGCCAACATATCTGGCAAACCATCTAAGATTAGCAGTAGATATTATAGCAATCATGGGAATCGCTGCTAAAAACTGCAGCCTTTTGTTGAACTCCCCTCCTTGCTCTGTAACATGTAATTAATGTGTAATTAAGGAAATGCATAATGTGATTTCATCATGTCATATGTTTCGCCGGCCTCATTCCACAGGTGTGCGTGGGAAGAACAGACAATGTGATATACAGTGGTACCTCGGGTTAAGTACTTAATTCGTTCCGGAGGTCCGTTCTTAACCTGAAACTGTTCTTAACCTGAAGCACCACTTTAGCTAATGGAGCCTCCTGCTGCCGCCATGCCGCCGGAGCGTATGTAACCCGAGGTACCACTGTACTGCTTCTTTACCTTAACACCACATTTTAGGAGGAGAAGGGGGAACCAACAACCTCACCACTTCCTAGTTCTAGAATTCAAAGTAAGGGGCTCCCTAGATTGCAAAACTGTTAGTGGAATTGAATGGAGCTGGGCTTTCATTCCAGATCTGCGCAGGTTACAAAAACAGTATAAAAAGTTACCATCAGCACCTCTGATTTGTATTTCCATATTCCTGTTCATCTGGCGCATCCTTTCAAAACTAGGTGGCCTCCAGATGTTTTGGATTGTAACTCCCAACATCCCTGATCATTGGCCATGTTGGTTGGAAGCTGTAGTCCAAACTATCTAGAGGGCACCTGGTTGGGGAAGGAAGAGCAATAGGCTTGGACTGAAGTTACTGCTTATGAGGTTGACAATCTATGGAAATGAAAAGCGAGGCCTGTCAGTTTTCCCATTAGACTTGATGTAGCTTCTGTTTTATGTAGCACTTATTGAATGGATAAGGTGCAACATACAGATTGCCTTAGTAATACTGCAATAGCACTGAAATAGTTCTTTTAGAAAGGTGTTTCTTGTGGGAACAGTGTTCCTCACGCATTGCAGCATCTACACAATGCCAGCATCAAAATGCCAGCTTGTTCCCTGCTGCCCCGCCGCCACTCAATTTAATCCTGATTTGCCCTTTCTAGGTGAAACCTGTTGCTGATAACTTGTTTGAGATATTCAAGCCAACCTGTTTGCAAATTGAGCCTCTGTCTGAAAGCACCTATGGCGAGCTCTGTAGGATGCTGTTCCGGTAAAACAGATGGCAGTCAAAAGTTACGAGATAATAGCTTACCTAAGCCATTATGTCAGCTTATGGCTGGGGTGAAATTTGAATTGGGAGGCCAGCTGCATTAAAAATGATGAACTGTTGTACATCTTGGTGGCACATGGGAACAAACTCTGACAAATGGGGTCGGGCAGGTCTGTTCATGAGAATAACCCCTTTGTGATTAACCCCCCCCCCCCCCCGTTAAGTATATGTGTCTGCTATGGTTGAGTTATATGCTTCAACTTTCATTCAAATTCTGGCCAGGGGAGAATTAAATATATTTAATTATTCCTATCCACATGACATTCAAATGTATTGGTATAGGACAGCTTCCCAAATGAGCTCTTGTGTTAGAGGGCCATAAGCAGGCCTGCAACCTTTGGTCACCTCACCTGGAATCTCCTCTTGAACTCAGTGATGAACAATTCTTCCTGTAGTTGGGGGTTAGCTTGTTTTTTGTACGTTCTTCTCTGGTGGTCTTACTAATGAGATCCCTGCTCTTTACAGTCTGGGGACAATAATCCCTTATTTCTTTTACCTACAGACAGTGGCTGCTTTTGATGAGAAGAAAGTTTTATCTTGCACAGGACGTAGCCATCTCTAATGCCACCCTAGATTTTAGGTGCAGGAAAATAAATACACTTTAGGGGGGGAAATGGGCCCAAACTATTAAAACCCAGACATAGGCAACATTTTGTAGAATTAATTACCTCTGGACCCAGCAATCCTAAGTGCAGCATTTTTCTGTATGCCACATCTTTATTTACAGCCTTCACCCATTTGCCAAATTAATACACAAAGAGCACCATCCAAGCCATATAAAAACACTGTGAATAATTAAAATTGGAGAGAGAAAAGCTGTGTTGAACCTAGAGGAAAGAAGGCACATGCTGAAGTTTTACTGCTAAATTAAAGCCCTATAAGCAGCCTGGAAGGGCAGTTATTTTAAAAAATAATGCAAGTAGTAATAACACAACAGTGTTGTCTGCCCGTATGCTGAGCACCAAGTTCAGTCTTTTAAGCTTCTGTGTCAACTGAATGTGTGCTTGTCATGAATTTATCAGGGATTTTATTTAATGTAGTGGTGAGGTACTTGTGCCCCCCCCCGATGTGGCTGGATTCCCAACTCCCATTGCCCATACTGACTGGGGTTAGTGGGAGTTGCAGTCTGGCCACCAGGTGTTCTTTAGTTCTTAGTTCTCTGGTTCTTCTTTGAACCTCAGTCTTAGCCTTGGTATAGTGTTGCTGTTTCTGTCTCTTGCCAGATCTGAAAGGCCTTCCTTTTCTTGTCAATAATGTGTTAAATCTCACTATCATTCTCATCAAACAAGTCCTGGTGTTTCTTGGTTTGGTATCCAATAGTTTGTTCACAGGCTGCAATAATGGATGTTTTTAGCTTGGTTCGGTGTTCCTTGATGTTATCCAAAAGCAGATGGTCCATAAGAGTCATTTGGAAGCAATCCCGCTTAATAGGACCTTGAAGGGCTTGAGTGTTCATTTTGCACCTTGGTTTCCTTCCTTGAAGCCCGTGTTGAGGTATAATCTTGAGAGCCATCATGCAACGTATTAATTGGTGATCTGTCCAGCTGTCGTTGACATTCGTCATAGCTCTGGTAAGGAGCACATCATGGTGATCTTCAGGCTAGTGTCGTTAAGACATATGGTTTATTTTACACATATTTGCAACCTGAGTTTTGATGGAGCGAATGCAGAACATTACACCCCAATAGTGTCTCTCGCTCTTCTCATAGCTTCAGCAAGCTTGGGTCCAAAGCAGCAGCCAATTATGCCCACCCCTTGCCCCCAGCTCTTTCTCTCAGTGCAGCCTCTCCCAGCCAGAGTGTATGGAGTTCTCACCCCTCTTTTCTCCTTCCTAAAAACCCTTGCTCAAAACCTCAGTTCAAAAGGGCACCTTTTCCCCTGCAGTGACATCATGCCCTCTGTTACGCTGGCAACCTCCCCGTCCATGCCTGCATTGTCTTCTGCCTGGCTGATGGCTCCCATTATCAAATGATCCAAGCCGTCTTCAAGAACCCATTCCCCAGCAAGCTACCACCAGGCCGGCCTTATGAGAAAGCTAGTTGGTGTTATTTCCAGCCCTTGCTAAATTCATGAAATTTATGAGTTTGCTTAAATTCTGACCCTTCACTGAATGTAACAGTATACTTGTCATGAGTTTATCAGGAAGTTTATGTAATGTAGTGGTAGGGAATCCATGCCCCCCCCCAGTGAGGAAACAGGGTAGGAGGTACTGTAGGCCTTGGGGTACAAGGAAGTATGACATGGGGGGAAGTGTTTGAGATGGGCTGTGCCCCTCTCAGTTCTGCTCTCAAGCATCCAAGTAGGAATGCTTTTGTGTCTAGCACCCTATTCCAAATTCTCACCCCAGTTACCCTCAGATTTCAATAGGGTTTACTCTTTCTTTCAGCCATGCATTGACAAGTGAGCTGGGTCACTAGCATTCCTGTATTGACAGAAGGATGGATGGAGAGAAATATTTCACCATTCAATACTAAAACATGATTTTACGTGGATGGTTAAGATTGATTGTTGAAAGGGATCTCAGAAATAAAACCATATACTTTTAAGCTGGGATGTTGGAGGACAGACGTTGCAAGGCTTAACTAAAAGAAAATTAGAGCGAGTCTTCGAAATGTCTTAGAATTGTCAGTAAAATGCTGCTGCTTAACATTAAATACTCAGCACTTGGTTTTGTTGTTGGGGAGCAGGAAGATCAAAGGCATGGCATGCTGATCATCTCTCATGTTGTTTCTGGGCGACAATTTCTTGCATTAATACCTTTTCTGTAATCCATATTCATTTTCTTTGTGCAATCTTTATATGTAGGCTGTAGGCATTAATGATTTGTCAAACCTGGTTCAGTATATGTCCAGGCAGTCAATTAAAAAAAATTTTATACAGCCTGTGCATTACTTTTGATCAATGGTTATAGAAGCATCACAAATGCCAGTACAATGGCCTGTAGGAAATCAATCACTTCTAGTAGCGTATCCATGTAGTGATAATCTATAAATGTGAAACAGAAGCCCCCTGGCCCTTGAACTTCTTTGGGTAGCATAGGCCAGTTACTGTCTCTCCAGCACGATCTTAACCAAGTCTACTCACTAGTAAGTCTTATTGAATGAGGCTTACACCCAGGTAACTGAGGTTACTATTGCAGCTTCAGGATTGTATATGAAGATAAATAGGGCTACCAGGAAAACATGTTCAGTGTCCATAATTCCTTGGAAGAAAAGCAGGATAAAAATGACACAGAGGTATATATTTTGCTTTCACAACTTTATCTTTTTTAAAAAAGAAACAAAACACTGGGAAACTTGGAACCATTTTGGAAATGTTGATTGCTGGATACTGCAACATATAATAATTTATTTTTCATTGGATGCATTTCTAAAAATTCCTTTTTAAAAACCATATTTGCACTGGTATTAATGCAGGCTTCTGGAGACAGACGTTCAACTTCAATTAACCATCTGAATGTATTTCATAGCATCAGCTCTCGCTCAGTGGGAACCCCTGCTGCCTTTCTATCATTAACATAAATGCAGGTGCAAATAGCATTTATGTATGTTGATAGGAAGCAGTTGGAGGCATTTCACTGTGGGACACAACACTTTCATATTGCATGCATCTGTTCAAATAATGTATCCATGCTCAGTGACATGAGTGCAAGGATAGAAACATCTGCCCCTGAGACCATTTGCTATACAGCAGATGCTTAGATCTTTATTTATGCAGATGGCTTGTGTGATGAGCTGGGTGATGATAAAAGCAGGAAAGTTTGACAAAGACTTCCTGTATGTTGAGCATACCAAAAAGAAAAAGGGGGGAAAGGTGTCACAAAGATTTTATTTTATTCCCTGCTACGTAACTCAAGTAGGAATGACAATCA
This sequence comes from Podarcis cretensis, assembly GCF_951804945.1. NCBI lineage: Eukaryota > Metazoa > Chordata > Lepidosauria > Squamata > Lacertidae > Podarcis > Podarcis cretensis. Next base: position 20,179,829 of record NC_137181.1, read on the forward strand.
ATATAGATTTAACAGTTCTTTTAGTGGAACAGATCTATTGTGTTTGACTTGGCACAGGGAACTACAAACAGTTATAAGACAGTTTTGGTGTGGAATGTCAACTATAGTTTAAGAAGATTTTGAAAGGATTCCTGTGAATAACAGTGTTTAACAAGTGTGATTGGCGTTGCCGTGATTATTTTATTATTCACGAAAACAAACAAAGGAAAGCTTTATACCATGTTGGACTATGGCTGCATTCAGACGTCAGGTTTATTGCATTAATTATACTGATTTTAACACTATTGCTTCTGCCCTGATTTCTAACATTTCTTTTATACTGCAGGACCTGTTGTGTTATGGAGCTGTGGCATTTTTTAGCAATATACCACCATGCCATGCTAAATTTTAAATGTATGCCGGGATACCACCGCAAATTTAATCACATGAGCGGAGGTGCGTGATCATGAAAACTGCAGGAATATTACAGTGTAAAACTCCTGCAATTTTCAGAGTTAATGGGCTTGCAAATTGATTTTTTCCCAGGAAACGGTTAACACAGAGATGAGTGCTAAACTTCTACTAGATTCCACTAGATTTCTCAAAGTGACTTTTACACTGTGTGAAAGTTGATATAAAATGTGAACATTAAGAGGAAAGGAGACATTGGAAAGATGGGATAAAGTGACGTCTGAATGCCTGTTTGCCCATCTAGCCCTGTCTTTTCTGCTCTGACTGCAAATGGTTCTCCAGGTTCTCTGGGATTGAACTCAGGATCATAAATGAGCCCAACATTATATCTGTTGCACCATATGATGCCTATTCAGGCATTCACTTTCTTCGTATAAGTCAACCACATGAAGGAGAGCAGGGTGGTGGTGGCGGCAATCCCTGTCTCTTCCAGTATGCCCCATTTCCTGTCCTTACAGTCCATTATTAGCCCTTACAGCCCTTTATGAGCTGAGTAGCATTCTTCTGAGACCTCCTCTACTTGGGGGAGGTTATCTGGGCGATCTGACTATCAGGGCTTTAAACTGACTAATGTGGGGGAGGGAGACAGTTCTCCTGAAGGTAGGAGTCCATCAATTGATGAAGATGATCATCCAAATGTCATAGACCAAATGGAGCAAACAGCACGCAGACCTAGTGGTGGGAGGAAAAAATCCTTAAATAAGAGACACGAGGGAATGATTAATGGACTTCAATGTCTGTACACTAATGCGCAAAGCATGGGAAATAAACAAGATGAGCTTGAGCTCTTGGTACAGCAAACTAAATATGACATAATAGGCATCACTGAAACTTGGTGGGATAAGTCCCACGACTGGAATGTAATAATGGAGGGGTACAATCTATTTCAGAGAAACAGACCAGACAAGAAAGGAGGAGGAGTGGTGTTATATGTCAGGGATGTGTATACCTGTGAAGAGATCCAAGATTTAGAACCTCAAAGCCAAAGTGAGAGCATTTGGGTCAAAATTAAGGGAGAGAAGAATAACAGTGACCTCATCGTGGGAGTTTACTATAGATCCCCAAGCCAAACGGAGGACATAGATGATGCCTTCCTGGAACAGATGGCCAAGCATGCAAAAGGAAGGGAGATAGTAGTAATGGGGGACTTCAATTACCCAGATATTTGCTGGATGTCAAACTCAGCCAAGAGCATAAGGTCAAACAGATTCCTCACTGGCCTTGCAGACAACTTTGTTGTCCAGAAAGTGGGAGAAGCAACAAGAGGAACAGCCATTTTAGATCTGGTCCTAACCAATGTTGATGACCTGGTTAGTGGGGTAGAAGTGGAAGGATCATTAGGCGCGAGTGATCATGCTCTTCTGAAGTTTACTATACAGCGGAAAGGAGCAGCCAAGCATAAAGGTAAAGGTAAAGGTACCCCTGCCCGTACGGGCCAGTCTTGACAGACTCTGGGGTTGTGCGCCCATCTCACTTAAGAGGCCAGGGGCCAGCGCTGTCCGGAGACACTTCCGGGTCACGTGGCCAGCGTGACATCGCTGCTCTGGCGAGCCAGAGTCGCACACGGAAACACCGTTTACCTTCCCGCTGGTAAGCGGTCCCTATTTATCTACTTGCACCCGGAAGTGCTTTCGAACTGCTAGGTTGGCAGGCGCTGGGACCGAGCAGCGGGAGCGCACCCCGCCGCAGGGATTCGAACCGCCGACCTTTCGATCGGCAAGCCCTAGGCGCTGAGGCTTTAACCCACAGCGCCACCTGCGTCCCACCAGCCAAGCATACTAGGACTCAATTTCTTGACTTTAAGAAAGCCGACTTCATAAAACTTAGGGAAGTGCTGGGTGAGATCCCATGGACAGTAATACTAAAAGGAAAGGGAGTTCATGATGGCTGGGAGTTCGTTAAGAGGGAGATAGTAAAAGCACAACTTCAGGCAATACCAATGAGACGGAAACATGGAAGGTGCCTAAAGAAGCCAGGGTGGCTATCTAAAGAACTTTTAACTGAGTTAAGATTTAAAAAGGATGTGTACAAAAAATGGAAAAGGGGAGAAACCACCAAAGAGGAATTCAAACGAAGTCAGAAAAGCTAAAGCACAGAATGAACTCAGGCTTGCTAGAGAGATTAAAAGCAACAAAAAAGGCTTTTATGGGTATGTTCGTAGCAAAAGGAAGAACAAAGAAACAGTGGAAACACTCAGAGGAAAGGATGGTGAAATGCAAACAGGGGACACAGAAAGGGCTGAACTCCTCAATGCCTTCTTTGCCTCAGTCTTCTCCGATAAAGAAAACAATGCCCGACCTGAAGAATTTGGAGCAAATGATTCAGCAGAGGAAACACAGCCCAGAATAACTAAGGAGATAGTACAAGAATACTTGGCTAGTTTAGATGTATTCAAGTCTCCAGGGCCAGATGAACTGCATCCAAGAGTATTAAAAGAACTGGCAGATGTGATCTCAGAACCACTGGCAGTCATCTTTGAGAATTCCTGGAGAACAGGTGAAGTCCCGGCAGACTGGAGGAGGGCAAATGTTGTCCCTATTTTCAAAAAGGGGAAAAGAGAGGACCCAAATAATTACCGCCCAGTCAGTCTGACATCAATACCAGGGAAGATTCTGGAGCAGATCATTAAGCAAACAGTCTGTGAGCACCTAGAAAGGAATGCTGTGATCACCAATAGTCAGCATGGATTTCTGAAAAATAAGTCATGTCAGACTAACCTGATCTCGTTTTTTGACAGAATTACAAGCCTGGTAGATGAAGGGAACGAAGTGGATGTAGCCTACCTTGATTTCAGCAAGGCATTTGACAAGGTGCCCCATGATATTCTTGTAAAGAAGCTGGTAAAATGTGGTCTTGACTATGCTACCACTCAGTGGATTTGTAACTGGCTGACTGACCGAACCCAAAGGGTGCTCATCAATGGTTCCTCTTCATCCTGGAGAAGAGTGACTAGTGGGGTGCCACAGGGTTCTGTCTTGGGCCCGGTCTTATTCAACATCTTTATCAACGACTTGGATGATGGACTCAAGGGCATCCTGATCAAATTTGCAGATGACACCAAATTGGGAGGGGTGGCTAACACCCCAGAGGACAGGATCACACTTCAAAACGACCTTGACAGATTAGAGAACTGGGCTGAAACAAACAAGATGAATTTTAACAGTGAGAAATGTAAAGTATTGCACTTGGGCAAAAAAAAAATGAGAGGCACAAATACAAGATGGGTGACACCTGGCTTGAGAGCAGTACATGTGAAAAGGATCTAGGAGTCTTGGTTGACCACAAACTTGACATGAGCCAACAGTGTGACATGGCAGCTAAAAAAGCCAATGCAATTCTGGGCTGCATCAATAGGAGTATAGCATCTAGATCAAGGGAAGTAATAGTGCCACTGTATTCTGCTCTGGTCAGACCTCACCTGGAGTACTGTGTCCAGTTCTGGGCACCACAGTTCAAGAAGGACACTGACAAACTGGAACGTGTCCAGAGGAGGGCAACCAAAATGGTCAAAGGCCTAGGAAAGGTTGCCTTATGAAGAACAGCTAAGGGAGCTGCGCATGTTTAGCCTGGAGAAGAGGAGGTTAAGGGGTGATATGATAGCCATGTTCAAATATATAAAAGAATGTCACATAGAGGAGGGAGAAAGGTTGTTTTCTGCTGCTCCAGAGAAGCGGACACGGAGCAATGGATCCAAACTACAAGAAAGAAGATTCCACCTAAACATTAGGAAGAACTTCCTGACAGTAAGAGCTGTTTGACAGTGGAATTTGCTGCCAAGGAGTGTGGTGGAGTCTCCTTCTTTGGAGGTCTTTAAGCAGAGGCTTGACAGCCATATGTCAGGAGTGCTCTGATGGTGTTTCCTGCTTGGCAGGGGGTTGGACTCGATGGCCCTTGTGGTCTCTTCCAACTCTATGATTCTATGATCTAGAATCCTGATTTTTCCAAGATTCTAAATCACACAAGGAGCCTCCGTGAGTATGATCAGAAGATCAAAGAACCATGTGGTTACACTGCATGCTAGGGTTGCATCCTGTGCGTGTCATACTCAGAAGAGACCCATTTAAATCAATGGACATGGCTAAGACAACAGTCACACCATTTAAAGCGCTATGATAGCACTTTAAAAAGCTGTGGCTTCCCCCAAAGAATTCTGGGAGCTGTCATTGTTAAGGGTGCTGAAAGTTGTTAGAAGAGCCCTGTTTCCCCCACAGAGTCGTTTAACAATCTACCCCTCATCACAGGGAACTCTGGGAATTGTGGTTTTGGGAAGGCAATAGGGACCCCCCCCCCCACAGCTCCCAGGGTTGTCATAATTTAAACCAGGACTCCAAAAATATGTGTATTGATTGACTTGTCTAAGATCCAGGACAAAACACCACATTTAGGTAATTCCTGCTGGATGTCAATTCCACCTTTGAAATCCTGGTAATGCCTGGGAAAATCCAGATGTATGGCAGTCCTCGTTTAAATGTGTAGTGTGACTGTGCCCTGACTTAGGTCCATTGATTTCATTCTGTCTGTTCTGAGTATAACAGCTGGATGCAACCCTTCGTGTTGAACTGGGGATACTTGACTTGAATCATTATCTGTGAAGATATTTTTGCCTATAATTTCTAAGCAAAGCAAGATGCATACTCCATGACTGATTCATGAGATGTCTCCACTTGACCTTTTTATTTCTGTTCCTGCTTTTTGTATCCCTGCCTTAATAATGCTTCCCTTCCCACCCGAGACCTGGTCAGAATAATTTTCTGCAGCAGCCCAGAGGAAATAGGGCATTAATTACAATTTTATATTGTGTATTATCCGTTCTCTTAATAGAGTTCAAGTTAATGCAATCATATTCATTCAGAAAGGGCATTTACCTTGCAAAGGACAACCTATTGTGAAAACAGCAAGAAACACCTCCCTGTACAGAGCAGCGCAATTTGAACCCATATTGTTTTACAGTTCACTTCATGAAAGGGGGGGGTAGAAAATACTTAAGTGTTCTCTGTATCATCAGAATGCAGTCCATCCATTTTTTAAAGAGCAAGAGGAACATTATAATTCCTTCTGCTAAAGAAATTTAAATTGCTGGTGGGGACAGGTGCAACAGGATCTTCTCAGTGGTGGCTCCACCTCTGTTGGATACTCGCCTAAAGAGCTCTGCCTAAACATGAGGATCCAGACACTCCAAGAAAGTCTCTTTTTGGGAAGCTTTTATTATTTTGTTCTGCTTTCTTGAGCTGGTATATTCCAATTTTATCTTAGCCTACACGCATTATGAGGAAAAGTAGGGTTATGATGGTAGTATATTCTATTTACTGATGATTGTCAGCTACTTTTGGGTTTGGGGAAAATAGGGTAGAATTTATTAAACTGAAGGTACAACTAAAAGTTCAATGGGACTTAGTCCCAGGTAAGAATGTAGAGGATTGCAGTCTAAATGATGTACCGTAATTTGTCATGAATGTTAACCAAGTTCTAGCATCCTGGATGTATGTGATTCAGAAAAGAAAATGCTCTAAATTTGAAGAGATCTCAGCTTGGATAAGCATTGTTTCAAACAGCATTTTGATAAATTATTATTTATCTCTCTCATAAATCTCCAGACGTGTCACTTGTGAAAATGACTTATGTCGAGTGCTCAAAGGAAAGAAAATGAGAGAAATTGCAAGGTGGAAATGGCTTTAAAGATGTAAAGTAGGAATCCTATTTTGAAAAGTTTTAGAGAGGATTGAAGGAAAATGTATTACTTGGGGTGGAAATGCCACACAGCATAAGCCCAGACCTATAGCTGTTGTGCAGCATGTTTCCTAACAGGAGAAGATGCATACATCCCCAAAACACAATTTTTAAAATTCACTGCCAGAGGGAACACACAATGTTCTGAGAGTAAACTGTGCTTGTTGTATACCACTTGCAACTACGATTTTGGTTTTAAACAGTGCCATTGACAGGACCATGCAAATGGTCATCCGTAGTTGTGGAGGAGGTTGTAAACCCTCCCATAATTTAGAAATGCTGACATAGATATATTTGGGCAGGTGTATGAAGTGTTACACAGATAAACAAGTGAAGCTTCTAACGTGAAGTGAGTGAATATTGTTCCATCCCCTTGGTACGAATCTTCACTGTATGAGTTTTGATTCTCAAATAGGAGATATTTAACATCAGTGATAGATTCAGGTAGGTAGCCGTGTTGGTCTGACACAGTCAAAATAAATTTAAAAATCAAAAAATTGTCCAGTAGCACCTTAGAGACCAACTAAGTTTGTTCTGGGTATAAGCTTCCGTATGCATGGTCTCTGAAGAAGTATCTGAAGAAGTGTGCATGCACACAAAAGCTTATACCCAGAACAAACTTAGTTGGTCTCTAAGGTGCTACTGGACAATTTTTTAATTTATTTCATCAGCGATAGATCAGTTATCTAGTTGTGAACATTACATGCAGAATCACATTGGCTACTGGGTGTCATGGGATTTGGGGAACATCAATATAGTTCAGCACTAACATTCGTCAAGCTCAGCTGGGATTGATCAATTATCTACTCCAGTTTCTAAAACATTAATGTTCAACATAAAATTGACTCTACTGCTGTGCCTCCAGCCTCTCAGTTCTTTTGTTAGCCTTTCCCAATTCCTTCCTAATTTTCTTTTGTCCTCCTGCTCTCCATATTTAGATAGTAAGTTTTCTAGAGCAGAGACCATCTTCTTCAGCTTCCATTTCATGATGTATGTTAATGCTGCTTTATGGGAAATCATAATAATATGTAGTATTAATGTTGAGAGTTTATATTATAGATCCTCAATTGAGGATGCAATCCCATACCTATTGAACACAATGTGACTTGGCTTCTGAATAGACACACCTAAGATTGCACTGTGAATCACTGTTCAGCCTAGTGAGTGAATTGGTTAGAATTAGCCTGGTTTAATATTTTAGCCAGATACGTTTTAGTGTTGAGTCTGTCCATATCTTTCATTGTTGCAGAGCTACTCCATCATGCTTCTCCTCATCCCACTTGCTTTAGAAAAGAGAGCAAGATGGCCTCTAATGTATCTGTTTTCTTTATCTTCCATATTTATTATTACATTGCAGTAATATATCAAAGAAAGGACAAAATCAAAGCATAAATCGTATCTCTGCTGAAAAATGAGTCTCACTGCCTCGATGATTAAGTTTGTTCAGGGTTGTTAAAACTGGAAAGAGATCGCTAACATTCTGTTTTTCTTGGGTTTCATTTCTTCTTGTGAAAGTCAGGCCAAACAAGTACTTAGTTTAATTTTTCTTTTGATTTCTTCTAATTTACTGCTTTTCTGGCACAGCGCTGCAATATATTGATTGCCAACACAGCAGATTTATTTTTTCATTTCCCCCTGGAAAGTTAATATTTTATGGAAGTGTTTCTATTGGCCTTGGGCTTGATTTATTTTTTTCCAAAAACTAATTTTGGATATATATTTTACCTAACTATCAGCTTGAGCAAAATCAGCGCTGCTGTGTCTCTATTGCAGTGCTAACCATCTGATCTGCCCTTTTTACCGAGGCTGCTTTAAATGGTCGTTTTAAATTGTATCAATCTGTATATAATTTAATGGTAAAGATAGCATGCTGTATCTTTTTCATCACTTTTTGGAAGGTAGGTGGTCAGAAGTGTTCATTTATGCACACCATTATGTCCATATATACATTGCATTTAAATTTAATTTGCATTGCATATCCTTTCTTTTTACACAAGCAGGATAATTCTGAATATTGGTGTCCAGTACTGGATTGAAATGGGACCAATGACCTGGTTATACCACAACAATTAGATACAACAAGGACACTTAAAGTAGTATCCAGCTAACTTACTCCATCAGCCCAAGAATTTAAACTTGTTCAACTGAACTTCCCCCTTTTCCTGCTCTGAAGGGTTGGAGTTAGGATAGATTTGGGGCACACAGATTTAGAAGTATATTTTACAACATGACCCCTAAGGATTTAAGATAAGAAAGAATGGTGTGTCCCTTGTCTCTGGGAATCAGCAACAGTCCTCCTTGTGGGATATTTAAAGGGCAGTCAAACCAAGAATTCATGTTTTGCCAGATAGGCACATGAAAAGTGCTGAAGCTCACAGGAGTTTTCCTGTAAGTTTGCTAGAGAGGACTCTGAGAGAGACACTCCCCCTATGCCCTGACAGAGGGAGGGCATAGACACACACACCCCTACCCACACACCCCTACCTGCCTGGGCATATCATCTCTCTTGTCATGGCAGCAATGTGAGAACATTTGCTATGTCTCAGCTGCAATGCTCAGACACCATTCCAAACTAGACTAAAGCATAAATTTGTAACTGAATTAGCATTTTAAACCCGACTGAACAAAGCTGCTGTATTTGTTACTCTTCAACAAGTATTCCGACTGAGTAAATGTTATTTTTACCTTTTACAAGTCTGTGTGATTGTTGTTTTAAGGGGGAGAAAAGAGGGAAATACCAGGAGAATCCAGTCTGCCTTAAAGCATCCTGGATTACTTAAATGAAAAGGCTAAAACTAGCCTATCTAAACTTCCTTTTAAGCTGCAAGGGGATGCACTCTGCTGAACTTACAAACATGAGGAAGGAAGGATAATATCTAATAAATATATCATCTCCTAGCATCTATTCACATCCCTAGACTATTCTCCTGTTTTTCTCCAGTTTGGTGTCCAGCATTATCAAGAAGCAGGGCTTTTTTTTCAGCCAGAACTCACTGGAACTCAGTTCTGGCACCTCACAGGTGGATTTGGTACCTCTCATGTTGGCGCCATTGTCATTCTAAGAGGGTGAGTTCTGGCACCTCTTTTTCTGGAAAAATAGCAGTGTTAAGAAGTATACAGGCTCTGTACATGCAGATTTCTGGGCGGGTGCCAGGGGTCAGCATGGCTGGGCCCTTGCCAAGATCCCAACCAGGCTCTGGGTTCCTGGAGGCCTCCAGCCCCTTTCCCCCTTCTTGACACTGTTCACCTGGCCTTTCTGAGCAAACAAGCAGTGGTAGGAGCCAGGAGAAGGCATAGCAACTTCCCATCTCCCTCCAGAGAGCTGTGTTTGAAGCCAAAGGGAGAGAAAGGGTGAGAAAATGAGCAGAGTCTCAGTGGTGATGGAAGTGGTGAGACTATATAGGAGGAGGCCCTCTGAGGGACCCTCCTCCATCTGCCACCAGCACTTCCAGGTTTTTCCTAGCTCTATATAACTTCCTTTCATTAAACGAAACAAAATGGCATTGGGTTTGAATGACACCCTGGAACTGAGTTGCACTTGTCTCCAGGGAGTAGGCTGTGCCTGGATAAGGGAGGGCAGCTGAATATCTATAGGCAAAACACCTTAAGCTGATCCGAATGGGCACGCACCATTGTCCTGGCACAGTGGCAGCATGCCCAGTGAGGAGTAGGAGTCTATGGAGATCTCTCCATGGGCACAGGATAAGGATTTGCCATATTGTTATTATTAAAAAATTTGGATCCTGCTTTTCTCTAACTGCAGCAGTTTTTAAATGTTGCAACGATCGCCAGTATTTGCCTTTTCTTTCTCTCCAACTCTGTCTCTCCATTAATTCTTTTACAGCTTTGCTGTTTACATCAGTTTTCCCGCACGGAAAACGGTTCTTTCTCTTCCCGCCGTAAATAATCTGACTCTGGAAGAGTTCCACCACCCTCTCTGGCTTGCAGAGCCTCCTCCTCCTCTTGCTGAAGAGCTGTACTTTCTTATGGCAAATTTAACAGCCTCGCTGGCAACGAGCGCTCCACTTAATTTACGTCTTGAAATCCAGGCCTCTGCTGGTTAGCTCCACCAAAGCTGCCTGTCACATCTCATTAGATACAGATTTTATCTTCCATTCACTTGGCTTTTTGGCAGATAGTGTCACGATGGGGATGAGCAGGAATTTGGGAGAATGGCCTATATTGCCCCTAACTTAGTCCAATGCCTCAGATGCAAACCCAGCTTATGAAAGGTTAGTAATATCATTTATTGTACTTCCTTCAAAATTCCACCTACATCTGTAGTTACTTTGGAAGGAAAACAGTCTACGGTTAGAGAACTGCATATCATCTGCTCTCAGGCTTCCCATAGGCATCTGCTTGGCCACCGTGAGAAAAGGATGCTGGACTAGATGAGCCATTGGCCTGATCAGCAGGGCTGTTCTTATTCTAAAACTCTTCTATAGCACAGACTCGTGCTGATCACGTCTCACGTGATGTGATTAAATGTACAAAGCTTGCATGCTGACTTCCCTTTACCATTCCTGGAGTGTGAAAATGCTTGCTCTGAAAAATGGCACGAGGCTAAAATTCCATCCTTTTGAAGCAAATGGAATGTGATCACTTGAGAAGAGTAGCAAAGGCTGTCTCTTCTCATTTTAATACCATTTTACAGCTGATTTATTCTGTTATGATTTCCTCCCCTGCTGGCAATAGGGGTGTGTGTGTGTGTGTGTGTGTGTGTGTGTGTAGAGAGAGAGAGAGAGAGAGAGAGAGAGGTCACAATTAGGAGCATTGGAAAACTGCTTTATATTGAGGCAGACCATCGATCCATCTAGCTCACTGTTGTCCACACTGGCTGGCAACAGCTCTCTATACTTCCATATAGGAGACAAGCCCAGCCTTAACTAGAGATGCCAAAAATTTAATTTGGGACTGTCTCCACGCAAGCAGATGCTCGACCACTGAGCTATGGCCCTTCTCCAGGAAGCTAGATACCCACACATGCATGGGAAACCTTATACCTTAAGCATTAAAATTTAAGGAGAGTTTGATGGCTTTCTACAAATTCATGGTGTGACCATGCTATGTATGATTCTGGTTGCTGTGTCTCCAAAACCAAACCCAAACAAAAAACAGCAGAGCTGGGGAAAATGCAGGAAAAAGGCAACCAAAATGATTAGGAGCAACTCCCACTAGGAGGAAAGGTTGCAGTTTTGAGGGCTTTTTTTAGTGTAGAAAAATAAGACCAGGGGAGATGACGGAGGTAAATAAAAGTGGGTAGAGAGAACTATTTCTCCCTCTCATAATTCTAATATGTAGAGTCACCCAATGAATCTGAACAGTGGGAGATTTAGGGCAAACATAACAAAGCAAATACCTCACATAAACTCACATAAGCAAATTCCATAATTTGCTTTCACCAGGAATGGCTGCCACTAGATGGCTTTAAAATCAGATTGGACAAATTCATGGAGGGTAAAGGCTATCAGTTGGTACTAGTCAAGCTGGGTATGCCACCTCCTGGACCATAGGCAGCTTGCCTCTGAATACCAGTCTCTGAGGGGATGGGACAGCAGGAGATTTGTTGCACTCATGTCTTGCTTGCGGTCTTCCTGGTTTTCCACTGCAGGGGACAGGATGCTGGGCTAGATGGGCCTTTGGTCTGATCCAGCAGGCCGCCTGCTTATGATCTTAAGGTCAACTGCAGAGATTTGCCTGCATATCTAAATAGCACACCAGGACACTGGTGCAAATTTAGAAGCATCATGGAGAGGTGTGCAAGGGGAAAGGTTATTACAGCCATGCTGTTCTGTTAGAGAAAAGTGGCCATTTCTCTAGATATTTTATTGTAGGTGGGGGATATGCTTTATCCTCTTCATCCTGCCCAGCAGCCTTGTACTGAAGCTGCTCCTGGCACAATGCAAGACTTCTTGCCTTGTGTGATTTCTTACTGTGTCGGTCAAGAGTCTTACTCCAACCTCTCTGCCAGTCTTGCATTTGAGGCTCACCATCCACACCTAGCCAAAATCACTCTGCACTGTGGATCTTGGGTACAGACCGCTTCCACGCGAGTCATGGGAATGTGTCCCACGAGGTGCCAATCTACCCAGGAATTCATGCGACATGACTTTTCTAAGCCACACTTTTGAAGTTTGGCGTGATCAAGAGATAGGAGCACAAAACTGGCTTCTTGAAAATATTGCAGTGGAAGGCCTTTGCTGCACTTGTTGCATTGCATCAGACAATGCCTTGTCATAATACTGTTCAAAGAAAGCAAGAACTCTCCAATATTGGCATAAGTAACAAATCATTGTGGTGCAGAAGTAGAATACATAATCTTGGGTGAATATTTTTGACCTCAAGTCAAGTGCTGTGTCTGCAGCTTCCATGGCAGGCTAGTTCTTTCCCAATTCAGGGGTGTTTCTTTTTTCCCTTTTTTTCCAGACTGAAGTAAATTGGGCTTGCCATAATGTGCTATTCAAATAAATCCTTTTTGTGCTTCTTAGCCAATCAGGCAACAGTTGGTGCCTGAATCCCATCCAACTATTTTTTGCTAACTGCCAGAATATTACTTGTCGTAAGTGCAAAGCGGACATGGTTGCCAGTAAATCTGCCTTCATGCCCTTAAGTCATCTGGTCACCTGCTATATGTTCTGCCAAGCTAATCAGTGCTTGAGAGAAGATACTTTTGAATACAGACAGACTCCAGAAGTCTGTTGCTGTTAGGCATATTAAACAAGATAAATGGCACATCTGCAAAACTCTGAGGCAGATAAACTGTAGTCTGTTTTCCCTATGCCGGCATGTATAATGAGGCAAGAATGGAAAAAAAGAATTTCAAGGTAACTTTGGAGAATTTTATTTTTTTTTTGCTTATATGCCTATCATGATAATGCAAATGATTTCTCTTGCCTCTCTTCTGAGGGTGTTGAACCCAAGTTGTGTGATATGAATAATACTCCTTCCATTTCATGATCATTTTATATTTTACCTGGTCCAGCACCTAGCCTTGATGAATGGTTGAATCTTTTTTCCTATTCCCAAATAGATTAATTGCAGTAATTGAAAACCACTGCATATGGTACAGGCAGGATCCTAAGAATTGTTGTGGTGACGTAAGGGGCTTGCTTTAGCCCCATGGAATATTTAAGCTTTCTGATTTAGATCAATTGATGCTGCCATTTTTGCCTCTAACAGCAGCCAGCCAGACCCCTCTGGGAAACCATCCCCATTGATTCAACCCAAGATCTAGTAATCAAATTTATAATACCACTGAATCCGTAGATTCCATTTTTAACTGTTGTGATTAATAGTTATTGATCAACTGACCTTCCCTGAATTTGCCTTCCATATATCTAATGGCCATTGTAACATTCTGTGGCATTACAGTTCGTAAGTTAATTATAACTGTGGTTGTCCAGAGCCTCATAACCTAGTTTGGAGAGATCCTTTCTCAGCCTGATGATACAATCCAGAATAACTAGATGCCATTTGCAAATCTGGCTGTCTCACAATTCAGTGCTTGCAGCAGATTGATGTGGTTTTGTCATGAGATGGTTTTTAAATGTTTCTGTTTTGGTTTTAATATTTTTCATAAGGCTACTTGCCTGGGGAACATGGGGTGGGGGGAAATAAGTAAAATTGAAACTAGTTAGGGGTGAGACAGTTTTTGGCAGTCTTGACAACTGTTGCCAAGGCGATCAGATGATTGGGAAACTGACAGGGCAGTTAGGCTGGAAAGTGGGGAGAAAGGGGGAAGAGAAGGAACAGTGAGCTAGTGAGGAAGACAAAAGCTGGCAAAGTACATCTAGTGAGGAGAGATGTTGATCAAGTTCTGGGAGTAACGCAGAACAAAACAGCAGGGGACAGGACAGCTGTGCGGTGCGGGGGGACCCGGCAGCCGACAGCACCAAGGAACACCACAAGTTTGTTATTTCACAGGAATACCTGGCCAACATAAAGGACTTGACTGGGGTGTGTGTGTAAAGCTGCAGTGTTGGTTCAGTTTACCAGAAAGCTTCGCCTGGTGTCTTACAGATAACTTGCCCCCTCCTAGTGGTGCTGCATAAAAATTGCTGGCACATTTGCAAAGCTAAGCAGGGTCCGGTATGGTTTCAGTTGGATGGGGAACCATGTGTTGAGATTCTTGCATTGTAGGGGGTTGGGCTAGATGACCCTGGGATCCCTTCCAACTCCACAATTCTATGATTCTGTGATCTATGAATGGAACTGATACAGAGAAATGGAAACCATTTGTTGAAACTCTTTCATGCAAACCTTTGTTAGCTCTAACTGAAGAGTAGAGAATGCCTTTAGAATATGTCTCTATTTTACCACTTCATTTCAGCCATGGACTTTGCTTCCTGTTTTCATTCTACAAAGGCAGGATAGTGTAAATTCCTTGTCTGGCTTCTTATGAAAACTGGTTCTTAAGTGCATCAAATTGTTTGCATCACTGGTACCCTTATGTGGCTTGCCATTGACGCTGTAATTACATCTAGGTTTCCATTGTATGAATAGACATGCAATATGATGCACATTTTTCTCCTCTGTGTTTTCCTTTTAGAGCATATTAGGCACAGATATGTGCCCTGGATGCCCCAGTGAAATGAAAGGGATTTTCATTGTGCTCGGTGGGTTGTGCTTAGTGTATGAAAATTGAATTGTCTAAGCAGAACTTGTTTTATTGGAGGACATGCACACAGGCTGGTTTCCTTTGTGCTTAGCTCCTACCTATCACTTGCCCTCTGGAATGAATGTGAATGACATCAGTGTAATTATGCCCATGCACACACAGAGTTTTCATTCTTGACTGTTGTATGGTATAGTGGTTAGAGTGCCTCTCAGCCTAACCCACCTCATAGGGTTGTGCAGGTTAAAGGAGGAGGGGGAAGAACCACTTAGAGCTACTTAAAGAAAAGGGTATATAAAGGTAAAGGTAAAGGGACCCCTGACCATTAGGTCCAGTCATGACCGACTCTGGGTTTGCGGTGCTCATCTCACTTTATTGGCCCAGGGAGCCGGCGTACAGCTTCCGGGTCATGTGGCCAGCATGACTAAGCCGCTTCTGGCGAACCAGAGCAGCGCACGGAAACGCCGTTTACCTTCCCGCCGGAGCGGTACCTATTTATCTACTTGCACTTTGACGTGCTTTCGAACTGCTAGGTTGGCAGGAGCAGGGACCGAGCAACGGGAGCTCACCCGGTTGCAGGGATTCGAACCGCCAACCTTCTGATCGGCAAGTCCTAGGCTCTGCAGTTTAACTCACAGTGCCACCTACATGCAATCAAGTCAATCAATCAGTCAGTCTTTTCTTTAAAAATAGTGGAAGACAGGCAGGCGGGGGGGGGGGAGCCAATGGTTGGCTGGGGCAGGTGGTCTGGATTGATTGGTGGCCCTTGCAATGAGTTACCTAGACTGAAAGAGAAATGCAGTTTTTTGTGGGGGGAATAGATATTGCATCAGGCAGTGGCCTGGGGTTGATTTCCCATTGTGAACTGATTTTCAAGACTTGGGAGGATTCTTGGTTGTGCATCTGCTGTTCATGCAGAAAGCCTTAAATTAAATCCCAGCATCTCCAGGTAGCACTGGGACAGACCCTTGACTGAATCTCTGGAGAGCTGCTGCCAGCCAGTGTAGACAACATGGCGCTAGATGGACCAATGGTCTGACTTGGTAGAAGATAGCTTCTTACATTCTCATGGGAAATGGGCACCCCTATACAAAGAGTACTTTTTAGAAATGAAAAAGCTGCATCTTTAATTTGCAGCATCTCTGATTAAAATGTTCCCTCATTGATTAAAATGGACTCCCATCAATTTAATCAACTTGATCTCTAGTCAGTCAATCAGCATGTTAAAGCATGCATTAGCCCTGCTAATAATGTTGGCAACATCTCTGAGTCATTTTGTACAAATAACTAGTCCTGAAAAATATTTCTTATGTTTTAGCACTATACAAATATTCACAGCAGGCTGCATGGTGTGTGTATATATATATATATATATAATCATAAAATGTTTTTGGAGTTTATTTGATTAAGCTCCATAAGCGCTAAGAGCATTTCCTGCAGACTTAAAAAACAACAACCCTGAGCTCAAAGTAATGTAGTCAGAAGAACCAATTACTCTCATCTTTGTTCCTTCTGCAGCATTTAGATGTCCTGCATTTTTCGAGCGTTGTTCATGTCGAGTGTTTCATAGAATGCTAGAAATGTGGAGTTGGGACTCTGAGGGTCATCTAGTCCAACCCCTGCAATGCAGGAATTTCAACTAAAGCGGATGGCCACCCAACCTCTCCAAGAAATAACAGTCCACCACTTTCCGTGGGAGTCCCTTCCAATGTTGGGCAACCATCCTTTGAAATTTGCATTTTTCTAATTTTACAATGCAGTTCTCTAATCAGGTTATGTATGCAAAAATGCATATATTGAAGTGTGCATAAAATGCATATATTGGTGAGAATAATGTACAGAAATGGATTATATTAGGGAAAATGGATTCCACAAATATGCATATTAGACAAAATAACAAAGGTGTAAATTAGGAGAAATTCTTCCTAAAATGCTGATGAATTTTGAAAATAATAATAATTCACAAGTGGAGAATGAATTTAAGATTATAAAATTAGAATTTGAGAGAAACAAAAATGGACAGATTTCCTTGTCTCTATTCACCAGTGGGAATGGTTTTGTCTTACTAAGGGTGGTCCAGTCCAATATCACACAGTAAACTCCGCCTGCTCACACATTTTAACTCACAAAACTCTTGTTAGCATCAATTTTTTTGGACAGTCCATTTCAGAAGGTTGTAAAGGTTGATTGGCCAGTTCCTCAGTCACTACCCACTCGAATGGTCCGTCTACCCATTCTGTGGCCACGTATCTCACTTTCTCCACATCTCTCAGTTCGCCTCTTGGAAACAGAAGCTACACTAAAGCGGGCACCAGCCAATGTCTCATAATAAAAGGTTATTAATATTAAATGTTTCTGTTCCTGAGAGCTTTATTCTAAACATAAAGGGACATTGAATTATTTTTCTTTCAGTGTTGGTACTGGTGGCAAAAGATATTGCTACTGCTTTACAGAATGGTGGATGCATAAGCAGCACTTTATAACAAACTTTCCTCATGCTTTCAGTAAAGATTTTTTCCCCTGTCCACAGAATGCTCCATCACTTCCTTTTAACTAGACTTCCAGGATTTGACAGCTGAAATGTTGAATGGGTACATGACAAAAACCTAGCCTTAGTCTCCTGTGTATAATTAGTAAACCTCTCCAGTGAGGATGGTCTTCTGAGCTGGCTGTGAAATATTAATTGATCATTTTGTGTGGGGGAGACAAGGGATTATAGAAGTTAAACCATAAATTATTTGGAAAAAGTTTCATTCTCTCCCCCCCCCCCCCATGGAGCTAATGAAACACCCAAGATTAACATGACAGGATTTCACCACCACCACTGCAGGATACAACTGATATGTCCTTGACCTTCAGAGCTTCCTCTGTTTGTGACCAGGATACCTGAAGGATCACTGCTTCATATATGTGCCTGCCCATGCAGTAAGATCCTAAATTAGACAGCCTTCTCTGGGTTGTCTAGCTGTTTGTCAAATACCTACTGGGCTAAGTTCAAGGTACTGCCTGCCTTCGTCAACAGTACTAAACTGAATGGGCAATGATCTGACTTGGATTAAGGCAACTGCCTCTGTTCATGTGCTTATATTCTGTTTACTTCCATGTTTATTTAGAAGTAAGTTCTCTCACTTATGCTGGAAATTATTTTAAGCTAAATACTTTTAGGGTCTTAGCTTTAAGCAGGTTTTATTCTGAGTGGTGGAGAATCAAACTTCATGAACTTGAAATTGTAATTTATTCTGAAAATAGAATTTGTTTTTCCGTCTCACTTAAGGAGATTATTGCTTTGTTTTGCAAAGCAGATGCTAGAATTTCATTTCTGTTAAGTCTACAAAGCAACAGAATCTCTAGTTTACAGCTGACATGGGGTATCACGCATACACACAAATCTTTTAAAGGTGTCTGCTGTTCAGAATATCAAGGTTAGATTTAATACTCCGGTATCTGTTCTTTTCAGCTCTCTGCACTTCCTCTTCTGAATCTTCAATAGGCCAAATAATCACCTTCAAGTCTTAATAAACCTTCAAAAGCCTCCAAGGACTTCCATATATCTTTCCAAAAAGGATAAACAAATGCATTCAGCATGTAAATTATGTGTTGCCCAGTTTATATTTAAGTTTTAAGCTTACAAAAAGGGCACAGTCTGTTTAAATCTAATGGAGTTGGGTTCAACTGCTCGCTTTTAAAAGATCGATAATGACCTACAATATTACATATCCAGGGAACAGGCCATTTAGCCAGCATGCAGATGGTATTGGAACCCTTGATTATTTTAATGACTGAAATCTTCAAACTTCTTTCTTTGTAAGGGATCACATTGTGGAATATTCCTTTTTCAGAACTGGATATGTTTGATCTGCAAAATCTAAGCTCCACTACAAAACATTTTCCCTGGCTCTATATGTAGAGAGAATGAGAGGGCGAGAGACTATATATCCCCACTCTTTCAACACCCCCTGGTGTGGACACAAAGAGAAACAAATCTGACTCTAATGAATATGTTGATGTGAACAGTTTGGGGAGAAACAATTGTGAAATGCACTAGGAAAACCCCAACAACCTCACTATATTCTGAGACAGAAATGTGAGCACACCTAAAGTTACTGACTGAATAGGCATTCTTATTTGCTTACCCCAAGCATCCCCAAACTCGGCCCTCCAGATGTTTTGGAACTACAACTCCCATCATCCCTAGCTAACAGGACTAGTGGTCAGGGATGATGGGAATTGTAGTCCCAAAACATCTGGAGGGCCGAGTTTGGGGATGCCTGGCTTACCCATTCACTTAAATGGAGTCCTGCTCCTCATACACAAGGTCATGTTTCACTTTGTGGAGAATTTCCCCCTCACTTGGAGCAAATGGGGAGATTCTGACAGGTGCACAGTGGAGTGGAACCATGCATACATTTTTGTGGGACACAAATGCCCCCCAAATGTATGTATGTATGTATGTGCTATTCACCCTACCTTTATGATAAATAGCTCCTAAAACATAATTGGCAAAATAATGCAAAAATTCGAAATAAGATTTGCAAGATCCAGGAGGATGCAATCAATAAATTCAATCAGCTAAGATCTTGCAGCTGTCTGCCACAACATTTTACCAAAAGTGATGAATAGTTTACAAAAGTGGGAAGGAAATAAAAATAATCTGAATTCTGTAACAGAAAACCAGAAGCTTTTCAGCTGCTATCTATATAATGATGAAAAACAATTCACCATAAAATAGTTGGCTTAGAACCCTAGTTTTAACATGCATAAGCAATATAACACCTGGGACCAGATATTTGACATGACAGCACAGTTCTGCAAGGTGTGTGGCTAAGGCATAAAGCAGTGTTGAAGGCTTATGAGCCCAGCGACACAGCATAAACACATCATGAAGAATTATGAGGTGAGCTATTCAGGATACCAGCTGTACGTGCTGGATCTTTACTGCTAGACCAGACAGGATGGGACATAATGGCTTTAATTCTAGAACCAGTGGAGACTGATGCATCAGGTCTACTGGAGCTTAGCCCTGCCAAGGAGAATTGCAAATAAAAAGGTAGAAGTTTCCTCTGAAAACTCAAAGCCACCCTCTTTCCTGTGCACCAAACATTCATATCCTTCCATTTGAACTTAGAGAGACTCCTGGAGGCCTTTCGGTCAATCTCCTGTTCTCTGGTAAATCTGTCTGTCTGTCTGTCTGTCTGTCTGTCTGTCTGTTTTTTGCAGAGTTCAGTCAACCTAATTGTCTAAAGCAGTCATGTGTCACCTATGGTAGCTGTCCATGGTACCCGTGTTTCCCCCTTCTCCATTTCCAGTTTAATTCTGTAGTGGCAGTTATACTGGGTGGACACATCATGGAAAAACCAGTCATGCATTTGCTGTCAAAGGTTGTGATCTCAGGACCGAACTAGATGTGGCCTTAATTGCGTAAATGCAATTAATTTGCAGGTTTTTGTTAATGCTATATGAATAGCAGCTGTTGGGAAGCCTAGAGAGGCCTCAGGACCATGAGAAACAGAAATGCAGGTTTAACATTCTCTCCCTATCACAGTTCCAACAAAAACAGCAACACATCTCTCTGGAGCTGCATCAAAGCAAGCTTCGCTTAAAATGCAAATAGCAGTTTTAGGGGGGCAATTTTTGTTGCGGCCATGACAGGAAAAGAGTTAAATTCCCCCACTTCTAAGTTTCCAAGGCTTCTCCAGCTTCTCTGTAATTACAGTTTACATATCAACCAATTAATTTCCTTCATGCAAATTGATATTGCATTTTGTTTGACCCTCATATAGCCTGCTGTACTTTGTTGAAGAAATAGGTTGAGTAGGTGAACATTTAACTGCTTATCAATTCAAATTAATTCAATTTAATTTGAATTTGATAATTTTTTTTCAATTTGAACATTTAACAGCTAACTAACACTGTGATATAATTCCACATTGCAGTTTACTTCATATACAGCACGTAAGTGGCGTGAAACCTACATTATCCTTGGTGCTGTTAAGATAACAAAGGCAATCCAGGTAAATGCGTTTTCGACTGAGCGGCCTTATCTGTCCTGATTGTGCTGGGGTTTCTGCTAAGTGTGACTGTGAACGATAATTGCTATCATGTGTTACCTGAGATTACAGGGTTGCTTTCCAACTAATGACACTAGAAGAACCAGGCCGTTGTTAATATTTAATCAAACTCCTGGCTTAACAATTGGATAAATGAGGTGTGTAATTACATAATTATAAAGAGACACATTCCAGATAAGAACTCTGCTGTTCTTAACACTGAAGGTGAAAACTGGACTAGCGGGCCTTTCTCATATCACTAAAAAACCATCATGTGGTCAGGATTTCTCTTATTGCGACGATCCAAGGACCTGGATTTGCATGGTATAAATAATGCTGTTTCCTTTAAAAAAAACACAACAACTCTGGGAAAGGGTGGGTGGGGGATCAGACCAGGTGTTTTGTTGATGTAGCATGTTGTGATCCTTGTTGACTGGGGACATTTCAATATCTAGTTGGAAATGTGTTTTTCTCCAATATTCATGCTTTATGTTATCAGTGCAGTGAAAGATCATCTGTACTCCTTCGGTTTTCCAGCTGCAGATACTCAGGCTAATGAAGGACTGCATTTTCCTGCCTGTATGTTTAAATTAAACATATGACATTAAAGATAGAGATAGATAGATGATAGATAGATAGATAGATAGATAGATAGATAGATAGATAGATAGAGATAGATAGATAGATAGATAGATAGATAGACAGACAGATATTGTCAGGAACAGTGTTGGTTGATGGGTTGGGGGAAGGCAATACAGGAGTCAGAGATACTATCTATAATAACATCATTATTTCGTTCTTTAGCCATCTAGGCACTGCATTCCTTTGCACATTGCTGGGTCCTGGAAAGACCAGGACATGGCATTGCTTAATGTTCTACCATGCGTGGAGAACATCGCATTAAAGAGAACCAACTTAGCAAGTTGAGCATCAAAATTATTGGCCCTGGGGAATCTCCGTTCAGTGGTGTGAACCTTAAATCATTTGTTTGAATGGAAGTTGAAGTACAGTCTCATAGCTCAGAACTAAGCAGTGGTCCAATATTAGGGTAAGAAAAAGCAATCTAGTAAATAAGGAGGGCCAGTGGCTTAGTGGCAGAGTGCATGCTTTGGATGAAGAAGGGTCTTCCAGGTTCAGTTACCAGCTTTCCCAGTGAAAGAGCCAGTGAATGGAAAGAAACTTGCCTGAGATCCAGGAAAGTTGCTTCCAGTCAGAGGAGACAATGCTAGACCAGATGGGCAAACAAAATTCATATATTATAAAAGCAATAAAGCAATACTGCCTTTGATTGCTAAGAAGTAACTTGGATGTTAATCAAAAAGGTTGAATGCTAATAAGCAACAAAGGAAGTGGAACTGCCCTTTCTGCCATAGTTGAAGCCCACCAATACCCTCAGTGGGGTAAAATAATTCTTGCATATTCATTTAAATTTGTATCTTGGCATTCTTTCGTGATGGGATTTGAGTTGGTTCCTATCCAGGTTGTGGGATGTATGGCTAGAGCATTCACGTCCAACATTTCCTGCTTGCTAGAATGTGGCAAGAGGAATGTGGCTCCAAACAGGGAGAACTTCCTGCCATACCTGTTGAGAGCCACCTCCCCCTGAGTGTGACCAGGTAGATGGGCGTGACCCTAGCTGACCCAAGTAAAAGGGCTGGGCACACAGCCGTCTTCCTATTTTTAGATCTCTCTTTTTCGACTTCTCTGGCTGTTAACCAGCACATGGCTCATCAATAACAAAGGATGTAAGCCCATGTTGTAATTTTGAGGCTTAGCTCAGACTTCTCTTCTCTGCACTTTAATCTACAAATGTACCTGTAACTACAGGGACGTGGGTGACACTGTGGGTTAAACCACAGAGCCTAGGGCTTGCCAGTCAGAAGGTTGGCGGTTCAAATCCCCATGATGGGATTAGCTCCTGTTGTTCTGCCAACCTGCTCCTGCCAACCTAGCAGTTTGAAAGCACGTCAAAGTGAAAATAGATAAATAGGTACTGCTCCAGTGGGAAGGTAAATGGCGTTTCTGTGCGCTACTCTGGTTCACCAGAAGCAGCTTAGTCATGCTGGCCACATGACCCAGAAGCTGTACACCGGCTCCCTCAGCCAATAAAGTGAGATGAGCACCACAACCCCAGAGTTGTCTGTGACTGGACCTAATGGTCAGGGGTCCCTTTACCTTTACCTTTACCTTTACCTTTACCAACTACAACTAAAGCCTGCCTTCAGTTGCTACTGAATGTGAGTAAACTGTGTTATTATTTAAAGAGGAAAATAAAGGGGAAATTACCAGGAAGAATCCAGTCTGCACAAAGGGCTTCCTGGATTGCTTAATTAACAGACTGAAACCAGTCATCAACAGCTTCACTACTGTATTTGCTGCAAGGAATGTGCTCTGCTGTGTGCTTACTAGTGTGAGTGTGGAGGGATCATATCTAATTAATATATCCTCTCCTGCCTTCCTTAACATTCCTACATAGGCACTGAGCCAGACCCAGACTCCCATAAGCTAAGCTTCAGCAACATTAAATTCTGAATGGTTAGTTGGTGTCCATCTGTCTCGGGAGACAATGGAGCGCACCTTTGGGGTGAGGTCAATCTGTTGGAAGGTTGCAGTGCCTGCTGTGGCTGTAGAGACCAATGCAGGAGAGACATGTTTTCTTGCAGCTGGGACAGATGAAGGTGTCCAGTTGTGCTGCTGCAGATGCACCATGGTGTTTCTTCTGTCTATGCTCCTCCCAGGAGTCATTCCTCCTCTGGTCAATGCTTTGGATACATGACGTGACTGCCTGTCTCCAGACACTACGGTTGTCTGCAAGAGAATCCCACGTGGAAGAGTTGATGTTGCCAGCATTCATGTCACACCTGCAGATACCTTTGTAACATAGAGTTTGTCTGCCAATTGGCCAGCTTCCCGTAGAGCATGTCATTGGGGAAGGTGATATAAAACACATCCATGCAAACAACAGCAACAACATCCATACAACCAGCAGATTGGGGAGCAAAATTTAGCATAGTCAACCTTTTCGTCTATGGGAGCATTCATAAATACGACTCACCACCCTTCACATCTGCTGAAGTGCTGCATGGAGGAATTCTACTACCTCTGTAGCACTTTGTTCAGATATATGATGGAGAACATTCAAAAACTGAGTTCCCCACCAACAATCAGAAGTCATACAATCCATTTTGCTGTTTCATTTTCATAGTTCTGGCCTTATTTGATTATTTATTTATTTAATCACTCTTTTTTACAATCAGTTTTTCTAAAGGGGCTGACAAGGCAGAGGAGAGGGGATTCAGCATAAGAAGGCAGCATAAAAACAATAGAAACCCACCTGGTGATATAAGTAGGCATAGTTAGCAATAGCAATAGAAACTTTATTTACCTCAGCCGATGGATATGTGGGCTTTTGGCCTCTACCGGGACTGGGTCAATAATCTTTCTGCTTGAGGGACTAGGCTAGAGGTCCCCAACCTTTTCGGGCCCAGGAGCACATCTAAGAAACTGTCACCACAAAATACCCATTGCTCAGAAGTTTCCCATCCAAACACAGACAACAGGCAGAACACCTACATACACCCCTCCTAAAAACACAGGCCAAAGGAGAAAAAAACAGGCAACAACAACAAAATGGGAGAGCAGATGGCCTTGGCAGACACCAAGCAAGTGTGGAATGTCTGAGGGCACCATGGTACCCTCACTTGAGAACCCCCAAACAAGGATTTAAGCATTATTTTAGTGCTTCTCAGAGATGTGGATGTGATGGTAACATCAGACATGTGGGTTGGGCGTCCTTTGTGCATTTTATTGTCTGTTACTCCAATTTTAGTTCTTTTGTTCTGAAAACAAAAAAGGAAGGGGGGGGGCTTGTGTCTGAATTGCACAAGTTGGATCCCTTTCCCCTATCCTTCTTTGGTAGGTATCTGTTCTGTACTTCTGCCTCACCTGACCACAGAATATTTATGGCATGAGTGCATAAAATATGCTTTTAATTTAAAAGTGCTGTTTCCCCCACTGAAGATGCAACAATGTGTGTTCCAACAGGTCAGAGTCCACATGCTGCTTCATTAATCCCCATCCAGGGTTGCACATTATTTGTAGCAATTTAGTCAGTGGAGGTCAATTAGAACTTATGCTATATAGAAAACCTTGCATAATTTATACCACCCGTGAGAAACAGGCTGCTTTCTTGTGGAAAAATGCACAAATGTGGAGGATGCAAAGCTTCCTGCAGTGTTTCAGGCTGAAGTTGAATCCTTGCTAAGCAAAGGTGCTTTGGATTAATGGGCCTCTGAATCAGGGAGGCAGCCTAAATGCAGTTGCACTCCCCCTGAAGAACTAGATCTTTAATCTGGGGGGACTCCTAGGTTTTCCCTTATCACTGGAGGCTCAAGTTGCTCCAGTAGCACAGAAAGCCCATTTCCAGATCTTGCTCGTTGTGGCTAGGGATAGCTAGGCACAGTGATCCATACTCTGGTTTAGACTACTTCTTTGGGCTCTAGGAAGTGACTGCGGACAGCGCTGGCTCCCGGCCTCTAGAGTGAGATGAGCGCACAACCCTAGAGTCTGTCAAGACTAGCCCATACGGGCAGGGGTACCTTTACCTTTACCTTGGGCTCTAGGTAGGGCCGCCCTTGAAGACAGTTTGGAGATTTCAGCTGGTGGAAAATGGAGTTGCTTTTGCTTGATCTGACAGCGAGAGACCCTATATCACCAGTATGCAAAGACGCCCTCCCATCAGATGTCAAAGCGATAAACAACTACCTGACATTCAGAAGACATCTTAAGGCAGTCCTGTTCAGGGAAGTTTTTAATGTGTGATATTTTAGTGTATTCTTGGTTTCTATGGAAGCCGCCCAGAGTGGCTGGGGAAACCCAGCCAGATGGGCGGGGTACAAATAATAAATTATTATTATTATTATTATTATTATTATTATTATTATTATTATTATTATCTGTATCAACTCTGAGCCTGAGTCATGGTTTTGGTTCTGACTTATGAAGCCCTGAACATCTTAAGGCCTCATTACCTGAAGGAGTGTCTCTCCCCATACCATTTTGCCTGTGATGTGAGACCTTCCGAGGCTTCATCACTGAGTGAAACACAGGGGCCTGTGACCCACTGAAAGGCCTTTTCAGCAATAGCACCCCTATTATGGAATTCACTCCCTCCCCACCAGAGGTCCAGGTGCATACTTTTGGGCACTAGCTAAATACTTGTCTTTTTCAGCAGGGCTTTGAATGCTGAGCTCTGGCCTGTATAGTAATATGTGCCCAAATAGATGAAGCTTATTTACTGTGTTGAATTGCTTGATTTTGTTTTGTTTTTGTTTTTATTTATTTTTCATTGCTGTAAACTGCCCTTGGGCCTTTTGACAAAGGGGGCAGGATATAAGTTTTAAAAAGAAAACAAAAGAAAAATATAGCACAAAGATGACCAAAAAAAAGATGATAAAATAATTTGATTTAGTCCAAAGGAACAGTAAAGGATTTACAGCATGCTAGAACATTGAGAGACACAGATTAAAATCCCTTTTTACTCTCCAAGCCTGCTGGGTGGTCTATCGCTCAGCCTAACCTTCCTCTTACAGGTGGGGCCAGGCAGGGATCTTAAAGCACTTTGGAATGTACTTTAGAAATTATTCATAATAATTTTAAAATGCATCCTAGCCATCCATGCTTATTATGCTCTTTGCTTGCCATGTTCATTATAAATACAGGTGATTAGAGTGTCTGCTGAGGATAAATAAGTTGTCAGTTTTGCTTAAAGAAAAATAGATGCTTTCCTGGAGATGTCTTGGCTGAGGTTTGAAATATGAAATTGACCTGAGTGATGAACACAAATGAACTTAGGTGCCCCTCACTCACTAAACCAGGGGTGGGGAACCTCTGGCCCAGGGCTCACATGCGACCCCCAGGCCTTTCTGTTTGCCCCTTAGGTCTTCGTCATGGCTTTTGACACTTGAGATGTATGTTTTTAGGGCATGATTGCAAGTTGTTTTATACTGTTTCTTGCATTGTGTTCTAGTTGTTGAGACTTTAGGATGAAGGACATAATAAATTCTTCCCCCAGTTGCTCCTGTGGTGGCCATTGCTGGACTAGACCATGCATCCATTCACTAAGATGGTTGGGCAATTGCTCCTTCAGACATTGCATTTTGAATGCATTCCCATTAAATGTTTAATACGTGCATTCAACTAACACATGTTTCCAGTCACAAAAGGTGTGTGGTCCAGAAAGCTATGATTGGCTATGGCTTCCTGTTTTGTGTAGGAGCATGTAATGTATGCAACGCCCCAAAGTGGTTTAGGATTGCAATCTTCTAATCTCCCTCTCTGTGTTCCTTCCCAAGTGCAGACCTGTGCTTGCCTCACTTGGCAGCACAGAGACAAATGTTTGCCAGACATCTGTTGCACATTCAACTGCAGTCGGATTTCTAATCTACAAGTTAGTTCTTCCAGGTCCCTTTTGTCATAAATTATATACCTCATCCCCTCTTCAATTTAGTAAGTCCTCAAAGAAGGATCACATCTGAATAAACTTCACTTCAAAGCTAATGATTTAGCCCTGCTTATTAAAATGTAGATCTGTTAAGAGGATGTTCCTAATCAGGTGGAGTAATGAAGGAGTCTTTTATAGGCTTGATGGCATTGAAGTCTGGATTTTTGCAATGTTCCATTTTCTGGTCAACAAAAATGACAGGCAATTAAAGCCAAAGAACTTGTATGCCTGAAGAGTGAGCGAAAATGAGAGATGAACCCGTGTCTGGCCAGAGATTAAAATGAGAAGCAGGACTTTATTTAACTATAAACTGACAGGTGAAACAGCCCAGGAGGAAGCGCTAGGAGTGATTTGGGGACACAGTTCTTGAATTGCAAATTTTAATTTCCCTCTGTGCTAGAATGGGAATGGGAGTTACGCAATCGTCCCTTAATATCCCTCCCAGCTGTGGAGAACAATCACATCTGGCAGAGAACATTGCAGTGGAATTATATTACGGCTGCACGGTTACTAAATGCTAAACTGCAAATATATGTTCAACTAACTTAACTGGAGAAGAGGAATAGATCTAATGTGTCATGTGGAAATGAACTAGCTGGAGAGGAGAATGAGGGAGGAAAAGAGTCAATTACTGAGATAAAAGAGAGAGAACTTTTACAATTTTCTTGCCTTAAGAGCCTCAACTTACTTGAAGCGAACAGAGTTAAAGTTAATATCCATGGATTGGTGCTGCATCATTAGATATGGGGAAGGACTGTAGCTCAATGGCGGAGTGCTTGCTTTGCATACAGAAGGTACAAACTTCAATCACCCATCAGCCTGCACAGGGCTGGTCAAAGACTCCTTGTCTGAAACCTTGGAGAGCCAGTTGATAAGTGATGCTGTTTCCAACAGTAGTCAACCAAAGCCTCTGCTAAACCAGTAAGCCAGGAGTGAA
This sequence comes from Podarcis cretensis, assembly GCF_951804945.1. NCBI lineage: Eukaryota > Metazoa > Chordata > Lepidosauria > Squamata > Lacertidae > Podarcis > Podarcis cretensis. The sequence continues at coordinate 20,208,106 of NC_137181.1, forward strand.
GATAGCAGCACTCTCCCATTATTTATACCCCACATCTAATATTTATTGAGGTTGAATCCTGACAAGACAGAAGTACTGGTTTTGGGGGACAGGGTGTGGGGGACTCCCTGGTCTTGAATGGGGCAACTGTGCCCCTGAAGGACCAGGTGCGCAGCCTGGGAGTCATTTTGGACTCACACCTGTCCATGGAGGCACAGGTCAATTCTGTGTCCAGGGCAGCTGTCTACCAGCTCCGTCTGGTATGCAGGCTGAGACCCTGCCTGCCCGTGGATTGTCTTGCCAGAGTGGTGCATGCTTTGGTTATCTCCTGCTTGGACTACTGCAATGAGCTCTACATGGGGCTACCTTTGAAGTTGACCCAGAAACCACAACTAATCCAGAATGTGGCAGCTAGACTGGTGACTGGGAGTGGCCGCCGAGACCACATAACACTGGTCTTGAAAGACCTACATTGGCTCCCAGTACGTTTCTGAGCACAATTCAAAGTGTTGGTGCTGACCTTTAAAGCCCTAAATGGCCTCTGCCCAGTATACCTGAAGGAGCGTCTCCACCCCCATCGTTCAACCCGGACACTGAGGTCCAGCTCTGAGGGCCTTCTGGCGGTTCCCTCACTGCGAGAAGTGAGGTTACAGGGAACCAGGCAGAGGGGCCTTCTTGGCAGTGGCGCCCGCCTTGTGGAATGGCCTCCCATCAGATGTCAAAGAAATCAACAACTATCTCACATTTAGAAGACATTTGAAGGCAGCCCTGTTTTGGGAAGTTTTTAATGACTGATGTTTTAATGTATTTTTAATATTTTGTTGGAAGCCGCCCAGAGTGGCTGGGGAAACCCAGCCAGATGGGTGGAGTATAAATAATATATCATTATCATTATCATTATTATTTATAGATATACTGCTCTTGAGCATGGGATTTCATTAAGCTATCGTGGCTCACTAGCATGGAGAGACGAAGTCTCCATGACTGGCTGTCATTCAGTTTAACATCCATCTCAGCCAGTGGCTTTCACAGCTTGTGGCAGCAAATTTCATGTTAGTAACCTGGGAAGTTCTGGAGGCCCATGGCTTTTTTCCAGAAGATATACTATATGTTTGGAACAAAGCATTACAGTCAGTAAATGGTTGTGGCATACTGCCCTGGTTTCTTCTCATTTTGAGAGTGAGACCTAGTGTGAGTCAGTTGACAGTAGTGAGTAATAGGCCACAGCTGGGAGATTTCAAGACAGTTGTGCTAGCCAGTTTGAAGGTAACCATTTTTAAAGCTGGAAAATAAGACTCTTGGGGAGCACGCCAAAGAAGGCTGGTCATGTGAGCTTGGCGAGACCCTGGGAACACTCATGAGGAACCAGAAGTTGGACAAAACTTTCCTCAGTCAGTCTTCTAGGGATGGATGTTAAGAAATAGGTTGATGAATTGTCTTGAAATGACTGAAGTGATCGTTCTAGCGGTGACTTCAGCTTAACAAAAGCTCTGCTACCTTCAAACTCTTCCTTAAAATACCGGTAATAATAATATACTAATGATTATTTGAAAAGTGTCAAGAGAAGGCCACACACAGGATGCATTAAACAACAACAGCTTTAATACAATATGGTTTATGGAGAGAACACCATGCAGCAGGTTGCTGCTTGCAACAGAGGCCACATCTGCACTATACATTTAAAGCAGTATTATATCATGGCTTCCCTCAAAGGATCATGGGAGCTGTAGTTTCTCAAGGGTGCTGAGAGTTATTAGGACACCTTTATTCTCCTCACAGAGCTACAGTTTCTAGAGTGGTTCAAGAATCAAACCTCTTTCCAGGTGAATGGAGAAGAAAGTGTTTGTGTTTTTGTTTAAAAAAGCTCAACAATTTCAGGGTGCCCTGGTTTTTACTTTTCAATACATGCCCATTGCCGGTGCCTCCCACATCTATTTTCAAATGCACAAACTGCAGGGTTACACAGAATCAATCTGCAATGAGTTTTTATTTTTGGAATGAAGCCAGTCTCTCAAGAAGTACATCTCAGGGACAAGCAATATGCAGAGATGAAGATTGTGTGTGCACTATGTAGAAAATGCAAGTGGGCAAACTCCATTGGTTCTGGAATAAAATATGTAAAGCGGGTCTGTTACTACTCACTTCCTTGGCACAGACAAAGTTTGTGTACAGAAAGTGAAGAAAGAGGGGAAGGTGTACATCGGCATTAAATTCCATTGACAGTTAGGTGATTAAAAAAAGACAGTAAGCAACATATGGACAGTTACATAAAATGCAAAGCCTACTGAGAAAAGAGAGGCTGCAGTTCTGACAATGGCCTTTTCTAAACTGCATATTCTGAAACAAAGCTGCTATTTCATGGTATTTCAGACTGAGGAGTTAATCGTGCCAGAGTTCAGGCAGCCAGAAATCTGTCAGACTCAATCCCAGTGCAACCCAACATTCTTTCCAATCCCCTTACTTTGTATTGTTCCGGAATTTTCCAGCAAAGCACAAGTCAACTAGCTGGGTCTTAAAACGGAGCAGTTCATCTTAACTGCAGCTGACATTTGCATTCTGAAGAGGAATCCTGCTTTCACGCTCTGTTATCCTCCATTTGGTTGAAAGGGCCTGCACTGTGCTCTTCCAAAATAAATTCTAAAAGTTACCGAATCAAGTGCAATAAATGTAAAATGAACATATGGAAACACTTAAGGTATATTGACATGAGGAGAAAAGCGTTGAGTCGTTTCTCTGGGTTCAGCTTCAGATGGTGAGAGGAGGATATGCTTTTATCAGCTTTAGACTGGTGGTCCCCTTTAGAATCGTGAATTGTTTGTAACATTTCTTATTAATCAATCCAGAAAACATTTCCTTCTGACTTGGGGGTGGGTGGGGGTGGGGCTTGGTGGGATGGTAGAAAAATCACTTCTGATTCCTTTAAAAACAGCAACGGTGGAACAATCTCATTTTGACAGAACCTTGTCATTCAGACAACTCAGCGATTTCACTCTGAAAGCAGTTATCTGAGATACCTCAGGTCAGGCATGAGTAACTGGTGGCAAGACAGATCCTGGAGCTCCAATGGGTCTTTTATTGATCGCCAACCCAGCGGAGGTGTGGATAAAAAGAATATTAGGGCACTGTTCTGAAATTGCTGGAAACTATGGGCGGTGTGTGTGCTCTTGTGCTTGGGTCCTTCTCGTGGGTTTCCTGCAGGCATCTGGGTGACCACTGTGAGAACAGGATGCTGGACTAGATGGGTCACTGGCCTGATGCAGCAGGCTCTTCTTGTGTTCTTATTTAAAGCAGGGCTGGTGACTCTGGCCCTCCAGAGGTTTTTTGGACTATATCACTGACCACTGACCACTCTCACTGGGGCTGGTGGGAGTTGAAGTTCAACAACACCTGCAGGACTGCAGGGTCAACAGCCATAATTTAAAAGAAAAAATGTACTTCTATTCATAGCATTTAAGCGCTTTCCTGGCTGAGGATCCTGCAAGAATGAATCTTAAGTTTGGAGTTGTTTTATTTCACGCATCTTCTATATCTCAGCAATTTCAAACTTCCTGCTTTCTTTTAGTACAAAATTGTAAGAAGTGCTTTAAGAAACCCACTGTGTTCTCCTCCCCCCCCCCCCCACCAGAGGAAATACTTTGGGAAGACTAATGTTGCTTATTTGATTGTTTTACATTATAGCTCCCTCCATGCATCTTAAAAATGAATTTTGATGTGTTTTCTGTGTTTAGACCTTTGTTACAACAACAACCCCCAGAAAAGGTCGTGGGTAATTAAGTTCCAGTCTACAAATTCAACCTCTAGGTGGGACCAGATCAGTTTGTATCCGAATCCACAAATGTTGGATTCCACTAGCATCCATAGTCTAGGGTTTATAGAACCATAGAGTTGGAAGGTTCAGCACTAAACTGCAATATTTTGCTCAGTGGAGCTCCGAAACACAACACCTAATTGGAACGCATGACTATCTGTGTGACAGCTGTTTCTTAGTGGGGTTCAGAAGGGGCTCCTGGCTGTTGTGTCTTATGATCCTTATCCCAATGGTTTTTCTGCTTCAAAACAGTGTAGGAGGGAAACGGAAACCTGGTGGGAAAGAGAGTAGGCTGAGCTATGCTGAAAGCTCAGTAAAAACCCTTGTTTGAAGCGATTAATTTGGTGACCTCTGGCCATAAGGCAGACTCCAATTTGCAAAGCAGAGGACTGAATGAAGGGGTGGGGGAAGGATGGAAGCAATCTATTCATGAGAGAATGGTTGAATAGAAAACGTTTTGCTCTCATCTCTCCACCCATACTGCTTGCTTGTAGAATAAACAGGATTATTACTTACATTCGTAGTTGAAATCAAGCATTTGCTTCTGGTCCAATAAAAATAGACATAGGCCTTAGCACTGTCCCATCTCCACCCCTCCTCTGCTGCTACTTTATCTATTAGAAAGCTACTTGACAAAGCATTGTAAATATAATACTGAAATCAGACAGTGGCATTTCCTTATGGGTACTGGTCTCAGAAGTTGTAATATGCTTGTGATGTGAAATAGATAGGAGGATGCTCAGGGGTTGCAGCATCCTCTGCTTGAATTGCCCTATAAAAATCTCTTTGCAAATGATAATCTACCATCTATAGTTATAAGCCTTTAAGCTGCTTATTCTGTTTTTGTGGGTTGGTGTTGTTTTCTTTAGCCTAAATATGCAACCAACTGGCAACAAATTCGCACCAAGGAGTCGTGTAATAAAATCTCAAATTAACTCCACAGGAATAAATCTTAAAAGGCCGCAGAGGATCCTGACATTTGTTTCAGATAGTAAAACCATAAAGCTTGTTCGCTTGCAAACCAACAGCCTCGTTTTCAGCAAAGCCTTTGGCGTCTTTAAACTGGCAACATAAGAAATGGCTTCAAAACTATGTTTGGCTATTGATGAAAATGATGAGAGTGACATTTTCACATTTTGCTTTTTATTGTTGCATTATTATAGTTCATAACTATATGTATTTATATATGGCATTTTTGTGCCACCCCATAACATAAAGTTCTCTGGCTGGCTTACAATAAATAAGTTTTTTTTAAAAAAGAAAGAAAGAAAAGAAATGCAAACTAAAGCATAAAACCAATTAAGAAAAAAGGGACGCGGGTGGCGCTGTGGGTCAGAAGGTCGGTGGTTTGAATCCCTGCGACGGGGTGAGCTCCCATTGCTCGGTCCCTGCTCCTGCCAACCTAGCAGTTCAAAAGCACGCCAAAGTGCAAGTAGATAAATAGGCGGGAAGGTAAACGGCGTTTCCGTGTCCTGCTCTGGTTCGCCAAAAGCGGCTTAGTCATGCTGGCCACATGACCTGGAAGCTGTACGCTGGCTCCATCGGCCAATAAAGCGAGATGAGTGCTGCAACCCCTAAGTCGGCCACGACTGGACCTATTGGTCAGGGGTCCCTTTACATTTAATTAAGAAAAGGGTGTGTGTGACATGAATGCAACAAGTGGCCCAGATTTCCTAAGTTGTTCACAAGCCTGGGTGAACACAGAAGTCTTCACCTGGCATTGCAAAGTCTACACGGATGGCACTAGGCGAGATCTTCTCACTTAGGTGCCACTACTGAAAAGGCGAGGGGATCCAGAGCAGGATCTCGAAAGGGGGTCTTAAGGTTGGAGTAATGGGGGGAGTCAGTCTTTCAGGTAGTCTGGCCAAAGCTATTCAAGGCTTTAAGGTTTAAAATCAGTCCTTTAACCCAGAAATGGACTGGGGTGACTTGATGACCTGTTGATTGAGTGTGCATACTGATTGGTTTGCACAAAGTTTGTAAGGAGGTTTTATAATTCTGGATAGTTGCTTCTTGCTTGTGTTGGACTGAGGACAGAGAGAGATGTGTGAGCAAAATACTTCCTTTTTCTGACACCACCCAGTACTGCCATGTGGTTCCTGCAGAAGGCGGAGAAAGATTCCCCACCCGTGTTATAAATACATAAGATGCACAAACCAAGGGGTAAGGAGCAGCAATAGATATTGTCATTTCAACAACATTATAAAAGTAAATCATAATTGGTGAGACATGTCAGTAAATGTACCATTCAGATCTCGTACCTGGCAAAGAGAGCATTGGATTCAATGTGTCTTGTTTCCAGTTAAGGGAGCATACCACTGTAACCTTAATATTTTGTCGTTTTGTAAACATTGGGAGAGAAATAAGATTTGAACTCATGTAGATATAAACATGTCTACCTTGGGTTATTGATCGTAAAACTTCCTCTTCTAGTTAATCTGAAATTAGTGTGGGATAAACATATAGCTTTATAAATGGGAGGACTGTTTTTATAGGCTTACATTTATATAGTAGAGCTGAAATTCACCTGGACACAGTCCAGCTAGAGCCAAACCCTTTTTTACGCTCCGTTGAATTCAGCAGGAGGCATTTAGTGCATGCTTAATTTTCCATTAAAATCAAAAAGATTTACTGTGCAACTTTACCCAGAAGTAAGCCCATTTAATGTGCTTGCTCTCAGGTAAATGTGCCTAGGCTTGCAGCTGTTAAGTGTGCTTAGCTTTGCTGGGTCATGCTTATTATTATTTTTTAAAAAACCCAGTGCATGATTTGTGAAAGTAGCAAATGGAGACTAAAGAGATGGAGCCCTGGTGTCACATGACACACCACCATCCACATATGGCAAGTGCAGATTAAAGCTGAGACAGACAGCTACAAGTGGGAATTAAGTGCAGTGCTAACACAGACTCTGTAACAGGTTCTTAGCAGCAGGAAAGACTTATGTCAAACCTCTAATGTACAAGGATGTTAATGGAAACAAAACACTGTAACAATGTTGATTTATTGGGTCAGGCACATCAAGACTTTAATAAGCGAATCTTTGACACAATCCCGTATAATGGCTATCTGGGCCTCTTCCAATGTATCATGTCACTCTGGTTTGGCCTGCTTTCACAGTTATTGTGGCTGCGATCCAGTGCTTGATGCTTGGTTTTCAAAACAAAGATGTGGGGCGTATATGTGTGTGTGCGCGCGCGCCTGCTAGTGTTCATTTCTTCATGTTGAACTTGGTGATCTGGTGGACTGGCTGCTGAATTTTCAATTCAAGTTTCCCAGCAATGTGTGGAGCTTTAGCAGAGTTGTCTTCCCAAATACTCCTGTAGGAAAGCAGTGCTTTGAAAGGATTCAGGAGTAGTAGTAGTAGTAGTAGTAATTGTGCCCCACCCATCTGACTGGGTTGCCCCAGCCACTACTACTCTGTAAATACATGCATACAAGTCATAAACGAAAAGTAAAAAGCTGTTGCCTCCTTAGGTGATGTTCTTACATAAACCAAAAAACCTTTAAAAGCCTATTGTTTGATATTGTGGTGGGAGGGACATATTGGTGATCACCAGGCCCCTCATAAATAACAGCATAGTTTTCTTGTATCCTATTTAATGAAATTGATTTTTTTGAGCTTTCTTGGAAGCGAAGTCCTCAATCAAATCACTGTAATCCAAACCTCTCCCAATTTTATGTTCATCTGAAATCAGTGCTAATCCTACTAAGCGTTCTTGCAACATAGAAGAGGACAGATTTGTTTTTTGTTTTGTTTTCAGCTTTGAAAATGTCCTCTCACCAGATGCAACAGTTACAGGTACAGTGGGAACAATGTTTTGTACTAGACATAAATTGCGAGTAAATATCTTGATGGGGTTACGCTCCTTCTGAAGAAGCAGGTACATAGCTTGGGGGTACTTATGGATCCTTTGCTGTCTCTTGAGGCTCATGTGAGTGGCACGGAATGCCTTCCATCTGCTTTGGCTGGTGGCCCAGCTGTGCCCCCATCTGGACAGAGATAGTCTAATGTCTGTCTTCTATGGTCTGGTAACCTCAGGGCTAGATTACTGCAACATGGGGCTGCTTATGAAGACAGTTCAGAAAATTCAGCTGTACAGAATTTGGTGGCCAGGTTGCTCACCAGACCAAGATGGTTTGAACATATTACACCAATCCTAGCCTGACTACACTGGGTGCCAGTTAGCTTCAGGGCCCAATTAAAAGTGCTGGTTTTGACCTATAAAGCATTAAATGGCTCAGGATCGCAATACCTCAAGGTCCGCCTCTCTCCATATGAACCTACCCAGACCCTGAGATCATCATTCTTCACATGCCTATATGAGAGTTCTGGAGGGTAGCAACACGAGGATGGGCCTTTTCTGCTGTGTCTCCCTGCCTGGAATGCTCTCCTCAGGGAGGTTTGACTGGTACCTTCATTATACATCTTTAGGCACCAGGAGAAAAGTGAAGAGGAATTAAAGAACCTTTTAATGAGGGTGAAAGAGGAGAGCGCAAAATATGGTCTGAAGCTCAACATCAAAAACACTAAGATCATGGCCACTGGTCCCATCACCTCCTGGCAAATAGAAGGGGAAGAAATGGAGGCAATGAGAGATTTTACTTTCTTGGGCTCCATGATCACTGCAGATGGTGATAGCAGTCACAAAATTAAAAGATGCCTGCTTCTTGGGAGAAAAGCAATGACAAACCTAGACAGCATCTTAAAAAGCAGAGACATCACCTTGCTGACAAAGGTCTGTATAGTTAAAGCTATGGTTTTCCCAGTAGTGATGTATGGAAGTGAGAGCTGGGCCATAAAGAAGGCTGATTGGCTGGACAGGCGGAGTCCCCAGATCCCGAGTGGGCCCCCCCGTCATGTGGAATAACGACTCTAGACAACGTGCTATGGGATTAAATTGGCCACAACTTTATTAAATTTCAAATGTGGGTAGACCTTGGCTCAGGCATTGGGCGTTCTCCCTCCCCAATCCCCAGCCGGGGACCTAGGGAGCATCAGGGTTATCCAGTGTGTGTGTGGGGGGGATGGGCCAGCTCTGGAGAACATATGTTCAAGCAGAGATAGCCGCCCCCGTTATGCCGCCGCAGGGGAGAGCAATGACGACCTTTCGGCGTACGGCCAAAGCCTCCCTTCAAAAACCCCTTTAACGGGGAACCCTGGTATCGCCGCCGCAAAGAGGAAGATGGACTAAAGGATTCCGCCCAAGGCCTGATACCGCCAAAGTTGTGACGTTTTGCTACGGGAAAGGCGAAACCTGCCAATGCAGGGAAATTCCTTTCCGGCCCTTTAACAGCGACCTTATCGTAGCAGCGCCCGCATACCTGTGGAGAAAGGTTAACCTGCAAAACCTATGAAGAAAAGTTAACCTGCAAAAGAAGACATTAACTGAGGGTGGGTAGGGTGGGAGAAGCTCTGGAGCCAAGTGAGGATTACCAGGTAAGATCCACCCTCTATTGTGTGGGCAGGTAATCCCTCCCCCTACCTGGCCTGGTTTCCCTGGCAACGCTTCCCCCAGGTGGGATTGGACAACTCACTGGGGTAGGCGGGGACCTCCAGGTATCCCACCTGAGGGAAGGCAAAGCCTATGCTGATGGGGCCACTCCAGATCCAGGGCTGCACGCGTCCACGCAAAGGGCGCCCCCCGTTTTAAGTGGGGAGCGGTCATTGCTGAAGAATTGATGCTTTTGAATTATGGTGCTGGAGGAGACTCTTGAGAGTCCCATGGACTGCAAGTAGATCAAACCTTTCCATTCTGAAGGAAATCAGCCCTGAGTGCTCACTGGAAGGACTGATCCTGAAGCTGAGGCTCCAATACTTTGGCCACCTCATGAGAAGAGAAGACTCCCTGGAAAAGACCCTGATGTTGGGAAAGATGGAGGGCATGAGGAGAAGGGGATGACAGAGGATGAGATGGTTGGACAGAGTTTGACCAAACTGCAGGAGGCAGTGGAAGACAGAAGTGCCTGGTGTGCTCTGGTCCATGGGGTCACGAAGAGTCGGACACAACTAAACGACTAAATAAAAACAACCCTTTAAAGTGTGTGTGTGTGTGTGTGTAAGGGGTGTTATTGGTTTGTGGGGTTTTTTTTGCTCTTTTTTGTCTCTTTCGTGTTTTTATCTTGTATATTTATGTTGTGAACTGCCCTGAGATCTATGGATGTAGGGCAATATAATAATAATAATAATAATAATAATAATAATAATAATAATAATAACTCTGTTGAATCAGTATCTCCCTCAAGCTGCTAAGACATATAGTTGGAGCCTTTTTCAAGGTCATCATCTTCCATATTATCCAAAGATTGAACATCACATATGAATCCATACTTCTCATTAAACGGCACCATTTGATTAAATCTGTCATCTAGGTGAGCAATTGTTTCATCCACTATAACATTGTAGAACTTTATGCAAAATTTGACTTTTGGATCAAGAATGGGGTCATTTCACCTTTCTTACATGCTGAGCTGGGAATGCCACCTCAATGGAATCATCAAATGTTGCAGCAATTTTTTTCAGAAGCTTCTACTGCTTTTTGAAACCCATGGTCTAAATACTCAGTTCATATAATCATGAATACCTTTCAACAGTGTCAATGCAACATCTTGCTACGTATCTCAATTTTGCATCACCTTGCTTACTCACTTGTGACAGGATGCCATACCAGATAACTGTAATAAGAAGACATGTGAAAGATTGAAGCTCAGACAAAAGACCATTGGCTTCAGCACAAGTTACACTGTCAAGGGCAGGGGCTTTCAATAATTTAATAATGGTTTTATAAATTTGAGAAGCCTTGAAGCAACCGACTTCTACGCCAGTAATGCAGCTCTCCCAATGAGTTTCAGGTGGCATTTTCAAAGCACATCTTAGAAATGATGTCAGTATTTTCCATCTTTTGTTGAGGATGCAAAGAGACGATAAATTCTGTGTAAATTTAAAAAAGAAAAGAGTTGAAGCTATATTGCCTCACATAGAAGTAGGTTTGAGCTGTGACATCCACGGGGAATGTAAATAGTGTTAGGGTTGAGACATAACATTCTCCTTTGTATTCTAATATATTTTTCCTTTCACATTGGGACCATTATCATATCCTTGACCTCTGCAGTTACCTAAGCTTCTCAAGAAGTGACTCTGTCAACCCAACTCCACTAGAGAATTTGCATTTATGTATCCTATGAATCTTCTGATGCAGGTTCACTCTCTCTAACATTAGCAACTATTAAAAATAAATGTGATCTGTTCCTGATGACATATACCTGGGGTACAATCAAGGATAATAGAATAGTATTTTGTTACTTTAAGTTTCAGATGTTCTTCAATATATGATTTGAGATCAGTTCAATTAATTTGCTTTGTATGTTTTTTTTTCTTAGAGGGCAGACATTTCCTTAATTTTGCTTATATAACACCCACTTCTTCTAAAAAGAATTACTGTTCTGGCATCACCGAGGTCATTTTTGAAAAATGACCGCCAGTTCCTTGTCAAACTAAATTTCTCTCGGCTAAGAACTGGAAGCAGGCAATGAAGTATTTTTTTCTCCAGTAGTCAATTTGCAGCTACAACTGAAACTGCTGTGATGCATCAATAGGTGTTTTTGAAATCAACCTTCCTTTCAGTTCATACCACTGCTTCATGCAACACGTATGACCATCTGAAACCTCATAGTTTTTAAGATGACAATTTAAGTGCTTACAGATAAGTAATCCACCAGCAAATAGCTGCCTCATCTTCTGACTAAACAGTTTATAGTGGAAGGAATAAATAGCATCACTAATCTTTGAATATACAGACACGTTCAATCCTTTGTCCATTCCTTAGAACTTTGAAGAAGTTAGATGGTGTAAACCTCCTGCCGTTGTTCCCTGGATACTTGTCATTGTGAAAATAGTTGTCTCTTCATGGACTAGCTTGAATCAAGCAACCTCTGTCCATGTAGCGGAGTCTGCAGTTTACAAGGTCCTGACAGAATTATTGTCATGTGTGCCACCATGGGACTGTCGGCATGGGGGGCAACAGGCATGATCCGGCTCCCCCAGTCTTCATAGTTGTTATCCCTGGCTCCCGCATCTGAACAGGGGTAATGAAGCTCACTGGTTATCCATGGATCAGGTCCTGTCTCTTCATCTAATCTGCCTTCTGTGCTTGCTAGGATCAGTAAACTGGGATAACCTTGTGTACAAGGCTCTGATCTCCTTGGGAGAAGGATGTGATTAAAATGCGACAGAGATAGGTAACCAAAAAAACAGAAATGAGATGTCTGGAAGTCATAGAAGGCTCCAGAACTGAAATCCATAGTCTCCCAGCTCTATCTCCTGAGCTGCTGTACTAAATATTTCTCACACTCCTATATACTTAGAAATAGAGAGGTTTTTTCCAGTTAACTCGCCAGAAATGTCTCCTCTAGAGAATACGTAAGACTCTACACCAGTGCATCTTAGCACTTGAAGCAAATGGAATTCCTTTTGATCAGTGATGTTTATGGAACACTTTCAGCACAGGGACACACCCTCAGGAACGGCTTGCATGGGTAAGGCAGCACACTTCCTAAGCCAATCATTGTGCTATTTCGTTTGTACCGCTACAGGCTGGTTTATTTTTCTTCTTCTTCTGAATCTCTCCGTGTTAACGCAACGAGGAATTTGGGCTGAAATCGCTACCATCTGCATAAAGAGAGTAGAGAAACATGGTTATAACAAATGTCTGATTTGGACAGCAAAGTACAGGGTGGCTAATGGTAACCTTTCTGTCATTAACATGAAAGATTAAAGGCTATAATGTACAAAAAATGTATTAGACGGTTTATCATTATTTTTAATGATGTTTCCAAAGCTACAGTGGGCAAGATCTCTAGAAAGGAGGAAAAATACCTCTAATTTTATTTGCATTCTTGGGAGTCTGCCCAGTCATGATTGTTACCTTTAAAATACCAGCTTTTTCCATACTCTCGGCCTAGTTAACACTCGGCAAAGGCTTTCATATAACTGCTCACTTAAATGCTCTTTTTCAAAGTAGCCTATGTTGACCTTTTACCTATAGGGTGCTGGTTCAAATCTCACTCACACTTGGTGGAAATTTGAAATAGCGACTATATGTAAATGTACTGGCTGTGAATTATGTAAAATGAACTGGTGGTTTCATTCCAGGTCCCTAAGGATTTTTTAAGAATCCTTCCAGCATCACAAATTAATAATATCTAACACTTCATTTCCAATTATACAGATGTGAAGGATATCCATACCAGTTGTTATGGATATGATATATACCTTAAATTTCATAGAATCATAGAATTGTAGAGTTGGAATGGACCCTGAGGGTCATCTAGTCCAACCCCTTGCTCTGCTGGAATCTCAACTAAAGCATGCAAGTTAGATGGTCATCTAATCTCTGCTTAAAAACCTCCAATGAAGGAGAGTCCATCACATCTCATGGTTGTCTGGTCCACTGTTGAACAACTCTTACTGTCAGGAAGTTATTCCTAGTATTTTGTTGGAATCTCATTTCTTGTGACTTGAAGCCATTTAGGTCCTACCTTCCAGAGCAAGAGAAAACAAGCTTTCTCCATCTTCCATGCAACAGCCTTTTAAATATTTGAAGATGGCTATCATATCTCCTCTCAGTCTTTTCTTCTCCAGGCTAAACATACCCAATGCCTTCGACCGTTCCTCACAAGACTTGGTTCCCAGACCCTTGATCATCTTGGTTGCCCTCCTGCAGACATTCTGGCTTGTCAATATCTGTTTTAAATTGTGGTGCCTAGAACTGGACACAGTACTCCAGGTGTGGTCTGACCAAGGCAGAATAGAGCAGGACTTCCACTGATTAGGACACTCTGCTTCTGATGATGCAGCCTGGAATAGCATTAGCTTCCCTGCCCCCCTGCTGCATCACACTGTCGGCTCATGTGAAGCTTGTGGTCTACTAAGACCCCTAGATCCTTTTCACATGTACTCCCGCCAAGCCAAGGTGTCCCCCATCTTATATTTGCGCAGCTGCTTTTTCCTGCCTAAGGGTAGAACCTTACATTTATCCCTATTGAAATTCATTTTGTTACTTTTGGCCCAGTTCTCCAATCTTCATGTGTGGTTTTGGTGCCAGGCAAAGACATCTTTCAATTTCCCCAGACTTAAACCTTTTATGATGCATTTATGCTGCTCTGATATCTCCCGTTTTATTCCTGTATTATTCTAGTTTGTCATTTGAACTTTCCGAATTGTATTGTTTTATTGCAGGGGTGGGGAGACTGTGTCCTCCAGAAATTGCTGGTTTGCAACTTCCCATTAGCTCCAGCTGGCAACATCTGGAGAGCCACAGGTTCCCCACCGCTTTTCTTATGACATTGATTGCATTTTAACTGTTAGCCATCCTGGAAATATTTGTACTGAAGGTGGGAACATAAATTTGCAAAACATATATTCCATGTGTATGTCATACCTTGGAAGTTGAACGGAATCTGTTCCGGAAGTCCGTTTGATTTCCAAAACATTCAAAAACCAAGGTGCGGCTTCCGATTGGCGGCAGGAAGTTCCTGCAGCCAATCGGAACCTGCGGAATCTGCGTCAGACGTTTGGGTTCCAAAGAACGTTCGCAAACTGGAACCAAAACATTGGGAGCCAAAACATTCAACTTGCAAGGCGTTCGGGAGCCAAGGTACGACTGTTTATATCTAATTCAGGGGCTGCCAGAGATGCCCATCAACAGGTCCTTTGTCCTCTTTTTTGGTGATTAGTACCGGTACGTGGCCACTCTGATGTCTGTGGACATTATAACATTATGGGTTGCATCCAACTAAGTTCCACTCCAAGGAGAGCCATTGAAATGAATGGGCCCAAGTTAGTCATGCTCACCCATTTTGATGGATCTAAACCTATGTAATGAAAACGTGCCACTGATGTGCCATTTTTTTATCATCCTGTGGTGTATGTAATGTATAGCCCGCACAGCATTCCCTCCCTCCTTCCCCTCTCTAGATTGTCATTTCCTTTAGGTTCTTTTTGATTACACAGACTTTATTATACCAAGCTAAGTACCGTGATCTGCACTATGGATTTTCCCCCATGTAAGTTGTTAGAGCAGGTTCAGTCAGCACATTCAAGTTAGTCCCTTGTGTCCCATAAATGTAATACAACACTCAGCCCACTTTGATTATTTTTAGGATACACTTATGGATATTTGTTGGGGTGGAAGAAGGCCAGAGGGAAAGGAGCAGCAGAAAGCGGGATACAGCTGACCGTGAGTGTGTGAAAGGAGTGTTAAAATGGTGACAGGTTAAGCTCCTGACAAAGACTCTGATCAAAAGCAGAACCCACATTTGAATGCTTATTCTGATTTACTTAGGGGGCCAAATGAAGGGCCAAATAGCACATTTGATGCAGGAGTTCTGCGATCTGATCTCCCAGCATTTTTGTTTTTACTTAAAAACTGGCATGGAAGGTCTGAATTGGATCTGAGCAGCGATACTGGGGAAGGAAGGCTTTAACCCTCTCCTCCCCATGCCACTGGCTTCATCTAATCTAAAGCATCCTTCCAAAGTTGCTGATGGCGCTGTGGTTGTGGCAGCCACTCCACGGTAACCTGGAAAGAGCAAGCAAGAACAGCCATTTTCGGTATCTTGAAGTTTCAGAACAGCAACCCAGAGATATCCTAGAAATGTTGTCCTTGAAGAGCGGGGATTTTAGAGGCTCTGCCTCCCTGTTCATCAGAATGGAACTTATGCACAAGTTTGGGAAATAAATACTTTCCACCTTTCTAGCCCAGAAATTGCCCTGCAGTTTATCAATAAAGTGGGATCATCTACTGATTAACACAAATTGTGCTCAGGCAGAAGCACGGTAGCACTCAGTGAGCTGCCAAGAAGAAAAGGGCTTCTTTTGTTATTGCTAGAATACCTGTGGCCTTCTTTGGAGCAGCATTTGAAAAATGTCGTGTTGTGCTGCCCAAAACTGCTGAATTCTTGTTTTATTTTAGTCATGAGAGTTGATTTGACTTTTAGTCCCTGGCGAAAGGATCAAGTCCTGTTGGAACGTTGACTCTCCTTCCCTGCAAAGATTATAGAATTGTAGAGTTGGAAGGGTTCACAAGGGTCATCTAGTCCAGCCCCCTGCATTGCAAGAAACTTTTGCCCAACGTAGAGCTTGAACCCACAACCTTGAGAGTAAGAGTCTCATGCTCTACCAGCTGAGCTATCTCAGGTGTGCATCAGCACTGGCAACTGATCTGTGGTTGGGGTGAGAATGGGCCACCTTTATACTGAAGCACTCATGGCACTTTGCAGTTTAAAGTATTGACACACTATCCAAGATGCAGGACAGGAAAGGTTGTGGGACCTGGAGGGTTGTGGAGGGAAGAAGAAAAAGAGGGAAAATAAGAAAATGCAGGTACCAACTTTTTCTTGCCATTCCAATGGCCTGATGACATAATGAGGTTGCATAATGTGGGTGCAATGAATGGTCACTGCAGCAAATCCACTTTTTAAGAAAAGCCTTTTTTTGCAGTTAGTGAAGTGACAAGAAAATGCATCGAAAAGTTTGGGAGGGTTGAGTGAAAACATATACACACCCTAGAAGCAAATCACAATGAATGCTCAACAAACAGGTGTTTTGGAAGACCCCTTAATGAACATGGCCCCAAGATCAGCACATGAGCACCACAGGTTCCCTTGCTCAGCTCAGCTCAGCTCAGCCTTAAAGATGCACCCTGCACTAACAACAGCCATAAACCCCTGGGAACCCATGTCTGTATGCTGCTGTCCACAGGTGATTACTTTAATGACTGACAGGTATGCAGGAGATCCTCCAACAGAATGTAACCAGCCTGAAACCTTGTGGTAAAAATACCTCATCTGGGAATTTATTCTGGATCTGTCTTTCCCCCCACAATGGGTTTCATTTCCTGTAATTTAGAGCTGGATGTCTTCATGGAATATCACATGGTTTCAGTTTACACAGGAAATCAGCCACAGTTGCAAGAAAATTCTTCATCTCGATCTCCCCCACCCACTCAACGAAAGTTTGCAACATTCTGGTTTCACCTCTGCTTAGAAGTCTGTGTTCTGCAATGTGATCTCTGGCTACGCCCAGAACAGCAGATTTATTTCTGGCCCTTGATAATCCCTTTATATGAATAAAGCAATGGCGTGCCCCACCCCCGGCCACCCGCTTTCCCTTTACAGCAATTATATTAATCCCAGTTGCAAGAGGGAAAGGTGGGGAGAGGGCTGTTCGGCAAGTCGAGGGTGAAAATCACATTCTGAAACAGGAAGCGTGCCCAGTAAAATGGGGTTGTAAAAGGTCTAGGAGATAAAAAAAATCAAATTAGAATGGGAAGAACCTTTTATCTTTTTTTTAATGGGAACAGGATTAATCGGCATGGTTAAAAGTGCTGCCCTGTATGGGATAGTTCAAGAGGGTAGGTGCTGGTTATATACGGACTTCAACTGTTTTTGTGAAGCCATGCCAATAAAAGCAAACATAACTCTACTTCCTGTGTTATTTTTATTTTGGTCCCTGTATTTTACAAGGATCCAAATCATACTGCCAACACTACAAATGCCAGTTGCTGGGAATTGCAGGTGGGGCGAGTGATGTTGCATGCAGGTCCAGCTTGCATTCTTTCCGCAGGGATCTGGTGCGCCTCTGTGAAGACACCATCCTGGATTAGGTGGGACGCTGGCCTGATCCAGCAGCTTCTTCTTGTGTTGTTGCAATCTTTATTTGAGATACTGGAGAGCCACTGTCAGCCAGTGTAGACAGCACTGAGCTATATGGCCCAATGGCTGGCTCAGTATAAGCATCTGTGTTTGGTATAACATCCTCCTCCTGTAGATTTTCATTTGTGAGATTTGGATATAGGAAAGGACCACTTTCATTTGGTGTTCTCTCTCTCTCTCTCTCTCTCTCTCTCACACACACACACACACACACACACACACACGACTCCCTTCTCAGACGGTGTTGGCTACAGTGCTTACAGATGTCAGCCAAAAGTAAAGAAAGTGTTCTTTTAAAAAAAACTACTATAGTTTTATGTAATGAATGCAGAATCAATTAATTGATAAACAAATTAAAATTCATATGATTAATCAAGCTTATGGCGATTAAGATAACTTCAGTCTAGTGACAACCTATGAATTACTCACCTGAAGGAGCCTCTTGGTTGTAACCAGCGTGACAGCAGAACATCCTCGCCTGTGCATATGAGGGTAGCAAGAGGCAAATGGACCAGCACTTCTGCCCCTGAATGTGTATGCAAGAACTCTTAAGACAGAAAAAGAGTTCCCGGCCTCTTTCTGCTTGCTTATCTGCTGTTGCTGGTGTCTTCTCCTTCTCCAGTGTGGAAGAGCTCTTCGTTAATGGGCAAGGAGGGGCCTGACCCACTAGCTAGATTATCATAGGGGGGAGCAGAATGGTGAAGTAGTTAGAGTGAAGCTCAGTGAGTGACCTTGGGCCAGGCCTTAGCTCTCAGCCTAACTTCCCTCACAGGGATGGAGGGATGGAGAGCCATGTGTACTCAACAGCCCTGGAAGGAATGGCCTTCGAGAAAGGATGGCTGGTGAGTGCTATAGATACTGATTTACACAACACCTTTCTTTGCTACTCTCTTCCGGAAGCCTTTCAGCATTTAAGTCTGGGCAACTGACTTTCTCATCTCATTGGCATCACCAATGTGGACTAAGGAGGAACTAGGCCAACCTTGCCAATTCTTCGACAACAGGAATATTGAGCTTGGAGGAGGCAAGGAGTGCCATGATTCTTCAGGGGCAGAGAGAATATGCATGAGGAGGAGCCCTTGCCTTTTCACTATAGAGGATCTAGGATAGGAGAGGTGGAAATGACCTCTGGTTGCCAGAGTGGCCTAGACAGGGACATCAGTCTATGGCTCCCAACAAGCTTTGTGGGTGAGTGGAGGTTTTGACTGTGCTCCAAGTGCTCTGGAAGACTCACTTGTTTTGGCAAACATTCCCATGAACTTGGAACTTTCAATTTAATAATTCCTTTTAACTGTTTCAATGGTTGTGTTAGCTGGCTTGTTTTGTGGCATTTTTTAAAACTGTCAATGTTTTTAATGCTTTGATGGAATCATTTTATTTGTGTATTTTAATTAGGTATGGATTTTACAATTGATCTTATACTTGTAGACCGCCTAGAAGCCATTTTGGCACGTAAGTGGCATACGTATATATTGACAGCAACAGCAATTGTTCTCTGTGTAAGGCAGGCTCATAGGAGCTGCAGTATTGATAAAGGGGTTGTTATGTACTGAGTTGAATAGGATCCAAAATGCAGCAGTCTGATTGGTCCTAGAACAATAGGATCCAAAATGCAGCAGTCTGATTGGTCCTAGAACAATAGGATTCAGAATGCAGCAGTCTGATTAGTCCTAGAACAATGCAGCAGTATGATTGGTCTGCAGGAGCCACCCAATCCAGCTCCAGATGGAAGTGAATCCACAACCTGATTGGCCTACAGGATAATTCCGGAATTAGCCAATCATGTGGAGCCCATTGTGTAATTAATGTATATAAAGCAGATACTTTGGGGAAACTTTCATTCCTGCTCACCACTATTAGCTGAATAAAGAGCATGAAATCCACTCTCGACTCTGAGTATATTTCAGGGGTTGTACCCTCTCTCATTTTAGCCTCACAACAATCCTGTGAAGTAGGTCAGGCAAAGAGATGGCAACGACTGGCCTACAGTCACCCTGTGAGTTTTATGGCACCTGGGGCTTTCTGCTCCAAATCCAACAAGTTAACCTCTGTACCACATGGACAAAGGTTTACATTTCCCCCTTCAAGTTCACTCAGGGATGATGCATAGCTCAGTCTTTTGCCTCCAATCTGCAATAAACTGCAAGGTGGATTACAATTGAGGATTACTCCATAATCATCATATGACCTTGTGTGGATCAGATACTGTTGAACACACAGTAATTTTGGACACAGTTAAATCACTGCAAGGTGACTTCCCTCTGTGTTTGTCCCAGGGTAAAGCTTCAGGCAACGAGATTCCTAGGTTTTAAGGAGGCGGAAAGACTGTGATGGTGTGTGTCAGCTACAGAAGGTTTTTAACGTTGTGTTTTAATTGCTGTAACCTGCCCTGGGACCTTAGGGTGAAGGCGGGGAATAATAATGATAATGATGATAATGATAATAATAATGAATAATAAATTAATAATAATTAATAATAATAATAGCTTTCCATTTTCTTGTCTATAGAGTAGCTCATGCAAATGAAAAGCTCTGTTCACACTCCATTGTTTAAAAGAGTCTTCCTTTTGTATATCTTGCGTGTTTGCCCAGCTGAACAAACTTCCTAGCAGATGTCTGGTGTAGGATAACTAGATTCAGGCAGGGAATGTCTCCTGTCTGGATGTCCTGCAGTGTGAACTTAAGATCCCTTATTATGTCCTTCCTGGCTTAACAAGGAAGTGGTCTTAATGTGTAGGATAAGGATATGAATATATATATATATATATATATATATATATATATATATATATATAAACTTGAGTTTGCATTTTTATTAAACAGCCAGCAAAAGGTGTCCTTCCATTCTTCTCCAGATCCCAGGCAGAGTAAACCAAGCAGCTGAAGAGGAAGCTTGCAAGAGTGACCCATTTCCTTGGGGAGCTTGCCTCTCCTTACTTCATACCTGCCCCTTTTGAGTCAATATATCAAGCATATAGTGCAGTCAGTGGATCTATTTGGAGTCATCCATGGGCTGCCCATTTTGGGTTGTTACTGAATCACCTGCAGGAGTTAGGAAGCTTCCCCAAACTCAAGGAGACCATGAACCTGCAGTAATGGAAAATATGGATAGCTGGGAATGACAGAACATAAATGGATGAGCAGATCTTTTGATGTTACTTCTGAATGTGTCTTCTTGTGCTTGTTTTGTCTAGTATTTGCAAAATTGAAAATTGAAAATAGAAGTCCGGCCCAAAGTTGTAATACTACGTCTCGCAATGTGAGGGCGCGCTTGAAAAAAGAAGGCTCACCTTCAAAGTTGACTGTGTCAGAAATGTTGGGAGAATCTGCAGTGGAAGGAGCAGCCTTGAGACAGAAGCTGGTGAGTTTTCTCTGCTGTCAAAGCTGATATACAAATGTCAAATGGAAGGGGTGGGATCCAGGATGCCCCTATCTGAGCATCGTAATGGCATCTTGTTGTGAACTGGGTAAGCAAAATCAAATAGCCTATGTTTTTCAGAATCATAGAATCACTCCATCTTTCCCAACATCAGGGTCTTTTCCAGGGAGTCTTCTCTTCTCATGAGGTGGCCAAAGTATTGGAGCCTCAGCTTCACGATCTGTCCTTCCAGTGAGCACTCAGAGCTAATTTCCTTAGGAATTGATAGGTTTGATCTTCTTGCAGTCCATGGGACTCTCAAGAGTCTCCTCCAGCACCATAATTCAAAAGCATCAATTCTTCGGCGATCAGCCTTCTTTATACCAGATAAGTAGTGCTAGATATTTAGCTGGGCTCTCCCTGGTGTTGTTAACAACTGTAGCTCTCGGAATACAACACCCATATTAACATGCTGCTAGATGGAGTGAGATGCTGTCTCTTCCTCCCCCCCCCCCCCCCCGGGAAAAAGACATCTGACACAGTGGAGCCTTTTCCGTTCTGGCATTAGCATGACTTGACAAAGGTTGGCAGTGTAGTGGATACACAGAAACAGTAACTTCCTTGGCAACCCAGCACAAACGCTCCTTGTTAGAGCGAGGAAACCAGCTAAGTACAGCATGACTGCCTTATCTGTTAGATAGCATGGGGATGTTTGTGTATATCCAGTGTCTGAGAATTAACCTCTTTGAAATGGCCAGGGAGACTTCTGGTTCCTTTAATATATATCCTGTCCAAGATGCTGACTATTTTGCTGGGTGGTGGTGGGGAAGAGATGCTGCAGGAAACCCAAAAAGAAACAATCTCTAATCTGGACCCAGATGGTAGCAAAGAGCAGGAAACATTAGGTAATACAGCAAATACGATGCACAATTTTTTAAAAAAAATATTTTTGCTGTTAAACTATGACATAATCAGTGAGGTGGAAACCAAAGTCAGGAGGCCCCACGAAACTGTTAAGACTTTGTGTCATTGGGGTCTTCATTAGAGGAGTCGGGAGTTGTGGCTTGGGTCTGGATCAGACACGACACGTTGTGGCAGTTAAGCATCCTAGCATCCGCACAGTCTCCAAGACAGTGAAACAAGCCTAAAACCAAGACTAGAGTGTAGATATGCCCAAATGGGTGAAACGTCGCTAGACACGTTTTGGGAAGGTTCTTCTTCAATGGCCTTTGTCATAAACGTTCCATGTACACATTTGCAAGGCAAATGCGTAATGATCCCACAATTTGTCATCTTATAACTGATCAATTTCTAAACTAACTCCCAGCAGGCCTTTGGGGGACAGTCATGTTCTTTAGACATGCTTCAAATGCCTCCCCCCACCTCAATAGATACTGTAGAGTTTGAAAATGGCAACCAAACTGATCAGGTGGGTGGAGTAACTCTCGTACAGTGGTACCTCGGGTTACAGACGCTTCAGGTTACAGACTCCGCTAACCCAGAAATAGTACCTCGGGTTAAGAACTTTGCTTCAGGATGAGAACAGAAATTGTGCTGCGGCGGCAGCGGGAGGCCCCATTAGCTAAAGTGGTGCTTCAGGTTAAGAACAGTTTCAGGTTAAGAACAGACCTCCGAAATGAATTAAGTTCTTAACCTGAGATACCACTGTATAAGGACAAGTTACAGCATTTGGGACTTTTTTAGCTTAGCAAAAGAGTAAGTTGTGACATGACAGAAATTTATTAAAACTATGCATGGCAGGGAGAAAGAAGACAGAGAACAGAGAAAAGTTTTTCTGCCTCTCTCATAACACTAGAGAGACCTGGATGCTGGCAGATTCTGGGCAGATATAAGAAAGCAGCTCTTCACAGAGCGCATAGTTAAACTGGGGAACTCACTGCCACAGGAGGCAGTGATGGCCACCAACATGGATGGCTTCAAGTCAGAATGAGGCAAATTCACAGGGGGCAAGGCTCCCCATGGCTCTCAATCACCAGCCAGGTTGACTTGTGTTCCACCACCACAGTCAGAAGCATTATGCCTCTGAATACCAGTTGCTGGGTATCTCTCACAGGTGGGCAAGAGGGCTGTTGCACTCGTATCCTGCTTGGGGGCTTGGCATTGTCTGTTGTGAGAGCAAGAAGCTGGGCCAGATGGCCACTGGCCTGTTCCAGTTCTATGGTGTGCATGCAGCCCCAGTGCCCACAGAGAAAGCATCAGTGCCATGCAGCGCAGGAAGACAGACAGAAGTGTAAACCTGATTCTGTGTCATCTCATCCATGCGTGCAGGGCCCTTCTGTTCTCTCTCCAGGTCTGCTGCGCAGATGCCCACTTCCTGGGCCACCTGTGGCCCCACTCCTGCCGTTCCTCCTGAGGCTGCCCTGGTGCCCTTCCTTAAGGACCGCTCTGCGCCAGCATCCCCTTGCTGGAACACTGCAGATCCAGGCAGGTGCACTACCACCCCGTGCTAGATCTTTAAATATGCTGACAACGTTACTGCTTATTTATTCCGGTCGCATTTTGAACGAGAGAAGCAAAAGCCTGCTGGTATTGTGCCAGAAATGCGATATATATAATGATGTTGTTTAGCAGCAACTGTCTCACTTGGTGCTGTTGACAGCAAAATAAATTAGCATGATAAACATAATTTCTCAAAAACAGCTAAGTCAAAACAGATGGTTTAAAATATTTTGGCAGGGCCCATTAGCCCAGGTTTACATGTATGTGGAGACATTAGTTCTGCTGATGACATATGGTGCCTATTTACTATTTTTGCAGCGAAATGCTCTCGTCTACAGCTTTATCACGGAGAAGGAGGTTGAAGGGTTGTTTAGCTTTAGTTAACAGAGATCTATTACTTGCTAATTTACGGAAGAAGAAATGGGGAGGGACGGGGCGAGGGGGGACTGTAGCCATAGTAATAATTCAAGAAGCAGCGGAGGAAAGTGGAGGATAATGACACATTTGTACACTGACACAATAGAGTATTATTGAATGCTAATAGCTACTTGTATAACAAAATGATGGGTTGCTTACTTTGCTCACTGTGTAGAAGTTATCTTCCTCCCCATCAGCTCATGCCATCCACAGCATGAGATATTCCCCAATAATAGTGACACTACCCAATAGCACCAGCTTTTATTGCATGTATTCAAAGCCCTTTGAAAAAACACTAGTTTAGTGATCCTCAAAAGTTGTCTAGTAAGGTCACGCAGTACTAGTATTCCCTGTATGGGAGATGGGTTGTGTATGTGCAGGTGCTGAGAGGCAGTAGCCCTGCTAAGGCTATCAGGATGAAAAGCATCTAAGCATCAGATGAAAAGCAGGATGAAAAGCATCTAAGGGTCAGGCTAGGCAATCAATTTGGCACTTGGTGGATATGGCTGGAAAGTGACTCTGATGCTGCTCAGTGACTGGGCACAGATCCGTGATTGGTCTGGAATGTCTCGGGGCATGAGGTGAGGGCTGCCACCTTGCAGGTCTGGTCAGTGTCTGCACGGGAGACTACCTGGGAACCTCATGCATGCCACCTTTCAAGTGCCATGATGGCATCAGGGCAGGGAATACATGCACAAAATAAATGCACAAATGTGTGAACGAATGGCCGCATGGTTCCTCCAGCATCCAGCTAACCTACAACTTGACAGTTGTTCTTGATTTAGAGCTCTTTGCTAGTAGAACAAACAGTGGGCTGAAGGCATTTAAGCAGCAGCTGTCTGGGATGCTGTAGCTGTAGGGGTAGGTAAACTAAGGCCCGGGGGCCGGATCTGGCCCAATCACCTTCAAAATACGGCCCATGGATGGTCCGGGAATCAGCGTGTGTCAGGGGCTCAGGAGCAGAGGCACAGGGAAGAGAGGAGATGGAGTGCGAAGGGGAAGAATCCGAGGGGAGCGTAGGAGAAGAGGACAGTGGACCAAGGGATTCCATGAGCCTCTCCAGCGAATCGGAAGATTCACAGAAGGGGGCGCCAGTGGCCAGGGGTAGGGGGTTCCCAAGGGGAACGCCCCAGGAGCAAGGGGGCAGCAGGGACTCCCAGAGCAGTAGCTGGAAATCAGGACCAGCTTCCCCACCAGAGCAGAGTGGGGGGGAAGAGTCCCAAGGATCGGGGCCAGTGCATTCCCCACCAGGGAGAGAAGGCAGGGCTGACCACGCCTCCATCAGAAAGTCGGACAACGGAGGAGAGGTCAGATCCGGCCAGTGTCCCGGAAGAGGGAAGCAGTGACCGAAGTAGTGTAACGGTTAGGAGAAAGGTCACTGGGTTGGCGCGAGAGGCAAGTTCAAATGTACAGGAGCGCGGGAGAGCAGAGAATGAGGATTGGGAACCGGGTCCTAAAGCCCGCCGGAGGGAGGGGGAGGAGCTAAGCGACTCAGCGTCGGAAGAGTCCAGAAAGGGCAATGCCCCAGCGGGCAGGAGGACCCAGAGGAGGAGAGAGCAGCGTAAAAGGTGGAGCAGGGCTAGGATCTTAAACTGGTGTCATAGGGGAGGAGACTCAGACGGGACTTCGCCGATCTAGGGTTTAAGACGTAGGGCTGCACGCTGTGGCTTTGAAATGGAAACTGAACTTCAATAAAGACTTTTGTACATTACTACAGCCTAGTGTTGGTCCTCTGTGAGCTGGGACCTAGAGGCAGCTCTGACAGCGTGTTTTTACACGAGTAGAATGTGCCCTTTTATTTAAAATGCATCTCTGGGTTATTTGTGGGGCATAGGAATTCGTTCTCCCCCCCAAAAAAAAAAATATAATCCAGCCCACAACAAGTTCTGAGGGACAGTGGACTGGCCCCCGGCTGAAAAAGTTTGCTGACCCCTGTTGTAGATCTCTGCTCTGAGCAAGGGGTGAGACTAGGTGAACTCCAGTGACCCTTCCAACTCTTGCATTCTATGATTCTTTGGTACAGTACTACCAGGGGTCTTGTAAGGGGATGTCGGGGGGGGGGGGGGGCTAAGCCCCAGGGCTTTTGGATCTGCTGCCCCTTTGAGCTCAGAAAAAGGATGCAAGATTGTCTTTCCTAAACGGAACCACTTCAGAATGGGTGTGGAACAGGGTGTGGAACTGCAGCAACAAAGCATGGACAGGAAGCTAGCATTGCTCAAACACAGGGAGGGCAAGGCCACTCCATTAGTTTTTGCAATGGGCCTCTTAGCTGCAGGTTTGGGTGTGATTCCCCCCCCCCCCACCGCCACCTTTTCAAGGTCCTTCAGTGCTCCCTTGCCTACCATGTCTCTGCCTGACTTCCTATAGGGCAGTTTGGTCTATGCTGTCTTGTCGCTCTGTATTTAGTACAGCTTGTCTTTCGCATATTCCTGAGGTGGGTGGGTGGCCCTCCCTGAAGTTCAGGGGCTGAAAGTTGGGTGGGTGGACATTTTCTGGAGTAGTCCAAGGGTGCGGTGCCCCATCTTTTAAAAACCATTTTTTAACACAGCCTCACACACCTATAAGCATTCAGCCAGACAGCCCTCCCACCTGCTGTCTGAAGGGTCATTCCAAGTACCATTTCTACAGGTGAGTCACCAGGTGCTGAGACCCAGGTGTCAATTTGATTGGTCCTAATTTTTTAAGGGAAGAGCCCCTTAGCAGCTTTCCCTGTGGTTAAGTGAGGTGGAGCCACAGAACACCCAACTTTCTGCAGTCAGGATTGTTTGTAAGGAACAGCTGTCAGCGCTTCTCCTAGGAGAAAAAATTGAGCAGAATCAATACATTTGATAGTGAAAGCAGTAAGAACTTTTACGATGTCTTGACTTAAATAAAGCAGCCAGCAAATCTTTCCCCCTCCTCGCAGTTCAGTTAAAAAGACTGTAATAAAGTATTAGTAAAACATAGTTTAATTGATGTTTAATGACTTCCAATATATTTCAAATGACCATCCACAAGTTATTTTTTGACATTTATTAGGAGCCATTAGATAACAATTTCATTGTGATTTTTATGACATAAATCTGATGGGTAAAATCTGATGGATTGATAGATAAATTAAAATGTAATGGGATTTTAGGGTGAGGGAATTAGGCTATCTTGCAGGTCTGTTTTCGATGTCATAAATGAAAAGAATATTGTCTGAAAAGATTTGTTTATACCTCTTGGCTTCCATAATGTGCTGTAAAAATAGGTGTGTGGCAAGCTGTTATCTCAGATTAAAAAGTAGGATGTGGGGCAAACAAATGTTAAGGGAATTGTGTCAACCCCTGAGCCTGAGTTGCACATAAATGAACAAGCAAGATTGTGATTTTAACTCACACACCAAAGTTTTACTCTGCATTTTGTTGACACTTCCATTTATTATTTCCTTAAGGGGTCTTCCAAAACACCTGTTTGTTGAGCATTCATTGTGATTTGCTTCCAAGGTATGTATATGTTTTTACTCATCCCTCCCAAACTTTTCGATGCATTTTCTTGTTACTTCACTAACTGCAAAAAAAAGGCTTTTCTTAAAAAGTGGATTTGCTGCAGTGATCATTCATTGCACCCATATTGTGCAACCTCATTGTGTCATCAGGCCATTGGAATGGTAAGAAAAAGTTGGTACCTGGATTTTCTTATTTTCCCTCTTTTTCTTCTTCCCCCACAACCCTCCAGTTCCCACAACCTTTCCTGTCCTGCATCTTGGACAGTGTGTCAATACTTTAAATTGCAAAGTGTCATGAGTGCTTCAGTAGAAAAGTGGCCTATAAATCTAGGGAGGAAAGGAAATGTTCCATGATTCTAACCCCAACCACAGATCAGTTGCCAGTGCTGATGCACACCTGAGATAGCTCAGTTGGTAGAGCATGAGACTCTTACTCTCGAGGTTGTGGGTTCAAGCTCTACGTTGGGCAAAAGTTTCTTGCAATGCAGGGGGCTGGACTAGATGACCCTTGTGGACCCTTCCAACTCTACAATTCTATGATTCTGTGTGAAAGCATGCAAAAAGTCTCGAGTTCAGTCTCCTGGTAGAAGTGGGAGAGACTGCTGCCTGATACTCAGGAGAGCTGCTACCAGTCAGGGTTGACAATATTGGGTGAGGTGGATCTATGGTCTGACATATAAGTCCTTTGTATCCCTCCAACAGCAGTGTGAATATGTGGCTTTTCTAGATAGCTTTTGAGATTGGCTGAGGCAGTTTTGAGGGCATTGTTGTACATTTGCATAGCTATTTCAACTTCTCCTCTGCTGCTATATCCTGTGTGTGTTTGTGATCTGCAATTACCAGTATGTTTAATTTGGTTTAGTTACAAAGAAACGCAGGGTACACCATTTTGAAATAGGCAAGCAAACAGCGAATCTACAAAAAGTCACACACAACTTATGTACCTCCTTTTGGAGGTACCCCAGGGAGTCGGGACCGAAGCATTTGTTGGGGTACTTGTAGCCTCTGAGCATGTTGGCTTTCCTAGGCAGAGAAGTCAGTATAGGCACTGATTTCTATGTTTGAGAGAGAAAAAACTCTTAAGTTCCCTTAACAGAACTCATTACATTACTGGGCAGCTACGTGTTTCTCCAGTTGAACAAGGCGAAAAAGTTTTGACATTTCCCCCACCCCACCCCCTGGCTGCAGAGCAATCAAAAGGGACAATAAAACTTGCCAATTTATGAACAGCTGAAATATAGGCCTATGGGGAGGTGTGTCAACCTCATTCAGATTGATGGCCATGGGGAGTCCCTCTCTTGGAGAAACAAGATAACTTTGAAACGAGGCGAGGAGGAGGAGGAGGACGCCAAGCGTGCGTAAGACTTGGCCAAGGAGCAAAGCCCAGATTTTTCGTTGGGTAAGTTTTTCCTAAATGCCTTCTATAGAAACTTCAAACATTTTTTTCCAAGCAACACTCCAGGTAAAGTCCCTTGACTTGCGTATCTAAAGAAAAGCACTTTAGCGGCAAACCTCAGGAGCAGATGTCAGCATTTCTGGGACTCATTTGACGTCACTGAAACCAGCGCAGGTGGCCCTGCTGGCAGGGGCCTGCTGGGCCATGCCAGGCAGTGGTTGCAAAACACTGCAGCATCTCGCCGTAGTTTCCTGGAAAAACCAAACCAAATCAATTCCAGCAGCTAATAAAGAGAGCCAAGGGGAGATAGCTTAGGAGTGTGGAACTCTGCGGCTGGCATTGAAGAGGAGCTGTAAAATCCACATTCAAAACTTTCTTAAGAGACAAACAAAGCCAATTACATTTAAATAGCAAAACTCAGTGTTATTTATGATCAGAATCTCCCATATTTATTCATGTTTATCATATTTCCTCACACGATTACTACAATTTGGAAATTAAGTACAGTGGTACCTCAGGTTAAGTACTTAATTCGTTCCGGAGGTCCGTTCTTAACCTGAAACTGTTTTTAACCTGAAGCACCACTTTAGCTAATGGGGCCTCCTGCTGCCGCCGCGCCCCCGGAGCACGATTTCTGTTGTCATCCTGAAGCAAAGTTCTTAACCTGAAGCACTATTTCTGGGTTAGCGGAGTCTGTAACCTGAAGCGTATGTAACCTGAGGTAGCACTGTAGTCCGTGCATGTTTATATTTATTTTATTTATTTCAAACTTTTATATACTGCTTAACATGCTCCTGTACCACTAGTGCAAATGCAGCCCCCGCAGCCCCCTCCACTCACTCAAATGGGCAAACCTTTCTGGACAGATATTGTCGCTGTGAGGAGAAGACAGAAGGCTTGAGTCTCTGGAACTTGAAAGACTACCTTCTTCCGCATGAACCTGCCTCAGAACTAGTATCTTCATTGCCTCAGTGGTGCCCTGTCTTCAGTGGCGAGTAACCGGGGAAAGGGCCTTCTTAGTGGTGGCACCTGACTTATGACAATGGAGTCTCACTTTTAAGTTCCAGGCGCCAGATCAAGCTGACGTCTTCGTTTTTATTCATCCAGGCATTTTAGTCAGTTTTCTTGCCAAGAGAATGCTCTGATGATTTAATGCAAAATGATTTTATTCCTATGGTATTTCACCCTGGTTCTGTAATCCATATCTTGCCTCTGTTTTCATCTTGCTGTTTGTATTATTATTTTTGAGCCCTTACAGTGGTACCTTGGGTTACGTACGCTTCAGGTTACAGACTCCTCTAACCCAGAAATAGTGCTTCAGGTTAAGAACTTTGCTTCAGGATGAGAACAGAAATTGCGGCAGCGGGAGGCCCCATTCGCTAAAGTGGTGCTTCAGGTTGAGAACAGTTTCAGGTTAAGAATGGACCTCCGGAACGAATTAAGTACGTAACCCAAGGTACCACTGTACTATTATTTATTATTGTTGTGCATTATATTTAATTTATTATACATCCTTTCGTATGCTTTATCTTTTAAATCATCCTGCCATCTACTTTGGAAGCTTGCCTTCACACTGAAAACCAGGCAGCTGATAAAACAAAGCAAAACCAATAGCTGTTCCATTGAAGGCATTTTCCAGCTCCAGGTACAAAGCCCAGTCGCTGGACTTGGGTGATGAACGCTCACCCTGAGGCTACAGAGAGCAGTGGAGGGGAGAGTGGTTAAAAATCTTCTTTGACGTGATGGTGAACCACAATACCCAGGAAGCAGGAAGAGATATTTCACCCCCCCTCCACCTCATTCGCCTGTTGTGCCTTGGGAAAGGAAACAGGCCCCGCTTGCAAGAGAGCAGCCAAGGTGAAGGCCGACACAAACAGAGGCGCTATTTAATTCCTTTTCGCTCCTTGAAGTTCACAGCCGAGTGGGATTGTTCTTTACAGTGAAAGAAAAAGTCCTGGGAAAGGGTGCAAAGGATTGTGCCTCGTCCCGTGAGAAACCCTTCCTTTAATTAGGCAAAAAGAGAGACCTCTGTGGGGGTTGGGTCTCCTCCCCTCTGTGTTCCTCACAGGCACTTTCGATGTGTTTTACCAGTTTGGCAGCAAATCCCTCTTCTTCACATATTATTGCTAAGGGGGTTGTGGTTTGCAGAGCAGTCTTTCCTTGTGGACAGTTCTGGGTTCAGTTACTTGCATCTCCAGTTACAAGCAAACAGGAAGTGGCTGATGGAAGAGCCCTTTCTTGACCTGAGAGACCTTGGACAGCTGCTGCCAGTCTGAGCAGGAAACACTGGGTTAGATGGCCTGACCCTCTATTTAATTCTTATTCTGTCAGCCAGGCCCACTTCCTGTTGAACTTCCACAGGACATTTTTTAAAAAATTTCATCAGGCATGTTAAGTTTTCTTACTTGCGTTTTCTTACTTGGGTCATTGTGCAAACTGGCATTCCCATCTATTAGCCACGCATAGTGAGTGCCTACGGACTGAGCCCAGTGAGGTAACCTGAGCGATGGCTTAAATACTAAGGGAGAGGGGCAGGTTGGCAGCCTTCCTCCCGAACCAGGAACCATAAGGAACAGGGAAGAAAGAAATTAACAGGAATCCCGGGGAAGGAATGAGAGTTTGAAGTGTCAGCGCCAGGCCTTGATTCCGCGAATCCAGAAAAAGCCTCAAGCCCATTAAAGCTAACAAGCCACCACAAGGCAAAATGGGATGATAGAGGAGCATTTGCTGATGCTCTCTCTGGCTCATGGCCCAGCTCTGTGTTACTGCAGCAGAGCTGCAACTCGTCAGGTGATCTGGCATAAGGGCCTCGGATTGGCACAAAGGAGTGCCAATCGTGGTACTAGGTGGGTGCCGCCCATCCTTTGGGAGGGTGCTTCCTTCTCAGCCTCTTCTGCATCAAGATTGGGAGTGGTCACTTTTTTCACCCAAGGGCCACATGACCTTCTGGGCAAGCCTCTGGAGGGCCACATGCCAGTGGTGGGAGGGGCTACCAGGAAAAGTTGGTGGAGCAACGTATGTAAATTTGTACCATAGCCCGGTTTTCGACACATGCTACTGTCCTCCATCCAGACAGGCAAGAAGCATTATTGGGGTCAAGGACATGCAAAACACTCAGGGGGGGAGGGGGACCAGTGAGTGGTGTGTCCTGGGGAGAGTTCTGAGGGCCAGAGAGAGGGGCCTGGAGGGCCACAAGGGGCCACAGAAAGCTGGCTTATACCGTTGGCCCCTCTTAGTTCAGTATTGCTTACACCGACTGGCAGCTGCTGTCCAGGGTTTCAGGCAAGACACTTTCCCAGCCCTATCTGGGATTGAACAAGGGACTTTTGTGCATGTAAAGCAGATGCTCTCCCTCTGAGCTATGGGGAGGTTCCCCACCGCTGACCAAGAACCTCTAGCCACTCTGCTGGAGGTGAGAACAATAATTACTTCTGCTCCAAATATTTTCTTTCCAAAACCAAAGCCAAAGCCAGGAGGAGTAAAAAAAGAATGAACGATAAACTCCCCATCCTTACCAAGGAAAACAAGAGAAGCGCCCACCCCATATTTCTGGACACTACCTAATAAAGGGCAGTTGGGCTCACGGGGGACACCTGAATGCTAAATAGAGCCTGCTTTTTCATTTGTGCAGATTTCCTTATGGGCATACCTTGAGAGCAATCGAAAACCAGAATGGTCTATTGTGCATTACACTGCTGCTCTTGTTGCCAAAAATTATTGCAATGATGGAAGAAAGGGTTATGCCCTCCATGGGGTTGCTGCTGCAGCTCCTACCTGCCCCAGCCAGCGCTTGCTCTTGAGGGCACCACGTTGAGGAAGGCTGCTCCGCTCAAACAGCACCAACCCTTATTGTTGCTGGCGTTATGAGATTCTCAGCAAGGGTACCTAAGGGTCTTCCTTCCTTTTTCATGGTAACAGTCCTCCCCCCTCCCCCAACCAGTATCTCCGATTTAGAGATCGCTGTTCTCTCTCCTCTCAAATTTGACTTCAACAATTTGGGTCAAAAGCTGGCTCAGGGATGTGAATCCTGGATCTCAGCCAGCAAGCTTGCCTCTGCCAGCAGAGAAAGAGAAAGGTGGCCACAGAGTGGTATGAGAATTAGGCTTCTGGAAACAAACCTGAAAGCAGCATCCAAAAATCCAAAAATCCAAAAACTTATGGGTTGGGGTGGGGGCAGAATCCAACATTGCTGTCCAGATTTTGTTTGTTTGTTTTGTTCAGTTTTTACAAAGCTTACGAGGTTGTGTTCCATTCTTGCCTGGGTCTTCCACAAATACAACAGGAGATCTGAGAGGCCGTTCCTTCAAAGCGAATTGTTTGTGCAGTTTACCCGGGCAATTAAGAACAAGACTCATCAGTGTGAGTCACACTGAACCTTTATTAAAGACTCCACTCTGGCTCCAGAGTTTATTCTGCAGAACCCTGTCTCAAGGAACTGGCAAACTTGTGTTTGGAACCGGCAAAAAAGAAAGCATCTTATTAGCATCATAGAATGGTGATGCTCAAAGGAAAGGACTCAAAGGTGCTGCTACCACCGCCCCCTCCTTGCATGAGGGCCTCTCACTTGCCTTGAGAGATGGGGAGGAGGCAGACTGTATGTAGGGACAAAGGAAGCTGCCCTGTACTGAATCAGACCACTGGTCCATCTTGCTCAGCATTGTCTACACTGATGGGCCAGCAACTCTTCAAGCTTCCAAGGAGGGGACAGTCCAAGCCTAGGGTGGAGATGCCGGGAATTGAACCTGGAGCCTCCTGAACGCAAAGCGGATGCTCTACCACTGAGCTAGGACCTTCCTAGCAGACCTTCCCCAGGCAATGACTCAGCCCCATTTGGGGCAAGCAACAGGATGCTCACCCACCCCTAAATACCTGCCTTTGACATTTGCAAAGAAAGATGGTCCGTAGCAAAATGCATGGTGTGGGACCGAGTGTGGTGTGGTGATTAGAGTGTTAGACTAGGACCTGGGAGACCCGGGTTAAAATTCTCACCGTGAGACCTTGGGCTAATCACTATCTCTCAGCCTAACCTACCTTGCAAGGTTGTCGTGAAGATAAAATGGAGAAGGTGGAGATGTTTGTGTACACAGCCTTGAGCTCCTTGAAGGAAAGGGGTATAGAAATGCAATATCAATCAATAAATGCTGTGAGCTACTATTCAGGTCAAAACCTAAGAGAAGTTTGGCTTCAAGACAGCAAAAAGATGCTTTGAAATCATGGTTTGATTGTCATACTCAAGTACATCTGCAGCAAGCTAAGCGTTAGAAGCAAAGCATGCAGATCAGGTACAAGTTGGGAAACATGTTATTTATTTATTTATTTCTGGATTCTCAGTCCAAGTCTATGGGGAGTGGTAGAATGATCTTTTCTTTCTCTCTCTCTCCCCCCCCCCCAATCCCGGACATGCATATCACAAGCGATTAAATGCATGTCTCAGCTCTGATACATTCTTATATAAGCACAAGAAGTAGTGGTTGTCATACAGTCCCTTGTTTGAGAGGATTTTGTCTAGTAACATCTGTGGGGAAGGTATGACGCAAACTGTTCTGTATTTTTTACTTTTAATTCTTCTCTTGACCAAAAGTACAGCCAACTTTTTTGTAACGTCGGGATTGCTAGAGACAAAGGTTAAGGTTTCAGCAGGCCGGACCTGGCTGCCTTCTGCGCTATCCACATATGTACTGTGTACGGTTCACATCTATTCCATTCTGCTTGTTTGGCAAACATTGCCTCCAGCAACTACTTACAATCTGTTTAATCAACACTGCTTTAGATTCTTTTGATGAAGGGCAGCTCAGAAATATTTTACATAAAATAAACAAACCCTCAGTCAAAAAACATTCCATTTCTCCTCAGAGAAGAGCCTGAGCTCATGCTTTTAACTGAAGGATGCGTTACCCTGAGTGGTGGGGCGGAGATTTGAACTGCCATTGTCCCAGCTGCAGCACATCGCTGCCAAGGGGACAGGTAGAGCTTTCAGGGAGATTTATTAAGGACAGCAACATTTTATTTATTGCATTTCTATCCCACCTTTTCTCCAAGGACCTCAAGGTGGCATACATAATTCTCCTCCTCCTCTCCATTTTATCCTCACAACAACCCCGTGAGGGAGTTTAGGCTGAGAGTGAGCGACCGGCCCAAGGTCACCTGGTGAGCCTCATGGCTGACTGGGGATTTGAACCCTGGTGTGGCGTTTGCCCTCCTAGGGGAGTGACATCATACTGGGTTCATAAGGAAAGGGTTAACTAATTGTAAAATGACTAACCAATGGGAACCCAAGGGGCGGAGTTAATTGTGTATAAGGTTTAAGCACAGAGGGGTTTTTTTGAGAGGAGAGTTAGGAGTTAGAGTTGTTGAGAAGACAGTCTGGAGTTAGAAGAGAGAGGGAAGATAAGTCTGTGGGTTGGGCTAGTCTGGTGTGAGAGAATTTGTTAAGAGGAGTCAGTCAAACAGCTGAGATAATCGACAGAAGGTATTAGGAAGGTATAGGCCGGTAAAGAAACTAAAGTTAAGATACTGACAGGAATATTATCTGAGAAACCATAAACTTGTTAATGTTTGTAAAATAAACTTGGTTTTTTTGGTTCACTTTTAACAACTGTCTGGACTCAGTGTTTTACCCGAGAGTAACGGGTTGGTGGCAGCGGGGAAGCGAGCACAGTGGTGGCACAGGGATCAATAGACCGTTAAATGTCCGGGGACCCTGTGTGATCGCCACACCAGGTCTCTCAGGTCTTAGTGCAACACTCCAACCACCACACCACACAGACTCTGGGAAATCTGCCTTGCCCTTTAGGAAATTCCCTGTCCCACAGTCCTTCTGTGGGCGAGGATGCCCTCCAGTTGTGGAAACCAAAGCCTATGTGTGTGACTCAGGAAAGGGAGGAGGACGTTGGGGAATGTGGCAAGAATATGGTGGCGGCGGTTCTGCTCAGCGTCCGATATGGATGGATGGAGACCTGTCCCACAACATCTGAAGACTTGACAGGAAAGAAGGAGCATCCACCCCCTCCATGACAGCTGTGAGCCAGAGCTCTGGAGCAGATGCATTCCAGATGAGCACCACTGTTGATTCATGTGCAGGGCGTGACCATGGCTTGCATTTCAGAGCAAGGCAGCTGACATGGACTCATCGATGTGAACCACCTAGATGCAGGATGCTGGCTGTTTTCTTTCCTTCTCTCTCTCTCTCTTTGCTCCCCTCCAGCTTTCTCCTAGGCACCTCTTAAGGGATCCCTTGCTTCCCTTCTGAGTCATAATCTGAAAGCCTAAATCTGTTTTCTTGGAAGGACATCTTATTGACTCCAGTCCATCACTTCCAAGTGTGCTAGGACAGAACCCTTGAGGCATTTTATGCCATGTCAGGGGCCCCCGTTTTAAAATATTAGGAACATAAGAAGCAGCCTTATACCCAATCAGACCAGAGGTCTATCTAGTACAGTATTGTTTACACTGACTGGCAGCAGCTTTCCAGGATTTCAGGCAACCCCACCTGAAGACTGAACCTGGGACCTTCTGTGGGCTCCCTCACTGCACTGTGGGGCCCTTCCCCAAATGAAGCGACTACCCCCACTCTGGAATCTCAGCTTCCCCATTCTGCGTGCAACAGACTGGGCAAAATGATTGCAACTGGATTCCTTTTCTCTTTTGTACACCGCTGCTCACCAAGGGGTTGGGTGGAAGAGGTTTCTACCTCCCCAGGAATGGCCCACCTCACCTATAGCTTGAAGATTCCTCAGTGTAGCCGTCTCTCGTGCCTTTCACCAATGTGGGACAGACTGAGATTTAACAGGAAACCTGCCCATGGACGAATTTCTGACTATTATGCAGCTGTAAAAAGAATCCCAACATGAAAAACAACAATATAGGAAGCCAGGATTCAGAAGCTGCCCTAGATAAAGTCAGATCCTTCGCTCACCTTGCTCAGAGACAGGTGTTTCCTTTCAATACTGGCCAGTATGTTTGAGGCTCTTTGTAAATAATAAGCAACATAGTTGTTATGATTTTAGGGAAGGAAAAGGGAACAGCAGGTTTCTCCATGCCCTTACACAGGATAGCCTTGCCCAACCTGGTACCCTCCAGAAGTTGTTGGACTACAAGTCCCATCATCCCTGACTTTTGGCCCTGCTGAGCAGGGCTGATGGGAGTTGGAGTCCAGCCACACCTGGAGGGCCACACACTTCCCATCCCTAATCTAGCTCAATATTGTCAGCCTTGACTGCCAGTGGCTCTCTACCAGGGATTGAGTGTAGGATCTTCTGCATTTTAAGTAAGTGTTCTTCCACTGAGCTACCTTGAAAACGTTGCTGGGTACTTTGGAAGATGTTTAAATAATTATACAACCTTCCGTACGCATCTGGAGGCAACTCTGTATCGGGAAACTTTTAATCTGTGATGTTCTGTTGTATTTTTGTATTGGAAGCTGATAATAATAATAATAATAATAATACCACCATGTTAAAACACTGGTCCCAGGTATGGGGAACCTATGGCCAACCAGAAGCTGAACTATAACTCCCATAATCCTTGGCCATTGGCCATCCTTGCTGAGGCTGATGGGAATTGTAGTTCAACATCTGGAGAGCTAAAGGTTCCTTGCACCTGGTCTATGCTGCCTGCCTGTTAGTGGTTCTCCAGGGTTTCAAGCCTGGAGATACTAGGGTTGCATCTTCTACATGCAAAACAGATACCCTAGCACTGAGCTACAATCCTTCCCCATATATCCAAGATGAGGAACCTGCGGCCCTCCAAATGTTGCTGGATAACAAACCACAACCACCCAAAATAGTAGCAGCAGAAGCAAGAAGATAAAATAGCAAATACCCAGCTGGGCCAAAATAAAACCGTGCACTCAAAGCAGCTTTGACCAGTCACAAAAGCTTTCTGGAAAAAAACAAGGTTTCACATGGCAACCAGAGGTATACACAACAAATTGCCTTGGCAAAGTACCCAGTTTATCTGGCCTAGTACTGTTGACACTGGCTGGCAACAGCTCAGAGAGGAGTCTCTTCCAGACGTACCTAAGAAATGCATGCAGTCTGCATGCAAAGCCTGTGTTCTGCTGCTGGGGTCAAATCTGTGTGCTTTAAAACTGCTGTCCAAGAATAAGGAACACAAGGGAGATGAATGGCAGGAAATTACCTTTTGGTGCATGCCACACCCTAGGTATCCCTTCTGTAGGAACTCTTTCCTAGGCTGTTGAGACTGGCACCCCAGGCCTCGGAGAAGGGAAATACCTGCTCCCTCCACCCAGTTCCTGTCCAATTGTGTAATGCTGTGACATGAGGAGAAAAGGAAATTCCTACCCAGTGGCGTTGGCTCTGGGCTCTCAAGTATGAGCAAACTTATCTGTGGCTCCCCTTACTCAAGTAGTATAGCATCGGGCAACAGCACTTTTCCTGCAGATGACTTTGCATGGCCAATCAGCCCTGGGATAGCTCATTCGGTAGAGCACAAGACTCTTAATCTCAGGGTTGTGGGTTCGAGCCCTAGGTTGGGCAAAAAGATCCCAGCATTGCAGGGGGTTGAACTAGATGACAATACACTACAATTCTGTGATTCTATGCATGAGCTCCTCTAATCTAGTGTAAGGTATATGCGTTACTGCTTCTGGCTTGCCAGCAAGCAAAGCCTTGCTTTGCCAATTCCCATCCATTCCCAAATAGTGACCTACCTTCCAGCCTTGAATTATACATTCATGAGGGCAAACACTAATTGTGAGAAAGGCAGGAGAGTCCCAGTTCAAATTTCAATGACAGCAATGAACTCATGGGGTGGGCTTGCCCTGAAGCCAGTCTCTCTCTCTCTCTCTCTCTCTCTCTCTCTGTGTGTGTGTGTGTGTGTGTTAAGCTGTGGGTGAACATATCAGATGACATAGCGATTCTTCAAACAGCTCTTGTTTATTCAGAGGCCAGAACAGAACTGAACTGAAGGGCTCAGTCAGCCTGCTTATATAGAACTCCAGTACCACG
The DNA here is from genome assembly GCF_951804945.1 of Podarcis cretensis. Taxonomy (NCBI): domain Eukaryota; kingdom Metazoa; phylum Chordata; class Lepidosauria; order Squamata; family Lacertidae; genus Podarcis; species Podarcis cretensis. The sequence continues at coordinate 20,246,671 of NC_137181.1, forward strand.
TTACTGTAACAGCTTTCTAAAACTATCCAATCACTGAACGTCACTTTCGATCCTTCATTTGCATAACTATCTACAGTATCCCCCTGCTGGCCCAGGGTGAGAACTTCAGTACATAACACTCACCATCTGCACTATGGGGACAAGAAAGTGACCCACCTCACAGGGTTGTTGTAAGGACTGAGATTGTACAAGGGAAGTGCTCTGAACAGTCTAAAGCACCATATAAATAACTGCTAACAATGCAAGCCTATGCATATCTAGGTGGAAGCGAGTCCCATTTAGTTAAATGAGATTTACCCCCAGCAAAGCGTACATAGTATTGCAGCCGCCGCCTTCTTATTTGCTTTCCTCACAAAAGTGACCTGAAACAACTAACAAAAATAGTATACGGTAAATGCTGTAACCAATTATGACAAACACAGCCAATAATAGCCTTTTGGAATATTCGTGACTAGTTTGCTCCCAGGTGGCCCATCTATGGACAAGGTGGGATTTTAATTTATTTTTTTAAAAAAACAACAACACACACACTGATAATTTTATAATCAGCCAGTATAAGAAGCTTCTGTTCCTCCGTAGCCACAGAATGCTTGCCTGGAGATAACAAGGGCTCATCACTTCCAGGAAATACTGGAGATCAGATCTGATTTGATTTGATTTCTAGAGGGATGAAGTTCCACAGCTGGAGAGTCCTGAATGCAGGTGCCAGGTTAAGATGCTGCTATTTTTGCGGGCATTTTAACAGTAGTGTTGGGAGGCTGCTGCTATATTCTAAACCACGGGAATCCATACTGCTGGGAGGGGAGAGTGCTCCTGCTTTTGGGCTTCAACACACACATCTGGTTGGCCTCTGTAAAAGAACAGAATGTCACACTAGATGGGCCTGATGCAGCAGGCTCCTCTTAAATTCTTAATAAATATCTCTTCCACCTTCCCCACTGCTTTTTACTCTGTTTCCTAGCTCCTTTCCGGGGTTCCCGTTGCATCCAGGAGATCCAGACCTACCTTCTGCCCACAGTCCCAGCGTGAGCTCCGTGCCCAAGGGATTCACCTTGGTGAGCAGGTAAGCTCTCAGCAGCCCATCTCACTGGGCACCGCGAAGGCAGGATTCGGAATGCAAAGCCACACTCCTGAACGTTGAGATGCTTGTCAGACGCGAAGCCAGGTGCGGACGCCGTTTGGGTTGACGTCAGCTGGCTGTGCCTGGCAGCGATTTGGAAAGAGGCATTCGGAGAAAGGATTGGGGCACTGAATTATTGATGCGCATCAATATCCCAAGTAATAGACTCCCCTCTCTCCCCAGCGCTCAGGTTTCACGGGCACCGTGGGACACGATTTCCCCAGACTACAGTGCTCTAAAGCTTCGGATCTGGGTTTTTAAGCCACACATGAAAAACCCTGCTCTTAGGGCTCTTTGACAGGGGCAATAGCTAAAAATGCACCAAGGGCAAGCATATCTGCTTGCATGCTATCTATGAACCATGCCGCCTTCTCACAGGTGCTTGGAAGGTTGCTATAAGCAGGACTTGGAAACAAATGGTGTGTGTGTGGGGGGGGACTGCCCCAGTGAGGCCTGCAGCCCACTCTGTTAGGAGGATGAAGTCAGTGTCAAAGCTGCCAGCATCCTTATGGCTTCCTGAAGTTAATGAGCCCTGCTTCGCTTTCTGTTGCTGGTTCCCAAATTCCCTTTAACAACACACAGAGGTGGACGTGGAATCAATTGAGTGCTGGAAAAAGGCATCTCATAATGCAGAGTTTCAGTTCAGGGCTAGTTTACAGAAATTTGCACAAGTTTTGCCAGCCAACCTTCACACCCAAATTGCAAGAGAAGAAATTGGGAGGTGGAGAAGGGGGTCTTGAGCTGCAGATCTTGAGAGCTGTGCGAGGAAGGCTCCTTCCCCGCCCACCTCCCACTTGCAGCATAGATGATACTAACCCCGTCAGATGGGCGGAGTACAACTAATGAAAATATTACAAAATTATTATTATTATTATTGCTGTCTGGAGAGGAGAGAATCTGTCAGTTGTGGTTCCTTTCAGTTTCCCAAGCTTCAGTTGAGCTTCCCATATTTCCGCATGAGTTTGAGATCTTTTAGAAAAAGATCCCATGGAAATCCCATTTCTCTTAATAGGCACATGTTTGTATGACATTTTTTCTGTCACTCACCAATTTTTTTACAAGTTTCTCCCTCCGATACAATGCATTGCTGTGTGTTCTCCATTTCGGGGCATGCTCTCCCCTAATTTGTACCCAGGGGCAAAAGTGTGTGGAGCAATGAATGTAATTTTTACTTTTGTACTGTGGGCGAGTTTTGTTCAGACAACACTCTCTGTCAGGCAAGCAAGAGGCGTTCGCAGAAGACCACATCAAAGCCATACAAAAATTCCGCAAAGCAGGGGTGTTGAGGGGTATAGCCTGGGGAGAATGCCAAGGACTTAACAGAAACATGAGAGGCGGCATTTGTCTCCTGGATCCTTAGGGACTTCCACTGTTGACACTTCTCTCCACCACACGGTGCCCTGTATCTTCCAGGGATTCTTTAGCTGTGACACGCGTATTAGTAGGGTTTGTACTAGCTGATCCTCAGGATCCCTTCCAACTCTCTGATTCTATGAAGGATCTTGCAGCAATCAGGGTCAGCCCCTGTGGGCCCCAGCAGGGCTCTCACACCTTGCAAAATGGCTCGAGCGCCGGCTGCGTTAGAAAGCAGCCATTCATTATCTGGCCACCAGGGTCCGCTTTCGCAGTTCTGCTTTAGCTCTTGAAAAGTCTAGCAGGGAACAGCTGGGAGGGCTTGTGGGTCGCCGTGCCAATTGTGGTGGGCTTGTTCTAGTGTCTCGACCAGGCGCGGTCCCGATTGCGTGCCCCAAGCACTGCAGTCGTGCAAAAACAGCCCGAGGCGCGGAGACACTGGCTCGTAGGCGATGAGCCGCGGTGCCAACTGGGTCACAAGCGCCGGCAGCTCCCTGAGCGATGCCCCCAAGCGAGCCCGCGGGCTGAATCCGGCCTGCGTCCTCGGCCTCGGCGTGCTCCACGTGGCTTCCTTCCTGGTTCAACGAGATCTCTTTCATGTTGCTCAATGCGCTGCGAGTTTGACTCCCGCCACGCGCACCGCTTGCGCATTTTATTCCTAGGGAGGAAACGCTAGGGGTTGCGTGAGATCAGCCGCCTCCTCCTCGCTGGCGTCTCACCAGCGAGCCCGGGCTCTGCTTCCAAAAGGGGCCGGGCTGGCAGTCGCAGATCCGGCCGAGAAGGTCGAGGCCGGGCCCTTAATTGGCCTGAGGCGCCCTCTGCTGGACATCGCTCGGACGCTCAGCCACGCAGCTCATTTCCGCCAGCGGCCGGCCAGCTGGGTGACTCTTCCCCAGGCGAGAAGCGGGAAAACAACGCGCGTGGCCTGAGGCCTCTTCTGCAGGTACTCTTTATATTTATATCGCATACAGTTCCACATATGTGTGTGTGTGTGTGTGTGTGTGAGAGAGAGAGAGAGACGGGGACAGAACGTGCTTAGGCAAAGAAAAGTGATGGAAAAAACTTGGTCATTAGAAATATATTTCTTGATACATTTCTTTCCCACAGTTTATATACCAATTAACGCTTTAGCTTCTAAGTGGCATGCAGCAGAGTTAGTCAGATACAGTAAAGATAAGAGCTAACCCTAAAAGCAGAAAATTTACTTTAAGTGCATTGCTGGAAATAGCACATGGGTAGGCAAATTAAGGCCTGGGGGCCGAATCCGGTCCATTCGCCTTCTAAATCTGGCCCACGGATGGTCCAGGAATCAGCGTGTTTTAACATGAGTAGAATGTGTCCTTTTATTTAAAATGCATCTCTGGGTTATTTGTGGGGCCTGCCTGGTGTTTCTACATGAGTAGAATGTGTGCTTTTTATTTAAAATGCATCTCTGGGTTGTTTGTGGGGCATAGGAATTCGTTCATTATTTCCCCCCTCCCAAGGTCTGAGGGACAGTGGACCGGCCCTCTGCTGAGAAAGTTTGCTGACCCCTGATAATAGTAAAATATGCAGTCGGGAAGAGGCTGCTGCATATACTTTGTGGTTCTTATTTACCAGGGACAACAGTCCTGTTTCTTTTGCGTTCCCACCCTCAAGTAAACCATTTTGCCCTGAATTGTGCCTTTAGGGCTATACCTCATCAAAATGCTGTGAGTGCAAGTTGTTCGGCATTGCCATTCTCTGGCAGAATTCACCTTCCTCCCCTGGGCCTCCAGAGGGACAATCTCTGGGTTCAAAGGATGGACCTTTGGAACGTAGGAGGCAAATACAAAGGCCAAGTCAGGAGAACTTTCTGCGTGAGCAATCTGAGCTGGCCATTTATTCATTCAGTTGCATTCTTACCCCACAGTTCTCCAAGGAACTGAAAGTGGTGAACGTGGTTCCTCCATTCTTCATTTAAACCCCACAACAACCCTGTGAGGTAGGTCAGGCTGAGAGGCAGTGACTTGCCCAAGCTAGTCACCCAGTCAGCTTCATGGCTGAGTTGGGATTTGAACCCTGGTTTCCCAGGTCCTAGTTTGACACTCGGACCACTACACCACTCTGGTACCACCTTCTTTGCTGGAAAACCTCTGGTGTAAAACCAACTCTGCACGTTGTGAAAGTGTATCAACCCCCTTTGGCCCGAACATGGAAGCAGGAGAAGGTTAAAGTTGTTTCTTTGAATGCCTTCATTGTCCCCCAAATCAGAAAGGCCAGAATATTACTAAGCCAAATGTGGCATTGCATCAACATGAAGCAAGCCGCTAAGGGAGTCTTCTCCAACATGGTGCCCTTCAGATTACAGTTCCCATCAACCCCAGCCACATGGCCAATGTGTACAAACATGGCATGCAGGAACCCCCAAATTCTCAGTTAGGGTAAGTAATTTCCCCCTTCATTTTATTGTATCATCTTTTGGAAAGCTGCTTTGAAGTTTTTTGTTTTTTTGCAATTAAGTGGCATGTAAATATTATGAAACAAATAGAAATAAAATGACCCTAATCCCAAGGAGCCACTGACAATATAGCCACTGATACGTAGACAAGATTGAACTAGGCTGCAGGTGCCCTCCTGATATTGCTAGACTCCAACTCTCATCAGCCACAGCCAGCATGGCCAAAAATCAAGGATGATGGGAATTGTAGTCCAGCAACATCTGGAGGGCACCAGGTTGGTGAAGGCAGCCCTAGTGTGAGGACATGGGGAGCCTGCCTTCCATTTTCCCTCTTCCCCCAACCTTTTTCCTAAGATAACAATGGGGACCCATCAGATGTTCATAGAATCATAGAATAGAATCATAGAGTTGGAAGAGACCACAAGGGCCATCGAGTCCAACCCTCTGCCAAGCAGGAAACACCATCAGAGCACTCCTGACATATGGTTGTCAAGCCTCTGCTTAAAGACCTCCAAAGAAGGAGACTCCACCACACACCTTGGCAGCAAATTCCACTGTCGAACAGCTTTTACTGTCAGGAAGTTCTTCCTAATGTTTAGGTGGAATCTTTTTTCTTGTAGTTTGGAACCATTGCTCCGTGTCCGCTTCTCTGGAGCAGCAGAAAACAACCTTTCTCCCTCCTCTATGTGACATCCTTTTATATATTTGAACATGGCTATCATATCACCCCTTAACCTCCTCTTCTCCAGGCTAAACATGCCCAGCTCCCTTAGCCGTTCTTCATAAGGCATCGTTTCCAGGCCTTTGACCATGTTGTTGGACTAAAACTCCTATCATCCATGACCATTGGGCGTGTCCCTGGGGCTGATGGGAGTCAGATTCTAGCAGGTTTCCCATCCCTGCCATGTAATCATTATCATAAATGTAACATTTATGGTTTACAAAGAGCCTCAGACATACTGCGCAGTAATTATATCAGGCTCACAGTCTGAGAAGACAACACTGTGAGGAAAGGAGGAGGAGGAGGACAAGGACGCAAAGGGGAAGAAAAAAGATTATAGCAATTCATCATCTCAACATAAAAAAGGAGAAGGCGAGAAACCAGAGTGCAGGCTTCCCATTGATGAAGTTGTCTGTACTGGGCAGGAGCAGAAGGGTCAAGCACCTGTGTGCTTCAACCATTTGGGGGAGAGCGAGTAAGATTGTTCACATTCTGAGGCCAGACAGAAACATTCGTAGCCAGCAGCATCTCTTGGGTTCCAGATTTCACTGGGAGAGGAATTGTGTCACTGAATTTATTAATGTGTGATTGCGACCACATCACAGTGCTCCACTGACCCACAGGTGCTTAACTGGATTCCTGGTATCCATACTCTCCACTGTAAACAGATCACCACCACCGTCAAATTCTTTTTCATTCCAGAATGGGTTTCTGATTGAACACCTGACTAAGCAAGGTGGGTGCACCGGGTGCCATAGCGGTCCTTAGCACATCACAAGAGGGATGGGGGCCTGTGGGTCTCTAAACGTAGCTGGACTCCAGCCTCCATGAGTCCCAATGGTCAGGGGTGGTGATCGGAGCTGTTGTCCAGCAACATCTGGCAGGGTCCAGATCTCCCAGCCCTGCACCACAAGGATCATAAACTAACCCTCCAAGAATCATAGAATTGCAGAGTTGGAAGGGGCCACAAGGGCCCCCTGCAATGGATGCAGGTTTAAAGCGTCCATGACAGATGGCCATCCAACCTCTGCTTAGAATCCCCCAAGAAATGAGCGTCCACAACCTCCTGAGGGAGTCTGTTCCACTGTCAAACGGCTCTCACTGTCAGAAAGTTCTTCTGGACTCCTTTCTTGTAACTTGAAGCCATTAGTTCAGGTCCCAACCTCTGGAGGAAACGAGCTTGTTCCCTCTTCCATGGGACAGCCCTTTAGATATTTGAAGATGGCTATCATATCTCCCCTCAGTCTCCTCTTTTTCCAGGCTAAACATACCCAGCTCCTTCAACTGCTCCTCATAGGGCTTGGTTTCCTTTTCCTTCTTAGCTCTTCTGATGACCTTTCCTCACATTTGGTATCACATGATGCACTTGGGACCCAGGCTGCAACCTTCTTAGATACTCAAAAGCAGTGAAGGGTTTTCCAGCAGGTGTTTTAAGCTGACCCTTCAATGCCCAGTTTAGCAGCCAGGATCTAGACTGGGCCAGGAAAAGAGTAACACAGAAAAGTGAGATTTAGTCCAGATATTACTGGAGCGAAACCTCATTTCTTGAATGAATTGCAGAGGGCAGGCCTGACAAAAGACATCTGAGTTAGGAGGTGAAATATCACACAAGCACCCGGTAAATAAAATCAGCCGGATTAATTTCTTCTCTTCTCTTCTCCTGCCCCGGCCCGGCTCTCCCAACATGATGCTCAATTCATCATCAAGCGTACAGCGCACAACGATTTTCCACAGGAATTGAAGCACTTATGATAAAATGTTGCCAGCTCCAGCCACATTATTATAAAAACAACATCTAATTTATGGTGTTGGAGTGCCAATGCATTTCTTCACTGTAAGTCACCCCTGCCTAGGATGGGCTATAAAACCGCGAGGCACAATGGCTTTCCTCGCTGCTTGCGATATCGCAGTAATCAACCAGAAATATTTCCCACTGTGGAAATTAGCGCTGATTAAATTCCATAGCCCGATCTAATCACAGCAAAAGGTATTTTGACAAAACAGCGCATTTTCGAGGTAGGAATTCAACAGTAGGCTCAACATTTAGCCAACAGAAAATTTCAGGCGGCCTCATATCATCAGCACTTAGACATTTGCCTTGTCCTGCTGAAATGTGCCAGGAGTTTGAAAATGTATGTTACATTAAATGGGAGCTTTTTACTGTCTGTCAGGGTTCAACCCACTTTTCCAAGTTCCATCACTTAAACTGGAGGGTCTCCCATTCCAGCATACTATTGACACTTTTTATTGAGGCCCAGTAAATTGACCACCCAAAGCCAGACTTTTGCCTCTTAACAGTCATAATGTCATAGTAGGAGGATGCCGTAACGGTCACTATAATCATGGAGACTAGATTCTCCCTATCTATGTAGTTTTGATTCCATTAGGAGAGATGTCCCAATGGTAAAAAGGGCCATTTGACACTGGGACAGGCTGTCTTGCCTTCACAGAACCTGAATGCCCACCTATCAGCAGTGCTGTGGATTCCTGCACTGAAGGTTGGGACGGATGACTGCCAAAGACCCTTCCAACTCTGAAATCCATTGATTCTGTCTCGTGGGTCTGTTTATCTTAATTAGTTTCTATTAAAGGTGTTCTTCTGTTATAAAACAGACAAATAAGTGGAGAAAAGTGCAGGGGGGGGGGGAGAGATGGGGAGGTGTTGTTCTTTAATTCTGTTGCATAGTGTTAGTGTAGGGTTTGTATCAGCATCGTGTGGATTGGTCCTTTGTTTATGCTGGTTGCAGATGTATGGCTTCTTTGCATGTGTATTTGAGGGGGTGGGTTGGTTGTTGGGTTAGATTATCCATACAGTCATACCTCGGGTTGAAGTAGCTTCAGGTTGAATATTTTCGGGTTGTGCTCCATGGCGACCCGGAAGTAATGGAGTGCGTTACTTCCAGGTTTTGCCACTCGTGCATGCGCAGGTGCTCAAAATGACATCACGCGCATGTGTGGAAACTGTGAAACGCGACCCACGCACATGCAGATGTGCAGTTGCATGTTACGTTTGCTTCAGAATGCGAACGGGGCTCCGGAACGGATCCCGTTCGCATCCAGAGATACCACTGTATTGATTTATATGCTGTTGGGGGGATAGGTCATTATCCTGTTGTGCTGTGTTATGTGATAAAGGGAAACCACACTGGGGTGAAGATGGCCTCCTTTGCTTGTCCCCATGCTAATTTGTTTGTTGGTTAACTTTTCTAGTATGGCAGTTTCCCATACATTTTGGAACCACTGGTCTACCGCATGTTCACTCCTGATCTCGTGGGCCTGTTTTGAGGACAATATAGGATAAACCCCCTCCGTACTCCCCTTTTTGAGATCATAATGCAATTGATAATAATGAGGGAATCAGATCCTGTGACTTTTCTCTCAGGTGGTCTCAGCCTGGAGAAGTACACCCTAAAGAGCAAGGGCTCGTTAAAGAGACCCAAATATCTGCATCCCAATTCCGCCCGGCTGCATTTTAAGAGGGAACGAGAGAAAGAAAAATGTTTTGGATCCAATTCCCAGCTCCGTTGGCAGGTTGGGGGTGACACGTCGAGTACTTTCACCATTTTATGGCCAGGTTTTGGCAGGAAAGGAGCAGCTAAATTATACCCTTAGGGATTTAACAGCCCATGGTTTCCTGGCGCCCGGCCCAGAGTGCCTTCCCTTAGCTCAGAGGGCATTGCTCTGTCTGCACCATGGCACCAGGCAAAGTAACAGGAGAGCTGGCAATGTCAGCCTGCAAGGTTTGACAGAAGAGACAATAGCACGTCGCTCATGCAGCAGCTCAGATAAGGCTCTGACAAGCCAGGAATATGGGTGTAATTTAGATCAGTGTTCCTGGAACCTGAGTGGCGCTGAAAAATAGTTTTGACATTTCCAAAAAGAGTTGAGCAGACATAAGCACATCACTTAATAGATGAGAGTGTGGAAGGGCCAGAATAGCAGGTGGGAACGGGATATAGCAAAAGGCAATTTAGCAAGGACCTCTCTCCAATATTCTGGTTTGCTGCAAGCCAGCTTTTAATGTGGGGGAATAGGCAAGAATACAACACCCCTCCCCTCCTCATACACAGCCTGAAGTGGTGCACAGCTCTTGAGTTCACCCACTTCAGTCTATTATTTCATTCTGTGTAATGCTGGGAAATGGAATCTGTGCCCATCCTATGTGTTTTTGGATTTCAGTGCCCATTATCCCTGACCCTTGGCCATGTTAACCAGGGCTGATGGGAACTGGAAGTGCAACATCACCTGGAGGAACAGAAGTTCCTCACCCAAAGTGTGAAGTATTGAAATGATTGTGGCAACACCAACATTGCCCTAGCCAACTCTTAGGTTGGTTGACTGGTGTTGCTAAACCAGCTCTAAGAAAAACCAGATGAGATGGTGAGTCTATACCACAGTTCTGTCCTTTTCTTCCTCTGCAAAAGAGACTTCTATTTTTCTGCCTCATTTTCAGAACGCTTTAGAATTTGTTTAGACTTTTGATAGCTTACCTTGCAGAAATGCAAAGGATGGCACCTTTCCCTTTCCTCTCTGCAGCCTCCCTGGCTGCCCACATTTCCTGATCTGAAAAGCAGCCTCAGAGGAGGAGATGCTGCACAATGTCTTTCCCGGACCTTTAATAGAAGCACAGGCACCCAGGAGGGCTGCAGAGTGCAGAGAGATGATTTGTAGAATGAAAGAAAGGGACCCTCACAAATGCTACTCGGACACCTTGAAAGTAATCATGACAAAAACCCTGCAACCCACGATGGGAATTTCACAAGAAAATGATCTACCTTTGACCATTTTCAAATGCGGTTTCTTTTCTCATTCATTGATAAATAATGGGGTGTGTGCAGGGGGAGAACAGGAGTAACTTTTTGAACTGCACTGATCTGGACTTCTAACTTCAGGTGGTGGTGGGAGCCTCACATGATTGGATGCCCCACTGTGTGTCCACACACACAAAGACTGATGGGATCCTGCAGTCATTTGACTAGATTTTGCAAAATACTTTGACAACCCCCCCCCCAAATCCTGCATGGCCTTTTGTAAAACTAAACTAAAAAATACAATAGTTTTTCTTCTCTGAGGTCAGGGTATATATACTGCATGCCCTATGCACATATGTTTATTGTTTATTGTTTTTCAGTGAGTTTCAGTGAGTTTATTGTTTTTCAGTGAGTCACAAAACATTCTCTGCCACAGACAAACCTGAAATTGCAGAGCCATGCTCTTTACATGTGTGAAAAGTGTACCCATTTTGTAGAACATTTTAGACAATTGCAATGTGTTGTATTGTGGATCTGCCTTTGAAAACAAACTGCAGCCTGCAGGTCCTGAAGAGGGCGGCAAAAACATTAACTGGGACTGGTATAAGACCATCTTTACACTTCTCCTTTGCAGGCTGCACTGGCTCCCTGCATTTGGATCCAATTTAAAGTGCTGGTTTCAGTCTTGAAAGCCTGAAATGGCTTGTGATCAAGTTTCCCAATGGAGCGTCTTCTCCTGTGTGCACCTGCCCAAACCTAAAGATCTTTGGTGGCTCTTTTCTGAGTGGCTCTGCCAAATAAATAGGTTAGGCAGGGCCTTTCTGGTAGTGGCACCCCTGCTAGGGACTGGTTTTTCCAGGGAGGTTTGCTTGCCATCATTTTAATGATCTCTTCTTGTTCTATATAGCACTCCCACGAGAAAAGAAAATGAACAAGCCCGAAACTACAGGGGGATGCACAGGTAAGTAATAACAGTATAAATAAGATTCTTTACAAAAAGCACCAGCATGGTGTCCAGATTTAATGCATTGGTAAAAGGTAGACAGTTCTATGCATTATTTGTAACAGTATATGTAATAAAACTCCAATGAATTGCATAAATGTGTTCTGGGTTTTCCAATCCACTGGAGACTTTCAGATTGTAAATCCCCCCCCCCCCATATTGCCGCATTCCTCACATTCTTACTTTATTACCTTTTGGCACCAGGTGGAAGACCATTGAATTCATCCAGGCTTTTTAAAGAATTTAATGTTTCACAGTCTGGCTCTTTGTGTTTTAAATTCGGTTTTGATTATGTTCATTTTTAGAATCAACCCATTACAGTGTCCATTATTTTATACTTCAGTGTTGTTTTTATAATCTGAACAGTTGAACAGTTTAGAAACTTCTGCTATGGGTATCAATATAAATGAAATAAATGAAATAATGAGCCAGTCCTGTCATAGCAAGCAATTACTAGTTTTCATCTAACATAGGCATATCCCCACATAAAGCAGGCTTGCATACAGGACTTGGAACTCAAACTGATGCTCACATATGCCATGGAAGTACAGCATATCATTTGCAGTTGCTTCCTTTTTTGAGGCTGTGTGTGTTGACATCTCTAGACACTACTTATGCAGAAGTCTTAAGGACTTTGGTTTTGTGGGCTAAGTCACACATCAGGTTATAACAAGGCCACTCAATTCAGTCTCTTCAATGTGCGTGATTGCATTTGATTTGGTCAGGTTAAGAACAGCATCTCAAGAGATCATCATGTCACTTAGCAACAATGGCTTGAAGATTTTCCTCCTGTAAAGGTAATTTTGAACTGTTAAGTCTACTGAAATGCTTTCCCGGGTTTACAGGCAGGGAAAACATTATACTGCATCTCTTTGAAAGACACATAAAAGGGAGGAAATCTTTTGAATATGTTGTGGTAATTCAAAGTGAATAGATAGCTACCTAAAACAGTAACCAGATATGGCTTTGCATCCTTTGTTGAAATCAGAATTTAATTCAGGGAAAAAACCACACCACATGATTTCTGAGCAAAAGCCTTGAAACTTACTATATTTTAGTAGGTCTGATATAAGCCAGAGAAGTCAGCTAAGATCTAGAGCAGTGAGCCATGATCCAAATTATTTTATCTGGCTGTCATTTGTCTTACTACAGTTTAATCAAGGTATGATAATTTTTGTTCTGTTTCACTCATAGGGAAAAGAAGCAACGAGGCTGCATTTCTCAGCAGTGCTTGCTATTGTAGGCGAATTCTGGAAAGGAGCTGCTGCCAATCTGCATCTTGAAGGTATATTTCAGTAAGTATATCCATTTTCTTCTGTCGCCTCTTTCCTACAAATGGCAACTGTTTATCACCTGGTCCCGTACTGATGGACCCATTAGCATGAGTGGATCAGATGGTTGAAGGCCTCAGACTTAATACAGAAAAATGACAATCTCTTTATCCTGAGGCTCTGATTATGCAGCACCATTATTCATGAGTGGAGAACCTTGGTTGCTTGTACACAACATGGACATTAGATCACAGGCACCAGTTCTCTCTTTATCATGAAATACGAATTTTCTGAATCAGAAAATTTCTGCTGTTTGTTCACAGCACAATGCAAATATTTTCTGTGTGTTTTACTGAAATGAGGTATTTTCCGACAGAATCAGTTACGTGGGAGAAGAAGAACAAGTCTGTGTGCATTGCTAAGAGTTTATTCTGAAGCTTTGCTTTGAGTCTTTGTCATAAAAGACAGTTTATCTTTACAACAAGTTATTAGAAACTGAGATGTTTTTTTATTTCTACTATTATAAAAGTAGAGCATAGGAGACTTTTCAGAGCCATCTTCAAAAAGCAGACCGATCTTTTTTGTATATAAACTGTACACAGAAAAAAAACAAGGCACTATACATTTTTGGGATAACAAAGTATATCAAAGTTGGATTTGGAGAGTTTCTCAAGAAACTCGTGTGATGACGCTTTGTTCAGTTTAGCACCTGAAGCAGCATTGAGACCAATTCGTTGCCTATTAAAAAGAGAAACCATTCAGAGATAGAGGGTGGGAAAGACACAAAGAGAGAGTAAAAACATAATTGGTAGTTTAACTAATTCAGACCAAGCAACTGAGCCGCCGAGCTACTTTTCTGAAAGTCCTTCTTGACGGAAGTCTTGAAAGTGAATAATACACATTGCATTGTTAAATACATCCTTGTCCTATGTGTTTTATATAAATATAAATTCTTTTTGAAAATCCACAGCTTTAAACAAAATAACACTTTACAAAGAGAACGTCTTCAAAACCCAAATGGCAAGTAGTGTAACGCAGCTAAAAAGATCCGCCATTGCTGCTGCAGCAGCAGCCTGAGAAACTGCTGCTAAAGTACAAGGGAGAACACAATTCATCAGCAGTCAAATTGCCTTACCTCCCCAAACAAAGAGCCTGCAAAAGAGTTCTCTCACACATTTACAATATGACGTGATTTAAGAAGAGGCAGTAATCTACAGCCTTCCGGCGGTATCTTGTTGGCTTGGTGAAGGGGGTGGGGGTGAGCACAAGTTGGCCACACTGCTGCTCTTCGTCCACGAGGTGCTGAAAATGACACAAGATCCCACTCCAGCTTTAGCCCTTAACTGTAACATGGCCAGGTTATTTAGAAAAGTCCTTTTGCCTTTTTGAGGTTCACCTGTTTCCAGGAAGGCAGTGTGTTATATTCCTCTCTTGTCATCTGCAATCCAGCCTGCATTAAAAGGATTGTTGAAGGGTAGGCATTAAGAAGTGTAAAAAAGAAGAAGAATAGCAATGTAAAGAGTAGTTATAGAGACATCTGTGAGATGTGTATTCCCATTTACCTCAAAATCTTCATCTGAAAGGTAGATTTCAAGATTTAGTGGATCCACTCCCTCTGGGAGGGGCCTTGCTAAAAGTTCGGCCAATGGGTACAGCTTCTTGCATAGTTTGGCCAGCACATCTTCCACAAGGATTATCTGGTTAGAAGCTTCAGCATCCTAGAGGGGAGGAAAAGATTTAGAAATTTCAAGTGGTTCAGAAAGAGATAAGCAGCCAAATGTTCTCTACGGAGAAGTCAGGTGATAAACAAATTCCCCCCACACCGGCTCTTCAATCTGAAAGGAATTATGTTTGTATATACTTACAATAACAACCTCATTTGCTATGGCTTAGCATTAAATGAAGAAACCAATGCAAGCTTTGGGCTTGCATACAGTCTCCCTTGCCTTCCATGATGGCTGGAAGTCAGGTGGCCAAGACAGTTTCTGATTCCTTTTTCAATTAACTACTGTATTTACTTGAGCCTAATGCGCCATCAAAACTAATGTGCACTTCAATTTTTCAGAACCTTGAAACAAATAAAAAAAGTATTTGTTGGCACATGTAACTGCCATCAAATCTAATGCGCACCTTAAATCCCACAACATAATTTGACCAAAAAAGGTGAGCATTAGATTCGAGTAAATACAGTAGTTTAGCAATACTGGTTATATTTTTCATGCCATGGCCAGTGGATGGGTGGTGTCAGAAGCAGAAGTGGGAGAAACAAATGTTAGTTTACTCGCACTTTGCAATCACAACAGAGCCACTGTTTCATCTGAAAAACCAGGTCTGTGAAATGTACATTTTACCCAAGGAGCTTCGTTTACTTCTTTTACAGATATGGCAGCCGATTTAGAACGAACCAGCCAAAAGACGTGGCTCTCTCGAGGGAAGGTTCTTAATTACCAAGAAAGTCCCCACATTGCCACTTCACGTTTTGTGTAAGGCTTTGCATTTCTGACAAAAACGATGTGCTCTGTTTTGAGAAGGAAGCTCCAACCACTGCAAGCCTTGGCAGGTTTTCTGAGAGAGATAAGGAATAGCCAGGCCTCTGTTACTGAATCAGCTCAACAAAAACAAATATTTTAGCCAGACCTCTCAGTTCTTCGGACATAAAACATTTCCTTGCATCCTGGAAGCTTTATGAGTAGATGATAAAATCTCAGTCAGAATCCACCCACGCTTGTTATTCTCCCCCCTCAAATGCTTGAAGCTGCCTCTCCATGGTAATCCCCTAGCTTTTGCTGCTTCCCAGAACACCACCACGGCCACATCACCAGCAGTGCAGTGGAAAATGAAGAAAGATAATGAGAAAGGTTGATTTACCATTTCTGTGATCTCCGCAATGTCCTCTCTGTGTTCCCAGCTTGGAAACATATTGGTGAAGGTCAGAGGTTCGAGACCAGCGTGAATTAGGTAAGATTTGGGAGGTTTCTTCACATTTTTTCCTATACATAAAAAGAAATCAAAATAAATATGGAATACCTTGCCACCTTCTTCTAGACTTTTGTGAATTTTCCACTTATCTGGAAAAAAAAGCTTTGTGTTGTAAATCTTTCAAACAAAGTGTCCAGATTACCCAGGAATATGTTTTAAGGCTCTCTTTATCTCATAGGAACCTGTCTCAACCTTAATAGCAGCCTGTCTTTCCTGGATATTCCTTTTGTGGGCCCTAGTGATGAGGCCTTCTCAATTGCAGAATTCCATCTTTAGATGCAAAGTTGGTGCGGCAGAAAACCTGCGCATTCCAGAGGGTTGCTGGCCTGCAACTCCCACCCCTACATTTGGGAGATCCTTCTCACTGCTTTTAGATGGGTTCTGAAAACCTTTTTATTGCACAGGTTGGTGGGTTTTTTGGTCTTCGATATATCCTGTTTTAATGAAAAGTGCATTTATTCTGGTCTTAGCAAGAGTGTGAATTTAATATATGTGTGCATGTGTGTTTATGCACACCCACACAATTAATGTTGCAATTTTTTAAAGTTAATTGAATTAAGTTGCTTTGTTGAAAAACAGAACATAAACAAACTGAAATAAATCAATAAAAGCAGCTGCCTTTTATATAACAAGACAGACAGCTTGGTCTGAAAGCATATGATGCAGTAGGCTTGCTGGAGCTACGCAGGCCTGGGTCTACTTGTGCCCAGAATTGAGACCTCTTGCATTCTACCCTCAAGTGCTTGAGGAAGGAAAATGGATGTTACTGCCAAGACAAATGGGTTCTTTCCAACTAAGTTCTATTAACTAGACCTTTTGAAATTAATGGATCTCAGTTACCCATACCCATTAATTCTAATGAGTCTACACTGGGTACAGCCCAATGATTTTTATCCATTGCATATATAGCTGCAGATAATAGCTACAAATATTCAGTGTGGATGCCAGACCTCAACACAGCATAGCATAGGAAAAGCTACCTCCAGAAACTAGTGGCAACAATATCACTTAAATTGACTATGATGGATTGTTGGAGAAGTCCATGTATTATCACAGCCTCTCTTCTACAAATTTCCCAACATACAAGCATCAGACCCGCATGCTGAAGCTAGAAAATGATTAGTGGAAGTTGTCCAAGTGCCTTTTTAAAAGTATGGCAGTGCTTACCTTTGTGTAAGCAGCAGCTCATACCTACAGTGCAGTTTAATCTGCACGTGTGCAATTAAAAGTCTTCCGCTCTTCTAACTACAACAGTGGAAGCTGCTTGAATTTGTCAGTGATGCCACAGCAACTGTTTGACGAAAGTCCAAACTCTGCAAATATGCCAGTCTGGATAGAGTGCTTCCCTTTATCTCTCCCTGGCCTAGGCTCTTACAGTCTTCCTTAGGGTGTGTATCATTCTGCAAAGTGACTGTGCTGCAGAACAACAGCAGCAGTGGTGCACCTACAAGTCCCTGAGTGAAGCCTGCTGCCATCTGCCTGACTCCATCCCTTCACCTTTTTAATCTGATCTTGGGTGTTGTTTCTTTGTGATGGTATATGATGGCAAAGTTTTGGAAAAAGTTTAAACAGACAAGTTCAGCCATCACCCAATCTGGTTTAGCTCTCATTATTAATGTATATATTTTGTGGTTGCCATATGAAAATCATTCCAAATGGAAAGTACAAAATATATTCAATACATTTCTATTGTGAGATTCGCACCAAACTGGAAAAGTAATCATACTGGGGGTTTTTTATGGCACTTTGAAGACAAAGCAACTTAATCACAGCATAATATTTTTATAGACGGGAGCCTAACAGCATCAAATACATAAAGCGAACTAGATAGATGGTTAGGTACAGATGCACATCGGCTCAGGAACAGTGGAAAGAAAGCCAACTCAACAAGGCAAGACTTATTAACAAAATGGCAATAACACACCCTCGCAGCAATAATGCAAGATGTAATCTAGTCTTATATCTGCATCTGCTGAAACAAAGCATGAATTCTCAATGGCAGCTGTTAACACCAACTGGGTTTCCCCACCCCCCTAGGAGAGAATCACCCATAAGCCTTATTTAAACCAGGAGAGATACAGTGTCAACTTCGTTAGTGGAATCTAATCCTGCATCTCCTCATTAAGTGTCCATCAAAATACACCAGGCACAGGACATCCAGAGAGATTAAGAAGCAGAACATTTTCATTTCCTTGAACATTCCGATTCTGACTTTATAGGTCACTATATTTAAGCAGAAAAGGTTGAGGTGACTCTTAGAAACAGTTAAATGCAATTAGGTTCGCTGTAGCTATCGCAAGGTTTGTAGAACGCCTGCTCATTAACTGCAACAAGCTGCTTGTAAAGTAATATTTTATTAATGAATTAAAATCATTGATTTAAATAATGATTACCTAGACACAAGCTTTTTTTTTAGTGATGGGAATGCACGATCAGGCAGCTGAATTCTCCTTATAACAGATGAGAGGCATGGAAATGTTGGGGAACTTTACCTTAGAGCAATGATAGGCAGGGGAAGGGAGAAAAACACTCCCACAGGGGCTAACTGCCCCTACCCCCACTTTAGGCAAGCCACACATATCCAGCCTCTAGTCACAAATCCTTGGTGATCTGCCTTAAAAAGGAGAGTTGTGGGAGTGCAAGAATGATGCAGGGCATGTAGCACCTTCGTTCAGGAGCTATAGCTATCAATGTGTACAATGCAGTAGCTACACGGGGCAGACAGCATCTGCTACCAGGCCAGGTAGCACTGAACAACTTGGTTCCAGGATACCTTAAAGGGCCATCTGAGCCCTTTTATCCCAGCTCAGTCACTGAGAAGAGGGCTGCTAGTTGCCCCCTGTGCTGCATAATCCTGGCTACCTTCAACTAGGCATTTAGTGTGGAGTAAATACTCTTCTGGTGAAGATTTAGAAGGCATCTTCACTACCAATTTCCATATGTCTCTTGAAGACCTTATGCCAGCTGCTTAAATTTTTTCAAGATGAGCCCGTCATTTTAATGACTATTTTCGTTTCTCAAACAGTGTTTTATGCTTTATTGTACTAATAAATTTTGTTGTATAGCACCCTGGTATTTTATCTGAAAGGGAGTGGGGGAGTCTATAAACATTTAACGTATAAATAAATGTCATCCTGCCCTAGGATCAAACTTGGTATAATCAAGCTCCAAGAAACCCAAGTCATACTTGGGCCCAAGCCAACGTCTTGGATACACTAGCTGGAAGTGTGCTGTGAACTCAGTGTTAGAGGAAACATGGTGCTTCAGCCAAAAACAACAAACCTGTGTCTGTTCCCCACAACCATAACATGTGTTGCAACCTACCCCGTGCCATTCTGACATGTGTTTTCCTCCTGTCCCTGCTCCACATCACTGGCTGCTGAAGAGGAGGACAGGGAAAGCCACAGCAGAATGAGAGGGATGGGGGATCTCTGCATAGGGGTCTATGTACTGCCCTCCACCCCACATCCATGCTCTTTCTGGGCTGCAACAGGGCCCTTCTCTGCCAACAAGCATTGACTTTGTATGAGATGCACATCCCAACACAAATGTTCCTGAATCTGTTATTACCTTTGCAGTACTGGAGGACGGTCTCCATGGCACATTTCCTGTCCGAGGCCCAGCGGATTCGAGCTGATCCGGCTATTTTATTTTCCACAGGCCACCAGCCTTGCCAGAGGTACACTTCATGGTGATTGTCAACAAGGAAGAGGGCTGCACAGGTTAAATAAAAGACAAAGGTTCTAAACGCTACACGCTTGTGTGTGTGTGTGTGTGTGTATGTGTACCGTATCTTCAGCCCATTTCATACATAATAAAGAGACTGGTGTGGTAGCAGAACCTGACACACTGGATTTGGGTCGAGTTCCTACTTCTGCAGCAAACACATTGTGCCACTCTCTGAGTTTTCCATATAAAAATGGCACTAAAATTGCCATCAGTATCTCCTCACAGCGCTTTTTATGAGACAAACAAGATGAAAATGCCAAAGCACTTTGCATTTCTACTGCAGGGAGGCTACTGCTGCTTATATACTACTTCTAATTTGCACCATGTGTTGCTAGAGTGCATTATCTTAGTTTTAGTGATTCAGAGTGCTAGAGTGTATTAATTTATAAGGCCTTCAGCAGCTTGGAACCAGGATGCCTCAGGGGCCATCTGATCCCTTATATCCCTGCTTGAGCATGGCCTCCCATGGCTTGGATGCACAGCTCATCTCCATCGGGAGTCATGCGTTCAGTACTGTGGGCCCAATTTTGTAGAAATCACATTTGAGGTCAGACAGGCCTCCTGTTGAACCTCTGGTGCTTACCAAGGACTTTCTTGTTCCAGCAGGTTTACAATCGAAATCTGGTTTTTATAGTTTTAACTCATTTTTAGTCTTACTGCACTGGGTCTTCTGTACATCACTTAAGAGATGACTGTGATTAAGCATTATATGGATTACTGAACTATAAGAATCATCATCACCCCTCTTCTGGGTTTTGGGTTGTTGTTTTTTTGCAACTTTTGGGAGGAAGAACATAATCAAGTAACTGAAATCTGGCACGTTCAGGGTTAGCAGTATTCCTGAGCAAAGGCATCTTCCTAGAGGCCATAGACTTCCTAAGGCACCAGACAAGTGAAGCTTCAGATTGGGGTCCATATTGTCCCCTGCCACATTCACTTACCTGGCTGGGGAGCTGTGTAGAGGTCTTCCTGGAGGAATGGCATAGAATTCACCACAGTGGGGTCTCTTGCTGGATAGATGTATTCAGTGGCTGAGAATTCTCCAGACGAACTACCAAGGATGAACAAGCGGGGCGTGAAGTTGAACTTCCCAGGATCTTTTTTGAAAAAGCAATGAAAAGACGTATAATTAATATTTCAGAAGCCGTTTTACCCATTTTAGGGTGGTTGGTTTTTTAAGTCTTGTGACTTATTAGTTTTATCATCCGATTTATCAGCTACCCCATCAGGCCCCAAGGTGGGTTTCAACAATCTAAAATTCAATATTAAACACATCTGAGGTGTCAAAAGCCAATGTAAAGTAGTAGTACTTCGGTATATGACGGGTGGTGCTGTGGGTTAAACCACAGAGCCTGGGACTTGCCGATCAGAAGGTCGGCAGTTCAAATCCCTGCGACGGGGTGAGCTCCCGTTGCTCAGTCCCTGCTCCTGTTCAAAAGCACGACAAAGTGCAAGTAGATAAATAGGTAGCGTTCCGGCGGGAAGGTAAACAGCGTTTCCGTGCACTGCTCTGCTTCGCCAGAAGCGGCTTAGTCATGCTGGCCACATGACCCGGAAGCTGTACGCCAGCTCCCTTGGCCAGTAAAGCGAGATGAGTGCCGCAACCCCAGAGTCGTCCATGACTGGACCTAATGGTCAGGGGTTCCTTTACCTTTTTATGATGGAAACTATATAATGAATGTGCCAGATGGGGAGGGAATTCCAGAACCTAGGAGCTGCCATAGAGAATGCCCTCATAGCCAGTACCCCTGAACATTTCCTGGCATTGTATTGCCATGGAGTTCATGTTCCCCAGAGATGACCCCACAGCTTTACACCAGGAGTTGGGAGCCTGTGGACCACAACTCCCACCAGCCCCAGCCAGCTTGACCAATGGTAAGGGAGGGCCACAGATTTCTCACTCCTGTTTTAGACAAGCGCTTTTCTCTTGTCTGTATTTGTGAGTTCTGGGGTATCTTATCAAAGCGCCACAGGAAAACCAAGCATTCCCTACCTTGCAACATGCAATCATAGGCTTTCCGGTCTCTCCTCCCTAAGGCATCCCAGAATCCCAATGGCTCTGACCCTTCGTCGCATTCATGTATCGTCACCTTGCTACTGCTGTGCAGCCCTGCTTCCAGAGGGCACCTGAAATGCAATATTAATCCATCAGAACCACTGTTAGTGTTGTGAATTTGTGCTGCAGCATGATTCTTACCAAGTCAGACATGCACATAGACACTTTGCCAAAAAAAGAGAGCTGAGAACAATGCCAGGTAACAGGCACTTGCCAAGCCTCATCACCTCTTGTTTCCTCTGACTCAACTGTTCTCATAAACCGACGTCCTTGGCATTGGCTCACTCAAGCATCCTGCAAGTGTTTTCCCAACTTGAGAAGAGCTCCGCTGAATCAGTCCAAAGGGGCCCCTAATTCAACCTCCTGGTTCTCTCAGAAGCCAATCAGGTGCCTCCAGGAAGCCCAGACAATAGTTCTCCCCTTGCAGCTGCCCTCCAGCAGCTGGAATTGAACACACTCTGCCTCTGAACGCAGAGGCTCAGCACAGCCATCATGGCTACTTGCCACTGACACCCATTTATCCAAAGCCACCCTAGTCAGTGGCAGCAAATTCAATAAATAAATAAATTTATGTGGCGTGTTAAGATGTGATGTGCCATTTTCCATCTCTCTGGAATGTGCTACAGATCCATTTCACTGGATGACCCTGAGTTCTAGTACTGAGCGATGAGGACAAAAGCTTCACTTTAGCCACCTTCTCTATACAATGCCCAATGTGCACGTTATAAAGGCAATGTGGCATAGTGGCTAGAGTGCTGGATTAGGAAGATCCAGGTTCAAATCTTCACTCCCCCATGAAACTCACTGGGTGTACTTGGGGTAGTCACCACTGCCCAGCCTAGCCTCCCTTGCAGAGGTGTTGTGAGACTAAAATGCGAGAACCATGTAGGTCACCTTGAGCTACTGGAAGGGTGGGTGGAATATGTGTGCAAAAAATGAAATAAAAGTAATAAACCTCAATTCCCCCCCCCCCTTAAGTCATTTCTCACCCATTTTCAGGGGTCTTCCACACAAACTTTGCACAGACAATGTGGATATGTATTAAAAATAATAGTTTGGTTACTTACTGTTCTTTTATTTTATTGGCTGCTGTTCTTCCAACTTCTTTGGTGTGTGGCTGGGCTTTGCAGCCGTGCCACAAGTAAATGAGAGCTTTGTTGATATTTAGAACAAGCATTGATGTCCTGGACCTCAGGCTGCTACAGTGGCAGGCTACTTCAAGCAGGTTTCCTTCGAGGGAAAGCTCCCCGCGTACACAGTACAATCGCCAATCACCTGCAATGGGCATGGATAACACAACATTATACAACTGCTAAGGCTACTTCCAAGGTAAGCTATGCATTGGCACAGGCAAACGAAAAGCCTTGAGGTGCTTGAAGACCAAGGCTTTGGTGAGTGACAGATGTGCTGAGCCAGTGTTGCTCACATCTGCAGTCAACACCTGGAATGTGCCTGTGTTGATCTCCACTGTTGATCACTCGCAAAGTCTGAACAAACTATCAGGATCAAAAAAGATGGTCACTTAAAACACTTCACTAAAACTCAGTTTTTCTTCCTATTTATGATGGTTTTTACTTCATTTCACTCTTTATTATGAATGTTGCTGGAGGAAGCGAACCTTACTGGCATAAGCGCCTGGTTCATACATAATGCTAAGTGATGGTTTGCTGAACCTGACTGTGGTTTGCTGGTATGTGCAAACCCAGCCCAGCAACATAGCCGTGATTTGTTTTCTGTCAGCAAACCATGATGTGAAATCTTGCTTTGTTGTTCTAACTTTGGTTGGAAGACATGCCTGAACCCAGTGGCCTCCTTTAACCATGGTTTGTTTGGCCATCCCACCCCAGACCTATGCCAAGATTCAAAATCATGAGCAGCTGGAAAAACAAAAACAAAAAAAAAGCTTTGGAGAAAATAAGGGCTTGTCTGCTCAGCTCTGAGTTGAGGAGCCACGGTTAAAACAAACCATGTCCAAGTGTTATGTGTGAATGTAGCCACTGTTGGGCCACACCGGTGAAACACAGTGTGGATTGAGTTAATATAGTTAGAAAAGAATGGATGTCAACTTTTTTAACAGTAGTCTTTCCACTTGACTCTATTTGAGGGCCCACTTCATTAGCCTGGATTTGATTCCTTCCTTTAACTACCTCAATCAACAGCCATTCCACCTGATCATTTAGAAAGATGGGACCTGATTTATTTTCCTCTTCCTGTTCCCCCCTTCTGTATCATGCCTTTTATAGGTGTCTTGCAAACTATAAACTGCTTCAAATGCTTTGGCAGAAAGACAGTATATCAATGTATTAAATGTATTGTTTTTATCTTCTATGTGTGATGTAGTGCCTCGTTTCCAAAGAGAGAAGACATGGTTTATCCTGCTTGGCAAACGGCTGTCTCAGATCTGGAACCCCCATGCATCATCCCAGTTATGTGGGGCCAGCTTGCACATGCTTAAATGTACTTGCCTTCACTTTTACTAGTTTGCTTCCCTGGCATTCAAGACAAATGCTGGTTAAATTAAATGCTACTGTGCTGCCTTAGATGATCAACAGAGTGAATTGAGGTAAAAGCATTCACACAGTTCAACTCTCCCTTCTGTCACAGCAGAAAAATTGGTATCAGGAGGCTATTTACTCTGTGTGTTTTCTTCTTCCTCTTCCCTTCTGCCCGTGTGAACGATCATTCCACCTTGAAAACACTGAAGAAAACATGGTGGCTCTTTTCCTTGAAGAACTTGAACCTGAAAAGTGAACATGATCCTAGAATTACAACAGGTTAAGTTTCATTCAGGGCAATGTGAAATATTATATAATTAATTTGATAAATGGCTGTGGTCAAAAGTTATGCCAGGTGCCCTACGAACCTCCCTATGACCTTAGGACAAAGGTGGAGAACATGTGGCTCTCCACATATTGTTGGACCACAACTCCTGCTATACATGCTGCCTGAGGCCAACAGGAGTGCAGTAACACCTGGAGGGCTTCAGGTTCCCCAACCATGCTTTTGATCATCTGATAGGACCGGAGGCATGGAAGGAGGTTACAAAAAGCAGAGCCTTTTCAATTGCATTAATTTGGCAGAATCTACTGGGAAACCTTTGTCATCCCAAGCACTGCATTACCCTCTGGGCAGCCTTCCAACCAAGGACCACGTGCCTGTGATGGATAGAGGCAGAGGGAAAAGCAGGCAGAGCAAGTGATGTAAATTTCACGTCTGTAGAGAAGCCCCCTCCATCCAGAAAAGCAACAGGGACTATCAGAAGACAAGGTTACACCAGCCAGGCAAAAACACAGTGTGAAGCAGAGCCAGCTAGGGGAGTGGCCTTAGGAGAGATCCAAGGGCCAGATAGAGAGACCTGGAGGGCCACGTTGGGCCCTGACTCAGAGTTACCCCACCCCTGGTCTACATCGTGCTGAAAGCAAAAGAACTTGACAGCCCCATGCTTTGCTTACCTGAGCACCTCTCTCTTCATCCAGCTCCACGGTCATCAGTGCAGATGTCCCTTTCTCACTGACAGTAGAGTGTCTCCCTTGCCAGAAGAAGTACACACACTTCTCTTTGCCAACAACCCTGGTTTGTAGGTCCCCCTTCTGTCTGCTCCCAACTGCAAAGCAAAGTCAAAAGAGGCTATAACCTGAGGAGTACATGCCCAACGCAGAACTCATTTTTAGGGCTCACAAACATTAGGACGAAAGCACAGCAAAGTGTTCCTGCAAAGTACTGCTGGGAAAAACTGATCTGGCAGACAAAAATACACACAGGAAAACTGCAGATTGGCCAGCAGTTTTACACTTCTCAAAGCACCATAACAAAAAGTAAACGGCATTGCTTGGCAAAAATGAAGACAACTGCAGTATGTGTGTGATATTTTGCAACCTCATCATGCTACCACCTTAAAATAAGTGTTCTATGCCATTTCCCATACTTTAATAGTCTTTGACAGCTATATATTTCGTGGGGGTGAGCGTTCAGTATTATTGAGCAGCATTGGAATTCTGTGCAGGTAAAATATGCACAGTGCAATTCACTTGAGTAAAACTTATTTTTAAAAAGGTAATATTCAAAGGGCTCCTCCCATAGTGCAGAGGTATGTAGAGAAAATTAAATGGTTGATACTGTATATCTGTTTTCATAAATGATACGTGGCTTCTTGTATGAATGAAGAGCTCACCCAGGAGGTGTAGCAAACAACCAATAACTATGTTTTAGCCATTCTGCTGTATAATTAAGCATCATTCAGAAATGGCGTACTAAAATTTTAAAAAAACCCTAGTCAAGTGTAAAAGGGTGATAAACAGTTACCTCCTGAAATTAAAAAAAGACCATAAAGGGACGTGTGATACATCCTGCCCTCCTCCTCCTCAACAGCAAGATCATTTACAGCAATTCATATACGGAAAAACAAAACTAGTTGGTTATGTGCTTGAATACTTTAGTGCATAACGGGCAACACAGATCAACTTTACCCAATTCAAACAAAATCAATACTTCATTAGAGGATTTTTCACTAACCTGAAGTGCTCACAAGGTACTTCCATTTGACCACATACGTGTCGCCTTCATGAAACTGCCCGATGCTTTGCTTAGGGAGCCTGCTATAATCAAATTCCAATATATGCCAGACATCCACAGAGACAGTGATGATTTCGAATTGCCTCCCGTCATCTCCCTCAATGAATCCATAGCCGCGGCCGATGTTCATCCCATCCAAGACTGTGCCAACTGTTGTCTCGGGCACAGGTACCATTCGCATGACATCGTATGGTTTAACATCAGACCTGGTTTCCTCCTGTAACAAGACACAAAACATATTTCTCCTTAGACAGCAATTTCAGAAAGCCCATTATGACATTATGATAATAATAATAATAATAATAATAATAATAATAATAATAATAATTTATTATTTATACCCCGCCCATCTGGCTGAGTTTCCCCAGCCACTCTGGGCAGCTCCCAATCAGTGTTAAAAACAGTACAGCATTACATATTAAAAACTTCCCTGAACAGGGCTGCCTTAAGATGTCTTCTGAATGTCAGGTAATTCTTTATCTCTTTGACATCTGATGGGAGGGCGTTCCACAGGGCGGGCGCCACTACCGAGAAGGCCCCCTGTCTGGTTCCCTGTAGCCTCACTTTTCGCAATGAGGGAACCGCCAGAAGGCCCTCGGCGCTGGATCTCAGTGTCCGGGCTGAACGATGGGGGTGGAGATGCTCCTTCAGGTATACAGGACCGAGGCCGTTTAGGGCTTTAAAGGTCAGCACCAACACTTTGAATCGTGCTCGGAAACGTACTGGGAGCCAGTGCAGATCTCTCAGAACCAGTGTTATGTGGTCCCGGCGGCCACTCCCAGTCACCAGTCTAGCTGCCGCATTCTGGATTAATTGCAGTTTCCGGGTCACCTTCAAAGGTAGCCCCACGTAGAGCGCGTTGCAGTAGTCCAAGCGTGAGATAACCAGAGCATGCACCACTCTGGCGAGACAGTCCGCGGGGAGGTAGGGTCTTAGCCTGCGTACCAGGTGGAGCTGGTAGACAGCTGCCCTGGACACAGAGTTAACCTGCGCCTCCATGGACAGCTGTGAGTCCAAAATGACTCCCAGGCTGCGCACCTGGTCCTTCAGGGGCACAGTTACCCCATTCAGGACCAGGGAATCCTCCACACCTGCCCGCCTCCTGTCCCCCAAAAACAGTACTTCTGTCTTGTCAGGATTCAACCTCAATCTGTTAGCCGCCATCCAACCTCCAACCGCCTCCAGGCACTCACACAGGACCTTCACCGCCTTCACTGGTTCTGATTTAAAGGAGAGGTAGAGCTGGGTGTCATCTGCATACTGATGAACACCCAGTCCAAACCCCCTGATGATCTCTCCCAGCGGCTTCATATAGATGTTAAAAAGCATGGGGGAGAGGACGGAACCCTGAGATAACAAACGAGCCAGATGTCAAGCACTTATCATCATACTAAAGAAGCCTACAGGGGTTCATCAGCAATTCACTTTGGTTGTCAATCACAAAATTAACCTTCAGAAGACATGGAATAAAAGACTACATGAATAGAAATAACGCTTATAATGGTGAAAACCTAGCCTCACACCTGACAATCTCAGTTTCTTTTACTTCATAAGAGACCACAAGACATGTTATAATCATGATGTCATCTTAGTACAGAGGACAAGTACATCGCAGTAGCTATAGTGAAATCCCCAGATACAATTTTGAGTTTTAGCCCCACAGTGGACAAAAGATACATGCCCTGCAGGGGGTTGGACTAGATGCCCCTTGTGGTCCCTTTCCAGAATTCTATGATTCTATGAATTCATTGGGCAAGCCCCTGGGCAAATCCATCTCTTAGAGCTTAGTATTTCCATTTGTAAAATGGACACAATACAATCTCTCATACAGGTTCACTTTGTGGAACAATATAAAGTTTGTTTCATGCCCTGATTGGCAATGCATAATTAATTTACACAAATAAAACTACTATAAATAAGTATATAATTCTGACACCTTCTGAGGGGATTCGCCAGAGTTCTTCTCAGCTGGTTTCTTCAGTTCGGTCCAATCGAGAAACTTTTCTTTAAATAATATTGTCTCATTGTGTTCTGTGAGCCTGCCGAAAATAGCCCAGTCTGGACGTCCCTGTCCTTTTCTGCATTACAGAAAAGATATATATATATATAAAAATATAAATAAACACAGAAAACACTCCAATGTCAATCAACGTTTCACACTATAAAATAAAAGCTGTGGCGGCTTAAAAGTAGTACTGGATGTCTTGCCTAATTCAACTTTGAAAGCTCTATTTATTTTTGAGAATTACAGGAACACAAGATTGTGTAGGTAAAAACACTCTTCACAATTCTGATGCAGGGTTGTTTAAAAATGTGAATGAGGAGCTGTAGAGCAGTGAGATACACACCCTGTTTGGATATACTGAGAAGGAAGTCTGCAGTATTTATTTTTCCAAACACGTTTCCTGTCTGGTACTGGCACAAGCATTGCATGTTCTTTAACAATGGCTGGGGTGAATGCAGAAGCCATCATTTTCTTCCCACAAACGCACAAGAATTAGCAAAAGTTAGAGGAAACCCTCTAAGCCAGGCTTCCTCAACCTTGGCCCTCCAGATGTTTTTGGCCTACAACTCCCATGATCCCTAGTTGGCAGGACCAGTGGTCAGGGATTATGGGAACTGTAGTCTCAAAACATCTGGAGGGCCGAGGTTGAGGAAGCCTGCTCCAAGCTGCAAGCAATTCAGATCCTTAGCTCATGGCAACGTTTGTTACGGAGGTATCAAAAGAGGGAGCAAATTCGGCATTACGAATCGTAGGATTGGGGTTGATACCTTGGAATAAGGGGGTTGCATTCACCAGGATCCAGAGGATTGATGTCACAGTTTGCATAGTCAAAGGTGCCGTTCCACAAGTGTTTGGCCAGCTGGAATGCCACTTTTCTTTGGGCTAGCGTAACCTCCTTCCCATGCCAAACATACACTTCGCTACCAAAATCAAACACCAAGACCTGAAGGAGGTGGGAGAAGGGAGGGGGAGGAGGAGGAGGAGGAGGAGAGAGAACGAACAATGAAGTCATTCATTTAGCCAAAAAAGAAGAAATGCTGAGTAAAAACAGCTAAACAATGCTGACAATAACACCACAAAAATATTGGTATGCATGTTTACTGGGAAGAAATGGATCGGCAGCACCCACTCATTTCCCCATAATGAGTAGTTCAGGCTTCATTTCTGAGCGATAATTGATTTGCTGCTGGGGTCTGCTACACAAATGGCTTCTTGTCTTCCCTCCCCCCACCCCACCCCACCCCAATTTACAGTTTTGTATATTTACAGCTGCATAACGAAAAACTACGACATCTGCATCATTCAAGGCAAGCACTAAGGTTTGTAATTATCCCACTTGTAGCTCTGTGAAAAGTGCCTGTTTGTATGCCTTGTAAATTTATTTTATTTCCTCGGCTTAGAAGAGTGAGCCATGAATGCTACTTCCTACAATATCACCTGGTTCTCACAGTTCCTATCTTCTGGCATGGACACTCTTAGATTTAATTTGTGATTTGGGGGTCAAGGGTGCTAGTTCAGTTATCAGGAGAAGGCAGTGGGCAATCACTCAAGGGCTGGGTCTGGGCCTATTTCAGAAACAGCAGAGTCCTAAGGGGAAGATATCCTAGGAAATTGTACTAAAAGGCAATGCTTGTTTGCGCCCCAAAAGGAGCACCAGAGCTGCCACTGAACTTCAAAGCACCACTCACTATACCTCTTTTGAATTCAACAGTGTACACTTTGGCATCTTTCCCCAGTAGTCATCATCAGGAATAAGTTTATCATCCACTAGTCGGTAAATGCAATTCGTTTCTATTATTGCAGCTTCATACATTTCATCTTCTTCCGGGTTTCCGGCAGCTTGAAATGAGCAGGCAAGACAAAACGTCACGTCAGTTTAACTTGGAAGAAGGAACTCTTGGATATTCTTACAAAAAAAAGCCAGCACTGAGATGGAGAAAACAAAAAAAGAGAGCCTTACACTGGTAGCTTGTCTGGCCACCGAGCAGTTTCCAGAAGTCTTTGGCTGCATGAGTGTGTGTATTGATTCCTTCCTCTATGGTCTGCACATAAGGAGCCCGGCAGCCAAGTTCTCGCTTTGTCTGAATTAAAGTTGCAAGTTCTGAAGCCTAAGAAATTTGAACACGATTAGCTGAATAGACTTGTCTCAGCTGGTGGGATAATAGCTCAGTTCAGAGGAGAGAAAGAGGATGGGAGCTTTCTGCTGTTTTATTAGACAAACGATACTGAACATGAAAACTATGTCAGATGCATGTAGGCTCTCTTGTTTCCATTTCAATGTGGACTTCATCCCATTTAACCCAGAAGCCAAAGAGAACATCTTCAAAGCATTCCCTCCCCCCCCCCCGTTTGAATACAAGCAGAATTCTTGTATTCCTTCTCCTCCACACATAGAATTATTTCATCTGCTCAGCTGTAAGGTTTAACAAGTTACAAACCATTAACACCAGCTTTGACTCCCACTGTCTCTTCTATCCCCTCAATTTCTTTGTGGTTTTTAAATGTGGTTTTATTGATTTAAATGATGCCTCTGAATTTTTGTAAGTAACATAGGAACTTGATATGTTATACTGCTTAAAAGCCATTCTGGCATGTAAGCGGTGTATAAATTCATAAATAATAAATAATAGTAATGCTTGCTTTGTTTAAAAAAGTAGGAAAACTGCAATGCAATTTTTAATATATATAAAAATCAACCCATACCAGCATTTTTTTTGGGGGGGGGGGGGTGGAGAGGCACAAAATGACAGCAAGGAGGAGGAAGAGAACTGCTCCATCAGTTACATCCACATTTCACATGTTACAAACAGCCATTCTCTATCTTGCCCACAGAAGAAACTCCCCAGGAACTAAGGGCTTTGTTATCTCAATGCTTATAAGCACCAACCTTTGCTTTCTCGATGACATTTGCAAACTCCCCTACCCACAGGAAGCAGAAATGAGGAGTAAGTAACAGGAAACAGTCGCCACTGTTAAGCGATGAAGCCCTTGGCTCGACTAATCTTGTTTGAACATGTCTTCTTCCTACATTGAAAGGGAGAGAAAAACCCAGACTAGTTGCATTCCTATAAATAAGTACAGTCATACCTTGGATCCCAAACACCTTGGTACTCGGACGTTTTGACTCCCGAACGCCACAAACCTGGAGGTGAGTATTCCGGTTTGCGAACGTTCTTTGGAACCCGAACGTCCGGTGGGGCTTCCGCGGCTTCCGATTGGCTGCAGGAACTTCCTGCAGCCAATCAGAAGCCATGCTTTGGTTTCTGAATGTTTTTGAAGTTGAACAGAATGTTTTGGAAGTTGAAGGTACGACTGTACTAGAGCCATCTTCTGGGCTTGAGACGGTTGGGGGTGGAACCACAACCCTGTAACAAATAACCAATACTCCATTTCCACAATGTTGCTTCATGCAAGAGGTAGTTTATGGAGTAGCAAAGGGTTCCTGTGCATAAAGAATACAGCAACATGATCACCAAAATAACCCAGCAGCTGCAATCTGTGAGACAAGGTTTCAATACCTGGGGTTATATCCAATGCTAGCCATACTCAAGAGCAGATCCATTTAAATGAATGGGCATGACTAACTTAATTGCATTCATTTCAGTGAGTCTACTCTGTGTTGAACTTAGCTGGATACAACCCTTGAGACCTTTTAGTTTAGGGAAAAAATGTGTCAGAGGTAGTATGCTTCTGAACATCATTTGCTGGAAACTGCAAGAGGGAAGAATGCTGTTGAGCTCAGCTGTTTCCCATAGGGCTCTATCTGGCCATTGCAAGAATGGGCCACTGGCCTGATGCAGCTGGATCTCCTTATGTAAGAGGCAACATGATAGGTTTTTTTTCAAAAACAAAACAAAAAACAACCAGTACCCCATCTTCACCTGTTGTGAAGGTGGAGGGAGAATTTCTGAATAGTGCAACACCTTTGGAACAGGGGGTCCTTACTATTAGATGAATTTGATGCTGAGCCAAGCCGTTCCAAGAAGAAGCCTGCCTGCCAAGTGCTTTGAACACACAGGCATTACAACGATGATACTTCTTGGGCCAATTCCTAGGGTGGCTTAAGATGACCACTCATTTATCTACATTTGCCGCTGCCCTCAACCACAGTATATGGATGCTGTTCCTCCTCAGTTCCCCATATAACTCCTTAAAGTCTGCATTTCAGATAAACTTTAGAAAATAATAGCTCTTTCACATACCTTTGATTTGCAAGAGCATCAGCTGCTTATATGGCACAGCACTGTTGTTTGAGTTCTGTTCTGTTAGATTGACACTACGCAGACTAACATTGCTGAAGTTCTCCTTACTCGCTAAGCCAGCAAGTGCTACTTCTGAGAAATTTGAGTTTGCAGACACTTAAAACAGTAGAAGTAAAAAAACAACAGACAAGACAGAAAAAAGCAAGGGGGAAAGAAAAAGAAAGAAAGCCACACACACAAAACAACAAAGAAACCACATTATGTTTCGTTTCCAAATTTTATTTAGGTTTTTTCATGCATGGCTCATTTCCAGCATTTTTTGTTGCTGCTGCTGAAAGAGACAACAAAAAAACAGGTTGAGCTCAAGTTATTCACTAATCTGAAGAACCTGACATTTCCAGGAGGAAATTTTCAAGATAATGGTGAAAAATGGAAGCATTTAGGTCTTAAAATTCCTATACAGTGGTCTACAAACAGTCCTGTTAACTAACTATTCAGGCAATGAACTCTGCAAAACCAGAAGTAGGTGTTCCGGCTAGCGAACTTTGCCTCGGAAGCCGAACAGTGGAAGGGCACCAGCAGCGGGAGGCCTTGGTAGGGAAAGCGCGCCTCAGTTTAAGAACGCTTTGGTTTAAGAACGGACTTCTGGAATGAATTCATTTTGTAGACCAAGGTACCACTGTATATTTATATAGGACAAGTCTATAAGGAAAATTGCATCATTATTTTTCTTTTTTGCATAATAGTTACTTAGTCAATGAATGGGATTCAGGTGTGTTTGCAGTTCTTTTCCAGGACACACCCCTGGCAATGACTGACAACCTGTTCTCCCTGCCTACACTATTCATTTAAAATTATTGAGGCACTGCCTATTTTAAGGTAAAGTAATCTGTAAATACTCAGACCTCTAGTATATTCCCAGGTTGTTATTAGTTGCTTGTTACCCAAAGGTCTCCAAGTAACTTACAAGTATTGTAGTGGTGGTGGTGGTGGTAGTAGTAGTAGTAGTAGTAGTAGTAGTAATAATAATAATAATAATAATAATAATAATAATAATAATAATGTAAGGGTCTCATGCCAATAAACTATGGTTCATCAGCCTGAAAAGTATCTTTATATCCACATGCTCCCATCTTGTTCCTCCCCTCTTCACATGCATCTGATTTTGGTATGGATATTGTGGATTTAAAAACGTATTTATTGGCTCAAGGTCATAGTGCTCTTTCTACAGCAATACCACTACGCTTCAAAGCCAAACCATAAATTCCGAGAACACTGCATCTGTAGCACACGGAAGGTGCACCTGGGATACCAAACTTACTTTTTTCAACTTTCATCCGCTTTGATTCCATAAAAGCCACATTTAGCCTTTGCTCTGTGTATTCATGAAGAATGTCCTCTCTTGCGGCTAACATCTTTAAAGGGTTCCTGGAAGCCTGGACTCTGCGCACGGGCCTCACTGCACGTTTGTGCTCTGCTACCAAAGAAGTCAGCCTGAGAAAACAAAGAGACCCATGCTTAACCCAAACTTTATCTGCCTTCCATGAAACGTTGGGAGCTTCCAAAACACAGCAGTGTATTGTGTACTCAATGCTGCTCACGCATGCCAGTTTTGCACAGTGTGCACAAGAATCTATCCTCATCAAAATGCTACCTCCTATTCCTATTGGTGCTTTTCGGTGGGAGACAGCTATCTCCCGGCACCGGTCCAGAATGCATAGCACAGCACTCATCCCTCCGGACGTCCAAGCACGACATGCATCCGAAAATGCATGAACGTGGTAAACAGCAGAGTCCTAGCAGAAGCTGAGACTGCAGACACGTGGCATCTGCGTTTAGTTATTTATTTACAGGATCAAAATAAAGAACAGAGAGATCAGGGCGTGTCTCTCTTCTCCACCAAGAGAGAACAAGAGTCAGAACAAAGAACAAAGAGAGTGGAAGTGGTACACAGTGTCTTCCGTTCTCATGCTTCGAAAGCATAGAAGGTAAACACACAGAGCATGTGATCTAATAGTCACACACTCAGCAACGCGAGAGAATGAAAATACTGACAATTCCACCCCACCCCCCATTTAATCCAGATTTGCTATTTCTGTGTTGTTCTTTTCAATATCTGATTTTCCATAGAAATGCTAAATCCTGATTAAATAGGAAAACAGGAGATGACATTTTGCTGAGGAGCGTGTGTGGGATGCCACACAAAATGTGCATGCTTAGTAGCACCAATAAAATGCCATGCGTGCCTGGTGGAAGAAGCAGAGACATCATGCAGTCTTTTCTGAAGGCATGCAGTGCAATCTCTGCATCTAGATGTCTAAACAGCCCTTTGGCCTTTTAAAAGCAGGTGGGGTGTTTCTAATGTCCCTCCCCTCCCTTGGATTTAATTTATCCATTTCGACTTTTTGTTTGTTTGAAAGTCACTTTGGGTTCCCTTGGGCAATATAAAGCGAGTAACAAATTTAATAAATAATAATAATAATAATAACAATAAGAAAGGACTGTTACCTGCCAGCATTTGCCATTTCAATTCTATGGCTTCCTTAGCATTAATTACAATGGCAATGTAGAGAATGAGACTCTTAATCTCAGGGACATGGGTTCGAGTGCCGGCAGCGAGGGCCGGGTGAAGAGCAGCCTCTGTGCGCCACCCCCACCCTGTGCACGAGCGCCCACCTGGTGGTGGCATGGGCTGGGGAGATGCACTCTGCACCTGCCCCGGGCACTGGCAAACAGCGCTACGCCCCTGATACAATGTGGCACTTAAGAGCTGGATTCAGATCCCTAGAAGCTCAACAGATGGGGTCTTGCTCAATGAACAATCTCTTGATGCACTGCCCCTCCCAAGCTCCTTGAAAGAAAGATGAGATGTAAGGGAAATATACATTCACACAGGCTCTGTCACCACAGTCAAATGCTGCTGGTGCGTAAATCCTAATACATTGGTCATGGAAGCCATAATGATCCTAGGAGGACTAAGCTGAAATTAATATCACCACTGATACTGGATTCTTAGTCTTTAAACTGAAGAATTTTATATCCTAGCATTCCCTTTTCAAGCAATGAGGAACTGCTACTGCCTTCTCTACCACCACCACTCCTAGCTCTACAAAGGGAGAGAGAGGAAGACTAATAATAATAATAATAGTGTGTCTGGGGCTTTCATCGCCCATAGCGGCCTAACTGTTTCCAGTAGGAGTCATTTAGCACTGCATAAAGCAAAGCGAAGGGGCAAAGGAGAACTCTGGCAGTGGTAGGAGCATCCCTCTCCCCAGGTGTGTGGGGAAAAAGTGCTCACTTTGGTGCATCAGGATCAAATATGGCATCAAAGTCTTCATCCAGGTCCAAAGGCAAAGAGGAAGTGGGGTAATCCATGCAACGGTAAAACTTGGAAAATGTTTCTTCATCATCCAGCTTCATCACTTCCTTCACAGATTTTCCCGTGACTGTCAGCAATGTTTCTTGCATTCCACCAACTATAGAAAAAATAAAACACAATATCTTTCCATTGCTTTATTTATTTTTATTTTTTTTAAAAACCCACCCTTAGTACTGGTGCAAGATACCAAGGGACACATAACATCCATTGCCTGCGTAAATGCAGACAAAGAAGACAACAAGGAACACTTAAATGGCTAAAGTAGCTTTATAAATGGATGAGAGAAAGTCAGGAAGGATTAGCCTAGCAATGGTACTAGTCATGATAGCTCTATGGAGCCCCCTACTTCATAGGGAGAAAGTCAGTGAATTCCAGCTGCTGGAGAGCAACAATGGGAGAGGGCTACTGCCTCTGTGCCCTGCTTGTGGACTTCCTGGAGGCATCTGGTTAACCACTATGTGAAACAGAACGTTGAATTAGATCAGAGATGAGAACCTGTGTTCCTTCGGATGTTGCTGGACTCCAGTTACCATCATCCCTGGCCAGTGGCCATGCTGACCAGGGTTAATGAAAGCTGGAGTCCAGCATCTGGAGGGCCACAGGTTCCCCATCTGCAGACTGGGTGGATGACTGACTGGCACCATCCAACAGGAGTTCCCTTATATTCGCAAGACACAGAACAAAATAAGCAACAATAGCTTCCAACTATTGTACTCCTGGCAGTTTCTCTTGGTCATAGTAGCAATGGGAAGTCTGCTTAAGTGTGCAGAGGAACAACATCACTGCCATTTCAAATTTCTTCAAAGAAGGACCCGCCATTTAAGAAGGGGATGAGAATTTTTTGTGGACTTCAACTGGGGTAATACAAGCAATGCTCGAAAACTGAAAAGCTTAGCTAGAATTGATAGCACAGGTTATAGTGAAGGCATGAGTGCGGTGTCAAAACTAATTATAATTGTGCCCAGTGCAAGCCATATATTGTGTGCCCCAACCCCCAAATAGCTATTTGTATAAACAATAAACAAACAATCAAAAATGTAATTTGCAGGACATTTTCTTATGAGTCACAATATTCATAATCTCTTAAAATAAATATATTGCATGGCAAAAAATCTTGAATACAAATGATGCAGCGAGTTTACTGAAGCCAGGCAGGTATGGATTGCTGCCTGGATGGGAGACTGCCTGGGAACCCGCTGAGTACAGCACAGAAAAAAAAAGGCAGAACAACAAACAAAGGTGGTAAGTGTGCTTTTTATACTGGGGAGCCATGGTGTTCCATCAGTGTCCTGAACTAAGCAAAGCTTTGCTAGTGGATGTTGTAGACATGTGACTCACAAGCCACTGCTGCAGCAAAGAAAATACTTAGCAGAACTACTAAATCAGCAGAAGTAAGTAAGTTGAGCTAAAACACAAAATGCCTTAAACTGTTACAGACCTTTGTTGTTCAGCCTCCCCAAGAAAGTCTCCAGTTTATCCAACTTCATGTCCGATTCTAACTGCATATCTGGCCTAGCTTCAATTTCTAAACAAAATAAGAATGGAAACAGTCGCTGAGATTAAAGAGAATCAAAACTACTCTCATTAGACGTCATACTTTCATTTTTTTTAATGACCCACCTTCCAGGGGTTTTGAGATGGGCGTTGTTGACTTCAGTCTGTTGCAGAAAGGGGATGCGGCAGGTGTTATGGCAGTAGGAGATGCTAAGCCTGTGAAATAAGCAGATGCTCAGTTTTGCATTACATAACAGATGCTTCAGTTTTTAGCGAATTAGCATGCCTAAACATTTCACCCAGGAAGCTCTCCCCATAATCACTATTATGCAAATATAGGTTATGGTCTCCTTTGGGACCATGCATATCCATATTTTAAGCATTCACAAAAGCCTGGGGTTAGGGCCATTTTTTGGCAGGAAGATGCAGTGATGAGAAAAGATAATGGCAATTCCCAAAAGCAAGTAGGGAACTCATTGGTTAAGTATCCTAACACGATGTGATCAGATGTTGATTGCTCAGATCTTATTTACAGCATCCTGAGGTCTAGTTACAGGGTGTTCAAATTGCATATAAAGGGAAACTCAACACACAATCAGCTTCAGAATGCAAATATTTTGCCGTTTCATCATCGTACTGTGCTTTTAATATAATTGAAATGCCTCTACAAATAATGTAGGGGGAAATTGAAACGAGCGGCTTCCAGAAATTATGAAGAACTGAATGTTCCTTGGCATATCTGCCTCTGCTTGCTTCTCACTCCTATCACTGAAAACATTCCCAGTTACAAAGGATGGATAAATTCACTGACCTTTTTTGACCATTCTGCCAGCCACAGTGAACTGTGTCGAGTCATTGGCTGCTCCTTTCCCTCTCGCTTTCCAAGCCTCTTCCCGAACACTTATCAATTGCTTTCTTTCTTCAATTGTCATTTGACTTTCACAGGTATCCGACATCCTCTGGTTTTCAAAGAGAAAGAGGAGATGAATTTTGAGGCACAAGAAAGAAAACAAAAAACCCCTGGCCCTTTAAATGTGTTCTATCTTACAATGTCAATACAATTTTTTAAAAAAAGTAATTTCCATGTTATTGTTAGATGACATTTCCATGCATGAATCTTTGGCCTAAACATATTTGATTCACCAGCAGAATTCATCTTGTACAATAATTTATGTGGCTTTTTTTGTAAGAAACATTGACAAGATGGGTAATTTTTTTTTTGTTCCTAATCTGGTTATTTTTTCAATAAGCATCCAAAATGCACACGTTCACCTCTGATATGCAGAAGGAAGCTAGTTCTTTG
The DNA here is from genome assembly GCF_951804945.1 of Podarcis cretensis. NCBI lineage: Eukaryota > Metazoa > Chordata > Lepidosauria > Squamata > Lacertidae > Podarcis > Podarcis cretensis. The sequence goes on from NC_137181.1 coordinate 20,285,028, forward strand.
GATTATTATTATTATTTGCTCAGTTTGAGTCTAGACAAACTTTCGGAGCATAGATCACATTCATGCCATACATTTAAAGCCATAAGATACCACTTTAAACAATCATGGCTTCCCCCAAAGAATTCTGGGAGCTGGTCCCTTCCACCTCAAGCAACCCCAGGACTGCTTGCTCGCAGCTCTTGACAGTTTCACCTAACTTCACAGAGCTATAACAGACATCAGCCTTATTTCAGGTGCATATGTGCAAGAATGAATAGAATACACAAGAAAAACAGGTAAAAGCTGGTACGTTAATTTTAGCCCTCTCATGAGATAAACACAACCACGTTGCCATGTGCATTCACAATCTTCTGCTGAGCTGGTTTCTAGTAGTGTTTCCATAATTGTAATGATTTGAGCACCAACTCCCTCCAGTGCCTCTCCATTTTACCCCGGTTGCAAAGCGGCATGGCATAATTCTTCTTGTAACACAAGCAAATGCCCCAGATTAACAAGTTCCTGCCAAGAAACCACTCAATATGACGTTGGTGTTTCTACAAGAGCACCAACTACAGTTTGAAGAAGGCACTACAACAAAATAGATTTGTTTTGCTTCTTTGGTCTTTGAAATCATGTTCTGACCCAACTAAGTTAACCTATGCATTTAGCAAGTACTAACCATTGGATTGCTTTTGGCTGCTCTGGGGATATCAGAAAGTATTTATATCTCAAGGTATTTTGAAAGGCTAAATGGACAGATTTTCTGAACAGACTGTGAAGATCTAACCCTTATACAATATGGTGTCTTTCTTTATCATGAGGTTAGCTTCTCTAACTGGGGAATCTGTGCACCCGCACCCCAATGTTGAAGAACAACTCTTATCAGCAGAATGCCCAATGGTCAGGGATGATGCAGTCTTGGAACACCTGAAGATTTGAAGGTTCCCCAGACTTGACCTAAGAGAAGCAAATCAGCTCAGAATAGCTTTGCGTTTACGCAAAACTGTCAATTTCGAGATACCTTGAAAGGGTCTTATGCTTTTACCCATCCCTTTCTTTGTACACATATACAACTGCTATGTACTCATCTCTCCGTTTGGATACAAGGCAATGCAACAAAGGAAGGAAGTAAGATTATAAACTGCATTCTGGACCACTACAGGGAGTTGAAGTGGCTTAATCTGCAAAGTCCTAAAACTCCAATAACTTTTTATTGCCTGGTAAGAATTGATGGGATCCACATAGAAATATTGGTGCAACCATAAAACACTTATGAAACCCAGAGAAAAGGCAGTGCCAAGGGCATACACGGTCATCATAGTGACAAAAGGAAGTGTTCAAGAAAAATGCAAAAATATCTAACACGCACTGCTTGTAACTAGTGCAGGTCTCTTTAAACCTAAAGGAGGGTCTCCACCCCCATCGTTCTACCCGGACACTGAGGTCCAGTGCTGAGGGCCTTCTGTCAGTTCCCTCACTGAGAGAAGCAAAGTTACAGGGAACCAGACAGAGGGCCTTCTTGGTAGTGGCACCCACTCTGTGGAATGCCCTCCCGCCAGATGTCAAAGAAATAAATAACTATCTGACTTTTAGAAGACATCTGAAAGCAGCCCTGTTTAGGGAAGCTTTTAATATTTGATGAATTATTGTATTTTAATATTTTGCTATAAGCCGCCCCATTATTATTATTAAATGGTGCGTCTAGACCATTAATTCAGACAAAAATGCCTGAAGTATTTCTGCTAGGATCCCAAAGGACTTCAAAACAGAAAGGGTTCATTTTCTCCCCACCCGAACACAATACATGTAAAAAAAAATCTAGATCAAATTACCCAAACTAAACTTGTTGTGATTCCTGCACTGAAGGAGGTTGGATTAGACAACTCTACAAATGGTTTAGCATGATTCTATGAAAAGCAAGATAATCCATACAATAAAAAAAAACTCAGTGCCAGGAATGGCAACCTGTGGCCGCTCAGGTGTTACTGAACTCCTATCAGCCTCAGACAGCATGACCAATGCGGTCAGGGATGATGGAAGCTACGTCCAACAACATGGGGGGGGGGCACAGGTTTCTCAACCCTGTTCGAACCCATAATATGAATAACATTAGTCATTCTCATCACTAATGAAGCGAAGAGCATTGAGCCCTATTGCTTCGTTTCAAAAGTTACTCAAACATCATTAAAACAGATTGGCTTTGAAACCCAGTTCTGAGTTAAACCCAAGGGAGGGAAAACCCTTATCCATTGCTACGCTCACTGGATCTGACTGATCACTTTTTTTGGTGCTCAGCATGACCAACTTAGCTTCTGAACGTATGAACACACTGCACAGCAGAACACACGAAGATCAAGAGAGATTTTGGAGATGGTGGCCTAGTGGATGAAACTTAACTGAAAGATACAGGACAGAAGCAGAAAAGAAATGCTTTCATGTGTATATTAAATCTGCTTCCAAGGTTCCTTTCAGAATACATGGATTGCTGCAATGCACTCTATATGCAAAAGCCCTGCAGCTGGACTGTCAATGGGGACAGGCTATCATCAGCACATAAGCTGCTAAAAAGCTTGCATTTGCTGTCTATACATTATTTGGCCAGGTTCAAGGTTTTTGTATTGATTAACAAGGCCCTTAACAATTGGGTCTAGGATATCTCAAGGACTGTCTATTCCCTTAAATCCCTGCCTAATCACCAAGGTCTTCAGGGGAGTTACTGTTAGCTCCCCCAAATGGCTAGGATGTATGGTTCATATCCACTAGAGGAGGCAGGCATTCAGAATTGTGTGCTCAGTTCTGTGAAACGCCTTTCCAGGGGAGGTGAAATAGGCACCCTCCTTGTTGAACTTCTGGCACCTACTGAAGTCTTTAATTCCAGCCCACATATATTATATGTTTGCATGCATTTAGAGAGTAACTTTCTCTCTCTCTCTCTCTCTCTCTCTCTCTCTCTCTCTCTCTTTTTATTTTTTTTTGCAAAAATGATCCCTTATCAGAAATCTGGAATCCATTCAGCCAAATAATACATTCTGTTTGCTGACAATTCTCCCAAAGACTGTCACCACAAAACTGAGTTTCATATTGTTTTGGTTCTAAGCTAAAGAATCAGACAGAACAGGCAATATTTCACCTTCCATCTCCAGGGGTGACGCTCAAAGGCCAGGGGGCTTGGATCTTTCAAACTAGCACTACTGACCTTAAGGAAAAAGAAAATGGAAGTATGAGAAGGAGAGGAAAAGCAAAGAAGCAGAAACAGAACAGAAGCAACAAGCATCCAACCCCTTTTCCTAAGTTATAGAAGCTCAAACCTAGAACCTCCAAACAATGGCTTGGTTGTGTGAAATAGCTATCCTGGATCGCCACTACTTCCCAAACTATATAAATAATCTGCCTCCAAGGCGGTACAAAACAAATCCCTGAAATCTAGTCACTAAATCAGATGTTTGCTTTGGAATTTAGGCTATCCATATATTTAATCTGTGACCTGCCATGGCTATATGTGTAAGACATCTTGGATTTAGAGAAAGGCAGGCACACAATATATATAAAAATATATGATAATATGCTGATGATGAGTAAGATAATGTTTACATTGGAGCAGCTGATAATTTCATCAGGCTCTGGCAGGAGGAAAGATGAGAGACAGGGCTGTTTAATCAGCTCTGCTGAGACCACTGGACTTCTCCTTTCCCTGAACTGTTTTCATTAAAATCTGCTGCTATAGGAACTTAGTAACTTTTAGAATGGTGCCTCAGTTTGTTTGTTTTCCTCTTGCATTGTGTATTCTTCTGTCTTGTTTATTATTGTTCTCATGTAAGCCCCTCTGGGTGCCTTTTCAGCTGAGGACCGGGACAAAAATCATTTTTACAAACACACAGGTACACATCACCATTTCTGGTTTCTGTCATTGCCTCCAGTTTCATAAAGGGGTGGGAAAAAAGAGAATGAAGCCAAACAAACTGGAGCACAACAACCATCCCACAATTTCTCCACCTTCCCCCTTTTCCAAGTAGAGAGGAAAAACCCAGATTGTGCAGCAATGTTACTTTAGTTTTTATTATACATTAGACCTATAGGAGGGAAGGAAACAAGCAAAAAGGCCCTACACCATGCTCAACAGTATGTAAACAATAGAGTGAATCATAGACACTTTTATGACAATAATAGTGCCTTTTTGACCACCTTCAGAGTAAGAAACAAACATTTGGCTAATGCACCAGGTTACAAGGAATCAGCCATCTGGAAAACGGGGTTAGTTAAGTTGAACAAATCCAGTGTTATCCTGCCCCAGTGAATGGGGGTGGAGGTGTCATGATAATTGTTGGTAGCCGACCACCATCTTTGGAATCTGGGTTCCCTCCTGGGAAGGGTGGGGGCCCATGGCTTCACAGACACTAGAGAACAGTGGATGTGTGAATTTCAAAAACAAGGCATTAAACGTTTGAATGCATCGAAGACAGGTTCATATCATTCCAAGGTTCAGAATTTAAGTCGAATGCCACTCTTGAAAGCAACCCAAATGATTAGATGTTAAAAATGATTAGGTTGTATGCTGCTATGTGTTCTGTTCTATAAGGAGGAGAGTACATAATGGCCGGCCACAATTCAGTACTAATGATTTCCAGACATATATATGTAACTGTGTGTGTGGAGAGAGAGAGAGAGAGAGAGAGAGAGAGAGAGAGAGAGAATGGATGAAAGAGAAAGAGAAAGAGAAAGGAAGGGACAAGGGAACTATGGGTTGTATCTAATGCTAGTCATACTCTGCATAGACCCATTGAAATGAATGAAGATGGCTAACTTGGGTCCATTAATTTCAATGGCTCTGAGTGTAACTTAGACACAATCCTATACCCCCTCCGCATGAACAAGCACTTGACAAATCATTGCAATGTCTGAGTCTGCAAGATTTGCTCACCTGATTAATAGGTACAAAGGGATGAAGTTTATGGGCAGCAGCTATAGCAGGAGAATAAGTAGAAGCATAGACAGGTTCCTATGAACAGGGGGCAGAAGCAATATGAGAGAATTAAAAAGGTATGAAGAAGATGTGCAAGACGGTAAGGGTCAAAGGAGTGATTACTTCATGCTAAACTGTTTGTAGCAGTTTGCATCCTTATCTGTCAAGATTTCTCCCACACCAGATAATATTCTGCAATAGTAAATAAAAACCACACACACACACTTTCCTGAAGCCACTCACATGCAATAATTAATAGATTTAGTGGTATCAGAAAGAAGCATGCCAAAATAGGGCTGCCATACATCTGGATTTTCCTGGATCTTAAGCAAGTCAATTGCATGAGAAAGCTTATGTGCAGCACACCATTAACCACAAAACAATGCTTTCAGACTGCAATGCATTTAGCTCTTCCTGAAACAAAGAACTGTCCATTATTCTGATGCACCACTTCCAGAAAGGGAACCATTGGCTGAAGGGAATACAGAATTGCACCCAAAGAAGAACCACAGTGAGCCTAGAATAACCCCTATGCATTAGAGTCAGGCTTACCCAAAGCAGCTTAGACATGGCATTATAATCTGTAACTCCTCCTCCTTCCTACAGGTTAAAACAAACAGGAAACATTGCAGAGCAGGAGAGAGGTGTAGCTGCAGGAGGAAGCTTGCATTCCTAGTGCCACTGCTCCTAGTCGGATTAAAACTCACAGTGGGTCCGCTGAACATAACGTTAGCTGCAGTTCCAAAAGAAAAGCAAGCTGCCGTCTAGTGGCTAGACACACTACATTTGCCATGGATATTTTGGGAATCAACGCTTGATGTAAGAATAGCTCTAAAGCAGGATGTCAGCCTGAAAAGGTCACTTTTAGGTCTCAGTAGGAGATTAAAAAGCATCATTTTTGCAGGAGCACTTTGTTGGAATGAAACGCATTTCAAACCCCCTTTGCTGATTTAATATTCCACTCACATGACTTGGAGCTCACTGCATAATCTGGAACTCTAAGCCGACTAGGGTGTGCTTTTCAATAAAGAGACAACCTAACAGAGATGATTCGAACGTTTCCCTCGTGCGATTATGAAACCGTGACGGGAAAAGGAACAAGCCAAGAAGGCAAGGTCAGATATGAAAACAGATAAGCTTTAGGAGACCTCAGTATACTGAACCAAATACAATTTTAGCTGCTAAAGCTGAATGTTGGAACATTCAGACAGACAAAGCAAAATACTTTTTCAAACAGCACATCTGGAATTTGCTGTCCTAAGATATAATGATGGCATCAAAAACCTGAATGGCTTTAGAAGAGGAATAGACAAATTCATGGAAGATAAGGCTGCCAATGGCCACTGGCCACAATGGCTATGTGCAGCTTCCAATGTTGGAGGCAGCAGGCCTCTAAATACCAGTCACTGGGCAGCAGAAGTGGGGAGAGAGGTGATGCATTAATGTTCTGCTTATGGGCTTTCCCTAGGCATCTGGTTGGCCACTGTGAGAACAGGATGCTGGACTAGATGGGCTTTGGCCTGATCCAGCAGGGCTCTTCTCATATTATGTACAATACGTGCAATAGATTTGAATGTTAAACACACGGGGTCATTCCAGGAGGCAACATGGAAACAACTTATTGCTATTAAAATATGAAGCATGTTCTAATTCAAAGAAAGGCTGCCACAAATATCATGTCTCTTATAACATCACAGGTTGGCAAAAAATAATAATATGATAAATAAGGTCCAATTATGGCAGCCCATGTAAACAAAAATCTGCTTGCCCAATGAGACTTCTGGTTTCTTCTCCTCTACACCCCACATGTTCCAAAAATCTGCTCCAGAGTGTTCCCCAACTATGTGGAGCAGATTTTGGGGGTTTCTGGAAGACTGTATGGCAGAGAAAAAAAGAAGCCCTGCTGCACAAATGCTCATACTATATTGGATCTCGCCTAATCTCTGTATGCCTACCAACAGCTATTTCTGGAACCAAGAAAGTTGGCATGTACAATAAAAAGGTATAAAGTTTCACTCCAAAGTATGCAAATGCTTTTATAGTGAAAATGTTTTCCTCTATGCATAAAAAAGCATTCGAAACCATCAGCACTCAGGATACCAGTTTGCATAGTAGATCTCAATAATATGTAAAACATGTTAATTTAGAAGAGCACCCCAATATTAAGGCCATCAATTTATTTTAATTCCTCATTCTCTAAATAACTATTGTTTTATGGAACACCGTGGAGTAGGGAGGTAAAAAGGCTTGATATTTTATGTATTCACTTGAAATAGTTTAGCGTGCCTAAACATTTCAGAGGTGTGCTTAATTCCTAGAAAAATAATGGACGTTCTTCTCTAGATGCAAAAGAGCCTTAAGCTCACTTAAGCATTTGATGCCACACTTTTGCCGAAAACCATTACATGTCTATTCCACTGGATGGCTGTGCCATCTTACAAGTGCGGCATCTATGTTTAGAAGAGTTACAGGTTGCTGCTGCAAGCTACATCCAGAAGTACCGTATTTTTCGCACCATAGGGCGCACCGGATGATAGGGCGCACCTAGTTTTGGGAGGCGGAAAACAAGAAAAAATTATTCTGAACCCCAGAAGCCAGAACAGCAAGAGGGATCTGGCTTCTGGGATACCGTGTGGCTGTTCTGGCTTCTGGGGTAACCGCGCCAAGCTTCTTCAGGGCAGCGGGATGAAGGCTCCCCCTGCCCAAAGAGGCTGCGCAGGGCTAAAGCAGAAGCCAGGACAGACGTGTCGCTGAAGGAGCACTGCGCCTTCTCTCTCTCTGCCCAGCGCCCCTCCTTCACAGGAGAGGTGCTGCGCAGAGAGGGAGAAGGGGCATCGCCCTTCAGCGAACCTGGAGAAGGAACAGAAGGAGACCCTTCTGCCGCCCCAAGCCTCGCGCGCCCGGCGGGACCTTGCAGACACTCGCCCAAGTACGGGGAGCCCTCCGGAGGGCTCCCTGTGCTTCGGGCAACAGGCTGCCGCCCCAAGCCTCGCGCGCCCAGCGGGAGCTCCTGCCGGGCGCGCAAGGCTTGCAGACACTCGCCCGAAGCACGGGGAGCCCTCCGGAGGGCTCCGCCTGCTTCGGGCAGCAAGCTGCCGCCCCAAGCCTTGCGCGCCTGGCGGGACCTACCGCTGGGCGCACAAGGCTTGCAGACACTCGCCCGAAGTACGGGAAGCCCTCCGGAGGGCTCCGCCTGCTTCGGGCGGCAAGCTGCCGCCCCAAGCCTCGCGCGCCTGGCGGGACCTCCTGCCGGGCGCGCAAGGCTTGCAGACACTTGCCCGAAGCACGGGGAGCCCTCCGGAGGGCTCCGCGTGCTTCGGGCGGCAGGCTGCTGCCCCAAGCCTCGTGCGCTTGGCGGGACCTCCCGCGGGGCGCGCAAGGCTTGCGGATAGCTTCCTGAAGCCTGGAGAGCGAGAGGGGTCGGTGCGCACCGATGCCTCTCGCTCTCCAGGCTTCAGCAAAAGCCTGCATTCGCACCATAGGACGCACACACATTTCCCCTTCATTTTTGGAGGGGAAAAAGTGCATCCTATGGAGCGAAAAATACGGTATATGCAAGACGTACCAAGCAAAGTCAGCCACAGGCTTCAATACATAACACCATGCACCAGCAGCCAATTAACAGTTTACACAATTTTCAAGAAAGCAATTCCTACTATAAATGGATGGTATCAGAGATTCAGGTTTGATCAACCAGTGTAACTTTCATCAGCACTAGAAATAATGCAGTCCTTTATAAAATATCAGAGAGATGCTGAACTGCATATACGCAATATACGCAAGGACCTTTGAGGAACTGAATGCTGCTGTCTTAAAATGAAGCCATGGCTCTTCTCCATACTAGATATTTGAAAAGTAAGACAGGTTTGGAGTGGTAGTAAAATTGCAGTGAGATGACATTCCATAAGTTGCATTTTAAAGGCCATTAAATGCCTTTCTGAAAGTTCCAAGCTGCTTCCAGCATTTGACCTTTCGCGCCCTAGTCCTACACTTTGAAATCTTTCCAGTGAACGAGGCTTAAAAGCAAAATATGTGTATCGTCCAGCTTTTCTGAGATTGATGTGTCTGGAGTAGTAAGGATACATTCTGGAGGCATCTTCTTCCAGGATCAGATTTAATAGCATATTTGGTAACTGTTGGGAGATAAACTGCTAGTATGAATCTGCTGATTATTTCCTGCTGGCCATTTGGCTGGCTCTCTTGAAGACAACATTTTATTATACTGTAGAACAGTGGTTTTCACCCTGGAGTTCCTTAAATGATGGTCAGAGGTGCCGGGGGCAACACTGGCCTCCATTCCTCTTTCCTTCCACTGATGCCCTCTCGCGTCTCTGCCTCCCAAACGCCTGCACAGCTGTTTGATGCAGCAGCCCTGGCTACAAGCTCCCCAGGTCAGTGGGTGCCTCTGGGGCTGGCCAGGGGGTGCTGGTTGCCAGGAGCTGAGGCAGCCTCAGAGTAAGCAAGCAAGTGGACAAGGGAGCCCAGCCAGGCAGTCCATCAACCCTTGCTGTCAGGAATGGACAGACAAATGGGAGGCCAGGCAGGTGCTTCACTGGCCTTTCTTGTGCCCCCTGCCTGGGAGCTGAGTGCCCAGTGCCTTTCCTCCATGCAGTCCCAGCAGTGCCTGCTGCTGCCACTGCTGCCTCCCAAGGTAAGGTGCTGGCCTCACATTCACCATTGGCCGGTCTCCACTGGGATACTAAGGCTGGGGGCATCCTCTTCCCAGGCCACTGTAGGACAGTATGAGGGGCAGAGGGGCAGCTCAATGACCAGGGGTGGCAGCAGCAGCTGCCCAGAGGACTTCCAAGGAGAGAGGAGAGGAGTGGAGAGGAGAGGAGAGGAGACTGAGGGAATACTCCACAAGGGAGGGTGTTCAAGAAAGGGTGAGAGGCTGCCTGCACTGCAGACAAGGGGTGACATGACTGGGCTCCTGAGCCCCACATGGGTGCCACAGAAAGAATGTAGTTGGTCAAGGGAGCCATGGACCCAAGAGAGGTTGAAAACCTCTGTCGTAGAAAGTTCTACCTCACCCCTCCAGTAAGTTTCCAGGGCTGTTCTAATCTGGACATAGTCATCCCTTTGGTCTGATCTGGCAAAAGCAATCCATTTGAAATCTTAAATGGAATTATTCAATAAAGGTGGATGGTGAGAAGAGACACTTTGGTTTGCCATAAAAAGACGAAGACTACAATTCTGCTCCATTGCACACCATGGGGCTTACTTCTGAGTAGACATGCCTAGGAATGCGCCGTGAACCACCTGTTCTGGCTGAGGCACTTTGAGTAGCTGGCTCAGCCAGATAAAAGCCACACTTGAAATTGCATTACCTTTTTATCTCCTTCATCTAAGATGAATGAATTCATAATCGAACAATTAGAATAACAAAAAAGGGAGAATTTATTTCAGCAGCAGAATTTAGAAAAACCTGCTAAGTTGAAGATTATAATTTTTAAAAAGGAGGCTGAGAGGGGGCTGTTTTCAGAGCAGATCAAGTGATCAAAGAATTTTTAGCTGATTAATCATGTGCCCTTCAACTGTCCCAGTTACTTAATTAAATTTAAAATAACTTCCATATCATCAAAGCCTTGGTAGAATATAAATACTCTTTGGAGATATTGAAGGAATTGAATTAAAGCTTCCTTAACAAAAGCTACCATTCTTGGTTTGAAGAAAAAAGACATAATAATAATATTGTCATGCTCTATAATTAGACTGACTAACCTGAGCCAAATAATGTTTTTGTTTTAAAACAGTGTCCTTAATGCTGAGCTGAAAATCGATCGGCAAATGCTTTAGTTGATTAATCAATCCTTTCAGTATTACTTTACACCATACAATTATAAAGAGAAGAGATAAAATGGGATAATTCAGGTTAAAAGAGCACTGTAAGTTCCAAGAATGAATTGCTGTTAGTGACCTCAATAAAATATAGATTCTATAAGATTTCACATCTCACACTCCAGGAAACAGAGCTACAGAGCTACACGATACAGAGAGGTGACATCCTACAATACTTAGAACAGCAATGAGGAACCTGTGCCTTTCAAGATGCTGGCAGACTACAATTCCCATCAACCAGCATTGCCAATGGTCAAGGATGAAGGGAGTTGTAACTCCAATATCATCTGAAGGACCACAGGCTTCCCTTGCCTGACTTCAAAAAATTCTCTCTTCTACTGCGGTTGTGGAATGCTAGGCATCTATTTGCTATGGACTCACTTCTCACCTATGATTCTTACCAAAGAATAACTTGTTAGGTAGCTAAATATCCATTAAGGGTTGCAGAAACCATAAAACACAAAAGAGCTGTGCCACATGTTATTGCGGAATAAGTGTCTGCAAACTAGTCCCCTAAAGCTTACATCTCATTGAAACTTTTTTTTCTTTAAAGTGAGACCATGAGACTTTTTGCTAAAATGTACCAACATGGCTACCGGTATCTTTCAGGATCAAAATGCAAATGCACTGCTTTAAAATGCAAATGGCTATATGGTACACTTTGAGGAGAAGCCTGGAGCTGTTGGGAAAGGACTTTCAAAGAGCCCTCTGCTGTGCTGCAAAGTCCCAAAGAGAAGCATCACAGAACATCACTTTGATGTTAAGGGATTCACAGGTGTGCAGCCCTGCCCACCAATCAAATTTGGCCCACCAAGGTAGGGATATTAATTTCTGTCCCTCAGGTCAGATAAGAGCCCCCAACTGCCTTTACATCAGATCTGCCTTCCCTGACCTGGTGCCCTCCAATTTTTTTGGACTACAACTCCCATGAGCGCCGGCCACTATTGCTAATGGATGGTGGGAGTTGTACTCCAAAAGAACTGGAGGACACCAGGATGAGGAAGGTTGCATTAGAGGAATACTGCTTTGACTCTGAGGTTAAGTCAAGATGCTCCTAACATAATTGCATTCCTAAATTATTTTGCAAAGCATACGTTTAACGTTCTTCCATTCAGACATAAACCTTGTGTTAAGACATGGGGGGGGGGGCGGTCATTTGTTCAGTAAAGAAAGCATCTCAGATAACTGTCCTTGGTGCATAAGAGAGATAGATTGGTTGTGCTTCAAGTTCAAACCCGGCTGATGATGAATTGCCATGCTACAAGCAACAGCTGTTACCTCCAGACAGGCATGCTTGTCTAGCTTGATGCATCTGGAGCGCCGAAATGCTTTCAAGCGAAATACCTTCCCCATACATGGGCAACTTTACCTTCTTTGCAAACAGCGGCTCCATCTCTGGCAGCTGGGGGCCACGCTCAATGACAGATAACCGGCCATACTCCGGCTTTTTGTTCAGCCTGTTTTTCCAGTCTTCTTCACCACTCTTCTTCAGGAGTGCCAGCCTGAAAGTGAGGAAGCCAAAAGACACCGCACTGAACTATACTGACCATTCCTCACCAGTCTTCTGTATCCCTTTCACGGGGCTGTTGCACACATTACACAGTAACACACCTGGGATTGGGGGTGGGTCATGACTCTGTGGTGGTGCACATGCCTTGCTGGCAGAAGGTTTCAGATTTAACCCCTGCCATCTCTAAATAGGGCTGGGGAAAACTTTGTATGCGGCTCTGGAAAGCGGCTGCCTGTAGACAGTGGACCAATACAAGGCTCAAAGTAGCTTCCTACATCCTACAGCACATCTATCCCCACATCTTGCTGTCACAGTGACCACCCAGATACCCCAATGGGAAACCCACAAGCAAGACCTGAGCCCAAGAGCATTCTCCCTGCTACGGTTTCCAGCACCTGGTATTCAGAAGAATTACTGCCTCCAACCATGAAATCAGAGTATTACAGGTTTTGCAAACTTGCCTTAAATGTTTGTGTTTTTAACTGTTTATAGATGTTTTCAACAGCTTTAAACTGTTTTAAAATGTGGTTTTATTTCTAGTTGTAGTTTTTTTTTAATTAAAAAAAATGAGACATGCTTCCTGCCCTGAGCTGCTTTGGGAGGAAGGGAGGGATATAAATTGAACAACAACAACAACAATAATAATAACAACAAAAACTATTCAGTTAACAATTCATAAATATATGGGGGGGGGACAACAAAATAATTAAAAAACCCACACCCATATTTTAGTCAAAACTATATACAATCCGCCTCTCCAGAAGCCAATATACTGAACAATGTTAAGTTACAAAACCATTTTCTCTCAGAATTTAGACTGCACGTAGCTTGGGGCAGGGATCTGTCTTTTTGTGGAGTGTGTATTATGTTACTCTGTAAAATGCCATGCACAGTTTCAGGGTAGGGTGGGGGCAGGGCTGTAGTCAGGCGTGCAGGCGACGGGGGCGTGCAAAATTGGCTAAAAATATGTCCATAAATATAAATATAAATTATTGCCTCATAAGAAATGGTTTTAAATAGAGGGTGAATTGAATATGTGGAAGCAGGGGTTGGGGGGTTGGAGGAGAGGCAGAAAGAAGAACTAATTTGTCCATGGCTATGGGGCACAATCTGGACAGTTCAGGGGCGCAAGTTTACCTAGCTACGGCTCTGGGTGGGGGAGACAGCTACCACTTCTCTACCTGAAAAGATTGAGCTCTGACCCCGGGCCTTAATTTTCCCTGGGGAAATATCTAAGCGATACGTACCAAGCAGTGTTCGAAACTCCAATTTTTCTTGGCGCATTTTGCGACAGTGAATTTCATTAGCGTGAGCAGTTTCTGAGCTCTGGATGCAGTATTGTGCCTAAGATTTCAGAATAAAACTGCAGAGTGGAAGGAAAGGAGGGCCTTTGTTTGCCTTCCTCACTTCCAGCTACTCTCTGAAGACTAGAGATGAGACCCTCTTAAGAATATTAGGGAGGTGGGCAGGGGAAGGACTAGACCATGTGAAAAATGTACAAAATATTTTAGCTGCAGTTATTTTCAGCTTTGCCTTCTTGTTATTAAAAAAGCAGACCTAGACATTCTGTTGTTGTGCCTATAACCCAGGTTTAAGGTGCCGTTTAGCTTTTAGCTTTCATATCCCAGTTTCCAACACTGGTACCAAGTAATTCTTAATCCCCTGAAAGACAGGAAAAGCCACACCAGAGGAAACCCCACTCCTGCTGCCTCTTGCCCAGGAGGAGTCTGCTTTGTTCTCTTTGATGTGTTTTGATGTGCTTATTCAACACCCTCTGGGGACAAACAGAGGTTCTGTGGCAATTTGACATTGGAGCAGGGGTTGAAAGTTCCCCGTCTCCCTTGCTTCGTCTTTTTCCCCTCTCCCAGATCCTTCCTCAAACAAGTGGGCTGTGTATCACTCCTTAAAGGAGCTTTTGTGTTTAGTACATGCAATGTGGCCATTTATTTTGTACAGTATTTTGAAAATAACTATGCAGCATTTCTCTATCATCAAATGCATGGAAGTGGTAAAAAAGAAAAGAAAAAGTACTGGCAAGTAGTTCTAAACTCAGCACACAAACATAGCCAGCATGTTCACTGCTTTGTTACTGGACTACAATTCCCATGATCGTTATCACTGACCATGCTGGCTGGAGATTATGGGTGCTGGAGTCCAGCAACCTCTGGAGGGCTACTGGTTTACTATCCCTGCTGTAAACTCATGGGCAATGCTGGAACCAGGCCACTGATTTGATGCCAAACTATGACCTGGAATACACAATATGCCTTGGAGAGGGAAAAAAACTATAGCTGTGTGAAGAGATAATCAAAAAGGCCCTACAGGGGCTGTGTACAGTCGTACTGTGGTTTTCCAACAGCTTAGTTCTTGAACGTTTTAGCTCCTGAACGCCTCAAACCCAGAAGTGACTGTTCCGGTTTGCGAACTATTTTTGGAAGCCGAACGTCCGACATGGCTTCTGATTGAGTGCAGGAAGCTCTCGCCTTGGTTTCCAAACATTTTCGGGAGTCAAATAGACTTTGGGAACAGATTCCGTTCAAGAACCAAGTTATGACTGTATAATGCATTCCAGGGCAACTCAAATTATAAGCTGGGAGAAGCTTAATTGTTACTTATAATGTATGCACGTCTGTTTGCTATGCATGGCCGGGGGGGGGGGGGGAGTCTAGCTCAACCAGGAATTATCCACATACTTTCATGTCCATTTCCAGAGCTGTTAAGGACACTTCCGAGTTGAAGAAATAGGGTGGGAACTCAAAATGCTGAATATTACATTCTGATCATGGACTACCCACAGCCATTCTTGCAAAAAGCCATTGTTTGATTAGCTGGAGTCTAACAATTTGGTTCAGCTATCTAACGGAAGATGGAGAAATTAATTTGAGACTTTCACCTCACTGTATTCAGGAAGGGCCGTAGTAGTAGTAGTAGTAGTAGTAGTAGTAGTAGTAGTAATTTATTTTTTATATGGCACTCATCTGACTAGGTTGCCCCAGCCACTATGGACGGCATCCAACAAATTATAAAACCACAGTGAAGTATCAAACATTTAAAAACTTCCCTATATAGGGCTGCCTTCAGATGTCTTCTAAGAGTCAGGTAGTTTATTTCCTTGGCATCTGGTGGGAGGGCACTACCACAGGGTGGGGACCACTACCAAGAAAGCCCTCTGCCTGGTTCCCTGTAGCTTCACTTCTCAAAATGAAGAAACCACCAGAAGACCCTCGGAGATGGATCTCAGCGCCCAGGCTCAATGATGGGGGTGGAGACGCTCCTTCAGTGGACCATCTCCCTTTCACACAGAAGGTCCCAGGTTAAATCCCTGCCGTCTCCTGGGAATGCCCCCTTCTGAAAACATGGACAGCCTCTGCCAGTCAGTGCATACACTACTGAGCTGGACAGACCATTGGTCTGACTTGGTATAAGGCAGCTTCCTATGTTCCTAAGCTTTAATACTGATTTACCCAGATTTCAAGGATGCCTTCCCTTTATAGTTTCACTTTCAACACTAAACTTTTTTCTTTTTAATTGCCACTCAGGTTTAGACTTTATGATTTTAATACACAGATTAAGAAATTCCCCAGTGGATGTTCTTGCACATCACCACGCTAAATACTTCTACTATAAAAGAAGAGAGAAAACAAGATACTTCAAAAGAAGAAGAGTTTGTTTACCTTTCTTTAATTGACATAGTTTTGTTGGACGCGTCAAGGGTGTCCTCCATAATTTCAGCTTTGCTCTCCCTGGAGTCTAGTTTTCCCTCTAACAGCTCAGAGGTTTCCTGCTGTCTACAGGATCCCACAGCCGCAGACTGAGAATAGCTCTTTGTTGCTGCTGTTCCCACAAGTTCTGAAATTGGCTCATCATGCTCTGGGGGGTGGGGAGCTCAGAATTAGTGCTTAATTGCAAAAAAGCAAAAACCTGCAAAACACATCACTCAAACTGACAGGTAACTTCTTTGTTTCATATAATGAATTATACAAGCCCAGGTTACAAATTAGGTGCTTTCCACCACAATGATGGATTTTTCTCATGCTTTACAAAATTACAGTGTCACTAGCATTCTGTGGCTAGAAGAACTAACCAAGAGTCAGTGATTCAGAAGAAAGGAATTGTAGAATCACAGAACTGTAGACTTGGAAGTTTGGGGAGTTGGAAGGGCTGCAGGCTCAGCAGAGGAGAACCTGCTTTTCATGCAAAAGGTCCAATATTCAGTCCCCGTCAACTTTGGATAGAGCTGGGACAGATCCATGTCTAAAATCCTGGAGAGGTTCTGCCAGACCGTGTAGACAATACTGAGCTTGAGGAACCAATGGTCTGACTCTTTATAAGACAGCTTCCTTGAGTCCTTGTGAGTTCTCATAACTCTCCAGTGCAATGAAAATAGATGGTGAGTTTCTTGCATCATTTGCAAGATGCCAGAAATCTGACATCATACACATGTGCATGTGAGCGCGTATGCACACACAGGCCCAGGTGGCTTGGGGGAAATGGTACTTCTGGCTACTCATACTAAGAGATTTCATTGAGTCCCAATGTAGCATGCTAGTGTATCGGTCCTAAATGACGCAGTATACAATGCTAATGTGTTTCTTCCATTGAATGCCAGCGCTGGGGAAGAGCAAGATGGAGAAAGAGGCAATTCTCAAGTTTCCCAAGGAACACATTTCCAGAGACTATGCTGTCCCCAGCCCAGGTAAAGGACTCAAGTGAGAATGCTCAGGCAAAAGCCCTTGCCTTTGTTGCATCTTAAAGACATGTCACACCACAGTTCTGGTCTCTGTCTTGTATAATCCGACAAAAGCCACAACAATGATGTCCAAGTCATCATGGAGGTGAGTGATTTTGTACACTCAATTACCATTGCTAATCTGTCACAAGAGGCCTCCAAAGGCTACAATACCCCATGTGCCAAGTCAGACATCCGCTTCCACAAAAAGCATCTGTTGGGTGGTTATTTGAGACTGCAATGAAGGGCAAAAAAGTATGCCTTCACCACCACACAATAGACATGATCATCTTCACACTTTATGGTTTATGTGTGGGTGCGTTGTTTACAATCAAGTGGTGCAAATATATAATAAATACATATGCTCCAGCCATCATGTGGTCTGTTTCATTGCCCACAACTGTCCAAGGTGCCAATCAGCAGCATTAACAATGGCACTCAAGATGTGGTTGTGGGAAATGGCCTGTTGCATCTCACCGTTCCAAAGTGAGGTTGTGGTCTGAACAGAATTGCCTTTTCTGTACCACAGAAAATATCCAAAAGCATTCAGGAATCCATTGGATTCAATAAGCCACCAGGGTATACCATCTTAATCAGTCTTTCACCCCAGGAGAGGGGGGCAGTGCAGAGTTCTCTCTCGCTGAAATAAACGACCACTAGGAAGTGGTCCGACTATGACAACAGGGTTACTTCAGTGTCTCTTCCAACCATGACAATATGAGACAGCCCCATCTGTGTCATGGAAGCTATGAAGCTGGGCCAAGAGTGATCACAATCTGAAAGCTGAAATCTCCTACAACTAACAACCTGTGGTTTTCCACCCCATGGTAATTATTTTTAATACAAGCATTTACACAAAAAAAACCCCCACAACCCTTAGCGAGCGACAGATGAGGCATTCCTCCCTCCCCCCTCACAGAGGACAGAATGCCTCTTAAGCTAAAGCTTGTTAGGGACACCTGTATAAACAATGGTCCCCGCCCCCTCTTCATAACTGCTTCAATCATATACAAATTTATGCTATCCAAACCTTTTAATTAATTGCTTTTAAGAACTCAAAACAACAAACAGGCTAAGATTTCTTTAAATTGGGTGGCAGCCCACACTGAGGCATTTACCTCTCTGCAGGGTTGATCTTGCCACAATTCCTTCATACTCCATCGTTTCCTCAGAGGACTGGCCTTTGACTTCCCGTTTATTCTTCAGAGTGTCGCTGGCGAATTCCTTTTGTTCAGCAGGCTGACAAAGAGGCTGTGTGCTAAACAATTCCATGCTGCTTTTTCTTGGGAATGCATATTTCATCTCTTTGTTGTAGTCCTCTGTTTTATCAGGAACAGGAAGCGGTGGCTCTTCCTCAAAAGAGCTTCGCTTTCTCATAGCATTCTCTTCACGTTTTACGAATCCCCTGGGCTCTGTCTCTTCAGGCTCCCTCGACTGCCAGTTGCTCTCTCTCAATTCCACCGAAGGCTGCCACAATTCCGTTTTCAGGATGTTTTTTAATGAAGTATCTGCGTTTTCTGCTGGAGAGTGGTATCTGAAATCAGGTTTCCCAATCTCATTCATCACCTCGTCTTCTGCTGGCTTCACATGCAGATCCTTACTATACACCGGCGACAATGCAGACACCATGGTTGACACTGACGTTACAATAGTAGGGGACAAAGGGGCAATTTTCCCACTGTCACTTTGCACCTGTGGAGCAATATAAAGAGACTTAAAAATTAATAATTCACAGCTCACAGGTTTGGTAGCCTGCAATTTAGCTGCCACACCCCTTCAGATACAGAATGAGGGTTGGCTAACACAAACAAAGGTTCATATTTCATATGACCAGCAAAAACGAAACAGAAGTGATCCCTCTTCCCCTAGCTTTCCATATTTTCTAAAGCGGCTTTTCATTTCCACAAACAGCTCTTCCTCATTAACCTACCACAAAATATCAGCTAGTATGTTAAGAGCCCAGTGGTATAGTGGTTAGAGGGCTGGAGTAAGTATCAAGGAAATGCAGACTGAAATCTCCACTCAGCCATGAAGCTCCCTGGGTGTCTTGAGCTAAACTCTCCTCAGTGTAACTACCTTACAGGGTTGTTGTGAGAGAAAACTGGAAGGGTGGGGGAGAAGAACCACCATCTATGCTGCACTGAGAAACTTGGAAGAAGAGTGCGATAAAAATGCAATTTGTAACAAAATAGTTTTTGATAACTCATTTTTCCAAAAAATATTTTACAAATGCTTTTGTAGTGTACATATGTATTATACTCGGGGGGCATTTCCTCCACATTCCAATTCTACAGTTCACCCATGGACATTACTTACTGCTTTGTTCTCAGCCTCTTAAGATACAATTTATGGAACCTACGCATTCCCCTCCCAATTCTTGCTGAGAGAGTGAACTTGCTAAAGTAAAACACATTACAGTTACCCTCACAGGTATAAGGAACTTAATCCAACTAGAGTTATGCCGTCATGAAGCAACAGCATATCACCCTCTGGAGAAATATTATGGCATCAAATGCAAAAGAAAAATAGACCTGCCACTCATACTGTTTTCAACACTGCAGACTAGTATAATAAAATTGAACACAGGTGGGTGAAAATCTATATACATGCAACTCTTAAATATAAAACAGCACCTCAAACAGTATTAGCATCAAAGCTTTGAACAACATCACAGCTAATGTCTCCCTTCTACTTGTAATGCTATTTCCCCCCCAGGCAGCAGATGGGATTCGTTGCTTAAACTTGCATTATGGAAAGAATCTGCTGTACACTGGTGCCTAAAACCCAATGGGGAAAGTTCACTAGCCAGTAAACAACTTTAAAATTAAAGAGCAGGTGTGTAGCTTGGGGAGTTCAAGACCCAGTGTTACTCCTGGATAGAGAAGTGGCAGCTGTGGCCACAAGTGTTTTTGGCTAGCTTAGACTACAGTCCTGGAGAAGGCAAATCTTGCCACAGTTACACATACCTTGTTTACATCCATATAATATTACTGTAACGTGCTCTACTTGGGGCTGGCTTCAAAGTGCTTTGGAAACTTCAGCTGGTGGAGAATGAATCAGCTAGGGTTGCTGACGGGAGCCCAGTTTTAGGATCAGTGGTGCAACAATAAAACTGCTAGCACATTTCCAAAGCTAAGAAGAGTCTTGTATGGTTGCAAATTGGATGGGGGACCACGTGTTGAGATTCCTGCATTGCGGGGGGTGGGGGTGGGGACTAGAAGGCCCTGGGCATCCCTTCCAAATCTACAATTCTATGATTCTGTGATCAGTGTATCTTTGCAGGCTTATGGTATGTTTCACAAGGCCCAATTCAAAGTGCTGGTTTAAAGCCCTAAATGGTTTAGAAGAAGAACATCAAGAGGACTGCCTTCTTCAAGATTCAGGTAGGTAGCCATGTTGGTCTGACCAATAAAAAAAAATAAAAAACTGTCCAGTAGCACCTTATAGACCAACTTAGAACAAACTTAGTTGTTATAGAACAAACTTAGTTGGTCTATAAGGTGCTACTGGACAATTTTTTATTTTGTTTTCTTTTGCCTTATTCAAGAAAAGACTATCCACATGCTGTGACTGACAGGGGGCCAGGCTCTGCATCACACACTCCAAAAAGAGGTGAGATAGTTGGGCTCATGAGAGAAAGCCTTACCAGTGGTGGCACCTGAGCTCAGAACACACCCTTGCCCTGGGAACCTCTGTCCCTGTTTTCTATAGGAAAATGACAACAGCTCTTTTCCAATGACCTGTTTGTTAAGATGCTGTTTTAAGTATGCTCTTCAATGAATTTTGCAACTGCTGGGTTTTCATATGCTGCATATATTGTTCATTTCATTGGATATAGTATTGCTTTTATTGTTAGTTGTTTTACTGCGATCATTTACTGCCTTGCAGGTCCCATTTCTGGGACAGAAAAAGAAGGAACATATATTCAATAATTTCCTGAGCTTTTTATTTTATGGTGTAAAAGGGTTGCAGAGTTGAAAAACGCAAACTTCAATGGTGAAAATTCAAGTTAAGCTAACATAGTCTTCAACAAATGTAGCATTCCAGATTCAGATTAGGGAATTGAACCTAGGATAGCCCAATCACTTGTGCATTTCAAAAATTTGGAGAATAGTGGTGTTTACCAGTCGCATCCTATCGGCAGTAGGATTTCTATTAAGACACTACTTATTACCGAAACTGGGGAAAAAACCCTCTGTCTTTAAATGATTACTCAAAGCAGAAACCAAAAATCATCACGAGTGCAATGATATAAGGGCTTGGATTTGGCATTCAAATATCAAGAGTAATGGCAACTGCAGTTTAGGTTTTACTCTCAGGTAAACACAAACAGAAGCCTTCCAAATTGTTGCATTAGAAAGATGTGTCTTGTCTGCTTCTTGGCAAGCCATTGCCTGTACATGCTGTGACAGCAGTCACACGGCTGCATTAATAGCAAGGAACATGGTGCATCATTTGATGACGACTTGCACCAACATATTATGGAGACTTAACTTGGGGTGGCTAAGCCTCATTGAACTCATGACACCTAACAACTGCTGAGTAAATATGCCCAAGAATCGGCTGCCAGAAGAAAATATCCTGTATATACCTACCTGCTCAACTTCTCCAAGAGTGACAGGCTGTGTCTGATAACGAGCTTTCGACCTCCTTTGCCTGATATCCCCTCTGCTCCTTGTAGAGACTGCCTTTGTTATGGGTTGAGATAATTTGTTAAATAAGGCCATCTTTTCTGCCAAGCTCAGGGTGGAAGAGTCTGGTTCCCCAGACTGATCTTGCTCAAGGGCTTCTCTGGCTTCTTTGATTTCTTCTTTAGCCGATGTCTTTTGGTTCGCAGATGCCTGCAGCCTTAAAAGTGGAACTGAGAATCAGTACTGAGAGTTGCTAAGCAGTTAGCAGTCTTGTAGTTTTAGATGTAGAGAGCAAAGTATGGGGTGGGGTGGGGTGGGGTAATCAGGAAAGCTAACAAACAAAATGTGTTGGCAATTTGACTAAGCTATGAAATCAGCTTCATCAATTCTGACTGAAGAACTGCTAACATAAAATAGCATTTTGCGATTTGTTTATAAATGCTCCCCTAATGGCACTGCTTGCAGAGTGACGAACTGCCCTAAAAGAGTCGTCCAAGTGGCAAAAAGATGCAGTTGTACAGATGCAGTGAAACAGACACACAGTTCACACTGCTGGGGTCTTACGTGTTCTGAACTCTCTTATTCACTGCTTCTGGTCCTCACATAGGCATCTGTGCATAGATTCCATATTAATATGCACAGTGGGTCTTAAAGGAGTCACACTGCACATGTGGGAGAAGGACGTCCAAACATCTACATCTACAGTGGGTGCCCCTCTTTGTAGGGGTACCCACCTTCTTATCTTATTTTTTTTCATAAATTTTATATAACTGCTTGATTGTTAAAACAAAACAAAAACCCAAACCTCAAAGTGGTTTACAAAAAGATTAATAAATAAATACATCTTGACTTCCCTTCTCTTCCCTTCCCTAGTCCATGGGGATGAAGGTCCTTGAATGTGGAGTGAATTTACCTCCTGCATTAGTATTGCATTGTCTAACTTTTGCTAATCATAAAAGGGAAACAGGAGGGGGGGGAAATCACCTCAATACAGCAACACCAATCCACACAGCAAGTAGCAGAAGTGGTGAAGCCAACAGTTCCGTAAAGGGTCAACCAAGCCCTGCATGCATTAGCTTGTTCATAGAGAAAGCACACAGCAATGGCACCCTTACATTGTCCTCTCACTCTCTCCTCTTCTACAAGTCTATATTCACTGTGTTAGTTCTGGGCTGAAGGTATGTACATAGGGGACACACAGGGAAGAATTGATGTGGAGCTGCTCACACACTGAGGAAGGGTCATAATTCATTGGTAGAGCACATGCTGTGCATGGAGAAAGCTCCAGGTTCAGTACAGTCATTGTAGACAATTAATAAGAGAGATGGAACCAATGACAGCTTCCTATAGAACTACATCTCCTATGTTCCATGTGCCCAGATGGCCAAAACCAAGAGCTGGGAGATATTCCTAAAGACATATTCACAGTAACTTTGGCCAAACCCTGTTTAGAAGACAAAAGTTACATTGTAAGGTGCTTGCAAGAGGCGACAGGGAGGATTAGAACGATACCATGGCAATATTGCTCTATCATCAACCTGTGCTCTATCTTGCTTGGCTTCACACATCTGTTACGTCTTTCCTCTTTGGCTATAATGACATAGACCCTTGTTAGTTCCCAAGAGAGGAAAGAGGCTAGGAAATATACCAAGAGATTGTGGACCAGACTAGAGGAACAGAAAGGAGGAAGACAACTCATCTACATTCTGAAAGCCAGAAAGACATGTGGATGTCCAATAGAAAAAGGCTATATAGCCTGAAAGGTCTGGGGTATTTAAGTGTTCAAGATTTAAAGATCCAGAAGGATAAGCCATGTTGGCCTGTTGTAACAAAAAGCTAACAAAAACAAAGTAGCATAAGTGAGTGTCCTGTATTAGTATACAAGATCCATATCTGACTTTGGGGCCACAATAAAACAGCTACCCTTTGAGAAATCACAAGTCTTCTATGGTTTTTCTACAGTGTTATTTCCCAATGCTTTCTTTTGCATCTCTTAACTTTAAAATCACAACATGCAACAGAAACAAGCAAAGAAATTTGTGCTTACACCTATAGGTGGTGCAATTTCTCATCCTTCCATTAATTCAGCAAGTTGTTAGAAGTGGAGAGAAACAGAGGGGGGTGCAAGTTGCGGTATCAGAAAACACCTGGCTTTTTCACTTTTATTTGAGACACAACAAATGTCTTTGCTCAGCTTTTTAACATGCAACGTTCTTCTGCATTGGAGAAATGCACCTTCTAAAACGAGGCAGTGCGCTTAATTGGAAAGCTCCTGAATCAAACACTCAACAGGCAAAGAAGTCTATTGTTCTATCAGTCAAACACAGAAAGAGGACAAGAACAAACGACGTTCTTAAAAGTTCCACCAAATTGCTTGGAACACTTAAGACACTTGGGTTTTATGGATGCATTTGCTAGCAATGACCCTTGTGCTCCCTGTAACATGCAAGTCGTCTCCCCCAGTACCTGGCAGGATGTACAGTGCTCTTAACTACAGTGGGATTAGGTATTCTTGCCACTATAGAATGGGTATTCACAGTACGTAAGGCAGGGATAGGTTCACTTTAAAAAAATAGCCAAGGGAAGGAAAATGCACAAGAAGAGAGAGAGAAGAGAACAGCATTAAGAAAAAACATACAGTTTGAACCATGTAAACAAACCAATAGTAATTCCCCCCATTTAAAATAAATGGACATTTTAAAAAATAAAACTGCATTGTTGATCCAAAATATATTTGAAAGAAGATGGTCAAGGACATCCTGATTTTCTATAAAACTGAATCATTTTCATATGCATTTTACTTTAAAAAAAATAAAAAATAAAAATCTTGGCTGCAGGGCAGCAACACTGCTGCTCTGAAAGAAAGTTACAAGATATACAAAAGCACTGGATATTATTAATTAATGTGATGATGCACAGGTCTAGAAGTCTTCTAGATTTCTAGTAAGATTCAGCAGCTTAATTGTGCAGCACTCAAGGCAAGAAATCTGTTTCACTTGGCTTATAAGCCAGAACTGCAATTAACTCCTCCCTTACCATCTTTCATCTATTGCTTCATAAGCTTATATTGCTCATGCATTTTGCGTTGCTCCATTATCCCTTGCCTCCAAAAGCAGCTAGAAAGACATTCCCTCTGGCATACATTTCTCAAGGAAGCTATTCCTTAACAACAAGCCTTTTTCCTTATTACCAAGCCATAGGCACTTAATGAATGGGAATTTAGAGCGCCGTTAAAAAACACACAACCCAGTGGAATAGCAGACCTAACACATTTCCAAGACTTACGTAGCTGCAATGACCACTTCTTCGGTGGTAATGGGCTGTGTGCGTGACCTATCCTGCATTCGCCTTAGCCTTCTTTCCACCGCAGAATTCCTTGAATGTGGCTTCGGAAAACTCTTTCCGTCAAACGACTTTTCCATTTCCTAGAACCAGATGCACACCAGAACTAACAGGTTAACAGAAAGGAAGACTCCCAAATCAAGTGGGTGATAGGGTTGTCGCTCAGTTCAGAAGAGGGTTGTACCGTGGAACAAAGGAAGCTGCCGTATACCGAGTCTGCCGTTTGGCCCATCTGCCATTGGGTCCATCTAGCTCAGGATAATCAGTGCTGAATGGCAGCAACTCTCTAAGGTTTCAGACAGGGGTCTCTCCCAGTCCTCCCTGGAGATGCAATGGATTGCATTTGGGACCTTCTGCACAGAAAGCAGATGCTCTACCACCTTCTGTGACACCTATGCGCCAACTCCCAATGGCCACACTGGCTGGGGATTGATGGGAGCTGAGCAATGTCTGGATGGCCATAGCTTCCCCATCCCTGCCCACTCACTCATTTGCCTCCTACACACTTGTGGCCCAACTACGTATAGTGCAACACATGAAGCTGCTTTACACTGCCCTCAAGCCAGTGGGGGCATCTAGCTCCATATTGTCCACATTGACTAGCAGTGGCTGTTCAGGGGTCTCTGCCAGCCCTGCCCGAAGATTGAACCTGGGACACTCTGCACGCAAAGCTCTGACACTGAGGTGTGTCCCTTCTGCAGACTGAAATGGTGAGGGAAGACAAGGAGGACCCTTACCCTGAATAGCAACCTCTTTGCCGCAACACTCAGCTTGGCTCGCTCATCCACTTTCTCCTCATCTACAGATAATAAAGAAGATTACATGACATATCTTTAGATAAATCCAAGAGATTCTCATTTTTTTTTAAAGAAACACACACACATGTAATTAACCCAGGAACACAACTGGCAAAAAGGTACATCAAGAAAGTGAAGGTCTGTTTGGTTCTGGGAAAGACAGTAACATCGCTTTTTAATGAGCATCTGAGCTGCAGAATGTTATATAGTGCAATTTTAAGAGAGTCAGAGAATTGCTCTTTCCTGGCAGTTGTAAGGTTGAAGAGGGTTGAATGAGCTGAAGGACAAATCATATCCATAATTTTCAGTCAAAAGAGGTTATATTCTGGTATTTGTTTTTCATTTATGCTGAAGATCATGTAACTACTTGCTTCCTAGCCAGAAGATCTGAAGACCTCCCTTGTGACCCAGCAAACCTGCTTATTTTCTCCACTCCCTTGTAACACTGCCTTCATTTATTCTCCCTTCTCATTGCCTCTTTTTGTGCTGTTATCTAGATAGTAAGCCCCTCTGGGCAGGGACTCATTTCACTTCTGAGGCTGAGGGGGAGTCAAATTTGGTCAAGGTGTAACTAGCCTGCCACTAAAGGCTGATAGGTAAAACATGAAAATTTACCCATAAAAGAGCATGGTGAGAAAAAAATCTTACCTTCAGGAGCTGGCATTTCTGGACTGAATACAGACCTATGGGGATTTTACAAAAGAAAATATGAGTTGGAAATAAAAATTGTAAAAAAAATCCCTAAGCCTAATCTTGTTCAAGAGGGACAGCAAATAGGTTGCAAATGGGGAAAAAAGGTTTTCAAGTTACAATAGTGTTTCATTTACAATGACCTTTAAAAAGCAAGAAGGCAAGCAATGCCAGCCAGGTGTAAGTTGCATGAAGGAGAATGATGTCAACTAAAATAAAAATAAAAACAGACAGAACTTCAAATATTCTGCCAATTGTTACACACAGCACTGACTTTTGGCTTGAAGCCTATGAATTGTTCCCCTTTCACCTTAAAACATATAAGTAAATGTATTTCTGCTCAGAGTTGTGTGATAAACAGCCTTTAGAGTAAATATTGAACTTTTTATTTCAAAAATTAAAAATAGCCACCTTGAACTACATTGCCACCTTATCTGAATTAAAACTTATGTTGAGTTGCATTTTTTCCAAAGACTACTTTTATTACTGCCAGCTGTTATTCTAAATAACGCTGCTCCAGTGCGCTGTGCCATACAAATGCCTACCTATCTGTTTCCTTTCGCTCTGCTGAAGTTATAGGTTGAGTCCTAAATCTCTCGGAAGTCTTTCTACTTTCCCCAGGAGAAAAATAGCGCCTTGGCCTCCGTGACCCTCTTTCGTGTTCAGCACTGGCAGACAAATCAGTACCTGATGTTGGCATCTCAAACTGAGATTGACTTTTTTTTTTAACCACATCAGAAAGTGCAAAGAAAGGAAACAAAGAATTAGGATGGGGAAAGAGGGAAGGGAGAAAGAGAAAGAGAGGTGAAGGACAAATATAAAGCATCCCACCAAATCAGTCCATTATCAATCACTCTGCATGCTCCTGGAAAACCATGCATAGAAAAGTACAAAGTCATTCCATTCCAGCTGCCCCAACATCAGAACTTGCACTAAGCAAGCAGAAGCACAAACGAACAAGAGAATTCAGGACAACTCCACCTCCAAGACACACTAGATGGGAATTGACTCGTGTGTTTGAAGTGCTGCAGAACG
This sequence comes from Podarcis cretensis, assembly GCF_951804945.1. NCBI lineage: Eukaryota > Metazoa > Chordata > Lepidosauria > Squamata > Lacertidae > Podarcis > Podarcis cretensis. The sequence continues at coordinate 20,312,539 of NC_137181.1, forward strand.
CAACTGATGTTGAGTTTGGGGTGCCATTTTATGCCAAGGACGTGCAAGTGTCACACCAAGTTAAAAAAATATATACACATATATATTCAGAAACGTCACCTACAGTTCAGGTTTCTTGCAGGCATTGGCAGTTTCCAAAAAGGCATTACGGAGTTGGGCAACAGAGACTTTTGTGTCAACCATGGCAATCTCACCATTGGGGATCTTGGCTTCAGTGCTCTGAAACTCCATTGCATTCTTTGCAACATGCTCCTTACTTTTAAAAACTTCTAATTTAGGCGAACCACTATAATCAGAAAATGAGCGAGTAAGGAGCTTATGCTTCACTGGAGTCTCTTCCCGAGCCTGAACTTTCCCTTTAGCACTCTGTAGGTACACAACTCTTTCGCTCCTCTCAACGTTCTCCTGAGTCTTCGCCTGAGGTCCAGGCATCCATTGCATACATCGCTGCAGCTCTTTCTCAGGTTCCACGTTCCTTGGCTGGCCAATTGCCAGTTTCTCAAATTCATCTCCTCTGCTCAACCTACGATTCTCTGAAGTCAAAGTTGGCTGCCTTTCCTTCTCTGCCTCCAAACTGGAGTAAGTGAGCTTCGATGACGATCCATGATTCTGAGGCAAGTCACTTCTTTCATCATCCATCTTCACATCTTCTGGGAATCTGGTTATGAACGCTACATTTGCCGGCCCAGGAAGGTTATGAACGGGGCTGCTTTCTGGTTCTTCGGCTGCCACCTGTTTAGCTATATGAGCAATTCCAGCAGACTGAACATAGCCATGTGTTGGTTGGCAGGCCAAGCCAAGAGGCTGATTGGCAACCCTATGGAAAGCAGACGTTTCTGACTGAAGAGGCACGAAATTAACAGGCACTGGGCGAAACTTTCTTTGAGTCATAGTGTCTGCTGGAAGTTCAGGGCTTGAACGGGCACTTTCCTCTTTCACCAGTTTCTCTCTAACTTTTACTCTTTAAGAAAGAAAAATGGATTAAAAAAATGTGGGACAGTTGTAACTAAGCCAGAGAGGAGGGGGGAAACACATGCACCTAGTTTGGGGAAATCCAGCAACATCAAGTTTTAAGCATCAAATTAAACTAGACTAAACTAGTGTGGGAAATCTGAGAACCTTCCTAACAAGTGCCCTTTGCCCAATCTGATGTCAGAGAGGATCAAGACATGGATTTCAGCATAGTCATTTTTCTGTCCACTTCTATTTTCATGCGTTGTGCTGAACAATTTAGTCAGCTGTGTTCAATCTGCTGATGAGGAAATGTAATTAAGTATGCCCAAATGGAGAATAAATAGAATTTGGGTTTTCGTCTAACTACTTATATCACTAAAAAAAATTCCAAAAATTAACAACACTGGCACTTGTCCACCTTTACAGTGGAAAAAGAAAAAAAATGGGTGGCTCCCTTAACATGTTTCTTTTGTTAAAAAAAAAAGCAGCTGAGAACACATTATAAGAAAAACATGTAGAAAAAAGAAAAATACTCCATTTGAATTATAACCAGTGAGAAAATGTTCTAAACAGAGATGGAGAGCAGAGGCAACTGAATCTTGACACGTAACCTGAGAGCCAATACTTTTAGATATTTGTTTTATTTGTGAAAGACTCATGCCTCTACCTTTGCAAAATGCACAAGAAGTGTGAAACAGAAAAAGGGAGGCTCCTGCTTATGTATGTTTTGCTGAAATATGCAGCAATTTGAAAGTGTGCGCACCATGAAGGGGGGAGACTATATTTTATACTCTGCAACCTATACCTTAGAACAAAATATATCCTAAGCAGAGGATCTGAGAAAGAAATTCAAGTGTAAAACAAGCCGTGATCACCTGTCTAGGAACCACACATTTGCTCATTCACAGTAAGTTATGTTTTGGTTTAGTGTTGTGTGCAAACAAGGTATATATGTTAGAGAAAAAGAAGTGGAGTGTACAACTGATACCAAACTCCTTGTTGGATAGGGCCTCTCAATCATAGCTGAGCCTATTCTATATAACATTTGACACATTACCTTTTTAAAGGAACTGTTACTAATAGCAAGTGTTCATACACCACGTTATTAGCAAACCAAGTTCTCGTTTAAAGTATGTTGCACAGCACTAAACAGTCAGAATTTTGCTATAGCCTGTTTTTAACCACCGGATTTAGGAATACTTCCTTGCCTGCTCACTAGAGACCCACTTTTTGGAAGGACAACTCCTCCCTTTATGAGAACTACTTTATGTAAACATGCAAGCTGCTCACAGCTCCAAAGACAAGCTAATGTATTAACTATACACTTTTTTGTATCTTCACATTCAGGGAAACCACTCAGTAAGGGGCAAAAGTTTCTGCATTCAGTGCTTGCAACATTTCACAGGCTAGTATTCTGCTGCACTTCAGATTGCAAGGCAGGAGAAACATGTTAATGACAGGCCAAAAGGCAAGACCTGAGTTTAGCCAGTGCCACTATGTTTACACCTGTGGAGCAAACATTAAGGGCATTTCTAGTGCTTCCTACCAGAACATCAATTAGTGACAAAAAGGAAGACGCAGAAATTGTCCGGGGGGTGGGGAGGTGGGAGAGAGGGCAGGGGCAGAAGGAAAGTTTCATTAGAGCAGAAATTAAAAACAGAAGTTGTATTTTTTTTTAATCCACTGCCATTAAAGGGTGCCAACGACATTTGTTAAAATGATAGTGGGGGAAGGAAAAGGACAAAGGAAGTTAACAGTCCAAATTATTATTATTTAAGCCACACAGCTGCATGGTAGGATACCTGGAGGGCCAGCTGATAAGTGAAGGTGTATCCCCATCCGAATCTTTCTGAAGAAACCAATCAGGTTTTGTTTTCCCTGCACTACTATAGAAAATAGAGCTTCAGAATTTTTTTCTGGCAATACGTCAATGCATGCACACACAATCCTCCTGTTTCCCCCCAATTCCTTAAACAGTTTCTTCATTATTCACTGAAGGTATTTGGCTTATAAATGTAAGAGGCAGGCTTGTAGCTTTAGAATAGCTGCGTGTGAATGCAATTAGGAACATATCCACAATATGCACAGAAAAAGCTAAACCTCTCTTAAGACAAATATGCTCTCAATACAGACTGCTACTACACCCAGATGTGGGGTTGTTTTGGTTTTTTTGTAGCTACACATTCAAATCATTTTTCTTCTGGTTCGATATTTAATGAAAGAAAATATTCCTAAGAAACGAAAGTGTAACATAGTCAAATTAACAAATGATGCATTGTCATAATAAAATTAGTTTAGACCTGCTTTTTGTTTCTTTAAAGAGAAGTTTATCCTGAATTTTCATTTTAAATGTAGGGTGAGAAGTTATATTGAGATAAAAGGGAAAGTTATAAAGAGATTAAAAAAAGAAGTCAAATAAACCTTTTAAAAAAGAATTTCATTGAAACATCTATTCTGATGCCTCACCCCATTTTATAACTTCTCTCGGTTCAATGTTTTTTATTTGTGTTTTTTCAAAATAAATGAACTTGTTCATAGGCTTTGAAGAACCTGGACCTGGTAAGCCAGATTCAGAAGCCACTTACCACAGTTCCTGTTTTAGATGTAACAGGAAGCTATGCTGAACTGGCTTCCTAGTCTGTTTGCTCATGTGAAAGGAAAAATCAAAGTGACTGCAGGTTCAAGCAGTTTGGGCAAATCCTGGTTTATAAAGCCAGGATTTGATTGCATGAACAATGCCTTAGTCCTTCATCACTTAAATGAAAGCAGTGAGAGAAGTACAATAAATCAATATTTAGTGGTAATGATTGAAAACTGCAAGATTTTATTAAAATGCACACATTAAAAACCTAGCATCACCTTGAAAATTTGCTACTTCAGACCAGGCTCTTGGAATAAATACTCATTTCTGACACTGGTGAAAATATTCAATAGTCAATATTCAAAGTCAGCCACAAACTGCACCAAAAAACTAGGGGGGAAAGGGGGGAAGCAATGACATCGGCACCTTCCCCCAAATTCAGCATTCCTAGCCCAAGAAGCTGCCAGGATCTAGATAGGTATGGAAGCTAGAGAGTTTGATGCCAGAGTGAACTAGCTTAATCTTTATCACAGAGGAGCTTTAGCTAGAGTCAGAGTGACCTGACATGTAGCCCAAAATGGAAAGAATGAGGAAGCTGGCAGCATTAATCCCAATGAGAGAGACCTGGTTCAGATCTGCTTAATGTACTCTGCTATTTTGATCTATGCTAAAGCTCCAGAATATAAAAGCATACTTTAACTTGAAATAGTGAGTACAGTTTCTATGTATGCATATGCACACATGTGAACGTGCATATGCATGCACACACATGTACACTTTTTAGAAGAATGTGTGCAAAAGAAGCAGGCGCAATGCAAAGAACTAAAGATAAGGAAATACTGGGAGTGAGTTTAACACACATATTCTCTGGGCCCAAAAGGCAAAAATGAAATGGTATTTCAATAAGACTAAGTTCCATCTCTAACTACATTTCATTACTCTTATCTGTACCTGGAGTGATAGGATGTCTACCTCTTCCATGGTTTTCCCCTGCATTGTTCCCAACATCATGTTCACCTGTTTTGATTTTCAGCAGGGAAAAGGGAAACATTGTTTTCCTCAAAGTCCAATTAAAGGTCCAAACATCTGCCTTTCTTTGGAAGGCATTTGCTGCCATTGTTTGCCCTATCTGCTGCTGTGCCCAATTTAAGGCCTTTTATGCTCAGTGATCGCAGTCAATCAGCGATCACATAGTAAAAATGATGCTCACAATGCTATAGAACCAATCACGTTTGGTTCATGCTGATGTAGCCATGCTTCTTGAATAAGCAATCACTTTCCTCTGTTTTAACATAAGAGCAGCTCTCCAGAATTGGACCAAAGCCCAGTATAATCCAGCACCCCATTTCTCACATTGGCCAGGTGACACCCATGGGAAGGTCACAAGCAAGGTACAAGAGCAACCATTCATTAAAAAAGAAACCTGCAAGAAGAATTTTGGCGTATCCTTAATAAAAATCTCTACCCATATACAGAAGCTTGAACTGTTGGCTGAAATCACTTGGAAGAACGCCCTTTACCCTGGATACTGATATTTTTAGTGTGGAAAAATAAGAAAGACAAGTTTATCAAAGGAAATACATGTTGGATAGGAAAGATCTTAGTTCTGTCTAAGATGGAGATGCAAAGAGCCATGATTGCTCTTTGAACTTTGCAGGAGAGAAACAAAGGAAAGATGCCTCCTCTCTCAAGGTGAGACTGAGAGGAGGGGGAAATAGGATTTTAGGTCAGCAACCCTGAGAATGCCAGTCTAGCGTCTGAACAGTTTAGGTCATAAAGACAATCTGGGAAGCTTGGAGGTTCCTCTATCTACTTTCTTCCCATGCAAATCCCATCAGCTTTAATGCAAGTTGAGTTGCTTCCAAAGGCTTCCAACAATACTTGAGCAGCTACATTACTGCATAATTGCATAAAATGTAAGTGACTCCATGGAAGCAACGTTGGAGGAGGTGGTTAGTTAGCCCTGTCACCCCAGATACACACAAAGGGACCCTAAAACCCTGAAAAACCACCACAGACATACCATAATTACTTTCTCTTGGTACTTCACTGGTACAGAAATTTAGATAAAATGCATTGCAAGCAGAATAGGCAAAACAATGACCAATTAAGAGCCATCACTTTTACCTCATCTCCGAATACACAATAAAAATTAAATTCAAACAGGAAATGAATATTGGGCAACTGCAGAACAAGTTGGGAACTTAAAAGATTGCATTTGCCTGCCGCCAGTTTTAGGTCCCCATTGAACATGATGAATTCTGAAATACATGATCCACTTCAACTGGGCAAACACACAGCAATTCTTTCGCCGATGGCAAAGGTGGTATTTATAAAGCAACATTTTAAAAAAATATCTATAGAATTGGGAAGATTGCAGAACTCAACTCTGAAACTATTTTTTATTCATGCAGCCATAATCTTCCCTTGTCTTTAAAAAGCTTCCCAAAGGGGCTTTCATTTAGTGGGCTGAGACAGGTTTCATTTGAATCTAGGACAGGAACATATATTGGAGGTTGGGTTGAGAGACAGACCTTATTATAATCTCTACAATGTAGAATTTGTTACAGCTTCCTTCCAATAAGTCTATGTATTTGAATGTGTGACACTGCGAGCTACTTTGGTTGTTCCCTTCTCAATTTTCAGTTTGGACTGATCTTTTTCTCATTGGCTTACAGTGTAACAAGGGCACCATTTGTGGTGGTTGGTCCTGATCAGCCAAGTTTGTTAATGCACATGTAAAGCAATCAGCAGCTTCCTTCAAGCAACCTGTCTCTGCTTCAGCAGCAGCCTTTATCATCCAGTGTGGCTCAGCAGAGAGGCTTTGGCAACTGTGCTCACCTGCTGCCAGTCACAGGCCTTCTCCTTCTCTATTTCCATCAAAGTCTGTCTTTGGGTTTAAAGTGCTCAGCAATCTTCTTCTCATTCATTCATTCATTCTCTCTCTCTCTCTCTCATCACCATCAGTCAACATATTTGCCATGACAGATAGCTGTGGGGTTTTTATTGTGTTCTCTGTCCCATAATCTCTCGGAACGCTTCTTGAATATTGAGAGGGCTCGGACCCCTAAAAAAAAGACATGGGGGGCGGACTTCTTTGGCTCCTAGGAGTTGTCGTGCCTGCATTCAGACATCCCAAACACCCCCACAAGCAGCCAGTTACGTGGGGCAGAGATACACACACACCTGCAACACCAGAACACAGTTTAGCTGTTCTTGATGTTACTGGGAGTGAGAAGGGAGAAAGGGGGACTTGGCTGCCATTTTTTTTGGAGATGGCCATGTACTTAATAAGGCATCATGTGCTATTGACGGTATATTGTTTGCAGACAGAAAAGTGCAACCTGAAATCCTCACATTCACTTACTTCGAATTGATATGCGGATTGTCTGAAATTTACATTGGGTTTTATCTGTGGTAACTGGAGGGTCTGCAGAATATCTGTTCTCTCAAAATGGGTAAGTTCATTTGTAAAGGTATTTGCCTTTTTAAAGACTCAAATGCTTTTCAGAATTCTTTCACTCAATCTGTTCCCTATTTCTGCACTGACCTCAAAGTTTTTGCAACTCAATTTGTACACCAGTACAACACCACCTGCTTTCCTGGTTGATTTCAACCATTCTTTCAAAGGCTGTTCCAAACATACAATCTATGCCATGAATTTTCCCTTCCTAAAATCCTATATCCAATCTTATTCCTGCAACACTAGAAGTGCACTGTATGTGTCACTGTACTAACTCAGACCTCTTGATGGATAAACCTTGTGCCGCTTGCTTCCTACCCAGTTTTCCCCTTATTGCCAGTGTCACCTTCTAATATTAAGACAATGTGAAGTCCTTGGAGCAGGTACCATATATTCCAACGGTTGCTGTCACTCTACAAAACAGGAACAGGAAGAGCGCACTTACCCTAATCTGCTGTCGCTGAGGGAATGACTTGGTGAAGCTAGCTGCTTTGGTGAAGAAAGGGAAACCCTGCGAGTTTGCTTTGGCGAACTTGGCACTTCACTTAGGGAGGAGTCATGGCCGATATATGAGAAGGATGTGGAATTCTCTGATGCAGAGGGTAGATCGTGTCTGTTGCAACTAGGCTCTGGAGCTTCTCTCTCATTGTCCTCATTCATATGCAGTTTTTCCCTTTCTGGAGAACTTGCCCTCTCAAGCACATAATTTTCCTTTGACTCCAAAGAAGCGTTCCTCATCTCCTTAGTCTCTGTTCTCACTGAGTACAGAGAACTATAATCTTTACTTTCATCCTCATTTTTCTCACTCTTTGGTACTCTCTTCTCAGCCACTTCTTGATCTTTCCTTGCCCTGGTGTATTTGGATAAATATTCCGAGTCCACATCCGAATCTATTGAAAGTCCGTATTTCTCCGCCAGCTGGCGTCGCCTCTCTGCCTTGTACCTAGCTATCCTTTCCGCTTTGGACTCGGGTCCCTGGGAATCCATGACTGAAGGGCTGTAAGAAGGTGGCTTTGTTTTTCCTCCACTGGATTCTGCTTGGTATCTTGATCTAGGCTGATTCTCTACTGATGAATCTGAAGTTTCTTCTTCATTTGATCTTCCTATAACAACACAGAATAATTATAATGGACAGAAGATTTCCCAATTTCTCTCTTTTTAAAGAAGTCCTACAAAGTTGTAAGTATTATCCTGACACTCATCCACTTCCCTATGACTTTCTTCCAGATGCCTTAGTATTCAACACAAGTTACAATGTTTGAAGCAGACATTAAGGAATCTACGGGCAAGTCTTTGGGCTTTCTGTTCCGTCTCCTGTTTGCTAAAGAGAAAATGAAAAAATAGGCTAGGGTGATGGCTTGCAGAGCCTGTAAATAGCCTTTGCCTCTGTTCATGGCGCTTTGGTTAGGGAGCTCCCCACAGTTTGGTTAAAAAATGTCCTGGGTGGGACTGTGCATATTTGTGCCCCTGTCCCAAGGTTCAGAAGCATCCCTGGGCTCAGTCCCTTCAGCCTTAAAAATTCCCCTTAGGGGTATCCCCTGGATAGCTCAGTTGGTTAGAGAATGGCAACACCATTCTGATAACACCAAAGTTGCTTGGGACAGATGCATATTCCTGCACTGCAAGGAGTTAGACTAGATCAGGCATCCTCAAACTTGGCCCTTCAGCTGTTCTGGGACTACAACTCCCATCATCCCTGACCACTGGTCCTGTTAGCTAGGGATGATGGGAGTTGTAGTCCCAAAACAGCTGGAGGGCCAAGTTTGGGGATGCCTGGACTAGATGGTCCTCAGGGTTCCTTCCAACTTTACAATTCTAAGTTTTCTATGATTTGCTTATCTCTTTGTAAACAGCAGTTGGTGTCCAGGACTTGGGGCTAAAAACAGAGGAAGTTTAAGTCCAGCTCAGTTAAACAACCTTAATAGAGAGCAGTGAAAATTAGGAGTAACTTTAAAACTTGCAACTGCTGCCTGTTTCTTGAGCTTTTCCCACAAATATTTGAAGTTACTCTTCAATTTCCAAACCAAGCTGTGGGGACTTCTCCCATTATTATACATCCTATCAAAATACAGTAGAATTGCTTATAAGCTGTGTCTTTTATTTCAACCATATTACTTTTTAAATAGGCTGCCTTGGGCTGATAAAATCCTAGATACATCGTGCAGCTGAGCATCCTCACTATTCATCGATTCTATTGATCCTTATGGTTAGCTATTTCTAAGCATGAGTTGCATTTAAAAACAGAAACAAAAAACCTAGTACAGAAGAACTTAATAGTCGATCGGGCAAGACTTTGACTAAGCCCCTCTTAAAGCCACCTACTTTTTTATGTGCTAGCACACACTCCCATAGAATAAAGACCCTAAAAATGTTTAAGGTATTTTATACCAGTTGCCCTTAAAAAGATAAAGGAAATATAAGGACTCATAGCCAGGCAGAGCTCCTACTAGCTCAAATCTGCTACAATACTTGGTTAAGAACAGCACATATTACAAATATGTTTCTTACTGAAGTGAGGACTATATGGATCTGTTGCACGCATATATCTTGGTGTATCTTCTTCTAGCAAACGATGGGTAACCAATCCTGGACAGTTTTGCAAAAGGACAGGCTGAGTGTCATTTTCAATTCCCTCTAAACGCCTAGCTATCCTTTCTTTCCTGGGGAAGATGAAAGCAAGAGGTTATGCCAGAAAAAACCCCAAAGAACTGGAAATCTATCCTAAGGAGAAATATAGAGGAAGATCTAGAATTTACCTTTTCATTTCCAAGGTATCCTGCCTGTTCGGTTCAAAGAGTTTTCTTAATTCGGAAACTGAAGCAAAACAAAACCCCATAAAATACTTATTAGAAATCTGAAACTATGCACTTTGTTAATGGAGTGATTTGCAGTTGTATTTTAGGTTAGTCATAAGCGTAGACCCACTGAAATGCACAAGACTACTTGTAATTAATATTACCTATTAATATTAATGGGTCTACTCTGAGAAGTCGGATACAACTTTGGATTTTTACAAGACGGTTATTAGCAAACAGAGGATTAAGAAAAATATTATGTAAAACTTTGGAAACCAGTAGAATACCAACATTATTCTCATTTCTGTTCAGGATGTTTCTCAATCATGCATAATCATAAAGCAACTTTTGGTAGAGGTGAGCCAGCTTGTGCTATGCAGCCACTTCCCTGATCTTAAAGAGCTTCTCTTTTGAAGTTAATAGAATTCTGTGTTCCTTCAAACAGCAGACATTCACTTTTTTAAAAAAATCATACTTCATGCTCAGTGGAGAAGCCATTATAAAGAAGGAGGCAGGAGCTCTTGCTTCAAAGGTACATTAACTCTAAAAGCCACAACTGTTTTGCAGTCTGCTAGCAAGCAGCAGCATTCCACAACCAGGTGCCACCACTGAAAAGTCAGTGTTTCAGTCACAATCCATCTCACTTCTGCAAAAGGTGGAATCCAGAGCAGGGCATATAAACCAAATGTAGGCAGTGGTGGAGCTTCATGCTCCAGCACCGGGGGTGGACAGCAGGCGGGGGCGTGGCGCGCCGCCCACAGGGAAGTGGCACACGTCCTGGGGGTGTGGTGCATTGCCTGTGGGGGCGTGGCACCCAGCATGTGTATGTGTGGGGGGGTGCAGCTGTGATTGCACCCCACCAGGATCGTGGTGTAGGGGGCGATGCACTCCCCCCACCCCCCTCTTCCTCCGCCAGTAAATGTGGGCCAATGAACTTAAGGTAATAGTTGTTGTTGTTGTTACCATCTACGTTTTTATTCATTTTGCAACAGTGTAAATAAAAACAAATAACACCCCAAGAGGAAGCAGAAGTTTACATACAAAGTGGCAGCTGCTTTTGACACCATGGTTTGCACAGCTATGTTCATTCAGGCTCTATCCAAAATCGGCAGGATCAGAGCAAAATCAGAAGCTGGCAAGTCAGGAGGAACACTGAGACCAGAGCTTGGGGAGGGGGAATCTTGTGGGCCATGAGTGGAGCAAACTGCATGGCTTTCACTCGCTTTTCACTCCCCAGCCCTGGTTAATTGACAGAACAATTTTACTGCTTGAACCACTAATGCACTGTGTGCTTGGCAACTCTAAAGCTGACTACAGCACAGGTTTTTAAGGGGGCCTTTGGAGAGTTATGCAGTCATTTCCCTTCAGGCCACAATTTTTAGGTACGTGTTTAAGAGCCGAGGACCTAAGCCACATAAATAACACCTACGCATAGCCAGCTCTTATTTAGGTGCAGGCCTAAGAGCATAAACTTCTTTTTATTGCCATCAATGGACCGTCACCGTGGTTAACATATGAACTGCAAGTCGCCCCTTCGCTGAAGCAAAACCCTGAAGAGTTTATTTGCAAGTGAGACCTGCAGCAAAATGCCTCCACACTCCATAAGAAATGTTCCTGTTCAGGGCCCCAGGCAGCTTGGAACAGGAGATTTGTACTGTGGTCCCGTTCAAGCCTTGCAGGGGAGGGAAGGTGAAAGAAACAAAATAGGATTCTCTCCTTTCCCACAGTGCAGTGCTGGATGGTCCATATCCCAGGTTAATAGCCAGCTGAGAGGTTAAAACCCTGCAATCTTAACTCTGCAATTGATGCAATGGTCTTCCTCAGGTGTCAGCAGCATCCTGGGCTGTGCTGCTGTTTTGCAGGCCTAAGTGAAAGCTATGGGCTTGTGGAGTATCTCCCCAACACCTTCTCAAGCAAGACCTGAGATAAAAATAGCACAGACCTAGCCTGTGCAGCATCACACTTTTTCCACACTTGAGATTCCAGACAGTTATATCAGTTACATAGGTTAACACATGACTGGAGGCACTCCTGAGGCAACTTTGTCCCCATCCCCTTTAAAGTGACCTGACAGGTAGCCCTGCTAACATGAAGTTCCTCTAGATCAGGAGCGGGCGAACCTGGGGCCGTGCAGATGTTGATGATCTACCACTCCCTACAATCCCTGACCTTTGACTGGGAAATTGCAGAATGCACAAAAAGTAAACATTTCCTACAAAAGGGACACAAATCTGGGAGGGGCGGGTGCTGAAGTGTCCAACAATATCTGGAGGGCCACAGGTTCGCTTCCACCCTGTCCTATATGCTGTATATAAGTAAAATTCACATTCACCTAGGTTTAAAAGTATTTTCCCCCCACAGATACTAGTAAATCCCTGGGGGTCAGTTAAATTTTGCTTTTCATATGCGTCCTGTAATGTATGTATCATCAGTGCAAGACACCTGCATGCTCACTCTTTTCACGATCCCATTGAGAGGTATACAATTTCACACAGACGTGCTGGGCCAGTCTGAACATCAGCATAAACATTTGACCATTGAAGGATACAGCTGGGCTGCACAAGTTATCTCAGCACAGCTGAGAGGTACAGAACACTTACAAGAGAGAAAGCAGCGTTTTAAAGATGAGTGATCCGAAATGCATTTGCAACCAGCTTTGCTTTAAGTCACTTAGTCCCAAGGATTTTATACAGATCATGTAAGTGACAACCCTTCTCCCATAAGAGGAATCACAGACTTTAGAACCTATTTTTAAATGTTGCACAGGACACTTAAAACTGGGTTATTTTGCAATAAAAGGTAAAGGTACCCCTGCCCGTACGGGCCAGTCTTGACAGACTCTGGGGTTGTGCGCCCATCTCACTTAAGAGGCCAGGGGCCAGCGCTGTCCGGAGACACTTCCGGGTCACGTGGCCAGCGTGACATCGCTGCTCTAGCGAGCCAGAGCCGCACACGGAAACGCCATTTACCTTCCCGCTAGTAAGCGGTCCCTATTTATCTACTTGCACCCGGGGGTGCTTTCGAACTGCTAGGTTGGCAGGCGCTGGGACCGAGCAGCGGGAGCGCACCCCGCCGCAGGGATTCGAACCGCCGACCTTTCGATCGGCAAGCCCTAGGCGCTGAGGCTTTAACCCACAGCGCCACCTGCGTCCCTATTTTGCAATAGATTGCATTATATTTTGCAATATATATTATTTTGCAATAGATTGCATTATAAATCTTAGTTTAGAAAGCTATATATGATTGGAGGGTGTTTTTACACGAGGCAACAGTTACATTTTAGCAGGTTAAATATGCCAAGAGTGTCTTAAGATATATTCCAATGGCAATTTAAAAACAAGCAAAGGAAGAAATATCTTTGTCTCTCCAATTATATTTTCTGTGTGTCAAACAGCTTTAAATTTCAGGAAGGAACAGTCTTCCCTATCACACTAACAAATGTCCCACATTATGGCAAAAACTCTCTCAAGCAGGATAAAGGATCCAGTTAGATACTAGCCATGTGACAATAATGCACAGCCTATTTTAAGAGCAAAATTGAAAGCCTTTTGCAGTTTCTATCACAAGGGAAGACACAGGCATGTCTAAATCAAGACTTTGAGAATTTTGCATCACCATTTTAAAAATAAAAATAATACCTAATTCCCAGATCAATTTCATGTAAGCAAACGTACTGATTTCTCTGTGCACCACTTTGGAACTATTTCATGATGCTAGGGCAGTGTTCTTCCAGCTTGGGGTCCCCAGAAGTTGTTTGACTACAACTCCCATCATTTCCAGCTATCTTAGCCAATGGTCAGGGATGGTGGGAGTTGTAGACCAACAATATGTGGTGGCCCAAGGTTGAAGAACACTGCGCATGGGGATGATATTGGAAATAACATAGGATTGGAAGGGACTTGGAGACAGTGGGGAAGTTTTGTGATAGAATGGATGAGCCCTGAGGCAAGGACAATGGGGTCAGAAAAGAGACTTAAACAGAAAAGACTTAAACAGAGAGCCTTGGGGAATGGTCGCTGCCTTCTTCTGCGGTATGCAGCTCATTTAGAGCTACCCGGAGTTACTCCTCTGCAAGAGCTCTCCTAGTGCAGCTGCTCTGTGCTTGCAGTCCTCTGTCCAGTCTAAAATGAACAGTTTTTCTTTGGAGATCTAAGTCTTCCATTAGGAAGATTCCATTAGTTGATTCTAGGTAAAGGCAGTTAGGGCTGGAGGCCTGAACTAACCATTCACATAATGCTCTGTGTTTTTGAGAGGCCCACAACAGGGAGGGAGGCTTGCTAAGGGCATCTTGCCCCAGGACCCTACAAGACCTGGAGATGGCACTGAACTTCATGTTCCCGGTTCCTTTTTGAGGGAAGAGGGAGGTGAATGACCACTGCAGGGAGATTTCACACACCAGGATAAAAGTTGAAGGTTCATTGTTGGCATGTCAGAATTTTGCAAGGAGTAGAACTATTATCCCAGAACAAACCCTCTGCTTTCAGCATGCCTCTTTCAGAAATGGGGCAAAAGGTTGTTTACAAAGGAAGCATGTCTATGGCAATCTTTCAAAGCAACGTTCTAAAAAGCCACTATGCAAGAAAACACAATTCTGTACCTACCTTTTGGCAGCACTGCTAAAAGGTTGGCATCGATATCCTTAGTGCTGTTTGCAAGCTCTTCTTTATCCTCAAATGAAAACTCTTTCTGAAAACTGTAGCATCGACAACATTATGTTTAACAAAGGTGTGGAATACTCTTCTATTAATCAAGTTATACTGCGGAATACAGGCAGTCCCCCCCCCTTACTGGGAGCATCAGTGCCTTAGCTAAAAAGTACTTGGACAGCCCATGGCAACGGCTTATCATCCTTGATGATCAATACTACATATTATGCCATATCCTCATTGGTTCTTCTGGTCCTTGGTTTATTAGTGTGGGAGTTCATGCCTGTGCTGTGGAAAATATACTAATCTCACAAACTCTCTTTTGTTCTTCTGGCTGCAGTTTATTACTATTATTATTCTCAGTCTAGACCAGCCTTCCCCTGATGTGCACTCCAGATGTTGTTAGTATCCAACATCCCCAGGTTGCATGCCCAGTGTTCAGCAATGGTAAGTGTTGTAACTCAGAAACATCTAGAGGGAACCAGGTTGTGGAAGGTTGGTCTATGTCTTGGCTCCTACCCTGACCATTGCTCTCCATAATCAGAAATTCTCTAGTCATTCACTAATCGTAGAGATTACAAATACAGCATCTATCCATATTTACCTGGTTTTGATCTGCAACTCCTGGGTGTGCTGCAAGCTCATGCCATTTACAGGAATCTTTTCATGCTATTTTTGCACAACACACACACACACACTTCCCTTCGAAGCTATTGATGCCTACAAGAGCTCATATCTGCTCCTGCACACCGGGTGCTTAGAATGTGTGCTGTAGCCTACCAAAGTGATACTCCTCCAATTCTGAAACATCACTGTTTTCTCATTTGTTTTTAGGTGTATTACCTTTAAAGATCTACTTATATTTTTTCTGTCAATATATCTTTTTCTGCAACTGAATTTAAGGGATGTCATTTTCATATAATTGGGAGTCATAAACTCTTGCTGCTCTACTGCAAATCACCCAAAGATCTACCAGTACATCCAAAACAACTTTCTACCCACTTCTATTCTAGCCAATATGACTTGTAAAGCTCACATTGTACTAGTGGTAGGATAGGCTAAATTTCTGACTTAATAATCTATGGCAGGGCTGAAGAGCTACATTTCTTCTTTTTCTTGAATTTCCTCTCTCTCCTGGCACAAATTAGAGAGGTGGCCTTTGCCCACTTTTATCCCCTGCCAATCTGTTGCTAGAGGTCCAGATACTTTACAGAAGCCAGAAAATATCCATTTCCTGCTTCTTCAACTTCAAAATATCTTGTGAACATAGCTCATTAAAATGATCATGATAATAAAGTACCACAGCTTACAGTTCCTAACTTTTCCTTTAAAAGAAGAAGAAAAAGACTGCAAATGTTTCCATGGTTCTTTGAGACTTGAAAGATACTCATAAAAGCACAGCCCAAAGAACTAGGCTTTCTAATCTTCCAATTATTTACTGTTTTAAAACTAGCTAATGTTAAACAAACTGCTAAGCTGTCTGACTGATTTCCTGTTACACAGGCTGAGAATAATTTTGGGCAAAGAGGGCATGTTTCAAGATGAAAAGGATAAGGAGGACTGCTCTCTGCTTCCGTGACGTACAGTCTTTGAATACCTGTCCTATTAACCTAATTACCATTCCCAACAATCAGCAACACCGTTAACTCAAACCCCAAGGAAAATGGCATTTTGTCATTATGGCTCATTATACTGCACACCCAAATAAGTCATAACCTTGAACTCCTTCATGGAAAAGGCAGCAAAAACAAATGTACATAACCATTCCTTATAAAATACAGACCAGCATACATACGTCAGCTCTCTTTATTTCAGTTCCTCTATTGCTCTTTGTATAGAGAGGGACCACATTTCAGTAGATGGGAGACATAACTCAGCAGCAGAACATGGAGTTTGCAAGCAAAAGGTTTCAGGTTCAGTCCCTGGTATATCCAATTGAAAGGGCTGGGAGATGGGATCACTATCTGAGATTCTTGAGAGCCACACCTGTGGTGTGACTTGGCATAAGGCAGCGAAGTGGGCCTGGGCAGAGCAGAAGCTTTCATTGCAACCAAGGGAGGACCAGCCAGTATTTGCATGTACCGTACATACATGTCATGACAGTAGTAACCGCAAAAGATAGGTACCGTATTTTTTGCACCATAACACTCACATTTTTCCTCCTAGAAAGTAAGGGGAAATGTCGGTGCGTGTTATGGAGTGAATGCCTGCGGGTGGCGGGGGGGGGGGTGGATCTGCTGCAGTCATGAGCAGAGGATCCATGGTTCCCCTTCCTTCCCTCCTCCGTGGTTACAAAGAATGGATCCACATGGATCCTCAGGATTTTTGCATTGGGCTACTCCAAACTCACTGTCAGATCACATGTCTGTAGCCACAGCATGAACCACAAAAATCATATATCCACTATTTCATTTAGAATATTTTTTTCTTGTTTTTCTCCTCTAAAAACTACGTGCGTGTTATGGTCTGGTGCGTGTTATAGAGCGAAAAATACGGTACTTGGTTTCTTTCCTGCCTCTCCTGCTTTTGGCTGGAGTTCCATTTATTGCTCAAGAAGGCTCCTTCAAGACCCAAGCCTGCTGTATTCCAAAAAAAAGCATGATATGGACCTTTTTTTTTTTTTTTAGGACAGAGACTAAAAGATTGGTTTATACAATCACTTTCTTAATTTCTAGCGTGAATCTGTATGGATGATTAGTGCAGCGCACATAGATTTAAATACGCAGTCACTTCTGATATCTCCAAATGTATGTTCAGAGGGGTAAAAGGTTAAAAAAAAGGTAAAGGACCCCTTGACAGTTAAGTTCAGTTAAAGGCAGCTATGGGGTTGTGGCGCTCATCTCGTTTTCAAGCCGAGGGAGCCAGTGTTTGTCCACAGACAGCTTTCTGGGTCATGTGGCCAGCATGACTAAACCACTTCTGGCACAATGGAACACCGTGACGGAAACCAGAGTGCATAGAAATGCCGTTTACCTTCCCACCACAGCAGCACCTATTTATCCACGTGTACTAGTGTGCTTTCAAACTGCTAGGTTGGCAGGAGTTGGGACAGAGCAACGGGAGCTCACTCCATTACAGGGATTCGAACTGCCAACCTTCTGATCAGCAAGCCCAAGAGGCTCAGTGGTTTAGACCACAGCACCACCTGCTTTGTTTGTGGCACCTTAAAGATGAACAGTTTTATTGTGACATATGTTTTCATGGGTTAGCAACCTTCTTTTAGGTGCATGAAATGTTACCTTCAGTTGTGAGGCACACGCGCACGCGTGCACACACACACACACAGATATACAGGAGGTGTCAACAGTGGAGTCACAAGACCATGAATTACCAAGTACAAGAGGGCTGTGACATTTCAATTTGAACTTTGAACAGAAACCTCACAGACCTCCTTGTTCCTCTTACATTTCATAGCTTTTGGCTTCACTCTTAGTTTTCCCCCCTGCCAGCTGAGAATAACATTTCAAGCATCTGACAGAGTGGGCCCTGCCCCATAAAATACTATGGGCTGGTTTGCATAGCCAGTAAGCCATGGTTTATGGCTTACCATGAAATAGCAGCATGCTAGTTCTTGCTGCTGAATTGCTCTGCCTGACCTAGAGCCAGGAACAACAAACCACAAACCTTGCCTTGACATTACATCCTTGCCAACACTTGCACTCTGTTTTCTCCAAAGAAACTACAGGCAGAAGCCAAGGTTTGTTCTTGACTTGCTGCGAATGGAAGAGAAACTGATCGTGAGTGATGGTTCACACACAACACTAATCATAGATAGTTTGCTCCTCCTGGCTCCAGGCAGTGTGGAGCAAACTGAGGCAATTCAACAATATCCAGAGTAAACTATAAACCAGGGTTTACTACGCATGAACTAGCCCAAAATACCTGCTAGTGTCCAAGGTGTCAAAGGACTCTTTGTTGTTCTGCTATATAAATACTACAATGATGAAGATTAAGCCAAGTGTTGTTCTTTGTTCTCACCAGAGACTAGTCAGTTACACCTAAGAACTCTTAAGAGTGTTTTGTTTGTTTGTTTACCTTAGTGTCCTCCTCCTTTGGAGTAATCTTGGAGTCTTATACCTGACCAAATTTTCTTTGTCAAAATCTGGAAAAAAGAAAGGAAATTATATCACATCAGCAAAAGGTTTAATGGGAGAGAGAAAAAACACCAGTGCTTTAATAGTCTAACCTTGCACTTTGAGCCAAACAAATCAATTATTAAGTGTTCATATGGTGAAAGCAAACAATGCTGGGGAGAGAAAATAATAACAGAACACTGACTATGACTTAGAACTATGAACAGAGGACTGAGCCAGTAGCTCTCCTGTTGGCGCCTTGGGTAAATTTATTATACTG
Source organism: Podarcis cretensis (assembly GCF_951804945.1). NCBI lineage: Eukaryota > Metazoa > Chordata > Lepidosauria > Squamata > Lacertidae > Podarcis > Podarcis cretensis. The sequence goes on from NC_137181.1 coordinate 20,331,331, forward strand.
TAGTTAGCATAAGTTCCACAGTAGCCCACACCATGGTGAACCAAACTGCCACTTGCCATGAATGAGTAAGCATGCTGCTCACATCATTCCCGCCATGTGCTTCCTGCATTAAACATGGAAAACATTAAACACAGGGTTTTTAGCTATGTACACATCTTGGTGATGTCTGATCCATACTTACAAGGCATGTTCCCATTAAAAACAGGTTTACCATTCATACTTCACATTTGCATTACAAAATAATGGTGCAATTACAGTAGTTGTTTCTACTGTTTAATGATTGGATTAGCCTGAATGGGAAGTGCAGGAACCACTGCACAAAAGTAGGATGCAGGAAATTTGTGGTGAGAACCTGTTCTGGGCTCCCCCTCCTCCCATGCAAGAAAACGGCAGAGGGATTTGGCAACAGCACCATCTTTGGAGTCTGCTCATATATTGACTCCAACATTCCCCCATCATGCCTTGTGGAACAGCTGGAACAAGTGGAGCTGCTGCAGAATGTATTAGATCAATGAATCTAAGTTCCCCAATGCCATGCAGAGATACTCTTGAAAAGTAAGATATAAAGGAAGGTAATGGCAGGGCTGCCATGTTTCAAACAGTGTAAATCTGGACAGAAAAGTATGGCAACCCTAGATGAGGCTACTTTGCAACTACTGCCTGTATCCATGGCCCTCACAGGAAGTAAATCAAATGGCTTTGGGCTGTATCCAACCGACTTCCACTCACACAAAGCCATTTCCCGTTCCCAGGGAGATGACGTTGCGGGCTGGTCACAAGCCCGACCCTTGTGCTCGGGGCGGTATAGCCCCTGCATCACTGGGAGCCCTCGGCTGCGTCATCCCTTGGGCCGACCAATCCGGTTGGTCAGGGGGCGTGGCTTGGGCTATTTAAACTGCCCGTGGTCAGGGACTCGCCCCTTTTCTGCTTCCCGCTTGCTCAGTTCTCCCTCCCTCCTTCCTTCAGGTTAGGCTCTTTATCTCTTCACCTTGCTATGGACCTCGCTTGTTGGTCGCCTGTTGAAGGGGCCTGGTAAGATTTTTTTTTTCCACTTGGCAAATTGGCACCAGCCATTTGGTTTTTCACCTGCCTCATAGCAAATGATAACAACTTTGTAAGGTTAGGCAGTTAGACATTGGAATATTAGGTTGGAGGTGAGGGGAGGTAGTGGCCATCACCTACCCCTCCTAATTCAAGGGTATTCCGTTAAAGGAATCCAAGGGGTGCGATCTCTGTCCGAAGCCCAAACGGGGGCTAGGGCTATGACATGACACTAGCGGTGACCCTGGGGGAGTTCCTAGTTGATGTGCATCAGCAGGGGCCCCCTATTGGTGGTTAACCCTTCCAAGACTTCCTGCAGACGGGCAGGAGTCAGATAGAGTCAGTTTGTTTCCAATGCCTAAGCCAGGCATAAGCAAACTCGGCCCTCCAGATGTTTTGGGACTACAATTACCATCACCCCTAGCTAACAGGACCAGTGGTCAGGGATGATGGGAGCTGTGGTCCCAAAACATCTGGAGGGCCGAGTTTGCCTATGCCTGGCCTAAGCCAATACCACTCACATTCTGTAACCTATAAAGTTGTGGCCTTTTTAGCCCATTAACCTAAAATACTGGTTTCATGTGTCTTTATTCCAACATCTCGGGAGGGCTTTGGACCTTGCCACACAATGGGACTTCCCCTTCTCCTCCTGTCGGCCTCCAACTCTTTGGATCCCCTAATTTTTTGGAATAGAATTTGAGGTTGCACAGGGGAGAGAAAAGGGTGTGGGATGCACACCAAGGAAAGCAAGGATAAGTTCTGTTGCCTGGGCAAGAAATGTTCCATTCATTGGCAGCCTTGGATACAATCAATTTGTTTGTTCAAATGGAAACATGGTCTAGAACAAGTTTTTAATAAAGCTAAGTAACGGTATGCTCTTTCATCTTCTCTCCCTCCTCCACACTGAAATGACTTGGCTTTTTAAAGAGAAGCGTAGAAAGTTTGGAAAAAATTAAGTAGTCAATAAAATATTGTTTTAAGTTAACTAGAATAGACAGTAACAATTTAGTGTTTCTGAAGCCTTGTCAGCAAGCAAACATCATTTTCAAACTTGGCATCTGTTTTGTCCTATGATGATATCCAGTTTATTTTGTTCCCCAAAGTAACAATATGGATAAAGCTTAAATATGGATAAAGCCTAAAAAGCAACTCAAAAACAAAGAAACATACACAATAGTCAAGAAAAGCATTAGCAGTGATTTACCATTATTACCCTGTTTGAAACTCTGTGTCTTAATGAAAAAGAATGACCTTTACGAATAATAGATTTGTATTATTGGAAAGAGCAGCTGTTAATAATTCTCCAACAGTATATGAGTTTGGTTAAATTAAAGCCAGGCATGCGTAAAAATTTATAGCAATTCTAAATGGTGTATAACCCAACACAGCTTTTGGCATGGATACCTCTCTCAACCATGAAAGCCTCCAGAAGGCCACAGAGAAAATTCCTCTCCATCCCCAGCCAAAACAGGAGAAGCTTTCAACTTAAGGGATGTGGAGGAAGAAGGGAAGCTAGCCAAAGAAGAAAAAGCCTGCGTGATATTATGATTTGACTCTCCATTAACCATGAAGCACCAAACCCACATTTTGAATAACTGCAATGCACAGAGCAGCTTAAAATATTGGTACACTGTGGGAATGTGATGGGGGCGGGGAGGGTACCTTTTCAATCTACAGCAAATTCCAAAATGCTACGATACCTTGCCTCAAAAAGTACCGTAAATGAAGTTTCACTTAGTGGACGGTACATGTTTTTGACATTATGTGTTAAAAGTTTCAAGGGGTGGGGGGAAAGAAACCTATTGCTCAAATAGCATGCATTCAGCCCTTAAATTACATAAAGATGTTTAACAGACGTAAAAGCATTTCTGTTTTCTAGGCTCTCTCAAGAGGGTTGGCTGATATTTTGGTGGTTAGTCTGACAATCATGTCCAGTATTCTCTCCAGAATACTAAGGAGTCACTGCAAATGTATCAATACTTTGTTCCCTGGGCAGTCACAGGATTATGACAATTGTATTCATAAAACTCTTCACTGGAAAGCAATTAATATATGCATGCACTGTTTTATTTGTTTATTTTCTGAAGGCAATAAAATTATTTATTGCTTCAAAGTTTAAACTGATCACTGCACCACCAATCAAAACAATTTTAAAAAATCAAACAAGCAAGCCTCTTCTTAACATATGCACAATACAGACATCACCTTTAAAAAAAAAAATCCTCAAAAGATATTACCATTAATGATTACTCAGTATATCTACAAGGCCTTAATTCAACTGCTAGCTAAGCTAATTAGAAGATTCATCTAATCGGATTTTTTAAAAGAGCGTCCTTTGGGAAAACAATAAGACTAGATGCCAAACTAAATGCTGATTACCAAAGTGGTAAATATTTTTTTCATGGCGGGAGGGAGGGGAAGGGAGGAAACCTCGAAGAAAACTGTTTGAATTTAGATTACAATAAATTACATTCAGTTGCATTATTTCCGATGGACTTGGCACTCTTACCTTGGTCTTCGGAGTAGCTGACATTTCGCAAATAGCTGGATATCCAAGGATTTCGAAACATGGTTGCAGAAAACAAAGGGACCAGGCAAAAGGAGAAAACTACAATAGCAGCTAATTCTCAGCCAGCCACAGCCCTAGGCCCGTCTTAGCAATATTGTGTAGAGATTTTTTCATAGCTCAGGACTGGAGCTGTCAGGCTATCGCGTCCCAGGGAGTACAGTAAATGCATAGCAATAGGCTGCAAAGTGGAGCAGCTCAAGGCAGTAATCAGATTACAAACAGAAATTAGGCACATGAATGCTAAAACAGATTGGACAATGGTGACTGGGAGATTCATAATATTACCACTTGAAACAGTTAGCTGAATGACTATTTATATTCTAGCAATTATATAGTCCACCTTTATTTTGACTAGGGAATAGAAATGAAAAATAAATAAATCCTCATTTGCCATAAAGGAAAGGCAAATATGATACCTGTAATCAGAATATACTGCAGTGATAGTTTAAACAGAAAGCAGAGACAGCCAACCAGTTTGGTTTCTACAGAAGGATCGATGCTGGTAATCATATCCATTATGCTAAACACTTGTCCTACTACTGGCAGACTAATAGCAAAATACTGAAACAGCTGAGAATTCTGAACAGCATATGAGCAAAACAGTGTTTGGTTCACAGTTGAGGGGGAGGAAAGATGGGTAACTAAGTTCTTGGGAACAGACATCAGTCTCAGAAGAACTTCAAAATTTAAAGACGCAAGGTGTTAAAAGTATGGTTGTAAAAATTGGTAGGACACAATTCACCTAACAACAGCATTCATTTTTAATTCGATGAACTCCTTTCAAATGAAGAGACTTCAAAGTTAAGTAGGGTTAAAATCATATCACCCCCCTTTCTTTTTTTTTAACCAAACCAACCAAAAGGGATGGAAGCATGGTTTGTCCAGTGAGGGGAGAGTAAATTATCCAGGTGTCTCATTTAAAGGAGTAAGTTCTTATTCCAGTCTTCACAGACTCATGAAAAGTAACTGATGCCCTTTGTCCACATATGCATTCCGTATGCATCCCAAACACCCTCACTCCAGTTTGGTAGTTCAGGAGATGATCTCTCAAAACCTCCAGAATACTTCTTAAATTCAAGAGTTCTAAAGGGACTAGGCACAACTGTTCAAAAGGGAAAATGGTGGCAGGAATGCATTGATAGCACTTCCACTGTGAATAGCTTTTCACATCTAGCTTCCAAACGGACTTTGAACATGGGAAATTTAAATAGTGGTTTGGAGCTGAATGTTTTAACTATGGGTATTTTTTAAAAAATGCTGCATATATGGAATTTGTGAACTTGTCCCTCTGGCTTATATTTCCACAGTTCACATGTTCAAAAAATACAGTGGATATCCATAGATAACAACATTCCAAAAGCCTTCCATCCCCTTAAAGGTTGCTCCGATGCTAACCTTATTTGACAAAAAAACAGGAACACCGGATTTTGCATGCAAAAGGTCCTGTGTTCCATTCCTGGCAGATCCAGGTAGGCTTTGTCAAAGAGAGGAATTTGCAACCCTGGAAAACTGTTGCTGGTCAGTGCAGCTTCCTATGAATTTGTTGTTTTAAAGCTGGCAGCCCTAGGAAAGGCATGTATTTATAATACAAGTCTAACTGTATTTTGATGTGTCCCAATAGCTCAAGAGAGGCATTAAAATCGCATGTGAATTAAGCATGTTACTGCCCAATAATCTCATCTCCGGCAATATGTCCCACTGAATGGTCACAGGAAGATTCTGCAATGGCTGGCCTTTGCCCAGAGCTGATATCAACATAAGGTACTATTCTTTAGAGTGATTTGCTGAGAGTGAAATACACAAGAGGGATATTAAAGGGAAGGGGGCAGAGAGATCATTTTAAGCTTCCTAGCTCATCATGTGCTTAAGACTCAAATCCACTCCCTTCTCAAGTGTCAGGATTAAGTAGCTGAAATGAAGATTTTCCTGCGATTTTTTGCAAAGAAGCACAACACAGGGATATTCCAGCATACAGCTATCTAGTGATTATCTCATGCAACTAAAAGATCTCTTGGAGGTTATTGATATTTCGTCTAACGTCAAAAGGTGGCTGAGGTCTATTATGCCACACAACCATATTTTTTAATGAAATGGCAAGAGTAGAGACTTATTTCACACACAGAGACTTTTCTGTCTCAGGGTGGGGGCTGGGAAATGCTCTTGTCTGGAGAGCTACTACCCATCAGAGAAGATAATGCTGAGCTAGATGGTTGCTTCCTATCTTCCTGAAAGGCTACACTGAAAAAGCGGCAGCAATTCTCATTTTCTCTCTCTCCCTCTCCTGCCACTGTATGCAGAAATGCTATTCTGGGTAATGGTGGGGGCAGCCTTGGTGAACACACACTGAAATGTCAAGAAATCACATTGCTTTTCTGCCCTCCTTAAGTAGCTTACATTGTTCAGTTCCACTTGGAGGCTATAAAGTTTTATTATCAAGTCAGAATCTAAGGTCCCTGATTTGTGAGGATTTCTTAGAGGTATCACCAAGTCTTGGATGACCAAAGCACACCAGAGGCCCAACAAACAAATTGTGGCACTTCCTTCCTCTGGAAGGGCACCTAAAAACCCACTTGATTTTGCTTTGCTTTGATTTTAGCAGATATTTTATGTATTTAATTGTTAGCTGACCAAGCTTTTAGACGATGGGGGCAAGGACTTTCCAAACAGCATAAATGTGAATAATTATTTTTATTTTTAAAAAATGTATTCATACAAGTTCCAACCAGCACCTTGGATGTGAAAGTCAACTCAAGGTCTCTGAACAGCAGCCAATTCCACCAGGGAACATAAGCCTTAATATGGTACAGACAGTGGTGTGGGTTCCTCTCCTCACACAGGTCTGTGAGGTCAAAAATTCAGCAGGGAACAAAGCATCTTTACACAATGACACATAAGCATGAATGCAGATGAAGTTTGACAAATCTAATGCGCCACAAAACATCCACGTTAAGACTGTCCTCCCAAGAGGACTCTCAGCCTTCAACAGGGCTCTAAGAAAATGCAACTAATATTGTAGACTTAACTTGATGAGAGGAAGGGCAATGGGACTATGAGAACTAAAGTAAGCAGAGACAACAGACAGAGTCCTATGTGCAAGGGACCCAGAAATTTCAGCTATATGTGCGTCCCCTCCCAAAGGGTGTTGTAGAGCTGGAAATGGTCAAGACAAGGGAAACCAAAATGATCAAGGAGAAACTTGCTGATCAAGAACAGTTGCAGCATTTTCTCATTTAGAGAAAAAGCAGATCAGAGGAGTACAAATTTATGCATGGAGTGGAGGAAGTGGATAGAGAAATGTTTTCTCTCTCTTTCTATCGTAACACTAGAACAATAAAATGGATGTTGGGCAATTCAGGACAGTAATAATAATAATAATAATAATAATAATAATAATAATAATAATAATAATTTATACCCCGCCCACCTGGCTGGGCTTCCCTAGCCACTCAGAGCAGCTTCCAACAAAATATTAAAATACAGTAATGCATCAAACATTAAAAACTTCCCTAAACAGGGCTGCCTCGTCACACAGCACATAGTTAAACTATGGAACCTGCCCTACAAGTAGTAGCAACTGCCACCAGCATGGATGGTTTTAGAACAGGAGTTCATAAAGGATAAAGCTGACAGTGGCTACAAGCCACAACAGCTATGTCCTTCCTCCACCATCAGAGGCAGTAGACCTCCAAAGACCAGTTGCTGGGAATCACAAGTGAGCAGAGAACTGTAGTGCTCAGCTCCTGCTCTTGGGCTTCCCACTGTGGGAACTGGATGCTGGAGCAGATAGGTCACTGGCCTCATTCAGCAGGGCTCTTCTTAAGTTCCTACATCTGTCATCAGTGGGTGAAGGGGAAAGTAAGCAAGCCCCATTAAAGGAAAGTAAGGCAAGTATGGTTTTGCCCATTTCATGCAAAAAGAGTAGATCAATATAATTAAAGCCAAACATTCCAAGAATAAGATCAATGACAAACTAAAAACAGTAGTGTTCATATCTAGGTAGGTTTCTCTAAACAAAGATGTTTTTAGCAGGTGCAAAAAAAGAATACTGTGAAATGCACCTGCCTGGTGTCAGCAGGTACGGAGCAGGGGCTAGGCTGGTGCAGATCAGCCCCATCCCTGCTGAGTCTTCTGTAAATCTGCTCCCCAGATTTGTACCGTAGGCCTGTGCCCCAAGTCCTTTAAGTACGTAGCAATGACATACTGCCATACAAACCCCATACAATTTCTGGTGCCAGGTTGCAACTCAGAATGGGCTGCATATTTTTCAGCAACGACTACACACTGAGTGGTGGTGGGTCATGCTTTAATCCCGATACACGTAATTACTGGGGAGGTGAAGGTGATACACGGACTTGTAAACATAAAACATGGGTGGATCTCAGAGAGCTTCCTGCTGCTCTTCCCCCTCCCAAGAAGATTTGCAAGTGTTACTCTGTTCTCTTAGTGGATGTTATTTATATGAGCTTCCAACTGGGTATAAAATTTCCTGACATGAGATCATCCCTCTAGCGAGGAAAATGTTTAATCCATTTCACTTTCCTTCAGTCACAGCTATTGTTATACAATGATGCAAGACGGTGTTGCAGAGTATGGAAAGTTTGGACACATCCCTGTAGAAGCAGAATTTTGTACTGCACTGCAGAAACTGTTTCAAAGAGGTCATAGGTGAGGATCAAAATAGAAAGTATTTGTCCAAGAACAGAAACATGTAGCACGTTTACAGAACAATTGCAAATTGTTGATGCCAGATGTGTTGAAAGCACACAGCCTCTCTACTTTAACTTATACATATGCATCTTCCTTTGGAACCCCCCCCCCCATACTCATTCCCCAAATCCTTGTCAGTCTTCAGCAGTTTATTTACTTCCAAGAAGCATTCTTCTCTGCCAAACAAAAGCAAATTGCCCTCCATCCAGTTCCAAACACAACCCCCCAGGGTAGAGGGGCAGAAATTCATCTTGCAAATATGTGTGTGAGAAAGGGACTCCCAAATCTTTCATCTCCAAAATAAAGCCATATCTTGCTGAGTGTTAAGTCACTTCTAAGACTGCAGTTCCTTTTAAAAGGAGAGACAAAGACAGTACAACACCTGGCAAAGGTAATTCAACTAAGACATTCTGGACATTTTTAGGAGGGGTCTTTTAGATAAGAAAACATCCTAATTACAACTACTCTGATCATTACACAACATGGAACAACCAACCATGGTGTTGATGTAACATGATCGCTGGCAGTATGACTGGAAAATAATGAATGCATTTCCTCTAGTTGAGTCAACAAGAGTGAATTGAAGATATGGGGTTGGCTTGGATACTCCCCCCGCCAAAGCGCCACATCCTGTGCACAAGCACTGCTATTATGTACTACGCAAGCAATTGACTGGCTTTTTGTGGTTGTTGTTGTTGCCTATAAACAGAGCATAAAGGACACACAGCTCCTCTATGCTTCAGATCTGATTTTGGTTTTGTGTCATTTATTTTCTGAGTATTGATATCCTAATATTCTATCCAAAGACCATTCCAGATCCATTATGAAACTGTAAAAAAAATAAATGGTGCTAAACTCTGTACCGATCATTGTGGCTAGTCTACTTTATATGCTCAAACGATTTTTAGGGCTAGCTTTTCTTAAAACCAAGGGCAAAAACTGCTGTATGGGCAGTCACCCACATTTTTTAGGTTAATACCAATGGACACTGCTTCAGAAATGCAAGGAAATGCATCCAGTTAGAATGAACTGATTGCACTAATTGACACCACCCACCATCTGACTCAGGGTTTGAATGATGCACTTCAATGGTCTTGAACTGTTGCACAAATGCAACTCTTTCAATGTGCTTTACACCTGATCCTATCTGCTTTATCAGACCAAGTTATCAGGTCATTAGTCAACCTTAGCCACACAAAAGCCTGCTTTCCATGCTCTCCTCCCCAAAATTCCCCTGAAGTCTGTGGCAAACTAAAGGGGGAAAAGACGAATATGAAGAAATGTATTATTTGCAATAGTTTCTTTCTTTCTTATAAATATGTCAATACAACCAAGAATTAACAAAAACCAACAATGGAAAAATGCATACGCTGATAGCAATATTACTATACAGTATTGTATAGTATTGACCTTGTTGTTCTAGATACAATGGAAGAAGAGCAATATATTTCTAATTTATGAGCTATTAAGATGGATCTGTTAACCCCATGTTCTGGTGCCTGCAAAATGAATTTCCACACTTAATGAAAATGCAAGTGAAGAGTGATTTCAGTCCAGGAATGTCTATTGGGCCATATCTACTGGGAGGTTGGTCTCTCTCTCTCTCTCTCTCTCTCTCTCTCTCTCTCTCTCCACCAGGCGGATGCTCAGTTTGCCATCCAGCAAATTCTGTCCCCAGACTCCATTTCCAGCTACTTACCTAATAAGGCAATGTGCAAGTTGACTGGCTGGCTTATAGGTCATGTAGTGTTTACCTTTCAAGCAACTGACAGCCTACCTTTTGGCAGACAGAGGGTGCTCAGCTATCCTCTCCCAATTGCTGCAGAAAGTTTTCTATCCAGTCATAGGAAATCTTTAGATCAACAACATACGGTGGGGGTGAGGGAAGAAAAGGATGCACTGTCAAAAAAATATCACGGAGCAACATGAACTGGGCAAGAGGATGAATCACATTTGTAAAGAGCAGCTGACATTATATGTCATATTAAATGATACAATAAAATGCTTTCCTACATGTCCAAGTATTTCCAGTTTTAAAAACTTGATTAAAAGTGAATTAAATGGGTGCATCTATGGACTTTATAAAGTAAATTGTTAATTCAAAGTGCATGAGGTAAAAAGCAATCAGAAGCAACAATTATATAGAATAGCAGTGTTAAATCTATTTTATTTCCTTACATTTATAGCCTGCCTGTCTTCCACCATGGAGCCCATAGTGGCATGTATGTGGCTCCCAGGTGGTCTCCCATCTTGTAGACTAGCCCCTGTTTAGCTTCAACAAGGTAGTGGCCTCATGTGGTTTCAGACCATTCCAGTTTACCCATTTCTGGGGACCTATTCTACATTTTTAATTTCTGTTTAAAGCAGCTCATAGGATACAGGTAGGGAACATGCAAAACACATTCAAAGATGTATGAACATTCTGCAGTCACCAGAAACCCACCAGTAGGACTACTAGACTTTTTGCAGTCCAAGATGGCAAGAGGGGCTTTTGCCCACTTGAGGCAGAAATCGACTGATAGTCAAGTATGCTTGGCTTTACTGCTTTACTTAGTCATCAGGGAAGACTGTCCTTTCAGGGCAAACAACATACAATAGGATTACAGAAAGCCCCACATTGAAGTACAATGCTACTGAATTAAGAACTTAACAATTTGGGTTGGTGTCACTCTGCCATTTTAATGTTTTTGATTCTCTGTGGCTCCAGATTCAGTCCTCAGGTCACCCAGAATCTGACTGCTCCCAAAGTCATTTTAAATTTGCTAGCTGCTGTCATCCCCGGGATTACTAATGAAGCATCTATGCAAGATCAGCAGTGAGAACACTCATTATATTTAGGATAGAGTAATGGCAAAAACAGTTCACCCTCCTCTGCCAGACTTGTGACTGAGGTAGCTTACTATATTGGTCAGGAGCCTGTCCAAGCTCTCGTTGTTAAGAAACAGGCCCACACTTCTTCTTCACCCACCTTCCCCATAATCAGCTTCTCTCCTTTCCTTTAGGGAGCAACTGATCCCCCTCGTGCTGTTGCTACCATGTTTCAGTAGTCCTCAGCATGTCATTTTGTTCTTAATTAAGGTACTAATAGGTATGGGGTAGGAAACACACCCTGGCTCCTTGGCAAGTCACAGGATGATAAACTCTGTCACTTCTACGGGAGATCAAGCAAAGCTGTTGATTCATATGCCCACAAAATATTCCTAACAGACCTGGCACATCATCTGATGGCCAGGAGAAGCTTTGCCTGGGCCAACAAGAACCTCATGAACTCTTCTTATCTCTCTTGAAGAGGCTAGGCTGCAGCTCAAGAAAAGCGACACAAGAGCAGCAGAATCACATGGACCAGCTCTTGCTAAACTGTACCACTTCAGAAGGTATGTGGCCAAAACATGTTTACATGCTCACCTTCCATGTACTATATATTCAATGGGTAGGGGAAGATGCAGGCTAACTTCGTTGCACTTTGGTCCCATTGAAGTCAATGTGAATAGGCTAGCCATGTGATCAGCCCCAATGATTTCAATAGGGGGGAAAAGAGAGTAGGGCAAAAATGCCATCCCGCAATAGTAGCCATCGGATTTACCATTTGACTTTTCCTTGTTAGCAAGTCCTAAATCTATAAATTAGTCTTGTTTGGACTTAAGCTTTGAAATAAGATAATGCCCCTTTTGTAGAGATTTAAAAACGCAGTCAGCAAACTGCAACAGAAGCTGCATAATATAACGTGACTGCATGTGATTTGCTTCTAATGAAGTTCATGCTCATCCCATCACTCTTAGGGCTGGGTGGCTTATGAATAGAATGTGCTGTTGAGAAAAGGGTCTGCAAACCTCCCTCTTATCATTTACTCTCAACATTATTCCAAGAGTTCAGTGCAGATATTTCAAACCTACTAAGGAGGGTTAAGAATTTCCAATCCACTTGCAATTGGATTGCAACATGAATTGTTGCATTCTGCTTAACCGTGTGCTCTTGACTGGTAGCAACTCTCCAGAATGACATGCAAAGGACCTTTTCATTTCCACTGACACAGTATCTTTCAAGTTTAACTGAGTAGGTCAGAGGCTGAATGTGGAACCTCATAAATGCAATTCCTTGCATTGAAAGGGAGGGCCTTCTTCATCACCCTCACTCTCAACCCTCTGACTCTCCCTGGTGTCCCAAATGTGACTAAAATGCAACATTTTAAATAGCAAGTTCCTAAGAGCAAAGGTCCATCTTTCATTTTTGGTGTTAACAGAAGCAACCTAACAACCTCATTTAATTGTAATTTTTTATGCTAGTCTTTAGGAGTCTGGTTCTTGAGCAGGACATACGGTCACGGGAAAAAGAAAGTACACCCTCTTTGAATTCTGTGGTTTTACATAATAACAATCTGTTCCTTAGTAGGTCTTAAAATTAGGTAAATACAACCTCAGATGAATAACAACACATGTCATATTATACTGCGCCATGATTTATTTAACAAGAAATAAAGGCAAAATGGAGAAGTCATGTGTGAAAAGCTAAGTACACCCTTATGCTTCCATAGGAATTAAGAGGCTAAGTAGCAGACAGGTGATGCTAATCAAATACCCTTGCTTAATTGATCATCAGCAATTGTGCCCACCTCTATAAAAGTGAAGTTTTAGCAGTTTCCTGGTCTGGGGCATTCAGGTGTTTTTTTAAATACAAAACCAAGGATGCAAATGAAAAAAGAAATCAAATATTCACAAACATATTAACCAGAAGGTTGGTGGTTTGATCCCACCCAGAGATGGCTGTGGGTAGGATTCTTGCACTGCAAAATAAACCTCAGGGCCCCTTCCAGCTATACAGTTCTATGATTCTATGTATAAATATCACACACAACTGCAAAATGCACACAGAATGGGGAAATGGGCATCCATTCATCCTCAACCTGGTTTAAGGCATATTTATTCAAATCTGTGTCTCCTTGTACAAGGCTATGTCCCCACATATATAGCCAATCTCCAAGGGCCATCCTTTACTTGACTCTACAATGCTTAATTGGACTTTGTACAATATATTTGGCTTGAACAAAGAAACAAGCTCTTCCCATTAGCTGAAGTAATTTGAAACAGACTTTCCTGTTGTGTAAATGCAAATATTCACACAACGAGACAGTTTGAGCCAATTAATTTAGGAATACAGATCAAAAAGATATTTGTAAGCCTAAAATGCCTTCACAACATTACAAGGCCAAACAAACAAACCCCAGCAAAAAGTATTTTGTAGAAGAGACTGTTGTTCCCATTCCTAGTCACATCCTTGCTTTTCAAACATGTTGGTTTTTGGAATATCTTTTTGGGCCAAAAAGAGCAGAACTCTGAGCACAGCACATGACACATAGCCACGAAAACTCATTCATGTCAAGAGTCTACGCTGGCATAGTGCAATCAACTAGCAGCCAGGCATATCCTACGAAGAGGAACAAAGAAAACAAAGTTGAACAAACACAGATTTTAGAGGAAAAGGGAAGGGTGAGGAACCATAGAAGTTTTTTTGTTTGTGTTCAGTGATACCAAGGAGGTTTCTCAAGGGTGGGCTGTATAAATTCATAATATATTATCAGGGGACGAACCACAATTCAGTAACAGAACCCATATTTTGCATGAAGAAGAATCCCAGTCCAATCCCTGGCTTCCCTGTCTAAAAAGACTGGGTAGTAGATGATGGGAGCAGACTCCTACCCAAGGACCTCTGCCAGCCAGGGCAAGCCAGAGTAGATCATGCTGGGCTACATGGGGAAATGCCCTGACCTACCTGAAGGCAGCTTCCTATGTTATTTAGAAAAAAGCCACTGCCAGGAAACACATATGCAGGTTATAAAAATCAATGCATAACATAGAATTAAAAAATAGCTGCAAAGCTACAGATCCAAAATTTGGCATAGCCTCCCTAACACACAAACACCAAATTAACCAAATAAAGTCTAAGAGGAAATACACATTACACACTTTTATTCAGGAGACATAGGTGAGTTCTATTAATCACACATGACAATGACATCATTCCTAACCGCAGGATATTTTTTGAGTAACTCTTTAAACTGACTGAATTGTGCCTGAGTTGGGGAAAACCCCATTTAATGTTCTGGGCTCAAGTACCATCAGCAGCATGTGGATTATTATGGAGAAACTATTTCTTCTGCTCTTGAAAGTGACTTTCATGACTGAACTCTTATTGGACAGAGCTTGTGAAAGCTCGTGATGCAGCAGCCTTGAAGTATGAAGTATGGTCTCTGTGAGGATTGGAGAATGCCTGGGAACTCTAGTTACATCGCCTTAGAATCGTAGAATCATAGAATCATAGAGTTGGAAGAGACCACAAGGGCCATCGAGTCCAACCCCCTGCCAAGCCTTGAGTACCATGGAAGAAGGAGAGGGTGGAAATGAAACTAATGACACCCCCTTGGGGCACTTCTTCATTGCAGCTAAGCTCCTGTCCTGGGATACTGCACTCATTAATCCCTAGATCATATTCTGAAAAGTCAACGGTCCATTACAATTAGGACTGTGCTCCAAAGAACCCAAAGAATTTCTGCGGAAAGGGAGCTTCTGCGTTTTTTATATATATAATTAGATCCAGAAAAACTGAGGTGGATGATTGAAAAGGAATGATCTCACTCAAATAATTTTATTGGACAGATGCTTCCATTTCATTCTCATCTTTGGACAATAAAGCCATATTTAAGTGATTTACCATGTGTGCAAATAATCCCTTTTGGATTTGGCTTTTCTGCCAAGGCCTATTTCAATTAGTTGTAACTTATCAAGAGGAATGCAATAATAAACTCCATGGGACTCTTTGAGAAGGTGACATGCCAAGACTTTCATGTAGCATATGGCTGCCCCAACAGCCTAAAATCCTCATCATTCCAGGGTCAGAAATGGAGCACTAACGGAGTCCCTAAGATCCCGAAGTTCACAGGCTCTAACTTCACTGCACAACGGGGGGGGGGGGGGGGGGGGGACGTATTCACAGCCCATTTATGTACTTCTTTTGCTCCAGACAATTATTCAAAAAGAAACAGAGCAGTCAAATTTAAGGGTCTCAAATATTTTTGCTTCCAAAGCTCCAATATTACAGAAGCTTCTTATCCAGCAAGTTGCTCGTTTAAGCAAGATATTTACCAATTTACCCCATGATACATGTACGTACTTAAAGTGTAGTATGACCTGATTTGTAAGCCAAAATTCAAGGGGGCAGATGCTCCTGAACACCAGCATCTTGCTTCTTCCCTCTCAAACTTCCCTTCTTGGACAGCCTCCAAATTCCCCCGACCCCAAACTCCCCTGTGTTCAAATAGCAGTTTGGAGATCTGACACAAGTCGTTTTAAATAGGGTAATTGTGGGAGGGGAAACAGAGCTATTTTCACCAAAATCTTTGCCAAAATCCCTATGCCGCTTTTTAAACTCTAGAAAGTGTATGTTTACTCATCTGAATGTTAGTCAGAAGTTTATAGTTTTAAATCCCTTGCTTTCTGAGCTCTCTTAATGTTCAATACAATTAGTTATGCTTGTAAACTTTTGAGAGAGAGAGAGAGGCTGTACTTGTTTACATATCAGAAAATGTCAACAGCAAAGCGTGCTTTTGCACAACTTCTGTTATAAACAGGAGGCAGCATTTTACCCACTTCAAAACCCATTAAAGAAATGAGTGACGGTGTTGCATCACAGTCATTTTAAACCCCCCCCCCCCCACAATTGAACACATGAATCTGAATTATGCTAAGTCATCTCCTTGATCTACCTAGCCAGCTACGGTCTACAACACCAACCATAAGAAGTTCTCCAAAGTCTCAGACTAATTGCTACACAATTTTTGACGAGTAGGTGCAGAAATGTATTAAGACACCTTATTATAGCCATCTGTACTAGTGTAGCTGACACCGTGACCTCCACAGTTGTTTTTACACAGGTCCAGGTTTGTCCAAAAAACAAACAAGGCTGGTATCAGCTCTTTGAATCTACTAGAGTGTAGATATTCTAGCCTGCTGATGGCTGCACTGGGTCCCCTTCAAATAAATGTTCTGCCCAGGTATAGTGGTACCTCTGGAAGCAAACGCAACCTGAGACAGCGCATCGCAATTCGCCGCTTCCATGCATGATGTCATTTTGAGCGTCTGAGCATGCACGAGCGGCGAAACCTGGGTCACCGTGGAGTGCAACCCAAAAATGCTTAACCTGAAGCTACTTCAACCCGAGGTATGACTGTACTCTGACCAGCACCAGGCAGCTGGACCTAGCCACACTTTTTAATTTCTCACAATTCTAGGTCTCTGAAGTGGAATCACTGTCACATTCTGGGAAACAGAAAAGGTGGCTACATTCAGCTACCAGGTCACTTCTCCAGAGCCCACTAGAAGCTGAAGCGATCTATCAAAGGATGCACCCCCCAAAAAAATCTTGGAGGCAGCCCTGGGGTTGAGGGTGGGGGGTTAAAAATCTTTTCAGGAAGCATGGTTTACCCTTGTGGGACTAGGCATGCAGGCAGTGCGCAGACAGGTAGCATAATAGAAAGGAGGTTGAATCTCTCTCAGGAAGCTTCTAAGTGCAAAAAACAAAACAGCCTGAAAAAACCTGAAAAGACTGAAACAAACAAAACACAAACTTTGTTGCTCGAATCATGAGGAACTATGGCTTCTCTCTCACACATGCAACGGATGACGTAAATCTCACTTGTACCACTTTAGGCTGCAGATGTAAACTCATATAACACACTGTGTGTGTACACACTGCACGTATACACACACCACAAAACACAGTGTCATATGAGCTTGCATCTGCAACCCAAAGAGGTTCAACTTAGATTTATGTCATTATCTCTTGAATGTGTGAGAATGAAGCTACAGTTCTTTGTGGTTTCAGCAGCAAAGTTTTTGTTTTGTCTATCTGTTTCAGTCTTTTGAGGTTTCTCAGGCTAAATGACTAAACAACAGCAACAGGCTGTTTTATCTTTGCATTTAGGAGCTTCATGAAAGATATCTGACCTCCATTATATTATGCTAGCCTTGCTACACACACACACCCTGCACCTAGAAAGCAACCATGGGAAAGACGCACTTAGAAAACTAGCACATCAAGGGAAAGTTTGTGAAAAGGAGCAGTATACCATGCTCATGGGGTATCATGTATTTGAATAAACCCCAACATTAAAATTTCCCTGCACATGCAAATCTAGCGCATTGTTCAGTCCTCAGTATAATCTGTACCAAACTTAGGCAGCTTGGACACATCCAAGATGAAAAATGAAAATGGGCCTACACATAGGCTTTTCATTCATTTCTTAAAATGAATGCACTCTGCCAATTTCAGTCAAAGATACAAAAGGCACAATGCATGTCAGCTTTCTTGCTTAGGAGCCAAGCCTTTCTTATCACTAGAGAAGCTCTAGAATGTGAACGTTCTCTTCAACATTCAGCACTTAAAATGCCATTTCAAAGAATGCAATTTCAGTGTTGTAGCAAGGACTACAAAAATGAGCTCTGCAACTATATATAGAAGACTACTTTTTGAAACCTTCAAAATTTCTTGGTTTTGTAAATTACATAACAACCACCACTGAGCTTGCAACCGGAAAATCATCTCCATTCAGCCCACAAATTGAGGTCCTTTCCCTGCGCAACTCCTTACATTCCAGACGGTTAATGGAACTCTTTTTAGCTGTGCCTTTATTTGGAAACAAGTAAGAGCCATCTGTGCGCCTAGCTGTTTTCATAAATGAGTACTGGTCACATGCAAGCGGGCAATGGCTTGGCAAAATGAATGAAATCTTCAGTTGGCGCCAAGAGCACAGCCATGTGCTTCTGCTTCCCATAATACACAAAACGGACATGTTTTGCTTTAAATATAAGCACATTATCCTCCAAGGTTGTAGAAAAGAGAGCAGAGAAAAACAAGTCTCTGCACTTATCATAAAAACGGCTTGATCTGGGAAATATGGCGGCTTGCCCATTGCAATGTTCCAAGCAGCCAAGAAGAAGAAAAATAATCATCCAGTGGTCAGGCTGAATTAAGAGTTTAATTAAGATACGGTTATTCAGCTGGCTGCCCTTGCTTACCCTCTGAAATCCCTCTCAATCAAGGAATTCTTTTTTCCCCACCAAGGCTTTTGGGGAGCACCCCAGGGACCTTTCCAGACCACCCCCACCCCATTTATGTGGCAGTCACTTTGTTGTTGTGTGGGGTGCTCATGTCTCACCTCCTCATGCTAGCATGGGACCAAAGTGCTTTGCACAATTCAGATAGATTTAAAGACAAAAATAACAGAAATACAATATGTTTTAAAACAATGTGTAAGCAACAGAAAATCAGCCTTAAGCCTTAGGGAACTCATTTCTTCATACATACTTTTTATTCTTTGGAAAATAGGAAGCTGGCTTACTCTCAACACTGACTGGCTGCAGCTCTCCCAGGCTCTCCTAGCCCTTCCTGGAGATCCCAGGGGTGGAACCTTCAGCACGCAAAGCAGCAGCTCTATCACTGAGCTACGGTACTTCCTCTACATGTCTATGCCTGACGCTGGGGATATGTCTACAATCTCTTTGCAAAGTCAGGCTAAGCTACCCAAATGAAAGACAACGTGGAACAATTTGTCAGAGATGCAGTCCAGGAAAGGGAACAGGTAGTAAGATTGGTGCGGTGGACAAATCAGAAAAGGCTTGCAGAGATAAGAAAGTAAATGGGAATAGGCAGAGGCAGCAAAGCAAGGAATGGAACTCATGAGAAGGGAGACAAGGAATAAAACAGTTCCTTTCTGCAATTGTTTTGCAAATCTGACCCCTGCCTTTTTAAACTCCAGTTGGAAATCTAGATTGTAGAGTTTAGGTGACGGGGTTCTGCGCATAAACAATTTCCTTAAAAAATATTAAAATTTGTGATCCCCACACACAATTTTGATGTCTCCCTTGATGTGAACAGGAAGTTAGAAAAAGGCTATAGTCCAAAGAAGTTTAGCCAGGAACACAAAGCAACTCACCACTGAAAACCTTGGGGGCAAGGAAGGTCTTTAGCAGTGGGTTGCAATTTGCCCTCCAGAAAGCAATTTGCCCTCCAGCAAGCACTTTCATGATGGTGCCTCTTCCATCTCCCCACTCATCTGCACCATTTTACAAACAAACAAAACAAAGAAGGCAAACCTATTGCAGACTTAATGTGGATATTGACTAGCATGCTTTTAGACTCATGAATCCTGTGTACAAAAAAATAAATGCACTATTAAAAGCACCAATTTTTAAATGACATTTCATGCTTTATGCCTTGGTGGTCCTCTTACAAGCTAACATTTGACAAAGGCCAATCAAAACAAAATTTGTCTCAACAATGGATGTTTGAAGACTGTTCTTTATAACAGCAAATGCAGATGTCTGCACAGATGTTTTGTTCAACCAAATGCCATTCTGGCCAACTTTACTTCTGGGATGGTTTTCTTTGTGAGAGGTTCTCTGGGCAAGTTAGAGTACAGTACATACCCCGCAAGTGTCCCAGAAAAAAACAGGACATCCCTTTTTCCCCACCAGAGCAAGGTGGTCATTTTGGGCACTGTGATTTTGCATGATTTTGCGCCAAAACCTCACCCTGGAGAAAGCACATCTTTGGGGCTCCGTGATTTTGCACAAGTCACATGACTTCCGTGGAAGCACAGCTGGGAAGACACAGAACCTAGTTTTGGGACTCAACATGTTGGAGGGTAAGAGAGCGTAAAATAAGCAGTAAATCATGTCTAGCTTGGGACTCAGGCCTTGCCTCTTCTCTGACAGACAATCTAACATCTGCTATGTGTCCTAGTCATGCAGAGACACTGATCAGCTGCTCCCAGCTAGATTTTCAATGGATAACAATAGCAGAAACCATTATTTTGTAAGGGTGACAAATGCTGTATTTGCTTAATTAGAGGGAAATTTGAATTTTTGTGTCCATGTCTCAGTGCCCTCTACACACAGCAGTTAAAACTTTAACTACTTGGAATGTTAAAACTAAACACAACCTTTGGATCTCAAATCTAAAGAAATATTTTGGATTGCTTTAAAAATTTGTACGGCTTACCTCTCCAAACCACAACGTCACTTTTTTCCTACTTTCTCGTTTAACTGCAGAGACTACTGAAGCAACTTAATCTGTGTTTATAATGTGTCTTAAATTACTCACTCTGAAGAAGAAAATGGGACAGTCAGATGCTCAGATTCCTTCCAATCTCAGAGCCAATGACTGCTTCAGTTTGCTTCAAAAGGTAATTTACGCCACATGTAAAATAAGCTTTCTGAGTATCAGTCAGCATTCAGTTTTGTTCTCTTTTGAATCTCGAACAGAAGCCAACCTTTCCTTTCCCACTAACTGTTTTAATTCACTTAAACCGGGAGATGCAACAAACTTCTACCAAACTTTGTTTTTCAAAGAGAAAAACGACTACCAGACTTTTAGAAGACATCTGAAGGCAGCCCTGTTTAGGGAAGCTTTTAATGTTTAATAGACTATTGTATTTTAATATTCTGTTGGAAGCTGCCCAGAGTGGCTGGGGAAACCCAGCCAGATGGGCGGGGTATAAATAATAAATAATAAATAATAAATAATAAATAATAAATAATAAATAATAAATAATAAATAATAAATAATAAATAATAAATAATAAATAATATATAATATATAATATATTATTATTATTATTATTATTATTATTGTTATTGTTATTATTAAACTCAGGCTTGAGTTTCCTCTCAAATGAGAGACAATCACAACAACATTTCATACTGCCAAGAGCTGGAAGTGCAAATGATCAATCACAGTGGAAAAGGTGACTTGCCAGACACAGATCCATCAGCCATGACATGTATGTGGCAATTCTCTCTTTTTTAACATTCCAGGCAGGTGGCAAAACCCAGGGTGTTTACTGAGACCCTAGTACAATAGCCTACTTTACATGGCTGGAGGACAGAGTTCAACTGGGCTGGTGAGAAGCAGAGCAGCCCTGCTCCAGCATTTATAAAAGGAAAGCTCCTCCGTGTAGGCTGCCACTCTGTGGACAAACATCTAACCCAACCTTGAGCTTCCCAGCAACATTAAGATACAACAATAATCATGTTTGACTGTGTAATGCTTTTCCTTGTTCACAACTTCTCTAGTCCCTCAGCATTTAAAATGTTCTATAAGTATCTGGTAACAGTCTGCTGGTACTATAACAATTCCAGAATCTGTTAAATGGCAAACACATTTTTCCCTTCTCATTGATATGGGCAGATCCTCCGATAAATGTACAATGCAGATTTAATCTAACATTATCAATCTTTCACTACTCTGCACCTGATCTTTCCATCTGGGTCACTTGCACAAATTTAACATCAGCAGCTGAAATAAGAGCTCTATATAATGTGCCTCTTAATCCCCCTGCTGGAAGTCAGGATACTTAGCATGCTAATAGGACTAGTGTAACCCCCTCCTCCAAGCACTTTGCTTATCTACTCCTGTTTCACCCTCTTCCACGTTTTCCGGGTTATATCAACAGCAGCATTCTCAAGACTAGTCCTTGGAAGCCTTGGCCTTTTTTTCAATACTTTGCAGTCTTAAGCTTCTCTCCATCAATTGTTTTGACATATCCAGGCTGCTCCTCCACATACTCAAAAGCCAGGAGCCAGCACAACTGCAGCGTCTATATAAAGTCTGTGACACGTTATTCTGTGAAGTTCAATATCACAAGCCGTTTTAGTAACACCGTGAATAAGTTTTGCGTTTCCATCTGGAATCAAAAGATACAAACTGAATAATTCATGCGGCAGTCATATCATTTATATTTCCAGAAAACAGCATTAATCCACTGACTGCTCTACTTTCTCAAACAGCAAATAGTATGGAATAATCTGCATTGTGTTATTTTATGCTCCATCGTGGAGGACATCATAGGAGATCTCCCCAACATAGCAAACACTATTGTACAGACCTGGAAACACTTAAGATCCACACTTTTAAGAAAGCAGACTGTTTGAAGCTATGGTATGATCCACAAATGCAGCCTAGCATTTGCTGTATCTTCCACCAAACTTCTCTATAATGAATATACAACACATATAAAATGCTTTTTCTTTATCCACCTAGCCGAATCCCAAATGTTGATGTCTTCCAACCCTCATCATCCCTGGCCATCAGCCATGCGGGTTAAGGCCAGTCAGAGTAGAACTGCAACAACAGCTGGAGGGTCACAGGTTCCACACCCCTTGGCCTTACAGGTTGTGAAACCACCAGCTCTCATTTGTAGCTGGTGAGACACAAAATGTTTACAGCAAAATAAAATAAAAAATCTACAGGCTTGCTGCCTGAATCACTCTTGGTTATGGCACAGCTTCCGATGAGCCGTCTCCAAATCTCCAGTAGGAATTGTGATTAGTGGCACCCAGAGCAGCTGATTCATAGCCAAGGTTTGTATCAACATCTTTGCATCCTGGCCATGAACAGGTAAAAGTTTTTCATTTTGTGGGGCCCTTATCTTTTGTTGAATGCATATTGTTCTATTTGGAATGGTTTTATTTCACAGTTGTGATAATTAATTGCTTTTATAATTTTATATTGTGATGCACTGTATATTATATTATGTTTGTATTGTTTTAATCCTCCCTTGGACCTTATGGTAAAGGATGTGTAAGAAATCTCGTAAATAAAGAATATTTGCACCAAGATTCTATCCTCTTCATTTTAGTCTCAAGCTGCATGACTATTTAACAGAGTAAATACAACATTCAAGTAGGAAAGTGAGCCCTGCAAACTTTTATTTCAGTAAAGATTTAAGATTGATAATTCTCCATGTTCTATTTTAATTTTTTCTAATATAAAGCCGGGTTGCATTCTTATTTGCTCACAGCAAATTTCAGTTGGAATACATTCTCCTCACTGAAGTTATGAATGAGAACAAAACCTCTCCGTCTAACAGCTTTCAAGCACAGCCATGCAATTGTTTTATTTCTTGAAATAGTGTTTTTAAGAAAGCGCTTACCTACTACTTCTGTTAGAGGAAGAAATTATGCCTTTCGGTCTGACAAGAGGGTGGAATCTTTCTCAGGAAGGAAATGTAGAAGCTTAAAGAAAGGTTTCTTCATCAGCAGCAATGCTTCTGGAAGATGAGCAGTCAGAGAGATCCTACTACACTGGTACACTCCCAAAGCTGCATCTCATCAATAATTATAATTAACATCAACTATTAGCAGTTTGTACATATAAAGTTGGCAAATGAGGCAAACAATGGAAATCGAATGGAAGAAACGGTCACATTCCTTAATTCTTCCCATTTACTTGGATGGCAAATTCAATCAGCAAAACGGGATAGCAAATAGCAAAACCAGTAGATTAGAAAGATCACGCTATGCAGGATCTTAAATGTGTTGACTTCTTTTAAAGCTTTGGTCCTCCTTATGACTATGGGAATAACTGCTACACACAAGTTTTCCATGTTTGCAGTCCAAAGTTCTTCACAATCAAGCTGTTTCAATAGTAAAAGGAATTTTGTTGTGCTTTAATGGCCATGCATCCTGCTTAAGGCAGGGGGAGCCAATGAAATGCCCTCCGGAAGCTGGCTGGATCTGATGGGAGTTGGACTCCAGCAACATTGAGAAGGCACTACATGGGTAGCCCCCCACTCCCACCCATCCCAGTTTAGGATACAATTTACGGAACACATTCTCTAACGCCTATTCTCTATGTAGTCATTCCTCACAGTAGAGTCCCTTCTGGTATTACTCCTATGCACATAAACACAAGGCAGTGCTGAGGTGGTTTATTGCAGGGGGTGGGGCTCGTGCTTGACAAATTGCTTTTATTTTTCCATGTTTTATGAAGGCAGATTAAATAACTGCCATTTCCTGCTTTGAATAACTCTTTCGCAGGAGGAAAGATTTCATAACTGCTCTCCGCTACCTAAAATGGGCCGTCCACACCTTTAAGTCCTGGGAGCACAACACTAACTTAAAGCATTTGGCCTATCGGCACCTATATCTTGAATAAGAGCGCTGGGTTGTGTTTTGGGAGACCCAGGAAGGCAGTGATGCACAGATAAAGGGGTTTAAATCATGTGCAGCCAAATGGTGCCTCCCAGCTCTGTTGTTAGCCTACAATTCCCATCACCCCTGACTTTTAGGCCATGCTGGTGGGGGCTAAAGAGAGTCCAGTATCACCTGGAAGGCCACAGGCTTCCCATTGCTGCATTAAGGGTCTTTGGGCTCTTATCTGGGACCTTTCACCAGCTGAAATCTAATGGAGAAGTTACCTAGGACAAGGGTCCTTTCAACAATGGAAGCAAGACGCTGAACTCCACTCTCAGAGAAATGTTTGTGCTGTCCCTTCTCTGCCAGCATTTTGCCCACTGTTGGTTTTTTTGTAAGTGGTTAGTTCATGGATTGTGTTATTTCTTTTATAGTGACTGCATGTGCATTTGCGTTTTGACTTTTAGCCATTTTACTGAGCCTTTGTTGGGGTGGGTGGTGGCGCAGGGATATAAATGTTTCAGTTAAGTAAAAAATAAACCAGCTAAGCAGCAGCACTTTAGCTTTAAGACCAAGACAAAATGAGGGCACATGTTTAAACAGTAGGAGATAAAATCAGGAGTCGGCAACTTGATGCCTTCCAAGTGCAATTACGCTGCATCTCCCATCATCCCTGATCGCTGGCCATGCTGGCTGGGGTTGATAGGAGGTGAAGTCCAACAACACCTGGGAGGACACTCAGTTGGCTATGCTTGCCTGGCACTGGTCATCTTGAGAACCATGGGGCTAAAGAAGAGGGCACAGGTGTTCTCAAAGCTGTCTGGATTTTTGTGAAGTTTCTCCTCTTGCAAATTAAGTATGGGACTGGAACACAGGATCTCTACAATAAACCAACCAAGATTCTTTGTCATCTCTTCCTCAGTTTTCCCACCTTTTCAATATTGTTTCTGTTCAAGAATGCTCTTTTCTAACTTACAAGGATATAGACAGGTTTTTCAATTAAAAAAGGAGAAGATGATGTATGGGTGACTGCTTTCATTTCCCACACAGGTAATTGTAAAGGCTGACCTTAATTTGTGAAGAATGACAAATTGCATGCAATGAATAATACAGTGGTGCCCCGCAAGACGAATGCCTCGCAAGACGAAAAACTCGCTAGACAAAAGAGTTTTCCATTTTTTGAGGTGCTTCGCAAGACGAATTTCCCTATGGGCTTGCTTCGCAAGATGAAACGTCTTGCGAGTTCTTGCGAGTTTTTTTCCTTTTTCTTAAAGCCGCTAAGCCGTTAATAGCCGCTAAACCGCTAAGCCGCTAATAGCCGCTAAGCCGCTAATAGCCGTGTTTCGCAAGACGAAAAAAACGCAAGATGAAGAGACTCGCGGAACGGATTAATTTCGTCTTGCGAGGCATCACTGTACTTAGCATTAGTATAGCACAGGTTAAAGTGTTTTCGGATACAACAAAAGGTGGGCAAAGTGGCACTGAAGAGGAGATGGTTGCCTAAGGCAATCTGGTGACCTTGTGGCTGAAGTAACCTTTGAACTGAGGACTTCCTGGGTCACAGTTTGTTCTTAGCATATGCCAAGAAATACAGCATTTAAGTCAAGGATGGGTGAGATATGGCCCTCCAGAAGTTGTTGGGACCGCAGCTCCCATCAGGCCCAGCAAGACTGGCCAATGGCCAGGACTCTCAACTCTTATCAGTTCTAGCAACATTTGGAGGGCCAAAGGCTGTCCACTCCTGAGAAGTGAATACACACACACACACACTAGCCAAAAGGGGCACTTATGCTAGCTTTGTAGAATAATAGTTAGGAAACCATGAAATCATCTAGCCCAACCCTCTCAAAATATTTGTATTTGGCTAGCAAGCTACATTTTATTTGGGATATTATTCCATAGAAAAATTAATAGGACCAAAGTTATTACTCATCTTCCCCACCTCCTCCTCTTTCCCAAAAGATGATTACTGGTTTTGTGAAAACCAGTGCTAGTGCAACCCAGTTGTCAATTCAAGAACAACACACACACACACACAGAGAGAGAGAGAGAGAGAGAGAGAGAGAGTGTGTTCAGCAGTCAGAGCCTGAGAATTGGCCTAGCATTAAACTAGCTGGCAGTGGGTTAGCGAGGAACATAATTCAGTTTTAACAAAGTATTTCATACTTTTCAATAAAGAGCATATAAAATTTCCATTGTTCAGACTGTCTTATCTATGGTGTTTGCAATCTGCTGTAACACAGAGATATTAAAGGTCAACACATTCTTTTTAATTGTCACACACTTCACGCAAAGAAGGCATTAAGTGTCGTCAAACTTTCCATCCATTGTGAGAATTAAATCACCCCGTAGGCAAAAGAAGAAAAGAGAGATGCAAAATGCCTCGAATGACTGACATGCACAGGCTCTGGGGGAAAGAAATCCTCAGTCACAATTCAACCTGACAAAGCAGTCAAACATTTGCAAGCAACTGGCTTCGAAAACTTTTGGCATCAAGCATTGAAGGAAGAGAGAAGTTACTTACTTCAAAATCCTGTGCGTTTGGGTTTGTATATTTTAAATCCTAGCCTGGGTATTAAAAAGCAAAACAAAAACCCTTGCAGAAAGAAAATTCACAAAAGAAAAATATATATGCCCTAGTAAAACGTCTTTTTATCCAACAGTAAAAACTAGGCTTCATTTCAGAAGTGGCTTCTCGGCTGAGCTACAATTTCTCTCCGAAACAACATACATTCAGGTACTAAGAAAACAGAGTGACACATCACACAAGTCAGTAGCATGCAGGCTTCACAGGCGCAACTGTGGCCAAGATGATTCAGAGCCAGATGAATTTAGAACAGGGCTTTCCAGTGGCGTATGTGCACCAAGCAGAGAACATGTGCAAAAGCTATATTCCAAGGAATGAAAGGCTGGACGAAAATGTTATTGGCAAAAACCTTTCTTTAAATGTCCTCAGACACCTGAAATCCTCAATAGAGCAATCCTGCAGTTCAGCATTTCCATCCATCATTGGGATTCTTACACAGACAACTACAGGCTCTCAAACTTAAGAGGACTAAGCCAAATGCAGTGTGGTAACTTCACACAGGACCAACCTTTTATGGGCTGAACAGTGGAGCTTTGATACCAGCTAATCGACCATAAATAGCTCTTGAAATGCAGAAGGATCATATCAGCTGTTACAACAGGCCTGGCCTGCAGCTACTTCCAAGTCCTTCCCCACTGTCTGAAAGTTTCAGTCCTAGCTTTCATTTCCAGTTTTCAGCACCTCCCCCCGCAAACCCCTCCAAAAAAATATGCAAAAGGGAAAAGAAAGAAAGAAATCAAGTCATTCAGAAAAGAAAAGCCTGGGAAGGACGGGATGAAAGGAAAGAAGATACTTCCAAGCAAAGAGAAAAGATGTACTGTATGAATTGTTTTACCAAGTAAATTGTCCATTGCCACTGCCTGAGTCACAATACAGGCTGTACTTGCCACACTTAAAAAATAAACAGCATTAGAAAAGAGATCTCTTCTAAAAGGTACAGATGAGGTTTTTTATTTTTAAAAAAGTCACTAGGCTTTCTTAATTACTATGTGGATATTATTGGAAGGTGAGAAACAGAACAAAAAACAACAATGAACTTGGATTTTTATGGGGGGGAACAGTCTAAACATGATCCTGTGCTGCAAAGAACATAACAAACTATACAAAAATAAGGAAGATACTAGCATTAAAGCTTTTCATGTGATCAGTGGAACCCAAAACTCCATGGGATTTTATCACACATAAAGCTCTCTGGGCAGGAAGTTCTTACTTCCGTGTTGGGTAACTCTTTATAAGTGTATTAGAACCACACAGGATGTTTCTCAAGTTTCTAACTTCTTTCACATATACCCTTGGAAAAATAAAGCTCTGGTATCTTTAGTCACCCCAGGAAGGAGAAGTGCATTATGCATGGAACTGGGATTCACTGTATTTGTTTAAAAAAAAATCATTCATTTATTTAAAATATTCATTTATTTATTTAAAATATTTTTAGCATACCAATACATATCTATAAAGCCAATTAAAGTTCTAAATCCAGGTTGAGAAATTTGGGGCCTTTCAGAAGTTTTTGGACTACAATTCCCAGAGTCCTCACGACTGGATCTGTTGACTACAGCTGATGAGAGTTGGATCCCAACAGCATCTGGATGGCAGGAGTTGTAGTCCTAGCAAGATGTGCGGAGCCACAGGTTGCCCATCCCTGTTTTAAAGCAGCTTAGGAACAGCCAAGTCTAGGGATGCTATGTGTCTAGGGAAAGATCAACAGGCACAGGGGCATTTGCCCACTGATTTTTGGGCTGGCAATTAGCCGAGGGCATAGAAGAGTGAAGCTCTGTATTACTTGCAGAGGGGAATATAAAGGGGCAGGGAAGCCTGGAGCTCTTCGAAGCTTCAAGATTGTATCCCCTTCCAATCTTATGCTATTAGACAGTTACAATGAATGTCTTCATCACAGACATCAAATGACAATAGAGTGAATTCTTGTCAGGTCCAGATACATCATCTGGCAATGTTATCAAGAGGCTTCATCTCTGTTCTCTTTCTACAACAGAAGGCCACAGAGAGCAATATCTAAGTATGCATTTTCTGACACAGCACCCCCACTAACATCTGGTTTGTGCTTCCTCCATCTGACTTAACAGCTTTAATGACATGGGCCAAATGCAACGATCCCTTTGGATAGGAGGTCACATGAACTCTACAAACTAAGCAGCAACGAGCATTCTCTTGGACTGAAACCAACAAATGAACGGCAGGAGAGCAGTAGCAACAATTCACATGTGTGTGGGGTTTTTTTAAGGCAGCCATTATCTGTATACATTGAATACTACATACTAGGAATGGATGAAAATCTTGTTTCTAAAATATTGCTTAGAAAAAGCAGAGCACAGCTTCGAGTAATGAGGTCCCACTTCAATTAAGCCTGTGTTTTCACAGTACAGGGGACTTATTTACAGCTAATGGGCACCTTCAAATTCTGCCTAAATGGCAGGGGCGACTAAGAGATTATACAAATGCTGGACCTGCCCTCTTGCATTTGGTACATATGCTTAGGATGCCGGGATGCCCTTATAACTGCATTGTTTCCAAAAGCACAGTTGTTAGGACCAGTATTGAAAGGGGTGGATGGGCTGGACAACCCTTTGTGGGCAATAGAAAAAGCCCCCAAAGTGTCCAGTTCTAATTGTGGCTACAAAGGGAGAACCAGAGGTGAACTCTAAGTGCACTCTCAGTTCAGTTCATTCCTTTGGAATTTGATGTTTTACCAAGTCCATGTCCTGCACCTGACATCACACAACGTAAAGCTGACAGCCAACCTATGTCCTCTTGTCTAACTGGCCTTGTGAGTCAAATGGGGAGCACTGGCAGGCCCAATTAAGCCCATGGGCCAGAGGTTCACCACTGCTGATGTAAGACATATCTCCACTAAGTGCAAATACCTGCCTCACAGGGTTGCTGTGAGGATAAAATGGGAAGGGGGAGAACTATTTACACCACACCTTGAGCTCCTTAGGAGGAAAGGTACGGTACAAACATACAAAATAAATATTTTATGCTATAGAATTGTGCCAAAGAACACTGCCCCTCCCCCCCAAAAGCTACGGTTCCCAGGGTTCCTTGTGGGCAGGGGTTAAAATAAGCATGTCCACTCAAAACAAAGTCTCTTGGAGCTGAATGGCTCTTACTTCCTGGTTAGCATATTTAGGATTATAGGCTCAGGTTGCAATTCTATGCCCATTTACCTGGGAGCGACATCCACTGAACATAGTGCAAATTACATCTGAGTAGAAATACATAGATTTGTGCTACAAGTATGAAATAAGCATGGAAAACAATATATATTGTTAACTGCTCTGCAATGCTCAGATGAAGGGTGGTATAAAAAATTGATACTAAAAAGAATAATGAACATGCACATTAGAACTGAGCAGTGTGCTTAGGCTGAAAGCACCACATTAAAAAAAATAGTCACTACTGATACAATCACACACACAACAAAATCCATTTATCCAGAGGCAGAGTGCAGGTGTCACTTGTTAAGATGAATGCAACATATCCATTTTAACGAAACAGCCTGTACCAGAACTGCACATAGACTTATGCACAGCTTGTATTACTAACGTTCTGCAACCTATCTGCAATGTTTCAGCCAACCCAATTCCAGCGTATAAATTGCCTCCTTTTCTCTTGCTCCTGAAATTGAGAAATTTACAAAGCACAAAAGAGATTTTGTTTCTTTCCCCTTATGGTAAAAGTAGACAGCAAATGACACTGTAAAACAAAACAAAAGCCCAGAAGGCTGCACTTCACATACTGAAGCTTTGCTCATTGGCACAGGGCTCCTCCCTTAATACTTGATACTTCTCAATACTAAGGGCACACAGCTCTCCATGTTATGGCTTGCCATTAAATGAAAGACGGCCCCCTTCTCATTCCCTAACAACTCCAGTGTTTATCACGCCTCCAGCTTTTGGCACCATCATAACAAATGTATCGCAAGCGTCCCTGAACCCATTCAAGGAGCTCTTATAAAATAACTTATTTTGCCCATAGTATGCTCTCTGCTCCAGAGGGAATTAGAGCCCATTGAAAAGTTCACACGGCACAAGGCACACATCAAATAAGAACTCAAAAACAAGGAAGGGACTATACTCATTTAAACAATAGAATAATTTAAAGCAGGCACCTAATATTTTATTCTTTCCCCTCTAGGAAATAAAAAACACTTACCAGGTTCCATTGTTAGAATCATGGCTCCAACTTCTCTTTCTCTGGACCAAGCCTCACTTATCCAGTGGATGTGAACAATTCAGGGACACAGCCTCGCTTTGTTTTGAGCTTATATCTTCTGGGCTCACCCACCCCTCCTCCCACTTGTGGGAAAAAGACATTGCCTGTACCCTGCCTGCCTAACCATTTCTATTGGCTCATTCACAAACAATTCTACTTAGCATATTCAAGTTTCCCTGAGAGCTTGAAATGACCCAGAGGGACATTTTTGGCTTCCCTAGTTTGTGACTCTGCTCCAGTAGAAGTTAAAGTTCAAGCTTTCATTGCTGGCAGCTAGGCTATCTTTGAAGCCTGTTTCTTCCCAGTGGGCCAAATCCTTTCCTTAACACAAAGTGCCTGAGAAACTGAGCTCCTCCATGTAGATACTCCTTAGTATGCACAGAGAACTGCCGCTGTCTGTTTATACAACCCGTGGTTTAATATTAGGACCAGCACACAGGAAGGGCTTTAAAATGGCACCTAAGGGCACTCACAAGATCTAATTTTGAGTTTGGGCTCAGATCCAGATCAGTTTTCAATGCTAGAACTCACCCTTGGAACACATGAAGCTGTGTGGTTTACTGACCATTACTTATCGTTTGCATTTGTTTGTTTGTATTATTAATTACATTTATATATCACCTTTTTCTTTATACACACTTCTCTCCATTTTAGGTTAGGCTGAGAGACAGATAGTGGTCCCAGGTCACCCAGTGGGCTTCATGGCTGAGTGGAGATTTGAACCCTGGTCTCCCAGATCCAAGTCCAGTACTCTAACCAATAAACCACTCTGGTGCTTCCACCCCTGCAGTGGCGGAGGAAGGGGTGTGTGGTGGGGGCACTGCCAAGATGCTTACTGCTTGAGGCTACTGATATAAATAGCATGCAGCCAGGAAGACCCAGGTTAAAATTCCTGCTCATCTATGAAGTGTGTGAATGAACTTGGTCCAGCCACTCTCCCTCTCAGCCTAACATACTTGATGTGGTTGATAAGCAGAGAAAACTAAGGAAGCTTTCTTTTTAACAATCATATCCATGTCCATTGGTTTGAGTTCCTTGTAGGATGGATGGGATAAACATATGAGTAAGAAAAGAATAAAAGGGAACTGTGCAGGCAGACAGAGTCTATACACAAAGTCCCAGAAGAAGAACTTGTAGGTGTGAGCAGGGGACAGAGGGGGACCTGTGGCCCTCCAGATGTTACTGAATTCCAACTTCCATGAACCACACCCAACATAGCTAGTGGTTAGTAATGATTAAAGCAGGAGTCCTGCAATGGCCAGAGAATTTGCAGGTTTCCTATTCCTGGGCAAGACTGTTTCACATTACCTCTTTTCCAGTGCCACGCAGATCTGAATTTTACCTGTGCTTTTAAAGCATTCTGATCCTCATTCACAAAGAGAAATGACCCACCCACTGGGGAGTGAAACAAGCAAAGGAACTAAAAGATGCTATACATATATTATTTATGTATTTCTTACCAACCACTCCGTAAGGTAGAGCTTTCCAAACTTTTCATGTTGGTGACACACTTTTTAGACATGCATCATTTCGCAACACAGTAATTCAGTTTTACCAGCAAACTGGAGGTTAAACTAACCCATTTCCAACCCTGGGAGGAGGACAGGGAGTGTTTGCATAACACACCAATGTATCACGACACACAGTTTGGAAAGTTCTGCCGTAAGGCATTGTATTCAGTATTATTAGACCCACATTGTGGATAGGTTTTGAGGCTGAGACACTGTGGCTTGCCAAAGTTTATGGGAGATGAGATATGAAGTGTGGTCTTCCTGAATCATAGCTCAGTCTCTTGACCACTACACTGTACCAGATCTCCAGCAGAGATGGCCCAGTAACTGTAGTTATGGTCACACCTGAGGCTATTTCTATGGAGGGAAGAAAAGTATTTTTAAAAGCTCCAGTCAATTCTACTTCATGTAATATAAAATGATTAGGAAGCAGCCCACAGCTTCTTCATTAGGAAGCTTTTGTATAGAGCATTGGAAACTCGTGAATCTCAACACTAGCATTCCTACTGGATAATGAAGGTAGGAAAAGAAAACTCCTTATAATATGCTAATTCATAATAAGTGAAATGAAAAGGGGCGAGATGGTTTGCAACAGTTCACATGCAACTCAGATTTCTAATTCAAAGTAGAGTGTCTTATTAGCTCAAATACTTAGCAGTTCATGCCTATTTTTGGAAGTTCTGTAGAGGGGGGAACAAAACACTGCCTTTATCTGTCCTGGTGACAAGACCAACTGCACATCATTCTAAATAGAGTGGAAGAGGGAGAGGTACTGCTCAACACATTTGCTATGATTACTTGCACAGGGAGCCAAGTCCTTCTTTTCCAGAAGTCACAAATGGAAGGCAGAAGAGTATTAGTTCCATCTGTCATGGTGAGTAGGATGTCCTTCTCACCAGCTCTCCTGCATAAGCTGATGATCTTTTCTAAATAAAAAAATTATGTATGCATCTATGCATGCAAGTGGAGCTTCACTGAGAAACATAACCAAAACAAACCCCTCAAAACAGATCCCTACCCCATAGTGATTACCATTTAGAATTCATTGATATGGGAGACAACATGAGGGAAGTAAAGATAAGAGCCGAGCTATCAAGAGATGAATTTATAGAAGGTTGTCCAAGACTACTGGAAGCCAGAAAGTTTGTCATGGATTTATTCAGTTGTGCTCTAGTTTAAAAGATGAAACAGCACAGTTCCCAAGTCCTGACAAGGTCTCTGATTTGCTTTGTCCTGGAACAAAGTATATACACTATAAAATCATCGAGCTGTGGAGTCGGAAGGGACTATGAGGGTCATCTAGTCCAACCCAGCAATGCAGGAATCTTTTGCCCAACATAGGGCTTGAACCCACGACCCTGGGATTAAGTGTCTCATGCTCTACCAACTGAGCTATCAAACTGAAGGTTGTCCAACTCTGGCACCCTAGTTTACAAAACTGTAATTTTGTAATTTCAGATGCTGTATACTGCTTTGTTGTATTTTTTTATGGAAACGTGGGCTATAAATATGTCAATAAATAAAAGATGCAACATATTGCTTTAAGCTTTTGTGGCCAGGTGCTTAGGCCAGCAAATGCTGAATGAACATGGATTCTGTGCGGGGTGGGAGAGAATAGCAGAGCCCCTCTTTCACTTTTTACCACAACGTGCAACACCTAGCTGCTTCTGTGTTAGATCCCTGGTTGCCCAAGTGGGGGGCAAACTTTCCTAAGAGTTGCCGTAAAACAGGACTCTGGAACTTGTGACCCGTGAAGCTGAATGCAAGCCACCAGCCATATATGCTGGGGATCAGTAAAACTGGCACAGTGATATAGCTCAGTGGCCAGCCACTCTGTCTGTTGAGGAAATCCTGTTCTCCATCTGGCTTTTCCCTCCATACTTGGGAATACAAACATCAGTCCCATCAAGGCAAAGACTCCAACAACTTTTAGCCTTGCTTATAACAAAGGATGCCTACAATTGGTATGAAATTATGGGAGTTGGCCCCTTTCTGTTGCTTCTCTGAGCTGCTCTTAAGCTAAACAGCAGTAATAATTCCTCGGGCTCTCTGAAGCATTCTGGAATCCTGTTCAGCATTACTCTGAACAAGAATTTATAATGCTTCAGGGAGCATGAAACCCCAGGTAAAAATATCAGAGGGAAACAGTCTGTGTTAAAAATGCCAATGGGTTTCCTTTCCACCCACCCCTGTCCCAAGAGTGGATGAATGGGAAACCACTGCTTTCTTTTTGCTGCTGCACAGAATTGACTGACTCTTTTGTGTAAAGCCCTGAAAAGCTCCTGACAGGGATACTAACATGAAGCTGACAACTTAAGTGGTCTGCTAGCCAAATTCAGACAGTTGAGTTAGGATCTCTTTCGACATTAGAGAGAGAGAGAGAGAGAGAGAGAGAGAGAGAGAGGATGCTTGCATAATTTCAGCTCACACCACGCTTTGCATAATCACAGAACCAACACTACGCAAAGCAGGGCAATAATTAATCCTTCCCTAGATTGTAGTATTGTGTGGAGCTCTTGCATTCTCTCAGGTCTGGGCTGGGCTGCGTGCCTTTGCAAAGGCTGAGTGGCGATCACAGACTCGGCGGCTGAACAAGGGAGATCAGGCTATACTCCAGAGGCAGCAAAAAGCAAAAGGAGCTCCAGGGACATTTAAAAAGGTAGTTTATCACCCCGATGTGCACATGACTCTTCTGAGGAGCAGGAACCCCACTCCCTACATTGCTATTACTACAACTACTGTTAACTCTGCTAATAAGAATGTGGGGTGTTGGGGGATGGGGTTTATGGTAGTAATTAGTAATGGTAAATACTGCCTACAAGGACCCCCAAGCTAATATATAATCATTAAAAAACAATAATACAGGTAAAAGCACCAATTAATAAACACACCAAATAAAAATGAAATAATTAATTTAAAAAGAGCCCAGAATTTAAATCCCATCAAAAGTCAACTTAAACTTGGTCTAGAACTGGTGTTATACGGACCGTAAAATTTGTAACAGGCAATAGTCTGGACGCTGCACTTTGTATCCTGTCCTAGCAGTTGTGCTGTGGGGGCGGGGGAGGGGATGGCACAGATCCAGAGCCTTTGGAACAATGATGTGAAGCATGAAGTGCATATGGACATGCCCATTTCCTACCCTCAAATGTTTAATGTCTGAGCATCAGAGCACATGTGGCTGGAAACTGCCTCTCTTTAGTAGACAATCTCTGCTCGAGGGTGCCATTGTGGAACAAAGCTTGTTGGTTTTTCCGAAATAGATTTACATATAACAACTAAGTTTTAGTTTTCAGTTGTTGTTATCAAAAGGAATACAGGTAAAAACAATGCTTACCTTAATGACTGTCCATGATTTCACAGCTAGACAGCCTTCTGAATCCCAATGCTCAACAGAGAACTTCAATCTGAAGGCACTTTTATCTAAATAAAAACAAAACAAAACAGGCATTATTTAAATGTGAAGCAGCACCCAACAAGATTGAATGCCCGCCCCCGCCAGTGATGTCAGTTGATTGACGGGTGGACATGGTTTTAGATAAATGACCTTACAGGCCGGCAGGGTAGAGGTTCCACACCCCTGCTGCAACGGTTGCATCTGGCGAGAATTTATTTTCAAAACTGAAATTGAATGAACAGGTTTGCCACCGATTCACCATATGTCCTTCCTACCATGATATCAAACAATACGCTTTGAGGGGAATGTTCGGTTTTGCTCTTTCTGTTTATATAAGAGTATCACATATGGAGGGGACCCGTTTGTGACTTGTATTCTTGTACTTACAAGTGTAGCGTTGATATAAGATATTAAGTAATATTCTTTGCTCAGGTTGTAATGAACATTAACCACACTGAATGTATTATGATACATTTTTCCACTATAGCTTCATGTGCAGAATTAAACAAACACTTACACCTGACTTGCTTTCATACCTTTAAGGAGTCCGAAATGACTCTCTTATCCAGACTCCCACCCCAAAAAAACCCACCGATGAGGCCCACACTTAGGTCTGGCCGTCTCCCTCATCCCTTGATCATTTCTGCCTGCCAGCCAGCCTTGGGGCATTTTAGGGCATGTTCTATGGGGCAGGGTTATCCCACAAGAGGTGACGGTGGCCCACAGCCATTGGGGAAGATGTGAGGGGTCTCTAGCAGAGGGGAGGGGTTGCTACAGAGGCACTTGTTCCCTGGGTAGCGATTAATCCTCATTCCCTTCTAGTGCAATGTGCAGGCAAAACCATGGGAGAACCAATGGAGCCCATTCCTTTCTTCCCAGTAGAAGAGGCTACAATCGGGAGAGAGGACACAATTAAATTCGAGTGACTGTCCTGATCAAGGTCCAAACGATTGTGCATGGTGTGAAGGAAGCTAGAACCTCTTCCTACAACTGACTCCACTCTCTTTTGACTCCAGCACCTGGATGAGTTTCCCCATAGGTCAGCAGGGTGGGAGTGGGGGGAGGCCCTGATCCAACCCATTATAGTATATAGCAGGAAATCTGCTGTCATTATACAAAAGGGGACAAATAAAAATCCATTTATTCAAAGCAGTTTACTTTTCAGCCAAAAAAAAAGGCTTACAAATTATTATTATTATTAATTAAGGCAGTCCCTGCCCTCAGGATTGCAAGCCAAAAGACATGACACAAAAGGAAAAGGGGAGGGGGGAGGGAGGAGGAAAAAAGCAAACTCTGTAACCCATTCCTGAAGTTGCACATCTTTTAAGTTGCAACTGGGATGGAAACAGTTCAGGTAGCCTGATGGAATCGCTACTGATAGAAAGGCAACTGTTGAACAACAAAGGCAGCTGGTTTCTCAGCAGAGCTGCCAGAATAACCCTGCTTCCCTTTTCTGCATATGACCAATGTGTTAACAGCTGTTGCCAGCTTACATCATCAAAGTGGAAATTAGGTAAGAAAATACTGAGGGGGACTATTGGCTACTGGGGAATGAATGGAGAGTGAGGCGATCCAACATTTCTGTGGTTTATTCATACTCCAGTGAAAATTCTGTACAGTCACAAAGATCCTCCAAAAGTAACTTGCAAGGCCTGACTTTCTGCCTTCCCAAACAACTGGTATAGTCAACCCACAAACCCAGGCTTGCTCTCGTGCAGGCAAGAAGGACCCTCGTTTAGTGGATCTCAGTTTAATTAGCATGAAATTGCAGATTCCCAAAAAGGACTGAAGGTGCTGTGCTCCTCCTCCGGTCCTCCTGGTGCTAATTAATTAATTATACCCTGCCCATCTGGCTGGGTTTCCCCAGCCACTCTGGACGGCTTCCAACAAAAGATTAAAAATACACACAACCCTAAACTAAGTCATCATCTGGCTTAGCGCATTCTCCAAACCTGGGTTCATGGTTTGTCTCACTCCAGATAAACTTTAAGCTCCAACTAAGGTTCATTCTTCATTTACAGTTTGTGGTTTGTCTAGAGTTAGTCAAACTAAGATAACATGCTAGGCTGGTTGTGCAGAAGCTTTTGGCCCTCCATATGTTTTTGAACTACAACTCCCATCATCCCTGTCCACTGACCATGCTTGCTGGAGCAGAAGGGAGTCGTAGTTCAGCAACATAGGGAGGGCCAAAGGTTCCCAACACCTATGCTAACCCAAGCCACTGGTTAGCTCATAGCAGCATGGCAGAAGCGGGATTGGGGGAGAAGCAAAGCAACCACCATCTCCTTTCTGAGAACTTGGCTTAGCATTACATGCAAACTGAGCCAGAATTACTGAAGCACTTGGGAGAGACATATTCTGCATGCATTCTTCATCTCTGCATGCAGACCTCATGGTTATAGCATCAAATCCAACATTTGTACATTAAAAACAACAACAACCCTGGCTTTGTGTTAACATCGATGGCAACCAGCCACAATGACTGTGTTCTACTTCTACAGCCAGAGGCATTATGCCTCAAAATACCAGATGATGGGAACCGCAGGAGAGGGGAGCTGCTGCTGTTGTGCTCACGTCTCACTTGCAGGCTTCCCACTGACATCTGGTCGGCCACTGTGAGAAAGAAGATGCTGTCCTAGATGTGCCATTGCCTCAGCATGTGTTCTTCTCTTGCCTAATGAAGAGTTCTGGAGAACTCAAAGACTTGCCACACTTCTGCTGGTTCTAATAAAGATGTTGCCCAACTGCAGATTTCCACATTTTCTATTATGGACCAACATGGGTATCTGCTTAGTACAAACAAACAATGTACATAATGCCATTACTAACATTTGCGCAATGCCTTAGTCTGCTACCTGTTTTTAGATGCAGCCTCAAATTCTTCTTAATGCTGTGGCTTTGTCGTGTATTTTAGTGTTATGTCATTCACTGCCCTGGCCAGTAATTAGACTTTTGGATGGAGGGTGGTATGCAAAAGTTTTAAACAAGCCAAATATAAAACCAGTTAGTGCTTCACAGAATATCCACCAGTATCCATTACTTCACATAATGCTTCCTTTTCTTTTCTTTTAAGTTTGACTTCCATTCCCTTTCATTAAAGGGAGCCCTGCTGTATCAAATGTCCACCTAGTTCAACTTTGAGGCCAGCCCTACCATTGGACAAAAGCGGACACCTCAAGTAGCAGGTGCTGGGAGGCTGGGAGCCATTCCCATAGGCTAGTCTGATGCCATCAGTGTTCAAGTCAGAGTCATCAGCCTGTCAGGACATGTTATGTACATAGAGGGGGGGGGCATTTTGTCCTCAGGCAGCAAAGTGTCCTTTGAGCCAGCACTGCATCCCAGAGTTGTCTCAAAGGAGCCCACAAGCATGATTTGAAGACAATAGCCCTCCACCATTGCTGCCTTGCTCAGCAACAGGTTTTCAGCGTATACTGATTTTGAACATGGAAGATCCACAGAGCTATCATGTTTATCCGCTACTGATACACTATCTTCCATTAACTTGTCCAATCCCCTTTTAAAGCTATCTCAGGTAGCGGCCATCCAACATCCAGTGGCAATGAATTCCACAGATTTTTTTCCCGGTATAAAAACCCACTCCCAAGAAAAAGAACCAAGTGCTCTCCGATAGCACCTTACAGATACAGTGGTACCTTAGGTTACAGACGCTTCAGGTTACAGAAGCTTCAGGTTACAGACTTTGCTAGCCCAGAAATAGTACCTTGGGTTAAGAACCTTGCTTCAGGATGAGAACAGAAATTGCGCGGTGGCGGCATGGCAGCAGTGGGAGGCCCCATTAGCTAAAGTGGTACCTCAGGTTAAGAACAGTTTCCGGTTAAGAACGCACCTCCAGAACGAATTAAGTTCTTAACCCGAGGTACCACTGTATCTGAACAAAGAATGCACGGTGCTGCTGTCCTCATAGCTCAGGGGTGAAGTCTGTGATCTTAAAAGGTTAGGAGTATGATGCTGGGAGAATTATTTGGGGTCTGTGCTAATAACAGTGATATGAATGTGCAACCCTTTCCAAATTATCCAGGGTTATAGAACACAAACACAGAGGATGACTCCTGTAAATAGCACTGTGCATATTCATGTATTGGGTCATGTAACATGAAAGTTTGGCAAACATGCTGAAGAATTTACTATGCTTCTCATGCGGAGCGGCTAGTAGTAGAACAGGCCTGCCCACATTCCCAGTAAGTAGAGGATTCAACTGCAGGAAGTTTTAAGATCTTTTGCTGGGAGATATATTAAGGGACATAAAAGGGGGGAAAGGATAGCGAGTATCTGCTTCAGAGCAGGACTACTTACAGGACTGCTGTTTGAGATTTGCTTCAAGTGGGAAATCTGTACCAAAACTCTACACTATCTTTACAGGAGTTCCCATCATCACACACTGACCTCTAGTGTACTAAGAAAGAATCAAGCTTACCAGGGAGCTTGCAAAAAGCTGGTGAAAACATTTAGGGAGAAGAGGGGCAAGGAGACTGAGGCTGTATTCGGACACCACTTTATTCCTTACCTATTAATTTTCACATTTTGTGAGATCTTTCACATGACTTAAAAGCCACTTTTGAAAATCTGGTGAAATCTAATATACGTTCAGCTCTCATTTCCATGCTAGTTGTTTCCTGGGGAGGGGGGGGGGGGAACTACCATATTTGCAGTCCCATTAACTCAAAAAGCACGGGAGTTTTCAGGATCATGCCACTGCTGCTAACGTGACAAAATATAGGGTGTTCTTTTCTGCATACAGTTTTTTTCTACCTTTTTAAAATTTAATGCAACACAGAGGCATATCCATTAGAAAGCCACAGTTCTGTAATAATATAATAATAATTTATTATTTATACCCCCTCCCCATCTGGCTGGGTTTCCCCAGGCACTCTGGGTGGTTTCCAAAAGGAGATTAAAATACAATGATTCATCCAGTATTAAAAGCTTCCCTAAACAGGGCTGTCTTCATATGTCTTCCAAAAGTCCAATAGTTGGTTATTTCTTTGACATCTGATGGGAGGGCGTTCCACAGGGCGGGCGCCACTACTGAGAAGGCCCTCTGCCTGGTTCCCTGTAATTTCGCTTCTTGCAGTGAGGGAACCGCCAGAAGGCCCTCGGGGCTGGAACTCAGTGACCAGGTTGAATGATGGGGGTGGAGATGTTCCTTCGGGTATACTGGGCTGAGGCCATTTAGGGTTTTAAAAGTCAGCACCAACAATTTGAATTGTGCCCAGAAACGTAGGTCTTTCAGTACCGGTGTTATGTGGTCTCGGCGGCCACCCCCAGTCACCAGTCCAGCTGCCGCATTCTGGATTAGTTGCAGTTTCTGGGTCACCTTCAAAGGTAGCCCCACGTAGAGCGCATTGCAGTAGTCCAAGCGGGAGAAAACCAGAGCATGCACCACTCTGGCAAGACAGTCCGCGGGCAGGTAGGGTCTCAGCCTGTGTACCAGATGGAGCTGGTAGACAGCTCCCCTGGACGCAGAACTGACCTGTGCCTCCATGGACAGCTGCACACCTGCTCCTTCAGGGGCACAGTTGCCCCTGAAGGACCAGGGAGTTCCCCAACCCACCCACCCCGTCCCCTGAAAGCAGTACTTCTGTCTTGTCAGTATTCAACCTGAATCTGTTAGCCACCATCCATCCTCCAACTGCCTCCAGACACTCACACAGGACCTTCACCGCCTTCACTGGTTCCGATTTAAAAGAGAGGTAGAGCAACAAGTACTGCAGTGTAAAAGGAATGTTGGAAACTGGGACAGAAGCGCTAGCACTATAAGCACTATAAAACTTGCACAATAAACCCAATGTCTAACTGAAACCTTAGTGTCTCTTTACAGTGGTCTAGCTCTCCTGGCCCCTGTTAGCACTACAGTGGTACCTCTGGATGCGAACAGGATCTGTTCCAGAGCCCCGTTCGCATCCTGAAGCGAACACAACCCATGTGCGTGGGTCACGATTCGCCGCTTCCGCGCATGCACGTGACATCATTTTGAGCGTCTGCGCATGTGCGAGTGGCAAAACCATCGCCGTGGAGCGCAACCCGAAAAGACTTAACCTGAAGCGACTTCAACCCGAGGTATGACTGTACAGCTATTGAAGGGATCACTGAATTGGCTCCCTAATATATTACTTTTGCACTTACACTACAAAACATATTTAAGGGGGTAGGAGACCAAAATAAAACTACTCGTAAAAGGGTGCCAATATCTATCGAGACAAATGGTATTGGGGGAAAAGAGAAACAATTACAGAGAAATTTAAATACTCTAGTATTTATAGAAATGCATTAATACTTTTGCACACTAATTCTTTTCCTACGGTATCTGTGGTGGTGCATGCAGAAACTGCCTTCTTGAGTGTTGGACTCCACTATGTGTCTTGTCGGCTCAATCCGCCAAAACATGTGTTCACATGCAGGGAAGTCCCTAACTCACTCCTACCGCCACAAGAAATTGCGGCAGCAGCATAACTTTCCAGCTTGCTTCAAGGCAAATGGGTCTTGGACAGGGTAAAAACAACAACAGGCCAAGCTTCCATCTACTTCAACCCGCAAATTAAGGCTGTGTTTCTCAGCTAAGCCAACATAAAGATAGCTGAAAAGTAGCATCACTGACCCTGTTACTTAATCTACAGGGGTGGCATCAAGAGCAGCTACTCTCTAGGCCATTATCTTGGGGGCAGGGAATAGAAGGAGGTCCTAAACTTCCACTGCCTTGCAGGATATCTTTGGGAGAAGAAAAGGCTAAGGTGTAAACCCTACACAAATCAGCTGGATTGCACCTTGTACACCTCCTTCCGGCAACTTGTGCAGCCAAGCAGGTGCTAAACGCATTGCTCTGCTTTCCTCTGGACCACACCAGCGAGGCTGAGAAGGGGGGTTCAGCCCAGGACCTCCATACACACTGCCCAGACTTGTTTTGCCCCAGGGTACTTTGGTGCTGCTAAGTTTGACATCACCCCTGGAGTCATACTCCATTGTCTCTCAAAACAGACAGATGCCAACAAAAACATTGTGGTGGTGTGGTAAGGATTACACATAATTACTGCAGAGTTTTCAACCTAGAAGTCTTCTCATAACACTGGGAAACAATGGTTTGTTATTGTCTAAATCTATACATATTGTTCACACAACATAACAACTATTGTAATTGTATACGGATTGCTCAGCAGATTGAAACCAATATTTGGGTTAGGGCTGGTTCACACATCACATGAGGACACATGTGCAGAATGGGCCAACGAAAATAAAACTATTGCAGCTAGCACTTTCAAGCTGCCTCAAATGCAAATGCTTTCAATGGAGGCGGTTCACACACTACTCACGAGTAGACAAATGTGCACCCTGCATCTCAAAAAATTGACATGGTGTTTTAGTGAGGACACTTGCACATGCTACATCCAGTTTTACGGCTGACTTTTAACTCCTATTAAGACTTCAGCAATACCAGACAACATTGGACAACCCAGCAGAGTTAACCCGAGGGAGTTTAGACGTTGGCAAAGAAGGGAATTGTGAATTATGAACCTGAACTGACAATGCATCAAGTCAAATGCAACAAGAAGCTGCTTAAAAATGCAAATTGAAATGTTAAAAACCTTTTATCAGCTCCATTAGAAAGTTACTTCAAGGGAACTGGATCCCTTTTCTTCCCACTCTGACCCCAATTAGAAGTTAAAAATGTCTCTCTAAGCAGTATAACGTAGAATTTGATTGTGTCAGAGAAATATTTAAAACAGGGAAGTAGAAGAGGTCTAGATGGACAGCCTGTAATTGAAGCACCAAGCCCAATTAAACCATTTCTCCTCGTTGCCCCATCCACAGAACAGAACTTATTCATTATTTCATTAAGTGCAAGGCTCAGAGCCACACATGGGCTTCCTTAGCATTCAATTTGTGTTTCTGAGCCTCGAAAATGAACAGGAAACAATGCACCTTCCAGTCTGCACCAGCATATGAACAAACTGGAACATTTGCATTAATTAAACCAGGACTAGGTTTAATAGTCCAGAAATTGTGGACTATTGCTCAGATAATCATGGCTGCTGGACCTTCTTGGGAGTTGCAGTCCACATCCTATCACCTACTCTTGAAGGATTGTGAATAGCCTCACATACTGGGGGTGGGGGATCTGCCCAGTGATGGGCAGATGTGCACCATGGGATGCTCAGGTGGCTTACTTAAAACTGGGGTGGGGGGAAATCCAAGCTTAAGGCAGAGTAAAACATGCATATACCATTTCCAAAGTTATAGAAATTTTTCACGCATAATTGGAAGAGCAGAATTTACTGCAGAGCCAACCCATAAAAGGATTACAAAACCAAGTGCGAAAAAAAATCTATTCACCCTTCCTCGGTTTTGTAGAGCAAAGATTGCCTGTTCTTTCATAAAAAGTTGTACAAGGACACATTCTATTTTGCTCTATATTCAGTTCTGGCTATTGCACTTCAAATCTGTGGAGGACAAGGCTATTAAAAGCTATTGGCCATGCTGGCTTTCCAGTGTCGGATGCAATACGGCTCTGAATATCAGTTGCATGGAATCACAAGCAGGGAGAGAGTACTGTTGAGCTCAGGTCCTGCATGTGGTCTTCCATAGTCAGCCATGGTGGGGAAAAGGTGCTAAACTACATTGGCCTTTGGTCTGAACAAACAGGGCTCATCTCATGTCCTTCTTATGTCCATGAAATAAAATAAAAGAATGCTTTCCCATTTGTAACAGCTCAGATCTACAAAATTCAATGAATGCCTTCCTTGAACCATGCTGGTCCAGCCCATAAGCCAGTTCCTTTAGAAGCCTTTGCAGATGCTACTGGTTGGCTGTGCTATTAGCTGCATCCATTAAAGATGACAAGTGCAGGCTTCTTAAGCAAAGTGCCACATGCCCATTGCATATTTCTGATCAACAACAGAGAGGCCTACTTGCAAAGCAGCTATTTGCCAACCATATGGATCTCTTTAAACAT
This sequence comes from Podarcis cretensis, assembly GCF_951804945.1. Taxonomy (NCBI): domain Eukaryota; kingdom Metazoa; phylum Chordata; class Lepidosauria; order Squamata; family Lacertidae; genus Podarcis; species Podarcis cretensis. The sequence goes on from NC_137181.1 coordinate 20,376,306, forward strand.
ATCCATCTGGGTACATCTTGAACACGCTAATAGTAGCAATGCTTCAAAGAGAAGTCTGAAATATAACCGGGGAAACCTAAGCTGACCAAATCAGATGTCAAAAGAGAATGACTTGCAGGAAATGCTCCAGCAAACTTTGCAATCTATCTCCCCTCCCCGTGGTTGTTGTTTTTTAATTGATCCACAATTTACTATTTTATTCATCCTTTTCTATATAATTATACAGAAATTTGTGCAATTCTCTAAACCAGCCTTCCTCAACCTGGTGCCATCCAAATGCTTTGAACTACCATTCCCCTCATGCTAGCTGAGGCTTATGGGACTTGAAGTCGAAACACCTGGAGAGTACCAAGCTGGGGAAAGCTGATGGCAAAAGGAGCCCAGACAATACCTGCAAGTCTGCTGAGGTCTTCAGACAGGTAGAGCACTTTCTGCAGGAAGAGCAGGCCTAGACCATGTATTTTTATAAACTCAAATGATGTAGAAATTGTTGGCCATCAAAACATACACTCGTCTCCAGTAGATAATTGTGAATATGTGGCAGCAAGAACTTGGGAGCATTTGTTTAGACCCAGATGCAGAAATCTGTATACGTGCAAGTTAATCAGAAACATTCAGGAACAACATTGCGGTGACATAAATATATTTTTTGTTGCTGCATTGTGACAAAAATGGAATGAGGCTTAATGCATAATTGTGAATTGGGGCTTCACTTCTGAATAAACATGTGCAGAACTGTGCTTCATGGCTTGTAATATCCTGCGCAATGAGAGAGAGGGAGGTTTGGAGAAGAGGAAGAACTGGAGAGGGCACAAGTGGAAGTTCCTGGTGGTAAAGGGAATAATTTCAATGCTGCAGAGGAACTAGAGGGGGCACTGGGAGGAATTAGAGAGGGAGGAAAGTTCTGGAGTGGAGTCATACTGTGGTAAATGGTTGAGGAAGGTTTAAAGACAGGTCCAAGGAAGAGAAGCTCTCTCTGTGTGGGACGTTATTGTTATAACTGTTTTACTTTATTACACTGGGCTCCTTGAAGAAGACATGGAGATGGGGGTGAAGGTGGAAATGGTAGCTGCAGAATAGGACGGTGTAGCTTCTCAATTTGGCGAAATGTGTGAGAGGAAGAAGACATAGGTTACCATGGGGGGTGGAGGTGAAAATAAGGGGACTTTGTAGTTACAATGGGTGGGAAGGGAAAGTTCTAGGGGGTTACCATGGGGAAGTGATGGTGGGGCATCAGTGAGCAGAGTTTCCCCTAGGGATAAACAACAACATTCAGATTCCTGCATTTGCAGGGGGTTGGACTAGATGACCCTTCGGTCCCTTCCAACTCTAAGATTCGATGAAAACAAAAGAACTCTGCCAGCAGAGCATTATAGCACAAGTTCTGTTGATAACCAGTTAGACAAGTCCTGCAGCTGCATGGTACAGTACACTGTAACAAATGCTTAGCTGAAAAGGTTCATGCAAATCACCGGCTATGCAAAGATAGGAAACCAACCCAGAGTCAACTGAAGTGATTTTCTGTTGTTTCAAAGGCAACTGAATAGCACCTATAAAATAAAAATGGCAACCAGACATTTAAACACAAAGGGAGAGGATTCAGTTTGCAAAAATAAATAATAAAAATCAGTTATCTTCCCTTTTCACCTCTTAAGATTTTAATGCATGCTTGCAACACACCTGGCAAATTAGGGGCTGCTCATTCTCCTGTAACAGCAGGCTATTTCCTACAAATGACATTGAATTTTCCTTCTTCCTGAACCAAGTAATCTGTCATTCACAGCAGAGGAACATGATAACCCTTCCTTCCAAGGGTGCGTCTGAGCTATTAAGATTTTTTTAACTCTCTAAATTCTGGTGAATTGACGGGCCAACCAAAAGCAATTTGTATCCATGGAAAAGAAGAAGAAATGGCATGTAGGCTGTTAGAAAGGGATTTTGGAGCAGCTCAGCTCCTTTGCCTGTAGCTGCTGATCATGAAGAGATAGTAGGAAACTACACAGTGCATGAATCTGAACTTCATACCCATGGATGCACCAGATAAGTGCAATGTATTTGATTACTTCCTTTCATAATGAACTCTCACAGTTCTCTCCATGACCGCAGACAGAAAGAGAAAGTAGTGTCAATTTCATCCTAGTTCTGGCTGAATCAGAGATCAGTTTGAAGCAGCAGGGAGTCTGACTCAGCACTTGGGTGTTGGGTGTTAGGAGTGTACCATTGAGCGGCTACTCATTGATCCTGCTTTGCACCACAAATGGCCGGACAGTGCTTCTTGCTTGTCTTGATGGAAGAGTGTAATGGTTGTGGGTGTGCATATAGAAACTAGCCTACTGCACAGGAGTAAAATTTGCATTCATTGCTTTGCCTGCTTTTGCCTCTGGCTTTGCCCAGTGCTGCCATGTGGGCCCCAGAATGTTGCCCGAAAGGAAATGTGGATCTCTCTCTCTTTCCATATTTACGCAGAGGTAGTCAAATCTTTCAAAAGCTACTAATACAGTGGTACCTTGAGTTACATACACTTCAAGTTACATGCGCTTCAGGTTACAGACTCCGCTAACCCAGAAATATTACCTCAGGTTAAGAACTTTGCTTCAGGATGAGAACAGAAATCGTGCTCCGGTGGTGCGGCGGCAGCAGCAGGAGGTCCCATTAGCTAAAGTGGTGCTTCAGGTTAAGAACAGTTTCGGGTTAAGAACGGACCTCCGGAAAGAATTAAGTACTTAACCCGCGGTACCACTGTACCTCAAGTGACAGGACATATATGGTAGATGGCATTTACTACTTTCATATCCCACCTTTCTTCCCTGATGGAATTCAACACAGTGTGCCTAGGGTTCCCATTTAGGGCACCGACCAGGCACAGATCTGCTTAGCTTCACCAAGGTTGTTGCACAGCTTTGTATACCTGTAAGAGGCACATCTGCAAGGATTACTGTTTAACAGTTAGGCAATATTACAGTCGTAAGGCAACAAAAGATCAAATCTCTGTTCTGAAAGCTTGCCTACCCGATAAGCTCAATTGGGAGCAAAGCTGGAGTCCTAGGAGTCCCATCATGGAATGGGCAATGGTAGTCTAAGCCTTTGCCCTCCCCTTCCAACAAGATGAGAGCTTCTGAAAGACATTAGAACTCATTGTACGCAGCAGCCAATGCCTCAATTGCCTGAACACAGCAAGAGCTGAAAAGTTTTTTTTCCATTTTTGTTTCCATATTTATTCCCCAAGTCTGTATTACTGTAACAATCAGAACCAGATTTTCTTTTATGAACATCAGTCTAACTTCCAGATGTGTACGATTCTGATTTATGACCATTAGCAGTCCAAGTTCTTTGCGCATGTGCTGTCTTGTTTGCCGGAGGCTTAATCCTCCTAACCACGCATTCAACTTTAAGAACCGTGCGCACGCACACACACAAATATTTTTCACAAAGCTGAACTCCAGGGCACAATTATAGTTTGCTACATCTGTGCTAAATGCAAAGGCCTCGAGAAAAACACTGCCTTTTAAAACGGAACTGTCAAAATGAAGTGCCAAGGTGTCTCTGTCTTGCAGCCAAGCTCCAGGGCATCAGAGGAGGAAGCAAGAGATTTTTGCTTTTACACACAAGTACTGCAAAGGGTATTAAATTACATCAGAATTACTCCTTATATTGAGAGGATTAGGACATGGGGCAGGGTAAATTACATGGTGGCAGGGGTGGGGGGAGAGTGTGGCAACTCTACTCTAGCAATCTCAATTAAGTAATTGCATGTAACACGTGAACTGAAATAATTGCACATTGTTTACTTGCTCCCACTTCCTTTGTTGTCCGCCATGTAGAGGATGGTCACAACAGTTTAAAGGTCAACCCAAAAGCAACAATTTCTGATAGCCCTGGTTAGATATAGACCTACCAGCTTTTCCTGCAAAGGTTCGTTTGTGCACACACAAGCCAACAGAGGAGTGTCAGGGAAAGGAACATCACTGAAACCCAACATTCAAGGTTCAGTAAATTGTAGTCCTTTAGGTATGCAAATAGGAGTCTTTGTGTACAGATTTCATATTCCTCTGCTGAAAGGATGTCACGGTGTACTTAAATTACACTACAATCAACTTGTTAGAGCAGCTCAGAAAATCAGCTACACCTAGATGCAATTTATCCAATTTCATTTGCGATCTTGTAATTCAGTAACTCAGCTGACCTGCACAAAAGAACATTTTAAAGAAGCTGACAGTGAGCTGTGATGATAGCGTGAATGGTAGTTATCCCAGAAAATGCACTATTATAACCCTCAGGCAGCATCAGTTAACTCAAAACATAACTGCTATAGGAGTAAAAGCTTGTTTACTATGCATATGGAACTCTGGGCTAGAGCATACCGTAGAAAGCATTCCTGGATTTTAGAGTTACAATGGATATAAATGATAGCACTTTTCAGGGGGGTGGTAGCCAACCAGACACCCACGGGCACTGTGGTGCCTTCCAAACCCCCCTGTGAGGCAACTGGGGGGAGAGAGGGGGGATTATGTATGCATGTGTAGTTAACCATAATTTGTCCAACGGACAATCACACAAATTATGTCTTGTCTCTCCAAAGCTTTCTTTCCCTTTCCAGCTAATCTTGCTTCATGCCTTTGTAGCTTGGTGACAGTGGAATTGTTAAAAAAAAAAAAAAGATTAATAAAAGCTTCCAAGTTCAAGCACAGTACTGAGCCATAGGTTAGAACAAACCAAGGTTCATTAGCCAACAACAAACCATGGCTTCATAACATGTTTTATTGACAGTAAACAAACCCTGATTAAGCTGTTGAGCAGAGCTGAACAAACCATTATTTACTAATCCATTGCTTCACATTACATATGAACCAGCAGACATTTCTCTCTACTACACAGAGAGCAGAACAAAGGTGATGTGCCTCTTTCCCTTGTGTCCTTTACCATCCTGTGTGTGTGTGTGTGTGTGTGTGTGTGTGTGTGTTTACAAGCATAATACCACTTCTCTTATGCTAGCGATTATATGCACAAGAGATGCATGTTCAGAGCTATGTTAGCTCCAGGCAAGTGTCCAAACAAACTCATGCCAAGTATCTAATGGAGGTTGAACTTCAGGCTAAAGAGGCAAGTCAAGGTGATTTAAGTTTAGATGCTGAAGACAGGAGCAACTCTTTTTAAAAACACATTTTTTCCCCTGGTTCTTTTGGCCTATGTTCAAACACACAACAAAATCATCCTTTGCATCAAGACAGTTTGCAAGGTACGAATTAACTCAAACCACATAACCAGAAAGCATATAGGATGAAAATTCACATAGTTGCATTGATGCTCTTGGAAAACTTTCCTTACAACTTCTGCTCTCTACTGGAAACCCTTCCTGCAAAATCTGATGGCACAAATGTATTACACATGCTGAAATACAGTGCTGTGCATTTAAAAATATATTCCTACTGTGGCTGCATAAAAATGGGGGGGGGCATGTTAACCATTTGCCCAAGAAGCAGGCATTAAGGGCAACATCTTACACATAATTTCTGCATGCATTTTGCAATGCCTACAGTACAGCCTCTCTTCAAGGGTGTACTATAAAGAAAATTCTGCCACTGACAGAGATGAGATTCAGCTACAATTCTGCACACATTTTGCCTGGTTAGCAGAAACCACACATACCAAAAGCCACAGGCGATGGGTACTTTAAAAGCTGCTGTAAGATTACTGTGTATCACATCTCTATACATTAAAAGGTGGTGGTGGGGGGTGGGGAGTTCACTTACTCATGCGATATCTACAAAGAGCCCCCTGTGCAAGGCCATCTAAGTTGGTACAGATATAATAGACATTCTGGAAATTATAAACAGCAAAATGTGGCTGAGAAGGTTTTGGGGCAAAACACTGCTTCACTTAGCATGGAACATACTCATTAGGTTGGGAAAGATAGCTAACATGCTGGAAAGAAAGCATTTCAGTTCTTTGATATTGCAAACAGCCTGTCAGCTGACCACAAAGTTTCTGGCAAGACTGAAGTACACTGGATTAAAAGTATTAGTTTTCAGCATACGGTATCAAGAGCATGCATACATGTCAGTTCCAGAGATAGCAATGTTTAGTCATACAGCTGCCCTGCAAATGGACTTTGGGAGGATTTGGAACCAGCAAAATAATTCTCCATTTTTTATCACAAGGAATCATTGTAGTCTGGTACACCACGTAAGTCGTCTTAATATGGGATTAATGAGCAATGGCATAAAAAAACTGGTTGAAACATCCTAGTAACCTGGACCAAATGAAGGCCCAGTTATGCAAAAACAAGTTGTGAGGATTTCCTCTAAAGTGATATCCCTGCCCCTCTCCCCCCAAAAAGGAAAAGAAATCAAAATGGCTGACTAAAATGTGTCTTGGAGAAGTTTGGTGCAGTTTTCAAAAGAACTTATTTCAAACCTTCAGCCTGTTATTTCAGTACACTGGGCTGGCTCGGACACAAGACTAAGACTATGGTTTAGTATTACATGAATAAACCTGCACAAGAATTTGCCTACCAAAGCCTTGAGTTCACACACTTCCCCCTTCCCTTTTGGTGGATCTGCTTCTGCTGTATAACTAACCATAGCTCATTGTTATATACGAACTCTGAAAAGCTATGGGCATTGAACAAGACATGGTCATAAACCTAGGAATAAGATTATTCTGACCTCAACATTTCAGTTGACACTGGTTTTGTTTACCCTGTGTTTTAAGCAGAGGCAAGCACAAATCCAGGACCAGTATGCCTACGCCTTCAGCAAGATGAAATATATACCTGAATGTTTAGAGTCAAGGAGATATAAAAGTGAAGGCAGGGGGCAGGGAGCAGAAGAGAAGCAGTACTGTTGAAGGCCTGGAACAAATGGCCGGAAGATTCTGCAGAGGGCAACTCTGGTTCCAAGAGGATGAATAAGCAGAGGAAATAGGAGATGCCTTAGTCTTTGCCCCATTGGAAAGGTGATATCTCTGGAAGGTTATATCAGGTTCTTTCATTCTAGCTAAAATTAAGACCACTGCGTATGTTAAAAGGGGGAAAGGAAATATTGGTGGGGGTGGAAAAAATATATTCAAAAGCCTTTACACTTCTCAAAAACATTAACAAAAGACTTCCCTGTTAGGACAGCCTTTTCCTAAATCTTTATTCCTCCTGTTTTGTAAAATGTGAAGGTTCCACAGGTTCTTCTCCTGTTTCATCCATTTGCTCAAGGTCATGTACATAAGTGAATTTTGTAATGCATTTGCCACTATTAGAGGGAACCCAACAGATGTTTTAGACTACGACTCCTATCAGTCACAGCCAGTGGTGTTCTTTAAATGTTTTGAACAACTGTGCTGGCTGGGACTGAAGCGAGCTATAAACCAAAACATCTGGAGGACACCATATTGACGAAGGCTGCAATAGACGGAAGGCGTTCCCCAGCTACAGTCCATGGGCCTCCAGGAATCTGATAGCTTCATTCAGGTGGTCCACAATGGGTCTGTGACTGAAGGTGGGAGATGGCACATCCATCGCATTAAGCGCATTAAGCATTCATATAGTGGTACCTCGGGTTAAGAACTTAATTCATTCCGGAGGACTGTTCTTAACAACCTTAGGTACCACTTTAACTAATGGGGCCTCCCACTGTTGCCGCGCGATTTCTGTTCTCATCCTGAAGCAAAGTTCTTAACCTGAGGTACTATTTCTGGGTTAGCGGAGTCTGTAATTATAATGGCTACAACAGCCAGAAAAATGAAGTGATCAGCCGAAACCCTCAGCAATTTTCAAGTGGTCATAGAGGGGGGAAAGCTTGGGAACCACTGGACTAAACACACGAGCACATTTTGCATGCTGAAGGTATTTATTTATAGCAAGGACACGCGTTAGCTCAGAAATGCTAATTTATTACTGCAATGCCACCAGCACCCTGTTCCTAGAAAGCATGCCATGTTAAAACGATTGCAAAAACCAGTAATCAAATTTGTCCCGGCCCCAAAAGAACACAGCTGAAAGACACCATAGACATAATTAAGTAGAAGGGAAAAGGAGAGGACTAAGAATTTTCCTACCAAAACCTTGGGTCATATATCTATCTAACTTGCAAACTAATTGAGTTTTTGCTCTTAAAAGTTAACATCTTGCCAAGAATTACCATGACTGGAAGAACAGAGGGGGGATTTTTATTTTTTATTTTTAAGAAAAAGAAAAGAAAGAACCTGGGTGGGTTTTCTTAAATTTGTTTACTCAGCTGTCAAACATTCTCTGTAGAGAGTCAGTTTCCTTTTGTATTGTGGGAAATCTTTCTCCTGAACTTTATCCAACCGCTTAAATCTTCATTACTGCTGAACCTAAACCTTGCATGTGTTCCTTCAGCTCTAGACTGTATCCTTTCAAGCTTAACCAGTTAAGAAGGATCTGAAAACTGTTTCTAAGAAGTGTTAGGTGTTTTTCAAAATGTATCAAGTAGACCAACCTCTTTCCCCAAAGAAGCTTTGCGCTGAGGTTTCTTTCACAAGTCAGAAGAAGGAATAATTATGAACAGACAGGGGCCAGAAATTATCAGCCTTCAAAGCCTTTCAGAGTTGCGCATAATGTAACAAGGAGAAGAGGGGGCCGGAAGTGAGGGAACAAGATTGAGAAACTTATTCAAAGGGTTTGCTGCAATGTGATTGCAACTAAGAAAGGATATCGAGAATAATAATAGTGTGTGTTTTCAGCAATGAAAAACTGTTGAGAGAATGAACTAGCTTTTGAAGTGCAGAAATTGTTCCAATGCCAGACAGGGCCATCATAAGACACTCTGCTGTCTGAGAAGAAAAGTAAGATGGCGTTCCTCTCCATACCAGGTACAGAAGCTGGCAGCTGAATTTTACTTTAACACTGGCAATGCCACAGCATCTTCCACTGCACCAGAGGGGTGGAAAATGGCTTACAAGGATCAGGGCAGGTCATGTGGAATAGAGAGCTCTGTCCTTTGACAGAGGGGGTTGGTCAAAGGGGATTCATGAGGAATGGCTGGTGGGTTGCCCCTAAAGCCCCCATCATAAGCCCCCCAAGGCAACCAGCTCTGGTCTTCCAGATGTTGCTGAACAACAACTCCCACCAACCCCAGCAATGGCCAGCAATGATGGGAGTTGTAGTTCAAAGGTTCCCCATACCTGCCTTAAATGTCCTGTAAACATGGACAGTGGCCTTGGGTGGCAGATATATACACTAGCTCCAGTAGGAATGTTTATAAATGAGTCTCCTTAAGAAAGGGCTGCACCACCTTGATTTCACAGGGAGGGGCAGCTTCTTCTGGAATTTCCATCAAAATATTACACCATAGGCAATACTTTAAAAGACAGCATTTTCTGACAAACACTTTGGCATGTTAAACTAAACTGATACAATATCTGCATGAGGGCTCTACTCACAACAGGAATAAACATACTGCAGTGAGTTCCAGACCATCTAGCTTTAACGACTGCATTGTGAAGACAGTATGATTAGGCTTCCCTGCCTTGAAACTGGCATCAGAATCTAGGAGTTGCTCCAGTTCATTCAATGCAGCCTTCTCCCCCTTGGGTCCTTAAATCACACATTCCTTTATCCCTGACCAGTGGACAAGCTGGCTGGAAATGATGGGAGTTGGACTCCAGGAACAAAGTTGGGGAAAGCTGATGTAGTGAGTACTGCTAGACAATGCAGAAGAGTTTGTGCAGAAATCACCCCTGCAAACCAATGGTCCAAGATACTACAACATGCAGTCTGGCTCTCAACACTAAATCCTCAGGCTAAGTAAAGTCCAATATTATGCAAGATAACTGTAGAAGCGAGGCAGCTTAGATTTCACGAGCTTTAGTCACAATTTAACACATACTGAACATTAGGACACATTTTCCATATTAAGAATTATGTGATTTCCATAAAAACAATATGCCTGGCCTGCTAGAAGTGAACCAAATTCTTGGGGTGCATTCAGATGTGGGGTTTATTGCATTAGTTTTGCTGGTTATAATGCTACCACTTCTGTCTTGGTTTCTAATATTCTTTTTATACTGCATTACCTGTTGCATTCTGGAACTGTGGCTTTTTGATCAATATACTGCACACCCAAAAGGTGAGGTTTGAAATTGGATACAAAATAGTCTGCCATAAATGGTTGTTCTTATATAAAAATTGTAACAAAATGAACATCTCATTCAAACTACATTTGTCTATTTTATGGAACTTTATTAGCACTAAGGTAAAAGGTAAATGACCCCTGGGCAGTTAAGTCCAGTCAAAGGTAACTATGGGGTTGTGGCGCTCATCTCACTTTCAGGCAGAGGGAGCCGATGTTTGTCCGCAGACAGCTTTCCAGGTCATGTGGCCAGCATGACTAAACCAGTTCTGGCGCAACGGAACACTGTGACAGAAGACACTGAGTGCACGGAAACACTGTTTACCTTCCCACCACAGAAGTACCGATTTATCTATTTGGTGAGCTTTCGAACTGCTAGGTTGGCAGGAGCTGGGGCAGAGCAATGGGAGCTCACCTCGTTGTGCTGATTTGAACCTTCTGATAAGCAAGCCCAAGAGGCTCAGTAGTTTAGACCACAGTGTCACCCACGTCCTGCACTAAGGTAAAAGGTAAATGACTCCAGTCAAAGGTACCCACAAACCACAGTTCAGCCCAGCCACATCTTGACATCAACCTCTTGGGCCAGTGGCAGTGGTAAATAGATGTGCAGACCAGAGGTTCCCCATGGCTATACTACAGAGCCAGACATGTGCTCCTGGCCTACTTTGCTTGCCAGCTCAGTGAACTGAGCTCTCATATAGTGCAATATACCTTAGGGCTGCAGTGTCCAAAATTCAAGGCTAGACGTGGCACAACTGCTGCCTAACGACCATTATTAGTTCCTTCAACTTGACAAACCCAGATTCTCTCTGAATCAGGTTGCACTTCACCACTTGAACCTTATAATAGGGATTTTTTTTGGCATACATCATGTAACCTGCAGCAACTTCTTCCAGGTCTAAACAGTTACCATTCAAAGCACAATCAATACCTAGTGGCAACAAAAATGTTGAATACAGCAGCAAGTCCAGAGAAGTTATTTTTGCTTGTTGAAGCACATCGCAAGCTCAGTTCATGGGTGTAACTCAACACTTGATACCTCTGAACTAATTTGTTAGTACTTAATGTTTTGTTTTGCTCTGATTGGTACATGTATTGTATTGATAAATTGTGTGGCTGGGACCCACACACATGCTTGGTAGGATGGGATATTTGACTAACAGCAGGTCTTCGGTCAAAGAAAATTTGGGAACTGGGGTTGGAGAGGGTGGAGAGAGAACAAACGAGAATAAAAACTGAAAAACTGCAAACATGTTTTCAAATACCTGCCAACAAAATCTCTAATTGCAACTGGTGACATCATAGGTTGAAAGGGTGGTTTCCCAAGACCTTAATTTACCACAAGGTCACTTTGGGCAGACACTGTCACTATCCTTTACACAGTGTTTTCTTATGTCATTATTGATCAGGCCATAGCTCAGTAGTAAGATAACATGGTTTGCATCCTGAGTTCAATCCCTGGTACCTCCTGGTGTGGCAGAGAAAGACTCCAGTCTGAAATCCCACAGAGCTGTTCCCAGTTAGTGTAAACCAAGATAAAGAACTTGTGTACATCCAGGTGTTGTTGGGCTACTTTCTATCATCTCTGACTATTGGCCATGCTGGCTAGGGCTGATGGCAGCTGGACTCCCAACAACATCTGATGGTCATTTAGATGTTTTCATACACCTAACTACAGTATGTTAAGACTGCAGTAACATGGCAATAAGGACCGGTGGCAATGGGATCTTTCCACAGTCTATAAAATGGCAGCAATTTATTTCTTAGCATAGCTCCAAACAAGTATAAGCAAACAGCAGGGAAATATTAATAACAGGGATGGAAAGTGTTACATATGACTATGTTTTTCCTAAAAACAACAGCCATAATCAAGCAATAAGATCAGATATATTTACTCTCTTTTCACAGCCATTGCTTAATCTACATAGCAGATATTTGATCTCAACTTCTGAGGCCAAAGTGGTTGCGAAATCAGAAACATTAAACCCCCTTTAAGGAAGGCTTTGTGAAAAAGTGCAGGTCACCATGTGTTCATTTGAGTTAGTTTTAAAAAGGCAAAGAAGTGCAGAAAGATAGACTCACTCAAGACGCAGGTAAATACACTAGTAAAGACAGGTCAAGAACAAGAAAAGGCAAGCACCAGAAAAGAGTGAAGAAAGCTGTTGTAAACAGCTCAAAGCACAGAATTAACAAAGCACACTTTTACGTTACAAGAAAGAATAGACACGGCAGCAAGATGAAGTGGTAGGTGCATGATGGTGAAGATGAAGTGGGAAAGAGTGGGTGGGGGGAATCCTCAGAAAGGAAGATTGCTGCTGGAGGCAAGTTCAGATGCATTATTTTGTGCAAACACATGAAGCTGCTTTATCTCCAGGCATATCAGAACACTGGTCCATTTTGCTCAGTAATGTCTACTCTGACTGACAGCAGTTCTCCAAAGTCTCAGGCAAAGGCCTCCTCCAAGTCCACCTGGAACCCTCTTAAACTGGAGGCCCTGGGGATTGATTGTGGGACCTTCTGCATGCAAAGCAGATGAGCAGGGCAGAAGTGGCATTCATCATTCATTAAGTAAATGCAATCCCTTCTCTCCAAGGACGACGATGAAGCATCTTCCTCTGCTGGTAAAAAGGAATGCTCAGTTATTCCTTAAGCTGTGTTTGCAACGTTCAGGACACAGTTGGAAGGAGGTTTGTTGACATATTTGTTCCTTGTAGCTATGGTGCTGTTGTACCATCTGACGGAAGGTGTCATGAACTGTCACTGAAACATCTTTGAGTGTTGCCCACACATGCCAAATATGAGAGCCACGTTCAGGGTCTACATCAGTCACACACAAAAAAAGGCATCCAAAGACAGATAATATGAAAGCGGCTGGCGCTTTTCACTCTCACGCCCTTAAAACAACCATGTTTTCAAGCTTGTGCACACACAAATGTCTGCTCCACCTGCTATCACCCTTGCATCCCCCCCTTTAACATAGCACTCTTATTGTTTCTCCCCTCCATTAATAAGGAATGAGAAATTGTCCTTTTCCAGGAAATATGAACACCATTGGGGCAAGGGTGAATTTAATATAAAAACACACACCACTGAATCAGATATTAGGGAAAGGTTTTTATATCACACAAAGCACACACAAAAGCACAAACTGCAGCAAATTCAAGACAACTGGATGTTCTGAGGCAAAAGCTGGGATATTTTCTTTCTATATCTATTGTTACTTTGAGTCCACACACACGATCATCTTCAGCATAGCAGCCAACTCCTAGGGCCGTGGGAGCTCTGGCCCCCACAATAAAATATTTGCCCCCTCCCAAGTTGATGGGCATTGCCATTCAAATGGTGTGCATGCACCATTTGATTGATTATGTGGGGCTGGGCTTACCGGGGCCCCACAGTATTTTCTTCAAGTTAGCACCCCTTATCTTTAAGAGGCAGGTAGGAAAGTGACCAATACCCTTTAATTTTGTTTCAGTTTGGAATGGCTAGTTGCAAATATCCAGGGACCAAATGAAGGTACACCAGTTGCTTCCTGCCAACCACTTTTTAGAAAATTGGGAGCCACCCTTAACCATGGTTTAAAGTTATATCTGCAAAGATGTTAACCATAGTTCATGCTGCCCATGGTTCATCTCTTAACTAGAGGCTGAAAGTGAAGCCTGGGCACGGTTTGCAAAGAGATGTTGTTTTGGTAGAACAGCCATCATCTTGTTGCTGCTGCAGAAGGCAGTCATCAACCAAAACATTTTGGAGAAGTGATTGTTTCACAAGGACTAGTACAATGGATAAAGATTTATATTTCAGGATTGTTTTGAGGGTTTGCCTCTTCTTTTGTTTCCTCAGTCACACCTTTTTTTTTTTACTTCCAAAGTATTTAGATGACCACTTAACATCCACAGTTTTTGAGAATGAGGTTAATGGTTAAAAAAGAAAGGGGAAATAAAAAGAAACAAAACCCATCCATGCCCCCTCAGTTTTTTCCTGCTACAATTTAATTGTGGTGAGCAACATTTACAGAAGATATTCCGTAACTATTAGTTCAACCTATTCTTTTAGAAAACATCAGAAGGTTTGAACATTAAATGTCAGAAACAGATAAAGTTAGGAGTGAGTTGGCCCAGAAACAAAACCCTTTCATTGGATCAGCATTATTGGGGGGCAAGGGTAGAAGCTTTTGGGTTATACAGAACTGTTCTGTAGGTAAGGTCTTGCAACCTGATGCTGAGCTTTCCCCCAGCAATTTGAGACTAACCATATAAGGAAAGGATAAGATTTCCAGCCAGATTGTCACCCAGTTCCAGACACAGGATTGAATTTCTGCTGGGCGGGTCAAGCCAAAACTGATAGGAATCTACCAGGGTCAAGGGAATGGTCAATGGGTTTGTCACTTGACAGTGCTATGGTTGCCATCTTGATCTCAGCAGTCAGCACAAATTGCTATAGGAACCATTGCTACTCTTCCCTCCGTACACCAGCTATGCTGCAGTCCAAGAGAGAGAGATTAGTATGTTCTGCTCAATGTCTCTTTCCTGGTGTTTGGCAACTTCCTGTTGATGAATCTGCAAGAGCCACTGTGCCAAGAAGTTATCATGTTGCTTCACTAACAGAACCATATGAGACACATAAATCCAAAAGTACTAGTAGTAGCAGCCGGTCAGTTTCTAAATAGTTCTTTATACTTAATTCAATCCTTTCTGCACCCAATATTTTCATCTAAATAGGGCATTGCTTTTGTTTTATATTGTGCAGTTAAAAAAACCCACCCCTCATGAAGTGTTGGAGCAAATTAATCACTATTAATATTTTATCGTTTATGACCACTAAATTGACGTGTCAAATGCCCTCTACTTTGAATGCACATATTCAAAGGGCTGGCCAGCAGGACATACGTACGTATATTGTACATATATACATATATAGGTAAGGGTAAAAGACCCCTGGACGACTAAGTCCAGTCAAAGGCAACTATGTGGTGTAGCGCTCATCTTGCTTCAGGCCGATGAAGCCAGTGTTTGTCCACAGACAGGTTTCCAGGTCATGTGGCCAGCATGACTAAACTGCTTCTGGCACAAGAGAACACTGTGACAGAAGTCAAAGCACACAGTGGTACCTATTTATTTACTTGCACTGAAATGCTTTCAAACTGCTAGGTGGGCAGGAGCTGGGATAGAGCAACAGGAGCTCACCCTGTTGCGGGGATTCAAACCACCAACCTTCTGATTGGCAAGTCCAAGAGGCTCTGAGGTTTAGACCACAGCGCCACCTGCATCTGTATACATATGTATATACATACACAAAAGCCTGGCCACCAGAACTAGTAAACACAGAAAATCAGAAGATCCAACATATTATCTACACTCGTCTGGGCAAAAGCAGCTGGCAGGGCCAGGCAGAGAAAAATTGTGAAACAGCTGGGAAATGCAAGGCACTTTTGAGCACGCTGCAATGTAATCCAGAATAATGCTACACGCTTGCAGGCACACACACCATGAAGCAGGAGCTGGAAGCAGCCAAACACAAGCCTGGCGCCTGGACTACAGCTGCCCTTTATTTCAGACCTAAACACAAGTGGATACAAGTGGGGCTTGCAAAACTAAGTTGACTTCATCTAAAACATCTGAATTCCTTATGAATTCCGTCTTCCTGAATACCAGCGTCTGAATTTTTATTTACCTAGAATAACTAGAAGTATCTGAGAGGTGGCAGAGCTTAGGGTGTGTGTGTGAAAGGCATGCTTTGCATTGTTTTAAGGTTCCAAATGAAAAGACTGGTATGTCCAGTTGAAACTGTCAGCTATATACCAATAACCATGATGACTTGAGACAGACAAACCCAAGTTCAACTCTTCAATTTCTACCTCTTAGCCCATGAGCTGCCAAAGGAAGGTGGGATAAGATGCAATCAATCAAATAAACAGTGCAAGGTATCGGCACTAGGGAAGCCTTGGAAATGGTCAGCATGTGTTGCATATGAACATAGGGAGCTGTTTTATACCAAATCGCACAACGGGTCCACCAACACTGACTGTCAGCTGCTCTCCAGGTTTCTAGACAAGGAGAATCCCCAGGCCTACATGGAGATGGTGGGGATTAAACCAAGGACCACCTGTGTGCAAGGCTCTGCCACTGAACTACTGAGCTGCAGCCCTTCCCTTTGTAAACTACGGGTACTATAGATGAATCCTGGACTGAAGAAGGCCATCTCCAATAGATTTAGGGCTTGTCCAAGCCAAGCAGGACATCTCTGAAGTGCCCCCAGCTGAAGCAGGGACTTCCAAAGCAGTTTGAGGTTTGTTTGTTTTTCAAAAATAAAAATAAACAATCCTGGTGTTTGCAAAAATTGAAAAAATAATAATAATCTCCATGCTTGCCACATTAGGAAAACATTAGGTTGGTGGGGAAAGGAGGTGACTGACAAATCTAGTTTCTAACCAGTGGGATTGATTTTACCAGGGGTCTCAAATCTTCGTGCTTTGGGGAAGGGATGTTGAACTAATGCATCACCCTGATCTGGTCTGGTCTGTGCTCTTTGCTAGGTCTGTTAGCAGTGCTCGCTTGGAAAATACTGGGCATTCAAGCTCTCCTGCATCTCTGTCACATGTCCACATATCCACTCCTGCCAAATGAGCTTTGCACCTAGTTTCTGTAAGTCTGGTGTCTTTTACTGTGTCAACTGAGTAGGAACACTGAAGCTGTTTTTTCATACAGCATAACTCCATAGTTCAGGCACCCATCCTTCTGAAAATGTGAAGATAAATTCCCAAGGGGCAACTTTGCAAGGTATTTTTCTTTTTCTTTCTTTTCTTTTTTGCCAGAAAACCACAAGGAGAGAAGTGAAGGCCTTATTCATTCCCACCCTCAAATATCAATTTAAGAATGATCAGTACAAAAACCCCTAGATCCATTTGTCTGCAATTTGGCAGGTTTCTTACTCAGTCTTACCTCTACAATGTAGCCATTCTTATACCATTTGCCCATGAAACAATAGAGATTAAATGAATCATTTTTAACTGTCCCCCAACTCTAAATGCTACCCTTTTGAAAAACAATTAAAGCTACCCTTCTGAAGTTTTTCAGGATTCATCTCCTCAGAAGGGGCTGCTACATCTTAAAATTTAATCTAATTATGGAAAGAAAGAAAGAAAGTTTTAAAAAACAAAGAAAGCCCACTACAATTATGAATGGGGAAAGCAAAAAGCTTATTCTTACCAATTAGGATTCAGCTTTGACCCAAAGCGAAATTAGACACCCACCAAATCAGTTCAGCACAAATCTGGTGTTTTCTAAAGTACCAAATCAGGCTCAAAACCAAATCTCGCTGTCGCTGCACATCCCTAGTTGTAAGGAGGGTTACTGAAAAATGGCATTAAGATCAAAATAGCTGATGGTTAATAAGATAAACCCCACAGTTGGGCAATAACGTTTTGCAGGGTCAACCAAGGCATCACAAATGTGATCCAGATACAAATAAAAAAATGACAGTCATCAACATTTATATTTGAATTTGAAATGTGTATGTTTCACTTGATTCCTTGTAGTTTCTGGCCAACAATGAAAATTAATTCACCTTTCCTTGGTGCAATTAATTGTACAGCATCTTTGTAGTCCTTCTTCCCTCCCTAAAGATGAGGCCTCAACTTTCATTCCATTCCCCTCTTATCAAGGCCTTTTCTAATTTAGAAGCAGATATGATTTTACTGCACTAATATACTGTACTACATTTCAGCTTAAATCCACACAGAGGTGCTATAGCTGATATGGCACTCTTAAGAAATGCAGAGGAACAATCCACAAGAACTTATCCTATCCCAGCACACCAAAAGCCAAACAATTTACAATGTTGCCTTTGTGCCTTAAAGGCTTGGGGAGAAAGAGATAACTGCTGCCCCTTTTAAAACAAACAAAAAAGAACAGCATGTACATACTTTTAAAAATTAAATTCTTATGAAATGCGCTTTCCTGCTAAATAATATAAAAACAATCAGACAGACCCCTCTCAATCCACATCACATGTGAACGATAATGTTTTCTTATTAAGGTTTGGAAGGTTTAAAAACAGCTTCCAGCGAAACATCTGTTGCACAATAATTGTGATAAGAGGGAGCAGAAATATCCAGGGAGATTAGGACGAAGGCCACCTTTTCGTTTGGAAAAACGTGTCCAGTTTGAGTTGCAACCCTGCTGGAGTAACACCACCTTCTACACAAAAGATTTCAGCAGAGTGTTTTGTGCTGCTTATTCTATCACAGCTGCCCCCCAGCAAAATAATAATAATAATAATAATAATAATAATAATAATAATAATAATTATATTAGCATGATCTAGAAGGGGGGCACCTTTCCCTCTAATGATATTACTCCAGGAGCAGACACTCACATGGTTCAGATGGAAGAGGATTTGCATTACAAAAGCTACGTTAAGCACTAGGAAGCCCTTGAAATACTGGTTGCCACACCTCTAGAAATGATAATATGCAGCCAGAAAATGTGCAGAAAATGGACTAGAGGAACTCCCCTATGTGGAAATCTTATCATGTTTGGGCTCTTTAGTTTTTAGGGGGGAAGGTGAGTAAGAAGGTACATGATATAGGTTTACAAGATTACGCATAGCATGGATAAAGAGAAGTTTTTCTCCCCTTTCTTATAATACTGGGTTCAAGGAGTTGGGTAGTAAGAGATTCAGGAAATACTTCTTTTCACAGTACATAGTTAAACTATGGAATTTGTCACCGCAAGGTGTAGTGATGGATGGCTGTAACAATGGGATGAGACAAATTCATATGTGGCTTCTAGTCATGACGGATACACGCTGCCACCAGAATGCAAGTGGGAGAGAATTACAGTGGTACCTTGGGTTACATACACTTCAGGTTACATACGCTTCAGGTTACAGACTCCGCTAACCCAGAAATAGTGCTTCAGGTTAAGAGCTTTGCTTCAGGATGAGAACAGAAATCGTGCTGCGGTGGTGCGGCGCCAGCAGGAGGCCCCATTAGCTAAAGTGGTGCTTCAGGTTAAGAACAGTTTCAGGTTAAGAATGGACCTCTGGAACGAATTAAGTACTTAACCCAAGGTACCACTGTACTGCAGTCAAGTCCTGCTTGTGGGCCTCCCATAGGATTCTGGTTGGCCACCATGCAAACAGAAAACTAGACAAAATGTGCCCTTGGTCTGATGCAGCAGACACAGCCCTCCTTTAAGGCCACTTTTTAAAAATAAAGAAAAAGTAAAGCGTCATCTTACAGATCGCTTGAAAGATGAAATCGTTTCTGCATCCCTTTTGAATTGCTTCACCGGATCGTACCATTGCAGCTATCTAACTTAGTATCCTGTTTCCAACATTGGCTTGTCAGTTTCTAGAAGCCCAGAAGCACAACGTGAAACCAATGGCCTTCCCTTATTTGTCTCCAACCTTTAATCCTCAACATTGTACTGCCTCTGAACATGTCGCATCTGAGATTACCTCTCAGGTGCCAGCTCAAAAAAAGTTGTATTTTAAGTCCTGGAGGCATGGTTTACCAACTGTAATTAAACAAATGTAATTAAAAGTATATTTCCGTATATAGACTCCTGGTACATTAAGGAAAGCTTCAGCACAAGCAAGTTGTAATAACTCCAGGGTAAAGAAATTATGAATATTTTAAAGCGGGAGGAAAACTAGGGTGGGGATAGAGAAAAAAGGAACAGTTTGAGAAAAATAACGACACCTGCATTTGCATGGAAAGATGTTGCTTGTTAAGTTAGGAACAAAAAGCCTGTGACACTCCAGATGTTGTTGAACTCTAACCTTCATCAGCTACAGCCAGCATGGGTCAAGGATGATGAGATCCTAAGTCCAACAACATCTGGAGGGTCACAGCTTGGTGCTCAGTTTCTAAAAGTCTGCAATCCTATGTACACTTACTTTGGAGTAAGTCCCACTGAAGTCAGTGTGACTTACTTCTAACTAGATATTCATAGGTTTGAGCTGTAAATGATTTTGAACCATTCAATCTTCACCTGGGTCTAAACATAGCACTACAGAATTGTAAAAGTTCGAACTTCCTATTGCAAAGAGAACTGAGGAATTAAAAACAAACAGGATGTTAACAAGGGAGAGAACAGTAACCCAACGCCCAGTTCAGCTCCATCCACAGCTAAATTCTAGCACCAATGTGCAAAATGAAGTAATCAGGAAGTGTCCACACAGCCTCCAGAGACAAAATATGAAACAACTGAAATTTGCACAAGATGCAAATCAATTTCACAAGTTGTAGCAATGAGTACAAAAGGTACTCCTGTGTTCCTGAATTTCATTTTCCATCATCCTGCTTTCAGGCAACTGATTATACCCTTGTTACTATCAAAACAGTAATCAACATTAACAAAATGTCAAGTTACATAACAACTTGAAGAGGAGCACACAAATGTGCCTATCTAGCCAAGTGTTTTACTTTTAGGAAATGTTTGCTAGCAGTGCAAGCCTTAATTGATTAAACAGTGCAAACAATTTTCATAAAAGTTGTAACCTGAGACCACACTGTAGGTTTCTCCCAATCACAGCCTTCCCTCCAGTTTCCAGGAAGGAGGTGCCGGCATGGAAAGGAGCTGTAAGGTGAACTGTTTCCCATAAAGCCATGGGCTCCCAGTGATGACCAGAGAAATGACAAGGAGCCAAACTGCAGTTGCTCTTATACCACTGAAAGCAAGGTGAGGGGAAAGCTGCAACTGCAACCCAACCTCTGACAGGTCCCCACTGAAGTCGCCAAGATCTCGCAAGGGTTTATTCCTGATTGTACCATCCATGTGTCAGATTCATACAACTGGGGCATGCAGAAGAAGAGGAGGAGCTTGGATTTGATATCCGGCTTTATCACTGCCCTTCAGGAGTCTCAAAGCGGCTAACATTCTCCTTTCTCTTCCTCCCCCACAACAAACACTCTGTGAGGTGAGTGGGGCTGAGAGACCCAGCAGCTGCATGTGGAGGAACGGGGACGCGAACCCGGTTCACCAGATTATGAGTCTATCGCTCTTAACCACTACACCAAGCAGGCTCTCAGGAAGCCAATACAGAGCATGAGTGGGGAACACCTGTGGCCCTCATCTTAATTTCACACAGGTGAGAGGAGGCCCAAAAGAAAAAGAGAAGAGGAAGGGAGAAATGGAAAGAGGAGCCAAAACAAATATTGTCAAGGGTGGGAGAATGCTCTCTGCATGCAATGAGCTCAGACCTTAGGGAAGAACTCTCTTGTCCTTCCCTTGGTACCCAGCTGGGCAAGAAGGAAGGAGGAAAGAGCTCTGACCCCACCAGCATGCAGTGCCCCAAATTAGGCCCAAGGGAATGCCACCCAGAAAACATTCCCCAGCCCTGATATAGAGTAAGCATTATAAGATAGGAGGTGTCGTCTGCATCCTGCAAAGAGCAGACCCTGGCAGGGATGCAACAGATGGTTGTCTTAGTGGCTGCACCCAGGTTCTGGAAGTCTCTGCCAAGGGAAGCCCATCTTGCCTTCTTCCTGCTGGCCTTTCAGCAGCAGGTGAAAACATTGTTCAGACAGGTCTTTGACCTGGTTACAGTGGTTACAGTGGTACCTCGGGTTAAGAACTTAATTCGTTCTGAAGGTCCATTCTTAACCTGAAACTGTTCTTAACCTGAAGCAGCACTTTAGCTAATGGGGCCTCCCACTGCCACCACGCTGCCACTGAGCGATTTCTGTTCTCATCCTGAAGCAAAGTTCTTAACCCAAGGTACTATTTCTGGGATAGCAGAGTCTGTAACCTGAAGCGTCTGTAACCCAAGGTACCACTGTATTATTAAACTGCCCGGTGATCCGATCAGATGAAATTTAATTAATAATAATACATTGTTTTATTCTGTTCTGCAATGTATAATAAACAATTATTGTTTAAAACGTATTGACTGTCTTTGCATTTTTCACCCATAAGAGCCTAGTGAGGTTATGATGAACTCCTAGTGTTTGTTCAACTAGCTGCTGTTTTTATATACGTTGATAGTTTTGTTATTATTGAATTTTGTTTGGAATTGGATGCTGTATTGCTGCTAGCCACTTTGGAAAAGCAAGGCATGAAATGTAAACAGAATACATACAGATGGCTTTGCTTTGGGGAGTAAGGGTTTGCCTGCAGAACTTGGGGGGGGGGGCTTTCAATGAAATCTGTACACATTTTATGTAATTTCCTGCTCTGAGCTGTTCAGGTTTAGGCAGGCCACATATCAACAAAACAAACAAGTGGGCAAGCAGGGTCTCTGGGCCTTGGATCTCTTGAAGAACCTGCTGCAAGTCAAGTTGCACATATCGGTCACCTCCCTACAAACACCAGTAGGGATGAAAAGATTCCAAAGAAGTGAGCCTTCTCTTTTATCAAAAGTTGTTTCATTTTCTTCCGGAGTGAAGTGACAGACCTTCCAGATGTTACTGGACTCCAATTCCCGTAAACACGAACCTACATGATGGATGGCAGGAAGAGATCATGGGATGAGATGAAGAGATACATCTCTTTCATCTTCCAGAGGAATATGAATTATATTCCAGAATAAAACATTTGGTTGTCAATACTGCTGTTCTGTTGTTATGGCTTATGCTGTTTTATTTGATTGCTGTATTTCAGAGTTGTATTGTGTTTTCAGCTATTTGTTTGCAGTTTTGTTAGTATGAGCCACCTTGATTATTAGGAAAGCAGGTTGAAAAATAAACATTTAAAATAAAGTTTTGGTCAAGGGAATGAACTCCAGGTCAGTAGGAGCAACACTGGGAAAGTTTTCACCATCCTTTGACTGGTGTAGAATTCAGCAACCAAGTTGCTCACCAGGGCAAGACGGTTTGAGCATATAATACCAACCCTTGCCGCCACTTAGTTTCTGGGCCCAATTCAAAGTGCTGGTTTTGACCTATAAAGCCTTAAATGGCTTGTGTACACAATACCTCAAGGACCGCCTCTCCCCATATGAACCAACCAGACCCTGTGACCATCATCTGAAGCCATTTCATGTGCCTCCTCCACGAGAGGTCTGGAGAGTGGCAACGCAAGAATACACTTTTTCTGTGGTGGCTCCCCATTTGTGGAATTCTGTTCCCATGGAGGCTCTCCTGGCACCTTCATCACATCTTTATGTGCCAGGCAACAACATTCTTCTTTTCCTGGGACTTTACCTAATTACGGCAATCTATGGCATTTCAAACTGTTATGAGTTTTGTGGTTTTATATTGTAAACCCCCCTGTGACCCTCATATGAAGGGCGGTATAGAAATTAAATAAAAATAAAGAGTAAAACAGGGATGGGAAATCTGTGGCCTTGCAAAGGACATTGGACTACAACTCCCATCAGCTCCAGCCAGCATGGGTGATAGTCAGAGATGACTACTGCTGAAATACAGCAACTTCTGGAGAGTATCAGATCCCCACCCCCCGCTTCACATAAAGTGGGGGCTGCCAATGTTTTGGGGGGCCTGTGGGCACAACTACAAACCACAGACTCATCATGGACACCGCACACCCTCTGTAGCTGAACACACACCAAAACCTGTTCTATTGGCTACAAGAGAAATGCTTATTTCAAACCTAATTTCAGTGAGGGAAGGACAGTGGAGTGGACCCTACACGCACCAGGGAAGGCCCCTGTGGGAACATATGCTTTATATTATAAGGCATTTGGCATGAATTTTATTGAGAACCCCAACATTCTGCACAATAATCATGTGGAGCCCAGTTGACAAATTATGCAAAATGAGAATCAAGTGTTTTTCATGGTCTGCCCTCTTCCCAAGAGCTACCTGGGTATTTTCAAATCCCGCTATTTTAAAATACCCATCTCCAGCAACACAAGACTAGCAGATCATAAAGAATTTCAACCTAGCCTTCTTCCAAAGTTATTTTTTATAATCTGCAGAGAGGGTTGTTTTTTTTCCTTCCCTCCCTGGTTTCAGCTATGCGATCCCAGTACCAGCAGCCTGAAAGGATGCAGTCCAAAAAAAGGTTTACTGCTTAGTTCATTCTAAATGTATATAAATTAGCCAATTAGAGTGAAGCTCATGTTCCAATAGGAGATGCCTCACCATATTTGAGTGCCCTTTAACCATTATAGAAGCGGAGGGAGAAAAATACCAAACCGAGGGATGAACTTTGTGGTTAGGGGGTGAAGACATCAATCAGGAAAGTTGGCTTGAAGCAAGACTGAAATCTAGGAGACAGTGCAAGCCTATGCATGTTCCGAAGCAAGTCTCACTGACCTCAATAGGGCTGATTCCCAGGTAAGTCGATCAGGGATTGCAGCCTAAATGAGCAGAACTCCCTGTCCTTTGCCCTGCCAATAGTGAAGGAAAACTAATGCAAAACTAAGCAAAGGATTGTTTACCACAAAAAAACTAGTTCCATCAATTGAAGTAGTCTTCCCAAGTTCCCCCTCCCTCTACTGCTCAATTCTCTGCATGAAAGTAAAAAAAAAAAAAAAATCGCCAGCTAGAGGCGAACTCTAGAAAACAGTAACTTTGACAAGCACTGTGACAAATTGGCTTCAGAAAAGAAACATTTCAGATCTAGAACCCACCCACCTTTCACAATCGGCCACAACTCCTTTCACAGCTGCTACGGCCTGCAGAAGGTCTTGAGAGAAGCAATTAGTCCTGAACTAAGACAAGACATTCAAAGACGGCCGGAAAGTAATTGAGCAATTCAACAGAGTCCTGCAGGAGGTGACCCTGGACCTGCTCTGCAGATCCCCTTCCAGAAAGGGAGACTTACTCAGCTTAGAGATTCGCGGAAGCAAGAAAAGCCTTTGTAACCCTCGCGAAGCCCCAAGTGGAAATATGAGCAGATCCTTTCAATGCCTTTCTGAGCCACACTCGCCAGGTAGCGGAAGGAGTCTGCTCACTTGCAGCGAAAAGCTCTGAACCTCTCCTCCTATCCAGAACAGAAGTGGGCGTCGGGAGTTTCCCTCGAAGCAACTTGGCGGCGTCCAGAAGAAAGACTTTGTTTGCACACCCAGCTGTCAGCTATAAGGAGGCGCTGCTGTTACTCGGGCTTACGGGGGCGGGGGGAGCCCGCTGCGAAAGCAATTACGCAGCTGCTTCATGAGGGCTAGCGCCTTGGGAAGCCACGTTTACGCTAGAGCTGTTTCTCTCGCAGGGCTCCCGCCGCCTCGGAAGCCGAGCCGGCTGCTTGGGAGAGAGCGGCTTCGCCTCCAGCCCAGGGGCTCTCGGCGGCAGCCGGCGAGGTTACACAACGAGGCACAGCCTGAAGCCTCCTCCTCCGCCGCCGCCGCCGCCCCCACCCCCGTCCCCGCTTCGGCGCTGCCTTCTCAATGGACGTTTGTAGCCGAGCAGTTTCTGAGGCGAGCCGCTTCTCGTCCTCGCCGAGAGAGCCTGCCGGCTGCTTGGCTGTGTTGTTGCGAAGGGAAAGGCCAAGAGTCGTGACCTTTCGCTCCTCTTTCCCCCTACCCAACCCTCCCTCGCTCCCTCTTGTCCCCTCAGAAGGGCTCGAGCTCCAACCTGCCCCCCCCGTTTGTCTCTCTCTCCCCCCCCCCGCCTCCTGCCGCCACAAGCGCGTCGGGGGTCGCTCGCAACCCGCCTTTCTTACCTCGGGGCTCGCGGGGCGCCGCCGCCGAGGCGCCCGCCACCTGCCTCTCCTCAGCTCCCGGGAGCGCCTGGCCGAGGGGAAGGCAAGAGCGCAGAAGTTCCCAACAAAGGAGAGAAAGTTCGCCGCCTTCTGCTGCTGCTGCTGCTGCCGCTAAGCGGGCGAGGAGAGCGAGCAGCTGGCGGGGGGCGGGGAGGGCGCGCGGGCGCCCAATGAGAAAGTTCGGCTCGTGCGAGAGCAGCCGCCGCCGCCGCTGCCGGCCGGGCCTGGCTTGGCTTGGCTCGAGGGGGAGGTTGCTGCTGCTGCTGCTGCTGCTGCTGCTGCTTCGGCGGCCGCCAGCGAGAGCAAACCCCACGTCTGTCTGAGGGCGCCTGCACGGGAAGGCGCGCGCTGGAATGGCTCCTGGCTGGGACGGAAGGGGAGGGCTGTGGGTGGGGGAGCCGCCCTCCGCGCCGCCGGCGACACAAGTCGGGGTGTGGGGGGCGAGCGCCGAGGCCGAATCTCTCCTTCGCGGCGGGGGCGAGCTGCGCGGCTCCCCCCGCGCCCGGCGGAAGGGGGAAGCTCCCAGGTGTGGCCAGGCTCATTATTCAGCTTAGGCAGAGCTCAGCCCCTTGGCCGAGTTTTGGGTCTAAACAGTGACGAGAGCGCGTTAGAGCATACACTGAGTGCCTTTCCCTCAGGCACCAGGCGTGCAATTGCCAGGGCTGGGCATTGTTTGGTTTCGATTTAATTTCCATGCTGGCTTCAGAACTCTGCAGCGGTTTGCCTTTCGTCATTTAGGGAGAGCCCCAGTTCCTGACGCCTCAGGGCCTGGGGAAAGGAAGCTTTCCTGCAGAAACCTCGTTGATGTTCAGCTCAGAAAGGCCAGCGAGGATTCCATGCAAACCACGATTTCTGTCTTCTTTTGTTTTGGTTCAGAATGCAGCTGCTTGGGTGCTATCAGGAGTGAAGCAGGACGTGCTTGTGACACTCCTTTCACACCAGTCCAGTTGGTTGTAGCAGTTTGTTTCCAGGCGCAGCTGAACATTGCTGGTACTGACCTTTAAAAGCTCAGTATGGGACGAGCTTGTCTTCAGGACGTCCTGTACCACCCACACAAACCCAGCAGGAGGCTTCGAGATGGCACTGGAGGCCCTGCTCTCAGGCGGCTATACTTGGATTGGCAACAGGGCCTTCTCCGTGGTAGCCAGATGGATGTGCAAACTTTTTCAGCAGGGGGCCGGTCCACTGTCCCTCAGACCTTGGGGGGGTGGACTATATTTTGGAAAGGAAAAAAAAAAGAACGAATTCCTATGCCCCACAAATAACCCAGAGATGCATTTTAAATAAAAGCACACATTCTACTCAAACACACTGATTCCTGAACTGTCCGCGGGCCAGATTTAGAAGGCGATGGGGCCGGATCCAGCCCCGTGGCCTTAGTTTGCCTACCCATGATGTGGAACTTCGCTCCCCAGGGAGATCTGACAAGTTAATTCCTGGTTTTAGGTGTGTCCAGAAGACTTTCTTGTGCAGAAGGCTATTTGAAATAAAAATCACTTTTGTTTTTAATAGACTCCTGTCTTGGGTTGCTGTGTTCCATTGAATCTTTGTTTTAAACTGTGCTGGTAGCTGCTTTCTGAAAGTGTTTGCCCTGAAAGTAAATATTTTACATGACATCTAAATATTATATACAGGTGAAGTGCAATATAATTATTGAGAGCTAGTTTCACATAGTGGCTAAGGGAGTGAGAGTGAGCCCTCATTGCCCCCCAAATGGGTCTGAAACTGGCATAGTAAAAAGTATCTTCCAGTTAAGTCAATGGGATGAAGAAACGGTTTAAGTGTCCTCCACACCTCCTCCCTAACTGGAGCGAGCCAGCAGGACTAAGGGAGCGATTTTTTCCTCTGCCCCAGAATCTCTCATCACTAGGGATTTCTTGACCAGGCTGCAATCCTGTGCACACTTACTTTAATGGGAGTAAGTCCCGCTGAACTTCACACACTCTATTTCTGCCAAAACGTGCACAGTTACAGGTAGGCAGCCATGTTGGTCTGCCGTAGTCGAAACAAAATAAAAAAAATCCTTCCAGTAGCACCTTAGAGACCAACTAAGTTTGTTATTCATATGAGCTTTCGTGTGCATGCACACTTCTTCAGATACCTTTAAACGTGCACAGGTTTGTGCTGTTAGCAGAATGGAAGGCAAATGGTGTGTCGAATTCTGGCCTCCTAAAGGATGCAGCTGAACTCTGAAAGACCAAAGTCTGCCCCTGCTACTGAATATGTTTATTACCAAGAGGATTTTAAAATAAACAGAGCACTTGGAAGGTTGTCTGGTGCTATACAAGTATTTAGTATGATGCAGTCATTAGTAAGCTGGGCTCTGACCACCGAGATCCAGCTTCAGATCCCTGATCAGTCACAAAACTCTATGGACCTGGTGGTCCTCTCACAGCCTACGCTACCTCATACTGTGGTACTTAATAAAGTGGGATCTTATGGTTTGGCTTGGCTCATTGTATTCATGCTGCCGTGCATCTGTTTATGTTGCTTCACTGTTGGCTTTTATAATTGTATTGTATTTTAATCATGGGAGATTGTGCTAAAGGGCAGCTTATCAATTCTATAAATAAACCCAGGCCACTTTCACTCTCGCTGTTTCACGGGTATGATTGAATCGTATACCAGCAAATTAAGGCAGCACAATTAAAGTGGATTTGGTGCTGTTGCACAAAAAAACAAACCCTGCATCTCTCCTTACCCAATCTCCCCACAAAATTCCCACCCCATACTTTTTGCCATTGAAAAGTGATGGGGAAATGCACTGGAAAGTGGAATAATGATGGCATTGGGTTATATAACCCTTATACCCTCCATGCAAACAAATAAAGAAGAATGTTCACTAAAGGTCATCTGGGAGATCTTTCAGCCATGTATGCAACCCTGAGTTCAATGCGGGAGGGGTGGGATACAAATATAAGTAAAAGGAATCATAAATGCTTAGAGACAATGCTTGGAGTTTTGTAGTTCTAAAAAGTAAGGTATTGATCCTATGGTTTCTAGTGGTAATATCACAGCAGGTCTTGGGAGTCTTTGTGTAGAGAAATATAAAAACCAAATCTACATGTTATTTTAATGTGCAAAGGACCTTACACTCTGATTTAAGTTTAAATATTATTCCATTTATTCCATTTACACCCACCCTTTCTGCCAACTTGGAACTGAAGGTTCTGGGCATGTGTGTCTCCCATTCAAGAAATGACCCACCCTTTTTAATTTCGGGGAGACAATTGCATTGTGTGTCCTCGCATTGTGTGCTGCAAATACATGTAGCAGATGGCCCCAACAATATCTCTTCAGGTGTTAGTGAAGACTGCAGTCTTACTTGGAAGTAAAGTTTAATTGGAATCAATGAAACTTGGGATTTTCAAGTAAATGGATGCAGTGGAATATATGGCCTAAAGTGGCAGTCCCACATTGTCAGCTGAATTGCGATTCCTGAGCTGAAAGTGCTGATAGCTTCACAGGTTTCCTAATTGGGTGTCATGGAGATCTCTGGCTGGGCTTTTAATACAAGCCTGCAGCAGAGTTTGACCTCCTAGGCCAAAGGATGAGAGGAATGGGGGAGTGCTGAGGCTAGGTTGTACTTAAGGGGAATTAGGGTTGCCAGATGTCCTCTTTTTCCAGGACACGCCCTCTTTTTCATGCGTATGTAAAATGAGAGTCGCCACAGCGATCCATAGTTAAAAGTAGAAGTTGGCAAATGTGTCTTCTTTTTTGCTCTTCAAAATATGGCAACCCTAAATTAGCTCTGCCACGATACAACACTTCATGCATCCACTTGGGTGTAAGAACTAATGAGCATGCGTTCTGAAACATGCTGCACAAGTTGTAATTGGGTTTCTTCAGAATTGTCAAGCCACACTTCAGGATCTGATAGGAGGAGCGGTGCTGAGTTGCTGGAACTGAAAAGCCCTTGGAGAACAGAGTTTCTACTGTAACAATTCTATGACTCAGCTTCCTCTGGATTTAAAGAGCTGGAGGAAACAGGTTTGCCTAATTATCATTATTTGTATTAACATGCCATAGATTTTCTTCTAAAAAGTTGCTGTGCAATTAGATTGCCATTAATGAGAGGAGAATTATGAGCGCTGCTGGTCCAGTTTATTAACTGAACCAGCAAATAAATATGCCAACATGGTGAAGAAGAAGCAGATCATCAAGACAATAAATAATAATAATAATAATAATAATAATAATAATAATAAACCATACGAGTCCCACATATTATTTCTGATTGGTCACAGGCCTGCAGTCCAAAGCTCCCCCCGCCCTTCCTTAAAATATATATGCCACTATTAGCTCTGGAACGAATTACATGCATAAAGTTTAATGAATTCCAAATCTTATGGGGATGATCATCTTACCAGGTGGATACCACTTGTGGCTGCAATCTGTATTCCAGCCAACAAAAACATTTCAAAGGCATTGAGTATCAAAAAGCCAAGCTGCAAACATAGCATCAAATAAGGGCCAATTTAAATGCAACAGCAGCCGTTATGGAGGCTGCCAAATGGCATTTGCCCACGTAGGCACCGCCCATAGCCAGTGCAACATTTTAAAGGCTCTTAAACTATTCACCAGCCTGTATGTGCCATATGTTTCTATGCCAGCACTGTATGGCCCAGGCAGAGGCTGCACTGGAATGAGACACTGCATATAGGTCAGCATGTGGACTAACCTTTCCTGACCACCATATGGGACACTGACATACATTAAGTACTGATGCTACTTGCTCATTTCTCTTCTAAGCCCTGAACAGTTAAACAATTAATAAGGGTGGTTTTTTTTTTGTTTCCTCTGGATGAGAGGACACTGGGACATTCTTTGTGATATTTGCTTTGTTTATAAAGAAATATAAGCACCTCAGCGGAGCCAAATGCACACATATATAAGCAATCCTCACAGATGCATCTCTGCATTGCAGCCTCAGAGGGTTGCTTTATTTATTTATTGTGTTTAATTATATCTTGACTTTCCTTCAAGGATCTGGAAAGCTGTGCACATGGTCCCCCTCTCTCCCATTTTTATCTTTGGAAAAAGTCTGTGGGATAGGTGAGGCTGAGCGACGGTGGCTGTCCCAAGGTCACCTGGTAAACCTCATGACTGAAGGAGAATTCGAACACAGATCCACTCCAAGCACCAGCCCCACATTCTAACACACTACCTCACAGGATTGTTGATCTCTCTGGCCAGAGTTACGGTATGCTTGTAGCTCGCCCACCTAAACACCATTTGCACCAAGCACCCTTTCGGTACCATCTCACTAGGGGATGCTGCTTATAATTTGTGTACTGCTACTGGAGATTTCCAACATTAGTCTAGATAGATAACCAGTTATGCTATAGCAAGCACCCACTCATGTCCACTTGCCTGCCTTCTCTAAATAAATAAATAAATAAATAAATAAATAAATAAATAATATTTGTACCCCAGCCACTCTGGGCGGCTTCCAACAAAGATTAAAAATACATTAAAATGTCACACATTAAAAACTTCCCTAAACAGGGCTGCCTTCATATGTCTTCTGAATGTCAGGTAGTTGTTCATCTCTTTGACATCTGATGGGAGGGTGTTCCACAGGGCGAGCGCCACTACCAAGAAGGCCCTCTGCCTGGTTCCCTGTAGCTTTGCTTCTCACAATGAGGGAACCACCAGAAGGCCCTCGGTGCTGGACCTCAGCATCTGGGCAGAACGATGGGGTGGAGACGCTCTTCCAGGTATACTGGGCCGAGGCCATTTAGGGCTTTAAAGGTCAACACCAACACTTTGAATTGTACTCAGAAGCGTATAAGAATGATGACTATTCCCTGTGTATTTTGGTGCTCTGACTCCCTGTGATTCAATGGGTCAGGGGCCAGGCCATCTGGTGTTAACCAGAAGGTCAGTGGTTCAAGTCCACCCAGGGATGTCTGTGGGCAGGATTCCTGCATTGAGTGGTTGAATAAGATGACCCTTAGGGGTTCCTTCCAACTCTACAATTCTATGATCACATCCCCCAATCTTTTCCTCACCACCCATTGCACATCCCAATCTGAATGAACCAGGGCAATGATAAGCAGCACACATGGCAACAGGGGAAGACAGAAAGGACTTTGTGTGCTGCAAAGATGCTTTTGGCTCAAGAAGACTAGAAAGCACAGTGACCTCCTCCACTTGTATGCATTCAAAATATTTAATCATATTTCTCCCTATCCACCACCCCCTCCCTCAGCACAAAAAGTCAGAGAATCTAGGACTGCTGTGGGATTTCAGAAAAGGGCTGGGGATGCCATTCACCATCGGAGTAGTGGAAATGGAAGGAGAGCTAAAATTCTAAGCAACCGCTAATTAATTTATGAGTACCTGGAGTCATTCCAGACATGGAACCGAACACCAGATTCACATGACATGGGGGGGGGGGGGGAGAGAAGCCTAAAGGAAAACTATATAAAAAAAAGCTGGCAGTAAGCATCAGTTTTGCTAATGGAAAAAGGAGAAGATTGGTTAGGAGCACCTCTGCATTGGTTATGGGCTGAATAGGATTCTGGTTGTTTCTATTGGTTTCTTTATAGCTTATTGTTTTTGTTTTTTTAAACCAATGTATATAATTCATATAGTTTTATTTCATTTTGAAGTGAACAAAAGAGAACTCAAAACCACCTAGCCCTGTGCTGAACAGTTAGATCATTTAGATCAGCTGGGGAAATTCTACTCAGGCATTGCACCCAACAGAATATCATAAGGTGGTGACCCAGAAATGGGCATTGTCTGCTGTTGCCCCTGCACCGTATCATGCTCTTCCTTCTGCCATATGTGAAGCAGCAACCAATAGTTACTTTAGATGTCTTACAAAGACATATCGCTTTGCCCAGGCTTTTCCTGACTCAAAAGACTGGATTTTGTTTTACATGTTGAAATCCTCTGAGTTTCTGTTTTATTCAATTTATATGCTCATATGTTGCTGTGTTAGATAGTGATTTCGTTTTAATGGTATTTTGTTTGTTTACCATTTCTAACCTGCTTGCAGTGGCTAGGGCCCCAAACAGGGACACAAACAGAAAGTCCCTGCAAGTAGCAATGTAGACTCTCCACCCTACTTCAACAAGTGGGGTAGGCAACCTAAGGTCCATGGGTCTCAAGCGGCCCATGGGGGTCATTTTACTGGTCCACGAGCTGCCCCCGAACCAAGCCATCCGCTCAGTGAGTCGCCACGTGCTGCGCTAAACTGGCACAACGCGGCGTGGAGACTTGCTTCCGCAGTGCCGGAAATCGTGTCTGCACATGCGCAGACGCCGAAAATCACGTCTGCGCAGACACTGGAAATCGTGGGTGCGCATGCTCATGTGCACCCTACAGAGGGGGCTCCATGGCAGTGAACTGGCCCAGGCAAGGTAAGCCTTGCCAACCCCTGAAAGCAGTACAGCTAGCAAAATGGGGAGGGAGGGACTGAACAGAAGAAAAGGAACAAAGCAAAGCTAGTGGAAGAGCCACCATTCTGCATAGATCCGGTCTGGAAATAACACCAAACTATGGTTGAGTGTTGTGTGCATAAACCTTGAGCCCAGATGCTCCCTCATCACCTCTTCTACATGGTTTTTGTTTTGTCTGAACCTGAAACTGTGGTTTCTATGAACTATGGTTTAGGGAAACATTCCAACTTCGTAAACCATGTTTTGAAGTTGACTTGCTTCCCTAAGTCATGGTTAAGGCTAACCATGATTGGTCAATGTCATAAAAATAAACCACGCTTCATTAAAAATTGGAGTGAAAAACTTTTAATCACTTCCCTGATGCTGTACCATGGGAGAGCCCATAATCCTGACACTCACTGATAGAACAAGGTCATTGTATCTTACTGTCATGAAGAAAAGCACAATGTTCCTGGCACAACGGCCTAGTTTCCTCAACCTACCTGTCACATATCAAACATCCTCCATGCACACAGACTGGAATTTCCCCTAGTGGTTTTCCATACCAGAAGTAGATTGGAATTATCTCCTAGTTTGCACTTTTTACTTCCAACTTCCCAGGCTGCTGAAAGGTGCCAATGGACCATTTCTCTGTGTGATCCTTGCCTACATATTGGATATGCCATGCCCCAAGTGTCAGAACCGAGTATATGTGACCATACCTTTATTTAATGTGGTCTTTGAAAGTAAGTTTGAGACTCCTCTTTAAATCATATTGTTTCTCCTCTCCCCCTTTCATCCTTTATACTTCCATCCCTAATCTTAATAAAGCTGCTTAATTTGGAGGGTTTGACCATAGGCAACCCAAGGATTTTTCACCCGTGTGCCAGATCACACTTTTATGCTATACACTTTAAGGGGAAATTGGCTTGAGTTCAGTGGTGACTGGATAGTGAAGCTGAAAGTTGCCTCCTCTAACATAGTAAATTAACCTGCAACTCTTGAGTTCCTCTTGCTCAGGAGCTGGGCTAAGCTGAGATGCTGGGACAGTAAGCTGAGGTGTTGCTAACTGGCTTTTCCTTCAACCACATGAATGAAAAACACTTTTTAATGTTCTTCCTGTCTGCAATATTTTCATATGTTCACATTAAAATTAAATCCAAAGTGTAAGGAGAGAAAAGAGCCACACTGAGCAAACATGGACAGTTTACCACCCTCCCCACAGCACTCAGCATTATAGTCCAGCTTTGATCCACTAAATAAGGCTGCAATCCTATACACTGGTACCTCGGGTTACAGATGCTTCAGGTTACAGACTCCGCTAAACCAGAAATAGTACCTCGGGTTAAGAACTTTGCTTCAGGATGAGAACAGAAATCGTGCCCCGGCAGTGCGGCAGCAGCAGGAGGCCCCATTAGCTAAAGTGGTGCTTCAGGTTAAGAACAGTTTCAGGTTAAGAATGGACCCCCAGAATGAATTAAGTTCTTAACCCGAGGTACCGCTCACTTACCTGGGAGAATGATCCATTGAACTCAGTGGGACTTCCTTTTGAGTTGACGTGTATAGCATTGCACTGTAAACCTTCAGCTGAGACTGGGGACTCAGCTATACAGCTGCAAATAAAGTAAGTGTGTGGTAAAGCTGACACTAGATGGCGACTGTGAGCTACGGCAAATTCAATGTATTTTTCAAAACTTTTTTTTTCCTAAATGCATTTTCACGGTTTTTTAAATATG
The DNA here is from genome assembly GCF_951804945.1 of Podarcis cretensis. Taxonomy (NCBI): domain Eukaryota; kingdom Metazoa; phylum Chordata; class Lepidosauria; order Squamata; family Lacertidae; genus Podarcis; species Podarcis cretensis. The sequence goes on from NC_137181.1 coordinate 20,411,126, forward strand.
TGTGTAGATTCCACCTTGAATACAGTTTACTGGAATTTGATGGTTGATTTTAGTTCCTGGCAGAACCTCCAACATGCCATAGATGAAAACAGGGACACATGAGTAACAGCAATATTCTCCTACCTCACACCACTGCCCACAAATAATAATGCTTAAACTCTAGTAGCCTGTCCACTGATTTAAAAGTCAAAAAGTGGCTTGCCCTTTAGGTTAAGCACAATCATCAACTAGGAATATGAAATAATCTTACAACGTATTACCAACAGTTCAAAATAAGCCTCACGAGCTGCAGTATTTAAAATGGCAAGCAACACATTGGACAGAAGGGACCTCAAAGGTTCTCTAGTCCAGTGTTTCCCAACCTTGGGTCCCCAGCTGGTTTTGGACTACAACTCCCATCATCCCTAGCTAGCAATACCATAGGTCAGGGATGATGGGAATTGTAGTCCAAAAACAGCTGGGGACCCAAGGTTGGGAAACACTGCTCTAGTCTAACCCAGTGCTGATGCAGGAAGCCCACTATTACAGCATCCCTGATATGCCATCCAGTCTCTGCTTAAAACCCTTAAAGAAAGAAAGCCTACCCCTTTGTTTCACTGTTAAATAACTCATACCGTCAGGAAGCTCTTCCTAGCGGTTAGTCAAAATCCAAGTCCCTAGTTTGGGTGCTACCTTCGGAAGAACAAATTTGCTCCATCATCAATGTGAGAGCCCTTCAAACTATATCACCTCTCAATAGCCTGTTCTTGATATGAAACATACAAACTCTTTCAACCTTTCCTCACAGGACTCTCCACCGGACACAATCCTTCTTAAACCATGCTGTCCTGAATGTGCTTCCTCAATGTTCATTTGCAAACTAATGCCATGCATTTGCTCTAGGGACAAGATGCATCTACACTCGGCTCTGAGTTTTAATTTCTAGAGAGTTTGGGGAGGGAGTGGAACTCTGAAGAATGGCAACTCAAGCAACTCGCTGGCAACATTTTAATAAGGCATCTCCAAAGGACAAAAATAGAGACAAACTGATTTACCAGGTCACTGAAAATAGGCCCTGTCCCTGGTAAATAGAGACAGTTGGAGCATATATTATTCTTTCCAAAGATCTGACATGTGGAAACAAAATATGAAAATTTCCAATATCAAATAACAGAAGCTCAGAATTGTTTTTATTACATTACAGTTGAGCTATGAAGATACTATAAATGTGATACAAGTTACCCAAGAACATGGCTGTAAACACTGTGCTGCCTCTACTCCTGCCTGGTATTTTTGGCACCTCTGGGCGTACACACTGTACTCCTAGATTCACAGAAGACTTGATCCTCTTCTGCTCCGTTCTGCTGTGTTACAGGAAATCCTACACAATGATAGGAATGGGAAGTGTAGTCTTTCTGGAAAGACGTGGGGGGGGGGGCAGTGAGGTGGAGGGATGACCTATGACACAGGAAAGGGCATCAAAAATATTGGATCACATCCCTTATAAAGGAAATTCCTAAAGTGTTTGTTAATTTCATATATTATATGCTGCTTAAGACCAAACTAGTCTTTAGCTTTGAGAAGGGACGAGCAATATTTTCTATGCCTCGTTCAAAATTTATACTTGGTCACTCTGCAGGCTCAATCCTATGCATTCATTTATTTCCCCGCAATGCATTCTCTGCATGGCTCTGCCCGGCTCACAGAAACAAAGATTAAGATAAATGATTTAAATGCAACAACATAAACAGTGACACGCAACAAAAAAACTTTCCACAAACAAACGAACAAAACCAATTGGCAACACAGGTATGCAATAGGTCACAGATCAATAATTGAGAACCCAGTTCCTCCCTCCCCAAAAACACATAACTTAAAGGACCTGGATGAAAGAAAAGGTCATTTATACCTGAAAATGCTGCAAAGTGGGGGGGGGGGTCCCCACTCTCCTCAGCATATTGCTCTGGGCACTTAGAAGTACAGAATAAGTATAATTCATGAAATTGGTGGCAGAGGATTCGCTCTGCTGCAGACAAGGCACCAAAAGTTCCCCAAAAGTTCAGACATGGGGGTACAGTACTGGCAAGGCACAAGCGTCTCACAAGCTGTGGGGTTTCCCTTGCAAGTCTATCTGTGTGTTGTACTGAGGCATAGGGTGTCATGGCCCCAGCATCAAGTGATAACCAAGGCTCAGAGAAGGAGGAGGAGGAGGAGCTGGTTTTGAGTATTGAGCTGCTGTACAGCTGGATGAGAAGCAGAAGTAGGTTCTGTTTCCGAGGCTGGTGATTGTGAGCCTGCAGACCCTGAACTAGGAGCCTCAAAGACGCCTTTCACCAAGAAGAAGCCAAATGCCTCCTGCCTCCCACTCCACAATGCCTGCTCAACAGTGCGCCAGGTGACAACCCAGACAGAAGAGTAAAAGCAGTCACCTTCAGGCCAGGGTGAGGTCCACACCTCAGGGTGAGAGAGGGGCAACCTGGACAAAAAGACTTGTCAGGCTTCAGTCAACCTCTAGTCGTCTTGTGGTCCAGGGTCATGGGGTGGAGATGGTTGTCGAAGACCAGTTATTCAGCAGGGTCCCTGTCTCCAGTGTCCTACAACTGCCCAATCAGGGGAGATTCTTATCCCCATTCTTCTTCAAAGCTACGCATTTAGGAAAATGAAAAGCACAATGTGCTTCTGTTACAAGAATGGTATGCAAATTCTGTTATGTACAATGGAACATCATGGAAAACACAACTTGTCTGAAAGCAGATATTGGCTCACTTGGAAGCATTTGCCAATGCATGTGCACATAAAATAGTAGATCAAGCTGAAAGGCAATACATGGAGACCTGCATTCATTGTTGCAATACATCTCTTAATTATTTTAAAATTGTATAACTGTAAGATTACTGTATAACCTTAGAACAGCCCTTTCCAAACTGTGCGTTGCGGCATGTTAATGTGTTGGCTGTAGTGTGTAGGTGTGTCACATGAATGCTCCCCGCACTCCTCCTGAGGCTAGAAAGGGAATGGGCAGCTCACCAATTTGCTAGTAAAACTGAATTACTGCGCCGCAAAACGATGCTTTTCTAAAAAGTGTGTCACCAACAAGAAAAGTTTGGAAAGCTCTGCTTTGGAAGGTTGTATAATCTTAGGAAGGGTGTGGCTGTGAGCATCATGAAGGTAGCTTGCACTTCTGAATTCGCCACTACACTAAGCAAACTGTGCACTCGGAGCTATCCGAGGTGCTGAGACTCCTGCTGGGGATGGGCCAGACATACTGGTTGTGTTCACACAACCAGATCTCAGCTTAATAAACTGGAACATGCACAAGCTTCATTCAGTTCTATGCAATCCCTTTGCTCCTGCTTCAATCCTCCCTTAACTCATGCCAAGAAACAAAGCAGGAAGCAGCCTGTCACAGCTTCCCGTTGCTTCCAAACCAGGACACCATAGCTAGTGGTTTCCTAGTGAGTCAGAATACAAAGCTATGGTTGAAAGTTGGCTTTCAGATCCTGACATGTTTGAAAGCCATTATTCATAGTTCCCAGTTTGACTGCAGTAGGAAGCTCTGGTGAACCAAGTGGTGTAGTGGTTAGAGTTTTGGAGTAGGACTTGGGAGACCAGGGTTCATGGCCATGAAGCTCACTGGGTCACCTTGGGCCAGTCACTCCAGTGTTATGAAGTAGAGTGATTTGGGGGCATTATTGGAGCATGAAAATGCTACCTAGTATCCTGGTGAGAAAAGAGGAATGCCATTGAATTTTGAGCTCCCTTGCCTTGGACATTCACCCCATGTGCCTCCTTAATAGTCAGAATCCCCCACTTTTGCAGCTTTTGAGTGTGGCTGAGGAAAAGCAGGCATTTTCACTCAGCTCTGTTAGGGAGCTGCACTTTCACAGTCTGAACTAATCAAGGTTTGACCCACAGCACATGCACCCTTCACCTGCAGGTTGGAAACACAAAGTTCTGACCCCAGGGGTAGGGAACATATGGCCCTCCAAATGTTGCTGGACTACAACTCCTATCATCCCTGAGCATTGGCCATGCTGTCTGGGGCTGACAGGAGTTGGAGTCTTACAACATCTGGAGGGCCGTAGCTCCCTCACCTATGAGCTAAGTGAACCCTAAACTAGTTGACAGACGCTTGTGGGAGGCCTGAACTGAAGAGGAAAACAAGAGCCTTTGCTGTAATTATATTTGGCCATCCCGAGTTTAACTCCCCTGCTAGGTTTCCCAAGACGAGGGTCAAGAAACACACAATTTGACAAACAATTTCAGAGAATATGTACAGATTTTCAAACTAGCATCTTAGCTTGAAAACACCAGTAATCCCTCAAAACTGGAGCAGCCAGATTGTAAAGTAGCAATAGAATTAATTGTCCTAATACCAAAGCTAATGTGTGGGCTTTAAGCTGACCTCAAACAACAAAACAGCACAGTCAGATCATACGCAATCAAAATAAAAGCACTACTGTGTCCTACTGTGAGACAAGAAGGAGTTCCCTCCCCATGGTAGAAACTATTTGGAGTTTGTCACAATATGGAGGGAAACAGGATACACCCACATACACACTCGAAGGGTATCTCCTGCTACAGCCCTCTTTTTGTCTGGAGAAGGAAAACCATCTGGTTCACAGAGATGTCCCTCCAGCCAAAGTTGCAATGGGAGAGCTCTCTGCCCAGCTGCTTCAAAAGTATCTCCACAGAAGGGGAGATGGCAGGAAGCACACTTTGGAAAAGCTCCAGGGGTCTCAAAGCAGTTCCTCACCCTTGAAGAGATAATAATCCATCTTCCAAGGAGTTTCCTCCGAAGGATCTATGCAGCTAAGGCAGCATACACACGATACACATAAAGCATCATTTAAGTCCATCGCCATCACTAAGAATCCTGGGAACTGCAGTTTGCTAAGGGTGCTGGGAATGGTAGCTCTGTTTGGGGCAAACTACAATTCCCAGCATTATTTGGGGGGTGTACTTTAAATGTATGGTGTGTACGTAGCTTAAGGCATTATTGATCTAAGGAAGGGTGTACCAGTTAATTTTACATTTGTTCATTCATAAGCATACAGTCAAACCTTGGTTGTTGAACATAATCCATTCCAGAAGACCATTCAACCTCCAAAACGTTTGACAACCAGAAACTGAAAGCAGAAGCCTCAATACAATAGGGAAACTCAAAATGGAAGCTGCGTAGCATGTTCGGCTTCCAAAAATCGTTCGAAAACCAGAGCAGTTACTTCTTGGTTTTCGGCATTCAGGAGCTGAAGTGTTCCAAAATGGAGGCGTTTAGGAACTGATTTTTGAGTGTATTAAGGCCTGCTTCTGCACTGAGTATGTCTGTCTGTCTCTCTGCCTGCCTGCCTTCCTGCTTGAAAATCTGAAAATAAGTGCATCTTTAGATACACATTTGTAAAATGCATTTGAGTATGTTTATGAGCCAAGAGCTGTATTGCAAAATTCAGAGACGTACAAAATCTGAAGGAAAGGTACATTCCAATCCACGCATCATTCCTGGAGGTGCAGATCAGGTCAGCGTGCATCATAATCCAAAAAGATAGAATTCCTCAAGCATGAAGCATCCTGATTCTATTCAACTCCATCAGCTCAGATCACTGATTTTGGGGCAATCAGCTAGAGCCAGGAAATGCCAATCCCCTTCCTGATCCAAGTGTCTGTAATTTATTCTCCCATCTGAGTGCAAACCCCCCCCCCCATTTCAAGTAAACCCAATTCAAATGCTTTCCCATCTGATTCAAATCCTCTTTCAGAAGATTAAAAGACGGGACATCCAAAGAGGATACAATGCCCTCCACCTTAATGAGATTGATCTTCTCCAAGGAACCCCTGGGTAATTCATGCCATCCGACCAAATCACTTTTAATTTCAGAGAGCGCCTTCACCACCTTCCAAGCATTTCTGCCTTGCGAAATGAAGGGGGGGTGGAACTGTAGCCAATGCGATTGCTTAATTTTGAATAAGTTCAAGCCATAGATTATCTTTCCTGAGCCTGAATGCAAGAAGGGACCAATTAATTTTAAAATTAATTTTCAAAATTAAACAAGCTACAGCATACATTCTGATGGTTCCTATTTACTGGAGATAGCCCCTATTTCCCAGTACTTGTTCTTGGTAAATCACTGCTCCCCCTATTTTATCCCTCTTCCCCCGCCCCCTTTTGGCAGCAGGGTTGGTGGGTATGCACTTTGTTAATATGTTGTTTGTGTGGGTTACTAATGTTATCTAGCCTTCTCCAGCTGCTGTTGAATGCTGACAGCTTGGTGTAGTGGTTAAGAGCAGTGGACTTGTAATCTGGTGAACCGGGTTCGCTTCCCTGCTCCTCCATATGCAGCTGCTGGGTGACCTTGGGCCAGTCACACTTCTCTGAAGTCTCTCAGCCTCACTCACCTCACAGAGTGTTTGTTGTGGGGGAGAAGGGGAAAGGAGATTGTTAGCTGCTTTGAGACTCCTTAGGGTAGTGATAAAGAGAGATATCAAATCCAAACTCTTCTTCTTCTTATAGGGGCCACAGGTGAGAGCTGCGTATAGGGTGAGGACCAAAGGTGGACAAACTACCCCTGAAGGAGCATGATACACCCCCCACCAGAATTACTACTCTACCTTAAAACCCCATACAGTTTCCACAAGCTTCTATAGTGTTAGCTGAATGGGTGAAATCACAGCATGAGGGCCTCCTTCAAATTGTCCTTATGCAGTAGGTTCTGATTCACTAAATGCAAACCCTAATAGGAGGGACTCTGCTGAACTGGGAGTTTTGTATGCATGTGTTCCAGTACTATGAAGAGAAAGGATAGAAACAGCAAGAAAATATGTTATGCAGTGCATGGGCTTCATTGGGCAGCTGATGGTGGCCTTGAAAGGTCAAGAAGGTAGTTAATCTTTAGGCTATCCTCTAATTGCTTTCTGAATCAATGAGGGATAAACTTCTGCAATCTCTGTCCTATCAACCACTTTTCATTTGCTCTTTGCCTTCGTGCTAATATTTCAGAGTTCCATCTCTTTCAAGTGTTTAGGCTCGGAGACTGGCCAGTGTTTAAAATCCGTAAAATCGACATTCCATTTTCCATAACTTGATCAGCCCAAGAAAAAAAAAAAAGCATCTTTAGTGGCTTCAAAAATACAATCAGCTTTTCATCAGGAGGGTGGAATGGCAGATTGCTCCATGAAAGGGGCCAAGTTTAAGATGGAAATGAACCAAATTTAGCAGTGGTATCAAAAGCAGACATGATTGCTTCAACTCATACTCTAGTCAAATGCAAACCAGGGGGGGAATATCAAAACCAAAGTTAACAAGACACAATTTAATAGTGAATGAACAAAAATTGCTTGCACTAAATGTTTTTCAGAACCCTTCACTAGGAGAAGTTTTTCTCCCAAGGCTAGTATTTGAATCTTATGTTCTTTCACTTTGTTTCACTAGTCTAGATACAGGTGGAAATAACAGTTAGGAACACCCCTAAAATATTCTTTGTCGGTATTATTACATGGATGAGAGAATGAAGAGCCATGGCAAGTTAAAAATAAATAATTAGTTGATTGTCACATTTTCAAAACCAGAAATAGTTATTTTCATTTTGAGCACTGTTGATATTGTTTTCAAAGTGTTCGAGAAAATTAGTTTTACATGAGGATGAAGATCCATTGCTACAAGAGACTTTCAAAAGCCCCCTTGAAATGAATGCTCTTTGCATATTATTGCCCCTTATAAGCACAAAAAGAAAACACCTCATCCAAAAAGAGAGCAAAAGAAGGCACAGATTTGCGTAAGATCATATGCCAACTTATATGTACCAATGCAAATTATCAGTGCAAATTATAGCACATCTCACAAATACAGATCATTGTGAAGTCTGTGCCCCCCTGAGAGATTAGTGATTATATTTGTTAAAATGAGGGTGAATTTGAATTTATTACTTTCGGTCACAGACCAGTTCTAGCTCACATACAACATCAGGGAAATCATAAAACACAATAGGGATATGTTTGAATTTGTAATTGGGTATAACAGGGACAATACAGATATAGCAGCAGTTATGTAAGTTAAATCTTAATCACTAAAATATAACCTAAAATAGTGATTTTAGGCCTTAGTCATTATGGTAGCACAGCTTGTTCCCTAAGTTTTCAAATGAGGGTGGTTAAATCAGGTTTTTGAAACATGTGTAACCACTGCCCTACCTCTCTTCCTTGTCAACAACAACAAAAAGAAACAACTGAAGCAGTCTACCAAATGCTTAGAACAGACTGGTTCCTAAATTTCAGAAGTGAACACAGAGAACAATGCATTAGGAAACAAGGCTTTGCTAAGGCCGACTGCTGTGGAGGTGGTGCAAGATCAGCCACAGCCAGTTCCCCTGTATAGAAATGGATGCCTCGGGTGCAAGTTGAAGATGGGTGCTGATTTCTGGCAGATGCATATAACTGCCGTAACCTTCAGAAAAATGCACAAGGGGTGCCATGATGCAGCACAGAAGCAGGCGGGTTTGGAGAAGGGTAAAATCCATAGCTACAGCTTGTCCACTTCTGAAATACTTGTGGCTGGAAATCCTGCGAACTGGACACTGATGCTGTAACCCTGTAGCACAACTTATCGCATACTTATCTCTCTTGCAATCCTCTTATTCATGCCCCTGGGCTCAAGAGATAAAATTAAGTCAGACATAATTTTAAAAGGCTTACTAATACTTTTGTGCAATTGCACAGCCTTGGGGGTTTAGTCTCACCATAGAAACTGCAAACAATCCTTAATGACATGCAGGCATAAAGTAACTGCCATGCAGGAAGGTTCCTCTGTGCAATTCATGAGGAAGCAAGAGAAAGGAAAGATTCGGGAGGATGACACCAGGCCCTCACCTCAGAAACTGATTCTGGCCCAGAGGAGCAAGGACAGCAGCTGAAGACCTCAGAATATGCAAAGATGGCTGTGAATAGTACAGTGTACAGAACAATTTGTGCCACTCCCCAGAGGAGGAAGAGATGTGTAGTTGTCTTCCTACTGAGTGTGGGGAGGTAATAGAACCTCTGACCACAACCCCTTCCTTCTGATTCATGTGGGTACAAATGCCAGACACAGCCTTCAACATATAGCAAGGGACTATGAGACTCTTTGTGGGAAGCTGAAGGGCCTTGGGGCACAGGTGGCTTTTTCATCACTCCTTCCTGTTGAACCTCATGGACCAGACAGAGAGAGGAAAATACTGGAGGTAAACCACTGGCCGCACAGGTAGTGTCATCAGGAAAGGTTTGACTTCTTGGACCATGGGCTTCACTTCCTTGAGGAAGCACTTCTGATGAAGTGGAAGTACTGGAAAGCTTGGGAGGAAGTCATCATGTCCTCTTGTGTTTCATGATACAGAGTCAAGAGAAAGCTGAGTACAGTTGGAAATGCTCTGATTTCAAAAAGCTTAAGGAGCTACTGGGTGAGATCGGTAATACTCAAAGAGAAGGGAGTCCAAAGGATGGGAGTTTCTTAAAGGTGAAATATTGAAGGCACACAGGCAGACAATTCCCAACAAGAAAGGAAAGTGGGAGGCATCTAAAGATGGACAAACATTCAAATATGCCCAATGGGTGGGACAGGAGAATGAAGCTTATGTAATACTCCTGTATTTAGCAGGTATCTCAGGTTGAAGATGTGTCTCCCAGGAGTGTGTGTGTGTGTGTGTGTGTGTGTGTGTGTGTAAAATCTCTCCGGTGTAAGATCTCGTCTTTTTGTCTGACTCAACTTTCAATTTACTGGAAAACACATTCCCTGGAAGCCACTGAAAGGATATTCTCCTTGGCTTACGTGTCCTTGGTCAAGTAGCACTTTGAAATGACAATGGCCGCAGCGTTCCTGTCCAAAAGAGGTTTCCTGTCTGTGCTCTAGGCTGAGGGCCAGGCAAGATGTGACTTATTAAACATATCTTTTGCACTTAACAAGCAAGGGTTATTGTTGTTGTTCCCCATGCTGATACTACTATTAATGAAAATCACATGGTAGATTTCATCCCATTGCCAGGGGACACCTTCAGAGGGAGGGATTCCTGCAGCAGGGCAGGAGAGACTACGTCTCCCCTTCTATGTCTCTTGAGATCCTGATAGCATGTGGTTAAGTATAGCCTCACTTCCCACTTCCCACTTCCACTTCCACAGGTGCCACATAACACCTGTCCCACAGTTGTAAGAACTTGATTGTTTAGTGTGGCAGAGCCTACACTTTGGACCTCCCTGCCTATTGAGATCAAGCAGGTGCCTTCACTGTACTCCTTTTGGTGCCAGCTAAAAACATTCCTGTTTAGACAAGCCCACCCAGAGGCTTAGAAAGTGGAGGCAATTTTAATCTTCTTTCAGTGTTTTAATTTTTGTATAGATTAGAGTACCATTCTGAATTCTTCTTGTTTTTGCTATTTTATCTTATGTAAACTGCTTTGAGTGTTGTTGTTTTTAAAATCAAGCAGTGTATAATTTTTATGAAATATATAAATAGACACAAGACCAAAATAAAAATGCATTTAACAGATTAGCACTTGTTCTCTACCACATTTTCCCACAGACCTCTAACTGTGGTCACAAGGTTCTGCTCCCCTTCCTTCATACACAGGGGGAAAGGAGACAGGAGGCCGTGTGCTCCCAAAATCTGCACACACAATTCTAAAGCAGGGGTGGGTGGTTGTGTCCTGTCCCCCCCCCCGAGGGCCACATTACCTTGGGAGCAATCTGTTGGGAGCAGGGCCGGATTTAGTTTTGATGGGGCCCTAAGCTACTAAAGGTAATAGGGCCCTTTGTATGTCTGGCTGTCCTTTGACAACAAATTGTCGCTGTTCTTTTTGTTAAATATGTGCTATATGCTCATTTTTGGACCTAATAGGTATCTGAAGCCATTTGCACGTAACAAAATATGTACATCATAGGAGCCTACACAACACAAAATACTGTTGCTGTATGTAGGTTTTCGTTTACTTTTTTTATATATCTTATACAGTGGTAGCTTGGTTTACAACCATAATCCGTTCTGGAGGTCCGGTTGTAAACCAAAACAGGTTGTAACCCAAGGCGCGCTTTCGCCAATGGGGCCTCAAAAAAAGAACAACAATTAAAACAAATGGTTGTAATCCCCAAAAAGTGGGTTGTAATCCAAAAAAAAGAGACACACACTTCAGGGTTTGATGTGGTTGTAATCCAAATTGGTTGCAAACCAAGGTATCACTGTATTTTGGAAATGTTCATCCAGTTTTTTTCTCTTTAAATTTTTTTGGGGGGCCCAAGAGAGTGGGGCCCTAAACTATAGCATATTTAGCTTATACATAAATCCAGCACTGGTTGGGAGCTGTATCCTGGTGGTAAGAACATATGAAGAGCCCCACTGGATGTAAAAGGCCCGTTTAGTCACTATCGTGTTCTCACAGTGGCCAACCAGATGCCAATAGGACCTGAATGTAACACTACTCCTGTGGTCTACTGGACAGAACTAGAACCAAAAAGGGATGGTGCCAGCTATTCTCTCTCTCTCTCTCTCTCTCTCTCTCTCTCTCTCTCTCTCCTTCTTTTCTGTTTCTCTATTTTTGACACTCTATTCTTTCTCCCCACCTGCTCCCGCCTAGCAGTCTGCTGGTATGAGCAGCAGAAGAGATTGTTTCTGCCAGATGTTTGAACTTCCAAAGGGCTGTTGAAATCAGACCAATGTCCACAGGTTGCCCTCAACCCCTGCTCCAAAGCATGGCTTAGCAGCATGTCCAGACTCCTCCAGCGTGTTGATAAAATGTCTTGTTTCCCATGGTATAATCTATATGATTTAATATACACAGTATCTCCCTTTTCAAAAAAAAAAACAAAAAAACATCTTAGTAGCATGTTTGGATTCTCTTATTCAGACAACCACCAGTTTCCATGCTTCTGCTACTATGATGCCTTCCCCTTCCTTTTAACACACAGCTGATTTTTCTCCAGCTACTGCTGGTTCCAGAAACAGAGTCTCACTTCTTCCAGTAATTCTGGGGCCTTTTGCTCTGCTATCTGTTATCTTAAGCCTGCACACCTTCTGCCTTTGAAGTATTGCCAGCACTGACTTTTGTCTGGTGCACTTTTTGCTCACACATTTGTCAAAGGCTGAGAACAGAGTGACAGAGCGGAGTCAAACAGGCAGCCGCGCGAGAGACCCAGCGGAAGTGGGGGGAAGCCGTCCTGTTTCAAACCTGCTATGTGGCTAAAATGCAACGAAACCTCAAAGCAGAGAGCATGTGGCAGGGAGAGATGAGAAGAGGATCAAATGAACCAAAGCAGTAGCATCTTTCAATCATGTATGCCATAGAATAAGTGGAGGCACGCTTTGACTTCCAAAATAAAAATATTTATATCTAGAATCTCAGCCTGCGGTAGCCTCCGTCAGTCATACAAGAGGGAGGGCAATGCTTTGTAGAACAGTCATGCGCCACCTTTTAAGGCTTCCAGCAATTTTACTTCTGGACTTGGCTGTGGAAAATGGTCAAAGCAACTTTCCTTCAGTGGTGTGTTGTTGTTTTTTCAGATCTCGGAGCCAAGAGGAAACTGTAGGTGGAAACTGTACCACAGCATATCCTGCCCTCAACTTACAGCTTCTGGGATCACTGCAAGAATTAGCGTGTTGCCTAGAATTATTATAACTAGGTTTTCTATCAAAACAGATCAGTCAGTCCCCCTATTTTTCCCTCCTCCCACTGCCACCATGAAATAAGACCAAAGGGCCACAGGTTGCTCACACTTGCCCCAACACATGACTTTGGCCTAGAACTGGATCATATCATAGAAGAAGAAGAGCTTGGATTTGATATCCCGCTTTATCACTCCCCTTCAGGAGTCTCAAAGCGGCTAACATTCTCCTTTCCCTTCCTCCCCCACAAAAAACACTCTGTGAGGTGAGTGGGGCTGAGAGTCTTCAAAGAAGTGTGACTGGCCCAAGGTCACCCAGCAGCTGCATGTGGAGGAGCAGGGAAGTGAACCCGGTTCACCAGATTACGAGTCTACTGCTCTTAACCACTACACCACACTGGAATGACTGCTGGAAGGAGCGCAGAGAGAAGGAACGCCATGGTGCATCTGCAGCAGCACAACCAAAGACGCTTTCATCTGCCCCAGCTGCAGCAAAACATGTCTCTCCCGCATCGGTCTCTACAGCCACAGGAGGCACTGCAAGCTTCCAACCCCCAAAGGTGTACTCCTCCATTGTCTCCCGAGACAGATAGATGCCAACTACATGTCAAAATCTGCATTCAAAATCACCTTGGAATCCGTTCCTTTCCCACAATGACAGTGGAGCCCACAACCACTGATGTTGTGCCCTGGGATTGCCGGCTGCACTGGGTGTAAGGGCTTGAAGTTATTTCTGCAGTCAACTTCCTTTCATCTGGGGGTGGGGGGACTGGAGACTGAAAAGGCTTCTGAGAAAAGCTAATAAAAAATAATGACAGCAAATAGAACTTCTTTGCCCTTTGGAGAAGGATCATTATGTGATAACGCATCTGCTTTGCATACCGAAGTTCCCAGGTTCAATTCCCAAACTCTCTGGGTGGGGCTGGGAACAGACACAGCCTGAACCCTGGAGAACAGTCAGTATAGATATTTCTGAGCTTGATGGGCCAATGGTCTGATTCAGTATCAGGCAGCTTCCTATATTTCTATTTCCTCATCAATCCACAAAAAACTCTACGAGGTAGGTAGAGTCATTATTAGTCCCTGTCAACAGGTGGGGGTGGATGTCTAGGGGAGCTCAAGCCAATGAATATCAACTTACTCAAGGCCACCCATCCAGGCCTAACCTGAGCCAAGACTTGAGTAAGCTCATTCTCCTCTTCCTCTAGCCAAAGCACACTCCACAGGAGGAGACCACACAGACTGTCAACCCACCAAAGACTGGTCTGAAATTTCTTTGCTGCCAACGTCTCTTATGATTGCTAATTTTTTCAGTGGCATAACCATTTTAGACTGCGGCAGGAAAACCAACAACAAGTCTTGGAGCACCTTACATGCGAAAAGATTTATTGCGGCATAAGCTTTTGTGAACTAAGGTCCACTTCATCAAACACATGAAGTGCTATTCCCAGGTACTAGTCTGAACCCAGGAATTATCTGCTGCAGGAGAAACCTAAAGGACAGAATGATACCCAAGAGAAGACAAAAGACTTTTCATGTATGCAACGATGGCCGCGAGGATGCTACTAGCCCAGAGATGGAAGGAAGGAGAAGTACCAACAAAAGAAGAATGGCAGATGAAACTGATGGGGTATGTGGAGATGGCGAAACTGACGGGGAAGAGCCGAAACCAGGAAGATCAAGTATTTTCTAAAAACTGGAGTAAATTTGTAATTTATTAAAAAGACCACTGTAAACAGTTAAAATCTTTGGCAGGGATGACATTGTAATGTGGAATTATTTATGATAATTATGGTTATATAATGGAGAATGGTAAAAGATGCAGTAAATTTAATCTTAAACATGGAATCCATGGAGGTAGGGAAGGGGGTCCAAAGGTTCAAAAGAACCTTGTATTTTAATGTTTGAAATGGTTATGTTAAATATGTATAAAATTATTTAAATACCAATAAAAAATTATATGTATATAAAAGACAGAATGATACAACACCACTTGTCACTTATTGCTCCCCACTAAAACTCCTACATCCTATCTTAAACAATGGCAATTCCCTCTCATAGGCCTTGAAGGGTAGCAGATCTGTATTTACTTACAGACAGAGGACTTCAAGCAGAGGCTGGACAACCACTTATTTAGGATATTTTAGCTCTGCATTTCCAACATTGAGCAGACGGGCTGACCGCAAGGCTCCCCTCCAGATTCATGATCCTAAGAACTGGCATGTTGATTCACCTCAAGCTCCATCCAGTCCAGCATTCTGTTTCTAGTACTTCACAGACAAATGTATTAGGAAAGCTCACAAACAGGACATGATGCAGTCACCTCAGGTGACTCTGAGGTGTAAGATTCTGGCTTTGGTATAAGACATGGATCGGAACATAGGAAACTGCTTTATACTAAGTTAGACTCTTGGTCTGTCTAGCTCAGTGTTGTCTGCACCACTGGTCTTTAGCTAACGGGTCACAGCCTGATTCAAGGTGGGTCACAACGGGAAAATTATCACTATACAAATATATGGTAAAATATTTTTAAAAGATGGGTCCTTAAGTGCATGTTTGAGTAAAAAGTGGGTCCTGGGTCTTAAAAGTTTGAAGATACCTGGTTTGCACTAACTGGCAGAGGTTCTCCAGGATTTCAGACACAAGTCTCTCCCAACTCTACCTGGAGACGACAGGAATCTTCTCCACCACCTAGACATTCTGCAAGATTCAGTCATTCTCATTTGGGTGTTATGTCATTGGAGGTTGTTATTCTGAAGTACAGATCTTAGCCATGGCCACTGGGAAGCTGGTCTGGAAAGCTGACAAGTCTATCTTCCTTTCCCCACATCTCCCCCTGACAAATATTTTTAAGTCTGAAGCATCTGAGAGACCTTCAGAGATGTATCAGATGAAGGCGTATTCCAAGACTACTAGAATAAGCTAGCTAGATCCTAGCCCCACAGAAGTTTGCTACTCATTATTAATAAAATCATCGCGGGCCCAAAATGTTCTTTCAAGATTCTGTTGTTCCAATTGTTTTTGCTTCTTGAAATCATTATTCTCTGAAATCCTACTTTAGGAGTATGACACAATTTATTTTTCTAAAGGCCTGCTTTCCAGACAAACAACTCTTAAGTGCTGATGAAATCCTGAGCACATGGCAGCTCCAGCCTTCCTTCCTTCCCTAATAAGGCTGTCCACACGAGTCAAAGCTGCATAACTGAAGTCATGGCTTCGGTGGACGGAATGCAGCACAAGAAGATACACATCTATATTTATAAATTTCAGAGATAACTGTGTTTACCTAACACTTAATCATTTGCACCAGATCTTACTAATAAACAAAGCTATTGGCTATTATCCTGATCCGTGTGGTTTCAGTCAAGACCAAGAGCAATAAACCCACAAACAAAATAAATCTTGTGCAAGTCAGAAGGTATGTGTGTGCATGTACTTAAATGGATCTCTGCTCACCTTTGACAATGAACCTGGCTTTTTGGCATTCCTCATCCTTGGTTTACTGCTCCAGAACTCAACCCCTGCCTGGACCAAATACTTCTGGCCCACTTAGAGGGACAACCAGCTCCCCAAC
Organism: Podarcis cretensis; assembly: GCF_951804945.1. NCBI lineage: Eukaryota > Metazoa > Chordata > Lepidosauria > Squamata > Lacertidae > Podarcis > Podarcis cretensis. Next base: position 20,427,291 of record NC_137181.1, read on the forward strand.
TCCTTGAAACTGGTGGCCTGGAGACTGGCCTTGGCTCTCCAGCTCCCATAACAGAATCCTCATTGACTTCCAGTATTTTCTGCCTTCCATTTCTAGATGTTTTAGAATAAGAGTGTAAAGTGAATGAGGCAGGGAACTCTGGAAGTAAGCAACGCGAAGAAAGAGCTTCTAACTTCTCAGCCTTCAGAGCAGCCAAGTACATCCTGTCAACATCTTATCCAAAGAGCCTATCTTCCAGCCTGGACTGGAGAACTTGCTTCTTAGACCTCCAAAAGAAGAGATCTTCTAGGCAAGTTGCATCCTCTCCCCTGCCAAACTAAATGTTCACGACTAGAATGCTTAGCATCTGTTCCACCAAGAAGCAACTATGGAGGTTCCTGATTAAGATCAAGGCCATAGCATCATCAGGGGAGGGCTAATGCTTCCCCCCCCACACACACACATGCCACAGTCCTGATCTGATTCCCTCCCTGCAGCTGCCAATAGGAGGGGAAAGTATATGGGCACCATTTTTGTGATTGCCTTTCCAGCTTTGAGCTGACCACCTTGACCAATCTGGCCTTTCCAAGATGGTTTGGGTTACAGCTCCAGCCAGCCCCAGCCAGCATAGCCAAATATGTGGGGCCGATGGGAGTTGTAGTCCAAAACATTTGGAGGGTACCAGGTTGGCGAAAGCTAAGTTAAGACCAGTTGACACAGACAACAGAATGGGCTACCTTGAATTCCACTTAGATTTTCATGCTCTCGAAAAGCAGACGTGCATGTGTGAAAAGCTGGCTGATTTTGTTTTTACAGATCAAGTATTTATATTCATTCAAGTCTCTCAGATATTTCTTAAAATGCACATCAGCTCTTTCTTTCTGGCCCTTTCCTACAACTGAGCAACCAGAAGAGATGTGGCTGTTTTAGTATATTTTATTTTCCTTTTTGGTTGAAGCGCAAATTATATTCCTGCAGCTGTGTCCTGGCCTGGTTTCAATTATTATATTTTCCATAATGTTCTCAACTCCTTCCCTGCTCATTGCAAGGAATCATGGGCTCCTGATCCTCATAGGGTTGCCATATTTCAAAAAGTGAAAATCAGGACTGAAAACTTGTTGAGCTTTTTTCAGTTTTGGCCAAAGCTGTTGAACTTTTTTTTGAAGAATTGCAAAGAAATTGGACGTTTTGGAACTATTTCTGAGGAAAACTGGCAAATACAACAAAATACAACACTGCTAACATAGGCTAACATACACCTGAATTCTCTCAGACATTTAGCCGATTTCCGCCTATACACTGCCTGTGGCTGCAGCGTTCTGTATACAGTAGTACCTCGGGTTAGAGACACTTCAGGTTACAGATGCTTCAAGTTACAGACTCCTCTAATCCAGAAATAGTACCTTGGGTTAAGAACTTTGCTTCAGGATGAGAACAGAAATCGCATAGCAGTGGCGCACTGGCAGCAGGAGGCCCCATTACCTAAAGTGGTACCTCAGGTTAAGAACAGTTTCAAGTTAAGAACGGACCTCTGGAACAAATTAAGTTCTTAACCCAAGGTACCACTGTATGTCTGGGAAATTCCGGACATATGGCAACCCTAGCATATTAAATCACTCCAATCTTACCGTACAGTAACTAGATGCACTTAATATTACTCTACATTTTGTGATTTGCCTACTGCCATAGCCACAGTCCCAGCATTTTTACTGCATATGCCTCTTCTGCAGACCCAAACCATTTCCCAAGAAAAATCACCCCACTAGTTGTTTAAGGCCTCTTTCACATGGGTCCTGGTGATCAAAGCAAAGTCCGGAAGGAGCAAGCCTATGTCATTCTATTTGCAGACATTATGTTTTCCACATGGTAAAGCAAGCTTCCAAAAACAAAGAATGCTGGTCTCGAATACATTGTCACTGCTATCATGTGACTGCAGCTGAAACACTGCCCTAGCCCCATGTGGTTGGGGCTAGAGCGGTAACATGTGCAAATGCTACCCATGTGGGTGGGCTTGGCTGTGTGGTTACTTCCTCAACTGGTGCTTCGTCTCCACTGTATAAAATGCATACGATCTCAAATAGTCAAGTAGCTGGTGGGGAAAGGAGCAGAGGCACTGGAATGTTGTATGGGCTATCTTATACCTTCAAGATTTATACAGTGGTACCTCGGGTTAAGAACTTAATTCATTCTGGAGGTCCATTCTTAACCTGCAACTGTTCTTAACCTGAAGCACCACTTTAGCTAATGGGCCTCCTGCTGCCGCCTGGCCGTCAGAGGTACCACTGTACCATGTAGCCACAAAGAGCTGGTATGCAAGAGGACCTAAGGAGAGCCCTGCTGGACTAGGGCAGGGGCCCATCTAGTCCAGCCTCCTGTTCTCACAGGGGCCAACCAGATGCCCCCCAAAAGAAGCCTTCAAGCAGGCCTGAGCACAAGAGCACTCTCCCCTCCTGTGGAATATAGCAAGTGTTATTCAGAAGCATTACTGCATCTGACCGTGAAGGCAGAACATAGCCATCATCGCCAGTAGCCATGTATAGTCTTGTCCTCTTTGCTTTTGTTTTTCAATCTTCTTTTAAAACCATCCGAGTTGATAGTCATCACTGTCTCCCATGGGAGCAATTCCCATACCTTAACTGTGTGCTATGTGAAGAGGTTATATTGTTGAAAACACATTTGTACATCTTGTTTTCTTTCTATTTTTTTGGTAAGGAAACCCCAGTCTACCTGCCTGCCTGCCTGCCTGCCTGCTTCCTGAGGTATAAGCCAAATGGGATGTGCTCTTATCTGGATAGATACTGAACCCTGTATCATAGTAAGTAAGATCATCTAGCTCTGCATCCTCCACACTGATTAGCATCAGTGGTGTGTCCATGCATGAGGAATTTGGCTGCCTGCCTGCACAGGCATACTCCTTTCCTGACGGTCTACTTGCTTGACAATGCCATATAATATGCTCTAGAGGTCTGGACCACGAGTTGCTCATCCCTGAGATGGAGCTGCAGCAGACTCCGCTAACCCAGAAATAGTACCTCAGGTTAAGAACTTTGCTTCCGGATGAGAACAGAAATTGTGCAGCGGCGGTGCGGTGGCAGCAGGAGGCCCCATTAGCTAAAGTGGTGCTTCAGGTTAAGAACAGCTTCAGGTTAAGAATGGACCTCTGGAATGAATTAAGTTCTTAACCCAAGGTACCACTGTATGCCGGTGGATTTACCTGGGAGATCTTCACCAGTCTTGTTCATTAACAATTGCAATGCACCACCCAAAAGCTGGAAGCATCTTTAATTCTTCTAACAATACTGTTCTCGTTTAAGATTTGCTGCTCGGGATATCCTTTATACATTTTTATTGTTTTTATTGCATTTAGTTCTTTGTGTGCCCTTCTAGTAATTTGTTTGAAGGGTGGGGTTGAAATCCCATAGATATATACATGTTAAAAATGCATTACTTTGAGACCAGATTCCTGTACACCCTTCTCATTCCCACTGCACACAGCAGACATGTCTAGGATTGAACTATAAATGCTAAGTAATTGCATTATTCACTGCAATGACAGAGTGTTGTTACTTCCCTGATTAGAAAGCAGCATCTCCCTGCTCGCTTTTTTTATCCTCCTCCCACTCAAGGGAATGCCCTTAAGACAAGAAAATACTTGTATCTTTGCATGGAAACATCTGTTAGAGTTCCAAATGTGGCCAAGTTTTTTCCTTTGTCCAATCCAGCTCCAAAAGCTATCCAGTATGCTTGCAATGCATGTTTTAAGCTGTGGAAATATTATTCAAACAGAACTCATAAGGGAGGAAATCGCTTCCATGGAGCTTGAAATACAGTGTCAGCAAAAAGAAAACATCCTCTGTCCACCAGCAGCACACAATGGTAAACATATAGGATACATTTAAACTATTTTATGATGTGGGCATGTTTGTAATATTTCACATTTGTATTGCTTGGCCATAAAAAGATAAAACTATGCAAACAGACACACACACGTTTTTATTTATAGAAAAGAACTGGATGCTGTGCTCCGTGAATGTGCATTAAAGCACACAACTTGAACAGTCCCAAAAAAATTAAACTTCATGTGACCCTCCAGATGATATTGGGCTCCATCAGCTCTAGCTAGCAGTGCCAGACGTCAGGGAAAATGGGTGTTGTAGGCCCATCAACATCTGAAAGGCCACAGGCTCCTCATCTCTGCTTTAATACCAGTTCATACAGTCCCCGTGTGCCTGACTAACCTCTTTCTTATTGCTAACTAGCAGCCACATGCCCAGTGTTGTTGAGGGATTAAAAGAAAGCAAAAAAATCTGTGTAACTTTGAAATCAGTAGTTAAAATCAGTGCAGTCTTGATAGGCTTACTCCACCATCTTGATTCAAAATGGTGTCCAATTGTATTCAAACACAGACAAAAGTCTGATTTTTAACCTCAGGAACCATCATGCACAATTTGGATTGAATCAGTGCAGTTGCTCGGTCCCAGCTCCTGCCAACCTAGCAGTTCGAAAGCACATCAAAGTGCAAGTAGATAAATAGGTACCACTCCGGTGGGAAGGTAAACGGTGTTTCTGTGTGCTGCTCTGGTTCGCCAGAAGCGGCTTAGTCATGCTGGCCACGACCCGGAAGCTGTACACCGGCTCCCTCAGCCAATAAAGTGAGATGAGCACCGCAACCCCAGAGTCGGTCATGACTAGACCTAATGGTCAGGGGTCCCTTTACCTTTACCTTTTTAGTGCAGTTTGAAAGGTTTGATCAACTATTTCACTTAAAAGTAGAATTTTATTTTTTTTAAGTTTTCCTTTATTACTCACAAGTATATCTTTACACCATAACTTTACATCTTGCAATTATGCATATTCTTGCTTTCAAAGTAAGTTCATGATTGTAATTATCATAGTTTGGCAAACATTGCTGTACACAAAGAAGAAGAAAAAAAGAAAAAAGGGGGAGAAAATGGAAAAAAGATGTAATTTATACTGATAATATTCTTCATAAATAAGTGACTTCCCATCTCTTCCATTTTGTACCAATAAACAAATTGCCTATATTCATCAAGTGTCTTTTTATTTATAATATTTTCTTATATATCAATTTTCCTTTTGCAATTGTTATTCACAGAAACTACTCAAAAGCCGTCATTGTTTTTAGATTGCAGCAGTTACTCTTCACTGGCAGATTACAATTACATGACTGGCAGAGGTTTATTGTGACCATTTCAAAATAAAAGTAGAATCGAATTGTATCTAAATCTAGATAAAGACGGGGAATGCCCCTACCTGAAACCCTGGAGGGCCACTATCTATCAGCACACAGGGGTCAGCAAACTTTTCAGCAGGGGGCCGGTCCACTGTCCCTTGGACCTTGTGGGGGGCCGGACTATATATATATTTTTTGGGGGGGGAAATGAACGAATTCCTATGCCCCACAAATAACCCAGAGATGCATTTTAAATAAAAGCACACATTCTGCTCATGTAAAAACACCAGGCAGGCCCCACAAATAACCCAGAGATGCATTTTAAGACACATACTACTCATGTAAAAACACGCTGATTCCCGGACCATCTGTGGGCTGGATTTAAAAGGCAATTGGGCCTGATCTGGCCCCCAGGCCTTAGTTTGTCTACCCACGGCATAGACAATACTGAGCTAGATGGACCTAGGGTGTGACGTTGTATCAGGCAGCTTATGTTGCAATAAGGAAAGGCTGTATTTCAGTGACAGAACACCTGCTTGGCATGCAGAAGGTCCTGGGTTCAATCCCTAGCATCTCCAGGTACGTCTAGGAAAGACTGAAACCCTGGATAGCTGCTGGTGGTCAGTGTATACAATAATGAGCTAGATCGCCCTTTCTCAGCCTTGGGACTACAACTCCCATCATCCCTAGCTAGCAGGACCAATGGTCAGGGATGATGGGAGTTGTAGTCCAACAACCTCTGGGAACCTGAGGTTGAGAAAGGCTGAGCTAGATGGACCAGTGATCTGACTCTCTAGAGAAGGCAGTTCCCTACATACATTCCCTCGGTCTTGCTTTCACCCCCTTTCTTCCTGCTCCCCTCTCCTTACCACCCACATGAAATTAGGCCAGAGAGACTTCAGGTGGCTTATGCCTCTGTTATGACATATGCTTCTGTGAGCTCACTAGCCCACTTCAATAGCTATCCAACTAATGAGCAAGAAAATGATTCCACTGACACATGGCAGTTCTCAGAGATCATTATTTTGTTATTAAAACTTATTTCACAATTTGGCATTCCTGTGCCCTACCTTCTCCAGAGAGCTTTGCCGCAAAATGATTCAGCTCTCAGCAGGCAGTTTCCCCAGGAGGAATAATATGCTGCTATGTGAAAAGTATGATAAACTTGCTGGCTAAAATACTGTTTTCGGAAAAATGGGATGTGGTTGGTGAGGTCTGAGCTCCTTTACAGTACTTCACAACACTGAGCCTTAATGTACCTGCATGCTCAGCCTTATGCTCTCTACAAAGAGCAATGGCAAGGCTGAGAAGCCTGCATTTCTGGCTGTCACACACTCTCAGCCACCTCAAACAATCCTGATTCCTGCGCTCTTCTAAATCCCAGTGTGATGGCCTGGGATTCAGACTCAGAGGCTGAACCTGAGGAATCCCAGCCTGCACAGGAGTCCCTGCCTCTAGAACCAGCTGAGCCGGGGCTGGGTCCTGAGCCTGAAGGGTCCTCACCTGCACTGGATCCTCAGGTGCAGGTACCAGCTGAGTCTGCTCTGGCCCCTGAGGTGATGGAGGACCCATTGCCTGCAGGTGCTCCACTCTCAGCCCCGTCAGGGGAAGAGGAGGTTGCCTCTGGGTCCGATAACCCTCCAGCCTCTCCTGAGCTGCAGAGGTTCAGGGCAGAGAGGCGGAGGGAACTAAGTTCCTGCAGGAGGAGTGCTCACCTTAAGGCCAGGAGAGGCAGGTCACCTGTGGACCGGGGCCGCCCTATGCCTCAGGACAGATATAAGCCAGTCAGCCCCAGTCCCAGGTTGCAGGAGCAATGTTGTTGCTAGCCTGTTCCTTCCTGCATCCTGTCCTGCTCTTCTGCCAGAGTTCCTGACTCCTCCCGACTCCCCGCCTTGGACCCAGCTTCAGCTTTGACGGCCAGCCGCCTCCACACTGCACCATCGACCTCGGACTGGACTCGGACCTCGACTCTCGGTTAGCCCCCAGGATCAGCACACCCAGCCAAGAGGTTTAATAATAAGGCCTCCCGGAGAGATTGGCAAGGGCTCCAGGAGCCCAACCCTGCAAGGACTTGTGGGGAAGATGCTCCTACCAGGCCAGGATCAGACTGTACAAACTGAGCACATCCAGACCCAAAGAAAAGCCCCACAGAAACGCACCCCAAATGAGAGGGTATCACAATCGCAGAGAAGTCAAAGTACATTCCCATTGGAGATAGCATTGGCCCTGAGTCACTGTATTCTGCAGTTTAATGCTTTGCTCTAGATAACAACACACAATGGCTAACCTGCTGCAATCAGATCTGACTGTGTGCTTCAGCTCAGGGTTGGCTCCTCTTTTGTAAACAGTATGGTGTGCTGTGTAGCTTGAGTCACTGCCATTGGACTAACAGGGGTGGCTATTTTTACATGGGTGCTCCTCATTCTGGGTTTGGTCAGTGGTTTCCACAGCTGCGGAACCATAAATGGTTCGCATTTATGAACACTTACTTTCCAGCGTTGTTTAGTTTAGCTCAGCAAGATTTGTGTGTGCACGCAGCAAAACATAACCCAGACTTGTTTTATCCCATGCAGCTGGGAGGGAAATAGGAAGCAATGGGGGGAAGATTTTAAGACTTGAGAAGGAATGACATTAAGATTCCCACCCCCTCTTCCCATAAGCATTCTTTTGAATGGATACATTTTTAACAGCATATTTCTTTCAAACGATGTGTTTGGGCAAAGGCCTGATGTTGTAAAAAAAAAAAAAGGACATATAATTGGCATTTGTAGGGGCTGCATGAGTTACTGCCTTGTTGCTGTAATTTTACACCTGTCCTGGGCTATAAATTTGGAAAGAGTGAAATGAGCAGATCTGAAATTTGTTTTCCCCCTCCAGTCCACTTACTCTGTTCAGGGAGGACTCATCCAGTTTAGAACAAAACCCTTCTGCTGGGCGATACCTAGAGAGGCATAAAAAGGAAGTCCAGACATTACAGTATCCATATGGCTTTGATTTCAGAACATGTGGGTGTTGCACTGTGGAAAAAGTCCCTCCGCACAGATGGATACTTAAATCACAAGGAGTTGCCCCCAAGGTCACTTGATTTACAAGGCTTCTTCCTCGCACCATGTGTTCCTTTGCCGTTGTTGCCTGAGAGCAATGTTCCGCCTGCATTTTGTGCCTCCCATCATGAGCGTCTTGGCTCAAAAGGTTACATTTTATCTGGAGAGGTTGGGTAGCTGACCTGCGTCTCTCCAGAGGCCATTGGCTTACACTTCCCATCATTCTTTACCATTTGCTGAGAATGATGGAAGCTGGAGTCCAACAAAATCCAAAGGGCAGCAGGTTTACCATTCCTAAAACAGAATTTCAGAAGCTGCCCATCTAGCCTGGCACTGTCCACTCTCATTGGCAGAAGCCCTCCTGGCCCCCAGGGAAAGGCCATTCAGATCACCTGCTGCTGCAGATTCCTTTTTAGAAATACCGTAGTTTGGACTAGAGACTTTTTGCATGCAAAGCATGTGCTCTGTAACTGAGTTTCTGTGCCGAAATGCATTTATTGTTCCCTACTTAGTAAAAGTGGTGGAAAGAGATGTACTCTAATATTTAGGGAAGTGGGAAACCTGCTTTCCCCATTTATGTCCAGCAGTAATGGATAGTGGAGAATTCTCCATCATAGAATCATAAAATTGTAGAGCTGGTCATCGATTCCAACCCCTTGCAATGCAGGGATCTTTTGTCCAACGTGGGGCTCAAACCTGCAGCCCTGAGATTACGAGTCTACTGACTGAGCTATTCTGATGAAACAGAAAAAGAAGTGGGAGTTGTAGTCCACAAGCCTGCTTGTGGTCAGCAGTGGAAATCAGTCGAATGAATACGATCAGTACGGTGATATCTCGGGTTACATACGCTTCAGGTTACAGACACTTCAGGTTACAGACTCTGCTAACCCAGAAATAGTGCTTCAGGTTAAGAACTTTGATTCAGGATGAGAACAGAAATCGTGTTCCGGCTGTGCAGCGGCAGCAGGAGGCCCCATTAGCTAAAGTGGTGCTTCAGGTTAAGAACAGTTTCAGGTTAAGTAAGGACTTCCAGAACGAATTAAGTACGTAACCCGAGGTACCACTGTATTCGTTCATATCATTGTCTACAAACAACAGATAATTAACAACCTTTTTAAAACATCAACCCTGCAGGGCACCAGGCTGAGAAAGGCTGGCCTATACAAATACAGATCTACATCTCAGAGTGGACAGGAGTCCTGATCAAAGACAATCAATTGTTACTCATATTTTACAAGAGAGGCTGAGAGAGAAGCAATTGGCACCAGGCCAGTCACCACGGCAGAAACTTTCAGCATTGTGGTTGATAAAATTTTGTAGTCAACAGTCCTCACCAACCTACTGAACTCATCCAAATCTACCGGTAGATTCTGATCTACCCAGTGGCGTAGTGTGGGTTGTCAGCACCCAGGGCAAGGCAAGTAATTTGCACCCCCTAACCCGTGGATTTGCGCCCCTAACCCGTGGATTTGCGCCCCCTAACCCTAACCCCCAGATGTTGCGCCCGGTGCGGCCGGCCCCCCGTGCACCCCCCACACTACGCCACTGGATCTACCTACTACTGCCTGCTCCTGGTACAAAGCAGGTGGCAGGGCAGCTCCCTCTGCAGGGCAAATGGGGCAGGGACCAGCAGATGGGCCTATCCAAAGAGATTTGTAGATATGTCACAGCATGGATAGGCAAACTAAGACCTGGGGGCTGGATCCGGCCCAATCGCCTTCTAAATCCAGCCCGCAGATGGTCCAGGAATCAGTGTGTTTTTACATGAGTAGAATGTGTGCTTTTATTTAAAATGCATTTCTGGGTTATTTGTGGGGCATAGTAATTTGTTCATTTTTTCCTCCCCCCCAACAAGGTCTGAGGGACAGTGGACCGGCCCCCTGCTGAAAAAGTTTGCTGACCCCTGTATTACAGCATCATATGTGGCATTATTGCAAAGAACACAGATATGCACATGACTCCCATGCCTGCAAAACCTGGTAAGGGGGATTTTGAACCTGAAAGAACCAGTTTCCGTTTGGGAGACAAGCATAATATGTAAGAACCAATGGTTAGTAAGTTAGTTTAATGCAAATATGAGCTTGCCTCATGTGGAAAACATGGCTGAACCTGTTTCAGGCTGAGGGCTGCATTCCTTCTGGGGGGCCAAATGCAAGTGATGGGCACGACAGAGAGGTCACTTTGGTGCTGCTAACGTAGCAAAAACAATGTGAGAGGCAGCAGTTACGGGTTACCGGTCTCTGCAGCCACAGCAGGCGCTGTGATTCTCCAGTGGTTTGACTCCTCCCCCCCCCCGAGGCACACACCATTGTCTCTCAAGACAGGTGGATGCCAACAGCAGTAAGCTAGCTTCTACAAACACAAAAAGAGCGCTCTTCTATTCTCAGTCCAGACAAGAATCATTATCAGAGTTCAAGGACATATTCCAGACAGGCAAATACAGTTAAGGCAGGACTGGTAAGTGGCCAAGGAAGAGGATGTTTCACAGGGGAGGATCCCAAGGGCCAGACAGAGACACCTGGAGGGCCACATTTGGCCCTCAGGCTTGAGGTGCCACAATCCCTGTATACTAGTTCTAATGACTGGCACCTGCAAGGGAGGAAGACGTATACATTTATTTATTATACACTTTTGTGTACTATTTAATCCTAAAACATCTAAGCAGTGACGATCATAAAACTCTCATAAAACAGCATAAATTAATAAAACTGTTCCATCAATAATATACAAATCACACGAGGTGAGGTCACACTAGAGAAAATCCGCTATATAGACCTCTCTTAGGCTGAAGCAGAGATACTGAAAAAGAAAGTCATTTTACAAGGGAGGAATGTAGAAGCTAAGAGAAAAGCTGGAAGAGGTTCTGAGCAAAAGCATTCAAGCAGGAGTTCAGCAGGAAGCAATTATTATCCCAGCAGGCTGATTTCTCCATGGCCAGCCCCATCCCCTTTCACTTGCTTGGTGGATTCACTCACCGTTGGATTTACTTTGACTTCTCCCTCCTTTCGAGCGGAGCCATTCTCCCAAGCAGACCCCTGGCAAGAAAGCTTCCTGGCAGCCAAATGGCTGCTCTTACACTGACCTTGGGCTTCCAACTGGGTCCACCTGCCCCATACCTGGCATGGTATGTAAGCTCCCAATCGTTCATTTATAAGCAAGACTCACTGTCAGGGCCAATCAGCTGTTTTGTTACAGACAGTGAGCCCCACCAGAATTGGCTGCCCTGAGTTCCCATCAGAGTCAGAGACAATACATCTGTCAGACCAAGTACTATGGACCACCTTAGCACTATAGCAGGTTCTTGCAGGTCCCCAGTTGTACTAGGGCTCTCAGTGGGGTCCCACCTTCTTCCTCCTAGGAGGTCTCCCCTGGCTGAGCAAGATCTTGACATAAGACATATCTTATAGAAGCCAGCTAGAGCTTACCTCTTTTAGCTTATTCGAGAGCTAAGGTGGCTCAGTTTCATCTATGGCCAAGAAAAGATCCCCCCTCCCCATGGTCCAGTGATAAGATCTGACCCTAAAAGCCAGTCGCAGCAATATATTGTAAGCAAAGCTGCTTTGCTTGCAAACTCTGTTAAACTTTATACCCTGTGATCTAAATGGAGTCATCCTACTACAGCAGAGAAATTCCACTAACGGTTGGTGGCCATTGATGTTGGCACGACTCAAGAGCTAAGCCTAGAGCAGCCCCAAGAGAAGTCAAAGAAGATTAGAGTTTGCGTGTCTCTTTCCTAATGATTTCCTGTAATTTATGGCACTATTTGTAAGTATCCCTGCAGAATTATTATTTTCTTAGCCCCCCATCCTAGTTCTGCAAAGGGCAGGGCACCCTGCAGAGTGAGGCAAGAGGCCCAGTGGGGGAAATGATAGCATTTTGGCATAAAGGCCAAGTATGTAAGTACAGAAAGAAAGAAATCATTGATTTGCAACAGGCAATCTGACCCTCACCATGCCAGCACCCTCTCCCCACCCCCAGGCAACCGGGTTTGTTGGTCTTCTATACACTCAGAGTACAAGGTCAAAAAATGAGCTAAGAGATGACAGCCGCTCCCTAACCCTTTAATAAAGGCTGCAATTGCTGTAATGCAAATCTGCAAGAAATTTTACATCAGATGCATGCCTAGGGGCAACTGGCCCATGCAATTAACAAGTTGTGCTTTGCATATGCATGGCGTTGGAAATCTGTCCCAAATTTGCCTCACTTCATCCTGCGTGCCTGGTCTGTCCCCTTAAGGGATTGCTTTGTGTAGACCCTGTTTTGCTTTCAGCATCAAGGGCCATCAGGATGGGCATGGCGCCACCTGCCTTTGGAAGTGCTACAACAGAGATCATTCAGTTTGCAACTTAAGGGTTAATTCTGGTCTCAGTGTTAGCCAGCTTCCTAAGAGCGGGTTGGAGGTGTTGCATAGTGACCATGGAAGGTGGCATGATCTTTACTGAAGTAGCACATGCTAATAGGCTGTCAAGAAGGCAAAGCCCCCTCTTCACTTTTCTGCTGAGCAACACCCCCCCCCCCACTTCCACCACTTTGTTCACCAAACATTTACCAGGATGTTTCTCTCCAGACTCGATCTGCTTTACCCAAGTGCCTCTACCAATACATGCCACATCTTGACTTGCACACAAGCCGTGGGTAACTCTCAGAAGACGGTTGGAAGAGGAACCAGATCCTTGCCGTGATTATTTCACTAATAGTTTAGGCTTGGCCATTGCATAGAGGGAAGTTTTATGAACTTCTATAACTTTATATTGTCAATTATTTCTTCTTTTCCATCAAAGCCATAGATCTTTCCCCTAAAAGGTGCACACATCTGGTATCAGTCCAAGCATGCCATAAATGGGCTATATATACAACCTTGCCTCCCCATTTGTTTACTTTATACATGACTTCACCATTCCTAAGTATCGCCTTTATCCAGCATTTCCAACTTTTATTGCATTCACAATCCAATTTGTGAGCAGAGAGCATACAAGACCATGAGCAACAAGATACACTTAAGCTTCTCATGCACTCCTTAAGCTGGCCCAGAATTCTTTTGATCTGCAGGGTGTAATCACAGCTGAAGAAAACTATAATAATATGATCGCAAGTTGCACATTTGCTTAGAATCACAGATTTTCCAGCTACCCCAAGTGTGCCTGCCATTTCCCCCTTCTCCCCATTAATGAATTCTGACACTTGAGCAGATGTTATCTTGCAGATTTTCTTCCTATTCTTTTCCATTCCCCAGCAATGCTCGCTGCTGATTTTGATTCCTTTGGCCAGAGAGGTGGGGAGTCTCAGAAACGCTGACACTTCTGTCATCTCTTTCATCTTCATTCCTCTCTTGGAGTTTGCCAAGTCAACACAAAATCTGTTTTGCATCAAGAAAATGATTTAGGAACAACAGCTTTCACCGTCTCCTTTGAAAGCAATTGGAAAGCCCTTGTTTCAGCAAAGAATTTCCATTGGCACCAATACTGCAGGGAGCTACAGTAACAATGTTATGAAAATGGAACCTGGTCCGTTAGAGCCCCGGGGAATAGGAAATCTCTCTTAAGTTTAGGTACACAGGAAGCTGCCTTATGCTGAATCAGACCACTTAGTCCAGCGGTTCTCAAACTTCTTTCTCTGGGCCACACGTTCAGAATAAAAATCTGCTCAGGCCACACCGAATTTTGTATTGACAAGAAATACACCAGAGAACAAAAAGAAAACAACTTCTAGCAGTGCTAGATTTATAACATAGAAGAACACAACTACTTTATAATATGATCATATTATGAGGCACCCAGAAAGTACAAAACCATGCAGCTACAAAAGAACATGAATCATTCCTAAAATGTAATACAGGCGACTACCATTTTGTGTGGGGGTTCTTTTCCCTGCACACCCTGTCGCGTCACATCCTGTTCTGCCCCCATTTCACCCTGCCCCTGTTCCACCCCCCACCCCCCCATTCTGCCCCTGGTCTAAAAGGACCTGTGCATTGGTGATCACGTGTCAATTGGAAGCGCCTAAAATGGTGGCCTCCATTTGTCCTTGAAACTTCCAACCACACTTGCCATCCTCTCCTGCCACACCAGGGTGGCACACCACCACTGAGAACCACTGAATTAGTCAATCCAGCTCAGTATTATCTACATTGACTGGCAGAGGTTTTTTTCTGTCAGGGGTCTCTGCTAGTCCACTCTGGAGATGCCAGGGCTTGAACTTGGGACCATATCCATGCAAAGCAGATGCCCTACCACTGAGCTACTGAGATACTAGGTGCTCACTGACCTCAAGAAAGGATGTTGTAGAGTTGGCAAAGGCTCAGAAAGTGACAACTAAAATCATCAAAGGAATAGAGTAACTCTTCGACAGGTTGCAGCATTTAGGACATTTTTGTTTAGAAAAAAAAAGATGAATAAGAGTTGACTTGATAGAACTTTATCAAATCATGCATAGCATAGAAAAAGTGGATAGAGAAAAGTTTTTCTCCCTCTGTCGTAATGGAAAAACTCATGGACATCCAAAGAAGGTGAACGTTGAAAGATTCAGGACATATCAAAGAAAGTACATCTTCATGCGGTGTTTAGTTGAACTATAGAAATCATTCCCACAGGAGGCAGTGATGGCCACCAACCTAAAGGTAAAGGTAAAGGGACCCCTGACCATTAGGTCCAGTCGCGGACGACTCTGGGGTTGCGGTGCTCATCTCGCTCTATAGGCCGAGGGAGCAGGCGTACAGCTTCCGGGTCATATGGACAGCATGACTAAGCCGCTTCTGACGAATCAGAGCAGCGCATGAAAACACCGTTTACCTTCCCGCTGGAGTGGTTCTTATTTATCTACTTGCACTTTGACGTGCTTTCGAACAGCTAGGTTGGCAGGAGCTGGGACCGAGCAACGGGAGCTCACCGCATCGCAGGGATTCGAACCACCGACCTTCTGATCGGCAAGCCCTAGGCTCTGTGGTTTAACCCACAGCGCCACCCACATTCCATGGCCACCAACCTAGATGGCTTCAAAAGAGGTTTGGACCATTTCATGGAGGACAAGTTTTATCAATGGCCAATATGACTATGGTTGGAGGCAGTAATGCTTCTAAATACCAATTGCTGGAAACCGCAGGAGGGGAGAGTGCTCTTGTGCTCAGGTCTTGCACGTCAGTTTCCCATAGGCATCTGGATGGCCACTGTGAGAACAGGATGCTGGACTAGATGGGCCATTGCTCTGATCCAGCTGCCCATTCTTACGCTCATTGTTTCAGTGCCAGACAAATACATTTTTGTTTTTCCAGGCATATGTGCAGTACCAATGACTTAATGTTTATGTATTTTTATTACTGTATTTTAGTTTGCTGTAAATGGAATGGGGGTGGGGGTTTCCGATTGTGAGAAACAGTCGTAAATGCCATTAACCTAACATAGTGTAGATTCTAATGCATTGGCCTATCAAATGGGCAATCAAACTCCTGAGCTCCTTCCCAGTTTTCAGATTACCTGGAATTTTGCCTGCCTTGGACTGGATGGCCCTGAGCCAGAATATCTGATGGGCGCTTCCTCTCCCCCTGCAGTTTATTTCTGCACCAACAAGTACGGTACTGGAAAAGCTGCCCTTTTGTTAACTGTCTTGGTACAGCCACTGGCTTGGCTATCCTTTGCAGCTGCAGATTAAATCTGACTGAGCTTGAGTGCACATCACATTGAATTGGATGTCACACGGTCGTTTGCCAGAGTAGGTATAATTAGCAGACTGGAAAGAAAAACAATAGATGCAAGTAGCCTAAAGGAAAACAGAGGACAGAGTGTGGTGACCAATAATGATTCCAAGTCTGTTCAATACATGAGAGCCTAAAGTGGGAGTTTTCAGGGAGATGATAATTTTCACCTGCCTAAAGAAGGTTAAGCAGTGCTTTGAAACTAAACTCTGCACAAAGTTATTGCTGTTTTTTCTGGTTACTGTCACACATATCTTTCTGTCTCCATTTTCTGAAGTGAGGAACTCCCATACTGAATATTGGGAATGATGTGGGCAATTGTCTCAAGCAGGGCGCTGATCCATAGCAAAGATCTGCCTCTGGGCAAATTAAGATGACAGGTGCAGGGTTCCTCGTTGCCTGCAGAACCTTTGGGCCTCCAGATGTGGTTGAGCTACAACTCCCACCATCCCTAGCCATTGGCCATGCTTGGTGGGACTGATGAGAGCTATAGGTCAGCCACATCTGAAGGCCGAAGAGGAAAAGCGAAGAGGGAGAGACATTGAGGAGGAAGCACAAGCATCAAAGACTGGCAGTGGTGTCTGCCACTGGGCTGCTGCCCTCAGCAGGTGCCCAGTGATGCCAGTTTTGATTATCCATGAGTTCTGGGCACCTGAAAAAGGCTTTACATCAATGTTTCGTGGACAGAACAAACTCAAGTGTTCAATTTGGTGGCTTAACAGATGAAAGTTTGTTTCAACTGGCATCAAGGCAGCACCCCTATGTATGCTTGTGAATCCAACAAGCTGCATCTATGAGAGCTGAGAAATGTTTCAAGACAACGCAGATGACAACGAGGGAGGCAAGTGGAACATGTTAGTCATCTGCAGTGATTGGATTAGACCATAAGAAAGTCTTCCTAGCCAACAACCTGAGATTCCTATGAGAATAGCCTTTGCCAACAATGTATCTTTTGCTTATGATTATGATTACTCTCTGCTGTACAGGTCTGGGTGAAGAAGCTCCAAACCTTATCCACGGGTCGTGTAAATCATCCATCTGCCTCCACTCAAGTCAATTTGATAACACACATGAGGAATAAACTTCAGGAACAAAGAAAATGCTTTAAATAGGACACAGGCCTAGGACACATTGTATATATGGCTTTATGTGGTGGCACAGCTGACCACTTAAACATTCCAAAGTACTCAGATATCAAGGGGGTTTAAAATGGTGATATGGATTCAGGGTAAGCGTATGAACAAAGTACAGAATACAGTCTGCATTAATAATGATGTATATGGAACTACGGGGTGATAGTTCTGGTTTAATTAGCAAATAATACAAGGCCAAGGAAATGGAGTCATCAGATGTTTCACACAAGACTCACTTCTTCAGGACAAGACACACATACTTTTGTGCTGTAGGGAAACAAATGGAGGAAGAGAGTCTCTGAAGACTGATTTACACCAATGTGATTGATACAGTAGCACCGACATAGGGTGGGGGAGAAATCAACTTTCCCCTAGTGCCTTCAGGGGTGTTGAACTGGCCTTGTGAATGATCTGATGTATTCCAAGAAGCACCACATGAAACATTCTCCAGATTATGACGACTCTGGAATTCGTAAGTCCTGTTCAATGCAGCAAAATTCATCAGGAGTGAAAAGCAAACTCACGTTTACCTCATTGAGTCAAATAAGGTCATATGATTTGGTTTCAGTATTAGAAAGTATAAATATCTGGGATTTAAAAATTTTGTCTTGTTGTTATGAATCCCTCCTCGACACTATAATTTTGTGAACCAGAATTATTTCTTTCAGCCGCAGAAAGACAGAGCAAGTTGTTCTGTTTCGAGCAGTGATGGCCTTAGCCTAGATATGGTTTCAGTGGCACCCGGGACAGGACTCAGGCTGGAGATTCCAAAGGGGCAAAGTGCAAATGTTGTTTCAGCAGCAGTCATCGTCAGACTGAACCTTAAAGAGGAGTTGCAGCTCTATCTGAGAACCTCAGTAAAAGGTAAAGGTAAAGGTACCCCTGCCCGTACGGGCCAGTCTTGACAGACTCTGGGGTTGTGCGCCCATCTCACTTAAGAGGCCAGGGGCCAGCGCTGTCCGAAGACACTTCCGGGTCACGTGGCCAGCGTGACATCGCTGCTCTGGCGAGCCAGAGCCGCACACGAAAACGCCGTTTACCTTCCCGCTGGTAAGCGGTCCCTATTTATCTACTTGCACCCGGAGGTGCTTTCGAACTGCTAGGTTGGCAGGCGCTGGGACCGAGCAGCGGGAGCGCACCCCGCCGCAGGGATTCGAACCGCCGACCTTTCGATCGGCAAGTCCTAGGCGCTGAGGCTTTAACCCACAGCGCCACCTGCGTCCCCGAGAACCTCAGTAGTTTTCCACAAAAGCAGCCTCTTCATTTGAAGGGTCCCAGCCTCCTTTAGCCGTTGTCGACTCCAGCAGAGGAAGACTAAGGTTTCTGAGCTGGATACCTAGGAATCCGAGCAGGGCAACATAGCCTCCTCAGGCCAGAGGTACTGGCACAACCAACTCCCCATGTCTAATATGACATCAGGTATAGGATAGGTGGCATTTCTTGGCCAAAAGGCCCAGTGGGCCAAATGGGATGACTCAGCAGGCTTAATTAGGTTCTTCTGCACTGCCCTGTGACCCAAGACAGCAAATCACTGCACACCACTATATGCTAAGAAGAAAACTGGTCCACTAATTTTCTGGACAGTTTTGCTTGAGGTTATTGGCAACACAGATTCCTTCAGATGCACTTAAAAGAGCCCTACAGCTTATAATATTTTCTGATGAAAGATGCATAACAATGATATTTTGCTGTTCTCGGCTATGGAAGACAATCATTTATTTACTGACCCATAAATCTGGTATGTAGCACCATAGAACCCAACAACCATTGAGATTATTCGTTTTTCCCATCATTGGAAGGCCACAGGTTCTACACTTTCCCCAAGGAACCCAACAGAAGCCCAGAAATGAATTAGGATCCAAGTGAATTGCTGAGCTCCCCAGCATCTTGGGGCCCGGTGCTTTCCTTTCCCCTTCTCCTTTGTGCTCTGATCATGCCGGCTGCGATCAGGCCGAGTCAGCACTTTGACTGTGAATGATTAAATGAGGGCTGCAGAGCATTTGAGAAGGCTGCCAGAGCAACTCATGATTAATCAAAAAAACTTTCAAAAATGCAGGGAATCCATGCACTGTAGAATCTCACTCTGCTTTTGATCTCGCAGGGAGCTGAACAAATGACCGGACTTTGACATCAGGATTTATGAAGCTGAAAGACAAGCTCCAACTTTGGGAACAGCCTTTCTAAAACTTGCACCCCTTTAGGCTGGTAGGTTTTTGTTGTTTTATTGGTGGGTATAATCTGCGGCATACATGTGTGCGCACGCGTGCGTGTGTGCACGCACACACACACATTGTTGTTGTTGTTTAGTCGTTTAGTCGTGTCCAACTCTTCGTGACCCCATGGACCAGAGCACACCAGGCACTCCTGTCTTCCACTGCCTCCCCGCAACTTGGTCAGTCTCATGCTGGTAGCTTCAAGAACACTGTCCAACCATCTCATCCTCTGTCGTCCCCTTCTCCTTGTGCCCTCCATCTTTCCCAACATTAGGGTCTTTTCCAGGGAGTCTTCTCTTCTCATGAGGTGGCCAAAGTATTAGAGTCTCAGCTTCAGGATCTGTCCTTCCAGTGAGCACTCAGGGCTGATTTCCTTAAGAATGGAGTCCATGGGACTCTCAAGAGTCTCCCTCCAGCACCATAATTCAAAAGCATCAGTTCTTTGGCGATCAGCCTTCTTTACATACATACATACATACATACATACATACATACATATGTTTATAGCACACTTGTTTCTCTAAGGAGCTTAAGAGGGTTTATATGGTTTTCTCCTCTCCTAATTTAATTCCCATACAACCCTGTGAGGTAGGTTAGGCTGACTGGCTCAAGATCACATGTCACTGACACAGTGCATTAGTGGTGGATTTATACTATATGGGTCCACATTTAGTTCTTCTGTTATGCTTCCACAGTGTTACCATGTTACTGTCACCTAGAGGGGCATACTTACGTTACACCGCAACAAAGTAGAGTATCTTGTGGGCTAAGTACAAACAAACACAGGAATATAGGAAGCTGCGTTAAAACCAAAACAAAAAAAATTCCTTCCAGTAGCACCTTAAAGACCAACTAAGTTAGTTCTTGGTATGAGCTTTGTGTGCATGCACACTTCTTCAGATACACTGAAACAGAAGTTTCCAGACCCTTCTATATAGTGAGAAGGTGGGGAGGGGTATTACTCAGAAGGGTGGTGGGAATGGGTGATTGGCAGATAGCTGTGATGAGCCTGTTGACGACTCTTAACGAGTGCAATAGGTCTTGCAGGAAAAAGCAAGGGGTGAGAAGGTGAAAAATGGCTTTGTCATGTATAATGAGATAAGAATCCAAGGTCTTTGTTCAGACCAGGACTCTCCATGGTTTTAAGTTTGGTGATAAGTTGCAATTCCAGTCAGACCATTGGTCCTTCTGGTTCAGCATTGTTTATACTCTGTGGACTCCCACTTAGTGGCTCTGCGAGTTTCGGGCAAGTGTCTTTCGTAGCTCTACCTGGAGATGCTGGGGGCTGAACCTAGGACCTTCAGCATGCAAAAGAGATGTTGTACCACTAAGCCCAGTGACATGACTAGATGTGATGGAGGCTAGATGGGCATTCCGTGTTTTCAATGGCGGATGCACAGTTAGCATCACACCTAGTTTTTGTGGCACAATGAGTTTCCATTTACTGTGCTTCTAGGTTTGATGGTAGCATAACTCTCCATTTTACCTATTAGCTCAGAATTCAGAAGGTGTTAAAAATAAAGCAGAACTAGCAGAACCAACATGGTGTGTATCAAGGATATTGGAACCTCTTGGTTATCTGAATTCCCTCACACCTAGAGCTCTGTATGCATATTAGAGCAATGGCAGTTTTGCATGTAAACAACGTTCCCATCCTATTTTGGATAGCCCCAGGACAATTCAGTTAAATGAAGCTATAGTTTTTATTTTCTCACAAAATCTCATCCTTTCTTGTGGCCTGAACAAGGATTTCTGAACATCTGGAACTGGAGATATTAGGAGTCCTCGAAGCAGCTGGGAAAACAGTCCGAATTCCAGCTGTCAGTGAGGGCAAAGGATGTTCCTGAAGCTCAAAGGTCCTTTGCAGCCCATTCCTGCTCGCGGCTTAACTCAGTATCCTCTGATGGGCCAAGGACCTCTAAGGCATGCTGCCTATTCCCCCTGCCTAGCCAGATCTGTTAAGCCATCCCTAGGGGAAAAGCCCATTCTTTCCTTGTCCTGTAAAATGATGGATGGGTGTGTGTTGCTCTTGCCACTTAAATTCAACTTTGAAGAAGGATCACTTTCCGGGAAAGATGGCTATGCTTAGAGTTTGCTCACCAATATTAAGATTCCATTCCTCATTTACTTTGCACGAATGGTGGTATAAGGCAGCGGTTCCCAAACTTTTTGGTATGGCAACCTGTAAGTCCACATTTATTTGGTATTGTGACCCATCAGTTTACATGAATTTTGGATGTTGTGCCTTCTAAGTCACTAGATGCCAGAGAGTGGTTCCTAAGTGTTAAAATTCTGTTACAAGTGTTAACACATGGCAGCAAAACAAAAAAGTTGTAAGCGGTGTTCATCACATCAGTTAAGGATTGCAAGCATTGATTATCTGGGGTTTACTTATAAAGCCAGAGACACATTTGCAGAGGCTTTGTGCAAGGCCACTTCCAGGTCACAACCCAAACAGTAGTGGTAGAGTGTGGTGTGTCCTGGCAGGAGCCAGAGATTGGCTCTGCAGCAGTGCGCCCCATGGCACCAAGCTCCCTGCACTTCACTGCTCCCTCTTGGTAAGTGCCAGCCACTGTCTGTGCTGGGAAGCCAGGAGAACAATGGTGCCCCACCCACGCTGGCTCATGGGCCACCACTGAAACCACAGGTTGGGAAACCCCCCGTGTCTAAGAGATGGTCTTCAGCATTAGCTGAGAAACCAAAAGTGTATAACCTAGTTCTTCAGGGATCAAGGGCAAAGGATACCTGGAACCTCTTCACTGTATATGTTTCAAGGTAAAAAGGGTTAGTACTGCTGGATAACTAGCCACAGAAAAGATTGAAAGTTTCTGTTTCAGTCTTTAGGCTAATTGATGATTCATCCTGGAAACCTGAGCTCCACAATGATGAACAAGCAAGTTGCTAGGGATCTCTCTCTCTCTCTCTCTCTCTCTCTCTCTCTGGGAACAGAGAGAGAAAAGTTTGTTGAGCTGTATTAAGGACTAAAAAGAAAATGGGACCACATTGCTAGTTTGTTAAAGAGCAATGTGTTACTTTGTGTTGTTGTTTTTTGCCAACATTTGTTTTGTAACTAGTTTAAGTCTGTTTGCAGTAAAGCACTGAAACTCATTCTTGTGATGGACAGCACTCGTGTCTGTGCAAGATCCAGATAAGGGATTTTGTTGCAACAACTCTTAACATCCAGCTCAAGTAACTGTTTCCCTTAATGTAGTGGTGGCAGCATCATCAGTGAGGGCAGTCGGATCAGTGGCAGCCAAGAAGTGGGAGGAGGTGGAGTTGTTGGGGATGGCTTGGGCCTGAACCAGGATGATTAGGAACAATGATGTGGGAGAGAGGGGAGGGAAAGGAAGCCTGGCATGGCAACTGAGCACATGCAGCAGTGGTGCAGGAGCTGCCCATCAAGTGAGCACTCCAGTTGGCTTGCAAGGGTCTACTTTGCCAGACCCTCATAAGGTACACACTGGTGAAGCAGCACCCAGCAGGACTGAACCCTCCTGCTCTCTGCATTATGGTTGGGAGGGGAGTAAGGAGACGCAGTGTCTCTTTTCCCTGCTCCACTACTGACTGTACAGGCCTGAAGAAAAACCTAATTAAACAGAGGGTGGATCCCTGCATTGTACCAACTCTACAATTCTATGATTAGCCCTGACACCTGAATTGATTAAGGGCTGGATCCAGATTGGCTGTTTCCTGGGTCAGCCCTAGGGATCAATTCAGAGTAGGGAAGGGATGCACAGTCCTGGAAAATCTTAATTTTTTGTTTGGGGGGAGGTTCTTAATTCCCAAGCAACACTTTAGTAAATAAATATTTCCAAAAAGAGAAAGTAATAGCAAAAAAAGGAAATAAGCTCCGGGTAAATTATTTCCGGAAAAATGTACCCCTAAGCAACATGATAGCTTGACTTGGTCTCAGCTTTAAAAGTGCTGTATGGATCAGGGAGGAACTGGGGGTTGGGCTGGTTTGGTTCTTACTGGCATTGTTAAGATTCTTTGTGGGGAGGGGACGGGGGGGGGGGGGAGCTTTCTAGCACACTGTTTCAATTATTGCTTCTCTCACCAGGCTGCATTTCCTTTTCAAAGCCATGTAGAGAACTAGAAAAATTAAATGGTGCTAAATGAAATCTGTTCAACCTTTTGCCGAAGCCTTTCTAATATTCAGGGGGAGCTCGGCAGGAAATGTGAGCACTGGTGCTAACTGACATCTCAAAGAATGTAAACGCTTATTTCCTCCACAGCTGGTCAGAAGCTCAGTCTTCATGACAACCACCATGGGAAATCTGGCATTGTTGAAGAGTTGGGCGCTACATCTGCGGCCATTTGATGCAACCTTTAAGGGCACAACCTCTCGCTCATTTTGCACACTCATGAAGGAAGCCTCGTAAGCGGGATGCTCTTATCTAGGGAAGGCCAATCTCTGGCACAGCACCAGGAATTGCATGGGAAGCAAGCAATGTGGTGCACCTAGGCAGGAGCCAGAGGATTTGGCTAAAGCTAGAATATTCTGTCAGTTTTGGTTTTTCCAGGCTACATTCACACCTTATATTTAAAGCACCATGATACCCACTTTAAACAGTCATGGGTTCCTCCTAAGAAAGATGCTAAACATAGTTAGGAGACCCCCCACCCCCCAAGAGCTACAATTCTCATAGTGGTTTAACAAACAAACCCTCTTTCCAGAGAACAGACAGTGTAGACAATCTGGAGCTAGATGAATGTCACGGACTGGCTGGACACAGAGGAGGTACCAGCTGAGCTACCCCCAAGGGACAAAGCTGGGGACTGGTGGGGAGAAGATGGTGACTGGTCATGGAAAAGAAGAGGGAGAAACCTGGGAGGAGGTTGTGTTGGAAGCTGATGAGATAACAGGGGATAGTGAGCAGGAAGATGCTGTGGCAAAGGGAAGTCCAGGATCAGAGGTAGAAGCTGATGCAGGAGAGTGGGATGAGAGAGGCTCAGAGGTGGGTGTGAGTCTGGTGGGTGAAGAAGCCAAAGCTCCTCTCCCCTCTGGTCTCCCAGGACCAGGACCAGGAGAAGCATGAAGCGGGAGGAGCAAAGACAGGCATGCCATTGTAATCTCAGATTTCTTGAGAAAGACCCAGGAGAGAAGACTTAGGCAGCTGTGGGAAGGCAGGGACCTTCAGTCTTCACAACTGCCTCCTTGGGGCAAGAGGCAAAATCTGGGGCTTCCTATAGATGCACTTTTATGTGTTGCTCACCAGAGCTGTTTGATAGACTTAAGCTTTGCATTCAGAAAGCCACAGGTTCAGGCATCTCACTTGGGGGGGGGGGGCAGGCATCAAGTTGTAAGGACAGGAAAGACCTCTGAGACCTGGGGCAGATGCTGCCATTGGAACAGCCTAAAAAGAGGGTGACAGAGGGCACAGATTTGCATCACATTTACATTTGTTAATTTACAGGTGATGCAAACATCCATATTGTTACTACAAGTTAAATAGAAACACCGTGCATTGCACCATATTGGGGAAGACCCTGACCAGGTGACCTGTCTGCCTCTGCTCAGATGCTAACTGTGGGTGGACAACTTCTGTTGGCTCTTTCTCTTTATACTGGGTTTGAAACATAGCCCTTCAAACAGAGAACTCCATAAACTTGAGTATATGACCACCCAAGCTAACTGCCCAAATAGAATACTGACTCAGTATATGGACACTTCTCCAGTCAGTTCAGTGTATACTGGATCCCAGGGGAAAGTGTTTGAAAACTCCAGCCTATGCAAGATTGCTGCATGCATCCCCTGCCATGCCATAGATTCAGCATCTGGCATGCCACTGCAAATGCTCAAAAAGTATCAGGCTAAATGCTAAATCCTGCATACAGCACACCCTGATTTTCTAGTGTGGTATAAAGCCTGGCCTGGATTAGCAATTCCGCAGGATAATCTGGCAAATTGGTGAGGCTCATGGAATGGATCCATTCCTAAGCGCTGCAGCCTTAGTAAGTCCTGCTTGGCATACAAGCAGGTCAAACACAATGGCATTCTGCTAACCAGTGCATTGCATTGGGTGTGCCCATCTGCAAAATGCCAAACACAAAGGTTTATGTAAACTGTTCATTGCACAAGTGGTATTATATCTTCATTCAAATATGTTGGCTCTCTGAACTTCCTTTTCATTATAGAGCCACAGCTGAAAACTCATACAGTGTTCTGAACAGAATCCAAAAAGACCTCTGCTCCAATGACAAATATGCCCAAGATAGCTTCCTCATCACAATCTCACATTGTTGAATCCAAACTGTAATGGAAAGATCACATGCTGGAAAACTCTGAATCTGTTTCCAAAGATGCAGAAGACCATTCAGCTAAAGCTAGGCACTTTCTAAGTCCCACTAAAGCAACTGCAGAACTATCCAGTCAAAACCATTGTGGAAAGTATGGTACCCCCCTACTACAGATTAGCTAGGGTGAGATAGATTTGATTCAAGTATTTTTAATATTTTTAATATGATAATACTTAACATTTCAAGTGGTTTGCATGTATTACCTAGCTGTAATCCTTACAAATGTTAAGTTAATAACCGTGTAGGGTAAATGAGTATTGTTATACAGATGGGGTAACAGAGGCAGAGAGAGAGAGAGCAACTTGCCTAAAGCCACCTAGTAGTTTCAAGGTGCCATCCAGCCACCTTAGGGACTCCACTCTGGATTTGTGTAAGGTTTACTCCTTCACCTTTTCTTCTCCCAAAGATGTCCCACAAGGCAGCGGGTATGTATTTTTCCTTGGGGCTTACAGTGGTACCTCGGGTTACAAACACCTCGGGTTACAAACACTTTGGGTTACAGACTCCACTAACCCAGAAGTAGTACCTCAGGTTAAGAACTTTACCTCAGGATAAGAACAGAAATCATGCGCTGGCAGCGTGGTGGCAGCAGGAGGCCCCATTAGCTAAAGTGGTACCTCAGGTTACGAATGGTTTCAGGTTAAGAATGGACCTCCAGAACGAATTAAGTTTGTAACCAGAGGTACCACTGTATTGGTCTTGCCTGCTCAATCTGCCACAGCCTGTCTTCATGTGCAGAGTAACTAACTCATGAGGGTTTGAGACCCATTGGCTTCCCTCACCTGGTTGAGCTGGCCAGTCAAAGCTGTTCCCAGACTGTGGCTACAATCACATGCTGACAGCTTCTAGGAGCCACAGGTGAGAGCTGAGTGCAGGTTGAGGACCAAATATGAGCAAACTAATGGAAGATGGAAGAGGTTGTGATTGCACCCCAAGCAACACAAATGGAGAGATCCAAAGTCCTGCAGGAGCAAAAGTTGTTGCATTGGAGGATTGGACTTGGAGTGTACCTGGAAGTGTCTGGAGTTAAGGAAGCTCTTAACTCTGGTGGGACTATGAAACATGTTGATAATTACCTTTTGGACAACCACTTTTTGGAATACAACGATGATGACAGGGAGTGGGACTGTGGGGAATGGGCTGGCTTGATGAAGGAAAATGGAGATTACTACCGGTTGGAATCCCTCGGAGACCCACTCCCCAAGGAGAAAGGGAAGAAATTAAGAAAGAAACCAACAAAAGACAAGGAAGAGTGCAACTACAAACAAGAACAAGAAAATCTGCAGAAGGGGCATAGAAGAGACTTAAGGGCCTTGGATATAAGATCACCAGATTGATGGACTGGATGGAATGTATAGAAAGGACTGACATAACCCGAAACCAGAAAGAAGGGACGTTGGATAATAATTAGGGGAATATTTTCTTTCTTTCTTTTTCATTTATTGAATTAGTGTAATATTAATGAAATATCAGGGAAAATGCTGGAAAGGAACTAATTGGCTTTAGTAGAAAGGATTTAAGGAGTTATGTATAAATATGGTTTAAACTTTGAATCTTAAGATTTTTAAGGTAAGATAAGTGTAATGGTATAGTGTGGTTACTCGTGCGTAAACTGCCTCCGCTTCAATTAGATGGTCTGCTCAAACATGTTTAGGGTTAGAGCTCGCCCTCCGTGACCTGTTAGTCACTTGCAGAGTCCGTCAGTGGGCGTTTCTTGAATCTCTTCCAGTATAAAAGCTGCTTGACCCCAAGTCTCCGCCTATGTTCTCTGCGCGGAACGTGTCTGCGCAAGTAAGGGGATGGCAAGGGCGTGCCAGCGCTCTCTCCGCTGGTTTCGGTTGAAGGGTCTTGGAGCCCTGACACCGATTCCTCCATCTCCTCTCTATTGGTGTCACGCTGAATTCCTTCCCCCCGACTGGTTCCCTCTCCGGCATCGCTCTGGAGCCCTGCCTCCGCTTTTCGCTCTGATGTCAGTTCCCTGACAATAAGGTTAAATAAATTAAGGTAAATTGAATAACAGAATATGGTAAAAGATGGAAAGGATATGTTGAATTAATTAATGAGATAGATTGTTAAGACAAACTATTTAAATAAAAATTTGAGAAATATGGGAAGAATTTGCTGAAACAACGAATTAAGTTAGAATACAAAAAGGGAGGTGTGAGGAGGTCCAAGAAACAGGCAAATGAAAAGATGTAATAAGGGATGTGTATTTTTCTTTTTTGTATTTTTTCTTTCTCTTTTTTCTGTTGCATTTTGTTTTTTGTTCTTTATTGTATTTATATATTTTGGAAACTCTGAATAAATATCATTTAAAAAACATACAGACAAACATGAGCAAACTAACTCAGTAGGAGCATGATGTGTACCCCACCAGAGGTATTACCTCTCCCCTAACACCCCACACCCTGCAAATCCCATTAAAACAACACAGCAATTAAAACTGGGAGCGATCAAGGAAATGCCTTTGTCTTCAAGAATCCCAGAACAGAATCCCAACCCAGATGTGTCACCTGAAGCTGTAACTATCATAGAATGGAGGCAGGAGCATTTGATCAAACAATACACATCCAATTCTTCGGCAACTGAAAAAGGCTGCCTATTTGTTTCCGAGGACCATCAAACACCTATCTCTAAAGCTGTAAGACACAGCCTGGGCAATTGCCTAATTGGGGGGGGGGGGGCTTTTTGACGGTCAAAGAGCAAATTCCCACCCCACACTGAACTGAAGCCGCGTAGCAGGTTGCTTAGATTGCTAAAGGTGCTTGAAACTCAGCACAGTTCTCCCTCCCACCCCTCTGGCTGAATATAGCTCCCAGTGTTGACTGCTGTAACCAATAACAAATATCCCTTGTTGTTTTCCAGGCCCAGGTTTTTTAAAGTCAGGCATTTGAGCAGGGCCAGCTAAGCAGCTAGCAACACCAAGTGCCTACAAGCACATTGGCTAATGCCTCGAACCCTGTCCACCCCCCCCCATCCCGAGGGAGGCCTGTCACTCAGTCTGCGGCAGGTGCTCCAAGGCACCAGAATCTAGGCCAAGGCTGGCCAGAGAACAAAGTAAACCTGTCAGGAGCCATGATATAAATTGCCCCCCTGGGAAGTTTTAATACTAGATTCTAGCATAGATGGCCTACGCTGAGCTTAATCGCAGAGGAAAATATTTTTATATAAAAGGAATGGTGTTGGCAGCTGGCACAAGTCCTTTCTCACTTGGGCAGAGAGAGATTGGCCAGTCCACTAGTCTCATGGGGTGAAATTTGCAGTTGCACAGGGAACGGACAAGGCCCACGCTGGCTTATGGAGCAAAAGGAAGGCCATGTTGACTTCTGGGTCTCATATCAAATAGGCTTTGCTGTTTGGCATCAACCAGTTATCCAGCGTGGAAATCCAAGGTGCAACTAGTTGGAAAATATGTATTGCCTGAGTGGAGAAACCCTCTTTATCTCGACAGCCGCATTGCCTTCTAGGACAACCTTCCAGAAAACATATGGCAGTGGTGGGCAGAGTGTGACTCGATTTTCCCAGGACAGCCTGGAATTACAGAAGACTTACTGATTTGATCCTAAAATGTCCTGTTTCCTCCCTCCTCCAGCACCACCACCAAACCCTTGCAGTGGTGCTGCGCTCTTGCATGAGTCAGCTAGCTCCTGTGAGAGCACAGCACCGAAAGATGTGCATCTCGATTTTCATCAGATAAATGCTGGAGGGTACACAAATGAAAATTTTGCCTTCATACAGTCTTGCTGGACCAGGCCAATGGCCCATCCAGTCCAGCACCCTGTTCTCACACTGGGTGACCAGATGTCTTTGGGAAGCCTGCAGGCTGCCACTAACTTCCATGTCTCTGCCTAGCTTCCATGCAGGCAAGCAAGGACAAAACAAGGATGCCTGTCCAGGCAAAAGAAGGATGAAAAGGCAATGAGGGGGTGTCAGCGGGAGAGAAAAGGTGTGGCTGAGGATGGTGTGTAGCCTGAGGAGAATTGTGAGGGCAAAACTGAGAGACCTGGAGGCCTGCTTTTGGCACCAGTGGCCTGAGGTTCCCATCCCTGCTCTCCATGAAGGGCTGACCAGGCCAAGCCTGGTTGAAAGATGAAGAGCCATCACAAGGGAGAGCAGGAGCTTGAACACTGCCTGGCTCACAGCTTTCCCCACTATGGATCCTGAAAACTACAGGCCAGATAGCTTAATCTCTGTTCCGGGTAAATTGGCAGAAAGCATCAATATAAAATTGCCAAGGATATGGAAGAACAAGTCTTGCTGCAGTGGAACTGGCATGGCTTCTGCAAGGGCAAGTCCTGTCTCACCAACCTATTCTTGAGAAGGTCAAGAAGCATATTCTCAGTACCATAGTTTAGCTATGCACTGTGTGAAGAAGTCATTTCTTTGATCTGTACTGCATCATCCAACATTCAGCTTCATTGTTCATAAGATCTGGTGTTATGAGAGGAGAGAAACTCTCCTCCACCTGCTTTCTCCATGCCAAGCATACTTTTATGAACTTCTACCATGTCACCTCTTCCTCATGTTTTCTCTAAACTAAGAAAGTCCCCAATGCTGCGACCTTTCTTCATAGGGGAGTCGCTCCATGCCGTTGATCATTTGGGTTGTCCTTTTCTGAACCTTGGCTTAGCTGCTGCCCCTCTCTGAGCTAAGAGCAAAGCAGGGAAGTCATGTGGTGCCATTAAGGCATACTTTGGCTTATCGGGCCACGTGAATGAGACCGAGCGAAACAGAAACCAATTGGTGGCAGCACACTGCTCAGACTGAAGAGAAAATAGACTACCACCTGGACCTTAACAAAAGCAGCTTCCCCTTCCTCCTGGAGCAATGCAGTCTCTTTAAAGTGCAGCGCAAACACAAAGGCAAAAGGAGAATGGGAGGACAGGCTGAGGAAAACTTTGCAGGAGAGAGTTGCCACCAAGAAATCGAGCAGATTCCGCAATGTCTGAACAGAAGCAAATGGATTGGCCCGAGAGCCAGAGTGTAGCTCATGACAACACCTTCGCAAACATCTCAAACATTTGTTTCCCTCGTTGTAGCCTCACATGGCCCCAGCTAAGCACCAACACACACACAAGGTCTCTATTATTTAAGCAGAGCCATATGAGGGAATATTGGAACAACTGTGGGCTGGAGCCCAACCCTGGAATGAGAATGAAAAATGGCTTTGGAGCAGAGATGGAGACAGTGAGGAACGCAGGGCAGACTGGCAGGGCTATCGGGCTGAGTTTTCAGGAGCTTTAAAATAAAATTTAAAAGATAGTGTGACCTCTGGGAGATGATTTTCTGCCAGAGCTAGTGGGAAAATTGGTCTTGTGAAAGCACCCAGGCATGGGCATAGCCGGGGGGTTGGGGCAGGAAGGGGCAGCTAAATGAAGAAAAATCAATAAAAATACATAGCTAACTGAGGTTCTGCCCCCCCCCCACTAACGAAAGGCCTGCTCCTCCAACAAAAATCCTGGCTGTAGGATGGGATCACAGTTACCTGTAGTTTAAAATCAATTTTTTCAACAACAAAAAGACAATTGTGTACCCTCTAGTACTTCACAGATGCTTGTAACCTGCCCAGCCCCTCATAGAAGCAATAATGTGGCCACATTTGCACCATACATTGAAAGCACTATGATGTCACTTTAACCAGTCCCTCAAAGAATCCTGGGAGCTGTAGTTTGTTAAGGGTGCTGAAAGCTAATAGGAGACTCCCTATTCCCCTCAGAGAGTTACCATTCCCAGAATTCCATGGGAAGAGGGATTGATTGTTGTACTTCTCATGATAATTGTAGCTCTGTGTGGAGAAGAGGGGATCTCAGGACTACTCTCAGCATCCTTAACAAACTACAGTTCCCAGAGTTCTTTATGCTGATTTCCCTTTGATCTCTTTGATGTTTAGAATGGTAGAATCTTAGGATGCATCCAGTTTACAATCCACTTCTCATTCTTTCTCTGGGTGTCAAGGCAAGAGGTCATCTTGGATCTCTCTTTTGCAAACAAAGGGGCAAGCATAGCCAACTAGATAACTGGCTAGGACTATATAGACAGAAGGCCTGGGATAGCACAGTCGGTAGAGTATGAGGCCCTTAATCTCAGGGTCGTGGGTTCAAACCTCACGTTGGGGGGGGGGGGGATTCTTGCATTGCAGGGGGTTGTACTTAGATTATCCTGCTGGTCCCTTCCAACTCTATGATACTAAGAATGGACTTCCTGTAATAAACACAAGCTTTCTCATTTTATACCAAGTCTCTGTCTGAATACCTTTCAGCTAAAGGTGTCCTCCAAGCAAGGATTCACCTCACTAAAGGTAACTTCTTCTGGTGCACATAATAATCTCTATATGCTAACATACTCACCACCCTCTTGCGATGAGTGAGTGTACCCAAAGTGACTAACATATACTGGCTTTTGTGGATGGTTGAAGCACATTGCATACTTAGGGGAATCAGACAAGATCTGGCTTTTTCAAAAACTCAACAGTATGGAATGCATTCTGTGTTAACATGTGCTTCCAATTTTCATTTCCAAGTGCACTTATGGAATATTTTGTTGTTCACAAATAACCATGTGACCTATTACTTTCTGCACGTTATGTCCAAACACATGTTCAACAAAGAGAGGAACAATGATTGGTAATGTTTCTCCCCCCTCCCCCAACACCCAGATAAATAACAGCAAACAGCAACAAGCCATCATGCTGCCATTTGGTCCATATTCTAGCGGATGGAAACAATAAACTAGATCATTGAACCGGATTCATTTTTGTCAATGAGAGCTTCTTGGGATCAAGCCAGACTGGGAGTCATGCTTTCTCCTTGGGACTAATCCCAGGCTAGCCCTAGGCTGGCAAAGAGATGCTTTATTTGGTGTCCATGCACTGGGCAGGACCACACATAGCTGACCTTCCTTTGCCCTCTAGACCACCTCATTCCCATTCCCAATCTTATCCCATCCTTCTTTAAACTGTTCTTTCTCTCTCCCCATCCTCTTTTTAAAATTTCCAATGAGCTAAATGTTTACGTGCCTTATCAGCATTGGCTTTTAGCCGCTCAGGGGATTGGGGAGGCCTGAGTGAGAACAAATTCATACTTCTCAGTCCATTTTAAAATAGATGTCCAAAAAAGGACCAATGGGTTCTTTGAAGCATCCAGTGCCACTGATAGGTTGCCCCTTGAACGTTCTGAATAGAAAACTCCCAGCCTGGGTGGGAAATGATCTATGGAACCCCAAGCCTCATTTTGCATGGCCCTTGGTGGCATCTGAAGCTGCCCTGTTCCTTCATTCCATGAGAATTCTCTCTTTCTCCTTCATTTTCTCCTTATTTTTTACTGGCTTTTAGAAGTGTTTTCCCCATTTTTGAAGGGAACGTATTCTATTTTATAAAAATAAGTGTTTTTTTAACCCCCCGGTTTTATGGCTTGAAGTTGGTAAGCTTTTAGTCCTATCTATCTATCTATCTATCTATCTATCTATCTATCATCTATCTATCATCTATCTATCCATCTATCTATCACTTTCTCTTGACTCTATTTCGATTCTATTACAGTATGTACCAATTAATTCCCCCTGGATCCAATAGCTTTCTTGTCCTTCTGTGGCTGTGCCTTGTGGAAATCCAATCTTTCCCACTGAATTGAAACTTGGTTAAGCAAAAACTCTCATTAAGCAAAATCTCTTCCACACATCTGATAAGATCCGATTTGGCGGGTAAGATCGGATTTTTGCAAGGCACAGCCACAGAACCAAAGGAAAAGCTTTTGGATCTGGGGGAATTAATAAGTACACAATATGATCAAGAAAACAAGAAGAATTTTATCAGTTCATACCAGTGCTATTTTTCTAGAAAAAAAGGTGCCGGAACTCACCACGAATGCCTCTCTTGCTCTTTTATAATGGCAATGGCCTCCACCTGAGAGATGCCAGAACTGAGTTCTGGCAAGTTCTGCTGTTTGGGTAGAAGAGGCGTGAGGTACACCTCCTTAAGGAGCTGGGATGAAGTGCTAGAATTACCATACTGCTAGGCTTCCATTCCTTTGCGTTTTCTATACCACTTCTATGTATTCTCATCAATATCTGTTACTTATCTTGTACCTCTAAGTATGTTATATACTAAGTTGCAGTCTTGTGTATGGTACTCATAAACCACTACAGTCAAATTATAGTAGGCTGGTTTTGCGGATATTATTTCAGCTGATAAGAGCTGGGAAGGAGGGACATCCTGGTTTGAGGGTGAATACATGTGTGCGGTTCGTACCAATCTGGTGGGACTATTAGCTCTGGCAAACATCGGCAGGGAGAAGAAAATGTAAATCTCTTTAAGTAATTTTTAATGAAAAAAAATATCAAGTTACTCCGAGTGCTATCATTTCTGGGTGGCTGGTTTTTAACTTTGGCAACCAGTACTTAAAGGGAAATTTTACAGCCTTAATGCTCTCCAGATGTGCACCTAGCCCTAGATGAAAGTTTTAGCATTGGTTACTAGGCATATATGTCAGCGATGGACTTTGCAATACCCCATCGGATACACAATTGTTGTAAGTCTCAGGAGAGATCTTTCAGGGGGCAGAAACAACAAACCCTTAAAGCAAAGGTCAATCATTGGGTACTCTGTCTCACGTCATTTATTTAATAATCATTACAGGGCATGAGCATTATTTTTTTTAGCATGTAGGAATTGACTTCAAGATACATGGGCAACAACAGAGCTTCTCCTCAATGGAGACTGCTTGCTAACAGCAAATCTAGATTCTTCCCCCACATGACTTCTTCTTTTTCTCTTGTTTTAAATGCTGCTATTGCTCCCTGGGGAATGGCTGGACATATAGCAACTTTTACATGGCCAGTGAACAATTAGTTGGCTCAGAAAACAAACTGGGACAAATGTAGACAGGCAAAAAGAATGAAGGCTTGTTGTGATCCCCAAAGCAAATGCAGCAGTCTTGGCCATAAGACTTATTGAGAAGTTGCCATCAGTGGGTCATGATACCTAAAAAACTAACCAGGGTTAACTTTAAAGGTTCACTAGAAATGCAGGTCATCACCTTTGAAAATAAGGGATATCCATGCTAATGGTCTTTTTTTATTTTTAAAGACTTGTTATGATTTCTATTACACCCGAAGTCTGGAATGTTATTAGTAGACTCTGAGCTGAACCACTGGGCTGATGCTGAGTCTGCTCAGTTGTCGTAGTCAATCCTTTTTCTCTCAGCCTCAGCTTCCTATGGGCAGGATACAGACAACAATAGCGACCTTCCTTACAGGGCAATTGTATGGCAAAATAAGATACTGTATGTGAAGCACTTTGAATATCTGAAATGCCAAACTTTTATAGGCCAAGTTGCTGCTAGAAGCAGAGAATTGGTGTCAGTTTTGATCCATTGCTGACATAGAATCATAGAACGGCAGAGTTGGAAGGGATCCTGAGGATCGTCTAGTCCAACCCCGACATTGCAGGGATCCTGTATTGCAGGAGGTTAGACTGCATGTTAGCTGTTACATTATTTTTGTTATTTACATTTATTCATTGCTCCACACAAGAAAATGTCCTGAAGTGACTTAAAGCTATAAAATACAAAAACAACTTGTCATTATTTTCTTTTAATACAAATACACCCACCAGTAATTTAACTAGTGGAGCCTGTTCCATTCAGACAAGTGGAATATCACCCCACCAACCTTCAGTCCTGCCCTCAGTCAGCCCCCATCTACCTGCCTTCAGACCAGGGGGTGGCTCTGCATGTCAACCTCCTCCTCTTCCTCCTGGTTAAGTCTCTGTGTTACCTTTGTAGGATTCAGGAGGGCAGAAGGAGTACCAGAACTACCAGAAATAGTTGGATTCACCTGTTACTGGCTCTGCCTGCTATTGGCTCTGGCTACAAGTCAGCATCCTTGCCTTCTGCCCAACTGACCCCAATGGGCATCCACCTCTACTGAGTTTAACACCAACAAACTGATGGTTAAGCCTAACCCCTGATAGCACAGAGAGGCAGCCAGCAGATGCTCTAGCTGTAAATGAGAGGGAAGCTGCCAGTGTGAATCCTTTGATCTGGATACTTTTGTAAAGTCTTAAAATGCTCTTGGGGGCATATCAAAGAATCAGAGTTGGAAGAGACCCTGAGAGTCATCTAGTCCAAACCCCTGCAATAAAGGAATCTTGCAAACAGCCATCCCTGGATGGGCTCGAACCACCAACCTTCTGGTTAAGAGCTAGACACATTGACCCTCTGTGCCACTGGGGGATCCTTCTTCTTTTTTCCATCATCTTGATGGTAAATCCCTATCATAGATTTATAGCCTAGCAATAAAAATTGGCCTGCGTTGAAGTAAGCAGTGAGCAGGGTAGTTTTTAAAGTGTTAAGTGAGAAGCCAACAGCACAATAACGTTGCTTACCTCTAAAACCCTGTGTCGCTGTACTTAGTAAAAACAACCCTGCTGCAGTATTAAGGAAATGAAACATCGCTGTCCACAAGCTGCCTTCACTCAACTAAGTACTTCAGTCATTTTCCTCCCTGCTCTTTTAAAAATTACAATTTATATTGGCATCTGATATGTTTTCTTAAGTTATTTCCATCCAAAGCTTGGACTGAATTATACATGATGGTAAATGTTTAGATTTGGGGTGGAGTGAAATGAGGTTTAACTTATTGGGTCTTCCATTTATAAGCCTGTTGGCAATGCATTGATTCGACTGAACACAGAATGTAATTTGACCTAAACACTCAATTCTTATGTTTCTGATTCAGATGCCAACTCAACCCCTACAGCTATTTTCAAAGCAGAGAGCAAAATGAATGATTTAACAAAATGCAGCATCTCCCCTGGAGACCGAAACACCAGAATGAAAATTGGTACACATATTCACAGCACAATTCTATGTTCTGAGTATGAATTTAGATGCTGCGCGGGAAGCTGCCTTCAGTCCATAACATCCAGTACAGTGGTACCTCGGGTTACAGACGCTTCAGGTTACAGACTCCGCTAACCCGGAAGTAGTACCTCGGTTTAAGAACTTTACTTCAGTATGAGAACAGAAATTGTGTGCCGGTGGTGCGGCGGCAGTGGGAGGCCCAATTAGCTAAAGTGGTATCTCAGGTTAAGAACAGTTTCAGGTTAAAAACAGACCTCCAGAACATATTAAGTTCTTAACCCGAGGTACCACTGTATTGAACATCTACTTCAGCTGGAAGCAGCTCTGTGACTGAGATCATTCACATCATCTGCTACTAACTTAACCCTTTTAACTGAAGAGATGAGGGACTGAATCCTGTGTGGGGTGGATGTATGTATGGAGGAACAACAGCAAGATCACACATTCTGGTCAAACCTTGACTTCCATGTGCCCATGTGGCCCTTTGCATGGAACCCACATGTACAAGGTATCCATGAGTAGATTCTATGGGAAAGAGGAGCCAGGGCCAAGAAACTGCACATCCACAGATACCATCAGGGCAGCAGACACTGACAGTGGCGTAGCATGGGGGGTGCAGGGGGGCCGGCCACACTGGGCGCAACATCTGGGGGTTAGGGTTAGGGTGCGCAAATCCACGGGTTAGGGGGCGCAAATCCACGGGTTAGGGGGTGCAAATTACTTGCCTTGCCCCGGGTGCTGACAACCCACGCTACGCCACTGGACACTGAGCTAGCACACAGATCTCCTGCCCTGGTCTTCTACATTTGGGTGAGATGGATTGTGCGGTGTATTTATCAGTTTCAGTTACAGGAATTATGTAAATATGTGAATATATAATTAAAATTAGCATATGCAAATGTCATGCAAACCCATGTCTTCTGTTTTTTGCTGGTGTATAAAAAGGACTCCACCCCCTGGTCCCTGCTTGGATTGGGGACTCTGGAATTCAGTAATATAACTGGAGAAGGAACAATCTCCAATGCAAGATTAATTTCCTCTGAAACCGAGTAATAAGGTGAGGTGGTGACTTTCATGTGACTGCTTTTGTACATAATTACAGTACTAAAAAGATATGCCTCGGTCAAGTTCCACAACTGTTTTCCTGAGTTATGCGCTCATTTTACTAAGACGCCGTATTAACTCTCAATACTTATGGTCTTAGGTTTTCATCTATTCCTGATCCTTTTTGGATCCTCATAAGCTCATGTGTTGATTAGTTTTCCTAGAAATTCCTTTCCTTTCCTTTTCTTAAACAGAACAATAAACTCCACCTCCTTTAGTTTTAAATGCTTGCTAAACAGAAAACCATGTGAGGGTGTTTTTGAAAGATTTCCTGCTCTCCTAGCATTTTTTAAAAATGCCTCATCACAAGCAAAAATATTTGGCTCTGAAGTGAGACCTGAGGGCTAAGCACATACACTGTTTGGAAGTTTGGAATGTATTGAGGGATCTTGGCTTTGAACGTCATTGTCTGATGGTGGGATCTAACCTAGAGGACTATCCAGAATTACGTGTGTCCAGGTCCCCAGAGCTTCTTTGAGCAGAGGAAGGAACATATGACACTGATTTATGTGATTGGACCTTGGCATCCTGCACAGCTAACATTCTTTCTCCTGTGCTGCAGGTCTTGTTCTTCACATACATGCCCATCTATGGCCTAGGCCTTGACATGAGGTCAAGTCCCACCTCACTTCTGACCGAGATTCCTGGTTGCCTTGTACATGATGAGAAGAGTTTGGATCTAGGCACTGTGCTTAGGGTATTGTTTCGGCTGTGCACAATTCAGCTCTCAATTTCCCTGGACAAACCACATTTTCTAGTATCTCTCCCTAAGAAAAATGCCTTTGGAGTTGCAAGTTCATCTGATGGGGAGAGCCAGGACAGACAGGTCAGTGGGGAGGACTAGCAGGTTCATCCTCCCTTGCATGCCACTGCATCAGATGAGGGGCAGGGGAAATATTGTCCAAATTGACCCTAATTAAATCTCAGGAAAACACTGCATGCAAACGCATCCACACATGTGGACACAAAACGATATCGCAGTGCTTCCCTTCCATAGTAAAGGATGCCAAGAGCATCTGAGGTGCAACTAAGTACATCCAAATCCATTGTGAGATTAAATGTCCTTTGAAACATGTTAAGGGGTTTTGTTTTGTTGTTTTTTTAGTTAAGGAAATTGGTTATGGTAGATTTAACATACACCAGGTCTTTGAGCAATCACGAGGGGTTCCTTGATGTCAGAATCGGTCTGTTATAAGAACTCTGTTTTCATTTGTGATTTGTTGGAGGGTATGTTGCTGACTTAGCCAAGAGCTCTGCTTTGGTTGGAGGAGTTGAAACTTGCAGGTTTAGGATAAGATCTCCTGAGAACCAATCTGCAAATTGCTGGAGCAGACCAGCCCATTTCTACATAGATGCAAGTGTCAGAAGTCCATTATTTTTAACAGCTTGTGTTACAATATAAAAGCTGATTTATTGTCAGAGCAGTTTCCCAACGTCTTAAAGGAAAACATCAAGGATTGCTTGTTTTTTTTTGTTACCGCTACATAAATAACCTCATGGGCGGATGGATATTTGTGTTCATTTACTTAAACATTACTATTTGTTAAATTAAACTGGCTTTACACACAGTCACGCAAAGAAGAGGGTGACTTGGTGTGTTGAGCAGCGCCTGCCCTGAAGGCACTGAACAATCTATAACATAACCAAAACACCAAAGAACAATCAAACCCCCAGTGCGATTATAGAGTTACTATCAAAATAGAACCAGCTTGAACACAGAAAGGGAGGAGTACCGGTATTTATAACAGTTTACATTTGCCCAGAATGGGATAGTAGTCTCTCCTGGATTCCATGTTTATGCAGAAAGGGAGGCCTTTGGACATCTTGTTCCTGGTGGGTGATTCCAAAGCTTATATCCTAATTAAAATTAATCAAAACATTGTGACTTTATGGAAGCCCCTCAGTAAGTAGATATACACTTCAGGGCATCACTTGCCTCAGTACAAATTTTGAATCCAGCCAAAAAAATGCTGGACTGGCTCAGTAGAGACGTATGAGATGAAGGTCTTGTAAAATTCTTGAAACCTTCCCTGCATCTTTCTAGTTGATGAAAAGTTACATTGATTCATCTTAACAATTCATCAATTAAAACACTGTAGTCATACTGGAAGAAAAGCAATGACAAACCTAGACAGCATCTTAAAAAGTAGAGACATCACCTTGCCAACAAAGGTCTGTATAGTTAAAGCTATGGTTTTCCCAGTAGTGATGTATGTAAGTGAGAGCTGGACCATAAAGAAGGCTGATCGCCAAAGAATTGATGCTTTTGAATTATGGTGCTGGAGGAGACTGTTGAGAGTCCCATGGGCTACAAGAAGATCAAACCTCTCCATTCTGAAGGAAATCAGCCCTGAGTGCTCACGGGAAGGACAGATCGTGAAGCTGAGGCTCCAATACTTTGGCCACCTCATGAGAAGAGAAGACTCCCTGGAAAAGACCCTGATGTTGGGAAGGATTGAGGGCACAAGGAGAAGGGGACGCCAGAGGACGAGATGGTTGGACAGTGTTCTTGAAGCTACCAGCATGAGTTTGACCAAACTGCGGGAGGCAGTGGAAGACAGGAGTGCCTGGCGTGCTCTGGTCCATGGGGTCACAAAGAGTCGGACACGACATAACGACTAAACAACAAGTCATACTGCAAAGCCCATGATGCTGTGAGCTACCAAGCAAATCACATGTCCAAGAAGACTTAACGTATATGGAAACTTGAATTAGAGTGAATATTTCAAAGGAGAGCATCCCACAAGTTACTAGCCGAACCTTGATTTGGCCAACAGATTTTCTTTGGAAATCTGGTGCCAGCATGGAAATGGAGTGCCTCCAGGAGAAATTAACACATCCTTAGTCTGGAACTTTTAATCACTCCCAATGAATCCAATCTTTCGCTGATGGTAACAGGGCACAATCTGGGTGCTGACATTTAATGTTTGTCAACATCTCATTTTGTTGTCGTTGGCTGCCTAAGGCAGAAACCAGAGGACATTTGGAAACAAGTGATGTGGAATTGCATTGCTGGTGACCTTTTGGATCCTCTGCTGGGCCGTGAGATAGAGAAACTATTAGCAGCACACTCTGAGCAGAATGTCCACTTCAGCCATGAAAGGTCTGCAGTGTATTAGTCTGACCTTCTCATCTGATGATGGAAAGGGCTCAGGTCAAGTTCTCAAGAAATAAAGGACTAGATCAAACATAGTCAGCTTCGTTGAAGTCATGATACTGGCAACACACTCCTGCTTACTCAGAAGACTTTTCTAATTAAGGCCATAAAATGTGACAAGGAATACTGGAAGTCATCCAGTCAGTCAGTTTGTTGTTTGTAGCCAAAGGCTATTGCATTGAAAGGGCTGTTAAAGACGGACTTTATACATTTCAGATTGACATACTAATTCAAGGGTCTACCTGGGCTAAATTTCCTTTGCTAAGTGGTGTATGTTGTTTTATGTAAGAAGAGCAAACATCTCAAGCAAGGTAGTGAGCCAGCCATTTCTACAGGCTCTGATAAAGGCTATCTTGCGGTATATTTAATAAATCCCATTGGTTCCATGCTGAAATCAATGGGCAGTATCCAATTAAGTCACATTCATAGGAGGCCCATTGAAATGGATGGACTTAGCCATGACTAGGATGGACTTAGCCATGACTAGGGAATTAGGGGAGGGGTAGTATCTCTGGTGGTTGGAGCATGCGGGTGGTGCTGTGGTCTAAACTACTGAGCCTCTTGGGCTTGCTGATCAGAAGGTTGGTGGTTCAAATCGCTACAACAGAGTGAGCTCCCGTTGCTCTGTCCCAGCTCCTGCCTACCTAGCAGTAAGCACACCAGTGCAAGTAGATAAATAGGTACTGCTGCAGCGGGAAGGTAAATGGCATTTCCATGCGCTCTGATTTCTGTCACGGTGTTCTGTTGTGCCAGAAGCAGTTTAGTCATGTTGGCCACATGACCTGAAAAGCTGTCTGCGGACAAATGCCAGCTCCCTCAGCCTGAAAGCGAAATAAGCACCACACCTCATAGTTGCCTTTGACTGGACTTAACCATCCAGGGATCCTTTACCTTTTTAGTATCTCTGATGGGGTACATGTTTTGCTCCTACTGGGGTAGTTTGTCCATCTTTGGTCCCCATCCTTCATTCAGCTCTCACCTGTGGCTCCTAGAAGCTGTCAACATGTGGTAGCAGACACACACCCTGGGAAATGGCTTCAACTGGCCAGCTAAAACAAGTGAGGATAACTGATGAGTCTCTTTTTTTATATATACATATTTATTAAAGTTTTTTGAATACAAATGCATAAATAATAAACAACATTACTTATATCATAACATAATTTCATCACTTCTTTGGACTCCCTCACGTCTCCCGCTCACACTTACATCGTTACAAAAAAATTTTCCAAGCAAATTACCCACTTGTTTGCAATCTTATCTCCGCTCATTTAAATAAAATCTAGCAATTCTCCAAAAAGTTTGTATTTTCCTTAATCTCACTTATCGTCAAATTCAGATCTAATTCAGTGGTGGGCAATTATTTATGATCTAGCATCCTTCTTAACATTCAACCAAATTACAATATTTTTGTAAATAAATCTTGAATTTCCTCTAGTCTTCCTCAACCCTCTCCTGTCCCAGGTCTCGGATTCTACCAGTCATCTCGGCCAGTTGCATATAGTCCATCAGCTGCATCTGCCACTCTTCCAGTGTGGGTAGATCTTGAGTTTTCCAGCTCTTAGCGATGAGTATCCTTGCTGCCGTTGTTGCATACATAAAAAATGTTCGGTCCTTCTTTAACACCTTCTGGCCAACAATACCCAGAAGGAAGGCCTCTGGTTTCTTAGTAAAGGTATACCTAAATACCTTCTTCAGCTCATTATATATCATTTCCCAGAAGGCCTTCACTTTAGGGCAGGTCCACCAGAGGTGAAAGAATGTTCCTTCATGTTCTTTACATTTCCAACATTTATTAGATAACTGATGAGTCTCAAACCTTTGGTGAGTTAGGGACTCCGGAGAAGTCTGGAGGATTGAGCAGACAAGACCAAGAGTGGGTCCCACAGTCAAGAAGGTGGTTTCTGCACATGCTGTAGAGAAAAGTGAGGCTCAAAAGCTGGGGCTCATTGACCTGGGAAGGTAGCCCATCTGGCAAAAGGAAAACTCTGATCCCAAACCTCTGCTGCCTTGCAGGATATCTTCGGGAGAAGAAAAGGTTAAGGAGTAAACCCTATGCAAATCAGGAGTGGGTGGTGTCTTGCACACCTCCTTCTGGAAACTCCTGCAGCCAAGCTGGTGCCAAACATCTTGCTCTGTTTTCCTTTGGGCCACATCAGCAAGGCTGAGAGGAGGCTCTTGTCATCTGGGCAGCCCAGCACCTCCAACACACTGCCCAGGCTTGTGCCCCACGGAGGTCATGTCAGAGCTGCTCAGGCAGCAGCTTGCTTCCAAGCCCCAGAGGCACACTCCATTGTCTCATGAGACAGACGGATGCCAACAACAGTCAGGACTAACTTCCTTGCTTTCAACTGGTCTAATGCAAATACGATTTAATCAGGTGCTTCCAATGGTGCTAAGTTAAAAGTATTTAACTTTGGTTAGATTATACTAATTACCTTGCCCTAGCCAAAAAACTACAGCTGGCAGGTAAACGCTAGCACAAGGTACGGATTTGCTACGCAGCAGCAGCAGCAGCAGCAGCAGCAAGGTGAATCTTGACACAAGCGAGCCAAATCTTTTTGGGAAGAGCTGGCAGCCCATAGGTTTGCATTCAGTGGGTCACAGTTTTTACCACAGGCATCTCTGAACAGGGCTGGAAAAGGTACTGGCTGCATCTGAAAGCCTGGAGAACTTATCAGGCAGTCTAAGCCAGGGGTAGTCAATATGGTGTCCTCGATGCTGTGGAATCTAACTTCCACCACAGTCACCCTGGTGTAAACAGTGCTGAGCCAGATGGACACATGGCATGATTTGGGTCGTCAGGGGTTGGTAATTTTTTTTAGCCACGGGCTAGTCTACTGTCTCTCAGACCTTGTGGCAGGCTGGAGAAGCAGCACTGGGGGGGGGGGCTGGAAGAAGAGGCGAGTAATCCTCCTTCCCAGCCCCCAGCCCCAGTGCTTACCTTCCCAGGGGCTGCTGCTTCTTGTGGGTAGGCAGAGGGAGCTCGTTCGCTCTGCTCTCTGGCCCACAGGAACACCAACAGCAGTGGCAGGGGTGGAGGGAAGATGAGGGGCACAAAAGGGCTGGCTCTAGAGAGGGGCTGCTTAAAATGGTGCTTAGCCAGCTCAGCCCAGCCCCCTTCCTCCTCTAGGCAGGGCGGGGAGAAGCCAGGAGGAGGGAGGGAGGAGGTGCCGCCATGGTGGGAGGGGGAATGGAATGGTGCAGCAAAAAAAAAAAAAAAAAAATGGCACAGCTCAAATAAACAGAATCTCCACACCAATCCACGGACAGTCCGCGGGCCAGATCCTGAAGGCAATTAGGCCTGATCCAGCCCCCGGGCCTTAGTTTGCCGAACCCTGATTTGGTTCAAGGCAACTTCCTATGTATGCAGGAGGAGAAG
Source organism: Podarcis cretensis (assembly GCF_951804945.1). Classification (NCBI taxonomy): domain Eukaryota; kingdom Metazoa; phylum Chordata; class Lepidosauria; order Squamata; family Lacertidae; genus Podarcis; species Podarcis cretensis. Next base: position 20,471,343 of record NC_137181.1, read on the forward strand.
ACAGGCAGAGTGGTTTTGGAGTCAGTCATACGGCTAAGGAAAAGTTTCAGCCCCCCCTCCTCCTCTGGGTTTCACATGATAAAAGAAGGGTACGTGCATTCATTTCTACATCTGTTCAGCTTCACATCAGGTGCTTTGGGGTTTTCTTCATCTTTAAAGAAGCCAAGATTAAGCCTCAGGTCAAAGCAAAGTTTAGTTCTGAATTTGCTAAAATAAGAGAGAAAAAAAGGAAAAGAAAGCAGAGAAGTGCAAATGGGCCAAGACTCGGGGGAGACTTATGTTAATTGAACCACACACAACTGTGGCTCTGCATTCTTTTATATTTTCTCACACCGCCCTGCAAAACCAGCGAGGAAATCCTGACCAAACCAGCAGGGTGTTGCAAGTGCACTGCTGTTTTCAGTGGTCTGTGACTTATCATCAGCCTCACCAGGGATGCAAATTCCATATTTGCAGCAAAACCAAGGGCCAAAAGTATACATGACTTTAAATGTGTCTTTGCACTGAACCTGGAGTGACAGGTCCTAGAATGGCTAATTAAACAGTCCTTCTGTGAGCACTTAGCCCTAGTTATGGTGTTTCCACCGGACATCCAGTGTGAAATGACTGAAAAAATCTTTTTATTTCTGTTTCATCGTACCCTCTGAAATTTAATTTCACCCAATCTACTGAAGGAAGCACTAAATACACAGTGAGCTGTCCTTTCTCCTTTCCCATCTCTGCTTCTGCCCACCTGCTGCAAAATCTCATGGCCCTCCTCCTCAGCCAGATAAAAACAAGGCAAGGGGAAGAGAGAAAGTGACAGGCTGAGACAGAGGGGCCACTTAAATGGAGATTAACAAGAATAACAGACAATCATGAACATCTGCTTCTGCCATTATCCCATTATGGGAATAATTACAACATGGGGCTTCTACTGCAGGAAGAACAATTCAAGGTAATACACTTTCCACTAACATTTGCTAAAGAAAAGACAAGGGTTTTCAGGGCCTGAACTCATTCTGTGCAGACTGTTTCAAATCTGCTTGGTGTGTTGATCAGATCTTTTACAATAACCAGTTGCAACATCCAAGGCTGGCACGATGCTGCAATTCTATGCAAACTTGCTTTCAGCCCTTATGCACAAACCTGATCATTTCCCCCATTCCGTACCAATCTCTGTGATTTGGAGGAAGGGACAGGTGTCCCTCAGGTGTCAAAGTTAAGATGTTAAAGAGGGCAATCCACAAGGAAGTCTCTTGACAATCATTGTTGAAAACAGAGGTGGAACACAGAGATAAAGAGGGCAAAGGCAAGACCTTGCATCTTGCGTTCATCAATGATCTTAGAAGTTCTGGGTTTCGTATTATTTTATGAAAGGGGTGTCAGAAAATCTACTTTCATCATGTCTGACTTTTGAACAAATTGTTATGATGCCATGCGTTTTCCAGATAGGCAGCAGCTCCATCTTCAAGGGTGCCAACTTGAATAAAACATTTGGGGGGCAAGGTAAGCCCTGCCCCACATAATCTATCACAAGACACGGTGCACACACACTATTTGAATGGAAATGCCCATCAACTTAGAGGGCCCAGCCCCTCAAACATTTTATGGGGAGAGACAAAGGGACCTCTAGGAGTTGGCTCCTATGTCCACGTTAATAAGGGTAGAGACCCAGGTGACCTGCACCCCAGCACAGGCTGCGGATGTTGTTGTTGTTGTTTAGTCATTTAGTCGTGTCCGACTCTTCGTGACCCCCTGGACCAGAGCACGCCAGGCACTCCTGTCTTCCACTGCCTCCCGCAGTTTGGTCAGGCTCATGCTGGTAGCTTCAAGAACTGCGAGACTGCAGTTCTCGAACTTCGAGGCTGTGGATGCTGCCTAAGTCAACTCCCAAGTGGAACTTAAAAGAAATGTGTGCTGGGTGCTGTGCTTCAATTTCCCTGCTGCCATGCTTACAAAAATCAGTATACAGGGTATCAGTACCATGAATGTCCACACAATATTTATGTCACAAGGTTTATATCCTGCTTAATTTAAAATGTCACACACACACACACACACACACACACACACTCACACTCACAATGGTTTACATAAAACACTATGGTTTACATAAAACACTATAAAACATTCATAAGAAAATACTGAAAATCCAGCAAATTATTCTGAGCATGATCCTATAGTCATGTGGTATAGCGGCAAAAGTGTTGAACTACTGCCCTGGGAGACTAGGGCTTGAATCCCCACTTCTCCATGAAACTCATGGGGTGACCTTGGACCAGTCACTGCCTCTCAGCCTAATCTAGGCTTGATGCAGGGATTAAAAGCAATAAATAAGCTTGCACATATAAATCAGCCCTACTTTTCCATTGCATGTGCAGGAAATAACTGCTACACAGTTCATTCTATACCATCACACCCCTGTCTGCTGCCAGCTCTGCTAAAGCACACCTGGGCTGCCTTCTCCTCCCCTGCACTGAGCACGCATTAAGCAGAAGGGGGAGAGAGATCATGGATGGAGTCTGGGTGCCTTCAAGCAGCTGATCCATGCCACCAGGAAGCCAGCTGGCTGTTTTCCCTTCCTGGGATGACTAACATCATGATCATGCAGATGTCAAACAGACTTTGGAAAGAGTCCAGTTGGGTTCAGAGAACAACCATTAGCACATACCTCTCTAGTTTCAAACAACAACAACCTTCCCTACTGAGAGAAGGTTCTGCAAAAGTTCCCTTTCTCTTAAATTTTAAAAGAAACAGCATCAATACCTGTTTCCAGTTCCCCCAGTCCTACTCCCAACAGCAATAAGCCACCGTGCTGCAGAAAGCTTTCCAGCTGTGCAACCCCACAGGCAGGAAGGCAAGCCCAGCTATGGATAGGTTTCAGCTTCTGGCATGCAGGTTGATGTGTGTCCATAGGAGTCCCTTTAGTGCAACGCCATAATTCAATATCTAACTCTCGAAATATGTCAGCGCAAATGAATTCAGTATGCCGGCACTGCCTCATGAGGTCTCTTCTAAAATATACATATGCCAAAATAAATGAGGTAGTCCCTGAAGATAGCACAAGAACCCGTTTTGTTTTGTTTTTTGTTTTAAACAGACTGGCTCATTTTGTCAGAATGACTTGTCAGCATCGTAGCAAAAAACGCAGAACAGACAGGAGCATCTCTGGCTGAAGGAATCTGGACAGGACATCTCACCATCTGATCTTAATAGAACTGAAGGTTTGTAAAGGAAACAATCCCTGAACTACACCAGTTCCAACAACACATCCACTGCCATTGTTCTTCCAACTGCTTTCTGGACCCTTTAAGTATTAGGATCCTTCTACCTGCCATCATCTTCTTTTGTAGGACACTTTGGCATTAATCTAGGACAGAGGCAGTCAACAATATCACTTCCAGATGTTGTGGACCACAAATTCTTTTAGGTGATGGGGTGTCTGCACTAGCCAATCTGCCAGAGTCTTTGTCTGTTTTGCCACAAGAGATGCAATTCTTACCTGGTGGTGACTGAAATCTGTGGTATCCAAACAGGACTGAGATGAGTGTGAGCTCTCATTCACTTGTGCAGGAGAAACTGGTTCCTCACCTAGCAAGGATTTTGAAAAAAGGATGAGACATTGCCCCCTCTTCACGCTGACACATTTCCTCAATTTATGGAGTAAATGAGCAGAGAGATTTCTTACTACACTAGGATAGTTTGAAAATGGCAGGGTTTCTACATAGGGATTCACAAGATAAGCAGGGAAATCATGTGAGGCCCTGTGATTCAGGCCTGTGGTACAAGGGCCACCAGCATGTAGAAGCTCCAATGAAGATGGTTGACTCTTCGAGCATATGGTTACCGTAGAATGACAGATTCAGGATTTCAAGGGACACCACTCTTCTTTGTGCAGAAGCTGTTGAAAAAACAGATGGCCGCTTCCCCTGTAGTTGTATGAAAACCTTCTGTAGCCACAAAGGGAGCTGGTTGTCACAGTGGTTCCCAATTAGCTAACTATCACAAATCCTCGGTTTTTCAAAAGCCAAAACATGGACCTCCTGCTTTTGAAAATGTTGTTATCTCTTTGGTAGTTTTTGTTATGTGAATGGTGCCACAGACCCCCCCCCCCGGGTGGGTTATGCAAACCCCCTGGGGTCTGCAGACCACAATTGGGAACCACTGGTCTATAACATTCAGACAGGTAACCAGCCAAGGATTAGCCTGGTCGCACAAACATAGTGAAACTTCATAGACGAGGAGTGAGGAACTTTTTCTGCCCGAGGGTCACATTGTTTCATGGGCAACTTTCTGGAGGACATGTACCAATGGTGGGTGGGACAGAAATGGGTGTGGCACACTTTCCAACCTCTGTCCAGCCCAGCAAGTGGTATTAGCACAGTTCACGGAACACATTCCAGCCAAGTAAAATCACCAGAGTGCAGAATACAGCCACTGAGCAGTGCGGTCTAGGAGGACATTGAGTTGAGCAGGGTCCTTAGGACCACATTCAAACCTGCCATATATAGGGCACATATACCTATCTTCTTATGTAGTTTGAGCAACCAACTAGAGCATTTTCAGCCTATAATTTTATGAGCCTAAGAAGAACTCTGCTGGATCAGACCAACAGCTTATTTAGCCAACATCCAAGTTCGCACAATGGCCAAGCAGACACTTCCAGGAAGCCCACAAACAAAGCATGAAGGTCACAGCCTTCTCTATTCAGCCCTAGCAGAACACTGTCTCTGAACCTGCCTGTTACACCTGTCAGTAGTCTTAGTTTCCATGCACTGGTCTAATCCACTTTTAGGTAAAAGGTAAAGGTACCCCTGCCCGTACGGGCCAGTCTTGACAGACTCTGGGGTTGTGTGCCCATCTCACTTAAGAGGCCAGGGGCCAGCGCTGTCCGGAGACACATCTGGGTCACGGGGCCAGCGTGATATCGCTGCTCTGGCGAGCCAGAGCTGCACACGGAAACGCCGTTTACCTTCCCGCTGGTAAGCGGTCCCTATTTATCTACTTGCACCCGGAGGTGCTTTCGAACTGCTAGGTTGGCAGGCGCTGGGACCGAGCAGCGGGAGCGCACCCCGCCGCAGGGATTCGAACCGCCGACCTTTCAATCGGCAAGCCCTAGGCGCTGAGGCTTTAACCCACAGCGCCACCTGCGTCCACTTTTAAAGCCCTATAAATTAAAGGTGATCAGCACTTCTTGTGACAGCAAATTCTGTACGTAAATGAAATATGTGTTGCGTGAAGAAAGTAGTAAATGGCTTTTTGCAAAGTTTCTGGCCTATGAACAGGGCAGATGGAGGCTGGAATTCCTTGCTAATTCACTCGTGCAAGTATGTGTACATGAGTAAAACCAGGATTTTTTGTTGTTGACAGTCTTCTGAGCTTTATGACCTTAAATTGCTGAACTCCATCCTCCATTATCAGTCTCCATCCTGATAAACTACTGCATACGGTTCACACAACAATGGCTCCTTTCATTTTAAGCTGCCAACCCATGAATGGACTGTCAGTAGCTTGCCAGATAAACAAGAGGATTCAACATCCCTTCAGAATTTGTGTGGAGAGGGAGAGAGAACAACAGAATAATATAGTAATAAGCCTTTGAGGAAGTTTTGTGTTTGTCAGATACAGAATCACAAGACTGAACGTTTGATAAAGAAACCATCTTTCTTCAGTAAAAGTTGAACAGTTCATTATCAGCATTTTCTCACATGATGACTCTTTTTAGACAAGTAGAGGTCAGCCAATATGGAGGACAAATGATATTTTTTCAAGTGATCCTAAACTGATGTTTTAAGAAAGAAAAGAAACCCACTTGCTTTAAAAAATTGATAAAATCAAATTCCCAGACTAATATTTCTGTTTCAGAATGTTGTAATATCAGTCAAATTAACAAATGTGGCTAAAAAAGTTTAATTCCTTTCTGCAGAATATGGGAGGGGGCAGGATATCCTTATATCATATTATATTGCTACACAATTTAAAATCCCGACTCAATGGTTGAATACAGAAGATTCAATTCTAATTTTAATTCAAAGTTATAGTAAAATGCTTATTGGAAGCTTTTGTCCATGTACCCAAGTGATTCTTCCTCCAAGCTTTACCTGGGCATTCAGAATTTTATACTTCAAGTTGGCAATGCAGATAAAGAAACAGGGTTTTCTAATGGAGGCAGCTTCCACACTCAGCTGTCTGCCGTCAACAACTAACTTAATAAGGCAAATGCAGCTCGTTAGTGGCACCTGTGCAGGTCACCTGGCTCTGCTTCTCCCTGTTGCACCGTTTTGTCTCCTCCTGCCTCTTTCTGAGGGGAGCAGCAATGTTACCACGAGGTGACAACAGCACCTGGAAAATTTGAAACAGCTACAGTCCTGCTTTGATTCCTCAGTAGTCAGCAGTAGACTATGGAAAAATGATGAAGCCCTCGAGTTTCTCAATAGTACAGAGATGCTTGGACAAATGAGGCGACTCCAAGCAGGGGAGTAGGAAGCGGTGGGGGGTGGACTGCCCCAGGTGCCGTCACTGAGGGGAGTGACAGTCGGCACACCGCCCGCCCGCCGCGACTCCCAAGCCTACCCCAAACCTTCAGGGTAAGGGGGGGAGCTGCACCACTTTGCCAGCGGCATTCCCTCCTTCCCCCTTCATTTTGACAGCTTGGTTTAGGAGTCGCTGGCAGGTGGCACGCCGAATGTCCGCCATGGATGGCTCGCTCCGCCCCTGGCTGCAGGGTGAGCGCACTGCTCCGGGCACCCTAGCAGCTATCCCACACCTGGGAGGGCACCCTCCGTGCCATGCCACCCTCGGGAGCACACCCGCCCTGGGCAGCGCAGGCATATGTTCTGCTGCTGACTCCAAGGGTGTTTCTGTTCTTAATTGCTCCTCTGGGAGGATTGTTTAGGTCTTCCTGACAGGTAGGGATTTTGGAAAATTCCAACAAAAATAGAAACAGGAGCAGATATTGTTGGTGCTTGCTCATTTGGCCCGTGTCCAGAACATAAATCAACCCAATGAATACAAGTGGAATTTGCTGCCGTTGATCCTACAAATGATATGCAATTAGTTACGTTTCCCCGCCATTTGCATTGTGCTTCCTTTGCACTGTAGTGAATGGAGTGAAATGACGTAATGGCAAGGTAATTTCTGTAATTAATTACATAAGCCACACAGTGGACAGCAAGATGAATAACATGCTTTGGGGTGGAAGATGAAATGCAGCGGAACAGAAACACAGCTGCGGGTAGCATCTACAAGGTAGAATGGAAGAGAGTGCCTTCTTACATCCCTACTGACAGTGCCCAAGGCCTCAGACAATAACTGCCCTCAACGCAGGCTACAGCAAAGCAAACTCAACTTTCATTGGATGAAGAGGAAGAGACATCCTGGAGTTTGGATGCAGGCCCTCAGGATCCAAGTTCAACTCACCCTCCGTGGGAACGTTTGGGCTCTTTAAATAAAAGCCAAGCCTTGCAGCCATTGGGCATCCTCTAACAAAGCCCAAATTCCAAAACACTGAGGAACAAAAACCAAATGGTCTCCCAAAGTCCAACATAAACAAAACATCCCACAGTTTTGGCTCAGGGTACACAATGCGCATGGCATTGCTCTCTGCTGCCGGAGGACAAGGAAGGAAGGAAGAAGCTGCCAGCAGAGAGGAGAGAGAATGTGAGCTGTGTCTCCATTATAAACATCAGCCTGTTTGAGTGCAGGCAGATTTCCCAGGAAGAGGACTCCACTTTTCCGGGAATGAGGAGGGTTGCGTTGTGAGAACATGAAGGAATTGAATGCTGAAAGTAATCAAATCAGCTGTTGAGATGCAGGGCAAGCTTCTTATCTTTGCCATCCTTTTCTGAATGTGAAGACTGATCGGAGGTGGGGAACATCAGCCTGAGGGCCACATTGCTTCTGGGCAACCTTCCTAGGGCCACATCATGGCAGTGGTCAACAAAGCCAGAGGCAGAAGTGAGCAAAGCAACAAGCTTTTATAATCTCGCTTATACACACACACTCATGACTCTTGCTTGTCTGGATGGAGGGCTGCCTTATCAAGATCAAGGATACACAGGGAATGCAAAGCAGGGCCTGGGGTGTGTGTGTGTGTGTGTGTGTGTCCTGGGAGAGCAGGGTCCCACAGTGAGGCCCGGAAAGCCATATTTGCCCCCACTAGATAAATAGGCACCGCTCCAGCGGGAACGTAAATGGCGTTTCTGTGCACTGCTCTGGTTCGCCAGAAGCGGCTTAGTCATGCTGGCCACATGACCCGGAAGCTGTACGCTGGCTCCCTCGGCCAGTAAAGCGAGATGAGCGTCACAACCCCAGAGTCGCCCGCGACTGGACCTAACGGTCAGGGGTCCCTTTACGTTTACCTTTACACTTTACACACCCTGGCCAGTCTGAGGCTCCCGATCCCTGCAGCAGAAGCTGTTTGCTCTTAGTTTTGTTCATATGTGCACAGGAAGATATTACCATCTTTCCACCATTAAAGCACCAAACACAAATACCAGTTGCTAAAGAGAGGCTAAAACACACCCTATTTAACTGGGGAATGCATGACAAAGCCAGAGAAACATAGATGCTGGGGAAAAAAATATTGAATTGCTTTTTAAACACGCACAGAAACACACTTTCTCATTTTCGATCCACTTTGCAGAAGAGCAAGCACATTTTCCAGCAAGTGTTTGGTTACTTATATGCTTGAGTGATAGAAGGTAAAGAGAGTTTTGATATACATATAAGAAATTTGTTTCCCATCCAGACACCGTCTCAATCTGTCACCTAGATATGAATTTAATTTGCAACACAAATGTGCTACCACCATCTCTCATATGGTAAATCAGGCAGAAAGGAGCAAAGGATTATCAACCAACTCCCAAGGATGCTTGCTAGAGTCCGTTTAGGTTGTAAATGAAATGAAGAGTTTTTAGTTGCCTAATCATCTGCCTCTTAATCATTGGCAGATAGATGTGCCTTTTAGTTTGGGCAGCAATTCATTTAAAGCTTTTTTTTTTTTTTGCTGTTATCATAAATGAAAGGACAGGTATATATAGCTTATCACTGGAGGTATGATTGCAAAAGTTTGCTATTCATCATACATATTTTTGTTTAAAAACTTTTTAATATATAAACTGAACACATCTGTTTAAAATAATGTATAGCACTTATATCCTTATCTCAAAAAGTACAAAAATATTACACACACACACTTACCAATGTAAAATTCCTGGACCCACTGGTCATGAGCTGTTCCTATGAACTCCTGTAAAAGGATGTGCTGTTAGATTACTAACCAATATATATTGCTCATGTGATCTTACAATGTTAATTAGGCACCTCACCCCATTTCACAGAAATCCCATGCATTCTGCAAAGACTTACAGTGGCAGCAATAACTAATAATCCATACATATTTATTTTAATACAGTGTAATAACCACAATGAGAAGTGTGGCATAATTTCCTGTAAGTCTATACCTTCAGATTCTTACATAACAAATATCCATTCCATGTCTTCATTAAGTCCATTAGGTGCTCCTGTATTTAATCTATACATCCACTTGAACACCTTCATTTTTTATTTCCTGGTGCCACATACTTTCTCAATGCACCATTAAAAAAAAAAACAGCAACTCCTATTTCAACTTTTGTATTCTTCTGTCTTGAACTTAATCTTTCTTGTTTTGACTATTTTTGGAATGCTTTAAAAAACCATTTTAGTACTGATGTGTTTGTTTCCCTGGGCTTCTTCAGGAGGAAGGGTGAAAAATGATGATGATGATGATGATGATGATGATGATGATGATGATGATGAATGTGTGTGTGGCATATCATATACTGGTACATACTGCAGAGGGAAGCAGACAAAGGTTGCTTGTCTTTTGCTCAGTAAATTCAAGTTGAGATTTGAACCCATGACTTTCTTGTTCAGACTCATCGGCACAATACTGCCCAATGCTGATACAGTGGTACCTTGGGTTAAGTACTTAATTCATTCCAGAGGTCCGTTCTTAACCTGAAACTGTTCTCAACCTGAAGCACCACTTTAGCTAATGGAGCCTCCTGCTGCTGGCGCGCCGCCGTGTGATTTCTGTTCCCATCCTGAAGCAAAGTTCTTAACCCGAGGTAATATTTCTGGGTTAGCAGAGTCTGTAACCTGAAGCGTATGTAACCCGAGGTACCACTGTACAGTAAATAGAGCCTTAATAGGCTTACTGTTATGTAGTGAAGTTTCACCCTGGGCCAGCAGGGGGATACTGTATATAGTTTTCACTCAGGTCTGTAGATAGTTTTCACTCAGGTCCACGTCAGTTATTTTAGGCGGGAAATGCTGGGCTGTTGTTGCTACAATGTTGACAGCCGGCTGCCTATAAAAGCAGGCCGGCTGAGCTGTTTGAGTCAGTTCTATTCCAGCTTACAAAATAAAGAGCTACTTGGAGAAATCGCTGTGTCGTCTGCTATGTCAACCCACAACTTAACACTTACTGATCCCACAGAATATAAAATGCAGAGCAAATGAAGCTCCAACTGGGGCTGAAAATGCTTAAAACAAGCTTTCACGTTACACTGGCTTTTTCAGGTTTAGGATTAAAAAAATAATCCAAACAAATTATACAAGTTCAGTGTATGCACAGGCTGATATTGTTAATTCAACAAAGGAAAGTCTAAGCAGGAACTATGTTAATCAGGTGATTACTTGACAATGACATTATGGGTACTATCCAATAGGTAGGTGCTTCATGCCTGCACAAATACATATGCAGTTGTCATGCTTGCTGGAGCAGGAATAATGGATTCCCAGCAGCTTCAGTGAGCAGAGTTCCAGGAGGCGGTGATTTCACAACAATGGCAGCGCTTACTGAGAAAAGGCCTGTGTCTGGAATAACATGGAGTCACCAAGGGCAAAGAAGCAAAGGGCTCCTGTATTTTTAAGATGCCCTTCTCGGGCAGGGGTAAGAAAAAACATGCCAGCTGAAATCTCCTCTTCAAGAAATATTAGTACCAGAGAACCCAATGTGAAGAGGTAACTAATGTCAAATGTGATGATTTCATTACTCTCCCTGTTTTCGCTTTTAAGAATATGAAAGCTGTTATCCCCTAACATTTCCCCTAGGCTTAAAATATCCAGTTTCTCTGCCCTTACTGCATCTAAGGTACTTTGGAGACCCATCAGTATCATCTTAGCTCTCCACTGCATCCTTCCTACATCCCATTATTGGCAAACCTACTAAAATGTGGTGCTCAGAACCAGACACATTATCAGTATCCAAGAATGCTCCGAGAGGCAGGAACTTTCACCTCATTCAGGTTCTCAAAAATGCTTTTTCCTTAAGAAAGTTAGAGAGATCAGTTTCCTGCTTGGGGGGTCTACAAGTTATGTAACAAATTGAAATAGCATTTGCTTCACATGTTCCCAGGTTGAATTCATTCTGACTTAGAAATGGATGCTTCTCTACATCAAAGTGGCCTATATATTAAGTTGAACCTTACACCTATACCACCACCTGCTAGTCTTCCTCGTATGAATTCATCTGGGTCTCTACAATTTCCACAGTATTTTCCAACCTTGCTCCTAAGCATTTTAGCAGCAATATCTCCGCAAATTTCTCAAAAGCCTCTCTGCAATGAAGTGGGTCGTTTTTCTTTCTTTCTTTCTTTCTTCTTCTACTACTTGATATACTCTGCAGCTGCAGTCAAAAGTAATAAAGGGTTATTTCCTTCTCTGCTAAATATTGAAAAAGTAGACATTAAGGATTGGCCTTCACTGTGCAATGATCCCCTCCTCCTCCTAATAATATACCAGTTATTGGAGCTCTCTGTTTCTGAAACTCTTCCTGTGACTCACCAGCCTGCACTCATAACTTAGTCCTGCACTGGTCCTTCATCCATCCCCACTGACCACTCCAGACTGCTAGTGATGGAGACTACAAGGTCAACAGAGCAGTTTGCATGATGGCAGCTGTGTGGAAAACATCCTCTCTACCCCTGCACTACATAAACAATAAGCATGCACTTTCCCATTTCATTTGCTTTCTTCACCTGCAGAGCATGAGGAGGTGGGCTGGGCTGGGCTGGGCTGGGCTGGGCTAGGGGCTGGAGAGACCCAGTTTCAAATCCCCACTCAGCCATGCAATGGCGAAGGAAGGCTCTCTGGCACCCGGGGCAGGGCATGCACGGCGCCCAAATGGATGGCGTTCGTGTGCCCTCAGCCACCCTACAGTGAGTGTAGCCCTCAGCCAGCCATTTTGTCACCTCCCAGGGTGACACCTGGGGCAGACCGCCCCCCGCCCCCTTCCTATGCCCCTGTAGTATTGAACCTTCCTGTCTCTCAACCTCCCCTACCTCACAGGGCTGTTGTGACAGTAAGTTAGGGAGAGGGGAGAACCATGTCCACTTCTCTGGGTTTGCTGGAGGAAAGGCAGGATATAAATGTAACCAAGAAATAAGATCTCTGGGATAAAATAGGCAGGTAGTCCTGATTTACATGTTTATGTACTATGGGGTTTTGATTTAAGAATTAAATCATCAACCCTGCCATATGAGAATCCCTTGCAGTTTATTGCAGTGCCTGGAGATAGACAGTCAGGTTGTGTATCCACAGGAGTGACCAGAGGAAGAATGATCGCTGGAAGGAGCGCAGAGAGAAGAAATGTCATGGTGCATCTGCAGCAGCAGCACCACCAGATGCCTTCATCTGCCCCACCTGCAATACAGCATGTTTCTTTCATATTGGTCTCTACAGCTGCTGTAACTCAGGAACAAGCCAGCAGTAAATCACACTGTGCAAGTTGGAGTTAACTCTTTATTGGCAAAAACATGATTGATACAGGAGTGTCAGGCCTAATGAGCACAGCAATTCATCTTCGGTAGGTCTTGCTCCCATGAAGCAGTTGCTGAGACTGAAGGTCCCCACCCTCCTCTCCAGGGTTTCCCCCAAGCAATCAGAGAGTGCATCTGGGCACAACCAACCTCCTCCCTTTTCATGTCTCTTCTGGTTCTGGGAGACCATTCCTCTGCAACCAACCAGTGTATAATGCAACCGTTTGACTTTACCCCCAAAGGTGCACTCTTTGATTGTCTCCCGAGACAAGACGGATGCCAACAACTCACTTCAAAATGTGGTGCCTGCGGATCTTTTGCTTCGTTCTTCTGGGAAGGGCCCTGGACTTAGAATCATAGAATCATAGAGTTGGAAGAGACCACAAGGGCCATCGAGTCCAACCCCCTGCCAAGCAGGAAACACCATCAGAGCACTCCTGACATATGGTTGTCAAGCCTCTGCTTAAAGACCTCCAAAGAAGGAGACTCCACCACACTCCTTGGTAGCAAATTCCACTGTCGAACAGCTCTTACTGTCAGGAAGTTCTTTCTAATGTTTAGGTGGAATCTTCTTTCTTGTAGTTTGGAACCATTGCTCCGTGTCCGCTTCTCTGGAGCAGTCCTGGTGGCCCCACTGTCCCTGCCATCTCCAGTGAAAGGATCTCAGGTGCTAGAGGCAGGGAAGGCATGATGGAGACATGACTGTACAAGACTCGATGGACCCAATGCCAGTGGGGTGATGGACTCAGTTGAAGGCAGAGTCATAGATTCATATTCCTGCAGGTGTCAAGAGACGTTCAGGGAAAACAGGAAAGTGAACTAATCCATTCAAAGAGGTCAACTTTGATATGCATTGCAAAACTGAAAATCCCGTTGAAGCAGGGAGGGGGGAAACCCTAAAAAGTGACAGGCAGGGGTAAATAACATGAGGCGTTTCACACAGGGGATCTCAATCAATTTATACCAAAGACTGAGCAAATAAATTAGCAGTTCCTTGTCTGATAAAGTAAATATGCTCCGAGAACACTGCTGATTGTAGCAAAATCATCTGGATGGGCTGGTAATCCAAGGCAGATGTGAAATTGTGCGAGAGGAACCCCAGCCTTTCCAAAAACTCCCCCGGTATTCTCATGACAATGATTTGCTGGAGTATTGTTGTTGGCCTGGACCAGACAGCAGACAGCCGAGCTCAGCTTCAGATTGGAAAAGCAAAATACAGGCCTGTTTCATTAAAAGAAGATTTATTGGTGTTAGTGGGTTTTTCTTACAGAGCTCGTTTTCGTGAGATGGGCTGCGTACAGTGCTGGTTCCTGCGTGTGCACAGTGGGAAGCAAAAATAAGAGGCAGAAGCTGAAGACAGCAAGGAAGGATCGCACTATAATGTTACACAGGCCCTACAGAGCAGTGAAAAGCTTCCAGCACCACCCTCTGTGCCGTGGAGCACGTGGTACAGTCACCCATCAAAATGTCTCGTGCCACCTTTGAGACTAACAGGTCGATTTCCCCATATGTTTTCATGGATGACAGCCACGAAAAGCACCATATCATTTTATGTCAGAATGTCCCTTTTTGGTTTTGCTACAGCAGCCTAACATGGCTGCCCTTCAGGAATTTGCCACCATCAAACTGTGTGTCCCATTTCGGCCTCCTCTAGCCAACCACTTTGTTCGGCACTCATCCTGACTTGCTAATGCAAAGCTTATACACTGCTTAAATTATATCTGGTCTTTATTGAGCCTTTCTTCTAATTGGTTTATGTGGTGGTTATAGGACAATGAACATTCAACCTGATATGCTGACAAGTAATTTAGGGGTCTTCCTGTAAATCGCTTGTCTGCCCCGAACTGCAGAAAGTTAGGCGTTGTTATTTTTTAAGTGGATTTGTTGCACTAGGGGGAAAGGGAAGTTTAATCCACTTTAAACATGAAAATGTAAAGTTCTGCTCTGTGCATGAATCTCTCCCACAGAATACTGACAGTCTGGAGGCGTTCTTCTCTCTAAAATCTAAACAAGATCACAAAAAGAAACCGGGGGGGGGGGAATCCACCTCAGTACATGTAATACTACCTTCCTCCTACTCCTGTATCTGGAAAATTTCTCTGCCCCTCTTTGGCAGCTGTACAGACCTTGCATCCTGAACATGTCCATTGTTAACCATTTGCTAAAACCCTGAAGCAAAGCAATCGCACACAGTACTGCACATCAAAACAGATTCCAGATATCTCTGGGTGCTACAGTAAATTCTGGACATGCTTCATACCTGGCAAATATTAGATTTATTCTGGGGGGTGGGGTTTCTTTGGAGGGAGGGGAGAGTTGCCTAGGTTTTGTTTTTGTTTTGCAGAATCGCTCCCGATTGCCCAACCTAGCATTTTCCTGGATTTTAACAATTGGATGCATATTGTAACTTAGGGCCCTCCAGGTGCTTTTAATTGCTACTTTGGCAGCATCTTTAAAATATCCCTCCATGGGGCAAGAAACAAAGGTGCCTTGTTTGTTCACCGCAACATCTGTAGGTTGTGGGATTATCCCAGCTCCTGTTAGTCATGCTAGTTTATTGGCAAAAAGTCTCTCCTAGAATAAATGAAAGGTATTGAGTAATGACAGGTGGGATAAGGTTTTGAAACCCTGTGCATTTTTTCCATCACACCCTGGATTCCGTCTTTTTATCCCTTTTTGGTTTGTCTGCAACTCAATTACAGAACATAACAAACACAGTTCCTACAGGATTTATAGTGAAAACGTTTAGGAGATAGCTACACCGTTAAAGGCACCGGGAGCATATGCTTGAACGTTTCTATTAACCATCCAGTAGGTGGTGCTATTGCAAAACCTTTACTCCACCGGAATAATTCCCCACATTTAAAAGGAACCAACCGAGACAGAATGGAAATAGGATGTAAGCTCCAACTTTTGATTGTCAAGGGTTATCTGAGAGAGAGAGAGACACTATCCTTGTTTGCACATAACGCTAAGCCACATTTTAGCGGGGTTTCTCCTAGTTCAGAGAAGGAGGGTGAGGGAGGAGTCTGGTCTGTATTTGAGGGCACAACACGCAGTTAATACAACCCCTGAATACAAGACACTTGACATCCCGTTTGGTCACATGAATAGGATTCTTGCTCTTCCTCAGCTCTGAAGCCCACAGGGCACTGGCAAGTTTCTGTCCCTCACTCTTATCTACCTCACAGGAGTTTTGCAAGTCTGAAATGTTATCATAAACTCACAAAATCATAGAGTCAAGGGTCATCTAGTTCAACCCCCTACAGTGCAGGAATCTCAGCTAAAGCAGGCAAGCTCTGCTTAAAGACCTCCAAGGAAGGAGAGTCCACCACCTTCCGAGGGAATCCGTTCCCTTGTCAAACAGCTCTTACTGTCATAAAGTTTTTCCGTATGTTTAGTCAGAATCTCCTTTCTTATCATTCCACCCCTGACATCCTGGGCTCCCTGGAAAACAGGCAGTGTATAATAAATAATCCATGAATCTTTTAAGTCTCTTTATCTCTTTTTTCTACCACTCACCAACTGGTGACCAATCGGACATAGCATGTCTTTCTAAAAATTCTCAGTCTCAGCAAAACACACACAGAGAGAATTGCTTGTGTTGTCTCTTCCACTGAATGGTGCATCAACTATAATATTTTAATTGGCATTTTGGAACGTACAAAGGCCCTTTAAAAGTACAGTTGGTGCTTGCTTGCTTGCCTTATCTATGCTTGCATATTTTGTAAAGCTAAATGTTAATATACCATTATATATAGTTCATCTTCTCTAAACAGTTATAAAGCTGAGCTAAGCTATTTATGTTCTCCTTAATCGTAGTTTAGATAAAGTTCATATAAACATGACTCCCTGACCTAGAGTGAAGAGAAGACAAATATCTAAGTGAATAATCATGAGGTTACACCCAGTGTTGGTTCTATGCAGAATAGATCCTCTGAACAGAACCTAAATTAGCCATACCCATTAATTCCAATGGCTCTGCTCTAAATAGTACTAGCTACCATGTTAGCGCACAAAATTAGGGCACAATTCAAGCTGTAACTTGAGCTCAGAATCATCTGACATCATATGATGCCAGGTGATTGACAGATAGGCGCCAGTGGGTGGTCGAATTCCCCATCCCATGTCATGTTTGAATGGGTGAGACAAGAACAAGTATCTTCACTGAATAGCTCACGGCCTTTCCGGATAACAGGAAAATTATTCTTTGTTATCAATAGCTCTATCTATGCTGGCCTCAGTCCAAGCCTAGTCAATTTGATATGCCACTCCCATGAACAGGATGGATGGGTGTCTGCTTTGCTGCAAAGGAAGCATGAATGAAATTGGAATGAAAAGGGGGAAGAAATTAGTTTCTGTACTGAAGAGGAGGAAGCACACAGTGGCCAAAAAGACACCCAGCAGCTCTCTTGTAATGCAGGTCTTCTGTCTCCAGCAGGTGTGAGCAGTATGCTCTCCATGGTCAATAGGAGGCAGAAGGTCTCCACGACTGAATGTTGTGCTTGGGGGTCGCCCTGTTTACATAGACAAGCCATGCTCTCTTCAGCGAATGAGTCTGGCTTTATCAGAGCAGAGACCAAAAGATCCATTCTCTTGACAAATGGATCTCTTCTCTCTCACCCCTTTTGTGAGTTGTAGTTGGGGACTGTTTCTTACTGTGCCACTACTTGCCACATCGACTTGGACTTGGGGCTTTGTCATGAGCCTGCAGTTTCCCCAGCTAGACAGTCAGTGTGGTGTAATGGTTATATAGTCTGTCAGACCAGGACCTGGAAGACCAGGGTTCAAATCCCCACATGGCCATGAAGCTTACTGGGTGACCTTGGGCCAGTCACTGTCTCTTAGCCCAAGCTACCTCACAGGGTTGCTGTGAGAATGAAGTGGGTGGATGCCACCTTGAGGAAAAGCGGTTTGTAAATCAAGTAAATAAATCAAATGCATCTTTCATGACAATATCCCCACCACGCCTCACCAGTACTTATTTTCTGATGGAGTTTTTAGACTTCTCTCCTAGCCTTTCCTGTTTGCAGGAATTGCAGTTGGACCTCAAACCTCAACTCTGCCAAGCCAGCCTCCATAGTGCAGGATCTAGTCTGCCAGGAGTTGCAGAGCCACTAAGCTGTCCTCACCCTCCAGAGCAGAGAACCGAAGAACAACAACAATCTGCTGCTTTTAACTCTGGCATTGGAAGGAGTTGGTTCACTGAGAAGGGGCAGGGATGAAGTGTCAGCTTGGAAGGAAAGGAAACAGAGCTGTTGCCACTTCTAACATTACCCAGCAAAGATAGTCCTTTTCAGATATTGCCTGACCATAAAAGGAGGCATGCAAAGCATCAGTTTTATGGTCTTATCCATAGGCCTGTGTGACTCCTTAGCCTTTCTTCCTTTCCCTTCTAGCTCTGAAACCTCCTTGGGTTGGTCTGCCTTGAATAAAACCTTTTAATTTATTTCTGGCAGTAGAAATCAGTCACAGGGTCTCTTTAGAAAAATCACCTGCTTTGCTTAACTATATCATCTTGGGGACTCGTCAAGATGCTACCTAGTGTTTCCATGCTCTTCTCTTCTCTGAGCTCAGCTGTTCCTCCTGGGATGGGTCTGGTTATTCTCACCAACAGGCTTCCAGCACAAAGACAGAGTTTTCTGCTGTCTAGGATGGAAATTTCTTCGTTTGTTTCATAAGCAGCATATTATTGTGGTTTCCTTGGCTGGAGGATTTCATTTTTATTTCTAATCTCTGCCATGTGTTGGTCAATACGAGTGTGGAATTTGCCTAATCTCTTCCTCCTTCGCCCATGTGCTCACATGTAATTCTCCAAGCTGCATTGCCAACACATTGCTCAAACTGGGTGGGAGATGGGACTCTCCTAGCAATCTGAAAATGAACAATTGTGGTATGCAGCATTTGTTCCACTCCCCTACAGAGAGACTTAGCGGGCAATCGCATGAATAACAGCAATTAGCAATAAGTGTCTGCTTTTCCTCAACTGCTCCATAAGTTTAGCCAATATCTGCGGACTAAACAGGCATTAACTTGTCATTCTCTCTCCTACTGACATATGGTCTATGCTATCACTCATGAATCTATGGCTATGTAAACACACCTAAGAATGTTGGGAACTGTAGTTTACCCCTAGGGTTAAAATTCTCAGCAAGTTTAGCAAACTAGTTTCCAGGATGTGTGCTACTGTGAATGTCATAAAGCCCACATTTTGTGAATGTCTGAAAATTCAGAGATATGCCAGTAAATTTTGGTAAGTTGCCTCAATATGGTAGATGACATTTGCTAGTACAGTGGTACCTTGGGTTACATACGCTTCAGGTTACATACTCTTCAGATTACAGACTCTGCTAACCCAGAAATAGTACCTCGGGTTAAGAACTTTGCTTCAGGATAAGAACAGAAATCGTGCTGCGGCGGCGCAGTGGCAGCAGGAGGCCCCATTAGCTAAAGTGGTGCTTCAGGTTGAGAACAGTTTCAGGTTAAGAATGGACCTCCGGAACAAATTAAGTACCATATTTTTCGCTCTATAACATGCACCCGACCATAGCACGCACATAGTTTTTAGAGGAGGAAAATCCGCAGGCATGCCACCCGTAGGCATTCCCTCCATAACACGCACAGACATTTCCCCTTACTTTCTAGGAGGAAAAAAGTGAGTATTATGGTGCAAAAAATACGGTACTTAACCCGAGGTACCACTGTATCTGTTGCCAAAATGATTAAATATATATCATACCCAACTGCACCAGAAAAAATGGGACATCTCATTCCCCCCCCCCCCATGAGAGCACGGCAACCATTTGGGGTACCTTGCTCTCACACAATATCAGGCTGAGTTTTTGCCCTGAAAGAGTGTTTAATTTGGGTCTGCAATATTGCACCATGCCCGAAAAAGTGTTTTTTTCAAGTCCACAATCTCATGCAGGTGACATGACTAGCATGGGATTTCAGACCCGGAAGATGGTGTCTCAGATTTGGGCTGCATCACGTTTCAAGTCATGATGTATGCACTTTTGAATGACCTTAATTTTCCATAAGGACCGCTTTCACCCATATAAACCTAAACTGAGGCATATAACTGGCTTTAGCAGCTCTGTTCTACCACCATGGGAAATGCAGCTGGGGGATTCTCCAGTATTAGTGTCACAGTTGTGGACTGTTCTTCCTGGCAAGATCTGACAGGTTCCCTGTCTTCCTGTGCCTCGTTTTACTGTTCTATAAGTTTATACTGTCCACTGCAGCTGCTTTTTTTTACAGAGGCTGGACTCCTATATGCACTTACCTGTGAGTAAGTCCCATTGACTTATTTCTGAATAGATATGTGGAAAATTCTATTGCATTTTTTTAAAAAAGATGTTGTTGCTGAGCTTTTATTACTTATTTTGCAAAGCATTCTTGCACAATATTTTACAACGAAGAGCAGCTTCTAAAGAATATGAAATTTGTAAATTAAATCGGCTACCTGACAATATTTATCCATTTGTTTCAGGAACCACTAACTTGCTGCTGCTGAACAGATTGTTCTCTTTTGCTAAGGAACTATTATGTTGAAGTTTTTGAAGGACCCAAAGGGTGAAGAGCTGCAGGCCACCCAAAACTGTAGAAGAAAGAAAAATCCACATGTTCCAATAAAGGAAACCGTACAACCATCTTGTTTAGATGTATAACAAACTTTAAATATTTAATAAAGATTCTATGTAATAGAATCAGGCATTACAGATAAGCAATTGTGATTGCCAAAGCACAAGAGGTGGGTTATTTGTATATTTGGTCAAATAGGACCGTTCTCCCAAAAATAAGATACTAGGAATTTGAAATGCTTAACAGATAACATGGCTTTAGGAGGTTGGGAGGGGCAAAAGCATATAAAACGCCCAATACAAACAGAAAGAGGGGGGAAACTGAGAGGTGTGTTAGCAAACAAAAACAGATAAGGTTGTATTTAAAAGTATATCTATATATAAATACATGTTGTACAGGTTAAATCAGCTGTAATCCCAGGGGAATGTACAAGGTTCTTTTAAAATACACTTGGAATATTTTGAGAAAGGAATGTTTTAAAGATTGGCAACAATAGGTCTATGTGTGGCCACAAGAACTATCATTTTAAAAAACACACAAAATGAGTGGGAAATATAAAAATCCAGATGCATAGAGTGTGACAGCCCAGTGCTATGAGTTGCTTATAAGATCTAGTCTAAGAGCCCCAGCATGGACTTGACCCAGGACACACGGGCTGGTGCTCCCTTAACCCCTTTGCAGCACCTCAGTACCAGCCAAAGCCCAAATGGGTAAAGTTGCATCTTCTTGTGTGACTTCCTATGTGCCACGGGCAACTTGAAGACAGGTGTGAAGCAGCACCCTCCATATCCTGAAGTTAAAGGATGATACAGGACCCCCCCGCCCAACAACTAAGGAAGACACAACAGACTCTGACTCATTCCGTTCATAAATGTGCACTTCTTCAAGTCTGCAATATTGGTGCCACTGTTGGGTCCTTAGAAGCAGTGATCTAACCAATAAGAAAATAAAAACTTTGGCCTTTCTAAAAACATACATATTTGCTCTATAGGAGATATATATACACATATGCACATACACACATACCTCTTCTTTTTTTACAACAGAGAGAGTTGCAGCTGTGAACCGGATGGTGTGGAATGTGCACTAGATATAAAAAGTAAACGCTTCTTTGCTAGCTCCTCTGAACAGCCTGTCAGCTTAAGGGGGGGGGGCGGACACCCCATATCTTAAATTGCTCACCAACGGTTAGCAAATTGCTTAACACTGTAGAAAAATAGAGATCACATTCTGTTAAAAAGTTGCCTTGTTACAAGGATCTGATCTATCAAACCAGCAATTGGGTCATACAAAGAGTTTCTAGTCCAATCTACAAAAACATAACCATGGGAGAGAGAAAAAATAGAACAAACTTCATAATAGTGAGTGCAAAACAGTAGTCAGGGTGGTGGTTATAGTGTTGGTTTGAAACAGTAAATTGGGGGCAGAGGCTGCATAGGTTGTAATTACATGTAAAACAATGCTGTGACTTTGTTTGGTTTTAGATTTGTGTGAGAGAGGGGAGGGGGCATTTTTTTGTGTTTGTTTGTTTGCAGATGCCAGGTAAGGAACTTAAAAAGCAAAGCCCCTTCAAATGGTAGAAGTCCAAGCTGATTTCCCAGCCAGTCAATCAGTCTTCATCCCCTTCGGCCCTCACCGCCCTCAGCTGGAAATGCGGTCTCTCGCCGGCTGCCTGCTTTACGAAGACCAAAGTTAAACAAAGCTGAGGGTGCAGAGGTTCGGAGGTTTAAGCTCAGAAAATTCACATTCTTTCAAAAATCATTTTGCTAATCTCCCCTGTTTACATTTTACACAGAGCAAAAGCCAGCTTCCCCTCACACCCCTCCCATCTTCATCCTGTTTACCATCCTGCCTGAACAGGGCTCAGCAGAGTTTTAAAAATGACCAACCCATGCCAAGTAGAGGCATTAAGGCCTAATGCTACAAAAAACAGATGGTTCCAAAGTGAGAGGTTTTTGTGCACTCTCTCTCTCTCTCTCACTCACTTTCATGCAAGCTCTGTAAAGCTGTGGGATATGAACTACTTATTTCCCTCACTGGCAGAGATGAGGGCTTTGTCAGTACACTCTGAAGTCACTGCTTGTAGGAAGCTTAAAGCTATTTCCCTGTGTTGGAAACCAGCAAAACATTTGCGGAAGGCAGACATCTCCTGAGACTCGGGTCTTTTCCACATCACACCCTTTCAACTCTGGTGGGATCGTAGGCATCTGTAAAATAGGAAAGGCAGCCATGATTATTACCAGCAATTTATAATAGTCCCCCTTTTCCGTTAATGCAGGTCCCTCAGGCTTCAACTGGAATGCCGCATGGTCAACACATTTAAAACACCAAAGCCCACCGCAGTTGGGTAAGATGGTCCAAATGTGGCAAGCTTTTGAGTTCTCCGGGAGTCTTCAGCAGGCAAAGAGGTCACAGAGGTTCGGGAAGGTATGGGGAACATTTGGTCCTTCAGATGTTGCTGAACTAGAACTCCCATCAGCCCCAGCCAAGCGTGGCCAGCTATGACTGCAGTTGTAGTTCAGGAGCATCTGGAGAGCTAAAGGCTCCCTGAACCTGAGTTCAGGGGTGGTGGGATGAGGAGAACCAACAAACAAAAAAAGGGAGGAAAATTAGGCTGCATGTTAGAGCCATGAGCTCCACTTACAGCTTGAGCCTAAGATGGAGATTGCAGGCTAATTCCCTCCCAGGTGGTGACAAAACAGGTTACACACACAGGATTACAGGAAGAAAAAGAAGAAAAACGGCTCCTCCTCCTTTAAAATAGACTATCTGACAATTTTTACACTGCTTGTTCTATCAGCAATCCCATATGGTGGCCATCACATTTTACAGGCTAAGTCACAAAGACCACATATTGTCCAGGGATACCCATTGAATTAAATGGTACAATAGGACTTGAAACTCCAACCACTGGACCACATAAGCTCTCGGTATTATTAAATATGGGCTGTGGTGCTCTGTTTACTGGGTCTTGTGAAAGAACAGAATATGTTTGCCATGTGGTTCCTAAGGCTTCAAAATTGTTTCAAGAGATAGCTTTTGTTGACAGCATATCACTTATTGGCTATAACACAGGCAAAATGATGTGTAAATGGAAAATGGAAAACACAGTAGTAATAATAATAATAATAATAATAATAATAATAATAAACATAGGAAGCTTTCAAAGTTGCACAGAATTCTCCATGAAGCAGGGAGTCAGTTGTGTGAACCTGGTTTAAGGATGGATGAATCAGTCAGTCAGTTTCGGTTTTCTCCATCTCTCATTTTCCCATTCTTAATTTCAGTTTTATTTATTTTTTTAAAATGTCCTGAGAATTCCTCAGATATACATACCGTTGTATGCCAAAAATGTACACATTTGCAAGCAATTTCTCTTCACCAAAGATGCATTTTGTTTACACTTTCCCCTATTATTTTTTTGTAAACATTACTTGGGTGAAAAACTGAACTATGAAATTTAGAGCAGTGTGAATCTAAAAGGAAAACTGTGTTTTGGTTCATGTATTGTTCGGGGATTGAGAATTAGGTTCTTCTGTATTAAAATGAGAACTGAAATGAGCTTCTCCATTCTAGTTTGGCTTTAATCTATGCACCTGCCTATTTTAATACTATGAGATGGTTTTTTAAAAAATAAAATAAAAATGCACAGAAAGCTAATGTTTGTTTCATTCAAATCAGAATTCACTACTCCCTATCCACACAGCTGCCATCAAAATGTAACTCAAGAAATGTAAACAGATAAATGAGACTATACAGAATACTTTAAGTTTTGGAGGATAATGACTTCCATATCCTTGTAGATAGAGAAAGCCTTACAAGGAATAATTTACCTAAGTAAAGATTTCCAGATCCACTTGTTATTTGGGTATTGAGCTTTGAGAGAGGGCGAGCAGCAGCTTTCATAAGCAGCTCGGATATATTTTCTCTCTGTTTCTCACTACCATGAAATAATTTTGTCCTCAGCTCCAACCACTACAAAGAAAGGAACTTCACAAATTCATCATGTTTTAGAAATGGGGGGGGGGGGGGCACGCCATCGCCGACAGCCTACCTCCCATGATGCTGATATTTCCAGCATTTTCTACATACTGATTCAGAATGCCAGCAGTCACATGAGAGCAGTACATGTGAAAAGGATCTAGGCATCTTGGTTGACCACAAACTTGACATGAGCCAACAGTGTGACGCGGCAGCTAAAAAAGCCAATGCAATTCTGGGCTGCATCAATAGGAGTATAGCATCTAGATCAAGGGAAGTAATAGTGCCACTGCATTCTGCTCTGGTCAGACCTCACCTGGAGTACTGTGTCCAGTTCTGGGCACCACAGTTCAAGAAGGACACTGACAAACTGGAACGTGTCCAGAGGAGGGCAACCAAAATGGTCAAAGGCCTGGAAACGATGCCTTATGAGGAACGGCTAAGGGAGCTGGGCATGTTTAGCCTGGAGAAGAGGAGGTTAAGGGGTGATATGATAGCCATGTTCAAATATATAAAAGGATGTCACATAGAGGAGGGAGAAAGGTTGTTTTTTGCTGCTCCCTTGAAGCGGACACGGAGCAATGGTTCCAAACTACAAGAAAGAAGATTCCACCTAAACATTAGGAAGAACTTCCTGACAGTAAGAGCTGTTCGACAGTGGAATTTGCTGCCAAGGAGTGTGGTTGAGTCTCCTTCTTTGGAGGTCTTTAAGCAGAGGCTTGACAACCATATGTCAGGAGTGCTCTAATGGTGTTTCCTGCTTGGGAGGGGGTTGGACTCGATGGCCCTTGTGGTCTCTTCCAACTCTATGATTCTATGACATAAATGCAGACAGCTAATACAGTCGTACCTTGGAAGTAGAACAGAATCTGTCCCAGAAGTCCATTCGACTTCCAAAATGTTTGGAAACCAAAGCGTGGCTCCTGCAACCAATTGGAAGACGCAGAAGTCCCGTTGGATGTTTGGCTTCCAAAAATAGTTCACAAACCAGAACAGTCACTTCCACGTTTGTGGCATTCAGGAGCCAAAACGTTCAAGAACTAAGCTGTTCAAAAACCACGGTATGACTGTAGACAGAAAAGCAACTGTGAGTGCCCTGCAGATTGATTGTAGCCGGGCATTCCAGCCAGACTGGAGGCCTGCCACTGCAAAGGGGGTGCTCTCTTATGGCACAGCTAGGTTGACTTCAGGATTCCAAGCATGGAAAAGGAAAATGAGGGAAACTGAGATAACCAGTCCATGTGAACTATTTTAACACAAATTGGTAATGGTGCAGGATACAGAGCTTTGGAGGAGGAAAGAGGACAGAATAGGAAGAACTTTACTGGATCAGGCTAAAGGCCCATGTAGCCTAGCATCATGTTCTCAGAGTGGACTCGTTAACTTTTTAGCTGCACACCCTACCTAAAATTCAAGAGGGGGAATAAAGTGTTTTGTTGAATCAAAATGTACTTCATGTGAGCTGTTTCCAGAGGAAGAACTGTAAGGGGAATGGGACTCTCTGTTGACCAGACAAGGGATTTTCCCACCTGCCTTGCCTCACCTTCCAGCTCTTGGGAGCTTTCAGAAAGCAGTTGCTGCCATGGCCATTATGTTTGCATGTCTTTTGATGATCTAAGTGAACTTTACTTGTGGTTGTGCTGTTTAGCCTATTTTTAAAGTTGTTTTTTTAAGAATGTTTTATAGAAGGTGGTTGTTTTACTAATGATTTGTGCATTGTTTTATATGATTTATGTTGTAATTGTGATGTTCTATTATGTTTTTGTTATTTATTGTTTGCGAGCCACTTTATGACTCGTGCGAGTGAAAAGCGGCATAGAAATATAAGAAATGAAATTAATAACAAGAGATTTGGGCCGCTTAGAAAAATGGGTAAAAACCAGCTTGCCTGTTGATAAGGGTGGCAGAATGGAAGGGTGTTCTGACAATTTGGAGAATCCTTAAGACCACAGATATTGGTGGCTTTTTTGTAACATATAATCATAAAATTGTAGAGTTAGAAGGGACCCCAAGGGTCATCAAGTCCAACCCCCTGAAATGCAGGAATTTCAAAGCATACATGACAGATGGCTATCCAACGTCTGCTTAAAAACCTCCAAGGAAAGAGAGTCTTTCATTTTAAAAATTATAGGTGCTATGTATAGTCACCTTAGAAGTTACACTGTAACATGATTAAGTGTCTTCTGAAGTGGGGAGACCACTTGGGGAGGGAGGAGACCCAGCCCATATTTCAGATCACATGCAATTATTCCTCTGCAGTACCTATGTAGCTGGTTATCCATTCACTTAAAATATACAGCTTTTATTTTTAATTTTTTTTGCAGATCTTCGAAGTTCACTATGGATCTTCCCTCCTTTTGGGCAGTGTCAAAGGTGTCTTATTTTTCCCAACAGTGCATATCAAACGATGTGCCAGGCATGGATTTTACTAGGCACTGACTGGCAGCTTTTTCTGCTTATACACTTGCTTGCAATTAAATGGCAGCTGCAAAGTTTATATTTGAGATGGAACAGGAAAATGCCCTTTCTTTTCAAGGAGGCTTCAGACGAAGTGTATAGCCATCATCACCCAGCAAAAGTGCTGACCACAAAAACCCTGGAGGAATTTTGCTCTTACCTAAAGAAACTAAATCCCTTCCAGTTTTCTTCTCACTCACGTTGTCCCAGAGCCCATTTTCAGCCAATGAGATGATGCGCTTGGAAACGGAACTCCCGTGGGACAGTTTGCGGGGCAATTCATTGCGGCCAAAGGAAATGTCACTTCCTCTTTCCTCCGGGCCTTTTAGCTGCTTATCCTCATCTCCATCCTCCACCGAATCTGCATTTTTTATGCTTAGACGTCTCATACGAGAGACCGAGTCAACTTCTTTCATCCTCACCAAACGGTCCATGGCAGCTCGGCTAGGGGCTGATGCAAGTTTGCCTTGCAAGGTCTCAATCACCTTCGAAGTGCATCTGGCTCTCTTTTCCACACCAGGTGGAACCATATTTCTTTCAGCAAATGGAAGCACAACAGACTCAGGAGAGGAAGTCTGGTCAGCTTTGGGTCTACCAAGACCTCCATGGTGCTCAAAACATTGTTCAGCTATCAAAACTGCTTGACCGGAAGGCTGGTCTTCAATAGAGCCCAATGAGATGTTTCTGTCTCCAACGAAGAGGGAGCTTTCTGTCCAGCCACACTTTCGTCTTCCTTCGTAAGAAGATACTTTTGCTTCCACCTTGCCCTCTGACACACTTTCTTCTGGCAATTCAAGGCTCTGGGGGACACTGTCAGAGTGAGAGTGTTCATCCTGAAGACTGCTGTTGTCAGGAATGAGGGACTCCACAGCTACCTCTATACCCAATATCCGAGCTGCTCTTGCCTGAAGCGATTCATTTGGGGGGATCTCACTGGTGATAGGTTTCCCATGACTATCTAGTTCAGTTCCTTGACCGTCATCAAACCCCACAGATCTCAGATCTGGCTCAGAGAGACCTTGGTTCCTATTTGTTAAAGACAATCGCCCTACAGAACCTCTGTCCAAGGCCAAGTTATTCCACGGCACTGCATTTTTTGACAGCCTACCAAAGTTGATGTTGTCTCTGTGATTCTTAACTTGTATTTCCTCACTGAAGTTAATGCTGTTGAATGGATTGTAGTGATCCTCATCGTCATAGCTGCTTGGCAGAACTTTTTCGATTGGGTGTGGACTCACAACCTGTTTTATTGTCCTTTTCCCAGCTTCCTGATTCCTTGATTCTGCAACCACATATTCATTCGCGGCCTTAACTGAACCACCCACCTCTTTTGCCTGCATGCAGCTTTGGGACCTAGCACAAGATATGACCCTTGCACTTGAGCTTTCAGATGCACTTAAACTTTCAGGTTTGGTTTTATCCCTCTCCTGTCTAAATATAGGAGTGACTGATATAACAGTTTCTGACTGCATGCCAGGTCTATGGTCCTGGGTTGGCCCATCAATCCTAGAGGTCCCACTGCTATCTGTCCTCTCTCCTTTCTCCCTTTCTGACTCCTGGTTGTCCTCATTCTCCATACTCTCATTCTCTACCCCATCTTCACTTTGTTCTTCCTGCTCTTGAAGCTCCTTGTTAAAACTTTCCAGCTCACTTATTATATCCCAAGGACGGCGGCTAACAGGTTTCAAGAGGAACTGCCCAAACAGCTCCTTACTACTGCAAGGGGAGCTTCCTTCCTCCCTGATGAGACAACTAGTTTCTCTTTCCTGCCCAGGGAGAGGGGTGCACGAAGCACAAGGCAGGTTCTGGCATGCCTTTGGGCTAAGGACTGCAGTCCGAGAACACACAATATTGCTAGCTTTGTCAAGAAACCCTGGAGCTTTTGCACTGAGTGTAACCTGCCTACATTTTCTGTCATCGGCAGGTAACACAGATAGATGTTCCGCTTCCGCAGTGGACGCCCCACATCTTGACAACTGCGAAGCTGTCACTGTATTTGAGCCGCTGGGTTCTAAGCGTTGGAGACGATGACACAAGATTTTGGGTTCTTCTGTGAAGCTGGTCTGCGTTTGCTGGTCTTTGTACTGATCACCTGGCCATGAGCCAGAGTACTGGAGCTCCTTGTGCTTAGCAGGCTGCAGGAGTCTGAGGTCATTCGTTTGTTTGAACTCTGGTCTCCACCACAACTCCTGTTTTTGTAGCTCATTCTTATTGGCCATGCTTCCTGTAAGGGCTTGGAGCTCCAAGTCAGTGGAAGAGGTACTGAGGAGGCTTTGTTCCTGCAGACCCCCGCTATCGTCAAAACCATTCTTCTCCTCGGCTCCCTGGGTTAAGTTGTTGTTCCTATCGGTATCAGGCAGGTTCAGTTCAGATTTAACTGGGACGGAGACCAAACAAAATATTGTCTCATTGGTTTTTTTCTTTGAACTCCTCTTGCTCTGAATCTCAGTCCCAGGTTCAAACGTTTTCACTTTAGTGACTGTCTCGCAGGGGGGTTCCATCTGTGAGCTTTGGACAGACAGCCTGCCTTTTGGGTATCTGTGATCCAAGCCATTACCTGCGTCATAACCGTCTCTTTGGATAGGCAAGGCACAACTGTCTTGATCGACGCTGGACTCAGCTAGCCACTTGCTGCCGTGTGCAGAACTGCCAGGGACCTGGTCACATTTCACAGCAGTATTTAGCGAGTCGAAAAAGGCACTGTTGTACTCTCGTTCCAGAGAGCTCTCTTGGAAGGCATGGGAGCCTGTCCTATTTGTATCCACAGCGTATTTCTCATCGTCCTGAAGACTGTCTTGGTGCACTACTTTAATATGCCGGATTCGAGGGTCATCAAAAGGAATGTACTGGACGGAAGACAGGTAGCCTTCCTCATGTCTCAGGTGGCTTTTCTTGTCACGAGGAACCTGCTCACCTTTGCAGTAGGTACTAGCAGAGGGATGGTAACCAAGCATGGCTCTCGTTCTCTCCACTGGACTCTGCATACCATTACTAAAGCACATATCATAGTCAGGCACTTCACCAGGCAAATGCCGGCTCATACTTTGCTGAGCTGGAGATTTGTAACAGGGAGGGGGTATGTACAAAGGGGGCTCCAGACCAGCATCTTGGCTGCAAGCATCCTGGATCTGATCGTTTGCTTTGGTCAAAGAGGAGATGGCTTCATCTTTCCGTTGGTCATCCTGGAGCGAGCCGGCTTCTAGGTTTCCCCTGGTTTGCTGATGCAGCTCGTATGACGGGGGCTTCAGGGGTCTGCCATACTTAGGCTTGGGCAAGGGATGGAAGTGGGCCACTGGCTCAGGGTGTTTGGAGGTCTCCAAGCCGAACCCAGTTGGGGGGCAAGATGTCGCTTTAGTTCCACGGAGCGAATGCTTGCTGTTGACCAAGGAAGGCATTTCAACACACCGCAGGCTCTCTGGTGAAAGAACTCTTGGCAAAGATTGCGATTTCCCCTTCGCATGGGAGGCAATGGCAGTACCTCCTCGTCTCACCGAATACATCTCTTGAAGCAGCCTTTCTCTGTCACCATCTGTCATGAGTCCTCCAAAGTTGGTTGGTTGGTTCCAACCTTCTGTCCTTAGACTTTGCCACCTGTAGTCCCCAGGGGCATTCCAGGTCTCCTGCATGCCAGTTCTCCTCACATTCTCCATTCCACCTCCTACCTCCCACTGACTTTCCTTATCAAGCCCATACAAGGCACAGGGCACTGCCATGCCTTTCATTTCAGAGTCTCCTCTGTCAGTATAACCCAACAATACACTAAAATCTTGGCCCCTTCTTCTCCAGTAGGCAAGATCTTTATCCGTCTTGGGACGTGAAGGCCAGGCTAACTGCGGTCGGTCATAAAACCTGAAAAACAAAATGAAATCTTACTAAAGAGGCCCATACAAAAACAAACAAACAAGCTTTCCCCCCCTCCATAATTAAAAATAGAATCTCTGCCACCCAGAATCATGAGCTTGTTTCTAATCCCAACACCCCCACAGATATGATGCACGTGATCTTTCTATGAGGAACTACAAAAGAGTTCTTTACTTACAAGACATTTTCTTTTACTGCAGTGCATACACGTTGTAAAACTGCATGCATAACATTCCTTTGCATAATCACATTTCCTAAACTTCATGGTCTTTCTTAACATGGAAGTGATTTCTGCATTGGAAGTCTGCAACTTATGAGTTGTCTCTTAGTGAGAAATCCATACAAATTCCTAAAACTGTCAACTCTCTATAGCACATCAAGATGCCATGTTAGTATTCCTGCAAACTGGAGGATCAGACATGTAACTGCCATTGAGTATAAGCCAAAAGAAACATCAAACTTCACTGACAGGGTAAGAATATAGCTCAGATAGGATCGTTTTCTTCCATTCCTGTCAATCCAAATGTGTGGAGGTTGTTCGTGAGTGAGAGGAAGAATTGTCCATGGATGGGGAACCCAAGGACTCCCTTCCTCTTAAAAACAGAAATATTCAAAAATGAAAATGTAATGCACCCCCAAAAAAGATTATTATTTTTTTTTAAATGAAATGCACACATACACATCTGGCTGCCAATAATCCTCATTCTAAGCACTGTTCAATCACTTTTGTTACGTGCATAGATTCATCCTATCAAGCAAAACTGTTCATAGACCAAACTGAGATAATAAATATTTTTCATCAGAAAGATCAAATGAAATCATCTGGGCAAAATGTTCAGGATGGAAAATTACATCCTTCCAGGGGCCAGAAATGAGAGCACGATCATGTCAACAACGTACAAGATTAGTCCAGGCTATATAAATAAAATCACACCATGAACAAGAATGCTTAGTATGGTTTGGATCAGAGCCAGGATCTCTCCCTTAAATGAAGTGTGCAATTGACCACCATCAGCATTTTGAAATTATCACATTTGTGTCAATTTCATTAAAGGTCAGAGGATGTTCTAATACAGTCCATCAAAAGGTGTAGAAAGTGTGTTTTTATGACCTGCTAAATAATACTCTAAGACTGGAGAGCTCTATACATGGAAGCAAGAAGGTCAAACAAAGAGAGGAATGATTAATAGAAGATGCATTTGTTACATTAGTTATTTTGCCTTTCCTCAGTTGAGCTCAAGGTGGCACACAGAGAATTCTCAGGTGTTCTCCTAGTCCAACTGCTGACTGGTTCCTCATGTGCCTTCAGATCATTCTGTATCTTAAGGTTTTGTATAAATTAAAAAATTGTCCAGCAGTACCTTAGAGACCAACTAAGTTTGTTTTGGGTATAAGCTTTCGTGTGCATGCACACTTCTTCAGATTCCAGACGGACTTCCATTTCATGCAACTCAATGTGGTGCCTTCCATGATTCTAGATTCAGGTAGGTAGTTGTGTTGGTCTGACGCAGTCGAAATATAAAAATAATAATAATAGTTGTCCAGTAGCACCTTAGAGACCAGCGAAGTTTGTTCTGGGTATAAGTATCTGAGGAAGTGTGCATGTACAGGAAAGCTTATACCCAGGTATCTGAAGAAGTGTGCATACCCAGAAGAAACTTAGTTGACCTCTGAGGTGCTACTGGACAATTTTTTAATTTTTTTATTTATTTGACTGTGTCAGACCAACACAGCTACCTACCTGAACCTTAAGGTTTTGTGTACGAGATGGGAAGCTGAGTCAGAACACTGATCCATCTAGCTCAGCACTGTCTACAATGAGTGGCAGTGGCTCTCTCCCAGGCCCACATGGAGTTGCCAGGATTAAACTCAGGACCTTCTGTGTGCAAGGCAGATGCTCTACTAGTGAGCTAAGAATAAAAGAAGAGCCTGTTGGATCAAGACCATCTAGTCCAGCATCCTTTTCAACCAGATGCCTGTGGGAAACCCACAAGCAGGAATCGAGCACTCTCTTCTCCTGTGGTTTCCATGATCTGGTATTCGGAGGCATTACTGCCTCTAGTGATGAAGGTGAAGCACAGCCATCATGACTAGTAGCCATCAATAGCCATCTCTTCCAATTTGTCCAATCCTTTTTTTAAAGCCATCTGAGTCGGTGGCCATCGCGGCCTGTGGGAGTGAGTGCCATAGTTTAACTACACACTGCAGCCTTTCCCCAGAATGACAACAGGAGACGGAAGACTTGAAAACAAGCTCTATTTTGAGCTGTCACTCTTTTTGCATCAAGGTCATTTTGCACAAACTGCTTTCCACATTAAAAGAAAGAAAGAAAGAAAAAAGTGATGGAAAACACTGCACTGAAACCTAGAGATGGGTTTCATTACTTAACCAGGATTGAAACACATTTAAAGTCCTGCATTAGAAGAAGGAGTGACAGTGGGGTGGGGGAGAGAGAAAGCATTTGTTCCGAAGTGCTTGTTTCCATTTTTGTCTGAGCACAACCTGTATTTTCAGCATTTGTCCCTTAAAATAAACTCTGCCTTTCCTTTTGTTCAAAATTTTGTTGCTGGCAGACGGCTGCCAGAGTGGAGTTGCTATTTGTCTCCCGCCAAACACAAACATCCCCCCACTCCTTCCAGGATGATTTGTCCCAGTTCAAAAGTGCATGGACAGTCGGCTGCAGGGAAGCGCAACTGCAGCGGCACCATTTTCTGAAGCTATCCACAGGATGGAGTTAGTTTCACGAGACCTTCCGCAAATGTTCCCGAGAAAATTTAAAGGGAACATCTGCACCCTAAAAGAGGGCAACATATAAAGGCTGAGTTTGGGTTGAATCCACCTGTACTGAGGTAAAATATGTATCTACCCATTATACTCCTGTAACATTTTTTAAAAGCTCACTATGCAAAATGCACTAACTGATTAATGGCATTGATCAAGTATTAATTTAAAAGAGGAACCTCTGAAGATGATTCAGATACTTCAGCTGGCGCAGAATTCAGTGGCCAGGTTGCTCATGGTAGAAAGATGGTCTGAGCATACAACACCAATCCTGGCCTGACCGCACTGGTTGCTTTGCATACAAAGATCTCAGGATTCAACCCCCTGCATAACAGGTAAGGATGGGGGTGTCTTCTGCCTGAAACCCATGGAGAGCATCTGCCAATCAGTTTAGACGATACTGAGCTTGATGGACTAATGGAATAAGACAGCTGTTCATACCATCCTACATTCCTCAGTTCTTATTTTCCCCTGTCCTCCAAGCTTTTGACAAGCGAACTCAAGAAAATCCAATCTCCGACTGGACATCCTCTGCATCACAATCTTACTGAGATACTCACTTAGAACCACCAACAGACTGACCGCATAATAAGCAAAGAAACTCACTTACTTAGAGATGCTTTGGATGTTTCCAAAGTCTCTCTCTGTCCTGTTCTGATTAAGGGCTAGACACAAAGAGGGTATTATTAGCAAAAACAACCACTGGTTGTCAAGGCTGGAGGTGGTCACAAGCAGAACAAATTAATAGTTGCTCTTAACAAAATCAAGGCTGTTGGAAAGCTAAACTGAGACCTTTGCTTGGATTTGCACATGTCTAAGAAAACCTGGGAAGTGGGGATCTTACCGTCCTTCTGAAGCATGAGTATTAGCCAAACTCGAGAAGTCTTGATGGTAACTGGGACCCAGTTGCCTCCCTTGGATGGCATGCCTAGCTTCATTGTCATTCAGGTAGCTTTTAGCTACTGTCTTCTTGCTGCCAAGACTGGCTCCAGTGTTTGTCGGGAACCCATTCACAGTTCTATAACCAACTCTCCTATCTGTGATCTCTTGCTGGAATCCATCAGTTCTGTTCTCATATGAATTGATAGGGGCTTTAGACAATTTGTATCCATGAGAAATCAGGAGATCCTCTACGCTGAACATGTTGCACTGGCTTCATTCACCTTGGTACCCCTGGAAGTTCTCTCGAACTGGGCCCATCACTAAAAAAAAGACTTGTGTGAGTATAGAAAGGCATATTGATCCAACTCCAAAGCAGACAACCAGCCCCAATTTATATATACATATATAAAAGATCTAACTGCATGCAGAGAGATTTCATTAAATCGCCATTAAATCTATAATGATTTATAGAATTCTGTTAACATAAAGTGTGCTTTACCATCTTTATTTGGTTACTTCTTGCAATCTCCATGCAAGGTACGCTGCTACTGTTACATACTTAGAGAATTGAGGCTGAGTGCCAATGAATTGTGATCCCTGAATTTCTATTACTTGTCTACCAAATCTATGACTGAGGTGGGATATTAACCCAGAGCATCTGGAAAGGTATTTCATGGCAAAGAGATAAAAGTTGTCTTGAATCGTCTTGGACTAGTATAAAAGGCTGAGATTTAATACATTTTGTAGCTCTTCCTTATGCATAATGTAAGAACGCTGGTAGCACATTTCAAAGGCAAAAGCCCAGCAATGATACACTTGAATAACTCAAGAGTCAACCACATCAAATGCCTCTGCTAGCATGACCAACTTGAAGGTCCATGTATAAGTCATGTGTCTTTCCTGGCTGCATGTGGCTGGGTCTACCCACTTGTTTTGCTGTGCTGTTTCCTGAATCCTCTGCAGCTCTGGGGAAAAAAATACCAAATGCCTAAATGCCCACTTGAACTTCATAGACCCCAGGTGCATAGCATTTCTCAGCCCTGGTATAAGCCAACCATACAAAAAGAAAAAAGGAAAGACAGGACTTTGGAAATTCAAAGACCACAAAGCCAACTCCAATGTTACTTTCCCTGCAGCTGCTTTCTAAAAGATTTACGTGTGCATGGACATCCCTTAGCTCTTGCACCTGGAAATGAAACGTCCTTTGCAAAAAGTTGCCATTGAGGCAATGCCAGACACTTGGTAAGCTTTGCCTAGAGGAGGGGTAGCAACCTAAGGCCCATGGGCCGGATGCAGTCCAATTGCCTTCTCAATCCGGCTTGCGGACAGTCCGTGAATCAGTGTGTTTTTACATGAGTAGAATGTATGCTTTTATTTAAATTCATCTCTGGGTTATTTGTGGGGGCTGCCTGGTGTTTTTACATGAGTAGAATGTGCGCTTTTATTTAAAATGCATCTATGGGTTATTTGTAGGGCATAGGAATTTGTTCATTCCCCCCCCCCCCAAAAAAAAATAGTCCAGCCCACCACTTGGTCCGAGGGATGGTGGACTGGCCCACAGCTGAAAAAGGTTGCTGACCCCTGACCTAGAGAGTCTATGATGGCCATTTCACCATGCTGGACATCACAGCTATTTGGTGATAGATATGCATCCTAAAGAAAAAAACTTATGTGGGGAATGAGGAGAGACAAAACTGCAAAGATTAATATCTCCTTCATGTCTGAATTCACAGGTATTTTACACTGCCTTTGCTGGCAGAAGCTGATGGAAATTGCAGTCCATAACATCTGGAGGGCACCAGGTTGGCAAAGACTGGTCTAACACGTTCGTCACACAAGGTTTATTGTACAGTGGATTTAAACACACACAAATAGAGAACCAACTTTTGTGGTTTAACGGCATGACCATCTTTGCTTTGAAAAGGATCATTCCAACCATTTAGTCCAGTGTTTCCCAAACCTGGGTCTCCAGCTGCTTTTGGACTACAATTCCCATCATCCCTGATCACTGGTCTTGCTAGCTAGGGGTGATGGGAATTGTAGTCCAAAAACAGCTGGAGACCCAAGTCTGGGAAGCACTAATCTAATCCAGAGGCAGGAAGCCATCTTCATTCCAAGGGCCACATTCCTTTCTGGGCAACCTTCGTGGGGCCACTTGTCAGAACAGGTGGGGCCAGAGACAAAAGTGTGTGGAGCAACAAATGGAAAACTCCACTCTTTTCACATTAGGGTACTTTCGACACTCCCTTCTCTGTACTCCATCCAGGCAAAGAAGATGTGTTATTTGAATTCAAGGATATGTGCCAGCCAAGCAAAAACATCCAAGGAGGCTGTAAAACAGGGACTGTCCAGGGGGCAGCCTGGAGAGGGAGGCTGTGGCTAAGGAGAGGCCTGAGGACCAGCTAGAGAGACCTGGAGGGATAAGCTGAACTAGTCCAAGTGTCCACGGAGGCACAGCCGAAGTTTGAAAGCAGCCAAATCCACACAGGAGCAAGTCATTGTCAGTTGCGGCAGACACTGCAAATGCAAGGAGTCCCATTCTTGAAGGGAGGTGGCAAAGAGAAGGAAGAACTGCCAATTCTGGAGCAGTCTTCTAACAGATGGGGAGGTTGGTTCAGGGCAACTTGCAATTATTTCTCCATCCCTAATTGTTTTTTCAAGCATAAACACCTGGGACTGTGCGAGGAACTCATAAGCACAGAACATGGACGAACAGCTGGCTGCTAGAACAATTCGCCCTCCAAGAGGAAGATCCACTTTGAGCACCGTAAAACAACAGCATGGTGTTGACAGGTCACAGGTGCAAGGAAGAAATGTGCTTTTCCTGGTGGTATATAAATTAACAGGAATGGTTGTGTGTGCAGTGTCCATTTTCCGGCCATTGACACACTGTTGCCTGGGCAGAAAATAGGCTCTAAGAAGCTCTTGAGAGACCCCAAGAATTGGCAGTGGAAGTAAATCATTAGCGGCAAAATTGCAAGGTGATGAAAACCATCCCAGGATAACTCTGCAGACTTTCAAGAAACCTGGCTAGCTAGCTGTGAAGAGTGATAAACAAATACTCTTTGAAAGACACAAACTACTCCAAGATAGTCTCTTTGGGAGCAGGATTCTCATCTTGGAAGTTGGAAATGGTACCTTAGGTTTCATATTGCCAAGGGGAAAGAGGTCACCCCAGTGCTGAAGAACAAACAGACCCAAACTTGAGCTGTAAATCTAAACTTAAGAACTGATGTAGTAAAAAACAGGGAAATCTCACTTCTGCCCTTAATTCAGTGGATGACCTTAGGCAAACCATTCTCTCTCAGCCTCCCCACCTGCAGCATAGGGACCCACTTTATAGGGATACTGTGAGAATAATTTATGCAAAGCACCCTGATTAGTGCTGTATAGCATCACCATCATTTTTGCAGCTCACCACAAGGAGCCATTGGGAACTGTAGTTCAGTGGGGATTCAGAGATTTCTCTGTTAGATACCTTAAACTCCCTGAATTATGACCCCCAGGATTCTTAGGGAATGGGTGGAACCAGTGATATGTGAAAGTTTATGTTGGAAATAGAGAACTGAAATATGGGCCGAAATGGAATTCAATGAGAAGGGCTACAGAGCACATGCTTGGCATGCAGAAGTTCCCAGCTTCAACCATGGGCAAATCTGGGTACAGCTAGGACAGACTCACTGCCTAAAACCCTGGAGAGCTGCTGCCAGTCAGTGCAGACAATATGGAGATAGATGGGCTAATGGGCTGCGTCAGCATAACTCTTAATTTTCATTTGCACACAAGAAAAACAGAGACAGCAGAAAAGGAAGTACCGGTAAGAACTTTATTTTTAAAATGTCATTCTTTGTGTTAGGTTCTGAAATAACAAAAATACAGCAACGATGATGATTATGATGATTACATTTGTTAGTTGTTTATCTTGTGCAAGGCTACCCAAAATGACTTACAACCAATAAATCACATGGAGTCTTCTAATCTGCTATGTGTTTTGTAATTAAGCTTGGCAGGCATGTTGTTTGCTTTCATTGTCCTCTCTCTCTCTCCACCCCACACTGTCTCTTTTTCCATATAGCACAACTATATGGAAACTAAATATTATACAATGTCCCTGTATATTCCCCCCTTCCCTAAGCCATAGTTTGTTTGAGCACTACAAGTAAACTGTGGCCATTGTATCAGATATTCAACCTTTTATTCCCTCTGTACTCCCCCACATTGGTTATATTGATCCCAAATCTAGCTACATCATTTACAAATAAATATAATTGCATCATGGATCTCTATATTATACAGCAAGCTGGTTGTGGCTCATATTGCTATGTAGCCACTCTCTAAACATGGAAGGCACATGGGAAAGATCCCTCAGTGAAGGTGTTGCCTCACCCAACACACATTCACAAGCCCAATAACAGGGACAGTATGAGTGTGTGCTAATACCTGGCTGAATTCCTACTTTGGTCTGAAGTGCCAAAGCCGCAGGGGGGTGATTGCAGTATCAGTACTTTTAGATGTGTATAGCTGGCTTTGGAAGTTCATGAAATGAAAAAACAAGCCCTGTCAAAAATGTCTTTCTCCCCCAGCCTGCCCCAGCGGAGCTTCGTAGTTCTAAATGCTGTGGAATTAAGCCTGAACATGAGATGAGAAACACACAAATACACAGGATAAGAAACAATGAAACAAGTAACAGGCAAGCCAGACTCATGCATTTCTGATCTGATTCCCAAGTCCATCTGGCTAGACTTCAATCTCTTAAATATTTGCAGAACTCTGTATTGGCACAAGAACTCTTGTCCTGCACATGCCCAACAGGTCCTTTGTGCTCCAGAAAATGATATTCAAAGTGTTAAACAGGAAACTTGTTCATAGCTTCCCAAATGACACGGAAAGGCAACTCGTTTGCAGCTCTCCAAATGATGGTGAAACAAAAGGACTGTTTGGACTGTGTCAAAGCTACGAGAGAAGATAATCTTTTTGAACAGTGGACTGTTTGCTAATGGTCAGTGGACTTTTCTAGAGCCAGCTGCAGATGTTCTGCTCAATCGCTTTTGCTAGCCAGAAAGCATTGCTCAAATAAGTATTTATGGCAGGAGGTAATTTTTGTGGCACACCACATACATACGGGTGGAGGCTAGAAGAGTTGGAATGTTTCTCTGGCAAGGGAGATACAGTATGAGCTAGCGGAAAGGAACCATACACATTATGCTTTGCTTCTGGAGACCTGAACTGATGATGCATTCAAGATTAGTACCATCAGTCTGCTTGCTTGCCTGCTCTCCTACTCAACCTGTATTTTTGAAAACAAGCAGCTATCACAAAAATGTCCACAATCGCCGCTACTCTCTCTTCAAACAGAAATAAATCTGATGTCCCTAAAACTTCCTACAGTTTACAGAAGCAGGGAGCAGCACATGGAAACAATATTGTCCTCCTGATCTCATTTGCCCCCTTTATACCATTTGACATCGATTCCTCACCCTCAAATGGTGTGATTTTATTTATTTATTTGCAAGTATTTTCTGCAGCATCTCTTCATAACCATGATGGATTTATATTGTCCCATGTGCACATCATTCTGCTGTAGTCATTGTTCTGCAATGCTTCCCCAGCGTATAACACAGCAAAAGTGGGGCAAAAATAAACAAAACCCCTACTTTTTGTGGTATGAAAAATTACAGGATTTCAACATGAAGCTATGGGACATACAATGATTAGGAATAAGTCGTATGCCTTCCCCAAAATGTTTACAAACACAAACTGTATTGAAAGCAGGATTGCCTTGATACCATCCTGTTAGAAAATTGGTTTTTTAATTAATTTTTAATTTGCAAATTTAACAAAGAAAAAGAAGACCATATAAAAAGGATGCAGTAACTGTCAGTACATCCATCAAATATATCAATTAATGCAAGGCCTCCAAATGTCCACATAGACATAGGACATAGGAAATAACGTTCATATGTAGCCAGGGCAATGAGATCCTCAGATCATTGTATGACAGGAGATATTTATCCTTCCAGGCTCAAAATCTCCTAGCAACTTTAAGGGCTTTTGGTGTCCTGCTGCTAATCCCCATTTTATAGGAATGACATTTCAAAGTACATGAACATCTGTAAACCTTTAGGATTTCGCCAATACAATTGATACGGATGAGTTCAGACCAAAAAGAATATGTCACTGGACAAGCCCACATCATATGCCTCAAAGAGGCATTTTCAGTTTTATACCTCCCACCGCTGTCTCCACAAATGGTTGTGGAGTCCAATATACCCAAAACATTAAATTTTGCTGGACCAATCTCAAATCTAAAGGGACATTCCATACAAATTATAAAGCCGCTTTCCATTGTTTAAACTGTACTAAACATTCTAATTCCCTATTCTGCATCTCTCTTAAGGTCTTGAAATTCTACCTTACAAAGATCCTTTAAGCCTTTATTGACAGCAGTTATGGGGTTAGCTTTCTGTAACACATATAACTGCCCCAAAACCTCCATGGGTGCAAATCATCATGAATACACAATAAAAAGGACATCTGGCGGGGCTGATAATTATAATCTCAAGCAGGCAATGTAGTGCGTATTAAAAGCAAATGCCCACTGAGCAGCAAACAAAGCAAGAAAACGAACAGTGTGGACCCCTGGTCTTTCCCATCAGAAACTGGCTGAGATTGAACGTGCAGCCTTTCTAATCTTATGCAAGAGTTAAAAAGGCTGGGAAAATATTGTACCTTCCTGGGGCTCCTTTGTTTTGTTTGCCAATGACATCACAGATTTCGGAGCCGATTTCGCTTCCTCAGGATGCTGGCTATCTCCCCAGAGTTTCCGACTTGTCAAACGTTAAGCCAGAGCAGTTTTGTGGAAACATGAGCCAGACCCTCTTTAGCTATCTCCAAGCTACACTGGACATGCATATATTTTAAAAAGGACTTTCTCACCCAGCCGTTGCAGAAAAGAGAGGAAGCAATGAGATCACCCTCATACTACTGATTTTTCCCCCTTCTCCTGCAACTCACTAAGATGACTTGTTTCAAAGAGGAGGAATCACTCTCATGCCTTCCCCCGGATTAAGGCCATAATGAGGGCTAACAGGAATGTCATTTGATGCAGAAGTGCTACAGGCAGGCACTCAGCTCAGGCCGTTCTCCTAAGTTCCTATTTCTCTAATAAGTGAGCAAAAAGAAGAAAAAGATGCCTGGAGGGGAATGTCAAAGAAAACAACACGTCGTTCTCCGGTGCCAAATTTCCTTGCTTGCTTGTTCATCTTAACACATTGCTGTTTCTCTCAAGGCGGTTTTCGCACAACAAAAACATGTCTGAACATTTATTATCTGAATCAAGCCTGGTGGGGAACCTGTAGCCCAGGCAAAGGCAAACTCGGCCCTCCAGATGTTTTGAGACTACAACTCCCATCATCCATAGCTAACAGGACCGGTGGTCAGGGATGATGGGAATTGTAGTCTCAAAACATCTGGAGGGCAGTTTGCCTATGCCTGCTGTTAGCCCACCAGGCAGTGATGGACTCCAGGTTCAACTACCCCCGACCACTGGCTATGCTGGCTGGACTGATGGGAGCTGGGAGTTCAGCAATGTCTGTAAAGCCACACATTCACACAATCTAAATGGAAGTCGCTAATCCACAGAAGAGATTTCAGGGGGCAGGGGGAAGAGGACAGTGTGTAACACATATCTAGACAAAAATCTAGACAAAAATCTAGACAAGAGGAGAGATGTTAGGGTAGATGCTGGATGCTCCAGGGTGGTGTTCTTCCGACCCACAATGCTACAAAGAATGCAATTGCCTATATTTTGAGAACTGAAAGAGCACAGCCTTTATAATTTGGCATTTTGAGACCCTCAGCTTTTACTTTAGAAAAAAAATATGGCCCAAATCCAGGTAAAAGTTAGTCATATTTGTCTCAATATGACAAGTTAGCAGTGACTAATTGCAGTCTCATCATCAATGAAACTTCAGCATGACTTTTTTATTTATTTAATAGATTTTGTCTACCTGGACATGGTGGCTCATCTTTTACTTTCCTCCATGCATACACACATTTGCTACATTGTGTGAAAAGCGACAAACAAGGGAGTATGAAGATGACAACCTGTATAATGCCCCTTGGCAGAAGACATGGGAGGTGGTAATCCATTTATCATAAGTTTTGGTGTAAAGGATACTTCAAAAGAATGTTTTTAAAAGTCGTATATGTCATCCTGGGCTCCTTTGGAAGGGCCATATATAAATTTAATAAATAAATAAAATTACATCTTGTTTATGGACTTAATTTTTTTTTCTGAGAAAAGGCAAACAAAACAAATGTGCTTGTACTCTTCAGAACGATAGAACAACACTTTTAATTTATTAGGCACCACCCGCGGATGTTCCTTGCTGATGTGCCCCTGGAGTTGCATAAATAACTGAAAATATAATAAAAACAATGCAACATCTATCCCCCAAGCCCCGCCCTCTCGTTTTTCACGGATAACAAAAATATTATTTAAAGGATGGGGGTGGAGGAGAAGACGTGGGAGAAAAACAAAACACACATTCAATTGTGGCCAGAAGTACAATTTAACAACAAAAGGAACACAGTTTGAGGCAGGGGGGGGGGGGTCCTCCTTAAAGAAAAAGCCATGGCTTATGGTTGTTACAATCATAAATGAGGTGCTACACACACACACGCGCACACACACACACACACACACAGAGAGAGAGAGAGAGAGAGAGAGAGAGAAGTAACTAGCACAATCAGATGAAGTCAACCTGAGGTGACCAGTGGATTCTTGAGTAGATGGGTGGTGCTGAATCACAGATAGCCATCAGGACACAGCCCTGGCAGAGACCAGCTCGCAGCTGCCAAGATAACTACTGAAGCTCCTTTGATGGCGATAAAGAAAGCACATCAGTCTCCAACATTACAGAACATGGTGTGTTTTTTTTGGGGGGGGGGGTCCCTCCATCTTTCTTTCTTTCATCCCCGGATTCCATGCTCTTTTAAAAAAAACAAACCACCTTCTGTACAACAGTCAATATTCAAGAACTCTCTCCTCCCAAGCACCAAATATCTATTTAATTACATTTAACTTTTAAGTCATTTCAGCTTTTAAAGCAAAGTTTCATTCCACAAGTTGCCCTGTG
This sequence comes from Podarcis cretensis, assembly GCF_951804945.1. Lineage (NCBI taxonomy): Eukaryota > Metazoa > Chordata > Lepidosauria > Squamata > Lacertidae > Podarcis > Podarcis cretensis. The sequence goes on from NC_137181.1 coordinate 20,514,817, forward strand.
TTCCCAAAAGCCTTTAACCACTGCTTTTTTCAGGGGAGACGCAGGGGGACACATACCGCTAAACATTTTGTGAATCTAAGTTTGGCCTCATTGCGGGGCAGTATTTCAATAGTAGGAAAATGAGAGTACCCCTAAACATTTTTTAAGAAAAAAAAGCACTGCCTATAACCATGTGTTCTATGGATGTTGAATACTTAATAAAACTATGCCAGGTTGATTCAAAAGTAGACTTTATTGTCTGTTTGGCTCTCTTGGACATGGGCTGTCAGTTTCTCCCTTAATGTTAAGTTCCGGCATCTCAAATCTCAAACAGGTCTGCATTTAGAGTCTTGCAATAGTAAGACATGCAACAGTCATGAGGTAATAAGATCCATCAGGAAGAGAGAGAGAAACCAAGGGCTTTATCATTGGTGTGATGTAGTGGTTAGAGTGTCAGAATAGGAGCTTGGAGACCAGGGTTCAAATCTCCACTCAGCCACAAAGCTGATTGGATGACTTTGGGCAAGTCTCCGTCTCTCAACCCAAGCTACCTCACAGGGTTCTTGCGATGATGTAATGGATAAATATGAGATTTTAAAAGAAATCAAGAGTTCCTGAGCAGATATCCATTTGGAAATCCTTCAGCAGTTCTACCCAACACTGTTACTCCTCCTCTCCTTGAAATATTTCAATTCCAGCTAGCCACTGCAATAATTCAGTAACTAAGAAACATTGCTCATTTCCTCCTCCCTCCCAATCCCTTCTCCTTTTATGCCATGTATGTTATATTGTAAGCCTGAGAACAGGACTGCCATATTATTTGCATTTGTAAGCCAAGCATTCCAGACGCTGCAGAGATGGCACAGTTCACACAAGGAAAGTAGCGCCAAACCTTTGGCTCTGCCTCCTTGCAAAGCTGGACCTTTTCCCAGTTGTTGCATATCCAGTTCAGACGTTGGCTTTATTTCATTATCTTCATAATAATCCCTGCCTTGAGTAAATGCCTGTTAAGAAAAGTAAGGCTGGTGACAGGGTTGTGCACATGTGGGTTTTTAAGAGTTTCACAAGAGTGCTGTGAACTTCACAACAGAAAGATGCGGTTTGTGTGGTGTGAACACTCATTTTGTTTTTCCTGCTGGTAAAACAGGTTTTCAAATTGCTTTTAAAACCTGCAAAAACAGTTTGGCCATTGCTCTGCCCATTTTGGTCTCTGACATTTAGACCCCACCTTTCCCCCCAAGGAGCTCAAGGTGGCATACAGGGTTCTCTCCGTCCACATTTAACCCCACAACAACCTGTAAAGTAGGCTGAGAGGCAGTGACTGGCCCAAGGTCACCCCAAGAGCTTGGAGAGTTGAACCCTGGTGTCCCAGCTCCTAGTCTGTCACTCTAACCACTGCACCACACTGGCTCCCACCAGAATTTGTGCTTGCACAACAGAACGATCTCCCCTCTCTATCCCCTGTGCATCCCCCTAAATCATCTTTCCCTGCACCCCCGAGGCTCATCTTTCTTGACAGCCTTCTCCTTCCTTCCCCATCCCTCCATGTCATCTCATGAATTAAACCTATCAAAGTACAGGGAACGGACCTCTTTCCCCACTCAAAGAATCAACTCAAGAAAGAACTTCAGACAGAAATGTTTTATTTCTTCTGATCCACCTCTAGCAGTTCTGAAAACAAAAGAACAGCAGCATCAAAATAAATTCTGCTGGTTTTTAATGACACCTAGTACCGGACAAAGTCCTCCAAAGAGAACATGCCAAGTTTGTTCTTGGTGGTGGAGGGGGGGAGGGAGAAAAAGAGCAGGGAGGCTTAAGCAGTGCTCACTGGCATTTCAGAGAGATGTCACAGCCTCCTTTAGTTATTTGGCACAGCAGAGTGTACATTTCCTCCAGGCACAACTCCTATTTCGCAGTCTTCAATGCACATGTTTGAGGTGTATGTTGGTGTGGAAATATAGTGTCAATACCTCCCACCTACCCCAAGAAAATCCACCAACCCAAACAGGCTATTCTTTCATATTGATTACAGTTGCCACCTAACTTGTAAGATCTTGGGAATTACGAGGAAGACTATATCAAACCATCCCTCTCCCCCGCCCCCCCCAAAAAATAATCCTTCGCATGAACTGCTACAAGGTTACAATACCTGCATTTGGTCATTGAGTGAGAAGAAATGTTTTAATGAAGAATCCCATCAAGGCGTTTGTATGACAAGCAACACGGGTTATAAAACTTTGGCTCCACGATCAAAAGGAACACACACATCTACAACGCAAAATAGTACATTCAGTGTGGGAGTTAAGTGGGAGGGCATAACTGAAGACACCTCTCAAGCTGTTTTTGGACTACTACTCCATCATCCCTAGCTAGCAAGATCAGTAGTCAGGGGTGATGGGAATTGTAGTCCAAAAACAGCTAGAGACCAAAAGTTGGGAAACACTTGTTTTAAAGGGGTTTGTTGATTGGGATACAGACAGACTACCTACTGAGCGAAGAGATAAAGAGATAAAGACCCAAATGCTTCCTTGCCCTGTCTTCTGGGACAATTTACAAGACCTTTAGGATGGCTTGGGGAAATTTTTTTGTCAAGCTGACTTAAATTAATGCCACAAAGCTACTGAAATGAATTTGTTTGTGACACATTTGTATCAGCAACAGAAATGATCACAGGTTTATGGTTAGAAAGTTACCAAAATACTTATTTGCTGTACAGTGGTACGATACCTCGGTTTACGAACTTAACCCGTTCCAGAAGTCTGTTCTTAAACCAAAACCGTTCTTAAACTGAGGTGTGCTTTCCCTAACGAGGCCTCCCACCACTGGTGCCCTTCCACAGTTCAGATTCCATTCTTAGATCGAGGTAAAGTTCTCAAACCAAGACACTATTTCTGGTTTTGCGAAGATTGTAAACCAAATTGTTCTTAAACCGGACTGTTCTTAAACCTAGGTACCACTGTACTTATTTGGATGCTTACTTATGGTACACTTCAGAATGCCTTAACTAAATATACAAAACATCAACCTGGCTCTAGGCAAAGGTTGATGGACAATTTCATCATTCATTAGATTCCACCCCCCAAATGTTGGTTTCACGGCTGCCCAGCTGCTGTTGACCCGTGAAAGGGCCTACTCGTTCTGGGTGGAAATGTCCTCATTAACAACATTCAGGAAGAATTTTAACAATTCTGCTCACTTGATGGCTTAAAGACAGACAATGTTCCCAGCAACCGTGAAATTATTAGCTATGAGGGTATGTGACCTTTTCAAAAAAAATTAGATGCTCTTAATATTTTTAGATGTCCTAAATAAGTTTTCATTTTATTTTTAGCAGTATTGTTTTGCTACTTCGTTGTCTGCCGCCCTTTGGAGAGGAAGGGTGGGTCAGAAATTTAAGAAATAATAATGATGCAATATTCATCTTTTCACCTCTGTAGTGAATTCCACATGTCCCGCCAGCTGTTTATCTTATTATTGCAGAGAGATAACCCTGTTAAGTTGTATTTGAGGTGAGTGGATGAGGAACAGGACTGAACATGCTGACCCCCACTCCACTCCAAACCTTCATGCATTTTGCTTAACATCTGCATGTAATCTGTGTGTGTGTACACAACAAAAGCTGGAAAGAGCGATGTGCACACACAGCTGCATGCAGATGAGCTTGTTTTGCTCTGAAAGGCCGCCTATGAATATTTCAAATAAATAAAAATAAACTGGCTGAAATGACTGGCAGAATCCGAGATTTGGGAGAAGAAACAATGGAAGAGGACTGGAAGAAGTTTAAGGATTATCTACAAAAATATTATAAGTTGTATGAATGTTAAGTATTTGCACGATTTAGAAAATACCAGCTCCAGCAAATAGGCTTTGTAAAATAGAAAATTAAGTTATAAGTAAGAAAAGGTCAAAATTTAAGGTAATATTTTGTTTAATTTTAAGGTATGAGCAATTGATAAAAATTATTTTAAATTTAGAAGTATAATATTTGGAAAGTATAAAATAAGCTATGAAATAAGATAATAATTTGCTGACATTCTGATTATAAATAATGCAGGGTAAGGAGATGCGAGGAAGTCCAGTTAGTTATATAAGAAAAGCTATATTGAATGGTTGGTTATATTTTTCTTTTTTTCCTTCTTTATTTTTTTATTTTTTATTTCTTTCTTTCTATATGGTTTCTTGGTGTATTTGTTTTGGTTTTTTGGTGTAGGAATCTTGTATTATGTATTTTGAAAATTTAATAAAATATTTATAAAAAAAAACAAATAAATAAAAATACATGCTCAGCTGAATGTGTGAATGTGGATAATCCTTCCACCCCGGTCACCTCTTTGTTCATCACAATGTGTGAATAGGACTATTGTTGTTTCAGGGTAACTCCATCATTCAGAGAAATTTCAGTTTACCCACAGTGAAGGCCTGGCTAATTTCAGGGTCCTATCCAAACTCTTCTCATGGGGCTGATGCCACGCCTCTATGACCAAGGGAGCAGGAACTTCAACTCATGAACTTTCAGATGTTGTTGAACCACAACTTCCATCATCCTTGTCCATTGGCTGTGCTGACTAGGGATGATGGGAATTGAAGTCAAACAACACCTGAAGGGGACCAGTTCCCCACCCTCTTCAACTGAGAGGCCAGGCCAACTATCAGAAGCTAGGGATGATGGGAGTTGTAGTCCAACAACAGCTGGAGACTCAAGTTTGGGAAACCCTGCATTAGAATATTTATACCTTGTTTTGCAAATAAAAGTTCCAAATAGTTGCCTATTAGATGCCAATATTTCTCTACAGAGTTATAAAGGGAGCAATGAGGGAAGGAATATGGGAGGCTTACTGCCACCAGAGAGATAAGCAGTGCCCAGATGTGCCTTACACACGGGATGGAGAAGCACAAGTGTCCTTGGTTAAAATACTGAAGGTGAAAAAGAGGAGGAATGGAGAGGGAAGCAAGAAAACAACATATAACTTGGAACTATAGTGAGACCCTACCAGAGAGACTCAAACTTTATTCAAAATTATAAGGAGTACAACACTGAATTGAGTCTCCTGCTGCTTCAAACTTGCTGAATGACAAACCTCAATTGCTTAAAGTATTTCTCACTGAGTTTAGGCATGTTCAGTATTCAAGTAGTAATAGTAATAATAATTTATTATTATGGTTAAAGACCAGCTCAAGAAGCACAACTGAGACTGCTTTCACAAGAGTGAAATAGACATTTAAAACAATATACAATAACAGCTTATAGATTAAAATTAAAATAGACACATGAACACAAAAAGACCTAAGGTTAAACTAACATGCAGAATGACCCTGGGACACGCAGGAGGCCGGCTACGGCAGTTTTCCTAGTGAGCTATTAGTTCCAAGGTTGTTCTGCGCCTACAAATCTGCGCACAGAATCTGGCGACCATCCGGGTCGTCTTGCAATTTTTGCCCAAGAGGAGAAAATTGAGTTTAGGCTTGTCCAGAAAGTCAGCAAGCCTCACCAGATGGGGATCGATGGTATCTCTACGTGCCTCAACATAAAAGCACATCTAAAAAATAAGTGTTCAGGGCTTCCTATTTCCCCTAATGAGCAGGTGCAAAGTCTCTGAGCATACGGGACTTTTCCAAAAGATCCTTCCAGAACCGGCGAGGGCAGAGCTGAACTTCTGGTAGTTTTAAGTAAGGATAATGCACGGGCTTACGCTGAAGAAGATCTGAATGTAGAGACTGGAATGAGACAATTGTAAACTGGGGACAATATTTACTACTCTGGTGTTACAGATGTGCTTCAGAGAGCACTATGTGATCTACACTACAGGCAAAACACCCAGTCAGCCTCACCACTCTGGTGAGGCAGCTGATTTTTCAGTGTAGTGAAAGGGCAGAGAATTGCTGGTTATTACAGGGTATTTGCTGCGAGATCACATTCACCTGGTGCTATACCAGCTGCACTGGCTCCCGGTGGAGTACAGGATCAGGTTTAAGGTGCTGGTTTTAACCTTTAAAGCCCTATACGGCCTAGGACCCTCGTACCTATGGGACCGCCTCTCCTGGTATGCCCCACAGAGAAACTTACGGTCTTCAAATAAAAACATCTTGAAGGTCCCAGGCCACAGAGAAGTTAGGCTGGCCTCAACTAGAGCCAGGGCTTTTTCGGCTGTGGCTCCGACCTGGTGGAACACTCTGTCACAAGAGACTAGGGCCCTGCGGGACTTGACATCTTTCCGCAGGGCCTGCAAGACAGAGCTGTTCCACCAGGCCTTTGGCCAGGGCACAGCCTGACTCCCTCCCTTGGCAATCTTCGCAGAGCTCTGGCCCAATGGTGGCCAGTGGCTTGAATTTAATTAATTTTATAATGTATAATTTTGGAGTGTTGTTTGTGCTGTACTTTTGTACTGTTTTATTGTTGTTAGCCGCCCTGAGCCCGGCTTCGGCTGGGGAGGGCGGGATATAAATAAAATTTATTATTATTATTATTATTTAATTTGCCAGCACCAGATTTAGGACAGTGCAGGCGGTTCCTCTGCCCAGCCCTACCATCATTGTGACAGGTGAAGAATGTGCAGGCTTGCCTTTTGCATCTTGGCTCATTCTGTACATAGAGACAAATTGCAGTAACCTATGGGATCCCCATCAGTAGGAATGAGCTGCCCCCCCTACACACCTTCCCAGTAACAAGAGTGTACAGTGGTTTCTGCTCTTATCATCATAGTGCCCCAAAAGAGCAGTACCAGAATGCCCCTTCCCAACTGGAATGAAAACAAAACAAAGAGCTGCAACTACTGAAATTATGGTTGGAGTTAAACCTGATTCCCGTCCCTGACAGTTCTGGTGGGAGGTGAAATTCCCATCCCCAACAAACTGCAGTCATCAAGAACAAACCCTGAATAGCAAAAACCCCGGAAAAGGGGTACAAGGTTTGCTTCATAATACAATCAAAGTGATCAACCTGTTCTGACAAGCTTCAAACATTAACAGCTCTTTTCCGACAGCTCAAGTCACCTAGGATTTAGCTTTGTCTCCTTTCCTTTCCTTTTTTTTATTAAAAAAAGAGCATTATGAGAAAAAGAGGATGACCACAAGTAAAGGAAGACAAGGACTCCTGTACCAGGTCTAGTTGGGATGACTGAAATCCATGTTACTTTCCTTTCACCTGAATGGTTCAAGTTTGCATACCTTTAAGGCATGAATTTCAGGCTGTACTTTTTGCATTTCATTGCCAGCTAACGGGGCTGCATGCCATTTCTTTTTCTCTGCACCCATGAAGATATATGCCTGCCTACCGAGGACAGCCCTCCATGCATCTAATAAAATGGAAACTATACCACATGCAAAAATTGTTAGGCTTGGATCAAGTTCAATTAAGCAAAGTCTGCCACCCTAGTCCTCCTCCCTTCAGCTATCTGTGCTCCCCGGAAAGATCAGCTGCAACTTTTGGAAAGCCACTATGATAGAAATCAAGGTGCCAAACCATTAGTGAGAGACTGACCTATAAGTGTATGCTAGGTACGTGTGGATGCTGTGAACCACCAGTTGCTCCAGAAGTCAAAAACTTATGTACCTTATGCAGCCATCTTTCAGCATCTGTTATTATAATGATTACTGTTCCGTTGAATTTTCTACAACGGTGCTCTCGAGACAAACTTGGCGAGGCCTCCCATGCATGTTAATAGATCCCATCAGCCTGCACAGTCATCTACAGTTAGATCCTACAGAGTTCACTGAGGCCGCTGAAGACTTGCACTTTCCTTTGTAGCTGGAAGCGAGTAAGCTTCCCCCAGCATTCCACTGCCAGGCCATGGGCCCTTGGAACAATGCACAATAGCCAGCAAGATAACCTTTTCCACGAAAGGAGTGGAAAACAACATCTGTTAAAACCCAAATACATGGCTTTGCTAAAAGGCCCAAAGGACTTTGGAGGTGCAGCTCTCGGTGAGTTGAGAGAGTTCAGAAAAGGAAAAGTTTAAACACAGCCATGATTGCATGCTGTGCTGTATTCCCCTCCATCAAACACACATGCACTCCAGCTCAAAGTTAATTAGGGTGGACTCCAGCCAAATCTGTTAACATGGAAGACTCAGGCCACATTTCACAATGAGCAGGTCACCTCTCCCAAGAACTTCAGAAACCATCACCCTGAAGATAAATATACTCTGGCCAAAATGAGGCTTGCATTTGTGCAGGTGGCTGCTTTGACACAGTCCAAAAAAAGTATTTGTTCAACGATCTCACCATAATTAAGCACAGTTTAGCAAAGATTATTTGCTTTCCTCTTCATCAAACAAGAAGTCCTTTGTTTACTCCCCCCATTGTGTTCCTTAGATCATCAGAGACAAGTCTAATTGTGTACAATACAATATACCACTGTAATCTGTCAAAAATGGAGAGAGGATAAAGTTGTGATCCTCAAATTGCTTTTGTCTCGTTGGCTACTCCGAAATAAGCAAGCAATTACGGAAGAGTGGTCTAAGGGATCAAGGCACTCTTGGCAGTGTTATTTCTGGAATATGAGTTATTTCCTCCTCACCCACTACTGTCACTGGTAGCATGTCACATGGTATGCAAATCTAGGGGTTGATTGGCACACTGGGTGGCATGCAAATTGCATCCACTCTTGGATCAGTTTATCACAGACCACCTTGGGAGCAAATTAAGCACAGCACAACTTGTCAAAGACTAGAAGAGCTTCAGGTCCCATGCAAGGGCCTGTGCCCTCCGGATATTGTTATATACAACTTCCACCAACCTTGACCATTGCCTTTTTTGCCTGGGTCTGATGTCCAGTTGGAGTCCAACAGCTGATGATGTGGTGTTGGGGCAGGGCTGACCTAACAGCCTGACAGACAAGTCACTAGGGAAAAGAGGGGGCGGGTAGGCGGGCATGGTGCAAATGCACCAGCAGAGCCCATCAGACGCTCTTACTGGTCTGTCTGTTTGCACTGCACTAACCTCCCCCTGCCCCACCACTCCATCCACTATTGGCAACATCTGCACAATTAGCAACTGCAGGAATAGCTTTTAAGCAACAAACTAAAGGCACAGGAAGGCAAGCAAGATTGGGATCTATGCCTGTGGGGCAGGGGGGCTTGAACCCTTTTGCCCCCCACACTGTGGGCCTGCTCTGGATTAGTGCCCCATATGCTTGCAATCTGCAACATGAAGAACCTCCCACTCATTCTCATCACCAAGTCTTGGGGTGGAATGAGGTGTATCTTTCTGCACCAATTTGTCCAAGACTGACCCAGAAATGAACACAGTCTTAAAGGGGGTTATTAAATGATGATGAAACAATGCGCCCCGCAGTCCACCCCAAACCAACTTACAGCATTTACTGAAGGAACCATACTTTTCATTAAACTCTTTCTGTAGGCTATGAAGTTTTAAAACCCTACCTATACTTGTTCAAAGCTGGAATTTTTTTTCAACTAAAGCTGACTGTGTCAACATTGCTGGCTATTATAAACTAAATGCGCCTAAAATAGCAGACAAGTGTGTGGCATTTTATGGCTGAAATTGATTACATCTTGGAAGAGCCGTGCAGAGAATGGGAGACCTGGAGTTCACTGCAGTCTTCAACAAGCATTTAATTCAATATATTTATAGTGTCTAGCTCTGGACAGAGCTTTAGCTGGGTAACAATAAACACCCCAGGGATGCAAAGGCAGCAGGATCCTGGCAGAGAATTTTGCATGCTTTAATTTAAGTGTTAGATCCCTAAGACTTAATGCCTATCACTCTGTGAGCACCAGCAGTATCACATGTCCCAGTTCAAGAGGATTTTAAGAGCACACGAACTAATCCAAAACTTTGAGAAAGGGGGCTGGGAATATTACATGGCGTCTATAAACTATATTAGTGATGGGAAAGAGGCTTAACTCAGCAGAAGGTCCCAGGTTCAATCCCTGGTTTCTCCAGGTAGGGCTGGGAATTTCCCCTCTCTGAAACCTGGGAGAGCTGCTGCCAGACAATACAGACAAGCAAGATGGGCCAATAGTCTGAAGGCACATGCAGACTGCATGGCCAGGTGGATGGGGTACGTCAAACATTTATGTAATTTGCTAAAGGAAAGCAAACTGCATCTCACTTTTTTCTCCTTTCTCATTTTATTTCTTTACACTTAAAACAGAGTACAGAAAATGGTGTCAGCATTCAACCAGACAAAAAGCTTTGCCCTCTTTTAACTGCTGCTTATGAGCTGGCTACACTCACTTGTAGATAAGAGTCCAGGAGAGGCCACTCTGCATATGGTCAGAGGCACTCTCCTTCATTCTGACTTTGCACTTTTCAATCTGAGCCTTTAATTAGGATCTAGAGGAGCCCTTGCAAATTCTGACTCAAGTCCTCAATTTTAAATCACTGTTCAGTATCTTAACCATTTAGATATAAACATTGAGAAACAAAACATTTTCACTGATATAAAAGCTCCTCTTTTTGCCATAGGTGAAAACGTTTTGTTTCTGAATTGTACAAAGAATGACATTTGCTAGGTACTTGTTATTTGGGAGAATGGACTGCATTCTTTCAGCACACCTGATCTCCATGGAAGATTCAACTTACACATAAAACAAACAGGGGCAGGGAATCTCAGAGTGGTGCTCAGAAACTGACATTTAATATGCATTTAGAAAACAATCTTCTTCGGAGCCCAATGATTCTCCATTTACCCAATTTTTTGGACTACAACTTCAGCCTGCAGGCTGGAGGGCACCAAGTTCAAGCCTGGAATACCTTTTTTCATTATTGCACTGATAGCCCATTTCATCACACAATTTGCAGGCATAATTTTCCTCTTGTCCTGTAAGACAAGGAATGTCCGTGCTCAGATCTGCAAATCTGCATTTCTTCAGACCATATAGAAATGCTATTGTTTCTGTACTGAGTTACTATAGCCAAGCAGCTAGTCCCTGGCATCCATTGCCTTCCAAGCAGGGCACCACAGGCGCCATTCAGTTAAGCTGTCTAACCCTAAATCCAGCCCTGTGTAAAATGGAAACGCACCAAAACTTCTCAGGGATTTCCTTTCATTCCACTGGTGTGGCTTAATGTTAAGTGTGGGATGTGCAGTGGGGAACCACTATTCAAATCTCCACTCAGGCAAGAAGCTCCCTGGGTGACACACATTGTCTACCTTACAGGGTTGTTGTGAGAATGAAATGGAGGGAGGGGTGGAGGGCAGCCCTGATTCCTGGAAGGGTGTGGGAGGTAAACTTAAAATCATCTAAGATTTCTATGTGCTTCTCCCACAAACTGAAGGAGAGGAAGCTGGTAGATAAGATGCAGAAGTACATTTCGTGCCCCCGACCCCCAGGGAGAGAGAGATGCAAAGGCTTCAAAACCACCCAGCAGACGGGCTCTTTGTGGTGGAAAGAATGGCACTTTGCACATGCTCAAACCAAGCCTCGTTACTTATCAGCTGGATAGCGGAAACCTGCTCCAGGGCTAAGACCTTCTCAGGTGCAAATCCATTCGCTTTAATTCTACCCTCATTCCCCCAAAAGTGGGGGGGGTGTGTGAAATGGGGCAACAATTAGATAATCTCGCTCCCCAAACACACACAAATAAAACTCTGAGTGAGACACTCCACCAACTACATTGCAGAGCGTGAGAAGAGAGTATCTGGCCTCCAGATTTGGAGCGGAGTTGTTATTCCTATCCCCTACTCCGCACCCTTCCAGCCCAGCCCGGGCAGCGCCGCGCCGAGATCTGCCGGGCTACCACCGTCCCGGCTGCCAGCACGTGCAGTCGGCGACCGCACCCTCCGTCCATCTCCATAGAGGGGAGGGGGGGGGAGAGATGGCGAGAAGGGAAAGGCAGGCGGAAACGACACCCGCCCCCACCCCAAACACAAAAATCGGCTGGGGAACGACGGCCGAAACTTTTGAGGCGCCCCAGTCTAGAATCGCACGGCTACGTGACAGCCAGGCCGGCTTGGAAAAGGAGGGCGGAGATGGGGGGGGAGGAGAGGTCTCTTCTCTTCCCCGGAGGCAGATTTCCAGCACAAGGCACCGCAATAGTCCAGAGGAGGTGATGGACGGGAGAGAGAGAGAAAAGCAGCCGCTCGGCCGGCCGGCGACTTACCCTGGGGCTCATCCGCCCCCATGGTGGCCTCGGTGCGCTCTGCGCTCGGGACCGAGCCCCGCAAGGAGGGAGCGGTGCGGAGGGAGCAGGCCGGGTGGAGAGAGAGAGAGAGAGATGCCTCGCCCCCCTTCCCTTCCCTTCCCTTCCCTTCCTCTCCTCTCCAGCGCTCGGCTGGCTTTGAAGGGAGCGAGCAGCTCTCCCTGCAAGTTCTGCAAGCCGCCTCCGCCTCCGCCTCCTCCTTCCTGAACACCTTGTGGGCTTCCTTAAGTTCGCTTCGGCTTGAAAAAGGAAAGCAGCCTCTTTGGCAAACCCACAGAGCCGGGCGGTAGCACTCTCTCAGCGCACTGTTTGTCAACACACACAGAGAGAGCCACAAAGACATCACCGCGGCTTTTAAACGAAAAACAAAACACACCATGAAATCTTTGGAAAGTTGCATCCTTGTTGTTTAGCAGGGATAAGACACATAAACTTTCGGTGACAGCTTGGTCAGGTTTTTGGTGGTCCAGCTAGAGGTGAGGAACGTATTTCAATTCGAGAGCAGCACTGTCTTCTTCTGGGTAACTTTCCTGCGGGCCACAAGCTGGCAGTCAGCAGGGCCAGAGGCACACTTGTACATTTACACATGTAAATTTTACCTCTGTACAGCAGTCTAGTTTCTACACATGCTCACACCCCTCTCAACCCTCCATACCCAGCATCCTCAGAAAGGACACACAACCTTCTTATGACTACACTTAGAGCTCACCTTTCCTCCAAGGAGCTGCTCTAGGTGGCATGCATAGTTCTCTTCCTCCCCATTTTATCCTCACAACAACCCTGTGGGGTAGAGCTAGGCTGAAAGTCTGTGACTGCTCCAAGGTCCCCAACATGGATGGGTTTTGAACCCTGGTCTGCCAGGTCCTGACCTAGTCCAACACTCTAACCTGTACACCACACTGGTTCTCAACGTAAAGCAAAATTAAGGCAAATTTGGAAGGACCTGTTGAGATGGAACAACTGTAATCCCAAGCCTATGCAGGTTAGCGTTGCACCAGTAGGGGGAAAGTTCTATAGAGCACAGTGGGAATTACTTCTGAGCAAGACGCCAAAGGGAGGACCATGACTCAGTGGTGCAGGCTACAGTGCATTATGTTCAATCCCTTACATCTCCGGGGAGGACTGGGAGAGAGACTCCCATCTGAAACCCTGGAGAGCCACTGCTAGGGTACTAAAATGGAAGGACCAACAATCTCAGAGAGCTTCCAATGCCACCAAGCAAAGGATTGTGCAGCAAAAGAACTTTTGATAATATCAGTAAACTTCCTCAGGGGTTTCTCCCACTTCTCTAGAACAGAGATTCTCATGTGCCATAAGAGCCTCCCTCCCACACCTCTTACGGGACACAGCTTGAGAATCCTTGTTCCAAAATGTATGCCATGAAAAATTAAGGTACCCCCCCCCCCCCGTGCGCGCACTTGAAATATTCACACTGCACAGCGCTGATGCTGCTTTTGCCACTATATGGGCAACAATATCATCCCAAAAGAGGCAGGACTCTGGATGATGAGTCACAAACAAACTTGAAAGTCTCACTATCATCTCATTTACTTGCCATAGCAAGGGGAGTCTGTTGATTACCCAGGTACTTCAGCAGATGAAGTCATTCTTGCTCAGGGAGGGAAATCCTGGGGCTGTTCCTCCCCACCCCCCACCCCCGGTTTTAATGCTATATGAAGACACCATGACTATGTAACCATTGACATGGTAAACCTGTGCCCAGGTTGTACCACTTCAGACTAGGGTGGGGTGGGGATGTTACTTCAGACTATGATTCTCAGCTTCCTTAAAGCATCTGGATGGCCAGTTGGGAAGAGAAGTGCACTGCTCCATCCCTTCCTACTGTGGTCGCATGTTTCCCCGTATCTTTTTATATCCTGCTTATTATGGATTCATTTCCTATGAATGGAGTCTCTACCTTCCACCTTGCACTTGTCTTATCTATGCAGAGCAAGAACCATGTTCTTCAGGGTCCCTGTCAGCTCAGGCACACTGACTTTGCTTCATTCAAAATGCATAGCAGTTATTTGTTCAAGAAGAAAGCATGATACTTGTACCAGGAGAGGAATACAGGCATCCACAGGAATTATTGTCACTGTGGGGCGGGAGGCAAAGAAAAACACTGAAAGGAGGAAGCAAGCTTCCCCCCCCCCCAAAGAATAACACCTGTACATTTTGTTGCATATCTCAGGCTCTACAAATGCAATTAATTTACTCATTCTGAAAAATGAAAGCTGGGAATCTGGGGATTAGGGTTCATCTGGAAGGTCAAACATGTTGGGCGTTAATATAAAGCATTACATTTTTTAGACTGATTCATTTTTTTGTCATTTAACAAGAGTGTGACACAGAAAATTATTAGGAGAAACTTTCCCCACCATGCCAGGTGATGTTTGGGCCTCCCAACAACTCTCAGCACCCTTTAAAAGCAACAGTTTCCTGCATTCTTTGGAGGGAAGCGATGACTGTTTCAGTAGTATAAGAGGGTTTTAAATGTCATGTGCGAATGTGACAGTAACAAAGAAGGGTAGCAAACCTTCCCGGCAAGCAGAAGAACGGGAGAAGGGGCAAAGCTGTCTGTGGAAAAATGGGATGGACAGCCGTTATTTACTCTTACAAAGGGAGCTAAAATCTAAGATTATTCCGTAATAAAGAAATGCTCTGGAGAATTGCAGCAGTGGCCTATTGGGGAAAAAACACACCACTTCACTTATGCATGGGAGCTTCAGTCTGTGCTTTTTATGGTGTGAGATGATGAGAGATTAAACTATATCTCCCCCTCACATTGTGTCCCCTTATCACATATTACTTTTGATGAGTCATGTTGTGGTAAGTGAAGTGGTGTGTCTGTTGAAAACCAAGATGGGTGATACTGTTGTCTTCAGTGGGATCAAGGCCTGGCTGCAAGTGATTATTCCCCAAAGCACAGGCACCTAGATTGGCAGATGTTGCCCCATCCTCAGCTTTGCTTGACAAGGGTCGGTGATTTTCCTCTGCCTTTAGAAGACAGAGCCCACTCCCTATTTCTTCCCCTGTCCTTTACATCTCATGAGTTGTTTAGATTATGATGCCGTAGGTCACATGCATCCCATACATTTGCAGCAACATTATACTGCTTTAACAGTCATGATTTCCCCCAAAGAAATCTGGGTACCACAAGTTTGCTGAGGGTGCTGAGAGTTGCCTATTCCCCACAGAGTGGGTTTAACGAACGACAGTTCCCAGAATTATTTGACAGCTTAAAGGAGTGCAAATTGCAACTTATTTCTGAAAATGAAATTGTGTATATATACTTTTAACAAATCACTCAGCTGGGCATGAAAGAAGTGATTAACAAGGCAATCCTACATGTGTCTACTTGTAAGTAAGTCTCGCTGAGCTCAAAGAGGCTTACTCCTAAGGAAGTAGGTGTGGGATTGCAGCCTCAATGACAGGAGCAGACTTTAGCAGCTGCCAGCTGGTTTCACTTTGCAGAAGTTAATATGTGTGTTAATTTTTTCATTCAAAACTCTCTCTCTTTTTTACACAGTTTTCTCTAAAGCCCTTGAGGCCTGGTTTGCATTTCGGAGCATATCTCAAAACTGCCAAATACCTGAAGGCGACCATAACTAACTCATCACATATGCAGATTAAATGTGCAAGCTCTGCAACTCCTCTTATCCTACACAGAAGATCTTAGAGCTGCAATATACATGTTCAACAGGCGCTATTCAAAAACAAAGTCACAATTAGCCTTCCCAGGGGAAAATGTCTCACGATGGCTAGCCACCTGTTTAGAAAAAATATGCACCCCTGTATTTTCATCTAAAGCAGAGGAGCACCCAGTGCTTTACCGCAACAATCTGGAAAGAGGGGTAGTTGCCTCTTTTTATTTTTTACTAGCACTTTGCTTCCTTTTTCACTGCATTTTTGACCTTGGTCATGTGGTGATTAAATTTCTTAACAGTTTTAACAGCTTCCTAAACATTCTTTCGCATGAAGAACAGGAGGGCTTGTGGGAGGCAAGGAAGGAAGCCAAGCAAGGAATCCTTTTTGCCAATGTGCTCCTTGACATATCACACAGGCTTATTCACTGTACCTCATACATGATGCTAGCAGGTGCAGTCCTCAGGTCATCTACTCCAGAGCAGCCTATGAATCTCTTTCGTAATCCTAGAAGGAATACTGGTTTGGCCTAGGACAAAGGCTGTAATTCTATGCATAAAACAGTGAGATAAACATAGGAAGTGTTTGGAGGCAGCACTAAACCACAATTGTGCAATGTGAACAAGTCTAGCCTCCTCCTGGTCACACATGACCAAGAAGAGGAGTTGGGAAGCTTTTGTTAAAACACACCCACACACACACATATACACACAATTTGTACTGTTTTTTAAACAAATGTAAGAGCCATGAAACACTTATCCAGCAGTACATCTAATGGTGTTTGTTCTATCCAAGGCCTTTAGACATAAACTCACACTTTTGCTTCACCTTTTAGCTAACAACATACTTTCCTTCACCTCTCGGCTCCCCACACCTGATCGAACATCATATAGGAGGGTCTCCTGAGCCTCCAGATTTTTTGGGGGGAGGGGATATGCAGCTGTAGCATGGAAGACAGGGCAGGAAACCCCTTCTAAAACAGGTATCCTACTTTCCACGCAAATTAGAAAATAATCTGTAGCTATAGAAGGGCAGCAAACACATAGACAAACACATCCCTTAACTGATAGGGCATCAGACTTCAATTCAAATCCCATGGAGAGATAAAGCAGAACTGGTGCTGTTGTTATTTCTCTTCACCTCTCTGCTAATCCAAAGAAAGCATGACATCTGAGATAATACAGAGGCAAAGAGCATACTTATTTACTCTATACATTTGGCTGCCAGATAAATGGATGATCTATCTCTGCCCTTTATGAATCTTATCAAATGGTCATTAATTTGTTCTTGCTTCATCTCAGCTGCTCCCTAAGCTTCTTTGGGGAGTCTTTCTTGAGACTACCTAAACAAGGGGATGGGTAATTAAGATAAGCTTTGCAAATGCTGACCTGCTAGATCAAAGAGGGGTTCAGGGAAAGTACTCAGGCCCACCACACATCAGTAAAGATGGAACAGATAACTTTAAGAAGAGGTCAATTGCAAGTCAATTACATATGCTTAGGATTGTTTTCTGAATTAAACAAAATATATGAGTTGTCCTCTTTTTGCAGTCAGGAAGTAGAGAATTCCTAAGAAGGGATGAGCCAAAAGAGATCCTTGCTAATAAGTCAACAAAAGTTACAAGGCTATAAAATTGTTCCTGACCTGCCTGCCCATAATAAATTCGTACCTATGTTAGGGACGTTACATTCCAAGCTTTCACACATTTAAGTGAAGTCTTGTATATTGGGAGCACCACTGGAAAAGCCTGCAAGCACACAATTGCTCCCTCCAAACCTTGTTGCTCAAACTTGAACTCTCCACAGGCCTCAAAGGTCAGTGCAAGGGCTCCTGGAATTTCACTTGCAAAGGCCCGTGGGATTGCTAGATGCTGTTTGTGTGCAATTTTTCCAATTTTTACACTCTTTTACAGGCATTTTCACCCCTTTTTGTTTGTGGTGATGCGCTGTCGCCCATGTCTTGTATGTACATAAATGGGAAGTTGCCTGTATGAGAAGCCAGCATAAGTTACGCTTCCTTAAGTTTAAACAAAATAAAAGAAAAAAAATTCCTTCCAGTAGCACCTGGAGGCCCAAGGGTCTGGTGACTTCTGTTTCAGTGTATCTGAAGAAGTGTGCATGCACACGAAAGCTCATACCTAGAACTAACTTAGTTGGTCTTTAAGGTGCTACTGGAAGGAAATTTTTTTCTTTTATTTTGTTTTGACTATGGCAGACCAACACGGCTACCTACCTGTAACTGTTCCTTAAGTTTAGCCAGCATAAAGTAACTCAGATCCAAACCCCATTCAGGAGTGGGGCTACTGCCAGCTGAGCCAACCTAAGCTTTCCAAAGGGGAAATAAACCTTTGAAATAGAGTTGAATTACACCACCTGCCAACCTAGCAGTTCGAAAGCATGTCAAAGTGCAAGTAGATAAATAGGTACTGCTCTGGCGGGAAGGTAAATGGTGTTTCCGTGCACTGCTCTGGTTCACCAGAAGCAGCTTAGTCATGCTGGCCACATGACCCGGAAGCTGTACGCTGGGTCCCTCGGCCAATAAAGCGAGATGAGCGCCGCAACCCCAGAGTTGTCCGCAACTGGACCTAACGGTCAGGGGTCCCTTTACCTTTTCATGGGCACAAGTTCTGCCAGGTTGCCAGGTCACATGAATAAGCTGAAGAAAGTTAAGATCCAGCATATGCCCATCCTCACCTGTTCCCTCTTCAACCACCCATTTTCCAGGCTTACACTAGGGTAAGTTCCAGCAGCTGGAAGACCACAGGTTCCCCCACCCTGCCCTAGATCAATAAATTCTAGCATGGTTGAAGTACAGGCGAAGGACTGTGTGTGATTACTATAGACAACTCAACTGCTTTTGCGCTTGATGCTCAGTTAGTAGTCTGAGCTTGGATAATGTTATGTGGCATTCAAGAGGGCTGCCAGTTTTATTGAACTCTGCCTAAGTCAGAGACTTTCTCAGTACATTGAATAGGGGAGAAACAAATAATTTCCCTTTATGTGAGCCTCACAAAGGAATGAATGGTTGAGAAATTCATGCAGGGAATTCGTTTGTTCTACTGGCCATGCCTCTCAGCTAGAATTTGACTATCTGTTTGGGTGATCTGACAGAAATCTTTCAAATGAGTTCATATGCTGCCATATGAGAACTGCCAGGTTTCTCCAACCATATGATAAAGCAGTTAGAGGTCCACAAAACAGTGACTCTTGCACTTTTCAAAGTTTTGTCTCTGGTGAGACCCTCTGTGAACAATGTGCTTTATTCATTAATTCATGCAGTCTGGGGATCTTTCAGTGCAGCCTCCATAAATGCACTCCAGACTCAAGAAAAAGCCTGGGTCATTAAGCAGCTCAGGGCTCATTCGCACATGCAGTTCTTTCATTAGATCTGCCATCACTAGATTACTCAACACTCAAGCCTGGGTCCTACGTGCAGATAGCACAAGTGAATACTCTACATTTGTGGTGAATGTGTGAGCTGACTGTGAGAAGATGTGAGGAGATTAAAAAGCAACTAACAGAACCTTTGTTAGAACCTCAATACCAATTCATATAGATGTGCAGAGGAGGTGGCCAAGATGATAAAGGGTCTGGAAACCAAACCTTATGAGGAACGGTTGAGGGAGTTGGGTATGTTTTGCTTGGAGAAGAGAAGACAAAGAGATTATATGATATGGAAAGAAGATATAAAAGTCCCGACCAGAGAAGAATGGTAGATTAAGTTGATTGATTATGCTGAAATGGCAAAAATGACTGGAAGAATCAGAAATCAGGAAGACCAAAATTTTAATAAAGAATGGGGGAAATTTATAATTTATCTTAAAAACCATTGTAAACAGTAGGAATGGAATGACACTTGTAGTTTAGTGGTGAATTTTGGATATAATGAAGATGTAAAAGATTTGGATGCAGGAGGAAATGATTAATAATAGGACCCACAAAGGGGAGGAGGGAAGTCCAGGAGATTCTATGGAATCTTCTCTTTATGTTGTATGTTGGATATGTGATTATAAAACTGTAATCTGGAAAACAAATAAATAAACTTATTTCAAAAAAGAAAGCCCACCCTCAAAGAGATTTATGATAGTCATCTTCAAATATATGAAGGAGCAAGATTGTTTTCTGCTACTCCAGAGTGTAGGACCCAAAGTGATGGATTCAAATTGCAAGAAAGTAGATTCTGACTAAACATCAGGAATAACTTTGTGACAGGAAAAGCAGTTTGACAGTGGAACAGTCTACCTCAGAAGGTGGTGGACTCTCCTTCATTGGAGAGACTGGATGGCCATTGGACAGGCGTTCTTTTGTTGTGATTCCTGCACTGCAGGGGGGTTGGATTAGATGCCCCTTGGGGTCCCTTCAATGGTATGAGTCTATGAAATGGTGGGTGAGCACATTTCAGAAACCACATCATTTCCATTTAGAATCAATCTGTCCTTAGGACAATGCAGTTGCAGTTTAATGAACAATGTGAGCATGAGGTTGGGAGGGAAGGAAATTCTCCCCTATCTTGTGTAGTCATGCTCAGACCCATCGCCTTCTTTTGCAGCCAGCATATAAATGTGTGTCCTTGCTTTAAAATATGCACATGCATGCAAACAACAGGGAAACGGAATAATGAGTAGTATGACAAAGAGCAGTGTTGAAGATTAAAGAGCCTTGTGGTCTTCTGTACTTGTTATACAGTTTATTTCCTGCAGCCGGCTGCTGTACTACTGTGGTATTACCGTCTCTGTTTCTAAGGGACCATCATTCCTCCTAAAATTACCAGGAGCTGTGGAGCCAGCAAACTCGCTCTGGAGAGCAAATGCATCTTAGTGTCCAAGTGAACAAAGTCCAAGTAGCAATTTTCTTAGAGATCTAAGGACATAAATCTGGCACCAGTTGGAAGCAAGAAAGTGAGGCACATTGTAAAAAGAATAATAATTACGGTACATTTTTAAAATTCTGTTTTTTGTTTGCAATAATTACAGCAGTGATCTGCTACTTTCCCCCGTTTTGTTGAGTTCAAAGCCTTTGAGTTTGGGTAGATAAATAATACAGAGCCTGCGTTCAACAAGGAGGGGCACCCTAACCAGCAGCTGGCTGGCAATGGCCTACTTTTGCAAATCTAGAGGGAGATGTGGAAACAGTGCACCCCAGGATATGTCTGGTTAAAATGGCTCTGCAGAAACCCACGAGCAGCCAAACAAATGAAAGAAGCAACTGAGTAATAAGGCTGCAGTCCTAACTCTGCTTGCCTGGGAGTAAGACACGTTGAATTCAGTAGGAGTTACTTCTGAGTAGACATGGATAGGATTGCACTGTAAGCCAGCAGCACTGAAAATATTTACTTCAATGGAGAGAAGACAGTTGTGCATTTGGGCTAAACTGAAAGTTTTTAGCTGGGAATTTAAGTTGATTGCAAGCAGCATCTTTTTGCAGTGTATCTAGAACCAGGCACCATTGTTTTTGTTTTTATTATGCAGTATATCCTGTCTTTCATCTGTCACCATGAAACTCAAGGCAATGTCCATGTCTTCTCATTTCAAAGAGTATATTGCAAAGGATTATTATTTGTTCTGCAGGTCAAATGTTCATTGCAGCACATTGGTTGAGAGGCAGAGCAAGAAAGTGCCCAGTTAAAAATCTCACCTATGACTTATTTTCCATGCTCATTAGAAGGATCTGGCAAGCCTCAGTTGCCTATGGGGAGAATAGTGTTGACTTCTTTGGCACCTGAGTTGTGGAGTCCCCACTTTGACTTGGGGCACCTTGTACAGATCCTGCTTCACCTCGGACAAGCCCAATATTCCTTCTGAGGCTCCCTACTTCAGCTTGGCATTTGGGACCCTTCCAAAGCTGCTGCACACCCCTAGGATTTAGGCATGTGTGTATGTCAAACGAGGATAACACCGTGCATCTGTTGAAGTGGGGACTAACCCACCAAAACTTATTACAGGGCTGTCCAACCATTAGGCAGAGGCAGGCGGCTACCTTACGTAGATGATGCTGGACAGTGGTGGCAACATTCACACACACACACACACACACAGAGAGAGAGACACACACTATTCTTTGTCCCCTACTGAACCCCTCAGCCATTTGCAGTGCTCTGATGGTACCTGTCCATCCAGCATATATAGGAATAGTGAGCTCACCCTTCATTTCAGGAATCAAAACATTTTGGGGCCAGCTCTAACAACTGTTTATCTTTTTTTTACACCTTAGAGCCACAGGGCTACCCCTCTGAAAGTTGTAACCAGGGCTTGTTTTTCAAGTTCAATTTTGTCCCTTTATTTCCAGGCATATATTCCAAGCAGCAGGTCATCCTAGCTAATGTAGCTAATGTTAACCAACATCTTGCTTATTGGAGATGCAGTAGACTTCTGACTTACAGGGTAAACTATTTTGCAGTTCACCCGTATTACGTAATGAGGCATTATTCTAGCAAAATATACTTTGGGGCCCCTATGGTAGGTACGCAGGGAGTGAAACTCATTTTCAATCTATATTCAAGAGGTGATTGCTGAAAAGCCTAGCAGCTTTTCTTCAACTTTCTCTTAGATCTTTCTCAGCAGGAAACAATTACATGTAATACCAATTTCCTGCAGAATCTCACAAATCCTTCCCTGCAGGGATTTCACCTTCCAATGGTCTCTAGAACGCACTACACAGCATCTAATTGGAATAGTACTAAGTCAGAGCTGCTAGGTAAGAGGAGTTTTTCCCCTCTTTGTTATTACTATTACTCTGTTCCCTGAAGTCTGGATACTTTCAGATTATCTCAACTTTTCCAATAGGCTCATCTTTTTTTCAAGATCATCTCTGTAAATCAATGCAGCTTATGATGGAAGGTTTACTACAGCATGGTGAGAAGGATGAATATGATGCTGTGCTGCACAGATAGAGAATTTGGACACAGAATAGGACTTACTGCCTCCAACGGTTGGTTCACCCAAGACTGCACATCAGTTAATGACTTGCATCTGAACATGTGAACTTAAAATGCATTTGTTTCCTTTGAAATGCATTTGTTTCATCCAACTCCATTACTGGAACCAAACTGCAGGCTTCCCTGCCAACGGAAAGAGCAGCTTCAGGGAGACTTCCCCCCCCCCCCAATATTAAGAGACCTTGTTCAAGATCTGTATTCCAACTAATGTAACTCCAAAACAAAGCCTCCCCTTTCTGATGTCATCATCTAGCTGGATATAACTATTTTTACTACAGTTTACATCAGGGGTCAGCAACCTAAGGCCCATGGGCCACAAGTGGCCCATGGGGATCGTTTAACCAGCCCATGAGCCGCCCCCAAACCAAGACACCCGCTCAGCAAGTCCCCACACGCTCCACTAAACCAGCACAGCACAGCGACTCGCTTCCGTGGCACCAGAAATCGTGCGTGCGCTCACACACACACACAAACACACACACACGCAATCCGGCCCACAGAGGGATCTCCGCTGGAGTGAACCAGTCCAGGCAAGGTAAACCTTGCTGACCCCTGGTTTACATCATGACCAAGGCAGAGGGGGAAAGAGGGGTAAACTTTCCCTATCAGCCCCCTGTGACCCCACAGCTGCTATTCATGTTTTCTAAAACAAACTGCACATTAACTGCATCTACACAACACCATACAGTATCTAGTTTAGGACACAATGGGATTCTGCTGAGTGAGTGGTAAGTTTGGAAAATTCTACCCATCAATGAGGTTTGTTTTATTTTTTTTCATTTATATCCCACTCTTTCTCCAAGCGGCTCAGGAAGGCTTACATGTCACACTTTCTAAGAAAGAAGGGCCAACGGGCCTCTTCTTGCTCAGTAATGATCTCCAGACATTCAGCTAGGTCTGTATTTTGTAAAACCCTATCTATCCTTTATACAGTTGCAACTGTTTATTAGCCAAGCTCACACTGAGGTGGCATTTACAAGCCATTTGAACCAGTCTTTTAGCCAAAAGAGAACAGCATTTCCACATGGAAAGCACATAATCACCTACAGCTTAATCTTGAAGGTTAATAAGGAAAGGCACTAAGGAATGTGCTGCTGGCAAAATGAAAATAAAATAAGAAAAACGTAGCAATTAACCTCTTGAAAATGGACTGTTGCATAATGAGAGACTAGAACAGTCCAATTGAAGGCATATCTTGAGATAAAGGACATCTGTGAAACTCTGCATGAAGGAATAATAATATATTTATTGTGGAATAAGTGCTTGTGGACCAGTGGTGTAGTAAAACAGGGATAAGGAAGGGTGCTGCCTGTTATTTCACAGCTGGGATGATAATGTCACCTCCTGAGGTGCTATTTGCCAGACCCCTGTATGCCAAATAAAGAAACTGTTATCAGATACAAACTCACTCAAATAAGTTAACCAGAGGAAGAGGTAGGTTAACATGCATTATGAGAGTTAAACTGCCACTTTTAGTTTGCAAACTTTCCAAAATGGAACAACCAAAATATGACAAAAAAATAATGAGCAACCTTTTGAAGCGTTAGGGTTTAGTAAGTCAGATCACATAGGCAGGGTCCGATTAAGACCTTTAGAGGCCCTATGCACTTCAAAGATTTAGGTGCCCCCATATATAGATCTAATTCAAAATATAAACAATAACAAACTATCAAATAAAATTGTGTTTTTCGAAATGAAATGAAACCTACAAGAAGATGGAAAATAATGTTCTTTTTTGTATACTTCCACTATTTTTATTTGATTCCCCCCCCCTCCTACTTTTACTTTTTCTAACCGCAAAGCCTTTGCAGTGGCCTCCAGGGATTCAGGCAGGAGTTGTTCCCAGCCCTACTTAGAGATGTTGAGGATTTAACCTGGGCTCCTTTGCATGTAGAGCATGGGCTCTACCATAGAGTCACAGTGCTTCCCCAAGCACCCCACACCAGTGCACTTCTTTGGCCTTTAAATCATCCTCCCTCCCCTGACTTAGACACAGAAGGATTAGAGTTGCATTTCAGAGATGTCCATCTGCTCCAGGAGAGCCCAAGTCCTATGTAATGACAGCAGCCGGCTAGCAAAAGCCTCTAGAAAAGACTTCTGGAGGCCCAAGGAACTGGTGAGAGAAAGGGCAAGGAGATAACATGGCACTAAGTTGCAATCCCTTCTCTTGTCTCCTTCTAGTAAGCCTTCTCCGTGGTTATGCACTGGCTAGAGGGTTTGGTTGACTGTTGCTCACTTCCTTCCACCTCCAGCTGACCTTTTCAGATTATGCCAACATGGAAGAGGCAGGACTTCCCCACTTTATGTCAGCATACAGGTGGAATGGAAGATTCACCAGTCCCTCCTGCCATATCCCTGACCAGGGTGGGCCGGCAGCTGACGAAGGGAGGAACACACAGTTACACCCCTTTGCAACAATAAAGCATATGATCCACATATCAGTAGGAATTTAAGCAGACTCACAGGAGCTGGTGCATCTGCATAGGGATCCATTACATAAGTGGCATGCCAGATGAGTGGGCTCTAGCTAGGTTTCTACCTGGAGCGTTTGTTCTTCTCATTCCCTCCCACAGCTTGATATGCGAGATGGTTGGGTAGGTTATTACTCATGTCAGCACAAACTGGTGGTACCAGTCATGCCTCTTCAGTTGAAAAGGAATATTCTGGCTCAAACATTTTCCCCCCCTTTACAGCATATGTATGTGATGAGATAATACACATCTGGTGCTGAACAGTCACTGAACTCTGCAAATCTTCCTTACATAGTGTGTGGGCAGAGCAACTGTATATGGGAGATTTAGCAGCACCCAATCATTGATGTTCTGCTTTAAGCTGGAAGTAGAATAGCAGCCTTCTAGCATTCTGTAGACAAATGAGCAGTCCCGTTTCCCCAAGCCCAAACTATTGGAAGGAGACAATTTTCATTGTGGCCATTAAGTGTGGGTGAACTTCCTTTCATGCACTTCCAATCATGATTCCCCCTGCCCTCCACCAAAGCTGAATTTTGGGAATGGGGAAGAGAGAACAGGTATAATGGCAGTGCATGTGGAAAAGGAAGTTTCCTAGAGAGAAGAGGCAGACCACAGAGAAGCAAATGGCAAGAGCAATCTATCCTGGGTAGAAAAGCAGGGCAATAGGCCTGGGGAAATTGCACTACTATTCCACATCATTAAAAAAGGAAAAAGTAAGCTTTTCTTAGCTCTAGAATGAAACAGCAAGTGAACAGAGAAAACATGAAAGGGTAATGTTTTGTTCAGGACATTGTGCAGATGCCCCATAAAAATGGATGAATAAAGCACACCAATTTCACAGTAAATGCCCAGTGTGGACACAACCAATACCACGCATACAAGTGAGATAATCCTAAATTATTCTAGACTTTGAAGAAAATGCTTAAGGTATTTGAAGCCTATTGATAAAGACCACTTCACACTTTAAATGTAAAGCATATGCATAAGATGTATTGAGTACGCACACAATGTGTGTACATTGTATGTATAGATGTATACACCTAGTATGACAAAAATATATCGGGGCTCTCCAGTTGGCTGCAGCTCCTTGTTAAGTGTACGTTCAATGGCAACTCCAGGTTTGCTCTGCAGAATATGCCCAATGCCTTCAAAGGTTTTACAAATGTGTCCCCTTGACCCATTTAGTTCATACCTGTCAGAGTCACATTAGACAGGATGTTCAAAAACTATGAACAGCCCCTCCCCCAAGTCCTAACCTTCACCTGCTATTTGCCTCTTTATGAAAATTCCTTAAAAAAAAAAAAAGAGGTTGGGGGGCTGACCATGAATCTCCAACCATTTACTTTGGCCCTCTGTCCAAAGGGTTTTCATTGCCTTTGGTCTGACCTGCTTGCTTAAGCTTCAAATTTGGATTACACATTATCTCAAGTGCATATTTTCATTCACAGGAGTTGTCAATGCATGAGCAAAGTAACATCCAATCCATCATGTGTTGGAAACTTGGGACTCATGGACAATTATGCACCTGACAGCAGAGAGTCATTGGCCCAATTTGCACACATTGCTAAGCCAAACCATGGCTAAGTGTGAACAAGCAAGCATGTGAGTGCATGGCATGAAGACCACAGTTTCATTGGCCACATTTTTGGGGGACATTTGTTTTGCATCGTTACAAACATTGATTTGTTTTTGTTTCCTATTCACTGCTTTGGATTATCAAAATACAGTGAAGAAGTCTATACAGAATACAAGAGTCTTGGTGGTCTTCCCTTTATTTTGCCACCTCCAATTCAGTTTCAAAATGAGCAGCAGTTGGAAAAGCTCAGTTAAGTTTACTTTAGCTTTCCTTGCTGTAATGTGATTCCCTTCTTTCCAGGGAAGTGAACTTTGAAGGTGAACAAAACAAAATAATTGTTGGAGGTATCAAAGATTGTTCAACAGAAATAACACAGAAAGTGATACTACGGACCAAAATGTGCTGATATAAGAAGCCAGCTAAGGCGGGAATTCTTCCCCCAGGGAATCCTTGCACAAAGCACGCAGGCCTATCAAAGCAAGAAGGATAAGGAAGCTCCGTGTAGGATTCCTTTTGCTCTTTGCAACCTTTGACTAATCTTCCTCCATGGACAAATGATGCCACGCAGTGACAGAACTAAGGTCCTGCTGTGCAGGCCAATCAACAGTTCATCCACAGTCCAGACCTCCTTGTTTTATCACTCTCTTAACTGCACTTCTAAATGAGCACAGGGGGCCCATTTCCTAAGAAAGGGTAGTGGGAACGAGAATCATTGTCTGCAACTAGAAAGAAGATTTGATTCCAAGCAAAAATACTGGATTGAGATGGATGGAATGTAGTTTCAATTGTGCTCATTTTAAATTTGCTTCATTTTTAATGCCACAGTCTGCTGAAGGCTGTAGGTTAAATATGATTCTCACATATGACTAATTCTTTCTTTGCAATCTGTTTCTGTTTTGACTGCTTGTTGCTCTTATGAGTTTTTGACAGCTTAGTATGCATGTTTTTAGGATGTCAGCTATGGTGAGCTGAACGGAGCTTTTTTTGGGAGAGATAGGGTAACAAATGGGTGGGGGAAAATATAAATATTCATAATGTGTGGGTGATCCTGCAGCAGCAGGTAAATTAATCTGCAAAGGGTCAATAGGTCCATCTGCTACACCCCTCTCCAGCCAACTTTCATATGGTGGAAATTAACCTCAGGGTTTTGTGGTTTTTTGTTGTTTTTTTTTTGCTTTGGTGCTGGTTAACTGATTGGGGTCATTTGGGTCTGAGAAAGGTCAGTTGACCCCAGATTATTTAAAGCCCAAACTGATAAATGTAAGCAGAGCACATGGCAGACTGCTCCTTGGAAAATAAGTTCTGGTGAGGTGGCTCAGTTGAGGAGTGGAGGTGAGAAGAGAAATTGCAGGGTTCAAGCTACTAGACAGTAGGTAGATTCAAAGGCATATGCAGATACAGGTGTTTCCATCTCTGTATAGGTGGGTATATATGTGAATTGGCAATGCCACGTTGACCCACTAGGCAACTATTGAAATAGTGAACTCAGAAAGCGACGCAGAGTAATCACACATCTCTGTTGTCTTGGGAGCAAACAATCTTGTTACCAGTTATCAGTACAGTCCATTGTCCAGGTATACAGATATGGGAGTAAGTTTTATTTAATCTCAGTAAAAGTAATGCCTGTTAGCCCGGGGTGAACACTTTTGCAAACTGGATAAATACTTCCTCAATATCTTCTGTTGGCTGCAACAGAGTGCTTCTCTAGAGCTTATTATCAGCAGCGGGAGGGCCCTTTGGTCACTATGGAGGGCCTATGCAGGTGTATTTGCATCTGTGGGTGCTATTTTGGTAACACACACACACACACACACACACACACACACACACACCAGATTAGCCCTTGTTTTGAAAGCATTTTTAACGATGAAAAGTGCTTTGTCCCTCTAAGTAACTTTTAACAAATTGTGTCTTTGGCATCTGACCAAATAACTGGTGCCCTTTCAAAAAGCCATTAAATAAAACCCACAATCCTCTTCAACTTGTTATCACTCTGCATAGCAACATGCTTTATTTTCAGGGGTTCCAAATATTCATTTAAGTAACTTTCCAAAGTTAGTTCTGTGTTAAGTTATGCAGCTAAAGTAACAGCAGTTTTGTGGGTAGATGTTATCCTGACTAATTCTTTGCTCCTTGTGGGGGAGGAGAATCTTGCATCCCTCTCTCTCTCTCTCTCTCTCTCTCTCTCTCTCTCTCTCTCTCTCACACACACACACACACACACACTTATTAACCAAGTTTTCATTTTTGCAGGACGCAATCACTCTTTTAGTGAGTAATTCATTATTACAAGCGTAAATTTCAAAGGATTCGAGAAGATACAGCTTGACGATTTCAACAGCTTTTTTAAAAAAAACGAAATGAAATGAAAAACAAGCTGCACAGAATCTCATTTTAGTGGGACTTGCTCAGCATCATAATCTAGAGGCTTTGGCCTGGTGAAAGTCATTAAGAATTAGGCATCTCAAATCTCTGACAAAATATTCTCTGTCAGGTACTGAGGTCCGAGTGCTGATAATAAACCTAGAGCAGGTGAGGAAGCAGGCAGGTAATGTGGAAACAAGGGTGCAAGGGTGGGGAACCTCTGGTCCTGGGACCAAATGGGGTCCTCCATACCTCTTTGCTTGGACCTTGGGACTCTCCTCAGGCACAGCCCCTTACCAGCCCTCCTTTAGACCCTCCTTGAGTGCTTTTCCCTGTTGGGAATGTGTCCTTGAACTCTGATAAAATGTCTCTTGCTTGTCTAGGAGACAGGTGAGAGTGCAGAGAAAGCAGTCTACTAAGGTAAAATTAGTTGCTCCACCCACTTTTGCTTCTGGTCACACTCACTCCTGGCATGTTCATACCCTCCAACATTTATCTGATGAAAATGGGGACATCCTATTCCATCATCATCATCATCATGTTATTATTTATACCCAGCCCATCTGACTGGGTTGCCCCAGCCACTCTGGTTGGCTTCCAGCATATATAAACACATAATTAAACATTAAAAAAACTTCTCTCTACAGGACTGCTTTTAGATGTCTTTTAAAGGTTGTATAGTTACTTATCTCCTTGCCTCCATGCCCTCCAACATTTCTCCAATGAAAATATGGATGCCCTAAGGAAAAGCAGGGCATTCAGGGATCAAATCAGAAACCACGACGGCTTCTGTAAATCTGGGACTGTCCCTGGAAAAACATTTGGAGGGTCTGCATGTGGCTGGTGGGTGTTTGCCTCGAAGGGGATGTGGATGAACAAGATTTCCCTCCCTTGGCTTGGCAATTCCCCTGAATGAGGAAGTTCCCAGACAGAGTGTTCAGCCAATCTGGAATATCTGTAGTGAGAAATGACAGGAGAGTCCCTCTCAAGACCACTTGATAGCCAGGAGGATTCTGATCCGTATTATTATTATTATTATTATTATTATTATTATTACTGTTGATGGTGATTATGAAGATATTGCTTCCGATGAAAACATCTCAATGGTTGTTCTATCTTTAACCAGCTGCAATTTCCTTTCCCAGCCAGCAGCCTGGCAGTATAGAGAGTAGAAAACCAGTGCCGGGCATACTGGGGTCCCAATTTTAGACTTTTGGTGCCTCGTCACGCCCTAGTATTGAATGAATCCTGAGTATAAGTGAATCACAAGTGCAAATGAATCCTGAGTATTCTCACCAGCTTCTTTTGCACATGTCCAGTGGAGAATGCACAGCCACAGCTGTATAAAGCCTGAAGCTCTTTGCTCAGGACATCCCCTTTGTTTAGCTAGATTATTCTGAGCTCACAGATCTTCCAGTAGACGCTGCAAGTGCAGAAACGAAAAGCTGGAATAATCGGCACTGACATAATCACAAGATGCTTGGCTGAACATGAGGGATGACTAGGCCAGTGGCTATAAGCATCCCTATGAGGCTAATGTGCCTGTATTGTCGATTCCGGTGAAGAACCCTTTCTCCATCAGAAATTAAACGGAGGGAAAATGTGTCTAACTGCCCAGCCTGTAACTCCCTGACTGTCAAGGTATTTATATTGAACCTGATGGGTGTCCCACTGATTCCAGTTGGCTTGGATCTAACTGCCAATTTCAATTAACTCTTTCCTCAATGGAGGAAAGCCTTTAGAGGAAAGTACATTAAAAAGCTGCATCAGAAAATGGCATTTTAATACTAGAATCATAGAATCATGGAATCGTAGACCCCAAGGTTCCCCCTCACACCATAAGCCTTTCTCTTCACTACCACCATTACCTGCTGTCCTGCCCCTTTTCTGCATCCTTGTAGCACCCATTTGCCTGCTACATGGGGAGCCAATGAAGGAGCTGTCAGTGACATCTCCTGGTCCTTTTTTGGCTAATACTCCATAGTTTGGGGCAGAGCAAGAGATGCGTGAACAAGGAGGTTGCAGTGGTGATGTGAAAGAGCAGGTGCAGAAGACTCATGTCAGTGGCTGCCTGGCTGGGGTAAAGGCACTTGGCAAATACCCAGCCATGCTGATTCTATTTCTGCATAGGACTCACTCTGTGTGTATTCTGGACAAGAGACCTGACACAGGTGCTTCTAGCCCTTTCATCATCATCTCAGAGGACCTGAGAGAGTTCTTTCAGTTTGTTTGCAGTACACATCAGCCCTGCAGAGCAGAAAACATTTTAATCAACCATGGGAGGCAGAAATGCTTCTACATACAGTGGTACCTCGGTATGCGAACGGGATCCATTCCGGAACCCCGTTCGCATCCTGAAGAGAACGTAAGATGCAACAGCGCATCTGCGCGGGTTGCGTTTTGCCACTTCCATGCATGCGTGTGATGTCATTTTGACCATCTGTGCATGCGCAAGTGGCAAAACCCGGAAGTAACGCGCTTCCTCTGGTCTAAACCCAGGAAGCTCCATTTTCTAAAGGAGGACCCAGTTATGAAGAATGACTCCACAGTTCCAGAAAAATGAATGCACACAACATGTGCCACTTTCATTTTTTAAAAAAAGAAATGCTAATTAAGGCTGTAAGATACTTGAAAAACCAAGGTTTTGCAAACAATCTGGAAAGCAAGATCATGTAAGTGCCTTGTTTTTCTATATATGTAATTCAAGTCCATTTTAAAAGGGCTAACATACTTCTCTGGCAGCTTCCCATAAATATTTTCCACAAAAGTTCATTTTTCCACATGAGCAAACGCTTTCAGTGTGTGTGTGTTTTAAACTAAGTCTTGATATGGAACTTAGAAAATTCTTGGCACTATTGTGTGGAGTTAAAATGACATCAGCTGGACTTTCTATATTGAAACGCAACCACATTTCTTTGTTCTGAACACATCAGCTTTGCATCTTTCATGCAGCTCTTACCAAAAATAGAGTGTGATTACAAAGTGGCCGTCTGTATTCAGAGCAACCCTGACTTACATGCCACAAAAGTGGGAAACCCTAGGGCAGCATCTCTCTCAGTGCAACAAAAGAAGTACCATCATCATGAAGCAGGGGTGGCACGTCCCATTTTGCCACCTGGGGCAAAACGGAATGTGCTGCCCTGCCACTTGGCCACCTCAGCCTCCTTTATATGGGTATGTGACGGCACCTGTGAAGCACTGCAATGATGGCGGCTTGCATCATTGTAAGGAAGGGTATACAGTGGTACCTCGGGTTACATACACTTCAGCCTACATACACTTCAGGTTACAGACTCCGCTAACCCAGAAATAGTACCTCGGGTTAAGAACTCTGCTTCAGGATGAGAACAGAAATCGTGCTCCAGTGGCGCGGCGGCAGCAGGAAGCCCCATTAGCTAAAGTGGTGCTTTAGGTTAAGAACAGTTTCAGGTTAAGAACGGACCTCCAGAACGAATTAAGTACTTAACCTGAGGTACCACTGTACTTGTTGATGGAAGTGTGTGCTCAATTCTGACCAAACTAAGCCTCCTATGCTCTACGATTAGAATCAAGTATACATATTCCAGAGTTAATGCTAAATACATTACTTCTGCTACAGAGCCAACATAGCCGATTTTGTGTCCTGGGCTTTTTAGAAACTTCTACCCATATACTATCTGAAGCCAAAGGGGTGCATTGGTTGCCAGATGTTAAATATATTGGCATTATTTTCAGCTCTCCTGAAATGCTCTGCACTGAGTGTGATCAAACCAGTTGCACTCCCCTAAATCCACCTCTGGCTGTCAGCCAGCCCACACCTGCCTGCCGTCTTACTTAAATCTAGTCCAGGGGGTGGCCGTGGCTGTCAGATTCTTCCTCCTTTTTAGACTCTTTACGTGGGGACCAAACTAGAATTACCGGTAGTTGCCTCTGCCACTGACTCTGGCTCCAACTATTGCTGTTGGCTCTCTGCCTTCTGCTCCACTAGCCTCAATGAGCACCAACCACCACTGAAGATGCGCATACCTCTGCCAGAACTACTGACTTGCTTCACAGCCATGCTACCCATTCTCAGGCAAACAGGAGCCTTGCATCCTTCATCAACCACAAGTCTCATAAAACCAGTGACATTGAAGACAGGCACCTAACATTTCTAAATACATACAAGTGTGTATTTTAAAGGGAGGGAGATATATGTTTGTACTACAGAGGTAGGGAACCTTTTTCAATCTAATGGGCCACATTCCCTTGTGGTCAACCAGCCAGGAGCCACATGCCAATGGTGGGGAGGGCAAGAGGCAAAAGTGGGCGGAACAATGAATGTGCATTGTACAGTAGGCTATATTCTAGCAGTGCAAGCTTTAGAGATTTACACACATATATACATACACGTATCTCCAAGCCAGAGGCATCACAGTTCAAGGACACATTCCAGCCAGGCAGAAGCACTCAATGAGTGTCTGCAGCAAACCATGGAGGAGTTTGGCCCAGGAAGGGCCTGGCTATAATCCCGAGGGCCAACATGTGCAAACACATGATCTTTTTCAGCATGCAGGAAAATGATGTGCATCACATATGTGCATTGCCTGCATTGCATCTCCAAACATACTAAGAAAGACTCGATGTGGTGTAGTGGTTAGAGTACTGGACCAGGACCTGGGAGACTAGGGTTTAATTCTCCAAACAGTCATGGCCTTGGGCCAGTCTCATTTGTATAAATGAGACAGTGCATTTGTATAAATGAGACTATTGTATTTTAATGTACTGTTGGAAGCCACCCAGAGTGGCTGGGGAAACCCAGCCAGATGGGCGGGGTATAAATAAATTATTATTATTATTATTATTATTATTATTATTATTATTATTATTATTATCATCATCATCATCATTAGCCCACATGCAGGTGTCTAAGCATATGGCACCTATGAGGGAGCCTACAAAGCAATTCCCTTTCTTCCAGTTTTGGTTGTTGTTGTTTTTAATGGTGATCACTGATTGCCAATCCTGAACCAGAATGTGGTTTGAGATTCCCTTCTGATTATCTGCACAGCACAGAGAGGAGGAAGGAGCAGGTACTGTTTACATAACAGAGTACTATAGGGAGAGTTCCCTTAATTCAGCATTTTGCAGAGCTGCTTTGTTATTTGCATTTCGGCATAAAAGAGGTTTTCACCAGAAGCAAACCCTCACTGTGCCTTTGAAAGGAACCCAGCAGACAGAGAGGTGCTTAATTATCTGGCAAGGCTGCATTAAAGAAATACTCTGGAACACAGGGCAGTCTTGTGGTTACTATAACAGCATTAAGACATACACTGTAAACACAGCTAGTGCGATCCAAGTCAGGCACAGCTTTAGCCTTTGGCATAGGGATTACACCGAGAGACCTGGAGAGAGGCTGTGCTGAATATTCAACCAGACAAAACCAGCCAGGAGTGGAGCGTTACTACATCAGATCAGCTCCACAGCAGCAACATCCAGTTGTGCCATCGAGGTCCCAAGACCCACAAACAGTTTTCTAAACACATTGCCCTCCTCTCCATGTGACACAGGAGTGCTGGTTTGTTGCTATCTGCTCAGGGCACTGGGATAATTTCACTCAGGTTGCATGTACAGAAATAGCCACAAGACCAGCTGTGAACAGTTCAAAGCCTTTGCCACTAAATGCTTCTCATAATAGCAACAGCAGTTTTGTGGCCACATTCACACACACGTAGACGGCAAAACTCTCTCTCACACACACACAGCCCAGAAAATCATTACCTTGAATGCAAAGAGGAGACACCTTGCTTTCCTCTCATGGATCGGAAGAAGCAGGATTTTTAAAAAGCCACCCTAACACAGACCCGCCTGCTGAGAGTTCTTTCAATCCCACTTTGGCTAGCGACTCTAAGTTTGTGCTCTGAATAGAGGCTGTGTTATTTTAACCACAGGATTTCTAGTCATAGGGGAGGAGAGATGGATTAGGTACGTTTGCAATCTAATGCTCAGCATTCAATGCTGGAGAAATGAACCAGCCCTCAAGCTTGATGGAAAGGAGAACTTTGTGTCGAGAGATACATTTCAAGAGACCCTGCAAGCCAATTATGGCTAAACTAACATGCTAAGGAACTGTAAAATTCCAGAGGAGTAAGATAACACACGCTTGTGTTCTTTCCTAAATAAAAGGCATGTGTGGAATTTCATGCCAGAGACTGACATGAGGGAGGCTGAGCAGATGTGCTCAGTGCGGGTCAACCTCTGTCTCGATACCTGAGCATACCTGACCAAGAAGCACGCCCAACACCTGCTAAAGTGGGTTTCAGCAACCATATCATCCATTTGTGTGGGACTAGGGGAGAAATTTGATGCAGTCCACACTTAAATTCACACTTTCTGAAACAATATACTGACAGAAATGCAGCTACCTTGTGAAATTCACGCTTCTCCGAAGTTTGCAATGCAGTTCTCTAGCTAAATAATGCTTATAACAGTGCATATGCTACAGTTAATTATGTATAAAAATGTACACGTTAGTGAAAAAGAACAAACAGAAATGCATTATATTGGAAAAATGCTTTGCAAAATATGCACATTAAGCAAAATTCCACCCAAAGATATATATTAGGAGAAATCTGCGCTAAAATGCTGGTGAAGTTTCATAACGACTAAAATATATATATTTATGAATGGATACAGAAATATGGAGAACTGAGCTGAAGACTGGGAAAATGAGAAATAGAAAGAAACTAAAATGGATAGATTCACTTATCCTTACACTTGGGGCATGTCCACGTGTTCTTGCCCTCTCAACTCAGCGCATGTCAGGGACTGGCAGGATGCTGACAAGTGTGCACTGGGGAAAGAGGGGCAGGAGTCTGACTTGGGAGAGGGGAGCAGTAATGCGGGGGGGGGGGACTGTACCAGCCAGAAGAGAAAAGTTGGAGGCTGGGGAAGCTTCAGAGCTAGAGGCTGGAGCACAGGGTGGGTCAGAAGAAGAGGTGGAAAAGGCAGGTTAGGCAAGTGAAGCGGCTGGTGCTTCCCCACCCTCTCCTACACCGCTGTCTCCCTGAACCAGGAGGGGATTGAAAAGGGATGAGTGGAGGAAGCTTCCATGCAGGCACAGCCTCTGGCTACATGCATACAACCTGCCAGGGGAAAATACATAAACGGGTGGAGGGGGGATGGTCCTCTGTTGCTGCAACTGCTCCATAGAGCACAGACCTGGAAATAGCTGATTGATGTGCATAGGAACCCAGAGCTGCAGAAATGGCTGCAAATGGCTGTTTTCTTTGATGTGCATTCCTTTGGCTGGGGAGATCCCTTGACCGTGCAGAAATGCACAACAGGGTGTTTTGTGTGTCACCAATTGAATATTTCCTTTGTGGCTTGCTCATATTTTGGGAGATTTGTCCATAATTGTCAAGGCTGAATTGCAGGCAGGTGGGTGATAGGGGGGAAACTCAAGAGTGTCATTGCTCCCATAGGCACAATGTGACGAGGGCAAAGGGCTTGATCTCAACACTTTGGGCCAAGCGGTTGTGTGGACAGGCCCTAAAAGGGCACATTGCTACAAATGCACCTATTAGGCGTCTGCATTTGGATGCTAGAATGTAGGCAAGATCTCTGACTTGCAAGAGGAAGGAAGCAGCTAACATATCTTAACACAGACATGTGTACCAGAAATAATTACAGACCTAATTAATTGCAAGGATGAAATTGTTCCTGCAAAACTAGTTTGGAACATCTGGATTAGATCCCAGGCTTAAGATAATACATGCCTGATGTCACGCTATTTCATGGCAATACAGCCATGTACACACCTCAGAAGCAATTGTTAAAAACCATAGCCATTAATAGCACCCTGTCTTCCTAAGATGAATGCTTTAAAAAATAAACAAATGAACACACACACACACATACATGAATTTGAGGGAGCAGTGTGGGGAACACACACAACGAAAGCGAGGATCAACTTTAATCCGTCCTTTGAAACAAAAACACTTGGGCTTAGTTCCATTGAGAGCAAAATCCAGATCTATAAATAAATAAGCAAGTCCTATGAAAAACTGCTCATGGTGGGGCATTGTTTTGCCCACCCCTAAAATGCAAGCATCTCTTTAGTCACAGGCAGAGCACAGATGCCAGAATGCTCTGCTACCAGTGTAAGAAGGAAAGGACAGCAAATCCCACTGAAACCACAAGGGGGATTTAAAAAGGCTGAATAGGCTGCAATTACCTACCCTGGAATCAGGCCAGCATGTCAAGACTAATACCCTTTCCTCTTGTGAAAACGACATGGTGGAGAAGAGCCAGTCCTTTGCTAGTATTTAAGCCTAACACACATAGAGCTCCTTTGAGATTCCAAAGAGCATGCTCCAATTAAGTGAAGGGCTCAAATCTATTTAATTATCATCGCAAAACTGTTAAAGAAATTTCAGCGCAAAGCCTCAGCTGCCCTTTTACTCCACCTAGTGGCCAGAGGAATTTGTTGCTCAGTTTCTTATAGGGCAAAGGGGAAACTCCAGCAGGGAGATGTTTAACGGGGTCCCCTGCCTTTCCCTTTCTCATTTGAAAGCAGCATCTTAGTTGGATCAGGGTCACAGTGTAAGGGAACAGGGAGTTAGCCCTTAACCCCTATATTGCTTTCCAATACTAAACAGCCCTCTGAAGCTGCTT
Organism: Podarcis cretensis; assembly: GCF_951804945.1. Taxonomy (NCBI): domain Eukaryota; kingdom Metazoa; phylum Chordata; class Lepidosauria; order Squamata; family Lacertidae; genus Podarcis; species Podarcis cretensis. Next base: position 20,552,524 of record NC_137181.1, read on the forward strand.
TATTCCATTAGGTATAATGATACTTGTCTGTTGTCCAAGTTAAGGCAAGTAGCAGCGGGGAGCAAGGGAGTGTAGATTAAGGAAATGGCTAAAGGAGGAAAGCATTACAGAAACAGACACACGTCCCTGGCTCCTGCAGGATTAGGCTATCTATGAATACAAGCCAGGATGGCTATGCTTTATCTTCACCATTGGAGGCTGTATGCTCCTGAATGCCATTACAGTGGTACCTCAGGTTACAGACGCTTCAAGTTACAGACTCTGCTAACCCAGAAATAGTACCTCAGGTTAAGAACAGTTTCAGGTTAAGAACGGACCTCCAGAACAAATTAAGTTCTTAACCCGAGGTACCACTGCATCATCATCATTATTATTATTATTATTATTATTATTATTATTTGCTGGGAATCCCAGGAAGGCAGAGTGCTATTGTGCTCCTATCCTGTTTTGGGACTTACTTGAGCAAACGGGAATTCTACCCCAACACGCAAGGCAATTATGAAACAAGTTGGCATAAAACCTGAAATCCTATGCATGTTAACAAGTATCTGCTAAGAAGAATTTAGTATAACAAATTAGGTAGTCATAAATAATAAGAATGTGATTAGTAAACTTGATAAAATAAACCCAACATATGGAGCGTATAAAAACTGTACTGAACATCAGACTATAACAAAATGCTTTCTGACCAGATGGGCTTTTGGGTGGATCTAGCAGGCTCTTCTAATGTTCTTAAATGAAAGGTCAGAAGGTGCAATCGTGGATCTCTAGTGCCTCTTCTGGCTTGGCCCTCACTCAGATAAATTTGAACGCTTTTCCAACCAGGGTAGGCCCATAGAGGCACCTGCGCAAAAAGAAACTTGGACATATTAATCTTTCATATATATTTGTGTTTCAGCTTTTCACAATGATTTTTCAGCATGGAATTAGACATGTTTTCAAAATGGGTAGGTGAAAACTCAGGTGTCAGATAGGAAATACCAGCTAGGGGGAGAGAAAATGGCATGGAGTTTTTCTAGACATGCCTTCCGTTGACTTTAGTTCCCTCGCCTGGAATGAGGAACAGAATGGAACTTGAAACCAAATATAGAATTTCTCTAGTTTATGGGATAGCAAGATTTATCACCAGAACAAGATGGTAGGTGTCTCACACCCACATTCTGACATATTTTTTCACAGCAATGTGGGATGCTAGCAGAGATGGGATAAGTCTTGTTTTCCAAGCAATCAAAGACCAGGCACACCCACTGATTTGCAGCACAACGTCAGTTTTAATTAAGAATAAGAATATTATATTTGGCAGGCATAGATAGATAAAGGCCTCAATTGGACACCATGGTAAACCAGAGGGGAGGAACCTTCCAGAGGCCACAGACCAGTAGTGGGTGGAGTCAGGGACAAAAGTAAGCAGAGCAACTAATGTAAAATTTACCCTTGCGCTATAGGCTGTTTTCTACACACACTCAAGCATCTCTCTAACCTCCATCTAGGCAAGCGAGAGGCATTATCAGAGGTCAAGGACACATTCCAGCCAGGCAGGATGTAAAGCAGGGCCAGTGAGGGGTGTGGCCTGAGAATAGGGGGTGTGGCCTTTGGAGAGCTCCAAGGATCAGATGGAGAGACCTGGAGGGCCACAGTGGGTTCCTGGGCCTGAGATACCCCATCCCTGTGATAAACGAGAGATAACATTCTACCACGATCATATTTGCACTGGGAGGAAACAAACAATGACCTCAGGCTGAGTGTTACATCTGAACAAAGGATCATGGTTTCTTTCGCTACAACAAACCATGATCAGCAAACCTTGGCTACAGATAATGGCATATTGAAAGCATTATCCAGCCCTCTTCAAAGGAGGAGGCTGACCAGGAGTAGGGGAGGCAGTTAAACAGATCGAAGGATGAAGAGAATGGGAGAAAAGTCACACTGGGTGGGGAGCATTTCCTTGTTACAGAAAGCCCTGCTTCCAAATATTTAACGGGGAAACCACCCACACTTTTTACATTTTTCTCCAAAATCATGTTAAGCTGGAAGTTCTGATTCTTCAAATTCCACAGCAGATATCATTCAGCACTAGAGTTATGTGTTCATTAGTAATAATAATAATAATAATAATAATAAATTTTATTTATATCCCGCCCTCCCCAGCTGAAGCCGGGCTCAGGGCGGCTAACAATAATCAAATAATCAAACAATCAAATAATCACACATTCAAAATATTTCATTATAAAAATTAATTAAAATCAAATTAATGGCAACAGATTAAGCAAGATTCTGTGCAGGTTACCAGAGGAGGGAGTCAGGCTGCGCCCTGACCAAAGGCCTGGTGGAACAACTCTGTCTTGCAGGCCCTGCGGAAAGATGTCAGGTCCCGCAGGGCCCTAGTCTCTTGTGACAGAGTGTTCCACCAGATTGGAGCCGCAGCCGAGAAGGCCCTGGCTCTAGTTGAGGACAGCCTAACCTCTCTGAGGCCTGGGACCTTGAGGATGTTATTATTTGCAGACCGTAGGTTTCTCTGTGGGGCATACCAGGAGAGGCGGTCCCGTAGGTACGAGGGTCCTAGGCCGTATAGGGCTTTAAAGGTACAATTCCAGCCATGTTATTTTCCAGAGCCTTCTGCTCAAAAGGTTTGAAGTTTCACGGACACCAATGAATTTGTCAACATCATATCCATGTCAATATCTCAGTTTTGCAGATAATGTATTAAGCCACTGAATAATTTGCTTAGGGGCAGTCATTATCTCAAAGAGTTTCATTCGCCTCCATTAGTGGCAGCTTATTTTTATGCTTCCTTCCTTCCTTCCTGCTTTTGTCCCAGTAGATTATTTGATACATCAGCATTTTAAATAAACCAAGAAACTGGGGTAACCCAGACACTATCATCTAGCCACCATTTGCCTCTTTAAATAGCACTAATGACATCAGAACTTTCAAAAATAAAGTTCTTTCTTTGCTGAACTAGCAGGCACTGCCTTCATGGATAATGAACTGGAGGTTAGATACAACCTGGCCGGTTGCTATAACTCTTGAAGACTTAGGACCTACATAGAAGTTATTTATCATTATTTATTTATAAAAGTATTTTTATACCACTAAATGATAAAAATATATCAAAGTGGTTTACAACATTAAATGATTCTTTTTCAAAAACCAAAACCATGCAATAAAAGCATAAAAGGCTAAAACAATTTTAATGCAAAAAGGTTTAAAATGTGCATCAGTACAATTAAGAGGGTGAATTCTTAATCCCTGCATAGGCCTGGTGAAATAGAAAAGGGGCACGTGAGGAGGTGACCAGCCTGCACCTCCATGTTATCTCCCCAGCATGTCGTGTAAAATATGTGATGTTGTGTTGCCTTTTATTAAGAATTTCCTGGCCACCAACAAATTGGATTGGAGCAGATGTCATGGCATGTGTCTGTTTCATTGACCTTAGTGGAAACAGATATGGGGAGGGATGCAAGTCAGCCACACATATCCCAAATTACCAAATGAGGCCCTGAAAGCCTGTGTGTGTGTGTGTGTGTGTGTGTGTGTGTGTGTGTGTGTGTGTGGCTGGCTCCTACAGGCCAAGTAGAGAGGCCTGGAGGGCTGCATTTGACCCTGCACCTGAAGTTCACCATTGGTGCTTTCCACAATCCCCATGCTGATTTTTTACCTGGTTCAGCATAAAAGGTAAGGTTCCTCAAATTATTTATATTCATCTATTCATAAAAAAAATTTATACACCACTGTATCATAAACGTTTCACAACGGTTTACAACAATAAAGGTAAAGGTAAAGGTACCCCTGCCCATACGGGCCAGTCTTGACAGACTCTGGGGTTGTGCGCCCATCTCACTCAAGAGGCCAGGGGCCAGCGCTGTCCGGAGACACTTCCGGGTCACGTGGCCAGCGTGACATCGCTGCTCTGGCGAGCCAGAGCCGCACACGGAAACGCCGTTTACCTTCCCGCTGGTAAGCGGTCCCTATTTATCTACTTGCACCTGGAGGTGCTTTCGAACTGCTAGGTTGGCAGGCGCTGGGACCGAGCAGCGGGAGCGCACCCCGCCGCAGGGATTCGAACCGCCGACCTTTCGATCGGCAAGTCCTAGGCGCTGAGGCTTTAACCCACAGCGCACAATAGGAAAACATAAAACCAGACAGTAAAACCACAAAAACTTAAAAGCAAGTTTAAAGCATAAGAAAGAAACAAACAAATTCTATTATGCCTCCTTCTTTCACACATGCACACAGCCCCTGGACAATGGCTTCCCATTTATGTCTCGGCAGTGGTTGCAGTTGGTGTATGTTGTGGAGTCATTAGAGGAACGGAAAGTCATTGGTTTGTGGTCTTGTAACTCCCCTGACCAGTTAGGCAGCCTTAGGGGTGACATTGTGGGTCTCTGTGTGTTTGGCATTTGACAGAATGAAGCTACCTGAGTGTTAGTACTGTGTGGCTGTGGTACGTCCCTGGGGGTTCTGGTGCCAGGGAACTGGGGAAGTTGCATGAGCATACTGGTATCTGTGGATCGTGGCCCACTCTTCTAAACTTCTAATGTAAGCTTCTCCCGCTTTCCAGAAATAGATTCATCCTGCTTCTCTAAGGCAAAACGCTGGCACTGCAATAGTCCCTTCCCATGAGATATAATATAGCTTCCAATATTTAACTAGGAACTGAAAAAGCATGATGAGAAATGAATACCAAACAAAAACAGTCTGCCTTCTGTTCTTCCCAACTCAGAATTTCAGAAAAAGAAACCACCCCATGTGTTTTGCTTAATTAAGAGCTGAAGGCTCAGGTATCAATCTATTTTGATAAGTACACTATTAAGTATCTACTTTCTGCAGAAGGAAAATATTTTTGTTTTAAGTGAGACTTTTAGAAAAGAATGTTGGTCCTAACCATACGGTGTTTAAAATTCATCACAAGGAAATTGTGGGGGATATCACAAAACTGCTCAGAAGTAGGTTGCAGTTTTCTATGTAAGCAGGCGAATTTGCTTTAAATATGTATTTGACTCAGAAATACAAAACCAACCAACCAACCAACCAAAACACTCCTTTCAAAGCTGATGTTTTGCTCATTAAAAAGTACAGACACTTTTTAATAAATGAAATCAGTAAATAAACTGCTTTTATTTTGATGTACTGTAGAAATGGTTTGTGTTTTCGCGCGCTCTAGAATTCTTGATTCTGGGATACCTATGCTGAATATCTGTCAGGAATGAACACTGGAATTATGTAATGAAAGCGGAGTGATAAGGGAGTGGAGTGATAAGGATCAAACATCTTCACAGAGAAATGAGCATCAAAAGGGATTGTTTATTTAGCAATATAAAAAAGAGGAGAGCAAAAACATCCCATCACCACAAAATATTTCCACATTTAGAAACATGGCAAGAAATTATTGAATTAATTGACTTCTGCTATGCTCCTATAAGGGACACAGGTGGTGCTGTGGTCTAAACCACAGAGCCTAGGGCTGGCTGATCAGAAGGTCCGCGGTTCAAATCCCACAATGGGGTGAACTCCCGTTGTTCGGTCCCAGCTCCTGCCTATCTAGCAGTTCAAAAGCATGTCAAAGTGCAAGTAAATAAATAGGTACCGCTCCGGCGGGAAGGTAAACGGATTTCCGTGCGCTGCTCTGGTTCGCCAGAAGCAGCTTAGTCGTTCGCGACTGGACCTAATAGTCAGGGGTACCTTTACCTATGTACCTATACAAAAATATACATTAAGAAATGAAATAAATGAATCTTCTCTCCAAAGGAGAAAGACAGTGGGATCTGTTTCTTTTTGGCAGGTCTCATTTCACCAGGTGATACTAGCTAGGCTTATTTCTGGGGACTCTTTTGTACTACATGCAACAAAACAGATCATAAGAATCACTCTTGCAGTGCTTCCAAACTGTCACTATTGGGGGGGGGTGATTCAATCACATACTGGCAAATTTAAGTTGCGCAATTTTGTCCTCTTGCACAACAAACCCACTTACTCCAAAATAGAACTGTTTGCAATGAGAAATGTGACAGGAAAGTGTGGGATGTATCATCGTCAGAATAAATGTTCATCGAAAAGCCAGTGTCATCTGGTCTCCCTGCAAACAAATCAGGATGAATTCTCAATAAACAGGTTATCTAGAAGTGCCGTGCTTCTTTTTTTGTGTGCTTCCTGTGTGGGAGATGCACAAGTTTCCACTTCACACATTGTAACAAAAGCACAAAAGTCAATTGTGCTTCCACTGAGGGGGCGGGCACTTCCCTCAATATGTGGAAGAGACCTCTGTTTCATTTCTGTTAGCCAGAGACTAGTGACAACTTGCCATTTTCATACAGTTGTAGGGAAACACTTCAAACACTGCCCCAGGAGAACTCTCTTCCTTAGAAGACTCTGGGCTGCTTCAAATGCTGTGCATTTCCAGACCTGAAAGCACTTCCCCGTATGAAATGGGGAAAACCATATAGGAATATATTTCATCTATATATTTCATCACATATATTTCATCTACTTTACTACATATAAAAGCTGCTTTGTAGGAAATGCGTAACATTTGGAGGAGTACCCAGCCAAAGGTAAACCTCAACCTTTTTTCAGAAGCAACGTAAACCTTTTCATTTGGCTTTTGGTGAGCAGGGTTAAGCTGTTAGCAAAAATTCTGTTTGGTGTTTCAGAAGGGGGTCTGATTTTTATCTGGTGCTATTATTTTAAAACTATGACCCACTCGAAGTCCTAGGGATGGGGCAGGCTAGAAATGGAACTACATAAAATATATAAATTATTCCATGCATAACTAAATGAGAATATTTATGGAACTCTGTGAACCATAACCTAATTCCACCAAAGACGCAAAGTGAAAACATACCATACTTTGCAAGCCAGCATACTTTGTTATTCTCCATGGGAAAGCCGCCACATTTTTAGTCACTGCAGAACTAACAAGTTTATTAGTATAGAAGAGCTTGCTAGAGTTCATGCCTTGTCCATCCCAGGATTAATTCATGAAAAGATTATTTCTTTGCTCAGAATATTTATACCTGCCACAGATAAAGGAGCTTCCAAACATGAGTGTATTTTGGAATGGATGTTGCTCAGGTCCATAACTTTCTTTTGTAGCATCCACATGATGCCATTGTCATCAAAATACCAGATTTTACTTTATATATATATATTTAATTTAGAACCTCAGTTTTCGAACGTAATCCGTTCTGGAAGTCTATTTGAATCCCGAAACGTTTGAAAAGCGAGGATCAAAGGGCTGCCAGCAAGTTCAATGGGGAAATTTGAGAAACACACCTCAGAAGACGTTTGACCTCCGAGGCGCATTCGAAAACGGAAGCATTCACTTCCAGGTTTTTGGCATTTAGAAATGTTTGGCAGCCAAGGCGTTCCGTGGTAATTACTTACCACGGAAAATCCAGTAAGTAAAGATAAGGTATTAAACATCCACAGTCATTGTTGGTTTGGAAGTTCATTAGCACATTTGTAAGCGGGCATTTTGTCATGTGCATTTCATAGGTGGTCTCTTTCAACACTTCCCTACTTCTGTTTCCTTTGATTATCACCGAAACACAACTTACCCATTTTGTTTCCAGCTGCCCCCAATACCAAACATAATGCCAGTTGTATGCCAAAGTAATACCCAGAACACAGGAGATATTGTCCATATGAAAAATGTGGGGATTACCTGGAATACATTAACTGCAGCACACATACATTGGACTGATAAAAATAATAATACAGGGGTCTTGTTCAATACTTCTTTATCACCCTTGCACGAGACCTCACTGTTAAAAAGCCAAATGGAAATAGATATTATCCCTCTCCCAGAAAACACAAGCCTTCATTTTGCCTATTATGATAACTGCCCACTATGTATTTTCACATTGCCAGGTTACAGATAAGGAAACAAATCGCAAGGCGTACACACAGGTTGTACAGTATAGCACACAATTCAGAACAGTAAAGAAGCAAAGCAGAGTGAAACCAGGACTCTTCTCATCAAGGGTAAAATGAGCTACAGCTATTTAACAGCAAAGAATTAAATAGCGCAAAACTCACATAGACCTCAGTGTCAGTTCAGCATAACAAGAGAAAGAGACTAAACTACAAGAAGCATAACTTGACTTGCACCGATTGTGTTATGTAGTGAAGTTTCACCATGGGCCAGCAGGGGGATACTGTAGATAGTTTTCACTCAGGTCTGTAGATAGTTTTCACTCAGGTCCACGTCAGTTATTTTAGGCGGGAAACTCTGGGTTGTTGTTGCTACAATGTTGACAGCCTGCTGCCTATAAAAGCAGGCCGGCTGAGCTGTTTGCTAGTCAGTTCTGTTCCAGCTTACAAAATAAAGAGCTGCTTTGGAGAAATCGCTGTGTCGTCTGCTATGTCAACCCACAACTTAACAGATTGACTAACAGAAATCCTAACAGTCCTACTGGGAAGTAAACCCTATTGAATTCAGTGGGACTTACCCCCAAGCAAGTGGGGTTAGGATCGCAGCCTATGTTTTTGCATGGCATTTCAACCTAAGTGGGGAACATGCTGAATTTCAAGGAGAACTCTGTAAAATGCTGCATAGTTGGCAAGAATGGTAACTACAGAGAAATGCAGAGCATGTTTGAGTCCATCAAAGTTACCACAGGCCCCAAAGAAATATAGTTGTGGTACTATAAAACAACACTGCCCTGTTTCCACTCTCCAAAAATCTTGTGGAATGTTAGAAGAAATAATATACATCTCTAATATCCTCAACATTATGATACAGTGGTCTATTTAACTGCACCAAGAGAAGGCCCACAGCTGTAATTTCAGCCATCAAATTTCCTGGGTTTGCAAGCTTAAGCCAGATGCTCAGGTTTGTTTTTGTGAGGGAGTAATATATAACATCACTGATGCATGCATGATTTTATAAGGGAAAGGTATGTTCGTTGTATATGAAATGGTGCCTCATTATGATGTTGCCGTTTGAGAGCATAAGGTACCAAGCAGAAAAGATTCTTCAAAGTACAGTCTTCTAGAGGTTGAAGAAACTTGTGCAGCATATAAGCACCAATGTTTTCATGGTGGTGTGTTACAGTGGCTGCAGTGGGGGAAGGACGGCAGTCACAAAACTCACAGGTGACCTCAATCTAGTGGCTACCTCGCAGGAGTGATGTGAGGATAATAGGGGGGATATGTACACTGAGATTATTGGAAGGTGGTATAAAAATGCAGTCAATAATGTTGAAACCTGCTTGATTGCCCCCTCTTTTTCGTTTACAAGGTTCTCTATATTTTGTGAGGTAGGGCAATAGCAAAATGCTTACTTTTGTTTTGAAAGGAATTTTACTCTCCATTTGTTATTGGAGATGCATTTGAGTAAGGAATCATCAGTGCTTAGTACTAGAAAATGTTTTCAGTATTAGGCCTCCGAGGTGATAAAGAGTGAAGTAATTTGAGGATGTGCAGACTGTGTCTTCCTCGCAGCGCCGAACAAGCACAGTGAACAATTCCTAGATCACATCCGCCCCATGCCTATGGCTTCCCCCCAAAGAAGCCCGGAAACTGTAGGTGTTAAGGGCGCTGGGAATTGTAGCTCTGTGGGGTGTAAAGTACAGTTCCCAGGATTATTTAGGGGAAGCCATGGTGTGTGGGTGTCACCAACGTGCCTGAATGCCACGGGATGTGATTCACCCTACCATTTTCACACAGTGTTCTCCTTTCTAGGATGTGGTAGCTTGTGATGCCACCATACAGAGCTTTCCAATCCCAACTTCTTCACCGCACAAAAAACTTGAGAGGGTCAAAACTCAAAAACAGGTCACGCAAATCAGTTCTTCTCTTGATGAATTGCTCCCTCCAATAACCTCAAACAAACAACATCCCCAAAATGGATGCCGCTTTGCTCTGTACCTGGCGGTGATTTGCCAGGTCCCAGCTCCCTGAACTTCTGAACTCTTCTTAATTCTGTGTACCTGGTTAAAATCACTTGGCGCTGTGTGGGGACGGGATCCAGGCCTACTGACAGCAGCATTTAATGAGCCCTCGCCTCGTTCTCGGCTTGAGGGAGTGAGAGAGACAGAAGGGATTCTGGTGGCCTTCCTGGGGCCTTTTTGCATTTCTGAATGATGAAAATGCAAGAGAGCGAGACGTACACATTTTTGAGTGAAGCGCTACATGTGTTTAGCCCCTTCATCTGGCAGTACATCTTAAGTTTGTTTGGATATTTTTTTTAAAAAGACAAGGCAGTAAGATTTTACCTGAGTAGGCCCATCCATTAGGAGTTGCCCTGGGCAACCAGGACACAGAAGGTGATTTATCTTCCTGTTTTCTTGTGCAGCGTGACAGTAATATTTCAATGACCATCTTTCCCTTTTGTGCCTCGACAGCTCAGCAAACTGAGGAGGAAAGTTAGGCAGCATTTGGTCAAACTGTGCCACAAAAGCATCTTTCTAAAAAGGAGTCTGTGTGGGTGTTTGTGTGGGTGTGTTTACAAATACAAATTGAGCACCCCTTACCTCGGAACAAAGATCTTGAAGAACATGAGCCAGTGCTTTTGTTAGGTCCCCATCTAGATCTCTAAAACAGACATTTCTTGAGGCAGACATTCTTCCCCTGCCCACTGCATACTTTCCAATGCTTTGAAGCCAAAATCTGGGGGGCCGTCTTCCCAAACGCTGCCTTCTCATTTTTTTATTGCGAAAGCACAGTGGCCATTTTGTTTGCTGTGATCTTGCGCAATTTTGTATCACGGTTCCCCCACCCAAAAAAGCCCTGAGATTGCAGCCAGAAAAAGGGCTTTTCGGGGGTTGCTTGGTGAATTTGCTTGGGATCACGGCAACCAAAATGGCCACCATTCTCTCATGATGGAAAACAGGATGTCCCTTTAAATACAGCTCAGCCTACAGATTCCTGCTCTCTTCCTTTTCACGAGGGCTGGGCCAGGGATAATCAACTTGGTGCCCTCCAGATGTTGTTGGATTACAGCTCTCATCATCTCTGGCTAATGACCATGCCAGCTGGGGATGATGGGAGCTGTAGTCCAATATTATATGGGTTAGTATGTGCTTTTGGTAGCAGGGCACTACTCTGTAAAGTTTGTTCCTTCTAATTCAGTCTGTGGATGATTTATAAACTTGCAAACACTACAGTGGGTGGGTCTCTTTACAACATGATTAAACCAGACAAGATCCCTTTCTCCGCTTTTATTTTCCTCTGATTGGCTTCTCCTTTTCTGTGTAGCCAAGCTTTATATAATCATGCTGTCTTCAGAAAGGCAACAGATAAGTCTTGCAAACACATATGAACTCTATTTCACTCTAGTTTTCTGAAGAGTCCCTTTTACCATCTGCTTTCTTTGAAATCTAGACTCTTGCATGTAGATTGTTGATACTAACAATAAACATTAGTGTCTGCTTAGAAGAAATGGTAATTACCCTTTACAAATAGGTGATGATTTTAGTGTCTTCTTCCCAGACGGAGAATTCATTGTTTATTGAAGATAAATTCTAGGCAGCAGCAGGCTCCGAATTAGCTCCTCCAGTAGAAACAGAAGATAATCTGAATGCATTGTCTCTGTGTAAATCATCCCAGGCAAATAGCTGGACCTAATTTAGTGAGAGAGGGTGCTCTGTGATGAATAAACATATACCGTAATCAAGGACCAAATCAGTGCTGGATTTACACACAAGATTGTAAGCAACAGCATAGGACCTCAGAATATGTGGGACCACTAAATTAAAATATATAAACAGGCTAAATTTAAATTACTAAAAAATTACATAACTGGTTAAATAATAAAGGAAGTAGAAAACACTCTAAGCAGACATTACAAGTTTTTATATATGGAAAGTAGGAAGTCATAAGGTATTTTCATTTAAAGGCATTTCGTATGCAAATAGACTTATTGCAAGGTTAAGTTATATTGTTAGTCTACCATTGAGCTAGGGGACGCGGGTGGCACTGTGGTCTAAACCACTGAGCCTAGGGCTTGCCAATTGGAAGGTCAGAGGTTCAGATCCCTGCGACGGGGTGAGCTCCCGTTGCTCGGTCCCAGCTCCTGCCAACCTAGCAGTTCGAAAGCACGTCAAAGTGCTTCCAGCAGGAAGGTAAATGGCGTTTCCATGTGCTGCTCTGGTTTCACCGGAGACGGCTTAGTCATGCTGGCCACATGACCCAGAAAAACTGTCTGCAGACAAACGTCAGCTCCCTCAGCCAGTAAAGTGAGATGAGCACTGGAACCCCAGAGTCGTCTGCGACTGGACTTAACTGTCAGGGGTCCTTTACCTTTTTACCATTGAGCTATGGTGTTTCCAAAACCAGGAAAAATCTGGTGGGTAAGAAAAGGAGCCAGTACAGAGTTCTGGTGAAGTCCTGGGGAAAAACGGCATTTTCACCCCAACCTCCCCTCCCCAAAAAGGGTCACCATTTTGGGGCCAGTAAATGTGACACCAAAACACAGGATGAGCTCATGTATGAATGTCAGCCTCAGCTTCTCAGAGGAACAGTGGGATATACATATGAGAGAAAACCTAAGCCAGGGGTCAGCAAACTTTTTCAGCAGGGGGCTTGTCCACTGTCCCTCAGACCTTGGGGGGACGGGACTATATTTTGAAGGGGGGGAATGAACGAATTCCTATGCCCCACAAATAACCCAGAGATGCATTTTAAATAAAAGGACACATTCTACTCATGTAAAAACACGCTGGTTCCCGGACCGTCCGCAAGCCGGATTTAGAAGGCAATTGGACCAGATCCGGCCCCCGGGCCTTAGTTTGCCTACCCATGACCTTGGCCCTAGTCAAGAGTTCAAAATGTGTACAATGAGCGCATGGATGTGTGTGACAAGTTATACATGTGGAGGCACCCTGCAGATGCTCTGTTAAGGCACAGGTTGAGGGCCAGAGTCTCCCCCTCCCAGTATTCGCTGTTTGCACTTTTGAGTGTCTGAACAGAGTTTATGTCTACCTGGTCTCAACAATAAGAAACAGGTGTTTGGTTTGGTTTGAAAAGAAATACAAAATGCACACATCACTCCATGATCATATTTCTTCCTTGTATCAGTTTCAAAAAATGCATTCCACAAGTATATGAAATAGAACTGCTAGGTGTATTTTTAGGTACGCTTATTGCTCATCCATTGCATAGCAGCTCATCAGAACTAGAGCTTCCTAACATGTTCGAAACATATGGGCCAGGTGACATATGCCACACAGATGCACTTTAGCATTCAGTGCATGAAGTACAAAGGAAAGAAGGCAACTGATCTCAGCTGCAGGTGATCCATTGATTTGCTCTTAGTATCCACTTTCTTTATTCTTCTTTCTCCAAGATGGAAGGGGGGACCCAGGCGGTTAAACTTCTCCCAACCCCCCCTCCCCATGTGTCGTTTTTTTCTATGAATCTGAGCATTGATGTTTCTAATTTTCAGCATATGCAAGCTCTTAGGAGAGATGAGGTGTGATTTCAAACACAAGCTTTCGTTGTCATATGGGTCAACCATCTAACAATCTGGCAATTTAGTGTGATGCTTCAGCTGAGGTTTTCCCACATGAAGTACACATAATTGGTTTGCATTTCTTTCAGCCATCTGCAAAAGATTGTATCAGGTCCATGACAACAAACAGCTAAAATATATATGCAATTCTGCTCATCGTGACTCTAAAGGCTCTGATGGTCATGGGCAAAATATGCCTGGATATCCCTGGTTATTCCCAAAACAGTAATGTAAAGCTTATGCTACACCTGGCTCCAGGTAACAGAGCGAGGCACCTTCCATAGCCCCTGCCACCCCCCCCCCAAAAAAAATCACCGCTTTCCTCACCAGCTGCTGCTTTTCCTCTTCCTGCCTGCCTGATCTCTTCCTTTCTTTCTTTTTGTAATTGTTTTATGAAATTGTTAATGCTTTATGTTGCAAGGTGGCCTGACAGGTGTTTTTACACTAGAAGGGCAGGATATGAATACATAAATAAAATGGAATAAAATAGAAGCCCTGCAACATTGGAAGAATGCTGGATACACTGCCTTTGTGACAGATATGCTGGCAGAACACCCCTGTGTCATGAACTGGCAGGGGACTTAGGAGGTACTGATTTACTTATAAGCTAAACAAGCCATAGCTTAGGGCCCCACTCTCTTGGGAGCCCCAAAAAAATTTAAAGGGAAAAAACCTGAATGTACATTTCCAAAATATAAGATAAAAAACAAATAAAATAAAACCTACATACAGCAACAGTGTTTTGTGTTGTGTAGGCTCCTATGATGTAAGTAATAGGCCCCGCCTGCTAGCCTGCTCCCTAAAATATCACTGGTTTGCTCATTTCTATATATAGGGTGCCTATTAGGTTCATAAATTACCATATAGCAGATATTCAGCACAAAAAACAGCGACAATTTGTTGTTGACAAAGGATAGCTGGACATATAAAGGGCCCCATTACCTCCAGTAGCTTAGGGCCTCATCAAACCTAAATCCGGCCCTGCTCACAGGACGTTGGAGGACATTGCAGGGCCAGCTGACAGGGGGACCTATCACCAGGGAAACGGCGGGTTCTGAGGTATCAGGAAGAGTGAGAAATGCACTCTAAGAGACTGAGGCAGGCAAGTGAACACAGCCCAGGCCACTAGTGGACTGGAGATCATGGAGATCATGGGGCTTCTTAGGTCGAGGAGGAGGTTGGTGGTCACTCAGGTGGATTAAGATCAGGGCAGGTGAGGATCACAAGCTTCATCAAGCGGTGAGGTACAGCTTCTCAGCTTGAGCAGGTTGGGAAGGCTAAAAGGGGAGCAATGGGCAGCAAATGACTGAGTGCAATGGGCAGCAAACGATGGCTGCTCTCTTAAGTCATTCCCACAGAATGTTCTGAGGTCCATTGTATATCTAGCTTTAAAAAAGGATTAACTATACAGAGGGTCAGCTTATCAGCATTATTCATGCTGAAATACTATATACGTGTAATCAATGTAGAAGATGAATAGGGCAAACATTGCAAATTCCCCTGGGACATCTAGCCAACCAGGGTTGGGAGAATTCACCATACCAGGGTTTCTTTGTGTGTGTTTTTTTCTTTTAGTCTGAGAGCTGCATCACCTCATGGGCAGCGCTCTGGGGTTACACGCATACACCGGCTGCAATGGACATGGCCAGAGTGGGCAGAACAACTGATGTGTCTTTTACCTTTGTGTAGTTGGCTACATTCCAGCCATGCAAAACTCAGATTTCTCTGACAAATCTCTCTCTCTCTCTCTCTGCCCAGGCAAGCAAGAGGCATTATTACAGTTCATTGGCACTTTCCAGGCAAGTAGAGAGCAAGGCAGGGCCACTGAGGGAAGAGTAGTCTAGGGGGAATCTTGAGAGCTGGATAGAGAGGCCTAGAGGAGTCCCCTGGGGTTCCTTGCTCCTGCACTGTGCACACATTGCAATGAGCAGATCATTGGTCTGGGTCAGCATGACAATCCTTATCAGCCCTGATCGGATTTCCAGAAAGATATCAGTCCATAAGCTCAATGATTACTTGGCCTCTTTGAAATGGTAGTCTCAGTTGTGAGGATGTCTGACCTCCTTGTTTACAAACTTTTGCAAAGGTCTTGGTGACCAGGAAAGATTTCTGCATGGTCATTTTTCATAGTGTGTGTATAATATATGTATATCTATTTATCATATATATATATATATACATGTGTGTGTGTGTGTGTGTGTGTGTGTGTGTGTGTATATATATATATATATATATATATGAGAGACTTTAGAATTCCTATAACAGTGAGCATAGTCTGAGCTGCTTCAGGATGCTTTGGCAAACAAAGAGAAAGCAGAAGGCCATTTTCCCAGCTGCGAGCAAGCACTACAGGAAGTGTGGCTCAGTGACTTGGTGACTCACACAGTGCTAGCCAACAATTGGAGGAACTCTCTAGAGGAAGTGACCAAAATAGCTGTGCAGGATCCTGCTTGTGGCCGTTTAAATAAATACGGGATAAATAACAGGCCAGGCTGTAGGGCACAAAGTATGGACGCCAGGTTTGAGAATTATTTAATGCCAGTTCCATGTCAGGCGCGCACACACACCCCAAACACAACATGTGCGCTTCCCTCAGGAAACAGCAGTGATCTTATGCCTACATCTTAAGGTGTGTGTCCTTAGGATATTTCATCCCCTGTGCCAGGAGAATAGATGGAAGCTTCTGTTACGGCTTCTTAAGCTGCGCAGATGCTTCGACAGCTGCAGGGGAAAAGAAGAAACAGGTGGTGCTGCCTCCAGCTTCATAGGAAATGGATGGAGGATGGGAGACACAGAGGACTGTGCAGCAGGCCAAATGTTTGGGACCAGATGGGTGTGACTGGTGGGCCCCACGCCCAGGAACTACCTAGGACATTTGTTTGGAAGCTGTGGCTGGAGGACGGCTTGCCGGGGTTGATGTAAACATCTGTGGAAGCTGCCAGGGATGTCTGAGAAACAAGGTAATAGCTTCATCATCAGTTTCTCACTGACAGAAGATAGCATGGGATAGCAAGGCATGCAGAGGGTCTGGTTCACTCTCGCCTCATAAATTTCTCCCCCAGCTAAGCTTACTTTAGGAGCTGCCAAGATCCACAGACAGCTGCCCCATGTGGTGATCCCTGAGACTGCAGGTAGTGGTTTCTCAGTGCAGTACCCTGACTGACTCCATCCACTCAGGTCGGTCATTGGTTCCCCATAGGCAGGAAAAAGTACAATATGGCTTCTTAGTTTAGCATTGCTTGAACTGCAATGACTTCCTAAGCTCTGGCATAGTCCTTATAGATTTTTCCTTGGTTCTGGATTGCTCATTGATTTTGTCTCCTGGTTTGTCCTCACTTCAGATTTACTCTCTGATCCTGCTGGCTTTTCCTCCAGAGCTCAGGGTTCCTGGCTCACCTCAGTCTGCTAACCCACAGTTTGGCCTTGACTTCCACACAATGCATTATGCTCATGGACTATATTATGTGTTTCAGAAAGGAGTACATGATTCAGGCTCAGTATTGCTTATATGTTGCTCTTCAGACATGCATATTAATTATTCTATGTATTAAGTATTATACTAAAACAATATGGAATTCAAATTTTAATGCAGTACATTGGTCCCTCAGGTTAAGTACTTAATTTGTTCCGGAGGTCTGTTCTTAACCTGAAACTGTTCTTAACCTGAAGCACTACTTTAGCTAATGGGGCCTTCTCCTGCCGCTGTGCCCCTGGAGCATGACTTCTGTTCTCATCCTGAAGCAAAGTTCTTAACCTGAAGACCATTTCTGGGTTAGTGGAGTCTGTAACCTGAAGCGTATGTAACCTGAAGTACCACTGTACAGTAAGAAATAAAAGAAGCAATAAAAATGCAAGCGCTGGACTAGGACCTGGGAGACCAGGCCGGGGTTCAAATTCCTACTTGGCCTTGAAGCTCACTGGATGACCTAGGGCCAGTCACTATCTTTCAGTATAAGCTACCTCACAGGGTCCTTGTGAGGATATAATTGGGGGGAGGGGATAGAAAAGAATGTACACAATGGGATATAAATGTAATGGATGGATAGATCGATGGATGGATGGATGGATGGATGGATGGATAATGCAATGGGTGTGCATGTTGTGTTAAAGTTCTTCAGTATTTGGTGTGATATAACACAACTTGAAACCTTGACTACTTTCATTCTAAATTGATACTCGGAGTTACTGTCTCTCAGCTTCTTCCTTCATTCCGCTGTAGTGAGTTTCCACTCCTTTCTATGTCTTGCAAACCTGACCCTACCCCACCCCATTATTTCTGGCCCATCCCACTCACCTTCCAGGAGCACTGCCAAGTTCTAAGAATGACAGAGCAGGTGCACGCACTCTCTCTCTCTCTCTCTCTCTGTGTGTGTGTGTGTGTCCAGTGGATGCACTGAATAGCTCAGTTGGTTAGAGTATGGTGTTGATGATGCAAAGGTTGCAGGTTTGATCCCCATACAGGACAGCTGCATATTCCTGCATTGCAGGAGGTGGAACTCTTCCAACTCAACAAGCATATAATTCTCTCTCTCTCTCTCTCTCTCTCTCACACACACACACACACACACACACTGTTCTTCATACATACTAAGCCACTCCACCATAGACCACCTGGATGAAGCTCATGGACCACTGGTGGCCTGTGGACCACACCCTTTGAACCACTGCATAGTCTACTGAGTTCACTAGAGACTTAACTCTTGTGGAAGCTTAAAGACTAACACATTTAGAATGGCATAAGCTTCCACAGGCAAGAGTCCACTTCATCAAAAGTAAGCAATGATGTCAGGGGTTCAGGAGCAGAGGCACAGGGGAGAGAGGAAGCGGAGAGTGAAGGGGAACAATCCGAGGGCAGCGTAGGGGAGTATGACAGTGGTCCGAGAGATTCCATGAGCTTCTCCAGCGATTCGGAAGATTCCCAGAAGGGGGCACCGATGGCCAGGGCAAGGGGGGTCCTGGGAAGGATGCACCAGAAGCAAGGGGCCAGCGGCGACTCCCAAAGCAGCAGCTGGAGATCGGGACCAGCTTCCCCACCAGGGCGTAGCGGGGGGGAAGAGTCCCATGCGTCAGGGCCGGCTTCCCCTCCAGTGGGGAGAGAAGATGAGGCAGGGCTGACCACGCCCCTATCGCTGAGTGAGGGAACGGAGGGGAAGTCAGACTCAGCCAACCCCCCCGAAGGGGGAAGCAGTGACAGGAGCAGTGTAACGGTCAGGAGGAAGGTTGCCGGCTGGGCGCGCGCGCCAAGTTCAAATGTACAGGAGCGCGGGACAGCAGGGAGGTCGGATTGGGAGCCAGGTCCTAAAGCACGCCGGAAGCAGGGGGAAGAATCCGGGGAATCAGCATCAGAAGAGTCCAGAAAGGGTGACACCCCAGAGGGCAGAAGGACCCAGAGGAGAAAGGAGCAGAGGAGGAGGTGGAGCAAGGCTAGGGTCTTGAACTGGTGTCGAGGGGGAGGAGATTCAGATGGAGCTTCAGTGGTCTAGGGTTGAGACGTAGAGCTGCACGCCACGGCTTTGAAATGGAAACTGAACCTTAATAAAGACTTTTGTATATAGTAAGAACTGGCGTTGGTCCTTTGTGAGCTGGGACCTTGGGCAGCTCTGACAAATGAGATCAGAGGAAAAGGAAATGCAAAAAGTACAAGCAGTGGCGATTCAATTACAGTGGAAATAAGCAGTTACCCTTTACAACAGCAGTGACTTGTAATAATACAGTCAACATAGCAACACTGAATTAAATAATGCGTAATAGGACAGGAAACCATTCTTTTCATTCAGACACGGATGAATAGAGTTGGGCTTCTTGATGAATTATAATGCAGCATTTTCCTTTCTTGGGGGTCTTCCTCTGAAATTGTGGCTACTACAATATCAGTATCAGAGTGTCCAGACTGCAATGTATGCAAAGGGAAATTCAATAATAAATAAATAATACAGGTTACCAGGATAACCCACATGCTTCAGGTAACTTGTTATTAACTCAGTCAGTTTGCTATGTGTTAATAGCAACCACAAAACGTAGCAGCAGCGCCGCCCCCCCCCCCAGGTAACATTAAGCCTGGTGTCTGCTAACAGAAAAACAACCTTGGTGGTAAGATTCAAACTGAGATATAAGCACTTCACATCTGCCATTGGGATGGGAAATGCATTGGAAGAAAACACGAATCAGAGTTTCACTTCCTCAGACACACATGGACATTGGCAATCTGCAGAAGGAATTCCTGTCATATGACCTGTCCATAGAGCAAACCATCAGGCATTAAACCTAGAAACTGCAAGAGCTCACCTAAACCTTGCATCATCTTCAGTAAACAGGGTGCTGGGAATGAGGAAGGTAAAAGAGCAGGGCAGGTAAGGACAGGAGAGCCACATTTCCTGGCAGAGGCCCCAGTATGTCAGTGATTATTGATAGAGAAATGTATTTGCCCCACATTTTGGATTTACAACACAGTACTCTAAAGAAGAGCTGGGGGACCTGTGGCCCTCTAGATGTTGCAGGACTCCAACTCCCATAAGCCCCAGTGAGCATGTTTGGTGGCTGGAGATGATGGGAGTTGTGGGCTGCAACATCTGCAACATCTGCAGGGCCATAGGTTCCTCACCCCTCTGCTAAAGTAGCCATTAATTCCTTGGAAAGGACAATAGTAACCAACTCAAGTTGCTGGTTCTTCAAGAGACAACACACATATGAGTCAGCAATGGTAATAATCCCAGTGGTTGCAGGCAAATAAATGTTTAGAGTGGTTATCCATGCTGAAGTCTCAGCAGATGATAAGCCAACTTCCACATACTGTATTGGCTAGTGCTTCAGCTTCTCAAATATCTATTCTGGATTCTCTTTAAATAGTAGTTTTATTGTTGAGCCAAACTGAAATCCCAAACAATAACTGAGACACAGACTGTGCTCTACAGAATTTACCTGCTGGAAGAATTGAACAGCTTCCTTTTGTCCAATAAAAACGAGCAACCCCAGCTGTGCTGTTATTAGCTCTGGGCCTAAATGCTTTTACCATAAGCCATCCAGGACCCTGAAAATCAAAGCCTCAATACTTGAAGGTTTTAACTTGCTTGTCCAAAAGTCATTTAGAAACTCAATTCCTCATGGAGAAGACCAGTATTTTAGTTTTTTGATCAATTGAACCTGGGTTCCTTTGGAAGAGAATTAGGATGCAAATATAATCAATTAACGTGGGCGCTGTTTAGCCTGCAACAACCCAAAGCTTTTTGACAAGCGCATACTTTTAAATCTTTATTTTATTTTACTTCCACAGTCATTTGGCAGCATGGAAGCCTCGAAGGCTACTATGAACTTCCATAAAAGGCTTCACTCAACATGTATTAATAATATTTGTGCAAGCAGTTGGCCAGTGTTTAAAGAGGACAGAGAACGGAACTAAGTCCTGCTAGCTCTCCTCTCCCACTATGAGTGATGTGACCAAAGTCATTTGTGGCATAACCCCACAGCAATCAGGGTGTCCTTCTCAAGGTGGAAAGCACAGACCACTCCCTGCAGCTTCCGAGGCTTCTGCATTTGGTTAAGAAAGCAATAAATTTGCGTAGCATAATGTCTCTTATCATATCCTTTTTATCCTTTGCTTCAAAGAAGCCAAATATATTTACACAAAGAGCACAAGACTTTGTGGAGTTTATCTTAACGTATGTGCCATAATAAACAGGACTTCCAGTAAAAACAGAATCATAGCTCTACTTCTTCCTTTGTTTTACAAGGGGTTCATAATATAGTTCTTCCCTCCAGCTAGGCTTTAAACATATTCATTGCCCTTTTCCTTTCCTTTTTCTTTTTTCTTTTGCAAGGTTTCCTCTATATAAAGCATAAATATATGTTGCTTGCTTTGATCTGCTCACTGGCAGCACTTGAATTTGGTCCAGACCTCTGTGTAGTTAAACGTTATCATATGCCATACAGCATTTCCTGCGGACTGTATTTAAAAAGAATGTGAAATCTATGCATGTCTTGCTGTAAAGGATGGGGCATGACCTGTGTTCTGTTTTTCGAAAACTTTGATTCAGCTCTGCCTTGCTCATGCTTAGGCTACAAGTTGCCTGGCTCGAATCCATAGCCTAGTTAAGCCACGGTACTTCATTTTAACGTGATGTATTCCTCCTGATTTCAACAGGAGCAAATCTGTTTAAGTCTAAGTCCTTCAAGTTTAAATAGGATGTGAATGGGGCTCCACCGATTCCCATTATTGTTACCTAAAGTAACTGTAGCCTTTCAGCAGCAAAGGGAAAAAGCTGAATAAATACATCAACTCCAATCAGCAGCACTATTAAAGTCTTTCTGATCCTTTGTAATCCCTCCACGGTTTGGTTATGTTTAGCCTGTATAAACTAGGGAGACTTTGCGGAGGGGGGATATTGAAAAAAGGACTGCATTGTGTGAAAAAGAAAAAAGCTTCCCTCCCTCCTAGTTCTGTCACAATACCCAATTCACATTCAGAATCTGATCCTAGTTATGGGCAACAAGTAGTTCTCTTTGAGCAGGGGTCTGCAACCTAAGGCCCATGAGCCACAAGTGGCCCATGGGGGTCGTTTAACCAGCCCATGAGGCGCCCCCAAACTGAGCCACCCACTTGGTGAGTCCCCGCCCGCTGTGCTAAACTGGTGCAGCGCAGCACAGGGACTCGCTTTCATGGCGCTGGAAACTGCGTCTGCGCACGTGCTCATGAGCGCGCAATCCAGCCCATGGAGGGATCTCCGCTGGAGTGAACCGGCCCAGGCAAGGTAAACCTTGCTGACCCCTGTATTTGAGGAAGGGCTGTAGTTCAGAGCACATGCAGAATCCTTGGCATCTCCAGGTAGATAAAAGTTTAATTCAAAGACAGTGCAAGAAGAAGAAGAAAGAATAACCCAAAGAGTCATAACCATAACGTATCAGATGAATCTCATCAGTATTATTGGGTTGTGTATTTAGTCTAACCTCAGCAAATAAACCAACATGACACCTTCATCATAGTTTGCAAACTCCCTTTGATTAGGGAGATTCTGTAGTGAGCAGAAGAGAGAGAGAGAGAGAGCGCGCGATATGTTTCCTTTCCATCTCAGAAATACAGAAAATCACTAGCTCCACATTCTGGCTCTCGTTGAGAAAGAATGTCCCTCAATATCTCAATATTTCTTTTAAGCAGGAATAATGAAGGCTGCAGTCGTAATACCGGCTTACCTAGAAGCCCATCAAATTCAATGGGACTTTAGTTCTAAGTAGACATATATAGGGTTGCACTATTCCCGAGATAAGCAAGCTTACAGTGCAGTCTTTTACACATCTCTCCCAAGAATCATAGAACTGTAGAGTTGGACTCCCCTGCTTGCAGGAAACCTTCCCTTTGTGGCATTCATGTGTTTAGCAGTTGTACTGGCTCTAAGTTTAAATGGTTCCACTTAAAAGGCACAGTAGTTATCCAAAGTGGCTTCTCCTTGCCGCTCACTAAGAACCATCCTTGTCTTTTGTTGCCTTGCTCTGGCTTTGAATTTCCAATGTGTTTTGAATGCACACACTAATGGCTCAGAAGGGAGTGACGTTGTGGGAGAGAAGTTAAAGATTCCGGAATTGGTGTTTGAAATCTAAATCAGCTTTGAAGTGCCCAAGACTCTCTGCTCTCATTAGAGAAAGTTGACATTTTCAATAAGGAAGGTCAATTTGTGGTTATTACTACAAATGTATTGCTTTTCCTGCTGTCAAAAGCTGAAACTCAAGCCACCTAACTGTGCTGGAGACATGCAAGAGGTAACGTTTGAAGAGCAGTTTATTAAAGGGGGAAGCTCAGATGTCACAAAATAAAGGCAGATTTGTTTTTAATACCCTCCATATAACTTTAAGATTATTGTATTATGATCCACTTGTTACGAGGCTTGGTGATCTTCAGTAAAGCAGAGCAAAGACAGTGGTTAGAAAACACAGTGCCTCAGATTGAAAGTACAGGAACAGTTTAGGGATATATATGCTGTGCAGGAAAGATGTCATAGGGGTACCGGACTACCTGTTTATTGAGCATTTATCCTGTTTCATTTGCAGGAAGGCTAGACATTGGCTGTTTAATAAGCAATCACTCTGATTTGTACGACAAGGCTGCATTTTGTCTCCCTGCTTATTTAACTTATATGCAGAATTCATCATGCGAAAGGCTGGGCTGGATGAATCCCTAGCCAGAATTAAGATTGCCGGAAGAAATATCAACAACCTCAGATATGCAGATGACACAACCTTGATGGCAGAAAGTGAGGAGGAATTAAAGAACCTTTTATTGAGGGTGAAAGAGGAGAGTGCAAAATATGGTCTGAAGCTCAACATCAAAAAAACGAAGATCATGGCTACTGGTCCCATCACCTCCTGGCAAATAGAAGGGGAAGAAATGGAGGCAGTGAGAGATTTTACTTTCTTGGGCTCCATGATCACTGCAGATGGTGACAGCAGCCACGAAATTAAAAGACGCCTGCTTCTTGGGAGAAGGGCAATGACAGGCCTAGACAGCATCTTGAGAAGTAGAGACATCACCTTGCCAACAAAGGTCCATATAGTTAAAGCTATGGTTTTCCCAGTAGTGATGTATGGAAGTGAGAGCTGGACCATAAAGAAGGCTGATCGCCAAAGAATTGATGCTTTTGAATTATGGTGCTGGAGGAGACTCTTGAGAGTCCCATGGACTGCAAGAAGATCAAACCTCTCCATTCTGAAGGAAATCAGCCCTGAGTGCTCACTGGAAGGACAGATTGTGAAGCTGAGGCTCCAGTACTTTGGCCACCTCATGAGAAGAGAAGACTCCCTGGAGAAGACCCTGATGTTGGGAAAGATGGAGGGCACAAGGAGAAGGGGGCGACAGAGGACGAGATGGTTGGATAGTGTTTTCGAGGTTACCAGCATGAGTCTGACCAAGCTGCGGGGGGCAGTGGAGGACAGGAGTGCCTGGCGTTCTCTGGTCCATGGGGTCACGAAGAGTCGGACATGACTAAATGACTAAACAACAACAACTGATTTGTTTGAGGAGAGGTTATATGACATCACGTCAAAGCAAGTGGTATCTGACTTTCTCTCTCACTTTCCTTATTGAAAAAAAGTCTGTAGGAGCCTTTTCCTTACACCAGGATTATATTAAAAACATGCTGATTGCACAGCCCTTGTCTTCAGTCACCACTGCTATCGTGTGGCTGTCAGTGTGTATCAGCATCCATCACAACAGTGCGCCAGGAGACCACTCATGCTTTTGTTTTTTAATCTAGCATCTTCCTCCATCATTGCAGTCATCTCACTCCTGCTCAAAAACACAACTGAGTTGCTGTGATCAACTTCCTGTCAGATGGGTGTGTGTGTGCTGGGGGCAAGTGTCCCTTTTCTTTGCACACACAGTGTGTGTGTGTGTGTGTGTGTGTGTGTGTGTGTGTGCTTTGTCATCCAGCAACTCGATGTGCCAGGATGTGGCCTTCCTGGTGGGCCTCGGTTTTAACATGCTGCAAAACTGCTTGCTGGTTCCATTTCTTTTCTGCTGGGAATGCAAAGAAACAGTTCACAATTTCCTGCACTTTATTCCCCCAGGGTGTCATCATTATGGGAAACACTGCCGAAAGAGGAGGAAATGTGTATGCGAAAATAACAACAGAAATCAAAGGGAGGCATATTCCTTATAAACTGCAGCACAACTGCAGCAAAAGCTGTCGGCTGTGACATGTTAGCAGGGCCGTTCTTCTGCTTTGGGTGACTGTGTTTTAAACATGCACAAATTCTAGAAATTCTGGAAGTGGGGGTGGAATAGGGGTTTTCCCCTAATGGGTGGGTATTTTTCTGTCTTTTTTAAAGGTAGAAAAAGTTGGAGGGAAATTATAAAGATCTCCAACATTTACTTAACTATTCACAATAAAAAATACACACACAGCCTGTGCTAAGTTGGGACTAAATATTAGGAAGAACTTTCTCTGACGGTGAGAGCTGTTTGACAGTGGAACAGACTACCTTGAATGTGGTGGACTCTTCACAGAGGTTGGATGGCCAACTGTCAAGGATTCTTGAAGTGTGATTCCTGCATTGCAGGGGTTAGACTAGATGACCCCCAGAGTCCCTTCCAACTCCACAATTCTATGATTCTAAAGCCAAACGGGTTATTAACTGCACCAGACTAGAAAAAAATCACCCTTAAGTTCCACTGAATTCAATGTTGTGAGCTAAGTTCAGGATGTAACCGTAAGCAAGGCTTTGTTCTCTAGAGTTAGCCTTAAGGTTTCCGTTGAATGAAAGGGTTCTTACGTTGTGCCTTTGCACTGGCAATGAGGAGCTTCTTTCTGTCCAGCGAAGGGCTGACTATTCTGCTGATCTGCTGGTTGGCACCAGTCCCCAGTTCAGACTGCAGAAAATAGACTGATCCCAAGGCAAAACCGCTGTGTGTCTCCTTTAGCTACCTAAGATTCCCCATTAACTCCTTCCTGCGGGGTGTTCCCAAGCACAGGGATTTAGGGGCTCAAACAGTGGTGCAGTGCAGGAGCTCATCATCCACAGACCTAACCCTAAACCCCAAGGAGTATCGAGAAATGCATGTTTGGGGCAAAGGGTGGTACAGGGGTTCGCCTGTGAGACTTTGACTGGGCAGACCTGGGTTTGCATGCCTCATCAGTCATGAAGTTCACTGGATATTCCTGGGTCTGGGCTGAGCCTGCCTAAAAAAGGGCTCATGTGCCAGGCCATCCCATGGGCAGATCTATTATGAAACTAATGAAGCTTAAGATTTAGGGCCCTGAACCCTGGAGGGGCCCCTGAAGCTACTTTAGTTCACATTGCATAAAGAAAAGAGAGAGTCCAGTAAACCCAATTTGAGTCACATGGCTCAAATAGGTTCATTTTTGGTGGTACCTAGGTTGACAATCCCAAAGTTTGAGAGTTGGTAGTGCAGGTGCTGCAAAGGTAAGTTGGTAAGTTGGCTGTTCTGCTGAACAGTGCTTAGATTCTTTTTGCGCTTTGTCTCCAGAAAATGACATTGCAAGAAGGCTCTCTGCTAATGAAACTGGGTGTAAGTTGCTAGAAGAACCAGAAATGATAGAGGTGGAAGGGACACTGAGCATCATCTCGTCCAGCCCCCTGCAACACAGAAGTCTTTTGCTCAACATGGGGCTTGAAAACTAATAGGCATAGGGCATTCTTATTCACCCCAGTGACTTTGACAAGTGAGATAATCCAGGACTGCCATTTTAATCAAAATCTGAGATGTAGTAGTTAATTAAATGTGGTGAACTGTCATGGAACAACTCCATTGTAGAAAGTAACAGGGGTGACGCAAACCTCATTGCAGGTTGTGAAGGGGCTGCCATAACAGTTTGAGCTTCAGGGTCCCCAAAATGTAGGTCATTCCCAAACATACAACACTGGCAAATACTTCAACAAGTGATGCCAGCCCTCCTGCTGTGAAAAAAGTACCAGAGCTGCACTCCCACGCATTAATGCTCCACAGCCCCACACTGGTCTCAAGTCCACACTGATGGCATTCATAAGCTTGTGCCTGATTTTACTAAAAGTTGATCCAATTAATGGTGCACCATTTCCTACTCTCTTCCCCACCCCCCATCACTCAGTAGTATGCAACAGCTGTTTCCAGCAGTCATTCTTCATATTCAGCAAACCTTCCTCTCCCAACAGCTGGAAATCGATCTTTTCTGTGTTAAGACCGTTTGCTGAGAAGGTTACTAATATCCCTCTTGGGTCTGCCTTGATTTCGCCTGGCTACATCATTAAGCAGGTCAGGACTTTGATCTTTTGTGCTTTGTACTTTGGTTTCACAGGGCTTAGATGCTTGTGAAAGGAGAGGCCTAACATGGTCAAAATATCTGCTCCGAGTTAGCAGCTCTTTAAATTCTCCTGTGTTAATGAACCTGCTAGGAAACTTAAGGAGGGTCAATCCAATAGCAAAACACTCAGATCGGCAAACTAGTTCCTATGTAGTTCATACTAGGAGTTCATGTAGGAACTCCAATTATTGTATGCTTTATACATATTGTCCCAGTATTCCTTTTAGGAGGGATGGGGGACCTATGAACCCATGGCCAGGACGTTAAAAGATTTGGGGTGTCAGCCTGTAGACATACATTGGCATAAAGTTATATGTGTGGATTTGAAGGTCACAGAAGGCAAGTCAACTAGTTTCTTGTCCAAATGAGTAGAGGAGCTCAAGAGCAGCTCATATCATGGGGCAAAGATGCAGCAACAGCCTCCCAGCCACTCCCTCGCTGCCACTTACCAGGAAGTGAGCTTAACATCTGTTCCAGGAAAGCTAGTATAAAACATTGTCAAAGAAAAGACTGCCACACATATAGAAGAACAAGTCTTGCTGAAGCAGAACCAGCATGGTTTCTGTAAGGGTAAGCCTTGTCTCACCAACCTGTTAAAGTTCTTTGAGAGGGTCAACGAGCATCTACAACAGGGGTCAGCAAATTTTTTCAGCAGGGGGCCAGTCCACTGTCCCTCAGACCTTGTGGGGGGCCGGACTATTTTTTTTTGGGGGGGGGGAATGAATGAATTCCTATGCCCCACAAATAACCCAGAGATGCTGTCAGGGACTCAGCGGGAGCGCAGGGAGGAGAGGAGATGGAAAGCGAGGGGGAGCAATCCGAGGGCAGCGTAGGAGAATATGACAGCAGCCCGATAGATTCCATGAGCCTCTCCAGCGAATCGGAAGATTCACAGAAGGGGGCGCCGATGGGCAGGGCAAGGGGCGACCCAAGGGGGACACCCCAGAAGCAAGGGGCCAGCGGGGACTCCCAGAGCACCAGTTGCAAATCGGGACCAGCTTCCCCACCAGAGCGTAGTGGGGGGGAGGAGTCCCAGGTGTCAGAGCCCACATATGCACCACCAGCGAGAGAAGATGAGTCAGGGTGGACCACGCCTCCATCGGAGAGCGAGTTAACGGTTAAGAGGAAAGTTGCAGGCTGGGCGCGCGCGCCAAGTTCAAAGGTACAGGCGAGCGGCACAGAAGGTAGCCCGGATAGGGAACCAGGTCCTAAAGCCCGCCGGAAGGAGGGGCAAGAATCGTCAGGGTCAGCGTCAGAGGAGTCGAGGAAGGATGAGACCCTAGCGGGCAGGAGGGCCCAGAGGAGAAAGGAATTTAGGAAGAGGTGGAGCAAAGCGAGAGTCTTAAACTGGTGTGGAGGGGGAGGAGACTCAGACAGGACTTCGCCGGTCTAAGCTCGGGACGTAGAGCTGCACGCTGCGGCTTTGAAATGGAGACTGAATCTCAATAAAGACTTTTGTACATAACTACAGCCTAGCGTTGGTCCTCTGTGAGCTGGGACCTGGAGGCAGCTCTGACAGTAAGTCCTGTCTCAGATTTCAAAGAACCTCGCAACGTGAGAGGACGCAGCGAGGGGCGAAGATTGGTGCTTCGCGAGCTCACAAAAGCAGCACAAGATGACTACAGAAGAACGACTGGCAGCTTTGCAAGAAGCCGTGGTACAACTTAACGCAGAAATACGAGCGGCAAGGAGGAGAGAAGAGGAATCAGATGCTGTCTGCAAGGATCTGCAAAACAGGTTGGAAATGTTGACTAAACAGGGGCCACCGGCAGCCAAATCAGAAGGGATCGGGCTCGGGAAGAGAGGGGGGAGCCTGGTGTCGCATTTCGATGGGAGTCTGCAGCAATATCCTAACTTCAGAGCAGACGTAGTTTTTGCGCTAAAGTTGCTGGAGAAGGACTTTAGAGATGAGCAGGAGAAAGTAGGCTTTATACTAACGCATCTCCATGGAGAAGCTAAAGCGTGGTTGCGCAATCTGTGGAGAGATAATGATCCAGCCCTCCAAAACGCAAAAGCCTTCATTAAGGCGATGGACGATTGTTTTTTATCGGAGATAGATGTCGATGTCGCTAGAAAAGAGATTCACGGTCTGAAACAAGGCAGAGCCACTGTAAGGCAATATCATTCCCGCTTTTTTGCATTGGTCAACGCGCTGGGATGGGAAAAAGATTCAGCGGCCGTCAGGGACCTGTTCTGGGAGGGGCTGAACGGGGCTGTGAAAGACGAAATCGCAAGGGGGGAGAGGCCACGGAGCACTCAAGAAGTGGTCCAGAAGGCGTTGACGATTGGTGTGCGGCTGGAAGAACGTCCCTGGAGCAAAGATGAAGGGCGTTGGGGACGCACGCCAGCAAGGGCACCTCCTTTCTTCCCCAGAGACTCAGCGCGCGCTCAATCCACGCCTCCAATGGGAGGGGGAGAGGAGCCGATGGAGATAGGTGGTGCCAAGGCTCAGTCAGCAACCAGAGCCCTCACACCAGGAGCAGCCAAGGTGAAGCCTCCTAGAGGGAACAGGAAGTGTTACATCTGCGAAAGTGCTCAGCATATGGCAAAAGAGTGCCCCCAGAGGCTCCACAAGCACAATGCAGCCTCAGCAAAAGTAACAGAAGCAGCTCAGCAGAGGGAACCGCAGCAGGGAAACGACGAAGTCTGGCTGGAAGCAGAGCCGCTGGGGCCCAGCCAGACGAATCAGTGAAGCAGTCCCCAGGAATCTTACAGCCCACAGACCCCCTCCCGCCCAAACCAGTGGTGCAGCTCACCGCAACACTCCAGCTTCCCAATGGGCTCACCATGGAAGTGCCTATTACCATTGACTCTGGTAGCAATGCAGACTTTATGGGGGTGGATTTCATCAAGCAACATAGCATAGCGCTCCTGCCTGCCACGATGCCCCTGAAAGTAGTGACAGTCGATGGAAGAGAATTGCTGGGGGGACAGGTGGTACAGCAAACGCCGCCAATGGTGATGCGCATTGGAAATCACCGCGAAGTCATCAGCTTCAACGTCACCCAACTGTCAGACACGCCCATAGTGTTGGGCATGAGCTGGTTGGACAGGCACAGCCCGGCATTGGCATGGTACCAGCGTAAATTGACCTTCTGCTCCTCCTACTGCGCAGAACATTGCATCATGACTAACCAGGAGGACGAGGGGCAAGAGGATGACCCACAGCTACAACTGGGCATGCTGCAAGCGGTACCCGACAAGTACAAGGCGTTTTTGGAGGTCTTCTGCGAGAAGGAAGCGGACAAGCTGCCTCCTCACAGACCCTACGACTGCAAGATTGACCTCCTGCCGGGGGCAACGCTGCCGACCGGAAAACTGTACTCCATGTCTGAAGACGAACTGCAAGAGCTCAGGGAGTTCATAGATCACAATTTGAAGCGGGGATTCATCCGAGAATCCAAAGCAGTGGGGGGCAGTCCTGTTTTCTTTGTGAAGAAAAAAGACACGCCCCAGAAGAGGCTTGTAGTTGATTTCAGAATTTTAAATTCGAAAACCAAGCCCACGGCTTTCCCGATGCCCAAGATCGACGACTTGCTCGCGACGGTGAGAAAGGGACGCATCTTCACCAAGCTGGATCTACGAGGGGCGTACAATCTTATACGCATGCGGGAGGGCGACGAGTGGAAGACGGCCATGTTCACGCCCTTGGGCACCTATGAGTATAGGGTTATGCCTTTCGGTTTACAAAATGGCTCCCACTGCTTCCAAGCCTTCATGCATCACGTGTTAGCGGGGCTCCTATACAAGAAGTGCGTCTGCTTCCTGGACGACATTCTGATCTTCTCGGAATCGCAGGAGGCTCACGAGAGAGATGTCAAGGAAGTCCTGCAAAGACTACGGGAGCACAGGCTTTACGCCAAACTGGAGAAATGCCAGTTCGACATGACGGAGGTGGATTTCCTGGGCTACAAGCTGTCCGACAAGGGAATCGCCATGGACAGCGCCAAGGTACGATCAGTACTGGACTGGAAGAGCCCGCGCAATCGGAAGGAGGTCCAGAGGTTTGTCGGCTTTGCTAACTTTTATCGCAAGTTCATCAAGGGTTTCGCTATGCAGACGGCGGCCATCACGGACACCCTCAGCTCCAAGAAGAAGAAGTTCATCTGGACGGACCAGGCGGAGCAGTCCTTTCAGAAACTCAAGCGTCTTTTCGCTTCCGAGGAACAACTGCTGCATGTGAACCCCAGCAAGCCCATGAGGGTGGAGACGGATGCCTCCGACAGAGCCGTGGGGGCAGTCCTGTTGCAGCGAGACCCGCAAGGGGATTGGAGGCCGTGTGCTTTCTACTCCAGGAAGCTCAGCAAGTCGGAGCAGAACTACACCATCTGGGACAGAGAGTTGCTGGCCATTCATGCAGCATTCAAGGCGTGGCGGCACTTCCTCATCGGAGCCAAACACACGGTGCAAGTTCGCACGGACCATAAGAACCTGGAGTACTGGCGCACGGCGCGGTTCCTGAACCAGAGACACATCCGCTGGGCGGAGTTCTTTGCGGATTTCGACTTCAGGATAGAATATATCCCCGGAGACAACAACGTCATGGCTGATGCGCTATCCAGGAAGCCGCAGTATCTGGAGGAAGCAGCACCGGTAGCGGCCAAACACATTTTCGCACCCAAGGCGTGGGCATGCGCTTCTGCCACAATAGACCTGGAAGCGATACGGCGCGAGCTGCGAACAGATTCCTTCGCGCGCTCCAAGATGGAGGAGGTGCGCAGCGGCACGGCAAAGGACGACGAGTTCCAGATACGCGACGGACTGCTCCTCCGCAAGGGGGCCATCTACGTACCGGGAGATGAACTCCGCGCGACAGTACTGCAACAGCTACACGACGCACCCAGCGCCGGACATTTCGGCAGGGAAAAGACGGTGGAATTAGTAGCCAGAGACTTTTGGTGGCCCAAGATGCGGGGAGAAGTCGCGGAATACGTCACGAGGTGCGACACCTGCCAAAGGGCCAAGCCAGTACACAGACCGCCGGCGGGACTGTTAGAACCGCTACAGACCCCGTCCGAACCGTGGGAGAGGGTAGCCTTGGACTTTGTCACTGACCTGCCCAGCTCGAGGGGCAAAACAGCAGTACTTGTGGTAGTCGACATGTTCATCAAGATGGCGCACTTCATTCCTTGCGCGAAGGTGGCCACAGCGGAACAGACAGCCAAGCTGTT
Source organism: Podarcis cretensis (assembly GCF_951804945.1). Taxonomy (NCBI): domain Eukaryota; kingdom Metazoa; phylum Chordata; class Lepidosauria; order Squamata; family Lacertidae; genus Podarcis; species Podarcis cretensis. The sequence goes on from NC_137181.1 coordinate 20,584,932, forward strand.
CATAGACCACGTGTTCAAGGTACACGGCCTGCCACGGTCTATCCTGTCTGACAGGGGGCGCCAGTTCATCTCGAGTTTCTGGCGGAAGCTGATGGGGATCCTGAACGTCAAGGTCAACCTAGCGTCGGCAAGACACCCGCAGACCAACGGACAAGCGGAGAGGGTCAACGCCGTCATGCAGCAGTACCTGAGATGTTACGCCAACCAGCAGCCCTCGACCTGGGTGGACTATCTGCCCCTGGCCGAGTTTGCATACAACAACACACAACACGTGTCCACGGGGGTGACACCGTTTTTTGCCAACCACGGGCGACATCCCAGGACCTTCCCGGGCTTAGAGAAAGAGGGGGAGGGGGAGCCACAGGGAGCAGAGGCATTGGCAGAGGAGTTACAGGAGGTCCATGAACAGCTCCGTAGACAGTTAGACCTAGCAAAACACGTATACAAGATGCAAGCAGACAAACACAGAAGAGTGGGGGAGGACATACGGGTAGGGGACTGGGTCTGGTTAGCGGCCCAGGCAGTGCCGGCCGGGTCCTTAGCTAAGAAGAAGCTAGGACACAAGCAGTTGGGCCCTTACCTAGTCGAGGCACAGATCAACCCAGTGGCTTTCCGTTTGACACTACCAGAGGGTTCCAGAATGCACCCGGTCTTTCATAGATCGGTGCTAACGCCCTACAAGGCACCTCACAGGTTTCAGGAGCCAGGAACAGCTCCCAGTCCGCTTAGAGATGCACCCATGACAGGGGGGTCGCCGAGGGCGGGGCCACTCAACGAGGTGACGGAGATTTTGGACTCGAGATGGGGGGAAGAGGGAGTCGAATATCTCATCGCCAGGGAAGGTGCCCCGGCCAGCGCCAACAGCTGGGTGCCGTACTATGCGGTGGAGGAGCACTACCTCAAAGACGAGTTCCACGCACTCTTCCCACACAGGCCCATGCCGGAGGATTATTTTGACGAATATCTTTTCACCCCCACACTCTCAGCCAGTACGTTTCAGGGGTTCTCCTCGGTTGAGGAGACGGTTCCAGAGACTACCTCGCCGGAGGGGTCGGTCTCAGACTTGGGTGCGGAGCGCTCTTATTGGTGGGACACTCAACCCGAGGAGGAGTGGCGCAGGAGACTGCTCAGAGGGCCCTGGCACGCAGACTACCCAGAGGAAATGGGGGAACAAGGGGGCATGGACGGGTTGGGGGAGGATCCTGGTTTCGAGCACGCCGGCAACGAGATGGAAGCGGAGGAGAGCGACGTCGATGTACCCGTCACGGACTGGCAGCATGCCAGGGGGGAAGACCGGTATCCGGCATGCACCCCCACAGCATTGGAGCACCCGGAACCCACGCCAGAAGAGGGGGAGGGGGGAAGGGGGGGCTTCGAGGGGGGGATGGATGTCAGGGACTCAGCGGGAGCGCAGGGAGGAGAGGAGATGGAAAGCGAGGGGGAGCAATCCGAGGGCAGCGTAGGAGAATATGACAGCAGCCCGATAGATTCCATGAGCCTCTCCAGCGAATCGGAAGATTCACAGAAGGGGGCGCCGATGGGCAGGGCAAGGGGCGACCCAAGGGGGACACCCCAGAAGCAAGGGGCCAGCGGGGACTCCCAGAGCACCAGTTGCAAATCGGGACCAGCTTCCCCACCAGAGCGTAGTGGGGGGGAGGAGTCCCAGGTGTCAGAGCCCACATATGCACCACCAGCGAGAGAAGATGAGTCAGGGTGGACCACGCCTCCATCGGAGAGCGAGTTAACGGTTAAGAGGAAAGTTGCAGGCTGGGCGCGCGCGCCAAGTTCAAAGGTACAGGCGAGCGGCACAGAAGGTAGCCCGGATAGGGAACCAGGTCCTAAAGCCCGCCGGAAGGAGGGGCAAGAATCGTCAGGGTCAGCGTCAGAGGAGTCGAGGAAGGATGAGACCCTAGCGGGCAGGAGGGCCCAGAGGAGAAAGGAATTTAGGAAGAGGTGGAGCAAAGCGAGAGTCTTAAACTGGTGTGGAGGGGGAGGAGACTCAGACAGGACTTCGCCGGTCTAAGCTCGGGACGTAGAGCTGCACGCTGCGGCTTTGAAATGGAGACTGAATCTCAATAAAGACTTTTGTACATAACTACAGCCTAGCGTTGGTCCTCTGTGAGCTGGGACCTGGAGGCAGCTCTGACAGATGCATTTTAAATAAAAGCACACATTCTACTCTTGTAAAAACACCATGCAGGCCCCCAAATAACCCAGAGATGCATTTTAAATAAAAGGACACATTCTACTCGTGTAAAAACACACTGTTCACAAGCCGGATTTAGAAGGTGATTCGGCCAGATCCGGCCCCCGGGCCTTAGTTTGCCTAGATAGAGGTTATCCACTTGACATTGCTGAGGGAATTTGTCAAAAGTATGCAAAGACTCCTCGGATCACTAAGCAGTGATGGAAAAAGAGGAGAGGTCTTATTATAGATCAATAACTGGTTTAGAAACAGGAAGCAGAGAGTAGGAATAATAGACAGTTTTCCCTATGGAGAGACTTAGAAAGATTATTGGGAGTCCCCCAAGGCAGGGGTAGGGATACCTTCACCAGATGGTTTCTTTCCCTGCACTGAGTGAAGCTTTGATCTGCTCACCTGCGTGCATGGGTAAGAGCAGGCTGAAGTGTCCATTGCACGGCGGAATTCTGGAGGGTAGGACTTGAACCAATGGCTTCAAGTTACAATAAAGGATTTCCCAACTAAACATCTGGAAGAACTTTCTGACAGTAAGAGCTGTTCAACAGTGGAACGCTCTCCTTCGGGAGGCTGTGGACTCTCCTTCCTTGGAGGTTTTTAAGCAGAGGTTGGATGGCCATCTGTCACGGATGCTTTAACTGAGAATCCTGCATTCCTGGGGGTTGGGCTAAATGACCCTTGTCATCCCTTCCAACGCTATGATTCTGTGATTCTAGCATTAAAATGTCCTTCCTAGTATTTTCTGATGCAGCTTTCAAATGTAATTCTGTGGTTTCTGCTTTCAAATCAGATGGGAGCTTGTTTCAAGAAAAACACATTGAGGAGGAGTATTTCCCTTATGGCTATGGGACACAGATGGATTGTGGCTAACATTGTCATGTGAACCCGGCTTAAAAATATCGGGGGTGGGAGCATGCTGGAGTCACAGTAAACGGTAACATGAACACAACCAATTCTTGCTTCTAACAAGGTGACCCCCCCCCCACCCATCCAAAGCTTGGTCTCAGAGATTTAATTCCTGCTAAGATAATTTGTGTCCTGGTTCTCAGGAATAGAACCCCCTTTCTCTACATGGCCTTCACTCCAGGGATCCGGGTTAACAGCTAAGGACTGGCTATAAATTGTAAGATGCATCTGAAGGGAAAAAATCTCTGAGTAACAATGATATTTGTCACAGACTTGCTGGAGGGGCATCAGCAAGGTAAGTCCTGGCTGATAAGACAAGGTTTGAACTTCCAGTTTCATACCTCAGTATATTAACTGCTCCCCTACGTTGAATATGAACTCCTTAACTTCTTTGTAACATTCAAAAAGATGGTTGAGAAAGGAGATTCCACGTGAAGCTGCGGAAAGGGTTCATCTCCCAATGAAAACAAATGCATGCCCCAATGAAGAGCGTGCAATGAAATAGATTTTTCGAATCCCTGGGGCTCTTTGGCTTCAGATGAGATACTGCTCCATTTGTTTGGGTTTGTGGGTGTGCAGGAGGCTGTTCTGTTGGCCCCGGCTCTGTTTTGCCTCAGAGAGCAGCAGGATCCGTGCCAAGTGCAACCCTGCCTGCTCATAAACATGTCCAAAAGGGTTGGGGCATAGGGAGGACAAACATGCCAGCGGCTGCACATAAATAAATAAAACCCAGTTCTCCGGCCTCTGTTGGCATAGGGACTCCAGGGAGATCCCTTTCCCATTAATGCTTCTGAACTTTCAGATTCTCCTTGTTTGTTTTTTACTCTCTCTTTCAAGAGGGGTTTTTTATTATTTCGGGAGGCGAGGCTCTCTGCAGCACACTGTGGAACGTTCTGAAATGGAGTCCATGTGACTCAGTAGAAAGCTCATCATTACCTTGCTGGGTGGCTGGGTCAAGGTCTGTCCAGTCCAGCAGTCTTCATCTTTCCCACACCTGGACCCACCACCTTTAACCAAAACATGCATTTGGGCACCCAATTGCTTTCATATCTTTGCAGGGTGGTAGTAGTCTTTGTAGGGTGGTAGTAGTGCTATTCAGATCCTGAAGCTGAGCCTCCAATACTTTGGCCACCTCATGAGAAGACTCCCTGGAAAAGACCCTGATGTTGGGAAAGATGGAGGGCACAAGGAGAAGGGGACGACAGAGGACGAGATGGTTGGATAGTGTTCTCGAAGCTACCAGCATGAGTTTGACCAAACTGCGGGAGGCAGTGGAAGACAGGAGTGCCTGGCATGCTCTGGTCCATGGGGTCACGAAGAGTCGGACACGACTAAACAACAGCAACAAGTAGTGCTATTGCGGCCCACCTTGGATGAGGTGTCAATCACCTGGTAGAGGGTCCCTATCTCCTCAGTTGAAGACCACTGGGCTAGTCCACCATTCTGCTTCTCTTTGGGGTGTGCCATCTGTCATGAGCCCCATGGAGATGTCATGGCATGGGGCATGTGGTTGGACTCAGAAGAGCAATGGGAGGGGAGCAGAGAGAGTTAGATGAAGGGAATTGCTTGAGGAGGTATCTGAGGCTGGGGGCAGTACAGCCGTTTGGTGAATGGAGAGATGAATCCAGGGGAGGGACCATTGACAGAGGAGTGTTCTGCCCTGGGACATCGGACCACTCCTAGTCAGAAACCTCCTGCTGCGAAACTGCCTCAGGTGCCTCCTCCGGTAAACGTGGAGCCTCCTTCTTTGGGGAAGGCGACTGAGAGTAAATCAGATGCTGAATTGGAGCTGACACCACCTCTATCTCCAAGGCCAAGGACATGGCAGCATTAATAATAATAATAATAATAATAATAATAATAATAATAATAATAATAATAAATTTATTTATATCCCGCCCTCCCCAGCCGAAGCCAGGCTCAGAGTGGCCAACAACAGTAAAAGTAACACGGTTTACATAAAATCACAATCAATTAATTGAAATACATTCTAAAATCAATTCAGAATCAAATTAATGGCAACCACTGGGCTTGAGTTCTATGAGGATTACCAAAGGAGGGGGTCAGACTGTGCCTTGGCCACAGCTCTGTCTTGCAAGCCCTGCGGAAAGATGTCAAGTCCCGCAGGGCCCTAGTCTCTTGTGACAGAGCGTTCCACCAGATCGGGGCCACAGCTGAAAAAGCCCTGGCTCTGGTTGAGGCCAGCCTAACCTCCCTGTGGCCCGGGACCTCCAAGATGTTTTTGTCTGAAGACCGTAAGTTCCTCTGTGGGACATACCAGGAGAGGTGGTCAACCTCACAAGTCCAGCCCACTCAAAGGAGTGCCCTGCTTGCTTGCCCAGTCACGGGACTCCATCTGCTTGCTGTGCACACCTCATCCTTCAAAAAGAAGGTGCAGGGGGTCTGTTGCCTCCATCTACATCTTCTTTGTGCCCATTGCTCTGTGTAATCCAAACCTTGCCTATGCATAGAAACATAGGAAGCTGCCTGATACTGAGTCAGACCGTTGGTATATCTTGCTTAGTCTTGTCTACACTGACTGCCAGCGGCTTTCCAGGGTTTGGGGCAAAAGTCTCTCCTAGTCCTTCCTAGAGATGCTACCAGGGATGGAAATTGAGACCTTCTGGGTGCAAGGCAGATGCTGTACCACTGAGCTACGGGTCTCCCTCGTTCACATGTTAAAGCCTTTTGCCAAGTTTGCCGTTCCGGACCACATCCATCTCTATGCAAGCAAGCAAGACGAGGGCATGGATCCAGAAGGGTAAGAGGTGTGGCCTGGGGAGAATCCCAGGAGCCAGGCAGGGAAGGCTAGACTAATAATAATAATAATAATAATAATTTATTATTTGTACCCAGCCACTCTGGGCGACTTCCAACCAAGATGAAAAATACATTAAAATGTCACACATTAAAAACTTCCCTAAACAGGGCTGCCTTCAGATGTCTTCTGAATGTCAGGTAGTTGTTTATCTCTTTGACATCTGATGGCAGGGCATTCCACAGGGCGGGTGCCACTACTGAGAAGGCCCTCTGTCTGGTTCCCTGTAGCTTTGCTTCTCGCAATGAGGGAACCGCCAGAAGGCCCTTGGTGCTGGACCTCAGTGTCTGGGCAGAACGATAGGGGTGGCGACACTCTTTCAGGTATACTGGGCCAAGGACGTTTAAGGTCAACACCAACACTTTGCATTGTGCTCAGAAACGTACTGGGAGCCAATGTAGGGCTGCATGCGGCAAACAGACAGCAAAATCCCCACCTCCAGGCATGAAGGTTCTCTCTCCTAAGCATGTGATAGTCAGGACAGTGGTTTTCAACCAGTGTGTGCCTTGAATGATGGTCAGGGGTACCACAGGCAACACTGGCCTCTGTCCCTCTTTCCTCCCCTCCCTCTTCTGATGCCTTCTCTTGTCTCTGCCTCCCAAAGACTTTTGCAGCTGTTTGTTGCAGCAGCCCTGGATACAAGCTCAGCAGGCGAATGGTGCCTTTGGGGCTGGCCAGGGGGTGCTGGTTGCCAGGAGCTGAGGCAGCCTTGGAGTAAGCAAGCAAGCAGGCAAGGCAGCCCAGCCAGCTAGTCCACCAGCCCTTGCTGCTGGGAATGGACGGACAAGTCCCAGGCGCCTGTGGGGCAGTGTGAAAAGGCACCTCTCTTTGGGGCGGGGGGGGGGTAGTTCAGAGACCAGGGCAGCAGCAGCTGCTGCCTGGAGGACTCCCAATGAGAGGGGAGAAGGCTGAGGGAATACTCCACAAGGGAGGGTGTTCAAAAAGGATTAGAGGCTGCCAGCTCTGCAGGCAAGGGGTGACATAAGTGGGCTCTTGAGCCCCCCGGGGTGCCACAGAAAGAATGTAGTTGGTCAAGGGAGCCATGGACTCAACAAGGTTGAAAACCTCTGGTCTAGGGGTTGGGGGAAAGTGATGGGTCACCAGAAGTTGTACTACAACTCCCAAAGTCCCTGGGCCATGCTAGTTGGGGCTGATGGGAGCTGGAATCTTGAAATCCAGAAGCACAATATATTATAGGGTGATTGAAATATTAGAGTTGTGTGCTTTGTGTTGTTAAAAAACATATCTATTGATTCATTGAGCAATAGATATCCATATACACACATTTTTTAAAAAAGAATTGACACTCTTGAGTCCATGCAGCTGATGCCCTTCACCTAGATGTCACAGATGAGATTTCTTAAGTCCAAATGCATTTGTCAGGTTACTCAAAATATATATTTTGCAACCATGTGCCACCTCCTGAATTTGAAGGATTGGGGCTAATATACCTTTTATTTACAGATAGGTAGCCGTGTTGGTCCGCCATAGTCAAGACAAAATAAAAAAATTCCTTCCAGTAGCACCTTAAAGACCAACTAAGTTAGTTCTAGGTATGAGCTTTCGTGTGCATGCACACTTCTTCAGATACACGTGTGCATGCACACGAAAGCTCATACCTAGAACTAACTTAGTTGGTCTTTAAGGTGCTACTGGAAGGAATTTTTTTATTTTGTCCATACCTTTTATTGTTTTGCAATTAATATTTGGCAGATGTTTCTAGTCAACCCGCCCACGCCTATTTTTCAGCGTGATTTGAATTGGCCATTGTGTCTCTTATAAAAAGTGAAGTGAAGCCGCTCACAGAGAGGAATCTATAAACCAAAATATTGTTCAAAGGAGTCCAAGTGGTTGCTTTCCACAAACTCTTTGGCTAGCGTAAAATCAACACAGAAAGACAACCTGTTCCCAGGCGTTGCCCAGGCTGATGTCTTTACTGATAACGGAAGAATTCCAATTCAGGAAGCAGGTGAATTAAGATCTGTTTATTATTTATACTCTCAAGCTCTTGGTGCTTTTCTAGTCACCCACCCCCTTCAATTCCTTAAGCTGTATCTTGTAGCACAAGCGTGCCTCAGAGCACAGTCTCTCTCATTATATAATGTTTAATTAAAAGTGCCAAGAAAAGCAGGCTGGCTACACAACCGCATAGCCCAACCGCAAGGATTTCTATTCACCCAAGAGAAAAACACGCCTGTAACTTGAAGACTTGCCTGCTCGTTTTCATGTCTTAAATCAAGAGCTTGTGAGAAGAAGGAAAAAGAAATATGCAAAAGAGGGTGACATCTCTTTTGCCTCCCAAATTTATCCCTGAGGCCACCCAGGGAAACTGAGGGTCAAAAAGAACACAATACAGTCATACCCTGTGTTACGTTTGCTTCACGTTGTGGCTTTTCAGGTTACGAATGCAGCAAACCCAGAAGTGTTTACTTCCGGGTTCGCCATGCGCACATGCACAGAAGCAATCTGCGCACTTCGTGCATGCACAGAAGTGCTCTATCATGCTTCATGCACACGAAGTTGCGGCGCTCTACTTACGAACGGATTGTGTTCGTAAGTAGAGGTAGCACTCTACTTGTGTAGCTTGCAAGTTAGGTAAAGGTAAAGGGACCCCTGACCATTAGGTCCAGTCGTGGCCGACTCTGGGGTTGCGGCGCTCATCTCGCTTTATTGGCCAAGGGAGCTGGCGTACAGCTTCCGGGTCATGTGGCCAGCATGACTAAGAAGAAGAGGAGTTTGGATTTGATATCCCGCCTTTCACTCCCTTTCAGGAGTCTCAAAGCGGCTAACATTCTCCTTTCCCTTCCTCCCCCACAACAAACTTTGTGAGGTGAGTGGGGCTGAGAGACTTCAAAGAAGTGTAACTGGCCCAAGGTCACCCAGCAGCTGCATGTGGAAGAGCGGAGACGCGAACCCGGTTCCCCAGATTACGAGACTACCGCTCTTAACCACTACACCACACTGGCTCAAACCAGAGCAGTGCACGAAAACACCGTTTACCTCCCCGCCAGAGCGGTACCTATTTATCTACTTGCACTTTGACGTGCTTTCGAACTGCTAGGTTGGCAGGAGCTGGGACCGAGCAACGGGAGCTCACTCCATCACAGGGATTCGAACTGCTTACCTTCTGATCGGCAAGTCCTAGGCTCTGTGGTTTAACCCACAGCGCTACCCGCGTCTCCTCCTTGCAAGTGTATCAATGGTTAAAAGAAAAACAAAGCGTGGGGCCACTTTTAATCAGGGATCCACATGCAGATAGATTTAACATTTCACTCCCTGTGATCCTGACAAAAATGCCACCCCATTCTACCTAACAGTAGGCCTGGTCCTTAGTGGTGCCAAGGGGTCCTCACAGCTAGCCATCCATGCTACTTTCTGTGACCATCTCATACGGAGGGCATAGATCTCTGCCTTTCATGCTGGCTTTGCTTGTACATTATGCCAAGCTCCTTCAATAAACTAGTGGCCTGCTTATTTCCCTTTATGGGTGCCTGTTTCTTTCTTCCTCCCATGACCAGACTACCTTCCTGGTCTTCTGTGGCAAGATTTCAGTGCCTCCAGGCCTGCAGAACAATAAACTGGGTTGGGTTTGGGTCTTGACAGAACCTAGTGCTGGCTGGACGTTTCCTCTCATTGCAACACACCCTGATCTGCACATTTAGAGGCCTTCCAAGATGTGAAGTTTGAGCAGATGCCCTTGACTCCTTAGCCACAAAACTCCACACACGCAACAGCAACAAAAAAAGCAGAGAAAGCACATTTGATTCTCCTGGGAGTTAGCAACTGCTAATCCAGACAGCTCACTAGAGAAATCCAAAACCTGCCTGGCATTAAAAGCAAACAAAAACAAAGCCTTCTCCTCTCCACCAAAAAGAGCTGTACGAATTTTAATGGTGGGTACGAAACCAGAGAGAGAAAACCTGGACACTTTGACAGCTGGCACTGGTTAATATTTATGGACTTTTTCTGTGATAAGCGGAAGAGCCTTTAAAAAATAATAATCCAGGAGATTCGGAGTGATGAGGTGTCTCTGAATCAAGTCAGCTTTGGTCTATGTGATCTGAAGTATTTCTCTTACCGGTATTTGGAGCATAAAATCCTATCACTTCCGCCCAACTGTCATGTCCAAGTAACCCTGCTCAAGACAGCTTGGGAGCAAGAAGCAACCTTGGCTTCCTTCCCCCTATAAGTCAGCATGACAATGCAGTGCCTATTGCTCATTCGATTCTGGCAAAGGAGGATGGGTTGGTGGGATGATAAGAGGCAGGGAACCAGAAACAGACAATGCTGCCATTACTGTTTTGTAGAAGAAATGTATTCCAGAAAGAACAGATTAAATCTACTCACAATTGTTCCTTGTGACCCATAGGGGCTGGCCTGTTTTAGTGAACAGGGCACTGCCCCAGCAACCTAAGCCTGCCCTTAGCCAGCCCCCACCTGCCTGTCTTCTTACAACCAGCCCAAAGGATGGCTTTCAGCTTCCTCCTCCTCCATTGGGATGCCCTTGTGTAACTCAGCAGGAAGGAATATGGTGAGAAAGCCAGAATTATTTGGCTCCACTTGCCTGTGGCTTTGGGTCCTCCTCCTGTTTGGGCTCCCTGTCTTCTGCTGTGCCAATCCTAATAGGCACCAGCCAACACTATCCACAGGACAACCCAGATCGCTTTCACTGAAAGCTTACACTTTCACCTAACCCTTGCTCTGATTAATGCTTTATTTCACAAAATTTGACTTGCCATGTTCCAAATACTTACCTCAAACTTTCAAGCCTAAAGACCCCGATTTGTTAGAAGGGCAGAGTGTAATCTAGATTTGCTTAGATAAAAATTGCCTTGTTTCTCTTTACTCTCTGCCTAACAAGGAATCTTTATGTTCTGGCTAATGTTAGAGATAAATTTGGGTAACTGCTGGATGTTTTTATTGGGGGGGGGGCGGAACAAGCAAGGGATGAGGGATGCGGCATGAGGCTTGTTTCAGAAACCTGCACAGCAAAGCCAAATTATGTCACTGACATGCCAGAAGCATGCACTACCTAATTCAATGGGGCTTTCACCCAGGTAAGCATGTGTATAGGATTGAGGCCTCTATCTTAAGGCTTCATTATCCATTGCTATGAACTTGGAGGACATGACAACTTGCTCACTCTTTTGTGACATTTTGAATTTCTTAGGGTTTCATTAATGTAAGTTGCACAAATGTTCATTGAGTATGCAATGTTTAAACCAATTATGGCCTTCAAAGTAGTGACAGCTAATAAAAATAGCAATGAACACCATTTGATACCACATTGTGCAGAAAATGCTCAGGTGCACAAGAGCTGGAGGGAAGCTCACGAAGCCAGCAGCTGTCATCCACATCCCACTTTACTGAATGTGTCATCGGCAAGTGCTTAAAAGCTGGAGAAATACTTAGCACTGTAAGTGACCCGTCAAGCTGGGCGTCCCAAAGTGCTTTTAGATCTGCTTCCTGCTTTGTGAACTGGGAGGGTTTCGATTCCCTGGAGTTTTCAAAACAAGACGTGGCAGCCCCTTTTTGCAAGTCAGGAGGTGACCCCCCCCCCATAAATCTTTAGAAGAGATATTTGTGTCGCCTCCTCCTACCCCCTTCAAACTCTACAGGGTCAAACCCACATAATATGAGCCTTAAAAGTTTTAAGTGCAGGTTCCAATCCTGTTGTTGTTGTTGCTTTTCTATACAGCCCTTCATCAAAAGATCTGTGTGGTTCACAAGATAAAAATACAAGATAAAACCACAGATAAGTAGTTAAAACAAAAAACAATACAATAGGATTGAAACACCACAATACAATAATGCGTGTATATAAAAACCAGGTTGCCAGTTGCGTTTGGAATGCTGTGCACAGTTCCGATTGCCCCCATCCCAAGGAGGACATTGTAGGGATGACGGAAGTACAGAAAAAGACAACTAAATTAATCAAGAGATTGGAGCACCTTTCCTACAGAGAAAGGCCACTCAGTTTTAATTTATTATCATTATTTTCTAAAAATGGACAGAGTACATGACCACAGAATTGCAGAGTTGGAAAGGACCCTTAGGGCCCATCTAGCCTAACCCGCTGCGATGCAGGGATCACATGATAAAGGATTATACAATTATACCTGGTGTGAGTGTATTATTTTTCTCCTGACCTCAAGGCTGGCCAATGAAACAGACTGGCAGCAGGAAAGGCTGCAGCTCAAGTGTTAGAGCATCTGCTTTGCATGCTGAAGGTCCCAGGTTTAACCCCCAGATATCTCCAGGTAGGGCTGGGAGAGAAACCTACCTGAAAACGCTGCCAGTCAGTGTAGACAGTCCTGAGCTGGCTGGAACCATGGTCTGGCTCAATCTAAGGCAGGTAGGTCCCTATGCTCCTAGATTCAGGGGAGGCCAAAGAAATCACAGCTCCACCCAGAATGGAAAGTTACTTGCCCGCAGGCTTGTAGATGGCTTTAAAATGGAATTGGACCCCACACTCCATAAATTTGCTCTGCTGCTGCTTGGAAGCAGGGGAAGACTGCAGCCTTTGTGCCCTCCTGTGAGATACCCAGAAGAATTTGGCTGTCCACTGTCAGAAACAGGATGCTGGTCTCCAGCCAGCCAGGCTCCTCGCCTACTCAGTGACAAGCAGTGGACTGGCCCAACCTCATTCCTCCCCCTTGATTTCAGGCGCTTCAGAAGCCATCCACATGGATGGGGGGGGGGAGACCACCATATGGCACTTTGATAGCAATGCAAAGATTTGGAAAACAAGCAGGATAACTAACACAGAAACTAAGAGGATGAAGACAGTAGGCTAAACATTTCACTCTTGATTCATTTTTATCATGTGCCGTTTAGTTTCACACTGCAGCCTTAGAAGCCTCTTAAATAGTCAAAGGAAAAATTGGCCTTTTTAAAAATAGAAAAAGGGGTAATATTATTTCATATTAATGGTTCCCCATTATTCATTAGAGGAGCTGCCTACCAGAGTCTGGAAGGCCAGTCACCATCCATTTATTTCAGGCTGAAAAGAATGCCATTCCAGCAGGAAGAAGAGCAGTCAAAGTGACAGGTCTCCAAAGTGAAAGGAACGGAGTGATTTTGAGAGGGAGAAAGTCAGAAATAAGGACAACGCTGAAACAGAGGGGAGATGGAGTGAGTTGTTAAGCACAGCAGCCACCTACAAAAATATTAAGCAACACTCCCCAGCAAAAAAAAGGAAGAGGTTTGTGCGCGTAATCACACATGTACGCAAAAGGCACAGGACAAATTAATTCAGGGATGCGTACTTGGATCTGTGCCACCCTGCAACATGGAGCTCAATGGGAAAGCTGTTAAATTTGCAGGAGCTGTGTGTGCTGTGCTTTGGGCTCCTGCACATGTAATGAGTCCTTAGATCACACCAACTAAAAAGAACTGCAAATTCACAGGAAGGTCCGTGACAGCTCGATTCAGAGCTTTCAATGCAGGTTAATACAAGTTCCAGGCAGTATCAACAACACAGGCAGCAGTCCTCCTGGATTTCAACTTCCCAAACCTTTCAAGTATTAAAATTAAATGAAGATTTCAAATACAGAGACAACATGACAGTAAGGTAATGGTAATATTGTGTTTAAAAACTTAAAGCGTTGTTTTTTGTTTTGGATGCACAAAGGCAGCTTCTACAAAGGCATCATCTGCAGTATTTGTTCTCATACTGAAACTCACAAACACATTTCTTGTTCAGCACTGAAGACTTCCACGACAGCAGTACTACATGCAACCACTCTGCCTTGCTCACTTTATTTCACCTTGCATCGTTTATGGGTGTGGTTACAAAAACGGATATAGGTACTTTGGCTACAATGGTTTGCTGTGCATCAGTGTGCTTGGTAGGTGCAAGCTGTTCCCAGAAGGAAGAGGTTTGCTGTACATTTCCCACCTCTCTTATTTAACCAATAATATTTCCAAGGCCCAGATTCTCAGATCCTTTGTTCGTGCCTTTCTGATCGCTACTGAGTATAAACTTAATTCATAAAAAATTGGATATTTCTCAACCAAAAGAGCAGCACAAACAGTCAAGCAGAGCAAGAGGAGACTCAGCATATCAACCTCCCCAGTTGCAGAAGACCTGAAGGCTGTGCTGCTACAACTACCTTTTCATTCCATGCAGAAACCAGGATGCTCAAGAGATACGGAGCCATCAATCATCGTTGATGCTGCAAAAACTACTATGCCCGAGTACTAAAAGGCCTCTTCCCGTTCTCAGCGCTAAGCTTCAACGATTCCAACAAGCCCTTGATCCGTTCGCTGGCTGGTCCCCTCTTCCTTCTCGTACCCTTGCTGGCATTATTTCCTGCTGATGTTAGGAGAAGGGCTGCCAGTCCCCAGCGCTGGTTGCTGCTGAACGGACCCTTCCCCGTCTGCTGCAAAAGCCAGGCGCTCTCTCTGGCCAAACTGACAAATCTTTCAAGCTGCGTTGCATTTACGTTCTTGCTGATATTAAGGTTTTGTTCAAAGGGGTTCTGTATGTGAAGAGCAGACGCTTCTGGCTTGTTTTGCTCTTTCCCCTGTATATTTGAAAAGAAAGGACGCGGCGGTGAAACAAAAATCATTTAACATGTGCACCGTGGATTACTGACTGCCCCGAGGCAAACGTAAATAAGCAAAAACCCATGCAAAGTCCAAAACTGCTACCACCACCCATTTACTGGGCCTTTCAAAAGAAAGCCAGGTGTTTATATGCAAGGGTATGCAGAAGGGAGATCGGGATCTACTGGTGGATCTCTGGCAAGTTGCAGTAGATGAGCAAGAGTTTCCAACTCCCAGAAATGTAATGGCTTTTCTTGCTTATAAGAAGTAAGCTAACCAGAAATGGATTCGTGTGTGAAAGGTCTGAGTGCTCAGTTCAGTTCTAGTACTGGGGGTGGGGGGTGGGATATCTAGGCATAGAATATACTCAGAGGCACCCTGTTCTACAATATTAGCAGAATATCTTTCCTGCCAGGCTCTGGTTTGCAGATCTAGCAAAAGACACCAACAATCCTTACTTTGCCTACCCCTGTAGTACAGAACACAGACAATATGCTGTGTCTTTAGAGAAGCATTTCGATGGGCAAGCCAGGATTGCGGTGGCAGAGATAATGAACTGGGTTCAGAGGGAAAGTTCAAGAGCGGAAAGGCAGCAATTTCCACATACTCAAACACAGCAAAATTCATATTTGCATATTTTTTTCACTCACAATAACTGACAAGAGGAGAAAGGATTCAACTTTTTGCCCCCACCTGTGAATAAGTCCAAGGGAGCTCTTAGCTGGAGTCTGTGCATCAGCAAAAAAACCAAAAACGAGGGGTGGCCTTAGATGCTTTGTCCTAAGGCTACAGCCAGCAAGGCCCATTTAAATTCAACATAGCAGGGAACTAGCAAGGTATTAAAATGTTCTCCCAATATGGCCGCTCAAAAAATGCCACAAGCCACCCACATCCATTCAGCAAACAGCCTGTCTCTCACCCAAATAATACATTTGGAGGTTTCTGAATTGAATGCCAACCCATCCTGGCTGCACAATACAGTCCTAGCACTACAGCAAAGCAGGAAGAATTACTAATATCAGTTTTTCTCCCCCTGTCTCCAATATTCAGACATTTTCATACAGTAACATAAAGACTGGCAATAAACCCTGAAAAAGGTGTGAAAGTTAAATACTTTTACCTTCCTGATATTTAGTGAAAATTTGTTAAAAGGAAAATTTCCAAAGTATTCAAAGAAGTCGCTCAGTAGTACATCTAGAAAAAAAGGGGGGGGGGAACACAGTAAGGAAAGAAGAGACCCAAGTTCAGATCTGACTGGTGAAAAGATTTACAGGGGGGCCTTCTTACCTAGAGTTTCTGTGTTTTCTGTGGGCTTAATTTTGTTCAAGTCACTAACGAAGGTACAGTCGTGACCTTCAATCAGGTGCTTATCTTCTGCATCTAAAGCAAAAAACAAACACTTTTGAACTATCACATACAGACACTACAGAATTTGATAAGGGATGAAGTTAATTGCATAGAAATTAGTGTGTGACAAATTATAAAAACAACCGTTCAAGCACTTCAGCATTAAAACAATTCAGGCACAGACAAAAGACAATGATTATTTATATCTCTTACTCACCCTTCACCGGAAGGTCCCAGGGTGGGATACAGCATATAAAAAGGCAATACAACTGAAACAGCAACAAATACACACACCACCCCTTGAATGCCTAAATGAGTAAGCATGGTCCTCATTGCTCCTAACAGTGTCCTCTCCTTTTGGAAAGGCAGAGGTAGAAAGTGGTGGAAAATCCAAGCAACTGCTCCAATTTGCAACGCTTAACAGTTAAAAACTTTTACCCTCCTTCCATTGCTTTTATCAACTAAAGAACAAATTGCAAAATTGGATTCTAGGTGGAAAAATCGAAATTAGAAACAGAACTGTTAGAACCTAAAACGAAGATTTTGTCAAAGATGTATAACTTGCTGCTGAAATGGAATACTCAGGATGAAACGGTGAAGTCTGCTATGATTAAGTGGGCACAGGATGTTGGACATAACATTATGTTTGCTGACTGGGAACAGTTATGGACCACTGGTTTGAAATTTACGGCATGTAATGCCTTGAGAGAGAATATTATGAAAATGATTTACAGGTGGTACATGACCCCAGTCAAGCTTGCAAAAATTTATCATCTGCCCGATAATAAATGTTGGAAATGTAAAGAGACTGAAGGTACATTCTTTCACCTTTGGTGGACGTGCCCAAGGATTAAGGCTTTCTGGGAAATGATCTATAATGAAATGAAAAAGGTATTTAAATATACCTTTCTGAAGAAACCAGAGGCCTTTCTCCTGGGCATGGTCGGCCAATTGGTGTCAAAGAAGGATAGAATTTTTTTTATGTATGTGACAACAGCAGCAAGAATACTCATCACAAAATATTGGAAGACACAAGATCTACCTACTCTGGAAGAATGGCATATGAAGATGATCGATTATATGGGACTGGCAGAAATGACCGGCAGAATCCGAGACCAGGGAAAAGAGGCGGCGGAAGAAGATTGGAAGAAGTTTAAAGACTATTTGCAGAAATATTGTAAAATTAAGGAATGTTAGAATGATATTGGATAGAAATTAAGTGGTTTTCAGCTGTAATGTATAAAAGCGATGGAAAATAAGGTTTTGAAATAATTAAAAGAATCAGTGGTGAGGATTTGCTAAACAAACAAATTGAATTAGAATATAAGAAAGGGAGGTATGAGAAGGTCTGGAAAATAAGTTAAATGAAAATAAGTAAATGGAAACTTTATGTGTTTTTAAATTGTTTTTATTTTTCGTATTTTTGTACCTTTGTATTTTTGTTTTTCTTTTTTTTGTTTTATAATGTATTATCTTTGAAAATCTTAATAAATATCTTATTTTTTTTAAAAAACTGCAACCACTGTGATGTTCTGGGAGGGGTTAGATTCTCCCTGAAGGAACAGGTGCATACTCTGATAGTAGTCCCTCGATTTAAATCTGTAACTGGACTGCCAAGCAGCTTCTGTGGCCTTGAGTGCTTATGCCTAGCTCTGGCCATTCATGGACTGGGATAACCTGGCCTCAGTCATTCATGGCAATGACCTCCCCTTTTGGACTACTGCAATGTGCTTCACCTGGGGCTGCCCTTGAAGACTGTCTGGGAACTGCAGCTAGTGCTGGGAACTGTGAAACTTAGCTGTGAGGATATCTGGTTTTGCATTTTGGTGTTGTTTTTTTAAGTGCATTGTCTTTTCTGCTTTGTTGTATCTGCTCTAGGTCCCTTCCGGAGGAAGGGCAGGAGAAAAATCTGATAATTATTATTCCACCTGCACATGTTCATCAAATCCTCCCTCTTACCAGCTAGCTCCTTCAGCTGATCCAAAGTTGGAATGATGGGGGGCTTTCTTCTTTGCAGAAAAAACAAGACCATCAGCGTGAGTGAGAAATTAGTAATCCAAGGGCCAGGAATGCTGCTGGTTATGGCTTGGACCCGTGCCCAGCACCGCACACTGAACACCAGAGCTCTCACACGCGGGTCGAGGCTGCCATAGATATACAGGAGCTCAGAGCTTTTCAGGGCAATTCTGTTAGAAAAGGAATGGAAGAGCGTCAAAGGGACATATAGAGCATCAACAACTTATAAGTGCAACACATGAGGGTGTGAGGAGAGCCCCTGCCAACAGGAAAACTGGGAGCATGCATCCTTTTTAAAGAAATGGCAACAGACTGTTTCACAGGAGACAAAGGATCTACAACTGTAAGGCTTGCATAAACCTTTGCTGGTTTATTGCTGAAGAGTCAAATCAACACAGAATCACAATTCTCAATGTATGATGTTCTCTGAGATGCAAACTTTAGAAAGGCAGAGGGCATTGTGCTTATTAGTATATCTGCTCCGCAACCCAGAAGTGGACCCATTAAGAGATACTAGGTTGTATCCAATGCTAGACATACTCAGAGAAATTAATGTTCATGGCTAATGCAGGGTTATTAATTTCAACTTTGAGTAGAACTTAATTAGATTTCACCCACTATTTCTCCTCATAAGAACAGGGCTGTCACTCAGAAGGGTAAAGAGGGAAGCAACTAAGGCCATCTGAAATGGTATCAGGAGGCTTCAGGGAGGACTGGCAGACAGGCTCAGACATGAGTGGTAACAAAGAAGCACTGTGATCTTTCTTTGCAGAGGGCAAAACAATAGCTTTTGTCTGGCACAGAGAACTCAACATGGCAAAGTTCACAAATGCTAATCTGGTCAATAAAACATCAACACAGGTGTCTCCTGTGGTTTATTATAAAAGCAACTGTAAAGTATTCATACGATTGGTATTTCCCCTATACACAGAATTAAGAAAGGAAAGGAAAAATGCTCAAAGGAAAAAAAAGAAACTGTGCCAGAAATGTTATTAATAAGAAGCCTGCTCCCCCTACTGGTCATCAAGTGAAAAAGCAAAGTTTTCTTTAATACAGTGGTACCTCAGGTTACATACGCTTCAGGTTACATATACTTCAGGTTACAGACTCCGCTAACACAGAAATAGTGCTTCAGGTTAAGAACTTTGCTTCAGGATGAGAACAGAAATCGGGCTCCGGCAGCGCAGCAGCAGCAGGAGGCCCCATTAGCTAGAGTGGTGCTTCAGGTTAAGAACAGTTTCAGGTTAAGTCTGGACCTCCGGAACGAATTAAGTACTTAACCAGAGGTACCACTGTATCTCAACACTAATGCCCATCTGTATATTTTTATCCAGCGGTTCTCAAGTGGTTTCCCTCAGCAGACCACTTGAAAACTGCTGTTAGTCTTGGTGGACCACTTAACAGACCTTCCCCACACCCTTTAGTGCTGTCATCATTGTCAAAACCAGCACCTAATTATGAACACCACAGGCCCTGTTGAGAGGGGCCCCTTTACCTGTAATTTTTAGGGAAAAATTTGCAGGCTGCACCAATGCCACATGGACAGAGGCCCTAGGCCAGGGCTTTGCTGGCCTGTCTGATAATCCAGCTTTGCTTGGTCAAAACAATCTCAGTCTCCATTGCTGGAGTGGGGTGAGGAATAAAGTGGGGGCGGAAGAGATTATATTGATGCTAGCAGATCCCAATCTGCATTTTGCCTGCTCCCGCTTTAGAATGCTGATATACATTGCCACTCTATAGCCACTTATGCACCCATATCTAAACCCAATATGGTGTGGTATACTATATAGTGTATGGGTGGGGAACCTGCAGTCTTCCAGCTGTTGATAAACTACAACTTCCATGATCCCTGACCATTAGCTGAACTGGCTGGGGTTGATGGGAGTTAAGAGCCCACCAACTGGAGATTACCTGGTTCCCTTTCTCTGGTGCAATGGATGCAGTACCAGGCCGGAAAGACATCACTAAGCTTACTGGGTATTTCTGGCTGCCCTTGCTCTGAGTTTCCTGGACGGTAGGATGTACATTTGAAAATGCTTACCTATTATTAGCTGTCAAGTCACACTGAAATCCTGAAGGCTGATGAGAAAATCGTACCAATGGACAGCGAGCATTAAGTATTTTTTGGACACCGACACACCCAGGGCCAAAGTTATCAATAAATTCACCAATCACATAAAGGGTCCTCTGCGTTGCTATTCGTTCAGAAGGTACTCTCTTCATTAGATAATCTATGTTGAAGGGACCTGTTTTCTAACACAAAAGAGACAGAATAAGTCAAACGTTCAAAACAAAGGCAAGCCCCCTGACACAGCGTCCTCTTCAGAAATTTGTGTAAGATGATGAGCACTTGAAAATTAGGATTGTCACCTGCAACTTCTACCGACTTGCCTCTTTTTAGTCTTTGCCCCCCCCCCCCGAATGAGCAAAATATTATTGTTACATACCTAGAACTCAAAAGATGTGGTTTATTTATTTAACATAATTTTTATACTGCTTGAATGTAAAAAAACAACAACTTCAAATTGGTTTACAAAAAAGGAATAAACAATACAGTCATACCTTGTTTCTCGAATGCCTTGCGACCCAAATGTTTTGCCTCACGAATGCCGCAAACCCGGAAGTGAGTGTTCCAGTTTGTGAACATTTTTGGGAAGCCGAATGTCCAGTGCGGATTCCATGGCTTCTGATTGAGTGCAGGAAACTCCTGCAGCCGATTGAAAGCCGCGCCTTGGATTTCGAACGTTTTTGGAAGTCGAACGGACTTCCGGAATGGATTCCATTTGAGAACCAAGTTATGACTGTACAATTATTAGTAAAAACAATGAAAACATTCAAAAACTTAAAACCAGCAATAATCTAAAAACACACTGGCATTCTAGATATCTTGGTAGGCCTGTCTAAACAACATGTTTTTAGCAAAGACTACAGTGAAGGTGCCTGGCTGATATCAATAGGCAGGGAGTTCTAAAGTGTAGGTGCCACCACACTAAAAAATCGAGTCCTTACAAATGTGGAGTGGGTATTACATGGCATCTGTAACAGTGCCAGTTCTGCCAATCAAAGCTGTTGAGTGGGCATATCTTGCAAGCAAACGGTCCCCAAGTTGTTAAGGGCTTTGTATACTAATAGTATACAAATATAGTATAATAGCATACAGTAGGGACACAGGTGGCGCTGTGGGTTAAACCACAGAGCCTAGGACTTGCCGATCAGAAGGTTGGCAGTTCAAATCCCTGCAACCGGGTGAGCTCCTGTTGGCTCGGTCCCTGCTCCTGCCCACCTAGCAGTTCGAAAGCACGTCAAAGTGCAAGTAGATAAATAGGTACCGCTCCGGCGGGAAGGTAAACGGCGTTTCTGTGCGCTGTTCTGGTTTACCAGAAGCGGCTTAATCATGCTGGCCACATGACCCGAAAGCTGTACGCCGGCTTCCTCGGCCAATAAAGCGACACGAGCGCCGCAACCCCAGAGTCGGACATGACTGGACCTAATGGTCAGGGGTCCCTTTACTTTTATACTAATAGTAACACCTGGAACTTGGCTTGGTAGCAAATCAGCGACCAATGCATATCTCGGAGCACTGGTGTTATATGAAGCAGGGAAGAGCAGTTATATCCCTAAAATTAAATGTCCAGGATCCAAAGAGCCCCGCTTCTACCTGGTTTCCACTAACTTGTCCTGGCTTGCTCTAGATGCTGCTTCAGCTTGGGAGGGAGAGGGGCATATGGAGGCTGCAGCAGGAGAAA
Source organism: Podarcis cretensis (assembly GCF_951804945.1). Taxonomy (NCBI): domain Eukaryota; kingdom Metazoa; phylum Chordata; class Lepidosauria; order Squamata; family Lacertidae; genus Podarcis; species Podarcis cretensis. The sequence continues at coordinate 20,606,515 of NC_137181.1, forward strand.
GGACAGAGACATGCCGCATGCAACCCCTGGGAGCCCAGCCAGTCTGAATCATGTCCAGCTCTAATGGACCCTTCAGAGGAACAGATTTTTTTTATATATATAAAAGCAATGCTGTTAAAGAAATGCTCTGATATTAGAAACACATGCACCATCCATATCCATGACAAGAAAAGCTGCCTCAAGGCAAAGACTGAAACTGAGCCAGTTCTCTCAGTAGAGAGAAAAACCAACCTGGAGAAAGTCAGGGCTTTCCCACATGTGACGGGGAAATGGTTTTTAAGCACACAGCCTCTGTTTACATGAGCAAAACAAGGCAGCGTTGGCCAATACACTCTGGCAAAATTACGCAAAAGGAGGAAGTGGTATATCTGGGACTCCTTTGTGCTGATGGGCAGCATTTTATTATACATGAGAAAAATGGAACCGTGAACCGCATTACTACAGTTTGCATATGCTGCTGTTTGAGATAAGATTGGCTAATTGCATAGAGGAAATGTACACGGCTTTGCAGCTGCCTAGAACAAACCTGCTTAGTTTGCTTATCCCCGTGTGGACATTGTGTTTAACCCTTCCTGTGCCTGCGTGTTCATTGTCCAGGAGCATGTTAACGTGGCCACCAGCTGCAATGCAGCACACAGAAGTCCTATTTTCATTGCAGAAAGCAAAGATGCATGAGAGCAGACTGTTTTGTGGGTGACGCTGATAAAAGCACTAAACGTTGTCAAAGGTTTAGGGCAGGGTGGGGAAGCTGTAGCCCTTCACATGTTGCTGGACTCCCTGAATCCATCATCCCTGACCTTTGACTCCATTAGTTGGTAGTGATGTTAAATTATCAAAAACAATCTTATGGAGAATATTCTCGATTAACAAGAATATTAGAGAATTTTCATTTAAAATAGGAGAATATTCATTTTAATGCATTGAAAATGATATAATTAGTTAATATACATGTTTATTCATGGGTAAACTTGTTCCGATGGCAACCAAAAACTGTACAGATACTTTTATTCAATGCGACAATGCAGGGGGTTCACATTCTTTGATTTTTTGCACGAAACTTGAAATTGAAAATTCAACGGGAATGACTCACGTTAATCACTAAGCCTGCCACTAACCGTATATTTACCATCAACATTGAATTCTAATTATGTTGTGTATGTATGAAATGTAGCTTTTAAAGTAAAAGGAATAATTAAAATCTCAGGTTCACTTATTATTTACTAGGTTTTTAAAATGTGGGTTGTAAAACTGGTTCTTACATTAGAATTTACAGTTTGTGAAGAATATTCTCCGGAGAATTTTCTATCAGAGAATATTCTCCGCAAAATATTCTCACCCCACATCACTACTGGTTGGTGATAATGAGCACTGGGCTCCATAAACATCCAGAGAGCCACTGGTTTCCCACCCTTGACTTTAGAGTCTGGAATTCAGTGCCTTCTTTACCACCTTATCTTTACCACAATGACTGGATAAGGTACTGGTGATGCTCTAATGGCTGCTAGGAGGTCCATGCACTTGAAGATGGTGGTAATTAGTCTTTATAGTACCATCTATGTACACAGCACTCTTGAATATGAGTAATTTGTAGGATGCCCAAATTTCAGTGTCAGGGAATTCCAGGAAGTAGGATTAGCAGGGAGGGGAAGTACACACACACACACACACACGGTAACCAGACAATGCAATGATATTGTTTCGTACTTGAAGAAAAAGCCTTTAGTTACAGGCTGGAAATTTGGGTTGAAGCTGTAACATTAATTCACACATCAACTGCAATGCAATTCTTCTGGTGGCTGAATTGAAGATAATGTCACTAGATGCTCTCCAAGGAGCTATGTATAAATTATAAGCTCATGTTTGAGAAAGGATTAGGCCTACAAATATTTGATCCTCTGATAATTTGAATGGAGTACGGCAAATGAAGCCATAACGTACACACGCAAGGGTAGGCTTTTTCCAGCTTAGAACTAACCTGTTGCTCAGTTGTATGAATAAACTAGTAAGTATATATACTTAAAGACTGAGAGACGTGGATGCACAAAAAGCAACTTAAGATGAATGCACGGCATTCAGGAAGCTCAGTAACAGCTGTGCAAAATGACAAACACAAACCAAAAAAGCTGCAGATGTAGCCAACTTTGATTTGCATCATGGCAATTAAAACAAATTTTATAATTAAAATTAATAAAAATGGTAATGATTGCAAAACAGTCATTCCACATTCTAACCAAACGACAAACCAATGGAGGATGCTGTTAGAGAAAGACCTTACCCTTTGGGTAGCATTTTTTCGGATCGCATCCAGATCCAAAAACATGTCTAAGTCACATCCCAGTTTACCAAAGCTGTTCACAGAAGAGCCAAAGGGCTTCACAATGCAGTCTGGAAAATAAGCACTTGCAATGTCTTGAATTAAAGAGCAGGTAAAAAATCGGAGCTTAGTGTTTTCTTCTGTTAGCTGATACTTCTCTACGAGCATGTACAACTGGTCGCTCACCTGCAACGACAAAAAAAGGGAGAGAGGGAACTCAGTCTCAGGTTATGTGAGGCACTTGGGTGACCTTTGAGAGTTGAGAAACAGCTGCATTGTCTGCAAGGTACAACTTTACAACATAAAGCAAGCAGAGGGTAAACTCAGCATTCTTTCTTTCCAAATCCATCCATAAATATTATTTAAATACAAGTCCTTTAAACATCATTTCTCTCTGCACTGAACACAATAGATACTGGTTCAATGGAAGATCAACAGATTCAGAAAAGACACAAGTAACTTCTATATACAGCAATTCTTACATACTTGGCTTAAAATATCCCCTTTTGGTAGTCCTACTGGCTTAATTGTTCCTGCTATTTGGTGCTTGCTAAATTACTGTGCACTATTGAAGATTAAAAGGGATGGAATTTGTAAGCCACCACAACCCACTGACATTTTCATTCTAATATTAATCATCAGAATGTCTCAAGTTCTAACATCTACTGTTATCCGAGTGTACCAAGTGATACATTTAGCAAATATGTAAAGTCACCCTGTTCACATGTCATTAAATTATAATTGGTGGTTTACTGTGAATGTGCTAACTGTTCCTGCTTTGTTCCTCTCAACTAGTGAGTGGGAGCAACAAGTCATGATCCTTGGCTTAGCATTACATCCAAACCAGGGGTCGTGGTTTGTTTCACTTCCAACAAAACCATGTTTGGAAAGCTAAACTATTGGGGAGGAGTGAAGCAGAAGCAATCTGCTTGGTCACAGTAAGTCAGTAACTATGGCTTACTACAAAGTGCAAACACAGCCACTGTAACAGACATAAGTTAACGCTATATAGCTTTGCACCCAGAATAAATGCACGACATCGACTTTGAAGACAAAGGATGAACTTTGTCACTAAATGTACTGAGAACATACATGAGTGCAAGTTACTGGGTTCCGGAGGCATGGAAGTTCATCAGAATTCTATCAGGAATTTGCAACTTGATGATCTGTAATGGCGCACAAGGTTCTATTCAAACAACAAAATTACTCAATGCTACAAGGCTTCTCCTGCAACGTTTAACCACAAAGAATGCTGGGTGGGTCCTAGGATGTTTATGTGAGCCAATGGTGAGGCTCAGTTAACTGATTGTGTTCTCTAAAAATCTCTGTACTGTGCTGGTGATTTCATGCCAGGCAACTTGATGCAAAGAGAGTTCACTAATGATTCCTATTCCTGGAATCAAGATTTCTGAAAAAGTTAAGTTTCTTTACATGAAAATTCATTTTGATATTATACGATTTATTATTGCTGCCTCTCTCAGAAGCATGAATGGAAGCACTTTTTATAAATTTAGTTTTTCATGATCCAGATTAATTAGTAGCTACTACCAACATGAACTATCTAATCCTTCATAGAAGTTCTTTATTTTGCTTTCAGCTTCTTAGTATTGAAAATGCAAGAGCAAATTCATTATCAGTAAGCATGACCATTCTCTGTCCTATTTAAAAGATCTGGAGAAAAATCACAAATTGATATTTATTCCATTGGTAACAGTTCTATTGTATTAATAAGTTTTGCACCGATTTTTCCAAAAATATTAACGGAACTATTTACTACATGCATTAAAAACCATTCACCCTCTTTCTGATCAGCGTTTCTGATTCAGCTTTTCAGTTACATATTCAACACAATAAAAGCTGCTTTATTTCTTATAAGAGAAATTGCAAACATGAACTTACACTGTCAGCATTACATAGGTTCGTCAGCAGCTCTCCAACTTGAATAGTTGCCTGTTTATGACGGTAAACTGGAGTCTGATTGGAAGCTTGGCTTGGTGGGTTTTTCAATGTTATTGTAAAAATTCTGGATTTAAATGGAACAGGACACTCATCCACCAACTGTACAGAACCAGTAGCATCCTGCAGTGAAGCTATACTGTCGGTCTCAGAAAATTCTACTACTGCATACATCCCCTGAAGTAATAGAAAAGAAGAAATAGTAACATTTATGTAGTAGGATACATAACAGATTTTATCTGTAAACATAGGCTGGGCATTAGAATGATTTTTCATTTTTTTTAACATGTTAAGACTACAGTGGTACCTTGCTTCTCAAACTTAATTCGTTCTGGAAGTCCGTTTGACTCCCGAAACATTCGAAAACCAAGGTGTGGCTTCCGATTGGCTGAAGGAGCTTCCTGCACTCAAGCGAAGCCACGTCGGATGTTCGGCTTCTGAAAAATGTTCACAAACCGGAACACTTTACTTCCAGGTTTTTGGCGTTCGGGAGCCGATGTGTTCGTCAACTACCATAAGCCATTTGAGAACCAAGGTTCCACTGTAAAGCTAAATGTTCCTCCTATGTATATGAAACTAACTGCATTTTGTAAGTTGCCTTGGGAGACCTTTGTGTGCAAGTATTTTAAAATCTGCCAAACACTAATTTCCATGCTATCCACTTCTGTAAAGGATACAGATGAGTTATCGCAAGTCCATCTGCTCTTGGGTCTTTCTATTTGAATCACACAAATTCAGTTGCTAATGCTGAAAATACTTACGTAACTTTCATAGAAGAAGTGATTCTTAATGTTTCCATGAGATGACAAGTATTTGAGTAGTTTTTTCTCATTGATTTTGGATGGGCAGTTAATTAACACGGTTCTTTGTGCCTGCTCTCGTCTTTCTGCTAAGATCTTACTGAATGTCTTCTTTCTGGTGCTAATTTCAGTATCTGGATGGAAATGGAGGGGGAAACAGATTATATGAGCAAAGTTTTATAGCCTGATATTAGTACATGTACTTCATTTTTAAAAGCAAAAAGGTACGTACTACATGACAACCCCCCCCCCCAAAAAAAACCTACATAAAAGTTTGTGTGCATTTTTGTTTTGCTATATAAAAGTTTGTGTGTGTGAAAGCACACTATGCTCAACTGAAAACAGCCCCAGGCACCAGGTATAAGAACATAAGAGGAATCCTGCTAGACCAAAGGCCCGCACCCTGCTTTCCATAGTGGTGAACCAGATGCCTATAGGGAGACATGACTGCAGTAACATTAGTATTCACAGGTGTTTGTGTAATTTGGGAATATGCGCAAAATTGCACCAACAGCTTGGTCTGTTTCTCAAGGTGCCCTTCCTCAACACCTGAAATCGATTCATGGTTAGGATGCCAGCTGTGGTGGGCATCTTGAAACAGCTCAAGGCCATAGGCCTTTAGCATGACTCATCCATACCCACTTTCTCCAAAGAATGTGTGCAGGCACACTGACAGGTCTAACGCCATGGCTGCATTCAGCAGCAATGTGGGTGGTGGTGGTGAATTGCTATTTGTGGTGGATCTCTCTTCAAACTTGAATCTTTCTGTGTATTTGAATTTCTTCACTTTAACCTCTAAGACCAAGTTCCTGTAAGCAGTACAGTTTATGATGCATTAATACAACTTATGAAGCATGTGTATTTGAATTGTCTTCAGCCAATAAAACACTTTATACCGAACCGTGTGGGCAATGTGTTTTCCTCACTGTCAATTCTAGAAAGGCCTACGACAGGAAAAGACGAAGATTGTGAAGCTTTGCTGGACTACTCTGCTGGTGCTGCACAACTCGGCTGGCCACACCAGTATAGGTTCAACTGAAGCGGACCCGAAAAGGGCAACTCCATCCCTACCAGGGAAGAACAGGCAAGGGAAGATCTACATCAGGAACAAGGCAGTGGTGGTGGCGGGACAGAGAAAGCTTGACATTGGGATCTGCTGCCCCGGTTGGATCCTACCGCCTGAGGCAGTTGCCTCATGGCTGGGTCGGCCCTGTATGGATGCAATATTAAAACACTATCAACAGGTGCCCTGGAGGCGATACAGTGGTACCTCGGGTTACATACGCTTCCGGTTACAGACTGCTAACCCAGAAATAGTGCTTCAGGTTAAGAACTTTGCTTCAGGATTAGAACAGAAATCGGGCTCCGAAGGTGCCGCAGCAACAGGAGGCCCCATTAGCTAAAGTGGTGCTTCAGGTTAAGAACAGTTTCAGGTTAAGAACGGACCTCCGGAACGAATTAAGTACTTAACCCGAGGTACCACTGTACTGCTTTCAAGATTCTAGCCACTGGTAGCTTTATCACTCGTCCCTTTTCAAAGCCATCTTAAGTCGGCTGCCACCAGCGCATCCCTTCGCCTCGCTGCTCACCCCCTCGAGGGTCCCTCAGCCTCCCCCCTCAAGTTGCTAAGCAGCAGGCAGACATGAAGAGAGAGGGAGGCACGCGAGGCCGGGCGGGAAGGGGCCTCCCGAGAAATCGAAACCACTTTTACCTGCCGCCGCTTCCTCGCTGCCGGGGCCCTGCGGCTCGCTCCGCGTAGCTGCCGCAGCTTCCGTGGAGCTGAACCGGTTCCCGGCGACCCTCAGCCTGGCCTCGGCGCGGCGGAGGAAGCACAGACCCCGGCACTGGAGCCAAAGAGGCACTCGCCCCATGGGGGCCGCCATTCCTGAAAGAAGCGCGGGAAGGGCCCGCACTGCGCACGCGCGCGCACGACGCAGGCGGCACCTGACGGGGCGACGCGAGGGTCAATATTCCTCGGCTTGCCTGCGCGTGCGCGCTGCGAACGTTCTTTTCCCTACGACGGCAGCGCGGAGAGGGCAAATCTCCGGGGTTCGCGAGAAGAAGCGATAGATTCTCGGATAGAGTGCTTCTGAATGGGGAGGCTCCGTTTTTACCTGTCGTGGCGAATGGCCCATCGGGACTCCTGTCGATAAATTTGTTTGGCTGTCCTAACAACAGTGCTAAGACCCGAACTGAATGCTGGTCTCAGCCACCATCAGGGCTCCAACGCCATAATTTTTAGTAATCCTGGCTTTATTTAAGGATGGGTCACCAAAGTTGCTGCTGATAGAGCGTTTGAACTGTGCTACAGTGAACCCAATCTATTTAGGATTATGGTAAGTCCTGTTAAACTAAGCAGAATTTACGTCCAAGTAAACATCAGGAGCTTAAATCTTTGCATATGAATAATAAAAAAGGCACCTGGAAATATCAGCAATAGCAACGTATCCTCAATTCTGAGCCCACTTAGCACCATTTGTAGTGACACGTGCAGCCAAACTGAGAAATGAGATTGAATTTTGTAGGAATGGACTTTATAAAGTAACAATATGATAAAAACAAAAGCAATGTGATAAAAATAAAAAACACTATAACACGCTGCCTGATAATGATGTATCACCGGAATGTCCAAGAGGTTGATCGTGATCTACTAGTAGATCCCCGCGAGGTTTTGGTAGATCGCGGTCGATCCCTGGCTCTCTTTCCCTAGCGTTGTTAAAACTGACTCCTAACCCCCCCCTCACCCCGCCCTCCATTGTTGTCTTATCTCTGGAAGGGAAAGATGGAGCTTTCTCTGTGTTGCTGTTTTCCCCTATAGCGATCTTTTTGTGAGTGACTTTACCCCTTTGTCCCTTGCCTTTAAGCCCCCCAAACCGGAAGTTCCCCCCAAAGCTTTTCCTTTAACCCCCGCCCCATGGGGCTTTTGTCCTCCCTAAAAAAAGCTCAAGAACTTTGAGCTAAATCCCTAAAAAACGGGGATAAATCACTGCCAGTTTTTAATTCTGAAAATAGATCGCAGTCTCTTGAGAGTTTGCCACCCCTGATGTATCAGACCACTCGTCCTTTTGGCATCAGCAGATTTCAGACAGGGGGCCTTCCCCAGCTTTGCTTAGAGATGCCTGGAATTGCATTTGAGGACCCTTGCCTGCAGGGGATGTGTTCCACTACCAAGCTGCAGTCCTGTCCCCATCCTTAGTAGGTCATTGACTAGGTGTGTTTCTATAATGTTCAACTTCAAAGGGCAACTGGATTCCACAGAAGACAACAGTTGCAGGGAACAGGGGTGCCTTTCCAGACTCCTACACTTTGATGGCATGCTGCACCTGCTTAAATTTCCCCTTCTGACTTTGGGCCAGTGTTAGATTTTTTTGCTGTCTGAGGTGAAGAGATGAAGCTGCTACCATTGCTATTCGTCCATTTATTTGTCCCTTAACTGTGGTCCACTTATGGCACATTCACCTGCCCCTGGTCAGTTTCCTAGTCCTCAAGAATAAGGGGTAAAGTGTGTGCTCTTAAACAATATTATTATTAATCCAACAAGATGAACACATTATTTGTGAAATATACAAATGAAAAGAATAAAACATGAAATCTTTGCAATAATTTTGCCCACAGTTGCATCAATAATATTTATGTAAATTACATTTTTATATTCGGCACTATGTGGAGAGAGAGAGAATGGGGACAGGACATCTTATTAAATGAAAAGGTAACATATACACTTAGATATATTCTTTATGAGGAACATATTTTTTCCAGGCCAGGATGAGAATAGAGTGCTGTGCCAGATGAGCCATTGGCCGGATCCAGCAGGACTCTTCTTCTGTGCTTTTCTTCAGAGCAACTCGTGTATTGTGCACAGGTTTCCTCAAGCAGCCTCTGCCAATGCACTGCCCTAGAAATGTTTTGGACTATAACTTCCATCAGCCCCAGCTAGATTTGAGCCAAAGGACAGGTGAACTGGAGCAACATTTGTTCATCCCTAAATTGTGGTCCATATTCGTCACCTGTGGGGAAGCTTTAGACAGAATGGACAGGACTGAGGAATGTGCATAGCTGCTGTTGGACTCCATCTCCCATCAGCCCCAGGCAGCATGGCCAAGAGTGACGGATGATGGAAGCTGGAGCACAGCAACATCCAGAGGGCCACAGGTCTCCCTTCCCTATCACTCTGTTGCTTGGGAAATGACAGTCTGCCTCTACTTCCATCTATTCTCTAATTTCCCCAACTGAAATAAAACACTAGCTAGTGATTTGTGCCCAGTGCACAATTTGACTGAAGTAAATTAAGGTGTTCTAAGTGTGTATAAGCGATCATGTTAACAGCTGCCTGTTTTCTCAGGCTTTTATTTTACCTCATCAAAGCGATGGTTATCCCAAAGATAACTGGATCTTGACTAGTCTCATGAATGATCCCTGAGGGATTTTGCTGTCCATCCCAAGCTTCCTTTGCCGCGCATATTATCTGGATGCTTCCAGAAGGAGGAGTCTTCTGCGCATGGCTCCCATTGAGCAGGCAGGAGTCATCACATCAGGACTGTCTGGGTGGCCAATTATGACACCTGTGCACGTGAGCCTGGAGGACTGCTTTCAGTTTCCACACCCAGAAATCTAGGTGACCACCCTTCCTGTTTTTCAGGGGACATTCCTTGTTCTTGAAGACTGGCTGAAGGAATCATTAGAAGTGCTTTCGTGAAATAATCATGAAAGGCCTAAAGACTGCGGTAGACACTGTTAACTTTATTACAGGGTTCCTAAACTGTGCTCTGCAGATCACCAGTGGTCCAGAGATGCTTTCTAAATCCCTTGTTTGTCCAGGAAAGCAGTCTCTCCTGGGCACTGAGGGTTCAATGCCTGCTGAGCAACTCTCATGCCTCAGTCACTTATAATTTGGTCCTCTTTGCGCTGGCAGCAATAAAAGATCAGGAAGAAGGAACTGGATAAAATTGCAGTAAACTGTAAGGGAGATTCAGATGTCTAAATAGAAATATGTTGTATGAAGTTGTAGAGGCACCCCATTTACAGTCTCGTTTACAATATACAGTTCTGATGGCTTCTGCAGAGCCTTTATGTTTTTATATATGTATATATTTCCTTTTGATATGTGTCTGTATGGTTTTGTCATGGTCTTTGGCTAGTACAATAAAATACTAGTTTGCCACCCTTTTTGCCAGTGGTTCCTGGTGTGCCTGTAAAAATACAACTAAAAATCATACTGCATACAGATTAGCCAATTGCAGTTGCTGCAACAGGCAGGGAAATCATTAAGTGGTCCACCAAGACACTCTGCAATTTTCAAGTGGTCAGTGGCAGGAGGGGCGAAGTTTTATCTGTCTTCTCAACATGCCATCTCAAATTCTCCCACCAACAATACATACAACATGTTTAATTCATCCAGTTTGAAAACCATTTCCAGAGTTACCGTAAGGAAGTATAATACAACTCAAACGATGCGTTGTGCTCTTGTGGGCTCTCCTTAGGCACTTGTCTGGCCATTGTGGGAACAGAACGCCAGACTAGATGGACCTTTGATCCAGCAGAGCTTTCATTATGTTCTGAAAGCACATCAGCTTAAACTATTTTGGCTCTTCCTTGTTGTCCCTGTTGTTCCCTGATGAAAACGCTGCACCACTTGTGGCCCCTTCTAACGAGTCAAGACAGAGAGGTTGCTAGATCAAATTTTTTTTTGGCTGCTCAGCTAATTCTGACATGCTTCATCCACACCCATTTGCTGTCTTGGGTCATTTGCTGGCTGCAGTGTGTCTCAATGGAACAGTGAACCCCACCCATCTGAGATAACACAGTTGCAGCCCTGATGATTAAGGAACCCATGATCACACCAGTGGGGTTACTGATTCTCCGCTCATTTCAATATTTGATTCACCCCTTACATCTACTGTCAGGTGCTGTTGCAGTTGCTCAAAAGTAACCAGGCAGGACTCCGACCTGTGTTTTACAGGCTTTATTTTGGTGCAGACTATTTACAGTGAAGAGCCCCAAAGCTCATGTCTGGCTCAATCGCTAGCAGAATCCGGGAGTGGTCTTTTTTTGTACCTCTCCCAGCATAAAAGTCTTGTCACCCCCAACCGTCTCCGCCCCTCTCTGCGCCGCAGACTACTGCGCAGGATGGGTGATGGCAAGGGCGTGCTTCCCTCCTCCCCGGTTTGCTCAGGAGCGGCGTTTAGGCTCTCACTAGCATCCTCTGGTCCTTGCACCTTTTCCCCACTGGAGGTGGGGCTTTCCTCCTCCCTGGAAGAGAAACTGCTTCGCAAGATTTTCGGAGGCTCCATGTAACACAACTGCCGTTCTATTTCTTGCCTCTGTGCCGATGGCAGTTTCCTGACATCTACAAACCAGTTAGAGGTTGGGATGGGAGTTACAGAGAGTTTTGGCATTGCTTTGTCAAGATAAATCACATAATTTGAGGGCAGGGGGTGGGTGGGATCTTTTTCAGACTGGGGGCCACATTGCCTCCTGGGCAACATGGCAGTGTTGGGCAGAGCCAGAGACAAAAGTGGGCTGTGCAGAAATAAATAAATTTCACATTTGTTCAGAAGGCTAGTTTTTTACGCACTCACACCTTCCATTCAGGCAAGCAAGAGGCATTGTAAGACCAAAGACACAGTCCGCCCAGGCAGAACCATTTGAGGAATGCCATAAATGCAATATTTCTCTAAAACATATATCCTACATTACAGTCCTTGTTCTCATTCCTTTGCTTATATTTCAAGTCCTGCCTGCGATTTCTATTTGACCGTAATATTTTCTCAGATAATCTGAAAAGGGTCTCCATTCTTCGACAAGCGTTTCTTCTTTGGGGTCTCTTATTTTTGCTGTCAGTTTCGCCATCTCCGCCGTAGTCCATAGGCTGCAGTGTGAGGGGAGAGGAGGAGGCATGGCCTGAAGAGAGGGCCAAGGGCCAGATACAGAGACCAGAAGTCCCCGAGGCCTGAGGTTGCCCAACCCTGTTGTAAACAGGCCATGAATAGTCAAATGCTGCACAGCCCGTGCACTCCCAAACCTTCCAGTAAAACACAAAGGCATGAGATATTCCACTTATTTATTTATTCCTTGTATTTGTAGTCTGCTTTTCTTTCAAATCTTTCCCAGGGTGTGCAATGAAGTGCAATGAAGTTCAATTACACAACTCATATTCTACCAACTATTCCACCCACCGCCACTTGTAACAGTTTGCAGGGTTACCCCAGAGCCGTTCCTTTTGCAGGATTAGCCGTCAGCTCGGAGCTTGTCTTTATGATGGGTAATTCAACCCCACCCACAGAGTCCAGCCGCTGGTATTTAGGTAAGCAATCAAGTGACAGATGCGTCACCTGATTATCACACAGGAATTAAAATGTCTCCCACACTTTTAACTGTATACAGTGTGTGTGTCTAATGCTGAAGCACCTGTCTTTTAGGTAATACTGTATTTTTCCGTCTATAAGACGCCCCCATGTATAAGATGTTCCCTATTTTGGGGGACTCAGATTTAAGAAAATGGGGGAGGTGTATCTGTGTATAAGACACTCCTTAATTTTTGACATTATTTTTTAGGGGAGAAAACCTAGTCTTATACACGGAAAAATATGGTACTTTACATGCATTGGCAAACCTGGAATAGCTGAGTCAGTAGAGCATGAGAATCTCAGGGTCGTGGGTTTGAGCCCCACATTGGGCAAAAGATTCCTGCATTCCAGGGGGTTGGATTAGAGGATCCTTGTGATCTCTTTCCAACTCTACAATTCTGTCATTCTATGATCATAGAATCATAGAATCATAGAACTGTAGAGTTGGAAGGGACCCTGAGGATGATGATGGAGTCCATCTCAAAATCCCACCGTGAAGTGAAAAAACCCGAGAGATTCCAGACAAAAGTCACAGATGCTCTAGAACAGAGAACCGCTAGTCTGATCTGGCCCGCCATGTGCCCTCTCCAGTGCCCTCTGCCAGCCCTGCAGCCCAATTTTTTCTGGGGGCAATTAAGTACGTAGAGCAAAAGAAACAGAGGTGGAGTTAATTTCATCCTCATCATGGTTTAAATCCTTTCATCACACCAAGATGCAAATTGCCCCCTCCCTGCTCATCTGTTTGGACGCCTGAAGAGAAGCGTAAGAAGCTGCCTTTTACAAAGTAAGACCATTGGTCTATCCAGTTCAGCATTGCTTGCACTGACTGGCAAAGACTCTCTGGGATTTCAGGGGGGGGGGGGCGGGGGCGTTTCTAGCCAACCTTACCTGGAGATGATGGGAACTGAGCCAGAGACCTTCTGCATGCAAACCAAATACTCTCCCACCTGAGCTATGGCCCTTCCCTGGTAGAGCATGAGCGGGGAGCGTGCAAAAGGCTTGTGTGTGTTGCTTGCAGATGTTCCATGCATGATGTGTGTATGTACGGAGGCCATTGGCCACATCCACTGCCAGCTTGTGGACTCAGGAGGGCTGGTCGAGGGCGAGTGCAGCTCTCAGACCAATCAAGGGTCGCCATCCCTGTGTGGCAATGGTGCCAATGATATGGTGCTTGTATACAGTACTTCTAAAAGGCTGCCAAGTGGCTGCCAATTAGCTACAGCCACAAGGTTCGAGGTGCTGGTCCTGGTGAACAAAGCCCTATACAGCTTGGGACCAGGAGACGCCAAGGATTGTCCCATCCCCTAGATTGCCAACCAGTCACTGGGCTCTGCAGGAGAGGGCATGCTGCAGACCTCTTCCTACCAGGAAGCCTGTTCTGCATGATTTCATGATCAGGCCTTTAGCGTAGTAGCACCTTCTCTTTGGAACTCTCCCTCCCATTGTATATCAGATACGTTCCTTCTCTGCTGCCTCTTTAAGGAGCAACTAAAGACCTTCCACTTTTAACAAGCCTTCTTAAGTAATCTTTATCCTAGTTCAGGCATAGGCAAACTCGGCCTCTAGATGTTTTGGGACTACAATTCCCATCATCCCTAGCTAACAGGACCAGTGGTCAAGGATGATGGGAATTGTAGTCCAAAACATCTGGAGGGCCGGAGTATATACGTGTGTGTGTGTGTGTGTGTATGCTTTCTTCACACACACAGTAAGCCCGCAATCTACGTGCATTTAAATTGTGCACATTCAGCTTTTTTTTTGTGACAAAAAAATTAAAAATTAAAAAGGGGGTGGAAAGAGGGCAGGAGTCTGGGGGGAAAGGCTTTGGTAATCCCTCCCACCATTGCACCTGTTGTCTTTTAACTATACACAATTTTGGCATTAGGTGCTATCCCTGGCTTAATGTTCACAACATTTTTTAAAAAAAATCTGTCTATGTATATTTTAAAGAATGTTTTATTTTTGTAATTTTTAGAAGCAGTTTTCATATATGTAACTGTACCATATATGTTTTTATTTAGCTGCAATTCACTTCGGGGTTTCCCCCGCGGGAGTGATTCATAAATGAAAACTATTACTACCACTATGAACAATAATAATATTAGCTACTACAACTTACCCATCTCCACCCTGCTCTCGAGATGAGCCAAGAGCCACATGGCCGGGTGCTAAGCTCCTTGATAGCTTGATCCCTCCTCCATGTGCTGTGTGATAAAGCTTTTCCATGGACCTCGCCTCTGGAGTCACGGCACATGCTTGGGCTATGGAATCTCGTGTGGCACACCCTCAAAAATGCACCTTGGCAACTTGAGAAAGAGACGCCTCTTCATCCTGTGTGGTTGGCCCTGTTGGGAACCAAGGGTGTCATTAAAATTAATTGTGAGTTTCAGAATGCTAATAACCCCGGCAGGTTTTTTAAAATAGTGACACCTGAAGGTCCGGCTGCACATTAGCTGCTCAGAAGGACGTACTGCTCCTCGTCTCCACTTGTCTGTTCCTCGCCCTGTATTCCTCCCATCGCTCCACACCTGATATACTTCCTTTGCACGGATTTCTTGAGGGATTAGCAGGCTGAGAGAGGATCTCGGTGGAAGATGAATCACATGGACTCCATCTTCAAGAAGGTGAGCCCAGGAAAAGCAAGGCTGGAATGGATGAGAGATAAGAGAAACCCCTAACATGTTATCTGCCTGTTCGCATGTCTCTGGTGTGGATTAAAGGGGAAGACATAGAGAGACATGTATTTTTAAAAAATCTTTCCCCCTTTGAATAGAAAAGTTCCCTTCCACCCCAAGCTCTTAAAATCTTGACCTGAAAAGATGACTTCGGTGGAGCTTCCACGCAAAAATGATCTGTGGAGAGTTTTGCGAAATAATTTGCGGAAGGTGAACTTTAGCTGGTGTTGGACTGAGGCTAAAGAGACTTTGGGTTCAAATCCAAGTGGCAATCTGGCACACACTTACTCGGGAGTAATTCCCATTGAACTCGGTGGGGCTTGCTTCTGAGCAAGACGCGTATAGGATTGCAATGTTAAGTCACAAAGCCCACTGGCGGTGCAATCCTAAGCACGTCTACTCAGAAGTAGGGCTCCAAGGATTTCATTGGGAGAGACTGTGGCCCAAACACTTTTAGACCGATCACAATCTGCGTCCCAGGGTTGTTCTGGACTTCTGGGTGAAAATGTGGGCAAAAAATGTTACACATGCTAGGCATCGTTGAAATTGGATGAGATATAAAATAAATAAAGAGTGAAGTGATAACTTTGGAGAAAGTGGGGCAGCATCTGATGAAATGAGAATGTGAACGTATGGCTTAGGCCAGAGCTGTTCATCGAAACTCTATCTCAAATCTTCCCAAGAACAGTGTGCTTGTACTAAGAGTGGAGCAGTCAATCCAGGACTTGATTTGGATGATCTTGCAGAATCTGGGTAGCGCCAATGATTGTTTTCATGTTCATCTGAGGTTGGCTGGGGTGGTTATGCTGTGGGTGAACCCTTTTATAGTCTCATATCCTGACTTCATGTTTTTAACACATGCTGGAGTGTGTGGTTTTTTATTGTTCTGTTATTGCTCTGGTTGTAAATCACTTTGGGACTTTTTGTAGTGAGAAGCTATATACTAATTTAATAAACTCAAACCTGCTTCAAAATGTGATAAGCCCTCCGTGAAGCATGGGGGAGGGACCCTGATACACGTTTTGCCACATTTTGCCCCAAAGTCCTGCCTTGATGACGGCACCTGCATACCTAGGGAAGCTGGGCCAGTAAAAGGCATGGCTTATCATTGATCTTCAATGGGTGTGTTGTGACCTACAACTGAACTGTAGTCTACTCTAGAGGCGACATGCCAGCGATACCTTTTTAAGAGAAGGGAAAAGATGGCGATTAGGAGAAAGGGGAGGTGAAGAGAAAACTCAGCCATGAAGCTCATAGGGTGACGTCTGTCCAGTCATTCCCTCTCAGCCCAACCTACCTCACAGGGTTGTTGCAGGAATTAAATGAGGAGGTTATTCCACTTTCAGCTCCTTGGAGAAAAAGGTAGGATATAATAATAATAATAATAATAATTGTTCCGTTCTATTAACATGGAATTAATAGAAAATAAATCTTTTTTAAAAACTTGCTTTAAATGTGCAGATGGGGGCCTTAGAAACTTCCTCATCCTAATATGAGCCCCTATAATCCAAGAAAATATGGAGGGCACCAGGATGGCAAAGGCTGCTCTACAATATCTGTGTTATTTTAACCAGGTTCTGATTTGTCTTCCAACAGCAGAGAGAGGAGAGCTGTTAAGTGCTGGAAGCAGAGCCTTTACGGTGGCTGTGGAAATCCCCCTGAAATGAGAATTTCCGCTTCTTTAGTCACCTGCAGAAATGCCTGCAGGCTGCGGCCTTCCCCTCTGGCTTTTGGAGAGGCAGTTTAAGTATAGCTAGAACAATTCAGAAGGCCATTAATCCCTATCCCCCACTGCAAACAAGCCTAAGGATGGGTAAATGAAATAAACATATGTTATTCCCCACTTAACTCCTTCCTGCTGTTTCCTGAGTGCCACACTTTTGTTTGTAATGTCCCCGGGGCAGAGACCTGCCCTCTTATGCTTTGCAAAACACCATGAATGTGCCAAAGTGTTGTAGGGGTTTGCATGTGGGACTAGAGCCCCGCAGAGACCAGGGTTCAAATCTCCACTCAGCCATGAAGCTGGACAAGTGGTTTTGGGCCAAGTCATCCACCCAACTCTCATCCTGACCTACGTCCCAGGGTTGTTGCGAGGAAAGCAAAGCAAAGGGAAGAGAGACATCTTACACCCAGCCTGAGCTCCTGAAGAAATAACCACCATATTAGTTTAGCTTTGTTTTTATGATTTTGTTCCTCAAAAAATAAAATAAAAAATCACTGTATTTTTGCTTGCCTCTTTTGAGGGAAAGGAGCAGAAAGCTATGACGTACACAAAAAATGTCAGGGTTTCCAAGGTTTCGTGGGCTTAAAAAAAAAGAAAAAGGCTATACTTCGAAAATTCCTGCAGCTCCCCCGCAAAAAAAGAGGAATTTGGAAGGCAAGGCAGGTGCTGGAACTCCCTGGAGCAAATGCAGGAGTCAGTGTGGTGCAGTGGTTCGAGTGTCGGACTAGGACCTGGGTTCAAATCCTGCCGCGACCTCCCTCACAGGGTTGTTGTGGGGATCAATTGAGGAGAGGGAGAGCCATGCGCGCCACCTTGGAGAAAAAGGCGGAGTGTGAATGCAACCAATCAATAAAGATCACAAAGAGTTGAGGGATCCGATCGCGCGGCTGCAAAGCGCCAGCCAGTTCCCGCTTCGGTCGGGTTAAGGGAACAAGCGAAATCGAAACCGGAGGTGGAAGCGGCGGCCGGACAGTCTCTGCTCGTCGAGGAGCCGTGAGTCAGTCTGTCGGCCGCCCGGCTGGTCTCGGGATTGCAGGCGGAGCTCCGCCTCCTCCTCGGCCGGGCTTTCCCCCGTCACGGCGGAGACTGCTCCGCTAGTGGCTCCGGGTGCGAGTTCGGAGAGAGGTTGCCGTCCTGCCCGGCTCTGGCTGCTGCTGCTGCTTTCCTTGCTCCCGGGGCGCCAACTCCGCGGAGGCGCTGGAGGTGAAGCTGGCTGCGCGGGACGCGACGCCGGGAAGCGGGGCAGAGACCGACGCCCGCCCGGTCGGAGAGCCCCCTCGGAGAGCCGAGGGAGAGAAAGCAAGTAAGCATCGGGGCCACCCACCCAAAGAACGACGGCGGCGGCTGCTGCGCACTTTTGCTGAAAGGTTCCCCCTCGCTCCGAGTTCCGCTTTCCGAATTTTCCATATCGAAATTAAATTAACCTGTTGCCCGTCCTGAGCTTCCGATACATAGCGAGATATATATTGTAGTGCTTTATATATATCTCCCATTCAGTTTTAATATGAAAAGGGACCTGCGTTTTAAACTTCCGCAGCAGCTGCGTGGTGATAGGAAGAAGGGGGGCACTTTCTCTTCCCATTTTACAGCTGGGAAACTGAGGCTGAGAGTGACTTGTCCGCGGGATAGCATGCCGAATAGCATTGGGGTGATCCCTCTTCATTAAGAGGGCATATTTATTAAGGAGATGAACTTATGATGACAATATCCCATTCCCACGTGCTGTGGTGCTTTAAAAAATTTATATAGACTTGGGCTGCAATCCTGTACACACTTAACCTGGGAGCAAGCCCTGTTGAACTCAGTGGGTCTCGCCTCTGTGTAAGGCCACTTCCTTTTACCCAGAGTGCCACAGCCCCATTCCAGCAACATGATATTCAGATAATTTTCCTTTGGAGATAATGGGGTTTCTGACCTTAAATTAACCAAGCTGTAATTCTGTGCACCTTATATCTGGGTGTAAGTTCCTATTGAGCTCAGTGGGGCTTGCTTCTGAGCAGACGTGCATGGGATTGCAGCTTCAAGTGGTTTTTAATTGGTAATGTGAATCTGGAAACTGTCTTGGCCAGAAGGCAAACTTGCATTACAAATGCCTCTTCAGTCTCTTGCATTGACAGCCCATCAGGTAATTCACAGTGCTAGTGCAGAGGGGATCTCAGCTGTGATTTCATCCATCCCTGCAGAGGAAATGAATGTCAGTGTGCTTGGGAAGTCCCCATTCAAAGCTCCCCTCTGGCGGTAAGCCTCTGGCGTGCAGCCTCAGACCCTCCCATGACAGCTATGGGAATAATAAGGCTGATCTGCCTTATAGCATTGTTGTAAGGAATGGTATGTGTGAAGTGTTTTGGATACTCAGAACTGCTAAGTACTGTTATATTTGTTTAGGGTCAGAGTGTTCAAAGCTTTTATATAAACCCTGCACAAATAGTCCCTAGTAAATCAGTTTGTACCTGTAAAATGGAGTGTGTTTGTCTATATAAAATAGTTTTGGTTTTTTTAATAGATCAGTTATTGCATTTTTAAATGCAAAAAATAAAAATAAAATAAAGGTATTTGGCAGCTGAATGAGTCCCCATCCCACTGCAAAAAAGGAAACACTTTCAATATATCTGAGGCTAGTGAAGAAACTGAACATAGAAAGTATTTGTGATTTTAAAGGTAGCAGCTGCTCAGGTTAAGTGTGATTGAGATAGAAGGTCTTTATTCATGCAGATTATTGTGTCAGGACATATTCCTGCAGCTCCTGTACCCAAATCCCATTGTCTTAAAGCCTTAAACCAATGAAACTTATCTTAAGAGTGCAATGCCTTGGGTGCCATTCAGTGCTAGTCCTACTCAGAGTAGATCCACTGAAATGATGAAGCCTAAGTTAGCAATGTCCATAGATGTCAGTGGGTCAACCCGGAGTAGGAGTAGTGTTTCCCTATTGCCCATTGTTACATCAAACATGCCAGTGGATCATTATTTAAAATACGTCAGCTTGGTACCATTTGCCGAATGGTTGGAGCCAGTTTAAATGAGTTTAACTTGAAATCAGTGGGATAAGTTAGTTATGGCTTAACTTAGCTCCTACTGAAATCAATGGGCCTCAAAGTACATGCAGCTAACTTAAGTCTGGATCTGACCCTATGAGCTTGGTGATGATGTCATTGACGTATGCTAATAATGTAAGCAAAAAGGAATGTTTTCCTGCCCTGAGGAGGCTGCAGTATTTCAATAGTGGGAGAGATGACAGGTGAGAACTAAGGGGTTAAGCCAGAGGTTTTGTGGGAAAGAAAGGAAGATCTGGAGGAAGAAAGAGAATGTTTTGGACTAAAACTCCCATTAGCCCCAGCAAACATGGTCACCCATTGTCAGGAATTTTGGGAGCTGTGGTTCATAACAGTGGTATAGTGATTAGTGTGTTGGACCTTCGGCCGGTCACTGCCTCTCAGCCTAACCTACCTCAGAGGGCTGTTGTGGAGATAAAATAGAGAGCGGGGAAAACCATGTATACCACTGTGAGCTCCTTTGGAGGTAGGATTATAATAGCAACAGTAACATATTCTGGCTATTCCTGACTGTGGTGTTTTGAAAGGAGATGCCAATACTGTATTGAGTTAAATTCAAACGTGCTTATACTTAAAGACCCATTGAAGTCAGTGGGGTTTCAGTTAAAGGTAAAGGGACCCCTGACCATTAGGTCCAGTTGTGACCGACTCTGGGGTTGCGGCGCTCATCTTGTTTTATTGGCCGAGGGAGCCGGCGTACAGCTTCCGGGTCATGTGGCCAGCATGACTAAGCCGCTTCTGGCGAACCAGAGCAGCACACAGAAACGCCGTTTACCTTCCCGCCGGAGCGGTTCCTATTTATCTACTTGCACTTTGACATGCTTTCAAACTGCTAGGTTGGCAGGAGCTGGGACCGAGCAACGGGAGCTCACCCTGTCGCGGGGATTCGAACCACCGACCTTCTGATTGGCAAGCCCTAGGCTCTGTGGTTTAATCCACAGCGCCACCCGCGTCCCGGGGTTTCAGTTAGCCATCACTAAAATCAACCCATTGTTTGTATGTTAACACTATGGATGGAGACTAGCAAGCAAAAGAAATGTGATTAGCGCTTGTCGTGTTACTTTGGCAGTTGTTGAGCACGTAAAAAAGTAGTATGCAGAAGTTGCCATACTTCCTTTTTCTACTTTTCATTGTTGCTGGGCTCTCCCGGCCTGCGAGATGTTGCATCATCTCGTGCGAAGGGGCAGCCGTGAGCAGAAGCAGTGGTTCTCCTGAGCGAACACGAAAGTGAAAGGGAGCCTTCTCGATTTCATTGGGTCACCCCCTGAGGAAATTTCACCGGGGATTTCTCTGCTCTTTCTCTTAAGACTTACAGGAGGGTGGCAAATGGTGTCTAGGCTTGGTGCCTCTCCTTTTTGAAGAGAGCTCAGCGATAGGACATGCGCTTTGTGTGCAGAAGGTCCCTGGGGTCTCCGCTTAAATGGAGCTGGGAGCTGGGAAAGAGGCCCGTGTCAGGGGCAACCAAAGCTTCGCTCTTCAGATCTTGCTATACTACAGCTCCCATCATCCCTGAGCATTGGGACTGATAGGTGTTGTAGTCCATCAGCACTATATTGGCTCTCCCTAGCACCACTTTGGGGGTTTAGAGAGCTGCTTAACCACCAAGAGTGGAGGGGCAGTGCTAGGCGAGATGGGCCAACATCTTCCGCCTTTGTTCACATGCCCAGCTTGGAAACACGACTGGCATCCCCTGAAAGCCACTGCCTTCCCCTTTGGGGTGGAGAGGGTGAAAATATGCTGCCAACCACAGTTCCCAATGTCATGTCTGTCTGGATGCTCCCGACCTGACTCACCTGCAGTCTGTTTTGTTTACCTGATAGCAGCACGTTGCATGAATCAGATTTGTGGAGAGAAATGTAGTAAGCAGGGGAAAGGAAACAGGCCCGTCTCAAAATTAGGTCATGTTTCTGCCCAATGGGGACATGGGCAGGTGTCCTTGTCCCAGATAAAGGAATGCTTGCTTACGCCTCCTCTTAATAGCTTTGCTGGTCAGCTACTCCAGAGTTATCTGGAATGCCACCTTAATGGGAACCTGCAACGTTTTCAACCCATCACGTGGGGAGCATTCCCAGTGTGGCACTTGGGCAAGGTCTTCTTGGCCAATCCCAATGTGACAACAAGTGGCTTCCCCAAGCTAGCGTCCCTCCAGGGGACTTAGCACTTTGTCGGTACTTTGTTGTGCAAGAGGCTCAAAGGGTCAGCTGTGCTGCAGGTTGCCTGGAATAATCTCTCCGGCCTCGTCCCTATGTCCTGGCAAAGCTCCTTTCCTGGAAAATATGCCACGCACATACTTGGAAAGATTGCCTTGTGAATTTCTTTAGTGGTGTTGCTTCAGAGTCTGTGTGGGACCATCATCACTGCTAGGAATGGGAAACAACAGCCACAGGCCTTTCCCCACCAAGAAAATTAAAATCTGGCTCTGGTACAACCTAGATACTGTACAAAGCAAAAGTGCCTTGAAGGGGTATGTACACTGGAAGATGGGAGAATCAGGGGCTCTCCAGATGTTGCTAGACTACCATTCCCATCATTCCTGACCATTTGTTGTGCCAGCCGGGGCTGATGGGAGTTGGAGTCCAGCAGGACCTGGAGGGTCACATGTTCCCTACCCTTGTGTGACTCTGCTGATTTAAACTGCTTTACCTAGTCATTCCCTTTCCTCAGGGAATTCTGGGAGTTGTAGTTTTGTGCAGGTAGGTAGCTGTGTTGGTTTGACGCAGTCGAAATAAAAAATTAAAAAATAGCCCAGTTGCACCTTAAAGACCAACTAAGTTTGATCTAGGTATAAGCTTTCGTGTGCATCTGTGCATCGTGTGCATACCTAGAACAAACTTAGTTGCTCTCTAAGGTGCTACTGGACTATTTTTTAATTTTTTATTAGTTTTGTGCAGTGAGGCTAAAGAGCTCAGGAACCGCAGTTCCAAATATTTACAAGGCGTGCATGTGTGTGTTCAAAGAGTCCATTAATTATCACCCTATGAAGATAAAGGGAAAGGGTGTTTGGGATATTTAGGGGTTCTTGAAGACAGGGTGGATTATCTAATTCACTCAAAGGTGATGGCTGTTTTAGGTCACCTTTTGATGAGAGGGGCGTGGTCCACCATGCCAGGTTTCACTGCCTGTCTCACCACAAGGTTGTTGATCTGAAATTGCTGAATCTACAATGCAGAGTATTCCAGATCTTCCAGAGCTGGTTTAATGCATGACTAGAACGAAGGGGCAGATTCATGCAACTTTCATATCCACAGTTGGATGATTCATTGTATTGTTGTTTTAGGCAATCCATGCATAATAGTATATGCTCTAGAATTCAATATAAATTTGGCAAGCCCCGAAACTCACATTTCCCAGGGTTGTGTGGGCATGCGATTCTGATAAAGGTTGAATTCTTCTTGTGATGTTCTACCTGAAACTCCACTGTGCTCTGCATAATCGGCTGGGGTTTTTTTTGGGGGGGGGGGAATCACTTGGGTGGCTCCATCCTAAGCGCTGTTTGCAGTGCTAGAATCTTGTCTATGGATGGAGATGTGTAGGGAACCTTTATGCTAACACTGATTGTGGGAACCTGTGTCAGGAGTGTATGTTAGTCAAGCGCTTGAGTTGCTGTTTTGTACCGTAGATCAGGGGTATGCAGTGTGGTGCCCTCCAGATATTGTGGACTACAACTCCCGTCATTGCTGATGGTTGGCTATGTTGGTTGGGGCTGATGGAAGTTGTAGTCCAGTTGCTACACAAACTCTGCAGCAATTGTAGAGCTCTTGGCTGTAAGGAAGCGTATGAAATGATCAGATGTATCATTTTGTGAGAGTTTCTTTAGGAATTAAGGGATTTATGAGCTTTTCCTGCTTGTTAGGAATACATACTTTTCTTTTTCAGACGACAGGGCATATATGCCCTAAATACTATGGTGCTGAAGGTTTTGTATTGAAAAGGCCAACTTGGTAAATACACTTGAAGTCAAATATGGCGTCAAGTGTGGGGCAGGTAAAAACTTGGCTCTGCTGGAAGGGGGATTGCAAGCCGCACCAACCTGGTGACCAGCAAAGTGTTGCCTAAGATACCACTTTGAAAGAAAGTCATGAAGACCCAACCATCAGCTGACTGTCCGGTCTTCAGAAGCCCCTTTCAGCGCCCTGTCTTGCACAGTGCTTTGGAAGGGCAAAAAAGGACAGCTGATGTCATTGTGATGTCAGGTGATTGGCAGGTGTTGAACCTTGACGGATGGGGGACATAACAATCTGGCCTGCTGGCCAGATGCTTTCCCCCTCCCATGCTGTGCTAGAGATTTAGTCTGCCAGTGTGAAACTTCGCTTCTGGGACCAGTGATCCAAACTGTAAAAGGAGAAAAATAAATAAAATGAAACCCATGTGAAAAACCCAGGGCTTTCCATCCTTGGAATAGTGGGTGGAAGCAACTACTGGGGACGGGGGTAAAGGGAGGTATCTATTTACTGAATTGGAAAGCATTGCTATGGAAGAATCCCCTTTGCAAGAGCTCAATCTGCTTTCCTATACCATCATGGAAACAATTATATCGTTTCAAAAGAACACTGATAAGCCTGATACACTGATACAGCCATTTGAGTGTAGGCAGCAGGAAACCTAGGAGATGCTGGCCCTGGCAATCTGAAAAGAACAACAACATTAAGATGGGGACACTGCTGGCTGTTTCTTTTAAAAGGACGAAAGTATCCTATCTCATGGTCTGTTTCAAAATAATATAAGATGGATCAAATCACAGTTTTCAGCTAGTGAGTGGCTCTCCCTTTCCCCAGTTCATATTATGGCTGTGGACCAGCATGTTCAGCCCTGCATCTTCTCCTTTCTTTTAATTTCATACTGGAGGATTGCAGTCTGCAGATGGCCCTGATCCTTTTTGCAAAGTTGCTGCAAGGTCCGCAGCCTCCTGACGTGGTCCTTTAACATAGATCCTGATGGGTGTGTTTCCCACGTACCCTGTTTGAAAACATTTGCCAGAAGGCTTCCACAGCTATGTTCTGAGAAGGATGAAGATATAAGGATGATAACTAAGCATGCCACTCTGACGAGGCACGCAGGGCTGCCTGACGGCTGCAGCAGATCAGGTGTCACCCGTCCAACCTTGGGAGGAGTTAATTGATCTCTCTGTGTCACTGTCCGGTTCTTCCTTCTTGTCATATGTAGACACTAGCGGCTTGTGTTCAGCAAGCCAGGTGAGTCAAGAGGCGCTTGTCTTCATCTAGAAGAAAGGTAGGCATACTTTTTGCATTGTATTTGAAAGTGATGGGTAGACAGGGTGAAATTTAGACCGCTTTCAAAGGACGGTCCATCTCCAGTCCTGTCTGAGATGGTCCGATCATCTTAAAAGCATGAGAAAATATAGCAAGCCGGCTGGATCAGGTATTGAGCCCAGCATCCTGTTCTCACAGTTGCAACTAGATGGTCAGAGGAAGCAAGGCTTCTGAATACCATTTGCTGGAAACCACAGGAGGAGAGAGTTCTCTTTGTTCATGTTCTGCTCCTTGGTTTCCCACAGGCATCTGGTTGGTCACGGTGAGAACAGGATGCTGGACTAGATGGGTGACTGGCCTGCTCCAGCAGACTCATCTTACATGCTTATGTTCATGGCTAGTCAGAAGCCTGTGGGAAGCCTGCGAGCTGGACATGGGGGCAACTGTACTCTGCTCACCTGTGATTTCCAGCAACTGGTATTCAGAGCCATGGTGCATCTTACAGAGGAGGTAGAACATAGGAGGAGGTCATTGGGCCCAGGGCTGGGCAATATACAGTGGTGCCTCGCAAGACGAAAATAATCCGTTCCGCGAGTCTCTTCGTCTTGCGGTTTTTTCGTCTTGCGAAGCAAGCCCATTAGCGGCTTAGCAGATTAGCACTATTAGCGGCTTAGGGGCTTAGCGGATCAGCTGATAAGCGGCTTAGCGGCTTAGAAAAAGGGGGGGGAGGGAAAAAAAACCGCAGGAACTCGCAAGACATTTTCGTCTTGTGAAGCAAGCCCATAGGAAATTCGTTTTGCGAAGCACCTCCAAAACGGAAAACCCTTTCGTCTAGCGGGTTTTCCGTCTTGCGAGGCATTCGTCTTGCGGGGCACCACTGTATTGATATATGGTCCAAAACTGTTTGAAAGTCCATATCATGATATTGGTTTCATAATTTTTGGCTTGGCAGTGTATTGTGAATCATGACGTGTGTGTGTGTGTGTGTGTGTGTGTGTGTGTGCACTATGCAAAAATCACAACGTGGGAAAAACCATGAAACCAGACAATGCCTCTACATAGCTCCATCCTTATGGTGATATATCAGTATATCGCGATGTTTGGTTGGTGATATTTCACAAAGTTGCAAATCAGTTATCACTCAGCCCTCATCGTAACTAGTAGCTGTTAACAGCCTATTCTTCCATGAAACTTAGCATGTGTCCTCTTTCAGACAGGAAACATCCCCCACCCTTTTCTCAGGACTTCTCTCTTCTCCTATGAGGTCAGGGCCAAATCATTTCATGAGAATGAGGCTCTTCTCCAGTGGTGTATGCTATTCCTTAGAAGTTCTGTGTTGCCTAAACAAAAACAAAGGGGATCTTTGCCTCTGTGCAAAAGGTGCTAAAAGGTAGTCTGGCTTGACTTGTGCTTTTTAATAAAACACCGGAGGATAAATATGCTTCTGAAGCCAAAAAATTGCTCAAGTCCCAGTTTCCTTCTTACCAATGTCTATGGCGATATGTTATGTGTTGGGGAATTTCCAGTCACCTGATGGTCTAAAATAATGCAATCCTTGTTTTTCCAGGTTTTTAAGGAGTGTGTTGTGAATAGGAAGGTTCCTTCTGATTGTGGACTGGAAAGTGCTTTTAGTTGGCATGTCAGTTTTGGATTCCTGTAAGTTCCCCTCCCCAATCCTCTTACTGAAACTATGTCAAGAATCACGTAGAAAACAAAACAGCAACAAGCTGGAAGCAAAACAATGGGAGGGGTGCCATTTCAACTGATCACTGTATAGTTGCAGAATGTTTTTGGTAGCTTCCTGTAATGTGGAGTCTTGCAGGGGTTTCTTTTCTTTTTAATGTTGCACCACATATTGCTGGAATGCAAAAAAAATTAGTAAGACAAATTGCATAATGACTATCCTGTTACAGCCATTGCAGCACATTCTTTGATTGTCCTGGTGGGGAACGTGACTTTGGTCACAGCTAGGGACACAATCCAGAGTGAGCTCCAGCCTGGGTTTCCTTGTAATGCATAGGAAGGATTGTGATACCTCTCAGATTCCAGATCTTTACTCCAAATGGTAGCACTTCTGCTGATGGGATATTGCATCTTCTCAGCCCAAAGCAGAATCTCTCACTCTGTTTTCTTTTAAACTGGGAAATCGTTATGCTTCCACCAGATATCAGGGACATAGCTAATATGGCTATAGTGCATGGATTGCAGCAGCTGGAATGTGATGGCATGGACACTCATTGGCTAGTTCCTGAGATGTGATGAACCACACCTGCCACACAGCCTGTGTAATTCCTATGCATTGCCCACATCAATTTCTTTGCTGGATGAGTGCTCCTTTCATCAAATGCATTTTAAAAAACAGAAAGGGGGAAAGGGGTGGGGATGGGATGGGGATCTAGGCAGGTTTCAACCAATGAGTGAAGGAGGTGGCCTGGGGCTGCCCCAGCCTGCAGCATTTCCCTGGTAGATTCCCCACCCCCTGCTGCTACACTTGAGCAGCCACTGTCACAGGCAGCCCACACACTCTTCTCTAGTACATATAGGGCCAAAGTCACCTTTTCGAGGCCTGCTGGAAGGTGCAGGGGTGGGGGAAAGGGCAGGGCAGAGTCTCCTCCAGCAGGCGGCTGCTGCAGAAGGTATGACTTTTGTTGCAGAAGGAGGAGGGCAGCTGAAGGGAAAGCCCCACAGCAGGGGCCATCTGTGCTGTCCAGAATTACACCAGAGATAGGGAACTCCCACCACCTCTGACCATTGGCCAGACTTGCTGAGGCTGATGGGAGTTGAAGTCCAGCAACCTCTGGCAGCCTGCAGGTCTACCAGCCTTGAAGCACACAGTGATATCCCTCCTCCCCTGTAAGTACAGGGGGCAAAGCGTGCACCTCAGCTCCACTGACCCAAGCACATTGCATTCGCTGCTGCAGGCTTGGATCCTTCGCTCTCTTCCAATCTGTTGTGTTGGAGAGCACTGCCTTCCCATCACATTAGTCCAAAAGGGCCCTGTGGCCTTCAGATGTTGTTGGAGTCCAAACCCCAGCAGCATAGCCAATGGTCAGGGATGATGGGCATTGGTCAGGCAACCTCTGGAGGACCACAGATTCCCCATACTTACAGCAGTATCGGTACAGCTGGCAGTTAAATCTCCTTTTGGCCGTCCTCTGAAAAAGACCATGTTAAGTCCCATTGATTTCAGCGGTGCTTAATGCACAGTTAACATGCAAGGCCGGTGGGACTTAAAAACATGTGTAACCTTGGCCCACTGTAAGAATCCCTTATGGCCACCTGCCAGCTTGCCCAGTTGCTTTAAATGGGGCTTGCAACCTGATCCTATACATGTTTCTTTGAAAGTAGGCCTTGCTGAGTTCAATTAACTTGCTTCCTAGTAAGGTCACAGCCGCTTTCTGCAGAGAAATGTGGCTTTCTGCAGAGAATCCTGGGAGCCGTAATTTGCTAAGGCCATAGGGTTCCGTAGCTCTGTGAGGAATAAATGACAGTTCCCATGATTCATTGGGAGAAACCATGTGCTTTAAATGTGTGTTACATGTGTAGCATGGATGTGACCTAAATATATATAGGATCCCTGCCTTATGCCTGTTTAAATTTGCAAGGTTGTGGCCTAAAGTATGCAGACTCCATACTCTCCCTTCAGTGTTAAGATATGCGTGTTCTAACTGCAGATGCCCAATAACTTCCTAAGTTGAAATCATTTTGCTTTCGTCTTTAACTAACTGTGAAATCTTATTCTGCTCTTTCTTTGTGTGTGGTTTGCAGGTAGGATAAGGGGAAGAGGGAAAACCGTGATGGAGTATATGAGCACCGACAGTGACCATAAGCAGGAGATTGACTTATTGCTAACAGACTTAAATATGTCTGAAGTGATCGACATCATGGAAAACCTTTACCCAAATGGAGACCTTGCCGTTTACGAAGACAGCCTCCTTGCCCTGTGTCCAGAGACGAACAAGAATGAGGAGCGCGCTGAATCCTTACTGTTCAGCGGAAGGGAAGTTTCGGCATTGTCGTCCGTCAAGTATGGGACTGTGGAAGACTTGCTGGCTTTTGCAAACCAAGTGTCCAACACTGCCAAGCAGTTTTGCCGGCCCAGAAGACAAGAGTCTGGAATCATATTAAACATGGTACGTTCTTTTCTTTGAAATGCCCGTCTGCCGTTGGCCTGCGCTTGATTCAGAGGCAGTAAGCCTCTGGCTAGCAGTTGCTGGGAATTGCAAATGGGGAGGATGCTGTTGCTTATGGGAAGCCCCAAAGAAGAAAATGAGTGTGTCTGGTTGGCCACTGTGGGAACAGGATGCTGGACTAGCTGGTCCTGATCCAGCAGACTCCTCTTGTCCTCCAGTTGCTGTTGAAGGCTGTGGGATGTGCTGGTAAAAAAATGGGCTTAAAGCTAGCGTCTCCAAGATAGACACCGGCCTGTGGATTGGATGACCTAGATGCACAAAATGCAACATGCATAGACTAAAATCATAAGAAGTTCCTTGATACAGAGTCAGATCACTAGTCCATCTCACAGCGGGTTTCAGACAGGACTCTCAGCTTTTGTCTGCAAAGCATGTCCAGAAGCTACAGCTCTTCCCCAAACCTTGTGAGTTATTGGATTTTACTGAAGAAATGGACCACGCAGTTTTGATTTTTTTTCATGTGTAAGCTGCATACAAACGTTACAGCCCTTCCTAGGGATAGAGCCCGTGTGCCAAGTGTGTGGTAGGGAGAACAGGTGCGATCGCACTCCCCTCCATGAGATGAACTGGATTGGGGGACAAGTATCCCCGATCTGTTTCATGCTTCAAGCTGCAATAGAAATTGACAATATTTTCCAGTTGCATAGCCAGGTCTTAATCCTGTAATAGAGAGGAAGCCTTATTAAACAACTGAAAGAACACTGCTGTGAGCTTGGGCAGTCAGATAGAACTGGATGGGTCTTCCCAGCTGCTTTGGAATGTTTTTTTTATTGCCTTCTTTGCAATATGGACAGTGTGACTTTATGTCAACAGCTCTGACTCTTGTGAACCAAGCCTGCCCACCCAAGGGGATGGGAGGGTATTCTGACGCAACAACAGTTTCATGGCTCTTGAAGTTGCATAGTGTGGAGGAGCTGCAGCAGAGCTAAGGTGCTAAGGCCCCTGTGTTAGATCCTGCAAGCAGCTTAGCTTTAAAATGCATATTGCGGTTTGAATATAATGTCATCAATTGATTAATTAATATGTCTTGCCTGGATAGAGGATGGCGATGTTTGCATGTGTGCAGAAGCTAGCCCACTGCAAATGGGTAAAATTTAAATAACAACAACAACAACAACAACAACAATAAAAAATAATAATAAATTTATTATTTCTACCCCGCCCATCTGGCTGGGTTTCCCTAGCCACTCTGGGCAGCTTTCAACAGAACACTAAAAACAGAATAAATCATCAAACATTAAAAACTTCCCTAAACAGGGCTGCCTTCAGATGTCTTCTAAACGTCAGATAGTTGTTTGATTCTTTGACATCTGATGGGAGGGCGTTCCACAGGGCGGGCGCCACTACCGAGAAGGCCCTCTGCCTGGTTCCCTGTAACCTCACTTCTCGCAGGGAGGGAACCGCCAGAAGGTCCTCGGAGCTGGACCTCAGTGTCCGGGCAGAACAATGGGGGTGGAGACGCTCCTTCAGGTATATCCGTTGCTTTGCCCACTCTTAGCCCCGGCAAGGCCCCCCCAAGAAAGGAATGTGGCCCCAGGCTCAAAAAGCTTCCCCACCTCTGATCTAAACAAACAGCTGACTAAACGTCACAGCTCTACTTTTAATTGTGAGAAGCTCAAACTCTCGCCTTGCGCTGTTTGAGAACCTTGCAAACATAGTGCTTTTGCCGGCCAGCTGTGCTTGTGGTTTCAAAGTACCATTCAAACCCGCATGATGTAATGAAGCATTATATCTCTCTGCTTATCTTCTCTGAATATTTCGGAAAAGTGCTTCTTTCCCCCTCCCCTGTACCGCCTTTGAGGGTAGGAAGTGTCAAAAACTGTTTGCTTACCTTCTCTAACCAAACCCACAGCTTTGTGGAGCAAGAGGCGGGCAGGTTCCAGGAATGAACAAACAAATCAGCAGATGGACTCATTACGCAAATCCCTCAGCCAGGTTGCTGTTGCCAGAGAGTAAGGTGCAACTGAGTCTTTATGGGAGGCTAATCGCTCACCGGAATTGTAAATATTTCCAGACCGAACTGAATACTTCACGTGCCATTCCCATTTGATTGGTCTACATAAAGGCTGCTCCTTCCTTTGTGCCACAAGGCTTCTTTGTACTGCGAAGAAGAGACCAGGCAAAGTTAGGTTCTCAGAATATGAAGGCTGCCCACTTGCAGGGTTGGACTAGATGACCCACTTCTATAATTCTATGCTTGACGCACAGATCTCAAGCTCAACCCCAGGCAACTTCCATTTAAAAGATCTCGTGAAGTGTTGTGTCTGCAGGGACAGTGAGACTGGAGAACCATGGCAAGAACAGATAGCGTTGGACAAGGTGGGATCAGTCAGTCTGATTCTGGGAGGGCAATACGTATCTCCAAAAACCAGATATATCTTTCTCTGGCGAGTTTCTCATGGAAAAAAAAAAAAGCCTCCTTTAATTTCCCCTCATCTTATTATTTTTTCTATAGATCAGTCCGAAAAATGGGCGCTATCAAATTGACTCCGATGTGCTCCTGTTTCCATGGAAGCTAACCTATAGAAATATCGGGACTGACTTTATTCCACGGGGAGCTTTCGGGAAAGTCTACTTGGCACAAGATACAGAAACCAAAAAGCGCATGGCTTGCAAACTGGTACGTTCCTAGGGTTCCCTTTCCAAGGGTCTGTTATGTGCTGGGTCTGTACTGCTATTAGATGGACTTTCTGCCTTTCATTTAATGTAATGATAAGTGGGGGGAGGGGGGTATTGTTGCTTTTATGATGGAGGAAATATCTGCCCAGATGTCATGGGCTGTAGCCTGTGCTGATTCCAGACCCACTTAAATGAATGAGTGTGGCTCACTTGGGGCCTATTAATTTCAGTGGGTCTTCTCTGAGTAGATAGCACCCAAGATCTCCAGGGTGCACATGGTGCACTCTGAGATGTGAATGGAGCTCAGTGCAAGCAAGGTCTTTGCCCTGTTGTCTAACACTTTGGGATATGTGCATTAAGGGGAGGCATTAATTGGTGACAAATGGTGAAGATAATTATTCAGATGCATGATGATTATGGGAACCTAGGGTGGGTCTGGTCTGTGCCCACCTTCAAAGGCCTTGTATAAATTCCATGTTTTTACAGTAGCCCTATCCCGATGGATTTCTATTTTGAGTGCTTTCCTCAGGGCTTGCTGGGCTTGCTCATATTTCATCACAAAACAACTGCTCAAACCATCAGTCTCCAGTTCTGCTTGCCACCCTCACCCTCAAGCCAAGCATTCCATCAACCAGTGGGGAGGCTGATGAGCGAAGTCCCAACTGCCTCTTCCAACTCACAGCTGGGACAGGGTGGTGGTAGTGGTCATCGTCCCTGCAGTTGCGTTGAGATTTGGGGATGCTGTGTGGTAAAAATTTCCAATCCCTCTCCTGCTGAGGAAGGCTGCAGTGTTCTTTTGGGTAACAAAGGTACTCAAAGCAGCTGCCCAAGTGTTTCAGCCCGGACACTGAGGTCCAGTGCCGAGGGCCTTCTGGCGGTTCCCTCACTGCGAGAAGTGAGGTTAGAGGGAATCAGGCAGAGGGCCTTCTCGGTAGTGGTGCCTGCCCTGTGGAACATCCTCTCATCAGATGTCAAGGAAATAAACAACTATCTGACTTTTAGAAGACATCTGAAGGCAGCTCTGTTTAGGGAAGCTTTTAATGTTTGATGTTTTATTATGCTTTGAATTCTGTTGGGAGCTGCCCAGAGTGGCTGGGAAAACCCAGCCAGAAAGGTGGGGTATAAATTGTTGTTGTTGTTGTTATTTATTTCCAAAGCAAGCCCCATTCTGGCTCCAGGATGTGGGTGCTGGACATTAGGCATGCTCAACACACCTTGTCCACACAGCAGCAAAGCAACCCTCCATTCAACTCCCTTGCCCTTCCTCAATTAGTTCACTGTTTCCTGAGCCTTTTGTATTCCCTACCACCTTCCTTCTCTTTGTAATAGTAAGCTCAGAGCATTGAGACAATGATCTCCAGAGCATTATGTGTTTCAGTTCATGAACCGTGGATCTTTGCTCTGCCTGCTTTACTTAATCTGCCTCCATTTTGGCCCCCTAGGTCCCAGTGGAACAGTTCAAGCCATCGGACGTTGAGATCCAGGCCTGCTTTCGCCATGAGAATATTGCTGAACTTTACGGAGCCATCTTGTGGGACGAGACAATCCACCTCTTCATGGAGGCAGGAGAAGGAGGCTCTGTCCTGGAGAAGGTGGAAAGCTGTGGGCCTCTAAGAGAATTCGAGATCATTTGGGTGACAAAGCATATCCTCAAGGGACTTGAGTTTCTTCACTCGAAAGGAGTTATACATCAAGATATAAAACGTAGGTTACAATTCACAGCTGTGCCCTCCCCTTACACCAGTTGCACCGTGTAGTGTTCGAAACCTTCAATTTCGAAGCTGTGGACCTCGGAATGTGGTTGGACTCCAGCTCCCATCAGCCTCTGCGAGTTTGGCCAATGGTCAGGGATGATGGGAGTTGTAATCCAGCAAACACCTGAAGGAGCACAGGATTATAGCTTGTCCTTATGCGCAACACCCATGATTTATAAATTGGGCTCAAGATAATCCTGGAAATTCCTTGGAAGACCTATCTGGAGGTTGTCAGTGAGATTTGTATGTTTATCTTAAGTAAATGTTTATGCCTATGATTTCTGTTCATTCGGATCTGGGAGAGTCCTTTGACAGAATGTTAGAAATATAAAGAAATAAAAGCCGCAGCTGTAAAAAGCATGCCAAAGCCAAACAGGCATAAGGATGACTTCCTACAGTCTGTTCACAAGCCTTCTAAAATAACCACCATAAATGAAGCCCGTGATCCTTCTGAGGAAGGCAGGTTTTACATCTGTTAATAAGCAGAATAATAAATAGTTCTCCAATGAACCTCAGTAAGAAGGATATACAGAATGAGGCAGATGGTCAGTAATGGCATTTTAGGAGCAATTTCCCCTGTGTAAACAGAGTATCTAGAATATGCCTCTGAGGTCACCTACTGTGGTTCTTGGAGCACCTTTGGCAGTCAAGCCAAGATCGGAAGTGGTCCTTACTGCACAGTCCTGGGCATGTCTGTTCAGAAATAAGTCCCATGAAATCCATGTACAGGATTGCTGCCTTAATATGTGGAAAGCCACTACTTTCCCTCTTTAGATGTGCATCCTTATTACTTATTTCTTAACAGGAAAAAGATGTTCCATATTCCTTGATAGCATTTGCATGCAGCCTGCTAGCAACAACAACAATTTACAATAACAATGCACAACATTAAAATTCACTTTAAAACTATAAAACCATTGCACACAGCATCGGACTCCAGCAGCAGAGAAATAAAACCAATTGATCAAGCCCCAGGGTAGTGGAGCCAAAAATACCCTTATTTATTTATTTTGCTTGTCGTAGCCAAACAGGTTATGCAGCAGAAGCTCCCTTGAGTTTGTGATTGCTGTGTTACGAAGGCCAGGATGCCCAAAGAGGGGGAAAGTCTTTCTTATTCTTCTCTACATCTATAGCTTTAGGCCAGGATTTGTACAAAGAGCCTCATCAAGAGAGGTGTGTCCGGCTGAAATGCCATGAAGTCTGGTGTCTTTGGGGACTCCTGTCTCCAATCTTGCTCAGTTTATTGCTGTCAAAGGCTTCAGCTTCCAGACTTCCTCAACCTTAGCCTGCCAGATGCTTTGAGACTACAATTCCCATCATCCCTGACCACTGGTCCTGCTGGGATCATGGGAGTTGTAGGCCAAAAACATCTGGAGGGCTGAGGTTAAGGAAGCCTGAACTAAACCAAAAGGATTTCCCCCTTCCCACAGCCTCCTGTACATTTACACATAGGCTCTTGCAAAATTATTATTAATAATAATATAGGTAGTAGTAGTAATAAGAATAGTAAATAAAAGTGTAGCATTCTTAGCTATTAAAGCTACCTAGGGGATAATGATATTTTGCATTTAATTTTTTAGTATTCAAAGCCCCTTGCGTACATTTCCTTAGTAAACCTTACACCCAACCCTGTAAGGTAGGCCAGGATTTACTATTGCTGTATTGCAGGGGGATGATGAGGAAAACCACCTTCAAGTTGTTTAGTTCTGCTGGGGAGAAAAATACAGTGCATATTGTCCTCCGTTTTGCTCCCTGCACCTCAAGC
The DNA here is from genome assembly GCF_951804945.1 of Podarcis cretensis. Lineage (NCBI taxonomy): Eukaryota > Metazoa > Chordata > Lepidosauria > Squamata > Lacertidae > Podarcis > Podarcis cretensis. Next base: position 20,641,920 of record NC_137181.1, read on the forward strand.
AGATGTTGAGACTTCCTCTCCAGGTCCCTAACAATCCCTCGTTTGTTCTCCTTTTGTTTCTAGCCAGCAACATTGTTTTCATGTCAACCAAAGCAGTCCTGGTGGACTTCGGTCTGAGCGTTCAAATGACGGAAGATGTTTTCTATCCCAAAGACCTCCGAGGAACAGAGGTAAGAACCATAAGCAAGAAGGGAGCCTTGCTGCTATGTCATTGTAATGAAAGCTGAATGGGAAAGAGCTGCCACAAGGGCGGTGGCAGCGGGGTCATAGTCCCATTGGAAGATCTGTTGGGCGCTCGTGAAAACGAACAAATACTTGATTTGCACCGTCTAAGTTTAAAAATAGGTAAAAGTAATGGTAAAAAAAAAAAGCCTGGAAGGATTTAGTGGTAACTGATAGTTTGGGGTGGGGGCAGGGAAACTGGACTTTTTAAAGTTACATGCCATCATTCCACGGGAAGGTTTCAATCCTAATCTACAGGTTGCAATGCTGGTCTACAAATGTGTGTGTGCTGAAGTTTCAGTTGCCCTGCTTACGGCATTTCTTCTCTATAATTGTTGGCTCAGTTCAGATGTAATGCCAAACTGTGGTTTGGCGCTACATGAATGAGCCCTCCTCACTTTGCTCTTTCCTGGGCGCCCGCTGTCTTTTTTTGTTAGCAGGCCATAGTTTGACAGATGGTTTTGCCTCCAAGGCGAAATGGGAAACCCACTTCAAACCCATCAGCTCTTGCAAGTGTGGCCAGGGATGATGGGAACTGTAGTCCAGCATCATCTGGAGGACCAAAGTAATTCCCCCACACCTATGCTAGAAGGGGTGGGGGAAATAAAACCACTTCCCTGTTGCCCAATCTTTCTAGCTGTTAAGACTGTCAAGATTCAAGACTGGAGCTAATTTTCCCTCTGGCTTCCGTTTGCAGATTTACATGAGTCCAGAAGTGATCCTTTGCCGAGGCCACACTACAAAAGCCGACATCTATAGCCTGGGAGCAACAATCATCCACATGCAGACTGGCATCCCGCCCTGGGTGAATCGCTATCCCCGTGCGGCGTACCCCTCCTACCTCTACATAGTAAGCATGGGCTTTGGCTGCGTGGGCACATCCCCCTTTCTGATAGCACCTGCCTTATTTTTAGGCTTGTTGACTTCCTATAGGCACCTGGTTGGCCACTGCAGGAAACAGGGTACTCCCTTAATTAGCATAGGGAGCTGCCTTAGACCATGTCCAAGTTATTGGTCCATCTAGCTCAGAACTGTCCGCTCAGCCTGGCAGCAGCTTTCCAGGGTGTCGGGCAGGGGAAGGTCTCTCCCATCGCCTGCTACCTGGCTCTTTTTACTGGAGATGCGAAGGGTTGATTTTGGGACTTTCTGCATACGCTCCATGCGCCCCACCGCTGAGCCTGATCCAGAAATGCTCGTTTTGCAATGCTCTCGAGGGCAAAACTACAAGCTGAGTCACCCTGAGCAGTTGCCAGGCCCAGAGTGGCAACACAATGAGCACCATAGATAGGTATTTTCCTACCCCACTCGGAAATGGCACTCGGAATGAATTCTCACTGGGACACAAAGCAGGCATGTGATGTTTGAGATCTGAAACCAGATTTCCAAGTTTAACTTAAAAGAAGCTACAAGAGACTCGGATTAGAGCAGCAGCTGTTGTGTGTGTTTGTGTGTTCACACTATTTCCCCAAGCTATATACCGTATTTTTCGCTCTATAGAACACACCTGACCATAGGACACACCTTGTTTTAGATGGGGAGAACAAGAAAAAAATAATCTCCCCCTCTCTGCTCAGTGCCCCTTCAGCAAAGCGGCAGGAGAAACGGAGCCCCTTCCATTTCTCCTCCTGCTTGGCTGAAGGGGCGCTGCGCAGCTCTCCCTCTCTGCTAAAGCCAAGAGAGTCATGCTCTCCCAGCTTTAGCAAAAGGAACCTGAAGCCTGCGGAGCGCAACGGGAACTCGCGCTGCACTCTGAAGGCTTTAGGCAGCTATCCCTGAAGCCTGAAGAGCAAGAGGGGTCGGTGCACACTAACCCCTCTTGCTCTCCAGGCTTCAGCGAAAGCAACGTGAAGCCTCTGGAGCGCGGAGGGAGTGCTCCCTCTGTGCTTTGGAGGCTTCGCGTTGCTATCGCTGAAGCCAAGGAGCCTGCATTCTCTCCATAGGATGCACACACATTTCCCCTTAATTTTTGGAGGGGGTAAAGTGTGTCCTATAGAGCGAAAAATACGGTAACTGCCCATCCCCCTGCTATTAGCCTCACCAAGCAATGTGGGTGGAAGGATACAAATACCTGTTGTCTCCACATACCCAGGAGCAGGCTGAGGGGTGGTTTCATTTGGCAAAGTGGCATGGAAGGAAAGAGTTAGACTCTCACTCAGGACCCAAACTGGAGCTTGCTCCACCAGCTACTTATTAATATATTTCTAAGAATGTTTGTGTGTCTTCTGTATTGCCCCTGTCCCCAAAGTGTGACAAACCTGCAGGATCTGGACAGCACTTCAGATTTCAGGTGGGGGCTCACATGGTTAAACACTTGTCTGTCGGCAGGGGATCCTGCACACAGAAAAAACGAAAGTTAGCGGAGCATTTGGGTTATGATCTCTGTCGTCTGAAGTGGTACAGCCACAGCAGAGGTTTAGTACCTCAACCAGAACGAAGCCCCAGATGTGCATTTCCACAGTTGCATCGCTCACTCCCAAGTCTATTTTTTCCTTTTCGTTTTGACCTTCTTGCTGTTTGAACTTGGTAAACTTCCATGGGATTGTGGAAGTATGAACAACAAGGGGAATGATTCCGTTTGTTTCTCTCTGATCTGAGTGGGAGGGAGGTGGAAACTGCAAGCTGTGAAGTTCACAGGCAGAATGTGAACTTGGCAGAGGAACTCTAGGGCGATGAACTCAGGCCCCCGTGACTGTCCCAAGGTTTTAGGCCTCGCAAACTGGAGCCATTGTGTGCAGATGTGCTTTTTTAAGCAGATTTTCTTCAAGCCAGTAGCTCAGTGGTAGGTCATCTGCCTTGGATGCAGACATTCCCAGGTTCAGTCTCTAACATATCAAGGTGGGGGGGGGGGGAGAAGGTTCTTGCTTTGAAACCTGGAGAGCTGCTGGCAGTCACTGTAGGCAGTGCTGAGCTGGCAGGTCCCCATGACCCAATTCAGTATGAGGCAGCTCCTTACACTCCTGTGTTTACATGGTGACCTTGATGTACCAAGCCTCTTCACAGTGCCAACCAGTGTGTCACATTGCCAGCACACAAACTGATGTTTGCCGAAACCGAATCGATGCTCCATTTTGGATCATCCCCCAGTTGCTCTGTGTTCGTTGGCCCAGATTGCGGAGCGAGGATCTCCGACCTTTGGATGAACTCTAAGCCGGTTTGTTAGGGTTTGCTGTTCCGCTGTGAAACTGGCTCTGTTTCCAGCTTTGCCATGGTTCTCCACGGCGGCGGCAGAGTGGCAGTTTTCCAAAGCATGAGTCAGGGCAAGGAAATTCCTAGGGCGGTAACCTTATGATAGAAAGGAGCCTCTCCAAAGCTGTTTTTCTCTCTCCCTCTCAGTGAGCATCGTGCTAAAAGCCGCTGGTTTTTCTTCCCTCCCGATAGATCCACAAGCAAGCGCCGCCTCTGGAAGACATTGCTGAGGACTGCAGTGCCGGCATGAGAAGGTTGCTGGAAGCTTCTCTGGAAAGGAACCCAAACCAAAGACCCTCTGCCACAGAGCTGCTTAAGCACGAGGCCTTGCACCCACCTCCGGAGGAACAGCCTCGGTGTCAGAGCCTGGACTCGGCACTCTTCGAAAGGAAAAGGCTGATGACCAGGGAGGACCTGGAGCTGCCAGAAAACATTGCTGGTACAAAACCAATCCTCCTACATCTGCCCTCTGGGTGTGGCTGGACTCCAGCACCCATCAGCCAGTGGCCAAGGATGATGGGTGTCATAGTCCAGTAGCCTCCGGAGGGCCACAGGTTCCCCATCCCTGCTCTAACAGAAGGGACAGGGGTATGGGACTGAGCTTGTGCCAGGCAGGAGCGCTTTGTCAGGTCACAGGTCAAGGTGGAAGCAGCAGGTGAAGGGAATGAGATGAACATGGGAGACTGATATAGACTCTTGTCAGCGTATTTGTCTGGAGGACGGAGTGCACAGCTGCTCCTATCCAAAAGGCTCGACATGGACCTATCCCTGCTCTAGTCTTTTCCAGGTGGAAGCTTTGCTTACGGCAAGGTTGAAGTTTAAGGGCTTGTGGTCAAAGTCTTAGGATGACGTCAGGCTAAGGTTCCCATTCATTTCAGAAATCTCATTAGCTTTCCAGTGGAACGAGGCTTTAGCTTCAGTGCAGCAGATTCCTGGAAAATCAGTTCAATGACAAGCTCACACAAGTCATTCAGGAAGCTCTTGGGGAAAAAAAAAAAAAAAAAGTATTTTGGAGCTCCCAGAATTGTGAAATGCTTTTCTCCAGTATTTTGAGTATTAGGTTTGGTTTTTTGTTTTTGTTTTAAGAAACAGGACGTGTTGAGGGAAAACAACAGCAATGCAAATCAGAATTAAAACAATGCACAATTTTTTAAAATGCGATTTCTCAATTTTTGTTTTTTAAAAACAAACAAACACATGAGTATGGGATTACCTGCACCTGACCTTTTCAAACAGCAATAGGCAAATCTGACAAAATCATGTCTGACTGTCCAGAGATGTCCCACCCACATCTTGCTGCTAGACCCTTTCTAAGATGATTGCTAAAATATACGTTGTGTGGTTGGGGACAGTATCCTAGCCCTTTAACAGTGCAGTCCCATGCATGTTTACTCAGAACTAAGCCCTGCTGTGCTCCACGAGGCTTGCAACTGTGTACGTGTGTTTAGAATGGAAGCGGTAACCTTTTATATGCCAGCTGTCCTATCAGTGGAGCACCACTGCTTTTCGAGCTTGCAGCAGTAGGTAACTAAGCTGCAGCAAAGGCAGAGCAAGGGTTTGTCAGACATTTGCATTAATGATGCCTGATTTTCCTGTGCTGGTTCCTTTTCTGGTATACTGGAGGTAAACTGCACCAAGAAATGGGAGGCACAGATAGATGGAGAGAGAGATTAGTGCACGCAAGAACAGTACTATTTCATGCTTTGTGCTTCACTTGCTAAGAAAGTTGTCCCCTACGAATAGGTTTGTAAAAAGGAAACATCCCTTCTACTCATTGTAAACTTTATTGATGCTGCAGAAGAATTAAACTGAGGTCTGCATGAATGGCTGTAACCACCTATTACGGTTCATCTCCCTTGAGTCTGTGTTTTTTTCTTCTGCAAAGGCTGCTGATTTTAGTTTTCTCGAAAAGAAGCATATTTAGTGAGCTGAAGCAGATTTGAAAAATCACCACCAATTACTCTAAAACGTGTCTTGCAGTATAATATCATATGGTAATCTCTCTCTTTTAAAATTCTTCCTTGGCAGATTCTTCAAGTCTTGGGATTACCGAGGAATCGGAACTGCTAAAGAGGCAGCGATCGTTGTACATAGACATTGGAGCATTAGCTGGCTACTTTAACATTGTCCGGGGAACAACAACGCTAGACTACGAATAAATCTAAGGATCTCTTGTGCTGGACAGAAGGAGATAATGCCTCTTGGAGAACTAACTGCTTTTGAAGAAGAGTGCAATTGGTTTTATCACTTGAAGGTTTTTCTAAAGCTTAACCCTTTTGGGAATTCTGACCAAAATATAATGATCACCACTGTCTTTACATTCTGGATGAAAGCAAACGCCAACAGATTACTTGTTTCGTTGGCATATGGTGTGTGTCTTGCGTGCACACATCATTTGTGATTTGAATAATCTTCAGTGTGTAAAAGTATTTGTGTGTGTATGTGCATATATATCTCTGTATATGTATCGTAGAATTCTATTTTACACACACACACACACACACACACACACACACACACACACACGTAATGTGCATTAAGAAAAAAGAAAGGCAGACCTGACTGGGTCTGAATAGTTAAGCTAAGCTTCATTCGGACCTCCATTAAGACTCCTTGAACACTTCCGCCTAAGAACCATCAAAGTGCACATTGGATCGGATCTCCGGCTGTTTCTAAGCAGTGCTTGCTTCCAGCAGTGGCTTTTTGTAGCGTTGCCTTGGCTGGGATGCCTCCACTTTGCAAATCCTTGGCTTATAGCATGGGGCTGGTTTCCCCAAGAAGGCCTGGAGTATTGCTAGTTGGGGTGCCTGCTTTTTTCTGTCCCCTCTCCCCTTGCCGATTTTTGCTTGCATCCAGCAGCAGCTCAGTTGACCCACAAACCAGCATGGCATGAGCATCTTTGCCCATCTCCACCCAACCTCCCACTTGTTTTGCTGATGGCTTGTTTTGGATGCCAAGGAAGGGAACTCCCTATTTTCCACTCCCTGCCCTTCTTTTGCTTCCCTTGGGTTCTTTGACACATTTCCCAAGCTCTCTCTGTGGCGCTTATTTGATCTCCCCGCTTTTCAGACTGAGAATTTGCCAACTTGGGCAAATCAGTGGTTTTGTTGCCCCAGGTCTATGCAGGGCATAAGTCACGTTCTTCCCCTCCACCCCCAAGCTAAGTTGAAACACTGACATCAGAGTTTTGAGAACCCTGGTATATAGGCCAAGGGTGTTGTGGCAGAAGCTTGTAGAAATTAATGGGAGCTGTAAACATAAGTAATGACTAAATTGTCCCATTGATTTCAACAGGGACTGAAGCTGCAATCCTTACTCCGCTTGCCTGGGAGCAAACGCCAAACTGTACTTATTTTGAATAGACATGATTAGCATTATGCTGTAAATTCAGCTAACTTTAACAATACAGCACTGCCCATTCTTACTCAGAAGTAAATCCCATTGAATTTGATATGCTCTCAGGAGTTAGCATTGCGGCATGATTCAGGATCTAGCCCATTGTCAAGAAATAGTTGGACTCCTGTGGCTTGAAGACAGACTCTTAGAACTGAAAAACAGCAAAGAAAGCAAATTGTAGCGACAGGCATGTCTCCTGCTTTTCACATAGTAGGGTGGTGTTCAGAAAGCACTAGCACCCTCGCCTTTTGACTGGCAGTGCAATGTTGGGCATGTCTACTCAGAGGTGAACGCCATTGAGGCTTGCTCTGCATCATATTGCAGCCTCAGGTAGCTACATCAGGTGCAGTTTCCCAGAAAGTCCTTTTGCATGAACGGGAGCTGTGCAAAAGCATGGAATGAGTTCTGGCTTGCAAACTTCTGCAAAGAAAAGAGCAGCTGTACACACGAGCCATTTGATGTATAACGTTGGTGAACAATATTGCACTGTGTTTGGGAATCTTTGCCAGTTCCGGTGGTGGTTCAATTTGTGGCTGCAAGACTTCATGTTTGTTAAAATAAACATGTGTTTGGATGCCATGAATGATACATTATTTTATGTTCCTATGGAAAAAGACTTCCTTTTCTCTTGAAGATGTTAAATACATTTAAATGTGATGTTTTAGAGGGCAGTAAAGCTGTTTCAAGAACATAGTTTGGTACATCCCATGGGATGAATGTGTAAACTTTTATAAAACAGTTGTGTACGAAGGATTAGTGTCGCTTTTAACCACCTGTTTCCCTTTTTTTAATGGCATACTGTGTATGTTGTAAATAGAACTAGTTATAAAACAACATATCTGTTTCAAAGTTTATATTTAAGGCTCTTTGTATACAAAATATATTTGTATTAATTTCTTCCACTCCTGATTCCAATAGGACTGGATTAAAGATTTGAAGGTATAAATTCATGTGTTCTTGTGTGCATTTATTCTGTCATTTCTTAGTGTGTGTACCCATTTCTTAGCCTGTGTAAAAACAGTTGCATTCCTGTAGATATGCTATGCACCCTTTTTGTGGTCAATTTCAAAGCAACTGGGAGGACCATCAATAAAGGAAATCTGCTCACCTTTTCCAGTGGGCAGTGTTGTGGCCTGGCATCCGGCCCCCTGCAGTGATCTGGCAGGGGGCAGAGTTTGACACCCCCCTTGTGCGTGTTGTGGCCTGGCATCCGGCCCCCTGCAGTGATCTGGCAGGGGGCAGAGTTTGAAACCCCCCTTGTGCCATCCCTGCTGCATCACTGGTGCTGGGCGTGGCCATGCTGTCCAATCAGTGCTGGTAGGGGGCGTGGCCACGGAAAATTTAAACCGTGGCTCGGCCAGGTGCCCTCCTCTCTTGCGCTTTGCCGGATCTCCCAACGCACCAGCCCTCTCTTTATGCTTTGCTATGACACAACCTTGCTATGCACAAATGTTTGCCGCCATATTGTTGGGGCCAGGTAGGAATTTTTTCCGCTTGGCAAACTGGCACCAGCCATTAGGTTTTCGCCTACCTTGTAGCAATCGTCACAACTTGGTGAGGTTAGGCATTGGGTCGGCCTTTGGATGGAGGAGAGGTTGTAGCCTCCGCTGGTGGGTCCTCATTAAGGGTATCCTGTTAATGGGATCTGGGGGTTCTGCCTGATGCCCGGACATGGGCTAGGGCCATGCCACAAACCCAACAGGGTGCCCCTATTTGATGTAACTTATAGAGCTCCCCCTATTGGTGGTTTATTCTTAGTTGGACTCCGTGCAGATGGGCAGGAATCGAGATATAGCCTGGCTTCACCCAATGCCTAAGCCAAACAGCTCACATCTGTAACCAATAAAGCTGTGGCCTATTTGAACTCATAAACCTAAATCCTCACGTCCATGTGTTTATTACCCACCAGGGAACTGCAGGTCATGGGGCCTTGGCACGCAATTCATTCTTAGAGTTTCTTATAATGAGAGAGACTCAGCTGAGAACCTGACCTCTGCTGGTTAACTTCAATAGGTCCTCCTAAGTCAGAGATGGAGAACCCGTTGCTCTCCAAGTCTTGCTGGTCTCCAGCTATCATCATCCCTGGCCATTGGATAGATACATGCAAGGTGTGCCAGACTCCCAACTGTGCTCTGTATACAATTTCTTAGGGAATTCCGAACGCCAGCCACTTTCGCTTTCTGGCACCCAAAACACAAAGTAGCACTTCGACTCTGTTTTCCCCTTTAGAAACGAGCTGGGCCCGTCTGCTTCTGCGCAGATCAAAGCAGTGGAAAAGGGCACCAAAACTGTGGCAAAGGAAGAACCAAGTTTTGATTAAATTGGCCAAATGTGGGGAAGGGGAGACTTGCAAAAGATAAACGTTCTGTATGTGTAGACCCTGAGTATCTTCTAGAACAAGGAAGGGAGAACGGGAGCAGGGTGTCCGTGATGTCATGGAGAGGCCCCTTAAAAAGTGAATGAACATTGAGCATAGCTATTCCATAGTCCATGCTCAGTGTGGAAGCAGCCTTGAGTGAAGCTGAGCTGTGTGTATATGTGTGAGAGAGAGCCCTGTGCTTATGATTCAAGAGGCAGCCAGATCTCTCCCATCTCTCTCTCTGATGATCAGCTGTTTCCGACAATACCAGGGTGGCATAGTCTGCACTGCACTCAGTGACTTGGTGCTCTCTGTTTCCCTGGAGCACTTGGCCTCCAGATTTTTTCTCATGGAAAAACTGCTTCTTCACTAAAAGAGCACAGGCATTTCCATAATGGGTCATTGAGGTTTGTGAGAATTATGTGCCATGGCACCTGAATTCTCTTAGATAATTTATGCGAAAGCTAAACGCAATCACTTCATGACCACATCTTTGAGAATAACTAGATTTGGGACATAGTATGCATAGTTAAGCTTAATACATATATAGCGAGAACCAGAGAGGACAGGCAACAGGTAAGGATAATGTCTTCATTCAGGAAAGGAATCTTTCTATAATGTACTGGAGTAATAATGTTCAAGATTATATAAACACATTTGTGTTACTTGGAACCTTGTGATATCAATTTATTATGTTTGGTTTTGGTATGGAAACTTGTTCTCATATGCTTAGTTCTTCTACTTTTATTTTATTTGGCATCCATTAGTATACTTTATTATGTTTTATTATAAATAAATATATTTTATTATTTATTGTAACTAAAGATATGTAAATAAAAACATAGAGAACATAGATAAAAGTGTTTCTATGTTTTTTTAATTTAAGAAACCCCTCAAATCTGCTGGCCCCCAAATCTGCAGGTGAGGTTGATTACATTTTAGACCAAAGGTAGAAGGAGCAAGAGCAATCTAAAGGCACTCCCACGGCATCTCTCTTTAGTGGGCCAATGAGAAACTGAGGCAGGTTCCTATAGTAGATTGGTTGGTGCTCATTGGCTGAGCAGAGCATTTATCTGAACTGAGCCAAATCTATAAGAAGAGCAGCTTGGAAAGGTTTTGTAAGGATGGCTGTCAGGAAAGCAGTGGACTGCATCCAGAATGAGGCCACCTGTTCAATCTGCCTATAAATTTTTAAGAAGCCTGTAATTTTAGACTGTGGGTGTAATTTTTAAAATGCCTGCTTCATCCCATGCTGGCAAGACTCTGATAGTGATGTGTCCTACGTTCAGTGCGGGAAGACCATTCCTAATATGAATACCAGGCTGTTCTGAACTGCAGGCCCCAAGAAGGGCTACAGCAAGTGGTTTGATGCAATGTGAGGTTGTCTTGACTTGTTCACACACCAGCAAATGTTCATGCATCCTTTATGCACAAAGCAGCATACATCAGTTTGTCCAGAACCTCCCATCACACCTGGTCACTGAGGCCATAGGTAAAGGTAAAGGGACCCCTGACCATTAGGTCCAGTCGTGGCCGACTCTGGGGTTGCAGCACTCATCTTGCTTTATTGGCCGAGGGAGCCGGCGTGCAGCTTCCGGGTCATGTGGCCAGCATGACTAAGCCGCTTCTGGCGAACCAGAGCAGCACACGGAAATGCCGTTTACCTTCCCGCCAGAGCGGTTACCTATTTATCAACTTGCACTTTGACATGCTTTCGAACTGCTAGGTAGGCAGGAGCAGGGACCAAGCAACAGGAGCTCACCCAGTGGCGGGGATTCAAACCGCCGACCTTCTGATCGGTAAGTCCTAGGCTCTGTGGTTTGACCCACAGCACCACCCACGTCCCAAGAGGCCATAGGTGGCAGCTATCCAAAGCTTCTCCCCTCTCTGGGCCCATTCCCAAGGCTCACAGATAAGCACAGCATCAAAGCAAGCCAATTAGCATACATCAAAGCAAGAAAGCATAAGCATATATGAGCTCATTCTTGCCACAACTACTAATTAGTTTCGGGGTTATCTTGACTACCAAGATGGCATTTGCAGGCCTTCAGGAACATTTCAATTTGCTCCAACACACACAGGCCAAACAGCCAGTTTGGAAACATCCTGGGGCTTCTGAAGCAATGCCAATTGTGGCATGTCATGGTTGTCATGCGTGAGCTCCACCAGAAGCCCCTGAACCTCTTCCTCAAGGATGACCAAGTACTCCTCTGCTACAAGTGTACCAAATGGAGTGCTCACCCAAGTCACATTTTTGGTCCTTTGGAACCAGCAGATGATGGGTACAAGGATGGAATCCAAATATTTCTAAATCCAAAAGGTAGCAGCAGGAAGTGGTTCTCAGAGGTTTCCCTGAAGCAGGGGGTCAGAGGCAAAATTTAGCGAAACCTTTGGAAGATCACACTGGAATACAAGCAATTCTGTCAAGTGATGAAGGACCTGCTGGCTGACGTAACACATCATCAATGAAGAGAGACTTATGACGACCAGCTTATCAAGTTATCTGTGCAGAAATCACCAGTGTTGAAAAGCAAATCACTGAGATGCAGAGATAGTCTGTAAACAGCCAGCTTCTGAATTTCTACAGGAAATCAAACAGACCTTGAGCAAGTATGGAATCTTTTCTCTCTGGCCCCACATTCCCTTTAGACTGTGCCATTGTCTCACACAATAAGATGAAACACAATACTGAGAAAACAACAAGTCTTTTTTGTCCTGGACCAAACATATAAATATGCAGGCTGTAACTCCCCTGCCCTTGTCTCAAGACGTGAAGCATTTCAAGGGCTTGATTGTGGTTCACCGCAACTGAAAGTGAAGCTGTGTGATCTCTCTTTAAGGAGGCTTTTTGCACAAGACACAGGAAATGTGCAGAGGCCCTGCCATTGCAAGCACAGGCCTTAAAAGCAAACACAAATCTGTATCCAACTAATGTGGATCTAGTGCTGTCAGGGAATCCAAAGTGCACAAAGCACGGTTCTTCACTCAGATACACATTAGTTCTGTTGCCTGTGTGCTGGGCTATGAGAAGCCTGCTTCAGAGAGGCATTACTGGTAGGTAGAGGTAACTGTCTGAGGTGGACACTGGGCTGTGGGTGTTGCTAAGGAATCTGTCAAAATGAAAGGTGAAATTGCAGTGGAAATGGATGAGGGGATCTGGGCCCTGAAATCAGAACTTACCATATTTTTCGCTCTATAAGACGCACCAGACTACAAGACGCACCTAGTTTTTGGAGGAGGAAAACAAGAAAAAAAACATTCTGAATCTCAGAAGCCAGAACAGCAAGAGGGATCACTGTGCAGTGAAAGCAGCAATCCCTCTTGCTGTTCTGGCTTCTGTGATAGCTGTGCAGCCTGCATTCAGGAGGGAAATAGTGAGTCTTATAGAGCAAAACATACGGTATTTGTCTGCCCTGGCCAGTAGGGAGGGGGGTAGGGAGTTCAACTGAATCTGTGTTGATCTGGACTTCAAAAACTGGCGTTTTTGTGTGTGCCAGTTCCAGTAATTTGATTGCCACTTTCATAATTGTTGCTTTTGCTGGGGACAGAATCTTTCTAATCTCATTGCTGTTGAAATGTCGAGTCCAGATGAAATTATGTACTTGAAGACTTTAGATTTGCGCCTGCTTGCTAGACAGCCCAGCTAGTGTAGTTGGAGCTCACCCAACCATATTGCAGAGAATAGCTCAAGTTGTAAAGCTAAGTTGTTTCTTGGGCAACGTTTTAATAGGATGCTATGTAGATCTCTGGCTCGCCAGAGCAGCGATGTCACGCTGGCCACGTGACCCGGAAGTGTCTCCGGACAGCGCTGGCCCCTGGCCTCTTAAGTGAGATGGGCGCACAACCCCAGAGTCTGTCAAGACTGGCCCGTACGGGCAGGGGTACCTTTACCTTTACCTTTATGTAGATCTCAAACGTTGTATGGTTTTTTTATATGCTAGGTAAAGGTAAAGGTACCCCTGCCCGTACGGGCCAGTCTTGACAGACTCTGGGGTTGTGCGCCCATCTCACTTAAGAGGCCAGGGGCCAGCGCTGTCCGGAGACACTTCCGGGTCACGTGGCCAGCGTGACATTGCTGCTCTGGCCAGAGCCAGAGCCGCACACGGAAACGCCGTTTACCTTCCCGCTGGTAAGCGGTCCCTATTTATCTACTTGCACCCGGAGGTGCTTTCGAACTGCTAGGTTGGCAGGCGCTGGGACCGAGCAGCGGGAGCGCACCCCGCCGCAGGGATTCGAACCGCCGACCTTTCGATCGGCAAGCCCTAGGCGCTGAGGCTTTAACCCACAGCGCCACCTGCTAAAAGTCCATAAAGTGTTGAAACATTGTTTTGAAAAGGTTGGGTTTTCTGGGCTTTGAGAAGGAAGCTGAACAAGGGGAAATGGAAGCAGGGTGTCCGTGATGTCATGGAGAGGCCCCTTAAAAAGTGAAGGAACATTGAGCATAGCTATTCCATAGTCCATGCTCAGTGTGGAAGCAGCCTTGAGTGAAGCTGAGCTGTGTGTATGTGAGAGAGAGTGTCTGGTGCTTGTGATTCAAGAGGCAGCCAGATCTCTCCCATCTCTCTCTCTGATGATCAGCTGTTTCCGACAATACCAAGGTTGGCATAGTCTGCACTGCACGCAGTGACCTGGTGTTCTTTGTTTCCCTGGAGCACTTGGCCTCCAGATTTTTCTCATGGAAAAACTGCTTCTTCACTAAAGGAGCACAGGCTTTTCCATAATGGGTCACGGAGGCTGGTGAGAATTTGTACCATGGCACCCGTCCTCTCAGATAATTTCCACAGAAGCTAAACCCAGTCACTTCATGCCCACGTCCCCAAGTCCAGACTTCGGCTTGCTATTTCCAGTCATTGAGCTATTCTGGGAGCAGGAAGCATGTGTAAACGAAACAGGTGAATTACATTGCAAGACAACAAAATAAGGAAATAAAAGATAGCAAGGAGGGGACTGTGGGTCTTTGTCTAGATATAGCCTAAGTGAGGGGATCCTTTATTTGCTTGAAAATCACGGAATCCCAAATGTGTAGAGTTGGAAGGGACCATGGGGGTCATCTAGTCCAGCCCCCTGCAATGCAGGAATCTTTCACTTAACATGCTCTAGTTATCTCTCGCTTGGACTACTGCAATGCACTCTACGTGGGACTACCTTTGAAGGTGACCCGGAAACTGCAATTAATCCAGAATGTGGCAGCTAGACTGGTGACTGGGAGTGGCTGCCGAGACCACATAACACCAGTCCTGAGAGATCTGCATTGGCTCCCAGTACATTTCCGAGAACAATTCAAAGTGTTGGTGCTGACCTTTAAAGCCCTAAGCGGCCTCGGCCCAGTATACCTGAAGAAGCGTCTCCACCCCCATCGTTCAGCCTGGACACTGAGGTCCAGCGCCGAGGGCCTTCTGGTGTTTCCCTCATTGCGAGAAGGCTACAGGGAACCAGACAGAGGGCCTTCTCGGTAGTGGCGCCCACCCTGTGGGATGCCCTCCCTTCAGATGTGAAGGAAATAAGCAGCTATTTTATCTTTAAAAGACATCTGAAGGCAGCCCTGTATAGGGAAGTTTTTAATATTTAATAATGTATTGTTTTTAACACTCGATTGGGAGCTGCCCAGAGTGGCTGGGGAAACTCGGCCAGATGGGCGGGGTATAAAATAATAATAATAATAATAATAATAATAATAATAATAATAATAATAATAATTACACGGAACCTGAACCCATGATCCTGAGATTAAGAGTCCCATGCTCTACTGACTGAGCTATCAGTTAACAGAGTTCTCTGTGAGATTCCTGAACAAACTGGGGGAGGGATTCTGGTAGGTTTTGGTAGCACATGGGGAGAAACTTCTCCAGGGTAAGAGCAGCTCAGCAGAGCAACCAGTGACCCAGAGAGGTGTTGGGTTCCCCCTTGCTGGGGGTCCTCAAGCAGAAGCTGGCAAGCAATCTGATGAGGAAGCTCAGGTTCTGGATTTCCTGCATTGAGCAGAGTGTTGGACTAGGCGGCGTCTCCAACACTATGATTTCAGTAGGAAGACATAAGGAAAGGGCAGGGGAGAACCTGGGCAATCTGTACCAGTAATAAGGCCAATGTGGCCCTTTGAGCATCTCTGTCCAGCTCTCAGGGCTCTATCCAGGCCACAGCCCTCCTTGGTTCTCTCCTTGGAACTGTTTCTGAACTGTGAAAATCCCTTGCTCACCCAGATGTGACTTGAGAGGGTGTGTGGAGAAACACTTGTGGGGCTGGAATGCACACACAAGTGTGCATCCAAAGATGGAAGGATCTGTCCATTTTTTTTCACTCACAGTTTCTCATTTTCCAATCTTAAATTTGGTTCTCCAAATGAAAATTCACCAACATTTTAGTGCAGATTGCTCCTAATAAACACATTTTTGTATGTCGTTTTGACTAATTTACAATCCCTCACATATGTTATTTTCACTAACATGTAGCACTTCCAAGGTGAACTCTGAAATTTCTTATCTAATCATGACCACACCAATTAACTGCCACACAACCCTAACAACAAGAATACATTTAAGGCCTGATCCGATGTATCCATGTTTACTTAGAAGTAATCCCCACTGTGTTCAGAATGGTGATTATATACCATGTGTTCAATGTAGAAAGGGCAGTGAGATCTTCAGAGCACTGAGTTATAGGTGGTGGGTGTTTATCCTTTCAACCTTGCAAAGTACCGTATTTTTTGCTCTATAAGACTCACCTTTTCCCTCCTAAAAAGTAAGGGGAAATGTGTGTGCGTCTTATGGAGCGAATGCAGACTGTGCAGCTATCCCAGAAGCCAGAACACCAAGAGGGATTGCTGCTTTCAATGCGCAGCGATCCCTCTTGTTGTTCTGGCTTCTGAGATTCAGAATATTTTTTTTCTTGTTTTCCTCCTCCAAAAACTAGGTGCATCTTATGGTCTGGTGCGTCTTATGGAGCGAAAAATACGGTAAGTCTCTTTGCCACCCTAAGGACTTGCAGAATCCACTTTTGTTGTTTTGTGAAACTAATCAACAACTCCAAGTCTCCTGGCTCCGTCAGCCCTTTAGAAATCATAGTCTCGTTTATGTTCCCAAATGAAGCAATCTGCTGTTGCCAAATATTTGTTACTAACTTATAACTTGACAGTTGGGTGGTTCCTTCCCAACATGGTCCAGCCCCTTTGTCCCGATCTCATTCCATTTGTGCAACAAGATCCCCACCCCCACCCCCCACCCCGGTCACTGGACCTTCAAGGAATTACCATTTGTCTCTGTGGTTAAATCTCTCCTCTTACCAGCCATTATTTCACTTCACCACATTCAGAATGAAGGAATGATGAACTAGCTGGACTTCATCCATACAATTTTAAGGAGCCCAGAATTTTGAACTGTTCAAGCTCTAGACCATTCATTCAGACATTATATTCCATCTGTTTGGATTTCAGAGCAGCGCACAGCATAAAAATCCGGGCAATATAATATAACAACGGTGCTAGAAGCAGCAGCAATGATTCAGAACCCCAGCCAAAGAGAACAGAAGGTATTTCAGAAAGGTAATATGTGATGATCTATTGTCAGGTACAATTGGCTAACTTACTGGAAGTCTTGTTACAGTGGTTGTTACCGGTAGCACATTTAAGCTGCGCTCAAGGGACTGAGTTTTGTAAAGATGATTTGAAGAAACAAAAGGACTCGTATTTGGTTTATAAGAAAGACTGTTAAGCTCACCAATACTTCATTTTAGAGGGGAGGAACTAATTGCCCTTTTTGTACCATCCAACCATAGCTCAGCTGGTTAGAACATGGTGCTGATAACGCGAAGGTTGCAGGTTAGATCCCCATATGAGACAACTGCAAATTCCTGCATCGCAGGGAGTTGGACTAGCTAATCCTCTATGATTTTATAAATATATATACACACAACATTTCAAGTGTGAAGGTCTCTTGCATTCTATGGAAACCTGCAATCAAGTTGTCTTTCGCCTACTGTAAAATACCGTATTTTTTGCTCTATAAGACTCACTTTATCCCTCCTAAAAAGTAAGGGGAAATGTGTGTGCATCTTATGGAGCTATCCCTGAAGCCAGAACAGGAAGAGGGATCGCTGCTTTCGCTGCGCAGCAATCCCTCTTGCTGTTCTGGCTTCTGAGATTCAGAATTTTTTTCTTTCTTGTTTTCCTCCTCCAAAAACTAGGTGCGCCTTATGGTCTGGTGCGTCTTATAGAGTGAAAAATACAGTAGTTTAACGTCAACAGATCTCACCAACAGCAGCAAGTCACGAAGGCCTTGAGACTAAGACTAAGCAAGCTCAAAGGGAAATGTTGCAGATCGTCAGCATGTAGCTCAGATTCATTTGGCCTGAGATTTGTCCAATCTATGTTAAAAATAAATAAATGCCCCAGTGCCCTTAATTTGCATGTCATGTAAATTTCACCTCATAATCCCAGACCATTCTATAATCCAAATTTAAAAGTAAACTTGTTCATTGATTGAGTAGTGGGCCGTTCTCTATGTGGAGAGGAAAAATAAAGTATTTTTAGCAGACTCTTGGTTCCTCTTCTTGCTCGATTTGGCACATGAGAAACTTCAGCTGGCCGCATTTCTGAGAAAACAGTAAACAGGGGCACGGAGCCACACCCAGAACTCTAAAGGCATTAGTGAAGCACCAACATATTACTCTCCTGTAGGTCCTGCAGCAGACCAGGCACGTGGAGCGATTGTGACAGATAAATCTTGTAGATTACTCACCATAATGTTTGTTATTCCCAAGAAATGAGTCACATACCCTCCATCGCTCTATTCTATTTATAGTTCTAACTCCACCTCTCTAGCCCGAGAACAGTTCACAAAAAAGAAAAACCATTTCCACCAAAAGATGCAAACGTACCAGACTTGTTAGATCTGCCATTTGAACTCAAAACTATCTGGTCACGCTGCTGTCGCTGCATTTTGTAGAAATGTTTGCATTTGCTTTGGATTTAAATTTGTATTGTGAATTGCTCTGAGACTCAGTGCACGGAAATGCAGCATATTATGGCACGCTTATCTAAATAAATGAAAACAAGGAGGGGATTCCATGATGGCATTTTTGCCGGTGGCAATTATAGAACACCCACAGCTGTCACCTCACAGGCATCAGGGACAAGGCCTCCTCTCAAAAACATGAAGCTGAGGAAAGAGATGTTATCAGGGCAAAGGAACTGGGCCATTTGAAAGCCCAAAATTTCTCTCAGAAGCTCCTCAAAGGTGAAGAGGCTTCCTTTCTACTCAGCACCTATCAGGAAGAATCTTCTTCAAGGGTACAGTGGTACCTCAGGTTAAGTACTTTGTTCGTTCCGGAGGTCCGTTCTTAACCTGAAACTGTTATTAACCTGAAGCACCACTTTAGCTAATGGGGCCTCCTGCTGCTGCCGCACCGCCGGAGGACGATTTCTGTTCTCATCCTGAAGCAAAGTTCTTAACCCAAGGTAATATTTCTGGGTTAGCGGAGTCTGTAACCTGAAGCGTATGTAACCCGAGGTACCACTGTAGTTCCCCCAAAGTGGGGATACACTAACCAAGATCCTCAAGGCATGGGTCACAGTAGTCAATTCCTCATCCTGCCAAGGGGATGAACTCTGGGCCACAGCTAGGGTCTGGGCATCCAGTATCAAGGATTATTCAAATGACACCTGCAATGAACCTAATCCTTCAAGGACAATACGATCCCTTCCAAACCAGGGAAGCTACTTTTTTCTAGACGGCACCAACCCTCAGTTGTTGACAGCTCCATCTTATCTGTGCTCATCTTCTCCTTGTCAACCCATGTTATTCAGCCCATGAAGGCCCTGCAAGCTATAATTATAGACCATCCTTTCTTCAGAAGATTTAGTTTGAATTACTAGATGGTTGTGGAATGTTGCTGTTGGTTATAACGTTGCTGCTGCTGTTGGTTATTGTGACATGTTGTTTTTTGGAATACTGTTGAGAGTGTGGATCGCTTGAAAAAACACGGGAGTCTCCATCGAATGGCCCTCCTTTTGGGGTGGCGTTTCAACATCAAGAACCATACCAGGGCTTCCATTTGACTTCTTCAGATGCATCCATCCCTGGGGATTGTTAGGATCCATCAAACCTAAAGTTTTTGAATGCCTGACTAGTTTGTCCCTGTCTCCTGTCTTTCCCCTGCATGTGCAAAAGCTATGTTTTGGTGAACCAGCCACCATGGGATTTAATTTGGTTTTAAAGGGTTGAAACATTCCCAGCTAACTTCTTCCTTGCCGTGACAATTTCTTGTGACCATTTCTGAGCTTTAACCCCAACAAGAAGCTCCTGCTTTCCTGTCCACAAGGAAAGGGAAAGGCTGGCCAGGCCACCTGCCTCTAGGGTGTGTTTGATACAGCTGTAACTGTGCTCTGGGAAGAAACAAGAAGGCTCTTGCAACTACTGTGAGCTGGCCAAGGATATGGTGAAGGAAACTTTAACAAACTGGTGGGGGAAGTTATGAGTCAGATCCCAGACTTGAAGCTCAAGTGCCACAGAATCAGGGTTAATCTTAGTACCGCACAGATGAGGTCATGTTTAGGAGTGCCAGTCACAGATGAAAGCTCCACTGTACAAACAAGAAAATGCGTACTGCAGTACAACACAGGTTGCAGCAGGGCCAGCCTGATGGCACAAGCAACCCAAGCAGTCTCATGTGGGGCAGTGAAATTAGTAGCATTGCCCATGAAGCAGAATGAGAGCGCTGCAGATCAGCATTATTCATATATATATATATGCTTTTTAGGTTTATACTAATTTTACAATCATTTTAACATTTCAAAACTTGTCTTTGTTCCCCCTCATTCTGCGGTTCCTTACATTTATTTTTAATACCTTCTGCATATCCAAATTAATTTAATTTGCTCATTTATTCATCTACTTTAAATATATACTCTTATAAAACTGCAGGTTGTTACAATACTCCTGCCAATGTTCTTATCTGTTTACAATTTATCTGTAAACATTCAATAAACCATTTCCATTCTTTTATAAAAAGTTTGTTATCTTGATTTCTTATTCTTCCAGTAAGTTTCACCATTTCTGCATATTTCATTAGTTTTTGTATCCATGCTTCCTTTGCTGGGACTTCTGCTTCTTTCCATTTTGGGGGCGAGTAACATTCTTGCCGCTGTAGTAGTGTACATAAATAAGTTTCTATATGGTTTAGATAGTTCTGTTCCTATAATTCCCAAAAGAAAAGCTTCTGGGTTTGTTTTTCCCCCAAATGTTATTTTAAATGTCCTTTTCAATTCATTATATATCATTTCCCAGTAAGCTTTAATCTTACTACAAGACCACCACATATGATAAAAAGAACCTTCTTTCTTTTTACATTTCCAACACTGCAAATCAGCATCCCTGGCAAGGATCGTGGAACACCAGGCCTGGGAGAGTACCCTGTCTGAAGACTGGAGAGTCACTGCCAATCAAAGTAAAAGGTAAAGGTAAAGGGACCCCTGACCATTAGGTCCAGTCGTGACCGACTTTGGGGTTGCGGCGCTCATCTCTCTTTATTGGCCGAGGGAGCCTGCGTACAGCTTCCGGGTCATATGGCCAGCATGACTAAGCCGCTTCTGGCGAACCAGAGCAGCGCACGGAAATGCTGTTTACCTTCCTGCCAGAGCGGTACCTATTTATCTACTTGCACTTTGATGTGCTTTTGAACTGCTAGGTTGGCAGGAGCAGGGACCAAGCAACGGGAGTTCATCCCGTCACGGGGATTCGAACCGCGACCTTCTGATCGGCAAGTCCTAGGCTCTGTGGTTTAACCCACAGCGCCACCCGCATCCCTGCCAGTCAAAGTAGACAGTACTAAACTAGATGAACCCATGGACTGACTTAGTCAAAGACATCCTTCCTATGCAGGAACAACATGTCTTGAGCTCACCCTGGACTGGACCACTTCGCTTCATTGAAGGCATCCATGAAGATGGCTATATAGAAAGCCTCATAATACAGGCCCCTGATGTCTGCCTGTGCTACATAATCTTCTGCATGTCCATTCCAGCTTATTTTGGGACAAGAGAGAGTTGTTTTAGCACATTACACAGCAAAGATTTAACCAGATTTGCCAATTGGCGTCCCTGCAGGAGGGAGCTACAACTTACCCCTGCCCTCTAAAGGATTATTTAATCTAGCCCTCTACATTATTTGTGGCCAGCATCAAAATATGCCTTTTTAGGAATTAAAAAAAGAAATCAAAGTAACTGAGATAAACCAAAACACAATCAAAAACAAAATGGCTAACCTTTTTTCTTTAAAGCAGTCAAAAGTCAAACACAGTGGACAACACAGATAACTTAAAAGCTTTCTATGCAGAGAAGTGTTGCTGAAAATAAAGTCTGTGATGCCTTCTGAAAAGATTTGCACCAAAGGTAAAAGGTGGACTTCTTTTGGAGGCTGTTCCAAATTGTGAACGCCTCCAAAAAGAACTCACATATTTCTTAACCCTGTCTTGGCTCATTCTTTCAATACACACCTAACAAAACAGCTGTGTTCAGATGTAACACTCAACCTTAGTTTAGCATTCTGTGAATGGTCCTTGGCCTCATGTGCTTCCCTCTCCCTTCTGCACTTCCTGTATGGCTGCAAGAAGGTCAGTAGCGTTCAGTTTCATTTTCAGCTAATCATAGTTCATACTTTTATGGGAACCTGGCCAAACTCTGGTGACAAGGAACTCTGCAACAGAGCACCTCCTCTGAATGCAGAAAGTTTCAGGTTCAATCCCTGATGTCTCAAAGTACAGCTGGGAACATCTCCTGTCTGTAACCCAAGAGAGCTATCACTAATCAATGGTCTGACTCAGTATGTGGCAGCTTCCTGTGTCTCTAACTACATTTAATTACAGCAACTATCCATTCCTGCCATCCCAGTTCCCAAGTAATTTCAGGCAATACTTGAGGAGTGGGAAAGAGAGATACAGTGGTACCTCGGGTTAAGTACTTAATTCGTTCCGGAGGTCCGTTCTTAACCTGAAACTGTTCTTAACCTGAAGACCACTTTAGCTAATGGGGCCTCCTGCCGCCACCACGCCGCCGGAGCACAATTTCTGTTCTCATCCTGAAGCAAAGTTCTTAACCTGAAGCACTATTTCTGGGTTAGCGGAGTCTGTAACCTGAAGCGTATGTAACCTGAGGTACCACTGTAGAAGGTTTGACAGGGGGATTTGCTACCTGCCAGTGTTAGAAACTGAGATATGGAAGCTAGGAGCTAAACAGCACCTTAAACCTGGATTATGGGTGCAACAACGGAATGTCTAGGCACGCTTTTTTATAACAAGACTACAAAGCTGAAAATGAATGAACTGCAGCTAAAATATTATGTTCATTTTTCACATGGTCCTGTCCTTCTCCTGCCCACCCCCCTAATATTCTTAAGAGGGTCTCTTCTCCAGTCTTCAGAGAGTGGCTAGAAGTGGGGAGGCAGAAAAAGGCCCTCCTTTCCTTCCACTCTGCAGTTTTAATCTGAAATCTTAGGCGCAGGACTGTGCCCCGAGCTCAGAAACTGTTTGCGCTAATGAAATTCCCTGTCACAAAATGCACCTGGAACAATGGGAGTTTTGAACACTGCTACCCTCCCACTAGTGGAAAGGTAAGTGGTAGAGACTGCCACTACAATCACCCACATTATACACAAATGTCCCCCCAATGGGGAAAACACTCATTGTTGACAAGAGTCCCAGAGTCCACCAACATACTAACCCTAAGCTCAACTTGGAAATCTTCAACAGCTGAAACAGAAACATTTTTCAAAAGGGGGCACACACAGAATATATCTGCTTGTCATTTCAGATCAATGTGACTGCCAACCGCAACCATCAACAAATACGAGTCATAGTTACTAGAATGAAACACAAATTTCCTGCCCTTTAAATACAAAATAGAGGTCACTCTTCGTTTGAGAGGATGGTTGGAGCATTGTGGCTTTGTGGTGAATAGTGCCTCTTCCTGAGCTGCAGTTGAGCTTATATGTTTTTGTTTTGAGGTTGAAGGCAGTTAGCATTGGCGTCTCAGGGTGATGTTCCTTCCAACGGCTGCCATTGAGAGGAACTGCTGAGCATAGAACACTAAGTCAGCCTGGATAGCTGAGTTGGTTAGAGCAGGGTGCTGATAAGGTTGCAAGTTGCAAATCCCTGTATGGGACATGAGGGCAACGTTGATTTACCCCCTGTGATTCCCAGCAGGTAGTATTCAGAAGCATTACAGTGGTACCTTGGTTTACGAATTTAATCTGTTCCGGAAGTCTGTTCTTAAACCAAAGCGTTCTTAAACCAAGGTGTGCTTTCCCAATAGCAGCAGGGGACTCGATTTACACTCAACAGGAAGTGGAACATGTTCTGCTTCCAAGAAAAGGTTCACAGACCAAAACAACTACTTCTGGGTTTGCAGCCTTCTTAATCCAAGGTGTTCATAAACTAAGCTGTTCTTAAACCAAGGTACCACTGTACTGCCTCCAACAGTAGAAGCAGAATATACCAGAGCTTTGAAGTTCGTTTTTAAAAGTAACTAGTTCAAGTTCAACATGTCCCAAAATAAACTAATTTCTGTTTACATTTGTCCCTTTGCCACATTAACTAGTTTGGTTCAAGTTCAGTTCACAGTTCAATTCAAGTTCATCCAAATGATCCGCGAGGGAGGGGGATTCAGCAGTCAGAATGTTACAAGCTTCTGTGCTGAAGTATAAAATATACCAGAAATGACTAAGAAAACATCAAGGCACTTAATTTATTTTCCCCAACAATTAAGATTTTTAAGCTTAGAGGTCCAAGGAATCTAAACAGTAAAATAGCAATAAATTTTTTTAAAAAATCACATATAGGAAAATAAACTTGAAAATGAACCAGAAACCATTCAAAGTTCTACCTCAAAAGGAACTTAATTCATGTTCATGGCACTCAGCAATTATGAACACTACTTTCAGGTGTAGTTCAGAGATTTTTGTACTGATTCCGTGAACTTAGTTAAACTGAACTCCTTCATTCAACAAACTGGAACAAGCCCACGGTGGCTAGCAGTTGTCTTCTCTGATCCCAAATACATGAGAAATGACAGGGTGGCACACCGGCTTGTGCCACTTACTGGGGGAAATTGTGTGTGGAGCAACATACCACTCCCAAGGTGTTCCCACACATACCGGAGCTGGCAGGAAAATCTTGAAGCCCCAAATGAAACCGCAGTTTACCACCTTGTGAGGGAAGCAGAGGCAAGGAAGGAAGCCGTGTTAAGACCCAGGCATTTTTCCAGAGCTCTGTGGAAGCCACAAACCTTTTACAGAGAGCAGCCAAAATGTCACAGAAATGTGGCGTGCTTTTGACTTCTCTAAAACTCTGCATCAGGCGAGAGGTTGACGTACAGCAAGGAGCAAAGGAAAACAAAACAAAAGAAGTCCTGGAGGTTGTGGCCATGAGGCCAGCTGAGGCTCTGAACCAAGAGGGAGAATGCAGGATGACAAAATCCCTCCCACATGCTACAAATACCAGATCCATCCCACATCTTAAACCAGGAATGGGGTACCTTAGATCCGAGGCCTAAATACAGCCCTCCAGGCCTTTCTGTGTGGCCCTTGAGATTCTCCCCAGGCCAACTCCTTCTCCAGCCTTGTTCAACATCCTCAAGAGCTTTGCGTGTCTGTAAAGGTCTTTGAATTGTGAGCATGCCTCTCAGTTGCCTGGATGGAGAGATGTCGGTGTTCTTAGAAACCTGTTACGAGCAGCATCCATGGTTCCGTACAAAATTTACCTCTGGCTCCACACACCAGTGGCACATGCCCCGCCACAGCTTGTTACCCATGGTGAAATGCAGCCATTGGACTGCAAAAGATTCCCCCAACCCTGCTTTAAATTAAACATCTGTATCAATTAATATTTAAGGCAGCCTCTAAAGGGTTTACGACAGGCATAGGCAAACTCGGCCCTCCAGATGTTTTGAGACTACTGTTCCTATCATCCCTGACCACTGGTCCTGCTAGCTAGGGATCATGGGAGTTGTATTCCCAAAACATCTAGAGGGCCAAGTTTGCCTATGCCTGGTTTATGGCAATGTACTAAAATGCCATGCAATCTTAAACAAAAGTATAATACACTGCAATAAAACAATAAACAAAAAGTGAAGTGGGGTAAAACTGAACACTTTGATTTTGACCCCCCCCCTCCAAAAAAGCAGCTGTCCTAATCCAAATTGGGTGTGTTGCAAATCTGTGAACCACAGCAACTTCTGAGAGACAGCCCGGGGGCATCTTGAGTCTGTGCTGTCCTACAGTGAAGGTGTTTCAAAGGCAGCTTGCACAACAAGAAATGAGCAAATCTAACCCAGTTTCTATTAATAGGAATACATCTTGGCTGGCCATTATATAGAGATAATGGGGTGCATTCAAGACTAGTCCCACTCAGCATGGGCCCACTGAAATTAATGGGTGTGGTGAACTCAGGTCCATTCATGTCAATGGATCTGCTCTGAGTAGGCCTTGGTTGCAGGCAAGCCATGAAGGTTGCCTCCTAGCACTTCAACACATTCCTTGGACGTAAGTCCAGTTGATGCCAATCAGAGGTCTTCTTCCTAAGCAGTGAGCTACTCAAAGCCACCAGCCTCCTACATCAGATATGTACTTAGGTCCACATTTTACGGTCACCGCTGCTGCTCGTGCACCTCTTTAGATCAGACGCATCATCAGTGCGTCACTATCGGCCAAGCGGCAGTCATCAGGACTTTTGCAACAGAAGCTTGTCTTCAAGCCATCTGAAAGCTCAGGTGAGGAACAGGTTTGGCAGGTTGGGTTTTTCTCTCGCTCAAAGATGAGACCTGTCTCAGGTGGCCACTTAGACATTGCCAAAAGGAAAAAGGAAATGCCTCACACACATGAACAAGAGCCAAAGAGGGTGTTTGAATGTGCTAAATTATATATATAAATGCAAATTTAGACGTAATTATTATCATTTAAATAGAAATACAGGTAGCATATCCATTTCACCAGGGTAGGGGAAACTGTGATCAGGTGTCCTGGCTCGGTCTGCTGCCCAGGTGTTACCTGCTGATGGGCAGCTTCATGACCTCTCCTGCTCTCCTTTCTGATGGCTCTTTATTTTTAAACTGGGCAGAAGAGTGCTTTAGACGTAGGTCACCTTCAGACAGAAAACTATCTGGGGCACGTGGTCATCCCACTCCAGTCTGGCGTGCGCTTGCAAACAACAGTAATAAAAAGTATTCCTTTCTTGTTACTATATCATTCCATCTGGGCTCCTCCGAATAAAGCATCTGCATTTGGATAAGCTGTGGATGCAGCAATTTCAAAATAAGTTTGCAAGCCAAATAATTTGTTGCTATACATAAAGCCTCACAGTCACACACAGAACCGTAGAACTGTAGATTTGTAAGTGACCTAGAGGGACATCTAATCCAAAATCCCGCAATGCAGCCATCCCTGGGGGGTGGGCTCGAACCACCTTCCTTCCGGTTAACAAAATGACCCATTGACCCATTGTGCCACATGCTCCTTGTAAATTCATAACATATTACGAATAATTATACTGTACCCTTTTAAAAATGTATCTCTTTAGAATAAGACTTTTTTTAAAAAAAGCAAACTGTTGTCTAGCAGGAACTATTGTTTGTTTTTGCCAGTGCCAGTGCCTGGCTATGACGATCTAGTTGTGTGTGGTTATTTTTTTAAATAGCTCTGCTCCTGTGCCTTTAACACGGCTGGGAGGCCATACTCCTCCATTCCAGACACTTTTGCTGTTTTAGCCTAACAGCTGATGCAATTTCTACACTGTCACTATTGTAAAACCATTCCTAAGCCAATAACGGTTGATGGATCAAACTGTTCCGATGTGATAAAGGAGTGTAGAGCAGGGGCGTAGGAAGGGGGGTGCAGGGGGGCCTGCCCACAGCAGGTGTCATCCCTGAGGAGGTGACAAAATGGCACACCGTGGGAGGCGGCACTTACCGCGGGGCCTGGCCTGCAGTGCACCCGAGCCATGTGTCTCTCCTGGGAAAACAGCAGCGTGGGGCTTGCGCCCACCATGCGGACTCTGTGGGCAACTCGCCATGCCACCCACCTGGGTGGATCACCGCCCTGCCCCCATGCACGGATCGCTCTGCCCCGCCGCTCCAGGTTCCCCTGGTGTGGAGGCAACTGGTTCACCTGCCCTGGGCATTGAGCCAAGAGGGCACTGCAGGGGGTGCTGCAAAAACAACAAAAAGAGCCTGTTTGGTCCATTTCCCATCCCCATTCCTAATGTGGCATCTGGCCTTGTTTCTGTCAGAGCTTCCGTACGACCGAGCTGCAACGGCTACTCCTCTGGCTCTCCTCCAACAGGGATTAACAACCTAAGCCTTTGAATGAGACTTCAGGCACGCTCTCCATTGAGTAGAGTACTCAGACAGCAGCAGAAGGAGCCATGAAATATGTGCTACATTGCTACTTTATTTCTGACTACGCAGGACAGAAAATAATAAGCATCTGCTCTCTGTGAGAGACAGAAAACAACAGGTCAAAGGAACAGGACACCAGTAACTTCAACATCCGTCTCCTGTCTCCCGTGAGACTTCCAACAGTCTGGAATGTCAACAGAGTCTTGTGACTCCAAGAACTGCACAATGGCATAACAGAAACCTAACAGTTTCTGTGCCTTTAGCAACAGAGATTCAGAAATTAAATGGGTTAAACGTTCGCCAGCGTGGGGGCCGCTAGGGGTGCCTTGGAAGATGGCAGATATTAACATCTATCCAGCTCACACGAGGTAATTAGAGGCTGATTATGGGGAGTATATCAGTCTCCCTTCATCTCTCCAGGGGGGAGAGATGCCGTTTTCACCCGCTGTTGCCATAAATCACCCCTGAGTTCGGAAGAAGGAGGCACTGGGTGCATAACCCTCAGCGGGCCTCGGAACTCCTCCGAAGCTGCTTCCAGGAGCGAAACTAGTTGCGTTACTTAAAAGGAAAAAAATTGGGAAAGATAACGCACATGCTTCAAGAGAGGCAGGAGGTTTTTATCTGCTAACAATTTTACCACTGAAAGGAAGAAGACTGAGACAGACTGAGAAGGAAGATTACATCAAAGTACTACAAATATGGTATGTGGATTGGAATGCCGGAACTAAGGGGGGACGACGACTTTTTATTTCTTTTGCTCTATGTGATTATTAATAACCCTCCCTCTGAAGATCTGTCACAGAAATAAATTGCAAATGGGACTGAAAATGAATTGTGTGGGAATAATTATGAACTTAAAGGTTTTACTCTGTGAAGGATTTGGAAAGAAGAAGGGCTCTCTTTTGTGACGCAGTAAGAATGGAAACTTGATAAGAGACCTGTGTTGCTGGAGTAGGTCTTGAGGAGGGCGAGCCAAAGATATATCATTTTCGAGGAGATTGTGAACTGGAAGGGGCAGCCCTCCTGCAAAAAGACCAATTTACGATGCAACAGGTCGGAAAAGCTAAAGAGTGAGTTTCTAGACTGTATTTCATCGGAACGACAAAAATGGCGATTACTCGCTCAAGCGGAAAGGACTGTTGGAGGAGAGTGATTTACAAGAGAGCAGCACAAAGCCCACACAGAAATACAAATAAGACTGTCTTTTTCAACCTACTTGCGGAGCATATCGGAGGAAAATGGAAAGGAAAATGAGTAATGACAAGTATTGAGAAGAGGAGACTGGAAACATCATTCTTAATATGGAAGCAGAACAAATATTCGAGGATTGAAGAAGAAGAAGAAGAGTTTGGATTTGATATCCCGCCTTTCACTCCCTTTAAGGAGTCTCAAAGCGGCTAACATTCTCCTTTCCCTTCCTCCCCCACAACAAACACTCTGTGAGGTGAGTGGGGCTGAGAGACTTCAGAGAAGTGTGACTGGCCCAAGGTCACCCAGCAGCTGCATGTGGAGGAGCGGAGACTCGAACCCAGTTCTCCAGATTACGAGACTACTGCTCTTAACCACTACACCACACTGGATTGGACTCCTGCCAATCAAGAAGCATGGGTTCCCCCCACAAAAATTTATAATTTGGAAAACAATTGGATTATATGATATGTATTGTTATAATTTGGACTAATTGATTTGATGTGTTTAATTTGGAAATATGAAATTTAATAAAAATTATTTTTTTAAAAAAACGTTCGCCAGCGTGGACATAAAAAGATGGTGAGCGCCTTATTTGCATTCTCTCTTTGTGTCAGTTGCACAAGAGCAGAGCCAGTTCGTCTTTAAAGAGAGACAACTTTTTGGGAGGGACGGCTGCAGCTCAGTAGCAGACAGACCACACTTGATAGTCTCAGGTTCAGTGTTAACAGGTGAAGTGAAGGATCTCTGCATATGAGACCCTGGAAAGTTGCTGTCAGCCAGATTTGACCGATATGCGCTAGGTGGTCAAATAGTCTTATTATGATTCTAAGCAGCCACTTCTGCTAATCTAGGGGGATGGGGACATGATGTTGAACTAGACCCCTGCCCATCACCCCTGACCTTTGGCCATGCTGGCTGGGGCTTTTGAGAGTCAGAATCCAACCCTGTAAAAAAAATAAGTCTGTGTTCAATGGGGTTTATTTTCAGGTAAGCATAAGTTAATTGCACCTAGAACCCATTGATAGCAATGACATATTTTGTTCCCATTGAAATCATAGGTAACCATGTCATGATTAATTTGTCTCATCAAAGTCAATGTGATTTAAGTGCAACTCATTTTTTCCCTTGAATCCAGTCTTACGTCACAAAGACCAACCCACCAAAAGCTGCTTGGAAGTCCCAGATCACTAGAATTTTAAGTGAGAGCCACACCTATTCATTCTCTTCACTCACTTTATTGCATAAACCTCTACGATGTCCCTTTATTGTATAAGAGAGTGTCAATAAGCATTGTGGGTGTTACAATTTAAACCAATGTGATTACTCATGTGAGCAATTACTCACCTAGGTAGTTGCAAAATCGGGCCCTTAGGGATGCTGCTACTTAAATATTTTGTGTTGAACTAAGTGTCTAGTGAGAAGAAAGAAAGAGAAAAGAATCACCCAGTTATCATCACCTGATACATAAATAGCAACCAATGGGAATGCTTAGTGAGTCAGATTGGAAAAGGGACTCTCCTAAACTCCGACATTTTTCAACACGGAAAGAATTACTACCAACAAGAAATGTTATTCCCCCAGAGTCTTCCCGTGTCTTAATTAGTAATGTTGAACACAGTTTCATTGTGCAGCTAGCTCCTCCAAAGAAAATTTCTCCAGCAGATGTTTGCCTGCTTTTTCAAGGAGGAAGTTCAAGTGTGCTTGCTGATGGAAGCTGGAATGTTGCAATGCCCAGAACACACCAGGTTGGGGCTGGGTGCTCCAAAACTTTTTGTTGCATGCAGCTGCCCATGCTGCCCTTTGGGGGGCAAGGACAGGACAGCTTTCCTGATGAGCCTACCATCTGGTTACATCTTGTGACTTTTGCAGGAAATTCTGTGTAACATTCTGAGAGAATGTGACTTCATGGCTGAATCCTGGTCTCTCAGGTCCCAGTCCAACCCCCTAACCACTACACCACACTGTGGCTTACCCCAAGGAGCTCCTGGCACCTCAGAGAAGGACAATAAATTGGTGTTGAGCATGCAGCAGATGGCCAGTTCGATCCTGCTATCATTCAGAGGTAAAAAAAACCAGGTAGGAGGTGATGGAACAGATCTCTACTGAAGACTAAGGACAGCTGCCACCAGGCAAATAAATATTTAGCCGTTCTCAGCCAGGATCCATCTTTCTCCCACACATGGGACCCAGTTCTTAATTTTCAACCATATATAGTGGTAGCCCTGCTGTTGTGACCTTGTCGTGAACTCTGGGCCACCAGATGAGGAACAGTAGAATGCTGGACTAGATGGGCCAATGTATGTCTATAGCTGGGGAAATAAAAAGGAATTGAATGGGAAGAAAGAGGAGGTTGTATTGGCCAGGAATTATGTGGTCCGTTTTTTTCAACTGCAGTAAATGCAGCTTTTTATTTGGGAGCTGCTGTGGTCACATGTACCATTATTATTATACTTTTAAAAATTATTTATGAATTTATAAAAGTACAAAAATTACAGAACTGGAGAATAAAACAAAAAGAGGAAAGAAAGAAAAAAAAATGATACATTACATCAATCCATAATTTTATTCCGTCCTTCCATGGCTCCCTAAAGT
Organism: Podarcis cretensis; assembly: GCF_951804945.1. Taxonomy (NCBI): domain Eukaryota; kingdom Metazoa; phylum Chordata; class Lepidosauria; order Squamata; family Lacertidae; genus Podarcis; species Podarcis cretensis. The sequence goes on from NC_137181.1 coordinate 20,673,239, forward strand.
TTCCCACTCCTGCTGCATATTCTTTGTTTTTCTAACTATTTAAACATTCAGGTTCTTCTCATTATAAACTCTCTCTCTCTCTCTCTCTCTCTCTCTCTATATATATATATATATATCGGTATGTATATGTGTATGTATATATATACACACACACACACAAAATAAATTATTATAAACCATTATTACTATTGTGGGTGAGCACTGCTTTTGGTTCACAAGTCCTTTTCTTTACCCAGACAGGCCAAGCACAGATCCAAAGACATTTACACAAAGTGCTTTTTTTTGGTGTAGGGCTGTGTGGTGATTCCCTCAAGGGAGTTGTGTTTTATCACCATCTACCTCTGACTGTTCACCTGCCCACTGAAATCAAAGCAAACTCCTGAATGTGTTCAAAACCCCACTTATGGAATGCTGCAACACACAGCTGCTTTCTGTGCTCCAATAACTGGTGGTTACAACTTTCTTCTTTAACACATCAATGACAATACAGTGGTGCCTTGGTTTACAGCCATAATCTGTTCCGGAGGTCCGGTTGTAAACCAAAACAGGTTGTAACCCAAGGCGCACTTTCGCCAACGGGGCCTCTCCCCCCAAAATTGGTTGTAATCCAAAAAAAGGGACACGCACTTCCGGGTTTGATGTGGTTGTAATTTAAAACGGTTGCAAACCAAGGTACCACTGTATAGCACATCTCAATACACGTTGTGGGAAGCAGAGGGGCAGGACAGAAAGAAGCCTTTGGTGGGATGGCGGAAAGTCCTTTCCCCCAAAATTAAGGGCAGGGACATAAACTTATTTGCTTCGACAACCTTTTGCAACTTGTTCTGAAACCATTTTTTTATTTGCTTGTTTCTGTGCGTAGAAGCCGAAGAGGAAGGAAAACATTTCTTCCTCTTTATTGGCATTACTTTTTCTGATCTTTCCTCAAACTCATGACAAACTACAACTTCTGTGGTTGTTAGAAAAGGGTTGAGTTTTGGCGGGCTGAGGGGGTTTCACCAACAAACAACTGGGAAAATAATACTGAAACTCAACACAACGTTTGCAGACTTCGGCTGTACTCCTTGGCACACTAACCTGAGAATAAGCCTATCTCATTTAGATGCCTATTTGGGCACATGGGCTGCCTGTATTAATTATACATTTTAATTAGGATTGATTGATTGTTTTTATTATCAATGTAAACTGGCAATGCTTTTATCTTTTCCTTTCCTTTTGCAAATAAAGAAGCATTTTTAAAAGAAAGAAAGAAAGAAAGAAAGAAAGAAAGAAAGAAAGAAAGAAAGAAGTGGAATTTATGGGATGAACCTGCACAGGTGAAGCATTTGCAGGGAACATTTATAGAAAGATTAAAAGCATGTCAGTAATCTTCACTAGGCCCAGGCTAAATGGTCACCTTGGGTGGGGGCTGATACTTATCGCGATTGCTGTAGGCATGAAAAGGAAATGTAACCCTTTCCTCCCCTGCTGTACTTCTGATGAAAAGTGCTCCTCACAAACTGCTGCTTGCATCGGGAGGAGGAAATTTCCTTCAGTGCCAAGGGTTTCCTCCAAGTGCACAGAACACCTTCAGCAGAGGGTGCTGAACCAGTGCTATTGTTTCCGCTTGTATGGTATCCCATTCAGATCCACAGCCAGGCCCAGGCCTGGTGAACTTAAGGTGGGCGGGTGTGGGGGGACAGAGGTCTTCACCAGCAGTTTTCTTACCCTTCTATGGTCCGTAGTTGCTGTACAAGTGATGTCATGAAATGAGATAAGTAGCAAGTCGGGGGGGGGGGGGCAGAAGCACCTTGTGGAACATGTTTAGCAGAGCTTTTTAAAAAAATGATAGTTGCCTTTGCAAACGGGTCTCGCTCATTACTCATTTGAAACTAATGAGAATGAACCTTTTCCACTTGTAACAGTTTCTGACGTAACTTCTCCTCCAAAGAAGATGAATTTTCAGTGAGTCTCCCCCCCCCCCCATATATTAAAAATGATGTGGTAGATGGCAACAACATAGAAAAAAAAGTGTTCCTTCTGGAATGATCTTTCTAGATAAGTGGACCAACAGCAATGAGTCAGAAGGACGGAGAACGTAGCTATGTGGAAAAACACGTTTGATTGTGTTTGTGACATGTGACAAAAACATTTGCCGGCCTTGAGAATCAACTAACACCCTGAAAGTCAAGCCAACGACTTCCTCTCATGATGAATTTGCTCTGAATAATGTTATAATAGGTATTCCTCCAATGACCAAGTTTCTCTGCCCACTCTCTTGTCTTTGCCCAAGAGTGAAAAGTACCTGTTCGAAGCAGGGATAGTAATGGTCTATGAAGCATTCACTTCTGGGCAGGAAGCAGAAGTAAATAAACACAACTGGGTTCATCACAACGCCAAGCAAGTCATTTAAATCAAGCCCTAGTTTACATCTGGACCCCTTGTGGAGGTCAAATTATCAGTAATTTCCTAATGTGAAAAACCACGCCAATCTTCCTTCCTTCCTGCTGCAAAAGCTTTGAAAATTCTTGCCCCTTGGAGGGATGGTTTATAGCAACGATGGGAACCCATGGCCTACCAGATGTTACTGAACTACAACTCCCATCATCCCTGCCCATTGACCATGCTATGTGATTTTTAAAAAACATCTGAAGGCAGCCCTATTCAGGGCAGTTTTTAGCATGAGTTGTCGCATTGTGCTTTTACTATTTTTTGTTGGGAGCCACCCAAAGTGGCTGGGGCAACCCAATCAGATGGGCAGCATATAAATAAGTTGTTGTTGTTGTTGTTGTTGTTGTTGTTGTTGTTGTTGTTGTTGTTTTAATGTTATATATGTTAACTTTGCTGTGTTAAATGTGCATTCTGCAGTTGACCTCCTTGGTAATGCTTTGTTTTGACATCTTTAAGAGAATATTTTAGTTTCCTGTTAATTATGTTGCTTTGAATATATACTTTATACCTGATTTTCTTCATTAATGTTTTATTCTGGATTGATTTATTCGATGTCTTAATGTGTTGTAAACTGCTTTGAGATATTTTTCTTAAAAATATAAAATGGTATAGCAATAGCAATAGTAATATTGCTCGCAGCCATGTGAAATCGCTTTGTGACAGCCCTAGGCTGTGCTGTTGATGAGAGCATGCATAAGTCTAATATGCCACCTAGTGACAACTAAATGCTACCTTTAACTTCTCTATCATTTCCCCCCCCATAACGTAGCAAAGGGAAATGGAGTTGTACCAAGTAGGCAGGCCATTGCAGGCAGGGAGGTTTCAGCAAACTGGATGTGACCTGCCTGTCCACACCGGGGCATTTCATGAATTGATGGTTAAGCTCCTTTGTACTCCAGCTCTTGGAGCTCATACTTACCATACTTTTCCATCTAGAAGAAGAAGAGTTTGGATTTGATATCCCGCCTTTCACTCCCCTTCAGGAGTCTCAAAGCGGCTAACATTCTTCTTTCCCTTCCTCCCCCACAACAAACACTCTGTGAGGTGAGTGGGGCTGAGAGACTTCAAAGAAGTGCGACTAGACCAGGTCACCCAGCAGCTGCATGTGGAGGAGTGGAGACGCGAACCCGGTTCCCCAGATTACGTGACTACCGCAGTGGCGTAGCGTGGGTTGTCAGCACCCGGGGCAAGGCAAGTAATTTGCGCCCCCTAACCCATGGATTTGCGCCCCCTAACCCGTGGATTTGCCCTAACCCCAGATGTTGCGCCCGGTGCGGCCGGCCCCCCCTGCACCCCCCACGCTACGCCACTGGACTACCGCTCTTAACCACTACACCACACTGGCTCTCTATAAGATCTATAAGACGCCTCTTATTTTTGGTGACTCAAATTAAGAAAATGGGGGGAGATGGCACAGTGTTGCTGAGCTTTTTTGGGGGGATTACTCATGGTTGTTGAGCTTTTTTGAGGGGTATTGCTGAAAATTGCTCACACACACGCATTGCGAAATCCGCCTCCCATCTGTTCCATCACTGGCAAAAGCTGCCAATCGCCCGTGCAAGTGCCGGAGCATCAGCCAATCAACAGTACCCATTGACGCACCAGCCAATAACATGCACAATAGTTATTGACAGCTGCGGCAGCAACCAATCAAATGTCCACCCTATGCACTACCCATGTATAAGAAGACCCCCACTTTTTAACATAATTTTTTAGAAAGACAATAACATACTCTTATACATCGAAAAGTATAGTATATTGATCGGGGGGGGGGGCTCAAAGATTAACCTTTAGGCAAGCCCTTGGGACAGGGGTGGGGAACCAGAGGCCCTCCAGATGTTGCTGGAATTCAACTCCCACCAACCCCAGTCAGATGGGGGTTGAAGATAGGAACTGTGGTCTATCAACATCTGGAAGGCCACAGGTTACACATCTCTGGTATACAGTTAGGGTATCCAGGTGTAGGAACAGAGGCGGCTCTTGTGTCTTTAGCTAAATGGAAGAGGACAAACTCAGCAACTCCAACCCACCTATGTTCTCCAACCTAGCTATGTTCTGCCTCCAGTGTCAGAGGGCAGTCAGTAGATCACTAAATGCCAGATGCTGGTAACCATTACAAGCGGGTAGAGTTCAGCTTGCGTCTGATTGCTACTTGTGAGAACAGGATCCTGATCCATTTGGGCTCTTCTTGCTTTCTTATGGAGAGCAAACTAAGCAGGCACAAAGTTCACCTGCTCACAGTCTTCCCCCATTGTGGCGAGGTTGTTACAGTATTTCTATTTAAATCCTAGCAATTATTTCTAATTTAGGCCAGCCTGAGTCCTCTTTACTTTGGTGGTGCATTTCCTCCCTTTGGGTGACATCTTGGGAGCCGCACAAAATGTGGGAAAGTGGATTCATACATTAAAGGGGAGCTTTTCAGTTTTTGTTATGTAGAGAGCAATGAAACGCAATAGGTTTTAAGGCTCAAATCAGGACATATCTAATGCCGTATCTACACTGAACATTATACCGCTCCAGCAGTTATGGCTTCCTCCCTGCTCAAGAATCCCGAGAACTGTAGTTTGCTAAGGGTGCTAGGAATTATAGCTCTGTAAGGGGGTCGCCTAACGCTCCCTTAACAAACTATGGTTCTATCGCTTGTGCTATTGAAATAGGAATATTAAATAGTATATTATTACATACTCTAATATTAAATATTAACGGCTGGATGCTTTAATCAGCCTCGTTCATGATATTTATGTGGGTGTGTCATCATTGGTAATGCTCAACAGAAGTGAAAAAGAGGCATATGTAATGTAGGTTTTACATTCACACTATGAATGGATTTAAGGAAACACCACTTTTAAGCCTTGCCTGTGAAACACTCTGATGCACTCGCCAATCAGCTGTGTGTGTTTTCTTTTCTGTTTCTATTGGGGACCAGTTTTTCTTGGAAAATGGCTTGTGCGAGAGTGCCGGCTTCAATTAAACTAGAGCAGCCCACCCTCTGCCTGCACAGCTGCTTACATTTCTGACTTGCCAGTAGATGGCAGCTACACACAGAGTATTGTTGCCATTTCAGCCCAAAAGAATCAGCAACACAAAGCAAGTTGATATTTTAATTAGCCCAATGTCTTTTGCAAAAGTTGATTACTTCACCCATAGAAAACTGTGGGACAGTGAAAAGAATCCTTTCTATATTGGTATCATTTAGACACAAGGTAGTGCTAGTGTCTTAAGACATAAGCACAGACACATGTATGGATGGATTAATATATTAGAAGATATTGTGCTTTTGCAGAGCAGAAGACCTCAATAGTCTTATCCCCCATGAATTTGTCCAATCTTCCTTCAAAGCCATCCAAGTTGGTGGCCATCATTTGAAAAAGGCCATCACCTTTTCTTTTGGTAAGAATCCTTCCAATGCTTAGGGAAATTGCAATGTGCATCTTATTTATTTCCAATTTAATATACTTTAATTTAGGGGGCAGCAATGATGCGAACACTGCTAATGAAGAGAATTTGATGCTGGAAATGATATGGATATTCAGGGTGGGAAATGAATCGCCTTGCTTTCTCTAAAACGTAAATTTCTAAGTTTTCTTCCCTGTATGAAAAGCAGCATGTGCAAATCTATGCAAATCCATGTCCTATAGGCCCGGACCACTTGCTCTTTTTCATATAAGAAAAGTACCAGGCTGGTGAGACAAGACGGGGGGAAACTCCATCTGACAGCAGATTATCTTCTCCACCCATCGTAACCCAGGGCAGGATTTGGGACCAGCCAGCATTTATTGCATCACTTGGAATAGAGGAAGCGTCTTGGTTTGTGTTTCCCACATGGCAGCATGACATGAATGGCAACTACACCACAAGACCAGATGTTATGCTTTTGAGGAAGAGAGCATGTTTGGAGGGATTATTAGCTGTCACTATTTATATTACCAGGGCGCACAGCAATACCACCGGCATTATTCCCCCCCCCCAACTACATCTGAAATCAGTGTTAAAAAATAGAGAAGACAATGAAGTCCAAGACATGCTGCGACAAGATCTTTGTGATCTTCCAAGAAAAGCTGTGGCTTGCCAGCTGTTCAGAAGCAGCCATGGGCCAAAGCAATAAAATAACTTCCTACGGCAGAAGCCCCGGGATGCTGGAAAGAGGAATAATAGAATAGAGAGTAGGCCATGGGGCAATCCATGCAGAAGGTGACGCAAGTATATAACAGGCGCACAGAGCAGAGAGTAGGATTTGCTTGGGAGCATAAACAGACGTGGGCATAGGTACACTACTTGCAGAGGGTCACAATGCTGGAGTCTTGTATGTCTTGTGGCACGGATCCATGTTCATCCCAATACTTCAAAAGTGCGGATCGCACTGTGGTTTAAACCACTGAGCCTCTTGGGCTTGCCGATCAGAAGGTCAGCGGTTCGAATCCCCGCGATGGGGTGAGCTCCTGTTGCTCTGTCCCAGTTCCTACCAACCTAGCAGTTCGAAAACACACCAGTGCAAGTAGATAAGTAGGTACTGCTATGACAGGAAAGTAAAGGGTGTTTCTGTGCACTCTGGTTTCCATCACGGTGTTCCATTGTGCCAGAAGCAGTTTAGTCATGCTGGCCACATGACCAGAAAGCTGTTTGTGGACAAACGCCGGCTCCCTCGGCCTGAAAGCGAGATTAGCGCCGCAACCCATAGTCACCTTTGACTGGACTTAGCTGTCCAGGGGTCCTTTTTGCCTTTTGCAAAAGGAGGCCATGCAAGTGTGTCATGAAGGAGGAATTGAAGCCAGCTTTCAGCACTTTGCACTCCTGTCTCAGCGACATCTGTGCTGGCTTGGTCGTGTCCGCAGAATGGAAGATGGGAGCATCCCCACGGGGAGCTGGCCTCAAGCATCAAGACCATTGGCAGACCAACTCCACGTTACAAAGATGTCTGCTGATGTGACATGAAGACTGGCAACATCAAGCTTGCCATGTGGGAATGCTTTGCAGATGACAGCAGTGCCTGAGGCAGGCAGTCAGGTCCACAGCAGCATCTGCTAACTGGATGCTTTCATCTGCCCCAGCTGCAACAAAACATGTCCCTCTCACATCAGTCTCTCCAGCCACAGCAGGCACTGTAACCTTCCGACAGTTTGACTTCACCCCCAACGGCTAAGACAGGCAGATGCCAGCCAACTAATTTAGATGTCTCTGTTTTAGTCTACGTTGTGAGCCACCTTGGGTCCTGGACTTGGAAGAAAGACAGGACAGAAATAAATAAGAGATAAAATGATAGCAGAGACTTTACCTGTTTTGTTTTGTTTTCATTTTGTAGCATACATTATTTTTTCCCACTGCCATTTTTTTCCTCTCACAAAAATCTTGTGAGGTAGGATAGACTCCAACTTGGTTCCCTCTGGATTTTTTGGACTACAACTCCCATCAGCCCCAGCCAGTTTGGCCAGTGATCAGGATGATAGGAGTTGTAGTCCAAAACATCTGGAGGGGACCAGGGTGGAATCTACATTCATATAAAAAAATGTTCTGAAAATGCCTTTTTTAAAAAGCGCTTTTCAAAATACATTCAATTTTCCATAAGACTCACCATTGCCATCTAGTGTCACATTGTATATTGCACTTAAAACACACAAAATGTTTTATTTGCAGCTGTACAGTAGTACCTTCGTTCTTGAATGGCTTGGCTCCTGGACAAATCGGCTCCCAAACACCACAAAACTGGAAGTAAGTGTTCTGGTTTGTGAACGTTTTTCAGAAGCCGAATGTGCAACGCGGCTTCTGCTTGACTGAAGGAAGCTCCTGCAGCCAACTGGAAGCCGTGCCTTGGTTTTTGAACCATTTTCGGAGTTGAATGGACTCCCAGAATGGATTAAGTTTGAGAACCAAGATACCACTGTATAGCTGAGTCTCAGGTTGAGGAAGCCTGAGCTAGACTGATATATAATCTGGAATGAGGATTTTAGTACCGCCATGAAACAATGGCTTCCGTCACCTGGCGAGCTCTATGGAAGAGTAGGCCACTTTGACAGCTGTGCCACCACAATGAGTCTAGCGTAGCTTCTGCGTGGAAGAATGGGCTCCGCACACCCAGCCTCCAGCCCTGAAAAAACAAACAAATGGTAAACCTTGGATGGAAAATGTGATTTATGAAGACTGGATTGAATTATGATAGATCTGGCTGGGAAATGCAAGGATTCTGGTGTGACCTAAAGATATAAAATGGACGTCTCCTCGAACATTCTTGGGGTGGGGTGGCGAAAGCTGGACTTTGCAGTCAGCCAAAGGATATGAGAGGAGACACTTTTATAACCATCAGCGTAATGCTAAACAAACTCTGAAACATTAATGGGAGTAATTTAAACATATTTCCTGCAATTTGTAATATTTATTTTGATATATGTTCAGAATGTTTATGTAATTCCACCCCACCCCCCAACTCAGTGCATGAGCAGCTCTTGGCAAAAGAGCCATATCTTCCCAGGCGTGCAAATCTGCTATTATGATTGGCTGAGCTTTAATAAATGATCTGTAATACCGAATACCAGCCAAGCGCTGGGATCAGAGATGTGCCAGGAGGACCACATTGCCCAGGGTTCCAAAATGGAAATATTGATTCGTCGTCATAGATGGCTTGACCTGGTTTGACTTACTGTTGACCCCACAGAAAAGTTCAGCTGTGGAATGCTTTCTCTTACCCATAAGGTAGAAGATACCTAGAAACCCTTTTAGTTTCTAGGGTTGGGTGAGATATGGTCATCTACCACTGCTGTGGCCTTTCAACAAGCCATTTCTGCGCCAGGAAGAGGAATTAATAATTATAATAATAATTCTATCCATTCAAGGGTCTCAGGGCAGCTCACAGCATTAAACTACAATATAAAAACATAATAAAAACAAGAACAGAACCAATAACACCCCCTCCTACAAACATATTTGAAAGGATATAGGATGTTAATGTGCCAAATAGTAACAGTAATAGTAATTTATTATTTGTAGCCCACCCATCTGGCTGGGTTTCCCTAGCCACTCTGGGCAGCTTCCAACAAAGATTAAAAATACATTAAAATGTCACACATTAAAAACTTCCCTGAACAGGACTGCCTTCAGATTTCTTCTAAATATCAGGTAGTTGTTTATCTCTTTGACATCTGATGGGAGGGCGTTCCAAAGGCGGGCGCCACTACCGAGAAGGCCCTCTGCCTGGTTCCCTGTAGCTTAGCTTCTCGCAGTGAGGGAACATGGTTGAAGAGGAACATTTTTGACTGGCGCCTAAAGGTATATAATGAAGGTACCAGGCGAGCTTCCCTGGGGAGCCACTGCAGACAAGGCCTGTTCTCACAGTGCCACCCTCTGGACCTCTCGTGGAGGAAGCACACAGAGAAAGGCCTTGGAGGATGATCTGAGGGTCTGGGTAGGTTCATATAACAGCTGTCATCGCAAGATGTACTATTGATGTTCCAAAATGTAGCATATCGATAAGGAAGGCTTCTCCCTGCCTCCCCCACCCCAACCTCTGAAAAGGTTTGCAGTGATTCACAGGAGCAGCTCACCAGGGGCTAATAGCTATCGTGTAGAACAACCGCATGAAAAGGTGGTAGCTTAGTGGCAGAGCACCAGCTGGGCATGCAAAACTAGCCATGTTCAAATCCATGGTGCCACCTGGTGGGGCCAGGAGAGACCCCTGTAGGAAATTCTGTAAGTCAGTGTAAACAATACAAAGCTAGATGAACCATTGGCTTGACCTGGTATGTTGATATGTTGCCTCCATTGTGTTCCTTGGCTCTGTCTCAATGCCTCCTTCACCCCTGGCAGCTTTTATGGGCTGGGCTTGACCCACGTAAGTGAAAATTGGGCCTAAATGGCCAAAAAGGGGAAAGGCACCATTTTACTAGACGGATTCATATTTGGTTTCAGTGAGTCAGCATGGAGAGGCATCAGATTCCATTCCACTGGGATTTACCTGGATTTCCATTCTAAGGCTGCAAACACAACATGTTTAAAGGGCAGAACTTCCCCCCAAAGAATCCTGGGAACTGTGGTTTGTCCTTATCACAGCATTACAGTTTCCAGGACCCTTAACAAACCACAGATCCCAGGATTCTTTGGGGGAACCCATGTGCCTTAAAGGCATGGGGCGTATGACGCTGAAGTGATTGATGAAGGGCTTTTGCTAAGCATCTGAGATCAACTAAGAATATCCTGCTGATAGCACCATCCTTGCACCAAACCTGGGAAATAGAAGTATTCTTGGCAAAACCGTTTTCTCTGGAGATTTGCCAGAGCCCTAGGCTGAGCATATTTAGATGTGCCCCATATGCCTGGCCACCAAATTCCTGCCCCAGTTAGGGGGGGAAAACATGGTTTCCCCCCATTTATGTATTAAATTACATTCCCTATTTATGTATTACATTTCTATCTCACCATTTCTCCAAGATTATATTTTATATCCCACTGTTTCTCCAAGATGGTGTACATAGTGGTTCTCCCTCTCCCCATTCAGTAGATTTTGTTTTATGCGGATTGTAATACGGTGATATCGTCTGCCAAGATTATCCTGGATAGTATTTAAACTTCAGTCAATAACATTTTTAAATACTGCACAAACAAACAATCATGGTCTATTAAAGCTAAAACATATTTTATGTCATATTAATCTCTGGGACCAACGGCAGTAACAGTCTTTATGGAATGCAATATAACTTTATTAGCTACGTTATTTTACAGCACCATCTGGTGGCTCTGTTATATAAACAGAGAGCATCTTTCATTCATGTTTAGCGTTATAAAGGAAGCTTCAGCTGTGTGTATTACAAACTCAACAACTGCTTTTTAATACATTTATCATCGTGATTCCATTTAGTGTCTCTGTTAGAGTCTAACAGGAGCTCATTCTTCCCTATTTCATGGCTTGTGTGCATAGGTCTTAATGGGCACAGGTTTCCTTTAAAAAGGGAAGTCCTTTAGCTTATTTTAATTGCTTTGCATGCTTTTAATCTGACAATATGGGAGGAACTTTTTTTTTTTCTGTGTCATGTTGCTATGCACCACAGTATCCAAGCAGCAACTCATATAGACCAGATTGAGGATTTTAGTACTGCCATGGGATTATGGTTTATCTCATCCTGGCTGGTGTGCCACAAAAATGCCATGGCAAGGTTCAGCTTGCGTGTAGAGGTCATTCTTTGCTCCTCTTGTCTGGCATCCCATGGCATATAAGCAATTAGCAGTAAGTTTACACTGGCCCAAATGGACAGTTAAAGAAGGGAAGGTTTTCTTAGCAAACAACGCCAGCTTCTTTGACATTAACCACAAGAGGTTCATGGTCCTGAAGCAGAAAGGAATAATTGCTGATGGAGACCAAGGAAGAGGCCAGAAGATGGTGATTGTATGTTACTTCCCATCATTGGTATTCAGCTTTGCTATATAGAGTCATGCAGCAGCTCTTGGATCTCTTTAAGTCATAATTACATACTCAATGCAACTGAGCTTTGTGTTGTCTTCAGGCTGACCTGCAAGCCAACCGGGTCAGCTCAGGTGGGTGGCTTAGTCAAGCTCACTGAACCAGACAGGTAAAGGCCCAGCTCAGAATGTACAAGGAAAGTGTTCATAATCACATAAGCAAGGAGATGGGTGCCCTCCCCTCACCACCTTAAAGATTAATGTGAGATGGTACATGCAGAGGCACAGGTTTCATAGCAACTCAGTTGGTGGGGCTTCATGTGGAGTGCCTGTAAAACGTGATAAGAACATAAGAAGGTTACTGGTAGAGCAGATCTAGCGTCGACCTAGTGCAGATTCCTTCCTCTCAGGCTGCATACACACCATAGATTTAAAGCGCAAGGGTTTTCCCCAGAGAATCATGGGAACTGTAGCTTATCCCTCATAGAGCCCTTAACAAACTCTTAGCAAACTACACTTCACAGGATTCCTTGGGGGGGGCATATGGTGTTCACACAGTCACAGTCTCCAACCAGATGCAGGTGGGAAGCCAACAGGTAGATACATCAGGTGTGTGGAAGACAACAGAGTACCTGCCAGTTGCTCCTCTACCAGGTGACCCCTCAGTTGCCTCAAATGTATCATATTTTGACCCAAGTGTGTCAATTTTTTTCCTAGTTAGGCAGGTTCTCCAATGTTTGGCACATTACCTAATTATGCCACTTGAAGATTCACAAATGTGTATGTGAAGAAAGCGTTGGGTCTGAGATGATAGGAAAACCCTGCTTCTTCTGGTGGCTGATTTGCGATGGGCTTTTCACCTCTGTGATCCTGGTTGCCTGGAGAATGTAACTGGGATGTATGAGCTTTTTCTGTGACATCTTTGGGACTTCACTGCCAAATAAAAGTGTTCAGGGTAAGAATAAATTAAAATGACATTTGGCATAGTTGTAAATGTGGGCATGTGCATTCTGTTGGATGAGGAGAAGTTGCAAACAAGAAAAGGAGATTTACTTGACAGAAAAATATTCAGTCATTACATACATCATGTGTGCCTATCATCCTTAGAAGATCTGCCAGACTGGAGGGTTTTTTGTTTTGTTTTTAATCATTTCTTTGAATATTAATAACCGAATAGCAAAAAGGCCAGAGCTACAAATGACAGGAATATGTAAACAGTGGCAGAGGGCCAAAAATACAACAGAGATGACAATCATGTGAATCTTTGCGCCAATATAAATTGTGTTGAATCTGGTAGTAGTTTTAAGATGAGGATCCAGGAAAAGCAGTTAGGAACAGGTCAGCCATCCCTCATCCCAGACATTGTTGGGTTTGGTTTAGAACTGTAGACCACAATCTCCTGGCAAGTTCTCCTGTGCAAGCAGAGAAGGTTTGAGAGACATTTTGATCCCTGGCAGGAAATCCAAATGATGCTCTTCCACCACGGTGCACCATGGTGGCAAAAGTATGTTAAGAAACCAAATACAACTGACAATAGTCTGCTCTTCGATGGAACTCCAAAATCCACCACCCTGCGTTGCATAATGGTATGGATAATTTTCTGTGTAAACTTCTTTGAGATAACAGAAACACAACAAGAGCTTAGGTTCTGCAGATGACCTGTTTGTTCAACATTCATCCTGATTTCCTTTACACAAATCTTATTCAGTGGCTAGACTATGGCCACATTCACACTATATATTTAAAGTACTATGACACCACTTTAAACAGTCATGGCTTCCCCCAAAGAATTCTGGGAGCTGTCATCTGTTAGGGGTACTGTAAGTTCTTAGGAGACCCCCTATTCCCCTCAGAGAGCTGCAGTTCCCAGACTGGTTTAGCAATCAGTTCTTCTTCACAAGGAACTCTGGGAATTACATCCCTGAGAGGGGAACAGGGGGCTCCTAACAACTCTCAGCACCCTTAACAGATGACAGCTCTTGAGATTCTTTGAGGGGAAGCCATGGCTATTTCAAGTCGTATCATAGTGCTTTAAATGTATGGTGTGAATGTGGCGTATGTCTGGTCTTTATTGAGCATTCATTTTGATGTGTTTATGGGGTGATTATATGACAATGTGCATTCATCCTGTATTCGCCCTGATTTGTTTGTGGTGTGTTTACGAGCCTTCCCATTAAACATCTGTTCATCCTACATTTACACTTCATTTTCCAAACTGCCAAAAGCCTGGCTATCCCCCCCCCCCCAGTGGACTTGTTGCACTAGGGTGGCAGAGTACTTTAATCCACTTTAAATTTGCAAGCCTTAAGTTCTAGTATGAGCTTGAATTCCTCCCAGAAAATAGTGAATGTTTGGAAGAACTCTTCAGACCTTTTGTCCACGTCCCCTTTTCTTTTTCAACAGGCTTGTGCAAGAGAACTTTTCACCCACATTTCAAGCACTAGCAAAACCACCCAGTCTTCCTGCCTACAGCAATCTCCCATCTTTTTCTGAACCAGGACCATCCCAGGACAATATGCTCAACGGAATCTCTGATCTGGACCTTGTATAGAAAAGAATGAGCTTTCCGCCCCAAGAATAAGTCTCAAAGCTTTACTGCAAAACAGTCTTAACACTACTTAATTTAAACATTACATGAACAAAATAGCAAAGTAGCACGTTGCAAACAAGCAATGTGGTTCAATCTCTGAACTCTTTATGCCGTTCAGTAAACTTTCCTCTCTCTGATCCCAGAGAGAGACCCTAAGCTTGTTCATCATTTCAGAGCTTCTCTGCAACTGCTGCTAGCCATCTCTGACTTCTCCAAGTTTCCTCTCCTGCTGTTAGCACTGCAGCTTGTGTTTCCTGGTGATGAGTCACTGAAATGGAAAAACACCAGCCTGCCGCTTTCACCCAGAGTGGAACCTCTTAAGGTAACCTTATGTTTGTAGCATTCCAAATACAATACATCCAAACACAGCATTTCATGCACTTTAAACTTATAACTTTAACAGATGCTTCCTCATTTGATGTATAGAAATCAGCCAGACTAGCAGCCAGACTGGTGGTTGGATGGCATCGTTACAGCACCTGATGCCAACAGGATACTTTAAGGGATAAACACACAGCTCTGTCTTCTATGACCTCACTGCCTCTAAGATGCTAATGGCAGGACCAGCCCTATTGTGATTTTGAAGCCCACCTCTTGAGTTCTGGGCTGTGAAGAGGGAGCATACAAAGGATACACGGATAGGCAATTCTCTTGCAGCACAGTTTTGGTCCTTGAATATAAGGTCCTTGGTACTGGGCCCCTGTTACTTTGGATAAAAGAGCAAATGTATGTTTTATTTTATCATTGTCTTGAAAGGCCGCAATTTCCCTCAGTTCCTGCTAGAGGGAGAATGTACAAAGTGGTGGGAGAAAAACATTTTATGTGAACAAACTCTGGATCACTAAGCTGTTAGGTGTGATGCAGACCCCAACAGTGGCCCTGAACTATGTTGCCATGGCAATATCTTAACAATGGACTCATTGTATGGCAAACAGCTGAAGCAGGGTTTAAACAAAAAAAAAAGTATTAGCATGCCATACCAAAGACCTTATCATCTCTATATGTTGACAGAAAAGAAACAGGCTGGTAGAAATTAAAGCAAAAGTATGTGCCCTAGTAAAGATACTAGAATAAAAACAAGGGATCCATTCTCTGATATGTAACCTCTGGCTGGAAGCGTTTCTCTGGAACTTCTCTGGCAATTTTCTTTTTTGTTTCATTTTTGTCCCATTTGCTTTGGCTTCTAATAAGTTCTCCACAGGCAGGCAGGCTGGCTGGGGAGGGGGAAGAGCTATATTAGCTGCTCATGTGTTTCATAATTCCAGAATTTGCCTGAGCCGCAAGAGGAGGAAAAAAATGTCAGCGTCTCACAGCTGGGAAAGAAGCTTTGGTGACTCAGTAAGCATGTTAAATTATTATGGTTATTACTTGTCCTGTGTTAAGTTAGGGTGTGGGAGTGCTGAGCCAAAGGGAATCCTGGCCATATTTAATTGTTAATCCCCCAGCGATGAGGGGCTTCTAGAAAATTCTCGGGAAGAAGTGATTCAGCTTCCTAGGAAACCAAAGAAAACTCTGGCTGCTAGGAGGAGGCTCTAAATAAACACTGAAGGCCATGAAGGAACATGGAGGCCTTCCTGCTGAGAGAGCATGTTAATGTAGACACCGACTAAATTATACTTCACTTTCTTCAAGTCTGACTGGATGTTATTTTGAGGATGGTGACGGTTCGTGACAGAAATTCAGTCCCTCCCGCACCCCATTCTTTTCGTCTGGGTATGTCATGTTGGTTCTGCAGTGCTTTGGGCTCAATAACATGGTTCAAGGAATTGATTCAGACCCCTTTCATTTTGCCAAGGGAAGTGGAGAGTTAAACTACACTTCCCAGGTTTCTCTCAGGTATAACAGTGGTATAAATGTGCTTTAGATGCAGTGCTTTTTTTTTCTTTAGAAATGTTTAGGGGTGCTCTCATTTTGGCTCAAGAAAACCACCATTTTATAGTTCAAATCAGGAAAAATAAATACAGTAAATGGACAAAAGTACAAAGAACATGCATTGCACCAGTAAAGGAAAGGAAGCTGCCATCGGAGGTGGTAACAACGAAACTGATCAATCACCGTGCTAGATTCAAACTCCTACTTCACACATTAAATGCTCGCTTCTGTCTGAGACTCGGGAAACACCATGACAGGAAATGAGGTTGCCATCAGGGGTAGCAATGGAGTTGACAATTAACCGTGCTAGAGAAGAAACAAACAAACAAAAAAATTAGATTTTTAGTTTCTTCTCCTGTTAGATTCACAAAATGTTTAGGGGTATGCGTCCCCCCAGAAAAAAAGCATTGTTTAGCTATATGGTGCAGGTGTGACCGAGGTCTTGTGAAATGCAAAATCAAGGTCCCTGATTGTGTGAGGATAGAGCTTACATATGTACAAGATATGCACCCATACAGTCTGTTCATTTCTGGCCTTAAGGTGAACAAGTGGAGGTCAACCAATGGGCCCAATCCTTTCCCTTCTGCATGTTTTCTGTCTTACCTGTAATTGTTGTGTGAGGATAGTTCATGTCAAAGGTTGATCTCAAGTACTGCTTGAGGCAGCAGCTTCCATTTTCTTCATGCAGCGTCTGCAAATGGGAAATCTCTGACCTCACTTAGGAAAACTCTCTCTGTGTCTGGAAAAGCTTCGTGTTGTGTCCATGTGAGAGAAGGCCTCGAGAATTAATTTTCAACCGCAGTGAACATTTTACTGCAGTTTACAGAGTAATGTTTACAGAGGTAATTCTCCCTGTTATGCACAACTGTCTTGATAGAAATGGTTTTGTTGAGTAACCCACAACAACAACACCCTTTTCCTTAATAGAATGCCTAGGGATGATTAATTTGCAAACTGTGTTGAAAAGATCTCTCAAACAAAGTGTATATCATTTGGATCTATTTATAGAACCACAGAGCCTTCTGAACATCTTCCCCATGAATGATTTTTGACCTCATGTTTTGTTTTACTTGGGTTACTAAAAATTATACACAAGTTTTAACAAATATTGAAGTATTTATCTATTGGTTTGAAAAGTTTTGTGAAAAGAGAAATGATGTATAAAAATAGAGGCCATGGGCCTGGGGAATTGCTAGATGTGCTCAGATGGGTTATCAGTTTTGTTCCCTTCAGAATACCCTCGCCCAAATCTTTGTCCCTGCATTGCAAACTGCCCTCAAAGCGCCCTGGAATTTTTTCTTTTTTAAAAAAGCAGGTTTTGATGCAACAGAGAGGAGCTGCTGTTAGGAAACAAAACAAAAAAGTCTTCAAAGTGAGCACATGAAGCTGGTCACACAGTTCCCTGGATTGTGGCCACGAATAATTGAATACTTTATATTAGATTCATTCTATAGCAAAAGTGCATACAGCTTCACCAGTTGTAAAGGTACCCCTGCCCGTACGGGCCAGTCGTGTCCGACTCTAGGGTTGTGCACCCATCTCACTTAAGAGGCCGGGAGCCAGCGCTGTCCAGAGACACTTCCGGGTCACGTGGCCAGCGTGACGAAGCTGCTCTGGTGAGCCAGCACCAGCGCAGTGCACGGAAACGCCGTTTACCTTCCCGCTATAAAGCGGTACCTATTTATCTACTTGCACTTAGGGGTGCCTTCGAACTGCTAGGTGGGCAGGAGCTGGGACCAAAAGACGGGAGCTCACCCCGCCGCGGGGATTCGAACCGCCGACCATACGATTGGCAAGTCCTAGGCGCTGAGGTTTTACCCACAGCACCACCCGCGTCCTTTCACCAGTTGTACATGGTTGTTATTAAGCCGAGGAGAGAAACACATCACTGTAACACTCAATACAGAGACATAGGACTCAGCAAGATTGGTAAAGAAAAAGCGTTTTATATGCATTTTAAGGGACGCGGGTGGCGCTGTGGGTAAAACCTCAGCGCCTAGGACTTGCCGATCGCATGGTGGGCGGTTCGAATCCCCGCGGCGGGGTGCACTCCCGTCGCTTGGTCCCAGCGCCTGCCAACCTAGCAGTTCGAAAGCATCCCTGGGTGCAAGTAGATAAATAGGGACCACTTACCAGCGGGAAGGTAAACGGCGTTCCGTGTGCTGCGCTGGCTCGCCAGATGCAGCTTGTCACGCTGGCCATGTGACCTGGAAGTGTCTGCGGACAGCACTGGCTCCCAGCCTATAGAGTGAGATGAGCGCACAACCCTAGAGTCTGGCAAGACTGGCCCGTACGGGCAGGGGTACCATTACCTTTTTATGCATTTTATATGCATTATAGGACGCGGGTGGCGCTGTGGGTTAAAGCCTCAGCGCCTAGGGCTTGCCGATCGGAAGGTCGGCGGTTCGAATCCCCGCGGCGGGGTGCGCTCCCGCTGCTCGGTCCCAGCGCCTGCCAACCTAGCAGTTCGAAAGCACCCCCGGGTGCAAGTAGATAAATAGGGACCACTTACTGGTGGGAAGGTAAACGGCGTTTCCGTGTGCTGCGCTGGCTCGCCAGATGCAGCTTTGTCACGCTGGCCACGTGACCCGGAAGTGTCTCCGGACAGCGCTGGCCCCCGGCCTCTTGAGTGAGATGGGCGCACAACCCCAGAGTCTGTCAAGACTGGCCCGTACGGGCAGGGGTACCTTTACCTTTATATGCATTATAACACTGTGACACCAGATGGCAGAGTGGAGTTCTGTTTTTGCCAACCCAATTTCTCCCACCCAGTTCACAACATGTTTAATTGAAACGCTTCTTTGGTGTGTCTAGATCCAACCGTATCACTGTTCCATTCTTAACACAATTACATTCAACCGTACATACCAACTTATTGGGTTGAATCCAAAGCTGCTCTTCCATTTGAGGCAGGGCTAAAGGGCTTTTTTTCCAGCTGGAACTCACAGGAACTGAGTTCTGGCACCTGTTAGGTGGGCGCCATTGCCATTCTAAGAGAATGAGGGAGGTGTTCATGGTGAGTTCCGGCACCTCTTTCTTCTAGAAAAATAGCACTGGTTTGAGGCCTCCACTAATAGAAGGTGTGAAGAGTAGATTCTTGCCAACCCACTCCAGCCCCTGCTGCCTCTTGTGCCCCATGGCAATCTGTTCCAGAGAGATTAGAGGTCCTGTTGGACAGCAAGGGAGGTGATGCAGGGACTGTAGGGGGAATTGGCGAAAAGCTATTTGCCCTTTCCATTGGCAGAAGCTTTCATTATGGTATGAAGGCCCTCTAAATGTGGCATGAGTGCTCAGTCTAGGGGTTGATACAGACACCAGCCCTGTTTGTTGCCTGCTCAGTCTCACAGTCAACTAACATTCATTTGAACAGATGAACCCTGGTAATAGCACATGGGTGCGGAGTGGAGTCTGCAGCAGAAATGTTGTTCCCACCTCCTCTCCATGTTCTCATTGAACAGGCTGAGAATTCTCCTGTCCCCATTCCCACTTTTTTGTGGGTATGCCTTGAATATAGACTTCAGCTCCAGGGGGCTGAGGCTCTTTGAGCCTCCTCAATCTTTTTTGGGAGGAGGCCACCCCCCATTGTTGAGGCCAGCTGTGGAACAGGACGTTGTGTGACATTGCATTGGGCCTCCTCAATGCTATTCGGAAGATGGCACCTCTGGTGTCAAATGTTGGATAGGGATACAAACAATGGACATTTGGTGATGGACAAGGAGGGGCCACAAATGGCCAAGGGCTTGTATGTTGTGCAGGTCTGACTTATATGAAGCTTATGCATTCATTCACAAGGATTTCAGGAAGCACTAGAGAACAGCAAGGGAAAAAACGGCCACTAATGGCCATATCCACAAAAGCAGCAACACCCTTAGATATTTTGGAACTTGAAATAACAAGGTCAAAAATAACTTCCTTCCACTCTAGCTATTTCTGGAATTTGGTGGTAACCTTCCTTAAGATACAGATCCTGGAATGAGTAACTGTGTTTGTTCACCAAACTCCTGATGTGCTCTTTTATGGCTTTCTCAAGTTTAAGGCTACCTTTCTGGAAAGAAATACGGCAGCTTGCCCCAGAGGCTTTTAAGGAACTCTCAATCTCTTAAATATAGCCCAGGACACCACTCGACTTGGCTATAAAAAGCTGGCGGTCACTTTGATCAGATCTTTAGGGTGAAGACATGACACAAGGCCTTAAGAACTGGAAGTGGTGTGAAACTATGACAGTATTTTAAAAGTGTATACCTAATTGACCTTGGTGGTGAATCATTCAGAGTGGGGAGAGAGTATAATGAGATAAGAGGCCGAATCATGTAACCAGGATATGACAAATTATTTGTGGTGTGACAGCAGTTTGGTGTGGCCAAAATGTGACGGAGCTAGATTGCTTGGGGTAGAGTCAGTCTGAGGAAAACAGGTATGCGCACAAATTTAAGAGTGCACAGTTCTTAAGGATGAATAGGTGACGGTATTTTGTTGCAGTGCACCATTCGTCAACCTCTGTTATCTGTTCCCCAGGGGTGTCCCAAAGCGTTTTTGGTGCCTGAGGCGAAATGCCCCATTGCTGATATTTTTCCAGAAAAACAGGTGCTGGAACTCACCATGAACACCTCCCTCATTCTCACCTGCCCACCTGAGAGGTGCCTGAACTGAGTTCCGTCAAGTTCTGGCTGGAAAAAAAACAACCCCTGGGCATGAAGTTCTGCAAGGGCTTCCCCTCCAGGAAAAGCCCTAGCAAAACCTCACGCTGGGCTCTGCAAGCCCTTTGCCAGTCTCTGTTCCTGCCCAGTGGCAAAGATGAGCAGTTGAACGCCTCCCCTGTTGCCGACTCAGCAAGAGAGTTGTTGTTCAATAGAGCTTTGCTGCTGGTCCCTCTGTGCTCCCAGATGGAACAGATACCGCTGCCAATCCCTCTCTTACCTGGGTTGCCACCTCTTGCATTTTTGCCGCCAGAAATGGCTGCATCACACTTCCTCATGGGTGGGCCAGCTCTGCTGTTCCCTGTACATCCAGTTGCTACCTGGGTAAGAACTTACTCATGCTTTGAATCAACAATGGAGTTTGGAGGACGTCTGCAAAGGCAGAACATGACCCAATGACTGTTATTATTTTACAATTGTATATCCAGGGTGTTGTCTATGGAGCCAGTTTTCTTAGGAGAATAAGCATTTTTTTAAAAGATAATAATCTCAGAATAACTAGGAGAAGCACTGAGCTCAGTAGCCATAGCAGAACAAGCTCTCTATAGATGGCTTGTCTGAGGAAAAAACAAAACACTGTTCTGTGCAGCCAGTGAAGAAACAGATTGGGGGGCTAGGGGGAGACCATAAAATACTAAAACTGGGAAGCTTTTCAGACAACAGGAAGGAAGTCAGCAGTCCAAAAACCTTCCCACTTTTAAGTAGCATAATTGTGAGTAAAATTATCAGCAGGCCTTTGAAGCAATTAAGGGAAAGAAGTCAGGAAAGGGGTGTTTATACAAGCCCAACCAAGCCAAATACAAAATGAATCTCATTTAAGAAAATGTTTTCGTAAGACATGTAACCTCAGTTAACTTCTAACACAAGTCATTTTCCGCAAACCTCTTGCAGTACAGTGTTCCTACGCTGCCAATTTTGCCACCCCTCAGGGCTACTGGAAACAAAATATGTGGGAACAGGGCTGGCTTATGGTGCAATCCTAAACATTTCTACTCAGAAGTAAGTCCTAGTGAATTAAATGGAGGCATACTCCCATGTAAATGGGGTTGGGATTGCAGCCTTAGTCCTATAATGATATTCATTTAGGGTTGCATATATCCATGCCAGTTTTCCCTCAAGCTGTTGTTTCAAACTACAACTCCCATCATCCCTGGCCATGTGTTGTTTTAGGCTAATGGGAGTTGTAGTCCAAAACATCTGGAGGGCTTATCCATACTGTAGCTTAATGTGATTAGCAGCCTCCCTGCACTTACATTAATTCTCCTTTGCCTACATGTCGTTATCCTCCAAATCACCGACTTCCCCTCCTTCCCTCCAGGTCTCCCCATTCTAGGGACACTCTGAAAAAAGAAGGTAGGAGAAACCCCCTTGAACTAGGACAATGCTTCTTGCTGCCTGGGTGGAGTGGTAAGTGAGTGTGTGCAGAGCAATGTAGATTCTGTGGATAAGTAAGAGTCACATCCATTGCTCTGCCTCCACTAGAAGGAAGCCAGAAGGTTGCCCAGGAAGGAAAGTATGGTGTATCTGAAAAAGGTTCCCCACTCCTCGTATGAAGGAGCGCCTCTATCCCCATCGTTCTACCTGGACACTGAGGTCCAGTGCCGAGGGCCTTCTGGCGGTTCCCTCACTGCGAGAAGCCAAGTTACAGGGAACCAGGCAGAGGGCCTTCTCGGTAATGGCGCCTGCCCTGTGGAATGCCCTCCCAGCAGATGTCAAACAACTATCAGACTTTTAGAAGACATCTGAAGGCAGCCCTGTTTAGGGAAGCTTTTAATGTTTGATGCATTACTATATTTTAATATTTTGTTGAAAGTTGCCCAGTGTGGCTGGGGAAGCCCAGCCAGATGGACGGGGTATTAATAATAATAATAATAATAATAATAATAATAATAATAATAATTTTATTTTATTTTATTTTATTTTATTTTATTTTATTTTATTTTATTTTATTTTATTTTATTTTATTTTATTTTAATTTTAATTTTAATTTTATACAAGGCAACTTCCCAATACATATCCATATCTGAACAGTTGGTTGGAGCATGGCGCTGATAATGCCAGGGATGCATGTTCGATCCCTGTATGGGATGGCTGCATATTCCTGCATTTTCAGGGGGTTGGACTAGATGATCCTCTAGGTCCCTTCCAACTCTATGAGTCTTTGATTCCCACTGCTACTGTAGGGTGGTGGGCTGGGCGGGGTTTTTTTTGGTCAGTGTAATTTATCTTTGTGATTCTTCTGAGACCATGAGAATCTTGCCTTTTAATGCTTGAGCACAGTTAACTTTTGACCTGTGTCAGCTGTCAGGTTAGAGCGAGCTTAGTCACATCAGTCTGAGCAGGAATTAAAACCAAGCTCAGGAAGGTGAAAGGGCAAAGCCTTAAAGGGATCACCTTAATTGACTGGGCCTCCCAATGCCCTCCCGCTGCCCTGCTCTTGTACATTAACCCAAATGCCTCTAGTTCTTCTCCAACCTGTTTTCGTAGAGCAGAAAGACTTACCCTGTCAAATAACAAAGCTGAGCGGTAGAAGGAACGTGACCTCAGATCTTCCTGAGAGGAGTACTTAAGATCATGCTGAATTCCGGGCTTTATCCTGCTCCTTTCCAAGTGGGTTTAAGAGATGAAAATGATCAGCCAGATCCTCCTTTGCTCAAAATATGTCAGTGGTATTGCAAGACCGTCTGGCTGCCATTTAAGTTTGCGGCCTTTGTGTACTTGAAACAACCATGACTGGAACATGGTTTCAGGCATGCTGCATGTATTATCTAATGAGCTTGTGAGGATAAGGTCATTCCCCACCCCTTGAAATGTTGTTCCTATGCAACTTTTTTTACTGGCACGCTCCCTCCCAGGGACAGCACGACATAGAAGGCAGGAGCTCTAATGCCCTGTGTGCTTTTGCAATCTACTAACCACTGTGACTTTGCATGGCATTAGCCTTCATGAGATGCCTTGGTGACATTATTGCCACATACAGTTTGTGTGTGTGTGCAGGTAAGGTAAAAGGTAAAGGACTGGACTTAACCTGGATGGTTAAGTCCAGTCAAAGGTGACTATGGGGTTGCAGCGCTCATCTTGCTTTCAGGCCGAGGGAGACTGCATTTGTCCACAGACAGCTTTCCGGGTCGTGTGGCCAGAATGACTAAACTGCTTCTGGCACAACGGGACACTGTGATTGTTATGTACTGATATTCTCACCCTGGGCCAGCGGGGGATACTTTTCACTCAAGTCCACATATGCAAATAAGGGATCGAAAGTGACGTTCAGTGGTTGGATAGTTACAGAAAATGGTTACTGTTGCGTTCTAGTGGAGCTCTATATAAGCAGGCTGGCTGAACCCTTCAGTTCAGTTCTGTTCTGGCCTGTGAATAAACAAGAGCTGTTTGAAGAATCTCTGTGTCATCTGATATGTTCACCCACAACTTAACAGTGATGGAAGCCAGAGCACACGGAAAGGCTGTTTACCTTCCTGCCCCAGCTGTACCTATTTATCTATCTGCACTATAGGCATGCTTTGGAACTGCTAGGTTGGCAGGAGCTGGGACAAAGTGATGGGAGCTCACCCCATTGTGCGGATTCGAACCGCCGACCTTCTGATCAGCAAGCCCAAGAGGCTCAGTGGTTTAGACCACAGCACTACCCGCGTCCCTTTTGTGTGTGCACACCACCATAGCAGCATAGTAGGCACCAGAGAGGGAAGGAGGAAGGAGACCTTGCCTTTGCCACAGAAGCAAGAAATGTTACCATAAGTGCCAGAGGAGAGGCAAGCAGGTAATCAGGCTGTCATGTGTTGCACTGAATGTCCATGTGGGCTCAAGGGAGGGATAAGATCAGGGTGTGACCAGGTCTGAAATAAGCTCAGAATGAAGTTCAAAAGAATTTGAAGTTTCTTGAATTTTAGGGAATGGTGGCATTTCGTAGAGCCTGCTTCTGAAGTTGAGCAGGTAGCAGTGGTGTAGCGTGGGGGGTGCAGGGGGGGCCCGGCCGCACCGGGCGCAACATCTGGGGGTTAGGGTTAGGGGGCGCAAATCCACGGGTTAGGGGGCGCAAATCCATGGGTTAGGGGGCACAAATTACTTGCCTTGCCCCGGGTGCTGACAACCCACGCTATGCCACTGGCAGGTAGTGTTCATTTGCCCATCAAATGAAATGACACACTGTGCAGTCTCGTCCCTGTGCCTGCCTGCGCACCCAGGGATTTTACATCCAGCTAACTAGCAGAGGGGGAATGAAACCAAAAGGATGGCAACTGTCATGATTCACTACAACACAACATCTTAAAAAGCATTTTCTAAAGAGGAAATAGGGACAGATACCATTTTATTGGAAGTGGTCCCAATAAAGATGATCAGTTGGAGCATTATGTTTAAACAAGTCCAATTAAAAAACAACAACACAAAACACTAGTTTAAAAAGTCAGCTACTTTTTGCAGACACTGTTTAAGTTTTTGTGTGTTTCTTGTATCGTACATAGATTCCCCTCTCCCTGGAAATATGTTCTTACTAATAGAATGAATCACGCTGGAAAGAGGGAAGAAAACAGGGTATCAGCTTACGGGGAAAATAGGTTCATGAACTTGAACTCCTTTTTGTGAACCTGGCAGATGAAAATGTAATGATTTGAAGGATTTGCAAAACCCACAAAATTCCATAAAACCTGCCCATCTTGGCGTTTGCGCTTCTTAGGCCATGAGCCCAGATTCCACATCAAGTTGAGTCCTGCACACACAATAACAATAATGGTGTCTTCCTAAAACCTAGTTAGAAATACAGTCTGCCACACTCAATAGCTGGAATGGAAGGCACTCGGGCGAGGAGATGGCGCTAGGGAGAGGTGATTCCTTTGAAGTAGAGAATAAGAGAAGGCCATTGGTAATCGGATGTTTGGGAGGACTGTCAAAGAAATCTCCCAACACTTGACTTACCATTGATGGTATCTTGTGGCAGATAAAATAGCAACAGTGAGTTTTGTGTGTGTGTGTGTGTGTGTGTATTCCATTATCTTCTCTACATCTGGAGTATGCAGGATGCAAAGCAGCAAAATCCCTTCCCCCATTATACCAGCAATAAAGGGGAAATCATTTGGTATCTGCCTTGCAAGAGAATTTCAAAAAATGGAGCTGAGTTGCACTTAATTTCTCAAAAGAAAAAGTGCTTCTCAGCCGAAGCATAGGGAGACATTAACCTCTGCCCAGCTACTTTAATGAGCTACTCCTAAAGTGGTTTGTTTGTTTGTTTGTTTGTTTGTTGTTTAAATCTCCAGAGGGTTATGCATGGGAGAAAGACTGGACAGTTTCCAAAGAATGCCAAACTTGGTATTTAGCATTATATTTATTCGTTCATGTTTTAAGTAGTAGAGCATTCTAAACTGCCTTCAGAGCGAGTTGGCAGTACCTAGGATCCAGGCCACATGCCATCATTTTATGTTTTGCTCCAGCCTGCCCTGGCTGCTTTCCCAAGCTCTCCTGGTTTCTGGAGGAGAAGGACTGTATGGGATATCTACTGGACTCCTGTTTCTTCAGGGGTCAGAGAGACAGGGTTAATGCCACAGACCTGGAGACGACCTTCTCTCAATCTATGAAGGTCTCTGCCATGGGACACAATATACAGTGGTACCTCGAGTTACATACGCTTCTGGTTACCTACACTTCAGGTTACAGACTCCGCTAATCCAGAAATAGTACCTCGGGTTAAGAACTTTGCTTCAGGATGAGAACAGAAATTGTGCAGCAGCGGCATGGCAGCAGCAGGAGGCCCCATTAGCTAAAGTGGTGCTTCAGGTTAAGAACAGTTTCAGGTTAAGAACGGACCTCCAGAACGAATTAAGTACTTAACCCAAGGTACCACTGTAACTGAAATTTAAGATTGGCTTGGCAACTGTCTAGCAAGCATTCCTTCTTATGAGTTTTGTGTCGTTACTTTCTCTGAATGAAAAGACCATCCCACACATGCGTCGTCATTATCTGAGGCTCCATATGACCCAGCATAGTGAGGCACAACAGATATTTCTGACAAAAAGGGTATTTTCAGTGGTGGCCCCCTAGTGATGGATTGCATCCCTGAAAAGGCCCACTTGGTACCTGATCTAATTTTTATTTATTTTTTTGCACCAGGCAATTCCCCCCTCCCATTAAATTCCCAGTCCTTTTAAAACTATGCTGTGGTTTTAATATTGTTCAGTTTTGTTGGTTTTCTTATCCCTCTGTTCTCAATATTAAACTGGGTCTGGATCTCACTTTTATTTCCTTAATCTCTCTTTTGAAATGACTGTTTTGATTTTATTGTTGTGCTTTTATTTGTTGCTTTTATTGCATCATCACTTGCATATATTCCTGCATTGCAGGGGCTGGACTAGATGATCGTCAGGGACACCTTCCAACTCTACAATTCTACGATTCTATGATTTGCCTAGAGAGCTTTGTTATAAAATTGGCATGAAAATAACTGTAATAAACCAACTGTTTTGTGCCAAATGGGAACATTGGGATTTGGGCACAGTGCCATGGGTGTCACTCACAAAATGGCTGCCATGGGAGTGTGGCTTATCACAAAATGGCTGCTGTAAGGGTGTGACATGACACAAAATAGCTGTCATAGGGCATAGCATAACAATGGCCACCCGTCAACAAGCAAACTGATTAGCCAGAAGCTGCTAATGGGATTATTAGGGGATCAGAGAGTAGCTCTCAGAGTATTACTTTTTCACCAATGGATTAAAATTTTCAAGACAAAGGTCAATATTATTAGATAAGGTAGTCAAGGTATTTCATCATTTGCTTAAAACAGTCTTCGCCAAGCTGATGCCCTCCAGCTCTAGATGCTGTGGACTACAACTTCCATGGTTGCAGACCATTGGCTCATGGGAGTTGAAGTCCAAACCACCTGCACAGCAGCAGTTAGGGAAGTCTGGATTAAAGTAACTTTGAACCTTAAGCTGTTAGGAATAGAAGTGAACCAAATAAAACAGAGACCTCAGTCAGCGCCCGTTTTTATCAAATACATCTGGAACAAAATACTTTTTGGAGAGAGGATACGTACTGGAGAAGTTCCCATTAAAAAAAAAAATGGAAACATGTGAGGACCAACATGTGAGAACCAGAATTCCTTTCCACAGGCGTATGTTTGCCCAGCATGCATAATATAAATCAGGATAATAGTGCCAATAGGATCTGATTCAGTTTCATCAAGAGAAACAGGAATTTCAGATGGTGTGGTGTTTCAATTATGTTGCGAGTCTGTCGGGGGAAGG
This sequence comes from Podarcis cretensis, assembly GCF_951804945.1. Classification (NCBI taxonomy): domain Eukaryota; kingdom Metazoa; phylum Chordata; class Lepidosauria; order Squamata; family Lacertidae; genus Podarcis; species Podarcis cretensis. The sequence goes on from NC_137181.1 coordinate 20,701,462, forward strand.
GGAATCAGAGCATTTGGACCAAAAATGAATATCCAGATTCATAGAGTAAGGCACACATAAACCCATTGATTTCCATGTATAGCTAACTCTGTCTTGAATTGTGTTCCGTATATTTCTGTTGCCCCTTTCACTGTTCAACTAACATATCCCCTCTCAGCTTAACATACCTGTAAAAATAGTTGGTAGATAGCTCTTGTTTTATTGCCTGTGTGGCATTCTTTAAAAGAAAGGGATTTTGACCTTCTAAAATTCCTTACAGAGATTAAATACCAAAACCAGCAGTACAAGAGGGAGTTAATAGACAGTTTCACTACACACAGCAGGACCTCTCAAGGAGGTCAAGTTATTAACACACTGGGAAATGTAGGTTGTATTTGCTAATGCAGGATTTAACATGCACTTTAGATTGACTCCTGACAGCAGGCCCCAGAAAGCCACATTTCAGCAGCTAGGATCACAACTATTGACAGATCTCAAGAACTTGCTTGTTTCGGTGAGCAAATTCTGCTTCTTTAAAACACACATGAATATCCCACACAATATGATATGAATGGAACTTTGCTTTCTATAGATAGGGCTGGTGGCTGTGACCTGGAGATACCTGCCCACAACATGACATGCAATTCCTATACATGCAACTAGTATTGTATTTATTCACATCCAGATGCAGGAGCAGATCTTGATAACCTCATGGTTCTCAAGTAAATGCTGCGCTGACCTTCAGTTTGCACTTGTTTCCTGCATCTGCCTGTGAAAATGAATGGAATGCAAACATTTGTGTGTGCAGGCTTAATATTTCTCTTGGCCCTTGTGCCACATGTTGTGGTAAAATCCAGTGTGATAGGGACCTGTATAAATTAATATTCAAACAAACAAACAAACAAAGAAACGCGATACTTCCCTGCTTCATCTAACAGCAATAAAAACACCTGCTGTCTTTGAATAAAGAGTCAACTCTTTATTCAAAGAAACCAAAGCAGCACAGGCCTAGTGATCACAGCAACCCCAGTAAGCCAGTTGCAAGTCCCTGCCTTCTCCCACTCTCTAAGACTCCTCCTCTGGGTCCTCCCTCAGCAACCTGCGGCTGCTATGTCTTGTCTCTCATTGCTTCACCCTCTTCATCCCTCTCTGTGTTCTGGGAGACCAGGGGAGAGGGGAGCTGGTCACAGCAGCAGAGGGAGACTTCCTGGCTGCTTCAGCAGCCTGCCTCCACTGCTCTCTGCCTCTGCCTCTGCCTCTGAGCCTGTACTGCTCTCTGCCACAGCCTCTTCCTGCTCACTAAACCCTGTTACCTCTTCTGCTCCCGACACATCCTCATCCCAGTCTGCTCCCCCTTCTCCCTCTGACCACTCCTCATCGTCCCAACACCAATCCCTTGCCTCTGAGCTTTCTTCCCTTGGGGGGTTCCTTAGGGGGGCCCCCCAGCTAGTGCCTCCCACCACACCTCTGCATCCAGCCAGCCCATGACACCCAGGAAACCATGGTAAACAGCACTGGAACAAACAGGATATAAAGCCTGCTCTAAATGATGTTTTACTATCCTGGCCTCTTCCAAAGAGTTATCTGAAGTCCCCCAGTTTGGATGAAACAGGAAACTATAGTTAATTTAAGACATCCTGGTTTGTTCAGGGAGGAGTTCAGGAAGGAGTAGCAGGGCTGCTGATTCTTGGGCCCCTTATTCTAATTTGAGCTATTATACTTGATAGGTTAACTCTTGCAGCCCCGATTGGAGAGAGGGCTTGCCTTGGGATATGGTTTGCCCTCTGCCCCAGCAGGAGTTTTAATCTTCACAAGGCACTGTTAGTTTGGCTTTATCTTGTTGATACATAGATCTACAAAGGCTCCGTCTTCAGCACTTGCTAGAACAGCTGGGTCATTTGGAGGAGGGAAGTTTTTTGTGTGCCTGTTTTGTTTTCTCCCTCCACTCCCTGAAAGCCTGTAATAAGAGCTGGATTCAAAGCGACTCCTTAGGACACTGTCACTTTAGACCGACACTTTGTTCATCTCTGTGGTGGAGCCATTAGGCGCTCTAAGAAAAAGAAAAAAGAGAAGAGGGGGGGAAAAGTCAACATCAAAATCCTAATTCCTAAATGATTCTCATCTCATCAGCATTTCCCCATCCTCTCCACCCCCCTCCAACCCCACCTCACAACTGTGCATAATGTTTCTATTGTATGGGGATGGTGTTTTTCTGAGGAAGCGGCAGGGACTTAAATATCATAAAGGCCGGAGCTGGGCTTTGATATACTGTCAGCAAAAGCTAAATACTGTAATTTTCGACAATTTTCGAAAGTCTCCTCCCTGCGCCTCTTCTCTCTCTCCCCTTCCCCCATATGACAAGACACTTCTTTTGCAGAATCCTTGCATGCGCGGCTAAATTAATGTTGTGCTTTTGATGGGAGACACTGGGTTACTGTGAGCACCGGCTGTCTGGTCTGGCTTTGCTATTATGCCCTGGTAACTTCAAAGCCCTGGCTTCTCTCTTTCTATTCTCCCCTGGGTCTAACTGAACAGCACAGTTCAAAAGTGCAGCCTTATGAGACTGGCAACAACACCTCCACCTGTGTAGCCCTTTTGGCCTTTATCCTGCTGCATGTTTGGTTTGTTTGTTTTTCTTTAAGTGACAGGTTCCGAAGGTCCTGGTCAATGCAGTGGAATCCTGATTCTCTGTTCTCTAAATATTGCTATGGTTGGATAGCCCTGGCAGTGCAATCCTATCAATGTCCACACAGAAATAAGAAATGGGTTATCCAAGCACAGCAATAATTAGAGAACAGAAAATCAAATTCTCATTGAGTCCAATGAGATGGCCTTCTTTCCAGGTAAGCATGTGTAGGATTGTGGCTCGAAAGTATAGCACTTCCAAAATTGCGGGTAGGAGACAAATTTGGTGACTTGGGACCATGTTAATGGACTTAGCCAAGAAGATAGCAGATCCTCCTCTCTTCTCCACTCCTTCTACAATAACTACCTTATCGTCCTTGTTATTATTTCTGTCATTTAAAATGTTGCTGTCCCACTGAACACTCCCATCATCTCTTGGAAGGGGCACACAGAGAAGGGCCTCAGGTGTTAACCTCATGCACTCAGGCAGAGCTAGGGTTTTGCATCCAGCTGTATTCTGCTCAGAACAGACCCCTTGAAATTAATGGATCTAAGTTAGTGATGCACTTTCATTTCAGTGGACTTGTGCTGAGTGTGATTAACACTGGATACGTCCTGTATCTTTGTCCCTTAACAACTGTTGACACCTGCCCTGTGTGTGAAAATGTGGGCAACCAAGATGTTTTAAAGATAGGGTTGTCAGGGGCTAGATTCAAGGTGCCTGAAGGCCCAGAGCTTGCTTTTGGCCATAGGCTGCCCGTTGGCAATCTCTGGCTTAAGATAAAAGGCCATTGATTTCTTTGCTTACCCAGACTCCTTGGTTTTTCCTTGACTTTTTGTGGAACAAAGGATACCATAAAAATGCTTGGCAAAATTTAACTTCAGTTTCCAAAGTGTCTGTGACTTCCTACCATACCATTCCCATGACCCGGCTGTAATGACTTTGAAGGCAAAAATGTGAGAAAGGCCAAATGTATTCAGTGCAGTGTGATGTTAGTCTGTTGGCTAAAAAGGAAACGGATTCCAGTTTCCCTTTTTTTCTGCTTGAATCTATTTTTTCAATGGATAATGATCTAGCTTTTGGCACTGTGCTTTTTTTGGGTCCACATCATGATGTTCTTGTGTGTGATGAAAACATGAATGGCTTGTTCACCCACTCTATGGCTGGCCTGGTGAGGAGAGACTGTGATCACTAGATCTGGATGTTGCCTAGCGCAGATGGAGGTTTGTCTCTTCTTTTGAGAGTTGTTGCTAACAGTGGGCATTGTGACAAAATTTATGAGCAGACTCTTTTGACCTGCTTTGGACTAACCTTAACATCTACCTTGGAAGAAGATCGTCACTACATGGAATTGACATTTTGCTCAGAGAATCCAATCTCAAAAACTTCCCCCCACTCCCCGAGTTTCAATGAACAAACCCTATATTAGCTTCCAGTCAAGAGAAACATGAAAACTGGCCTGGGTGGGGAGGGACAAGATGAGCCTCTGTTTGTGAGCATCATCTAAAACAACACTTTGGGACTTAACTTTCCACTGAAGACCAGGAAGAGGAACAGCCACTTCAGCAGGAGTTTGCCTTCCATTACAGAGGCTGGCACACAAAGCAAACTTCTCCTTTTTATTTTTTGTTTGTATCCCACCACTTAGCTCAATTGGCTACTTCTTGTGCCCAGGGCTGAGGCAGCTGCCTTAGCCCATGGATTTGGGACAGAATGATTATTACTGCTATTATTATGTGCTTATATGTATTTATTTAAAAATGTTTTGAGACGTTTACAGAACAAAGCGTATCTGACATGACAATGATCAAACAACAAAAAGAGCCAACCAAGGAGCAGCCCTATGCCATAGTTAAGGTGTGAAAAGTGACATTTTAGAGCCATTGGCCGATTTGGGACACTACTGAGAGTGATGGAGTGGGAGTAGGGAATGGATTAATCTATCAGTTAGTTTTGGTTTCTCTCTGTTTCTCATTTTTCCCCCACTCTTGTTCTCCACATTATCAAATCAGTTTGTGGTTTTTTACTTTTTGTTTTTTAAAAAATAACAGCAACAGCAACGTTCTCCTGAGAATTCAGTAGCGTTCTTGTGCAAATTTCTCCCAACGTACAGATTTGCAAAACAATCTCCCTAACATCATTTAGATACGATTTTCACTAATACATGCATTTTTCACGCATGCTTTACACTAGTAAATGCATTCTTGCACATATTACTTGGCTGGAGAATAGCATTTCAAAATTTGAAGAAGTCTGCATTTCAAAGGATGACTACTATATGTTTGGTTTCACATATTGCATCATAAAGTGTGAATGAGGTAAGTTTGCTGATAAATGTGAACTGAATCAAATTTCTACCCCATCTCCAAGAAGGAGGCAGACAAGGTTGGACCCACAGGGTATAAATATCATTCACCAGAATATTACCTTGTGTGTATGCCACTGATGAGCAGCAGCTGTGCAGAGCCCATTCATCTCAATGAGGCAGATGCAAGAGAATTTTGGGATGTATTCTACCACTGTAAAGTGATGGGGGGGAAATCCATTTGGACATTGGATTTCTCTAATTTGTTATTAAAACTCCACTCACTTCTGGTATTTCTTTTCTCTGTGTGTGTCAGGGTACTGCCATCGGAGCCAGAGGAGGAGGGAGGGCTCCAGAGGGATGCCGGAGAGCGTCCCAGGAGGGAGAGAGGCAGCCCATCTTCTGGGGAAGGAAATCAGCGTTTCACCAGTGGAGAAGGGGGGCAGATGGGGGAATCGGCGAGGGGGCTCCATGACTCCTCGCCAGAGACCAGCGGGGAGAGCACGGGTCCTCCGCTGCCCACACCCTCCCTGCGCAGAAGGCTTCCGCGCAGGGAGAGTAGGTGGAGACTAGGTGTCAAAGAGCTTCTTTGCTGGAAGAAGTTCAAGAAACGCCCACTGACGGATTCTGCCAGCAATTGAGGCAGCCACGGATGAGTGGCTGTCCGGACAGAAAGGGTTCACCCAGGTAACCCAGCCAAGCATGGCGCCAATTTACGCACAAGCAACCCCTAGAACCATTACAGTGTGGAACTTGAAATATTTGCTTGGGTTCTATTTCTCATTAAGAAATTTCCTTTGGATGTACTATTTGATTTTTGTTGTGCTTTCTTCTTTTGCCTAGGTTAGTTAATGTATTGTAATGGGGATGGGGGCTGAACTGGATTAGGATATGGAGATGGGGCAGCAGGGCTGTGCTCCCCCCATCATGCCATTGAGTCCCATCACAGCCCTTCCTCAACCTTGTCCAGCAAGAGCCTTCCAAATGCTTGCAAGCATTTGCCCATGGGGGTGGGGGGTGGGGTGGGGTGGAAGAGCTGGTTCCTACCTGCAGAAACAATACGTGAACCAAAACCCTTCAAAAGTCACACCTCTCTGAATTTTTTTGATGCTGCTCACCAACCAAGAAATGTGCACAAAAATTCATGTATTCGTGAAAATAATGTACCACTGCATTATACTGCAGTAAATGGCTTATATTGGGCAATATTTATATTGCATACAAAAGCATGTGTATTACAGGAAATGTGAGCTAATATCCTGATGAATTTTCATGAGGACTTTTTTAAAATGCAAACTGATGTGGAAATGTGGCAATCTGAACTTAAGACTGGAAAAGTGAGAAACATGGTTGCATCCAGTGTTGGCCCTACTCAGAGCAGATGCACTGAAATTAATGGTTAACATAGGTCTATCCTGCATAGAACCTAGTTGCATGAACTCAGATGCAACCCACAGAAATTCACAGACTTGTACACCCCTCCCTATCTGAGCACATTCCATCTCACAGACCCAGATGTGCTGTGCAGACTTTGGACCTTCCACAATGCACGGATATTGTGGGAGTGAAGTTGACATTGGATGTCATGCACGGGGCAGTTCACCATAGCCTCAGTGTCTCTCTCCACATGAGCTCAACTGCACGGATTGAAGTGTCTGAACATTGCTATAGTCCACTCATATTTGAGAAGCAAAACGCTACAATCTTCATTGGCTCCCAGTATGTTTCCGAGCACAATTCAGAGTGTTGGTGCTGACCTTTAAAGCCCTAAACGGCTTTGTTCCAGTATACCTGAAGGAGCATCTCCACCCCCATCATTCTGCCAGGACACTGAGGTCCAGTGCCAAGGGCCTTCTGGTGGTTCCCTCACTGTGAGAAGTGAGGTTACAGGGAACCAGGCAGAGGGCCTTCTTGGTAGTGGCACCTGGCCTGTGCAACACCCTCCCAGCAGATGTCAAGGCAATAAACAACTATTTTACTTTTTTTAAAAAACTGAAGGCAGCCCTGTTTAGGGAAGTTTTTAATGTCTGTATTGTTTTTAATATTTGGTTGGAAGCCACCCAGAGTGGCTGGGGAAACCCAGCCAGATGGGCAGGGTATAAATAATAAATTATTATTATTATTACAAGCTCATAAGGAGTAAGCTGCTCAAGAGAGAGAAAGCTGTGTGGAGATAGCTCCTCTGGGGAGCCGCATTTTGAGATACCATCCTTGAATCCAAGCCTGCAATCTTTAGACTTTAGACTTGGTAGGAGGGCCATGGCTGGGCAAGATCCCTGCCTGGCAAACAAGGAGGCCCATTGCCAGTCAACAGAGGCAACACTGAGCAAAGTGGACCAGTGGCCTGATTTGATATAAGGCTGGTTCCCAGGTTCCCTTCGCACACACCTATGAGCAATATCCAGTGAGCCAAGACTGTACATTTGGAGCAACCTACGTCAGCAGCTCAGCAGGAGAGGAGTTGCCATTCTTGCTTGATTCGCCTTTTGGTTCTTGCAATAGTGATTATATATTTAGGGGTGGAGACCCTCAATTCAAAATTGAGTAGGGTTGGTTTTTTTAAGAACCCCAAGGAACTAGTAAACATCTATATTTAACATTTTCAAAAGCATAAAAACATAAAAAAAAAATGTGTGTATGTGTGGAGGATGGGGGGTTGCATTTGCTCTGCACATGGAAAAAATGTCAAGGCCGTATCCTCGGCTTCTGCCTGCAGGCTCAAGAGTTTTTGCCAAGGGTCTATTTATGTCCAAGTTATAAACCATGAAAGGCAAGGATGTATAATGGAAAAAACAGAGTGCCATAAAGTGACATGCTGCACAAGCACCAATGTTGGCAAATCACCTGCAAGGCTCCCTTTTGACGTCCAACGGGAACAGAACGATTCCTTAAGTGTAATTGGTTCATATCTTAGCAGGAGACTTTGTGTGCCTCTGAAATACGGGCAGGGATGATCTCATTCTCTCTGCTGTCCATCTGGGCTGCCAGAATTTTTAAAGGCTTAAATTAGCTAAAGTAAAACATATGTGTTTGCCAGGTTACCTGGAAGACTCGAGTTTGCAGCACAATTTAGGCATTCCAAAGGCACTCATGGTCCCATAGAAGTCTAGACCCTCCAACAGCAGACAGAGGACAATATGGATTCTTGGTTTTACATGGTTGCCCAATGTTTACCAACCCCTGCTCCTATGCACATAACTGATGTTGTTCTGCAAACATTAGCAGGGGATACTGCATGTCTATGCAAAACTGGTCCCATAGAAGCCTAGACCCTCCAACAATAGACAGAGGACAATATGGATGCTTGGTTTTACACAGAGCTGCCAAATGTTTACCAACCCCTGCTCAATGGATCAAGCTGGTATTAAAGACACAGCAGCAGACCGTACCATTTTTTTCCTGATCAGCTGGCAAACCCAAGTTCCCATTAAATGTAAAAGTTTTATGATAGGGCAATTACTTTTCAGGACAGCCACTTCAGCTACCAAAGTCTTGTGTTCCCAGATAATTCAAGTGTGTGTGTGCAAAATGTGCAATTTCTACATCTGAGCAATTTCATTGTCTCACTTCCACAGTATTGGCACTAGGCATGATCTAGCCAAATTTAAACACTTTTAAACATTGTTGATTTCAATGAGAGTACAATCCTCTGCATATTTACACAGAAGTCACACTATATTCACAGGGGCTAACTCCTAGGTAAATATAAACAGGATTGAATACTTATGCATGTGCTTTTGTCATGAAATATGTTTAGTTATGGTTAAAAAGTGCCAAGCGGAGTCACTGAGATTCAGTGAGATTCATCTCTCTAGTACAAAACCAATGCTCTACCAGCTACACCAGGGCGGTTATAATCATGTTCACATAAACCTTAAAGGATAACAAAAATATCACCAAAAATTATATGGCTACTTCATATTGCAATGGTTACCCTGCACCATATGGACTGAGAAGCAGTGCTGTGTGGTGCTATTCAATTCAAACTGCAAGAGGAAAATTGTAGATTCAAAATGTGGTTCCCAAAACTGGGATTAACACCTCTATTTTTGCTTCAAGAGTGATGCTATTTTGGAAAACCACAAGAATTTGTTTTACCTTCAGATATCCCCCCAGTTCCCCTTTGCCTTGTTACAATGTGCTGTGTTGACAAGCTTGGCATTATTAAGGGTTGATGCAACTTTTCTGTTCTGGATTTTTAGGAGAATTTTGCAGGAGTGAATTTCCATAGAAGGATTTTTTTAAAAAAAGTCGCTTTAGGATGCAAAAACAGGTTCGTCTAATTATTGCTTTGGGGATCTGCAACAAATGCTGCTGTGGGGTACCACAGATGAAGATACTACATGGGAAGGACACAGCAGTTTGATCGAAACTGGTGGCCTTGTTTTGTATTCATTCATTCATTCCTCCCTGGGGTTTTACACACATATACCCATATGTCAGTTCTTCAGGAGAAAAGGATGGAGGAGAAATTTGATTCTGTTTGCATTTAATAATAATAATAATAATAATAATAATAATAATAATAATTTTTATTTATACCCAGCCCTCCCCAGCCAAGGCCAGGCTCAGGGTGGCTAACAAGCAATAATAAAAACAAGTTTGATGAATACAATTTAAAAACTAAATTAAAATACAACATTAAAATATTGAAACATTAAAATATTAAAATGTAGCCTCATCGTAGGAGGAGAAAGGAAAAGAAAAAAGAAAGAGGGGGGAGGGAATCAAATTGGCTCCAAGCCAAAGGCCAGGCGGAACAACTCTGTCTTACAGGCCCTGCGGAAAGAAATCAGATCCTGCAGGGCCCTGGTCTCATGAGGCAGAGCGTTCCACCAGGCCGGAGCCAGAGTTGAAAAGGCCCTGGCTCTGGTCGAAGCCAATCTAACTTCCTTAGAGCCTGGGACCACTAGGGTGTTGTTATTTATGGACCTTGAGGCTCTCCGTGGGGCATACCAGGAGAGGCGGTCGCGTAGGTACGAGGGTCCTAGGCTGTGATGAACCCGACCTAATTTGTACTGTCTGGAACAAAACATGAACCCAAACACAGTCATCCTTTGCAATTCGTAATTCTCTGAATTTTGCAGTGTAGTTTTCCAGGCAAGTGATGTTTGCATACAAGTGCACATATTAGTGTAAACAGTATACAAAAATATGTTAAATTAGGGGTTGTTGGTTTTGTTGTTGTTGTTGTTTCAGCCTATTGCTGAAATTGATTGATTGCTTTGTGGAGGATCAGGCTATCAATGTGGAAGATAAGGCTATCTAAAGGAATGGCTGTCCCATTCCTCCATGAGTGGCAGCAATGATGCTTCTCTATACAAGTTTCTGGAAACTATGGGGCGGGGAAAGTGCTCTTGCCCTCGGGTCCTGCTTGTGGGTTTCCCACAGGCATCTGGTTGGCCACTGTGAGAACAGGATGTTGGACTAGATGGGCCATCTAGCAGCCTCGCCTTACGTTCTTGCCTGTTGTAGCAGGCAAGGTTTGGGCCACGTGGGAAGCCTTCCTGGCAAGTTCTCAATTCCAGCAGGGACAGACTCTGCTCAAGATTTATGGCTTAATTCCCTACTTGAAAACAAAGGAGCAAATAGCTGTGTGTCACGCACTGTGCTGAAACATTAGAGATTATGTTGCTGCTCCAGTTTCTGAAGGATTTCGCAGCAGTGGGAAGAAGAAGAAATTTATACCAACTTTCCTCTTTTTTATGGTTACCAAGAGCGTAACATGGGGAGAATAATCTCTTCCATTTATAAGGTCCAGAGGCCCCTCAAGCCCAAATATCAGTTCAGGAGCTTTGTTCGAAGGAGTAACTGTTTCCTTTCCCTCATAAAACGCCTATCTCCATTAATCTATGTTTATTTTCCTTCTGCTTTTTTAATTTGCTTAATGGACTTCAGCCGAAGTTCCTCCTCACAGTCGGAGGAAAGTAAACTCTGCTAAATCCCTTGAGACATAATAGTCACAGTTAAGCACTTTCTTTGGATTATTTTGTCTGACTTTCATCTTTTGCTGCTGGAGAGGCGATGGTGGTTGAGCACTCTGGCCCTAACCCCATGACTTAAGAGCCTGGGAATAAACTGCCAAGATTGCTCAAGGTTATTTCGCTGCTCCCCCTGCCCCCGCCTCCCACCCATAGACATAAAGCAAAATGGACTGGAGTGGAGAGAGAATGAGATTCAACTGATCATCTTCACTACTTGAACTATGAGTGCCACAGCAAGTGAAACGGGGTTCTTAGCTCTTCTCCCCATCCCTCCAACCAGATCTGAGAATCCCCCAAACGCAGAGGGATTCTGGAATCTATAGGTTCCACACACAACATGCACACCTTAAGGGTGTTAAGCCTACTGGCAACTGTAGCTCTGTAAAGGGTAAACTGCAGTTCCTGGGATTCTTTGGGGGAAGTCATGTGCTTTAAATGGATAGCCTTACTTTCAGAGGAAGAAGTCGGGCAGGGTTATGGGAAAGGGATTGATCCTCTGATTCCTCCTTGTTCTAGTGGTATCATTGAGCTCCATCAGTCCCAGCCAGCATGGCCATTGATCAGGGATAATGGGAACTGCATGGCCACAGGTTCCCATTATCCCTGCCTGAGCCACGGTCCTGCTCCACTGTGGCACTGAAAGCCCACCTGCCCAGCATTCCATTCCACTGCAGTGTGGCAGCAAGTAGAGAGAGAGGATGCAAGCAGGCAGACTTTCTCGCAGCGGTGGTGATCTTCACCTGCAGATTGCGCCTTGGAGATAGCGACCTCTCCTGCCACCCCTGTGCCCAGTTTGCAGCAGAAGCTGGATTTGCACTGTGTCAATCGGCCAGGCCTTTTGTCAATCAACACTGAATCATTGACCACGAGAGTCAGCATGGCAAGCTTTTCCCTCTCAGCCTTGGTTTCCCCATCTGCAAGGTTGGAATAACCTCAATAGGTTGTCGTGAGGATCAATGAGACAAAGATTGCACAGTTCTCTGGCCATGCACAATGTACTACAGAAGCATTTGAAGAGAGATCTGTCATTGAATGAGTTTTGAATGATAGCCAATGGTAGGTCTAGAATCTAAATGTCATCTTTGTTCGGAGTCCAACACATTAATGGTCTTACTAATATGGCACCACATAAGCTACAGACATAGTTCTATATAATATGTGGGGGGAGGCAATCGTAAGAGGTTTAGTTAGCTTAGCCAGAAATTGCACTGCATAATTAAATCCCAGCCATCTACTTCTTACCGTGAACAAAGAATCACTTTATTGTTCATTTCTCGTTTTATTTCTTCTGTGTATTTTTCAGACAAGTTATTGAAGTTTCATTATTTTATGATTTACCTACATCAATAAGACTAACATATTAGTAATAATAAAATCTGTCTTCACTTGGTCCTTGGTCAAGTATTTCCATGGTTAAATCTGACAGATGACAACCTTTTGCTGACTGCAGTAACTTGGGGGGAATGATGCATAGCTGGGTTTGTTTTGGTTATCCTTGGCAGAGGATAAGGGGGTCTCTGCAGCTATCACGGCACAATCTTTACCATCTGAGATCTTGCTTTTAAAGAAGTGCTGCATCCCAGAACACTCTAAATGGTTTCCTGGAAACGGTTGTGAGCTTCCATCTTCCTTTTTCATTCTTTTGACACATTCCCAGGCTGAAAGTCTCACTTTGCATTTGGGATATTTAATGCAAAGATCAGCTTTGTGATAGAGCTGCTGTTCAAAACGGTGGAACCAATCTTGAACTTAATGCTGCGCATAACAACGGATAGGTCCATTTCTGTTTCTTCCAGTTTCTCATTTCCCCAATACATTTGACCTGCATCTTATGCAGTGGTTTATTTCCAAGGGTAACGTATGCACATGACAATTGCATATAGCCAGAACTGTGTTACCTTTGGTGCCACTCTGCAGCTAGCCAGCCTGCCTTCAAGAGGTGGCCAGTAAGGAGGAGAAAGAGATCATCCATTCCAGTCCCAGAGGTGGCACTTGGGGTTACCTGGTGCAAAAAGAGCTTTTAAGCTTTTGGTTTTGCTTCTCAGGCAAGCCCTGTTTGGCATGCCAGTTCTGGCATTGGTAGGGATGTTCCCGCGAGAGCTCGCATGACAACCTGACTTCCCGCGAGAGCATCTCCACCTTTGAAATCGCACAAGTTAAATATGCATAAGATGTGAGCACACTGAATTAAGTTCAGATCACCACATTTCCACACCAGTCTGCAATTTTTTAATTAAAAAAGGCCCTCATGGAAACTTGTGAGCCTTTTCGTGCAATTTCTCCTAATATAAACATTTTTAAACCATGTTACTAATATACACATTTTTGCAAGTAGTATTCCCTTATATCATGTCTGTTTTATTTTCATTAATATCTGCATTTTTATGGCTATTTTCCCATGCGTGAACTTGGAAGGACAACTTCATTTTGGTTTATGTATCATTTTGGGGAAGTGTGGATTAGGTATTGTCACGTTAAAATGTGAACTGAACCAAATTTACCCCCCAGCCCTCTTCCAAACAACATCAGCTGAGAAATTTATTTGGCTTTTAGGAAGGAAAAGAAAAGGAAAAAAAGCTCCCCACCTTAGAGTAGCCAGGGAATAAATGTGCAACCTTATGTGTGTTCATTTGCATAGAAGTCCTGCTGTGTTCAGTGGGATACTAGACAGCGTGTTTAGGGTTGCAGCCTCAAACTTTTAACATTTGAAGGAAATTCTGGAAAATCAATGAAAATTCAGTGGGGTTGATGCACACTCAGCAAGAGTATTTTCCTGCACCAACCACTAACCAGGTAGAACCCATATGTGCAGGAAGTTGTGAGGGAAAGGAGCCCCACATCTTGGTAGTGCACAATTTTGACTGTGGATAATATTAATTGCAATACCAAAAGCTTGGCTCTGGAGGCCTTGGGTGATTCAGGGAAATTGACTGTTTCCAGAAGAACATCTCTTGATTTGTTGTTCAGGAGATGAGTACTTTTTGTTGAGTCACAGTGAACACACAGTGAACACATTAACCATGATTTGCATAGGTGGCTCTCTAGAATGAATACATTTCTCCATGGGAGAAGCTGCTAACTTCCCAAGCAAAAAGAGGCACCTGGGATACTTCTTTTTCACAACATGCCTGTCTATAGCAAATCGTCTAGCTGCACAATCCTAAGTCCGTGCTGTGGCATCAACATGGCCAGTCTGGAATTAGGTTTTGCATCTCTTAGTTGAATGGCACTCTCTCCATCCAGTCTGGTTCTTCTCCATCATGTGTCTTCATTGGAAGCCTCTTTACCCAGTTGCTTGCCTGCCTCTCTGTTAACAAATTTCTGTGAAGATAGACTTGGGTGGGGAGCGTCTGCCCCAAGGGCGGATCAGCGAGTTCCTAAAACTGACTGTGTTATGTCATGATCGACACTGTCAGCTAGGGATGGGAGAATCTGTCAAATTTGGTTTCTCCTCCTCTGTTTCAGCTCTCCATATTTCCTGATGAAAATTCATCTGCCTTTTGATGCGAATTTCTCCCAATGGGCACGTTTTTGTATGCCTAATGTACACATTTTTGCAAAGCAATTTCTCCTGTTATGATGCCTTTTTGTATCTTATTTTCACTCGTACATGTCTTTGTCTGCAAACTTTAAACTAGTACTTGCATTCTTCTACACATCACTTGGCTGGTATACTGCACTGCAAAATTCAGACAAGTTCAAATTTTGAAGGATGCCTGTGCTTTGGTTCTCAGAAAGCAGAAGTTAGGCAAGTTTCCCCTTTGATTGGGAATTGAACTGACTTTCTCCCTCGTTCCTGCTGTCAGCTCTGTCTCCTAGATTGGGCAAATGCCTTTCCTCCTTACCCTGGCATTTAGTGCATCTCTCGTGCCTCCAATGCCCATAGCTCAGTGGTAGAGGATATCCTTTGAATGCAGAAGGTCTTGGGTTCCACCCCTGTCATCTTCAATTAAAAGGGCCAGGCAGCAGGTGGCATGCAAAGAACCTGGGCTTGAGATTCTGAGGAGCTACTGTCAGTCAGAGTAGACAGCATTGAGCTAGATGGCCAAATGCTCTGGGCAGCTTCCACTAGCCCAGAGATGGAAGGAGGGAGAAGTGCCAACCAGAGAAGAATGGCAGACCAAGTTAATGGAATATGCAGAGATGGCGAGATTGACGGGAGAGATCAGAAACCAGGAAGATCAAGTATTTCTAAGAGACTGGAATAATTTTTTAATATGCTTAAAAGACCACTGTAAACAGTTAAAATCATTGGCAGGGATGCAATGACACTAGTAATGTGAAATGAACTTTGGAAACTATAAAAATATATAACAGATAAATAACGATAAAAGATGCAGAAAAAGAAAAAAGAAAACATTTTCTTTGGAAATGGAACCCATGGAGTGAGGGGAGGAAGTCTGAAGGTTCGAAAGAACCTTTTTATTTTAATGTTTTGAAATGTTAAAAGTTAAAATGTATAAATTTATGTAAAACCAAAAATTATATATATATGTGTGTGTGTGTGTATGTGTGTATATATATATATATGTGTGTGTGTGTGTGTGTACAAAACAGCTCCCTATGTTCCTAAGGTTCAAAAGGCATTGTAAAACCCAGTACCCATGAGTGTAGATAATGCAGTCCATATTTCAGATAAAACCCAGGAACTGATCACAGAATCTGGGCACTCTTTTGCTCCCCCCACAAAAGGGAACAATCCAGAGCAAACTCTGGTCTGACCCCACCCTCTTCGGCTGTCTGTTTCGGAAGGAGAGATTCCAGACACTCTCTCCTCACCAGCAAGCGAAAGATTGGCACTATTAAATTAGATAACGCTGGTCATGTTTATAAAGCATTTGTAATTAATAGACAAAAAAGGCAGCCACACGCCTCTATCTCTTTAACTCTGGAAGCATGAACAGAGCTTGCAACACAGACAGCGTTAAGTCCTGACTGATGATCTGTTTTACATTCCAAATGCCTTTTTTTTAAGAAACACTACCCACACACACTATGGGTGGCCTTTGTTCTACTTCGTCATTCTGATACCTGTGCCAGATTCCTATATCTGACTTATGGAAAGAGATCATTTAGATCATCTTCCTGGAGAGAGAGAGAGAGAGTATGTATGGCAAAAAAAAAGGCACTAAAATTTTACGTACACGCAGTGTGATACAGTGTTGTTTCTGGATTTCAAAATATGTGGGCTTTGCAATAGTGTTACATTTATGAGATGTGCCAGAACTGTTTTTGCCAGGGCAGGCTGAGGTATCCCTGGCAACAGAGTCCCAGCAAAGTCCGTTTGCCCAACTGCCTTTTGCAGCCTGGCAGCTACCAGGTCTCTGGCGAAGCTGATCAAATGTATTTGTAAAGCCATAAAACAGAAGCCCGTTAGGAATTGGCACTTTGAACGAATAAATTATTTCACTCTGATTAAGCTGTCCTGCAGGCTGGCTGGAATAACAGATAATGTGACTATCTGGGGGAGGACACCCACAGACCCCACAGTTCAGATCAGGAACCAGTTGTTGCTGTTTAGTCGTTTAGTCGTGTCTGACTCTTTGTAACCCCATGGACCAGAGCACGCCAGGCACTCCTGTCTTCCACTGCCTCCCGCAGTTTGGTCAAACTCATGCTGGTAGCTTCAAGAACACTGTCCAACCATCTTGTCCTCTGTTGTCCCCTTCTCCTTGTGCCCTCAATCTTTCCCAACATCAGGGTCTTTTCCAGGGTGTCTTCTCTTCTCATGAGGTGGTTGAAGTATTGGAGCCTCAGCTTCACGATCTGTCCTTCCAGTGAGCACTCAGAGCTGATTTCCTTCAGAATGGATAGGTTTGATCTTCTTGCAGTCCATGGGACTCTCAAGAGTGTCCTCCAGCACCATAATTCAAAAGCATCAATTCTTTGGCGATCAGCCTTCTTTATGGTCCAGCTCTCACTTCCATACGTCACTACTGGGAAAACCATAGCTTTTACTATACGGACCTTTGTTGGCAAGTTGATGTCTCTCAAGAACCAGAGGATTTTCATATTCTCTGGATAATGTGGGGTGCCAGGGATTGCCGGGGCAGAACAACTGCTTCTACCTCTTCCCCATGGCTTCCCAAACTTGGGTCTCCAGCTGTTTTTGGACTACAACTCCCATCATTCCCTAGCTAGCAGGACCAGTGGTCAGATATGATGGGAACTGTAGTCCAAAAACAGCTAGAGACCCAAGTTTGGGAAGCCCTGCTCTACCCTCTGTTTCAGATCAGCTGCCAGATCCACAGGGCCAACTCTGTAATGTGGTATTGTGAGACACAGCTTCAGGCATGAAGTAGAGGTGACAGATTTTGCCCCAAGAGGTCCACAGAGTTGTGTCCGCTAAGATGCATCAGGAGTTCAGCCTACACCCAAGTAGGACCCTGGCAGAGACACATGCCCGACTGGCATGTTCCCTCCCTCCTGGTCCATCGTTCGAGAGCTCCATAAGCTTTCTTCAGCCCGAACATCACAGCGACCAATGCCAACCGACACCGGCACTCTTAGGGATCCGCAGAGTTTGCGCATTTCGTGTGACAGAACTCAGCAACTCAGCATTTTGGCTAATCTACTTTATTTACATATAAACACACACAGAGCACTGCAACATGGCTCCCTCTCTCTCTAGCATCAGACAGCAAAGAGAAAAAGAACAAAGGACAATAGTCCCACTTCACGGAACACAGTAACACAAACATCCTGTCTTCGTCACTTCCCACTCTGTGGAGTCAAAACATACACCGTCATGTGAAAGACAACAATCCTATGACTGCAATCATGGAGCAGGAATTCTAACATGGTGTACCTGGGCATCCTTGCGCCCTTGGCAGGGAGCTGTCTATGTGCCCCCTCAATCCCTTGCACCTGCTTTAAAACTCTCGAGAGCCACTGCCAGTCAGTGTAGGTGGCACTGTGCCAGATGGGTGGGAGATCTAACTCACTTTAAGGCAGCTCCCTATATTTCCTAAATTATTGAGGGGGGGGGACATCCAAAGATGGAGTGAACGATGGATGAATCTCTTATCTTTTTACTTTACTTTTAAACACAAAAATGCCGGGGGGGGGGGGAGAGGATGCTGCTCGTTGGAGGGGGGAAGGGAGGTTCAATTTTTCCAGGTGTCGCAAGCGGTGCCAGAGAGCCCAGCTGAGCTTTGGTCTTTCTGTCCCCACTAGGGGCAAAGAGGAACCTGGCTCCCACCCTCCATTTCATGGCTCCATCATCCTCTAACTTCAGGAAGGCAAGTTCTCTGCTGCTGGCTCTTCCTGGGTTCTTTCTTTCTTTCTTTCTTTCTTTCTTTCTTTCTTTCTTTCTTTCTCCTCCTCCTGCTCCTCCCCCCCCCCCACTAATGCAGGTGGTAGAGCTGCCTCAACATTACGCAGCACACATGTACAGAGAGATGCAATAATAATAAAAATTTTTTATTTATATCCTGCCCTTCCCAGCTGAAGCTGGGCTCAGAGTGGCTAACAACAGTAAAAATAACACAATTTACATAAAATCACAATCAATTAATTGAAATACATTCTAAAATCAATTCACTCTAAAATCAATTCAAAATCAAATTAATGGCAACCATTGGGCTAGAGTGCTATGAGGATTACAGAAAGAAGGGTTCAGACTGCGCCTTGGCCAAAGGCCTGTTCTGGAGGCTACTACTACTACCACAAAGATGGCCACACTGGAGACAAGCAACTTGTCATGGCTAAAATGGCCGCTGTTTCTTTAATGCGAATAAAGCTGGGTCAGCATGACTCAGCAGCCTGCACCAAGTTGTATATATAGAGTGAGAAATGTTAGTTTGGCTGAGGCTGGTGTTTGGGTTGGTTGGTTGGTTGTTGGTGCTGGTGTGTATAGTTATTCAGTCGTGTTTTGCACAAAGACTTTTAAGAATAAAACTCTGCAAGGATATTCTCGTGGACTCTTTTATGCAGACAAGGGTCCGAGGACCAGGCTGAAGAGACAAAGGGAGGTCAGAACCCTTTCCTTCTTTTTTTTTTTTTTTGCTTTTTACAAACACTGACACAACTCCTCTTCCTCCCGCCAGCGGGTACACACTCGCCAGTGGCACGATTTCTGTGGGCCTCTGGGCCTGCACCTTTGGCAGGAGCCAGCCCATCCAATGGCTAGGTAAACCCCTGCCAATCCACGACCACCTACAGCCATCCTGCTGCCACCCCCTGCCACAGCTACTATTGCCTGTCTGTCAACCAGGTTGCTGTGGTGCTCTGCTCCTGCTGCAAAGCAGCCGGTGGTGCCCCATTGGGACTCTCCAGGTCCACCATTGCACACTCTGAGGTCTTTCCACAGCGTGAAGGATTGTGACTGAGGTGGCCGCTGAGAGTGCCTGTGCCACTGCTGCCTTGCCACAACATCTGAAAAACTGTTTTCCCATTTAATGGTCTCTGTTAAACTTAAATATTATTTAAATAAAATAATATTTTTATTATTTAATAAAATTAAACAGAGACTGTTAAACTTGAAACGGTGTTTGCCGCAGTCACAGCACAACAAAGGTGGAACAGGCACTCTCTGTGCCTACAATGCCTGGCTCTGAGGAAAGACGCTTTCCTCTTAAGACAGTGTTGGTGGGGGGCAAGTGGTGGGTCACAGGTTGGAAGCAGTGAGAGGAACGGTAGCTGCGAGGCAGTTGGTGGCAAGCTGGAGGAGGAGGGAAAAGGGGTTGGGGCAGAGGAAAAGGGAAGGCGTCAGCAGTGGTGGTGTGTGAGGAGGAGATGGCTGGGTGAAAGGCAATGGTGACAGTGACCCACCTCAGGCCGTGCGCAGTGTGGGGTTGTCCCCGTGGATCCAGTTCCCATTCAATTGCAGTCAGAGTGGAGCAAAGGAGGAGAAAGGCTGGAGAAGAGCTGTAGTTTAGAAGGAGAAGGGCTCCTGGCTGCTTAGTGACTCAGGAACTATTATGGGTGCCAAAGAGTAGCATCTGACCTATTCTTAGGTTTGCTGGTTTTCAAAATCTGGAATCTAGGAGGCTTGGAGGTGACGTCCTCAGCATCCAGATGTAGAACTTACCTTGGAAGAACAGCTAGGGCTGGAGCTCAGCAATGTGGGATGGGCGCAGGAGCAGTTGGGGGTGGATATAGGGAGCTGAGCCTGGCACAAAAGCTGTGTATATATCTAGAGCAGGCCTGAGGGCCATGCCTGGCCTGCCAAGCTACAGCAACTAGTCTTGCCAGCTGCTCAGCAGTTTTATCTGCCAGTCCAATCTGGCAATAAAGCTGTCTGTCTGTTTTGTAGATAATGATATCTAAAGAGCAGACGGAGCACTTTATCTCCTGATTTGGGAGATAAAAGATCCCTCTGGCTGCCATTAGAGAGGATCTTTAGAGAGCTGTCAGAAGTCTTGTCTCTGATCATCACAACCCTGAGATCAGAGATAAAAGGCGACATTGGCCCCCACCTGCTCTCTCCAGTGCTGGATCTCAGGGACCAAACCAACAAGCTCATATTTCTAAATGTCTTTACCTACTTTTAAAGTAGTGTTCATTACAGCTCCCCTCTCCCCTGATGGATAATGAGAGGCCACGCAGATGCTTCTGCAACAGACATGGCTGAGGGGAAAGAACAGTGCCGGCCCTATGATGAGGTGAGTGAAGCAGCTGACTCAGGCAACAGATGTTGAGGTAGGGGTGTGGCCAGTGTTATGAGTGCCATGTGGCTTGCCTTGTACCCGCTACGCCAGCCTGCTGCCCTCAAGTGCAGTGAAAGACACTGTCCTCTCATCAGTATTGGAGTAAGATTCAACTACCAGTCAAATTGGCTTCTATATGTGCCTTGAGGGAAGATGCCATCTTGTCCTTTGCCTCAGGCAGCAAAATGCCTTGAGCTGGCTCTCGGAAAGAGGTAGTTACTAGTGGGAAGGTGGAGGGAAGAAAAATCCCTCAGAGGTAGGGAAGCTGGGGCAGGCTTAATTGTTTCTGTTTCTGTCAGTTCTAACATTTACAGGCTGAACCTGCCCTTAAAGCACAAGCTACTGGACCCTTCACTAATACTGAAGGATTTTTAAAAAAATAAATAAATCTGGGCCATCAGGGCAAAGGACTGGCACCTGCTCTTTATAAGGAACTTCTTGATATTGATGTGCCCACAGGCCCATGACGATTGGTTTCAGGAGTCCAGATTCCCAGCTTGATAACTCAGTAAGCGTAGTTAATTCAAAAGGAGGATTTATTGCAAAAACATATAGCTCTGGATGGCTCTAACAAATCCTCCAGCATCATTACTCAAGATGACCCTTCTGAAGACTTCCTCCTGCATCTCCAGCAGATATTGAACTTACTACCCTTATGTCTCTTGTTTTGCTTCCTGTCTAACGACCCTCGCATTCACCAACTCCTCGGACTTATTGGATCAGCTCCAACCTCTTCCGGTTCTGAGATGCTGCTCCGAGTCTATTCACGCCTGATTGTGCTTCCGGCAAGCTTTGGCTGTGTTCTAGCCTGCTCTCTGCTTCTGCCTTATCAGCCTCTCCTCCTAACTACGAGCCCCCCACTAGCTGAGCCAGGGCAATTTGACTAAACTTTTACAGCTCTGGCTGTTGTGACATTATAGGAGATCTCAGCCCAGCCTTGGTGACTTGTATAAACACTGGCATCTGAGCAAGGCAGGGTTAAGGGCTTCCAAATGAAGATAAAAGCCTTTCGCCTCCCCTGCAACAACTGCTTCAAGAAGCCAGGACTTCTAAGGGTGCAGCCCTTCCAGGTTTGGCTTCCTTTCCAAGGAGGGTGCTGGAGGCTTATTGGAATTTCCTCATATTTGTGCTTACTTAAAAATATGCACATTGAGCTTACAGTGCAATTCTGTGCAGAGATCTAGCTTGCCCTCTCTCCCTTGAAGGGAGGGAAGAATTATTATTATTATTTCTTATTCCTTATATCCTGCTTTTTCTTGTGTAGTGCTGGCTGGCTAGCCAAACTTTAAAAACGTATCATTAGGCCCAAAAACTAAAATGCTATACTCAGAGCATAAAACAACCAGAGCTGCTGTTATGTCAAGAAAGGGTTCTGTCCCCACAACCACCAACTGATCTTCTTGGACCACTTTAGCACCCAGGGATGCATATCACCTGAATATCTTGGGCTATCAACACTATTTGGTCAAGACTGACTGGCCAGATCATCCTTCAAGGAGATCCACAGGGAAAGCCCTACTCAACAGGAATCTGATAGGGATCCCATAACAAAAGGAAGCAATAGAGTCTGACCTTTTAGACTGAATAGGGCACCTTCCAACCAACCTCCATCTCACCTCAGCCAGCCTCTACTTGCCTGTCTTCTTACTAGAACCCAATCCAGAGAGTGGCCCTCCATGTTAGCTCCCTCCTTCTTAGTCTCATGGTTGCCCTTGAATAACTCA
This sequence comes from Podarcis cretensis, assembly GCF_951804945.1. NCBI lineage: Eukaryota > Metazoa > Chordata > Lepidosauria > Squamata > Lacertidae > Podarcis > Podarcis cretensis. Next base: position 20,723,730 of record NC_137181.1, read on the forward strand.
GCAGAGAAGAAGATGGGGATAAAAACTAGGAATACAGTGGTACCTCAGGTTACAAACACCTCAGGTTACAAACACTTTGAGTTACAGACTCCACTAAGCCAGAAGTAGTACCTCAGGTTAAGAACTTTACCTCAGGATGAGAACAGAAATCGGGCCAGCTAAAGTGGTACCTCAGGTTAAGAACGGTTTCAGGTTAAGAACGGAACTCTGGAATGAATTAAGTTCGTAACCAGAGGTACCATTGTAGTTGGCTTCACCTGCCATTGGCTCTGGCTCCACCTATTTCTGGGCTACCAGTCTCCCCCCCCCCTGCCCTCACTTGGCACCAGCCACCCCTCTATGGCTTCACTTGTCTACTTCCAATTCCTTCTTTTGGCCAGAGCCCCATTGAGTGTCCAGGCAGAATAATCCATCTGCATTCTTGTAATTCACGAGCTCAAGGCCTGCTCTGAGCTCAAGGCCTAGCATGAGATACTTTGCATAGATGCCAACTCCCTGGGGCCCTGGGTGCCCAAGCACCCACAAAATTCCCCATGAAGGGAGCGGGCACCTACAAATTTCAGTGCCAGGGCCATGCACACTGCATGGCACCCGCAGCCCCGGGCACCCACAGTTGGGGAGCCCAGTTGGCACACCTGAGACTTTGATTTCCTCTCCATCACTTTCAAAGTCTGTTCACAATACCGAGATGCACATAAATGTAGCAGCAGTATCTTAACGGCAGAGGAGGCAAAGCTCTGATTTAACTCCTCGAGGATTATTTAGATTAGCAAGACAAACTGTCCTACAAGGTGCTCTGTTTATGATCTTAAAGACTTTGCTGATCAGAACAAAGGCAACGCTGGGATTTCAAAGCAAAAAAAGGAGATAAATTATAATCCATTTTATTCATGCTTTGTTTGGTGCCATTGTTTCCCCTGGCAGCTGCTGCTTCAGCTCCATGTTTCCGCTGCCTACTTTTTCCTTACTGGATTAGTCACATGCACAATGCCAATAAATCAGGAATCCCATAGTAAATACAACATAGTAAATACATCATACAACCCAGTGTATGATGTTAGTGCTGATGGTAAGTGAGAGCAATTGAGAGTGAAGTAGTACCTCAGGTTAAGAACTTTACCTCAGGATGAGGTACTCAGGGAGTACTGAAAAAAATGACCTAAATGGGGGGAATGTTTCAAGTGACTAAATTCCCAAACCCAAAGAGATATTTTTAAGCACTGCCAGAAACTTTCATCAAAATAAAAATGCATGAATATTTTGGCTCAGCCCAAGTTGAAAACGAATCTGGTCTGAGATTGCTCTGCCCACCAGTAGAGACCTGGGGCTTGTTTTTCCCAGAACAGTGTCATATTCAGCCCACTTGGTGCAAACGCCTACTTTAAACTCTGAGGCAGAACCTTAAAGTTATAATGTTTGGAACCTGGAACCATTCACCTTTGATGTTACTTAAATCTTTCTGCCTCCCTTGCTTTAGTACCAGATCTAAAAGCTTCGGCTCCTTCCAAGAATTTATGACAACAGGGTATAATAATCTCCCACAAGGATTTGCCCAGGAATTTCAAAGACTGCTTTCTAATGTTTTATATACTGTACGTAGAGAGCTTCTGTTATATAAGTGGCGTATGACCTTTCCGTTAGAAATGTGTTGGCCAAAAGGAGCTGCATGTTAAATCAAGAAGATTCTAGAGTGCTGTCAAGACGCTGCCGCATACGCATCTGATTTCACTCTGCTTTTTTTCCTATAGTGGCCAGACTAATGAGTCTTGGGAGGGATTTAAAATCCCCCTCCAATGTAGATGGCCAGCAGTTCTCTGACATTGTCTTTTAATCTTCTGCCAACTCAATAAGGTCTCTTTGAAGACTGGGACCTTCAAATGCATTCTTTAATATTCGGTGGGTGGCATACATTTAAATGAGTAGCAGAACAGAGCTCTATAGATTAATATACCATATTAGTCTTTCTTTCCCTCCTTTGCTGTGCAGTCCTATCCTGTGCCCCACTTTAGCTATCTAGAGGGGATGCCAGCAAATCTCTTTGCATGCACCTGTGGTGCTTAGCGATGAATATAGTATTGGGGTTCCACACCAGCATATTCTCTGCATTTGGAAACATGGGGTAAAGGATGAGGTAGTCCACTATTCCCCATTTCACATCCAAAGTTCACTGGATTTGCTGTTGAAAGTTATTTCAACTTTGGTGGTGGGCCCTTAGGGGTAGGGATAGACCAACTTGCCATTTTCAATTTCTCATTTTTTACTTAAGCTCAGCTCTCAACATTTCTGCATCAGTTTCTATTTTTAAAGAAACAAAACCAAGCACATCTGCTTGAAAAATTCATCAGCACCTTAGTGCAGATTTCTCCAAATATAAGCACCTTTCTGCGAAAGCTTGCCTGTTGCACACATCATTGCAAGCAATTTCCACCTAGTATAAAGCATTTTATTCATTCACTCTAATAGGTGGATTTTAATGCACGGTTCCCCCATATATGCATCCTTGTTCACATTATTTAGTTGGAGAACAGCACCACCAAAATTCAGACAAGTTTGAATTTTGAAGGATCGCTGTGTTTCGTTTCTCCTATTGTTTCTGAAAGGCTGAATTAGGTAGGTTCATTTTAGAAATCTGAACACAACTTAATTTCTCCTCCATCTCTCCTTCGGGGATGCAGGGAAGACTGTGGATCACGCACAAACGTCTTCCCAGCATCTGCTGCCTGAGGCAGGTGTCTTACACCTCCGAATGGTAGGGCTGACCTTGATTTAAAACCTTACTGAAGAGCTATTTCCCCTTGCAACCTGCAGACAACTACAAATGAGCCAAGTCTTGGGAATCATAGAGCATCTCTCCACCTTTGCATCTTCAGCACTTGAGCCATCCTGCCAGTTACACATGCATAACATTTATTGAAAACCAATGGTGTTTCTGCAATTATAATTTGGTGTTGGGTTGCATCCTTTTGAAAACGTTATGGAGTAGAGTGGGGAACCAACTCAACAAGATGACAGCACATTTGTGTGCAGAATTCTGTTTAATGATGGGCTGTCTCTTATTCAGCGGAGGGTGCTGCTGCATTGCTTGGATAAAAAGATGGTTTAAAATAATGCTGGCAGTGGTTCTGGGCTGCAAGTGAGAGAGACTTTGGCACTGAGGAAGCTTAGTATAAAAGGTTGTTTTAACCAATAATGCAATGCAAATAAGAGAGGCCTTAATGGGCTTTTCCTACTCATTGTGCTACTTCCTGTCTCTTGAATGTAAAATTCAAACAAGTAGCCCAGTGTCAGTTCATTACAGAATGAATCTGCATCTTCTCAGCTGGCCTCTTTACTCTTTGGGCCTGAATGTGGAGGAAGTGTTCGAACGTGACCAATGACAAAACCAACAAGTTTTCACAAGGCCACCTTTTGGAGACAGGAAGCAATTTCCTTTACTGCTGTTCTTTGTGCTTCCCTGGAACTGTCTTATGTTTCATTCTTCCTGTTCATTGAGATAAGAGATGCAGCCTTTTCCTACCTATGCTTAGAATAGTACTTCTGATACGATGGCCCTACTCAGAGTAGACCCACTGAAATGAATGGCTATGACCAACAGGTGCTTTAATTTCAAGGGGGTCCATTCCGGGTTGTATCCAACTAATCTTTACTCAGCGTTCAATGCTACATTAAATTTGCAAAATGTACTAGAAACCTCTCTGATCTGCAATAAATGGATAACAAGAGTGGCCATTCCTACAGGAATAGTGTACATAAGGATGTCTGAGGAGAGGAGGATCCTGGTGCATAGGAGGGCTCGGAACCTGTGATGCTGATAGGTTTGAACTGAAAGGGATATGTGTGTCTTTTAATGGGAGCATGCCTGCTCTTTTCAGTGCCAGTTGTGAGACCTGTGAAATGGAGCTGAATTCCCATTCAGCCTTGTCCTTGACTTGACTTTGTGATATTGGCATGTATCAAATTTGACTGGCTGCATAGTGCCGTGATGTGGTTATACCAAGGACTGGTTGGATTACATGGCCAAACAAGAAGAAACACTCTCCCAAAACAAAAACAAAAACAAAAACAAAAATGCATTAAACCAGCTGTCAAGAGGTGCATCAAAATGAGTGAAAATGGAGTACTTTTTTTTTTAAGGCTCCTGAAACTTGCACTGAAAATATTTGCACAAATGAATTTGACTTGAATAGTCATGCAACTGTTGTGCAGCTTTCCTCACCTCTATAGGACCCTTAAGATGCACTGAATTGGCCTCTTTTGCATAACTCTTAAAAGGTGCAAGAGTTCTATCAACTTGAGTGTTTCGGTTTTGGTTGCTTTGTTGGCATCCATCTGTCTTGGGAGATAATGGGGGTGAAGTCAAACTGTTGGAAGAGTACAGCTCCTGCTGTGGCTGTAGAGACCGGTACTGGAGAGACACGTTTTGTTGCAGCTGGGGCAGATGAAGGCATCTGAAATTGTGCGTGCGAATATATACACCATGCTCTGAACACTCAGCGAACACACTGCATTGCTATTAAGAATTTCTATTAGCAATTCCCAGGTGCCAGAAGTCCTTCCCAACACACATAAACATACTATCCCTGGATTATTATTTATTATTTACCGTATTTATATGCCAATTTTCAGGCAGACCTCGCAAAGCGGTTTACATAAAATTATTACCAACAATAATTTTTTTAATAAAAAAAAGTTACAGGAGACTGGAAAAGATAACTTGTTTGTTGGGGAAGGGGGGGAGCTGTGATTGTTTCTTCTCCCCTTTTCTCAGGACAAGATGGATCTGCGGATCTTTACTGATGGCTCCGTCCGTGGTGCTTCAACTGGGCAGAACAGGAAGACTTGTGGGAACCTTCTGGCCCATTGTCTTATCTGTGGCTCCGTTATAACCCAGAGGCAAAGCCATTTCAAGCAGGGACTCTTATGTATTGCAGCGCACACAAGACTGGCATTATCTCAGGCCTTTGATTTGTTGTACAAGCTTGGCAACCGCGGTCGTCATTCCAAAGATGTTACAAAGTGCCTTGCCTTCCCTTCTCTCCGACACCAGCAGGTGGCAATCCTGTGTGTTGTTTCTCAGTTTCCAGGGCAAGTGGTGCTGTGTTATGTCTCTCTTCGAGGCTAGCTACTGTTTTCCCTCTCCCACACAATTCTGCTGGTAGCAAAAGCTGCAGGCACCGCACATGATTTCCATCTACTTCTGTTCCAGCATACAGTACAGCAGAGTTGGCGCTATGTCACTCAGGCATGTCTCCCATCAAGAAGGAGGTTTCTGTGAAGGGAGGGAGAAGGTTTTCTTCTTGTTGCAAGTGGGAAGTCTGCTACTCCCCAACAGTTCAGGATGATGTTTAAGCGACACCCCCACTGTCAGAGCTGCCCAAGGTCCCAGCTCACAAAGGACCAACGCCCGTTCTTACTATATACAAAAGTCTTTATTAAGGTTCAGTTTCCATTTCAAAGCCGCGGCGTGCAGCTCTACGTCTCAATCCTAGACCGCTGAAGCTCCATCTGAATCTCCTCCCCCTCGACACCAGTTCAAGATCCTAGCCTTGCTCCACCTCCTCCTCTGCTCCTTTCTCCTCTGGGTCCTTCTGCCCTCTGGGGTGTCGCCCTTTCTGGACTCTTCTGATGCTGATTCCCCGGATTCTTCCCCCTGCTTCCGGCGTGCTTTAGGACCTGGCTCCCAATCCGAGCTCCCTGCTGTCCCGCGCTCCTGTACATTTGAACTTGGCGCGCGCGCCCACCTGGCCACCTTCCTCCTGACCGTTACACTGCTCCTGTCACTGCTTCCCCCTTCGGGGGGGTTGGCTGGGTCTGACTTCCCCTCCGTTCCCTCACTCAGCGATAGGGGCGTGGTCAGCCCTGCCTCATCTTCTCTCCCCACTGGAGGGGAAGCCGGCCCAGACATATGGGACTCTTCCCCCCCGCTACGCCCTGGTGGAGAAGCTGGTCCCGATCTCCAGCTGCTGCTTTGGGAGTCGCCGCTGGCCCCTTGCTTCTGGTGCGTCCTTCCCGGGACCCCCCTTGCCCTGGCCATCGGTGCCCCCTTCTGGGAGTCTTCCGAATCGCTGGAGAAGCTCATGGAATCTCTCGGCCCACTGTCATACTCCCCTACGCTGCCCTCGGATTGTTCCCCTTCGCTCTCCGCTTGCTCTCTCCCCTGTGCCTCTGCTCCTGAACCCCTGACACCCACCAAAAAAAGAAAAGAAAAAAGCCTAATCTCCTGCAAAAGCAGAACTTCACAAAAGCCCACATAGAGTTGCTATATAACAGGCTTCCTCAACCTCAGCCCTCCAGATGTTTTGAGACTACAATTCCCATCATCCCTGACCACTGGTCCTGCTAGCTAGGGATCATGGGAGTTGTAGGCCAAAAACATCTGGAGGGCCGAGGTTGAGGAAGCCTGCTATATAATATCACTAATATTGATCACTAACATAGCATTGTTACATGTTATATTACCTTATTATTTGTTTTCATAAAAATCCACCCAGGCACTGGAAAAACATAGAAACTCTATTGCATAGAAACTATACTGAGAAGAAGAAGAGTGAGAAGGATATCATCAACACGCTTCTGTGATTGCCTTCTCTGGCTTAATATGTGTCTTGAACAGGAACACAAACGGGACCAAAATCAAAAGGTGTTTCAAAATCACCTTTTCTCAGCAGCAAATCCATAGAGATGCCCAATATACCACCTAGAGCCAAGAACTCTTAGGATATCCTCATATAACTTTACTGAACAAGAGCCTCCATTTGGAAGAAAAAGTGAGGAGAAACTTAGGCATATATAAATAAGATGTAAACAGAAGAGGAGTAGAGCCATACCATCCCTCTGAAGTATCTGTCAGACTACCATATATATTTTTTGCTGAAAACACAGCTCAGGTTTCTGAGGCAAGGTGGGTGATTAAAACCAACCCTACATTTAACTCAGTTTTTTTTCTGGTGGCTTCTATGCTTACTTTGAAGCAAGGGTGGAGAATTGCTTTCAGCCTGAGGGCCAAATACCATCTTGTGGGCAACCTCTGGAGGGGGCTGCACACTGTTGGTGGCAGGGCCAGAGGGAAAAGTGGGTGGACTCTTATGCGACTCTTGACTACATTCCAGCCAGTAAGAAGTCAGAGTTTTCTACATGCACACAAACCTCCACCTTCCATCTAGGCAAGCAAGATGATGATTAACAAGTCACAACTATTAAAACACAATATTAAAAACTGTTTATTTCTGTGATTTTAAGTTGATTTAGAGAGAGTCCTAAAAATATACCATATCCTGCAGGTGTCCTAGAAAAAAACTGGGACATCCCATTTTTCCCCATGAGAGGACAGCAGTCATTTTGGGCACCATGATCTCACGCGATTTCATGTTGTGATTTCCCCCTTTTTTGCATGGTGCCCGCAAAACGTGCCATTTTGGGCATTGTGTCCCCCCCAAAAGTGCTTTTTCGGGTGGGGAGGGGTTGCAACACAAAATTGTGTGAGATCACAGTGCAATCCTGTGGTCCTCTCGCAAGAAAAAATGGGAAGATGGTGTCTCAGAAGACTTAGGAACTGCCACAGAGAATGCCCTCTTCTTGGCCGCTACCACCCAAAATTCTGAGGATGGTGGAACAACTAAAAGGGCCCCACTGACTTATCTTAGTACCCAAGAGGGTCTGTAGGGAAGAGGCGGTCTTACAGGTATTTGGGGCCTGAGTCATTTAGGGCTTTAAACACTAATGTGAGCAGCACCTTGGATTGGGCCCAGAAAGAAACCCAGATACATTTCCACAGTTCAAGGACACAATCCAGGCAAAGTACTCAAGTGCGGTGTGGAAGAGAACTGTGGCTTGGGGAGATGGGTGTGGCGTGGGATGGACAGAGTCTGAGGGCTGAATATAAAGGTCAGGAGATACGTATCTGACCCCCTGGTCCTGAGGTTCACTACTCCTTATTTAAGGCAAACTAAACACTGGCCTTAGCCTTGAGAAATGAGCTTTTTTACTAAGCTTTGAAAATAAGAAAGAATGCCCTGCTGTATCCTCTCTGGACCATTCAATGCTGTTCTCCAAGTTCTGTCACTGGAATAATAGGGTTTTTTTTGTTTTTTTTAAGAAAGTGTCCTCCCTTTTCCCTTGGCACTTTTTTTTTAATAAGTACTGACTCCTCAAGACAAAGGATGTAACTGTGCCAAACCACAACTCAGCCCAGCATAATTTACCGTTATTTATTTATTTGATCCACTGTCTCCCAAACCCTTCCCTAGTAGAAATCTTGCTTTGGGAACTTATTTCTGGCGCTGGCAATCCAAATTGTACCAGACGAGGATAGAACAGGAAATGATGTCAGCTCATAAGAGCTACAATCATGTCCGGAAAACTTTCATACTACTGAGTGGGAAATCTTGGTTCTTCAAGACCCACCAGCACCCCCCTCTTTTATTTGGGGAAGTTATTATAATGTTATCAATAAAAGCTCTCTCTTTCCCAAGGGAAGATCTCCAACCGGGGAACTGTCTTTATCTCGTAAATTCTGCCTAATCACTGGAAGATTCCTTCGCAGTCCCAGAGCAGTGTTTATCGCATCACACCGCTGCCCAGTTTTTGTCTGTTTTGATTTGTTTTTTTAAAAACTCCTTACAGTGGAATGTATGAAATAGCTTTTAATGACCAGTTTAATCCCTGCTTCCAAGAGAACACTGATAAAACAGTTTTCCACCAAGTTAATATTTACAGCTTTGCATTACAGTGTATTATGTTCCAAGCCCTTCGAGGAGCCTTGCGTGCCTAAGCCCTGAGATTTAGCTGCAGAAGAATCTCTTGCTATTGGAATTATCTATGAAAGGAACGCTGAAACAAGAAGTAAATCAGAAGGCTTATAGGCATGACCGAGTGGCACTTGTAGTTAAGACAACAGATCTCGCGGTAGATTTTTCTTGGCTACATGCCCCCTTCACCTGATAAATTGACATTAGGCAGGAGCACTCAGTTTCGGTGTGGGTTTTTTTTGTATGCCAGCAGAAAACTTCTTTATTTTGGAAAGTCTATCCAGACATATAATTTAGCTACCTATAACTGTTTTAAAAGTATTATTGATTCATAGCCCACTTCTGGAGGGACCTCACCGAAGCAAATATCACATACTGGTATAACAAAGTGTATAACAAGCAGCCCTGTTAGAGAAATTAACAACAGGAATGGATTTCCAGAGCAAACAAATTTATTTCAGTATGCTTTGATTTAATTATGTATGTGAATAAGGTAGAACATGGACAACCCCTACCCCCTGCATATAGATGGATCTGAATAAAATAAGATTTGTTTTTGGTATTTTGCATTTAGCTGATTCCTTCCCTATCGAAATTAGGAAATTTGACCTTACTTTTAAAGTTGCTGGATATATAATGATATGCTACTGGTAAATGCTTGATTTTTTTGTTTATATAAGGGTCAGTTTTTGTGCTGCATAGACACTAGTTGGTCTGTGGATATTGTCTCCAGCATCTATTTTATTGTTCTATTATTTTATCAGTATACCTTGTAGAGATATACAGGGTGGGTCCTTTAAAAGAGGTCCCGTGGATACAAAGTACACATGTTCCACAGGGCCTCTTTTAAAAGACTCACCCTGTATATACAGTGCTTTTTTCTGGGAGGATGCAGGGGTACGCATACCCCTAAACATTTTGTGAATCTTTGTACTTTTGTCCATTTACTGTATTCATTTTTCCCAAACTGAACTATAAAATGGTAATTTTCTTGAGACAAAATGAGAGTACCCCTAAACATTTGTTTTAGAAAAAAAGCGCTCTCTCTCCTCTCTCTCTCTCTCTCTCTCTCTCTCTCTGTGTGTGTGTGTAGTTACGTCTGAGTAAATAATGTCTGCAATTTGTTTATAAGAACCTGTTGTTTGTGGTTACATAATAAATAAAAAATTTAAAGAAAGAAAAACTATTATTGATTCTATCTTGGCTTTTAAGGATCACAAACCTGTGTACATTTTAAAATATTTTTAAAATTATGGTGGTTTTATGCATATCTTCAATTTTAATTGTACACAGCATGGAGAGCTTTTTTTGATCTGAAGAAGTGTGTATGCACACGATATCTTATACAGTGGTGCCCCGCAAGACGAATGCCTCGCAAGACGGAAAACTCGCTAGACGAAAGAGTTTTCCGTTTTGGAGGTGCTTCGCAAAACGAATTTCCTATGGGCTTGTTTCGCAAGACAAAAATGTCTTGCGAGTTCCTGCGGGTCCCCCTCCCCCTTTTTCCAAGCCGCTAAGCCGCTTATCCGCTTATCCGCTTATCCGCTAAGCCGCTAAGCCGCTAAAAGCCGCTAAAAGCTGCTAAGCCGCTAACAGCGCTAACCCGCTAAGCCGTCAATGGGCTTGCTTCGCAAGACGAAAAAAACGCTAGATGAAGAGACTCGCGGAACGGATTCTTTTCGTCTTGCGAGGCACCACTGTACCAAGAACAAACTTTAAAAAAGGTCAAGGCATCCCTGACCATTAGGTCCAGTCGCAAATGACTCTGGGGTTGTGGTGCTCATCTCACTTTACTGGCCGAGGGAAGCGGCGTACAGCTTCTGGGTTATGTGGCCAGCATGCCTAAGCCGCTTCTAGCGAACCAGAGCAGCGCACGGAAACACCATTTATCTTCCTGCTGGAGCGGTACCTATTTATCTACTTGCACTTTGATGTGCTTTCGAACTGCTAGGTTGGCAGGAGCAGGGACCGAGCAACGGGAACTCACCCCGTCGCGGGGATTCAAACCGCCGACCTTCCGATCAGCAAGCCCTAGGCTCTGTGTTTTAGACCACAGCTCCACTCATGTCCCAAGAACAAACTTAGTTGGTTTCTAAGGTGCTACTGGACAATTTTTTTATATATTTCGACTGCGTCAGACCAACACGGCTACCTACCTGAATCTACAAGCATTCTATAATCACACCCCCCCCCATCTGTGTGTGTGTTTTCCAGTCCAACACCTTGCAGTGCAGGAGTATGCAACCTTGGCATTATCAGTACCACCCTCTAACCAGCTGAGCTATTTAGAAATACACACACATTGGTGGCACAGTCTACGGTAGGGATGTATGAATTTATTAGTTCCAATTTATCTCCAAGTTACTCAGTTCAGCACATTTCCCCATCAGTTCTCAAATCTGCAAATTAAGCAGGTTCAGATTAAAGTGCAAGCTCAGACCAAACCCTGTATCCCTATCACAAGGTCACCCATGGCCAAAATGCAAAAGGCAGAGACAGTGGGGAAGATCAATAACAAAATGCTGATCTGCAAGAGATTAGATTAGGGTTAGGGTTATTGAATTTATGTATCACTTCCCACAACCAAACGTCCCAAGGCGATTCACAATGAAAATGTAATACAATAATAAAAACACTCAATCATATTAAAAACATGGAGATCCACAGATTTTTGTAAGTGGGAGGGAAATACTTTTGCTTTCAATAAACATTATAAAACCCATCACAATATGAATTTTCTTATTGCCAAATACTTCAAGGCTCATGGGAGATTGCTGCCTGGTAAAAAGCTGAGCTAGGTTGCCAGATTTTAGTGTTACACATACAGATAGTTTAGGGAGTGTTAACCTCTTCGTGGTCCAGAGACCAGAAAAGTTCTGCTTGCATATCCTTCCTTAAACTCTGTAGATACGGACCCAGCTATCTACGCCAGCAAATTAACTCCCCAAGGAGAATTTGTGGGAGATGGTAGCTACCCAGCCAGGCTTCTCCAGATAACTGAAACTTAAGAGCTAATAAGTAACACGATACAGCTGGAGTTACTTACCTCAATTATATTAATTGCCAAATATATCTACTGGTGGTCTGGATTAGAATGAGGAAAACATGTTTGAGAGCCAAGATTGCTTAACTGTAAATTGACTCAATGGAATATAATTCTTAGTTTCATTCAATCACGACAATGGAGGAATAAGCATTGTCGGCAATACGGGCGTTCATATATCGGCACTGCGTGATCACCCTATTGTCAACTAGCAGTTATTAAACAGTATTTAATATGTCTGCATTCCACATCGCTTGTTTTAATAGCACTTATTAAATGGTATTTCATATTGTCTGATTTCCACAATGCATGAGAATTATATGAAATGAATACAGCCAACCATTTCTCAGTGGTTACTGAACATAGAGTGCTCGTAACTTCTTGCCTAGATCTCACCATGTGAACTCAACCTATGACCTAACTTGTTTACTCCACCCATTGCCTCTCACTTTGTGATGGGTCTTTTTGTGAGTGGGGGTAAACCTGTTTCCTCCAATGAGCTATCCACCACCACAACTCAAACCAAGGATCTTGTGAGGAACTGAAGACCAATTAGCATTGCTGGGTCTCCTGAGCTTAAGCCCCTCGAGAGTTCAAGGAATGCTGCCATGTGGAATCAGCAGAGGAATCTAGTGAGGCCTACCAGGGGGTTGCAGCTAGTGGATCAGCAGGTAGCATGCGATAGGTCAGGAGCTGAGCCAATAGAAAAGCTAATTGCAAGGTTTGTGACCCACACATTATAGCAGTTTGTAGTGCCTGAAGGAATGCCGCTTCCCACACCAGCTTGCATGTGTCTAATGATGGCCCTATTCCAAGAGCTCTTCTAGGTGGGCTGTTTCTTTGCACAAAATTTGGCTCTTATCCTGCCTTTTCTCATGTAATTATCCCATCATTTTTTCTAACCACAAAAAGTCTGGTACGAAAAGGGATAGAAAATGGTGCTGGTAAGAGCAGGACAGCAGCCAGGAGCTGCCAGTGTAACACAACATCCGGGGCTGGCCTACCCATTTGCCTTGATGAGGCAGTCACCTCAGATGGCAGGCTGGGGACAGCTGGGAAGGATGACAGATCCAGGCCCCCATAGAGCATGTTTGTCACCTGTGTTTATCACCCATGGCCACCTCCATTCGCGCCATGTGGCAGCGGCAGAGGAGTAGGTGGGCACCAGTTTCTGTTTGCCTCAAGCGGCAAAATGTCTTGGGCTGGCCCTGATAAAGCTGGTGTCAACATAATAAGCAGGTGACGTTGGCTAACCTCTGTGCAAATGTTGTGTGAACACAGCAGCATGAATCCACAATAAGCAGCCGTCCTCAAAGCTCCCCAAGCATTTATTATTATTTTTTGAAGTGTGTTATGTACTCAGTAAGCTGAAGGCTTTCTCTGTGGTGGTGGCACCTTGCCTCTGAGCTGCCTTTCCAACATAGGTGTGCCTATTTTACAATCTTTTCGGCAACAGGTTAAGACAAATTTATTTAGCCATGCATTTTAATTTGCATTATCTCTGTCTTTTGCAATTTTATCATCTGCCTCTTACTATGGCTGCTGAAATTTAGAGCGTAATTGTATTGTCTTTGGTGTTAATTGGTCCAATTATCCAAATTGTTGTATACCACCCTGGACTCTGCTTTTAGGAAGGGTGGTATACTAATGGCTTACGTAAATAAACTGAGCTGCAGACCTTCTCCATAAAGGTCCCTAGAGGGGTTATTTAGGAGTGGCCTCACCTTCTCTCTCAGCCTCTCCTACCTCCTCATCTATGGCATTGCAGGAGAACCGGCATCCCAGCTGAGGCAGATGCAAATGCTTTGCCCTCAAAGTGCTTTGATATTAGTGGGCAAGTGAAAGTTCCTTGAAGCCTTGGCCAATCACTCTTCCCTTGGATCTTCTATTGCAAGGACCTAATGGGAGGAAGCCTCAAATCACTTACAGAAGCACCACTGAACAGCAGTGCACAGATGCAGTTGTTCCATTTGGCTCCTTCCGTCCCTGAACTGTCTCCTCCTCAGCTGGTCATTATGAGAAGTGCCAAGTAACTTTAACAATTGGCACCTGAACTTTCTTATGCTTCCTGCCCCCTCTTGTGTCGTTGTTGTTATTGTTGTTGTTGTTGTTTATACCCTGCCCATCTGGCTGGGTTTCCCCAGCCACGCTACAGCATATCTAAAAACATGCCTTTTAGATTATAAGCCACAGAGACAGTCTTGATTTTATTGATTTTGTGTAAGCCACTTTGCTCGTTTCCCCCCCTGAAGAGTAGGGTGAAAATGCTTTAAATAAACCAATCAACAAATAACCAACACCACTAATTGGGCCTGGACACAAATCAGAAGACAATTCTATTATGTTTTCTTCTGTGTCTTGTTGATTTTATTGAGATCAAGTCTTTTTCTGTGTCTTATTGACTTCACTGAAGTTGCATCAAATCGTTTTATTGTAGTTTTGTTAACTTTTTTGGAAAGTTTCTTGAGATGCTATTTTAATTTTTTTTATAAAAAAAAACACTACACAAATTTATTATTATATATTTATTTATACCCCTCGATTTCCCCTAATAAGACTCAAGGTGGCTAATTAAATTGTGGGCTATGTTAACATAAATAAGTAAGTAAATAAATAAAATAAAAAATGCACTTTGCATAGGTTAATTACCATCTTACACAATTGCTGCAATGCAACTTGTGTGGCTTGTCCCCAAGTGCAGAGCTTCCTCCCGCCCTTTTTGGTCCATTGTCATCCTCTTGCATAATGACCGCTCCCCACTTAAAATGGGGGGCGCCCTTTGCGGGGACGCGTGCAGCCCTGGATCTGGAGTGGCCCCATCAGCATAGGCTTTGCCTTCCCTCAGGTGGGATACCTGGAGGTCCCCGCCTACCCCAGTGAGTTGTCCAATCCCACCTGGGGGAAGCGTTGCCAGGGAAACCAGGCCAGGTAGGGGGAGGGATTACCTGCCCACACAATAGAGGGTGGATCTTAATTGTTAATCCTCACTTGGCTCCAGAGCTTCTCCCACCCTACCCACCCTCAGTTAATGCCTTCTTTTGCAGGTTATCTTTTCTTCATAGGTTTTGCAGGTTAACCTGTCTCCACAGGTATGCGGGCGCTGCTACGATAAGGTCGCTGTTAAAGGGCCGGAAAGGAATTTCCCTGCATTGGCAGGTTTCGCCTTTCCCGTAGCAAAACGTCACAACTTTGGCGGTATCAGGCCTTGGGCGGAATCCTTTAGTCCATCTTCCTCTTTGCGGCGGCGATACCAGGGTTCCCCGTTAAAGGGGTTTTTGAAGGGAGGCTTTGGCCGTACGCCGAAAGGTCGTCATTGCTCTCCCCTGCGGCGGCGTAACGGGGGCGGCTATCTCTGCTTGAACATATGTTCTCCAGAGCTGGCCCATCCCCCCCCCACACACACTGGATAACCCTGTAGCTCCCTAGGTCCCCGGCTGGGGACTGGGGAGGGAGAACGCCCAATGCCTGAGCCAAGGTCTACCCACATTTGAAATTTAATAAAGTTGTGGCCAATTTAATCCCATAGCGCGTTGTCTAGAGTCGTTATTCCACATGACGGGGGGGACCACTCGGGATCTGGGGACTCCGCCTGTCCACGCAACAGGTTTTGCAGATATTTGAAACAGTACAAAATCTGAATGCTGTTGATCATGAGATAGAGTGATAGTAAGCCTTGGGGCGAGGACCCGTCGTTTGCTAGCGTTACTTCATAATGTGTCATGTACATGAATGGTGCAATAATAGTTACCATCGTTCTTTCATCATTGGATGTGAGCATCTAACAATTGCATTAAGTTATCCAATGGACATCGTTCAGAGTTTCAGACACAGAAGTGGGGCAGCCATATCTGCATTTCCCAAAAAGAAGAAACTCATCATCCAAAAAGAAGGCAAAAAAACCCAAACAACTCTCATCAAATTTGCACATGTTAATTTATATGTATACAGTGGTACCTCGGGTTACATACGCTTCAGGTTACTTATGCTTCAGGTTACACACTCAGCTAACCCAGAAATAATGCTTCAGGTTAAGAACTTTGCTTCAGGATAAGAACAGAAATCGTGCCCCGGCGGCACAGCGGCAGCAGGAGGCCCCACTAGCTAAAGTGGTGCTTCAGGTTAAGAACAGTTTCAGGTTAAGTACAGACCTCCAGAATGAATTAAGTACTTAACCCGAGGTACCACTGGAGATGCAAAATTAGAAATAAGTACAGGCGGTGACCATTTTAGGCGGTTCTAACTGGCATGCGATTGCCAGCATGTGGGTCCTTTTGGATCCGGAAGAATGGGGGCAGAACAGGGATGTAATGGGGCAAGGCATAATGGGATGTAATAGGGCGGGGGGGGCGCTTCTATGCAACAGTGCTGTTGACGGACAACTTCAAGGCTCCTGGGCTCCTTTCACACAGTGAGTTTTTGTTTTTTAAACTTCAGACTTTGACCAAACAGTCCTTCAAATAGAGCTTTGTTAACTATATAGCAGGACACACAGCTGTTCCAAAGGGAAGCCATGACTTGTTAATGACCCAAAATAGTTGGCATAGGGAAAACCTGCTCCTCCCTTTGGAGAACAGATATTCCCTTAGGTTTAGGACAACCCTAGAATAACAAACCTTCAAAAGCAGCCTTCGAATGCTTGATAAAACAAACAACCCCTGAGGACATCTTACTTGTCAGGCCCACAACAGGAATAGCACAAGAAGGAGGACAGATTAGAGCCGCTGTCCTAAAGACAGTTATTAGGGTGGAAGCCCCATTAGACACAGTGGGACTTATTTTTGAGTAAACATGTGTCGGATTGTACTTTAAGGCAATGAACAACATGTATTCTTCCTATTTAAGTATATTTCATAAGGGGCTTGAACAGACAGCTAACTCCAGTATGCTTGGCAAGCAATAACTTTCTCTCTCTCTAGGTCTGCTCTGCACGCCTTGCAGAATGAGGTAGCAGAATCCTGAGGCTCTACCACTCTGGATTGCATTTTTTAAGAAAAGCAAAAAACTCCATAGAAATTAAAATGCAATAACCACCACAAGGTTTTGTCACAGCCTGCTTTCCAGTATAACCATTCTATGCTTATAGAGGTAGTTCCCCCTGCCCCTTCCTTCCAGCAAAAGAGCATTCAGAGCAGTGTTTCCCTCACCTGCAATCTCCAGTTATAAAATCCATTCTACCATCTTGTTCCAACCTCATTTTCCTACTTATGTAGAGCGGGCCTAAATGTCAAGACAGTAAATTGGCAGAGGCATATTTATCCCTGGCTCCTCCCTCGTCCTCCATAGTGCCTCACAAAACATACCTCATGTTGTGATACCATCATGTTTTGCATTTCCCCACCCCCTCCACATTATTGGCTGCTTGTTTATTTACTTATTTCATAAAATTTATATACCGCTTGGCTGCTAAAAAAGAAAAACCTCATGGAAGTGTTGCTGGGGAACACAGAGTATTGTGTTGTTGTGTGGTGTGTGGTAAGTTCTTTGAAAAGTGAGGCTGCCCATTTCTGTTTGGCTTGCTCAAACAGCCATCTTCTGGAACTTTCTCTCACTCCATTACTTCTTTCCCATAGGGGAGGATACACAATCAGGTTGTTTTCTGTAAGGTCAGGATGCTTTCCCTGGTTTTGAGAGTCGTGTGTCAAATTGGCTTCGTTACGGATCCCTCTGACTCTACAGTGCAGCTTATCTTTCCATCTCTAGAGCTGCTGTCACGAACTGCTGAACCAGCCTTTACCAGCATAACTATTGTACCTCAGAGCACATCCCCAGATACCTTTAGGCTAATGGAAGCACCACAGTGCAGTGCAGAGAGGGAGAGAAAGTTCAGAGATAGACATAGCAAGTGGATTAACTTTGATGTATGCAGCGGGAAAGAGAGCTTGGCTATGATCGTTATGGGGGTTGATTTGCCCAGGGGCAAGGCCTGACCTGGCAAGGTTGTCTTTGTGCCTCTTCCCTATTATTAAAGTCTTCAGGTCAGAGGCCATGGTTAGGCTTGGGTGGAGTGACATCAGACAAATCCAATTGTCTTTTGATTTTGATTTTTTTAAGAAGCCTTGATTAATTAAGGATGGAGCCTGGATCCAGTGCCCTATGGGCAAAGCTTTGTCCCTCGTATGGTTCTACTAAACTGGTCTGTCTGTCTATGTGAGAGGAAGAGAATGAAAGTGTGTTTGACTTAGCAGAATATGGATCCTGCAGCATACTCGTTGCACATAATTAAACTTGAGTTAACAATAACTCCTTCTCCTCAGAAGACTCAGAGAACGATGGACTGCTATCAGATTATTCTCTCCACCCTCCTCAATTCTCAAGATTATTTGAGGGAACCCCATGACAATTAAAACCAATCTATTGTTACACAGCTATGGTTTTCCCAGTAGTGATGTATGGAAGTGAAAGCTGAACCATAAAGAAGGCTAATCGCCGAAGAATTGATGCTTTTGAATTATGGTGCTGGAAGAGACTCTTGAGAGTCCCATGGACTGCAACAAGATCAAACCTCTCCATTCTTAAGGAAATCAGCCCTGAATGCTCACTGGAAGGACAGATCGTGAAGCTGAGGCTCCAATACTTTGGCCACCTCATGAGAAGAGAAGACTCCCTGGAAAAGACCCTGATGTTGGGAAAGATGGAGGACACAAGGAGAAGGGGACGACAGAGGACGAGATGGTTGGATAGTGTTCTCGAAGCTACCAGCATGAGTTTGACCAAACTGAGGGAGGCAGTGGAAGACAGAAGTGCCTGGCGTGCTCTGGTCCATGGGGT
The DNA here is from genome assembly GCF_951804945.1 of Podarcis cretensis. Lineage (NCBI taxonomy): Eukaryota > Metazoa > Chordata > Lepidosauria > Squamata > Lacertidae > Podarcis > Podarcis cretensis. Next base: position 20,742,288 of record NC_137181.1, read on the forward strand.
CACAAAGAGTCGGACATGACTAAATGACTAAACAACAACAACAACAACATTGTTACACACTACCCCAATCTCTACTGAGTGGTGTGCAAGACTTCAGGGGTTGCAGGTGCTCACCCAGGGTTTGTGTTTCCCGTGGAAAATTAGGTACAATTTTCAGAAATTCATCAGAGTTAAAATATGCCAGGGATACCCAATGTGGTCCCCTCCAGATGTTGCTGGACTACAGCTGCCATCAACCCTGACCACTGGCCAGGTTGATGGGAGTTGAACTCCAACAACATCTGGAAGGCAGATGTCTCCCTTTGTGTTCTCCAAGCTTGGTTTGTTGCACACTTAGTGTGACGCACCAAGAGGAGTTTTGGAAGGGGAGACCTGGTTCAAGTCTCAATCACGAAGTTCACAGAGTGCCTTGGAACAGTCACAATCTCTCAGCCTGCAGACTTGCTGTAAGGATGAAATGGGCGCGGGGGGGGGGTCATATGTAACAACCTCAGATCTTTGGAAGAAAGGTGGGATGTGTGGATAATAAATTAAAAATATTCCAGATACTTATATGCCACACTTTCTATCCAATTGAGTCTCCCACCCACCCAAAACAGCTGTCAGTGCTTTCAGTCTGTAGCAGATACAATTGTATTGAGTCATTCTTGATAGCATCTTGTCAATACCTCTTTCCTATTTCTAGTCATTTCTAGAATTTTGCAAGCAGAGATATACAGTGGTACCTCTGGTTAAGTACTTAATTTGTTCCGGAGGTCCGTTCTTAACCTGAAACTGTTCATAACCTGAAGCACCACTTTAGCTAATGGGGCCTCCCGCTGCTGCCGCGCCGCCGGAGCACAATTTCTGTTCTCATCCTGAAGCAAAGTTCTTAACCTGAAGCACTATTTCTGGGTTAGCGGAGTCTGTAACCTGAAGCATGTGTAACCTGAAGTGTATGTAACCTGAGGTACCACTGTACCTCTTTCCTGTTTCTAGTCATTTCTAGTATTTTGCAAGCAGAGATATACTGCTATTGTTGGAAGATTCATATTATTTTTTTTATTCACATAACCATAGTATTTGCATTTCCCATCTGTTTGTCAGATGTGGGGCAGTGGCACTCCAAACCTTGATCTAATTTATCTGCACTGCAACTCAGGGGTGCTTTAGGAAATATTTCCAACTACCACCATTTATGTTTGACTCCTATTATTATTTTGGGAGTTACTTTCTTTTTTTACTCCCTGATATTTCACTGAAGCACAAGCTCTCTGCTTAGGATGTGTATGTGTGGCATCCGCGTTTTTCTTTCTTTCCGTTGAAGCAGGAGCGTGCTAGATCTTCGGGGGAGACAATGTGCCATTTAGTCTAAAGTGTTTTTCTCTTTCTTCCTGTTTCTCGTCTACTGCCCGGAATGATAATCTCGGAGGGGAAGCCCAGAAACCCAGACAGTATATGCAGAGACATGCCAAATGCAACACTTTCACTGCACTGGCTCCTAATGAATTTAATGGTTGCGTTTCCAGGTCCCTTTAGGTCATAGCTCCAGGAGCCTTCTTAGTATTCTTTGTCTCATATTGCATGTAAGACTGTGCAGTTGGAACAGCCGGGAATGTGAATGCTGAGGACTCGGTACGTTATCTTGTGGTTTATCAAGTGGGTTTCTAATATATACTAATTCCACACTCTTTCCTCAAATGATGGGAGTGACGCAGGGACTCTGAGTCTGCACGTATATTCAGACACAATGTTCCTCCTGCTTAGACATGTGCTGTGTGTGATGTACACCCTTTGGCTTAGTCCCCCCCACATCAGTTTATCTTCTATTGCCCTTAAACACAATGACTAATATTCCTAATTTTAAATAATACAGCAAGCATTTGGAATTTTAGAAGGAACCTGAGGTGGTAGGCAATGATCTGGTTTGAACATAATTTGAAGCTAAACCACAGCTTAGCACGAAAATGCAGGATGTCCAGAGGTGTGGTTCTCAAACTTTTTTCTCTGACAAAGGACAAAGGTATCCTTTGGCCTTTATTGAATCTCCCACCATTCAGTTTCGGGTATAATTGTCCATTTTAGTAACATGGTTTGCTCACCTGTAAAACTCTCTCACTGTTACATGTAGGCATACCAGCTTTCCTATTGGCCCTGCTCCTGAGTCTTTTTACCAAAGCTTGACTCACAGATATTTAGTCAGCTAAGTTTTTCCCTTTTTGGTGAAATCACAGTAAAAAGTTGACTTGCTAAATTCCTGTATATCGGGGTTGGGTGATGATACAAGTACCAGGACCAGTAAAAAGTTGGAATCCCCAGTTGCAGATATTAAAGCTTCAGGTTCCAAAAGAGTTAAAGGTTTTTGGAGGGTTTTTTCTCCCCTCTGTAACAAATTTAGCAAAGCAGAAACCATACTTATTGCTGTTCCCTTCCCACAATCCATATTCAGGAAAGAAAAAAACCTTTAAATTGCTAGTTTTGTGATTCATTTCAAATAGAAATGGAAATGCCCCCCTCCCTCCTCCCCTCACCAATGTATTTTTTGTGGTCGAAGCAAAAATTACTTACAGACTGTGCAAAGTTTGCTTGCAAAGAGTTCAGACCAATGGAATATTTTAAATATTCAGCTGAAATCTCTCTCTCTCTCTCTCTCTCTCTCTCTCTCTCTCTCTGTGGTGGGTTAATCCTATCTTCCTTTTTAAATGCATGAAGTATTTTGCTGAAAAGGGGGGCAGTTTAATTATACCTTGTTGAAATTATCACTAATTGCACTTTCGAAGCATCCAATACTGCAGATATAGAACTTTAGCATTGCCAAAATAAACAGAAATAAGTTTCATCTGAGAAAGGCTGGATGAAAGCAGAAAAAGCTCCAGTCTCACCAACTATAATTGTGGCGTTCCCATTCATTAACTCTCACTGGAACCAAAGGTGCTTAAAAGCATTTGACTTTGGCCAGGTTTGGATTGCACCTACTGTTTTAGGGTTTGTTTGTATATAAACTTAGCCTCTTTAATTCTGAATTCAGGGTGTTCAGATATAAAAGAGGATAGGGCTTTTGCACCTTTAAATAGTTATGCAGAAGAGGGGAAGTTCAGAATTGTATAGCTTGAACCTTTTATTAAAGGTTCAGGAGCCCTGACCTCTTTTATGGACAAAATCTGTCAAGTGCCTTTTCTGTGAAACTTGGCTGAAATCAATGGGAGCTGCACAATATATTTGGAAGTCCCATTTAAGAGGCTGATGGAGAGCAAGAATGCATTCATTCATGTCTTCAGACATATCAAAACATAACAAGGTATCCAAACATTTCCTGAATAAATATTTGCTGTTCCTAATAGTCCAGGGCAATCCCCTCTGATTGATAATCCTAGGCCTGATGCAAATACTCTTGCTGCATTATCCTAGTTAACAATTTGTATAATCAGTAAGTGGGGAAGGATGTTCTTACCTAGGACTGCAAGCTCTTCAGAGAAAAGGGGAAGGGAATCTGGCCTAGTCAGCATAACCTGAAAAATCAGCAGGAGAAGATTTTCATAGCACTTGTTCTTCTGGGAACGTTTTTACAAATTCTACCAGTGACAAAAACTCTTAACAGCTGTGTAATGTGTGCTCATTCACATCATGTGGCAAGCTTTGTTCATAATTCGGGCCCATAGCTATATGCCACGATAAAGAAAGTTCAGACAGTGAAGCTGTCTTTGCATCCATTTGTTCTGCTGCAAAATGGGTAGATGCAATAAGGTTGAACATGGTACTGAGAGTTGCAGTGGTATTTTTTTGTTTTTGTTTTACTGGTTGTGTATTATGAAGGGGGGACGCGGGTTGCGCTGTGGGTTAAACCACAGAGCCTAGGACTTGCCGATCAGAAGGTTGGCAGTTCGAATCCCCACGATGTGGTGAGCTCCCATTGTTTGGTCCCTGCTCCTGCCCACCTAGCAGTTCGAAAGCACTTCAAAGTGCAAGTAGATAAATAGGAACTGCTCTGGCAGGAAGGTAAACGGCGTTTCCGTGTGCTGCTCTGGTTTGCCAGAAGCGACTTAGTCATGCTGGCCACATGACTTGGAAGCTGTACACCGGCTCCCTTGGCAAATAAAGCGAGATGAGAGCCGCAACCCCAGAGTTGGTCGTGACTGGACCTAATGGTCGGGGTCCCTTTACCTTTACCTTTATTATGAAGGGATAACCAATTTGTTTTACTGCCCCTTGTCCCTTTACTGCCCCTTTAAAACAGCTTTGACAGCAAACATTTGCAGGTGTTGAAATGAGTTCCTATGCCCGGGGGAAACTCCCCCCGCCCTGCTGATTTCTGCAAGTTATACATCTGCAGTCAAGTACCTGCTTTGTGTGATTCAATCTCTGGCATCTTCCATTAGAACAGGGATAGGATAACATTTTTTTGTGTTGAGGGAAGGCTGCATTCCTTCAGCAGTAATCTGTTGAGCAGGTATGGATGAGGTTGGTCCCAAAAGTGGGTAGGATCAATTCAGAAGCTGGTTGGGGTCACCCTCTTTTCTCTCTCTCTCTCAATTCTGCTCCCCCGCCCCAATTTACCTCCATGCCACCAGCTTGAACTTAGGCCAAGGGCCACAGATTGATAACCTGTGAATTAGAAGAATTGGGTAGCAATGTAAGAAGGCACCGTTTTCTGTTCTGCCCTTCATTCATTACATTCACCACTGCTTTCATTCTGCTGCAGTTCATCTTCCACCAAAAGTTGCATTATTCATCTCGCTGTCTACTATGGCAACTGTGGAAATTTATTTAATTATGTAAATTACATTGTAAAATTCTATCACATTCATTTCAGTGGTAAAGAAATTCAATGCAAATGGGAGAGCTGTAATAAATTTACATATTGTTTGCAAACTGAAAGCAGCAACAGCAAAATACTGATAATATTCACCGGATGAATAAGCAAATATTGGCAATTTCTGCTCCCATTTCCATTTCTGCTGGAATTGTCCAGCACCCCTAGAAGCAGATGATAGGAAAGACCTGTGTCTGACACCCTGGATAACTGCTTCCAGGTTAGACGAGCAGATGGTCTGATATGGTAAGGCGCCTAAAGTGATATTAAAGGCATAAGACAGTAGTAGTAGTTTTTTCCATTCACTTGGGCATTTTTACACAATAGCTCTGTGCTCAGCTTCAAAATTTCAGGTGTTTGAATGTGTAAAAGAGCAGCAGGATTATGCCTGCAGACCCTTACTCTGACCTTCATCCATTCAGGTAAAGATGAGACTGGGCTTTATGCATGTACGAATCCTGACTGAGCCAGGCTTTCCAATTGCATGTACAGACCCTGCATGCATGCAATATACATGCATGGAGCTGGTTCTCAGTTGAGGAGCCAGCAGGTGTGATTCCACTACCCCTTGGCACCTTCACTCAACAGGTGAAATGAAGGTGAAATTAGAAAACTTGATCTACCATTCGTCTTCTCTCCCACGTTTACCGATTAAATGATGCTGAGAGATACTAGATGTGCTTTCCAATGCAACTAGAACTTCTTTTGGTAGACTTATGTCCAGTGGCCAAAATGCGGCATTCTCAGTGATTGCAACTTAGGTTGAAGAGAACTATCAAGGCATTGTTTACAGTTGGTTCTGGGCTTGAGATATTGGAAATAAACAAACAAGAAGACAAGATGTGGTCTTCCTGAACAGCAAAGGGTTCCCTTCAGCATACTCAACAGACTCTTTCTTACTGAGTTTGCTGAATCAACACCACAAGGAAACCCCAGAGCTTCCTGCCAGAGCCTTATGGCAAGTCCTCCTTACCACTGCAGTCTTGAGCAGATGTTATGACTGTCTGTGACAGGAGCTAGATAATATTTGAGCCAGATCTGGCTCAGGCACACAGATTGCTCTGTGTTCCCCTACCCCCAATCAAAACATGAAACTGGAGTAAGGTTGATTATCAAATGAAACAATGAGGTTTCGATGGGAAAAGAAATATGCAGGGCCAGCATCCACCCATCAAACCAGACCTGCACCCTTCAATCCAATTGGACAATAAGGAGCAGACTACTTTTGAGATTGTTACTTAGCTTAAGGCAGGAGGCCAACAGTAGGTGGAGCCAAAGCCAATGACAGGCGTGACCACAGGCAATGATAGGTAGAGCCAATAGATTTTAGTTCTGTCCCCAACCTCCTCCATGCTACATTCTACAAGGGCAACACTGAGAGTAAGGAGGAGGCACCCCTTGGCTGAAGCCAGGCAGGTGAGGGTGGCTGGGGAGAGCAAAAGGAAAAGCCATTGATTTAAAAGAATACAGAGATGTGGAAACAGTACACTGAAAATGTTGTTTTATCAGAAAGTAGAGCTATGCCTTTCACTATCCAGTGGTGTGTGTGCATCAGCAAAATATGTGACAACCACCTTGCAGTAATTCAGGGGTGGTGACCCTGTGAGCCTTCAGATATTGTTAGACTCCAGCTCCCATCTGCAGCAGCCAACATTGCCAATGGCAAAGAATGATGGGATTTGTTGTCCAACAACATCTGGAGAACCATTGCTTTCCAGTAGAAAAAGGAGAATCATCCAACTGTGGAAATTGCTCTAAGTTCACCTTTCTTCATACCTGGCTCTCCCTACTACAAAACAGCCGAACTCACTCGCCTTCCTTTCCAGCACCTTCTGCCATGTAGCTTCCAAGACATACTAAACTGTCTACTGGAAGAAGTCGTAAATTTAGGGGGTTAGGGCGGTAGCTTTGATACATTTTTTCATACCTGACTGCATTCCATAATTTATGTGTACCAATGAGGATGTGGTTCTTGAAGATAGCACAGCTTGACGAAATAGTTCATTGGCCTAAACCTGTAATCTAAAAATTATATATTTTTGGAGTGCAAGTCAAAGCAGGAAATGCATTCCTTATGTGGATAAAGAGCTATTTCTGAAGGAACTGTCTACAAACAAAAGCAATTCAGAAATTGTTTTCATTTATCTACTGAACTTTAGTTAAAATTCTTTTTTTAAAAAAAGTTTGAATTTTAACATGTGCGATTTGCCGAGGTTCCATCACAAAATGAACAGTATTGATGGATCTAAGAATCCCACAGCATCATAGCATCATCTTATTAAACAGTTTTCAATAAACAAGCAATTTGGCCCAGTTGACATGCGTTGTATGGGTAGCAGTAGTAAGTGTCATAATTCTTGGATGGTCTTGCATGCAGTTTTGGGGCAGAAAAAGTTAAGTCACCCAGGGTGATAATTAAAGTTATTTTAAGGACCATCTAAAAGCTTAATCTACTACAGAAGGCAAATGCTCAATCACCTGACATTATTGCTGCTGCTTTATTTGGATTTTTCACTTATTTTATTTGGAATTTATTGTTAATGGTTTTATGCCAGTTATGCAGGCTACCTGCAAGGCTTCATAGTAAAGGTGGACTAAACTGTTTGAAATAAAATTATTGTATTATTCTTTTATCATAATGATGTTTACCCTTAAATTTTAGTTACTGCATCATCAGTGCACATGGTTCTTTCACAGAATTTGCTAGAATTTGATTATTTTACTTTTATCCTACCTTTCTGTTAAAAATAATAATTAACAATCTAAATTTCAGCAGTGAGAAGAAAGAAAAGCAAGAATTGCAGTGGTGGAATCAAAAGCCAAACGATTAAAAGAATGTGCGAATGCCACACCTGCCTTTTCTCTAAACTAAAAAGTCCCAGTTGCTGCAACAGGGGAGTCCCTCTATCCCCCTTGATCATTTGGGTTGCCTTCATAGGAGGGTTTGAATGGGTTTGTAGTGGGAGGAGGAAAGAGAAAGATGTGGCAGGTTATAGGTAGGAATTGTGAGAGGAAGGTCCCATCACAAGTGGCAGTGATATATAGACACACGCACATGATCTGCTTCCTTGGATTCTAGCTTGTGGTTGGCTGCAACTCAAGGTACCTTTTCTTCTTTTTTCTATTAAGCTGTGCATGATACAAGACACACTTCAGTTCTTCTATCTGCTTCCAACAACCTGGATTGACGCGTTGCCCATGCCCTCTCCCCTAGCAACTAGTCATTAAACCACCCAGCTGCATGCCTTTGATCTGAAGACAAATCAATCATCCTACTTTAAATTGTTTATGCTAATTACCATAACACACAGGAGTTCATTAAACAGTGCGGGCTTGTAGGAAGAAAAGTACCTGCTTTCTTTGTTTTAATTGCATGTACCAAAATACGTTTCAGACTGAGATTTTAATTTCGCAGCCTGTTTATTTAGCATTCGGGAAAAGGGAAGGAAAGACTCACACTTTTGCTGTTCTGCACCCCTCCCTTTCCCCTGGCTTGGCAAACCCTTTCAAACTATATTCTGCTGAGCTGCAGGGAGAGCCGTTTTTCCATGTGTCTCCCCCATGTGTCTGGGGTAGCATGGTGTTGTTGTTAAGGACGTAGGAGCATAAGGGGAGGCTGCTGGATCAGGCCAGTGGCTCATCTAGTCCAGCACCCTGCTCTCAGAGTGACCCAACTAGCTTCTTTTTTAAAAAATATTTTTATTAAATTTTCCAACATACATTTATAATATCCAATCTGAATTTGTCACATATTTTCCCTTTTTGACTTCCTTCAACCTCTCTGACAATCATCCATTATTCAAATTTTTAAAAATGCATTTCCTAATTTTATATTGCATTTTATAAACCTTCACCTCTTAGTTTTCATCAATACAATAGTCCTCTAACATTCACAGAACTTCTTGAAATCCCACTAGCGTTATTTGCTCATCACATACACATTTCAGATAATCTGTAAATTTTCCCCAGTCTTCGATGAACTTTTGATCTCATATATATCTGATCTTTCCTGTTAGTTTATCCAGTTCTGCATAATCCATCAATTTCATTCTCCATTCTTCAAGCGTTGGCAATTGTTCCTGTTTCCATTTTTGGGCCAGTAGTATTCTCGCTGCTGTTACTGCATATTGAAAAAGTTTACAATCCTTTCTATTTATTTCATTTCCTAGTATACCTAAAAGAAAAGCCTCTGGTTTCTTAACAAACGTATATTTCAACATCTTTTTCATCTCATTGTATATCATTTCCCAGAAGCCCTTCACCTTCTTACAATCCCACCACATATGATAAAATGTTCCTTCTTTTTCTTTACATTTCCAACACTTATTACATGTTTTATACATTTTTGCCAATTTTACGGGTGTGATGTACCATCTGTAAATCATTTTCATAACATTTTCCTTTAACGCAGTACATGCCGTAAATTTTATATTTTCATTCCACAGTTTTATCCAATCCTTAAACTGTATATTATAACCCAAATCTCTGGCCCAGTGTATCATAACTCAGAGTGACCCAACTAGATTCTGTAGGAAACCGGCAAACAGGATTTGAGCACAAGAGCACTCTCCCCTCCTGTAGTTGCAACATCTTCAAAAGCATTGTTGCTCCCAGCTGTGGAGCCAGAGTGTAGCCCTTGTGGTTAGTAGCCACCAATAGCCTGCAGGTTCTCCTTCCTTGAGTTAAAAAGATTTGTCGTCGTAAGGGGTGGAAAGTTTCAGAAGCACTACTGTCACCTGCGAGAGCTTAGCAAAGTAAGCTAGACAGAACAATGTTTTGATTGACCCCCAGGCATATCATACACATAGGAGCTAACTCCTAGGGGTTGAGGGGGCTTTGCCCTCCCCAATAAAATATTGATGGCCATTGCTGCGCTATGTGGTCAATTATGCAGGGCAGGGCTTACCTGCTCCCCATATTTTATTCAAGTTGGTACCCCTTAGCATACCTATTCAGCATGTAGCAGTCAGCATACAGCTGGACTGCTCTGTGCTGTAGTAACTCCCTTCCTTCCTTGGAGCGTACATCTCAGGACGTCTTGGGGCCTGCTCTGCTACCAATGCTCACTCCTATAACCTGGAAGCCATGGGTTCTAGGTGATGCATGGGTTCTAGGTGATGCATGTGCATCAGTGGAATCCAGCAGAGAGCTTTTGCGCTCGTGCCCTGTGATGTGCTCAGCCACAGAATGCTGCACTAGGTAGGCCTTTGACCGGAATTAGATGTTCTTAAAAATATGAAGGCTGAGGTGTCCAGAGATCATTTGCATAGTATGCTGGAACTGGTTTATCTCAATGTGTCATATACGAACAACAAGCTAGCATTTTCCTGGAGGGAAACTGCAGCATTGCTCTGACACCCATCAGAAGACCATCTCAATGTGAACCTGCCAAGTGATAATGGTAACTCTCCCCAGACATTCCAGCAAATGTATGTAGCATTTCATTTTCTTGCTGCAAACAGTCTACTCCAGCTATAATACATTTATGACCTTGGGCTCATTATTGAGCCAGATTGTGCTGAGAAGGAGGGGTACACCCTTGTCTGGTGGCTTTACAGTACATCATTACACAATAGCCCATTATTATGTGATTCTCTCCTCCCACCCCACTTCTTTCTTAGTACTATCCCAAGGCTATAGGAGCTCTTATAAGTCAAGGGATTTTTTTTTTAAAAAAAGAAAGAATATTTTATCAGCTACTGTGCCATTATGTGTGATACTGATCTGCAAATCTCTTGCTTTTAGCCCAATTACTGGAGAGAAGGGGGAATGGTTCCCCCCCCCACTAGCTATATTATTGGTTTTTGTGGCTTTATTTAATGAAGAAGAAGAAAAAACTGATGCAAAGTTAAGAATGATTACATTAATTTGTTTTCATGCTGCTACTTTGCAGAGCTTGTCTGCCAATGCTGGAAGGTTCCAAAAACCTGGATTTAGGTGCATCTACTAGGAACTTAGCCAACTCCCTGTCTGGTGCTACCTACAGCATATCCTGGGATGTCTCATCTTGAGATAAAGAAAGGGAAATTCTTTTGTCGTATAACACTCCTTTCCTCAGACCAAGGGTAAGGACAGGGCTGCTAGGTCAGTAGCATCCCAGAGGCTGAGATTTCAGGGTCCATACCTGAGGCCTAGGAGCAGCCCCTGATGGTATTACAGAGGGCAGACGCTGATAGTGTCTCTTGGGAAATAACTGGGGAATACCAGTTAATTCTGAAGACCCATGAGTGTGGGAAACTGCAAAAGTAAAATGGCTGACTGCCTGAATTCATAAAGTATGTGTATGGAGGTGCTGGGCTGCCCAGATGACAAGACCCTACTCTCAGCCTCGCTGATGTGGTCCAAAGCAATACACCTGGCACCAGTTTGGCTGCAGGTGTAGTTCAGCCTGAACATGTGTCAATATTATTCAAATATTATCAGCACTTGGAGGGGTGGGGAGAACTTAAGAATAATACTTTTGGGGGATTCTGCCCAATTCACCAGGGCGTCTTTTTAGTTCTTTTAATCAATAAACTGATTGACTACACGCTGCAGCTGGAGTTTACATGGTTAATGCCCTAGAGCCCAGTAGCATCGAACCTCCACTTCCAGAGTTGGGAAAGTGAACTGAATGGCAAGATCTCTCAAATCTTTCCAAAGTAGGGACAACAGTTTACCAGGAAATAGGGAGTGCACCTATTAAATGGGGATAATTGGAGTTTAGACTACATTATCAAACCAGAAATACAGGAAAAGGTGTTTGGAAGAGGTGTGCTATGTCAGCTCGCCAGAAGAGGGAGAGCCTGGCTTCTTCTGTGCAGGCCTGAAGGCGGTACTGCATCTACTTGCTCAGCAACTGTCAGGTGATACAAGGAGCCTATTGGGTTCCATCTGTCTTTGTGATGCCTCAGGCTTGGCCCGGGCTGTTCTGCCTGAGCAATTTGTCAATCAAACTATTGTCTCAGATTATCCACCCATCTCCGTGCTTGCCATTGTCTCCTGACAAATGGAACCACTTTCACCCCACCTGTTTTACAAATCTCTCTCTGGTTAAAATTGATTCTCTCTCCTGTCCCCGGTAGATTAGTCAACTAAAGTTCTGTTGATTAATCTAGCAATTAATTAATTTCAGTTTCCAGTGTTGAAGCAACTGACACTAGCTGATCTGAGAAGTATGTCCCAGGATTACTTGTGCTGCGGAGCTCAAGTATTAGCTTGGACTATTATATGCTATAGCTAGTCCTATTTCTTCCAGGGCCAACACCCTTTCAGAGTTCATTATTTTCAATTACAGCCATAACAACTCTCTGTTCTCACACACTGTACAATGCCGGCGTCTCGATCAATTGTGTTTCTGAATGTCATCCCCCTCAGTTATTAATTTAAATATTTCCCCATTATTATATGTGTGTGTGTCTAAAGTTAATTGCATTGTTAGCAACATGATCCTCAGGAACTGATGAATAAAATTATGTCTGACAGACTTGAGTCACAGTGAGAAATCATTACTTAAGAATAATGTCTGGTTAATGGGTGCTCCAAAACAAAGCACTGACATGCTCACATTAAATACTTGGGGGAAAGGGCAGTTTTATGGCATGGTGAATCATTTCTCCGGCTCCATCTTCTCTGCTTACTCACTTAGCAGAATCTGAGACTAGGAATTTGCTCAAGATCAGCCCAAAAGCCTGAAAACTTGCATGGGTATAACTCTCACCCCCATTTAAAAATAATATTTAACCACTTGCAGCAAAGCAGTACAGTGGAACCTCTATTTGCGACCATAATCCATTCTGGAGGTCCGTCCGGAGGTTGAAACGGGTCTCTGGGAGAGGCGCAGTTGTGTGCAGGTGCGGGCGGCGATTGCCCGCTTCTGTGCATGCACGAACTCCTGCGCCACTCCTGCACATGGAAGAACAGCGGCAAACCCGCTGGCTACTTCTGGGTTTGCTGCGGTCACAACTTGGAACAACTGTAAGAAGAGGCAGTGGTAAGTAGAGGTTCAGTTGTACATTAAAGGTCCATTTGCCCCAGGGATGTTGAATCTGTGGCTCTCTAAGTGTTGTTGGAATCTGGCTCCCATCCAGTCTGGGTGGCCAGTGGTCAGGGATGACGGCAGCTGGGGAGGGCACAGGTTCCTCACCTCTGCTCTATACAGTTAAAGGATGGTTTAGCTACTGCAGAAAGAGAAGAGACTTGTCTTAAGGAGAGTGCCCAAACATCATTTACCTGGGCCTCAAACAAACCTGGAGCCTCCACAATCTCATGTCTGTTTTGAAAAAGTGACAGCAAAGGTCATATCTGTTCTGAAAAGTTGAATGGTGCCCTGAGCACCTTTATTTCCCTTTGTTTCCTTATATTTGTGGCGATCTGAATATTCATTATGCTCAAGTGTAGGCTTGTCAAAATCTGAACAGAAAAGTTGTTGATTTTTTTTTAGCTTTGCCCAGAGTTTTTAATTACATTTAGCATGCAGTATTTTTAAAAAAATGACAATAGCCACAACCCCTGCCTCCCAGCTGATGCTATTTCCAAATTAAGATGCATTTCTTGTCATGTCCTGTTTTGATCTTTCACTCACATCTTCATCTAGCTGCCACACCCAGCTGACTCTTTTGGTCACCCCCCCAAAAAAAACCCCTAAAGAACTCTGGGAATCATCATTCTTGGGCAAGCATGTCTCACGGATACCTCGAAGGCACATATCATGCCAGGAGTGCCAGCTTGTCCCTGCAATAGTGGGTGCCTGGTGCCGTGGGTGCCATGCACTGTGCATGGCCCTGGCACCGAAATTTGTGGGTGCATGGCCCCTTCATGGGGAATTTGGTGGGTGCTTGGGCACCCAGGGAGTTGGCATCCATGTATCATGCTGTCTCTCAAACTGCATGTCTTTGGTTTCTCTGTATAAGCTCTTCCTCTTCAAAAGACGGGCCGAGGGCACCAAGTCTTTGTTCAAAATATTCTGCCAAACTGTTTGAGGTATCTACATGTTGGCAGGACTCTGCTGCCTGCTGAGAGAGGGGAGACACTATAGCCCTCTTCAGGCTTTCTGCATTAGGGTTAACATATGACAGGGAGCCTGTGGAGATGAGCTCCTCCCTGCATTCTTCCATCGATGTTCTGCTCATGCTCCACAAGATTGAGGGTGATCTTCTGAGGTCGGGAGTGTCCTGTACTTGAGGAGGCTTCCTGTGGATTTTAGAACTTAGCTGTTGTCCAAAACATCTGGAGGGCATAGGGTTGGTGAGGGCTGTTTTAAGGTGTGGGTTAGACTCAAACTTTCCAGTGCTATTTTGGAGTCTCAAACCCACCCTTTTCTGCTTGTAAACATGCAGACAGCTGAGACACTGTCTTCCTGTCTCCCACGAGGCAGTTGTGAGGCACCAACTGAAAGCCATTTCTTTGGTTATGACTTTGTTGGGGGGTGGCTAGACTTCCCTCAATGTGTTATAATTTACAAAAGTTAGAATCGATCAAGGTTTGATTAAACTTGAACAAACATGGAAAGCCCCTTGATTTAGTCATGCTAATGAGCCAAGCCAGCTCAGCAGAGCTAATTGGATGGACCATTAGTAAGGGAACAAAGACTTGTGATGTCTTTGTTCCCTTACTTGTGTTTCCTTGTGATTCAAGGAAACTATTAGAAGGCAAGTGTCAGGCAAAGGAGAGTGGAGTCTGTTATGTACTGAGCTGAATCCTAGAACAATAGGATCCAGAATGCAGCAGTCCAGAATGCAGCAGCTTCTGGAGGAAGTGAATCAGCAACCTGATTGGCCTGCAGGAGCAACCAATCAGGCTTCTGGAGGAAGTGAGTCCGCAACCTGATTGGGTACAGGAGCAGCCCGGAATTAGCCAATCACGCGGTATTTACATTGTGTAAATAATGTATATATAGCTAGACGTTTTGGGGAAAGCTTCATTCATTGCTACTATGAGCTGAATAAAGAGCATGAAATTCACACTTGACTCCGAGTATATTTCAGAGTCCCTTCTTCATTTGGTGCCAGTGGGCAGAGGCAAAGACCAGGTTTAGGGTTTCAACTTTGAATGACATAGACTTGTGGCTCCTGGTTCTGAAATGGGGTGCACAATATATTCTGCAGCCATTTCAAGTATTCATCATGCAGAAAGCAATATAGCATCTGATGACTCCACCTCCTCTGTTCCAGGGTAGCAGCTATGATGCATTCTTTGAGGTAGAGGTATGGATTTCCCTAGCCAAATGTAGCTCTTCAAGCCTCTCCCTTTCCCCTAGCTGGAATATGTCCTTGAATGGTGGCAATGTCTCTTTGTTGCCAAGGTGGGGAGGGTGCCTGGCTGGAATGTAGCCTAGTATCCAAAGGTAAAAGTCATATCTATGGACCCACAGAGGTCCTCACTCTTCCTCTGAAGAGTAACAGGGGAGCTCTGAAGTGCAGCGTAAGTCCAGGAACCACCCTTTACCTACCCCAAGATCAGAAAAGAGGCTCATACTCACCAGATGAACCCTGTTCGGCCCTTGGAAGATGTACTCAGAGGAACATAGGTGGTATTGAATCTCACAGTGAAATAAGCAAAACAAAAACCACCAGAACCGCCTTGTTGCAAACACGTTCACAAATGAATTCTTAGTTGCACAATGACTGCACATATCTCAAAAAAATTCCCAGCACATGTGAGAGCAAGCTCTGGAAGAGGGATGTGAAGTCCCATCTCTCTCAAGGGTATCTTTGTTTTAAGAGATAAGTGATATGCAAGAATATTCCGTACTTAAATTCTATCTTGAGAACGTTGGTAGGCTGTGGCTAAATGCTTTGTTTGGCTTGTGGCTGAGCTAAGAGCAGGCATCCAAAACAAAGATAAACACTGTGCTGGAGAAAAGTGGAATGTTTTTGCCACCACAGAGAGAAGGAGCTAAATATAAGGGAGGCCAAATAGGAGTTGAACAAGTTCTTCAAACCAGAGAGAAGCCAGGAAGGCAACCTTCATCTTAGACTCTGCAGCTCAAGAACTGGGCCTGAAAACATCTCTGAGTGGGCTGGAGCAGTGAGCGCATCAGAAACAGTTGGTTGTACCCCTGAGATTACACATAATTAGCTGTGTGGGAAGCCTTCCTTTCCGCAAATCAACCCACACTGTTCCTTTGTGAAAAGCCTTTTCATTAGCTGAACTGAAGACGTGCAGAGAGGAACACACATCAACAAATGCCAGTAGCAGAGCAATGTCCTATCTGGGAGGGATGGAGCCTGGGATCCCCGAAACCTTTCTCATTTCCATATAGCTTCTTCTCTCTCTGGTTCCCCTCATTTATCCTTCAGGGTGCCTTCTGAATAAGGGCCTGTATGGAAGGGCTTGCTCACACGCAACCGTTTTGAGAGAGCGGTTTCCTGATGTTTGCAGAGAGCTGACGTGTTTGTCATAATGTCGTAATTAGGTAAACAGCCTGGAACCAAATCTGCTGAAGGGTGGCTCTGCTGTACCTCCACAACTGGAGGCAGCAATGCCACCAGTTGCTGGAAACCACAGAAGAGGAGAGGGCTCTTGTCCTGGAGTCCTGCTTCCTGGTTTCCCACAGGCATCTGGTTGGCCGCTGTGAGAACAGGATGTTGGGCTAGATAGGCCATTGGTCTGAATCAACAGGCTCTTCTTATGTTCTTATGATGGTATAACA
This sequence comes from Podarcis cretensis, assembly GCF_951804945.1. Lineage (NCBI taxonomy): Eukaryota > Metazoa > Chordata > Lepidosauria > Squamata > Lacertidae > Podarcis > Podarcis cretensis. Next base: position 20,758,709 of record NC_137181.1, read on the forward strand.
ATATTTAAAATGTTGATATACTATGAATACACTGGCTCGCTGTAGCGATGATGATGATGATGATGATAATATAAATTTTATTTATACCCCACTCTCCCTGGCCAGAGCAGGGCTCAGGGCGGCTAACACCAATAAAATCACAGCAAAAACATAATGGGGGGAAAGAGAGGGGAGAAAAACAACAAAAAAACAAACAAACACCCCAATTTAAAATACAGGTTGAAATGCAATTTAAAATGAAGCTTCATTTTAAAGTAGCTGATAAATCAAGACCATAAGGGGAGGGAAACATAAGGGTCAGACCAAGTCCAAACCAAAGGCCAGGCAGAACAGCTCTGTCTTGCAGGCCCTGCGGAAAGATGTCAAGTCCCGCAGGGCCCTAGTCTCTTGTGACAGAGTGTTCCACCACGTCGGGGCCAGGGTTGAGAAGGCCCTGGCCCTAGTTGAAACCAATCTAACCTCCTTGAGGCTTGGGACCACCGAAGTGTTGTTATTTGTGGACCTAAAGGTCCTCCGCGGGGCATACCAGGAGAGGCGGATGTGCATGGGTCCTGTGATTTGCCTTGTTTCTATATCTGTGCATTTTAGCTTTGAGCTGTAATTTGGCTCCTGAGCCACTCTGTAGGAAACCAAACTCGTATGTTCCCCCACGGATACAGCATGCAGGTCTTGGACTGCCTTGTAAAGGGAACGACAAGGTTGTGGATTCTGAAGCAAACCCATGGTCCAGTGTGAGTCCTGGTCCACCCAGATTGACTCAGGCGAGTCTACTTTGGAATCCAAGTTCCGCAAATTCCTCCCCCATCCTTAATATTAGAAAGTTACTGTCAAACATTCACTTATAATATAGGAAATTAAAGAAAATAGGAATGGGTGAATATTTCAGCTTCAAGTTCTCTGTTTATCATTCTTCCAGTTCTAAATTCCTTTGTCCACATTTCCACATCAGTTTGCATTATTTTTCTTGAAATGTTCTCATGAAAATCCATCAACATTTCAGTGCAATTTTTCCTAACATGCACATTTTTTTAAAGAACACAATTTCCTAATATAATATATTTTTACCACCATTATATGCATTTGTATGCACACATTACCCTAGAAAGTGCATTTTGAACACAATAATGGGCTGGCGGAGTGTGAATTTTGAAGGATTGGCATATTTCAGTTTATGTATTGTTTCGTTAAGTGTGTTTTGTTAAGTTCACTTTTAAACATCCGTGCACGAAAAGTAATGGGAGGAATCCATCTCTAGTCTCCCATTTCTGCTCATTCTTCTCATTAAAAAAACTTCAGGGAGTATGAATTGTAGGCAACCAGAGATTTAGTGATGTTCAGTTATGAAGTTGTTTATGAATTCTGAGGCAGCCCCTTGGGGAGGAAGGAGTTTGCAATTGCCTGGTTTCACTTTTCTTTCCTGGCATTCTGAGGTTTGGCCAGTTAGGAGCCAAGGAGAGGCCTTCCCTGCTCCTCATAAAGTTCTCACCTTCTTACAAGGGGAGCTGTGGAACTGTTACGCTCACAGTAACTGGAAAGGAGAAGATCTGGAACTTTGTATAGAGGTTACTGAAGTAATTACTGAGAACCTTTTTTTTTTTTTTTTAAGGAAACCACACACTAATACTAGTCTGTAAAACTTTGTTCTAGCAATAGTAGGAAATTTATTCCCCTCAAGAAGGCCTCTGAAGATCAGAAGACACTCCCTTCCTAACCCCTTTTCCTGCATGCCAGATGAAAGTTTCCCACAATAAAATTAAATCAATCTTTGTCAAATGCTTTCATTCATTTAGAAACACACCTTGGACTCTCTCTCTTTTGAACTGAACCATTCCATGGCCCATACTAACAGGCACTCATGCCTGGGCTGTTAAGCTCATTTCCAGTAAGTTAAAGAATAATTCCAAGACAATGAAACAGAATTTTGGGGGTTAGGCTCAAAACTCTCAGCAGAAGATGGGCATCAGCCTAGCATATTGGGCTGAAAGGATTTCACTTCCAGGGCCAGGTGACGGGTTTACAGTAGACAAATGTGTCCCAAACAAAAGCCAACTATTACAAATGATCTTCCTTGGTAAAATGTTTTGGTGATCAGCATGAGGTTAATCAGATAGCAACATCTCCAACATTATTATTTTGAGACCTGCATCTCTAGGTGGTGACAGCAGTTAGCTTCTTCTCTCCTTCATAAAAAAGGCAGATTTCAGACTCGTTTCTTCAAAGTCCAGAGGCTTGCTCTTTGAAACATTCAAGTTTAAACTGCAAAAAACAAAAACAAATAGTGCTTCTGAGGAGCATTTAGTGTAATTATTTTATTTCACAATAACTAAGGCGATGCTATCAACACTTTTGGCATTCATAGCTACCCCCACAGACCTATTTGATAATGTGTAATTAGGGCTGAAGAAAAAGTAGTCACAATTTTTGGTGAACGTTTTCAGAAGTGCTGGAAAATGTTTCCTTCTTCCCCACCATTGATTTTGGGAGACATTCCTTGAAGCAGTGTTTCACCTGTTGATTTGCATGGTCTGCTTTCATGGGCCCTCAGTTTCACCATCAACTGTGGTTGACTAAATGTAAGACCACTGCCTCCAAAATGTCTAGTATAGTGGTACCTCAGCTTAAGAACTTAATTCATTCCGGAGGTCCGTTCTTAACCTGAAACTGTTCTTAACCTGAAGCACCACTTTAGCTAATGGGGCCTCCTGCTGCTGACAAGCCGCCGGAGCACGATTTCTGTTCTCATCCTGAAGCAAAGTTCTTAACCCGAGGTACTATTTCTGGGTTAGCGGAGTCTGTAACCTGAAGCGTATGTAACCTGAAGTGTATGTAACCCGAGGTACCACTGTATGTCCCCTCTGCCTGCAAGTCACTGACCATTCCTCTGACTTCCATTGAGATGAATGACCCTGCAGAAACAGTGGTGGAGAAATGTAGCCTGACTTCAGTTGGAATAATGCCTTCACAAAGCGTGTTCTCCTTCAGGGAGAGCACGTGTTGCGGTGGGGTCTACTGAGCCACCCCTTTGTTGCTGGGTAAGTTCTCCAAGATGGCCGGGGGGCATTGATTGGATTGCCGAGTTGCTGGGGCAAAAGTTATGTTGCAATTTTGGTGGGAGGGGTAAAAGGTTTAAATACTCTGCACACAGCCTTGTACTTTCTCTTTTGCTGCGTGCAACGGATCACCTGGAGCACTTGGACCGTCTGGAGGACAGTGGAGTGATCTTCTCATTGTCTCATTGTCTGGTTACATTTCTTTATTTTCCCCTTCTTTTTAATCTTCTCTAGTCCCTTAATTAATTTAATTCCCCTTTTTCCCCCTGTTTGATTTCTCACCCCACCCCTTACCCTGTCCTGTGGGAAGATTCTCCCTGTACCTGTGAGCGCTGCCTGGGCATAATCCTCCTTGGCTTGCCTTTCCCAGTAGGGAGAGAGCCCCCATTAGGGGCTTTCTTTTGCAAAAAGGTTTTCCCCATTTTTGCCTGTTTAACTGTGGGGCTAGTCAGGGCTGTTCCCAGCTTACCTGGAATCACTTTCATTTATAGTATCCCCATAGGTTGGCTTTATTTTGGGTGATTGCTGTGCTGTTGGCCAAATTTTAATCTAGCCTTTGGCTGGAGCACTATTTTGAGTTCCTTTATTTAATATTGCAATGAGACAAAAAAGGCAGAGAGCAGACGCAGGGAGGCTTTCACGGCCTGCTCGGCCTGCACATATCATTCAAGCCTAAGCCTGCTACAGTTAGCAGTACAATACATTCCCAGCTTACCTGGGATCACTTTCGTTTATAGTATCCTCATAGGTTGGCTTTATTTTGGGTGCGTGCAGTGCTGTTGGCTGAATTTTAATCTAGTCTTGGGCGGGAGCACTATATTGAGTTCCTTTAATATTGAAATGAGACTATAAAAGGCTGTGAGCTGAAGCTGGGAGGCCTGCTCGGCCTGCACATATTTTTCAAGCCTAAGCCTGCTCCAGTTAGCAGTACAGTAAATTGTTAAGTTTCTGTGACATGTGACTCATTCTCTCTATTAAGAATGTATCTGTTTGTTTGCAGGCTCACTTGTTGCTAATGTATATCTTGGGCAGACAGAGTGGAGCCAGAGGCTCTCTGTGCCTCCAATGAGCACTCTTTGTATGCTCTTTAACTATGCTGTTTCTGAACAAGTTTATTTTCTTCAAGTTTGTTTTTCCCTGATAGTGGCGACTGCCATTTTAGAGATGAGCCATTGTGGCTTAGTGGCTAGAGTACAGGATTAGGACCTGGGAGACAGGGTTCATATCCCCCACTTAGCCCTTGTTATAACAAAGCAAAACAAGCTGCTCCTTTTGGACTATTTTGTTGCTGGGTAGTTTGGCCCATTTGTGATATTGCTCCCCCCCCAAAAAAAAAAAAAACTAAAAAAAAAAAAACACAAAAAACTTTGGGTTTCTTGAGGGGGTGCTTCCCTCTAAAGGGCAAACAGGGGTACCTGGACAGGCGGTGGGCTGCCTCGAGTTTGTTATCTCATTGGAAACATTTATGTCTGGCCTGGCAGGTGATCCTATGGCTTGGCCCGCTTGGCCCTAGAATTTGATGGCCTCTGGCAGCGTTTCTGGCCTGAATAGTGTCCCCATGTGGTGCACAAAGCATTAGTTTCACCTGTTCTTCACATTGGTTAGGTTTTTTCCTTTTGCAGACTATGACAGGGCCTTTGCAGATGCCTCCAGAGCTTGCCTCTCCTGCAGAGGATGACTTGCTGATGCCCCAGGTGCCTTCTTCCAGAAGGAAGGTCTTCAGAGGCAGGAAAAAGCGGAGCAGGGATGATGCTTACACCTCTTGCAGGTAAATCACCACTGGGCTCTGATGATGACTCAGACATCACCTTGGACCTCTCCAGGGGTCAGGGTGAGGCTGTTCCAGGTCTTTAGGGATCATCCTGGATAGCTCAGCTGGTCAGCGTATGGTGCCGGTAATGCCTAGGTTGCAGGATTGGTCTCTGTATGGGACAGCTGCATGCTCCCTCATCACTCTACCCGGACACTGAGGTCCAGCGCCGAGGGCCTTTCTGGTGGTTCCCTCACTGTGAGAAGCCACGTTACAGGGAACCAGTTGGAGGGCCTTCTCGGAAGTGACACCTGCCCTGTGGTACACCCTCCCACCAGATGTCTACTACCAGACTTTTAGAAGACATCTAAAATAGCCCTGTTTAGGGAAGCTTTTACTGTTCCTTCCAACCCCACTATTCTATAAGTGGTAATTCACTATGATGGGAATGTTAGACGCAGGGCCGCCATCATCCCCTTAGCTCGCTAGGATCACAGGGACGGGGACATGTGGACCACTTGCGCAGCTCCACATTTCAAATGGAAATTCCCTGAGCAATAGAACCGGAAGCTGGTATGCAGGAAGCTGGCCTGGTGGCAGCTTTGTTGGGACTTCTTTAGGGTTTCTGGCCAGTGTTGGCCCTGTAAATTTACACATCATGGTGGCAACACAAGGCAGGGCATCTTGCCCAAGCGGGGGCTGGCAAGCAATAACTCAATACCTCTTGTCCACATTTCCGTAAAAATATCGCCCTTGAAAGTCTGGCTAAAAGGTTATCTAGATGGGTCAGTAGCTTTGTGCTTGTGGGAAGGGTTTTCCCAAGGTTTGGGATTCCTCTGGCTTTTCAGCCAGTGGCTCAGAATACAGCAACTCAAAAGCCAGTTAGAGAGCTACCTGTGGTAGCCAGAAAGAAGGTTAGGAAGCAGCTTGCATTGGGATGTATGGTGGGATCCCCTTGATTCTCCTTCTAGTCCCGATTTTCATTTATCCCCATTGGGGATCGTCCCAAAGAAAGCCCCATATAATTCCATCTGATCCATATTTATCGCATCCCAAGGGCACCTCAGTGAATGATGCTATCCCTCCGGAATTGTTCCGTGAAATATGCATCTTTGGATCAGGCAGTTGAGCTTACCAACAAATTGGAGGAGGTGCCTTGTTGGCATTATGCGATATTGAATCGGCTGTTAGGCTACTGCCGGTTCACCCTCAAGATTTTAAGTAGTTAGGCTTTAATTGGATGGTCCTTATATTGATAAGGCGATGCCAGTGGTTGCTCAATAGGCTGTGCAGCACTTGAGTCCTTTAGTGCCTTTCTGGATTGTACATTGCGAGTCAAGACTCGTTTAACTGGGGGTATCGTTATGTGGATTGTTTTACTGGCTGGTTCATGTGACACCAGCCTCTGCTTAGCTTACTAGATGCCCCTTTATTACCTGAGGAGCTGGGTGTTCTGTTGGCAATGGAGGACAGTGGGTCCTACTGCCCCTTTTAATGTATTTGGGGGCTAGCTGGATACCGTTGCTCAAACTTCTGCTTGCCTGTGGAAAAACTGTTTGCCTTGAAGGATGTTATTCTTGTAATGCTTCCTCTGAAGCAAGTGTTGCTTTGTCAGATCCTATCATTCCTAGGTCAGTTAAATTTTGCATGCAGGGTGGTTGCTCCAGGCTGCCCCTTCCATTCCTGCTTGGCCAGGTGGTCTCATGGCCCGGGGTTCCTTCTTCATCATTAAGTGGCCTTGAGCCTGGCAGGGCAAGGCAATCACATGTAACCTAACTTTTCGCGAGTTTTCCCCATTGTAGTGTCAGCGCACATCTGGACTGAGGAGTTTAGAGACCGTCGGGTCTGTCTTGGTCTGACAACCAGGCAGTGTGAGAGTCCTGGCAAAACAGTCCTCATGCTCTGGCAGAGTCTTCGCACTGCTTAAGGTTTAATATTGTGTTTCTGCTCGCTTTATTTCGGGATCATCTAATGTTTTTGCGGTTGCTCTATCCCGTTTTTTCAGTTGGAGAGCTTCAGATCCTGGGCTCTGGACACCCAGCTATAGCTGGATTTTTCTGGAGCTCCTGTGGCACTTGGCAACAATTAATAATTCTGAGGAGTAGTAGCTTACGTTTCCCCATTCGCTTTCAGGTCTTATGAGAAGGCCTGGACTGATTTCTTAAAATTTAGCTGGCAGTCCTCGGCCATTCAGAGGAACCTGCCCCCATCCTCTGAGCAGGACCTGCAGTAATTCGCCCACCTGCTGCAGATCGGATGCAGTGTTAAAACTATCAGACTTCAGTCCGCTGCAATGTCTGCTAGAGTAAAGCTTTAATTTTTCAGAGACCCTTCAAAAAGTGTGTCGTGCGCAGGGTCTCGGAAGGTTGGAATAAGCTCCAACCTTCACAGGACAGCAGGCAGGAAGCCGGTCAATCTTTGACCTATGCAGTATCCGCAACAAGTTAAGACTTGTCGGCTGGTTGAAGATCAAGACGAGACTTATTTCAGTATTCCATTGTAATTTTGGTGTACTGAGGGTTGGGGAAATTGTGTTGGAGCCAGCACGGGGCTGGAAGTTTGGAGGCTTATTGCCTCAGGACTTTTCCTTATCTGCTTTGGAGCTTGTCATAAGTGTCTGGAGCTCTGAGTCAGACCTAGTGAGCAGGGTTGCCACCATCAGGCTTCCAGTCGCAGGTGAGGTGGGCCCTTGCCCTGTTATTGGATACCGGAAATATTTGGCTTTTCATTCCCCTGGGGGCTGGCTCGATCCTAGTGCACAGAAATGGGTTCCAGTTCGACGGGCATCTAATTGCTCACGTCGTGCGCCAGTTATTGCAGCCTGTGGCTTGCCTACCGCTGAACACGCCTCATTCCTTCCAAATAGGTGCTGCTGCAAAGGCTGCGCACTGGGGCCTGTTAGTAGACAGGATTGTGAATACGGGTCATTGGAAGTATGATGCTGACAAAGGTTATCTCAGGAAGCATTGCCAATGATGCCTGTCTGTTATTCCTTTTATTTTTCCCCTCATAGGAGCAGCTGTGCGCATTTGGATTGTCGGCCACAGCATCATGCACTGAGCTGGCAAGCACCCTGACGAGTCTGGACTGGGAGCGCCATCTTGGCCTTCCTGCCCATGTTTCTAGCTCCAGTCCGCATTTGGATTGTGGGGCACAGCATCGTTTACTGGGCTGGCATCAGAGCGAGGCAGTCTGGAAGGGGACCGGATCTTGGCTTCCCACAGCACGTACAGGTGTAGTGGATATCCAGACGGGGAATGCGGTGGAGTGAATTCATCCCACTAATTAAGTGGAGGGTGCTTTCACATGGTCCCCCTTTGGCGATTGTAGTGCAGTTGGGGAAGAATGATATGGCAAAGGTTGATTGCTCCACTTTGCGCTCCACGATTCAAAGAGACTTGGGGGAGTTGGTGACCTTAATACCTACCGTTAAAATATTTTGGTCACAATTGCTGCAAAGGAGCAATTGGCAGGGCATTTCTCAACCCAAGGCTGCTGAAAGGGCCAGGAAGCGCATTAATTCCGCAGTGAGCAAGAGGGTAACGGAATTGGGTGGTTTGGTGATTTACCACCAGGATATTACCTTCAAGGCTCTGGCCCTTTACCGCAATGATGGGGTACATCTTTCCGAGCTGGGGAATGATGTCTGGTTGGATGCGGTAATTGAAGGGTTGAAGAATGGGTTGGGATTGTGAGTGGTTGGCGGCGAGCGTAAAGGGCTCGATTGGCGGTTAGGCATTGGTTATAAATCTGGTGGAGGAGGGGTTAGGATAGGCTGGGCCTACCCCTCCATGGAGGGGTTCAGGATAGGCTGGGCCTGCCCCTCCATGGTTGCTGCGGAAAGGGAATTCCGTTAAAGGAATCCTGGGGCTTGCCATCTTTTCGTCCAATCCCTGGAATGGGACTAGGGCCGGCAAGCCTTCGGGGAGCAGGCGGGTGAGAGTTGAGGGTCTGTGTCTCAGCTCCAATTCCTCCCCGACTTGCTTTCCCCCGCACTGTCTTTCGGTGGTGCCCGGAAGTCAGTTCTGTCCCCAGGCGGGGGGACAGATAGTCTTAACCAATGCCTAAACAACCACTCACAGTTTGTATTTTAATAAAGTTGTGGCCAAAATCATGCCAAAAATCTTAAACAAAAATTACGTGTCCGTTGTGAGTTATTTTGGGGGGTGGATTGGGGACCTCAACACGCAAAGCGTGTTCTCCTTCAGGGAGAGCACGTGTTGCGGTGGGGTCTACTGAGCCACCCCTTTGTTGCTGGGTAAGTTCTCCAAGATGGCCGGGGGGCATTGATTGGATTGCCGAGTTGCTGGGGCAAAAGTTATGTTGCAATTTTGGTGGGAGGGGTAAAAGGTTTAAATACTCTGCACACAGCCTTGTACTTTCTCTTTTGCTGCGTGCAACGGATCACCCGCCCACCCGCCCTAGAATAAGGGGTTTGTTGCGTTGACCTTGCTATGCCTGTCATGGGGTCGTCTGCCTTTGAGCAGGGGCCTGGTAGGAATTTTTCCACCTGGCAAATTGGCTGGCTGGGTGGTTTTTGCCTACTGCGTAGCAAATCGTCACAACTTGTAAGGTTGTGGTTAGGCATTGGTTATAAATCTGGTGGAGGAGGGGTTAGGATAGGCTGGGCCTACCCCTCCATGGAGGGGTTCAGGATAGGCTGGGCCTGCCCCTCCATGGTTGCTGCGGAAAGGGAATTCCGTTAAAGGAATCCTGGGGCTTGCCATCTTTTCGTCCAATCCCTGGAATGGGACTAGGGCCGGCAAGCCTTCGGGGAGCAGGCGGGTGAGAGTTGAGGGTCTGTGTCTCAGCTCCAATTCCTCCCCGACTTGCTTTCCCCCGCACTGTCTTTCGGTGGTGCCCGGAAGTCAGTTCTGTCCCCAGGCGGGGGGACAGATAGTCTTAACCAATGCCTAAACAACCACTCACAGTTTGTATTTTAATAAAGTTGTGGCCAAAATCATGCCAAAAATCTTAAACAAAAATTACGTGTCCGTTGTGAGTTATTTTGGGGGGTGGATTGGGGACCTCAACACGCAAATACGGTTGTTCCTTTACCTGACCAAGAACCCTGTTTTTTCATGGTTCCTGATCAGGCAGAGGGAGAGCCTTGTAAGGAATAAGCTCATATTCTGATCTTGAAATGTACCTGCAATCTGTAGGAGGCGGGGGGGGCACATTTTATATAGCTATGCATATTCTGATGGTCTCTGTATCATTGTTCTTCTGCTGAGCAGTTCATAATGTGAGAACAAGAAAGATGAAGCACAAAGGCTTTCTTTCTCCACCACCACCACACACTACAATAGGCAAACCCCATATTCCCACAATATTCTGCCTTCCGTATTCACCTTTGTGAGCTTGGAGGCAAATCAACAAGTTTGAGCACGACTCTAATTCAAGCTTTGAATAAAACTTGTACATGACAAGTCTAATTACTGGGTGGATGCATTGCTTTTCCATTATGTCGAACAGTAGTTAAATTCAATTACAACTGTTGTGCAGTGCAGTTCATTCACCCACTCATTCATTCGGAGCTATTTCAGTGACTTAGCAGACAGGCCACCTTGTAATCAACTCTGAGTTCCCCTGGGCACTGCGGGCTCCAGAATTTGGGGAGCCTTTGGGCAAGACGCCCTCTATGGGCCTACCCCTTCTTTGCCATTGTGGGAAGCTGCTTCTGCTCCTCTGTTTCATTATCACGACCATTGGCTTGCTATCCAGTGAGAAAGCCATCAAGGAGAGCTCCTCCTCCTTAGAGAGCCAGTGTGGTGTAGTGGTTAAGAGTGATAGACTCATAATCTGGTGAACCGGGTTCGCGTCTCCGCTCCTCCACATGCAGCTGCTGGGTGACCTTGGGCTAGTCACACTTCTCTGAAGTCTCCCAGCCCCACTCACCTCACAGAGTGTTTGTTGTGGGGGAGGAAGTGAAAGGAGAATGTTAGCTGCTTTGAGACTCCTTAGGGTAGTGATAAAGCAGGATATCAAATCCAAAACTCTCTCCAAACTCTCTCTTTGCCTTCTCACCACCCTTGTTTCCTTGCTCATCCCTTCTGGGCTGGAGCAAAAGGCAGGTCTGCAAGCCAATGGCAACGGCGAAGAGGAGGAACAGCTAGGGGAGCCTCATCATTGGGCCCCTCTTCTGGGAGGCGGGTCCTTGGCGAGAGCCCAACCATGCCAACCCTTGACATCAGCCCCATCTAGAACAGGCTTGGGAGACCCTTGGCCCTCCAGATGCTGGTGAACTGCAGTTCCCATCGGCCCCAGCAAGCAGAGCCCATGGCCAGAGCTGATGGGAGTTGTAGTTCGGCAGCCTCTGGAGGGCCAAAGGTCCCCCATTCCTGGCTTGGAACTTGGGAGTTACCCAGTGAAGTTGATTGGCAGTATTTTCAGTAGAAGCAAAATTAAGTACCGTATTTTTTGCTCTATAAGACACACCAGACCCCAAGACGCACCTAGTTTTTGGAGGAGGTAAACAAGAAAAAAAAATATTCTGAATCTCAGAAGACAGAACAGCAAGAGGGATCGCTGCGCAGTGAAAGCAGCAATCCCTCTTGCTGTTCTGGGATAGCTGTGCAGCCTGCATTTGCTCCATAAGATGCACACACATTTCCCCTTACTTTTTAGGAGGGAAAAAGTGAGTCTTATAGAGCAAAAAATACAGTACTTACTTTACACAACATAGAATCCATCAGTTGGAGTCACAACAGGTAGTGATGGTTCTATGTTAGAATCAGAGAATAACAGAGTTGGAAGGGATCCTGAGGGTTATGTAGTCCAGACCCCTGCAATGCACAAATAGTCCCAGCCCTACTTGGAGAAGCTGGGGATTGAACCTGGGGTCTTCTGCATGCAAGGCAGGTGTTCTACCGTTGAGCTACAGCCCAGGTTAGATGTCTATTAAGGGGGATTTGATACATTCCTAGAGAAGCATAGGTCTGGCAATGGCTTCTTGCTATGATGCTTACATCCAGGGTGTAAGGCAGTGGGCCAATGCATAGCAGCTAGAAGGAAGGAAAGCAGTGGAAGAGGGTTATTGCTTTCATGTCCTGCCTGTGGGCTTTTTCCAGGCATCTGGTTGGCCACTGTGGGAAAGAAACCCTGTGGTTTTCCTGCAAGGGCAGCCATCAGTTGTGGCATGCATAAACAAAGGAACCACTTCACCCCTCCAAGCCTTTTGCAGGCAATCGGTCTGAGATTGGCAGATAGAAGTGAGGTGTCCGTCCATCTGTCCGTGTGTGTGTGTGTGTGTGTGTGTGTGTGTGTGTGTGTGCGCGCGCGCACACACACACACACATGCACGCACGCATGCATTTGTGGGAGGGCAGGTCTGCATTTGCCCAAGGGGATAAAAAGACACCTTTGCTAGCAGGCCATTCCAGGTGGTTTGGATGGACTGATCCACTGTACAAGGCGCAAGTTCATGCCACCTCAAGGATTTTGTACTTCACTTCGGACAAGCCCCAAATCCCTCCAAGGCAGCTTGCTTTGGCTTGGGGTTCAATGCACACCCCTAATGCTACTCAGAAAACAATGGATGGTAGCAGGGGAGCAGGACTATTGGATGAGTAAAGAAAGGATGGTGAGTCTAGTGAAAAAGGTTTGTGTGGAAGCACCTGTCTTTGTGCATGTAGATGCTAATTTGAAACGAGTTGTTAATTGTCTACTTTTACTTGACACCTTAATTTTTGTCCCACATTTGCATCAAGCTAGATAATCTGTTTGGTTGCACAAAGAAAGCAGAATCCCATATCGGATTCAGGAGGTTTCTTGGCACAGCAAACTGTGGGAGTTTTGCCGTCTTTACATACAGTTATCACACCAGTGATCACAATGCAAATATTCCAGTGCAGTGATGTATATGTCCCACTTGAGGGAGCATCTGTTTATGAGCAACTGAAGGAAACCTTTTAAGTAATTCTTCTTTAGACAAGTGTTAGTGGAAACCACCCTTGTGTCGGCGAGTGAGAGGCTGCAACTGGAGTGAAAGCATCTGCAAACATCTTCCCACAGCAGGAGATTTCTGTGAATAAAAATGGTCCCACTACCAGAAGCAATTGTGCAAAGATCCCAAAGCAGCTGTGGTTAATTAAAAGCAACCCAAGGCTTTAAGACATTTGTGTTTAATACTGTAAACATGCACATAAAATGTCCAATATTTTTAGTCAACCAACTTTTTATTTTTAAAGACAGTAGGACATGAAATTTCTCTTCCACTCAGTAAGTTCACCCCACTAGTACAAGATATGGAAGGAGAGCCCACAAAGGGAATCCATAGGAAGAGCCAGAGGGGGGAGGAGCCACAGAAACCACCTGACCACAGCATCCAGTGCCAGGGGAAGTTGATGAGAATCAAAGTAGCGGCAGATCAGGAGTCTGCCCAGCCAGCGCAAGACTGTAGGGAGACAAGAGGAGAGCGTGGGCCAGAAAGTGGGGTGTACATCATGCCTGCTAAATGGTCCCTCAGGCCAAGGCCTGGTCCTGACCTGGATATTTTATGACAATTCAAAGAGTTATGGGTGGGGTCAACTAGGCAGGCTGAAAGAGAATGCAAGAGCTGTCTTGGGGGCTTGTCTGGAAAGCCACCTGGAGCTCAGCTTGCCAGTTTTGAAACAGCTCCCCCTGCCGACCAGCTCCCATGCCAGTGATGTGACATCATTTAAAAATTGTAGCCTTCTGACCTGAAGAGCACCTAGGCATGCTGGATAAAGCGCCGACTGAACCACAAGTGGGTCCATTAATTTGCTGTAGGGGAAGAGCCATAGCTCAGTGTTCCAGCCGCTGCTATGCATGCACAAGGCCCAAAGTTCATTTCCCTGCATTTCCAGGTAAGGCTGGGAAAACATCCCTGCAGGAAACCCTGGAGAGCCGCTGCCAATCATTGCAGATAATACTGAGATATACTGATATATTGCAGATATACTGAGCTAGATCGGCAATCTCCCATATTCCTATAATACTGCACAATGCTGGAGTCCTTTGGATACACACGCCCTGAGGATGTTCTGAAATTTGTTCTTGGCCTTTCCAATAATCATTGCTTATTACCAGCACATAAATTGTGTTTCTCTTATCACACTTATTAAGTCATGGGAGATTATGAATGGTACATATAGTAAGAAAGTTTCCATAGTGGTTTTTTTTAAAACACACAAACACACACCTGGATTTAAGCAGTTCACACTGACCTTAGGGAGATGTATGGCAGTGGCTGTCTTTTGGCTTTCAAATTTCAGTGGTGCCCTATGCAATGCAATGCTATAGTTCGGCACCCTTCACCTGCTGCACTCCATGCTACAGCATTGTTTTAGCACCCACTGCAGCAAAGCACCCAGTACAGCTGCATCAGTTGTGCCATCCTGAAACCACCTCTGTATATGGAGAGTCCAGACCTGCCTAAAGCATGCATATATATATGGGCGCCTGCCTAACTCCCTTCCCTGCAATATATATACAGTGGTACCTCTGGTTACATACTTAATTCGTTCTGGAGGCCTCTTCTTAACCTGAAACTGTTCTTAACCTGAAGCACCACTTTAGCTAATGGGGCCTCCTGCTGCTGCTGTGCTGCCAGAGCACGATTTCTGTTCTCATCCTGAAGCAAAATTCTTAACCTGAGGTACTATTTCTGGGTTAGCGGAGTCTGTAACCTGAAGTGTATGTAACCTGAAGCTTATGTGACCCAAGGTACCACTGTATATATATTGCAGGGAAGGGAGTTAGGCAGGCGCTGTGATTGTGCTATGCCTCTACCACTGCGCTTTCTGCTAAAGGCTACTATTGAACGAAGGGACAGGTGCAGCTGCCTGTGGTTTTCCTAGAGACACAGAAGCCTGAATCATTCCGCATCCAACTCGGGACAGGAGACTTTGGTGGGCATTTTCCAGCCATGGTCAATTACCAAAGACAGATAGATAGATAATACTTTATTCAGCTATAAGCCCACAAGGTAAAGACAGCTCTGCATAATAATTTTTTTAAAAAAAAATGCTTGTGAAGAAATAGGTCTTGCTTGGGTGAGTCAGAGCAGATTGGGAACTGTTCCAAACACTGGAGAGGGGCTGGAACATAGCTCCCAAGTTTACTGGGTTGGCTCCCAAGCGAATTCACCACCGCCGAGTGGAGGGAAGATAAAATTAATGACGGTGAGAAATCAAAAGATGCTGGAAAATGATTCCAGCCGAATGAAGGCACGGAGCACTCTTCAAAGAGCTGTGCAGCTGAATGCAGAGTCCTGGGGTTCCTTCGAGGGGGTTATTAGGCCTCGTTTATGAACTATGGTTACCAAGGTGCATAATCTGAGCAACTTGCTCTTGGACACAGAAAGGAGTGTCAGACATAGGATTAGACTGCAGGGAGAGCATCTTGGCTCCACCGGCACCTGTGGCAAAACACCCGCTGATTGCAATGGAACCACAGTTTCAGCCCTGCAGGTTTCCTGACTTCTGATAATTTAGCATCCAAAAAAAGAAAGAAAGAAAAGTAGACAGAATGACTCTGTTCCAGGGAAAATTGCATGCCCATATACATTTGCAGTAAGTAGGTTGGCCCACACAAATTGATGATTAAAGCGGGATTGAGCATTTGTTTCAAAGTCTCACAACTCCATGGTGGTTGGGTTGTTGTTGTCGTTGACCAGCTAACCAACAGCATAAACAGGACCTAGTAGAAACGCCATGGTAGCTCTTGTTAGACTTTTGTGAGATGTACTGCACCATTTTCAACGGGTTGCATCACCAAAGTTCTTAACTATCTGGGTCAGAAGGTGAGTTTGTTTGGCTTTTAATACTTGGCTGCACTGTGGCTCAAGAAGTATTTCTTCCAAAAATCTTCCCTTCCTCAGAATGTAAAAGGAACATAGGGGAACATAGGCAAATCCTCTATCCTGAGTCAGACCATTCGCCATTTAGTATTGTCCTCACAATTCTCCATGGTTTCAAACAAGGGACATTCCCATCACCACCTGGAGATGTTGATTCCATTGTATCGTTAGCAGAGTAAAAAATTAAACCCATTACAGGAGATATATATATATATATATATATGACAAAAACACTAGGAAATCAAAATGCAACAATGTGCTAAACATACTAAGGAAAAAATGGCCTTCAGAATGGCTTTATGCAGAGTGGAAAGCATAAGGCAATAAATGGAAAGGGGAAACATCCTCTTGTTGAGCGGGGGTGGGGGGGCTGTAAATGGGGGGGGGGCATGACTTGGACCAATCAGTCAAACAAAGTCTTATGTCATATGTATTGCCAAATAAAGTCATAACTTCACTGGGATAAGTGGCTTCATATGTTGTTTGTTCATGTGCGTCGCAAGTGGCAGCAAATCTATCTGCAAACACTATCTGTTTTTAGGCGCCAGGCATTCCTACTTACCCAGGCCTTTGGATCTTGATTTTATGCTGATGTGTATGTGTATATATAGGTTGCTTTGTCCTTGTTTTTAACACTCATTCCTTGAGTTTAATCTCTCTCTCTCTCTTTTTTTTCCAAGCGACACAATAATAATAATAATTATCCTTGAGAAGCTAGACTGGCTCCCTCCTTGTTGTCCTTCTGATGGCAGGTGAAGGACAAGCTTTTGGGGACTGGCTGTTCCATGTTTGTTGGTTTGCTTTAAGGAAAGCGCCTTTAAATAATGCTGTGCTGCTTTTATTGCATTTTAACAGATCTGTTTTTATATTGGTTTAATTCTGTTGTAGCTCCTTTTTAACTCTTATCTGTTATGTGATTTTAGCCTTCTGTATTTCATCCGTGGGGTTTTAATCTGTGTAAGCCACTTTGAGACTTGGAAAGGGGGACTAACAGAATCACAGAACTGTAGCGTTGGAAAGGACCCCAGGGGTCATCTAGTCTAACCCCCTGCAATGCCGGAATCTCAGCTAAAGCACCCATGACAGATGGCCACCCAACTTCTGCTTAAAAGCCTCCAAGGAAGGAGAGTCAATAATATTTGTCTCCATTCCAGGTATACATGTTTGGGAGGTGGGCAGTGAATTTCCAAGAGGCTGACTGCTATGTCTAGATCCCGGGGGTTGGGGGTGGCGTTAAGATGGCACCATCAAGGCAGATGAGCCAGCATGAATAGCCGGGAGAAAATGCTTGGAAAACACATGGGATTTTTCCTCCCAAGCTGATCTCAAATAAAACCAAAAGGGGTACAAAACATAATTAAACTTAAGTAGATTTTATAAAAAATAAAAAGCAAAAGTGGGGGAAAGCATATCAGTGAAAACAGAAAACAAATGTAAATGCTTTGGCTCAGGTGAAACTTCTGAGACATATCTAGGGAAACAACAACAGAAATCGTTACTGCAATCCTATAAATCTACTCAGGAGAAGGGACAGTAGAATATGTGACTTGTTGATTCTCTCAGTTTCTTATTTTTCCAGCGATAACAACAACAACAACAACCCCTTACAAAAATTCATCAGCATTGTAGTGCAAATTTCTCCTTATATTTGTGTTTGTATTAGGGCTGTGAGCATTCCTTGGTCGCAAAAACTGCACTGTGAAATTTGGAGGTGTGCAAATTCCTAAAGATATCTATGTTCCAGATTGCATATTGTTTTGGGAAGTGCAGATTGAGTAGGTCTGTCTTGAAATGTGGACTGAATTGAATTTCTGCTCCATCCCTACTCAGGAGTAAAGACCTACTGAGTTCACTAGGACTTACTCCCAGGGACATGTGTCTAGGATTTCAGCCTCGTTGAAATGGTAACATTCTGTCCAGTTTGCATGACACCTTGCCCATAAGGGTCTCCTGCCTCTTTGTAGGTGGCATAGCAAAAAATGCTCGTCCTTGCAGATGGACTCTTTGACTTGAAATACTTTTGTGTGTTATGTGTGCCTGAAGGTGAAGAGCCATAGCTCAGTGGCTTAGGGCCCTCGTATTTACGGGACCGCCTCTCCTGGTATGGCCCACAGAGGACCTTAAGGTCCGTGAATAACCATAGTTTAGAGGTCCCAGGCCCTAAGGAAGTCAGACTATCCTCCACCAGGGCCAGGGCTTTTTCAGTGATGGTTCTGACCTGGTGGAATGCTCTGTCCCATGAGATTAGGGCCCTTAAGGATTTAACCTTCTTCTGTCAGGCCTGTAAGACTCTCCTGGCTTCAGCAAAAGGAACCCGAAGCCTTTGGAGCGCAGCGCGAGGTCGTGCTGCGCTCCAAAGGCTTCAGGCGGCTATCCCTGAAGCCTGGAGAGCGAGAGGGGTCGGTGCGCACTGACCCCTCTTGCTCTCCAGGCTTCAGTGAAAGCAGCGTGTAGCCTCCGGAGCGTGAGGGGGGGGGAGCACTCCCTCTGTGCTTTGGAGGCTTCACGTTGCTTTTGCTGAAGCCAAGGAGCCTGCATTCGCTCCATAGGGCGCACAAACATTTCCCCTTAATTTTTGGAGGGGGTAAAGTGTGTCCTATAGAGCAAAAAATACGGTAATGCTTATTAGACGGATTTCCCCTAAATTGATTTCTGAACTTTGAATTTTATTGTTATTCATGTTTTTATACTGTATTTTATGCTGCTTTTACAATTAAGTGTTTTAAATTTGCTGTTAGCCACCCTGAGCCCGGTTTTTGAACTGGGAAGGGTGGGGTATAAATAAAAAATTATTATTATAATTTATTAGTGGCAGAGCATCTGTCTTGCATGCAGAAGGTCCAGGTTCAATCCCTGGCTTCTCCAGGTAGGGTTCTGCCTGCAAACCTGAGGAGTGGCTTCCAGTCAGTGTAGGCAATACTGAGTTAGATAGACCAACAGTCTGACTTGGTGTATGGCAGCTTTTTAAGCAACTCCTTAGTGCAATGGGTCAGTGGCTGTTAACCAGAAGGTTGGTGGTTCATGCCCACACAGGGACAGCTGTGGACAGGATTCCTGCATTGCAGGGAGTTGGAGTAGATGAATCTTGGGATCCCTTCCAGCTCTACAGTTCTATGATTCTAAGGATCCACACCTTGCAGTTGGAAGGTTAGCTCCCAGCACCAGTGTACAATTTGCCCTGAGAACCTGGTCTCATTTAGGCATTTACACCATTTCTGTGATAAACTCTTTTGCCTGTGCCAACTGACTGCAAGAGACAAAGGAAAGGAAAATAAGGGAGTGAGCTTATTACTTTAATCTGGCATGCCCTGAGCCAGTTTGGAGGCCAAGTTTTCCCCCCATTAAAGGAGACACCTTCAATTAAGTGCTCTTGAGCTTGTAGCAATACAAGAGGGGTTTTCTAAACATCAAAGGGCCAGCTGCTAATTAGGACAACTATAATAACCTATACATGGGCAGCATATGTTTATTAATTAAAATTCTCAGTTTTACCTCATTTCTGGAGTTGGCACATGGTTAGCTTCCACATGAACTGGAAATAATAAGAGCCACACCCCAGGGACGTCTTAGAAAGGCCTGCTCAAGTTCTTTCCCCAAGACTTTGCATTTCACATCTTTCAATGATGTTCCTTTCCCTTCCTTCCTTCCTTCCTTCCTTCCTTCCTTCCTTCCATCCATCCACGCAAGCTCTGCTGCTTTCTGAAGCATCTGCACATCTGAAGCAAAGCGAAACATTAACTGTTTCTTTGGCAAGGACAGATTCGTAGGCCCTGGGATTCTGTGTTGATAATGTTCTGGAGGGAGGGAGCACTTCTTGAAAGAAAGAAATCCCTTAGAACAGGCTAAAGAACCTCAGGCTCGGGGGCAGAAGGGGGCCTCCAAGGCTTCTCTATGTGGCCTTTGGTACTGTTCTCAGCCCACACCCCCTCGCCCCCTCCCCAGTCTTCCTTGACTGCTCCATGAGCACTTTCCCCTGAGTGGATATTGTCCATGAACTCTGACAATACCTTTTGCTTGTCCGGATGGAAGACAGAGATGTGTGTGGAAAGTAGCCTGCTGTACAAAGGTAACATTTACTTTCATTGCTCCACCCACCTTGGCATGTGGCCCCGTCCAGTGCTGGCATGCAGCCCCTGGAAGGTTACTCAGAAGGGAATGCAACCCTCAAGCTAAAAATAATCTTCCCCAACTTTGCCTTAGAAATATAGGATGCTGTCTTATACCAGGGTCAGACTCTTTGTCCCTCTGGCTAAGTGCTCATCCTTCGGGAAAATACCTCATGAACAGCTCCCCACCCTCAACATGACAGTATCATTCGCACACAGCCCTCCATCCTTAGCATCATATCACGGGACATGACCCCCAAATTGCTACAGTTATGTGTGAAGGTGGGGAAGTGTGGCAAATGGGTCAAGAATTATTTTTATTTATTTTTGAACGCATGTTTACAGGAGAGTTTTGGCAAGCTTGCTTGTTTTTTTTGTTTGGTTTTTTTGTTTACTTCTCTTGCAGGTCCATTGAAATGGGTTGCACCAACAACCTCTAAAATAGTTTCACAACCCTCCATGCAACTCTTAAATACTTTCTGGAAAATTTTGATGTAACTCGTTATCTCACTACTCCCGAAGCGCTCCGATTGTGTGAAGAAAACAATCACACATTGACTGTAAGTGGAGAGTGAAAGGACTCGGGATATTGTGCAGCAGCAGGGAAATACATGTGGAGTCTATCATTTGGATTCCAGCTCCTGCTACTGTTTGGCTGCTTCTGTTTTTAATTTCTCTTCCCTGCCCCTTCCGTCCCCCTCTCAGATGTGAGAACGGCTGTACCTCTTTCATAGCTACTGCTGACGGCTGCCAGGTACTGTCTTCGATTTGAAAAGAATGGAGAAGTTAACGTTTCTCTTTGCCAAAATACAAATTTTCCAAAGAGAGAAAGGAACAGGGACTGCAACACACACACCCTGCTTACAACTGTGGGGTTCAAGGCAGGTGGTCTATAGTCACCAAGATCCAGTGCTTTGGACTAGGGAGTCTATTACAGTCGTACCTCGGTTTTCGAACAGCTTAGTTCTCGAACATTTTGAACTGTTCCGGTTTGCAAACTATTTTTGGAAGCCGAGCACCTGACGGGGCTTCCATGGCTTCTGACTGGCTGCAGGAGCTTCCTGCAGCCGATCAGAAGCCTCGCTTTGGTTTCCAAACGTTTTGGAAGTCAAACGGACTTCTGAGATGGATTCCATTTGACTTCCAAGGTATGACTGTACTATAAAATCACACAGCACAGGTTTTTCCTGGGCTTCAGCTTTTGAGGGAACAAGCAGGGGATTGCTTTTTTGCCATATCATAAAACAATCCCTGAATATGAAACTTCTAACATTTCAGGGAAATTATGAACCTAGAAACTTTCTCCACGACATGTTTACTTTTCTATGTGCAAAAAAATGTTCTTCTTCATAGGAGGAAAGTTTCAGATATTTATGAGACTTCCCAAACTTGCAGTCTGAAGTGGTATAATCTGGAGCAAGGCGCACCATGTGTTTCTGCTGTATGTAAAGATCAGCTCTGAGTCCAAACTTCTAAGTTTCATGTGAATTGCTTAGAAGGTATGAGAACTCTGTAGAGGGCACATGACATCGCAACTAGGGATGGAGGAGAACTGCAATTCATTGTGCATTTAAACACTTTTCTTATTCACACTCAATAAGACAGTACATGAACTGATACACAGTCTACAAAATTCACACTTCTCTGAATTTTGTAATGCAGTTCCTCAGACAAATAACAGGTACAGAAATGCATAGGCAAGAGTAAACCTTGAGTACAAATGCATATATCAGTGAAAATAACATTAAAAACACATTATTTTGGGGGAAGTTGCATTGCAAAAATGTGAGAAATTTTGCACTATAATTGCTGGTGAGTTTTCATGAAGGCTCAGAAAAAAGCAGAAAAAAACCCAACTGCAAACTGATGTGGAATTTTGAAGGACTGAACTTAAGAATGGAAAAATGAGAGAAACTGAAATTGACTGATTTGCCCTTCCCTAATCATAACTCTACTTTTTCCCCCATGTGAACATCATTTGTTTTCTTGACCACAGGCAAGAAACTTAAAAAAAAAAAATCTACAAAGCATTTTTACTGCTGGGAAAACTGACAATTACAAAGTCAAGGCTTCAACGCCATGTTTATGGTGCTGCTGTTGACGCTGTGCCCTTTCATCTCTGCTACTCTTGCAATAAAATCAACAAGTGTGGCCTCTCCAAAAGTGCGGTGGGTCCACGGTGCCAAGACAAGGCATATCATTTGCTGCCGTGGCTGGTTTTTGGCAAACTCCTCTCTTGCCTCCCCTGGCAACTCTTCAGAGACGGCCTCTGGGGTTGTTTTGTATTTGGGCTGTTGCTGGTTTGGCGTCCCTTGATCGCCTGTCTCCTTGGACACAGCTTGCCTTTGTCTTTTTTCTCCGTGGCACGCAATTCCCCCGGTACAATTAGGACTCTTTCAATCGCTTTGTTTTCTATCTTTGGGCAGCTTAGCACATGGTGTAGTTATGTTAATTACATGTATTTAAAGTGCACGCATAAGACTTTTGGCTCCCCCTCCTTTTTTTTCCCTTTTCTGCCCTCTGGGACAAGCCTTTAAAATGAAATTTGACGTTTATCTGATGTTCAACTGGGGATGAGAAAACCCTCCAGGGTTGAGATTTGGTGAGGTTGGGCATTGTGGGGTTTGGGATCGCTCGAAGCCTCACATCTGTCTGCTGCCTGCATCACCCTGTGTGCCTGTTCACAGATGAGCGTAGGAGTTGTGCAAGCATCCATGACTGATCACTTCAGCCAGGCTCATGGGACTTCCTGGCAGGATATTTTATTCTTAGCTTTATTGTTCTAGCCATAGGACATTACTTATTCATCCTGCAGCCGCTTTATGCTAACTAATAAGGGTGCATGGGCACATGATTGAAATAGGCATACTAATCTGCCCATCTAATCATTTCCTTTGCACCCCACTCTTCCCCCAAAGACCCAAGAGTAGCATGCATGGTCTCCTTTATGAAAGAACACATAAACATGTACATTGGATGGGGAAGGGGCCACAGTTTGGTGTATGTGGGCATCACATTGGGGACTCCCATGTACAGACAATACCATGCTAGATGAGACGGGGGGCGGGTTGTCTATGGCTAGATGGGACCAAGGGGGTCCCATGGGTCCCATGTAGCTAAAGGTAAAGGGACCCCTGACCATTAGGTCCAGTCATGGCCAACTCTGGGGTTGCGGCACTCATCTTACTTTATTGGCCAAGGGAGCCGGCGTACAGCTTCCAGGTCATGTGGCCAGCATGACTAAGCTGCTTCTGGCGAACCAGAGCAGCACACGGAAATGCCGTTTACCTTCCCACTGGAGTGGTACCTATTTATCTACTTGCACTTTGACGTGCTTTCGAACTGCTAGGTTGGCAGGAGCAGGGACCGAACAACGGGAGCTCACTAGGCAGCTTCCCCTATGCATATTTTTTTGGAGGATGGGGTGGATGTGAGAAGACAAGAGCAGCTGACCCACAAGGTAATACATGACGCACTCTTCCAAGTTTCTGATAACTTAGCCCATCTGGGATGCAAGCCTGCAGTCCAGCAGATACCGGGCCCCTATGAATCTCAGGGGGTTTGTTGTTTGTCAGTAATAATATGCCAGCAGCTTCTACTTCAAAGCACGAGGGCGATACAGATAATCTCGTGAAAGGTCCGCAGAATTTCAAGGCCGTTCCGGTGCCGGGGGATTATAGAGACAGCCGAAGTTGTTGATGGAGGAGGTATTGCTTTCTTGATCGTCTCCCCTTTGATTCCTTTCTAATCAAATGCTGGCTCTTTCTTTTTAATTTCAAAAGGGGATTCTGTTCCACCCCCACCCCCACGCCCCAGTGGTGGTGCAGAAGGATGGGTCGTGTCACACCACGGCCGCTGCACGCTGGCAGAAAAGATGAAACATCGACAAATCTGCCTCCCTCTTCTCCTCCCGATGTCAGCTACAATGCTGTTATTCAGCCCAATGTGTCAAAGGCGGTGTAATGTAACCATTTCCAGACTGCCTAGGAAAGGTGGGATCTGCAAGCCATCTCTGGAGATTTCTTTCTTTCTTGAAAGCAGAAGAGCAAAAGGTGGGAGGCGAGGAGAGAAAAGGCCAAGGGCGACGAGGAGCATGTTATGAAGCCTAATGAGCATGAGTTCCATGTACACAATTATCCTTGGAGCTGAAAGCCTATAATTTCCAAGGTGTGTCTCCCAGCAGGAAAAGGGAAGGGAAGGGATGCCTCCCCTCCAACCCCACAGATGCCTCATCCAGCCCCAGCCAAGCACTGAGCACTGCTTGGCTAGGGGTTATTTCTCAAATGACAGCTCTGCCCATTGCAGAGAGCAGTGAAAAGTGGACCAGTTGAGTGAGGCGGGTGTCTGCTCTTGGTGCTTCCGGGGAAAGGAAATGTGCCAAAGGAAAACCCAGGCATCTCACCTGTGAGCTTCAAACGCAGGTATGGTTGTTGCATCTCCCAGCAAGGGAAGGGAGTTCCCTGTTGGCACATGCCCAGAGGAGCGCAGGAAGTCACTTGCACATTCACTTTTCAATGCTCTCTTTGTGATCTTCTAAGAGCTTCCTGATTCTCCTGTCCAAAATAAGAATGCCATTGATGGACTCTGTCCCTATTTCCTGTGCTTCCAGTCCAGATTTGCCTTCTCCCCCATTCCTTGTCATGAGAAGCTGTGGCACTGAAGCTCATTCCCTGTCAGCTTGGTGGGTCTCAGCCTTTGTTTGGCTTCTGGGATTTTGCCAGCCGGTGTCCATAGGTTTCAAACTTTTCTGCACATCCCTGTGAGGACGGATAAATAGTTAAACCCCTCTGAGTATTGTAGCTCTGTGAATTTTCAGCACCCTTAACAAGCTCCCACAATTCTTTGGGGGAAGCCATGACTGTTTAAAGCAGCATCATAAGGCTTTAAATGTATGGTGTGAATGTGGCTATGATCTTCTACATGGCAGTGCAATGTTAGCCATGTAGAAAATTCAGCATGTATGAAATGACCGCAAGCAGGTTTCACATAGGTACTGAGCAGTGAACATGCTCTGTGCATGCACAAGTATCAGATAACTGACATGCCCTCGGAGAGCATCGTTGCAACGTATCTAATACCTGTGACACAACATGTCTCGATCTGCTCTTAACTAGCAAGGATTACAGTCAGATGGGTTTTTTCCACACTTTTCCTTTCTGGGCAATGCAACAGGAGATCTGCACATCTAGTAATTATGAAAGAGAGCATTTATTCTCATTGAAAATAGGAGCTGCGTAACAATCCTGGGACTGATGTTTGAAAGGAGGAGGTGAGCTGCTAGTAAGGAAGCATTTGAAAACAAAGCAGAAAAGGTGGCTTCAGTTAAAGGTAAAGGGACCCCTAACCATTAGGTCCAGTCATGGCCGACTCTGGGGTTGCGATGCTCACCTCGCTTTATTGGCCGAGGGAGCCGGCGTACAGCTTCCGGGTCATGTGGCCAGCATGACTAAGCTGCTTCTGGCGAACCAGAGCAGCGCACGGAAACGCCGTTTACCTTCCTGCCGGAGCAGTACCTATTTATCTACATGCACTTTGACGTGCTTTCGAACTGCTAGGTTGGCAGGAGCAGGGACTGAGCAACGGGAGCTCACCCCGTCGCGGGAATTCGAACCACCAACATTCTGATCGGCAAGTCCTAGGCTCTGTGGTTTAACCCACAGTGCCACCCACGTCCCTGTGGCTTCACTTATTGGGGGGCAAATCCTAATCCAAGTGGTGGTGTGCTTTTTTAAAAAAATGCCCACAAATTTTGCAATTTTGGGATGACAATAGATTTTATTGCAAAACCCCGAAGCACGTATTTCCATTTTACTTTCCATTTTACTTATATTAGAGATTCCCTCTGGTTTCAGCATACTACACTTCCATCAAAGTGGGACTAGACATGGTCCCAACGAGAGAAGAACTGTTCCCAATGCTTGGCTGCTCAGATTAACAACAGCTGGTCTTGGGGCTATGGAGGTGCCCATGTTAACATGGTGGCTTGAAGGAACTTTCAATGTTGAGCTTACAAGAAGACTGAATTTGCTGAATAGCCTACACTGAGCCTTTGTACCAAACCACCACCAGAAACAGAAAGAGGCTATTCTCCTGTGGCTGCTGTAGGCAAGGCAAGTGTAACAAGGAGAGCTGGGGAGACGGCCTCCCACAGCACTGCTCTTCCAGCTCCTTTAGAAACGGACACTTCTAAAAGTTGCAATAACCTGGGTCAGCTAATTGCCACCTGCCCATTGAAGCCTATGAGATTCAAGGCATACCCTGTATAAGGAAGCAAACAGGATGGACAACTCTTGGGAATCAAGGGCCACATTCCCTGGTGGTGGCAAGTGGGGCCAATGTAATAATGGGTGGGACACTCCTTCTCTCTTCTCTCTCTCTGTCTCCTCACTTCATTTTCTCCCCTCCCTTCTCTGACACAAATTTATTCAAACACACTTGCAAGCATGTTCCCCTTCATCCATCCATCCCCTTCTCTTTTTTATTCATTATTTTACATTCATTCTCTCTCTCTTCAAGTATTTTTTTTGGGGGGACACTAAAAGGGGAGTAGGGTACTCACGTTTTAGAGGGCAAGATCTTTTAAATCATCACCCAATTATACTGTGTTTGCTAACTTTTTGTTGAAAAGAAGTGCATAAATATTTTGAGTGAGTGAGTGAGTGAGTGAGTGAATTACAGGCCACATCCGGTCTATTTCTGGATAGGAAACTATCTGGGAATCCTATGTATGTTATTTCAAATTTCGTCATGAAAGTAACCTAGGATACAAATGTGATTAATAATAATCTTCAAGTAACATCTCATCATGATGGGAAGGAGAGCCCTTCGGCTGTGATTGGCAGTTTCCATTTACTTAGCCTAACACCATGTTTCCAAATATATCCTGCCCTTCCTTGTGAAATGTCATTTGCCGGGTTTCTGCATTTAAATCAGGGGGTTTGGGGCCGGGTCAAAACAGATTCCGCTACTCTCCACTTTGCCGAATATTTTAGGAAACAGGATTGAAGGGTTTGAAAAAGTAGTGCCGTGTGTGTGTGTGTGTGTGTGTGTGTGTGTGTGTGTGTGTGTGTAAAGCAATCAAAATGGTAAGACTGGATTAACATTTGATTACTACCTGTTTTACCAGTGTGTTTCCTGTGGGAAAGAAGACCCCTTCAGAGAGTAGGACTGTTCCTTCTGCTCACCAGCTGCAAGGAACACACTGGCAAAGCAGACCCAGCAGCAACTGCCTATATGTCCTCCTCCTCCCTCCCTCCTTTGCTTCACAACCCCACCTTTCGACACTCCTGGATCATTCCAAGTGGTCCTGACCTAGGGTAGCCCAGGGCTGTTTCAACCCAGGTCTCATCCACGTCTCCTTTTGCCCCATGTCCACACTTCAAAGTGCTGTGTCCCAAGCGGTTGTGTGGGTGTGTGTTTTCATCTCCCCGCGGAAACCTGTTCTTTACCGCTGAATTGGAACAAATAGCTTTTTGTTCCGATTCAGCAGTAAAGAGCAGGTTTTCACAGTAAACGTGCCAGGGCAAAAAACCAACAACAACCCAGTTTTTATAGTTGTTTTTTAATGTTTTGATATGCAATTGTTTAAACGGTTCATATATATATATATATATGGGATGCGGGTGGCGCTGTGGGTTAAACCACAGAGCCTAGGACTTGCCGATCAGAAGGTCGGTGGTTTGAATCCCCGCAACAGGGTGAGCTCCCGTTGCTCGGTCCCTGCTCCTGCCAACCTAGCAGTTCGAAAGAACATCAAAGTGCAAGTAGATAAATAGGTACCGCTCTGGCGGGAAGGTAAACAGCATTTCCGTGCACTGCTCTGGTTTGCCAGAAGTGGCTTAGTCATGCTGGCCACATGACCCGGAAGTTGTACGCTGGCTCCCTCGACCAATAAAAGGAGATGAGCGCCGCAACCCCAGAGTCAGCCATGACTGGACCTAATGGTCAGGGGTCCCTTTACCTTTACACACACACACACACACACACACACACACACACACATATATGCTGTTTCACGTAGGTTGTAAATTTCTCTGGGATGCCTCACAGGAAGCGATTCTTAAGTGAAAATAAAGTAAATAGAAGTAATTGGGACCAACACTTAGGATTTCAGTGCCAAGAAATTATAGAAATGAATGTGCATTCTTTTGACGGTCAATGACTAATCATTTATAAGTCACCTGTGCATTGAAAGCAGCCTGAGAACATTATGCAATCATAATGAGCGGCATTATAGGGAGAGAGGCCATTGATCCAACAGTCTCTAGTCTGACTAGAAGCAATTCCACAGCAGGTTCATAAAGAGCACTTGTCCAGTCCATGTACCTGGGAAACCAGAAACTGGAGATACTAAGGATTTATCATGGGATGTCATGCACTGAAGTAATATTTTCAATCTTTAAAGAATGGGACTTTCTGTAAAGGGAACTTGTGCCCTGCCAGATGTTGTTAGGCTCCAACTCCCAGCAACTTCTGCTAACATGGACAGGAATGGTGGGTGTTGTAGCCCAGAAACACCTGGTGGGTCACAGAATCCCTATCCCTGGTCTAGACTCAAGTCTTGTTGCCCCTCAGCTTCAGGGAACATAGGATATGAATGCACAGCCACCTGGGATACAACTTGAAAGAAAGCTATTAAACCACTGTACCACATTACTAAGCTATTTTTGGCCCGTTTTTGGTTCAGATGACCCAGGAGGGTGGTCTTCCAGGATACTCCATTTCTTTCAGGAAGAAAGCTGAACTGCTCAAACTTGTTACTCTGCAGCTCAAACCAAAACAATCGAAATTCTATACTAAGGGACTGAAAATTTGAATCTAATGAAAATTTATGGAAACATTGGCAACATTTATTCAGGCAGGTCTCCCTGAAAGCAAGTCACACTGTCTTCAATGAGGCTTGCTCATCGGCAAGCGTGCACAAGATTTCAGGGCTGTGCACCAGATCGGGACAAATCCTGCATCCCAAACAGAAGTGGCTGGCTGAGGTAGCCCCAGATTATCCCAGTCAGATCAGGTCCAACGGGAGTGATCTGGGGATGTCAAAGGGGGGGGGGGGTGTGGCAGCAAAGAAAGGGGAAGAAGGAGCCATTCAGGCAGTTCGCATGTGTCTCATTCTCCTTCCCCCAACATTTAATCTAGCTTTTAAACCTGAGTTAAACCCTTGCACAGCCCCCAAATCAGTTTGGGACTTGGATGCAGGTTGTGTTGGCCCTGGAACATCCTGGGCTGGATTGGGGCCACTCCAAAGTGCTGAATTTAGACATCACTCAGATTGGGGGCCTAGCATTTATTATACAGTGGTACCTCGGGTTACTTACGCTTCAGGTTACATACACTTCAGGTTACAGACTCCACTAACTCAGAAATAGTACCTCGGGTTAAGAACTTTGCTTCAGGATGAGAACAGAAATTGTGCTCCGGCGGTGCAGCGGCAGCAGGAGGCCCCATTAGCTAAAGTGGTGCTTCAGGTTAAGAACAGTTTCAGGTTAAGAACGGACCTCCAGAACGAATTAAGTACTTAACCTGAGGTACCACTGTATTCAGATTGGAAAAGTGGTAGAGAATTCAGAGCATTTTGTTAAGGAGGATGCACAATCCACCACAGACCCGCAGGATGTGTGGGCTGCTTCCTGCGCTCAGAGAGTTGTGCAGACGGAACAAACTTTCCTCCATTTGAAGGAGTAAAACAGCCCAAGCCATACCATGGCTCCACAAACCTATGGAGCACCATGCACACAATGGGAACGCCTAATTATTTCTCCCAAAAAAACCACATTCAGCTCTTTCCAGACTGTAAATTAGATCTGTTCCCTAAAAGGCTCATGATCGGACCAAATTCTATTTTTGAGGGATTTGCATTTTTCCCCCTTGAGGATTCGGAGGGCAGAAAACAATGCTTTGATGGTCCAGCCTGACTTTCTCTGCTCTAATTCCCAAATTTAGAGGCAGCCTGGACGTCTCTGGCTCTGCCATACTTGGCTCAGACAGCCTCAGACGACACCTGGTTCCAAACAGGAAACATGCAGGCCACAGGCTCAGTACGGACCATGCCCCCCGCCATAAATTAAATGCCAAGGGATGGCTAAACATGCAGTTAATAAAAAGGGCCGGGTGGAGAGATGCTTCTGACATCTGGCTCCAATCATGGCTAGACTTGGACTCCGGTGCCTTTCCAGTGGAAATGGATTCCAGAGTTGGAGGCTGCCCATTGAAAAACCCGGAGCATTGCGAGCTGCTCCCCAGCCCACCCCACTCCAAATAAGAACATGACTGTCAAAGAGGACACAAGGGAGAAAGGCTTTCTTGGAGATAAGAGGGTCTTCCACATGTCACTCACACTGAAAGGGCTTTGGGGAGGAAGCGGACTGAGTCAAGAGCAACTGGAATGCCTACATCCCACTCAAGACTGCGCGCCAGTCTGCTCGGGATCACTTCAAATCCAGACTCACCACCTAAAGAGTATTTGTTCCTTGAAGTCCCTCCCCCTTCCATTTCCTTTTTAGTGCTGCCTTTGATGGGGGGGGGGATAGCTATTTTCAAGGGCTCAAAGAAGACTTGGAGGCAAAATACAGGAAGGTGACTGTTGGGGGATGCACAACAGAAATTTATAAAATTATCTGTGGTGTAGAAAGATTGGAGAGAGATAAGCTTTTCTTCCTTAAAATACTAGGAATCAGGACCATCCAACAAGACCGATTGGAAATGCTTCCTGAATTTATGGAATTCACAGGGATGGTACAGTGTTGCATTTCTTGTTAACTATCACCCAATGTTGGTTTCTGCTTTACTTTGCAGTAAGGAATATTTTGATTAAGGAATGACAGCCATCATACAGTGGTAATGAGGCTTCTTAATTGGCTGCTCAGGTACACTTTGTGGTTGATCAAGCCATGTGGAAGGAGCAGAAATGCCTATTGTCACACTCATGGAAGTCACAGATTGTTAAGTTTCCTGTCTCTCTCCTGAACAACAAAGAATCTTGCAGCAATTTAAAGACAAAGACATTTATGGTGGCCTAAACTTCCATGACCTACATTCCACTTCATCAGATCCATGAAATGTTCCCATCAATTGGCAGGCATATATAACTATGGGTGGAGAGGGGGGGGGAGAGTTGTAAACAGTGAGGCCAAATGACAATGAAATGTAAAATGTTGTCTGTGACAATTTCCATCAACACTTAGATGTATGCAAAATAGGCACTGTGGCAACCCATTCACAATGGCAATAACTGGCAGTAACACAATAATCTTACCGCTAAGTTAATCACAACATGTAGTGGGACAGGAAGCCATTGTCTTTATTAATGCCCAAATGGATAGATTCAAATTTTCTCTTTCATATGCACTGGATCCTCTGGGAATAGTTCACTGCCTCTTTAAGAACTGGAGAGCAAATTTTATTCGTCAGAGAACTGGCTGAAACTGGTTGGCAAATCTTAGTGCCTTCAGTCTTGTATCTATCAGTGTTCTGCCTTTATAATAAAATGCTTTGTTTAGAATCAGAAGTCGAACAATCTTAAGCAATAACAAAAAAAACTTAGATCCTAGCTTGATAGTTTAAAAGAACATTTCAATGCTCTATAGACAGGCTGCAAATGTCAACGTCTTGTGCACTGAGGTCCAAGGAGTCTGACCTGTTCCTGGGATGCCACCAGAGGCTCATACGAACACACATACCATCTTCATCAAAAATCCAGATTTCTTACAAACAGTAAAACACAAATATAATTTCCATCACCAGTTTAACGATAAAGAGACAAACACAGAGACGAGAACTTATGAGACCCCCTATGGCCTGTGATTAATTTATGCTTTCTTATCATTAAAGCTGCACCTAAGTCCCTGGCTGACAAGCAGATGCCATTGAAGCTGTTTATGGTCTTGATTCATAAAAAAAAAAAAAAAAACCAGAGAGAGAGCTGCAAAGCATCAGTTGCTTTGATAGCACCACTAGCTAAATGTCATTCTCTTTCAAGCAGACCTGATAGAAAGCCACGATAAGCCTTCATGTAGGATGTTTTATTGAGCAATGTGTACTATTAGTAGGATTATTGCAAATTATTAATGACATTCTGTCTGTGTTTGAGGGGTGTGTATGTGTGCATGTGTCTGTTTGTTTGTGACCAGAAGGTTAAAAGTTCAGAAACAGTGAGGGATCGTGAAAATGTGAAAGATCTGGGAATAGATTTGAGGTGGAGTGGAGGAACATCTTCTCTTCCAAAGAGTTTGTGCTGTTATTGAATAAACGGGGAGCAGTAACAGCTGGTGGGGTGGGTCTGTGGTGCTTAACAGAAGTTAAGGAAGTTGGTGCAATGCGAATACACCACTGGGGCCAATGCTAGGTACTTCTGTTGGGGTGTTTGCACCACACCAACTTCCCAGGCACGTTGCCCCTCTCTCGCCTGGTAAACAGCAGCAAATCAGCTGTCAGGGGTTCAGGTAAGTGCCACCACCCGTCTCTGCCATCTTTTGCCAAGGGATAACAAATAGAAAATACTTCACAGTGATCCGAAGCCACAATCTGGCACATAGGTGCATTTTATCCCACAGAAATCAATAGGCTGAAGTGCACTTAACTCTGTGCCATAACTGGGACCAAATTGTTTAATTATACATAATCTGTTGCAAATGGTTTTGATGGTGCATATTATATTAAACTCGCAATCCTTTGTGCCTAAAATAGCTGTTTAATGGACAGCATGAATGAAGAGGTGGGGGGGGCACGTTTGTATGCCAGGATTTTGTGTGTGGGAGAGCGGGATAACCCTCCCCCATGCCCTACTGAGTCTTCCTTGCAAATGCCCAGTCATTTCTTCCAAAGCAGGCATCCTTCAGTTTGAGGTGTCTGAGAATAACTATTGGTGGACAGGGAAAGCTTGTGTTTTCCATACCATCAGCAATGCCATTTTGGGCATTCCTTTTGAGAGGCATGTCAGAAATGGGAATTGGGGGCACCATGGTCTAAGGCACAGACCCCAGCAACTGTGGGAGAGTGAAGTCAATTACAACTAGCAAGCTAGTCAGTGCATGAAGGGGTGAAGGACCACAAAGCTGTTTTGCTAGATAGACTCAGCTAGGCCGCACCCCCTTTCCTCCAAAGACGAAGTGAAGGGAAGCCTTTCTACTTCCTCTCTCTCTTCCTCTCTCTCTGCTGCCATCATGGCAGCGTACAAATGGGAATGGTTTCATTGCAATGAATAAGCCAAGACTGCGGCCTTTAAATAAATCTGTCATCTGGGTCAAAGATGCTCTGGATTCTAAATGACTTGTGTCTAACAGCTAGTGGTTTACGGATTTATTTATTTTTAATTGGGAGAATGCAGCATGCTCTCACTGCCATTGCGGACAACACTTGCGTGTGCGGTGATACCATCAAGGGTGCAAATTTCAAAAGGTGACTGTGTTTTGGTTTGCCTATTGTTTCAGAACGTGCAAATTAGGTTTGAATCAAATTTCTCCTCCCTCCCTATCACTGGGCTCCACGCTCTTGGCACAACCATTTACATTAAGGAAGGAGAAAGAAAAACACACATACAGACTAATGTAAAGAAGTTGTGTCAAGATTTTTCCTTTAAAAATAAAAAAAGCACAACCTTTGCATTGAGCTCCATCCCCATCTTTTCCCTCTAAAAGTACAGTGATAATGAATGTGCCCCATATGCCAAAGTAATTAGCTCACACTTCTGGAATTGCTGATGACTATATTTGCCTAAACTCTGCAACCATTCATCTTCCCATTCCATACATACAGCTGGCACAGATTATTTCTACTCAGTTTTGAGAAGTTTGCTGTATATCTGGCTAAAAAAAAAAGTCACACAAAGCAATCCTAAGCAGGTTTGCATGAAAGTTAAGTCCAGCTGTGTTTCAGGAGGCAAATGTGCAAAGGATTGCAATAGACTTTCATTTCTTCATAGGTGGCTCTTAAGTTTCAAATATGTTATTATGCACACCCCACATTCCCAAGTGGTGAGAAATTCCATGGTCGGTGCTAACTTAGATTTGGCTTCCTTTCAGAGGAGAAACTTCTGGAGATTTACCGCAGGTTGAACATAGGTATGGGCTGAGACTATAGTGTCCATGTTGGAAAATCCTACAGATGAGTCAGACTGACACTGGCCAAGGAGTGTGCCTGGCACACAGAGCATCACCAATGGGGTGGGGCTCACTCTGCACATTCCTGCCTGCCGCAGCAGAAGCTGAACACCCAAAGAGGGCCAACAAAGTTCACATAAAGGCTTTCACAAGCCAGTTGTCCAAGTATGAGCATTGCAAGTTCTGTTTACACATGTAACAGAATGAGCCTTCTGCATGTGAATGAAAACACTCACATATTCAGATGCCGCTGGTGGTGTTGCTGTTTCACAATGAAAATATACAATAAAGCAAGCCCATGAATATAGCAGGGTTGAAACAATTAAACCATAGCTCCACAGTAGAGCATCTGCCTAGAAGGTCTCAGGTTCAATCCTGGGGCCTTCAATCCAGAGCGCTTCCTGGCTGAAACTCTGGAGAGCTGCTGCCAGTTAGTGTTTTGGGACTACAACTCCCATCACCCCTAGCTAACAGGGCCAGTGGTCAGGGATGATGGGAATTGTAGTCCCAAACAGCTGGAGGGCCAAGTTTGGCCATCACTGGTATAGATGATGCTGAATGGCAATGTCCATCAACTTTGAGGGGGTGGTGCCCTCAAATATTTTATTGGGGGGAGGCAAAGCCTCCTCGGCCCAAGGAGTTGGCTCCTACGTCCAAGCAAGATGGGCAAGGGTCTTCTAAACATTGCCAAACACACTCCAAACACTCTGTTGACATTCTCCAGGGAAGAATGGCTGAAAACGTTCCAAGGAATTGTGACAATCCTGGATTGGGTGTCCTAAACAGCATGAGGCATTTCCCTTCTGACTGCATATTAGCATATCTGAAATTCTCTGCAGGGAGTTCAGAGAGAGGGCACTGTACAAAAATATGCCTTGTGCTGCGTTGACATTTAAATAGGGGTACCGTTTAAAAGCCCCTCCCCCCCTCTTTTTAGCTTGTTTGGATGCTGTCCCATTTTATCTCTCCACCTAGTAGATATAATCTACTGCAAATAGTGTTTGAATAGTACAGAGATTATTAAATTGCAAAAGTTGATTTCTAAAAGCAGCCTATTACCCTGTTCAAATACTCTAGCATTAGATCTAAGAGGCTCCTAAGTGGACTAAGTAGGCATTTTTAAATAACACACATTGTTCAGCTACGGTTACCCAAATTCCAATCTGACATTTAGCACTTAAAGAGTTTAGACAATCCAGACTCTCTTATCAGCTCCCAGACAAGAGCACTAAATATCATGCAGGCTTCCTTTGGCTTGTAACCACAAGGTTCACGGACAATGCGGCCTGGGATTGAGTGCTTAAGATATTAGGGGAAAACAAAGAACACTCCATTAGCAACTCTGGGACTGTCTTTGGGTGTGTTGTGCGGACCTGCAGATTGGTTTGTATCAAAATCTGCATGACAAGGGAATGTGCATTGCTTGGAATGTCTTTGGTCGATATGAGGGTCATGTCCACACTGGCCTATTTTGTAAGGGATTGGTGTTGAACGTATAATGATATATAATGGTGATGATGATGATGCTAAAATCTAGCTCAGTTTACTCCTCATATGCATATTATGCCTGTTGTCTTTGTCCATGGAGTTTTCTTGGCAGGGATACTGGAGTGGCTGGCCTGTTCTTCCTCCAGGTGGATCACGTTTGGTCAAAACTCC
This sequence comes from Podarcis cretensis, assembly GCF_951804945.1. Taxonomy (NCBI): domain Eukaryota; kingdom Metazoa; phylum Chordata; class Lepidosauria; order Squamata; family Lacertidae; genus Podarcis; species Podarcis cretensis. The sequence continues at coordinate 20,794,195 of NC_137181.1, forward strand.
ACTATTACCTGTTCATCTTGGGTGCCCTGCTCGGCATAGTTCATAGCTTCCCTGAATTATTCAAGCCCCTTCGCCACAGCAAGGCAGTAAAAGCTATGGTTTTCCCAGTAGTGATGTATGGAGGTGAGAGCTGGACCATAAAGAAGGCTGATCGCTGAAGAATTGATGCTTTTGAATTATGGTGCTGGAGGAGACTCTTGAGAGTCCCATGGACTGCAAGAAGATCAAACCTCTCCATTCTGAAGGAAATCAGCCCTGAGTGCTCACTGGAAGGACCGATCGTGAAGCTAAGGCTCCAATACTTTGGCCACCTCATGAGAAGAGAAGACTCCCTGCAAAAGACCCCGATGTTGGGAAGGGGACGACAGAGGACGAGATGGTTGGGCAGTGTTCTCGAAGCTACCAGAATGTGTTTGACCAAACTGCGGGAGGCAGTGGAAGATAGGAGTGCCTGGCGTGCTCTGATCCATGGGGTCACGAAGAGTCGGACACAACTAAACGACTAAACAACAACAACATGCATATTATTCTCTTTACTAATAGCTCCTGCCATCATCACTTTCCCTTGATTAACAACCAGCATACAGGTTATCAACAGTATGGATCCATCCCTTCCCACTCTACTTTTGGATCCAGGAACCGATGACACAGTGTCTTGCAGCTAGAAGTTGTCCTGCTTGGGTGATGTGCACTAAATCAAAATGAATCCAGTTCAGAAGGTTATAATGAAGAAGATTTTAAGTTGAGCTCATATTTATAAGAAAGCAAGAGAAGAGAGTCAACCAGTGCTTTTTTCTGGGGGTACGCATACCCCTAAGCATTTTGTGAATCTTTGTACTTTTGTCCATTTCCTGTATTTATTTTTCACAATGTGAACTATAAAGTGGTGATTTTCTGGAATAAAAATGAGAGTACCCCTAAACTTTTTTTTTTTTTGAAAAAGAGCACTGGAGTCAACTAAGTATCTGACAGCAAGGAAGGCACACCCCTCAACTGCCCCACTTTAAGTGGGACATCCCGGAATTCCAAAAGCCACCCCAGCTTCTGTCTGGATCCCAGGATGTTCCATTTTCGCTCCCACAAGTGCATGGCCCCCAAATTACTAATGGAAGCCCCAACGAGCATAAGTAGCTCCAGGGTGATTCCCCCTGCTTTCATAAACATTGATGGTCATACACCAGGGTTCATTGGTTTACCTGCTTTCCCATATGATTTATATTTATAAACAAACAAACATCAAGAATTTAGTCAAAATATGTTGATTTGAGAACTGGGGTGGGGAGGCAACTGCACCTGAGTGATGACTTTCCTGGGTGTAAAAACTGCAGCCAAATTGTGGTCTGTTTAAGCCCAGGAAAAAACGGGGTTCCTTAATTTAGTGAAGGGTTGGAGACCTTGTAGTCTTCCAGATGCTATTAGACTACTAATCCCACCATCCTGACCATTGGCCACACTGAGATGAGGCCGAAGGGAGCTGGAGTTCAGAAATGTCTGGAGGAGCCATGGGTTCTCCAGCTCTGATTTAAAACATTTCTCATTCATTTCTGTAGGTACACATCCTGCAAGAAACCTCACTCAAAAAATCAACAGAGGACAAACGTTCAGCAGTAAGAACAATGATGGAGGCAAAAGGGATTATTTGATTATCTTGTTTCCCACGCTCATTCTCGAAAGCATAATTGGACTGCTGGCACTTGACTTGGGTGGCCTGTTTCATCTCAAGATATTGATATGAAGAAACAAGGAAGATATTTATAGGTAGAGATGGACAAATGGGTCACTTTCAGTTTCTGGCTTTTCCCGTCTCAAATTCATTTTGCCACATTTCCATATAAGTTTGCAATTATGATTCTTTATCAAATTTCCATACTGCCCCTCATCTGGGGATCACAGGGTGGTTTTCAGTTTAAAAACACAAAATACATAACACAGTAACGAACAAAAATGATACCCCCACGCCCAGTTTAAAAAGCCACAGATTAGCCAAAGGCCTGAGAGAAGAGGAATGTTTTTGTCTAGTGCCTAAAGATATGCATGAAGGTGCTAGGCGAACCTTCCTGGGGAGAGTATTCTACAAATGGGGAGCCACCACAGAAAAGGCCCGTTCACATGTTACCACGCTCTGGACCTCTCATGGAGGAGGCACACAAAGACAAACACACACACACACACATTTTTGCTAACAAATTTCATTAATATAATGCATCTTTGTGTGTTGTTTTCCCATATATGTGTATATTTTAATGCACATGGACACTTTTGACACCTGATGTGTATGTTTTTAGAAACCACCTTATTTATTTATTTTGGGTTGTAAGTGGTTTCTATTTATTTGTTTATTTCATAAGATTTATATACTGCTTGATTGTAAAAACACACACCAAAAAACCAAAGAAGTTTCCAAAAAGAATCAAATAATAATAATAATTGTTCTAAATATTGTGTTTTAATGATGTAACTCCAGAGGGGATCTCACTGTGAAGGGCAGGTAACAAACAAACAAACAAACAAAAACACTCATTTCCATTCTTTGTTTGGACAACTCACACAATTCAGAAAAGTGCCCAATTTGAAGGAAAGCAGGTTTTTGTTTGTTTGCATATTGTTTCAAGAAGGCAAATAAAGGTAGAGATTCACATTAAAACATGAACCAAATTGAATTTCTCCCCATTCTGTCCCAGAAACCCAAAAGGAAAACAGCAGTTATTTCCAGGGGGCTTTAAAGATGCTGGAGAAGTACGTGATATGAAACTGATTTTGCTGATTTTTGCTGATTTTTGCGTGATATGAAACATCTCTCAAATCTCCCCATATGGGTTTCTTTCTTTTGTTTTTGTGTTTAAAAATATTTTTTGACATTGTGTACAAGAAAGGATTGTAATTCAATTGCTTTGTCCAAAATTAGATTATTCTGACATTGTTTATTCCATTCCTCATCCTACAAATTTGAAGAGGGGACTAAGTGCTGTTTGTTGGGTTTTTTGATTTACTGTTACTGCAGCGTGCTAATTGCTGTCTCTAAATTTATTTATTTCTCTCCTCTGATGTAATAAAGCTGGGGAGAGTTTCATATATTTGCTTAGTTTCCATAATTGATTCAGCTGTTCATAGGGAGGAACAAGGCACTGGGCTGGAGATGGCAGCTGAACTCCTTCCCCTTACTTTCTTGGACAATGTAAGAAAGAGATGCTCTAGCTTAGGGACACCATGGCACCCTCTAGATCCTGTCAACTCCCATAATCCCTGAAAATTAGCCATGCTGGCTGGGCCTGATGGGAGCTGTAGTCCACGAACAACTGGAAGTTATCGCAGTGGTTGTCCCTGCTCTAACTTGTATTTGTGATCCAGGATGGCCACATTAACTCATGTTTACAACGGTGTCCTAGCTGAGATCTTGTACAATTAAATGTGAGCATTTACAAACTAGGGATCCCTTCACACACATTCAGGTAGGTGGTACTGTAATCTCCCACATGACTGCCATATGTGTGTGAATACCTCATTGGCTAAGCTGCTGCATAAGACTTACCCACGCAATCATTGCCCTCTGTGGTTGGATGAGCAGATTCATGGTCATGGTATTCACATCTATATCTCAGCCAAGTTGGGTTACACCACAAGAAAATGGCTTCCACGTTGTCTCTAAGTATGTGTGAAGGGAATGAGGGCTGAGCTTGGAAAATATGAACCAACTCCCTGCGTCAGTCTGGATTGTAATGAACTAAGTTCTGGATCTGGCATGTGCCAGAGCTTTTACACGATCATCTGTTTGTGTGTGTTGAATGGTAGCTTCTGTGTGCTGGTATATTTGTGTGAACACATTCTTGAAGTATGTTGAGAAGGCGATGTAGCAGATTTTTGTTCAGACAAATGTTTTATAGAACCAGGGATTTGCAGAGGGTTCTTTCATTGGTTAGGTTTCCTTGTTTGATTGCTGATTCCAAGTACAGTGGTACCTCGGGTTACATACGCTTCAGGTTACATACGCTTCAGGTTACAGACTCCGCTAATCCAAAAATAGTACCTCAGGTTAAGAACTTTGCTTCAGGATGAGAACAGAAATTGTGCTCCGGCGGGAAATTGTGCAGCAGCGGGAGGCCCCATCAGCTAAAGTGGTGCTTCAGGTTAAGAACAGTTTCAGGTTAAGAACGGACCTCCGGAACAAATTAAGTACTTAACTCAAGGTACCATTGTAGTTTTACCTGCCCTGACCCAAAGCCTTTGATGATAAGGTTCCCCCCCAAAAAAACAACATCCAGGTCAGAGAATTAATGTAAGTAAAGCAATATTTTATTCAGGATGCACACCATTAATTATTCCCGCTTTTTTTTAGGAATAACAGAACATCAGCAACCCTTTCTTGCCCGTCATAATGCCAAACTAGCTGTAGTTAACCATATTTCTTTTGCATTTGAAGGTGAATTCAAGTTAGTTTGGATCTAACATGGGGCTGGAAGTTAAAGCTGGACAGCACTTTATCCATCAAAGTAGAGTTCAAAGTAAAAATTAAAAAAAATGCTAATATAAAGTAGCTGTTTGGAAGAGAGAGCAAAACCCCCAAATGACCCAAACTTCAAAAGGGACCAACGTCAAGCAGTTGCATTGAAGTTCCCTTAATAAATAAACATTTGAATCTGAAAGGAACATTTTCACCTTTCTAGCTTGACAGCTGACCATTGCAACCTCTCCACTGATATTTTATGCAGTAATTACTTCCCTCAATGCAGAAAGCTTTTCTACTCCAATAAAATTAAATACAAACATGCTTTCTCTCTGTTTCTCTCTCTCTCTCTCTCTCTCTCTCTCTCTCTCTCTCTCTCTCTTTCTCTCTCGCTCTATATATTAAAGAGGGAGAATATCTCCGTCAAAGCTCTAGTGTATGTTTGGGACTCACAACCGTGATCCTCTGCTTACTTAACCCAGACAGCAATATTTTTCTTCTCTTAATTCAGTTCAGTGTATCACTTTGATTTAGAAAATCCCAACATCGTAGCAGCTTGTAAAGATGTGAGTACAGTAGTTAGTAAAAAGCCTGCTTTGAGTTAAGGAATGTCGGGGAACTTTGGCACGGCTAAGAACAATGAGAAGCCTGGGATCTTTTGATCTCGCAGCCCACTCAGAGCCGAGGCAGCGGCCCACAGCTTTTGGCATATGAACCACTCCGAGTGGGAGGAAACATCTCGTTCCTTTGCCCCAGATTTTAGCTCTGGCACCAGTTCTTGTGCAGTCTTTGCCGCTGTCTTGCAAGCCCTCATTTCAGCACTCTGAGGGTAGAACTGAATTTTACACTAAATTTGGGTGGCCACTTATGCATAGTCAAGAAAGAGGACAAAAGCGGGTGAGGATCTGCATACGATTTGCAAGGGCTACTTCACATATAGAAACACACACTGAGAAATGGTGACTGTCCTTTATGTGGAAATGCAATGTATCACCCCACAGTGAAGCTTACTGCACAGTGAGATGGGATCAGGGGCTTCTCTGTGGTGGCACCTCAGTTATGGAACTCTGTCCCCTCTGAGGTAGGAATAGGGCTGATGTTGTATATTTTACAGTGCCAGCTGAAGACTCGCTTCTTGGCCTGGACCTTCGAAGGGAATGGAATGCTAGCCTGCTGGCAATGATGGGCTTTCAACAGCTATACTGTTATATTCTCATACATATCTGTGCTTGATCTTTTAATTGTTACTTTATTTCTTCTGTTTTAAGGTCTTATTTTGACTTGGGACGATTATATTGATCAATTGCAGGCTCAAAATGGAATAAAATGAATGAGTGACCAGGTGACCTGCATGAAACCAGCTGAGCAATGCTGCCCCACCTCAGCCACCCTGCTGGCTCCTACGGCTGCTTCTGGTATATTACCTGTAGCTCCTACCATCCCAGAACATCAGCCTCTGCATCCGGATAGCATCTGTGGTGGCTCTCCATCCATCTCAGTTACAAGGCAGACCCCGTACCTTGAGTGCAAGTGCTTCATTGTCAGTGCTGACCTCTGATCTTCACTCAGTGCAAAGGAACTGTCAGTTGAGAACAAAGAGAATTTTGCAAAAGCGTCCCCTGCAGTAACTTCAGCTAAGTCAGTCTGATAAGTTATTTTCACTGCTGCCTAATGTGCTTTATGCTATCCGTTTGGTCCCAAAAGAAGCATTTGTTTCTGGGCTCCCCACATCCCCTTTAGTCAAAAAAGTAATAACCAACTCTTAGAGACAGCACGATGGCCCTTAAGTCTGAATTTACTTGGCACCGTGACCCATCAGTTTATTGTGATGTGAATTTTGGACCTCAGGTCTTTTTGATAGCCACCAGCTTCATGCATCTGACCCCAAGGGCCAGACAGAGAGAACTGGAGGCCACATTTCTCTGAAGTTTTCCATCCCCGGTCTACATAGCTCTTCCTCCCTGCCCCATTTGCCATTCAAAAACAATCTCTTATAAGCTGCTGCTTGTCCTTAAAGTGCTCTTTGCAGCAAATAGCTTGGGGGCAACAGCACCTTGGTGGGGACAATTGTGGGGCTAGAGTGGGGAAATGGCTAAGATACCCCTCCTACCATGTCAAGACTCCTGAGAGAAATACCCGCCCCCAGCAGCTTATTTTCCTAAAGATAGTGAGTTCATGCTTGTAAGCACAATATAACATGTCGTTTGGCCCTGGAAACCTGACCTCTCTAACAATCCCTTTCATTTTAAATGGGATCCTAGTCAACTTCCTTCCCACTGGCTTCTCTCCCACATGCATCTTTCAGGACAACAGGACTGCAGCCGTCGACGCTGACGTCATACAGATGAAGCCACGTACCCTACGAAATAAACGCGGGGCCTTCTGCCAATCGCTCCTGACCTAGCGCGAACTTGGAAACACTATATTTTCTTAGAAAATCAAATTTAAAGAAAGAGAGAAGGGTTGTGAAACAGTTTTAAATGGAATGATTGTAAGAAAAGCCAGCCATGGTGGAGAAGAAAGAGAAATACGGGGGCACAACTCCAACAAATGCTTTATTTGTTCACATGACGGGCACAAAGGAGGGTTCCTGCCTCCTCACAAATGAAGACACTGTCTTTGGGTAATTGGTCGCTTATCAGAGAGTTCCCTGAATTCCTCCTTAAAGGCAGCCTAGTCTTCTTGGGGGACAGTGTGGTGCCAGGAGAAGTTGTATGGAGCCTTTAGCTACACCATGAACAGAGCCAGAGGGGTTTGATGTGGACACAATGCGGTAGCTCTCATAAGAGTTTCTTTATGTTAAGAGTTTTTGACTGTGTCAGCACTTCATGTTTAGACTGCAACCTTGGGGGGAAGGTTTTCGATCTGGAGCTGCACTAAATGTTCAATCTGGAGCTGCACTAAATGCTTTCCTGGTTCTCTTTTGGGGTGAAAGTAGTATCTTCATGGAGATAGAAACATTTCCACCCAAAAATGTCAAATTAGAGAGAATCTTCACTGCCACCAATTTTTACTAGTAAGGTAAAGGTAAAGGGACTCCTGACCATTAGGCCCAGTCGTGGCCGACTCTGGGGTTGCAGCGCTCATCTCGCTTTACTGGCCATGGGAGCCGGCGTACAGCTTCCGGGTCATGTGGCCAGCATGACTAAGCCGCTTCTGGTGAACCAGAGCAGCGCACAGAAACACTGTTTACCTTCCCGCCGGAGCAGTACCTATTTATCTACTTGCACTTTGATGTGCTTTCAAACTGCTAGGTTGGCAGGAGCTGGGACCGAGCAACGGGATCTCACCCTGTCACGGGGATTCGAACCACTGACCTTCTGATCGGCAAGTCCTAGGCTCTGTGGTTTAACCCACAGCTCCACCCGCGTCCCTCCAATTTTCCCTACCTGCTACTAATTCAGAGTCTTCCTACCTTTCAGAGCTTCTTTCTACTTTCTAGATCACAGCCAGATAGGGATCACATAATGGACACAAGAATGTGATGATCCTACACAGCAATGGGCATGTAGAGAATTGCTGATGCCATTGAGAGCAAACAAAGGTGATTTAGAATCAGGGCAATTTTTCCCGGACAGGTCATGTAAATGATCCTAGTTAATCAGGGATGATGTAATGATGAGCATGGGGGCATTAGGGGGATTCCCCTGCTGAAAGAACCCATGTGGGTTAGCCTCCACTGACAACCAAAGGCAGACACCTACCTGTTCACAACATGCCATAAGGAGTTGCACTAGCCCACATGCATGCACAGCACTCAAAACCTCTGTGTTACAGCCCTCCACTTCTCCTAACCTTCTGCTAGAAGCAGATTAGGATGGGAAATGTGGTAAGGCCATGTGGAATGCCCTCACATCTTACAAGAGGGAAGGGGAACTTGTGGCCATACAGGTGTTGGACAATAACACCCATAACCCCAGCCAACATGACCAGTGGTCAAGGATGATGAGGATTTTATTCTAACATCTAGCGGACACAGTTCCCCATCCCTGATTTAGAGAACAGCTTCAGAATTTATCAATTATATTTGCTGTCGTGAACGAGCCAGCTCCCAGTGAAGGTTTGCAGCCAACTGAAGAAAGCAGCCAGGAACAGAGAGGGTTAACTGCCAGGCAGGATGAGCATCGGCTAGTGCCAACTCCCCCGCCCCTTGGAATACCAGTTGATAAGGGAATGGCTGAGAGCGGGCCGGAACCCAGCCAACCCAGCTCTCGGGAAGTGCAAACTGGCACAAACAGAGAAGGAAGCAGTTTCTCAGAACGGGAAGAGATTGGAGCTGATCCAATCCCTCCTAAGAGTTGACTAAGGGGAGGGCTGTTGGACCGGAAACAAAGCAAGAAACGCAAAGTGAGAAATTTCAATATCTTCTATAACTGGAAGTAGTCTTCAGAAGGGTCATCGTGATTGATGATGCTGGGAGGCTGTGTTAGAGCTTTCCGGAGCTATCTGCTGTTTTGACAATAAATCATCCTTTTTAATTAACTGCGCTTACTGTGTGATCAAGCCGGGGACTGGACTCCTGACATTTGCTGAGTTCCTTAGGCTTCTATCTCCTGAACAGCTTTTTTTTTTTTTTTTTTTCTTAACACTTAGTAAATCAAGGACAATCACCACCCTGTGTGGATCTGAAAGTGTGAATGAATACATCAGTTTATCTTCTCTTGTCTTTATTGCCAGGAGGGTAAATGGTTAATAAATAGATATTAGTGCATATTTGAATTAACATGCTCAAAATGAAATTAGTGGTGTCATTATATTTAAGAAATTGTATTAACGGCTAACGTTCCCTACCCTGCAAAGTAGAAAAACCTTCTCCACTCTGAACTAACCTTCACTTTTCCCATCCTGGCATTTTGTCACACCTGAAATTTGCTTTTGCATGGATTGGGTAGATCGGAGTAGACTGACAGTAGATAGGGATCTACTAGTTGTGAACCGCCCTGGGGTCTACAGGTATAGGGCGATATACAAATTTAATAATAATAATAATAATAATAATAATAATAATAATAATAACAACTAGTAGATCTCTGGGTGATTTGTAGCATATTAGCTAGGATTCATGGCTCCTAACTGTTTAACAAATTGCAGTGACAAAATTGACATGTTTTCACCAAAATTAGGCTGCTGAATGAAGCAAACTTGCCACGAGTGTGAAAAGGGGCTGCAAGCTCAGTTCTGTTCTGGTACTGGAAATAAATTCCTAGGCTCAGAATGACCTGAGAACATGCTGTCTGGTGCCCACTGGGCCAAAGACAAGGAGCCCAAACAGTAGGTGGAGCCAGAGCCAATGACAGACAGAGCCAGGAGTCAGCTTGCCCCTGAGGTAGATGACATGGATTAGGCATGTAAACCATCTGAGTTGCCTGACCCCTATAAACTTCAAGAGACAGTAATTTACGTTTTAACTCCACCCAATAAAAGTCTCTTATCGTTATCAGTAGGTTTTGGAGATGGCTCTCGTTTTGGAGGAAATCTCATTTTTAGAACGTTAAGGAGGAGGTTCCCTTTTGTTTTACAGCGATGCATTTGCTTTCATCAGCAAATATCGTAAATATATAGTAAATCCCTGGCTATTACTGTATGCCCTTAAGGGACAGCTTTAGCTGAAAATGATTAAGTCCACATGCAGCCAAGGGGAGATATGTCCCTGCTAATTAGACAAACTTTAGGGACCCTTTAGAGCACCAGTCGGCCCAAAAATATTTTAAGGATTTCAGCTTTTACAAAGATGCAAGTGAAATCTCTTGGAGTGTAATTTATGCTGCTGACAGGAACCACATATATAACATCAGGAAGTCTGGTTTTAATTCATGTAATATTCTTCAGGAGGTGGGTGGCTTAGCTAATAAAGCTGATCTTTCACCTTTAGAAGCAGAATGTGTTCCCATGTTGAAACATGCCTGCATTTAATTTGGATACTTCTACTTATAATGGTTACCTGCTGCCCTACGAGAATCAGAATTGTATTTTGTATGTATAACACAAGCTGGCAGGGCGGGAAGGGGGCAGAACGAGAGAAAGCGGGGGGTGGGTAGGCATCTAAAATGTTTTAAATGGACATGGCAAACTACTAACCTGAGGGGAAGCAGCGGTGAGTAAATAAATAAGGGAAAGTGGAACAGGCAGTTTGGGGAAGAGCCGGAAAAATATATATCCTTGTTATTGGGGGGTCACCCACAGCTAGGCTGAAGGCTTTCAGGTCAAAGGTCAGTGTTTGCTAAAATATCACGTCTTTGGGTAAAAAAAAAAATGAATCGGGATCTTGTGAGACATGGTGAAAGCAACATTGTTTGTTTTGGGTTCATGGGATTACACAATGCATTTTCTGTGAGTCCTGATCCTATTTACCAAGAAGTAAGTCCAAGCCAGTGGGACTCCAGAGGGGCTGGGAAAGCGAGGCAAGAAAAAGTCAAAAATGTTAACACATTCTCAGTTCTTTCCTAGCTCTATAAAACAGTTTGATGCACAATGAAATTTTTCACATTGCCATTTGGGAAATGTCAGTTGAGAACCATTGAAAAAGCCACGTAGGCATGTGATTGGGTCTCTCTGTAATTTTCTTCTTTAAAATGTTGCCTTTGGAGGACAGTGGCTCTGATTTGATTGGGAATGGGGTGCTAGCCTTTCCCACACACACACACACACACAGTGGCCCTGCTCCAAATTGCATCCTTGTGGAGCAGCTGCTAGCCACATATTGGAAACATACCTCAGTCTGGGTAGGCTGGACAAGTGGACAAAAGAAGATACAGATTTGCATAAAATTTGTGTGTGCCGATGCTAATGCACAGGGAGCAAGAAGGAGAGGGAGAGATGTTGAGAAACAATTGCTGTAATTTAAACAGAAATTCAGCACATCTCACCCTAGTGTGGAAGACTGTGGCCAGGTGACTTGTGCACCTGCTCGGTTTGCTGCCCAGGTGCTCACTGTTAAGATACACAGGGCAGGCTAGCTCAGAGGACTTGGGGCTACTGCCCTGTCCCCCACAGCTGCCTAGCTTAGCCTAATGATAGGGCCGGTCCTGTGTCAATGTACGAAAATATCCCCCACCTCACCCTGCAAAAACCTGCTAATGATATTGAGGCTCTGTTATGGAAGGAGCCTTAATAACAGTGAAGGAGTGATCAAGGAACCTGGGGAATTTAGCTGTTGGCTTCTTCGCTGGTCTCAGCCTTTATTGTCTTGAAGGGGCCAGGCCAGACACTTTCATCTTCAAGGCCTCCTCAGTTGTTTTCATCCCCTGGAGGAATGGATGTAGCCTGTCCCAAGCTGTAGGGCAACATGGAATTCTTTGATTTCCTGTAACTAAGATCCTTTGGTGCCAAGCAATGGTTCTTAATGTTTCCCGTTGTATCGAATGTTTTGGAAAAGGATATTCTCCTCATTAGTATCATATGGGGTCGATTAAATCGACTAACTTGGTTTGCAGAAATGAAGTCCTGAAGAATTCAAGACGTTTATTGCTTTGGTTCTTGTTACTTGCCCTATGAAGGGAAGGAGCTGGCCCTGGTCCCATGAGGGCAGGAGTAGCACCACCTGCATGTTCTTCGGCTCCTAGTCAATACAGTAGTTACCTAACTTTTCCTGGGTGTTTGAAGCAAGTGGAAATGGTGATGGGGCATCACCTTTGAAAATGATCCAAACTCTTTCTTTGGTAAGCCCAGACCCATGTCCCATCACTTATGCAGGGGTGCAGCTGAGTCAAAAGCTGGAATGGTCAAAAGGGCAAGTTCCATAATGGGGACCAGGCACAGAGCAGGACCTGGGGTTGGAGACACTGGAGGAGGTAGAGCAGGCTTCCTCAACCTTGGCCCTCAAGATGTTTTTGGCCTACAACTCCCATGATCCCTAGCTAGCAGGGCCAGTGGTCAGGGATGATGGGAATTGTAGTCTCAAAACATCTGGAGGGCCGAGGTTGAGGAAGCCTGAGGTAGAGGCACAGCTTGTGAGGGGACTTGTCAGTTGAAGAAAAGAGTACCTTCCGTGGATCCAATTATCTATTTCTTTTTACCAGTTTGAAGGAAACTAGGCTGAAGATCATGCAGCACATTACAGAATGACTTGAAAGACATTCTTTCACTTCCTTGTTGAGACCATATCCTGCCTCTTTAGCTGGAATAGAATTTCATACTTCACCTATGTCCTATTTTATGTAGTAAGCCCTCACAATGTGGTTCCTATTGATCCATTTCAGGAACACAGAAGATTTGCAATCTTTATCTCCGTCGGTCACCATTACAAAAGGATTTCTCTCTTTTTTTTAAGGCCTTTGTTTTTTTCGTAACATAGTGCCTGGCATGTATTGTTGTCACAAGACGCTCATGATGTGAAGAACGAGCGCTAAGGGAAAGTCAGAATAAAGAGGGGGAGGGAGAAAACTCCACCAGCTTAAGTTCTGCTACGAAGTCACTTGCGTGTCTATGCAGCTGTAAGAACATAAGAACTGATGCATAGTTCAGTGGTAGAGCATCTGCATTTCATGAGGAAGGTCCTCCAGCTTCTCTGCAGAGGGTTGGGAGAGAACGCTGCCTAAAATCCTGGAGAGCCACTGCCAGTCAAAGCAGACAATGCTGAGCTGGATGGACCAATGGTCTGACTCTGTATAAGGCAGCTCCCTATGTCATGCTGAGATAGGCCAATGAGAGGTGGACAGTGTCCTGGATAGGTTGGTAGTGCCCTATGAAATTGCCTTTAGACCCAGTTGCTCTGCTCTTGCTGGCAGCTGCCCTCCAAAGCCTCAGGGGTGCACAGGAGACTCCAACCAGACTCAAGAACAACATTCTTCAATGTTGGGTCCTCATATGTTGTTGGACTACAACTCCCATTGTCCCCAGCCACCTTAGCCAATGGTTGGAGTGATGGGAATTGCAGCCCAACAGCAGTTGGGGTCCCATGGTTAAAGAACACCACTCTAGAACACCTTGCCACAGGAGGCACTTGGGCTCACTTCCTGATGGCTTTCAGATGCTATTTCAGCAGGATTAGGGCATGCCTGATTTCCGAGTCCTGCAACCTTCTTCATAATGGTTGTATATAACATCAGTCAGAGAAGACCCTCTGAAATTCACGAATGTTACTAACTTGGGTACATTAGTTTCAATGTGAGTAGAACTTCATTGGATACCACCCATTGTTTTCTAATGGCCATTTCTGCTTCTCTGTGTTTTCAAATTGTTTTTTCTTTGCACTATAATTATTGTAGCATACATAGAACAAGCATTAACATAGCATATGCATCCTTTCAAGTAGATTAAACATGCAGGTTATTGGAGGTTTTCAGCAATGTGGACATGGATTCTTCTACTCTGATTTCTTATAGGTGTGCCCAGCTGGCTACTAACCCTGATCCCCATGTCCAGTATACCTCTGAACACCAGCTGATGGGAATCACAGGTGAGAGAGGGCTCTTGTGCTCAGGTTCTGCTTGTGTGTTTCCCCAGGCTTCTGGTTGGCTACTGTGAGAACAGCATGCTGGCCTAGATGGGTCCCTTGCCTGGTCCAGCAGGCTCTTCTAAGGATGTCCATCTGTGTAAGTCTTAAACCAAGATTTATAAGCGGTGAAGAATTCCAGATGAGAGCAGATTGGGATGGGGGTTCTCTTCTTGCCTTTTTTTATTGACATAGGGGATGAAGTCATACCATTCCGATACAAATCTATAGGGCTTTGTTTGTCCTTTGGCATTCCTCAACTTACACATTAATTTCTCAACCAGTGTGATATTCCAAGTTTCCTCGTGCCACTAGTTCCTTGTGGCCCACTTTCATCTTTCTCTAGAACCTCCCAACCATTCATTTGACTCCCATTAGCATGGGTGCATATGTGTTTTGATCTTGCTGCTTATTGTTCTCAGTTTATGCTGATTGCCAGCTGCCTTGGGCGATGACAAGACAGAATAGAAATACTTTAAATTCTTCAAAACCTCGATTTGTGCTTTTAGACCATCTGCATCATGACTGATGGGAGGAGAGCTTCTTGAGTGGCCTAGGATGCCTGAGCCAGCCTCATGGAAAAGGGAGCCTCCTTTGTCCTACACTCAAAGGTGCTTTTAGTTCACAGCACATACAGTATACAGTACTTTGAACTGGATTAAAAAAAACCCTAGAAAATCTTTATTGTGAAAACTTTATTGTTTGAAGTCCTAGGCCACCAGAATATAAATTCAGCAAACAAATATATATAAAATAATACAACCCCATCCCTACTCTACAAGGAACCATACAGGTATTAAAAGCACAACATAACAAAAGCACATCCCGCCCACCTCTTAATTTTTTTGGAGCCTGGATCCTATATTTTTGGCCTCCAAAGCAAATTTTTCTACATGGGTGGTAGCTGATTACATCTTTGCCTGCAAACATTGTGCATATCTGGTTCAAGAGGGGTCTATTTGAAAGGGACTGAAGGACGCAAGGAATCTCTGCCTATAAAGGGCAACTTTGTAAGCAACGGAAGACAGCCTCAACCTCATCAGACTCACAAATACAGAGCCTTTCAGAACAGGTCATTCTCAGAGCATTAGCCCATCAATTTAGTTGAATCAGGCAGTCTTTTAAAAGTCAACCAAATTTAATAGAGTATATTTTCCAACAATGTGCTGTTGCAACAAAGAGGTGACTAGTGGAACACATATTTTTCTTGGCTCCTTTCGTGTCCTCTAGGGAAGGTATAATTTCCATCCAAAAATGAACTACATTTCAGTGCATGGGACATTTTCATTATCCATTTTGAAGTAAGTAATCAACTCCTTTGGATTGTCTCAGCACATAGCCAAGGAGTGAAATAGTGTACAGCACTTTAGCAAGCAGCAGGTAAGGCTTCCCTTAACCACCTTGGAGCTGACAACACTCTAGTTGTCTGTCCAAAGTGAACTATGAAGTGAATTCAGGGATTCCTCCTCAGGCAAAGTAGTTGAATCATATACTACTCTCCCTACTTCTCTGAGCGGCAAGAAGTTCCAAGGGGAGCAGTGCCAGAGTTTCACTTTTCACTTTAGAGTGAAGGAACTTGTAACACCCCTTGCAGTGATGCCACAGCTGCGTAGGAGCCGCATGGGAGCTATTTGGCATCTATCACCTGTAGAACTGTCTTCCCTGCAACAAAATGTGGTGCTAAATCTCAGGGTCCCTTTCCGACTCTACAATTCTATGAAATAAATAGCAGTTCTCTCTCACACACACACCCCAGAGTGCATGCTGGGGCAATGTCACCTGGACAGGGAACCAGGGCTGGTGTCGTCAGGTGGAATCCTTGGGTAGTTGCCAGGATCCTTGGACTTTGGCAGGGCTCACTACTGGCTCGTCTTGGTCATCTGGCTGGGTCTGGGAACTGCCCATCATTTGAAATTCTGGAAGTGCACGTGCTGGAGTAGCACTCTGGGGTACTGCGGAAAATTGAAATGTTAGGGAGCATACAGCGATCTGGTGCATCTTGTAGAGCTGCCATTGCCACAACCGAGCAAGCCCATGGGGTGTGGTGGTGGAGCTGTGATATTGGAAGAGTCCCACCAAAAGAACTCTTTGCCAAAGGCTCCCTCAGAGCTGGAGACAGTCCTGCAAATAAAGATCAGGGAGGCTGTGCTATGATAGACAGCCCTTATTGGCTTGAGTGTAAAGGGAGTGGGTGGCGCTGTGGTCTAAACCACTGAACCTCTTGGGCTTGTCGATCAGAAGGTTGGCGGTTCGAATCCACACAATGGGGTGAGCTCCCGTTGCTCTGTCCCAGCTCTTGCCTACCTAGCAGTTCGAAAGCATGCCAGTGCAAGTAGATAAATAGGTACCGCTGTGGCGGGAAGGTAAACAGTGTTTCCATGCACTCTGGTTTCCGTCACGGTGTTCCATTGCACCAGAAGCAGTTTAGTCATGCTGCAACATGACCTGGAAAGCTGTCTGTGGACAAACGCCGGCTCCCTCGGCCTGAAAGCGAGATGAGCACCACAACCCCATAGTTGCCTTTGACTGGACTTAACCGTCCAGGGGTCCTTTACCTTTACCTGTTGGTTTGAGTCCTTGCTTTTTATGGCTCCTCACAATACATTTTTGTCTGGTGGTTCATAGTGCAAAGATTGAGGACCTCAGGCCTGAGAACCAAATATGGTCCTCCAATCCTATCTATCTGGTCCTTTGGCCACACCCCTTCTCTGCAAGCCACACCCCTCACCTGCTCTGGTTTGTGTGCTCCTTGAGTGTTTCATTGAACGCTGATGATGCTTCTTACTTGTCTGGATAGAGAAGGACGTGTGAGTAAATTAACATTTCCTGCACCCCCCCTTCCGCTTCTGTCCATGCCCACCAGAGCCATGTGGCCCTCAGAATGGAATACAACAGAAAAAGGTTCCTAGCTCCTGTGAAATCAGGAAGAAGGCACCATGATGCAACATTATAGGCTCCCCTGTGCAGGCTCCAATCCGCTGCCTCTCGGTGCTTGCCTGATGGATGATCCAAGAATAGAGAGCAGAAGACTGGCTTGCCACAGTCTACAGCTCTTGCCAGCAGCCTCTTGAGGTGCCGATTAAAAATCGATGTGATATATAATTAAATCCTTCTGATCACAGATGCACCGGCTGGTCTCTTTTGCCCTTAGCCAAGGTAGAGAGAGATAATGCTGCTCTATTGATCAAGGCAGGGCTCCTGCACTCTCATCGATAGGAAAGAGCTCGCTGAGCTGCTCAGATGCACTCCTGGCTGGCAGCACCGGCAAATCTGGAGACTAAATGACAAACAGCTGACTCCAGCCAAGGTGTCCAATATTCCCCTCTCATTTGAGTCTGCCGCATGGTGTGTCTGTGCTGCTCCCATAGTCTCTACCCTGCCATCTGTCCTTCCAGTCTTTTCCAATACGAAAAGCAGTGAGTGGGCTCCAGCAGAGAAGAGAATGAGAAAAGAAATCAATGCTTTCCAACGTCGGGGTGTCATTTGAGCTTGCCTATCTCTTGTTCCGTTCAGGTTCAGCTGCTCTCATTGCTCTCACCAAGCTCTGTCAAGACAGATCAATGGTCCCAGGCTAAAGGACCAACGTTCCTTGCTTCCTTGCTCAGCAAATGTGGAAAGATTTGCTTAGGTGCCTTGGAAGGTGCTGACATTATACCAAGCTCCTCTAGTTCAGCAGTGCCTACTCCAGCCTTCCTCAAGCTGGTGCCCTCCAGAGATTTTGAACTACAACTCCCACCAGTCCTATGGCCATTAAGAGCATGTTGTTGTTTAGTCGTTTAGTCGTGTCTGACTCTTCGTGACCCCATGGACCAGAGCATGCCAGGCACTTCTGTCTTCCACTGCCTCCCGCAGTTTGGTCAAACTCATGCTAGTAGCTTCGACAACACTGTCCAACCATCTCATCCTCTGTCGTCCCCTTCTCCTTGTGCCCTCCATCTTTCCCAACATCAGGGTCTTTTCCAGGGAGTCTTCTCTTCTCATGAGGTGGCCAAAGTATTGGAGCCTCAGCTTCACGATCTGTCCTTCCAGTGAGCACTCAGGGCTGATTTCCAAGAGCATAAGAGCATGATTAAGAGCATAAGAAGAGCCAAAGGCCCATCTAAGTCCAGCATCCTAATAATAATAATAATAATAATAATAATAATAATAATAATTTATTTATACCCCGCCCATCTGGCTCGGTTTCTGCAGCCACTCTGGGCAGCTTCTAATGGAATATTAAAATACAATAACCTATTAAACATTAAAAGCTTCCCTAAACAGGGCTGCCTTCAGATGTCTTCTAAAAATCTGGTAGTTGTTGTTCTCTTTGACATCTGGTGGGAGGGCGTTCCACAGAGCGGGTGCCACTACCAAGAAGGTCATCTGCCTGGTTCCCTGTAACTTGGCTTCTCGCAGCTTGGGAACTGCCACAGTGGCCAACTAGATGCCTGCGGGAAGCTGTCAAGCAGGACTGGAGCACCAGAGCATGCTCCCCTCTTACTGTTTCCAGCAACTGATACCGCCTTCGACTGTGGAGGCAGAGTACAACCATCATGAATGGCAAATAGCCATGGATAGCTTTATCCTCCATGAATTTGTCTTGTCCTCTGTTAAAGGCACGCAAGAGGGTAACCATAACTGCCTCCTGTGAAAGCAAGTTCCATAGTTTAAGTGTGTGCTGCATGAATGTGGCCATCATGACTAGTAGCCCATGATAACCTTGTCCTCCATAATTTTGTCTAACCCCCTTTGCAAAGCCTTCTAAGTTGGTGGACGTCTTTAGGAAGCTAATTCCAGAGGCTAACTGTGCATCGTCTCAAAGACTACTTCCTTTTGCCTGTTCTGAATCTCCCACCCTTCCACTCATCGGTTGGCTTTGAGTTCTGATACTATGAGAGGGAGAAATGCTTCTCTCTTTCTGCCTTCTTCATGTTGTGCATAATTTTATAAAACCTCTGTTATGTGTAACCTCTGTTACTCCACTTTTTGCTAAACTAAAAAGGTTTCCAAAGACTGTAACTTTGCCTCCTACATGGAGTTGCTCCAACCCCTTGATCATCTCAGCTGCCCTTCTCTACATGTTTCCCAGCTCTGTTTCTGCTCTGTTTTCAAGTCTGTTGTATGGTTGTAATGCAACTGTAATGCGATTTCTCTGTCTTTGTTGTTCTGAGAATGAAAAGGGGAGACGTATTTTCAAAATTAAAAATAAAATAAATGTCTGGCAGTAGATCAGATTTGGAATGCTGAAATCCAGTGCTATTTTTCTAGAAAAAGAGGTGCCGGAACTCACTACAAATACTGCCCTTGTTCTCTTAAAATGGCAAAGGCACCCACCTGGGATGTGCCGGAACTGAGTTCCAGCTGAAAAAAGCCCTGCTGAATCCATGGATGTCAGTCAGTGTGACAAACGTTGGTACCTGCCCCTCCCCAATATTTTATTCAAGCTGGCACCCTTGTTTGTGATCTTAACCATTTGAAAAACTATATGGAGTAGGTAGCAACACAGGGTGCCTCCAGACTGTGGCTACTTTGTGGGAGGGATCGAAGCACATCCTGAAAATGTAGGTTTTCCTACATCCTATTATAACAAACCCACATTTTAAATTTAAAAAAAGAGACTTTTTGTGTTTATGAAGGTGTCAGGAAAATGCTCTCAAAAGTGTGGTATGAATGAATGACCCATCGGGATGAACACTCATTGTCATACAGCTGCCCTGTAAACAAATCAAAGCCAATGCTGAACAAAGACCAGACATAGTCTCGCCACCACATAAGATTTGTCAAGGCAGATGAGGATGAATACTGAATAAACAGGTTGTCTACAGTCTACAGGAGCCAACAGCAAACTGGAAAATGTTGGGGTTTTTTTGCAGTGTATTGTCAAGAGCCAGAAAGCCTTTTGCGTCAGGCAACAGCTCAAAGAGCGGGGGGGGGGGGGTGCCCTGAATGAGAGGAACATAGTGTGTGACTTTTCCAAATGCTGCCCACATGAGCCATTCAGAAGCTCAGTTCTTCAATAGAGCCAGTCTTGAGAGCAGAAACATGCGGTTGTAATGGAAACCTTGCTTTTTGTCGGAAGGTGAGAAAAATCCACAACAGGAAAGTCTCAAATGAACTGAAGCCATGCGGACAGGCGCTTCTTATCTCTACGTTTGGGGTTTCAGTTTCCCCTTGAATGCTCATTCTTTGGCTTCACCGTGTGTGAGGGAGAACAAGGATGGAAATGTGCAATCTATTACAGCTGGGGGCAGGGCACCTTCGGCGACAGTGTTAGTGCGGGGGGAAATCGCTTAGATTCTCTCTGGAACGAATGAGACAAAAGGAAGCCATAAATAAATGGACCCTGCTATAGAAAATGAAGGCCACTGCACAATTAATACGGAGCTCTCCCCAAAGGGATTGGACCCATCATTTTCAGCGTGGTGTTTCCAGACATTTAGCACATCTTAGTGGCAAAAGAAGGGACGCAGGTGGCGCTGTGGGTTAAAGCCTCAGCGCCTAGGGCTTGCTGATCGAAAGGTCGCGGTTCGAATCCCTGCGGCGGGGTGCGCTCCCGCTGCTCGGTCCCAGCGCCTGCCAACCTAGCAGTTCGAAAGCACCTCCGGGTGCAAGTAGATAAATAGGGACCGCTTACCAGCGGGAAGGTAAACGGCGTTTCCGTGTGCGGCTCTGGCTCTGGCTCTGGCTCTGGCCAGAGCAGCGATGTCACGCTGGCCACGTGACCCGGAAGTGTCTCCGGACAGCGCTGGCCCCTGGCCTCTTAAGTGAGATGGGCGCACAACCCCAGAGTCTGTCAAGACTGGCCCGTACGGGCAGGGGTACCTTTACCTTTACCTAGTGGCAAAAGAGAGGCGCATAATGCACACAGCATCAGGAAAGAAGGAAAGAGCAGTACCTGAGCCATGAGTTCCCCAAGGGAAGGCTGCAGTGAGTATCACACACTCATTAGAAATTTAGGACAGGCAATCTTAAGACAAGATTTTGGAGAGGAATTCCTCTCCCACCACCTCCCGAGAGAAAACTAAATGAAAAGGATGGATTTCTGCAATTTCAGTGGGACGGCATGCAACTGGCAAGAAGTGTTCCTCACATAAAAGTTTTTATGTCTTTGTTTAGGTTTTTTGGCAATGGTTATGTAGGTGAAATCAATACATGAATTCAAAAACTTAGGTTTTGTGGTGTGGCTTAATTAATGGAATCAATATTGTCTGAAAATCACACTTGTGTCCTCGTACGTGGAAGCTCTTCCCCTGTTCATAGATGTGCAGAGACTAGCTGGTGTCTTTCTCAGCGGAAATGGCACTCTGCACATGTACAAGTCTTACTGTGATGAAAACAGCAAGATCAAGGAAACAGTTTATAAGAAGTAAATAAGGAGGCCAGATACAGGATAAAGAAAGTCTTTTATTTGGTTGTTTGTATTGTTGTATGTTATGCTCACTGTATGTTATGTTCATGTTTAATGAGGGTAGATTTGTGTATTGGGGGTGGGGGCTTGTGTTATGTTGTAAATAAAATTCTGATAAAAAATATTTTTTAAAAAAGAAAAGAAAACCTACCAGGTTAAAACTTTTCCGGGCACCAGTGCCCTTCTGGAAAACAAATGTGAATCTTAATATTCTGTCTCAGAAGCTTGCCATGAGGTTGGATGCAGTAAGCCAAGTGTGGGGAACCTTTGGCCCTCTAAATGTTGCTAAACTACAGCTGTCATCATCCTTGGTCATTGGCCATGCTTGCTAGGGCTGACTATAATTCGGCAACATCGGGAGGGCTGCAGGTTCCTCACCCCTGCAGTAAACTATTTGTTGTTGTTGTTTAGTCGTTTAGTCATGTCTGACTCTTCATGACGCCCTGGACCAGAGCACACCAGACACTCCTGTCTTCCACTGCCTCCCGCAGTTTGGTCAGACTCATGTTTGTAGCTTCGAGAACACTGTCCAACCATCTCGTCCTCTGTCGTCCCCTTCTCCTTGTGCCCTCCATCTTTCCCAACATCAGGGTCTTTTCCAGGGTGTCTTCTCTTCTCATGAGGTGGCCAAAGTATTGGAGCCTCAGCTTCACGATCTGTCCTTCCAGTGAGCACTCAGAGCTGATTTCCTTAAGAATGGATAGGTTTGATCTTTTTGCAGTCCATGGGACTCTCAAGAGTCTCCTCCTGCACCATAATTCAAAAGCATCAATTATTTGGCGACCAGCCTTCTTTATTGTCCAGCTCTCACTTCCATGCATCACTACTGGGAAAACCATAGCTTTAATTATACAGACCTTTGTTGGCAAGGTGATGTCTCTGCTTTTTAAGATGTTGTCTAGGTTTGTCATTGCTTTTCTCCCAAGAAGCAGGCTGCTGTCACCATCTGCAGTGATCATGGAGCCCAAGAAAGTAAAATCTCTCACTGCCTCCATTTCTTCCCCTTCTATTTGCCAGGAGGTGATGGGACCAGTGGCCATGATCTTCATTTTTTTGATGTTGAGCTTCAAACCATATTTTGCACTCTCCTCTTTCACCCTCATTAAAAGGTTCTTTAATTCCTCCTCACTTTCTGCCATCAATGTTGTGTCATCTGCATATCTGAGGTTGTTGATATTTCTTCCGGCAATCTTAATTCCGGCTAAGAATTCATTCAGCCCAGCCTTTCGCATGATGAATTTTGCATATAAGTTAAATAAGCAGGGACTATAGACCAGTCCAAAAGATGCAACAGAGCTTTTCTGCAGGCATATGATTGAACTTGTCTTTTGCAAAGTACAAACTGCTTCACCATATTGCCCACTTTCTTTGCTGTACAGTTTGTTCACACCCACCCAACGCCTCATGCCGTAGCCGCACGCTTCATACAGAAACAACACATTTTTATAGCATGACCATCTCCATGTCTTCCAGCCAAGTGTGTTACCTAAGGTCAGAGATTCATTGCACACTCAGTCCTCCTCGTACACTTGCCTGGCATGACTGAACAGGCTTCTGTCTCGGAGATGAGTTAAGAGATGGTGCACTTATAGCATCTGAACACTGTAATTACAGCAAAGCTATAAAGCAAGTACAATCCTCCTTGCTGCAAGCGCCGTGTGACACATGGATTCCACCTCCTCTGTTACTTGTTTGGGTCTGCCCTGTGTGCTAAGATAGAATAAAATGCTACAATGCACCCCCTTGGAGAGACAGAAATGCAGTAAATGACATAGCCTAAGATAAAGGAGCTAATACATTCAGAAAAGGGTGAGCAAAATGAATGAGGGGGTGGAGCGAGTCCCCTATGAGGAAAGGTCCCAGCTTTCGGGGCTTTGTAGCTCAGAGAAAAGAGAAGTCAGAGGTGACACAATAGAGTTTCATAAAATTATTCCAGGCATGGAGAAAATGGATGGAGAAAAGTTTCCCTTCCTCTCTCATAATACTAGAATTGGGGGCATCCAATGAATCTCAATGATTCAGATGATTCAGGGCATAGTTATATTATGGAACCTGCTCCCACACAAGTCAGTAATGGCCACCAACTTGGATAATATAATAATAATAATAATTTATTATTTATATCCCGCCCATCTGGCTGAGTCTCCCCAGCCACTCTGGGCGGCTCCCAATCAAATGTTAAAAACAGTACGGCATTAAATATTAAAAACTTCCCTGAACAGGACTGCCTTCAGATTTCTTTTAAAGATAGGATAGCTGCTTATTTCCTTCACATCTGAAGGGAGGGTGTTCCACAGGGTTGGCGCCACTACCAAGAAGGCCCTCTGTCTGGTTCCCTGTAACCTCACTTCTCGCAATGAGGGAACCACCAGAAGGCCCTCGGCGCTGGATCTCAGTGTTTAAAGGATAGCTTTAAAAGAGGATTGGACAAGTTGGTGGAGGAAAAGGCTATTGAAGTCTACAAGCCATGATGGCTATTCTATGCATTTACAGCTGGAGGTAGTAATGCTTCTGTCAGGGAACTGCCATCGAAGCCAGAGGGGGAGAGAGGGCTCCAGAGGGATTCCGGAGAGTGTCCCAGGAGGGAGAGAGGCAGCCCATCTGCTGGGGAAGGAAATCAGCGTAGCACCAGTGGAGAAGGGGGGCAGATGGGGGAATGGGCGAGGTGGCTCCATGACTCCTCGCCAGAGACCAGCGGGGAGAGCACGGGTCCTCCGCTGCCCACACCCTCCCTGCGCAGAAGGCTTCCACGCAGGGAGAGTAGGTGGAGACTAGGCATCAAAGAGCTTCTTTGCTGGAAGAAGTTCAAGAAACGCCCACTGACAGATTCTGCCAGCGATTGAGACAGTCACGAGTGCAAGGCTGTCCGGAGAGAAAGGGTTCAACCAGGTAACCCAGCCAAGAGTGGTGCCGATTTATGCACGAGCAACCCCTAGAACCATTACAGCTTCTGAATACCAGTTACTGGAAGCCATAGGAGGGGAGAGGGCTGTTTTGCTCCTGTCCTGCTTGTTGGCATCCCACAGGCATCTGACTGGCCAACTCACTGCTCTTGCGGCACACCTGCCCAGCCCCCACCTCCTCCCTTGTGCCCTCGTTGTTAAGTGGCAACAACATGGCTGCCCAAAAGCTAGCAGCGTGACTCTGCTTCCCTGGTGAGCCACTTCTGAGCCACACCTCTCACTTTTGGCAGCTTCATCCCAGCTTTCACCAGCATCTCTTCTCTCAATGCATTCCCCAACTCAGGATTGCCTTTCCTTCAAGACACCCGCGGTTTTGATCTTGCTCCATCTCTTTCCATCAAGATTCCTTCCAGTTGTCCGCCTAAGGAGTCAGGTCTCTCTGTTGCCCCAGGCTAAGGGCAATTATATGCAGAATTCATCATGCGAAAGGCTGGGCTGGATGAATCCCTAGCCGGAATTAAGATTGCCGGAAGAAATATCAACAACCTCAGATATGCAGATGACACAACCTTGATGGCAGAAAGTGAGGAGGAATTAAAGAACCTTTTATTGAGGGTGAAAGAGGAGAGTGCAAAATATGGTCTGAAGCTCAACATCAAAAAAACGAAGATCATGGCTACTGGTCCCATCACCTCCTGGCAAATAGAAGGGGAAGAAATGGAGGCAGTGAGAGATTTTACTTTCTTGGGCTCCATGATCACTGCAGATGGTGACAGCAGCCACGAAATTAAAAGACGCCTGCTTCTTGGGAGAAAGGCAATGACAGGCCTAGACAGCATCTTGAGAAGTAGAGACATCACCTTGCCAACAAAGGTCCGTATAGTTAAAGCTATGGTTTTCCCAGTAGTGATGTATGGAAGTGAGAGCTGGACCATAAAGAAGGCTGATCGCCGAAGAATTGATGCTTTTGAATTATGGTGCTGGAGGAGACTCTTGAGAGTCCCATGGACTGCAAGAAGATCAAACCTCTCCATTCTGAAGGAAATCAGCCCTGAGTGCTCACTGGAAGGACAGATTGTGAAGCTGAGGCTCCAGTACTTTGGCCACCTCATGAGAAGAGAAGACTCCCTGGAGAAGACCCTGATGTTGGGAAAGATGGAGGGCACAAGGAGAAGGGGGCGACAGAGGACGAGATGGTTGGATAGTGTTTTCGAGGTTACCAGCATGAGTCTGACCAAGCTGCGGGGGGCAGTGGAGGACAGGAGTGCCTGGCGTTCTCTGGTCCATGGGGTCACGAAGAGTCGGACACGACTAAACGACTAAACAACAACAAAGGGCCACAAGGACAAGCTTGTTCCAAAGGTTGACTCCTCTGGCCCAGCCCAACTCCACCTATTTATACGTGCAGGAAAGTGTGGAAAGAGGACTCAGCAATGAATGCTCCTCAGCAGGAGAGACATTTTATCCCTCCTCCTGAACTAAGATTCAAATCAAATGCATTTTCCTCCACCAAGATAATCCTTTTTGACAAAGGGGTTACAGATGCACAACAATGCATGATTGTCAGGGCTGGCAGCCCAGAGGAAGGTGAGTATCCAAGGCAATGGCTCAGGAGAGGTTCACACAGGGCTCCAGGCAGTCTGTGAGCAGCTCAGCTTGGACAGAATGATGAATTGCTCAGAAAGAGGAGCCAAGGCAGAGTTTTATATAAGAGGAGATAAAACTCACTTGGCTCCTTTGGTGACCCAATACCTGCCAGGCTGGAAGCTGAAAGACACCCTTCAGTTTGCTGCAATTGTGGTGGTGGCATAGTGCCACCCAGTTAAAGTTAACAGCTCCTTCTGATTTCAAGTTGCCAGAGTGATACAAGGAGTAAAGCACAGAGTGTCCCGCTTAAATTAGGTCCCTGAGTGATTCGGGTCCTTGCCAGGGCAAAAGCAAAAACAGTATCAAGGTACACAATCAAGGGTCAGGATCTGAGTCTTCAGAATCTTCTAATACAAGGAGTCAGGCAAGAGATGAGGTCATATTCAAGTGGGTCACAGGCAACAGACAGGTCTGGGGCAGTCCAGGTTCAGAATAGCTAGGTGGTCAGGATGCTGTCAAAGCACAATGCTGGTACAAAGACATTGTTCCAGCAGCACTTCCAGTCAGGTACCTTAATCCAGCTAGCTCCTATCAACTGTCTTCAGCCTGAGGTCTTCACAAAAGGAGAGCCTTACTCCCAAGGAGATAATAGCAGTTCTCACAGGTGGCTACTGAGGAATGCTTAAGGAGCCTGACTCCTTGCCCTCAGACTGATCCTGATGCAGAGCTTAGTACAATGTTGGGGCCTCCAGGCCAGCCTCTGAGGAGGAATCCTGATGAGACATGACACATAGGACCTGTTGCCGTTGCCTGAGATCCCTGGCACCATACACTGATCGGTCATAATGTCCCCTTTTACTAAAGGCAGCTGTGTGCACTGTATACATGAACACCAGGGGCAGAGCTAGTTGGCATGGCATTGCTCCCCACTCATGCACTGATGGGCATCATCATGGCTGAAGAGAACCCTTGCTGGACTTAGCTGGGTGCTTGGAGCTCTCCGCGGTGCTGAAGCTTAATTGCCTGACTAAGCTGCCTTCCGGCATCTGTCACAATCCCTATGAGCTCCGGCTTGTGGTCTGGACAAGGTAGGGTGCAAGCAAGTCCCAGACTCTGCCCATTTCAGGGCTGAGATTACAAGTCCCACAGAGATGCCTAGCAGGTTTAAAGGACTGCCGGGTAAACAGAAGCAGGCTAGACAGGTGGAGCTCTGATAAAAGCAACAGCACCACCTGCAGCCTTTCCTTGGGCCAACACCAGCCCTTCCCGTGGCTCTTAGCTGAGGGCAGAAAGGCTGTATTGTTAAGCTGTTATGTGCTCAGCAAATATTTAAACAACAGCCATTTTATTTATTTTCTTGTATTTATATCCCACCTTCCTTCCGTCATGGAACCCACAGAGTCATACATTTTGGTTCCCAGCCAGTTTCCCACCCAGGCATTGGTCAGAGCCAGACTTCCTTAGCTTCAGCAAAGTGGTGGCCTTATGTGCCTGCAGACCATATCCTGGGAGTTTCTACTTAAATCAGTGGGTTGCTTGGTAGATCCAGGGCTGAACAATGTGTGTCCTGCCTCTGCAGTGAGATGACTGAGTCTTCCCTTGGGTTCTCCCCTACCAGAGCAGAAGGAAGGCTATCTTTGGCATGGCTCCATAGATGAATGGTAAAACACTTGGAATATGTCCCAAGATCAGGGTGGAAACCTGGGAATGCTCCCTTTCTGAGACCTGGGAAAGATGCTACATGCCAGAGTTTACAGACTGGACCAAGTAGATAAAATGTCAGTATAAAAGGGTTTTATAAGTATATAGCAAGAGTTTCTGACTTGACTTCACTAGCAGTCGGAGCCATTTGTGTATAGGAGCTCATCCACAAATTCATAAATCCAAAGAACACAATGGTAATTCAACAATAACAATAACAATTTATTATTTATACCCCGCCCATCTGGCTGGCTTGGATGCAACATCCCAAAAAAGAAAAAAGACAAGTCTGATAAAACTTGTATTGTTCATTGTTTAGTATTTCATGGTAGAAATAAATCTTCATTAACCACATATTTTCCATGTAGGCACCAGACTGTCTGCAGGGTAAAATAACAACTAATATCTATGCAGCTGAGGGGACGCAGGTGGCGCAGTGGGTTAAAGCCTCAGCGCCTAGGGCTTGCCGATCGAAAGGTCGGCGGTTCGAATCCCTGCGGCGGGGTGCGCTCCCGCTGCTCGGTCCCAGCGCCTGCCAACCTAGCAGTTCGAAAGCACCTCCGGGTGCAAGTAGATAAATAGGGACCGCTTACCAGCGGGAAGGTAAACGGCGTTTCCGTGTGCGGCTCTGGCTCTGGCCAGAGCAGCGATGTCACGCTGGCCACGTGACCCGGAAGTGTCTCCGGACAGCGCTGGCCCCTGGCCTCTTAAGTGAGATGGGCGCACAACCCCAGAGTCTGTCAAGACTGGCCCGTACGGGCAGGGGTACCTTTACCTTTACCTTTATCTATGCAGTTAAAAGCACTTATGGCATGTAATGAATTATTTGCCCTGATCCAGAGCCCCATAACTGCTCCAAGGCACATACAGAACTCCTGAATACACAGGTCTCTCTTGGTTGCCTAGGGCCGCCCCATTCATCTGCCAGTGTTGGGCAGGCCTTTCAGCAAGGAGAGCCCCATGGAGCTCTGCCTGGGCTGCATGTTCCAAGTGGCTTAAGAAATGATGTGGGACTTACTGCAGGTAAATAGTGAATAAGTTCTAACATGAAGAAAAACAGCTTTTCAAATTAAAATGAATGCCTGGATGAAGAGCTTTAAATGTTTGAATGTGGACCACAATTCAAGAGTTTATGCTAGGAGCTTGATGTTCTGCAGGATAGAAGTCACTCTCACCGATAAGAAAGGCTGGTTGACAGGGGAATCCACAGCAAAAGGAAAACTCAGTAAGTTTACAGTGGTACCTCAGGTTACATACGCTTCAGGTTACAGACTCCGCTAACCGAGAAATAGTACCTCAGGTTAGGAACTTTGCTTCAGGATGAGAACAGAAATGCTCCGGTGGCGCAGCGACAGCAGGAGGCCCCATTAGCTAAAGTGGTACCTCAGGTTAAGAACGGACCTCTGGAACGAATTAAGTACTTAACCCGAGGTACCACTGTATTTAAAAAGTTGTTATAAATGTAGTCTGAAATATCAGAAAATGAAGAGGCAGAAGCGGGGGCATGACTACAGGTTGGGGCACGGGTCATTAGCCTAATGAGCAACATGGAGCAGCAGCACTAGAAGAAAACAGTGGTGTTTATTGGTCCTTAAAGACCTCGATCCTTTGCGCAGTTACTTATTGGGAAGCCTGTTTGAAATCAATGGGGCTAACTTCCAACGAAATTCAGAGAGGGATTCAGCTGCACAATCAGTTATTTGTCCTCCCATTTAATGTAAAACAATTCAGCTTAATTTCAACTGACAAACTTTGGGAAATGTGTAGCTAGAGCGAGGGTGGTGAGGGCTGCTCTATGTCATGTGATGCAAAGCAGCCGCCGCCCCCGATGTGTCTGCCGTCCTGTGTCTACACGCGCACAGTCCCGCAGAAGCCAGCTAACAGTTCAGTTTGTTCTAGGATTCCTTAAAGGGCGGCCCTGAGGGACTGGGTTAAACTGCCTGCATTTTACTTTCTCTCATTAACCAATCAGCATTTGAACCAATTTCTCCAAAGGTTAAAGGCCAGTGTTGTTAGCTCATGGCTGTTCCTAATGCCGCCCCCATATGTTTGCTAGAATCTGTTAACAAAATGATTTTGAAGAAAACTGGAACAGAGGGAGAGCTGTTCCACTAATTGCAAAGTACCCCTTTCATTTTCTGCTGAATGTTCCCTGTCAACTCACTTCAGTATTAAAACGATTGCTTTATTTATACTCTGTTGCAGTGCTGTCAAAGTGCTGGGGATGAAACATTTTCGGAACATTAAACTTTTCAAGCCTGTCTAGGAGAGAGAAATTACCATCCTATCTATTCTGAGTCATTTTCAAGAATTTGTGGACTATATTTTCAGCAGAACTAGAGAGGAATAAACTTTCTGAAACCCCATTTTTATCACACACATCAAAGTTTATTTTCTTGTGCATGGAGGGGGAGCTTAAAGTCTTCCTTTCCTTTTTTTATTAACCAGATTTACTAGATAAGTATAACATTCAGAGGAAACATGTGATGCAGTATTTTATAAATGAAAACATTACCAGCTGCCCAGTACTCAAAGCGTTCTGCTGGCACAAGCCCCATTCATAAATTCATGAATGGGGCTTGTAGTAGGGAAGCCCCTTGAGATTTGCAACCGAGATCATTCCACATGCAGTACAAAGTAAGATTGATCAAACCACCCAGTACGTAAAACAAAACAAGAAACAAAAAAAGCCCCAATCTCTCCGACATGCATAAGAAGGTCCAATCAGCTGCCCATTGAAATGCAAATAATGCTGAGATCCCTTTCCTGTAGGCAGTAGGTGAAACTGCGGTCTGCTTTGCAGAGTTATACATTTTACTAAGAATTAGCACCTACAGTTGATTAATCCCAGTCTTTGATGCTGAGCACTGGACATAATTTGGAAAAAGTAAATCCAAAGTTATGTAATAATTAAACAAACAATGAAGAGTGTATCAAATGCACTACATCCCACAGAAATCCCCATATCCTTGACTCTCATTATGTAAAGGAGCCACCAGTTACCATTATCTTTTTGCCAATTATGTCCTGGTAAATGTGGTATTGATTTTCAGGACGTATTAGTAGTTCTGTTTATTGCAGTCTTTTATTGCTTTTATCTTTCAAACATGCTCTTTCAGTGTTTGGTTTGGCTTAGATTAGTTACTGCAGCCATCTAAATAAACGGTTATGGCCACAATCCCTTTTATGTGCATCAAATGTTTGTCTGCGGGTCACCTTTTCCTTCCTTACTAAATGGCAATTTCCCACACCCTCCAGATGCTAGTTGGGCTACAGCCACCACCATCTCTGACCATTGGCCATGCTGGATGGAGCTGATGGGACTTGGAGTACCACAATATCTGGAGGGCTGCCACTTTAGCCTTCCCTTGTCATAGGAGGACTCCTCGGGCATGGGGAAGAAAAGTGGTTCAGTTGGCTGTGTAATCTAGCATCGTGGAATGTCGGATTGCAGTGTTCAGTGGATCAGAGTGGTTGCGTTGTTCTTAAAATACATATTTAAATACATTTCAGCTAAAGAAAGGCCACATTCGCGCCATAGGTTCAAGCATTGTGAGACCACTTTAAACAACCATGGCTTCCCCCAAAGAATTCTGGGAGCTGTGACTTGTTAAGGGTGCTGAGAGTTGTTTGGAGATGTCCTATTCCCCTCCTGGAGCAACAGTTCCCAGAATGGTTTAACAATCCATCCCTCTTCACAGGGAGCCCTGGGAATTGTTGCTCAGGGTGGGGAATAGGGATCTCTTGTACAGTGGTACCTTGGGTTACAGATGCTTCAGGTTACAGACTCCGCTAACCCAGAAATAGTACCTCAGGTTAAGAACTTTGCTTCAGGATGAGAACAGAAATCGGGTGGCAGCGGCAGGAGGCCCCATTAGCTAAAGTGGTACCTCAGGTTATGAATAGTTTCAGGTTAAGAACGGACCTCCAGAACGAATTAAGTTCTTAACCTGAGGTACCACTGTATAAACATCTGGGCAAGCAAGAGGCATTAGCACAGTTCAAGGACACACTCCAGACAGGCAACCACTTGGGAAAGGTGCAGATTGGAGGGCCATCTTAGTTGTGATTCCTACATAGCATGGATTGGGTTGGGTTGGCCATATAACGAGGCTTGGTAGGGCACATTTGTATGTCATGCAGAACTTTTCCAGAACAAGTAGGATTGTCCTGGAGAGAATAACACTGTTACGTGGAAATATTTATGATATTTGGGACATCTCACATAGCGACCTGCGATCCCGATCTTATGTAATTTGTAGCCCAGTCGCAGCTGGAATCCAATACAGATACGACTTTCAGATATCCTCATACCTTAGGAATTTGTTTGTACCTACCTATCGGCGTTTATTTACCAAATACTAAATGTATTTCCTTTGGAAGTTCTAAATGGCAGACTGAGAAGCATCCCCTATCAGAATAGGCTTTGTTTGTGTTCCCAGGACGTCGATTGTATGAAGCCTATCCTACTGCATTGTGGGCAATATGAGCAAGCAAGGGACCAACTGATCAAACCCTTACTGGCAAATTTGCCAGGAAAATCCGAAGCCTCCCCTATTAAATATCCCATATTAAAGACAGGTCAAATGATATTACACTGGCCATGGCAAAGTTTCTTTCGGAGGTTATAAGAAACAAATATCATTATGCCCTTGATAAAACAAAATGACTGCCTTGGTATCTTCCATCTGTCTGTCGGGTCGTTTTAACTGTATCTAGTTTTGAAACGGTTTTGTGGGTCTTTGGACCGCAATAAAATTTTGATTTGATATGATGTTAAATCAGAGTTACAAGCACAAACCTTCAGCCCTCCAGGTGCCAGTGCCCCTCCAATGCCCCTCAGCCCCTGTGCTCAGGGATGAAGGGAGCTGGACTCTAGCAACCCCTGTGGAGCCCCAGGTTCCCCATCTCTATTTTAAAGAAAAAGGACAAGTGGGAGCGAATCAAGGGAAATCAAATCTACCAGAGTAAATGCACAAAATGATGTTTATTCTGGAATCACCCCATTCCTTTCAATAGGACTGTGCTCTCGACACTGCATGTTTCGGATGCTTTTTGGCAGAGAGCAAGGCAAAGTGGAGGGGGAGATATCTGCAATTAGACTGCTGAAGTAATGTTTATGTTATGATTACAAAGCAAAAGACAATTGATGTGCTGGGTATTTTATAAGCGCAACTGCCTTCAGAGCAGGGAATACCCTGAGGTGATGGAACTTGTACACAAAGAGGATGCTGCAGAAGAGTTTTGAAGAATAAAAGAACCACCACCTTCTTGGCCCCAGCTCAAGAAATTCTCCCGTCTTGACAAGCAGTTATATTGCATAAATATCAAACACAACTGAGAAAGGATGTGTGTGATTGACTGCACTTTGCTCTTGAGTGTGTTGCTTACCTTTTTTTTTCCCCTTGTGGAAACACATTCCCCCTGTACTTGATAAAGCGTTTAGTTTGTGAATTTTTGAAAATGTCACCTATTTAAACCGATAATAGTCTTTTTAAGTCTGCAGTTTTGGGTTTGCCTCTAAGTGTGAGATTCTACTGCAAATTTCAGACCCTTGCAATTATGGTGAAAGATATAAACTTTGCAGCTTATTATGTTTCTAATAAGGTGCACTGGTAGGTAGGCCATAAAGGATCGTGTCCATTGCTGGTTATACGTTCTTCCTTGAATAAAAGTATTTTCTATGTAAGTAAAACAGTCAAGGTAAGACTTAAAATTATAGGAATAGGGTGCCAGACATAATCAAAATCCAGTTCAACTGAAAACCTCCCAGATAGGTTTGGCCAGACCTGCCAATTTTGATTTCTTGTTGTTGTTTTCTTCTCAGTCTTAAGTTTAGTTCTCCCCATTTCCACATCAGTTTGTGAATCTTTTTAAAATCCACATAAAAACTCACCAGCATTTTAGTGCAAATGCCTCCGAATATACAAATTTTTGTAGGCAATTTTGTCTAACACATACATTTTTGCAAAGCCAAATATATTGTATGTTCTTTTCACAAATGCATGCATTTTATACAAACTTTACCCTAGTATACGCATTTTTGTAGAGAATGGCATTGCAAAATTCAGAGACATACAAATTTCCAAAGGATGATTTTGTTTTGGTTCACATATCGTTTTGGAAAATGCAAGTCAGGAAGGTTCACCTTTAAATGTGAACTGAATCACTAATCTCCTCCATCCCTACTCATAGAACAAGAACATCTTCAAGAAACATCCAAATAAAATTCTGACTCTTCTGGGACAGAGAATTCCACCTTCTTGCAAGAAGCCGGGGGATGGAAAGAAGACTTCAGTCATTTTTATCCTGCTCTTCAGCCAAACAATGCTCCCAGAAGTGGCTTTCAAATGTAAACAATAATACAGTTGATGCCTTCAGGGTCACAATCGAAAAGACACAACACAAAAGGGAAAGTGGTCAGGAGGGAGAAAGAAAAAAGAAAACTCAGATGTGGATTTTTAATTACAGAGCTTTTTTGTAATCACAAACTGGAATTGAAATATTTCAAGGGGAGGAGGAGCCAAAAGCAGAGCTGATTATCACTCAATTAACCTGGCTGCTACATTTCATGTAACCCTACAAAACACAGGTGAAAGTGGGGTGCATGAAATCATCGGGATTTTTAAAGATATTTGAATTTTAGCAGCCCCTCATGTAGCCCCTAATGCATCTAAGTTTGTGCATCTAAGTTTTGCCTGATGATATTGTTGTTTGGAAATATTGGGGTGAGCAAAACAAAAGTCCAGTTTTCCAGTGCGGCACTTTGAAATCTGTAAAAACTAGCAGGAGCCTAATGCAGCTCTGGAATCCATCAAATGTCAGGGTGGAATGAACAGAACGGAAAACCCTCATTCAGCCCCATAGAAAGCAGCAAGAGTCCACTTTCCACTCTGCCACACAGAGGCAGTCATCCAGGGGCTTGTAAAGCACACAGGACACCATAAACAGCTTGGCTTTAATGGGAAGGGTGTGCTCCAGGAAGAACCCTATCCGATCCTACGTAATTTGCACCCAGAGAGTTCTCTTTCCACCACGCTGAAATGCTCTGTTTTAGCGCACCTTATTTATTTATTGCTGCAGTCAGTAAGTTTCCTTTTGAAAGGTCCACCCAACCCCCAGCAAATTCCACTCCACTGTAGCTGGCATTTACCGTATTGGCCCAAATATAAGCCACCCCCCCCCATTCCAATTGTGAAAAGTCAAGCGTGGCTTATATTCACAACCTTACGCTGCCGGCAAAGCAGTGCAGCTCCCCCTTAGAAAGCATGGAGTAACAGAGCCCATTCCGTCCACAGCTCCTGAGCCTCCCCCAAGATGCCAAATTTTAAAGGTGCGGCTGATTTGCAGGTGCGGCTTATATTCGGGTCAATACAGTATTGGACTGACCAACACACTGGGATACAGAATGCACCACCTTTTTTCTGCCCCCCCCCCCAATGCCAGAGGCCTATGTGCCCAACACCTTTGTACTAGGCCTCTGTGGCTGTGCGACTTTGCTCATCTAGATCAGGGGTCAGCAAATGTTTTCAGGAGGGAGCCGGTCCACTATACCCCAGACCTTGTGGGAGGCAGGACCCACTGCCTCCTGAAAGCAGCCCCCTCCTGAAAGGCCCCCCCACCTATGCCACTCACGCTGCAGCTGCTGACGCTGCCTCGTCTTCGGCAGCGTCGGCATCCTCTGTCTCAGCAGGGCACAGAGCCCATGCCGCTGGCCTGGGTGGCAGAGGCAGCCTCCATGCCACTGCTGCTTCCTTTCCGCTCAGCCGCTTCCTCCCACTTAGCCACCTTAGCGGAAAGGACGGGGCAGTACCCAGATGCCACTGGCCTGGGTGGTGGCGGCAGCCTCCGCACCGCTGCTGCTTCCTTCCTACTCGGCCGCTTCCTCCTGCTTGGCCGCCTCAGCGGGAAGGAAGGAGAGGTGCCCAGAGGCGTCCACAGCTTTTGATTGGCTGCAGGAGCTTCCTGCAGCCAATCAGAAGCCGTGCCATGCAGCGTCACAGAAGTCAGTTTCTGCACAGTGAGGCCTCTGCACCGCACCTGTTTAGTGTGGGGACTGACGAAGTGGGCAGCCAGGTCCGCAAGGTTTGTGGGCCAGATTAATCAGCTTGCGGGCCTTAGTTTGATGACTTCTAGTTTGATGACGATCTAGATCTTGTGCAGGCTTTCTTCTTCTTCTTCTTCTTCTTCTTCTTCTTCTTCTTCTTCTTCTTCTTCTTTTCCAAACTACAGAAGTCAGGCAGAATTTCATGAATGCAGCCAACGGTTTTAAGCAAGGTCCTTCCACTGACCTCCCCGTGACACCCGTCTCATGAATAACCAGGTCTGTTGCTGGCCCTCGTGCTTAATTTTCTCTGAGGAAATCTTCTGTTAAGGGGCAACAGTTTTCCATTTCAGTCTGGCAGCACGAGCCAGCTGCTTGTTATTTCCCTTGGCTGAGCCTGACAAGCTAATGGTATGTTTGATTCGCGCTACAAGTTCCTGCGAGGGACCTTGTTCCTTGCTGAGGGCATCATGGCTCTTGTAACAGAGGCTGCTCTTGCATCACTGCTTTATTTATTATATTTTTATCCCACTTTTTTCAGACACAGGTTACCTCCTGAGCCAGCTTGCAGCAATTCAGGTGCTGATAGCTGTCTGTAAAGGAGAAACTGGCCCTGCCCTCAGGATTACAGCCTAAGACAGGGTTAGCCAGCACAACACCTTCTAGATGTGGTAGGCTCTAGCTCCCAGCACATCTAGATGGGATGCATGAGGGGAGACAGAGGTAGAGGAGAAGACTAAGTGTAAACATGCCCCCCTCCAAAATCACTATTCCATTTGTTTTATTATAACCAGAGATAACCAATGCTGTCCTCCAGATGTTTTCATACTGCAGCTCCCATAAACACCTTGCCAGCATGGTCTGGGATAAACATAGTTGTAATTCAACAGCATCTGGAAGGCATAAAAGATAGTTTTCACTTTGTTGGTTATCAATTAGAGCAAGAGATGACCACTTTGTACCCTTCAGATATTTGTGACTACCCTTCCACTCAGCCCCAGTGAGCACGGTCAGTGGTCAGAAATTATGTGGGTTGTAGCCCACAACTTCTGGTGAGCCATCCTTGCATTAGAATCCCGTTCATTTAATTAATCATTGTTAGCCTCATATTCAATTTGTTACTTTAGTTTTGGTTTCTGGTCTTCTTCAACAGGTTTTGTTTTGTTTGTTTGTTTTGGTCTGTTTTTGCTGCAGCCTCCATTATAGTTGTGTATTTTACTTCAGTGTTCATTCCTGGTGCCTGCCATTTTGTTTCCCCAGAATGCCTCACTTCTCAGGAAGGATGGCAGTCCCCATTGACACCTGCCATTTTTGGCTATTGCTATCGTTCTCCATAATGCACTGGAATACTGCAATATCTGTGCTGTTCTGTAAAACAAAGTGGCAACCATCGGGGGTGGCAGCCCAAATCAGCTCTTTTATCATCCCCCATCACCAGAATTCTAACCTGAGGTGATGATGTAGATATCTTTGTACACGGTCTTTTCACATTATGCTTTACACAAACCTTGTAAGCTTTTTAGAAGGATATGAAAATCCAAGATTTTGTAAGAAAATCTAAGATTTTTCAAAAATGTTGCAGGCCTCAGGTCTGTGAAGAAAAAAACACCGTATTCCATAACCAGATACTTTATGATCTGAACTGGTTGGGAACGCTAGTGTAAATAATTCTAGGGTTGTTCCATCTCAGAGCCAGGGCAATTCAGAATTGAGCCACTTTGGATCACAGATCTGAACCTCCAGCCAATGGAGTGGGGTGAATTTATGTTCATATATTGAAGCCTGGGACTGTTCAGACATCTGTTTTTCCAATACGGCATTTGTTTTAATAAAGTAGCCTGGTCCAGCGAGGTTTGTTGCTTTGAAGTCCTAAGATTCATAAAAGCTGTCCGTTGCTGTTTATGAGATTGTTTTCTCTCTCAATATCTTTCTTTGTTTACATGAATGGCAGTCAGAAGATGGCATTATTAGAGAATCTGCTCCCAAGATCTGCTGCTCACTTTGGGAGCAGAAGCTTTATTTGCTCCTCGTGCTTTCAAGCAGAGATGAAAGATTGTAAAAGCGCTCTCTATTGTCCCAAGGGAATCACAGCTCACAAAAAGGGCCTTGTAACTGCTTTGCAGCGGCTATTTTACTTCTCAGAGGAGATATTTACTGGCCCAGTTTCTTCCTGTGGCACTTAACGAACAGTGGCCTCAGACTTTAATTTTCATCTGGCTATGAAGTTAAGGAACCGAAGAAAGCAAAACTAGAAGAGTGTCTCACACACCAACACAGGCCAACCTACGCAAGAGTCAGTGTGACATAGTGAACAAAAGTATTGGGCTAGAAACCATTGTTTAGTCAAGAAAGCTCCCTGAGTGACCAATCTGGCACCCGCCTAATTTACCACACGGGACACGGGTGGCGCTGTGGGTTAAACCACAGAGCCTAGGACTTGCTGATCAGAAGGTTGGCGGTTCGGATCCCACGACGGGGTGAGCTCCCATTGCTCGGTCCCTGCTCCTGCCCACCTAGCAGTTCGAAAGCACGTCAAAGTGCAAGTAGATAAATAGGTACTGCTCTGGCGGGAAGGTAAACAGCATTTCCATGTGCTGCTCTGGTTCGCCAGAAGCGGCTTAGTCATGCTGGCCACATGACCTGGAAGTTGTATGCCAGCTCCCTTGGCCAATAAAGCGAGATGAGCACCGCAATCCCAGAGTTAGTCACGACTGGACCTAATGGTCAGGGGTCCCTTTACCTTTAATTTACCACACAGGGTTGTTGTAAGGGGATAAAATTGAGGTGAAAGGAGAACCATATTTGGTGCCTTCAGTTCCTTGGAGGAAAGGTGTGATATAAATATACTAAATAAATGACATGATAGCTTCTCACATAAAGACAACACTCAAGTTGAATTATACTTCCCCTGCCGAAAAACTCTTGGATCACCTATGGGAATTGCATGACTGAAGGGGACACCTGGCTCCTCCTCCATCACAGAGGAACTGAATGAATGAATGCATAAAATTTATACACCCCTTGATTGTGGAGAGCCAGTGTGGTGTAGTGGTTAAGAGCGGTAGTCATGTAATCTGGGGAACCGGGTTCGTGTCTCCGCTCCTCCACATGCAGCTGCTGGGTGACCTTGGGCCAGTCACACTTCTTTGAAGTCTCTCAGCCCCACTCACCTCACAGAGTGTTTGTTGTGGGGGAGGAAGGGAAAGGAGAATGTTAGCCGCTTTGAGACTCCTGAAGGGGAGTGAAAGGCGGGATATCAAATCCAAACTCTTCTTCTTCTTCTTCTAAAAAAACCCCCCAAAACCCCAAAACCCTCTCATAGCAGTTTTCAAAAGGTAAAACAGTAAAATCAAGAAAAAATCACAACTGTACTTTAAAACATCCAGATGTTAAAATACTAAAACTGATTAAAATTAACTCAGCTTTATAAGCAATTGCATGAACAGGGTCAAAGGTAGCCATTGCAGTTCTCAGCCCAACACAGGTGGCCTTGGTGCAGCACCTGAAGCATTGTGGTAAAATAAAATGGCAGCTCAGGGCACTAGGGAGATGAATGCAGTGGCTCATGGACCCAGAAGTCCACTGTTGGGGAGGGAGAATTAAAAGGAGGGCCAAGAACAGACATCAGCAGGAGTCCCTGCCAGGGCAATGGCAGCTACCCAAAGGTGCTATGATCAGACTCTAGGCCTGAGGCTTCCTGCAAAGTAGGCCTCAGGCATACCGAACAGCATCCAGAAGACAGATCACCACTTTCAAGAAACAAGGACTTTTTCAAGAGATTCTGAGTCAGATCTAGGTCTGATTCACACGCAAATGTACAATACAGGCAACGACCAAATTATGCACATCCAATTGACACGCGACCACGACCGAATGAATCACCGTAACCTGGAAGTGGCTGGGAAAGGGGGCAGGGCAAAATGTGTGCTCCATTGATGAGCAGGGGGGTCAGGACTGTAAACAAAACAGTTGTTGCCTGTACTTGATTTCTGGGTGTTGGTGAGCATCTGAGAATGACTGGGAACTGATTGTGTGACCTGACTCCACTAAAAAGAAAGTAATGATGCCAGGCAAAAATGTTTTTCTATAACCATGCCTTTGGCTGACTGAACATTTTATGGCCTTTAAAATGTGTTTAGGGGGGAGTTATTAGCTGTTATTATTACTATTATTACTATGTGAGGGCGATCTGGCTGCGACATCTGTCACCCCATTGATCGCCAGGGTTGATTCGGCTGATCTGGCTGGCTAGGCGGGTGTCCCCTTCCTCCCTCACCGCTCCATGTGCGTCCCTCCCGAAGCTGCGCGCTCGGTGGAAGAGGACGACCATCCCAGATAGAAGGAGTGTACTGTATTCAGCAACATGAATACAACTATGTATTTTGGATTCTCATTTTGTATTTTAATGTATACAAATCTGAATAAATAAATAAATAAATAAATAAAATGCAATGATCCACAAGTGTTCTCTCTCTCTCTCTCTCTCTCTCTCTCTCTCTCTCTCTCTCTCTTTCTCTCTCTGAAAGACCAGTGCCATCCCTAACATAAGGCAATGTGAGCTGTCCACCTCAGGCAGTAAATGTTTATGAGTAAGAAGTGGACAGATTTGTGTGTACCTTTTGGTCTGCCCTGTGCCTCCTAACCATTTCATTCATTTGAATTCCCTGAATTCCTGCTTTTATGTGATTTTGTACTACTGTTTTACTGCTTTTTCATTGTATATTTGTTTTAATGCTACTTTTTACTGTTTTCCTCTAGTGCACTACTTAGAGAGTTTTTAATCTTCAGCTATGTAAAAATGCTTCCAAACAAATAAACAAGTAAGCCTGGCCTACTACCCTCAGGTGCAGTGGAGACATTATCCCATTGCCAGTGCTGAAACAAGATTCAGCTGCCAGCTTCTGTATATGGGATATGGAGGGAGGTTCCTTCTTGCCCTTTGCCGCAGGCAGCAGAATGTCTTGGGCCGGCCCTGGATGTGACGGCCCATCCCTACATCACTTTATCAAATGGTCCACCTGGAAGTGTGAACTAAGCCCCAAAGGCCTGGCCTTTTCTTGTTCCTGACCCGCTGTCAACTCAGCTTCAGATGGAACAGCCGAACTAGCATCTGGCCCTGCCAGGCAGTATTCTGCATTTACTCCACGAATATCCGTGTGATAGCATTGTAGTAGCTCAGTTGTCACTTTCAATTAACCCCATTTTAAGGGGTTCCCAAGGTATGCTTTAATAACTCCGAAAGAGGAAATGCTAATGAAAAGACTGGAACACGTCTGAGTTCTTCTCTTGAAATAGCTCTCATTTTTCAGTGGGATCAAGGAATTCCGTATTTTAAAATGAAAAAAAGTTTTTGTTTTTGTTTTAAAAAAATATACAACTCACGATGAACCTTCTCAAACACAATTTTATGTTTTTCTTTGACTTGCCCTATAAATACTTTTACTACAACATTCAAAGTTTATGAGATCTGTAAGACTTGTAAAAAGGTTGAGTAACTGGAAACCAAAGGCTAATACCTACCACAGGGACCTGGGGATTTTTCTTTATTTAAGAGAGAACCCAATTTATTCTATTAGTATTAGCAAAATATGTTTGGCCAGCAGTCTTTAAAAAGTTATAGCTTTCTTCCTATTTTCACAATACGCCACTCGGTGAATACTAAGGAGTTCAGAAACAAACAGACCTAAACATTTGTTAAAACGAAACAAAAATAAATGAATTGTTCCCAGCCTAAAAGCTGTTGTGCTGTTGTAGGGCTTGATTCTCAAGCTGCAATGGAGTGCCATTTGCCCTGGAGCTCAGCTCCCAGAATTTAATTACCATGGTGCTCAAGTGTGAATCAGGCGCTTTGAATTTCAGCATCGCTGAATCATGGATATGTGTGGCGCTGGCTACATCGTTGTTGCAAGTAGCTCCGAAAACTCGGTTTTACAAGTTTCACTCCTGAGTTGAAAGGTCCACCCACAGAGAGTACATACAAATGGGCTTTCTGCAGAAGCCCCATTCAGGGACCAAAAATGGGAATCAACAAAATAGAATTCAGCAGCCAGGTTGCTCACCAGAGCAAGACGGTTGAGCATATTACACCGATCCTGGTCTGACTGCACTGGCTACCAATTAGTTTCTGGACCCAATTCAAAGTGCTGGTTTTGACCTATAAAGCCTTAAACGGCTCAGGACCACAATACCTCAAGGATCTCCTCTTTCCATATGAACCTACCTGGACCCTGAGATCATCTTCTGAGGCCCTCCTTCGTGTGCCTCTTCCTCAAGAGATCTAGAGGGTGGGCCTTCTCTGCAGTGGCTCCCCATCTGTGGAATGCTCTCTCCAGAGAAGTTTGCCTGGAGCCTTCATTATGCACCTTTAGGATTTGGACACATGAAGCTATGTTCTGTACCTTTGTAAATATGTATGTAAATAAAGACTGTAAATATATCTCAGAGCGAGCAGAGGTATTTCTCGCGAAAGGCTTCTAGACCCATCACAGACACCAGAGTTCTAAGCCATTTGGGAAGCCTCCATGAATAGAGGAGGCTTCCCCTGTGCAGACATTCACCCTTGAACACACTCAGGCACACTTTGCCCTCTTTTCATGCTTAGTTTAGCTTAGCCTCACTCTGAATCACGAACAGGGCTTTGAGCCTGATCTCACAAGTGGGGATGAGACCACTTTAATAGGTTTAGAGGGAAATCTGTCTCTAGGGACCTATAGAGGGCATTTGAGCATGCTGGATCCTTTAGGAGATTGTGATACAATGGATCATATTGAGGGACTTCCAGATTGTCATTGTTTCCAGGTGGGATGAATGACATATTGGCAGATTCCGGTCATGAAGTTAAAGAGGATTTGGAGCGCTTGTGCAAAAAGGGAAATGCACTGGAAAGATTGGGGTAATATTCGCTTGACACAAAGTTGTCTAACTTCCATGCATGTATATCAGAATTAATGCTCAGTCAGTAGTCGACGTCATCTAACCTTCCTGCAAACTTTGTACAAACAAATCAAGATGAATGCTCAACAACCAGATCACCTAGAAGCGACTTGATGGTTGGATCTAGTCGCTAGATTCCAGTGGGTTTATATAGGAAGTGGCTCTTCTTATGAATCCAGAGGATGATGATAAGTAGCCATTCATTATTTTCTTGGGCGGCAGCTTGTGGAGTTCTAGCATTTAATTCCGTCTCCTCCTTCTCCAGGTTATAAATGACATTCCTCGTAGACATAGTCAACATGTTTGGAGTGAAATACTGTATTGTAAGACATGGATTGTGTCCAGTTCTATTGCCGTCCTGCCCCAACCCACATTGACCAAAGAAGGGTCAGCGGAGGTATGTTAAAAACAAATGAAATTTGTTGTTAGCATCACAGCCGCAGATTTAATCCTTCCACAAAGGCTAATCACAGACATCAGGAAATGGGGCAGCATTTTCATGTAACAATGATCAGGGCTGCCAGCCTTGAGGGAACTGGTTGTGTCTGGGCTGACACTACTGGGCCACACCTTGATGGTCTCCAAAACTTGCTTTGCCTGGGCTCTGTCTGAGTGATTTACCTGACTGCCTCTTTCCCCACCGCCACCCATATATGGATGCAGTTTATCCTCTAACAACATACTGCTAAGACCAGGAAATAGTAAATGGTGTGTCATGTTTTATGTGCTGTTGCTCACTTTAAAACCTTGGGCAGAGCGTGAACGGCGGGAGAGGGGGAGACTGATATCCTGCCATCACTTCCTTTGTTGGGAAAAAGAGGTAGCCCTATATTATATTCCAGTCATCGTAATTAACTGGATGTGAATGGTAAGCCATCCCTCTGTCAGTGACGTTAAAAATGAACTCCCTTCGCTTCTGAAATAT
Organism: Podarcis cretensis; assembly: GCF_951804945.1. Lineage (NCBI taxonomy): Eukaryota > Metazoa > Chordata > Lepidosauria > Squamata > Lacertidae > Podarcis > Podarcis cretensis. The sequence continues at coordinate 20,837,552 of NC_137181.1, forward strand.
GTCACTTAGGTCTGCTTAGCTTTAAGGCCTAACTGTGTGTTACTTGGTTGCCTCAGGGACCCCCTGCACTTCCCTGACAATGAAAGAAGTCTATAGCACCATTGTATTCAGCATCAGCCTACCCCATGTAAGCAGAATGTGATAAATTGAAGTGTGATGGGGACAAACCATGATGGATGGTATTGCTGGATGATTCAGGACAGTACTTTTCCCACACAGCACATTGTTAAACTCTGGGATTTGTTCCCCCAAGAGGTAGTGATGGCTACCAACGTGGATGGCTTTGAAAGAGGATTAGATAAAGTTAATGGACTATGAAGAGATGGCCAAGTTGACAGCAAAAAAAATAAGAGATCAGAAAATGAGAACTTTGTCAAAGAGTGGAGGTTCCTTTCGAACTATTTAAGGGGGGGAACTATAGCCAAATGAAATCGTGAGCAGGATTTCAACAACAGGCAAGGGAAGGAGAATAAAGAAATGGTTGTAATGTAAGTTATAATGCAATAGAAAATAAGAGGCAGTTATGGCAGCAGATAGGGACACGGGTGGCACTGTGGGTTAAACCACAGAGCCTAGGACTTGCTGATCAGAAGGTCAGCGGTTCGAATCCCTGCAACGGGGTGAGCTCCCATTGCTCGGTCCCAGCTCCTGCCCACCTAGCAGTTTGAAAGCACGTCAAAGTGCAAGTAGATAAATAGGTACCACTGTGGCAGGAAGGTAAACGGCGTTTCTGTGCGCTGCTCTGGTTCGCCAGAAGCAGCTTAATCATGCTGGCCATGTGACCCGCAAGCTGTACGCCAGCTCCCTCAGCCAATAAAGCGAGATGAGCGCCGCAACCCCAGAGTCGGTCACGACTGGACCTAGTGGTCAGGGTTACCTAAAGGAATACTACAGGAACATCAAGGATGAAAGTCAAAATATATTACATTGAAAGTGGATGTTAAATTTTGTGTTTTTTTAAAAAACCTAATAAAAATCTATTTTTGTTTTTTAAAAAAGGATTTGATGCCCTGATGGAGGATAAAGCTGTCAATGGCTATGAGCCATGATGGCTATGTTCTGCCAGTACTAATGGAGGCAATATGCCTCTGAAAGCCTGTTGCTGGGAATCACAAATGTGCCCAGTGCTTGTTACACTCAGGTCCTGGTTGTTGCCTTCCTGTAGGCATCTGGTTAGTCACTGTAAGAACAGCAAGCTGGACCAGATGGGCCATTGGCCTGATCCTGCAGGATCTTCTTATGACATCGCACTGCATGTTTCATTAATTGCTTATGACATAATTTGTTTGTTGATTTTCACAGGTTTTTACAAATTTACTTTCAATATATATTTTTTTCTTGAATTTCGACTTCCCACCCTTACTTCCATGATGTTTTTATTCCTACCTTGTACCTACTGCTTTACGTGGCATACGTTAATCTAATACAATTATCCTCTATTACACTTATCATTGTTTTCATTCCACTGCTTATAATTCGAACCCTGCCCATGTTTTCATTTGACTATAACAGTTCTTTAAATATTCCAAAAAGGATCTCTACTCCTCCAGGAACAGCTCATCTCTTTTATCACTTATTTTTGCTGTCAATTTTGCCATTTCCGCATAGTCCATTGACTTTTGAAGCCATTCCTCCTTTGCTGGTACTTCTCATTCTTTACATTTCTGTACGTACAGGAGTATGGCTGTTGTTGTTGCATACATACAACTATTTATGTACGCTGCTTGTTTCATTAATCAAGTGCACCCTTGCATACTTAATGGATTTACACTAGAGTCACCACGTGTGTTTTTTGTCATTTTCATTTCTCCCCCCCCCCCCCAATTGGAGAGTCTTGTGACTTTGATAGATGCGTGATAGGTAGAAACTATTAGCCATGTTATTCCTTTAGTGGGAGGTGGAATCCTGCAGGTTAATCTAAATAAAAGTGCTACAGAGCAGCAAGCAGGCTTTTGAAATCACCAGAATGCTTCTTCAGACAAAAAAATGTAAAAGAAAATATAGCAATCCAGTAGTTAGTAGGTGAAGCTGTTTTTGGCACTGAACTGATGTTATGAGAAGCTGCACCTGTTGAATTTTTGCCTTTCATGCAAGCAGGAGGGAAAAGGCGACAACCTAAATTGCCTCATGTGCTATATTGCTGGAGAAGTTTTGTGCGGTGTGAATGTAAACAAACTCTAAACTGAAACTGTGACACAGAGCAGGGATACATAAATTTTCTGTGAAAAGGCAGCTATCATTGTGTTCAGACTTTAGTAGGCGTTGCTCTTTTTAAACCCATTTTCCATTTAATATTATTACATTTAATGAAGAGTGACATCTGTGGGGGTCAGACAGGTGTGAGTGAAAGCAGAGATTTGCCCTGTGAGTGTACAGAATTCTCTGCTACTATTCCAGATATGAGATCAGTAATTGTTTCAGTGCCAAACATAACAAGCTTGGGTAAGCCTGAGACTTTTGCCTGCTCGTCTTAAAGGAGTTGCGGCACTGCTGCAGTGAAATCATTCGACATGGTGATTCGGTTGAGAGGGAAACAGTGGTACCATGAAAATGAACCGCAAACGTTGGGTGAATTCCCTGGCAGGCAGACTTTCCTCTGTATCAGGGACAAAGAACCTCTGCCCCCCCACTAGCTGGACTCCCACACCCATCAGCCCCAGCTAACAGCCAGTGGCCATGGGTGATGGGACCAACAATCATTTTAACATTGTTAGAACCATCCTCAAGGTGGCTTGTGACATGAAAGAAATACGTAACTACGACTTAAAAGTAGTTGCAAACTATAACTGAAACATTGAAAATAGACAACCAAACTGAACAATTTCCACATAAATCACAAGATCTAAAATAAAGATACAAAAAAAAACCCAAACACTAAAAAAACACCAAACTTTAAAAAATCCAACCCAAAACAAAACCCTTCAAACATCACCCCAGCCTATCCTATTCAGCAATCTCAGCTTTTGTAGCTGGAGTCAGTCAAGGCTCTGCCCTCCCAAATCAGGAGGAAAAGGCCTACATGGCAGCAACCAGGTCTTCCAGGACTCACAGCCAAGATGGTGTGCAGAAAATTCTGAGGCAGCTTTTTTTAAGACCAAATTGGCTTTATCTCATACACACACCGAGAGAGAGAGAGAGAGAGAGAGAGAGAGAGAGAGAGAGATCACACGCTGAATGTAGATGGGCTATTGCCCTGATCCAACAGCTTCTTCTAATGTTCATGCATATATATATTCCAACTGGTACTCTCCTTCGGACTACAATTCCTTTCATCCTTCACCACTGGCCCTGATAGTTGTGGAAGGCTGCTATATATCATTAAGCCAGCCTTTCCCGTCCTGGTTTCCTCCAGAGGTTTTAGGCTACAACTCCCCCCAGCCTCAACCAGCATGGCCAACAATCAGGAATGATGGGAGTTGTAGTTCAGAACATCTCAAGAGTGCACCAGGTTGGGAGAGGGAGAATTAAGCTCTCACTCTGGTCTAACAAAAGTTAAGAATGCTGAGCTGCCTGCCTGCCTGCCCACTTCCCTCCTTCCACCATAAATACAAGACACGGATCTTCACCAGTCGTGGAAAATGCCACAAGTCAAGTAAAGCTTGCCTAGGCGTTGCAATAATCTCAGGTTTCAGCTTCAGAAGTCACTGTCATTGTTTTACCTATTATAAGGAAACCTTTGTGTTTATGAGTCACCGTACCAAACTTCCTGTGAGTGTCTATGAAAGCAGACTTCTGTTTTCTGTTGTCTTTGGGCGATAAGATCAAGCTCTGAGCCTGAATACACCAATGGACAGCAGAGTGCGGTGATTCCCCACATGGAGCAGGGTTGAGGCGGCGGGGGAAGACAATAAGAAACAGAGAAATAATTTGGTCTGCCTTTGCTTCCTCTGTGCCTCATTAGGCACTTAGCCAGGGAGGTACAAAGGAGCAAAGACCTCGAAATGGGCCTCAAAGGTCCCCTATTCCGTCTGTAGGGGCTAAGTGTGATCTGTAAGCCAAATTCACTTAGTTCCCTTTACATAATTGTCAGCTTCGCTCAGAGCAGTTTCTTCTCCTTGATTGCAAGGGAAGATAGTCCATTGTTGCCCTGTTCACTTCATCACATAAAAACGCATTTGATGGGGCTGACAGCAACTGCTTGCTAATTACAGAGCAGCATTGGCAGTACAAGGTTTTGTTGTGTCAACGGTCCCCGGAACAATCCGGTGATTGTTTTATGAGAAGATTGGGGCAGTCGGGATTGAGCACTTTCACTTCAATTATCCCCATTTGCTGTCACGGTTTGGAGTCACTCTAGTGGAATGAAGAGAACAAAATAATGAGCTCGGCTTCAACCCCCTGGGAGCAGGAGCTGAACCCTGAAGAGCAAACCGGCCAGTCCTTTTGCACACAGCCAGGAGCTATTATTAGCATGGTACCCAGTAGCTGCACTCCAGATTAAGGGGTCTGCTAGCGCTTCCATGTTATTTCCAGAGATTTGCAATGAAGCCACAAGAATTTGCTCCATGATGAAATTTCACAAACCCTGGAAAGCTATTTTCATCTTTTGTTTCACTCGCTTTCCAGAGGATTGGTTGATCCATAAATATCTAAAGATGGCTAGTTTCAGGTGCTCAGCTAGCCAAAGGACTACTTTTATGCCCTTAGGCCATTCATTTGTTTTCGTTAAAGTGAATTACGGTGCAGTTGCTGCTCATTCTCTTCAAAGGCTCCAAAAGTTATTGAGAAAAGAAGTTAATGCCGCGTGCACAGTAAGGTATCTCCTTGTAACACCCAAATTCTCAGCCCCAAAACATCTTCATCTTTTCATCTTTTCTCAGCTCCAAAACATCTTCATCTTTTCTGACCAGAACAGCAATCAGCCTAAATTGCCACATGCCATAAACTGTGTAGAGCAGCCACAGAAAGATCTTCCTATTATGTACCGCTAAACAATTTGGCCTCACAGATCTTTTATTACTGGTCATACTGCAAGTATGAAATAAATACTATGAAATAAAATGCAGCTGGAGAAAGTGTAAGCCTGCCTGGTTATGGACAAACAGAGATCACTGTGTCCCTTCTTTAGGAACTCTCTGTAAGAGAGCAATGAGGCAGCTTCATCACATAGCATATACAGGCAACTCCCCGTTTATGCAGGGTTTACGTACCAACGCACTGTGTGTTTAAGTGAAATCATGTATATTTGAAACACCATTGGATGAGACTGCAAACACCCTCTAAACCGCTGGAAACCCTTTGAAAAACCAGCAGCACTTACCAGATGGGCATGAATGGTGGCAGTGGTGGCTCTCAGTTTGCTTGCTCAAACTCCAACTTTCCACAGGCCTCAAAGGGCGGTGCATGGGCTCATGGGATTGCATTTGCAAAGGCTTGTGAGATTGCTAGGCACTGTTTTTGCACCTTTTTGCCCTTTCTGGGCTCTTTCAGGGCTTGGCACGAGGCGTGCATGCACAGTCTTAGGCTACCTCAACAGATGTATGGTGTCCACTTCAAGGGAAGTGAAAGTCCCACTCTATTCTGCCTTGTTCAGACCACACCTGGAGTGCTGTGTCCACTTCTAGGCACCACAATTTAAGAAGGGTGTTGACAAGCTCATTGGAGGGTGACCAAGTTATGATCAAGGGTCTGGAAACTGAGCCTTATGAGGCACTGTTGAGGGAGTTGTATATGTTTAGCCAGGAAAAGAGGAGACTGAGAGAAGATATGATAGCCATCTTCAAATATCTCAAGCGCTATCATATGGGAAATGGAGCAAGCTTGATTTCTCCTGCTCCAGAAGATAGGATCTAAACCAATGGCTTTGAGTTATGAGAAAGGAGATTCCAACTAAACATAGGGATAACATTTTGACAGTAAGGGTTGTGTGACAGTGAAACAGACTCCCACAAGAAGTGGTGGAACCTCCTTCCTTGGAGGTTTTTAAGCAGAGGTTGATGGCCATCTGTCATGAATGATCTCGTTGACATTCCTGCATTGCAAGGGGTTGGGCTTGATGACCCTCAGGGTCCCTTTCAACTCTACAATTCTATGATTCTATGAATACAAAGGCAGCTTTTACAAGCATCAAGCCATGAAGAAGTGCTTCATCTTTAAGGTTCAAGTGCTCCCTGATCCCACGAATCCAGTCAAAAGCTCTTCTACTTTATTAAAAACAAATCATTAAGATGACAACTGTATTCCATTCCCTCTCCTGAGCCTGGAAAATGCAGACTCCCTAACAGAGATCATGATGGAGCATTTGGAAGTTGCACAACATCCTCAGGGTTGTATCATTAGTAGTTTCCTTTGTGGTCATTCTGAGGAAAAACAGATATTTCGCTTAAGCGACAAAAACTCCTTAAATAAATACATCATCGTGCAGTGGTCAGGGAGATCTTTGGGGAATTCCACGGACTGGCTGCTACTTCCTCCCACTCAATTAAGAGCTTTTGTAGGTTGGCCTCACTGCAACTGGTGGCCAGATGGTTGATCCAGCCTTCAGGATTTCCATCCAGCTTACCAGCTGTCCCTCTTTCTAACCAGGTAGAAAAAGAGGGATGCAGAAGACACAGGATTCATCCTCTGTAAAAGTTCACAAGGAAAACACAGAGAAAGTTTACTGAGGTGAGCATCGTCCAAACTGAGACAAGGATTCACAAGGCAAGATAATAATGCGTAGATGTTGGGAGAATTTTGAGAGTGTGAAAAACCTGTGGTTGGATCTATCATAGAAACATCAGAAGAGCACTGTCCCACAACATCTGGAGGGCAACATCTGGAGGCCCACAGGTTTCCATACCTGGTTTAGCTAGCCCAGCACCCTGAACTCTCCCCCTGTTGCCCTCCAGTGAATGGTATGTTTGCTGCCTCTGATCTGATGGCTAGAAAACACCTTCTGAGTAGACCCTTTGCACCTCACTAATATAATATATCTGCCACAAATAGAATCTATAACCCATGGTGTCAAAAAATGAACCATCTGTTTTAGACCATGATTTACCATCAATAATGTTTTGTCAGGTTTGCCCAGTGCTTTTTCTCTAGTTGCTACAGTAAGTGCCACACTTTTTAACAACAAAAAAGAGGTGCCAGTACTGCATACCCCCCCCCCGGGGGGGGGGAACACTGTGCTTACCATTAAGTGTGGTGTTATTCGGAAACCTCCTGCCTCCTGCAGTGTAGGCTAATAGCCAGTGGTAGCCTTATCCCCCATGATTTTGCCTAATCCTAAAGTCATCCAAGTTGGTGGCCATCACTATTTCTTGTAGGAGCAGATTCCACACTTTAACGATGCTCTGTGTGAAGGAGTAGGACCTGCTTCTCCCGGCTCCCAGCCACCTGGCCACCACTTCCCTCAATGGCCTGCCCACCCAGCTGCTTCCAGTGGCTGCAGCAACACAGCCAGATGGGTGGCGTGCAAGTAAGACATTATTTTATTTTATTCCAATTGTTCTTACCATGCATTTTCCAGTGGAAGGGTGAGGGAAAAAAGGGTGAATGCCTCACTCTGCCTAGCAGTAGGGCCAGCCTTGCCTTTGGGGTGGAAAAGAACTGGGCAGTAATTGTACAGCCCCCTATCATGTTGGTTGCACTGTGGAGGAATGATTTTCAGTTGTTTTGTACCCTAAGCCATTTCAAGATGGGTAACTTGTTGCATTTTGTGTCTCTTATAAATGGTACCGTCTGAGATTTGGCCTCAATCATGGCCACAAATAAGCATCCCTTTCCCCCCTGTGAATTCTTTAATCCCACGGTTACTATTGTAACTACATCCCAAGTTTTCCAGAAATAAAAGTAATTGCAAATGTACAGGCTGGCACCTTTCTGTCTGCCTTTTGCAAATATTTAACTCAGGGTTTTGCTACCTAGCACTTTGGGCAATTAGTGGGCCAGTGGTGTTTTCCCACTACCCACAGGTAGTGGAGTGTAATTATATTTGCATTGTAGAGAGACTGCAATCCTTCACTGAGCTAAACGGATGTCATCATTACATTGATTATTGATTCCAGGGATACGTTTTGTTGTTGGCTGTGACAATTTTAATGTGTTAATGAACCCTCCTGGCATTTACTGAACCTTACAAAAGGATGGTGTGCAGAAGAAGCATTGAAGGACCTCTTACTTCTAGGACTTGTCATGCCGGGGCCTACCTTGCAACAGGTTGCAGTCTAGTCTGAGACGGATACAGTTAAAGCAGTGGGCGAGCTTGTGATCAGGCTTCAGACCAGGTGAGCAGTGAGCAACAGCCAGGTAGAATAGAAAACAGTGAGCCTTCATGAGGTGTTGAGAGGACAAAGCTCTCTCTCTCTCTCTCTCTCTCTTTCTTTCTCTCTCTCTCTCTCTCTCTCTGTGTGTGTGTGTGTAAGAGAGAGAGTGTGTGTGTTAACACTGGTGATGGTGTGTCATCCTCCACTACCTCAAGGGCCAAAATTTTGGACATAGTGGGAAGCGTCTGTCTGTCTGTCTGTCTGTCTGTCTGTCTGTCTGTCTGTCTCTGTTGTGTGTGTATGAGAGAGGGGGCGGGGAGAGAGAGAGAGACGCTTTCTACTGTATGTCCAAAATTTTGGCCCTCGGGAGTGGTGAAGGATGACACACCATCACCAGTGTTAACTGTTATTGTTGTTTCACACCTGCCAAGTGCCCCAGAAAAAAATGGGACATCTCAGTTTTTTGGGTGAGATTGAGACAGCCAGTTTGGGTGCCACAATCTCGCATGCTCTTGTGCTGTTGCCCCGAAAAAGCACTTGGGGGGGGGCAAGCATGTCATGTGACTCACTCGGGAGCACATCCCAGAATACACGTGTCTCCCAAAGTTGGACAGTATGTTGTTTACATAACTTGTATAAGAAGATAAGAAGAGCTTGGTGGATCAGGCCCATAGCCTGTCAAGTTCACCATCCTGTTCTCACAGTGGCTAACCAAGATGCCTATGGGAAACCCTTGAGCAGGATGGGAGCACCAGAGCATTCTCCCCTCCTGAGATTTTCAGCATCTGGTCAGGAGAAGGAGAAGGACCATTTGTGGAGGAATGCCCTGGCCTGAATTCCTAGTTTTATTACTGTCACTTAGATGTACACACTCAGAGTGGCATATAAAAGGGAAGACGACATTAGTTGTGCTGCCAAACCGAAGCAAATTCCTGCATGAGCTGCAAGTGGGGAAACAAGTTGCCACATCAGAGGAAGCCAGAGATCCCAGTTAATTCCCAGTCTACAGGCTCACACTCAATTCCCACGAACAAAGCAATTTAAGCCGAGCCGCTGATTCCCGATACTCCATGCTTGCAATTGCTGTTGGCAGAGCTCCCCAGAAGGGCAATCCAGAGCCAATGTGCCCATTGCAGACTCCTTGCAGGGTAACCAGTTAGCTGTGACAGGTACCACAGCCTGATTCTTCAAAACACGGGTATTTAATTTTTATGATTATTTATTTTCCACCTGGGCAGTTTATATACCGCTGATGTTGAGAAAAACCTGTAAGTGGCTTACAACATAGTTTATCGCTTTACAGCTCTGTTTAGTTAGCTCAGGCCTCTCCAATCTGTGGGATGTGAAACACAACAAGAGCAGTCAAGTACAACATTCCTAGAGTGAACATGTTTACACATGGGGAGGAATGTTTGTCCAGCCAGCAGGTAAACTTCCTGTTTTCTTCTGGGCTGGGACAGACTTCCTCTGCATGTGACTAGAGGTGAGTGTGGCCTCACCTGTGCAGGTAACGACAAAAGCACAGGGCAGGGCAGCCATCTCTCTCTCTCTGACTACTTTCGTCGAAGAAGCAACATCTGCTTAGCCAAAGATGCTCTCTTGGCCTCCAGCCTCCAGCCTCCAGCCAAGAGAGGACAAAGGGACTGCCTCCTTATGAGATAGTTTCCCAGTGCATATTACTTTTCTAAGCTAAGTCTGCCTTCTGGGATCTGATTGTGAACAGAATGTGAGTGAGTAAACTCTTTTTTATACTTTTATAGAAGACTGTGTCGTGTCTTATCTTTTATGAGGAAATAAGGGGAAAATACCAGAACAGTTATTATAGAAGCTTTAGCGAGCCTGAGCAAACGCATCCGCTGTGAGATTAAAAAGGGGAATGTTACTCTGCTAAATTGTGAACTTGTTTGCACAAGTTGGAAAGGCTATAATCAAACAGTATATCCTCTCCTGCATCCCTGAACATTCCCACACAATCTCAATAGATCTTCTTCCCAGTCCCCAGGTCTCAAACCCAATTTCAGCCAGCTCCCCAACCCCCAAACTGCTTAATAAGCTCATTTGATTGTGTCCAGGCTAACACAGAGATATAAACAGCTTTAATTGTTGTTTTGTGGCACTTTTGACCCCCTGCTTGGCTTTATTGTTCTCCTTTTACCCACATCAAGGCATAACACTCCAACTAAATCATTCAACCATTTTGCGAAGGTCTGGATGATGGCTATGATTATTCTTTTCACCGCTCTGTGTTTTCTTTGCACTCCTGTCCACTAAAGAAGAAGAAAATCCAGGTACAAAATGTGGCTCTAAGTGGGTGGGTGCTGTACTATCTCTTAATTTTGCATATTTACAGTATATCTGAGGTTGATCAGTCTGCATATATTCATCTACCTATTCCTAAAGGACTGTCACGTGGAAAACAGAACAAGCTTGTTTTCTCCTGCTCTGGAGGGTGGGATGAGAAACAAGGGATTCAAGTTACAAGAAAGAAGAGTCCAACTAAACTTCGGGGTGGGGGGGGGAGGACTTCTGACGGCAAGAGCTTTGTAAACCGAGGTACCACTGTAGTACCTTTAATATTACATAATATATAACTGTTTACTGTACATAATATTATCTACCATACGACTATTAAATACGTCTTATTAACCTAAAAAATAAAAATAAAAATCTACCTAATACATACATTTTTGTGGGTCTATTTATTCTTATATAACACATGTTTGTATCCCCCCCCACTAATATATGCAATTTTTATGTACACTTCACACACATGCCTCTGCACACATTACATGGCTGGAGATGTTCATTGCAAAATTCAGAGAAGTGTGCATTTTGAAGGATGACTCAGTGTTTTTTTTTTCATGTATTGATTCAGATTTGCTTTAAAAGCAAACTGAATCAAATTTCTACTCTGTCCCTCCTTGCCAGCCAGTACATGAGCAGATACACAGAATGAAGGGCTTTCCTGGATTTATCTATGTTTAGAGATTGGCACATAGCTTAATTGTGTGTTTTTGTATCGCAGCTCTTGCTGGTTATGATTGTGGAGTTTCTTGCCCAGGTTAAAGCAAAAGAGCTGCAGCTTACAGCAGGAGTATACTTGCTAAAGTCTATTGTTTAATCTGTTAAATGCTAAACTGCTTAATCAGGATATGATTTAGAATTTCGATGAAGGGCTTTAGCTAAATGCCAAACTGTAGTCACAGGAGGTTTTGTTGCCTGAACTTCAAGTGAAACCCACAAAGGCATTAGATATTTAATACCCAAACAATGTTCAACATTATTGGAATAATCCAACAGACGGGTACAAATATTAACATCTTGGCATCCTCCTGAGGATTGCTGAAGAAGAATATTTGTTGTGGAATTTGATGCTAGGTAGCACAAAAATCACAACATCAACACAGATGCCAGAAGAGAGAGCGCATCAAAGGGTGCAAAGGGTGACCATGTGTCCTACTTTACAGAGTATAGTCCTCTATTTGAAGAAGTACTCATTCACAAAGGCCTTATCAATGGGAAGTGGACCAAGCAGTGTATTCATTGATTTAGAATATTCATACTACACATTGACAAAATATTGCCCCAGAACTTCAAGGAAATTTAAATTGAACCCAGATTATACATTAAAATCCTGAACAACTGATGTGATTAAAATGACCATTGTTTAAAAGCTAGCTTTATTTGGGAGCTTTGACTGCATTGGGACAATCATTTGCTTTAACCGAATCTTTTGGCAGAAATTCATTTGGGAACCATTGTTAATTCAAGCAAACACATCATATAACAAAAGTATTTATATTTCTGTTCTGAGTTCAGACTGAGCTCAATTTATTTTTTACTCTGTTCTGTGCTTTGAATCCATTGTTCAATGGTGTAAAACAGCAAAGGTCACTGTGGTAGAACTGAACATAGTGGCATTTTTGAAACATTGTGTTATAATCTAGATTAAACATGATTAAGGAGTCCTCATTCATATATAGAGCGGGGAGGGAGATTCTGAAAATGGCTGCACAAATACTTCACAGGTCCAAGGTCACAATAAAAATGTGTGATTGAATTTGAGCAAAAAAATCTTAACAAACATATTATAGAAAAAGATGGGCTCATAATTCAATCTCAAAACAACCCGATAAAACCCTGCAATATCATCTGCCTAATTTATTACAGTAGTGACAAGGTAAGCCATCAAGTATGAGATGTCATCTACCCCAAGAATATGAGCTGTCACCAACCCTAAGTGTGTGTGTATATGGATTAGGAATATGATTTAGGAATGTACTCTAAATTGACAATAGTCCCTAAATGATGATGGGATTGGAAGCAAGTCAACCAGAAAGCAATATAGCTAGACAAATAAGGCAATGGTTATGGTTCACTGCTGCAAGAGGACTGATCTCACATATCAGCTAAAATAGTATTGGGGAGAAAACTATAATTACTTGGCACTATCTGTCATTGGCTCCACCTACTGTTCATCTCTCTCTGTCTTCTGCTCCACCAGTCCCAATCGCATACTCTCCAACAACCTGGTGAGGCAAATCAGGACTGAGGCACCACCCCCTCTCACCACTCCCACTCCCCTGTACCATTCCACTGATGAGCCCTTGCCCACCTTTGCCCCTCACTATACAGCCCCCAGGGACGCAGGTGGCGCTGTGGGTTAAAGCCTCAGCGCCTAGGGCTTGCCGATTGAAAGGTCGGCGGTTCGAATCCCTGCGGCGGGGTGCGCTCCCGCTGCTTGGTCCCAGCGCCTGCCAACCTAGCAGTTCGAAAGCACCTCCGGGTGCAAGTAGATAAATAGGGACCGCTTACTAGCGGGAAGGTAAATGGCGTTTCCGTGTGCGGCTCTGGCTCGCCAGAGCAGCAATGTCACGCTGGCCACGTGACCCGGAAGTGTCTCCGGACAGCGCTGGCCCCTGGCCTCTTAAGTGAGATGGGCGCACAACCCCAGAGTCTGTCAAGACTGGCCCGTACGGGCAGGGGTACCTTTACCTTTACCTTTATACAGCCCCCACTACCCACTACCACTGCTGTACTTCTGGAATTCGGGACCAGAAGCAAGCACGGTTTCCGGAAGGAGGAGGTGCACAGGCACAAGGTGAGAGCGTGCTCTGACTGACACAACATGGGAGCCAAACCAGGACATCCCATGATGGAATTAGAAACCAGGGCAGCTTCTGTAATTCCGGGTTGTCCTGCTTAAAACAGGACAGTTGCACGGTATGCAGTGAGCACCAGCCCTTTCAATCCCTAACCTATTTTAGGCCTAGATTAAGAAAAAAAGGTAAACATTGCTTGTACTTTTCACCAATCTCGCTGTCTTGCTTAAATGTAAGAAATGCAGATAATCCATCGTTCCAAAGGAAACCAGTCCACACCTTCTGAAAAGAAAACACTTGAATGGGGATCAATAAAGAGGAAACCATATGACCTTCAAAAACAATCCCCGTACATTCACACTAGGAAGAGAGAGAGGAAGCTGTTCCAGCACCAAGGCAGAGTCACTTTATTCTCTTGTTAATGGCAGATGATTCCATTTAATTGTTGCAACCAAGGATCCTCATTGGCTTTTGATGTAAAATATAGTTGGCGCATTGCCCAGTTATAAAATGGGGTTTTTAGAAAAGTGCACGAGAAGCCGAGAAGCCCTCAGGGATGCTATTTAGGGTAGCAGTGCTGACATTATTGGGTGGGGTATAGAAGGAGCCTTACCTTTGCACCAGCCTCATTAGCTCTTTTTGCAAAGGCTGCAGAGGGAGCCGTTAATTGGCTAAAACTGAAGAGAGCTGGTGGTTTAGGCTTGTTGATTCAATTAAGGGCTCCCTACCTTTCCCCTTGTAATGTGACTATGGGGTTAAGCCACCCACATATACACATAACCCCCATGGGGAGCAGTCAAAACTCAATAGGAAGACACACACTGTGCAGGCCGAAGGACTAAAATCCCTGGCACCTCCACTTTCAAAATGGGATCAAGCACCAGGCGACATGGAAGGCCCTTGCCTGAGACCATGGAAAGCTTCTGCCAGTCAGAAAAATAATCTCATCTGTTATAAAACAGTTGCCTATGTTGTTATCTCTCAAATGTGAGCGACGGGGGAGGGGGGAGTGCTCAGTTGGTAGAGCTCTGAATCTCAAGGTTGTGGGTTTGAGGCCAGCATTACACAAAAGATTCTTGCATTGCAGGGGGCTAGACCAGATGTCCCTCATGGTCCCTTCCAACTCTACAATTCTATGATTCTATTATACTGGGTTCCACACACTGACACTGCAAGCCTCTACTCAGTTTACACAGAACTCCCACTGACTTCGGGGTGGGTTACTAACAAATAAGCGGGGATGGAATTGCAAACTGAGTGGCTGTTTTTATGAATTAGATGGACTTGTGTATAAAAGATTTGCAGTACAGCACCAGAGCAGGGGGAGAAGGGAGACTGAGGTGCAGCTCTGAGTCACCTTGACTCCATCATGGCCCACCACTCAAGGAACCCGGTTTGTATTTGCGAAAACAGCAAAAGAGAAACTGTATTGGGTGAACCCATTCACAAATCCTCTGTTGACGTTCATGCAATATACTCCACTGAAACTGTTGCAACTGAAAAAATGTGTGCCGAAAAACAGCTTTTTGGCACACGTTTGTTTTTTCAGTTGCAAAAGTTGCGTTACAAAACCTGGAGAAGTGTGAATTTCAAAGACAACTGTGTTTCAATTCATGTCTTTGTTTGGAAAGTGCAAAGCAGTAGGTTCAGATTAAAAAGTGAGCCAAATACATTTCTCCCCCATCCCAAATTAGAGGCATTAAGATCATTTAAACTCATTGGATGTACCCAATCACGTTATACTCAGAGTAGATCCATTGAAATTAATGAGCCCAACTTGGTCATCTCCATTAATTTCAATGGGCTAACACCAATCACAACCAATGGTATCTCTGATGACTACCCTTTTCACACACTTCATGTTACATATCGTGTTCCATTTAGGCTGGGTGTTTTCAGGGTCAGCTGCACAATGGATTTGGCCCTTTTGTCTCTTTTGCTAAGAGTTTGACAACATCTAAAGAAGTAAAGCTTGTAGGGTAATTGTTTAAATGGGGGAGGGAATGCCCCCAATCCTTTCCCAATGCAACTGGCTGAAGAAAAATAAATATATCATATTTAATGCTCTTTCATACAAAAATCAAGCCCATATAACAGACAATCTAAGTGTGTGTGTGTGTGTGTGTGTGTGTGTGTGTGTGTGTGTGTGTAAATTACAGAGCACTAGCCTAACTCACTGCAAAGGAAGTTGGATAATATGTTTATGTTTAAAGTAGGTTTTGTTTTTTTGCATCTGTAATTAGCCCAGACTTATCTTCTATTTAATTTTCCTGTTTGACTTCCAGCAGCATTTAACTGTAAAACGTCCTGAATAAAAAGCACTGTAATAAGAAAATCTGGTACTACTTTCGGAATCAAGGTTTCTTTATCTTCTCTCTCTCTCTCTTTCTTTTTTTTCAAAAGAAGGGGCTGTACAAATGCTTTCCATGTGTTAGCTTGTCCCTGTTAGTATTTTACTGTGTTGTACTGCTTATTCCTGTGGTTAAGTAGGCTATAAACAGCTGACCAAAAGAGAGATGCTCCACCAGTATGTATCCCTGAAATTCTCCCCATCATCTCCTTTTGTCCTTCCCAAGCAGATGTTCCTCAGCTATTAAGTCAGAATGCTTTTATCTGCAGGAGACAGAGGGAGAGAGACAACCCCAGCCTGGAATTTGAGCACTGGATGGGGAGTGAGAAGAGAGAGGCCACCATCTCTCTCAAGTCTTTAGACCACAAAACAGTGGTTCCTCCTCAGAAATATTTGAATGGCATTTCATGAAACCAAGCAAGGAAAGGATGGGTGATGGGAAGGAGGGATAAACATCGGTGGGTGGGACATGTGGCCCTCTAGATGCTGTTGGATTATCTGCACCCATCAGCTTCAGCCAGCCTGGACAATAGTCAAGGATGCTAGGAATATTGCGGTTATTAATATCATGCTTTTGGAAGCTGCAGGATGAATAAAAACAGACTCTTCCTGAAATAAAAGCTGCCCAGTCCAAAAATACGGTGCAAAGGCTTTACTAACAGAACTTGTTCCAAAACAGACACTAAAAACAATGGTGCTAAAAACTTACGAATAGTTGCATTACGTCATGTCCAAGCACAGGTACAGCATCTTAGAAATATAAAATTACTTCAAACAGAGCTGAAATCAAAAGTCGGTTTCTCCCACAGCCTCCATTACAGCCCAAGGCTGTGTTTTCATAGAGAGAATCATTGGCCCAGGTCCTTTCTTCTCCAGTGCTTGAAAGTGAAAGAACTAACTCACACAAAATGGATTCCCAACACATGCACAGAGCGAAACCCAATCTCCTTCATGTGATCTAAGTCAAGCACATGACAGAGCAGCAGAGATCCACCAGCAGCAAATCATTAACCTGTTAGACACCCAGACAGCTTCAGTATAGCTCAGTGGAATTTTCCAGTGTTAAACCTTTGACAATACACATACAGAGTTATTTTCCATGCCAATGTACAGTTACACAATTATACTTAACAGCAAGATCTGGAGAGTCAGAGGAACCCTATTCATGTCATGGAGGAACAGTGAATGGGTCTATTCAAAGAAGAAGGCACATATCTACTGTGGATAAAGTCTGAACAGCAAACAGGGGTGCCAACTTGAATAAAATACTGGTTGAAGCCACACCCCTCATAATCAATCACATGATGCAGCACGCACACACGCACACCCCATTTGAATGGCAATGCCCATTAACTTGGCAGCCCCCTCAGATAATTTATGGGGGGCAAAGGACCTCAGCCCCTAGGAGTTGGCTGCTATGACAGCAAAGGTGTAATCAGGAGCTGTCAGTGAGATGGGGTAGGCATGGCAGTGTTGCTCACCAGCTTTCTGAACATCAAACATCACCAGTGGTACCTGTGAGGTAGAGGGGGTTTGTTTGTTTTTGAAAAAGGTAGCACAACAGCCACAGAGAGAGGTCATTTTGTGTGCATTCCCTTCGCCAAGCAGTGGGAAGTTCAAATATTTTGGAACTGATAAGCGAGAACAGCGGAGGTACCTTGAAACAACCTGCTTATTTAGAAATGTATGGGTTTAGTAGGCATTCCATGGGTGCAGAAAGAAGCACCTGCTTCACAGCAGTTTCCGTCCAGTTCTTTCAAATGCTAAACTAGTTCCATAGCCAAATCTGTACCTGAACTGCTGCTTTTGAGCTCTTTGTACACACAGTCTAGCAGGCGAAATTATTTTTGGCTCACATTCCAGGGACCTCAAACAGTATTCATGTTCTTTGATTCTAATCAATAGCCAAGCCAAGAGAGAACTGTTTCTCCCCTTTACATGATACAGTAGTAGCACCAACAATTCCGGTAGGGGGGAAATGTGTTTATTTTTTTCCTCTCTAGTGGTTTTTCGCCTCCAGAACACACTCCTTCCCTCCCTCTCATGGCGGGCCCCATACTTTTTTTCCGCCTCGGGTGAAGGACAAAATGGCACCCACACCCCAATCCATATGTAGAAGCTGAGAGGATGGGCAGCTAAATCTTAATTCAATGGTGAGATGCTCATTTGTCTGCCTGCTTGCCTGCCTGTTTCATTTATCTACTGCCTTTCTGCACAGCAAAATATCGTGTTAACATTATATTGTGCTAAGATATTAACACAAACAAATGGTACAACAAATTTTGATGCTGACTTCAGGAGCTGACAGCACTCCATGGCCTGACCTTCCTGGTTTCTGACTTCCCTCAGGAAACACTGGTCTTAAGCAGCGCTTTAGTTCTAGGGGGGGGGGGGAGGTGTCGGT
This sequence comes from Podarcis cretensis, assembly GCF_951804945.1. NCBI lineage: Eukaryota > Metazoa > Chordata > Lepidosauria > Squamata > Lacertidae > Podarcis > Podarcis cretensis. The sequence goes on from NC_137181.1 coordinate 20,855,597, forward strand.
ACTGCGTACCCTTGAATACCCCAGAAAAAAAGCACTGGTCTTAAGTAGCCTAAAGCAGGTATCTTCAACCTTTTCAGATCCAGACCTCCCTTTTAACCCAAAAATGCATTTAGGAAACCGTTTCTTAATATTTTAACCATATATATGCAGTGTGGTGGTGCTCCCATTGCGACTCACCTTGGATCAGGTTGCAGTAAATTTTTCCATAGGGGAATAGTTAGGGCCTCCTACCTCCTTCCCAAAGCTGGATAGAAGGTGGTGGAAGGGCTCTTGGACACATCAGAGCATCATGCCTCCCTAAGCTAGGCAGAAGCTTCCTGGGCTTTGGGAAGGAGGCACCAGGGGAACATTCAGGGGACTAGCATAGTCCCCTTAGTCCACTGGCTGCATGCTGCTGGTTGCAACTCTTTTTTGGGGCCCAACCCACCAGTTGAAAACTAGAAGCCTACAGGAAGGTGGGGTGATAGGGGAGGTTATAGGGCACACACAGCTCTGTCCCCAAACACACTCTTGGCATTTTGCTGCCTGATGGAAAAAACAAGAGAACTTGCCCTCCCAATTCGACATATAGAAGCCGCCTGTACTGGCAGTCAAATCTTATTTCAGTATTGATGATGGAAATAGCATCCTGCACCACACCTGAGACAACAGGCCAGATGCTTGGGGGGGGGTGCAGAAGAAGCCATGTGGCAACAGCAGGAAGTGACTGGGGGCTCAAGAGGAATTGCTGGGGCAGGTGCCCCTAAGCATCTGCCACCTGAGGCAGTTGCCTCAGTCTGTTCAATGGAAGGGCTGGCTCTGGCTGGCTCTGCATGATGCCAAGCTGGGTTTTTTATCTCCAAACCAATATCTATGTATCCCTCCCTCCCCACCCAAAGGGGTTAACAGCAGCCTATTGAGCCCTAAACTGGGCTAGGTGAATGGCAGAGGTGGTTTAAGATGTCACACACCCCAGAAGACTGCAGCCTGCTCAGCTGCTTTAGTTAAAAAAAGAGAAATCAACACTAGTAAAGCTGCACACAGTTCATGTCCTGTGTAGTTTGAACCTAAATCAAATGCAAACAGCCTCTTTTCTAAAATAATGATTTATCTTTGGCTTTCTTTGGTTCTTTCTGCAAAGCCTGTGAATAGCGCCTCAAGGATACATTTGTGGAATCACCTGTGTGAAATTCAAATGGGCTTTGGGGAGGGGCAGGGAGACGTCCTTTCACTGACCAGCGCGGCTGCTGGAGACTTTTAAAATATTACCTCAGACTGTTCCGTCATTACAGGAGACGGGGTATATTTTGTTCATTTAAAACAACAAGGTGGATAAATTTGAAAATTGATTCTAATTTGTTTGCCCTCTAGATCCTGGACCATAGCCAGAACAACAAAGCCAACAAAACAAAACTTTTTATTTCCCAGCGAACTACTTGCAATAAAGCTTGCAGTCAAAGCAGCCATTTTGCCAAGTTCATATGCTCAGCTGGCAGTTTGCTGGGGGGCAGGTGTGCACTGGCAGGGCATGGAGCCTGAGTGTGGAAAGCAGCCATTGTGCTTCCAACCAAGATGGGTAACTTCTCCAAAAGCAAGCCAGAGGCAACTGGAGAAGGAGGGAAAGGAGCAGGTGGGGTGAGGGCGCCCTGCAAGGCGCAATTGCGTTGGGAAGGCTCCACCAGGAAAGTCAGAGAAACTCGGCTGGATCTGTGGGAATGATGAGGCAGCCACAAGGAGAAAGAGGCACAGACCGAGACCCCAAGGCCCAGCTCGGGCATGGCTTGCCTTCCCACCACACCGGAAGGTGGCAGGAGCTCAGTCCAATGTTGTGGGGAGGGCCTAGATGCGCCCTCTCAGAATTTTGTACCCGGGGCAATCGCCCTTCTCTCCTCCCACACGGTGGTTATAATGCTGGATTAAAATCTTGGAGACAGTGATTCTTTTTGTGAAATAATTTTCATTTGATTATAAAAGTATAAAATTATAGCAATACAACCATACACATCCACATTTGGAGATTTCTCTGAATCTCTGGACTTCCCACCTTCCCCTCCGTGGGTCCTATTATTAAATATTTTCTACTGCATCTTTTTCAATAGTCCATGTTTTATATAAATCCATTATCTCCATAGTACTTGCTACATTAAAGGGACGTGGGTGGCGCTGTGGGTTAAATCACAGAGCCTAGGACTTGCTGATCAGAAGGTCAGCGGTTCGAATCCCCGTGACAGGGTGAGCTCCCGTTGCTTGGTCCCAGATCCTGCCAACCTAGCAGTTCGAAAGCATGCCAAAGTTCAAGTAGATAAATAGGTACCACTCCGGCGGGAAGGTAAATGGCGTTTCCGTGTGCTTCTCTGGTTCGCCAGAAGTGGCTTAGTCATGCTGGCCACATGACCCGGAAGCTGTACGCCGGATCCCTCGGCCAATAAAGCAAGATGAGCGCCGCAATTCCAGAGTTGGTCACGACTGGACCTAATGGTCAGGGGTCCCTTTACCTTTTTCTTGCTACATTACAAGTGATATTGCAATCCTGCTAATGTTCCCATCTGCTTACAGTGGTCTCTAGGATAAATTATTTTTTAAAATCCCCATTCTTTGTTAAAGTTTTGGTCTCCTTGGTTCCTGAGCTTTCCTGTCAGTTTTGCCATTTCGGCATAGTCCAACAGTTTAATCTGCCATTCTTCTCTGGTAAAGACTTTTATCTTCTTTCCATCTCTGAGCTAATAGCATCTGTGCGGCTGTCGTCGTGGGAGACCGTGGTTCCAATCCCCACTCAGCCATGAAGCTCATTGAATGACCTTGCTTCAGCCACTCACTCTCAGCCTAACCTACCTCACAGGGTTGTTGTGAGGATAAAATGGGGAGAAGGAGGAGGATGCATGCCACCCTGATCCCCTCAGAGGAAATGTGGGATTTGAAAAGCAAACAAACAAATAATATATCACAGAGCTATGGCCCCTCCCAAGTTTCATCTGGACGCATCCTTCATTTTTGTCTGTACCTCTTATATCAAGTACTTTCTCCTGTTCTTTATTCTCAGACTTTGGAGTCGTGCTTTCATGGTTCTCTCTGGACCTGCAGAAGCAGAAGGCTGAGCTTTGTTTCTTTGACAAAGGAGGAAAAAGCCTGTTGCGCCGAGAGCGACGTGAGCCCCATCACAGCTCCCGACCTCGGAATTATGAATGCAGCCAGCAACGCCAAACACACTGGAGATGAAAGAAAGTCAGCCTCTCCGGCCTTGTTTCCCGAAGCCAGTTCCCATTTCAAAAAGACTCAGTGCAGCCCAAGTGCAAAAGATATGTACATAAAAGATGCATGTAAGGAGGTCACTGTGAATGTGCACTCTCCCTCTCTGGGGGCTGGGTTAACTTGGTGCTTAAGTGTCTAGAGTGGCGTATTAGGCAATCATCATTACCACACAGGCTCACCTAACCCTCTCCAAAGCAGAAGAACCTTTCAGAATGTAATAGATTAATAATGGTTGCCCTTTGTTTAAACCAAAGATGCAGACAACGTGTCTCCAAGCATACAATGTTTTTGAGTGACACAACCCTCCTGAGTCCCAGCCAAGCTGTTCTCACTAAAGGGCTCTTGTTGTAATTTGCTTTCAAGGGTGGAGCCAACGGCCCACAAGGCCCACATGCCGTGTGTGTGTGTGTGTGTGTGTGTGTGTGTGTGTGAGAGAGAGAGAGAGAGAGAGAGAGAGAGAGAGAGAGAGAGAGAGAAGAGCGCAGTCTGGCTGGAGTTTGTGCCATCTGTCACTGGAGCCATGACAAGGTTCTGATGAGCAGCTGTTGCTGCCAACCCTTTCATGTTTCTGGCGCAAACATAACTCGGAGCCCGAATGAGATCTGTGCATCCCCATTGTGACCAAATAAAGCTTCCTGGTCTCCCAGGAAGATGGCTGGGGATGATGGCTAAGGGCATGGTGCCCTGGGTGTCAAACTGTGGAGCTTCTAGGCAGGCCGTCTTCCTGGTGGGTGTGCTGCTTAACTGTCATGATAACCAGGCTGGCTGAAGAAGACATTTTGACACCACCAGGGATGGAAACTCACAGCGGCACCCCGACACTCACTAACACCCTTCTGTGAAATATGCATTCGGCCCTGCCCGAGGCTTGTAGTACATATAAATCCATATGTTGCTATGGTGACATAAGCAAATTCTTAAAGTCATTTGTTTGTGCTGCGCTCTCTCGCTCTCTTTCTTCTTCTCCATAAACTTAACGGGTCAAAAATCAGTTTTACAGCCCTACCGCATTGTGCTTTACAGAGCAGGGGGCACACATAAGATCACTTTTTCAACTTTGCCAAATAAAAATAAAACAGCTGACAATCTGATCCCAGCTGGCTACAAATCTGGGATTAGGCACAAGCACTGTCAGGTACCTGCTGAGGCAAAAAAATGAGAGGGCCATGCTCTGCATTCAGCCAGACCCTGGACCACAGACTGAATCGGACTGATTTGGGTTGATCTGGGATTTGTCCAGATTGGGTTAGAGGCAGGCTTCCTCAACCTCGGCCCTCCAGATGTTTTTGGCCTACAACTCCCATGATAGCAGGACCAGTGGCCAGGGATGGTGGGAATTGTAGTCTCAAAACATCTGGAGAGCTGAGGTTGAGGAAGCCTGGGTTGAGGAAACCCCAGACCACCCCAGGTCAGGTTAGGTCCACCTGGAGTGATTCAGGCTTGCTTACTGAGCATCCATCCTTATCAATTTGCAAAGAGGTTATGCAGCATCACACCAAGCAATTGTTATCCCACAGCTTCCAATGCATTTCCCCATCCCTTTCCTTTTTACAAAATGTCCAACTTGTGGGGTAGGGAAGTGGGTCTGTTGTGCAGGAGCAGCAGATCAATATTCATTGTGCAACCTGAATTTGCCACTATGTGAATCTCACCTGAAAATAGAACCTAAACAACCGTTGGGGTGTACCTTACGAGCAATGAAACAAACTCTGGCTTGGGCAGGAAGGGAGACCTCAAAGCACACTCTGTATTTCCTCCCATGCATGACTCAGTTCTCCTTTTTTATTTATCAGGGACAGTCATTATTTTCTGATTCCCATCCCCAATCAATCACTACCCCTACTGTGCCATTGGGTGAGGTTCTGGAAATGATGTTTAAAAATCAGGTTAGTGTTTGAGTGCCTTGAAACTCTTTTGGGACTGGATCAGGAATTTTCCATGTCCCAGAAAAATATATTGGGAAACCTAAGTTTCTGAGCCAAGAAATGGCTTGGAAAACAGTCCCCTTGCCTCTAGGATGATGGATTGAGCTAATGCAACAGTGTGGCAGAATGAAGGCCCGTTTTTTCCTCCTAGCTGATCATTTCCACGACCACCAATGTAAGAGAAGGGAAGGACAGAACATGTCCAAGGAATGAGGTGGTGAGAACGGCTTTCTAGATGGTGAGGGAGGTGGAGATGGGCAGAGAAAGCTAGGAATTCCTCCCCTGCTTGGATTTTGATCCAAGCCAGAGAAGAATTTCGCACCTCAGGAAAGCCCCGCTTCTTGATGTAAAGGAAGCTTGACAAGGTTCCAAAATTCATTTTCAGACCTGAGTCCAGCAGCACCTCTGGTTTCAGTGTGCTGCACGTGCACATGTGCATTCCAGAGTTTTCACTCCCCTGACTCTCTAGAAGTTAAATATTAAAGTTACAGGCAAATGAATCTGGTACAGCTGAATGAAAATGCACACACAGGGATACAAAGGGCACTATCTAATGCACGGCACACAGTTTTGCACATTATTTGACCCCTTTATTGACAGACATTTCTTCCTCTCCACACATACCTGACACACATACTTCAGGAGACATGCAAGGTAAATTAATACAGCATAGAGCATACAGCATACAGCATGGAGTAGAAGTGGGTGGTGCTGTGGGTTAAACCACAGAGCCTAGGACTTGCCAATCAGAAGGTCAGCAGTTCAAATCCCTGCAACGGGGTGAGCTCCTGTTGCTAGGTCCCTGCTCCTGCCAACCTAGCAGTTCAAAAGCACGTCAAAGTGCAAGTAGATAAATAGATACCGCTCTGGGGGGAAGGTAAATGGCGTTTCCGTGCACTCCTCTGGTTTGCCAGAAGCCGCTTAGTGATGCTGGCCACATGACCCGGAAGCTGTACGCCATCTCCCTCAGCCAATAAAGCGAGATGAGCGCCGCAACCCCAGAGTCAGTCACAACTGGACGTAATGGTTAGGGGTCTCTGTACCTAGAGTAGTTAGAGTCACTAGTAATAGGGTTGCCATACATCCGGGAATTCCTGGACATGTCCTCTTTTAGGGGTCCTACATGCCCATTCAGGGGGAATTCTACATTTTAAGGCAAATGTCCTGGATTTTGGGTTGTGGTTTTTTTATTTAAAAAAAAGTGTGTGAGTGGCTCTGGCTCTGGCTCTTGGACTTGGAGGCAGCAGAGGGGCTATCAGGCAATTGCCCTAAAAAAAAACCTCAACAATTTTTACCTCTTGAAATATGGCAACCCTAATTAACAGAGGGTGGCCAATGTGAGGGGGGAACTTCACTGTGCAAAACATAACAGTATGGTGTTTAGCCATTTTGTTTCACAAACTTGTTCTTTGTTTCACCCCAAGGATCAATGCACCCAGTTCCAGAGCGCTCTGGTGGGTAAAGATTCTGGTCTAGGAGCAGGGAATCAGTTCCTTGCACCAGAAACTGCAGTCCCAGTGCTGTCTGTACTGTTGTTAAAGCTGCTATCCTCTCCCATTGACTGTGGGTACTTCCAGATTGTTGCTATTCTGAAGATGGGATTTGATGCACGCTGGCAAATTCAGGGTGCACAATGAATGCGGATTCAGATTCTTGTGCAACAAAACTGTTCTTGAAATACAATGACACAGTTGTGCAAAGGAAGTAGATGGGGAGACAGAGTAGCGTAAGATAATAATTACATAACTCAACCTTGTATAATCTCCCCACAACTTTTGTGCAAACAAATCAGGATTAGTTTCAATAAACAGGCCACCTGGACGTGACCTGAGTAGCAAGGCCTTGCATAGCTTAGGGGACTCTCTGTTAAGGGGATAGCATCCTCCTCCTCCTCCTCCTCATTTTGCTAGCATCTTACGGATCTTCTGAGCCATTTCTTGGATTACGAATGGTGAGGATATTACCGTATGTGACAGACAGAGGAGAGTCAGGAAGCTCTCCCCATTGCACAGGATGAGATTGGGTTTGCCATAACACTATGAGTCACCGCTTGGGCTACCAAAGCTGTAGGGTTGGGAATCTGTTCTATTTATGCATGGTTGTTTTTGTTTTGCTCCTTTATAAGCTAGCAAAACCAATGCACCTCTTCTAGGACGCAAATCCATTTTTCATCGTTTGTTGACTTCAGCTGTTTATTATTCACAGCATGTGAGGGGTCAAAGACTCATGACAAAGTCAGGGAAAGGATTGCCAGTTCTGATTTCTTCTAAGGCTCTCGTGGAGAAGGCAAGCTGAGTGGGTGGGGAATTTCTTCATTTGTTTCCACATGTAAACAAAAAAAAAATATTCTATGCACAATTTAACCACACACAAGAGATAGACTCCTGGGAAAAGGAGCAGAAAGGAACTGTATTCTGCTGGATATACTAGCATGTTTTCCTGACTGGAAATATAGCCCACAATGCAGCACTGTGTTCAGGTTGAGTAGTCCTTATCATGTTGTCTTTACGGTGTAGAAGCCAGCACAGATTCTACTCTTGCTGTGAAGTTGATGGCAGAAGCCCTAGACCATGGGGGAGGAGCCTAAGATGCAGCTGCTTCCCATGCCAGTGTTGCCCATCTCCAGAAACAAGGGCAACACTGACATGGGGGAAAGCAGCAGCAGCTGGAGCTATAATGCAGGCATTCTTATGAAGCAACATGAGAAGGTGTCCTGAATTGCAAAAGGCAAGCAAGTGAATATTCACAAACATTCAGATTTTGAATGCCAAATTTCAGACTGTTCTCTTAACCTTTCACCAAGCTACCTTTTGGGAACTAATTTTTGGAAAGAACCTCACATGTAAAATAAAGCTAAAAAGAAGAAATATCCCTTCCTACAATGGTTTATTCTACAAAAAAGCAGCTTTATAAGGTTTATAAAATCAAATTCCCTAAAACGAAGGCTGCCAGTGGAGTTTAGTTTGGGATAAATTTATGGTTCCCAAATATTTTTAATTAGGAGAGGGGTGGCGCTTGCTCAGAATTATGGACCAGGGGTCCAGTCACCCTGCACAGCCATTACTCTGAAGATCAAACCGGACAGCAAAGTCTCATTCATGGGAAGGAAACCCATCTAGTCCAACTCCGCATCCTCACAGTGGTCAACCAGATGTCTTGTGTGGAACCCGCAAGCAAGATTCAAGCTCAAGAACACTCTCTCCTCCTGGCATTCAGAAACATTACTGCGGAGGCAGAGCGTCGCCATTGTGGCTTATGACTCTCAATAGCCTTCTCCACCATGAAAAAAATCTAGTGACCTCTTTAGTGTCTCTGCTTCCTTCTTCCTTTTCATCAAAGGCAAGGCATAACTGTACCAGGAAGCAGCCTGAAGTGAAAGAGAGGGGGAGAGATTGTGTAGCAAACAAAAAGGAGGTGCCAGGAAGAACAGTTCCATATGCAGCCAGGCTATAGAAACCAACACATTTCCTGCATTACCAGTTAGCAAATCGCTAGATGCACCAAGCTTCACAGTGTATGCGGGAGATCTTCATTCGATTTCTCCTCTGTAGCCACAGTTAATCCTAGCAAAATCGCTATAACCTGCTATAACCCACTGCCACATTATCACCAACAACCTGGGCCTTCTTAGGACCTGTTTGGATGTGGAGAGGAATAAGCGAACTACAAATGCTGTAGATCAAGACTGGGGAGCCAATAGCTCTCCAGACATTGCTGGATTCCATTTTTTAAAAAAATATTTTTATTGGAAATTTTATTTACAACATAACATAAACCTCCCACCCCCCCAATACAGAAATCCACCCTCATTAAACATGAACATAACATACAATGAGCATAACATAGTAAAGGTAAAGGTAAAGGTACCCCTGCCCGTACGGGCCAGTCTTGACAGACTCTGGGGTTGTGCGCCCATCTCACTTAAGAGGCCAGGGGCCAGCGCTGTCCGGAGACACTTCCGGGTCACGTGGCCAGAGTGACATCGCTGCTCTGGCGAGCCAGAGCCGCACACGGAAACGCCGTTTACCTTCCCGCTGGTAAGCGGTCCCTATTTATCTACTTGCACCCGGAGGTGCTTTCGAACTGCTAGGTTGGCAGGCGCTGGGACCGAGCAGCGGGAGCGCACCCTGCCACAGGGATTCGAACCGCCGACTTTTCGATCGGCAAGTCCTAGGCGCTGAGGCTTTAACCCACAGCGCCACCTGCGTCCCGAGCATAACATACAACAATACAAACAACCAAATAAAAGACTTCCTTTATCCTGTATTTGGCCTCCTTATTTACTTCTTATAAGCTGTTTCCTTTCTGAATAATTATTAAGATTTTTCTAATTATAACTTAAATATCCACAAAGTCTCCTGCAGACATTAATCGAAACAAGTCCAGGTATGTATTTTAGGGCACTGTTTTGTGAAGTATTCTCTGCATTTTCCCCATGCTTTTTGAAACTCTTGTCTAGTGTGATCTCTAATTGCCTCTGTTAATCTAGCCAGTTCAATATACTCTTAACAGTTTGTCTTGCCATTCCTTTTTTGTTGGCACACTTTTCTTTTTTCCAGTTTTTAGCAGTTAAGATCAGATATTGCTGGATTCCAAATGCCATCAGCCCCAGCCAGCATGGTTATTGGTCAAGGATGATGGGAGTTGTGTTCCAACAGGATCTGGATGGCTTCATTTTCCCTATGTTCCTGCTATAGACCTTATGACATTGAGTGCTCCCCAAGTTCATAATGCAGCAGATGAGAAGAAAGGAAATATTGTCGGCTACAGCAATAGCAGCTGAATGAGCACAAACCATGCAGTTCTATGAAATCCAAAGTAATGTGTTAGATAGATGCCCACTGCTCAGAGAGGGTTAGCATATCAAACACAGATTTTTTGCATGTGATTATCTCATCCACTGTCAATATCTCAATTAATTATGGAGTCTTTGGGGTGGTGAGACCCATGTGTTGGAATCTGCTGCCCCAAACAGACTCACCTGATTTCTTCTCAACTTGTTCCCAAAAGTCATAGAATCATAGCAATGTAAAGTTGGAAGGGACCGTGAGGGTCCAACCCCCTGAAACGCAGGAATCTTTTGCCCAATGTGGGTTTCAAACCCATGACCCAGAGATTAAGAGTCTCATGATCTACCAAATGAGCTATCCTGAACAATCATTACAGGTTCAATACATCTTTGACCTGAGCAGAACCCTCTTTATATTCTCCATGTTGGTTACTCCACAACACATCATGTCTAACTATGGTGACTGGGTAAATTGGGTGACTATTCATAAATTGCATATGAAAGGTCCAGAAACAAATATAGTCCCCTCTATTTTGGACATACTGCTAACTTTGACTTCTGTAATTATCCTCATTCACCACCAGTGAATCTTTCTTTCCAGACATTCTCAGAATTAATATGGGTTTGCTTACATTGACACACACACAAAAAACCCACCTTTGGACATTCACTGTAACATATGCATTTAAAGGAAAAGAAAAAAAGTACATCCCATGTTGAAGACTGCTGTAAAAGATAAGCTATGGTTCTGGAAAAGCTGGAGACTGCTAAACCTGCCCTTATATCAGTCATATTTTCAAAACACGCACATTTGGGCAGTATTGATTGCTTACACTCTCCCTTTATGTATATATTATGTACCCATACTATGTGCACAAATCTGGGGTTGTGGGGGAAACCAGATCCTCTTGTAGACTCGGTAGCTGGTTCCCCTTTGAAGCTTTTGTTTGGACGGGATGTGGTTATCAGCGATCTTGATAGAAAACATTTCAGTGTACACACACAGACATTCAGGGTCTATGCACACAAGTTTGCCTTTAGTAACCTCAGAAATACAAGCAGAGCAGAATTACGGTAGGTATGTAAACAAAGAGGTCACAAGGTTAATGTCTACTTATGCCATTCCTCAAGCCACTCACTAAGTAGAATAATAGCTGGAAGATTTTGAAAGAGTTCCCTAAGAGCAAAGTCAAGACAAACACCACAAGGATTCCAGGCACCAGCTTCAGAAAGGAGTCCTGAAACGGCATACATTTTTGTCTATTATTATTATTATTATTATTATTATTATTATTATTATTATATGGCTACAAACAACATGTATAAGAAATACAAAGAAATTATTCCAACTTGAGGATAGTCCTTTCACATTCTATCTATACCTATATCTATTTTTTTAGGGATGCAGGTGGCGCTGTGGTCTAAACCACTGGGCCTCTTGGGCTTGCCGATCGGAAGGTTGGTAGTCTGAATCCCTGCGACGGGGTGAGCTCCCACTGCTCTGTCCCAGCTCCTGCCAACCTAGCAGATTGAAAGCATGCCAGTGCAAGTAGATAAATAGGTACTGCTGTGGCAAGAATGGGCCTTTTCTGCAGTGGCTCTCTGTTTGTGGTACGCTCTCCCTAGAGAGGCTCACCTGGCAGCTTCATTGCATATCTTGAGGTGCCAGGTGAAAACTTTCTTCTCCCAGACCTTTGGCTAATTAAACCATCTATGACCTTTTAAAGTGGAGTGGGGGTGTTATTGCTTTGTTTGTTATGATCTTATGTGTTTTCGTGTCTTTATACCAGTAAACCTCCCTGTCATCCTTGGTTGAAGGGCGGAATGTAAATTTAATAAATAAAGAAAACAAAAATGATCAATGAGTAGTTTTGCCTGGGGGAATACTCTCTCTCAACAGCTGTATCAAACTCAGAATGAACAGACTCAGCAAAAGGCAGCTTCCTATCTTCCTAATTCCAAAAAATGACTAGGGAGGGAAAATGCCCTGCCTCCTCCAAGGATCCTTTGGGCATCAGAGTGCACAGGGGATTTTTTTAGGAGCCAGTGGGGCAAAGGGAAGGAAATGCTACTACATATAAAATTATTCATTACACTGAAGCACATTGGCATTTGCATGCACAACAGAAATGTATCTTCCTCGTTCAGGTGTCTTTCTTTATCCCAAAGTGACAGCCCAGGGGCGGGGCAGGGGACTGACAGAAACATGAATGAAAGGTGTTTCGGTGTATCCCAAGAGGTGCTGTTTCCAAAGCGTGTGCCCGGCAGAGAGGGCATTTTAGTATTCCCTGGTGGAATGCCTAGGGACGCCACAAGAAACAGACCAATTCAACAGTTAAAGGCTCTCTTGAGGTTGGGAGGTGGGGTGCTGAGGGTGAGCCCAAGACACACGCATATAAAGATAATGGGAGAGGATTTACCCCAGCAAATTATTTGTCAAAATTACAAATACTCAAATACAGATGGTCATTTACCCTCGCTAGATTCTGTGTGCTGCCATCTGCCTTATTGCAGGGCAGATTTGAGGGTAAACCATATGTGGAACGAGTCTGCCCCTGTGGTTTGATGGAGGCAGAAACTGTCTCTCATGCTGCCATTTATACAGGGATATATGCTTGGTATTTATCACTCCTGTTATACAAAAATCTCCAAATCATAGCTGTCAACCTTCCCTTTTTTTGCGGGAAATTCCCTTATTCCAGCGCTGTTTCCCGCTGCTTCCCGCTGCTATCCCGGATTGTTAGATATCCCGTAGACTGTCCCTAGGACAGGTGAGGCTGCTGATCCCTTATTTTCAAATATGAAAGTTGACAGCTTTGCTCCAAATGGGTCCGAACTTCAATGTCTAAAACTCCTGGTAGAGGACAAGGATCTAGAGATCACGCTAAGGGTGGCCAAATTCTGTGTGAGTGCCATAAAACTTAGGGAACAAGCTGTACTACCAAAATGATAATTTTAGGTTATATTTTAGTGATCAAGATTTAAGATTTAATTTGTTTTTTTAACTGCCGCTATATCTGAATTGTCTCTGTTATACACAATTGCAATTCAATGTATTCCTGTTGTGTTTTATGATTTTCCTGATATTGTAAGTGACCCGGAACTGGTCTGTGACCATAGTAATAAAATTCACGCATATCCCCAAAATGATCACTCATTCATATGAACAGGCCTACCAATTCAGAGAGGCCAAAAGGCTGATGAAAAGGCCAGAGACCACCTTGGCTGTCTCTTAGTGCAGACCCAGGTCATCAATTCTGAGCTTCCACAGCCGTTGCCTGCCATAAACCATCATTGGCAGAAACAGCAGCTGATATGTACTATGCTTATGACAGTATTTTACTTTCTTGCTAATTATGCTGCTTTAATTGTGTGTTTTATATTTGACTTCCTTTAGTAATTATTTCTTTTCAAATGTTTAAGGCGATTTTTATTTTGTTAGCTTTGCTGCATTAAATGTGCATTCTGTAGCTGACCTTTGTACTGATTTATTTTGAAATCTTTGAGATAATATTTTAGTTTCCTCTTAATTGGGCTGTTTTGAATGTAGACCTTATATTTTACTTTCTTCTGTAATGTTTTATTGTGGGTTGTTTTAATGTAGGTTGTAAACCGCCCTGAGATTTTATTCCCCCTTAAAAATATACAGCAGTAGGGAAATAAATTTTTAAAAGAAGGGGGGGAAAAAAAAACCAATATGAAATAAACCGTCCGCGGATATGTAGTTTATAAAAGATACAAGTTCTGGCAAAAGGTTCCAGTCATTCTCCCTGTATCTCCTGAAGATAAATATAAACGCTTATCAAAAAGTTCCTAGTGTCTAGCTGCCCAGCTTTTCCAGAACAGTTTACTTTGGCAGATCGCTTGGTTTTGCCTCTGTAATTAAATGATGAGATCATAGGAAACTCCATCTTATCGCATTGCCTTTTATTTACATTGTTCCTAATGCTTTGGCCTCCCTTGCGCACTCAGTCTCTCTCTCCTTCCTCTCTGAAAGCAGGAGGGGGGTGCCAAGCCCGTCCCAAGCCTTCCAGTTCACTTGGGAACCCCTAGCTCAGCACTTTCTTGGTATTTGGCCCTACAGAGACCCATCAGCCAAGGCCGTGAGTGCATTCTGTGCAGCTGTGTGGTCACAGAGCCGAGCAAGTGCTACCTCTTATAATCTCTGGGACACAACCTTCCACAGCTGAGAATCTCAGTTTAGGTTCATAGGGAGCCTGTCTTAGAAGAGATCAGGCTGTTCGTCCATCTGTCCCAGCATTGTCTGCTTTGACTGGTAGCAGCTCACCTGGGTTTTCTGGCAGAGGTCTTTCCTACCACCTGGTTCTTCCAACTGGAGGTGCGGGCAACGCATGCACTCTGCAGGTCAACTACTGACTCTCCCATAGACTCTGTTTCCTTTGAAGCGCTTTGGATCCCTTAATATTGCTGCCAGGAAACAGTGGTTTAAAATGTAACCTTTTGTATCTCCTATTACAGATGTTCTAGCCTGGACCTCTGGGAAATCCACAACCAATGGCAGGAAGGCCCAATCTTGTTGCTGCTCACAGGGCTCAACAACTAGTACTTAGTGGATCCAACCTTTTCAGCATGGCTACTTGGTATGGTGAAACCCAATGGATTTGGGGCCTTAGGTATTCTCTGTTTATTAATGATTATTCATTGGATTTATACGGTATACTGTGTTAGTTTTATGATGTTAACCGCCCTGAGCCCAGCTCTGGCCGGGGGGGGGGGCGGTACAAATAAAATGTTGTTGTTGTTGTTGTTGTTACTATTATTATTACCTGCCTTTCCTCCAAGTATAGGAGCCAACTCCTAGGAGACAAGGGGTCTTCACCCCCCAATAAAATATTTGCGGGGGCTAGCTCCCCCCTCCAAGTTGATGGGCATTGCCATTCAAATGGTCTGCATGTGCAGTGTCATGTGACCGATTATGCAGGGCGGGGCTTACCTGCCCCCCAATATATTAATCAAATTGGCACCCCTGCCTCCAAGGAGCTTGAGGTGGTATTCTCTACCACCAGAGATAAGTCTCCAGGTGTCTTTCTGATGTTCAGTTACAAGTGTCAACACAGCATGCCAAGAAAACAAAAAGTTGTAAGAGGCATTCATCATACCAGATAATAACTATAAGCAGTGCTTTCCTTCTAGAAAAAGAGGTGCTGGTATTGCATACCTTTGAGTACCCCCAGAAAAAAACGATGACTATAAGCAATAATTGTACTTATATGGGAGTCACCTGCACAGGCCTTGTGGCCCACTGTGTGCCTCAACTCACAGATTGGGGAACGCTGCTCCAAGGCAGCCTTCTTCATCCCTGATCTTCCTTTTTCCTTTGCCCTGAGGAGAGGTCATACGCCTCTGATTACCAGTAGGCCAGGAGGAAAAATGGGAGAGGCCTAGGGTGCTCGTCTTGCCTGTAGGCTTCCATACCCTCCAACATTTCTCCAACGAAAATAGGGGCGTCTCATTCCATAATGATAATTTTACTATTTATACCCCACACATCTTACTGGGTTGCCCCAGCCACTCTGGGCAGCTTCTATCAAATATAAAAGCCTAATAAAACAGTAAACATTAAAAAAAAAAAAACCTTCCCTTTACAGGATTGCCTTTGGATGGCTCGGGGATCAGATAACTCCATACCCTCTAATGTTTTTCCAATGAAAATAGGGACATCCTAATGTTAGGCTTCAGGGAATCGAGTCCCTCCCACGGTGGCAGTCAAGAAGCAGATAAACAAGGAAAGTTCTTAGCAAGTAATTTATTCACTATGCACAGAGAGACGAAGGAATGCAGTCTCACTAAGATAATGGCATTGCTCCAAGTAAAGTCCCACCCCCTCCATCTCTCTTATTCTACGTCATCCCTGTGTCAGCTAATCTGAGCTTTCTGCCTCTGAGCTTTCTGTTCTACTACCCTCAATGCTTGCCTGGTCCTCGGAGAAGTGGGGTCAGGAACGCTTTCCAAAAACACTGAGTCCGTCAGCTGTCTCTCCCCTGGTGCTTCTTCTTCCTGCTGTTCCCCTTCCAATATTTCCCAGCTTCTCCCCTCTGCAGCCCCTGAACGATGCCCTTCTGTAAACCACTGTACTAAATCTATGTTGTCCTCTTGTTCCCGGGAAGGTTCAGGAGAAACAGGGAGCAGCCTACACTATTCCTCCTCAGTCCAGCCCCTGACACCTAAGGAAAAGTATGACATTCTGGGATCAAATCAGAAACCGGGACGGCTTCTCTAAATCAGAGATGTCCCTGGGAAATAGGGACAGCTGGAGGGTCTGGGCTTCTCAAGGGCATCTGGCTGGCCACTTTTGAAAGCAGGAGGCTGGACTTGATGGAATGTAGGTTTCATTGGACATGGCTTGACTTATGTTCTTAGCAATTGTTATACAACATTACATTCTAATAATCTTATGGATTACAAGAGACCCTTAATAAGGTATCTCAACACTCCTACATGCTTCTCTGCCCCAGGCCATCTCTTGTCACTCAAGCATTACTCGTTATCAAAATGAGGAACAAGCCAATCTGTCAGTTATGGTTTCCCTGTGTCCCAACCCTGCTCTTTTAAAGTCCTCATGAAAATTCACCAGCATTTGAGTGTAGATTTCTTCTAGTACTCACATTTTTTTGTATTCAATTCAATCATGCAATGTTATTTCCCCTCACAGTGCATTTTCACTAATATATGTATTTACAAGGATGCTTCAAACTCGTATATGCATCTTTGCAAACATTATTTGGCTGGGGTGTTTTAAATGTTGGGGGGGTAGCTCACCGTGAACTTCTCCCTTGTTCTCTTAGAATGGCAATAGTGCCCACCCGAGAGGTGCGGGAGCTAAACTCCAGTGATTTTTTTCTGGGGGGCAAAAAGTCCTGGTAGTACTACAGATGATACAGAAAAGTGATAAATGGATGGCATTGAAGAGGGCTGATTTAAACCTATTCCCTAAATTGCTGTTGCCCCAACAGCACTGCCCTGTCATATAAGCGGAACCTCTATCTTCTCGTTAATAGACACGGATTTGCTAAGTAAACTAACTTATTCTGAATAGAGCCAAAGTTGGGTTCCCTCCCCTGCTTGTGAGCGTGTGCAACGTTTGTTTACATTTACAATAGAGCCGGCCTTTCAAGTATGTGTATCTTGGCCAAGGTTGTCATTTTCTGCTCTGCAACCTTCTCCAGAGCTGCCCAGGCCGTTAAGTCACAATGGAAATCTTTGAACTCTGCGATGAACAAGCTGGGGACATTGAAGCACCAATGGATCGCCCAATGTGGATGGACATTTTGCATCTTTCCAATATCATTGTTACAGCAGATCTGCAATGCTTTCTTCAGGTTCTTCTTTTTTAATCTCCAAGTGAAGCTTATTGTATTCTAAGCCAAAATAAAGAAACAAACCCAATTGTTTTGCACTTCCATACAAATGGAGGAGGCTGAGGGGAAGGCGGCCAGCAGACACGATCTCCACATCGCCCAAAAAGGCAGGCCCGGTGCCTGCAGGTGCCCCAGCCACCTTGTCACTCACAGAAGAGATACACGGCTCAGGCACACTGCAAGCCCTCCATGGTAAGTGCCGCCCCCAGGGCACCCCACCCCCCTCACACCCACCCCCCAGCTACCCTAGTTGTAAAATAAAAAAGGACCTAAAAACAAAATGCCACTGAGCACATGCATAAAGGCATTCCTCTGAGAAAGAATCTGGCTTCTCTTTTGAAAGATCTGAGTATCAAGGATGGGCAAACATCAGTTTGTGCATTTCTTTTAAAAATATCCTCATGAGAATTCAACAACATTCTCCTCATATTCATATTTTTGCAGGCAAATGATATGCACATATTTGCAAAGCAATTTCCCCTAAGATATTGCATTTTTGTCTGCTATTATCACTAATACGTGCATTTTTATGCCCACTTTTCCCCACTGCTTGGAAAGGTCATTTTAAAAAGGAATAAGTTTGAGTTCCTGTTCACTTCTTCCAAAGAGGAACAATTTCCATCCCAGTTCAAGTCACAGTTCATTCATGTGGTTCTGGGCATTTTTTAAAAAACAACAACCAGCCTTCTGAATTTTACAAGCTATTATGCCAAAGTATAAAAAAATACTTGAGAAGGCTAAGAAAAAATTAAGACACCAGTCTAATGAGAAAGATAAATAAAGCAATTTGTTGTGAACATTAACTTAAAACAGCAGCAGCACTTTTTCAGAGAGACAAAAATGGTAAATGCAGTAGCCACAGTGAAACACAGAGGTCAGTATGATGAAACCCTTGTATACATATAAATTACTGAAATAAAATTAAAATTGATTTGAATTCAAAATTTCCCAAAGTTTCACTTCATTCAGATGTAATTTTGATATTTTTGCATTGATTCACTGAATTAGTACATCTGAATTAGTTCATTCCAAACACTACTTCCCCCTAATATAGGTGTTTTTGGAGATATTATTTATCTGGAGAACTGCATCGCATAATTTGGAGATGGGCTGATTTCAAAGGATGGCTGTGTTTCGAGAAGTGAAAATTAGGCAGGTGTGCCTGTAAATTAATTGGATTTTCCCTCCATCCCTGCTGAGGAAGGTTGTCTGCACTTATGCAGAAGGCATTCTATCTTTTACCTGAAGTCACTTATTATTCTTTTTCAATGTAAAGACAAAGTGCCTCTGAACATTTTCAGAGTGGCTTGTGAAAGTTTTTTTTAAGCCTTACAAAAAGAGGCAAGGGGTTGTTGTTGTTGTTGTTGTTGTTGTTGTTTAGTCGTTTAGTCGTGTCCAACTCTTCGTGACCCCATGGACCAGAGCACGCCAGGCACTCCTGTCTTCCACTGCCTCCCGCAGTTTGGTCAAACTCATGCTGGTAGCTTCAAGAAGACTATCCAACCATCTTGTCCTCTGTCGTCCCCTTCTCCTTGTGCCCTCCATCTTTCCCAACATCAGGGTCTTTTCCAGGGAGTCTTCTCTTCTCATGAGGTAGCCAAAGTATTGGAGCCTCAGCTTCAGGATCTGTCCTTCCAGTGAACACTCAGGGCTGATTTCCTTAAGAATGGATCGGTTTGATCTTCTTGCTGTCCATGGGACTCTCAAGAGTCTCCTCCAGCATCTTAACTCAAAAGCATCAATTCTTTGGCGATCAGAAAATGCAAAAGATTGAATGCACATTGTTTACCTTGACTTTGCATGTGCCTTGCTTTGCAACTAGTGAAGAAGGTGAAAAAAATCTAGCTAGGACAGTATAATTTTGTGCTCTAGCTAGTTCACAAGTCCCGTTGTTGCTGCTACTTCTCCGCTTCCCTCCCAGAACATCTCCAGCGTCAATGTCGGCTTCAGGAAGCACCACATGGTTTTTTTGAGGGGGGCTATTTGGAAAAGGGTAGACTGCGAGCCTGGCTCTTGGCTCTTGTACCTTAGAATTAGATGGCTATAAATATATGTAACTGTAGGCACTGCCCAGTGTAGCGTTTCTTCATAAAATGCTGCTTGAAAAGCGTGGAGAGGATAGTGGGGATCTTTCTCTCTCCTTCCCTCCACACCTCCACTCCCCAGCTTGGTAAGAGGAAGTTATTATCTGCGATAAAAGCGGCTGTTGACATTAGAAATACAGACTCAAGGACCCAGACGGGAAATTTAATAAAAAGAAAACAAATGTCGGAGGGAAAGGGGAGGTTAACAGTATTGCAAAGCAAAGCCAGATGCAGCAGTAAATATCTACCCAGAGGCAAAGTACGAGCTACTACCTTTCAGGCGAGCTTGCACAGCTCAGTTACTCATTACGTCGGACATGGGGGGAGACACACACATGCCCTTTGGTTGAAGGCAAGCAAGGCCAATTATGTCTCTCATTTTGACATCTTGTGGCAGCACGGGAGAGGGAAAGATGGTTAAAAGGTGTATCAAGAAAGCTTTTCTTCCAGGCTCCACAATTCTAGTTTTTTCCGCCTTCTTCCAACACTAGAAGTCACAGACATCCAATGAAGCTGAATGTTTGAAGATCTAGGATGGGGGCGGGGGGGAAAGAAAGTACTTACTCACATAGCATACAGTTAAACTAGGGAACTGTCTCCCAGTGGAGGCAGGAATGGCCACCAACCTGGATGCTTTCAAAGAGGATTAGACAAATTCGTGGGGGAGAAGGCTATCATAGAATCATAGATTTGTAGAGTTAGAAGGGATCCCAGGAATCTCAGCTAAAGCATCCATAACAGATGACCATCCAACCTCTGCTTAAAAACCTTCAAGGAAGGAGAGTCCACCTTCTGAAGAAGACTGTTCCATGGTGGGCGACTGCATCTAGCCATGATGCCTATGTTATACCTCCACTCTTGAGAGCAGTGATCCTTCTGAATGCCAGCTGCTGGAAACCAAAGAAGAGGAGACTACTCTTGTGCTCAAGTCCTGCTTGTGGGTTTCCCCGCAAGCTGGCCACAGTGGGAACAAGATGCTGGGCTTGAGCACGTACTTGTTGAAATATACTCGGAGTCCTGTAGTGATTTCATGCTCTTTATTGCAGCTTGTAAAACAGTGATTGAATTGCCCCCCCAAAAAACCTCAGGCGGTTTTATACATTATTTACTCAATGAGTCCTGTCTAATTGGCTGATTCTGCTTCCCTCCTGGAGCCTGATTGGTCTTTTCCTGCAGGCCAATCAGTTGTTGCATTCTATGATCCTATCAGCCTAATAGGCTGATTAACTTCCTCCTGGAGTCTGATTGGTCTTCTCCTGCAAGCCAATCAGCTGTTGCATTCTAGGATCCTACTTGCCTATTGTTCTAGGATCCAAGCTTAGTACATAACACTTGTAGGGACAGGCTGCTTCAAAGGCCCATCTAGTTCTGTCTCCTGTTCTCACAGTGGCCAAACAGATTCCTATGGGAAGCACATAAGCAGGACATGAGTGCAGCCACACTCTGCCCACCTGAGATCCCAGGAGGTGGTCTTCAGAGGCCTCTGGTGGTGGAGGTAGACAATAGCCATTGTGGCAAGTAGTCATTGTGCCCCACCACTGAGCTACAGCCCTTCCCCCCAACCTACTGCATCTGTGCTGAACCTCATGAAGGGTGACTGTTTCAGCACATGACCCTAGAAGTGCTTTGGAGCAATTTGCTTATCAGCTGTGTGCGTGCATGGAGATTGCTTGTTTGCTTATGTTCTATTTATGAATCTACGCCAGAGAGGAAGTGTAAGGGAGCTATTTCCAAACCAAATGTTTACATTTTAACCAATGCAAATTCCAAGCTTAAATTATCGGTGTGGCGAAACCAAAACACCTGTGCTTTGCCTTTGGAAATGGATTAAAATGGGAATAGATAACCTGTATCTTCCCACACCACCATGCGGTGAGACTGCAACCCTAACCATTGGCCATGCTGGCTGGAACCAATGGCAGCTGGAGTTCAGCAGCACCTCAAAGGCCACAGGTTAGACACCCCAGCAGACTCACTTTGGAAGTTGGTCAATTCAACATTTGCGGTTTGATTTGATATCCCGCTTTATCACTACCCTAAGGAGTCTCAAAGCGGCTAACATTCTCCTTTCCCTTCCTCCCCCACAACAAACACTCTGTGAGGTGAGTGGGGCTGAGAAACTTCAGAGAAGTGTGACTGGCCCAAGGTCACCCAGCAGCTGCATGTGGAGGAGCAGAGACGCGAACCCGGTTCACCAGATTACGAGTCCACTGCTCTTAACCACTACATCACACTGGAAGCGTTCAGTCAAACTCTGCAATGGGTTCAAGCTCCACAAAGAACAGGGCTCTCTCAGGGGATTAAAAGCATCCAGCTTCTTCATAGGCATGACAGGGAAGGCTCTGTTACTCAGAAGCAAATGTTTTTACTGCCTCTCCACTGCCCCCGCCCCACACTCAGCACTGTCTCCAGGATAAACTTGAGTGCAGACCTCTTTTTTTCTTTTTTAAAGCCTTTCCAGTGTTCCCAAGCTTTCACTCCAGGCAATAGGTTTGGCAGTTGTGAATCTGAAGTGGATCCATTTAAGATGATCAGAGGAAACAGGCTGACAGTGAGCTGATTAGAAAGCTCTTCGAGGCTCCCTCACTGAAGGGGAGGTATTCTTTCCTGTGTGTGCTGCCTAACCAGAACTCAGGGGCGCAGTTAAGGCAGATTTGATATTCATCCCTTGGAGACCTTTGTGTGCATGTCCAGAGACACCAAACAAGGTGTTTTGAAAAGCAGGACAGCCAGCCAGCCCTTTGCCAGCCTTCCTGTCTTCCTCAAGTTCTGCTGTGAGGAGGGAGATAACAAAGGAAACAATATTGTGAAGAACTGGAGGAATTTAAAGTGACAATGACAAGCAACTTCCTTAACTCTTGTCTTATTGAAGAATCCCAGAAAATGACTCTTCTTTCTTTCTTTCTTTCTTTCTTTCTTTCTTTCTTTCTTTCTTTCTTGAATTTTCTATAAATAGCATATCAGGAAAAAGTGACAATATTTTGAGTGCTAGAACATTTCAGAGCATTAATTTCTGGCTGAAGGACAACCACGTTTGCAACTCTTACATATATGTGTGGAAGAAGAGATTTTGAGTTTTGTTTTGCTTTCTAAATGCTCCTCCAATATCAGTCCAGTTATTGGGTCACTGCCATTTTTTAAAATTTTATTTTTATATTACAGTTTGGAGGAGGAGGAGGAAAGAGTTTTATTTGAGGGAAATGTTCAACAGCCTTTAAAGGGAATGTTAAGATCAATGAAGTAAAAAGCACTGCTACGGCACCAGCTCTAAATTAATCCAGTTTTCATTCATATTTCAAGAACCTACAGAGTTAAACAAAGCACGTCTGTCACTCCTTTCACTGCTGCTTCCGCAATCTAGGAAGTGGGAGGACCCACAAAGTGCTTCAGGGATGGCATGACTTATAAGGAAGAACCCACAGAGATCCAAAAATATTAGGGTCAAATATAGCCCAGACGTGTGGTTAAAGTAAAAGTGGTCCAGATACTGTGCAGATGCATAATGGCATTGCTTCAGGGGCAAGGAACCTATGGCCTTTTTTTCAATCCCAGTCAATATAGCCAATGTTCAGGGATTATTATGATTATGATTATTTTCATCAGGAAAATAAAGCAGGAGGAGGAGGGCACTATTCTTGCATGGCTCACAACTTATGTTTGTGCTGTATATTAAAGGATGCAGCTTTGCTCCAGTTCTGAGCTGCCACTAGATGTGACAGGTTTCATGTTAAGCCTGTTCCACATCCCTTATACTACAGCAAATGTATTTCATAAAAAGGATCAAATGTCTGTTGTGAAGGCAATCCTGTTTTAGCCTTCCTGCCTCTGCAACAGCTGTAAGGCTAGCCTTGCTAGCGAAGGAGTTTTCTCTTCCGGTTTCTTGCTGCTTCTTTTTGTTTGGGTCTCGTTTTGTATATTGGAAGAACACTGTAAAGCCCTTGAGATGCTCATAAAGTCTTTCATTGGCTTGCTGGACCCATCAGAGAAAGGGTGTGTGGGTGGCATTCATGCAAGGAGCTTATCAACCTGTCTGAAACAGTTGTGCTTTTTTGGCCCAGAGCAGATAAATAAATGAAATGAATTAAACAAGGAGGAAGAGTGCCAGCTTTGCTGCCTTAAATCACGTTGCCATTTCAGATAGTAAATAACGATGTGTTTGGAGAATTTCTTGACTAATTGCCATAGTCGAGTCTGCCTCTCTCTGCCCCGCTTACATATGTACACAACAAGCCTTTTAAAGCGGAGGTCTTTCCCAGTTTGCATCTGTAGCGGAATTGTTTTATTGTTTTATTGCTTGTGTGTTTGGTGCTCTGGACTCTTTTGGGAGGAAGAGCAGGATTTAATAAATAAATAAACACACCACGGAGGCTGATCCATTACCATGAATGGGGCACTGCCCTACCAACCTCAATCCGCCCTCAACCAACCCCCACTCTAGAATGCTTACGGTGCCTGCAAATTTAACCAGCTTCTGACAACAAGAGGGGCAAAGACTATAAGCAGTGAATGGGGGAAGAATAAAGCTTCATTTTCCTGAAGTGCCAAATTAGAGTCTGTTATGTACTGAGTTGAATAGGATCCAAAAGGCAGCAGTCTGATTGGTCCTAGAACAATAGGATTCAGAATGCAGCAGTCTGATTAGTCCTAGAACAATAGGGTCCAGAATGCAGCAGTCTGATTGGTCCTACAACAATAGGATTCAGAATGCAGCAGTCTGATTGGTCCTACAACAGTAGGATTCAGAATGCAGCCGTCTGATTGGTCCTAGAACAACAAGATTCAGAATGCAGCAGTCTGATTGGTCCTAGAACAATAGGGTCCAGAATGCATCAGTCTGATTGGTTCACAGGAGCCACCCAATCCAGCTCCAGGTGGAAGTGAATCCGCAACCTGATTGGCCTACAGGTGAATCCCAGAATTAGCCAATCACGTGGGGCCCATTGTGTAAATAATGTATATAAAGCAGACATTCTGGGGAAACTTCCATTCCTCCTCACCACTATGAGCTGAATAAAGAGCATGAAATCCACTCTCGACTCCGAGTATATTTCAGAATCCAAATTGAAACTTGTGCTTGATGAACACTCTAGTGTATAGGCATGAATTACTTGGTTGAAATCAATGGATTTAAGCACACCTTACGCCAGTGGTTTTGTGACCCATATAAGAATAGACATACTCAGTAAGGGCTGTGCTTTTGACTCACAGCAGCAGTTTGAAGATCAAGTTTACTGGTTTAATCCCCCCGATTTATTATTTGTGCAAATGATTTACTAGATGACTAAATCCTAGTCATACTCAAGAGTACACCCACTGAAATTGATGGATATGGCTAACCGAAGTCATGAATTTTAATGGGTCTACACTTTGTAGATACTGCCCCAAGCATTTATTGTTAAATTCATTTAGGAATCAGGATGTGTGCTAGCTTGCATAGAAAGGAGAAAAACAATGTGCTGATACCAATGGAAACATATATATATATATATATATACACAGAGAGAGAGAGAGAGACTAGTAAAGTATCCAGAATATCTAGTTTTTCACCCAAGCTTGGTGTGCTTTGGAGTTGAATTCCCATAAAAGTGCTGAAGCGCATCTTTGATCTCAGGATATATTTCCTTTATAAAAAGAGGTTAACATAACTGAGGTCAAGTGGGATATGTCATGTATCTAGTAAAACAGTGGTCGTGCTCTGAAGCAATGAGCCAGCAATTGTAGATTTATTCCTTTTCATCTGTCATGAAATACATTTTTTTTTTCAAAACCTAGAGAAGAAAAATCCCCAACCAGATACCCCATTCAGCATTACATTTAATTTAATCTAAACTGAGCAGGCTTTTTTATATATATAAAATCTTATAAAGAGTTGTGCTAAAGTTAAATATCAAGTATAAGTCATTAAGTCAGAACAGACTCTTGTGTTTAGCCAGGCAAGTCCCCTTTCTAGACAAAGTATGGAATTCAACTCATGAGTTGCCACCATTTCTACTCTCTCTGCGCCTGAGCTTTTAAAAATACAGATGTTACCACCTAGTTTGGATGCCCAGTTTTTCCCTTGTGGGGCCTCAGCTCTAAGCTAGTTTGGAGACAAAGGCCAGGTTGGAAAGCAGAGCGGAGAGTTTAGGATGAGGGTTTTGGCAGAAAGGTAAAGGTAAAGGTAAAGGTACCCCTGCCCGTACGGGCCAGTCTTGACAGACTCTGGGGTTGTGCGCCCATCTCACTCAAGAGGCCAGGGGCCAGCGCTGTCCGGAGACACTTCCGGGTCACGTGGCCAGCGTGACATCGCTGCTCTGGCCAGAGCCAGAGCCAGAGCCAGAGCCGCACACGGAAACGCCGTTTACCTTCCCGCTGGTAAGCGGTCCCTATTTATCTACTTGCACCCGGAGGTGCTTTCGAACTGCTAGGTTGGCAGGCGCTGGGACCGAGCAGCGGGAGCGCACCCCGCCGCAGGGATTCGAACCGCCGACCTTTCGATCGGCAAGCCCTAGGCGCTGAGGCTTTAACCCACAGCGCCACCTACCAGCCTGTAAAATGCAGAGGGACAGAGGGCCATGGCGGATTTCTCTTGGCTTCCAAGACTATGGCTATAGGAGAAGCAAGAACCTCTTGGGGTGTAATGCTGTAAGACACACACACACACACACACACACATATCATAGGCTCAGGTTGTATATATGTGCAAATAACGTAGAAGCCAACTCCTAGGGGCTAAGGTCCCTTCACCAGCCCATCCAATAAAATATTTGAGGGGGCTGCCCTCAAAAAAGTTAATTGGCAATTGAAGTGTTAGAAGAAATTGAACAATTTGGTAAAGTGGCAGGATTTTTATTAAATAGGAAAAAGACTAAAGTTATAGCAAAAAATATGGATCAAGCTACGGCAGAAGTAATGCAACAACAAATAGATATTGAAGTAATAATAATAATAATAATAATAATAATAATAATAATTTATTATTTATACCCCGCCCATCTGGCTGGGCCTCCCCAGCCACTCTGGGTGGCTTCCATAAAAACCAAAAATACAGTAAAATATCACATGTTAAAAACTTCCCTGAACAGGGCTGCCTTAAGATGTCTTCTGAATGTCAGGTAGTTGTTTATCGCTTTGACATCTGCTGGAAGGGCGTTCCACAGGGCGGGGGCCACTACCGAGAAGGCCCTCTGCCTGGTTCCCTGTAGCTTTGCTTCTCGCAATGAGGGAACCGCCAGAAGGCCCTCGGCGCTGGACCTCAGCGTCCGGGCAGAATGATGGGGGTGAAGACGCTTCTTCAGGTATATTGGACCGAGGCCATTTAGGGCTTTAAAGGTCAGCACCAACACTTTGAATTGTGCTCGGAAACATACTGGGAGCCAATGTAGGTCTTTCAAGACCGGTGTTATATGGTCTCAGCGGCCGCTCCCAGTCACCAGTCTAGCTGCCGCATTCTGGATTAGTTGTAGTTTCCGAGTCACCTTCAAAGGTAGCCCCACGTAGAGTGCATTGCAGTAGTCCAAGCGGGAGATAACCAGAACATGCACCACTCTGGCGAGACAGTCTGCAGGCAGATAGGGTCTCAGCCTACGTACCAGATGGAGCTGGTAAACAGCTGCCCTGGACACAGATTTGACCTGTGCTTCCATGGACAGCTGTGAGTCCAAAATGACTCCCAGGCTGCGCACCTGGTCCTTCAGGGGCACAGTTACCCCATTCAGGACCAGGGAATCCTCCACACCTGCCCGCCTCCTGTCCCCCAAAAACAGTACTTCTGTCTTGTCAGGATTCAACCTCAATCCGTTAGCCGCCATCCATCCTCCAACCGCCTCCAGACACTCACACAGGACCTTCACCGCCCTCACTGGTTCTGATTTAAAAGAGAGGTAGAGCTGGGTATCATCCGCATACTGATGAACACCCAGCCCAAACCTCCTGATGATCTCTCCCAGCGGCTGCATGTAAATGTTGAAAAGCATGGGGGAGAGGACAGAACCCTGAGGCACCCCACAAGTGAGAGCCCAGGGGTCTGAACACTCATCCCCCACCACCACTTTCTGAACACGGCCCAGGAGGAAGGAGCGGAACCACTGTATGACAGTGCCCCCAGCTCCCAGCCCCTCAAGACGGTCCAGAAGGATGTTATGGTCGATGGTATCAAACGCCGCTGAGAGATCCAGCAGAACTAGGAAACAGCTCTCACCTTTGTCCCTAGCCCGCCGGAGATCATCAACCAGTGCGACCAAGGCAGTTTCAGTCCCATGATGAGGCCTGAATCCCGACTGGAAGGGATCCAAATGGTCTGCTTCTTCCAGGCGTGCCTGGAGTTGTTTGGCAACCGCTCGCTCAATCACCTTGCCCAAGAATGGAAGATTTGAGACTGGGCGATAGTTGGCCATTGTGGCCGCATCTAAAGATGGTTTTTTAAGAAGCGGTTTAATAACCGCCTCTTTCAGCGGGTCTGGGAAGGCTCCCTCACGGAGGGAAGCGTTCACCACCCCACGAAGCCCCATCGCCCAGTCCTTCCCGGCTAGCTTTTATAAGCCAGGATGGGCAAGGATCCAGGAGACAGGTGGTTGGTTTCACTCGTCCAAGCAGCCTGTCCACATCCTCGGAGGTAACAGATTGGAATTGATCCCACTCAACTTGACCAGACAGAACTCTAGCACTCTCCCGCCCCGGTCCTGCTCCCACGGTGGAGTCTACTTCTTCCCGAATCTGAGCGATTTTATCTGCAAAAAACTTTGCAAAATCATTGCAGGAGAACATGTGGCCCGTACTGGGCCCCGATGTTGCAGGTGGTTCCGCTAAATTGTGAACCACCTGAAAAAGTCTCCTGCTGCTGTTTTCTGCAGATGCAATAGAGGCAGTGAAGAAATTCTTCTTCGCCGTCGCTATCGCCACTTGGTAGGCTCGACGTTGAGCTCTAACCTGTGTCCGGTCAGATTCGGAATGAGTTATCCGCCACCGGCACTCTAGCCGTCTCAACGATTGTTTCATTGCCCTCAGATCCGTGGAAAACCATGGGGCTGTCCGGGCTCCATGCAATCGGAGAGGGCGCTTCGGAGCCAAACAGTCAATAGCCCTGGTTAACTCCACATTCCAGCGGGCCACCAGGGAATCAGCTGAAAGGCCATCAACATGGGATAAAGCATCCCCTACCACTCTCTGGAAACCATTTGGATCCATTAAGTGGCGGGGGCGGACCATCCGAATTGGTCCCACCTCCCTGCAGAGGGGATGGGTCGCAGAGAAGTCCAGTTGCACCAGGAAGTGATCTGACCATGGCACTTCTTTCGTTTCGCTTTTAGTTAGTGTCAAATCACCAACATCCATAGAGGTAAACACCAGGTCCAAGGCATGTCCACAGCTATGGGTTGGGCCAGACTTATTCAGGGACAGCCCCATGGAGGCCATGCTTTCCACGAAGTCCCGAGCAGCCCCTTGTAAGGTCATGTCGGCATGGATGTTAAAATCCCCTAGGACAACCAAGCTGGGTGTCTCCAGGAGAACATCCGCCATGACCTGAAGCAGCTCGGGCAGGGAATCCTTGGTGCAGCGGGGAGGTCGGTACACCAAAAGGAATCCTGTACTGCCCCTATTGCCCAACTTCCAGAACATGCACTCAGAAAACTGGGTCTTCCCAATAGGACACCTGGTGCAAACTAATGACTTTCTAAAAATCACTGCAACCCCCCCTCCACGCCCACATGACCTGGGTTGCTGTGCGTAAGAGAAACCTGGTGGACAAGCAGCGACAAGGACAGGCCCATCTGCTTCATCCAACCAAGTCTCTGTTACACATGCCAGGTCAAGTCCTCCATCCATGATCAAGTCATGGATGGCAGTGGTCTTATGAATCATTGACCTGGCATTGCATAGCAGCACCTTCAGGTCATGTGGGTATCCCTTGCTGATTCTAGTATCCATCTGGTCAGGACCAGACCCGGAGGCAGGAATAGTCCTCAGATAATGACTAAACCTGCCCCCTCTGTAATGACATGGTCTAGTCTTAGCGTAACTCCTCCTCCTACCCGTGATCACTGAGATCGGTTGTCCCAGTGCATCCCCCCCTGTGGAACATGCCCCATTTTGTGGGCTGGGGCCCACTCCCCGGCAGCCCTGACCCCTCCCCCTAAGAACAAAATAACACCTTAAACAAACAAACAAAACCAATAAAACAATACAACAACAACAAAAATGTAAAAATTACAAAAACATCAAAATAAAAAAAATAATTCCCCAAACCCAACCAAACATCCATCCCACCCCCACCCCCCACATACAAAAAATCCAAAAGAAAATTTTAAAAAACATTTTAAAACCACTCTGTGCCCCTCTTGCAGTAACAGCTGTCCTAGTGAGGCCTGTCAGGCCCCGCCCTGGGCCAGGTGGTAAGTGGCAGGAAGGAGCAGGACCCTCAGGCACTCACTCAGGGGAGTCCTCCTGGGCAGCAGGCAGCAAGCACCACACAGTCCTTATGAGGCTTCAGGCTCCGCCCCAGGCCAGATGGTAAGTGGCAAGAGCAGGACCCTCAGGCACTCACTCAGGGGAGTCCTCCTGGGCAGCAGGCAGCAAGCCCCAAGCAGTCCTTATGAGGCTTCAGGCCCCACCCCAGGCCAGATGGTAAGTGGCAGGAAGGAGCAGGGCCCTCGGCACTCACTCAGGGGAGTCCTCCTGGGCAGCAGGCAGCAAGCAGCACGCAGTCCTTATGAGGCTTCAGGCCCCGCCCCAGGCCAGATGGTAAGTGGCAAGAGCAGGACCCTCAGGCACTCACTCAGGGGAGTCCTCCTGGGTAGCGAAAAAAGTAAAATACTTGGGAATATGGCTAACCCCCAAAAATATTGATTTGTTCCAGAACAATTATATACCGGTATGGAATGGAATTAAGAAAGATTTGGAGGTGTGGGGAAGGTTGAAATTATCCTTTTGGGGCAGAATTTCAACAATTAAGCTGTGTGTACTCCCAAAGATGTTATTTTTATTTCAGATGATTCCGATACTTAAGGGGACAATGTTCTTTAAAGAGTTGCAAAGAGTGATTTCAAGATATATCTGGCAGGGCAAAAAGCCAAGAATTCAATATAAGTTATTAACAGATGCAAAAGAAAGAGGAGGCTTTGCTCTGCCAGACTTGAAACTTTACTATGAAGCATCATGTCTCTGTTGGTTAAAAGAATGGATAAAACTAAAGAATACAAAATTATTGGATTTAGAAGGATTTGATAACAGATTTGGGTGGCACGCGTACTTATGGTTGGAGAAAAAGAAGAGTCATAGAGCTTTTGAAAACCACATCTTCCGAAGATCGTTAATTGAAGTATGGGATAGATACAAAAATTTATTGGAATCAGGAATTCCACACTGGTCATCCCCACTAGAGGTTATGAGTGTTAAGAAAACTAACATGAGAGGGAACTGGATCACTTATGGAGAATTGGTGGTTAAAGAGGGAGAGAAATGGAAAATAAAGCCATATGAACAAGTAAAAGAATATGTATTTGATTGGTTGCACTACTATCAGATAAATGATATGTTTAAAAAAGAGTTGAAAGAGAAGGGTTATATAGACAAAGACTCAAAATTTCAAACAGAAATTGTGAATAATGATTGTAAGATAATCTCTAAAATGTATAAAATGTTATTGGAATGGTATACGATGGACGAGGAAGTTAAGTCGGTAATGATTCACTGGGCCAGAGATTTAGGTTACAATATATATTTTGAAGACTGGGCTAAAGTATGGAATGATAACCTGAAGTTTACAGCATGCACCACCTTAAAGGAAAATGTTATGAAAATGGTATATAGATGGTACATTACACCTGTTAAATTAGCAAAAATGTTTAAAACTTGTATTAAGTGTTGGAAATGTAAAGAGAAAGAAGGAACATTATTTCACATGTGGTGGGAATGCAAGAAAGTAAGGGGGTTTTGGGAGATGATATATAGTGAGTTAAAGAAGATGTTGAAATATAATTTTGTAAAGAAACCAGAAACCTTTATTTTAGGAATGACAAGAAATGAAATAAATAGAAAGGATCATAAGCTGTTTCAGTATGCAACTACTGCAGCGAGAATATTGATGGCCCAAAAATGGAAGAAGGAAGAACTACCGACGCTTGAAGAATGGAGAATGAAGTTAACGGACTATGCAGAACTGGACAAACTAACTGGAAAAATAAGATATCAACGAGATCACAAGTTCATTGAGGAATGGGGAAAATTTTCTGAGTATTTGAAAAGTGTATGTGATGAGCAAACAACACTAGTGGGTTTTAAAGAAGCTTTGTGAAAGAATAAGGAATATTGCAAGAATGCAAATATGTTAGTAAAGGCATCTTAAAAGGCGATATTAATTTTGGGAATGCATAGATAATAAATTCAAATACGGATAGATAGATAGATAGATAGATTCTTTATTGTCATTACACAAGTGCAACATTGCACAGTGCAACGAAATTGGATGTCATCCCTTAAAAAAACAACAAAAGCAAAACAGCAACAACAACCAAACAAACCACATTCCAGCCACACCCACACCCACACCCATCAAACTCCCAGGTCACACTATCGAGTTACAGCATTCAAAAAGGCCACAGCTCTTGGATAGAAACTATTTTTCAGTCTATTTGTCCTTGACTTGATGTTTCTATATCTCCTGCCAGAAGGCAGTAGTGCAAACAGACTGTATCCCGGGTGAGATGCATCCTGCAGGATGTTGTTTGCTTTCCTAAGACAACGGGAACCGTACAGTTCTTCCAAAGATGGGAGAGGATGACCAATAATCCTTTGGGCTGTGGTTATGACCTTCTGGAGCACCTTCTTCTCCCTAGCTGTACAACTGGAGAACCAAGCACAAATACAGTATGTGAGAATGCTCTCTATGGAGCCTCGGTAGAAGGACACCAGCAGTTTCTCACTCAGATTGTTCTTCTTTAAAAGTCTGAGGAAATAAATTCTCTGCTGAGCCTTCTTCACCAGAGCAGTGGTATTTGCGCTCCAAGTCATGCCCTGATCGATAGTCACTCCCAAAAACCTGAATTCCGCCACCCTCTCCACCCGTTCCCCGTTGATATACAAGGGTTGAATGACCGCCTTTTTTGTCCTGTAATCCATCACCAATTCCTTGGTCTTAGCTGTATTAAGAGCCAGATTGTTCTCTCCACACCAAACACAGAGCCGCTCCACCTCGTCCCGATAGGCGGACTCATCCCCTCCTGAAATGAGCCCCACCACCGTAGTGTCATCAGCAAACTTGATGATTTTGTTGCTGGAATAGATGGCTGTACAGTCATACGTATAGAGAGTAAAGAGCAGGGGACTCAACACACAACCCTGTGGTGAGCCGGTGTTAAGGCTAAGGGCTTTGGACATATGTGACCCTACTCTAACCCTCTGAGAACGTTCTGACAAAAAATCCAAAACCCAGAGACAGGTGGAGTTGGAGAGTCCAATCGCCTCTAGCTTGGACACCAGTCTATGGGGGAGGATAGTGTTAAAAGCAGAGCTAAAATCCACAAACAGCAGCCTCACATAACTCCCCGGCTGCTCCAGATGGGACAGAGCAGCATGGAGAGTGGTGGTGATAGCGTCTTCTGTGGATCTATTTGCCCTGTATGCAAACTGGTAGTTGTCAAAAATTGGTGGAAGACAGGAAATAATGTGACGGCGCACCAGTTTCTCAAAGCACTTCATGATGATTGGAGTCAGTGCAACTGGTCTGTAGTCATTCAAACTACTGATTGTGGGTTTTTTAGGCAGAGGAACAATAGTTGACGACTTCAGGCAGGGTGGGACAATAGACTGGTGTAAGGACTTGTTGAAGATCTTAGTAAAGACCCTCGCCAGCTGATCCGCACAGCCCTTCAACACCTTTCCAGTGATGCCATCAGGTCCAGCAGCCTTCCTCGGATTCACCATCCTCAATACCTGTCTCACCTCGTGCTCCTCTACAGTGAATGAGGGGCCCCTATGGGCTGGTGGCTGTAATACCGACGTCTCAGGTGGCTCCCTCTCGAAGCGAGCAAAGAAGAGGTTAAGCTCCTCCGCCAGCAAAGGGTCACCGTCGACAGCACCAAGGTTAGGTTTATAGTTGGTAATATGCTGAATCCCCTGCCACATCTGTCTTGTGTTGTTGCTCCTTAAATTATCCTCAATCCTCTGTCTATAATCCAGTTTCGCCCGTCGAATACCCCTCTTCAAATGTCAGAGAATGATTGTCAGAGAAGCTGAGGGAAGTCCAAAAGAGAAAATATGTTAATTGGGTATTGTTAATTGGAGATATTCTGTAAAAAAATTTAAAAAAATTATTTTAAAAAAAGTTAATTGGCATTGCCATTCAAATGGTGTGTGGGTGTTTGCGTATGTGGGTGTGGGTGCTGCATCTTGTGATCAATTATGTGGGGTGGGGCTTACGTGCCCCACCCAACATTTTATTCAGGTTTGCACCCCTGAAATAAACCATATATCCTAAAGATGTTACAGTCTCCCCTGTGCCTCATTTCCAATGGAAGCACAAACCCTGAGTAAGTGCCTGGCCCAGGGGCAGCATGCACCAGTGTTGAATTGCACCCAATGTGGGGGGAGGCTGATGTCACACGTGCAATGCATGTGTGCATGATGTCATGTGTGCTGCGTGTTGTGTACGTGACGACTGTCACATCAGGAGAGGCCAATCAGGTGTTAGGCTTCAAGGACTCGGCTTCCTCCTCCCCCCCACCTTTGGCAGTAGTTAAGCCGAACAAAGTGAAGGAGTCTCTTACCAGTTAGAGATTTTAATGATCACAGCAAGAGAACAAAGGATCCATTCCTAGGAAGGAAGGTGCTCCCAATTAAGGATTCCACCCACTTCCCCCCTTGACACCCACGTCACTTCCGCGTCCTGCAACCTGATCTTGCAGCCACTTTGTTTTCTGTGCTGCCACCTTATCTGTTCTCTTTGACCTTGGGCTGAGCGGGTGGAGTCTGTTTAACTCTCACTCTCCCAGTTCTTCTTCTCCTAGCTGTTCACCACCCAGTTCTTCCCAACTTCTGTCTTCGGAACTATGCCCCTCTGCAAACCACTGTTCCAAATCTATACTGTCCCACTGCTCCTGGGAAGTGTCAGGATCCTGATCAGGAGCAGGGGAGGGGGAGGCTCCCACCATTCCTCATCTGTGCAACCCTCCTCAGCACCATCCTTGGCATCAGGTCTCATCCCAATGAGACATTCACCCACCAGGCCACGCTGGTCAGTGAGCCATCTCCCGACGTTGCGTGGCCCAAGACAACTTCCCACCAGGCCTCCTCTGCCCCCTCAAGATTGGGGGGGCTGAACCCTGTCCCAGTGGATATTGGGGAGGCCGTAGAGGCCTCAGCCCCATAGAGCTGGCACACCTGATGGCATGTAACAATATGTTCTGTTAATTATAAATTGTGCCCTGTGCATTGGTCAGTGCCAGAAGACCCAGGGAAGCTGCAACCCCTGCCTTCCAGGAAGGACATCACATCAAAGGGGAGACTAGCCAAGCCCACCCCCCAGGCCAGAAAAGGTGCAGCTGCCCTTCCCACCCACCCCCCTTGTTCCCTGTCAACGTTTGTATTGAATCTTTTGATTGTGATCCAGAAGCTTTTCCTATCTGGGTAGCACTTAGACAATTTTATGCTGTTTGTAAATGTTAAATCACGACAACGTGAGATGGGCAGCATTGCTTAGCTCCCAGGAAGAGGCCTGATACCAAGTCAGACCCATGGTTCCTCTAGCTGTGTATTGTTTACACAGCATCTTTCCAGGGTTTCAGGCAGGGGACGTTCCAAGACCTACCAGAGATGCCAGGGATTGAACCTGGGACGTTCTGCATGCAAAGCAGATGCTTTACCATTAAGCTACAGCCCTTCCCCAGTTTAAAATGCAACAAAAACACCCTTCTGAGAAGCATGGCCAGAAACAAAGGTTATGCAGAGGCATCCCACTTCAAAGTGGCGACAAGTTTCAGGGTGCTGAGCTCAGCTGAGGTTAGACCTAGCATGTCACCTGAACCAGGGCTTGTGGTTAGGGAGGAGAGAGTGTGGCCTTAAGTCCTCATTGGGACAGCATGCTAAAGCAAGCCTTGGCTGAGATCCGCACAGTACAACAGAGAGGAACAGAGGAGCTCACACATTCGCATGGTCAGGCTCAGTCATGTTTTGGCTTACCATATCTTGTGAACCGACCCAGGAGAAGATACTGTACTTGCTGCAGAGCTGACAAGTCAGAGGAGAGCACATCCATGCACCAACCAAATGAAGTGTGTGGGGATGTTTTTATAAGTGGGGTGAAGAGCCCTGAATTTTTGTATAGGCCATTGATAATGGGAAAGCTTTGAGCTGCATTCCCACAAAATTTTTATGGTAAATATTACTTTGATTTATTCTATGTGAATTTGCAAAATTCACTCTTGATACTATCTTTCACAGTAAAATATACACACACAGTCGCAGAGAGAAGGACTGAGAGGACATGCAGCTGGATCCCGTCCAACAGCGGCACTAAATAACTTATGAAAATGGTTCGTTATGTTTTCGCTGGAACTAAAACTAAATCTGGAGGTGAAAAGACAATCAACAAAGCCGCAATGTTGAGACTCCAGAAATAGAAAACAGCTGTCTCCAGAGGAAGCCTTGGCTGGCTCTGGACAGAGAGATAGTCCACAGAAGCAGTGACTCCAGCTCAGTTTCTCAAGGAAAAACTGCAGAGCGTTGAACCTCAAAGAGTTAGGCATCTCAGAAAGTTGGCCAGGGGGCGATTCACATGGAGGAACCATATTTCCAGTTTCACCAGTTGCCTCACATTTTCACTAAAAGATCAGCAAAACAAAAACAAAACAAAACAGCAACACTCATTCATGCAGAAGGATTTACAGTTAGCCAAATTGCATGCATAATCAACAAGGATTAATATATGCCTGGAGCCAGTGCTTTTTTTCCTGGGGAGACACAGGGGTACACACACCCCTAAACACTTTGTGAATCTATGTTTGGCCTCATTGAGAGGCAGTATTTCAATATGAGTAGGAAAATGAGAGTACCCCTAAACACTTTTTTTAGAAGAAGAAAAAAAGCACTGTCTGGAACACACCAAAAGACACATCCTTGGGTTGGTAGATTGGTTTAGGGTTTGCCATTTTCTCCTACAATTTATACAGATGCATGCAGATTTCCCCAACTTTCAATCTACAGAAGTTGCTGGACTCTGACTCCCATCAGCTCTATCTAGCATGGCCAGTGGTCAGGGATGGTGGGCTCTATAGTCCCATAACATCTGGAGGGTGCCATATCAGCTACTCCTGCTTTGTAGAGCAACCTCTGCTTTGCAGAGCTTTGCAAAGACAAGGTCCCTTGGCTCAAATAATTTGTAGTCCAGCAACATTAAGCTTTGGGGAAAGTTAAGTTGGAGGAAACTTGTCAGAGGCTGCAAACACATTACCATTTACTCAGCTCCAGTGCACTCTCATCACTGGTGTTTGAAGCTGAGTGCACCTGATGTTAGCCCCAATCCATATGTATTCTGTAGCTTCTTGGAAAATATTGTGGTTTGATGCATTTTCTCTCAAACCTCCTCCCATGCAATTTGAAAATGTAAGCCACAGCTAAACTGAAGTGTGTGCATTTGAAACACCCATCATGCATGTGCAGATTTCAGCTTCATTGAGTAGGAGGTTGTTGGTGCAGGAAAACAAATCAGGCAATGTGCATTGGGTGAAGACATCCCGGCCAGCTCTCTGGTGTGTACAGCTACATTAAAATGTGGCTTGATGTGCTGGGGTGTGGGGCGCAGGATTACCTCACTGCATTTTAAGCTGCTAATGTGTACAGGACCTGACTTCTTATAGAATGGAAGCTCTATAGCAGTAAGCAGGAATCCAAGAGATGTAGCACTTGCGTATGTACAGAATCTCTGTCAGTCATATAGATGAACGAGGGACACGACTGCTTCCCAGTGGTATTGCATTTCTTCCTTCCTCTCCAATAGGATTTTATTAAGACCTTTCATAATAAATGCAATAATCTCTATACAGTCATACCTCTTGTTACGTTTGCTTCAGGTTAAATCTTTTCAGGTTGCGTCCCACGGCGACCCAGAAGTACCAGAAATGGTTACTCCCGGGTTTTGCCACTCACGCATGCGCAAACGCACAAAATGACATCACACGCATGCGCAGAAGCGGCAAATCGTGACCCGTGCATGCGCAGACGAGCAGACACGGGTTGCATTCTGCTCATGTTGCAAATGGGACTCTGGAACGGATCCCGTTCGCAACCAGAGGTACCACTGTACAACATTTCTATATGGATGATTCACAATTCTTTAGTATCTTTCCCCAGCAGCGGCAGAGCATACACCCGCTCTGCCCAGGGTGGGCCTGCTCCCGAGGGTGGGCAGGACGCAGAGGGTGCCCTCCCAGGCACAGGATAGCCACTCGGGTGCATGGAGCGGTGCGTGCGCCCTGCAGCCAGGGTGGAGCAAGCTGCCCACAGGGGTGGAGCAAGCCATCGATGGCGGACATTCAGTGCTCCGCCCACCCGCAACACCCAAGCCTCCCCCAAGCTGTTAAAATGAAGGGGAGAGAGGGGAGTGCCACCGGCAAAGCTGCACAGCTCTCCCCCTTCCCCTGACGGCTCAGAGTATGGTTGGGCGTTGCAGGTGGGCGGCACACCGAATATCACCCCCCTCAGTGAAGACACCCATGGCAGACCACCCCCACCGCACCCCCTTCCTCCACCCCTGTTCCCCAGTCTTGATGGGAGTTGGAGCCAGCAATATCTGGAGGACTCTGGAGGACCATAGGTGGTCCAGCCCCAGCCTATGGTATAGCTCAGTGATGGGGAACCTATGGTCCCTCCAGAAACGCTGTTGGACTACAACTTCCATCAGTCCCCACCAGCATGGCCAATGGCCAGGGATGATGGGAGTTGTG
This sequence comes from Podarcis cretensis, assembly GCF_951804945.1. Lineage (NCBI taxonomy): Eukaryota > Metazoa > Chordata > Lepidosauria > Squamata > Lacertidae > Podarcis > Podarcis cretensis. Next base: position 20,893,916 of record NC_137181.1, read on the forward strand.
GTCCAACAGCACCTCTGGACAGTTTCCCCTTCCCTGCCTGAGTTCACCTTGGCAATAACAGCTTGAATGTTGCACATATGGATCAAAACCAGGAAAGCCTCCGAATAAAATGGAACAATGACTGTTTCCGATGGGTTTCATAGAACGGTGCCAAATAAGATGCATTTGTCTTGCTGCACCAAAGGGCTGCGGAAGCCATAGGAAGGGAGGGAAATGCAGGAAGATTATATGTTGTACAAAGGCAGTCAAGACAAACATTAAAAGCAGGGGGACTGAATACAGCTCTAGAATGTCTAAATTACTCTTGGCCAAAATGTCTGGCTTACCACTGGAATAGTATAATTACAAAGCTAGCATGAAGCAGGCTGTGGATCTAGTTACCCATTTCTTACTAGCAATAGCAGCAAAAACTTCTCTCTTTTTTCTTCTCCCGCTTTTTGCCAGTAGCAGGGGCGCTTGACAGAAACCTTGTGTCTTATACATGATGTGACTTATAGGCAAAAACTGTTTTTAATCAGGCAAATCTTTAACTGGTATGCAGTTGCGGTCTCACTTCTCAGATGTCAGGCGGAACTGAGGAAAGGAGGGGAATTAAATCAGTGGTGTAAATTTTGTTTTAGAATGTGTACTTCAAATACCCCCTTTATATTAACCGGGGGCCTGTTTAATTAGGTAGTTGTGTTGTCCTAGAAAATGCATGGGCAGTAATGTGGAATGTTTTGTATCTGTTTGTTTTTCTTAAGCCGGAGTGTATTCTTCTCTCACCCCTGTCCTTTTTTTCTCTCCCTCTTTTCTTTGCCGGTCTTGCGAAGCACAAATGACCCCACAACAAATACAAGAAGGCTTCGCATTTGCCTAGGCCTAGCTGATTAACCGCACAGTTGTGAGCCAAGCTGCTTGGTTGGACAAGGCAAGCCTCGCTTTAGGTTTTGAGGGTTTATACGGGAGAATGGAGACCAATGAGGATCGCTTGCTGTTTCTAGCAAACTCAGGGCCACATTCAGACCATACATTTAAAGCCCAGTGATTACAGTCATGGCTTTCTCCCGAGAATTCTAGGAGCTGTAGTTAAGAGTTGTTAGAAGACCCTGTTCTCCTCACAGAACTACCACTCCCAGAGTAGTTTAACAATCAATCCTTCTTCACTCACCCAGGGTTCATGTTTCCTTTGGAAATGAGGCGCAACAGAAACTGTAGTGTCTTTAAGATATAGAGGCAACCCAGCCCAATGGGTGGGGTATAAGTAATAAATTATAAGCATTATTATATGGTTTATCTACACATATACACAACCTGAGCCTATGATGGAGGGGCTCACAGCTTTGTGCTCCCAGAGGGTTCTGTTTCTCCCATGGCCACTGGCTTGGATGGCAGCTGAAATCTGCCATGACTCTCTAGCTCCCTTGCTTCGTTTAACAGGCTGCCCCTGTTTTTCCTAAAACACACCACAGCCAACTGAAATCCTAAAAACTCCTTGTTATGTACTGAAGTTCTCACCCTGGGCCAGCAGGGGGATACAGTAGATAGTTATGCAAATAAGGGATCGAAAGTGATGTTCAGTGATTGGATAGTTTTAGAAAATTGTTACAGCTACGTTGTATTGGAGCTCTATATAAGCAGGCTGACTGAACCCTTCAGTTCAGTTCTGTTCTGGCCTCTGAATAAACAAAAGCTGTTTGAAGAATCACTGTGTCGTCTGATATATTCACCCACAACTTAACACTCCTCCCCTTCCAACATTGGCCTCCCCCCTGTCCCCCGCTAACTCTGAGCTGAAGGAGGGATCCCTCTCTCCGGCGAGATTCCCAATGGCCCATCACTTTCCTTTCGTTCTCCTTAATGGCCCATTCCAGGTGATTTCCTGAGCAAGGGAAGCCAGCCTGGATTGATTTTAACATACTAAACCCAGGGTCTGGCATCCAGGAATTAGAAGTGGGGTCCAGGTACCCCACAAACTCAGGGAGGCACATAAGAATATATATATATCCTAACAGTGTTTGTTGGATGGCACATACAGTAGTTACTAGCTCAGTGATGGTGTTCTTTGGCCCAGTGCTTATGTCACAGGAGCGCCATGGTTCCCATGCTCCATCACTCCATCCCATAATACTCCAGTTATGGTAAGAAAATGTAGGGACGATGTGGAAAGGGTGGAATGGGAACATGAAGGGGACCACACGGCAGCCCTTTCCTCAAATATAGCTTCTGCTGCTAGCTTGATTCTCCTCCACCCCCAAAGCCCACCCTCCCCATTTGGATTCCACATTGTTCCATTATAGAATGGCATGTACATACAGGGGCATACTGGGAACATACTGGGAACAGAGGAACTGTAGCCACAACACCCACAATGCATAAGAACTGGACCCTACTCAGTCCTTGACATGTGGTGGGCACTTGAATCCATCCATGTATGTGTGTTTGTGTTTGTGTGTGTGTGTGTGTGTGTGTGTGTGTGTGTGTGTTTGCTGACACAGCTCCCAGACCACTTAACTTTTACAAAGTACAGTCTTCCTCACTTCACTTATTTTATACATAAATTAAGAGGGAAGTGGAAATATTTGGCTCATTTTTAAAGAATGAAGTGCTTGGCATTCATTCTTTTCGCTCCCGCTGACAAATAAATTGTATCAATTATGCCATTCTCCTGGTCTTGTTATTTTGACTTCTTGACTTGCCCCATACCCTCTGATATATAAATTAGCAGCCTTCTGTACAATGCACAACTGTATTTGTTCACAAGGAACGCTTTGGATTTCTTTCGACGTTTTCTTTCACCCTCCCCGCCCCCCCTTCCACTTCCTAATGGTTTATGCCCAGAAGGAGATCTTTTGAAAAATGACCTCCTAGCATAGGCTGTGTTTAATGAGTACATTTAAACATGCTTTAGCTACAAATCTTATCAGTTGATTACTTAACCTTTTGCGGATAAGTTAAATATTTTCTACAGTGTTTAAATAAGTATGATACTTAGCTTTCAGTAGGAGGCAAAACCTGTGGGGTTTTTTTTCATTTAAATTACCACAGTGCATTTATTTATCTTCTTTTTTATAATGATCAAAGAAAAGTCACATACTTGGAACACGGCAAGATATATTAAGTACTTTGTTATGAATTCTTCCGCAGTTTATCTGGCAGAGCTGCATGCCTCCCAAAATTGCAAGAAGTGCTGTCTTGAATAGACCGCAACACATCACAGGCCATAGCCTATTAAGTCAAACCTCGGTATTCCCCTTGTAACGAAAGAATGGAATTCAGGATAGATTAGGGTTACCAGACCAATTCCATCCCCAGAATGTCCCCGGATTTCATCTAATGTCCCCAGGAAATGCAGCAGCAGCAGCAGTCTCAGCAGCCCGGAGCACTTGGCTCTGGCTGGCTTCAGGAGCGGCTCAGAACTCCCCATATGATGGTGGTGCAGGGGCTCTAAGATGCAGCTTCCAGGCTGCCTCCACCTTCCCTGACCCCAGCAAGTAAGCTGTGAAGGGAAGCTTCACGCTGCCTATCAGAGCTTGTGTGCAAGCAGGAGGGGGCAGGGATCTCTCAGTTAGGCAACGGGAAGCCTCCCTTCCCAGCTGAGGGATCCCCGCCCCCTCCTGCTTGCATGCAGGTAGGAATGGGATTGGGGCTGCTCCGATGGGAAGGGAGGCATCGCGCTGCCTGAGAGATCCCTGCCCCCTCCTGCTTGCACACAAGTAGGAGTTGGGATGGGGTGCTCCGAAAGGCAGCGTGGACTTTTGTCCTTCTAACTACCAGCGTAGAGTTAAACCATGACACTCACTCCCATAGAAGGCTGTGATGGCCACCAACATGGATGGCTTTAAGAGAGGATTAGGCAACTTAATTGAGGATAAGGCGATCAGTGGCAAGTAGCCCTGATGAGTGTGTTCCACCTCCATTGACCCTAGCAGATCCCGCTTTTCCTTAGGACATCCCTATTTTTATCTGAGACACGTTGGAGGGTATGGAGCTGTGCAACTCCCGAGCCAAGGAAATAAGTAACTCAACAACCTTTAGAAGACATCTGAAGGCAGCCCTGTATAGGGAAGGTATTTTTAAAATGTTTAATGGGGGTTTTTTTTGGGGGGGGGTTGGAAGCTGCCCAGAGAGGCTGGGGCAACCACTCAGTCAGATGGGTGGAGTATGAATAGTAAAATGATGTTTATGATGATGGAATAGGATGTCACTATTTTCATCAGAGAAATGTTAGAGGGTATGGTGTTGTGGCAAGTTTTCCTTTCCTTGAGCTCGAGCCTTGCCTCTCTGCCATGACTGCTCTTTAAAGCTTTTTTAAAAATAATAAAACAACTAAGTGTCTTACATGATGTGTAGTTTGATCAAAGATATACCACTTCTGCCAAAGTGGGCTAAGACCCATGAAAATGTATGACACAATCAATGCATCCATCAATGTTTTTGCCATGGGTTCCTTTGGGATCCAAGCTGTGCCACTGCAACTCATCCAGTCCCAGGGGGACCCAGTGATGCCAGATCCAAACACAGATCCTGCTAGGGAACTGCTTTTCCTGCAAGCCTACACAACTTAAGTGTATACAGCAAGCCTACAGCTGGTCTGCTTCATAACAGAGGAACCAGCCAGGAACGGGGCTGCTGAGTGATCTTTTATACAAGCTGCCCCCACCTCCGCCAGCAATGATGCTTCAGGGCCACTCAGCTCCACGGACATAATCAGACATTTGCTATTTTTTAATTTCCTTGAGGCAGCATTTGCTACACTCCCTTCCTCTGACGCTGGACCAAAGTCTCCTCCGTGGCTGTGCGATGGGGGCGTTGTCGTGCCAACAGTTACCTTCTGATCTTGGAGAACAAATAGGTATTTATTGCAGAGATTAAATGAGTGACGCCTTTCAGCTGCATGCCTGACAAACAGCTTAGCCCTGCTGCCCTCCTGCTGACATTTGCCTGACCTGGAATGCCCACCAGTCTCTCCAGAAAAGTGGTGTTCTTGTTTTCTCCAGAGCCAAGGCTGCTGCTGGCGACCAAGTCAAACAGCTCTCCACCAAAGCCACAGATGCTTAAGTGTCTGAACGAAACTCTCTTCTAGGCTGTGGTTCAACAGTTTCTCCCCTCCCCCCAAAAAAATAATAACTTTGGGAGCTTCAACTATCACCAAACCTGACAACAACTCTGCAGCAGCTTTTACATAATACTTTTCCTCCAAAGAATGCTACAAGGATGACAATGTTTACATCCCTCCTTCCCTCCCAAAACAGCATGGTAGTGGTTGTGGTGGTAGTAGTAGTTATTACCCACTTCATTTCTGTGCCACCCTTTCTCTGGATGGAGCCCAAGGCAGTGAACAACATAACAGCAAGAACAGCAATTGCACAAAATGATGGAAAACATTTGCCTGGGCAGCCGCATGATGTGACCCATGGGAGTAGCAAAATAACAAGATTGTACAATGGTGTTGGGATAAAATCAGGCTGAATCTTTATTGACAGCAGCAGGCTGGGTAAAGGTTGGCTCGTATTGAGTCCCAGGATCAGTTCATCATTCCACAAGCCCCATGTTGATGGAATGGATATGCCTGGTTTGGACCAAACCTGTTCTGTGGGAATTGGTCAGTGTTGACCCTTGCCATGGTGCAAGCTAAGCAAGCAAGGTCTTCCTACCGGGCAGATAGGTAAAGGTAAAGGTAAAGGTAAAGGACTCCTGGATGATTAAGTCCAGTCAAAGGCAACTATGGAGTGCAGCACTCATCTCGCTTCAGGCCGAGGGAGCTGGCGTTTGTCCACAAGCAGCTTTCTGGCCAGCATGACTAAGCCACTTCTGCCACAATGGAACACAGTGACGGAAGCCAGAGCTCACAGAAATGCTGTTTACCTTCCTGCCACAGTGGTACCCATTTATCTACTTGCACTGGTATGCTTTCAAACTGCCAGGTTGGCAGGAGCTGGGAGAAAGCAATGGGAGCTCACTCCGTCACGGGGATTCAAACCGCCGACCTTCCGATTGGCAAGCTCAAGATACCCCAGGTATCTTGTCCAAAGATACCCCAGGCAGGTAAAGGTAAAGGTACCCCTGCCCGTACGGGCCAGTCTTGACAGACTCTGGGGTTGTGCGCCCATCTCACTTAAGAGGCCAGGGGCCAGCGCTGTCCGGAGACACTTCCGGGTCACGTGGCCAGCGTGACATCGCTGCTCTGGCGAGCCAGAGCCGCACACGGAAATGCCGTTTACCTTCCCGCTGGTAAGCGGTCCCTATTCATCTACTTGCACCTGGAGGTGCTTTCGAACTGCTAGGTTGGCAGGCGCTGGGACCGAGCAGCGGGAGCGCACCCCGCCGCAGGGATTCGAACCGCCGACCTTTCGATCGGCAAGTCCTAGGCGCTGAGGCTTTAACCCACAGTGCCACCTGCGTCCGCAGGCAGATACCCCAAGCTAAATAGCAGTATTTTTCAGCAGTACAACATTATCCATCACTTAGCAAAGGAAGGAAGTGGCTTCATAACTGACACAAGGGCCAGTGAGGCAGAGCTGTTCAATTCCAGCCTTAGATGCAATGACACCACCATCACCACCTTGAGTTCAGTTTAGTGGAGAAAATGGTACCTGTGGGATGTGCTTCTAAGGTGATCTTCCTTCTGACACAATGCAGACCTGGTTCTCCCAAACAGATCCTGGTTAACAGCCCTCAGGTAGAGAGTTGAAAGGTGGGAAGGAGTTGAGTGACAAGAACATGTCTATAGTTGCAAAATGAAAGATGCATTTAATAACAAATTATATAATTGTAGAGCTAGTAGAGACACGAAGACAATCTAATTTAGTTCTCAGCACCAAAACAAGATCTTTTAAGTATCAAATGCATTAAAGGTCTATTCTCAAAGGGCGGAATTATTATTTATTAGATCTATATACCACCCCTCATCACAATATCTCAGGGCAGTTTGCAATATAAAAATACAAGGCAAAAGCACAAATAAATAGCTAAAAGAAAAGAAACCACAAAAGACAATATCCCCACCTCCCACAATCACATTTGCTTGGCTGTAGAATATTAAGCAGCCAAAGGTCTGGTTGAAGAGGAACCCCCTATAATGAAGGCACCAGGCAAACCTCCCTGGGGAGGGCATTCCACAAATGGGGAGCCACTGCAGAAAAGGCCCCGTCTTCACCATGTTTATCCAGAAGTAAGCCCCACTGAGTTCAACGGGAGCTTCCTCCCAAGCAACTGTGCATAGGATTTCAGCATTTATTAAACAAATCTAGGTGATTCAGTTTAATGATCCTTGCCATACCCTATAAGAAAGTGAAAGCAGAGAGGGTGTTTGTAAGTAGGAGTTTGGCTCTTCAAGGCTGGAGGTCACTCTGTTCTGTACCCCCTCCACAGTTTCCCACATTTCCCCCAAACAGTCAATCTGCATTCTGTGGCCACTGAGCAATTCAGTCCTCATGGGGCTGTTTTGGAAGTTCTTCCCCTTACGGTTTCTGTAGTGGAGGTTGTTTGCTTGTTTGCACTGTTGCAAACCCTGGCCTTTAGCCAAGTCAGCTGATACCTACCTCTTGTGTGAAGATGATGCCAGCTTGGCTACATAAGCAACAGCGCTCACACTTGTGAAGTGCAAACTTCTCCCTCCCCTCCCCTTCAGTTGATGGGGAGGGGATAAAGAGGCACTTTGCCAGCCCTATGCTTAGTGCTTCTGAAAGATGGCCAGACCATTGGATCATCCTGTTCTGCGTAGGCTTAACTCCAGGATCTCAGCTGAAGCTCCATTGCCCAGTCCTGGTATCTTGTTAAGTGAAGATCAGAGCCGTCTTTACCCGGGGGTACAAGGGATGTGGTGCAGCTGGGCGCCAAACTCTGGGGGGCGCCAAATGCATACTGGTCCCTCTTGATTGGCAGCAGTGAAAAGCAATGGAGCGGAAGTCCCCGCCCCCTCCATCATCACTCTGTTACTCTGTAGCATCAAACAAAAGCAGTTTTTCTGCTGCGTCGTCATTACAGGTGAGCTATTCCCCTCCCAAAAAAAAGTTCAACAACTTCGCCCTGGTGCACCACAACTTTGAGTTTAGCCCTGGTGGAGATGCTGGAGAACTCATTCAAAGATCTCACCTGCTCTCCATCATGGAGCTATGGTCTCCACACCGACTCACTTGTCAATTCAGAGAGCCCACAAGTAAAGGAGCAGAGCAGTTATGCAAGAAGACCCTGAGACAGCTGGAGAGAGAGGCTGGGAAGAAGTGGCCTTTCCAGATGTTGTCGGACTACAACTCCCATCAGCTCTGACCATTGGCCATGCTGGCTGGAGCTGATGAGAGTTCAACTTATAGAGAGCCAAAGACAATCTTTGATCATATAAAGACGTTGTCTGGTGCTTGGATGGCAGGAAGAAACTCCAAGTCTTAAGATGAGGGGAACCACCACATTGTCTTCTATGCAGGCTGCTATTCAGGGAGCAGATTAGCATCTCAAAACCCTGCACTAGTCTTGAATTTATGCAGCCCCGTTTTAAGGTTAATGAAGTTCTTTGTTCCCACAGCTTTTTTGTGAAAAAGCAAACTCATGTAGCAGATGAAAATCTGACCAAAAAGAAATTAATTGACATCTCCAAAGCGGCAGAGATAGAATCTCTGGGAACGGCTGAGTTTCTCTCAGAGGGCGTGGCATGCCACACTGGTATGCCAGGAGAGGATGGCAAGCAGGGCAGGAAGACTCCAGAACAACAAACATTTAAACATTTCAGTGTGGCAAAAATACAGTACCAAACTTATTATTTGCAGAACATGGATCGGTATCTTTTCCAAATGAGAGGAAGAACATCAAGAGATACTAAGGGCAATTCTAGAATCACCATTTTGCAATGTATTTCTTATGGCATGAGCAAATTTTTAATCTGAAAGTGCGGCCCACAGAAAAAGAAAAACTTTGAGAACTACTGAACTTTCCTTTCGGGAATTATAGGGACAGAACTACCCAAACTGTATAGAAATTTATTCATGTATGTGACTACAGCAGCAATAATGTTATTTGCCCAAAAATGGAAAGAAGAAGACGTCCCGATGAAAGAAGAATGGATACAAAAACTTATGGAATATGCAGAAAAGGCAAAACTTACCGGAAAAATAAGAAATCAAGATAACAAAGTCTTTATAAAAGAACGGAAATGGTTTATTGAATATTTACGAACAAACTGTAAACGGATAAGAACGTTGGAAGGATTATTATAATAATTTGCAGTTTTATAAGAGTATACATTTAAAGTAGATGAATAAATGATTATGTTAATTTGGAATATGCAGAAAATATATATATATATATATATATATATATATATATATATATATATATATGTGAACCGCAGAAAGAAGGGGAAGGAAGTTGAATTTTGAAAAGTTAAAATGATTGTAAAGTTATTGAAATATATAAAATTGAAAATCATAAATACAAATTAAAAAAAATAACAACTGAGCTAAAGTCACAGTGTTGATTCCATCCATTTGCTGTTACCTCCTTACCAATCCACCCCCAGTTCCGTAATCTCCTTCCTCCTACTGCTGGTCTACTGCAGCTACCTCCAAACACTACCTTCCCCCTCCATTCACCCACGGTCTCCTCTGCTTTCCTGTTCCCAAGCTGTCCTGCAGTTCCTGCTCCTGCAAGAGAGGATCCTGAGATCTCTTAATCCACCAGACATCAACATTCCCAGGCCCTTTCGCTAGAGGGCTGTTGCGTGTTTGCTCAGCGTGAAAACTGCAGGTCTTTTTTTAGCCCAGTTTTTGCAGCATAACTAACTAACTAGGGCGAGGTGGTACAAAGGAGGCACCTGCTCCCGAGGCACCACCTGCGCCAAAGCTCGAAAACGGGCCTCCCAAGGTCAGGTTGTTTGTTTACAGTTATTAAAATCACGTCAAATTATGTCACCTCTTCATTTCGCTTTGGAACAATTACCTAGACGTGTTTTCAAGGTGGCAGATGAGAAGCCAGATATAAGCTCGCTGCAGCTCCTTGGGATGTTTGAAGAGGGAAAGCAACCCAGGCATCACACGTGGGATGCAAATTCAGCTGCACCTCTCAGCCCTGTCGTGCAGCCTTCAAGGTTTAAAATTTTAAAAATCACCCATTCGCTCATACATTTCCTCCTTTTTCCTGGACATTCACATGTAGGTGAGGAGCTAAAGTTGGAAGGGAAGTCAGGTGAGCAAGGTGCTGATCTCACATTCACCTTTGGCCAGTCTCCGTGGGGCCACCAAGTCTGGGGGCATCCTCTTCTGAGTTCCCTGTGAAGCAGCGTGAGGACGCATCTCTCTTTGGGGTGGAAGGGGCTGCTACCTGGAGGACTCCCAAGAAGAGGGGAGAGAAGAACACGCCACAAGGGAGGGTGTTCAGAAAGGGGTGAGGGGCTCTGCCAGCAAGGGGTGACTATGACTGCAATCGTGAATCAGGAATTCTAACAAAAACTGGACTTCTGAGGCTCATAGGGCAGCTGCAGAAAGAATGTAGTTGGTTCAGGGAGCTGTGGACTCAAAAAAGGTTGAACACCTCTGATCTATGCCATGCCATAGGGAAACAGAAGGCAAAGATTCTTTAATGGAGACCAGCAGCCCCACATGCTCACGAACCAGGAGAGAACCAGAGAGAGAAGCATCTGCCTCAAGGCTGCAGGTTATTTTTGCATCAGAAAGGCTCTTTTGATCCCTAGCTGGCTCTTGTCTGTGATGTCTTACAAATCAATTACAGTTATACCTCAGGTTCACAGATGCTTCAGGTTGCATTTTTGGGGGTTACAGACGTGCCGAAACCCAGAAGTACTGGAACGGGTTACTTCCGGGTTTCGGTGGTCGTGCATGTGCAAAAGCACCAGATTGCGCTTTGTGCATGTGCAGAAGCGTCGAATCGCAACCCGTGCTTGTGCAGACGTGGCACTGCAGGTTGCGAACGTGCCTCCCGCACGGATCACGCTCGCAAACCGAGCGTCCACTGTAGTTAATACAGCTCCCCTGCAAATAGCTCCAACAGAGTACAGTCGCATTTATAAAACCCTCCTTTCCAGTCTATGCAGATCCCCTTAGAGCAACAATTATTAAACCACTCCAGGGCCTTTCAGAGTTAATGATTTCCCCTCTTTGCCCGGTTTGGCTTTCACCATATCTCGAAGCACACATTTTCCAGGCTTCATAAACCCATGGTAAAAATGGTCAAAAAGTCAAGCTCTTCCCCACTTTCCAAGGCAACATACCATACCTTGAAATGCCCTTGGCTGGCATTACAGGCCTTCTTTCTTCTAATTTGCTCTTGGTTCCAGGTATTTTACCTGTTTGCAGGACGTCGGTAGACAGGTCAGGAAGATTTGGAGGCTGGGAGCTGGTCCCTACCATTAGGCAGAGTGAAGCAGCTGACTCAGACAGCAGACAAGGTGTTGGAGGACAGGTCTCTGTGTGCACCAGGTTATCAGTCAGGTGATCCCTAAGATGCTCTGCTGCCTTCAGGTGAGTGTTTAAGTAAGATTCAGCTGCCAAGAACACTTGGTTTCACGATGTAGAATTGAGGCATCATCTTGCAAGCAGCAAAATTTCTTGGGCCACCCTCAGTTCAGAGACTGTGAACTGGGAAGACAAATTGCCTGGGAGACCAAAGAGGCATTAAGGGTGTGGTGGTATTTCACAGCCTTGTATTTCATACTGTGCCTTGTTAAGTCTCAGTTTATCAAGAGCAAGCTGTTTAGCTGTAGAGGAGAGGAGCCAGTTTGAATGAGCTGTTGTCCTGTTTTATAGAAGTGATTTTAGGTTCTAAGTAAAGGCATCATTGCGATAGACAGTAAGTTGACACTGCTATAGTTTGCTACAGGTGTCCAGGCAGTGTATTTGGTCCTGGGAAGGAACATAGGTAAGAAGAAGAGCTTTGCATGCAGAAGATCCATGGTTCAAGGCACAATAGAGATTGGGTGCTGGGGAAAGATCCTGGGGACCCTCTGCCAATCAGAGCAGATAATACGAGCCTAGATAAATGAACAGGCTGACTTCCTGTGATTCTAGTATTATTCCACTCCATCCAACGTTTCACAACCAGAGAGACATGCTTGTAGCACCAGAATTCCCATGCCTACAGCCATTGAGCAAGCCCACCACCACTAAAACACCTTGTGCAAGCAGCAATAAGCTCATGCTAAGTTGCCTCCATTCATTTTTTTAATCCTTTAGCATTCAACATAATATAAAAACGGGCTATTGTTTCACAGCATCACCCAAAACTCAGGGCTTTTCAATAACATGCAGTCTGCATGTCAACTGCTAACGAATCCAGCAGCATTCAGGATAGGCGTGCAAACTGCCCTGCTGTACAAGGTGACCCAGGAAGAAAAATTGTCACTGGCGAGACCGTGTTTGTCTACAGAATTAGGCCACTGCCAGTAGCAGTACAAATATTTCCTCCTTGAAGTGAGCAACGCAGCCAGGTATTCCTTCTGCTGGGCTGTTTGCCATCCGTTCACTCAGGTCACAAGATTACATCATTTCGTTGCTCTAATATTTCAAAGCAGTGGAAGGTTCAAAATGGGATCCAGTTTGCCAGAAGGGATGTTTATGTTTAAAGGGGAGACTAGTTTGGTCTGTCTCTCTTAGACGTTCTTGTGAAAAAGAAGTCTTTATGCAACACAGAACAACTCCGTGTCTGAATGGGTCGACACCTGAGAGCCTTAGTCAGATGGCTGCTCTTCTTTACTCGGGATGGCTGCTCTTCTTTATTTTGTCCTCGTCATCAAGAGTTGTTGCTGAGTCATCATGAACTCAAACCAAACCAGAGTTTTCTTCCTTTGGCATGTGATGAGCTGTGTGGTCTTTGCTTTGAGGAATGCTGGGGAGTTATAAAGTTCTAGAAAAGAAAGGCGGAAAACCACTGGCAAAAGGTGTTTGGAGTATCAGCAAGACTCAAACTGTTTCATTCACATTCACTGCTGAGGATGTTCCAAGGGGGTGGAAAAAACACATTTATAACTGGAAAACCAGTGATGAAATACTAACCATAAACAATGAGTATCGAAGTCCAGATAACTCATAACTTATTGACTAGAACTGCTTCCCTGCATGCCCTCCAACATTTATTTGATGAAAATGGGAATGTCTTATTCCGTTGTTGTTGTTGTTGTTATCCACCCGTCTGACTGGGTTGGCACTCTAGGTGGCTTCCAACATATATAAAAGCATAATAAAACATTTTAAAACTTCCCTATAAAGGGCTGCCTTCAGATGTCTCCCAAAGGTTGTATAGTTACTTATCTCCTTGGCTCAGGGGTTGCATAACTCCATATTCTCCAACATTTCTCTTATGAAAATAGGGATGTCCTAAGGAAAAGTGGGACATTCCAGGATCAAATCAGAACCCAGAATAACATCTGTGAATCTGGGACTGTCCCTGGAGAATAGGGGTACTTAGAGGGTCTCTCAGATCCTAGAACCAAGTGGACAGGTCCAGTCAAGAATATAATAGCCCTGCTGGAACATGCATACATACATACATAGATAATTTTATTTTTATGCCACCTTTCCATAGTTCAAACCATGCTCAAGGCAGGGACTTCCGGTTTGGATCGCAAGCAGCAGGGAGCGCGGAGAAGCCGCTGAAGGGCTTTTCCGAGCCTCACGGGGGCTTGGGGGCAATGCAAGGGCACTGCAACCTCCAAAATCTCAAGGGCGGCACCCTTGAGGGACAAGCTGTCCAGCAGCGTTGGGGTAGTTCCGACGTTGTTCGGGTTGTTGTTTTTTTAAAAAAAGGACTCGAGAGCGACGGGACTGAGAAACGCGAATGGTAAGCTCTGCGGACCCCATGTTGCGATGCCTCTAGCTCCCACTGGAAAAGCGACAAACCTCCGTAACTTTGAGAACAGAACCCTTAGTGTTTTTGGAATAATTCTTGGCTAACAATTTGGATTATACACTAAGTGAACTCTGGATGTAAAAGGATTTAATTGAGGAGCCCAACCCGTTTTTCGGAGTGAAAATGGCGCAGGATATATAGCCGTAAGAGTGAAGAAAGGAAGTGATTAGTCACCGCTGTAGAAACAGAAAAGTGAAAGTCCTCAGCAACTTGTAAGCGAGGCAAAGGAAACTAAATAATATAAAAGTAACAAAGAAGACCTTTAGAGACTTTGTATTCTTTCTGGGGAGAGCTTTAAAAGATAAGAGAAAGAACTGAACAGAGTGGTTACAAAGAGTGAAATACTTCGAAGCCTTAATCCTTAATACTGAAACATAAGGGGGAAGGAGGGGAGAAGAGAGAAGACGAAATAAAACACAAAGGCTTTAAAATAGATATTAAATAATAATCTTCATATTTTTTTATTTTGTTTGCTTTAAATCCTGAACCCCCTCAAATCCTGAACCCCCTCAAATTCTCAAATTTTATGAGAAATTGTACAAAAAGGAAGATGAAGAGATAACCTGGATAGAATAATATTTAGAAGACTACAGTGGGAAGACCATAACAGAGGAAGAAAGAACTCAATTAAATAAACCTATAAAAGCAGAAGAGATCCAGGATGCGATAAGGAAGATGAAACCAGGGAAAGGCCCGGGACCGGACGGACTGTCAGCTAAATATTATAAAGGATTGGAAAACCAACTAACGCCAGTGCTATGTGACATCATGAACAATATATTAAGAGGAGGTAGGATACCAGAGACATGGAAAGAGGCCCACATTACGATGATCCCTAAACCGGACACGGATAAATTAAATATCAAAAACTATAGACCTATATCACTATTAAACAACGATTATAAAATTTTTGCAGAGATAATGGCAAACAGACTCAAAAAATGCCTAGTAAATTTAATACATAAAGATCAAGCAGGATTCCTCCCATATAGGTTACTCAAAGACAATGTAAGGCATATCATAAACATCATTGAATATCTGGAGTGTAAGAATGAGGTACCTGCGGCGCTGATTTTCATCGATGCAGAGAAGGCATTCAACACTATCTCATGGCTGTTCTTATTAAAAAGTATGGAGAAAGCAGGGCTAGAGGGCGAATTTATGGAAGGAATAAAATCGATTTATTCGAACCAATCTGCTAAACTGATTATAAACAATAATCTAACAAATTCATTCAAAATTGAAAAAGGAACAAGACAGGGATGCCCTCTATCCCCGCTTTTATTCATTATGGCATTAGAGGTAATAACGAACAAGATAAGAGCAACACCAGAGATTCGAGAGATCAAAGTTGGAACGAAGGAATACAAACTAAAAGTATATGCAGATGATCTGATGCTATCCCTAGAAGAACCGCAGAAAAGCGTTAGTAAGGCCTTGGAGTTATTAGAAGAATATGGCAAACTATCTGGTTTTAAATTAAACAAATTAAAGACAAAAATGTTGACTAAAAATTTGGGAAAAGATGAAAGAGAAAAACTGGAGATACAGAATGGAATCAAGGTGGCTAAAAAAATAAAATATTTGGGAATTTGGCTAACCACTAAAAACATAAATCTAATTCAGGATAATTATTCCACAACATGGAAGGAGATTAAAAAAGATCTAGATACGTGGAACAGAGTAAAACTTTCGTGGGCGGGAAGGATGGCGGCAATAAAAATGAACATACTCCCAAGAATGATATTTTTGTTCCAAAACATCCCAGTGATTAGAGGTTCCTCAATGTTTAAAGATTGGCAAAAAAACTCTCTCGAAATTTATATGGCAAGGGAAAAGACCGAGAATTAGATTTAAATTACTTACAGATCGGAAAGAAAGAGGGGGATTCTCCGTACCTAATCTGAAGTTATACTTTGAGGCCTCATGCCTCTGCTGGATCAGAGATTGGATAAATTTGGAAGACACGGATCTGTTAGACTTAGAAGGCTTCAACAACAGGTTCGGTTGGCATGCCTATTTGTGGCTAAATAAAGAAAAGGTATATAAAGGTTTTTCAAACCACATTATTAGAGGGCCAGTATACAAAGTTTGGGAGAAAAATAAAAAACTTCTGGAATGGAAAACACCCTGGTGGTTATCCCCAATTGATATTTTAACAACCAAAAAAGCAAATATGGAAGGAGAAAGACTGACATATGAAGACCTACTGATAAGATCAGAGAGTGGATGGAAACTGAGAACATATGAGGAGTTGAAAGACAAACTAACAGGCTGGCTGCAATTTCATGAAATAAACGCAGTATGGAAGGAAGACAAAAAAAAGTAGGGATAAACGAGAAAAAAAATCTAAATTCCAGATAGAAATAATTGAAGGTAAATCCAAGTTATTATCTAAAATGTATAACATATTATTAGATTGGGACACTAAAGATGAAGAAATAAAGAAGGTCATGACAAAATGGGCAATGGACTTGGGATACAATATAGAATATGATAAGTGGTTGAAATTATGGACTAGTGGAATGAAATTCACGGCATGTGTCTTACTCAGAGAAAATTTGGAAAAAATTATGTATAGGTGGTACATCACACCGGCAAAACTAGGAAAAATGTACAAAACAGGAAATAAGGCTTGCTGGAAGTGTAAAATCAAAGAAGGCAATTTCTACCATATGTGGTGGACCTGCGAAATAATGAAGAAGTTCTGGGAACTTATTTATAATGAGTTAAAAAATATATATTTAAATATACCTTCCCTAAAAGACCAGAGGCCTTCTTACTAGGAATAATTGGGGATGAAATCAAAAAAGAAGATAAGACATTATTCCAATATGCCATAGCCGCTGCTAGAATATTAATTGCAGAAAATTGGAAAAGCCCAAATACCCCAACGATCAGAGATTGGCAAACAAAATTATATGAATATGTTGATTTAGCAAAAATGACACAAAAAATCAGAAACCAAAAAAATACAAAGTTTCTTAGTGACTGGAATAAATTTATGGTATACATTGAAGGAAACTACAGAGACTTAAAAACTATAGCAGGTTTGATATAAGTCTTATGACACGTAAACCAGTAACAATTAATAGCTGCAGAAAAAAGAAAGAATTTTTATTAAGAAGCCCGAAATCGGGAGGGAAGGAGGTCAATGGGTGTGTAGAGAAAAGGTTTAAATATTTAAAGATATAAAGATTCAAGGAAGAAGACAAAGAACTGTAATGGATGTTATCTTTGTGCTATGTATGGATATTTCTTTTGGATTTGTTGATTTTTTTTTCTTTTGGTTGTTTTTTTAAGAGAAACTCAATAAAAAGAAATTTTAAAAAAACAAACAAACCATGCTCAAGGCGGCTTACAACATGACAAAAATATGTAACTACAACATAACAAGAGGAGCCATAACCAATTCCCACATAAATCACAAGATCTAAAATAAAGACGGAAAAAAACCAACAGCAACAACCCCCCCAACAACAACAACAAAACCCAAACAACACTCCAGACCAAAGGCCCATTCTGTTCCCACAGCGACCAGCCAGATGCCTCTGGGAAACCCACAAACTCGGCATGAGCGCAATAAAACTCTCCCATTCATGTTCCCCAGAAACTGACATTCAGAGGCATACTGTCATCACATCACAACTAGTAGTCACTGATAGCCTCATCCTCCATGCCAGTGGTGGGTGTGGCCAAAATGGGTGTTGTCAATGCTGGTGGTGGGTTTCCCCACATTCCACCACATTCACCAAACACATGCATGCATGCACACACACATGCAACACGTGTATCCAATCTCTCACCCTACACTAGTCTCTCACCTCTACCCCAATTAGGCTCACAGGAAAGAGAGGGTTAACTTTTCCTTCCCCAGATGCAGCCTGCCGCTCAAATATCCCCCCTCCCCTGCAATTAGACTTTGAGGGGAGTACCTCCTCAACCTAACTGCTTCATTGGGGGCGGAATAGCAAAGTGGGGAGGCAATACTTTGGGTGGAAAAGCCCCACAGGCCACTTCCTCACCCTTGCACTGCAGTGTGGACGATGTGAGAGATTGCAGTCAAATGCAGCTAGCAAGCATAGGGCTAGTTAGTGCATGAAGGGATAAAGGACCACAGAGTTGTACAGTATTGCTAGATGGACTCAGCTCAGTCATGTCCCCTCTCCTCCAGAGATGGAAGAAGCGAAACCTTTCCTTTTCCTTTCTCTCTCTCTCTGCATCATGTAGGCCATGAGAAGGCCTGCTCCCAAACTAAGACCTCATAAGCTACTTTGCTGTATTCTCTACCCTAGACTATTTTGCCTGTATCATCCTTGCTGCTGCATGGAATGATGCATGGCTGAAACCTGGAATCAGTAAGTAAAGCATTTTAAACTTACTTAACAGTGTGTGGTCTGCTCATTGCAAGAGGGGTAGAAAGAGGCCAGTCACTCTGTGCAGATGAACAGAACAAAAAGATTTAACAGCCTGTATTCCTAAGGCTACACTACTGTTCAACTTCTGTGTTTATTACTCTGATACTAGGGCTCTGTGTGTGCCAGCCCCACAATTTGAATCCAGACACCCAGATGATGCTTTTGTTGTTCACCCACATACGTGGGTCCACAGGGATTCATAGATTTAATTCCCCACAGAAGGAACCACACAAAAGGCAAGTTCCCACCCCCCTGCCCCAAATGCAGGAGTGTATGGAAGGCCCATCTCCCATGCCCCAATCTTCAGTAGCAAGCTGTGAGGAAGAAATCCGATCCGGTGTGGATGCAATCTCAGCACCTCTGGGAAAGTAACCATGGTTTAGTTGCCAACGTCAAGGAGGAAACACAGGGCTGGGAAGCACCCGCAAGATCCGCTGTGAAAGGCTCAGTAAAACCCAAATCCACTGCAAAAACTAATAAATTTCTGTAGCTAGAAAACCTTGGAACCACTTAGTGAGGGAAAGTGCTTCCAAGCTTTAGGCCACATCAGAAAATCCTGGACACTTTGCATTCTGGTACTACAAACTTCCTTGTGCGTGTCTTTGTAAAATGCATTTTTTTCATACCATAGGATGGGGCTGACTTCTAAAAAGCAATTTTACTTTTTTTAAGAATGCCTGTTTGCTAGCAGTTCCCCACCACCACCACTTCACACACACACACACACACACACACACACACACACAACTTAATAAGCTCCTGGAATGGCAATGTAGCCAAGAATCCTTCGTGCTCTAATTGGTTGTTAGGAGGCTGGAGAGAGAGGGAGAGGGAGAGAATTATTGCTATTATTAACCAAAGCATGTACAGGACAAGAAAATCATATAAATATAGAATTCCAACACAAGGGAAACTAAAGATCTCAAGCTGTTTTCCGAAAAGAACAATTTCTGAAGATTTCTTATAAGCTACCCCAAAAAATGTAGTCAGAAACAGAAAAAAGCAAGTTTGAGAAAACTTCTGCCCCATCCTCCTCTCTTCATTCTGTTTAAAGTGGAAAGTGTTTTTTTTTTAAAATGTTTGGACTAAGTGCCCAATTGTTCAGCCCAAAGGCTTGCCTTGTCATATATTTTCTGTGGACCTCAGTTAATAATGTTTATTAATTTCAGCAGGCATACTCTGAGTATGGCTAGGGTTGGATAAAACCCTAGGTTTAGATCTTCAAGCACAGAACCAAAACCAAAGCTGGGATCCAGATAACCCAAAGGGTTTTTAGACATGCCCTGTTCAGTCAGCATCCCTCAGGGTGAATGGCATGCTGTCTTCGAAAGGAGATTGTGGTAAGGCAAACGTGATTCAAGGTGGACCAGCATTTCTTTGCCCTTTGGTGAGTCTATGCTGCCATTTGGATCCAGACCATAGTTCACAAAAAGTCATGAGATTCGGTCGCTCCCTATTTATTGAGCATTTGTGTGCAGGGAGGCTATGGGACATCACATCAAGCTGCTGTTATCCCACACTTTTTCCATCACTAGTCTTGCTGCAGTGCAAAGAGGGTTTGTTGCACAACAGCACCAAATCCAATTTAATTGTGCAACCTGGATTTGTCGGCAGGTGCTTAACTCCGACTGCATCTGACAGATCAGGTGAAAACTGGATGCCCAAAATTAGTGTAGAGCTCCTGTTGGCTCTATGCATCAGATGTGCAAAAGGCTCAACAAATGCATGAAAAGGTGCCGTGTTGCATTCTAAAAGTAAGAGAGATCCATCAATACAAATGCTCTATATGTAACATTTCCATATACAGTCCTACCTCGGGTTGAAGTAGCTTCGGGATAAGTATTTTCAGGTTGCGCGCTGTGGCGACCCAGAAGTAACGGAGTGTGTTACTTCCAGGTTTCGTCGCTCGCGCATGCGCAGAAGGTCAAAACGACATCACGCACATGCGCAGAAGCGGCGAATCGCAACACACACAGAGGTTGTGTTCGCTTCTGAATGCAAACGGGGCTCCGGAACAGTACCACTGTATAGCTGGGAAACTACCGTATTTCACTTTCCACACGTATGTGGGCAAACCTTTTACCAGTTCTTTGGTGGGGCTCTCAGGGGCCATGTGAAATTGCTTTGGGGGCCAAGACCACCAGTTCTACACCTTTGGACGATGGTGAAGATGTGGGTTTATTATTTGAGTGCTGTAATTGTGGAAACCCTTCACTCTGCAGTTTAGAAACTCAGCAGGAGTCTTTGAAGTTTTTAAATTAAAACACTGAACGCAAAAAGGTTTCTGCCACTCACCTACTCCCATTTGGATATTTTCTTTCAATAACAAAAAAAGGGGGCAAAAAAAAGAGCCAGTACTTCTTTCTACAGGTTTTCACAAGGAAGATTCTACCCTAATTAACTACCCTAATCTTCAGAGATTGCATTTTCCTTTGAGATTTAAAAGCTAGCAGGGGGTTGTGTCTGGGCAGAAAGGAGATTATTAAAACTTTAATAACGTGAGCCTTTGAACCTTCCCAAATTCTTTGCAGTTTTTCTCACATCTCTAACCCAGATGTCTGCATTTTATAAAAGAGAGAGAGAGGAAACCCTGTGCCAGCAACATGAAACTATTTGTTTACACTTTTTAGATCTTTCAATGAACAGCCTGTTTTAAAAGTGATAGGAAACAGAATGTCTGTAGTACAGGAGGAACTTGACAAGGCTAAGATGGGGCAAAGGGGTGGGGGGCGGAAAGACTATCCCAGTAATATTTCACAAAAAGCAAACCTGAAGCTCCTGGGAAATATGGAAAATGAGAACTGATACTTTCCATTTGATCTCCTTCAAGGATGGGGAACCTGTGGACCTCCAAATCTTGCTGGACTCCAGCTCCTATCCACCGCCTCCTTCCAGACAGAATGGCCAATGACCAGGGATGATGGGAGATGTAGTCCAACAATATCTGGCAGGCCACATGTTCCCCATTGCTCTCTTACGACATGCACTCCCTGGCACTTCTGACTGGGCACATGCACAGCAGCACTCCACTCTCTCTCAATTACTGCGCAGAGCATTGTTCTGACCTATGTTCTGCCATGCATAGTGGTGTTGCCTTGGCATGACTATGGTCTATGGGTGGTTGGTTGTTCCAGGGATCTGGACTATGATGCACACTCACCTGGCAGTGTGACGGCAGGATACACACGGCCTTTCTTCATCGTTGCCTCAGTCTACACTAGAGTTGCCAGGTGAGGAGCATCCCAGATCCTGAGATTTCAGGGCCTAGGGGCAGAGCCTGGGGGTGTCATGAGGGTGGGCCCTGATGAGTCTTCCTCTGTGCCCTGGTGACGGAGGTTAATTGGGAGAGGGGAGGGGATGGGGAGGTGGGCAGATGACACACAAACATCCCTGAGAATCTATACACTACTTCAAAGCTTGGTTAAAGCTTGCAAGCTGCACACAGGGTCTTCTTAATAGTAATAAAAAATTAAAGGTGCTCTCACCCACCTGGATCTTCAAGTCCTCCTGCCACCACCTGGAGGGAGCCAGCAAAAACTGGAGGCTTCCGATTAGCCCTGGAGGTTTGGCAGCTCACGTCTAGACAGTAGCTGAAAGGAGAGCTGGACAGGACCAATGTTAAATATGGACATTGTTCTACCAATGCACTTGCTTCTGCACCACCATATCTGCTCCATCTGCACATTGGTAACTAAAAGGTAAAGACCCAGTTGTTTGAGGACTCCAGAAGGTCCTGTGCAGATGCGGCCTGAATTCCCTATGGCTTGGAGAAGGAGGAAATGTAAAATAATATAAAAGCTCCCTCGTGTTTGTATGTCAGGAAATGCAAACAGTGCTGGACAAGTTTTTAAGCCAGGAAGGGTTTGAAGAGTCTCCCCCAGCCCCACCCTGAGAGGCTAACATGGGAAAGCCTAGAGTCAGGGCAAGTAAGAGTGGCCACTTGAAATATCTGAACAGGTCGGATGTGTGGGTGCATGTTCAGACTTGCAGGATTGGGGGGGGGGGGCGCTGCAGCGGTTGGCTTGGCAGAAGGCCCAGTAGGTGGAATTTATGCCTCATCAGATTGTGAGGGGAAACTAAATGCCATTGTGAGCAACCAGGAGGCAGATCTGCCATAGCAGTCAACTTGGCAGAACAACCAAGAGATTTAAAATGCTGGCGCAGGAGTGTAATTACAGGGTAGGGTTACCACCCATTCATAATTTTTATGCACTGTTCATATTTTGGGAACTCAGCCCATGGTAAGTAGGAAACTTCGTTGCAGTCAGAGTATATATATATATATATATATATATATATATATATATATATGGCAGAATTGTGTGTCTGAGGCAGTCCTCCTTCAGACAGCTGAAAGTGGCTTGAGACAGGTTCTGCTTCCCATGGCACAAACAGGTATACCTTTTAATCCACCATTGTCCCTAGGCAAACAGGCCCAGCGGGTTTCTAAAAACAATATCTGCAGTGCCAGTTTTCCTAGATACAACAGCAGGGTGAGCAGAACCTTCCTGACCCTCTTTCAAACTGCCTGCAGCCAGGGCTGTCCCAAGACATTTTGCCACCTGAGGCAAAGGTCCCATAGACATGCTCAGTTGTGCAGGCACACGGTGCCACATGGGCAGTTGAATCTCCACCTGCACCTGAGAGCAGCAGTTTATTTACTGTATTTCACCACACAATAATTGCCACCGCATAATAGTTGTACCCCCCCCCCTTTCTCAGACCCTAAAATCAGTCTCAAAGCACTGAACACATCATAGTCACAGGGGTAATTCTGAGGCAAGCTGGGGGTCAGCATGGGGGGGGGTTGCATGGGGGCCATGGCCACGGCTGCTGCCACCTTGGGTTCGCACCCCGAAACATCCCAACCGAGAAGGGGAACCAAAGGGTGAGAGACCATCTCTGCTGCCCGTCCCTGACACCATCCTCCGCCCCATAATTCACCGCATCATGGTCGCAACCCCCTTCTTTAAAAAGAAAAACCAGCATGAAAATATGGCCGTTATGCGGTGAAATATGGTATTTGTTGCGTTTATGTCCCACCTTTCCCTACAAGGAGTTCAAGGGGGTGTACATGGTTCTCTTCCTCTCCATTTTTACCTTCACAACAACCCTGTGAGGTAGGTTAGGCTGAGAGGCAGTGACTGGCCCAAGGTCACGGAGTGAGCTTCAACTCTAGCCACTACAGTGGTACCTCGGGTTACATACGCTTCAGGTTACAGACGCTTCAGGTTACAGACTCCGCTAACCCAGAAATAGTGATTCAGGTTAAGAACTTTGCTTCAGGATGAGAACAGAAATCGTGCTCCAGCAGCGCGGCAGCAGCAGGAGGCCCCATTGGCTAAAGTGGTGCTTCAGGTTAAGAACAGTTTCAGGTTAAGAACGGACCTCCGGAACAAATTAAGTACTTACCCAAGGTACCACTGTACACTTTTTTTTTTTTTTTTCTCCAATGCTTATCCTGCGAATATCCGCTCTTCACCACGGAATCAGAACATACAGCAAATTGAGTTTTCTGCGGATTCTCATTTGCTCTGATTCAGTAGTAAAGAGCAAGTTTTCCTTGGAGAAAGCACTAGGGCAATATATATATATATATATATATATATGCTTGGACACAGAGCTTGAAAGCATAGCCTAGAAACACGGCATAAAAGGAAGTCTGGAACTCAGCAGGGAGGAAGAGGGCAAAACTAGAACTATTTTGTTCTGCCTGTCATTGCCTCTGGCTCCCACTACTGTTGGCCTCCCTGCCTTCCACCCTACCAGTTCCATTGGTCACGAACCACCACTGGCAACTCCTCTCCTGTGATCCGTGAGTTGCCATCACCTTCTGAGTGCAGGAAGGACCAACGGCTGGCCGAGTGAAATAGTCAACCTGCCCATGGACTATTTCTGAGAAGTCCCCTTTCTGGAAAAAGCAGCAAAAGCTCACCTCAGGCCAAGAGAGGCTCCAGTTCCTCATGGCAATTGCTGGAGAAAGAAATGAGTGTTGTGGCATTTTCCAACTCATATCATCTTCTACGGCTGCAATTAACCCAGATCTGCTCCAGGACCAGCCAGAGAAGACAAGATGGCTGGGGTAACTTGACTCAGGTCGCTGCTGTGACTGTTCCAAGTCGCTGGCTAAAAGTCTTCTTTGTTGTCCATACTTAATGCCCCTGAATGTCAAAGTTTCCCCTTCACTGCCTTGTGGACTTTGAGCAGGCTATACAGACCAGACGTCCTTTCCATGTTAACAAATCGCTGACAAGGTTCAGACTGGGCTTAACATTGCACTCCATTCATAATACTTCATTCAAAGGTAAGGAATTAGGCATGGGAAACGCCGACACCGGTCCAAGATTTACTTAACTTTAATCAGACTAAGGTTTGAGCCTCTCCTTGTGGATTTAGGATCCTGTGAGCTCTGCAGCTCATAAGAGGGCGGCTTTATACGTAGAATCTTTTCCAAAGCAGCTGCGGTAATTACCTCTACAGTACAGGAGGAATCCTAGCTATAAACTCTCTGGCAAGGATGCCAGCATATTTCTCCGCGAGGACTTCAGAGTGTTTCTTTCAGAAGTTAACCTTATTAAATCATTCTTAAGCTGTCCCCAAATAAAGAACGAACCTTTAGACTGACCCTTGCTTTCAAATGTTTGACTTTTCCTGTAAATGTCTACAGCAGCCCTCTGGAGCCTGTAAGTCTCGCAAAGCCGATTTGGCAAAACAATAGTGAAATGTTCTCAGCCATAACATGGAGAGGATGATAAAAAATACTAAAAGGCAGTAGAGCCAAGATGTGCTGAGTTATCTTGTAGTCAGATGTTGGATCAAGAACTTACAGATCCTTCTCACATTGTTTTCTCTCCCCACCCCAAGTACAGTGCTCTGGCTGTGCTGAAGTGAAGATCTTTGTGACTCCTCACAGCAGATGCAACTGCAAAGACACGAGTTCAAGTGCTCAGGAATGACGACTGGCTCAGCATACCAACAGTAAGCATCTGGTAGCAAGAAAACAGCGGCTGGACTTTGGACTTCCACAGCAAGTGGCCGTGTGCCCCCTGTTTTCATCTAATTGTCTATGTAAAAGGGGGAGATTGCAACAATGTGTTTTCTCTTATTTGTCCTAAACCTGCTTGTCCCAATTCATAACGCTCAAGCAAAAGCCAATCTGTAGAATCTGGTTGTCTCCACACCCAGCCCTAATCTGTCCCCCCAGAGAAGCATGTGAGTGCAACCTGCACCCTTAAAAGGGCCTCTTTCTTCCATCCATATTGTGATACATGCACATTGACCAAAATGCTCATTTATATACGAAACGTCCCTCCTCTACTTTCTCCTCCAAATAGCCAGTTGTTAACATAGTTGTGATGGCCTGGGATTTGGACTCAGATGCTGAACCTGAGGGATCCCAGCCTGCACAGGATTCCCCACCTCCAGAACTAGCTGAGCCGGGGCTGGCGCATGAGCCTGAAGGGTCCTCACCTGTGCTGGATCCTCAGGCACCAGCTGAGTCTGCTCAGGAGGACCCACTGCCTGCAGGTGCTCCACTCTCAGCCCCGTCAGGGGAAGCTGAGGTTGCCTCTGGGTCCGGTAACCCTCCAGCCTCTCCTGAGCTGCAGAGGCTCATGGCAGAGAGGCAGAGGGAATTAAGTTCCCGCAGGAGAGTGCTCGCCTCCAGGCCAGGAGAGGCGAGTCACCAGAGGATCGGGGCCGCCTTATGCCTAGGGGCAGATAAAAGCCAGCCAGCCCCAGTCCCAAGTTGCGGGAGCAACATTGTTGGTTGCTAGTTCCTGCCTGAGCTCCTGACCCACCCTGGCTCCCTGCTTGCAAGGCTGTTCCTGACTTCACTCAAGTCCCTGCCCTGCACCCAGCGTCAGCTACTACAGACTGCCTCCATGTTGCACCTTTGACCGCGGACTAGACTTGGACCTCGCCTCTCGGGTAACCCACAGGACCAGCACAGTAGTGCAAGGGAGAGAGGTTCAAAGGCTTGTGTGCAAACATTTTGTGACACTTCAGCCGTCTAAATCCAGCAATATTCCCTGCATTTCTAACAAGACCAGCAGAAGGTAGAAATGAATTCCAATTTCATTGTCAGATCCAGCAGGGAACCCTGTGAAGGAATTTTCTCAGCAAACAAACAAGAAAAGAATCAAAAGTTCAGCTCTCCTGGGTTTGGGAGGATGAAGAGGGGTTATGAGTATTTTTTTTTTAATTAAATAAAAGACCCAATGCAAAAAAAAAGGCCTTCTCTTTTTAATTTTCCTTGACTACTCTCTAAGATGCATGTGTCATACTAAGGGAGAAGAGCAATCTTTAATAACGGGATTTCTATAGAGAGCTGTTCTTTGGTCTAGTTGCCGGCAGCCTCCCAGGGAGAGAAAATACGGAGGAAATTAAGACTGACCTCACACTGTTTGCGCGGAATGAGCAAAGGCTGTTGGCTGCTGTGGCTTCACTTGTCCGCGTGGCACTTCCTCTCCCAAGGAGTTCAGCCAATTCAATGGCGTCAAAAGGAATTTTTGAAAGGGGGACAGGAAAGGAAAGGTACGTCTCCCATGTGCTGCCCTTGGAGAACATTCTGAAAAGTGGATCGGGGGGGGGGGTATTTATTTATTTTAAATATTTATATACCACTTCATACAGTCCCTAAGTGGTCTACAAAATATCAAGGCGTGTTTGTGTGAAGGAATATCATGCAATGCAGTATACAATGAAATAAAGCAATACAACCACAATGATATATTATTATTATTATTATTATTATTATTATTATTATTATTATTATTACTATTAATCCACCCACTACCTAAGGTCCCAGGTTAATTGCAACAATCAAAATGCCATATTAAAGCAGTTTAAAACAACTTACAATCAGACAAACATTGTGGGTCCTAAAACTACATGTCAAGTCTCAGAAGCCAAGGTAAAGAGGTCTATCAGCAGCATTCACCGAAAGCAGTATACAGAAGGTGCACTTCTGTGAGGACTGAGTCCCACAAGTTAGGGGCTTCTTCACTCATGTGTGGAGAGAGGGAGGTAGAGCTGAAGATGAGGATGAAGAGGAAGCACCCTGAACAATCCAGTTCTTCCACCTTCTCTTCCGCCAATACCAAACTCAGTTGGTGAGTGCTGACAAGATTGTAGCCCAAACTGGGACACAGGACTCAGATATACAGCTGCAAATTAAACGTTTTAAATGTGTAGTAAAGTGCAATATACACATGTGACACTAGATGGCAACAGTGAGCTATGCCAAATTCAATGTGTTTTTCAAAACGTTTTTTAAAAAGCATTTTCACAGCATTTTTTTTATATGTGTGTAGATGCCACCCGGTTATCAAGAGGGAGGTTTCAGCATGCCTGGGGAAGCCTAGAGCTTACGGAATTATTTTTAAAATGTAGAAAAAACTAAGGGGAGAGTAAATCATCCAAAAAGCATTCAGGGCTGCACATGCTTAGTAGCTGCAGAATGCTGACTCTGCTGGAAAACAAAACAAAACAGGGAAAAGGAGTAAAATATTCTGCTTGGGCTCTTTATAGTACCCTGGCAGAGGGTATCATGACCCTGAGCAGGACAAGTTCTGCAAGGAAGCAAGTATGTGCTGCCACATTTTGTTGCAGGTCGCCTTGATCTGATCCTATTGAGGAACTGTGCGCTTTTAATAAAGCTAGACTCTGTTTAATTTAGTGTTGCATCACCTCAAGTCCACCGCCATTTGCTTTCCCACTTCTGGAGGAAAAGGGCAGCTTGCTCAACCTGCACACATTCTTCAACTGTTTTTAGAAAGTAGCACTTGAACCAAAGGCAGCAAGCAATGCTGTTTAGGATGATTCCAATTTAAAATTGATATTTTACCCCTCTTGCATGCTAACATACATATGGACTTGCTAAATATGATTGAAAGTCACATACCAATGACTGTTATAAGATAAAGGATTAAAATCGGAATTATGATATTGGGAATAATCAAGAGAGAATAAGCAGGAACAAGAAACAAATGATTTTCTCCTGACCAGCCAGAACATGGGAAGCCCCTTTAAATTATATAATTCATTGGCTTTATTATTTGTATTATGGTGTGGCAAGATTTGATATGTTATTAATTTGAGTGTTACTAATGAAAAAATAATTAAAAATTATTTAAAAAATAAAAAATGATGTTTTAAACCTATGATTAATAAATTAGTCCATTAAGTAGGGAATGCTTTCAGACCTATTTATTTTTATTGTATGTTCTGTTCTGTTATTTGTTTCTCACATCTTTAACCTTGCAGTGCAATCTGTCTACTCAGTAAAAAAGGTCAATGGAGCATTAAAAGGTAAAGGGACCCCTGACCATCAGGTCCAGTCCTGACTGACTCTGGGGTTGCGACGCTCATCTGGCCAAGGGAGCCAGCGTACAGCTTCCGGGTCATGTGGCCAGCATGACTAAGCCGCTTCTGGCAAACCAGAGCAGCGCACAGAAACACCATTGACCTTCCCACCAGAGTGGTACCTATTTATCTACTTGCACTTTGACGTGCTTTCAAACTGCTAGGTTGGCAGGAGCAGGGACCGAGCAACGGGAGCTCACCCCGTCGCAGGGATTCGAACCGCCAACCTTCTGACTGGCAAGTCCTAGGCTCTGTGGTTTAACCCACAGCGCCACCCGCATCCCTCAACGGAGCATTATCTGATGGTAAATTGGTATAAGATTGCCTAGCTCAGCCAGAAGAGCATGAGACTCTGAATCTCAACATTGTGGGTTTGAGCCCCACGTTGGGCAAACAGATTCCTGCACTGCAGGCGATTTGACTAGATGGCCAGCTCTTCGATTCTATTATTCTGTCTATTCAAGAATAATAATCTTTACATGGTAAAGATGTGCTCTGCCACAGATCAAGGGCTCTGATTTCAAAACAGTTGGCAACCCTATAGGGAGCATTCCTGTTCTCATGCCACTGCTGGTCTCCCTTCCATTTTAACTCACAACTCGTCTTAGGCTGGCCACGAAAAAATCAGCTTGACTGCAGTAATTAAAGGGAGAAAACACAACAAACCCAATGTAAAGATATCAACAAAGGCTGCATATTCTCGTTTTAATTGGTGCCCATAGATCCTTCCAGACCCCCCTATTAACACTAAGCTGGTGTGTGATTTCATTAAATGAATAGCTGACTTGCACAGTAATTACAACCTTTCCCTTTTTCTTTCCTTTAAAAAAAAAATCAGTTTACCACCTCTCAAAGATGATAGTTGTAACCTCTCCCCCACTCAGCCTTTCATGATTGCACATTTCCAATCAAAAGCTCCCACAGAGTCAGAAAAACAATAGTTTTATGTTATTATATTCCTAATCACGGGTATTTTGGTACAGAATTAGTAGCTGTGCCTGTCGATTCAAGCTTTATGTCACTAGGACGATCTCCTCCAGTCTGGGTGGCAATCACGAATGCCTTCACCTGTGCACTTATCCACTGAGGAACCACAGCCCAGGAATTTGGTTGTGAAATTTCTAATGAACTTTGCTTATGGGAGAGAATTGAACTACTGTATGCTCTCTGGGGGGTACAACAATTAGACAGTATTGTCAATCCCCGAGATTATTGTGATGTGGTGGTAGGTGGTTGTACTTTGGCCAGACTTCTGAGAGTCAAAGAGCACCCCTGTGGAGCATTTGCAGTGCTGCAACTACCCCTGTATTCTGCCTCTGGCTGTGGCTAGTGAAACAGAAATTCCCAAGCAAGCACTGTGTAGTGCTAGCTTGCTCACAATGCTGATAGCACCACGTTGAATGCCACACTGCCCTCCCTCAAGCAAGCTCCCCTGCCGCTTGTTCCTGCGAGATAAACACCATGCAAGTGAATAATAGCCAAGCATCACTAATAACTGATAAAACCACCACAAGCCAGAGGAAATGCCTTTACAAAGCCTATGTCACTGATAATAATACTGGCTCAAGTCAAACAGCAGGCCAAGTCATAGGTAAGGAAGCTCATCTATAGTTTGGTGTGATGTCCAAATGAGAAACCCTGGTTTTGCGTGTTTAGACCTTTTAACCTCCCCCATAAATAAATTTTAGTTTGGTTTTTGGCAGAATTTAGGCCACAACTTTATTGATTACTTCAAGTGAGTGGTTGCATAGGCTGTGGTTCGACTAGCTTCCTGCACCATGGCAGGTAGCGCTGACCCAGGGCACCAGCATAGGTCAGCCTAGGGTGAACACCTGGAACAGCTAGTCCACCACCCAGATGTCCCCCTCTCAGGGTTGACCAAACCATTGAGTCCCTGGATTCCTTTAACGAAATACCCTTCACACAGGGATGACGAGAGCATTCTCCCATCCCTATCACCCGAACCAGAGCCTTACAAGTTGTGAAGATTAGCTACACAGCAGGTGAAACCCAAATGGCAACAGCCAATCAACCAAGTGGGGAAAACTCCTGCCATGCCCATGTCCCAATGACAAACAACATAGCAAGGTCAAGTGCAAAGCCCTAAAAGTAGGGAGAGGTGGGTGGGTGTTCCGAATGCACGTGCCGAAAGAGAAAGCTCTGGGTCACGTGCATGAGCATAAATAGGTCCCTTGAACCATTTGGACTGTGTCCCATTGGCCAGATTGTACCCAGCTTCAAGGGACCTACCAATCAGGTGTTGTGGCTGACCAATCGTACCCACCCACAACACAGGGTGTCGGTTTTCCAGGTCTCACAGCAATACTTGCCCTCTTTAAGGGAGGACACGATTTTCCCCAAAGACTGAAAACTGCACGTTGGTGAGATAACTAAGCAAGGTGTTTCATTTAGTGGAGTGGTCTTGGAAAAAAATCTGTGCAGTTACCAGTTCTGTGGCAAGCATAAATTCACTGCTAGGCTGTCTTTTAATGTGGACTGTGTCATTTCTGAATCTTGTTAACAGAGTACAGAAAGCAGGGAGGGGGGAGAGAGAGACCTATTTGAAAGCGGAATGCTCATCCTAGACAACATAGCGAATTAATTCTATTTGCAGATGCAGGAAATAAAATAATGATCATTTAAACATCACTTAAGCATCAACAGAAGTAGATGCTGGAATCTTGATACACATATTTTAAAAGTCAGATATAGCAATAGGAAGCTCAGTGTGAAAGTTAAACCGACAGCGATTTCTGCCTGGACTAACTCCTCAGTTCACTGCAAGAGTTTCACTTCTGTTGTCATCACTCTCATGCCGCTAATTAACTTGCATCTGTTTCACGTTTGAAATTTACAACACTTGCCCACTTTAGCTACGGTAGTTTGCGTCTAGCACTAAACATATGTTTGGTTTACTACAGGCAAGGTCTGAATGCTTTTGACTTCAAATTGCATGAGTTTATTGTCCCCTTCAACAGAGCATTTGTGAGAAAAAGGCCTGAATTCATTTAAAAAATGGTGGAAAGTGCAACTCTTTGGGTGCTATTAAGGAGAGGCCCGTCGCAAGGTATAACGCAGCCCAGTTTTCTGAATCTTGCAGCTCGCAGCAATATCAGACACAAACCCATTCATAAATACTCCCATATGAAACTCCATGTGGATCTTCCAAGTAAAGAAAATGAGAATAAAGACCAATTAATTTCTGCGCCAATATTGTGAAGGACAACATAAGCCTGTTTTATGCTGGAGAGCAATGCATATCACCACTCTGGTTTACATGATGTGACGGATATAATTAATGCATCAAATATTTCACTATATAGCTAGAGCCCACTGAGGAATGGTATCCAAGTCTTCCCATCCCCCACCTTTGTGAATGCTATACAGCAGTGGTCCATCAAGTTAGTATTTTCTACACTGCCTGGCAGTTTCTCTCCAAGGTTAAAGCAAGTGGACCTTCCAAGTCCTGCCTGGAGATGCTGGGGACTGCAGAGTCCTCCAGATTTTGCAGCGCTGTTTTCATTCAAAAATGCATACAAAGATGTGCATATTCTGGGGTAAGTGATGACACATACCTATTTTAAGGGGAGCTGTGTGGAATACCATGGTTTTGTGCCATGCTGTAACCAGCCAGCGCTGGCACCAGGGCCAGCTCCAGCTCCAGCTCCAGCATTCCAGTTTTCCTACACCCTGGCCTCCTCTGGTCCCTGACCTCCATTGGACTTGCTCCTGAGTGTGGGCCTACCATTTGAACTGCTTCCAGCGCCGCTGCCCATACCCCACCCACGCCCTAGATGGTGACAAGTTTTTTCTCCTTCCAGTGGCCAACTCTTGTGGGAATGTTGAGGAAGGCTGCATGCTTCCTGCAACTGGCCTCGGGTGGAAAATTGATGAAGGTCAGAGTGAGGCATTTGCAAGGAAAACAAAGTTTCCAGAAGACAACTGAAGAGTTTGAATGATGCAAACCATTCCAAGAGGAAGAAACACAATAGAAATAGACTTGGAACATTGGGGGAGAGAGGTGACTGCCCTGCTGAGGGCTCTGTTCTTGCCTCTCTCCACCTGGCCCAGGGTGGGGCCAGCAGGCACAGTCCCCATATGCACTACACACTTTTGACTGTGTACACGCTATACATTCAAAACACATGGCTCCCCCTCAGAAATCCTGGGGGAGTAGTTTATCCTCACTCACAGAGCTACAATTCCCAGCACCCTTTAACAAACCTCAGTTCTCGTGATTCTTTGTGGGGGAGCCATGGGCTTGAAATATGCCAGTGTACACAGCCTTTATCTTGTCCCTGAGCTCTTTGTACGTCTGAATCTAGGTTATGTGTAGTTCAGTTACAATGGTACCTCGGGTTAAGTACTTAATTCCTTCCAGAGGTCCGTTCTTAACCTGAAACTGTTCTTAACCTGAAGCACCACTTTAGCTAATGGGGCCTCCCGCTGCTGCCACGCTGCCAGAGCACGATTTCTGTTCTCATCCTGAAGCAAAGTTCTTAATCCGAGGTATTATTTCTGAGTTAGCAGAGTCTGTAAGCTGAAGCGTATGTAACCCGAGATACCACTGTAGTTTTTTTTATTTCTCCTGGCTACAGACCCATGGCAATTTCCCAGAAGACCACGGTGTTATGGCGGAGGTGGTGAATCTTTCCCTCTTGAGGCTCCCTTTGAGTCCTCCCTTCACAGTCAGGAGCAGGTGGAAGGGGGGATTAAATGCCCATCTGCGTGGCTTGCAGGGACCTGAGCAGGCAATGGAGAGAGGCATTCACATGATAGTGCTGCCCATTCATTAGGCAGCCAAGTCCCCGATAAGACATCTATTTGAGAGCTGTTCCAGTCTCCAGCTTAAATGGCTCTTTAAAAGTTTGTTTTATATGCAACAGACTGGAAATGCTCCTTCAAAGCCATTCCACCAGATTATGTAATTACTAATTACATCTTGAGGGCAAATGCCATATGGAGCTTTAAAAAAAAAAAACTTACGAAAATTGATGGGAAAATGCCCTTTCTTCTTTTCATTTTTTTTTAATGGCACTGGAAACACAAAGCACACTTGTCAGGGCATCATAAACCACCAGGAGCAGCTAAAACCAAAATTAAAGACACATCGCTTCCCTTCCCTGGGACCAAATTGTTCCTTCTGCTGGACATCTTTCCACAGCAAGCTCACACTCACACTCAGGGCCAGGGGAGCTGCTGTTCTTGTGTCCTTCTCACACCCAGAGAAAATGCTCAAAGACCACATTCCCTTAGGAGAAACCTTCCAAGGGCCACACACCCATGGTGGGCGGGGCCAGAGGCAAAAGTAGGTGGAGCAATGGGTGTAAATTCTGGTACCCTAGAATGCAACTAAGTCCCATGAAGAGCAAACCCATTGAAATTCCTGGAAATGATGGCATTCGGTTCATTAATTTCAGGGGTTTCCTGTGAGTAGACCTTAGTTCAGGCATAGGCAAACTTGGCCCTCCAGATGTTTTGGGACTACAACTCCCATCATCCCTAGCTAACAGGACCAGTGGTCAGGGATGATGGGAGTTGTAGTCCCAAAACATCTGGAGGGCCAGGTTTGCCTATGCCTGGCTTAGTTCCACCCTAGGCTTTGTTCACTAGGGTAGTTTCTCCTCACGCATGAACTGAGCCAATGCACACAGCTGCCCCATCAGTGTCTAGTTTCATTAGAAAGCAGAGCCACTATGGATGGTGGCCTTCACAGTTCAACACTGCCCCGGAATGAGAGCAGAATTGGACCCTTCACTTGGAATTGTCAGTGAACAGCATAGTGCTACAAACTGATACTGGCATCAAGACACATCCTTTGCAGACCCCAGCCCAGCCCTGTTAGCCAAACCTTCTTCTTGCTACTTGTATCAAAGAGGATTTCTGCTTCCCATTCTTCAGAGAATACTTGGATGCAAGGAATCCCTTGTTTAAGCCTCTGCGTAGCAGATTGCTTCGCTGGGCACTGTCTGGCTTTCAGCTGTCTCTATGATCCACTGGTGAAGGGCTTCTTTGTAGTGGTGCCTTTGGCTACTTCCCACTGGACATTGACCCATGAAGAGGGCCTCCTCAGTGGTGGCTCCCCATTCCCGGAATGCCCTCCCAGGTAATGTGCGTCTCCCTCTCTCACTACTGACTTCCAGGAGAAATTTAAAGACACTCATTCTTACCCAGGCATTTGTTGGCTGAGAGATATTGGCCATGGCAGCCTTGACGTTAGTAACTGTGAGCACGTTGTGATTTTTCTTATATGGTTTTTCCATGGTGTCGGATGGTTTTAATTCTTTTAAATGTGTTTTATGCAACTTTACGTTGCATCGTGTTACTATTACGATGTTCGTCACCTGGGCTTCTTTGGAAGGAAGGACTGGAAACAATTTTTAAAAAGAAAAGAATGAATTTACAGTAATAATAAAACTAAATATATGCAGAGGCACCCATGCATGAGTCTCACCACTTGTACCCATGGGCATCACAGCCCAAGCAGTGGTGAGCTTGAACGTAATGCTGAGATAACAGACACAAAGCTGAACATAAACATTCACCATTTATTTATTTATTTATTTATTTATTTATTTATTTAAATTTATATAACGCCCTGGGACACGGGTAGCACTGTGGGTTAAACCACAGAGCCTAGGACTTGCCAATCAGAAGGTCAGCGGTTCGAATCCCCGCGACGGGGTGAGCTCCCGTTGCTCGGTCCCTGCTCCTGCCAACCTAGCAGTTCGAAAGCATATCAAAGTGCAAGTAGATAAATAGGTACCGCTACGGCGGGAAGGTAAACGGCATTTCCGTGCGCTGCTCTGGTTCGCCAGAAGTGGCTTAGTCATGCTGGCCACATGACCTGGAAGCTGTACGCCAGCTCCCTCGGCCAGTAAAGCGAGATGAGCGCCGCAACCCCAGAGTCGGTCACGACTGGACCTTCACCTTTACCTTTATAACGCCCTATACCCAGAAGTCTCAGGGTAATTCACAGAAAAGATCACAATATATAAAATCAAAATAAGAACAATAACGCCGCCCCCCCAAAAGCCACATTTTAAAAAGGACATAGGATGTCAATCAGATCAACCAAAGGCCTAGTTAAAAAAGAACATTTTTGCCTGGCACCTAAAGGTGTATAATGAAGGTGCCAGGCGAACTTCCCTGGGGAGAGCGTTCCACAGACAGGGAGCCACTGCGGAGAAGGCTTGTTCTCGTGTTGCCACCCTCTGGGCCTCTCAAGGAAGAGGCAGATGAAGGAGGGCCTCAGAAGGTGATCTCAGGGTCTGGGTAGGTTCATATGGAAAGAGGCGGTCCTTGAGGTATTGCGGTTCTGAGCCAGTCCTGATGTCACTGCATGGGATTGTTTCACCCAGAGGTTTCATATAGATGCCACCACATAGCAGACACCTGGAATACTGACCCTGGTGGATACAGACACAACAGAAGACACTGGGCAACACTGAGACCACAACCATTAACTTCAGAGTGGGGGAATAATTCAATCCAACCAGCAAAGCCAGTTGCCTTTTTTATTATTATTACAAGGAAGCAGTGCACCCTGTGAGTTGCTTAGCTCAGTTTGCCATTGTTGCCCATCCTTGATGAGTAAAGAAGCAGATCTGCATGGATGTTTTAAGAGTCTTTTTGCGGGTGGACAGTGAACAGAAACATGCTGTAGAATTGCTGATGTCTCTTCAGCTTCCTGCTCTCTCCATCATCATCTCCTTACTTTTTCCATGCTGCTTTACAGAAGCACATTCATTTTCGTAATTGCTGTGCCATTTTCTCCTGTTTTCCCTAAATATTCCACCCCATCATCTTGACATTTCGTTTCCCTGAAATGATACTCGGAACCTTCCTAGGAGCCTTCCACAAATTCATTTGCAAGATAGGCTTTTGGCTGGAGATCTTGGCTGGGAGCACAGTATGCTGGATGTGCTTTCTGGAATGTAGGGCAGGCCCTCATCCAATTCAATTTTTAAGAAGTTAATTAATTGTATGAGTTTTAATTGTTCTGTGGAGTCATTAAATCTGCATTGTAATGATTCCACACAAACACCCAACAGAACATATACATATATATCTGCTGGCAGTAGGAGTACAATATGGGCATGTCTTTAAGTTAACATCTTACATTAAAATCCTGACAGTACCAAATTATCGAAGGCTTTTCACCAAAGCAAGACTAAACATCTTTCCTTCTGCAGTGTTGGATGGCAGGTTGAGAGGAGTTCCCTACCAGGACAGACTTTGCTCGTGTGCTCAAGACATTGATTCCATAAAACATATTTTGTTGTACTGTGTGAAATATGAGCAAGCCAGGGCTGAACTGATATTACCCTTGCTGGTACCTTTCCCGGGAAAATCAGAGGCTCACTATGTCAGGTTTCTATTGGAAGACTGGACAAATGCTAGAACACTAGAAGTGGCAAAGTTTTTATCGGTGGTTGCAAGAACCAATGATCCCTATATTCTGAACAAAATACTTGTTTAACCTGGAGGTAGGCTGTATGAATTGTGCATTAAAGGTACCCCTGCCCGTTCGAGCCAGTCTTGACAGACTCTAGGGTTGTGCGCTCATCTCACTCTATAGGCCGGGAGCCAGTGCTGTCCGCAGACACTTCCGGGTCACGTGGCCACCGTGACGAGCTGCATCTGGCGAGCCAGCGCAGCACACGGAACGCCGTTTACCTTCCCGCTGGTAAGCGGTCCCTATTTATCTACTTGCACCCGGAGGTGCTTTCGAACTGCTAGGTTGGCAGGCGCTGGGACCGAACGACGGGAGCGCACCCCGCCGCGGGGATTCGAACCGCCGACCATGCAATCGGCAACTCCTAGGCGCTGAGGCTTTTACCCACAGTGCCACCCGCGTCCCTATGAATTGTGCATTGCTTTGTAACAATTTGTTGGGTCTCTGGACCGTAATAAAGGTTGGTGTTGATGACATATATATTGGCATAGACAAACTGTATGAAAATCTGTGCCCTCAGTTTTTCAGTGTTTGATTTCGTCTTTTTCCACAATGCACAACTAGCCCATTAATAGTTGTTGGAGTACAGTCTGCTACATGGGCTGCCCAAACTACTCCTTAGGTTGCTGGTGCAGCCAGGTCAGCCCTGAGTGGCAAATCCATTTGATTGTTGGCTTTCCTACTCTCTGGTAAGCCTTGCTGGTTTAAATCATGGGAGTCACTCCATCAATCCCCTCCACATAATTTGCTCCTAGAGGCAAAGGTTCTGCTCCTTCACTGCTTACATTGTGTGCAGTGTAATCTTTGTGCACCAGTCCTAAACACGCTACTTCAGGTAATCCATTTAAGACTGAGTCATCTTTTTAGGGTCAAAGGACTTAGCAGGCACTGGAAAACTAAGCGTACGGCACCTTTGTTTGTGAAATATGTTTTGGTTAATAAAAACCCCAAGCAGCCTGCTGAATGAAGTTAATTCATTGTTGATAGCCATGAAAATAGCTGCATAAATCTCGTGGCACCAATGAAAGGGGCAGAATACCTACCAGTCTGCAGGAAGCAAATTGGATGTTTCAAAGGAGGCTGTTTGCTACATGGCTTGATTTGCATGCAAATGAAAGAAGACACTTGCCACCCGTGGTTCAACAAGATGGTCAGGCCTATTTGGCTGTGTGGTGTATCCCTTGTTACTTCCAGGGGAGGTCAGTGGAAAGATTTGGCATGCAAATCCTTTCCTAACACTGACAGGGAAGGTCGCAAAGGGGACTCCAACTGCAAGCAGACACACGTCTTTCTCCAGCAGCTGACAAATAAACATTAGTTCCTCTTATTTGCTTGATATAAAAAGGCTCATAGAACAGCACTGCTTTCTTGAGGTTGAATTCCAGCCATATAATTTTTGGACTATTTACCACAAAACGTGCATTTCATTACAATGAGGAGATATGGATGTTGTCGCATTTGGACTCCACACACTTGCAGCCTTAAACTCAATAGCCATTAAAAAAAATATTTATAAATGTTGATAAGAACTGACACAGTCCCATATGCCATAGGAACACCCACACAAAGAAACTTTAACGTAGTTATCAAAGTTCAGGATTTTGGAGGATCTGTGGTCTTGGTCAGAAAAAGATCAAGGTTGGATTTGAAACTAAAATAAA
This sequence comes from Podarcis cretensis, assembly GCF_951804945.1. NCBI lineage: Eukaryota > Metazoa > Chordata > Lepidosauria > Squamata > Lacertidae > Podarcis > Podarcis cretensis. The sequence continues at coordinate 20,932,651 of NC_137181.1, forward strand.
GAGTTTCGTTTATTTGCCTAGATTATAGAAACTAATCAAACAAGCAAATATTGACCACTATTTTAAAAGGACGTTTTATTCATTTGGATAGATAGATCAACTGATAGATGTGTAATGGCAATTATCCATCTATCGAGGGAAACCAGTGAATCCCAATCATATTCACCTGCCTGATGTCAATTCTTCTTTGCAGGTGGACACGCAAACTGATGCAATTTCCACTGCTATTTCCCATTTGACAGACTTGTCCAACATCCCTACAATTGTCCCTGTGAGGTGTTTTCGTGCAGCAGCAAAGGGCACTCACAGAGAGCTGCTGCATTGAGGTTGTGTGAATGGAGGCGAGGTCTGGTTCTAAGGAATTCCAGTTGCACCCTATGGCTGATCCTTGGTGCTCTCACAGGATGGGACTGATCCGTAAGTGGGACAGAACACGTTGGATTTCCCTTGAACATTATTAATGCACAACTATTTCTTTTAAAAAGGTAAAGGACCCCTGACAGTTAAGTCCAGTCACAGACGACTCTGGGGTTGCGGCGTTCATCTCACTATACAGGCCGAGGGAGCCGGTGTTTGTCCACAGACAATTTTTCAGGTCATGTGGCCAGCATGACTAAGCCGCTTCTGGCGAACCAGAGCAGTGCACGGAAATGCTGTTTACCTTCCCGCCAGAGCGGTATCTATTTATCTACTTGCACTGTTGTGCTTTTGAACTGCTAGGTTGGCAGGAGCAGGGACTGAGCAACGGGAGCTCATCACGTCACGGGGATTCGAACCACCGACCTTCTGATCGGCAAGCCCAAGAGGCTCAGTGGTTTAGACCACAGCGCCACCCACATCTTTTACATCAACATATTTATTGAAAACTCTTACATTTCAGCCCCCTTTTTCCATTCCACTCCTCTTCCTTCCTACCCAAGAAAATTGTATCTCTAGTAAAACCCACGACCCAAACCAAAGAGAGCCAAAACCACTATGCACTCCACCTTGTCGCTTTATGCCTGTGTCAGCCTTGTGTAAACAGCACTTGGGGCTGCATGAACTTTGGAGCATCTGCATTTTTCAGATATGGCCTCAGCCATTCATCAATAAATGACATTAAACTGTAGTTTCTTGACACTTCTAAGCCTCTCCCTCAAAATACCATGTAATAGGTCTGGGGGGAAACAACTTTGGATTACTTAAGTCAGACAATGCAACTCTGTTTTGTAAAACATGTGACGATTTGAAGTAAGAGGATTTGGATCCAGTATTCCCTTTAAAACAGTGAAAATCAGCTGATATTTAAGGCATGTATATTGTAGAAGTGTGAATTAAGTTTCACTGCATCCTGTGACAAGATTATAGATTTTGGTTCGAATATTATTTTGTCTCGCCTATTGTTTATGCTCTGGTTGTTTTATTCTGCTCCTGGTGTTTACTCTTGGTTTTATTGTTACTTTATTGTAAGTTGCTTGCTGCAGAGGCTCTTTTTAAGACTGAAAAAATGCAGCAGATGATAGATGATAGATAGATAGAGATAGATGATAGATGATAGATAGATAGATAGATAGATAGATAGATAGATAGATAGATAGATAGATGATAGATAGATAGAGATAGATGATAGATGATAGATAGATAGATAGATAGATAGATAGATAGATAGATAGATAGATAGATGATAGATAGATAGAGATAGATGATAGATGATAGATGATAGATAGATAGATAGATAGATAGATAGATAGATAGATGATAGATAGATGATAGATTGATAGATGATAGATGATAGATAGATGATTGATAGATATAGATAGATAGATAGATAGATAGATAGATAGATAGATAGATAGATGATATAGATAGATAGATAGATAGATAGATAGACAGACAGACAGATAGATTAGATAGAAATAGATAGATGATAGATAGATAGATAGATAGATAGATAGATAGATATAGATAGATAGATATAGTCAAAACAAAATTAAAAAAATCCTTCCAGTAGCAATTATAAAAAAATTCCTTCCAGTAGCAATTATTTTATTTTATTTTGTTTTGACTATGGCAGACCAACACGGCTACCTATCTGTAACTGGAGATAGATATAGATAGATGATAGATAGATAGATAGAGATAGATAGATGATAGATAGATGATAGATGATAGATAGATGATAGATAGATAGATAGATAGATAGATAGATAGATAGATAGATAGATAGATAGATGATAGATAGATGATAGATAGATAGATGATAGATAGATAGATAGATAGATAGATAGATAGATAGATAGATGATAGATATAAATAGATGATATAGATGATAGATAGATAGATATAGATAGATAGATGATAGATGATGATAGATAGATATAGATAGATAGATGATAGATAGATAGATAGATATAGATATAGATAGATAGATGATAGATGATAGATAGATAGATGATAGATAGATAGATGATAGATAGATAGATATAGATAGATAGATAGATAGATAGATAGATAGATAGATGATAGATATAAATAGATGATATAGATGATAGATAGATAGATATAGATAGATAGATGATAGATGATGATAGATAGATGATAGATAGATGATAGATAGATAGATAGATATAGATATAGATAGATAGATGATAGATGATAGATAGATAGATGATAGATAGATAGATGATAGATAGATAGATATAGATAGATAGATAGATAGATAGATGATAGATAGATATAGATATAGATATGAGATAGATGATAGATGATAGATGATAGATGATAGATGATGATGATGATAGATAGATAGATAGATAGATGATATAGATATAGATATAGATATAGATATAGATATAGATATAGATATAGATATAGATATAGATATAGATATAGATATAGATATAGATATAGATATAGATATAGATAGATAAGCACTGTTCAGTGTTAAAGTAATCTTTGGCTGCCTGTTTAGGCTTCTGTATGTGGAACAAATGGCCATCTTGACCTTCACCTTAGGCAGCAAAATGTCTTGGGTCAACCCTGGCTGTGGGGTTCTCTTCATTCCCCCTTCCCACCCTGCAGGGTTCCTCTCTCCTTTACACTAAAACCCATGCTCAGATGTATTCACAGCACAGACCAGAATCAGCAATAGGAGTGAACTGCACCCAGTGACCCAGTGGACTCCACGCAGTTCCACACCTCCACCCACGCAGCCCCACCCAGGTAGCCAAAATAAAGAGTTGGCAACCCTCTATTGCAGGCATAGACAAACTCGCCCTCCAGATGTTGTGGGACTACAACTCCCATCATCCCTAGCTAACAGGACAAGTGGTCAGGGATGATGGTAAATGTAGACTCAAAACATCTGGAGGGCCAGGTTTGCCTATGCCTGCTCTATTGGGCTACACCAGCCGAGCCACTTATTCAGCCCTTAGTATCCTGGCCTGTTTGCCTTACAGCCTTTTCCTTAAAAATGGCAACTACTTCTCCTATGTCATAAGCCGCACTGCTAAAAGCTGGGAAAACAATGTAATGCTTAGTTGCTCCTGAAAAGCGGGGGCAAAGTGTTTTAACCCCCTGGGCTGTCCTCTCCTGGGATCCGCATCTTCATTTCAAGACTGGAAAATTGTTCTCTCTCTCTCCCCCCCCCCCCCTTCTTTGTGTGTTTAAGTGTGGCCCTCTTTCTCTTTGCTTCTTTTATTTGCTGTTTGTTTTACTTCAGGCTTTCCCCACAGGGATTATGAGAGATGGAAACAAAGTCTAGGAGTAAGACAAAAGAAAAGACTGTGTTTGTTTATTTGGAGGGAGCCAGGATTCATATTGTTGGAGACATCAGACTCCCCCAGAGAGATAACCTTAATCTGCTGACTCCTTCCCTTCTCCCGCTTGTTTGCGGGGCGGCGGGAGGGGTATGTTCAATATATTTTTTAATGAGAATCTCATAAAATGGTTGATTCATCCTTCGCTGTTCCTAATGAAATCCTATAGCCAAAAGCGAGAAGAGCCCTACTGCTTATAATATACGAACAGGCGTCCTGACAAAAAAAAAAGAGAGAATTCACTGATGCCTCAAGGGGAACTATTTCAAAAATTCAATAATGTGAGAATTCTGCTTACCTCAGACACATCCATTCTCTTGGGCTGGCTTTCATTACTAAGGCCTCTTTGTGACAACAGCTCTTTTGTTCTCCGGGAGTTAATCTTCTTATACCGCCCTTGAAGTCCGAGGGCCAAATTCTGCCTTCATTTAAATACCACAAAACATATTTGGACATGGCGAATTATATCACTCTGTCAGCACTTTAAATTTCCCAAACATTTTAACTTTATTCCATTGTTGTACTGTATTCCAAATACAACACACTGTATTTGGTCCGCATTTATTTATCGTATGTATATATCCCGTGAGATATAGGGCTGATGCCTAGTCTAATCCAGCAACCTGTTCTCACCATAGCCAACTTGCAGGTAGGACCTCAGCGTTCCTCTAAGGAGTAGGAGACATGGGGTTACCCAATTTTCCCCATACAACAATCCTGTGGGGTAGCTCTGTGTGTGAGAGAGGGGCGGTCAGGTGTCACCCAGTGAGCCTCATAGCTGGGAAAAGATTAAAAGCAGGTCACCCTGTTCTAAGAACAGAAACAAGAGGCAAAATTGGTATGACTCTTGCTTCAGCATACAAAACCAGTGGACTCCTGTCTTGTAGACGATCTTCACTTTTAGCTATTTGGCCATATACCGCATAGGTGTGACTTCACTTTTTCCTATGTGGCTTGTTTCCCTTGCTTATCTGCTCTGCATGCACTTTGAGCTCCCACTTCCTGGTTGTGCAGGTGAAATGTGTTTCATATTTAGGGGTCTTACGTGTCTGTGGGATAGTTCTGTTAGGCAGTAGTGGATCTGTAACCACACACAATAGAAAGAGACTTGACGAAGAGCTAGGGTTACAAGCCAATTCTCCAAAGGTAGCCATGCACCACTCTTTTGGAGAAATAACCCAGAAACCTGATAACTTCTGTTTATTGAAGGCCTTTGAGGATGGGAAGTGGAACAAGTGGCTTGGTTAGAGGAAGAATAAGGCGATACATAAAGGGTGAAACAAAGGAAGACAAAGGCTGAGGCTCAAGGATCCCTGAATCTGTCCTTGAGCAAATGGTAACTCCACACAGTTGAAGCCTCTTTTGCAGAGTGCACTTCACCACATTCAAAGTACACTTTTGCCCTCAGACCATCCTGGGCCCTGTAGTTTTTTAAGACTTGTTGCTAATGGTTAATTCTGTCAGGGGTAAACTACAGGGGCTTCCGGTCCCATCTGCCTTAATGGAGGCAGCCCCCACAACAGCAGCAGATCATTGATGAAAGAAAAGCAAGGATGACAGAGGGTAAATTATCCTAAATTATTATTATTATTATTATTATTATTATTATTATTATTATTCTGCCCCAAGCCACAATGGGAGAAAACAACAGCTGATAAGTGAAAAAGACAATGCCATAAATGACAGAAGGTATCTCCATGGACATATCAGTTTTCACACACAGGGCAGAATAAAGATAATAGTTTGAGTTCTTCACCTGAAGCTTTATAAATTTATATACTGTAACATCATGATTGGAAATCATTAATTATGCAGCTGTTGACTAAGGGATTATCATCAGTGCTTTTTTTCCTTAAAAATATGTTTAGGGGTACTCTCATTTTCCTACTCAAATTAAAATACTGCCCCTCAATGAGGCCAAACTTAGATTCACAAAATGTTTAGGGGTATGTGTACCCCTGCGTACCCCCAGAAAAAAGCACTGATTATCATTGTAACTGAAATGTAACTGACATTAAGATTACAGAACGCAGGAATCTAAGATCGGACATGCACCCAAACCACCATGTTGGGAGCCACTAAAATGTATTACCGTAATTAGATGTTGACTGGCATTTTGATAATTGTATAATTTGGGAATTAATTGTTATTGTTGTAATTTGGCTATTATTGGGGGGTATACTGGAAAACTAATAAAAAAATATTTTTTTAAAAAAGTGCCCAGAAACATTTGAGAAGAAGAAGAGGAGGAGGAGGAGGAGGAGGAGGAGGAGGAGGAGGAATTTTTATTTATTAATATGCCACTTATCTGACTGGGTTGCAAAGAATACTGCTTTGAACATGCTTTGACAGTATATTTCATACACAGCCTAAGATTTGATGTTTTGTGGAATTTAACATTTGTTTATCCAGTAAAATAATCCTTCTGCTTGTACATTTGTTTATATTTCACTATTTATATGCTCACTCTTATTAAGCACAGTATAGTATGCTTAATAACAGTATAGTACACGGGTGGCGCTGTGGTCTAAACCACTGAGCCTCTTGGGCTTGCCGATCAGAAGGTCGGCAGTTCGAATCCCCACGACGGAGTGAGCTCCCATTGCTCGGTCCCTGCTCCTGCCAACCTAGCAGTTCAAAAGCACGTCAAAGTGCAAGTAGATAAATAGGTACCACTCCGGGGGGAAGGTAAACGGCGTTTCCGTGCGCTGCTCTGGTTCACCAGAAGCGGCTAAGTCATGCTGGCCACATGACCCGGAAGCTGTACGCTGGCTCCTTTGGCCAATAAAGCGAGATGAGCGCCGCAACCCCAGAGTCAGCCATGACTGTACCTAAAAGTCAGGGGCCCGTTTACCAGTATGCTTAAGAGGAGGGGTATTCATGAATACTTTAGGGTCAACACTAAGCTATAGGTAGCCAAGCTATAGGTACCTGTGCAGCTGGGAACTGTACCGTTCTGAGACAGGGATCACACCCACAGCATATATTTAAAACACATGGCTCCCCCCCCCCCCCCGTTCTCAAATCCTACCCTGACAGCACCACCACATTCCAGGCTAGAACCCTCACAGAGCTAGAATTCCCTAGCTCCTATAAAAAACTAGAGTTCCCAAGATTCTTTCAGGGAAGTAATGTGCATGAGATGTATGCTGTGGATGTGACCAGTCACTCACCAGCCACAAAACAAAGAGAGCAAAAAGGGAGGAAGGACACAAGCAGGCTGGAGGCTGCAAGCAAAAATTTTGGATCGTTCCACACAAGGCCTAATCCAGACTGTTGCCCAGGCAAATGATCTAGGTCTGGTATGGAATAGTTTATAGCCAGGCTGCTTAATGGTCAGCAGGGCTAGATTTAGGTTTCATGAGGCCCTAAGATACTGAAGGTAATGGGGCCCTTTATATGTCCAGCTGTCCTTTGTCAACAACAAATTGTCGCTGTTTTTTGTAATTTAAGGACCTAATAGGTATCTAAAGTCATTTGCACACAACAAAATATGTATTTTATCAAAGTAATTGTTAAACTTCTATTTTGGAAATGTACATTGTTTTTTCCCTTTAAATAAGCTATAGCTTGTTTAGCTTATATGTAAATCTGGTCAGTGAGGAAGGCAGAGTCATGTTTCCTTTCAAGCAACCATCAAACCTGTGGATATTAGGAAGAGACTTTTTGGGTCTAGGCTCAAGATCCTAGCACTGCATGAACTCAGTCTGGAAAATTACCCTTCATTTATGTCTACTCTTTGGTTTTTCTTATTATAAAAAAGTCTGTTTTGCTCACGCCACTCCCTAGAATTCATTGATCCTGAATGTGCTATATATATATAAAAGGTGTTATATTGGCTCCCAGAGCATTCATCTGAAATCCCAGTTACGTTACTGAGTAAGGTGGAAGCTGAAATGTTTAACTAAACCATGCTAAATCTGTTTGCATACTTTCAATATATTATTTAGTCCTTGTCAGTGTTCATCTAAGAGCCAGTCTATGAATGGATGACAGACAGTATCTACTGTATGGCGAACCTGCAGCCCTCCAAATATTGCTGAACTCAAAGCCAGTGGTCAGGGATGGCAAGAGCCGCAGTCTAACAACATAAGGATGGCTAAGGTTACCCACCCCCAATAGTGTCTGTCTCTTAACACACAATCCTAATGCAAAGCAAATGCATCTTCATGTCCAGTGGCATACATGTGCATTTTTCCTAAAATGTATATAAGGCTTGGTTGTGAAAAACAAACTCTCAAAGTGTGAGCATGCACACACACACTTGGGAGTTGCTATGGAGAAAGTTTTTAGGAGGATACAAATAAGGGAAAAAACACATTTGCTAGTGTAATTAGGATACTTTCATCTTTCTAATAAAATTGCTGCTTGGGTTCTGCTTTGGAGACCAATAGGTCTGCTTTTAGAAGCCTACAAAAGGAGGCCAGTATGCAAGGAAAAGTCAAAGGGTGGTGGTGGGGTGTTTTTTTTTTGGGGGGGGGGGGAGAAGAGCTTCCTTGCTCTTTGCCCTAAAGCAAGGGAAAGCAAAGACTTTCTGCTGCTGACTGAGCCTCATGAGTTGGATTCTGATCTTCGTTACATGCGAATTAATCTGGACTGAATTTATTGGCTTTGGCAGCTGTAAACAGTGGAAGAAGTAAGATAGCTAGCAAGCCCCAGATTTGCCACCCAGATAAGCCTGCCCAGTGCCTGAGCTACCAGAAGAGGCTGGTTACTTTCAAGCTCCCTGCTCAGCCTGTAATCACCCAGTATTGAAACCAGATTTACGGGCTCTTTTGAGGAGGGCTCTTTCCAAAGCAGAAACATTTGGTATTTCGGAAGGTCAACCCCCCTGTGGTGTAAGGGCTTTTTAAAAGAATCAGTTAAGCAGGAGTCAAGAGGAGAGGCTGGAATCAGTAGGACACAAGAAAAGCTGGAGAGAAGGGGCCAGGGGCCTGGAGATCAGAAAGAAGGAAGGGCCTTAAATGAGAGACATGCAGCCCATTCTTCTCTGATAATTTTGAAGCCAGTCCCAGTGTTCTCAATAGAGCTTACTCTGAAGTAAACATGTAGAGAATTGTAAGCCAAGACATTTCAGGTACTGGTCTTTATTTCCCCCTGTCTGGTTGATCTCCTCCTCTACTTATGGATATGAGAAATCATGCATTGTCTGTGGTTTATACCACATCAAGAGCAATAAACCATGGGGTTATCGCAACTTCTGAATGCTCGCAAAACATAGTTGGGGTGGGCAGGCTCCCCCTGAACACCAAACATTAGTGCTGCTTTAAAAGTCCCATTGACTGCAGCGGGACAAGCACAGTTGTCTGGATCATGCCCATTCAGCTACTTCCCACATTAGCAAATGGGAGCAAGTAAAAACAGCTCTCTTGTTTACCCAAAATTCTTGCTTGCCAGGCCTACCATCCAATACAGTGGTACCTCGGGTTACATACGCTTCAGGTTACAGACGCTTCAGGTTACAGACTCCGCTAACCCAGAAATAGTACCTCAGGTTAAGAACTTTGCTTCAGGATGACAACAGAAATTGTGCTCTGGTGGCGCGGCGGCAGCAGGAGGCCCCATTAGCTAAAGTGGTGCTTCAGGTTAAGGACGGACCTCCGGAACGAATTAAGTACTTAACCCGAGGTACCACTGTAAAACTCCTCTACAGAGCTGGCCGTAGTTTTGGTAGAGGGAGACTTCACTTCCCCAGGCCATTGTATATTTCTCCATTTAGACTTTTCAGAAGGTATAAGATTGTTTTGGTGTTCTTCCATTGCAGCCTCAACCCATCCCATATTTAGTATTCCACCGATACCAATGTTGAAACAGCACTGGCAGGAGAGACTAAGACAGCAGTCTTATGCATGCTTACCTGGGACTATGTCCCACTGAAGTCAGCAGGAATTAGTATCAAGACAGGCAAGCAGGAACCATGTAGAATACATAGTCAGATGAAGACGGTAAACTGTTCAGAGCATGTACCACATGGGCAACACGTTGGAAAGACAGACCACCTTTTAAAACACTCCTCATTTGGTGCAGAGGGAAAGAGAATCCCCATTGAAACAAAACTATCAGGAAAGGTAAGCTGAACACTTTCCCCTGACCTCCTAGTTTTCTGCATACAGGGCTGGGTTATAATTAATGGCCAGCAAGTCAAATCCCGCACCTGCAGATAATGGTTGCCCTAGCAAAACATAATCAAGGCAGGTAAACCATTTTGGTCATGTTTGAGAAAGAATTCGAAGGAGCATCCACAGATATTTCACAATGATGTTAGTGCATTGTTATATCATATTTGGGGAAGGCATGAAGGACTGCTGCCCACCTGTCTGCCGAATAAATCTTTCAGGCATTGTCATTTAATTGTATCTCACCTTTTGTCCAAGGAGCTCAAGGTGCCATATAGGTGTTTGTTTTTCCCCCTGCTGCCTATTTTAACCTGTAGAAGTGTGTCAGGCCAAAGGGTCACCCATGGAGCTTCATTACCAAACAAGGATTTGAAGCTAGGTCAACTTCAACCTTCTCCAACCACTGTACAACCCAGCCCTTCCTGCTAACAGAGATCCCAGAATATGCCTGGAATATTTTAGACTCCAAGAAGACACAAGCTGGCAGACTGTTCTGTTCAATGCTGCCTAGGGGAAGATTAGAATCTGCATGATACAGAGGCTGTAGCTGGACCACAAATATCAGAAACTGCCACGATGCTATTTGCCTTTAGAGCAATAGGGCACAAAATACATTTTTCTCCCGTCTGGAAAGCTGAAGCATTGAAAAAGCTAGCAAGGGAAGGCAGCATATTCAGGTTATGTGAATTTACCTGGATGAACACCAGAGTTCACTTACATGAACCTGATTAAACACCAAAGGAAACTCTACGGTTAACACTTTATGTAGTGCTTCTACTAGAAGGGTAGTGCCTCTTACCCTTCTTAGATCTTAGATCAAGGGAAGTAATAGTGCCACTGTATTCTGCTCTGGTCAGACCTCACCTGGAGTACTGTGTCCAGTTCTGGGCACCACAGTTCAAGAAGGACACTGACAAACTGGAACGTGTCCAGAGGAGGGCAACCAAAATGGTCAAAGGCCTGGAAACGATGCCTTATGAGGAACGGCTAAGGGAGCTGGGCATGTTTAGCCTGGAGAAGAGGAGGTTAAGGGGTGATATGATAGCCATGTTCAAATATATAAAAGGATGTCACATAGAGGAGGGAGAAAGGTTGTTTTCTGCTGCTCCAGAGAAGCGGACACGGAGCAATGGTTCCAAACTACAAGAAAGAAGATTCCACCTAAACATTAGGAAGAACTTCCTGACAGTAAGAGCTGTTCGACCGTGGAATTTGCTGCCAAGGAGTGTGGTGGAGTCTCCTTCTTTGGAGGTCTTTAAGCAGAGGCTTGACAGCCATATGTCAGGAGTGCTCTGATGGTGTTTCCTGCTTGGCAGGGGGTTGGACTCGATGGCCCTTGTGGTCTCTTCCAATTCTATGATTCTATGATTCTTACACAAAACCACAAAATAGGTTTCAGACAAATATATATATATATATATAATTATATATATTTTAAAAATCTTTACATCAGAACTTGCATACAATTTAATAGTATAACTCAAAATTTCCACCTCCCTACAGCTCAGACAACCCTGGTAACAGTGTGTACAACTTCTCGGTTTTTTGCTTTCATAACTTTAAAGCAAACAATACATTTGAATGTATTTACTCTGTGCAAATAAGATAACTTTTGGGATCCTTCAGAAGACATATATCCAAGGTTCAATCTGCAGAGGTCCTTTGTTTTCTTTAATAAAAAAAACCACACGATTAATGACTGTAGGCTTTCCCTGTATAAAGTGCTCCTGTCCAGCAGAACCCAAAGGCCTTGGAAAAGTTTTCCTAGCAATTTTAAAGAACAAAATTTTAAAATATAGTTATATATATATAAAAAAGACCAAAAGGCGACGTGATCACACAAATTCCAGCTTTCCATGCCCACCATACATTCCCCAGTGGACTAGCGAGAGTATTTTGTCACTGCCCAGGTCCGGCTGCCTCATCTTCTCGCAGGTCATGCAGCAGTTCTCGTGCCCCGTGACTGGCACCATGCACTCCAAGTCTAGCTTGGCAACCTGTCCTTTTTTGGAATGATGCCCGTGGAAGCTGTAGTGCAATCGGGACAGCATCTGCTGCCGCTGGTCTTGCAGTCTTTTGTTCTCACTCCTGAGCATGCGCAGAGCTAGCATGATGAGGAGCACCAGGATCAACCCGCCAGCGATGGGGACGGCAATGACAGCTGCCCGGAACCACAGTTCTTTGGAGGAGGTCAGCTCCTGAACCTTCGTGATGAGGTTTCTGCTGCCCTCGTGCTGGTATCTGCTCCCTTGTCCTGCAAGAGAGGAGAGAGGGATGGTGTTCAGAAAGGTCCCTTCCAGGACACATGCCAAAGCCTGTGTTTCAACCGCAAAAAGTGGAAGCCCCTTTCTTTTTAAGACTACCCTCTCAGGTGATGGAAGGGGGAAAGGTCTGCTCATTTCAAAGAGGGGTGACCCCTACATTTTTCTCCCTAACTTGTAAAAAGTAAAGGGACCCCTGACCATTAGGTCCAGTCGTGACCGACTCTGGGGTTGCGGCGCTCATCTCGCTTTACTGGCTATGGGAGCCGGCGTACAGCTTCCAGGTCATGTGGCCAGCATGACTAAGCTGCTTCTGGCGAACCAGAGCAGCGCATGGAAATGCCGTTTACCTTCCCGCCAGAGCGGTACCTATTTATCTACTTGCACTTTGACGTGCTTTCGAACTGCTAGGTGGGCAGGAGCAGGGACCGAGCAACAGGAGCTCACCCCATCGCGGGGATTCGAACCGCCGACCTTCTGATCAGCAAGTCCTAGGCTCTGTGGTTTAACCCACAGCACCGACCCAAAGCTTGCAGATTCTAGAGAAACTCGGCTATTTGCTTAGGCTATGCTGGATCCAGAGAACCCTATTGCTCTCCAGACATTGTTGAACTCCCAGCTCCCATCAGCCCCAGGTCAAGGCCCAGGGTGGTAGGGGTTGTAATCCAGCAACATCCAGAGGGTCGCAGGTACCCCAGCCCAGGGTTATGAAGTAATGTGACATCACCAGTATTAACCCTTGTTACAAATTACCACTGTATTTGGAACCAGTGTGCGCCAGACAGGAGGGCATTTCCATGGCCTTAGGTCAAGGGTAGGCAACCTAAGGCCATGGGGCTGGATGCGGCCCCATCGCCTTCTAAATCTGGCCCACGGACAGTCCAGGAATCAGTGTGTTTTTATTGAGTAAAATGTGTCCTTTTATTTAAAATGAATCTCTGGGTTATTTGTAGGGCCTGCCTGGTGTTTTTACATGAGTAGAATGTGTGTTTTTATTTAAAATGAATCTCTGGGTTATTTGTGGAACATGTTTTTTTCAAAACATAGTCTGTCCCACCACCTGGTCTGAGGGACGGTGGACTGGCCCAAGGCTGAAAAAGCTTGCTGACCCCTGCCTTAGATGTTCACATGCCACCAATGAAAAACTAAGATCAATATGGTGCTATATATAGACATTAGGAACCCAGCTTTCAATTCAGCAGCTCTACGCTTCTGTACGTATTACATGTTTAGGTACACAAAAAATGTAATGAAATATTGCAATGCATTTATCCGGCATAGGGACAAACACCAAGGAGATAGGACCAAACTGAAACTATTTGCTCTGTGTTTGCAGAGGCAAATCCCGGTTTGTTCCAAAGCACATGGAAATTTCAGCTCTGCAATTTACAAGGTGAGCCATGGGGCAAGTTGCTATCTCTTCTTTTCACACGATTGCAAAGATAAGAGTTGTGAGGTGCTTTAGCAAGCCACACAAAAAAGGACTATCATAGCAGGCATTTGGTTTTGATGTAGTAGTGACTATCATTACGGAAGCAAATACAAAACAATTGCTGCACCCCATGTACAAAAAGCAGCTAGATGGTCCCCACCCCCTGCAAAGTATTGATTTTGGACTTTTGGCCAAGCTTTACTATAGGAATGGGGAAGTCGTGTCTCACTAACAGTGGACTACAACTCCCATCATCTCGGACCAATGGTCGTGCTGGGTGGGGTCAATGGGATTTGTAATCCAACATCCCAAGGACCACAAGCCTTCCATGCAAGGAAACATCAACTTCAATGTTATGAATACACCAGGCACATCAATTCAATTAAATGGATACACCCAGTGATGGAGAGATTTATTTTTATTTTACTTCCATGACCTGCAGGGCATAAGTGAAATTGCAACACCGAAGTTTGTTGAGTCAGATGAATTATTTGCATACTTTTAAATAACTAACTTCACCCGGCTGTGGGAAAAGTCGTTGGGACTTTATTCTCTTTGACTTGATGATTTCACCTTCGTGTATGCGAAGTAACAAAGCAGCAGATTTAAATTAAAAGCTGTGTGCAAGTTTTCATTAAAACTTAACAGGCTTCCATAAAGTTCATTTGCACATTCTAATAGTTTTATTTTCCCCTGACTAAATTGGGCACAATTAGGTTTCTTCAAGTAGTGCCCCTCCCTGAACAAGTTTTCCCAGGCAAGATGCCAGGCCTGCTTGAAAAGGAGCAAACTTTGTGTCTCATGCTAATGCAGATACAAAGATATTTGGCAGAGATCTGTCTAGCCACATGCCTCCCACTCCAGCGTGCCTAGTTGTATTAAAAGACCAAAATCATTAGCAGACAAAACAAGGTCTTGCCTGTTGCAAGCAAACTTATGTATCAGGCAAGAGCACGACTTACCCGAAGGCTCCCCTCTGGAAGGGGAGAGAACATCGTACAGCCCTCTGTAGTTGCACATATCTTCGTGACAACACTCCAACGTAGGAATGGCAGTTCCAGAGTGGTTTTGGGCCTGTTTAGCTTGACAGATGTCCGATGTGCTTGCAAGAGAGTCCAAGCAGCCATGAGTAAGTGGGGAATGGCTGTTCTGAGGGTCAAGCAGTCTAGAGAAGCAAGCGTTGAGCTCAGATTTGCACATATAGCCTGTTGCAACACAGTGTGCAGCATCACAGTAGCATCTAATTTCACCTGCAACAAAAGTAAAGTGGCAAGCTTGTTAGTCTGCAGCAAATCAGTAAGGATTTAGACACCCTTATATCCTCAATACTGGCATTAAGATGGGTGAGTAACAAACCAAGTAAGTTTCTCTTTTGAAAGCAGGCTTGGAGACTGAGCCCTCCAGAGGTTTGTTGGACTACACCTCCCATCATCCATGATAAGTGCAGTGCCCATGCTGGCTGATGGGTGTTGTAGTCCAAAAGCATCTTGAGGGGGGCACCACAATGACTTTCCCTGCTATAGATCAAGGATTCCAACACAGATCTCTATAGAACTGGTCAACAGAGCTGCACACAGCCATGGAAAAAGGCAGTCAATTAATACTCCTATTGTACAGGCAAGCATCTCCAGGAGAGATATATAAGCAAACAGGACATGGATAATCATGGTAGAAAAACATTTTCCTGACAATTTTGCCAAACCACCGAGACATGGAAGCCCTTCCAGATTTTCTGCAGACCATCCAGAGATCTACCTTTTGTCCATCCCCAGCTCTTGCTCTGCACAGCATACAAGATCCCCATAGCAGGCATGACAAATCGGGGTCCCTGTGGGGAGGGTGGTGTTGCATGTGTAGGTGGGCTTTAACTTACATAGCCAAAGAACTGGGGAGAGGGGCATAACCTCTTATGCAAAACTGAAGACAGCATCCGTGTGCGCCTTGAATAGGCACAAAGTTGTAAGAGTTTCCATCAAAAACTGCAAGCTGGATGCTTCTGCTCCACCTGCAGAACCACCAGCAATTCAGCTGCAGTGGAACAAGTCACCACTGTAGCAGCTGAAGCAGTAGACGCACGGGGATTAGGGTACTTATTCCATATGAAGCAAAGTTCCATAGGCAAAAATCTGTAAACTGGCCACTTATCACATACCAGTTCATCTCCAGGTCTTTGGGCATCAATGACTCCCCATTTAGCATCTTTGCAAATCTGCAGGTACTTGTCCTTTATATTAACTTTGATACTAGTTATTATAAACCAAGACTGAAAACTCTGTGGCCCTTGAGATGTTGCTGGAATACAACTTCCATTTATGCCCAGCCGTTGGGCCATGCTGACTTTGGCTTATATGGAAACTGAACCTACTGCAACTGGTTCTCCATCTCTGCTCTAAAACGAAACCTACATTGCATACGTCAGCATATAGCAAAGTCAAAAGCACACTTCAAATATTTACGCCTGGCAGAATTAATCAAAGTGGCTGGAATTGTTTACTGCCTTTTGGCACGGTGCCAATACTTAAGAGCTTTAGCCAACACCTTATGAAATTATGTACTAAAATCATACATGCATTTTTATTTAAGTTAATTCTTAATACAAGGATTTCTTTGTTGGGTCCATCTAACCCAGCATTTCATTTCCCAAAGTAGCCCCTGGGAAACTCACGAAACAAGACATAATGACAATAGTCACACATCCCATGTGCGCCAAGCATCTGGCTTCTCACAGCATCGTCTTCTCATGCAAAATATCTTTTTAGTTTTTATTAAAAAACAGGAAATCTTTAGTTTACAATCAGAGTGTCTTGCTTGCCAAAATCAACCTCTTTCAACTTATATGAAAGCTCATAAATGGGGGAGGTGGCAAGATTGAACCCTCCTTGCACCACCTCCCTTCCCCCCACTCCCCAATCCATCATGTGGTCAAAAAGGGTAAACATTTGGACTGAAAATCCTCTACTGTTTGTATGGAACAAAAAACGCACAGGAAACCACAAAAATTTCAGAAGGAAGTGCTTTAAAAACATATTCATTTTGCATTCTTCTGAAATGCATTCATTTTACTATACAGTACAGAGAAACTGTACTGTCTTCTCGACGTTTCAGCTCAGATCTGTTCCATCAGTTCAGAGAATGGAAGGAAGGAAGCTGGGAGGCAAGCTGGATCTGTCTCTCAACTTCAGAAACTACTGGAGGAAGTGTATTAACAACCACAGTGATGAATAGCACTTATTTTAGAAAGGGGGGGGGGGATTCAGCCACAAGAGAACTGCGAAGCCCTTAAAATCATAACTTCCTTCTGCCAAATTAAGAGTTATATTTAAGGTACATAGGTACCCAGAGATTAATTTTTAGCACCCAGGTCATATTGCACTATATATATATACCATGTCCCAGCTTATGCTTAAGATATGAATTACAAACACATTTACACATACATGCAGTTCTGCAGGGCTCGCCTTCCAGACTATCTTAAGTTCAGCCTTCCCTAGAATGCCATTACATTTTAATAAACTGCTTAATCAAAGCCAAATGACACAGTGCCCGTATGTAAACAAGCTTGCCCCTCATTTGTGTAAATGTGTGAAGCAAGATCTGAAGCCGAAGCCTGCCAAAGAATACATGCAGTTCAAAAGCTTGCTTAAACATTCAGAGAACTAGTTTGACAGAAAGCATTTCCCTTATTCAGTTGCTTGAAAGTCTTTCATCACAGAGATGATATAAGTGTTTGCATTTTTGGGAGTCCCTTGAGGTTCTCCACCAAAACAGGTAACCAGAGCAAGATTCAAAAAATAATACGGGATGGGTTACATGTCACCAAGCAGGCGACATTCGCATTCCGGACATCCTTCTTCAAGCAGTTGGGCCCAGAAGTCCAATGTTCTTAGATTTACAGAAGGTGTTTCTCTTTCCTTAAGGACTTCTGTTCCGCCGCCACCAATCATGTAGCTTCCTAAGTTCCCTTTTCGAAAGCAAATGTCATTTAAGCAACTATTGTCCAGCAAGCCAAGTCCTAGGGCTGAGCAGCTTTCACTGAAGCAAGTTATGGATAAACACAAAACACTCTTTTTGGGGGTGGGGAAGGGGAAAATCTATAAGTTAGTCCTTTCTCACTCCAGACTTAAGAGAGCATCACAAGAGAGAAAATGTGTGTTTCAATCGTTCGTACAATCCTCTTTTCCTGACCAAGCACAGCCTCATAAACAAAACATGACGGACTAGTCATTGGGTTATTACAACTCCATTTTAATTAGAGACACATTCCGCCACCTCCCCCTCAGCAGAAGAGAATGGCATTTTTGTGTTATCGTATTTTTGAAGAGGGGGAACAAACCTTTTATTTCTGTCAATTCATAAAGTTTCTTCCTGAGCTATGGAAAAGGCCAGGGAGGGTATTTGGTATTTTCAAACAGTGAACAATGCCCTTTCTGTTCCCCTCCTCTTTCTTGTTACTGTATGCAGCTATTAAAGAAAAATGTCTGCTTTTAGTCAAGGTGGCTACAGGAGAGACTGCAGGCTTCTCCGAAAGCTTTTGAAGTCGACAGCAGCCAGAAGTCTGTGATCCCCTAATTATATCATTATCAGGCGCATAGTTTCAGTATCTGCAACTGCACATTACTCTCAGTCACTCCCTTCTCTGCTCCTCTTTGATGGGTCCAGAAGACTTCCCTCTGCTTGCTGCAAGGGCTGTTATTTGGGGTTAATTACACCCTTCTTTCCAAAATAAATAAATACTGTAGCACATCAGCACTGTGCTAGCTTATCCTTTAACCTCCTCTCTGTGAAACGTGGCAATTATAGGGAGACATCAACTCTCCCATTCCCTCCTCTCCCCCCCCCTTAAGTTTTTATTCTTTAAAGTGGTGAGGAGGGGAGAAGAGTGTGGACTGTGTGAGCTCACACACACACACACACACACACACACACACACGAAGTTTCAAACATTTGCAGCGAGATGCTTAGCAGTTCACATCTCATACTAGTGGGGTCACCTCTCACAGTCAGGGTGCACAGCCCAATCCAGCACATGTTTACTCAGAAGTAAACCTCATCTGTAAATTAAAGGATTCAAGTGCTGGTTCACAGGATCACACAGCCTGAACACAATTTTGGTTGTTGCCGCTTTGCAGGAGCAAACTTCGTTCAAATCCCTTACTTGCATGGGCTGGATTTCTCCTCTAGCCACGAGGGATAAGGGAGGGCATACAGTCGGGTCTCTTTCCAATTTTACTTTCTCAACAGGTAAAGCCGCAAACAGGTAAAGCTTGCCTTGGGCCAGCGCTGCTTTCTGGAGCTGGGAGAGGGAGAGGGAGTGGGTGGGTGTGGGCTGGAGACGTTCAGAAGTTCATTAAAGACATGCTAACAAAAACATTTTGACAACCGCTTGCCCCCAAGCAGTGGCGTAGCGTGGGGGGTGCAGGGGGGGCCGGCCGCACCGGGCGCAACATCTGGGGGTTAGGGATAGGGATAGGGTTAGGGTGCGCAAATCCACGGGTTAGGGGGCGCAAATCCACGGGTTAGGGGGCGCAAATTACTTGCCTTGCCCCTGGTGCTGACAACCCACGCTAGGCCACTGCCCCTAAGGTCTGACTTCCCTCAATGAAGCGGGGCAAGGCTCTGGCGGGGGGCGGGGAAAGGGGAAGGAAACCCAAGCAACGCCACTTCCAAGAACAGGCGAGCTTGTTCTGGCCTGCGAAGCTCAGCCCAGGAGGAAACATGACACGCTCACAAAGCCTTGGCAGAGCGCTTCAAAGGCCGCACGGAGCTCGCCAGCCGCAGGAGGGGAGAGCAGCGGGAGCAGCAGCAGGAGAAGCCCCGGCCGGGCAAGGGAAGGGCAGTTGCCTCGGGGAAATGGCGGGGGAGGGGCAGCTACCGGGCTTGCTTCGCTGGCTGGGAGCTGCTGCTGCTGCTGCTGCTGCCGCCGCCCCACCAAGCCACCTCCGACGGGCGGCAACCCCACCAAAAGAAAGCTAAGCCCGCTCTTGCTTCTAGTAGAGCAAACGGACACCCGAAGCCGGCCCCGACGTCACCCCCAGGTTTCACTCCCCAGCCAGGGGAAAGGAAATAAAAGCCGGGGCTTGAGACCGCACTAGGCTGCTCTCCCAAATGCAACCGCCTGGAATGGCTGCTGCGCGCACACAGCCCTTCTGGACGGTCACTGCCAACGCGCACCCGCCACCGACGGCGTCCCTCCACAGCGCGTGGCGGCAAGGGGGGCTAGCGGGAGGGAGGCAGCTGGGCGACCCACTGCAACCCCGACGGGGCGGCTGCTGCTGCAGAGACCCTGGGCGCCTTTGACAAGACGGGTTTAGGCGCGAGGCTGGGCGCAGTGGGGCTTCACCCCCGGCCACCCAGGGCGGGAGTTGCTACGGATCAGCCCCAGCTTGGAACGCGCCTCCTTGCAAGTTTTAAATCCCGCTCGGTTTCGCTTCGAAGGCGAGGCCGAGCCTCTCCTGGATGCCGCCGCCGCCGCCGCCAGCCCAGAGGACGACAGCAGCGCCCCCTTCTGCAGGTCGCGCGCTCCTGCATCCCCCGCCCAGCCAAGGCCCGTCTCTCTTCGGGAGAAAGCCTCCGGGTGCTCCCGAGTACCCGCCCCGTCTCTTCCAGCAGCCCTCCCCCTGACCCTACAGGAAGCCTGGCAGCAGCTCTTCAAAGGCTTCCCCCAGGGCGACAATCCTCACGTTAAGCCTTTGTACGGTTGTCAACACGCACCAGCACTCGCCAGCCCACCACGCTGCTGTGCAAAACAACCCCAGGCCCACGCCTCCCTCTTCGAGGAGTTGTCTTCATTCCGGGGACTAGGATAGGTTACACACACACACGCTTCGAAACAGTATTTCACCGTATTTTGTTTTGATCCCCCCGCTCATTTTAGGGCAAAAAAAATCTGAAAGCTGCCGAAGGATCGAAATGCATTAAATAAGGCATCTCAAAAGGAAGGGAGCTTTCGTGAACCGGGCTGGATTTAGAGAGGGGAGCTGCTTGCGCCAAAAAGAGGCCATAATCCAGTCCTGCGCGTGTAGACTTGGAAGCGAGCCCCACTGAGTTCGGGTGCAATACTAGTCATGCTTTTCTACGGAACAGAAATGGGGCTTGCCTCTGAATAACCATGCATAGGACAGCACGTACACTGCAATATGTTAAGTAGTGCTAGTTTTACGTTATCCTATTTCCTCCTCTTTGGGAATAAATGCCATCAGGTCCGTGCGCCTTGCTTCCGAGGAGACGCGCGCAGGACCGGGCTGCGCGTTCCAGTGGGGCTGCCCCCTGTCAAAATAGCGGCGTCCCGTTAGCACCACCAACGCCGAGTCCATGGCTTGCCTTGTTCGTTTGTTTTTTGTGCTCAACGCGCGGCTTTTGCCTTCTCTTTTCTTCTGCTTACCGACCGACAAGCCCCCCGCGAACTTAAAAAGTCTCTCCCCCCCCCCCCGGATCGGGAAGGAGCCCCTCTCGTGAGCCGGACTCACCTTTCGTTAGCAGGATGGCCATGGCGCACAGCTCCAGTTGCAGCCACACGAAGATGAAGCTGGAGTGGCGATCCATTTAACCCTCCCCGCACGGGCCTCGCCGCCGCCGCCGCCCGAGTCTCCGCGCTCCCTCCAGGGCTCTCGTCCCCTTGCAGCGCTGCAAGGCAATGCCCCGGCCGGGCACAGCGCAGGGACCCCGCCGCGGGCTGCCCTGCGCGACCCGCTCTCGGCCTCGACCGGCTCCTGGCGCCGTAAGCCTCTCTCACGAGCCTTGCTGCAGCCGCATGGGAACCCTCGCTCCGGCCGGGCGTCGCTCCAGGGCGCTCCCACCTCAGCGCGCAGGACGAGCGACTAGCCCGGCTCCGCTCTCTGGGCGCCCCGCGCTCGCTCTGTAAATAATGCTCCCGCCCCGCCGCCTGACCCGCCTCGGCCCGCCCCCGGCCCGCCCCTCGCTGCCCTCCAGCCCGGCTCCCATAGGCGGCGGCGCCGCGTCACTCAAAGCAGCGGGAAGGGCAGAAGGTAGGATGCGTCCTGCAGCGCCAGCAGCTCCGCTTCACTTTCTCCCGGGCTCGAGCGGCGGTGTAATTAGTAGCGCAAACATGGGGGGGAAATGTAATTAAGCCGAATGAACTTCTGGGGATCCGGGAGGGGCGGGCTCTGAAGGGTGGTCCCCCCCTTTTTAAAAAAGGCATTCCTCTTCCAAACTTGGTGCTAAAAGGGAGGAGGAAGGAAATACAGTAAACTCTTAGCACCCACTTGCAGCACAGCAATCCGATCCCGGGTCCAAATCGCGCGCACGGTGGAGCCGGGACAGGAAAGGGGGACCGGCCCCAAATCATAAGAGCCTAGAAGCCGGACATGTTTGCAGTGTGTGTATGTACAAAAGCAGATTGAGGCAAGCGAGCTCTCTCTAGGAACCTGCAGACAGGGCTGCAAAGAGGCGATCGCGGGAGGCAGCTTAAGAAGCGCATCAATCCCTTTTCCCGGCGGGGAGACAGCAGCGTTTTCCCCTTTCTCCTCTGCGCACTTCCAGCCGCCTCCCCTCCTCCTCCCGTCCCGATGATCAATAAAGCCTAGTCAGACGGACGGTTTGACCAGCAGGAGCCTGACTGCTCGGTTGGGATATAGATGTACCAGGAGAAGACATTTAGTGAAAATTAGCAAACGCGAAAGCGCCAGGCGCCAGCGAGACGACACAGACAGAGACTGACACTCAATTATCCCCCCAAACAATCCCAGGCAAACACACAGGCCCGGCCTGATCAATATCAGCCCCAAAGCGATCTCCTTACTGAGATGCTAATTCATTTATTAGGGCACTCTCTCACCGACCCAGCAGGCAGGATCACTCTCAGCCTTTCTGTCTTTCTGTCTTTTCTTTCCACGGTTTGTTTCATGACGACTTTGGATTTACTGGGAAGCGATATGAAGGGGAGGGGGGAATGTTGCTGGGCAATGTCCCTGATTGTACAGCAGGTCTTATGTCTCACTATCAAGGTGCAGGTTCCCCACCATACCGCATATTTAGGGCCTGTAACACTTTGCGCTGCTTTCCTACCCCTGGGTACAAAATCATGTGGGCCAAAGCGCCTTCTCGGTGGTCAACGAGACATGATCCAGGTAAATATGCAAAGATCACAGACTTGAAGGGCAAAGTTTCATTAAATTCAGAGGGTCTCACTTCATAGTTAGGCTCAGGCTGCTGAAATCACAGTTTATTTTACTACGTTACAGTTCTGTACCAGCTTCCCACCAAAGAGCTCAAAGCAGTGCACACAATCCCACCTTCCATAATAATGAAAATATATTATCCTCACAACAACCCTGTGAAGTAGATTCAGCTGAGAAATAGTGACTGGGCCAAAATCACCAAGTGAGCATCATAGATAAGAGGGGATTTTAAGCTTGGATCTCCCCAGGCCTAGGCCAACACTCTAACCACTACACTTGCTTCCATATACCACAACACCTAGTCTATGGGTAGCCAACCTGGGGACCACCAGAGGTTATTGAACTCCAGCTCCCATCAGCCCCAGCCAGCATACCCAGTAGTCGGGGGTGCTGGGAGTTGTAGTCCAATAACATCCGGAGGACTCCATGACCAAGGCTAGGTACACATTAGCAGCTTAGAATATAGGGGTCACCCTTGCGTTTCAAGTCACATTTTTACTTGTTCTACACACCATTACCTGGTCACTTGGTTTGTTTCCCTGCACATTCCCTGTTTGTTTTCCCCAGCCTGCAAACCCACCCCCAAACTTGTCTTCAAGGAAGCTGTCTGTACATGCACAATAGTTGTCTCCAATGTTACACACCCCAGCTTGACCATGGCTGACGTCTTCAGACTGGATGGAAGCTGGTTTGAGAGGAAACACTTCAATCATTTGTGTTTCCCAAGAAACTACAGGATACAGACAGATTGTGGCTAACAGCATGTGTATGTGAGATTCAAACTCCAGTGGTGGGAGCACACTGGAGACAGCTTAAACCTAGTCTTAACCCACTCCTCTGAAACACATACCCAAAGCATCCTTGATAGGGAAGACGCAGCTTTCTTCAAAATCGCCAACTGCGATTCCCAGGTAAATTGTCTCTACACTAACCAGTCAGAGCCTTTTCTGTTGTGGCACCTGCCCTGTGGAACCTCATTGCTGCTGTGAAAATGGCTGTTTGAAAAGGCATTTTATTCTTCCAATTTATCTTTGATTAGTTCTGATGGCTGTGGTGTTGTTTTTTTGTGGGGGAGGGAGTGATTTTTAGTCCTATTCTGATCTTGTGCCTGGGGTTGGACTGAGAACTGTTATTTTAATATTGTTGTGATGTTTTGGATTTCTTAGTGACCCTGAGTTTCTTTAGAAATAACAAAACATACATTTTCTTAAACAAACCAATAGCGGGGGGGGGGATGCTGCATCAGAGGACGGGGTCCACCTGTCCTCTTTCCATCACACCCAGAAGACCACTCTTGTGTGCTATTTAGTGGTACAAACACAAACAGTGATGCTGGCTGCACAACTCCACTAATCTAAGATTCTCGGATGCATCCATGCTGTGTCAGTCTCCAGTATCCACATGAATGCCTTTGACAGCAGCAGCTGACCAATATGCCTCGTCCTACTTTAGAAGACCATCTGTCCACAGCCTTGCAATGGGATAAAGCCCCTGAAAAACATCCTCCCTGCTGCTTCAGCTTATAGTCAGTCACTCAGGTGCTCCCAGCTCCACATGCTACAGTTAGATTGCTCCTTAAAACTACTTGCAAGAAGGCTTCAGACTAATCGGGCTTCCTGGGGTGTCATCATTGGGCTCACCAGCTGTGATCTTTTCCAGCATTTGTCAAGCACTCAGAAGTATATCCCTGCTCAGTTTCTTGGTGCTCCCCTGTTTCAGTCTTCAGTGTTCAAAAGTCAATGGGCAAGGCATTGGCCATGATCCAAAGTACTGTGGAGTTCTGTGAACCCAATAGGGCTTCAGGTTTGTTTCCCAGAATAGCAGCCCTCCAGGCTACATGGCAAATTACTTTTGAAATGCAGGGTGGCTGGGTTTTTTGTTGTTGTTGTTTTACAGTGGAAGTAAAAATTCTACTGAGTTAGCAGAAGCCCTGTGTTTGACCCCGCGGGAGAAAAACTGTTTTTGGAATGCCAGTCATTGTCTTAAGTAAAATTAAGTCGTTGTCATCATAGGTAATTTTGAAGAGTCGTGATTCTTTATTGCTAAAGCTTGGTTTTCTTGTTGAAAGAAAGGGGGGGGGGATGAAAACTACCGCAACCCAGAAGAACAAGTAGCTATAATCATCACACACATATTCACTTATTTATTTGAAGTATTCCCCCACCCCATGCTTCGGTCGAGAAAGGTACCCAGAGTGGCTTATAGCAAGGCAATGTCAGGCTTACAATCTACAAGAAAAGAGGGGGGGGGCTCAGGCACTAGTACATGGGTAGGCAAACTAAGGCCCGGGGGCCAGATCCAGCCCAATCGCCTTCTAAGTCCGGGAATCAGTGTGTTTTTACATGAGTAGAATGTGTCATTTTATTTAAAATGCATCTCTGGCTTATTTGTGGGGCATAGGAATTCATTCATTTCCCCCCACAAAATATAGTCCGGCCCCCCACAAGGTCTGAGAGACAGTGGACCGGCCCCCTGCTGAAAATGTTTGCTGACCCCTGCACTAGTACTTAGGATGGTCTTGTAAGTGTTGTTCCTAGCAGAAGCCGTCCTGGTTTCTGATCTGATCCCAGAATGTCCTGCTTTTCCTTAGGATGTCCCTATTTTCACTGGAGAAATGTTGGAGGGTATGGGCCAAATATGTCTCCCCCTTGCCATGACATTCTTCCTGGGAAGCAGGGAAAACAGTCTCCCAGCATTCCCTAGTCAAGGCCACAGGCCAGACTGTGCCACCCCTTCAGTTCCACAGTCTCATGGTTACTTAGGATCCAAATATAAAGCTTTTAAGGATTTGTCTACAACTGTGTACTGGTCTAGACATTATCTTGTTTGGTTTCTCTTTCCAACAATGGCTCTGCCATAATAATGGGAGGAATGTTTAGGGCAGGGTTTACCTTTTAAGTCAAATGTGTGGTGTGCCTAATTCAGTGTGCGTACGATGCACAGTAATAGAAAAATAATCTGTTGCCTCCACCATGTAACAGTGACATCAAAAGCTGGATCCTGGATATTTGTGCTAAGGCGATTGCAATAGGCATCTGCTAAAGGAAGCAAGCATAGCGGAGGCATGGAGTCCCTGAGGACTCACCTTGCTCCAGGTGCAGGTCCTTAAAAGGGCTCATTCTGCTACTTCCACCTCCTAAATGAGAGGGTGCTTCACACACGTCCTGTTACTAAATGTATTGCAAATCCATTGTTTTGAAATGCATGTTTTTTATTATGTATCTATCTCTGGGCATGGCTACAAAATGTTCCAGTTTTTTCTTCAAAGGATTCCAGCCAGCAATGTCTTTAAGGACACTCCATTCCATACCTTTCTCCCCGCCCCCCACCCATTTTCCATTTTTTCATTAAGCAATATTTTTCAGAATGGTACTTTATAAGAGATGCCACTGTTTTGAATTGCACTTTACAAAACTTATGCAGACATGCTGTTCTTTGGAATTGTACAATATGACACTGCTTTGAACTGCACTTTACAGGGAGTTTTTTGTTTGTTTGCTGTTTCGTCATGAACTGCTTTCTGTGTAAAGTATCCCAAACATGGTATTACTGCTATGCCTCTTCCCTGTTTACCAAACCTAGCTGAGGCAAGAGGTTTTAGCTAAGATACATCTCTGTGATCTGTCTTGTCCAGACCCCATTTTCATCATGCACTGCTGTGGTGCCAATGTCAGCTTTCTTCAGAAGCTTTCCAACTTCCTGGAGAGTCAGTGTGGAGTAGTGGTTAGAGTGTCAGACTGGAACCTGGGAGACTAGGGTTCAAATCCCCACTTGGGCATGAAGCTTGACCTTGAACCGGTCACTGCCTCTCAGCCCAACCTACCTCACAGTGTTGTTGTGGGGATTTAATAAGGAGGGGGAGAACCATGTATGAAACCTTGAGCTCCTGAGGGGGAAAAGGTGGGGATATAAATGCAATACAGTGGTACCTCGGGTTAAGTACTTAATTTGTTCCAGAGGTCCGTTCTTAACCTGAAACTGTTCTTAACCTGAAGCACCACTTTAGCTAATGGGGCTTCCTGTTGCTGCTGCACTGCTGGAGCCTGATTTCTGTTCTCATCCTGAAGCAAAGTTCTTAACCTGAAGCACTATTTCTGGGTTAGCAGAGTGTGTAACCTGAAGCGTATGTAACCTGAAGTGTATGTAGCCCTAGGTACCACTGTAAATAAATAAACA
The DNA here is from genome assembly GCF_951804945.1 of Podarcis cretensis. Taxonomy (NCBI): domain Eukaryota; kingdom Metazoa; phylum Chordata; class Lepidosauria; order Squamata; family Lacertidae; genus Podarcis; species Podarcis cretensis. The sequence continues at coordinate 20,959,570 of NC_137181.1, forward strand.
AACTTTCGAGTGCTGTCTCTGTGTGTCAGCCCTGCGCTCTAAGGCCAGCTCCCATGATTCTGAAGCATGTGTCCAGTTGCCCGCATTGCATCACGGTCAGAGTGGTCTCACGAGGGCTTCCCCATCCCAGCAGCTGCAATCCACACCAGGCGATGACAAGCAACCTTAAATGTAATAAATGGTGCCATCATTCTTCCTTCGAGGCATAAAGGAGCACCCGTGTGTGAAGCAAAACTCAAAAATTGGCAAAAAGCAAATGATAAATTGGGAGCGGGATGACCAAAAAGAGGGTAGAAGGTAAAGGTTTGCACAAAGCAACAGTAATGACACGTTCAGCAGCCCAAAGGAATGCAAGATAATAACTCTGAGGACGAGGAAGCAACAAGCAGAGGCCTGAAGCCTCATCCTGTGTCTCTGTTACAAGGTCTGTGAGAGCAGCTTGGAGACTTAACTTGCACTGATTGTGTGGCCCAGGCTAAGCACATGCAAGGGCCTCTCTCTCTCTCTCCCTGCCTCTCTTTGTTTTGTTCGCTCCCCGCCAAGGAACCCACACTCAAAGCAGCAGCCCAAAAGTGGATGCTGAGGAAAGAACGCCAAGGCTCTCAAAGGCTCCTGCAGCCTCTCCTCCAGGCCAAATAGCAGAGCCCTCCCAATCTCTCCTAGGCTTGGGTGAAGAATGCAGCCTCAAGGAATCCCACCTTAGACGCAAACACCCACCTAGCAATTACAGTGGGGGGTTTCTGTGTGTTGCGGGGGTGGGGGAACGGCTTAGCCTTGGTCAACAGCAAAAATGAAAAAGAAAGAACCGAAGCCGTAATCTTAGTCAACAGCTCACTTGCAGTGCTCTGTAGGTTGGAAAATGTGACAGCCTGGTCTGAGACTTAAGGAGGGGGAAGTTGCCAGGCATGGCCATCCTCTGGACTGGTTACAATTAAGAAGGCTGGCAGGTGAGAGCTGGCTGGGGTTGGTGGGGCAGTGCACCATTTGCTCTCATAGGCCAGCCTCCGCTGCCCCAGTCCTGCGCAGTTTTTACTTCCAGGGGTAAGTTTGTACAGTAGGGATGGGGAACCTCCAGGGGTTGGTTCAGTACAGCTCCCATAATCCTTTGCTATCTGTTGGGAGTGTGGGTCCAAGAATATCTAGAAGCCCACAGACTCCTCACTTTGGCACTAGCCATCCAAGAAAAACTTTAGCTTCCTGGTCTGAGGGCTCTGGCATTCCCATAGCATCAAAGAAACTGAAATACTTCCATGCAGTGCTATTTTCTTCTCCATGAACACTTCCCTCATTCTCTTGGAGCATACCTGAAAGGTGCCGAAACTGAATTCCTTTGAGTTCTGGCTGGGAAAAAAGCCCTGCTTCCATGTTGATGATGGGTAGCTGATACTTCCTTGCCTCTGATGAAGTGGACTGCAACCCATGAGAACTCCTGTCATAATAAACTTGTTTGTCTTTGAAGGGCCACAAGTCTCTTTTTGTTGTTGTTGTTGCAAGCGATTCACAAGGCTGCCTGTCTGGAAGGTTTTACGTTAAGAATGAATCCATCAGAAGGTCTGTGATGTCAAGATTTGGTCAGAGGGGGACCTTCCTCATCCAACCTTCTTTTAATACACCCGTGAGTTGAATAACATGGCAGAAGGCTCAGGAAAAGTACTGGGAGGACAGAAATGCTTTAAATGTACAGGGGACACCTAGCCTTAGCCTCACAACCAGGGCTCAAAGTGGTTGTGGGGTGCCACCCCATTTCTTTCCAGGTGGACATATTAACCAGCTGCATTTATATCCCACTTTTTTCTCAAAGGAGCGCAAGGTGGTGTACCTGGTTATCTCCCTCCTCACAACAACCCTGTGAGGTAAACTGGGCTGTTGAGGCAGTCAGTGACTTGTCTCAAGGTCACCCAGTGAGCTTCATGGCCGTGCGGGGATTTGACCCCTGGTCTCCCAGATCCTAGTCAAACACCCCAACCACTAGGCCATGCTGGCTCTCATAACTAAGACAGGCCTAACCATCCCAAATCCTGTCTCTCCTCCCCTTTGAGAACTGTTAGGCCGAGTCGCCCAGTGGCCGCCATAGCTGGCTGTGGGAGGGGAGGGGGCTCTGGGTTGTTTAGTTGGTTTTTATCCTGTATCTTGCATTCTCATTTTGTATTTTACATTGTGAGCCGCCCTGTGGTTCTTCAGATGAAGGGCACCATACAAATTTAATAAATAAATATATAATTAATTAATAATTTCAATAACTGCTAGGCCTGTGCAGGATCAGGTATCAGACCTGTGGGGTGTGGGTGCTGCTTCTCTTTCCTGCAGGAAAACTGCTTGTGGGAGGATACAATCATGCACACTCATGGCCTTTTCTTCAAACCCTATTTTCACTTTATGATAAAATAGGGTTTCTTTAAAAAAATCATTTAAGAACACTTAGCCCCATTCCCAAATTGCTTTGGAGACTGATCCAGAGTGGGATGGATGGCTCAGAGGAAATCTGCTTGAGAGATCCGTGCGCATCCCTACTGCCACACAACATTGAAAGGCTGGAGGGCTTTTCAGTGGCACCATTAATATACAATGACTGAGTGCCAGGATCAGCTGCGACATGCAAGGGGGAATTTCCTGGCTTGCTCACTGAGGACACTCAAGGCCACTTCTGTCCCCTGCCTGACAAAAGGACCTGTGTCTTCTGACTGGAGCTGGAGACAGATCCAAACAAATGGCGGCGTTTATCTGTTTTCAAGGGGACAACAGCCATTGTTTCCTTGTCCCAGTAACCCTTGAGGCCACCTGAAATCTGCTCCCCCACACAGTCTAACCTCATTTTCCGCAGAACGCCTCCTCTCCTCTAAAGCTGTGGTTCTTAACCATTTTAGGATCACAGACCACTTTGAGAATGTGATGAAAGCTATGGGCCTCCTCCCCAGAAAAATGCCCCTAAGCACATACACACAAATCCCTGAATACAACTTATTTTATTTTGTTGGATTTTTGTTTTTCTGTGCCTGGTTCATGGGCTCTGTGAAGCCTGCCCAGGGACCCCAGGTTAAGAAAACCTGCTCTGAAGACTGCTGCAACCTTTTCTTTTACAGCATTTCTCTCACTCTCTCTTCCCTCCTCATTTTTGCTTTGCTTTGCTTAACATCCAGCCTCGGGAAGCATCCTGAGGAACTGGGAAATTGGCTCACAGTGGCATTTTATTTGGTCCTAATCAAATGCGCCTGCATCAGTTGTTGCGCATGAAAGCGAAAGGGGACTGGAGTCTGCAGGCACACCGTACGTTTTAAACACATTTCTGCCCAAAGATTCATGGGAACTGTAGTTTGCCCCCTCCCACAGGGTTCCAATTCTCTGCACCCTTTCACAAACTACAGTTCCTGGGATCCTTTGGAGCAGGTGGTGGAATATGCACATTGTGTGTGCAGCCATAATGGAGCAGCAGGAGAGACAATGTGCACTGACACCTGCTCCTTAGAGATGAAAATGTAAAAGAAATAACACCCACTTTCCCTTAAAACTGCAAAATAATATTACTGTGTTATTATTAATAGCTAATACGGAGGGGGGACGTCCTATTTGCTCTGCCTTTTCATGGAGCTCAGACTGCAGAGCCCCCAAATATTGCAGAAAGGAGAGAGAGAGAGGGGAAAAAACACCTTCACCCTGCAGATGTCTAAGTGGCTCTTAAGTGCCTATAAATGTTCCCCGGCCAGGTGATCAATAACAGTGCAGCCCAAACAGCAGAGCTTCCATCCGTGGCTCGCCAGTGAGCAAGAGAGACAGAGAGACAGAGAGACACACGTTTGCATTTGCTGCTGGGATCTGGGCCAGGGGGAATCGATAGAGCAAGTCAAGGTGGAAAAGAGGCAGATATTCACCCCCAGGGAGAATTGGGAGGGAGGGTGGAAGCTACACACAAGAAAGAGGCAACTATTATGGTAATTGGAGGTAATGAGGCCGAGGCGCCAGCTCCAGGTCTGCTTAACATCACTAAAGGGAGGCATGCAAAAGAGAGAGAGAGAGAAAGGGGGAGAGAGAGAGACTCCTGACCCAGACCCAACTCACCTTCTGGCTCCCTGCTTCCAGCCTAGCTCAGTCCATCTCTGGTCCCATTTGCCCTCCAGCTGAGTCCCAGGCAGCCACCTGCTCAACCAGTCCCAGGGCAGGGTTTGCAACACATTTGCACTGATTTAAGAACAGGCTGCCCCATGCAGGAGTTTCACCTGCTGCTTTAAAGCAGCTGCAGGGAGAGGTCATAGACTCCCTGCAATGCAGGAATCTCAGCGAAAGCATCCATCTCGGTTCAAGGCAAATCATATTTCTTAACAAAGATTGAGACCATCGCCTGCACCCTTCTTCCAAAGAGCAGGTGAAATTCCCCCGTTATTCTCACAACGGCCCTGTGAGGTAGGGCAAGGCTGATAGTGACTGGAAGGTAGGCCACTGTTGTTATCACAAGATTGCAGATGAGTGCAAGCGTTAAGCCTGGGAAAACAGTGGCATGGCCATAGCCTCAGAAATACAAATGAGAAATCTGAACGCATGGCTTTCCAGTTCACAATCCCTACAAGATGCTAACCAGCTTGTTGCCATCAGCTTTGTCATAGATTTCAACTATAGTTAATCAAGCATTTATTCATTTACCACCATGTAAGTGAAATGGCACAGCCTTTTTTTATATAATACTGAAGCATATTTATTATCTGCACTTCCAAAGATTAAATTTCATGCACATTTACGTATACATGCTGAATTTCCATGCACTTAGATCTAATTTAGGACTCATTCTGGATACTGTGCCATTTTGGTCTGTTCCTTGTACATTGCATTGGCCTCCTTGATGAAGGAAGCACAAGTCACCAATAATTACTTAAGACAGTTGCCCCATAAACAATGAATGTTTTCAGAATATGTGGGTAAAAAAAAACCTACTAGATTTAAACTGTTGATTTTTTTTTTAAAAAAATAAAATCTTAGCATCTGATTTTCTGATCTCCTTATACAAGAAGCAATAATTCCCTGCATTTAGACTTGCACTTTTTGGTATTGCAGAAGTCAACACAATTGATCTTCCGAAAAAAATTATATTTCCCCATGCTGAATTCGGAAATGCTACAAAAATTCTAGTCTTCAGAAGCCAAATTTGTAGGACACCAAACATTTAGCTCTGTGATATCTACATGTTGACATCTTCAGTTATCTTTAAGGCATCAGGCTTTGCATAAGTTAGAATTTGCAGTCGGTAGCTTTGCAAAGTATTGCTTCCTAATCCCTCACACACACACAAACAAGTGGGCTGGTTAATACAGTTGAACCTGTCCTACAAGGCCATGCAAGGGGCATTTTAAAGCCCCGAGTGCCTCCTAAAGGCCAGCACTTTATCTTAAGTATGAGCATCATCATCAACAAAAAGCAAGAGAAGAAGCCTCCGGGATATATTTCAAAATGTTAATTTTGCCTGACATAGGTGCTATTTAGTAATGCCTGAGCAATTAGTTTTTATTCATTTTAATGAAAAAGACTTAAGGCCGCAGTACAGGACTTGCCCTGCCTTGGAGCGTGGGGCCATCTGCCTTCAAGGAAGGGGCTGGTGCTTTTGTAGCTTTTGCACAATCCAGTTGAGGACCAGAGGTGTTTCAGTGTGAAGTTCTTTGGAGGGTGTTTTCTCGTGGGAGCTTCTACTGCACCTTTTTTGCTTCACTCCTGAAATCTGTGACACGCAGGCAGATTGCTCATCGTAGAATTGTAGGATTTGGAAGGGAGCACAAGGATTGCCTTCATTGTGGGATGATGGGTGGGAGAGGAATCAAAAAGAGATTATAGCCAAGAGACATCACAGATACGATATGATACGATGATACGATACGATATGTCATTGTCCCATACAGAACAATGAAATTGAAAAAAAATTCTACATCAGACATTCAAAACCAACAAGCCTGCTATCCCAGCTATCCCAACCTGGTTAGCCCCCTAAAAACTCTGATACCCCATTTTTAAAATACAATATACTCCCATACAGACTCCTTTTGGTTTAAAACCAAAATCGCATTTGGATAGAAACTGTTTCTCAGGCGGCTAGTCCTAGTCTTTATAACCCTGTACCTTCCTCCAGAAGGCAGAAGCTGAAAGAGATCGTTTCCGGGGTGTGCACTATCCTGCGCTATCTCTGCAGCTTTCTTATAGCACCTGGAAGCATAGATTTGATCTAAGGTGGGAAGAGTGCACCCAATTATTCTCTCCGCAGTCTTTACAACCCTGGACGGCATTGTTTTTCCCCTGACCATGCAGCTCCCAAAACACACACACAGACCATAAGTTAATACACTCTCAATGTCGGACGGGTGAGATACAGACATAAATAATACAAGAAAAGAAGTGGTCCCACAAAGCAAAGGATGTGACCAGTCACCAGAGGAGGAAAAAGATGGAAGGTATTTTGCTTCATTTCCTCCCAGTGTCCAGCATCTCCAAATAGGGCTTGGAAACCAGAGTCTGAAATCTCGGCAAGCCCCCGGCAACGTCAGCATAGTCAATGGGATCTTTCCCCATTTCTTTCTTTTTTTTCCCTTTATTCCAAGGTGGTGGGTCCAAGAGGTATTCTTGCCACCTTTTTCTGCTTAGCGCTACACTTGCAGAAGAAGTTGCCATTTGCACTTAACGCCAGAGGGAGCGCAGAAATCTCTGCACAACCTGCTGCAGTCTGTTGTTATGAAAAGGAACAGTAGGTTGAGCATGGCCCCGTCTGTTATATGTTTTTCTTGCCCTCTAGCGATGGGAAACGAGTTAGCACTTAAGAAGTCGTATTTTCCTTGTAAGGACATTAAGACTGTGAGCACACAGCCGTTGAAAGCAGATTTGGTGCATCCCATGTTTACAAGTCTTCTTCTTTTGCCCTCATCCAAGTGGCAGCTTACACTCTTTCCTCCCCACCCCAATTTAATTCTAATTTTCCCAGTCCACAGTGGGGCAGCGGGGTGGGGGTAGGGAGAGAAATCCAGTGTAAAATTTGATGTTATCTGACAGTGACATTGCATTGGACGTTTTTTGTGTGTGTGTTTTTTTGCATGTGTGGGTTTCTCCCCCTCTGAATTATTTTTTTCTCACAGATCGATAAGGATGAGTTTGCTTAGGTTCCCGTCCAGCTGCTATTATAATCCCATTTGAAATGGTTTGTTGCATGAGTTGCTGGAGCTGTTCTTAATCTGGCAGCTGCCCTGAACTCTTAAAGTGCTTTGTGTGGATTTATTTTATCCATTTTGGGCTCCACTGTTACCTTGCGCTTACCCCTAACTAGTTGGTTTCTAAGGCAACTTCTGATTTTTGATTTTGAATAACCGGGGCTGAAGGCTGTGATGCAAAAAGTCACCTCAATAGGTTTGACCCCCTTATGCCTATTAACTATGGATTTAAAGGGCACCATACCACAAAAAGGCACTTTGGAGATTGATTTGCAAGAGCTACAAGGACCTTGAAGTCAACTATACTCTAGCAGGGACTCCAGATGTTCTTGGACTACAACCCTGATGTACAAGCTTAAAAAAGGATCACAAAGAAAGGGGCTGGGAAAACAACATTGCAATCTAATGTGCCATTTAGAGAGAACACTTGCAAGGGATAAGCATTCAAATATGGTTTGGGTTTTTGTTTTATTTTATATGTTCTGAAATAAAAACAGAAGTCCAGGAAACAGTTCCCCAAGAAAATCTCCTCTTTACTGTTGAATCGGAACAAACTGCAGCTCCTATCCCTAGAAATGAGGCACCAAATGAAGTCTGGATGAGCCCTAAGATTCAACTGGAAATTCCATTTGACCTTCTGTTGGCAAGGAGTTCCACAGGGCAGGTCCTGCCACACTAAAGGTTTGCTCCCTAGGGAAGGTGGACTGAACTTCAGAGGACCAACAAACTTGCCCCATCAAAGGATGTCGGTGATCAAGCATAAGGAGCATAAGGGATCGGGTGCGCCTTGAGGTACCTTTGGCATAGGTTGCTCAGGGCTTTGTGAATTAATGCAATAACCTATTTTACATTTAAGAACACTTGGATTTTTGGCTGGCAGGCAGACAGAGGGGTCTCTACCCTGTAAAGGGGAGATGGGAAGAAACTTTAGAAATTGAAAGAGCAAGAGGAGAAAAGCAATGAGGAATGGGGTTTGCTCTCCAACCACATACCAATGAAGATCTCTAGTGTGTTGCTGCCATCTAGTGGGGTCTGCTAGTTCTCCCAAAATTAACAGCTATATTGCCCTGTCGTGGCTAAGCTTCGGAATGTGCAAGTACCCACTATCTCCCCTCCAGATAGCAGCTCCTTGAAATGGCACCTGTTAGAGCCAGTGACATCGCCCTTGGGATTGTGTCCTGCATCTATATCCCTCTGGAAGAAAACTGGTGCTGCCTTATCAGTGGTCACAGTGAGCTGGCAAAATTAAGAGGAGACAGACAATAGGAGGAAGTACTGGACCAGGCGGGTGCACGTAACATAGGTCTGTGGATGACAAATGCAAGGAGATAATGTCTCTGCAGCCATAGCTCTATGGAGTGGCTGCAGTTCAATGGTAGACCAAATGCATTACACGCAGTTGGACCCATGTTCCACATCTGACATCTCCAGTTTGCTCTTAAAGAACCAAGTAGTGGAAGATCGTGGCATGAGGCCATAGGAAGCCACTGCCAATCGGAATTAATGCCAGGCTAAAGTGGAAAATAGTCTGGGTAGAAGCCCTGTTCCATAGCAAGCTCATGGGAAGCATTTCTCCTCTCATTCCTGCCATCTGCAAACACTGTAAAACATAAGCAAGCACAGATTCCAGAATCGCAGTAGCCGGTGCATGGAATTGACGGACTCCAGGGCAGGCTGTCCTACATGGCAATTTGAGTGTTAGTGTTTAGAGCAGAGCAGCTTTCACCCAAGTCCTACCAGCTGGGTGGGAGTTCAAAGCTGTGAACCGCCTTGAGACCTATGGGTATAGGGTAGTATAAAAATTCAATAATAATAATAATAATAATAGAATAATAATAGAATAATAGAATAATGATCTAGAATAGAATAGAATAATAATAATAATAATAATAATAATAATAATAATAATAATAAATCATCTGGAAGGCACCAGATTGGTTATGGCTGGCTTAGAGGAATGCTAAAACCAAAGTAAATACTGATCACAATTGTTGAAACAAATGCTTTCTTGTGTTTCATTTCTCTTGACCTTCCTGTATCAATTGCCACTTCAAATTATACTGAATTTATACTGAAATTATACTGAAGTTTACCAAAATTGTAATGATGCTCTGATACATTGCCTCAAAATTGTGTGGACTCTCCTCTCCCACCCTCACTATGAGAAAGGGGCAGGGGGGTCCTTCTGTAGAGTGAGACATTCTGGGAAAGTTGGCCAGCATCTTGAAGTTGTTTAAAGTAACTTCCCAGTTTTCAACAGAACGTCCAGCCATTGTAGCAAAGCTGCTGTGCCCAGAATGCTTCACTCTGAGGAAGAGATCCTCTCCCTTGACACTTTCTCAAAAGTAAAACAGGGGGAAACTGTGGGGCAATGATGATGAGAGCTGCCATCACCTGACTGAGGCAGTGTATTTTCTTCCTCCATTTGGGTATCAGGAAATTATTGCAAAGCACAGGCTGGACGGGATAATGTCTTATCCAGGGTTCACACCTTACTTATCAAACTAACCTCCAGTGCAGGAACATAAGTGGGAATAGCTAAACAAAGTGCCTTTGCAGATTGGCAAAAGTACATCTAACCGAAGTTTAATGCTACTCATCTGAATACATAGGAAGGAAGCATCCACTCTGACTGGCTAAGAGTCTCCACCAGCGGCAACCAATGTTCAGAATTCCAGCTGCTCTGCACTACAACTCACACCAGCCCCATGCATAGCCAATGGTCAAGATGATGGGATTTTGTAGTCACCAACCTCTGGAGAGAACCACATTGTGCAGACCAGGGAAACCAGGATAATCTCCAGTCATCTCATTTCTACTACACAGATGGCTGGAAAGGTAGTTAAACGAATTTTCATCTTGTGGGCTTCCTATTTGGAATCCCAGTTCACTGACCATTGAATCCTTATGGGATATCTTGCTGTGACGGCCAGTAGATGGCGCAACAACACACACAATCTGTTTAGGCAGAGACCTCATTCATGGATCTGCAACTGGATCACCTCCCACAGGCTTCTTGATAGGACCTGCTCTTGCAGAAGCCACGCTAGCTCTGCTTCAGCAAGGTTTGTTTTTCAATATGCTTGGTTAGTTTATCTTTAACAACATTTTCCACTAGTCTTTCTGGAACAGACATTACGCTAACTGGCCTGTTATTTCCAGGATCCCCCAGATTGGAGTTACATTGTCTGCTTTCCAGTATGGAGGCAGAACTGAGGGACAAGTTACATATTTTAGATAAGCAATTTTACATTTGAGTCCGGTAACTTTTGGATGGATGCCAGCCAGACCTGGTGTTTGTTAGCTTTCATTTTGTCTAGGAGGCCTAGAATGTCATCTCGTCAGATGGCGCTGTGGTCTAAACCACTGAGCTTGGGGGATTGCAGATCAGAAGGTCGGCCGCGCAATGGGGTGAGCTCCCGTTGCTCTGTCCCAGCTTCTGCAAACCTAGCAGTTTGAAAGCATACCAGTGCAATTATTAAATAGGAACAGCTGCTCTTCCCCTGCCCAGAAGGCTGTCTGCCATTCTGAACTCTTAAGCCTTGCAGCCAAAGGCTGGGGTGGGTGGGAATCTATACTGGCACATGCCCCACAGATGTACCTTAACCAGACACTCTGGGAGAAGGGCAGGTGCCATGCTGGACATTCAGCTTCTTTTACCTGTGAGAGAATTTTTCTTCTTTGGAACTAAGGGAAGGGGAAGAGAAAAATAATAATTGGGGATTCTGTTTTTATGAGCTGAACAAAACCCCTTTACTGGGCATCAGGGTGCTTGGTATCCTAGCAACATGACCCTGGATACAGCTACGAGGAGATGCTCATCTTCTGGCACCCTCCTCTCCTTGCTCTTTCATGTCTTAGGGCATCCTTCATGTTTCTTGCTGACAAACTTTCAACTTTGTACTTCACTGGCCTAACAGGTGTTAGCTCACTAAAAACAAACATAAAAAGGAGCATTCTAGTGTATGCAGCGCTGACTGCTTCACATAGGCCAGTTGATTACTCAGCAACCTTTGAATGCACATCACAACATGCACAGCACCAAGCTGCCAGTTAGATTCATGTGTTTTTAAAGCTATGCTACCAAGCAAAGGCTACAAGTCTACTGCAGGGGTGGGGAGCCTTTTCCCATTGAGGACCGGATTCTCTTGGGAATAATATTCTGGGAGGCACATGCTGGCAGTGGACAGGGCACCCCTTTCTTTGCCACTTTTCTCCCGCTCTCCCCCCCCCAACAACATGAAATTAAGTTGGAAGGCCTCAGTTCCCTACTCCTTGTCTACTGATGCTACATTTACCAAACTTCCATCCGTAGCCAGCTAAGTGGTTTCCAAGACTGAAATGTCTCCCAGGTCAAAAGGTCACAATTCCCCTAAAAATAATTGATTGAATTTGCCTCTCAATGACTAGGGAGCACTAACAAAAAAAAATGAAGTGCCCCATTCATTTGTAGGATGAAAATGGGAAATAAAATGAATACTTCATTTATTTGATTTGCTTTCTATTAATTTCTATTGGAATGAGAAACTGAAACTGAAACTGCATGAACAGGTTCTGGGGTTGGAAGCCGGGGAGCACACAAGGAAATTGACAGGCTGGAAAGCTCAGCTGAGTAATAGCTATGCATTTGCTTTTTTCCATTGCCCCTACAAGGGGGAATCCCTCCCCAGAAGTCTGGTTTCTTGAATGACTAGTTTAATACCTGAATATCTCATGCCCATAGGATTAACAAAGGACTTAAGCAGGTAAAACAAAGCCATGTATCCCAATGAAGTCAACAGGAAGCTTATAGGATGAGCACCTTTTTAAATTGCCTATAAAATGGAAATGGGTTTAATCTGTCTGAGATTTGGAAAGTCTTATGCCTTGTGGGAGTAAAATGCCTGAAAAGGACATGCTATTTGGATGGAACGCCACACACCTCAGTGTCAGGTAGTAATATATTGAACAAAACTTGAAACAAATGCAATTCAAACTCATGAAAAACCAAGCGTCTGTAATTTCAGTTTGGTTCGACTTGGCTAATGCAACCATTATTATGGTAGCTTATTGTAATATAATTGTTGCCTGGCCAAGTAGTAAGCATTCTGAAGCTAGGAAAAAGAACAAGTAGAACTCTTTACAAAAAAAATATGTGCTGATTAAAAGGTAAAGGGACCCCTGACAGTTAGGTCCAGTCGTGGACGACTCTGGGGTTGCGGCGCTCATCTCGCTTTATTGGCCGAGGGAGCCGGCATACAGCTTCCGGGTCATGTGGCCAGCATGACTAAGCTGCTTCTGGCAAACCAGAGCAGCACATGGAAACGCCGTTTACCTTACCGCTGGAGCGGTACCTATTTATCTACTTGCACTTTGAGGTGCTTTTGAACAGCTAGGTTGGCAGGAGCAGGGACCAAGCAACGGGAGCTCACCCCATCGCGGGGATTCGAACCGCCGACCTTCTGATCAGCAAGCCCTAGGCTCTGTGGTTACCCTCATAGCCCTTATCCTCTAGGAACAACAGATGAGAGAGAATGCTACATTAGACTCTCCCCCCCTTCCAGTTAAGAGAAAGACAAGGAGATATTTCCAATGTTTTCTACACAAACATCTAGAATGCTTGCTTTCCCCCCAAAACACACACACGCACACACACACACACACACACACACACACATTCAAAACAGGTTATCTGGACAATGTTACTGTCAGTGATGATTCAGTGCTTGCACAGCAAATGTGTGTTTACACAGAATCAGCAAGCGTGCATACACAGACTTAGCTCAGCTGACTACTTTGACATGCATATAACTGCCCTCCCATACATCTGTTTTTGTTAAATTTCCTCCCAACAGTATATAAAAAGCTCCAGCGAACTTTTAACCTGATGATTTGACAAAGCTCATTTCTTCAAGAAACTCATTCAGTGTACCAAAATAAAGCATTGAGTGGCTTACAAGCAGCTCGGAAGCTTTTTAGTACAAGAATATTATCCATGGGTCATGCCAAAGATTCATATAGTCCATGAACACCTGGTATTGGATATTATACAAAGATAGCAGGGAACCCCAAGTTAGACCAGCATTGAGAAAAGCACTGTTAGGTGGAGTACTGTATAAATTCATAGTATTTCTTGGGGGTGACATTTTAAATGTCAATTGCTTTTTAAAAAATGTTTCACCTACAAAACTGAGTTCGTTCAGAGAAAGTGGACAGGTTGGTGAAAGGAGTAACAAAAGGCAAGTCATCAACCCTTGTGGATGTGTAGCCAGCAGCTACTGAAACCAATGGAAGGAAGTTCAACTTCATTTCCTTTGAAACACATGGAGGTTGAGTAGATGCAAAGTGAGGTCTTACACAAATTAAAAATTCCTCACCAATTTCTCAATACAAAACTCTTTTATTATAGGCAGATAAAGGCAAGTTAACAGCATTTAAGCAAGTCACTTACCTGGTTGCCAATGGACAAGTAGTCAGATAGCCAGACAAAATAATTTGGCAGAGTTGGTTCTTTTTCCCCAGGCTCGCAATGTGTCACAAATGATTCAACGTAATGAACTTCCACAATACTAGGCTTATGCTGTAATCTTACTATGTAATGCTAGTATACCACCTTTACCATACAATGCTAAAACTTAGAGGGTGGACATGATTCCTGCATATGGCAGACAACACAAACAAGAATGGGCAGTCCCTAGTTTATCCAGAGGCCTCAAAAGAGAAAACAAAATTGAAATTTATTATAAAATGACAAAAGCAAAGATGTAAGCAGAGATTACTGAAGATAAAAGGCAACAGCATCACAAATCAGGAGGCAAACATATGTATCAAAGCCAGGATTCTAACAAACCTATTAATGAGGTTTCAGCACTTTTGAAGGAGTTTGAAGCAACACATGAACATTAGCAAAGTTTGCAATTCCTTCATCTTTCAGCATTAACAAGAATTCTAAACGGACAAGTTTGGGAATGTACAAAGATTTGTGGCAGTATATTATGACTAACAGTTTTTTGCAAAGAAAACCCAAGTTTATTTTGTAGTAGCAATAGTTTCTTTTTTATTTTTAATATACTTTAGGAAACAATATACAAAGCTGAGCCTTCCCACCATTTTCAAATAGTGAGAAACTCCAATTACACAAAGTCAGCGTTTTGTGATGGCTAAGAACAGCAGTCAGCACCAGACTTGAACAGTTAGCTACAACACAAACATCCTTCGAAATGAAATGTCATAATAGCAAGACAGGTAAAACCAGGAGTTAACATATGACAACTGTTGGGGAGGTGTCAATGATCCTTGCTGAATGTCATTAAATATTTTATACACAATTTTCTGTTTACAATTTTTAAAATAAAGCCTCCCTTGAGGACTTATTTTCAGGTAAGTAAAAAAGTATTCAACAAGAATAGCTTCAGTAAACAAATCCCCAAAGAGGCCAAATTGAATGTTTCGACCAAAGGAAATGAAAACCAGTGTTTCTTTGTTTTAAACATGTTTATTACAACAGATACAATTCACATCTGACTAGTTTTTTTTCCTTCTTTCCCTCCCACAACCATGTTGACATGTTCATTGGGCTGTTTCCTTATAATTTGAAAAAGGGATGTACTTTCAGCACACATGCCCAGCAGTACTACCAGTCCATTCTTACAGGGTGCAAATGGAAATACATTTCAATAATTTATACAAACAAGTGGGTTATGCTCAATCACTGCAATTTTAAGCTACTGTACACAGGAATGAAAAGATTATAGAAAAGTGCCATAGCAACAGTGCTTTAGGAAAGGAGGAAATTAGAATTAAAAAAAACCTGATAAAATCAGATCTAGGATTTTAAGGGGGAAATGAACACAGAAAATGAAAAACACTGCTCTGTAAAACAGAAATGGAGAAGCACTGCTCTTGATTCGGTGCAAGTGTGGAAACAGTTGTTTCATGATATTTTGTACATTACCCAAACTGTTTCAAACTGTTGCAGCCTTGAGACACAGATCGCCTGGCGCTTGCATTGAATTTTAGGAAATGCAAGATTTCTGAATGATAAATTAACTAAAAAAGAGAGAGAGCTAATTTTGCAGACAGGTTTACATGTAAAGGCTAGGTATTTAGCCACCTCAGCATTGATTAGTTTTGGATGTCTAAGCTCTGATACACATGGCTTCCCATGGCTTCACTCTACAAAACATATTTACAACGTGAAGAATACATCTACAAGAAATCTACATTTCAAGGGTTTTACAAATCATCCTCATTTCCTTCCCCTGAATGACACCCCTCCTGTCCCCTTTCCCATGTTATCTTTTTTTATTTTTGCCCAACTCAACGGTCCAAAGTCTACTCAAATGCAGCTCAAAAATGTTAAGACTGGGCAATCAGTTTTACAGTTCCTGTACTCAAAACCCATGTGCAATTATTCACAACTTTTTCACACCATGAAGGAATTCTGATTCTTTAGTTTTTCAAGTTCTTTAATTTGTTGTCTCAAAAATAGTATCCTACAAAGGGAAAAGAAAGCAATTAGTACTGGCATGTCAAATCCATTCTTAGATGAGTAATTTACTCCATGAATTAGTACTTTAATAATGACATGCACATTCTTAAAGTTAGTTATTCAATCTACAATAGGTTGAAGGGATAATACTGTGATAAACACAGTTTTGTATGCGTTTTATTTTTAAAAAGGACAAAATTGCTGGGCCTAGAAATAGTTGACCTACCTTAATGGTACACATAATGGACTAAATAATTGTTCAAGATCCAGGAACACACAAGGGCACCTTCAGTAGTTCAATGGCTGTGGAGGGAGGTATTATTCCTGTTTAAGTCAATATCATCCTATATGTTAAGCTATAACAGTTTTTAGCCCCTGACTGTAAGCTAGGGAAAGTTGCTCAGTAGCTCTTAAGTTTATAAAACATTATGAAACAAAAACACTGATGAAAAGGATTTGGGAAATCAAGATGAGAAACCCAGAATTCTTACCTTTGCTCGCGCAAAGTTGCTTGAATTTCACATACTCGAACTAAAGATCTTAAGTTTTTTAATTCAGTACAAATTTCTGACATGTGGACACTTCCCATGTTATGAGCTTCTTCACGTAATCTTGATGCCTAAAAGAGTTAAGAGGAGGAGTTGGAAAGTGTGTTGCAGCTTTTGGAGTAACTTCTGGACATAAACACAAAGTATGGTATTGGTGTCAAAAGAATCTCAAACCCTCAGTTTCTTGCCATTCATTCAAAATGGTAAAATCCCAGTCCTGTTATATGCCAGCAACATGGTGCTTCTCCTACTTAATTCAAATGGGTATTTAAAGTGTGGTGCTGTCTGTCAGCAAGAACCCAGAACTGTCCATTACAGCAAGTAGTCTGAATGTAAGAAGAGCCCAACAGATCAGGCCAAACAGTCTGTTTGTCCAACACTGTTCTCAAAGTGGCCAACCATATACACATGGGAAGCCCATGGCAGAACCCAAGTTCAACAGCATGTTCCCCACCTGCACTTAAGACATTTAAGACATCTTTTTTAAATACCTAGGTATTTAATGAATTTGTCTGTCTAGGCAAAGTAGCTATACAAAATGTTGTGTCTAAAACTGTCTTTTCACAGGGAATGGGTAAAAATTTACTGGCCTCAACAATTGTAATTTTTATTTATCAGATCTTTGCCCAAATACAGTGTGAGGTAAAAATTTGGAGTTAAAATGCCTTGGAGCAATCCAAAACCAATTATTAAAAGTCCATCTGTGCCTACCAAATGGTACACTGGCTGCAATGTTGCATGTGGAAGTTGGGTTTCCTTCCATCAGAGTGCATAAAGCACTTCTCCTGTACTGGTTACAACTGCAAAAGATGGGCGAGAATCGGTACCCTAAAAGTAGAGCCATCAAATGTGGATTAGGCAACATGAAGAACTGCTATCCTACTAAGATTTAACGGAGTACGCTGACTGAAATTGATTCTGGGATTGGAAAGAGATTGACTGAAAAGTCAAGGATCTGGGCAAGCATTTTCCCGAATATGGAAACTAGAAGAATGAAGTGGGAGCTGCCACAAAACACTACAGCATGGAGTACTCCTGTGATCAAGACCCCAGCCAGTGATGGTCTCTTCTAAACCTCCACTACCTTGTGGCTATACTCATCAGTGAGAAAGGCTTCGGCAGTAAACCTGAGGAAAACCCAGTGCCTTGTGGAACATCTTCAGGAGAAGAAAAGGCTAAGGATCAAATCCTACACAAATCAGGAGTGCAGTGCCTAAGATGGTTTTATGGTGTATTGGACGCCTCCTTCTGTCAACTCCTGCAGCCAAGCCGGGGCCATATGTATTGCTCTGCTTTCCTTTGGACCACATCAGAGAGGCTGAGGAGAGAGTGGGTGTTGTCGTCTGGGCAGCCCAGGACCTCCAAACATACTGCCCAGGCTTGGGAGGCAGCAGTTATGAGTTACCAGTCTTTGCAGCCACAGCAGGTACTGTGATTCTCCAATGGTTTGACTTCACTCCTAGAGGCGCATTCCATTGTCTCTCAAGACAGACTGATACCAACAATGCTCTCTTTCAGCATACGCCATTCCGTATTCCACCACACCGACAAAAAACATTCATTAGCATTCTTACCCCCCTGAGCATATTCAGTCCTCACTGGATTGTTTTTAGAACGCTTCCCTATCCCCTTTCATGGTGTTTTCATCATGTTTTCATACCAACTTTTGCACAAAGCATCTAGATCAGAGATGTCAAACCTGTGGCCCTTCCAGTTGTTGTTGGATTATTAACCTCATTATCCCTGACTATTGGCCATGTTATCTGATGCTGATGGGAGTTGGGAGTCCAAACAGCATCTGGGGTTCCCTATCCCTTATCTAGGTAAGAGATTCATGTTGTATGGCTTTTTGTGAAGTTCATGTGCTCTGGTAAAATATGTTGTCTGACCAGAACAAATTATAAACTAACAGTACTACATTATATATACACTGTAATGAAGTTTCAGTCCTCTCTGCTACAGGATGTTTCTGTTACACTGACTATAGAGTTCATGTTAAAACTGTAATATTTAAAACACTGCATCTGTGCTGCAATGCCTCATCTTACAACATTATCAAGAATTACTATGAAGTCTGAAAGGTCAAAACAGAAAGGCCCAGTTAGCTAAAATTTAAAAACCACAACTAAAAAGAAATTTTATTCTTTTATACTTTACAGTTAACTGGTTATTTTTTCATTCAACTTTATAAAACTGACATGGAGAAAAAGGTTATTGGTTTTGAGAATTACAGAAAACAGCCTTTAACTTTTAATTTGTACAGCATTGGATTGAAAAGTAAATATTTTTCTGAAAGCCTTTCTAAACCTCAACAATGATTTCTAACACCACTGTAATCTTCTCAGCTTCTTTTCTGCTTCAACAGGCATGCAAGTTTGTCTGAAAACAAATGACTGAATCTGAATAGCTAAGGCAGCCTCAACTCTTATTAAGTCATGAAACAAAGGGGGCCATGTCCATGTAACTCTCAACTTAAACTTCCTTCACAAGGTTGCTGGATAATAGAGGAATATATTTTAAACCTGCAAATACACTCACTCATCCTCTGCTCTACTTGCTGTGAACAGGAAGGCTCCTTGCTTCAAACAACAAAAACAGTGACTAGTCCTATTCTCTGCTCTCCATCTGCCCTCCCAAAAAGGGAGAATGGAACCATAAACCTGGAAATAACAGTGCAGTGCTATGTAGCCTGGTACATAGAACTCTCCCCTCCCACATTTTTGCCTTAAAGGGCAAGTAATCTTTTAAAGCAGGAGTGAAAGTGTCACTGAATTTCCAGGTCAGACAGTCCCCGGTCACCAAGGTCAATTGTTCCAGACAACCATGAACCAAGTAACTGACAAATTATAAAAGCTTATCTAATGTAACACTGCCCTAAATCACTGGATTAAAATGAGGAAAATCTAAATAAAACAATATGTTTCTTGGCTAACAGTTTTAAGGTACTTCAATCTTTCAGTATATAAAAAAATCACTATACCTATTCTACAACCTGTTTTCCCCACCAAACTGTTGGGATATCCCAACACAAACTACCTACAACAGTATTACACCCATGCATAAGAACAATTCCAGTGCTTCCAACCTCCATGGAAATTGAAATGCAAGCTGTGAAATATTCACTAGCATTAAATTATTTGCTTTAAAGATCATTGGTGTTCACAAGAATTTGAACAGAGGAAATTTAAAACACATTCAAAAGGACACTAAATTGTTGTAATCCAAAGGGTTGCAAGCAAAAAAGTATTTCATCTCCACCTCCACCTTACTGCAGCCCCCTTATGTACTGTCAAAATCTGCTTCCAAAAGTCTAAGGCAGATTTTGGAGGTGTGCAGGGGATAGGAGAGGAAAGTGAAATCCTATCATGCAAGCGGAAATCTACTCAAACAACACTTGATTCTGCCCAACACTACAAAATGTACACTCACCTGCTTTTCTGCATGATCTGCAGGCCACCCTTGGACATGCTTTATAAGGTTTTCATTGAAATGTGCCGCTAACGTGGGTGTTAATGAACACGTAGGTCGTGCGGATGCATTCTGTGGTGCTGTCGTATTAGAAGCACTTGTATTGGAGGTATGATTTGGACCAGGAGATGGACTTCTCTGACTACTAAAAGAAAAAGAATGAATGAATGTTTGTTGAGTTAGCTTGTCAGGGATGCTTAATCTGCACCCTGCACAGTAGATTCGGCATAGATTGGATTGTTATGTCCAAGGTCCCTTCCAACTCTACGAAGACTATATAGAATAGTTCCAATCTCTTCCATGGGAAAATGCCCACCTGAAAGTTGCATAGCCAGTAATCATGAGATTAAAGGTAAAGGGTAAAGGGACCCTGACCATTAGGTCCAGTTGCGGCCGACTCTGGGGTTGCGGTGCTCATCTCACTTTATTGGCCGAGGGAGCCGGCGTACAGCTTCCAGGTCATGTGGCCAGCATGACTAAGCCACTTCTGGCGAACCACAGCAGCACACGGAAACACCGTTTACCTTCCCGCCGGAGCGGTACCTATTTATCTACTTGCACTTTGAGGTGCTTTCGAACTGCTAGGTTGGCAGGAGCAGGGACTGAGCAACGGGAGCTCACCCCGTCACGGGGATTTGAACCGCCGACTTCTGATCGGCAAGTCCTAGGCTCTGTGGTTTAACCCACAGTGCCACCCGCGTCCCCTAAATAATGAGATTGTCATTTTGCAAATTGTCTGTGAGAAGACAATAACTAAGTCATTAGTGAGGAGTGTTTTCTTCATGGCTCCAATGGATTTCAAACTAATTCTGTCTCAATTGACATGGGTATTGGGGGGGGGGACCAAACTCTCCTGAAGTTTATTTAAAAAGGAAGTTTATTTAATGTCTTCTATGTGCCTCCCTGATGTCATTAGTCCCAACAGCAGGTAACCCCATTCTTTTCCAAGAACACACCAGTAAATTTCTTCCTATAAAAAGCAGGTGCCACGGGTTTTATAAATCACTTCCACAGGCCCACATATTAAGTGTATGTGCCTGGCACCTTTTGTCCTTTACAACCAGTTTCACAATCCCACATCACACTGCCTGTCAATTCCACAAAAGGCATCCTAACAGTTCTGTAAACCAGGACATTATACTAGCATACTGATAGTGGCACCACTTGCATTAGTTCTGATTGCAGAACCCACACCTCATAAACACAGGAATTTTCTTCATATTGGCTAGGGTGGCAAATAGGAACAGCAAACATGGAAAGTTATATTAAGCAACAATTCTTTTAATAGAATTGTTCTCTTCCACTAGTCTACCAGACTCTTATTTCAGGGATTTGCCCAAATTCTCACTCACCCCAAATTGGGAAATGCCTGAAGTGAAATGAAAGGACACCATGCCTAGTATCTATGCTTCTCCAGTGCTCAGTGGTTGAACATTTTTGTACTGAAGACACTTGACTAGTCACCTCTGCAAGTAACAATTACTCCAGGCAACTGGGTTTTGCTCTGATTCAGAACAGAGCTGTACATGTGGCCGGTGGCCTGGGGATCACATGCCACACTAAGTCAATTATGGCTTAGCACACACATGTATTCTACACCAACCAGAAGCCAATCCAACAGTAGGCACAGAGCAGAAAATAATCCAGAGAAGCCACTTGCATAAGGTTAGGAGTTGACATTATGCATCAATAGTGAGCCTTAATTCAGACCAAAGCACAATATTGGGTATACTAGGACAATTTAATGAATAGCATATTCATCAAGTATACATAATTATTTCTGTCAGTTGCAGTCAGTATATTTGTGCACGAGTGTACTTTTCTTCGCATTAAGCACTTCCTGACCCTATGATGGCTGTTGAAACCTTGCCCTGCACACATCAAAACTGTTTTGCTCCTAGTATTTCTTTGGCAACCCTATCCCAGGGGGTGGGAAAAAACACCACCTAGAAACCAAACAACTTTGAAGAAAAGCACTTCCAGAATTTGACTGCCTTAATCTTAACCAACAAATTCAATAATAATTTTATCCCTATTTTTATTTTTTAAACATGATCTTTATGTCATGTAAACACTTACTTTTAGTGTCCAAGCTCTAATTTTTTAAAAAAGCATCTTTTTTCAAGATATGATGCATTCTACTGGACAAAATGTAGCTCAAACCTGAAGATCAAAGCTACGTAAAGAACAATTCAGAACTACCATTATTAAAAATCTGAGCTGATTCGTGTCAATGAAATCATGCACTTAAAAGGAGGGCTCAACAATGACAGATTTCCTTTAATTCAAAATTTTAGTGTGCCTTCATAAGCTTATCTGCTACTATCACACAACCAAGAGAGCCACAACTATTTAAACAGCACCAAGCAAATTTCTGAAATGCAACTGTATTCAAATTGTTTACTTCAAATGGTAACATACAGGTTTTAAAATAATACTAGGAATTCAATATGGAAATTCTGTCCCCGTACCACCTTCTAATAATGGGACTAAGAATTTATCTTTACATTCACCAACAGCAGAGATGTGTTTAAGCCACATTTCTATCTTTTAACATGAATAGCTTATGCTGGCTTCAAAGGCAATACACAAAAAGCCCCCAAGATTTCCATTCATGTCTCAAAACTGAATACACACACTTGTGATGAAGAAGCAGCTTGTGCAGTCCTTCCTGCTTTTCCTGCATCACTTAAGGCAACAGAATTCCAGGATGTACAGGTGTTAGCTCACTAAAAACAAACATAAAACTGAAATCTAGACACTACAGTTAATAGGCCACTAACTCCAATAACTGACCATGTGTAAATAATCTATCCTGCAATTGCACTGAGACTGTAATGTTCTCCCCAACTTTGATTGCAAGAATACTGTACAGTGGTACCTCAGGTTAAGTACTTAATTTGATCCGGAGGTCCGTTCTTAACCCAAAACTGTTCTTAACCTGAAGCACCACTTTAGCTGATGGGGCCTCCAGCTGCTGCCGTGCCGGCGGAATACAATTTCTGTTCTCATCCTGAAGCAAAGTTCTTAACCCGAGGTACTATTTCTGGGTTAGCAGCATCTGTAACCTGAAGCATATGTAACCTGAAGTGTATGTAACCCAAGGTACCACTGTACAAGCAGTATTTGCAGATGAGAGCATGCAGCTCCAAAAAGCAACACTTGGTAGAATAGGTTATGGTGAAGTCAAAAGCCAATACCAATGTAATATATACCTTGAACGCTGAAGACTTCGAGGAGAAGCAGGTTCATGACCTTGTTGTTTGTCAGCAATCACTTGCTGCTGAGATGCTGACTGTGAAACTGGTCCTTGCTTAACACCTGAAGTAGTAACCTGAAAGTTTAAAATTTGACCACATTTCAGTATTACTTCAAATAACCTTAAACTGAAGAGCTATCAATCAGGATTAGAAGTGGGATACCTCCTGCAATTTATTTCAGGCACAGTACACAGAAATCGAAGGAAGGATGTCTTCTAATTTAATTTAACTCAAATTGCATGAACAAAGATACTCAAAACTGTACATACACAACCCCAATACAAAGAAGGTATCAGAAGACTGAGGCTAATCCTAAGGTTTGCAGAAGTACCCCTACAAAAATAAAAACTTTATTACAATATATAAGGGACCAAGAGACAGTTCAGTACAGACTAAGCATGTTCAGTGTTGACAGAATGCTGACCAACTGTTGGGAGGATAAATCTGAAAACTGGAATGGAATAGAGCTGCTTTAAAGGGACAGAGGAAGAGACAGATATATAAAAAGCACAGCGAGTACTTTGCTATTGTTACTGGTAACTTCCTAGTTGAATTACAGCAGGGACCGCCAATAGACACCTTTGCAAACCCCAGAAACTGTTGTGGGCACCACACACACCATAACTGAGCACACACCTCAACCTGTCTATTGGCTAGAGCAGAATGCTTCTTTTAGGTCTAATTTCAGTGGGAGGAGGGAGCCGTATAGGCACCACGTTAGTGCATTATACAAGACTCCAACTTTCAAAACAGCCCATGATCTTCAATTATCCTGTGAACAAGGCTGGCAACATCAATCCTGCCATGTGGGAATCCCTTGCAGACTACTTCAATGCCTGGAGACAGTCAGACCATGGTGCATCTGAAGCACCACAACCACACATCTGCCCTAGCTGCAACAAAACATGTCTCTCTACAGTCACAGCAGATGCTATAACTCTCCAAAATTTGACTTTACCCCCAAAGGTGCACTTCTCCATTGTTTCCCAAGATAGATGGATGCCAACAAGGACAGCTAGATTAAATGGGACTGGCTGATATAATAACATTTATGCTAGTACTTTGTCAAACTGCTCAGAGAATTGTGGGTGGTATGGAAAGGACAGAAGTGAAAGCTGTCTATTAAAATTATTGTAGAGAACTAATAATGTGTGCCTAAACCTCCTCCCACAAAGCCCGATAAGGACTGCGCTCAGTAAGCACAGAATAGAGACTAATATTTTTTTGGAAAAGAAATCCTGCTAACAACATTTAAAGTAGGCCACTATTATTATGCCCAGGTTGAAGGTAGAAGAAGATGAGAGTGGTTTGCTTGAGGCTGCCTACCAATATAATGAAGGCAAGATCTGTACTGGGAATTCCTGGCTCTCTCTTAGCCACTTTGTTACAAAGTCCAACCAGTGACAGTTACAGACTAAAATAATAATAATTAAAGCAACTGGTTTATTCCACCAGAAACTAGAGCATCCACTTAAAGTCATCTAATGAAAACTGTTGAAGTACTAAACACTGAGATTCTTATCATCTGGGTTTCTTGTTTAATACAAGAAAAAGCCGAAAATATTTTTAAAAAATATTTAAAGCATTACAATGTTGGAGTCTTGTGTCTGCTTTAACAAGAGAAGCAGAGCTTTACTCCTGCTGTAACTCATTAAAATCTTACCTTTGGCTGTGAGGATACAGGGGGTGTATTTATCAAAGGTTTCAGAGGAACTGTGTTAGTCTGAGGCGTGCTTATCCTTGGAGATACGTATGACCTTGGTGATGAGGCATCCGATGTTAAAGACATTGGGGATTGATTAGATGGCTGAGCTGTAAATAAGACCATGACAATTTTTTAAAATCTTACTCAATGTAAGTATTTTTTTTTTTAAGTATTCTTAGGAAATAAAGCTTGGAAGACTTAAGCAATGGAAGGGGGAAGAGGAGCTGTGACCAAATGAGAAAGCCAAGAGACATAAAACAGTTGCTCCATGAAGGACTGAAAATTACAAACTCAGCAACTTTTTATGCTGTAACAGGAGTCATATCCAGATGATGCTGTTCTATTGTTTGCTGAAACTAGGTGCTGAAGGGTTTAAAAGCTTTGGACTATCTTTTGCTACTTCAGCACCTAAATCTGTATGGAATTTTCACTGCTGAAATGGTTTTACTTAAAGTTAACTATTTAAAGCCTCACACACCAATTTATATAATCAAGTGTAAATCCTGTACTTACATACACAGATGCTTCAGC
This sequence comes from Podarcis cretensis, assembly GCF_951804945.1. Lineage (NCBI taxonomy): Eukaryota > Metazoa > Chordata > Lepidosauria > Squamata > Lacertidae > Podarcis > Podarcis cretensis. Next base: position 20,984,721 of record NC_137181.1, read on the forward strand.
CTCAGACTGACCAAACTATTAAACAAGCAATTTAAGTACATACTGTCCTTGTTCTTTTTCACTCCTGTGCCACACTAAGCTAAGTCATGTAACAAACCTTAGCTATAGTTTGTGGTTAGCAAGGAGAGCACTTGACCACAAGCACTGGTTTGGATGCCACACTAAGCCTAATCTTGACTTAGCTTAGCATGGGAATAAAAAGGGTTGGGGAGGAGCAAAACAACTGAACTCCTCTTTAGGAGACCACATATTCATGTGGTCCCAGCGAGCCATAGTCTGGCTTATCACATGGCATGCATAGTTAAATATGAAGAGTCTGAAAATATACTGTATATCATGTGGAAGTACACAAAAAAGCTTACTTTAAAGTAGTAGTCAAGTTGCATATGAATAATAATTGATGGGCATAAGAATTCCCACTTCACACACTGAGCCAGTTTTAGACTGGGGGGGGGGGCGAAGGGATCTTTTAAATGGCAAACAAAATATTTATATACCTGCAAATGCAAAGTGTATTTTCCAATATATATTATTAATTATTCAATTTGTTAGTTGCAGGCTCTAGGTCATGCACTACTTAATTTTTGACATCTACCACTGACCACAGAGCTCTCTTTAAGAAGTTCTAATTTCAGCTCTCAATTTTTTTCAATGAGGGCATTTTGTCCCTAGATAGACCCAGAAGACCAAACAACAAAAACTAAAGAAAGTTAATTTTAGTCAGGATCATTTTCTGCTTATGATTATTATCTTTTAATAGAACTAATCAAACTCCCAATGCTTCCACTAAGTTCAAAGTAATATAGCGCATAGCAGGAGTTTTCTAGATAACCTATTTTAGGTATTCATAGTAAGTACTGCATAGTAAGAACTTGAACTAGATCACTACAGTATTAGCTTTTTTATAGTTGGAATAGATTGGGTTTCCCCTTCCGGAATCTGAATAAGCAATAAAACTTGTTAAGAGAAATAACAACATCTTCACACATGCAGCTCAGTCCAACAGAATGTATGCAGTGTCAATTTTGTTGGCTTTAGTAAATGCTGATTATTTATAATGTTATTATGCTTGACTGGTCCAGAAACATTTGGACTGAATTCACCAAACAACTGAATCTCATCCTCCATAAATGTGTTCAGAATAACAGAACAACAAATTGTTGCTGCAGTGGAAGCTACCAGCTTTTCTGAACACCCTTTAGGAATCTGACTTTAAAGGTTATATCTATATAAGTTAGTTATGCCCATTATTTTAATAGGTCTACTCTGACTAGGACTAACACTTGATACACTTTTCCTAACTGAACCCCTCTACAATAAAATGAACCGAAGTCTCATAGCGTACAAGGAAATTTTACACGGAGACAGAAAGAAGCTTCCAAAATACCTTGTGTGGAAAGCTGTGCTGCTTGAGAAATCAGGGAAGTTATATTAAAAGCAGATGGTCCAGCAGTGAGAATTTTATGAAGTATAGATTGTAGAGAAGCTTGTGTCACAGCAGCTGTAAGAACTAACACACAAATTAAGATTACCACTTTCATTCCCTGAAAAGAAGCAACAGTGTATCTATAGTACTTATTTTTGAAAGAAAATATTATTCCCTAAAACTAAGTTTCTGATCCAGCTTCTCATAAGAACCTAAGAGCACCCCTGCTGCAGCAGACCAAAGGTACTTCTAGTAAGAATCCTGTTCTCTCTGTGGCCAACAAGATGTTTAAAGCGCCAAAGCAGCACATGAGAGCAGCAGTACTCTCCAAATTTCTGTTCTCTATCAACTGATATTCAGATGTATACTGCCACAAACAGTAGAGGCAGAACATAGACATTGTGACTAACAGTCACTGATAGTTAAATGACAAAGTAATGGAGGATAGGACGATGTATTATGCGAAGTGGCACTGTTGTTTTTTTGGTCCTGAATCTTCCAACATTCCATTTCATTGAATGTTAAGGGAGAAAAACTTCTCTCTATCCATTTTCTCCAGTCTACACATTTTTATTCTCCTCTATCATGACTTCCTATCCTTTCCATTTCCCCACAACTAAAAAGTCCTGAACATCTCCTATTTTCCAGGTCTATCTTTTGAGTTGCAGTGACCAGAATTGCACACATTATACCTGTAAGTGCAGCAGCAATAGTAGGAATCTGCTGGGATCTGCAGTAGTGCAATCCTGTGTGTGTTCTACTAAGATGTATGCTACACTGGGTTCAATGGTTAAGTTCAGCACTGCAGTTTAAAATGCACTGTACTAAAATCAAATTTAAGATGTTAATCAACTTTTACTGGCTGAAATGCAAGTACCGTATTTTTCGCCCTGTAGGACGCACCGTCCCATAAGGCGCACGTAGTTTTTTAGGGGGGAAATAAAGGGGGGGGAGCTTCCCCCGACCCCAGCCCCCAGAACAGGCAACTCTCCACAAGCGGTGGGAGCCCAGCGCCGGGCTCCCGCGCCTTGCGAAGAGCTGCGCAAAGCCTGGAGAGTGAGAGGGGCTGGTGCGCACCGACCCCTCTCGCTCTCCAGGCTTCAGTGAAAGCCTGCATTCGCCCCATAGGATGCACACACATTTCCTCTTCATTTTTGGAGGGGGAAAAGTGCGCCCTAAAGGGCGAAAAATACAGTAGTTCCATTTGTTGCCCTCACTTTCCCCTAAGCTCAATGCAAATAGTACATTGAAAATAATTTCCAATTCATTAAGTAATACAGCCAGTCTTGGCTTCATGCAAGATAAAAGGCAGAAAAGCATGGAGGTTCCCAACCCCATTTGTCATATTACACGAATACAGTGGCAGGCATTTATTGCAGGGAATCACCAGCTTGATTCTCCCCTACAAATGCCACTAACTCATATTTTACCAAGTCAGTCTCTACGTCCCTAATTCATCCCTGTAAATCTTTCCTTCCTGCCCATCACCTTAGTAAATGTTCGCTTGGACACATATTTGCAAAGGTAACATTTGTTCTGAAAGCAAGTGCACAATTTAAAGTGCACTTTAAATCTACCTTATGTAGAAGTGTAACTTCTAGATACGTAGTCACTTTGTTCAATACAGTATTAGGACAAACTATTAAAAATCTGTCTTACCTTCATTTATTTTGGATATATCTACACTTGAATTGTTAAGCTGCAATGTGGCTTGAAGAGCAGGTAGTAACTGTCGAAGGAGATTTGGGTCCTGAAGTAATGGAGGAATTGGGGATTGTGAGACAGGTGAAACAGGAACTGTTGAAGCCGATGAAGTTGGTGCAGAAGCTGGATTCAGCCCAGAAGCAGATGATGTGGAAGGAGTTGTGCACGAGTGGGATAGAGACTTGTCCATTGACATAGATTCTGAAGAAACAGAGATATTTATGTTTCTTCCCATCATAACCCACTCATATTCTTTCACATACTTTAAATCCAATAATAAATCATACAAAATTCTGTGGCTGGTTTAAAATTTCTCCCATTATAAAGGGTTTTTTTTTAAAAAAAAAAAAAAAGCATTATAGCATTATAGAACATTTGAATTTCCAAAGTGGTTAACAAGATAAAAACAATGCTACAAAGTAAAAGCAAAGGGTGAGATTTGTGGCAGCCCACTCATGCAACAGCCATTCTACTGGAAGCAGTTCCCTTCTCAGCACATAGCAAATTCAATGGGTGTGTTGTGCTTGTGAAAGATATTGTGCACCCCCTAGGGCATCTGCTAAACTTTGTGCACTGTCAGAAAAAAATATCTATCAAACTCTCAAACATCCCGTGCTAATGTTAGATCTCACTCAAACTATTAATGTTTAACAAAAAAATCTAATAATGCATGTAGACCATGTAACTGATACAGTTCCTGAATTTAAACCCAAAGCCTGTTTCTAATGTCTTTATATCACTCCTGAAAGGGCAAAGCACCACCAATGTTACCTGTAGAAGTGAAACTTACTGGTTTTGGTGGCACCTGCAAAACTTTAATGTATGGGTTTGTACAGTATTGTACGTATACATAATTTGGATGGTATCAGCAAGGAACAGGACACACAGTTGTCAAACAGGTTCAAAATGAGAGTTTATTTGGTCAGGTATCCTGATGTTGGAGAATATCAGAGACTTCAGAATACACAAATGAAATTATGTACGTACAGGTCGAGGGGAGGGCCTGGACAAAAATTTCTCGTTCTCCCCCATTATTGGACACCTGCTGCTGGATCAGACCTTGTGCTTACACAAGAGCACCAATCATATACATCCCACAGTATTCTAAAGTTTCAATGCCAGGTGTCAAGATCTCTTAACACAGTGGCTTCAGAGAGGCTGTGTAGGAATACTAATCACACAAATATGTCAAACAAGCCAGTTATACCACTTATGCTTTCCTGAAAAGGCTTGAAGCAATTTGATGTTTAAGCATACTTTTAAGATATAAGAAAATGAGTAAATCACTGAAAATGTCATGTCAAAGAAAATAAAAATAGCAGCACATGTCAGTGGGTGACAACCAAATATATGAGCTGGAGCTCTAGGTTTTGTACAAGAATTAAAACTCATGGTTAATGTAAACGTCAACTCCTCTGCACAGGGCAAACAGGCTACAGCTCTAAAGGTTGTGTATTCTAGTTATCTGACCTAACAACATGGAGAAGCCAAAAACGTTTTTACCTGACAAACTTTTTCTCTCAGTTTTCTGTGAAGGGATGGAAGAGGTGGGTGTAGGCAGTTTTGATAAGGAAGATGCTCCATTTGCATCAAATGATTTCTTTGGCTGGTGGTCAGACTGTAGAGAAAATGGACTAGGTGGAACAGAACTTGGGGTAGTAGATGGGTGAACCACTGTTTTGATGGGATGCTGTACTGGGGTCGAACTACTGTGAGTCTCTGTTCTTGGCAGTCTGTAGTCTCTGTCGTTGTGTCTGCTTGTCTGAGACAAAATATTCTGTGGGAGCATATTAGCGGCATCACTGGAATGCTTCTCTTCCACTTTTGTTTATCATTCACAATGTTGCAATGAGAAACGGAAAAGACCAAATTAGAGCTCCAATACTGACCAAGTAAATATATCTGCATTTACTGAACTTTAATCCTATTCTAGCTCCAATTGTGAAGAATGAACATTATTTCATAAAATACTCAATGCTGTGATGTACTTATCAAATTTAACTTTTCTAATATTCATATTATATCTACAAATGCCACACTACAAAGGTTTGAGTGTTTCAGTACCAAATTCCATTATTTTTGTTGTTGTTGTTAAATTTATTATCAGTAGGTCCGGGGGGGGGGGGGTTTCACAAAATATAAAATTAAAAACAGTTAAAACAGATTCCAATCACAGGAATAGAGTGGGCCCCAAAAACACACTTATTAGGTGTCAAAGGCACCGCCAAAACAGAAACAGCCAGCGACAAGAAACAAAGACCAGTAGTAAAGAATTAAACAGAAGTAAAACTCTGAGCATAGAATAGCAAAAGATATTTAGCAAGGAGACAAGGGTTGTTGTTTTTACCTCAGTGGAGGACAAATAAAAGGACAGAAACCAAACAGTAAAAAAATGGAGACACCAAACAGTAACAAAGACAGGAAAAAGTATCCTACAACTAAAGAAGAGGAAGATTACTAAGTAACAAAAAATAACAAAGAAAGGAGTTAAAGAGGACTCAGCTGACTAACAGCTAACAAAATAGTGAGAGCTCTGTCCTAGGCAGGAGGAAAAAACTGAAAAGCAGTCTACCTCACACAATTATGTGCTCCTGCCTGAGTCTTTTGCAAGAGGAACAGCCCAATCTGAACACTTCATAATAAATTTAAAAAGTTAAAACAGATTCCAGTTACAGGAAACGCACATCTCAGGTGTCAAAAGGCTAGGGTAATGAGATGTATCTTCAACATTTGCAAAAAGCTACATAGTGAAGAAACCAAATGCAACTGTGGGGAGGAAAGTGGGGTTGCCACAAAGACTGCCCTCTCCCAGCCCTAGCCCCCAACTTCTGAGGGAGGTGCAACTACCATTTCTGGGGACAAGCTGCTAAAATATTCTTGAGAAGCAATGACATTACTGCCTTCAAGGGTTATAGGTAGCTAAACACACTTGCATCTAGTATTCCAGCATGAAATAATAAAAACTAATGACACATCTCTAAATTAATTACTCCAAGTTTGAAAACTCAGAAGCATTTGTATTCAAACCTACACAACATTGAAGTTGTAAAGGGACATAGGAGAATATTTTTAATATAAAAACGAAAGGTTTCATCTTCAGTATGCTTTAATACTGACATTACAATTATGCTTGAAATTCATGAGAAAGGTGGAATGTGCAATATTTATAACAGTTCCTAAACTGACCCATTTTTGAAATTAATAAATACACAAAGCAACCTTGATTCTCAACCCTAACAGAGAACTTTAGACATGCTGGTGAACTTGTCATTGAAGAAAAGGGGGAAAGCACCAGTTTATGGTGCTTTGTGCAAGGGCTGTGGTTACAATTCATGTTCATAAAATAAATCACAGGAACCATTTCAGTGCCTATGCAAGAGTCAGGCACAAGTACATCAAGAAAACACATATAAAGTCAAGCATATCTGTAAAATTTGTTTTGATGTGAAATTACTGACAAAGCATAGAAAATGGATAGGCAGATTTTTTTACTGTATTAAAACATACATACTTCCACTAGCAAACCCACTAGCAGCAGTTGCCTGCATCACCTCTCTCCTGTAATCTCTGTCTTTTGGGAAACTGTTGACAGATATTTTGCTTGCTTCTTTTTGTCTCTGCTCTCTGGAGAGGAAAAAGCAAAGAGTTAAATCATATCAAGTGTACAACACTGCATTTCACCTATTATATTAGTACTTACCTTTCAAGCCATTCTTTTGGTTTTTCCCACTGGGAAACTTCTGTTCGGCAGTTATAGTAGTACTTTTTGCCAGAAGAACTAATGTGCTCAGACCAGTCATCTGCAGAATCATAGGACTTGGGGGAGGGAGGGCAAAAGTGATGGAATCAGCTTAATATATTATACCAAAAAAACCACACCCCTCTTTCCAGTTTGTCCTTTAACATATACTTTAATTTAGTAACAGGAACCCTTGTGTTCATAGAGATTAAGGTCAGTGCAGACAATGCCAACTAGGATTCCAGCACTGGATCATGTTTTTGTGCACACCTTCCCACCTACCTTGGTTTAAGTCATAATTACTTCTAGCTCAATCTGAGGACGATCCAAATTCCGTTTCCAAACTGGGTTGAATCAATGTTGTGAAAAGGAATCTGGGATTGTCCAAATTTCTTTAAATTGGAATTGAACATTCAATCAGACAAACCAAGGGACAGAATGCACAATCCCACAGTCTACTCCCTAAACACACACCAATGTTACATCTGCAATGGGTATAAATATTTCCAACAGTACACCTACATCTTCCTTCATGGCTCTTAGAAATGTTCTATTTGCCAGAGTTTTTAAAACTACTGCCATACCAGACTTGAAGAAACAATGGGTTCAAAACAATATGCAAGAGAATAGCTTTCTGAAATGTGTATTTATCACTTAAATTACATGCTATGAACTCAAATACTGAATGTGGAACACAGTCTGACCAGTCTTGCTCTAATAATTTGCATTAATTGAAAATTAGCCAGAGAAAGCACTGTCTGTGGGTTAAATAAAGTAAAACAAAGTTGCATAATTCACCATAGATACTTACTGCATCTGATGTTTTACTTGGATTATTGCTAGGATTAGAAGAGTGTGAATTTGAGCTATGAAGAGCACTATGGTTATGAGAATTTTCTTGTGGAGAATAACTGGTCCCTAAAAAATAAAATTAAAGGTTTATATTAATTTTCAGATACAAATAAAAATGCTTACTATATCATGTAGCAGATGACAGACCAATATAAAATTATAATCCTGATATGTATTGATTTGAAGTGTTTCCTTTTCCCTTAAAAATGATGCATGGCTGTTAGCTCAGCTAAATAGGATTAGCCTGTAAAGTTGCTATGTAACCAATGAAAAGAAAGGATTTTACCTAAATATAACTCAAACTTCTACAAGACACAAAGAGAAACTTACTCTTCAACCTATATCTATATTAAGGCATTTAAAATCCATTTAACTCTGTTTTTCATACATAATAATATCTGAGACTACCTATTTACAGAGATTTCAAAGTAGGGCATTTTCACATGATCCAGAGTGCTGAGGTATATACATCATTATCCAAAAAACCGCAATTACTATAAAAGTAGGAAATGTGTATTTTTCTCACTCAAAATGGGAGCACCTAATTCAAAAGTAATCCTAGTACCACATTGAGAGCCAAATTACAACAATCCATGAAATACTACTAGGCAACTTATTTGTACAAAAATCCTTCCAAATGAGAAAATACTATGTGTACTTCAAAATGGCCAGGCCATTTCTATTCTGAAAACTAAAAGTTAGCATAAATGTAGGTCAACACATTCACCACTAGAACAATCTAAAAGCGGAGCATTAAAAAATCTGGGAGTCAAATGTAGACTATTAAGTATATCTTAAAGACCACCACTGCAATATAAGTTCAAAGACACACTCACAAATGCTGGGCTGTGAGAATTAGGGTGGATAAAAATGGTGTGTGTTGCTTTTTAAGTGTATATACTAAGGGTGATATTCAGTTGTGTATCTGCCAACGTTGCAGACTTCTGCTTGCACAACACAATTTTCCTTTTCTCTCTTCCCTCTGCAGCCAACCCTAGACACTATGCCTTGTTCAAACCTCTGGAACAGGTGAATGGGGGACTGCAGGCAGACAGAAGAGGAAGGGGTAGTCAGATTGCAAATGCCAACTCACATGGTGTTGGATTTCAGCCAACATTTCTTTTAAATAAGATAATATGAAATATCTAGATATAAACACCACAGTTAATCTCTAAGCCAAATCAAGACCCTCTATCAGATACATTTGAGCCAAAGGACTTTTATGTAAAAGAACCAATTTGATCATTTCTCACATATGAATACTTAGGATTGTATTCAATTTAGTGCTAAGTAGTTTCATCAGCACAAAGCTGTCTGCTTGCACAGAAGAACTATCCCCCTTCTCGTACACCCCTTTAAATCTGTTCTAGATTTTCCCCAACCCCCCAGAGAAGATTCAGGGAAATGGTGGGGTGGTGGGGTGTGCATAGAGGGGGGAGATGGGTGAAGTCTCATTGTGCTAGTGGCAATTCTTATGCTGCTGGAGAAATTGGTAGAATACTGCCCTTACACTGTACCAGCTCAACATAACCACCATCGCCTTGTGAATATAAACTGCTCTAGTCTGCCAGTAATTATCGGTCACTGGTATTTCATTTTTGGTTGCTACTTTGCAACCAAAGGGTTGCAAAGCCAAAGCAAAGTGAAATATAAAGGAGCATAACTAGAAAGAAAATAAAAATAATCTGATAATCAATTGTCATGGCTGCCAGTCATAGGAGAGGCTTGTACAGCAATATTTTGAACGATAGAGGGGTTGTTGTTTTTTAAAAAAAACAGTCTGTAAGCTGTATAACATGAAATAAATAGATGAAAGGCCTGGTTGTAAGAAAATACCATATCTTCTCATGTATAAGATGCCCCCATGTATAAGACAACCCTTATTTTTTTGAACCCAAAATTAAGAAATCAGTATTTTAACTTCAAACAGAGCAACTTCACTTTTTTAATTAAATATTCAAAGCACCAATATATTTACTGCACCCAAACTTGTTGAGCTTTTTTTGGGAGATTGACGGTCTTATCTTATACACAGGTAAAAACAGTAACTATTGTTAGTTGTAAAATAAAACACCATTAAGTTTTAAGAAATATATGCCATATCAGTGGGAACTCCAACTTTTTCTCTTACTGATTTAAATCATTATTTAATTTACATCAATTCACCCTGGTAGAATTCAAGCACTTATCTACAGATTTGAATCAAGACTTGGATTTGGGAAACCTCTGCTCATATTAGCAAAATGCAAGTTTCATTTGCTAGCATATAAAGAATATATGAATAAATTTATAAATAAATATATAATAGGAATGTGAAGCTCTAGGGGTGGGGAAGAGGAAAAACAGGGCAATTCCACCCTGTAATTTAATTCTAGGTTTCTCAAAGCAGTTTATATTGACCTCCTGGGGTAAATGGGACGATGCAGGATGTGAATAAAGACCATGGGGTCGTAAAGGGCAATAAGAACCTAACAACCTGCTGGATCAGGAAAATGATCCATGTAGTCCAGCATCCTGTTCTCACAGTGGCTAAGCAGATGCTTGTGGGAAGCATGCAAGCAGGACCTGAGTCTAACAGCACTCTTATGGGTGTATCATACCCTACATGGTACAGAGCAAAAAAATAAAAACTATTAAGCTCAGAAATACAGTGGTGCCCCGCAAGACGAACACCTCGCAAGACGGAAAACCCGCTAGACGAAAGGGTTTTCCGTTTTGGAGGCGCTTCGCAAAACAAATTTCCCTATGGGCTTGCTTCGCAAGACGAAAATGTCTTGTGAGTTCCTGTGGGGGTTTCCCCCCCCCCCTTTTCTAAGCCGCTAAGCCGCTTATCAGCTGATCCGCTAAGCCGATAAGCCGATAAAAGCCGATAAGCTGCTAATAGCGCTAATCCGCTAAGCCGTCAATGGGCTTGCTTCGCAAGACGAAAAAACCGCTAGACGAAGAGACTCGCGGAACGGATTAATTTCGTCTTGCGAGGCACCACTGTAAAGGGCATGTACAGAATGGCATGGTTTCATCATTATTTTCACTTGTTCTATTTCTCTTTCTTACATTTGATATTCCTAGTAATAGTGATGGATAACTAATAAAAGTTGAATATATACTGTTATTCCTTTAGTTTATTTCCTTTACACTCCTAGTAATTGAAGTGTGGGTTGATGGCAACTTTAAAAGTTCGACAAGGAGACAATGAACTCAGAAGTTCAGAAACCCTGATTTAAATCAATATAAGAAAGGCTCCACTAGACAAAACAGGAGAAAAAGAGGCAACAGTCCAGAAGCTCTTCAACAGCTCCTGTCTTTCTACAGGAAGCTTGCCTATTAACAGGTTCACTCCACCAGTCTCTACTTTTGCTAAAATACAACATATGGATTTAAGAAGCTCACAATACTAAGATGAAGTAATCAAGGCATGAAGACCCAGAAAACAGGCTGGACACTGTGAATTCCAGATTTCATTTACCAAGCACATTCCTTAATATTGAGGAAAATATTAAGAGAATACCAAGTCGCTATCTGATAAGGTACAATAGAAAACACTCTGTGCTCTCCGCAAGCAACAAACATAATCCCCGCCCCCCTTGGTGTACACACCTGATACAGTCAAGCCCATTCCCTAACAGGAGTGGGTTTTCTCATTCCTTCTTAGGATTTCAGCATAATATATAATTAAAAGGTGTATTACACATACAATACAGAGAATTAAGCCCTATACCAAACTATGATTTCACGGTTTTAAAATTGAATTTAAAAGTGTTCGAACTCACCCTGGAACCTGATGATAAAGGGCAGGTAATAAATAGAATTATTATTGTTATTAGTATTCCAGGAGTTCCTTTAGCCAGGGAACTGAAACTCTGGTAAAAAGAGAGGTGATTATGCCACTGAAATGGGTAAGACAGAAGCCTCATGAAAGTTGGGATAAAAACAAGCTCATCTTTAATTTTCACTTAGCAAGGTAACTGCAAGGCGGTTCTTTAGGGAAACCCTTCAAACTCCTCAATAATTCACAATGTAAATTTATTCATTCACCTATTTTGGACTGCAGCTATTCAGAAGAGTAAACTGGGACTCTGTACTGCTACACTTAAAAAATGCTTCCAAATATAAATATCACAGAGGCATTAAAAGAAACCTTGCATCCTCATGAAAACTCATGAGGCAATTCAAATTTGACGGGCACTCTCTAGAGGAACCAACGGGTTCTTTTGCTGTTGCGTTTGGAAACATCCCAGTGGCTTTTGAGGCCCTGGAGGATAGCCAGTCATTGCTCTAATACAGATCCTAAAACTCGAGTGCCTTAAAAAAAAAAAAGCAATAAACTCTCCAGCTAGAAGACTATACAATCTTTCTACCCAAAGTGCTCTTAACCCTGTCTGTTCTGATAGGGAAAGCATCTAACACACAGTTATCCTCTAGTGCAGAGGTTTTCAACCTTTTTGAGTGCACGGCTCCTTTGACCAACTATATTCTTTCTGTGGCACCCCTATGGGACTCAGGTGCCCAGTTATGTCACCCCTTGCCTGCAGAGCTAGCAGCCTCTCACCCTTTTTAGAACACCCTCCCTTGTGGAGTATTCCTTCAGCCTCTGCTCCTCTTCCCTCTCATTGGGAGTCCTCCGGGCAGCTGCTATTACCGTCCCTGGTCTCTGAGCTGCCCTGCCCCTGCCCCAAACAAAGACGTCTCCTCACATTGCCCCACAGGGGCCTGGGACTTGTCTGTCCGCTTGCTTGCTTACTCCTGACAACCAGCACCCCTGGCCAGCCCCCGAGGCACCATTTGCCTGGGGAGCTTGTAGCCAGGGCTGCTGCAACAAACAGCTGTGCAAGCCTTTGGAAGGCAGATGCGTGGAGACTTCCGGGTTAGCGCGATCGGCTAATGGCGGATTCCCTCCGAGCTCCGGAGGGAATCGGCTCTGCTGCAGACGGGTCTCATCGCGACGGCGACGCGGGGACCCTTAGAAACCGCAGGCGCGGAAGCCTGCGGACTTGGTGACTCGGTGGGCACCTCAAGCGCCCCCCCGACCCACGAAGAGCCTTTTTAAAGGCTACGGAGAGGGTACGGAGAGTGGCGTGGTGCTGTGAGTAGACCACTACTGCAGTGGAGCGAAGCCGCGAGCCATGGCCAGAGAGCGCTGACTTTTTTCCCTGAAATTTGGACTTGAAATAACCCGTGAGTAGAATGGAATTTGGACTTTAAAATTTTTACCTTTAAATTCGGTACGACCGGGGGATGTGCTAAAGGGAAGTCCGCACCCCCTCTATTTACAAAAGATTTAAAGCAAGGATCGGAGAACTAAGGTGGAGGGATCTTTTTTTTTGGCACGAGTTAAAAGACATTAATTCCACGAATTTGACAGAAGAAGATTTGTGCTGGAGAGTAAGAGTTGAACTTTAGAAGCTTTTGTCTAACCTCCCCCCCCCCCGACCCGGGAGTGCCCCTGTGTGTGAGCTGGAGGAAAAGGAACAAGTAGTTTGACAGCTGTCAAAGGAGCTGTCAAACGGGCAGTTAAAGTTAAAAAATTTTATTGTTTAACATCTCTCTGGACTAAATTTGCTATATTTGAATTAAAGTGCTTGGGAACAAAGTAGTTACAAATAACAAAGCAACAGATTGTTGGGAAAGGACTATTAAGTAACTAGAACCCCCCTAGGGGAAACTTTGAAACATTACAATGGCTACAGATGGAAAATTACAGGCAGAGATAGAAAGAATGTTTCTTCTCGTGGGAATACTGCAAGAGCAAAGCATGGCTATGAACAAACAACTTATAACCTTGAACTCTAAAACAAGCAACCCTGCTGAATGCATAAAGGATCTGACTGAAACAAAATCTGCAGCTGAACCAGAGGAGACTTTTTTGGAACTGGAGGAGAGGGAAGAAGGAGTTAAGAAACTACAGGAGAGTACCAATCTGAAGCCTACACTGCTAGAACATAAAGAAGAAGACCTTGGGATTACCAATCTGCGAAAGATGCGAAAGTGGAAAGAGGAAGCCCATGGAACACTTGGAATACTGGAACTTAAAAGAAACAAGAAATATGATTGGGGCTTCCTCTTGAGTATGGGAGATCAGTTGGCTTGTTGCAGCAGCTGTTACCAAGTATTTTGGATGGAAGAAAACTTGATGAGACTGTGCCAGAGCTCCTTCGAGAACTGAGGACCAACAAAGAGGGCTACCAACAAAACCGGCAGAGAGAGACTGAGAGAGATTTGAAGGCCTCTGATGTGAGGAATCCAGGCTAAGAATTGTTTTGTGGACATTTATTTGGGAAGGGACAGAAACCGGGGTAGGGAGGGAGGGGAGAACAGAATTTTAAAACTTTTATGACTTTTGTGTTTGGCTATTATGACCTACATTCAATATAAAAAGGGGGAAATTCGTGGAAGGGAATTTGGGTCGACCTTAGAAAAGGACTTAATATTTATAAGAAAATTGGACAAGTAAAATTTGGCCAAGTAATAAGAATTAATTTTAAAAATAACAATAATATGTTAAAGAAGAGAGATAAGAACCTGCTGAGCTAATTATTGGATTTGGGATGTATGAAGTGGGGGGTGGGGGGAAGTCAGGGAGTGGGGTTAAGAAAGTAAGGTTATGAAATTATACTTGTTTTGTTTTTGTTTTCATCTGTGTGTGTTTTTAAAATGTGAAAACCCAATAAAAATTACTTTTTTTAAAAAAAAGGAAGGCAGAGACGTGAGAGCGCATGGGGGGGCGAAGGGACAGGCTAGTGTTGGCCGTGGCACCCCTGACCATCATTCAAGGCACCCCAGGGTGCCACGGCACACTGGTTGAAAACCACTGCTCTAGTGTGACAAAGTTTGAGGGAACCCGTTATAATCTCTCAAGACAACAGGAATACACCAGATAGCACCAATCTCACAGTGTCTATGCTACAGAACTCAGTTGCCTCACTCTTTGATCTAGACCATGGGTAGGCAAACTAAGGCCTGGGGGCCAGATCCGGCCCAATCGCCTTCTAAATCTGGCCAGCGGATGGTCCGGGAACCAGCATGTTTTACATGAGTAGAATGTGTCCTTTTATTTAAAATGCCATCTCTGTGTTATTTGTGAGGCATAGGAATATGTTCATGATTTTTTTTTCAAAATATAGTGCAGCCCCCTAGGTCTGAGGGACAGTGGACTGTCCCCCTGCTGAAAAAGTCTGCTGACTCCTTATCTAGACCCCTGAAATTTGCAAAGTGAAAAAGTTGGGGGTCTTATGCATCACACTAGATTGATTGATTGATGCAATGTCACCGAAACCCTGATTAACACCCATTTCATCCAGCTAATGGATTCTGGGTAAAAGGATTAACAATAGCCATCAAGGCAGGAACAACGGCTGGTCTAGAACAGAAATCTCATTTGCATATACACTGGACACATCTTCTGTAAAGGTGCAGACATAACTAGTTTCTGGAACAGAAATAACTCCTCTTTTAGGCTTTATTTCAGGAAGCCAAACACCTCTATGACATAGATGCAGCAGTCTTCACACCAGAGACTGAGAACCAGGACTGTCATAGCCTTATAAAATGAGAATATGCAATGTTTTACCTGAAAACTGTCTCTTTCTTTCTTTATTTGAAACCATCAACTTCCAGTATTTCTAATGCTGTACTGAGCTGCAAAGCCCCCTGATTGTCTAGAAGCAAACTGCTCAGTATTGGACATACTGGAAAACATTATGCATTTGCAAGACTAGGACAAAATAGCAATGCCTAAGAAGCAATAGAATTCCAGGAAAAGCATTTTAAAGCAGCAAACCATAGTTTAAGATCCATTATGAAGTAGAAGCTCTACTGCTACTCAAAATATAAGCCCGGTATGCATAAAATGCTAAACCATAGTTCAGCATCATATGCATGAACCTCCACAAACCAAGGGGAAACAATCAGGTCCATGCACTTCTCTGCTCCTTCTGCAGGGCTGGGAAGTCTTCTGCAGAGCTTAGTTTCACTTTCAAAGAATCTTGGCTTTAGATCAAGTATGAGCTAAGCACCACAGTTTACATCAAATAATATGTCCTCTATCCGAGAATTTCAGGGCAGGATACACCAAACTTGTAATAAAGCCAACAATGAACTGGGAGTTGATAAAATAAATAATCTTAACATACAATTAACAATCAATACAAATTAATCAGTGAGATTAACAATTACTAAAGCTTAAGCAAATAACCAAGTTTAACCTGGTGAAAACAAGACTAATGCCAGTCAAATATAAGTGAAACAGACGTTCTACAAGCAGGGTGCCACAAGAGAAGGCTCTCTCCCACATCACACTATGTGCAACACACAAAGATGGGATGCTAACAAGGGTCAGAAGCTCTCCACCAATGCTTCCAGGGTGCTTCTTCAGGTATAAGGGCCCCAAGTCATTTATGGTTTTGTAGCTCATTGCCAGAACACTGGTAATCACTGTTAGCTGAAAGCCACAATCCTCAATTCATATGTAACACAAAACCAAATTTCTTTGCAAGTGAATCAAAACTTAACAGAAGACCTACCTTCCAGCCATATGAAAGGACGAAAAGAGCAAGCCAGCCCAAGCTATGATTTAATACCACATACACAAGATGTGATTATTTTTATTAGCTACAAAGCAGCATGTTCAAATAGGAAAAGGAAATTGTTCCTCTTTGTACACTGAAATATATTTCAAGCAAACCTCTTTCTGGTTCTATATCATCTTTATTCTGCACGCACAGTATTCAAATTCTTGTTAGAAAATAAATCCAGTATCACTCCCCTATCACAGCCTTAGCTGCAAGAGATTTATTGGTGCTAATAAAATGGGTAAGGACTACTATCATATATAATAATTAAGCTCAATGTCTGTATTATGTTTCTATGGCCTTAAAAGGTACAACAGTACTAATTCTAACCAATATGAATGGTTGGATGAGAGAGGAAGTGATGTTTTCCAATACTAGCACATCTTAAACTATGTAAAGCAGACGTGGAGAAACTTTGACCCTTAAGATGTTGTGGAACTACAAATCCCATCAGCCCCAACCCTTGAACATGCTTGTTGTGGCAGATGGGGGTTGGAGTCCAACATTTGGAGGGCTACAGATTAGCCACCCCTGGTGTAAAGAGCAACTGGATCTTTTAGAGTTTAGACTTCCCAAATAGTATCAAACTTCATCACTAACAACTCAAATAACTAATGTTGAAAACATTTTGCTTAATTTAAACTTTCAACCACAGATGCTATACAGCGGTACCTCCAGTTATGAACTGAATTCGTACAGAAGTAAAAAGGTAAATGTGCCTGCTTTTGTACAGAAGGTATATAAAGAGTTTTATTAAACATAGCAACCACTAGATAAAAGTCCAGAGAGCACAATGTTGTATTAACTAGCTTGGTTCCCACTGATGCCAAGAAAAAAACACAAGAGTTAGCAGAAGCTTTTGGTGAGTATTCTAGGCCAGAGTCAAGTCAGGTGATCTGTTCAAGCCACATTTTCAAGACTACCAGTTTTTCTTTATTATTTGTAAGCATGTCTAAACAGACTAGTATTTTTAAAATGTTAAGGTATCGTGTTCAAAAACAGAAGTTATAAAAATGAATTTCAGGTAGGTAGCTCTTATATTTCTTCTCCAATAATTACTGGAAATGCTGAATATTAAACCTGCTAATTGCTAAACAACATTACAACACACTGTTACTGAAGCAGTTGCTGAGTCATCAAAACAAAAATACTACAGTATCACTATAATTTCTCAATTCTGCTGCATTAACTGAATACAAGTCAACCATATTTGCTTGCATCTTATTTTCTGTGTTCCTACACAACTTTCATCACATACTTATAGCGGTATTTTTTAATCAAATAACTTAATTAGTCTTGTAATCACCAATATAAAGAACCCAGTTATATGACAGGCCTATCAAATAATCAATTCAATCTCAGTGTAGTGCAAAGGGCTTCACAAGACCCAACGATCAGCAGACTATCAAGTCTTGGGAAGTCTTGCAAAGCTCTCCTCAAGACCAGACAATCAGCAAGCACCTCTGATCAGCAGTGCCTTCAAATCTCATTTTGGCTGAGCCAGACTGTTACTTGCTGCACACCTGATTTGATTGCTGATTCATTGCATTTCTATGCCACTTTCCATTCAAATGAATCCCAAAGCGGCTTAGAAACAGTAAGTAACAGTAACATCCTAGAACATCACAACTACAGCATAAATCATATAATTAAAAAATCATCAGGAAAACAATTGCAATTTGTATTATATTTATATTATACTATTTAACGAACCAGCAACCAAAAAAATAAGCAAAACATCAGAATTACAGCATGAGTCATATTATATGTTTAACAAATCAATAAGACATTTATAATTGGTAAAACATAAGCGAATGAACATACCTCACGTAGCTTATGTTTTCTAATTTTGAATGCCTATCACATGTAAACTACTATTTTGCATTATTTTAGTAAATAGTGTTTGTATTGCAAGCATACATTTCCTAAGATGTGACATCAGGTATAGGGCAAATAGGCATGGCTTGCCCAAAATGGCATTGCAAGTGAAACAGAAAAACCTGGTAGGCCTAATGAAGCCCATAGGCCAGAAGTTCCCTACCCCTGCATTAAGTTATCCAAACTTCTAATTTTATTTTTTACCACCTTGTGTAGTATCCAGAAATGCTTTTATGCTATAAATACAATGGTACCTCTAGATGCGAACGGGATGAGTTCCGGAGCCCCGTTTGCATCCTGAAGCGAACGTACCCCGCATCTACGCGTGCATGGGTTGCAATTTGCCACTTCCGCGCATGAGGTCATTTTGAGCGTCTGCGCATGTGCAAGCGGCAAAACTCGGAAGTAACACATTCCGTTACTTCCGGGTCGCCACAGAGAATAACCTGAAAATGCTCAACCTGAAGCATACTTAACCCCAGGTATGACTGTAAAACAAATGCTTTCTATTGAAAGAATGAGAGCAGCATCTTGAATTCTCTCAAAGTAAGCCAATGCCAAGAACTAGGAGAAAGAACAAAAGCATCCACTCCAAAAGTTTTGGACCTCACCAAATATAGCCTTTGAATGTAATGGCCAACTTGCACCCTGCATGGCATTTAACTTCCACAATCACAGCTTTACACACTTGGTGGCTGGCCAGTTAATATTGCACATATTAAATGCACAAATGTGTGGACAGTTTAAAAGCTCTCCACCTTGCACGGAGGGCAAAGGCCTGTTCAGAACGCCAGCTTCAGAAAGGTAGGGATGCTTGGGTGGGGGCAGATTCAGGGTTATTTCTGCTTTACATGCCATACATGGAAAGTAACTCCCACAGAAGTTGCGAGTCAACTGTATATTAGTAATCCAAACGTAAAACAAAGCACTTATTTTAATACTTAGCTTAATAAGCATCCTCTACAGATGATCACAGCAGTTCTGTTGCACAAGTAAACTTTCTCTTGGTAGAAAAATAGTGAAAGGATACCACTATGTTTTATCAGTGGCCTTAAAGACACCATTTACAGGGCTCAAAATTTGCATTGCTCTGGAAATGTGGGAGCCATAGTAGCACTATGTTTTCCTGTACTGCTGGGTTTTACAAAAATGCCTGAACCATAAATGTCACCTCACCTCGTGAATGCTAACCCAGTTTCCCAAGAGTTGACACCGGCATGGAGAGAGGGCACAGCAAGAGCTCTTAATGCTATTCTATACTGAGGGGGTGGGGAGGGAGAATATAGCGCCTACACTACCATAGTAGTGAGAGGAGAGAGACTTTCTGCAGGCAATGGCTTTTCCATCTGCCTTGCCCCACCCTCCAGCCCTGGGAGTCTATCTGACCATGACTTTTGAGAGAAGCAGAAGCAGCTGGGAAAAGAGGAGTTCAGGGATATTTAAAAAAAGGAATTTTGTAAGTTGTGTGTCCTTGTTTCTCAATTTGATCATTTTACATGGTTTTGTATGTTTTGTTGTATTTTATGCATTGTGATTTGCTGTTATTTTTTATTGATTATAGATTAGTAATTCTTTATTGTAATTGGTAATTATTATGTGCTGATGTTTAATTTTACTATTTACTATTGGATTCTATTGGATTACTAAATACTGCTTTATTTGATATAAATTGTTGTTGTTTTTTAAAAAAATGTTTATTTTAAAGTTACTGTGACTTTTTATATTGGATTAGATTGTTACTATTCATGTTTGATGTTTTATTATTATTTTTATGTGTGTTGGAAGCTGCCCAGAGTGGCTGGGAGAACCCAGCGAGATGGGCGGGGTATATATGCATGCATGTGTGCATGTATGGATAATTAAATAATTGTAATGCTTCTCTCTTCAGGATGGAGACTCCACTTAAACAGTTGTTTAGAAAACACAGTATATTTCTCACAGCAGCATGGGCTTGTTCTTCCCTCTGGCTGTGTACATACATGCTTATAAGAAGTGCAGGGTAAATATTAAGGTTGGGAAGAACTTCAACAGAGAACAGGCAAGGAAACGAAAAGATTCTCCTGAATTATATATAAGAGATATGCTTGGTACAGGCACCTTTGGTAAAGCAAAGGCAACAAATTTTTGCCAAGCATCTTCTAGATAAAGGTAAGAAATACAAGAAAGGAAGAATGCAAGTAGCCCAGTTTCTTTCCCAAGCAGTACTACATATAGTCAAGTAGAAAAATAAGTGACATTTTAGTATTATGCTACCACTTCCTACTTTCAACCATCTTACTCTGTACCAAGTTCTGCCTCACATGCATCTGCTGAAGCATTTCACCTTACCAGAACCCAGTAACATAACTTCCAATTCATGAATGGGATGATTTCACCAACTTCTTAATACTGGTCCCATGGTAACACATGATATGTGTTAAATGTACAAGGCAGGAATACATTCTCAGAATGCTTATTATTTATATTACTGAACCATGCACACAAGGCTGCTTAAACATAACACAGAGATAAAATAATCACTGGCAGCCACAATAAACAAAACCACAGTAGACCATTTAAAAATAGCAGCAAAACACTTGATAAAGTCAGAATCTTACAAAAACTTGCTTAAAATAATCTTCACTGCCCACTGAAAGGGGTGTGGTGAGGTTATTTTGCCAACACCACATTTTCCTGGGTCCTCATGTAAACTATTTCAGACAGCAGCAGAACCAAAAGAAATCTATGGTGTTAAAGTCCCAAACAGGTTCATATGGAAGAATGTGATTCCCAATATACGGTAGTCTGGTCCCACATTATATAGGGATTTTTAAAAGATCAAAGTCAGCACCTTAAACTGAACCTGAAAGCAATATAAACAAGCACTCTGTCAGAATCTGGGCAGCCACATTGTGAACCAATAGTAGCTTTCAGACTGTACTCAATGGCAGCTCCATGTAGAGTGCATTGTAATAATTCAACAGGGTGCTGACAAGAGCATGAATGATTGACACTAGGTCTAATTTCTCCTGGAAATGACAGTCTACATTCAAGACAGAATCAGTAAAGATCACTCGTGGTCACTGCCTGCACCCTAGCATCCAGCACATATCTGAGCCTAAGAGAACTCCTAAACTTCAAACACAATGCTTCAGTGGGACTGCAAGCACCTCCAGAACAGACAGAATACCTAATCCATGATTATTTCATCTTGTCTAGATTGTCAGTTTGTTCACCCTCATCTAGGCCAAAACAGCTGCCTGTCTACAATTCAGTATTTCCATTGCTTCCCTGAGATTAGAAATTAAAATTAGATTAAGAGCCAAGTATCATCTGCTCCTGCCAACCTAGCAGTTCGAAAGCACGTCAAAGTGCAAGTAGATAAATAGGTACCGCTCCGGCGGGAAGGTAAATGGCATTTCTGTGCGCTGCTCTGGTTCGCCAGAAGTGGCTTAGTCATGCTGGCCACATGAACCCAGAAGCTGTACGCCGGCTCCCTCGGCCAATAAAGCGAGATGAGCACCCCAACTGCAGAGTTGGTCACGACTGGACCTAATGGTCAGGGGTCCCTTTACCTTATCATCTGCATACTAATGACACTTTAGCTCAAATTTCTGGAAAGCATCTTCCATCTGTTTCATGTAGATGTTAAAACATGGAAGACAGGCTGAAATACAGTGGCATCCCACAGGCCAATGGTCATGTTAGCAGTCTCCCAGCATGATGTTCTGGAGCACACACTTCAGAAAAGGACTCCCCACTCCTAACCTGGAGAAATAACCCAGAAGGATACAATGGCTGATGGCATCAAAAGCTACCAAGAGGACTAAGGGAATTAACAGGGATACACTTCCCAGGGGTTTTGGGGAGGGGTATATGGGGCATTAAGTGAGAGATATTACCTCTTGTAGGGGACACGTCATGCTCCTTCTGGGGTGTCTAGCTTTGGTTCCTGCCTGGCACTCAGCTCTCACCTCTGGCTCCTAGAAGCTGTCAGCATGTGGCAGTGGCCACACCCCAGGAAACTGCTTCAACAGGCCAGCTAAACCAGATGAACTAGGGACTTCCCCTGCATGCAAAGATAGGCTCCAGTGGATTGAGCGGATGAGACCACTAGTGGGTCCTACAGTCAAGAAGGAGGTTTCTGCAAGTGCTGCAGAGGGAAGTGAGGGGCAGATGGGACTTGTCAACCTGGGAAGGTAAGTCCACCCAGGAGAAGGAAAACTCTGATCCTAAACCTCTGCTTCTTTGTGAGATAACTTTGGAAGAAGAAAAGGCTAAGGAATAAATCCTACACAAATCCGGAGTGAAGTCCCTAAAACAGCTGGACTGCACTTTGTACACCACCTCCTAGCAACCCCTGCAGCCAAGCTGGTGCCAAACGTATTGCTTTAATTCCTTTAGACCACATCAGGGGTTCTGACTTCTGGATAGCTCAGGACCTCTTCCATACACACTGCCCAGTCTTGTGCCCCTAGGTCACTTCTGTGTGGTCTAACATCAACCCTGGAGGTACACTCCATTGTCTCCAGACGAATGCCAACTCCCCACCCCCCATTTTATCACCCAGTAAACAACCACTACCAAGGCAACCAAGCAGTTTCAGTTCCAAAACCAAGCTTGGAAACCAGATTGGAAAGGATCCCAATTATCAGTTTTATCCAAGAAAACCTAGTGTAATATTGTCATCACATGTTCATCACCTTAACCAGGTAAGGAAAATTCAATACACGATGGACCAAAGGTAGATAGGAATTTACTGGTAGATTTCTGGTAATCTGAAGTAGACAATTAGGAGTCAAATCACTGCTAAGCAATGGCTACAAAATGACACACACACAATTATACTGATAACATGAAGAAAAAGCATGTGGAGGGAAGTAAATTATGTGTTAGATGGTTTTTCACTGCAGCCTCCTTCAGGGTCATTAGAACTTGTCCCTCCCACAATAAAGGATTTACTATCTTATCTGAACCAACTGCCTGACAGATTTAATAAGCCAGGAAGGTTTAGGATCAAGAGTACATGTGGTAGCTCTCATCTTTCCAAATAATTTGTCCATATCCTCAGGTTGCACGAGCTGAAAAGTACCCAACAAGACTAACCAGAGAAACCTTTTGTGACCACCTCTCCTGAAATAGTCACTGAATCAAAGTGTGATTATTTGTACTGTTTATTGCAAACTTGGCACAGCCAGACTTCTTCACCCTGCTGGCAAGATGGCAACAGACCTTTTGCCACACAGGACAACTCCTCTAGACAACATAAAGCAGACACAATAGTGTCAGAGATATAGCATGTTATTTGCCATCAGTTTCTTACAGATTTAATCTGTTCTCCATAATTTGCTCTCTAGCCAACAACGTGCTTATTTCTTCACTTTCAAATCCTCAGAACACCAAGATGAATAGGGTTTATAATACAAAAGAGGGCATCTACAAACCATGATTTCCTATGGTTTAACCAAGAGCACCAAGAACATTAGGAAAACCCCAAAATATGTCAGAAAGCAACCAGATCCATAAAACTCATGGGGAAGGCCATCTTAATAGCCCCCCACCGCCATCAGCAGAAGGTAGAGGCTTAAACTTAATCAAGTTCACGAGAAAGGAATGAACTGCAGCTCTAGATTTTTGCTCATCTCTGTTCTAGCTTCTAAAACAGGCAAGGCCCTTGCTTTAAAAATTATTCCAGTTTAGACAGCAAAAATTGTAGATCTGTCTAGCTAGGGCCCTGCAGGACCTGACATCTTTCTGCAGGGCCTGCAAGACAGAGCTGTTCCACCAGGCCTTTGGTCAGGGCACAGCCTGACTCCCTCCTCTGGCAATCTGCACAGAATTTTGCTTAACAGTTGCCATCAATTTGATTTTAATTAATTTTTATAATGAAATGTTTTTAAAATATTGGATTATTTGATTGTTGTTAGCCGCCCTGAGCCCGGCTTCGGCTGGGGAGGGCGGGATATAAATAAAATTTATTATTATTATTATTATTAGCTGTATATTTCTTTATTGTCTATGTCCAACTACAGTGGTGCCCCGCAAGACGAACGCCTCGCAAGACGGAAAACCCGCTAGACGAAAGGGTTTTCCGTTTTGGAGGTGCTTCGCAAAACGAATTTCCTATGGGCTTGCTTCGCAAGACAAAAATGTCTTGCGAGTTCCTGCGGGGGTTTTTTCCTTTCCCCCCCTTTTTCTAAGCCGCTAAGCCGCTTATCAGCTGATCCGCTAAGCCGCTATTAGCGCTAATCCGCTAAGCTGTCAAAGGGCTTGCTTCGCAAGACGAAAAAACCGCAAGACGAAAAAACCACAAGACGAAGAGACTCGCGGAACGGATTCTTTTCGTCTTGCGAGGCACCACTGTATTCTACTATTAAAGGCTCACTCTCATGCAAATTTACTTTGAATTAGTACATTCAACATGGTGGGACTTACTTTAAGGTAAACATGCGTAAGATTGTACTGCTGAATCTGCATGTCTATGCACATTTACATTAATGTATACTCCTAACTCAGCAGGTATTATTTTTATGAAAACCAACACATAGGGGAGATAGAACCCAAGCCAATTAAAATGTCTTTATTCAATATTTGGATTTTAATCATAACTTAATTTGTTTAAATGCAAAACTAAGCAAAATTATTACAGGTACAGCAAGCAACATGTTCCGCCAATCTTTTGTTAATTTTATTCCCCCAATCCATGGCCAAACACCCATGCTTCTGAATGGAATGATGGGAGGATGGCCACAGATGCCAACAGTATAGTTTTTAGGCATTCCTCCTGTTAGGCTGGTGAATGTTGCACCACACCCCTATGTTTCAGGTCCTTTTTAATACCTACGTCTGTACTGCCATTGCCTTTCTCTTGCACAAGATCCCTCCCAAACACAGAAAGATGTCTGTTTTTAGGTTCTTTCTTTTGCCACTGCTAGGGCTCAGCTAAATGGCACAACCTCCAAATATGCTGTTGACAATGAATGACATGTTTTGGACACAACATTAAATGATGGCTTGTTGAAACAAATCAGAATCAAACTGTGGTTTATGATTTGTAACAAAACCATGTTTAATCAGTGTTTCCCCAGTTCAGACATGATGTAGTGCAGTTAGCTTAAAACAGGAAACAGATGCTTCCAATCTCCTTCTCATAGCAATGCTGGAAGAGGGGTGAATTTGTGAGCTTGCAATTTGCTTCTGCTAGTTTATGTAGCACTTAGCATTATGTCCAAAACAACTGTTTATTTTGAGGGCCTGTCTCTTGCTGTCCAGTTAAAATGTCAGGTATCTCCTCCTTCACCCTAGATTCAATGTACGGGCTACGAACTGCCTCTGCCTACTAAGAGCAGGATACAGTTCCCTCCTGACCCAACACAAATGCACACATTGCCAACAGCCTCCATCACCTGGCTGTGCTAGCAATCCAATCCTATGCAGATTAGGTGCACCTAAAGCCGCAGTTCCCAACAGAATTAAAAGAATAATAAAAAATCAAACATTAAAAACCTCCCTAAACAGGGCTGCCTTCACATGTCTTCTAAAAGTCAGACAGTTGTCTATTTCCTTGACATCTGATGGGAGGGCATTCCACAGGACGGGCGCCACTACCAAGAAGGCCCTCTGCCTGGTTCCCTGTAACCTCGCAGGGAGGGAACCACCAGAAGGCCCTCGGAGCTGGACTTCAGTGTCCGGGCTGAAGGGTGGGGATGGAGATGCTCCTTCACGTATACTAGGCCGAGGTTGTTTAGGGCTTTAAAGGTCAGTACCAACACTTTAAATTCTTCTCAGAAACGTACTGGGAGCCAATCTAGGTCTTTCAGGATCGGTGTGGTGATAAGGTCTTAGTGGCCACTCCCAGTCATCAGTATGGCTGCCGCATTCTGGATTAGCTGCAGTTTCCGAGTCACCTTCAAAGGTTGCCCAACGTAGAGCGCATTGCAGTAGTCCAAGTGGGAGATAACTAAAGCATGCACCACTATGGCGAGATATTCTGTCCAATTCTGCATGAAATCAGGCTGCAAGTTTCACAAAACATTGTTTCCTAGTTAAGGAGATGTGGGGAGATCTAATTTACCAAACCGAAAATGTTGCTGGCAAGTGCCTTAGTTCCAAGCCTGGATAGAGCTCACAGTAAGAAGTCACATGTGGCAACTTAACCTTCCTGCCTGCCCAACTGTATTCCCAAATAACCATCTTTTCACATCCATTTTCTCCAAGGGGGGGGGGAGGTGAGTCTGGCAGCTGTATTTTTTTCTAAGTCTCTGGTTTTCAAAGGCAACTCCACATAGACAGCATTACAGTAATCTAGTCTGGAAGTAACAAAACTATGCTATGAGTAACTAATACCAGGCCAACCTTCTTTAGGAAATCATGCTGGTGAGCAAGCTGAAGCTAGGGAAAGGCACCCCTGATAGCCACTGCTACCTGTGCATCCAAGGAAAACGCTGTTAGAGAGTATCCCAAATCTGTACATGAGCTGCTTCAGAGGGACCACAACTCTGCCCAGAACAAGCTGCATATTCTGATACTGCAGGAACCCATGATCACCAGCATCCTGTCCTCCCT
This sequence comes from Podarcis cretensis, assembly GCF_951804945.1. NCBI lineage: Eukaryota > Metazoa > Chordata > Lepidosauria > Squamata > Lacertidae > Podarcis > Podarcis cretensis. Next base: position 21,011,431 of record NC_137181.1, read on the forward strand.
GTGTTTAATTAAAATCATACACACTCTACTCTACAGCTGTTCAGCAACTCAAGTGCTAGACACAAGTATTTTATAAGCAGAAGTTTTGATTGCACAGGCAAACCTCGTCTGTTTTTAAGTTATTCTTCAATATAACAATTCAGAAAGAGTTAGTGAAAATCAATAAAAATTTTGAAAAAAAAATCAGAAAAGGATAATTTCAAGACCATTTCTATGGTAGAGCACAAAATGCTTCTGCTCTTGCACTGGGGTGGGTCAAAGTTTTTGGAAAGGGTCTAGATGTCCACTTGCAGGACAAAGAATATTATGTCCTTTTTATTGTAAGTCAAATATGTTCTCCATTATATTGAGATACACATTATAGATCATTGCAAAATGGCAGCTAGCACCAGAGGTAATAAAACATATGCTATATGAAATACTGAGGGGGAAAAGAACCGCAATGGAACCATTCTGCAAATCTGCTAGGCATAGTAATACACTAGATTAGTTGAACAATAAGTGAAAGAAGTTTTGGAAATTAAGGCCATGATTTACCAGATACAGAGATTTCATTGAACCATTTCCAACATATATAGAAGTGATTTTACTACTAGTAATTAAAGAACTGTAAGATGGCAAATTTCTTAATTAAAATCAAACCAACCATCTTCATTTTCAGAAACGTCAGACAAACCAACACGAACTTTTTACTACCGAGACTAAGCAATATAAACACACAGTTTTTATACAGTTACAGTCCACTATGATCCTATTACCTTAAACATATGGGGACAGTCCTGGAAGCCAATTAGTTGAATTTCAATTTGGTTTTGAGCCTTAAAATCCACACGAAATGGTCCAGGAAAGCTTAGGGAACACCTTTTATAATATGAGACTTCTCCGGGATCAAGCCTGTAAACATCCTAACCAGATTCCTATTTTATACATATTGATCTCTCTGTGTATTTAATAACTGGTAGGTTTAATGATGGTTTGGACATTATAATAGTTTTTGCTATATTACATGTTTAATCTCTGGAAGCTGTCTATTTTAATTTTATAGAAAAGCAATACATCCCTACTTCTATCTTGTATAACTTCTGGATTTGGGGAAAAAATGGCAATGATCAATGTTTTGCCAAAGCAACAAATTGGCAGCTCTTCTTTTAGGGAATGCTTTGTAAGGAATATTATTTGAAATTGTCCTTAAGTATATTTAATACTCATACTCTCTTTGCACTGGAGAAGAAAATACTGCTGCTGATCCAAAAACCTTGAAGAATGTGCAGCTATATCCACTGCTGTACTTGCCTATATGACCTAAAATGTGATTAGCAGCAGCCACTCTAAAATTACTCATTACCAGAATGCTTCTCTCTAAACAAGTACTCTTTCACTGCTTTTCTCTCTAAACAAGTGATCAGTCACCATCATATTTGATGGACCAGTAACAATCATTAGTTAGTGCAACAGCACTGTATCCAACACATGTGCCTGCCAGATACAAGGTTTGCACATAGAAGCTTGTTTTTACTCGTGGATCAATACACACACAAGGTTTGCACATAGAAGCTTGTTTTTACTCGTGGATCAATACAAATACACACACACACTTTATGATATTCAACAGCTACGCATCATTTTTAATATAAATGATGAGTTTTAAAACATGAGATTAAAAACCAAACTTGGCATGAGCGTAAACTGCTTCTGCTCTTGCATTGGGGTGAGGGTCAAAACCACATTCCAATAACAGCCCTCCATACATTTTGGGCTGTTGCTCTAGGATGGGCCTCTGAACTTTGTTAGAGGCTTTTTATGTGTATGGATGGCTGCTGCTTGAAAGGAGTCCTAAATTTCCCATGCATATACAGTGGTACCTCGGGTTAAGAATTTAATTCATTCCGGAGGTCCGTTCTTAACCTGAAACTGTTCTTAACCTGAAGCACCACTTTAGCTAATGGGGCCTCCTGCTGGCGCCACACCACCGCAGCACGATTTCTGTTCTCATCCTGAAGCAAAGTTCTTAACCCGAGGTACTATTTCTGGGTTAGCAGAGTATGTAACCTGAAGCGCCTGTAACCTGAGGTACCACTGTACAGATAACTTGAACCTGGAATCTTGCCTTGGGACAAATTATAAAGTTTTTCAAGAGGTCTGCATCATTTCCCAAGATTAAGCAAAAATGTTTAGTTCAATGGCACAAAAAGGAATTGAGGCTTAATATTTCCACATTAATAATTTGTGCAGTAAGAGGGGGAGGCTAGGCTGAGAATATTAGCTGTGTCATAAACTGAATCTTGAGTTTGAGAACTCTCTAATTCTAAAAGTTTAGCTTACAGAAGGGCAATCTCTATGATTCAAACTTTTTAGTCACTAAATGACAATAGCTACAAAACTAAATTTGCCCAGCAGAATTAACTTACCTGATTTACAGAAAGCAAATGCTACATCTATTTTCCTGGCAGAATAATAAAAATACAAATAGCCCAACAAGTGTTAATTTGTCTATTTTGTTTGGTCTGTGCTTATTGACAATTATGTCAATATGAATTTATGAAATTACATTTGTCTTTGTTTTATAAATTTATTAATACTTTATATTTAGTTTTCAATAATATTTAAAGGATGGAGTTAACTGAAGACAATATATTTTTCTTTATGTGTTTATATAATCCATTTTAAAAATTAATTCAACTAAAGCCAAAATCGAAAAATGTCTGACAGCTAAATCCTAAACATGTCTACTCTTACAAATAAGTTCTAACAAGTTCAATGGATATAAAATTAGACTTAATTCATTAAAGTGCAAATGAAGATCAGAACAGCCATGTTAAACAACTTAACATTTCAAACATTTCAACTTAACATTTATCAAACTTTCCTGCCTACTATTATACCTACCATTCTGTTCTAAATAAATTGTGTTAGGAATTATGAAAAATTAAACTAGCATTCAGCTTGGACACTGAGATTCAGCTCCGAGGGCCTTCTGGCAGGTCCCTCACTGCAAAAAGTGAGGTACAAGGGAACCAGGAAGAGGGCCTTCTCAATAGTCGCACCAGCCCTGGGGAACATCCTCCCATCAGATGCCAAGGAAATAAACAACTATCTTACTTTTAGAAGACATCTGAAGGTAGCACTGTACATGTATAGGGAAGATTTTAATGTTTAATGTCTTTGTGTGTTTTAACTTGTTGGAAGCTGCAGAGTGGCTGGGGTTACCCAGTCAGGTGGGTGGTAAGCAAGCAAACAGACAAACAAATTAAATAATTATCATCATCATCGGGAAGCTAATCCACTAGGAAACCGCCCCACGATCAGGCATTCAATTAGTGTCTCTTGTGGTTTTTATATCACACAGAACTTTCAGGGACCCCACAAAGGTCTCCAAGAGGCAGTAACATCAAAGTCCTGCTTTTTTACACCCAACATGGTCACATACAAAGCTTCACACTCATTCCTGTCAACGAGGAAACATGCAAGAGCCCACTTGGGTAGTACTGCACAACCAAATGGATCAATATACTTCTGGAGTGGCTGTTCAACCTAACAGCTTCTGCTACCTTCCCCCAATTTTCATATTTTCAGGTTTATAGCCACCTACCCAGTACAGTACGTTCCTTCCAAGTTCTAGCCAAGGAAAGGCATTTTCAAGAAAGACGTGCCCCTGCTCCAGGTACAAAGTGATCATACCAGTATCTCAGTTTCAAAACGGGGTTCAACATTAAGAGCAAGCCATTTGAATTGTAAGCAACTGAAGTTTAGGCCTCATGTTATTTTCTGGAAAGGATGAATACCCCCAAGATTAAATTTATTCTGCTATTTTTAAAATGACAAGCACACATTTATTACCTTTGAGTTTACTTCCAAGCAAATTGGTCAAGATGATCTGTATCAATTTCTACATGGACTATGGGAGCAAGATGATTCCCACAGTGGTACTATATACAATGGTGACTGCTCACTGATTGAAGGGATCCATCGGCAGAACAGGGAGGGAAGTAATTTTTGGTGATCCTCCTAAATCTGCTCCAGAGAGTTACTCAACTCCCTAAAAATTGTCTCCCTCCCCATTGTACTGATGCTAGTAAAGTCACAATTGCATACCATCCTTTAAAAATGAAGCTCCCCACAGTACAGATAATCTGATGCGGTACTAAGATATTGGCAAATATAACACATTACCTTATATTTTAATACTGCTACCCCTATTTTCTAACCAAAGATAAACAAGTCACTGATATTGTGAATGAAGAATCCATGCAAGTCTAAACATCTAATACCTTGAAGCATGGATCCGTGACACAGGTGAATTTAAAAGGTAAATACTGGAGATGTGCACCTCCAAAATTATAAGTCAAAAAGGGGTGATTTGTGTGAGCTTTTCATAGTCCCAAGTCAAATTGCACTGTTAAGGCACTTTGAGTCAGATGACGGACTCCCTAAAGTTTCAACTCACTTTGTGGACTCAGTTGCCCTTAAAGCACTGCATTTTTAAAGTGCATTGTTGCTGTTGTTGTTGTTGTTATTAATATTATTTTAAGTACAGCAGTACCTCGAGTTACAAACGCTTCAGGTTACAAACTCCGCTAACCTGGAAGAGTTACCTCGAGTTGAGAACTTTGCCCTAGGATGAGAATGGAACTCATGTGCCAGTGGCGCAGCAGCAGCAAGAGGCCCCATTAGAAAAGCACGCCTCTAGTTAAGAACAGTTTCAGGTTAAGAACAGACCTCTGGAACGAATTAAGTTCATAACTAGAGGTACCACTGTAAAGCCAAGCTGACTAGAGAAACACACTAAGCTCAGATGGGGAGGGAGCAGGAGGGCAAGGAGAATCTTTCAATTTGAAGAAGTCGTCTAGATTTTAATCACAATTATTTTCCAGAGCACACCAATTGGGGGGGGGGGGATGTTCAAGAAAACATTAAAAACTGTTGCTCATTTCAATCTATGCTATTTATTTTAACCTATGCTATTTTCCCCCCAATGCCAACACCCCTTCTCTATGCAAGTCAATGGTGATATGTCACAAAAAGAAAAGGCTATATCCCAAAAAATCATTGGTGGGGGCAGAAGCCCACCCCAAATCTACCAATGACCCTAGGTGTAATAAAATCCTTTCAGGGTGATATTTTACCCACTCCAGTCTTTCCTGGGGGTGTTTCTCCATCACAGCTACCATGTTATGATTCCTACCACAACCACCCCAAAATAGTAAAAATCATGGCTTTGAAGGGGAATTACTGCAGCTGAAATTTGGCAATTTCACCCCCACCAAAGCGGGGAGCATGCCTGCAAATTGCAACCACACCTGGCAGAAAATAACAGGATTTTTTTCTTTTAACAAACTTTTAAAATTCCTGGATGCATCTGCCTCTAAATTGGCAGGCTTAATCCACTCTGGATCCATTCTTCAAAGTGTTTTAGAGAGTATCTTAGAGGGTATAATAGTCAATTCAACCTACAAGTAGGAATGAATATATGAGCAGCAGATAACATTAAATAAAGGAAGATTTGAGACGAAATTGGGTGGAATAATAGATTATGCAGCCGACAAAAGACTACCTAGAATGCTATGGAGAGATAGACTGGGAAGTCCGAGGACAAGAGAGTGATAAATATTGTATGATGTATTTACAAGTTGTAAAAATGCATTAAAAAATACAAAAAAATCCACTCTGGGGGGGCTGCTGTGCCTGAAAACCCCATCCACTTATGTGAAGGGGGAGGTGGTTATGGACATTTTTAGATTCCCCATAATAGTTAATAGAAAGAAAAGAGCTTGATTTTTTTATCATATCCAATTTAGTTCTGAGTAACAGAATTGGCCACTTCTCAAAGCTACAGATACAAGTTGAATTTTGTGGCAGTTGCACGCCTCTAGTAAAAACTACTAAAGGCCCATTACTCTTCTATAGTGTGGCAGAAAAGCATCACAGGCCTGTAGGCAGATGCTGTCTTTACCAGATCAACAGCTTCATCACTGCTATTCCAGTACTGGAGGAAAGTCCTAACACTACCCATGAACATCACATGAAAACCTCAGGAACAGAGAGCAAGGGGCAAGGAGAAGGTGGGGACATGGGACACACACAATCCCATACAGTTTCAGAAGCATTAGTGAGAATCTCCAGTGGAGTATTGGAATGAGACTTTCTCTTTTTAGAATCAGACTTCTTGAGATGTAGTTACACTTCATGCAAGATGGCACTGTAGTTGTCCCTTCATCACAACAGCTATAGATAAGAACAGGATTTGGGCTGTCAATTACAACCTTCAAAGTGCAGTGGCGAATATGAAATATAACAGGACCTGAAAAGTTTCTTCTTCTATAGCACTAGGGTTCAGTCATTATCAGAGCATTTAACTACAACAATATGATAGCTGTGTGACTGTAAGGATACCCAACATGATAATTTGTCAAAAACAAAAACCTCCTCACTGTCCCAAGAAACTTAAATGCTGATTTGTAATAGCCTTAGCATGAAAGAAAATGCTTCATGGAATTACTGTTATTTCTATACTTGCAAATCTCAAATAACCACGTAATAGGTTTTATTACAATAACATGGTATATAAATTTTGTTTAATAAAACCAAGACACAAGAACTGTGTTACCTCACTGCATTAAGGTTTTGTTTTATATGTTGTTTACTTCACTAATTGTTCACTTTATCTTATTCATAACATTTGTATCCCTATCTTTCGACATATAGCTCTTTTCAGAGTATTTATGGTAAACCCCATTATCTTCATAATTTCCCTGAATGCAAGGTTTGGCTGGGTGAGATGTGTAGCTTCCCAAGACCATCCAGCAAGCTTTAAGCTTGAGTAAGGGTATCTGAAGCCAGATACCTCCAATACAGGGCCATTACACTACACGGTCTCTCTTGTAAACTGTACTTATCAGGAAGAACAAATTTTATATCAGGCACATGAAGGCCTGCCTACCAAAAGACACAGTATCATTTCCTTCAAACACCACCATGTTAGATTGCACTGGAGGGCAGTTTCTACAAAAAGCCCAGGTTTATGAAGCCGTCCTGACTAGACAACAAAAGCAGCCAGATCTAAAGCCCCCTAACACAGGGATACGGAACCTGTGGCAGTGTTGTGAATAAAGTGAAATAATGGTGAGGTAAATTCTTCACCTCAATGAATGTGCTTTGTTTTGGTGCAAGATTTATTTCAATTACTAGCAGTATTTTGAATACAAATCAGTTAAAGTTTAACTCACCACCATCCCTTTCTCTAACTCTGTGAGTATGCATGCTTTTAGCTTTACTGTGCCCAGTGTTGTCACCATACTTGTTTTCAGGGCTATCAGATCGCCGCAACATTTTATTTGGTGGTGAAGGGTCTGTGGTGTCTCGCATCTTGTCATGCCGGTGATCACCACCACTGGGGTGACTCTTTGATGAGTATTTAAGAGCCTGAAAGAGATAACAAGTACAGATTTCTCAAGCTGTGTTTTGAAATATCTTTTTTAAAAACAGTTTGCCATGCAGCATGGAGAAGCTGCTGTCCAAAATAAATCAAGCTTAGAAATCCTCTTAAGTCATGGAACTAGTTTCACAATTGTCTAGATCCTAACTAGTGCTATGTCATTTTACAAACTTAATAGCACATAATTCTGGGTTTTTCAACCCTACTTCCAATTTATTACAAACATTCTATTTCCAATACAGTATTGGGATTTATTCAGAGTAGTACAATTAACACGATGCCTATCTTCAACCATGTCAAGCTCCTTTTTAATGTGCTACATCATAACTATGTATATTCCCATTGTGTTTAATGGGAGACTATTCTCAAATAAGTCTTAAGTACCACCTTGGCTGAAACACCTTGGACTATGCACACTGTCCAACAGAATTATTTCATCTGCAGGATGCAGAATGTTTTTATTTACTAAATGGAGAATACCTTTTACCATATACAGGTGACACTGAAAAATCTTTAAGGCATTTGATACCAGTTTCAGTAACACATCCTCTCCATTTCCACCCTTAAAAATATATCCCACACAATCTAACCAAATATTAACCAGCGGTACCTCATCTATGAACTGAGATTAACTGTTATGCACTTTAAAGAGCGGGGAGATTTCTGGCAAAAGATGCACAAGGGTATATAGATTTTGTAGTAGTACGAGTGGAATATGCAGCTTTGTAGCATCCACACCACCTTGTGTTATACTAAACACAACAGGGCCTTGTCCAGAACCTCTCTCCATCTGCCCCTTTTCACAAGGCTGTGTGATGAATGTTTACATTAGATGTGCTGTCACTGACTGCAGCCTCCAGTTGTCAAAGCTGCCTCTTTCATCTGATCACTCAGGTATATAAGTGTAGTGGTCAAATAACCCACTGTAAATGACCATATTTACACCTCCAGCCCTCCCGATCCTTTTAACACTGGGGAGATGACAAAGGGAAAGCCTCAAATGTTTTTCCCCCCACACACCCCGCTTCACACCAGCCATTTCCCAAATTTCTTCAGGGGTACCTTCAACATGGTCCCAATTTAAAGTTTTCTCAGTTGACAGAAAGGGTTTGAGGAACTAGAATTCCCCTCGGGCTTTACTACAAGCCCAAGGCCTAGAACCTATCCCGGCTCCTATTTCGTCTCCTACGGGAAGGGAAGACGGTCAGCGGCACTCGGGAAGCCTTTTCGGACTCGGGTTCCGGCCGCTTACCGCCATCCCATGGGTTTCGCTCGGGGGGAAATGAAAAAACGAAAAAACAATGCCGCCCTCCGCCTCCTGCGGCCCGCATCGGGCCTAGGCCTCTCGCTTCCTTGCCCCGCCGCCAAGCGCCTCTCGCCGCCTCAGCTCGCGCTCAAGCCCTCGCGGTCGCTGGGGTAAGAGAGAGAGCAAGAGCCGCCGCCGCCGCCGCCGCCGCCCCCTTGCCCCCTCCCGGCCCGCCGCGCGCGGAGCAGAGCGAAGGGAAGCGGTTGGCTCCCCTCCCCCGCGGCCTGCAGCGGCGGCCGAGGCCTGCGCTCGAGTAGTTTCGCTCGCCCTCCCACACTCCAGTTACTGCCGCCGCCGCCGCAGGGGCCTATCGGTGTGTGGGGCTGCGGCGGGCGAAGAAGTCGGTACCTGGTAGGGCTGCGAGTCCCCCTTGCGGTCGTGACAGCTGGAAAGAGAGGAGAAAAAGACGTTACGTTAGCGAGCGACCGTTACCGGCCGTTGGTATTGAGGGTGGGGGGGGGGGTAGGAAAAAGAGAGAGAGAAGAGAGAGAGTAAGACGGGAGGAGGGCGGAACGAGAAAGGGGGTTATTTACCCATCATTGAGTCTTTGCTTATTCCTCGCATACATTACCATCAATGCCCGGCCTGTGTGTGAGAGACTGAGGGGACCAGGAGGGCGCGGCCGGGCCACGGGCGCCGCCGAGGGGGGAGGGGGAGGCAGCGCTCCGACCGGGGACAGGGAAGAGGAGGAGGAGGAGGAGGAGGAGGGGGAGGGAGGGAGGAGGAGGCGGAGGAGGGGCGGCTCAGGCAGCTCGGCTGTGAGGGGAAGCAGCGCTCACGGGCCCATCTCCTCCTCTCCGCACCAGCGAGAAGGAGAGGCGCCCCCGCAGGACGGACACACGCGCACAGCGGGGCGCGGGAGGCACAAGGCGGCCGCGTCCCCTCCGCTGCTGCCACTGGCCGCCTTCGCTCGCTCGCTCGCTCGCCCTCCGCCACCGCCGCCGCCGCCGCCGCCAACACCTCCTCCCCCCTCCCTTCAGCTACAGCTCCAGCTCCCAACACTACCGCCGTCCGACTACATCCGGGAAACTCGGACGCCGCCGCCTTCGCTTAACGTCGGCTGATATCGGCTCTTTCCGCCAAAGCTCCTCCCATTCCATCCAGTCCATTTTTCTTTTTTGAACCCACCCTCTTTCTTAAGTCTATGCCCCGCCTCCTCCCTTCCGGATGCTAAGGAGCTTTCCTTCGGGAAACATCGGCCATTTCCGTCAGGCTCCGACAAGCCCTCGCCTGGGGTTTTTTTGTTTTTTAGCCTCCCTTCTTCGCTCTCTGTGCGGTCGCTGCAGTTTCGGAAAACATTGGTAGTCTCCGTGCAGCCTGCAGTCCTCGCATTCGGGCGGCACCGGCTGTCTCCGCCACGGATCGCTATCTCCATTTCGACTATTCCCGCAAGGGGAAGGAGAAACGCCGCCACAATCGGTTATTTCCGTAGCCCCCCCCCCCATCTTAATCCTCCGAGAATGAGCTCCGGAAATACGCTCGTAAAGTGGTGGATAAATTCAGGCTAGGTGGCTTGGAGTTTGTCTTTCGTTCCTGTATCCGCTGAACGACGTTCTCTGCTGGGATAACAGAAACGCGTTTTGTTCCACCCCCGACGAAGCCGAAGTTACCGGAGTTATTTAGTGGGAGTTACCGGAGGTGAGGATGGAGAACTAGAAAAATGTAGCTATGAATGGGACTTTCGTAGAATTATAGAGTTGGAAGGAAGCCCGGGGGTCATCGAGTTCAAGCCCAGAACCATTTCTGCACTGTGTGTAGATTGTACAACAGTTTGAATCTGCAAGGAAAGCCTTCTGGGGTGAGGACACGAAAACGTCCTATTTGCATGCCTATCCAGGAGTAAAACGCGTTTAGTTATGCGTGTTCCCAGGTAACTAGGTAGACACGCTTCGCCCAGAGCCCTCTGTGGGCACTTAAGGCGCGGTCCCATCCCGTTTGCCCGATCGCGAGCGCCTTTGGACCTGAATGGGATTTACTCCAAGCTCGAGCGAGCCGAAGCGGGACACAGATTTCCGAGCGAGCCTTTGCAGAAGCTACAGTCCCGGGCGGGGTTATGGAGCAAGAGATCGCCCTAAGGGCGCCATTCCTTCCAAAGAACTAAGCGCCGCGCGGCCCGCGCAACGCTTGGGCGGGGCTGACGCCGCAACGACCCGCCGGGCGTTTGCTTGCGGGAGGGGAAGAAGTAAGGGCCGCCGCGGCCTCAGTGCTCGCAGTGCGCAGCCGCGGAGGTGCTCGCTTCCCTTCCTGCGCGGTCCCCGCGCCGAGGTGCCCAGGGGCTACTGCGGGCCCCGCCCCCTCCCGGCGCCTCATTCCGAGCGATCCGCGGCAGGAAGGAGGGTGACAACGGAGCTATTCTGGGAGGCACGTGGGCGGCCGCTGGTCTATTCTGGGTCCGGGGGAAAACAGCTGCCTGCAGCACGCGGAGGCGAAGCAAGGAGGGCGGGTTGCCGGGGAGGCATCTCCCCCAACTGGTGGCTGGGCGCCGGCGCCGCTTGCCTTTCTTTTGCAGCTTTAGCGGAAGGTTTTGAGGGGAGAGAGAATACAGTGGTACCTCAGGTTAAGTACTTAATTCGTTCCGGAGGTCTGTACTTAACCTGAAACCTGAAGCACCACTTTAGCTAATGGGGCCTCCCGCTGCTGCCGCGCCACCGGAGCCCGGTTTCTGTTCTCATCCTGAAGCAAAGTTCTTAACCTGAAGCACAATTTCTGGGTTAGCGGAGTATTGAAGCGTATGTAACCCGAGGTACCACTGTGCAGCCAGCTCCCTTTCCCCTTTATGGATGTGCAGGAAAGAGCAGGGTTCTTCTCCCTCAAGGGCACTTGAAAAGCGGCGCTTTCAAAAGCCAAACTTACTCCTGGGCAGGTGCCTGTGCTGGAGGATCCCTCTAGCAACAAAATCAAAAGTAGTAGAGTCCCTGTTTGCAGGCTGAGATTGGATGAGTTTGGGGACTGCTCTTGTGGGTTGCACAAGAAGGGGCCTCTCCCTCAAAGGTGAGACGCCTGAGCCCTCCAGACAAAAGTTCTAGTAGCTGGCCTATTTCTCACTCCCCTCCTTTCAACCCCATGGTCAGAATCCTAAGGCAGCCGTTCCGGAAATTGTGGGAGAAAAGTGCCCTGGAGACTTGCTGTATTACCCTAAGTATATTTATTTAGGAGTTAAGCACTGCTGAGCTTCTACTAGTACAGGTAGCCTAAGTGGTGCATTACCTTCTATTACCAGCAAACATACAAGTTAAGCAGGCGCTATAGAGGTAAGGAAGCAAATGCTTAGGCAGGCTTGGATTCTTCTCAGCACCCTCAAACCCTGCAAATCTCCCCAGAAACCTTACTTAAACTGCAGTAAATCAATCCTGGATAGTCTGGTATACATGTTGCCAGTGTATTTACTGTTCTAAGACACCCTATAGCTAGAGAGCACCTTAATGGCCCTATCCTAGGACAAAGGGAGGAGGAGACTTCTTATTATTAACAACAACACCACAATAAAGCAGCATGAGAACCTTGAGAGAGAAGCAGGGAGGGCAAGGGGAGATTAAACTGTCCTTCAGTTCTTTGCCCTATTCTGTTCTTCCCCAGTGCTCCTCTCCCATGCCTATCAAGACATATGCATTCATATAATTTCACCTCTGCATCATTCATACATGAAATTGTGCATCTACACATTCTCTTGCACACAGCACTTAAGTGCACACATTTTAGAGCCGTCTCAAAATATCAGCAGCTTCATAACGTCTTGGAAAAGACCATTGGCCACTTGCATGTCAGAGTGGAAGAAGTTAAAGTAATGGCAAAATAGGATCCTTGGAAACTTACTCAGATGGTTTCCTTAATCACATTTTCAACAATTGCTATTGATGTTTCCATTATGTATGTGCTGGTTTTACCGTGTTGCTCAAAAGCACTTAGCAATTTTTCTTTCTTTCCTCCATTTAAATTATAAAATACAGACAGACGGTGGTGAGATCAGCTGGTGGAAGCAGGGATCATTTCCTTCTCTGAAGGGTGGAGCCAGCAGGATGACTCATCAGGGGGCTGTTCTGCAAGGCTATAATAACGAACTTGTGAAACATATAGAAGACTTGTACATGCAAAGAGAAGAAGTGAGCAAGCAGATAAGGGAAGCGGAAGAGGAAAAGAAAAGGATCCAGGATAAAATCGAGACACTGACAAAACAACTGGATTGTGTGTGTGAAAACTTAGCCAAGAAAAATGCTGCACAGAAGAAACTTGATGAAGTTCTTGCCGAAGCAGCGTTGACTTATGAGAAGATCTTGGAAAGCTCTAGGATGCTGCTGAATGTTTTGAAAGCCGAAACGGGGAATTTAGACAAAACGATAATGCTAAATAGAAATGTGACTGGGGATATTCAAACACTTGGGCTCCAACAAACGCAGCACTAGGCTTGGTGAAAAGTTATATACAAGAAATGTCACTCTCTGATCTTATATTGGTGGGTTTATTAATGTTTTTATTATGTATCAATTGTTACTTTTTATAAAGGATATCATGGAAGCAATAGACAAGTTGAAAATAAAGTTCTTTAAAACTTAACTGCTTATCCTAAGATTGTTTTAGATGCTGCAAGGACTACATGTTAGAGCCAACTGACACATGATCCAAGGAGCCTAGCAGCTGCTGGATCACTGAACAGAGTACTTGGGATTCAGCATACCACGGGCTGTGTTTAAAGCAACAGTGCAGCATCTACTATTTTTGGAACAGAAAGGAAAGAATTGGTTTGTAAAATGTTTGCGGTTCCAGTAATGCGTCTGAGGGCGATGTGGGCAGGATTTAGGACATAACACTTGGGTAAATCCTGCAGGGCTTGTCCACTTTTTTGTTGCAAGCTTTTACTGTGTCCCTTCATAACTAGTACACCAGCAACAATAATTTCCAAAGGAGCTTCTTGGAAGACAGGGACATGCCTCTCTGAGCCAGTGGGTTCTGGGGTCCCAGTCTCAAGTCATTTCAAGCTGTTGGATTACATTATCCCTGAGTGACCAAACTCACCTGTGATCTATGCAAAGTACCCAGCCCTCACCAGCGTTGAGGTATAAGCCGATAGTAAGGCATTACATCAGCAGCTCAGCAACAATGCCCTTCCTTGCAGAAAAAACAACTCTCTGCAAAAAGAGAGAGGGAGAAAAGATGACTATTCTAGAGGAAGCAGTTGTCCTCTTAACAAAGGTGTATATTGTTTGTGTACAATACAATTCATGACATACAATGCAAAATGTTAAATATGTTTTTCAGGAGAAATACCCTGCCCATGGCAATTGTCTTAGTCCTGAATGATGTGATTCTGAATTGGCCCTGCATCTTGAATTGTCCTTGGAGATCGAAAATTGTCCACCCTGGGAAAAGTGTGTGCAACGGTGAATAGGATTGTCCGAGCAATTGTGGTAGCAGTCATGGAATAACCCCACAGTGAAGTCTTGCTTAACAAATGTGAAGAGGATGTTACTGATGCAGGAGGACAGAGTTGACATTCTTGCCTGTACTGAGAAAAGGAATGCTGTATATAGATTAAATCTTAAAATCAGTACGTGAAAAAATGCACATGGAGGCAGCTTTGCACATGATTTGTTTTCTAGGATGTGCACTGAAATCTCAAAACTGAATACCTGTTGATCATGTTTTTGAAGCCTTCAATTCCACAGAGTGTTTTAAGAAAAGTACTTAAACCAACCATTGAAAAAGTTCCTTGCCAAAAAAAGTATGATTATGCATAGATGCCATACACATTTTTATTTAACTCGTAATATATATATATAGGTTATGAAATAGGTTATGAAAAGTTACACACACACACACACACACATATATATAGTAACTTTTCATAATCTATTGCAAAAAAAATACTAAGAACCAGCCTGATTTGTAATTCCCACTTACATGTATTATTGGGAAGACTAACTTGTAAAACACTGGGAGTGGTGGAGGGCAGGGGCAATGAACGTAAGGAGACTGAAATGTCCTCAGATCAGCATATGACAGAGTAAGGGACTTCTGGCTGACGGCTCTGAAAAAACGGAACCTGCTCAAGTCATTCTCGAGGTCCCAACAACTGCAGGAAAAGCTTCTCTCCCTCCCTCCCTATCTCTCTCTCTCTCTCCCTCTCCTCTCCCCCCCCCTCTCTCTCTATATATATATGAATATATACATAGCATTCCAGAATGCCAAATTGCTGCTGTCTGTAATCCTCCAAAATATTGGTAGTTGTGGGCAGCAGCTGTATAAAGAACTGCTGTCTAAATTTCCATTTTCATATTAATTGAAGCTTCATTTTCTGCCTTTCAGGATGATATCTAATTCTAGTAAAATTGTGCTTGTAATTATTGATGTGCCTGACGACGGGCAGTCAGGTTGTGTATCCAGAGCAGTGAGCAGTGAAGAAATGACCGCTGGGAGGAGCGCAGAGAAAATAAATGCCATGGTGCATCTGCAGCAGCAAAATCAGACAGCTTTACCTGCCCCACCGACAATAAAGCATGTGTCTCCCATATCTGTGTCTATAGCTTCAGGCGCTTTAAGTGCTTAAAAAAAAAAAAGATTTTATATATATGTAAGTTATATAGGTTGTTATATTGTGAATCACTTTGGGATGCCTTATGGGAAACAAATAAATGAAAGAAATAAGTTTAAAATAATAACAATAAATAATATGTGCTCTGCTAGCCTGCTGTGGAGCATGAAGTCCTGTTGGCAATGTTGACATAAGAGTCAACTCTCTTCTCTCAACGTCTGGAAAAGGGAGAGCGTCACTTTGTCCTTTGCCTCAGGCAGCAAAATATATTGGTCCGGCACTTTTTGCAGAGAAGCGTTCCTTGAAGGATGGTGACTTAGGTATGCAGCCACTTGATTCACTCAAGGTATATTTTGATCTAATAAGGCACATTTAACCAGCCACTTCAAAACTTTTTGATTGATTGCACCCATCAAATCAAGCAGTTAGGTAACTGTTGGTTTTATTTTCCACTTCCAAGTCTGCTCACAAGGAAGTACCAATAGTGCATAATCCCGAAGTCTGTGATGTCAATTTGAAAACATTTGGTGGGGGTGGGTTTTAGGATAAAATTAAGCCTCTTAAGCCCTTAGGTCTTCTATCTGTCAGTTTCACTCATATCATCTTCCAAAACTAATGTGATAATTCCAGTGATTATTTGCGAAAAAAGTACGGAGTTCCAGCTGCCTAAGCCAAATTTGTCTGCACCATAAATACGCTCTCGGAATCTGCTGCCTACATAAATAAGTCTGTGGAATAAAGTGTACTTACATCACTCATAAGCATCCTGCTGCTCTCTTAAGAAAGCCTTGCAAGACTCAGTTAATTTATCAAGCTAAATGAGGTCATGTTAAGAGTTGCGGCACATGATTACAGCAGCTGTTGAGTATCCCTCGCTGAATGGAGAGAGAAGCCTCTGGCCAACTGTCGTCTTCTCACCCCAAAGAAGACACTTTAGAGAGGGCTCTGCATGCTTCTCTCCCATCAAAGCCCTCTTCATTGCTAAGCTTAACTGTGTTAGCCTAGACTTGCTTCCTCGGAAGTTAGTCCCACGGTAGCTTGCCCCCAGTTAAGCATGCACAAAATTGCAGCCCAATTCAGTCACTTCCATTAGAGCAGGGTTGGGGAACTTGGGGGCTGCCAGATGCTGTTGAAATACAATTCCCACCAGACCCAGCCAGCAAGGGCAATGGTCAGGGATTATGGGAATTGTAGTCCAAGAGCATCTCAAAGACCACTGTGAACTACAGTGAGTCTCTTTCTACAATAAATAGCTATATTTTTTATTTTATTTTTATTTTAAAAGAAGTTTGGGGCATTGAAAGGGTGGCTTGTGTGTTGCAATAAGCTCTGTATCTACCATTTTCCTATACTGTATTCACTCATTAAAAACTACTGCAGGGTGGAGTAGGGCAGGTAAGGTAGATACTGGGCCATTTGCAATTCCAGAGTATTTGTATTTCCAGAGTTTTCCAGACTCGTTTTCAGAAAAAGTATGTGGATCTGTTTTATCAGTAAGCCACTTCCCTGGTCCCTATTATTTCTCCCTGGTTCTTTGTGAGTTTGTTAGTGAATTTTTGAAGTGAATAGTTTGGGCTCTTTGCCTTTCTGGATACGATTTCATGTCCATCCCCAAACCTGGAAAACATTCTCCCCAAACTCAGACATTATAGAGTTGACTACAATCACTCTGGTATGATGAACTTTGCACATGAACAGAGATTGTTGCTTCACATTTTCAGGACTGAGTCATGCATGGCAAATATTTTCTGGTGTGTTTTGTTGTATCCTGACTCAAATGAAACAATCACGTTTTCCCATATTGGTTGGAATACTCTTGTTCTTTAAATTTAGAGGAAAACAATGTTTTGGATAATGAATACTTAGATTTTGGGGGGGAGGAAAACTACATGCAACTGAAAGAAAGCATTTGTTGTGTTTTAAAAGTTATGTTTAGGGGTTTTTTGAGGGCAATGGATGCATAGATGTAAATTTTGAAAACTTATGCTGTGTGTCATGGCTTAATTTCTAAATATGAGATATGGAGTCAATCTTGTCTGGAAATCATACTTGGGCCTCTTACATTGGAGCTGTTTCTCTTTCAATAGATGTGGAGAGAACAATTGGGGAGTGGGATTTAGAGTGGAGAAGACAATGACACTCTGCACATGCGCAATGACTAAATAAGTGCTGTGCAATTTTGTTGAGATGAAAACTGCAACCCTATGAAATCAAAATGTTACCAGCTGCCGCTGCCCAGCCCTGAGCTAAGATGTCAGTGCTCTGGAGTAGTAGGGAACAGATATATGTATTCCATCCTTAGAAGAAAGGCTTGCAAGGTGACAAATCACATTCTTATTTCTAATGGATCTGTGCAGTCTATATAAACAGATATGGAAACAATTCCAGTTTATGAAGCCAGTATGTGTAGATAACATACGTTTTATACACTCTGGGCTCCATAGAATCTGAGATGCCAAAAGAAATGATCACAAATCCAGAGTACAAAGGAGAAAAACATGGGTTAAGAAACTATATTTTATTGAACTAGAATCATCCTGAAACCCAAAGCAGATGTGCAGCATGATTAACGATCTGCCTGACATGATGGAGAGATTAGGAATAAGATAGATGTTGGAAAAGGAGACGATAATCAGAAGAGAAAACCCAGAGAGGTTTAAGAATTTTTGCGACTGAAGAATTCCAGAAGAGAGAGTTCTCTCTTTTTTGCATTGGTTAAGTGTTTTGCATATATCACAAAATAGAAAATTGTGTCAATAAAAGAACAGAAGTAGAGCATAAACTATCAGATATGTTCTGCAAACAGTGTATTCTGTAATTATGGGGAGCAAGCATTGCTGCTTTAAAAATGGGGGCACTGATGGTTAAAGGCAAGAAGAGCAGTGCTCAGATCTGATCCTGAAGATAATCTGTGCACAAAGAGAAGAGAAAATGCAATGGAATATTTTCTTATTTATGCATTTTGTTTGCTATCCTTTTTCCCAAGTATGACACAATTCAGATATGAAGGAATCATCATTATTATTATTATTAAATATATTTATGTCCCACCTCTTAATCATGCACATTCCCAAGGGTACTGCAGAATGTCAATATATGAAACCAAAACACATCAGCAAAGAAATAATCATTCAATCAAAATGCAGAGTGGCAGCAGAATCAGATCATGTTAAAAGCTGAACGGGGCGGGCGGGAAAGGGAAGCATCTTCAACTGCTCTTTCCCAAAGATCTGCAAAGAGTATACGTGCTTTCATTTAATTTTGAACTTTCAGTCTTTGGACTTTTTTCACATCTTCCCCCCATGCAGTAAATACATAGGCTGGATCGAAGGCACTTCAAAGAAGCGCTTCAGTGAAACATGTTGTAAATTTAAACAGGGAAAACAAGTAGAGAAAAACACAGCTCCACAGTGCCATCTGGTGGCAAAATGTTATATCGCATATAAAACGCATGCAAATCGTTTTTTCTTTACCAATGTAGCTGAGTCCATCATTGCTCGCCACACATTTATTGCAGGAGAAATCAAGGCATTATCTCCCAATGTAGCTCTTCTGCTGCATGTTCACATGCTTGTTTCAGCCAAGGGCACCTGCTATTGTTTGCAGGCGCGATGTGGGTTTTTGTCATCTGGGCCCAGGCATTGAACCAGTGAGCTCGTTTCAAAAAAAAGCAAAGCCACTCCATTCCCCTTGAAATGCCCTGCTGCTTCAGGAAATGCTCCCTAAAGGTATGTTAATAGCGCTGTTAGGAACCATATGCTGCCCTGCTTAATGGCTTGGCCGCTGCAACGAGTGCTGGTTAATGGGCAATAATTAACCAATCGAGGCTTGTGGCTTGCAGCAAGAGAACAGAAATGGCTGCCTAGGCCTGTTTGCAGGCGCACTCAAGGATAGGCAGCTGAACAAATCAGCCACACCATATTGGATGTTACTCATCCCTGGTCATTGGCCAGGCTTGCAAGGGCTGATGGGAATTGCAGTTCAGCGACAGCAGGAGGCCCAAGGTTCCCCATGCCTCCCATGGCTCTTTCCCGTGGAATCATCAACCAGAGGCGGATTAATGTGAGAAACACACCCACTACCGACGGCATGTCATTCACACACGTTCCCTGAAACACAGGACTGTTCCATACCGAAGAGCGTCCTAGGCTGCAGGGTGTCTTGCATTCCACACTAAAAATATAAATCATTCAGGAAGTCACTGATGCTTGGATTTCAAAGGGAGGACACGGTCTAGGTATGGCGCCTAGCTATGGCGCATCAGTTTCAGGCAGGACAATGGGATTTGTAGTCCAGCAAAGGGCACCACATTGTCTATCCCAGTTCACTCAGTCAAATTAATATCCTGAACTGAAAATAGTGGGAAGGAAACCTGTCCGGGATATTTTCGCCCCTTGTGTTTAACTTCCATTTATTCTAAATTTACTCCTGAATCATTAGGTAGCGCCATTGATGAGGGTACACTAAGTACATAAAATTTAAACTGTGGGATTATTCTGGATTTAGAGATTGCCACAGCACTGGGATTTTGCTCCTTTGTCTCTTGTGGAAGAAATTCGTCCTGCGTTTATCCAGCAAGTTCTGAGCTGTAGTAGTGGTGTCGTGGGCTTTGAAGACACTCGAACTCAGGATGAAAGGGAGAAACACACTAAGAGGAAGGCACGCTTGGCAAACCTTCACCATGATCAACTCCTTCCCATAAACCGATGTCCCCACTGTGGAAGGATGTGTGGATCCAGAATTGGCCTCCACAGTCATTTATGGACTCACTGTTAAAACCGTGTTTAATGGAAGGCAATGATAATAATCTTTCTTTCTTTCTTTCTTTCTTTCTTTCTTTCTTTCTTTCTTTCTTTCTTTCTTTTTCCCCCATCTAGCTGGGTTTCCCCAGCCACTCTGGGCGGCTCCCAACTGAATACTTGTAGCCAAATCTTACTCGGCTACAAGTGATCACCAAAGAAGGAGGAGAAGAAGTATTCAGAGGAGTTTTGTTGGACCATAGTAGTCCAAGCACATCTGAACGCACGACACTGGCTTGTGTGAATAGTGCCACAGAGAGTATAATTAATAGGCCAAGTTGAGCTGAGCTCACAGCATGCATTGTGGGTAATGTTGACTTATGAGAAGTCCCATTTTTATTGTCTTCACCCCAGACCAATTTTTGTGATGATGACAAGGCAACACCATCTAGGTTTTCTAACCCGGTGAAGTTGTACACCTCACTCCATCCTGGAAGATCCTTGTGATGTGGGGCAAACAAGCATGTGATATATACAGCTGAGGATTCCACCCTTCCATGTGTCATCCATACCAAAATGGTACAGTGGTGCCCCGCAAGACTAATGCCTCGCAAGACGAAAAGCTCGCTAGACGAAAGTTTTCCGTTTTTCGAGGTGCTTCGCAAGACGAATTTCCCTATGGGCTTGCTTTGCAAGACGAAAACGTCTTGCGGGTTTGCTTCCTTTTTCTTAAAGCCGTTAATACCCGGGGAATCCACGCTCTGCAAGACGAAAAAATCGCAAGACGAAGCAACTCGCGGAACGAATTAATTTCGTCTTGCGAGGCACCACTGTATTGGAAAAATAAACTCATCACCTGAAAAAACCATCATGCAAGCTATTCAAGGAGGAGAACTGGGCATAGCTGACACCCTGAGATTCTTCATCTTGCACATTCAATATGAAGATACAGCAATCCCGAGACTCTAACTTGAAAAATAGCTTTCATGTATCATTCTTTGGAAAGGTCAGGCTTTGGGGGACTAAGGTGTCTTAAAAGAGACAGAAAAGTAGAGCTGGAAGGAGGAGAGGCAATTAACCAGGCATAGGCAAACTCGGCCCTCCGGATGTTTTGGGACTACAACTCCCATCAACCCACCACTGGTCCTGTTAGCTAGGGATGATGGGAGTTGCAGTCCCAAAACATCTGGAGAGCCAAGTTTGCCTATGCCTGCAATTAACATTGTTGTAAAATGGGAGTCAAAAATATCTGGCATGAGGCAGAAGTTTTAATGCACAGCAGTGCTGGAGGGATTTGCAAGGGGACAACGAGTCTCTTGTCTCTGCTGACCGAAACCAGACTTGTGGCTTACCATGGGCTGCTGCGCATGCTGTGGTTCCATTCTTTGTGCTTGCGCTGCATGTGGCTTTGGGTCACCCTCTGTGGGCTGCTCCCTTTAAAAGAGCTAATAAGCTGCACATGAGCTAATGAGGTTTCTCTCTTCAATTAACACACGATCATCTTCATTTCCTACTGGCACGCAGCAGCAAAGCCTCCTAGCAAAAGTTGCCCACATTAACACGTCTCTCAGCAGTAATTGCTTATATTTGCAGCAACTTAGGGCCAAACTAGGCTGGATGGGAAATGTGTGCATGCTAAACATGCGTGTGCGCCATTCACATGAAGCAGTGGAGTGTATTTTTACCTAAAATGGAGCGTGCCGGAGAGGGGAGTAAATCCAGCCTCTCCCTCGCCTTTTCCCATTGTACTTTGTAGATTTAGGCACTTTTCTCCTCTTCTGGTATTGGAGTTAGGGCCAGACATAGGCAAACTCGGCCCTTCAGATGTTTTGAGACTGCAATTCCCATCATCCCTGACCACTGGTCCTGTTAGCTAGGGATGATGGGAGTTGTAGTCCCAAAACATCTGGAGGGCTGAGTTTGCCTATGGCTGAGTTGGGCTGTGGCTTGGGGGGGTGCAACTGCTTAACAGGTAGGAAGTGCAACAAGGTAAACTGTGCTCCATTTGGTGTAAACAGCCAAAAGTGGTTTGAAAAAGGGAGCATGAGTTGCTGGAATACACAAGGGTAGGGAAGAGATTTCATCCAGTTTGTATTTAAAGGCAAGCCTACCCAATTGCATTTTCCGAAATGATGTAAGAATTGGAACTCAGACGTCCTTTGAAAATTGCACTTCTCTGATTATAGCAATATATGCAGCTATCCAGACAAGTAATGCATACAAAAATACATATAGCGAGGGGACGTCTGGGTAAAAATGTGTATATTAGTGAAAATAACATACAAAACTGCATTTCATTAGGGTACGTGGCTTTGCAAGAATGTGCCTATTAAGCAAAATTGCATCCTGACATGTATTAATTAGGATAAATTTTGCACTGGAATCCTTATGAAGTTTCATGACGACTTTTTTTTTTAAAAAAAGAAAATCAAACTGGTGTGGCTATGTGGAGAACTGAACCTAAGATTGGGGGGGGGGGGGAGAGAAACAGAGAGAACCCAAAATAGGCAACTTCTCCTAATAATCATTTAAAAGATGCGATAGGTCTTAATCACCTTTACTTGCAAGAAACTCCCACAGAGCTCAAGAAGGAGAAGGAGGAGGAGAAGAAGAAGAAGAAGAAGAAGAAGAGGAGGAGGAGGAGGAGGAGGAGGAGGAGGAGGAGGAGGAGTTTGGATTTGATATCCCGCTTTATCACTACCCGAAGGAGTCCCAAAGCAGCTAACATTCTCCTTTTTCCCTTCCTCTCCCACAACAAACACTCTGTGAGATGAGTGAGGCTGAGAGACTTCAGAGAAGTGTGACTGGCCCAAGGTCACCCAGCAGCTGCATTTGGAGGACCGGAGATGCGAACCCGGTTCACCAGATTACGAGTCCACCGCTCTTAACCACTACACCACACTTCCTGGCAAGTATTCTTAAGAGAGTACTTCACTCCCTCCTCCTCGTCCTCCTCCTCCTCCACCCCCAATTTGCAGTCCCCGGGCTGGTTTTGCAGCTTTTTCATTTGTTTGTTTTTGATGCCTTTGATGGGAAGGGTGCAAAGTAAAGGAAGAACACAAATATTCACATGCCACTTCAAACAACAATTGTGAGCATTTCCCCCTTCCCCTGGTGAATTCACAAGGGGAATGGCAAGAGTAATAGCTGTTCCAGCATTCATTCCCCTTGCTGGAATGCATATCTACAACACTAGCATACCTGGCCATCTGGTGGACCACTGTGAGAACAGGATGTTGGACTAGATGGACCATTGACCCGGATCCAGTAGGGCTCTCCTTATGTTCTTCAGCTGCCTCGTTTGGCCCCGCCTATAATTGAAGAACCTGCTGTGGATTGCAACCTCTATTCCAGAGCTCACTTTCCCTCTTTTTTTCTGTCAAGGCCAATGCTTCTCCTCTCCCAGAGAGATGTTGATTAGGGCCAGATGTTGGGTGAAAGGTTATAGGATCAAATATCAAAGCACCCCATTTCCCTAACCTGGCAGAGTGAAAACAGGAGGCGCACGTCAAATTTATGACTGGCCTCCTCCTTTTGCCCAAAGAGACAGACCCGCTTGAATTCCAGCACTTGGGTGCGGACACATGCTGGCTTTTGTTTCAGTTGGCCGTGGCCTCATTGACCTCCGATTCTGAACAATGGCTGCCGAATGATTAATTGCAATTGCATTCCCAAAACATTTTGGAGGTCTGACCTCTTCACTCAGGGATGGAGCCGCGCTCCATCTTTCCTTCTGCATTCCACAAATCAAAGCCAGATTTGCTTCTCTTCCCCCGCTCTCTGTTGGTATCATTTGTTGCCTACATAACATATTTTCCCTGCTACAGAATGTTGAGAAACACTGGTTTAAACAAAATCTGGAGATGAGGAATAGGTAGTTAAAGACAAAATGGTATTCTAGAACCATATGGGGAGAAGCTGTACCTCAGGCAGATGGCTTACATGCAGAAGGGCCTGACGGTGGGCGATGGTCCATTAGGATGAATGGGGTGCTGCCCCACCAATCTCAGTCTGCCCTCAACCAGTCCCCACCTGCCTGCCCTTCTGAGGTACATTCAGAGGTGGGGAATATTGCATTGCTTTTCCTGATTATAATGTTAGCACCTGCCTTCCCCTTCCCACTTTCTCAGCAGCTTGGAGCCACCATTTAAATTTCCCAGAATGCCTCCCATCTGAGCACAATTCCATGTTATTGTAGGAAATTCAAATGGCAGCTCTTCCCAAGCCATCTGGTATTGATCAGAGTTCTGCTGCTCAGTGTGCCTAGCAGGGCCCATTGACATAAGGGAGTGTCATTTTCCTGGGTGTCTTTTCAGAGCTTGGGCTGGCCCTGATACGTATGTTTGCAAACACATTATCTGTCACATTCACACTTTAATTTCAAGGGTACCCTTAAAACAGTGTCATGTAAGATACACGGTTGCTCCATCCCTTTCCTCTCTCTTTTTATACACAGAGTTTCTAGCTTGTAGAACTCATTTTGTTACTTTAAAAAAGATATTTTCAGTAGGGCTGCCATACATCTTGATTCTCCCGGACATTACTGGGATATCAAAAGAGGAATTGATGTCGGGGGGGGGGATTTCTGAAAGATGACGCTTTTGGGGCATTTTTGTAAAAAACAACAAAAAAACTCAACAACTTGGGGAGCATGTCTCCTGGTTTTTATTTTTCGAAATATGGCAACCCTATTTTCAACCCACCTTTCCAGTATAAAAGCCCTCGAGGCAACCTACAAAATCAGTGAAAACCTGTTAAATAGCAAAAGCAGTTCTGCAATGATGTCATGAGAGCCAAATTGCTGGACCAACATGGGAACAGTCTGTGGTGCCTTCCTAACTGAAAACGTCTTTCAGGTTTTTATAACCCGCAATTATGAACATAGTGATGTTTTAGGCATATCATCCTTAATGGTGAGGTCTTTCCCCCTGCTCAGATCTGCTTGTCAGATCTGTCCTTTGTGTTCTAATCATCAGCGAAACATGATTGATGTGCTGCTTCTAGGCTTTCTTAAAGTGACCTTGTTACTTTCCTCTTCCAACTTACGTCTGAGGAAGCTCTGCTCTTTTGCATCTTAATTGACAGACCCAGCAGGAGAAAGTTTTATCGTTTTAATCAGGACATTTGGGGGGCAGCAAGCCTCTGAGTTAAATCTGATTAGACTATGCAGATAATTTCTTGTTCACTGCAACATGTTGTTTTCTGTAGTGAAATATGCCCATTTACAGTAAACAGAAGAATGTCTGCAGTAAATTAGGTTGTGCAATTGGAAATACAGATGGAATTGTTTGCGTTTCCCTTTCCTAAAAGGACTGGGTTTTCCGTAGGGAAAGCAGAGACTTTTAACCGCTGGGTTTTATTTTGAGAAATTCATTCATCACCCACCATTGCTAATTTGAAGAAAAGAAGTGATTGGTTTTTACAGTAGTTCATTTGCAATCAAGCCAGGAGAGTAGGCACTCCATTTAGCAATATGTTTTGACAGTCTCCTGAATTTAATTTTACAATTTTGGAATTTGCGATTGAATCTGTGGAAAACATGGTGGAAGAAGAAGAAGAAGAAGAAGAGAAGAAGAGGAGTACTAAGACTCTTCTCTTCTGAAGTGTAAAGAATCCCATTTTATCCAGATATCTTTGTTACAAATACAGATATCTTTGTTGCTGTCCCAAGCCTGTGTGGTGGTGTGCGGCACTTTGTTTATTTTAAATGGTACAGTCATGTTCAAGGGACGTGGGTGGCGCTGTGGGTTAAACCACAAAGCCTAGGACTTGCTGATCAGAAGGTCGGCGGTTCGAATCCCCACGACGGGGTGAGCTCCCGTTGCTCGGTCCCAGCTCCTGCCCACCTAGCAGTTCGAAAGCACGTCAAAGTGCAAGTAGATAAATAGGTACCACTCCAGTGGGAAGGTAAACGGCATTTCCGTGTGCTGCTCTGGTTTGCCAGAAGCGGCTTAGTCATGCTGGCCACATGACCTGGAAGCTGTACGCCGGCTCCCTCGGCCAATAAAGCAAGATGCACACCGCAACCCCAGAGTTGGTCACAACTGGACCTAATGGTCAGGGGTCCCTTGACCTTTACAGTCATGTTCAGAGAGAGTATACTTCAGAGTTTTACAGGCTCAGGGCAACAGCAGCAAAAGCGGTCCATCACCTTGATGCCTTGCTTGCATAAAGGTGCCATCAAGCAGGATTTTAGGGCAGATGTCTGGGCAACTGAAGTAATACACAGGACAATCTAAAGAAGTCAGCCCCCTTCCGCCCCATAAGACCCTTTTAGGGTCGCCATTTTTTGAAGAGCAAAAAAGGACGTTATGACGACTCTCATTTTAAATGCCCCTACTATATGGAGGCTATAGAAGCTGTGATATATTGTTGAGGAGGGCAGGAAAAGAGAAAATGAAAGCAAGTCTTCAGCCACTAGTTATGGCTATGTCTCATCCAGAAAGTATAGCCAGACATTTTCGAAAATTAAAAAAATCTGCCCATACAGAGATTTTACCCCTGAAAAAGAGGACGTGTCCTGGAAAAAGAGGACACAGGTTAACCCTACAAGTGCACAGTCTCAGATTACCAGCTGCACCACTGCCTCCTTGGGAGCTTTTGAAGGTGTTCTGCTGGCCACGGTTAGAGGGCTATAGCCAACTCAATTCTACTCAGAACAGACCCATTGAAATGAATCAACCCAAGTTAGCCATGTCCATTAATTGCAGTGGGTCTACCCTGAGTAGAACTTAGCTGGATACAACCTCAAATAATAATGGACCCTTAGTCTGATCCTGAAAAGCTGTTCCTCTGAGCTTAAGCTCCACCTCATGCAGCATTCAGGACAGCATTGTTCATCGCCTGTGCCACATACACTGCAAGTTCTGTGTTCAGAAAGCATAAATTCAGTAGCTCCAGGGGCTGCATTTTGCTCTGCTAGCAATGAATCTAGAGAAGGGATATTCCCCACCTGAGCAGTAAAAAATTCAAGGACTGCTTTTAATTTGTAGCAATATTGTGCAGTAAAACAGCAGGTGGCACTGTAATATCTAGTATGTGCCTGAATCAACAACTAAGACAAATAGGTTGCAGGACACTTTTTCTGTTTGCCTGCATTGAAGGAACCTATCGCCACTTTCTGCCTTTGACTTATGCAGCTTATTATTTGAAAACAGCCCATAATAGTCTGCATAGGAACTCTTTCTTAGTATATCCATGGAAACAGTTACGCTTCCTGAATGTCAGCAGGCAAAGATCTAAAATGCTAAAATATTTTTGTAACCTAAGGATGTAGGCCTCTTTAAAATGTTTAACCACCAAGCTAATCCTCCACCTGCTCTGGCTTGGGAATGTGTACCCAACACCAGCATGAACACCATGCAATGATAGTCAACGTGGCGCCCTCCAGTTGCTGTTGAACTACACCTACCATAACCCCCGACTATTGGCTATAATGCCTGGGGATGATGGGACTTGGAGTCCAACTGCATCTGGAGGGCAGCTCAAGGGCTAATCCTGGCATAAAGAAACTTACGACATGGTCCCATATACGTGGATAATATAATAATAATAATAATAATAATAATAATAATAATAATAATAATAACAACATCCCAACAGGATATTAGAAACATGACAAAACATCAAACATTAAAAACTTCCCTAAGCAGGGTTGTCTTCAGATGTCTTCTAAAAGTCAGATAATTGTTTATTTCTTTGACATCTGATGGGAGGGTGGGTGGGCGCCACTACTGAGAAGGCCCTCTGCCTGGTTCCCTGCAACCTCACCTCTTGCAGTGAGGGAACTGCCAGAAGGCGCTCAGAGAACAAAGGTGGGGAACATTTTGCAGCCTGAGAACTGCATTGGGTAACCTTTTTAGAGGACTGGGTGTGATGGCCTGGGATTCAGACTCAGATGCTGAACCTGAGGGATCCCAGCCTGCACAGGATTCCCTGCCTCCAGAACCAGCTGAGCCAGGGCTGGGGCCTGAGCCTGAAGGGTCCTCACCTGTGCTGGATCCTCAGGTGCAGGCATTAGCTGAGTCTGGTCTGGCTCCTGAGGTGATGGAGGACCCATTGTTGCAGGTGCTCCACTCTCAGCCCCGTCAGGGGAAGCTGAGGTTGCCTCTGGGTCCGGTAACCCTCCAGCCTCTCCTGAGCTACAGAGGCTCAGGGCAGAAGCGGAGGGAACTAAGTTCCCACAGGAGGAGTGCTCGCTTCCAGGCCAGGAGAGGCGAGTCACCAGAGGATCGGGGCCACCCTATGCCTCAGGGGAGATAAAAGCCGGCCAGCCCCAGTCCCAAGTTGTGGGAGCAACATTGTTGGTTGCTAGTTCCTGCCTGAGCTCCTGACCCGCCCTGGCTCCCTGCTTGCAAGCCTGTTCCTGACTTCACCCAACTCCTTGCCCTGCACCCAGCTTCAACTACTACGGACTGCCTCCTCGTTGCACCTTTGACCATGGACCAGACTTGGACCTCACCTCTCGTGTAACCCACGGGACCAGCACACTGTGTTCCTGTGGTGGACAAGGCCAGAGGCAAAAGTTGGGTGGGATAATGGATGTGACTCTTCCCTTTGTACAGAAGTCAGAGAATGATGCAGGCAGGCAAGCAAGCAAGTGGTCTTGTCATGGTTCAGGGCATATGAGGATGCCATGATCGTGATGAAAGACCAGTGAAAGGAGAGACCCAAGGGCTGGACAGAGAGTGTCCTGAGCTCCATACTGCTGTCAGGATCAGTCAGGCTCTGGTGCAGGAGAAGGAAGAGGAAGAAACAATGGTGGGACTTGAAAGGCAGGAACTTGAGTTGGAGAGGGTGGGGATCTCCCCTTTCCACCCCATCTTCTGTCAGCTGGGAAGAAGGAACAGAGATGTCAGTTCTTCCCCCTGACTTTCCTTTGGAGTGGAGAGTCTCAGCAGAGACTCAGAAGGACTTGGAGAAGCCATGGGGGCAGCTGAACCAGAGGCAGCAGCAGCTGAGCAGGAACTTGAAGAGGATGGATCAGTCTTGTCACTTAGAACCAGGCACCGCCTCTGCAGGTGGGAGCAGGCCCACCTACCCTGCAGGAGTGCACATCTGCATTCTTGTAAAGTGAGCAAGCCTTGCAAGTGAGTATGGCAAACCTTGCCTTTAAAAGCTTGGCGGTGAAGGTGTGGAAACTCGTTGGGACAATTTTATTGCTTTCATCCAGTTCTCAGCTTCTTGCCCTGCTCTTGAATTCCTGAACCATGAACCTTGTGCCTGCCGCAGAGCTTGGAGTATTATTTGCCTGAATGAATACCTCATTCTTACTTACAAGTAAGAGCCGCTGCTTGAGGAGGTTTTCTGGCAGTCTTTAGGAAGACAATGAGGCCTAGAACCCTAGGCCTGAGGGTTCCCACCAGAGTCAGTTTTGGGGAAAGTGGAGGATCAGCGCAGGCTTAAGCCTGTATCAAATGTGCCATGAATATCTCCCAATGCTTTTGGAGTTCAACTCCCATCACCCCTGACCATTGGCCATGCTAGCGGGGCCTTGTGGGAGTTGAAGTTCAACATCTGGAGGACAGCAGGCTGGTTCCCCCTGTGCTCACACATTAACCCAGCTGGTTGCCTTGGTAATCCTCCTGGGATGGGAGTAGATACGATTTTACTGTTAAAGAATATGTATTTTAAAAGCAGGAAACATGCCTATACCATGCATGTTTGATGTCTCCTGGTAGCACCCCACTCTCTGAAAACAGTGGAGATGTATCTGGTGCTTCCCCTTGCCTTGTATCAGGCAGTTTAGTACTGGATTCTTAATAATATAACAACATTAACCACAGTAATTAAGCCTCATCTGTGTTCAAATCCCCATAATTAAACACAATCCTGTTATTGTTCTATATAAGCCTTTAACAGGTTTTTGGAAGCTAATAGAATTACTAGTTCCTTTATATTATCTTGGGACGTGGGTGGCGCTGTGGGTAAACCACTGAGCCTCTTGGGCTTGCTGATCAGAAGGTTGGCAGTTCAAATCCCCGCGACGGGGTGAGCTCCTGTTGCTCGGTCCCTGCTCCTGCCAACCTAGCAGCTCAAAAGCACGAAGTGCAAGTAGATAAATAGGTACTGCTCCGGCAGGAAGGTAAACGACGTTTCTGTGCGCTGCTCTGGTTCGCCAGAAGCGGCTTAGTCATGCTGGCCACATGACCCAGAAGCTGTCTGCGGACAAACGCCGGCTCCCTCAGCCAGTAAAGCGAGATGAGCACGCAACCCCAGAGTTGTCTGTGACTGGACCTAATGGTCAGGGGTCCCTTGACCCTTTACCTTATATTATCTGTTTTGGAGATACCCATATGGAAATTTATATTCCATTCAATATTGATCAAACCTTCAAGTGGTGTAGAAAAAAACCCAAAAACAAATTATCAGTTAAAAGCAATGATTTAAAACATTGAAAGAATGAAATCAATAATCAGATTAAAACATTGTTCAACAGTGGAATGGTCTCCCTTTGGAGGTTCTGGACTCTCCTTCCTTGGAGGCTTAGCTTTTAAGCAGAGGGAGAGGCAGTAGAATATGGACAGGTAAGCAAAGAAACTTCACCACATAATGCACATATAATCTATAGAATTCAGTTCCACAGACTGGGGAGATGATGCCCACAGGTTCAGTGGGTAAAGGCAGTGCTGCAGATTGGTAAATCACCTAAGACTTTGATCTCACCACTGGTTTTTATTAGTCAAGCTTAGCGCTGTTTTGAGGAGGCAAGCCACAGAGGAAACCAGGCCTGGGGATCTTGTCCCCCAAACCGAAAAGCCAACAGAAAACATTTAAAAAAAAAACAACATAAAGAGAGTTTAAAAGCATTCAAAAAACCATTAAAAAACTTTCTCTCTCAGTCAATGAATTCAGGGTGGCAGGAACAATATTTCAGACCTAGGTAAACAGGGATGCTTTTACATTCCTCCTGGAAGTTGGTAATGACAGACACAGATGCACCTCACCAGGGACAGCATTCCACAAACATGGAGCCACCACTGAAAAGACCCTTTCATGGGTCGGGTAGCCCCCAGTAGTGGCACCAGCACCAAGGTGTCACCAACTGATTGTAGGCTCCAAGGTGGTTGACAGGAGGTGATCGGCTCCCTGTCCCTTTCTTAAGAGCAACTACTGGCCCTCCATATGTTGTTTGACTACAACATCCACCATCCCTGATCATTGGCCGTGCTGGAGACCAGCAGTTCCTTGTCCCTGTTCCAGAGGCTGCTTCGATTCCCTCCCCACTAAATAATACTGCCTTTGAAGACGGCTGTGGCATTTATTAAAAGCTGTACATAGCTAAGGAAAATGAAATCAGAGCTAAGGTCCTGTTGACTTCAATGAACTCTGTGTTAGCTACAGTCTAGCACGCACAGAGAGGCAATTGAAATGAAGACTAATTTCCCACTGAGCAGCAGATTCTCGTGTGTTGGAAAAAGTAGTTACATAAGTTTGGGAATAATGAACTGCAAATGGGAAATGACATATTGTGCGCTGGAAAGAGCAATTTGTTTAGCATGAATAAGCGACTGCAAAATTACCATCCTAAATGTTGTGATATGTCCCTGCAGCAAATTTTTAAAATTGCCAGGAATTTTTTGTTTGGTTTTAAATATATTTTTATTAGACAATGTCAAGAAAACAAATTATCAATCCAAATAATCAATTACATTATTTCCCCCCTTTTTATCCCCCCTCCCCCCCCCCACCAAAGACTTCCCTCAGCTCCCTTCTCTGATTTGTTTGCACATATTATTCTCTGCATGTTAAAAGTTGTACATACCTGCCAGGAATTTATTTGTGAAACGTGACAAAGAAGCTTACAACTTGCTTCGGCTAAGTGTGTCCTAAGTAAGCTGATTTGTATCATATCACGGCAGGTACAGGCAAATTCAGCCTTCCAGATGTTTTGGGACTACAACTCCCATCATCCCTAGCTAACAGGACCAGTGGTCCGGGATGATGGGAACTGTGGTCTCAAAACATCTGGAGGGCCGATGTGATGGCCTGGGATTCGGACTCGGAGGCTGAACCTGAGGAATCCCAGCCTGCACAGGAGTCCCTGCCTCTAGAACCAGCTGAGCCGGGGCTGGGGCATGAGCCTGAATGGTCCTCACCTGTGCTGGATCCTCAGGTGCAGGTACCAGCTGAGTCTGCTCTGGCTCCTGAGGTGATGGAGGACCCACTGCCTGCAGGTGCTCCACTCTCAGCCCCGTCAGGGGAAGCTGAGGTTGCCTCTGGGTCCGGTAACCCTCCAGCCTCTCCTGAGCTGCAGATACTCAGGGCAGAGAGGCAGAGGGAACTAAGTTCCTGCAGGAGGAGTGCTTGCCTCCAGGCCAGAAGAGACAAGTCACCTGTGGACCAGGGCTGCCCTATGCCTCGGGGCAGATAAAAGCCAGCCAGCCCCAGTCCCAGGTTGTGGGAGCAATGTTGTTGGTAGCCTGTTCCTGCCTGCATCCTGTCCTGCTCTTCTGCCAGAGTTCCTGACCTCACCCGACTCCCTGCCTTGGACCCAGCTTCAGCTTTGACGGACAGCCTCCATACCGCATCCTCGACCTCGGACTGGACTTGAACCTCACCGCACGGTTAACCCTCGGGACTAGCACAGCCGAGTTTGCCTATTCCTGTATCAGGGTGATTAGTATCAAGTCAGGGGGACTGGATGCAAATGAGTCTAGAGCATCTGAATCTTTTAACAGTTGTGTTGTCTTCTGGACCTTGATTCAGGCTCCACACAAGTGCCAGTAGCTTATCAAAGTGTTTCCTGGCTGCATGTGAGACTTGCAGCAGACTTTTCCCTAGACCAAGGGTTCCCAAACTATGGCTCGTGGATGATCAATGGTCTGTGGGCTTCATTCAGATGGCCTGTAGCATGTGTGTGAATAACATCCATCACATTAAATACCCTCATGGATTTTTATTGTATTTTTCATATCTATATTCATATTGACTTTTAATTGCATTTTTATTTCTCATGAAAGTTCAATGCATTAAACTTTGAATTTCATACATAGCTTGTGGCACAGTGTGTTACAATTGGTCTGGGGTGGAATGGGGAGCTTGGAAGCCACTGTTTTAGGCCAAGGAACAGAAGGAACTTTGAGGCTGGGACATTGCACAATGTAGTCACAGAACCTGAATGTAACAGAACTTTGTGGAGGCAGCTTTTCAGACTTCTGCGTGACGAATTGCACCTGCAGAGCTTCTATCAGCATGGTGTAGCGGTTAAGGGCAGTGGACTTGTAATCTGGTGAACCGGGTTCGCTTCCCTGCTCCTCCACACGCAGCCGCTGGGTGACCTTGGGCTAGTCACACTTCTCTGAAGTCTCTCAGCCCCACTCACCTCACAGAGTGTTTGTTGTGGGGGAAGAAGGGAAAGGAGAATGTGAGCCTCTTTGAGACTCCTTAGGGTAGTGATAAAGCCGGATATCAAATCCAAACTCTTCTTCTTCTCCCAATAGGTTGGGAGCCTATTTCAACCTCAGGGCAACATTCCATCATGGGCAAAGTCATGTTCTGATACCAGAACCCAAAGGGAAAGCAGTAAGAACCACAAACAGCTCCGAGTGAGCAACTTGCTTCAACCAAGGTTGGGAGCAGGCCGAGCCATGTTATGCCTTTATACCCTCTCCTCCATTGCCTTGAGAGGACTTCAGGTGGGTGTTGGAGGCATCTGTTTTGTCAGGGGAAGGAAGGTGCCCATGAGACTCCAGCAGGCGGCCCTCTGTAAAGAAAGACACCTGGTCATCACACTAACATACCTCTGAGCTTTGAGTTGGGGGAGCACCTAAGCAAAACACCTTAGAACAGGTGTGGGAGATCTTTGGCCTTCCAGATGTCCATTGGCTATGGTTGATGGGGCTGGTGGGAGAATTGCTTGCTGGGTCAGGACATTGGCCAGCATCCTTTTCTCACAAGGGCCAGCCAGATGCCTGTGAGAAACCAGGGAGAAGAAAAGCACAATTTCCCCCTGTAGTTTCCAGCAAAAGGTTCCCCACACCTGCTCTAGAAGATCGGGATCACTCCTAATGAAGGTCAATGGTATTCAGTTGCATGGTCATACATGGAGTTCAGCCAGCCCTCTGCGTTCTCCTGCTTTGTAAGCTTTGAGCTTTGTGCTCTGTGCGGTACGTGCTATTGTGGAAGGGAGCATACAAAGGACTTTTTCATCCCTTTGCTCACTATAACTTCATAAAGCTGCCAGCTCTTTTGAGTCATTATTTAAAGCTCTTGCCCCTCTGGGACATTTCTGCGCAGCATTGAAAGACTTCACAATCCTCTCTTTGAACTTGAGTTGCATCTAGGCTTTGTTTTATTTTATTTTACCACAGTAGCAGACAATGGGGACAGAATCCGAGCACAGTACATTTTCATACATGGCCGCAAAAGGCATAATGGTGATGATGATGATGATGATGATACTCATTTATGAATCGCTTCCCATGAGGCAATCCCAAAGAAATTTACAATATAGTAAAAGCATTTAATGGGAATAAATAAACAAATCCCACTAGCCTTCATCCAAGTAGCTTGTTCAGTAATGGCACAAGACCCTACAGGAGTGAAAATCCTCCCATTTGGAATGCTCTGCATAAACAAGGCCAGAATGATATTTGCTCCACCGAAAAATGGGAAATAAATATTAGCTTATCGGAATAACATACAAGAGGATCTGGCCTGCTGTCAGGAAGCTCATTAACCTCATGGAAAGTAAATAAATCCACAGAGAAAAGGATGGGTGGGTTTCCTCCTTTTTTTTCCTGGCAATTCAAGAGGAGCCACGTCATGTTTAAGTACGAAAACAGGTTTCACGAGTTGGACGGGCTTGCTCCTGTTCAGGAAACTCCATTCCATCCTCCCTTCCAGCTGGTCTTCTGCATTTATCCCAACAGTCAGAATTCTGTGGCAACATCTAGGTCTCATTCACACTATACATTTCAAGCAGTATCCACCCAAGGATCCTGAGAAATGTAGTTTGTTCACAGTGCTGGAATTCTGGCCCTCTGAAGGGTCTCCTAACAACTACCTTAACAAAGGACAGCCCCTAGAATTATTTGAGGCCAGATGCTTCGTTTGCAACTTGTTGCTTCCTGGTCTGGGGTGGCCCTCAAACATGAGAGACCCTCTCCAGAACATGGAAGTCTGGGAGAATTGAGTAGAAGTGTAGATTTTTGTCCCCAATAGCAAGATTTGGAGATCCAGCACTGAACAGGTTGGAGCAGGGGAGAGAGAGGCAGAGAGATTGGAATCAGGACTGCAGTGATGGGATAGGAGCGGTTTAACCTTTCCCCTCTCACATCATTTTCCTGATGTCAATTGCTGTTCCCTGCTGTGATTTGCTCCAGGTTACAACATTTGAGGCTTTTTGCAAACACACTTTCTCTCTCCTAATCCTATAACTTGGGGCATCCAGGGAAGCAGAATGCAGGAGGATTCCGGAGAAAAACGCACACAAAGTACTTGTACACACAACTACAGAATTTACTCCCAAAGGAGGCAGTTGTGGCAACAACCAACTTGAATGGCTTTAAAAGAGGATTGGACAAATTCACGAAGGAGGAGGCTGCCAGTGGCTGCTAGCAAGGGTGGCTACGCTCTGGCTCCCTGGTTGAATAGGAGTTCCTGGGAATTACAGGAGTGAGACCTGTTGCATTCAGGTCCTTTTTGGTAGGTTTCCCAGAAGTATCTTGATAGCCATGTGAGAACCGGATGCTGGACTACGTGGGCAACTGGCCTGATCCTGCAAGCTCTTATTCTGTTCTTAGGAGAAAACAAACCACAGTCCTGATTCAATATGGGTTCCTTTCTTCATGACAGCTTTTTAATAGATGTGAGATACAATCACCTATCTTCCACATTAAGTCTATTTAACTTTATTCCCATGCTGCTATGTCTTTTAGCAGCCTGTTTTATTTTTAACAACAACCATATAATGTGGGACCATGAGCTGGCATGCAACCCCCATGTAGTACTGAAAGTGTTATGTACTGAAGTTCTCACTCTGGCCCAGCAGGGGGATACTGTAGATAGTTTTCACTCAGGTCCACATATGCAAATAAGGGATTGAAAGTGACATTCAGTGATTGGATAGTTACAGAAAGTTGTTACAGTTGCATTGTAGTGGAGCTCTATATAAGCAGGCTGGCTGAACCCTTCAGTTAAGTTCTGTTCTGGCCTGTGAATAAACAAGAGCTGTTTGAAGAATCGTTGTGTCGTCTGATATGTTCACCCACAACTTAACAGAAAGGTGGAATAAGCATTATTTTATAAACACATAAATAAAAAAGTGGGTGTATCCAATGCCTTAGCAAGCTTGGCCAAAAAGATGTACACCAAGTAAAGATGGGAATGAGGACAGAAGTCTGCAGCTGAGTGATTCCTCACATCATCACACAAGTACTTGATTTACTCTTAAACTTTGGAAAACCTGGTGTGACTTTTGCAGCTGCTGCTAAAGTTGCAAAACAATGAAGCACAGGACGGAGCAATGGAGAACTTCTGAAACAACAATGAGATATTAGCTCTGCCCAAGGCAAGATGGAGAGCAGCAACAACTGGGAAAAGATAGAAATAAGAGTTTTACAAAGACAGGAAGAAACACCACTGACAGAATAATTGCCACACACAGGAAGAACAAGGATATAGTTTAAATGCTTCACCTGTAGTTTTATAAATCATTTAATGTGTCAATACAAATGGAAGTTGTTAAAATTGCAGTTGTTGTACAAGGGATTGTTATTTTGACTGGAGTGTAAT
Organism: Podarcis cretensis; assembly: GCF_951804945.1. Lineage (NCBI taxonomy): Eukaryota > Metazoa > Chordata > Lepidosauria > Squamata > Lacertidae > Podarcis > Podarcis cretensis. The sequence goes on from NC_137181.1 coordinate 21,048,171, forward strand.
TGAACTTAATAAGATTTTGGAACGCAGAAATAAAGTAAATCATCAAACCATCAGTTCTAGCACGCGGGGGGGGGGCACCTAAATTATATAATTTGGCATCTGAATGATTGGTATTAGTAATTGTATTATAATTTGGCCTTGTTATAATGGATTGTTGTAATTGAAAACTAATAAAAATTATTATTAAAAAAAACCTTTGGTAAACCTGTTCCTGCCTCCCCAAGTCCTGCACTGTTGTGTTTCCCAGCTTGTTAAAGCATGCCAGACTTTGCACCTTTCCTTAGAAGTAGGTGTGCTGGTTGCTGGTCCTGCAGATAGGACTTAGGCGAGAGTTCAGTTGTTGATGGACACTGGTGTCTCCATCAAGTAGAAAAAATAGGTTTTCTTGCCCTCTGTGTCACTCCTAAGGAAAGGGTGTTTGTGACAGATCCTGGTCCTGTTTACTGAGCTTTCATCGTGATTTGTTTGCAATGAGATTAGACAACATAGTGATTTGTTTGTGGGGAGGTAAGGAATGAGCAAGAATTGTCCCACGCTTTCCAGTGCATTTCCTCATCATTCTTCTTACCACAAAAACAACTCCCCGAAGTAGGGGCTTTAATTTTTCAGCCTGAATTTGATGGCATGTGATTGAATCCCAGCGGAAAATAGTATGCAAGCATCCTCTCTCTGAAGTAGAGATGTAAGAAGGCAGGGGTTTTCCAGTCTGTATTTGTTGCACTCGGCATGGTTTCCATTCTGCTGCAGTCCGTCTTCTGCCAAGAACTGTTATTCATCTCACTGTCTACTAGGGTTGAATATAATGTAATTAACGACACAATTCACTATGTAATTACACACCATTCATTTCAACACAAAGGAAGTATCAGAAAGATGGGGTTGTGGAAAAACAAACTTAATTATGTATCGTTTGTGAACTAAACATGTGCCCAAGACATACTTGCCTGATTTCCATTCCTGACCACAAACGATCATGCAAACTGCAGAAAATTCTGCTCCCTTGTCCACTTCAAGCAAAATTATCCACCATGCCTTCTCCTAAGTAATTGGTGGCAGATCTTGCTTGCCCTTTCAGACATTACTTCTGTGTTCCAACAAAACCATTCAGAAGAAGGAGATGGACAGACAGATTTGCAGTGGGACATTACTCCATGAGATTATCAAGATACAAAAGAATATTTACTGAGCACATATGATGCAAATCTATCTTATGCTTCAGGCTCAGAGTTAGAATGTCAACACTTGTTCATGTCCAGCGGACACAGATTTATGTTAGTTTATGCTCAGCAGGGTCTATGTAATAGGAAGGAAGATGAAGGTGGAGCAGGACAGAGATGCTGACAGCCCGAGGAAGTGGAAGAACATCTGTGACCATGTTAAAATAGCAGCAGTTATGGCATTGCACAGGATATTCTCACAGAGGCTACAGCAGGTGCTTGCCTCAAAACATAGCCATAAAGCAAGTTTTGGAACATTTTGGGAGGCTGTGAGAATCAAACTTCGGAGGCTGCTAGATCAAGGATTTCATTGTGGCTGCAGATTATATTTCCATGTTTTAACTGGTGTCATGTTGAAATGCGTCCTCTAATTTCTCAAAAGTTTACTTCCCCTGCTAAATAAGCTTCCATTTTTCTCCATCTTTCTCAAGGTGACCATGGCTGACTGGGCATTTGAACTCTGGCCTCCCAAGTCCTAGTCCAACATGCTAACTGCCGTACCACACTGTCATGGTGATAGATAAGCGAGGGGAAACTCCCCAATTCTTCCTTGGATGGTCACTTTATCTTAGGGTTATCAGACATCCCCGGTTCCCTGGGACAGTCCCCGGATTTGCAAATCTGTCCTTGGACAAATTTTGCCCCGGAATGTCCCCAGATTTGCAAATCTGTCCCCAGGAAACGTGGCAGTGGCAGCCTTAGCAACCTGGAGCCAGCCTGGTAGCGCAGTTGGCTTTGGCTGGCTTCAGGGGCTGCTCGCTGCCGCCACCACTGCCGAAGGGGAACCAGGGATGTCCGGCAGTACAGATCTCCTGCCCCCTTTGTTTTGACAGATCGGGGGAGGCTCGGGAGTCACGGGCAGGCGGTGTTGCAAGGCGGGTGGTTTCTCTGCCAGGCAAGATGCAAAGCCCTTCTTTTGCACCCTGCGAAACATAAATGCGCAGAGTTTTTTTAAAAAACTGGGCAACAGCCGCCCGCCTGTGACTCCTGAGCCTCCCTCGATCAGTCAAAACAAAGGAGGAAGGGGGCAGGAGATTGGGGGAGGCTCGGTAGCCATTGGCGGGTGGCATGCTGTTGCCCAGTTTTTAAAAAACTCTGTGCATTTATGTTTCACAGGGTGCAAAAGAAGGGCTTTTTACCTTTATACAATATACATGTGTGCTTGGGCCCAGGGTCTTTTGCCTCACCATCCCCACTACTGACTCCCTGTTGCTTTGTTGTTGTTGTTGTTTAGTCGTGTCCGACTCTTCGTGACCCCATGGACCAGAGCACGCCAGGCACTCCTGTCTTCCACTGCCTCTTGCAGTTTTGTCAAACTCATGCTGCTAGCTTCGAGAACACTGTCCAACCATCTCATCCTCTGCCGTCCCCTTCTCCTTGTGCCCTCCATCTTTCTCTTCTCATGAGTCTTCTCTTCTCATGAGGTGGCCAAAGTATTGGAGTCTCAGCTTCAGGATCTGTCCTTCCAGTGAGCACTCAGGGCTGATTTCCTTAAGAATGGACATGTTTGATCTTCTTGCAGTCCATGGGACTCTCAAGAGTCTACTCCAGCACCATAATTCAAAAGCATGAATTCTTTGGGGATCAGCCTTCTGTATGGTCCAACTCTCACTTCTCTACATGCTACTCAGCTTCAAAAAAATAAAAAAGTGTCCCCGGATTCATTGAAAAAATCTGGTAAGCATACTTTATCTCCCAGAAAGAGAGGCTGGACAACATGGCAATAATGGGGCCACATTAACTCCTTTTGAAACGTTTTTTGAAAGGTACATATCCCATTGGATAAACCTAGGCCTTTGGGTATTCAAAGTAGCACTTTTGATCTCTGCCAAAATGTGCAGATAGAATTTGAGTATACTGGCTTGCATTCAGCACAACATGGGATTCTACATTGCCATTTGTCTAGGAATAGCAGTATTTACTTAATTTATTTAAAATATTTATGTCCTGCCTTCCTGACTTGAAGGGAACCTACAGATAGCAACACATAAAATACAAGAACAAATCTTAAAATGCAACAAAAAAAACCCAACTAACTCAAGAAATCCCCCAGATTAACTAAAAGAACATTAATAGCAAGAAAGATAAAATCACCCACAAAGCTGTTCATATCCAGTGCTGAACATAGGATAAATTTAGTGTAGCTGGAGTTCAATAAAGCAGTATTGATTAATGAAACCAATTTGGTCTCAATCCTAAATACATTTGCTAAGGAACAAACACCATTTAATTCAGTGGGACCTATTTCTATGGGGATATATGAGGAAGTTGCTTTATGGTGAGCCAGACCATGGGTCCATTTAGATAAGTATTGTCTCCACTGAGTGGCAGCGACTTTCCAATGTTTCAAGCAGGAATCCCTACTTGGAAATGCTGGGAATGGAACCTGGGACGTAGATGCCCAACTACTGAGCTTCAGCCCTTCTGGGAAAATATGCTCAGAATCAGATCACTGGGGGAGACAATGATTTAAACGAAGCCAGAGATTATCGTTTTACAGCAGTTAAAGAGAAAGAGTCACAAAGCTGTGTTTAAAAAGAAGTATTCCTATGTGTCTACATTCTATGTTTGCATGTTCCCAGTTGCCACCAGTTTCTCCAGTTTATATCTCAGTCAACAGATGTGGAGAAAGATGCTGCCTGAGACTTTAAGAAGCTGCTTCCTGTCTGAGCAGAGAAGCCAATCCTAACCTTAGATAGGTCAAAGCACAACAGATTCTCGACTCCAGTGCCAACAACGGCACTTTATGTAAAATAATATTTCATAGTCTCAGATGCTCCTTCAGGAATATCCTTCAGGGTTGTTAATGAGATCACAGGAAAGGTTTCCAGTTGGCCAGCAGGCAGGCCTAACCCTTCCTGTTGCCAGCAAGTCAAGAGTGACTTTGTAAGCTTGCCAGACCCTGCATTGATCATCTCTCTCTCATTTTCCTTTGCCTGCCCTTGAATCAGTTGAATCCTTCTTTACTGCTACAGTGGTACCTTGGGTTACAGATGCTTCAGGTTACAGACGCTTCAGGTTACAGACTCCACGAACCCAGAAATAGTACCTCGGGTTAAGAACTTTGCTTCAGGATGAGAACAGAAATCGTGCTCTGGTGGCGCGGCGGCAGCAGGAGGCTCCATTAGCTAAAGTGGTGCTTCAGGTTAAGAACAGTTTCAGGTTAAGAACAGACCTCCAGAACAAATTGAGTTCTTAACCCAAGGTACCACTGTACCAGTTTATGCCTACATAACATTGGTACTGCTGACCTCATCCCAGAAACTGACGCCAGGTCTTCATCACCCCTGATCCAGTTCAGGTGTCAGCGTCAGTTCCCATGGGGGGATGGTGTAAAGGTAAAGGTAAAGGTACCCCTGCCCGTACGGGCCAGTCTTGACAGACTCTGGGGTTGTGCGCCCATCTCACTTAAGAGGCCAGGGGCCAGCGCTGTCCGGAGACACTTCCGGGTCACGTGGCCAGCGTGACATCGCTGCTCTGGCGAGCCAGAGCCGCACACGGAAACGCTGTTTACCTTCCCGCTGGTAAGCGGTCCCTATTTATCTACTTGCACCCGGAGGTGCTTTCGAACTGCTAGGTTGGCAAGCGCTGGGACCGAGCAGCGGGAGCGCACCCCGCCGCAGGGATTCGAACCACAGACCTTTCGATCGGCAAGTCCTAGGCGCTGAGGCTTTAACCCACAGCGCCACCTGCGTGGGGGGATGGTGTAGCAACAGGCAATAAAGAGAGTCAAAGGCTCTCACCAATCCTATCATTTACCTGATTGAAATCCCCCCTTGTTTGCCTTCTGTAAAAGGTACAGTATCCATCTCCCAATTTTGTCTGTGTGTCAGCACTGCCTTCTTTGTTTGGGTTACGCTGCACCGCCTGATAGCGTTGTCTGGCTCTGAATGGAATCACAGAATAATAGCATCAGAACAAATAACCTGCAGGGCCCATCTAGCCTAGCTAGCCTAATATCTCACACAAAGACAAGGCCAGCAGCTCCCTCTTTCCCCCAGCATATCAGAGCTGAAGACAGCAGCATTAGCAGATTGTGGCACAAGGCGGCTGCTTCGCCAGATGAATGAAGCCATCAGAATCAGTGGCGGGAATGAGCCCGCCTAGGTAAAGAAGTGCAGTGAAGTTTAAATAAGTTAATGTGGAAGCTGAAGGTGGTGTGTGTGAGAGTGAGAAGGGGGGGTGGGGGACAGGATGCAAAGCCCACATGGCTGCAGTCGCTGTTGAACGTGAATGCATTATATAACACAGCCTGCGTTTTCTGGAGCATCATGAATGTGAAGCTCAGAAAGCCAGTGCAGGAAAGCCAGGTGTACTTTGCAAAGGCCCCAAGGGGTACATAAAGGCAGAGGCAGGTGCAGATAAAAGGTATTGCTTTCTTATCCAAAGGCAGTGGGAGAGTCAAGGTGATCTGTGAAAACTGAGCAGGCAAGTTGGTGATATATGGGGAAATGCTCCAAACCGTATTGCGGAAACCTTACTCCTACAAGATCTATCATTCCTTTTAGGGCTGATTTCCAAGGGTTACTGCACTTGCAGTAAATCAGTGTTGTTGTTGTTTGTCTATCACCCCCACCCATTTACTCTCTTTGCTTTATCATGCTTTCTGAAAGACCTCCGTCCCCACTTTTCTTTGGTCAAATTACAAGTCTGCAGGAAATGTCTTGCGAATTTTTCAAGACTGGTACAGCACCTAATACATTTCAGGTGCTTTTCGGAATACTCAGTGATGATCACATGAGCCTTTCTTGCTTTACAGAGCCTCGAAGAATCAACTTTACTGCTTGTTTCTGAGACTCTGTCCTGACCTGCAGCAGAACCAGCCCTGACAGCATGCTAATCACAGCCGGAAACAGGATACCATTCTAAATGGATCCACCAGAACCCTTTTTGGGCTATCAGTCCGCTTAATTTCTACAGAACTTACTTTTAAGCAATTATGTTTAGAACCTGTTCTCTAGCATTATGTATCACGAAGAATAGCCTACCTTAAGAACATAAGGAGAGCTTGCTGGATCAAGCCAATGGTCCATCTAGACCACTGGATTGATCTAGACCAGCATCCTGTTCTCCCAGTGGCCAACCACTATGGGAAGACAAAAGGCAGGACTTGAGGGCAACTTGTCATTCTTAGCAGCTGGTATTCAGAGAAGCTTAAAGGTAAAGGTAAAGGGACCCCTGACCATTATTAGGTCCAGTCGTGACCGACTCTGGGGTTGTGGCGCTCATCTCGCTTTATTGGCCGAGGGAGCCGGCGTACAGCTTCCGGGTCATGTGGCCCGCATGACTAAGCCGCTTCTGGCGAACCAGAGCAGCACACGGAAACGCCGTTTACCCTCCCACTGGAGCGGTACCTATTTATCTACTTGCACTTTGATGTGCTTTCGAACTGCTAGGTTGGCAGGAGCAGGGACCAAGCAACGGGAGCTCACCCCGTTGCGGGGATTCGAACCGCCGACCTTCTGATCGGCAAGTCCCAGGCTCAGTGGTTTAACCCACAGCGCCACCCACGTCCCTCAGAGAAGCTTACAGCCTCTGATAGTGCAGGTAGAACACAAAGCTTAATGAAAACAGAAATATCTTTGGAGATGCAGATGGTATAGAAACATCATGAGATAATTTTATTGATTTATTATCCAACAAGGCAGGATAAAGGGAGGGGGGGAGAGAATCTAGATTTTTCTCTCATTTCAGCACTTTTGTGGCAGCTACTGAGGTGTTTTCCTTGTTTACCAGACACTGCCAAGGGGAAATCACAAGAACACAAGATAAAAGCCACCTGGCTTCAGGCTTACCTTGCTATGCTTGTTTGAAGAACCAACTACTAAGCACGATTCCCAAAACCAAAAACTGATGATGAAATACTTTTGCTCTCTGTATTTCAATTTTAATTCAGGCAGGATCCAATTAATTCCCATCTGCTTACTTCCAAGGTTCTTCTAAGAGGAAACTTTTCTATATTTATAAGCCAGAAATACTATAGAGGAATAATTGTAATTCATTAAGTTCAATGCTTTTTCAAAAAGTTGGGGGGGGGGTTTGGCAAGCTGAATATCCTTGAATATTTAAATAAGGGTTTACATCTAGGGAAGCTTATAATGAGCAAGACTGCTCATAGTGTTGCTGTGTTAAAAAACGGCTCTGCTCACTGGATACTAATTAGAGAAGTTCCAATAGAATGCATAGATTTCTAGCACTTTCATTCCAAACATATATAAAGTTGTAGGGTTTTTTCCCTCTTCTGATGAGTATAATTCCTTTGCTTCCAAGCGCTGATGAGCAGACCCAAGAGAAATTCCATGATGTTGGCTCAGAAATATTTTTTTTACCGTCTCCTCTCTTTTAAGCATGCTACAAACACCAGTTTCTAGGGACAGTAGTGAATATTTGCAGGGAAGGAGAACCTGTGGCCTTACAGTCCAAATGTTTTTAGACTACAGCTCCTATCGTCCCTGACAATTGGCCATGCTGGCTGGGCCTGATGGGAGTAGGATTCCAGCAACATCTGGTGGGCACCATTTTTGTTACTCCAGTTACTTGTCCATTAGCCCATCTGGTTGCCTTAGTATCCCTCCTGAGGTGGAAATAGATATTATTTACTCTTAAAGAAAATGTGTTTTGAAAGCGTAGAATATGCTTTGATTGCACAAGCATCCCAGTAGCACCAGATCAGAGGTGGAAAACCTGTATCCTCCAGATATTTGTTATACCATAACTCCCATCATCCCTGCCCATTGGCAGTGCTGGTTGGGGCTGATGGAAGTTGTAATCCAACATCTGGAGGGCCACATACTGTCCATCCTTGGAATATTGCCAGTGCAGTACAGCACTTGCAGAAAGAAAGGCAATTTTCAGCTTCTCGAGCATGAAATTTCAGCTTACTTCTACTTCCTTAATGTGTTCTGCTAATCAAATCATGCAGCTAATCTGACAGCAGTACCATTGGTTATAGACCTTGGTTTGGGGGCTGACTGGCCATTTAATCAAATGGCACAATTTTGCTGACTAGATGATGAGAGGACCCCAAACTTCACTACACTGAAATTGCATTCATGCCTCTGAGCTGGAATTATAGGAGAGGTCTTCACATTTTGATGTCGTTAAATGTCTGGGGCCTGGTTTCTTAAAGGGCTCCTTCACTCACACAAACCTGCCTGAGCTCTTCCACCAACTTCAGAGGTGCTGCACTGGGGCCTGTTTCCAGTGGCAAGGTACCAGAGGCAGGACCTTTCTTGTGGTGGCACCATAATTCTGAACCCCTGTTCTTGAGGATGTCCGGCAGGTCTTTTTTGAACCTCCCTCCAGGGCAATTTTATTTAACTAAATATTTGCAGTTTGAATGTTGTCTTGCCTTATTTGTTGTTTATAATAATTAGTTTTATTAACTGATGTTGTTTTACATTGACAATTTAATGACAATGAGCCCCCCAATTCTGTTTTCCACAGATTAGCCTTGGCTTCTCAAACACTAAATCCTGGGATGGGAAGCATTTTAATCAGAAGCAAAATGTTCTCACATGAAGAAAGATTTCATTCAGCCACATCAATAGGAGGTATTATTCTTTATAACGAAAGGAATCATAGAATCATAGAGTTGGAAGAGACCACAAGGGCCATCGAGTCCAACCCCCTGCCAAGCAGGAAACACCATCAGAGCACTCCTGACATATGGTTGTCAAGCCTCTGCTTAAAGACCTCCAAAGAAGGAGACTCCACCACACTCCTTGGCAGCAAATTCCACTGTCGAACAGCTCTTACTGTCAGGAAGTTCTTCCTAATGTTTAGGTGGAATCTTCTTTCTTGTAGTTTGGAACCATTGCTCCGTGTCCGCTTCTCTGGAGCAGCAGAAAACAACCTTTCTCCCTCCTCTGTGTGACATCCTTTTATATATTTGAACATGGCTATCATATCACCCCTTAACCTCCTCTTCTCCAGGCTAAACATGCCCAGCTCCCTTAGGAGACATAACATTTGCATGAAGTTCAGACATCATAATGTGAGTTGGCTGTTTCTAGGATTTTTCTTCTTCTTTTATTTGAACTTCCTAAACTAATGTCTACTCCATCAGTCGAGGTAACACACTTTAAAAAAAATACAATTGTTAATGAACCATATACCGTGAAAAGATATTTATCCTATAATGTGTCATTTCCTTTGAAGATATACAGGAGGGAAGTTAATCTCTGGAACATTTCCTTTGCAAAAATTTTACCTTTCTTTCATTCCCATACGAAGTTCACTGCCACCCCCACTTGCAACAAATCACGTGACTGATCCTCATTTCGTTCACTAAACATATAGCTTTTGAACTGCTGAAAAAGCAGTTTGGAGCAACTGGCAGTAGCAGAAAATGTCTCCATGCCACCCAGGGTAGTGTGTGTGTGTGTGTGTGTGTGTGCGTGTGCGTGTGTATGCCCACGCCAGGGGCAGGAAAGGAATGGAGGACAAATGGAGCCCACCATGTCTGCCCAAGCCCCTGCCACCTCTGGAGCAACAGCAGCTCCCAGAGGCATGGCTATTGCACCCTCCTCTCTCTCTCTCTCTCTCTCTCTCTCTCTCTCTCTCTCTCTCTGTGTGTGTGTGTGTGTGTGTGTGTGTGTCTCACACACACACACCAGGATCCAAGCCTTGCAAGGCCGCTCAGGGAAGGCAGTGTGGGGACGTGGCAGCAATGCACCATTCGATCTCAGGCTCTCTGTTCTCAATGGACTGGGTAGGCCTAAAGGTGTTATGTCTTTGCCTGAATCTACAACACATGCCTTTGCCACTGCCCATCAAAGTGACTAAAATGTGTGAGGCATTTGAAACAAACGAACAAGGACTGTCAAGTTATTCTGCGGGTGTTTGCAACACAAGCACGAGGGGCAGTGTTTGGGGCTGGCTGGATGGCGAGGAGTGGCGTAAGGCACCAGTTGGGGAACCCCCAAGATGAAGCTCCGAGCCTGGGGTTTGGCGGTGGGACACCGAGGAGAGGTCAGAGGGAGAAGAGTGGTTGGAGGCTGAAGGGGCACATGGCTTTAGTGAGCAGGGAGAGCCTGTGACAGGGAGCAGTCCAGACTCAGTGGCTGAAGCAGAGGAGGGTGGGCCAGAGGCTGCAGTAAAATCTGAGGAGCCTGCCTCTCCTACTGCAACAAGTTTCCCTCCCCACTTGTCTCCAAAGATGCACAGAGTGATGTGTAGGGCAGAACAGAGATTACAGGTGTGCCGGTGCAGTTGGAGACTGCTTGGGAAACATCTGGCAGAGGAGGAGCCGTAAAGGTGGGGACCATCAGTCCTGGCAACTGCTCCATAGGGCAAGGTCTATAGGGAAGTGTTATGTACAGTGGTACCTTGGTTCTCATATGTCCTGGTACTCAAACAACTTGGAACCCAAACACTGCAAACCTGGAAGTAAGTGTTCCAGTTTGTGAACTGTTTTTTGGAAGCTGAACATGCTCCATTTTGAGTGCCACACTTCCGTTTTGAGTCTGTCTGCTTTTGCTATTTATTTTGTGTTTTTGTTTTTGTGGCTTTTTTGTTTTGGTTTTGTGACTCTGTAGAACTCAGTTCAGCTACTGATTGATTGATTGATTGATTGATTGTGTGACTGCAGTACATTGTTTATTGCTTTCATTTTATGGATCAATGGTATCGTTAAACCATGTTAAATTGCTGTTTTGGGGTTGTTTTTCAAAGTCTGAAACAGATTAATCCATTTTGCATTACTTTCTATGGGAAAGCACGCCTTGGTTTTGGAACGCTTTGGTTTTGGAACGGACTTCCAGAATGGATCAAGTTCAAGAACCAAGGTACCACTGTATGGTGTTGCATGTATAAAAGTTAACTTCACTGACAACTGTCTCTGCTTTTTTTGTGCTGAACGGCATCTGAACCCAGCCCTGACACCTTGCCTCATGGTCCTGTTCCCCTGTACTCAAGCCCCGCCTGCTGAGGGGGAAAGCAAGGGCGCTGCTTTCAGTAGGCAGGCAGAGAAGTTGGGTGACAGGACAGGGGAAAAGAGCAAAGCAGTAAAGCATCTTCTTTCCCAGCTGCGGTCACATCTGCACCATGCATTTGAAGCACATGACTTCCCTCAGAGAATCCTGGGAATGTAGCTTGTTATGAGTGCTGGGAATTATAGCTATGTGAAAAGTAAACTACATTTCCCATAATTCTTTGGGGGGAACCATGTGCTTTCAGCATCTGTTAAATGCATGGTGACCTGCATGGGTTGTTAAAGGAACAGAAGGGCACGCCAGGTGGAGACCTGGGACCCCTATACCTATCGCCTTTAAAAAATGCAAAATTAGAACATCTGTGAAAGTTGCCAGGATAACCAGCGACAGGGCAGGATCTAAACAGAAGCTAACAACAGGAGATCCAAATAATCACCTGTCCCCAAGTTCTATAATGAGCAGACTGTTTGTCTGGGGCAATTAACATTGTATGAATTATGCCTCTTCCCCATAGAGTGGCTGTCAGCAGCTTTGCTGGGTAGTTTTTCAAGCTCATAAGGTGGCCTCATTATTGCACACCTTGTGAACCTTTCACCCCCTGAACCAGCACGGCATTCTCTTTATTTCCCTTCATTAATTACCGATCCTTACATAAGCGTGCCTTGACATGAAAAATTGTTCTCTTGCATTTATTGCGCAACCAAAAAGCTTTTGTGTGAGAATGACTGTTGCATGTGAGAAGAAACTTTGGCATCTCTTGAGAGAACAAACCAACATGGATATCTACGAATTGACCCATAAATCAAAGTACTGTATACTTGAGGGAAACAATAAGTTTATTCATTTACATATATGCTACATAGTTCTGTAACCTTTTTAAAAATATTTTATTGTCATATTGCTATTGTTGTTTCCTCTGCCTTTTAAAATGATTTTTATGTATTCTTTTTCTCCCCCCCCCCTTTTTTCTTATTTACTTTAACTCACAATAATAAAAAAAAATTAACACAGCCTGAGTCCATCTGCAGCAGCTCTCCAGGGTTTTGGAAAGGAACCTTTCCCAAAGACCCACCCAGGGATTGAAACAGGGCCTTCTGAATGCAAAACGTGTGCCCTTTCATGGCATTAGAGCCGTTTACTGTGACATGGACAGATTGACTCAGCAGCATCTCAGGTGACAATCTGAAGACGCCGTTTTTTGACCTGCTGCTGAAGACTTTAACGAACCAAGTAGGAGGAAGCAAAGGCCAGGATGAATGGTACCAGCATCCGAAGCTGGCCAGCTCGCTGTTTCACAAAATGGTTTCCCATTCAAATTCCTGTTCTTATCTGCACACTTCCCTCCTCCAGCCATGTGCTTCAAATGCAAAACAAAATTCCTGCCCAGTAGACACACTGCTAGTTTCAGATCCCTCAATGGGGATTCTTTGTTTCCATCAATGCTCCTTTTGTGTCCTTGGAGTGGAGGAATGAGATAAGTCTGCTGGATCATGCCTAATTAATTGATAATGATACTGTGCAGTATTTTACCAGGAAACAACATAATGAGGGAGCGGTGACATTTTAACTGTTTTGCAAAGCAAAATAGCTCTCGCTGTTTATGATTGCAGCGCCGCAGTCCCAGAATGCTGACTTACGAATGGCTGCACACTCCAAATGTCAAGTATTCAAATGCATCTCTCTTCCTCACAGATTACCTCTCCTGCACTGACATTATTTCATTTAAAATGAAAGGGCTGCAGATCACCATTGGCAAGCAAACTCACTTTTCCTTTCTAGAGACCAAAACGACTGGGATATGGTATGGAGAGAGTGAGGAGTATTTTTTTTCCCCTCCCTCCCGGGAACTCAAGGTCAAGCCATTAAACTGATTGGCCATACAAACATGCAGGACAGACAAAACACATTATTTATTTGCAGAGCAATGACTAGAGGATGGAATTCACCAGCCAGGTTGTGGTGATGGCTGCGAGATTAGATAGTTTTAAAAGGGGGATTGGAAAACCAGTTTGTGGAGAGTAAGTCTATCAAAGGCTGGAAGTCAATATGTCTATATGCAGCCTCCAGCTTCAGAGACAGGTTGACAATGGATACCAGTTGGTTGGGAGCAAAGGACAAGGGAAGGCTCTTGCCTTTCAGTCCTGCTTGTTGGCTCTCTGGAGGCATCTGGTTGGTCACTGAGGAAAGGCTAGATGGACCTTTGATATGATCAAGGAGGAGGTTGTGTTTGTGTTCTTTATCCAAGTCAGGCAAATTTCCACTCTGCTCAGTCTTTGCTGCAGGGTCAGTGAATACTTCCTTGATTCATGGAGGCCACTGAGGGTTGAAGGCCATTGTCTGGTCCATTGGTGGCCTTAGAACAAGAGCAGCCAATGCTGTAGCTTCAAAATCCTGTTGGACTTCAACTCCTATCAGCCCTAGCCAGCATGGCCAGTGGCCAGGGATTGTGGGGGTTGTAGTATTATGAAAAATACAGAGGGCACCATGCTGGATACATTTGCCTTGGAGACTTAAATTCAGAACTTGTTCAGTCATGAACCTACAACCCAAGGCAAAAACAAAATAAAACCCCAAATTGCACCCCTCCCCAGCCCACACTAATTAAGATGTGAAATTTTATGCAAGCTTCATCGAAACAAGCTGCACAACCTTCTCTTACAGTTTATTCATTAATTTTGGTGGAGCCTCTATGGGGGATTAGGCTGCTTGAGTCAAATCTTGGGATCAGGATATTAATGCCAGTAAAGTATTAAAGTCTGCTCCTTTACAGATGACCGCTTTAAAAGATCATTCTTCACACTTATTTTTTAAAAATAAATTGCTCGGATGGGTTGCTGTTAAAGAATCTTATAAAATCTTCCAGTTAATATTCATGGAAATGCATAACCCTCTGCAATAAGGAGCTCTCTTGCTAAGGTTAGTAAATCCATACGTGACACAAAACATTCTGAAAAGATGTGGTAGCATGATTACTTACATTTTCAGGATAAAGTCTTGTCCATAATCTGTTAACTATTGGCAAACATCTGCTTGGATTATGAGACTTAGCAATGGCCAACCACTCAACACCTAGAGAAAGTGGTCTGGGTGGGGTCCCAGGCATGCCGACACTCTAGAAATACATCTATTGCTGCAGTTGTATGGCAAAGAATTTGAAAACTAAGTGTCCATTGACATCTCTCCACAAAATCCACGTTTCCTGTGATGCCCTTTGTTAAACCTCTAGTATTCATCCACAACAGAATACCCACGTATTCATCACATTCACTCCACATGGTCAAACTCTATAGTGTAAGGCCTCTCTTTTCTTATACACATAACCAACAGTGCTGCATAAAATACATAATGTTGAATATATCTTTATGCATGCATGAAAACAGTAACATCTATGCAGTCCTATGCATATTTATCCAGAGGTCCTACTGAGTTCGGTATCGTAAAATAAGTGCGCATAAGGCTGAAACCATAGAAGCAAGCTATACAGGGCATGAAATGTGTCCGTTTTGAAACTGTTAATAGGTACCGCCCCATGGGCGTAGCCAGGAATTTTGTTAAGGGGGAAGAACCTCAGATTTACAGTGGTACCTCAGGTTACATACGCTTCAGGTTACATACGCTTCAGGTTACAGACTCCGCCAACCCAGAAACTGTGCTTCAGGTTAAGAACTTTGCTTCCGGATGAGAACAGAAATCATGCTCCGGTGGCGCAGCAGCAGCAGGAGGCCCCATTAGCTAAAGTGGTGCTTCAGGTTAAGAACAGTTTCAGGTTAAGTACGGACCTCCGGAACGAATTAAGTACTTAACCTGAGGTACCACTGTATATTGATTTTGATTGATTTAGGGGGGTAACTACTCCCCTGCTCCCGCTTGGCTACTCCCATGTACCACCCCCTCCAATTTACAATGGGACCATGGTGCATGGCCATGGGTAGGAGGTTAAGAAGAGAAGAAGAGTTTGGATTTGATATCGCGCTTTATCACTACCCTAAGGAGTCTCAAAGCGGCTAACATTCTCCTTTCCCTTCCTCCCCCACAACAAACACTCTGTGAGGTGAGTGGGGCTGAGAGACTTCAGAGAAGTGTGACTAGCCCAAGGTCACCCAGCAGCTGCGTGTGGAGGAGCAGAGACACGAACCCAGTTCACCAAATTACAAGACTACCGCTCTTAACCACTGCACCACACCGGCTCTCCTGCCCTGCTAATGCAATCCTGATGAAAATTCATCCGCCTCCCAAGGAGCTTGCTAGGACCAAACAGCCACCATTGAGAAGGGGGATTCTCATCGAGACCATGGCGAGAGGAAATAGTTAACCCCAGTGCTTTCTTTCTTGGGGGACGCAGGGGTATGCGTACCCCTAATCATTTTGTGAATCTTTGTACTTTTGTCCATTTACTGTATTTATTTTCCCCGATTTGAACTATAAAATGGTGGTTTTCTTGCATCAAAATGAGAGTACTCCTAAAGATTTTTTTTTTTAGGGAAAAAAGCAATGGTTAACCCCCTTTCCTGTATGCAACAGTCCTTATGAAAACTTCCCTCTCCTGCAACACCTTTTGTTTATTTATTTTGTTAAAGAGCACAGCCCTTTAAGTTATGCATTTACTATCAGATCTTTTGAAACAAAGCTTCTGCTTATTGCCTCTCTGCTGTTTTCTAAGCATCCCCCCCCCCCCCCGCTCAACCACTGACTTCACATCTGGAGTCTGAACTGCAACAGTAAGGAGTCTTTGGTTAAGCACTTTCTTTTCCAAGAGGTTGTTCCCCCTCCCTTGTGACCTCGGAAAACCCTTCTCTCAGCAGCCATGCAGATGTAAACCGATCCAGGCTGCAAGTCGAAAGCCTGAAGAATACATTTGAACAGTGTGAGTGTCACCTGAGAGCCCACTGTTTAATTATGCAAGAATCTCAGTTATGCTCTGCCAGAGCATCAGAGTCAGGAGGTTAAGAGGACTAGAACTTTATCTCTGCAGAAAAATAATAAAACATTTCAGAGCTTGGCAGAACCTTACAACAGATTAGAAACAGGCCGCACTCTGGAAACAGGAAATTCTTCATATGACAGAATCCCCCCTACCTTATTTACAGCGCTTGCTGCAATCCTATCCAGAGCTATGCATGCTTAAGTCCCACTGACTTCAGAATTTAAGCATGCTGAGACCGTAAAATAATCCTTGTGATACCAGGGTAAACATTTGCCTGCTGACAGCTTGATCTCCGTCTGTGAGAGTCACAGAAAGACCTTTGGGGATTTGCATGAGGGTCCATTAAGTTCCCTGCAATGAGCCTCGCCTGTGATGGCAGTGTGGCGGCAGAACCAGGTGAGGTGAGCGTAGCTGTATCTCTTGCTAAAGCAGCAAAGTTCTTTATAATGTGTCCCCAGATACAGTTGCTCCAACTGCTGGGCAATGTACCATATTATAAAGGCAACTTTTCTTTCTTAACAATTCTTCAGCAGCTACATTCACAACTTGAGGAAAATAAACCTGTTTCATGGCTCATGTATGCTACAGCCATTTACTTAAGCAGGGCCTCCGAAACTAATTGACATTAAAGCTTCTAGACCGAGGGGGGAACGGGAAGAGAAATCTAAGCATACTTCTTCTCTTCACTCCCTGATAGTCCTGGTGGACCTGGGAGTCATCTTGTTGAGGAAGTGAGTGGAACCAGCTGTTGCTGACAACTACCGTCTAGTCAGAGAGCTACAAAACCAGCAATGCTGAGAATAGTGATGGGGGTGACCTCCATTTTCATTTTTATTAAGAGTGCCTCTTCTGTGGGTTGACCTGACTGAGGGCACTTCTTGGTGAGTGGACGGAGGACCAGGGAGGGGTGTGTGCAGTTCCAACCTGGGCGAGAAGCAGAGTGCTCTCTGGAGCAGTACATCTGTGTGACTGGTGGCTTTATTTATACTATGATGGCAGTGAACGGCTTCATTTTCTCCTTGGTGTTCCTGCAATACAATTTGTGGCATGGAAGTGGACTGAATGGTCATCGTGGTGGCTGGTGACTGGGTGGGAGATATTGGAGTAAATGATGTGCTTGGTGTGCGAGTTCAGTGGGATGGCTGATATTGAATGAGTAGGCATTATATAATTTGTATAGATGTAATGGCAGAATTTGGGTGTGGGGTGCTTGTGCTAGATGGGTATGTGCATTTTGTGAGTCAGGATATGTGTAATGGTTCTAGGGGGTTGCTTGTGCGTAAGTTGTCGCCACACCTGGCTGGGTTACCTGCGTGAACCCTTTCTGTCCGGACAGCCACCCATCCGTGGCTGTCTCAATCGCTGGCAGAATCTGTCAGTGGGCGTTTCTTGAACTTCTTCCAGCAAAGAAGTTATTTGACGCCCAGTTTCCTCCTACTCTCCCTGCGCGGAAGTCTTCTGCGCAGGGAGGGTGTGGGCAGCGGAGGACCCTGGCTCTAAATACATTTCAAAATGAACTGCTATGGTTTTTTGGGGGGCGTTGTATTGCTTTACTGCTTTTCATTGTAGTTCTGTTTAATATTGCATGGCATTGTTTGCAATTTTTTGGTTCCATTGTTGGTTATCTATTTATTTTGTACTGTACTGCATTTATTGTTCTGCAAACTACTTAAATACTGTCTGAAGTCTGTTAAACATAGGTTGGGTCCCAAACACTGAATCTTTATAATGCCTTAGCACCTGAGCTTTCAAGTCAAGGATTAGAGGCACAGGTTCCAGGTTGCAAGGTGTTGTAGGGATGGGGATCTTATGCTGTTGAGCTCCAACTCTCATAAGCCCTAGGCAGCATGGTTAGCTTAGGGATACAGTGGTACCTTGGGTTAAGAACTTAATTCGTTCTGGAGGTCCGTTCTTAACCTGAAACTGTTCTTAACCTGAGGTACCACTTTAGCTACAGGGGCCTCTCGCTGCCGCCGCGCCACCGGAGCATGATTTCTGTTCTCATCCTGAAGCAAAGTTCTTAACCCGAGGTACTATTTCTGGGTTAGCGGAGTCTGTAACCTGAAGCGTCTGTAACCTGAAGCATCTGTAACCCAAGATATCACTGTAATAGGAACTGTAGTTCATCATCCTCTGGGGAAGTCATAGGTTTCCCATTGCTAAATGGCTTTCAGGCACACCCAGGGCTTTTTTTCAACTGGAACTCGCTGCAACTCAGTTCCGGCACCTCTCAGGTGGGCACCTTTGCTATTATAAGAGAACAAGGGAGGTGTTCATGTTGAGGTCCGACACCTCTTTTTCTAGAAAAATATCACTGGCATGCTTCAGCCATCCATCACCGACCATATTAGAAAATAAGCAGTCTGTTACATTACAGATCTTTGCCCATGCCCGCTGTCAAAACAGAGCTTTTTCAGCTGGTCTGCCTAGGCATCAGCTGCAAGTGAAAGAACAGTGGGACAGTCAACGTTGCAAAGAAATGCAAGGTTTTAAGTTACTTCTCTCAGGATGTGAAAAAGAGACACCCAAGGCTAAAAGAGACTCCCAAGGCTTAGGTCTGAATGCGGGTGGCGTTTGTGGTTTAAACCACAGAGCCTAGGACTTGCCGTTCAGAAGGTGGGCAGTTTGAATCCCCGTGACGGGGTGAGCTCCCGTTGCTCAGTCCCTGCTCCTGCCAACCTAGCAGTTCGAAAGCACGTCAAAGTGCAAGTGGATAAATAGGTACCGCTCCGGCGGGAAGGTAAACGGCATTTCCGTGCGCTGCTCTGGTTCGCCAGAAGCGGTTTAGTCATGCTGGCCACATGACCCGGAAGCTGTACGCCGGCTCCCTCGGCCAATAAAGCAAGATGAGCGCCGCAACCCCAGAGTCGTCCCCGACTGGACCTAATGGTCAGGGGTCCCTTTACCTTTACCTATATTAAGATATGAATTCAGGGATGCACATGTCACATATTTGGTCTTCCTACAACCTAGGTAAGTAACTAAGTAATTAATTAATTAATTAATTAGAGAACACACATTTTAAAGCACATTTCCACCCCAAATGAATCCTGGGAAATGTAGTTTACCACTCACAGAGATACAATTACTAGCACTCTTAACAAACGAGTTCTTTGGAGGGGGCTCAGAATGTTCTTTAAATGCATGCTTTTGTAAGTTTAGGTGATTTTAAATCTGTAGGTCTAAGTATAATATGTTGGTATGGGAAACTGTCGTGTAACGGGCCAATGGCCGTAATAAAGATCAATCCAATCCAATCCAATCCATGCCGTGTACCCAGTCTATGGACTATGGGCAAGACAAATCTTTCTGCCAGAGCTGCAATTCTATGCCTAGCAAGGCACGCTTCAGGCCATGCACTGGGTATCAAGAGTCCTATTTAAAATGTGTATCAGCCTTTTGATCGCAATCCTCCATTTCCATGCTTAGAAATATAACACTCATTTAGTGCAGTCCAGCATGCTAGCTTTTGAAAAGAAACTCAAATTGGTGGAATTTTATTGCCTCTAGTGAATGAAAGAATTTCAGCCTGCAGTAAATCAGCTAATTGTTCTGACAGCTACTTGATCGTCTTAAATTAATAATGAATAAAACATATGAATATTTAAAAAGCATGGCGCTGAAAATGTGCAACACATAAACATATATTCATAATAAGGGTAAGTACAAAACTCTTGGTTCTAAAAAATAATGGTGCTGCTACTGAAGAAAAACTGATTATTAGATATTTCACATACACTGAAGAGGCTCAGGTCTTTTCCGCACCTTTCTTCTGCTCCTTCGAGGTCTGTGCCCAAGCACCCCCAATTCTTATTTTTATTTTTTGCTCTGGAGTTTTCCCTGCAAAAACCCGCTCTTGAAAGCTCAGTCAGAGCAAACGTCAAGTTGTGGAAAACCCGGATTGACGTTTGCTCTGATTCAGCTTTGAATAACAGATTTCAGGAGGGAAAGGGGAGGGGGGAGGAAAGGGCTCCAACAAGGAGCATTAAAGCACAAACCTCTGCATGGAGAGGGTGGGGGGAAAGTTAAATGTGGATAAGGCCTCCTTCTCAAATCACCTGTTGGGTAGATTTGTTCCCTGCTAGTGGCCTAATTGATGCTACATTGAACAATTGTTTTGCAGTGGAACTTAGTAGTATAAAGCTCAGTATTCAAGATACAAGGAAGACTTATGAAATAAAATAATACCTACAGTCCTATCACATTTCAGGCGACACTGCCCTTCTCAAGGGTTACTGTTACTTAACCTATGTAGTTACAAGAGAAATACAAAGCTTGGCACCACTTCTTAACAACAACCCCCTTTGAATTACTCCCTCAAATAAGGGGTATATAGCCCCAAATATGTTGGGAATACCTTTTTTTTTTTTTTTACATCTATATACACATTGAGTAACCTACTATGCTTCGCTGAGATCTACCCTTCTGGGATAGCTCCATCAGCAGATCATAAGACTCTTCATCTCAGGTTTGTGGGTTTGAGCCCCACGTTGAGCAAAAGATTCTTGCACAGTGGACTAGGTGACTCCTGAGGCCCCTTTCAGCTCTACAATTCTATGATTCCACAATTCTACTACATTCTTAAAAAATGAATGAATGAATGAAGCTGCACAACTAGTGGGCTTAAGGGAAAAGTCAGAAAAATTCCCCTCCCCAAACATTGTGAGGTTGACACTAAAATGGCATGCCTCTGGCCCTATGTGTTTAATTGCAGCTTAATCTGCATTGTTAGCCTCTGGGCAATACTCAGTGTTGTGCTATGGAAGTTTGATCTGGTGGCTTTTGAAAGTTAAAAGGTAAAGGTAAAGGTACCCCTGCCCGTACGGGCCAGTCTTGACAGACTCTGGGGTTGTGCGCCCATCTCACTCAAGAGGCCAGGGGCCAGCGCTGTCCTGAGACACTTCCGGGTCACGTGGCCAGCGTGACATCGCTGCTCTGGCCAGAGCCAGAGCCAGAGCCAGAGCCGCACACGGAAACGCCGTTTACCTTCCCGCTGGTAAGCGGTCCCTATTTATCTACTTGCACCTGGAGGTGCTTTCGAACTGCTAGGTTGGCAGGCGCTGGGACCGAGCAGCGGGAGCGCACCCCGCTGCAGGGATTCGAACCGCCGACCTTTCGATCGGCAAGTCCTAGGCGCTGAGGCTTTAACCCACAGCGCCACCTGCGTCCCTTTTGAAAGTTAAGTTGCCGTTAACACAAAAGCAGTCCTGCTAGTCTTCTTCCCAGAGTGGTGTTCAAGGAAGGTATAGTCACTGAAATTACTGGACTAAAGCTGGTCACATTCATTAATTCCAGTGGGTCTACTCTGAGTAAAACTTAGTTGACTACCACTCTTGATCAGTTGGGAATGTACTTCTAAAAATATTATAATAAAAGAGTTTGTTCCCACCTCATATGAGACACATTTTCATCTCTGTTTTAAGAAGAAAAAAAACCTTTTCAATGGGTTTGACACATTATTATATTTTAAGCTGTCTTATCCCTAAAGGACCAGGGCCGATTTAAAGCATCAAACATATTTCCCTTGGTGTATTGCAATTAGGCTGCCGGAAGACAGCACACAGAATCTTTGGAATATTTTATAATGTTCATAGCTGGACAGGAAAAGGAAACAGGGAACAGTTCTCCCTGGTACATCTGTTTCATTCCACAGGCATGGGAACAAACCCAGGCTGCAAACTGTGGTTAAGGAGGAGAGAGCTGAAATAAGATGCTGGGTTCAAATGACACTTGGCTTAGGTGTCGCACCATGCTGAGCTAAAAGGACCAGCAAGAAGCAAAGCAGCTACAATTTTCTCTTTGGAAGTCTGTGCATTTGCCATGGTATGTCTTAGTGTTATATGCAAAAGTGGTCATTGTGACAAGGACCCAGGTTGTGTGTAGGGTGGGAAGCATGGTTTATTTAATAAGCATTAATTTAATAAGGATTTCACCCTGAATTGGGAACTGGCATGTTTGTTCTAGAGCCCACAAATCCCCTCATTAGCACTGGGCTTCCTCTACACACAGGAATGTTTCAGAAACTCTTGCCCAACATTTTTTTTTAGCTATCCTATTTTTGGCAACCAGCAGGGCAGGCAGATTTCAGGCTTGTAGGATCTACTGTGGTTTTTACTAAACCCTGGAAGTCCACCAACTGCAACCAGGTGCAGAATAGTGGGTGGGGTGGGATGACACACACTTAAAGGTACAGGATGCTTCTGACTGCAGGCTTAACCCATGAATTTGTTTTCAGAACCTGAACTCCACACAAAAGTCCATGCCTGGTTTTGTCTCCAAAGCTTGCTTTATTTCAGCAGTCAAGGGAATTGGTTTTTGCTGCATTGTTAAACAATTGAGAGTAAGAAACTCTTGCCACAAATTGTCCCCTGATCTGCTTGTAGACCTTGATCCATTTATTGCTCACCAACATTAAATAGCATGATAGCAAATCAAGTTGATTTTACATTTAGAAAAAAGTAGGAAACAGAACAGGATATCCAGGGCCCAAGACCTGAGGCGCCAAAGACCTGGGGCTCAGTCTCCTGGGCCATCTCATAACAATGCCTATGAAGGTGAGCACGGCTAGAATGCTGAAAGCACCTATTTTTTAATTAGACCAGGAGGAGCAGGGCAGTCATACCTACAGGCATGGGCATAGCCAGGGGGGCAGCTGCTCCCCCTAAATCAAGTAAATCAATAAAAATGCAGTGGACACTCAGGTTGTGAACGTGATCTGTGCAGGAGGCATGTTCACTGTTAAGTTGTGGGCGAACATAGCAGACTTTCTCCAGAGTAGCTCTTTACTTGCAAGCTGGACAGAACTGAACAGCAAACAGCTCAGCCGGCCTGCTTTTATAGGCAGCCGGCTGTCAACTTCACTACATAACATTCACAACCTGCAGCAAAGCGCGATTTAGTGCATCTGCTCATGCGTGACCCAGAACCCATTCCGGTACTTCCGGGTTTTGGCACGTCTGTAACCTGAAAAACGCAACCTGAAGCGTCTGTAACCTGAGGTATGACTGTACTCAGCTGAGGTTCTGTCCGCCCCAACATAAAACCTGCCCCCCAACATAAATCCTGACTACAGTCATGCTTACAGGGTCTATTTTATCATTAAAACCTCTTTTTTTATTTATCGATTGACTGATCCACCAACCAGAGGCGGGTGCAAAGGTGGCCAGGGGTGGAGGCACAAGTTGTGATTTAGGGCTATGTAGATATGCATGGCTTAAAATGCAGCCAAGCTATTTCCTCCCTGCTGTGTTTGATGTTGCGTTCATAAGTTGCTGCACACACCAAAGAGGGGGCAGAGATGTCCTCACCAGATGTGCATTACTCCATTTGCCACCTTTCACCTACAACACTCCTCTGCCCCAAACTCCAATGAAGCAGCCATCTGTGCATGTGCAACAGTTGTCTCACATGCACGTGGCTTAGCTTTTCAAATCAGATGCAAGACGGCTTGAGAAAAAGCTCGTCCAAAAAAGGAGGCTTTTGCAATATTATAGATTTAATCCAGGCCGGCCCAAAACATTTGGGTGCCTGAGGTGAACCACAAAATGGCACCCCAGGCCTTGGGGAGGGAGGGATAAGTGAAGATGTACATCAGGAAGCGCATGGGGGGCGGGTCTGCTTCCCCTGTGGATCCTGCCACCTGAAGCGGTTGCCTCAACTTCCTTCCTGGAAGGGACTGGAGCTGGGTATGATACAAACGGAATTGGGACCGGGAGAGAAGCAAGCATAGGAACAGATGCTCCACTGGCTGATGGGCGGGGCCAGGTTCCTAGTCTTGTGTTTTTCCTGGGAGGTGGTATGTGCAGCCTCCCAGCCGCAGCTGCATCAGGGCATCCAAGCGTGCGCCTCCTTCCAGATTCAACAGGGTTCTTGACTGATGCGCTCATCTCAAGAGGCGGCTCAGGGAGAAGCAAGCAAGGAAAAATGCGTCAAGAAACAGAATTCGCAGCCGCCCCGTCCCCCACCTCCCGCTTAGAGACCACCTGGGAACAAGAGGCCAAACACGCCCGCGGATCTGCCTAGCGGACCTTGCGAACAGCGACTCCCCACCTAGCCTCACGTGACAGCCTCCAGGCGTCGCGCGGCAGTCAATCAGGGGCCAGCTTTGCGCTTCTTTCCCCAGCCAATGAGGCGGCCGCGCTCCGCAAGGCGGGGAGAACACCTACCGCGGCCAATCAGAGCGGCGCTGGCTTGAACCGCGGGGCGGGGCAGGGAAGGCGCCACGCCCCTCCTACACTCTCTCTCTCTCTCTCTCTCTCTCTCTCCCCCGTCCCGGAGCTCCTCCTCTTTTCTCAGGGGGAGGGGTTGCTTTTGGCGGTTTGGCTCCGCCTGGGCAGCCCAACCCGACGGGCACCGAGCGGCGCTGCGCGGCGAATGAATAAGGGGCTGCGGAGCTGTCGCGGCGGCCCCCGGAGCGGAAGGGGCGCCGTTGGGCGCTGAGGTAACGAGGAGGTCTGTCGCCGGAGATTCGGGTGGGATTCTTCTCCCTCCCTGCGCGCTTTCGCTTTTGCCCTGAGGGGAGAGAGGCTGGTGCTGGGCGCGCGGCGGGCAGATGGGGTTGCGCTGCTCGGCGGCGGGGCGGGGCTCGGGTGAGAGAGAGAGAGAGAGAGAGAGAGAGAGAGAGAAGTAAGCTGCTCCCTTGACTGACGGACGGAGCGTCCCCCTGGCGCGTGAGCGGGCGGCGGTTGGGACGGTTGGGAGCAGGTGAACGGAGCTCAACCGCCGCCTCCCTCCCTCCCACAGGCGTGTTTGGACTCGGAAGTCGGAAAGCAACAACAACAGCGCGCCGTGTTCCGCGGGTGCTTACCAACCCCTAGTAAAAGTCCGCGCGCGGTTGTGGCTTTCCCCCGAAGGTGAGGGACCTGCTGGTCGTGGGAATGCCGTGCAGGGAGAGAGAGACGCGTGTTGTTTCCCATCTCACGCCTCTCCTTCCTCGTGGCAGAAGAAGCTGTCTCTCGAGTCCGCGGGGCGGGGGGGGGGTTAAGGGCGCTGGGTGTGGAAGCGCCGCCACCCCCCCCCGCCCCACTTCTTGCATCCTCCTGGCGAAGGTGTGCGGAGCTGCCAGGTGGGGAGGCGGTTATGTAAAGGGAGCCTCTGAGTCTGCCTCTGAAACAGGGATCTTTTGCGGGAGCAGTAGGAGAGCGCCTGCTTTGCATGCATAAGGTCCCTGCTTCAGTCCTTGGCATCTCCAGGTCTGGTCCCCTGTCTGGAAGGCCAATGCTGGGACTTGGTTCCTGTGTTGCAATGCCCTGTTCATCATTGCTTTGGGACAGTTTTATGGGAAGTGATTCACAAGTGAAATAAGTACCCTCAGCGTCCTCCCCTCTTGCTTGCTCCAGCTTGGGGTTTTGTGAAGAGTTGGAGTAAGATTTCTGGATTTAACTGGAGTGGAGTTACATTCCTGGTTGTACTATGGACCCAGCAGATACTCTTTATGAAATGAAAGGTATTGGCAGGTCAAATTTGCTTTACAATCCTTGTTATCTAATTCTAGGGGTGTAGGGTGAGGCAGTGACTGCTCACTGGAAAGGCGGGTGTTGCTTTCCACATGTGAGGGGAAAGCATTCATGCTCAAATCTACTTTACATTCCTTGTTACACTTGCCAAGCAAGATAGGCCAGTATTACAAATAATTTTATTTGCATGCTGCCTTTCCACAGTTCAAACCATGTTCAAGACGGCTTACAACATGAAAAAGTAACATAATGAAAGTAGTCACAAACAATAAATAAAGCATTTTAAAAATACCATTATCTTCATATCACAGATGGGAAGGGGATTTTGGCAGCTCAAATATATAATTTGAACTGAACGGTCTACTAGCTGGGGCGCTTTCTGGAGTTTCATTTCTGCTCCTAACCACTGCAGTATACACTGAACCTGGGTCATGGCTCAGTGGTAGAGGACATGCCTTGCACCCAGAAGCTCGCAGGTATGATCCCTGGCCTCTCCAGGCTGGATTGGGAGAGGCCCTATCTGAAACCCTGGATAGCTGCTGCCAGTCTGTAGACTGAACTCAGGTTCATATCATGGTGTGTTGGACAGCCCTTGAAAGTTTGCAATGGAATATTAACAGACTGAGATTTACAACATGGTCATTTTCAAAAGGAGTTCAGTATATGGTTAAGAAGTGATTGATTCTGACAGATCAGAGTGAGCCATGATTTCTAAGAGCATGGGACTTCTTCTACTGTTAAGTTGAGATTGCATCTTTGAATTCCCGAATAACTTCTTGAGTTGCAGTATTTAGTTGATCAAACAGCTTTTTAAATTGTTTGAAAGACTTTGATCAACAAGGAGCAGGTTTAAAAATAATAATTCATGTCTTACATAAGTACAACTCCATGTGTGTTGGAGACTTCTATCACCCTGAGGGATAGCTTTTTTATATTTGGTGCCTGGTTTGATAGTTACCTGCATGATGTAAAAAATGATAGTATGCCTCTTTTTTCAGAACTAGTGTTGTTGTCTAATCTACATAAATTTGTATGAATCAATTAATATACAAGTATGATTTTTAAGGTTTCTTTAATTGAATTTTTCAAGCATCATCAGGAATATTATTTAAAAAAACAAACAAAAAAATTCCACAGGGAAGGTTTTAATTTAATTTTAAACTGCCCTGCCCCATTTTGTTCACAACTGAAGAATTTTTGCATGTTAAAATCAAATTGAAAATAGCATGTGGTGTGGTAGTGCAAAAACATAACTAAATAGTAGTACAGTAGCTGTATATTTCTTTGTTAAACCTAGGCCAAAATTTCTGGAAAGTCTGACAACTTCATAAGTCATAAGACTTGTGAGAGGCATACTTTTGTGACTAAATTACTGTGTGGTGTTATGCTATGTATCTAATCCCATGAGTCTAATATAGGCCATCACATCTGAGAGGTGTACTCAGAAGTTTATTTAAAGAACTTTCCAGTGAATTAACCTATGAAGAATATTCAGGTTTTATTAAGATCTGCTGAACGGGTTGTGGCAAAATTATAAATTACTATTTATAAATGACTAGGTTTCTCTTGAATAAAATACATTAACTTGATTCAGGTTGCAGGTGACAGAATCAAACTTTTTGATATATTGTAATATAGCAGTTTCAATCTAGAGTCTCAATTGACCTTAAAATGAGCATTCTTGAACCAAGGAACTTCAGAGCAAGACTCCAGTGTGAAATGGTTGAATCACAATTTACTGAGAAATTTAATTCTAGCACATGTGGGCACTTTGGTGCTGCTAACTGAGCGATTTGACGTTACCCCCCGGAAGCACACTCCATTGTCTTTCAAGACAGAAAGATGCAAACAACATCAACTGTTCCTTGTTAATGGTCTCTGTAATTAATTAGGTTTAAGATTCTAAATGATCACAGTTTGCATCTTCTATATTTCAGTCCTTTGTTTTCACTACTTACTTACTTACTTACACACACACCACACCTAACTGAGAATAAAACTTCATGCATATGATAAAGTGAACTCTTGCCCATGAATGCAATTTGTGGCTTGGTATCATGTTCAAATGTGGTTAATGTAATGCCATCTTCAATGTCTGATAATTTAGACTGGATTCAATCAAGTGTATTAAGCACAGGAAGAAAGATAGTTACATTACTTTTGAATGTAATACATTGTATTTTTCTTTAAGCGTGCAAGTTTTATTTCCATAGCAATACATTATATGCATTGTGTTATTGTACCCACTTAATTACTCAATATTAGGGTGGATTAGTGAAACAATGGTTTAAAAAACGAAGGGAGAGAAGACCAATTGAGAATACTTCATATTTTTAGTATTTTTTGAAAAGAACAAGATTGCTAATGTTAGATAACTGGATGCTCAAAATTATTTCAAGTAGTGTTAGGATTATAGTGCAATAATTGCTTTTTTATGGTTACCCAGATGGCTCAGTGGATGACATCTGTGTTGATTTGCCAGCCCCTTGTCCACAATATCAAGACGTAATATATAAGTACAGTATTTAGACTGTTGTGTTGATGTTTGTTACACAGATACTTATAAAAAAGGCAGCCTTTCTTAAAGAGGGCTGTAGGTTTAATTCTAAGGTACTATCCTTGCATTAAGAGCAGATGTCATTTACAGCTGGTTATTTATTTTAAAGAAGAAATATTCTATTAAGCCTTGAAATATCAGGTTTTTTAAATTGCTTTTTTATTCACTCTGTTCCATATTAATTAAAGGATTTGGTTGCTTATGATTAAGTTACAAAGCAGGATAACTGGCCTCCGCTTGAGCTAATATGGTAGTTAATATATCAGGCGTCAGGTTGTAGACTCTTGCTCTTCTTACAAAGTGTGTGTACTTCATGTACAGATGTTGCCTTTATTAAATTTGACTAGGTTATGTTGAACTTTATATTGATTGTGTAATATATTTTATACTTTATACTTTATATTGATTGTGTAATAGCTATTAATCAGCTCTTTGTCATATTCATTTTTATCTCTTCAAGTGATTTTCTGTTAGCCTGTTAACACAACCACCTCATATTGCATTTTGGCATTCACCCATGAGCACTTCTTAACCTCATGCCCCAGCATTTTTTTTTTCTGGCCAAGTGTGAGAAAAGGCCCTGTTAGCATAGCATACTGTTGGTAAGTATTATCACTCACCCTTGTACTAAGCAACCCCAATATAGACAATGTAACATTGACTATGGATCTTGCCAGTTATCTGCAAGCTGCAATATATTTGTTTCCCTTTTCTGTTTATACAGTGGTAACTCGGGTTACATACACTTCAGGTTACAGACTCCGCTAACCCAGAAATAGTACCTCGGGTTAAGAACTTTGCTTCAGGGTGAGAACAGAAATCATGCTCCGGCTGAACGGCAGCAGTAGAAGGCCCCATTAGCTAAAGTGGTGCTTCAGGTTAAGAACAATTTCAGGTTAAGAATGGACCTCCGGAACGAATTAAGTTCTTAACCCGAGGTACCACTGTATATGACTTGCACTATGGGGTAGGATTTTTATAGTTCTAATCTTTGTGTTGATGATCTTTTGATTACAGTTACTAGCTCAACATCTCCATTTGATTCAGAACATTTTATATTAAGATGGGCATGCATAGCTAAAACTTTATCGATTTGGCATGAATGGGGATGTTCAAGACACATCATCCGCACAGCTATTCAATTTTGAATTGTATGTATCTATGCAGCATTGAAGAGCTAGATTCTGATAATTCAGGAAGAGTATTTCAGATGGAGAGAGGAAGTTAATGGGAAATTGCATTTGCTGGTTGGTATTCCCTTGAGTAAAGTAAGTGGTCTGTGCTGTGAAATAATACCTGGGTCCTTTAAAGAAACAAGCTGCCCAACATCACCATCTGCACTGCTGTTTTCCTATGCATGAACTGTGACCTCCTTCATATAATCTGCTTCCCAGCTGTCTTTCTGTTGAAAGTGGACTTTTACAGGTTGGTGGCGGGGTCTGAACACAAAGAGAGTATTTGAGGTCACCTGTCTCCATTGCAATCCAGGGTGGGGTGGGGGAGTAACAGACATGGTAAGGGGGACAGAAACCATGTAGTTCTGGTAAAACGTCTCCTCTAGTGGCTTGTATGAGCATTGGGTGATGGCTGCATTCTGCTCCAGCAATGTTTGTGCATTTCTCATGACATAGTTATTTTCTATCTACTTAATATCACATATATGCTAATAATGCATTTATTCTCCAAGTGTAGGTTTCTGGAAACTCATGTAACTTTGTAGAAGTTCAAAAACCTTTTACACTTCCTCTTAAGGTCCAGGAAATTTTGCTGAATGGAACACTCTAACTTACTTTCCATTTATCTCTAAGCTACTGAACATGCAATTTACAGCATTCCAGCAAACATTTATATCCAGTTATTTCATCCAGCAGGGACGTGGGTGGCGCTGTGGGTAAAACCTCAGCGCCTAGGACTTGCTGATCGCATGGTCGGCGGTTCGAATCCCCGCAGCGGGGTGAGCTCCTCTCGTTTGGTCCCAGCTCCTGCCCACCTAGCAGTTCGAAAGCACAATTAAGTGCCATTAGATAAATAGGTACTGCTTTCTATTGGGAAGGTAACCGGCGTTTCGTGTGCTGCTCTGGTGCCGGTTCACCAGAGCAGCTTTGTCACGCTGGCCACGTGACCCGGAAGTGTCTGCGGACAGCGCTGGCTCCCGGCCTCTAGAGTGAGATGAGCGCACAACCCTAGAGTCTGTCAAGACTGGCCCGTACGGGCAGGGGTACCTTTACCTTTACCTATTTCATCCAGAAATATAGGAAATGCTGAAACACTGCAACATTGAAGATGAGAAAAAATGTTCATCCAGTCCTTTTAACTGGTTTGATGTACAAATTCCATTATCAACCCACTTCTACAGAAAGAGTTGCATCTATTTTCAAATCTGGATTACCCACTGTTTAGTAGCCCTGACTACTTTAATTATTCTTAGGAATCTCTTCACCTATTTACTACTACTTCCCCATTCTGTCTATCCTGAAGCAGCCCTACTGTTAGCCCAAGATACAGAATGTGCTTTGTATCCACTTCTGGCTATGCCTCCTTTCCAGGATGCCTCATCAGGAGATGTGAGCCACAAAAATTGTTGCATTCGCCTCAGTCAACATCACTTAAAATTAAGGGGCATGACTGATGGTAGTAGGGACAACAATGACACCTTACATAGCTTTACAATTAGCTTCATGCCAGATGGGCTGAAAGTATTTAGTTTTGAATGGGAGGGACAACTGAAACAAGAGACAAAAACACATTTTTTCACTTAAAGTGATGGAATGGTAAGAGCACTTTGTTGCGGGCCAGTTGGCAGCTTTCCAGGAGCTGTATTCCGATCCCTGCCTTCCAGTTGTTGGTCTCTGTTCTAAGTACTTGGTCCTTCTGGCTTCTGGGAAACTCACACTTTTTCACACCTCTGCATATGTGCTCTTCTTTACAGATACTAGTAGATTGCAGTTACAAAGTACAGCTATAACCCTTGAAGATGAACAGATTAATACAGGACATGTAAATTTATGTTATATATGTATTTTCACCTGCTAATAGATGTTACATGGGTTAAGGAACTTTTACCACTAAAATTCACAAATGAGGTTAAACATATTCTAGATACTTTTCTCTTATGTGGTAACAGGAATTTGCTGTGTCTGTTTGCTACTTGGAACATTTTTTGATGGAGGATTAAAGTTTAGTAGTGTGCATACTGGGTGGTCCTATTGCTTTATTATATACATAGTCTGTTCCCTTGGCCATAGTGTTTTACATACAAACTCCCTTGACACTATCATTCATTTCACTGAAGGAAGCAGATTCTTTTGCACATCTAGAACTGCTTCATTTGTTAGCCTGGTTAGGTGGGTTCTTCATGTGCCCATGATAACATCTATTGCTATGGGGGCAGAGGGAGACTTCTCAACATTTGAAGGAACTTTGCCAGTATCCTAATTTATTCCTAGAGTGAAGTGGGAGTTTTCTGTCTATCATAAATATGCATATAGTTTGTACTTGGACACAAACTTTTTAATGTGAGTTTATACAAGTTTTCTTGTTAGCAGATTTCAGTGACGTAGTCATACAATGCATGATTATCTATTGCAGTGTCCTTCAAAAGTAGTGTTTCAGGGCAATTTCACCTACAGGCATGTATGTTTTCTTCTCTACTCTCATCCACACTAGTCCTCCACTCACCCCTACTGCTCATCCTGCACATGTGCACATACTTCTGCAGTTGAATTAAGAGCACTTGTAGTGCAATCCTAACTATGTTTACTCAGAAGTGAGCTCTGATGAATTCAGTGGTAGTTAAGGTAAAGGTAAAGGTACCCCTGCCCATACGGGCCAGTCTTGACAGACTCCGGGGTTGTGCGCCCATCTCACTCAAGAGGCCAGGGGCCAGCGCTGTCCGGAGACACTTCCGGGTCACGTGGCCAGCGTGACATCGCTGCTCTGGCGAGCCAGAGCCGCACACGGAAACGCCGTTTACCTTCCCGCTGGTAAGCGGTCCCTATTTATCTACTTGCACCCGGAGGTGCTTTCGAACTGCTAGGTTGGCAGGCGCTGGGACCGAGCAGCGGGAGCGCACCCCGCCGCAGGGATTCGAACCGCCGACCTTTCGATCGGCAAGTCCTAGGCGCTGAGGCTTTAACCCACAGCGCCACCTGCGTCCCTTCAGTGGTAGTTACTCCCAGGCAAATGAGGTTAAGATTGCAACCTTGAGCTATAGCCTTTCCCATCTGCTTGGAAACATCTCTCCATACCCCCCAAACCACAAGTTTTTTTAGAAATGTGGGGATGACAACACAATGCTAGTTCTTTCCCTCACTGCAGGATAAGTTGCTTGCATGCCCTATGATGCAGACATGGCCATGACTGTCCTGCCAGTCATGGAGTAACCCTCTACTTTCTTTCCAGCCATGAAATGAAAGTTGAAGGGGGAGGCAGGGATGCTTGCCATTTAGAACTCACCCACTCACCTCTTTCCCACTTCTGG
Source organism: Podarcis cretensis (assembly GCF_951804945.1). Classification (NCBI taxonomy): domain Eukaryota; kingdom Metazoa; phylum Chordata; class Lepidosauria; order Squamata; family Lacertidae; genus Podarcis; species Podarcis cretensis. The sequence goes on from NC_137181.1 coordinate 21,080,739, forward strand.
ATGACAATTTATATGAATAGAGGGTGTGGTGTGGTGGGGAAGATAATCTAAGAATCAGAATGGAGACTGAGGAATCTGGATAATCTAGAAGTCCAGAATACTGACAGACTACACCCACCACAACATTACAGGACTGGTGGTAAACAAGTGATGGAACTAAGCACCGAGTTTTATGAAAAATAAAAATGGATTTCCCCCAAAATGAAAATTGTCTGAAAGCACTGTGAAAAAACAAGGAAAGGGGAAGAAAGATGGACCAAACTAGACAGCATGGATGCAATCAGATGGTGATGGGGTTTTTTTTGTAAATGACCATCACATACACCTTCCTTATGCATATTAGAATAATGATTTGCTGGTTCTGTTGGTGCATTAGTTTTTTTTGCGTAAAGAACTACAGTTATTCTTTTTAAAAAGATAAGAATAATCATGTGACTTACTCTATTCCAGCAAGAGGGAATGCGCAACATTTCAAAGTCTTGGTTCTCAGTACTGGCAAAGTAATTAGAAGCTGGTTTTTCCAGTTGTCTTGAATGGGAGTGCCCCTCATGTTACAAGGAAAAGTAATGACTTGCCATTATAATGTGTTGCAATAACAAAAGATAGAGTCCATATTTATGTAACTGTGTTCCAAACATTGTCCTAAAATATCAACAAGGATTCAATATATACGGTAATCTTGAAAGGACAGTTTAAGGTCATGCCAGAGTAATAAGATGTTTGAATTCAAGCAGTCTGCATAGTGTTGACTACTTAATAATAACAAAAATAATTAGTATTTACATAGTACTGCTGTGTGTTCAGAGTGATTCACATGCATTGCCTTGTAACCCTTACAACTGTATAATTATGCCCTTGGCATAATTCTGATGTCATGTCATTTCTTAATTCTTTTTTCTTTGCAAAGCTTAACAATGGCTTGGTGTGGCATCGGAACTGGCAAACCATGATTTTTGTCACCCTTGACAGAGTTGAGAATGCCAAGTAAGAGAGAAAACAAACACATCTAAGTATCTTTTGCTAGTTTTCCTCAAAGTATGCTTTTCAACCTGCTCTCGCTGTTGGTTCCTTGAATCTGACTGCTTCCAATGCAAGATCAAGAGACCAACAATCCACCCTGTTGAAAGGCATATATTAGGACACAAAAGTAACCATGACAACAACTGAAATACAAATCTCTACCTGCAGAGCTTTCATCTGCTGTGTTTATCCTGTAGCCCCACTTACCTAGTTTCCAAATACATAATGTTCCATATTGAGGACAGCACATATTATGTCTCATGTATTTTGTGTGATCTCGGTATTTTCCTTGGTGGTCTTGATGCTTATTTGATAAATGCCCATCCCATTCTGGATTGCAATGTAAAATGAGTTCAGCAACTTCACATAGTTATCCTTGGGTGTGCAGCAGATTTGGGATAGCCAAGGTATCCTGGATGTCTTGGAACTTTTGCTGCTTTCTTCCAGAATTCTTGGGCCTTGAAGGACAAGAATGCTGAACCATGGGCAGATAATAGAAACACATGTCTTTTGCCTGAGGAAAACTATACTTAGGATATTCCAGAATTTTCTGAAGGGAGCAGTTTTTAACCAGTTGCACTGCTAGGTTGCCTTTTACCAACTGTGACTGGTTCTACAGCTGCGACCATCCCTGGACTGGGAAAGTCTTGCCACAGTAGTTCATGTGTTGGTTACTTCAAGTGGATTTCTGAAAGGTGCTCCATGTGGAGCTTCCCTCACACTTGATCCGGAAGCTGCAGTTAGTGCAGAATGCTAGCTAGGATAAGATGTGTGAATTGGGGTTTGCCCCGGTACTTGATATGGTTAATGCAAACTATGATTACGTTTAACATCTGAATTGAGTTTCTGATCTAGCTCCATTCAATTTATTGACTTCTGAAACAGCATGGCTACCTTCTATTTTGGAAATTTAATTCTGTTACTGTTATATATGGGTGCTAGATAAACATACATTGACATTCACAGTATGCATAATAAAATACAATAATTATGAAAATGTAACATGCTAATGAAAAACAGGATTAATAGGTAGAGCTAACAAAAAATCAAGTGATTTTTGTCTTTGCATTGGTATTGTTTCAGCAGTCAAGGCCACATTGCTTGAAACATTTTAATTTGTGGGAAATTTCTTCTGTTATATAGGCTGCAGAGTGAATTAACAATACCACCTGTATTTGACATGTGAAACCTTGTACTATGGAGTGTTGGATTGGCCCAGTCAAATGTGATGTGTGTCTTCTGTGTTGTAGCATAGTTCAGCTTATGCTAATTTTCTCTTGAATTTGATAGTAGTTATGATCATGTTCTGTCCTCTCAGTTGCTGTAGTCAAAGAAGTGTAAGTTGAACTGGTGCACAATGAAATAACAGGCAGCTCTGTTTATTCTTAGCTGTAAAATGCCCCTTACTAGAGAGAAAAGGGTTTATGCAAGAAACAGCTACATAGTATTCTTTTGCCTTGAATTGTAAAGTTTTGATACTTTGTAAACTCTAGAAGGCTATATTATGAGGTGGAAAATTAATGAAAGCTTCAAGCTTTCTTTCTGCTCAACAGAATTTGGGCAATAAATATGTAGAGCCCTCATCTTACCAAGGTTGTCATACTAAAATTCCTAAAATGTGAATGAATGTTTAACTACCAATTTAAAAGTCAATATGATAGTATTGCAGAAGCAGAATTAAGCTTTAGCTTGCTACTGGGAGATGTATGTTTTACTAAATGCTTGTTGTTCCTTGTCTGACTGATATTTAGAACAGCATGTAGAGAATATTGTATCTCACTGATATTCTGCTTCACGTTGGGAGCTGTAGGATGGCAATGAGCATAACTATGATTGGTCTGCTTTATACAGTATGGATATGGGTTAAATGTCTTTTGCAACTTGTATAAGATTTATTTTAATCCTCTCTTAACTCTCGAACTATTTCTTCCAATTTTTGTTGGAATGAAAATCTATGTTCTGATGCTCTCATTTTAAATAGGTTATTTGTGTTCTTTCATTTGTGTGGATTTTAACAGGCTGGATAACCTGCATGGTGCCTGCATGGATAATTTGTGGGCTACCTGCATGATATTAAGCAGTCGGGAAGATACAACAATTGTTGCTTCAGTTGCTTCTTCAAGCTACTGAAGAAATCTCTAATCTAAAACGAATATTTGGAGTTACAATAGTACTGTAGCCCTGTTGTAAGGAGAATGTGTAATTTGCTTGATACTGGTTGTTACTGATCTTATGCTAATGACTGTATGAATCTTGAGATGGGGAAGTTATAGGAACCATTGGTTTGGCTATTAGGGACCGTAATTGGAAGGACCTTGTCAGTATGCTGCACTTGGTAGTCTCTCTCCTCCCCGCTTCCCTGGTAAGGACTTCATACTGTTTCTCTAGTCAGAATACTTAGTTTTAGCTTGCTCTATGAAATGTTTTCACTTTCTGCTTGGACTCTTAAAGATAAATTATTTTACTTACTTGAAATCAGGACGCAAAGTTCCCTTTTCTGATGTTATTTCCGATTGCACTGGGAGCAGTGCAGTGATAGTAGAAGTAGTCTATTTAAATTGATTAAGAGCTATATGGGATTATAATAGTTCCATCCCAATCTGACCTCCATCCTACTCAAGTTGTTTAGTACTGTAATTCAACTGTTGACTGAAAAATGCTGGAATGGCTTTTTCCCCCTCCAGAGAATGGAGTGGGTGGTTTGTTTTCTCCACTGTTTTTTCAGCAAGTGTCAACTGATGATAGATCCTTGGCAGCCTAGTTTGTCTCTACTCTCAAATAGCTATCTGCACATACAGCAAAGGTTTCTGTTGTATGCAAAGAAAAATGGTTGTTCTTCCTGTATTAGTATGAGATCCTGCCTATAAAATCTTTCATCTTTCCCACTACTGCATTTGTTGCCCACCCAATCCTGATCATGGCTAGATGCACCCTGCCAGGTTACTAGGCTGCCTCCATGGTTGCCACCTCTTGTCTCCTATCCCTTGAAGCAAATTTCCCCCTTCCCAAAATCCATAGTTTACAGGAGAGGGAGGAAGAGAGTTGGCAACTGACTACTAGATAATTGAAATGCGTTGACAAGGACATGAAAGTTTTGAGAACATGGACATATACTCTTTTTACCCAGCTTTCAACATAAGGTATTTGTTTCTTGCCTCTGTCATTCTAACAAAAGGTCAAAATGGTTGCAGTGGAACAACAAACTGAATTCTTACAGCATGATTGTAGATGGCATGTTGTACTATATATTTATAAAGCATACAAAATTATTTGAGGTTTGTTGGTAGGATTTTAAGATTATCAGCTTTGGTGTTAATGACATTTGAAGGCAAGACCTCCAGATAGCAAAATGGAATTTAATAATGAAGATCAGCCAAGTTGTGGTAAACTCTCAGTAACTGGACTCCTGCCAAATAAAAAGCAGAGATTAGAAAGTGAATACGTTAACAGTGCATAGCCTCTTCACTATAACCTTTAAGATGGTCCACCCACAGAGACTTACGGAATCCAAGGGACTTTGGAATGCTCTGCATGATTTCTCAGGAGCCAGAGCTGGCAATCCTCTTAAGGCCTTGCTTTCACTATGGAATGGCAATATGTGTCAGGGAGCTCCAAACTGTGAAACAGGTCTGCTGCCCCTTCTTGTGGTAGGATGTTTATGAGGGTAGTGGCTATCCAGACACTCTGGGGGAAAATAGATTGTCTTGTCGTATTCTGGTCTGGGCTCAGACCTGGTTTTGAAACAGAATCAGCCTTTATTGCTCTGATGAATGAACACTTTCAGTAGAGGGACAGGGGAGTGTAACCCTCTGCTCTTGATCTCTCTGTAACTTTCATTGCTGTTGATCATAGTCTCCTCCTGGAGAGTATTTGTGAGTTGGTTGCGCTGTGTGTTTTTTGAGGGGGGGCAGGTTGTGTAGCAGGATGCCACAATGCTATTTAATACCTATATAGAGCTGCTTGGAGCAGTCATTAGAGGACTGGGGCATGGTGTCATCAGTATGCTAATGGCACCCATTTCTATTTCTCTGTTACCAGAATCAGGAAGCCTTACTGAATATGTCCTGCTCTCCTTGTGTCCTTAGTGCTATTTCCTTGCTCTCCTATCTTTTAAAGCTCCTTTTTAATCAGATCTGTGAGTGCTTTGTGATACTGACACATTGCATATAAACAGTCCAAGTTTTATGTGAAGCAAAGCTGAATCCTGTGACCTGGATAAATTATGCAAACGGAAAAAAATGCATAATTTACTTTGTAAAAATTACATAATGATGCAATATTGCTCAATTTTGGGTTTGCTTATCAAGGTTAGAGGAAAAGTAGGATTGTGGGTACTAAAGCCCCATGCCCAGTCCCTAGAAATCATGTTCAACTGCCCTTTCTGACTTCAGGGAATTCATTATGTATTACACACTCTTAAGCGCTAGAGTTGTATGTGTATGCAAAACAGATTCTCAAGAACTGAATTATGTGCCCCAAACCATATTCTGTGTTCCCACATGCAGAAGCTCTTGCCTTGAGTAATTGGGTCAGTTCCCATTGAAATTTATTTCTAGTAGCAATTATTTACATTTCTGGGAAATTCTGAGCATTGACTCTAAGCCTGCTAACAATAAGTCTGCTATAATGCTTCATGTTCCCTCTGTATAACCCTGTCCTGAAATAGTTCTGTCGCTAATACTGCAAAACACTCACTGAACACTAGTAAATGCCTTCATATACTTGTATAATGCCTTGTACTCCCTGATGCTCTTTGTTCCTCAGCAATCATGGCTGAAAGGTAACCATAAAAATATTATTTGTGTTAGTCTGCACACTTAAAAAATACTATTTGGCGTAAGGGTGACTCAGTAAATACTTTGACACTGTTTCATGTTCTGATTTCAAGTATAGGAAGTGCATTACTGTTATGATGGGAGGGCTGCATAATTGCTTTACGTCTGGTGTACCACAGTGATTAAGAAGTGAGAGCCAGGTAGTTCTTGATTGAGAGAGCATTTTCTCCACAAACTCAGTGATGGCTTTTGACAAGCTGCTATGATCTCAGACTCAGTTCCCCATCTGTAATTTGAGGATAATACGGGGCTTTTAAAAAGTTTAATGATGGTGTAATAGTAGCTCCCCCACCATGTTTAAGTGTTTGGGGAGTAGACTGCTGGATTATGCATCCCAATTCTATTTTAATCCTTATTCATGATTCATTGTCATGTGTCCTGATATATTATTACCCAGTGTATCTGAAGCAGTGTGAATGCTAAAAGTCTAGCTGTTTTACACCAAACTGAAGGGAATGTTGCTCTGGTTGCTCTTGTCTTCACTTGTTTCCAAGTGAGAAAAGGGTTATGGTGTAGTGCTACCTAATGTTGTTCATTGAGGCTAGTTTATACCTGATTTATGCTCTGAGTGCCTATGAATAATTTCTGAATGATCCTGTCTTGTCACAGCAAATTGAGGCTACTGTACATCTCCAGCATGACAGTGCTACATGCTCTGATTGGAACACTTCCTCTTAAGCCATCACCAGTTGTTACCTGGGATATTTGTTGGATATTTGTGTCCTGTTCATGGAAATCTGTTCAGCTGCAGTGAGAGACTGGTTGTGTGTAAAGGGTGAAGTGCAGGAGAAAGCCACCTGACCCACTCCAGGTGAGAGACAGGGAAGCATTTGCAACAGCTCAGGTAAGAGGTGAGGTGGTTTCTAGCTGGGATGGTTGTATCTCTTTATCACTGTGATTAGAGGTGGATTAAGGAATGCAGGTGTCTGGGCCAGGGGGGTAGGGATACCATTCCTGTGATGGTAGATAGGGGGAGGTATGGAGTTGGATGAAGGTATATGGGTGGAGGAGTACTAGTTACATCAAAGCCCTTGCCCTTCTGCTGCACCCTCAGTATCTCAGAATCTGGAGATGCCAACCAGTCAACTCTCTGGGCTTGTGGCTTTGCTGCTAAATGCCAGGTCTCTCCAGAATAAAACACCTATCATCCATGATTTGATTGTGGATAAGGAGATTGATTTGGCAGGTTGCTTACGACGATACCATCCTGAACACCCTGAGCACTCTGCATAGAGCTGCCCTTGAAGGTGACTTGAAAACTTCAATGGGTTCAAAATGCATTGGCCAGATTACTGGCCTGGTTGACTTGAGAATTTAAATAGCCCCTGTTCTGTTGGCTGCCTGTATGTTTCAGAACCCACCCTATTTCTGTGACTAATGTGTTTCCAATACTGATTTTAAATTGACAAAGCCCATCCTGGGAGCTGCTAGTGAAGGACAGGTAATAAATTTATTATCATTATTACCATCAACAGCATGAACACCACCATTAGCAGCAGCATATGGCACAAAGGTTCAATTGGTTTTTGTGAATTGCACTATTAATTTTATTCCCCTCTATAGAGGACCAGTAGTTCATTATTTGCCCCCTCACTCAAGTCATTTGGTATGCAGAGAGAACATGCAGTCAGCCTGACTTTCACCAGACTGAGAAGTGAGGGAGGCGTCAGTCTAATGAAGTGGCTGTCTGAAGAGGCTCATCTAGTGCACACATTAATCCCCTTTTGATGTCAGGAAAAACCTCCTTAAAAACTCTTTCTGGCCTTTAATCTTCTAATTTTTAAAGAGTCTTTTAATATCTTTTATTATTGTAGTATTGTCTCTGCTGCTGCTGCCAGTAGTTGGTTGGTTCGTTCACTCATCTACGTGATTTAAGCATATTATAAAATTTGAGTTGTGATTACCATTGTTTGGCTTTTAGTGTCAGTCTGTCAGATTTATGTGTGTGAATTTATGTTAATTGCAATAATATTATTATATGTTGAAGTTATTGCTTAACTTGCATTGCTGGAGAACTTAGAAGCTAATAAATGGGCAAATTCTTATCTTGTGCTAGACATCCTGTTTTTAAGTGTCTGACAGTCTTGTGCAGGGTGGGAAAGTATGCCATTGCTGGAATTTGATTCCTTCATATTTTTCCTACACAACGATCTTTTAAATCGACCTCCCTGGGTGCTCTTTATTGGGGTCCTTGTCTCCACAAAGGTATTATCCTTCTTACTTATGGACTGGGCATCAATGCTCTGGCTTGGACACCAAATTTCTTTGTCCATAAACCATTTAGAAAGTTAGTGGCTCTGAGATTGCCACCTTGGAATCTGGAGACTTATCTGTATAAGAGTTTTAGATGATCATGCCATTATTGAACAGTTTTCCCCAGTATGGGTTTCATCATTCCCCCACAAATTTGCTTAGTACATTACCTTGAAATCTTGGACACTTCTTTGATACTGGCTTTCATTTGTGTAATCTTCATGACAAGCTACCTTAAAGTCTATTGCACTATTTGGGGACCAGCTATTCCAATGTTTTTCATCTTCCCACTGTGCTAGGACTTAAATATTTGGCAGAGGTAACTAGTCAACTTGCTACAGGCACAGTGGATCATGGTGCCAGTCAGATGTCACCTGTGATTGTGAGGACTTGCTATCCGAGACAGGCTTTAGAGAAATACAGCTTTATGTGCGAATGTGTTTAGGGAATTATGCTTCTCACAGAGTGTGGGCCCCCTCTTCTGGCCAAAAGAAACTACTGCTAAAATAGACCACTAGGGCATGACATTTACATTTCTCTCTACAGTGCTTCAGTTCTTTGATATTTTTAACAGTATGTAATATCCTATTTTCCATATTCAGTCTAGAGCATCGGGGTGAGCTGATGGCTCATTTTAATGCAGGTTATCAACATGTGTGTATGGGGTATGTGTGTTGTGAGATCCTAGTGACTAAACCCTATAAAGTGGTATATCTACACAGATTATATATTGAATCTCCATTGAGAAATAAGGAATTACACTGCTTATAGCTTATAGTGGATAAGAAAATTTCTGTGTATAATTATTTATTTCTTTATTCAAAAGCAAGATATAATGTATATATATATATAGGGCTGGGAATGTCTGTTGCCAGAAATCCCAGAGATCTGATCCCAATCAATGTAAGCAATACCAAGATAGAGGGACCCTTGAACTCTTTCAGTAAAAGGTGTTTAGTGCTTTTGTGGTTCAGGAATTTGGAGCTCTCCCCCATTCCTATTGTCTTCTTAGAATATGATGGTGGCAAGAAAAATAGTCCCATTCATACAAATCAGTCTGGAAGAAAATGTAAAACTACTGGAATTTCTGCTTCAGGTGACCCGAGTCAAATTTTAAATATTTATTAATAACAGTAGGAGTTACAAGTGTAAGCCAAATTTAAGCAACAATTTTTTAAAAAGAAAACTTATATGCTTTATTTTAAGAAAGTCTACTAAATGGAGAGCGGGAGATTGCATACTTGGATTGCTCCCCTCACCCTCATAGTACTATTTTCTCTTATGAAATGTATACTGTGACTATACAGGATATGCAGGAGCTCCAAGTTAATGTTTGCATTTCCTGGCTTTTTGTTATTTCAGCAAAATGAACAATGCTGTATTGAAACCATTATGGACTTAGAAAAATTATTGTGCTGAATTAGATTTTCCTAGGAATACAGTAGGAAACTGTATTATAAAAATTTTATGCTCTCAAATAGAAAAGGAGCAGAACTAAACACAAATGGAGCTCTTTGCCTTTCCATGAGTGTTTAAGCTCCCAGAACGGAATTGGGTCAGTAGCTCTGTGACCATGCTTAATACTTTTGGCTCTGAACCTGTAGACGTAAGGAAATATTCTGTTTCTGCATGAACAGGATGCTATTCACCACTTCTCTTGTTGAATTAATTCATGAAAAAGGCTTCGGCTTCAAATGAGCACTCTTGCTAAATTGTTAGACCTAATATAATTTTGCTTTCATATCAGTTTAAAAGCATTCAAAGCACTCTCTGTGAAATATATAGATATAACATTTGAAATGACTAAATTTAAATCAATTTTCTGTTTCATTCCCTCAAAATAAAACCCCCCTCAGAAAATGTATAAATTTAACAACGTAATTTAACAAAGTAGATGTTAAATGTCCTGTGGTGGAATTTAAATACTTAGGTCTCTGGGATTGTGTTAACAGACTCTGTTAATCTCTCTGGTAGTACATAGAGTAAATTGTAAAATATGCATTGTGCCAAACTGTCCTCGCTTAAAACATATTGGAATTTGGAGGGTTCAAGTGAAATAGGGGGCAGTGTGAGTTTTCCAGAAGTTTTTCCTGTTTTTAGTAAAACAAAACTAAATACCTTGGCAAGCCTGCCTAATATTTATTTGTAATTGGCACACATTCATTCTTAATGAACTTACATAACAGAAAAATTTCCACCCCATGTCATTTACTGAAGGGGAAGAAAAGTGTGAAAACAAACATTTTAGAACTTGATTTCTGTTTTCACCACTTAGTAAAACATTGTGTTGCAGTTTTAAGTAGATGTTTGCTTTAGGCTTTTATCTTTGATTTGGGATTTTAGACTTTCTCAAATAGAAGTAAGAATCATGTTTTGTAGCCTTGTTAAGGTGAGGTAAATATTGTGTGTCTGCCTTGGAAGTTGGATCTGCAAAGGTCAAACTTTATCAATTTTCTGATATGGAAATATAAAAGAATAAATTCCATCCTAATAAATAATTGTGACAATGGGAAATTCTAATAAATGGCTTTTCAAGCTTTGTTTCCCAGGTGCAGTTCAAGTACAGATTTATACATTTTAGAAGTTGGGAATAGTTTGAATACCATAAGCAGGACTTGTTGATTTTTGCTGCATCAAAATCTAGGCGCCCCAGATGACACACATAAGAATCTTATGGCTCAGTTGAAAGACCCATCTAGTTCAGCATACTATTCTCATAGTAGCCAACCAGATGCCTGTTGGAAGCCCTTAAGCAGGACGTGAGTGCACTAGCATTCTCCTGTTTGTGAACCAAAGCAATTGGTGTTTCAGGGGCATAGTGTCTGTGGTACTGGAGGTAGTTCACAACAGTTGACAGGAAGAACTGAGAACAATGTATCTTTTCCCTGCTTCTTTGTAACATATAAATCAGCTGTTGTCTTCAAGCACAGATGTGTTCTGGAGCAGATTTTATATTTAATACCAATTTAAAATTAGAGGAAAAGCTGACAAAAACTGTTCATATTTACTGATGTATGTAAAATTTCCACATTTCCCAAAGTTGTTCTGTACTTAGAGCAAACTACCGTACTTTTCTGTGTATATTTTTTTACTCCAAAATCATGTTCAAAATTAGGGGGACATGGGATTGGTTGCTGCCATGAGTTGGAGATTGTTATTGGTGGTTGCGGCAAGGTCTGGTGTTGATTGGCTGTTGCTGCGGCAATTGGACGGGCGATGTGCACTTTTTTTCAGCGATGGGACAGAGGATAGGTTGCTTTGGCGATGAATGCGAGCAGCATTGTCAGTCTGACAGGTGAGCGATTTATTGCATTCCCCCCTAAGAAAAGCTCAACAACTCTGCCCCCCCAATAGCTCAACAATTCTGGGCAGTCCTCCCCTCCCAAAAAATCTCAACAACTTTGGGGAATCTCCCCCCTTTATTAATTTTGAGCCCCCCAAAATAGGGGGCACGTTATACACAGAAAAGTGTGGTAATTCTGAAATGTCCTACAACGTACTAGAGTTACAAAATACAGCAGGGGAAAACAAGACGAGTCACTTTCAAACATGCCCTAAAAAGTCTTTTGTGATTGACAAGAAAAGACTTGCTGTTGTGTAGGAAAGCAGTATAAACTTCTCAAAGAGATGTAATTTTGCCCCAGTAATTCAGTGCTGTGATTACTTTGTGGTCTTGTATGTGTGTTATGTGCTGTGTGAAACAGTTTGCATGACTGAAGTAAATAACTATCCTGTTCATACTCTAAAATTTCACTAATGTTCCCAAAATGATAGTAGCATAGTTGATAGAAGGCCTGAGCATTAGGTTCTGAAGTCAAACTTCAGCTTAGCTGTGATTAGTCTCTCATTGGTGATATGGGGATAATGTTGACATACATATTGCTAGAGTTATTGCAAGGATTTTTGAGAAGGCATGTGAAATACCTGTGTGAAAAATATGTAGGAAGTGTGCTATATACATTCAAATATAGAAGCTCATGTGTTGTAGCAAGAGCAGCTGTTGTTTATTGTAGAGGAATTGGCATATTATAGATTGGCTTCTTTAAGGTACATTGTCACTTTCAGATGTTGCGTTTTCTTAAGCTACCAAACATGTGTTTTATTTTTTGAAGAAGGGAATGAAGGGTCCTTATGTGTCATTAGATATTGTGAATCAAAGCCACTGCACCATTCCACATAACCACTAGATGTCACAAGTATTACAGGAGCCTGAGAGGTTACTAAGGGCCTGGTGGAAATTCAACATGTCACTGAACTTCACATATTTCACTGTTTCCACATGGTAGTTGCCAGAAGAATCTGATACAGTGTGATATAGAAGCAAGGTACAACTGGAATAATGAAATTTCAAAAAATGAGCCTTTTTAAAGGGCTGGTTCTAACAGTCCTATTGGGCATTGTAAATGCCTCAGGTGCACTTGATACTCCTTTTACGTTCCTGGCTTTTGCTTGTGTTTTTATGGAAAGATGGATTGAACTTCAATTTAAGAATATTCGGTAATCCCTCTCAGGACATACTATAACAGCTGGTATTTCTGTGTTGCAGCAAATCGATTCCATGCAGCAGACAGCAGTACTTATAGCTGGATTCTGATACAAAATTACAAAGCATTTTGAAACAAATTTAGCCAAAGCAAACATCACTGAAAAAAATGTAACTTAATTTACAAGTTTTGGAGAAAAGAATCTTGTTTCATTCCAACAAAATATTAAGCTTTTAACTGGTAAAGATTTCACCAGGTCATTTATTTTCACTAATATATACATAGAGATTCTGAGGGGAATAACTTCATACCACACAACCCTTTAGAATAAGGGTTTTTGAAAGTTAATATCAAGGAATTTAACCACAATAAAGAAAAAATGAGGAATGGCATCCTCACTTGTTAATATTAAGTGTTTTATATATTTATTAAGGCTTTGGTCTTTAAACTTTAGTATCTGCAATCACAATTAGTATTTTGCAACCTAGGTGTTTATTAATATAGATAATGCACTTTTGCTGTGGAATAAAAGGTTCAAGGAATATACCTAAAAAGCTAGTGGATGAACAAATAAATAATATTTTTAAAAGACCTGGTTGGCTTCAATAACTAGTTTGATTCTGCGATAGCTTTGTGACTCTCTAGGCCCAGATCTTAAAATTTTATTTTTCAGCTTTGACTTGTGCATGTTACACTTGCACCAAGACAAACTGAATTGATGCTTTGCAAAACTTGTACAGTGTGTCCTTGGCCTGGCATCAAGTGCCTTAAAAAAAGTAAAAATCTGTGTGTAGATATTCTGCCTTCTTCTGTTTTAAGACTGAGTAAATAGAATTGTGCCAGAACACAATAACCGCAATGCAGTGCAGAGTTATATAGGCCCATAGATTTATCCCCAAACAGCCCATTTATCTATTGAATATTAATAATCAAACTCTCTAAAAAAATATCCTATGAAACATTTGAACTTCTGTCTTGGATATAACCCAGTTTTCTGTCTAACACTTTTGTAGGCTGTCAAACAAGCCTGTTAAAAAGCTGAAGTTAATTATGTGAAAATAAACAAATAAATGGTGCTTTAGAATCAGCTTCAAATGAAGTTATTTCTTGCCAGCAGTAAATGATGGGTTTTAATTATAGTTCTTTGATTACTTTTCAGTAATCTTTTAGCATGTGATCATTTGTATATTAAAACATGTTTGCCTCTAGTTCCATTAATAGGAATGACAAAAATGACCTGATTAAAAACTTAAAATAAATGTTGTAGTTATTGTAAACTATTATAGTGGACACAAAAATACATTTGAATATATCCATGGAAAAAGCTAAAGTCACTCTATGTTTATTACATTTTTTACAAGTTAAAATTAACTCTCTTTCCTTCATCCTCTCCACTTGAGGACACTACTTGTTATGCCAGTCTTAATGCAGGGTGTGTTAATAATTGTGGCTTAATATTCAACATGATAATCCTACAGAGAAGTGGTCATTCAGCATGTGGTAGAAGCACACAATAATCCTAATAACAAAAATTTCATTAAGTTAAAATTTTACAATTTCATATCTGCATTTCTGGAGTTAGTACTGTCACCAAATACATTGGAATGGTTGAGAGATCCATACCATAGGGATGACTGTTAGGATGGTTATAGATATTTGTATTAGTGGAAAGTACTCAAACTGTAAAAGAAACAAAACAAAAACAACCCCACCAAAACATTTCTAATTGGCAAATGCTCAGTCTCCAGGTTTCTTTCGGAAATGGGTTTTTAGACATATTTTTCTTTAATAGACTATATTGGAAGTTGTTTTTGAAGTGATGTGGAATTCGAAAAGCAGTTTTGTATGCAGGGGGTGAGGATGTCAGTTGCTCATAGTAAAATAAATAAATAAATAAATAATAAATAATCTGCCAGGTTAGCACAAGTCCCTTACATCAACCCAAGCAACTGTTTGGTTTGTGGCTGTAACTTACACATAGATTAAAGGAAACCCCATCTGGATAGTACATATTATTTTTAAGATCCTAAAATAACATAGTATGAAGAAATAGTTTTCAAGTTGCTAAACTAGGTTAGATATACGTTGGCAAATTACAGCAACTTATAATTCTAATGATTATTTGTTATGTTTCTGTTCTTTCCAGGATTGCTTTGAAATTGCCTCAGTCTCGTAGAAAACTCAGCTGCATGTAATTGAACTGAAACTTTCTACCTCCTTCTGGCTCCAGCGCTGTTCTAGTGTGTGTCCTTGTTGCAGCTCACAGACTAAACCATGCCAGCTTTATCAACTGGATCTGGAGGTGACACAGGTAGATAAGCTCTGGGGTTGCTAATTTTCTGCAGTTTGTTAGATTTTACATTATGTGTAGATAGGGATATATTGTCCTGCTCCATCTACAGCGGCACATAAGAAATTGTGTGTGACTTGTACAGGCATCCCACCACTTGCATGTTTGTGCATGACTGCACATGCACAGTGCTTTCCCACACGTCCTGCTTCCTGCTGGCCCCAGAGATTCAGTTCTACTTGTGGATATTTTTGGATATAGTATTTTTGGTATGGATTAAAGAGAGAGCAGCAGAGAGGGTGTTTAAGGGATGTTTAGAGGGTGCTCCCCACTTTATGCAATTTTTCTTATGCATGCAGGGGCCCGTAATGTAACTCCCACATAAGTGGGGAGTTGCCTCTACTATAATATAGTAGGGAATGTACATTCCAATAAACGTGTTGAAGACAAATGCATGCTAATGGAACAACATCCATACTTGGATGCTATTTTAGATGCGTATCCAAGCCACGCCTGTAATTCCCAATCCAAGAAGTGATATGCACAGGCAGAAGCAAACTCCAACCTGTGGATCTCTTTATCGGGGTTTGTATATGCTTTTAGGGGACTAACATAAGCTTTGTTGCAAATTAAAGAACTATGAATTGTATAACTATAGTAAAGGGAAACTGATGTGTAATAGTTTCAGATATCAATAATTGCAGCAGGTTTTATAATCAGGTTTTATTGTAGTTTTTTTAACAACTGCATTCGACCTCCTTCACAAGGATATCAAGAATGTGTTTCATTTATGATGTATGCTGAAATTTCTCTATAAGGTAGCAAACAAATGTACATATCCTTAGTTTTGATTCTGCTAGCACAGTACAATTTCTCTGTTTAATTTTAGAAAAGCAAACTTTTAGACAAAACCTGAAGAATTTGCTTGATTCCTTGCTGTATTACCACTCTGTGGCAATTGAAACTGGAATCTTTGCTTTAGCTTCCTGCAAATGCTGTTAGTAATTCAAAGTGTAGAGACTCCTAAAATGATAAGGACCTTCCTAAGGTCTTCTGAAGTGAGTGTTATAAATTGGATTTGAGCCTAACATTCTTAGACTGACTTCTTGAGAGCAGCTCATGGCAAAAAAGAAAGAAAATAAAAAAGAAAGAAATACTTCTCTTTCACAGCTGACCAATAGAACAAAACTCCAGTTGCTATTCTTTTGAGGTAACATGATACTAGGCAAGAAGAGCCTTGTTAATTTGAATGAAGAAGGGTTGGCTATTCTTGAACTCCCTCACAATGTTACTGTAATATTGCCAAGCTGCTGTTGGCATACAAATCTTGACCGTATGCAAAAAACCATGATTTAAAAAACAATAAACATTAATGTACTCATTTTAAAAATATCATTATTGTTCATTTCTAAAGTAATGACAGTTTTCATGTTTGTATTGTTGTAATACCTTCTGTGGGTAGTATTATTAAAACTTGATTATGCAATCCTTACCATTGCACGTAGTAATCAGCTTTTTTAATTTACTTGGTTACTAATTGTCCATTATGTGCATAAACATATGTGATATTTTTACATATATACAACCACTAAAATGGCTAAGTGAGTGAACCTTTTTCAGGTACTTGATACTGATCTTTAATTGCATTGTACAGTAGCAAATGTACAGTGTGGAGCCAGTGTGGTGTAGTGGTTAAGAGCGGTAGTCTCGTAATCTGGTGAACCGGGTTCGCGTCTCCATTCCTCTACATGCAGCTGCTGGGTGACCTTGGGCTAGTCATACTTCTCTGAAGTCTTTCAGCCTCACTCACCTCACAGAGTGTTTGATGTGGGGGAAGAGAAAGGAGAATGTTAGCAGCTTTGAGACTCCTTCGGGTAGTGATAAAGCGGGATATCAAATCCAAACTCTTCTTCTTCTTCTTCAGATGTCAGGATGCAGGTATCTTTGTTACTGAATATTAGTTCCATATAACAAAATGTTATCCGATCCTTTTACAGAACTGTGAAATAATTTTTTGCTGTGAAAAATGTAAGCCTGTTAGAAATATCAATGAACAGTAATGATTATTCTACTTTTGTCAAAGTGGAAAAATTAAAGACTGGTGTGTTCTATTTTATTAATACAGTAAAATTTTACAGTGTTGTTCTGGGCTTAGGTGTATGTTCTTTAGTGTTTATTACCCCTTAGTTACAATAAAATATTGAAGTTGTAGCTTGGCATTATGGTTCAGAATTCTGATGTAGTAAATTACTTAACAAATGAAGGTAAATGGACATCCATTTGTCCTAATATTGATTTTAAAAATATCTCTGACAAGATTAGTTCTTTCTTGTAATATGTAAGAGTGATGGAACGCAGTGACCATATTTTTTTATCATTTAGTCCTACTTTATAGCTTCCACAGACTTGTTCTAATAATGAAGCTATGAAGGATATGACAAGAATGGTGATATTAAATTTCTCTAGACTAACAGTAAATTTTTCCACTCTGATGTCAAGAATGTTGAGCATCTGGACTCTGAGAGTGAGTAGTTTACCACGTGAGCACTTTCCCCAATTTCTTAGCCATTTATTCTTCTCCTAGGAACTAGCTGTCTTATGTAGAAAATAATAGTAACGGAAACTGCTCTCTAGAATTGGAAAAAGTTGTGTGCTGTTCATTTTCCATTATTTGTAAGAATTATTTTATTACATTTTTCAGGTCTTTTAAAAATAAAATCACTGTTATGACAATGTATCCATGTATTCAATAAGATTAATAAAGTTTAGGAAAGCAGTACCACGGATGTACTGTAGACACTGTTTACAAGTCCGTGCTACAATAATTGTTACTAGATTTTTATCCTCAGGGGCCTCCTTTAACGCAGTTTACCTTGTGAAACTACTTCCATGAACAACCTATAGTTTTGGAATCATTCATTCCATCCACCTCTAAGAAGTCTTCCAAAGACTTTTGGATCAGGCATTGTTAGGAATGTTGGATTGATCTAAATATCAGTCCCAGATAAAGTAGGCTTTCATTCATGGAAAAACTATGTAATAGGTTTTGAACTTGTAATTCTGTTAACTGAGCTTCATGAACAAAGTGATGTATAAATCAAAACCGGGATTAAAAATGCATACCACTACCCTGCTCTTCAATCAGATGGCCAGGTGTTTCAAATAAGCAGTCACTATATATAAACATATATACATAATAAACTTTGAACAAGTAAGATGAAACTTCGCCTGTGTATAATAGCTGGGAAATCCT
Source organism: Podarcis cretensis (assembly GCF_951804945.1). Classification (NCBI taxonomy): domain Eukaryota; kingdom Metazoa; phylum Chordata; class Lepidosauria; order Squamata; family Lacertidae; genus Podarcis; species Podarcis cretensis. Next base: position 21,098,874 of record NC_137181.1, read on the forward strand.
CTTCCATACCCCATTTCCAACTAGCATTTTCAAAGATTTTCATCAGGCATGGAGACAAGGGAGATGCAGCTCAACTTAAGTGCAAGTGAAGTTGGGTGTAATAATAGTATTATTTCTTTCTTAATCTTCACTATTTTTAAAGCTCAGGTGTTAAAGGCCAGGATAAATAGCTGCATCTTCAGCATGTGATGGAAATTACATAATGAAGGTGCTAGATGCACCTCTGTGGGAGGGAATTCCACAATTTATAGGCTGCCACAGAGATTGCCCTCTCCTGGACAACCCCCTTGAACTTTGGAGGGCAGTCAAACCACCAAGAAGGCCTCCTCTACTTCTCTTAACACTTGGTGATCGCCTTTCCAATATTTGGTGCCTGAACAAAGCACTTAGTTTTCCTCATGTATTAGAAATTGGAAGTTCAGTTTGAAGACCAAGATGATGTTAGTATATGTGAAAGTTTATCATTTTGAATCTAAAATAGTACTAGTCTAGTATGAACCGATATTGCAGAATAATGGCCAGTTATATAGGTTGTAAAATGTTCATGGGCTTCATTTTTACACGTGTGCGTTCGCGCACATGCACACACACACACACAAAATGTTCAATAAGTTCCTTAGTAGCAATGAATGGATGCCAAATGAAAATGCAATATTAAGCAGGATTGGCAGTTTCAAAGTTTTTAGCTTTGTTTACTAAAGACAGTGGTACCTCGGGTTACATACGCTTCAGGTTACAGACTTCGCTAACCCAGAAATATTACCTTGGGTTAAGAACTTTGCTTCAGGATGAGAACAGAAATCGTGCAGTGATGGCACAGCGGCAGCAGGAGGCCCCATTAGCTAAAGTGGTGCTTCAGGTTAAGAACAGACCTCCAGAACGAATTAAATACTTAACCTGAGGTACCACTGTACAGGTAACATGTATTGGGGGGAGGTATAATCAGTGAAAATCACATTCCTGTCCTCACATTAACAAAGGCATTCAATAGATCAACATTTCTTCAGAGAACTGTGTAATTCCTTTTTGAGAACATCTCTAATAACAAAAACAAGCTTCTCTGATCATTTTGTACAATGTTCAGCTGCAGCATGGTGTTTGGGTGTCTTCTAGAATGCATTTTTCAGTCATGTAGGGCACAATGATGTCCAACAGGCCTAGCATATGCACTTTCTGAGTTAACTATGTACATAAGAACATGCCCCAATATTTTCAAAACACAGTAGTTCCAGAGGAGATAAGGCAATGGGTAAAACATGCCTGAAAGTTCAAAAACCGCTCCTGTAGCTATTTCAGTCTGCTTTTGAGCTGTTGCAGTCCACATGGTGGGGCGATGCCAGTGCTGCTGTAGCTTATATGAATGGAGCAGCAGAGATTATGCAGACACACTAGCAGGAGTGCTGTGTGAACTCCTCTGGTGTATCTCTGCAGCCCTTACCTTCTATAGTTCTACCCTGTTAAGTTAAGCTGCAGCAACATTGGTTTGGGGAAAACCACTCTAGGCTTCACCTCACCAGCTGCTGCTTTTTGAGCAAGGACAGTGCATGTGCAAAGCTGTTGAAAACTTGCCACCATCTTGCCTTAAGTGACCACCAAATATCTCTTCACTTTTTCTCTTAACTCTACTAATCTTTTGTGATGAAGGCTCTGGGTCATATTAAGTATAAAAACAAATCAGTGAGAAATGGAAATGGGACTATCCAACAATATTGTTTTAAATAAATGGTTATAATTTTCTACTTACTGTGGAATCCCAAATTGTTGGTTTTTAGAAGTGTTGGGCTAATTTTTCATTCACTTTCTATTCCTGTTTCAGCAGCATAATTTCTCTCTTACAGTCCCGTTTTGATAAAGTGTTTAATATTTACATTAAATCTCTTCTTTAAAAATGGGATGGAAAGAGATCTGGACAATACTCCTTAAAACTATGTACCATATTCATTTTGATAAATGTTCAGACAGCCTCTACTGTATATAAATCTTATAAACTAGGTGCTTTGCTTCTGTTAATCCAACTACTGAACTTGTGATCTCTCTGTGTGAGTACGGCCCCTGATACAAGGTGTTGTTTTGTGTAAGTTCAATGCTTTTTATACTAGGAAAAATTGTAGTGATTTTAGTGTTACCCTGTTTTTATGTTTAAGAAATACTATAAATGAGAGTAGGTATAAAATAAAGCAAGATTTGAAATATGAACATTGCCTCCCAAAAGCCCATAGAAAATGATGTCTGGAAAGAATGTTTTTTTCCAGCATACTTTAAATAATGCCAGGAAAGAGGGGAAAACATTAAATCAGTCCCCCAAGGTGCTGTATTTAATTTTAGAAGAGGCATACGATGCCTCCAAAGATCATGCAGTAGCAGTGACTTAAAATATGAAAACGAAGGATATAATCATCACATTGATAGATTACTAAGTAGCTTTACAGAATATGCTTGAATGAAAATTATTTTGGAAAGCTGTTCTTGTGATGCAACAGCCCTTGGTCTGATCATAAACATTTTTACTCAGAAAAGTTCAGTGAAGTTTACATCCTAGGAAGTCTAGTCAGGATTGCAGCAATAGAATAAAAATCATAGTAGTGTCATACTATGGTGGGTTAGCCAGGAGGTTATCAGTGTTTTCAAAGACTATGGCAGGGAGAGACTTGTGTCGTCTTAACCCCCCCCCCAAAAAAAAAAATCCCACTGGAAAAACTAAACATATGCTATGGATTGATACCTGATCATGCTAGGTTACCTCCTCTGGGAAGGCTGCTGCAAGTTCATGTTGCTATGTTTCTTGGACAGCAGCATGATGGATGGTTTTATGCTGTATGCTACTGTGAAAACACTGTGCTACTGTCTGCCCCTGGGAAATTGCTCTGAGATGTGCCACAAATAACTGGGAGCAGCCATTGCTTTAATCCCCGTGGAGAAGCCTGGATAAATCCTATGCATGCACTCTCTCTTTAACAAAATATAACTTAATCGTACAAGGATTTTGCTCAAAGAATTGGCTCCTGAATAGCTAGCAATGAAGTATTCATTTTTGTGCATCTATTACACCCAAGATCTTTTTTTAAAAAAAGCAATGTATTGGTGAGAAGTATTTAGAGAAACCACAAACTCTTTTTAATGGACCACCCTATCCATTTTCTGTTCTTATAAGGATGTTTTTCCTATTCATGACTCATTTCACTCTAACATCAAGGGAAATGGAATAACGATTAAGCAAAGGAATGCATGTGTTTCTGGGTTTTGTCCCTTTCCAAAAAGCTTTATGAATTCTTGGTACAGTGTTAAGTAAATATATTGCTATAGAAGCTTTAGCAACTGTTAATAAAGTAAAAAGTACCCTGTTAGTAACTACTTTTTAAACCAAACTTCTGTTTCTGGTTCGTTAATGTTTTGCTGGCTACTTCCAATCCCACTACTTGCTTAATATAAAATGGTGTAGGCTGCAAGGTACACAGGAGGGTTAAGTGAAATTAATGAGATCACCCTTAGCTTTCACTTTGTGTTTTATTTTCACTTTATAGGTTTGTATGAGCTGCTGGCTTCATTGCCAGCCCAGCTGCAGCCACATGTGGACAGCCAGGAAGACCTGACCTTCCTCTGGGATATGTTTGGTGAAAAAAGCCTTCATTCACTGGTAAAGGTAAACCACACTTAAATGTTCATTCTTTTGTAGAAGCGCTTATGGAAAAACATTTTGAGCAGCCTCTAGTAAACCAGGAATCAAACTGTTTCTTTGTGAAAACAAAACAGCCTTGTTTCAACTCAGTGCTTCTGTGAGGGGTGGAAGTTGTTAAAAGGATTCTACCCAAAATACAGAGATGATTTCATTTAATAGTGATGTTTTGGCAGTATACACTAATGTAACAAACATATGATGTTTGCCCTTGTTTAGAATGAGGTAGCACAAAATAGTAGCAGGAAATCTGAGACTCCTTCATGGTCAACATTCAAGGCCTGGAGTTTAGCTTAAACAAACAAATGTTCACAGCAAAAATTAGACGGGATATATTTTTGAGGTAAAAGATGGCAACAGTTCAGTAGCCACATTAATTTAAAATAATTTCCTTTAACAAAGTCAACTGAAATTCTAGTAAGACTCTTTAATTGGCTTGCATCCATTGAAAATTGTGTTCAGCATATAAATATATTCAAGTAGATCATGATAAAATAAACTTGGTAGAGTAATTCATGGATGTGTCCAGAGAAAAATGGTAAATATTCATGTATATAGTACTTTCTAACTTAAAAAATACTTTACAGTTTTAATGTCCATCATTGCAATCATGCCACTAGTATTACGATTTCACAGAGAGCTAACATTAAAAGCCACTTGCAAAAGGCAAGTCCTATAATTTGAACTTGTAATACATTGTTGGCTGGGCCTCTGGGTAGGAGAGGAGAGACTGTATGGGAAAGTGGGAAGTACACTGGCTTCCCATTCCAGGAATAAAAGGTTCCTTTCCCAGAGGAAAGGAAAAGGCTTTTATTGAACTCTGTTGCAGTCCCTTAACACATTTGTGGCTGCATTCCCGCCAAAAGAAATGTGCCCATAATCATTTGCAACATCACAAAAATAGGGTGTACTTGGCTTCTGAATCACTACTCAGGTTTTTAGCCTTTGGGTTATTTTACATATGTAGCTGCTTCTCCAAGTTATGGAGATGTCTAGGAGCATTTCCCTACAACTTCTCCTGGTTGGATGACTCAACCCTATTTTCATCACTTAGAGTGGGGGTAGCCAACATGGAGCTTTCCAGGTATTGTTGGACTCCAGCTTCTATCTCTCCTGCTCAGCATGGCCAATAGTCAAGGGTAATGAGAGCTGTAGTCTATCAATGTTAAAGGGAGCACCAGGCTGGCTATCCCAGACCTAAGGCTAGACTGGGAATGGGGAACTTGTGGCCCTCAGTATGTTAGAATCTAATTACATTTGGAGGGCCACAGAATCTCCCAACTAGACAGATATAATACAATATATAATATGTAGATAGCGTATGAGGCTTACCTGGAAGATAATTGAAAACCTTAGCTTATACAAACTTCAGTGGTTGCTTGCTTTGATTGGAGCATCATGCTGAGAGTCCATGGATTTGTCTAATCCTTTTAAAAATCCTCCTTTGCACCAAACTAGATGACATAAAATGTCTAGTTGCAAATGTAAGATTTGGGGGAATGATTTCTTTAAGGATCACAGGAAGGAAGGAGAGATTAAACTCCCTGCTCACTGCCTCCCATGATCCCAATAATATCAGACATCTTCCCATGGCTGCCATTTACATTTAAAACAGGTGCATTAAATGCAAAGGTGTAGTTAGCATCTTTGTATTTGCATGTCTAGATTGACTCTAATCCCAGGATATAACCCAATGCCAGTTGAGAAAATAGATGGAATTGAAAATCTGGAACAGCCAAAATGGTGTGTTTTCTTTCAACCAGTGTTATATCTTCTGAATATTTTTTTTTGATAGATGTTGTTTAGTTTGGTCTTTTACCTTTATTTATGCAAGTTATGTTACATACACTGAACACAATGTAGTACCTTTTTATCTTAGATTGTGCTAAAGTTCCTGCGTTAATTTGACTCTAAGCCAGGGGGCATCCATGCATCTTGGGGCGGCTAATTCCTTTAATTATGCATTGTTTGAAGTACTTGGTTTTGTCTGTTCTGAATCTATTGCTATTAACTTCATTGGGAGATATATAGTTTTCTAAACTAAAAAGCCTTAAACTTTTACCTTTCCTCGTGGGAAAGTTATTCCAATCTTTTGATAATTTTGGCTGCCCTTTTCCAGCTCTTTCATTGTTCTTTTTGAGATGAAGCAATCAGAATTATAGATATCATTCCAGATAGAGCCATTATGGTTTCAGTTGCTTTCCTAGTTACCTCTGGCATAAAACTAGATTATTATTTTTTTATAAATAAAAACCCTACAGTTAAAGTTCTCTACTGTGATGACAGGGCCTCTGTCCTGGTTAGTCACTGCTAGTTCTTCCATCATTTTATATGTGAAGTTGGGATTTATTTATTTATTGCTCCAATATGCAACTTAGACATTGGGTAACAAATTAGTAAGTAAGGTAGAGTCACCTAATTTTTAGGCATCTGGTTGGGGATCTTCACAGTCTGTTTGGGATTTCACCACCTTACATTTTGGGTGTTATCCTCAAATCTGGCCACCTTGCTGCTCTCTCTGTTTTGAAGTCCATATAACAAATAACTGAATAACTTACAACATTTTATTAATAAACATCTGACAAGACCATCAGCATTTTCTCTTTTATCTGCTATTTATCATTTTTCTATCCTAACATAACATAAAATAAAATGTAACAACAGCTAAAGCTGGCCATTTTGAGTGATAAAGAAAAGTAGGAGAGAATATTTGTATTAATTAGCAAGAAAATATCAATCTAAAGTGATTTTATAACATATGTTTGGCCAGCAGGACTATGCAAATCAGAGGGACGTGTGACATACTTTCTGGTGATTCCCCGGAATCCATCAGTGGCAGAAATGTTAAAAATCTAGAAAAATATTTTTGGATCAGCTGTAGCTTTAGCCAACTCCCAAGTTGCTGCTGGGAGAGTTCCAAAGAGAAGCAGCAATGCAGCCAAAAAGAAATAGGAATGGAGAATGCTTCATCCTTTAAGGAGAAATGATTTTTCAAAAGGGTAATATGTACATTTTTCAATAGACAGCTACTGATAATATAGAAATCCCAGTTCTTTGATCATGGCTCACTTTTCTTCTCTTAGATATTGTAAACATAGGTTCATCTGAAGGCTAATTAAGCAAAGTCCAACCTTTATATCATTAATACTTGACAGTGAATATGAGCATTGAAAAACTTACTTCTGTGATTCCTCTGAGAACAAAAAGATAAAAGATGACTTTAAAAAAAAGTTTATTTTGTTCTTGGATGGGGCTGCCAGTGGTTTCCCATTCAAGGGATGGATCAGATTAATTAATACTTGCTTAGCTTCTTCAGTGCTGCAGCATCAAGCATTTCTGTGACCTCCAATTTGAATAGAACACTTCCTACATTCATTTGCTCTCTGGTTGTTGCCTTCAAAGAATTAGATTGTAACCCTGGAAAGATACTTATACAGTCATACCTTGATGGACAACCGCCTTGTGAGTCAAACATTTTGGCTCCCAAATGCCGCAAACCTGAAAGTGAGTGTTCTGGTTTGCGACCATTCTTTGGAACCCGAATGTCCGGTGTGGCTTCTGATTGGCTGCAGGAGCTTCCAGCAGCCAATCAGATGCTGCACCTTGGTTTCCGAACGTTTTGGAAGTCAAACTGACTTCTGGAACAGATTCCATTCAAGCTTCCAAGGTACGACTGTATCGGGGAGTGAAACTGCTGCTGACTTTATGCGTGCGCATAAGTATATACAGGGAAGTACAAGGACAATTTATTTATTCATTTACGACATGTATAACTTTAGCCAAAAAAGGCTGTCAGAGTAGCTTATGTATCTTTACATATCTATATCTAGTGCACCACACCATCTTTAAGATACAGACCTCTTCACTTGGTCTATGTTTTGAGTTATAAGTATGTGGCTCTCATGTTTATGTTCTCTTAATTTATAGTTGACATTCTTGTTAACAAAATTTTCTTAACCACAATGTTTTAAAATAGCTATTACTTTGTGGAACATGTTTGCTGTGCAGATGGCACAGTGTCGTTAGAAGTTATCTTCAAACAGAAATCTAATTCAGCTGCCAATTGTGACATGAGGCTGCAATCCTGTACCTAGTTTTCTGGGAATAAGTAACATTCATATCCATGGAACTTACATTTGAGTCAACTTTTGATATGTTTGCACTGTACGTGTGGTGTCTGTTCTCTGTTTTAACATCTAACAAGGGGCTGAAGAACTGGAAATTGTAAAATCTCTTTGGTGGAATTCTGTATTTTACATGCACATGTTTTTTAATTGTTATGTTTTACACACACACCCCTTTCTGAATGTGATGCAAGAGGCACACCACCTTTTATATGGCCTTATATTATTTGAGGAGTTGGCTATGTCTGCCATTGGTGTGTGCCAAATTGCCATTTAAGAAAAAAAATCATCCTGTTTCAAATAGGAATGTTTAAGCACAAAGTTGCTGGATTGAAAATTGTACAAAAATTGTGCATTGTTTTTGAAAGTGAGATACTAGTTAAAATAATTGTAACTACTTTTAAGCTGTAGTAAACTACACACAGACAAACAGAGAGAGAGAGACAGAGAGAGAATTTTCAACACACTTTTAGCATTTGGATTGTTTAATTAATTTGGATTAATGTTTATAGTATTGCACCTTTGTTCTCCAATTATGGCCACTTTACAAAACCAGTAGCTCTTGGTTTCACAGATAAAGGTCGCTGCAGACAAGTATATATCACCTCCTCCTCTCTCACACACATAATGCATTGCAGCCATAGGTTCACATTTGCTCCGCATCTTCTAATGATTGCTGCTAATGACCAAACATAAATAGCATTGCGATGTGAAGCCAATTGTAGATTTCATTGAAATGGAGATTGTAGAAGTAATCTGCTGTAGCCTAGAATAAAGGATAACATAATGGGTGTGCTTCAGGCTGCTGTTGAAAGAACCTTTGTGTGCAAGTTTCAAGGTTAAAAAGTCAAATAGAATTCATTTCTAGCTTTGATGCTATGTCAATAATAGTGTGTATGGAAGGAATCAGTGTACTCCAAGAGGGAAGAAGTCTTCAAGCAAATTCATTTTTTTAAAACTAAAAACAACAAAAATATGGTTTTACTAAAGATCTCTTGAGGGACCTCGGGCTTTAAAGGAGACAAGGTTTAGTAATGTTCTGTGTACAGTGCATGTATAAAAATAGGTTTATTGCTAAAGCGTCATGTTCTCATCTCAAATGGAAGAGATTAATTCAGCTTTCGAAATGTCCTGAAGAGTGTACAAGTTCTAAGAAACTTGAGCTTGAAGTGCGCAACAAAACCTCATCCAATTTTGGACATTCTTTCTGCAGTAGCTGAGCAGGGAGTTTGGCTCAAAAAGGGGCAGGGAAATTTATCTTGGAGGAAGGGTGACTTGTTTGGCTTTAAAGTGAATTTCCTCTACCCACTAAGGGGACCTCTTCCTATAAGCAAAGTCATCAAAACCTTTCCTTACTTACTGAACAAAAAAGTACACTTGAATGAAGTCTCTGAAATTTCAAATAATAGTTGCTTTATTGTGTTGTGTGAGGAACAAAGAAGTCAAAGTATAAAGTTGCTTTCAGAAATAATCAAAAAAGGAAAGGAAAAGAAACTGTGCGAGGAGTAAGGGGGGTTTATAGCCCATATTTAAACTATTCTGTTCAAATGGGCAAAAGTAGAATGCCTTTCTGCATTATAGTACTTTCCTATTAATTTGGATCTTGAAATATATTCTATGTTTGGATCTACTGTCAGTAAGTAAAGCACATATATTGAAGCAGAAGGCAGAATCAAATAGTAATAAAACTAAATATGCATTTTGCATATTGAAACATGGTACAGTACTAAAGTTAATAATTCTTAGTTAATGTTGAAAGTGAAAGGTTAGTACAATTATTTTACTGACCTTTTAACCGCGGCTAACTAGAATTTCAAAGTCGTTTCATACCCTAACTTCAAATCAAGATTAATAGGAAACCTTGGTTAGAATTTACTGTGGTTAAGTTTTGTGCTACCATAAGTTTTAATTACGGTACAGCCTGGTGAAGATTTGGAGGGAGTAGTGGGGAAGGGAGTCGGTGATGCTACGCCTCCTCACAGATCCTTAACCCAGAATCTGCAAACTTTGACTTGCCAAATTACCAGGGATTATTTATGACTCCTCCTATTCTCCAAGGCCTGTGGCTTGATGTCTGCTGCAAGTGGAGAGTTATTTTTTCTGTCTTAATGATGGGTTTTTATAGATTGCAACACAGTGCAAGGAGTTCCATCACCTATCTGGAGCTGAGATCATTCAGATTTCAAGAATACAACAAGAACAAGGATATACTGATCCATATCAGCAATGTATCTAGAAAAGTGTATACAGATAGTCAGGAAGGCATGAGACCTGTGACTTCACTAAAAGGCATACAAGGTTTTAAACTGAGCAGGGGAAAAAATCTGTTGTCAGAATATGTCAGTGGAGAGAGACAAGGTAGCTTCACTAGTTGAGCAGACAAATTCTGAAAGATGCCAGTAGATGCTTCACTTGAGGTTGTTGCTTTGGGGATCCTGACTTATATTTGCTTCAGGAAAATGGCCCATACTTTTCTTCGCAATGTCTAGAGGTCTTTAGGTTGAGGATGAAAATGCTTAGCTAGCAACAAAAAGGATAGAAAGTGCTGGTATATGCCTCCCCTCCTTCCAGATGTTATCTAGGGTTGTCTTGAAGATATTGGAGCAGCAAGTGGAAGAAGTCCTCATGGTACCTGGTTAATCCAGAAAGTTCAGAATACCAGTTCAACAACCTTGAAAGCTACTATTCCCTCCAGAGATTTTGATTCAAGCTTCAGTTGTGTTGTTTCCCTCTTTGCATTACTGCAGAAATACAGCCCTTCCTTTGTTTCCTTGATAAAAGTCTACTCCATACTAGTTCAGGGGTTGCCAACCTGATGCTCACAGGTGTCATGGCATTTAAAAACAAATAAAACATAGGCACACATGTTCTAAGAATGATAAAATCAATGCAACAAACTAAAACAATTAAACCATCCATACAGACTTTAAAGACAATGAAAGAGTTTCATCAGATATAAAATTGATCTTCCATAGAAGACTTGAGTAAACCTCAAGAAAAAATTTCCTTTGATAAATGTTTTCAGTAAGCACCGAAACATCATCACTCTAGGCACCTGTCTGATTTCAGCTGGTTATTGATTCCAGAGAGCTGGACCTGTAACACTAAGACCTTTTTCTAGTACAGTGGAACCTCCATTTTCGAGCGTCCTGGAAGCCAAACAATTTGGAACCTGAATGCCAAAAACCCAGAAGTAATTGCTTTCATTTTCGAATGTGCCTTGGAAGTCAAATGGCTTCTGCTGCGTGTTTTGCAATGGATTTTGCCAACTGCCCACTGATCCACGGTTTTTGAACGTTTCAGAAGTCGAACGGTCTTCCGGAACAGATTACGTTCAAAACCCGAGGTTCCACTGTACAGATTAAGTGCACTGTGTTTTTTATAGAACAACTTACCTCGTGTAGCTTTGATGGTATGGTTAATGAAGACATTTTTATGTTTGCTTATTTTGTATAGCCAGGTAGTTGACAGTTTTAAAATATTGTGTTTTATATGTACCTGTCTGTTGTGTTGTGTTTTGTTTTACTATACTACTGTAAACAAAAATGAAAACAGAACAAAGTGCTAATTCCACCACTTCAGTCAAGGGATGTCAATAAACAATTACATAAGATGCTAAGATCTGAAGTGTTGATACATCACAAGTACTTTTTATTCTCATTTATTCTACGGCCATACTACCCTGAACACGCCCGATCTCCTCTGATCTCGGAAGCTAAGCAGGGTCAGGCCTGGTTAGTACTTGGATGGGAGACCGCCTGGGAATACCGGGTGCCGTAAGCTGGGACGCAGGTGGCGCTGTGGGTTAAAGCCTCAGCTCCTAGGGCTTGCCGATCGAAAGGTCGGCGGTTCGAATCCCTGCGGCAGGGTGCGCTCCCGCTGCTCGGTCCCAGCGCCTGCCAACCTAGCAGCTCGAAAGCACCTCTGGGTGCAAGTAGATAAATAGGGACCGCTTACCAGCGGGAAGGTAAACGGCGTTTCCGTGTGCGGCTCTGGCTCTGGCTCTGGCCAGAGCAGTGATGTCACGCTGGCCACGTGACCCGGAAGTGTCTCCGGACAGCGCTGGCCCCTGGCCTCTTAAGTGAGATGGGCGCACAACCCCAGAGTCTGTCAAGACTGGCCCGTACGGGCAGGGGTACCTTTACCTTTACCTTTAATTTTTATTATCTTTAGAATTTTCTACAGAGATATTTTATGCATATAGTTTAGAGTCTATGTTTATTGAAAATGAATAAATGTGAATTATTTTTTATTTCTTTTAAATCGCAAGTCCTTAAGTATAAAGTGCTGGTGTAAAATATATAGAAGGCAACTCCACTGGTTGCAGCCAACTGAATACATTAAGGATGAAATTTTATGCATATATACCTGAGATTAGGCTCCATTGAAAAAGTAGGACTTACTTATGAGTAAACATGCATGGGATTGCACTCTTGTCTTTATGTTAAGGAAAAAATTGGGGTTATACAATGAAATTTTGCTTCATACAGGTAAAGGGAGTACTGTTTCATACAATCGATAATGAATTAATAGATATTGTTGCCTTAAGGTGTGGTGATGGCTACATTTTTGAGTTGACTTAAAAATGGTTTGGGGCATATGGATTGAAAGAAAAGACGTAAATGATAAGGAAGGAAATATGTGAGAAATATAACTCCAGAAAACCTAAAAGAGGGAAAGAAATAGCAAATGTTTAACTTTTCTGTGGGTTTGTCTACATACTCAACATTTTTTCCATCTGACTTCATACTCTCAGTGCTTCACTAGAAGCTGATGATGAATTATATCTACATGTTCACTGCTAAATGCTTCCGTAAGTTTGTTTCTTTGCAAATGTTTCACTTGCCAACTTATGTTGTCAGACTCTACTTCTACTGCTAAGTAAACTGCTTTCTTCCATTATCTCCTAGATCCATGAAAAACTGCATTACTATGAAAAACAGAGCCCTGTGCCCATGTTGCACGGCGCATCAGCTTTGGCAGATGATGTAAGTGTCCCTGATGAGACCATTGGCACCATATTTCCCCAAACTGTCTGAAAGCAGAGTATAGAATCAGTATATGAATGGGACCGTGTGAGCTGGGTGTGCAAAGGTTTCCAGCGATTTGTCATCACAGGATTGCTAATGTTGTTTTGATTTTTATTAGACATGTTTCTTTTATAATAACACAGCATCTAGATAGAGTCTTGTTCAGCCTTGGTACCACAAAAGAAAAATGGCAGGTTAGAAGTCTACAGTGAAGGTGAAGCTGTTAGCTTCTGGTGTGTTATAAGAGTCATAGTCAAGAGGAATGTTTTCTAAAAATAAAGATAAATGATATAGCTGAAGTGCTGACAGAATAAGAAAAATGACTGATAATACTAAAAGAAATGAGGCTTATGAAAGATATAGGAAGGGGTTGTCAGAAAATAGCTGTTTAAAAAAGAAGCAGAGATTTATATATATTAAAGCTTTCCAAATTACTTTCATAACTAAAAACTAAAATCTAGACGGGTTGGCATTGATAGAGTATTTAATTTCCTGCTACTATAATTTTTATTAATAAAAATCAAGCCTGCCTTTTCTGCATTATATGGTGAATTCTACAACCCTGATGAATTGTGTGCACACCTGTATAAACTATGACAGAGCTTGTGAGGTAGGCAGAATAAAAAGTAAGTTAAACTGATTTAAGTGAAACTCATGCATGCTTGACACAGTGGGAGCACACTCAAGGCTACAGTACAGGTTTTTTTACAGTACAATATTTGGTACAGTACAGTTTTTTTGTAAACAATCTATACATTGATGGTCTGTGTGGTTGCCCATTCTAATTTCTTGTAGGTAATGGCACTCTAAAAATTTATTTGACATAATCATACACAGAATTGCTTCATGCCAGTAGAGATATAGACACAATTTTGCAGATTCACTTTCACTGTTGCTGGAAGTTCCATCATTGTGAGGTGTTGCAAAATTCAGAACAAGAATGTTTCAAACTGAGAGACTCTCTCCCGAGAACTTAAAATGTACCCTGTAATTTGTCCTTGCTTCCTTTATTCAAAAGCATGGATGGAGAATCTGTAGACCTCAAGATGATTTTAGAATCCAACTCCCCTCACCCCCAGCCAGCATGACTAGTGGTCAGGAATGAAGGGAATCATAGCCCAACAACATCTGGTGGAGTGTTAGATTCCTCATCTCTGTTCTAATCCTGTAGCAGGCATAACATGTTAAGCCTAAAACTAATTTTCAGATGAGTTGAGTAATCCTGGCATTTGATTAACCTGTTGTATTTTCAGGGTAGTGTTTTGTGATATAGCCCATATATGATTGGGTTTCTTATTGAAGGTGATCTTTCAGCCTTTAGAATGCTTTTATATCTGGTAACCTAATACAAGCCATGTTCCTGTGATTAACTTGTCTGACATTTAACAAGCTACTTGTCTTGTGTATGTAAACATGATAAAGTTGATAATACTAGCACTCTGCTTCCTTATCCCAGCCCTAAACAGAATAGCTACTGTGGCAATTTGGAAGCAATGTGGATTTCTCCACTTCATTCAGAAGCTGTTTTTTATAGACAGTGTCAGTGGTTGATCCAGTCATTTTTACAAGCAGCCCTTTGTCTGCACGCAAAGGACCATTCACTCAGATGAAGTGCAGGGATTTGCCCTCATTGCTATAAATCAGAATGTGATCTGGGTGTGCTGGTGCCAGATATGATTACTTTAGTCAAACTCAGTTGAAAGACCTGGCCAGAATTTAGCATAAGGGCCAGAAGATGAAGAGTAATGATTGATAGTCTGTTTTTCTTCATGCTGAACACACTGGAAAGTAATAACCTTGAACAGGATTGATTCCTGGTTGTCACTGACACGCTGAGTAAAACAATGCTCTTGCTAATGTTCTTTGTGTCACTTCAATCCCCTTTGCAGCTGGCTGAAGAGCTGCAGAGCAAACCACTAAACAGTGAGATCAGAGAATTGTTGAAACTACTGTCAAAACCCAATCTCAAGGTGAGGATGTGTTGCTTGCACCTGTTGAAATGAACACATGGTTGCTTTGCTCAGCTTTCAAAGTCTGCTAAGGATTTTGCTGTATATTTATTGAGTCCATGTGGATATGCAAAACTGCAGGATTTCCTTAAGTAGTTTAAAAAGGGTTCTATCACACATTATGGTTAGTTATTGATATTTGCAAAACAATTGTAGTGTATGAGTGCAATTGGATATTCTGGTGGAAAAAAATGAAGTCTGTGTTGCTTCATCAGCAGATAATCATACCTTGCATCTAAGCAGGCCTTTGGAGGAGTGCTAAGTCGAAGCAACTTCACAATTTTGTTGCATGACAAATATGCCAAGAAGAAATATTTTGCTTGTTACCATTGTCTGCAAGACGCAGGTAGCAGCAGACTACATAGTTACAGGTAGCCTCCACTTGCTTGTATTTGTAGCTAATTCCATTAAGACACATTTTGCACTTCTTCCTGTCCCTTGTTACTCTCTGTTCTGCTTTTTTTCTATAGGAGTGCAGAAACAAGGAGTGCTGGTAAACCGCTGTGGCACTCTTGGGAGAGAAAGTAAAATGGCATAAACAGTTGTACAGATCTAACATTGCCTGAATATGAAGGCAAGACATATGCTGCGTATAATACCTTAAGGCAGTCTCTCTTCCATACAGTTTTCTATCATAATGTACACACACACAAAAACCCCAACAACTGGGGAAACAGCCAAGTTCTTCCATTCAATAAATTTATACTGATTAAAGATATACCTCTGTTAAATTTCAGTGTAAATTGTGCCAAGTTTAATTTTGTTTTAAAGCAAATTCCTTCTCAGTTACCACTCTGAATAGATTTAATGAACATTTTAATAAAGCACCAAAGCTACTTTGCATATCAAATTCCATATATTCCTCAAAGGACTGTGTGCTGATATTACTTGCACCTGCCATTTCTAAGAATGGGGCAGCTCTTACAACCACTGCAGTCGCAGAGATAGCTGCTGCAGGCTATATCCCAGTAGAAGCTGGTTTACACAGAAGCCATTCCATACAATCCTGTGCATACTTCCATGGAAAGAAAATGAAGTTGTTTTGCATGTATGATGCAGCCAGAAGCTGAACTGAGTCTCCTTCTTTAAGAATTGTCACAATAGGGTCAGCAGAGACACACATAGGTGTATTTGGCAGCTACTGCACAGTGTAGAACTCTTTGTTGCCTGGAGCCAGACAGTAAGACTTTTGGCTTTTGATAGGTAGAAATAGAGAGGGTGCAGTTCTATTGCCTCTTTAAATTGCAATTATTTATCCTTAAATCACTTGCTAGGAGTTGCAGATAAACATATTTACAAAGGCCCTTTATCCTCTTGCAACTCACCACCCTGGGAAATTTATCTAAATTAATTGCCTGAATATCTTAAACAGTGTTTGGGGTGGAAGCAAGTTAATTGGGCAAATTGTTGGGAAATATATTGGGGGGGGTATTTTTGTGTCCCCTAAGTGAATCCTGGGTAATCAATATGAACTGGGATTAAAATTCCAAATAAACCATACCTTCACAGAACGACATCTAAGCCAAAGAATCTAGTGGATTTCAAAATACATGCCATCCTTTGCTGGATGATCTTCATGGTTAATTACAAGTTTTTGCTCCAAGCCAGGAAAATACTATTACACTATTGGCTTGTCTCCCCCTCAGTGGTTTCTTTTTGGCTTCAGTGGATTCATAAGAAACTTTGGGTAGATTATTATAAGCATTAATTACAGGCCAAAGCAGAATGTTCCATGACATATTTGTTAATCATACCCTTATTTGAAACAAAGATATTACACTTTCATAGGAAGCAACTAAAATAGAAACATTATTCGTGTAAAATACACTTTGGCTGTACTGCTTAATACCAAAGAAGCCTATGGCCCTGATGCAGTAGTTGGCAAGGATAGAAGTGATCACAGTTTAACCTGCTGCAAAACCAATTATTTGTGGTTGCTGAGCTCATACGCAAAGTCTATTGAAATGCTTGTGGATTTCTGGATCTGGATGTTAATGAGGCTGGTGCATACCTGCCTGGAGGTTGTCACGAGTGTCGATAAAGTGGAAGTTGCATTGGTCTTCCCAGGATCAGTGGTCTGCCAGTGGGAGAACTGCTCCTGCATTTGATTAGCTTTGCACTTCAGCTCCTTAAGTGTTCTACCATTATATATAAAAAGATGTTGTATGAAATGACGTACACTGTTTTGACCTGTCTCAGTTTGGTATATGAATTGCCTTTTGTGGAGTAAAACATAAGCTTCTTATGTCATATTTATTTATACATAAATAACTGGGTACTCATGGCGTGTCAGGTTGCTATGAGTGAATTTGAAAATCTGTGCACATAAATCAAGCAACAGATCTGTCTTTTTGAAAACTGTAAAGCCAGAAAACAACAAATCAAATATCTATCTCAGATTGCTCAGGAAGGAAAAAGAAAATGACATAATTTTCCTCTTGGATGTTTTATTTTAAGAAATTAACCCTGAACTATGTACAGATCATTTAGATGGAGCAGCAAAAATGATGTTCCCTTTATTGCAACATTTATATCTGTTACAGATTCAGGTGTCCTTTTTATTTTATATAATATCATAATTGCAGATACAATTTGCATACAACCAGAGCAAAACAACTACAAGTAACCAAAATGCTCGTTTTCTCCTCGAAGCAATTTACAAGCCTGCAGAAATTGTCTGACTAGAGATCATGGCAGCATATATGTCTGCTTCAGCTGTGAATGGCTCTATAATGTTATTGTTTAGGGTTTTGTTTTGTTTTATAAAAAGGAACTTGATAATTAAAGGACAGAGGATTTTATCATTGTCCCATTAGCACAATGGCCTCTACCTGTTCAACAGGGCTGCTCCCCGTCCCCCTTCAAATCTTCTCTGGAGGATTGGGAGAACCCTCAGAACAGCTTGGGGTGGGGGAGAAGAGAGAAAGAGAGGAAGTCTTACTGCACAGACAGAGGTCCTTTCCTTGTGCTTCGGGGATAATTTCATTGGAAACTACCCAAAGCACCTGATGATTGAAAAACTCATTTTTATCCTTCTGAAAGAATGGAAAACTGAATTAGTAAAATGGTGGCAAGAGGTGCAGTCGGGAGGAATTTTAAACAGATGGCATGAAGTGTGAACTTTAAGAATAGCTAGACAGTCCAAAGTATCTCCTTAGGTTACTAGCCCTGAGCAGGAGGAAGCAGGAGTGTAAGAAGGCAAAAAGTCACTACTTTTGTGTTGACCATCTCTGTATGACTAACAGTTCTGACTGGTGGATGTAAAACATTCAAAATATTTTCAGGATGGGAAATTGCCTTTTTTTTGTTACAGGAAGTTACATGCAACAATAAAACTGAAATAGTTAAAGGAGAAAATAGCCTAATATGATTTCAAATAATATATATACAAATATAAATATGCAGCTGAGTTACACTAGTGGCATTTTAATACCCCTAATCAGTATTCTTTTGACAGTATCAGGAGCAAGTAATAGCATTGGAGTGGAGTTATTGTGACCATCCCCACTTTGTAAACTTCTGAATTAGAATTAGGAACAGGCATTTTAAATGTTTCAGAGAATTGTAGAGTTTGGAAGGGACAATAAGGGTCTTCTAGTCCAACCCCGCGGGACGCAGGTGGCGCTGTGGGTTAAAGCCTCAGCGCCTAGGGCTTGCCGATCGAAAGGTCGGCGGTTCGAATCCCTGCGGCGGGGTGCGCTCCCGCTGCTCGGTCCCAGCGCCTGCCAACCTAGCAGTTCGAAAGCACCTCCAGGTGCAAGTAGATAAATAGGGACCGCTTACCAGCGGGAAGGTAAACGGCGTTTCCGTGTGCGGCTCTGGCTCTGGCTCTGGCTCTGGCTCTGGCTCTGGCCAGAGCAGCGATGTCACGCTGGCCACGTGACCCGGAAGTGTCTCCGGACAGCGCTGGCCCCTGGCCTCTTAAGTGAGATGGGCGCACAACCCCAGAGTCTGTCAAGACTGGCCCGTACGGGCAGGGGTACCTTTACCTTTTAGTCCAACCCCCTGCAGTGCTGGAATCCTTTGACCAAAAGTGGAGCTTGAACCTATTACCATGAGATTAAGAGTCTCATGCTCTACCAACTGCATTATTCTTCTTTACAGAACTATGCATTGTGAAATGATAAATGATCAGTGCTTTAATCTGAAAAATATTGTACCACATCTAGACATGGCAAGGTTTCTCAGTACTCATCTCCAGCTAGATCATGTCAAAGAATTTAGTTGAACATCAATATTTATATTTAGGTAGTATAGGAATTTGAATCATACCTCCTTTAAAGTTCTAAATATGGAACATGTTTATATTAATGAATCATACACATAGAATTGTAGCTAAAACAAAATAACTTTTCCAGAGCTGCCTGTGTGAATATGATCTTACTTTTAGATTGTGAAACTGGAAATGTAGAAGATTTTCCAATAGCATCCTCTGATGTAAAGACAAGTTGTAAGGTACACACAGTCTTTGTTCATGGAAAGAAAATGAAAAGATTAAAGACTTCAGCTTGCATGGGATAACTTCCTCTTTATTCATGCCTAAGGAATTTACAATTGTATTATAGTTTTGCCAAGTTTAATAAAAGGTGTCCTCCAAACCAAATGAAGGACAAGATGTAACAAATATGCTTTTGCTCTCTCCCTTCTATGTTCAAACAGTTTCAGGGTGTGTTTCCACTTTCTTTTCAAATTGGTGTAGCTTACTCCAGCAGTAACTTAAGCAGACAAGTACTTCACTACTGTACTGTTCACACTTCCAGTTAAGAAAGAAAGTACTGTCCATAGGCTGAGACAAGAACGTAGCACCAGACAAATGGTCAGATGTGAGCCCTGCAATAGTAATAGCAAAACTGCATAAGTGGTAAACTTCCATTTTATCAAGGTCCAATTGTGAATTGGGGGTTTTTTATATGATTTTTTTTCAGGCTTTGCTTTCTGTGCATGATACTGTTGCCCAAAAGAACTACGACCCAGTGCTACCTCCCATGCCTGATGATATTGATGATGATGAAGACTCTGTGAAAATAATCAGGCTAGTGAAAAATAGAGAACCGCTGGTAAGTTTTTTTTAAAAAACCCCAATAACAATAAAATCATACCTGACACTCAAAAATATGAGCCGGTGTCATTGCACAGTTGTGCACAAATTATACACTAATAAGGGGGACTTTGAAATAACATTTCTGCATGTTGGAGGAAAGGTTATGAGTGTCTCTTGGAATGGGGTAGGAAATGTAGGAAATTGATGAGGTGCTAATAAATATGAGTGGTGCACAAAATTTGTGCTCCATCATGACCAGCAACCTCTTCATTGACACTGAGCTGAACAGACATATTGGTAAGGCAGCTACGGCAATGGCTTGCCTCTCCAAAAGGGTATGGGAGAATGTAATGCAATGGCTAATACCAAGATTAAGATTGACCATGCTTACATATTAAGATCGACCATGCTTTATCGAAGTGAGTTGTGGTCAACTTATACCCTTCCAGGAGCGATGCCTCAACACTTTCCAAATACGCTGCATCAGGATGATTTTGGACATCACATGGCAGGACAGAATCTCAAAGATGTACTCTTCCAGGCCCCAATTCCCATTATGTTCACACTTCTGTCTCAGTGATATCAACCCTGGCCTGGTCATGACCACAGAATGGAAGATGGCAGGCTCCCAAGGATGTGCTTTATGGGGAGCTGGCTTCAGGCACCAGGTCCACTGGCAAATCAGCTCTGCCATATAAAGATGTCTGCAAATGTGACATGAAGGCTGGCAATTTTGTGTGGGAATCCCTTGCAGACAACTGCAGTGCCTGGAGACAGGCAGTCAGGTTGTGTATGCACAGCAGTGACCAGAGGGAGAATGACCACCAGGTAGTAGAAATTATTGCAGTTCAGAGATATATTCCAGCAGCTAGGGGAAAGCACTTCACCAAGGCTGGTTAGGTATATGGTCTGGGGAGAGAGGTGTGACCTGGGAAGAGTTCAGAAGGATATATAGGGAGGCCTGGAGGGCTGCATTGGGTCTCTGAACCTGATATTCCCCACCCCTGGCTTACTGGCTCTCTGGGCTGATAGGAGATCTGATCAGATTTAGATTTCAAAATTCAGTTTCCATTTCAACCCATCTCTGTTGCCACAAATCACTGCAGAGAAAGCTTGGTGGTGGTAATTTGTAGTGTGAATGAAAGTAGTAACTCATTCCTGTAGGCTTCCACACCAGCCATCTCCTACATATGTCTTTGTTCATGCTGCTGCACTTGTCTTGTACCTGTTTTATAATTGTAAAAACAGTTACCGTAATGTAAGAAATATTCCACTTTTTAAAAACACTGAATCCTTCACCATGTGTTTTCCAAAGCAGTACTGAAATGTAGAATGGTTTTCAGGTCACTTAATTTTGCTTGGTGAAACTATCCAAGATTCCCCAAGATGCCTTAGTCCAAATAGTAATTACTGTGTTCTAAAGTGGGATGTTCTTTTAAGCACAGATAATGTGGGAGATGTGGA
The DNA here is from genome assembly GCF_951804945.1 of Podarcis cretensis. Taxonomy (NCBI): domain Eukaryota; kingdom Metazoa; phylum Chordata; class Lepidosauria; order Squamata; family Lacertidae; genus Podarcis; species Podarcis cretensis. The sequence continues at coordinate 21,120,215 of NC_137181.1, forward strand.
AAACTCCTCTGAATGTAATCTTTTAAAACAAAAACAAAATCTGGCCTCTTGCAGTCTTCTATATGTAGTGTTAAGGTTTTCATTCTTCAGTACTCGAACACCTCACAAATACTTTAACACCCAGGGAATAGAGGGGTCCTGATAGCTTCATTTGTGAAGACAGGAATCTCAAATATAATTACCTTCCTCAAGTTACTGAAAGGTTGCTGGTAGAAAACTGTTCAGTGTAGCCCAGCATTAAATCATAATAATGTTTCAATTTATTTTTAAAGGGAGCTACTATTAAAAGGGATGAACAGACTGGAGCTGTTGTTGTGGCTCGAATAATGCGTGGAGGTGCTGCAGATAGAAGTGGTAAGAATGTTTAAAAGTGTGATTGCTGGGATGTGATGGCCAGCCTAGTGCTTCAAATGAATTCTAAATTGCTTGGTAAAAGTAGGTAATTGCATCCAGAAACCTTTTTGTGGTTTCTGCCATGTATATTATGTTAGATTATTGTGATAGGATCTCTGATAGGATTTTGGTATTATGGATGCAATTTAGCAGTTTGAAAATTATCACGTTAGTGAAATACATTTAGAAACTCAGCAAGAAGGAAGGTATCAAATCAGCCTCTCTGTATCGCAGTTTCACAGTTGAGCACTGCTGTGCACTAAGCATTTATATTCTCTCCTGTAACAAAGATTCTCTGGGCAGAAAGATTAAAAACAATCACATTACAATAAAACTATAGTGATACTAAAATAAACAACTACAAACACAATTCTCTTTTGCCTTCCCAAAGAGAGACAGACAGAAAGACTTTGCTATAAAATTGCATTTGGGTAGAAGAGAAGTAGAAATCTGTTGTGCTTTGCGGAGTAGGAATGACCATGACTTGAAACAACGTTAGATATGCACAATTGTATTGAACTTTAAAATGGTTATTCAATAAATATGCTCCACAGGTCTCATTCATGTTGGCGATGAACTTAAGGAAGTTAATGGAATTCCTGTAGCTGATAAAAAACCAGAAGAAATTATACAAATTCTGGTAGGTTACAAATGGAATAATTTAAGGCAGTTGATGATGAGCTTAATGGGTTGCGTTACAACCCCTGGCACATGATGGAGGCAGGAGCAAAGAACTCTGGGAGGCAGGCACAGTCCTCAGTTTTTTCCTCCTGCTTGACTTGGCCTTTCTTCTTGCATTGGTTATTTTTATATCCTTTATTTCTTGGTTCATTAACTCTTTGATGGAACAAGAGAGGCTATTTACTTCTTTATTTTATGGTTTTGTTTTTTAAAATCCATAACAATTTATACACCACTTGATTGTAAACCCTCTTAACAAACTTTTGCATAAATTATCAGAACATGTCTGTCTTTTAGGACAGAAGAGAATATCGTAGCACAGCCTATTATAAAGAGGTACTAAGATGTTAATCACATCAAGTTTACTAGCACTACAAGTTACATTAGCTCTACCTTCCTTATTGTTTTTCTTTAACTTGTACTGAATGCTTTAATAATTTGTTTTTCACATCCTTTTAGTCCCAGTCGCAAGGAGCCATTACATTTAAAATTATACCCAGTATCAAAGAAGAAACTGCATCTAAAGAAGGAAAGGTAAGAGGTCCTTTACTTAGAAAAAGGGACTAACTGAGATTGCTGGCTGAAATATATTTTGTACCCATATGTAAATGTGTTTTACAATTGTATTTTTACACATGTTGTTTGTATGCCAATAAGCAATAAAAACGGAGACTGGGGGTTGTAATAAGACATTTAATTACAAATAAGGCCGCCTTCTTCCAGATCTTCATGAAAGCTCTGTTTGACTATGATCCCAGTGAGGATAAAGCAATTCCCTGTAAAGAAGCTGGACTTCCTTTCAGAAAAGGTGATATTCTTCAGATCATGAGCCAGGATGATGCAACTTGGTGGCAAGCCAAGCTTGAAGGTAATGCCAATCCCAGGGCAGGCTTAATTCCTTCAAAGCATTTCCAAGAAAGGTGAGCAGTTTCTGATTTCTCTGATACTTAAAATGTGATCAGTATATCTTTGATATAATTGTTATGCCTGCACTTATGGATTATAAGGTCAATAAACTTTCAAGTTTTGTCCTATGGTAAAATGTCTGAACTTTGTAAATTGTTGCCCAAGTAGTTTGGTTTTCTTTATTTGTCTATTCACATTAATAATGACAAAACCGTATAGAATATTTGTGATCCACCTTGGAAAGGAAAAACATATGGAAAATAGTACTTTGGTATCTGTATCTTTATTGATGTACTATGCATGAATAACAACTGCAGCTGTGTTTGGAGAACATAAAAAACCCTTCTAGAATTTAATTTCATAGACTTGTGAGTAGACTGTATTGTTTAGGAATATGTCTTCTAAAAATCAGGATACTTTGGAAAAGACTGATATGGAGTGTTAATCTCAAAATAGCTATGAAAATTATAAAGAGTTTTGCTTCTCTTCCCTTCCCCCAAATCATTTTATAGGAGGCTTGCACTAAGAAGATCAGATGTACAGGTTCAGCCCTTGAAAGTTTCCAATAGAAAATCATGTAAGTCTGTTTAAAAATCATACTCCTTTGTTCACACAAATATGGCTTGTATCAGCTCTTTTTAAGATATGGCGCTGGTATCTTCAGATATATCAGCAGGCCAAAACCTGTGATGCTGTAGGAATGGGATTTTCGTTAAAGAAAATGGCTTACCCCCGCTTCCGACATCAATACTTATGCAAAACCTATTCCCTACAGTGAATAAAATAATAAATATGGCAATCTCTAATTATTGGAAAGGCATTCTTAATGACTCACTGGGTATTTAAATACTACACAAAGGGGACACATGTGAAGTCAGTGCTTTTTTCAGGTTCAACCATCTACTTTTGAAGCATAGTCCAACAATATCTGGAGGTTGAGTGAAGCTGCTTTGGAGTATGTTTTTAGAACATATCAATAAATATCAGGCTGATATATGATCTATTACCACTCATATGCTTATCAAATTTTCTATCTGCTTTTCTTATTAGAACTGAATTGGACTTATAAGAAGTGGCATATATAAGGCATATGTTTTAAAATGTAGCAAGAATATTCTAGCAAGTACTTTTTCTGTGTGCCTAATTAGAATTATATCAAAAGCAAATGATGTGAAAGCCCAGTATCTCTCATCATGGACTAAAAATAGCATGTTTGAAGGTTTCAGAGTTCTAGTTTTTTTAAAAACACAGTAGTTCATTTTTCTATAGAACAAAGACAGTAACATTACTCTAAACCAAATCATTTTATTGGTGTACTTGAAGTTGGACAGCAAGATGATGAGCCACTTTCTGTAAGGTTTTGGAAAATTAATATAAAATGGTTGCATGGAATTATGTGTGTGTGTTGCGGGTCAGGAGCATGGAGAAGCAGTCATTTATATTTGTGAACTAGCTCTATTTCTGACATAGGATAGCACTGGACTACATTTGCATGAAATTGGTGACATTTGTTATATGGTGTAACTTATGCACGTGTCCTTAAATTTGTCATTCATTTGATGTAATATGTCTTCAAAAGAGAGCATGAACCATCAGTAATTAAAATCAGTTAGACTAATACTGGCCAAAACACCTTCTATCCAACAGAACCATGATTTTTACCATGGTAGTATGCTTTTATATTTAAGCTGTATCACATGTGTTCTCATTCATATGACTAATAATAATTTAATATTGTTAATCCATAATTAGCATTGTGTAATGGACGCAGGTGGCGCTGTGGGTTAAAGCCTCAGCGCCTAGGGCTTGCCGATCGAAAGGTCGGCGGTTCGAATCCCTGCGGCGGGGTGCGCTCCCGCTGCTCGGTCCCAGCGCCTGCCAACCTAGCAGTTCGAAAGCACCTCCGGGTGCAAGTAGATAAATAGGGACCGCTTACCAGCGGGAAGGTAAACGGCGTTTCCGTGTGCGGCTCTGGCTCTGGCTCTGGCTCTGGCCAGAGCAGCGATGTCACGCTGGCCACGTGACCCGGAAGTGTCTCCGGACAGCGCTGGCCCCTGGCCTCTTAAGTGAGATGGGCGCACAACCCCAGAGTCTGTCAAGACTGGCCCGTACGGGCAGGGGTACCTTTACCTTTACCTTTCATGGACGGGGTGGTTAATCTCTGAAAGACCTGGTTAAGTGTATAACCAAAATAAAATAGTAATTTTGATATTAAATATAAACTGAATTATATACTTTTTAAAATTTTCACTAAGTGCGAGAGAAGAAATATTTAATCACTGTCAAATATATTTATCAATATCATGTGATTTAGTATGGTGTGCATTCAAGCAAGATGCAACCTATTTTATAATTTTGAGAATTAATTGTGCACAATTCAAATTTTTATGTGGCGCCCAAACACTGAAAGTAAAACTCATTTTGTCAAATTCTACACTGTAACTCCTTATAACACTATCTGTTTTGTCAGCAAGCCAAACACATCTTCACTCTTCTTTCAAACCTAGTATTCTTCCTGACATTTAGTGAGGAGTCTTCCTCTAATATTCTCTACTATTGCAAGGACAGCAGACTTTGACCTCACTTTTTATGACTATTTGCAGTCCTAAATTATATAAAGTCAGTGTCATCTTGTCTTGGGTCACTTGCTGCTGTGGTGACGGCATTAACACAGGCTTCATCTTTGCAGTTTGCTGTCTCATCAAACCGAAGAGTGCATTTGATGAATTTCAGTATTTTTGCCTAAAAGTTATCCACTTTAAAAAATACATTAGCATTTTTTGTTTTTATACTTTCTCACGCAAATCTTTTTACGTACAAATTTTGTTAAATATTTTCGGTATAGCTTGGAAATTCAATTTTATACCTTAAGATTTTCATATGTTCACGAAAATCTTAGTGATCCTGCTTATGATAGTTTGTCAATTGACGCTCATTTATAAAATGGAGCTGCTGTGCATTGTGATGCAGGCAAGTGACTGAACTGAATGACTCCTGCTTTCCCCCAAATATACTGGGTAGAGTTATGCATCTGTTGTGCATAGCAAATGGCAAACATTTAGAACCTTGTCGCAAAGCAGTTGCATGTTCAACTAATAATGAAACAGATCCTTGAGATCAATCATCAGTTGTGTTCCAATTTACTTTCAAGTAATTTGTGTTACTTCTTCAGCCCAGTTCTTTTGTCAGTTTCCTTTCTGTGCATCTTACAACCATATTTCTTTTGCATGCTTAATTTTTTCTTTATCCATTCTAACCAAACTTGCCTTTCCATCTTAGAAAAATATATAAGAAAGTGGAACCACAATTATTATTATTTGTAGTGTGGCATGCTCCTGTTCAGTACACACATGTACACAGCCTTTTTTCCTCCACCCCCAGTCAGCCAAGATTTTGTTTCAGTCACATTTTAGTAATTTTTTATTGTATATTGTTTTAAAATCTACTGTTTATTTTATTTTACTCTTGTCAAGTTGCTTTGAGATTTTCAATAGAAAGTGACTGAATATTCATTAACATAATATTGCTCATTGAGCATGCTCAGTCTTCAGTGTGCTGTTTTGTAGTTTCTTGGCTATTTCCTTCCATAATACCCCCCCAAATCTCCATTTTGTGCTGTTTTAGCTGTATAAGGGCTTGATATCTAAGAATTGAGATGGCTAACAGTATTTATAATTCATGCCAAATATAAGTAGGCTACGTTATGGAACTTAAATGTTGGATACATCAAAGTAGCAGGTACCCGCATCAGTAACTAATAATTATGCAACTTCATGGATTGTGCTCCATGCAGGAAGCTTTCCTGTTGATGTAGCCTCCAAAGGGGTCCAAGCATGCCAGTGGAAATCTTGTCTCTCCTTGTGAATGCGAGGGGCTTTCATGGTAATGATCTGGCCAAGTTTTGTGTTAACAGATCTCACACACTGCTCACTTCATAAATGCAACACCCTTAACAGTTCAGGTGGGAAAATTTATCCTCATTGAAAAAATAAATTCTGAAGGAGGCTTTTCTTCCCCAGTAAGCATTTGTCCTCCTCTTCATTTCTTTCTCAGCTAAGCAACTAAGCTCTTCCTGGGTTCAAAGAAGGTGGGCTATGACAAATTTAGCAGGAGCCTATAATTTAATTCTTTCTTAACAGCGCAATCCAAAGTGTTTGGATTTGGCAGATCTTGGGCTTTCTTGGCTGAGAAGATAATGGTATTGCTCTGTAAGAGCAACTCTCTCATAATACATTGTATCATTTGTAAAGAGCACATATATGAACTATTATTAGTCCTTTGCCTCTTAAGAACGCATTCAAGTAGGGGTGTCCTGCCCTTCCTTTGTGATTGTGACTTCCTTGTATTGTAAAGGGACAAGAATCTGAATAACTACATGCATGTGCCCTTTAAAACTGATATGCATGTGTGTTGTGCCCTGATATCTGTAACCATAGTATGACATTTCATCAGTAAAGTAGTATGACATTTCATCAGTAAAGTAATAATGATCAAGGAGCAATAAAAGTGGTACTAGCGGAAGTTGTGTCTTTGGTGGGAGGGGAGACTTTGATGGGCAAGCAGGCAGAGAAATGAGCCCAAAGAAAGTTTGTTCTACTGCATTGTAAGTTGTCTTTGGGATGTGTCTAATAAACTAGGGCAGGGGTGGGGAGCCTGTCGCCCCCATATGTCACTGAACTACAGCTCCCATTCTTCATGACCATTAGCCATGCTGGCTAGGGCTGATGGGAATCAGAGTCCAGCAACATCTGGAGAACCTCAGGTACCCTCATTCCGGGCTCAGACAGAGCTTTCCAAACCGTGTGCCACGACACAGTGTGTAAGCTGCAGTGTGTAGGTGTGTCAAACAAACACTCCCTGTGCTCTTATAAGGGGTTAGTTTAACCTCTGGCTTGCTAGTAAAACTGAATTACTACGTCACAAAATGATGCATGTCTAAAAAGAGTGTCACCAATATGAAAAGTTTGGAAAGCTCTGGGCTAGAGGAAGTCTCTGGATGAAAGCAACAACCTGTAGACAACTTAACTTCGACTTAAGAGTGTAACCATTTCAAAATTACAATTGAAAACCCAGTGGCTCTTACTTATGATGCTAAGCAGAACATGACTAGTTAATGTGTTGTTTTTTCATCCCAGGGCTGGTGCAAACCTTTCTGTCTCTTAAACAGTGTTAGGGGAATATAGCCTTTGCATACACACCAAAAAACCTTACACATTTTGAAAGTGAGGTTCTGTCATTTCCTACTCCCATAAAAGAAATTGGGGTACAGGCTTTTGCAGCAAAATGTTGAACGTGCCGTGCATCATACTTCTGCAAAATATGCTCTTAACCTGTTCTTTATATTACTCAGCTCTGTTTTTCCCATTTTATTATGTGCTGAATATAATGTAAATTATGTCTGCTTGTCTTTTGGCTGTTCTAAGCTGAGGAAACAGTTGAGTGTGGTAGGTGTTTTACCCCCCCCCCCTTTTATTCTTCCATTATGTCTTCAGTCCATGTAATCACTTTGCATCCTATTTTTCCCCCTTTTGCGCTTCTCAGAGGAAATTAAAGGTACATGTACAAGTTTCCCTGCTGGGCTGCAAGTGATGGCTTAAAAACTAAGTATTCTAGGTCATCACTGACTTAGAGGCAATTAGAAAATAATCCATATAGATAGCAGTATATGTAGTCATAACAGCCAGTTGCTTTGTTGTTGCTGGAATTGTTGTTCCAGTCCTGAGAATCGTGGTAGCAGAAGACTGTGAACCTGTTGCTTTCTGCACGTAGTTCCTTCAGCACAGTACTGGCATGTGTGCATGAAGATTCCTGTGGGGTAAGGCACAGGGATCCACATGTGTTATCCCATTGTCAGATGTGGTTTCTTCCTATGTATTTTTCCTTCTCACATAGCAGGAATTTTGGGGGCCCAACACAACAGATCTGCCTGTTTCTGCACATGGGTCAAGTATGCAGAACAGGAGTGAATGTGTGCTAAAACCTCTGAATGTTAGCAAAGTAACATAACTGAACAAAGCAGATATGTTAACACAAGACATTTCCATGGAGCTAAAGATGATGTCAGTCCTATTGCATGGCTCTAATAGATTATCTTTCTTAAATTCAAACTTTGACACTGAATAAAGTGGATCTTGTCCAGTCATTAGGGGTGCAGTTTTGGAACACAGCTTGACAGATGCTTTACTGCTGTGTCAATCTTTAGGGGACTTTTCACTTGCAGCATACATTTAAACAGTTGTAGCTCATTGATTTCTTTAGATAGGTTATCTATCATCTATCTATATCTATATCTATATCTATATCTATATCTATATCTATATCTATATCTATATCTATATCTATATCTATATCTATATCTATATCTATATCTATCTATCTATCTATCTATCTGTATATACCCAAAAGCTGTAAAGTATTTTGTTAGACATTTGGTATATTAAATAGGCACCAATACTATTTTATACCTAAGAAGTTATATTCATTAAAAATACCCTTTATGTCTGATCCATTGAGCCAAATAGAAAAACTCCAGATATTCTTTGTAGATTTCTTTACCTTTGTGTTTCAGCTGTTGAATTTTTTATCCTACATTAAAATATAAAGTAGAACATCTTTTAAAATCACTTCTTTATTTTCTGTCATGAATAAGGCAATAAAACAGTGAAAAGTTAAATATGCATGTTGCTGTACTCCAAAATCTCTTGCTCAACTTCAGAACAACACAGTGATTTATTTTTAAGCAGTAGCATATTGAAGGCTTTTTATGCTGTGCTTTCTGCAGTTGTCATTTTTAAGTAACTCTTCTTTTGCATTCATGGCTGGGCATCTAACTATTCTGCTTTATTTCTTGGCTTTTGTTCTGTACGCTTTTACACTTCATCCAGAGGAAGCTGAATGTGCTGGTCACAACAGTGGAGCCCACATAGGTGAGCAGTTGCTTACAAAAGACTCTCTTTCTTTCTCAGCTTTTTCCTGGATGGCTACAGAGTTTGCAGGTAATGGGCATCACTGCATGCAATGAATCTGCTAGATTAAAAAATGGCTCACTGGATTTGACACAAAGGATCTGCATCCTAACCGCAACATATGTTACTAACATTGAAATATAGAATGCATTGAAATGCTACCTTGAATATGAGGAAATAATTTACTTGGGTAGAATTTGCAAATAAATTTAAATACTTGTCCTAGACAAAATGCTAGGCTGGCTATATTCCATCTGACTACATTATTTTTCTATCACAGTGTTCTTCAATCTTGGGTCCCAGATGATATTGAACTACAACTCCCATCAACCCTTATCATTGAATAAGCTGGTAGGAATGGTGAAAGTTGTAATCTCGTGACTTAGTGTAGGGATAGCCATTGTGGTACCTGACACATGTTGTGGGCTACAATTTTCATCATCCCTGACCATTGGCCACTCTGACTTGAGTTGGTGGCTCCATAACATCTAGAGGGTACCACGTTGGCTATTGCTGACTTACAGGGAATTAAGTTAGTACTGTTGGATGGCTGGGGTTACTTTCTTGTCAATGAGCCAAGTAATGATACCACGGACTGGCTCATCTTTGCTCACCTATTCTTGAAGTGGTTTACTGGTAATTCCTTAGAAGATGCTACATAAGAACCATTGTAAGTTGAACATACCATATCAGGTTTTCTTTATTCTTCAAGGAAGGGATGTGGGAAGAGGACACAAATTATTGGTAAGAATTGGCCCATATTGGGGGATAAAATGGGGTAGAATAGGGAAGGAGGTTGAGATCATGGTGATGCAGGAACTACTCAGGGTAAATCAGCAGCACAAGAGTAGGTGGAAACTAATTGAGGGCATGCTACATTATTAATATATCAATGTCACATGTTTTATTAAAGGGGAAGGTGGCACTGCAAATGGGTAGACTGGTAGAGAGGTTTGTGTGTCACCATGCTTCCAGATAGATTTTAGAAGCTGTGCAGTAGCTGAATGATATTTTCTTCCCACTTACATTTATCTGTGCCTTGAAATAATCATCTGAAACGCTTCTCTGAGTACCCCTGCAAACTGAGGTGCAGAGAGAATAGTCATGAGCGAAAAGGCTTTCTGCTTGTGGAATGCCAGAGAGGCCCACCTGGCACACATTTTAATGCCTTTCTGGTGCCAGGCAAATAACTTTTCTTATTCATTTTCCCAGGCATTTTTAAATATTTCTAAATTGAAATAATTAATTATTTAATCTTTGCATGCTGCTGTGATTTTAGCATGGTCATTTTAGTTCTGTGAAATTTATTTTGGGAGCTCTCTCTGTCTTACTGATTATTGATGTGATTTCTAATCTTGTGGTCTCTATTTTATAGTTGTTTTATTCTCTTTAATGATTTCTTGTTTTGTTTAAATAGTTTTTGATCATTGACATCACTCAGGGAACTGCTGTTGGGAGACTGATAAAAAATAGCAGTACCACTGATGGCACTATTCAAATTAGCAACTTTAATGCCAGACCTTGCTAGTTGATCTCTTCAGTTGAAATATATGTTTTCTTTAACTTAGTAGAATTGAGTATGATGGATTATCAACCTTAACTCACACCTTTTGTCATACAGAATAAAATTGCATAACAATAAGTTTCAGATCAAGGAACTAGGTAGTTATCATAAGATTATTCCGAGTAGTTCATGGGATGTGTAGAGGTATGCCAGAATTCATTGGTAATGAGAGGGGGGGGGACTCCATCACTACTTTTGCCTTCCTCCTACATACCTCTACCAGCAGGGCTCTATGAGCCTCCATGTAGGTGATACTTACATACCCTGAGGTATCTGCAGTCAGCCTGTTCAGTTTGGTATCACTCTTGGCGCAGTATGTTCACTGATCTCCATTGTTCCAACCAGGATCTGAAGCAGGTTAGCAAGCATTAGTTTAGAAGGGAACCTTGTGAGTACCAATGCAGATGCACTCTAAGCTAAGGCTTGGAAGGAAACTTTTGCAGGAAAGTTGGAGGAAGAAGGGGAGACCATTGGGTCACTCCCAGTTTCTTAACTGTGGATACAGGGTGGAAGTGTTATAGCTTCATTCGGTTTTCATGAAATGTTATTTCTGGGATTCATAATGTGAAACCACAGTGGTGTCAGACATACAGAATAAAAACTATTTAAAAGCCCTAGTCATATGTCAGGAATTGGGTGTACTGTTATAAGGTGGCCTCAGAAATGAACTTCCTACAGACTAGAGTTGTCCAGAAATAATTAACTATGTTTTTACTGTGCTAGTCAAGGATATGGTGCTGGTTTAGCAGAGAACTTGCTATTTGTCTATAATGTATGTCAAACTGTATTAAATTTGACACACAAAGCATGTATATCATCGTAGATTGTGGGCCTGTGGGCAGGGCTTTACCATTTATGTCTAAATGATACCTACTTTTGTGAGATGTTTGCTGTTGATACTTATTGGAAACAATGGCTTGTCTTTTTCTCTATATACATTGAAGACAAAGGGTTGTCTTCAATGTATATAGATAAAAAAGTGCATACAATTTTGAAAAACAGTGATTGGTATTAAATGGGCAGCAGTGAAGGACAGAAGTTGAACTAATTTTCATGTAGTTTAATGGTTCAAACCATGTAGTTAAACTATTTTGTTGGTAGTAAACTGTTTGCATACTATTAAAAACAATAATTGGTTTCACCCTTTTGGAGAAAACTATTTAAATAGCTATTTACTAACATACTTAAAAACTCAATAAACTCAATATAAATACCGGTTTTAGACTCCAAGAAGAATGGTGTGAGCCATTACCAGAAGAGGGGGTGTTGCTCCCTTTTGTTTCTACAGCTAGTTGCTAGAAACATGTTCAGTGTGTAGCATTTCTAAAGTGGTTGATTGCACCTGGAATAGTCTAACACTTTAACCTGACCAGGAAGAGGGGATTAGCATTAGGGGGTGGGAAGTCCTGTTCAGTGTTTGCTAATTTGTTACAATCTAGTTTGACCATGAAATGGGATCGATGCAAAGGGTTCTGCACCCAGGAGCTGGCTTAATTTTCAGTGCCCTTCACTGATGATCTGTGGAACAAAACAGAGGAAAGTTTTTGCTTTCCCTCAAGTATGTACTTCTAGAGGGGAGCCTAAACCTTTTGAGCAGCAGCTATTCTTTTGTAGAGTAAGGAGGGCATTCAGATACCCTCCAGGAGTGCCTCTCCCACCAGCAGGAAACAGGGTTAGCTTGCAAAGTTGACTCCTCTGTTGGAAGGAGCTATCAGGCTGCCATAAGCACCATGGAACCAGTGAAGGCCTTATTTGGTGCCCCCAGCTTTCATTTTTCAAAAGTACATGTCTCTACCCCTCCTAGGAAAAAAATATAATCAAAGTGTGCAGGTACCCTTCTAAGCACCAGTAATTTCTGTGAAATGATTAGCCAGTGAGTGAAGTGAGAGCTGTGATTGATAAGTGAGCTGTTTAGACACCAGGCAGTGGGAAAACTTGGGGCTCCAAATAGCTGTTGTCCCTCTTTAGTGCCCTTTTCCTGCTTCTGTCTTTTATCCTAGTCCTTGGATCCACCCAGTTGCTGCTCTGTTTCACTTTGCTTCCTGCCATCCATATAAAGCAGCTGCTTCAGAAACTGTTTGAAAATGTGGGAGATGAAATCTGGGGGTCCTTCCCATTGCTGCTTTGTTTGTTTTGCTGCCTATTGGAATGTAGAGTGGGTGGCTGCTTGATAGATGCCACAGTAGAATACTGGGGGGTGGGGGAAGGTTATGACAACCATTTGTTGTTTCTGCTGCATACCCTGCAATGGGGATTGTTCCAAAGTTGTTTGGGTGAGGGCAGTGCAGAGGCTTCATATTGATGGTGATAATAATTATCACATTTTTCCTGGTTCTTTTTTATGAGTGAGCAAGTGCATAAGTTTTACTACTACTACTACTACTACTACTACCACCACCACCACCACCACCACCACCACCACCACCTTTCTCCTGCTTGTTCTCAAGTGTTGTTGTTTTGCCAGGGGTGGGACATTTCCAAAGAATCATTCTCATCATCACCTTTTCCTCTTGTCTGTCACACATCAAGCATTGTTCCCAAGTTGTTTGGGAAAGGGAGTGCTCAGTGCAAAGGCAGAAACACTATTACTGTCATCTCTTCATACACCCCTTATTTCAACAGCTACTCTGATGAGTTTTTAAAATGACTTTCCTTTGCATTTTCCTTGCATTTCTATTTGTTGTTGTTGTTTATTAAATTTGTATACCACCCTTCATCTGACAATCACAGCATTAAATTTTTCCCTATTCAGGTGTACTGCTGGCTGTAGTGATTCAGAATTATTCCTGCATTCAGTTATCTTTTAATTTCTAGCTCTGATCTACAGCAGCACGTCAGAAGTATTGTATTCTCTGGCAGATCAGCATGCTGGGATGCAGTTGTGATGGGAGTTCAGGGTGGGAGTGATAGAATTCTTAGATGTTTAACTGTGTAACTCATTCATTTAAGGGACAAGACATTCCTGTGGCTCTATTAAAAGCAGTCACTATTGACTCTGAGCACTACCATTTTGTCTCAATGCTGCTCCCATGGTGTTTATGAAGGTTCTGGTCATACCAATAGTGCACCAGAGGATGCAAAGTATTGAAACTTAAAGAAGTATCAAGTGGCTTGAATTAAAGGTGATCATACTGATACGTTGGGCTTTTCTAGGCAACATAAAAGGCAAGCAGATCTTGGTAAGGACAAGCAACAACTCAGTGAAGATCTGTCTCAGCAGGCAAGGAGGCATGAGATCTATTTCCCATCATAAGAAGCCTGTCCTGGATTGCTCAGAGTAGAACATCTGACTCAAGTGACAAACACGACTGTAGACTGGATGAGCTATGTCGTCTAATATATTGACTGTTTCTCCCCTTAATTATATTTTATCTTGTGCCCCATTTAATGATGTATGTGTTATCAGAACAAAGCATATTGGTGTTGCAATGATTAAAATTGATTTTTAATGTAATTCAAGACTGTGAAGCTACTAATAGGCATAGCTGTCAACGTTTCCCTTTTTTAAAAGGGAAATTCCCTTATTCTGAATAGGATTCCTTGCAAGAAAAGGGAAAAGTTGACAGCTATGACTAATAGGTTTTTAGAAACATTCATCGCTGTTGTTGACTTTCTTTGAACCAGTGTGGATGTCAAATATATGATCTCAGCTGGGAACGTATTTAGATAAAGAATGAGTGTCTTCTGTTGATTCTGCAAGCACTTATTAAAATATCAGTATCTGGGAGTTGTGGTAATTATCAGTATTTTGGGGGTAGGGATATCAGCAAATTTTGCAAGTCTGTATTACAAATGTGACATTTCCCCATATTTCTGTTCTCAGTGCTTAACAGAGATCTAGCCTGCTATACCAATATGATGTTGTTTTTTTAAAAAATACATCATTCCTAATTTTCACCAGCAACCCATACACTTTGAAATTGGCACCTTTTGAATAAAAATATTTTGGTAATGTGATTAGGCCACAATCCTATCTAAAAACATAGGGGGACTTCAAAAGTAAACACAAAACAATGGAGATTAAAAAGACGTCAAATTTCACCCCATGTGGCTCCCATATGCCCTTGCATGAGCCTAATCAAATATATATGGAAAACAATTTGGACTTTGAATTTGGTCCTTTCAAATATAAGGAAGAAAAACTACTAAGTAACAAAAGTAACAAATTCCCATATGAAGGAGTGTTTGTTACAGATGGGCTACTGGCTAGGCTGATGACAGTAACCCTTGCTTCTGCTTCTTTTTTTAAATCTCGTAACTACAGCTGGTTTCAGGAGGAGTTTCCGTCTCAGCAGAAAAGATAGAAAAACAAACAAGACTATGTATGAATGCAAGAAGAGTGATCAGTACGATACAGCAGATGTCCCAACTTACGAAGAAGTAGCAAAGTATAGACGACAGCCCAATGAGAAATACAGACTTGTTGTCTTGGTTGGTAAGTTTTAATTATTTGAATTAGGAACCTAGGTTGTTTAAATAAAGACTAAACTGTTTTGTTTCATGTTATCTTTTTGAACTTTAAAAATCATATGCCAAAGCAACCTGAAATGCTCAAAAGTCTCAGGAGGCTCATGTGGAAGCAGATGTTTCCTGAGGTCCATATATTCAAGTATATTTATAAGGAACCACAAGGGCAGGCAGGTACTGTACAAAGATAAAAATGTACATTAGTTGCTCTTTTGCCTCTGGCCTCATCCACCACTGGCATGTAAACCTCAGAAAGCTGATAGCTGAAAGATTCAGAGGTGCCCCAGCACAATGGCAGCTAGAGCATGTGTCTATATGCATATCTGAGAACAGTAAGCATCCAGCATAAAAGTCTCATGGACTTGTTTCATGTCGACCTAGCCATATTGGCCAGATTGCATGAATATTCATCATATTTATCCTGGGCCTGAAAGCAAGAAGGATATGAGAAGGCTCTCCAGTATGTGAGGCCCAGAAGCAGAGAGAGTGAACTTCTGTCTTTACAGCTTCCATCATTCTTTTTCCTGGCCTGACAGCCTGTGCATTCACCTGCTGAAAAGATGATTTTCATCCCTTTTCAGTCACATACATTGTTTTCCCACATGGAAAAGGAGTACCTGGATGTTTAGCTTGTAGCCTTTCTGTAAAGTTTCTCTCCCTATCATGCAGATGTAATGTGTTTCAGTTCTTAGTTAAGGATTGTGATCTCCTCTTTGCCAAACACTTAAAACTTGACTCAGAATCTTGCCCGGTTGGGTGAATTACACTGCAGAGGGGAAGGCGTTATAAGCTTTATTCGGCTTTATTTTACCTGTCTCAAAAAGACAACATAAGACGAAGCCTCCTGATTCAGGCCAAGGCTCACCTAGTCTAGCATCTTGTTCTCACAGTGGCCAACCACATACCTATAGGAAGCCCACAAGCAGGACATGAGTGCAATAGCACTCTCCCAAGTTGTAATTCCTGCCAACTGGTATTCAGGTCATAGTCAACAAATAGTCAACTTGTATTCATAGTCAACAAATGCCTTGAGATGGTTCACAAGACATTTATTTAGCTAGCTAGCTAGCTAGCTCGCTCCCCTTTTCCTGTGCTCTTAAATCTCATCACACTGTAGGGATAGCTAATCACAAGCAGATCTGCAGTCATGGTGCAAGACTCTATTATTATTATTATTATTAAGTGTTTGACACATAGCCACAGCAGATTTCATCAGTTTTGCTTCCGTTTGCTTTAGAGTGCCATTCTATTTGACTCCAGGGTAAACCTGTCAGAGTTTTATTATTTGCCAGTAGCCAATAAAAAAATACCCACTATTGCATCAATTATGAAGCTAAGGAACATAACTATGAAGCAATCAATATACCAAACACTGTTTGCTAATGTGTTACATAAACAAGCTACCCTTTATTTGCAAACAGATTCCTAGTCTTCCTTAACTGTGTTTTATCAAAAATAAGTGGGGCCAATGTGGACTAGTAGCTGACTATAGTTGCAGGGTAGCCCAATCAAGTGTTCTGTTCTGTTCTGTTCTTGTGTTGGGTGATTCCTATATTACCTCAGCAGTTAATTCCATCATATGCTCAGGACTGGTCACTTGCAGAAACTTAAAATATGGTCCAGAACATAAAATAGGATGGGGTTATGGTCTGTGAATCTAGTCAGCAATCTCAATACTTGATAACCAATTTAGAGATCTTACAAAAGCCTTTTAGAAATATTTTCCAATATACTCCATTTACAATCCAACAATTGTAAATTGTTCTTGTACTTGTTGCACTACATTTTAGTTTCTTTTGCAGTAGTGTATAGGCCAATGTTTCATTAGCAGAATTTCTTCCATTATAAAAAGTTGCAGACCAGAAGAAATATGACCCTCTATCAGGGACTGTTATGAACTGTAGAACTGCTGTTTTTATATAGCTCATATCCAAGGGAACACTTAAAATCAGTTTTTAATAAACAGCTTTGTCATTCTCTAACGCACAAGTTCAGGCACCTACTACTGTGAGCGAGAGATTGTGGGTTCTACACAGCAAGTAATAACATGCTTGAGTTGATTTTACACCTATATCAACAGAGTTCTGTGAAATGGGTGATAAGTAGACTTTTTATAACAAATCACATATGCTGGCTCTGAGGGATATCTAGAAATTTCGTTTTATTTTGGTGGTACTAAATCAAGTGAAGAAAGTGTGCTTTTACAGTAACAAAAGCAGCTCACAAATTTATTGCAGACTTCAGTAATTTTGATGTTTTTCTCTTGGTATTAGAAGCAGCATAAGTCTGGCCAATATCATAAAAATGTCTTGGGTAAAATGTGGAAAAACTGGCACTGTTAATATAGGTACAGTAGAAATGATCAGATTTAAAAGCTTTGGACATGTTAGTAGTTGCATCCAATACGATGTGTGAAATACAATTTTGATGTTAGTGCCAGGAAATACAAGGACAAATAATTAAATTTTCACATAATTGGTTGTGGCAAAAATGTTCAGCTATAGTAACTGAAAACACAATTTATTATTGGAGTCTATTTAAAAAATAATTGGCTGCCAAGTAGATGTTTCACTTAAACTTACTTTAAATAAATGAATTCTAATTCACAGAATATAAACTCGATGTAGAGTTTAGACTATCACTGGGATGCGATTCTCCTTTCTATCTAATCCCAGCTCCTGCACATTTGCTGCCATCTGCCTTTTTTCTCTCTCTTCTACCTAACAGGCCCAGATGGAGGCTCTAACCAGTTTTGGTTCACCCCAATAGATAATTTGGATAGTGAATGCTTATTTAGCTGCATTCTGGTCCCTAAAATAAAGTAGCCATTGTTTTTAGGTAAGTGGGCCCTGAGCTATGGGGTGGTATGTTAACCCACTGGAGAAAGCACAAGTCTTGAGCTTGAGACTCTAAATCTCAAGGTTGTGGGTTTGAGCCCCATGTTGGACAAAAGATTCCTGCATTGCCGGGGGTTGGGCTAGGTGACCCTAGTGGTCCCTTCCAACTCTAGAAGTCTGTGATTCTATGATTGATTAACTGTTAGAAGTATTGATATTCAGAAGGGCATTGGAACTGATCGGCTGACAAAATAAAGGTAATGCTAGCCGGAATGGTGCTTTGTCTAAGAGACAAGCAGGACTCCAAATGCTGCAGGTCTGAATTTAACAATACTGTACATATCCTGACTGACACTTGCTCCAGCACATAATGATGAGCTGTGATCTCCCCTCCTCATTGCAGGGAATCAGGGAATCAGAAAGAGTATGGTGGCAGATTAGGCAGAATATGGATCACCAGCATTGGATTTACAGCAAGAGGGTTCCCCCCAGCTTGCAAACATCTTGCTTTAGTTGCAACTTGGATATAAACCATAAAATGATATCTCCTCAACAAGTATGGAACAAAAGGGGCAAAAGTAATTATTTAAACCTAGTAATGGTGTTTGTGGTAGGCAGCTGGAGATTTTTAATACACAAGTGGGATACACAGGGAAGGCTGAAATTAAGCCCTTAACACTCATTTCCTTTCTGGGAAATGTGTCGATTGATACTTCAGTGCAAAGGGTTTAATCTTGGCATGTTAGGAAAGATGACCAGTTTGTACAAGAAAAGCATCCATTTGGGTAAAACATTCTGCAGAATGTCAGGAAAAAAGCAGATGAATTTATTTGGGTTACAGATAGGTAGCCGTGTTGGTCTGCCATAGTCAAAACAAAAAAAATTCCTTCCAGTAGCACCTTAAAGACCAACTAAGTTAGTTCTTGGTATGAGCTTTCGTGTGCATGCACACTTCTTCAGATACACTGAAACAGAAGTTTCCAGACCCTTCTATATAGTGAGAAGGTGGGGAGGGGTATTACTCAGAAGGGTGGTGGGAATGGGTGATTGGCAGATAGCTGTGATGAGCCTGTTGACGACTCTTAACGACGATGGTTTACAAGCTATAAAGAACACCATTTCAGATAAAACCACAGCGGACTTTGCCACCAAACTCTGCCAATTTGTTCTTACCCACAACAACTTCAAATTCGGTGATGACCTGTTCCTTCAGATCAGCGGCACAGCTATGGGCACCCGCATGGCCCCACAGTATGCCAACATCTTCATGGCAGATTTAGAACAACGTTTCCTAAACTCCTACCCACTCAAACCTCTCTTGTACCTGTGATACATTGACGATATTTTTATCATCTGGACACATGGTCAACAGACCCTGGACACCTTCCACCAGAAATTCAATGATTTTCACCCCACAATCAACCTAACAATGAATCAATCTATGCAAGAAATACATTTTTTGGACACTACTATAAAAATACAGGATGGGCACATAGACACCACCTTATACCGTAAACCAACTGACCGACAAACATATCTACATGCCTCTAGCTACCATCCCAAACATACCAAACAGTCCATTGTATATAGCCAGGCACTACGTTACAGCCGCATCTGTTCCAATTCTACAGACAGAGACTCTCACCTAAGAGATCTACAGCAAACCTTTTTAGAACTAAAATACCCAGCAGATGAAGTTAGACAACAGATCAACAGAGCCAGACTGATACCCAGAGAGAAGTTGCTGCAAGACAGACCCAAAAAAGAAAATAACAGAACACCTCTAGTCATCACATACAGCTCCCAAGTTAAAACAGTACAACGCATCATCAGAGATCTACAACCTCTCCTGGACAATGACAGTTCTCTTTCTCAAGCTCTGGGAGGAAGACCTTTCATTGCCTACAGACAGCCACCCAATCTTAAACAACTCCTAACCCACAATAATACTACAACCAGACCTAACACGGACACTGGCACCAGAGCCTGCAATAAACCCAGATGCCAACTTTGCTGCCACATACACCCGGACAACACCATTACTGGCCCCAACAACATCACACATACCATCTCGGGACTATTTAATTGCTCATCGTCTAACATTGTGTATGCAATCAAATGCCAACAGTGTCCTTCAGCTCTCTATATTGGACAAACAGGCCAGACCTTACGCCAAAGAATAAACGGACATAAATCAGACATCAGGAATCACAAGACAGAGAAACCAGTAGGAGAACACTTCAATCTCCCAGGACATTCTATACAAGATCTCAAAGTAGCTGTTTTACTACAAAGGAATTTCAGAAATAGACTGGAAAGAGAAGCTGCTGAATTGCAACTTATCACCAAACTTAAAAGCATGGAGAGTCCTGGTCTGAACAAAGACCTTGGATTCTTATCTCATTATACATGACAAAGCCATTTTTCACCTTCTCACCCCTTGCTTTTTCCTGTAAGACCTATTGCAGTCGTTAAGAGTCGTCAACAGGCTCATCACAGCTATCTGCCAATCACCCATTCCCACCACCCTTCTGAGTAATACCCCTCCCCACCTTCTCACTATATAGAAGGGTCTGGAAACTTCTGTTTCAGTGTATCTGAAGAAGTGTGCATGCACACGAAAGCTCATACCAAGAACTAACTTAGTTGGTCTTTAAGGTGCTACTGGAAGGGATTTTTTTTGTTTTGAATTTATTTGGGTTATTTTAAATTCTAATATCATAGTCCTGTGATCCCTGTATGTCATTTTATCCTTAGGTAAGGGAGAAGTAGGAAATTGTGTAGAATACCTTAATAGAGGATCTTGATTCAGAGTAGTGGCGGGAGGAGTCTGAAGTGGACCTTTACATGAAAAGTTAAAATGATTGAACCAACTAGTTGTTTAAATATTATGGCTTGGGTCCTAATTTTGGGGTCTGCGAATGGAAGGAGAGTTGGAATCATGGGAGCGGTTCTTCTGTATGCTCAACTCTTTCTGTGAAGCAAAAAGTGAAGCAAAAAAGTTTGGATCCAAGCCAATAAATTTTCCTGAGTTTTATTTCAGATACAGCTGTTCAAACCAAAAATAAAATTAGATGAAGTAAGCTGTTACAGATGCCTTGCCATGGTTGCTGATCATCTAGATACTCAAAGCACTGAAGACCGTTCATATAGCATTGATTCAGTTAAAATTTCCAAAATGGTTGGATTTCAAGGCAAAACAATACAGCAGAGCAACAAAACAATACAACAATCATTTTCAAACACCTTGAATGTTTCACAAACCTTGTGAGGAAGACCATGAATAAGTGGAAATCAAATATGTTTTCATAGCTGTGCAGAGCTTTGATACTACCTTTATAGAAGGCTTTATTCCTAGTGCTCATGAAAAACCAGTTTTCAACCTACCAGTAACCATTCCGTTTCCATAGAGATAAGATTGTAATTTACTTTCATATAAGTCACTGTTGTCTGGAGATGCATAATTGTAAGAATGGTAATACAAGAACAAAAATCTAATGCTGATAGTTTCACAGTCATTTTTAATTTTCAGACTGCGCCAACAAATTTTGTTTACATTTTAGACATTCATCTGCAGTAATAAATTATAGTTCATGCAAAGCAAAGATGAAACTTGCCATGCCATTTCTTGCTTAAGTGCACATGGTGTAAATTCAGCAACAGCTTGGCTTTTCTGGAGAATCTATAGTTTGGAAATAATGAAAAGTATTTGGCCTTCATTAGTACTTCTTTACTGCGCATATGGGTTGGGGTGCAACTAGTCAAATCTGAATATTTAATAACTGTGATGGGTCTGAATATATTAAACTTCAGAAAATTTATAAATGGCTCACACCCTGACCTGGCCCCTTCTATATCAAATTATATGATCTGGAGCTGAGAAGAGAAACGCTAATCACTTAAGTGTCTCTTTCAGCTTTTCCATCTATGCAGAAGATGGGCTGAACATAATACACCAGGCTCCCTCAACCTTGGTCCTCCAGATGTTTTTGGCCTACAACTCCCATGATCACTAGCTAGCAGGACCCAGTGGTCAGGGGTGATGGGAATTGATGAGGAAGCCTGAAATACACCTTTCAATTTTGTGTGTCTTGTCTTGAGAAAGCTAAGAAGATGAAACAAAGTCACATGAAATTGCTGCCTGTATTCAAAGTACAGTGGATCCTAAATATGTTGGTGGGAAGATGGATATCCAGTCATGATTCTTGGGTATCTCCAATAATCTCTGCTCTGTCAGATTCATATTTTTGTATATTTAGTAACTCTGTGTGTATATCATTCTTTGACAAAACTGGCAGCGGGTTGTTCATTTTCCAGGTAATGTAGAACTGCAGTTCCTGAAGCCCACAGGTCACAAGAATGAACAACCTGCTGCCTATTTTGCCAGATAATGATATACACAGAGAGTTACTTGATGTAAGGACAATCTCTTTATCTCTGCCTAGAGAATGCGGATGGTGCTGAAGTTACACATCTTGTTCTGGCCTTGTGTCTTTTAAATTTCACATCATAACGTGTTGCATGATTGAAATAGTAATCAAAGAATAATTGATTACAATGCATTTTAACTTTCAGGGCCTGTGGGTGTAGGATTAAATGAACTTAAACGGAAATTGTTGATCAGTGATACTCAGCATTATGGTGTAACTGTGCCACGTAAGTGACAATCAGTTCTGTATAAAATTCAGTTTTACTTAATCTGGCATAAGGTGAACATGTTTGAACATATAGGGTATGCCTTTTAGGAGTGCTCACCTTGAATAAGAATGTAAAGGCTGTGCTTTTTTCTTGCTGTCACTAAACACTTTAGAACATAAAAGCTCTCAGTTAAAATCTCTGTGAGAGATGGGCTAGGTACTCTTCCAACATTGTGGAGCTTTGTGCAACCTGTAGAAGTTGTGCCACAAATGGCACAGAGAGTAGGGATTTGTGGCCCTACTGGACAGAATTGGAGTGCCCAGGGGCCTGTTACGCCATAGTCGGGTTTGCACTCCCATCTGCACCTTTAATGCTGACTTGGTGCTTCCACATCCCTTCCCAACTTGCTAGAGTAGAGGCAAAACCATTCCAAGGGATGACTAGAACTGATCCATATTTGATATCCTTGCTGTGTTAACAAATTTGAGCAAGCCACCCATTTGCTGAGTGTTGGTGCAGCTGACTGACAGGAATGAGTACTTTAATTATTTTAGAGGTAGGGAGGGAGCATGCAGGCTTAAGGCTCAAAACAAACCTTGTTGCATCTGAGCAAGGCCTGAATCTGCTCTAACTGTTGAGAAAATAAAAAATAAAGTTATCTATAGCGACAAATGAAACACTGAATTCAGTAGCACAGGAAGTAAATAAGGAACTATTGAAGCAGGGATTAAAGCACTTTTTTTCAATATAACTTGAAAGCTTATTGAAACTCTCACAAAATTTTATGAATGAAATGTGTGTGGTACAGCACATGTGTAATACCAATGCTTTAATGTGACTGTTTTTATTTGGTATATTGCTCAGATGTTACAAAAAAGAATAAGCAGTATTGGCACAAAGTTTTGCAAGCGTTCTAATTTTTAGGATGTAGTTTTTTCATGAATTGCAACAAAGATATCAACTGGAAGGATGTCCAAAAACTGAATTAATTCCGTGCCATGAGATCAATAATGGTTCTTGGACACACATGCTTTCTCATATGTCCTTCTGAATATTGAAACCACTAGAGAAAGGAGATTTGATATCCTGGGTTGCTTTCAAAAACTCTGGGAACACTTCTGTATGTTATGAAGGGAACACGAATGAGGAGAGAATGCATGGAACCTAAGCCAATTCCTGATCTTCATCAGAGGAGGGAGGAGCTTTTGTGTTATATTCCCCCCTCCACTCTCATTGCAACAATGTCTTAGTAATTAACATCAAGCTGATAGCATGAGACTCTTAATCTCAGGGTCATGGGTTTGAGTTCCATGTTGTGCAAAAGATTCTTGTATTGCCAGGGGGTTGGACTAGATGACCCTCGTGGTCCCTTCCAGCTCTACAATTCTATGATTCTGTGATCAAACAGAAAAGACTTTGGTTGGTTTTCTGGTTTTGTTTGTTCATTTGTAAACTGTTTCTTATTTCTTTCCCAATAAAACCAGACACAACAAGACCAAGAAGAAGCCAAGAAAATGATGGCGTTGAGTACATTTTTATTTCCAAGCACTTGTTTGAGACAGATGTACAGAACAACAAGTATGTGGGAAAGCAAGAACTTTTGTCATAACAATGGTTTTCTGTCAGTTTGTGGCTAGACCTCAATTTATAAATGGAAGGTGCTTCCTCTTCTAAATATTCAGATCAGAACAAACTTGATTTGAATAGGGGGGGCATCAATGTGTATTCAGATTCTCTTAAATATCTGCTTACTTCCCTACCTGTGATCTGTTGGCTTGCCTGAACGACTTATTTGCTCATTAACTGACAACTGCTGACCACTAATGGAAAAAATTAATTACCATATTTTTCGTCGCATAGGATGCTCCGTCCCATAGGATGCACCTAGTTTTTTGGGGGGAAATAAAGGGGGGGGAATTTCCTTTATTTCCCCCCCAAAACCAGGTCGGGGAAACCGAACCAGGTTGAGGAACAGCGGGATGGCGGTGCTGCACTTCCCTGCTGTCCCCCGAGCTTGTGGGGCTGGCCGATGTCTGTCCGGCGCGCGGGGCGCTCTGCTTCAGGGCGCCCTGCGCGCCGGGCGGCAGGCTGCTATCCGCAGCGAGCGGAGCCCTGCGGGGAACTCCTGCAGGCTCCCCACGCTGCGGATGTCTGCCCGGCGCGAGGGGCGCTCTGCTTCAGGACGCCCCTTGCACCGGGCGGCAGGCTGCTATCCGCAGCCTAGACAGCCCTGTGGGAACTCCCGCAGGGCTGCCTAGGCTGCGGATGTGTTCCTGAAGCGCCGGGCACTCTGCTTTCAGCACGCCCGGCGCTCCAGGAAGCAGGCTGCTATCTGCAGCCTAGACAGCCCTGCGGGAGTTCCCGCAGGGCTGCCTAGGCTGCGGATGTCTTCCTGAAGCCTGGAGAGCGAGAGGGGTCGGTGCGCACCGACCCCTCTCGCTCTCCAAGCTTCAGCGAAAGCCTGCATTCGCCCCATAGGACGCACCCAGATTTCCCCTTCATTTTTGGAGGGGAAAAAGTGCGTCCTATAGGGCGAAAAATACGGTACCACTAATGGGAATAATACAATTACATATACTGTTGCCCTCAACTATTATTATAATCCATATGAACACAGTAGCAGTTCTAGACAGCAGATCTCCTGTTCTGGGTTTGAGACCTCTTCTGAAATGTCCAGGACAGATGTCAGAAGTTTTAACTCTTTTTATTAACTTCAAAAGTGACTTCTGTATACAGCACCAGCAAAGTCCTGCTCCTGTGCTGAGGGTATGGGTGGGAGGAAGAGGGAAGGGCCTCACTGACTCTCAAGTTTGCAAACTTGTTCTGTATTAAGCTGATGCAGTGTTACATAAGATAATGTTATACTCCCCCCCAAAAAACATTTTGTATTCTTTCTATATAAGAAGTTACATTGAACAGTTGGACTAGATGACACTCATGGTCCCTTCCAACTCTATTATTCTGTAATTCTATTGTTCTATTTATTTGTGTGATAAAACAGGTCAGATGTGGAAACAGATGTGGAAACAGCGTTCAATAATCTATTGTTTAGATTATGCACGTTTTTACTTCATTAGTTTCAAATGAGGATGATAAAAAAAACTTTAGCGGGCTATTTGTTCTCTAGGTCTTTTCTCTGTGTCAGTGAAATAAAAGCAGGTTTACTGTGTGTGTGTATGTGCAGTGGTACCTTGGTTTACGAACTTAATCTGTTCTGGAAGTCTGTTCTTAAACCAAAATGTTCTTATACCAAGGTGTGCTTTCCCATAGCAGCGGGGACTCAATTTACAAATGAAACACACTCAACCGGAAGCAGAACATGTTCTGCTTCCAAGGCAAAGTTCACAAACCAAAACACCTCCTTCTGGATTTGCAGCATTCTTAATCCAAGTTGTTCATAAACTAAGCTGTTCTTAAACCAAGGTACCACTGTATATATATAATCTCAAAGCAAAAAAAATCTGTAATAGACTCTCACATAGAAGTGAAAAGAACTGGATTGTGTGAATCATCTCTGTATAATGCTACGTTTGGGGAGTCTTTAAAGGAAATATTCAATAATGTTTTTCAATTACAGGTTTATTGAATATGGGGAATATAAAAACAATTACTATGGAACCAGCATAGATTCAGTTAGATCTGTTCTGGCTAAAAATAAAGTTTGTTTGTTGGATGTACAACCTCATGTAAGTAAACTACAACATTTTGTTTTTCTGTTGGTAACCAAATGCTGATTTGCATTGCTTTGTAGAAACAAATAAGATACTTTAGGTGGGTAAGATTGAAATGTGAAATCTTATGTTCTACCGGCCACCTTGGGACTGAACTGCTAGTAGAGGGGAAAATGGACCTGGGTGCTAAAAGACTAGCTGCTTACCACTTTAACTATGAAAACAGATTTATTTTTGCTAAATTGTTGTAACTTGAGAACTTTTACCTGCCTGTTCAGAACTGGACTCATTCACATACACTCCTATATAATGGAACTAGAATACATGATACATGACTGATACTTCAGGAAATACTATGGAGGATCTTTCTGAGTGAACGATTGTAAATTACTCTGCACAATTAAAATGCTATATAAATTATGCTTAATAGCAGTAGCTCTGGGGGATGAGGGAGAAAAATATAGAGAAGTGCCAGATGGAAACTGGAGAGGGCCAGGTGACTTGCCTTACTCAAAGTAAATAAATTTTGAAACAAGCTGCTCATAACTTAGCATTTTCTTCCCTCCAGACAGTAAAGCATTTAAGGACATTAGAATTTAAACCGTTTGTCATCTTTATAAAACCTCCTTCAATTGAGCGTTTGCGTGAAACGAGAAGAAATGCCAAGATAATTTCAAGCAAGGATGAAAAAGGTGCTGCGAAGCCTTTTCAAGTAAGTAACTTCTGCGTTCCTGCAAATATGACAAGGTGCCAGGGGGGCTGTGTCTGTCAGTGAAGGTGACTACACACCCTTGTTCACAGTGCACATAATATTTTTTCAGCATAACTTTTTTTTTAAGTATTGGAAACAGAATCAGAGAGGGTGATCACTTCCAGAACCACCACCACCACCTCCCTCTCTCTTCTCCCTTCATTTCATGTTCTTATTGCCTGTCCTTTAGGCAGTGACAGAAACAGTGTCACACCTAACGTGTTAGGGATGGAGGCAGTTGCCGTATTTTTCCGTGTATAAGACTAGATTTTTTTTTAACAACAAAAAAAAAAGGTTTAAAATTGGAGCTCATCTTATAAACGGGTAGTGCTAAGGGGTGTTTTCTTAATTTGGAGTCCCCCCTAAATAGGGGTGTCTTATACATGGGGGCGTCTTATACACAGGAAAATACGATATGTCCCCTCCCAGCATTCTTTTCAGCTGCCACTGCAAGATGAATGAGTCACAAGTCTGGCCAATTATAATTCTATCAGGTTTCTGTAGATTTAGCTCTAGTTTCACTCCAGATATGCACCTAAACTATAGGAATAAGTATGGGTGACAAGGAAAGGCAAAGGTGGTTTAATGAACGTATTGATGCACAGGCTCCGTGTCCGGCAATATCATGTGAACGCAAGCAAGAATGTCTCTCAGGATTGAATCCTGTGGAGGTTGTTGGAAAGGAGTATGTGTAACAGTGTGAATGCCTAGCAAGGATGCAAACTGTGGATATTGTCAGTTTGTTTCTGACAAAATTGTTGTAAATGTTGTTTTTTTTAAAAAAATACATGAATTTGGAATAATCAGGCTAGTGAGACTTCACAAGACTATTAAATACATAAATAGTTTCTTAATTTGTAAAAGTATAACACAGTCCTGGGGACATGCTCTTCTTAGGATTTTCTGTCTTAATTTTATGTAGTTACATTCTATGTTTCCAAAAACATGAGCAAAAACCTACTGAATGAGCCCTAGTAAGACCCAGGAATCTGAAAGGAACGATTCTTTTGGATTTTTACCAAACTTTCAAAAATACAGACTGTGTTCTAGTAAATCCCTTGCTAATAGCAGGCAGAGTCTTAGGTAATGTAGTTGGTCAGTACATCATTAATGTAAATAGCTTAAAAACATTTTTCCAGTGCTTTTTCTAGCACAGAGACATTTCTTTAATTATCAGTTAGTGACTAATAATGCTGATATGCGGATAAAGAGGAAGGATTTGTAAATTGCTGGGCAAAATAGAGTTTTTAAAACAATAACAAAATAGTTTGAAACGAAGACTTGTGTGAATTTTTGTAATAAAGAACATACAATTTTTATTCACTGTTTTATGAACTATTAGCTAAGCATAGGCTTTGATCCAAAACCCTGGTATGCTAGCATGTCTACTTATGCAGGAGGGGCACAGATCCACACACACACACACACACACACACACACACACACACACACCCCGGTGGCTGCTGAGGGTCAGGGGACTCTTCAGAATAGTTTTGCGGGGGGATTCAGGAAATTGGCAGCTTCCCCCCGCACAAATGGAAATGCCTTCTACTCACACAGCAAGATCATTGGAACCAGGCCATAAAACCTGATTCCTTGTTAACTCCGAGTTCGGCAGATTTGTAACTTGTTTTGCTTTTCCTTTTGAATGACCACTTCTCTTTCTTTTAGGAGGAAGACTTTCAAGAAATGCTTAAATCAGCACAAATTATGGAAAGCCAATACAGCCACCTTTTTGACAAAGTTATAGTAAATGATGATCTTACTACAGCTTACAATGAGCTGAAAACAACCTTTGACAGACTGGAGCGAGACACCTTTTGGGTTCCAGTCAGTTGGGTGCATTCATAACACTAAACAAATAAAATGTTTCATAATATTTTAATAAGGTACTCAGTTGGATCTAAATGGACATTTTGTTGGTGGGAAGCTTTTCGAGCTTTGGCAAACTGGTGCATTTACAAACTTGGTGCAGTGGAATGTTGATCTTATTTTTCTGTGTGTAAACCTTCCTGTTTGGAATAGGGGTTTGGAGGCAGAATATCACAGTGAAGCCTTATTTTTTACCAGATTCAATTTTACTGGTTTTTGAAGTGAATCTTCAGCTATTACGATACCACATTTCATCAATCCAGTATGAGATATCCTTTAAGCTGAGCATTGATATTAAAAAGTCTTAAGGTCTGATATCAGTGTTTAAGTGGCTTCCAATTTTGCTACTTCCAGACCTGGATAATAGTTAGCACTTGAAATTTTTAAAACTGGGGATGCAAAAGTGGCTACTACTTCTTTAACTAAAATACAAATATTTGAGCTTGCTTACGTTCAATCCGAATTTTGTGTGTGTGCTGAGTATTGTCTTCCACATCCAGACTGATTTTTACCACAACAGCAAATTTTATTTATGTTGGTGGAAAAACTTTCTTGGATCTTTTCAATAAGCAATAATATTGCTCTGCATCTTGAGTATTTGTAGATTACCCTTGGGGAGTATTCAAAGCAGTGCATCAAAGCTTAGATTGGGGTAATTCTAACAAAGACAACAGGGTGGAGGGTTAGTCTTTGGGAAAGAGGCAGTTGGGTAAATGGATTTTATTTATATAAGTGCTTCATTGTTTCAATTATAAACCTTTCTAAAACAGCCTTTGAGAAAACCCAGAACCTATTTTTTTATTTGAAAATTTGTAATTAAAACTAGTGGATCGTTCTCATTTTACACTGACCCAGAGCTGTGTTTTCTGGAATGAAGAAAGCATTTTTTTTGCTCCTTCTTGATTTCCTCTTGACACAAAGTTTATTAGTAGATGAAAAGAGAAATACTTGTTGTGTTCAAGCGAATTTGCCTTTCCAATTTATACGTGACAGTGATGTATCAGAGGCTTAGTATGCAAACAGGAAGTCCAGTTATTTTATGTTAATGTATAAAAGGGTTAGCTGTCTTATTTAAAGGTAAAAGAATTTAGTGAGACTATATATATTTATGAAAAGGGGTGAGAAGGGATATATTAATTTTTTTGCATTTCTTGTCAATGTGATCATTTATTAAACAGATCCCTAGGTGTCTGTGATTTGAAACACTGGCTTTATAAACTCAACATTCCATGTAAATGTTTTAGTTTCGATACAGATAAACCACCAGGTCTTTGCAAATGTAGTCTAAATAGATGGTTGGTTTTTTGGTTCATTGCATTCATGTTTTAAAATTGTGTAATACAAGGGAAGTGCCAACAACCAAAATATCGTCTTTTGGAAACATTTGTGCTAGAGTGACGCATGTAGCCTGGCCCTGAACATCCATCATGTAATGTTGAGTGTCTCAGGTTTTACTGTTTTTGGTGACCTATGGTTGTACTTCAGCACCAATTAATTGCATGAAAAATACTGAACTGGATCCCCTCCCTCCCGGCTGTGTTTCAGTACTGCTTTAAATAAATCACTGTGGTTGTTTGTTTGTTTGTTTGTTTGGCAGGCATTATGTGTCTTTGACATTCAGTGCGTACTGCAAGAGCCAGTGCCAAGAATGCTGGGTATCTGTCAATATCTACATTTTGTATATGAGAGGATCAAAACACTTGTTTAGAAATACATTTGTCCTGTTTGTCAGCTATAGTTTGTGAGTCTATTCTTACCATATATTTTTCTTGAAAACAAGGGGAAATTGGGCATATAGGTTTCAAATGTTGTGACATCCCAGAATGCTGTTTGAGAGGAAACTCTCTCCCTTTCATCCTGATTGTCGCTCCAAAGACAGCATTTCGGCACTGTGCTCTTACTGGCAATAATTGAGACTATTAATCTTTGTAAGCTTCCCATGTTCTTTTTGTCAAGAGAGAATTTACTATCCTTTGAGTTTACTAGCTTTGAAGCAGCAACTGAGTCTGCAGTGACCTTGGACACCTTTGTTTTAATAAGAGCATGATCCAAAAAGCTCTGGAGCTTTGCATAAGTAGGAGCTGCCTGTCCTCTCCAATGCTGCGGCATGTTCTATGTGTGCACACTGAAACTGTGTGGAGCCTTGGATCATACACATAGCATGGGTATAGTTCAGAAAAACTTAAGTCAATTTTTGGCTCAAAGTGAAACTGACTTTTTTCAGCCTTTTAAAATTGTACTGCATGGGTTTGAGTACAATGGTTTTATGGTTTTAAATATAAATATCCTTATTGTATTTTTGCTGTTTTGTCATTGTAAAGCAAATGTTAAAAGTTTTTATACTATGGATTCAGAGCAATACTTGAAGTTGTCATCAGTTCACTTACAGATGATGTGCCTGGATTGCAACTTTATCAATCTTAAATCAATAAATTATTGACAAAATGTACTGTGGGAAAGCTTCTTTTTTAAAAATAAGGAACTCAAATCTATCATCTTTAAAAAAATTGAATTGTGCTTGCAATATCTGTTACCATTATCACATTCAAACAAGTAGCATAACTGAACGAACTAACTTAACGAGCTAACTTAAGCCATGATTTTGCTGTAGAAAGCAATTATTTTGTTGAAGCATACTAGTCATTTCTGAAATGCCTGGGGCCTGTACCCCCGTATATGTTTTTGTGTTTAGGACCCAAATATTTAACTTGTCCAGAGATTTAAGATTTTCTTCTTTGTCCTGTAATTGCCCGCATCTGCACACAAAGCAAATATTAAGAATACAAACGACCCCTAATTCAGATGTGACTGTGTAAACAAATTGCACAAGGTTCTGTCCTCATTTTACAAGTGATGACAAAATATAATGACAAAATAAAAGCAACATAGTACAACATGTGAGCTTAACAGCAAACCAGCAAGTTTCTCCTTGCATAGTGCATATTTTGGGGAGCTTTTCATAATAATGGTGTCACCGCACACCCTATGATGGCATATTCACAATCAGCTCTAAACATCTGAACCTTAGAAGCCTTCACTTGATTTAGAGTAGACTTGCCTTCTGGAAAACCTCTAGAGGTTTAAAGATGAACCCTAAAGTCCATTTTTTCTCTCTACTACTTCCTGAAAGTCCATAGCTTGTCTTGCATGCATTGGATTCATGTGCCATTGGTGCAGAGTATTTCTCTTTGTTGCATGCTACTGTGCTTTGAATAATTTGAATTGCATACTTGAATAAGTTGATTAATCGGCTAAAGATAGAAAAATTAAAGGCAGATTTTCATAATTAAGGCAGCAATGTCTATGTTCTAATGTGGAGAGAGGCTTGAAATTAATTGAAAATCTTTGAATAAGTTTTCCTTTACAATAAGGTGTCTAGAGATTCTAGAATAGGTGACAGTTTTGTGATTTCTTTTTTAAAAACAAGAACAACAATTTTTATTGGTTTTTAAACAAATACAATAATTATTTCTGTCATCCTAGAAGGGGACATAAAATGTATTTGGATAACTGACTAAAACTGGGTACATGTTGATAATGATCACATTTTCTTGTGGAGGTGTTTAGTTAAGTCATCATGTTGACTTCTTAGGATAGATTTACTGAGCTAATCCACATACGTTTTTAAAAAAAATTGCGACATAGAAACAAAACTTTTACTATGTCACAATGACTCCAACTTAACAAGTGTGTTACTTCAAGTAAATACTTTACTGCTTAGTCAATTGCATGCATGTGGGCACCCACAAAACTTTTTTCCAACTGCAGTTAGGACTGTAGATATTTTTGTTTCCTTGGAAAAGCATGCCTACAAGAGTTCCTTTCTTGCCTAATTGAATGAGTATAGCATTTTCCTGTGCAGTGTAGCAGTGAAGTTATAGGCGGAGAAAGATATATGTTCTACACAAGTGGAACATTCACACATCTCGGGAAGCTTAGAACTCTGTATTTCCAAACACTGCCTTTCCTTATGTTGCTGGAGCTGGGAGTCTGATGGAACCCAGGTTGCAAAACATCTTTACAAATTCAGGTTTAGATTATATCCCCCCCCCCCGCAAGAGATTAATCCAATTGTTCACCTAAAAAGGTTTCTTTGCCCACTTGGTAATACTTTATGTAGGCCAGATACAAAGGAATGTGAACCTGCCAAGAATTGAAATTATTTTGCCTGTGTGACAGCCAAGCTACCAGCATGCTAATTTTTACTCACACAAAAGGGATAAAGGACTCCAAGAGGCACCAAATTATCTTTTATTTTCCTGCCCAGGTTGAGCTGGTCTGACATGAGTAAGAAATAGATGGTAGTGTTTACACCATATTCATGAGAACTAGTATCTTTGGAGATGCCCTGGAATCTTCAGATGAATATATAAATTTAATAAATAATAACACCAATAATGTTATTCGTATGAGGCCACTCATATCATGAAACTCACTGGGTGACCTTTAGCCATTATTAGGTAAGGTAAAAAACAAACAAAGGTAAAGGACCCCTGTATGGTTAAGTTCAGTCAAAGGCGACTGGACCCCAGAGTCGTCCACGACTGGACCTAATGGTCAGGGGTCCCTTTACCTTTACGGGCAGTGAAAGGTGGGATATCAAGTCCAAACTCCTCTTCTTTTTCTTCTACAATATGAAGAAGAGCCTTATATACTGCCATGAGGGACTTGGAGAAGGGCCAAGGCATAAATCTAATAAGCAAATGACCTTCAGGTCCACTTCTGACATCTAACTCAGAGAGATGGTTGGTCCTGGATGCTTTGGAAGACCTTGAAAGTGCAGATAAGCCATTCTGCCAGTAGAGGATGATGCATCCAAATCAAATTCTGTGTGTGTTCATATTTAATTGCTTTATAGGTATCTCTAACACCTAGATGGAGCTCTTTCCTAGTCTGGATCTCTTTTGGAATTGTTCTTACATGTTTTTAGCTGTTTTGTTTTACCTTTGGCCTATTTGCTGCCCCAGGTCCCTTCATCTACCTGGCGAGGCTACGGATTGGTTCCTTGGGCTTTTGCATGCAAAGCAGGTGCTCTTTAGCCAATGACCTTTGGACTGTTTTTTGTTTCACGTATTTTAGTTTTCAAAAAGAAATATAAGTTATGTTAAAAATAAAAAACTGGTTATTTTCAAAGAGTTTATTCTGTGGCCTCATCACCAACCAGTTAAGAGGCAAAAAATGAAATGAAATGCTTCAATTTTTAAATTTAGCTTCAGAATCCTTACATTTTAGAACACATTCTAACTCGAATAGAATGACGTTTTGAAATTACATGTAGCCAGTGTTATTTTTCTTTAAAAAAAAGGTTTAGGGGTACTTTCATTTTCCTACTCATATTGAAATACTGCCCCTCAATGAGGCCAAACTTAGATTCACAAAATGTTTAGGGGTATGCATACCCCTGCGTCCCCCATGAAAAAAGCAATGCATGTAGCTGCTTAGTGTGGTGTGTGTGGTGTATATGTATGGGGGGGGGGGAGGGAAGACAAAGCAGGCCAGGCTGATTTTATGGGCTTTCCCATCCATGCTTTCAAATAAAACACCATTTTTCTTCCCTTTTTTAAAAAAATTACTTCTCCTACTGTACCTCTCAATTTGTTTGCTTATTACTTACACTTCTCTAAACCCAGCCCTTTATTGTATTCTAGTTTAAAAACCACCTGGATATTCTTTTTCTTTGTTAAATTCCCCCTAAGCCTCTTTTATATGCTTGTCTGATGTATAAGACAGACTCCTGCGACATGAAAGCTTCAGAACTCTTGTGCAGCTGGCAAGTTTTTCATTTTTATTTTTGTTAAAAATGCAGTTCTTCTATATAAGTGTAGATATTAACTCTGAGTAAAATGGCCGTTGTCCTAAATGTTAGCAATCTGCTTTTTTCAAATGTGGCATTAACAGTTTCAGTGGCATGCTTACACCTGTAAGCTTGTTATATCACACCTTGTTATACTGAAGAACAGCAGAGTATAGCAGACACATGTAGGCATAAGACGGGAGAAGGAACGTGAAGGTGGCCTTGTAAATCTTTGGTATTGGAGTGTGGTGTGATAGCTTCAAAGAACAGCAGATGAAAAGATCATCAGGTGTTCTTTAGATATTTATGTCAAAATTTTATACTGGATTCTTAAAAAATGTGAAACCCTTAAAACACACAGTTATGGCTAGCAAATGTTAAGAAGGGAAAACTCTTCTTTAAGATATCAAACCAGCTGAGACCAATATTTTTTCCTTCTTGAACACTGGTGGCTTTTCCCACTCTTGGCGTTGCAAATGATGAGAAGGCTATAATCTGGGAAACTAACTGCTGAAAACTGACATCTCCTTCAGGCTGGTGCTTTTATTGCAGTGGTTTATTCTGCAACACGGGACGCAGGTGGCGCTGTGGGTTAAAGCCTCAGCGCCTAGGGCTTGCCGATCGAAAGGTCGGCGGTTCGAATCCCTGCGGCGGGGTGCGCTCCCGCTGCTCGGTCCCAGCGCCTGCCAACCTAGCAGTTCGAAAGCACCTCCGGGTGCAAGTAGATAAATAGGGACCGCTTACCAGCGGGAAGGTAAACGGCGTTTCCGTGTGCGGCTCTGGCTCACCAGAGCAGCGATGTCACGCTGGCCACGTGACCCGGAAGTGTCTCCGGACAGCGCTGGCCCCTGGCCTCTTAAGTGAGATGGGCGCACAACCCCAGAGTCTGTCAAGACTGGCCCGTACGGGCAGGGGTACCTTTACCTTTACCTATTCTGCAACATGTTCTTAACACAATAATCTGCTTCACTTTGGGCTCACCCACACTTCCACTTGCCGTGTGATTTCTAGGCGCAGGTCTGAGACGTTTTTCTTTTGTCCCATTACTTTCCTTGAGAAAACCCACTGTTTACTGCTGAATTGGAGCAAATGTCAATCTGCAGAAAACCCAATTGACATTTGTTCCAACTCAGCAGTATACAAGACAGAGAAAGCAGCAAGACAAAAGAGAGGGGAAAAACACGCTTGAACCCATACCTAGAAATCGCAGGACAAATGTGGACGAGCCCTTTGTTTTGTGATGTTTCCCCAATGCTACCACATTATTGCTCTCTCGAAGGGCTATAGTTCAAAGAAAGCAGGGCAAAACTAAATGAGAGCATTTGTGGTGTTAAAAAGTGATGGGCTTTCAGCAGGAAGTTCTGGGATATACACTGGTTGGAAAGGAAGCAATGTGCCTGCCCCAAAACTTGCAGACATAAACAGAATTGGAAGCAGGCTCTACCTGTGACCATCCTAATAATAATAATAATAATAATAATAATAATAATAATAATAATAATTTTTATTTATACCCCGCCCTCCCCAGCCAAGGCCGGGCTCAATAGCATCAAATCATCATGAATCTGCAATAAACAGAATATATGGAGAGGCCAACAGTCTCCTTTAAATGCAGGATTTCTTACCAATGGTCCCTTCCTATAGTATTCCCCCTAGGAGGGAGAGAGGAAGGGGGTGCATCCCCACTTATCTTTTCTTCTCCTGAGGTAGCTTTCCACTTTAAAAAGGAACACTGGCGTGATGTTACCTGTAGAAGAAGTTTGTGGCATCTAGTTTAGTCTTAAGGCTTTGTACCATACAAGTGTCTGCCAAAGTCCAAAGAGAATAAACCAACAGTCCTTCCTAGGGAGCAGTTGCCTCTGATGGAGTTAAAGGACAGTGAGAAGAATCATTTCCTATCCCACATCTTGGTCCTAATGCAAGATGGCAGCTCTGGCCCAGCAGTTTTGTAATGTTCCCTTAAAAAGTGAGGGGGGGGAACATTTTCACAAATCTAAGAGACCACAACAAGACCATCTGACAATACTCCCAAAATAACATAGCACATGTTTTCTGAATATCCACAGCAAGGCTGACATAATTCTGGCCCAAGGCAGGCTTCTCCTCGCTGTATCGGTGTCACTGTTTAAAAATAGGTCTCTTTTGTCATCTGTGGCACTGGTGGCCAGGTTGAGTCATGATTGATGTCACCAGAAAGAACACTCTGAGCCTGCAAAACTGACAGCAGGCTCCTCTGAATGCGGTAAGATTTACACAGCTCTTAGAAGTTGTGTCTGGATCTGCGTCTTGTTGTAAATCCTAAAAGCTACTTTGTGGACGAGGGACAATATGCTGTCAGAACAGGAAGGCACGCTTCACCCAGAGTAGAATTGCAAATGTCCAGGCTCCTTTTGAACAAAGCATTAAAATAGATATTTCCTCTGTATTCGCAGACATTTTCTCTTTTGAAGCTAAGGCTGGCTACTTATGCGTGACCAAAAAAGTAGAGGGAAAACATCTCTGCATAAAAATGCCAATGGATGTGTGCAATTGCAGATTTAGAAATAATTGGTAGAATTTACATACCATTTTCTATACCATACATCTCGCCTAGGTAGAATTACATATTAGCTGGCTAAAAGGGTATCCCTTAAGCCTTTTGATGCTGCTCATTCCCTCCATTCCTATCCACCTTACCCTTGACATAAAGTAAATCAAACGACTGTATTCTCAGGCAAAATAAAGTAAATCAAATGACTGTATTCTCAGGCAAATGATTATGCACAAGATCATTTAACTGCTGGATGAATATTTCTCATAATGCGACCCTTTCTCATAGCTCCTTAATGGAAGCATCAACATCATCATTGGGAAATTTGACTGGCACTGAATTCATGTATTATTACTTTTTAAAGCAATTGATTGAGAGCATTTTTTTTTTTAACATTTCATATGAGCATACAAGAGTAAAGTGGTATAGAATGTGTAGAATGGACTTGCCCCACTTCAGCCACAAGTTGGGAAAGATATAGAGTGGTACATCGGTTTTCGAACTTAATCCATTCCGGAAGACCATTCGACTTCTGAAACATTCGAAAACTGAGGCACAATGGGCAGTTGGCAAATTCGATTAGAAAGAAATGTGCCTTGGAAGTCAAACGGCTTCCGAGGCGCATTCAAAAACGGAAGCATTTACTTCTGGATTTTCGGCGTTTGAAAACCGAAACGTTCGGCAACGGAGACATCTGAAAACATATATATACAATATATACACATATATACAGTATTATATAACACTGTATATAATATTTTTAATGCCACCTGTTATTTAATTTCAGAGATTTCCCAGGCAGCAGGCTGAGCGATAATCTTTCTCCCTGAAGGGTGAGCTGTTTCACTTGCAGGAACATTTTGTGGAGAAATATTCAAAATGCCTCCTCTCTCCCGCCCTGCCCACCACAAAAGGCTGCCAGTAGTGTCACAGTCCACTCAGACTCCCTCATTCTGCTGCAGGCCTAAGCCAGCACCTCATTTTCAGAACCATCTCAGTAAGAGCGGCAGGGGGAGGAGAGACCCAGTGCTGTGGAAAAGATGGCTTTATGTAGTGGGAGCAAGAGAAGTGAGACTGAGAGAATGGAAAATCCCAGGTGAGGAGTGGGTAAGGGTGGGATTACGCGATGGCTGCCTAAAGTCCTAGACTTCCCAGTTCCTGAAGATGTGTCTGACTGTTCTGCCATATGTTGTTATTAGTGCTACAGTCAGATGACAAAGGGCAGGTGTATTCAGAGGCACACACAGAAAGAAGAAGCCAAAAAACAGCTAATCATAAAAATGATAAATATGTGGAACAGTTTGCCATGCACAGCTGTAATACCGCAAGCTCTCTGAGTGATGCCAAGCTTTTGTAATTAGCAAAATCCCCAACCTTCATTTGATTTGAAGATGGAAAATATTAACACATTTATTACATGTTTAGCATTCATGTTTCCTTTATTGCATGCTGAAGGTATTGCCAAGCCATTATTTATTTGATGCAGAAATAGCTTCCCATAAAGCACAAATAAACAATAAAAACCGAATAAAAAAGCAACAAGTACAGTGCAGATACAGACTGGGATAAAAATCTACACTTACTTAACTAAGCAGTTAACTTCCTCCTGTAGCACCTTCACAAACAGATCTCTCTGTCTTTACCTGATGCAATAGGCATCAGATGTCAGGCATCAGGTGTCACGGTTTTAGATTGTGTTACTGTCCTCAAAACAAGAATACATTTATGATCATGTATGAACAGGATGAACAGTTCCTTCAAATACTTGAAAAATCAGCAGGGGATGCAGGGAAATAAGAAGTAACAGCAAGAATGTTTGTGTATATCCAAAGTGTGTGTGTGTGTGTGTGTGTGTGAGAGAGAGAGAGAGAGAGAGAGAGAGAGAGAGAGAGAGAGAGAGAGAGTTCTGTTGAGCACACAAGGAGGTGGAATTAAGCCCATAACCACTTAGACTGAAGATATTGAGGGGAAACCATGGCTTGTTATCATACACTGTATTTCATTCTTTAAGATGTACTGCAAAGGCACCTGGGAATGCACTACTAAAGCTTGTGGGATTGCTAGCCACTGTTTTTGCACTTTTTTTTTTTTTGCACAATTCTGCACTCTTTTCGCCCCTTTTTGGGTTCGTGGCAATGCGCACATGCGCATGCCTTGAACTCACATAAATGGGGAGTTGCCTGCAATGTATTTGGTTAACTATTCAATAAATAAAATAATCCAAATAATGCATTTGGAAGCTGAACTTTCATCCATGGTACAAACCCAGCAAAAGCACACTCATAATTCTTTTTAGTAGCCAACGCCAGCGGTGGGAGCTGGTGGGGCACCAATTGCCAAGCCTGCTGGGCTTGTACAGACAGGAAAGAAGGTGAGAAAAGGCCTGTTTCCTTTCATTTGGCCTTAAAAAGAGATATTTTGTTTCCCATTGGTCCCAGTATGCCAGGAAGATCAGTCTGTCAGCCTCTGTGTACTGTTTCCTCTAGTCTGAGGCATGTCAGGGAGATGGAAGATCTTTGCTATTGGATCTGTGATGGCTCATTCAACTCCAGTAACTGCTTGATGTGGTAACATTCAGTAAACTCCGTCACAATGCGCACCATAATGG
Source organism: Podarcis cretensis (assembly GCF_951804945.1). Taxonomy (NCBI): domain Eukaryota; kingdom Metazoa; phylum Chordata; class Lepidosauria; order Squamata; family Lacertidae; genus Podarcis; species Podarcis cretensis. The sequence goes on from NC_137181.1 coordinate 21,159,892, forward strand.
GAAATTAGCCTGGAGCAACTATATATTTCTTTTACTACACATTGCATAAGGTCCTTGTACTTTTTCAGTTGCCTTCTATAAAGTACCAACAATGGGAATCAAACCTGATGTTACGCATATAAAAAGAATACTGTTACTATCTGGCAAAAACATATGTAATCCAGTTTTACTATTAAGCTTCTAATGCCACCATTTCAAACAAATCAGAGTAAATAACTTTCTGGAACTGATCACGTGACTTTTTGGAAAAGCAGCATGCAGAAATAAAGAACTTTAAAATAAATGCATCTCCAATTCTTCAATACATTACTGGGCGTCCAATGAAAGAGTCTGGAAGTAAATCTCTAGTGCTACATAAAGTCCTAATTGAAGAAAAAGGAAACCATTCGATTTGTTTCTTCCAACAATAAAATATGTAATTACCAAACCTGGAAGGCGTTGGTTCCTTCAGCATGGCTAGAATGGCTCCAGTTTTTTCAACGAAAAAGCTTGATTTAGAATAGTTATTACCAGAAAAGGAAATGGGAAAAGAATGAAGAGTAAATGTACCCATATGGACGATTGGAATATCCATGGCAGAGACTTTGAGAAAAATACCAGAAAATTGGCTGAATGAAGAGTATCAGAATGTACACTATGCAGGAAGACACGTATTGTAACACATACTTCTGCTCTGGTTAAACAATATAAACCGCGTTGATAAAAGGGCATCTTTTGTTCTGCAATTTGGCCACCTAATTGAGATGGATGTAGAATGAAACCTGTAACCCCATTTTAACTTCCTTCTTCAACAGCATCCATATGTCGTCCAAGTGAGAGGGTTCGTATTTGGGGAAGTATTCCTTGGCTTTAACATAATATTTCTTTATATTTCACTTGACTGCTGACATAATATGATCAGTATGGTGACGGAAACCAGATACAACTGCAAAGGATCCCCCACCCCTTAGCAGCTCTTATTTAACCAAGCTGCATCCAGTCCAGTTTATTTTAGAACCTGCTTTCTTAGTGGAAATAAAGATTGATTTTTGTCACCACCAAAATCTTGCAGTTGCAAAATGTTACAGTCTGCTTTGCAATTGTACATTTGCCTCGAGCTCCTTGAAGGAAAACTGGGAAGACAACATTGAGGCTACACATTTGTGTTGTGCCTGAGAATATTTGTGCATATTTATTTCTGTTTAACAGGGCAGCCTTCCCTAACCTGGTGCCTTCCGGATGGCTTAAACTACAACTACAACTCCCATCAGCCTGAGGGTTTGTACACACTACACATTTCAAAGCATGTTTGAAGCACATTCTTTCCCTCAAAATAATTATGGGTGGCGCTGTGGGTTAAACCACAGAGCCTAGGACTTGCCAATCAGAAGGTCGGCGGTTGGAATCCCCGCAACGGGGTGAGCTCCCGTTGCTCGGTCCCTGCTCCTGCCAACCTAGCAGTGCAAAAGCACGTCAAAGTGCAAGTAGATAAATAGGTACCGCTCTGGCAGGAAGGTAAACAGCGTTTCCATGCGCTGCTCTGGTTCGCCAGAAGCAGCTTAGTCATGCTGGCCACATGACCCAGAAGCTGTACGTCGGCTCCCTTGGCCAGTAAAGCGAGATGAGCACCGCAACCCCAGAGTCGGTCACGACTGGACCTAATGGTCAGGGGTTCCTTTACCTAGTTTACCCCTCTCAGAGCTACAATTCCCAGCCACCCTTAGCAAACTACAGTGCCCAGATTTTTTTGAGGGGAATAATATGCTTTGAATGTGCTTTGAACATGTAATGAGCATGCACCCCAGTCAGCATGGCTGTGCTGATATAGGGTGATAGACATCTGTTGAGAGTCAAGACCTTGGCGCCAGCAGAAGGTGCAATCAGAAGCGGCAACATTTTGCAGAGCAAGCTGCTGTCCCAGGGCCTCCTCAGAAACTCAGAGCACAACTGCAGCTTCCCAGCTTCTGCAATTGTTGAGAGGCACTTCCATGCTATCATTTTCTCTTCTTTCAGGCTGAGCCCCAGTCCAAAATAAATCTGTTTGATGTACCTATCTCTACCTCTGCCGTGTTGTAGGGATGGGAAGACGCTGGACCAGAGCCTGCAATTTGACTATATTTTGAATAATTGACATTGCATGTTAACAAGATACCCCAAGAGATCATATGAAAAACAGGTTTTGCATGTCAATTATGTTGGTTTTAGCTCATATGCTTAACCAAAGGTCTCTGGGAGCTCCTGATTTTCTCCTTGTTTAATCCCTTGTTTCATTCCACTCCAGGAGAAGCAATGTAACTCTTAAGAACAGCCACAAACCAGAATACTGAAAGGGGAGATTCACAGATTGTTTATATTGAGATGATCACATAGGTTCCAATAAGACCATAAAAGGGTATGTTTCTGCTAATCACTCCATTAAGAATGAAAACTAATCCCATTTTGGTCATTTTTTCCCACCTGATCCTTCTAGCCACTCTCCTTTTTTGAAATATGTACCAAAGCAGTAGATTGCATAATGCCAAAGCAAATAAAGCCACAGAACGAGGAAGGTAGAAAACAAGAGCACAATATTATTCTGATTTTGAAACGTGCATCATCCCTCCTTTTTTTATTGGTTAAGCTCTTCCTAAATCACATTAAGTCTTGGATAGTGTGCCCTGCATTCCCATCTGGAAGCCATTTCAAGAAGTGTCCTGCAAAATCTCATTCCCTGTCATTGTGAAGAAAAGCAAATGCCTGAATATTATTAATCCTCAATTTATTATCCCAAATATCTTGTCTCACTTTAGGCAGCCTTTATTCTTCTTGAAGATTGCTGAAAGCATCATCTCTTGGCCAGACAACCTCTTCTGAAAATCACATACTTTCTCCCCATCATGTTGAATCCCATCGGAAAAGACTTCATTCCCCCCCCCCCCTTGAATTCACAACTGATACCTTGAGCTGCCTGCTGTTCAGCCCTTAAACCTTGTTCCAGTCCAGGTCATCTGACCTGTAGCATGTGTTCACCTAATCAAAAAGTAAACAGGGATTTACTTATTTATTCCAAATGCCATAATGGTCAAGGATGCAGTTGCTAATGACTGCTTGGATAGTTCTGAAAGATGCTGGTTTTGGAAGTAATCTTGACTGTTCCTAATAAATAACTTACAAAGTCAAAAACTGGAAATAAGTCAATTTTCAAGGAACAGAAAATACTGTCTCTATCTGGAAAATATCAGCTGAAGCTTGTAAATACATGCTTTCCCAGTCTCATAGTCAATCTCATGACATGTGCTCGGTTGACACTTTTTTCTTGTTATGAGGAATGTCCCATGCCTGATTATATTTTTAAATAGCTGTTCCACCTTTTTTCATCAGCTTTGCAAAATGACAGCATTACCTTGGTATCTTCATACAGAAAAAAGGCAAATCAGAGTTTGTCTAATGACTGTGGTGAAACGTACCGAAAGAATCAGAAATCAAGACAACAAACTTTTTAGAAAGGAATGGAAATGTTTTCTTGAGTATTTACAAACAAATTTTAAACAGATCAAGACATTGGCAGGATTATTGTAAAAACCTGCAGTTTTAAAAGAAATGTATATGAGATGTACATGAGAATAGATGAAGAAAAGAATAAGTTAAGATAATTTGGAGTATGCAGGGAATGATGAAAGTACCGTAAATGTAAAGAACCGCAGAAAGAGTGGGAAGGGAGTCAAAATTTGAAATGTTAGAATGTTTGTTGAATGTTTGTTGTAAATGAAAATTATAAAGAAAATTATATTTAAAAAAATGACTGTGGCTACTAAGGTGGTATCCCATTGATTATTTCTGTTGCCTAGATGAGTGGCCATTGTAGTAACACCCAAAACTTCAGAGTGTTGCAGCACTTCAGAGACTTTCTAGTCTATTGTGGCATGAGTTTTCAGAGACATTTGCTTTCGCAAAGTAGACATTATGAATGCATGCAGAAATTGCCAATTAAGCGTGTGTATAATTAGAACTCAAGTGGGACCTACAACAAAGTCTTGCAGTGTGGGGCGAGTGATCCTGTTCAGCATTCCTGACAGCCATTTCAGCCCCCCACATTTCCCCATCCCCACCCAGCACTCAGCATTCTGTGACCACTTAGCATGCTGAGTTTTCTGTGGGCATATTTTCCCAAAATATTTTTTTGTAGTTCTGCAAACCTTGAGCTTCCCCTAAGCTTGCCGATAACCTGCTTCTTCTTATGTGTGGATGTTGCTGCTTTGGCTACACAAGGACCCATACCTATTAGCTTGCTATTAGTATACAAGAACGCTTTCCATGCCAGTCTCTGTCTACCTCGCATTTAATGAAAAAGACAGTTGATTGACCAATTTATTGTGGTGTGAACTTGCAATAGTCTCTGAGGTGCATCCAGATGTTGAAACTTGTTTTCAAGTTCTGGAAATACTATATTTGAATACATGAGAAATGCTTTTATACTTTCCCTCTCTTATACTATTGAAGCAGGATCTTGGATTCTTCATTTTTTGTAGCGTTTTAATGTTTACCTGCTAAATTTGGCACAACTGGCCAAGAATACTTTGTTTTTCATAATACTTGATATTGTGGTGTAAGATCCTGGTGGTACTTGGAACACAAGACCTAATGGCTAAAGTGTTTGTGGCTTTTAAGAAAAGGATGACTAAGGGGGAAAACATGAATAAGGCTTATGAAAGTATGTATAGTGTAGAGAAAGTGGAGAGAGAGAGAATTTTTTAAAAAATTATTTCCTGCAATATTAAAATCTGGAGTTCACCAAATGAAGCTGATTGCTGTAGATTAAGGACAGACAAGAGACAATCCAACTGATGTATATAATTCACTGCCACAGGATATGGTGCTGACTCCTTTAAAGGAGATTTAAGCAAGTCCATGGATAACAAGTCTATTTGTTATTTAGTAATGAAAACAAAATGGAGCCTTCATGTTCAGAGGCAGTGCAAAGCTTGCTAAAAAGCCACATTATAGGAGAGCATCCAACTTTATGCCCTGCTTGGGGGGTTTCCAGAACCATACAGCTACCTACTTTGGAAAACAAAATACCTAGACCTTTGGTCTGATCCAGCATTACTCTATTTCTGTTCTTATGTTATAGCTGGGATGTTTAGAGCCTCCTCAGCAGGCCCATCTCCCAGTCTTGCTTCCTTCCCCATTCTTCTCTCAAGCAGTGTTTTTAAAGCACTACAGTTATTTGCATATTGGCAAGGGAAGCGGTGGAAGTTGTGTAATTAACTACATCACCTAGTCTCTCCCTAAAATCTATGTGCACAGTTGCTCTGATTTGTCCATAACACTGCTACCTATATGCCATGTTAATGATGAAAAATGAGCTCAAAAATACCTGTTCAATCCAATCTGGCTTCCATGATGATTTATTGGTATAGCTCACTTTATTAAAGAAACCATCTATTTATACACACACACACCAACACACACATGCACCAGTGGCTATGCTTCATCACTGACTGATAAAGGTGACTGAGAAAAAATGAATGAGTAGTGTTGCCATTGTGAAAAGAATGTGTCTGTGTGTGTTTTAAAAAGACTCTGATTCTAATAATGTCGGTAGAAACATCTCAGGTGCTTAAAATCAACAGACCGTATTTATATGACAGTTACATCAAGGATAGATATTACCTGTTTTATTGCAGTGAACAAGGAATTTATAGGCATAATGTTCCAGATTTGAGACTCTCTCTATTTCATAGTGGTAAGTTGTTGACACTGGCTGAACGTTCGATTTGAAATAGTGTTTTAACATCTACTCCCCATTCACTGGTATGTTCAAACTCAACCAGCTTTTCCATTCAGCCACCCTATTTATGTGTCCCTCCCTCTCCCCATTCATGTACTAATCTCTTCCAAGTCACACAACCCAGTCATACACTGTACAGTCATGCATCTATTCACCTTAGCCAATCTAACACTGCCCTGTCTACTGTCCTGGGGGAAAGATCCTGTGTTATATATTTGTATTGTTGGCTGTGGATTTTAAAATGCTGTGAGGTTTTTTTGTAACTTATAAGCTGCCTTCAAAGAACTGGTACCCTGAAAGGTGGGATATATCAGGGTTGTTGTTTTTTAATTGGCGGTTGTTGTTTTTAGTGGGCTGTAGTGTAATTTCAATAAGTAAGTAAGAAGTACCTACCAATTTGCTGCCATCCTTTTGTGGTGATGAAATTACCGTATTTTTCCATGTATAACACGCCCCCATGTACAAGACGCCCCCTTTTGGGGGGGACTCCAAATTAAGAAAATGCCTGACCTATGCTGCCACTAGCGTTGCAAAAGCCATCTATCGACTGTCCCCCTACTGGCAGAAGCCGCCGATCACCTGCCTAATTGCTGCAGCGACAGCCAATCAAGCCCAGCCCTTTCCGCAACCACTAATAACACGCCCAATAGCCACTGACAATCTCCGGCTCCCGGCAGCAACCAATAACACGTCCCCACTATGCACTATCCGTGTATAAGACGACCCACATATTTTAACATGAAATTCTAAGGGAAAAAAGCCTTGTCTTATACATGGAAAAATACGGTACTTGAAAATTACTTTAAAATGGGACTGGATAAATTCCTTGAGGGCAGAATGACTAGCAGTCAGGATGCGTATAAGGAATATCCAGATTCAAATACAGCATGCCAGTGGATCCCTGTTAGTGGATGAGGACTGTCTTCCTGCCCAGCTTGTTGGCTTTCTAGGGGCAGGTGGTTCAGAGAACAAAAATGCTGGGCTGGATGGAGATTTGATCCAGCAAGGCTCTTTCCTATGTTGATTCTCACCACTAACAGCCCCATCTGGCTCAAGGTCTTCAACACAGGCAGTTATTTTTTAAACTCAGCAACCGGAATGGTCACAAACCATTCCACAGCATGTAAGCAGTTAAGCGAGGCAAAAGAGATAAGTTGAGTGTTCAACAATCTAAAAGTTTCAAACAATGTAGTTTGCATCTACTCAATTTTTTTGTCATATTTATCTGATTGGGGCAAATTGGCAAGCCACTATCTTCTGTCTGTGTTCTTTAATTTGATATGGTTTCTGTACAACCATAGCCTCGACCTAGCCAATTATACAAAGTTGGCTTTGATTTCAAAAACAGATAACTATTTTCACTGCTGGCTTCTTGAAGGTCAACAATATAGAATATTTCTTGGCATTATAGTGCTTTCAATACATGCAGTATACAGACTGGGGTCGGGGGAAGAATGTCTAGCAAAAAGACATATTGCTGGTTCTCTGACAGACAGTAATTTGCCGCTGATTAACTCGGTGTAACAGTTTGGCTTCAAGATGAGCTCTTAAGAATCGGTGAGAGTGTGGGGCCCTCCATAAGGTCAGTAATCAGCTTTTCTAATTGACCACAGCTGGAGCAAAACATAGGGGGAGATGAGACACAAGGTCCACGCTGTTATATACGGGGAAACCCATGAGGATTTTAGGGATAAAGAAGGAGAATCTCTTCCTGGAGAATATGCTCCTTGCCAACTCAAAGGCCAAAATTAGGGCCGGAGGTGAATGATGCTGTAAGGAATGAGCATTTGGAAGCCTGAAATATCCCATGAGGGTTTTATTTCCACGCAATACGCTGGAGTTTTAAGTTGCTTTGAGAGGCAATGCTTAATCACTTATTTCCTGCATTTGTGTAATGATGAATGTTGAGATGTTAATATTTCTTAGAAATATTACCCAACTATTTCCTAGTCAAGAGGCTGTGTTTCCGTAGAGGAAAATATGGGTGTTCTTGTTTCTCTATAAATGGCAGTGGGTAACTGTTAAGTTGTGGGTGAACATATCAGATGACACAGCAATTCTTCAAACAGCTCTTGTTTATTCACAGGCCAGAACAGAACTGAACTGAAGGGTTCAGCCAGCCTGCTTATATAGAGCTCCAGAACAGCGTAATTGTAACAACTTTCTGTAACTATCCAATCACTGAACGTCACTTTCGATCCCTTATTTGCATATGTGGACCTGAACTATCTACAGTATCCCCCTGCTGGACCAGGGTGAGAACTTCAGTATATAACAGTACCAAAAATGGGCACCTTGAAAGATCAGCTCCTGCAGCCAATGGTCTTTATTCCTCTGGGAAAAGGCAGAGGTATAATGGGCTCAGGTGGTGGGGGTCATGTGGCTGCTGCTATTTGTGTGATCATGTCAGGTGCCAGTTCACACAATCAATGCTTCCGCATGACCCCAAAATCCACAAAACCCATTCTTCTGGTGGAATATCCTCAAAACATTGTGGCTGTCTCTGAAAATAATTGACCTCAACCAAGCATAAGCTTGAATAAAATATGTCATATTATTACATCCATGCAACATTTGAATTGTTAATGTGTTCTAAGAATGTTTCCTTTTTGGTTTAGGAAACCTTTTTAAAAGTTTTCATTTGCATTTGCCAGGTGTGGGGAATTTTGACTGAAAGAGCATGACTTGTGCAGTGACTGTAGGGCTGTGAAGATCTGCACAGACTGAAGTCAGTGGACCACACCAGTTGACCTGCAACATCTGAGGTTTATGGCTCCATGCGAGCTGTTTTAAAAACAGGTTATAACTTGTGGTGTTCCACTGCCTGGATGCCTCAAAGAAAAATATACAAACTTGCCTCTGGTTCTAAGTTAAGAGCCTCCAAGCACAACTTGACTCATAAACAGATTATGAGCCAGCAAGAAGTTGTTTACATAAGCCCCATGATGCTAATTGATATTTTTTAACCTAGTAGGGAAAAGAGCTGCCTTCTCTTCACATTTTAATAATGTTAAGTCTAGCGTTCCTGTGAATTCAACCATGCCCTATATACTGGTAAATTAAATGCCAATAACCATGTCATCTTCAGAGCATAGTGAGTAGTATAACAGATTTCATTAGAAAAAGCACTGTGGCACTTTAGAGGCTGACTGATTTATTGTCGTATTAAGGCATATTTGGTTAAAAAGCACATAAACTACTCTCGGAAAACCAAAGAATTTCAAATTTTACCTTTTGAAAATGTCAGATAATACTAAATAATACTAAATAATCATAATCATAATCATAATCAACAATAATATAGAATGTTTCAACTTTAAAAAATGAAGGGTGCTAAAAAGTTGTAACATGACTTAGGAATTCAAAAGATATTTCAGTTAAATTAATATAATTTTGTTTTGCTTGGTAAGTAAAATGTGTGTAAAATTGCTTGGAAACCATAAAAAATGATTGCCAAGTACTTGAAATTTTGTTGTTGTTGTTTAGTGTTATTTAGTATTACCTGACATGTTCAGAAGCTAAAATTAAAATTCTTTGGTTTTCTGAGAGTAGTTAATGTGCTTTTTAACCAAACGTAGATTTACCAAGCTAAATGTTGTCCAATCACAAAAATAATAGCAGTTTTGAATTCCTCACACCCAAAACATATTTCTAAGACTCCTCCCTGAAGAAATTTGCAAAAATTAAATTTCACCTCCTGAAATGATACACCCTGTTTTGCCAATGGTCTTTCATATCATATTTCTCCATGGATAATGAAAGGTGACCAGCTGAGGCAGTGAACAGAAAAGAACTGACAACTTGGCTATAGAACAAAATGAATGTGCTGCTGTGATTATTGTATACTTATCTCCGGCTATTTTAAAATCTGGACAACAGACATAAATCAGGGGATAGGGTTACCATACCCAATGGAAACGGGGGAACTGGCAAGCCAATTATTCATCCGACTATATCAAGGCAAATTTTGTCTGGGTGAACACTCATACTGACAAGCCCTGGAGGGATTTTGAGGGAAATAAAGAACAACTCTCGCTATGTTTGCTCGTACAGAGAAAAGATACAAGCTTATATCATCAGCTTGTGGATATAAGCAAAATATGCATAAGGGGCAAATCTATGTAGGTGTCCAGAATTTCTCAAGAAAGAATTTTTACAAGTTTTGGAACAGATGTGGGTTAGCTACATTTTGATATATTATCAATCGATTTAGACTATATGAGAAATAATCATGTATGGTAAAACATATCAAGCTTCATTTTCCCACTGCCTGCCAGTGAAGAAGCACTTTGTAAAAATGAAGTCAAGTAGATATTTGACTAGGTCTGAGCACTTGTTGGGGGCTGCTAAGTAGATTTGAAGGGTTTGGTTTCAGAATTGAACAAGTGTTTTTTTGCAAAGCACTTTAAAAAAGAAAAGAAAACAACATATGTTAAGCTTGGAGAAGGATTTGGAGATGGAAATAACTGAGGAGGATTGGGCAGATATATGGTACAAAAACAAACCCATTTAAGTGCTTCTCTGAGGGAAGTTAATTTATAAGATTTTGAGCAGGTGGTATGTAACATCTGTGCACATTCAATACATATGTAAAAAAAGTAATAGGGTCTGTTGGAAATAATGTGGGAAGGGAGGCTCCTTTAAGCATATATGGTGGTCTTTTAAACAAATTCAAGGATTTTGGCAAAAAAAAATATAGGAGTGGATTAAAAATATCAAAGGCCATGATATTCCCCTAGGCCCCACATCTTTTTGAATAGGGTTCGAAAGATACTGAATGTTATACTTTTAAAGAACTTTTAATTTTGTTAATAGCACCAAAGTTACATATAGTCCAAACTGGAAAATTACTCAGGCATCTACATTTATACACCTGGTATATAACTATTGGGATATTTCAGTCATTCATTAGGTAATGGATCTTATGCAGACAGTACAAGCTCTTTAGATGGAAAGTGCATTTCTTGAAAATTGGAAACCCTTTTCCTCCAGATATTGACAAATTGCTTAGCCATTAGAACATAGCCTCCATGACGCTACAAAGAATGTAGTAAAAGGTATAAGCAGATAAGAAATCGTTTCATGCCTGGCGGGAGTATCCAGTGGCATAAGGTAATATAAATTTAATTTCATATAAATGTAGTGAAAAGGTCCTGCACTGGTCTTATTACACTAAATTGGTCAAAACAATCCCTTGGTCTCCTACAATGTCTGTATCTTCCATTTGCATCTCACAGCAAACATTACATGGGCAAAATTATGCAAACAGCTGAGAGACTGGATGGGTATGATTCTGGAGCAGCTTTCCTGCCAAGTCTAAGCAACTCAAAGTGAAGAGAAGCAATTTTCTATTATTACCACTTGGTTTTCATTCCTTCTCTATACTGTATTAAATCTCCAAATGAGAGAGAGATCATGCACAATACAAATTAGTCTTTTTTTATTAAGTTTTTGTGTTTTATTAATGGCTACTTTTTGTTTTTTGTGCTCACACAGGTAATCAGTCTCACAATATGTAAATAGATTGCTTCTCTTACACTATCACGTGTTTGTTCTGTTGTGTCGTTTCCCCCTTGTTACACACTCCTGAGCAGTGTGAAGTTTCAGCAATCCCAGCACTTACCTTGGGGTTGGTTCTCTTGGAATGAAGATAAATGAGACTGGTAGTATTTTTATGACATAATGTTTATTTACACACATACACAGGCTGAGCACATTAGCTTTCTAGGAGAACCACCCCTCCCATGCCCTAGCATTGGATTTTTATGCAGAGCAAGTCAGGTCTCTGTGCCCTTTCAAGACAGCCTGGCTGACCCATTGATCACATCACATCCAGACAAGGGAAGGATAAAGAAACCTCATCCAGAAAGGTCTCTGTCCATTTGCTTCTGCAGCAACAAATCATTTGCACAAGATCAACTCTTTACTTATGCAAAGGCCCATTTTCACAACAAAACAGAGTATATCAGGCTAAGCTTCTTCACTTAGCTTGACTTGCTTAAACATCCCTCCTTCTGTGAAACTGAACCTCACAGCTCTATAACAACAGTATTGGAGAAGATCCCCAGTATCCCATTTTGTCTAATCCCAATTTCTCTGTCGCTTTTGTATACTTGAAAAGAACAATACATGCATTGATGTTTTCCCCACCCAAATATGAATAGTCTGAATCTGAATAGTAAAAAAGCATTTAAATGTTATAAAGGGCAAATATTCTTATTGGGACAATGCATGGTGGAAAAGATCCCTGCTGTTGTGCTTCAATCTTTGAAACACTGGGACTTGTGGGTTAATTTTATGGTTGCTGTTGCTGTAACTTTTATAGTTCCATTTCGGTTTGTAATTATGTTCACCTTTTTTGGCAGGGAGTGCTGAAGAGAATAAAGTTATGTATTCAAAAACGCACCACCAGTGATGATTGACTTTTTAAGCAAGCATTTTAGGTGTTAGCCAAGTGTTCATCCTTACACAGTTATTTAGGCAAAAGAAAGATCAAGCATGCCCTGGCAGATCTTGGAGGACCTGCGACAAGGGCTTCTGAATGATGCCCAGTCATTTAACAACAGAAAGAATAAAAAAAGGCGGCCACCCTCTCAAAACAAAAATAAAACACGGCTTTGAGATTCCCCGCAGTACAGCGTGTGCGCGCCACGTGGTTGGCGGGGAGGGTGGTGGGCAGACGATTGACGTCTCGGGCAGCCAGTCGAGGAAAGGGACCCCCACGTTGCCACAGATGCGTCCCGCCCCTTCGGGAGGGCGGTGCCGAGGAATGGCGGTGAAGGAGGCGCCTGCCTTTGTTGACGGAACTCTCCTAGCAACAGGAGGCCTCTGGTCCCTCCGGTCTCCATGGCAACCACGCCGCGCTTGTTCTCCGGCTGCGGCGGCGGCACCTGCGAGGGTCGCAGAGGAAGAATCCGGAAGCGGCTCGGCTCGGTCGGTCGGGGAACGAAGGGCGGCGAAGGAGCCTCGGGCTTGGTGCCCCCGCCTTGTTTCTGGTCCAGGTCGCCTGACTGCTGTCCCTGAGGGGCCTCCGCGGATCCAGCTCAGCCCGGGATAAGGAGAACCGGGACTGCGTGGCCACAGATACTTGTGTGTGTGCATTTATATAGCTGTTCCTCATCTTCCTGAAGGTATCCAAGCGGGGGCCTGCTCAGCACCCCCTTTTCCTCAGCCAGTGACGGGTGGGTGGGTGGGGGGATGCTTAGGGAGCACCGTCTCGCAACTGGGCTCTTGCACCCATCATCATCCCCTGTCCTTTTAGCTAAACCAGAAAACCATAGCCATGAAATTGCCAGCAACTGCATCGTGCTATGAAGCAACAGGTGTAGAGAACGAAATTCTAGGTTACTGCTAGTGATTTTGTTGTTACTAGTCCTCTCTCTTGTCTTGCTCATTATGGTTTTATATACAGTATATCTTTACTAAGCTTCTTTTCTGAATGCTGATCCTTGACTGTCCTAAAGAGATTGGCTGGTATTTAGAACAGTGGTCGTCTTCAGCCTTTTCAGACCCAGGAGAGAGCTTTTGCCCCAACGCAACATGTGTTTGGGGATCCACTTCTTAATTACACTTAATTTGCTATTTATTCTGGAGGGGTGGTGTGCTTGTTATGAGCCAGCCTCCGGCCAGTTGTGACCCAGCAGTAGTTCCTGAACCACTAGTTGAAGATTAAATTTTTGTATAATTTGGAGAAGGAACCCCCTACAATTTTTTTTTAATTTTTTTTGTGGTGGTGACTTACATTTTGCCCACTTTTGTTATCAGTTCCCAAGTCCATGGTTGATTGTACTTTGCTATAACAAGTGCTGGGTTTTCTTACCTTTTAAAAAAAGCTTTAGAATGGGAAGACCCACGTTCAGTTCCCAGCTCAACCTGAAGTTCAGTAACTTGGGTTGCCATATTTCAAAAAGTAAAATTCCCGACACCCGCAAAGTTGCTTCCCCCAAAATAGGGGAGGTTTTGGAGCTGTTTCCACTGCTTTTTCCATTGCATTGCCATACATCCAGGGCTTCCCCTGACATTTTGCCGATTTGGCAATGTTCCCGCCTGACGCCATTTTTACACCCAAAAGCTGGGACATGTCAGGAATTTTCCTGACATATGGCAAGTCTTTCAGTAACCAGCCTCACTGCTTTTGTGTGATAATGGCATCCTGTGCATTAGGTGCAAAAAAAGAGCAGACCTGTGTGTTTAAAAACTGCGGAGAAGAGCGTAGGGCGAGATCCCCGGGGCAGCAGAGAGAGAGCAGGCACGATGGAGATGTACAGCAAGGCAGAGACGCTGGAGCTGCGGAAGAAGCACATTGGGCCCTTGTGCAAGGTCTTCTTTGCTAAGGGCCCCATTAAGATTGTGTGTGCCCGTGGGCAGTACATGTTTGATGAGAATGGAGAAAAATACTTGGACTGCATTAACAACGTAGCACATGTTGGACACAGCCATCCAGATGTGTTCAAGGCTGTGGTGAAACAGATGGAGTTACTCAACACCAATTCTCGCTTCCTGCACGACAATCTGGTCCAGTATGCCAAGTGTCTCACTGCGACCCTCCCAGAGCCTCTCTCTGTTTGCTACTTTGTGAACTCTGGATCTGAAGCAAATGATCTCGCTTTGTGCCTGGCCCGCCGATACAGGGGCCACCAAGACGTGATTACACTTGACCATGCTTATCACAGCCATGTTACATCGCTGATTGACATCAGTCCATATAAGTTTAATCAACTGGGGAAAGAGGCCAAAAAGGAATTTGTACATGTGGCTCCTTCACCAGATATATACAGAGGAAAATATAGAGAGGACCATTCAGACCCAGGAAGCGCTTATGCCGATGATGTGAAGAAGATAATTGAAGAGGCTCAGAAGAACGGCCGCAAGATTGCAGCCTTTATTGCTGAGTCCATGCAGAGTTGCGGAGGCCAAGTAATTCCACCTGCAGGCTATTTCTAGAAAGTGGCAGACACTGTCCACAAAGCGGGTGGAGTTTTCATAGCTGATGAAGTCCAGGTCAGTTTTGGTCGAGTTGGAAAAAAATTCTGGGGATTCCAGCTACAAGACGAAGACTTTGTGCCTGACATTGTCACTATGGGGAAGCCAATTGGCAATGGCCATCCCATGTCTTGTGTAGTTACCACCAGAGAGATTGCGGAAGCTTTTGGTGCCTCTGCACTGGAGTACTTCAATACGTTTGGGGGCAACCCAGTGTCCTGTGCAATTGGACTGGCTGTTTTGGACGTGATAGAAAAAGAAGATCTCCAAGAGATGCCACACGTGTTGGAAACTATCTCACTGGACTACTGAAGGAACAAAAAGAAAAGCATCCACTGGTGGGAGATGTCAGAGGTGTTGGTTTGTTTGTTGGAGTGGATCTTGTGAAGGATCGACAAAAGAGAACGCCTGCCACTGTTGAGGCCCAGCATATTATCTACAAGCTGAAAGAACAGAGGATTCTTCTGAGTGCTGATGGACCTTATCGAAACATCTTGAAATTTAAGCCACCCATGTGCTTCACTATGGAAGATGCAAAGTTTGTAGTTGATCAGATTGATGAGATCCTCACAGATTCAGAAGATTCAACAATAAACAGGACCAGAGATGAATTACCAACAAGTGTACAGAGTAAAAGAAAAATGCCCACAGATGGGAGCTCCCAGCTGGAATGCATCAACGAAAGCATAAGCCATATCAATGGAAGTGCCTGCAGACAAAAAAAATGGATTTTATGCTGAAAACAACACAGTGCCTTGCAAAAGGATCAGGACATGAAAAGAAAATTCTATAAATAAGAATCACTTTGTACAGTTGGGTTTGTTTAAGGATGAATGGGTGTGTGCAATAATTGGTAAGAATATTGGCTAGTTATACACTATGATGAAGCATCCATTTACTTATGGTATAAATTTGGAGCATCATGCTTTGCAGCCACAGTACAACGGTAGCATGGCCTCATTTGTTTCAGATGTCTAACTGACTGGCAGTCACTGACTGATGTGTCTTTGTCCTTTTGGAATCTCAGTGTTCAGTATTGAGATTTTAATAATTTCCCCATGTTTCAATGGTTTATTTGTTATACTGTGCAACTTTCTGGTGGGGTAATTCATGCCAATGCTGAAATAAATAGAAATGTTATCTTGTAAATCTCGCATGCAATCCAACAGAGGACACATGGAACAACCAATAGTGTTCCACAGAAACCTGCCACTCAGCTTCTTAGGCTGCCACCCTATCCACATTTACATGGGAGTAAGTTCCACTGAACTCAGTGCAGCTTGCTTCCTGAATGTGTGGGGTTGCACTGTTGGTGGAGATGGGAGTGAGTCCAATCCCACATTCAAATGGATTTCAGATTAAAAAAAAAAAAATTAAAGGGAGCATACACAGCACCTATTTCCACACACAATTTCCCCTTCCAGATAGGGATGCACACTGGAGCAATGTTGTAATATTCAGTGACAAAGATTTTATAATAATTATTAATTGTACAGTATTAACTATATTGAAAATGAAAACTTTAAAGCACTGCTGTATTTAAACAGTATGCCTTCTTGGTCTATATTTGTCGGTTGTATCTCTGCTGTTATCAGTGTTGTTTATGAACTCTGTTAGGACACCGGTTTGTTTTCCATTTACTGGAAACTCTTGTTTATTCCAAAAAAAAAAAAAAGCTATTTTTAACCTAAAAAAAAAAAACAAACTGTGGAGAAGAGGAAATTGAGCCAGGTAAAATGTGTACAAGTGCAGCTGAGAAAAGCTGTACGGGCTAAAATTCTCTCATACAGCTATCAATACCCTTTACAGAGTGTGCTGGGATTCTGCAGGACTAGGGATTACTGCATTTATAAAATCTAGTAGTAAGCAGTTTTGAGAGGATTGCATGAGAGGAGATGTGCATGGCTTTGTCCCCTCTGCCTTAAGACTTGCCACCTTATCTTGCATTTTTGCTGCAACAGCAAAATCTGTCTTCATTGGACCCTGGTGTAGTTCTATATACAAAATATATTGCTAAGTTTTTGTTTTCTATATTCCTTTTGTGAAGGGAAAGGACCCTGGGATGAGCCTACGCCATGGGAGTAGCATTGACAAGAGCAGCTCAGTGGACTGCCGCTGGTTCTGGAAAAGGAACATTGGAAATCACACCACTGAATGAATCACTTTTGAATGAAATCATTAAGTTTACAGAAGGCTTTAGCAACAAACATCCTCAAGAAGCTGCCTTTGTCTTTAAGGAACCACTTGAATGGCAAACAAAACTAGAGCCTTCAATGTTTGAGTCAGGCTATGAAGTCAGGTAAGACCAAGGTCAATGACCATTTCTGAAATAATGTAAGTATAAAAAGTGAAGCCTGCCCATTAAGGTTATTGTTCTTTATCACTCCTTTATCACATATCAACATTTCTTGCTTTCTGTGTATAGATACTGTAGGAAGTAGGCAGAATGGAAAACATTATGTTGTGATTTGTAACTTCCCATTCCACCCCTTTGGAGCCTCCTTCTATTACTTTGCACTTACATTTTCACACCATCCGGAATTCAATAGATTTCACAAGCCTGTGCATAGATTCATGGTGACAAAAGCTCACTAATTCTTGTAGTAATAGCAAAGGGGATATTCCAACCAAAGTTAAGCACTTTGTCTGTCATTGATGCAATAGAACACAAATCTTAACTTTGGCTCTGTTGTACCCATAGGTATCTGAAGGGTAGAAAGCATTGTCCAAAGCAAGTTTTAATCCCTCTGCCTCTTGAATACTCCTACTACATTCTTTTTAAACAACTTGCATCACTCTTGCAATTTTTGTATTGTGTGCAGTACATCCAGGAGATGCAGTGGCCTGGCTTGTATGTCACAGTAAACCACAGTTCCTTGGTAGAAAGAAGAAGAGGTGCAATCCAGACCGGACTAGCCAAATTATGCAGATAACAGTGGGTTTCATTCCCATTACATTCTGTGGAAAAGTCAACTGGAATGTACAAGACCGCTAGGAAAGGGAAAACATACACCTCCTAGGAAACAGGGATCACAGGGAATGGGGCAAGATGCACATTTAACCTTTGCCCTTAAGGTAAAGGTAAAGGGACCCCTGACCATTAGGTCCAGTCGTGGCCGACTCTGGGGTTGCAGCGCTCAGCTCACTTTATTGGCCGAGGGAGCCGGCGTACAGCTTCCGGGTCATGTGTCCAGCATGACTAAGCTGCTTATGGCGAACCAGAGCAGCACACGGAAATGCTGTTTACCTTCCTGCTGGAGTGGTACCTATTTATCTACTTGCACTTTGACGTGCTTTTGAACTGCTAGGTAGGCAGGAGCAGGGACCGAGTAATGGGAGCTCACCCTGTTGCGAGGATTTGAACTGCCAACCTTCTGATCGGCAAACCTTAGGCTCTGTGGTTTAGACCACAGCACCACCCACTGCCCTTAAGGTATTCCCTAGCAAATCTCTTCTGTAATCTCTGATATAAGTGACTAGGCATCTTACTTATTTATTGCATTTATAGCCCACCTTTTTCTCCAAGAATTTCAAGGTGGCATACATACAGTTTTCTGCTCATCATCATTTAATCCCCACAACCTTGTGAGATAGGTTAGTTAGGCCAAGAGGCAGTGACTGGCCCCAGGTCACCCAGTGGCCAAGTGGGGATTTGAAACCTGGTCTCACTCCCATGGGAAAAGTGAAGTGTTGTGCATTTGAGACTCCTGAGATGAGGACAGAGCATGTCCCTGGGAGGCCTCCATTTAGCCCTCTTCAGATAATATACCAGACACAGATACATGGTGCTTCCAAGTGTTAATACATGAGTCCTCTCTTATGTTCCCCCTTCCCCACAATCATAATGGTGAGTATTTTACTAGCAATTGCTGTATTACAACTGCTAAGTGAATACCTGTAACATCTCAGCAATTTACAAACATATGATTAAAGCTGACATTGTCTCTGGAAATATTCTCATATACTGGAAGGAGATGTGCTATCTCATAGGAAGCCCACCTTCAACCTACATGGTTTGTGTGAAGGTGAACTGGGGTGGGCATAAGTTTTAATCTTTTCAATGTCACTTTTCCCTGTTGTTCATATCACAACTTTAGGTCTCTCGCAATTTTTTCCAATGCTATGTATGCTTTATTATAAAATTGTTTTCATAGGTGTGGTCTGTTAAAAAAAATCCAGTTGTTGTGAATTCTTGCATATTAAGTTGTTGTTTTATTCTACCAGTGAAAAAACAGCTAAGTCTCAAGAATTAGACAAAGATGGGCAGCCACTGCTCCTGCTCAAAGGATCAACTATCAGCGTTCGCAGTTTTGCGCAACTGTCTCGTTTGCTACATGTCGCTGGAGAAAAATGCCTAAAAGAAACTCGTGCATGCCTTGAAGGTATTCAATACTTATTTGCCCACACAACTGGAAGCTTCTCAACCATACAGGGATGCAGCTTTTTTGACCCCATCCATGTTTTGCCTTTTTCCTGCCTTAAAAAGAATATAAAGTATGACAAGGACTAACTGTGAAGGGAATCCCATAGTTATCTTTGTAAAGTCAAAAACTATTTTAAAATTGAGTAACCTTCAGGCCTATTTAAAACATTACCCTGTGCTATTCATGCAAAGTTATTTCATGTGAACTTTGCCTGTTAACTTCCTGGTGTGATGTTTATCTGAGTTTCTTACACTACTATGAATTCTTTACAGCCAATAGAGATCCCATTGTGAAAATTCTTGGCCCCGGTTATGGGACAATTGAAGGAGAGGATATGTCCATGCTTCGTTTACTAGACAAAATGAAAAAAGAAGAGGCTTCTGATAATGAAATGAAAATGAAGATTTCCTTACTTCTCCAGCAACTGGATATGCAACTACTTAATAGCTCTTTAAAACAGATTTCACAGTGAGTGTATTTCAGATAGTATTCGTTACAGGCTTACTTTATGTAAGATGTTACAGTACGTGCCACACTTTTAACATGTGGGGAGGTGCCGGTACTGCGTTCCCTTGCGTACCCTCAGAAAAAAACACTGGTTTTAGCAAAGAAGGTTTTACACTTAACATTATTAATTTGAAACCCAAGTGATTTGAAATGGATTTTTTCAGGTTTGCAAAAATAAAAGGTATGAAAATATCTTTAATGTTTTCTATAATCTTGCAGTACAAATATGTGCAATATGATCTTAAGATAAGTTCAGGACAGACAAAATGAATTATTTCTAAACAACTGAATCCACTCCCACATGATATAGTAGTAGCTTTGTACAGCTTTAGAAAGGGATCTGACAAATTCATGTATAATAAGGCTATCAATGGCTACTAATGCTGGTTATATATTACCTATAGTTTGAGGAACAATATGACTCTGAATGCCAGCTGTAGAGATCCACAGAATTGAGAGAGCAGTATACAGTGCCCAAGGCCGCACAAAACCTATACGATTTTAAACTTTTCATTAGATCCAAATTTGCCCTTTCCGAGAAAAATGTGATTAAATTTAAGAACAACAACACTGTCGCTAGTGACCTGGTTGCAACAGCTGAATGGCCTTGTTTGGTATATTAAGGGGTCCATTTGGAAGCCTTGGTTTAAGAAAAAACCATCATTTCCTTTCTTCCCCATTAATACTATAAATATCTGCTTGACTATTAGAATATAACTCATTTATTCTAATTACAGAGAAGTGAGGTTAACTCCAGCTGTTGTGAAAAATGAAATAGAACTCCTTAAACGTTTCTCGGGAGCAAAAGAAGATGCAGTCCTTGAATCACTGGAATATACATCAGGTCCAAACTCTACTTTTTATCCATATCATGTTTTGTAATTGCACAGTCATTGAAAATATAGGCTAGTATATTAGTGCCAATATTGTCAGATGCCTTATCAGCATCCATTCCGCAGGAATTTCACTCTGCCTTTGCCCTCATGTCCTTCTTTAAGGGCTCCAAAGTGACTGATGAAATATCTCAGGATTTCACTCTTCCTTTGTATTAATACTAACAACATTTACTATTTTAATTAAATGATTTCATGCCTCTTTGCTAGTCAATTACATTACAGATATGGGCTAAACATTGCTGTTGTTTGATTACAGACTATGAATTTTCAAATGGATGCCGTGCCCCACCTTGGAGACAAGTCCATGGTGAAATTTGCTATTTGGCCATTAAACCAGTTGACACAGATCTTATGTACGTCACATGCAGCACGGCAGGAGTATTTTTAAATGGAGTAAGTAATATATTCAAGAGTAAACCTTGGTGACATTTATAATTAAGAACATGCCAAAACTTCAGATTAGTTGCATTTCTCTATGGGCAGCCAGTTCTGAACCAAACATGGGAACAGGTCAGTTAACCTAGATCAGTGTTTCTCAACCAGGGGGCATGTGTCAAACTTGGGAGAGGCGGAATGTTTCCAAAAAATATGTACAATATAAGTTTTTTTAAAAAGCACAAAATTTCAATAAAATAATTAGGAGAGCCATGTTTGAAGGCTTTACACAGGTTGAAAAGGGACTGTACCAAAGAAAGTGCTCAGTGACTCATCTATTTAGGCTTATATTTCCAAACAGTTGAGAATGTGTATCTCAAACTAATGCTCCCCCATATTTAAAGGTCCACGTCATGCTATCCAACATGAGTAATTTCCAGCTTTTTTAAAATTAGGGAGGCTTTCAAATACCAAATTAACTCAGCACACAGATCTTTTAATGCTTATTTCACCTCCTGCATGCTTTACATTTTTGTTGTTCGTAATGTTACGCTTTTTATACCTCAGTTTATAAATTAGGAAACAAATTGCTCTCTGATTACAATAATGATTTATCAAGAAGATACATGTAAACTCTCAGAAATAGTTGTTGAAATGAATGAATGAATGAATGAATGATACTGCTGAGATAAACTGTAGCAAATGAGAGAAAAGAGTGGACTGATGTTGCACTGAGTGTCGTGTTGAGCAACTTGCACTCACCTTCAGCCTCATGAGCAATTTCAAGGCAGTGTGGTCTGAACCACACTGAATTATTTCAAGGCAAGGACTGGAATCCTGAGCACCTATATTAGGGAGTCCTGTTGAACTCAACAGAGCTTACGTATCAGATATACATAGGATTTCACTGTAAGTCTATGATTCTGATGATTGAAACCTTTTGGTTGTGAGATTATGCAAGACTGGGAAGTAAGTAAACTACTTTTTTTACAGGGAAGGGGAAAAGAGAAGAATGAAATCAATTACGAGAGAATGAGTGACATATACAAAGATCTTGTCACGTTTTTAAGGGAAAGATCAGCAACATTTGTAGAAAACATGGCTAAACAGGTATGCATTTCAGACTTACTCCCCAATAATCTGTCATAACAGTTTGCAGAGATACACAGCTGAATTGTTTTTATGTTTAGGATGGTATTTATTTATTTTTCCATAAAATTTATGCACTGATTGTAAAACAACAGCAGCAGCAACACCCCAAGGTGGTAGCAGCACATACACAGAAACACAAAATACAGTGGTGCCCCGCAAGACGAATGCCTCGCAAGATGGAAAACCCGATAGACGAAAGGGTTTTCCGTTTTGGAGGCGCTTCGCAAAACGAATTTCCCTATGGGCTTGCTTCGCAAGACGAAAATGTCTTGCGAGTTCCTGCGGGGTTTTTTCCCTCCCCCCCCCTTTTCCTAAGCCCTAAGCGGCTTATCAGCTAATCCGCTGATAAGCCGCTTATCAGTTGATCCGCTAAAAGCCGCTAAACCGCTAATAGCGCTAATCCGCTAAGCTGTCAATGGGCTTGCTCCGCAAGACGAAAAAACCGCTATACAAAGAGCCTCACGGAATGGATTAATTTCGTCTTGCGAGGCACCACTGTATTAGAAATGATTGACTTACAGGGATATGGAAATAAGTTTTACCATACAATCATATATTTCATAGTTGTTCATTGGGGTTTGCATCAAGGTACATGGGTATAGGATCGAAGTCTTAGTGACTTATCTGTTTCTATATACCTTTTTGCAGAATTGAGCTGGTTTTATTTTGCATTATGAATGAAATCTGAGTTTCCAAAAGCGTAGGATAAAAGCACAGTGTTCAAAATAGTAGAACTGCAAGTTATGCAAACAATTCTAAAAAGTAATTGTTACCTAAGTGTGTAATATAGTCCCTTGACTTCCAACTAAAGAAGGTGAGAGCAGGAAAAGAGCTCTTTAGATTGAATATACTTAGCCTTAGTCAAAGGCATGGGTAGGCAAATTAACGCCTGGATGCTGGATCTGGCCCAATCACCTTCTAAATCCAGCCTGCGGACGGTCCGGGAATCAGCATGTTTTTACATGAGTAGAATGTGTGCTTTTATTTAAAATGCATCTCTGGGTTATTTGTGGGGCATAGGAATTCATTCACCCCCCCAAAAAAAAAAATAGTTTGGCCCCCCACAAGGTCTGAGGGACAGTGAATCCAGCCCACTGCTGAAAAGGTTTGCTGATCCCTGGTCAAAGGCTTATTGTGGCTTATTGGAAAAAATTGCTGGGATTTTGTGCACTGAAAAATGTTTGATTATCCTTATTACAATTATTTACATCCCATATTTCAGAAGACATGTCTTTCTGAGGCAGCATACAAGTAACATTTAATTCCTTTTTTTAAAAAAACCAAATAAAGCAAAATAAAGACTATCAAGTTAAGAAAAAGACTCTTCTCACAGGGCAGTTTTTGGCAGAAACTTTGCCTGCCTCTCACTGTAAGTCTTCCTAAAGATGTTGCCAGGTCTACAGTTTTTGCCTTCGAGTCTGCACTGCCACTCCCCTCTCCCTGACTTCCACACCTTGGGGGGGGGGTCTCTCACCTTTGGGGGCCACCCCAGGCCAGGAAGCAAGAAGTGGCAAATGAGGCGTCTGGCTCCAAGCATTGGGGGCCTTTGCTGCTCATGGAAGGAAGAGTGGGGAGCTGTTGCTCCAAGAGAGGCCAAGCAGCTTTTCACCAGCTTGGTTTGTGCCACATGGGACACCTAACTCACAGGCACATGCAAGGCTGGCTGGGGAGAGGCTGAACCTGCTCCACCAGAGCTCCAGATAGAGTGAGACAGGGACAAGTGTCAGCAGGGACACTCGGTGGGCATGTCTCGGTCTCTCATGATGGTGGCTTCTCTTCCATCAGTTTCCCCTAAATCGACAAAGGCAGTGTGTGCATGTGTAGGTCAGATAAACAAGTTGTTGAAGGGGGTCTCTCTTTTGTAAGCCTGGACTTCTGCCAATATACATTGCATTGGTTCTGGACTTTTCACCCAGATCCTAAGCACATTTCTTTGGAAGCTATATCAACTTATTTCCATGGCTTGCCTAGGATTGCAGCAATTGGCAAATAGCTGCTGCTCTTCCTTTAGAGTCCTACACATGGTTTCTCTTTGAGCAGACATCCAATTCTTAAAGCAGGAAAATATCGTATTTTAATGAAAAAGGTCAACTGTCTTTGACAGTGCATTCAATGATCAAAACCATTCCTCTTTTTAGCTTTGCCCCTTATGATTTGAATAAAAGGAATATTTCTCCTTTTACAAGAATTGTCTTTGATTTAAACGTCAGACACAGTCGGGGTGTTTCCAGCTCACACAGCATGTGTTGCCACCGTGCTAAGTAGTTCTAAAATCTAAGTATTCCTGGCTACTCTGGATAAGAAACACATTTTATTCCTTAGAGTAAAATTCACACAGTGGTTATAATTAACAGTGTCACATAGTTCTTATAGCAGACTACTGTCTTCAGGTTTTCAGTGATTGCGGTTTGACGGAGGCAGGGGGAACCATTTTAAGGTTTTATTTTTTTTAATGGCCAGGTTCAACAGGGTGTTTTGCTCATGAACACCGGTCTCCTAGCTGTCATTACCTCCATAGTTCCACCCCCCTAAAAGCTGCTGTTGTATTTGGGGACACAAGGCTGCAGTAAACAGATACATATTAAAGAATCCTGAAACATTGTACTCAGTGGTTTATGGCAGGATGTGAAAACCGCAAATTTGCTTTAAATATAGAGCCTATTTAAATTGACACTTAGTTCCTGAAAACTGTATTTTTCAATATTTAATCTGAGGAGAAATTTAAGATTTGGACTCTCCGTTTTACCAGAGACAATATTGTTTCCTTATTAAACTGGGAGCTCCCAAATATAATCCAGGGGCATTTTTAAAGTAAAGAAAATGCAGGCTACAACTTGTTGCCTAGATAATTCATTCAGAATTGCCTTGGCTTTCCAATAGCACTTGACAGTTTTTGTAAGATAAGGAATATTCTGCTAAATACTCTTCCAAATCTAGCATACGCTGAATGTTTGGTAAGCAACTGACAACCCTCCTTGCTTTCATTAGAGCTATATATTTTAAAAAACTCAAAACTAGAGTCCCATCTTCTCTTTTTCCTGAACAGAGACCCAGGTTCTCGGTATATCCACAGTGCCAACTTAAAAGTAATTCAATAGTTATGCTTTCTCTTCGGGAAGCTGTAGGTGTTTGAGGAGATGCTGGGGATTCTCACCAGTATCGTAAAATTAGAATTCAGTCTTGGGATTCTTTGCAGACTGTTAACCTGGTATAAATGGAATATATGTGTGTGCTATAGATATATCCAGAAACACTAGCCTTTATACTTTCAGGCACTGGGAGGCTGGTGCTTGGATTACTGGTGAGAAAAGACAGAGAAGCTAATGCTTCTGCTAGGTCTGTTTTAAATTCCTATCGAACATTAAAAAAAAAAAATTAAGAAGAAGATAGTATTACAGTGGGAAAGAGCTGTTTATTGTTGAAGCCCAACACATTTAAGAGTTATATATGGTGTCGACCAGAAATACAGAGAGTCACTCCACCATGTGAGGTCTGGAATAATTTTGCTTTACAGCATATGGTAAGAAAACTGCCTCCTGTTTGCACATTTCATGCAATTTAAGAGGAACAGGAAGAAGAGAGACCTTTTGGAGTCTTAAAAATCTCATCTTCTGTGCTGTAGATTCTCTTAGTCTGAAATTTTCCATGCTCTGGATAATATCTATTACCTTTCTGAGTGCTGGGAGGACTCCGTTTCAAGATTTATTGATCCTGATGTTAAAAACTGCAGCTGTTTGCCCAGTTACATATGCATCAGACTAATCCGAGTTGATCCAGTGAGTGTGATTTGTTCGTGCATTCAGATTGCCTCTCCTACGTTGTGCCTTAAGTGTACAAGAGTACTCTAAGGAACAAACTGGTATACTGCACTGTGCAGTCTTGGGAGGATGGGGAAAACTAAATTTTGATGCCTCCTTTGCCCTCTACAAGAAATAGGAACTGTAATAAGGGGGCATGACTGGAAAGTATGACTGTAGAACCTTACAGTACTGAGGTTCTCTCTCTGTCCCTGCCCCCAGCCGCATCATTCAGTTTTGAAATGCATGAAAACCGAAGGGCTCCCATACTTAACCAAAGATTTGATTGGAATAAATCTTGCAAGACATGTATTTGGCCCTGCTTGCAGAGAAACAACCAGGGGCCCACTGGAATGCTTCTGATAGTTCCTTTGCCCCCCTGATATCATTTGTGAGGCAGGTGGGTGTTGCTTAGAGAAAACAGTCTTGTGGCCCAAACTGGGACCCCTAAAGGTAAGGTACCCCTGACCATTAGGTCGAGTTGCGGACAACTCTGGGGTTGTGGCACTCATCTCACTCTATAGGCCGAGGGAGCCGGCGTTTGTCCGCAGACAGCTTCTGGGTCATGTGGGCCGCAAGACTAAGCCGCTTCTGGCGAACCAGAGCAGCACACGGAAATGCCGTTTACCTTCCCGCCAGACTAGTACCTATTTATCTACTTGCACTTTGACGTGCTTTCAAACTGCTAGGTTGGCAGGAGCAGGGACCGAACAATGGGAGCTCACCCCGTCGCGGGGATTTGAACCGCTGACCTTCTGATTGGCAAGCCCTAGGCTCTGTGGTTTAGACCACAGCGCCACCTGCGTCCCATTGGGACCCCTAGGACAAGGTTAAAATAGGTCTTCCATGAGCACAGTATGCCTGTCACTTACAGGTGTAAGGACACCTTTGACTTCAACCGTGTACAAACTTGAAAAAAATAAAGTGCAGGGTTATCATCAAGCTACACCTCCCCTGGCTGAGCAAATAAAACTTGCAGAAACCAGAGCAAAAATATAATGTAACCATTCAGTGGGTCTCTTGCTTTATTTCCTAGGGGAAAAGATGACAAGGGATCTGGCTGGAAATGAAATTAATTACTGTAATTGAACACATTAATTGCAAACAAGAGCAGCTCAAAAATGGCTGGATATTTCCAGAATAATCCTACTTGTTGATAAGGATGTACGAGCATGCCTCAGTCCACTCTGACATTAATTTTCTCATTCATCTGGTATTTTCCATTTTGCTGCAGTTGTTTTATTTTGCACAAGTATTTATTCTGTTTTGTCATCCACCAATGTAGAAATATGCGTAGTGTATCTCGGACATCAACAGTTATTTACAAATTAAACACTTTCCCTGTGTGTTCCTTTTCAAAGTTAATGAATTTCCAGAGGTGCAGTAGCCCTGTTTTGCAGCAGAATCGACGAAGACTCTTGTGGCAACTTAGAGACAAAGTTAATGAAGTAGCTAACGGTCAATTGCAAAGCCATCTGTGCCTGGGATCCTAAATATGTATACTAAAAAATATGCCCCATTGAATTCAGTTGGGTTTTATCCTGGATAAGTGAGATTAGGATTGCAGCTTCACTATCTTGATTTTACAATACATGATAAACTTATTTCTGTCTCATTTTTGTACACTCCGGTCTCAGGAATAGATAGTTTGCCACCCTTCTATGCTGCCACTTATGTCCTGGGTTGTATGGTTTCTTTGGGGCATATGAAACATTTCACAAGAACTCTTAATGCCTTTTATAGAAGTACTTTTTGTAGTGCAACATTTTATTTCTTAAATCTGTATTTTATACAGCAAATAGCCATGTGTGTGCATCTGCTGAAAAAGTGCTTTAAATGTTTTCAGTAAACAAGTTTTACTGTTGGACAGCTTGATATCCTCAGGCTTTAATTAAAGAGCACAGATAAAGTCAATGGATAACAAGAGCTCACTTCTTCCTGTGTGAGAAGAACAATAATGAATACTGCAAACAGAAGCAAATTTTCTTGATGGTGTGTTGTCTATGCCTTCTTCTAACATACCTGCTTACTGAGTTCCTTTTGAAACAGTATGTGATGCATTCATTTCAGTCCTCACAGGTTAAATGGAACATAGTACTAATATATAAAACAAAGTGAAAAAGATGAGATGTTATTAACAAAATAAAAGTGTTAAACATAAATGAAATTGCAGTGACAAAATGGTAGATTACCTCCATGTAAAAAAAGGGAAATTAGACCTAACTGAAATTAACAAATCCGCAGAAAGCATAAGGCTACCATAAGCAAGGCACAAGAGCCATCCATCGTTTTCCACCAGTCCTCCTTTGAGGAAGCATCCAGAAGACATAATTATAAGCTGATGTATTTCTGTGTTTTGTATATTGTCACCCCATATTTATTCATATCTGATTTGGGGCTTTTGGGAACAATGAAACACAGTTGCAGATGTGGATGGGTGGATGTGCTTTTGTGGTTTATAAATGTGCCTTTACCTAAGAACTTCCTGTGTTCAGGTTCTACCTATATTGTATTCTGATGAATGTGGATGGAATATGAGTAATTGACCCTAGAATAGGTTCTCTTAACTGTCTCAGTCTTGGTTTCTATACTGGCAGAGGTGGGAGGTGCTATAATTTTTTTCTTGAAAAGAACCCCCTCACACACAATTTTTTATAGTAAAATAGCACTTCTGCACACAAAAAGAGAAGAAAAATATAATGAGAGGAAGCCAGTAATTGAAGCCTGTCCCCTTCTTTACTTTATTGACAGATCTTTTCTTGGTTTTTTTCTAGCTGTCACTGCAAGAGATGGATATACTTGGTTTATTTTTCTCCATTTTTTCTTTGTATTCTCTTTTTTCCTTTATGTCGCATGTTAGAATCTAAATTTCTGTATGTCTACATGTTTTCTTTTTCTGTTTTTAATTTTAAAAAATAGAGACTACAGTAGTGCCTGTCTGCTCAGTAGTCAAAATCCATGCAAAAGATTGTTATTGTTATTGTAAATTCATGTTTTTTACTTAAACTCTGAGGGAAAGATCATGGATTCAGTTCCCAGACAAGGTCATTTTCCAGGAAGGCAGGTCCATGCAGCCCAGTAACTCAACATTAGGAAATATTTAAGCATCTCCTTACAGATATATAATGGCATATTAGATGGGATAGGAAATCCAATAAAACACAATAAATAGTATAATGTAGTATTGGGGGGAAAACGGTTTGAAAACTAAATACAGGCAGAGTATTTTATAGATTTTCAGAATTATTATTATTATTTAATTAGTTTTCCAGTGCCAGGAAATATGGTTCCTTTTGCCAATATCAGAAGACTCCCCAGAAGTAGTCAACGTGGAGAGGAAACCATTTGGCTGCTGGTAGATATGGTAGCACATGTGTCTCACATCACATTTTACTTAATCCTCAGTCACTGCATTTTACAGAGACCTCATTTGTGAAGATGCCACCGCTTCGCATCTTTCTTGCTGTGCTGAAGTTAAACCAGGAAGCCTTCAGTTACACTTAGTTTCCCATTACATCCAAGCTGGAAGAATGTCATCACCAAGTTTGGAACAAGCCAAGTCCCTAAACCAACTTCAAAATATGGTTTAAAATCCTGGCTTTCCCCCCCGAACTTGGTTTCTGATGTGATGGGAGATTATGGCCAATTGAAGACACCCTAGCATAAGTGAAGCTTGCTGAGAAGTGAGGAGGGAAAGGGCTGTGAGCACAAGCAGAAGACTTGTTTATATACATTAAAAATAGTATTAATGCTTATTGTGGGTACTTGTTTTAAAAGCAGTTTAATGCTACTTGCAAACAGTCTTGGGAAGATTTGTGTCCTGAAAGGCGTGCTGTGAATAGGCTGTGATTGTTGTGGTTTATTGTGGTTTTTTGACTTATTAAGCCAATGTACGGTCATCTAAGTGTAACTACTGTGTAGGCCAGGCACAGGCAAATTCGGCCCTCCAGATGTTTTGGGGCTACAACTCCCATCATCCCTGACCACTGGTCCTGTTAGCTAGGGATGATGGGAGTTGTAGTCCCAAAACATCTGGAGGGCCGAGTTTGCCTATGCCTGGTGATCTTCCAGATGTTGAACTACAGCTACCATCAAACCTGACCATTGGCCATGCTGCCTGAGGCTGATGGGGGTGACCAACATCTGGAAGGCCAAACACTTCCCAAATCTAGTATAGGCTAGAGAGAGGGGTATTATAATCCAAGTGCCTTCCCTATATGGAGACTCTAACTTGCTGGGTCCCGTTGTGTTTTTAGTACAAGTGTATTAGGAATAATAATAGTACAGCCGTACCTTGGAAGTCAAACAGAATCCGTTCCGGAAGTCCATTCGACTTTTGAAACGTTCGGAGACCAAGGTGTAGTTTCCGATTGGTTCATGACTGTGCAGGCGCACCGGAAACAATAGCGGAAGCCACACCAGACATTCGGCATCCCAAAAAACGTTCGAAAACCAGAACAGTCATTTCTGGTTTTCGATTGTCAGGAGCTGAGGTACGACTGTGATAATATCATCATCAATAAACTGCCCTTCATCAATAGACCCCGGGCAGCCTACAGCATAGATCACAAAATACGTAATATATAACATGCGCGAGCTTTCTTTACTAGAGGTTTTTCACTTTTTACATTTTTCACTGTCCATTCCGATGGCAATGCACTATAGATTGTTTAATAGTTAATGCCCCTTAAGAATTTACCATATTTTTCGCTCTATAAGACGCACCAGACCACAAGACGCACCTAGTTTTTGGAGTAGGAAAACAAGAAAAGAAAATTCTGAATCTCAGAAGCCAGAACAGCAAGAGGGATTGCTGCGCAGTGAAAGCAGCAATCCCTCTTGCTGTTCTGGCTTCTGTGATAGCTGCGCAGCCTGCATTCGCTCCATAAGACGCAATACACATTTCCCCTTGCTTTTTAGGAGGGAAAAAGTGAGTCTTATAGAGCAAAAAATACGGTAATTTCTTTTAAACCTTTCAGTAACGTTTCTTCCGAGTTGCATTTGGTAAATTTCCCCTGCCTCCTAGGCTTGTTCACTAGGAGCAAAAATTGTCATTGTTCTCAAGGCCCCTGCAAGGCAGTTCTCTGACACCAGCTGCATTAGGCTTCTGCTCCAGCTGAATCCTCTGCTGTTTTTGTTTTGCTTTGTTTCAAGTGCATTGTTTTGAATGTATTCCTTATATTTTCCTCACGTGAGCCACTTTGCATTGTAAAACTGGATATTAATCTACGTAAATTCTTAATAACTTGTGATATTTGTATCACAAGCTTATTTAGTAAGTCAATATTAGATCCATTTTGGGTTGTCACCATTTTGAGATTTTGCCAATCATAATCTTTTCTTTTTAAAAATGTTAAATTTTTAATTTTTAATCTTGTGTTGATTAATAGGGAGGTTGTATTTTTTCCCCCTTTTGTAAACCAGGAGGAATGCTGGAATTTTTCATATGCCAACAGAAAAAAAAAACCCTATAAAACCAATCTTCCTAGATTTCCTTTAGCTTGCAAATTTTTCAGCATGTTTTATTCATGTGGAAATGTGATGTTCTCCCCCCTCCCCTCAAATATTTTCATCTCTTATTAGAAGTATACTTTTTTTGATGAACCAAAGTATGAAAAACATTATCAACATATGGAAGCGGTTGAGGCAGATGATTATGGCCAAGCCCAAAAGTTTTACGACTATGCAGAAAAGAATGTATATGAGAAGCCTAAGAGTCCTCATGTAAAAACCAAGCCTACTGAGAGCAAGAAATTAGAACCATCTCTTAAGTGGAAGAGCATGCCTGGCTCCCGAGAGTATGTAATTCTTTTGACAGATATTGCCAATTAAAATTAATGGTTTAAAAGAAATAATTAGCACTATGTGGTTTTAACCCCCCCCCCCCAAAAAAAAAGTTCAAGTATTATTTTTAAAAGATCTGGGCAACACCCATATATATAAAGAAATAAATATATATTAAGGAAATATTTTAGTATTTTAAGGAAATACTACCGGTACTCCCCAGTAATGCAGTATCTGTGGTCCTTTTCTCAGAATTTTATTGTTGTTTCCAAATGATTCAGTACAATCAGCTTGCTTCTGTGGTCAGTAGTACTGGCACAGGGAGACTTCTCTCACTTGCCCAGCTAGAAGAAAAATGCTGTACGTAGTATTAAATAGTCCTACATTTTTGTTTTGCTTTTATTTAAAAAACAACATGTTTTATTCCCGGAGGTTTACTGTGATTGCCCATGTGTGTGATTTTCAACCCAGCTACCAAGGCCAAACCAAGTCATGGTCAGAACAGAATGTCTTAGGCTCATTGCTGGATGCTGTTATTGTCCGTATCTGCAGGTTCCCAATAGTTCAGTAGGTTTGTGGACTGCACTCGCTCCTTGATGTCCAAATCTTTATTTAAGTTCTTGCCCCCACCCTCACACTGCATTTGTATTAATGGGGGGGGGGCGGGCTTTAAAGAATTTTGAGGTTTTAAAAACTAATTGGTTTTTCTAATTGGGCAATGTTTTGTATTTTTCTTAACAAGTGTAATACAAGAGCAGGTCATTGGTTAAAAAAATTCCAAGAGAAGACAAAACATCATTCATATATATATATATATATATATATGGCCTGCATTGTTGTGAAAACTGCTGGAAAAAAGAGGAAAAAGTGCAACTGAGTGTTTTCATGCTAAATATCATGACCATGGGCCAGTAAAGAATTAAGTGTGATCAGGTCCATTGAAATCATTAGGCTCAGTGCACATTTAAATGTGCATTAAATTGTGGGCAACGTTTTAAAATTCAGCAGCCCTTCTTGCTAATTTGTAAAGACATCCTGAGGCAGGGAGCATTATATCCTTAAAAACAGGTTATCTTTTAGCCTTTTTGGTGGCATTAAGCAATTTAAATCTATCTGATTGATCAAATAAATTTCCCAGATATAAATGTACACACACGTTTATGGTGTATTCACAATAAAGTTGAATGTCATATTAACAAACAAAAATTAAATATTTAGGGGCAAAGCAAGGAAAGAAAGCAAGGATGAAAAGGAAATGAAACTGACACCTCCAGAAGGGAAGAAAAGAACCGGAGCAACATCCCCCGGTTCTGGTAAAGGGTATGTAATCTCTATGTGTAACAACAACAACAACAACAACTAATAATAATAATAATTTATTATTTATACCCCGCCCATCTGGCTGGGATTCCCAGCCACTCTGGGTGGCTTCCAAAAAAATACTAAAACACTGCAATACATCAAACATTAAAAGCTTCCCTAAACAGGGCTGCCTTCAGGTGTCTTCTAAACGTCTGGTAGTTGTTGTTCTCTTTGATATCTGGTGGGAGGGTGTTCCACAGGGAGGGCACCACTGCCAAGAAGGCCCTCTGCCTGGTTCCCTGTAACTTGGCTTCTCGCAGTGAGGGAACCGCCAGAAGGCCCTCGGGGCTGGACCTCAGTGTCCAGGTAGAACGATGGGGGTGGAGACGCTCCTTCAGGTATACTGGACCGAGGCCGTTTAGGGCTTTAAAGGTCAGCACCAACACTTTGAATTGTGCTCGGAAATGTAATAATAATAATAATAATAATAATAATAATAATAATAATAATTCATTATTTATACCCCGCCCATCTGGCTGTGTTTCCCCAGCCACTCTGGGCGGCTCCCATTCAAATGTTATATGCCTCTTCCTTGAATGGAAAAAAAAACCCCAGGAAGCTAACTATGTGATATCAGCACCTCAAATTAGCAAAAAATTTAATCAAATAGTCTAAACTAGACTGTGCTATCATCAACTGAGACTCTTTGGTTGTTTTTGAAATGGAAAGTTCTTTGGTTATTCCCACTCCTGTGCATGACCGAAGAGGGAACTCCCAAGCTGAAAATATAAACCTGTTGGTTCTGGCAGGATTGTCTCATACTTGCATCTGCTACCATTTTTCCAATCATGGTCAGAGAGGAGATGATTGCTTGGCTTACTGTACCAGTAACTTGGCTCTGAACAGACAGTTCCTTAGCTCACATTTCTTAACCAGGGTACAGGGACAGATTGATTTTTTAAAAAGCCTTTGCTCTTGCAATTGAAGTATCCCTTCCAGGCGAGTTTTTATTTTAATTTTTTTGTAATCTCTTCCCTGTGTCTCTATTTTATTTAATGTTGTGGGACTGATCTGGTATCAAAATCTGAAAAGCAAATGAATGCCTTTCTTCCAAGAGTTGTCATAGTCAGTCACATTCTTTCTCTGATTTCAGAGAGTTCATCAACATGAAATAATAATATGGGTCGAAACAAATAATTTTGATGTTAAATAAATAGATATCCCCTACCCTGTGTGGGACACAGCAGTGGATTGTGTAAACGTAACATAATAAAGTTAGTTACTGATATAACTTGATTATAAAACAGCTATAACATAATATTAGTGGAGCAGATGGGTTGAGGGGTGGGGGAGAGTGTACTTAACATTTTGTTTTCCCAGGAAAGATTCTGCCCACCTCAGTGTGCTGTTCTAAATGCACACAAATGAACGGTACTGTGTCCATGTCCCCCCCCCCCCTTCTATGTAAGAGAAAAGCTGCCTGGGTAGGGAAAGTTGGCACGTGGGAACCTCCCAATGCTGCAATAAAGTAAAATAAAAACAAAAATTGTGAGGAGACACTCCATGTGTCCCCAACCTACGTCTAGTTTGTCTTTCAGAGCATGAGCTCAGATTTTAAGCCAGTCTGTCTCAGCTTCAGCTTGGTATATGGAGTATACCTTACTGTTAAGTGTTGCAGAGATTATGCATGTTTAAGTGTTTTGGTTATGTGGTACTTAAGTCCTCAGAATGAAATGTGTGTGGCAGTGTGTGTTACTGGTTAGCTTTTGATTAGGTATTTTGTGTTTTATTAGCTTGTATTTTTTATCTTGTGAACAGCCCTGAGATTTATGGATAGAGGCGGTATGCAAATTTAACAAATCATCAGAATAACAAGTGTTCCAACAGCTACACTAGTTTTACGATTATAATAAACAGTGCCTGTATGACTACATGAAAGGTTGCTAATCTGCATTATATGCAGATTACCATTTCAGTGTGGCATGCATAAGGGCTCTCTGTAAACCACATTGGAATGAAATTGCACACCAGAACTGTCTGATAGATTTCATCTTTCTGTCCATAATATCTAATGTAAGTGGTTTTTATTTTTTTTGTTTAGTAAGCTTCCAGCAAAGTCTGAAGATGTTAGTGAAAGTTCCTCAGAGAGTGAAGAGGAAGATGAACAACCTGAACGCCACCAGGAGATTAACACTGATTT
Source organism: Podarcis cretensis (assembly GCF_951804945.1). Taxonomy (NCBI): domain Eukaryota; kingdom Metazoa; phylum Chordata; class Lepidosauria; order Squamata; family Lacertidae; genus Podarcis; species Podarcis cretensis. The sequence continues at coordinate 21,195,060 of NC_137181.1, forward strand.
GCCATCGGAATATTGGCAGATTCAAAAATTAGTGAAATATATAAAGGTAAACAAACTTTAACTTTTATTTAGAAGGCTGTGAATAATAAAATTATGTTTGTCTTCTAACTGAATACAAAACTTCATTCCAGTTTGTTTCTTTTCTCCCTAGTTGCTATTCAAATTGCACAATTTTTCTCTTTTGGAAGCTTTAACTTACTTATTTTTTAGGAGTACCTGCAATTCCATTTTTACTCCAAACAAATGGCTATGATCGCAGCATCAGTCATGCTCCACTGGTAGGCATGTTGAATCTGAGTGGAATAGCAAGGCTATTTCAGTCCAACAGATTGAGGATTGTGTCCACAGTTTGCTAATCCAGAGAGAGAGAAAATGCATTGACTTTGACATCAAAATATACCAGTGGGATCAGCAACAAATTTCTAGTCAGAATGTCAGCCAGCCAGCCAGCCATGCCGTTTCCCAGGATACTCAATTACCCTCTCACCTCCCAGTTTTCTGACATCTGCTCAGCTGTCTGCTAGCATTCCATGGCCACTGAGCATGCTCAGTGTTTATTGGGTTGTTTGGGGTTTCCCCCACTAAGTATTTGGAGTTCTGGAAAACTTGAAAATTTTTCCAGGTCTGCTGGTAACATCTCTGTTGTGCACGGATGGTGCTGTTTTATCTACATAAGGATCCACATTTGGAGAGGGAGTGATAAATAGGACTGTATGCAGCTTTGTATAAGATTCACTCAGATTGAAGCTCTTTATCCTCATGGGTTTGTTTTCTTACATGACAGTTATACAAACTAGATATTCAGGTTTCTGATTTGCTGCAACAGGCAAAAAAAATACTGTCATGTGGAGCTGTATTTATTTTTGCCTCTGAAAATGAAAGAAAATGCAGAAATGCAGGAGCAGACATGTAATCTTTGTACAAGCAAGGATCTAAACAAGAGAAAAACAACAACAGCATAAATCTCTTTCCCGTAAAAGTAAACCAGTGACCCACAGTATCAGTTTTGTAGCTATAATGAAAAACAAAACTATTTATTGTGCTTTGTTTTAAAATGGAAGACCCTCAATTTATATTTTCACTTTCCTATGTTATCTATGACATACATATGAAAACGCCATGTAAGAATTTCTATTAAATTTAAAGCGCGTGGCATGTTATCTCCCATTTCTTGTCTAGAAGACTAGGAAGAACAGCAGACTTGGTCTATACAGATAAAGCATATATAATTAATTCCAGAACACGTCTGCTTGACTATGACAGAAGTATGAAGAAACATAAACTAGCATTAGATGATTATTGCAAATTTGTGTTCTTAAACTATCAGGTAACACACAGGAGTACTATTATTGTGCCATACACACACTTGCTAGTTGCAGGAAACATGATACAAGCATGCCATGAGGTGTTCATAGGCTCATGATGTGAGGATGATGGGAGACCAAGGGTTCTCCAGAGGCCTCTAGGGCACCACCTAGGGGGATATCATTATGCTTCCACTTGCTTGAAAGGTAGAAGTGCCATCACTCTCTGAAGCTTCTGAGTTGCCTCTTGTCTTCAGTGACAGTTCATTTTTTCTGCCCTTTCTTGAAGAAGAGATTTTAATCACTTGGTCAGTTCTGGCCTTATTTTACTGTTTTTTTATGTGAAGTTCCAGGATTATTGTTGTTGTTGTGTGTCTTTTACTCAATAGTTTTCATTGCCATTTGTAGTTCAGAATATACTGTTGTGTTAATTCTAACCCTTCCACCTCAGACTCCTTGTCTGCTTTCTTCCCTTACTTTCCCTGCGGCGTTTAAACACCTGCTCCCTCTGGAATTAATTCTTCTTTGCTAATTGATTTCATAATTGATTACTTATTTCTTCCAGCGATGCTTACTCTAATTAACTGCTGTGATGGATTACTCTACACTTCTGTTTGATTTCCCCTCTCACTATTGCATGTGTCTTAAAAAACAACAACCATGCATACACCTGTTGGCAGGCAGATGTATTAATTTTTAGCTGACCTTTCCTCTAATTTCTCTTTAATTTGGTGAACTTACCTTGAGCATGGTCATTCATAGGGCTCATGGCATGAGAGACAATGGGATCTCCAAAACCCTGGCACATCTGATGAGTCTCTGCCTGCCTAAAATGACATATTGGGTTCCATTACCCCCTTCCCTGTTTCCTGGCCACTGCCATTGCTGACAAATGGGACACCTGAGCCAGGGCCTTAAACTGTGTTGAGAAATCTCATAGAATCAATGAATCATCGAATTGTAGAGTTGGAAGGGACCTTGAAAATCATCTGGTCCAAACCTCTGTATGTAGCTGTCCCATACGGGAATCGAACCCTCAACCTTGGTGTTATCAGTGCCACACTCTAACTAACTGAGCTATCCAGGCTGGTCCAATCTGTTCTTTTAGGCAAGAGGTAAAAAATTAGCTAGTCATTCCAATTAGACCTATCTTTTTGTTCCTCCAGCTCCCCTGCCAGATCTGCTAACGTACCTTGCATGTACTACTGTATTTTTCGCTCCATAAGATACACCTGACCATAAGACGCACCTAGTTTTTAGAGGAGGAAAGGGGGAAAGCCCTGGTTTTTTGGGGATCAGCTCAAAGTTGTGCAGCTTCTTTTGCAAAGGGGAAAAGCTCCCTTTTTTTGAGGATCAGCTCAAAGTTGTGCAGCTTGCTTTGCAAAGGGAAAAAATCCTGTTTTTATGGGGTTCAACTCACAGTTCTGCAGCTTCTTTAGGAAAGGAAAGGGAGCCGTTTCTACAGTTTCCAGACAGATAATCTAATCAGCCAGTCACATGTTGCTGGGGAAACAAACAGCCTCCATCTGCAGAACATTCAACAGTGGAGGCCTGGGCAAGGGGGCGGGGACAGAAAGGGAGCCAGCGATCGACCACACATTCACTCCATAAGACGCACAGACATTTCCCCTTACTTTTTAGGAGGAAAAAAAGTGTGTCTTATGGAGCTAAAAATACGGCACTTTTCATGTATAGTTTGGCACAGGCTATGTTTCATAGGCAACACTATCAATTCCATAAATAATAGAACATTTCTATTTAATGTCTTCATTACTAAAGGCTGGGGGAAGACAATAGTCAACAGTCGAGCCAGTTCACGATATACATAAAAATAAAGACTATCAACAGTTCCAAATCAATTTTCAGTTACAAAAAAAGACTTCAAACCTTGTGACAAATTAATGTTCTGCAGATGACAGAGGGGAAAATAGCTGCTAAAAGACCATTGTAGATTGCAAAAGAGAAGGGTGAATGATAAACAGTGACTCGCAGGCTCCCTACATGAAAGGGAAGTGTGGTGACAGTCCTGTTGCCTTGTCCTTTTCTGTGCTTCTAATTAGGCCATATATCCATCATAGTAGCTTTCCAAAATAAATGTTTATTTGCCTCTTGTTATCTACTTGGATTTAGATGCTCATAATCATAGAGTGGAAAGTTGAATTGCTTAAGATTGGCTTAGGGAAAAAATTGAGAGACTGCTTTTCTCTAGACCCTTCCATAAATGTCAAAAGTTATACAAGCCTTTTAATTTGTTTCATTCTTTTTTGCTGGATGGATTGTTTTAAGCACTGTATGATGTTGCTGGATCAAATTAGCTGCACAGATAGCAGCTGGAAAATGAGTTATGAACTAGTTATACTAGATTTTTTTTTCTTCACGATCCATTAAGTGTAGATGGTAATGTAATTGCTCATGCAAATAGCTCTCGAAAGGAAAGAAGGGAACTCTCCAAGAAGAAGAAAAGGCCGAAAGGGGAGGAAGGAAAGAAAAGATAATGCTGGCTCTTCAAAACTCTGTTGGTTGATAAAGGAAAATTTATGACTGTAGTGGTCACAAAAGTTAAAGACTGAAGCATATAGAGTCAACCTTGTTTCAGGAAAAAACCCAGATAATTAAATAATGTAATCAATAATTGGCCAGTAAAATTGAATGCCTAAAGAAGGGCATTCATAAATGTAGAGGTTCAAAATTACTTTGCTTTTTAAGTACTATGTTGTATACTTTCTCAGTTCTATCCTTCCACATTACTATATTCTAGCAGAGTTTGGAAACAAGCATTCACTGCAGTTTAAGTGGTCGAGGACCACCACTGGATTCCTGTAGGACACAGTGTAATTCATGTTATGTACATAAGGCAGCAGTGTGTCACCACTCCTGCCGATGGCTGTTTCTGCTATGATAAAGAAAAAGAGCCATGGTGCCTAGCGCCATAACAGCTTGTTGCCGAGGGACACCTGCAGTTGTTTTACCTGATCTAATGTCTCATGTGATAGACCACTTGTGTTTGACTTGGAAACCCAAAATATTCTGCCACCTGGATTGTATCACAAATTATATTGGCCTGAAATGATGGACAATGAAAGCATTGTTCCCCTTGTAGTTAAATACTCTGTTCATATGGTTTGTGCCACAATTGTGCCACAATTGGCATCCATTCCTTGCACCACCTCTTAAAACCACAAGGGCTTTTAAGCAGAGCAGCTAAATAGAAATCTCATTTCAAGAGGCTATATGGATATGCTACTGAATTCATGGTTCTGGGGGGGGGGGGAATGGGGAGGACTTATTATGGGCTTCCTGGATTACTTGGTCAGCCATTATGTGAAACATGATGCTGGATTAGACTTGTTGGACCAATCCAACAAGGCTCAAGGTACTCAGATGTTCTACGTTCAGAGGCTGAAATGGGCGTCCACCTGGCAACTGAAAATTCAGGGGGTTTTGCAGGGTGGGACGTTGCGGGTGGAATTGTCCTTAAATTGTTTTCTTTTCTTATTCTTTATATTGCTTTTTTAGAGACGCGGGTGGCGCTGTGGGTAAAACCTCAGCGCCTAGGACTTGCCAATCGCATGGTCGGCGGTTCAAATCCCCGCGGCGGGGTGCGCTCCTGTTGCTTGGTCCCAGCGCCTGCCAACCTACCTAGCAGTTCGAAAGCACCCCCGGGTGCAAGTAGATAAATAGGGACCGCTTACCAGCGGGAAGGTAAACGGCGTTCCGTGTGCTGCGCTGGCTCACCAGATGCAGCTTGTCACGCTGGCCACGTGACCCGGAAGTGTCTGCGGACAGCGCTGGCTCCCGGCCTATAAAGTGAGATGAGCGCACAACCCTAGAGTCTGGCAAGACTGGCCCGTACGGGCAGGGGTACCTTTACCTTTACCTTTATATCGCTTTTTTTAAAAAACAAAACAAAATTCTTTAAACTGATCAAAACTAGGTAATATTCCAGATACTATCATATGGCATGCAGGCCCATGTATGTTTGAATCAGATGCCACAATCTGAGAGATGTAATTTTTCAGACTTGCCCCGAGATCTCAGTAGTCTTCTTCAGTGAGTTTAAGACGTATGCTTGCTGAGCCAGTGAATTGTTTATTCCCTGAAAGCATTGTTCCCCTTGTAGTTAAATACTCTGTTCATATGGTTTAGTTTTCCCTTGGAAAATCCATTGGCTCCATTGCAACTAAATTGCCCAACTTTTTATTCAGGCTCAGCTGCTTGTTGTTTCCTTGACAGCCTGAAGAAGCAATGGTTCTTCCCAGATTAGTCTTGTTAAATTTCTTTCGCAGACACTGTTGCAGGCCCAGCCATGACCCCACACCCACTTGTGGCAGCTGCAACTCTTGCCAGATGCTGAGAGCAGTTCGTCCTCAGCTTCCTCCCCTATTATCAGCCCCACTTTGAGAAGTGTGTAGTGCTTTCTCTGGCATTTGACATCAGACAGAAGCACCAGTTTCCAAAGTGATGTCCTTGCCATGTGCCCTCTGACTGGTCCATGGGAGCATCGTAGAAGCTTGGTGATGAAACAGGAGTGAAAGTTGATCAGCATCTGTTGATTTTTCTCTGAGTAATTTGCATTAGGCCAGCAGAATTTTCACCTCCCATTGGTTTAATGATAGTGACAAGAACAACCACAATTTCTCTCTCTCCTAAATTAGGCTGCAGATATCAAGAAAGCTTGGGTTCCCAAGCTTAGTGTGTGCTCAGAGTTCCTTGTTGCACCTTTCTGAGCCACTATTTTGTACCTGGCTCCACTTGGTGGACCTCAGGGTTTAAGTGAAAAACGAAGTAGACTCACACCTTAAGAGTCCCTACCTTTTGTTTAAAAGGCTTTTGTGCCTGCACCAGCAGTGACACCAAATGCCCATGTGAGCTGGCAAAAAAAAAAAGCATACAAAAAAAGTACACTCTCATAACCTGCAAGTGTCCCAGAAAAACTGGGACATCTCATTTCCCCCCACGAGAGCATGGTTGTCGTTTTGGTCGCTGTGATCTTGTGCAATTTTGCACAAAGATCTCACCCTAAAAAGCAGTGCCCCCAAGCATATGTTTTTGTGTGCCATTAGACCATGGCCCTGAAAAAAGCGGCTCTGTGATCTCGTGCGGGTCACGTGACTCACACAGGAGATGTGCATCCTGGTTTTGGGACTCAACGTGTTGGAGGGTATGCACTCTTCTATAGACTTTCAAAAAGTGCACTTAACAATATTGCTGTAAAACACTGAGCCAGTCTCGGCACCCACCCCTTTTCCCAATGCCCTGATTCTCATTTCTGAAACAAAAGGGAAAGCATATCATTTAATTTTCCTCCAAATTTGTTTCCTATACATTTTGACTGCATAAACCAGCTTATGGAGAGGTTTTAGATGCATGTGTGGAAGCCCCGGTGGTGGTGGTTCATCTCCTGCTGTGTGTCTGCGAGTTGAGCTTGGAGAAGGGGTTCAGTGATGCCTTGCACCTCCTGCTCCTTCTCTATTCCCAGTTTCCACCCACAGAAGGGACTTTTTAATCACTTTGGTGCCATCAGGCTGCAGTTAAAATGTGCAGTGTGCAATTTAGGCCTCAGAAATATGAACTTAAGATATCAGTGTTGCTATTTCTTACAGGTGCGAAATCCAGTATGTGTTTGCTAGCCGCTGGTGCTTACCGTATTTTTCACTCTATAAGACACACTTTTTCCCCTCCAAAAATTAAGGGGAAATGTGTGTGCATCTTATGGAGCGAATGCAGGCTCCATGGCTTCAGCGATAGCAACGCGAAGCCTCCGAAGCGCAGTGGGAGCACTCCCGCCTCACTCCGGAGGCTTCAGGGATAGCTGCCTCTGGAGCGCAGCGGGAGTGCCCGCGTTGCTTTCGCTGAAGCCTGGAGAGCAAGAGGGGTCGGTGTGAACCGATCCCTCTTGTTCTCCTGGCTTTGCTTCGCTGGAGAGTCTTCGCAGCTTTCCCTCTCTGTGCAGCGCCCCTTCAGCGAAGCGTGAGGCGAAATGGAAGGGGCTCCGTTTCTCCTGCCACTTCGCTGAAGGGGCGCTGCACAGAGAGGGGGAGAATTTTTTTTTCTTCTTCTCCCCCACTAAAACAAGGTGCGTCCTATGGTCGGGTGCATCCTATAGAGCGAAAAATACGGTACATCACATAATGGTCAAGTTCCTCACCATATCAGAACAAAATGAACGATGAAGTGTCCCAATTTATTGCTGTTTGCGGAGTGTTTAGGAGGAACTCGCCACACTCTAGAGCAGCCTTCCAGACGTTTTGGACTACGCATCGCACGTTGATTGGGAGTGATGAGAGTTGTAGTGCGAAATAATAATAATAATAATAATAATAATTTATTATTTGTACCCCGCCCATCTGGCTGGGTCTCCCCAGCCACTCTGGGCGGCTTCCATAAAAACCAAAAATACACTAAAATATCACAGATTAAAAACTTCCCTGAACAGGGCTGCCTTAAGATGTCTTCTGAATGTCAGGTAGTTATTTATTGCTTTGACATCTGCTGGAAGGGTGTTCCACAGGGCGGGCGCCACTCCCGAGAAGGCCCTCTGCCTGGTTCCCTGTAGCTTTGCTTCTCGCAATGAAGGAACCGCCAGAAGGCCCTCGGCGCTGGACCTCAGCTTCCGGGCAGAACGATGGGGGTGGAGATGCTCCTTCAGGTATACTGGGCCGAGGCCGTTTAGGGCTTTAAAGGTCAGCACCAGCACTTTGAATTGTGCTCGGAAACGTACTGTCTGGAAGGCAGCAGTTTGGGCGAGACTGCTCTACAGTCTTCACTGGGAACCAGTGATATGAATGACAGGCACAGTGCCTCTGCAAGTCTGCTTCATCTTTCCCATTTCTGCCCTTCTCCTTTTGCCAAGTGCAAATCTTGGCTACCAGCAGCGAGAGACAAGCCACAGTCCAGATTATGTTTAGTCTCCCTCAGTGTACGTTTTGTACGCTTTGCAAGATGAAGAGGTCAGGGAGTCATGTAGCTGAGAGGTATAAGCAATGGCCCAGTACCACCCTTTGATTCCAATATGGAAAGAATGGTTCTTTCTCTGTCTCGTGATTATTATTTTTTATTCTGTTTTGTTAGCAGAAAACCTGGTAATAGTTTTAATCTGAATTTTACTGCATGCACTCCCTTGTTATTGAGACATACCAGGCCCGACGGTGTCAGTCCTTAATTAGCTCTTAAACAATAGTCATTTTCCACGCGCTACAGACATGTAATGTGAACATTATGGAATCTGTGATTTTTATCATGGTTATGATTTTCCACTGGCCCTGGTTATTTTAATCTGTATGTTTTATTCACTGCCAGGCTATAGCCCAAGAACTCCAGAGGATTCAGGAAATGGGGCAAGGAATTATTCCATAACTCAGTTATACTTGTCCATAACTCATCTCTAACAAGTTGCAGCTTGACCTGTGTTCTGTAAAATAGAATGAAAAGCTGGAGCAGAAAAATGAACATTTAGAAACACGCTTGTGTTTTTCTTTGAAACAAAAAACAAAAACCCATGCTAAGACTGTACTGGGATACTTACACCTTCATTCCAACAAGCAGTGCAACCACATAATACCTTAAGTTTTCATTTTGTATTGTTTCTCTCTCATTCATATATATATATGTATGTATGCTTTTTTAGTTCTTTTTATGGTGTGTTTGTAAATCACCTTCAGCCAATAAAAGGATATTTCTAAATAAATAGTAGTATTAGTAATACACCTGCTTAAGTAAAAGTTGTGCATAAACTAAATAACTTTTCAAATTAAAAAGCTGAACTTTGCATCACAGTTTCATTTAATTAGCAATATACTTTGCTGTGATGCAGTAAGCTTAGCCCTCATGGAACCTGAGATGTAATCAGAGCATAGCCTTTTAAGAGTCAAACTTCCCAGCTCCTTCGTTAGTTAATTAAATCTATACTGCTCGATTCACCTCTCCCCCACAACCCCCCCCCCAAGAACCCGACAATACCGCTCTAGGTCGCTCACATTTAAAGTCTTGTAAGCCTAGCTTTTAAAATTGTGCTTACAAACTTAACACGTTTTAAAGCATGTTCAATAACAATGGTGCTTTGGAGGATATAATATTAATGGGTGCATATAGAGGAACATCTTTTTCTCTCTCTTGCATTTTCAAAAGGTGGCAGGTATAGTCAAGCAGATATGACAGCAGTTTGTAATATATTCCCGTATCCATCCATGTGTGCCGGAGTCCTTTTTATAATCTCTCTGTCAAAAGGTCTCCTTTGGTTGACAACAGAGCTCCTTTTGTCCCACAGTGTAGTCGAAATAGGAATATATGCAGGGAAATGAGACATTTGCTTCTCTTTTGGATGTGATCTGTGTAGAAGAGAATGCTCAGAATCGAATTCTACAAGAGCCATATGGACTCCAAGGAGCCTGTGGAGTTTGTGAACCAGACCCATTGTGCTAACCAAGTGAGAAATTTCTATAAGGAGTAACAGAGACATCTTTTCCATTATTTCCCCTTACTTTGGCTTACTCACAAGAAAACTCATTAGGCAGACAAAGTTTCATATTTGTAATTGTTTTGTATTAACTAATGTATGCGGTTTGGTATTCACCTCTCTACATTTTTTTGCATTGTGTAATACTGTAATTGTTATTGTTCCTTTAAACCCACTGAGTTAAATGGGCTATTTCTTATATTTTCAGAAAGATGGCTTTCTTTATTTACAGCTGTCATTTGCCTTGATGCTGAAATTCAGCTGCCGCCCAGAGATTGGTTAGAAAACGTTTTCTCTGTGAGCATGGTACACATTCTTTTTAGAATTCACATGATATTTTCATTTAAATTTGTGGATATTTATGCTGAACCATCCTATAAGAAGGGCTAGACTTTCTGAAATGAAATCTGCCTTTAATTTAAAGCTTTAAAAGTGATTGTTGCAATGCCAGTAGAATTTATTTTGCATCCAACATACTGTATCCTATTTCAGTGGCTGTAACAACATGATGCAGCTTTTGTGTACACTTAATAGAAAACTAACCATTTCCATGTTTGTTAAGCCTTGTCCTTGAAAGCGTTCTGTAAGAACTACTAGACAGAAAAAAATAATTGTTGTGGCAACCAGTAGTAATGGTTATGCTATAGAACTAATGTGTCAGAGCATATGAAAAATATTTTATTGTGGTTTTGCTTTAAAAAATCTATATTAAACTGTGTAAGCAATCCTGAAAAGCAGAGGAAAAAAAGATATTTTTTACATGAGATTTATTGTGAGTGAATAAATACTTGCTTTAGCATTTTTGCAAAGAATGGAGTGACAGATCCGCCACCCAATCGAATGCCAGGGCAAAAAAGAGGGGGGAGGTTTCTTGCTGCAACAGCTCCAGGCTACGTCTCCTGAGAGCTCCTAGAATCAAATCTTTCTTGGGATTGTTGGGGCTCCAAAGCGCCCAATGTCACACTGAAACACCTCATTTGGGGCTTTCTGCTGGCGGTACTCTCTACTAGCAGAGGCCAGCTTAGAGATGTCTGCATGTTATTTTACCTGCCACTCCACCGTCAAGATGGGGTGGGATTAGAATTACATCTTTATTGAATCATCGTCACTCATCATCACTTTTAATTTGTATACAGTGGTACCTCGGGTTAAGTACTTAATTCGTTCCGGAGGTCCATTCTTAACCTGAAACTGTTCTTAACCTGAAGCACCACTTTAGCTAATGGGGCCTCCTGCTGCTGCTGCGCTGCCGGAGCACAATTTCTGTTCTCATCCTGAAGCAAAGTTCTTAACCCAAGGTATTATTTCTGGGTTGTGATTTGAGGACCGTCTCCCGCTTGGGGATAACAAAGACACGTGGACACAGCATATTAGGTTAATGGGCTAGAAAAGGCCACAACTTTATTGATTACAGCATGTGAGAGGTACTGGCTTAGGCATTGGACAACCACAAATTTTGACTCCACCCACTCAGAGAGGGGTCAGACGAGGGTTAACCACGGGTTAGCAGAGTCTGTAACCTAAAGCGTACAGTGGTGCCCCGCAAGACGAACGCCTCGCAAGACGGAAAACCCGCTAGACGAAAGGGTTTTCCGTTTTGGAGGCGCTTCGCAAAACGAATTTCCCTATGGGCTTGCTTCGCAAGACGAAAATGTCTTGCGAGTTCCCGCGGGTTTTTTTCGCTTTTTTCGCCCTTTTCCTAAGCCGCTAAGCCGCTTATCAGCTGATCCGCTGATAAGCCGCTTAACAGCTGATCGCTAAAAGCCGCTAGACCGCTAATAGCGCTAATCCGCTAAGCTGTCAATGGGCTTGCTTCGCAAGACGAAAAAACCGCTAGACGAAGAGAATCGCGGAACAGATTCTTTTCGTCTTGCGAGGCACCACTGTATGTAACCAGAGGTACCACTGTACTGTCTTTCTATCTTACAATACCCAAGGCGGTTTACAAGCTGAAGAAACAAAGAATGTACACCTTATAACAATCTAATGCAATCCAAAAAAGTGATAATAAAACATAACTTTAAAATAAGCAACGTACATGAAATAAAGTAGCATTCAACAATCATTAGAATAGTACAGAATATTAAGTATCAGCATATAGAAAATTAAACAGAAATCCACTTTTAACAATTACAATAAATAATTTCTAAACTACAATCAGTAAAACAATGGCAAGCCACAGTGCATAAAATAATACAATACAAATTGAGAAGCAGAGACTGGAGGCTGGAGCAAGGCAGGTGGAAGAAGGCTCTTGAATGCCATTGTTGTATGTCAGCCACGATATAATAGATAAATATATACCCAGTACTAGGAAGAGTATAGTTCAGATTTAGATATACCTTTGATTGAACAGACTTTGAAATATTTACACTTCACTGGTGCTGTCCAAATAAAGGAATAAAGAAATAAAATGACAATCTTTTTGGTGCCAGTCTCACAGAACTTTTAATTTCAAATGGTCTAATGCTTTTAGATTGGACAAATTGGTTTCTTCTTACTGGTTTTAGGCTGGTCTTCGTTTAATTTTATGCTGATTTGTTTTTATAGTAGTTTTTGGTAAAATGTTTTGATCTTTATGTTGCTTTCATGGGGATTGTTATATGGTTTTGTAGGATAGTGTATGTATGATATTGACTTTTGTAAACCACCCAGAGGGCTTTCTTCAGTGGGCGCTATAGTAATAAAATAAATAATAAAAAGTAATCAGAAATGAATAAACAAATAGACTCTAACAAAAAGGATAAAATATGGCTATTGTCCTGTTTCATTTTGTTTGTGTTTATTACTCTGTCTTCTTTCTAACTATGCCTTTTCTGTGTCAGAATATTTTTTAGAATCATAGAGTCGGAAGGGACCCCGTGGGTCATCTAGTCCAGGCATAGGCAAACTTGGCCCTCCAGATGTTTTGGGACTACAACTCCCATCATCCCTGACCACTTGTCCTGTTAGGTAGGGATAATGGGAGTTGTAGTCCCAAAATATCTGGAGGGCCGAGTTTGCCTATGCCTGATCTAGTCCAACCAGTGTTATAAACTGAGATATGAAAACTAGGAGCTAGATGCCACCTAGGTTGTTGGCGCAACAATGGAATGTCTAGGTGTGCTTTTTTATAACAAGAATGCAAAGCTGAAAGTGGATGAGCTTCAGCTAAAATATTACGTTCATTTTTCACATGGTCTAGTAGTCCTTCCCCTGCCCACCCCCCTAATATTCTTAAGAGGGTCTCTTAACCAGTCTTAAGAGAGTAGCTGGAAGTGGGGAGGCAGAAAAAGGCCCTCCTTTCCTTCCATTCTGCAGTTTTAATCTGAAATCTTAGGTGCACTACCGCACCCAGAGCTCAGAAACTGCCCGCACTTATGAAATTCCCTGTTGCAAAATGCACCTGGAACAATGGGAGTTTTGAACAGTGAGTCCAACCCCCTGCAGTCAGGAATCTCAACTATAGCATCCGTTACAGATGGCCATCAAACCTCTGCTTAAAAACCTCCAAGGAAGGAGAGTCCACCACCTTCTGAGGGAGTTCATTCCACCGTTGAACAGCTCTTGCCATCAAAAAGTTCTTTCTCATGTTTAGTCAAAATCTTGAATCCATTGGTTTGAGTCCTAACCTACAAGCTTGCTCCATCTTCCTTGTGACGGCCCTTGAGATAGATGAAGATGGCTATCATATCGTCGCTCAATCTCCTCTTTTCCAGGCTAAACATATGTATAGTACAAAGTTGTATTTAATTGTACATTTTAAATTTCTCTGTTTTGTAGGCTGGCAACCAGACAGCTACCGTAATTGCACTGTGTTCAATGAGAGATTTCAACTTGTCTCAAGAAACTTGTCAATTGGCAATCAGAGATGTTGGCGGCCTTGAAGTGCTGATTAATTTGCTTGATACCGAAGAAATCAAATGTAAGGTGAGTTAAACTGTCAGATTGAATTGGGCTTTATATGGATTCTAGAAGCTGTCATCCAGCAATTGTATATTTACTTCCAGGACAGATACTTCCCAATTAGCACTGGGTCTCTTACTCCTTAATGCAACTACAGCTTAGTATTGTCCGTAATATAATACGAAAATAAAACGACTCTGAACTTCAGAGCCGTTCAGTCTCCCTCAAAATTCTTTCTAGCGTTTATGAAGTTGCTCTCCTTTCAGAATGAAAAGTAAGAAACTGGGATGTTAACCACAGTTAACCGTAGCTTAGGTTTGCAGCAAGGTTAGATGACATTGTGTCAAAGGAAGTGTTATCCCACACTTTCTAGTGCCCTTTTCCTGCTACTTTCCTTATCACAAGTCAGAAGGCAGTTGCTGCTTAGCCCTGCTTTCCCCATCCATTGTGGGGACAATCTCATAAGAGAGCAGTCTCACTATCCCACATGATTTTACCTTTTTGCATTCAGCTGTCTACCCTCCCGCATCACGGCATTCTACATCAAGATGTAGAACAGTCCGTACAGTATTTTAGCGTATGTTACTTGAATAATCAAACTCTATATCCACGTTAAACAATCTTGTGTAATTTCTTCTCTGATTAGATTGGCTCATTAAAAATCCTGAAGGAAATTAGCCAAAATCCACAAATCAGACGTACAATTGCTGATCTTGGAGGGTTACAGATCATGGTTAAGATACTTGATTCTCTAGACCAAGATCTGAAATGTTTGGCAGCTGAAACCATAGCTAATGTGGCCAGATTCAAGAGGGCCCGAAGAACAGTCCGGCAGCATGGTGGAATCAAGAGACTAGTAAGTAGACCTGATAAACAACAATCAATCTTGGCATCACAGTTTTCATCTTCGCTTTATCTTCTTTTGTTGTTTTGATAGCAGGTAGTCATTTCTGCAACATCATGTTGGCTTCAGTTGCTCCAATCAATGTTGTGGTAGCTTCTATTCCTTTGCACATGCCAATCCTTTCATTGGAAAGTTTATAGTATAACTTATAACCTGCCTTATTTAAAGAAAAAAATACTCAAGGCAGTGTCTTCAGTAAACACTCTGAAACAACACACTAAAATTGTAATCACAGCATAATTTTAAAATTCAAAAATAAAAAAACCAATTTAAACTAACAGGAAAGGATGGTCAGAATTTATATAAGTTCAAATGTACCAATGAATGTCAAATGCCTTACAAGCTAAAGTTATCATTATTTGCACCACAAAGCTAAGATATGGACAAAGTTTCTTAGGGAAGGAATTCCAGAGGCTTGGACTAAACATTTTAAAGGCCATGTTGGCCACAGGCAGCCACGAAACACACCTCTCAGAAGATGCATGCAAAAAAGGCTTTGCCACAGAATCTCAGTAGGGATTCATGGTAGTGGAAGTATGGCAGTCTTCAGATGCTTTAATGTTTTAGACAACTTCTTGAATTGGGCCCAGAAGCTAACGTCAGTGTGAGAACAGGTGTAATCTCTTTCTTTCACTCACCTTCAGTACATCAGTTACAGGCAGATGCGTCTTATGCACAATGCTGCTCTCTGTTATGGGCACACTACATTTGCCTTTATTGTTGACATTCACTAAAGACAATGAGCGATCTGTCTTTTTCTATCAGGTTGGGCTATTGGACTGCTCATCAATGGGATCGTCAAGTCTCACTCCACTCCAGGGAAAAGAGATTGAAGTGGCACGATGTGGAGCTTTGGCACTCTGGAGCTGTAGCAAAAGTTCCAGGAATAAAGAAGCAATACGTAAAGCCGGAGGCATCCCCCTGCTGGCTCAGTTACTGAAGTCCCCCCATTCAAATATGTTAATACCCGTAGTAGGAACTTTGCAAGAGTGTGCATCTGAGGTAAACATCTGAGCTTTTCTGCAGGTGGAAATAGAGCAGAATCTGAGATCCAGCAAAAAGTGTACAAATGCTTTAAAACTCTGCTTTTTTTAAAAGCACTACGAATGATATGTAACAAATATCCCACCAAATATTGAATGAATTCAGTTAATAAAATAGCTTTTATCTCAGGTTTATTCAGTAATATTTTTTAACATCTTAATGAATAAAAATGTAACTCCATCGATGGCTACAATTAAACATTACACAATACAAAATGAAAATAGCATCTTCTGCCAATAGTCAAAGGGACATCTTATCTTATATCCTATACTGAGTTGGACATTTGGTCCACCTAGCTCAGTAGTATCTACATTAATGACAGCACGTCTCTGGGATTTCAGACAAGACTCTTCTAGCTTTACCTAGAGACTGAGCATTGGACCTTTGGCATGTAAAACATGTGCTCCAACACCTATGGCAAAAGCTCAAATTACAATGAAAAAAACCCTTATACACTTTTGAGTATGCCTGCATTTTTTATATTTAGCAACAGGCTGTATAACCATGCAAAAGTCCCCTGTTACCTGTTGCTAGATCAAGCACTCTTAACACACCAGCTTCTAGATCCATCTTCCCTTCTAAGAAGCACAGGTAGATTGATGTTACTTGCTTGCAGTGACAGAATAATTCATCTGCAACAAAAGTTAAGTACTTTTCTAACTGGTTTAAATGGGAGTGCTAAACAGCATAATGAAACGTATCCCATTGACCATCATAAAATGACTTGACTTGAGTGAGACTTAAAAATACTTAATCTTGGAAGCATGTCCAAGGTATGAAATACTGTATTGAAGTAGTTTCTTATAGTTTTCATCTTAATTATTTGTTTCTTCTACAACAAATGTTAAGATCAAACAAGGAGAAAACAGTGTTTAACATTTTTATCTAGAGAAGCATAACCTAGAATTATAATATCACAGGACAAATTATCTTCTGTTTATGAAGCTTAGGATCTTTGCAATAGAACTATGTGGTGGATTGTTCTAATCGGAGTCTCAGGACCACTTAGTATCTTGGTATATTTATGCCCATGGTGTGTGCTGCCATACTTGAAACAACAATTTTATTGTAAACAAGCTAGAGAGCGTTCCTTGTAAAGGTTCTGCATAAATATGGTTTGGGTCATCAAGGTTCTACTATCGTGTTTTGCATTTTGAATAATAGCAATTTATCTGTTAATACATCTCTTAACTTAATACATAAAACTTGCCTTTGTAGCCAAGCTACAGGCTCGCAATTAAAAATGAGAAGATGATAGAGAATCTTGTGAAAAATCTGAACAGTGACAATGAAGAACTTCAAATGCATTGTGCCAGTGCTATTTTTAAGGTAAGGGATTCTTCCAGGCCAGTTGAGGTTTTTTGCATATTATTTCATCTAGTAATATTGCACAGGTTGGGCAATATTGGAAAGTGAGTTGTATCCTCCTACCCTACCATGAGAACTGAAAAACTCCATAGTTAACTTGAGTTTATAAGTATGATTGTGGTGAAGTAGGCAGACGAGTACTTCAACTAGAGCAAAAAGTTCTGTAAGGAATAGTAAGCAACCCAGTTCGCGACATGTCCATGCCTTGCTTTGTAAGATCCTGCCAACTGTATTGGATGCCCTAGTCAAAATGGCTACAAAGCATATATAATAAGTACAGCCTTGCAATTTCAACGGTACAGCTAGGAAGGTTACAAAGTCATCCAACCCCCCTTCGTGCCGGGCTGGGGCAGGGTTGGCTGGTGTGGAGCTTCCCTTTCTGTCTACCTGACGTGCAGGCTGGCGGAGGTACCCAAACATGTCAAACATGCCGGTAGAAGTGCTGAAATGGGACTTTTTGGCAGGAGAGAGGGGCAGGACTGAGCTGTTGGTTGTTGTGGTAGCCCTGCTGCTGTCACATGACGCCATCGGGTTCTATTCAGCCCCAGCTGCTGCACCAGTTCCAGACAGGCGCAACAACCAGCCAGCCTCCCATCCTGTCCTCTGCGTCCAGCAGGACTGGGACTGCTCTAGTGGTTCCACTGCTATGTAAAAACCCTCTGGGGCAGCCTTTCTCAATCTGTGGATCCCCTGATGTTGTCGAACTACAACTCCCATCACCCCTAGCTAGCAAGGCCAGAGCTCAGGGATGATGGGAGTTGTAGTCCAACAGCATCTGGGAACCCACAGGTTGAGAACCGTTGCTCTCTAGGGTGTGTGTGTGTGTGTGTGTGTGTGTGTGTGTGTGTGTGTTGTTCCCTAATCTGGGACCCTGACGTTTAATGTGTTCAACCTGATTGAAGATCCTGAAATCCTGCTCCATAAAGTGTCTGCTTCAAAGGGGATTCCTCGTTGACTTTGTTATCGGAGACAGATCCATCATGGATGCAGGAGCCACCTTTAACAATGAAGTTAGTGGAGAAGTCTTCTGGCACAGGAGCAGCATATTCACACTAGATTGCAAATGAAGCTTTTGACTGGAAAAGGCTTTTGTGGTGCTTGTGAAGCTGTTGATTACATACTAGAGACAAGGCTAAATGGGCCCTAGTTCCATTTAACTTATTATGACTTGAGCACGCAGCATTGCTCTGGATTGCTCTCACTACTTTCATTGTGTAAGCTTGTTTTATAGGCCTCAGCTATGTATGCTCATACTTTTTCTGGCTTTTTTCCCTTTTACATAGTGTGCTGAAGACCAGGAAACACGTGAGCTCGTTAGGCAGCATGGAGGCCTAAAACCTCTTGCTACATTGCTTGGTAATTCTGGAAACAAAGAACTTCTGGCAGCAGTGACCGGAGCAATCTGGAAATGTGCAATCAGCAAAGAAAACGTGACAAAGTATGGATAACATTTTCACCTTGTCAGCTATATGTATTTAGCATCTTTTCATGTAGAGACAAAGCAAACATCCAAGGAAGAGAGATTTAACAGCTCTACGCATGATTAAAAGTCACCTTTTAGATGTTGCAAATGTGCATTCGTGTTCAGAGGTGTACCCTACTATCTTGCGCCCTTGGCAAGAAGCTGTATTGGCAACCCCCCCCCCCAAAAAAAAACACCCTTTCACCCTTGGCAAGGTGAAATGTACTCAGAGTCGAGAGTGGATTTCATGCTCTTTATTCAGCTCATAGTGGTGAGGAGGAATGAAAGTCCCCCCAAAGTATCTGCTTTATATACATTATTTACACAATGGGCTGCACGTGATTGGCTAATTCTGGAATTCTCCTGTAGGCCAATCAGGTTGTGGATTCACTTCTATCTGGAGCTGGATTGGGTGGCTCCTGCAGACCAATCATACTGCTGCATTGTTCTAGGACCAATCAGACTGCTGCATTTTGGATCCTATTGTTCTAGGACCAATCAGACTGCTGCATTTTGGATCCTATTCAACTCAGTACATAACACAAGATGTATCAGCACCTCCAAAGCTGGGAGAGACCATAGACAAGAAACTCAAAAAGATTGCTTTTCGTTGCCTTTCATGCTCTGCCAGTGACTTCCTCTGCTCTGCTCCACTGCCCCGCCTCCGCTTCCGTTGGTCTGCCTGCCTGCCTGCCTTTCTGCTTGCTGCTTTTCCTTCTGTCTCCTTCCTCCATCCCTTCCTTTATCCTCCCCCTGCCACTCTTGCCCACTCTCTCTGCCTTTCTTCCCTCCGAACCCCTCTGCGCGCTCCACTCACCACCAGCCAACTAGGGAGGGTTCTTTCAGTGACCAAATGCCTCCACCAAGGTGCCCAGGGGAGCCTGCATGCCTTCCCTGGCTGCCCAGAGCAGCAGAGAAGCTGTCCTATTATGTTAAGAGAAGAGGTGCTGCTAGCTCTCATGAATATAGACATGTATTTTAAAGAATTGTGACAGTGATTTTTGTATTTTATTTAAGGATATTTTTAGCATCCTCTTTTGGTCCCATAGCAGGGTGCAAGAGCAAGTGTAAAAAAAAAAGCCAACCCATTTTGAAAACTGTCATCCTAAAGAAGCCACCCATGGAACCACCCAGCCACTCATTACTGTTTATTAAATTTGTATATTGCCCTATACCCACAGGTCCTTAATTGCAGCAGCGCACTACTAATACTGGCCAAAATGACAGTTGCCAGTTCTAGAGAGAGAGAGGTTTCCATATTTGTAGTGCCACCATACAACATACCCTATCCCATGTACCTCCTCCGGAGATGGGAGAACCTTCTGCTATATCTGTATTATATATAATTCAGCTTCAAATCTCTTTAAGAACTATTTAAAGGATTGTGAGAACTGTAAAAAAGGCTAAGGAATTTCTACTGGAGTTTTCAACACCTTCATCAAACTCAACAGTTCCCTGTGGTTTTGAAGTTAACAATTACAGCTAAACTGATTTCGAATTACCGTATTGGCCTGAATATACGCCTCACTCCCCCCCCCCCCCCCAAATTCCGACTGTGAAAAGTTAAAGTGCGGCTTAAATTCATGACCTTACAAAAATAGGCTTTTATGATCGCGCTGCTGAAACAGACATACAGTAAAGCAGAACAGGTGTGAGTTCCTGCGGAATTTTAAGGGAGCGGCTTATATTCGGGTATTGTCTTTTTTCTCTCCCCCCCCCCCCCGATTTTTAAAGGTGTGGCTTATATTCAGACCAATACGGTACTTTAAACGTGTAGTGCAGATATGCCCTTAAAGCCTAATACATGCACAATGTAACGCCAATGCTTTTTAAAGAGTTCCTGAAATATTGTGTCCAATTTGTGATTTCGGAAGGATTAGCTCCATAAATGTTTTCAGGATAATATTGTCCTGGTGAAGTTAACTCTGATATTTTACTTTACTTTATTTTGTTTTAGATTCCGGGAGTACAAAGCTATAGAAACTTTGGTTAGCCTACTAACAGATCAGCCAGAAGAAGTCCTTGTGAATGTTGTTGGAGCGCTAGGTGAATGTTGCCAAGAACAAGCAAATCGGAGCATTATCCGCAGATGTGGTGGAATCCCGTCCCTTGTCGCTTTACTCACTGGAACCAATCAGGCTCTCCTCGTAAATGTCAACAAAGCAGTGGGATCCTGTGCAACAGAACCTGAAAATATGATGTAAGTAGCAGTAGTAGTAGTAGTAGTAGTGGTGGTGGTGGTAGTTGTAGTGGTTGTTGTTGTTGCTGTTCATTAAATTTATATACCACCATTCATCTGAAGATCTCAGGGCAGTTCCCAAGATAAGAACACAAAAGCACAAAATAAAAGCACAAAAATAAATGGTTAAAACAAAAACAAAATGAAGCAATAACTCCCCTCATCCACAAACACATCTAAAAAACTGTAGAATATTAATCATCCAAAGGCCTGGTTGAAGAGGATCATTTTTGCCTGGAGCCTAAAGATGTATAATGAAGGCACCAAACAAGAAAAAGTTCCTCATTATTATTTTTTTATAAACAAAATGTTATGCATACATTGGCACAGAGGCACCGAGTTGTGTCCAACATTGGGCAGGGGGCATGTGTGTGTTTGTGTGATATGTCACGTGCATCACAACATCATGCGACTGTCACAGACGCTGTGCAGCATCTCCCAAGGCGGCTGAGCACAGCAGACAAAAAGGGAGGAGGGAGATGGGCGGGCAAGGAAGGACTCCGCCTCTTCTGCCCTCTCAAGATTGGAGGGGCTCAGCCCCATCCCAGCAGACTTAGGGGGGCTGAAGATGCCTCAGCCCTATAGAGCTGGCGTCTATGCAATGGAATATCCTGGTTTATCATATTTATTACAGAAATAAAATAATTGGCTGTGAATGAGGCTCCAGTTGTTCAACAATATAGATTCTTTTTTTGTGAAGTCAGTGATGGACATGAAATATACTTACAAATACTACAAGCATAGAATATGTAATATAGTATTTGTAATATTTGGCCCAAATCCAAACAACTTCTTTAGCTTAACCCAGTGTAATAAAAAAAATGTTGTTTAAATGGAACTCCTAGATGTCATATTACAAACTGCTTTGTAAACTCCCAGTGGAAGAAAGGAGACAACAGCTGTTCAGAGCTGTGACCCACATTTGATGAATCTTTGGGTCTTTGGCCCCTGTGTCCAAACATGCAGTAATGTAACATGGAAGCCAGATTATGTAGAGAGAGACTCTTTTATTGGGAAAGTAATTTTTTCTGAGCTTCGATAGTCCACTTTGTAAATCAGAAGAATTCACTTGCATTCTAATAGTATTTTATATATACATACACCCACATTGTACAAAGATATGCAGGAGAACTAAAGAATAATAGTATCTAATATTAAGATAAATATCAGTACCTTCCAAGGTTTGGAAAATTGAAGCCCAATAAGCCTACAAAGCTACCTTATAGTGACTCAGACCACTGGTCCATTTAGTGTAGTACAGTCTTCTTCAGTAAGCAGCAGTCCATTTCACCTGAAGATGCCAGAATTTACTGCCTCCAGGCCATATGCTCTACCACCAAGCTGTGGCCTCTGCCCAGGTAATATCTGAATCCTAGCCACCTAAAACTGGACTATAAATTTATGTTTAGAGGTGCTTTTGGGTAAAGTATGTTTGCCAACTTTTCTGCACATCTAGGCTTGAAAAAATAATTTGCATACTTGGAGCTCTAAGAGTGCTTTCCTGAAGTGCTATTTAAACTGACTATTTCAGTAGCTGTACATGGAAACTAAACAAATACCAAACTAATTTTTCTTCCCCCACCCCCCTGCATTGCACACTGTGATCGTGAACTGAAGAGGGCTGGTATTTTATAAAGAGAACTGTTGATATTTGACTTGCATAATGTAAAGCTTGTACAGTTTGAGGCTCCAGCATTAAAATTTCATGAGAAATGTTCCAGTAAAATGTTCAGGTCGGCCTTTGCTTTGACTCTATATGAGGAAAGTCACAGTTCTCTGCTTATATATCAACAAGGTTGCAAGGAGATAGCTATCTTCTGCTCCTCCTGTTCTGTTTTGCCTAAATCACTTGATATTCACGGAGCGGTGCAGTGATTCTGATTGCCTGAAAGGGGCATTTGTTTCCATGCTTTGGCTGTCACCCAGTGGCAAGATAGTGCAGAAGTGTAAACATGCCATATGTACATGAACAGGGCTAGTCAAGTGGTAGAAAGGGGTGCATAGATTGAATCACTTGCACATCGTGTCTCACAAAGAATTGTAGATGATCGTAGATGATTTTTTTTTTTAATTAACCTAATAGAGGCAATGCCATAAATCAGCAAATAAATCCAAACAACCAATCGGCAGAAGCAAAACCCCAGGACCGCTCTGCTGCTCAGAGCCTATTGCTCTTCTGACCAGTACGGAGAAGCTTCATGCTGAAATGCAGTCAACAAAAGAAACCAAATCAACCTAAATTGATGACTAAAATTGTGGTCTTTCAAAGCTCGACCTGTTTAAGAGAGAGGAAATCTACTGATAGTTTAGGCAAAAATAAAACTTGGGCCATTTTCCTCTAACTGAATTGTGGTTCTGAACTCTCTTCTTTTCACTACAGGAAGCATTCACTGTATTAGCTTGCAGTCCTGAGCCAGAATTTGCTCCTTTCAATAAAATGCAGGTGCTATGTATTAGAAGATTTGATTTATGATCGAGAAAATGAATTTCTTCTTATTCTATCCCTTTTTTCAGTGCCTTAAAAGGTGTCACATTTTTAACGTAAACAGGAAGAAAAGTTGCTCAGCCCCAGTATTAACTATGATGCATTAGAAAACGTTAAGAATTTTTAAAAGGTGTTAACATGAGCACTAATGTTTATCTCGTTATCTTCAGATGTCTTATTTGTAGATACTGGTAACTATAAAACTGAGGGCAATAAAGTCATGTTTCACATTTCAAACTTCAAATTAAATGGTTGTGCCTCCAAACCTTGCTGTATATTCCCTCCCCAATAACACACAAGTGGAAAGGGGGAATTAATAAGAAAAAGCAGAGCAAACAAGATAAGGAAGATAAAACAGGCTCAGTGAACAGGCAGTCTGCAGCATTCTGTAAAGCTTTACCCAGTTTTTGGAATGCAGCAAACTGGAGTGGAGTAAATTTTCTCTTGTGTCAGTTGACTCAATCATGTGTTTTCAGTATAGTAACAGCCTGTGTCCTCTGAGGCCCAAAGTTTCAGGGCAAACAGCAAAGGTGAAGTGTGTCACACAGATCACTCCGATTTTACTAAATCATGCTATATAGGCCATCCACAGGGCAATGAAACTAGTTCTGTCATAAATAGTTCTTTGTAGATTAATTTGAATCTGTTCTTGGAAAATTGTTTCCAACTGTAGTTGTGTTGGTGATGTTAGTGATCCTGTACAGTCGTCTTTAATTCTATCGTCCATTTACATTTTTTGTTAGGTTTTGTATTGCCTTTTATTCAACATCAAACCTAACTATTGGTGTTAGGATTTTGAATCTTATGCACTAAAATGAAAGACCTTTTCTAACCAGCTTGAGCCCCTGATTTACCATACTATTTATCAAAGCCATTTGTAACCATTTTTTTGTTTTGTTTTATGTTTAAAAGAGTTGCATTGTGGTTTTCAAAAAGATGAGATTGTGCTTTGTAAGACTTGGAACCTGTAATCTTACCAAGGAGCACTATATACCATATATATATATATATAGTCAGTATAACACTGTTTACATTTGTGTATGTGGTCTCAGTTGGCAGGAGATGCAGTCAGACTTCTCAAGAGCCCTGGCATAGAATGGCGTAACAAAAAAGAATGATAGATATAAGAAACAGATGTTGAGGGTGTGTGCATGTGTCTTTGAGTAAGTCTGAGGCTTGTTTATCCTGGAAATATTCAATATCAAATTATTAGAGCACAGAAATGGCTTGCTGTAGAATAAGATTGTTAACATGTAGAAAGAGAGACTTCATTTAGAACTGCTCTCTTGGCAGTAAAACTGATTTAACCCTGGCAATTCAGGAGATCTTCAAATGGCTTTTTGGTTAAACAAGCAACTGCCCAAACAATAATCAAGGTCTAGCCAATATGTTCCAATATAAATTACACAAGCAATCAATTCTGCCGTGTAGCCAAGATTGGCTTATGTACAGCAGTATTTTAAGAAACCATTAGACGTGCTGTGTTGAATCATATCCTGTCAGGGGCGTTTGGATGAGCCTCAGCCACAGCTAGTCTGCAAAACACAGCAGAAGGCAAAGTCAAATGGAATAATGTCCCCAGGACCTCTGGGTAAACATGTGGTGCCGGAAGACTCCTGAGGAGAATTGTGATCGGAATAGATCCAGCTCTTAAGAAGTACAAATGGCAAGTAAGGAGGTCGGATGAGTCAGATAGACAAATAGATCAGAAGCAGACAAACAGCTTGAACGGGATTCCAGGAAGCAGGGAGGCAGGTAGAGAAACTTACCCCCCCCCCAAAAAAATCACCCCGTCCCTATTAAATATATTACATCAAATATTTGTTTGTTCAAGATGTTAACTCCTGCCTAACCAGGTGGACATGATATTTGTTCCAAAACAGGAAAAATCTTGGAGACTCAAACCAACAGCCCCACAGAAGTAGCAGCTTGGACATGTGATGCAAACTCTTCCTAGGTTTCCCAAGAGTCTTGCTTAGCAGTCCAAGTTATCAACTATAGTAACAACAGCCAGTCAAGTTGATCAGCAGGAAGCAAATCATTGCTCATAAGCTTGGCTGCCAACACCCAGCAACCCCTAAGGCTTCTCAGAGCCTAGTGAGAGAAGCTTTCATGAGACCCAGCTTCATGTGGACCCAGTGAGTTGGTTGCCCTTTCCTAATATCCCCTGTGAAGCACGGCCTCAAGCGAGCTCATTTAATTACAGTCTTCTTAACAGACAGTTCTCCGGATGCCATAGAAGTGGAAGCCTTCCAACTGGAGAGAAGATGTCTAGGCTGAAGCAGTTTCACCAGAAGCTGTGGAGAGAGCCTCTCAGTCTGTATTGGTCAAAACTTGTTCCTGCCAAAAATGAAGGCAAGAAGCATTCTACCTCAAAACAATTCCTCCCATCTCTCTTTTCCTATGTTTACTATAGCAGGAGAAGTAAAACTGGCATTCTTCCAAGGTTGAAGAGCAGTTCCAGAATTCAGCAGCTCTCTGGGAAGAAGCTTTCTTCCTTCTCTCAATGCCCCCCTCCCAATACCAGCAAAAGAAACCTTTCAGAGTTTGCAGAGATTTGGAGCAAAAGAGATGTGGACTCTGTTAAGACACAATTGAGCAATGATTACTGAATGGTGGCATAACAAAGTACATTTTTCACATGATCCAAAATACTTATTTGAAATTATGTAAGACATACCAAATTATGAATGTTACGCTTTCAATTTATCCTTTTTTTTGTTAATTTGCTTTCCAAATATATGTGATTTTTGTTAAACTGAATAAAAATTTTAAAATAAACAAAGCGAGAATGAGAGGCAGGGGTGCACGCATGAGCTCTGCAAATGATGACAGAATGCTGATCCCCAGAATTATCTTGTATCTCCTTGGATTGGCTTCTCCTTTCCGTCAAGCAAACCAAAGAAACATGCAAGAATCAAAAAGGCTCTCCAATATCTCATTCATGTTAAGGCCACAGAACCAGTTCCAAATTGGAAGCTCTTCCTAGGAGTGTATTTTGTTTTTGGGCATTTACTTTTATAAGGCTTCTTTTTTCATTTTACGGCTAATTGACATAGCCCTGGATACAAGAGGGCACAGAAGAAGAAGAAGAAGAAGAGGAGGAGGAGGAGGAGTTTGGATTTGATATCCCGCTTTATCACTACCCTAAGGAGTCTCAAAGCGGCTAACAATTTTCTTTTCCCTTCCTTCCCCACAACAAACACTCTATGAGGTGAGTAAGGCTGAGAGACTTCAGAGAAGTGTAACAAGCCCAAGGTCACCCAGCAGCTGCATGTGGAGGAGCGGGGAAGCGAACCCAGTTCACCTTTCAGCACCATTGCAAGGGAATGCTTTGTCCTTGATGCTTGTACTGCTATGAGTTAGTGTGACAATGTGTGATACCTTTGTTGCAGGATCAAGCAGCCTAGTGCATGGCGGTCTGGAGCTATCAAGGCTGACCAAGTATAGATAGACTAGTTCAGATAATGGAGGCAGAAAATGTGTGCAGAAAGGAAGACAAGTTCAAGGCAGTATAATGTTACAGCAGCCATAGCAATGGTGTTAACTGGTATTTTGAAGGCAAGCAGAGTGCCCCAGATGGTGTTTCAAAAGATAATGCTCTTGACTCCACAGTAAAGCATGGATTCATTGGGTGGTCTTGATCCTTTTACTATTATGGTTTGTCAAGCTACATTTTCTAACTGTTAATCTGTGATTTCTAATGGCCAGTCTCTTGGGGATTGATATGAGAAGCAGTAAGAGGCACTGTTTTTAAGTGTTCTACAGATAATGATAAAATACTGGTTTCCTTAAATACTGTGATTATAGTTCTAAAATCAATTCAGGTAAGTTTGATTTTAAAGTTATCTAGATACACAATGGTACCTCGGTTTTCGAACGTAATCCGTTCTGGAAGACCGTTTGAGTTCTGAAACGTTTGAAAACCCGGAAACTCAGACCGGAAGCCTCAAAACGGAAAACTCAGTATGGAAAACTCAGTATGGAAGCCACATTTCCTGTTCAACACATGAATGAAGACACATGCTTTGGGGTTAATGGGCCACAGCTTTATAAATATCAGATCTTCAACAGGCAGAAGCAGCATGTTAGAAGAGCAGGTGATGGAAATCTAGCCAACTAGTAGAAACTGCCAACTGGCTACGTGAAGGCAAATATACCTGGTATAGGCCAAGAAGCAGGCAGTTCTGAGAAGACAGACTGACAGGTGAAGAGGGGATAGCAGCACCTATTATAGTGGCTGGAGCCTCCTCCCAACCTGATGCTCCAAAAATTTGTGTCCTGGTGTTTCCCCTCTGCATAGGAATCTCCATTCCACAGTCATATGAGGAGGACAAATCCACCCCTTGCTAAACATGTCAGAGGACAGTGGTGGACTTTGGGCTCTCAAATTTCATTAGTGCCCTGTATAATGCTGAAATTTAGCACTCCTCTCGCACACTGTTCTGCAGGATTGTTGTGGTGCAACCTGCAGCCATGGCACCCAGTGCAACTGCACTGGATGTGCTACCCTAAAAATGCCTCTGCAGAGAAGGATTTGCATAAACCTTTTATATGTTCCTGTGTGTACTGTATCATCATTTTATCACTGCTTTGTGGTCTAAACTTGGATTTCCTCTGTGTTTTTTGAAGTTGCTGTTCTTTGTACTGGCCGTGTAAATAGGCCTGCCTTGTTTTAACATTTCACATTGTCCTTGCTCCTCTCCCAAATACCTGGATGCTGGAAGCAAAATTATATAACCAGGTTGCATCAATTTAAATAAAGCTGTACTTACTTTAGACAGAGGGTTCGTGTCCTAAATCATTCTGTCTGAATCAAAATAATTGTATGATTACGTACTGGCCTGATTTTCTACTTACTTTTCATTCCTGGCAAACTCATTTTACATAATGAACAGAAATTAGATGTTCTTGCTTGATTTTTTTTACATGGGTAGAAATCTGTATTTTATTTTATTTCCAAAATAATGTATTCACAATTAAAGATGTGGACAAACTGTGTAGAATTAAACATTTGAGGTTATAAATCAAAGTATGCCTGATTGTCTTTATCTTCACTTCATCTGCTTTGAGTTTTACATATCTTCCTGAACAAAGCCATGTTTGTAAAGGATATTAAGTTTTGTTTGGTCTTCCTCTTCGTTTTAAAGTACTCGGTGGACTTTAATATGAAGTTATGATCCCCTAGACTGATTGATATATAAACATAAGACAGATGGTTTAAAGATGACTCTGATGATAATTCATTTTTCAGCTAGACATGAAGATACTTTGATTACAGTATGTTTAAGCAATTATAACACGGTATTCAGTGTTACTCTCGTCAGTAGGGAGCACATAGGAAACAAGTTGCACGTTATTCATGCCCAACAAAGGGTGCACTGTGGTGTGACCCATTTTAATTCCAAATGTTAGGTTAGCAACATAGAAATTTAAAATATGTCATACAGCAAGGTAAATAAATTAAACATAGACTCAATATAGAGTTAAGTACATAGTTTTTTGGCATAAATATTTGTTTTGGAAAGTATTTGTTGCTATATGAAAGAAACTAGTATGTTTGAATTTTGGTTCGACTTTGCATGCAGCTTGTTAAAAAAGTCACGTGGCTCATTTTTAAAGTTTACAAGGGTCCTAGCTATATAATGCCGTTTATTTTATTTTATACTTTCTAGAAAAGAATTTTAAGGTAAAGTGCTGGGGGCAGGGTGGGGGAATGTAGAGGATTCATTGAAAAAGTGTATCTCGTTCAAAGCCACATTTCTACAGATACGCTTTATAAACGATGTTGGGATGTTTCAATGATAAAACATGGGTTTACACATGGGTCTTGCGCAATAACCATCTAATAAATAGAATGTTAAGTATTATTTCAGTTGATATCTTCAATGCCTCTCTTTACTAGGATAATTGATCGTTTGGATGGTGTTCGTTTGCTATGGTCTTTGCTGAAAAACCCTCATCCAGATGTTCAGGCGAGTGCAGCCTGGGCTATTTGTCCTTGCATTGAAAATGCAAAGGTGAGAAAATATTTTCTACGTATTTTACTAAGTTGATCGTTAGTAGGAATCGGTGGGATGGCTGCTGATGGTACAAAGCCACTGGCAGTTCCCTCAAATCAGGGAAAACAATGATCTTTCCCTATGCATTTTACAGGGGGGAAGGGGATCTAGCAGGGTACAATTGGATCCTGAACGCCTTGTGAATTGAACGCTTTGGCTCCCGAACGCCACAAACCCAGAAGTGAGTGTTCCGGTTTGCGAACGTTCTTTGGAACCCGAATGTCTGACAGGGCTTCTGTGGCTTCTGATTGGCTACCAGGAGCTTCCTGCAGCCAATCAGAAGCCGTGCTTTGGTTTCTGAATGTTTTGGAAGTTGAACAGACTTCTGGAACGGATTCCGTTCTACTTCCAAGGTACCACTGTATCTAGAAACAAGCCCAGAATAGAACAAGACCTGGAAAGTTTATGTGTATACACACACACACCATCAGCGGCTAAAACTAAGATCAAAGAGATAGAGCTTCTCCATCTTTGGCTGCAGAGAATATAATCTATCTGATTTCGATGCTGCCCATCTGGTGATACTTCATCTTTTTGAAATACCATCTCCTAGCTCCTGTAAGAGCCCCCGTTATATTAAAAGCCACTGCTTTCTGAAACTCTAGAATCCTTCCATTGCCTATCAAAATTTTAGCCATGGTAAGCAAGGCAGTCCAAAGTTTACGCTGCTAAAATGGGGTTTTCTCAAAACATATATTAAAGCTACAGATTATTACCATATTGATCTTAATTCCACGTTGTTACTAAATTGCTTTGATAGCAAACTTCCAACAACATTGGATTACATTACATACACTATTGTAAATTGCAGCATATCAAGACTTGCCTACAGCCCTTCCCACATTTTGGATCAGAGATGTTATTCAATTTGTATAACCTAGCTAGCATAATATGCCAGCAACTCAAAACTTTGCATTAAGCTTCTCTCATACCAGGAGAAGCGATAACCACCCAATGCCCAAATATGCCATTACCTCTCCTCCAAGAGACAGGTATATCACCCCCCAGCAAGAGCAATGTTTAAAAAATTCACACCAAACATATAGTTCAGTAAAAAGGGTGGTAGTATTGAACTATAGATGCAAAAAGCTGTGATTATCAATTGCAAAATAGGCTCTCAGACTATGAAATGCAGGATTTAGATGTACTGATAAAGAAAGGGGGAAACCGAAGCTCTTCTTTACACTTCGTAATTTAACTGGGATTGAAACAAAACATGATTCTATGAAAACAAGAATAGCCTATAAATTCTGGTTTTCATCCAAATTCTAAACAATGCAGCATATCAGAGGTGCTAAACCACTGGAGTCAGTGGAGAGCAAGCTGAGACAGTCTATTTTTTCCTCTTACACTAGGTAGTCAAAATGCTTTTGATCCATATGGGAGAATGTGTTGCCTCTGGTAGGCTATATTTACGATTTTGTAGGACACTATCAAATGGATAATCCCCAAAACCTTGAATGCACAGGGCTGCAGGATTAAACAGAAAGCAAGGATGTTGCAGGAAGGAGTTGAAAATTACTGAATACTAAAACTAAGGCAGATAGTTTAGTTTTATGCTATGGTACAGGTCACAAAAGTGGTTCCCTGTATGGGGAAGTCTTCCCTCCCTTCCTCCATTACAAGCAGAAGTCCTGACATACCTGAGCTGCTTATATTGGTGCATAGAGGGAAGGAGGGTTATGTTAGCCCAGCAGAGCATTTCTGTGTATTATGGCAAGCAGTGTTACTTTGCTTGGTGGTGACTAATGTTATTTTGTAGTGGTAGGGTATATATATAAAATTGAAACATTTATTTTAATATGTTTTATTAAAGAGAGAGAGAGAAGAGCGGCCAAGCAGGCAACAGAATCACCATAACAGAAGTAGATTTAGATTAATTAGCTGGTTAATTCAATAGCTACAAACCATAACGGTAGAAGTAATTGCTGTGACAGAGTGGAAGTGCATTAGCCAATCAAAGCAAATAATTATGAAGAATTGCAGTGAAAAGTGTTCTGAGCTCTGTTGATATTGGAAAGTCATTTTGTAGTCAAGATACTCCTTTATTCCCTATGCTGAATAATGTAAACATAAGAAACATTCAGAAATTACAAAGTTTTCCTTGTTTCAAGCATGGTTGCTCTGTTGATCCTAAACAAAGACAGATAGGATCAAAAAATGATTTAGACACTTTTAATTGTGGGTAATGGCCTCTTGAGCCGACCTCAACTTCTACATGCAAAAACTTTTCTTCATATTACCATTATTATTTTCCGTATTTCAGTGAGAAAGTTAGTTTGATTTTCCCCTTAATTTTGAGTACTTTTCTTACAAAATAATGGAAAAAATTGTTTCTGAGGCTATGCTTGTTTATTGCTATGTTTCTCCCAGTCCATTCATATTTCAGCACATAAAACTGTGAATAAAATAGGAGTGGGAAGAGTTCTGTACTGTGCTCTGAGCACACATAGGAGACAGAGAATGTGCTACCTTCTCCATATTACTTGAAGGCATTTAACCATGCAGCATCTCTATATAGCATGAATGATGCCATTGGCCTTGCCCTGGGGGGGGGGCAGTTTTGCCAGAGTGCCAGCCAATCAGGAGTGCCTGTTTTCCCTAGTGTGCGTCTCTGAGTGACACTGTGCTCAGTTCCCCAGTAGTCTGCAGCAAGGGATTAGCCCAGGGGTCAGCAAACTTTTTCAGCAGGGGGCCAGTCCACTGTCCCTCAGACCTTGGGGGGGGGCAGACTATTTTTTTGGGGGGGGGGAAATTAACAAATTCCTAGGCCCCACAAATAACCCAGAGATGCATTTTAAATAAAAGCACACATTCTACTCATGTAAAAACATACTGATTCCTGGACTGTCTACAGACCGGATTTAGAAGGCGATTGGGCAGATCTGGCCCCTGGGCCTTAATTTGCCTACCCATGAGTTAGCCAGTTACCTTTGCAAAGCCCTTTAAGGGTGCTTCAGTGTGTCCCCACAGCCAGCAAAGCCAAGAAGCCATGCTTTCCTTCTTCATGTTGCAAAGCCTCAGGGACCAGTAGGTTAATTTGGCTGAATGAGATAGCAGTACTGATTTGATAAATTTGGAAGGTGCACTGAGTTGGTTTAGCAATCTGAGGCATCTTTATGGCAAGAGGATCTTTACATATAGGGGCCACTAAACTTCATTATGGAGCTTGACCACTCATGAAGGAGTCGCCTAATATGGCAGAAAACACTTCTGGCCCACCAGGCTCCTTTCTATAGAACTGTGTGCCCCGCTCCCCGCAGTAATCAAAGTTGGCCATCCTTATATAGTTATTTGCCAAGACGTTTGCCTCATGTGTTTATCTCTTACGTTATGCCATTAGTTTTCCTTTCTCATATAATGATACTTTATGAAATGCAAAAGAGGCAAACTGAACCTTCTCCTCCTTCCTGCCCTCCGGTAAAGTTGGGTGTGCTGCAAAATGGCAAACCATGGAACGGGACAGGGACAGGTCTCCATAAGGAAATGGAGTCCACAGAGGACTCTTGGTAACTCAAGTTTATTTGCTCAACCACACCATCACATTTTTGGGCAAAAGTAGCCAGAGTTGATAAATTGGCTTTGACATCTTAAGCTTTCTAAGATATTCTAAAAGGAAAATACTACTGTGTTGTTTTTTTATTGGGAAGCTTTTATCTATGAGGGTAGAATATTTATAAACACGGTGCCTTTTCAAAGCAGCATTTAGTTTATAGTACTTCAAACTCAGAAGAGAGTCTCGTTCCGAGAACTGAAAGAGGTCTCAAACTTCAGTATTTTGGCAGACCAATATATATGTCAAGGAATGTTGATATTAAAATCAACAAGCGATGATGATCTGGTCCTGCAAATCACATGGTCCACAGCACCCCAAAGATTCCAGTGGATAGGGCTCTAGTATCTCTGGGACTCACTCAAAAACTGACTTTTGATGTGACCTTGGGGAAGTTTGTTTATTCTTCAGTGTTGCTCTTGTACACATCTGTAATGATGGGTCTTTTCCCCAGCCTAGACTGTGAAGGGGTGTGGGAGAAACCTGATTTAGGATTATTATGAGAATAGTTCTGAAAAATGAAGAAGTGTAATATGTAACTGAGGGACCTCTCCACAAATATACTCTGCAGTTATTCATGAGGTTACAGTGACTAGAGAAATTGCTGCCATGATCATGGGATAAGAATAGATGCTGAATATACAGGGGTCCCTTTACCTTTACTTATACCATATTTATTCTCCTATGGTACATTCACATTTTACATTTCTCTGTAGGAGGGCATGTCTGATGTAGGCTGCTCAATATTCACATAAATCCTGACACAACACAGACAACATCTCAGGATTCACGTTACTTTACAATGCAGCTCATATTGATTAGTTGTGGTTTGGATTTGTACAGTGAAAGGTGCATAGGAACACTTTTGGTATTCAACCAACCATCAGGTTTGGACCACTGCAGGCTGTGCTTGGATTAAGTCCTTAATCATGGTAACAGCAGGTCCATTGAAATCAACGTGATTTAGCTTTAAATCCTAGCTTTAATTTCCGTTGTCTACTCTCAGCATGACTAAGCCTGGATCCAACCCATAATGGACAATCACATTTGGAAACTGAGAGAAAGAACGGGCAGTGAAATTAGCTCTAAAATGGAAAAACAAGAGCAAAAGCAACTTGCGTTTTCATAGAACCATTGTTTACATTAAATGGAGATTTAGCCAATTAAGTAAATTGTTTTGTTTTGTTATTCACTCAGGATGCTGGTGAAATGGTTCGTTCCTTTGTTGGTGGCTTAGAGCTGATAGTCAACTTATTAAAATCAGAGAATAAAGAAGTTCTGGCAAGTGTGTGTGCTGCTATAACCAACATAGCAAAAGATCAAGAGAATTTAGCTGTTATAACAGATCATGGTGTTGTCCCTTTGTTGTCCAAACTAGCAAATACAGTAAGTAATACATTTTTTGTAATATGTTTAAACAATTGATAGTTTACTGAAACCTGCTGCATGATGGCATCCTAAGTGTGGCTGCTGAAAGGACTCACTTTATCACGGAATGGAAGAAAAGGGAAACAAAGTGCATTGGGGGGAAACCAGGAGATTCTGTTAAAAGTGAAAACTTTGAGAGGGCCAGAATTAAAGCCTTTGGTATGGGCTTTACTGTGAAGCAGCTGAGAAGACCAGGACCTTATGTCTTTAAACTACAAAGAAACATAGGATGACCTAGAGACTAGGCAGAGAAATGCAATTTCTTTATGTGCTGCATTTTGTTCTTGAAATGATGTATTTACCTAGCCTTCATTTTATTTTTTTTAAATGATACTTCCTTGTTTACTCACTTTAATACATGGTTTAAAAATCAGTTTATAAGGCTCATGTGCACAGAACACTTAACCACAGTTTAGCACTATGTGGATAAGCCTCAGTGAGCCTTAGCTAAGCATTTGGCTCATACACTGCCCCTTTCACTCTCATCCTCCTGCAAAACCAAGAGGAGGACTTTTGCCAAGTTTACTTCCATTTTCAAAAAAAAAAATTGGTTTAGCATTATTTGTGAACCAGGATTAAAACAACCTATGGGTAGTGAAGCCAGCTTCATAACCCATGAAGTTGGCTTGTTGAGCAACTAACCGTTCTCAAATTTATACAAGAATTCCTGGTTTACATGTAGTATAAAGCATATATGATTTGAAACTAGAAGTAAACTTGTCCTGACTGTGTGGGAGGAGGAGAAAGGGTGTGACTGAGCCTGATGCTTTGCTTGGATTTGCTGGGGCTTGTCTATTAAGCCCTTAACAAGGGGTAGCCAATATGGTGATTTCCGTCATGTTGGCTACGCCTACGCTAATTCATGGTTTGTAGCTTATGTATAAGTAGCCCATAGTGTACACACCAGCCTGCATGTGTGTGTATTGATGCTGATTTGAAACTGAAAGAGTGCATATTCTATTAACATAACAGATTCACTATTTACCATGTTATAAGTCAGTTTAAGGAAGCTATTGCTTTAAGATAAGAAAATAGACACCTCAACAGAGCGACCATATGGCTTTGCAAGGGAGCATGGCTTGTATTTCGTGTAAACAGTATTTTCCTGGGAGCAGAAGTTCCCATGATTGGCCTTGCCTAATCTGGTTCCACTGTGCAGATAGCTACTGCCCAATGGCAAAGTTGCATTCTCCGGCACCGGGGGCAGAGAGTAGGCAGGGGCATGGCTGGCACATGTCCCACGGGGTATGGTGTGCATCCTGTGCGGTGGCGCGCGTGGCGCTCCCCCTGCCCCCCATTCCTCTGCCAGTGCTACTGCCATATCAGATTTCATCATACGAAGTAGCTCCCATGTCGCTGTGACAACATCTAATGGGGCCTAGTTTAAAGGAATGGAAATATCCATTGCATTTTTATTAATTCCTAACGCTGTCATATGAACGTAACCTTGATTTAAAAGTCTAGGAGTACATTTCCAGGCTAACTAAATAACGGACCTATTTTTCCTCCTTTCTTAGAACAATGACAAACTAAGACGTCATTTAGCGGAGGCCATTTCTCGCTGCTGTATGTGGGGAAGTAACAGGGTCGCCTTTGGGGACACCAAAGCTGTTGCCCCTTTAGTACGTTACCTGAAATCAAGTGACCCGGAAGTTCATCGAGCTACTGCACAAGCCCTCTATCAGCTGTCAGAGGATCCCAACAATTGCATCACGATGCATGAAAACGGGGTGGTAAAGGTAAGTTTTAGATAAGAATCTCTTCCTTCCCCCCCCCCATAACATGAAGATTAAGCCTCATGACCTAATGCCACCCTGCTATGGGTTTCTCCATCCTTGCTTCATACATCATTGTAAGTAAGTAAGTAAATTTTTATTTATACCCCACCCTCCCCGGCCATACTGGGCTCAGGGCAGCTAACATCAAATATCAAATACATTAAAACACAAACAAACAATTGATTAAAATACAGCTTAAAAATTAGAATCAGGATAAAATCAAATGATTGCCCACAAATTACAACCATAGAGGTCGGGAACCTCAGGTACTTGGCTGCTGCTGCTTAAGGGGGTGGGGAAATGTGGAGCACAGTAACATCCTGTCACATGCTTTGTTTCCTCTCTGTGTTGCGGGCAAGAGACAAGAAAAAGAGGTTGGTGTGCCATGCATCCCTCATATTATCTATTCCCATTTTTTCTTTAACTATACAGTAGTTTTCATCCACAGGGATATTTTTTTCTGCCCCTCTTGAGTGTCTGAATAGCTCTAGATACAGTGGTACCTCGGGTTATATATGCTTCAGGTTACATACACTTCAGGTTACAGACTCCGCTAACCCAGAAATAGTACCTCGGGTTAAGAACTTTGCTTCAGGATGAGTACAGAAATTGTGCTCCGGCAGCACGGCAGCAGGAGGAGGCCCCATTAGCTAAAGTGGTGCTTCCTGTTAAGAACAGTTTCAGGTTAAGAACGGACCTCCGGAACGAATTAAGTACTTAACCCGAGGTACCACTGTACCATTGGACAAATGAGAAATGTAACATTTTCTTATCTGAGAAGTTTAAACCCAAATCTCATAGCCACCCAACATTTTTTCTTGGACGGGGGTGATGAGTAAGGTGGCAATCCTAACTTCACTTTTTGGGGGGAATAAAACCCATTGAATTTAATAGGACATATATCTGCGTAGACATGGTTAGGATTGGGCTGTAAGCATCTTTATCTTTCTTCAGGTAAGCAAAGTAAAAAAAAATTAAATAATACATGTATTGGTAAGTCTTTGTAGTAACAAATAGATGTTTGACTAAATAGGTAACTGCCAGAAAAATGACTAATTTATTTTAATTGCCCAATTTACTTTTAAAGCTTGCATAAAATTTGCGTTTTCCATCTTTAAAATGCTCATTTTCATTTACAATCTATGGAGTCATTATAGTACTTAAATACAAATTATTATTCTGGGAACCTAAGAAACGTATATGCAGTTCAAACACACTTCACAAATAATTATTTTGGGACTTTTATTGTTCAGAAAAATTTAAACTCTGTAAAAATATTATTGCTTTGAGCTGATTTATTGCCAAAGCTTTTTGCTCTGAAGTCCTCGTTTCAAAAATTCAATGGTGGATCAAGAAAGCAGTGTTTAACAAAACTTAGAAACTAGGAAACTGCACCTAAATATATATGTTTAAAATGGAGGTAGTATCACCAACATTGATATTCCTGATCCAATTGAAAACTATCTCCAGGATATTCTGCATACTTTTCTTTCCAGTTTTCAGTAAATTTGTTGTCCTCCCCAGATTTCAGTCTCCTCATAAAACACCTGATCTTTTTTGCCATCACAAGCAGAGGCAGACAAGTACAACCCTAACCTTCACCTCATTTTTGTGAAAATTTTGGGATACCCTGCAAGGGTTGTGATAGATGGTTGCTTCACCCTGGCATGTTCATCACCTGATGGTTTGCATGTGTGAATGGGCCATCACAGATATGCCGTACTTTCCCATGTATAAGACTAGGTTTTTTTCTTTAAAAATTCTGCTAAAAAGTGGGGGTTGTCTCATACATGGATAGTGCATAGGGTAGATGTTTGATTGGTTGCTGCCGTGGATTTTGTGATGCGCGTGGGTGAGCGATATTCGGCAATCCCCCCCCCCCCAAAAAAAAAGCTC
Source organism: Podarcis cretensis (assembly GCF_951804945.1). NCBI lineage: Eukaryota > Metazoa > Chordata > Lepidosauria > Squamata > Lacertidae > Podarcis > Podarcis cretensis. The sequence continues at coordinate 21,232,923 of NC_137181.1, forward strand.
AACAACTCTGTGCCATCTCCCCCCATTTTCTTAAATTTGAGTCCCCAAAAATATGAAAAATACACAGAAAAATACAGTAATTCCATTTTTATATTAGCTTGTGTCACCTCTGAAATCCTGCCTTTCAGTGGTGAAGTCAGTTCACACATTAAGCTGCTCGGGCGAAGACCCATTGTCAATCTAATCCCAGGCAAGAGATGGTAACAGCCCCTGAGATGAGCTTATCATTACCTTCTTTAGTCTCTGCTTTGGTACGTTTCTAATTTAGGAACATTTGGACAACAAATTTGGAATTGGCACCCTTATCTTGGCATGTTCTGAATATCTTTTCGTCTTATAAAAAGAAGCCTGTCCCACCAAGCTGTAGGTTTATTGGAGAAGTTCAACAGAAGCAGAGCCCTGCAGCCCTTTTGGTGATAAATGAGCCATTTCAAATAAATGGAGCTGTAGCCAATTTGTGCAGAAGGAATCATTAAAACGTTTTTAAATAAGACAGTTTTGAAGGTTCGGAATATATAAACAAGGTATGCTAAACCCAAATATATACTGCTCATTTTAATGGAAAAGGTTGCTGCTCTCGGTGAGCCTTCCAACTTTAAGAGGATTTGCCAAAAAGCCAAAGAATCTGGCACAGGCCATAGATAACAGTTCCATCTTTCATCTAGGTTTCTCTTCTGTATTTATCTTGCTTGAGAGAATGCAGGGAATGTCCTTTCCTTCCGACTTGGCATCGTTTCTAAACCACAGAAATACACTGAGCAGCTTCTTGCAATTGTCTTAAGGCAAATTTCGGTTTAGAAGGCTTTGTTGAAAAGTCAGGCTGGGATCCAAAGGACCCTTTGCATGAGTGGAAAGCATTCTTCATGCGTGCACAGAGGGGTCACTGATTTTCCGTCCTATGGATCTCCTTGTGTTGCCTCTCATGCAACTCTGGAAAGTTCCCTGTTCTACATAAGTGGCATTTAGTGAAGGCGGATGACAGAACCCCTGATTTGTACTTGAAATAGCTTTGAATCCTGGCTAGGGTCCCTTTAATTTGAAAAAGCTAGAAGAAGACCTCCTGGGGGATCACTGTTTGTAAATAGTACTATCATATATATATTTTTTAAAAGTTATATGTACAGTTAATAAAATGAGTTTCTTATAACTGGCAGATACTGGGCTTAGCACACGGAGGCAGGGTGCCAGGTTATTACTTTTGGCATTGAGCGAAGCGAAAATAGTTTCCTTGCAAAAGAAACTATTCACAGAAGCTGAACATAAGAAATAACAATAAAAACGGTATTTCAGACTTCTTGACTAGCCTTTTTGGCATTCATTGAAAATACGATACATTTCTGCCTGAAAACAGCAAGTTTAATTTTACTAACTAGATAAAATTTGTAACTATTGAACTCGCACTCCGGGGTCACCACATTTGTGTGCATTTATTGATACCCTTTTCTAGAACTTGAGGGTCTTTTCAGTTCTTGGGAGCATTTTTGCAGAGTCTAGTAGATAACGGCCACCTCAGTGATGCCATAGCAATGTATTTTTGCCTAACATACCAGGGATTGGTTATTTGTGAGCGTTAATATGGAAGCAGCAGCTGTTATGCCTATTTATTTTTATGGAAGTAAAACAGGTAGAGGAGGGGAGTCTCATTTTTACAGCAAGGTCTCCATTCATGTCTTTGTAGCTACGGAGGAGAGGAATGCGCTTCATTCTTTGTTCTTTCTTTGTTGGCTGGTTGCTTGGCAGGCTCCAAGCAAGTGGTGAAGCTTATATATCTATTTGTAGTCTCTAGGTCATGCAGCACCTTTAAAAAATCTTCAGTCTTGTAAAAGTTCTGAAGTCCAGCAGCTGGTGGGACAATTTAGGACTGGATAGGGCCCTAAGGGTGGAAACTGGAAAGCTTCTACTCAGATCTACTCTACAGGTGTGCAAAAATATCAAATAATGTTTTTGATCCTCTTAGGCCTGCAGAAATGTACAGAATATATTAATTTGACATTTACTTCACCCCACTTATTATGCTTCACCTGCAATTCCTTATGGAATTGCAGTTTTGCATTGATAAATGGCCAGGCATTGAAACTTCCTGATTGAGTCCTGCTTCCATCTTCCTGCTTGCCTCTTCCTCCATTCAGGGCTGTCTGCTGTTTTGGGTTTTATTTGCAAACTGCTGGGATATTATTATTATTATCTTCATCATCATCATCATTATCAGCAGTTACATTAACAGAAATAGCAACAGCAGCAGCAACAGCAGCGATGGTGATGATAGAGCAAGATAAATAAATATGTATTTTTTTATAGTAATTTTTAAAGCCCCCACAATTTTCTAATCACTCTCCAGAGATTTTTGGGTGGGGCGGGGCGGGGAACAGTCATTGCCTACAGGCTCACAATCCAAAAGAAATGACACAACAGGGAAAAGCGATGGTGAGGGGAGAAAACTCTGGCACCAATTCCGAAAGGTACACAATTGTTACGTTTAAAAAATGGTGTTTGATTTTTGAAGGTCTCCCCACCACTGCCCTTTTTATGCTTTGAATGAGCTTTGACAAGTAGGGGGCAGTGGCTTTGTGAATAAGAAAGCCGATCAATGATGTGCACAGTTCTGCATCTTGACTACACCAGAGCCCACGAATTTATGCCGTGCAAATTCTGCTTCTTCTCAAGCCACAAGAATGAGTTCTCCTGTGTGTGGTCTTGGTGAGAAAGTTGTACGTGCAGCAGAACTTCAGCCACAACATTTTCATAATAGACTCGTTACTTACATGTTCTTGCCTTTTACACCCCCCCAATTTCAGTCAGTATGGAGACCCACATTGAGCTTGAGCACCTGTGAGGAGCACCTGTGAGGAGCTCATGGCCATGCGGACTGTCACATTCCTTTCACATGGATATGTTTCTTCTTTCATTGAAAGAAATGTGCTCAACTTTTAGAGCAGGGAAGCTCCTATTTGGATCTCCCACACTTAAAAACCAACAATTGCTGGATTGAGGGAAATATAAATAAACTTCTGGATTGAGACAAGTACAAGTTTAGAGACTGAAAAGCAGTTAAGAAAATGTAATGTTTAGAGACAAAATGTCTGAAAGAGCTCCAGCTCTAGCAGAACTGTAGCTGCAGATCAGATGAACTAAGCTGATTTCCCCTGGGGCTGAGACTTAGTTATTGGTAAACATTCTTGGGCTTCTGACAATTGCACTTTTATGCCCCAGTACAGAGGTTTTGAAAATCATTTTGGTTTAATACACTAGACCTCCTCCCATCCTCTTATTTTGTTGTTGTTTAGTCGTTTAGTCGTGTCCGACTCTTCGTGACCCCATGGACCAGAGCACGCCAGGCACTCCTGTCTTCCACTGCCTCTCGCAGTTTGGTCAGACTCATGTTTATAGCTTCGAGAACACTGTCCAACCATCTCGTCCTCTGTCGTCCCCTTCTCCTTGTGCCCTCAATCTTTCCCAACATCAGGGTCTTTTCCAGGGAGTTTTCTCATGAGGTGGCCAAAGTATTGGAAACTCAGCTTCAGGATCTGTCCTTCCAGTGAGCACTCAGGGCTGATTTCCTTCAGAATGGAGAGGTTTGATCTTCTTGCAGTCCATGGGACTCTTGAGTCTCCTCCAGCACCATAATTCAAAAGCATCAATTCTTCGGCGATCAGCCTTCTTTATGGTCCAGCTCTCGCTTCCATACATTACTACCGGGAAAACCATAGCTCTAACTATACGGGCCTTTGTTGGCAAGGTGATGTCTCTACTTTTTAAGATGCTGTCTAGGTTTGCCATCGCTTTTCTCCCAAGGAGCAGGCGTCTTTTAATTTCGTGACTGCTGTCACCATCTGCAGTGATCATGGAGCCCAAGAAAGTAAAATCTCTCACTGCCTCCATTTCTTCCCCTTCTATTTGCCAGGAGGTGATGGGACCAGTGGCCCATCCTCTTATTACGCTTATCCATTTTAGAGGGATGCATTCTGTTGGGGCACTATAAGCTCCTTATGGTTGAGAGATTCTGCCGTGGTCAGGGCTACCCAGTGAACACAAGGCTGAGCCGAGATTTGAACTTTGGTCTTCCATGTCCAAATGCAGTACAGTGGTGCCTCGCAAGACGAAAAGAATCCGTTCCGCGATTCTCTTCGTCTAGCCGTTTTTTCGTCTTGCGAAGCAAGCCCATTGACGGCTTAGCGGATTAGCGCTATTAGCGGTTTAGCGGCTTTTAGCGGCTTATCAGCTTAGCGGATAAGCTGATAAGCGGCTTAGCGGCTTAGAAAAAGGGGGGGAAGGGGAAAAAACCTGCAGGAACTTGCAAGACATTTTCGTCTTGCGAAGCAAGCCCATAGGAAATTCGTTTTGCGAAGCAGCTCCAAAACGGAAAACCCTTTCGTCTAGCGGGTTTTTCGTCTTGCGAGGCATTCGTCTTGCGGGGCACCACTGTACTTCATTTTTCGGACCTGTCAAAACCCTATCCATAGGGGTCAGAATGCTTGGCGCACATTTAGCAGTGTGCTGGTATAAAAAGACAGTTACACCGTGGCATGTAAATTGTAGCATCACAGCTGCTACGAGCAACATAACTTTTTGTAAACTCTATTGTCAGAAAGTGGATCTGCCTAGATCCTGTGTGTAAAGGGGGGGGGACCAAATAACTGCTTATTCTTTGAACATGTATTAGAGCAAATGAATCTGAACAAGCCTTCTAAACTCAACAGGGAACCAGCAGGATGGGTGTATTTGGGGAAGACATTCCACAGTTGCGTTATCACCACTCCACATTCCCATAGAACAAACTTCTTCAGAGTGGCACATTGGATAAAGCTTCCCCAAGTTTAGCTTAACTGGTGATGCTGGAGAGGAAATATAATATAAAATAGGGGTTTATAGCAGATTTGAATGAAGCCTGAACTAAATCAGAATGAAGCAGCATCTCTTTGAAGTGCCTTTAACTGAAGTTGGGGACCTTGGAAGCAATTTAAGGGTGATTTGGCTATTTGAACAGTGTCTGCAAAACTGGGTTTTTGAGATCAGGATTCAGATTCTGACCCAGGCTGAATTTGGCAACATCTGAAACACTTCAGATCAAACCAGGCTGTTTTCTAGAGTGCTGAATAGGAGTCCATACTGAATCATGCAGTCATTGCATACCCCTAATATATAACTATGTCAAGTTTTGGTTAACTGAGCTATCCGTTGGGCCACCTTGCCAGGATGTTAGTGAACAACACATATCCATCTGCTTACACTTCTGTTTTTGATTTAAACCCATTGAGAAAGAGTCTTTGTGGTGTTATTGAATATTTTAGCTCTGTACTCTGAACTTTATGCAGTCTTTAGATAGCTCTTTTAAATACAGACTGGGAAAGTAGTCAAGGTAATAAAATGCTAGCAGAAAGCTAGGACTTGGAAAAGAAGAACTCTGCTTACCTTACATTAATATATAGGAAAGGGGAAATTCAGGCTGCTAACAATATAAAGCAATTGAAATAAATATAGAAAAGAGAATCTAATGCAGATAAAAGATAAGCAAAGGGGGATATGGCAATGGTTGAAGAGAGTAAGTTCCATGGGTGAGACTTGTGCAGATGTACACAGTGAGGAGAAAAGCAACAAGTCTGGCAAAATCCATTCCCCCTAATGTCTATTACACATGGTGAGTCACCTGGCTCCTCTTTTAATCTTAGTAAAATGAGTTTCCATTGAATGGAAGCAAGTGTGTGTGTAATATATCTATCACAAAGAACTTTGTCCTGTCTGTCAGTTCAAGTGCCTTCTTTGTATGTTAATCGTCTCTCAAAATACAATAGCATAAACATAAAATTGAAAAAACACTTCAGGTGAAAGTATGCTATAAGACCTTTGGCTTCATATTTTCTGGATTATCAAAACTCCTATTGCTTTTCAAGGGATGAATTTTATATCCCATAAGACTTTCTGTACTCTCTGAATGTTTACGGTGATTTGAGTTTTTCTAAATGTTGAGCCAAAACTCTTAGAGTTGTATATAGACCCCAACATTCTAATTTTAATGATGTAGACTAATGGTTCTCAAAATGGACTTCAGTTGAATATTTAGCCAGGTACCATCTCCCCCTCCCCTCCAGTCAATGGGTCTCCAGCCTGACCTTTCTCCTTCTCAATCTAACTTAATAGTGCAGTATTGAAAAAAGGCTATGGTTTAAAGCTATGGTTTTCCCAGTAGTGATGTATGGAAGTGAGAGCTGGACCATAAAGAAGGCTGGTCGCTGAAGAATTGATGCTTTTGAATTATGGTGCTGGAGGAGACTCTTGAGAGTCCCGTGGACTGCAAGAAGATCAAACCTCTCCATTCTGAAGGAAATCAGCCCTGAGTGCTCACTGGAAGGACAGATCCTGAAGCTGAGTTTCCAATACTTTGGCCACCTCATGAGAAAACTCCCTGGAAAAGACCCTCATGTTGGGAAAGATTGAGGGCACAAGGAGAAGGGGGCAACAGAGGACGAGATGGTTGGACAGTGTTCTCGAAGCCACCAGCATGAGTTTGACCAAACTGCGGGAGGCAGTGGAAGACAGGAGTGCCTGGCATGCTCTGGTCCATGGGGTCACGAAGAGTTGGACAAGACTAAACGACTAAACGGGACGCAGGTGGCGCTGTGGGTTAAAGCCTCAGCGCCTAGGGCTTGCCGATCGAAAGGTCGGCGGTTCGAATCCCTGCGGCGGGGTGCGCTCCCGCTGCTCGGTCCCAGCGCCTGCCAACCTAGCAGTTCGAAAGCACCTCCGGGTGCAAGTAGATAAATAGGGACCGCTTACCAGCGGGAAGGTAAACGGCGTTTCCGTGTGCGGCTCTGGCTCGCCAGAGCAGCGATGTCACGCTGGCCACGTGACCCGGAAGTGTCTCCGGACAGCGCTGGCCCCTGGCCTCTTGAGTGAGATGGGCGCACAACCCCAGAGTCTGTCAAGACTGGCCCGTACGGGCAGGGGTACCTTTACCTTTACCTTTTAAACGACTAAACAACAACAACAAATTGAAGAAAGGGATAGGCTCTGCAATCCTAGAATCCTAGAACTGTAGAGCTGGAAGGGACTCCAAGGGCCATCTAGTCCAACCCCCTGCAATACAGGAGTCTCCAGTAAAGCATCCATGACAGATGGCCATCCAACCACTACTTTAAAACCTCCGAGGAAGAAAGTCCACTCCCTCTCATGGGAGTCTGTTCCCCTGTTGAACAGCTCCTACTGTCAGGAAGTTACTCCTGATGTTTAGTTGGAATCCGATTTCTTTTGACTTGAAGCCATTCAGGTCCTACCTTCCAGGGCAGGAGAAAACAAGCTTGCTCCATCTTCCATGTGACAGCCTTCTAGGTATTTGAAGATGGCTATCATATCTCCTCTTAGTCTCCTTTTATTCAGGTTAAGCATACCCAACTCCCTCAACTGTTCCACACAAGGCTTCCAGACGCTTGATAATCTTGGTCAACTTCCTCTGCGCACATTCCAGCTTGTCAATACCCTTCTTGAACTGTGGCGCCCAGAACTGGACACAGTACTCCAGGTGTGATCTGACCAAGGCAGAATAGAGTGACAATATTACTTCCCTTGATCAGGACACTATACTTCTGATGATGCAGCCTAGAATAGCATGAGCTCTCCCCCCCCCCCCGCTGCATCACACTGTTGACTCATGTTAAGCTTGTGGTCTACTGAGACCTCTTGGTCCTGTCTTCAGCAACATTGGCTACCCCTTCCAGTTTGATGTCATCTGCAAATTTGATGAGCACCCCCCTAAATACCTTCATCCAAGTCATTTATAAAGATGTTGAACAACAAAGGGCCCTGTGACACCCCACTTGTCACTTTTTTCCAGGATGATGAGGAAACATTAGTGAGTACTCTTTGTGTTTGGTCATTCAACCACCTAACAGTTACCTTGTCTAGCCCACATTTTACCAGCTTCTCTGCAAGAACATCATGGGGAACTTTGTCAAGTGTTGATGGGTATGTATCCCCACCCCACACTTTACTGTTTCCAGAGTCCAAATATGGTTCCTTATTAATGTACTACCTATTCATAAACCTGTCCCTGTTCTCCATAAAAGCTAGTGGAGCAATTGGAGCTCTGTTGACATAAGAGGAAAGGTCTACATTTGGGAAGATCGTGTTTGCCTGTTGCATTAGATCCTCTTGCTCCCTGGTCAGAGAGCAGGTGTTCCCCCACCAGTCCCTTTTCTGATTGCAGATTCTTACCCTTCCTTTTTCTCCAAGACTATTCACTTAACCTGTGGAGAAAGAGGAAGGATGTGCAATCATGGAAACCAATGAACAGGATAAACTCACTGCACACCAAACCCTGTTGTCCTCCACCAACTATTCTGCATCTCCTGCTCTTTCTTGCTTCTCCTGTCCTCTCCTTTTGTTCTTTTCCTACATTTTCTATTCTTCCTTTATTTCTGTCGACCTCCAGACTTGTCCTTCTGTGTGTTGGTGGCCACATCAAAGACTCAAAAATTATTTATACAGCTTACATATGCTTGAATACAGCTGAACTAAGATCATGGCCTGGATTCAAAGAGCCAGAAGCACATGCCCAAATGCTTTGTCATGCACACTAGGACTTCCCCCAAATACCTTGCATGACCACAAGTTATGCTATTTGGAAGCCCATTCTTAGGACATCCTGATTTTCAATAGCAGTTTTCCAAGGGTGGGGGCAGATTGCAACCAGCAACTCCCTCCCTCCCTCTCTCTCTCTCTCTCTCTCTCTCTCTCACACACACACACACACACAAAACTTTGGATTCCAGCCCATATCCATATGTCAGATTATTATAGCATTTGCCACAGGATTAGATCCCCCTGCTAATTGCAGTTATCTACAGTTAATTATTGCCCAGTGGTGTGTTCACAGTTTTGGATAATACCTCATTGTAACTAGTTTGGACTGATCCAAATCCTTTAACTTCTTTCAAAAATAGGTTTCAAAGTCTGCATATCCACTAACTATTGCCTATTTCCATAGGGACCACCCACCGTTGCTCTGTCGTTGTTTCTGCCATGTTCCTCGTGCAAACACCATTGTAAAACATCAGCTGAAATTCCAGTCAATGGATAAACATTTATTAATCTTGCATTAAGCTGACAGTTACTGTGTTCACATAGTGATAACAGATGATGTGCTAACAATGGTTTTGTGGAGCCAAGCCGACGCATTGTAATTATCAATGTGGGTCACCCGTAAGAGTAACTTTCAGTTAACTAGCTTTCTTGTTTTCTAGGTTTATACTCTCAGGAACTTTAAAGCATGCTAGACAACATTTATAAGCTTCCTCCACCATCTTGTAATTGTAATCCCTCTGGTGCTATGCTAAGGATGAAAAAAGGAGTAATTGTTATTCTTTCCTAAGGGCAGCACATATTTCTGCCTTTTAAAATTAAAGTGGCTCCCCACACTTAAAAGACGTTCACTAAATACAAATGATATTTTTACCTATGAAGGTTAAAATGATTCTGGTTTTAAATCTGTAGTACACATCTAAAACCTACCTATATGAGGAAGAGGCATTCACAAGTTCCAAGAGTCCCCTTGTAATTGCATGTTTTTACAGATTCTGATACTGTGTGTTTCTGGGTCACTCTGTGCTCTTTCCACTTCAGTCTGTGTTTTGAGTTCTGAACAACTCTGTATAAAAGTTCACTGTAATGGATAATTTAAAATCTGATGTTACTTTCCCCTCTTTTGCCAAAGTGGGTGAAATTTACAGGTATAGGAGCCCCTCCTGATTGGATTAAGCCTGCCAAATTGCAGGCAGATAGAATCCAACAAAAACAGAGTCCAATAAAAAGAGGGCGTAGAGTCCAACAAACTCAAAATAATAAAAGGGGCAGACTCCACCACACGTCTTCACATAATGCATAGTGAAACGGTGGAATTCACTCCCACAAGGGTCAGTGATAGCCACCAACCTAGATGGCTTTAAGAGAGGATTAGACAATCATGGAGGAAAAGGCCACCGATGACTATTAGCTGCGAGGGTTATGTTCTGCCTACCAACTGTCAGAGCTGAATACAAACTGCTGGAAACCAAAAGAGAGGGAGAGTGGTGTCATGCTCAAGTCCTCCTTTTGGGCTTCCCATAGACATCTGGTTGGCCACTGTGAGAACAGGATGCTGGACTAGATGGGCCATTGGTACACCAGGAGACGCCTTACCATAAGTGTTCCTAAGAAAGACTTGAAAAGAAGGCAGTCAGCCCCCTGGATCCACCTTCTGACATCTCCTGTTTGTTCTGGGGTAAGGGCTTTAGTGAGCATCTTGGCTTAATGCATCCTCTGATGGCATGCCAATAGTTAGGTTTCAGTCCAAAAGGGAATTTCCCAGTGTCCATTTTCAGCTGGAATCTGTTCACTTTCGGCCACAGTATCAGAGGCCAAGTTCTCTTTCGGCAGTGTATGCGTTCCAAATATTGTGTTACCCTTTCGTTCATCTGGAAGCAGAAAGAAGCTCTGGATTTAAGTAGCAGTGAAATGGCAACTGAGTTTTCACCCTAATTATTTTTGGATTGTACCGCATGTTGTATTATTTATCATTTAATCAAACAGGAAGCCTTTTTTTCACAGAGGCAAATTACATGTGTAAAACAACACACAAACCTGGGTGCCTCAAATGTTTCCAGTCTCTGATTCAGTGTTGAAAGCAAAACGTTGGCTGCATTTAGACTGATACTTTTTTGGATGTGTTTCCGCCATATGTTTTAGTTCAAGACAATATTTTCTTTTTATGTTGTATTATAAAAATCATGTAAAATGTTCTTTTGGAGAATGGCTACTATTCCTCTCCTTTTGCTAATTAGAAGATCACAGTACAAGGAATCTGACATCGTTTCATAAAATAGTATGTGGAAGAAGCAAAGCACTAAACTGGCATAGAAAAGTGTCACCAGTAATTTCTAGCATCACTCAGAAACAATAGCCTGCCATTGTGATAGTGGAATGAAGCAGCCATGATGACATTAAGTTAAATAAATATATTGCAAGCTAAGATCAGTATTTATGTTGCTCTCTATTACTAGGTATGTGTCAGGGAACTGCCATCAGGGCCGGAGGAAGAGAGCGGGCTCCAGAGAGATTCCAGAGAGCGTCCCGGGATGGGGAGAGGCAGCCCATCTTCTGGGGAAGGGAATCAGCGTAGCACCAGTGGAGAAGGGGGGCAGATGGGGGAATCGGCGAGGCGGTCCCATGACTCCTTGCCGGGGACCAGCGGGGAGAGTAAGGGTCCTCCACTGCCCACACCCTCCTTGCGCAGAAGGCTTCCGCGCAGGGAGAGTAGGCGGAGACTAGGCGTCAAAGAGCTTCTTTGCTGGAAGAAGTTCAAGAAACACCCACTGATGGATTCTGCCAGTGATTGAGACAGCCACGGGCGAGTGGCTGTCTGGACAGAAAAGGTTCACTCAGGCAACTCAGCCAGGTACGGCGCCGGTTTACGCACAAGCAACCCCTAGAACCATTACAGTATGATTGCAGTTTATTTCCAAGAATGGTAAAACACATTTTCCCAAAAACATTGGAAGTTTCATTTTGAAAGCTTCTTTGGCAATGGACCTCTTGAGAAAGTTGGGCCCACATGGACACCTCCCCACATGTGGTTCAGCTACTGCCTTTACACTTCTGATGTAGGAATGGATCAGTCTTTTTTCAGTGTGTATTTGTAAATCTGTTCTATCCTGTCTCAGCCCCAATCTGTTTTAAACACACACACACACACACACACACTACAGTTCACAGTATTTTGGTATGCATTTTCCCCAAAGCACATGGGGTTTGTATGCATTTAAACAAAAATACGCATTCTTGTATGCATGTGTGTTGAGCGTGTTTGTAGAATCTAAATGAATCAGCCCAAGATTTATTTATTTTTAATGAAACCCTTGTTTGTTTATTTTGCCAGACTTACAAAAAATGGCAGAGTTGCTCTCCTGTTTGCATGGTATTGCCTGTGGCCATACTGTCGCAAACAAGCCGAATGCCATCTTGCGGTTTATGTTCTCAGTGAGACTTTTTATGAAATGTCTTTTTAAAACTATCAGTTATACGCCAGTATAATGGAACTGATCGTGTGATGACTTTGCTATGGGAATTGTGACTCACAGCCTCATTAGAACAGGAAGCCTGCCAAGTGTAAGGATACACAAATTTGTCATGCCCATGTTTTATATTTTTAGGTGCAGACTTAAAACATCTCAAAGCACGCGTGCACACACACACACACACACACACACACACACACACATACACAGATGTGAAGTGGCTCCAGAAGGTAAAGAATCATGAAAGAAACAAAGGATAAAGCAATAGTTTTAGAGGGACTTCCCTGGGAAGAGGCACTCACAAATGCTGTTTTAGTCATAGGAATCTGGTTTAATGAATTGGTTACCAAGTCAAAATCATCCAAAGGACTTCTACTGTGAAAATTATTTTGGGGTTCATCACTGAGGAAGGCAGAAGATCTGCTGTGAACATGCAGGATATAATTGTAAATAGCCTATTTTTCAAAATGCCATACTTAAGGCTTTATTGAAACCACCCTATGTACACTATGTGCATGCATATTTTTGGTTTTGAATCAGGCACATGGAATACTTCTGCCTTTAACTCATCTGCAAGGTTTGCAGGAAAATTGCTGCATGCCTGAGGGAACATGTTGCAATTAGAGTTGATCAGAATTGCAGTTTGTGGAAAGAAACATAAATAGAGGGTGACATTTTAGGAGTTTTGTGGCGGAAAGCACATCAGTAAACACAAAGGATATAGAGAAAGAGAGCTGAGCAATGCAGTCATTTCCTAGGCAAGCGCTATGTCTTTGCTATTAATTGATAAAGCACAGAAACATCAGAGTCTTCTCCCCTGTTCATTGATGTCAGTGCCAGAAGTTCCAGTTGTCTACCTGTCATCTAGGTTGGGCCCTAACTTTGGGACTACAGTGGTACCTCGAGTTACAAATGCCTCAGGTTACAAATGCCTCAGGTTACAAACTCTGCTAACCTGGAAGAGTTACCTTGAGTTGAGAACTTTGCCCCAGGATGAGAACGGAAATCATGTGCTGGCGGTGCAGTGGCAGCAAGAGGACCCATTAGCAAAAGCACACTTCTAGTTAAGAACAGTTTCAGGTTAAGAACGGACCTCTGGAACGAATTAAGTTCGTAACTAGAGGTACCACTGTACGTTAATTTTTATTTTTTATAACTGTTACAGAAATTAGCAGCCCTTTGAGTGGGTCCACAGAAGCATGATTTGCAGACTAATTTTCACACCATAGTGTTCATTCGTAAGGTATGCCAACAGTTGTCATACTGTGCAGACATGTCACAGATGACTTTTCAGTCACAGCACTCCATTGTATTTAAGAAGTGCATTTTCCTCTAATGCAAGCCATGCCCATCAACAAATAATGAAACCCGGCATGTGTTAAATGTGTTGTTGTTTTTGTTTAGTCGTTTAGTCGTGTCCGACTCTTTGTGACCCCATGAATCAGAGCATGCCGGGCACTCCTGTCTTCCACTGCCTCCCTCAGTTTGGTCAAACTCATGCTGGTAGTTTTGAGAACACTGTCCAGCCATCTCATCCTCTGTCATCCCCTTCTCCTTGTGCCCCCAATCTTTCCCAACATCAGGGTCTTTTCCAGGGAGTCTTCTCTTCACATGAGGTGGCCAAAGTATTGGAGCCTCAGCTTCACAATCTGTCCTTCCAGTGAGCACTCAGGGCTGATTTCCTTCAGAATGGATACGTTTGATCTTCTTGCAGTCCATGGGACTCTCAAGAGTCTCCCCCAGCACCATAATTCAAAAGCATCAATTCTTCGGCAATCAGCCTTCTCTATGGTCCAGCTCTCACTTCCATACATCACTACTGGGAAAACCATAGCTTTAACTATACGGACCTTTGTTGGCAAGGTGATGTCTCTGCTTTTTAAGATGCTGTCTAGGTTTGTCATTGCTTTTCTCCCAAGAAGCAGGCGTTAAATGTATCACTTGGTAATTACCAGGTAAACTGATTGTCTGCCGATGGCCTCCTCTCTGAAAATCAGACACTAGGTATTCTTGCTTTCCACAAGATATTATTAGCATGTTGTGGATCGGGAAGGAATTCTTGTGTAAACAGATTTCCTGGTGATTATGGGGTTTTTTGTCTTAAGGAAAGATAAAAGCTCCAGAACCTCCAGGCATCTGCTTATATAAAAATTCCTTCCCAAGCCACAATGTGGCAATATTTCCCTTGAGGCTGAGAGCAAGAACGTTCAGTTGGTGTATAAACCAAGTGCACTGGAATAGACAGGGCCAGTTTGTCTATAGAGAAAGTAGAATATTTGATTGAACTCTCGGCCTGTAGGCAGAGCTGTGTGATCATTTGCTGGTGCCCCATGTGCTATAACACTGTCCCCAAGTGCTGCTCTTTTAGTCTCACATTAGCAATATGCAATGACTTCTCTGCTGAGTGTGTTGGCCTTGTCTGTGAACTCACATAGGTGTTGCAATATAGGTGCTACACCCTGGTAACAGACTCTAATTTTATTTTATTTATTAAATTTATATAAATGCACCGTGTCTTTTAATTATATAGGATAGTCTGCAAATGGTGCTTTGGATTAAGGCAAAATCCTGCTTTTGCTCTTCTGAGTTGATGTAGTCGCTGACCATGTTGCAAAATCCTATCTTGGGAGTTATGTGATTCTGTGGATTTTGTGCTCAATATGTAGAAACTTAGTATTTTTTTATTTTATTTTTAAATGGAATTCATGCAAGAAAATGGAATGTTTTTACAAGTTACATTGAGAGGTCAGAGGGTGAGGGGTGACTGGCAAGATGCTTATTCAGTGCATTAGTCTAACACAAATACTTCCTGAAGTATGAAATGCTTTGATCTGCATAAGCATGTACCATATGTGTGCAGCTGTGATCCGTGTTTCCCAACCACTGGAAGGTTAGTGAAAGGTAGAATACAGGTCTTAAGTCTGTGTTCAATTTCTGCTTTTATATTCAGCAGTTCATAATTTTATGTAATACTGGAGCTGTTTGAATACTATGCACAAGGGCTGAGTGATAACAGATTTTTTTGTGGTTTGATTCAGTGTTGTTTGGGTGGATTTAAAATACTCAGGGCTGCAGGCTGAGAAGAAAAAGGGTTTTAATTAAGGCTATGTGACTTCAAAATACCCGATGCTACATTAAAAGTTTGGGAAGCTTTTCAAAATGTGAAGTTCTGTGTAGCTCCTTTAAGATAAATGTTTAAGCAGTTGTGTCACAGGATAGCTGCCGCAAAATTGCAACAGAGACCGGGAACAACCTTTTATTGGTGGAGAGCATAGATTTTAAGTAGGCATGCTGCCATGTGGTTGATTCTGTACTAAGAGTATTTCCATGGGCAGCGGGGGGCGGGGAGATGGATTTGGCTGATCACACCGTAAAAGAAAAATTGGGCTGTTGGTTGTCAGAAAATTGATGACAGGCCACAGTTTTTAAAAGAATTTATCTGAAATCACAACCCTGAATGTTTGCACCTGCAAAACCGACTAATATTTTTTCCATTGACTGTATAACATCAAGTTTTAGGGAAATTCACCAATGCAGTGGTTGGCATTTACTATCCTAAGCATCTATGAGCTTAAAGGTTTTAGGTTTCTGCTGAAAAGAACAATCCCATCTTGAATTCCCACCCCCACCCCCTAACATTTAACATAATGTAACATATTGTGTTATAAGTCACTTGGAGACATTGGGTAGCAATCAACTAGCAAGTCTAATACAATAGTAATAATAATTAAATAATAATTAACAACAGACTTAACCTTCCTGTTTCCTCATATTTCTGCATCCCCACCATCAGCAGCCAGTAATGTGGAGCTGGGGCAGGGCAGCGTTTTAGTGTCAGCCTTTTGTTGAGCATCACATCTCATTTCTACCCTTATGGGCACTCCACATTCTACTGAGCCTTTGCCTACACAGCAGTTAAAGCCCATGCAGACGTGAGTTGTTTTCTGATATGGGTACACAAAATTTGACAGCCCCTTTCTGTACTGGCTATCCCATCTGTGTGCCTTCAGCAGAAAATAACAAGTCACGATACATGCATAACAAAATTGTTTTCCTAAGTGAAAATTTATCTCCACTTAGGAAAAAGTGATGCATGGCATGGCAATAAAATTCAGCTGTTGGAAGACTCTGACCCTGGAATCAGTTTTATCTTTGTGAATAATTTTGTGGAACAAACATAAGAGCAGTCACACTGGGTCATGTTAATGGATTATCTCACCCCAAATCCATTCTTCGACCAGTGACAATATCTGGATGCTTCAATCATGACATTTAATGAGGGTGGTCACTCTTTACTTCAAACAACCTTTCTGAGAAATAGCCTGTGTTTTCTGCCTAACAACCATTGATATGCTTATCTTAAATACATCTGTTTAGCCCGTTTTGGAACTCTGTTATCCTTTTGGCCACTTTTTGTTCTGTGGATGGATTCTTTTGAGAATCCAGCCTTGAAAACTCCATTCCAGAGCTGCAGAACATATGGCTATTTTCATTCATTACTGGATATGTTTCTCTAGGCATGTTATTTTAAAATAATTTATTTTCGGTATAATGGTTTTGGTTTGGAGCTCCTTCTCATTTCATTTTTCTTTCTCTTGCATGTTGTTATTTTTTAACAAGCTTCTGCTGGGTATGGCAGGCTCTACGGACGAAACGCTTCAGGAAGCAGCAGCTGGTTGCATAGCAAACATCCGAAGGCTGGCTCTAGCTACAGAGAAAGCAAAGTACGGCTGAAACTCCAAACACAGTTTTCACCACGTCCTCTGAACTTTCCTTTTTAGTACTGCAGCCTGCAAGCTCAGAGTGGGCAGACACTGGATTAGAATGCCTCAGAAATGTGCATTTGGGTTATTTTTACGGCTGATTTACATCTGATCAGAATTAACACAAGAAGTAGATATGGAACAAAATTTGGAAAAATCCTTTTTTAATTTAATTTACCATACTATTTTTTCAGTCCCTCTTTTAGTCCTTTTTTTTTTTTACTTTTTCTAAAGTTGCACCAGAAGTTATCGAAAAAATGTAACTTTAAGAACATTGTCTCTCCACATCTCTGTGTGTGTGTGTGCGTGCGTGTGATGGGCATATAATAAAGATATTTTCCCTTACTGTGTGTGGTTGTAGCCTCATTCCTGGGCGTCTTGAGCAATTCTTTTCTTGCTAAACCTGTCTAATCATTCTGTCATTATGGCTTTGCTTGTTTGAGTACTTACAAATCTCCAGAGAGGACGGCATACACCACATGCCCCAGCTTCACATCTGGAAATGCACAAGTACTTCAAACAGACGGAATTGTCCACATGCTTCCAAGACTTCCCCAAATATCACTTTAGTTCTAGCAGCGCTAAAGAAATCACTTAATTGGATTAGAGTCACGTTATGAACATGATTAGAAGATCAAGTGTTAAAACTCCCAACTAGATTCACTAAATGAGAATAATACAACAAACAAGTATTTTAGGCTTTCCCATTGGAACTCTCTCGTCGTCATTTCCCTCTTTTGACTCAAAGCCCATCTACAAATGCACCCTGTGCTTTTACCACTCTATCATGGCTTCCCCCCCCAAAGAATCATGGGAAGCAGAGAGAATCTTTAGAATTCTTTCTTGAAAATCCCTAGTTCTCCCCACAGTTTCCAGAATTGATTCAGGTGAGTGGTTGTTAGATACTTTCAGTCTGTGTTGTAGATATGCCCCAAGTCTATGTTCCTGATATGGCGCCTGTTGATGTAGGACAGGGACTGTGCTATTTTTATTCATTTGTAAGCCTCTCTGGGAGCAATCTGCATCGCCATGGACACTGAGAGCCCCAGTAGGCAGTAGCTTTATCCTACATATTGCATGGGATAATAAACCAAAAATAACCTTATAAAGCAATCTCTGCTGATTCCATTTTTATTTTTTTCATAAACTAAAACATTCTTTTTGGATTGTTATCAGAATACTTACAGGATTCTGCACTCCTTTCCAGGGCCGGCCCTACCATTTCACGGGGTGAGGCAGCCCACCTCAGATTGCAGATCTTGGGAGTACCTTTAAGGGGACAGAGTTCATTACTCAGTTTATTATTTGACTATCATCAGTGGGGACACCATTTTTATTTTCTGTCTAATGGCATCAAAACGTCTTGAAGCAGTTCTGTCCTCTGATTTTTCTTTAAGTGTATTTTTCAAATCTAAATTCTAGTTGGCAGGTGGTTGGCAACATTCATTTTGTTCTCAAGAGTTGAGGCTTTCAGAATGCGTTTGGTATCTTTTCCAATTTGCTTGGGTCAGTTTCTTGGTGAGTGTAAATCAACAAAACCCCAGTAGATGTCAAAACCACTAAGCCTTCTTTCATTAAGAAGCTGGGGTGGGGGTGGGGGATATCTTTACCATTCACAAAACCATTCTCCTAGGGAAATACTATAGCACTTTAGGAAGAGAGTTAACAGAGAGGACTTTCCCTCCTTTGAACTGAAGAGAAATACTCGAGCTTTCACCACAAATGTCTGTCAGCAGACAAGAAAGCCTTTCTTTTATCACTTCCTGCTTGTATGATTTATTACTTGATGACAGACACTCATTATCAACTAATCAATTGTCCCAGGATGCTCAAATAGGCACTGAAATGTGAGCTTTATATTCATTTCCCCTTAAAGTTCAAGCGTATGAAAATATGTTATGACCCACTTACACACTGTTTTATCTTTCTCTTGTTAAGGAAATATCAGATGTGTATGTATACTAACCATTTTAACATTTCATCTTTCTTTATCTCAGGAAATATGGTCCTTGAATAGAAATTCAGACATCCTCACGGGCATGTGGTAGGTTTAAAAGCACTAGTATGTGTAAGTGATCTTTAAAAAAAAAAATACAAGCAGCAGTAAACAAACTGGTTTCCTCTTATCTTTTTTTAATGACTGCACAGTTATCAAAATGATAGGTATCTGCCAATGGGTATCACAACAATGATGGCTGATTCTCACATGCCTGCACATCACACCTCATTGCTTCATTACTGTATCATGGCTAAACACGTGAACAGGAGCGGACTTTGGTTTTTCAGATTTCAGTGGCGCCCTACGTGAGGCCAAAATTCCCCAATCCACCTCTTGGTTTCCATTTTGTTCAGTTCACTACGTCATAGTTGCAGTACCCTGATCCAGTGCAGCAGAGCTGGATGGGCTGCCCTAAACTCGCCTCTGATGTGAACTGTGTCCATTGATCTTGAGTGTTGGGTGAGGTGAGAGGAAATGAATTAAAAGCTCTGCCTGTGGTACTTCATATGTGATTCACAAATCAATCTGTGTAATGAGGTCATTTATGGAGGTTTGCCTTAGGGTAGCCCCCATAAGAGGTGCGGGAAGACGAGAGAGAGAGAGAGAGAGGCCTCCTTCGTTGTCCCACCTTTAATATTCCTCTCTCCTGGAGACCTACTGTGTTATTTTCCCTGTTCCGGCTAAGACATTTTTTGTTTCACAAAGCCTTTTAAAAAGCTACTACTCAAATGCTGCTCTTAAATTGATGTTTCATTATTATTATTTAGATAGATAGATTCTTTATTGTCATTACACAAGTGCAACATTGCACAAGTGCAACGAAATTGGATGCCATCCCTTAAAAACAACAAAAGCAAAACAACAACAACAACCAAACAAACCACATTCCAGCCACACCCACACCCACACCCATCAAACTCCCAGGTCACACTATCGAGTTACAGCATTTAAAAAGGCCACAGCTCTTGGATAGAAACTATTTTTCAGTCTATTTGTCCTTGACTTGATGTTTCTATATCTCCTGCCAGAAGGCAGTAGTGCAAACAGACTGTATCCCGGGTGAGATGCATCCTGCAGGATGTTGTTTGCTTTCCTAAGACAACGGGAACCGTACAGTTCTTCCAAAGATGGGAGAGGATGACCAATAATCCTTTGGGCTGTGGTTATGACCTTCTGGAGCACCTTCCTCTTCCTAGCTGTACAACTGGAGAACCAGGCACAAATACAGTATGTGAGAATGCTCTCTATGGAGCCTCGGTAGAAGGACACCAGCAGTCTCTCACTCAGATTGTTCTTCTTTAAAAGTCTGAGGAAATAAATTCTCTGCTGGGCCTTCTTCACCAGAGCAGTGGTATTTGCGCTCCAAGTCATGCCCTGATCGATAGTCACTCCCAAAAACCTGAATTCCGCCACCCTCTCCACCCGTTCCCCTTTGATATACAAGGGCTGAATGTCCGCCTTTTTTTTCCTGTAATCCACCACCAATTCCTTGGTCTTAGCCGTATTAAGAGCCAGATTGTTCTCTCCACACCAAACACAAAGCCGCTCCACCTCGTCCCGATAGGCGGACTCATCCCCTCCTGAAATGAGCCCCATTAGTTGCACTATTATTGCAACTAATGCTTTTTTTTAATGGCATTATGTTTTGTAAACTGCCCTGGGAACTTTATATTGCAAGTGTGGCATTGATGAGGCAATTCTTGATATTATAATCATTATCGAGTGATGGGCGCACATGTCCGAACTCAGCCTCGCAAGACCACTAGATCACCGCTTGACATTTCACTAAGCCAAAGTGTGTGTGTGTGTGTGTGTGTGTGTGTGTGTATATGTATGTATGTATGTATTTGTCTATTCCTTGTTTATTCCCCCCTTCCTCTGCCCACACCTTCTGTTCTGTCTGCCTCACTGGCTATTTCTGCTGCTCTTTCTTTCTGGTTCGAGGGTGCTTTCCTACTGCCTTCGCTGTCTGCAGGCATTTCAATTTCCTTGGTTTTTCCACTCCTACCAATATAATCTCCTGAAAAGCGCTCGGCTGGCGCAAACCCTTTTTTCACTTCAATTAAGCTCTTTGTCTTTCAAATAACAGAAATAGTAGTTAGGGTGACATCATGTCACATCTCTTGCCAACCGTGGTGGCAATCCTGAAGCCGCTTGCCCCAGCCCAGCCCAACATTTCTGCACTGGCTGTTTTCATAGTTGACTTCCAAGATTTGGAAAGCAAACTGCTCCCCAGCCGAAAAGCTGCGGTCTCCTTGTCTGTCATCTCTTAAGCTTTTCTGCACACTCCCCTGGATTCGGGAATAGCAGAGCAGGAGAGAGATTGTGTGGCTCAGCCACACTTATGGGCTCAGACAGCCCAACCCCACTCTAGGGCTTTGGTGACCTGCCTTTTACCTTTCAAGGGCCAAACCCTAGGTTAGCCTCATTTACACACATACACACACTTTAAAAAATAACCCCCCAAAAAAACCCCTTGTGGAATTAGGCCAGGAGAATTTTTTGGCCCAAACCTAGCAGACTAACGGGAATCATTTCTGTTGTCATTCCTCCGGCACTGTATAGAATTTCTCACCAAGAAGAAAGATAAAGACTCACCAATTATATTTTACAGCTCTGGCTGGGCTATAATGTTCTGCACCACTCAGCACTGTGCCGTTCTTATCAAGATGCTGAAGGCAGCATACTAGCACTTCTCCTGGAAGGAATCTGCCTGCTCCATTTTAATAGGCTACTCTTAACAAGCAGATCCCCCCCCCAGGTCACCTTCACTTTTTAATCAAACCCTATCTTAAATCTTGATGTATCACAACAGATGCCTATTTTATGTAAGCGAGGGAGCCTTGTGGGTTACGCTCTGTGTTAGTATTTGTTCTAGTTTTACTTCTTTGTTCTGTGCCAGACACCCTTTTGCTCGACAGTTCCTTGCCAGCTCCTGCTGTTATTTTTGGCAACACAGATGTTTTATCCAAATTTACATGAAATACAAGTAACTTGTGTGTTTCATCTTTTCTGTGTGTTTTTTTAAAGACAAAAACAAGAGAAAACAAAGACTGTAGTCAATTGTACAAATCTCCTTCTTCTCCAAAGGTCCCAGGAATCCCGCACATGAGAGTTCTGCATCAGGTAACAGATTTCTTAATGTTAGGTTGTTCCTAGAAGAGCCTTATGAAGAAAGCTTCACACTCAAAGGAAGCATGATGGATGCACGGCGAGAGGAGCAGTTAGTCCATGTGACCTTTTTTTGGGATGGAAAAGCCACCACAAGGTGACCCAATATCTGCATTCAAAAGTGGATTTGTGAAAGCATTTTATTAGGCAAGTTTAGTAAGCAAACACTTTCTGCATCGGATCTGTGTGGGGGGTGGGTCACCCAGTGTGGAAAAAGCTTTGGCCTTCTCAGGCAAGGTCTGCTTGGCACACCAGCTCTGGGAGTGCTATGTTAAGAATAATTGCTTAACTGGCAGTGAAATGGAGAATGCCTATGTGTATTGCTGAAAGGGTTTAACTGGGAGATGTCATTGAAGCTAAAGAGGAGTTTGGATTTGATATCCCGCTTTATACTACCCGAAGGAGTCTCAAAGCGGCTAACATTCTCCTTTCCCTTCCTCCCCCACAACAAACACTCTGTGAGGTGAGTGGGGCTGAGAGACTTCA
This sequence comes from Podarcis cretensis, assembly GCF_951804945.1. Classification (NCBI taxonomy): domain Eukaryota; kingdom Metazoa; phylum Chordata; class Lepidosauria; order Squamata; family Lacertidae; genus Podarcis; species Podarcis cretensis. Next base: position 21,255,383 of record NC_137181.1, read on the forward strand.
GAGAAGTGTGACTAGCCCACGGTCACCCAGCAGCTGCATGTGGAGGAGCGGAGATGCGAACCTGGTTCCCCAGATTACGAGACTACCGCTCTTAACCACTACACCACACTGGCTCTCACCAGTGAGAAAAACAATAGGAGCTCTCTAAACTCCTAGGCAGGTTGATAATCAACTGTTATTGTTCTCTGGTAGCTCTGATGAGGTATTTAACTTTAGATCACATGGGAGGCTATTGAATTGCAAGTTCGCCATCTTGGAAGGGTGGTGGGTTGGAGTCTTTGTTCCCAGGCTCGGTGGAAGTAGGATGTAAATAATGAAGTTCTTCAGGAGCACATGGCCTCAGGCTGTGGAGGAGTCTGGGATGGGGAGAGATAGAGTTTTGATCTCAATCCTGTTTAAAGTTCTTTTCAAGAATTTGTTGGATGCATCTTTGATGTTTTTGAAAGTTCTGCCAATTAAGTTGTGAATAAACTGCAGTCAGTAAGCTTTGAATTTGGCCACCGCTGCAATCAGGTAACTCGTGCAAAGGGGGATCCAAGGTATAGATGTGATGGTTGAATCTGCACAGAGTCCTCTGATAGCTGGCTTCTACTGATGTGGTCACTGGCCCATGTGAACCACTAAAGGCATCTTTGCAGGCACCTCATGGCTCCCCTTCAATGGCATAAATTGAGCTCTCCTTGCTATGGTGCTGCCCAGCGGTGGTGGCAACCAAGGATCAAAGCATAGGCCATCCTGCAGGGTAGCCAGTCCCAGTCCTCTGAGGCCATGAGAGTAAATTCAGCAGTACCTTTCCGGCAATGTGTCTTAATTCAGTTTTCTAGAGGAGAAAGTCTGAAAATTCATGGCAGCATGTGCATGTGAGCATTTTTAATTTCCCATCTAGTTTTCCAACCTTGAAAATGTGGAGTCTGGGTCCTGCCTCCTACCGGCTACCTGCCCACCCCCATTTTACAGCAAAAGTCATTTTAATGTTAGAAGTCAGCAAACGGGATGCAAACAACTAGCTCTAAAGTATCATTCAGCTGGCGTGAAAACGATTCACATATATAATGAATGGACCCTCAGGCTGCCACTGCTCCTTCTGCATCTAATAGAAAAATAGTGTACGGCAGAGAATGTGTTCATTGTCCATTTCAATCAGTCCAATATCCTCTTACTTACGAGTTTCCTAAGTTGCTGTTATGGCACTGTTTCCATTTTAATTCCTCAAAGGACAATTCACTTTTGTGTTATCCTCACCCTGTTGGGGAACACAAACATGAGAGGGGAGGGAAATGATGTTTGTAGATATTCTTTCCTAGTATTTACCCAGGAACCTGGCCTCAAACACTTAGGCAGCTTTGAATCACAGAATTAAAGAATTGTAGAGTTGGAAGGGACCCTGAGAGTCATCTAGTTCAACCCCCTGCAATGCAGGAATCTCTAGTAAAAGCATCCATGACAGATGGCCATCCAACCACTGCTTTAAAAGCTCCAAGGAAGTTTGTTAGGGGTAAACTACAGTTCACAATGGATGGATCAAGCAATGGATGGATCAAATGAATGGATCAAACGCATCCATTCTTAAGGAAATTAGCCCTGAGTGCTCACTGGAAGGACAGATCGTGAAGCTGAGGCTCCAATACTTTGGCCACCTCATGAGAAGAGAAGACTCCCTGGAAAAGACCCTGATGTTGCGAAAGATTGAGTGCACAAGGAGAAGGGGATGACAGAGGACGAGACGGTTGGACAGTGTTCTTGAAGCTACCAGCATGAGTTTGACCAAACTGCGGGAGGCAGTGGAAGACAGGAGTGCCTGGCGTGCTCTGGTCCATGGGGTCACGAAGAGTCGGACACAACTAAACAACAACAACAACAGTTCACAAGATTCTATGGGAGGGTGCTTTAAAGGTGTGCTGTATACCAAGTCTAGTTGAGGGAATTGGGTACAGGAAGTTTAGCCTGGTAAAGAAGAGGCTGAGATGAGATATGATAGTCATTTTCAAATATCTAAAGGCCTGTCATATGGAGGATGGAGTAAGCTTGTTTCCTTCTGCTCTGTAGATTAGGACCAGTACCAACGGCTTCAAATCACAAGAAAGGAGATTCCAACTAAACATCAGTAAGAACTTTCTGACAGTAAGAGCTGTTTGACAGTGGAATGGACTCCCTTGGAAGGTGGTGGACTCTCCTTCCTTGGAGCTTTTTTGGGAGATGCCAGGGATTGAACCCGGAATGTGGGCAAAGCAGATGCCGCAACTGAGTTATGGCTCTTTCCCACTGATGGTGGGGCAATGCTGTCCACCAAACCCGAGGACAGCAGGCTAGCTTAGAGTAGGGTTGCCATATTATTACAGAAAGGTTGGCAAAGTTGTTGAGATATTTTTCAGTTCTGCCCAAAGTTGCTGACCCCTTTTTTTTTTTTTCTTTTTTTTTTGCAAAATCGCAAAAATTGAATGTTTTGGAGCTATTTCTGAGGAAACACCATACGTATGGATTTTCCAGGACATTTCCTTCCACTGATTTCTGCCAGGAAGGACACTGCTTGTAGCTGCAGTATTCCGGATATGTCCAGACGCATGGCAACTCTAACCTGAAGGTCACAGGGCTACCTGCTCCCGAGGAGAGCTGTAGCCACTGTCTCTCTGCACCATTCCCCGCTTGCTGCCCCTGTGTCACTCTAGGCTGTTCTGTTTGTTAGGGGTAAACTACAGTTTCATACCTATGGTATGAATGCAACCTATGTGTAGGTATGGTACTCTTATTTATGGAGTGTCATTGTGTTGAAACATCACATACTCATAGTTCTGTTTCATTTCAAAGCATGTTTTGAAATGAAAAAAAAAAGAAGTATTTTGAAATGGGGGGGGGGGGGGACCTGACCTAAAACTTCTAGGACTGCATAAGGAGCAGGTTAGTTGCCTGTTTCTTGAGTTGACTTCAAGGCTCTTAGCTCCATTTGGAATTCCCTAGCATCACCAATAGGTGGCGCTCTCAGTTTCGGTTACCAGGACTGACAGAATATTGCGTTTAAATGAAATGCTATGCAGTTCAGCTCAATAACTGTAGCAGATTTTGAGTACTATTTGAAGAACCACATACTTAAAGTTTGGCATTTTACCTCTTAAGGTTGGTGTTTATGTGCTTTCTACTAGCAAACTGTGTTAGCAGAACACTTCATCAGGTAAGGAGAGATGGGTCTATCAAATCAGCCAGATTTGACTATTTGCTAATTTAGGGGGGGGGGGGGCGAGGCCACTGGCTTTCATAAAACAATCTCTCTCACACAACTTTTAAAAGTGCACTTTCTACACTTTCACCCTTTAATTGCATAGATAATTTTCTTGACTTACACACTAGGGAGATCACAGGGCAAGCATGATCCCAGAACCTGTCTCATCCCTCGCACACCTGTTCTTCCTTTCATTTCAATCAGATGAACTATTAGGCAGAGTGAGGTGGCTGACACAGGGGCAGCAAGCAGTGGATGGGGCAGAGAGACAGTGGCTACAGCTCTCCTCGGGAGCAGGTAGCCCTGTGACCTTCAGGCTAGAGTTGCCATATGTCTGGACATATCTGGAATACTGCAGCTACAAGCTTATGAATCTCTGAAAGTCACAAAATATGCACTCTTAATGGATTCTCTTGAAAACCTAAAACCAAATAAACATAAGTCTTATAAGTCTCTTTATTTGGTTTTATGTTTTCAAGAGAATCCATTAAGAGTGCATATTTTGTGACTTTCAGAGATTCACAAGTTTTCTGTTTATGTGATTTCATATATTATAGAAAGAGTGTATATTGATACTGTATCATTGTATTTGGTCATCGTGTTGCCTTGGATATTACTAACTTTTGTTTGCAACACAGGGGTTAAATTGTTTGGTTATAAGCAGTGTCCTGGCAGAAATCGGCGGAAGGAAATGTCCTGGAAAATCCAGACGTATGGCGTTTCCTCAGAAATAGCTCCAAAACATTCCATTTTTGCGATTTTGCAAAAAAAAAAAGCTCAGCAACTTTGGGCAGAACTAAAAAAAATCTCAACAACTTTGCCAACTTTTCTGTCCGGATTTTCACTTTCTGAAACATGGCAACCCTACTCTAAGCTAGCCTGCTGTCCTTGGGCTTGGTGGACAACATTGCCCCACCATCAGTGGGAAAGAGCCATAGCTCAGTTGCGAACATCTGCTTTGCCCACATTCTGGGTTCAATCCCTGGACTCCCAAGCAGGGTTGGGAGGGTCCTCTGCCTGAAACCCTGGAGTGCTGCTACCAGTCAGTGTAGACAATACCGAGCTATATGGACCAATGGTCTTACTAAGGCAGCTCCCTGTTTTCAGCATTGAAGTAAGATTAGCTGTCATTCTGGTCAGCTTCTGTGTGTGGAATGAGGAAAGGGACGCCATCTTGTTCTTTGCCTCAAGCAACCAAACATCACCCTGCACGCTCTGAGGGAATATTTTTTCCTGAGTTACTGTAAACCCCTCAGTAAAAGTAGAGTTGGGTGTGTGTGAAAGTTATCTCTCATTGGAACAAGTAGACCTTGGCAACTTTTGAATCCAAGTGGTTCTTCTTTAAGCATTGATCTACCAAACATAGGGGTTACATAGGTACTTCCTTGCACACTAGACCGGCGCAACCTCATATTTTGGCCTTGATCTGTGTGGCACACTTGCCAAGTGGACTCGCCACCGCTAGGCCACATAATGCCCAATTCATCAGGTGAAAGAGTTCATTAAATATCACCAGTGCTTTATATGGGAAGAGAGGTATGAATGAAAACCAAAGCAAAGAGGAAAGCCAAACAAACCGCAGGAAATGAGGGAAAGATGGCAAGCAGAAGGCAGTATGTCAAAGAGATGGAATACCATGCAACACCAGGAAACTAGTGCCATACATCAATGACATCAGCCGGCAACTGTCTCCAGCACAGCAGCCCTCAACTGAGCCCTTAACAGACTCCTCTCTTCTTTACCAGGATCAGAGCGTTCGTTCGCAAAGCCCTCTCAGAACAAAGTTGAAATATCAAGAAGGAAGTATTGATTTCAGAGTCTCGGCAATTTGGACTTTGTGAGGCATGAACGAGAAAGATGCCTAGTTCCTTTCCCCAAAGGGCACCTGAGTGGCTGGGGGAGAGGCAGCGTGGTCTATTCAGCGAGAGTCCTGAGGGCGGTAGAGAGAGGCCTAGAGATTTCGGCCCCGGGAACTGAGGTTCTTCACACCTGCCATACGGGATTTATTTTATTTTTACTTTTAATATCGCTTTCTCACATAAATGTGCCGAAACATTCCACAACAGGAAAAAAAAGCATATCAACGCATCCTTACAGGAAAGATTCTCTGTCTGAAATTCTGGAGAAACTGTGTATTAAAAAATAAAGCTAAAGAATGCAGCTTTTTTTGTTAGCTAGATGTTATCTTCAAACTAAGCCGTTCTCACCATTCTGTTAGCATTGTTGTTAAATCTAATTATGGTCCTCCAGTTTATTTTTAAAAATTAGTTGTTGATGTGATGAGGAAAGTATTTACTCCTTTGAGACTTCATGCTATCCCCACAGTATATTTAGAAGGGAGATACTCTGGAATACCTGCAAGTTAAAATTCTGGACAGAGAAATGTGGGAGATATTGTTCACTATGCAGTGTATTGTTTCATGCCTATTTCCTCTGGGGATAGGTTTCTGGAAGAGATTCTTGAGACGGTTTTATTTTATTTTTTTACTTACTGGATGATGGTTGGTACATCTGTATATCTGTGGTAACCAATGGCTTGTAGCAAATTAATCTGACTGAATCTGCTGTAAGGCTAATAGCATTATCTCTGTAATAACCAATCTGGCTAGCAACAAGAGGGAAATAAGTACATATTTAAGGATTGCATCACTAATGACAGAATGCTTATAAAACTGATTCATTGCTCTTTTCAGTCAGTAATAGCATTACACAGTTTGCAAAGCCCCCCTAACCTCAATATTTGGAAGCATTTACAGATCTTGTCTCTGTTTTAAACAGCAAATCCCAAGGAAACACAATCTCGTTTTGAAAAATGCTCTATCTGACATCTGAATCCACTCAAATAATAATGTTTCTTGGTAATTTGTTATCTCATCCGATTACAAAATCTCCATCTTCTTTTAGTCTTTAACTCCTTGTTGCACTCATCTTTTTTTCTCTCCTATAATTTTACATTATCTTTCTGTACTCTGAAGCACCTTTCATTCATCCCAACAGGGGCTGTGCAGGTGGATTCATCGTGAACTTTGATTTTGGGTCTATTGCAATAGGTTTGACCTCCCTTCCGAAACTTCATCTTCAACCCTTTCCATTTAAACATGACCTCAGCACACACAGCTGATATTTGAGTATGGATTGCTTTCTGCTAACCTCTTGTAGATTCTGAAGAAGCAGCTGCTTGTTGTCATCTTTCCCCCCGCCGCTTGGGGAGAGGATGAAGCATGGCTGGACCAGAGTTAGGAGCCAGCTCTCTAGCTAAGAGCAGCTGATTTACGTTTCAGAAGTTTGGGGTAAGGAGCCTTAATTAAAAACACAAAGCCTTGCATTCTGTATCCCATGCTGAATGTTAAACAAGCTCTGAAAATAGAAACAGGAGTTAACCTTGTTTTCATTAACAACTTTTTTTCCTCCAGATTCTGATCTAAGGAATGGAATATGGAAAGTGTGTGTGTGTGTGTGTGTGTGTGTGTGTGTAAGAAAGAATGAGATATTTTACATGTGATTCTTTGGTAGACCTCACTACATGAAAGGCATGGATGGTGCTGCTTTGGTGCCAAGATCTCCTGTTCTTCTGTCGGTGTCTTTGGCAGGGCTTTCCCCACAGAGTACATCCCCATCCCCACCCCAAACAGCCTTGCTTTCCAAAAGTTGGATTTTTCTTTTCATTTCTTAGTTTTTCCAGCCAGGCAGTGAGATGGTTCAATTTAATTTGTTCCCCGTCTGTACAGCTTGTCTACCAAGTGTGGCAGCAGGGTTCTATTTCCCAATTCAGTCTCAGAGATGCAATCTAGGTGGCAGGATTTATTTCTTTTGAAACCATGAATAGAGAGACAAAGGCTGCCAGTACATAGAGCTCTGTCTTGGCTTTTATAACGAGGAGACAGTATAGTTTAAGAACGTAACAATTGCCCAATTGGCTCAGTCCAAAGATTGTTCCAGCACAGCACCCTTGCTTTGGCAGAAGCAAGCAACCAAGATACCCCACAGATGCTCACAAGTTGTGCAAGATGCTGATAGCCATTCCTTGTTCTTTGTCTCCAGCATTTGGTAATCAGAGATACTGCACCTGCTTCTGGAGGTTCCATTCTTGCCTGTTACGTTTCATAGTTATTGATCTATTCACTATGAATCTGTCTGATCACAACAAAATTTCACATGAGACAGGATGATTAACTATGCATCACACAAGGAAATTCTACAGCCATAAACCAGCTCTTTGGCCGAGTTCATTCTGGTACTATTCTTGTGGTTTTAGCAGAAGCGATTTTAACCACCAAGGTAGGGAGGTGCAGGTCTCAGGTAACCCACTGTTGTTTTTAAATGAAGGGCACTTTATGTTCATTTTTCCTCTGAGAATCCACCCAGTTCATTTACTTAAAAATAGGACAGAACAAAAGAGAACATTTTTTGTGGTGGCCTTAAACAACTTGCATGCATCCTCAGGGTAAACCCACTGTTCAGAGCTGGATGCTGTTGCAACAAATATGGCTGGCCGTTTGGTGTTGTGGTGGTCAAGGAGGCAACTGTCCATACAGTGTTGTTGTGGATTGCACTCTAGATTAAATACATCATAGAAATGGAGAGCAGAATGACGTAACTCCTTTTACGATGGAGTATCAATGGCTACTGGCTGTGATGGTTGTGTTTCGTCTCCGCTGCCAGAGGCATTATGCTAGTTGCTGGGAATCCCAGGTGGGCAGTGCTGCTGGTCTCAGGACCTGCTGACCAGTGTCCCACGGACATCTGGTTGGCCTCTGTGAGAACAGAAGTGCTGGACTTGATGGGCCACTGGCTTGATTCAGGATGTCCTCATGTCCTTCGGAAAACAGTCATCACACAAAAAGGCAATAAACTTTGGCATTTGGAAAAGAAATCCATCATTTCCCGCAAGGGAAATGGATCCATGTGGATAATGTGTTGACTCATATCCTATCCCTTGCCCTCTCATACCCTGATAGATGGGTCTGGTGCAGATGGGGATGTGCACCCCCAGCCACGGCCACTGCCGCATGCAACAAAGTGCAACTAGATTGAACTGGAACTAGTGTCTGCTGAGAAAGTATTCAAGCAGCGTGTTCCCAAGATGTCTAACACCAGGCTTTCAGAGCGGCTGCTAACCAACTGCATCGGTCAGCGTCAGCATGGTCCATAGCATCAATCAGTGGCACGTTAGACACCTTGTTTAGCTAATGTCACATTCCGGTTGTGCTCCTATCTGTATGTGTTATTTGCCCTTCACTTTGAGCCACGGCCTCAAGCTATAGCCTGTATTTGGCACTCTTGTATCTGACAAGAGTCCTATGATCTTCTGTCCTGGACCTCACTTTCCTAACTTCTGCTTACTGCAGCACATTTGTAAGGTTATAGAACATAGCGTTGAAATACCTGACTACTGCCAACAAGCCCTAAGGTATTAATTAGGATTGAAAGTAATAATAGACCAATAACTGAGATATTGGCAGAGGAGAGACTGTGTGGGAAGAAGAGGCAAATGTACATTATGTACCTTGTTAAATATATTACAGTCAACTTGTGCGTGGTGGGGTTTTTTTTTTTTGAATGCGGCATTTGTCCTAAATAAGCCCTTAAAAAGCCAGTTATTGTTTAATGTAATATTTCTCTCTTTGCAACATTTATAGAGTCAGACTTAAAGAGTTTCCTCTCATTTAAGAAAAAAATCAGGCTTAGAAAGTCCAGACTGTGGGCTGGACCTTGATGAAGTTAGGTGCACTTAATTCCCATTCAGATGGATGGGACATTTTGGTCATGATTAAGTCCCATTGATTTCAATGGGTACTAAATCCAACCAACTTAGTTCAGCCTTATATGGTTTTGCATGGGAAATGTTAAACATTTACTAAGTTGCTGGGCACTGTCCAGACGAGGTTCTCTTCTGTTGACAGAGAATAAATCTGCAATTCTAAATTTAGGCCATATGTACTCAGAAGCAAGTTCCATTGAATTCAATGGCGCATACTCCCAGGTAAGTGGCATTAGGATTGTGGTGCAATGCTATGAATGTATATTCAGAAGTGAAACCCCATTGCGTCCAGTATATAGGGTTGAAGCCTGAATCTCACTGAACTCAGCAGCACTTATTTCTGAACATGCATGCTTTAAGATAGTGCTCTAAGTTCTGCAACTGGGAAAACTCAGCTTTAAGCCAAAGGAGCAATTCTACACACTCTCTCTCTCTCTATATATATATATATGGTTGCACAATTTGTCAAAAGCACCTATTGGCATGTGTTGATGCCATCACTAGCAAAGAACACACACAATTCCGTTTCCCACTTCCCAGCCTAGCACTACTTTGTGCCATTTTTAGAATTTATTATTATTATTTTATCTTTAATCAAAATGTACACTAACAATACTATGTAAATATAAATAGTACTGTATAAATATTTGAGATCATGTAGTTCTCCAGTGAGTATACAATCTATATCACACTGAAACATTTCCCTCTTTTTTTTCAGGACAGAGCAAAGTTGGCATAGATGGATTGGTTAACCTTCTCCAGCCATGTGTTTATTTTACATTTAAACACCAACAACCACCTGCTTTTCAATATTAACTTGCAATCTTATTTACAATACTTAATACATAAAACAACAACCAAACCCAATAAAACAACAGAATAAATGAGGTAAAACCAGTCAGCAACAATTTATCAAATTATGTCTTCCAAAGCATAACAATACAATCCTATCCTATATTTACTCAGATGTGAACCACAAAGAATTCTGTGGTGCTTATTCTTGGATAAGCTGAGTATACAACTGCAGTTTCAATTAATTATATAAGTGATTCTCCCCCTTAAGTTTCTGCAAAACTGCTACAGCTGCTGGTGTTGGGGCCATTTTCCAAGATTGCAGACTACTAAGAAAGCTGCATGTGTTAATTGGCTTACTAGGGTTTTCTGGGCTGTCAATGACTTTTTTTTGTAAATGGTCACAGATAATAATGTAATTATCACTATCTGTACTTTTCTGCATTTCATCTTCTTTTGACTGCACTGTTTATGACACCCAAACATACATGCCCAGCTCCTGCAACTCAGCACAACGCTTCATCATAGCTGTCAACTTTTCCCTTTTCTTGCAAGGAATCCTATTCGGAATAAGGGAATTTCCCTTAAAAAAAAGGGAGCAGTTGACAGCTATGCATTTCATGCATCAGGTGAAGTGGGCTGCAGTTCATAAAAGTTTGCCGTAATAAAGTGATGAAGTATTTAAGGTGACCCAAGAAGTTTTGTTGCTAAAGTATCCAGGCACAGGCTTCAGCAAAATTAGTGCACCGTGCGTCCTCAGCACAGACCATACCCTGGGGCAATATTTCTTATCTTGATGAGGGCAGGAACATATGTTTGCAGTGCTCCTTTGGAGCAGCACTGAATTGTATGTAAGCTTAGAATTTAAATGTGGGAGTGAGGCAATAACTGTGCCTTTGAAATCCACTTGCTGCCTGATCCTGTGGAGCACACGTAAGTCTACACAGAACTGCAACTTGTTCTCTACCTTACTTTGTTAGGTGGTATGAAGCATGGTGAAATTGTTCTTCAGGTGATAAATGCTTTATTAGCATTCAATTTAGTGTTGATGCAAAGAATGGTCATCCTTTGCCTGGGGCTAACAAGTACTTCTAATAAACTTAACAGAAACTTTTAAAGCACATTTTGAAATATGTTTAGCATATTTGTTCAGTTAGGCTCTTCTCTCTTCCCCCACCCCAAATGCCCTTTTGTGTATCCTCCTTTTGAACCTCAAGTAATTCCTGTTATATATTGCACATGTATAATAGGCTATGTTGCTGCCTAAAACAACCGTAGCTCAAAATACACATGGACTTGATGGATTCATTTAGAAGTCTGCCCTTCCCTGGGTGTTCTCTGAGCAGGTTACATATCATAAAAACGAAATGAAACAGTAGAGCGTATCAGCAGCTTCTAAAACCCTTTAAAATACAAGCCAGCATTAACTTAACAAAACAGTCCTGCTTCAGGCACAAACACAACCGCAGCAATACAGGATATGACTGACATATCGCTTACAAGAGATTAAATCCCTTCCAAGCACTTGTCAAAAAGTCTTCAGCTGCCAATGGAAAAGCATCAGTTTCAGGCACACCTGCGGGGATGTAGATTGATCTTTGTAGCATAAATAGATACAATTCATTAGGGTTTACAAAAAAAGAAGAAGTTGTGCATCAAGTTATGTATCAAGAAGTGATTGGCTAATGGGAAAGCAAAAGAGTATGGGGGAAGAAAAGTGCAGAATCGTGATTATTCTTTTAAGACTTGGGAGTCACCTGCACAGAAGCAGACATAATTCCCCCAAGCATCTAGAAGTGATTTTCTCTTTCTCCAGCTTCTTCCAAGGAAGCAACAAGACCACGGAGGCTGTGGACCCTATGCAAACATTTAACTGGGAGGAAGTCTCATCGAGCATCCTGGCAATCACTTCTGAACATGTTTAGGATGGCGGTGTCGGTGACAAGGGCTTCTCCCTGGCAACGCCACCCCCATCCAGATACTGCTCCTGTATATTCAGAGCTTAGTCCCAGCATATCTTACACAAATGTGGAGACCTGGGATAGTCACTTTACAAACCGAAGCATGTTTACTCAGAAGTAAATCCGGGTGAGCACGATGGATTTAGACTGCAATTATATACATGGGGCATTTAACTTACTTCTCACTGGATCTGCAACCTCTGAGCATCAGACAGGAATAGAGGTCTCCAGGCTTCTTCGAGCCCTCTGGTTTTCCTCGAAGACAATGGTGACCTTGACTTGCTTCTTACGCCCCGGGTTCTTCTTAGGGCCTTCAGGTGCATCTTGGAGCAGATGAAGGCAGGCCGAGCCTGGCTCCGCGCCTCCCCCCTCCCCTCGCCGTCCCCTTGACAGACACCGCCGCGGGCTTCCCAAGCCGGAGCTGCCCGGGAAGCTGGATACGGCAGGGGGAGGATGTTCGCAGGCTGAGCTGGCCAGAGGGGAAACATGAGAAGGCGCGGCTATTCACGTTCCGGGGCCCGGCAGCTCCTGCCTGGGCAATAAAGGCGAGCGGCGGCCGCGGTCAGAGCTTGTGGTTCAGGAGCTCTCAGGGGCTGCTGCGCGCGCTGAAAACGGGCGGCGGGAGCGGGGATGGGAGAAGGAGCGGCCGGGCAAGCGAGGAAGCGAGGAAAGAGGCAGCCCGGACCCACCTCACCACCAGCAGCAGCAGCAGCGACCCTCAGCCGCAGGCGCCAGGTACAGCCATGGGACCCTGGCAGGGGGGGAAGGTGCGCGCGCGTCATTTGTCTGACTGAACCCGACCAAACCAAAGGACGCCGGAGGCCGGGGGGGTGGTGGTTTGACCTCTCCACCTTCCCACACTCGCTCGCGCAAGGCCAACCGCCACCGCCACTGCCCCGGATACAGAGTCGTGCCCTCCTGCCCCCGCTCCTTGGTCGCGCTCCCTTCTACTCCCCTGCCTTTTGGGTCCTTAGTGGTTTTGCCCCTTTGTAAAAAGCGCCGCCGCGAGAGGGCAGCGTGCAGTTGCCCCGCGCAGGGGCGGCGGGAGCGGGCGAAGCGCTGTCGGCGCTGAGGAGCCCAGAGGGAACGCGCGCCCGCGTAACTGCGGCCCGCGACGCCTATGCTGGGCACGCGCGAAGGTAACTAGGGCGTTTTAAACTGGGTTGAAATGGCATAATTCGGCGGGAAGGAGGAGGTGCGGCCGCTTAAAGCGATTTGAAAAGAGAGAGGGACTCTCTCCGTGGTGTGTTTGAAGCGGCCCCGGAATGGTTTTGGTTTTCGTGTGGAGCCTGTTCAAGAGCGCTGGCGTTCCTGTTCCCAGACGCGCATCCTTCTCATTGGAGACCTTGCCAGGTGTCTGGTGAAAAGCGACCCATGTCATTCGGGGCGAGTCCGCTTTGCGCCGCCCTGGGCTTCCGGGGCCTCTGCCAGCCAAGAGCGGCGCTCGCTTGTTTGTCCCGCTTTGGCCGACGGCGGCGCTGCGTGGACGGTCGCCTGCTGTCCTGCGGCGCCGGAGGAGCGGATGGGACCGGCCTGCCGATGGCGCCCCAGCGGCTTCTGCGGAGCGACGACCTTTGCGGGAAGCCGGTCTCGCTGCGGGCAGCCCGGGGTGCAGGCGCGCTGATCCTTTCCGAGTCCCCGGGAATCTGGGGCACTGGAGTTCGAGTTGGGCGCGCCTGTGGGTTTGCAAAAGCCATAAACTAGGACACGCGTTGCAGGCACCGACGTGTTGTGTGTTAACGAGGAATTGGAGACGTCTGGCTGTTGCTGCTGCTGCTGCTGCTGCTGCTGACGCTGACGCTGGTTCAAGGACCTGCTCCGCTCCGCCTTCCCGCCGCTTTTGGTTCCTATGTTTTTGTAAGAGCTCACTGAGACGCAGTTTAGTGACTGCTTTCCATCACTCTCCTATTATCAGCGTGGTTGAAATAGATTTTTTCTAACATCTGTCCAAAGAGTGGGGATTCTCCCTTTTGACAACTGTGGTCCTTGCCTCGGATTCATACGTGGCCTCTGTCTACACGGCTTGTAACGTGGGAGCCCCCCGCCCCCCTCCTGAGCTAAACCTAAGCGAAGGCGGTGTTGGAAGGGAGGGGCAGGGCGAAACAAGGAGGGAAGAAGGGACCATCTTCCTACAAACGTTAGCAAGGAGCCATCCATACAAAGGGACAATTTCTGCGGTTGGGTGGGATCCAAAAAGGCGGACAGAAAACCCCGCGGAGCAGGATAAAGAGGCGCTTGTAGTGGGCACGCATTGTACACAAAGCCACACGCTCATAGACACGCGTGTCCAGGGGGAGAGTTGGTCCTCAACACGCGCGGACTTGGACTGGAGCCCTGGCGAATCCGGCGGCGCGCGCGTGTGTGCTTAGGATCTGGGCCCTGCTCGTTTTTCATGCGCACTAGTCAAACAAGAGTCTGAACGACATCCTTGCAAATATTGACAGTGGCCCGTCGAGTTAATTTCTCTGGTTACTCGGACGTTTTCGGCCAAGGAAAAGCGGCAGCGCGCTGGCTGCTTGGCGGAGATAGTGGTACTTTCTCTCTCGGGGGATGGGGGGGGGGGAGAGAGGCCGGGAGCAGCCCAAGGAAAAAAAGGGCCCCGATCTTGTTTTTAAAACCGCGCGGAAGGCGGACCCCCCTCCCGGATGGGGAGCCGCTGCTCGTGGTGCAGCTGATGGCTCGGATCCCGCCGGGCTGCGAGGTGGGCCTAGAAGGAAAGGGAGACGCCGGGGCCAGAGCTGGGCTGCGGGTGGCCGCATCCTGCGCAAGAATCAGACATCCTGCGGCGTGGATTGTGCCTGGACACAATGGTCTAGGTGTGTTAGGGTGCTATGGACGCCGGCTTGAGATGGGAAGGGAGAGGCGGACGGTCTCCTCTCCGAGTGTAAGCCAGTAGAGGAGATCTGGGAGCCACCTAAATACACCGCGCGAGAAGGGATGCTTTGGCCCGGGGCAGACGGACTGAGGAGCGAAGCAAAGAGACGCCCCTTCGGGTGGCTGCAGGTCCGGTTCTCTGGAAGATGCCCGCCAACCATCATCTTCAACTCCTGGTCACTGCGCTCTCTCCCGTTTCGGTCTCCACAGCCACAGCAGGCGCTGTAACTCTCCAAGAGTTTGACGACTCCCCCCCCCCCCGCCAGGCGCACTGCAGACAGACGGATGCCAACAGCCACAATTGTGTGTACACTATATGGTTATTACACTGTTAATCCCCCTCCTTTACGTCCCAAGAGAGGGTATCTGTTTGCCCATTTTGACAGGTGAGAAACTGAGGTCCAGTATCTTCCTCGTCTGCATTTGAGAGGGTTGTGCGCGCGCCTCCATTCCTATATTTCCTTTCACTTTTATGCGCTACCCCCCCCCCCGTTCAGTTTGATGGCCTTCCATCAAACGGGTCCCTGAAATCTAGAGGCGGCTCATTTAAAGCACAAGTTGAATTGGGAGCCCGCTCCTTAAGATGTGGAAGGTGTCTTTTAAGCGTTGGCTCTGCGCGCGCACACGCTTGAAGGGTCTCAGTGCATTGCAGTCTGGGTCATATGACGGAGGTTTTCGGGTCATCCACTGGTCTAAAGCTCCGGCACCTCGCAGTTCCTCTAAGCCAGGCATAGGCAAACTCAGCCCTCTATATGCTTTGGGTCTACAACTTCCATGATCTCCAGCTAACAGGACCCCAGTGGTCAGGGGTGATGGGAATTGTAGTTCCAAAACATCTGGAGGGCCGAGTTTGCCTATGCCTGCTCTAAGTACCTAACGTGTTTTTCACGAGGACGCCTTTTCACATGTTAGGCTGAAATTCTCCCCCTGTCAAGACGCCTGGCCCGGAGGACCTTCAGAGAGAGACAACGTTGGAGACACGCACTGCCCCTTACCAACACGTGGCGCAAACAGCAGCAGCGAGGCGCATTTGACACAGAAGATAAAAAAAAGCCCTCTGGATCTTTACGCATCTGCGGTTTAACGACCCGCTTTCAGACCTCTCGGCTGCTGCTTGTGGCACCTGCTCGTTAATAAGGGATTGGATGGGAAAGAAAAGGGATAAAGCAGAGCCTTTTTACACCTCAGTTTTGGAAAAGTCTAAGCGCCTCCACACCTCTCCAAATGTTAAGCGTTTCCATCCTTCACCTGGAACGCCTATTATAAGATACATTCGTTTAATTCCTGGTTTTCCACCCCGCTTTTTGCCCCGTTTCAACAACCCCGTTTCAATGGGTCCAGCGGTTCTGTCTGACTTTCTTCGCCCTCCTCAAACGAGAATGGCCAGAGGGGAAACGGACCGTGGCCTCTCCTCGTTTCCACCCCCCCCCCTTGAGTTCGCGCAAGGAGAAAGATTGGAAGCTTCTGGACGCCTCAAGATCCCCGGGGAGGAAATGTTCTGTCTGTGTCCGTTTTGTCGACTTTGACGTGTACGTTTGAGGCTTTTTTACAGCGAATGCTGGTTCCCCGGGAAAAACGGGACACTCCGCCTTCCCTCGCCTCAGCCAGCCAGCCTCCACCTGCCTCTCTTCCTCCTTAAAACCAGTCTAGAGGGTGACCGGGCTGCCAGCTTCCTCCTCTGTCGTCTCAGTGTTGCCCTTTAGTAGGGAAGAGAGAAGATGGAGTCAAAGTCATTGCCTGTCATTGGCTCCGCCTCTGGGCACCAGCCATCACTCAAGCGATGCTTTTTGAAAACATGATCCCGCCCACCCCTTCTGCATTAAAGGCAGGTGACTGTAGTTCAGTCGTAGAGCATCTGCTTCCCATGCAAAATATCCCGGGTTCAATCTCACGCGGGACTGGAACCCTGGAAACTGGCTGCAGAACGAGAGGGGCCAAATGGCCTGACTCGATATAAGGCAGCTTTCTAGACTGAGAGAGGAGACAACCACGCCAACCCCAAGATCCAGGAACGCTGGAGGGTTGCAGTAAGGGAGGCTCCCGCCACACCTGCTAGACCAGGGCCATCACTTTAAAAAGAAGTTTAAATGGCACTTTGGACTTGGAATGGAAATGGAGGCTTGGCTTCCCACCCACCTCCTATTGCGTGTGTGTGACACGAACTTGGATACGACTTAAATTTCGTGGGCAAAAGCTCCATTCAAGAAACGGCCAAGTTCTTTTTTTAAAAAAAGAAAGATGTCGTGGTAGTTCAGTGTGTGGGGGCAACCTTTGAGGGTGGGTCCTGACACCCCAAGCCATCCACTTGTGGCTTCCCGAATATTGCCGAACTCGAGCTCCCATCTGCCGCAGGCTGCACGGTCCATGGTCAGGCATGATGGGAACTGGAGTCCAGCAAACATCTGGAGGGCCGCAGGATCCCCACCCCACCTCCACCCCTTGATCTGCGGGGACCCAAATGGCTTGGGACCATAGCTGTCAACTTTTCCCTTTTCTTGCGAGCAATCCTATTCGGAATAAGGGAATGCTCGGGACCCATCGAGCTCTTAAAAGGCCTTCCCTTCGCGTAAACGCATCCTCTGAGACCGAGCTCTAACAGCAGCTCTTTGGATGGTGGGTCAAAAAGCGGCGCGCTTGGAATCCTGCTCGGATGGGGTTGCGCCTTACTTCCCTGAGTAGGGTCGAAGGGCGCCCTTGCTCCTTCTGCTGCCTGGGACCCTGGGTATCTTGCCCCCAAGCCCTCCCGTGCGCCCTGGCTCTGGCGCACTGAAAAGGGAAGCGCGCTCCTTTCCGCGCCGCCCCAGCGGGCTGCTCCCCCTTCCCTTGCCAAACCCGCCGGCCCGATCTCCTCGGCTTTCGCGTCTCCGGCGGCTTCAGCTGCTTCCCCCACCCCCTCGAGTAACCCGATGCTTCTCCTCCTCCTCCTCTTGCAGCGCCCGTCGAGTCCTCGGCGCCCCTGAAGCGCAAGAGCGCGCGCCTCCTTCGCCCCTGCTGACCAGACTCTCCTCAGCCCCGGTCGCCGGGCTGCCCGCGCGCCCTCCCCGCCACCATGAACACGATCGTCTTCAATAAGCTCAGCAGCCAAGTGCTCTTCGAAGACGCCGCCAAAGAAAGGGAGAGGAGCAGCAGCCGGCCTTACGCCGGGGTCTTGGACGTGTCCGCCCACCCGGAGGTCCTCATGCCTGACAGCCCGTCCATGAAAGACAACCTCAGCCTTCGACATAGGAGAACAGGGTAGGAGCCCCCAGGCCGATGGTTTGGAAGGCGAGGGGGGGGGGAGAGACGCAACTCTGATCATGTGGGAAGCTTTGCATTGTTGGATTAATCCTAATTTTTCTTTTCAGCCGGACCTGAAAACAGTTCAGTTTCTCAAGGCAGTTCACAAATAACAATAAGCATAGGCTCTTTTTTGTTTTTTTAACAATAACCAAAAAAATGTTGCCTTGTAGGAATTCAGTCAAGCCCTTATTTGCCTGATCTAGTGGCTTTGTAAAACTTCGCCCCACAAACATTCCCGTTCTGAACAGCTAGGGCACTTTAAATAGCTTTAGAGACCCCACCCTTCTTATGACGACTTGAAAACAAATCCCCATGATTCGCATTTGCCTCCATTGATGTTTGTAAGATCCTAGTCCAAAGGTTTATGTAAAATCCTGCTGTGGTGTTCCGTGAAGCTGTCTCTCAGGAAAAAAAAATGTTTATGGTACTGCACATAGTGGTGTAAAAATATTGGAGTGATTATAGACAAGTGTATCAAATTTAGGGCTTCATCCAGAAACCGGTTGCTCCCTGCATATGGTGTGAGTGTGTAAGAGAGGATTAGAGAGGGTGCTGTCTGAAAGCTAAGTAATTTAAGGGTTGATTTAAATCCAAAACATGAAATCTGGAAGTAAGTAAACTCTAGTGATAAACTTAGAATTTATAGCAAAATATTACCCATTGTGAGAGACAGGCCATGTGGTAAGGAGCAAACCACCAATGGACAATGCAATAGACAGTAACTGAACTAGCTAAACAAAAGAGTTCATTGGATTGAGTACATACCAACAGTGACTGACAAGATTATTGCTGTCTATAGTTCTTGCCAGGTTTTTTTAAATATAGAAAATGTATTTTGCCATAGGATCCAACTCCTAGGAGCCGAGGTCCCTTTGCTCCCCCAATAAAATATTGGGGGGGGCACTCCACCCCCAATTGATTGACATTACCATTCAAATAGTGTTTATGTGCCATGTCTTGTGATTGATGATGCAGGGTGGGGCTCAGATGGGACCCTACCCCCAATTATTTATTCAAGTTGGCAACCCTGTATTTTGCAAAGCATTGTTTACAGTATATTACAAAAGTTTATTAAAAGTTGCCTTCTTCCAAAGAATGGAACACAGGAGTAAGATTGTTTTGTATTAATTGCTACAACACCTATTGCATCCTTCTTCAATGTGGTGACGTCGTGTTTTGGATTACAGTTCCCTTCAGTCCCAGCCAGCAAAGACTAACATATTGGGATACAAAGTGCTTTTACCCAAGAATTCATCTGCTATACACTAAGGCTGCAATCCCAACTCCATTTACCTGGGAGTAAAGCCACACTGAATTCAGTAGATACAGTTAGGATAGTGTTGAAAATCACATGCCCCAAATAACCCAGTTTTACTCTGCTTGCTCAGGACAGGCAGAAGGGAGAGGGGTGCCCCCATTTCATCTTTCAGCAGCATAATTCTAGACACTCTTGTTTTTGCATGCAAGTTCCACCCAACAAAAGGTGAGAAGCCTGAGGATAAACATGTGTAAGCTCAGGCTGCGCATCTGTAGTCAAGTGATAACTTGATAAATTTAATACGGTGCTTAAGAGATGTCCAGAATGCTAAAGACTGAAACAATATATTTTATAGCTGAGTTACCAATTTTAAAAGATTGCATCAGCTCATACTTCTAATAGCATTTCAGGTTGGCAAGAGGGTGATTGTGTTTCATCAAGATTTTATTTCCAGCTGATTCAGGCAGAATTAGATTTCAAATAAAGTGTTAGAAGGCAAAAAGCCCAACAGGCTTAAAAAAAAAAAAAGGTGAGAACTGGGAATTTTGGGGAGGGGGGGACAGATATGGAACAAGCCGCAGATGTAGCCTGAGAGCAGCACCTTCTGGAAGTGATTTGGTATTACAATCTCAAGCCGCAAGTCATTAGGGTAGCAGAATGGGAGAAGGACAGATCCGACCCCTGGAAGCTATCTTGCACAGGTCCTAGTGAAATGAATAAGAGCCATGCTGTTGAGCAGCTTGAAGATATTAAAACAGGGCTTGTGTGCAGCAGAACATCCAGGTGGATTATGCCTCAGCCTAAAGTGTGTGTGTGTGTGTGTGTGTGTGTGTGTGTGTGTGTGTGTTTGTAGTTTTTCTACTTTGGCCATCAAAATATCCTTGGTTGGTTCTCGATATCAGGAACAAACTTCCCATTGTATCTAATCAGGTTGTGATTAGATATGAACTTGTGCATGCAGTTGTTTAGGCCACTATGGCTGAAATCCTGTGCAAGCTCACGTGGGTGTAAGTCCCATTGAACGATGCTCAAGACCAGGCTTGGCATTTGTTGAGATGTGCCAGAAAAACCAGCAGATGTCTAAAAAGGTTGTTAATACCTGTCATTGGATGGACTTCTGTTGGTGTAGGAATGTGCATTCATTCCATCAAGCAAAACCTTCTCCTTCACCCAGTGAAAAGTTCCAGGTACAGCTCATTATCTGGCAACAGATATCACGTCTTCCATTATGAGTGTTTTATTATCTGGAGCAGAGCTAAAATATTAATGGCCTATCATCACTGGATTGTGAGTGAAGGCCAAATTAATTCCACTTAAGATTGGCTTGATCTTGATGTGCAAATTCCTGACATGTGAGGAAGGGTGGTGCTCTCGTGGCAACTAGACCATAAACAGATGTGCGCTTGGGAGCATTGGAGAGGAGCATGGGAAACGGACTGCTGCAACATGTTGAGTAATCCGATGTTCAGACGGCTTTAATACCAAAACAAGCTGGACTTGGATCTTCCTTTCCTGTTTTTAAAAAGTCTTGTTCTAACAGTCTGTGCTGATATTAATTGTAGATAACTGGGGGGACTTGAAAGGGACAGTGGTAGAGCTTCTGTCTGGAATTTAGTTTTTTCTGCTTCTTCTTCTTTTCTTTTTTGGTAATTCATAAGCACCCAGCAATTTTTGCAATAAGCAATCTTCTATAAGAGGAAGGCTATGATCAGACTGGCCCTATTTTGGCTCCTTTTTTGCAGGACCCTTGCATTAGTTACAGTTACCCCTTCTACTCCTCTGACGAGGAGTGAACAAGCCTGCATCTTGTGAATGATCAAAACCGATTCTGCAGCCATCACTGCAGGTCTGATGCCTTTCTGGTGGTGTGGACTCCCATCGTGGGACTCCCATCACGGTCCCAATCCTGCTAGCGAGGACTGATGGGAGTCATAGTTCAAAACATCTGGAAGATACCAGGTTAAGGAAGGCTGCTTTATACATTGCTCTGGAATGCATGCCTTGCTGCACACAGTACCCCACCCAAGAACGTGAACCCCAAGTGGGATGGTTTGAGGAGAATGCA
This sequence comes from Podarcis cretensis, assembly GCF_951804945.1. Taxonomy (NCBI): domain Eukaryota; kingdom Metazoa; phylum Chordata; class Lepidosauria; order Squamata; family Lacertidae; genus Podarcis; species Podarcis cretensis. Next base: position 21,276,587 of record NC_137181.1, read on the forward strand.
AAGGACTGAATGCATCCATGTGTTTCCACCTCTAGATTGGCACTTAACCATAACCAGTAATCTGACTTTGCTCCCATTGGTCTACCAGAGTAGTTTGTGTGCAGCAGCCCAGTGTTAGGTGCACATAATGTTGGACTGAGGCCATTTTAACTTGGAGCTGGTTTTCCTTTTGCTGTTCTTCCCATGCCTCTGTTGGTACATGCTTTCTTGTGCGCCACTGATGGAGAGCCTTGGTGACTGGGAGCGGCCGCCGAGACCACATAACACCGGTCTTGAAAGACTTACATTGGCTCCCAGTATGTTTCCAAGTATGATTCAAAGTGTTGGTGCTGATCTTTAAAGCCCTAAACGGCCTCAGCCCAGTATACCTGAAGGAGCATCTCCACCCCCATCATTCTGCCCGGACATTGAGGTTCAGTGCCGAGGGCCTTCTGGTAGTTCCCTCACTGCAAGAAGTCAAGTTACAGGGAACCATGCAGAGTGCCTTCTTCGTAGTGGCGCCCGCCCTGTGGAACGCCCTACCACCAGATGTCAAAGAAATAAACAACTATCTGACGTTTAGAAGACATCTGAAGGCAGCCCTGTTTAGGGAAGTTTTTAATGTATTTTTAATATTCTGTTGGGAAGTTTCCCTGGGGTTTCCCCGGGGTGCTGGGGAAACCCAGCCATATGGGCAGGGTATAAATAATAATAATAATAAATAATAAGTTGTTGTTGTTGTTGTTGTTGTTATAATAAAAGGCAGAGTTGAAGGGATGGCCTGTGTGTGAGAGAGAGAGTTCATCAGCTGTGCTGTACTCGCTTGCTCTGACTCCAGACTTACCTTCAGCTCTCTCCCCTCCCCAGGCTCACTAGGAGAATCCCCCTCAAAGTCTGCAGGCTCTCCCAACATAAAAGAAGAGGCGAAAGAGTTATTTATGTCAAATACCAAGTGTTTTCTGTTAGCAAATACTGTTTTGTCTACCTCTTTAAGAATTATTATTTTAAATCGCTCTTCCAAGGTCAGGCAGCGTTTCAGCAGCTTCCTTACTCGGGGAAGGCTTGTTGTTTTCATAAGATGCTAAGAGACCGTATGCAGGCTCCAGAGCTGCAGTAGCAGAACAGTTCAAGTTACTGAAGCCTTCAGCTTGGCAGGTCCTCTGCCTCTGGCCCCTGAGCGACGGCCTTGAATCTCGCTTGCTTATTGCAAACAAATGCAATGCGGACGTAAATATTCCTTAATGTCATTATGGTGCTCCACGCAGGCTAGGAAAAAGAAATAGAGATGAGGCAAGCCCTTCTCCTCTTATTTGTGACCAATGAGCACCTTTGGTGGAAAAAACTGAAAAATACTTACTTATGTATAATTTGCACATCCAGATTCTCATCTATTCCTGTAATGCATGAAGCAATTTAAAAGTGGGGTGGGGGTTTCCAGCAGTTTCTTTAGATCCTTGTAGAAGGAACTCTTGTCTGCTTGTCTCAGAGATGTTTGGAGACATCTGGACCAGATGGACTTTTTCTCTGATTCTTTATGTTGCTTCCAACGGTTGCTGGAAATAGTGTATAGTGGTAAGGATATCTGGGATCTGCAAGTATTAACAGACACTAACTAAAAGGCACAGAAATCCTGGGAGCAAGTCCTATTGAACACAGTGGGATTCACTTCTGAATCAACAGGCAGAAGGTTTCACTCCTCATTTAGCTAAAGTCAGATGTGCTCCTCTGAGAGCTATGGAACTGAAGTGGTTCATAACTAAGGGCCCATCTGCACTATACATTTAAAGCAGTATCATGCCACTTGAAATAGGCCTTCTGGTGCCCTATACCAGAGTTAAGTAAGCACAGGACTTGTATAGCATTTATCTCTTTTTCTCCAGCATCTTTTTCCATTTGGCATGGAGGATACCCCCTCCCCAAGACATCCCCCTTCACAAATTCCCAGTTTCCCCACCCTACATCTGATTTGGAGTTTGACTGCCTAGTGTTTTTGTGCTATGGTGCTGAGAGTAAGGAAGATAGGAGACAACAGGGCATGCTGACAGTCCCACCTGGCTATAATCCTCTCAAACCTACCTCTTTCTCCTTGCACTGTGCAGCACCCGACAGAACAGTGGGAAAGTGAGGCACAAGCGCCAGGCATTGCAGGACATGGCGCGGCCGCTAAAACAGTGGTTGTACAAGCACCGAGACAACCCATACCCCACTAAGACCGAGAAGATCTTGCTGGCTCTTGGCTCCCAGATGACTTTGGTGCAGGTAAGAATGAGCTATGCCCTGTTACCTGTGTGACTCACAGCATCTCTGAAGATAGGCTGGCCTGGTTGCCCCACTTGTACTGAGCATCTTCAGGCTAAACTAGGTGTGACTGCAGCAGATCTGCGTGTTTTTAAACCAAGGTGTGACATAATCGCATTGGAGGCATCTCCCTATATCCCACTGCCCAAACTATGTCCTCCTCAGCCAGGCTCAGATTTTGGAAGGGAGCTCAGGTGGGAGAAACATATATTGGGTGGAGGATCAGGAAAGGTGAGTCACAGCAGCTTTTGGCCCCCTTTGCAGGATGTCGGTTTGCTGGAACAAAGGGATGTCTTGGGAAAGGAGCAGGCTCCTTCCTCCAGTGGTTTGCCTCTCTTCATCCAGGCCCTTTTCTCCCAACAGAGCTTCCTTCTCGTTTCAGATAAGAGAGACTGCAAGAAGGCCAGTTATATGAAGGGAAAGGCTTGTTACCCAGAGACAGCCCTACCTTTAAGCAGAGTGAGATGACCAACTTAGATGGCAGTAAGGCCTTGGGAGGAGAAATTGGTTTGTGTGTATTACGTGGCTTCTCTTCCCTAAGCTAACCTGCTGCCTTCAGGTGCACTGGAGGCTGTTCCCTCATCTCCAACGTTGAAGGAAGATTCAACAGAGAGGCTGTAGCTCAGTGGTGGAGCACCTGCTTCGCATGCAGAAGGTCCCAGGCTCAGCCCCAGCATCTCCAGGTCAGGCTGGGAGAGACCCCTGCCTGAAATCCTGGAGAGCTGCTGCCAGTCAGTGTTGACATTACTAGACTAGATGGGCCAGTGTTTTTACTGTGTATAAGGCAGCTTCTTATATCACCCATGTAAACCCACTCAACTGCTCCAATCTGCAGAACTGGCATTGTTACAGGTTCCATGTAAAAACTTCTCTGCATTTTTAAGAAATTGATGTTTCGGTCCTACAGTACCCATACTTTGCGACTCCCTGCTTATTGACGCCAGGCCGGCAGCTTCCTCCACTCTTTTCAGTGCCTGCTAAAAACATTTTTGTTTTGACAAGCCTATCCAGACATGTAAAAGGTTGGCATATGTTTTAATCTGGGTTTTAGCCTATTGTTTAACTGGCTTTTTTAATGTTTCAAATAGTTATTTTTATCCAAATTTTATGGGTTTCTTCTTTGTGTAAACCACTTTGAGGTTTTATTACAATCAAGCTTCTGTACATGAAATGGGGAGCACCATCTTATCCTTTGCTTCAGGCAGCAAAATTTCTTGGGGTAGTCCTGACAGTGCCTGGTACCCCCACACCCTTTTTAAAGCCAAAGATTGAGGGGTTCCTGGAGGACAAAGTTGCCTTCTGCAACTAGGTAATGATAGCACAAAATTCATGGCAGCCTTTCTGGAACACCCTTTCTGGAATACCCTTCTCAAAACACTGTCCAGCCTCCATTCATTTTAGGAGAACTTGGGTTAGAGAGCACTTAAGGGCCAAAGTTTTTTGAACCGTGCCTTCTTGACTTCTCAGGGATTATGTTCTTCAGAAATGAAATGGCATGTTTGGTAAAAGAACACTTCCTTTGTTGTCTGCAGATCTGTCTTGATTGACATGTAGTCCAAAAGCAAAAAAATAATAATATCAAAGTAATAATAATCCAGATGCTCCTTCCACACATTGCCCAGAAATGCTCTCACATCTGCATGAAAACACATCATTCAAGGGGAAAGGAAAGAATGAAGTTGTGGTCCAGAGCAGATTACTGCTTACAAAGAACTGATCCTCAGAGACACTCAGGCAGGGGCACTATCACAAATCACACCGGAGTGATTGCAGAACAGCCCCACTGCAGACAAACTGACTCAGATTGACAGTGATGTATCTGTGAGAACTGGGTCATGTTTTCACATCTACTTGGAAAAAAATCGTTTTTTGTTCCCAAAAGCTGCACACTCCAGATTATCAAATAGTGCTGCATAACTGGCTTTAATCTAGCTCCGTAAAGTGCCAGAACATTTCTGGAGGAGACCAAAATAAAATGTGTTTTCCTGATTTGTATTTCCTAGACTTACATTCCTGAAGCTTAGATTGGCCTCCTCCTTTTCACATCAATCTGTCCAATTCCTTAACACTTGCTGTGTTCCTTTTATTCAGTCCTGCTGTCCTTGTGTTTGAGCCACAACTTTATGTTAAGTTGTTCTGTCAAGCCTTCCCTTCATCACAGTATCTTTCTTTGTTCCATGCATACCACTTCAAGAAGTGTTTGCTAACAATTAAAAGGTGGGCAGCCAACCAGTTACAGAAATCTGATTTGATGAATCATGTTAGTTTTTAGCTAATTAACTGGTTACACCTGCACATATTCGCATATAAAGAAAAATATAGTTTTAATATTTAGAGGCTGTGAGTGTGGTCTTTGGGGACATTTCTGCTTCTGCCTTGCGCAGGACAAAATTACTCAGATAATAGGGTGGCTGCTTAGACACTGATAAATGCCACAACAAAAAATTGCAAGAGGATGCAGACTGTGTAACATCTGTATATGGTAATTTATATGGGTGGTGTGCAAATAAATAAATCTACTACTTCAAGGACCTTCGGCTGTGCAAAGGAAATTCCTCTCCTTGTGCCTGGTGACACCTAAATTGGTTACAGGGTTTCCCCCAGTCCTCTGAGGCAAATTTGGGGAGGGCATTTGGAAAGGGAGAAGTTAGGATGTGCAAGCAGAAAGCCTTGAGCTAGCAGATCTATTTAGATACTGCCCTGCGCATAGATCCAAATTTAGAAGTGATTACTGTAAATTAAATAGATATGCAATACATCTTCCCATAGTGGAGAATCATAGAAATGTAGAATTGGAAGGAACGCCAGGGGTCATCTAATCCAACCCTCTGCAGTGCAGGAACCACAGCTAAATTGCATGTGCATGTGTTTGTTTCATGTAAGACATGCATGCAGAAAATGAGATTCCCAGTGCGTACTACTGTTGCTCCAGATACAACATTGTGACCAGGTGACCTGTGTGCCTACTCAGTCTGCCATCCAGGTGTTAAGCGTTGATGGTCAACTTCAAGGCCTTTCCTGCTTTCCCTTCTAGTGGCACTTTTTCATTAAAGCAGACCTGGACTGCACAGGCCTTCAAAGTGAGCAAGGCCTTCAAACAGCGAACGTTATCTGACAGCCCTTCAAATGGAGGACTTGTCATCCATCAGCTAGGATAAAAGGCCACTATTTCTTTACAATGTAGCCTGTCTTGTTATTGCATTATGGTGGCTTTTAAAAACTACTTAACTGGGGAAATGTTTCTAGTCAAATCAAGATGTGTCGAATCAATTAAATGTAGTAAGCCTACTTAAAAGATGTGCTCTCCTGCCTGTGGGCCTCTCTCTTCTTCTGTGCTGAGTACTTTTGGCTGTTTCCTCTGTCCCTATCGTCCCTGCATCCCCAAGGTTTTTATTTTGTGTCTTCTGCTTTCTTAACTCTTGCTTCAGTTCCATCTACATTAACACACATACATACAAAACCAGTTCTCATGCACCAAGGGAAATCCTACAGAAAGTTAAAATAGTGTTTCGCACTTCCCTGAGTAGAGGGAGTTTTACAGTTAGGGAGGTGTGTGTGTGTTTATGAGGAATCAGAGTCATACAGTTGGGAGGGACCCTGAGGATCATCTAGCACAGCCTGTGGGTCCCCAGATGTTGAACTACAACTCCCATGACCCCTAGCTAGCAAGGCCAGAGCTCAGGGATGATGGGAGTTGTAGTCCCAACAACATCTGGGGACCCACAGGTTGAGAACTGCTGATCTAGCACAACCCTCTGCAATGCAGCTGTCCCGTGTAGGGATCGATCCTGCAATCTTGACATTATCAGCACTACACTCCAACCAACTGAGCTATCCAGGCCCCCAAGGAAGTACTGCACTAGAGACGTATGTTTGCATGGCATGTTTTCAGTATTGATTTCTTTTAACTGTACAAGCCCAGAAAAGGGGACTAGGCAAGCACGCAGACAAGTGCTTAGCTGTAAAAATGCCATTAGTTCTCCCCAAACCAACAGTGTACCTTTTGGAAGACCCCCTAGTTCCTTTTCACCAGCCAAATGTAAAAATTTTTTGGCTCCTGTTGGCTCTCAAATTGTTTCCCTTAGCCCCAGCCAAGTAGATGGAAGGTGTCCAGTGGCCACTAGCCACCAACTGCATGACTTGGTCCACTTAGCAGGGTTTGGAAACCTGGCCAGTGGGTGAAGGGAGAGGTGAGGGGTGGTGATGTGTCCTATTTTATATAGGACAGTCCTCTGCTGTGCATTCCAAGTCTGGTTTAAAGATGAAGTACTATAAGAAGCTCCTGCCAACCTAGCAGTTGGAAAGCACGTCAAAGTGCAAGTAGATAAATAGGTACTGCTCTGGCAGGAAGGTAAACAGCGTTTCCGTGCGCTGCTCTGGTTCGCCAGAAGCGGCTTAGTCATGCTGGCCACATGACCCGGAAGCTGTACGCCGGCTCCCTCAGCCAATAAAGCGAGATGAGCGCCGCAACCCCAGAGTCGTCTGCTACTACACCTAATGGTCAGGGGTCCCTTTACCTTTACTATAAGAAGAGAGCAAGAGGGCCCTTGAAGTTGCTAATCAGTAGTTAGCACCACCTGGGCAGCAGATGGAGCAGTCACCTGGTCAGTTTTCTCAACTGTAGGGAGGTGTACTGTATTTCTATTTAAATTATAGGAATTTGCACCAACTCAATTGGCATATGCACACAGACGTCATCAATTTTGGTGATGCTCTCATTTATTTATTTTTTAGCAATGTGTTAAGTGGACACTGTAGGTGCAGACCACATGGCAGAGGGCAAAACAAAAGGCAAAGGCATTCTGCAGCATCCTAATTTGTCTTCAGTGCTACAAACTTGGCTGAGAGTAGGGAAAAAAACTTTCTTTTTTTAAAAAAAAATATATATATTTATTTATTTTCCACAAACAGAAAAATCATCAAAACAATATAAGATATCAAAAACACACCAAAAAAGAAGAAAAAATAAAAAATAAAAACTCCAATTTTTAAACACATGTTTACAAAACTTTCTTTCTTGACTTCCTCACGCCTCCCTTTTTTGTGTTCCTCTTTGTCCAATCAGATACAGCAAATCCTTACCCTCCTTCAAAACTCATTTCTAATTATTGTATTCACTTCTATTATGTCTCCGATCTTTCCTCCTTATGGTTAAACACCTTTAACATATTGTTTACTTTTGACATAATATAACCTTATTCTTTCACCCTTTTTCTATTACGTTTTTGCATACTTTTTTAACACTGTATCACTAATGCCATATTATTTTCATATCCAACATCATTTTAGCATTCATAAACTTTGCAGTATTTCTGCAGATAGTTCTTGAACTTCTTCCAGTCCTCTTCCACTACTTCCTCTCCCAGGTCTCGGATTTTGCCAGTCATTTCTGCCAATTCCATGTAGTCTATTACTTGCATCTGCCATTCTTCCAGGGTGGGTAAATCTTGTGTCTTCCAGTACTTTGCGATGAGTATTCTTGCTGCTGTTGTCGCATACATAAAAAATGTTCTGTCTTGGGGAAAAAAACTTTCAAGAAGGGCAAATGGCCTCTACAGAAGAGTTTGGTAGGTCCCGGGGTAGCTGGCCAATAGCACACAGGCTGATGGGATGCCTGATGTATGTTGTCTGTTCCTGTGGAAGCTGATTCTTTGGTGGAAAGGAAATTTGTAAGGGCCCCAGGCCTCTAGAGAAGACTTGGGAAAAGAACCACTCAGCCTAAACGTAGTAGGCTGAATGTTGATTATATTCATGCAACCCTAGCAAAGCCAATGGAGCAGTATGTAGTACAAGTTATTAGCCGCCAGCCCTCCCGTTTTGCTTTAGAGTTTGAAACCTTATACTCCTGAAACTAGCAGAACTGGAACAGGAAGCCATATCCGTCTAAAAGCCACAGCCTATATTTATCTCGCCAATTAGCCTCCAATTTGGAGGCTAGCAATTTGTCCTGCTAATTTGCAATGAATATGTCATGTTTTCATTTGCCCTATTCCCGTAGGGGTGGATTTATTTTATTTTAAATTTGGGTTTAGCCATTCCTATGAATTTAAGGAGGGGGGGGGATGAAGGAACATTCTTTCCAGAAGGGGAAATATGAATGGCTTTATTGTTGAATATGAAGTTATTTGCCACAGTATGTATGACTAATGGACTGGTTCTGGCTTGCTAAGGATCATGCAATATTCAGGTTTTCACATTCATATATAGGATGCAACTTACTCTGAAAGGGGGAGTATTTTAAGTTACAGCCCCCTTCGTGATTATTAACAATGTGTAGTATGGGATGTGGTACAATGATAATAATAATCCAGCCAAATAAGATAAAGATAGGCACATTATTTTGCTGTTTTGGAAAATGGGGCTGCTACTTTTAAATGAAACCAAGCCCAGGAAACACATATGCTGAATGGAAACACTTTATAGGAGTAAGTATCAGGAACTAAGGAGTTGTAAGTAATTTATTTTTTTACCATTTTTTATTAGTTTTTACAATTTACATTTATATTCAAATAGTATTCGTAATAATCATACGCATAAAAGATTCCCTGAATCCTTGAACTTCCCTCTACCCCTCCATGGGTTCCATTTACATTCCCTTTTTCTTTTACTGCATCTTATAAATTCTCAATTTTCTTGAAATTCCCTATTTTCCCACAGTTCTTGTTACATTACAAGTCTTGTTACAATCCTGCCAAAGTTTTTAGTTGTTTACAGTGTTCTCCAAGATAAATTATGTATATAAAAAATTCCCATTCCTTAGTAAAGTTTCTGTCTTCTTGATTTCTGACCGTCCTCGTCAGGAGTTGTAGATAATTTCTATTCCCTTAGTTTAGTCAAGTCTCCCTAACCTGAAAAGCACCGCACACACTTCTGCGCGCACACACTTATTTATATCCTGCTATTCTTCCATGATGAAACTCAAGTTGGTATTACATTGGATTCTTGGGCGGAGATCTCCCATACAGGCACTAATCAAACCTGGGACTGCTCAGCTTCGGCAAAGTGGCTGCATCACATGCCTTTAGGCTGGGAGTAGCCAATATAGCGCCATACAGCTTCCACCAACTTTGACCATTAGCCATTCTGGCTGCAGCTGATGGGCATTTTAGTCCAACAAACATCTGGAGGGCACCATGTTCGCTACCCCTGCATCTTGGACATATGCCTTGCTGTTTAAGAAACCATGTGTGAAAATGGCTACTGAGTGTTTGCTTCCCAGGCCTGGAAAGCCCCATTCTGGGAGTGAGGGCTGCATGCCCAATTATTTGTGTGAGAAGAGAGCAGGCAGCTGAACCCATCCCTTTCCTCCCCTTTCCCAACTAGATGATTGGTGCTATAGCCAGCAATCTGACTGTGCTGCTGTGGGGCTGGAACTATATACAACAACCCATGGCTGATGTTGCATGATGCTGGGTTATGGCCAACTAATATGAGACATATTAGTCTGTCACATTATATAATAGGGATATATTTCATGCTTCAGCTATCCTTGTTGGCCAGGGGGCTGTTGCTTTTTTCTTTGGGAGGTTGTCAAAACTTGGCTGTTTACTAACAGTTGCTACGCTTCAGGAGATAGGTCCCTCCTCAGGGGCTCTGGAACCTATAGAAAAGTTTGATCCCCCAACCTAAAATGATTATTTTTTTTTCCCGCGGGGGCAAGGGAGAATCCAAAATACAAATCTTTGGGGATTCTTGTTTTTAACAGCTATCTTACTTTATTTGTGAGATTTTTCAGTCTCCTGGAATGCTTCAAAGAGGAGCTGTTCATATTCGCATGAATAATGCTTGCAGTTGACATGGAAATGTTGAGAGTGTGGTGTTTGCTGCTGGCCTTTTCAACCAAATAGTAGCACACGCACATAAATCACACTCATTTTTTATTGCTTGTTGTAAAGAGCTCTGTGGATAATACCCTACTTTCTGTTGTTGCACGTGGCAGTCTGATAAGGCCAAGGTATGCTTCCGTGCTGCTCTTTGGCAAGCGAATACATTGCCTTTGACAACTGCTGCAGACATTAAAAGTATCCCACTGGGATGCTGAGCATATGAATGGTCTTAGACAGAGTAGGAAAGCTGGTCAGTCTGCCTAGTGTCAGACTCTGCTTGTGACTCCAGATTACAGGGTCTTGTGCTAGCCTGTCAGACATATGAATTGCATACCCTATGACATTCCTCATATGAAAACAGGGGCATTTCTCACTCGCCCCCCATCCCCCCCCCACGCAGAGCATTTCCTATCAGAAGAAGGGCGAGTTCCACCACTGCTACACCATCATCGTCATCATTTTTTATTTGCATGCCGCCTTTCCACAGTTAGAAAAACAATGCTCAAGGCGGCTTACAGCATAACAAGATTTACATAATTACAAAAGTCATAAACAATAAATAAACCACATAAAAAAGCAACCAAATGGGAAACAATTCCCACATAAATCAAAATCTAAAACTAAGAATACAGCATTGATATCACAGTTTAAAATGACATAGGTAAAAAATAACAGCAATTTAAACGAAAACAAAACAATGAGGCACATCCTCCACCATACTGAGAAAACCCCTTAATTCCAATTTTATTCTATTCTTTGGTGTATGTACAAAAAGAAAAACACACACCAATAAACACATTTTAGAAAGGGGCAAGATCGGAATGGGTGCACAAAGTATTCTTATTTTTATATCGAGACTCTTTGCGCTCCGCTCCTCCTTGCTTGCTCTCCAGCAGCCGCTACAAGCTGCCCAGGGGAGGAGGCCAGCAGCAGTGGCCAAGGAGAGGTAACGGGATGCTCCTTCCCCATCACTCGGGACAAGCGCTGGCTCATCCTCCTTTTTGAGCTTGGCGGTGGCAGCAGCACTGGCAGGTGAAATAGGGACATTCCAGGATCAAATCAGAAGCTGGGGTGACTTTCGTAATCCTAGGACTGTCCCTGGAAAATCAGGACGCTTGGAGGGTATGGCATTGATCAGTAACCACTGTCAGTAGAAGGTCATGATTGCATGGCTGGGCTGCAGAAATTGGAAGTGTTGAACCACCACTCAGAACCCCTGAAATTGCAGCTGTGCTTCATGTTTGTATTGTCACAGGAAGTTCAACCTGTTGCATCCTCCTTGCTGGAAGAGGGATAGTGCAGTATTTTGTTCTTCCTTGTTCCTCAAAAGCAACAGAAGTACAAGATGATATAGACGTGGCCTTGGGATGAAGGCTTGTGCATATATTTAAGCAGCTTACTTTAAAACCGTAAAGGTGGCTTCTAATAAAGTTAGATTAAGCACTAAATATTTTCAGTGTTCATACTGCTTTCATTTTGGCTTTTGCTGAAATAAAAATGCAAACAGTCTATTGGTTTCTCTTTCACATGTCATAAAACACACGCCAGTGAGAAAACTCTTCAGTTCTCTCTTGAAGGAGGGAGAAAACTAATGCATTTTGTCTTTTATTTAGGTGTCAAACTGGTTTGCCAATGCAAGACGTCGCCTTAAAAATACTGTCCGGCAACCAGACCTCAGCTGGGCTTTGCGAATCAAGCTATACAACAAGTATGTTCAAGGAAATGCTGAAAGACTTAGTGTAAGCAGCGATGATTCATGTTCAGAAGGTTTGTTTTCAATATATATTTTTGTAGATGTCCAAGCAAAGCCAGTAAAATTGAAAGTGGCCAACAATTCTCACGGAGCTGGTGCTCTTGCAAGCTGCAACAAATGTGCATGCTAAAATTTAAGAAGCATCCATTCTGGCTTTGAGGAAGATGAAATCCTGAAAGCCATAGGGCTTAGGTGATCCCTACTTTCTGTACTTTTTATTTAATTTTACAATGTTTTTATGACTGGCTATCCAGGCAGCTGATGGCTGTAGGACTTCTGTGGAAACACCCGCTAGGCATCAGAGTCTTGGTCCATTTTGTCTCCATTTTGGCCAGATGCTGGCAGTTCAAGGAATTCTTTTGCCATCTGCCTACACTTCCTCAAAATGAATTTTAGGTAGCCACTGTGTTTTCTCTTTTGCAAGGTGGAAACTATCCCTTGTCAGATTGGGCTGCAATTCCTAGGGCTATCTTTGCTGCCACAGTCGAAACAAAATAAAAAAATTCCTTCCAGTAGCACCTTAGAGACCAACTAAGTTTGTTATTGGTATGAGCTTTCGTGTGCATGCACACTTCTTCAGATACACTGAAACAGAAGTCACCAGATGCTTATATATAGTGAGAGGGTGGGGAGGGGTATTACTCAGAACCTGTTGACTGTTAACGACTGCAATTGGTCTTACAGGAAAAAGCAAGGTGTGAGATGACAAAAAATAGCCTTATCATATATAATGAGATGTATAATGCTGCCACAGACACCCCAAAAAGTCAGGTCCATCTAGGCTCTTGTGCAACATTACTCCCTAAAATAATGGTGGTGATCACTCTGACAAAACGTCAGCAACACTCCTGCATGTCATCAATAGATGCCCATCAACAGTTTTATTTCAGCAATTCTCAAATGGTGCACCACACCATTTGACTAAATTTAATTTCATGACTTGTTCAGCATATAAAACATGCTGATCATAAATCACTCCATGTAATTCTTATTGAAGATCAAAAGAGTGCTCAAGAAATACCCTACCCCTTCTTCTAGTTTGAAGAAATAATCTGAAACTGGTTTTAGATGCAGCAGGGGAAGTGACTGGCGGCATCTTAATGGATTTTCAAAACAGCCCTTCTTATAATCTAGTCTGATCTCACTTATCCTCTAAAAGCTAAATTATGAATAATAATAATAATAAAAAAAAATTTTTTTAAAGAGACATAGGTAATGGTGTTCTCTGATGGGTCTTCTCTCTTCAGATGGTGAAAACCCTCCCAGAAGCCATATGAATGAAGGGGGATACAACACACCCGTTCATCACACTGTGATTAAGACTGAAAGCTCAGTAATTAAATCTGGAGTTAGACCAGAAGGAAGTGCCAATGAGGATTATGTATCGCCCCCCAAATACAAAAACAGCTTGTTGAACCGCTACCTGAATGACTCGTTGAGGCATGTCATGGCCACAAATGCAGCCATGATGGAAAAAACAAGGCAAAGGAATCATTCGGGTTCGTTTAGCTCCAATGAATTTGAAGAGGAACTGGTGTCTCCATCATCCTCCGAGACTGAAGGCAACTTTGTCTATCGGACAGGTAGGGTATAATTTCCAAAGCTGTCGTGTTTTGTTCATTCATTCAACCTGGAATCAAATGTTATGCTCCTGGTGGTGCTAGTTGGTCTTTTCAGAGTGTTTATAATTCATGGCACTTTTAATTGTGGCAAGTACCATGAAAATGGTGCCATCTCATCAGCAACCTAGTGAGGTAGGTCATTGTGGTTTTTCCTGGGGTTTTTTGCAGATGGATGTTTTTGGATGAGAGTGAATGACTTGGTTAGCCTCCCAAGTGTTCCTGTGATAAACTGAATGTGAAAACCAGTCATAAATTCCAACATGAGGACACAGCTCGTTGATCTACTTCGGCTCAGTTAAAATACAGTGGCTTTATGGGTGACCAAGACTCACTCAGAACCTTCTTGACAGTACTAGATTATGAAATACAGTCTTCTTAATTTGTGTATCCAAGCATGTGGATATACACTCGCTGTACTGTTTTTTCCGTCAAGAAAGGCACAAAAGAGTTTGTGTGACCGAAAGTACCGTATTTTTTGCTCTATAAGACACACCAGACCTAGTTTTTGGAGGAGGAAAACAAGAAAAATAATATTCTGAATCCCAGAAGCCAGAACAGCAAGAGGGATCTGGCTTCTGGGATAGCCTCTTGCTTCTGGAATAGCCTCTTGCTGTCCTGGCTTATGGGATAGCTGCATGCAGCCTCTCCCGGGCAGCGGGATGAAGGTTTCCCCTGCCCGGAAGAGGCTGCGCGGGGCTAAGTCAGAAGCCAGGACAGCAAGTAGGATCGCTGCGCACCGATCCCTCTTGGTCTCCTGGCTTCAGGGAAAGCAACACAAAGCCTCCTGAGCGCAGCAGGATGCACCAATCCCACTTGCTCTTCTGGCTTCAGCGATAGCTGCGAAGTCTGCATTCACTCCATAAGATGCACACACATTTTCCCTTACTTTTTAGGAGGGGAAAAGTGCGTCTTATAGAGTGAAAAATATGGTAGGTGCTGGTGGAAGATATCTGAGTTTAGGCCACCAGTACTGAAATGGGTACCGCAGATCTTGAAATATTCCTGCACACCTATCTTCAGATAAGTCCATATACAGATTGGCAGAAATTAACAGTTAGGAATTTAGCTGGGATATTAATCATTCCAGCCATGGAAGATAGAAGTGCCTCATTCTTGAAGACTTATGGGGAATGGGTTGGTAACTACAGATAACTGAAACTTTCTAAAACTGGATCAGTTCAGGGCATCCTTTGTTTGATCTTATCACATATATGGTATGCTTGGATTAATACAGTCATAAGGTGGTTCTCAAAAGGAATCCATTCCGGAAGTCCGTTCAACTTCTGAAAATGTTTGAAAACCAAGGCACGGCTTCCGATTGGCTGCAGGAGCTTCCTGCACTCAGTCGGAAGCCAGGTTTGTGGCGTTTGGGAGCCAAAAACGTTTGAGTCGCAAGGTGTTTGACAACCAAGGTACGACTGTATAGTCATCATCCATGACCACTGGCCATGATGGTTGGAGCCAACGGCCAACAACATTTGGAGAGCAACAGTTTGGGGAAGGCTGTTCAAGGCTTTTTATAGGGATTCTGAAGATTGCTTGGCTGGATTTCAGACATGCACGTTCTGTTTGGTTTAATCCTCAAGATTTCCAGAACTTCAGCAGGTCTTCCACTTGAAGACTAAATGATCACACCTTGAGTTGAGGAGGTTGGCTGGGTGCAGTATAACATAGTGCTCTAAAACATTTTGCGTAGAGTAGGAGCTGTGGTTGCATAGTTAGTGTTTTCCAAGTGAAATCTCTTGGTTTTTCGAAAGCTATTTTTCAACATTCCAAGTGCATTTGGTCTACATTATGTGATAATCGCCTGCCAAATTTTAGTTTTAAAATGAGTGTTGTTCAAATGAGCACACGGTAACTTAAGACAAGTAAACTTCTGGTTTTCTATACTTACACAACTGGAATTTTAAAAACGGGCATAATCTTGAGTAATCAAATTGTTACTGGACTCTGTCTCTTGCCTGCCAGCATTTTAGCTTTGAGTGGGGAAAAAAGGCTCTTTTAATAGGCTGCGGCAGCTGTACGATAACCGCTGCAGCATTAACGGGCTGAGCATTTGGAAAAACAAGCTACAAATTGTTACACGATCACTCTAATCTCCCTGTTTTTATGTGTGCAGAACCTCTCCTATTTAGCATGCAGTCACACTTACCTTTCACTGCAACACTTTTTTTATTCAAAGCGCAAAGCAACAAAGAGGTAGATTCATAGCATGTTCATAGCTGCAAACAATTCTAATGGGTTCCCCCACCCCACCCTGCACATACTAAAACTGAAAGAACAAAATTTATTTTATACATGGCGTGGTGTTGTATTGAGCCCTTGCATCTACTTCTAAAATATATTATATTCCAGAATTTATCTTACTACTATCTTTTATAAACATCTTGGCCATCTTGGATCAGTCTGTTCCGTAAATGCCATGAAGATAACTTGCATCTTTCTTTTTTCTCTCTCTCTTTTTAAATCCTCAACAATGTATTATCATTTTCTGAGGTCTTCCGAAACGTCTGCATATAAAAACCCTAGTGGAACTTAACAGCGTGTGGCTATTTTGACCTCTTTCCATACATACAGTTTGGATTACAGAACCAAAAACATTTTCCAGAGGGGGAGCCATATAAGCCTGTTGCAGCAAAAAAAAGGTCTTGTGGCACCTTTTTAAAGCCTGACACATTTATTATGGCATAAGCTTGAGTGGCCTGAAGCCCACTTCATCAGATGTATGAAATGCAATCTTAAACTGGCAGGCATTTAACGGGATGGGCGGGGGAGTGAGGTCAGAAGGAAATGAAATGCAAAAAGAACAGACAGTGGCAATTATGTAAAAAGCAAAATAGTTAGCGGCCATTAACAAAGCCTATTTTCCAGAGGGCATTTGGAGGAGGAGGAGAGACCTAATTGCCACTTTGTGGCTCCTTCTTGTAAGTTCTAAATGGATTGTGTGTGTTTTTCTGGATTTTGTTGTCTGTTTGTTTCTATTGCAAAGCTCTCCTGTGGCCTGTGCAAAATGGTTCAATAGAAACCAAAGAAAGAAAGAAAGAAAGAAAGAAAGAAAGAAAGAAAGAAAGAAAGAAAGAAATTACATCCTGCAGTGTTAGTTTGGAATGTTGGTTTGTGCAAGCTATCGTAAATCACAATTATTAGCATCCATACCAAGTATATATATATATTTGTTATACTTTGCTGTTACACAAGACTCCCCACTGTTCTCCGGCCATTCACCTTAACCCAAGTATAATTGTTGCAATGAGACTGTATTGTTCGGAGTGATTGCCACTGGGGCCAGCCAATCAACGTTCTGCACAGCCAGCTTCTGAACTCAGTTCTCTTAAGAGGGTTATGCCATCTCCATCTGACAACTCAACAGTGTGAATATAGAGTTG
Organism: Podarcis cretensis; assembly: GCF_951804945.1. Taxonomy (NCBI): domain Eukaryota; kingdom Metazoa; phylum Chordata; class Lepidosauria; order Squamata; family Lacertidae; genus Podarcis; species Podarcis cretensis. The sequence continues at coordinate 21,293,451 of NC_137181.1, forward strand.
TAGCACGCTCTCTACTCATCCTAATGTCTGTGTGCAAATCAAAGTGGCAAAATTATGTGCATCAGCACTGCTTGCTAAGAACCAGACGATTAAAGCTTCTGAACCAACCACACTACCACCCAACATCTCAATTTAGTGTAGTTGTCAGCATGTAATGTGGCACCCCAGGGCTATGCTGCCCATGAGGCAGAGCAAACCAGCCGCCGCTGGCAGTGGAATCCTATGGGGCAGTGCCCCTGCGGGCATCCCACCTGCCCCTGCTGCCACTGCAGTCGCATGATATCTCACTGGAAGCTGCCACTGGAGCCACGCAACCCCAGTGAGCAAGGCTTCATTGGGCAAGGAGTGGGGCTGGGCGGCCAGCACTGTTTTGCTTCTTTGCTATGCTGCTTTCCCAAATACAGTGGTACCTCGGGTTACTGATGCTTCAGGTTACAGACGCTTCAGGTTACAGACTCCGCTAACCCAGAAATAGTACCTCGGGTTAACAACTTTACCCCAGAATGAGAACAAGAAATCACATGGCGGCAGTGGGAGGTCCCATTAGCTAAAGTGGTACCTCAGGTTAAGAACAGTTTCAGGTTAAGAACAGACCTCCAGAACGAATTAAGTTCTTAACCCGAGGTACCACTGTAGACTTTTGCTGGCCTGTACGTGATAAAAATTGTGTTTGATTGCAATTTAGCGGAGGATCTGTGATTATAACAACCAAGATGGATTGTTTGCTTGACAGCTGGTTGGTACATGTAAAAGATATACTCAGAAGTTTCAAGTAGTGTTGAGTGGGAAGATTGTGGCTTTTGCCTCACTGGAATGTATGAGTTGCGTTACCCAGATTGTGGTAACTATGGAAAATGCATTGTATTTGGGTTTGATTGGTGTTGGATCTCAGGGCCAGCACTTGGTGTTGATACCAGAGCTTATTCCTGGAACATAGCAAGTAAGAATAGCTGTGAATGCCTCTGTGAAAGCACAGAGTGCATTGCCACGGAGTAGCTACAGCACGTCTGAGCTGAATTGAGCTCTAGGGCCTGATGGTATACATTGCCTCTTTAAAGCACATTATTTCCTTCAAAGAATTTTGGGCACTGTAGTTTGTTAAGGGTTGCTGTGAATTATTAATTCTGTCAGGAGTGTACACTATAGTGCCCAGAATTCTTTGAGGAAAATAATGCGCTTCAAAGATGTAGTGTATACACAGGCTTCTTCTTAACAGAAATTGAACTCTTAAGAACTTCAGTCCAGAGCTTATTTGAAAGCAGCAGCTCCAGATCGTATTGAGAAATTAAGAGCAGTGGACAACAGAACAAAGGAGAACTGAAAAGATGGGGCTGTCGTTGATTTTATTTGCATTTGTGTTGGTCGGGAAGCCAGAGCAATTAAATATGAAGCAATTTAGATGGGGAGATCTTGAAAAGGCTGTTTTTGAAGACTATTGCTTATTTTAGGTGTTTACATTGAGGGGAATTTGTGGGTTTTGGATCTCTCCTCACTTTCTTTATTGACTTCCCTTTTTGCCCCTCTATTTATGGCGCTTGACCTTTAATATGTTCTGTAGCAATAGATGCAGCACCACAATTCCCAGTGGTTCTTCTGAAAAGTCAGAGTGCTCTACATCTTAACTGAAAGACTGTTCAGAAGAGGCCAGATTCATAGGTATACTGTCTTGTCTGCCTTGCCAAATTTTGTTGTTGTTTCCAGTTAACTTTTACAAAACATAACATGTATTTTATTTTATTTTGGTTTGGTTTTTAAAAGGGCAATAAGTGCTGCTCTTTTTTTGCAGGACCATTCAGGGGCTTGCAAAAAACAACAACCCCAAAACCCTCAAGCCACTCCTGAACATGTGAACTGCATTTTTGTGAAATGTGTTGTAGATTTCTCTAAAGGAAAGGGGCCTTGTCGTCAAATGCCCACCCCTACAAAGTGCAAAACCAGACTCATGCAGCAGGAAAATGAGAATATCAAATAAAGCATGAATTCACATTACTGATATGTAAAGGGCGTGTAATATTTATGGGATATTTGTAAAAAGAAGAAGAAGAAGATGTTGGCTAAAAGGCATTTTAAAGCATTCTTGTTTTTTAAGCTCTTAGCTTTAATTGCCACTGTAAGATGAATATTACAGGCCCTGAAAACAGGTTGTATTTTGATACTACTTAATGATACTGATGGTGGCTTCTAGGGCAAGTGACAACCAAGTAGCTTCTATTGATTTTTTATTTTTATTTTTTTAAATGCATCTATAGAGTCAGCTAAACCATTTATGACGTTAATCAGATTTATCCATTTTGGAATGGATAGGAATCTACTATCCTTGGTAATATAACCTGCTCCTTGGCAATATAAAAGATGATAGATGCATGTGTGACTCCTCCCTTTATAAAAAGTATTCTGACCATGCATCCAAGGCAGTGCTGAAATGCATTGTCTTATTTGCATTTCTCTCTTGCCCTGTCACTGATGCCTGGGTTCGGACGTAACAGATAACATTGGCTTTGTGCTACGTGAATACATGCTCCTCTCTCCTTTCCCTTCCCTGCTTGGGGGGAGGGGGCGGGATGAGAAGCATCTGCTTCTGGTTTTAAACTAACCACAGTTCCCTGTGATGCTGGAGCTTGGAATTGTGGATTGTTTAAACAATTATTACAGAATCAAACGGAGGTGTCTTTTTTTGTGTGGTGAAAGTTATCATTTAAAGTAAAGGGTTTCAACATCACAGGGAAGTGTGGTTGGTTTGAAACAAGAAGCAGATGCTTTTAATCTCTTCCTCCTGGTGTGTGGATGGGGGAAAGCAGCAGCCAGAGGCTTGCAGCTGCTTATTAGTCATCTTATTTATTTTATTTTTATCTTGCACTTATAATTCTGCCTTTCTTCCACCGTGCAATCCAAGGAGATGTACATGTGGCTCTTCGGCAGCCTGCCGCCCAGGCACTGGACCCAATGGGGACCTCTTCTGCCTTCAGGCAACACTCTAGGATCATTTTCAGATCCATCCTAAATTATGCCCTGAAGAGTTCACAAGAAATAAAAAACATATAGGTTCAATGGACACAATGATATATCTATACTTCATAATATAGAGTATATATCTACATTAACATGATAACGAATACTACATTTTTTTAATTAAAAAAAGCCTAAATCTTTGCACAGGAGTGGGAAACTTGTGCTCCCCCCTCCCAAGTGTTGTTGAACTTCAACAACTACAGCCTCAGCCAGCAAAGAATTGTATTCTGCAACATCTGGAAGGCTAGATTATCCCCATCCCTGTTTTAGCAGGAAACCATGGTTTCCTGTTACCCCAGAACTGGGATTAAGTCTCAAGGTGAGCAGCTACCACATTATATTGTTTTCATATTATTCACTTCCTTTTCTGTTTCTTCTCCAAATCTTTTGAACCAAAAAGGTAGCACTTAAAATAATTGCCGGAGTGCCTCTAAGAACAAGTCGGCATTGTCACCTGGAGTTAAGCTAGAACAGGTTGTACAATTTTACCCCATCCTGCCTGTTCCTTGGTCTAGTGATACATTCTTTCTTCCTGCTTAACGTAAGACCCGCTAGAAGATAATTTTGCTAGTTTTTAGCTGCTGAATTGCTTCTCACAACCCCACATACATGCTCAGACTTTGCAATGGTAAGTATTTTTTCAGAAAAGCCCCCTCAGCTTTTATAATCCTGTGACGTTAAACTTTTGCAGCCTATCACTGAACACACACACACCACTGTCTTTCTTACTCACCCCTAGGGACAGGAAGTATCAGAGGATCTCATCTCCCAACTTTCAGGATGCTCTTGAGCATAGGGAAATAGATAGCTATGGCGCCTCCAGTCCAACCGCTGTTGATTGTGCTTTGGCGAAACAGAACAGGTGAGACACAGCAGAGATCCATGACTTTGAGGGGACCCTATGCAGCAATGCAGCACTGTGGGAGGTTATATATATATATATATATATATATATATATATATATATAAAATTTGTTTTTGCACACGTATTCCAGACATAACATCCCATCTTATACAATATAACAAACCTTTGGCTATCACAGCCTAGGACTTCCGTCAACCTCGACTAATGGTTTTCTAACATTCTTTCTGATTTTGCATTTTATTTTAATAGTTATTGCTATAAAATCCAAACACTAAATAAACTCCTCCTTAGTCCTTTTCTGCAATAATTCATATAGTCCTCCTTACAAAACTTCTTGCAACCCTACAAGCGACGTCAGTTGATTGCAATTGTCTTTCAAATATATCATAAATTTCTTCCCATCTTTCAGGAAAATCTGGTCTTGCTGGTTCCGAATTTTCCCAGTTAATTTTGCCAACTCTGCATAGTCCATCAGTTTCACCTGCCAGACTTCTTTTGCTGGTAGTTCTTCTTGCTTCCATCGTTGGGCTAATAGTATTCTTGCTGCAGTTGTTGCACTATGGGAGGTTTTATACAGGATGATGATGCAGCAAAAAAGTGGCAAGCGAAAGGAGGGACCCCAAAGCCATTTTTCCTCCCCCTGATGGCAGCACCTTGTTAAAAATCCAGGTTCACCTATCTGCAGAAGTGCCTTTCTTTTAGTTGAGCACACTTCTGGCATCAACATTTGGCTAAGGATAAATAGCCTAGATGACTATAACGGAGAAGTGAAGCTACAGGGCGGGGAAGGGTTCGACATTCCTTGCTGTGTGACTGGGGTGAGTCCACAAATCTGTCTCCATCCCCTTCTAGTTGGCCCAACACACTTGCTCCAATGGGGCTTAGCCATGACTTCACTCTTCCTGTACTGGGGCCAAGAAGCTTTCTAATCTCCATTCAGTTAAGGTGTGTAAGGATCTGGGCAATATTAAAAAAAAAGAAGACTCCTGTAGTCCTATGGAGCTATTCTGGCATCCGTGAAACTCTTCCAGCACCTGGTCCCCATTTAGGATTGTGGCCAAACAAATTTTGTAAGAATGCCACCATTTTAAAGATAGCATATTTAAAGAGTGTGAAATCTGGAAAAGAAAACGAGACCCCGAAGAAACAATAAATTTGCTGATTTAATTTTAAATCTTCTTTAAGGCCAGGTGGGTTAAAATAGTTAATTCATGTCCCACTGGATATATATGGGCCGCATATCGTATTTCTTACTGACATTACACTCACACTCACCTAGCTTGCAAAATTTTGAAAAGTTTCCTCTTAGTGGGGGGGGGGGCCTTTGGTGCAATCCAGTTCAGTTTTGTTACAAGCAGATGCCACTAATTTCATAGGCCCATGGGGAGGACAATTTAAAAGCCTGGTGAGCAGCTACTTGGCTACCTCCCTATGAAAGTAAATTGGAACTGAGCGACTCGGGGGGCAGTATATGCAACCTGCTTGCTCAGTGGAAGTGGCTGCCTCTTGCAGACCTTGCTATGAGTTGAAGCTGCAATTTATTCCAACAATTTGCATACCACTTAATCACAGTTGTCATTAAGCGGTGACCCAATAAGGCTAAAAATGAGTTTAAACTGTAAAATCAGAGTTCAATCAAAACACCTGCTGGAATAAAATAATAAGTTCCGTTGTGAGAGGCCCAGTTTGACCTCAACTGAAAGGAAGCACCATAAAATCGGGCCCACATTAACAAACGAATGGCTCCTGGTAGATACTCTGCATCCAAGTCATGGGGCAGCGAGCCCCTGAAGACGGTAGTGATAGAGCAGGAATATAAGGGATTGGGCTCAAGGTATCCTGGACCCAAGTTGTTAAAGGCTTTGTAAATGAAGAAGAAAGGCTTGAACTTGGCCTGGTAATGTATGGGCAGCCAATGCCTGCTTATGAGCACTGGAGTAATTATGTACAGCATTATTCACCCTGGCTGTGCATGGATGTGTAGGAAAATGTATGTGTGCGAAGAAAGCGCCATGATTCTAATTGAAGAGAAAGTACAGAAGATGGAGAAAGCCACATTCTGTGGAATCTTTGCACGTGAGGTGTGAAGGGGAGATGTGCAAGCCGCCATTGGCTGGGCCTCCCAAGTAAAAAAAGGTAAAGGGACCCCTGACTATTAGGTCCAGTTGTGGCCGACTCTAGGGTTGCGGCACTCATCTTGCTTTTTTGGCCGAGGGAGCCAGCGTACAGCTTCCAGGTCATGTGGCCAGCATGACTAAGCCGTTTCTGGCAAACCAGAGCAGCACACGGAAACGCTGTTTACCTTCCCGCCGGAGCGGTACCTATTTATCTACTTGCACTTTGACGTGCTTTCGAACTGCTAGGTTGGCAGGAGCAAAGACCGAGCAACAGGAGCTCATCCCGTCGTGGTGATTTGAACCGCCAACCTTCTGATCAGCAAGTCCTAGGCTCTGTTGTTTAACCCACAGTGCTACCTGCGTCCCTATGGGCCTCCCAAGTATATGCTCCCAAAGTATATGGCTATTGAGTGCATGGGGAATCCGCTTCATTTTGCATTGTATTTACTGTGGTGAATACTGTTTTGTTTTGGCTTCTGTGTAAAGTGTCTAGCAGCAGCATGATGGGCAAACGACATGTGATGCTAAGTGCACCACTAGAAACCACATCGGTTTTGAGAAATGTTTAATAGCTTGTGTGCCTCCCAGATTTTCATTGGAACTGACTGCAGTGTGTGGTCCTCTCCCTGTCTGCTGAAGTTCCCCCCAAAATGGAGGTCGCTACACCTGCAGTGAAAGTTTTTAAAAATACTGATGTAGTTGATATGTTCAGGGTCATGCGCAGTTTGACCCTAAGTATATGCAGGAAGGGGTCATGTCTTCACTTTGAAGAACTGCCCTTGAAATTGCACACATTAAATCCTTTCTGAAAGACTATTTGGTTTCTAATATTGCATGCCCAAAGCTTAAATGTTGAAAATTAGTGCTTTGTGTTGATCATCTACCTTCTGCTGTGCTTGGTTTGAGCGTTCCAGTTCCTCCTTGTGACCTCCGGACAGGGGTGTGTGTGTGTACACTAAAGCCTGTGCATATGGCTAATATATAATTTTCAGGAGCAGAGCTCTCTCTTTTAACAGGGTTTTTTTTCTTGCAGGAGAATGTTGTCACTCGACCATTCGCCACCCACCCTGTGTGAGCACATGTTTGAAGTAAAGCTTTAGTGCTCAGTTGAATGGAAGTGACACGCATACATACTCATGAGGAAGCAAGAGTATGATTAACGGAAAGCCCAAAATGTTAATTCTACAGTAGCGTGGAGGGGGAGATAGATTTGGGGAGACTGTAGTTCTTGGCAGTAATATGAAGGGAAGGAGAGCCCGTAAAGACTTCATTTCTTTCTGGAAAAATGTCTGACTTGAAACCTTATACCTGGGAGGTATTTTTGTAGGTTCCAGTCTATTGCTACTGCTTGATGTAAATAAGACAATGGCGACTAACAATTTGTTAAATTCTGCCTGTGCCTCTGTCTGATCAGCCCATGCCCCTTGTGTAAAATTAGGCTATCATGGTGCTGTTCGTACCACTGCGTTTAAAGGTTGTATCAGTATTTCCACAAAACCCTTTTTTTTAAATATACATAGCCAAGCTTTTATAATCCAGCTGTAAAAATTCAGTCTGGGTTGAAACTTGGCAAAGCACCGGACTTATTCTCCCATCTGTGCTGAATGGATTTAAGCAGGTACCTCTCAATGATATCTGTCTGTGCATTAATGCACTTGCAAATCTCTTGCTCTTTGAAGGGGGAAATAAAACTGGAGGCAATTTGCAGAGAGTAGACGTACCTGAAAAAGAAATAATAGCTTCCCCGGCAGACCTGGTATAAAATGGGGGTTTTTAAAAGCTTTTTACTTTCTAAAAGTGCAGCGTTTTTCAGCCAGTTACATTTCCCCTTATTCTGGTTTTAGTCGGATTGTAGCTGTTGTCTACGTGCGCCATTTCCCATTTCATCGCAGCCCCTCACCTTTAGTTGTGATTTCTGCTACCAAATTATCAGATTACCAGATTTGCTCTTTAAAAATACTAGACAGTGCCTGTGTGTCCCCTCCTTTCTAATAAAGCTCTCACCTGTGTTCCAGTGTCCTACCTGGATATGATGCCAGGGATTGGACATAAGACTTCCTTCGTGCAAATAGATGCACTGTGGCTCTTCCCACTGTTCAACCAAACAGTGGTCGCACATTGATGCAGGGTTTGTACTCCTGGAACAGGAGCACCCAGTCTCTCCAGGGAAGAGTGAGAGGGCATTGGGATTGAGTCCAGATACCTCACCTCTTCCCCAGTGGCAACAAGGGCCAGTACTGATCAGCTGCTGGAAGTGAGGCTACATGACTGTTGGCTTTGTCCCTTCACAGGCAGAGAAGCTGTTTGGGCTTCCAGGCTACTGGTGGTATCATTTGTTAAAATAAATTGAATCGGGTGCATTTGGAAATAAACAGCATTTTGTTTTGCAAACATTTTGGTATCTCTGGGCTTCTGCAGTTTCTTTCTAATAACCATTGTGCCTCATTCCATTTTAAATGATTGTGACTGATGGTTAAAGTGAATTACAAGAGGGCTTCCCCTAAGAGTACCTTTTCCAAGTGGATTTTGAAAAGGGTCAAAAATGTTCTTATGAGCTAATACTCTTCACTCCTAATAACAGTTTCCTAACTTACCTGTCTGAGTTAGGTTCTTTGTGACTTCATAGACAGTTTCATGCAATGCTAGAGTTGATGAACCAGTATATCCTCATGTTTGAGCAGATCCTGTGTTCCTTTATAGATCTGAGGTTTTGTGTTTTACCTGCCATGATTTTAAGAACTGATTTACGTATTCTGCTCAAACTGGCCATTTGGCCATAATCGCAAGAGCAGAGAGACTCCATGATGGAAGCGCTTGACTGAGCGAAACCAGAATTTCTTTAGCATGTATCCGTGGATCTTCCAAGGAGCGCTTAGGGTAGGATCTGCATTCCAGTGAAGCAAAAAGAAAAGAAAATCTCACTGATTTTAACACACCATAAAGCTGCAGGTCTTTTTATCCCAGCCACCTTCAGTTTTATGTTCTAATTGGCAATACTTCACCAGTTCTGTGAAACCTTTCAACAGATTTGTCTTGAAAGGAGATGAGTAAAACAGAATTACCACCACCAACCCCTTGTGCTCCAAAAGGGTATGTTCAGACTCCCAAACAAGTATGCATAGTATTGCAGGTTTGGGGTGGAAGGAGTCCAACGCGTATTCTTGCAGTCATGGAAGAATTCTTGATCCAGCGTAGGTGTCGGCTAACAAAAGTGGGAAGCTGTTTTATTCCTTCTACAACTCCCCCCCCCCAATTCTACCTTCCACTTTGTTTCGGAGGGTCCCCCAGCTCTATAGGACTTATTTTGGGGATGGCAGAAATAGCAAAAATCACTTTCCCTCCTCATCTGTTAATGGACACCTCCACTGGGGTCAACAGTCCTTCCATAAGTGCAAGCACACCAGCTGGGTTCCAGTGAGGTCTGAGAATGTGGGTAAGGTGCTAATAATAATAATAATAATAATAATAATAATAATAATAATAATTTATTTATACCCTGCCCATCTGGCTGAGTTTCCCCAGCCACTCTGGGTGGCTCCCAATCAAGTGTTAAAAACAACACAGCATTAAATATTAAAAACTTCCCTAAACAGGGCTGCCTTCAGATGTCTTTTAAAAATAAGATAGCTGCTTATTTCCTTGGCATCTGATGGGAGGACGTTCCACAGGGTGGGCGCCACTACCAAGAAGGCCCTCTGTCTGGTTCCCTGTAACCTCACTTCTCTCAATGAGGGAACCGCCAGAAGGCCCTTGGCACTGGATCTAAGTGTCTGGGTTGAACGATGGGGGTGGAGATGCTCCTTCAGGTATACAGTACAGGACTTTAGGGCTTTAAAGGTCAGCACCAACACTTTGAATTGAGCTCGGAAACGTACTGATAGTGGTTTCAGCACAATATGTTCTGTTGCTTCTTGACCACCATGGGTGGTGTAGCTAGCCTGGTATAACCAGATGGTTCAGGGAGTGGTTGACATGTATCTGCATGAGGTGTTGGTGCCTGATGGTTTGTAGCAGGCGATAATGTCCCTGGTCACAAATACCCATTTTTTGATAAAGTGTTTAAAAGGGTATCCGTGGTACATCTGCAAACAGTTGAAGGAATTTGATGATACTGATGGTGTAGGCCTGGGCTTGGGGCAGAATCTGTCTTGGTTGCCCAGGTGGATTACCTTTTTCGGGAGAAAGGATGAGTTTGATCCTATTGGTCTCACTTGATCTCTCAGTCATTTTACTGTTGACCACACTACTATCTCGGACCAGCTCTGTGAGTTGGGAGAAGGTGGCACCTGCTTACAAAGTTGGGTTCAGAGGATAGCACTGGGGGGTTATGCATCTGCCCTCAGGCAGTTGGGTGCCACAGACAGAGTGCTATTTTGTCTCCAGTGCTCTTCAGTGCCACTAGGAGATTTGATGCATGTTATCATCAGTATTCTGATGACACTGAACGGTATTTCTTACATCTGAATCTGGAGATCTGTGATTGTACTTAATCAACACCTGGGTGCATTGTGGGGCTGCAGGAGGGCGAACAGACAAAGACAGAATCCTGGTAAGACAAAGACTCTGTGGCTGAGCAGCTCCCAGCTCTGGTTAATTTGGATTGGTGTCACAAAGTTACATAGTTTGGGTGGGGGGGCTGCTCCTAGATGCATCTGTGTCACTGGCAAGCCAGGTAACCTCTTTGACTTAGGTTGATATGCCAAGTAGACTCTTTCCTGAACAGGGAAAACTTGGCCACCATGATTCATCCATTGGTAAACTCATGATTAGACTACTGTAATGTACTCTGTGTTGGGATCCCCTTGAAAGTGGTGTGGAAGCTGGCGGTGGTGCAGAATGCTACTTCTAGGTAGTGGAGCAGAAGTGCAGCAGCTGCCACTGGGCCATGTTAAAGGTTTTGTGACTTGCATTTAATGCCCTGAACAACTTGGAACCAGATTAACTAACCTTGTAAGAGCACTTAGATCATCAGGAGAGAAAATTAGTTGTGGCACCTGACACTACAGAATGTCACAGCCTGGTGATCTCTTCATGGGTATTTTCTGATATTGCCCTCACTATGGAATACCATATGAAGCATCATCCACCAGTTGCTTCAGACATCTTATGTCTTTTTGTTCAGGTTTTTCATGACCTGTAAGATTGGACACCGTTGTTGCTTCTTCTCTCTTTATTGTCTCTGTATTTACTTACTTACTTACATACTTACTTAATTAATTAAATGCATATCTCACCCTTCCTTCCAAAGGCATCCATAAGGGTATTTTGCTTGTGGGATTTTTTTGGGGGGTGTTTTTGTATTGTTTTCATTTTGTAAATGCTAAGAGATTTTAAATACTGTATTAAGCATTTTGGAAATGCTTTTAAATAAATATACAAACTCCTTGCATAGATGTACTTTTTGAGGTCTTTTCATATAAACTTATATCCCACTTTTCTTTATAAATACATAAAGCTGTTGACAGTGAATACAACAAGATGCAGATTATAATAATGAAACACAATAAACAGAACATAATGACAACTGACATCAATCCGCAATAGAGAACCTCATTTCCAGCAGTGATAAAATTAATAGCAGTATTTTGAAAACAGAGTTGGCCTGAGTCAGAGCAGCCCAAAGAAATCTAACAACCTCGCCAAAAGCTTTCCCCCAAAAAATAGGTGGTAAAAAGAACCATTTGATGTCAGTTATTTGTGATGATAATTTTTGCAGCAGTCAGTTAATCTGTTATTAAAAGGTAGCACAGGTTTTATGAATAGTTACTCAGCTTTTACAGTTATTCTCCAAATAATGAAGAAACAGGACAAACCCTCCATATAACTAGGAAGCTAGCTGACTGGTAACCATTTTGGATATCCACATTATATATTCAACTTTCTAGGGGGAAGTGCCAAATGCCTGCAAGAAAATTTTTTTTTAACGCTTTCCCTCTAAATTCAATACAATGATTGTTTTTAGTCCTTAATTGAAGAGGCTCTCATATTTCCCAGCAAAGTGTAAAAGAATTCTTTCTTTCAAATCTTTCATTGTAATGGTAATATTTTTAGGAGCAGGACTTTTGATCCTTAGTAGTCTTCATTGTTTAGATATGGATGAAGACATTCAGTAACCATTTCTAATTTAAATAGCAATGCTCCTCCCCCCCCCCCAATTGATCTTCTCACTGAGGATTACCTGACAGCCAAAGGTTTCCAGGAAGGAATACAGTTTAGATGCTGCTGTTTGGTGGAATACATTATTTCACTCACTGTAAGACACTGGCATCTGGGCCAAAGTCTTTCCTCCTCCCAGGAGGGGAGGGGTTGTGATCGGGAGATGATTCCCACGTCATGCAGGGGGCGCTCCGCCCCCTGCTTCAACTCCAGGGCTGGCGCCACGCCCCTCCCCAGTTGGGCACCTAATAGGGAAGCTCGACGGGGGTGTGGCTTGTTGCTCAAACGCAGCCGCGCCAGCGATCCCCACCATTGCACACACATTTTCTTAGAGTCACCCACCCTCCACTCCCTTTAGATTAGCTGTTCCTGAGACTTTGCTATGGACCTCTGTTTAACCAGGGGGCCTGGTAGGAGTTTTTTCCAGTTGGCTAAATTGGCCCGGCCTCTTGGTTTTTTTCGCCTACCTTGTAGCAACTGTCACGACTTTCGTGGTATTTGGCGGTTAGGCATTGGAATGTGTTGTTGATGTTTCGGGTGGCAAGGTGTGGCCATCGCCTTCCCCGACAATTTTAGGTATTCCGCTAAAGGAATCCGGCGGTCGTGGATCCTGTCCGATGCCCGTGTGGCGGGGGGCCATGGCACGACCCTCGGTGACATCAGGAAGAGAGCCTATAGTTGGATTAGCATCAACAGGCTTCCCCTACTGGTGGTTAATCCCTCTCCTCAGACTCACCCCTCTACAAGTGGGTGGAGTCTAATGTTCCGTGGTCCAATGCCTAAGCCAATACCTTCTCACATGCTGTAATCAATAAAGTTGTGGCCTTTACCTTAACCATTAACCTTACATTCTGTGTCCACGTGTCTTTATTCCCCAAGCGGGGATCGGGTCCTCGAATCACAACTGGTAGGTTATAAGAAGAGTGAGACTGGTACTTCATCATTTGTCTCTGGAGAAGCAAATTATCTTTTTTGTGGTGACCATAGGTCACATCCGCACCATACATTTAAAGCACATGGCTTCTCCCAAGGAATCTTGGGAGCTGTAGTTTGCTAAGGTCCTGGGAATTGTAGCTCTATGAGGGAGAAAACTACAGTTCCCAAGATTCTTTGGGGAAAGCAGTGTGCTTTAAATTTATGGTGTGGAGGTGACCTATATTGCACTAGCAGTAGTATTCTATATTCTGTACATTCCCTATGCTCCTGTGACCCCACATTAAAATCTGTGCTCAGATGCTGCTATGTTTAGAGGACTCTGTGTATGTGGTTAAGGGGAATTGATAATAATTTGGTGGTTCAGATGTTCTCTGTGTGCTTTTTAACACCACTATTCTCTTCATTTGAATGATAGATAACCTTGTCTCTTTCTGATTGTCCAGTGATCTAGGTTCTGTTGTAGCAGATTGCAGTAATATTTTGGGTCCATATCAGGAGGTGCCAGGCAATATAGAATAAAAGGCTATAGTATAAAAGGCTGTGCTCCAGTATTAAGTGGAAAGGTATGATAACTTCATATCACATAACTAGATGTTATGTGCTGTAACTCATAGATTTATACAACTGGAAGGCTTGGAGTTTGTAGTGTGGAAAATTCATTTGTGTAAATTATGTGCAAAATTAGACATTCTATAAAAATGTGAGCTTTATCCAAGTCTTGGTGTGAACATCCTTGCTTGCTTAGACATAACGGAAGGGTTTTTAATCTGTCTTGCTCCTACAAATTCAAAAGAGCACAATCTGTTCTGTGATCTTGTTGTGCTACAATATGCACATGTCAAACCTTTTAGGAATAGTTCCATTTTTCTTTCAGTGACATCACCTCAGTGTAAAAATATGAACTGCAGGTTTTTACGGAAACCAAGAAAAAAGAAAACACCATATCAGAGTCCCCCGATACACAAAATGTCATTGTAGAGTTGGAAGGAAACTCGAGGATCATATAGTCCGATCCTATGCCCATGCAGTTATAGACAGAAGCACAAGAATTCAATTTGTGAAAATATGTATTTGTTACTTATAACAACATCAGTAATGATAATAACAGTATGATTGGCATCATTGACATTAATCCCATGCTTCTGAAATATGTCTGGAGTGCAAATGTATACTGCTTTTATGTTTTATTTCAGAATCGTAGATACACATTTTCTGTTTTGCCTTTCCAATAGAAACAAAATGTTTTTAGTTTAACTCATTTAAAAAATATTTTCCCTTGAACAAATACAAATAACCCTACACATTTCTGACAATTTATTTACCTTCTTTGAGCCCAAGTAATGCAAACTTGCACAGCAAATTCCATACATGTGTTATCTTTCTCCCTTTTGAACCTAATTTTCTGTCACTCCAACAGTTTCTTTTTTAAACAGCTGTATCAAAAACAGAGGCAAGAGATTGTATGCAGGGAGAAAGAGTAATTTTTTTCTAAGTCCTTTGGCATTATGAACATAGATGTCTTTACTGTGAGAAGTAATAAAAGACAAGAGAGTTCTATATTTACTTCTCTCTTCGGCATTAAAAAAACCCCCTCCTATCTGCCATTCCTGCCTTCATCACAGACCTCATTCCTTTCTCTTCTCCATTAGCGTTCTCTGTTCCCTTCACCCTATAGTTTTGCCAGCAGCATGGCCCAAAGATCGTTTGGCCCATATTTTTGTCTGGCTCTAGCTAAACAGTGATCTGACATTAGAGTACTTTTCTCTGGGTTTTCCTTCTCCCCCTAGGGAACAATACTTCAAGGGCAACCTGCTTGTCCAGCATATGAACATGTGGAAAAATCCACTGCTGTGCAGTAATGATTTTCAGATGGTCCATTGTTGCTGAAAATCTTCTCGAGAGCAGCCGCTTCTCCTGCTGTAGCACCTCAGCACCTTGCCAAAGTGGGGCTCTGGAGAAAGCCCCATATTTTCGTTTTGCTCGGTGGTGAAATGTGCTACGTTGCACATACCTGACGGAGAATCATTTGATTCCAGCAAAACGGAGTAAATTTTCCGGCGAGGGGCTTGCGTTTAGCGGAGCGTAATGTGTATCTCTACCCCACCTTCTCATTCCAGCCTCGCTGCTAAAATTCTGGAAAAAGTCTGGTTGTGCCAAATATCCACAACGGCAATGGCAAAAGCATCCGAAATATTGTTCCACAAATGAATGATTTTCACATATTTTTGCTTTAAAGCATTCAGAGAGGGAGAGGGAGGGCCAGAGAGAGAGGGTAGCCTTTCTGTAGAGAGAGCAGCAGATTTTAAAATCCAGCTACTTTCTTTTCACTGTTCTACTTTGTGAGAAAAGCGCGTTCCTTTAAAAAGAACTTTCACTGCTTAATCTTTAATTAAAGGCAACATTTTCTTTTAATTTTAAAAGGCTTGCATTGGACTAAAATAACATGGAACATTTTTAAAACTCGGATCCAAGCTGCTGTAGATACATTTTCTTTAAACCACGGAGACTGCAGTGAGATTCCTCGCTCTGCCAAACAGACTACAAATTGTTACTGTGGGCAATAGGGACTTACTTTCTGAATGCCAGTCAACCAGACAAGAATGCTTGTTTTTCTAGAGTTGTTCCTCCCCTTGGATCCTGTTCTTGAATGATATAACAAAGTGTTGTCACCTCCATAAGATAATTATGTAGATATTCTCTCCTCTGTGTTCCTTTCATGTTTCCTTGTCTGAGGTACTGAATAGCAATCGATATGCAAAATACGGAAGCAAAATGGAGTTAAATAAAAAGCAAGAGGCAGAAAATAGAGGAAAGAGATACATAATTCCGAGTAGACCCTGGACAGATTTCACTTGCTTAAGCAATCTTGATTTAAGCTGAGAGGGAGTGAAATATGTGGTAGTAATTCTTAAATGTTTGCCCTATTAAATTTCCAGTGTTGTATTTGTTCAGTGTGTGGGGTTATCCTCCTTCACTTTGTGTCTGAACCACAGTGGCCTCTCTAAAATTAAGCAGATAATTTTTTCTGTTCTAAATATTTTAGTGGATATTTCATCCTTGTTCTAAAAAGAATTCCCCAGCCCAGTTGTCATCTTAGATTTTATTTGGAAATATAAAGAAAAGTGGAAGTCTGAGTGTTTATGGTCAAAGTTTGGCTGGGAGTAGCTTCTTCTTCATGGTATTTTTTAAATTTTATTTTATTTTTGAAATTTAAGGATCAAGTGTGCAAAATAATTCTTTTACTAATTACTTCCAAAAGCGAATGGCGTTTTGGGCTAGACTGCATATTAGTTCTGATAAAACGCTGAAGGAATATTTTACTCTGTCTATTTCTATCTAGCCCAGGGGTCTGCAACCTTTAAGACAAAAAGAGCCACTTGGACCAAAGAAAAAAAAACTGGGAGCCGCAAAACCATTGCGACATTTAAAACAGTGGGGAGTGTCGAGGCACACAATGCGCCTCCTCCCCTCACTAGTATCGGCCCCGGAGCCGCGACAAAGGTGTAAAAGAGGCACATGCGGCTCCGGAGCCACGGGTTGCTGACCCCTGATCTAGCCCATGTTGCTTGTGTGTTTGCTGTCCTGTTTCCATCCTATTTCCACATGAAACTACAAAAACCTTTTTAAAACCTGCACAAGAAATGCATTTAAATATGTATTTTTAAACGTATTTTCTCTCATCGTCCACATTTCTAAGCATGCCCCCCTCCTCAAAACATGAATTTTTAAATTTTGTCTTGGTACAGTTTTTGTGCCAAGAAGTATGTCCAAACATTTGGGAAATATAATATCTCTAAATTACTTCAGATCTACATATTAGTCTGAGAGGTGTGGATCAGGGCAACTCATCTATGAATTCACAAAGATCAAATCCCTCAAGCACCCTTAATTTTACATTTCCTGTGCTTTTAATTTCTTGTTTATTATTGTCAATACAAAAATTCCTGTGACACCCAAAGGCCTGAACTTGAGAATTCCTGCCACAAACCTAGTTTACAGTTTGGATGCCTTGCAATACCTTGACTGGGGCTGTACATGTTTAGGGGGTGTTGTTGTTCTATTCCACTTTTCCAAAACCCAGCAGC
Organism: Podarcis cretensis; assembly: GCF_951804945.1. NCBI lineage: Eukaryota > Metazoa > Chordata > Lepidosauria > Squamata > Lacertidae > Podarcis > Podarcis cretensis. The sequence continues at coordinate 21,310,619 of NC_137181.1, forward strand.
TGAATTTGCATATTGTGCAAAACATTTGCTGGTTGTGCAAAACTCTTGTTTTGCTTGAACAATTTTGCAGGTTTTTTGAAAAATCTGAAAATGCAACTTGTCTGCAAGTCAGTCCAGTTAGTTGCATACGACTGAACACTGGATTTGGGCTGGAAGGACACTGGAGCTAGACTGACCCTTTGCTGCAACTTGTGCAAGTATGGGAGAAGTTTAGCTGGAAAAACCAAAGCAGTCTTTGCTTAGAATTTGGGGTGATTTTATATCTGTGGGGGCTCTTCCTGTGCTCTCTTCATTGAAATGGATGGGGCTTGCGCTAGACTCTGTAAAGGAGGCCCAGGGGAGAGACTGAAAGGAGAAATTTTCAGCACTTACTTATCTCTGTGATGCTTATATATTGAAAGTATTGGTCTCCGTCTCTTGTAAAGTGAAAGAATGAATGACCACAACTGGAGGTCAGTAGCTCCAGGCATGCTAAGCAGTTGGTGGGCAACATATGGGTGTGGATTTTCAAGGACAGGTGAGAATGGTAAAGGTGTTGGCAGAGTGAGTGTTCAATGATGGTTTCCTGCATATGCAAAAAGGTTTGGACTGACCCTCCATATAAAACCTCAGCATGCCACGTGCCTGTAGTTACACTTATTTTAATTGGTTCCTATATTATTTAAATGTTTAAACAAGGTAGCCAATCAATAGGTGTATTTATAGTATATAAACCTCTTTCTCCATTAATTTCATTTTAAATTTAAGCCATTCCTCAGGGACAAGAGAACAGAATGTTGAAAATTGGTGTTTATTTGTTTAATAAATTCCTAGCCTGTGGTGCCACTGTAGAAGTGATGTCGAGTCAGCTTACAGACAGCACAGTAAATACTAATTTAGCTGCTAGAAGAGGGGTCCACCAGTGTTTCTTGAGTTAGACTAGAATGCAATCCTGAATTAAACTGTTGGATAAGTTCCACCGCTTTGTTAGCTGAAACTGGTGCCCAGGTTGGCAATGGAGAAAGTTTTCCCATTGGAAAGATCCATTGGGATTAGACCTCTGATTCTGGAGCCATCTAGATTACATTCTTTGCTCTTCATGGAAGTGACAAAGGAGTGGAACATCTTCCATATGATGAAAAGGCTTGAGGTGTTTGAAAGTTTTAGAAAAAGGGGGGTGGGGAGGATGGGAGAAGAATGCATGTTTTAAAAGTTATGAATATTGTGGAGAATTGATCCCAATACAGAAAGGTGCCTACATTCTTAAGCAAGATCACTTAACACCAATGGATTAACAGTTACAAGATCCTAATATTCGCCCTTGGTTTAGAAATTTAAAACACATTTGGGGACCATAGGGATCTTAGTATTACACACAGAGAAAGAGAAAACACACAAGATTGACATCAACCCACCCTTTCCTTAAATGTGCAGATTGTGATCTGTGAAACTCTTCAGGTTCATCGTGCTTCGTGAGTCCAGTAGCAGTCAGACTGTCACCATGCTGACACTGCACCGCCATTTCCAGCTTCTTGTGTGTATTGATTGCCAATCCTGAGGTCTCCAGGGCTATTAGGCAAAACTTGCTTTACCTTCCTGGAAGTATATGCCATTTGTGAACCAATGTATACAAATTAACACTGGCCGGCTTCCAATTATGAGGCAGCTGGCAACTGCCTGTGCCAGTCTGCTTCAAAACAACATTTGCCTAGTGTGAGGAGAAACCTTAGTTTAGATTATATCATCCAATAGTGCAAGAAATATGTGCTATTTTTTTCTCACTGTATAAATATCTGCCAGCAGAGTAAATAAGTTTCTGCTTAAAATACATAGATTTTGTACCGAGACCTGGGAGAAGAACTGGTGGAGGAGGACTGGAAGAAATTTAAGGACTATCTACAAAAATATTGTAAATTGTATGAATGTTAAGAAAGATGTAAGATTAGCAAAAACACGGCTCCAACAAACTAGTTATAAAGAATATAAATTTAAATTTAATTGGTAGATGAAAAGATAAATTTTGGATAAGTAATATTTTATCATTAAGCTTCAATAAGAGTATGTTAAATCCCAAAATTTGAGACATTAAATATTGGAAAATTATATTATATGAATTAAATTAAGTTAATAATTTGCTGGTAAAATCTATGTTTAGAAAGCAGGAACAAGAGATGTGAGGAAGTCCAAAGTTGAGAATGAAATGTGGATAATGGAAAATATTTTGTTATTATGTATGTTTTTTATTGGTTATACAAAAATTTAATAAATATTATTATTAAAAAAAATACATAGATTTTGTAATTAGAGCACAGCAAGGTGCATTTGCTTGGGTTTTGATCATTAACATAGGCTTCAGTCTGGGCTCCATTCTCGGGAGATAGCTGAGTAATTTATAGTTACATGAGGGTTGTTATGATACAGAGAGTTTCCTTCTGAAAGGAGTGAAAGCCATCACTCTTGTGACATTCTGTTCTGTTTGCTTTGCAGTTTTTTGGGCGGGAGCCCATGAAAGCCAGTGGGAGACACACTATTGATATTTGCTAGGCTGAAGCCCAAATCCTCCAGCCACCATCTTTCACCAATGTACTACGATGCCCCTAAACAAAGAATTATTCTTCGTGAGTCTCGCACGTAGTGTAAACCCCATGGAGGTCAGGGAGGCCAATCTCTTTGTTCAGTAAAAATATTTATGCTCAGATCCCAAAAACGTTATGAATCATTTTTGGTGTTTTAAGGTCAGGATGTGGAGTAAATTATTCCAAAAGTTATAGTAGCCAAATATTATTCCCTCCAAAGGTTTGTGTAATATCTGTTTATCTGTGGTCAGATGACTGCCATGTATAATTAGAGGCAGACTTTGTTAAGTTACAGCTACGTCAACACAGCTGAATATAAGTTGTTGGTGTACTTCTTTTTTTATTAGCTACCAGAGGACCAAAAGTTTTCAAGAAGCTTCATTTAAATGGATCCAGACCAACAGACTAACAAGCCCCAGGGCTTCTAGGTCCTCTGTGGAGGCCCAAGCAATTAGCAATGGGTGACTCTTCCAAGCTCACCTCAGATTAACTTGGAAATGATGTGAGATCTTTCCTCAAAATGTTGAAGATCTCAGATCATTTCCCCAAGCCAAGGCACACAAAAATGGCCCAGCTCTCAGATTCTTATATACCCCCATTCAGTATAATAGAGCAATGTTGAACTATTAGGGGGAACATAAAAAAACCTCAAGGGCAAAAGCTGCAGAGGGCAGGAAGCTCCCAGCCACCCCACTGCTCCTCTGCAGACTGAGGAGAACCTCACTGGCATCTCTACAAGCAATTACAAAAAGAGCCATAAGCTCTTTATTGATCATAGTTCTGCCCCCCCCACCTGCTTGTATTCTAATCAATAGTGTGTTCTTGCACTGTGACTCCCCACTTAAAATCTTATCGCAAGCGACACAGTTTTGTTTAGCGCAGCAGTTCATAGGATTGGGTGCTACTCATAGGTCTAACACCAGAATTTGTGCACTTTTCAAGAATCCAAGGACTTGGATGAAGGACACCTCACCAGACCAACCCAGAGGGCAGTGCTGGTTTTGAATGAGAGCCAAGCTTAGCTCTCATTGCCAGCCACCATTTTAAATTTCCCAAAATGCAATCCCTTGGTTTGTGGATCTATGAAATGTATTTGTTTTCTTGATCTATAATTTGGGTAAAACATGCATGACTTGGCCATACCTTGGTTGGGGTGGTGGGGGTCACTGAGGCCAACACACACACACACACACACACACACACAGAGAGAGAGAGAGAGAGAGAGAGAGAGAGAGAGAGAGAGAGAGTGAGAGAGTCTGACACCAGCCCTGACTGCTCAGCTGCTTTTTACATGTATTTGATTAGATGTGATAATTCACCTAAATTCTAACCATATTTCAGGCAGATTAGGAAGACAGAACTTGCATGTTTATATTAGCCAACAAGTACTAATGGAAAACTTTTGAAGCCCCTGTATTTTCAGTAGAAGCAACCTGTTTTTGCAACAATGTTCTTCCTCAGCAATTCATTGCCCGGCTTTTGGAGTGGTATTATTCAGTACTGCTAAATATACAAGTGCAGTGAAAGTTTCAATTTTGAAAAACAAGACAGCTGCTTCTTTTCACTCTCGAAAATATTTTCTTCAAAGGGCATCAAAATATGCAACCCACAAAAACTCGATTAGGTGTGTACATAGATTTTGTGTATATCTCAGTTGTGTTTCCTGTCGTTTCATATTTACTGCTATTTTGCTCTTCCCCATCAGTACCTTATTTCAAACTCGCAGAATATAACCCCATTTAACACAGTAGGCTTTAAAGATTTATTAGACTGCTGCCAGCATTGTTAAAGACTTATTTAGTAGCCAACTACTTTCTGCAAAATCTGTACACGTGTCGGAAAGGCTAACATCCATTTTCAAATCCTCATTTTTGATGAGGAGTTCAGTGCAAAAATTTGCCCAGTCTTCTTAAATGGTTCAGGACTACAATACCTCAAGGGCCACCTCTCTCTCTAGAGTGAGATCATTCTCTGAGTACCTTCTTTGTGTGCCTCCTCCACAGGAAGTCCAGAGGGTGGCAACACAAGAACAAGGACTTTTCTGCAGTGGCACCTTGTTTGCTGGCCTTCATTATAAACCTTTAGGCACCAGACAAAACATTCCTCTTCAACCAGGTCTTTGGCTGATTGACATCTGATGCCCTTCTAAATGTGTTATTGGAGGGGGGGGCGTTATTGGTTTGTTGTTTTTCTTATTTTTACTATGTATTTTGTGGGTTTCATATTTTAATTTTATGTTGTGAACTGCCCTGAGATCTATGGATGAAGGGCGGTATACAAATTAAATAGATGATGATGATGATGATGATGATGATGATGATAGGCATTACATCCACCACCACATTCACATGTTTTGCCAAAGGAGAAAAGCCTTTGTTATATGCTTTGACTGACTTACCATTGTCTCAAGTCCTCGCATCAATGAACAGTGTTTTGTGCTTTTCAGCCAGAAACAGATTTAAAGACAGCACAACTTCCCATTCATTTACAATGTATGGGGGAAGGGGAAATAAGCAACATGTATATTCTCTCAGACATTTGAGAGGTCTAATTAGTCAGTGTCAGAGAAGCAAATCATTCAAGAAATTTACAACCAGTGCACTAGAACTCTGACACATGGCTGCAAAGGGGACTGTCTAGACAGCGCAATTTGGCATGAATAAAAATGGTGTAAGGAAGATGATTGGGAGCAACCAGGCCCCTTAAGCGACATTTTGGCCCCATGGAAGAAAATATGTCATGGGGTCTCTCTTTCCCCTCCTGCTCATCACTGACCTTGACTCCACTCCAGATGGACCTCGTCTGCAATGATCATTATGGTTTGAGATTTTTTTTATTTAATGCAGCGCTCTTAACTACACACAGCCCCAGACCCAGCAATTTTGCATCTGGGATGCAATCCAGCAGAGTTGAGCATGCATGAGCTGATTCATTTCAGTGGGCCTAATTACCAGTAGAATTATGGCATTAATCTTTAAATGGAGCAAGCGATCAGTTTTGAATAATCTGTTTCTTTTTATTGGAGTACATTGGTAAGAGACAAGCAGGGAATTAGAGCAATTCCCCTTACTTTGCAGCTCTTTTATGTTTGAAGAAGTCTTAAAATCACCTGGTTGTGTGCGTTATAGAGCATACCTGCTTCCATATCCAGCCAATATAACTAAATCATATTTTACTGCTACAATGTCAGCATTAAGGATGAAATATGGCTTTGAAATCTATCCTTTCCCCCTGCAATTTAAAGCAAAAAGCAACAGGTGTCTATATAGTAGTGCCTATCCTGGCTGTATTTTAGAATTTTAACTTCTTAACACTTCTTAGTTCTCTTTTGCACTTTTAAAAGTTTTCCGCTCCAGTTTTCTAAAACAATACAGGAGGCGAAAATGTGACTCTTGGCTCGACCACCAGGAGCTGGAGTTAAGAAATTGGCTGCTGTATTTCTTGAATTTCTTTGTTTTCGGGATGTTTTTATTGATTTTGTACAACCAATCAGTGAAAAAAGAGTTTTTGACACCTTGTGTGCAATCGTATTTCTTCATGGTATGTATTCTCACACAGGGCAAGTTGCAAAGTGGGTTTCCCCTAGCAAAATAAAAATAAAGAAGAATCTCATTGAAGGGATTGGAATATATGATCCATATCAAGGATGGGAAACCTGTGGTCCTGCAGGTGTTGCTGGACAGCTTCTCCCATCACCCCTGACCATTGGCCAGGCTGTCAGGAACTAGTGGCAGCCAGAGTCCAACAGTGTCTGGAATGCCACAGGTTAGCCATCCCTGTTCTGTGTGATGCACATGATCAAGAGGGCTTAAAGCTTCCTGCCACCTTTGTGCCAGGGGTGCTGCCATCACACTTGTGTGCTTCCATCACGACCAGCCACTACGCAAATCCCTAGAAAAGTTTCAAGTGCTTGGCTGAGATGGAGTGAATGCACCGGCTTGGCTTCTAATGGAGATCCACTCTGCAACTTGCTCACACTCTTAAAACAGGGTCTGCACCAATAATAATAATAATAATAATAATATAATAATAATAATAGTACCTCACTCTGGGTCACTTCCAGCATATAAAAAATAATAACAAAACATTCAAAATTTCCCTATACAGGGTTACCTTCAGGTATCTTCTAAAAGTCAGATACAGTGGATGCTCGGGTTGCTAACGTGATCTGTGTGGGAGGCACGTTCGCAACCTGCAGCCTCTGCACACACGTGCGGGTTGCGATTTAGTGCTTCTGCGCGTGCGTGAGCGCTGAAATCTGGAAGTAACCTGTTCCGGTACTTCCAGATTCAGCGCGGTTCAACCCGAAAACGGGCAGCCTGTAGCGTCTGTAACCCGAGGTATGACTGTAGCTGTTTGTTTCCTTGACATCTGATGGGAGGGTGTTCCACAGGGCGGGCACCACTACCGAGAAGGCCCTCTGCCTGGTTCCCTGTAACCTCACTTCTTGCAATGAGATAATTGCCAGAAGGCCTTCAGAGTTGGACCTCAGTGTCTGGGCTGAACAATGGGGGTGGAGATGCTCCTTCAGGTACACTATTTGTCTCAGCTTCACCTAGATGGGAGGCAGCTTTGCTGCTGAATGCCAGTTGCTAGAAATGAAATGGTGTGTGTGTGTGTGTGAGAGAGAGAGAGAGAGAAAGAGAGAGAGAGCGCTTTTGTGCTGGAATCCTCCTTAAGGGTTTCCCACAGGCATCTGGCTGCCCATTGAGAACAGGATGCTGGACTAGATGAGCCATTAGCCTGAAGCAGCCGGCTCATCTTATGCTCTTATGTTCTCACAATTCTTCTTGTGGGTTTGTCAGTGGGCTACAAGTCATAGATAATAAATCCTGGTGTACTTTCCTCAGGCCTACAAAGTGGCCCATAATGCCAGATGTTGCATCAGAATCAGTCCTCACTTACTTGGTTTCATTTGCTCTCGAATTGTAGCAAGACCCAAGAAAACATCTATTTTGATATGTTCCTATCAGTAATGGACTTAAAAGCACTAAATAACTTGGTTCCATCTAGTAGTGGAGCCCATATTTATAAGTATCTGGCTTGTATATTAGCTTCTTTAGCATATAACCTTTGATCACATTGTGAATAAGTGCAGTATCCCCATTAAAATTTGCCCAGGCTGGAATATAATCTGAGCATGTACTTCCTGGTACCTTGAATATTGTAATGGTGCCAGGGATTGAGGGAAATGTAATTTTTTTCTGGAGTGCCTGAGTTCTTAGCAAGCACTTCAGGCACTCTCTTAATACCTGGGGTGCTGCTGAGTGCCTGGCACCTACACTAAGGACTCAAATGTCCTGGGAAATGACATATGAATGATTCACAGTGTCAAGGAGTGAGGAAGACCCCACTTTATTACCAGGTAAGTGGGGAGGCAGAGCAAGTTGCAGGGGACCTGTGCTGGAGGAGGCTTCGGGGATCCATTGTGGCCCCAATGATGTCTGCAGGAACACACCAGTGTCTGAAGTTTAGAATCAGGCTTGGGGGTGGGGTGTTCTGACGTTTCCTTATAGCTCAGTTGGTTAGAGCATGGTGCTGATAACACTGAGGTCACAGGTTTGATTCCCGCAAGGGACAGCTGCATTTTCCTTTATTGCAGGGGATTGAACTAGAAGGTCCTCAAGGTCCCTTCCAACTCTGCAATTCTATAATATTTTGAGAAATAAAAGTTAAAGGGACCCCTGACCATCAGGCCCAGTCATGGCCGACTCTGGGGTTGCAGCGCTCATCTCGCTTTATTGGCCGAGGGAGCCTGCGTACAGCTTCCGGGTCATGTGGCCAGCATGACTAAGCCGCTTCTGGCAAACCAGAGCAGCGCACGGAAACGCCATTTACCTTCCCACTGCAGCGGTACCTATTCATCTACTTGCACTTTGACGTGCTTTAGAACTGCTAGATTGGCAGGAGCAGGGACCGAGCAAAGGGAGCTCACCCTGTCGCGGGGATTCGAACCGCCCACCTTCTGATCGGCAAGTCCTAGGCTCTGTGGTTTAACCCACAACGCCACCCACGTCCCTACTTTGAGAAATGGCCAAGTCCAATTTCAAATCAGGCAAGGTGAGTGGCCATCACTATCTCCATCATACCTGAACATCAGACTGTCCCATTACAATCCCAAATCAGGATAGATAATGTCTTTCATTATCATTCAGTAGCAATTTAGGATCAAAAGGGAACCTGGGATGCCTTCTCCATGGCATGCCCTCCCCCTGTTAGTTGCCAGGTTCCAAGTCCATTCGATACAAGATAATATCACCAAGGCAACTATCTGTAAACAAACAATAAACACCCATAAAAATGTCAAAAGTAGTTTCTTTCCAAAATATGTTTTATCTTATTGTTGTTGTTTAATCATTTAGTTGTGTCCGACTCTTCGTAACCCCCTGGACCAGAGCATGCCAGGCATTCCTTTCTTCCACTGCCTCCCGCAGTTTGGTCAAACTCATGTTGGTAGCTTCAAGAACACTGTCCAGCCATCTCATCCTCTGTCATCCCCTTCTCCTAGTGCCCTAGGTTTTATCTTAAATAATTGCAAATGCAGTAAATAACGAACTGAAGGACATTGTCCTCTTTCTATGTTCCTCCCAATGGAAACATGCTGATGGGGACAGATACACCCCTGCTTTAAGCCGTTTATATATGTATATGATTTACTACAAAGCTTGATGACTTAGCCCTTTGGGGATGAAACGCCTGATTAGCGGAGTGACGTCTGAGCACGAAAAAAATGATACGTCACAAGTGGAATCTTTGTTTACTGCATTTGCAATTATTTAAGATAAAATCTATTTTGGAAACAAACTATCTCTTTGTTTGCAAATAGTTGCCTTGGTGATATTATCTTGTGCCTGTTGCAGTAGCCATTGTATCACCACCCTGTTTATTGTTTTACTGTAGATTCCAAGTCCAAGCATTCCCCCAAAACAGGGTGGCCTAAAACTTGAATATAACAAAAGAACGTTATTCATTCAGATGTTATTAATCTTAAACCATATTTTAGTTTTGGTAAAATTCCATGTGGACTTTGGTTTTGGAATCCATATGAACATTTGTGACATTTCTTCTGAAACAACATGATTTTATAAACTCTAGTTCACCCAGCTTTGCCCTTTGCTGTTAACACTGTGAAACTTTATGATGCATGCAAACCTCATTTGTGCCTCTAAACTGTGGTTTGGGAGAACTACACTAAATCATAGCTGTGTGTGCTGTTGAGCCTTGCCTTGCTATTTTCTTCCTCCCACTCTTTCCTCCTTCAGGTTATCTGGAAAATGTGGGTCAACACAGTCATCTCCAAAAGTAACAAAAACCAGTTCACACGAGATTTGAAGACAAATAGTTGAACGTGCTTATGCCAGATTTGATATGAAAATCAGAATTGCTCAGTACACTGCCAAACATACACTCTGTACTTTACTTTGTCTTTACTTCTGAGCTAATGTTCTCCTTCCAGTTTTTAGAAGAAACTAATGCAGGGTTGTAGAAGGCACTGCTGTTCCAAATTTGCCCTGCCACCTTCCCATCCTTGGTGGTGGACCTTTGGTCCAACACAGCCCCGCTGTGTCCACATTTTGGCTCTTCTTCAGCCTTTGGCCTAATTGTAGTCATTCCAGCAAAGGAGGGCTAGGTTGGAGTGCAATTACTTGTTGAATGTTTTGAATAAAGTATAGCAGAGCGAACAATGAACGTGCAGTCTCATGGCAGTAATTCTCCAAGGTGCAACTTGGGGGAGGCTGAGGAAGATTGGAGTATCTGAGAGCTAGGAGAAGCCAGGTGACACGCCCTAAGACAAGGGGTGGTTAACCTGCAGTCCCCTCCAGCTACGGTTGGGCTCCCAACTCCCACCAGCCCCAGCCAGCATAGCCAGTGATCTGGCATGATGAGAGTTGTAGTCCAGCACCACCTGGAAGGCCACCAGTTAGCCACCCCAGCAGGTGAGCTGATCTAGCCTGGTGTTCCTGATTTGGGGAAGATACCAAAGGGCTTGGGGGAGACCTGCCAGAGGAAACAGACTGATAAGTCTGTCCTTTGAGTCTGGAGAGGAGCAGTTCTTGGACCAGGGAACTGACTCCTCTTTGAAGTGTGTGTGTGTGTGTGTGTGTGTTTGTGTTTGAGAGTGGGAGAGAGTGTCATTGAAAACTGCCTTCTGACAATCACTAAATAAAGGTAAAGGTAAAGGTACCCCTGCCCGTACGGGCCAGTCGTGTCCGACTCTAGGGTTGTGCGCCCATCTCACTTAAGAGGCTGGGGGCCAGCGCTGTCCGGAGACACTTCCGGGTCACGTGGCCAGCGTGACGAAGCTGCTCTGGCGAGCCAGCACCAGCGCAGCACACGGAAACGCCGTTTACCTTCCCGCTATAAAGAGGTACCTATTTATCTACTTGCACTTAGGGGTGCTTTCGAACTGCTAGGTGGGCAGGAGCTGGGACCGAAAGACGGGAGCTCACCCCGCCACGGGGATTCGAACCGCTGACCATACGATCGGCAAGTCCTAGGCACTGAGGTTTTACCCACAGCGCCACCCGCGTCCCCAATCACTAAATAAATCACTAAATACATGGGACCTTTTCATTTGTGATGGTGAACACGCTCAGCTTTTTGTCCTTATATAAAGTGTGCGTCTATTGTGGTTTTAACTTTCTGCATGTTTTAAATTATGCTTGTGTTTTTTTAGTGAAGGTTTTATTGTTTTTGCTTTTTGTAAACTGTTTCCTACAACCAAGTGGTATATAATTTTTTTAAAAATAAATAACTGTAGTATTTTTATCATGTTCCAAATACTGGAGCAAGAGGTGTTATGTCCCCTGTATCCCAATCCCAGTGTTGTCTTAAAGAGGTTTCTGATTCAGAGGACTCACACTTGGGGAAGGGCAGCTCTCAGCACCCTCTTCTATACTGTCTTGCAGTCCCATGCAGAGCTTGTCTGAGGCCCAGGGCAGGAGTTTTATTAGAATAAAGTTATAAACTCAAACTAAAAAAAGCAGCCGGTCCCTGGTGGGCCCCCCCGCCAGCTTAGACCTCCAAGGCTTGGGGCAACTGTACCCAGCTACCCCCACCCATCACAGGCCTGATGTCCAGTCTTGGGGGCATGGCTCTCCCATGATCCTCAGAGTGTAAAGATGACTCCCCTATATCTTCTCCTGCTCCACAGCCATGCAGGAGCATGGGAATGTAAAACTGGCTGTGGACCCTTTGAGAATTGTGGACAGTTCTCCAAGGGGCATAGAGCTGTTTGAAGAGCCTTCATAAGCCTTTGGAGTCCTTTGAGCCACTGAGAGAACATATTCCATAGGGCACCTAGGAGAGCCTGGAGCTGCCCAAGGTCCTGAACTGCCAGGCCTGTAGCAGAAGGAGCTCTGGGCACTGCTTCCTGTTCACCTGTGAGCCCCAGCAGAGCAGGGCAGTAGGATTAGATTCCATATATTAGATAGAGCATTAGGTGGAGCATTACATCTGTAAGGACAGAATGGCAGACAGCAGGAAACACTGAAGGGAGTAGCAATGGAAAGCTTTGCCTGAAAACTTTGACCCTGGTGCAGCTAAAATTAGCCACAACCAGTAGAAATGAAACAAGATGTTAGTCTCAGTTCAAACAAGTACTATTGTTTTTAAAGTCATGGCTAACTAACTCAACTGGAGCCTTTTGATTTTCTGATGTCATTACTGACAGAAACATCAAAATAGACATATACTTGAGTCTTGCAACAACCATCTTCATATTTTTAGAGCGCCCCCCATTTCAAAGGAGTTAATGTTGTTATTTCAATTAAGCAAATCCTTATTGCGCTAAAACCTGTTCCTGTTGCTGATGTGGAGGTGGATGAGCTAAAAGGGTAAAAGAACAGAAATGGGAGCCATTTTAGTGAGGAGAATCACAGCAAACTTTGAGCACCTTCAATAACCCAATAAAAATATCAAAATTTTCAAGCAAAAGCAATACATTAAGTTAATAAAACAAATTTCCAACAATAAAAACCATAGCCATAAAATGCAGTGAGAGCAGTCAAGACAAAACAATGTATCATAAAGTAGAAAGCCAAAAAAAGTAAAACTGCCCTGAGGTGGTCAACAAGGTTCACACAATGCACATGTCTCAGAGTGGGGAAGTCCTCCACAAATGTGGGGCACCGCCACAGAAAAGCACCACCCTCTGATGCCCCCAGATATTTTGGGCCACAACTCTCTTTCGCCCCACCCCAACCAGCCTGGAGGACACCAAGTTGGCAAAGTCCGGTCTGAAGAGTAGGGCCTTAGTGCATGAATTGTGCAGTTGCATATGGGAGCAGCTGCCTCTTTGGGTAGCAGGATGCCAAGCTGAATAGCATGCTATACAGCACTTTGATTTGTGCCTACAAAAAAATTGGAATAGTGTGTGTGTGTGTGTGTGTGTGTGTGTGCGTGCGTCTGAATAATATTTTATTTGATGTTCTTTTCAAAAAGGAATCACAAATACAGAAATATTATTTAGCAACATTGTGTGTAAGATTACATATTCTTTAATAAGTTTATATTTCGCAAAAAGAGGAGCTGGAACAGAGGCAACCCAGCAAGCGATATCCTGCTTTGTTAAAAGGACGGTCCTTTTCAGAGAGAAAAAACAAGCCAAGGCACATCTGGCAAGCCTAACGTACACCAAGAAATGTATAATTTTGTGGATGAGTGACTTATTTAACACTTGCATTATTTAACTCAGCTGTGGTATAATTCAAGACAGGATTATTCCATTGTTTAAATTTTTGCAAAATTCCAGTTTCTTTGTACACCATTAGTGTTCTTTGGAGTAGTGTGCAATGCATAAAACTCTCAAAATAAGCACTGTGCTGTGTTCCCAGGAGGCGACGTGAGTGATAAGTCTTGGATTTTGGTATTTACTGAAGGAAATATATTGGAAAGTTATCCCCAAAAAAAAGAACTTGCTTGCTTTCCCCTTCCCTTTCTGCTGTGCTTTGTATACACAAGAGCCTCTTTGTGTACAAAGTCCCTTCCCAATTCTCTTTTGCAGCTCTCTTTGGGAGGTTCTTACACACAATATCTCAGAATAGGAGTATGTTTTAAATGGGAACTGATACATGAAGTGTTGCAGATTTTTAGCTGGGTGCCATATAAATGAGGATGCTAACAAAATTTGGAATATCCTAGATTTCAGTGGCAGATTCTGGAATTCCTCTCAGGATATTTGGACAGGCTCCAGGGCTTACTGGACTCTGAGGAGACACAGAAAAATATTATTCCCTCCATCAGGGACTTGCCGACAATAACCGAAGCAGGTTATTGCCATGATCAACCCTTGCCAAGGTTCAGTGTCTCAGCCCTAGCCTAATAAAGCTCTGCTTTCATCTGCAAATCATCTGGATTTGCAGACACCTTGGAAAACAACACAGAAGCTTTAATTTTCCAAACTAGATAGGAATAGGAAAGGGCTATCTTTAAAAATTGGGGAAGGAGGTACAAAAGAGGACACAGATTTGCATGGAATTTCCATGTGCTGGTTTGTACAAAAGGATGCAAATTTAGGAACAGCTGCTATAATGTAAATAGAAATACATTTCTCCATTGTGTGTATACATCTCCAGCATGCAGGTTGCTAGCTGATTTGTGTGCCTTTTCAGGGCTTGTCCGAACTAGAGCAAAATGTGGATCGTCACTGGCCTGTCTCCCCGTTAATTTAAGGGTGTCCACATGGCAACCTTCCCACTCTAGTATTGTCCTAGGGCTTTGCCCCTTATTAATCATTGTAAAGTCCAAAGTGGCCAGGATTTGGGGCGGGGGACCACATTTAATGACGTAAAGGTCTGGGACAGCACTGGGATGAGGTCCACATTTTGCTCTGGTGTGGATAAGCCCTCTATTTGCTGTCCAGACGCTAACTGCAGGGGGCTGCCATGTGTAAAGTAAGATAAATGGCTCCCTTAGTTGGCACCAGAGATGCTTTGCCTATCTTTATAAAGTACCTCTTCCCAATTTGTTATAGCTGGCTGTAATAGTAGTATTGTAACCTTAGTGTGCATCTGCAGCACTCAGAGTGAATTTTAGCATAATAAATATATGGTACTGAAAAACAGCATGTTGCAACACAGAGCTAGTATTGACCAATGACTAATTTCTGGGCACTGAATGCTACAGAGTTAGTATTGTCACATGCTGAAAAGGTCTATTAATAGGGTGAAGAACTCTGAATGGTAGGAGATTTATAATCCTCTTGGAAGCAATAGGCAGGAGGCAAATGATGGAAACAGGATGAGGCCTTCCTAACCAACCAGAAAAATAGCACTCCCCTGGTGTTAATGAAATGATGAAGTCTTGGAGACAAGCAGGAGGGGAAAACAGCCAGCAACCAGTTACTGCATAAGAGTGTCTTTCATCCTCAAGGACTCTAGGAAGTGATCACTTCCTCCATCAATGATGAATGGTGCCACCTTTGAAAATGACCTTTCTGTCTTCTGAAGAGACTGCACTTTGAAGCATGTTGGGTAGTCAGAAATACAGTGCAATGAAGTCAATGAGACATGAAGGTGACCAGTTCTTAGAAGCATCAGTTCATCAACTTTGGTCTACAGCAGGCATAGGCAAACTCAGCCCTCCAGATGTTTTGGGACTACAACACCCACCATCCCTAGCTAACAGTACCAGTGGTCAGGGATGATGGGAGTTGTAGTCCCAAAACATCTGGAGGGCCAAGTTTGCCTGTGCCTGGTCTACAGAGTGGACGGTGTCCACTGTCCTCACTGTTAGATTTCATAGCTTTTTTGTAATGCCAAATAAAGGTTTGGCGAAGTGAAGTCCTAGCTTTCATGGTGCATACTGAATAATGATTAAGTGTTTTGCAACCATAAATGCACCCTCCAGTGGCCTTACAAAACATTTCCTGTGTTGCAATATTTAGTCTGGTCTTCCTTTTTCAACTCACTTTTATTTTATAGCTCTTTCCCCCATTGAAATGAAATAGCATGCAGCTCTTATGACAGGGAATTAAAAACTGCACTTATCTTGCTTTAAAAACAGATTAACAGCCCATTCACACAGCAGATGCTAAACATATCTAGATGACCACCTTCATTGCTGAGGTTATAAGACACAAAGAGAAACGCAACCCTTGAATAAGGCTGGTGCCAATTAAGAAGATAAGTTCACAAAGTGTACAAACCCATTTGACCCCAGGCCAGCTCTAGTGGTGCATGACCAGTTGTGCAAGAATTTGGATGCAAATTCTATTGCATCCTATTTATGCCCAAAGTTCCTGATCTAGATAATAACTGTAGGTGCAGTGTGACTGGATCAAGGCAAATCTGTTTCAGCGAGAATTTTCTAATGACAGTGAATCCCACTGGTGGTGTTTTTTCTTCCTTCATTTGGAGGTCCCTTCAAGATTGCATTGTTGTTCCTACTCAGCATAAGAATGTTAATTCTCAACAGGGATGTAGTCTTGTGGGTGGGGGGGAATATTCCCTTGCTCTAGACTCAATATGAATGTTCTCCATTAAGCCATGCATTTTCAGTGTTGTGCAAATCAGAGATCTGATGGGATACCTTGGGAGCAAAAATGTGTCTGAAACTAAGGCTGCCATCCATATGCTATCCAGTGCTGCTTTAAAAATGAATGAATGAAAATGGTGGATTGACCAGATTATTATCTCCTTTCAGAAACTCTGGAAAATGGACCTAGCAAGTGTGAAAGGTGAGTAAAAGTTACCTTTGCCAGTTGCCTATTTCAGGAGTGTATGTAAGGTGCAAGGAGTGGGGATGGGCAAACATTGCCCTGTTCACCTCAGGTATTTGGCAAGAAAGCCCGGAGGGGCTTTGCAAAACTCACATCTTATGTGCATTTGACTTACACGATTTCAACCATACCTGGCTGAAGGTGGGCTGGTGAGGGGAAGGACCGGAGGTTCCAGGTGCTTGGCGCACCTGGAAGTAGGGTGACTTTGGCCAGTGGCACCATGGCTCTGGGACTGGTGGGGATTTGCCGTGAGATCATGCAAGAGCCAAAGGCACCTCACTCACAGGGCACACTGCCAGCAGGCCTTGCCCAGGAACAAAGGTCAAGGCCTGGCACGGAAAGAGATTTTCAGCTCCCAGGCAAGGTCTGCTCAGTTAATGGGAGCATCCCCACAACTCCCAGAGCCACTGTGCTGCTGGCCAAAGATGCCCCACTAGCAGGGTACACCAGGCAGGACTTTCCCCCTCACTAGCCAGCCTATAGAAGGCAGGGTGGCTCAAAGGGTTATTTTGGGTTATGTGCGATTTTCACTTGATCCTCGAAACCTAGCCCTCGCATAAGAAGTGATTCCTCTGTAATAAAAGAGAACGTGTGCAGAAACCGATGCTTCCCCATTTGCAAGCTGAGGCATGGGAAAGGAGGGGAGTGGAAATCCGTTAACTTTGGGGGAATAAGTATCTTATTTCACACACACACACACACACACACACACACTTATCTTAGACAGTTCATTCATCCCTGTGCACCCTGCCCTCATTGTGTGCAAAAAAGGTGCAGGAAATGAATTTGCAACTGCTGCATGAACAGGTGGTGAAGGACAGTAAGATGGGAATTTGGGGGAACTTATTGTCTGCTCCAAGGTTCGCTTTCAAGTTGTTGTTTTTATGTGGGATGTTCTTCTCAGGAGTACTGGAAATATTAATAAAATGAATCTAAATAAGTATTGTTTAATTAATATAATATAATATTTATATAAATTTAGTGGGCTGTGTCACTGTAGTTCAGTTTCTCCATCTCTCTCTCTTTGCCTTCTGCTGTTTTATCTTGGCAAAAAAAAAGGAAGACTTCTTTAAAAATGAAAATGCTGTAAAATGCATTGCCTCGCTTTCTAAGTACTTGACAAGAATCATCATCAGACACGGAAACATTTTTTGTTGCTTGATTCTAGTGCAGCTAACAGAAAGAGATCAAACAAAGATGAGACCTATTGGAAGGAGATCAACGCAGCGATGGCCTTAACAAACCTTGCACAAGGAAAGGACAAACTCCAGGGGACGACCAGCTGCATCATTCAGAAATCGTCACACATATCAGAAGTAAAGACTGTCAAAGTGCCACTAGTACCACCATTTTAAAGAGAGTTGTTGCTTTTCTTTCCAACACATGTGGACATGTATTTTTCATGCCATTGGTTCCCCCCCCCCATAAGATCAGAATGAGAGGTCTGAAGCAAGAATTGAGAACCAGGTTCTTTTTGTAGCATGGTCAGTAAAAATAAGAATGGGAAGTTCTCGCCATGCAGGCATGCTTGAAATCAATGGCAATCTCTCAAGAGCCTGGGCGTGTTCTCGTACGATTCCCATTTGTTTCAGTGTTGCTTGTGCAAGAGACATTCCCAATGAATTATGCACAACGATGGCAATAAACAAATGCTCCCTCAGGCTAAAATATTTTGATTTCTGGAATAAAATATAAAAGCAGTTCTATAAAGGGCATGTAAATTATGGGTGGTGAAGCCTCCCAAGTTTGTTTGTATTTTAAGTCAAAACTATTAACTTATTTTATTGTATTAATCAAACTGCACATTAAGCGCTGCATTGCTATAACAATAAGTGCCTTGCTTTCGTACAATAAGCTAGAACGTGGGCATAGCTCAATACAACTGTGCCTCAAAAGTGTGCCAACGCCACAACGCTTAACCTTTGCATGTAATTTCTAAATGCATCCTGACCAGTTTAAAGCTGACCTCAGAAAAAGGGTAGACGTTTCTCAAAAGCCCTGGAGCATTTGCCTTGTATGGATTAAATAAATCTCTTCGGTGAAATTGCTACATTTTACAACGGAAAAGTCCACTATGTTAACAAGTAATGTGGGGTTTTTCTTATTCAAATGGGGGAAACGTTGCTATGCCTCTATGGGTTTTTTCTCCCCTCCTGACTGCATTTGCCATATGTTAAGAAAATAAAAAGAATAATTCCTTTCATAAGTGCAATACTGTATGTGGGGGAAGAGTCTCATATTTTTTAAAGGAGCATCCTGATTATGTACATTAAAGCTTCAGTTACTTTGCAATGTGAATGTAAAAAGGAGAAAAAAACAATAGCCACAGGTGGACAAAACCATTATAATGGAATTGCCCAGTCCTAGAGCTTTTTCTTTCATATGGACTGAAAGGGCTGCCTTTGAGTGTGTGTTTTATGTGGAGAAAAATGTACGTTGACCAGAATGGTCATTCACATTACTTATAATGCCTCTCCTCAGATTGCCAAGTCAGTACATTGACAGAGATTGGAGGTTAACAATAATAGAGAGTTCAAAGGGGATTTAAGCCTTACATAAGAACACGCTCTAATTCTTTTATGTAGTTCAAATGTTTAACTATAAAAAGACTCATTGTGATAGTTTAAGTCGTCATCCCAATGATGAAACCATCAGTAAATCCAGTTGGGATTCCTTTCTTTTAAGCTCTCCTTCTGACTTATTGAAACTGTTATGTAAGTAAACAAAGCAGATCACTTTTCTGGTACCAAATCAACCTATGCTTCAGTTTGTTATTTATACTGGAGCTCAATAACTTTCCACGACGGAAACTGTTATTGCCTTAATGCGTCCAAAATGTTTTTATTTTGGTACGGAATGTATCAAATGAAGAAAATCCCCATTTCAATGAAGGAGGGGGAAAGAAGGCATAATGAAATCTATATATTATATAAAGCAAATCATTGGAATTAAAAACATATGGGGCACACACAACACACCAAACAATTGTGGCACTGAAGCAATTTAAAGTCAAAGTAGATGCTAAATTGGGCATTAGAAACACCATTTTAAACTCCTACATTTGACTAAAGCAAGTATACTTTGCTCCAACCATACGAAAATATTCTAATCAGGTTTACACTCTTGAATAAGCAACAGTAAATATAGCTTATACTCGGGTCAGTAAAATAAAACTGGGAAAAGAGCTGATTGTCCTGAGTCCAGTTCAGGGGAAATGGAAACCTAGCTTATTTTCCTTAAACCAGTTTTAATGTTACATCTGAATAACAATATCCAGGGTAAATTTGTAAATCTAGTTAGAGATCCTAGTTTGGAAATGAGTTCTCAGTCCAGGAAAGCTGCTAATCCTGTTTTTATACTCAACCCAGTTTGGTACATAAAAAAAAATTGACCAAACTCTGTTTGAGGTGGGCAGAGTCACAGCAAAGATCATTAAGCAAAATGCCTAGAACCTGATCCATTTCATCTTCTATGCAGGTATTGGGTGAGTTCAATTTTTCCGGTGGAAAAAGCTATCCAGATGCAGAAAGAGGGATAGTTTCAGGACCTTACATGCATGGATCAGCGCAAGACACAGTGTGGAACTGGATGTCCTTGTAGATTTGCTAGTTTCCAATACAATAATGAGGATCAGGCAACGCAGCCAGAGCAAAATAAACTACATTTCGATTTAAAATCTGAACTGAGTCTTTTTGTTTGGGTAACCTATTGGAATTTTACTCCTACCCCTTCTGCTTCTAATAAGACCCAGTGAACTTCTAAGATGCCCATTCCTTCTTTACTTGACATATATGGCAAACTCCCGTATAGTGAAGAAGATCAAAACCCTTGGTGAAGCTGACTTTCAGGTATGCAACGCGTTGCTCAAGCATAGCCAGTTCCAATTGCACTAATATAATCTAGATAGCAGATATCAAACCTCGATGTAACATGTAGAACGCATCTTGATGTAACATAGCATTTTGTGGTGGTTGTTGTTGTTTTAAAGTGTACAATTAAAATGATTTGATATGAAAAAATATTTTGTACATAAATATATATATTTTTACTTTTTTAAAATTGCTATTTTGCATTGACATAAAAAGCAGGAAATATATGTTACGACTGTATGAACAGTTGAAGGATACTTTTGGTTGACTTGCATCTTCGTGCAAAAGAGTTCTCCCCCCCAACAACAGTGACTTTCAGACCTGACCAACTAGACTTTGTCATAACAATGCGAGTTTTTAAAGAAAACGGAGTAAACACTTCACTTTAGTTCATACTATTATAAGTTATTCTGTTATTAACTATTTTGTGACAATAAACTGTCTTGCCAAACTTTTCTGTAAGACATATTCTCTCTGCTTTTTATTTGGGTGATTGGCAACAAAACGGAAGTACTAACAGCACAAAACGAACCATGCTTACTCAGAACGACATCTGACTGAAAAGAACGAAAGCCACAGGACTTGCTAGTATCAAAGATTCTGTGTGCAAGTGTGTATAAGTTGTTTTTTAAGGGGCACCTATGAAAAATCAGAGGGACGCAGGTGGCGCTGTGGGTTAAAGCCTCAGCGCCTAGGACTTGCCGATCGAAAGGTCGGCGGTTCGAATCCCTGCGGCGGGGTGCACTCCCGCTGCTCGGTCCCAGCGCCTGCCAACCTAGCAGTTCGAAAGCACCTCCGGGTGCAAGCAGATAAATAGGGACCGCTTACCAGCGGGAAGGTAAACGGCGTTTCCGTGTGCGGCTCTGGCTCTGGCTCTGGCCAGAGCAGCGATGTCACGCTGGCCACGTGACCCGGAAGTGTCTCCGGACAGCGCTGGCCCCTGGCCTCTTAAGTGAGATGGGCGCACAACCTCAGAGTCTGTCAAGACTGGCCCGTATGGGCAGGGGTACCTTTACCTTTACCTTTATGAAAAATCAGGTACTCTGGGAGGTGCAATGTTCCCCCAGAGAGCATGGAGCATTTTGGATTGTGCAGTGCAGCCGCTTGGGGGTAGCAAATATTTTTGGTCCATCCTTTCGGTGTCAGGGCCAGGCTGGAACTGTGAGCAGACCTGGAAATCATGATTTTCAGCCATGAGTCCCTGAGGTCAGGGACCTAACCTGTTGGAGCTGAGCTTTGAGATGGGCTCTAGAGCCCAAACACCACAGAAAGAAGGGGTGTTGTGGGACAGCCTGAAAATGCAGGTTTCTAACCACAGATTTTGTTCCCCAGGTCTATTTAGTATCAAGCCTAGATCCCACCAGAGCCCAAATCAAAATGTGGCTGTTTCAGGGCAACGTCCTCCCTGGAGCCCTCCTCAACGCCAGTTTCCTTTCGCAACTGTACCTCAGTGAGGGGATCACAGGGTGAGGTTGCTGCAGGCACCATGATGGGGCTTCTTTTAGGCTATGAATGTTGTTGTAAGCATGCATAGCAGTATCTAGGGCTGCCAGAAAATATGGGAAATGTGACTCACAAGGTACTTTGATATTATTGCAAGTCATCCATTATGGTTCAACCTAGCATGGGGAGAGGGCAGTACACATGGACTCTGGGAACAATGAATACTGCATTTCACATGATATATTGTGCCCCCAAATGATATGTCTAAAGGGGGGTCCACTGCAACATCCACCTGGAGCTGTCTTTGTCACATTGTCTAGGTTTGGGAAACGGAAGAGACCAACGGGGCAGAGTGAGGTTGATCAGAACTGACTGAATCTAATTTTGGGCCTAGGTAATGTTGCCCAATATTTAGAGCGTTCTTCAACATGGGTTTGTAGAAGTTGGACTCCCAACTCCTTTTTTCTACAACCAGCTTAGCCAATGGTCAGGGATTATGAGAGCTGTAGCTTAACATATTGGAGCCCAAGACTGAAGAACCTTGATCTAGAGCAGGGTTCCCCAAACTTGGGTCTCCAGCTGTTTTTGGACTACATCATCCCTAGCTAGCAGGACCAGTAGTCAGGGATGATGGGGGGTTTAGTTGAAAAACAATTGGAGACCAAATTTGGGAAACACTGATCTAGAGGAAGTTCAGCAACAAAATTAGGACCTCCCAAATTATTTATGGTGTAGAATTGGGGGATCCACACATTACTCATCAGAAGGAACCGTTCTTTGTCAAAGTAAGGGCAGGAGATCAGGTGCCTAGCATTTATATGAAGCCTGGCCAATCCAGTGGGTTCATAATGCATTGCAAATGGACAGGCTGATGTTATTCACACGAATTCCCTTCTGTGCCAAGAGTATGCAACCACACACTCCTGAAGCCCGTTAGCTGTAAACACTTGCAACTGCCAGTTGATTTCCACACATAACAAACATTCAATTAGACCCTCAAGTTTCAAACTTAAGAGACACTTGTCCTTGTTTTTTTTGTTACATTTTTACTTTAATTTAGTCTTCTTGTTGCTGCATAGTTTCTGGAAACACAGATTTAAAAGTTTTCTTAAAAACGCAAGAAGCATGCTCAGCGGTGAGCCAACAACTAACAGAGTTTCAGTTATTTATGATGTAGAAAACCAAGCATCATTAAAATTGCTGGTCTTTGTTTCAACATATGTAACCGTTTTAATAAAATAAGTAACTTGGTTTTATTTATAATAAAAATAAAAAAACAAGCTTGCCATTTTGGAAATAAATGATCATTCCTTGGGCCATAGATTTCATATGCATGTTCTGTTCGCATTAAGTTGTTGCTCAATATCTCAGGGCTACAATCCAAAAGAGTGTTAAGCACGCTTGAGCCCATTGATGTCAATAGGTTTAACTTGGTACTGGACTGTTGCCCGGGAGTTTATGTGGAATGTGATACAGAAATTGTTCTAGGAGTAGGAGGCAGCGGCTCGCTGCAGAGATCTGGCACATGGTAGCTGATTGTATCATCGTGATAACAGATGCACAGCAAGATCACATCTAATTTGTGCTCAAGTATTTAAAAGACAGGGAATAGTCTGTATTATGATATAGCAATTCTGTGCCAGGTCCTTTGGCTGCTTAAAAGGATCATAAGCACATATGCTTTGTATTCCGACCTTCGAGTTTAATGTCTTTGGTTCTGGCTCGATAACGCACCGTTTGCCTTCAGAAGTTCACTGTCAGTTCAGTTTCATCACTGGGTGTTTTAAAAAGCTGCCAACAAACAGCGCTGATCAGCCCCAGAGCTACCACTGCACCTGCTACACCAAACATACCCTAAAGGGAAAACGTTTACCAGAAGCCTTTTGTTGCAGGAAACGAAATGCAGTTTTGAAACATGGGCCTACAATGCGCTCCTGACCTTTCCTGGCTCTCACAGAGGGAATCACAGAACTGTAGCGTTGGAAAGGACCCCAGGGGTCATCTAGTCTAACCCTCTGCAATGCAGGAATCTCAGCTAAAGCATCCATGACAGATGGCCATCCAACCTCTGCTTAAAAACCTCCAAGGAAGGAGAGTCCACCACCATCTGAGGGAGTCCATTCTACTGTCAGAAAGCTCTTAGTGTTGGACATTGCTGGGTTTGGGGAGCAGTTTTGATAGGCAGGGGTATGTGGAGGTGTAAGCTGAAATATTCAGATACTATGGAGTGCCTTGCCAGTCCATGATGCTTCAGGTTTGAGACATCCCTCCATAAATCAAAGTCTGCAGATTAAGGGTGAGCATCACTGATGGTCACCTAGAAAAACTAAATGTAAACTGAATATTTGGCTTTCCCCATACATCAGTGATTCTGAGACCAACCCTAAAATAAATAATAAAAACCAACCCTTGGGCACATTGCTAAACGCCTCCTGTTCCAGAAGGGAGCAGAAAGAGGACCATGATGAAAATATGCATTAAGAGGAAAAAATGACTAAAAGAGAAAAGAGGCCACGGGCACGTAAAGCTGTAGATTCGCCGCCGCCCCCCTCCCCTTCCCCACCCTCAGTCTCCCCTCCCCAAACTCTCTTAAAGTAACTGTTATGTCAGCTTGGCTTATTGGCAGTAGATGTGGTTGTTGGCAGTGGATGTTAGGTCTGGCTCAAGACAACTATAACTCACGCACCTGACTTTTTAAGCAGCTGAGGTCTGGTTTCTTAATGGATGTTCTCTTTTATTTGTCTTGTTGGTTCCTTCTTCAGATATTTTTACTTTCCTGTTCAGACTTTTTCTGGACATGATCCCTCCACCCGTCTTCATCCCCCCCTTTCCTGGAGAGAATATTACAATACGCTGGTTCTTTACACCAGATGATATTCTGCTCACTTTTATCACAGAACAATTAAAAGTATTTCTTGCTGGCTGATTGTCTTTTGCCCTCTCGGAGCAAAGGTAGGCACCATGTTTTAACAGATGTTCAATATAAAACACCCTCCTTTTGCCCCAGCACACACTCTGAATTATCAGGTCTGCAAGTTTTCAGTGTGTGGATAAACTGACCCAAACTGGCTACAGACAGTGCTTTCAGCTCAAGTTGTTTCCCTCCATGATAACCATGGCAGGTTACAGCTATTTTTAAAAAAGAATAAGCTGAAGGAGAAAATATACACATCTAACTGTGTCTACATTTTTAAAAAGCTACACAGCCCATATGTGAGTGCAGAAGCAAAACTGAAGATGAACTGCTGATATGCTTGTCTATAAAGCAAATTGCAAACACAGAATCACACTACTGTGACTACTATTAAAATGTGCGTCTGTCTTCACTCTCATTGTGATATACTGCCCTGTTACTTCTCTGGGAGTGCAGGGTTTTGTTTTGTTTTTTTACCTCAGTAAAGGCCACTTCCTTTTTCACTGTCATTACCTCACAGGAACAGAGACGGATGTAGCAGGTGACAGTGTTTATTTCTCCCACCTCCCACGTCAAGTTCTACATTGCCGGACTTAACAAACACAGCACAATTTTGGAGGTGCTAAGACTTCAAGAGTGTGCTGCAAAATTGCCTCGGCCGGCAGACTCCCTCATCTATCGCTCTGTACTTAACTACTACTGCTTTTGGCTATCTTAAGTCCCTAAAGGACTGTCATTCTAACCATAACTACCTAAGACCTGCCAAGACTCATTTTATGAGCTGCTGCTAAGAGTTTAGCTATTTAAGGCTGATTTTTAAACAATTTTCATTGGCACTTGACGGTACATACTTGATTTACAGTGCCGTAAATAACCACAAATAAGGGACATCTCTTTCTTTTATGATATCACAATGTTACATTATTTTGAGGGGGAGGGATGACACAGGTTTCTCGACTAGCTCTGGAATTTATTTCCGGTTCTGTGATTGACTTCTGAGGTGGCTGTGCAAAGTGCTTTCTCTTTCAAACAAATATAAATATGACTTTGTGATATGCAGTAGAGACTAGATTCTTCAGATGTTGAGGTTCCTAAATATAAGAAGGCTGTGAAACGCTGTGGGGTTAGTGAACCAGAGGTTCTGAAAAATTGGCCTCTTGCTATGGCTTCTTTAGCTGCTTGAGTGCTGTGAAGTTGGCCAAACAGCAAGGAATTTCCCATTCACCCATCCAGCAAACGTTCCATATTGCTGGGCCACATACATTACTATATGTAAGGAGTCATTGTCTCTCTGCAGACTTTTCAGAACTTTTCTGGTGACGAGTACCTAAAATAAAGTAAATGAAAACCAGAAAATTTTGGGGCCCAGTGGATGGAGGACCTCTTTGGCAGCATGAGATTCATGCAAAATGACTGAGTATCGATTAAGAGAGAACCATGCTGTGTATTCTTATCCACAGCAGATGAATTTTAAATAGACAGTTTTGGTTACAGATAATAAAATGCACCAAGTAAAAGAAGCCTTGAGGCAACAAGATGCTTACAAGTGTGCATTGGTCCCTCGCAGCAATTTGGCATCTAGCTATTTTGTCTATGATTGTCAACAACAACGCTACCTGAATCTTACCAGACTGCACTGGGGCCTAGGAGGCAGTTGATCTCAACTGTGCACACATCCACCGCCCAACTTCTCTCTCATTTGCAGTGTTCATAAACATGCTTGAGGGTAGTAACGTACAAGGGTGGAGCAACCCTGGCACATATTCAAATGTTCAGTAGAGGCTGCCAGTAGGATGACGAAGTGAGTTGAATGATTAAGATTGGAACTGCTAGGAGGTTCCTAAATATCAAAGGTCTTAATATGGATTTCTCGAATTCCTGCATTGCAGGAGGTTGGGCTAGATGACCCTTGGTGTCATTTTCCAATGGTACAATTCTATGTTTCTAGTGTGATCCTTCAAAAGAGGATCATACACATGGGGGAGGTTTGCTCATGTAGTGAACTGGACCATCTCCTGCGCTAGTGTAACTGCCCAAGTCTAAGTATGCAGACTTCACAAGCAGTTAATCTTGTCCTGTCACCTATGCCATTCTGAATAAGATGATTCTATATACTAAAATTAGACAAATTATCCATCTAGTTCAATATTAACTACATTGACTGGCTGTAGCTCTCCAGAGTTTCAGAAGGAAGGCTTTCTTGCCCCTGCCTGAAGGTGTCTGCCTCTGAGGCAGGACCCTTCCCCAAACCTAAATATTTGCGCTACAACAGAGAGAACTGAATAGGAAGAAGCAGTACTGTTTTAATCAACTGGCAAAGAGAGGATTTATGAAGCTACAAGAAAGCATTGTTATTCTCCTTGCTGTTGTGACCTGAAGGAAATTCCTCCTTCCCTCCTCAGGTTTGCATTCTATGAGGCCTGGATAATTTGCAAATCTTCCTTGGATTATTCTGAAATGAAGATGGTTTAGGTGTAAATTCCATGTCTGCTCCAGGGATGGAAATTCAGTGTCCATGTACATTCTTGGGGATAAGTTACCCTATTGTGTTTGCTACATGGCAAACAGCTCCATGGGAGTCTGAAATATTTGTGGGAGGGTCTCCAAAAGCAGCAATGCCTGGCACGTGCTTTGATTAAGCATTGTTGCTTGTTGGTGCTGTTGTTCCAAGGAAAAGGTTCAATTCCTCAGGGGCTATTACTGCACTGGCCTAGGGGGGGGGGGGAAATTAGTGTAAGGAAACGCAAGTTAGCCAAATCAGCATTGTCACTTGCACTGTTCTTCATTAAGAATCCGTAGTGGAAAAATGAACTGACATAGGTAACAGGAAAGGAAAAAAGGAAGTGTACTGTTACAATATCATTACCTCCAGTACAACCTAATCATCTGCATGTTTATGCAGAAGTAAGTTGAGAAGGAAATTAAGCTTTCAGGGAGAAGAGAGTCATGAAGGCCACATTGCAAATTAAAGCAGGGAGGACTCTCAATGTGTTTGCCATTTTAAAATCAAACATCACAAACAAAAATCCTATTGGGCACAGAAATCCCTTCACTCCTGTGGGTCCTCTGCTGTGATACTGCCATGCCATGCCATGCCATGCCATGCCATGCCATGCCATATATATATATATATATATATATATATATATATATATATATATATTACTGACTGCTCCTGCAGGTCCCTTGTTATTGTGATGCCAAAAAGCAAGACCTTCCCCCCCCCTCCAAATTTGTCCATGTCTTACTGAATTTAATAATGAATGATAACAACACAAATTAAAACAGCAGCATCTTCTGGAATGCAGCCTTGAGAGATTTTACATGTAGCATCCAGAGACATGGCCATAATGAAGCCCCAAGAAGGTTAGCTACCTCTGTTCTGTCTGACAGTCCTTCAGATGTTTGAAGATGGCTGCCATATCACCTCTTCATCATCTCTTTTCCAGGCTAAACACTGGACTGAGTCTCCAGGCCCTTTGCCATCTTTGTTGCCCTCATCTGCTCATGTTTCAGAGCCAGGTAGCAACATACTTGTTCCATTTCTTCTTAGCAGGAAAGCCAACATGTCCTGGAGTTTCCAAACACATGTTTTAAACCTTTAAAACCCCGTCTCCAAGCAGTGAGAGACTCAGGGGTTCCAGCACTTACCCAGGCTTTGGTTACCCTGGAATGAAGGTCAACAGACTATGGTGACTTTACAATATATGGTTTTAGTTACCCATATATACAACCAGATCATAGGATGGAAGGGCTCATGGCATCACAACTCCAACAGATCTTACTGCCCATTAGGTTTCCCAAGGACAGCCCCAAGCCACAGCCTTGGGTCCAACACAGAGTAAGACAAGCCACTCTGTCTCCTTTCAGCTGCCGGCATCAACCAAAAACACAGACCCCTGGCCTCTTGTTCTCCCTTCCTAGAATTACCTAGGTGAGCAAGGTGGAGAGATGTCTCCTGGAAGAACCTTCATTTGCTACTGTGGCTGGAAAACACGTTGTAAACCTCAAGGTGGGAAATCGCATTGGCAAAAGACGGAACTGTTAGGGTGTGAAACCTAAGACGCTGGCAAGTTAGCAATATCATGTGACTTTAAGTAGTCAAGCTCGTTAAGTTGTTAAGTTGCTCATTATATAAAGAGTGTTTGTTTTCTCTGCCTGTGGGGGCGTGAAGCAAAAATGTCTGAAAGCTCCGGAGGTGTTTCTGTTATCTTTCTGCAATAAACCTGTCTTTGGAAAAACAGGCTTCCCTGTGTCGTTATTTCTTTGCTGCTGAGACTCTGAAGCTTGTACTGCAACAAGAATCTGTGCACTGGACTTAATTAATGCTCTGCAAAGAGAACTGTTGCTGGTTGGGCAGTGGAAGCGTTTACTGGACCAGTACACAGACTCTCTTAGGAACTTCACAGTGCCACTTGGTGTCACAGTGTTATAAAGCTTACAAAACGCTTTTTCTTTACTAATGTAGCTGAGTCCCATGGCAACACGTTTCTTCTTAGCTAACCCTTTAAGATGCTTATGTGGCCAGCCAAGGCCATTATCTCAGCAAAAGAACTGGCTTGACCAGTTCACCAGGCTTTATACAAATAGCCCCCCAAAGACTTCCTTTTATAGGAAGGCACACATGTGACCATTTTGGAATTTTCTGTTCCGCAGAAATTGTTCCGAGTTCTCATCATTTCATTGAAAGGTATAACATGGTAAGCTGTTAGATGCCGATTGCTTACACGCCATGGATTGCCTTTTAAACAAAACTTTCCATTATGTTCTCAGTTTCCTTGAAAAAGCAGTTTTTCTCCACTAATGCTATCTTAACCACAACAGCTTAGAGTAAAGCATTTACCACATCATCAGTCATAAATAAAACACAACATTAGATGTACTCTTAAGCAGCATTATGCGGGGGCCCTTCAGAAACAAAAATATAGGCAGCAGTCTTCGTTTTACAGTTTCCTTGCAGGCAACAGAGGTGGGAATTTAATCTACAGCTTATATTATAAAATATACCTCAGTATCTGTTTCACCGTGACATGTACCAGCATGAAAATGGCATTTAGTGGAGCAGGGATTTACAACTGGACATTAAACATGGGCATGTGGAAACATTATTAGGTGAATTTATACTTAGCTACCCTTTGCTGCCTTCCCATTACAGCAACAAAATGGTAGTGCAGAAGAATTGTGGCAAGTACAGCATTTTAGGCCCTTTTTATGGAATAGCAAAGAAAGCAGCCTAGCGAGGAAGCTGGCTGACTAATTGCCATATATCTTAATAAGAAACATCCAAGTGGTTTACTTACTTTATAGGTTAACATTCAGCTATGCTGTAATGAGTGTCAGGTAGTACACCAGCACTGAAGTAAGAAAGTCAGAGTAATAAATAACGTTTTTTGCTTCAAGATCCTCATTTTGTGTTCTGGTCCTGTTCTCCTCAAATACACTTGGTGGAAGCTTCACTGAAGATTTCCACATAACCAAGAAGAAGCCCTGTGAAATTTTACAGGGTACTGGAGGCTCATAAAGCATTAATGAACTTCCTGGGTTCTTTATTTCTGTGGTTCATTTAGATTATCCAGCCACTATTTGTGAAAGAGTGTGCCAATCCTCTCATACTCTATATCCCCAAATGCAAAACAGTGACCAGGCCTCTGATCTACACAACCTCTATACAAATTTTTCAAAATTCAAAGAACGATGGGATGGATTAGGAATATGAACTTGAATCCCTCTCACAAAATACTGACAGAAGCCACCTTGAACTCTTTTAGAGAGGAATTTCCACACTGATTTTGAATTTTGCTTTCAGGTAACTACCATGGCAGTTTTGCTATCTGCATCCAAAGCTGAAAGAAAACGCTGCGGAAGCATCTTGTTGGTTGTGCTGATATAGCTATCTCATCCCTGAATCCAATACTTCTTATCTTGGTTCATGTAGGTCAGGTTGAAAATTGTTGACTTTTAATTAAAACATGGGTATGGCCTCCTGGTTATTTTTAAATGTTTCCCTTTTGGGAAGATGGGACAAAGAACCCATGTTACAAATGGCATACAAAATAGGTAACATTAACACTTTTTCAAGTATTTTTGTTTAATGAAAAGAATTAAACACAAAGAAAATAAATAAATAAAGAAGAGGAAGAACAAAATAAAAGAAGCACACAGCCTCAAAGCCAAGAGACGTAAGATCCCAGCAGAATGAAATGATTCACAACATCACTGGCAGATTCATTTTAAGTTCATATTCTGGATCCAGTAATTAAAAAAATATCGCCACTTTTGTATCAACAGAGGGAAACTCATAATTAGGACTATTTCTTATTTGATTCTTTTAAAATATTTTAGCTAGCCATTGGCTAATTAAACAATCTATGGCCTTTTAAACTGTGTGTAGGTTGCTTATTGTTCTTGTTTGTTACCATGTTATGTATTTTTGTGTTTTTATATTGCAAACTGCACTGTGAGCCTCAGATGAAGGGCAGTAAAAAAATTCAATTAATTAATAATTATAATACTGTACAATTCTGAATATTTTCACAAGCCACTCTGACATGGTACGGAGCATTTACAGATAGCAAAACTGCCCCAGGAAGTATCACCAGAAACAAAATTGAAAATGAATTTGGAAATTTCCTCCCTAAAAGAGTTTTGTAGGATGGCTTCAAGTGCACACAGGAACTTCAGGATTGTGCAATTCAAGTGCTCAATGGCAACAAATCCACCTTAAAAATGAAACACAGACTTTTGTGGTTTGGAACGTGATAAGGATATGCATTTAAATGTGCAGAATGAATGAATGAGTGGAAAGGTTTGTAAACACCCCACAAGCAAATCAAGATGAACACTCATCAGTATGAATGCTTGATCAAGAAGGCACACAATCTA
Organism: Podarcis cretensis; assembly: GCF_951804945.1. Lineage (NCBI taxonomy): Eukaryota > Metazoa > Chordata > Lepidosauria > Squamata > Lacertidae > Podarcis > Podarcis cretensis. Next base: position 21,342,002 of record NC_137181.1, read on the forward strand.
ACTACCGTCTAAGCTTTGTGCAAGCAAATCAGGATGAAATCTGAATAAACAGGCTGTCTGGAGGAGCTCTAAGCCCTGTTGAAATGACTCGGGCAATTTTTGTCCACTCCTAGTAGTTACATTGGCACAAACATTTAGCAATAAGTTTACATCAACATTCATATTTGGTTAATATGGTCATTCTCCCATGTCATCCACACCAAAGGGACCCTAGAACCACCGATTGGTACATAAATATTGGCATTCTCCACCCCCCGCAAGTCTGTCTCTACCCGCCACCCCACCCCCATTGGAACTTAGTGGGCAAAGAGCCTAAAAAGGCATACGTATCTGCCAGAGTGTGAATTTCTGACCAGCATTTCATATCCAACTCCAGCCTCAAATCATAAGTCTGGAATGCTCTCCTACTGCACCTTTCCAGCTCTCTTTCTCTCTCGTTTGCTATAATGACCATGACAGAGAAGCATGTTTCAAAAGTGCAAAAGTCAGCCTGGTGGGAAATGTACCAGAACTACTCTCTTTCCACTTACACATTTTCAGTGGTCCAAGAAACACAATTAATTAGTGTTATTGAACCGCTTGCTCCCTAATAAAATTATTTCAGAGTGGTTATATGACGAACCGGGAGTGCCATAGTCTGCACGCTGAAGTAATTAGCAGGACCTTTGATTATATTACGACAAGTTGAAACACGTTGTTTGGAACACTACACACATGGAAAACACATGTTGCCTGGAATCCTGTACATAGTCGTTTAGATTAAAGGTGTTGATGAATTGTGTGGAAATTATTACACCGTCTGGTGGCATATTATGGGCAACACATCTATGCACTTCCCAGACACATCATTCGAAAAAAGCAGACCTTCCTTTTGTTTTTAAAATAGAAGGTACACAAAGAAGTGCCAGGATCTGTGTTGTTGTTGTTTTTTTTAAAAAAATCACACTTCTCCATAGTCCTTCCAAACAAACAAATGAAGAATTGCAGAGAGTACTGCAGAGACGAATTTTAACACAAATACAAGGGAATTCTGAAGAGGAATATCCACAACATGACTTACATCATAGTTGAAACAGTGTGTTATTAACTTGGTGTTCTTACTGCTAAAAGTCTGTTTCGTCTTATACTGCTGGAGGGTCAGCCATAGGGTCTGGGTCACAGCCAATAATAATAAATAATAATAATAATAATTTATTATTTATATCCCGCCCATCTGGCTGGGCCTTCCCAGCCACTCTGGGCGGCTTCCATAAAAACCAAAAATACAGTAATGCACCATGGTCAGTCTGGACTCTGGAGAGCTGTTCCAGAAAACAGTAGATCATATTTTCCTATTTCAGTTGAGGTATTTCTACACTACGAATGGGAACACAGTAGAGCTCATGCACATTGCATTCTACTGCAGGCATGAAAAGGAGGCACGCACCTGAATTTGCTTGTATGCAATTCAATTCCAGCTGAAAAGAGTGATGGCCTGGAAGTGTCCCTTGACAAACTTTAATATTCAAATTTTAATATTTTGATCATTCCAACCAAGACTGATTATAGCTATTTTATATTTTCTATGCCTCCATGGCCTGCATAGTGTGTGTGCACGCATTGTATTCTTACAGTAATAAAAAGTGGTTGATTTTCATCTTTATCTAGTTTCCCTAAAGATAAGAGGCTTTCCAAAAGGCTAGGAAGCATGAATCCGCCTGCCAGAAACAGGCATAGCACGACATTATCCCACAACATTGCTTCCAGGTGCTGGATGCAGAAGGGATGGCTGCCCCCGTCTAATGATGTAGTGACAGTCATTTCCCCGCCCCCGCCCCCCATACAGTCCCTGGAAACGCCATTGTGTAAGCGCACGGTGCCCATTTCCAGCTGCGCTTGAAAGTGTGCAGCAAGAGTCAAGTTTATTGGCCTCTTAGAGAGGCTTTTATCTTTAAGGAAGCTTAAGAAAATGATTTAAGAGCTCTTCGCCTACTCTGCGTTACTATAATTTTAAATCTGAAGATACTTTGAAATCTTGTAATAACAAGGAACTTTTGTCTGAGATTATAACATTGGCTCTCGGTGAGCAAATGATAAATTATGGTAAGATCTATTCAAGCTTCACTACTAGCCACATGCTGTGCCCCAACAATGTGGGCAGAGAAGGGTGTGTGACCAACCAAAGTGAGTGTGACAACCATTATAGGTGTAAACCGAGTCTGAAGGTATGCTCTCATCTGTTTATTTTATTTCTTAAGTTTAAATCACTTCTCTGTACAAAGCATCAAAAGCAGTTTATAAAAAAAGTTAAAGCACATCACAAAAATAAACGCAAGGTTAAAACAAGGCAAATCAAAATGCAGAGTACAAGCGGGTATTAAAAGCAGGCACTGCCCAAATGAAAATGGGTGTCAAACTCTAAAAGCTAACCGGAACAAAACAAAAGTGTTAATCAAATGTCTAAAATGCACAAGAGATGGAATTATGCAGAAATGGTAAGAAATTCCACAATCTTAGTTTGGCTGCAGAAATAATTCCATCTCTTGTACTCATCCACCTAATTTCATAAATGAGCTGGACAATGAGCAGAGCCTCTGTCGCTGATGTTAAGGACTGGGACTTTTCTAAAGAGCAGGCAGACATTTCGTTCAGGCTTAATTGGCCAATCCCACCAACTGACCGCAGTGAACAGATGAATATTGCAACGACGTTCCCCTCCCCCTGTTTGCAGACTCGAACATCTCAACAGAAAGTTTAGAAGCATCTTCAACTGTCACAGTATCTATAAACTCCAGAAATAATGGGCCTTCATCCACCCCACCTTCTTCTCCTTTTGGAAAGGCCACCTGCAGAACATTGGTTCTTGCATCATTCAACACTATGAATGACTGATGAGGCTTTTTCTATAGCAAGAAGAGCAGACCGTCCAGCTGGCAGCAACCTGCACAGCAAATCACCCAAGGCAGTGAAGAATTCCAAGAGTTTGATCAAAATCCCACCCTGGCTAAAAGCAGAAAGTATTCCCCTTCTAGAAACTGGCTCAGGAGATCCCTTGCCTAATTAACTTGCTGCAGGTGGAGGAATGTTCATCTCCCTAGGTTTGTTTTCACAGCTATCACACATGGTTGGGCTGAAAGGTTGCTCTCCTCCATTAATTTGACACCTCTGACGCGGAATATTTTGGGTGATAACTATCGTTCCCTATAACCACACACAAGAAACTCGTTTTTTAAAAAAACTAATATCTATCCAGTTATGAGGGAAAGAATTAGAAAGAATATTAAAGCATAAGGTGTTACCTGGGCTTGTTCCATTTTAATTTAAAAGCAATGGTTCAAAGGAAAGCTTTATTTCCCCAGATTTCACACTTTTTAATAGGATCATAAAGATCACCCAGTCCATGCTCTCTCAAAGGGTTCGTTCCGACTCTGGATAGCTTGGGAGTGATAGGGAATGGTGTGGCAGTTATTAGCTGACTATTTCTATCATTCATTAAGCAGAACTAATGCATTTATTTTAATTTAAAGTTGCCTTGTCCAATTTCCCAAAGGTACACAAATCAGATAGCAACTTTTACTAAATCCAAGCACGATGAGTGTCTTGCACTCACACATAACTGGCGCCCCAACACATAGCAGTATTATCCCATGATCAGCATAACCAGAATAGTCTACATCAGGCTTTCTCAACCTCGGACCTTCAGAAGTTTTTGGCCTACAACTCCCATGATCCCTAGCTAGCAGGACCAGTGGTCCGGGATGGTGGGAATTGTAGTCTCAAAACATCTGGAGGGCCGAGGTTGAGAAAGCCTGGTCTACATAGCTGGCTCTTCACTAACAAAGCAGAGAAAGCTTGGCATTCTTTCTGTCCTTTTGCACCATGAACCTAAACTGATAAGTTGGCCTGTTACTGTGTACGTACCTCAAATTGCCAAAGAGGCACAATGTTGGGCAGCTTCAGAAGTTCTTCCCCGTTGCTGCCTTGCGGGGTTACCAATTCCTTGGCTCCTCTGCCAACACCACCAGTTTCCTAGCAGTCTGGGACCAAGATCACGACTTCATTTCCCATCAGCCCCTGCAAATGCCAACAAGATGGTAGCAACATCTCTGTTCAACTCTGAGACAAACCAGTCCCCTTGCCTTGAATGTTTCTACAGCCGTTAGCAACCCATAAACCATAAGCTCCTTGATCTTTAGAAATATGTTGTACAGAAGCCAAACCCACTTGCCTTTCTATAACCACCCAAGCGTTCTCCTGCTTCTCTACTGGCAATTGACCTTCCCCATGTTGTAAATAACCCCCTGCCCAAGTAAAGATGTTTTATAAATTAAGCATCTCCTCATCTGATAGGTTACAGCCAAAGCTTTTTACGAAGCTCGTGGATTTCATTCACACTTCTTACATGGACTTTCCATTAGTCTTTCCCACTGGGAAATTCCATCGACTGCCTTTACAACAGATTCTTCATGCTCCACCACATGATAGGGTTTCTGGCTAACATAATCTAAGTGTAAGACCTGGGGTCCCACTGCTCTGCATCTTGTGCCATAATTTGCACCTGTGCGAAGGGGAGTGGGGTAAACTCATTTTATGTTCACCTGACACAAGTGCTCATGAGAAGTCTCTCACAGCACCATAGCAACTCTCTAATACCCAAAGCATTTAAGCCCAACAGCTGAAGACCAGTAAAGGCATTCGGGATGTACTTCTGCTGACCAAGGTCCCATCTGCACTATACATTTAAAGCAGTATTGTACCACTTTAGACAGCCATGGCTTTCCCCAAATGATCCCAGACCCTCCAAGTGTCCCTATTTTCCAGGGACAGCCCCGGATTCACAGAAGCAGTCTCGGTTTCTGATTTAATCCAGGAATGTCCCACTTTTCCTTAGGACGTCCCTGTTTTCACCAGAGGAATGCGGGAGGGTGTGTCATCCTGGGAACTGCAGTTTGTTAAGGATGCTTTGAGTTTTTAGGAGGCTTCTATTCTTCTCACAGAGCTGCAGTTTCCACTGTGATTTAACAATCAGTCCCTCTTCCCAGAGAACTCTGGGAATTGTAGATTTGTGAAGAGAATATGAGTCTCCTGACAACTCTCAGCACTGTGAATAAACTACACTTCCCATGACTCTCTGGGGGAAACCATGACTATTGGAAGTGGTATGGCATTGCTTTAAATGCACAGTGCAGATAGGGCCTAAGTAGAAAATGGAGAGAGAAGTAACATTATCAGAATTTATTATCCTCTTTGGGCTTAGATGTGATCTCCATTGCTGGATAATGGAGCCCAACAACATGTAGAAACACAAACAAACAAACAAACAAAAAGTGATGAGTGCTGTGGTATCATGAGACAAAGAGGCAATGTAACATAGTATTCAACTACGTTTTACTCAGAGTAGGCCTGGGGTCCTTCCTATACAACTTTAGCTTGCAGATTGTATGTCTGAAAGCTACCTAATTTGAAAAACACCCTGCTTATAGAAAACTTGCATGTCTGAGAGCAGGCTGGACTAGAATTTCATAAACGCACTAACTTTCCCATTTGTTTTTTGAAATTGTATAATCCTGAGAATACTATAGTATGTGAGTCTTTTAAATGTGCAAATCAGGGATACTGGGTTGTTGTTTTTTAAGCATCCACTGGTTCCCAGAGTTTGCTATACTTTCTGTCCATTCCCATTGGACTGGAGACAAGTTACTTCTTCAAAAGAGAAGTGAGATTTAACAAATGGAGCAGCCTAGGTAGCATTGAGCCAGGGTGCAGCTGCTTCGAAGGTGAGGTTGAAATACAACAGCAACAATATGCTAAAGTAGGGACTCACCTCTGGCACAGGAACCTCTAGTTACAACTCTGAAAATGCCTTTCTAATATCTAAGCAAAGAACAGAGGGTTGGCTTACCTCAGCCAATAAATGCATTACCACAGAATTCAGCCCTGCTCATTGCTGAAGCACAACAGGTGCTGCCATTTGTTTACATTGCATTAGCATTATATTACTTTAAGAAATCACTTAGAAGCTAGGTCATACCAACTTTGCTTTTATGAACTCTTGAATCTCTGAAGAATTGCTTACTCTCCAAAAACATAAATCTGTTGGCCTTTGTCAAGCCTCTGAAAAAAACAGGTTAAGGGCAATAATCACCACAGAGTCCCTGTTGAAAAAGAGGGAGGTGTGGATCTTGTAAAGCAGGTAGATTTATTTCACTTCAGAGCTGTGTTTTCAATAGCCCTTTAAAAAGGGGGGGGGGTAGTCTGCTTAAACTCATTCATCTTATTTCTACACCTGGCACTGGCACCACCCCTAGTTACCCCCTTATTTGACCCTAATTACAGAAACCAGTAATAACAGGAAATACATCCAGGTAAAAATTGTTTTCCTAAGCTACTGGAGTTTCTCTGTAGTGAAGCGTGAATTTACTACTCTTGATAATACAACCTGTGTTTTGCTTCTGTTTGAAAAGGAGCCTTGGTAAGCAGGGCTGGCCCTGTCATTACGCACAGTGCGGCAACTGCCTCAGGTGGCAAAAGCTGGGGGCCAGGGAATTGTGTTGAGGTGCTGGAGGGCAGAACTGGGTGTCCCCTTCAAGGCCTGTCCAGCACCATCAAAGCTAGCTTGCGGCCCTTAGATGAGGCAGAGGACACTGTTCTGGTTCCTGTGTGGAAAAAAGATTCAAGCATCTAGTCTGGTTAGCTTCAGGAAGCGAAAATACCTTGGTCTGGCCCTGTTGAGCCAATATCTGTCTGTCTATCTATCTATCTATCTATCTATCTATCTATCTATCTATCTATCTAGGACTGCTGCTGCTGCTACCACCCAGGAGGACTCCCCTGCTCAGCGCCTGAGGGCCCCAGTCCTGCCACTCAACACCTGGCCTAGGGCGGGGCCTGATGGGCTCTATAAAGGGCTGCTGCTGCTGCTGCTGCTGCTGGGCAGAGAGGGCTCCGTTTTGTTTGGGTTTTTTTGTTTAAATTGCTGTTATTTTTTACCTATGTCATTTTAAACTGTGATATCAATGCTGTATTCTTAGTTTTAAATTTTATTTATGTGGAAATTGTTTTCCATTTGGTTGCGTATTTTTTGATTTGCCTTATTTATTGTTTATGACTTTTGTATTTATGTAAATCTTGTCATGTTGTAAGCCGCCTTGAGCATTGTTTTTAACTGAAGAAGAAGAAGAAGAAGAAGAAGAAGAAGAAGAAGAAGAAGAAGAAGAATTTGGGCAGATGGCGCTGTGGGTTAAAGCCTCAGCGCCTAGGGCTTGCTGATCGAAAGGTCGGCGGTTCGAATCCCTGAGGCGGGGTGCGCTCCCGCTGCTCGGTCCCAGCGCCTGCCAACCTAGCAGTTCGAAAGCACCTCCGGGTGCAAGTAGATAAATAGGGACCGCTTACCAGCGGGAAGGTAAACGGCGTTTCCGTGTGCGGCTCTGGCTCTGGCTCTGGCTCTGGCTCTGGCCAGAGCAGCGATGTCACGCTGGCCACGTGACCCGGAAGTGTCTCCGGACAGCGCTGGCCCCTGGCCTCTTAAGTGAGATGGGCGCACAACCCCAGAGTCTGTCAAGACTGGCCCGTACGGGCAGGGGTACCTTTACCTTTACCTTTATCACTACCTGAAGGAGTCTCAAAGCGGCTAACAATCTCCTTTCCCTTCCTCCCCCACAACAAACACTCTGTGAGGTGAGTGGGGCTGAGAGACTTCAGAGAAGTGTGACTGGCCCAAGGTCACCCAGCAGCTGCATGTGGAGGAGCAGGGAATCAAACCCGGTTCACCAGATTACAAGTCTAGCACTCTTAACCACTACACCACACTGGCATACAAATAAAAAATGATGATGATGATGATGATGGTGATCTATTTCTCATCTATTTATTTGGATTTATATCCCACTTTTTCAACTAGTTTCCCCTGTTCAGCTTCCATTTTGTTTTCTCAGACCTCACAAAATCAAACTTTTGTTAATTCAACGCAACAGCTGTACAATTTCCCCCTGTGTAGATGGCCTATCAGGCTGCCAGGTTAGAATGATCAAGCCAATCTAGCTACTTTCTAGATTGTTCTCTACTCTAGCCTTTCCCTTCTTTATTGTCCAACACTATCATTTTAAGCCTTCCCTTTTGAAATAGGATTGTCTTTATAATATTATATTATATTATATTATATTATATTATATTATATTATATTATATTATATTATATTATATTATATTATATTATATTATATTATACCACAGCTTAGTGGTAACTTGGGGCTAATATTTTCCCCCTTCTCTTTTGCATAAACTGTCAATTAACAAAACAAAACAAAAATAGCCCACAGCCTCCCCATGTTGCACTCACTCCTGGGCTGCAGCAGCAGTTCTACAAGATCAATCTATTATTTGTATAAATACAGCACATGGTGCTATAAGGATGGGGAAAACTTGAGAAGTACTGTATTTTTTCGTGTATAACATGCCCCCATGTATAAGACACCCCCTATTTTTGGGGACTCCAAGTTGAGAAAATGGGGGGAGATAGTATCCATGTCTAAGATGACCCACAATTTTGAACTTTTTTTAAATAAAAAAACAGTCTTATACATGGAAAAGTACGGTATTTCATAAAACTACTACAGGTAGAAAGAACGTCTGGAAACTAATGCCCAAAGAAACAGATTATTATTGTTGTTATCATAATCATCATCTAATATATTACCTTTCTTCTATTTCATCTGACATGTGTCAGATCACCATTAGTAGCACATAAGAGAAAACTTTACATTGGCTCACTCACTTCATTAAAGCATGCTGGATGAGGCCCAAGGTATATGATTACCAAAGTGGTGGAGATTGAGGAAAGTTTGTTCTACATTTCAGGCTGCTTTGTTTGGCTAACAGAGTTCCTTGTCTTGGCATTTCAAATACAGCCCCCACCCCCGACAGGTGGCTGATTTGATCTGTATGTGTGTGTGTGTGTGTACCCTAATATAAGCTGCATTCTACCTTTTAAGCCCTAAAAGGAGAAAATAAACCCCAGAAAACTTAACCGATGGCTTAAATGCATGTCTGAACCAACAAGAAATGCACCTGATAAGTTTTCACTCCTTTCTGTTTTCAATGACTGTGTGAAAATTTATGGGTGGGTGAATTTTCCCCTTGTTTGAAAGAAATTCACACATCTGGTTCTCCACTCGTCTGTCTGGCCACATCTGTTTGCACTTGTGCTTCCCATCCATATGTCTGCACAAGATATAGCAGATTTAAAATATATAGCCTTTTATAGATGTCACGGGGAGAGGGAGAGAGAATAATAGCCATGGCAGCTACTGAACCCTTGAGGCTGCTGAAGGCAAGCCAATAAGAAAGGTTTGTTTCTTTTGCTTGTATATGATTGGTGAGCTTTAATTCTTCCTGTGTATCAGCCTGGCTGATACTTATTTGGTAGGTAGGCACTCACTTAGGTGTGCCACTTTAAGGCAAAAACCTGTCCCTGCACCTGTGCTGTTAACAAATGAAGCAGGTGAAACATTTTCCAAGCGTGAATATCTGGTGGACAATGCTCTAGCAGCTCAACCCCTGCATGCCAGGGTGTTGCTAAATGAACTGGGGCAGAACCTGTAAAAGACACTCCTCCTATCTGCTCTCATGCTCCCACTCCTCCATCTACTTGCCACCTCTCCCCCTCCCCATGTCATGCTGTACTCACTTTGGTGTTTTCTAGAAATGCAGTGGACGCTCGGGTTGCAAACATGATCCATGCAGAATGCACGTTCACAACCCGCAGCATTCGCAACCCGTGTCTGCGCACACACGGGTTGTGATTTAGCGCTTCTGTGCATGTGCGACTGCCGAAACCCAGAAATAACCTGTTCCGGTACTTCCGGGTTTCGGCGGTCCATAGCCCAAAAAAACGCAACCTGAAGCGGCTGTAACCAAAGGTATGACTATAGTTACTAGAAATACTTTGTTGTCACTGTACCACTTGTTTACAGTGAGATTAAACGAGCCCCTCCCCGCAATTTCTCAGTCCTTGTTACACTCTGTGTGCTGTCATACGACCACCAACCCCAAACGTCAGCTGCAATGTTGCTGTCTTCCATTCAGCAGCCTCACAGCCCACGGGTAGAAACTGTTCTTTAACCTTTTGGTGCAGCTTATCATGCTTCTATATCTCTTGCCCGAGGGTAGGAGATTAAAAAGGTGCTGGCCAGGGTGTGAGTCATCCCTGAGAACGTTCTTCGCTCTTCTGAGGCAACGGTCTCCTGCAATGACATCTAGCAGACTCAAGGGACAGCCCATGATATCGTGTGCTGTTTTCACTGTTAGGATATCGTTCCGTTCCACCTTAAAAGGAACAGGCATGACTGTTGTGTGTCACATGCCTGTTTACTTCCAGCACAGGCTTGCTGGGAACTTCCATTTGTATATTGCTTTTGCTTTGCTGTTTGCTTGGACACGAAGGGAAGCAGACATGTTTTTTCTTTTGTTCCTGAACTATGCTGAATAAACGCCTGTAAATAATGCTTACACATGTCTCTGTCTGCCACTTCCATTGTGAGACGTTACTCACTCTGCTGACTAGTGTGTCTCTAAAGGTATTTGAGGCTTGTGTCGCTGTTTGATGCTATTCCGAGGACTGGAGATCACCCAGCTGGAGCCAGCTGGGGGCCTGCCAAATGCCCCCGTCTCCCCGGCAGTATCCCAACATTCACCACCCTCTGTAGGGACTTTCTGTCCATGGCTGTCAAACCAGCATACCATAGCAATTTCATAGCAATTTTTCTGACTTGGGAAATGTTACTGTGAGCATTCTCACTTGCTCCTCTTCCTGCTATCCTGCCGCTGGTCCTTAGGGACATAAGAAGCTCATTTATACACACACACATATATTGGTGTGTGTGGGGCGGAGGAGTAGTACCTCTGGTGGGGGAACCTTTGGTGCCCATGCTGCACTCAACTCTCACCTGTGGCTCCTAGAAGCTGGCAGCAGACACACCCTGGGAAGAGCTGTGACTAACCTGCTAAACCAGGTGAGGGTAGCCAATGGGTCTCAAACCCTTGGTGAGTTGGGGTGAGACCAATAGTGGGTTCGATGGTCAAGAAGGGAGTCTTTGTATATGCTATAGAGGGGAGTGAGGGGCAGATGGAGCTCATCAACCTGGGAATGTAGCCCATCTAGGGGAAAGCAAAACTCTTATCCTAAACCTCTGTTGCCTTGCAGGATATCTTTGGGGAAAGAAAAGGCTAAGGAATAAACCCTGCACAGATTTGGAGTAGGCATGATGACTGCCCACAAACAGTACATCTTGTCAGGATTCAACTTCAATTTATTGTTCTTCATCCAGCCCATTACTGCCTCCAGACAGTGGTCCAGCAGTACCAACCTGATGGTACAAGAGGGCAGAGTTGGATATCATCATTGTACTTATTAAACTGTTCCTGGCCGAACTCTCCTACCAGTTCCATGTAGATGGAAAACAGCATGGAGGACTTTTAGACCACTATCAAAAAGTCAAGGGGTCTGAGCATAAGTCCCTTAAACCACCTTCTGATAACAGTATTAAAGCCAGAAGTGGAACCATCACACCCAACATCCTCCCCACCAGGCTGCTCTTTCCATGGGTATCAAACAATCCATTCTTGCTGTGACATTTCAGAGCATAACTGTTGCCTCTTAGTAGAAATGACAGCACACCAGGACGTGTTTAAAAAGGTGAAATATCTACAATTTGCTCATAGGATGACACAAGCGTCTGCACAGCGTGGATTAATAAAGTTTTGCCCTGTGAATTACTGGGGAGAAAGCCAGAGTATCTTTTCTGTTAGTGAAATAAAACAGCCTACTTTTAAGACAGTCGCAAATGTAATTTGTTCATTTCTCAAGTCTAGCAACACATGCAATCTTTTTGTAAAGTAGTCTGATGTTGGGGGTGGGGGGGAACAAATGTAAATCTTGGCTCTAAAAACTGCATATTTATCCAGTGGAATGAAGGCCAGGAACCCAAACTCCACGGCAGTAGCAGAGCGCACTTCTTTTAGAACACAGACATAATTTAAACATTGTTTACTTACCGTTCAAAAGCAAAAAATAAAAGAATATCTCCCCACATTTACCATCAAAATATGCTCCCTAAGTTATTCTCCACTTTATAGTCCAGGCAGACTCTGTTCAGTGTAATTTACAAGTATGTTTCATAAAATAAATTACAATCATTTCAAACACAACAGCCGACACAGAACAGAAAACACACGCAGCAACAGCAGGAAAGGGGGCACAATAATAAATTTACCCCACCATATTAGCTTGTTGTCATAAAGGCCTTCCAAACTAATTTATAAAAGTATTTGACAGCTTTGTGAAGCTCGAAAGAAATCAAGCCTTGTAACTATCCCAGGAGGGCACCACAATAAACAAGGCCCTGTTCCTTGTGGTCTGAAGCCTAAATTCAAAATGCAAATTTACATAGAACAGGTCCCATCAGATGACTGGAATACATGGGACAGTTCACATGGAAGAAGCAAATCCATGAAAAGTCTGTGATTGCAGCATGCTGCAATTTCACTATATGGTTAAGACATTCAGGAGAAGATGTTCAGTTGCTTAGCCTGAAGGCCAGATGAGGCCAAAGGAAAGAGAGCATCTGCATTGTTCACTGAGCCCTACAGAGGAACTTTCGTGTGTGCTTCTTTTTCTGATTACATAAAATGTAACTGGTTTCTCATTCTCCCGCACCCAATTGCTGCTGCACATGAGGCTAGGTGTGTCAGTATTCTAACCTTTCTTGCCATAGTGCTCTGTGCCAGTCGCTAACAAGGCCTTGCGGAGCATTTGATTTCATCATTTGTAGAGCGGTTGGAAAAGCAAAAGGCAGATTTATAACAACAGTTGCTCACTCTAGTCCAACTAGCTTGGCACAAGAAAAGAGCTCAGCTTTTCAGAACAGCTTTTTGACATTCCATTGTGAGCTAAAGTGTTTGCAAATTACAGTTTTGAAATGACCAGATGTTCCTGTTGAAAAAGAAATAGATGGCCTAAAAAAGGAAAGATGAGGCCTGCTCTCAGGTATGTTGCAAACTGTCAACTCTGCAGCTAATGGATGGCATTCTATCATCTTAAAACGACTAAATTTGGGTGATTAATGCATTGATATTACAGTTGTAGTATATTTATAACTTCATCCATCAGTGTGATGCCATTTGCAAAGCATCAATGTGAAAGGTGAAAAAGGAGGAAAGGAGATTAATCTGTCATCCTTGTACAGAACAGCAGCAGTGGAAAGGTTCTCTTCAGACAAGAGTTTTTCGCATGAAGCAGACTATTGGTTTCATGTGTTGCGTTCACAGCTTGACCCTTTGTATTAAAAACAAAAAGAAGCGGCTTATTTCTGTTGTATCTGTTTCTGTTTTCAGAGAGAACTGAAGCTCAGTGGGAGCCTGTATGATTTTGAGTTTCAAAATGTCTGAGCAGGGCAAGATAAGAAAGAAAAATAGACTGATGACCAATGAAAAGAAAGACAAACAGACTGGAGACCAATGAAAAGCAACAAGGGAAATCTCATCGTGACCACCCATGGTGACTTAATTGGAATAGCCTGTCTAGGAAACAGTGGTGCCTAAATAAAATGTAATACTTCTCTATTACTCAGAAATGGAGCTGGCTTTCCGTCTCTCGGTCATTAAAGAGGGGATAATGGTACTAATTAAATGGGCAATCAGCATAGCAGATCACATGAGCCTGCTTGGATGGTTAACTACCAAGAATATACCTAGAGGTTCATCCATCTGTAGAATCACATAGCTGAAGCCAGTTTTTCACTGCAGAAACTGGCAGGTTGGCTGCACAGATCACCTGAACCACTTGCAAGCCTGGCTGTTGTGTTTTGAAATCTCAGTGGGCTCCAGATCTTTATTTCCTAGAGAGAGAGAGAAAGAAAATGACATGTAGACCAGCTTTCTGTCAAGATGTCTGGCAGATGGGAGGCCCTGCCCGTCTCTTGTTTTTCCACAGGCAAATAGGCAGCTAACCAAATTGCACAGAGAGGATGTTCCTGGCACCACATGGCAAGTAAGGCATGTGCTGCCAGGAACACCAGAGGAAGTGGGAAGCCTCGCTGCACAACTGAGCCTCTTCATTTAAAAAACACGACTGTTTTGGACATTTCTCTTAAGGTTATCAGATGGGCACTCCACCTATTAATTATTCTAATCATTTATATAATGCTTATCACCATAGTTTCTATCACTCCAGATATCTTCACACACAGTACAAGGAGGGCATTGGCCAGACCCTCCAAGTCCCTATTTTCAAGGGACAGTCCCAGATTTACAGAAGCCATCCCGGTTTCTGATTTGATTCCAGAAATGTCCCACTTTTCCTTAGGATGTCCTTATTTTCACTGAAGAAATGTTGGAGGGAAGCTACATTTTTGGCTTGGGTCTTAGGGAGATGGCCAAGACCATGGAACAAGCACCCACCATTTGAATGAAGGTCCCTGTTTCCTTACATTGCAAAATCTAAAACAGGATAGGCATTAGCCCTTCCAGAATCATTCGTCTTAAAAAAAAAACCAACAACCTATTCCTGGGTCAGTAGTATCAAACCCTGGGTCTTTTACATATCAGGGTGTGGTCATAATGGCATCTCCACAACATTCATAGAATCACCACACCATTGGTAGGGCTGGTAAGCTGATACCTTCAATAGACCAAAGAGTTAAGAAAAATATTGTGCACATGTTGCTGTGAGACTTAGGCTGTTTTACATAATACATTTAAAGCACATATTCCCCTGCCGCTGCCGCCGAATCCTGAGAACTGTAAGCTACATCTTGCAGAGCTACAATGCCAAGTGCCCTTGGAAGAGTTTGGAATTGATATCCTGCTTTATCACTACCAGAAGGAGTCTCAAAGCGGCTAACATTCTCCTTTTTCCCTTCCTCTCCCACAACAAACACTCTGTGAGGTGAGTGAGGCTGAGAGACTTCAGAGAAGTGTGACTAGCCCAAGGTCACCCAGCAGCTGCATGTGGAGGAGCAGGGAATCGAACCCGGTTCACTAGATTACAAGTCCACCGCTCTTAACCACTACACCACACTGGCTCCTTAATTAAACCACAGTTCCCAGGATTATTTGGAAGTGATGGGAAATGTTCTTTTATGGTGTATACACAGCTAGAGCAGCAGCAAAGTGGGTCAGGATGAAAATGGGGATCAAAATGTGGCTCAGGCCCCTGGGTTTCTTTTATACATTTTAGGAGGAGAAAAAAGTAAAATGCACCGCGAATGGAATAACCACACGTTTATTTATTTAAAATTGTCATAGACTAAAATTATTTGAATTAGTTGTGAAAAAATACTATTAACATATAACAACATCAGCTGTGCCCTTGTGCTTTTACAAAGAAAAGGTAGTCCAAATAAGGTATCCAAAAAAATCTGTATTGGATATGAAGGAAAATAAATCCGAAATGAATGGAAAAAGAAACAATTGCTATCAATGATGTTGCATAATCCACCAAGGCTGAAGGCAAAATAATAGTCTGATTCTCCCTGCAACCCTGGACAATGAGGGGTTGCAATGCCAATGTGATCTGGTTTAGTTTCATTTGGAGGAGAAAGAGGACTAGAGACTCAGGGTGCTTCTAAAGTGAGCTATATTTGGACCTGATTTTTCTGTGTATGTGTTTGGGACGTTGGTGTTCCTCCATTCCCATGTTTTTCTCTAGCCTAGGATAGTCATTGCTGTTCACATGTCATCCACACCAATAGGGGGAGCTAGACAGGATTACATATGGAGGAAGGAGTTGTTCCTCCCCTCAGTCACTTTTGCCCTCTCTCCACTGCCTTTTTCTGTTCTAGGCACATGTGCAAGTATTTCTGTGCAACAGGTCCCCTCTTCCTAAAGTGACCTTTGCTTGATGCAATCAAATGTTTGACTAACTATTGTCAGATTCTGGCAACTGCAGATAGCATCCAAACAGGTGTTCCCAAGGCAGTCTTCATCTCCCTTCTTGAAAATTATTGGTTGTGCAGAGACAGTCAAGTTCTTCAGAGATCAGATCAGTAGTTTATTAAGATTTTTCAGTACCTGTAACAGCAATGAATGAGAAAATTATATAACTATAATTGATTAAATTAACTGTATATTGGCTTTCTTTTCAAAGAAATGCCTTTCCCTCCTTTAAAATCGAACAACAGCTAGTGAATCTGAAAAACAAATGCCATCCCTTTGGGTGGTACAAAACTACTGGGATGAAACAAAGCTTAGAATAATTAAATTATGTCCTTGTTGATGCAGCGCTCAGCCTCTATAGAATTATTGGAAATACAGTCTTCTGTTTTGAATCAGATATGTAGGAAGATAAAGATAGATAAAAGGGAGGGAAGAGGTGGGAAGGATAATTCTTCAGAGATGACTGCAACTAACTTGCTCACATGAAGTGTCTCTTTCTACACCATGTAAGCTTTTTCTCTCAATATTCAGAGATCATGTATATTAAAAAAAAACCTTTTCACACACTCATTCTGAGATATTGATTAGCATCTTCTTCGTCCTTTCCTCATTCAACACCTTTCTCACCTGTGGTTTTGCAAACTTATGACATCTTGGGGAAACTGAAAAGCTTCATCACAGCTTCCACAGTCAGGTTTGTTAATTAAGGAGATGACTGCTACAATTTCTCATGGGATAAGTTCCTTGGAGAATTTGATGGCGAGAGCTACCTCCATAGCTGGGAAGCGAGGCACTTTAAGTGAAGGCGAATAAAGGGGAACTTGGTGGAGGCGTTACTGAAATCAAGTGTTATTGCTGGGCTGCATATTATCCAGTAATAAAAACCAGAACTTGGTGCTGCAACAAAGTCCAGCTCTCTGTCTCCATGTCTGAGTACCAAGAGTTCCATTCATTGCCACCCAAATCCAGACCATTACGCTATATCTAAAGGCTAACAGCACACATGCGGTTTGTTAACTTTACTCTTCTTGGATGCAGTTGCGCATGGCATTGACTTGCCTATAGTTTTAATGGGAATCAATGGCTCTTGGGGCCTTGTTGCAGCAGACCCATAAAGCCGCTGCTTTTGCTTCTGAAGAAAATGTCTGGTCCAGCTTGACTGGCTCTTCTTCCAAGAAAGCAGGCAAAAATGCTCTTTAAAATGTGGTTGAGATTATGCATTTTCTGCTTTAGGGGTTTGCTAAGCTCATTATAGAAGCAGAATGAAATTCCACAGCACATTTAACATTTTTATTGTTATGATTTTCTGTGCTTTGCTGAGCTAATAGAAAGTGACTTAGGCTGCAGCTGATCCAGGAGGGGAAGAAGCACAAGAATTCTGCAAGCCTGAATGGCATCACAATACGGAGACTACCAGTTTGGCTACTTGGTTGCTTGGGCTATTCCAAGGAAGGATTAAGAGGATTTCGGGGTCCAAGTTATTTAAAAACACACAGACTGAAGTGAGATCATTTTGCTACATATTTAAGGTGGAATATTTGAAAAGCTGTCAAGGTGGATTGGACAAATCGCCGATTGCGTTTTATAAGGTGTCTGTCCCTAGATACTTGCTCAAAGAAGCCATTCAACTTTTCTTCTTCTTCAGTCATCCACTTATCAGTAATGATCTCCCAAATGTTTTCATTCCCTTCTCTCTTCTCCTGAGCTGAAGGTAGTATTGGAATTTTGGATTATAAAACCGCCTTGAAATGTGTAAGAAGCTGAGAACCAATTCAAATGAAACAAATTATTACTTTGCATCCCAAACCCACCAATAACAGAATGGTCCGACTAACCACAAAATGGGGGAAAGAAAAAGGACCGTGTGGTGCCAGTTATGTAGAAGATTTCATGGCTATAGATAGCCCATTCGGTTCACACACCAACTTGGTAAATGATAAACGATGTCAGGTGTGGAGCCTGTGATGATATAACTGAGTTGAAATCAAGGTCTAGCAGAAACACCACCAAATATCTGAATGGTGATGCCTGCAAAGCTCTGTGTCTTTTTATGTGCTGCTGTGGTTATAGGGCTTTGGAAGCATGGAGAATCAGCTGTTTGCTGGTGCCTATAAAGCACTGGACCTTGGCCTGTGCAATTTGATAGCAAAGCATGCGGGCAAAATAAAATGGGTCACCTGACCTAGAATCATAGAATCATAGAGTTGGAAGAGACCGCAAGGGCCATCGAGTCCAACCCCCTGCCAAGCAGGAAACACCATCAGAGCACTCCTGACATATGGTTGTCAAGCCTCTGCTTAAAGACCTCCAAAGAAGGAGACTCCACCACACTCCTTGGCAGCAAATTCCACTGTCGAACAGCTCTTACTGTCAGGAAGTTCTTCCTAATGTTTAGGTGGAATCTTCTTTCTTGTAGTTTGACACCTCATTAAGATGTCAGTTGGTTGACAGGTGGGAGACTGTACCTACCTGCAAAACCTGGCCTGCGGAGGGTGAGGGAGAGGGACATGGAAGTATCCAGCTCTAGTTCCCTACAGATCTGCTGCCTCCAATCCCCCCTGGATTTAAATACCGGTATTTCTTTGTTAAAAGATTTTAACGAGTAACAAAAGTACATTCGGTGTCTCTGTTTTCAAATCGTAGAGTATTTCACACAGGACGATGACATTCAGTTTGAGACATTATTGTTATAGGCAACATGGGGTTGTGGGGGAAAGAGAAGTGGGGAGAGAGAAGTGGGGGGGGGAGTAAGTGGGCAATTCCCTCAGATTTACACCATCTGCCTGACCCCCAGTTTCTTTGGATCAGCTTGCTACTTTCCTCTAGCTCAGAGATTCGTATCAGGGGCAGTTTATAGTTGTTTCTTTTAATCCACAAACCTATGTGCCACTATGTGTCTAGGCCTGAATATGTAGAAGCCACTATACTGTATATTGTGGGGGATGTCCTAATTTCAGTTCCAACCTGATTGGCACTCAACCACCTTAGTTCACTGTTGGAGGGAATAATGATTTGGGCATTGTTCTACAGTAATTCTTTGCAGAACTCTCGATAATTTCCATCACGGGGCTTGGTACAACACTGTCTACACAACAATGACCAGATTGTTTTAATAAGGTATACAAACTGCCACAGATTTCTTAGATGGCACTATTCAAACTTTGCCCTGGTTGAGTATGAATGAAGGCCATACTGTCTTCCATTTCATATCATATATACTCATCCCATGTGCAGGATATTAGTCAGGATGGTAATAGGATGGTAGAGGAGTCTGGGCAATTGCTTTACAAAAATCGGAACATGATGTGTGTGTCTCCTGATCGCCATTTTGACATGTAATTTCCACATGGCACAAATCTGTCTTTAAAGTGATTCTGCACTCAGCCAATCTGGTGCTGATTTTGACCTTGTGAAAGTAATTTTTGTCTGTAATGTAATAACTAGGGCTGTATTGTTTAAAGCAAGAGGACCGTATTGCTTAAACTGCTTATTTCAAAGTACGAAACCTGATTATTTCTTTGCACATTCTCCAAGTAGAATATTTGCTATTGTACATAAGCTATCTATTAATACTGGAAAATAGTTTTCTGGCTTTGGATAAATTTCACAAAATAAATATAGAATGACCATGGAAAAACAAATATAACACTGTGGATTGAAAACTGCATCTACTTTGTAGCTGCTGATTCGTGGAATCCTAATGATTGAGTAAAAGTCAAATATCACCAACTGATAAGGTGCCTTGAGAGCACTCATTGCTGTCAGGAGAAGACCAGAAATAAACCACATAAATGAAGTTGACTCTTTATTAGAAGAACCAAGGTCTGCTCAGGAAGGCCAGGCCCAATGAGCAGAACAACTCTTATTGGTAGGTCTTGCTTGTTTGAGACAGTTTTGAAGACTAAAGGTCCCCACCTTCCTACAACTGCCTACATCTTCCTCCCCTCCCAGGTCATTCCAAAGCAATCTGAGACTACACCAACATGCCTGCCTTTGCTCCTCCCACTTCATACCTCTCCTGCTCCTGGGAGATAAGAGGGGAAGGGAGCTTGTCCCAGCAGGAGGGGGAGACAGCCTGGCTTCTTCACCAGCCTGATTCATCTCTGCCTCTGGGCCTCCCTCCTCTCCTCCTTCTGATTCTAGACTTCTCTCTGCCACAGACTCTCCCTGCTCACTAAGCCCTTTATCTCTTTAGCTTCCAACACCACTTCCCCCCAGTCTTCTCCATCTTCTCTCTCTGGCCACCCATTGTCATCCCACTGCCACTCCCAGGCTCTGAGCCTTCTTCCTTTGGGGGATCCCAGCTGGTTCCTCCTACCACGCCTCTGTAACCAGCCAGTCCATGACACCTACCTAGGGCCAATCCAATTCATATCTTTGGTTCATGGTAGCCAAGAGAACTGTGCCATGCAAATTTCCTTCAGAGGAGAGCGTAGATTCCAGACTCAAGATCAAAATGAAGTTTGGGGACACCCAAGGCTGTCTTTGCTATGCTATTTTGATCCTGAGCCCATCCCAGAATCTGTGGATGTATCGGTTGATAGAATTGCTACTTATGTCCAAGATAGTTAAAAGCGCACAGCTCCTCTGCTTGTGGTTAACATCCATGCTGCTGTTTTTGATCAGTGGGGCATCTGGTGAACTTTCCATTTGCAGAAGCTGCGACTTTGCCCACTTCCCACATTGAGGAGGATCTGCCAAGTGGTTGCCTGCTCACAAAGAGCACCCTCATTGGCTAAGAGCAAGGGGTAGCCACCCCAGGGGCACACATAGAAAAAACCGCAGCATCCACAAACAGGGTGACTGTTTGCACCAGTTTTCAGCGTTAAATAACACGCTCAGGAGAAAATTCCTGGATGTCTTTTGGAATACAGAGATGAGTGGCAGCTCATGATTTAGAAAAGAGGAGGCTGAGCTGTTGTGGTTGGCAGTGGCTGTGACTTGAGTAATCTGAGGTTAGGTGGGATATAAACATTGCTCCATGAGCCAGTTACTTCTGATTCGGAGAATATCCATGTTTAGCCTGGCTTAAAGGATTGACCTTCTGGCCTTTTAGCCTATCGCCATGTAGGGAATTTTGCTCCGATTCCACATCAGCCACTCAATGAAGAAAACATTTGATAGAGCTATAATCTGTTTATTTGCTTATTTTAATTTCGAGCCTGCCCCACGCACGAGGCTGAGTGAAGTAATAGTTTAACCATTTTATATAAACTGTCAGTTAAAAACCTTATTTAAACTGAGAATATTTAGTTAATATCATCCTAAAAGGATTCTCATGGACATTTTGGTCACTGTGAAAAGGACTCTCTCCCAAAAAAGGGATATAATTATTCACCTAGGCTGCAAGCACACTATACTTTTAAAACACATTCAAAGCACATTCTTTCCCTCAAAGGATTCTGGGCCCTGTAGTTTACTCCTCAGAGAGTCACAATTCCCAGCAACCTTTAATGAACTACAATGCCCGGAATTCTTTGAGGGAGAAAATGTGCTTTGAATGTGCTGTAAAAGTATAGGTTTGTGGGGTCGGTCTACATGATGCTCTGAGTCCCTTTCCAATTCTTGGTGACCTGTACCCAGTTAAGGTAAAAACGAATGGAGGATTCTATTGCTAACTCAGCACTTGTAAGATAGCCTTAGCTTGCCACTTAAGTACCTTCATTAGTATAACCAAAGATGTTGCTCTGAGCTAGAGGGAAAATGTGTGCGCCTTCCTCTCACTCCACAATAACCAGGACAGTTGCAGGTGAGCTGAGCTGGGACACAGAGACATAATTTATTTTCTGCTGAATCCAACCTGTGGCTATGAGAAAAGCCCTCTTGGGGTGTTAATGCTCCTCCATCTTAGGCTCGAGTTATGGATATGTGTAAATAAACCGTATATCCTAAAGACACAAAAGTCTCTGCTGCTCCTCGTTCCAAGGAAATCAAACCCAGGGTAAGTGCTGCAAACCCTAGAATCTCTCACTGCTTTGAGATTGGGGTGACATTCAGCTAGAGTGTATACACAGCCCAAGCCAGCATGCCTTGCCTTGAATAGACTAAATCTGCCCACACCGATGCCATCAGTGTTGCTCTTATGTTTAAAATGTTTTTTTTGGGGGGGGGGGTTAAGAACTTTGCTTCAGGATAAGAACAGAAATTGGGCTCCGGCGGTGCGGCAGCAGCAGGAGGCCCCATTAGCGAAAGTGGTGCTTCAGGTTAAGAACAGTTTCAGGTTAAGAACGGACCTCCGGAACGAATTAAGTACTTAACTTGAGGTACCACTGTATGTATTTTGTGTTTTTATATTGTGATTTTATCCTGTGAACTGTCCTGAGACCTGCGGGTATAGGGGAGTATACAAACGAAACAAACTAACTGACTGACTGACTAATCCCTGATAGACTGGCAGGGCAATCCTGACTCATGTTGCTGGGTAGTCGGTTAAAGTACATTTTCCCTCCTCTTAGCTCCACTGGAAACTCCTAATCCTTTAAAAAAAACGGATCTAAGCTAGAGGTCATCTTCTCCTATAAATAGGTGCTGAAAATGATTGACATGGCTGTTACTGTGCTGGTGATGGGGACTGAGTTAAGTTCCTTTGGTAGAGTTACTCAAAAGAGCAAGGCATCAGTCACATTCCTGTGAGATGTTTTCTTAAAGACAGGAATACACTGGGCGACATCATGAGACAAGACACATTCCCAAAATTCCATGTAATATCAGACCTCTAAACACGACCAAAAATGTTAGTGTTCTTTGCAACTAAATCCACTGTCAGCCTATCCAGATCTTCAATCTTTGCACAGTCAAACTGAATCATGACCAAGCTATAGGAAGCATCCTACCAACTTAGCAATCAGTGGTCAGGTGTAATTTATTAACTGGGAAGCAAAGGCTGTGGAAACTGGCTACTCAGATGGATCAGAAATCCTTTTCTCTTGGCTATGATCAAGCATAGGGCTTATTTCCATATGTACTAATTGCTTTTAAAAATCTGAGAAAAGTCCAGATGATAATACATTTTACATTTTTAAAAAAAAATTGGTAGTGGAGCTAGTGGGTAGAAGTTGTTTAAGTATAGGCAAACAGGGTGAAATGGAAAATTGATAAGGTCAGCTCATTTTCCCCCTCTTTGGCTGTTTCAGGGTTTGCTTTTTCTTAAGGATCATGGCTGGCATTTGAACAGCTTGCAAATTGAAACTAAATACACTTACATGACGTGTGATTTTATTGTTTCTATTCCACATCTGGAAGCTGTAATGTAGCAACACTGTTGTGTCATGCAAATTGATACGAACTGAGAATTTTACTAGGACAATCCAATTGTCATATGCATATTCTAGACACATACTCACATGTAAATAGATCTACTGTGTCCATAAATCCAAATAAAATATGCCACAATGTAAGCTTTTCAAGCTATTCTTTGGAGTCACTCATATGAAAATAAGCCTTAAACCTGATCTCAGCCAGAAACGAGCAGGCGAGAGAAAGCCTTGTGCGCAGCCAGTTTTCACAGTCTTTCCAAAGCTCTACAAGTAATAACTAACACCTGACAATTAGAACCAAACTACTATGTTCCAGAAACAAAATTTCACAACCAAATTAAGCCAGCTAAGTGATAACAATGTGTGCAGTGACAAAGGACGCACACTTACCATGTCAACATACACCGGCAAATCTTTGCATGCAGGTTGCTTGGCCTGTGCAAAGTCCTCGTGCGAATTTCAGTCATATGCTAAGCTGTGAGGGGCTAACCTACAGCATGTATATCTCAAGTGGCAGAGAGCGTTTGTGGTCTGATGATGGGACAGGGCCTGGGCGTTGCAGAGTCAGGTTGTGCTCCAAGACATGGAGACCAGTGTATGCTCTTATGCTGTGCTGTTCTGTTCTATAGAGTGACCTACTCTCATACATGTGCCCTAACTAAGCTCTGGGTTTGTTTATTCATTTCCCCCTCTAATATGTGCCATTGCTCACTCACTTGGCAGGGGTGAGGAATCTGTGGCCCTCTAGATCATGGGTAGGCGCACTAAGGCCCAGGGGCCGGATCTGGCCCAATCGCCTTCTAAATCCGGCCCGCGGATGGTCTGGGAATTAGCATGTTTTCACATGAGTAGAATGTGTGCTTTTATTTAAAATGCATCTCTGGGTTATTTATGGGGCATAGGAATTCGTTCATTTTCCCCAAAAAATTAGTCTGGCCCCCCACAAGGTCTGAGAGACA
Source organism: Podarcis cretensis (assembly GCF_951804945.1). Classification (NCBI taxonomy): domain Eukaryota; kingdom Metazoa; phylum Chordata; class Lepidosauria; order Squamata; family Lacertidae; genus Podarcis; species Podarcis cretensis. The sequence continues at coordinate 21,366,125 of NC_137181.1, forward strand.
GTGGACCGGCCCCCGGCTGAAAAAGTTTGCTGACCCCTGCTCTAGATGCTTCTAGACAGGTGGCTGTTAGGGGCAATGAGCAGTTGTCCTCCAGCAACGTATGGAGGGTTGCAGGTTCTTCTCCCCTGTGCTTAAGGAATCTGGGTTTTGTTTTATTAAACATATTCCTAAATCAGACGTTAGCAAACATTTGAAATTCAAGGATGGGTTTACTGATGCTAAAGGATTCGTGATTGATGGAGTTGGGAACCGTGACCAAATGACTGCTTTTTAAAACTGGTTTTTAAAAGAGAGCCAGTGTGGTGTAGTGGTTAGGAGCAATGGACTTGTAATCTGGTGAACCGGATTTGCTTCCCCGCTCCTCCACATGCAGCTGCTGGGTGACCTTGGGCTAGTCACACTTCTCTGAAGTCTCTCAACCTCACTCACCTCACAGAGTGTTTGTTGTGGGGGAAGAAGGGAAAGGAGAATGTGAGCCTCTTTGAGACTCCTTAGGGTAGTCATAAAGCAGGATATCAAATCCAAACTCAAAAAAACTCACTAGACCAGATCCATTACCATCAGCAAACTTATATGGTCCTAAACAATCCGTAGTGTGAATTTGCTGGGAAGGACAAAATATTACAAGCTACTGAAGCATGGTTGTTGAGACCTACCACCCCAGGAGCTTGAAAATAACTCAAAGCCTAAGAGGTACCTGTATTATAATTTTTTTACTGTTTCAGCCAAATTCATATCATAGTTTTCCTTTTGAGAAACTACTCGGTTATTGCCGCATTAGAAGACTGCAGATGTATAGTTATGGCGCTTCCTCACATTTCCAAGAGTGGAAAGATCAACAAAAAGAGTATTATGGAAACAATTTCTTTTCATGACATTATGTCACAAGAATTAGACAAACATTTTCTCTTCTGTTGCTGAATGTGTGCAGCATCTTAATGAAGAGCTGCATGGAACTGGTATGAGACTCAACCCCAAACCAAGATTCCTTCTTCACAAAAAACATTCTGTTCGGTTTTGCTGACATGTGCATGTCATCATCTAAGGCTGACACTGAGAGGGAAATGCCATCATTAGCCGCTGTGACACCGCCATGAAGATGAGTGCAAGCGCATATTTCTCCACACAGCACATTTGATAACTATGAAAGAGACGAGAATGTGAAAAGTACACAAATGATAGACAACATGCCACACACATCCTCAAGAACTCAACCTGAGGGGAAAATATGATATGCTATTTTTCAGCTAATTAGATCAGAGCAGAACTGAACAGATGGAAATGTGAAATAGTTGTGGAGTGCTTACCTAAACCGTTAAAAGATACGGAGTGCTGAAAATGAGCCCAAGCTCAGCCAGGGAGCAACTGCTTCACATGCAGAAGGTCACTGGTTAAATCTCTGGCAACTCCAGGGTAGGCATGGGAATGTGTCATTCTGAAACAGTGGAGCACTGCTGCCAGTCAGTGTTAGACCACACTAAGCTAGATGGATTGATGGTCTGAGTTGGTGTAAGGCAGCTTCTTATGTTTCTATGCATAGCAAGAGAGATGGTGGTTCTGAAAGCATGCAGTTCAAAAAAATCCAAGTACCTCTTTTCCTCCTGAGGTAGTCATTGAATGATCCTCAGTAAGAAACATGGGGTTGTATCCAGTGTTTATCTATGAAGATTATTTAGACCCCATGAAATTAATGGAGATATCTAACTAAGGTTTGTTGGTTGTCTACAACCCATAGTTTCCCTTCCTGTTATTGAGTAGCTAACTAGAAGCCATTTAATTTACTTCTTTTTTTTTAAAGTTGTACACTTTTTTTAAAAAAAATAACTTTAAAACTCAATTGTAGACAAAAATTAGAACAAAGTCAATATATCAGCACCATATGACAGAAACACAGTGTGGTGTTTTTTCCATGAGATGCCTTTTTCACCTATCACATTTGCCACATGTGCAGATGAGCCTCATGCTCACTTCTCATGTGAACACCATTTTATTTATTATCAACTACTGGTAAAAAAAGGTTATTGTAAAAACTGTGCAGCCTTAAAAATCCAAGGAACTTGTCAGGGAACTGCCATCGGAGCCAGAGGGAGAGGGAGGGCTCCAGAGGGATTACGGAGAGCGTCCCAGGAGGGAGAGAAGCAGCCCATCTTTTGGGGAGGGAAATCAGCGTAGCACCAGTGGAGAAGGGGGGCAGATGGGGGAATCGGCGAGGTGGCTCCATGACTCCTCGCTGGAGACCAGCGGGGAGAGCACGGGTCCTCCGCTGCCCACACCTTCCCTGCGCAGAAGGCTTCCGCGCAGGGAGAGTAGGCGGAGACTAGGCGTCAAAGAGCTTCTTTGCTGGAAGAAGTTCAAGAAACGCCAACTGACGGATTCTGCCAGCAACTGAGACAGCCACAGGTGAGTGGCTGTCCGGACAGAATAGGGTTCACCCAGGTAACTCAGCCAGGTGTGGTGACGACTTACGCACGAGCAACCCCTAGAACCATTACAGAACTATTTGACAGAGGGCTGTGGGATGCAACCAGAAATATGTGCAGCTATGTGGTGGGAACCCTTACAATAATTGCCAGCAGAAATCAGAGGAAAAAACTAACAAAATCCTTACCCTTCTTTATTTGTCCCACATTAACAAAATAGTTAGCCCAGTAAGCTGGAAAATTTGCAAAACAAAAGGCTCATGTTCTCATATGTGGTGGACCCACAAAATAGTCACAATATTTTTGAGTAAGACCCTTACAAAGATATCTGAACTTACTGATCAAAATGTAAACCCTGATACTAGGCTAGCTTTATGCTTCATGTTTAATGTTGCTAACAATGACACCCTCCATAAATTTCAGCTGACCCAAGGACAGTGAAAAGAAGGGAAATGTGACTGTCAACATATGGAAAACCCAGAGGAAGAGAATGTATTACCAAAGCAAATTGTGTGGCAAATCTGCTTGTTTGATTGTTCTTAATGACAAAAGTGGATTAGACCTATGGTTTTCTGGAACTCCCATAATGTTGCACCAGAAAGTCAGATGTGAATGTTTTGCCAGAAGTCTATTATGTCTAGCCAGTATTCAGTACCTGGAAGTTCTTGTCACTCTCACCACTGATTGCTCCATTCCCCACTAAGATCACTGTTTAGTGCGTAATGAGGTGAGCGGAAAAATGAACTCACTTTATCACACACGGAAAAGCAATCTGCAAGAGTGACAAAGTGATCAAACGACCTCTTTGCCACATGTTCAGATGTGACTCACATTCACTTCTCATGAGATCACAGCATGTGACTCATCGTGATCATGTGACTTGGCCTTCATTTCGTGAGCAACTGGCTAAAGCAGATGACCACACTTACTAGATTAATGGAAAGATCTCCTGTTAGTAGTGAGAGCAAAAGGATGGGAATGGCGTTGGCAGGAGGCATATGTTTTGCCTCTGAGTTATGTGTAGAAAAACAAACATGACATTCTTTATAGCAAATATTGTTGGTTGGGATAGAAAAATAGGTATAAAAGGAGAATTTCCTGGATAATTAAAATCCAGGTTTGGGACAGATACTCTTTGGTGAGAGAACCCCAGCAGAGATTTAAAATCTCAAAACGTACAGCAAAGTAAAGCATGGACATATAGGCTATTAGACCTTTAAAATATGCTCTTCTAAGTTCGTTCCAAAATTCCCTTCTTTCCTCTGCATAGAAAAAGACCACACATTTGGTAAGTTAAAAATAATTTACTTACAAACTCTTCAAAGGTCAGGTTCATGTGCTTTTCCATACAGCAGTCAGAAAACATAGGCAGTAAAACTTATATTAGTTCCAGTGTGGTGAATGTTCCTAAATTATTTGTATAGGAACACAACAATGGCTTTATAAGAAAGCTATACCTCTTTACATGCCTGAGTTCACATGGTATATGGAGGGGAACGATAGACTTGACTTCCTTTCTCCCAAGGTGCCTAGCTAAGCCTGGTAGGACAGCTTATTCTATGGCATAAACCTGCACATACATTAATTAGACTCAATCTTTTCGGTTATATGAGGCTAGTTATCCTACAAATATAATGCTACAATTATCCCAACTAGATTAAGATTGTGGAGTTTTCTGTCAGTGATCCCATCATGGCCTGGTTCACACAATACACTTACCTTGTTACTTTTTCTTGTCTTGAGGTGTCTCGTGAGAGTCTGATTATTCTAGACATTTCTAGAGCTAGATTCCCCTAACTTTTCTCTGTTCCACTTGGATGGAAAGTCACAGTCAAGTTATGAGCTAGTGAAATCTTTCACTTTGCAACAGACCTGTACCCCAACGAAGGAACCATTTGTCACCTTCGCCCCGGCGCAATGTATGTCTGTTACCACAGACCAGAGGTTGGCTGAACTGAAGGAGAGAGTTCAGTGCAAAACCCTATAAACAGGCTCTCACTCCAGCACAGCCACTAGCCCATTTTAATGGCATGCAGCGATCTGAGGACAGAACTGGGCTAACTCCAGGAAGTCCTGAGCCAGTCATTATTTCCAGGAACATAACCCAGAATTAATACAGTAGGAAAAATACATCTAATAAGTCCAACTCTTTCTTCTTTTGCTAACTAAAATAAACATTTTTCTAACCTGTATTGTTTCTGGCTCCATTTTCTTCTCCGCCTCTTGCGAGAGTTTACTTCAAAGTTCCTCGCTGGGTGTTTGGCAGCTCAGGCTTGATCTATGGTGTGACCTAGCAATACACAGCATCCACAGCGCACACCATATAATGCTCTGTAAAGTTCAGCTTTTATTGGAAGTGAGGTTGCATAAATAAACACTCTTACCTTAATGTGCAGTAAAACAGTCTGAGTTGCAAACGTACTGCAGGGTTTGTGTAGTTTAGCATATACTCGAGAAGCAAAGAGAAAGGGGAAATCATAGACGGGCACCTATTTGACTGTGAGCCTGCCTGAAGTCTGACTGGCACCCTGCGCTTTCTATGCCATTCCTGATGAAGTCTTGTCACCTGTCTTCTTCTAATATGCTTATCCTAGCACTGTATATTTTTACACGCCTGATCCTACAGACTGCCTTAACCTGCACAAATGCTGCCAGTGTGGTGTAGTGGTTAAGAGCAATAGACTCGTAATCTGGGGAACCGGGTTCACGTCTCCGCTCCTCCACATGCAGCTGCTGGGTGACCTTGGGCTAGTCACACTTCTTGAAGTCTCTCAGCCCCACTCACCTCACAGAGTGTTTGTTGTGGGGAAGGAAGGGAAAGGAGAATGTTAGCTGCTTTGAGACTTCTTCAGGTAGTGATAAAGCGGGATATCAAATCCAAACTCTTCTTCTTCTTCTGTGATTCTGTTCCCAGAGAAAGAAGTCATCAGCTTCTGTGCCGGACGTACTACAATGTCATTAACACCTTTCCCTGTTATTATTTATCTATTTATTACCTGCCCTTTACTCCAAGATCCCAGCTTAGGGTCACAACATTAAAACACAAAATTATCAGGAAAAGCTACACGGCTACAAGTTCCTCAGTGAGTCAGCCAAGCATATGCACTGGGGTGGCGGGTGCCTTAAAAATTATTTTTATAGCTTACTGTATTTATTTCATAAAACTTTCCTCTGCATTTAGTGCTTTCAGAACACGCTCATCTATTTTTCAGGCTTCTATGCATTTTTCAGGAATCATTCTTTTCGATGGGAGCTACAGCCTGACTTCTGCTACCTATAACGTTGGCATTTCAAATGTGAGCGGAATAAAATTTGTATGCTTTAAGATGCTCTCTTGGAGCACCATGCATGCCAAATATTAGGTAGATTGGACAAAGAGTCCCTATTTGAGATGCAGGTTGTTGTTTTTTGTTTGTTTTTTAAGGGTGACATCCAATAACCTTCACGGTTTTTTTCAGTGTAGGGTTCATGGAGAATTCCAGTGAAAACAGGAGTCAAAATTGCCAGTGTTTTGAGAGTGGATTTCATGCTCCTCAATCAGCTCATAGTGGTGAGGAAGAAATCGAAGTTAGAATCATAGAATCATAGAATCATAGAATCATAGAGTTGGAAGAGACCACAAGGGCCATCGAGTTCCCCCAGAATGTCTGCTTTATATACATTATTTACACAGTGGGCCCCACGTGATTGGCTAATTCCAGGATTCACCTGTAGGCCAATCAGGTTGCAGATTCACTTCCACCTGGAGCTGGATTGGGTGGTTCCTGTCAACCAATCTGCATTCTGGACCCTATTGTTCTAGGACCAATCAGACTGCTGCCTTTTGGATCCTATTCAACTCAGTACATAACAGTTTCTTAAGGGTGCTGACCTCACAGAACTACATTTCCCAGCGCCCTTTAACCACCCTTCCCAGAATTCCTCACAACTGTTTGAGGTATAACACTGATTAAAATATACGGTGTATGGAATCATAAAAATGTAGAGTTGGAAGGGACCCCAAGAGGCATCTAGTCCAAGCTCCTGCAACGCAGGAAAAGGTGGGACTCACTCTTCCTCCCTGTTTTATCCTCACAACTACCCGGTGAGGCAGGTTTGATGGAGAGACTGTCTGGCCCAAAGTCACCCCATGAGTTTTATGGAAAAGTAGGGATTTGAACCCTGATCTCCCAAGGTCCTAGTCCAACACTCTAACCACTATGCCACACTGCCTAATCTGTGGCCTTCCAGGTGTTGCTCAGCTGCAACTCTCAACACCCCTTGACCACAAACTTGACATGAGCCAACAGTGTGACGCGGCAGCTAAAAAAGCCAATGCAATTCTGGGCTGCATCAATAGGAGTATTGCATCTAGATCAAGGGAAGTAATAGTGCCACTGTATTCTGCTCTGGTCAGACCTCACCTGGAGTACTGTGTCTAGTTTTGGGACCACAGTTCAAGAAGGACACTGACAAACTGGAACGTGTCCAGAGGAGGGCAACCAAAATGGTCAAAGGCCTGGAAACAATGCCTTATGAGGAACGGCTAAGGGAGCTGGGCATGTTTAGCCTGGAGAAGAGGAGGTTAAGGGGTGATATGATGGCCATGTTCAAATATATAAAAGGATGTCACATAGAGGAGGGAGAAAGGTTGTTTTCTGCTGCTCCAGAGAAGCGGACATGGAGCAATGGATCCAAACTACAAGAAAGAAGATTCCACCTAAACATTAGGAAGAACTTCCTGACAGTAAGAGCTGTTCGACAGTGGAATTTGCTGCCAAGGAGTGTGGTGGAGTCTCCTTCTTTGGAGGTCTTTAAGCAGAGGCTTGACAACCATATGTCAGGAGTGCTCTGATGGTGTTTCCTGCTTGGCAGGGGGTTGGACTCGATGGCCCTTGTGGTCTCTTCCAACTCTATGATTCTATGATTCTATGACTGGGCGTGGCTGAGGGCAAATGGAGTCCACAGCTTCTGGAGGCCTTCAAGTTAGCCAACCCTGATGTGTAGCAATGTTTTGTTTTGAAAGAGCTTTCACCCAAGCTAAAATATGGATGTTTGACACAAAAATAGAAAAATAGATGTGACTTAGTAGAAATGTGCAGGATTGCACTATAAATGCAGGCCACATTCTCCTGTATAACCGGCCAGTAGCCACGGAAAACGCTTGCTTTTGTTAGGTCAGCTCTGGCATTGGTACTAATTCCAGTAAGTGGCTCTTTGTAGTCTCTTCCAAACCATTTAGCATTTCTGCATCAAATATTTGTAGCAGAATGCTTTCATCTGCATGCATTGCCTCAAACACAGGAGAGGGCCTTGCACATCTGAGGCACTTTTCTGCTTCCACTGAGACATTGCAATGTCACGGCTGAAATGTTTGAGAGTGAGACGAAGCAGGGATGCCTAACCTGCCTTCTCTCTGATCATCAAGCAGCGTGATGAGCTGCCCCAGAAAATACTATGAAAAACAAAACAAAACAAAAGAGCATAATGAAGAACACAGGGTCAAGAAATCACCGAGACAGCAGCCTTTCTCTTTCCATTTTCTACTTCAAGGCTATGCCTACAATAAGGATCCCATTAATGACACACAGACAATATTGCAAAATTACACATTCAAGATGTTATTGGAAAAGCCATGGTGTCTCTTCCTCATAATGAAAACTCAACGTTGTTTTAAATTGCTGTTCACAAAACAATAATATCTCTACATTTTTAACCAAGGGTGTGTGTGTGTGTGTGTGTGTGTGTGTGTATGTGTGTGTGATTCTGTGTGTATGTGAGGTGAATAATATAAGGGGCTGTATCCAATGCAGTTCAAAAGCATGTCAAAGTGCTAGTAGATAAATAGGGACTGCTCCGGTGGGAAGGTAAATGGCGTTTCCTTGCACTGTTCTGGTTCACCAGAAGCGGCTTAGTCATGCTGGCGACATGACCCGCAACCCCAGAGTCGGTCACGACTGGACCTGATGGCCAGGGGTCCCTTTACCTTTATCCAATGCTATTCCTCGTCAGAGTAGACACATTTAAATTAATGACCATGATGAACTGAGGTCTATTAATTTCATTGAGGACGGGAGTGGCGCTGTGGTCTAAAACACTGAGCCTTTTGGGCTTGCTGACCAGAAGGTCAGCGGTTCAAATCCCTGTGATGGAGTGAGCTTCCATTGCTCTGTCCCAGCTCCTGCCAATCTAGCAGTTTGAAAGCACGCTAGTGCAAATAGATAAATAGGTACCACTGTGGTGGGAAGGTAAACAATGTTTCCATGCACTCTGGTTTCCATCATGGTGTTCCGTTGCGCCAAAAGCGGTTTAGTGATGCTGGCCACATGACACGGAAAACTGTCTGCGGACAAATGCTGGCTCCCTTCAGCCTGAAAGTGAGATGAGCGCTGCAACTACATAGTTGCCTTTGACTGAACTTAACTGTCCAGGGGTCCTTTAAAGGTAAAGGTAAAGGGACCCTTGACCATTAGGTCCAGTTGTGGCCGACTCTGGGGTTGCGGCGCTTATCTCACTTTACTGGCCATGGGAGCCGGCGTACAGCTTCCGGGTCATGTGGCCAGCATGACTAAGCCGCTTCTGGCGAACCAGAGCAGTGCATGGAAACACCGTTTACCTTCCCGCCGGAGTGGTACCTATTTATCTACTTGCACTTTGACATGCTTTTGAACTGCTAGGTTGGCAGGAGCTGGGACTGAGCAACAGGAGCTTACCCTGTCGCAAGGATTCGAACCGCCGACCTTCTGATCGGCAAGCCCTAGGCTCTGTGGTTTAACCCACAGCGCCACCCGCGTCCCCTAGGGGTCTTTACCTTTACCTTATTCATTTCATTGGGTCTCCTCTAGTACTAGAGACAACATAATGTCACACAACACTAGTTTCTGATCCAAAGAAAGTACTGCGGAGCCTCATTTATCTGAGTAGCCTGGAGCAGAAGTGGCTAGACGTCAAGCTTGTGGGACCTGCTTTGTTTTTTACTAGACTCCCAAGGTGCACCAGCCAGAGCCAGGTGCAAAATTGTGGTGAGGGTTGAGGACCTGATGCAAAGTGCTGTTTAAAGGAGTTGGGCCAATGACCTCCACTGCAACTTAGGAGTCATAGCCTGTGATGATCACCATATACAAAACTACATCTGAATTACTTAAGAAAGGGGGGGGGGATTTTATTTTGTTTGCCTTAAAAAAAATTTTAGCCCCATCTTATCACACATTTGAAACTAACACATTAACCAACACACACTTGCCCTTCAAAATTCACTATTCTCTGAATTTTGTGGTGTGATTGCCCAATCAAACACCGTGTACAAAAGTGTCTGCGTTTGGGAGAAATTTGCATTAAGATGCATATATTAGTGAATACAGCATACAAAAATGGAGAATTGGGAGAAACTGCTTGCACAAAATGTGCACATAAGTCAAAACAGCATATGAGGAAATGGCAAATCGCTGCAGATGTGTGGAGATCTAGATTGGAAAAAGGATAAATTGAGAGAAACCAAAACAGGCAGATTAATCCACCCCAAAAGCTAATAGAATTCAGAGATTCTAACACTCTAAAACTAGCCATCAGCGTGGTTAGTAGCAGCTACTTTATAGGAGAAAGGAAACCTTGAACATGCAGTGGTCCTCAGGATTCCTGCAAGGCATCTACTGTGTGTCTACCTGGAATTTGTGGTTGAAGATAGGAGATGGCACATCCATCACATTAAATAGTCCTATTGATTTTTAGTTGCAATTTTTATTGCTTCTTTTATTTCTTATATTGTATATTTTATTTCTTATATTGTATTTTATAGAATTACAACTGCTACAACAAGCAGAAAAATCATGAAGCAATTTTCAATGGTCTTTGAGTGGGGGAAGGTTAGGAACCACTGGGGTTGGGAACAGCTGGCTAAACAGCTGGGCCGCAACTCAAAAAGTCTCCAGTTAGGGAGCAGGGCAAGGAACAGCTGCTACCATTACCATCCATAATGAATGGTGGACACCTAATTTAAGAAATGTATTAATCAGGAAACTGGGAAAGTAGCAGAGAACACTTACATGTTCAAAACCTCACTGAAACAAGCAGGGTTGGTGGTTTGGGTGCTTTATTTGCAAATGTATGTTTACAAATATTGCTGAGTTACATATTTGTATTTCCACGTTATCCTCCAATCTGAACATTTGGTTACTAGAAAACAATAGAAATGTCGCATGTTGCAGACAGACACCCAGCCACACAATAAGTAGCTGATGACACATTAGAACACGCCCTTCTCAACAACAAATCAGGCCATGTCAACAGAACTGAATAAGTCAGATAGCTGAGTATTAGTAAGTGCACAAATATTCACATAAATAAAAACAGATTTGAAAAAAGAAGAAGTCTTTGCTGCTGCTGCTGCTGCTGCTGCTGCTGCTGCTGCTGTTCGGAAACAGACAATAATGCACATTCAATTATGTGAAACGACACTCTAGAAATACGGTGGCTGCTGCCAGTGGGGGAATGTGGGAGCTTTGTAAGGGTGGGGTCACTTGCACCGTGCCAACAAAAGAGGAAACATATTCCCCAAAAGGACGACAAAAGATGAGGCAGATATGCTAATATACATTTAGGGATGCAAATTTAGAAACAATTACTATAGTTCACACAGAAACACAGTGGTACCTCGGGTTACAGACGCTTCAGGTTACAGACTCTGCTAACCCAGAAATAGTACTTTGGGTTAAGAACTTTGCTTCAGGATGAGAACAGCAGCAGCGAGAGGCCCCATTAGCTAAAGCAGTACCTCAGGTTAAGAACAGTTTCAAGTTAAGAATGGACCTCCAGAACGAATTAAGTTCTTAACTCGAGGTACCACTGTAGAGTAACATCCCACAGGTGACCTCAACTGCTGCTGCTGACCAGGTGATAAATGGTGATAAATGTCTTCAAGGCTCTTGGTGCTCTGCCTTCTGATGGTTCCTCCTCTTTAGACTTGACAGCCCTTCAGATACAGGGCTGTCCTCTGAAAAATAGGAGCGCCATATTTGTGGATGGCTCACCAAGCTGTTCTAGGTTCATGTAATGTTTCCAGCCCTGAGGTGGGACAATCATCAGGTCAGCTAAGTGCCATGGTAAGCATTCCTTTCGTTACAGGCCTGAGGTACAGAGGGACCAGAAGTTTCTTCACCTGCTCCCTTTCTCCCTACCTTGGTGTGTCTTTGTCTTCAGCAACTCCTTGATGCACAACTCCTCTTTCCCCCCACCACGACTCAAGGAAGTTCCTGCATCTCTAGGAGCCCTTGTTCCAGTGGCAAACCAGCAGTCCCTGGATCATAGAGCTGCACCAACAATACCCACCCAAGCAGCAAACTCAGGCCAAGAGCCTAGGTTTTCTGAGAGCTGTATTTGCCATAACAACTGTGCACATGGTAAATACTTTCCAACATTTCTCTGATGAAAACAGGGACATCCTTAGGAAAACTAGAACATTCCATGATTAAATCGGAAACTGGGGCTGCTCCTGTAAATCTGGGACTGTCCATGGAAAATAGGGACACTTGGAGGGTCTGATGGTACTGTTTAGACCCGATAAATGCTTGTCATGTGGCACAAGTACAAAACTCTGCAACTCAGGGCCATCCATACTAAACTGTCTTCTTTTAGCATATGTTCAGTTCCCACTTCAGTATCTGCATGCATTTCAGGACTGCGTCTATGTATCTTATTCTACAAAAATTCCACAACATATTCACAACAGATTGGGCATTGTGTATAGCTTTTCAACAATACCCAAAATCCATTTATATCCAGCTGACTACTGCTGCCACCACCCTCATTCCCAGATGACCCTGCCAGTTTTTTTATTGCTTTTCTCCGGCTAAACCATTGCTATTTAGTTATTAAACCATCTGCAGCTTTTTTTCTGTGGCATCCTGAAGCCATTTGAAAGATCGTCCCTCTGCCTCTTAATATCAACATGGAGTTTCAACCCTGCCCTATTAAAGCACAAATGAAAACCATCCCATGTAAGGGTGAAACTGCATGAGGATTCAGAACAAAGACAAGGATCCACAGGCTGTTCATTCGTATGCAGAGTCTCTGATGACTCTTCCAGCTCCCAGCAATTTCCCACAACTGCCAAGGGCTTGAGGTCTGGGAAATAAACCAAACCCTTCAAATATGGTGCTCACTTGCTAAGAAGCAAGCAAGTGAGCTGGGATGTTTCGTGCTCTAAGAGGATTTTACCATCACATGGGATTTTCCTCTGCATTTATGCTGGAAGTGCAGCCAGGGTCAACCCACCTATATGATGAATGGGACATTTGTCCCAGGAACTAGCCTTTCTGGCCTCAATCCAGAGAAAGTCAGTCATACTGAGCCATTGAAATTAGAAGGGCAAGTTAGATGCAAATATAGTGACAGTTGTGCCTTCCAAGGAGTGGCACCCTGGTTCTGAAACTTCTTGCCCCATGAAATTCAGCGGGCACCTGTTTTTCACATTTAGGCACCAGGTAAAACATGGCTTTTTATACAGGCTTTTAATTTTTGCCACTAATGTGCAGCCATAGGATGCTTCATATATTGTTGATTTTATTGGAGTGATGTATTATTTTAGGAGGTTATTGCTACTCACTCCAATAGCTTTTGATTAAAGGTGGGATGTAAATATTTTAAATGAATGAATGAATGGTTGCCAGTATGCCCATTGGTACATCCTGTGGCATATATGAAACACCGCAGTATATATATCCCCTTAAAAATTCACAATCCATAACAGACTGCTTGCTCCTCCTGCTCAGTTCCTGCTTGCAGTGGTTTGGCCTCTCCTATGTTGAACATGCTTCCTTGAGATGTGCCCTCATTTCATCAGATGCTGGGATTAGACACCCACCCTACCTTCTGATCTGAACAGAGGCAAGGTGCAAATAGCTCTGCTCTGTGTGAACAAGTGTGGTGGTGTCTGATGTATGGGTCTTCCCAGCCCCACACTGATATGTGGGGGTGGGGGCTATTGGGTTGGTGCTTTTATTTTTATTATGTATTTTGTATTTTTATATCTTGATTTCATTCTGTGAACTGCCCTGAGACCCCTGGGTATAGGGTGGTATAATAATAATAATAATAATAATAATAATAATAATAATAATAATAATATGAGGGCTTATGATGTAGGGGCTTCACTTTTTTGTGGTCCTGTTTCTTTACTTGTTTGTGGTCCTGTTTCTTTTTCTGCAGCAGCCATTTTCTGTATAGTTAGCCAGCAATAAATCACATGGAATAAGTGAAATTAACTCTATATTAGAAGAACCAAGTTCTGCTCAGGAGTGCCAGGCCTAATGAGCACAGCAACTTTTCTTGCCCCTATGAGGCAGTTGCAGAGACTGAAGGTCCCCGCTTTTCCACAGCTACCTAAGTCTCCTCCTCTCCCAGATCTTTCCCAAGCAAGCTGAGACTACCTCTCCTGGTCCTGGGAGACCGGGGGGAGGTGAGCTTGTCACAGCAGAAGCGGGAGACACCATGGCTTTTCCACCAGCCCGACTCATCTCTGCCTCTTGGCCTCCCATCTCTCCTGGGACCCAGCCAGTCCATGACTCCCTGCATCAGCCATCTTGTGATAGCACCCACAGTACTACCTCAAAATCCCAAATGTACTCACTGACCCAGAAAGATTGCTGACTTCTGAAATGATTTGGTTCCCTTTATATGTGATGGATGGGCTTTTCATGGTTCAGTGTGTCCAGGGTGGGGTGGGGTGCAACATGGATGCTCTCGCTGAGATTCCTGCATTGCAGGGAGGTGAACTAGATATCTGTTTGGTTCCCTTCCAACTTTGCAATGCTGCAATTCTATGCTTTTAGGTAATGCAGGCTGGTACCAGCCAGGACAACATTCTTCAGTGGGGCAGATAAGATGAAGAGGAAAGGAACTGAGGAGGAAGAGAGGAGGTCCAGGAAGAGAGAAGAATGGAAGAGGTGCAGAGCCAGTCTCCAGCTCGCATGCGACTAAGGACAAGAAGGCCATGCAGGTCAGACATAGAGTAGTGCCTTCCAAACTGCCTTGTAGCTATACCCACTGCTGTCTGGTCAGTTAAAAAAACCCCCAAAGACAGAGAAGAGAATAAAACTGGCAACTGGGTGCCACGTCTGGAAACTTTCACTCTCCACTTCATCTCACAGCTGCCGAAAATGAGCCGCCAAAGCAGTTGTCTTCAATTACAGGTCGAGCTGGAGAGACAAAGAGAGTAACAAGCAGTAGAGAAAGGCTTGCCAGCTCCTGGAAGACCCCATGTTTATCCATGGGTTCCTGAAACAGCCAATGTTTCCAAGGGGACTCTCGACTTTGTGTACGTCGGAGTAAGCTGCAAGCGCTAAAAGCCTAATCGCTCTACCCAATGTGGGTGCCAGCTGTTGTGGGTGAGCCATGATGGTGATGTTTATAGTCAGTCAGAAAGCTGGAATCCTGCCTTCATCCCAAAGACACTGTATTTTGACGTAATCAAAGCAGTAAGATCTATTTTCCACGACCAACGCTAAGACTGGAAACAGACCGTCTATATTTTTAGAGCGCATAAGGTGTTAAGATAAATGCATCACTACCCATTACATGCTCCCCTCTCTTCCTATAAGGTTACAGGTATTATTATTAATTAAGATAGTCTTTCCTGCTCTCCACCAGAAGGTCCCAGGTCAGGTTACAAAATACAAAAGCACAATCAAAACAGCAAAAGAAAACAGAAACTCCTTCCCATAATACACCCCCCCCAAAATCAATAATGCATATAACACAATACAAGGAGGACACCAAAATCAATTCTTCTGTTTTCAAAGGCCAAGAGTTGCATTGTCAGCAACTGGTGGAAGCTGTAATGATGGTGGCAGATGAACTTCTGGGAGAACAGAGTTCCCTGTTTGGGGGGCCATCACCAAGAAAGCCCTTTCATAAGCCATTACACCACAAACCTCTGAGAGCAGCTTCTACAGCCCCATAATCTTGAACTCTCTTGATTTCCCATTACTTACAGGGAATTTTGTTATGAAAAAGAACATCAAGAGGGCGAGACCCATGTATGCCACCTTGAGCTCCTGGGTGGAAAGGCAGGATTTAAATGCAACAACAACAACAACAACCTTTAAAAAAATTAAACAGTGATGTTGTGTTACCATGAGGTTTTCTACTGGAGTCTCTAATACGGTATTAGAGTGTTCTTCAAGAATTCTTGCACTCACTTTTGTATTAAGGCTGAGATACTGATTTTCTTTGACAACCACATAAATAAAATACTTATCCTGTGATCTTGCAGCTTTCTATTCCCTTGGAAGTACCATCAAAGACACTGGCACTTCTGAATAAGTTCATTCAGCACCACAGTCTAAGTATTTCCTCTCTATTCATAATCACGGGGTCCAGGGAAGGGTTATGTTTCTAGACTGGTGCATTGTCAACGGATATTTCCATCTATCTATCTATTTATTTTATATAATCCACAACAGCTGACAAGTTTTTAGAAATCTCATGGAACAGCATCACTGAATCGAAATACAAAGTCACGCTCCAAAACCTCAGAGATGTTGGGTACAATCACCATCAACAACTATATTTAAATATGTGGTATGCAGAGAGCCGTGGTGATATCATTTTCAGCCAAAGCTATAAAGGACCCAAAGAAAAGGATATAGATGACAGGAGTAAATCTCTTTCTCTCCCTCTCTCTGCAAATGTATCCTTTACTTTCTGCTCACACAATCAAAATACTGTTGCGTAAACCCTGATCTCCAAGCAGCGAGAGACTTCTGGGGCCCATGGGTTTGGCTTCCTTGGAATGAAGGTCGATTGTGGTGTCTTTAGGATATATAGTTTTATTTACACTTATATACAACCTGAGCATAGGATGGAGGAGCTCACAGAACCCAACACCCCAACAGTTACTGATTCCCCATTAGGGTTCCAGAGAAACCCCAAACCACAGCTCTTGAGTAACCCAGAGTAAGATGTTTCTTTCTGTCTCCAGCTTCCAGCATCAACCAGATTTCATCCAGACTGTTCCCCTCTTAAAAAACCCCCTATAACAATACTGTTTGTGGTATGGGCCTCCTCTTCGGTGCTGCTACAGATTCTTCTTCAGTTGGGATTGTCAAATGGTGGTTCATGAGCTACATTAATTGTGCAGTGGGGACATCAGAGAAGGATTTCGGGGCTGAGGGCAGGGCCTCGCTCCGCAGAATGAACAGGAGGGCTACCACAAAGTAAAATGAATTAGGGTGTATAGACAGGTGTTATAAGACCATTGTCTAAATAACTGCCCCACGTTTGCATTGTAATAATAGAACAATGTAGAGAGACGTGTCTAGAAACCTCTTTCTTCCTAAATGAATGTGTTATTATTAAAGTGTGTGAGGAGGAAAGAAGACCTGTTCCATTGCATGAGTGGCTTGGCTTGGCTTCTGCTGTTATTAACAAGCTGATTAATCCCATGCCTCAAGTTTTGAGCAAAACATAGGAAGGAAAAGGTTGTATTTTCAGATCAGGCTACTTGGAACTATGTGTATACCAGATTTCAAGTTCTCTGTCTGCTAATGGAGCTGCCTTAACAATTTAGCTACTCGATGAGTCCCAAATCTGTCTGTGTCTAAAGCAAAATAAAATAAAGAATCACCCTATCTAAACAAAATGTTTCTGCAACTCGGGATAACACCTCTTGCATCTGATGAAGTAGACTGTAGTCCATAAAAGCTTTTGCCATAATAAATGTGCTATGTCTTCATGGCTGCTTTTGCTGCAACAGACCTACAGAGCTATGCCTCTGGAACAGTGGCGTAGCGTGGGTTGTCAGCACCTGGGGCAAGGCAAGTAATTTGCGCCCCCTAACCCGTGGATTTTAGCAGGGGGCAGAGAGCTGCGAGTGCGAGCGCGCCCCCCACCCAGATGGTGCACCCGGTGCGCTCGGGGCCCCCTGCACCCCCCACGCTACACCACTGCTCTGGAAAAAGAAATGCTTTCTATAATTTCCTAATGGCAAAGGCTGGTGGAAACAGGGAGCAAAATCCAGATTCCTGGGTCCATCACCATAATATCCGCAGTTCCATCTCATCATTTTCAGGACACTTGAGCCAGACTCCAACAGGTGATTTCAACAACAAAAGGATCATATGGGGACAGGCATATTCTGCAGGAGGCAGTCCCCAGATGACAAAGGGTGATGCTTTAGAACCTGTGTTTCCCAAACTTGGGTTTCCAGCTGTTTTGGGACTACAACTCCCATCCTCCCTAGCTAGCAAGACCAGTGGTCAGGGATGATGGGAATTGTAGTCCAAAAGCAGCTGGAGATCCAAGATTGGAAAACACTGCTTTAGATGCAGATGCTGCCCCAATAGCTTTGCGCTGCTAATCCTAAAGAAAAAGCTACCTTAAAACAAAAGTTTCTGTTGACACTTTTTACTTCTTTCCAATGTCAAAATTACAAGAGCACAAACCGAAGACAATATTTTTGTTATAAAAAAAGTCTCCATCGTAGAGCATCTGCTTTGCACGCAAAAAATCTCAAGTTCAGGCCCCCACATCTCCAGGTATGGCTGGAAAAAGCTCTTTGTCTGAAATCCTAGAGAGCTGCTACCAGTCAGTGCATACAATATTGAGTTAGATGGATCAATGATCTGACTCACTAGAAGGCAGATTCCTTTGTTTATGCCGCCAGTCCATGCAGAGCTAGATGGTCTGATTTGGTCTGGCAGCTTCTATGAACAGACTCTGTTCTTACCTCTGCACTCTCCGAAGAATAGAATCTATACCTCACGGATATCAAATGAAGTGGAAGTCCCCCGATGTTAAACCTTTCCAGCCCTTGTATTTCCTTCCCCCCACCCAAAGGCTGCAAATAGCATTTCCACTCTTGACAGTTCAATGCTTGATTTTCTCTTTGTTAACCTTCATTTAGTTGCTTGGAAAAATGCTGGAAACCTTGAATAAATAAATCACCTCAGCATTGTTGGAGAACAGATTCTTTTGGTGTTAATTAGAAACAGTACTTATGTTCCCCTTTTACCTGATACTGTTTATTATCTGATAAATCTATTTCAGAAAGTTAATTTACACTTTTATAGAAATCATATGTGGTCAAATGAAGAATGCAACATGCACACAAACACACACACAAAATCCTCCTAAATATAATAAACTCTATTTATTTACTTTTAAAAATCTGTCTCGCCCATGCAAAAAACATAAAATGTCATTTAAAAATTCATTTGAAGACTCTGAACTAGAAAAATAAAGGCTTTGATCATTGGCTTACAATATTCTCTAATTATCAGTACAGTTTTCTTTAATAAGTGTCTGGTTTCTTACTTTAGTTCATAACCCTCTGAATGTTCTCCCTCCAGGACAAAATGAAAATTTTGATGTGTAAGCATTTTTATAACACATTTTCTTCTTGAGTTTTCTGACTTCAACTGGCATTCTATCAAGTAGCAATATTTATTTATTCGTTATCATTCATATACCACTCAATTGTCAGAACCTCTAAGCAATTTACACAGAAAATATTATATATACATTAGAATTATCCATAAGAGTCAGAAGACAAAAAGGAGTAGACCTAAACAAAATTTCAAGTATACATGAAATCAGCAGTTAAAAATATACATCTATTAATAAAAATAAAAATATCTCTTAAAATATATAGTTATTATATATACTTATATATACTAACTACAGTTTTTTTTCTCTCTCTCTCCCCCTCTCTTACTCTCACACACACACGTATCTCCAGGATAGTCTTAAAATCCCATCTTTCTGACTGCATTAGAACCAATTCTGCTAATCCAAGACGCATTAATCATAAGGAGATGGCAGAGTTATCTGAATTAAATTGAAATATTTTCTCTCTCTAAGGCTCACAGGAATATATAAGTTTTATCTATGTTAGCTAAATCTTGATCAGATATCAGGAAAGAGAAGCAAAATTCCCAGCAGGGCAATACATCACCCTACTATTTGAATATGTAACGTTTTGGAGTAGCTCCACTCTCCAATGAATTTATTAGGTGGCTCAGCAATCTTATCTTATCCATATGTAGCTAAGTGAACTCTGTTGATACCAGTTCTTCCCAAAGAAATACGCTTGAATGCCTCCCTCTGTTCAGACTTACTCTTTCTCTCTTTCCTCCTTGAGAGAGGTTATCGCTAATAAATATGGTTTTAATATTGCAAAAGTGAGCCATCTGTCTTTATCGTGGATTAAAGTATCAGAGAAAGGTACACAATATGCACCCAGCAGTGTTCTTAAAGTCAAGCTAAGCAGTCTGCCAGTCTCTCCAGATGGTTCTCATAACACAGCATAGAGAGAGCTACATTTCACTTCACAATCTGAAGAGACGACATTCAAATAAAAGCTTGCCATAGCCGAGATACTTTTCAAGAGTCCTCGCAGGTATTCTAATTATGTAACATATGTAGTTATTTGGGGTACATAAATTGGATTTTTATTGCCATACGTGGATTCCTTAAGGAACTCCCATCTTTATACGTGGAAAGACAGATATGAGTATGTGGTTAAAAACAACGGCAATGCTCTTTCAGTACAGTAGGCAGAGATCATATATGTTTCCGTTTTGCTTGTTAACCTTGTTCTTCGCACTATACTAAAAAAATATTATCAGAGTTGTATACAACAATGGACATAGTCAATTGGGAATGTCTTTTGTGCAAGACCCACTGAAATGTATGAGAGCTGTGAAAAATATGTGCTGCTTTCAAAAAATTTCATCCATTAAATGTAGAGAAAACTCCGAATGGATTGTGTCCAAAATTCTGTTGTATTGTGCATTAGGCTGAGGGAGCCGACGTTTGTCTGCAGACAGTTTTTCCGGGTCATGTGGCTAGCATGACTAAGCCGCTTCTGGTGAAACCAGAGCAGCGCACGGAAACGCTGTA
Organism: Podarcis cretensis; assembly: GCF_951804945.1. Lineage (NCBI taxonomy): Eukaryota > Metazoa > Chordata > Lepidosauria > Squamata > Lacertidae > Podarcis > Podarcis cretensis. The sequence continues at coordinate 21,386,419 of NC_137181.1, forward strand.
TACCTTCCTGCTGGAGTGGTACCTATTTATCTACTTGCACTTTGATGTGCTTTCTTGCCAACCTAGCAGTTCAAAAGCACATCAAACGTCAGCCAGTAAAGCGAGATGAGCGCCGCAAACCCAGAGTCGTTCGCGACTGGACTTAACTCTCAGAGGCCCTTTACCTTTATTGTCAAGCTTGGTGGCTATAACATTGGGTAATATCCAATGTCATAGTCAGAGGAGACCAATTGAAGTTAATGGATGCATGAGTGTTGCTGTGCACAACACTCCTGTTTACTCTGCATCCAGTAAGCCCCCACTGCTGGATTGGGAAGACATGAACCACAATCCTCTACTCTGCAGATCAACCTGTGTCCCCCCCCCCATCTGCTCTGACCTTAGATCAATCAAAGGACAATAATCTACAAAAGCTCTCTCAAATAAATCAGTCTTTGCTGCTCATCGAAACACAAAAAGCAGATTGGCTGGCTGGCTGATATGGAGGAAGGTGATTCTTAAGATGTTCTTGCTCCACATTGTATATGGCTTTAAAGGTTAAAATCAGCACCTTGATTGGAGTCCATAATGAAACTGGCAATCAGCAAATCTGGTATAACATGATATACATCTCATCTAGCTCTAATCGGAATTCTGGCAGCTGCATTATGATCTAATTTTATTTAATTATCCCAGATCATGCAGCTGGATAGACTATTTTCAGACTCAGAGATAAAGCATAATTAATTTCTTTAGGAACAGAATCAGTTCAATGAATTAGATCAAATGTCTTACAGTGGTGGGGGAATCCTAGATTCACCATCTTTGGTATACATCTACAAAGCAATAAAACGGAGAGCATTTCCTGCTGTAAGAATTTGCTATCAAAATTTAGACTGGGAGGAGGGGGTCGTCAAAGGGTGGGGGAAGAAGGGCAAGGCTAGCAAGAGGCAAATGCGAACAAATGCATTTATACAGATTCAGGTCCTAAGCACACACAACTGTGGGCCAGCCCCACTGAACAAAGTGGGACTTACTTCTGAGTAAGCAGGCATAACATGGTACTGTATTCACTTGGGAGGACAGAAAGAACCTAACATATTGCTCGCGCTATGTATTTATTATTTTTCAGCACCTGAAAAAGAGATCAGAAAGGTGCTACTGGAGAATACATTCATTCACAAGAAAGGCCCAAATACACAGTGACACTAAACTCTCTCGTCCTCCTCCTCTATTTCTCCAAATCTCAACAAAAAGAACAAGAAGAGCAATGCCCTTGTGGCTTGCATACTTGGTGCAAATAACCCACCAAAGAAATTTGGCTTTGTACTGACTTCCCTTCCACATCTGCTGTTTCTTTTTAATGAAATGAATACCACGTCAATCAAGCCCTTACTGCAGTTTAAAAGATATGTATACACATACATGCACACACAGAGAGAGAGGGCTTGTGTGTTGTAGTAAGGAAGGAATACGAATTTCCCCTATTAAAAGGGTTTGCAGGAGACAGCGGAGGACCGCTGTGGCATCATATAATGAGGCTCTATATTTATGATCACATTAAATTACAAATTATTTCCATGGTCTGTTTCTTTTTCTTCTTCTTTTTAAGCTGTGTGTACGCATTCTTTCAGAATGACATTCAAGCTTTCAATTCCATTCACCGCGTTGGACTAAGCATAAAATTCACCAAAGAACATACGTATTGGCTGAATGCAGTTTTGTCTCCCAGACTTGTCATCAAGAGTAAATCACAGGACCTTATCAAAACCTCAAATTGCCAGGCTCCCCTTTTGTGGCTTAACCTCAGAATCGAATTTGTAAGTAACATGTGGTAATGTACAACAGCAGTTTGCTTAAGGTCCTTTATTCTGCCGGAGTGACTTAAGAGAACAAAATTATTGCCGTCAACTACGCAAGAAGCAGAGTTTTATTGAAGTAGTGTGCCTTGTTTGGGAGGGAGATGAGGAGCCATTTAATCCTTCACATCCCCCATTGCATCAGCCTGTAAATGGATTGACAAATCACGTGTCAGACACCACCTGATGCCTTATCACAGTAGTGCCTGAACATGTGAGTCCATTGAAAAGCATTGCCATTAATGTGGATTCGGATTTGTGAAGGCATTTTTCACACATCCACTTCAAGTCATTTATCTCTGGATTCCCCCCAGGACTGTCTACATAAGGGATAGGGAGATAGGGTCTTCAGATGTTGTTCAACTTTGACTCCCATCAGTCCCAGCCAGAATATGCAAAGGTCAGGAATGGGGGCTATGTCTATTAATACAAGAACCCTGAAGCTGGTCCAGTGGTCTGAGCAATGCTGTCTGCATTCTGTCCCCATCATGTGAGCTTCTCAAGAGGACCTGGTTGGCCACTGATAGGCCTTTGGCCTGACCCAGCAAGGGTGTGTTCTTAACATTTCAATCAAGCTCTTTGGACTTGATCCTAAAAATCAAAACTTGCCTGTTTCATGTTCTTCAAAACGTGGGAGATAATTACTAGGACAGCGAAACACAGCATTGTCTTTATGTAGTGATTCGGTGGAACTACTGTTAGAAGATGGTATGCAGTTAGAGAAAGTATTATACAGTCCACAACGTGCCACAGAATTAGATACTATTTGATATTTGGGCTGGTTATCCACAAGGAGTAATCAGTCTGCAGGAATTTGAAATAAATGTGCTACTTATCCTAATAAAGCTAACCAGACCATGAACTGAAGAAAAATATTAGGAAAGCATCATTGTTATTTTGGTAACTTAACATTGTTAGGAAAATCCCTTAAAAACTGGAAATTCAGATCTCAAAGAAAATGCCATTGGTAAACCACTAAATAACAGCCTGTAGCCCCCATCAGATATTAAATGTGACAAGAGCCCTCTTAACCCTCATTTGTCTCATTCGGAAAATTTCTAAGCATGTGTTTAACTCTCCCAATTGAAATTCGATGCTTTTCAGTCTCATTAACTTTGGATTGATCGGGGATGGCTGGAGTGTGACCATTTTTAATGTTAATGTTTTTATCAGCTCCTAAATATGCTTTAGATATCTGTGCATTTGCTTTAAAATTCCATAGAGCGTTATGTATTTTAAGGGAAAGAAAGAGGCGGCATTAAAACATGCAAAAATTCCCCTTAAAAGCTTACAAAATACATAAAGCCACAATCACAAGTTTGTTCAAAGAAATATCATATCTAGTCTGTCAAACTATATACCTGCATTTCAAAAAATGTTTAAAACTCTTTATCCAAATCATACTTCTGCATTCATTTGCTTGGGTTTTTAAAAATCTTTCCCATGTTATTTCATGGTTTGTTTTAAAGCTGTTGATATAAAGGCATCTTATAATATCCATTTGCATCACTACTACATTCATGATTTGTAATCGAACTTTGCTTTTCAAGTCTCTGGGTAAGTGCATGAGTATAAGAATAGCATATATATAAATTTTCTAAATATACTGCAAGCCTTACCCACAAATAGATTTTCCTTCCCTGTTGTGCTCATGCCCTTTGACTATCTTTTTGTTTCTTATATTGCATGCCTACAAGCAGCGCCTTGTAATCTAAGATACATAAACTATTATTTCCAAATCAATCCACTGTACAATACAATGCATCTGTTTGAAAGCGATTGAAAAAATATTATTATTATAAGGTAATCCAATTACATAACCACCAGCATTAAACATATAATCCTTCCAATCTGCTGAACCACAACTAGGCTACATATATACACAATGTCATTTTGATGCCATTGACATGAAATCTTGAAATAGTTTTCCTTCAGATTTATGCTTATAACGTGGACTGGATCCTTTCCCAAAATAAATGGCAAAGCTTCATCTGTAATACACATTCTAGTTGTCTCTTTCCATTCCCAACTTTTCCCTTTCGTAATTAACTTCTAAAATTGATTCCTGTACATTTGCTAGGTTGGTTTACTGTAAACCAGAAGAGGCAATTAAAAGCCAGCTAGTGAATTAAAGAAAAAAAAAACCCAGAAACATTCGAAACATTCAAATGCTGGCTCTTATCCATACCATCCTTAAGGCTATGGCTGCAATCACCCACATTGCAGTGGGACTTATCCTTAAAAAAATGGTGGCTGCTTTGTGTTTAAATTCATGCCTCTCTTTCCCTCTGCATAAGTACCTGCCATATGATGACCTCTTCACAAGCACTTCATAAATTTTAAAAGAGCACAATCTTCTAATCTTAGATCAATATCCATTCCTCCAGCTGTTTTATGGAAGCTATATAACTCATTAAATAATAAAATGTAACAAATTGAAAGAAATGAACAAACTCAAATTAATTAAAGGCAATGAATCCACATATAAATAAGTGTTGAACTAGCCTGTGTGGGTGGGAAATTAAAAAGAAATATTAAAAACAAATATTTAAATGCTCTGTGGCTGAAAAACAATGTTTCCTTTTTTTTAGCTCACCCCTAAAAATATTTAACTCTAAACATGACTTTTAATTGGTGAAACATTAATTTTATCATCAGATTTCACCTTGGTATATGTTTGTGTATTTTTATAATGCTGTTATATAGAGAGCTGTTATAATGCTGTTATAAAGAAACTCTTCCTCGATACAATCAAATATTTTGAATCGTTCTGCTCTGTCACTTTCTCCCAAAGCTGATAAACCAACTTCAACAACAGCTGATAAAAAAATAGTATGGTAAAAGCGCCTGACTCTTTTATCTACACACAGAAAGAGATGAAAATGGAAAGAGATGAAATAAATAAGTCAGATACCTGACTGATTGATGGCAGGAAAGTCAGAAAGCAAATGAAAGTAAAGCCCATGAAAATGAAACGCCTCTTTTGGGTTTCAGCAATTCTCCTTCCTATGACATCTTCCTATGCCGCCTGTCTCTTGAATTCACCTAAAGAATTGCTGCCATCTTATGGAAGTGCCTTTGAAAAACACTCTTCTTTAAAACAGCTGTGCTCTGCCTTGTTGGGATAATTATCCTTCTAAGATAATTCTGATCTTGCTCGTAAGATAACAATGAAAAATAACATTGTCATGCTTATCCTCTTATTTATGGCAAGGGTGGGGGCGGCTGGTGGATTTAGAGAAAGGAAATCCCATGCTTATTTCACTTTTCAAACTTTGTAAATACTATGTACACTGTCTTTGGCAAATTGAAAATATTGTTTATACATATTAAAAGGAAAAGAAAGGGCTACAAAAGTCCAAACAGGATAGGGACCCCTGTGCATACTTCTCCTACTCATTCAACTGGATTCCCTTCTGTGCGGGTTCAACTGAGCATTAGGGCACCCCAAGAACCAAACTCTGGCCATTTGGCATTTTAAAACGCTGATACATATGTCACTTGTATCCCCCCATCTGGATTCCCATTAATTCCCTTCCACAAATTCCAAGGCAGCTGCTATTTCTGGAGAACTGAAGAAGTAGCACTCTGGAATCTTTATGATTTAATCTAATCTGTAGAAATTAGAGAGTTATATCTCAAACCATACCCACAGAATATTGGATTAAACCACTGAGCCTAGGGCTTGACGATCGTAAGGTCGGCGGTTCGAATCCCCGTGACGGGGTGAGCTCCCATTGCTCAGTCCCAGCTCCTGCCAACCTAGAAGTTCGAAAGCACGGCAAAGTGCAAGTAGATAAATAGGTACCGCTCCAGTGGGAAGGTAAACGGCGTTTCTGTGAGCTGCTCTGGTTCGCCAGAAGCGGCTTAGTCATGTTGGCCACATGTACGCCAGCTCCCTCGGCCAGTAAAGCGAGATGAGCACCGCAACCCCAGAGTCGGTCACAACTGGACTTAATGGTCAGGGGTCCCTTTACCTTTACCTTTAAAGCTACAAATTCATTGTCTTTGCATATTGGAGCAGGCCAACTAGACGACTTTGTGCACTATTATCTGGTCTCACACTTTATATAATTCAGGGATAGATTTCCCTTTGTATTTCAGAATAGACTAGGTTAAGCAGATGATTTCAAAATTAGATGGTTGCTGGCTGGTGTTATCTATAGGATAGCTGTACAGCCACTAGCAGTGAGAAAATTACAGGGTACTTTTTCATTTTCATTTTTGACCCCCAACAGTGCCAGCTGCAAAGATGATTTTTAAAAAATCTAAAAGATTTGGGGACTTTTACAATTTTATATTTTGATAATTTGCAGCTTTGAAGAGGTACTGTATATACTTTAACTTACTCTTGCATTGTCTTGCTTGGCTATTGTGTGTGTGACTTACATTGTAGTAGTCACTGGCTTCAAACACTGGAAATTTGACAAACAGAGGAGTGTTATTTTCTCGTCAGTAATCTAGATGCACTTTACAGCATATTCATGTGTGACAGTATTTTAAATAGCGTTCAATTTAGGTTTTTAAAAGAAAAGAAAAGGGCCAGGATTAAAAGGCTGTATAAAATTTCAGTAAGGAAATCAATTTCAGCTCTAAGCTCCACCTAGGCTTTGTAATCTGGGCATTAAAAACTGAGTGTTTCTGTATTTTATTTTATTTTTAAGATATGAAAAACAGGCTTGAATTTGTCCTTTTTAACTTTACTACTAGCAGACTCCTCTGAACAACAACTTCATTTTGAAATGGGCTGCACAGTGCCCAGTGTTTTCTTTGGCAGACAAGAAAAGGGGGATTTGGGGGCAGAAATAAATTGCTCCAGAGCACCAAAATGGGATTAAGAGATTTGACAGGAGTTCATAAAAAAAAAAAAAAAATCAAAAAAATCAGTGCTACACAGCCACAGAGGTATGTTTTCGTTTGTTCTCTTTAAAAGATAAAAGCATGAAAAGAGGCAAGGACTGCTGGTAAGCTTAAATGGCCAAAGCTAAGCCTGCATGAAAGATTCCAGAGGCTTGGGGCTAGAAAAAGCAAACAATACACAAACACACGTCTCCCAGAGCTACTTTAAACACTACGACATGAGTAGGTTTGTCTATAATGTGCAAATGCCCGTGAATAATAGTGGGGGGCTATAAAATACCAGCCCTGCTCAGCTCTCCACAATGTCCAGGCTAGCTTTCAGCCAATGTAGAGTTGAAGCTAGAACACGAAGCTAAAGACAGACCAAGTCAGGGCACTTCCAGACCATCGCTGTTTTCAGGTGAGATTCCATCGCATGCCTGCAAATTCAGGTTGTGCACTTACTTATAGGTGGTATTGAGAGCTCTTGAACAAGAAACCTGCCTCCTCAAATGACCAGACTCCTCGCGATGAGGAAAATGACAGGACAAGGCACTGGCAAGTGCTTTGACACAGCATCATCTAAGCTCCTCACAAAGAGGACATCTGGAAGAGCCTGCCAAGCATATGGATCTGCCCCTTGTTGTCTTCTAGGGCATTTTAACAGCAGAAGGGTCTTTCTGTCACATTCTATTCAGGACTGGAATACAATTTCAAATGTGCATAAATCTAGTTCGATTCCCTCCCTTCCCCCCCAAAAAAAGTGTTCCTGAATTCAGGTCTACTTTGTCAGATGAATGCAGTAAAAGCTCAGTTGGCAGGTATATAAAGGAGAACATTGTATGGTAGGAACTGACCGGCAAAAATTACAATCGTGATCGGTAGAGCTTAAATGGATGTTAAATAGGCACACTTCTTTGTAGCAGATTGGAGATTATTTACTTAGAGCTACTGAGAGTATTTATTAATATGTGTAGTGGGGCAGGGAAGCATTAGCAAGAAACAGTCACAGATAGCACAAATAGCCTGATGTCAGTCAGCTAATTAATCCAGGTACCGTGATCAAAATCCTGTGTCTCATGAAGTGCTATGTGAGAAGATGGACACTCCCCATGTCAGTCTATGAGCAGGCTTACTGTACCTGAAAAACCTTGTTGGGCCTCCAATCACCTCTCCGGTTTTTGTTCTGCAGCAAATGGGAAAAGAACACCAGTGGAGGTCTCTACAGTTTCTGCAGATAATGATCTAGAAGGCATATTATTGTTTTGAGTATGGTTGATTGCATTTGCATTTTGTCGATTTCAAGTTTCAAACTGCACAGAGGACCCAGTTGGCTGTGCAGCATAGAAATGCCTAGATAAATAGCAGGACTCCAGATCATCTTTCTGCATGTTGCTGCATGAAATGAGTAACTTCTCAAGTGGCAGTGGGTGATGTGCAAGCGGCTCGTTTGTGCAAGGTTCTGCATGTGGCACCAGCATGCGCAGAGGCCTCAGCTTAGGGCACCACAGATGGATATTAGTACAAGCAGGCTGAAAAGGGCAGTTGCCACACGATCGTAAAAATAAACCCTGACAATGGATCAGTTCATTTCTGGCGTAGCACGCAATGAGTTCTGCAGCTGCAATTCTGTCTTGCCCTCGCTGCTTCCTAGAGATGAGCCATAGTTCAATGGAGGACCATACTCCTACCACAGAAAAGGTCCCGGGTTCAGTGGTGTCGTGGGGGGGGGGGGCAGAGGGGCAGTTGCCCCAGGCACAGTTTTGGGGACTGGATTTTGCTTCTTTTACACAGCCCTGGCAACCTCACGCTGCATTGTGAGGCTGGGATCAGAGAGTCCTATCACAGCCTCTCAAAGCCACGTGGAGCTGCCCAGGCAACTTGAATGCAAGTGTGAGTTCTTTTTTATTCCAATGCATTTCAATAGAATGCACAGGGGCTTAATGGGGGGGGGGAGGAGAAAATGGACAGTAACCCCCCAAATGGTTGGTAAAGGGGGGAAGCACACCCCTGCCAAGGACATTGTGGGGAGGGCAAAAGGCTCCTTGGAAAGCTTTCCCTCCTCACCAGCTTTGCGGGCTGTCATCCATCATTATCCCTATACATTCCTAGGGAGACTAGGTCTTGTTGGAATGCATTGGAGGGGAAAAATAAGGGCAGGGAAAGCTGCAGCCCCAAATAGACTGGTGGGTTGAGGAAGCCACCGCTACCATCCTGGGGAAACAGGGCTCTTGATGGGGTGTAGGAATTGCCCACCAAACAGCTCTTTTCTTCCCAAAAACAGATATGCCAAAAACAAACCCAACCTTTTCATGCTGTACTAAATGCTAGTTAATTTTTTAAGGAGGAAAATTGCAAAATAACTGTAAATCAAAAGAGGAAAACCCAGTGCTCATTGCTTGTAAATATTATGCAATAGATTTGCATGATGCACACATGCACCTTTGCCAAGATTGTGAACGCCACCATTAACAGTGCTGTATCTTGAGCCTCAGGTGGCTGGAGAGGTCTGGGCAGCTGAGCAGTTCCTGCTCTCATCACTTTTTCCTACTATTTCAACTTAGGCATGGAACCTTTCACCAACCATGCTAAGCATTGCACTAATGCTAATTACTTACATGTGGCTGATAACGTATTTTTAGCAACCATTCTAATGTGGTTTCAACTATATAGTGTTGACAAGACTATAATCTTGAGGGGAAGGGAAGTTGTTCAAATTAGGAGGGCAGATTTTCCTGTCAGATGAGATAAAAATGGCACAAAATAAGTGGAAGTCCTCTTCAAATTAGAATTTAAAATAAATGTGTGTGGTGTTTTCTTTTTAAAAAATCTAGTAATTCAACTCCACATCTGCCAGAGAAATTAAAGAGTTGCCTGTTTTCCTCTAAATGCATTTCCGTGTGGGGCCAAGTTATGTTTTCCCCTAATGTATTTTCATATCGATTGGTAGTTTCTGCTCCAACGGAAGAGAGCAAGCTACAATAACTGTTGATGAATTATGAACTTTTGAACTCTGGCAACAAAACTAAAACCCAAAAAGCTTGAACATATTTATGTGACTGACTTGTAGGTCTCCGTAGTCTTTCTCTCGGGAGAGCACAATGCTATATAGCTCAGCGTTTCCAATTTGTCTGCCTTAAAGGGAGTCCTTTTTACACAGCGCTTCAGGCCACTGAGTTCCTACACTACAGAAAAAGGATTATGGGATATTTTCTAGAGCACTCTGTTTGGCAGGGCAACAACCAGCTGCTTGACAGCTTCTCATAAACTGAGCACACATCCTAGAAGATGCCTACAGAAAATGATTTTTTTCAGACTATTGTCCACCAAAAAAAGATTGCCCAGGTAACTATTGACTGGTCAGCTTGACATCAATAACAGGAAAGGCCCTAGAACAAATAAACGGTCAATCTGTGAGCACTTAGAAAGCACGCTATGATTACTAAGACCCAGCATAGGTTTCTCAAAAACAAGCCGTGTCAGATGAATCTTTTTTGAGAGTTACAAGCTTGCTGGATCAGGGAGATGCTGTGAACATAGTGTATCAGGATTTCAGTAATGTTTTTGACAAAGTCCCCAATGGTATTCTTGCAGAGAAGCTGGTACAATGTGGGCTGGATGAGGTAATGGTTAGATGGATTTGTAGCTGGTTGACTGACTGAACCCAAAGAGTGCTCACTAATGGTTCCTCATCATCCTGGGGAAAAGGGGGGCAAGTGGGGTGTCCCAGGGTTCTGTCCTGGGGCTATTGTAGTTCAATGTCTTTATAAATGACTTGGAGTAGTTGAGGCAATGCCCATTAAATTTGCAAGTAACACCAATCTGGGAGGGGTAGCTAATATCACAAGACAGAATCAGACTTCAAGATGACCTTAACAGATTGGAGTACTAGGCCCAAACTAACATGAATTTCAATAGGGAAAAAAGTAAGGTTCTGCACTTAAGACAGGAAGAACCAGCTGCGCAAATGGGAAACACCTGGCTTACCAGTAGTAAATGTGAAGAAGATTGAGGAGTCTCAGTAGACCACAAGCTTAACATGAGTCAACGGTAAATACAGTAAATGCTATTCTAGGCTACATCAACAGAAGTAGCATGTCCCAAACAAGGAAAGTAATTGTACCACTCTATTCTGCCTTAGCAACACCTGGAGTACTGTGTCTGGTTCTGGGCACAATTTAGAAAGATACTGAAAGGCTGGAATGTGTGAGAGGTGACAATATGATCAAGAGTCTGAAAACTAAGCCTTATGAGGAATGGTTGAGAGAATTGGATAAGTGCCAAAAGTAAATAACTGATGCAGCTGCTACTTGATCCAGTTTCATCAACTGGAAAAGCCATTGCAGTAAGTGCAATACCAAAACATATCCACAAAGGGATAAGCTGTGTGATACAAGCTGAAAATTTGTGACCCAACTATTACTTGCCTAGCACTTGCTTTGATATGGAAAAGTCAAATCTTGGCACCTTGTTTCTGTTCCACGTTGCCTTAGTAAAACATGGGGATCAAAAAAAGTTTAACTTTGGGAAAAGCTAGAAGAAATTCAAAATGAGGCACTTTTGGGTGCTTGCAAGTTTCATGTTACAGCATGGCTTCCAAAAAAAGATATGCACTGACCACTCCTCTTATCTTTGCAAATACAACTGGTTCAGTTAATCAGTTCAGCCTCCATCCCAAGTGAAATGCAAAGGTTCCTTTGGTTATTGAAGAACAGGAATACGGAGAACAAGACACCACACAAAACTTAAGCACATATCCTATGATAAAAAGATGGCAGATGCTTTTCAATCTTTATTCTGTAGTTAGGAACACACCTCTCTGCAATAATATATGATTCTCTCCCATTTATTCAAGAGGCATTTTGCCATCTTTACACTGGGCAATAAGCAGTTCAGCAAATGTGCCATATATTAAAATGGCGGCATACATCTGAAAACTGTTCATTTAGCCTAAGGAGTGTGAACCTTTACTTACAATGTTTGGCTATAGAACTTCAAAACTCTAATAGTTTCCCAACAGGTGTAGAAAGTCGAAATTAAAGGTTTAAGTAAAATGTATTTAAAGTGACAACAGCTGATATACTTGGTGAAAGACCAGATGGTGTGCAGCCCATAAGTGTACAAAAAAGCAACATTATAAAGGTATTTCAGTTTACTGTATATATTTACAGGAAATTGCACAGTAGCTCATACCACAGTAATTTAAGTCATTAGTGTTGTCTATTACAGGATCAATAGTCCAAGAGATCTTCAATTGTGTCTTACAAAATTCACCTGTACATGAGGAAGATGTTACAAAAAAGTGAATACTGTGAAAAAAATTTATTAGTCTATACAAGTTCTCTGAAATGAGCAATTCATTGGCTGTTTGTTACAGCAAATTCCAATGAAATAGCACATGCCTTACACATACACACCCAGAAGACAGAGCTTTTAAACATTATTTAAGCTTCAGAACCAACAGCCACAAGCTGAGCAGTCATCTGGTTCAGACCATTCAAATTACATATGAGCAACAGTTTTGAGTTACTGAAATTAAATTACATTGCTAACATTTAGAAACAAGCATTCAAAGCTTGGCAAAGTGATTCACAATGAGACTCCATTAAGCCTGTAACCTAAAGAAAAAAATTCTCCTGCAGGTCCATAGCACACTACATCATAAATGCCATGGTGCAAGAGTGCCACGCGCACACACATTCAGGATTAAAAAAAAAAATCCAATTAGACAATCATAGTATTCATTGAAGTGAAAAAATTTAAAATCTCCTCTTTTCACCCAACCCCCGCCAAAAGTAATTTGCACCTCTTTCAAGATCACAGATTTTAACTGGGATTAGTTACAAACTAGAAAAAGTGTTGCTTAAAGCTAAAAAGGGATTGTATATCCATGCTGTTAAACTGGTAAGAAAAGGCCTTTGCCAATAAAATTGTGCAAATTTTACATGTATCGACTTGTACCATTTGAGATTTGTGTGCCTCAAACAGTGCCATAGTTGAGTTAAAGACCCGAGTTAAACAGAATGAAGCCAACATGTGTTTGAAATATTTCCCCAAAGTAATTCCATGATAATTATGAAATTTGAGTGTATTTGTTCCTGCAACAAGTTCTTATGCTACATATAAAAAGAACCTATACGTTTCAAATTAGGCATGCTAACCATAACACTTCTCAACTGGAAAAGCTGCAGAGCACATTTTCCTAGAAAAATGTTCACTGCCGTGATACACAAATATGTGCAAACCGCAAGGTCCCTAAAATAGCAGATGTAAATTTATGTACAGAGGACACCACTATCCATTTAAAGACACCAAAGAATAAATCTTCCGGAGTTTATAACACAGAACAGTAGCCACCGCAGCCGCCTCGATAGCCCTCTTCATTGTTTGACAACTTTACACCTCTGTTTTGGCTCTCACTTTCCCACAGTCCTGGAGTCTGTATGATTTTCTCAACAAGCTCCTCAAAGGCACACTGTACACCATCACATGTTTTTGCACTTGCCTCTGCAGGGGGGAAGAAGAGATGAAATGTTAGACATGTGTCACTGTGTGTTGTCCCAACTTCCTCTTCCATGGGTGCACCATTAAGCAGACAGCACCATGGCTCTGTCATTTGCACACCAATGTAGGTGCAAAATTCTTGAAGACTTAGCTTTGTGAAACTGAGAGTTTGGAAAAAGGCTTTTGCATCACAGCAAGTAAAGAATATTGAGTTTCTCATCCCCAAGATTTGTGTTTCGTGAAGATTTCATCAAACGGTACACATGAACACACTGTGTCAAGCTGTAAGTGAACAAACATGGACTCAGGCCTTCTCAGGGAGAGACAGATTGCTAACTGAAGTCATGTCAGAAGAAAGGAGGATGTCAGTGCCTGGAGGAGACGGCAGCAGCAGCAATACCTGTTCTGCTGAAAAGCACACCAAAACCCCCACAGGAGCTACTGGCAGAATCTGGCACCTTCCTCTTTGAAACTGCATCCTCAGGGAAGAGGGGTGCAGAGAGAGAAACAGATTTATCTTTACCTCTCTTAGCAAAAGAGGTGCATGAAATGGGAGACTCTTGAAATCAAGCTAGAAGGTAATGTAAAGGTGCAAAGGTAAAGGGACCCCTGACCGTTAGGTCCAGTTGCGGACGACTCTGGGACTGCGGCACTCATCTCGCTTTACTGGCCAAGGGAGCTGGCGTACAGCTTCCGGGTCATGTGGCCAGCATGACCAAGCTGCTTCTGGCGAACCAGAGCAGTGCATGGAAACACCGTTTACCTTCCCACTGGGGTGGTACCTATTTATCTACTTGCACTGGCATGCTTTTGAACTGCTAGGTTGGAAAAATCTGGGACTGAGCAACAGCAGCTCACCCCATTGCGGGGATTTGAACCGCTGACCTTCCGATCGGCAAGCCCTAGGCTCAGTGGTTTAGACCACAGCGCCACCCACGTCCCCGCAGAAGGTAATGTAACAGTATTTAAATCAAGGCAACTGCAACCATTTCACCACCTTTGCCCATTAATGGGACCCACGAGATATTCCTCTGCGCAATTCATTGAAATAAAAGGACATCAACAGACCCTGGTGGATGGTACTCATGGCATCCAAACAAGAACCAATGTGACATCAGCTGCACAGCTGTCATATTTCATAGCCTACATAAAGTAACAACGCAGTGGCATATACTTTGCAAATTTAGTTCCACAACTTTACTTAGCTTACATTAATCCTGCTGTTGTAAAATACAGCTTAATTCTCCAAAACATGCACCACCACAACCCTAGCCATTATTTCTTGTCGTACAAAAATTGCAGCTAAAGAGAACATTCCACCACACTTTGCATTCCTTTTTAAGGACTTACCTATGAACAACATGGAATGTTTTCGGGCAAACTTGAGACCCTCATTTCTGTCAACTTCTCTGTTTTCCTACAACAAGCAGAACTGTCAGACACTTATAAAAAAAAAGCTTATGAATCACAGGGGGGAAATGTATTTCAGGGCTACTCACCTTATCGATTTTGTTTCCTACTAACATTTTAACTATATCATTTCTTGTGCAGTATGTTTCTAGTTCAGTTAGCCAGTTGTCTAGTTTAGCAAAAGTGTCTCTTCTTGTGACATCATAAACTGAAATCAAGAATTAATAGCAGTCAGTGATGCATGTATTTCAAGGTTAAGAACGAAACAAACATTTCACCTTCAAATTTATAACCCTTTCTCTTGCCAAATTAGTTGCAGCACTGCAAAACTCACTCACCTACCTACCCACCCACCCCACCATAGCACCGAGAAAGGGCTCTGGAGAATGCCTGATCTGCAGGTGGGACCAATCCTCCACTTATCCCATGCCACCTCAGGGAAGGGGCTTGCCTAATGAGATGGCCAGCCTTGAATTTAGTTATGACAACAAAGTTTAGAAACTAGACAGAGCCATGATACCAGTAAATGACTTATTGAACTGTGGCTCTTCCCTTATTACCTCTGAGTCCTCTTCTGCAATCAGCCACTGTAATCCTTGCTACTGACTTTCAGCTGTCACCTGAAGACCTTTTTATGCCAACAGGCCTATGTAGTTATTCAAACTTTTTTTATTGCCTAGTCTTCTTAATGATTATTTTCTATTGTTTTATGGTTATTGTATATGTTGTTGTACAACACCTTGGCATTTTACATGAATTTGTTGTATACAAATATTTTTATTAATAACAATAAACAATAGAACCAGAAGTCCATTTTGCAAGGTTGAGACTCCTCTGAATTGCCAGCCGTTGACTGATCAAAGCTAAGTGGCTGCTGACAACTAGACATCTGCTTAATCTCTTATAAGAGACTCAGCCCAGGTAATGTATTTAGACAAAGAAGTCTGACTGGATGGCTCCAGCCTCCAATCCAGTAGCTATCTCACTGAGAACCTAACTGCATTATTCCTCATTGAAAAACCAACACAACTGCAATATTGTTTACAAAAGGTTTCAGTAGCTTTAAGTTCGTGAACTTTGGTAGATCAGGGAGGCACAAAAGCTTTCTCTGTGATTTGAGGTATATTGGCAAAAAAATTACTCCCCCCCCCTAAATTATGTTGATTGAGGGGAGTGGATTTTGTGTGGATGGGGTGCAAGCTCCATTCAGTTCTGGTACTCAACACAACTTCATGGGCTCAGAATTGTTTAATTATAGACATGTCTTATTATGAATCTGGCTCCAGTTGGTGGATCTCAGGGTACTATTAAAACACAATGCTCACCCCTGGGGTAGATAATGAAGCGAAGATGGAGGAACCTATTAAAATGTACTACTACAGCAAGTTGGAGATGGTTCCCAAGCAAGCACCTCAAGGATTACCTGGAGGAATGTCCCTTCATTTTCTATGAAAGAGCTAACTCTGCCCAGAAATGCACTGTAGCTTCCCTTTCTCCCCTCTCTTATTAAGTGAAGCAGATGCCTGTGTCATCAGATTGAGCAGATAGCAGTTCGAGGATGTGTAACCCTGAGCCTGTCAGTCATGTGCCTGCTCAAAATTCCTTCCACACTTGCTTTACATGTGAGCACACACAGGGAGAAATTCAAGAGCCTGTATCTTGTCCCCTGGGAGAAAAGCAGCTGGGGAGGGGAACTGGAGCACAGTGGCTGGAGAAAAACATCACCCTGCACTCAATCTGAAAAAAACAACCACCTGCAGCTTCTTCGCCCAGTAATATAAAGCCTGCAGACAGAGAAGGAAGAGAAACAGCAAGAACTACCTACAGAACTCCACCCTCCAGCAATTCCCACAGTTCTTATTTCTAACTTGCCACCCAATTGCCTGTGTAATGGTAAAATTACAGTGAGGCCAAGAGTTTCAGTATCATGCCCTATACCAGAAAATGTACAGATAAGCAGTAACCAGCTGCATGCTTACCTAATATAACACCCTGTGCTCCTCTGTAATAGCTGGGTGTTAATGTTCTGAACCGTTCCTGACCTGCAGTGTCCTAAAAAATTCAGACAATTTTGAGAACTGATTTGACATAGTTAAACAGATTTTTCCTGAAACTCCCACAACAGGCAGCATGCATCCTGATATTTTGTATTTTCACCTAGAAAGAACTTTCTGATTTGCATCTTCAAGACTGCAAACCTTTTCATGCCAAAGCTTAACAGGATACACTTCCTGGATTCTACAAAGGTATCATGTGCAGAGTACAGCAGGTCTTTACTATGTGAAAGCCTATGGCAATAGACATACAATTCTATTTGCCCACTACAAACAAATATGCACAAAGTTCCTCCTTCCATGTGCTATAGACCTTATCTAGCCATTTCTTCTTCTATAGCAGAGTTTCCCAAGGCGGTCAATATTGATCCTCCTGAGTGCAGTAGAACTGTGCAGAGGGCAAATAAAGACTAAAGGATTGAAAGGGGGTTAAAAAGGGCCTGGGGTAGGAAAGAATTTTATGAGGCACAGTACAAAAAAAATTTTTAATAGGAACTATGAGCCACAGGAGCATGTACACTGTGCACTTCCCTTGTCAATAAGGAACCTCTGCTGCTGGTATTTCCAACATCATGCATGGCTAAAGCTGGGTTCAGCCATGTTTGTGCTCTTCTGAACAAATAAACAAGCTGAATGTCAAATAATGCTGTGACTTAAGGCTCAAATCCACAAACTTACAGCCCAATATTCAAAAGCCCAATCATCTCATTAGAGAAGATAAAAAGAATAGTATTGTTTCACTACTTTTAACTTCCTTATTTTACTTCTAAGAGTCACAATGATTGAAATGATTAATAAATAACTGATTAATAAATGTCGATTATATACTGATATTTATTTTATTGCATATACTTTTCTTAGAATTTGAGTTGGGTTGAGATGTACCTTGGTCCTGCAACTGTTAAGTAGGTTTGAACTTCCCATGCATCAGCTAATTGATGGGGAGTTCAAAGCTGCTTGATTTGTGCATGTGTGCTAGTTCCCCCCATGGCAGGGCTGATCAATGTCTGTTTTCTACATATATCACAACATATATCACCAGCTAAACATTGTGATATCCCGATATACCACAATGTCTGAAATAAGGATGTAACTATTTGGAGGCGATGGGGCAATTGTCTTAGCAACTGCAACTACTTAGGCTTCTAAAACTGATACATTTTCACTTACCTTTAACATATTGTTACAATTCTTATTTTATAGTACAGAGCAACAAGGGTAGCAGGAATCATGAGAGAAGCGATGACCAGCTTCATGGTTTTTCCCACATCACAATTTTTTACAAAGCATATGGACACATTGCGATTTGCCATGTCAAATATTATGAAACCGTTACTACAATGTGCACTTCAAACCTATTTTGTACGATGCATCACTAAATCGCCCAGCCCTACCCTGTGGGGAACTTCGTTGCTGAAGTACCTGAACCCTGCAGAAGTTTTCAATACGCAGATTCACTTTCACCACAGCAATGTTTTATTGAACTGTAGTCTACTGACCAGTTGCTCAACACAAAAGGTACACTGTTGCTTGCCAGGACTGGCTTTGATAACACTAGAAAAAGTCTTCAGGTATCAATATTGTTTTGCTGTAAGCCACTTTGGCAATGGCCCATTGTGGAAAAGCAACATCTGAGTAACATCAATTAATCAGTCACTGAATCAATCAATCAATCAATCAATCAATCCATACATCATTAAATAATGCAAGGTTCACATGCGTTATTAGGACTTACCCAGATTGCTAGTTTAGCCTTGTTTCCGTCAACGGATATTGTTTTCACTTTGAAGTCAACACCTACAAGAGAAGAATACTTAATGCTCTCTCCAGAAAAGGACAGAAGTTAAAACAGAAAACATACCAGATATTGTGGGCTACAACTCTCATCAGCCCCAGCCAGCATGGCTAATATTCAGGGATGATAGGAATCATAATAATTCTGGCTCTTTCTGAATCATTATTCTATCTGCACCTAATATTCTAGCACAATAATTTGGAGATAGACAAATATTCCGTGTGTTTATGACTTGTTATGCTTTCAGATGAACTGCAAGTTTGCAACATGTGGCAAGATATAGGTGAAAAAAGCAGCAAGTTTTAATTAGCTCTATGTTTTGCTATTAAATAAAGCTCAAAAGCAAACCAACACAAAGAACATTAAATGTTGAAGGCAAACTACTGCAGAGAACCAAGCGACCCATTTTACACAAGGTCATAACTTCTATATAAACATCAACTTCACATAGGAAAACTGAATCTCGCGTTAATTTGCCACATGCAACACAGTCAAGAAAGCAAGTGTACATTTTCATGAACCCTACATCATATAAAACTGGTTCCAATACCGAAGTAATGTTTGTGTAACAAATGCTGTAATTAGCTGCCCAGAAAATGTATCTATGGTGACTTCCATAATAAACTACCCATCTCTGCATTGCTTGGCTGGCAGAAGTCATTCACAAAACAGAGGCAGAAAAAGAATGATAGATATACCTCTGTTCATTTTGCTATTTGTTTTGAGATAGAAATTAAGAGGGCCCATAATGTCATCACACAACTCAAGGAAGGGACAATCAGCTTCAGCAGCATCTAATAATGATAACTGTGGTGGTGGTAATAATTTTATTATTTGTACTCCGCCCATCTGACTGGTTTGCCCCAGCCACTCTGGAAAGCTTCCAATAGATAAAAAAATAAAACCACAAATATTAAAAACTTCCCTAACTTCAGCTGTCTTCTAAAAGTTGTATAATTATTTATCTCCTTGACATCTGATGGGAGGGTGCTCTACAGGGCAAGTGCCACTACTGAGAAGGCCCTCTGTCTGGTTCCCTGTAACCTCGCTTCTCACAATGAGGGAACCGCCAGAAGGCCTTCGGGGCTGGATCTCAGTGTCTGGGCTGAACAATGGGGATGGAGATGCTCTTTCAGGTATACAGGGCCAAGGCCATTTAGGGCTTTAAAGGTCAGCACCAACACTTTGAACTGTGCTCTGGGAGTCAATGTAGATGCTTTAGGACCAGTGTTATATGGTTATATTGTCTTGCAGTCAAGACAACCATCCAGAATGAATGAGGAAGGTTTGTGCCTGCTCTGCAACCAAATTTATGTACTCAAGAGCTCTTTTTCACAAAGAGGTTCACTTCTGGAGTAAAAAAGTCCCCTGTAGACAAATGTAAGCTCTCTACTTGTTTACATGTGATTTTCATTAAATTTGAATCTGCTATTTCTCATCAAAATCTTATGTGGCAGCTGTGGCAACTCCTGCTGATCATGACAAATTCCACCAGCGTCATATTTCTCCCTTACAGAATCGTCTCCAACAGCCCCGCCTTGTAAATTTCAAATGCTATAGTTCCATGCTTTATCCTTTGATCTATTTGACCTCATCACTGCTGAACTATGTAGGCCTCACAATTCAAAGCTATTAACATCTTCTCCCAAACAAACCAAAATGCTAAATATAGCCATGATCTTTGTACAGTCTTAGCAACATATGCAGAATACATGAACACAAAAAACAGAGACCATTACATTGTTTCTGTAGAAATGCCCACTTTAAAATGCTAAATGCTTGAAAAACAGTATCAATTTTGACAAGGAGAAGGATTAAGAAGTTCAACTCCTCCTGAAAAGTTTTTAAGACAAGTTGCAGATAGCAAAGCATGTGCATTTACTATTTGTGGGCTTCCAAACCAAGTAATGTCTCCACTTGACATACTTCAAATTCCTACCATCACTCACTCATTCAGGGCTTATGTCAAAATCAGACTTAACTATGAAGTGTTTCACAGGTTCAGCCAATTTATAATATTTGATATCACCATATTTGATCCTTGCAGTTTTCAAATTACTAGCAGCTATTTTGTTCTGCATATGCAGAATCTGACTTGTCAGAATCTAACCTGTCATCAAATTCAGACATAGCTGCAATGCTGACAAAAAGGTGAGTAAACTACACTGTCAGCTTCCTTATGTTTCCCTTTTACAATGGGGGCATGGTTGGGTGAGAGGTGTCTAAACTTCCAATTTAAGCAAATTTCTTACAGCAAATGTCGCCTGGTTTTTGTGCCAGTGCTGCGGCTTTTCCTTATTAGGGATCAACTTTCTCCATTGCAGTGTCTCCACTTTTAACAGCATTACTATCAAATAGTTTGAATTTGATCTAAATAACAGAGGCATCACAAACTTACCAATTGTTGCTGCAAGTTCTGGATCAAATGTATCATCGGTAAACCGTAACAGAAGGCTGCACAAAGGAGAAGGGCATTTGATGGAGAAAGGAGGAGAAAATGAGCACTGCAATAATTATATTTCAGAGATATAACTATCCAACCAGAGACATTTGTAACAGATCTCAGATTTGCGTTGCCAAGTAACATGATTGTAACAGAACATTCACCCTCTCCCCTACCAGATTTCAATTTTTTTTAGGACAGTCAACTCTCCCTCCTCCAGAAAATATGCTTATCCTCTTTTAACATTAACTCTTGTGCAAGCAAACTTGCAGCTCTGTTGAGAAAGACTGGCCAAGAGAGTGCCCACAGAGTTCCATTCTAGACTTCTTGAACTCACTAGGGTATGTTAGGGCTGCCATATTCCAAAAAGGAAATTTGCCGAAATCTACACTGCTGATACTGCACAGCAGTAGAAGAATGTTAAAATGTTGAGATAGCAACATCAGGAGATACCCATTGGACTTGTGAATGTGCTATGTAATACTGAGTGGTTAGAAGTTAGCTGCAAAGAAAGGCTCTGTTTGAAAACTGAATGACAAATCACTCTTCTAGGGCTAGGGAACCTCTGGCTTTCAAGATGTTGTTGAACTGCAACTCCCATCATCCCTAGTCATGGTGGCTGGAGGACCAAAGGTTCACCATGTGGTCAGGGTTCTGCTGTAAGGATTACTATATTATATGTGTTTACACACACAGCACAGCACACAAAATATGCTAAATAAGTGACAAGCAGTGTTAGAAACAATGAAAGCTAGGCGCTAAATGGCACCTTAAACCTATGTTATGGGTGCAACAACAGAATATCTAGGCACACTTTTTTAATAACAAGAATACAAAGCTGAAAATGATTGAAATATATGTTCATTTTTCATATGGTCTAGTCCTTCCCCTGCCCACCCCCCTAATATTCTTAAGAGGGTCTCTTCTCCAGTATTTAGAAAGTAGCTGGAAGTGGGAAGGCAGAAAAGGGTCCTCCTTTCCTTCCACTTTGCAGTTTTAATCTGAAATCTTTGGCGCAGTACTGCACCCAGAGCTCAGAAACTGCTTGAACCAATGAAATTCCCTGTCACAAGATGCACCTAGAACAATAGGAGTTTTGAACACTGGTGACAAGGTTACACCTACAAGTCTGCTAAAGTCTATCACACCTACTGAAATTCTACTTAAACATGAAACTCTTTTACACTGCTGATGGAAAATGTCCAGGGTCCAACAGTAGCAGAATTCAGGTCTCTGGAAGGTATCACTCTTTCTAAATAACTAGAGTATCAAGTTTTCTCACCGAGAACAGTTCACTCAAAAGCATGTATATGACACTGGACTGTGCGCATAAAAATGCACCACTCTTCCCTCTCCTCCTCCCCTGCCAGTCCTTCATCTGCAGTCCTATTGGAAACCAAAGGTCTGTAAAAGCATCTCAACTGTATAGCTAACACAGCATCAAGCTACTGCAAGAATTCCAGAGGCTTAATTTTTAGTTTGGAACCAAAAAACAAGTTGATAGCTCTCCTTACAGTGGATTACAGGTAAGCAGCCTGCTGTAATAAAGTGAAGCTTTCTGAGGTCACATACTTGGAGATGACCTAATCCAGAAGAAATCTAAAGTCTTGGCTGCCAGCACTGAGTCCTTGCAACATCTTACAGAGTCACGTACAAGGGGGTGGGGCACTGACTCTGCACTTTATACACACATCCTCCACAAATTTGTTAGCCTCTTCAATTTTGTAAATTCAAAATAGCAGATTTGGTTACTAAATATACTGGTGTAACATATAGAAGAACACTGGCTTCAAATAACATGAAGCATTATTGATGGTGCTGCCATGGAGTCAAACACAACACTGATGGGTAGAAACAAATGTCTGCCATTTATACAGACATGATATATGTGAAAAAGTTATGTAAGTGGTTTTAAGGTCATGAATTAGTCTTTCAATATAGGCTGTTTCTTCTGCATACTTTCCTTTGTATCCTAAATGATGTCCAAATAGTTTAAGAGTTCACATGATGAATAAATTGATGATCAATTTATGACACAGACAAAGCACAATGGGCTGTACTTCACAACCCAGCAATAGTAGGACAGGGATTATGTGGAATCTAGCTAGTAATTGTGAGAGAGACACTGTAGACAAGGCAAAGGTTATTGTGATTGAGAAATGAGAAGGAGCCCAGATATGAACAGAAGCTCAGCAAGACACAGATAGACAAAGGAGGCCCTTTAGAACAAGGGGCTAGAATATTTATTTATGACAGCAAACACCACTAGGGAGGGAATGCAGATCCTTAAACGACTTCATATCTAGGTACTTGGAGTATCTCTCTAAAAGTGGGACTCACAAGGAGCGCCTGCTTGACAGACTTTAGTCTGTTCTTCACAAACATCTGCTGTCCCAATTTCAGTTGCTGTGCATTATGTGGAAACATGGGAAGGGCCCTATGCTCCATGGTGAAACGCCCTTTCACCTTCCAAAAGGCATGCCTTGCACCAACTCTAAACTGATTCCAGAACCAGGTCAAGTCCTGGTTATATTCCCTCAGGCATTTGTTGCCTAACACTGCAGTTTGTTTATTTTTAAAGTGGCATCTACTTATCATTTTGTGCCATTTTGAGTTACTGTTTTATAAACGAGCTACATTTCACAGCAAGGCCAAAGAGCGCCAGGTAGGGCTATAAACATTTTAAGGAGAGAGGAAAAAGACCATTTGAATCCTGATTTCTCCAATATAAACCCAGGTTACCAACTCTTACTTCGGCGTGTGATCCTACCCATTGGCTCCTCACCTAGCAAGCCTGACAGTGCCCTACTCTCCCCAGACACGTTGCAAAGGCAAAGTTCAGAGAAGGGGCGAAGAAACCTTCTCGTGGTTGCCCAAGAACCAGATGCAATGGCTGCGAGGTAAGGGGCTGAGCCCCGGGATGTTGTTCCAGAACCAAAAGGCTCCAATAATCAAGCAACAGGCCGGCGTGTGGAGGAAACCGAGCCTCTGCGCATATGCAGAAGGCGTCGCCCTGATCTGCGGAGACAACAAGCCAGAGGGGGAGCTTTGGCCGCAGCCAAGGGAGGGGGCGCCCCCAGGGACGAATGGCCCAAGTCAGGGAGCGTGGCGTCCAGTCCAGCTGGAGCCCCGGCGGCACTCGCCCCTCCCTCCTCCTCAGGAGTAAAGGCCTGAATCCGGCCAAGGCTTCCTCGGGAGTAAACCCCATCCAAGTCCATAGGCAACAGCCCCTAATAAGCGGGGGGGGGGGGCAGTTGCAGTGGGAGGGGGGTCTTGGCCCCCTGCCCCTGCCCGGCGACAAGGGGGGCGGAAGCGCCCTCAGGCCTGAGGGGGGCTGCTGGGGGGGCGTCTGCCCGGCAAGGCCTACTCGGGGTGGGGCAGGGAAGGAAAGGCGAGGCCGCAGCCGAGGCCTAGCCGGCAGGGGCCTCACCTAGACTTGCCGACGCCGCTCTCTCCGATGATGAGGATCTTCAGCGTGGTCAAAATATCCTCGTCCATCCCGACAACCGGAGGCCTCTGGCCCGACCGACCCAGCTCCTCGGTCCCTGCTACGCAGACTGCCACGTCTTCTGCGCATGCGCCCACCCCACCCCCTCCGACTCGCCCTTATCCGCCTTCCCCAGGCGCCGCCTTTGTGCGCTTGCGCGCGGAAGCGGCCTTCCGCATCCCAGCTCTTAGCTCCGCCCATCCGTAGGTGGTGTGGTGCGTCGCGCGAGCCGGTCGGCTCCTGGGGCGCAGGTCCGGCGCCCGGGCTGTTTCCTCGCCGGTGTGGTGAGCTTCGGAATAAGCCTTCAAAGCGCAGCGGCAGATGGAAGGAGGCGTCCCGAGAAGAGCTAGCTGGGAGCACGGGAAGGAAGCTGCATGGCGCCCAGCCTGACTTGGCCGAGGCTCCCCACAGATTCAGAGAACAAGAGCCTTTCTTCCCTGGCAGCACTTGGAGGGAAACGGCTTGCAAAGCGCCGGGTCCGCTTAAAACGCATTTCAGAGGCTGCGCTGCGTGTTGTCATGATGAGTCACGGAGCCACCGAGGCTGCTGTTGTTGTTTAGTCGTGTCCGACTCTTCCTGACCTCATGGACCAGAGCACGCCAGGCACTCCTGTATCCCGCAGTTTGGTCAGACTCATGTTTGTAGCTTCGAGAACACTGTCCAACCATCTCGTCCTCTGTCGCCCCCTTCTCCTTGTGCCCTCCATCTTTCCCAACATCAGGGTCTTTTCCGGGGAGTCTTCTCTTCTCATGAGGTGGCCAAAGTATTGGAGGCTCAGCTTCACAATCTGTCCTTCCAGTGAGCACTCAGGGCTGATTTCCTTCAGAATGGATAGGTTTGATCTTCTTGCAGTCCATGGGACTCTCAAGAGTCTCCTCCAGCACCATAATTCAAAAGCATCAATTCTTCAGCAATCAGCCTTCTTTATGGTCCAGCTCTCACCTCCATACATCATACTGGGGAAACCATAGCTCTAACTATACAGTAACAGCATATAAGTACAGTACAGTATATGGCTGACATCAGTTATTCAGAAATGCTTATTTTTAAAACACATTTTCTTAGGTTGGCCTTGCCCGTCTTCTGGGGTTCACTTCCCCTTTTTTGAATGCTTAGAGAAGGTGGGCACACATTTTGCAATCATTTGGCATCCAAATTGTCCTGATGGCCTTAAAGGCAGGGTAGGAGATTCTGTGGCTCTTGGGATGTTGTTGGACTGGCAACTCCCATCAGCCTTGGCCAATTATCAGCGATTATGGGAATTATAGTCCAGTGGCATCTTAAGCGCCACATGTTAATCACTCCTGCATTAAGGAAAATAACTACAGTAATTGAAGCTTTTGTGTTGTGGTGAGCGTTTGGGAGTCCAAAACGGGGAGAGCAGTCTGGTGTCAAGGCTGCAGTGCGACTGGTTGCTAGTTGAAGGGGACAGAGGGAACTGGTATGCAGATGCAGCCTGTGTATATTTCCATAGGCAGCAATCAGAGGCCACAGACAAGTAGCGTGGGCCATGGTCCGAGACAAGGAAAAGGTCAGATTCTAAGGCAGGGGTCAGAAAACTTTTTCAGCAGGGGGCCGGTCCACTGTCCCTCAGACCTTGTGGGGGGCCGGACTGTATTTTGAGAAGAAGAAAAAAGAACAAATTCCTATGCCCCACAAATAACCCAGAGATGCATTTTAAATAAAAGGACACATGTAAAAGTATGCTGATTCCTGGACCGTCCGCAGGCCGGATTTAGAAGGTGATTGGGCCGGATCCGGCCCCTGGGGGCCTTAGTTTGCCTACCCATGTTCTAAGGGCAGCAGCTGCAAGTCCAAGGCAAGCAGGCATGCAATGAAAGGACAGCAATTGATCTGTCCAATAAGTTGCTCAAAGTGGGGGACCAAACAGTCATACAAGCATAACTGGGGTCCTCTTGGCTTCCCAGATCACCTGGCCTGTGTATTAAGAAGACTTTTCTCTCTGGTTGTCTGTGTTAATTAAGCAACCTTGCTGACAAGAAGCCATGATCTTGCAATGCAGGTTTTGACCTTAAGTTGTTAAAGTAAAATATATGTCTTACAGGAGCGGTTGCATCCAAACTTTGTTTCTGGTTTTTTTTTCCAAGTGATAATCCATGATAATCAAAATATAATATTCCTGTGAATATGGATGGAAGAAGCTATTGTTTGGGAAAAAAAATGTGGAGCTGATTCGGTAGCAAAATGTACCAAAACTTTATAAGACCTTGTATTATGTAATGTCATTTCCTATTGGCATTATCTGTGTGGAGTGTCAGTTCTTCACAATGGGCAGTATCTGGCCAAATGAATGACATCATCTTCCTGTTGATGTAGTAAAGGAAGAAAATCATGTTTAACATGTTTTGTAGCAACGTCTAAGACTATGAAAGCTAGAAACCAGAATTCTTCAATGTAACAATCATATTTAAATAAATTTTAGTATCTCCTTAATACTTGTTATTGAGTTTATTTGTTGTAAGCCACCCTGAACAATTTTGGAGACGTAATATACATTTATTAGATAAATGGATGAACAGTTGTAACATTGTGTTTGCATTTTAAGAGGCCAGCGTCCAGGAGAGTTCTGTGGCAACCCTAGCTCAGATAAAAAATATGTTTCCTTACAAAGAAAAATGTATTTTCACCTTCCCTAGGGTTACCACTAAGTTCACCGTGACACTAGGTTTTTAAAAAAGGAGAAACACCACCAGTTTAGCAAATACATTATATTTTGCCTCCAAAATTGTTCAAATGAAATTTAATCATGTAGCGAACTGAGGGTATTAATGTAGTGAAATCATGTGTTGAAATACCCCGACTTCCCTACATGTTTAATGCCCACTCTCCCTCTGAAAACCAAGTCCATGCAAAAGGACTTGCCCCATATATACCAGGCATATATATGGCTCTGTCATATTCGTGCTAGAGTCTCTGGGTCACTTAACAGCCTTTCATCTCTGCACTCTCTCACTGCAACATGTGTTGAAAATCTGAGGTTCAGTTGTTCGTTTGTTGACAGATCTAATGAACGACATCTGGTACATATGCCAAAAGTTGAACAAGGGTGAAGAAGGGGAGAAGGATAATTCATTTCATGTGACTGTAGCTTTTGCCCACAGAATGAATTGTCTTAGGGAAATATACCCATCTTACTTGGAAACCTTCTATGGATCAGTAGGAAAAACACAGTGACCTCCTTTGTGATCAGCTACATGTGTTGACTCATAACACTTCCTCAGGCCTGTCTTCTCCCACGATGAAGTTCAGCCTTGTTCCTCTCGAGAAAGGTTAATTAACAACGGCCGCATGGCATAAACACAGCAAGAATAATTATATTAAACAGTGATGGCACATACCTTGCTTAAACTTGCACCAATAGCAAAGCATGCATGACTCAAGGTAAATGCTGTAGTGATAAATTTCATAACAATTTTAATGCCATAATAGTAAATTGGATCATAATAGCAACTAGGAGCTGTAGCTGAGTACAGTATGTTCTCCCATGTGAAGTAGCATCAATGGCATCAAACGCAAATGAAGGCTAACTTATTCATTTGTTAAAAATTCTTGACCACCTTTCTCAAATTGAAGCATGTATTAAGATGTAAACACAATAACTGAAATATAAATAGTACAGTAAACTGCACCATGTGTTGGAAGTTTTTTTAAGATAGCCAAATTTCTTGGCTTAATTGATTGTCAGACTCATTTCATTGTACATCTACAAATTGGAGGTAAAATTCAGACATGGATGGACTTACAAAGTATACACTCCCAAATTATGCTAAAACGTAGGGCTATTAATCCAGAGAACTCTGTGATAATGTAATATATAGTAGCCCCTGCTCCATACCACATAACAAATCATTTAAAAACAAAACAGAGACTATCAAAAGAGACAATATTAGCAGTCACATCAGTATTCTGCCTATCCCACTAATTCTTGAACAGCTGTATCCCCCTTCAGATGCTATCTTGTCTACCATTGACCCATGCCACCCCATGCATTTCCCTGCTTATGCCTCATAAAGGAGCTGAATGACATGACGTCATACAATATTTCTCCACTCTTAATTCAGTGGTTGCCAGCATGGCACCTGTGGATCAGATGGTGCTCTTGAGGTCTCCCTCTAGTTCTCATATGTCTTTGTCATGACATAAAATGGTGAGAGTGGTTATCTTCTCTTTTGGAAAGAACGAAGAGTGGAAGAAGGAAGAGTGACCCTCTTTCCCATTTATTCTTTCATCTCTGCATTTCAATGCTCAGATTCGTTCTACTGGATCCAACTTTTACCCAGATGGCTTTGAAAAACAAAGTACGTATGGGTGTCTTCCCTTTCTGTGTCTTTGATGGGGCGGCTGATCTGAGAAGATGGAATTGAAGTGGCTTGAGGGTAGCCCTTGCTCAAAAATCCAAATGTATTGACAGGCCTAAAAAAGTTTGGCGATACCTGCCTAATTATTGCCTTCCATTTACAAGGAGTGAAGAAATGCTGAATAGAATGGTGGTGCATGCATTTCTTGCTAGACACTACAGGAAAGAAATATGTGGCAGAACAGAATCAGCAGCAGCTACACAATGCCTGTAATGTCTATATAGGGCATGAGTTTCTTAAGGTCTCAGCTGTCTCAGGTCCTGCTCCAAGAAAAAAAAGGGGGGGGGGAATCTGGCACCAAATGGGATGGGGACTGGTTAAACTACTTCAGCAAAGAGCCTTTCCCCATCTTCCCATAATGATATTAAGCCTGAACTACTTGCAAAGGAAAGAATGTCTTCTGGGACAGGCACTTGAACAGGGTTATTAAGTAGTCCTTGAAAGCAAGAGCATTACAGAATTGCAGATTCCTGCGCTGCTTGGCGATTAGTGCAGACGTCCCACTGGATTTCCTGCATCCACAGCCAATTCTGCTTCCCTTTGGTTCTTTGATTTCAGCATTTCAATCTATCTCACTTGTCTAATGTTCATAGCATCTGGTGACTAGAACAGAGTTACCGGGGCCGGGGTGTGAGATTTCGCACTGAATATTCTTCCTTGTGTTCCGCAAGAGTTTTTACAAAGCAACTCACATTTGTGGGAGGAGTACTTCATGATTTGGTTCGAATTGGGGAGAGTCAGGAGGTAGAGCTTGTGGATTTCATTAAGGGACTCCTGCATTCCCCCCCCAGCCCCACAACACTTGGAGCACTGAATGCGATGTTTAGTTATATTTCAAGATGGGAGTGGTTTCTCTGCCATTCAAGCCACCCACCTACATTGTCTTACAAAACAGTGAACTGCACAATCTCAGATCTTAGCAGATCAGTTTCATTGGATTTCACTGGATTTCTAGAGCTATCTAATGTCTGTAGCATTAGCAGTTGTTTTCCAGAGACATTTTACGTTTAAATCATCCCTTCATTATAATCTGCACTTCATTTGCCGATGGGAGTGATTCTGGGTTCCACAGTGCTGCATTATGAATCATTTCCTGCCTCCTCTAACCTTTTAACAATCTTCTCCCCTTTCTCATCCAAATGTTCTCCTTATATATATATTCCTAGGTAATATAATACAGCTTGACTAATATTCACAAATGTGTAAATACATATTCCTAGTCTATCATAATAAGTGTGTTCCCAGAATTTTCCATTGGCAATCTACGATTTCAGGTTTATGTGTTTTTGATTAGTTTCAGCTAATTTTCCTTAATTTTTTTGCTGGCACACTGCTACTTTAATGGCATTTTTGAATTTTTATTAATGCTTGCCACAAGTCGTACTATTTCCAGATGTCCAGATGCCATTGGAGTAAAAGAAACAAAAAGGCCAGCAATGCTGCGTTTAGAGCAGCAAAAGAACACATGTCTGATGCTGTGAAGACCAAAACTTTCATTTTCTTTACAATGACCCATTGTTCTTCCTTCTGCTTCTTACGTATGTCCATGTTTCAGGTTTGCTGCAATACTGCAAAGTATGCAGAGCAGCTAAATACTTCTGTAGGAAAAAGAGGCAGTGCATTTAAATATATACTGTTAAACACCTACAGGTGGCATGGGTGTTAAGTCTCTTTGATTTCAATGAAATTAGCCTCAATGTCACACACTATGCTTTGGAATGATAACAAACTGATCTGACTCGTTAGCAAAACCCATGATGCACATTTTCTCCAAATGGACTTTTGAATTTTACAAGTGTGAATATGAGGAAGAGCCACATGTTACCAATTTGCACATTTGCCTCACTTCAGAGGCTTAATGACTCCCCAATGCTGCAAAAATGTGATCCAGCCCTTAGGTTGATTTCATAAGCTTATAAAACATTTGAATGTGATTTAAAAATAAATTAATGAATACAACTTTAAACACCATGCAGCATGGAATGGAGTTATTATCATCACCGCATATTCTATTCCTGAAAACATGAAGGATGAAATTTAGAACTTTTAGGCCCCACAACAAGTAGACATGCAGTTCCCCCCCTTAACTTTCTGTCTTGTAGCCAATCCAAGTATCTGATCCTCCGAAAGATGTGGGCATGTAATAAAATCTTTGTACACTGCAACATTCATGTTTAAACAATGTGATGCAGGCACATTGCACACCATGTTAAGATTGTGGCTGAAGTAAATGCCATCTTTTAACAAACTAAATAAAACAGATAAACTACACACAGTCGTTTTGTTTATTGACATCAAACACTGAAATCATCTTCTAACCCAAATGACATTACTTTAATTCAATACAGAAGAAAAGAGCATAAGGAGCTTTGGTTTTAATCCTGTTAAATGCTAACTTTACCGTTTTTCTTGCCAGCGAACACCCTGTCTGATTGATGACCCTGATAACTTTCCTAGTGACCAGGTTTTTGAGAATAATAGGTACAATTCTATCACATGCTCCTGCTGAAGTTTCAACCAGGGGTAGGTGCAAAATTGAGACAACAGTAAGTTGGCAGGAAATGAGTGGTTTTCAGAGGAAAAGTTTGGGAGCAAAGAAGAGGGGCAGGCCAATGAACAGATTACATCTGGAGCAGGCAACAAGCAACATCAATCATGGATGAATTAAAGAGGGTTGTTTGGAAATTTTCACCAAAGCCACCATAACTCGGGAGAGGTCAGTGCGTGAGAAAACTGTTAGCTATTTGGAGAAAGTAGGTCAAAATGAATCTATCTAGCCAACGTAAACTATTGTAATGTAGCTAGGACTGTCTTAGTTCAATCTAAAGGCCCAAATGTTAGTCTCCAGCTGTTACATCTGGATCCCAAAACTAGTATTTCAGTTTTAACAGAGACCTTGTGCTGCAGATATATGGTTTTCAATAAACAGCTCCTAAAGCTATTGGTCTAGGCTTCAGGCTTCTGAATGAAAAACTCACTTCAGTGCTGAAGTGTACTCTGGGTTATGGATTTTACTTCTAACTCAAACCCTGGGACTTGCCCTTTGTAAACAAGGTACTCTCTGCTTAAATAATTTCCCCGTTTACTTTTTATTTTTTTTGCAAGTCTACTGGCCTTCTGTTTAGTGCATTGCCTTTCAGCACAGCAAGAGGTCTGTTTGTGTGGGTGAAATAAGAGATCTGTCCGGATAGCCAGAGTTCACTTTCTGCTGAAGATGGGAACATTATAGGTTCATAAATTGTTTCCTACATATTGAATTGGTCTAGCCATAGACTGCCTTTCTAGATGGTTTTTAAATTTTTGTCAATAATTCTTTCCCTTTTGCTTCCACCCCAGACCCATTGTGAGACCAGACCACAGCCTGCCTCCATCAAGCTGAGGGACGGGACAATTTCTTTGTCATGCTCATAAACAGAAGTCTGCATTTCAGATGGAGGACATTGCTGACTCGTCACCTAGAGCCATTTCCTGACAGACCTTGTGTCTGTGAAAAAGCAACGTGGCTTTATTTGTTTAAAATATGTTAAACGTGGTATCTGGGCTGAATGCAATAATAAAATTTAAAACTACAGCAATACAATAATAAATACAAAGAGGAGATTAAAAACACAGCCCAACAATCACAGCACAAGCATTCAAAACATGTAATAAAGGTCTCTTCCAGGTGACCTATTTATTGACCATTCTGCACAAAGCATATACGGAGGTTAGGTTGTATTTGGTCTTTGTTGAACATTTATTCTGAATTGTTTGTGGGGAGGTTATATGG
The DNA here is from genome assembly GCF_951804945.1 of Podarcis cretensis. Lineage (NCBI taxonomy): Eukaryota > Metazoa > Chordata > Lepidosauria > Squamata > Lacertidae > Podarcis > Podarcis cretensis. The sequence goes on from NC_137181.1 coordinate 21,418,937, forward strand.
CAATGAATGTTTGTCGTGATTTGCTTGTAGTGTGTTTATAGGTCTTCCCATTAGTCATATGGGACCGCCTCTCCTGGTATGTCCCATGGAGGACCTTATGGTCTTCAAACAAAAATATCTTGGAGGTCCCGGGCCACAGGGAGGTTAGGCTGGCCTCGACCAGAGCCAGGGCTTTTTTGGCTATGGCCTCGGATCTGGTGGAACGCTCTGTCACAGGAGACTAGGGCCCTGCGGGATTTGACATCTTTCCGCAGGGCCTACAACACAGAGCTGTTCCACCAGGCCTTTAGTAATCCTCATAGAACTCTAGCCCAGTGGTTGCCATTACTGTATTTTTCGCCCTATAGGACGCACTTTCCCCCCTCCAAAAATGAAGGGGAAATGTGTGTGCATCCTATGGGGCGAATGCAGGCTTTCGCTGAAGCCTGGAGAGTGAGAGGGGTCAGTGCGCACCGACCCCTCTCGCTCTCCAGGCTTCAGGAAGCTATCCCCCCAGCCCGGCAAGCTCCAGGAGCTTCGCCATCGCTCTCGGACCCGTTCTGGGGGCTGGGGTTGGGGGAAGCTCGGGCTTCCCCCGCCCCCAGCCCCGCAAGCTCTGGGAGAGATGGCGAGGTTGCGCAACCTCGCCTTCGCTCCCGGACCCCCAGCCCCAAGGCTAAAAACGAAGCCAGGAAAGCCAGCAGGATACATCCCGCTCGCTGTCGTGGCTTCTTTGCTCTTTGGGGCTGGGGGGGAAAATAATTTTTCCCCCTTTATTCCCCCCGCAAAAAAATAAGTGCGTCCTATGGGCCGGTGCGTCTTATAGGGCGAAAAATACGGTAATTTGATTCTGAATTGATTTTAGAATGAATTGATTTTAGAATGTATTTCTATTAATTGATTGTGATTTTATGTAAACTGTGTTACTTTTACTGTTGTTCGCCGCTCTGAGCCCGGCTTCAGCTGGGGAGGGCGGGATATAAGTAATTTTTATTTATTTTTATTTTTATTCATTCTATGCTATTCGATGCTTCAGGCACCAAGCCCGTTTGCAGACCAACTCTGCATTACAAAAATGTCTGCAAACATGACAGGAAGAGAAGAAACGCCATGGTGGATCTGCAGCAGCACAGCCAGACACTTTCATCTGCCCCACCTGCACCAAAGCGTGTCTCTCCTGTACCGGTCTCTACAGCCACAACAGGTGCTGCAATCTTCCAACAGTTTGACTTCACTCCCAAAAGCACACTCCTCCTTTGTTTCCCAACACAGATAGATGCCAACCATTTCCTAACCATAAAAAATGTCGGGGTTTTTGTTTGTTTTTTCAAAAGTGAATTTCTAGCAGCAGGATGACAGAATACTTTAATCCACTTTAATTGTGCAACCCGAAATTTCCCACTATGTCCTTGAATCCCTCCTGCAAAAAGGAAAAGAAAGGCAGCTTGGCAGCTCTCTAAATCCCAGTAAAAGTCTACTGGAAAGGGGAAGCTTTCAAATGGCATTGAAGAATAAAATTGGTGCTGGTCAAATATCCAAAGGAAGGCAAAACTGGGGTGCCATTGTAAAATAGGTCTTATACCCAGGGTGTCAATCTTAATGCAAAGGCAGGTATGGGAGACAGTTTCTTCTTTTTTGTATAACTTTTATTAAATTTTCCTGTTTTATAATTTAGAATACTCATTTTACATCCTTAAGATCCCAGTGACTTCCCTTCTTCTCTTTCCATGGTTCATTTTACATATCATAAATCCCTGCATATTTTACAAAAAACTATGCCGTTCAGTATTCCATTATTGCATCCATCAAAACTTATTTACACTGTTGATTTTATCTTAATGCTGCCAGTGTTTTCAGCTATACACAATTTTTTCCCATATAGCCAATAAATGTTTTCCAATCTCCTTTAAACGTATGTTCTTCTTGTTCTCTTATTCTATATGTTAAGTCTGCAAGTTGTGTATATTCTTAGACCGAGGTAAAGTTCTCAAACCAAGACACTATTTCCGGTTTTGTGGCGTTTGGAAACCAAATCGTTCTAAAACCGGACTGTTCTTAAACCGAGGTACCACTGTACTTAACTAACTGATCAATCACATCAGTTCTGGCCCCCCTAACAAAGTCCTGCCCCTCCTCAACAAAAATCCTGGCTCTGCCCATGATAGGTGACCAGCTGAAGAAGTGGGGGGGGGGGAGAGAGAGAGAGAGAGAGAGAGAGAATTGCTACAGGCCGTTTGTACTCAAGGAAAGGGCAACCATGTGGAAGATGGACCCAATCCAAGCCACTCATTCACTTTTTTGAAGGGAACACCAACTAGAAATAGAAGTTTCTTTACCAAGCATATCAAAAGGAAGCGGGGGGGGGGGAGTCTATCAAAGCACCCAGGATATTAACGTCTGTGGGTTAACAGAATGTAGCTCTTGTGAAAGCCAAATGCCAAAATCATGGAGTTATATTTTTGTCTGACCTTGATTTTAGCGTTTTCTTACTCAGCACGGTTCACTTCATATTTGTTTTGTTTTAAAGTCTGGAATATTTTGCATTTCACCTTAATAGTTCCACTCTGTTTGAAATGTTTATATAGCGTGATTTACTACAATATGGATGTGTAATTATGTGATGATTAGACAAAACATTTCTGACAAGAAAGGAAAACAGTAGTTAATAATGTTTTCCATCTGTCTGGTAGAACTTCACTGAAAAGGCAGCCCCTTTGCATGGACCAAAGACCAAGGTTACACCTAGATGAGAGCACGGTAGAAGCAGTAATGCCTCCATAAATTCATTCTGATCGCTGCTCACACATTTTTGGAAAGCATTACCATCTGTTTTGCAGATAAATATTACAATAATTAATGTCAGCACATGTTTACATTACAGAATCTTAGAAGATTTCCTCCCTTTCCTCTGCAGAAATAAAGATGCCTTTTAAATGACTGGAATGAAACGCACCATCGTTATTAGGTAAAACGAGTGTGTGTCAATAATGGCTCCTTTTATTACACAACTTTGAGACATTTTAAAGTTTCTGTTCTCCATTTAGGGCAGAATTCTTGGCTGTCATTATTGTACCTAGACCAAAAAAAAGAGCTGAAAACCTGCAGATCTAGCAACAAAGACTACGCCATCGGTGACCCGGTGACCCCACATTGGCAAATATTTTGCACACCCCCCAAAAAAAAAAACCTCTGTAAGGAAGGGAGCATGTATTCATTCAAAACTCAAGTCCCCCTAAGGAACCTGATAGGTGCTGTTGCTTCTAGAACAGCCACTTTTGCAGAATCATGGGGTTCAGTCGGGAAGCCTTGTGGACTGCTCTCTTCCCCTCCGCTCTGCCAGGTCTGCTGATCAGAGGGGGGAATGTATATAATGTTGGATGCCACCCTGGCAGGCCAGAGGTCACAAAGAAAGGAATAAATGACAACAATAAGAAGATGAGGAAAATAACAAAGAGAAGATGGAACAGAACTGTGAATATTATTTGGACAGAACTGTGAACATCAAAGCAGCAGCAAGAGAGGTGTTTGGATCCCTTTCTGAGCTCGAAGCATGGGTACCCCCAACAAAATTTTAAAAATTTGGCTGTGTAATTTGGAATTAATGTGATGTGATTTGATTGGCTTGTTAATAAAAATTATATTTAAAAAAAAAATGTTGGATGCCACCCGTCTCCAAGCAGTGAGAGATTCCAGGACTTCTAGGCGCTTACTGAGGCTTTGTGTTTCCTCTGTCTCCTGAGGCACAGCAGTGACTGTAAATATGGTTTATTTAGACATTGCAACAACCTGAGCCTACCATAGAGGGGTTCGCAGCATTGACAACCCCAAACGAATCTTGCTTCTCCCGTAGTTTGGATTCCAGCAGAAAGCAGGCATGGTTTTCTCTCTAGCTAGCTGCTTTACCTCTAGGTCATTTCACCACAAACCATCAACTCTAAACTCAGACTTCATCTTCTTGTCGTCACACACAGAGCCCCTTTCCTTTCATTTTCCTTAATGGCCCATCACCCAGGCAATCGCCTCAACAGGAAGCTAGGGTCACTCATATTTTAACAATTGCTGGATCCAGGGGTTAGGAGGGTCTCTGCATACAGCATCCCCCCTCCCCAAAAAGCAACTCTAAACAATATGCTTCCAGCTGGGGCACTGGGAAAACAGCCTGATGCCAGAGAACCAATCTGGTGCCGCTGGCTGATATATAGATTCCTAGATACAGTGGTACCTCGGGTTACATACGCTTCAGGTTACATACGCTTCAGGTTACAGACTCCGCTAACCCAGAAATATTACCTCAGGTTGGGACTTCCGGTCGGCGCCAGCGCTTAATGGCGGTCCTCCCTTCGATCTCCGGAGGACTGCTTCACGAGTTCGGGTCTGACCGCTACGGCGAAGCGGGGACCCTTAAAATCACAGGCGCGGAAGCCTGTGAACAAGGAGATTCGGTGGGCACCATTTGCGCCCCCCCTTTACTGTAAAAGAGCCTTTTTAAAGGCTCTGGAGCGGCATCGGGGGAGAGCGCGGTGCTGAGAGTCGCTACCCAGCCCGTGAAGTGAAGCCGCGTCGCCATAGGCGGAGAGCGCCGATTCCTTCTTGAAATTTGGACTTAAATTAAACACCCGTAAGTAAGAGTGGAAAATTTTATTGGGACTTTTAAAAATTCGTTGAAATTCGGCTGAAAACGGGGACGGTAAATAAAGGAAGTCTGCCTCCCCCGGATTGCATGATACTTAAAGCAACGGAACTAGAAAGCTGCAATTGGAAGAAAAGTAACTTTGAACTGTTTGAACTGCTTAACCCTGACACTGAAATTGATTTTCCCCCCCAGCAAGCAGGAGCAGGGGGGGGAAGAAGAGGGAATTTGGCTTAACCTGAATTAAAGGAAATAAAAGTTGATGACTTTCTGCTGTCTCTTTCTCTGGGAACAGACTGCCTGGGTGAAACACTTTGACGGGGACTGTCGGATAAGATTGCTGTAAAGCAGAGACCCTATTTGATACATTGGGACTTATTGAAATAACAAATTGACAGTCTGTTGCAATTAGAAGACTAGAAGATTGTTCCCAAAAACTTTCTTTCTCTGGGGGACTTTGGTTTCTTTGTTTATACTGCTTATTGGACACATTGAATTGCTCCCTCTAGAGGGTTGAAAGGTAACAATTGTAACACAGACTGTAAAAAACAAGTCACTGGATTTTTTCATTCAAAAGCTGCTCCTGTGAGAACGACCTTGGGACATGAGCGGCTCAGCAGAAGAGATAGCAACAAGGTCTAAAGTTAAAGCCGCACAAAAGAAAAGGGGTTCAACATCAGGCATAACAGGAGCAGCTGGGCAGGAAAAAGGAATAGATATATTCATGGATTCAGTGACTCAAGCATTACTTAAAATAAATGAATCTTTAGAAAATTTGACAAAGCAGAGTACGGAAAATACCAAACAGCTGGCAGAACTTACAACAAAATTAGACTTGAATACTAAAAGTATTACATCTAATACAGAAATTATAAACAAATTAGTACAAGAAAACGCTACAATTCGAAAAATTGCTGAAGAAGCTAAATCTACTGCAGATACCACACAGGAAAAATTAGAACCAGTTTGCAAGAAGTTGGATGAGCATGAGGCCACCTTGTCTTTGTGGGAGATGCAGAGGAAGGAGAGGAACCTAAGGATAAGATTGGTCCCAGAAAGTGAAGGGGACAGCCTAGTGGACTTTCTCACAAAAGAATTTTCAGAATTTTGGCAGGTAAACACAGAGGAAGAAGAATTTAAGATAACAGCTGCCTTCAGACTGGGTAGAAAGCAGAACAGAAAGATTCCAAGGGATTGTCTGATAACTTTGAGATCTAAAGAGGAAAGAGATAAAATATTAAATTTACACTACCAGAGAACTCTTCAGATTGAAGACGCTTTTGTGCAAATCTGCAAGGACATCCCAAAATACATTCTGGAGGCAAGATCCTATTATAAGAATCTGGTTAACCTGCTGAAAAGGAACAGCATACCTTTTAGGTGGGAATTTCCACAAGGTTTGTCCTTTAGTTACAAAGGAAAGAAAGTTAAAATAAGAACAGTACAAGACAAAGAACAATTCCTGGACAGAAACGAGGACCTGCAGAAAGGAGTAGTAGAATTATCCTCTGAAACAGATCTTGGAAACCTGACATTTGGACTTAAATCACCAACGGAAGAAGAACAGCTGCTGGGAGCAGCCGGAGGTAACTAAAAATAACAATGTCTCTGCAATTTATAAGTTGGAACTGTAATGGACTGAACCTTCCCAGAAAAAGGCGTGAAGTTTTTCATATTTTGAAAAAACAACAATTGGATTTGATTTGTTTACAAGAGACTCATGTGACAAGGGCACATAGAAAATTGCTTATAAATAAAAAATTAGGCCAGGAATTTATTTCATCGGATAAAGTTAAGAAAAGAGGCGTGGTGATCTATGCAAAGGAGAAATTGGCCCCAAAATTGATTTTTAAAGATGAACAAGGAAGATTTTTGGCAATTGAGATACAAATCCAAGGAGAAAATTTTTTGACAGTTGGTATCTACGCACCAAATGATGGGAAGGCAGAATTCTTTAAGAAGCTGCATGAGACACTAATGGACTATTTGGACTACAATGTAATTTTATTAGGAGATATGAACGGCGTGGTTTCCACCAATATGGACAAAGCACAAAGACAGGTGGTCTCTAAGGATGGGAGATTACCTAAGACTTTTTTTGAAATGACAGAAAATATGGACCTGATTGATATCTGGAGAACAAGAAACCCTCTCGAGAGGGGACGTTTTTCTCTGAGGCACAAATGACATGGACAAGAATAGACCAAATATGGATTACTAGTGGAATGGCTCCAAAGATAAAAAATGTGGAAATCTGCCCAAAGACATGCTCCGACCATAATGCTGTAAAGATGGAAATGAAATTAACAACAGCTGGTTCCTTCAGATGGAGAATGAATGACACCCTGTTCAGAGATGATGAGATTTATAAAAAGGCCCAAAAAACTTTGAAGGATTATTTCGAGATAAACCTGAGGACAGATGTGGAAAAAAGAGTGATCTGGGATGCAAGTAAGGCCGTGATGCGAGGCTTCCTAATACAACAGAATTCTTTAAAAAGGAAAAAACAAAATGAGAAGAAAGATAAGATTTTGGAAAAAATAAAAGAAGGAGAAAAGAAATTGAGATCGAAACCAAAGTCTCATGAGATTTTGAGAGAAATTAAGTTTTATCAGATGCAGTTTATGGAATTGATGAATCAAGAAATAGAATGGAAAATCAAGCAGATGAGACAAAGGACATTTGAATCAGCAGATAAATGTGGGAAACTTCTTGCATGGCAACTGAAGAAGAGACAAAAATTGAACACAGTTACAAGTTTGGAGGTGGAAGGAAAGAATATTTCTAAACCAAATGAGATTAGCAACTGTTTTCAGAGTTATTTCAGAAGATTATATGCACAAGGGCCGGAAAATGAAGGAGATATAGAAGATTTTCTTAAGAAATATGGATTACAAAAAATTTCGCAACAAAGTATGTTGGTTTTGAATGAGAAAATAACAGATCGAGAAATAGAGGGTGCCATTCAAAACATGCAATTAGGTAAATCTCCAGGACCAGATGGATTAACCTCCAGATACTATAAAGCTTTGAAGGAATGGTTAATACAACCGTTGAGGGAGGTTTGTAATGAAATATTAGAGGGGGAAAAGGCACCGGAATCATGGAAAGAAGCTTTTATTACACTCATACCAAAGACTGAAACTGAAAATAATCAAATTAAGAACTACCGCCCTATATCATTACTCAATGTGGATTACAAAATATTTGCTGACATTTTAGCAAAAAGATTGAAGAGGGTGTTGGTGGAGGAGATTCATAAGGACCAGGCAGGCTTTCTTCCAGGAAGACACCTATCAGATAATGTAAGGAATATAATTGATATTCTGGAATTGTTGACAGTAAATATTAATACAAAGGCAGTTTTAATATTTGTGGACGCGGAGAAAGCTTTTGACAATGTTTCTTGGAAGTTTATGAAGAAGAATCTCCATGGGATGGGGGTAGGCCAAAGGTTTGAAAATGGTATAGGTGCAATATATTCTGAACAAAAGGCAAAGTTAATTGTAAATAATGTGATTACTGATGAGCTTCCTATAGAAAAAGGGACACGACAGGGGTGCCCAATATCCCCACTACTTTTTATATCAGTCCTGGAGGTTTTGTTGAACATGATTAGGGGGGACCAGCTGGTAAAAGGAATTCAGGTCGGAGCTAAACAATATAAATTGAAGGCATTTGCAGATGATTTAGTATTGACTTTACAAGAGCCAGGGGACGCAGGTGGCGCTGTGGGTTAAAGCCTCAGCGCCTAGGGCTTGCCGATCGAAAGGTCGGCGGTTCGAATCCCTGCGGCGGGGTGCGCTCCCGCTGCTCGGTCCCAGCGCCTGCCAACCTAGCAGTTCGAAAGCACCTCCGGGTGCAAGTAGATAAATAGGGACCGCTTACCAGCGGGAAGGTAAACGGCGTTTCCGTGTGCGGCTCTGGCTCTGGCCAGAGCAGCGATGTCACGCTGGCCACGTGACCCGGAAGTGTCTCCGGACAGCGCTGGCCCCTGGCCTCTTAAGTGAGATGGGCGCACAACCCCAGAGTCTGTCAAGACTGGCCCGTACGGGCAGGGGTACCTTTACCTTTACCTTTACCTTTACAAGAGCCAGATACTAGTACAAAAAGAATTTTAGAACTAATTCAAGTTTTTGGTCAGGTAGCAGGATTTAAGCTGAACAAACAAAAAACTAAAGTCTTGGGAAAAATTTAACAAATGTTGAAAGAGAGAGGTTCCAAAGTGAAACTGGGTTAATGGTGGTAAAGAAAGTGAAATATTTAGGGATCAATGTGACATCCAAAAATGTGAATTTATTTAAAGATAATTATGATAAATGTTGGACAGAGGTAAAGAAGGATCTAGAAATATGGTCGAATTTGAAGCTTTCCTTGTTAGGTTGAATTGCTGTTATTAAAATGAATGTATTGCCTAGAATGTTATTTTTGTTTCAGACATTACAAATTGTGGATAAATTAGGCTGTTTCAAGAGGTGGCAGAAAGATATATCTAAATTTGTCTGGCAGGGCAAAAAGCCCAGTATAAAATTTAAGATATTAACTGATATAAAGGAAAGAGGGGGGTTTGCCCTGCCGGATTTAAGACTGTACTATGAATCAGCAGCTTTCTGCTGGTTGAAAGATTGGCTACTTCTTGACAATACAGACATTCTGGATTTAGAAGGATTCGACAATAGATTTGGTTGGCATGCATATATATGGTATGATAAGGTTAAAGTTCACAAAGGCTTTAAAAACCATATTGTAAGGAAAGCATTACATAATGTTTGGATTCGATATAAGGATTTGTTGGAAAATAAAACTCCTAGGTGGTTATCACCAATGGAGGCTAAGGAGGTGAAGAAACTCAATATGGAATCTAAATGGCCAAAATATTATGAAATTTTAGAGCAAGAAAGTGGCGAATTTAAACTACAGAGTTTTGAGAAATTAAAGCCCAAGGTACGAGATTGGCTCCATTATTATCAAATATTGGAGACCTTTAAACAAGACAGGAAAATTGGTTTCCAGGTGGAGAAATCGAAACTAGAAACAGAATTGCTAGAATCCAATACTAAGAATTTATCAAGAATGTATAATTTGTTGCTGAGGTGGAATACAATAGATGAGACAGTTAAATCAGCCATGATTAAATGGGCACAGGACATTGGTCATGACATTATGTTTGCTGACTGGGAACAGCTATGGACCACCGGTATTAAATTTACGGCATGTAATGCCTTAAGAGAAAATATTATGAAAATGATTTACAGGTGGTACATGACCCCAGTCAAGCTCGCGAAGATCTACCATTTGCCCAATAACAAATGCTGGAAATGTAATGAGACTGAAGGTACCTTCTTTCACCTTTGGTGGACCTGCCCAAAGATTAAAGCCTTTTGGGAAATGATCTATAATGAAATTAAGAAGGTACTTAAATGTACTTTTCATAAGAAACCAGAGGCATTTCTTTTGGGCATGGCCGGCCAATTGGTGTCAAGGAAGGATAAGACTTTTTTTATGTACGCCACCACAGCAGCAAGGATTCTTCTAGCAAAGTATTGGAAGACACAAGAACTACCTACACTGGAAGAATGGCAGACGAAAGTGATTGACTTTATGGGATTGGCAGAAATGACCGGCAGAATCCGTGACCAAGAGAAAGAGACGGTGGAGGAAGATTGGAAGAAATTTAAAGTTTATCTTAAGAACTGTTATAAAATTGAGGAGTGCTAAAATGTCAAGGGAAAGGAAGATGCAGAATTACAGCTGAAACTGCTTGATGAATTAAGATGAAATTGAGAAATAATAAGTTATAAATTTAATTGGGCTAAAGGGTTGCTGAAAAACTGTAAAACAGGGATGCAGTGAGGGTGAGGTATGGGGAAGTCTGAGGAAGAAAGTTTATGAAAATGAGGATATGAAATTATACTTGTTTGTATGTCTTTGTTTGTTGATGTGTGTATGTTATTTTGTTGTAAAATTGGAAAATCATTAAAAATTATTATATATATATAAAAAAGAAATATTACCTCAGGTTAAGGACTTTGCTTCAGGATGAGAACAGAAATTGTGCTCCGGCAGCGGCACAGCAACGGGAGGCCCCATTAGCTAAAGTGGTGCTTCAGGTTAAGAACAGTTTCAGGTTAAGTACGGACCTCCGGAACGAATTAAGTACTTAACCTGAGGTATCACTGTACTGCTTTTGCTCTGTCTGATTGACTTGTCACTGAGGAGAGCATTCCCCGCACCGGCCAACTGATGCAAGCCATATTCACCAGAGCATCTCAAATACATGTACCTTATCATTGCAGTACACACTCTTCCAGTTTCTCCATTATTGAGTCTCCAGACCTATGAGATGCTGTGGAAGGGACCATTTTAAGAAGGAAAACCGCCATTTAGGAGAATTACAGGGGATGCAGTCACACACAGAGATTTTCTTAGACTGCACATGGTGCCCAGTATCTCCAGCCATCTCAGTGGTTCTTTACACTGAATAATTATTGTTATGAACATTGAAATTGGCCAAAAGCATTAGTATGCATGCCAAAAGCGTAGGCTTCCTTGCTTAAAATAACAGCGGCTGCTTGTCCTGTGTTAATAGTTTTGCTACGGTATAAGCACAATATTGGGGGAAGCTTACGGAGACGAATGCTTCCAGCTGAAAATAATTTTACTCATTCGGTTTCAGTTACTTGTATCTTCCTTTTAAAGTGCTTTAATCTTCTTTTATGCTCTTATGTCTTTTTATACTATTTGCAAAACGCTTTGCATATGCAGTGTGTGTGTGTGTGTGTGTGTGTGTGTGTGTGTGTGTTACTATCATAAGTATGACCTGTTTTGTTAATATTAAATGGTTATTTGACAATATTGCTCTAGGTATTACTGGGGTGGGGTTCAGGTTCTTCCCTAATGTTTTAACCTTGAATGCATCTAGCAGATGACTTTTGGGCCTTACTGAAACCACACATACAGTTGAAAGGTTAAGTAATGCCCTTAGTAGGAACATAAGAATTTAAGACGATCCTGCATTTTCCAGGGCTGGATTAGCCATTAAGTAAAATAAGCACATGCTTAGGACATCAAGGGAAGGGGGACACCACAGAAATTTTTCATGGCCGAATTTTTAACATTAATGGTCACAAATTGCTCAGCCAAGGCAGAAAACTGGGGTGCCGTATTCCGGGGCCGGATGCCTGTGCTAGTCATGTGACCCATGCAAGATCACTGCTCCCCCCAAAAGCACTTTTTTTGGGGGAGTGAGATCACAACACCCCAAATGACCATTGTACTCTTGCATGAAAAAATGGAATGTCCCGGTTTTCTGGGGACAGTTGAGAGGTTTGAGAGAAGGTTCCGTGCATGTGTGTAGAAACTAGCCTATGGTGCAAAGACACAATTGACATTTCTTGCTCTATCCACTTTTGCTCCTGGCCCCACCCACTACTCTCATGTGGCCCCTGAAGGTTGCCCAGAAGGGAATGCGGCCCTCAAAATGAAAAGGCTTCCGTGCCCCTCCTGGAAGACATCCAGATAAGTATGCTTCCAAGCACAATTCAAAGAGTTGGTGCTGACCTTTAAAGCCCTCAATGGCCTCAGTCCTGGATACCTGAAGGAACGTCTCCACCCCCATTGCTCTGCCCGGACACTGAGGTCCAGCGCTGAGGGCCTTCTGGCAGTTCCCTCGCTACGAGAAGCCAAGTTACAGGAAACCAGGCAGAGGGCCTTTTCAGTAGTGGCGCCTGCCCTGTGGAACACCCTCCCACCAGATGTCAAGGCAACAAACAACTATTTTACTTTTAAAAGACAACTGAAGGTGGCCCTGTTTAGGGAAGTTTTTAATGTCTGACGCTGTATTGTTTTTAATATTCAGTTGGAAGCCGCCCAGAGTGGCTGGGGAAATCCAGCCAGATGGGCGGTGTATAAATATTATTATTATTATTATTATTATTATTATTATTATTATTATTATTATTATTAGACTTTGTACAGACACCCTTAGACCAGAAGAGAGTCAGCCAGAGATTGGTTCCTGCCACTGAGGTACTGATGCAGCTTTTTAAGACAACCTGCACTTATGGCAGGTTATGCCCATATCCCTGAATTCATCTGCTCACTCCAGTTCATCTTTCTCAGAATACAGTAGAAGGTTAATAGTGGGTAAACAGAGGACATGGGGAAAACAGTGGGTAAACAGTGGGTTAATAGTGGGTAAACAGAGGACACGTTCAGGTTCCGAAAAACATTCAAAAATGGAAGGATTTACTTCCAGGTTCTCAGCGTTCAAGAACCGAAACTTACGACAACGGAAGCATTCGGGAACCGAGGTACCTCTGTCATCTAATTTAGCCCTGAGAGACCTTTAGCCATAAGACAGCAGTACTGCTTTACATGGAGAGGAGGGGAAAACTAGAAATATTTTGAAAAAAGGTTTTTAAAAATACAACAAAGGGGCTTAAGGGACAGGTCTTTGCGCTGGTGTCCACGGACCTGGGCAGTGGCACCATAAAGTACAGTAGAGCCTATTTATCTGTAAGAACAGAAGCCTATTTGGGGAAAACTGATCACTTGAGGAACAGTTTATTCCAAGGGGTGAAGAAGGGGTTGATTTATTATTTCTTCAGTTCTTCCTTTATTGCTTTTCTTCAAGTGAGTTGAGTGTGAGCATGCATTTCTATCGCTCCATTTTCTCATTTATGCTTAAGGCTCCCCACTTAACACACGAGGCTGGCATACAATATGTTCCAGATGCAGAAATACGTGTCTTGACAGTCTCGAAACAGAACTATTTTATGTTTAGTATTTAATAACCTTCTCTTTGTCCCAGTGAAAATAAGTCACGGCTGAATTTCTGTCTCCACCGTTGATATTTTGTGCACCTGTTAGGAGACTTGCCATTTGAAACCTTTGTCTACTGAGAAGAGGTGGAATGAATTTTTCACCTAATGAGGTTTTGCTTACATCTCCTATCCCTTCGGTAAACTCCCTGCACCCTTAGTCCCACCTTTCATACCAGGAATGCAGATATTTGTGGGGCTCATAGTGTGGTTTATTGGTGCCTCAGGCTTTTCTGTCAGGCTTTTTCTTATTATTATTTTGCAAGAGTAACACAGATAAAGCCTTTTGTTGAATTGGGTCTAGATTTAGGTCTCTCTAGAGAGAGTTAAATCTACTAACGCTACTCATCAGTGCCGTAATTGTGGCCAATAGATTTTCCTGGATGGCTTCCACTGTGGATTCAACCCAGACAAAGGCCACGAGTAGCCATCTGATTTTCCATTAAGGTAATTGTCAATGTGATTGTTTGCAGGGAGGAGATGCACCAGACGTGTTTCCATTGGAAAAATGATAGCTGCAGAGAGATTATGCAAAGAACTGTACAGGAGGGGGAAAAACTTTTTGTAGTAAACACAAAGTTTACTGTCAGTCTGACAAAACCCAGGAGTGAAGCTATATTCCTAATGGTTCTTTACTGCCACCTGCCGGCTTCTCTTGTATAGAAACAAATACATAAAGACATACATCAGCCTTTCCCAACCTGGTGCCCACGACCCTGAGATTAAGAGTCTCAGGCTGAGCTATCCCTCCAGATGTTTCGGACTACAAATCCCAAGGGTTCCCTGTCAACATGACCAACAGTCAGGGATGATGGGAGTTATAGTTCAACAACATTTGAAGAGTGCCATGTTGGGAAAGGCTGATATGTATTATTCAGGCGAGGGATTCTCAGGGCCAAACTTGACTATGTTTGTGGTAAAATCCCACCTTTACCTTGCTTACCACCTGACTTCACTTCTCCATTTGCAGGTGGCAAAAATGGAAGGACTAGTTCAATATTGTTAAACAAAAACAAAAACAGGAGGCACAAAGCAAAATTAAGGGTGTTGCCTACTGGTGCTACACAGCTTTTGTCTGTTTTTGTTGCTTGCGTCACCCCTTTGCCAGGAGCAGTGCTGCTAACAGCAGTCACTGGGCAGCTGCTGCCATTTTCTTCCCCCTAGAATGGTCCTAGAGCCATGGTTCCCAACATGGGGGAGGGCAATTTGATTTTTAAGGGGGGCAATTCGAGAATGAGTTATTAACAGTGAATGGCCTTCCTCCATGTGAATAGGAGATAATGTTTTGAATAATAAGAATTATATGTCGGGGGCGGGGGCATCAGGATTTTAGAGATGCTTAGGTGGGGCTGGCCAAAAAAAGGTTGGGAACCACCGTCCTAGAGTGATGCTACAGCATGCAATTAGAGTTGATGCAGGTAAAAAAATAGTGGTGGCTGCCAGTAGTAGCAGACTTGGAGCTTTAAAATTTCAGCGGCACCCTGTGCGAAGCCAAAAATTCTATGCCTGCCCCCACTTCGCACCATCCATTGTTTGTCATTGTTGCAGTGCCCTTTCAGCTCCATGCCCAGAACTGGTTGAGCTCTTTCCTTTCTTAGATTTCAGTGCAAAAGGTCAACATGCCCACAATTTTCCGTGCATCATTTTGTCTAGAATCGTGTCTATATATCCATATTCTATAACTTGAAGGATTTATGTGCTGGATCATCCATACCATATTTTGAAGGATTTCAATATTCTTTGGCTAGCTCCTGTCTACCTACTGCCTCACTACAATTTTTGCATTGCAGGATAGCTATGAAAAAATGTGCTTCATATTATTCCCTTTTCAGGAAGCCTCTAGTTCCTATCAGATTGCAGTTACATGAAAAACATATTGCTCTGCTCTTAAGGACCAACACTGCATCTTTGTTGTGAAACACTTTGTATACACCACTGAGACAGCTGCTATACTCTTCAAAACACCACACTGCTGTCCAACAGGTAAAATATAAAAGAAATGATGTCACCTAATAATATGGCTTTTAAAGGTCTCTTGTCACGTGATATGGAGAGGGGGAGCAGGAAACAATGGACATTGAATGTGTTTAAGCACATTCACATATACAATGGTGGAAAAGAGATTATGGTTCAGCTGAGTTCAGCATTACACCTACAGATACACAGTGGCTGCCAACTGTTTTTCCTGCGTTGCTCAACTACTTGGATTTAATTACTGTGCTACTAAGTGGATGGGCAGGGAAGAGACAACAGCATCAGTGTGTGTGTGTGTGTGTGTGTGTGTGTGTGTGTGTGTAAACCCTTCCATTTATGAATGCACATACAGTGGTACCTCGGTTTTAGAATGTAATCCGTTCTGGAAGACCGTTCGAGTTCCGAAACTTTCAAAAACCCAAAACTCAAAACGGAAGCCTCAGTATGGAAAACTCAAAACAGAAGCCGTGTTTCCTGTTCGACTGCCGAAGAGTGTTCGAAAACTAGCGTTCGAGTTCCGAAAAGTTCGTCAATGGAGATGTTTGTTAAATACAGTGGTACCTTGGTTTTCAAATTTAAACACACAAATATAAGAGCAGGGCTTTTTTCAGCCGGAACTCGCTGGAACTCAGTTCTGGTACCTCTCAGGTGGGCGCCATTGCCATGATAAGAGAACAAGGGAAATTAGTGGTGAGCTCCAGCACCACTTTTTCTAGAATAGCACTGCTTGCTCCACACCTGGGTGTTACTTCAGAAAAATATCATTGCTGGCCTAACTGGACCACTGCTTAGGCCCCCAGGCTGGAAGTTACTCACTGCTGTCCTAAGAGCTGGCTCAAGAGGTGCTGGATGCTGCGAAAAGACTGCTGGAAATGCTGGCTTCACACACCTGGGCTTATCCTGTAGCTTGTCCTAACACGTGAGCAGAGGCTGCTAAAAAGTGTTCACACAATTGTGAAAAGGCTGTCAGTGACATCCTGGTTCATACACTACAATTCTCAAAATCAACACAAATTACTGAGTTAGCTCATGCAGACTCACTTCCTTATGTAGTCAGGGGTTTAGTGGAACAGTCTCAAGCCTATTTGTGTCAACAAGAAAAAATTGCTGGGAAAATGCATTTTAGATTGTGCAGTAACTCTCATCGGAGTCCATGCATTCAGAGTAATAGGTAATCCATCATCTCCAGTGACCATTTATAAATAACTCCTTGTCAATTAAATCGGCATCTGTAGGAAGATTCGGTTTTGCTAAAAAAAAACAAAAAACATTCATTTGAATATTATGATTAAGAGACCAGTGCATAGTTTCCAATTATTTTTCGCTTTACTATGTGCTTGTTGAACTAGACAAGATACCATTCATGCAACTAGAAACTGCATGCATGGCTTTTAAAAAGGAAACATCAGGCGATAGCTCAGTTAGCTAGAGGGTAGTGCTGATAATGCCAAGCTTGCAGGTTCGATCCCCGTGTGGGACAGCTGCATATTCCTGCACTGCAGGGGGCTGAACTAGATGATCCTCAGGAGCACCTTCCAACTCTCTCCCCTTTCCTTATGTGATGAGCCTTGCTCTCCAGGTGTTTTAGACTACAACTCCCTTCAGCCCCAGCCAGCATGGGCAATAGGCATGGAAAATGGGAGTTGCGCTTCGAGGGCACCAGGTTGGGAAATATTGCCCTGTACATTTGTAATCTTCACATCTCAGCTGGGTTCACACAACACAGTAAACCATAGTTAATGGGCTGCTGTGAATTGGTTGTTTTAGTGTTTTACTAAGTAAAGTCATCCTATGCTCAAAAAGGGAGAAATGGAAGGATAAAACCCTGAATAAATAAAGCAGAGCAAGCAAAAGCAACAAAGCATGATGCCTGGATTAGTGTTTTGTGTGAAACATGGATCATAGCTTGCTTCTCTCAAAACAGACTACTATTTGAAACACAGATTTGGCTTAACATTCATGGTTTGTTTAAGTCAAACCACGATCCCCGGTTCAGATGTAGTGCTAAGCTACTCGTACGTGCTGTGGAAGGAGAAAAGTAGAAGTAATCTCTATGTTCATGGTAAACCATTAAATATGGTTTAATCCTGATATGCAAACTGAACCACTGTGTTCCTATGATTATGTTGGACCTAAATTCAAAGATTAAGGTGTTTGGCTTCTTTCCCACTCATTCTGAGTGTTTTCTGTAACTATTCTTCTTTGACTTGAATCCTTAGCCTAAACTTTAAACAAGCAAGGCGGACCCTGCCAACCACATTCTTACACACAAGCAAATTTCCATTAACTCTAATCAGAGTTCCAAGAAGAAAATACATCTCTGCTAGAGACATGAAAATAATTTCATGTCTAAACTCTAAAGAAATATTGAAGAGATGTTATCGGGGAGAACAACGTATGGTGCAATGTTTTACGTAAACAAAGCACTGTGGTTGCGATCTCAGGGAGGCATTCCTCTTTTCTTTAAAGTGGCTAATAATGATTTAAAACCAAAGCATAGTTTTGTAATAGAATGTGCATATTAGCTTGCTTTGTTTTTCCTGCGCAGCGCATACATTATTTGGTCGTGTTCTTTATTGTTTTGGGACTTCTGCCAATTAATAATTAGAAATAAAAAAGAATATTATAAAATAAAATATTAGCCATCTATTCCACCAAGGTATAGCTAAGTGGTGCAATCAATCATTCCCAGTGACCCTTTCAATGGCCCCCTTCACCAGTCTGATAATTTAACAATCACCCGACAGCCTAATAATTCCTTGCTCAAATGCCCAACATGCTTTCAGCAGTACCTTTTTCATTTTTGTTTCCAGCAGCGTATTATGGATTCTCTTCTGGAAAACTATTGAACGCAATATACCTTCCGACTTTTGGAACCATGTCAGGAATTTTGGAAATGTCTGGATAAGCCATTTTTATTTCCAAAGTCACTCTGAAAAAAATTACTTATCTATCTTTTCTGCTTCTCTCATGGTAATACCCCATAGAGGGGTCACAAATCTGAAATGTTGTACATGAAGTCAAATCCTAAGCATGATTACTTAGAAGAACGTCCTGCCGTGTCTCATTTACTTCTTTGTTGGCCAAAATATACCGCCAGCATTCAGCAAACATTGTGGCAGCAAACAGAACAAACAGTAGCATTACATTCATTTGTAATTTGTGATTAATTTATGCTTAGGGTGCTTCTCGCCACACCTTGCTTTGTGTTAACGTCTTGCCTGAGAACTTGAAAACTTGCCACATTTTTAAAAATTGGTCCTAAAAAAGGCATTACCTATGTGTGGACTTTTATCTATATTTTATCTATTAAAAAGCTATCTTTGCTTTTTATGCTTAGGATTGTTGCCTCAAACCTGCATGTTTGCTATTGATCCACAAATGTTACAATAGTATTTACCATAATGAACATATAGTGTTGCCTGAAGGATGCTGTGCACAGATGCCAGATACTTGCAGCCAATCATATCCATGCAGACATATATTTCAGATCCTAGATCTTACACTTCATGAAGCTGATGGTATAATAATGTAGCAGTTGCAGTAACAAACCTAGACAGCATCTTAAAAAGTAGAGACATCAACTTGCCAACAAAGGTCCGTATAGTAAAAGCTATGGTTTTCCCAGTAGTGATGTATGGAAGTGAGAGCTGGACCATAAAGAAGGCTGATCGCCAAAGAATTGATGCTTTTGAATTACGGTGCTGGAGGAGACTCTTGAGAGTCCCATGGACTGCAAGAAGATCAAACCTATCCATTATTAAGGAAATCAGCCCTGAGTGCTCACTGGAAGGACAGATTGTGAAGCTGAGGCTCCAATACTTTGGCCACCTCATGAGAAGAGAAGACTCCCTGGAAAAGACCCTGATGTTGGGAAAGATGGAGGGTATAAGGAGAAGGACGAGATGGTTGGATAGTGTTCTCGAAGCTACCAGCCTGAGTTAGACCAAACTGCAGGAGGCAGTGGAAGTGCCTGGCGTGCTCTGGTCCATGGGGTCACGAAGAGTCAGACACAACTAAATGACTAAACAACAACAACAACAAGCTGCAGTAAAAGTGCTTACTATTCAAAGCAGATAATTTCTAAAGCTCCACCTTTGCCAAAACAGCAATCAAATCTAACTTTCTGCACAGTTCTAATGCTGCTGTCTTGGACTCCTTTGGGAGAAAGAGCAGGTATACTTTTGATAAATAAATGAATAAATTTGCTCATAGTAGCTTGCTCCTTAGTAAGTCTGGTTAGGGTTAGGGACTACTCAGTTCTCTCTCTGCTCAAGTGATATATATTTTTTTGCACTCTCATGTTCATCCCCATTGAACTATCTTGTCGTGTGAATGATTCCACATGAAATAAGCCATGGGTACGAGAAACTAGAATTTGTCAGACTGGAGCAATTTTGAAGCTAGAAGGTATGCATCTGAAATTCCTTGGAAGGTGTGTTTCTAGGAATATCAGATGTACCATCAGAAATAGGGAAGCAGGTGGCGCTGTGGGTTAAACCACAGAGCCCAGGGCTTGCCGATCAGAAGGTCAGCGGTTTGAATCCCCATGACGGGGTGAGCTCCCGTTGCTCGGTCCCAGCGCCTGCCAACCTAGCAGTTTGAAAGCACGTCAAAGTGCAAGTAGATAAATAGATACTGCTCCGGCGGGAAGGTAAACGGCGTTTCCGTGTGCTGCTCTGGTTCACCAGAAGCGGCTTAGTCATGCTGGCCACATGACCTGGAAGCTGTACGCCAGCTCCCTCAGCCAATAAAGCGAGATGAGCGCCGCAACCCCAGAGTCGGTCACGACTGGACCTAATGGTCAGGGGTCCGTTTACCTTTACCATCAGAAATGTGAAGGTGCCTACAGAGTTAGCTTAAAGGGAACGTTTTCTTGGAAACATCACCAAGGTGTGAGAACAAAACTTAAAAACTAAGTAAGTCAACAAACTAATGTTTCAAGGGTGGTCAACAATCCTGACTATTCTGAATGACTATCAGTTTTTTACAGCTGAGTATTTGGTGCCATCGTGTGGCCAATTTAATTTTACATATCTGAGAGAATGGGTTTAATACAACTCCTGCCACCACACATCACTAACCACTGGCCATGCTGGCAGGAGCGGATGAGAATCTGAGTCCATCAACATCGGTTGGGGGGGTACAGGTCCCCCATCCCAGCTGTAAGGCATGAGCTAACAGATGAGGCGATTTCTTAAGAAGAAACCTTATACTGTATATGACTTGCATCCCAAAGCCAGACACATTTCAAAGCAATCCCTTTTAAATACATACACAAGATAGCTTTAAGCACATACAATTTCCTTCTCCAAGGAGCGTCAAATCTCCCTCTCTTGAGATATGTCTGTTCTTCATGTTACAATGTGAAATTGCTAATAATTGCTCTGGGCTACAACCAAAGCATTAGATAAAGAGGTCAGAAGAGAGTACAGCATGCTAGTTTATGTCACTACCTGCTATTTGAATAGAGACTGAAGCAGTGTTGGTACAGCATCTTCCCTTGTGAAACTAGTCTTTCTTGCATTGATTGCACACCAACAATACAATCATTTTAGTGAATGAAAAATACAACTCTTAGTTCATTGCCAGATTCATTCATAACAAGAGCACAAGTATTCACTTAAAGGTAAAGGTAAAGGGACCCCTGACCATTAGGTCCAGTCGTGGCCGACTCTGGGGTTGCGGCGCTCATCTTGCTTTATTGGCCAAGGGAGCCAGCGTACAGCTTCCGGGTCATGTGGCCAGCATGACTAAGCCGCTTCTGGCAAAACCATAGCAGCGCATGGAAACGCCGATTACCTTCCCGCCAGAGCGGTACCTATTTATCTACTTGCACTTTGAGGTGCTTTCGAGCTGCTAGGTTAGCAGGAGCAGGGACCGAGCAATGGGAGTTCACCCCGTCGCGGCAATTTGAACTGCCGACCTTCTGATCGGCAAGTCCTAGGCTCTGTGGTTTAACCCACAGCACCACCCGTGTCCCTATTCGCTTAAGGTGAACTAAATGTTCAGATTTATAATGACGAGGAACTAAAAAACTGAGCAGATTTAATTGTGCAGCTACTTCCACAGCCACATAAATCGAATGATCAGAATTCCTACAGGAACCATGTTACAGTGGTACCTCGGGATGCGAACGGGATCCGTTCTGGAGCCCCTTTCGCATCCTGAATGGAACGTAAGATGCGACTGCATGTCTGGGTGTGCACGGGTTGTGTTTTGCTGCTTCTGCGCATGACGTCATTTTGAGCATCTGCCCTTGCGCCAGCAGTGAAACCCGGAAGTAATGCGCTCCGTTACTTCTGGGTTGCCGCGCAACGCAACCCGAAAGCGCTCAACCTGAAGCACATTCAAATTGAGGTATGACTGTACTTATTTCCTTGCTGCTCATCCCCAATCCTCTTTGCTCTCTGTAGGTCACATTTGCTATTGCATCTGCTATTGTCAGTGTTACTGGTTTCATGTCCCTCCTTTGGCATGAGAATCTTGAATTGTTGATCCATGATAACCTTGTTTTCTGTCAAAGGTAGCCCCACCTAGTATACATTGAAGTATAAGTAGGAGATAACCAGAGCATGCACCACTCTGCGAGAGAGTCTGTGGTCAGGCAGGGTCTCAGTCTGTATACCAGATGGAGCTTAACATCTTTTGGATGCACCTGCCCCAAAGGTGGGGTGTCAAGCCCAAGGTGTAACTCACTATTCCTACTGCATTGTAGTTGTCCCCAAGACACTTGCTAAGTGAAAATCACATATTTAAGGCCTCAGCATTATACACCCAACGTTTATAGAGCTTAACTCATGTCGACTCTGTGCTTGGGATGGAAACCTTCAGTTCCTGCTGCGAATATCTTTCCCATTTCCAACAACGCAAAAGATTTGTTGCACAAAAATGTGGACATTGCGAGATAGATAGAACGCGAGCCCAAGCAGGGGCCGAAGAGGGCCAACCTTGCTTTCCCTAATATGATGTCCACCCCCCACTGCCGCCCCTCCCGTCCAAGTCTGCAGCGCCTTAGGAGCCCGAGCAGGAGGAGGCCACGGTGGTGGACGCGTGGAACTGGAACGCAGCCGCGCCCGGCGAAATAACGCCCGCCGGGCAACGGACGGCGGCGCCCACCCTCCGACGGCGCACCGGGAAGAGCGGCCGCACCACGCAGAGCACCCGCCCAGCGGCGCGGACGCGACGTCGCGGCTCCCTGGACGATGGCGCCCCGCGGCTGCCACACGGACTGCGTGGAGCGTCCCCTGTCGCGCGCGCTCCGCCACTTCGGGGCCTTGGTGGGCGCGCACCCGTGGCCCTTCCTGCTGGCGCCCGTGGCGCTCACCGTCGGGCTGGGCACGGGCTTCGTGATGCTGCGCAGCCGCGAGGCCAACGACATCGAGGGCCAGTACACGCCCGTCGGGGGCCCCGCCAAGGCGGAGCGTTGCTTTATCCGGACGCACTTCCCGACAGACGACGCCCGGCGCTTCTCCCCGCAGAGGCTGAGCACCGAGGGCTCCTTCGCCTCCTTCATCGCCGTGGCCTCCGCCTCCGGGGGGAGCGACTCGGTGCTCACCAAGGCGGCCTTCACGGAGCTGCTGGAGCTGGACTCGGCGGTGCGGGCGATGACCGCCGGGGAGCGAAACTTCGCGGACCTCTGCGCGCGCTGGAACAACACTTGCCTGAGCCCCAACCCGCTGATCACCGCCGTCGAGGGCGACGCGGCCGCCATAGAGACGCTGCTGCCCTCGCTCACCTTCCCGCTCTACCAGAGCCACGTGTTCCTGGGCTACTTCCTGGGCGACGTCGTGCTGGGCCCGGGAAATGGCACTGCGCGCCCCGTCCGGGCAGCCCGGGCCATGCGCCTCTTCTACTTCTTCCAGGAGGACGGAGCTTCGCAGCGACAGGCCAGCAAGGTCTGGATCGAGACCTTTCTGGAGCGCATCCCCGTCGTGCTGAGCACTATGAACCTCCATTTCACCCGGGTAAGCGCCGCGCGTGCACGTCTCGGGAGGCGGGCAACTTTGGTCAAACCACTTTGCGACGGCACTGCCTTGTGCTCGGCAGTTGCGTCCTTCGCTTTGATAAAAAGCCGTCGAGGTTCTCAAGCGTGGGTTGGCTTTCCTCGCCCGAAAGGCTCCTAGGGCAGTAGAAGCAGGAGGACAGACCCTGCCCCAGCCTTGCCATCCAAAAGCCGGGACGAAAAAGGGATGCGGAGGAAGCTCAGAGCTGCGCTGACTCTGTGGCTTATATGTTAGGATGGGGCTAGCTAGTACCTGCACGATGCAACCCTCCCCTTGCATAACAATATAATAACGAATTTATATGCATACAGCCATGGGTGCCAACTTGAATAAAATATTGTGGGGCCCAGGTAAATAGACATCAGAGGGCTCTCCAGGCCTGAGATCAGAGTCCAGCATTATGATTAAGATGTACAGTATGTAGGTGCCATGACCTATATTCTCTAACCTCAAAAATACACGTTTTAAAAATATGCATATCCTTTATTAAAGAATGGCTTGGTGCTCTGAAGGGGAGCAGTGGAGGATGAGCAACCATTGGAAACCTTCCCTCCCACCATACCCAGAATGAGCAAAGGCAGAGCTTTAAATCAGACCACCCTCAATCTTTTAGATTATATTAAACTGATATGGAAGAGGAATGCCTTTTTTAGGCTGCAGTCCCATGTCCGCTAAACATGGAAGTAAAATGTGATGTTCTTCTCAGTGGACGCGTGTAGGGTTGCTGAAATTAAACAGGCTTGAAAAAACTGGGCAGAGAGTTTTAAAAATTATCGTGCAAAAAGTATTTCCATGGAATGAAGTTGCCACTTTCTGGAGCTTCCAACTAACCGTTGTTGTTGTTGTTGTTGTTTACATAATGCAGTGAAGGAAATTACAATATAACCATTCATTTTATGATTTTTCTTAGCCAGCCTTGATACCCTCCAGAATATTAAGCTACATCTTAAGAGATCTATTATGCAATAGTTTGTCTTATTCTTTCTTTCCTCACTTGGCAGGTGACCTATTTTTCCTCAGAATCCAGACAGAAAGAATTTGGAAAAATTACCAAGCGCGTGATCCCATTGGTTTCTGTCACATATTTTTTAACAATATTCTTTTCCATTGTATCATGTGCAAGGTAATCTCCCCACCTTAATTCTTTGGAGAGGGAGGGGAAATCCCTGTCCCCCACCCCCACCCCACCATCACAGGTAGATCTGCAATATGCACTAGCTAAGTGAAGTATTGTAGATGGGTAGATCTGCTTAAAGAAATCCCAGTACAGTGGTACCTCGGTTAAGAACTTAATTCGTTCTGGAGGTCCGTTCTTAACCTGAAACTGTTCTTAACCTGAGGTACTTTAGCTAATGGGGCCTCCCGTTGCTGCCACACTGCTGGAGCACGATTTCTGTTCTCATCCTGAAGCAAAGTTCTTAACCCGAGGTATTATTTCTGGGTTAGTGGAGTCCGTAACCTGAAGCGTCTGTAACCCAGGGTACCACTGTATTGAAAGCTAATTGGGAAAGTGTCACTCAGCAAATGAAGTGAAAGTCTCATGAAAAACACTGCAGCAAAATGGAGTCAGAGATCTGGCCCAAATGTAGGCCTACTATGTAGAGTGAAGCCCACTAGCAGACGGAGGAGGCAATGTTCTCAATAGCTAGAGTGGCTTGTTCACTCTCTGTCAGTTTCAATTTCTCAAAGTTACTGTTTCTATTTATTCCTCCCCCCCCCCCGTAATATTTTCTTGATTTAGTATGTATTTTTGTGTTCAATATAAGATCATTGGGTTGAAGGGCGGTAAAAAATTTTAATAAAAGTTAATAATAAAAAGTGCAATAATAACAAAAATAAAACAAATTAAAAATGTAACCTATGAAACGTCACAGCCCATAAAAACCAAAGGACAAAGGTACAGCACAGTTCCAAAGAGATAATAAAGTGTTAACCCATACAAAGGTCTCCTTTACAAATCATAAAGATAAGTTTCTTAAAAATGCAAGTATTCGCCATCTGTGAACTCCATCATTATTAAACCCTAGAGAATTTCTATTTCTTACAGTTGCAAGAAATACGTGCAACTGCTGTGTGGCACTGTCATTTTGTTCAAGGAAGCTGCAAATTGGCACATTACCACGGAACTCTGAACCCAAACATAATTCTTCTTTATCTGCTTTACAGGATGGATTGTGTACGGACAAAAATTTGGATTGCAATTTTTGGGGTGATGTCAGCAGGATTATCTGTCGTCAGCAGCTTTGGATTACTGCTGTTTTGTGGGGTGCCATTTGTTATCACAGCTGCAAATTCACCCTTTCTTATACTTGGTAAGTCAATACATTCCTCATGCCTTCTTATCCATTGGGCTTTCGATGGGTGTGCCTAAAGTAGGTATTGGGCAGTAATCCCATATAAAACTATGATCATTTGGAGAATTTAATGCTTATTCTTCTTTTTTTATTTGAAATTACATAAGTGAGCAGAAAAGTTTTATATCACATGTGTTGCAGGGCCAGATGACTCCTCCGATCTCTTCCAACACTATAATTCTATGATGCTATCAATGGGCATATGCACACATTTTTCATCACACGCCTTCAAAACATTTATTAGCAAAGGGCAGATCTGGCCTTGATTGCTCCTCCTACATGAGGGGAATGTCCCCAAAATGAAAACTTGTGTGGAACAAGGAAAGCTTGCTTTGTGTGCAGTGTGTTTACGCAAGCCAATGCTTTTCTATCCCTGCTGTTATAAATTCCTGAACATTCTTTGTAAAGCACTCAAATATTTTATAAAGAAAAGTAGGTTTCCGATTTGTAAATACAGCCATGCCTCGGTTCTCGAACGGAATCCGTTCCAGATTCCGAAACTGTTCAAAAACCAATGCGCGGCTTCCGATTGGCTGCAGGAGCTTCCCGCAGCCAATTGGAAGCCGTGTCAGACATTCAGGTTCTGAAGAACGTTTGCAAACCAGAACACTCACTTCCGGGTTTGCCGCATTTGGGAGCCAAAACGTTTGAGTCGCAAGGCGTTCGAGAACCAAGGTACCACTGTCAATAAATGACTAGGTGTGTTTCCCTAGTAAATATCCATGTTGTTCTCCTATGGCATGTTTGGAACTAGTATGTTACATATTTTTCTATTCTTCAGGGGTTGGTGTTGATGACATGTTCATCCTGGTATCCTGCTGGCAGCAGACGAAAGTGAAGAAGGGAGTCATAGAACGGATGGCTGACACCTATGCAAAGGCAGCTGTCTCCGTTACCATCACAACACTTACCGACGTTTTGGCCTTCTACATTGGAGTTGAAAGTTCCCTTGTGTCTATTCAGTCATTTTGTTTGTATACGGGCACAGCCTTTGTGTTTTGCTACATCTACAACCTGACTTTCCTTGGGGCAGTTCTTGCTCTTAATGGCCGAAGGGAAGAGAGCAACAAGCATTGGCTCACGTTCAAGAAAGTGATGGATAAGCCTCAGGATTCGAAGAGCCCTATGTATAACAGGTGCTGTATAGGAGGGGCTTTCGATGAGTCCACTGGAACAGAGACTGAACATCCCATGTATGGCTTCTTTAAAAATCACTATGCACCCTTCCTGATGCACACCAGGACCAAGTTGTCTGTGGTAGTCCTTTATCTGGCATACCTGGTTAGTAGTGTTTACGGGTGCAGTCAACTTAAAGAAGGTATAAATGTTCGACACCTAGCTGTAGATCGTTCTTATGTCGTTGCGTATTATGACTCAGAAGAAAAACATTTTACTGAGTATGGCCCAAGGCTCATGGTTGCTGTTACAGAAAGCATACCATATTGGAATTCATCTGTCCGTGCAGATCTTGAGAACTGCATGCAGTTGTTTGAAGAGTCCTCCTATGTGGATAAGAGATTATCCGAGTCATGGCTGAGATCTTATGAAATGGTTGCAAAAGGGGCATCTTTAAATTTAGATGACCGTATGTCATTTATGACTAACTTAAAGACTCTTTTCCAAGCAAATCCAGAGTATGAGTGGGATGTTAATATTAGTGCTACTGAAATAGTTGCATCACGGTTTTTCATACAGACCGTCAATGTTACTACTGCAGTACATGAGAAAAATCTTTTAAACCAAATGAGACAACTTGCTGAGGACTGTGAGACGCCACTATTGGTTTATCATCCAGCTTTTATATATTTTGATCAATTTGCTGTAATAATGGAATACACCATTCAAAATGTTTTGATTGCTGCTGGTGCCATGTTAGTAACTTCCTTGCTGCTCATCCCCAATCCTCTTTGCTCTCTGTGGGTAACATTTACTATTGTATCTGTTTTTGTTGGTGTTACTGGTTTCATGGCCCTCTGGAATGTGAATCTTGACTCCATATCTATGATCAACCTTGTAATTTGCATAGGGTTTTCAGTAGACTTCTCTGCTCATATTTCCTATGCCTTTGTTTCCAGTGAGAAACCCAAAGTGAACGATAAGGCAGTGGAAGCTCTCTACCGCCTTGGTTTCCCTATCCTACAGGCCGCTGTTTCCACCATTGTGGGCATCCTTGTGCTGCCCATGTCATCCACTTACGTCTTCAGAACCTTTTTTAAGATAATGTTTCTAGTTATTTTTTTCGGGTCTCTTCACGGTCTCGTTTTTATTCCTGTATTTTTAACATTCTTTGGGTTTTGTGGTGAAGTTTCAAACAAAGAGGACCAAAATGATAGCAAGGGCATTGAAAATTCACCCAATGTTTAAGGAAAACATTGTCCATATGGAAACAAGATTGAGGAACTCGGTTTTCTAGAAGGAAATGTTATGGGGAAATTGAGGTTTTAGAATGAAAAATGGAACTAGTGATTGTGAACATGGAAGGAAAAACCATAATCCATCTATATTGCCTGTAAATAGCTTGTTAATATGTTCAGTTGTTCCTTATGTTCCATAGCTATCTAATCTTCCTATTTATGTCATGTAAATACACCACTTGGCTTAAAATTTTCACTTGAAAGGTGTTATGGTTTGTTACAAGACTCCAAAACAATACATGTTTATTTGGCAAAGCACATTCCAGTCATTTGCTGACAGTATGGCACACCCAAAATAAATGAATGTGGGATAGAGATTGCTCAGGTGACTGTTTGAACTCATTCTGTAACAACATGCTGTGGCGATTGCCTTTTAATCTTAGCAGAAACTCCTGGCTTCTTGTCCTAGCTGCTCCTCAGGTTCCAAGTCGGCAAAATGAAACGAAATGATTTATGTATAGGGGGATGCGGTATGGAAAGGAGAGAGCACTGTCTGCATTGATGGTGGTGGTATGAATGCTTCTAAGAGGCAAATCAAGAAATCCCTTTTCAACTGGAGGTGGTTGTATTCTGAGATTCCCCTGGTCCAGAATTCCTTCCCATAAGTAGAAGACACAGGACAGTCAATGTGAAGTTTGGCAGCAGGGAAATTCCAACAGCACAGAATCTGGATTCTCTTCTTCTTCGTGAGAAGGGAATTTCCATGTTAAGACAGGGCAGTGTGAAACTTCAATATTACAGTACTGTATTCATTATTGCAGGGATGCGGGTGGCACTGTGGTCTAAACCACAGAGCCTAGGGCTTGCCCACCAGAAGGTTGGTGGTTTGAATCCCCGCGATGGGGTGAGCTCCCGTTGTTCGGTCCCAGCTCCTGCCCACCTAGCAGCTGCTATTTCTGGAGAAGTGAAGAAGTAGCAGTCTGGAATCTTTATGATTTAATCTAATCTGTAGAAATTAGACAGTTATATCTCAAACCATACCCACAGAATATTGGATTAAACCACTGAGCCTAGGGCTTGCCGATCATAAGGTCGGCGGTTCGAATCCCCGTGACGGGGTGAGCTCCCGTTGCTCAGTCCCAGCTCCTGCCAACCTAGCAGTTCGAAAGCACGGCAAAGTGCAAGTAGATAAATAGGTACTGCTCTAGCAGGAAGGTAAATGGCGTTTCTATGCGCTGCTCTGGTTTCGCCAGAAGTGGCTTAGTCATGCTGGCCACATGACCCGGAAGCTGTACACCAGCTCCCTCGGCCAGTAAAGCGAGATGAGCGCCGCAACCCCAGAGTTGTCCGCGACTGGACCTAACGGTCAGGGGTACCTTTACTTTTATTCACTATTGCAGTATACAATGTAAATAGGGAGTAGAAAAGGTTCCCTTCTGGATGACATTCTGAGTGGGGGAACACACGCCAGTGGTGGGCAGGGCCAGAGGCAAAATGGATGGAAGGCAGAAAGTAAATTTTACCTCAGGACAATAGGCTAATTTCTGCACATACACAACACTCTCTTATCTTCCTCCAAAGAATTCTGCTCTAAGCAGACACAGATACAGAAATTCCCTCCATTCAGGCATTAACTCAGGTTCAGGAATGGTGAACACAAACCATATTTGTTCACAGTATTTATTTACCCTTTTAAATCCACAGATTATGCATAACTGATGTGAACCGCAAGAGGAAGAGGCTACTGTTGCACTGAGGTCCTTCTTGCAATACTTTTTATTACTACCGTATTTTTCGCTCTATAAGACGCACCAGACCATAAGACGCACCTAGTTTTTAGAGAAGGAAAACAAGAAAAAAAATATTCTGAATCTCAGAAGCCAGAACAACAAGAGGGATCACTGCACAGCGAAAGCAGCAATTCCTCTTGCTGTTCTGGCTTCTGGGATAGCTGCGCAGTCTACATTCGCTCCATAAGACGCACACACATTTCCCCTTTTTAGGAGGAAAAAAATGAGTCTTATAGAGCAAAAAATACGGTAATTTCACATAATCAGACCAATGGTCTATATATATATATATATATATATATATATATATATATATATATAAAATTTTTCATTTTTTAACAGTGTTCTTATACATTTAAATCATTTCAGTTTTTTCATATTAGAGATTACTTGAATCCCCAGACTTCCCCCCACCTCACCCCCTGCTTTCCAATATTTATCTATTTTTCAAACTCGTTTTAAATCCTTTTTTTAAACTTTAGTCTTATTACATTATAAGTGTTATAATAATCCTGCTAACGTTTTAAAATCATCTACAATGATCTTTAAGGTACTCTAAAAAAAATTCTCACTCTTTGCTGAATTTCTTGTCATCTTAGTGTCTGATCTTCATGGTCATTTTTGCCATTTTGGTATAGTCCATCATAATGGTTTTCCATTCTTCTTTGGTTGGGACCTTCTCTTTTTTCCATTTCTGTACAAAAAGCATTCTTGCAACTGTTGTCACATACATAAACAACCTTTTAAAGTCCTTTGTTATTTCTCCTATTATTCACAAAAAGAAAGATTCTGAGGGGGGTTTTGGCAAAGTTTGTCTTAAACATTTTTTCAGTTCATTATATATTATTTCCCAGAATTCTTTTGCCAATTTGCATGCCCACCACATGTGGTAAAATGTGCCTTCTTTTTCCTTACACTTCCAGCATAAATTGGAAGTGTTTTTATACATTTTTGCTAATCTTCTAGGAGTCAAATACCAAAGGTACATCATTTTCATATAGTTCTCTTTCAGCACACAACAAGCCGTAAATTTTAAACCCTCTTTCCGCAACTTTTCCCACAAGTTGTATATTATATCCAATATATTTTGCCCAGTGTATCAAATCAGACCAATAGTGAAGTCCTTCTCTCAACTGGTGTGTTTTAATTACCCCTGCAGTACTTTTCCTTTAAATTTTTTGTCATTCCAGGACGAACACCCTACCAAAAGCAGAGGCATGTTATCGGCCCAAAGGTGTAAACACACTGTTCCTATTTCACTGTGGTTGTCACCAACATACCTGCTAAAAGTAAATCTTCTTTATTAAACCACATCTTTGACCCCTCAGCACTTTACATCCCAAGCTTTATACCGCTCACCTTATACAGTACCAAGTTTTATACCGTTGACTCGCATCATGCACGTATCTGTGCTTGGGGGATGGAAATACACATTGCTGGTATCGCCTCTGCAAATATTTTCACCATTTCCAACAGTACAAAAGATTTGTTTGGCCAAAAGGTGGGCATTCCCTAGTGCCAGATTCATGTAGCTTAGGGCCCCTCTCTCTTGGAGGCCCCCAGAAAATTTAAAGGGAAAAAACCTGGATGTACATTTCCAAAATATAAGATAGAAAACAAAATAAAACCTACATACAGCAACAGTGTTTTGTGTTGTGTAGGCTCCTATGATGCAAGTACAGTGGTACCTCTGGTTGCGAACAGGATCCATTCTGGAGCTCCGTTCGCAACATGAGCAGAACGCAACCCGCAGCGGCACGTGCGGGTTGGGATTTGCCGCTTCTGCGCATGATGTCATTTTGCGCGTCTGCGCATACGGCGAAACCCGGAAGTAACCCTTTCCGGTACTTCCAGGTCACTGCGAGACGCCAACCTGAAAAAATGTATCATGAAGCAAACGTAACATGAGGTATGACTGTAATGAGCCCTGCCTGCTATCCTGCTCCCTAAAATATCACTGGTTTGCTCATTTCTATATATAGGGTGCCTACATTCTGCATGGTCTGGTTGCATGGCAACATGTGCAAATGGCTTTAGATACCTATTAGGTCCGTAAATTACCATAGCATATATTCCACACAAGAAACAGCGGCAATTTGTTGCTGGCAAAGGGCATAGAAAGGGCCCCTTCAGTAGCTTAGGGCCTCATCAAACCTAAATCCGGCCCTGGCATTGCCAGATGGAACGCGAGCCCGAGGAAAGGCAGCCGAGGGCCAGCCCCGCTTCCCTCTGATGCGACGCCCGCCGGGCCTTGGGCGTCCGAGCTGGAGGCCGCGGCGGCGGGCGCGTGGAACGCAGCCACGTCAGGAGAAATAACGTCCGCCCGGCAACGGATGGCGACGCCCACCCTGCGACGGGAGCAGCCGGCCCCGAAGCCGCAAGCGGCTGTCTCGACGGGGAAAGAAGCAGGCAGGCGATGGCGGCCCGGGGACTGCGCCGCTTGCACACGGACTGCGTGGAACGGCCCCTGTCGCGCATGCTGCGGGACTTGGGCGGCTTGGTGGGCGCGCACCCGTGGCCCTTCCTGCTCGTGCCCTTGGCGCTGACGGGCGGGCTGGGCGCCGGCTTCAAGTACCTGCCCCGCAACGACCTCGGCGACCTCGAAGGCATGTACACGCCCATCGGAGGCCCCGCCAAGGCGGAGCGCCGTTTCGTCCTGGCGCACTTCCCGACGGACGACGCCGCGCGCTTCTCCCCGCAGAGGCTGAGCACCGAGGGCTCCTTCGCCTCCTTCATCGCCGTGGCCGACGAGGACTCGCTCCTCACCCGGGAGGCCTTCGCCGAGCTGCTGGCCCTGGACGCCGCTTTCCGGAGGATCGCCATCGGCGGCGTCTCCTTCGACAGCCTTTGCGCGCGCACTGGGAACGCCACGTGCAGCAGCCCCAACCCGCTGCTCAGCGCCGTGCAAGGCGACCCGGGCAGGATCGAGGCGCTGCTGCCTACCCTGACTTTCCCCATCACCGAAGACGGCCTTTTCCTCGGCCCCTTCCTGGGTGGGGAGAAGCTGCTTCCCGGAGTCGGCCCGGTGCGCCCCTTGCGCGGGGCCAAAGCGATGCGCCTCATCTATTTCTTGCAGAATGACGTGTCTTCGAGGCGCGAGGCCAGCAAGATCTGGCTGAAGGCCTTTCTGAAGCGCATCCCCGGCGTGCTGGACTCCTTAAAGTTCAAATTCATCCGGGTAAGTGGCTTTCTTCCAGCCGCTCCTAAATTGACACTTGTAGGATGAAACTCATCTTGGGAAAACTTGGCAAGTGAATTTTTTATTATTATTATTTTAGATCGCCATGCAACACGCTTTAATTTGGAATTAAGTTGCCATGTTTTGGAGCTCATCAGTAATCACACTAAAAAAAAAATACTATGAAGGAACAAGCAATAATAATAACTATTCATTTTATGATTATTCTTAGCCTGTCTTCTTAGCCCTTGAGAACATTAAGCTATAAATTAAGAGACAGATTATTTAACACTCTATGTTCTTCCTTCTTTCCCCACCCCTAACCTGACAGGTATTCTATATTTCCTCAGTATCAAAAAAAGAAGAACTGGAAAAACTTACTGGCAAAGTGATCCCATTGGCCACTATCGCATATTTTTTAACAATAGTCTTTACAATTGTATCATGTGCAAGGTAACTTCTCACCCCATAATTCTTGGGAGAGGGAGGGAACCAGGGCCGTAGCTAGGGGTGGTGCAAAATAGGCTAAAAATGTGTCCATAAGTATAAATATTGATTATTGCCTTATAAGAAATGGTTTTAAATAAAGGGTGAATTGAATGGGTGGAAGGGGGCGTTGGAGAGAGGCGGAAAGAAGAGCTAATTTGTCCATGGCTAAGGAGTGCAATCTGGATGGTTCTGTCAGGGGTGCAAGATCACCTAGCTACGGCTCTGCAGGGAACATCCCTCTTTTTCAACATGGGCAAATCTTTAATACGCAGGAGGGAGCAAATTGGCACATGTACCATGAAATGCCATATTCCACTAGATGCTTTTAAATCTGTTTTCCATGCTTTTTGGTTGTCTACTGGTCAAGTTTCTACAGAGTATAGACAAGTATAGACAGAGCAAAGCCCACACATAGACTGAAGAGACGCTGTTATCACTACCTAGAGTGGCTTTTGATCATTGGTACACTAAACACATGCTTAGTCTGCCTATTGGGTAATCCAGTACTGATACCTCTGCAGGTTTCCATTTCTCAAAGGGCGTAAATTGGCACATACACATTGAAACTCTGAATCTAGATATGCTCTTCTTTATCTGCTTTACAGGATGGATTGTGTACGGACAAAAATTTGGGTTTCATTTTTTGGGGTGATGTCAGCAGGATTATCTGTCGTCAGCAGCTTTGGATTACTGCTGTTTTGTGGAATGCCATTTGTTATCACGGCTGCAAATTCACCCTTTCTTATACTTGGTAAGTGGGCAAATGTATGCATTCCTCATGCTCTATCCAGTGGGCTTTTGATGAGAATATCTAAATATGAAAGAGAACTTTCACCCATCTATTATTTTCCTGAACTGTGCTAAGAATTCTAGTTTCTCTATGGCAGAGCTTTCCAAACTTTTCATACTTGTAACACACTTTTTAGACATGTGTCATTTCAGGACACAGTAATTCAGTTTGACTAGCAAACCGTAGGTTAAACTAACCCCTTTTCCAGTCCCTAGAGGAGCACTGGGAGCGTTTGCACAGCACACTGTAGCCAACACACTAACATGTCGCGACACACAGTTTGGAAAGCTCTGCTCTATGGTGCTCTGTCATGGTTAATCTTCTTAGGCTACGGAACAGCTGCATATTCCTGCATTGCAGGGTCTTGAACTAGATGAACCTCAGGGTCCCTTCCAATTCTATGATCTGCACTATGATCAGCTATACCCACTTACTTGGGAGTAAGCTGCATTGAATTTAGTGAGACTTACTTTTGAGTAGGTGGGGCTGTGGGTTAAACCACAGAGCCTAGGACTTGCCGATCAGAAGGTCGGTGGTTCAAATCCCTGTGATGGGGTGAGCTCCCGTTGTTCGGTCCCTGCTCCTACCAACCTAGCAGTTCAAAAGCCCGTCAGAGTGCAAGTAGATAAATAGGTACCGCTCCGGCGGGAAGGTAAACGGCGTTTCCGTGCGCTGCTCTGGTTCGCCAGAAGCGGCTTAGTCATGCTGACCACATGACCCAGAAGCTGTACACCGGCTGTCTTGGCCAATAAAGCGAGATGAGCACCACAACCCCAGAGTCAGCCACGACTGGACCTAATGGTCAGGGGTCCCTTTACCTTTACTTTTGAGTAGAGAGGTATAGTATTGCACTGTAAGGTTCCAGTTGTGTGCACCAGAGTGGCGAACTGGTAGAACACAGGCTGGATGTCTCTGTCTAGCTCATGGCATCCTGTCCGTAACTACAGTGAAGTCTGGGGGAAAGCTTGCCATTGTCTCCAACGGAAGTCTTTTGTTATTAAGGCATCACAGGGCTCTCTGTTTTATATATAGAATTGCAATATTAATATAACTTACTAATCTGTAAATAAAAAATGACTAGGTGTGTTCCTCTTGTATATATCTATATATTCACATGTTTCTCCTGTGGCATGTTTGCAACTGGCATGATCAATAGTTCCTGTTCTTCAGGGGTTGGTGTTGATGACATGTTCATCCTGGTGTCCTGCTGGCAGAAGACTCAAGTGAAGAAGTGTGTCAAAGATCGGATGGCTGACACCTACGCAGATGCAGCTATCTCCGTTACCATCACAACACTTACCGACGTTTTAGCCTTCTACATTGGAATTGAAAGTTCCTTCATGTCCATTCGGTCATTTTGCTTGTATACAGGCACAGCCTTTGTGTTCTGCTACATCTACAACCTGACTTTCCTTGGGGCAGTTATTGCTCTTAATGGCCGAAGAGAAGAAAGCAACAGGCATTGGCTAACATTCCAGAAAGTGATGGATAAGCCTCAAGATTCGAAGAGTCCTATGTATAACAGGTGCTGTATAGGAGGGTTTATTGATGAGTCCACTGGAGCAGAGATTGAGCATCCCATGAATGGCTTCTTTAAAAATTACTATGGCCCCTTCCTGATGCACACCTGGACCAAGTTGTTTGTGACAGTCCTGTATCTGGCATACCTGGTAAGTAGTAGTTATGGGTGCGGACAACTTAAAGAAGGAATAAATGTCCGAAATCTAGCTGTAGATCGTTCTTATGTCATTCCGTATTATGACCTGGAAGAAAAATATTTTTCTGAGTATGGCCCCAGGGTCATGGTTATCGTTAAGGAAAGCATACCGTATTGGAATTCATCTGTCCGTGCAGATCTTGAGAACTGCATGCAATCAATGGAAAATCTATCCTATGTGGACAAGGATCTTTCAGAGTCATGGTTGAGAACTTACCAAACTGTTGCAAAAGGCATTTCTTCAAATTTAAATGACCGAAGTTCATTTATTGGCAATTTATCAGCCCTGTTTAGAGTACATCCAGAATCTGAGTGGGATGTTAATGTTAGTGCTATGGAAATTCCAGTGTCACGATTTTTCATACAGACCATCAATATTACCAATGTAGAGAAGAAGAAGGAACTTTTAAACCAGTTCAGACAGCTCGCAGAGGACTGTAAGTTATCACTGATGGTTTATCATCCAGCTTTTATATACTTTGATCAATACAATGTAATAATTAAGAACACCATTCATAGTGTTTTGAGCGCTGCTGGTGCCATGTTAATTACTTCCTTGCTGCTCATCCCCAATCCTCTTTGCTCCCTGTGGGTAACCTTTGCTATTACCTCTGTTATTGTTGGTGTGTCTGGTTTCATGGCCTTTTGGAATGTGAGCCTTGACTCCATATCCATGATCAGCCTTGTCATCTGCATAGGGTTTTCAGTAGACTTCTCAGCCCATATTTCCTATGCCTTCATTGCCAGTGAGGAACCCAGAGTGAATGACAAGGCAGTGGAATCTCTCTACCGCCTTGGTTACCCTGTCCTACAGGGTGCTGTTTCCACCATTGCGGGT
The DNA here is from genome assembly GCF_951804945.1 of Podarcis cretensis. NCBI lineage: Eukaryota > Metazoa > Chordata > Lepidosauria > Squamata > Lacertidae > Podarcis > Podarcis cretensis. Next base: position 21,455,858 of record NC_137181.1, read on the forward strand.
ATCCTGGTGCTGTCCATGTCATCCACTTACATCTTTAGAACTTTTTTTAAGATAATGTTTCTGGTTATTGTGTTGGGACTTGTTCACGGTCTCGTTTTTATTCCTGTGTTTTTAACATTCTTTTTTGGGGATATTATTCCTTAAAATCAACTGTTTAGGTTCATCTGCAGACTCCCAAAACACTACCTGCCTGTTTGTGATGGCATGGTTCAGACACCATAGCAATGGTGCGCCCCAGATAAGAGTAGAATGGGATAAAGATGGTTTGGGGGCCTGTAAGGAGCTTAACAACATGCTGTGACGGTTGCCTTTACAGAAGCACTTTGCTTCTCCTCTTTTGTGTTGGTATCCCAGCTGTGCCTTGGGTTCAGAGCCATGGCAGGCACCAAGATAAGGGGGTGCAGTGTGGCAAAGGGAGAAGTCTAGCTGGTTGCAGTGTGGGTCCCTGTATGAGGCAAATTAAGTCCAGGCCCAAATCTCATACGATCTGGGCTCTCATAGTATTCGTGTAAACCCTTTTAAAATGGGAGAGTTTGTATTCTGGAGTGCCCCCCCAATTCAGACTTCATCATCATCGGTAAAGAAAACAGGATCGTTGATGTGAGGTTTGTCAACAGAGAAGATCTGAAATCGGTGCCGTAGATTCAACCCTTAAAAGCACTGAGGGGCAATTCTCATGTGAAACAGGGCTGACTGTCAACAGGACATAATGAAGTTGAAAGCTGAGGTGATCTCTCCAGACCTTCATCAAAAATTGTAATGTATACTATTAAAATAATTCAGTTTATTTATTTATTGTGTTTACTTTTCTGTGCTAACTTCAGGGAGGGTGAGGAGTTAGCTGTTTGAACACAAGTGTCACTAGATGGCACTGTGGAAGACGACTAGACTGAACAGGAAAATAAAGTTCAGTTTTGTGCTTCATCTCAAGATGGAACAAGGCTTCTGAGTAACTTGACAGCTATATCGCAGTGTGTTGCCCTGTGCACCAGTTCAGCTACAACTTACACTATCTTTAGGATCAGTCTGTTAATCTGGCTGGTGACGTTGATGACAAATGTTTTTTGGGGGGTGGGGAATCAGCAGAGGTCAGCATTATAAATGCAAATTTTACAAATTTGTTACAGCCATTTGTTTTAAGATACTGCTTCCATTCAAATATATTGTATTTTTGTAATACTCAAACTGTTTTATTTTGCCACTGGAAAATCACAGTCCATTTCCCTCACTCCTTTTACAATAGTTTGACATACGCAGTTGTAAATACCACCTAGAACAGGGGTAGGCAACATAAGGCTCGTGGGCCAGATGCGGCCCAATTGCCTTCTCAATCCGGCCGCGGACGGTTCAGGAATCAGTATGTTTTTACATGAGTAGAATGTGTGCTTTTATTTAAAATGCACCTCTGGGTTATTTGTGGGGCATAGGAATTTGTTTTTGTTTTTGGTTGTTGTTTTTTTCAAGTTTGGCCATCCCTGGCTTATGGGGTCCTTCAGGGTTCTATTCTGCCCCCATGCTATCTAGCATTTAAATGAAAACACCATAACTCACTTTATGTGGGGTGTCTTTGAAAAGTGCTCAGAAACTTCAACTGGCTCGAAAAGCTGCAGCCAAATCATAGACCGGAGAGCACATGACTTCTTTGCACAATTCAAAGTACTGGTTATGACTTTTAAAGCCCTACACAGCTTTAGTCCAAGCTATCTGAAAGACCATATTCCCTCATATAAACCTGCCTGGATGTTGACATCTTTGGAGAAGCCCTTCTCTCAGTCCTGCCACCTTCCCAGGCACACTTGATAGGGAAAAGGTCTTCTGTTCCCAGACTCTGGAACTCCTTCCCTAGAGACGTTAGACTGGCTCCCTCCTTGTTGTCCTTCCGCCAGCAGGTGAAAGCTTTTGTTCTTTTGGGAACTGCCTGCTTTTGATGAGAGGGCTGGTGCCATGCTGTTTTTATTGTAATTATTTGTGTGGTTTTAATAGATTTTATATATGTGTGTAGTTTTACTTCTAACAATGTTTAATTGTTTTCTTTAGTGTTTCCTTTTTACATGTAGGCCGCCTTCAGTCCCATCAGGAAAAAAGGTGGGGTATAAATAAATATATAATACTGTAATTATAAGTAAAACCATTGAATGTACATATGAAAAACACTGGTCATAGGAACATAGGGAGCTGCCTTTTATTGAGTCAGACCATTGGCCCATCTGTCTCAGTTTTGTCTACACTGATTGACAGTGGCTTCCCAAAATTTCAGACACTGTTTTCTCCCAGTTGGGGATTGAACCTGGGACGTTCTGCATGCAATATACATGTTCTGCCACTGAACCATAGCCATCCCCCATAGCCACCATGTTGGACTTGCGGACAAATCTGTCCCAGTCCCAGCAAACATTGTTCCAAGTATTAGTGCATGCTTGTTGTGACAGTGAAGGGTTCCTGATCGCCAGAATCCATTGCACAGCAACGCTTATAAATCGGCCAATGGAGTAAGAACTGCACTGATGCCTACGATATTCTCTGAATCTTTCTTCCACTGTATGATACAAAGAGAAATACGAGTGAGAACATCTTTGTCTCCATAGCTCATATGAAACAATATTTCATCCACTGACATTTCACACATTCTGGAGACCAAGGGCAGCCAACATAGTGCAGTCACAGTGTTTGTTGGACTACAGTTCCCATCATCCCTGACCAGTGGCTATGCTGGCTGGGGGTGATGGGAATTGGAGACTGAAGGGAGTTGAAGTGCAGCACATGGAGGGCATCATCTTGGCTACCCCACTGCAGACTGTAGCCCTCATCAGAAAATTGCATGACCTTCATAGAGCTAATACGTGGAGCAGAGCAAAACCTCACATCTTGTCAGTGACTCCCACCCCAATGTCCATGCAAGGATTACAGTGGTACCTAGGCTGCCGAATGGCTTGGCTCCCAAATGCCGCAAACTCAGAAGTGTTCTGGCTTGCGAACGTTTTTTGGAAGCATTGTTTCCGGGGCCAATCAGAAGCCGCACCTTGGTTTGCAAACGTTTTGGAAGTCGAACAGACTTCGAGAACGGATTGAGTTCAAGAACCAAGGTACCACTGTAATTACTTGTAGGCATTGCTCAAGGGCGGGGATCTAAAGTGAGCCTTGCTGTCCTCCACATGAACTCTATTGATACCATTTAATTTTGGGGGCATTTTTTCCAAAACAACACCTACATTTCCTCATTGTGGTGTGCGTAGTTATTTCCACCACATTACTGTTTTATCTTTCCAGCCTACCCTCTGATGTTGGTTAGGCTGACAAACTGACTGGCCCAAGGTTACCCCATGAACTTCATGACCGGAAGGGGATGTGAATGGCGGTCCCCCACTTTAGCTCAACAGTGACAGTTCTTAAAGAACTCACATGTGAAACTGCTGACCTAACAAATAATATGTAACGAGTTCCTAACATTAGCCTCCATTCCTAAGAACTTGAAAGTGACCAATGTAGCACACAATTTAAACAATGGATCCAGAGGGAATCCAGGAAATTGTAGGCCATTTAGTTTAACGTGTGTTCTAGGTAAACTGGTGGGTGGAAAGCATTATTAAAGTTAATCAAAAATATGCAAACCCAAATCTTCCAAAGCAGGATTAACATGGTTTTTGCAAAAGTAAGTTGTGTCTCATTAATCTTTCACAGTTCCTTGGGAGTGTTAATAAGCTTGTGCATGGGGCATGCTTGAAGCTTGGATCATAGAGTTGGAAGGGATCAGTAATATCATCTAGTCCAGAGGTGGCCAACTCCCAAGAGACTGCGATCTACTCACAAAGTAAACAACTGGCAGTGATCTACTCCCTTTTTTGAGGGTTCAGGTCAAAGTTGTTCAGTTTTTTTTAGGGAGGAGGAAAGCCCCGTTTTCTTGCGGTTCAGGTCGAAGTTGGTGAGCTTTTTTTTAGAGGAGCCAAACTTGTTGAGCTTTAGGGGGAGCCAGTCTCTACCACAGACGTCCAGTGATCTAACAGTAGATCACGATCTACCTGTTGGACATGCCTGATCTAGTGCAAACCCCTTGCAATGCAGGAATCTTTCATCCAATGTGGGGCTTGAACCTACAACCCACAACCTCATGCTCTACCAACTGAGCTATCCCTCAGGGTTATCTAGTAAGCACTGTACACTTGGGATATTTAAAAAGCCTTTGACAAAGTCCCTCACCCAAGGCTCCTGAGCAATTTTAGTAGTTGTGCATCAGTAGCTGGAAGCACAGAGGAGGAATAAATGGACAATTCTCACAATGGAGGGATTTACTCATTCCTAAATTTATATCTCACCTTTCTTCCTAGGAGCTCAGTGTGGCATACATGGCCCCCTCTTCTCCATTTTATCCTCACAAAAATGCTGTGAGATAAATCAGGTTGAGATATTGTGGCTGGTCCAGAGAGTCATGTACTAAGAAAGGTTCCCCAAGAATTTGTATTGGAACCAGTGTTTTTTAACCTGTTCATAAATGATATACGGTTAAGAGTAAATAGATTTTACTGACCTGTGGATAGTACAGTAAGAAGGGAAAAAATACATGTCTGATATTTTGGAAAACGTGCATATACATATACATATATATATATATAAAGTGACTGCAAGCACAGGGAAACAAACACCTGCAGGCATGCCCACAATGGACCACAGGTTTCTGGAATTTTTTGGGGGGTGGGAGAGAACAGCAGCGCATCCACAGCTGTGAATGAAAAACATTGCAAAAGAGTGCAATTAAAAGTCAGGGCTGTGCAAGCCACATGCACATTAAAAATCTGGTATGTTCAGAGCCTATGTCACATCCTAAGTATATCTACTAGTATGTCATATGAACAGGAAATCTATTTATATTCTTGTGGTATCTGAAATCCGGCACAAGCATCATTCTGTACAATAAAAAAATCTAAAGCCTTTCACCGTGGCATTTAAAAGAACTTGCTTGGCAATCACATAATTATAATAATTTCTAGATTCATGAACTCTTGTGAATCTGCAATTTCTCACCAGTTTATTCCAAAACTGCTTCATTCAACTTCTGTGAAATCTTCTTAGTGCTAGCTTTAAAGAACAGTGCCTTTTTGCTCTTCTGGATCCTAGCTGGTCTTCAGCACGCTTTTAAAATATATATATATTTATACGTGGCACACCAATCATTAATTTTTTTTATCAGCAGGAGCTAAATACTATCAAAACAGCAGATGCAGCAGCAAGCAAGTTCCTTAAACCACCAGGTCATGTGCATAAGAAGTAAAACTGAAAGTAAAAGACAATTTTTTTTTATACTTGGGGTGTGTTCACATTCGTGCCTCAGAGTGCAATTACGGTAGGTTGTCCGTCCCCAAAGTGTGTTTCATGCCTCTTTCTTCCTTAGACTGTTCTCATCAGGACAGCTTCATTATTGTCAGATTTGTTTCTGTTTGAGGGTGTTGATGGCAGGAGAGAGATAAATTAGGAGTGGCATAAGGACTCCAGTCAGCAGTACTGTATTTTATAATGGAGTACAAAATACATACGGTAACATGTCATGGGAACATGAATTAAAAACTGCACTGGAAATGCGGTGAGTGTACAGTAAACAGAAGTGGGGAGCCGCAGGTCGCCCTCCCTTGCGGAAAAAAGACTGTCGAGAAGAAGGAAATTCCCCGTTAAACGGGCTACTGGTTAAAAGATCACTTTCATTGCATCTTGGCTAAAAAGGCACTGCGCCCTCTCGTTCTGGATTTTCTCGGGAGTTTCCCTCAGACATAGCGGCCACATTGCAACCAAGAAACTGATGCCTTCGCTGAAGGGAGTTTCCCTCAGCATCGCCTCGCTCCCTCCCCCCAACCGACTTCTGAGGCGGTTAACGGATGGGCGTTTCCCGAAGGGCGAACCTCCGCCCAGCGGCCATTTTTACCATCTTTTCCCGCTCAGTTCCCCCTTTTCGAGATGTTTCAGAAACTCGTGCTAGGTGGGGCCGGGCTGCCCTACGCCTGGCTTACTCGGATAACGGTCTGAACTCTCCGAACTCTCTTCGCCGCTGGGAGGAGAAGGGAAAGAGAAAAGGCGATGGCACCCCTCGACTGCCACACGGACTGCGTGGAGAGGCCCCTGTCGCGCGCGCTGCGGGCCCTGGGCGCCCAGGTGGGCGCGCACCCGTGGCCCTTCCTGCTCGTGCCCGTGGCGCTCTCGGCCGCTTTGGGCGCCGGCTTCGCGTTCCTGAGCAGCCTGGAGGACAACGACCTCGAGGGCCAGTTCACGCCGCTCGGGGGCCCCGCCAAGGGCGAGCGGCGCTTCGTGCAGGCGCACTTCCCCACCGACGACGCGCGGCGCTTCTCCGCCGAGAGGCTGAGCACCGAGGGCTCCTTCGCCTCCCTCCTGGCCGTGGCCCGCCAAGGCGGAGGCTCGCTCCTCACCCGGGAGGCCTTCGCCGAGCTGCTGGCGCTGGACGAGGCGGTGCGGGGGCTCCGCAGCCCCGACGGCGCCGCGCTCCCCTTCGCCCGGCTCTGCGCGCGGAGCAGCCCCGGCCACAAGTGCAGCAGCGCCAACCCGCTGCTCAGCTTAGTGCAAGGCGGGTCGCGCATCGAGGCGCTGCTGCCCCACCTCACCTTCCCGCTCTACGTCCCTCCGCTCATTGCCAACCCCCTTTTCCTGCCCCCCTTGCTGGGAGGCCTCGACTTGGGCCCCGGGGATGGGCCGGCGCGCCCCGTCCGGGCAGCCAAAGCGCTGCGCCTCTTCTACTACTTGCAGGAGGATGAGGCTTCTCGCAGAAACGACAGCGCGCTCTGGCTCCGGACGTTTCTGGAGCGCATCCCGGGCGTGCTGAAATCCTTGAACCTTACAACCATCCAGGTAAGCCTCTCCTGGCACGATGGAGCCGCTTCCCACGTTACGGAATGTGACCGATATGACTCTCTGTGTCTGCCTGATGCATGCTGTCATGCTTACTGGAGCGAACAGGATCTGAAGTCAAATCACTAGGGTCAGAGGTTCCCCATGCCTAACCCACCTGCATCAGCAAATGGAGGCATTCAGTGCTGGCCAAACATTTAATTTTACTAAGTAAACAATGTGTGTCACCACAGGAATTAGAAAACAGCATCTCTGGCAATGCAAGAATGATTTCAAAATGATGCACATTATTACTATGCTTTGTGTCAATCTCTAGGTTTTAAAAATGCATTTTATCCTTTTATGCTGTTTCCTGAATTACTACTTGTGCACTGCTTGGACATGCTTGGATGTAAATCAGGGGCAGAATACCTTGAGCCCATGGGCCAAATTTGGCCTGTCAAGCTTCACCATTTGGCCCATAAGGCCATTTTACCCAAACTATGCCCACATGCCCTACATCTGGTCACATGTGATGTCAGGCACAGGGCAGGCAGAGATAGGGCTAGATCAGCTGCACATACCACTGACCCCAGCAGAAAGGACCACCCATCAGCTGATGCATTGGGACTTCAATTCTACTTGGGCACCATCTTCCCCTACTGCCATTGGTCCACTTTGACAGGACCACCCATCTGTCAATTTCCTCTACCCACCTGTCAAAGTTGGACCATAGGATGGGGAGAATCAGGATCTGACCTGATGGTGGTTGACGGGGGCTTGAGAATAATGTTCGTTGCAGGACTTCCAACTGCGCTATAAATAAAGCTTTCAAAATATGTTTAAATAGGGGGAACAAGGGGAATGAATTTGGGCCCCACTGCAAAAAGCTTGGGGCCCTGAATTAACCTCTAGCAACACCTCCTCCAGATTATGTCAGTGTGATGGGCTGATTTGTTCGAAATGCATATCATCCGACCCACAGCTCCTCACCCATAGGAACCCCTCCCCCTTCTTTGCGAAAGTGAAAACAAAAAAGGACTTGCTCACTTAGCCTTTGTAGAACAGAAAGCAGAACCTCACTGCGTACTAAAACTGAGGGTTAGCTAACAAGCCCAAGCAAAATTTGTACTGTATCTGTTTTCTCAGCAGGGGTTGTTATTAGTGCAACTAGTTCTGCTTCTCTGTGCTACCCAGGCCTGAATAGTTTCTCCCTTTCTTTTTGTCTCTCTTTTTTTTACCTTTATCTCCCTTAAAAAAATCTTTTTAAATTAAGTGGTTTGACTACTGGAGCCAGTAACACTGTTCAGTGTAAGGCTATTAATATGCCCCTTTGAATCCAGAAGGGAAGCAAAGGAACTGCTCCAGACAGGTAAGTTTTATTCCATTTGGGTTAGTCTGTTGCAGCTTTTCATTAATTAGCATGTGTTTTCCCTCTCACCCTATTAAATAGAACTCATTGCTTTGAACTTACGCCTTCTGCTACAGCATCCAACCAGACATCAATGCCTGACATTTTATTGAAAGGCTATCTGTGTTTTAAAGTTAATTATCCTGCCTCCTTTGGACAATTATTTTATTATAAATATCAGGTGGGGTATAATACGCACATTTAAACAATATATGGAAGATGTATCTTTCAGCAGAAATGGGATTTCTCCCTCACAATCCTCAACATTTGGTTAGTTTTACTGGCAGGCCTAACAGGAAGACTAACAGCTTCTGTTCCCTGCCCTGCCCACCCCCAGATAAAGGGGAAAATAAAGAGACAATTGTTCAGCTCCACGCTGCTTCCCACAGAATTCTTTTTTCCTCTTCCTGCTCCAATAAACTTCTAACAGAGAGGTGGGGAATACCAGGTTGAAAGTTAATTCAGTTCTCAGCGCTACTAGTTTCTGTACAACTCGAGACTAGTCCTAAAATAAGTGGATTCAAGGCCTTCAGTTGGTGAGCACAATAATTTCAGAGCTCTGCTGGATTAGACGAAAGCATCCTTTTCACCCATAATGGTCAAGCAGATGCTTATGGGAAACCCACAAATGAGGATTGTATCCCTCTTTTGCTCTTGTTTCTCAGAATTAGTACTCTGGTACTTAAAGGCATGCTGCTTCTGAAGCTGGAGACATGGAATAGCATCATGACTGGTTGCCATCGGTATTATTATCCTTGGTGAAGCTCTCTTAAGTACTTTGTAAGGAAAGGTACTTAAATAGCCATCATTTATTAATAAAGCCCATATTGCTCGTAAAATTCTTAAATCTTTCATGAATTTTGCACATATATATGTATGTACGCATGTATGCAATATTGGGTTTATATTCTCAGTGACTCAAAGTATGAGCAAATGGATAGATTTTAAAAGTTATGTAAACTAGTGGTTGTCTCTAAACGTTGGAAGCCTGACAGTGGTGCTAAGCTCAAGCTTCTGTCAGTCATAGGTTGTGCACACATTGGTTACTTGAGGCATTAGAGACTTTGTTCAGCCAAGCCAACCAAGCAGCTTAATGAAGACTGAGAATTGCTGGGCGGCCTCAGAATGTTGAGTGTCCAATGGGATGCGGGGTGAAATGAATTATTCTGAAAGAGGGCATGGCTGGCTAACTTGAACCCTTGGTGTATGAAGTCCTGCACTGTTTAGGACGGGCTATTCGAAAGACCACCTCACCTCTTATATGGCAAATCAAGTCACTGAGGGCCTCCAGCAGATACCACCTGATCAGGAGGTCTATTCCTCACAATGTAAGACTTGGGCTGTTAGTGCTGTGACACCTGTCCTTTGGAATTACTCCCCACTGCTTGAATATTACACAGACGCTGTATCGGCTGTCTTTTAAGTGCCTGCTGAAGAACCTTGCTCTTAACAAGTAGAGATCTTTCCCAGTCTACATCTGTATTGGAATTGTTTTAAGGATGCTTTTATTGTTTGCTATCCTGGGCCCCTGTACAGGAACACTCCATGCTGCAAAATTTATTTCAGGTCCCATTTATATTCTGCTATCCTATCTTTATACTCTTGTGAGCATTTAGATTTATATATTAAGAGAGAGAAACTATTTAACGTGATCTTCTCTTCTCCTCCACCCCCCCCCCCCGCTCCCTATGGCAGGTGGCTTATTTTACTTCATTGTCCAGACAAGAAGAGTTTGAAAAAAATACTAAGGAAGTGGTCCCTTTGTTTTCCATCACATATACCTTAACAATAACCTTCTCAATTATGTCATGCTCAAGGTAATTGCTGAGGAAACGGAAATCATTTTTATCTTTTCATTTTGTGAGAGTGTATGGGGGACTCCCTGGTCCTGAATGGGGTAACTGTGCCCCTGAAGGAGCAGGTGCACAGCCTGGGAGTCATTTTGGACTCACAGCTGTGCATGGAGGTGCAGGTCAATTCTGTGTCCAGGACAGCTGTCTACCAGCTCCATCTGGTACACTGGCTGAGACCCTACCTGCCCGCAGACTGTCTCGCCAAAGTGGTGCATGCTCTAGTTATCTCCCACTTGGACTACTGCAACGCGTTCTATGTGGAGCTACCTTTGAAGGTGACCCAGAAACTCCCAGCTAATCCAGAATGTGGCAGCTAGACTGGTGACTGGGAGCAGCCGCCAAGACCACATAACACTGGTCTTGAAAGACCTACATTGGCCCCCAGTACATTTCTGAGCACAATTCAAAGTGTTGGTGCTGATCTTTAAAGCCCTAAACGGCCTTGGTCCCAGATACCTGAAGGAGCGTCTCCACCCCCATTGCTCTGTCCGGACACTGAGATCCAGCACCGAGGGCCTTCTGGTGGTATCCTCACTGTGAGAAGCGAAGTTACAGGGAACCAGGCAGAGGGCCTTCTCGGTAGTAGCACCCGCCCTGTGGAACGCCCTCCCATCAGATGTCAAAGAAATAAACAACTATATGACATTTAGAAGACATCTAAAGGCAGCCCTGTTTAGGGAAGTTTTTAATGATTGATGTTTTAATGTATTTTTAACCTTCTGTTGGAAGCCTCCCAGAGTGGCTGGGGAAACCCAGCCAAATGGGCAGGGTAGAAATAATAAATTATTATTATTATTATTAGGTATCATGTGTATGCAGGCTTAAGAGGAGGTAGTAGATCTACCAAGCTTCATCTGAATGTCTGCTATCTTTCCCACATTCCATCTTAAGAATGCAGACTCAATGGCCTTACCAACAGCTTGGAAGCTTGCATCCTTTTTTGAGATATTTTGTGCAACTAGAGCTTCAAAATGTGGGGCGCGGGTGGCGCTGTGGGTAAAACCTCAGTGCCTAGGACTTGCCGATCGTATGGTCGGCGGTTCGAATCCCCGCAGTGGGGTGAGCTCCCGTCGTTCGGTCCCAGCTCTTGCCCACCTAGCAGTTCGAAAGCACCCCTAAGTGCATGTAGATAAATAGGTACCGCTTTATAGTGTGGTGTAGTGGTTAAGAGCGGTAGTCTCGTAATCTGGGGAACTGGGTTCGCGTCTCCACTCCTCCACATGCAGCTGCTGGGTGACCTTGGGCCAGTCACACTTCTTTGAAGTCTCTCAGCCCCACTCACCTCACAGAGTGTTCGTTGTGGGGGAGGAAGGGAAAGGAGAATGTTAGCCGCTTTGAGACTCCTTAAAGGGAGTGAAAGGCGGGATATCAAATCCAAACTCTTCTTCTTCTTCTTCTATAGCGGGAAGGTAATGGCGTTTCCGTGCGCTGCGCTGGTGCTGGCTTGCCAGAGCAGCTTCGTCACGCTGGCCACGTGACCCAGAAGTGTCTTCGGACAGCGCTGGCTCCCGGCCTCTTAAGTGAGATGAGCACGCAACCCCAGAGTCGGACACGACTGGCCCATACGGGCAGGGGTACCTTTACCTTTAGAGCTTCAAAACAAAGCTTCACACAGCTTCAGTGCATGCATAGCCGATCCATTTGGTGCTAACGGGTTTAGCTTGGTTCAGTGGGAGGGGGGATTAGTACATGGACCGTGATACTCTGAATCGAATTAGAATCTTCTTAATCTGTTTTCCAGGCTGGACTGTGTACGGACAAAAGTGTGGGTTGCAGCTTTTGGGGTGCTGTCAGCAGGCTTATCTGTCGTCAGCAGCTTTGGATTGCTGCTCTTTTGTGGGGTGCCGTTTGTTGTCACAGTTGCAAATTCGCCATTTCTTATCCTTGGTAAGTGAGCAAATGTACACATTCCTCCTGGCTTCTCCATTGGGCTTTTCATTAATATATTTAAGTATGATGATGGGTGAAAATTCTCTTACATTTCTACGGGTTTGCGGCGTTAAGGAGCCTTTTTTTTTAGGGAGCCAAGCCATTCGAGTTTCAAGATATCACTGTATTTCTCTTCTCGCATGACATATAGGAACTAATATGTTATATATTTGCCATTCTTCAGGGGTTGGTGTTGATGACATGTTCATCCTGGTGTCTTGCTGGCAGAAGACTAAAGTGAAGGACAGTGTCAGAGATCGAATGGCTGACACCTACAGAGAAGCAGCTGTGTCCATTACCATCACGACCCTCACAGACGTTTTAGCCTTCTACATTGGAATTGCAACTTCATTCCAGTCCGTTCAGGCATTTTGCATCTATACAGGAACAGCCTTTGTGTTCTGCTACTTATATAGCCTGACATTTCTTGGGGCCATTCTTGCTTTAAATGGGAGACGAGAAGAAAGCAACAGACACTGGCTCACATTCATGAAAGTGAACAATGAGCCTCAGGACTCTCAGGGCTGCACATATAACATGTGCTGTGTAGGAGGGTCTTTTGATGAGTCCACTGGAGCAGAGACTGAACACTCCATGAATGGATTCTTTAGAAAGTATTACGGTCCCTTCCTTATGCATGCCTGGACCAAGGTGCTTGTGGTAGTCCTTTATCTCATATACTTGGGTAGTAGTATTTTTGGCTGCACTCAAGTCCAAGAAGGTATAGATCTTCGAAATCTAGCTAGTGACAATTCTTATGTCATCCAGTATTATGAATGGGAAAAGGAATATTTTTCAGAATACGGCCCAAGGGTTATGGTGGTTGTTACTGAAAGCAAAGCTTATTGGGATTCATCTGTCCGTGCAGATGTTGAAAACTGTATGAATGCACTAGAAAGCTCATCCTACGTCAACAAGAATTTATCAGTGTCCTGGTTGAGAACTTACCAAGATGTCGCTAAACGTATGTCTCTCAATATAGATGACCATAGGCTTTTCATTGACAATTTAGCCACCCTTTTTGGGATTAATCCAGACTTCAAGTGGGATGTTTATGTTATTGCTACAGAAATAATAGCGTCACGTTTTTTCATACAGACAGTCAATGTTACTACTGCAGTGGATGAGAGGAGTCTTTTAAATGAGCTGAGAGGTCTTGCTAAGGACTGCAAGGTACCATTAATGGTTTATCATCCAGCTTTTATTTACTTTGATCAATATCTTGTGATCGTTCAGAACACAGTTCAAAATGTTGTGATTGCTGCTGGAGCCATGCTACTCATTTCCTTACTACTCATTCCCAATCCTCTTTGTTCTTTGTGGGTAACCTTTGCTATTGCCTCTGTTATTGTCGGTGTAGCTGGTTTCATGTCCTTCTGGAATGTGAATCTTGATTCCATATCCATGATCAACCTTGTAATTTGCATAGGGTTTTCAGTAGACTTCTCTGCTCATATTTCCTATGCTTTTGTTGCCAGTGAGAAACACAAAGTGAATGACAAGGCTGTGGATGCTTTGTACCACCTTGGCTACCCTGTTACGCAGGGAGCTATTTCCACTATCTTGGGAGTTATTGTACTCTCCATGGCATCCTCTTACATCTTCAGAACCTTTTTTAAGATAATGTTTCTGGTGATCTTGTTTGGGGCTGTTCACGGTCTCATTTTTATTCCTGTGTTCTTAACTTTCTTCGGCTTTTGTAGTAAAATGCCAAATAGACAGCTTCCAGTCAGTGCCCAGAGCTCCAGTGCTGGAGGAGTTCCTTTCTCAGATACAAATACTGTATTATGAAACCGCCTAATGTAAACATGACAATATTACAATGAGAGCAGTTCGATAATGGAACTAATTACCTAGCGGACAGGAGTGGGCTCTTCCTGGTGAGCATTTAAGGTCCCCATCCCTACTTTGCGGGCTGCCATCTGATTGGATTTTACTTTGATTCTGACTTGATTTTAGGAGGTAGGATGTATTTTAATTGATTGCTTGATTTTATGGCAATATGTCATATATTTGATATTAGCCACTCTGAGCCCTGTTTTGGCTGGGGAGGGCAGGGTATAAATAAAATTTATTATTATTATTATTGTTTCTCAGTGTTCTCTCTCCCACCACTTGCGGGCCAACTTTGGAAAGTGAGCAGGACCACTGACATCACGATTACATCAGGTGGCCCTTTTGCCCACATGGGTCTTACAGAGCACTTTTCATAAGGCTTTGTAAGACCCAATGATTAGCTGATTGTCAGGTGTTGCAAAGCCCTGCACGCAGCAGTTTGCTTAGGATATTTCAGACACCACCATTCCACTGATTGACAACGCCTCAAAACCCCTTTCAGTTGAGCCACGTTTCAAACATGCCTGGAAATACCACCCATTGAAGTGGGTACCCCTCCTTATCCCAGATCTGTAGGGGCCTACTAAGGTAGAATCTCTTATGTTCTCTGTGATGCTAGCACCCAAAATGTACAATATATCAAGTTTTGCTTGTGTCATATTTTCTTTTCTTTTTTATATCTTTTTTTAATGTATTTTTTTAAAGATTTCTTGGTTTACAAAAATATGTGCGATGTCTCTTTTTTCGAGTTACCTTTTCCACAGGTCAGTTTCATTTGTTGAGACATTAGTGTTACATTAGGAAGAAAAGGGGGGAAGAGGTGGAGGGGGCCATGATGGGTGGGGATGTTTCTATTTTACTTAATGTATGTGTGGGGTTTTGTGTCAGCATCGTTTGTGCAGGTTCTATTTGCTTGTGTTCCTTTGGTGGTGAGAGAAGTTGGGGTTTGCCTAGGGTGTGGTTGCTTGTTTTGGCTGTGGTCAACTTTGTTTTCATGTGTGAGTTGGGAGGGTGTTTTTGAATGTTGCGGCTGGGGTGGAGGAGGGAGAGTTTGGTTGTGTTCTCCAAGCATATTGTGTCTACCTTCTGTCTCATCATCTAAAAATCTGATTCTAACCTTTGTAGCATCTTTGAAAATGGTCCTTGTCCCATTTCGTTGCCGTTATGGTGTCTTCTTGGCCTCTTCTGAATTCCTGTCTTGTGTACACTTACAATTTTTCTGTGGTTTGAATTTGAATTCAGTCAATTGACATGATGTGGAGGCTTGATTTTCAATGACAGCTGGTTAAAACAGCTGCTGCTGGACCTCCCTCTCTTATCTTACAAGTAGCTCCATAATTCCGAATACAGAATTCCCCCACAATACATGTGCCCTGAAGTTATTTTTGATTTCCACACATCCACAAGCATTGCTGTTCCTGTTCCTAGGCCAATACAAATATTAGAACCACACAAGAGTTTATTAATACAAATTAGGATATGTTTTGCATAAAGACCCCATTATAAATCTTCATTCAAATTAATTATCTGTACTAAAGTTACAATCAATACATTTCCCATATAATTCATATTCCACCTAGCAAATAACAGTAAAAAAAATAAAAATCAGTTGTAGTTAAATAATTGAATGCTAGAAATTGAAGGCTGTAATCATAGGCACGCCTCCAGAGCAACACTCTACATGCCTGCTTAGAAATAACACCATTTTTTTTCAACTGAGCTTCATGCCAGGTAGGTCTGTGTTGGCCTGCAGTGTTACATACAGATACGTCTGTTTTGCACAATCAGAAATTCGTAGCCAAACAGAAATTCTGTATTGTGCACCAAACTGAAAAGACATTGGACTTGCTCCATTTGTCATATGCATTTATATCTTCTACCACAAGCCACCTACTGTGCCTACGTCTTACCCGTCAGACTGTGGTGATAGGCATGGCCAGAACGTGTCCTGTATAGAGAGTGGTTTCCATTTTGGGGACTAGTAGTACCGTGGCGATCAGCGGGTTTTGAGGTTTTGAACTGGGGGGAAACAAAACCCTGAACATTAATCCATTACTGATAATTAATTTAGTATAATTCCTGGAAATGCATTTCTACAACCAGCTTCCAACATCAGTACCTTCAGCTCCATGAGAGTCGGTTGTGTCAGAATTTTCTTTCAAGTATAAGATTAAAGTTGACACAGTGGACTGAGGATCAAGTAGTTTCGTGAGAGGTATTTCCACTCTCCTGTCCGTAAAGATACGATTCTGTAGAGTAAAGGCTAATGTAGAGTCTACACCCAATGATGAAAGTGGCGTATGCATTGAAAGATCAACAGGGATTGTTTTAGCCAGGCTTTTCAAAAGTGCGATTGCATAATCTACAGGCTCATTTAGAGAGTAGTTTTTGAATCCAGCTTCACCAGCAAGCTCAGGATTACCACCTGCCTCTTCAGAAACAAGTTCATAAAAGCGACTCTTCAGCGACAAATTTTGAGATAAAACATGATCAGCTAAAGTTTGAAAATTGAATTTTAACACAGCTTGCTGAGGTTTATCCAGAATTAAGCTGCTTTTTAGATATTCATGAAACTCGTTCACTTGCAGATCCTCTATTCCTTTCGTTTGTAACCTATAATTTTGATAGTGTTGTTGATCCTGCAAGGCTTCAGGATTTAAAGCACCCCAGTTAATGGACTGCGCTGGAAGGCCATTGTTTCTCCTGTAATGACAGAAGAGATCCAGGAAGGAATTGGCAGCTGCGTAGTTGGACTGTGTTGCGTTTCCAAGAAACGATGAAATAGAAGAATAACATACAAAGTGGTCAAGCTCCCTGCCTTGCGTGGCACGATGAAGATTGATTACCCCTGCTACCTTCGGATTTAAAACTTCCTCAAAGTTAGACATGTTGAGGGTTTCAAGAAGCCCATCATGTAAAGCCATAGCACTGTGGAATACACCTTTAACAGGAGAGTTTGGGAAAAATTTACTGATCGACTTGATAGCTTTCTCAACCTCTGAACTGCAAACAATGTTTGACTGCAAGTTGACTATTCTGCTCCCTTCACAGTGATCCTGGAGAGCATTTATTTCTTTTTGCTCCTCAGTGCTTGGATTCCTCTGTGAAAGTAGCACAATGCACCTGCCTCCATTCTGAGCTACAAATTTTACAGTTTCTAAGCCAAGCCTAGTGAATTCATCTGCGACTATATAAACTGCATTCTGCTTAAACATTCTCCTGTCTGTTTCAGTCTCGGGTATATCTGATATCTTGCTGTCTTCCTCATCACTTTTTAGTACTGCAACTGGGAAATTCTTGCAGTTGAAATAGGATGCAACATCAGGCCTCAGATGCTTTCCTGCTCGTTGAAAAATGAAATATGCGATATCTTTTAATTGTTTCATATTCATTGACTTCAGCCAACAATACATCTCCTTCTGAGATCGTATCAGATATGCTTTCTGGAAAATGCGGATAAGACTGACAGTGTGAATATGGATATTTTCATGATCACTCCCAGCCAGATACCTCAAACATTCTGGTTGTTCATTGCCATAAACCAGTACAACATCTCGGAGATGGAAAAGACAGCTTAGGCCCTCTTTAAATAGTCCATTTAGTGGAGGTAGAAAAATAAGGGCATTGCACTGATTAACACGTTGCCATAGACCAGTTGTATGGTTTGTAACTATTATTTTCCAACCTAATTCCTGAGCTGAAAAAGTAAGCACTTTGCACAAAACTGACTCGGGCTCAGTGCAAACAATACCTAATATTTCATTATGTTTTGGCACTGGCAGCGTTTGATGAAAAATCTCCCTTGCTACCCAGAAGAACGAAGTACATGGTATATTTCTGAAACATGGAAATTTTTGAGTACTGAAACAAACTGTTTCTGGAATATTAATTCTTGACGCTGCAGAAACTGGATAACATGAAGCAATATGATCTCCCACTTTTACCTTTTTCACCTCACTACCTGTTGCTGTTACAGTGCCAGTAAAGTCTAGAGCTAATAGCTTGTGTTTATCTATAGTATCTGAATTCCAATACAACGTTTTCCCAAACTTGCAGCTGGACATGCTAACAGGGAAATAGTCTTCTGAGTGGATGCTTATTTTTTCAAGTTGAACTTCAACACTGTGGTTGCCAAGTTGAGTACGTGAATTGGCAACTTTAACTGACAGATCATTCATACAATATGGATCTCCTGTATACAAAATGCAGAAGTCTGAGTTCTGAAGTGGGTGGGAAGGTGTATTGAAGGCTGTGGGTTCAATCTGTGTGCGCCTAATTTCAGAACTATAAATTCGTCCCTCATCAATCCAGACTTCTGGATAATCCTGTGCTTTATATTTTACTAAAACATCAGCTAAGGCTGAGATATCTATTGCATTTGTAGAGCTGATGTCAATAATCTGAAACGTTATTTCCGGGACTTCAACCATACATGTTCGAGCCATGCCGTACAAACCAAAGCCAGTGTTTATATGGTCTACTTTCCTTTCTGATGTCCTGTAAGTGATTACTGTAATGGAGCAATGGGACTTCTTCTCCTTTAATGCAATAACAACTTGGCGAAATGCCTCACAGCATCTTACTGAATGTTTCACCACTTTCTCTGGCAAATTTTCGTTCAGTTTTTGGATGCCCCACATAAACAGAACATCATCATATCCCTGCAGTTCCATATTAATCTTACTTTGTGCATAGGTATCTGTTCTCTTAGCTGCCAACAATTTCTCCCATTCCTGATACGCAACAAATCTAGACTCGCTATGTAAGTAATTCTTAAGCTGCTGCGATATTCCAAATTTGTCAGCAAACACCACAACTCGAGGTGCTTTGGGCAGATTATGCATTGCTTGATCAGAAGTTATTTCCTTCCACTGATTTTCAAACAATAATTCATTTTCTTTCCTGGGAATTTCCTGCACCAAATTAATTCGAACACATCTCAGTTCTACCAGAACGGAGCCTTGTTTATCTGTGAAGCATCCACAAAACTCTAAGAAATTGTCAGTGGACTTGGTTGTTTTTAAATATATAATCATTTCCTCTTCCAATGATCGAGCAACTGCAAGACTACTTATACCAGAAGGTAAAACTACTTTGTTATTGGAAGTAACTGCAGCCAGAATACCTACCATTTGCAGAAAACAATCTAAAAGGACTGGATGGATATAATACTCATACATTTCTTCTACTGTTTGTCTCTTCACTGTAACAGTTGTCACAGCTTCTTTCAAGTCTTCACAATAAAATACATTACTTAGCTGCCTGAAAGTAGCATCATAGTTGGATCCAGACTGAGCCAATGTTTCATAAACCTCATCTTTGCTAACAACAGAACTACACCTCTGAAAAATGTCTTTTAAGGAAATATTCTTTTCTTCAATTGATGTTTCAGGATTCTTTCTGACTTGTCCCGAAGCATAAACTGTATTAGCTGAACCTGATTGTATTCTGAACTTTGACACTGTTTGTTGTGGCTCAACCTTTATCTTCAAAGTTTGGAGATTTTCATTTAAAACACATGGTGCAGGGAAAAATATACTCATTTGACAATAACTTAAGGGTACTTTTGGCCTTGAGCTCGTCATCACAGCTGCCAGAGCAAGTTCCACCAAAACAGCTACAGGAATTAATGCAGCACAGTAGTTCTTGTGCTCATATAAATGTGGTTTCAGAGCCTCAGAGATAAAACAAATGAATTCTGAGTTATCCTTATTTGTACTGCAAATTAAAGAATGGTTTGAGCTTACAGCCCTGCTGTTTGCTTTCTGATGCAGCATGAGTTTCTGATGATCAAAGTGATACCTGGGATAAGCTGATGGTACACTTTGATAACCTTCATAAAAATGCTGCCAATTCACATTCAATCCCAGTTCAAAAAGATCTTTCACTAGATTAAGAAGAGTCACATATTCCCTATCCGTTTGCAAAGAATGAAAAACTCTGGTTTGCATCCCTAATGTTTCAGCGATGTATCTCTGCAAAGCTCTTTGAGGACCTATTTCCACAAATGCAATGTTGTCCTTGCCTCTTACTGATGTCATTATGGCCTCTGCAAAAGAAACAGGATCCCGAACCTGTCTGGCCCAGTAGGTGCCTGTAACAAAATCACCATCTGAAACAGCCTTCCCTGTTGCTGTTGAAATTAGCTCAATCTCTGGCTTCCCTTTCTTTAATTCTGATAGATTTTCTGCTATCTCAGTTAGTACTGGATCCATCATTTGGCTGTGATATGCAGCTGGCCCATCTAAAGTATGAAGAAATATGTCTCTTTTACTGAAGTGCTCAGCCAGATCTTTCTGAATGTCATGGATAGACACTTCATCTCCTGATAATGTGCAAGACAAAGGACTGTTAAATGCTGCAACACAGACTTTCCCGGAATATGCTCCAAGGGCTGCTGACACCTCTGCAATGGGAATGTTGTCAACCACCAGCATTCTGCCTCCAGTGACTTTAGCCTGCAGCCTGCTCCTATGGTAGATGACTTTGACAGCATCTTCCAGGGAAATCAAGCCAGCACAATGGGCAGCAGCTACTTCACCAACTGAATAGCCAACAGCAGCAATTGGCTTAATGCCCCAGTGTTGCAGGAGTGTAACCAAGGCCACCTGCAGTGTAAAGAGTAAGGGCTGGGCAACTTCAGGCCTGGACAAATCATTGTGCTCACTTTCTGTTAAATTCAAAATTCCAGTGGGTGAAAGCTGTTGAAATAATTGCTTGATTTCAATACATTTGTCTCTGAAGACGGGCTCAGATTTCAGCAGGATTCTACATATCCCTTTGAAATGCAAACCATTACCGGAGAACACAAAGATCAATTCTGCAGGCTTTTTACGTGAAACAGTTTCCATTTCAGTTGAATTAAGCTGTTGCTGTAAGTGCTGGAGAGAGGATGCCACAAATGCTTTTCTGTATTTGTGGTTTATGTGACTTCTTCTACAAGCAGATGTGTAGGCCAGATTTGGGAGTGTCGCTGAGTCACTTGTATTAAGGTACCTAGCCGTGTCTTCTATCGCCCGTTTGAGAGAACTTCTTAAAGCTGCCGAAATGACAAATAATTCAACGGGCCTTTTGACTGGAAGGGTAACCTGGGCCTGTTTAAACTGTTTGACAACCACATGGGCATTGGTCCCGCCAAATCCAAAACAACTGATCCCAGCAACTCTGCCAAAATCCCTGGACTCCTCCCACTTCTCCACTGTTGTTGGGATGAAGAGGTTCAGTTTCCCTGTATTTATGCTGCTGGTGCTCTCTGAAAAGTGCAAGGATGGGACTATCTTCCCATGGTGCATCATGAGAAGAACTTTGATTAAGCCTGCTGCCCCAGCAGCTGACTCTGTGTGCCCAATGTTCCCTTTAATGGAGCCAATCTTGAGAGGGGGCAAATCTGGAGGCCTTTTTCTGCCAATGACATTGCCTAAGCTCTCTGCTTCAGTGGCATCTTCAGTAGGGATTCCTAGACCGTTTGTTTCAATGTACTGAACAGCTGAAGGATCAATATATGTTGGATAAATGTTAAGTAACAACTTCTCTTGTGCTGCTTGAGATGATCGCATGCCTGGAGCAACAGAACTTCCATTCTGGTTGATTGCCGTGATGCTGATGATGCCCCATATTTTGTTGAATTCTTCCTGTGCCTATTTGTGGACAAAGGAATACATAATGTTATCAAACATTAAGTGACTATTGCAGCATGATTAGATTTGTTTTAACAGCGACAGCACTGATCAATTTTGTTTGAGAGCAGTGTTTGGACCTTTCAGTAACACTGAATCTTCTCATCTGTAACTTCCCGTGACATGTTGCTTTGGCAGTAGGATGTACAACTTTATGCTGAATTCACTTTTTTTCTGCACCATGGTGTAAGCATTACTTACAGTACAAGAGCAGCAAGTTATCCCAGCCATTTATTTCTAGGGATAGTGGGGAAATTTGTAATTATTATGTGGCAGTTACGCATTTTTTTAGTGGCTAACTATTTCTTGTTGGACTGTTTTCTGGTTAATAGTTTGGAATACTTCATTAGTGAGTAAATTAAGGGGTCAGTCTGGTGTAATCAGAATGTCAGACTAGTACTGGGAAGATCAAGTTTCAAATCTGCTTTCAGTCATTAATCTAATTGTGTGGCTTTAGATCAATGACCATCTTTCAGTCATTGGATAACAGGATAGAGCACAATGTATGCCACTTTGAGTTCCTTTAAAGAAAGACAGGATATAAATATAATAAATAAATAGTATCTGTTTAGAAGAGAGATCATGATAATTGGGAATCTCTCCAATAACTTCTAATTTAGATACCAATCAGAATTCGGAGGTTAAAACCTCTAGTTCAGGGGATCATGCCAAGAAACAGCAGCCAAAGGTAGATGGCCATTTTGAAGGCTTAGTGACATAGGCAGAGAATCTTTCTGGAACTGTTTCTGGAGATTTGAGATAGAGTAGCATTAGTGCTACCTTGAAGGAATGCCTGTTTGCCTCCACTTAAGTTCTGCTTGGGCATATTTTTTAAAAAAGCAAATATTACAAAGACAGCGAGTCTCTGATGTTCTCCTTTCTAAAGCACACTAGACCCAATGAACATCCCTGGGACATTTGGGAAATTCAGAGTTCAATATAAACACCCTACCTTTACCAGTGGCTTTAATAAAAGAACGCCACATCCTTCTCCTCTTCCATAGCCACCTGCATGTTTAGAGAAGGGTTTACTAATTCCGTCAGGTGATAAAAGGTTTGCTTTACTCAGAGATACAAACTTCCAAGGCTCTATGATGCAATTTACTCCTCCGCAGATAGCAGATTCGCAGTCTCCTATATCAAAGGTACAGAAAAACAAAACGAACCTGAAATCATGAAAGGGGGAAAACGAATATTTCATTCACGTAGCCACGAGGTGTTGATACCACCTGTGTTGTCATGGTGATTTCTCTTGCAAAATCCTTTGTTGGGCATATCTTTGTCTCTCATCTCCAAGTTTTAAACTAGCCTCTCCTGGGTCAGGCAGGGCATAAGCAGTGGAATGTTGGTTGTTGAACGTAATCCCTTCTGGAAGACCATTTGACTTCCAAAACGTTCGACAACTGAGGCGCAATTGCCGGTTGGCAAAATCCACTGAAAAAATGGAGGAATGCACCTCAGAAGCCATTTGACTTCCGAGGCGCGTTCAAAAATGGAAGCATTCACTTCCGGGTTGTCAGCGTTTGAAAGCCGCAACGTTCAACTTCTGAAGTGTTTGACAACCGAGGTTCCACTTTACAAATAAAAACCATGCAACACCTAGCACAGTGCATTACAGCTGATATAATACACAGGAAAATCATTTAGTGATCCTCTAAGTCCCTCAACAATTTTCAAGTGGTCTATGGGGGGGGCAGAGTTTGGGAATCACGGTTAATGGTATGCATAAGAAACCTAGTAACCAAGAATACCTTGTTTAATGGCTTTGTAACCAAGGTCCAAAGCAGAGAGAAAAGATGAACAGGCTGTATCAATAGCAATTGATGGTCCAGTCAAATTAAAACTGTAAGAAATCCGATGAGCAGCTGTACTCATTGCTGCCCCTGTGGCATCATAATGATTTATTTCAGCAACTGCCCTGCTGGTTATAGATTCATAGTCTCGATTCATCAGGCCTGTAAATACAGAACATTTGTTTTTAAGGTCAATTTACACTCAAATCTACATCTAGTACTGGTTTTTATTCTTCACCTCCTATCCTACAATTATTTATTATTTCACTTTTATTCTGTGTTTCTTCTAAGGCACTTAAGCAGCATGTGTTTCCCCATCTCAGTTTCCCTTCACAGTAAATCGGATAACCAGCCTCGCACAACCAACATGCTTAAGTTTAATTAATGCCTGAAGGGGTTAAAAACTCAGAGTGAGCTCTCCTGCCAAGCTTAGCTATGTCACTTCCCCTGACCTTGGGATGAGATAGGTAATCAGGCTTATGGTCCCATCTACTTGAGAAACTCAGTGTGTGAGGAGGTTTGAGCTGCTTATTTCAGCTCAGCCACATGGCTCTCACCAGCCACCCTTGTGTTCATGTTCCAATAAATCTAGGAACTTTTACTACCTTGTAACTAAGCTAAGTTTTCCTGCCTGTGCAATGTTTTCTGATGAACGTATGGAAAAGCACATGAAGCTGATATTTGATGAGTTTGTAAGTAAACCAATTTTTAAATTACCAACTTGTGGCCTTTTCCTATGCTGGGGAATAGAGGAATTTAGGAACTCACTTGGAAAGACATATTTTAAAGGCCTAACAATATTATCCAATATTGTCAATTCTGACAAAGCAATTACCGTATTTTTTGCTCTATAAGACTCAGTTTTTCCCTCCTAAAAAGTAAGGGGAAATGTGTGTGCGTCTTATGGAGTGAATGCAGGCTGTGCAGCTATCCCAGAAGCCAGAACAGCAAGAGGGATTGCTGCTTTCGCTGCGCAGCGATCCCTTTTCTGGCTTCTGAGATTCAGAATATTTTTTTTCTTGTTTTCCTCCTCCAAAAACTAGGTGCGTCTCATGGTCTGGTGCGTCTTATAGAGTGAAAAATACGGTATCTAGGGTCTTCCAACATCATTTTATTTGGAATTGCCAGGTGTAAACGGCCATATAGATGTGGTGTTACCAATCGTTGTGTGGCCACCTCTAAACCAGATATATGGTATGCAATGTAAATATACAAAATCTTCTGCATCATAACTATTATCTTACCAACAAAAACCCCCGTTTTGGTACCACTAATGTTTTCAGGAGTGACTCCTGCATCTTCCAGCGCTCTGTAGGTACATTCCATGAGTAACTTTTGCTGAGGATCCATACGCTCAGCTTCCTCATTGCTGATGCCAAACAGCTTGTTATCGAATGCATTCAATCTAAAAAAATTAAATGGAGGTATCCCATGATATACGGTGTGATTCACACACTGCTTAATCCAACATGCTCTGATAAGATATACTTAAAATTCATTGAAGCCTAATACTGCATTTTGTACCAGCACATAAATTGTCAAGATAGGACACAGCAGACACGACACTGTGCCCATGTCATTTCATAGTACAGTGGTACCTTGGTTTATGAACTTAATCTGTTCTGGAAGTCCGTTCTTAAACCAAGGTGTGCTTTCCCATAGCAGCGGGGACTCAATTTACAAATGGAACACACTCAACAGGAAGCGGAACGTGTTCTGCTTCCAAGGCAAAGTTCACAAACCAAAACACCTACTTCCGGGTTTCCAGCATTCTAAATCCAAGTTGTTCATAAACTAGGCTGTTCTTAAACCAAAGTACCACTGTATGAAGCTGGTGGAAATACCAGTGAAACACCATGGCTTGAAACTATTGCACCAGGAAAAGCTGCACTGCAGTATAATCAGGGCTCCCCCTCCCCCACCAGAACTCGCTGGAACTCAGTTTGGCAACTCTCAGGTGGACGCCATTGCCATTATAAGAGGGCAAGGGAGGTGTTCATGGTGAGTTCCACCACCTCTTTGTCTAGAAAAAGAGCACTGGGAATAAGGATAACTCTCATGTGGGAGACAACAGTGCTAAAATGGGTTATAGCTGCCTTAGTCCCAGGGTATGATCTGAAGCAAGAATGAGGCATTTGTTGGGCACACTGGCTGTGATTTATGGGACATTTGGAGGAGCATAGAGACAACATCTGGTCTGAAGGCACTTAGGGACATCTCCTTACTGAAGCTGAGCAGGTCCAGATGTACCTGGGTTGGTGACCGCCTGGGAACTTGGATGATGGGTATAAAGTGTAATGAAATAATAATGATAATAATGAATTTATTATTGTTGTGGCGATTATTAACTAGTCACTTTTTCAGAAAAAAAAGAACTCAAAGAGACTTGAAATGTGTCTCTGCTCATGCTGCTCACCAAACCACCTCAGCATGGGTCCTGCCCTCAAGGCCTTCCGATCATGTAGTTGGAAAAGAGATTAATACCCACACTCTGAATTGTAGCTGATGAGCAGAATGTGGAGGGACATTAGTATTATGATGACATCACCTTTTTTTGTGAAGTTCAATTTCAGCATAAGATTTGCACCCAAAGCAGCTCCCGTAGTGTGGAAATGCATTCATTATAAGGCAGCACTTTGAGATTGCTCGTTAGTTTTAAGAGATATTTTGAAAGGTTCATATAATAACACATATTACACCAGCGAGTCATTTCAAGGGGGAAATCTGCAAGTTTAGAAAGTCTGAAGGATTTATTAGCAAAATATATGACTTACTCATCAAGAAGAGCAGCACGAGTTGTACGTATTTTACCTGGTTTGTCGTCACCTGGATCATACCACTCTCTAATGTTAAATCTTTCTGGAGGTATTTCTGCAGTGCAGTTTCTGCCATTCTCTAACACTTTCCAGAAACTGTCAATTCCTTCACCTGTTGCATTAAGATTTAAATATACATTTTTAAATGTATTAAAATATACTGTTTCCGTTTTCAAAATGTCAAACCTGTTGTTCAGTTTATCGGAACTTACATGAGAAATCCAACTTTCAAAATGCGATACAAATTAAATTTGCATTTCAAGTGCTACAAAATTTCAAATTTCATAGAAAATTGGACCTTTTCCTAAATCACACAATCTCATCATACTGTCTAATTTTTCTGCATGATGTTCCTATGAAAATTGCATTTAGCTGCTACCATATTTGTTTGGATGGCATCTCGCAGATGAGAGCCATCTAGTTGTGAAGGCATAAGGTTTAGGTTAGCATATTCCAAGTTCAGGAAGGCAAAATACATAATTAAATTGATATGTGCTATTCTGCTTGTTGTGGAAGTTAGATCATACATTTAAAGAGTATTGATTCCAAGATTCCAAGACAAATTCCAAGATTTGTCATGTAACAAACCTGAATTTCCAGTGGACTTCATAATATCACAGACATTCACTTCTCCATGTTCATGACAGGGACATATTAAAAATATTTCTAGCAAGAATTTAAATACAGTGGTACCTCAGGTTATGTACTTAAGTTGTTCCGGAGGTCCGTTCTTAACCTGAAACTGTTCTTAACCTGAAGCACCACTTTAGCTAATGGGGCCTCCTGCTGCTGCTGCTGCGCTGCCGGAGCACGATTTCTGTTCTTTTTTTTTTTTAAATGATATTTATTCAACTTTTCAAAAATACAAAAACATTAAAACAACAGAGTAAAAAAAGACAAAAATAAAAAAGGCAGAAAAAAGAAAAAAAGAAAAAATATATATAAATTCAAAATTACTTCATTTCATTATCTTGTGTCTTAGACCTCCTCATACCTCCCTTTTTGTATTCCAATTTAATCATTATTTCAGCAAATTCTTCCCATATCTGTCAAAAATAATTTATCTTAACAATCTATCTTAATTTATCAATATTATCTTAAGTTTATCTTTACTTTCCGAACCATAAACTTTAAAATTTAGAAATTAAATTTGTATTTATACTTAATACCTTCAAGTCTTTCTGCTAAAGCCAATTATTTCCTTTCCAGCACAATCTATTATTTCATTAATATTACTCAGAAATAGCAAGATATATAAAAGAAAGTTCTCTTCTAGTTTTATCCATCGTCCCTTTCTTCCTGGTTTCGGGTTGTGTCCATCCTTTCTTCGCTTTAGGTCTTAACCTTCAGTCCAGTGTTCTAATGTCTGAGGCTCTCAAGTCACTTCCATGCCCCCTCTGCTGACTTTCTTGATCCTGATTATAGTACAACGCTTCCTTGTCCCTTGTTGAAGTATTTTGTGGTTTCTTCCCTTTCTCCTTGGGGAGTGGATCTCTGGGGAGTTCCATACAGTCATAGTCTCCATTTTCATTTGTCACATTGTTCCATTCCCCCCAGTTCCACTCCCCATTGCTGATTTTGTAATCCAAACAAAAGTTGCTCCAAAAATACTTGTCCTCTTGTTTCACAGTCCCACTAGAGTTAGGAATTTCCTTAACTTCAAAGGTTTGCAGACACCCTTTAAGTTCAATGACGTTAGATCTCTCATTTTGTAACTTTTGGGGTATAATAACAATCACTTCCATCTTCCACTGCCCTTGGGTTTGCCTTAAGTCAGTTCCCTGAATTGATTGTTGTAGAGTTTCTCTCTCTTCTTCTCCTGTCAACTCATACTTTCTAGCTACAGCAGCCATGACATCCAGTTTTTCATCCACCAAGTTCATGTCCTCCTGCAGCTGCTGTAGCATAGCATCCACTTTGCCAAGGGCAGAAAGTAAAATTTCCTTCCTGCTCATTTCTAGTCAAGGTCAAGTATCTGGTCTCACGCTGATTCTCACAGCTGTTATGTCTCTTTGTGAACTGCAACAAAGAAACTAACAAACTCCCTCTAGAGGGCACAGCTTCTGTTTAACCTCCATCTTTAAAATGTAGCAAACAAAGGAGAATTCACTTTCAATTTTCTAGTACTTTGTTTCCTTACAAAAAGCAAAAGCAGAGGACAACATTAAAGTCAATTTGTTTCTCTTTTATTTCTATCTGTCCAAATCTGTTTTCTTCAAAGAATCTGTCCTGACGTCCTGTCCCCAGGTTAGGGGCAATGGGAATTTATATTCCTTAGCTTTCTCTCTGCAGGATTAGGTAGTCAAGATTCTTTTACCCCCTTTCCTCCTGCTGTCAAGGGGGTTTTGATGGTCATAGGTGCAGGAAATTTCAATCTTAAATTCAAATTCAAGACTATTTAGTTTGTACGATCTTTGCTTCAGTCTGTTTACACCCTCGCCGTGGTGGGAGACCCAAATTCCACGGAGCCCGTTCCTCTGGTCGGAGGAACTCCGCCATTCGCCGATGGCGCCAACCCGGAAGTCACCCACGATTTCTGTTCTTATCCTGAAGCAAAGTTCTTAACCTGAAGCACTATTTCTGGGTTAGCGGAGTGTGTAACCTGAAGCGTATGTAACCTGAAGCGTATGTAACCCGAGGTACCACTGTATTGGTATCTCTCAATAACTAGTGCTGAGTTCTTAGTTTACTTTTACTTTAAATCACGAGAAAGCTTTATGCCATAGAACAATAAAAAGAGTGAAAGAAACATGGATAACTTTCTTATATCACTCCCCCACCCAAAGACTTACCTCCAGGAAAGTTGCATCCTATACCCACAATAGCTATTTCATTCTCAGACGCCATCTTTATTTTATTTTTCTACTTGCGTTGGTCACTGAATAAGGAAATGGTCCTGTGGAAAAGAAGGTAGAGTTGTAAATATTTATTTTTAATTGGTGACTACTCCTTGAAATATAAGCAACCCTTTGTGATGACCACAGAGTAATATTCTTCAATGAAGAGCAGATCAGTTCATAAATGTGTGTGTGTGTACTATATATCTATACAGTACCGATCTCTGAGGTACGTTGAGATTCAGATTTGATCCTGTTGCAATAAATAAACAAACAGAACAGCAGGCGGCAACCTACAGGTCACCTGGGCAACCAAGCACAGATGAAGGGAAATTTCAAGGTATATTGTGGAGGTCAAAGAAAGAGGACTGACATCAAAATCCTGTGTAAGAAAAGTAGGCAGTTCCATAAAGATTGATACGCAGACATGAGTTGGCTGCTGAAGAGGAAGTCAATGTTTTGAGACTTAAGACTCTCCTGAGGGGCAGACTGTGAGTACTGAGGGGAATGCTAAGGCCCCACCTTCCACTTTACATTTAAAGCAGAATCTTGCCCCATTAAACAGTCATAGCATCCCCCAAAGGATCCTGTCAGTAGTGCTTGCCGAGAGACCCTTATTCCCCTCACGCCGCTACACTTCTCAGGGCGGCGAAACAATAAATCCCTCTTACCTCTTCTTAATAATAATAATAATAATAATAATAATAATTGTTATTATTATTATTATTATTTATACCCCGCCCTCCCCAGCCTAGGCCGGACTCAGAGCGGCTTACAAGCAATAATAAAAACAAGTTGAATGATTACAACTTAAAAACAAAATTAAAATACAACATTAAAATATTGAACATTAAAATATTAAAACGTAGCCTCATCGCAGGAGAAGGAAAGGAAAAAAGAAAGAGGGAGGGAATCAAATTGGCTCCAAGCCAAAGGCCAGGCGGAACAACTCTGTCTTACAGGCCCTGTGGAAAGAAATCAGATCCTGCAGGGCCCTGGTCTCATGAGGCAGAGCGTTCCACCAGGCCAGAGCCAGAGTTGAAAAGGCCCTGGCTCTGATTGAAGCTAATCTAACTTCCTTAGGGCCCGGGACCACTAGGGTGTTGCTATTTATGGACCTTGAGGCTCTCCGTGGGGCATACCGGGAGAGGCGGTCCCGTAGGTACGAGGGTCCTAGGCCGTGAAGGGCTTTAAAGGTCAAAACCAGCACCTTAAATCTGACCCTGTACTCCACCGGGAGCCAGTGCAGCTTGAAAAGCACTGGGTGAATATGCTCCCATGGCAGAGACCCTGTGAGGAGCCTCGCTGCTGCATTCTGCACCCGCTGGAGTTTCTGGGACAGCTTCAAGGGCAGCCCCGCGTAGAGCGAATTACAGTAGTCAAGCCTGGAGGTGACGGTCGCATGGATCACTGTGGCCAGGTTGGGGCGGGAAAGGTAAGTTAAAGGTAATATACCTTGAACTTTCCCTTCATCTGTGCTTGGTTGCCCAGGTGACCTGTAGGTTGCCGCCTGCTGTTCTGTTTGTTTATTGCAACAGGATCAAATCTCAATCTCAATGTACCTCAGAGATTGGTACTGTATAGATATTAATAAGGAGTATACAGTGGTACCTCGGGTTACATACGCTTCAGGTTACAGACTCCGCTAACCCAGAAATAGTGGTTCAATTTAAGAACTTTGCTTCAGGATAAGAACAGAAATTGTCCTCCAGCGGCGCAGCAGCAGGTTAAGAACAGTTTCAGGTTAAGAACGGACCTCCGGAACGAATTAAGTACTTAACCTGAGGTACCACTGTAATGGGGAAAGTGCTCTAAAGAGCGTGAGGTAACCTACACTTGACGTACTACAGGTATGCCAATTATAGGGGGTGGAGGTCTCTTCAGCCTCCTCAATATTTGTTTGAAGGGGCTCAGCGCCCCCCCAAAAAATATTGAGGGAGACTGGTGCAACACACACTGACACACACACCCCAATCTTGGGGGGCAACCTGGCGCCTCTCACATAACATCTAACCTTTTAAAAATAAAATAAAATGTTTCTATTACAGTGGTACCTTAGTTCTCAAACACCTTGGTACTCAAACACCTTGGTTCCCAAATGCTGAAAAACCCAGAAGTAAGTGTTTTTTGGAAGCCGAACATCCAATGTGGCTGTCGGCTATTGTTTCTGGGGCGCCTTCACCTATCAGAAGCTGCGCCTTGCTTTTTGAACATTTGAGAAGTCATATGGACTTCTAGAACAGATTAAGTTTGGTACTTTTGTTTTTGCTATTTCTTTTGCGTTTTTGTTTATGAGGCTTTTTTGGTTAATTTGTTTTTGTGACTGTGTGGAACCCAGTTCAGCTACTGAGTGAGTGAGTGAGTGAGTGAGTGAGTGAGTGAGTGACTGCGGAAATGGATAACACACACACACCCATCCAAACAATGACAACCACCAGTGCAGGTAAGAAATTTTTTTTATTTTTTATCATCTACAAAACTTATTTATTTTATAGTACAGTTGATTATTGCTTTCATTTTATGGATCAATTGTATTGTTAGTGAAATTCATGTTAAATTGCTGTTTTAGGGGTTGTTTTTAAAAGTCTGGAGCGGATTAATCCATTTTGCATTACTTTCTATGGGAAAACACACCTTGGTTTTGGAATGCTTTAGTTTTGGAACGGACTTCTGGGACGGATTAAGTTTGAGAACCAAGGTACCACTGTACTGATATGCTTCCCACCCCAGGATCCATCCTCATTTATTTATTCCCTGCAAACAAATCACAATGGAAGCTCAATGAAAAGTCAGTGTATAATCTCCCTTCAAACAAATCAAGATGGATTTTTAATAAACAGGAAGCCAGAGATGTCTAAGTCTTCAAAGCAAAAGAGAATCCTGTTGTGGACAAAGGCTGTCATCAAGTGAGACAATGAAGTGGTCCTAATTATTTGAAGGGCAGAAAGCTACATTTGGGCAGGAATGTAGTCATCTGGTCTTTATGGGGTTAGATTTCATACTTCTTCTTATAAGACGGAGTAAGCCTTCAGCTTTTTGAGTTTTCTCCCCAATTCTTTCCAGCTTCTGTTTATAAACATCCTGTTTTGGCTGGCCTAGATATATAAATTGAGCAGCTGCACTCACTTTACTCCTTACAAATGATGTTCCTGTGTAAAATGAGCTTTTCTCTTTTATTAGGAGCTATCAAAGAAAGTCCAATAAAAATAAAAATATCCCACTCACATCCCATCCCTCTGTGAAGTATTTCACACTTGCATTGTTTGCAAGAGGCTGTTTATGTTAATGTTAAGCAATTGTTGTGTAAGCGCCTATACTTTGCCCTTTGCAGAAATTTCAACCTGGTCTATTTCTGCATTGTGCTATTGACATTTAAAACAACAATTTTAATTCCTTACTCCCCAGGACAATTTTTCTATAATGACAAATCGTAATTGAGTATCAGTACATTAAGGCGTGAGATGATTATCGGAACCAGTTTGCAGAAACAGCTACCAACAGTTTAGGAATGCAGCAGTTCTGCTATGGCAAGAGCAGAGGACGGAGGCATCCTCCCTTTGAGATGGAATGCACAGAGTCTCTTCCTTTAACTGATGATTAACAATGTAGTCACAGCATAATGAACCTGAGGATCCTCCCAGCTCCCACACAAATAAGATGTTTTCAGAAGAGTACAGAAGCTCTCCTGTTTGCACACCAGCATTTTGTTTCCGACTGTGGCTAACCAGATGCCTCTGGAAAGTTTTGTAAAACTGTACCAGGGGTTATTCCAGATTTGCTATTTCTGGATAGGCTTCAGTCATATACCAAAAAATTCAGGCTGCACAATTAAAGTTGATAGGGTGCTTTTGCACAACAAAAACATCCCCCCCCACACACACACCAGAAAAGGTAGAATTTTGGGATAAGGGGATTGGTGGGCAATTGCACTGGAAAGTGCGGAATAATTTATTGATTAAATGTATATATCTACTTATTGATTTATTGATTAAAAGTATATACCTACAAGGATCACAGAGCAGTTTACAATATAAAAACACAAAAGTACATAATGTAATAAGAAACAAAGCAATACCCTCGCCCCTCACCTTTTCCGGATTGAGAGAGTCATCTGACTAGTGAGGGGGCCCAGCTCCTTAAAAAAAAGATCAGGGCCCCCCAGTTCCTTGGCCCCAAGGAGCTGGCGCTCTGGCCCCACACAGTTCAAAAGGCCTGGGTGAAGAGGGATGTTTTCACTTGGCACCTATAAATATGTAATGAAGGCGCCAGGCTTTGAAATTCCTGAAGTAACATGCTTCAGCTAAGGGGTAATTCCACTTGCTCTACTCATGTTCTCTGGGACACATCTGCCTGCAAATATGCATATTTATCCTGAGTATATCATATAGCATTAAGACCAGTGCTTTTATTAAAGAAAAAAAAGGTGTCGGTACTCAGTTTGGCTGGATCATGCCCAATATCCTTATGGAAATCATGAAACAATTGTTATGCCTCCCGATAAAACGAAAAGAAGATCTTATTATGGAAAAACTAATACTGAACCATCTTCAATAAAAGCATCCTGGGCACATTGGGAAAAAAGCAACTGAATAACTTTGTAGGTGTAAATAAAGCACATTCTGTAAGTTTCTACAAGCAGTTAGAAACACACAAGTAAACTATTAACTGCTCAACGACTTTATGATTTCAGATAACTTCAGGTGTGCATGCATTAGAGATATATACACCGCCTATGTGTGATGGGGGCAAACTGGTCCTGGGTGCCCATTTCTCCAAAACATTGTCAATAAAAGTTATGTTTGAATTAATCAGCTACAGAACAGAATGTTATGTTTTCCAAGGAGAAAAGGCTGAATTGTTCAATCTACATTACACACACACACATACACACTAAACATTATATGCGGATACTCACATAAAAAGCTTGAAAGACATACACATAATGTACAATAGTAGTATATAGAACAACTTGGAAGCATTCAGTTTACATATTTAAGATATACCAACAACAAACACAAGCACATATATATAAAGCCCATGCTTCTTCTTTTTTTATGCACTTCTCCATTTTGTTTGTTTCTGCAACCAATACTCCCTCTGTTTAATAACACCTACCTTAGGCATGGATTTCCCAGGTTCCATGTGCTCTTTATAAGGATCAGTTATCAGTTACACTGTCAATGAATCCCCAGTCCTTACTCTCTGTGCAAAAGTCTATGGCTCCCTTAGTTGTTCTTCATCTTTTCTAGACGCATACAGGCTAGGCTGTCTGGTTATACCAGAACAGGTATCATGCTTAATTGGCAAGTAAACAGCACGTGGTTTTGTACACTGTCTTTCAACAGTCAGAGATCGCAGAAGCTAATGAAACATGAATAAGATTTAGAAAGATAAAATTGCCGTGGCAGAAGCCACAGCCTCAGACCACCAAATGAATAACGAAATCCTAGGCAAGATAAATAAATCTTACTTTTTTAGCACAGTGGATAACACTATCATAATTATAAGTGTCCCATATCGTAATAGGAAGATTGGTTTTACTGGTCAGTTGCTGCAACTCACATATTTTAAGGGAGCTACAGAAAGAGATCCAGCTGTCAGTACAGTGGTACCTCGGGTTAAGTACTTAATTCATTCCAGAGGTCTGTTCTTAACCTGAAACTGTTCTTAACCCGGAGCACCACTGTAGCTAATGGGGCCTCCTGCTGTTGCCGTGCTGCCAGAGCACGATTTCTGTTCTCATCCTGAAGCAAAGTTCTTAACCCGAGGTACTATTTCTGGGTTAGCGGAGTCTGTAACCTGAAGCGTATGTAACCCGAGGTACCACTGTACATGCCATCTCCACCCTGACCAGTCCCCTTACCAACCGAAAGCATTCCTCAGTGTCAAACTAGATATGATGCTAAATGCATAATTGCCAGTCACGTCCCTGTGTGTTTTTAAAATAAGAAGTAATCAACTTTTTCTGGATTGAGGGCTGCATCCCTTGGGACAAAGTGGTGGTGGTGGGCAGAGCTGTAGCTACAGGGGGGACTAGCCAGGTTGTTTGCCCCAGGCGAAGCCTCCAGAGGGACACAATTGAGGCTCCCGGCCTGTGTGTGTGTGTGTGTGTGTGTGTGTGCGCGCGCGCACAAAAGCACATGGGGGGGGTGCCCAGCTGGGTCTTTGACCTGCCCACACAATAGGGGGAGGATCTTATCTGGGAATTGTCAGTTGGCTCCAGAGCTTCTCCCACCCTACCCACCCTCAGTTAAGACTTCTTTTGCCGGTTAGCCTTTTCTCCACAGGTACACGGGCGCTGCTACGGCAAGGTCGCTGTTGAAGGGCCGGAAAGGAATTATCCTGCATTGGCAGGTTTGCCTTTCCTGTAGCAAAACGTCACAACTTTGGCGGTATCAGGCCTTGGGCGGAATCCTTTAGTCTATCTTCCCTAAATGGGGGTGGGCGTGTAGTGGTGACCCACGGCCCCCTTCTCTTTGCGGCGGTGATCCCAGGGTTCCCCGTTAAAGGGGTTGTTTTGAGGGGAGGCTTTGGCTGTACGTCTAGATGTCCCCTGCGATGGCGGCGTAATGGGGGTGGGTTCTCTCTGCTTGAACATATGTTCTTCAGAGCCAGCCCACCCCCCCACACACACACACACTCTGGATAACCCTGATGTTCCGCAGATCCCCAGTGGGGGACTGGGAGGGTTAAACACCCAATGCCTGAGCCAAGGTCTACCCTCATCTGAAACATAATAAAGCTGTGGCCAATTTTAATCCCATAGCACATTGTCTTGAGTCGTTATTCCACACGGGAGCCGCCCAGGGTTTGGGGGACTCCGCCTGTCCACGCAAATCTAAGTGTCAGGTTTGTATACAGGTATTTTCTGTTGGCCACAGTGCACCCCCCCCCTTTCGTTGTTTCTGTTGTTGCATTTACCATTATTAATATGCATTTACTAACTTTGTATAAAAGCACTTTTCTGAGAACTTGGGACTTTTTGGTTGCATATGTACCATAAACCTATCAGTTTACAAATAGTACTGATAATTTAAAGTAATTCTTTACTCAGGGTGTCAGAAAATTAAGAAATTAATTAGAGCAATATGTGATGAGATTAGGGTTTATAGCAAAAAAGGAGATAAACAACTTATACCCCCCACTCCACTCTTACAAATCTTCATACTACCACAAAAATTATGCAGCTGCACAGATCTCTCTGGTAACGTCAAGAACAGAGTACATAGGCACTGCACATCCTCTGTTGTTTTTATTCAGTGTCTGGGGTGTTTTTATTCAGCATTTAGGGGTGAATTTCTGTGCACATAAAAATTAATAAGGCCAATGTTCACTAACATACCTCTCCTATGATGCTCAGTGGAACAAAAAATGCCAGTCCTGTCCATAGCTGTCAACCTTCCCTTTTTTTGCAGGAAATTCCCTTATTCCAGCGCCGTTTCCCGTTGCTTCCTGATGCTATCCCGGATTGTTAGATATCCTGTAGACTGTCCCCGGGACAGGTGAGGCTGCTGATCCCTTATTTTCGAGGTTGCTGGTCCCTTATTTTCAAATCTAAAAGTTGACAGCTATGGTCATATCAGAACAGTCTATCTGTATATTCATATTGTTTACATGTTTTCAAGCCATTTTACTAGAAATGACTGGTTGGCTGGGCCTTAATTAGACATCTACAGGAACATGTCTTAGAAAACATTGATCTGGCCATGATCAAGTCATCTGTGTGCTGTAACCTATGCTTGATTTATTGTAACATGCAGCTAAACACATTTTGTGCTTTAGAAGAAGAAAAAGAGGAAGAGTGTGAAATAATTTTTTGTGCTGTTGTGCACATGAGTGAACCAGAGAAATTGGCCCAAACCTGTATCTTCGCATCCAATGAATTCTTCTTTTATGTACCTATTTTTTCCTTGCCACCAATGATTTCCTCAGCCTTGCAGTCTATTTCTTCCTTTCTTTTGCTGATAATTTTCATTTGCCCACCCCTTCCTTTCCCTTTCTTTTGTTTACTAAAAGTTTGAGGAGGGAGAATTACAATTGCAGTGTGGGGGGTGTAGTTTTTGTATTAAGAATAAACTTTCCATTTAATCACATAAAAGTACATCTTTATTAACTGATTGAAAACAAGTACATCTTTATTAACTGATTAAAAACAATGTAATTTATTTGAACACAAAGAGTAATACTGTAATGGTTATTTTTGATGCAAAGTAGTAATAAAGCAAAAAGACTTCGCTGTATAGCATAAAATTATAAAATATCCAAGTACAAAGTAGTAATGAAGGTAAAAACATCTTCCACATTAAAAATCTGGGGGGGGGGGAGAATATGTACTTCACAATTTTAAACATGACATGCAAAGTTAACTAATATGGTACTTAGCTAACCTCCAAAGTCTGCAAAATATAAAGTGTAATGTTAATTATACTGCATACAGACCTGGGAATGAAGGCAGCCAATGGCAGTGAGGACTGAACTCCAAATACAGCCCTTTGCTCAGTTCACTTTTTAAAAGACCCAGGAGAGGCAGAAGCAAAGCACTATGTCATATCTCCCTTGGAAACTGTGAGATCACATTGAAAAATGCTATGTATTGTAATGGTTGTTTGAATTTCCTTGATCAGTTTTCAAAAGGGAGAAGATAAACATACAAAACATACTGTAGTATAGCAAATGACTTTTAGATTAAAAAACAAACCTGAAACACATTTTACATTCATTTTAAAATCCTGTGTTTAATGTTCAAACTCAAGCTCAGCCTCTGCACCCTTTCATAAAGGGCAAGTGATCCCCGTAAACCACTTTACTTGTCTTAAGCATGCTAAAACATTAGGAAGGGCAAACCAAGAATGCCCCAAAATGGTTCAGAGTAAGCTGTTTCAGGACTCTCTGGGCTTATCAACCTTTCCTCTGCTCTTTCCATGCTGTACTTTAAAGCTCCATGTCCCAGCACCCCTTTATTTTTTTTGCTGTGGAGCTTTCCCCATGAAAACCTGCATTTTAGCACTCAATCAGAGCAAACTTCAACCCACTGAAAGCCTGAATTGCCATTTGCACCGACTGAGAGCTAAAGAGTGGATTTTTGCAGGGAAAGCTCCAGGGCAAAAACCACACATGCTTGGAGACAGAGCTTTAAAGCACGAACCTGTGTCTGGAAAGAGTGGGGCACAAGGTAAGTATGGATAAGTCCTCACATGACAAGCTTAACTGTCAGCAGATTTAAATGATTGTGGTGAAATAGCAGCTGGCACTAACTAAGACTATAATTACATCTATTTAGTTAATCCAAATTATGGTTCTTGTTGAGGGTCACTATTAATAGAAAAATTAGATTTTTTAAAAATGACGCAAATAAAATCAACACTGAAGCTAGGAAAAGATATTTCAGGTTTCTACTTCACAGTTCATTTCCCCCTCAGAAATCACTTACTGTATATACTCAAGTATAAGCCAACTTTTTCAGCACATATTTTTATGCTGGAAAAGCCCCCCTCGGTTTATACTTGAGTGAGGCAGTAATGGCAGAGGGACGAGTGGCCCGAAAGGAGCCCTTTCTCGCCACTAGTCCTGCTGCCGCCGCCGCCCATGTCTCGCAAGGGCAGGCACAGGAGCTGTGTTGTGCCTCTCCCAACCGTGGCTCCTACGCCTGCTCTTGCAAGCGGCAAAGGCGGTGGCAGAAGGACGAGCGGCCCAGGATGCTTTTATTGAAGATGGTTCAGTATTAGTTTTTCCATAATAAGATCTTCTTTTCGTTTTATAGGGAGGCTCTTGGCAGCGGCACGGAGGAGGAACGAGCAGTCCGAAAGCAGCCCTTTCTTCCTCTGCTGCTGCTGCTGCCACCAGATTTGTGGTGTGGTGAACCGGCTTATACTCAAGTCAATAAGTTTTCCCAGTTTTTTGTGCTAAAATTTGGTGCCTCGGCTTATATTCGGGTCAGATTATACTTGAGTACATACAGTAGGTTCCCCAGGTTCCTTAGAACATTCTTCTAAAAGCAGTGCTAAACTAAGCACTGTGCTATGAGGATCAAGAATTTTCACAAGTGGTATATCAACCTTATGTTCTATATAAATGAGATTGCGCAGAGTCATGGCCAACATGGAATCTATGCCAAGGGACAAGAGGGGTGTATTCATTGCAATGTCACTTGGATCTGTACTAATGAGCTGACTCACCAATGATATGATATAGTCTTCAATGTTTAGTGCAGCCATATCCTTGGACATGACTTGTTCAAAAACCTCAGCCTGACTGCCAAAATGTTCTATCATAATTGTATGCAAGCGACTTCTGATTGCTGGAACTTGACGATAGTAAGTGTTGAGCATTGTTTTGAAGTTCAGCTTCACCGCAGCTTGCTGAGCGTGGTTCAGAGTTAAGCTTGTTTTAAGATTCTCATAGATCTCATCCACTTGCATAACTGATATACCCTTTGATTCCACCAATTTTTGAAGTTGATTTTTACCGTCCAGTAGTCCCAGATTCAAGGCACCCCAGTTGATCGATTGTCCTGACAGTCCACAGTTTCTTCTGAATTGACAGAAAAGGTCCAGGAAGGAATTGGCGGCAGCATAGTTTGCTTGCAATGGATTTCCAAGGAAGGAAGCAACAGATGAATAACATACAAAATAATCAAGAGCCTGTCCCTGAGTGGCATGGTGCAGATTGATGGCACCAGCAACCTTTGGGCTTAAAACTTTCTCAAAGCTAGAGAGCGTCATATTTTCAATGCGCCCATCATGCAAAACCACAGCACCGTGGAAAACACCTTTGATTGGACACTTTGGAAAGATTTTGCTGATTGAACTGATTGCTTTCTCAACCTCAGCCCAAAAAGTCACATTGCACTGCAGACTGATGACCTTGCTCCACTTGTTCTGAATCTGCAAATCACTTATCTCCTTCTGCTTTTCAATGCTGGGCTTTCTCCTTGAAAGGATCACGATGCATCCTCCTCCATTTTGAGCAATAAATCTAACAGTTTCATAGCCAAGCCCAGTGAGTCCTCCTATGACTATGTAAACAGCATTCTGCTTGAACATCTTCCGCTTTGCTTCATGCACTGGTATGTCAGAAATACACCTGTTCTGCCCATTGGTTTTCAGCATAGCAAATGAGACAGCCTTACAGGTAAAGTAGGATGTTATCGTGTCTATGCTCTCACTGTTTTCTGTCTGCTGAAAAACGGAACAAGGCAAGTCCTTGAATTGCCTGTGTTGCATTGATTTCAACCACTCACTGAAAGGCTTGTGGGAATGTTTCAGCGATGATTTCTGAAAAATGGTTGCAAGACTGAGAATATGAATTTGAAAGTTTTCATGACCGCTTCCAATTAGAGATCGCAAGTGTTCAGAATGGTGGTTGCCATCGATTACCACAACATCCTGAAGATGTGAAAGACGGGCTAAGACGTCTTTGGGTAATCTTTCTAGGAAGGGCAGAAAGACAAGGGCGTTGCATTGAGCTACTCTTTTTTCCAGGCTGCTGTCAAGTGCTGTACATAAGGTGTTCCAGCCCAGTTCTTGAGCTGACAAAGCAAGCACTTTACACAAAACCGACTGTGGTTCATCAGAAATAATGCCTAAAAATCTATTCCATTTCATCTTTGGTAACATCTGGTGCAAAATTTCCCATCCTATCCTGAAGAAGGAAACACAGGGTACAGTTTGAAAACATGGAAATTTCTGGGTTTTGAAACACACTGCTTCTGGAATCCTGATTCTTGAAGATGCAGCCACTGGGTAGCATGAAACAATATGATCTCCCACTTTGATCTTTTTTACATCACTGCCTGTTGCAACCACCGTCCCACTGTAGTCCAGAGCCAAGAACCTGTATTTATCAATGGTCTGTGAATTCCAGTATAATGTGTTTCCAAAGTTACAGCTGGAAACACTAACAGGATAATAGTCTTCAGAATGGATACTTATTTTCTCAACTTGCACTTCAACATTGTGATTATCAGGAGAAATCTCAATGTGGTCAGCTGGCTCAGCAAATAGATTTCTTACTTCATGAGGCTCAGAAGTGTAAAAAGTTGACAGCTCAGATTCTTGAAGAGACTGAGAAGGATCATTATAGGACCTGTCATTAACCTGTGTACATCTAATTTCAGAAGTGTAAATTCTCCCCTGATTAATCCAGACTTCAGGATATTTATCTGCTTCATATTCTACTAAAACATCTGCTAAAACTGCTATGTCCATTGTACTTGTTGAACCGATATCAATAATCTGAAATGTGATTTCAGGAACTTCAAGAATGCAGGATCTTACCATCCCATACAAGGCCAAGCCAGGGTTAATGTGGTCTACAGTCCTGCCTGTTGCTCTATATGTAATTATCTTGATGGAACCATGACTGTTCTTCTCTCTCAATGCAACGACAAGTTGCCGGAAAGCTTCACAACATTTGGATAAGCTTGCAACAACACTCTCAGGATTTTCTCCATTTGATCTTTGAATTCCCCACATAAACAAAACATCACTGTAGTCATGTACCTCTAGCCTAATTTTGTCCTGAGCAGCTGAATTTGCGCTTCCTGACACCAGTAATCGCTCCCAGTCTTCATACATCAAAAACCTAGAATCTTTATGTAAATATTTTTTGAGCTGTTGAGAAACTCCAATTTTGTCAGCAAACACTGCAGCTCTGGGTGCATCTCCTGAGGTTTGGATAATCCGGGAAGGGGCTACCTCTTTCCACTGATTTTCAAAAAGGAAAGCATCATCATTATTGGACGTTCTCTTCAGAAGAGTGATCCCAACACGTTTAATCTCAACCAAAACAGAGCCTTGTTTATCTGTGAAGCATCCACAAAATTCTAAATAGTTCTCAGTAGACTTACTTGTTTTCAGATATATCATCATTTCCTCTTCCAAAGGTCGGACAATTACAAGGCTGCCTATGTTGGAAGGAAACCCTGTACAGTTGTTCCTGGTTTTTGTGGTCATCACACCAGTCATTTGCAGAAAGCAGTCTAATATCACTGGATGAATAAAATACTTGTGCAGTTCTTCCCTGGTTTGCTTGTTCACCTTAATGGTGGTTATGGCTTCCTTCAGCTCTTCAAAATAAAACACATCACTTAGCTGCTTGAATACTGAACCATACTGAAATCCAAAACGAGATAATGCTTCGTATATTTCATCCTTTCTGACCATTGATTTACAACGCTGAAAAACATGTCTATATGAAATGTTATTTTCTTCAAGAAAGGTTTCTTGGTTCCATGTGATCTGTCCAGATGCATATACCGCACCAGATGAGGACAGTATTTTGAAATCTTTTGTTTCCTTTTGTGATACCACTTTTAGCTTCAAATCATGAGAATTTTCACTTAAAACACAAGGCGATTCAAACTTCATGCTCATTTGACACAAACTTAAGGGCTCCTTTCTTCCTGAGCTAGCCATCACAGCTGACAAAGCAAGTTCAACAAAAAAGGCACCAGGAACCAGAGCAACACCATTGAGCTTGTGCTCGTACAAATAGGGAGTCACTGTCTGAGATATGGAATACTTGAATTCTGAACTGCCGTTGCTGACATTATGAAATGACAGGTGGTTTGTGTTCAGCTTGGTTTGAGTTGGCTGCTGGAGCTTGTTTAAAAATGACATGAGCGTCTTATGATCAAATTGATACCTGGGGTAGGCTGCTGGTACACCCTGATATCCTGCATAGATGTGCTCCCAATCTGGATTGACACCCAATTCAAAAAGGCCTTTAACAAGTGTGAGAAGTGTCATATATTCTTTGTCAAGGTGCAAGGAAGGAAAAACTTTAGCTTGTGTCCCTAATGCTTCAATTATATATCTTTTCAGTGCACGCTGGGGACCAATTTCCACAAATACAGAATCATCTCTGCTTTTTGCTGCAGTTATTATAGCCTCTGCAAAAAAAACAGGATCCCGAACCTGTCTGGCCCAGTAGGTGCCTGTAACAAAATCACCATCTGAAACGGCCTTCCCTGTTGCTGTCGAGATTAGGTCAATCTCTGGCTTCCCTTTCTTTAATTCTGATAGATTGTCTGCTATCTCAGTTAGTACTGGATCCATCATTTGGCTGTGATATGCAGCTGGCACATTTAAAACATGAAGAAATATGTTTCTTTTACTGAAGTGCTCAGCCAGATCTTTCTGAATGGCATGGATAGATGCTTCATCTCCTGATAAGGTGCATGACAAAGGACTGTTAAATGCTGCAACACAGACTTTCCCGGAATATGCTCCAAGGGCTGCTGACACTTCTGCAACGGGGATGTTGCCAACCACCAGCATTCTGCCTCCAGTGACTTTAGCCTGTAGCCTGCTCCTGTGGTAGATGACTTTGACAGCATCTTCCAGGGAAATCAAGCCAGCACAATGGGCAGCAGCTACTTCGCCAACTGAATGGCCAACAGCAGCAATTGGCTTAATGCCCCAGTGTTGCAGGAGTGTAACCAAGGCCACCTGCAGTGTAAAGAGTAAGGGCTGGGCAACTTCAGGCCTGGAGAAATCTTTGTATTCATTTTCTTTTGATTTTAGGATTCCTGTGGGAAGGTGTTCTAGAAACAGCCTTTCTATTTCTTTGCATTTGTCTCTAAACACTGGCTCAGACCTTAGCAATATCTCAGGTATCTCTTTCAGATCCAGACCGTTACCAGAGAAGACAAAAATTAATTGTGGTGGTTTCTTCAGCGGAGCTGTTTCCAGTTCAACTGCAGGGGAAAGCTGTTGCTCTAGTTTCTGTAGTGAAGATGCCACAAATGCTTTTCTGTACTTGTAGTTTATATGGCTTCTTCTACAAGCAGATGTGTAGGCCAGATTTGGGAGTGTCGCTGAGTCACTTGTATTAAGGTACCTAGCCGTGTCTTCTATCGCCCGTTTGAGAGAATTTCTTGAAGCTGCCGAAATGACAAATAATTCGACAGGCCTTTGGACTGGAGAAATAACCTGGATTTGTTTAAACTGTCTGACAACCACATGGGCATTGGTGCCCCCAAATCCAAAACAGTTGATCCCAGCAACTCTGCCATATTCACCAGGCTCATCCCACTTCTCCACTGTTGTTGGGATGGAAAGATTCAGTTTCCCTGTATTTATGCTGCTGGTGCTCTCTGAAAAGTGCAAGGATGGGACTATCTTCCCATGGTGCATCATGAGAAGAACTTTGATTAAGCCTGCTGCCCCAGCAGCTGACTCTGTGTGCCCAATGTTCCCTTTAACGGAGCCGATCTTGAGAGGGGGCAGATTAGGAGACCTCTTTTGACCAATGACATTACCTAAGCTCTCTGCCTCAACAGGATCTCCTGCAGGTGTCCCTGTGCCATGTGCTTCAATATATTGCACATCTGATGGATCAACACGCTCTGGGTAGATGCTGAGCAGCAACTTCTCCTGTTCCTCTTGAGATGGTCTGGTGACTGGTGTGACAGATCTTCCATTCTGGTTGACTGCACTCACGCTGATGACACCCCATATTTTGCTGAAGTCTTCCTGCGCCTATTTTAAAGAAGATGAAAAGAGGTAAAGCTTCTTAAAGTTGTGAAACATAGGGATGGCAAACACAGCCAGTGCAATATAACTCAGTTAACATTTTATGATATGTTCTCTCTCTTATAACAAAGATTATGAGACATGGTGAGCATTCTACCAGCTATGACTATTTTATAAATAGAATTAGACATAATTCCTAGGTTTAATGAATTAAGAGTCAGGAGTTTGTGAATCCCATTTCTATACTCATACCTTCTTTAACGATTTCAGCAAAATAACTCCACAACCTTCTCCCCTTCCATAGCCATCGGCCTTTATAGAAAAGGGTTTGCTGACTCCTTCAGGGGATAGCATCTTTGCTTTACTAAGAGCGACGAAGACCTGTGGTTCCATTATGCAGCTCACTCCTCCACAAAGAGCAGCTTCGCAGTCTCCTGTAGGGTAAAATAATGAATGCATTTCTGTTCCGCATAAGGCTCATTATTTAGTCTTCTGAAAAGATTACATCGGTATACAAACATACACATTTGCCTGCCCCTCCA
The DNA here is from genome assembly GCF_951804945.1 of Podarcis cretensis. Lineage (NCBI taxonomy): Eukaryota > Metazoa > Chordata > Lepidosauria > Squamata > Lacertidae > Podarcis > Podarcis cretensis. The sequence continues at coordinate 21,500,849 of NC_137181.1, forward strand.
AGCTTAGGGGCATTCTGTTAAAGGAATCCAGGGGTGTGGATCTTGTCCGAAGCCTGGGGCAGGGCTAGAGCCATGCCACGACCCCGTCAGGAACCCTGGGTTAGCTCGAGTTGGTTTGCATGGACAGGGCTCCCCCTATCCGTGGTTGACCCTTAACAGACTCCTTGCATGACGGGCAGGAGTCAGATGTAGTCGGGTCAATCCAATGCCTAAGCCAATACCGCTCACATTCTGTAACCAATAAAGTTGTGGCCTAAATTTGCCAAATAACATTTAACCTAATACCTGTGCCCTTGTGGCTTATTCATCAATGAGGGGGTGGTTTCGGGGTCTCAACACACAACAGTAAGTCTCTCATTGTTTGTGAGGGGAAATCTGTTGTTCTCTTTAAAATGTTCTAGTGTGAGTAAAGCAAATGTCTACATCTTGTCACTAAATTAATATAAAATTATTTTCCTAACTTACGATTAGCTACATCATTCCTATAAGCTCTTTTCTCTCTCATTTCCATTCAGTGCTTGCCTACTGGAGTTTATGGTCTGTGAGGCAACATACCTAAATTACAAAATGCACCCTGTGTGACATGACATAATATAACTGGTCCACAATATGCATAGTGTAAGGAAGACCAAGATAAATCCCAGAATTATACTTTGAAATATGTCAGTCTTATTTGTGAGTGCCTGTGGCCTTCAGAAGGCTGGGGGTTTTGGGGGGGGGGAGGCTTTCACAACATACAAACTTCAGACCTTTCCAGAAACATTCCAATATTTTACTGTGCCTTGCAACTGATGCTGCTAAATAGGGAATAAAATATGAGAGGCAATATTGCATGGAGTGGGGACTTGTTTACCACTTTGAGGTCCTTAGAGGAAAGGAAGAATATGAATGAATGAAAAACTATTAGATCTCATTACCTTGTTTAATTGCATGCAAAGCAAAGTGCAAAGCATAAGCAAATGAGGAGCAAGCCGTGTCGATGGCAACTGATGGCCCAGTCAGATTAAATGTATATGAAATCCGGTTAGCAGCTATGCTCATTGCTGTCCCAGTGCCATCGTAGTGGCTTGCTTCAGTGGGTTTTCTGCTACTCATTAGCCTGTAGTCTTGATTCATCATACCTGTGAATACCAAAGATGTACTATGTTACCAGCATAGTACATTGAGAGTACAGTATTCATTCTGAACAACTTGATTGCATTTATTGCTCTAGAACTGCCACACACAACATGCTTCAATCTACACAACAAGATTAGGCTTTTCAATGAGTCATCTTCGTAAGGGAATGCTATGCAGCTATTCAGGTTTGTGAGTACTGATCAGCTAAGTGGATAGACTTTGAGTTGTGAGACTAGAGTTAAAAAAAACAAATCCACCATAAATTGCATTTCCTAGCTCTCTGCTAATCTCTCCGCAGGTCTCCAGTATATAAAATCTGAATGCAGTTCGTCTACCTAACAGGGTTGCTGTACAAATGATCATGTTTTACAAACATCACTAATAATATGAAAACCGTATTATTCCTCAAATTTGAACTGAATATTGGAAATACTGCATAAATGTTGCTTTATAGCATAGTATTATTTGTTTTATTTACTATAAAATCCATATTTACATGTTCTATTCAAAGCAGCTGATAGTCACAGAAGTTCTTTTAATGATCATAAAGTCCAACAGTTCTCTTAATACACTAGATTTGATTTTTTTAAACTGCAAATCATGTAACTGATTAATCACCATCAACAGTGTTGTTCATGTAACCTATAATTACATGTTTGTTTCTTGAGTTACATCAGTTTAAACTTTCTTTAGCTTGTAATGCTCTTAAGCACGGTTATATTTACTGTCTAGACCAGGGGTCAGCAACCCGCGGCTCCGGAGCCGCATGTGGCTCTTTTACACCTTTGCCGCGGCTCCGGGGCAGATACTAGCGAGGGAAGGAGGCGCATTGTGCGCCCTGACACTCCCCACTGTGGCGGGTGCTGTATTGGCTGTGACGTCGCATGGGGGCGGTGCGTGCGTTAGTCACGTACCGTCCCTACGTCACCTTCCCGCCCGCTGTCAGATCGGAGGGCAGCGGTGCGCATGCAATGGTTTTGCGGCTCCCAGTTTTTTTTTCTTCGGAAACGGGTCCAAGTGGCTCTTTTTGTCTTAAAGGTTGCAGACCCCTGGTCTAGACAACTTCACATTTTCCTCAAAAATATTGTGAAGTCGGCAGTAGATATTCTCAATTGCCTTTAACAGTGGGCTGAATTACATTAGCATGTGTTACCTGTTGACATCAATTAAAGTTCATTTGTTCAATAAATATTGGTATGTTGAACCCATTTTTCAAATGTTCTGATGTATATTTGGGTGCTATTTCACCCTTACCAATCATTTTTTGGGGTTTTTAAGTGATCTGCAAATGAACCTTAAGTGTTCATAAGACTTCATTAACACACCACCACAATAGAAAAATTCTATTCATAACTGAGTAGGATCTAAGCTAATGGGATTTACTCCCAAGTAAGTATGTGGACATGGGTGGTGCTGTGGTTTAAACCACTGAGCCTAGGGTTGGGGATTCAAATCCCTGCAATGGGGTGAGCTCCCATTGCTCAGTCCCAGCTCCTGCCAATCTAGCAGTTTGAAAGCATGTCCAAGTGCAAGTAGATAAATAGGTACCGCTCCGGCAGTTTCCGTGCGCTGCTCTGGTTTTGCCAAAAGCGGCTTAGTCATGCTAGACACCTGACCTGGAAAAACTGTCTGCGGACATGAGCGCTGCAACCCCAGAGTTGTTCGCGACTGGACTTAACTGTCATGGGTCATTTACCTTTACCTTTTTAAGTGTGTATAGGATTGCAACCTAAGAGAGTTATATAGACCAGCCCTATATGTTCCAGTCTATGCTCCTAAATTAGTGCAACTGTTTTAAGCTTCAAATTATCATCTCACCAACAAAAACCCCTGTTTTTGAACCACTTATGTTTTCTCTAGGGACTCCTGCATCTTCCAGGGCTCTATATGTGCATTCCAGGAGTAATTTCTGCTGGGGATCCATACGCTCAGCTTCCACATCATTAATTCCAAAAAGCCTGTTGTCAAATGCATTAAACCTACAAAACAGAAGTCAGATAATAACATTGTAAGTAGGAGAAAATAATATGCAACCAACTCATGGCACATTCATTAATAAGACAATCAAATATTTTGACTTCTAGAAAATTATTTCCATTAATCATTTTAAAATAAAAGGCTTTAATAATTTGGTCATTTGTTCTTGGGGAAGGTAGAATGAAAATAGAAGAAAATTTAGAGCCACTACTTAATAGTGGCTTAGGATAGTGGACATAAATATTTGTAGAATTGGATCCAAAGTACCATGAGTAGAGGGAGAAAATGTAGGGGTGCTGTTCTGAACCTTTATACTAGCAAAAGGCTATATTAAACACATGGTAAATAAAGATACAAGCTTTAGAATACAGTGGTACCTCTGGTTACGTACTTCATTCGTTCCAGATGTCTGTTCTTAACCTGAAACTGTTCTTATCCTGAAGCACTACTTTAGCGAATGGGACCTCCCGCTGTTGCCATGCCATTGCCAAGCAATTTCTTAACCTGAGGTACTATTTCTGAGTTAGCGGAGTCTGTAACCTGAAGCGCATGTAACCTGAAGCGTATGTAACCCGAGGTACCACTGTACAGAAGGGCACTCCAAGGTTTTGAAAAGCACTAGTGGAAAGTCTTGCAAGAGCTCTTGCAAATGAAAGGACTTATTTAGAGTTAGGACTACTCTCTTCTGTTGAATCAGAAACAGGCCTTCCACAAAGGGAAGAGGCTTTCTTCTAGCTTTTGGATCCTAGTCATAATGTTGCACGTGCCTGAATATTTCAGATTCCACACTAGTTTCAGCTCTTATCAAAACACTGAATAAAATGAAATTCAAATAAAAAGATGGTGGGAAAGCCCACATATCCCTGGCAGCCGGCCTGGGAATTCCCCAATGGCCGACCACCTTGCTCAGGCCTTGCTCCCCAGGGATAGGAGCTTGCTGCGACTGCCTTCCAAGCCACCCACCCTATGACTGGTTAAGCAGCCATTAGGATCAAGGCCTATCTAGTCCAGCATCCTATTTGCAATATTGGGCAGACAGATGTTTCTGAAAAGCTCGTGAGCAGAGTAGGAAGGCAATTGCACTGCTACCTCACAAGTGGTATTCAGGTGTTCACTGCTTATATGCAGTTATTCTCAAAATTGGATGATAACTTAAGGATGTTGTTTTATATATAAAACAATTAGATGCAGCAAAACAAGTTGATAGCCCAGTTTAAATGGATGCTTTACTTGCCAAAAAATGAGATAAAATGGGATTTGCCATATGATTAAGGGAAATACAATAAAAACCTCCATGAGTAAACAGGCTATATAAAAAATATTCTGGTTAAGATGTTCAAGAAACAACTGCACATCTATTAAAATACAAACTGAAACAGTTTAAATTTGTGGATTAAAAACAAAACAAAAAACCCATAGCTGTTCCATTTAGTTATCCTGAGTAATAGTCATTGATGGACAAATTTCTATGATCCAATTCTTTTTCAAAGCTACTTTTAAGCCAGTCCACCATCTCACCCACCCACATGCTGTAGCCACAGATTCCGAAAATAATTTACATACTGTGTAATTAAGATTAAGAAACAATTTGCGTTAAATTCTATTTCCAAATAAACTGACTTAAATAGTTATGTAGTTCAGGCTGCAATCCTATACCCAGGTAACCTGGGAGCAAAGCCCATTGAACTCATCAGGAGGCGGCGCCATCGGTAATGGCGGATTCCCTCTGAATCAGAGGGAGAAGCCCCGCAGAAACTGGTAACCTGGGAGCAAAGCCCATTGAACTCATCAGGAATTGTACCGTCCATGGAACAATCATATTAAGCTAAAACAAAACTGCCTATAGCACCAAAACCATTTTTGCTTCCTATGAAAAAATGACTGGTATCACACACAGAAAAGTGTCTTTGAAATGCATTATCTATTTTCTTTAACATACACCAAATGTGTACGTTTAGGCAAATTAAAGGTAAAGGTACCCCTGCCCGTACGGGCCAGTCTTGACAGACTCTAGGGTTGTGCACTCATCTCACTCTAGAGGCCGGGAGCCAGCGCTGTCAGCAGACACTTCCGGGTCACGTGGCCAGTGTGACGAAGCTGCTCCGGCGAACCGGCACCAGAGCAGCACATGAAAACGCCGTTTACCTTCCCGCTAGTAAGCGGTCCCTATTTATCTACTTGCACCCAGGGGTGCTTTCGAACTGCTAGGTTGGCAGGCGCTGGGACCGAGCAACGGGAGCGCACCCCGCCGCAGGGATTCGAACCGCTGACCATGCGATCGGCAAGTCCTAGGCGCTGAGGTTTCACCCACAGCGCCACCCGCGTCCCTTAGGCAAATTACTTTACAATAAAAAATATTAAAAACAGTTTAGTGTTCTGCTTCCTTGGAGCTGATTCACAATTTATTTTCTACCATCGTGTGATTAAGCGTTAACACTTACTCTTCGGTAAAAGCGGCATGTCTTGTGTTCGTCTTTCCTGGTTTGTGACTGTCTGGATCATACCAGCTTTTGGTTTCAAATCTTTCTGGAGGTATTTCTACAACACAGTTTCTGCCTTCTACTAGAACTCGCCAGAAATTATCAATTCCTTCACCTGTTGAAAATATATTATTTTAGATAGCTGGAATTTACTTCCCAATAGTTTATTTATTAAAATAGAAACTTAAATTCTATTGGTGTGATTCGTTTGACAGAAACTACAATGGAACCTCGGTTGTCAAACGTAATCCGTTCTGGAAGACTGTTTGACTTCCAAAACGTTCGACAACCGATGGGCGATCGGCAAAGTCCATTGAGAAAATGGAGAATCGCACCTCAGAAGCCGTTCAGCTTCTGAGGCGCATTCGAAAATGGAAGCATTCACTTCTGGGTTTTTGGCATTTGGCTTCCAAATGGTTTGGCTTCTGAGATGCTCAAAAACCAAAGTGCCACTGTATAAGACAATTAAAAAATTCTGAGTAAATAACTCAACATGATAGCTCAGCCAGTAGAGCATGAGACTCTTAATCTTAGGGTCATGGCTTTGAGCCCCATGTTTGGCAAAATGATTCCTGCGTTGCGGGGGGTTAAACTAGATGACCCTCTTGGCCCCTTCCAGTTCTATGATATTATGATTCTATATTATTTTATCATAGAACTGTCTATCAGAAGTGTGCATCTGTGATTCAGCCTTACCACGTGAGCCGATACTGATTATGATCATTAAAAGGCAGCTATATGAATGCTGCTGTATCATTGCACTAGAAGTATAATCATATTCCCTGTTAGTTCTAATATAAAGATCTCTGGTAGCACCCACTACACATTGACTTAAACTTAATATGTAATTTAAAGGAGTAGTGCTCACCTCCAGGAAAATTGCATCCGATCCCCACAATGGCAATTTCATCCTCAGTGTCCATCAGTTTTTTAACTTTTATTCTGAAAAGTATAAAATAATTATTTCAATGAATCCACATCTAAAATTAAAATATGTTTCCCCAACAGGGTGAGCGCTGCATTGCAGGGGTTGGACTAGATGACCCTTGGGTCCCTTCCAACTTTACAATGATATGTTTCTATGATTTCTGTGTGGTCATTTGGGGATAATCCTTAGGGAACATAATGGCAATGACCAATCATTATCGGCTTAATTAATGGCAAGCACCAGCCAGAAAATGGACATTTAGATGGAGCCAATATATTCTAGTTACCACTGGGGGCCAAAGTAGACATGATGTTAAATACATCTTCATCTGTTCCATCCCCCCTTTTTAAATAACAGCTGGGAGTAGGGGCTCCTTAATTATTTCCTAGTGCATCCCCCCCCCCCCGTAAGAGAGCACAAGGGAGAGGCTGTAACTCAGTGGTAATAGCACATATGCCTTCCATGCAAAGAGTCCCTGGTTCAAGCATCAGCATCTCAAGCCGAAACCATCAGATGGTGATGGGAAAGACTGAGGAGTGCCTGCTGCCAGCTACCGTAGTTAAAAAATACTGGGCCAGATGTACAGACAGTCTGACCTGTCCTCAGATGCTTTCCCATCTTCCTAATGTAAAATATTAAGGCATCTACACTAGTGGCCAAAATTGTGGAAACCTTCTGGGGAAAGTGTATTTCCAAGGTTTCATGGCTCATAACACCGCTCTCCCCCCCCCCCCACCAGTAATACCAAAACAAGATGACACCTGATTGGGTCTCTAAACACTCATTCTCATTGGCTACATTCAAATGAAGGAAAGCTACTGCATATCAACCTAAGCAAGTTGTGCTTCCTTTTTCTGGTTATTTGGCTATAACTTTTGATAGAATACAGATAGTTGAATAAACTTTGTTGCATTGCATTCTTCATTAAATTAGCTTTCCATTGATATATAATTTTATGGTATTACTCCAAAACAAAGTGGTGTTATCATTATGACCAAATAGGTTGTGTGTCAAAGCCCCAAGCCACCCCCATGAGAATATAGACACAAGGACACAGAATTTTAGGTTAATGTTAATGGGCAAAATTTAGGCCACAACTTTATTGGTTACAGAATGTGAGCAGTAGTAGCTTAGGCATTGGCATCAACAGACTATATCCTGCCCACCTTGCAGGGAGTCTGGTACAAATTCTTTTATCTGTTTAGGTGTTTAACATAGATGAGACCAGACAACCAATATATATTGGAATTTCTATATAATACTGCTTTATTGGTTAACAAACATAGCATATAACAAGACAGGGAATATGCACTCATTCACACATTCACACATCCATATTCACAGGCTCTTCACTTAATTGATTAGGTTCAGTAAAAGTTATGGGTGACCAGACAGTGGGAATCCCGTCTGCGTCTGACACACAGACCGATCTGAAAAGTCTCATCTTATACAGTCTTCTTGTTGTTCATCTGAATCTTGGCATTTCTCCCTTTGGCATGTTACAACACTCATTGTTTGTAACTAGTGTAGTACAGCCAGTCTTTATGCTTCTTTGCGTGTACCATTCACTTGGCCAGAACATGCACATACCATTAGCTTTTTGATCAACACAGTTCATTATTAGTTCATCAACAGCATCTATTTTGTGGTGGTGGTCTTCAACCATTTTCGGTCCATTCAAACCATATCATTCATTACATTATGAGCCATCAAACCTCAGAAATACACTTTTTTAAAAAGGTTTCCACAATTTTAGCCACTAGTGTATATAAGGCTAAGTGGAATTATTACTGTTTTTGTAGCAGCAAAACAGCAGATAGCCTCTTCTACTCCAACCTCTATGGCCACATTTTGTAAAAAAAGAACTCAAACAACATTTGGTGCAAATTGCATGCCACATCCAGCACAACCAGGCTTCTGCAAGGTATGAGGTATGCAAAGGATAGAATAGAGAAAGCTGTGCTGCTATTAGAATACAAAGGATTTCAAAATTTTACCCAGCATGCCCACAGCAAATAAACTATTTGGGTCCCAGATACTTGTAAACTGCAAACAATAAAATAAAAATGCAAAAAAAATGAAGGAACAGACTATATTCTTATGTAAAGTAAACATGCACAACAATCAAAGTCATCAATACATACAAGAGTAGGCTATTCAGACTCACCTCCAGTTGTTTTAATGTACACAGCTTTTTGAAGTTTGCTGGTGAAATCTTCTGTGCTGTGTATACATTGAAGTTCGCTAAGTAGCTATAACCGTAGTGGGCGCAAGTCCTCATATACTAAGGTTCTACAAGTGCTAGAACTGCTGAGACTTCCTTGCATCTTTCATTTATAAAGGTTTCGAGTTGGCTAGCTTATCATTTTTTCATGGTCACCTTTCCATTACATCATGCTTGGGAAGTTCCCACGGAGTGCAACTTTCAGATTTTGCTTTCCAATTGAATACAGACTTCTGCTTCTCCAAAAAAAAATTATGCTTTGTCATCTGACCAAAACAAATTCTTTTTACCACGTAGCATTTTTGCATTGATGAATTCTTAGCTGTAAGTCCAATGTGCTATGTACATACAGCATAATAATACATACTATCTTTCTCTCGCCATACATTCAGATATCTATCTATCTATCTGTGTGTGTGTGTGTGTGTGTGTGTGAGAGAGAGAGAGAGAGAGAGAGAGAGAGAGAGAGATCTACACAAACACAATTAGAGCACTTACCTAAGATGAAGTAAATAAAGGTAAAGGGACCCCTGACCATTAGGTCCAGTCGTGGCCGACTCTGAGGTTGCGCACTCATCTTGCTTTACTGGCCGAGGGAGCTGGCGTACAGCTTCCGGGTCATGTGGCCAGCATGACTAAGCCACTTCTGGCGAACCAGAGCAGCACACGGAAATGCCGTTTACCTTCCCGGACAAAACATTCAGCTGTTTGGGAGTATGTTTGGACAATATATGTAGTTAACAGAGCTTCTATGATATTAATGTGAATCTTACTCTTCTGCTCACTAATCTGACTTATTACTGCTCTCCTGGTTTGTTCTGCATATAGGGTTTTTTGTGGCAGTACTCAACATTATGGAGTGCCAACAACTGTTTTGTGGCTGCCTAAATGTCCTTTTGGTTCTGGCACTCACAACACTCTTATCAATATATGAGACTGTAATAACATTTTTTAAAATAAAAAAATGGATTGCCTACATATATTAACAATCAAGGGCACAAAAATAGCAGATGGATAATGGGTGTAACATATCCAAGCAGGTTTCCTACACAGCTTCTTGATCACTCACATTTGGAAGATTTCACCTTGGGGTATTTGCCTTATAAGCAGTTTTCTGCATGCAGTGCAACTATTTTCTCCGTGTGGCAGGCTGTGGTCTTTCTGGTAAGAGTTGGTTGGGGTATTTGGTGGCTAAGTGGGCCTGCCTTGTGGTGAGGGAGAAGGCTTGGACTAGTCAAGTGAGATAGTCTCCTGCTCCCTGTTCTAAATCCGTTCTAGTATGATAAAATGCTGTTGTTTAAAGCCATCTTTCCCAACCTGATGCTCTTAAGATGTTTTGGGCTACAACTCCCATAAACCCCACTGCCATGTTAGCTGGGGCTGATGGGAGTTGTAGCCCAAAAAATCTGGAAGTAACCAAACAAACCCCTGTGTTGCAAAGAGTATGTCAGCAATGTCTAGGCAACACAATGACCATATACATACGCAATAAACAATCTTTATAGAATTCCTTCAAACCATAACAAGTACTAAATGAAATCTTTAGTCTCAAGTCTCTGACAATCTTTAAATGAAGCGAGGTACCAGACTTTGTACAATGTAAGACAAGCTGTGAAGCTTTGTGCATTCAGCAAATATGATGTCCAAAACTGAACAGTGATTACGGAGATTGACTACTGTTTCGTAGAATTCTTTGTCAGCGTGGTGGGAGGATATAGAATAGCTTCATAAACTGAAAATAAAATTTTACAGACGATGACCTGCATGCACATATCACTTTACAAAAATTATAAATTATAATACAAACAGTAATGAAAAAGAGTACATACCCCACCATATTTAGAATGAATGTATGTAAATGAAAATATCAAATGCTGTGCAACAGTGCTCATGTACCACCTGTAGTTGACTTTATATGTTGTTCAAAAAATATTGTTCGTAGCAGTGACTACATTATAACATGTAAAACACATGAGGAATAACTGGCCAGTTTATAGGGATTTAGTAGAATATTGATTGTTAGCATATATGGGAACTAGGTGTGAAGACGCAGTTCATTTATATTTATAGCATGAAAGGCATATGATTTTAGTATGTCGAGCTGGGGCAGTCTGTTGCATAATAAGGAAATTTCCGTGGCTACGTTTTCCAGCTGATGGGAAGCCAAGGAATGTTTGGAAATTTTGCTCTCCTCTGTGTCCTTACTTGCTTTCTTTAGCACATGAGAGAAAGATAATGCAGCCCCAGTTAAAATACAGATTTATGTATTAGGTGATTTCTACACCTCTCAATAAGTTTCTGGGTGGTGCTCCTGGATCACTCACATTTGTTCATCATTGTGCTGTAGCCATGATTCTTTGTAATATTTTAGGGAAAGCAGGGACATAATGTATGGATCACAAAATCTTACATGCTGAAAAGGCCTTTGATAGTGCTTCATGGGATTTCCTATGGAAAACTTTCAAAGGAATGAGACTAGGAAACAAGATAATTAATGGAATCAAAGCTATATACGCCAATCAGAAAGCAAAATTAATTATAAATAAAGAAATTACGGAAGAGTTCAACATTTAAAAAGGAACAAGACACGGATGCCCTCTGTCATCGCTTTTGTTTATTAGTATACAAGAAACTTTATTAACAGCCTTAAGGAATGAACCAAAAATAACAGGTATCAATTTAGGAAATAGGTATTACAAGCTTAACGCCTTCGCAGACAATGTCATCATAACCACTGAAAATCCGGCCGAGAGTATACAGGAAACCATTTTAAAAATGAATGAATTTGGGAAAGTCTTGGGGTTCAAACTAAATAAAGAGAAATCCAAATTATTAGTGGAAAATGTGAACAAAAAAGAGCAGAAAGTACTAGAATGATTAACAGGATTAAAAATAACCAAGTGAACTATTTGGGCGTTTGGATTACAAACAAAAACATAAACTTATACAAATAAATAAAAAAAGATTTGGAGACCTGGGGGAGGCTAAATTTGTCTTGGATGTCAATAATCAAAATGACAATACTTCCAAAGATGTTATTTTTATTTCAAACTATACCAATCATTAATGGGGTTAAATGTTTTAGAGGCTGGCAGAAATACCTTGCAAAATTTATTTGCCAGGGGGAATGCCAAGAATAAAATTCAAACTATTAACGAAGACTATGGATTGAGGAGGCTTTGCAGTCCCGGATTTTAAATTATATTACGAAGCATCAAGTCTGACTTGGATCCAAGAGTGGATATTGTTAAAAAAAAACGGAAATATTGGACATAGAGGGCTGGGACAATGTCTATGGTTGGCATAGTTATTTAGGACATGACAAAGTTAGGAACCATAGAGGATTCCTAAATCATATAGTGAGGAAAGCCCTGTACGCTGTATGGGAAATATATCTACCACTACCGGAACTGAAAACCCCATGGTGGCTCTCATCTATTGAAGCAACAGCAATACATACACACACACACACACACAAAAAAAAAACCCACGAGGAATAACTGGCCAGTTTATAGGGACTTAGTAGATGAACAAAACAACTGCCCTAAATTGAAGAAACATGAAGAGTTTAAAAAGTTAGGAATAACCTGGCTAGAATACCACCAGCTATATGCAGTCCTAGAAAAAGACAAAAAATGAAAGGATTCAATAACAAAACCTCAAATTTAGAGAAAGAATGATTACAAAATAATAATAAAACCTTTCAAAAATGTATAGGCTACTCTTAAATTGGAATTTAAAAGACGAAGAAATAAAAGATGTAATGAAAAAGTGGGCACAAGACCTAGGTCATCTGATAGAATTAGAAAAATGGGGGAAGCTAAGGAAGATAAAATTAAAATTCACGGCATGTCACCAAATTAAAGAAAACTTCATGAAAATGCAGTTCATGTGGTATTTAACCCTGGTAAAACTGGCGAAAATCAACAGAAGCCACAATAACAAATGTTGGAGACATAAATCACAAGTGGGAACCTTCTTTTCATATGTGGTGGTTATGCCCAGGAATTAAAAAATTCTGGGGCACGATCTACAAAGAAATGGAAAAACTATTAAAATTCACATTTCCCAGAAAACCAGAAGCATTCCTTCCTGTGATTTTAACCAAGGATATCCCAAAAGAAAGAACAAAATTATTTCTATTTTTTTAAAATAATATTTATTAAGTTTTTAACAAAAAAGGGTTACAAAACACTAAACAGTAAACAAAGAACACACAAAGAAGATACAAAAACCAAAATTTAACATAAAAAATGAAAAAATAAAAATCCCTCCTTCTAATATCTTACCACTCATTTACTTATTTTCATGATTTCCTCACACCTTCCTTTTTTGTATTCCATTTAAAAATTTGTTCAGCAAATTCATACCCTCTTAATTTACCCTTAATTGTTTATCCTCACATATTCTAACTTCAAATTTTCATCTGATATTAATCCATTCTTGCATATTCTTATTTTGCCTTATTGCTAGAACTGTAGCACCCTGCTTGTGGTTAACGCTTAGCTGGAATGAAATATTCAACGCAGCAATAGAGAAATTAAAATAATAATTTATTTGTCGGACAAATAAATATGAGGCACAGTGGTATATGGTTACCAAGCTCTGGCCTGGCCTCCTGCCGTTATGGCCAGCACTTATATTTCCTTAATCCAGCCCCCTTGCTCCTCCTGTGGCTGCCTCTGTCCAATCAGCCTGGTTGAAATTCCTATTGGCTGTTTGCTAGAACCAATCACAAAAGATACACCCATTTCCTTTTTGCCTTTTATGGGAAACAAAAAGCTATATATTCTTCTATCTATAAATGACAAATAAGTAGTCATATATCTTACATTTGTCTCAACAAGGAACCTTAATTACCAGCTCACCTCTTGCCCTCCTTGTCCTATTGCCCTCCAAAACAGATGGTTAATCTTAAATTTTTATCTTAAACAGATGTCAAGGATCTTGAGTTCACATCATCATTGAAAGATCTCCTTCTTTTGGAGGTCTTTAAACAAAGGCCTGACAACCATATGTGTGCTCTAATGATGTTTCCTGCTTGGCAGGGGGGGCTGGGCTGATGGCCCCTGTGATCTCTTCCAACTATATGAAATAAGAATCTAGCATAAGGATTTAACATTTCTTGGTTTCTAAATCCTTTGCATAATTACATTTAAGCCAATATATTTAATACATAACATAAATAACCTTTTAAAAGGAAAAGAAATCTTAAAAGGATCTCAGTTTAAGAAAGAAACAACTTTAGAAAAGACTTCCCAAAATACTCCCTCCCTTTTTGCCAGCCAGATGCTCTTGGCCTTTTAACCTTAGGAAAAAATGGCTCAAGATTAATGGGAGGCACATGGTTTTATTTTACTATTTACCCACTCTTAATTATGTTTTTCTCTGCTTTTTTTATCTTCTGTAATATGTAGGGTCAGTGTAACCTTGGCTCTCAGCCTGTAATTCCCTTTTTACGACTTTGAGAATTGTTTTCTGCTATAAATCAGGGGGCCCCCTTGTCCAGGAGGATAAACATCTTGCCAAGGTTCTTAGGCAGCTGGTCTTCTGCCTGGCATTTAACATTTGAAAATCTTTAAGCTCATTTTAATATACAGGAATTTTAAAATATAAGCTTTGATTAAAAATGCAGGCTATGATTAGATGCCTCAGAACCACTTTGTTTCATTCCAATGTCATTAACATTCAAAAATTTTACAGTGTTTCTGTAAATAGATTTTAAATTTCTTCCAATCTTCTTCCACCAACTCTTCTCCCTGGTCTCGGATTCTGCCGGTCATTTCCGCCAAGAACAAAATTATTTCTATGCGTAGTGACTGCAGCTGGGGTACTGGTAGCCAAGTACTGTACTGGAAAAGTGAACAGATCCCTACTAGAGAAGAATGGGAAGTAAAGTTAAGCAAGTACTTGGAACTCGCAAAAATGACCAGATCATTAAGGAATAAACCAATCAATGTAGTTCAAAAGGAGTGGGAATGCTTTAACACTTATCTAACGAGACAAGGTTCAACAAGCAAAATTTGGTTATGCCTAGAATAAATCCGTAAATAGAAAAAATGTTTCCTTATACCAAGATGAGGACAGACGAAGATGAAGGAAATTGACCCCTTCCTCCATGTCCGATTCCTCCAAAAACAAATTCCACAATACTTCAAAGTTTTAAAATAAGATGTGGAACCATAAGTAGAGAAATACATACCGGTATCCGTGATGAAAATCAGTCCCATGTTTCTGCTGAAGTTGGCTCAAATTATTAAATAGGAACTATAATTCTGTGTGTGCTTGTTTTTAATAACCATGTTCATGATTTTCTAAGGTGATATACTTCCATCACACATGGAAAAACCAGCCACTCCAGGTAAAGCTGCAAAAGTAAAAGGGAAAACACCAAAAAACAAAAGAAGCAAAAGAAGATGATTCAAAATGGTTCATAAAACTAAATCCTCATGAAATCATTGATCTTTGTAAAATAATAACATGCCAACATGCTTTCGTTGGTGATGCACCTCAAAGACACAAGATGAGGAACCTTCATTTTGTGAAGGTTACTAATAACCAAATCAAAAGGGGCATTTTATTATTTTGCAACAAATGTTTAAAATGGAGAAGTAGGATAAAAATATAATACATAGGAAGTGATAAAATCCCATACTTCTGCTATATTAATGAAACAAGCAAGGATCTTTTCTTAGGAAACAAAACAAAATTAGATGTGGCATATTACAAAAGCTTGGATGATTTTGCATGTGACATATTCCCTTTTCTATGCCCCTATGAAGTAAGTTTACCTAATTAGGAAATGAAACAGCACTTTAGACCAGCCTTTCTGAACCTGGTGCCTTCCAGATGTTTGGGACTACAACTCCCATTGAAGGGACAGAATACCCAAATCCTGTCTGTGAAATCACCCCAGGCTTCAATAATCACACCAGGCCTCAAAACTGCCCAAAACTCCTTTTGTCTTCTAAAAATCCAAAACAGCTTTTCTCTGCTCTTCTCTGCTTTTCTCACAAGATGCTGTGGCAAAAGGCAAAATGTTACTTTTAAAGGCTAATGAATAGGCTCTCTTCATAGCAGGCCTGGGAAATGAATCTTATCTCATCCTAGTTGCAACTTCTTGGACATGCTTGGACATGCTGAACAACTCTCATTCCCCTTTCCTGGGAAGAGTCCAATAGTCCCAAGACAGCTTTCTGTTCATGCTCAGAGGAACTCATGGGCAGGACTCCTGAGGGAGGAGAAAGGGGGAGGGAACTGGAAATAGGTATATATGCTTGTGCACATGACTGTGAACTCGTGCATGCTTTTGTGAACTATCACACTTGTTCCTTCTACCAGTTCATGAATGGTAGAAATAAAAACCTTTTTCTTTGAAACTATTCCTTGAGTGTCTGTTGACTCCCACTTCCCTTTCCCAGGCGCAATAAGATGCCACAAAGGGAGATGATTGAGGATTTTAAAAACTGAAGAAAAATAGACTCCAACACTTATGTGAAGTTCCTGACCGTCCCCCACGGCTTAGGAAAAGTAGAACGGTGATTAACCCAAGCCAAAACTGTGCCCAGTATGGCAGCAAGTACAAGTTAGAAAAAGCCAGCAGTTTGCCAGTCCCAGGAAAAGAAGAGGAAGGGGGAATAATTAGCCCCCCTCCACCCTATGCAGCAACTGCACCAGGGCTAAATGAGGTTCCCCCTACCCAACCCCCAAAGCAAAGAGACTGAGGAAGAAAGACAAGAGAAAGTTGAGAATGGTGAAATTCAGAAGGAATCAGGTGAAATGGACAAGCAGGACAGTCCAAAAGAGTATTTCAGTATGTGAATTGGCAGAAAGAAAAAGAGCAGAAGATTTTAAAGAGCCACGTGAGATAGAGCCAGTAAGCAAGCCAAAAAAGTGAGCTGGATGTGGCTTCTTGGTTCTAGAAGCAGCACAATGCAAGGATGTGAATTGGCAGACAGAAAGAAACAGAGCAGAAGGCTTTGAGAGCCGCATAGGACAGAACTGTTAAAAAAGAGAGAGACTATTAAAACCCGAGGTATCAAAGAGCCCTAGGATTACAATACTGACCATTGAGGAAATCCGCAAGATACATGCCCTCAGGGCAGCGGACAATACTGATGTTGCAATTGAGGCAGCTAAAACTCCACTTTGATGGCCCCACCCCACCGAGTGTACGACCCCCTGGAGTCATCCGATGCCCAGGACCACAGACCCCCAAGCACCTTAATTAGAATCCTTCTTTCGAAGAGGACCCAGCCAAAAATAATTAGGGGTTTGTCTTCAAGCAGCCAGCAGCCAAAACGCAATCCCAGAGGGTGTCCACGGGAGGGGCAGGACGCCTAGGGAAGAAACCAGTGCGCCATCTGCAGGCAAGAGGGTCATTGGGAAGTGGAATGCCCACAGGCCCCTCGCCCGACACACCCCACCCCCACAGGCTGGGAACAATAAGATTTCTCAAAAATGATTTCTTCTCATCTCTGTTCTTGCTCAAAGACTGTTGCAGTGGAAAGCATGTGAACAGACTTTCTCATTCACGCAAGTAACGGGACATCAGTTTTTCCCCCCTTGAAGCAGCTTCAGAGCGCTTATCTTTTGGCTGCTATTCCAAGAAGGACACTGCTGCATTCTTGCCAGCCGGCTATCCCAAGCCATCTACTGCTTGGAGCCAATTAGGATTTACAGTCAAGCGACAAAAACCCAGAATGCCAAGGGTTACCCACCCTCTTGCCCCAAGTACTAACCTAGAAAGTGACTTTCTTAAAAAAGCAAGTGAATGCTTTCTGTGAACTTTGTCAAGTTTTTCTTTTTAAGGTGCAATTTTACTCTGAAAGGAGCTGCGGCATAGGAATTTGATACTTTGCCAGAAGCAAGGAACACATCGTTACAGACACTGGCAGTCTTTGGCAGATGAACTGAAATTTTGCAACATGTTTTACAGGCCGCAAAAGCTCTGAAAAAATTAGTGTGCAGAGGAAAAGACTTTAAAAAAAATCTCAGCTGGCAAAACTTAACCCAAGGAACAGAACTGTTAACCCCTTGCGAAGTTTTCCTGCCAAGCACACCCTTTTGAATTTATGTTTGCTAGGCCTATACCTTATGTGCAAATGTTTTCTATCAATTTGTTCTGTGCAATCGCTGCCGTCTTTGTTATCTCTTCTCTTAACAAGTGAGCTTTTGCCGGAACGCCTTGTGCCTTGGTCGAGCCTCTGCATCCAGATGAGGACCCAGACACCCAGACATCGCTCCAGCCTTGTTGGAAGGGACCCAAGATGCCCAACGCCAGACGACCCGACGCCCACCAGACTACAGCCCTGCTAAACGTCACTCCTGGACGCTGGCGCACGGCTCAAGAATCCAGCATGGATTGAAAGAGGACATTTTCTCATTTTCTTTTCTTTCCCTTTGCATATACAGTTTTCATAGAAGGTTGCTGGGCCCCTGGATAGCCTTACAACACCCCTGCAGGGGAGGGTATTTGTGTGGGTTGTTCAATCAGGGAAATTACACCCCAGCCCGCTTCCACCTGACAGAGCTCCACCCAGAGCCTACAGAACTTAACTAAAGCCCCCTTTGAACCACAGCACCGACTTGGTAATGACCCTGTGCACAAATGGAATGAATCATCAGTTACAACCTCAATCATTCCATCACCGTATTACTGGCTGGCTTTGGGTCAATAAATCAAAGAGCGCCAGTGTCAAAGAGCGCCAGTGACAATCTGACATGTACGTTCCCAGCCCAAACCGTTACACCTGAGTCCACGCCAGGAACTCTTTCTGGCTTGGTGTGGCCTTCAGAAGGGGAAGGTAGTGTCTCTGCTCACAGACGTGTGTCAGGCAGGCTTATGGAAGGCAAGCTTCCCATATCCACCCACAGGGATGGTATGGAGTGTGCTTCCTAGCCTACCTAATTCCTACCATGGGGATTCCTGAGCAGGTAGCCACAGCACCCCATCAAAGGAGACGCTTGGCTGACCTAGCAACAGTTGCAGGTAGCTTCCAGCTCCCAAACTTGGGGCAATCATCAGTGGCCTCAAGAAAGGATAGTGGTCCATTTGGGACAGGCCTGGCGGCTGTCCAAAAACAAACAGGGGGGGAATGAAGGGACAGAATACCCAAATCCTGTCTGTGAAATCACCCCAGGCTTCAATAATCACACCAGGCCTCAAAACTGCCCAAAACTCCTTTTGTCTTCTAAAAATCCAAAACAGCTTTTCTCTGCTCTTCTCTGCTTTTCTCACAAGATGCTGTGGCAAAAGGCAAAATGTTACTTTTAAAGGCTAATGAATAGGCTCTCTTCATAGCAGGCCTGGGAAATGAATCTTATCTCATCCTAGTTGCAACTTCTTGGACATGCTTGGACATGCTGAACCACTCTCATTCCCCTTTCCTGGGAAGAGTCCAATAGTCCCAAGACAGCTTTCTGTTCATGCTCAGAGGAACTCATGGGCAGGACTCCTGAGGGAGGAGAAAGGGGGAGGGAACTGGAAATGGGTATATATGCTTGTGCACATGACTGTGAACTTGTGCATGCTTTTTGTGAACTATCACACTTGCTCCTTCTACCAGTTCATGAATGGTAGAAATAAAAACCTTTTTCTCCGAAACTATTCTTTGAGTGTCTGTTGACTCCCACTTCCCTTTCTCAGACGCAATATTTTTCCCACCCGACGGCAAAGCCTCATAAGGCTACACCATCAGCCCCATCCAGCATGGTTATGACACACGGGGCAACGGGGCTTATGGGAGTTGTACATGTAATAATGTAGTCACTGCTACTAACAACGTGCTACTAACAATGTGCTACTAACCATGCTGACGAAGAATTCTATGTAACAGTAGTCAATATCCGGAATCACTGTTCAGTGTTGGACATATTTGCTGAATACACAAAACTTCACAGCTTGTCTTTCATCGTACAAAGTCTGGTACCTCGCTTCATTTAAAGATAGTCAGAGACTTTGAGACTAAAGATTTCAGGAAGATTTATTTTTCTGAACCGTTTTAAGGCTTTGACTTTTATTTTTCTTCCTCTGGATTTTGGGAAAAAACAAAACCTTTTTTTTTTCCTTTTCAGCTTTAGTGAGGCCTGCAGATTTTCCCATATGTGTTGAAAGTACATCATCTTAGAGAGTCCTAAACATGGTTTTTATTTTAAAAAACAAGCACACAGAGAATTATAGTTGCTATTTAATTATCTTAACCAACTACAGGAGAAATATGGGACTGATTTTGTCACGACATTTATTTCTCTACCTACTGTTCCATATCTTTTACAACTTCAAAGCATTGTGGAATTTATTGTTGGAGGAACTGTTGTTGGCATCTATCTGTCTCCAGAGACTATCAAGTGCAACTCTGGGTCTGAAGTCACACCACCTAGTGATCTCCCCAGGGCGAATGGCTGGGCAGTGTGCATAGGGGCCCTGGACTGCCTAGGTGACAAGAATTAAATAGAATTAAATCTGGAGAATCAGTAAGAGCTATTGCTAATCAACATTTTATATTGATTGTTAGCGTATATGGTAACTAGGTGTGCAGATGCGGTTCATTTATATTTATAGCATGAAAGGCATATGATTTTAGTATGGGGCAGTCTGTTGCATAATAAGGAAATTTCCGTGGCTACATTTTCCAGCTGATGGGAAGCCAAGGAATGTTTGGAAATTTTGCTCTCCTCTGTGTCCTTACTTGCTTTCTTTAGCACATGAGAGAAAGATAATGCAGCCCCAGTTAAAATATAGATGTATTTACTTAGGTGATTTATACACCTCTTAATAAGTTTCTGGGTGGTCTCCTGGAACACTCACATTTGTTCATCATTGTGCTGTTGCCATGATTCTTTGCAATATTTTAGGGGAAGCAGGTGGTACATGTAAAATTGTGTGATCCATACATTATGTCTATACATACATGATTCTCATTGAAATTTCGCCAGGACCTGGCGATTTCCCGTTTGTCATCTTTTTAATTACTTGGGCAGTTTCTTCTATTTCTATGTCGGCATTTAAATATTTATATTCTTCTTCTAATATTGACAGTAAATTATTCTGTAACAAATACTCTTTTTATTTTGTTTTAATCTTTAAACTCTATTTTATACAGCTTTTTGTAGTAATTTATAAAACTTTGTTTAATTTTTTTCGGGTCAGTAGTTTCTTCTCCTTGATCTATTATTTTGTTTATGATTCTATCTGTTTTTCTTTTATTAACCAAGCCAGCATCCTGCTGGCTTTATTGGCCAATTCAAAATATCTTTTGTCTCATGCATTTTATTTTACTTTCTACTTCCTTATTTTAATAAGTTGGAAATATGTGATTGTAAGATCTTTATTTTTGGCTTACTTTTTCATTTTTTGGGTTTTTGATCGATTCATTTTGTCTCTTATCTGTCTTATTATTTCTTGAATATTATTTTCCTTTCTTTTATTTTTCCATGCCATTTATTTGTTGTATCCCGAAGGCCCTCATATAAGCCTTACTTGTGTCCCAAATTACGTTTCACCCAAAAACCCTTCACTGTGGCATTGAACAGAACTTGCTTGGCAATCACATAATTATAATCATTTCTAAATTCATAAACTCTTGTGAATCTGCAATTTCTCACCAGTTTATTCCAAAACTGCTTCATTCAACTTCTGTGAAATCTTCTTAGTGCTAGCTTTAAAGAACTGTGCCTTTTTGCTCTTCTGGATCCTAGCTGGCCTTCAGCAAGCTTTTAAAATATATATATATATATACTTGGCACACCCATCATTAATTTTTTTTATCAGAAGGAGCTAAATACTATCAAAACAGCAGATGCAGCAGCAAGCAAGTTCCTTAAACAGTCAGGTCATGTGCATAAGAAGTAAAACTGAAAGTAAAATACAGTTTTTTAAATACTTGGGGTGTGTTCACATTCCTGCCTCAGAGTGCTATTACGGTAAGTTGTTGTTGTTGTCGTCCCCGCGCCAGTGTGTTTCATGCCTCTTTCTGCCTTTGACTGTTCTCATCAGGACAGCTTCATTACTGTCAGATTTGTTTCTCTTTGAGGGTGCTGATGGCAGGAGAGAGACAAATTAGGAGTGGCTTAAGGACTCCAGTCAGCAGTATTTTATAATGGAGTACAAAATACATAACATGTCATGGGAACATGAATTAAAAACTCTGCACTGGAAATGCGGCAAGTGTACAGTGAACAGAAGTGTGAACACAGTCTTTGAAAGATACACCAGCTTGCATAGTAAAATTATTGGAAGGACTGAAAGAATAACCCAACTTTCTCCCTGATCCAGCATTTCATTAGGCTGGAGGTCATCCAAATGATGATGAGCTAGCAAATGAAGGGAATCTGGCTAGTACTGCGATTGTGCCGTGCAAACACAAAAAATGCAAATGCATTACTTGGCGCCTTTATATTTTCAGCTTCTTTTTTCCCTGGAAATGTTCCAGTCGTTAGGGTTGCAAAGACAGGCTTGAAAATGTGTGGATGATCTCTGGTGATGCCTCTAATGCCACAGGACTCCGAAGGGTGTGTAAAGGTAGCAGAATTTCAATGTCCTGAATAAGTACTTGCTCCTCCTTGTAAGTAGGAAAGCTTATGTGAAGTGAGGAAAAATAAATTAACCAGTTCACACTGATCTGGAGTTGGGGGTGAACAGGGAAGCGGCTAAGTTTGCTGAGGATAACAAATGGTTCCGGTCTGTAACAATATAGCACCGTATTTTTCGCCCTATAGGACGCACCGTCCCATGAGGCGCACCTAGTTTTTTGGGGGGGAAATAAAGGGGAAAAAATTTATTTCCCCCCGAGGCGCGGGGGAAGCCCGAGCTTCCCCCGACCCCAGAACAGGCAACTCTCCGCAAGCCGTGGGAGCCCGTTGCGCGAAGCCTGGAGAGCGAGAGGGGTCGGTGCGCACCAACCCCTCTCGCTCTCCAGGCTTCAGCGAAAGCCTGCATTCGCACCATGCACACACATTTCCCCTTCATTTTTGGAGCGGAAAAACTGCATCCTAGGGGGTGAAAAATATGGTATATTTGCATCTGCTTTTCTAAACACAACCTAGATTAACTGTGGGGAACCAGTGGCCCTCCAGATGTTAGGACTCCCTCTCCAGAACGGCCACTCATCAAGCACATCTGGAGAGCCGCAGGTCGCCCACCCTCGCGGAAAAAAGACTGTCGAGTAGGAAATTCCTAGTTAAACGGGTTACTGGTTAAAAAGATCACTTTCATTGCATCTTGGCTTAAAAAGGCACTGGGCCCTCTCGTTGTGGATTTTCTCCGGAGTTTCCCTCAGACATAGCAGCCAGATTGCAGCCAAGAAACTGATGCCTTCGCTGAAGGGAGTTTCCCTCAGAATCCCCCCCAACCAACTTCTGAGGCGGTTAACGGGTGGGCGTTTCCCGGCGAACCTCCGCCCAGCGGCCATTTTTACCACCTTTTCCCGCTCAATTCCCCCTTTTCGAGATGTTTTAGAAACTTCCCAGCACACTCGTGCTAAGTGGGGCCGGGCTGCCCTACGCCTAACTTACTCAGATAACGGTCTTAATTCCGTCCTGAGTCCGGCTCTCTTCGCCGCTGTGAGGAGAAATAGAAAAAGTTCCAGGGAAATGAGGCGATGGCGCGCCTCGACTGCCACACGGACTGCTTGGAGAGGCCCCTGTCGCGACGCGCGGCGCTTCTCCGCCGAGAGGCTGAGCACCGAGGGCTCCTTCGCCTCCCTCCTGGCCGTGGCCCGCCAAGGCGGAGGCTCGCTCCTCACCCGGGAGGCCTTCGCCGAGCTGCTGGCGCTGGACGAGGCGGTGCGGGGGCTCCGCAGCCCCGACGGCGCCGCGCTCCCCTTCGCCCGGCTCTGCGCGCGGAGCAGCCCCGGCCACAAGTGCAGCAGCGCCAACCCGCTGCTCAGCTTAGTGCAAGGCGGGTCGCGCATCGAGGCGCTGCTGCCCCACCTCACCTTCCCGCTCTACGTCCCTCCGCTCATTGCCAACCCCCTTTTCCTGCCCCCCTTGCTGGGAGGCCTCGACTTGGGCCCCGGGGATGGGCCGGCGCGCCCCGTCCGGGCAGCCAAAGCGCTGCGCCTCTTCTACTACTTGCAGGAGGATGAGGCTTCTCGCAGAAACGACAGCGCGCTCTGGCTCCGGACGTTTCTGGAGCGCATCCCGGGCGTGCTGAAATCCTTGAACCTTACAACCATCCAGGTAAGCGTCTCCTGGCACGATGGAGCCGCGATATGACTCTGTGTCTGCCTGATGCATGCTGCCATGCTTACTGGAGCGAACAGGATCTGAAATCAAATTACTAGGGTCCGAGGTTCCCCATGCCTAACGCACCTGCATCAGCAAGTGGAGGCATTCAGTGGAGGCCAAACATTTAATTTTAGTAAGTAATTAGAAAACAAGCTATTGCAGCATCTCTGGCAATGCAAGAATGCCAAGGAGTGCCTCTTTCAAAATGATGCACATTGGAAGGGTTTGATAATAGATTTGGTTGGCATGCGTATATATGGTATGACAAGGTAAAAATGCATAAAGGTTTTAAAAACCATATTGTTAGGAAAGCACTATATAATGTTTGGATCCGATACAAGGATTTGTTGGAAAATAAAACCCCTAGGTGGCTGTCACCAATGGAAGCTAAGGAGGTGAAAAAATTAAATATGGAATCTAAATGGCCAAGATATGGTGAAATTTTAGAGCAAGAGAGTGGAAAAATTAAATTACAGAGTTATGAGAAATTGAAGTCGAAAGTAAGAGATTGGCTTCATTACCATCAAATAATGGAGGTGTTTAAACAAGACAGGAAAGTTGGCTTCCAGATGGAGAGATCAAAACTAGAAACAGAACTGTTAGAACCCAATACTAAGAATTTATCAAAAATGTATAACCTGCTGCTGAAGTGGAATACGCTAGATGAGACAGTAAAATCAGCTATGATTAAGTGGGCACAAGACATCCCACATGACATTATGTTTGCTGACTGGGAACAGTTATGGACCACCGGTATAAAATTCACGGCATCTAATGCCTTAAGAGAAAATATTATAAAAATGATTTATAGGTGGTACATGACACCAGTCAAGCTTGCAAAAATCTATCATTTGCCCAATAACAAATGCTGGAAATGTAATGAGACTGAAGGTACTTTCTACCACCTTTGGTGGACCTGCCCGAGGATTAAGGCTTTCTGGGAAATGATTTATAATGAAATTAAGAAGGTACTTAAGTGTACGTTTTACAAGAAACCAGAGGCATTCCTCCTGGGCATGGTTGGCCAATCGGTGCCAAGGAAGGATAGGACGTTTTTTTTGTACGCTACCACAGCAGCAAGGATCCTTTTAGCGAAGTATTGGAAGACACAAGAACTACCCACGCTGGAAGAATGGCAGACGAAGGTGATCGACTATATGGGACTGGCGGAGATGACTGGCAGAATCCGTGACCAAGAAAAAGAGACGGTGGAAGAAGATTGGAAGAAATTCAAAGTATATCTTAAGAACTGTTGTACAATTCATGAGTGCTAAAATGTCAAGGGAAAAGAAAATATAGAATTACAGCTGTAACTGATTAAGTATGAGAAGAAATTATAATAAGATGGTATTAATGGATTGGGGTGAGGAGTTGCTGAAAAAAAAGTTAGAATAGGGATGCAGAAAAGGGGAGGTAAGGGGAAGTCGGGGAAACAAGGTTTATGAAAAAGAGGTTTTGAAATTATACATGTTTGTATGTTTTTGTTTGTTTATGTGTGTGTGTTGTTTTGTTTTTAATCTGTGTTGAAAATTAATAAAAAAAATATTAAAAAAAACACAAAATGATGCACATTATTACTATGCCTTGTGTCAATCTCTAGGTTTAAAAATTGTTTTGGGACTACAGTTCCCATCATCCCTGACCACTGGTCCTGTTAGCTGGGGTGATGGGAGTTGTAGTCCCAAAACATCTGGAGGGCCGAGTTTGGGGGTGCCTGATATAGATGATGGAGGCATCTCTGCTCAGCTGTCCGGTGTCTTGTCCTGAGAGTCAGTCAGTGAGTGCTGTCGGAATCTGCATTATGTCTTGAATTGCTGGAGCAACAGAAATAGTTTCTACTTGTACATATCTTTATCTGCAAAGCCTACAAAGTGTATGAATATATCAAGTCCCGAACTGTATTACTGAAGCCTGATCTTCTGCAGCAGTCAAACTCTTTGGACCTTAAGCTGTCTCTCTGTTGTGACTGGAACTCAAGGCGACTTCCGCTGTGTGGATATCTCACTTCAGAATCCCAGCTTTTGTGAGGAATAGTATTAAATCTGGATAATCAGTAGGAACTATTGCTAATTAAAATTTTATATTAGCATATATGGTAGCTAGGTGTGCAGATGCAGTTCAAATTTATAGCATGAAAGGCGTATGATATTAATTTGCTGAGATGGAGCAGAGTCTGTTGTATAATAGGGAACTTTCCATGGGTACATTTTCCAGCTGATGGGAAGCCAGGGAATGTTGGGATTTTTTCCTCTCCTGTCTCCCCCCTTGTATTATTTTTCTCTGACGTGCTGAAGTAACAGCAAACAAATCAATTTTGAAAGGAAGGAAGGAAGCGAACGAAAGATTCTTCGGAAATCCAGTTCACTAAAAAAATTCCACATTTCGGTTAACTCTCAAATTTATTTACAGGTTTAAGATATGTTTTGTACACCTCAATTTACATAAGAGGGAAACCAGAGATAAAGCAATTTACAATGAGGAAAAGCTTTCTGCATAATTAAAACAAACCTTTATTGTCTTTAAAAAAGGTGCCACGCATGCCTTATTTGCACATCTTTCACTGTAAGTCACTACAAAGAGTATATTTGTAATGTGTCAGCATAGCAGGTTGGTATTCTGCTTTAAGACAGGGTCTTGAGGTCCCTCCATGTGTTACTAGATTAGCTGAATGGGAAAAGCAAAAAAAAAAAAAAAAAAAAAAGTTGCACTGAATTTGCTGAATTGAAAGAATTCTTAAACCAATTCAAAAGTAAGTACACTGTCAAGTTGTATTCACAGCAATGTCATGTTAGCACTAGTCTGAAAGTTCACTGCCAACTTTCTTCCATTCCCCCCACTGACTGGCACAAAACCTTTTCTCTTTTAAATGCCTATTTTGAATGGAGAAGTGTAGGGGTTAAAGTTGTGAGAATAACCCACCCACGGCCCATCCTCCCACAAAACATTAGTACTACTAGCAATTGTTTCCCACTCCACCCTAACCCAACTCTTTAACATTTCAAAAGATAACTGAACACATTTTACTGTTTGGGTACTATGTGCTCATAACCTGGGTTGAAGGACTTGGAAGATTTCAAATTAAAAAATTGTATTTTTATTGGGGGAAATGGACTGTGATTTAAAAGGAACAAGAAGAGGAATCTAAAATACTCTCCGACTGATTCAATACGGCCTTCTAAGAAAACTGATGGAGCTCTCAAAACAGCCGTACACAATCTCATTTTTTAAAATCCCACAGGATAACACCCTTCAGAGCAATGCAGTTACACCCCCATACCACCTAAACTAAACTGGAAATGTCTTCCCAACTGACTCCAAAGAGGCAGTGCAATTCTTCATAGCTATTAAATTCCACTCCGTCCCCCGTCATGTGATCTAAAGGCATCCAAACAGAAAACCCTATTATTTCTTTGCCCAGTTATTGTGCTCCAGGATTCCAACACCCTGGCATTTATAAGAAGACCAATGGGGGGCAAGGAGCAGCTCTGTTACAGCAATGCCAATTCCCAGCTTCCTGTAGTCTTATGTGACCTGCTAAATAAAATCTGTGGGTTTTTCCCCCTAAATGATGAGTGATGGTTTTATAAACTGCCCATGGAATTAAGACTAAATGGAGGTGTCATCCCCTCTGCAACTTGTAAATCCTGCAGTATTTCAAGGGATCTCAAGCTGCAAGATTGAACATGTCCAAGTCCACATGGAGCAATTAGCTAGGGAAGATATGTTAAGAACATACTATTCAGCATCAGTATTTGAGGTTTCCAAAGAAGCGGGATTCAACCCTGAGATCGTATTATCTATACTTGTGGGAACTTCTTTTGCTCCTGGCATCTCTTTCTATGGAAATACAAAAAGTTAGGTAAAATGTAACAAAAGCACACAAGACAAATTGCTTATCTTTAAGAAATGTGATTATTACCACACACGCATCGGGGGGGGGGGGGGGCTACACTGCATAAGTAGACTACTGCATTCTTGCAAGTAATCCATTAGAACGCTTAACAAGGAAGTTATCATCTCACTTCTAGTTTTTTCCCCTCTAAAACAATCTGAATTTCTTTGGCATCCAAAGTCTCATAGGTCAGCAATGCTTCCGCTAAATTCTTGTGCTCTTTCGTGCGGTTCTTCAATATATTCTTCGCTCGTTCGTATGATTCCTATCACAGAATAAAAAAAACCACACACATTAAGGATCATTTGCAATGAAACTGGAAATCGAAGACATGTATTCTAAAAACTGTTTTAAGACTGAAGCCTGAACTAATATTTTCAATAAAGCCACAAATATTCACGTTTCAATTTTATTCTTGTATACTCATTGCAGAAACCAGACTCCATAAAATCTTTTAGTTTAAAACAAGTAAGAAACACAATGGATGGAAGGGAAAAATAAGGTAGATAAATAACTGAATATGAAAAAGGAATCTACTAGCAACAAGGAGCTAGAAGAACGTTCTATTGCTAGTAAGTGCTAAAGGAAGTTCCTGAACTTTTAACAGGACCATGAACTGAATTAGAATTTAGGCCATTTTTATGGTTTACTAGATATATACATGAAACCCAAGGAAAGGAAAACTTTATTCACCCAGTATTTTTTCCAGTTATTCCATCACACTTTTTCTTACCTTTAAAAGCATTCTTATTTCTTGTTCAATTGCGGACTGGGTTTCGGGACTGAGTTTCCCTGTATCTGTGTAGGTCATGACACCAAGCTTATAGAAAGCAAAAGAAAGAGACAAGAGAAAGAGACATTTTACATTGCAATTGTGGTACAATTTAACATCCCAGCAAATAATATCTACTGTGTTGCAACAGGCCCTCAAGGTGTCTGATATTTAAGCAGCTGTGGTTGTACACAGAAGTATCCCCGCACTATATCACAGCTTTCTTGTTAAATCTGGATGGGAGGAAGCTTGTCAGCATAAATCTAATCATGTCTACTCAAAAGTTAGTCCCACTGTCCACAACTGGACTTACTCCCTGTAAGTGTATACGACCTCAGCTTTTGTCACCGATCACACATTTTGGGGGATAATCCTATTAAATTATTCACACTTGATTAATTTTGAATCATCGTCTTAACTTCTTGCTTTTTAAAAAGATTACAAAGAACATGCATCTAAGAGAAATCTCACTATCCGTGATGACGGAAAGGAAGGGGCAGACCAGGAGGAAACAAAACATATAAGGGAATACAGGCAGAAGGAGCAAATGCTTTCTGGTGCTTGATTGAGCTCTCCCTATGGTATAGAGCAACCCCCCCAAATGAACATGGCAGCGTAACATATACAGTAGTGGCTGGTGAGGTGCTGTGGGTGGGGCACAGCTGCTTTCCTGACTTCCAACACAGAGGGAAAGAGAGGTGGGGTGAAGCTTGGGAAGATTGGCTCCATTGTTCTGCCCCAATCTAATACTCCCATGCTTCACCCCACCCCTCCTGGTAAGTGCCAGTGACCCTGCGTTGGGAGGCCAGGAGAGCAGCAGTGTCTCATTTATCACTACTATTTTGTCAAGCCCATACTGTAAATTGCTTTGTATAATCTCCAAGGAAAAAGGACAAAATGTGTTTCTTATTCACCCACACTGTTCATATCTTTGATAATCCGTAAGGCTGAGTTGGTCACATACACAGTCTCACTTTGTAACGTACATTTCGCTTTATAATGCACTACCGTCTAAAGATCCAGAGAGGGATAACAGCAATTTAATACAAGGCCGCAGGTGGCGCTGTGGGTTAAAGCCTCAGCGCCTAGGGCTTGCCGATCAAAAGGTCGGTGGTTCGAATCCCTGCGGCGGGGTGCACTCCCGCTGCTCGGTCCCAGCGCCTGCCAACCTAGCAGTTCGAAAGCACCTCCGGGTGCAAGTAGATAAATAGGGACCGCTTAGCAGCGGGAAGGTAAACGGCGTTTCCATGTGCGGCTCTGGCTCTGGCTCTGGCCAGAGCAGCGATGTCACGCTGGCCACGTGACCCGGAAGTGTCTCCGGACAGCGCTGGCCCCTGGCCTCTTAAGTGAGATGGGCGCACAACCCCAGAGTCTGTCAAGACTGGCCCGTACGGGCAGGGGTACCTTTACCTTTACCTTTAATACAAGGATCTGATACCACGTCCTGAAGGACTCCTAATCAATGCAGAGAGAAAAGAGGACAGCATCCAAAACTCAAACAGGAGATATTTAGATCTTACCTTCTCACTCATTCCAAACTTAGTCACCATGAGCCTTGCTATTTTAGTAGCATTGTCAAAATCACTAGAAGCCCCTAAATGAACAACAACAACAGAAGAAATTATACAAAAGTAATTCAGATTTTGAAGTTAAACATTTTGAAGTTAAACATCTTGTTTCTTTCGGGGTTTTCCTGACCTGTTGTGATGTAATCACCCCCAAATATAAGTTCTTCTGCAACTCTTCCTCCCATGCTAACATCCATCTGGGCAAGCAGCTGGGACCTAGTTTCACTCCACCTGTCATTTTCTGGCAGCAAAGACACCTTTAATACAAAATTGTGTGAGCAGAGATTAAAGTTCATAGAAACAGCAAATTACACTTTGTAGTTGCTTTGACAAAGGCGAGTTAGAGGATACTAACTGCCGTGATACTCTTCTGAGACATTTGTTGGTTTCTCTACCCCAAACTAAAACCTGCTTCCCAAAGAGTAGACACCTGCAGTCTTGCAGGCTCTGTCCGGACCTGTCATGGTCATGCAGTATCTTAGCGAGAAACAAATCAACAGCAACTTTTTGCTGATGGCCAATCTTGGCTGACGGTACACTAAAGGTAACAGCCCTTCTACACACAGCCCCCACAGCAGGAGTAGGGAACCTCCAACTCTGCTATGAAACCATTTTGTGCATGTATTTGGGCAATACAATTTCAAAGTTCAAAATGCAGCAGAGCCAGATGAATGAATGTTTTCATCCACAATGTGGATGTCTTTTTTGAACTGACAGCACTGCAGGGTGTATATAAAACATTTCTAAAATTGCAATTATTATTATTATTATTATTTATTAAATTTGTATACCACCCTTCAACTGAAGATCACAGGGTAGTTCAGATCATAAACATACAAAATGAAAACATAAAATACATAGCAAAACAAAAACAAACCAGTAAATCCTCCCTTCAAACACACATTTAAAAGGCCGCAGGATGTTAATCAGCCAAAGGCTTGGTTATAGAGAAACATTTTCGCCTGGCGCCTATGTAATGAAGGTGAACCTCCGTTACGAATGCCACGGCAACCAACCAGGTTCTCATTTCAAATACATTATACTATGGAAATATATTGCCAGGTGTTTGATACCAGCTCTGTTGAAAAAGTAAAGCAGTAAAGCGGTCAAACTCTAGTCAAAAGTGGGTATTCTCTACAAAATCAAAATCCTCACATGTCCGAGTGTTGGCCCTCGTGGCATAATGGTTGCTTTGTTGATTGGCATCGCATCTTTAGTATAGTATGCAATAATGGCATGCCCAGATTCATGATAGGCTGTAATTGTTTTATTCTTATCATCAATTTCTACACTTCTACGCTCAGGGCCTGAAATCAAAGAAAGGAAATCACAGAAGCTGAAAAGTGACCAAATGCAAGCAGATGCTCCATTCTATTCGTAACGCACACGCACACCCACAACCCTGTTTGCTTTTCTCACCACCATGCAGACAGTGAAGTGGAGACTTAGTAGGCTCAGTCCTCACTGAACTGTTCTGAAGGGGTTTTTTTGTCCCGTTATTGGTTTCCTCCCTATTTTTTCTACTTCTTCAAACCTTGAGATTCCCCTGCGCATGCTCAGAAGTCCCACCTGGGCTCCACAGCCATAACTCAGCAGTAAATTTTGCTATTAGTATATCCAAGGGGGAGAACAAGCAAAACACTGCACTGGGGAATGCTCTTCTCAAGGTGCCAGCCAGGATACTCCATTCCAGAATACTCCATTTCATTCACCCTGCCCCACAGTTTGTTATTGTTTATTCTCAATAGTCAACCACCAATCAGAGCTCCATGGCTATTGAGCATGTTCTGTCTTTACTGGGCCATTTGGGGGTTCCCCCTTTTTTGTATTTCTGCAAACCTTGGGGTTCTCTTAAGTCTGCTGGTTTCTCCCACCTGACCATAGGTGGCATGGACACTATAACGATCCACACTCTA
Source organism: Podarcis cretensis (assembly GCF_951804945.1). Taxonomy (NCBI): domain Eukaryota; kingdom Metazoa; phylum Chordata; class Lepidosauria; order Squamata; family Lacertidae; genus Podarcis; species Podarcis cretensis. Next base: position 21,532,953 of record NC_137181.1, read on the forward strand.
AAGAAGAGCTAGGTATTGGTATACAGCAGGGATCGGCAAACTACAGCCCACGGGCTGGATCCGGCCCAATCACCCTCTGGATCTGGCCCGCGAACGGTTCTGGTATACAGGATGATGGGTCAGAGCAGGCATAGGCAAACTCCGGCCCTCCAGATATTTGGGACAACAATTCCCATCATCCCTAGCTAACAGGACCAGTGGTCAGGGATGATGGGAATTGTAGTCCCAAACATCTGGAGGGCCGGAGTTTGCCTATGCCTGGGTCAGAGGATTCAAGGTTACAGAAACCAAATAAACCTTTGGGCCTGTTTCCAGGAGATTTAGGCACACATTCAGGTTCTGAAACACGCTTCCTCAAAGGCAAGCTATGTTTAGGTTCTTTATGTTTCCATGTCACAAGTAGGGTTCCTTACCTCTGAACTTCAAGAACCCAAAAACCCTCAGTGTAGCATGTTAGCGCTGTATTTGTAACTTAACTCCAATGAAGTGCCCAAGGTCAAAATACTTACCTCGCTGAATTCAGAAATTCAAATTCAGAAATAGCCTACCCATAAGAATTTTGTCCTTTGAGAATTCCAGCTCCTTCATAGTAACCATATCCTTCCCATCAACCGCAGCTTTCAATGCAGCTTGGTTCACTAGGTTTTCTAACTCAGCTCCAGAAAATCCTACCGTTCCTCTTGCAATGATTTCTGCATCAATAGCTGCAGTAAAACACACACACAAAGTCATATCAACCTAATCTGAGAAATTAATAATATTCTTTAAATCTGCTTTTCACATTAAAGCGAACTTTAATTTTATTGCCACTATAATCACAATATGGATCAAGAACAGAGCACTGATTTATTCAAGTAATACTGTAAGCAGAATAAAAGACTCTGGCTCCCACTGGTGACAAGATTCTGAATTTCAATCACAAGCATGTAATAACTAGGGGTTTTGTGTAGGGGCCAAAAACTGGAGTGAATTGGGATTTTTCCTCCCCTCCTCACATCAAAGCACAATGTCAATAAACCGACAGATCAGGTCCTCTACAAAGTCTTGTGTTTCTGTGCTTCTATACTTTTCTTTACCTTATAGCTCCATATTTTCCTATATGTTTGTGGACACTGAAAATAGTGAGGCTGTCCAAAAGGTTGCCTGTGGAGTACTAAAGAGCTTGGAATTGTTCTTTGCTAAAGCACATCAACAGTTATGCTTTCTTTATTAAGAAGTTATTCCCTATCCACCACCACCCAATTAGATTATTTGGGGGGGGGGATAAATCTGTTTTACTCCCCCCACCTCTCAAAAAGCCCCTGGACCTATTGGCTTGCAATTTAGCATGCTTTAATCCACTGGAATAGCTCATGTGCCCTAAATTTCATCCAGTTTGGCCAAAAGGGAAAAAAAGCTATAGCCATTTCAGATTCCTCAGTGTAGTGAAAGGGGAACAGAGAGATTTGTTTTATTCAAGGCGATTCAGAACTCAAAACACAGCTCTAAATTAGAGAGGTTACAGAGCGACTTAGAAACAGATTAAAATTTACAGCCACTCTACAACAACTTTCTGTATCGCCTGCCCCCAAGATAACAGTTGTGTATTTATACTTACATTCATCATACTTTATTTTATTCAGGTACCATTTCAGAATCTCTGTTCGGCCCCTGACATCTGGCCTGGGGACTGTAACTTGCATGTCAAAGCGGCCAGGACGTATCAAAGCACTAATTGGGGAGGAAAAACAATTCTGTGAATGATTCAATATATTTAAGATCCTTGCTAACCAGATGACTTAAAAGATTTTTATTTTTTTAAGAGTTAAGAACATGATGGGGTAAAGTGAGCAGCTAATATATTTCTAACCTACTAAAAATTGTTTCACACAAGCAAATGGCCTCCACACAACCCTCACAATCCTCCTTGGATTACAGGAACCCCAAAGGCAAAAGGTACTTTATGAACCAACACTTCATAGATGCATTCCGGCTGCCATTGCTGTCATTTTTGCTGTTCCTGATAATGATAGCTAGAAGGGGCTAGTCCTTCTGAGTGCTGCCTTCAAAGATAAAAATATAGACATGATGCAAGAATAGTACCATGTAAATTTTAATAGCTATTACTGACCTACACTTTCAAAGTCATATATGCACAAAATCAAACCATGCAAAGTTACGTTTTATGCATATATACGCACACACACATACTTATCTAATGCTTCAGGGAAGTTTGTTGCACCAATGATAATGACGCCTTCGTTGGGTTTAAAGCTAGAGAGAGAGGGGAGAGCTTTTGTTAATATACTTTGGTGTGAAAAGTTTCTCTGTTCTTACAATGAGTACAGCAATGTCCATGCAGTCCAGTGAGGGCTTAACGCACACTGCAAACCCTTTACTGGGCATGACTCAAAGCAATCTAAGGCTCCAGAGTGGGGCTCATCCATTTGTTTGGAAATCTGCAGCCATGCCGGAAGAATACTAGTAAGAATGTAAGAGCAGACCTGCTGGACCAGACCAAAGGATCAAAATCCCATTTCCAACAACAGCTAGCTGGATGCTGCAAGGAAGCCTCGCAGCAGGGCATGCCCTCCCATTTTTTGCCCCTCAGTAACTGGTATTCAGAGAACTCAGAATCTATCCTCTTTTCATGGCCATCTTATGGCTGCAAATTTGAAAGCTTAGTTATGAGTGACATGTCCTAAATCTGGATTAGAAGTGATCAAGGCAAATGGCTCGATGAAACAGGCTTGTAGGTAGGCTGTAATTAGTGACACCAGCCCAAAGCATGATCAGTAGACCTGCTGCTCTAGTGTAACCACCAAGGCATCATCCCTACTAACTAAACCATGCTATGCTGTGCACCTAGACATGCATACCAACCACTTTGTGCCCTGGTCAAAGAAAGAAGAGGGTGCTGCAGGCTTACCAACTAGTTGGAATAGCAGCATCAGTATAAACTGTATGGCTGCTGGGCAGTGTAGTAATCTGGGGTTTCCCAGGGCTTGGCTACCCTGCTAGGTAGGGAGATACCAGGCATTTGAACATGCCTTAAATGGCTATGATATTCTTTCCAAGTGACATATCAGATTTCAAATTATTTTACTGCTTGGGGGGCCACATACCTCTCCCTATGAACCCCACTTATTTTGATGTTCCTATATAACAGATAATCCCTTGGCTCAGAAAGAAATTTAGTATTTACCCATCCATTTCAGCCAGGAGCTGATTTATAGTCTGTCTTGAGTAGGGATGCATTGGAGACTCTATCCTTTTGCCACCAACAGAATCCAGCTCATCAATGAATATAACACATGGCGCATTTGCTTTGGCTTCCCCTAAGAATGCAACATGTCAAATTTATTTCTTCATACTACAAACACCATTTTTTATTATTCACACATTTCTAATAGGAGATTCACAAGTTTATTCTGGCTACCCTCATGAATTGCACTTTTCCAGAAAAATAGCTTTTCGGTGTCTATACTGCTATTTTAGCTAGAAAACAGTCAAAAGGAAAACAACTGTTCTCTGAATTAGGGATAAAACAATGGACCCATGATAAAGGTCCAGACTGGAATGAATGAATATATACATACATATATTGGGTTACAACTGTTCAGACAGAATTCAGACTTTTGATATAATGATAATAATAAGAGAATGTTTTTGAATTTTCCTGATGCCTGCTAGAGCCTTCTTTATTTTAATAGAGAGCTTAGGCTTAAGAGCATTTATTCAATAAGAAACTGCTAGATTTCAAAGTGTGTTCATCCACACTCCTGAAATAAGTTAATAATAATAATAAATAGTTTATTTATACCCCACCCATCTGGCTGGGTTTCCCCAGCCAGTCTGGGTGGCTCCCAACAGAATATTAAAAACATGATAAAACATCAGACATTAAAAACTTCCCTAAGCAGGGGTGCCTTCAGATGTCTTCTAAAAGTCAGATAGTTGTTTATTTCCTTGACATCTGATGGGAGGGCGTTCCACAGGGCAGGTGCCACTACTGAGAAGGCCCTCTGCCTGGTTCCCTGTAACTTTGTTTCTTGCAGTGAGGGAACCGCCAGAAGGCCCTCGGAGCTGGACCTCTGTGTCCAGGCTGAACAATGGGGGTGGAGATGCTCCTTCAGGTATACATGTCTTCATGAAAATAGCCAATGTTCAAGGGAAAACTAAGTTGTACTCACTAAACAAGTTTCTGATACGACTGGCTCCAACGCCAACAAACATCTCGTCAAATTCTGATCCAGAGGCATAATAGAATGGAACATCAGCTTCTCCTGCCACAGCTCTAGCAAGAAGAGTTTTGCCAGTTCCAGGCGGTCCGACCAACAGAATACCTGGGGAAAGAATGAAATAAAATTATGACAAAGCATACGGAGAACTGATTATCACCCATGTTTACCCCAATTTTTATAATTTCTCAACAAGTGATTCTAGTCACTGCAGATTTCAGCCCAGCTAGGAGGAGGACAACGAAGCAGGCTAGGGATGTGGATCTGGCAGGTATTTAATATAAGGGCAGGACCACCCATCTGTCTATCACCTAACATCACAATGTCAGGTGACACGGCGCTTCCAACCCCAACAATCAGCTGACTGTCAGGATTTCAAAGCATCACCCAGGGCTTGCAAAGAACCCTGTGCTGCTCTTTGTAAACTTCAGAAGCCCTTTTTGGAAGAGCCCAGCTACCTTTTTAGCAGCCCACACCGGTTCTGATATCATACATGATGTCAGGTCATTAGGCTGTTGGGCCAAATGGCAAAGCTTAATTAGGCCCAAAGGCCAGAGGCTCCCCACCCAATACAAAGCGTATACATAAAGAAAATCTGCACAACAAACACACTCCCCTGAGTGAAAAAAGTTAATTCACAAGAGTTACAAAAGGGGAGGGTGAACTAAATACAAATTTAAAAGACACAAAGGGCAGAGCAATCAAAAGAGGAGTAGCAAAGGTGGACAAACTGCCTTTTTCTACACCTGCTTTGGATATATTCTTCCTTTCCCTTTGCAGTTTTCTTTTTTTAGTTTCCTTCCCAGTATGTCAGGACTGGTATAATTTATCCTACAATGCAGGGGTGTATTGGGGGAGTGAGGGAACCCTGTGGAATGCCTCTGACGGTGGAGAAATACCTGCTGTAGGATTTTAACGATGTTCATGAAAGAGGCACATGAGGTTACATATCCCTCTCAGGGACAACACATTATTACCTGCCTCACATAAATCAAATAGGACTGCAATGTAACAAGTGGTATGAACACCCCCATGAAAGCACCTATCAATAATCAAAAGCTCATACTTACCTTTAGGAAGTTTACCTCCCAGTACAGTAAATTTCTGAGGATTTTTCAAGAATTCTACCACCTCTTGCAACTCTTGCTTTGCTTCTTCAACCTTCATTCAATTAAAATTTAAAAATAAATATATTATGCCAACATTTTTAAAAGACCTGTTTTATAATTTGGCCAAATTAGCTTTAGGTAGACTTGTGGTCACAATCCTGAGCTATTTTTAAGCACAGCCAAAGGCTCATGTGCACCCCCAGTATAACTTTTTTTCTTTTAAAATACAAGGCCCCCTGATGTATAGTCAGCTGGCCTGGAAACTCCCATGCTTCCCAAAGCAGTTTGCCCTGTGGCAAGAGGAAGGCTGCTATTTTAAGAAAGTAAAGTCCGAAGTCCCACTGGACAACAGACACAGAACTACACTGGTCTCTGGCCTATGTTTATTTAACATAAAACATTTACTGAAAAACCAAGGCATACAGTTAATAACATATACTAGGTAAAGCCTCTAGAACTGTAAAAGGGGAAAAAGAACTAATTCCTACATAATTTATCAGAGTACAGTGCTGGGGGGGGGGGGAGCAATTAAACCTCAATTGTGATCACGTGTAAGATCATGATGGAACAATTTAAGAGAAAACACAATACTCAGAGGTGCATGTAAGGAAGCAGTAGTTTGTTTCGTCTGATTTATAAAAAAAAGTAACAGGGATCCATCTGTAGAATTTGTTTTCCATGGGTAATTATTTTGTGAAAATCAACAGAGGGGAATTCAGTCATTACAGGAGGCAAAAGGAGAATGTAGCCGCCTACGCTGGCAACACTACACTGCATCGTCATGGAATAGTTCCTGACACAGCAAAGATAAGCTGCCAGAAGCTGAGCAACAAGAGGCACATCATATATTGGCAAGTATTATAGAAAGAAAAGCTAGTGTGAGAGGCCACCATCCAACTATATTGGTAGACCCACTCCAATATTCATCTTGGGTTTATTGCATGATCCATACACATGGAAAAGCAAGTCTGTGGATGTGTGTGAGGTCAGGGTGTATTCACAGGCAGTGGTTTCTATATTTGTCAGTCACAAGCAGGAGGAAGGCTGAAGAAGGATCCTGTACCCTAAAAATGTTTCAACATGTGCTGCTGTGCTTGTTTTTGGATTTATGTTTTATAGTGATCTGTTGCAGTTTTCTTCAAATTTTGCATTGCATTACACTGTGGCTTCCGTGTGTCACTGTTTGCTGTTTTTTGTAAATTGCTTAGAAACTGTTTTAAGTATTGTGTGGTATATCAATATATTACATAAATGAATTTCAATTCAATAGTTAGTGGACATCAAGCATTTGAACTTACCCCTTTGACATGTTCAAAGGTAACATTTTTCATCTGAATAGGGTCCACAGCTGCATCAAGCCCAGAAGTTGTTCGAAAACGCACTAAAAGCAAAGGTTAAAACAGATTAATGTACTGACAAGTCATTTTGCCAGTATCATTTGTCATAGCAATTTTTGTGCCTACCAATGTTCAACTAAGCATTTCTTTAAAAAATAAATTATTTAGTTCACGTGTATCGCACTCTTACGTGTGGCTCTCAGAACTGACTATGCCCACATCTGTTTAGCTGCAGTAATGATTCAGCATCAAATACTATCAGGCCATTCACTGAGTCCCAGCTAAACAGATATTTATACCTATAAAGACTTGTGCAATGTACCCCCATGCCCATCTGAATCATATCACCTGCACACCAAATCTCTACAATGAGGAACTCTCAATGATCCATTACTGAACTCACTGCCACAGCTTCTGGAAGAAATGCAAGAACTTACTTGGGTTGGAAGAATGTTGAAGAAATATCCATAGATGTAATTCTATGACACACCAGATCTATACAAATCTGTCTTTAAAAACAATGGTCTGATCTGAGAAACTAAAGGATTCCATTCGAGAACCAAGGTACGACTGTGTTGAAAAGCAGTAGGAGACACAACTACTTAGGCTGCTAAAACTAACTATTCAACTGTCCTAAGAAAAGTGAGGCCTATGAAATGTTCTTGTTCAAATTTTACTAAGATATATTTCCCAAACTATTACTCCTTTCAGAGAAAAGAACACTAGATGTTTTCACCTGGAGTAGCGTACACCACTTTTTGAGTTCATTCAACTTCTGATTTTAATCTAGACTTAAAATAACAGACTAATAATAATAATAATTTTTATTTATACCCCACCCTCCCCAGCCAAGGCCGGGCTCAGGGCGGCTAACAAACTATAAGAAAAACAAGTTGAATGAATACAACTTAAAAACAAGATTAAAATACAACATTAAAACACAAAAATGCAGCCTCATCACAGGAGGAGAAAGGAAAAAGAGCGTTTTACCAGGCCGGAGCCAGTGTTGAAAAAGCCCTGGCTCTGGTTGAGGCTAATCTAACTTCCTGAGGGCCCGGGACCACTAGGGTGTTGCTATTTATGGACCTTAAGGTCCTCCGTGAGGCATACCAGGAGAGCGGTCCTGTAGGTACGAGGGTCCTAGGCCATGAAGGGGTTTAAAGGTCAAAACCAGCACCTTAAATCTGACCCTGTACTCTACCGGGAGCCACTGCAGCTGGAAAAGCACTGGGTGAATATGCTCCCATGGCAGAGACCCCGTGAGGAGCCTCGCTGCTGCATTCTGCACCCGCTGGAGTTTCTGGGACAGCTTCAAGGGCAGCCCCGCGTAGAGCGAATTACAGTAGTCAAGCCTGGAGGTGACTGTTGCATGGATCACTGTGACTTACAAAGCAAAACAGGAAATGAAAGATTAAAGAAGAATGAAAAGTTAACAAACCAGTATCCATAAAGGGGAATTTACCAGATAAAAAAGGAGTTTTTGACAATCCATAAAGGCCAAGCAGAATCAGAACAAGGACAAAGAAACGGTTTCGTCTTATGGAATCTGAAGAAGAAAAATATATATTAGGCAAGCAATTTTGTACTGTATAAAATCCAAGGAAACTGAATCAGCTAGACTAACTGATAAGGGGATGACATTGTGGGACAATGACAATGAAGAACCTGCTGCCTAATTCTTATTTTTCTACCATATATGGATACCGCACAAAGGGGGTTCATTTACCGTGTATTTTAAATGCGACCTGTAACACCATTCTAACACCGCATATACAAAACAGAACACTTTGAATAAGACAAACAAACCATTACGTTGATTGAGTGACTGTGCTTTCAAAAAGCCCTCTGCAAATCCAGTTTTAAAGGCATCTTGTTGAGCTTCAGGTATCTTTTTTGTTTTCATTAGTTTATCTACACTTTCAACATCAGGTCCTCTATCTCTCAGTAGGAGACCCTAAGGAGTTGATGGAGAAAACACTTGCATTAGTTTTTAAACCAGGGGTCAGATTTTGGGGCACATAATAAGAATAGCCTGCTGGATCAGGTTACCTATTCTCACATCCTGTTCTCACAGTGGCCAGCCAGATGCATGTGGGAAACAGGGGACAGAACATGAGCAGAAGAGCACTCTCCTCTCTCTTAAGGTTCAGCATGCATTGACCTTTTCAATTTTTATATGAATGGATATGCTACCACTTGCAAGGGAAAGGCTTGCAAGTGCATCATGCGGGGTGAGAGCCAACCTTGTGGCAGTGGATATGACGAGACTTCCCTTTTCTGTCCTTCACCTTGAAGCACCCCCTCCTGCTCGGGACAGGAGAACCCTCCAGAGCAGGAGACCAGAGTGGGGAGGAATGGAAAGTTGGTGTGAGCAAAACTCTGTTCTACAAGCAGATTACTGTAACTGGACAGCACCCTAGAATTCTGTGCAGCAATTCAAATAATTACAGTGAAATCTCACTATCCATCAGTCTCCAGGACATTCTTTGTCTGTTGGATTTTACAGTGCTTGGATTACAGTACCATTCAGCTGAAATTGTTAACATTCTAGATGTGAAAAGGTATATAGTTAGTCATTTACGTATTTCAGAAGGATTCTGCTTGTATACCTCCTATCAGCAATTATCCCTTTTACCCATCTTTTCCTACATCAGCTTTCTAACAACCTAACTACCATCATGATTCATAAATCCCTTATCTCTTCCTGATCCCTCCCTTTCAATCCCCTTTTACCTGTCCTCAATTACTTCAGTCTACAAACACCTGAGAAGAGGGACTTGGCTTCCAATTTTTAAATGGGTCAGGTATTTTTTAAGACACTGTATGAAACAGGCATCAGAAGAGGTTATGATCGGAACACACAAATCTTTAGACTTGCCTTTACAAATGAGGGCGCTACATTTTCTGTTTCTGTTAATCGCTCTGATGAAGACTGCAGCCGTCTTGCTCTTGATTTCAGTGTCTTAAAACCTCGTGTCTGAATAAAAACTTAAAACATATAACACATTGTTTCAAGATAACGTAACAGAAATTCTTATGCAAATTCTTTCCTTACTTAATTTTTTAGTGTAAGTCGTGAAACACAGACTATGCAAAGAACCAAACACCAGGTTCTGTGCTTTTGGTTGTGGGTGTGGGTGTCTGTGTTTTGAGTAGTTTCCCCAAAACAGTACTCCTCCATGCTGTACACAATCACATACAAAAATATCTGGAGTTTCAAAGCAGCTTAATACAGCACGGGAAAAGGGAAGGGGCTGCTGTTCAAATTTGAAAATTCAGCCCCCCATTAAGCACCCTTCAGGCTGCTCTTTGGATCCCAGTTATGTTCTTTAAAAGAATAGCAACACTCGCCATCCTATAGCAACAACAATTCACTCTATTCAAGCAAGCAATTTTTAAGGGCATTTTGGAAATGTATACGTTCTAAGATCTTGCTAAATACAGAACATTCATATGTACAGAAGCTCCTGTGGAGTCTCCAAACTTCGTAGAAACGGCAAACAACAGACAAATAAGAGTACCTGCATCAGTTGCAAGTTAGGCAATTGCTAGTTAGGTAATATACTAACTCCCTTCCCTTCAATAAAGTTGAGTCAAGAATTCTAAACTTGTGAGAAACAGAAATCCGAGAAGGCTTGACTGTCACTACAAGTGTTACATTAACCACTGCCAATGAAAGTAAAATTTCAAAAATACAACTAATTATTATGACTACTGAGTAAAGATAATAATATACTCTAAATATGTTCAAAGGCAAAATACTTTCATCTATATCATACAAATTATAAGTAATTTTAGAGAGTTGGATCCAGAGTTGTCCCATTCCCAGCCTCCAGGTCCACCTCCTGTGAAGCAGTGATAAGTTCCAACCCTCTGGAACAGCTTTTCAGAGGCACAGGAATTAGTCAGGGAGAATAACCACCTTCCTCTAACAAGCATCACATGAGCAGAGTTCCACTGATGGGAACTCAGGATTCATCTTGTAGTATATACTACGTTCTTCAGCCAGATAAATCAATTTAATCAAGAAGAATATTCTTACTTCATACCTGGCCAACGCTGAAGATCTGAACATACACTCTGGAGGGGGCTAGGATGCTGTCTGTACAGGTAAGATGAGCGCAAGACACTAAAGACATCTGCGAAACCTAGGGAGTTACCATAAAAACATTATTATTATTTTGCAATCACTAAGCTAAACAATGGCTTTAGAAAAACTTTATAGGTTTAAAATATTTTACAGGATAAAATGAGTCTCCAAAATCTATTTCAAAACATATATAACTTAAATAAACTTCACATTTTTAATTTCATTTGAGAGTTAATCAGTCTGATTCAATCTCAAATGAACATGCTGATCCTATCCACATTTATCTGTGAGTCCTGCTGTGCTTAACAGAGCTTCCTCTTGGGAACAAGATTGCTTTCTGTATTCTTAGGCTGCAAATAATATTTTATTCAGTCGCTGTAATATTATGAAAAGCAGCCCTGAAAAAAGGTCCACAAAAATGTTTACTAGCCCACACTGAACTACATTGGTACTTAATAGTATGTCAACAGCCTGTAAAAGAAACACTTATAAAAGCTCCAGTACTCAGTTGCCTCAAGAAAGTTCTTACTCACCATATGAAATCAGGGAAGTGGTTCTTTACATGTCTAAGTTCAGGTACAGTCCCATATAGAATTAAATGGGTGTGCACACATTCTTTGCATGTTTTTTATTGCTCTTAAATATGGCCACTGATGTGAGCAATATGTGTTTTATGTCTAATAACACAATTGTGCAACTACTTTGTGGTGCACAAATTCATGTTTGTTGCTCTGCCCACTTCTGCCTCTAGTCTTGCTCAGCAGAGGCATGACACACACACTCCTACATCCACCTGAAGGATGCCCAGAAGGGAAAGAGGATTCATGCTGAAATGTCTTTGCCATCCCTGCATTACAGGGGCCTCATAGAAGAAATAAGCATGGAAATGAAGCAGAAAGCAAGCATCTCACTGGAACCATATATTAAGAGGTGGTATGTGATGCTGCCTTGGCTTCAATTCAGTAAGTGATTCAACTTTTCGCTGCCATAAGATCCTAAGACATACCATACTTATTTTCAAAGAAGGACTGTGCAGATATATACGATGTTTGCCAGTGTGAAGAGATTTTATTTTCTCCACGATAGCCAGGTAGTAGCCTGTCCACTAGTTCATCAAACTGGCTAGCTTTCAAGTCAGAAAGTCCTAGGTCTCGTATATTAAGTACTGGCTGTAAAAAGAACAGATGAAGAATGGAAATGTTTAAGAACATCAGATTATTCAAAACAAGAAAAAGAGAAGAAATGTCCAACTATTATGATTCTAAAAAGGGTCTCCAAAGTAGCAGCAGATTGGAACACACACACTTTTCCCATTTCATTCCCGCAATCCCCAATCATTAAGGCTATTCAAAATATCAACTTATTTCCATCAATTGTTTAAACTGTGCAGTCACTAATTTCCAAAATACAATTTCAAAGTTGAAGTCACTGCTCTTTACTCAAAGCAAATGAAAGCAGTATCTATGTACAATAAAAAGCCTTCATTTGGTGCAGTTTCAAACATCAAGAAATTATCAGTGACCATATTGCAAAATATACATTGCTAATTCAAATTGAAGCTCTACAGCAGTTATCCTCGTAAACTAACAGTTTCAAAGAGTTATAATTTCTGCTGTAACTAGTAATACAATCCTATGCATGTTAACTTTGAACTTTATTCTCAGGTAAATGCATGCAGGACTGCAACCCCAAATCTCTAGATTCAGGTAGGTAGCCGTGTTGGTCTGCTGTAGTTGAAATAAATAAATAAAATCTTGAAAAAGATTATTAAAAAAGCTCTTCCAAAAAAAATTCCTTTAAAAGAATCAAGTCCTTAAAAAATGTTTTTGTTCTAAAAGTCTTTAAAAGAATCCTTCCAAAAAAATTAAAAAATTGTCCAGGAGCACCTTAGAGACCAAGTAAGTTGTCTTATTTTTCAAAAAGGCAACTTCAGCAGAACAGGGTAATAAATTTAATAACAATTGTCATAATATTTGTAATTGCAGTGCACAAAAAATATTTAATCAGCTGTGCACAAATTAATACTTGCATATCAGGAAATTCTATCTTTTCAAAACTAAGTGGGGAGCTTTGTATATAATAATAATACTCCATCTGGATTTTTCCAGCACAGTATAGAATACTAAAAGGAGTATCAAAATTCGCTTTATAAGATTCCTTTTTATGCCACATGTAAGGCACCAAGCAAATTTAAATCATGCTAAATGATACAAGAACACAAACAAACCTATCACTCCTATCAGAGAATTCTTACCTCACTATTCTGTACCTCATGTTCGGGTGCTGCTTCCTTCTGCACACACTGGGTAGATGGTGTAGCAAATGATGGAGCTGGAGTTATGGGTGAATGGAAGGCATTGATGAGGTGACTCAATGGAACTGTGACCTAGTATAAAAAAAAGTTTATGTGGTTTAAAATTACATTAATTTAATCTGAATTTTTACAACAGAAATCTTTGTTCCTATTTTTAAAAAAACAACAACAATGCTTTGGGCATGTTTTCTATAACACAAAGCAACAACTTTTTAAAAAGAATAAACATACTATTGCAAGGAAATAGTTAATTTCCTTCAGAACCAAGAAACCAGTGCCCTGCTTATTAGGTGAAACAGCCTGTCGCAAAATTTCCTGATATTTATAAAAAAGGGTTCAATGTAATTTAGTATTCTTTCTGTCTAGCTGTGCATTCAGCAGTTCTCAAAGAGGAATCAATTTCTACTGTTTTTGCTTCAAGGCTCATCTCTCCTTGGCTTTTCTTCTGATCACAAGAAATTGCTTAAGTGCATAAGCTTCAACAAAACAGAACATACAGTGGTACCTCTAGTTACGGACTTGATCTGTTCCAACTGCGCATGTGCGCACAGCGAAACCTGGGAATATACACTTCCAGGGTAGCCGTGTTTGTATCGTGAAAACACGCAACCGGAGACTGACGTAACAAGAGGTAAAAGGTAAAGGTACCCCTGCCTGTACGGGCCAGTCTTGACAGACTCTAGGGTTGTGCGCTCATCTCACTTAAGAGGCCGGGAGCCAGCGCTGTCCGCAGACATTTCCGAGTCACGTGGCCAGCGTGACAAAGCTACTCTGGCGAGCCAGCGCAGCACACGGAAACACCGTTTACCTTCCCGCTATAAAGCGGTACCTATTTATCTACTTGCACTTAGGGGTGCTTTCGAGCTGCTAGGTGGGCAGGAGCTGGGACCGAAAGACGGGAGCTCACCCTGCCACAGGGATTCGAACTGCCGACCATGCGATCGGCAACTCCTAGGCACTGAGGTTTTACCCACAGCGCCACCCACATCCCAACAATAGGTATGACTGTACTTTTAAAACAACATCACATTTCTTTACATACTACGCTAACTGGAAACTTGACATGCCTGTTTTGTGCCCCATCTTGCTTTCATCAGCCCCCCAACTCAAGTGCATGATTTAGTGCCCCCCCAACATTCTACATAGGAATGCAATAAATGTCATCCATGGACAATGTTACATCATACAAAATTCTTCAAAAAGGCAACTACAGTCATACCTTGGGTTACAGACGCTTCGGGATGTGCACCGTGCCGAACCCGGAAGTACCAGAACAGGTTACATCCAGGTTTCAGCACTTGCGCAGAAGCGCCGAATTGCGACTCGCGCATGCTGCGGCTTGCGAACGCTGCAGGTTGCGAACGTGCTTCCCGCACGGATCCCATTCGCAACCCGAGCGCCCACTGTACCGCATTAGATAGGAAGGGTGCAGCTGCTTTTCTGAGATGTTAGGGCATTAAACATGACAACGTAACATCAATTTAAACCATATAAAGCATTCACAGATGATTAGCCTACCAACAGTTGCTAGCCATGACAACTAAACAGAATCTTCTAAATTTTGTTAAATGAATAATAAAATTCTTTATCCTCTACTGTACACCAACCCAACTGACCTTTAAACCCAAGACCTGCCTATCTAGAACTTGTGTGTCTAACAATACTATTAAGGAAAACTTGTACTGCTTGGGCTTTTTTTTAGTTCAGAAAAAAGACAATTAAGCAGGTAAGGTAAAACAAAGATTCATAATTTTATTAGCATTTGATAAAGTTCAATAGTGTTTTTCTAGGAGTAAACAGACTTGGAGGAACAGAGCCCCGCTATTCCCCCAAACCTGTTTCAGAGGGTTTATTTTTTTGAGGGGGGCCTCCAGTGCAGATGTGGAGGGTTGTGGAGGGAAAGGGGTTGAGAAGAAGTCCATTTGCATGACACTGAATGTCACTCGGTAAGGTGCATGGATATACCACATTTTTCCGTCTATAAGACACTCCCATGTATAAGACGACCCCAATTTTTTGAGCCCAAAATTAAGAAATAAATATTTTAAACATTCCATGTATAAGACGACCCCCAATTTTAAACTTTAAAAGTTTGGGAGGAAATATAGTCTTATACACGGGAAAATACAGTAATCTGTCCCTTTTCTAATGGGGTCTAATGAAATTCACAAGCACCAGCGTCCGAACTGGCAAATGGAAATAATACGTCAAGGTTTAATTTCCCAAGACATGCTGCGCTGATTACTTTTTTTAAAGGGGAAGGTGATAACATTGAGAACGGCGCCGCGACCCACGGAGATTTTAAACACGGGTGGCTAAGCAGAACCTCCATATTCAGTAGCAGCAGAGCCCTGGATATTCGATACTAGCCCAATCCACCGTCCTCCGGAGGCTGTTTGCGGGCTTCGTGAGAGGAAGCTGTCTGTTCGGAAACAGGATCCAGCTGGGCTCTTCTTGTGGGGTCGCGAAACCTCGACTCGCTCCTGAGCAAAGCCGGCGCGAAACCCGCCTCTCTCTAAGTGGCCGGGCAGCCGGCGGCCACTTCTCCTTCCGCCCCAGATCTCTTTCCAGCCGCCGGCGACATCTTGGGCCCGGCTCTCCCAGCAGCCCGAGCAGCTACGCAGAACAATAGCTGCTCCTCCCGGAGCGAGACTCCCCGCCCTCCCCCCGCCAGGCCTTTACCTGAGGCTGCACCGTGGTGGAGAAGGAAAACATCGTCGCCACTTCCGGCCCCGCAGACGGACCGGCCCGCTCTCCGCAGCCTCAGGCCGGGGCCTCGCTTCTCGGCCCTTCCGGGCTCTTCCTGGACAGGGGGAAAAGGGGAACTCGGAGGCTACTCCGCTCTCATGGAAAATGGCCGCCTCCTGCCGCCGGCACAGCCCGCGACGAACCCGACGCGAACGCTCGTCCGCTAGCCCGGATGTGGGCGGCCCAGCAAGAAGTGCTTCCGGGTCATCCGCAGGTCTCTCCCCTTTTCTTAGCCAACGTGGAGCGGCGCTTAAGACTCAGCGGGGAGTTTTGAGTGCGGGATGGATGCGCCTTTGGGATTCCTAGAGCTAGATGCTTTGGGGTGCAGAGGGGCAGCTCGTATTGCAGTCGTGTTGCTTGCTAATGCTTTTCCTACCGAGAAACCTCACTCAGACAACCCAGTTGCACGGCCTGCATTATTATCATCGTTAAAGAGCATAGCAGGAACATAAGAGGGCAGTGTAGTGATTAGGGTGTCCAAGGTTCAAACCCCATGGGTCACTTACCCTCAGCCTAACCTACCTCACAGGGTTGTTGTGAGGATAAAATGGGGAGGCACGGTGGGTTATAAACGAAAAAATAAATAAATATGAAGAGCCTGCCGGATCAGGCCAGAGGCCCATCTAGTCCAGGTCCAGCATGCTGTTCTCACCGTGGCCCAGCCCTATGTGGAGGCTGGGGACTGAACCTGGGGCCTGCATAGAAGGTATATACATCTTAACATTGAGCTATAGCCCTTCTCCCAAAACCACATTTGGCCTTGAACTCAGTAGCAATGTAGCACCCTGCTTGTGGTTAACACTTAGCTGGAATGAAATATTCAACGCAGCAATAGAGAAATTAAAATAATAATTTATTTGTCAGACAAATAAATATGAGGCACAGTGGTATATGGTTACCAAGCTCTGGCCTGGCCTCCTGCCATTCAGGCCAGCACTTATATTTCCTTAATCCAGCCCCCTTGCTCCTCCTGTGGCTGCCTCTGTCCAATCAGCCTGGTTGAAATTCCTATTGGCTGTTTGCTAGAACCAATCACAAAAGATACACCCATTTCCTTCTGCCCTTTTATGGAAATCAAAAAGCTATATATTCTTCTATCTATAAATGACAAATAAGTAGTAATATATCTTACATGTGTCTCAACAAGGAATCTTAATTACCAGCTCACCTCTTGCCCTCCTTGCCCTATTGCCTTCCAAAACAGATGGTTAATCTTGAATTTTTATCTTAAACATATGTCAAGGATTTTGAGTTCACATCAACATTGAGAGATCTCCTTCATCTGAAGGTTTCTAAACAAAAGGCCTGACAACCATATATCAGGAGTGCTCGATGGCGTCTCCTGTCTGGCAGGAGGCTGGTGGCTGATGGCCCCTGTGATCTCTTCCAACTATATGAAATAAGAATCTAGCATTTCTTAAATCCTTTGCATAATTATATTTAAGCTAATATACTTAATACATAAATAACCTTTTAAAAGGAAAAGAAATCTTAAAAGGATCTTAGTTTAAGAAAGAAACAGCTTTAGAAAAGACTTCCCAAAAATGCTCTCTTTCTCCAGCCAAGCCAGTTGTCTTTTTCACTGCTCTTGACCTTTTTAACCTTAGGAAGAAGATATGGCTTATTTTACTATTTATCCACCCTTAATTTGTAGGGTCAGTGTAACCTTGGCTCTCCCTTTTTACGAATTTGAGAATTGTTTTCTGCTATAAATCAGGGGGCCCCCTTGTCTAGGAGTAAAAACATTTTGCCAAGGTTCTTAGGCAGCTGGTCTTCTGCCTGGCATAAAACATTTGAAAATCTTTAAGCTTTTTAAGATACAGGCCCTGATTAAACATATAAGCTTTAATAAAAATGCAAGCTTATGATTAGATGCCTCAGCAATTTATAAATGCTACTATTTATATAGACAGATTATATACAAAATGACACACACAGCAACAGATTTATTATGGTACAATCTTTCATTGACCCACAGTTCACTGCATCAAATACATAAAGTGTTATCTTCAACTGACAGGTAAAAGCTGGGGTTAAATGACAACGAAATGCAAAATGTGCATTTTTCAACAACTACATCTGCTTTATTCAGTGCATTTTTCTAAAAAAATGTTTAGGGGTACTCTCATTTTGACTCAAGAAAATCACCATTTTATAGTCCAAATCGGAGAAAATAAATGCAGGAAATGGACAAAAGTACAAAGATTCACAAAATGTTTAGCGGTATGCATACCCCTAGAAAAAAAGCACTGGCTTTATTCATTTGAGTTGTCACAAAATCTATTTTTTACATTTTATTGACATTTAACCCTACTCTTTACACTTTGTTAAAACGTATACAATCACGTAAAAGTTTCCAATAACCCCCCTCCCCCACTCCAGGTTCCTTGACCTTTAATAGGTGCATGACATACAGCAATTGAACTGGTGATGCTTCATCCATTC
Organism: Podarcis cretensis; assembly: GCF_951804945.1. Taxonomy (NCBI): domain Eukaryota; kingdom Metazoa; phylum Chordata; class Lepidosauria; order Squamata; family Lacertidae; genus Podarcis; species Podarcis cretensis. The sequence continues at coordinate 21,551,216 of NC_137181.1, forward strand.
CAATGGTGATATTAGACACCAATATCCATCTAATTTCTGCCTTTCGCACACCCTTAAAGATAAAGGACTCCTGGACAATTCTATTCCCCGCCCCACCTCCACCCCATTGTTTTGTTTAGCATGCAGCCTGATGAAGCGTTCAGGAAAACTTGAAAGCTTGCATGATATGATTGTGGTTGTTGGTTCTCTCCGGACAGAGAGATGAGGTGATGATTATTTTACTATTTATATGCCCCAGCCACTCCACCAAAATATAAAAAACACCGTAAAACATCAAGCATTAAAAACACCCCTTCCTTCAGATGTCCTCTAAAAGCCATATACTGTAGTTGTTTATCTGTCTGACATCTGATGAAACGAACACGCCCTGTCTCTTCAATATCAGACCAGCAGCCCCGCCCTGTGGTGTTGAAAAGCGACAATATCCTTCGCTTTTCGAAGTCCAACGGGAAGGCGAGAGACGCCGATGCTCAGCCGGAAGTGTTTGTCGAAAACCTCTTAATTCGAGTCTACCTCTACGACTTGGCCGGGTGTCCGGCGTGCGGACCGTTTCCACCCCTTTTTTTTTCAGTTGACGTCCGGCGTCATACGTACGCACGCTGGGGGGGGGCGGAGCTTATCTTTGAATTTGTCGCGGGGCGAAGCTGGGGCTGGGGCCGCGCCGGGTGGGGGGACGGGAGAGGAAGAGAGCGGGCGGAGGAGGAGGAGGAGGAGGGAGGCGAGGATGGGGTCGGTGGAGCCGGCGGCGGCGGCGGCGGCGCCTCTCCAGGACAGCAGCCTGCGTGAGGAGACGGCGCCCGGCTCGTCCCGGGCGAGGCGCGGTGCGGCGGCCCAGCCGCCCTCCATCGAGGACTTCGCCATCGTCAAGCCCATCAGCCGAGGCGCCTTCGGGAAGGTCTACCTGGGCCGCAAAGCGGGGAAGCTGTACGCTGTCAAGGTGAGTGGCCTCCGCGCTGCAGTGCCCACCGGCTTCCTTATGTTATTATTGTTATTACTATTATTATGAGGGCCGGATTTAGGTTTGATGAGGCCCCTAATGGGGCCCTTTCTATGTCCAGCTGTCCTTTGTCAACAACAAACTGTCGCTGTTTTTTGTGTTGAATATATGCTATACAGTGGTATCTCGGGTTACATACGCTTCAGGTTACAGACTAACCCAGAAATAGTACCTTGGGTTCAGGATGAGAACAGAAATCGTGCTCCAGCTAAAGTGGTGCTTCAGGTTAAGAACAGTTTCAGGTTAAGAACGGACCTCCAGAACTAATTAAGTACTTAACCCGAGGTACCACTGTATGGTAATTTATGGACCTAATAGGTATCTAAAGCCATTTGCACATAACAAATAGGACCCTACACAACACAAAACATTGTTGCTGTATGTAGGTTTTATTTTATTTGTCTTTTAACTTATATTTTGGAAATGTACATCCGGGTTTTTTCCTTTAAATTTTTTTGGGCCCCCAAGAGAGTGGAGCCCTAAGCTGTAGCTTGTTTAGCTTATACCTAAATCTGGCTCTTCTTCTTCTTCTTCTTCTTCTTCTTCTTCTTCTTCTTCTATATTTTTCATCTGTTTGCCATCCGACTGGTGCCTTCCCGCCTCCTCTAGGGTGGAGACCAGAGACAGAGACTTTTCTGTGGTGGCTCCTAGCCAAGGAGGCCCCGCCTACAGGTGTCACATGCTGTCAGTTATGCTCCAGGCCTCCTTCCCCTCTCCCCACAACTATTTCCACAAGCTATTAATAACAGCAAATATACACTTTCTTTCACTTTAGCTAGACACTCATTGGGCTTCAATTGGCTGTTACCGTTTCGGAATGCATTCTTAACTAGGTCCACTCAGAAGGCCTGTTGAATTCAGTAGGGCTTATTCTCAGGTAAGTGAGTTGAGACTAGCCCCTAGGTTTCAGATTTGCTGTATTAGTTTGTATGCCTTTATTTTACCAGTTATCAGTAATAGCATTTTCAGTTATTTCTTACTACTTGGTTTGATATGCTGGAAACGTAAGTATCTGTTGAAAGTGTGACATATTGGATAGATGAAAACATTTTAAAAAGCAAACAAACAATGAATTCCTCCCTCTTCTGTTTATCAACCTATTCATGTATTGCTTTACAGGTAGTAAAAAAAGCTGACCTGATCAATAAGAATATGGTCCATCAGGTGCAGGCAGAGAGAGATGCCCTGGCTCTCAGTAAAAGTCCTTTCATTGTGCACTTATACTACTCACTTCAGTCTGCCAACAATGTCTACTTGGTGAGTAAACTACTTACAGTGCCTTAAGGTAGCTTCCAAAATATGCTCCCCAACTAGTTTTAGAGAAGTCTGTCTTCTTTGAAAGGTAGCATTTAAAAACATTTCAATTTTTTTGTTTTTGTTTTCTGTTCTCTTCTTGACCAACTTTGACCTTTTTTCAGGATAGTCAACTTGGAAAAGAAACAAGCTGTAGAGACCCCAAGTATATCTCTGTATTAAGGCACCATTGATTTGGCCCTTTTAAAAATCCCCATAGTTTAATTTCCTTTTCTGCCTATATCATGACTTCTGACATGGCCTCTCTAGAAACTGGCATGCATTCTAGAAAACAGTAATATAAGGAAATCAGGAACTTCACCCACACTCCAGGCATAGAATTATAATAGATGTTATCTCTGATCTAAGAGAACAATGAATGTCTTTTATAGTAACATTTTTCACTGGCAGGTAATGGAGTATCTCATTGGTGGAGATGTTAAATCTCTTCTTCACATATACGGCTATTTTGATGAAGAAATGGCAGTGAAGTATATTTCTGAAGTAGCACTGGCTCTTGATTACCTTCACAGGCATGGGATAATCCACAGGTAAAATTGGTTTTTGATGCCTTTCTTGCTGCATTTCATTCACTTTTAGTTGAGACCAGGGAGACTGCGGGTGTTTAAACAAGGCAGAATTGAATTCCCCTCTTATGTTACTTTTAATGTCAGTCTAGCTGTTGCCTTTGCAGTTCAACACAGTTCCTCAAGGAATCAAATCTGTCACTTAGCTTGTTCTCCTAATGGTATTTTGTTTTCCAGTAAGTGATATTAACATAAATGCAAAACCTCATCAAAGGAAGAAAAAATCCTATTTTTATTTTTTGGTTATTTATTGCATTTATATCATACTTAATGGCAAAAAATAACCCTACTAACATAGGACAAATATTCCCTCCTCTTTTGAAGCACAGGGATTTGTGTCCTTTTCATGCAAACTTATTAGACTTATTTCTTATGAAAGCTACTTGGTGCATAGACCTGCTGACCTAGCATGTATGAATGTTCCTTTGATAGCTTTTTGTGGGAAGTGGGGAGTGACCTCTGAAAACAGTTTCCCCATGTTACAATAAGCCACCTGCATCTGTGCTGCAATGTCATTTCATTTTCTTTATACCTGCAGAGACCTGAAGCCAGACAATATGCTGATATCTAATGAGGGTCACATTAAGCTGACAGACTTTGGTCTCTCCAGAGTTACTCTGAATAGAGGTGAGACATGTATACACCGCAGGCCATCTCATGCGTACACATGTGTATATGTGTGTGTATCTAAGAGATGATTGGAATTCTCCCAGATATATATTGATGCATGCCTATATTTTTTTCTTATTTAACTGAACATTTGGAGAAGCTTGGAACTCTCCACATTGCCAAAAAACCAACATTGTGAGCAGCTGCTTTTCGTTTTACTATGCTCAAGCTTATGGAATGTAATAAAGTAATATTTTGGCTTGCAGTGACCTCTACTGGCAAGTGCAAGTATAAATAGCTAAACAATGTACTCAGATTTATACCATTTGATCAGATAATCCCCAGTGCATCTTACACAGATTATAACAATTCAGTACAGCACAATTAATTCCCTCAAGTGATGGGACATCCAAGGGAGATGTTGGGGATGGAGGAAAGACTTGGATGTAGCGCTGGTTCAAATATAACACTAAGTCAGACCATGGCTTAGCACAAATGCACAAGTCTGAGGGTTCCTAGAGAGGAAATTGTGTGACCACTGTGCTCCTCCCCAGGACCTCTTGCTGATGTACCCCATAAGCTTAAGCCATGGTTTGGCTCAGTGTGCTATCTGAATCTGGGCTTGTGGTTTGTCTCCTCCAGCAGCCAGTGCAGGATTAAGCCCTGTCCTTCCTGCATCAGGGGGTGGATGGGAAATTGACCTCAAAGCCCAAATCAGCCCCCCTGGTGGCCAGAATTTTCCCACCTCTGCTGTAAACCTAAGCCTCTGTTGCAGCTTATGGTTTATCTGGAGCGAGACAAACCATGAGCTAAATGATGCCTTGGCTCGCAGCAGCTCAGTAGCAAGATGACTGAGGGAAGAGTGTTGTAGCTGCAGCATTTTCTCTCCAGGAACCACATATTCACACTAAACCATTGTTTGGCCACAGTGATCCATGCGACGGTCATCTCCAGGCTTGACTACTGTAATTCGCTCTTTGCGGGGCTGCCCTTGAAGCTGTCCCAGAAACTCCAGCGGGTACAGAATGCTGCAGCGAGGCTCTTCACAGGGTCTCTGCCATGGGAGCATATTCACCCAGTGCTTTTCAAGCTGCACTGGCTCCCGGTGGAGTACAGGGTCGGATTTAAGGTGCTGCTTTTGACCTTTAAAGCCCTTCACGGCCTAGGACCCTCGTACCTACGGGACCGCCTCTCCCGGTATGCCTCACGGAGAGCCTCAAGGTCCATAAATAGCAACACCCTAGTGGTCCCGGGCCCTAAGGAAGTTAGATTGGCTTCAACCAGAGCCAGGGCCTTTTCAACTCTGGCTCTGGCCTGGTGGAATGCTCTGCCTCATGAGACCAGGGCCCTGCAGGATCTGATTTCTTTCCGCAGGGCCTGTAAGACAGAGTTGTTCCGCCTGGCCTTTGGCTTGGAGCCAATTTGATTCCCTCCCTCTCTCTCTCTCTTTTTTCTTTTCCTTCTCCTCCTGCGATGAGGCTACATTTTAATATTTTAATTGTTCCATTATTTTAATGTTGTATTTTATTTTTGTTTTTAAGTTGTAATCATTCTTCTTATTTTTATTATTGTTTGTAAGCCGCTCTGAGCCCGGCCTTGGCTGGGGAGGGCGGGGTATAAATAAAAAATTATTATTATTATTATTATTATTATTATTATTATTATTAGTGTTATGTACAAACCAGCTCATGATGTTAAATCATTTTCCCAACCTGGTGCTCCTATCACCATTTCTACTGTTCATATGGGGCCTATAGCCAAGTCTAAAGTTAGAGCTAAATGCGCTTCACTGCAGTCTAAAAATACTTTTTAAAACCAAATTATAAAGTAGGTCCTAATACTCTTACTCTTTCTTCAGAACTAAATATGATGGATATTCTCACTACACCATCCATGTCTAAACCTATGCAAGACTATTCACGCACTCCTGGACAAGTGTTGTCTCTCATCAGTTCCTTGGGTTTTGTAAGTAGACAAAATAATTTCCTGTTTCCCAGATGATTAGAACATAGGCAGCTGGCTTATACTTTTGGTCCATAAAGCTCAGTATTGTCTGCACTGACTGGCAGTTTCAGACAGAATGGTAGGAATTGATCCTGGGACTTCCTGCATGAAAAGCATGTTTCTCAGCCTGTGAGCACAACTCTTTTCCTGGTTCTAGTAAATTTCCTGAGAAAGTTCTCAATCTTTAAAAGTATTAGACAGTCCCTGAATTTCAGCTGACATTTCCTTCTCCCTGTAAAGCAGGGATGGGGAGTCTATGGTCCTCCATATGTTGTGGACCCCAACTCCCATCAAGCTCAGCTAACATGGCCAATAGCCAGGGATGATGAGAGTTCTTGTCCAGCAACATCTGGAGGCTACAACTTCCTTGTTCCTGGCATAAAGCATGTTACAAGAACCTTTTGGTGCAAAGATCCAGTTACATCAAGTGTGTATAGGATATCAAATAATAAAATGTTATGGACTGTCTTGTACCTGGTTGTTTGTGTATCTGTTGAACAAGCGTCTCATTTTGACAGTATACCCCAGTGGCAGGGACAGTGCATGCACCTAGTCCAAGCCCTCTTTGTGGAAATGCATCTCAGCTTTCTCAACGATTTGTTTCCCCGCTATCCGTGAACCACAAAGACTACAGTTCTGTGTCAAACAAGCTACTGAAAGCATGTAAGTATAAAAGAGTTTCCTATCTTCATGTGTCTAAATACTTTCTTGTGAATGCCCTTGCCATCAGAGATGTGGCAGGTGGTGGTTAGGGGAAGGGCCTTCTTGGTGATGGTGACCCATTTTTGGAACATAGGCCATGGAACATATTGTAGTCTCCTCCCAGCTCCAGGTTCTTTTAACTTTTAATTTATTCATTATCATTTATGCTGCTTTTTGTGCAGCTTTGAGATTTGTGTGTGGTGGTGCTTTGTAGGTGCTTATTATTAGTACAGGCAACTCCCAATTTATGTAGGGGTTATGTGCATTTAAGTGAAATTGTGTATACCTGTATTTGAAACACCATTGAGAAAGCCTGCAAACACCCCATTCTGCCTCTACCCTGCCCCGTTCTGCCCCCTGTGGCGTTTGCCTCCTAGGATGGGTCATAAGGAAAGGGTTAAAATAGGTGTGATGTGATTGGCCAGCGAGAATGCAAGGGGGGAATAAAAGTTAGAGTGGGGGGTTTTGATTGTCAGTTGAGGTTTGGGAGTTGAGAGTTGAGGTTTAAGAGTTGAAGAAGGAAGAGGGAGGTTTAGGTGTGGGTTGGTAGAGTTGTATTGTGAGAGAGTGAGAGGAATTGGTAGGTGGAGTCAGATAGACAGTTGGAATAATCAGTTTGGAGTTGTTAGGAACTAAGAATAAGAAACTGACAAGAGAAAAATTAACTGAAACCATAAGCTTGTTCCTGCATTTAAAAATAAACTTGATTATTTGTTTATGTTAACAACTGACTGGACTCCATGTGTCCCTGTGAGATAGAGGGTGGTGGCAGCGGAAAAAGCAATCGCAGTGGCGGCACAGGGTCAATAGACGGTCAAATGTCCGGGGGCCCTGTGTGTGATCGCCACACCCCCTTTTGTGACACTTCCGGGTTTAGTGTGGTGTGCACGCATGTGGTCATGCACATATTGGACATGCCTAAAATGGTCACTGCCTGTATACTGTATTTCTGTATTGTAAGCTGCCCAGAAAGGTTTCTGGTGGCTGAACCCAAATAAATTCAGATATACAGAACTAGGGTTCACACTGTTTTATTGAAATAGTCTTTAAACTTTTGAGATTTGGGGCCTGTTTTAGCCTCAGCCTTCAACAGAGAAACCAAATTGCTGTGATGTGAATGCAGTTTTATTCTCCAGGATAGAAGGGTGGGCATTCTAGCTGCATTGACTGTCTTGTTTTCTTTTATTGAGGTGGTTTCTTTTCTCCAGATAAGTGGCTAATCTTAGTGCCAGTGTAATGTTGCGACCAAGTGTAGTAACCACATTCACCGGGCAGAACTCCATATTGCACACGAATCCCATTTCCCCCTTTTTGTCTTTTGACTACATTTATATTACTGCTTTTTATAGCTTGGGTGTATTTTATAATAATTGAAAGAAGACCTTGCTTCATTGCCACTTGCATAATGTACTTCTACTGTATTATTCATATTGAATGTCGCAGTAAGAATAATTATCAAGAATTCTTCTGGAATTGTGAGCGGGGGCGGGGGGCTGTAAGGCAGGGCAAGCTGATAGTTACATACTTTTTCTAGTCTTCCCTCACTGTTGAGCTGATTTGCCATGAAACTGGCTACAATGCTTTTTGTGTCTTCATAAAAACATGAATTGCTATTTCTGAAGGTTTAGATTCTTCGGCTATAACACCAGGAATGCCTGTGAGGAGTCTGACCCCAACTCTGCATCAGTGCAGGAAAAGGTTTGGGACTTCCAGCGCCAGTAGCCATTCCCGCACCCAATTATCCAGCATGGAGTCAGAGTGCTGCAGCAGCCCCAGGTGGGAAAAAGACGTGCAGGTCAGGACGACTTCTTTTCTTTCTGATGGTTTCTTTTTTTCTTCCTCTAACTTTCCTCTAAATAAATAATTCAGAATCTACCCTGTGAGGAGGGCATTGTACCACATTCCAAAGCCTAAAAAAGTTAACCTCCCAGAAGGGCAGTCCTTAAGCCTTCTATCTTCTTGGGCTTTTCAGTACAGGTACAAGCAGATTCCAAGGTAGGCATATAGTAATCCTAGGGCTCACATAACCTCCTCCTGTCCCCCTTCTTTCAAACATGCTGCTGTGTAAAGAAACACAAGCCCCAAACTAGGAGAAACCTTGTGGGTTTGAACACAAGGTCTCTTGGGGCAACAAATCAAGTTCTGCTTTCACATAGGGTCTAAATAGAAAGATTATGGTGCTCCTGTAAGAATGAAGAAACCTTAGATCTGCCCTTGATTTTACGATGCATAGGAGATTTGGGGTAAGGAGAAAAGGAGTATCGCCAGAACAGGCACCTAGGACTTCTTTGCTGTACGATTACACAGCTCTTTTTTCAAGTGTAATGTATGTGCAGCAGAGTGCATTGTTCGTAAAGTGTTTTATTCCACCTGTTAAGTTTTCAGTATGGTGGATGTGATTTTGGCAGGGAAAATGCAAACTAGAAACCACCATGATTAAGGACTGCCCCTTTCTATACAAACCTTCTTGGGCACTCAGGTCTGTACTGAAGGCCCAGTTCTATTCTTTCTCTTGTCCCCTTCCACCCCAGAAGCTATCTGAAGTATGATGGATGTATCACAAAGCAAAGCCTTCTCAGTCTTGGTGTCTAGATTTTCATCCTAGAGAAACCTGCTCACCTTTTGGCAAGCAGCCAAGACCAAACCCTTTCTGCAAGCACTTGAATTGGAGGGAAACAGTTTTGTGTTGCTGTTGTATTCCTTTTAATTGTGTATGGTTTTTGTTTTAATCTACTGCAAATTTAATGTACAGTATGTTGTTAAGCTGCCCTGGGACAGGGTCTCTTGACTAAAAGGAGGAATAGGGAACTGTGTAATAAGTTTGTATAATTTATTAATTCGTTTAAGCATTTTCATACATTTGGAAGTACTTGATTTTCAGGAAGCAGAAGATATACTCTCATCTGCCCCAGGTAAAGAGAATGTACCAGAGAAGGCCAAGGATACAAATTTTCTGCTTGTCAATGATGCTAAAGGCTTAAAGCAGAAAACACTGGAGTCTGTCATCTCCCCTATTAGTAGCAATGACTCTGGGAACAGGCGCAAAGGACGGATTGGACATTTTGACTCTTGTGATATTTCTATAAGGACTAGCGCTATTAAAGACCTCGGTCGAAAATGTCTTTCAGAATATAAAGAATGGGAAGGAAAGGGCTGTACAGAACAACCTGCTCTGACTAAAAAGGTTGCAAAATCTAGTTACCACTTGTCCCTTTTGGGAGATAAGGAGACAATGTTGGAGATGCGAGGTGTCAAAAGATCTTTTGAATCAATTGACACCAGCCCTTCACAAGAACGGATCCTTGCCAAAAAAAGCAATTCAGAATACAAACGGGGCTGTAAAATTCCAGAGAAACAAAGCACAGGTTTAACAACTGAAATCTGTTCTTTAAAACTTGATGGACACCTGCGAGAGACCTGTACAAATGAAGCTCAAGCAAAAGATTGCTGTTGCACTGAACAAAACAGGGGTTGCAAACCAGCCAATCCTCTAATAGCAAAGAATCTCATGCATGATCTAGATGCAGATTGTGAAAAAAATGAGAAAAAGGAACACATGAATTCCAGTTTCTTATCCATTGATGATGAAAAGCCTTTAGCAAGCATGAGTGTAGACTCGGATCTGTCCCTTCGAGAAGTATCTACTGCAGAGAGTCACTTGGAAAAGCGCCTTTCCGATTTTGATGGAAGCATTAAAGATCTCACCTTTGAGGAGCTAAAAACAGAGAACATGTCAACAACATCAACTTATTGCTCAGATGCCTTGCCGAGAAGTGAAGAAGTACATGCTGTCCAGGAGAGCAAACCATTGTATCATGAGCAGGACAAAAACCTGAAAGGTGTCACTGAAATGCACACTGACGATAACTGCTCTTCATCTGTGGAGATGAAGGCACTGAAACTCTTAAAGAAAAATGTGGTTGCTTTTCGGAGTTACAACAGTCAGATCAGTGTGTCTAATACATCTGAGCCTTCAAGAATTAGCTGGATGACTGTAGAAGGAATGGATATCTCTGCTTGCAGTGGCTCTTATCCCATGACTGTTACACCTGCACAAAAGGGAGCACCTTACAACGTATTTCAGGTAGGTACTAAACAGGCTTACTGAACATTGTGCAGTATCAAAGGGCCACTTGATACAAGTCAAATGCCCTTATTGAAGGGACAGAGTTAGAGCTGCCTTTTCAGTTACATTAATATTGCCTTAAACGTGTTGATTTAAGTAGACATAATGGTGTACTTGAACATAATACTTGGTTGTAAGGCAAATAACCAAAGTGATTTAGAAGAAATTAACTCCCCCCCCCAATACTTTGCAATATGAAAATATTGAGAAAAATGGATACATCACTGGTGATATTTCTTGGCAGAAGGAACAGGCTCTAGCCGTTCCACACCTAACTCATTCCTACACAGATTTAGAAGTTGTGAGTACCTTGTATGTACTTTGGTGAAAGTGTGTGTGACCACACCATGGGGAATTCACTGCCAGTCACTGGGCACCACTTATGTGTTGAAATAGTTTTTGTGTATTACAGTATAATTTCCTGCGCAGGGAAGTCATTGTGTGTGAAATGGTTGTAGGCCTTGAGGGAGGTTCTGAAGGAGGCAGTTAACTTGAAGAAGACGGGTGTACATTTCTTCTTTTCATTTGGTGACAGTTTAGTTGAATGTAGACCCCATTTACACAAATGACAAATCAGTGGGTACAACTAAGCAAAGTCCTCTTCATATGTATGAACACATGATGAGGTTTTCCGATCTTAAATGGGCTTACTCAGCTTCATACAGTGGTACCTTGGGTTACATACGCTTCAGGTTACAGACTCCACTAACCCAGAAATAGTGCCTCGGGTTAAGAACTTTGCTTCAGGATGAGAACAGAAATTGCACTGCGGCGGTGGGAGGCCCCATTAGCTAAAGTGGTACCTCAGGTTAAGAACAGTTTCAGGTTAAGAATGGACCTCCAGAACGAATTAAGTTCTTAACCTGAGGTACCACTGTATGCTAATGCACACAATGGCCAAACCCTCAGCCCTTTATGATGTACACGTATAGTGATCTTTCCACGGGAACATGAACTGTGGTCAATCAGAATTTATGTTTCAGTATGGGGAGCCCAATGCACGTGCATCTATGCAGAGCTCCTTTTGGACTGATGTCAGTTGTGCATTGGCTGTGGTAGTGGTACATGTCAGTCATGCATATTAGTATCTAGAGGGTGGAGTTAGTCCATTTATGCACGATCCCTTTCACATGCTTATACTGCTGTGAGTCCTGGAAGACCTGGTCACTGCCTTGTAGGCCTTTTCCACCTGGTCTGGGAGGGCAGGGCCCTGACTTAACTCCAACTCCAAAAGCTGAGGCTGCTGAACAGACTCTTGGGCTGGCGTGTTGTTTGGGGATTTTTGTTGTTGGAGGTTTCTGTATCTTGATTTTAGATCTTATGGTTTATGTGGAAATTATTCAGTTTGGTTGTGTGTTTTTGATGTTTTATTTATTGTTTATGACCACTTTTGTCATGTTGCAGTTACTTATTTCTTAAATGTTGTAAGCCACCTTGAGCATAGTTTGAACTATGGAAAGGCGGCATCCACATACAATTATGTATGAATGTAAATCTGTTTTGTTGACAGATTCTCTCTGTGGCTGTTGTGCATTTTCTTCAGTGCTGTTTTAGGAAGAGCATCTTGGTCAAATGGTGCAGTTTAGTCTTAGTGATGTTCATGCCTTAAAAATGAACACGTTTTACTTTCTGGATACATAAATAGTGCCTCCTATGTTTTTATGGATTAACTATAATTACTGCTAAAAGCTGCATATAAAACTGATCATAGAGGGCATTGTTGAAAAATACATCCCTGGAAGTCATTGGGTTAAGACTAATCAATAAGAGTTGCTGGTAGACTCTTTGAAGAAGGGTAAGAAGTTCCCAAGAGTAGATCTTATGGGAGAGAAGCAGTTCCCAGGCACATCTTTCAGTCTTCATGAGTGCATCTCTTCTATAGATTTGACACATCCATAGCTTCATTGGCCTTGAGTGGTTGGTCTAGCTTCATAATGGATTCTAGAAATAAAGATTCAGAACCTCTCGTTCCTTTCACACTCACTGTTCATGTGTAGCAAGAGGCCTTGATAAGACAAATGTCATTTATTATTAAAAACCATTTAAAATGGTCATATTCAGTGAAGGCATTTCTTAATGGAATGTGAGAAAGACTTGGCACAAAAGGAGGCAATTGGAAAACCTTTTTGCTTGAGAAGTCCTCATTAGGATGAGGTAGTAATGAACACTTTGGATTCACATGAGTATTGAGAGGCTTAGATTCAGAGGGGCCATCATTGCTGGATGCTTTTTCGGCTCCACAGTTCAAGTAATTGAGCCTACAGCCAGTGTGAAAGTATAAACTTATAGCTTGTTTGATACCTGTGTTTGATATATCTATTCTTGGACATCAGACCCCTCAAGGAAACAGTGGTACACCATACAGGACCCCCAAGAGTGTCCGAAGAGGAGCTACTCCAGTAGAGAGAGAACGCATTTTAGGAACCCCTGACTACTTGGCACCCGAGCTCCTCTTAGCAAAGGCTCATGGTAAGCAAACTGCAGTATAATTTCATGTATCTGTTACACACATTTCCTCATTTTTGTAGTGAGATCTGGCTCACTGCAGTTGAGAGCACTTTGATGTTAGACATTACTGGAATCTGGGTTTAATCTTAGACGTTCCTAAGGGTTAAGGGGTTTTTCTTTTCCTTAGTCTTTCATTGCACTATTATCCAAAAAGTTTCCTAAATTCAATTTTCTTTGCACAGGAGGGGAGGAAAGTGAAAGTTTTTGCTTTCAGCGTTTCATTAAATCACAGTTATGGTCTAAATCCCATTGCAGATGAATTTGAACTATGATTTATTCCCACATTGGGGTGGAACAAAACAGGATCAAACCATTGTTTAATAGTTTGGTTTGTTCTCCTGGCTAGGTTTTTCTGGGTTTGCACCAGTTCAGAATGACAGGGAGAAAAATGGTATGACCCAATGCTAGAGAAACAATTGCATAATAAAATATGGTTATCCTTAACACACTGTTTTTTGTATGTGCACTGTTAGCTTAAGCAGATGCATTCATACATACAACCCTTGAGTTGCACCCTGGAGCAGTATAGTTTGCAAGTATTGCCATTTGATCCTGCAAAATTTATAAACCATCCTCTAATCTCTGCTAGTATGTGATAAATAGACAATGTAGCAAAATATTCATTGTGCGTTTATATATTAAGTTAACCATTTTAAGGAAGCAAAGCTAGGATACTTGTCTTTAGAAAAATACCATGTGTTGGTGAATTTGTAAAAAAAGATACTCATTAGAAAAATGTAAAAACTGAGTGCAATGTAATGAAGTTTTTTATATATATTTATCAAAATGTTTTCCTGGTGTTCTGTGTTTTTTTTTTTACACACAGGAGTTCAGGTCACTGGTAAGTTTGATTATAGCACTTAACAGAACAGTCAAAGCATAATTTGATCACACTGTTTAAGATGAAAGAAGAGTGAGAGATCCGCATGACTTGGCATATAGCTGTATCAGCTTCTGCTGCTGCATCTTTTCCCTGTTCCGTCAAGGAAAGGGGCGGGGTAGAAAAAAATAACTATACAGCAGCAGCAACAAGAAGTAATAAAAACACCGTGGCATCTTAATGTCCAGTACATTTAATATGGCATAAGACCCATTTCATTGTTCTTTCCAGGCCATACTGGCAATAAGCAAAACATTTCCTTGTCCTTCCTTTCTTGCTTACAAATGCCGTGTTGTAATCCTAGTAGAGGGCTCCATTCTTTTGTTTTCTGAAGCCTGCTGCATAGAGATGATGATGGTGGTGATATTTTAAAGAACAAATCTCGTGTGGAGGGTGGAAACATACTAATTCCTTTTACCACTCTTAATTGCAGTTAGTAGGTCTGTCCTGCAAAGGTTAATATGCAGTAGCAATAGCACATAACTAATCATCTGGAAAAATCTGTGGAATTAATGTTGTTTTCTCACAGGAGGAAACCAACATACCCAAGTTACAATTCTTCTTTTGAACATAGTTTCTCTATAATAGGACAATCTGGTTTCAGCAAAACACATACTAAACTAGAGCTGAGGTGGGCAAACTTGGTCCTGTGCTGTCTGCAGCTCCTTGTCTAGTCATGGATACCAAGAGGGATCCATCTACACTGGCACTTAAGACTGGGGTAAAGAGTTGGTGTAATCTGAACAGATCCATCAGGGGAGAAGGACAGCTTGAGGATATATTGAAGCAGAGTCTAAGGACAGAATTGACAGGAAGAAAAGTAATAATGCTGGGAGTTATGGATACAGTGTCATTTATAAATGGAGAAGTGTGGGAATTGTGTGCCATTTGACTTTTAACCATATAAGTTTGTCTTGTAGTGAAAATCAGGAAGCTTGACTTGAAAAATGTGGCCATTTTATCAAATATGAAATACAGTTTTCTCAACACTTCTATAGGATGTGATCTTATTAGACTTTGACAGCTTTATGCATATTCCTACTCCCCCCCCCACAAAAAAATCCTTTCACATTGTTAAATGCTACTTGCTTCACTGATTGCTGGATATATATTTATTAGAAATCAAGAGGTAAACTGAATTGTAGAAAGAGGCTTTAGGTAACTTGATACACCTAGTTTTTATTTCATATGAAAACTACCATATTGATTAAATGAATGGGCTGGTTTCTCATGTGTATGCTCCTGACTATCTGCCGTTGAGTATTCAAATACAGACAGAATGTATGAACCAAACAATTTGTTACCAGCTAACAGAAACTTCTGCAATTACCGAAGTTGCTGAGGTCTGATGACTGGGGTCATTCAGTTCACCTGTTGTATTCGTGCACACAAGCACATACTCTTGGGTGGTTTCACCGCTGTGTACTGAGAACCCACTGGACAGTGGGGGTGGGTGAAACAGCAGTAAAATGTACCAGCATCCGCAGTGCAAGCAAGTTTTCACAGCAAGTGCATCCTTCCTTCCTGACATGATGGGCTGTCTGGAGCTTTAGCTGTGCAGCAGCTGCAAAGTGCATGTTGCTTTTTAATGGCTTGTGGTGTCTCAACAGCTTTGCCTGCTTGGTCTTTGACTGCACTTGATCAGTATTCAGTTTCATTAAGAGCATACCAATAGCCTGTTAAGATCAGGCCAGTGGCCCATCTAGTCCAACATCCTGTTCTCACAGGGGCCAACAAGATGCCTGTGGGAAACCAGGAAGCAGAACATGAGCACAAGAACCCTCTCCCCTCGGTAGTTTCCAGCAACTGGTGGTTGGATGTATTGCTGCCTCCAGCTGTGAAGAATAGAGCAAAGCCATCATGTCTAGTAGCCACAGATATCCATCTCTTCCATGAACTTCTCTAATCCTCTTTTAAAGCCACCCAAGCTTGGGGCCATCACTGCCCTCCTGGGGGAGCTGAGTGAAGAAGTATTTTTTTACCTGTCCTAATTCTTCCAACCTTCTCCTTCATTGGATGTTCACAAGTTTGAGTGTTATGAAAAGGGGGTGGGGCTTTTTACTGTCCACCTTCTCCATGCTAGGCGTAATTTTGTAAACCTTAAAGCTGTCAAAGAGCAAGTAAGTGGAAGTTAGCCATATGCTGTCCTATTCGCACTGCAGAGAGATCTTCCTGTTGAGTCCAAGCTTCTCTGGTGCCTATTTCTACACTAGATATTCACATAAAGATTTACCGTACTTTTCTGTGTATAACATGCTCCTGTATAAGACGCCCCCAATTTGGAGGGACTAAAAATTAAGAAAATGGGGAGAAATTGCCCAGAGTTGTGAGCTTTTTGGGGAGAGGACTGCCCCTCCTAACATATGTCTCCTCGCTGGCAGAAACAGCCAATCGCCCGCCCAATTGCCGCAGCAACAGCCAATCAACACCACCCCTTGCCACAGCCACCAATGACATGCTGCTGACAATTTCTGGCTCGTTGCATAAACCAATCCCACGTCTGTCCCCTCCATGCACTATCTATGTATAAGAAGCCCCCTATTTTAAACATAATTTTAAAATAAAAAACCTATAGTCTTATACACAGTAAAGTACAGTATTTTTAAAATAATGACTTGTTCTCTGCAATCATTAGGCAACTCAGAATTTGTTTTGAATATGAGGCCCTAAATCAGTGGTGGCCAAACTTGTCCCTCCAGCTGTTTTGGAACTACAATTCCCATCATCCCTGACCACTGGACCTGTTAGCTAGGGATGATGGGAGCTGTAGTTAAAAAACAGCTGGAGAGACAAGTTTGGCTACCACTGCTCTAAATGATGTGCTTGGTTCCTTTTTAAAACCTACGAAATGCAGACTTTTGAGATTTTCTTTGCTTACACAACTGGTCTTTGAAAGTCCCAGGGTGGTTTAGAATGGGAGGTGACTTGCTTTGCTCTGCCTTTAAGGAAATATTAACATATTGGGAATAGCAGAAGGGAAAAGGGAAGGTGATTAGAAAGCAATTTCTGCCTTGTATGCTGCTTTCATGAATAACAGGTGTTTGGGCGCTCGGTATCTTCCCAGGCAATACACCTTTGCATAATACCTCTCATGGTGGTCAATTTATGTCGACTTTCTTCACTTCAGGTCCTGCAGTAGACTGGTGGGCACTTGGAGTTTGCTTGTATGAGTTTTTAACTGGAATTCCACCATTCAATGACGAAACACCACAACAAGTATTCCAGAATATTCTGAAAAGGGGTAAATTACCTTACTTTCGACCAAAATTAATTTCAAAAGTTGTTGGTCCAGCATAAGTACAGAGATGTTTTGTGTGTGTTTCTAGATATTCCGTGGCCTGAAGATGAAGAGAAATTGTCAGATGGTGCTCAGAATGCAATAGAAGTTCTTTTAACCATTGAGAGCAGTAAGCGAGCTGGACTCAAGGGTTAGTATATGTTGGTTATCTCTTTAATGTTACCATTATGATTTTTCTTTAGCAATTTAGAAACCTGCAATTTGAGTACATATGTTATTGGAGGGAAGACTATTTGCTATAGCCATTTCTAGTCATTATGTATGAAGATGGTCAGCCCAACACTGTAGCTGCCAGGTTACAATTCTTCCATGGAGCCCATAGCAGTGTATGTGGTTCTCGCCTCTCTTCTACCCTTGAAGCAATTCCAAATAGTAGGATAGGCTGAGATACAGCCATGGCTTGTTTAGTCAGCCTCATGGCTGAGCAGTGGTTTGAATCCCAGATTCCCTAAGCCAGCCTCACATTCTACCCACTACACCACACTGCCTTATTGCTTCTGTTTTTTCCTGTTAGTGTGAATCTGGTTTATCAAATCCACACATCACGGAGTTGCTGTCTAGAGACTGCTTCATTGTGTAGAGCATGCAAGTTCTGGGAACAAAGTGCTGGCTTAGGGCTACCTACTGTAGAAAGAAAACTTTGATGAATGCTTTGCAAAAGCATTTCAAATCTATAAGGGCAGGAGTACATTGGCAAACCCTTACTAAGACAGACGTTTAATTTCAGTCTTATGACTCTAAATACAGTCAGACAAATTTAAGAAAAAATACATTGCAGACATCCAGAATCAGACAAAGAACCTGGAAAGTGCAAGGTGTTCATGCAAAGAAATCTAACCTTTGTTAAAAATTTATTCCAGAGCTGAAACTTCACCCCCTCTTTCATGGTGTGGACTGGGATAATCTGCATAATCAGACCATGCCCTTCATACCACAGCCAAATGATGAAACAGATACTTCCTATTTTGAAGCTAGGAATAATGCTCAGCATCTAACAGTATCTGGATTCAGCTTGTAGTATGGGAAAATGGAATTATTTTCCAGAGAACGGCACATTTAAGAAGCTTCCTTAACATAAGTTTTACTCTCTATTTTCTAATGCACCTAAGTTTTTTAAAAACCTGATTTGCTTTTAACTCTGCATATATATTTATATATATTTCTTACAAGCTGTATTGAAACCATTCATTCCAAACAGCTTCTGAACTATATTTTTAGTGTACTTACAGCACCTTATGTAAGTCTTTAAGTATTATGTATTTAATGGTGGTATAACACAGTGACACTGAACAAAATGTCAAAACATTGGGAGGAAGAGCTGCTTTGTTGTTGAATATACCTGGGAGGTTAAGTGCATAGTGATTATTTTGGTGCCTCCAATTCAGCCACTTTACAGACTCAATTCAAAACTGTTTTCTGACTTTTCAAGCTGTGCCTGTAGAGCAGCCCAAAGATGCTCCTATCCCATTGTGTTCCACATACTTTAGGTAATTTGTATACTGCCTGCCCTGCTGCTTAAGCTGCCAATGTACTAAATTATCTCCAATGTCATTGTCAAGGTCTGTTTCTCCCATCCACCTTACCTATGAACATTGTTTAGGTCCTCACCAATGCCATCTATCAGCCTATTACCTATCTAGTCAACTGTCATTTTATTTTTGGTATTGTGTCCTATCTTTAATTCAAAATATTATCATGTTCAAAATGAAACTATAATCTGAATTATCTAGCAGTCATTACAGAGGTTATCCCACCTGTATAATGCCAGTTTTCTACCTGTAGGCAATATGAGTAATTCAGCAATTAACACCTGCCTACATACTGCTGCCAGTAAATGCAATAAATAAATGATAAAGGTGTGAAGTTATTCACTGATCTTAACAGCCCAGAATAAACGATTACACAATATTTTCAGCAGGTGTACTGGTATTCTGTAAGGTGTATAGAGCAATACTTTGAAACAACTGAGCTGTCAATGCAAATGAATAAAATGAGAACTGTGAGCTAGCTTGCTCTCAGAGCCTACCTACTTTGCAATTCCAGTTAGTTTCCTCCTTCATATAATCAGTGGTGATGGTACCTTCAGGTATCTTCAACCTTTTCAGGCCCAGGACCCACTTTTAACCCAGACATGGGGGCCCATTTCTTAATCTTTTACCATATATTTGCACGGTGACAGCTCTCCTGTTGTGACCCACCCTGGGTCAGGCCATGACCCACTAGTGATTCTCAACCCACCAGTTGAACCCCAATGGCTTATTAGAGGAAAGAGTCTCAAAACCTGACAATCTGCTGGAGTACTTATCTGTTCTGGAGACACACTACCTGGTTTACCTGCTGCTGTCACCCGCCACCCTTTGGGGAAGACTGAAAGTTTTGTATTTCCACAACTGCTCTCCTACCTCCCCTTCCTTAAGCTGTGCCCTGAAGCTCTGGTGAAAACCAGCTATGAAACAGCAGGAAGACTGTCCTTTTTAAGAAAGAGTATTTTCTGAAGCTGATCCCCTTCATCCTTGATCAGAATAAAGCAACTTGGAACAATTAGGACAAGAGTATTCTTATTGTCATATTCCAACCCGGTCACCGTTTTGAGAACCTTGAAATCTTAAACTTCAAACAGGCCTATGTTACATTCATTCAATCACTCTTTCAGTTATAAAATGTTATTTGATAATGCACCTGTCATTCTTTATTAAATGTTATTTACAGTAGATTAAGATGAACTAACGTTTAAAACTTCAAAATCATGTTCTAGTAAACAAGGCAGAAATTCTAACTCCTGTAATTACATTATTTATATAGCATATAACAGGTATGAAGGTGCTTTTCTTCCAGACCTTGCCATCAGAGCAGATGCAACACTGCCCATGAGCTTTCTGTAATGCATCACTCGGAAGAGTTACACAGTGCAAAAAATGTCACAATCCAGAAATTACTTTAAAGTAGGTCAATTGACTGCGGTAGGTTCATGAAGGAGTAAGCAGCTGTGGAGTTGCTGCTCTTTTCACAGGTCTAAAATACGTTTTTCTATTTTTTCAATACACAAACTGAAAAGCAATCACTTTAGGTTGATTTTTATAACATCATACGAAAATGTAATGTTAGTTAATTGCTAGCTTTCTCGTTTGCTATAGAAAAGTCCCTTCTAGCTGTAGTCTGAGATGTTACTACTGAAATTATCAGGCTGTTATATTCAAATAGGTATCTAATCAAGTAGAAATCTAATAAAGTGACAATGCTAAAATTGTCTTGAAAGTGTTTAAAGGAAAGAGACTTTCCGGGTATGAGAAAATGCCGCAGCAATTAGGTATGTAAAAAAAATTAAAACAATAGAAATATTGCCCTAAAGTTTTAAAAAGCAATGGCCCTAAGGTGCAAATGCAACAAAAAATTGGGTGCCAACAGCTGCTTTAGAGTACTCACATGTGCATGTATGTACATGCAGACACACACTCAGTGGTCTAAGCTGACAGTGCTGATTAGCCATGGGAGCAGAAAGGGGCTAACTGGCTTGAGTCGAGGGGAAAAATTACACTGACACCAGCTGAATCTGTGCCAGGACTGTCACTACTACTAACAGAAGATGGGAAGACTGAATGCTTGTCCCAATTTTTAAAAAAATCCCCCACACAGAAACATGGTAGGGAAAGGCTTTCTTTTTTTATTTAAAATAATGTAGAATTTCTGGTATGGAGGAACATTCAATCATACAAGCCTCACCTGCTGTATTTGGTAATAGTCATAGGTTTATAACCCTAGTGAGAAAATATATAATAGAGGCCCTTTTACCAGGTCTAGCCTGCACATGTAGCACAGCTTAGTCACCTTTAAGGTATTGGATGCAGGATTTTCCTGCAGCAGCAGCAGCTTCCTAGGGACATTTCCTGGGACAGCAATGTAAGTTTTTAACATGCATTTTGAACACCTTCTAAATTAATATTATGCAACTTCTAAAACTGAACATTAAGGACTATTTACAATAAACTGTACTTACATTCTTGTTCCACTGCTTTCAACAAGACAATGTAGGTTAGGGGGTGCCAGGGCCATTTTACGTACTTTATTCTGTGTACTGAGTTCTGAAGCTATCGTGCCATATTCAAACTCTGACTGCTGGTCTAACAAATTAAGATGCTTGACTTGTTTTTTAAAGAAGCACTGATGGTCCCCATGGAAGTACAATCTACAGCTTCAAACCCTTGATTTGTTTCCTAAAAAACTACCTCATCTATGTAGCAGCAATTTATATATTAGATCTCCCAGAGCTACAATGTTAATTGCAGTCATACAATCCAGATACTTGGACTATTCCAGACTTTAAAGTTTCCTCTGCTTATTGTATGTTTCGTATGCTATGTGGAAAGTCTTCTGCGGCATTATAAAATAAATCATGTTAAAAGTAACAATTCACAGGCTTTCATTATTGTTTTGTTGTTTTTCATTAATTGAAGGAACTTCTTCATTCCAGCTTTGGGAAGAAGAAACACTTTCAGTAGATGCTGCAGTAATAGCCTTCAACTCTACAGACTGTTCATCCAAAAAGTACATTCCAAAACAATTAATTTAGGGTTCATGTGATTGCTGGATGGGATAGCTGTATTTATTTGTAACCTAAAAGAAAGGGACCATTCATGTATGGTATGCCAGGTAGTGCAAAAGGAAAAAAATAGAAGAAAGATGTAGCCATCCCAGCATCTGCAGTTCCTGCAGGTCTCTTAAATTACTTCACCTTCCAGAGTCTCCATGTTAGCAGTCCTTAAGTAAAATTAGGAATTGAATCCTCAGTTCTGTTTTCTGAGAAGGGGAGAAGAAAACACCAACTTGAAATGCAATCCTAAGTATTTCTTCTTAGCAGTCTGTTGAGTTTGATGGAATTGCATGCAAAATTGCTACCCCAACACTTCCATTTACCCATAAACATTTTACAATATTCTTGTTCTAAGCCTTAAAATGCTTAGAATTACACTATCTCTGATTAATACCATTTATAGTTTCACTTTATTCATTTTAATACTAAAATGAATAAGCTGCTTTACACATTTCTGTAACATGACCGTTGTTGGTGAAATGTCCAGAAATTCAGCAGATACAAGGGCTCTTCAACTCCATTATACATTATTGATATATATATATATATATATATATATATATATATGTTGTATATATAATATGTGGGACGTGGTTGGCGCTGTGGTCTAAACCACTGAGCCTAGGGCTTGCCGATCAGAAGGTTGTGGTTCGAATCCCCACGACAGGGTGAATTCCTGTTGTTCGGTCCCTGCTCCTGCCAACCTAGCAGTTCGAAAGCACATCAAAGTGCAAGTAGATAAATAGGTACTGCTCCAGTGGGAAGGTAAATGGCATTTCCGTGCACTGCTCTGGTTCACCAGAAGCGGCTTAGTCATGCTGGCCACATGACCTGGAAGCTGTACGCCGGCTCCCTTGGCCAGTAAAGCAGGATGAGCGCTACAACCCCAGAGTCGTTCGCGACTGGACCTAACGGTCAGGGGTCCCTTTTATATATAATATATATACAAGGCTTGGCTTGGCAAAAAACTTTAGTGAAAAATTTACAACAAAAAAAATTTATTGTTAATAGTTTGAATACATTCATGGCAAAACGTACTTCACATTAAGCTTGCGCTTCTAAATTCCTACCAAACAAGAGTATACCCCAAATTCAAGTGGTATCAGGACAAATCTTCCATTTGTCTGTCCATTACTCTCATACCTAATAATAAGCCTGATGTCTTCATTATTTTCTTCAGAAAAAGTTAAGACTCGACCACTGGACAACACTGACTACTCAACAAACTATGCAAGTGCAACACATGAGGCAGTTTGGCATAAGATTCTGCTTTGACTGGTGTACTATTCCAGCAAAACACTATCTGTGTGAAAAGATATATTCCTAATGTAAAGTGGAATCTTTATGGTCCTTGTGAAAAAAATCCTTGTGTGCTGATAAGATTATACACAATCAAGAAAGGAAATTGAGAGGGAGAGGCCAAAGATCCAAAGGGCAGCATGGACTCGTGCATTAGCAGAGTAAATTAGCATATCTAACAGGATTGACAGTCTTACCTCCTTCTCCTTTGAAGATACACATGTACCAGCCATTGGGCAACAAATGGCCAGAAAACAGCAAAGACTAAAGTACCAGGAGAAATCTCGAAGGGCCACCAGGAAGGTCTCTAAAATAACACATAAAAAATTAATTTCTCCAGTTAAATAAGATGTTGGTAAATGTCTGCATAGGCATAGAACTATTTAAGATTATATATTTGAAACCTGTATGTTCTGCCCCAAATGGGCACTGTGTCACTTGTATATTCCTCCCTAGTCTCTACATTCAGAACTGCTTTAAAATTTCCTCCTGTAGATCAGTTTTGCAAAAAATCTTTGAGATTAATCAGGGTAATAAATAAAATAGATCAAATTAACAGGAGACAAAAGGCAACAGCATTTAAAATGCTGCTTTTCGGCCTCTTTTTAAGATAATTGTGTTATGAAAAGTTCCATTTTAATCTACATACAGTCAAAGGAAAGCCAACATAAAAATCAAAGCTGCTCTGTTGAAAGTAGGTAAGATCTTACCTTAGCAGGCGAGGGAGTCTGATTATTTGAATGTATGGTTGCAGTTCCTGCCTGCAAATAAAACACAAATTTAACACAGTGACAAATTATGTTTCAAATTTATACTCGCAGCTTCACATTATATTCCTACTGTGGTTTCTGAAACATTGTAACGTAACATTGTTGCTCACATAATGAAATGGAACACTTCTGCCTGGAGTGATGATTTTGCCACCTCTTCCCTGCCATCCATCCTTTGCAATTAAGCCTGCTTACATACAGACTCCCCTACATTACACACATGCTTACATACATTACTCCAATAATCAAGCTTTTTAAAATAAAGAGTAAGGATGATCTCCAACTAAGTCATGCTCCGAGTAGGAGCACTGAGGTAAAGTAGGACTAACACTGAACATCACCCTAACTTTATAGAATACAAGCACATCTTACCTGTGAAGTTGTCAGTGTTTCCAATGCATGCAATCTCTGAAGGACATTTTGCATGTCTTCTTGTAATCGTATTAGCACTACTGCAATTTGTTCATTGAGGCCACTTCTTGGTCCTCTATCTGACCCCCATCGTTCTCCATCTCCACCACTACCCATTTGTCCACCTTGGGCGCCATCACCCAAAGGGTGCATTCTATGACCTAAATTTAGGAGGGGAAAGAGAAAGCACTGAGAAATAAGGCATGGTTTTTAATCCATATAAAAATCAGACTATGAAAACTTTTTTTTTGTAAATTACAAAAAAAAATAAGTATGGCACTAGACTTGCTTATCTACATAAGAACATAACAAAACAAATATTCCAACAGTACCTCTCCCTCTTCTGATTCCGTAGAAATCCACCTTTTCGCCACCTTTCTTTTCTTTGTGAGGGCCTCCATCACTTGCCTTGCCATCCTCACCACCACACTTGACTTCACCTTTTCCTTCAATTGCAGCCACCATTATACCATCTGTCTTGTAGTTTCCAAGTTCAAGAAAACCAGAAGCACCCAGCAGACTGCTGTGGTCTACTTCTGAGAAATGTAATGGATGTTTTGAAAATCCTTTCGTTGACTCCAATATCTACAAGTTAAGAGAATTAGCTATTATATTTTCCTTAAAGTATTTCCCATAAAGCTGGGATACCTAATATACCTAACATACCACCTATGTTAGAGTCTTTTGTGGACTATTGTTGTGGTCCAGGGGCACCTCTGCATTTAATATGCATGTTGTGAAAAATGTAGATTTCTTTCTAAAGTAAAGAGCAGCTTGAAAGGACCTCAGCAGGGTAAGAAAGAGTTAAACTCTCCTTTCTCATTTGCTGCAATCAGAGTAGTTATCAGCTCCCCTAGGAGCATATATATTTTAAAAGAGCATGCTAAAAGCAATAGACACATTTAAAACCACACCTAGGCTGGCCATTATACAGACTGTGGAAGCATTGTATTAGATGTACATTCTATTATTTCTTCCAGATTCTAACCCTTCATCCGTTTAGCAGAATCTAAAGAACTGCTTAGGCTTACAGAAGGCAGTTATGTGAGACCCCTGGAATTTTGGGCTTTGAGCAGTTATTTTCATGCTATATCAGGAACTGATTTCATCAGTCTGCCTTGCAGCATGAGAGGATTGCTGTTCAAGCAAACAAGTTTAAAGTTTATGTAGGTTCAAAGAACTAATTTCATGTCTCTTTGGATTCTGGTCACTTTATGTTACCTTTTCACATGCAATACAAAACTTGATAAACTGTACCTCTTCTTGTCCAAACTGCTCCATAGAATCACAGTATATTTCACTATCCGAATCGCTTGTCAAGTGCTGAATGCCAGAGACCTCTTCAGCAGTATCTTCATTTGCACCTGTGTGTACAGGTATATGACCAAACACTTAATAAGTGCAAACAGGCCAATTTGGGCAAGAATAAAACAACGACAGTGCAAAAGTCCACTTACAATCAACTTACAAATATTTCATCAGTCTAAATCTGCCTCTCTCAACCTTGGGTCCCCAGATTTTGGACTACAACTCCCATCATCCCTAGCTAGCAAGACCACTGGTCAGGGATGATGGGAATTGTAGTCCAACAACATCTGGTAACCCAAAGTTAGGAAAGGCTGGTCTAAACAGTGAGCACATAATCACACTTCAAATATTAAAAAGCTTATTATGTAAGTTGTTTGCTTAAGATAAAGCAGGTGAAAGCACTGCTTGCAATAGCTATTCACAATGGGGCAATATCATTAGATGTGATTGTTGAGGTTATTTATCCTAATTACTTTGAACCCCATCTCTCTCAATCATATTTTCCACATGTATGCTCTTTGTGTAGACACTTTATTTGCATTAATCTCCCAACCACTTTGGGAGGAGGAGGAAGAAACTTGTCAGTCGGATGAGAAGAAGCCTCAGAGTCATTTACTGTACATGGAGGAGTTTACATTGCTTCTCTATCACACAAAGACACAGAAAGTATATGAACTGAGGGCACACTACAGTCAAATACTGCATTTTATCAGATCTAATGCGTACCTTTTTTGGCCAAATTACATTGCGAAAATTAAGGTGCGCATTAGATTCAATGGCACATTTACATTCGCCAGCAATTTTGTTTTGTTTTGTTTCAAGGTTCTGAAAACTGAGGTGTGCATTAGATTCAATGGTGCATAGACTTGAGTAAATATGGCATATAAAATTTAACATGTTTACAGAATATAGTATCAAGCAGACCAAAGTTTAAATCTCCAATCATTTCCACTACAGCTTGGTAAAAGTGAGGAAATAATCTTTACAAACCAGACAGCAAATTCCCAGGGTAGTCTTCACCACTGGAAAATTCTACTTGACAAACATATAGACTAATTTGGAAAAATGCACATGAGGAAAGCACCTTGGTGAGAAGACCCAAAATTAGAAATTATAGGTAGTTCAAGGCGTTTGTCTCTCTTCTTTACTTCTTCATCCACATTTATACCATTCAGAGCTGATTTAGTCTGTATGCCATTGTGAATGTCAGTATTCGGGATATCTTCACAGCAGCCATTGGCGACAACACAGTCCAGCTCCTGAGCAGGCGTCAAATCCGGTCCCAGACTCTCACTTTCTGTAAAACCAATAAATAAGGTGACAACATTTCAAATAGACTTATACTATGAAATATACTAGTTTTTACAAATGTGCTTTTTATTTGTTCATAGATTTAATGAACTCTACTCAGGAGGGATGCGGGTGACGCTGTGGGTTAAACCACAGAGCCTAGGGCTTGCCGATCAGAAGGCCGGCGATTCGAATCCCTGTGATGGGGTGAGCTCCCGTTGCTTGGTCCCAGCTTTTAGGGAGTAGGCTAGCAGGGCGGGGCATTACTCACATCATAGGAAGCTACACAACACAAAACACTGTTGCTGTATGTAGGTTTTATTTTATTTGTTTTTTATCTTATCATTTGGAAATGTACATCCAGGTGTTTTTTCCTTTAATTTTTTTGGGGGGTCCCCAAGAGAGTGGGGCCCTAAGCTTTTGTTTAGCTTATACGTAAATTCAGCACTGACCCTACTCATCTCTGACAGTCTCTGTCCATGATGTGGGCAGAATTACTCTACTGGTATGGAAGCCTCCATTCTGCCAACTAAATGTGTGGAAGCCCCACTGCCAGGATCCCAACTGGGGAAAGCCTACAGAAAGTCCTGAAACAGCGAGGGGCTGAGCTAGCACAGGATCTGCTGGATACCAAGCCAGCAATGACATGTCAGCACTGGGCCCAAGGTGGGCCTCGTTGCTGTAATGATTTCAAGTGGTCCCCTTCCTCTTCCGCACCAGGCTGTGTGAGTGGCAGAGCTATGGATGTTTGGATTGCAGTGTTAAGTTACTTGTACTACACAATTCATTAAGCAATGTTTCCATTGGTTACATAATAATAAAAAAAGGAATAAAAGCTGAACCACCCATAGTCCAACTACCTGCATGTTGCTTTTGACTTTTTTTGTGTCTTGCTTTGTATTTAAATTGTGGGCACCCATTCCATCTCTGCAGTTACATGTCCTGCATTCACTCATCACTCCTACTACCAAGCTATTAAATATATTTCCATTAAAAAAAACAACCACACAATTGTACACAAAAGCTTACATCCCAACAACACATGTTCCATCCTGTTTAGAATTTGCTCCTAGGTAAGTGGGGGCAGGATTACATCTTGATAATCAGATTCCCAAGCCTCTTCTGAAATCTGAAGTTTCCAAACAGGGCTCACTCTTACAAAATGATGTAGGGCAGGGAGACACGGGACCATTGCTTTTTTGTGTTCCACAGCAGCCACAGTCTGCTTGAGCAAGACTGAAAGGAAGCACAGCTGTGAAAAGGTGGGTGTGGTTCAGGAATAAAGCTGTACCTTTCTCAACCTGCTTTAGCTCTGTTATTTCTTCCTGATGGGGTTCCTCCTCCGACTCTGCTCCGCTGTCGCTGCTTTCAGATTTGCCATTCACAGCTGGCATAGATGTTATGGAATATCCAAGGTCTAAAAGCAAGTTCAGAAAATGAATATTTACTATACAGTGGTACCTCAGGTTACATACACTTCAGGTTACATACGCTTCAGGTTACAGACTCCGCTAACCCAGAAATAGTGCTTCAGGTTAAGAACTTTGCTTCAGGATAAGAACAGAAATCATGCTCCGGTGGCGCAGCGGCAGCAGGAGGCCCCATTAGCTAAAGTGGTGCTTCCGGTTAAGAACAGTTTCAGGTTAAGAACGGACCTCCAGAACGAATTAAGTACTTAACCCGAGGTACCACTGTAGATAAGGGACGCGGGTGGCACTGTGGGTTAAACCACAGGCCTAGGGCTTGCTGATCAGAAGGTCGGTGGTTCGAATCCCCGCGAGGGGGTGAGCTCCCATTGCTCGGTCCCTGCTCCTGCCAACCTAGCAGTTCAAAAGCACGTCAAAGTGCAAGTAGATAAATAGGTATCACTCTGGTGGGAAGGTAAACGGCGTTTCCGTGCGCTGCTCTGGTTCGCCAGAAGCAGCTTAGTCATGCCGGCCACATGACCCAGAAGCTGTATGCTGGCTCCCTCGGCCAATAAAGCGAGATGAACACCGCAACCCCAGAGTCGGTCACAACTGGACCTAATGGTCAGGGGTCCCTTTACCTTTACCTTTACCATTGTAGAAGATTGAAAATAATTGTGTAGTTATTAAATATTTGTTTAAAAAAATAAAAATAAATTCAAGGCAATTTCTACCTCTTGTCCTTAAATATAATTGTCATATATATATTTTCCCCAAACTTTCCCTCCTTTGGCTCACAGCATCTGTACTGGTAAGTGAAAATTCCTTATCATAGCTTGAAACCAGACTAGGATTTTTTAGGGTTTTGGGGGGCGGGGCTATACCAAGGGCAGTGAACGTGACCTTGCCAATGTTGCTGGACTTGAGGTCTCATAATGCCTGGCCATGAACTTTGTTGTCTAGGGCTGATGAGAGTTGGGAGTCCAGCAACAACTAGAAGGCCACAGGCTCTCTACTCTTGGGCAAAACACACCATTAACTATTTGCTATTGGTTCAGAATCCATTGCTTAGGCAAGAAACCGTAGGTACGCCAATACTATTCAGAAGCCAAATTTCTCCATGGCTTAGAAAGCTTCTTTTAGCAATGGCATACTTCATGTGAAAAGGCAAACTTCATTAAAAAAGTATTCAATGTAAAGTGTTGTGTGAGAAGAGGAGATATAGATATGCTTCAGCTTTTATATCAACTACATTTATGTCAGTAAAGAACTTATAGTTTTGTATTAGTACATGGCTACAGATACAGGAATGCAAGATAGGCCATCACTATCAAAGCCAACAATTTTAAAAGTCAAGCAAGCCTTCAGTAGTCAGTCATATATTCTCTGTTTTGAAACCAGAAGAAAATTCAACGTCTTCCTGCAACACTATTACTGTATTGGCCCAAATAGAAGCCGCACCTTTTAAATTCAAGGGGGGGGGGGGAGAGAAAAAAATACAATACCCGAATATAAGCCGCTCTCTTAAAATTCCGCAGCCACTCACAGCCATTCCGTTTTACCGTATGTCTGCTTCAGCAGCGAAATCGTAAAAGCCAATTTTTATAAGGTCGCAAATTTAAGCCATACTTTAACTTTTCACGGTTGGAATTTGGAAAAAAGTGAGGCTTATATTCAGGCCAATATGGTATCTGTACAAATATAATATTATATATAATAGTCTGTGAGGGTATTAAAATTGGTCACTTCTTGACTCCAGGGATGAATTATTTAGTTCTGGCCTTAAATAACAGCAGTGTGTATGCACCTATGCCACTTAAATTCAATAAGATTCTTTTTTATTACTAATTTCAGTCTGATTTGGGGAGGTCTACCAACGGAGCAACAGTGAAACAACAGAGGCAAGAAGAGTGTGGTCGGTATTAGCATAACTTTTATTTGCAGTGCCAAAAACTTTAGCATGTTTAATCTTTAGATTCAAGTTGCTTGTTGTGCAAATGAATAGCTGGGACTTATTAAACATGTTTTGCTGCTTCCCCTTGTCTGCAAGGGACTTTGCTACTCAGATCTATATGATAAATTAAAGGGTGAAGTGGCAGATTAGTTTCCATACTTTTGTTCCAGGAACTATGACCAGGGTGGATCGTTTTCGCAACAGAGAAGACTAATGTTTCAGACAAGGAAATCTGTTTGATAAACAAAGCAGTCCCAGTGCAATACAGTAGCTCCCCGAATAGATATGATTCCCAAATAATAACCATTTTGATGATGTTTAAGGAAAACGCCTAAAGTATTTTTATTTGCTGGGTCACTCATAAATATGGCGTGCAGAACTTTAGTAAGGATATATGATCAATATGGCTTCCCTATGAAGCATCAGCACATTCCCTACCTAGCCACATATGGACTGAAGAGGAAGACAATAGGATTATGTTCAATTCAATGGATCTCAGAATCAAAGACCCGTAGTGTTGGAAGGGACCACGAGGGTCATCTAGTTCAACCTGCTGCAATGCAGGAATCTTTCACCCAATGTGGGGCTCAAACCCACAACCCTGAGAGTCTCATGCTCTACCAACTGAACTATCTTTCACGGATGCAAGAACTTTGCTATAAAGTCCAATCAGAACCCTTCTCTGAGAAAGGCTCAAACCTCCACAGGTTGCAGAAGAGCCATTCATTGACTTGAAACAAAGTCACAGAATAGTTAAACCAAAAACCAAAAAACCCACCTGTACCAGTTTTGACTCTCTCCCCATCCTCTCTTCACTATCCTTGACCTCTGATATCCCTTCTTACTACTATACTACTTCTCTTATGTCGCACCCTCTCTCAGTAGTTTTGGGAACAAAATTTAAAACAGTAGATGAAGACAAAGGATGAGGTGCAATCGTATTACCACCCACTTAGGTGAAGTTGACAAATGGTGTTCATTAAATAATAGTTCCCTAATTTAATCCCACTCCCACACTTATGCAGGGGTTTCAGGCTGCCACGTGCATAAGTAAAAATTGAGTAAGGAGTACTCTCTAAGTGTCCTCTCCACCGCTCTCTCTCTCCAACCTAGACCAAAAATACTGTATCCAAAAATATACACAACTGGAATTAAAGCTCTGGGGCTGGCAGGAGGCTGGAGGATGCTACCACGTGCATCGGCTGTTAGGTAGGGAGGCTGAGAGGCCAAGGCAGAGCCCTGCTGTGCCGCCAGACTCTTTGGGCCTTCCTCTGCCCTCTTCAGACTCTGGGGAGGGTCTGGCTGGATGCGGAGGAGGCACCAGTTGGGGAACTCCCAATGGAGCCCTCAGGAGAAGGCAGCTCAGAGCCAGGGGATTGGTGGTGGGATGATGAGTGGTCCGAGGGAGAAGAGGGAGCAGACTGGGAGGAGGAAGTGTTGGAACCTGAAGAGGCAACAGGGTTTAGTGAGCAGGAGGAGGCTGTGGCAGAGAGCAGCCCAGACACAGAAGTAGAAGCAGAAGCAGAAGCAGAAGCAGAGTAGGATCTAGAGACAGTGGGAGTAGGCTTCCGAAGAAGCCAGGGAAGCTTCCTGTGGTCTCCCAGAACACAGAGAAAACTGAAGAGAGCAGAGCAGAGACGAAACAAATGAGCCTTAGGCTGCTGGGGAAGGAACCAGGGGAGGAGCCTTAGAGAGCTGTGGAAGGGCGGAGACCTTCAGTCCTCGCAACTGCCTCATTGGGGCATGTCCTGTTGGGAAGAGTTTCTGTGGTCACTATGTCTGTGCAGTTTTGGATTCTTTAAATAAAGAGTTAATTTTACTTATGCCAGTGTTTTTTATTGCTGACCTACTCCTGACACCAGCTCTCTCCCACCATTTCCATGTTCGAATTGATTTATTTCCTGGCCCCACACGTATATGCGGTAGCACACAAGTAAATCATGTGTAGTTATGCGAGATATTTAGCCTCTCCAATACATTGGAAGAAGAGTACCTAATCTTTTTCTGTTGCCCAATATTTTGATTTCAGGGTTTAATTTCAGCTTCAAAGCAGGTTATAGCTGTCTTTGCATAGATCCACACCATACAAAGAATCATGGGAACTGTAGTTTATTAAGGATGCTGGGAATTATGTGATGGGGAAACTACAGCTCCCAGTATTCAATAGTAATTTGAAGTAATAGGCTTTGAATATGGGTTGGATGTGCTTTAAATGTATGGAGGATCTTATTCATTTTATAAAATATGTTATCTCACAGTTTAATAATGTGCTTTGGGTTTTTCTGCTTCCAATCTATCATTTAAAAAGTATTTCTAAACCACTTAATATTTGCTTTATAAGGTTCTAATAATCCTTGTAATTTTTTCTGGTCTACATAAAGTTTAGAACAGCAGTAGACTTCAACTTTTTTCAGACCTGCTGTTCACTTTCACATAAGTATGCATTATGGGCCCCGTCTTCTAATTTTACCATGGATGTGTCTGGTGGTAGTGCTGCTGGTGTCACCAAGACGACCCCCCCACCCCCACCAGGCTGTGACTCAGTTCAGTTCAACCTGCTAGTTGAAAACCAATAGCGTAGAATATTTGCTAGTGAGTGCAGGAATAGAAATGGCTCTGAGAAACCATAGAACTCTTTCCAGTAACCAGTTTTGCACTGGCGTTTTCATATAGTTCTTCATAGCTGCCAGGAGGAGTCTTCCCTATTTCTAAATAGTTTTGTGTCGACAGAAACAACTTTCATGTGTGATTGTGTTTAACATGGAACAGGCATTTATTT
The DNA here is from genome assembly GCF_951804945.1 of Podarcis cretensis. Classification (NCBI taxonomy): domain Eukaryota; kingdom Metazoa; phylum Chordata; class Lepidosauria; order Squamata; family Lacertidae; genus Podarcis; species Podarcis cretensis. The sequence continues at coordinate 21,584,025 of NC_137181.1, forward strand.
ATTATTTATTATTAAATAAGTAATCTGTATTGAAGTTGCTGATTATACAAATGAAAGCAGAACTAGATTAACAAAAGGAGTTTGCAGGACCACAAACCAGTTTCTACATTATAGGAAAATGGGGAAAACATGTCGTCAAACTATTCAGCCAATATTTTTCATAGGCAGGACCCAAGAAGGGAAAAACGGGAGTCTTCAAGTTTCTCACTTCCCCCCAATCTTAAACTCATTCTCCACATTTTGCAGAAATTTGGCATTTTAAAAAAATCTCATAAAACTTCATCACCATTTTAGTGCTAATTTCTCTTAATAAAAACATGTTATATGTAGTTTTGACTAATGTACACACTTTGGCAAGCAATTTCCCCTAATACAGTGCATTTATATTGGTTGTTTTTACCACTGTCTTCATTTTTATATATACTGTTCCCTGGTAAAAGCATTTTATATACGGTACATCAGTTGGCTGGAGGACTGCATCACAAAATTCAGATAAGTGCACATTTCAAAGGATAGCTGTGTTTCAGTTTGCATATTATTCTAGACAGTGTAAATCTGATAGAGTCAGCTTTAAATGCATGTGTTTGTGGGATGGGAGTTATTGGTTTGCTTTTGTTTGTTCTTTATTATGCATTTTGCAATTTTATGTTGTGAACTGCCCTGTGATCTTCAGATGAAAGGCGGTATACAAATTTAATAAATAATAAACAACAATAATACAAAATTGAATTTCTCCTCTGTCCCTCCAAGTGAGATAAACCAAGCTAAACAAAGACAACAGACAGTGCAGTATTACGAGCGCACAAGCCTAGAAACTAAACTAATAAGTTTCAAAGCTAACATGGGATACATTTTCAAAACAAGATGTTACACGTTTTCTGCAGCTTCAGAACTTCACTGAACTATTGTAGAATAGCAAACATTCCTTTGACAGAAACAAGTCTCCTCTGCTAGAAAGTCTCTTCTTGCAACGCAAGGACTCTCCATGGAGAAAATGAGCTTTTCGGGAACTTCAATACAAAACATGTGGAAAACCTATTTATTAGAATTGGGTAAGAAATGTTCATAAAGAAAACAGACACACATTTACTAACTACCGGCAAACCAAATCAAGGTGTTTTTTTTTTAATTTAAGTTTTTTTATAGCAATAATACAAAAATGAAGAACAGGATTACAACTTCCCTTGTCGCGACACTCCCTCTGCCAAACCATTCCCAATACAACTACGTTCTTGGTCCATGCAACATGCAAACACAGTATCAGAACAGAATGTCCATAAAAAAAGAACAAAAACAGAAATAAGTCCAGTTATGTTGGTGCTAGAAACTGGGACAAATTCCCAGCAAATGAGGTGCTACCCCAATAAGGGGATTTGGAGCATTAAAACACACAGTACCACTATTTGGGAAGTTGCAGCATGTAATGAGTATTTCTTCAATACAACTTTCATACTAAACTTCCACATACAGTATAACACTTGGAAGCTGCAAAAATAAGTATAGGTCAAGTTTTTGTCATTTGTAAGAAGCTATACTGAAGGCTGTTACTTTAAGACACAGTTTCTGGATGAATACACAGATCTTACGCAAATAATGGTCAGAACAAAAAATGCTACTTGGGCTTATGCAAGAGAGTTGGCTTTTTTCTTCGCATTTCATTCCAATTACATGCTTTGCCATCTGGCATGGCCAGGGGTTGGGGTTGCTGCTAATCAAGAAAAACAACTCTATGGAACTATGGTATTCTGGATTTATTTTGCTTATTTTTGCCAGTTATATGCTGCCTAATTAATCAAGTCCTCACAATATATAAAATATAAATACAATCCAAATGAAAAATCAATCAATACAAAAAAAAACAGATTGTCATAAATCCAACATATAACTATGATCATAATAAAAAGCAGCACTGAAACCAGTGAAGGGGGAAACAATATAGTCCCAATTAATGGTGTAGCTTATTTATTTAAAATCTCATAAGCATGCTTTTAAAGAAAGACTTGGAAAAAGTCACTTGCTTATACTCTGACACCTAATTGGCCTCTTTATTTATACACAGCCCTATGAGCACATAAGTCCATGTTGATATTTCCCTTCATTCTCTTCAGTGCAGCTGAAATTGAAGGCACATAAAATACCACCACGAAAATGTTTCTGAAAGCCTGGCTCCATTTTGAGCAGCAACACATTTTTTTTAGAAAGCAATGCAGTTTAGCTTCCCCAGAAAGAATAAGGCCCTTGAACCCTTCAATGCCCCAAGCGCTTCAAGCAAAAAGTTGACCAATTCCCTTCTGCAGAACCCAGATAATGCAAACACAGTGCTCCACATGCCTCTTCCAAGCCTACCCTAAGTTCATGCAGGCCGGCCAGGCCTCTTGCGCTGGATGTAGAAGCCACATTCTTCTTTCGAGTCTAGTGTTTTTTACGAACCTGAAAATAATATTTTGGTCAGCTACTGATTAAGAGTGGGTTCGTCCCTTGCAGAACAGATTGCGCTCCTTTGCTTTGAAAACAGAAGTGCATCAGACCAAGCCTTCAAAACAAACTCTTCACAACATTAGCAACAAGAAAGTAATTTCCTAAACTTCTCTTGTCCACTCTCGCACATGTTCCACAGATGGCAATCCAAGGATGTAAACTGTGAGCAGTATTTCATTCCTCTGTGGTATGTCAGCACACTGAAATAACTGGCTTTAGTTAAGAGGCTTTTTAAAAATTACTTAACATGGTAAATAATGCTTTCTTTTGCATTAAGTTCTGTCTGTAAGCATCAACAAGCCTCTAAACTTCCACATACTTTTTTACACCCCACCTCAAATGTTTCCCTTAAGAGCATTATTTTTTATCTAAAAGTTTAGCTTTGTAAATTTATTTTGCACCGAAAGAGAAGTTTTAATTGGAATTAGAAGACTTTTGTGCCTCTCAAAAGCATACCGATTTTCATGAGGAAAACCTGACCCAATTATATACATCACTGTCCCTATGCCGAGCATAAGTGAGGCTGTGCACATGTTGTTTTTTTAATTCTTCTTGGAAATACTTATATCTTCCCCCAAGGTCACAGCTCCATCACAGAGAGCTGAACGTTCAATTTGCAACTAGGGTCTTCACTGCTGCTAGGATAAGCTGTGTATGTGAAGGTGCAACTCTCAAATGCACCTACTGGATAGCACCTGTGACTACACAGATGATAATGGAGATCTCCACTCTGCATGACCATACAATTACTGGTTGGAGCTTTTGTTGCTTTTTTGGTCATCTTGTTTTCAGTTTTGTTTCCAGGGTGAGCTGGACTCTACTGCCTGGGCAACAATGTGGAATTTAGGGCCAAAATAGCCTGGGAGAATCTGATTTAAACAGCAAGTAGCCAGTAGGCTATGTATGGGACGTGGGTAGCACTGTGGTCTAAACCACAGAGCCTAGGGCTTGCTGATCGGAAGGTCAGCGGTTCGAATCCCCGCGATGGGGTGAACTCCCGTTGCTCGGTCCCAGCTCCTGCCCACCTAGCAGTTCGAAAGCACGCCCAAAAAGTGCAAGTAGATAAATAGTTACCGCTCTGGCAGGAAGGTAAACGGCATTTCCATGTGCTGCTCTGGTTTTGCCAGAAGCAGCTTTGTCATGCTGTCCACATGACCCAGAAAAACTGTCTGTGGACAAATGCCAGCTCCCTCGGCCAGTAAAGTGAGATGAGCGCCGCAACCCCAGAGTCGTTCGCGACTGGGCTTAACTGTCAGGAGTCCTTTACCTTTACCTTTAGCAAGTACGCAAGTGATATATAGATTCCCCTTTGCATGTCCAGTGCTTACCTTTCCCACACTTTAATTTCAGCTCAACTTTTATCTCAAATTAGAACAAGGCTGATAGAAAACAGCCTTTGGGATATATTCTGCAAGGAGGCAACCATGGGTAGGTGTGGATTTAGCATGTCCCACATGAGTACCACCTTTTGCTTTTTAAAATCAGGACTACCATGTAACTTTGCACATCAGTGGAACAGGTAAAGGTAAAGGTACCCCTGCCCGTACGGGCCAGTCTTGCCAGACTCTGGGGTTGGTGCGCCCATCTCACTCAAGAGGCCGGGGGCCAGCGCTGTCCGGAGACACTTCCGGGTCACGTGGCCAGCGTGACATCGCTGCTCTGGCCAGAGCCAGAGCCAGAGCCGCACACGGAAACGCCGTTTATCTTCCCGCTAGTAAGCGGTCCCTATTTATCTACTTGCACCCGGGGGTGCTTTCGAACTGCTAGGTTGGCAGGCGCTGGGACCGAACGACGGGAGCGCACCCCGCCGCAGGGATTCGAACCGCCGACCTTTTGATCGGCAAGCCCTAGGCACTGAGGCTTTTACCCACAGCGCAACCTGCGTCCCCTCAGTGGGACAAGGATACATTTAAATGCACCTGCAGACTACAGCCCTTACAAGCACTTTAAAAAATGCCTGATGCTCTTTCTCTAGCAGCAAAGGGCCTCCATGAAAGAACTCTCCTCACACTTTCCTAGACAGAGACTAATCTCACATGTTCCCTTTTTTAGTTTTCTGTTCTGGTATCTAGGTTTTGTACATTTTGTGTATTTAGCATAATAAGAACTAAAAGAAGAGTCTATAAATTATCTGTATAAATTGTTTATAACAGTCAGAAATCAACCTGGCACAGTAATGTTTGGTTTCAATTTAGAACCTTTATAGTAGGTGCATTAAAATAATAAATGAGACATAGATTAGCTAGAGAGCTATGAGGTTGTCCGGCAGTTTGGTAAGGAAAACGTAACAAAACTGACTTATTCAGAACAAGGAGAACAAGAAGATGACTAACAATGCAATGCTATATATTTCTACTCAGAAGTCCTATGTTAGTGGGACCCAAGGCTATAATCCTATACCCACTTACTCAGGAGCAAGTCCTTTTGAACTCAATGGGAATTATTTATGAGTAGGCATATATAATATAGTATTGTATGTAATCTCAGTTATTAATAACCACAACAGTTCTAACAGCCTCTGTTTCCCTTCTCCCACTGACCTAAATACTTTACACAGAGATTCCACTGTTTGATACTGAATTTTCCTGTATGAATTTAGGATATGCATATTAAATCTACAATAAGAAAAACCATAACTGTGAAATGCTTCAAGCACATTTTGTAAGCAAAATATTCAAGTGGTATAGCAGTTCTGAGGCAAACAGTAGAATACCCATTGGAATGGAGAAATGGACTACATAATAAAATGTCATACCAGACTTGGCTATCAATTGAGGCCATCACATGTTCCAAAACCACAGGATGTTAGCATTCACAAAGAACCAAGTACATGTGCTCTGAATTTTGCTGCTGGCTTGTTACAGCAGAGACACATATATTTTGTCCATTGAAAGAAAATAATCAGTTATTGGTAAAGATTTTTAACATCTGTCATTGCACATTTGCATGAAAATGGAATGGAAATAGTGGAGAACCTATTTATGCCTAACTCGCTGCAATGTTGCTAACGCCAGTGAATATTTGCATGCTACATAATTATTATTTTTCCTCATAAGAGTAGTACTTTGACTGGAATAAGTCTTTAAAATGTGCCAGTAGTGGTTGGCATTCTGTGCCAAGTGACAAGAAATGTAATTTTAGAGAACCTACTAGATATATATAGACACACACACACACACACACACACACACAAATACATACACAGAGACAATATTTTAAACCAATTGATGTCAGGCTATTTGCATAATAATGTAGTTCTGGCTGTAGACTGCATCAGTTGTACCTTAAGTGCAGAGCCCAGCATGCCAGAGGTGCTCAGTACTGACCACTTGACCAGTAAGGGCTACTTGACTTGCCAGTACTTTGAATACGCTAAATAGATAAGCACATGTATTTTGCTACATGTACATCCAGTGAGGAGCCAGGATCAACAGAAGAGATGATCAGACATCATACTAAACCAAGGAAGGGGAACCTAAAGTCCTCCAGTTATTATTGGACTGGTGATTGAGCTTTCTTTTTTCTCTTATTCTCTGCCCACCCCTTCTTCCTCATACGCTCATCTCTTTTAGATTGTAAATCTGAGAATACTACTGATTTCTGTGAACTACTCTGGGATCCTTTTTTGGCTAAAGAATATAAATCCGGAGTAGCCCAGTGGGCTGGATCTTTATCTCCTCACCCACTAGGGAGCCAATTTCACAGGTGAGTGAGAGCACCCATCTGTCAATCATCAAACATTATAATGGCATCAAGTAATAGACGCCTGTTAAAATTAAAAGGTTACTGTAGCGCAGCATTTGAAGATGTTCTTCCAGTGCCAATCAAAGAGGCCCTTTTTCACCGATGATCAGCTACAGTTGGCTAGATGGAGACCCTTTGATGTCTCTGCAGAGAGCGAAATGCTCCTAAGACTGGAGCATCTTCCCCTCTGCCAAGAATGCAGTTTCTATTCAAAGGCCTGGAGGAAGTGCTTTGGGAAAAACCTGCTCCCTTTTCGGGAGGGAAATGCAAAAAGAACTTGCAGAGCCACTTTTACAGTGCTTCCTAAGCAGGTCGAGCACAGAGCTTGGCTGAGCACAGGGTTTGCAAAGCGCTTTGTGCAGCAGCTCCCAAACGTCTGACAATCTGCTGGTTGTTGGGTCCTTGGGGAAAACGACTATGCAAAGGCTTTTGCAGGCACTGCCCTTTTGACCAAGTCCCACCTTTACCTGCCCCACATCTGGTAAGGTGTGGGGCAGGTAGGCATGGCTTTGCTGAAATTGCACTGGGAGCCAAATGGGAAGGCATGGCAGTCCACATTAGGTATGTGGGCCGAAGGTTCCATATCACTGATATGTGTGTTTTAGACAAACAACAACACTCCCCCATCGCCACTGGCCAAGCTGGCTGGGATTTATGGAATTCTGAGTCTAACAACAAGCCTTAGGTTTCTCACCCCCTACACTAAACACTGATGTAAATGAGCCCCAGAACCATGGCCTTGTGCATTCCACCAGCTCAGAAGCTTTTGCTTCCAGTTTGCGTAACCATGGGTTGTTGAAGTGTCCAAACCAAGAAACAGGTTAACCTTCATTGTGGTTTATGTGAAACCAGCCAACCCTTAAGCCAACAGGAATAATTAAGGACATGCAGGAGTTTTAATATTATGAAAGCTGTGGCAAGTCAGACTTGCAACACGTTTGCATGGAAGTTAGAGCATGGAAGTTAGAGCATGTCAGGAAAATGGAGAGAGGTGTTTTTGCTCCTGGCTCTGAGGTGCTTCGCAACAATTAGTGCAATTACCATTAAAATTATTCACAGAAGCTGAACAAATTGCAAAACCATAGCTTAATATAACCTGCAGTTAATTAAGATAAGTAGAGTTTATATCCCAACCTGCTATTATGCCAGATCCTCTGCTCTTTTTATCCTCAACAATTTCATAGAATGGGCCTATTACATGTAGGAGTTCTTCAACCTTGTCTGTCATTGGCATAGTTTCAAGAATCTGTAGGAATACAAAACATTTATGAATTGCTTATCAGTTAATAATATTGCAATACTTCACAAGAACACAGCATCACAATAAATAAAAAAATCCTGCACCACCTACACTGGCTGGCAAAAGCTCCAACTGGAGCCTTACCAAAGGCATCGTGGACTTTGAAGATGCTCAGGATGAAAGGGAGAAACATGCTAAGAGGAAGGCATGTTCGGCAAACCCTCACTGCGATCAACTCCCGCATGGAAACCTATGTCCCCCACTGTGGAATGACGTGTGGATCCAGAATTGGCCTCCACAGTCACTTGTGGACTCACTGTTAAGAAGACTAAGTTCATGGAAGGCAATCTTACTCGGCTACGAGTGATCGCCAGAGAAGATGATGATTTTGAAAACCTTTAATTGCAACATCAACTTTACCTGAGGGACTGCTTTGCCCTATACAGCTGTCTGTTCCTCTGCTCTGATAGGGTGTTGTTCTGTATGCCCTATAGGTATGTCTGGCATCAAACCAAACATTTAGTATTTTGATTGCAGCTCCATGGAATCAGCTTCCCAGTGAACTAAGTCAAGCAACTAGCATTTTAGCTTTTAGGCAGCTGTTTGAAAACGTATCTATTTAAGAAGCCTTTCCCTGAAGACTGATTCTTTATACTATGCAGAACCTTGTAATTTAGTGTTTTTAAGATAGTGTTTTATAGATTGATAAGTATACTTAATTTTTACTATATGTGTTGTTCTTTCGGTATTTCTACATTGCACTACTTTAGAAACATTCATTGGGAAGCAGTTTATAAATCCTTAAATAAATAAATATCATTATCAAATATCACGGCCTCTCTTTATGTATATTCAGCCCAATCTCACAAATATAAACAGGCTTGATTTGTCATTTTTATGTGTTTGTGTAAAGCATATGAATACTAAGAGAGAATGCAGATTGCTGGTACACTCATAATTTTTAAAATAAATTTCCTTTGAAGAAAATGAGAAAGGCAATACTACTACAACAAAACTCCTGTTGTTTCTCCCAATAACTCTGCATGGCGAATCATGTTTGCCACTGCAGCAATGAGCTTATCCAAAAAACTTCTAGGCTCAAACATGTTAAACAATTTAAATACCAGATTCCATCCTTGTTTACTCACAAGCAAGTTCCACCAAATGTAGGACTTACTTTCAAGTAACTTTGCACATGGTTTTGTGCCAAAAGCAGATTTTGTTTGAGAATAAAAATATTACAACACTTTCTTAGCATATTCTTTCATAATTTATAACTCCTTTACAAAATGAATACATTTATCAGAATAAAGACGCCACAAAACAGGCAGTACAGGAAATACAGAGAAGCTAATTTCATCAGCAGATAAGAGTATTCTGATATATTTTCTTGCTGTCTTCCATTCTATTATCTACTACTCTCAGAAAGGAAGGCAGAGGTTCAGGTTTATCTTGCTTAAACCTGTTAAATCTATGCATGAAAGATGCTTTCCCAAAAGAAAACATTAGGCAATATATAATATTGTAGCAACAATAATTTGGAAACATTTAACACATTAACTGGAACGATTTCATCAGACGCTCCTTCAACACATGTGGTATTAGATTAATCCTAGTTTAAGTATAATATGTTTCTTTTCATTTTGGGCTCAAGCCTACTCAATTTCTATTCTAACCAGCTTACTCCAATACCCAGCCTACTTACTTCAGAGTAGCAATACTGATTACCAAAAGTAAGTGGATGACATGATTCAGATACGAAGAAATAGTAATACATTTGCCATGGCAAAAAACAACAACAGTGTGTATATTTTCTTTTTATTATGTGCTTTGGGATACTACCAAATTACATGTTGAAGTTAAATATAAACTGCACAGTGCCCTAAAGAATATTTAAAGCTCCCATGCAAATCTCAAAATGAATCAGAATTTGCCAACACCTCAACATTCAAGACTCTGGGTAATCCACACCGCAATCTCCTCTGATGAGTATCTCACTGATGAGCTTCCATCAGCCTCAAGCTAGATCCTTTGCCAGGCTGTTGCAGCACCTCTTCTGGGCACCCCTTCATCGCTCATGGGCGCTTCCTTCCTTCTCCTATCCTACACATGCTCTCCCCGTGCTTTCTGCTCTCTTCTTTCTCCCCATCAGAAATTTCCTTTCCTTATGTCCTCAATCCAGCACCTTCACCCCATATGAGGACTGCCATCTCTGTTAACCTTCCTACACCCTCCAATGGCCTTAACACTAAGGTTTACTGTTCACTATAATATTAGAATAAATATTAAATTCTGACTTTGTACTCTAAGCAGGTTTTCAATGTTTTCATTTTTGTTAGCTATTATGAAGTATTTATAGATCGACAGATAGATAGTTCTATTGATTTCCAATATATAAAGAATATTGCCATCTATCCTAACCCCACATAATCGAAAATACACACCAAAATGGAAATCTTGGTGCAAGCTGTATACAAGTACCCAAGGTTTAGCTTTTTGCATGTTTCAGTTTTGAGTCATCTAGCACTCTTGTAATGCATTCCTTTTAACAAATACTCAGAAGAGCTGAAACTCTTCCAACTGATATTATAGTACAAGCGTTTTTAAAAGAGCCTGCACAGCCCATTGCCTCTTTCCATCTCTGTTTTTGCTGTGAATTAGCTCCAGTTCCAGTGATTCACTGCAGGCTGCTTACCATAAACTTCCATAATGCACTGCATAAGCATTGCTCACTTCTCTTTCATGGCAGCAATATCCCTAAAGCTCTCAGCATTTTGACAGCTAGGCTGCCTAGGGTAAAGTCCATCAAATAATTTGCAGCAATTCCTTTTGAAGCTTGGCTAGAAGCTAATCAAGTTTCATGTGCCTAGAAATGAAATTATTGTGGAATATTTGCTTTCTTCAACATACCTAGCAACTCTTACCTTTTTCATTTCTTCAACATAGGCAATCATAGCATCTTCTTTGGGCATATCACCTAAAGCGCTCCATGCATCCCTACAATAAATATCACAAATATCCTCAAGACATTTAAAATTATAATTCCTGTAAGATTCAATAGGCTCATTCTTACTGAGCCCTTGATTCTGCAAAGACAGAACTCGCTACAATCTATCTAATTTTGTGTACATAAATATGTGCTCATTGTCTGTAGAGTAACACAAATTCTGAGATTGAGATTTAACATAGGCTTGGTTTCTCAGTCTTCAAACAATGTGCTTTTTAATATTTAATAAATGGCCTCATTTCCATCTTTTCCTTCTCACTTTTTGTCTGACGGTAGGCCACAGTTATGAGTAATTTATACTCAGCTTGCGTGCCCAGTTCAAAATGCACAACATTTTGCAGAATATATAACTTGTACTAACTCTTTGCAATAGACTTGAGAAACAGGTAAGTCAAAGATATAAAACTGAAACAAGTAAATAAATAGCTGGATCCAATAACCCAGATGGCCTTTTCAAATGAGTTTGTCTATTGTGTGCATAGTCAAATATCTGTGTGGGAAAGTCACAGACAGCACTGCAGTCACGGGGGGAGGATGGACACAATTATCCAGGTCTGGAGCAAAAAACACTGCTGCTGCTGCAAAAATGCAATTGCCCAATACCTATTCCCTGCCTCAAACTGCATTTTCCTATTCTCCTGTACACTATAGCTGCACAAGCGTCACAGAAACCTTCCAGGTGTATCAAGGACCTATGACACACTCCTCTGACTTATTTTGGCTCCCCCCCAAAAATACAGTTTTAGAATTTGGGGTTTTGTTTTGTTTACTTCTTAAAATAGCCAAATAACCCTGCAAGTGATTTCCTGAAGCTTAAAAAAAAAAAATTAAGAGAAATGTTAGTTAGCAAGATTGCATTGTCTCCATGCAGCACTCTTCCCACAATACCTTACTTCCTGGTATTATGATTGTTGTTGTTATTATTTTCTTTATTATTATTTCCCCTTTCCAAAGACAAGAATGAACACTTAATTTGATTTAACCTTTGCCTGAATAAAAAGTGTACTTTGCTAATCTGCTGTGGATATCAATTATAACACAAGTTTTTTAAAAAGAACACCTCTGGAGGGTTGCACTGAGAATAACAGCAACTAAAAAACAAATATCAACCCTTTTGTCGTTGTTTTTTACTGAGGTGTGTATAGCTCTATAATACTTCACAAAAGTCACTAAAAAAATACAGATTCCTCTTACATATATTTTTTATTTCTGCCCTATTATAGCTAATGGGTAAAAATGCTTGAGCTTCAAAAACATGCAGAACCTGTTTGACAAGAAACCTCTGTAAACTGAGAGAAATTATTACATGTGCTTACAGGCAACAATGTCTCTGTTAGGGAGAGCCAAACTGCAGAGTCTAACCCGGCTACCTCCACCTCCAACATATGCTGCACAAGAATGGGGGCAACACTGCACTTCATCAGCTGACTACCAATTTTACATGTACATTGCCACCATCTTTATTAAGATATTTCCCAATAGTGGGAGACCAGCATGAGGAGCAGAGACAGTCTGCTAAAAGTCAGTTTGCAGGCTGCTGGTAGACAATTGTCAATGAACCTTCTTCAAGATTCAGAAAAAACATTTTCTGTACCGAAAGTCTCTTTGCGCAATTATTATCTCTATCTTAATCTTGCCTGCACCCTCACAGCTACTGAGTTCTTTCCTGAACTAGGTACATTTTAAACAGAAATAGCTGGGAAGGTGGCAGTGCTCAGGTAATCATGGCGTGCTAGGCAGAGCAGGAAGCACATGTGAATTCCCCAGATAACAAAGGTAAAATACCTGGAACATAAATATCAGAAATGATACCAGGCCTTGGTTTTTTAAAAAGAGAGGCTGAGAACATCCCCTACTACCAGTGATCTGGTGCACATTTATATTCTTTATAACTAAGGCTTTTCTCCATATGCAAGTTGTCACAGGAAGCTGCCTTATACAGTGTCACACTACTGGTCCATCTAGCTCAATACTGTCTACCATGATTGGCTGTGGCCCTTTGGAGTTTGAGATGTCTTTCCCAGTCCTACCTAGAGATGTAGGAAAATGAACCTGGATGTTCTGCATGCAAACCCTTTGGTCTACCAGTGAGTTGTAGCAGTGTCCCATGAAAAAAAAAAGTAGTTAGTAATTCATCCTTCCTGGTGCCCCCCACTACAGTAGGGCTTGTGTACATACAAACTTAAAACACCTCTTGCATATCATATTTACCATTTGTATCTACCAATAGGATCCCAGAATCCAGGTCTTGGACTACTGCAGGGTCCTTGAGTTGCTTGCTTATAAAAGCTATAGAACTTGAGCATCATTTCATTTGTTGGCTGGAATGAACCTGGAGAAAATAATCTTAGAGTGAGAAACACCATAAATGACAGATATTTTTAAACACCTAATTTCTGTACCAACTCAAAGGATTAGATTCACACTTGGTTAATTTAACTGAAGTTCTATTGAAATCAAGGGGCCATAACTTAAACCATGACTTATTGTTCGCACTGAATTCAATGAGACCAAAGTTCAACTAACTTAAGTTAAGGCTTCCAGTTCAAAGTTAAAGATCCAGTCCAAAATAAATAGAATATGACTGCATGACTTACAGTACCAGGCTACTGGGAACTAAGTACACCCATAACAAGGACTAAACTCAAGACTTTATGCACACCAATTTCTGATTTTAAAAAAATCAAATAATTGCACCTTCGGTCTATGTTTATTTTCATTCTATAATCAGAAAGGATACTCTAGTGAGTAAAGTATACTTGTGTAAAGGAACATAGCCACCTTTATATTTCAAGTAATGATATCATCCCTGTTGATGATTCTCCTATTAATGAAAGTAATGCATCCAAACAAACAGAAAAAACATGACTGCTGATACTTTTCATGCTAGCTTAATGGTAGAATTGTCCCTACTGTGGTGCAGCTCACATACATCCTGTGTTGAAGACATATTGTAGTACTGGGAAAAAAGCTATAGAAATTCAAAACCCTGTCAAGGATTAAAATACCACAGCAGATCCTCCTGTGACAAAAAACCCCAAAGTCATTTTACCCCACTATGGTTACCTAAATCGATAGTTAGGTTATTCCAGTCAAACTGCTTCAAGCAGTTTCTATCATAGGCCCTGCTCCCATGGCTACCCCAATACTATCTGCCCTACTGAAAACCAGGTAAGGAGAAGATTTATTGACTGCTTATGCTACTACTTTATACATGGTTGGTGTGCCTGACCACCAGCCAATCCTTAGCTCTTAGAATGGAACTTGCACAAGCTCAAAATTTTAGATTGATACATTTTTTTTTAAAGATTCTGTTACTAAAGTGAGACAGAAAAGTATTTGTAACGTGCACACTATGAAGGACACCTCTCATTTTCTAATATTATGGGTATGTTCATATTGGTGACTTAAAACACAGTGAGGTCATTTCATCCCACTGTGCTTCAGGCCACATTTGCATAGTGTTGTTAACATTAGAGCAGGTTGTATTGACTCAATGTGTGCATGGCCATTTTGATTTCCCCATCCCTGCAACCCCATCCCCCAAGTTCCTATTCATGAAACTGTCATCTGCACATGTGCAACGGCTGTCTCAAATGTTCACACCATTCTTAAGTATGAAGCGAATGCAGCTTAAGTTTTCCAGTGCTATGCGACTCCACCAATTTCACAGAAGGGTGGGGTGGGAAAGAGAAGGGATTTGAAAACCACACCATTTACACCCACAAGCTGTTACCAACGCAAAATCAAGTATGAACATAACACGCTCAAGGCAAATCCCTCCTTGCTTGCAGTGCTTGGGATAACATGGTTGATTTTAAAAAAGAAAATAGGTGAAGGCATTAAAAAAAAACCTCTGGAGCAGAGTTGGCTGAGTATTTGGCTCTCTTAAATAGAGATGGAAGCTTTTCTTTTTGGACATACTATTTTTAGTTCTGCTCTCAATTTAAGTTTATCAACTTTTCATTGTAAATATTAAACTACGGCAGATGTCCTGGCAAGTAGACTTAAAGTTTTAAATGAAGTAATTCACAAAGACCAGGCAGGCTTTCTCCCAGGTAGACACATGTTTGCTAATACAAGGAACATTATTGACATCTTGGAACTTTTGCAAACAGACATAAATACAAAAGCAATGCTAATTTTCATAGATGCGGAGAAAGCCTTTGATAATATCTCTTGGAAATTTATGAAGGGAAACTTAAAAGAAATGGGGGTGGGTCGGGGTTTTGAGAATGGGATTGATGCAATATATTCAGAACAAAAGGCTAAATTGATAGTAAACAATGTGGTTACAGAAGAGTTTAAAATTGAAAAAGGAACACGACAAGGCTGCCCGATTTCCCCTTTGCTATTTATATCGGTTCTGGAGGTGCTCTTGAATATGATTAGAGGGGACCGGTTGGTGGAAGGGATTCAGGTCGGAGCGAAACAATATAAACTTAAAGCTTTTGCAGATGACCTAGTTCTGACCCTGCAGGAGCCAGAATCTAGTACAATAAGAGTATTACAATTGATTCAAGATTTTGGTCGGGTGGCGGGATTCAAACTAAATAAACAGAAAACTAAGGTGCTGGGAAAAAATCTGACAGATACAGAGTCGGAACGGTTTCAGAGAGAAACAGAACTAACTGTGGTTAAAAAAGTAAAGTACCTAGGGGTAAATATAACAGCAAAGAATCTGAGTCTATTTAAGGATAACTATGAAAAATGTTGGTCTGAAATTAAGAGAGACTTGGATAGTTGGACAAAATTGAAGCTTTCCTTGTTAGGCCGAATTGCTGCTGTTAAGATGAATGTATTGCCAAAGATGTTGTTTTTGTTCCAAACATTGCAGATTGTGGACAAGACGGAGTGCTTCCGGAAGTGGCAGAGAGATATATCTAAATTTGTCTGGCAGGGCAAAAAGCCCAGAATTAAGTTTAAGATACTAACTGATGTGAAAGAAAGAGGGGGCTTTGCCCTGCCAGACTTAAGGCTGTACTATGAAGCCGCAGCTTTCTGCTGGCTAAAAGACTGGCTACTTCTCAAAGACACTGATGTACTGGACTTGGAAGGTTTTAACACCACTTTTGGTTGGCATGCATACTTATGGTATGATAAGGTTAAGATCAATAAGGTCTTTAAGAACCATATTGTCAGGAAAGCAGTATTTAATGTCTGGACAAAATACAAAGACTTATTGGAAAACAAAACTCCGAGGTGGCTTTCACCTCTGGAAGCTAAGGCCCGAAAAAGACCCAATATGGAGGCCAAATGGCCAAAATATTGGGAAATATTAGAAAAAGATGGAGACAATTGGAAATTGCAGAGTTTGGAAAAAATGAAGGATAAAGTGCAAGACTGGTTACATTACGCTCAGATTAAAGAAGTCTTTAAAAATGATAAAAAGGTACGGTTCCAGGTGGAGAAATCGAAGTTGGAAACAGAATTGTTAGAACCAAAGACTAAGGTATTATCAAGAATGTATAACTTGCTGTTAAAATGGAATACACAAGACGAAATGGTTAAATTGGTTATGATAAAGTGGGCTCAGGACATTGGGTATAATATTATGTTTGAGGACTGGGAAAGGTTGTGGACCACTGGGCTGAACTTCACTGCATGTAATGCTCTGAAGGAAAATGTAATGAAAATGATATATAGATGGTACATGACCCCAGTTAAACTTGCCAAAATATACCATTTGTCTGATAATAAATGTTGGAAATGTAAAGAACATGAAGGAACATTCTTTCACCTCTGGTGGACCTGCCCTAAAGTGAAGGCCTTCTGGGAAATGATATATAATGAGTTGAAAAAGGTATTTAAGTATACCTTCACTAAGAAACCAGAGGCCTTCCTTCTGGGTATTGTCGGCCAGAAGGTGCTAAAGAAGGACCAAACATTTTTTATGTATGCAACAACGGCAGCAAGGATACTCATCGCTAAGAGCTGGAAAACTCAAGATCTACCCACACTGGAAGAGTGGCAGATGCAGCTGATGGACTATATGCAACTGGCCAAGATGACTGGTAGAATCCGAGACCTGGGAGAGGAGAGGGTTGAGGAAGACTGGAGGAAATTTAAGATTTATTTACAAAAATATTGTAATTTGGTTGAATGTTAAGAAGGATGCTAGATCATAAATAATTGCCCACCACTGAATTAGATCTGAATTTGACGATAAGTCAGATTAAGGAAAATACAAACTTTTTGGAGAATTGCTAGATTTTATTTAAATGAGCGGAGATAAGATTGCAAACAAGTGGGTAATTTGCTTGGAAAAATTTTTTGTAACGATGTAAGTGCGAGCGGGAGACGTGAGGGAGTCCAAAGAAGTGACGAAATTATGTTATGATATAAGTAATGTTGTTTATTATTTATGCATTTGTAGTCAAAAAAATTTAATAAATATGTATATATAAAAAAAGTAAATATTAAACTACGTATCAGGATCACACACAGAGATTGCAGAATGTTTCATTTTGGGGAGAGGAACAATTTTGTATGGAACTTAATATGCACAAAGAGCATCAAGGCAGCAGTTCTATATACACATAAGTGTGTATAAGTACTCAAATTTGGCTTCAGAGTACAGATGTATAGAACTGCAAGGACCACCTATTCCCTCAGCAACCTAACAGGCCATTAAAATTTGCCTGATACCTTTAGAAGGCAAGGTAGGAAGAGGCCTATGATAAGGCCTTCTGAGTTGCGCTAGCCAGAATGTACTTTCCAGAGATGTTTGCCTGGCTCCAACTGCTCCTTACCAGTGCTAAGGGACAACCTTCCCTGCTTTTAGATTCTTGGTATTGCATGCATGCCTTTTTATCCGACTACAGGTTCTTCCCCCTGCTGCTTTTAAATAACCAACTACTGTACCATAAAGACTTTTAGAGAAATCTTATGCTAGCTGTTCTGCCAGTTAGCTTGCCCAAGGGCCGGAATACAAATCCTCCAAATAATAAGGTAAACAAGTTAAAATGGTTGCCTAGGTAGGAAAAAAAAGCCAGGAGCACTAGAGTTCTTGCTAAAGAAATGCTTTTGCCAGGATAGGCCATTCCCCAATATATTGTGCCAGTTTTTCCAAACAGTTTTAACCGTCTTTTAAATCTGACAATCTTAAATTTGACCCTCTTTTAAATGGCAAATTTTCAAGATTGGCTAGTGAATTCATAATAGAGCTGGTTGGCAGGAGGAGGAGAAGGCAGGGGGTGGCGGAGGGAGAGAAAAGATGCAGGTCTTTCGCAGCGGCTCCTGTGGGTGTGGCGTGGCTGGGATGGAGAAAAACCCCAATTCCGGGGGACCCTTCTCCTCGCCCCGCCAAGAGGCACAGAAATGAGGCGGCGCTTCCCACCCTCTCCTCGGGTTCTCTGTCGCCTTCGCGGCCCCACCTTCCCGGTCCCTGGCCCTCGAACCGTCTCCTCGCTCCTCCCGGGCTTCACTCACCGTTTTTGGGCAGGCTCTGGATCACCTTGACGGCCGCCTCGAAGCGCGTCTCGTGCAGCGAGCCGCCGCCGCCGCCGCCTCTCTCCTCCGTCTCCGCCATGTCCCGCCTCTTCCCTCCGATGGGCCCCTTGTCGCGTCGGCCGCCGGAATCGCGCTGCCGCCGCCGCCGCCGCTTCTTCCCTTCGCCCAGGAGTTCCCTGTAACCGAGTGAACGCAGGACATAACGGGGGTCTGGCGAAGGAGGCGGTGGCGGAGGGGACGCGAGGGCCGCGGATGCCTCCGCCCCCTTCAGCCACGGAGAGGCAGGAAAGCCAGGCCGGGCCTTTGCGGCTCCCCTCACAGCCCGCCCGCGAGAAGATGGGCTCCCCGCGGCCCCAGTCGCCCCTCGGTCGCCTCGTGAAGAGGTCGTGGAGGCGGCGGTATTCGCTCCCTCATAAAACAGCCCGAAGTGAATGAATGAATAATAATAATAATAATAATAATAATAATAATAAGGCGTACTCCTGTGGTTTTGAGGCTTGTCTATTTTGGTTCCACTCTGGCGTGGTGGTGGAAAAAAAATACGTGAACTAAACCCAAAGTCCACCCTCGATCGTCAATCCATACAGTGCCCCGGCTTCACCCTTCTACAGCACACAACTTGTCGGTTTAATCTTTATTGATTTATAGAATGTCAGCTTTGGAAAGAAGACAGGTCCCTGCCCCGAGAGGCTTACAATATGAAAGACGCGAGGCAACGAACAGCAAGGGGAGGAAAGATCAACGGGGAATAATAAACTATTTTTTACCCCAGTTACAGTATGGAATTGGGAGTAAAGGGTTGTGCCAAAGGCGCCGTGGAAAGGGGTATTTACTACCCTCCTTTCGCTCAAGTTTTGTGTAGGTTCATCTCCCAATTACGGCCCAATTACTTAGCTCGCGTGACCTGTCCTTCTGAATGTTTTTAAGCACGACCACAAAGAAGTCAAAGGGGCTTGCTCCGAAATCATTATACTTAGGGGGGTTAACGATTCCTAACCCAATGCTGACACAGAAGTAAGTACTACTAGGCATGGGCGTGGGGGGGGGTAGAGAGTGGCAGCTGCCCCCCTAAATCAATAAAAATAAAATACATAGCAAACTGAGGTCCTGCCCCCACTAACAAAAGCAACCCCCCCCAAAAAAAATCCTGGCTACGCTCATGCCACTGGGTTCAGAGGAGCTTACTCCCATATATGCATGCACAGAATTGCAGCCTAAATGGATCATATCATTTAGATTTTGTACTTTCGTCTTCAAAGTGGATGAGAGGTGTCATTAGCAACATGCGCTAAAATAAAAGAGATTTGGACGGAGGGGGGGTTAATCGTTTCACCTTACTTTCGCCAGCCTGATCAGAAAGTTCAAACAAGTGGTTTTAAAAGACTATTGAAGTAACTGCTGATATACACTGAATTCACTCGTACACCAGTACTCCGTTAAAATCCACTTTTTCCAGCCCATCCCATTGCTATTTCCTAGGACTTAACAGCACCTGTCATTTCCTTTCTTAGACGTCTGTTGTGACCTGACAAGTGCGACATCACGCACCCCTGGCGAACAGCTAAACAAGCAATTCAAAACTTCCCAAACACTTTTATCTACACTCACCCCATCCTCACTCACAGGGGGCTTTTAGATAAGCTTTGCAAAGCCAGCCTCAGCGCCAGTGATTTCCTGTTCCCAGTACACAACAGTATACAACCACCCATTATTACTAGGCATCTATTATTACACACTCTTGGGGTGGGGATCGGGGGCGAGCCTTCCCAGCAACACATATCTGGTCCCAATTCCCTCAATTACAGACAGAACCTGACAGCTGCAAGGACAAAAATAACAATACAATATTTTTTCTCCTCCAACTTTTTGAGAGCAAAGCGCCATCCCTAAGCACGGCCTAGAAGGCTGGCGGCCCCGAAGAACAGCTGACTTTCTGCCTCATTTCCCAAATAACAAAACATAACAAACAGCACAAGTTGTTCCCCGCTCCTACCTTCCGTGACAGGTTCGCTCACCTTTTTTTGCCCAAGGCTCAGGCTTCTCCTGTTAAATGTCTTCCAACAGCAGCGATCAGCTCATTCTTGCCCCGCCTCCTCGAGGAGCATGCTGGGAAATGTAGTCCGTCCCTTTACTACTTCCGGTCTCTGGCATCCATGATCCTCCCTGCCATGGCAACCTTCAACTGTTTTCTCCCCATAGGCAGAAGCATTCTCCCTCCGAGCAGCCAGTAGCAACGGGCAGAACGGCTTGGGGAGCCCGGACGGCGCTGCCTTGAGGGCCCCGAAGGATGGCTTATAGGAGCAAGTGGTCCCAGAGGAAGAAGAAAGGCCCGAAGCTTGAGCTCAGCCCCGCTCAGAAGCAGCAGATGCGCGATGCCTTCGACCTGCTGGATTCCGACGGCACCGGGACCATCGACGTGAAAGACCTGAAGGTGTCCATTCGGGCCCTGGGCTTTGAACCCACCAGAGAAGAGATCAAGAGGATCGTGGGCGAAGTGGATAAAGAAGGCTCGGGGAAGATCGGCTTCGACGCGTTTTACTCCGTGATGACCAAGAAGATGTCCGAAACGGATCCCAAAGAGGAGATCCTGAAATCCTTCAAGCTGTTCGAGGACCCGGAAAGGGGCAAGATCGCCTTTAAAGACCTCAAGCGCGTCGCCTCCGAGATTGGGGAGAAGCTGACGGACGAGGAACTGCAGGAAATGATCACCGAAGCGGACCTGAATGGAGACGGGGAAGTGAGCGAGCAGGAGTTTCTGTTGATCATGAGGAAACACGGCTACTAGCCTAATGGCCTCCTTCTCGTCGTCCTCCTCTCTGCCCTTCTCGGCTTCTTCCGCCTCTTGAGAGCACCTGCAAATAGTGTTGGGGAGCTCCTCACTTTCCTCCAGCCATCTTCTTCCTCCTCCTCCTCTCTCAGGCAGAAACTCTCACAGGTTAAAGTCAAGGGTGTGGGGAAGGGAGGCTGTAATTCACTGCTGGAACATTAAATGTGGCTCACCAGAAGAAGAAGAAGAAAGAATTCTCCTGCTCAACCTTGCTCTTTCTGTTTTCAGTGAATAAACATACCAGTTTTAGACTCCTCTGGGAATAGTAATTATTTATACTCTTATCGCAATAGGTAGAAACCTGAGGGGGTTTTTTTGTACAAATTGCTAAAATCTTCAAATCACTTTCAAAATGATCAAAACACAGTTACTACCACACACACTTAAAATCATCAAGGCAATACTTCAGGGATTAGTTATTGAATGTTCATATTCATATTATATTTGTATTATTTTTCACATTTGCACACCTGCTACTCCCATCTAAAAACAACCCTTAGTATCTCTACTATAGGAAATTATATTTAGTACATTTATGTTCAAGAATTACATGCTACCTTTCCATATGAAGATTTGCCAAAGGCATCTTAAAATCCATATAATATTTTTTTTTTTAAAAAAACTATGCCTAGCCATTTTCAACTAAAACAGGAGCATGCTCAATGCTAGAGTATCTGTTTTGTCTCAGTTTCGAACCCCAGCACCTCCAAGTAGGGATGGAACAGACCCCATCTGAAACCCTGCACTGCTATTATCAGTCAGTGCACAAACAGTGAGCTTGATGGCACTAATGCTCTGATAAGGCAGCTTCCTATGTTCCTAAGTATTAGCCAGGTCTGCTCTGTCAGGGCCTTTACAGCAGTTTGTTTTAAATAAATCGGTCCACACTGTTTAGAACTGCTCCTCCTGGGATGGCTAGCTATCATATACAAAAGGTTTCTTTAAAAAATAAAATGATGTATCAAACGATATGAACAGCAGAGCACTAAAAACGTAAATGTCAGAGAAATCAAGTAAAAAATATTTAAACAGTATCCGAAAAGGCCTTGGAAAGTGAGGTAATGGCCTTTGTGTTTACTTAACATTGGAATGGCATAAGAGTGGGTGTCGAGTGAGCCACAAAACATAAAAGAATCACAAGCCACAAAACATAAAAGCAAGCGTCACAGATGCCAGCTGCCTGATCTCTGAGAGAGCCAAGGACAATCAGAGAAGGGTTTCTAAAGATGATGGGGGATTTACCAGCAGGCTCATGTGGAAGAGGGAATTCAAAGGCTGTGGGATGGTACCTCTCTCCACTCATGCCATGTAACTCCCAGACTGGGTTGCTGCAATGTGTCCTACGTGGGGCTGCCCTTGAAGACAATTTAGAAACCTCAACTGTTCCAAAATGCAGATTACTGGCTAGGTTTTCATTTAGAAGTCATCTAAACTCAGTTTTAAAACAGCTGCATTGGTTGGCAGTTCATTTCTGGGCCTAATTTGTACCATTTTAGGTGTTAAGATCAACAGAGGAGGTCCTCTTGCTATTTCCACTGCCCTCAGAGGGGGGGGGATGGCACAGGAGAGAGCATTCTCTGGCAGCCTCCTAGTTTTGCAATTCCCCCCCCCCCCGAGAGGAATTATACAATTTTTGTGGTAATCTGAAGATGCAGCTCTTTACAACTAGAGGTTGTAAAGGACCCACCCTATTATTCTGATTGGTAATTTATTTTAAACCGTTTTTAATGTTGTGTTTTAAAATGCTGTTATTTACTCTGGAACTTTAGGGTGGTGAAGGTGGTTAATAAAACAAAATATCAATAGCCACCCCCTTCTTTGCTAGCTTTTGGGATAATTTTTCAAATTCACGGAGGATGAGGCTATCATGATGGCTATGTTTCACTTTCATTGTTGGAGACTGTAATACCAATTACTGTGAATTGGTGTGAGTGTTGTTGCACTTAATTCCTGATAGGAATTAGCTACTATGAGAATGAGATCAGGATTCTGGTCTAGGTGGAGCTTTGGCCTGATCCAGCAGAGCTTTTCTTGTGCTCTTACTTAGTTTCAGCAGCTAGTTGTTGGGTAATTGTTTGTTTTTCATATTGTGTTCCAATGTGATTTTGTCACTTTCGTAAGCCACCTTGAACTTGGGAAAGATGGGAATGTTAAATGCCTGTTTTTTTTCAGAGTACCATATACATAGTAAAGGTAAAGGGACCCCTGACCATTAGGTCCAGTCGTAACCGACTCTGGAGTTGCAGCGCTCATCTCGCTTTATTGGCCGAGGGAGCCGGTGTTTGTCCGCAGACAGCTTCTGGGTCATGTGGTCAGCATGACTAAGCCGCTTCTGGTGAACTAGAGCAGGTTGGCAGGAGCTGGGACCGAGCAACGGGAGCTCACCCCATCGCGGGGATTCGAACCGCCGACCTTCTGATCGGCAATTCCTAGGCTCTGTTGTTTAACCCACAGCGCCACCTGCGTCCCTACCGCATACATAGTTGGCTATAAATAAGATGACTCCACACTGTTTGAAGAGATATAGTCTGGAATTCTACCGCTTTCTATCACTGAAAACTGCAATGTGCTTTGTGACACCAGCTGAGAGAAGGGCTGAATGACGTGACATTTTTCTTCCATTCTTTCTGGGTAAAAAGTAGTCAAAGGCGGCTGCTGAATAAAAAGTTGCTCCTTGTGAAAACCTCTGCCTTTTGCTTCTGTAAGCTACAGGTGGTAGCAAAATTAGGTGAGTAGTCAGAGGTGTTTTGGGGGGTGGAACCCTAGCTCCCCCCCTTTTAACCACAGTTTCTGTAAGCTCTACTCAACCAGGGTGACTGAATGTGCTCCAGAATGCAGTGCTACTGAGATCCCAGCCACAGGCTAAGAGCAGATGAGATGCCTGTATTTTGCGACCTGTCAGATCTTCTCTTTCCCGCTTCTTAGAGCATTTCTCAAGACAAGATGAAATCCACATCAATGCATCTTGTTTGGGGCTTCTCTTGAATTACAGGAATTGCCCAAGGCCTTTACTTGTTGGTACACCTTAAGCTTGAAGCGCCACCAAGTGGCTTTGAGGAGCAAATGCAGATGGAGAATGAATCTGTTCTCAGAGTTAATTGCTTTTCTCTCATACCTTTTCACCTCACACTGTAAAACTTAAAAGACCTCATTATGGGTATATTGTGGCTCTTTGTGCTTCACGATGGCAACACTAAGAGAAGTCACACCATTTAAATATTAATAGAACATTTCAGATACATTTTACTTGTATGATCTGATTATACTTTGGCTAAATCAGTGAGATACAGCAAATACGGAATTGTAAAAATAAGGTAACTCCACATATAAATGTGTCTTCACTATAATGTGTATAATAGCTTTTTTTTTTTATTTACTTTTTTTAAAAAAAGCTAGGTGTTTGTTTTTATTAAGAAATTCTAAGGAAACGTAATTTCTCCTTTTTCTCTGATACGAGGGAAGCTGTTGATGTCCTGAACCAAATTTCTGAAGGTGGTTATGGGATGGATGAAGGTTAGTAGAGTGAATCTAAAGCCAGACAGAGATGTGCATGGTCACTGGCTCTCAATTAGCAATTGTACTAACTTGGTAAAAACATTACCAGGCAGATTTTTTAAAATAAAAAAATTAAAAAGTAGGTTTGCATTTGTTGAGTCTGTTTTCATTTTTATATTGCTTTGTTTCTTTTGTAGGATCATTTTATTTTTAATTGTACACAGCCTTGAGCAAAGCAACTGCATTGGAAAGGCAGTGTATAAGTTCTCTAAACAAATAATCATTGCACGATAGAAGACTATCATCAACAGCTCAGCACCTGCAGTTTATTAAACAGCAAAGCTATACTCTGTGTGGTGCCTTAGTGTTCATGCTTGTACATTGGTAAATAGGCATGTGTGCACTTTAGACAAGAGGCATCCAGCCATCTATTCCTCTCCAAGATTTAACTTCTGGAGACCCTGAGGGAGGGAACTTAAGCCTGTAGAATTATAACTCCAGCAACTCACACAAACATTAAAACAAGTCATCCTTAGCAACAAAACAGAGACAGTTAGTTACTAGGAACAAAGACAGGAAATTGGGGCTGACTGATAAACACGAGCTGTTCTCAAGCATATAAATTTGTTTGTTCATATTCAAACACAAGCATTTTCTATGCTATATCAACATTATCCAATTCCCTTTCATACTTATACTGAAACTGAAATCTAAACCTGCTGCATTAATCAAGTATTGCAGAGGTATTTCTAATAAATGTACATGACTGCCAAAGATATCTTGTGCTGATGATCAGATACCACAGTGATCAGTGTATGCTTAAAATGCAGATAGCGTTGGTGAAAGAAGAGAAGCTGGAATGTAGAACTGTTATACTAAAAGGCCGCTTGTGCATTATCACCTGAAGTCCAGCTTAATCCCTTTTATTCCTGGCCCAGTAGCAATGGTCCATCAATATGGGGGGAAAGGATAGCCATGCTGCTCTTGAACCCCTTTAAAAAGCAGCTATATGTGTTACCCTTGCACAGGAGAGGAAACACAAATTATTTCCAAAGAATGGAAATTTTTATTAGTGGGAAGGATTGACTTTAGGATTCTGTGCTTCAGGTATCAAAATGCCTTTGACTAGTCACCATAAAAAAGTATTGAAGAAATGGATGTGATCTGAGGAATGAACCAGAGTCTTCTGCTTCCCCACAACCATTATATTTTCCCCAGGGAGCCATAAACCTTTTAAGCACAAGGAATCCTTTCATGGTAATTAAGACAAGAGCTCTAACTTTCACACTGTGCTGTAAGAAGCAATATTGGCCGATATGAGAAGCTGAATTCTGAAACAAATGAGAGTGTCTTTATTATACAGCTACAGCAAAACACAAACACAAGAGAGATTCGTTCCTTTGTATTCTACCAGTTGGCCTCCTTTGTTTTTCTTGTTCGGCTTAGTAACTGTTTATGATCATAAGGTGCTTGGGAAAAATGCTGAAAGACAAGCAACTTTTGGTTCTGCCTCATCTTGAAATCTTTCCATTCCCTTGTCTGGCAGGGCAAAAAGCCCAGAATTAAGTTTAAGATACTAACTGACGCAAAAGAAAGAGGGGGCTTTGCCCTGCCATGTAGCACCCTGCTTGTGGTTAACGCTTAGCTGGAATGAAATATTCAACGCAGCAATAGAGAAATTAAAATAATAATTTATTTGTCAGACAAATAAATATGAGGCACAGTGGTATATGGTTACCAAGCTCTGGCCTGGCCTCCTGCCATTCTGGCCAGCACTTATATTTCCTTAATCCAGCCCCCTTGCTCCTCCTGTGGCTGCCTCTGTCCAATCAGCCTGGTTAAAATTCCTATTGGCTATTTGCTAGAACCAATCACAAAAGATACACCCATTTCCTTCTTGCCCTTTTATGGGAATCAAAAAGCTATATATTCTTCTATCTATAAATGACAAATAAGTAGTAATATATCTTACATGCGTCTCAACAAGGAATCTTAATTACCAGCTCACCTCTTGACCTCCTTGCCCTATTGCCTTCCAAAACAGATGATTAATCTTGAATTTTTATCTTAAACATATGTCAAGGATTTTGAGTTCACATCAACACTGAGAGATCTCCTTCATTTGAAGGTTTCTAAACAAAAGGCCTGACAACCATATATCAGGAGTGCTCGATGGCGTCTCCTGTCTGGCAAGGGGGGGCTGGTGGCTGATGGCCCCTGTGATCTCTTCCAACTATATGAAATAAGAATCTAGCATTTCTTAAATCCTTTGCATAATTATATTTAAGCTAATATATTTAATACATAAATAACCTTTTAAAAGGAAAAGAAATCTTAAAAGGATCTTAGTTTAAGAAAGAAACAGCTTTAGAAAAGACTTCCCAAAAATGTTCTGTTTCTGCCAGCCAGACCAGTTGCTTTTTCACTGCTCTTGACCTTCTTAACCTTAGGAAGAAGATATGGCTCATTTTACTATTTATCAACCCTTAATTTGTAGGGTCAGTGTAACCTTGGCTGTCAGCCTGTAATTCCCTTTTTACGACTTTGAGAATTGTTTTCTGCTATAAATCAGGGGGCCCCCTTGTCTAGGAGTAAAAACATTGCCAAGGTTCTTCTAGGCAGCTGCTCTTCTGCCTGGCATGAAACATTTGAAGATCTTTAAGCTCATTTTTAAGATACAGGCCCTGATCAAACATATAAGCTTTAATAAAAATGCAAGCTTATGATTAGATGCCTCAGCCAGACTTAAAGCTGTACTATGAAGCCGCAGCTTTCTGCTGGCTAAAAGACTGGCTACTTCTCGAAGACACTGATGTACTGGATCTGGAAGGTTTTAACAATGCTTTTGGTTGGCATGCATATTTATGGTATGACAAGGTTAAGATAAATAGGGTCTTCAAGAACCATATTGTCAGGAAAGCAGTATTTAATGTCTGGACAAAATACAAAGACTTATTGGAAAACAAAACTCCGAGGTGGCTATCACCTCTGGAAGCTAAGGCCCGAAAAAAACCCAATATGGAGGCCAAATGGCC
Organism: Podarcis cretensis; assembly: GCF_951804945.1. NCBI lineage: Eukaryota > Metazoa > Chordata > Lepidosauria > Squamata > Lacertidae > Podarcis > Podarcis cretensis. The sequence continues at coordinate 21,611,303 of NC_137181.1, forward strand.
AAAATATTGGGAAATATTAGAAAAAGATGGAGACAATTGGAAATTGCAGAGTTTGGAGAAAATGAAGGATAAAGTGCGAGACTGGTTACACTACGCTCAGATTAAAGGAGTCTTTAAAAATGATAAAAAGGTACGGTTCCAGGTGGAGAAATCGAAGTTGGAAACAGAATTGCTAGAGCCTAAGACTAAGGTACTCTCAAGAATGTATAACTTGCTGTTAAAATGGAATACACAAGATGAAATGGTTAAATCGGTCATGATAAAGTGGGCTCAGGACATTGGGTATAATATTATGTTTGAGGACTGGGAAAGGTTGTGGACCATCGGGTTGAACTTCACTGCATGTAATGCTCTGAAGGAAAATGTAATGAAAATGATATATAGATGGTACATGACCCCAGTTAAACTTGCCAAAATATACCATTTGTCTGATAATAAATGTTGGAAATGTAAAGAACATGAAGGAACATTCTTTCACCTCTGGTAGACCTGCCCTAAAGTGAAGGCCTTCTGGGAAATGATATATAATGAGCTGAAGAAGGTATTTAGGTATACCTTTACTAAGAAACCAGAGGCCTTCCTTCTGGGTATTGTTGGCCAGAAGGTGTTAAAGAAGGACCGAACATTTTTTATGTATGCAACAACGGCAGCAAGGATACTCATTGCTAAGAATTGGAAAACTCAAGATCTACCCACACTGGAAGAGTGGCAGATGCAGCTGATAGACTATATGCAACTGGCCGAGATGACTGGCAGGATCCGAGACCTGGGAGAAGAGAGGGTTGAAGAGGACTGGGGGAAATTTAAGACTTATTTACAGAAATACTGCAATTTGGTTGAATGCTAAGAAGGATGCTAGATCATAAATAATTGCCTACCATTGAATTAGATTTGATTTTGATGATAAGTGAGAAATAAGGAAAATATAAATTTATTTTGGAGAATTGTTAGATTTTACCTAAATGAGCGGTGATAAATATTGTAAACAAGTGGGTAATTTGCTTGGAAAAAATCTTTTGCAACGATGTAAGTGGGAGCGGGAGATGAGAGGGAGTCCAAAGAAGAGACGAAATTATGTTATGATATAAGTAATTTTTATTTATGCATTTGTATTCAAAAATCTTAATAAATATGAATTTATTTATTTTTTAAAAAAGAAATCTTTCCATTCCCGCTGGTCATTGCAAAAAGTGCACTCTGTAACAAAGATACCGGGTGTGAGCTTTGTTTCTTCTTCCTCCTCTCTCCCATTCCTTTTTCCTTTTGTGTGATGTCTTTGTAAGCCAGAGGGCAGGAACTGCCATATAACTGGCAATTACAAGCCACACTAGAAGCCTCTTTTGGATGGAAAGTGGGATAAAAAAGGCACACACAGAGACATTCTTCTGAAAATCCACTTCAGATATTTCTCGTAAGGTCTCCAGTACTGCTGAAGGTGCATAATGGTGACCTACATAGATAAGCAATGAATATGCAATATTTTATTGTTGTTTAGTCTTTTAGTCATGTCCGATTCATGTAAGTACCATGAACCTTGGTAAGCTGGATGTGGTAAAAAATGAGATGGCAAGAATATTGACATCCTGGGCATCAGTGAACTAAAATGGATGGGAATGGGTGAATTCAGTTTGGATGACCATCATATCTACTACTGTGGGCAAGAAACCCGTAAAAGAAATGGAGTGGCTCTCATAGTCAACAAAAGTGGCGAAAGCTGTACTGGGATACAATCTCAAAAATGATAGAATGATATGAATCCAAGGCAGACCTTTTAACATCACAGTAATCCAAGTTTATGCACCAACTACCGGTGCTGAAGAAACTGAAATTGACCAATTCTATGAAGACTTACAACACCTTCTAGAAATGACACCAAAGAAGGATGTTCTTCTCATTATAGGGGATTGCAATGCTAAAGTAGGGAGTCCAGAGATAAAAGGAACAACTGGCAAGTTTTGTCTTAAGAGTTCAAAACAAAGCAGGGCAAAGGCTAATAGAGTTCTGTCAAGAGAACAAGCTGGTCATCACAAATACTCTTTTCCAACAACACAAGAGACAACCCTACACATGGACATCACCAGATGGCCAGTATCAAAATCAGATTGTTTATATTCTCTGCAGCCAAAGATGGAGAAGCTCTATACAGTCAGCAAAAACAAGACCTGGAGCTGACTGTGGCTCAGATTGTCAGCTTCTTATAGCAAAATTCAAGCTTAAACTGAAGAAAGTAGGAAAAACCACCGGGCCACTGATACAATCTAAATCAAATCCCTTATGCAATATTACTTGTCTCTTATCCAGGCTAAACTTACCAAATTCCTTCAGCCTGGCAAAAGAATGATTCAGAAATGCCAATTAATTTTTTTAAAAAACCCATTTACCTCTGATAAAAATAAATCTTTAATCTCTGTTTTCCTCACTATGTGACCTACTGGCACAGAGCACCTGTCGATCTCCAGAATTTTGTTGGACTGCAACTCCCATCATCCCTCACCACTGGCTGTGCTGGCTGGGGCTGATGGGAATTGGAGTCCATCAAAACATGGGGGGGGGGCTGGTTCACTGTCCCTGTTTTGTAATAAAGCATGGAACCTCATCCGCTTCTTGACATAGCGTTTGTAGACAGATAACATTCCTCCACACAGCATATTTGAAAAGGGGGGGGGGTGGAAGAAAACCCAGAAGTGTCTAGACTTATATTTATTTATTTTAAGGCATGAATATAGAAGAGAAAAGATAGGAAAAGGAAAGATTGGTACAGAGATGGCAAACAATTGCAGTATTCATTGATTAGGGGAGATAGGGCAAGTTGCATAATGAAGCGCTGTCACACAGCTTATTTTTGTCCTTTCTGTTTTTTGTTCCTTCTCAGACCAGCAATCTTGCATTTATTTTTGGGCTCCCCACCAGCTTTGGCTGCCTAGCAATGCCTGGCTGGAGTGTGCTTGCTCCTGCTACTGCAAAATGCTACAGGCTGCCTAGCAACAGGCAATCAGAGTGGGCTGCGTTGCCCATTTAGAAAGCACACCCAGCAGGAAGTCAGAAAAGGTGGGCTCCTTTCCTTCCCAGGCTGGCGACTCACCTTGAATAAGCGGAAGCTTTTTACTGAACTAGAACAAAAATCCCTGTACACTAAAGCCCTGGGGCTGGACAGACACACACACACACACACACACACACACACACACACACGATGGAACTGATTGCCTTACCAATACATACCTGTTCTGCAGCATTTATCGGATGAAAAGATGCAACATCCTATCAGCTTCCCCCAAGCAAATAAGAATGAAGGTTCATTAAATAGCCAATCTCATCTAACCTCCCCGCAAACTTTGCACAAACTAATCAGAATGAACGCTCAATAAACAGGTCATCTGGAAGTGACCTTCATTGTTGTGAAACTGGAGCTATATCTATTGTTCATGCCCTCTCATACTGCAATTTGTATTATTAGGGGAAGAGACTGATTCTTCATTTATTATGAACTCTAAGTGGAGGACCCACTGAAACGTGGATATCTTTATTATTCTAGTAACGTTCAGCTAAATTCCCTCTATCTTGAGTGAAAATATAAAGCATTGAGAACTCCCATTTAATTCCCCTGTAAATTTCTCTAGTATTCCTTTTATGCTCAGATCAAATCTTACTGATCTGTGTCAGTAAGAAATTAATTAGTTCAGTTGCAGGTTTCAACACACCTTTCAATGACTGCTGTGTTTTCCAGACTTTATATTTCAGTGGCAGTAATCCAGAAGCACACCAAAGTTTGTGGTTTCAACTGTCAAGCTAAAGCCCCATCTGGGCAATCAGGGTGTAGCTATAGACAGTACCTGTGTTTCAGGCCATGTGTGCTTAGACTTCATGAGTGCCTATATTTGGCATGGCTGCCAACTTTTCCATTAGTCCCCACAGTGGTGCTTTTAACTGCGGCACAATCGGGGCAGAGGAAGGGGGGGTGCGGTGAGTGTGGTTCGCCCCAGGTGTCACCACTGGGGGTGGTGGTGACAAAATGCCGGGTGGCACTCAATGCGCCCAAGCCACACGTCTCTCCTGGGAGTGACGAAGTGGCTTGGGTGCCCGCAGGCTCCACACTGCCCCAAATGGTCCGCCCGCCACCTCCCCCTCAGCTGTGGGGCAGCTGAGTGGGAAGAGGCAGGCAGACTCCTCGGAGGCCCCGCAGAACGTCCTGCCCCTGGCTGGCCTCACCCCTCCCAATGAAGCTTTCTACAACTTGGAAGCAAGCATCATAATTGCTAATCCCAACCACCGTTAAAATGCAAAACTGCATGGTCCAGCCAAAGGTTGTCAATTTTGGGCTGCATCCGCTGTTACTCATCATCAGAGCAGACCCACTGTAATGAATAATGGACACAAGTAAATTAGGTCCATTCATTTCAATGGGTCTACTTTGAGCAGAACATAGCTGGATACAACTTCTTATTTGTATCTCTAAAATTCCACTGGTTCTACATTCTGAGTGGCTGAATGTTCCCCTACCCTGGGTCAGCATTAAGGGTCAGCACTACTGGGCAGCTGATAAGGTGCACACTGCCAAAATCTGTACCTACCTTATCCACCTAGTTGTCACACTTCCCAAAACAATACGTGAACAGAAACAGTCATGGTTCCAAAGTCACACTTGTCTGAATTTTGTAATGCAGTTTTCCAATATATAAGTGCATCTATTAGTGAAAATAACATGCAGACTGTACTAATATAAAAAAATTCCTTCCAGTAGCACCTTAGAGATATCTGAAGAAGTGTGCATGCACACAAAAGCACATACCAGTGACAAACTTAGTTGGTCTCTAAGGTGCTACTGGAAGGAATTTTCTTATTTTGTTTTGTCTACAGTAGACCAACACGGCTACCTACCTGTAACTAGACTGTACTACAGTAGGAGAAATAGCTTTGCAAAATTGCATATAGTAGGAAAAATTGCAAACAAGCGTTAGGAGAATTTTGCATTAACATGCTGCTGGATTTTTATTAGAACTTCCCTCCCCCACCCCCAAAAAGATACAAACCAAGGCTGATGTGAAAATGTGGAAAACCAAACTTAAGATCAGAAAAATGTGAATCTGAAGGAAGTAAGGTTGTTCACCCATCCCTAAAGTAGGTGCTGTGGCACCTACGAGCTACAATTTGAAATAATATTCCTGGTTTTAGGACTGCCACGTTTAAGGAGGGTACATTGAGCTCTATGTTACACATTATTATCATCTTTGCAGTTGGCACTAATTGACATTCTTGCTAGTGACTTCTGCAGGAAAAGAAGCAGCAGCAGAGGATTCTGGGACTGCCTTGAAACGGAATGTCCTGTCACAATCCCTTTGATGTTCTTTCCATATGAAAATCAATCAGCATGAAGCCATAAGCAAAGCAGATGGTGAGGTTTCATAATCAAGGCTTCCATCCTAAAATTCATTTGTGCCAACTATGGAGAAGGGAGATGCTTTGCTATAAAGTCCTATAATGATGTGAGTGTCAGAATCCTCAGTGCTTTCCTCTTTCACGAAGATAACATTTTACATATTCGTACTATTATTTCTGCCCTTCTCACATACTAGCTTTCTGCAGTACATCCACAGTGTCTTTCAGGTGATCCACGGTGTGTCTGTAATAAATATTCATACTGATTATTTAATTGCATTTCTATTGATTCTTTTATCTTTATATTGCATTTTATTGTATTACAGTTTGAATTCTATGGAATTTAGATTGCAATACAATGACACCCACTATAAAAAATAAAAGTAGCAATAGAAATACAATTAAAAATCACACAGCATCTAGCCCAGTGCATTACAATTGCTACAACCAGTAGCAAAATTGTGACTTGCCAAGACTCTCAGCAATTTTCAAGTGGCTGGGGGCGGGGCGAGCCTGGAAACCACTGCAGAGATCATATACATACATGTATATAGCTGTTTCATAAAATTTGTACACTGTTTGATTGTAAAAAATAATAATAACAGAGTGGTTTACAAAAGATAAACCAGTAAAAGCAAGAAAAAATTACAATTCTACTTTTAAACTTACATGTTAAACTACTAAACAGACTAAAATTACCTCAACTTCCTAAGCATATGAGTAGGCTTCTCCGAACAGGAATGTCACCGAAAAGAGTATACAGTGGTACCTCGGGTTACATACGCTTCAGGTTACATACGCTTCAGGTTATATACTCCGCTAACTCAGAAATAGTGCTTCAGGTTAAGAACTTTGCTTCAGGATAAGAACAGAAATTGGGCTCCGGCGGCGCGGCAGCAGCAGGAGGCCCTATTAGCTAAAGTGGTGCTTCAGGTTAAGAACGGTTTCAGGTTAAGTACGGACCTCCGGAACACATTAAGTACTTAACCTGAGGTACCACTGTAGTGAAGGCACCTGCTTGATTTCAATAGGCAGGGAGTTCCAAAGTGTGGGTGTTGCCACACCAAACAACCGAGTTTGCACAAACGTAGAGCCGATATTATGTGGCACCTATAGTAGTGCCAACTGCTGATCAAAGTGGTTGACTGGGCACATGTAGGGTAAAGCTATCTCATAGGTCCCAAATATTTTTATTTAGCTGTACTCCCATCTCTGTTGCAGAATGAGAGGCCCATCAAATTCTGTATGAATTGCAACTATGGCAGCATAGTCCTGCCCAACCCGCTTGTGTACTGTGGAAACTTCACTTTTGGAGGTTTGGGTGGGTGCACCTGGCTGTCTACATCATACATGTTGCTGTTTTTCCCCCTGTAATCATAAGGAATAAAGGTAAAGGTAAAGGGAACCCTGACCATTAGGTCCAGTCATGGCTGACTCTGGGGTTGCGGCGCTCATCTCACTTTATTGGCCGAGGGAGCCGGCATACAGCTTCCGGGTCATGTGGCCAGCATGACTAAGCCGCTTCTGGCGAACCAGAGCAGCGCACGGAAACGCCATTTACCTTTCCGCCGGAGCGTTACCTATTTATCTACTTGCACTTTGACGTGCTTTCGAACTGCTAGGTTGGCAGGAGCTGGGACCAAGCAACAGGAGCTCACCCCATCGCGGGGATTCGAACCGCCAACCTTTTGATTGGCAAATCCTAGGCTCTGTGGTTTAACCCACAGCACCACCTGTGTCCCAATCATATATATATATATCTTCTCTATATAGAATCATCATTATTCTTATTTATTAAATTTGTGTATCTCTCTTCATCCGTAGATCTCAGGGCGGTTCACAACAGAATCACAGAGTCGGAAGAGACCCAGAGGGTCATCTAGCCCAACCCCCCCTGCACTGCAGGAACCACAGCTAAAGAATTCCTGACGGGTGTCCAGTTTGTGGGGGGATGGGGCTGGAGGCTAATATTTATATTTTGCTAGGCTTGGGGGGTGGGGAAACCACAGTATTTCCGGGACGCGCATGTCAGCACTCAAAGCTTTCTGCCTCTCAAGGGCAGCTTAAATCGGTTAGAGCGCGGTGCTGATAATGCCGAGGTTTGCAGGTTCAATCCCCACACGGGACAGCTGCGTATTCCTGCACTGCAGCGGGTTGGACTGGTCCGACTGGATGACCCTCAGGATCCCTTCCAAGTCACTCTCCCATCCCTGGGAAACCCGGCCGGGTTCGCCCGCGCAGATCCCAGGGAAACGAAGCCACTGCCAGAGCGCAAGGAGATGACGGCGGCCGCGTCCTATTACTAATATAGACCGAGCAAAGCGGGAAAGAGGAAGGGAGGGGGGGGGCAAGAAAGAGCCGTGACTACATCTCCCGGCGTGCCTTGCGGTCGCCTTTTCCTGCGGGGCGGGGGGGGGAGGGGGACGGCGGCTGAGAAGGAAGGCGGGCGAAAAAGGAGGCAGGCGAGGGACGGGCGAGAGCGAGAGCGGCTCGGTGTGGGTGGGAGGCGGGGGGAAGCGAAGTCTCTGTGGCGAGAGCGAGGCGAGGAGAAGGAGGAGGAATCCCACAATACCAGGCGGGCTGGCTGGAGAGCTTGCGGAGCTCCCGCTGTCTCTTTAATGCAAGAGGAAGCGATGCGGAGGGGTGGAAAATGGCAGAGCTGCAGATGTTACTAGAGGAGGAAATCCCTTCTGGCAAGCGGGCTTTGCTCGAGAGCTACCAGAACCTCACCAGGGTCGCCGACTACTGCGAGAACAACTACATCCAGGTAGGCAGGAGGGAAGGCAGCGCCGGCGGGGAGACCTCGCTTGCCTTTCCTGGGGGGCGGCGGAGGGGGAAGCCAGTCGCCTCCCTTCGCCTTCACGGCAGGGGGAAGGGGGGGGAGGACCTCCCCTAGACACACACACACACACACACTCGCTCTCTTGCACAAACACACACAAACACGCACACGCACACACACACACACACACACACACACACAGGAAGTGGGCAAGGGCTGTTGTGAAGGGGAGAGAAGCACCCAGCCCAGACACTGGGCAAGCCTCTCCGGGCACATTGTAGCGCCCAGCCCAGGCTGCGAGACATGGTGTCGCCCTCTTCTCCCCTCCACCCCGACCCTCCCCCAGTCCAATCCCTCGGCGTTTCCCTTTAAACTTTTGAACCAAACGAGGGCTTCCTCTCTTCCACCCACCCAGCTCCACCTCGGGGCTGTGTTTCCCTTGAAGCGCCTGGGGTGCCGTGGGGGGGGGGTGGGTTAATGGACGGTGGCTATTCCGTCTGCTCCGATCTGAGGGTGTGTCTGTAAAGGGTATCTTCTTCTACAGCCCTCCCTGTGTTTCTGTGAACGTCTGGAGGCAGAAGTGGCTGGCTGGGTGGGGGAGAAATGGTTCATGGGTTTAGCAAGAGCCCTGCCTGTTTACCTTCAGACTGCTTCCCCTCATATCTCTTCTCTCTCTCTCTCTCTCTGCCTCTCTCCATTAGTTTCCCTTTGGGGTTCTGATCATATCTCAATTTGTATGTGTTTGTGTGCGGTTTAAAAGCCATTGAGAAAACTGGAAGTAGAAAGAGAGAGTATATTACATCAGACTTCTCTGTGTTTTTTGTCTGAGGGGTGGGAGCGGTGTGGTGTGAGGGTTATACCTCTCTCCCCCCCCCCCCACTTCAAATATGTCGAAATGAATGCAGCGAAATGACTTTTGAAGTGAGACTTGTTTGGCTTGTTTACTGTAGTAATGTGAAATCCTGAATTTGTGAAAGAAAGGGGGTGGGGAAAAACCACCCCTGTCTCACGCTTGTGTATGCATGCGCACGCCGCACACACTTATAAATTACTTCATGTAATTTAATAATGCAAGCGAATTCTCTGTGGACACTGTTTATTTAATATTTGGTGTGTAATTCATACCAAGTCCAAATGAATTGTGTTCCTGGCATGGTGCTAGATTGCTGAAACGATAAATTTCTGAGAGAAGGGAGCTGCAGGTATGCAGCCAGGAAAAGTAAAGCATTATTTTTTTAAAAGGATACGCTGGTTCTCCTCAAAATGGGCTGACCTGTTTATTTCATATAATTAATACATTCTGGAGTGAAATATTTAGGCTCCATGAAAGAGAACCTGTGTCTAAGGCCCCCATCTGCACTACTTTAAACCACTTTAAACAGGTATGGTTTCTCCCAGACAATTTTGGGAACTGTTAGGAGGACCCTTATTCCCCTCCCAGAACTGCAGTTTCCAATGTTCCCTAGGGAAAGGGATTGACTATTAAACTACACTGAGAAATGTAACACTGTGAGGGGAATGGGGGTCTCCTAACAATTCTCAGCACCCTTAACAAAATACAGGTCTCATGATTCTTTGCAGGAAGCCATGCCTGTTTAAAGTGGCTTGATACTGCTTTTAAATACATAGTTCTGATGGGGCCTTTACGTTACTCAGGAAAAGAATCTTATTTGTTACTCCTTTTCCCAGTCTATCTACTAGCCTTGTGTATGTGTGCGTGCTTCAAATGCATTTCTACCCGTCTAAGTGATCTTTGTAACTTCTAAAGGGCTTAAACAGCGCAATCCTTTGTGTGTGTCTACTTGGGAGTGCGTCCCACTAAGTTGAATGGCAGTCCTACGCTAGGTGCTCATAGGTTTGCAGCCACTGTCCCCACTGATTATTTTCACACATTTCTGTGGGGATAATATTTAGGGAAAGGCTACAGCAACTTCACTATTTTTAAAAAATCTAGATAAAACTACTGTGGAACCTGTTGCATGCTGCATATGTTTGCCTGGCTACAATCTAGGCTTCACGCTGCTTCGTCCCAAGGACCTTTCCTTAGGCTTGCCTCCAGCATTAACTACCCTTCCTAGCTTCTGCATGCAAAGTTATGTGGTGATAAGTATATTCAGTGGTACCTCTGGATGCGAATGGGATCTGTTCTGGAGCCCCGTTCGCATCCAGAAGCAAACGCAACCCACGTCCACGTGTCTGCGCATGAGTGGGTCGCGATTCGCCGCTTCTGCGCATGCGCATGATGTTATTTTGACTGCGCATGCGCGAGCGGCGAAACCCGGAAGTAACACGCTCAGTTACTTCCTGGTTGCAGCAGCGCGCAACCCGAAAATACTTATCCCGAAGCTACTTCAACCCGAGGTATGACTGTGCAGTAGATTTCTCTCCCTCTCATACCCATTTTTTTATTATTATGGCATGCAGTGAATTTGGGAGTGGTTTGGTATCGCTATCTGAATGTTCTCCATGTTGCCTTTACCTGGAATATTTCTCTGCATCCAAGTAACATTTTTCATTGAAAAGTTAAGGCCCAAATTAGTTGTGACTATGGCAGATCTATGTGCTTAAACACTTACCTCCCCCATTCGTACAGAATGAAGGGTGTTGGGGATTCATGTTTGAGCAGCAAATGGAGTACGTGGATGAGTGCAGAACCTATGCTTGCCTGCCTCATCACAGTTTGTCCTCCTGTGGTGTTTTTCTCCTCAGCTGAACTCTAGTAGCAATGTGTGCTTGGCTAGAAGAAAAGTGTCTGTAGAGACAGGCTGTGGGGTAGGGTGGGAGGAGGAATCTGCTTTGAATGGGTTTAGAAACACAATTGGCAGTTCTGACCCGATCAAGCTTTGGGCCACCTCTTTGCAACAAGTAACCACTTATACCACTTATACCCAAGCTGCTTGTGCATTGTCAGTTTTCTAAAAAGCCTAAGTATATATAAAATTATATACAGAAGCATGTATATACAGAAGCATGTATATAATATAATTTTCTTTAGGAAGCCTGGAGTGCATAAAATATTAAATGCATGATATTTTAAAGCACAAAATAAAAAACCCCACTCTTCTTACTGATCAAGGAATGGGATGAGAGTTGGAAAAGAAACAGTGTGCAGATAAGCTCAATATTAAGATTTTTGGAAAATTTATTTTCTACCTGTGGGAAATAAGCAGGAAGTCATTCTGTAATCGTGCACTGTTTTTATGAAAAAGGAATCCACCTTTCTAGATTTTTGGGTCAGATCTATGCTTAAACACATCAATCTGCTGTCATCAGTAGTTGAAAAAAAAAAATCAAATGTGAGTTTATTAATTAAATGCTCTTTCTCCCTTAATGTGACCAAACTTTCTGCTTCCCCCACATCACCACCTGGTGTCAAGTGAGGATAGGCAGCAAAGTATTTTCTGCTTCCCACTGAGTCTTCAATATTTTGTTCTTTAGATACAGGAAAAACATGGACTAGCCGTGTTTTAGAGGCTGTACACTATGTGATATATTCTAAAAGGAAGTTCTGATTCTCGAGTGGCTTCAGATGTTACTCATCAGGGCTGCCAGCTTGGTGTTTGTGTTCGCCCACCCCCAAAAATAAAAAATCAGCTTGTGGCACTTGTTGGTAACATCTAAAGGGGAACTTCTGTAGGAAACTCTGCATCTGACATACTACAAGGATCAAGTGACTGAGCCTATAGTGGGAATGTCCCGGATCACTTCTGCTGTGACTTCACTGGGTTCTAAGTAAAATCCTATTTCTTGGCCTCTTCTACCCCCTTCCCAAACCCTCCACCCCCGGTAATATGGGGATAATATTAACCTACCTTCCATGTCTGTTGTAAAGACATGGAAGGCTTACGAAAAGTGCTATTAGTATTGATAGAAGTGGGTGTCAGAGCTGCCTCTAGGTCCCAGCTCACAGAGGACCAACGCTAGGCTGTCGTAATGTACAAAAGTCTTTATTGAGGTTCAGTTTCCATTTCAAAGCCGCAGTGCGCAGCTCTACGTCTTTTTTTTTAAAAAAATATTTATTAAGATTTTTTAAATACAAAAATGCAAAAAATAATAAACAATATAACATGTATCGTAACATATTTTCTAAGCTTCTTTGGACTCCCTCACGCCTCCCGCTCCCACTTGCATCATTGTAAAAGTTTTTCCAGCAATTTATCAACTTGTTTACATTCTTAAATCTCATTCATTTAATTTAATCTAATAATTCTCCAAAAAAATTATATTTTCCTCAATCTCGTTTATCATCCAGATTACATCTAGTTTAATGGTGCTCAATTGTTTATGATCTGGCATCCTTCTTAACATTCAACCAAATTACAGTGTTTTTGTAAATAAATCCTAAATTTCTTCCAGTCTTCTTCTACCCTTTCCTCTCCCAGGTCTCGAATTCTGCCTGTCATCTCAGCCAATTCCATATAGTCTATCAGTTGCATCTGCCATTCCTCCAGTGTGGGTAGATCTTGAGTTTTCCAATGCTTAGCGATGAGTATCCTTGCTGCCGTTGTTGCATACAGGAAAAAAGTTCTGTCCTTCTTTATCACCCTTTGGCCGACAATACCCAGGAGGAAGGCCTCTGGTTTCTTAGGGAAAGTATACTTAAATACCTTCTTCAACTCATTATATATCATTTCCCAGAAGGCCTTCACTCTAGGGCACGTCCACCAGAGGTGAAAGAATGTTCCTTTGAAAGAATGTTCCTTTGAAAGAATGTTCCTAGTCTTAAACCCTAGACCGGCGAAGTACCGTCTGAGTCTCCTCCCCTATGACACCAGTTTAAGATCCTAGCCCTGCTCCACCTTTTACGCTGCTCTCTCCTCCTCTGGGTCCTCCTGCCCGCTGGGGCATTGCCCTTTCTGGACTCTTCCGACGCTGAGTCGCTTAGCTCCTCCCCCTCCCTCCGGCGGGCTTTAGGACCCGGTTCCCAATCCTCATTCTCTGCTGTCCCGCACTCCTGTACATTTGAACTTGCCTCTGGCGCCAACCCAGTGACCTTCCTCCTGACCGTTACACTACTTCTGTCACTGCTTCCCTCTTCCGGGATACTGGCCGGATCTGACCTCCCCTCCGTTGTCTGACCGTCCGATGGAGGTGTGGTCAGCCCTGCCTTATCTTCTCTCCCTGGTGGGGAATGCACTGGCCCCGATCCTTGGGACTCTTCCCCCCCACTCTGCTCTGGTGGGGAAGCTGGTCCTGACTTCCAACTACTGCTCTGGGAGTCCCTGCTGCCCCCTTGCTCCTGGGGCGTTCCCCTTGGGAACCCCCTACCCCTGGCCACTGGCGCCCCCTTCTGTGAATCTTCCGATTCGCTGGAGAGGCTCATGGAATCCCTTGGTCCACTGTCCTCTTCTCCTACGCTCCCCTCGGATTCTTCCCCTTCGCTCTCCATCTCCTCTCTTCCCTGTGCCTCTGCTCCTGAGCCCCTGACAGTGGGGAAATGCATTTTGAATATAATTCCTGTTGTTCTGTCCTGTGCAGTTGTGGTAGGAGGGGCTATAGTCTTATTCAATTTATTTATATACCGCATTTCCCACAAATATATTATTTATTTGGATATCTAATTGGCTCTAGTGCATATCGTGCCAAGGACTTGGCAATGCACCAACGCTAATTGGGCCCTTCACTCATGATTCAAATTGCGCTCAAAGCAGTTTGCATAAAAAGGGAAAAGAAAACTTAGAGTAGGTCACCTTGCCTCAGATATTAAGCATTAGTTCCAAGCAAGAAAGGTGCTAGACTCTCTGTTCAAGCTATACGGTGACATACAGATGCATGGCTTGTGTGCCATTCTACAGCTAACGGGCTTTTTGCAATGATGCTCTGAATCTTCTATAACTAAGCATGACTCTCCTGAGGAAGAGCTCACAATGCATTGGGACTCTTGGGATAGCTATTGCTTTGCACCATTTGTCGCCCCCCCGCCCCCCCCGCCCCCGTTTCTGTTGCTTCTATAAGTCCTCGGGAGACCACAATTCTTGCATTAGGTTTCATAACTTCTAACGAATCCATCAACTAAAAGCTTGGGGAGCACTTATTTCATGCTGCTGATGTGCCTACCATATGACCTTAGCATGGATCCCTCTCAGGATTGCTTGGAATTTGCTGCACATTTTTTCCACTTTAGTTTAACTTGGATCTAATTTAGGATGTGTGGGAATCCTAGATGGGTACGGCTGTGTCAGCAATAGGCCTTGAGGGCAAACCATCCTTGCAAATGTACTCACATTTGTAATATTATATGAACCTTCATAGTGGTTTCCCCCATAATTCCCCATAAAAGCTGTCTTCCTCTTCGTTTACCAAGCAAGATGTAGCCTGAATATGATTTGGCATGTTGTTCCTGTTTAGACCACACTGGCGTTTACACATGAAGTGCTTGAGGAGAACAGGTTTTACGTCTTGGCACTGCCAGCAGCTAAAAGTTTGACCTGCCTTTCCACAACCGTAAGAGTTAAGCAGTTTCCTTGCCCCCCCCCCTTCCACCTCCTGCTTCAGAGTTTTCTTGCTCCACCCAAAGAAAGCTGCTGATACAAATGCTTGAAAAAGGCGAGGTTGCTTTTGGTTTTACTCATGGGAAATATGACACATACAGTACTGTGGTGTTGTAACTGCAGCACATGTTTTGACCTGTTGGTTGGTGTTTGTGTATGTGTTTGTGTGTCATTCTTGTTGTGGCAAACCTGTCCAGCACTGTGCTTTTTTCAAATACAGTAGCTTGTAAATACGTTTACCCCAGTGTGGATAAGTCCCCCCCCCCACCCCAAATTATAACTAGCATTCGCTCATATAAGCTCACATAACCTGCTTTTAAAACAGAACTGAATGTCAACAGCTGGGGGTGAATGAGGGGTGAAAAGGTATTTCCCCATGCTAAGGTGTAGAAGGAAGAACTCGTGGGGTTTGTTTTTTAGGTTAATACCTAATTTTTCTGCTTTTATGTGGATTTAGCCCAATTCAGTATAAAGTGATAAACAAGTTGATAATACTGATTTGATTTTTAGTGTAAGACCGAGTTATAGCAGCAGTTGTACAAAGCCATCTGCTCTGCAGTTGGACTAGTGTAGAGATTACTTTTCTAGGGGATTGAATTTGCTAGTAGTGTCAATGTCTATGGTCCTGCTGCCCCAGGATTAGAGAATGTAACACACAGGGCAATGTAGGGCTATGTGTGTGTGTGCGCCTGTGTGCATACAAGCTGGGGGCTGGGAAAGAAATCTCTGCAGTTGGCGTTTGCATTGGATTCAAACTGAGTTTCCAGTGCTTGCTGAATTGCACGTTCTTGTCCCAACTTCCTTCCCTGTGGAAAGCAAGTCGTAGCAGCTCAAGATGCAGGACTAAAAAAAAAGGAGGCATGAGGGAGATGCATAGTTAAAGAATACAGTGGTGCCTCGGGTTACATATGCTTCAGGTTACATACGCTTCAGGTTACAGACTCCGCTAACCCAGAAATAGTGCTTTAGGTTAAGAACTTTGCTTCAGGATGAGAACAGAAATCGTGCTCCGGTGGCGCAGCAGCAGCAGGAGGCCCCATTAGCTAAAGTGGTGCTTCAGGTTAAGAACAGTTTCAGGTTAAGAACGGACCTCCAGAACGAATTAAGTACTTAACCCGAGGTACCACTGTAGATGTGTTTGCTTAATTTTTTTGAAAAATGCTTTGCTCCCACTTCACTTTAAAAAACCACACCCAGTATACCTACAAGAACGAAAGCAACAACCATAACATGTGCTTTAGTGGTTAGACTGTTTGGGTTTGTATCGGGGAGGTCCACAGTTGAATCTTTGCACGTCAGTGGAGTTCACTGGCCGATCCTAGTGCTACTTCTTGGCTTAATCTACCAAAAGAATTTCTACGTATGAAAGCTTCAAGCAGGGATGAGGTGCCTGTGGGCCTCCATCAGCCTTAGCAAGCATGACCAGCGGTCAGGGATGTTTGGAGTTGTAGCCTCAACAACATCTGGAGAGCTGTAATTTCCTTTCCCTGCCTTGGAGCTCTCAAAATCACAACACGCCTTTAAGAGAAAGAAAGCGCGGAGTGCATCCTATAGAAAGGGACTAGCTTGTCTTCTGTCGCCACCTCCATACTGCTGAGTGGATATGGAACAGGTTTTGTCTCTCAACTGTCTCTTGATCAGAGCACATGCGGATCTTCTGGCAACGCCTAACCTTGAAAGAGCCATTTGACATTTTGCTTTTCTGTGTGTGTGCTTGAACAAGTGTGGCTTAAACCAGGCTGCCAGTTCTCATTGTGAAAGTCTAAATTTAATCACTGTAAAAGACAAAGGGCTACTACGTCCAAATCTTCTGGATTTGAATCCTATGTCTGTCTTCCTCCGACTGCCGAAGCAGTAGCTGCCAATATTGTATTGTACTGGAAAGTAAGCTTCTGGCTACCATGTGCAGTGACGCAAGCAGCAGCAGCCAAACAGAATTCTAGATAGTAGCCTCCCCTAGCCCTCTGGGTCAGATAAGCCTTCTAAGTAATCAGCACTTTATCTGAGAGGAATGAAAAGGGGACGATGGTGGAAGAGACTTGAAAGGAGCCACTGAGGTTCAAAGCATGGAGGAAATTAAAAGTGTGTGTCAGCTGCTGGATGCAGAGAAGGCATGAGGAACTGAATATAAATAAAAGGAAGCTAATGCAAATACTGCGGGGATTTTAGGATTTGACTAATGGGGGAAAGATCGCACAGCTGAATTATTGCAAATCTGTCTTTAAAATTTCCAAATCTTGTTTTGTAGGCTTCACTCCTGTAAAAAAAGAGAGATAAAAACATGTCTAGATGAAATGGAGTGAGGTAATTTATTTTATAACCAGGCTGCTTTAGAATAGAGAACCTTAGCTGCTACTTCTGTGATGGACATAGATAGAGAGAAGTGGGTGTCTTGATCAGTTTTTCTACACTGCCCAGCCTGATATTCGGTCAGACCATTTGACCATCTTACTCAATATCATCCATGCTGTCTTGCAGTGGCTCTCCAGGGTTTCAGACAAGTAGATCTCCCAGCCCTACATGGAAATGCTGGGGAATGAATTTGTGACCTTCTCTATGCTCCTTTTTGCTTGTGATATATATATCCTGTTGTGTGGATTATTACCATATTGGCCTGAATATAAGCATCACTTTCCCCAAAAATTCCCACTGTGAAAAGTTAAAGTGCAGCTTATATTCATGACCTTATGGTATGCAGCCAGGAGCGCAGGGCAGACAGCTGATTTTGTGGAGTGCTCTGGGTGGAAGCTGGACCCGTGTAAGTATGTGTAGCACTCAGTGGATTTTCTGTATAATAAGGTGGTGCTTCTGTGTCATTATGTAGCTGCAAAATAGTGTCCAGAAACTGAGCCGCTTGTGTGGACTTGTTCTAGGCTCAAGGTTGATGGTATATTCCATCTGTGAGCAGAAGTCCTTAGGGGAATTCCTGTCTCTTAAAATACAAGTCACAATTCATCATTTTGGTCCTCGTTTTTTTAGACATGGCTAAACAGCATAGCCATTTAATTATATTAATCAGATTGGTGGCGAATTACAATTCTATGAAGATGACTTGGTTTGCATAGCAGTTTTCAGTTGAGTATTGTCTCACCTGGCTGCAGGAGATTGGGTAATATGTTGGATCCTCCTGCAACAAGTCTCATTAAGAGCTAATTAATATAAGTATAAGTAAAGACTTAAGGAAGCATTTGCCATTTCTCTCTCTCTCTCTCTCTCTCTCTCTCTCTCTCATGCTGGGCAGATGCATTATTTGCTTCAGTGTTTGCAGTTTGCCTAAGGAAAATCTACTAATTAGATCAAATGTAAACTTAGGGTCATATTCAATTCTAGTTTCAGTCGGGTTAGAATAATGTGACACTTGTAAACAGATCAACCTCAGTACATGAATGACTGCTGTTATTGGTAATACTACTTTAAAACTTGTGAATCCCTGACTCGTATGAGATGTGTATGTTCATGAATGGGGTATAGGTTTATCCAGGCCACTGTATAAATAATGAACATTAGAATTTGGGGGATGGGGCAACAACTTCCAGCCTTTTTCTCACATTTAATGAGGGTGTACAGTACTATCCTCTTACAGTTGGCTCCATGCTTTTAAAAGAAGCATGTATGGCTAGACCATCTTGGAGGGTATCACTGAATAAATATTCTGTTTGCAGTGACTATGAATGAAGGTTTGAAAGGCAGGGTAAAAATGTTTTAAACAAATCAGGTGTGGGACGCGCCTGGTCTGGCTGTGCAAGTTCCTCACACGGAACTCACTTGCGCAGCAATTCTTTGCAGAACTCCCTGCCTGTGTACCATGGCTGGGGAGCTGAAGGCAAGCCTGCTGAACAGTAGTGCTTCAAAGCACAGCACAGGGCTCTTTGCAAGCCCTGCATGGTGCTTGAAAGTCATTGCTGTCCCCTTATGAAGTCATATGATTGAGAAAAAGGTGGTTCCACCTACCTGTCAAATTTGGCCTGCAGGGATAGGCGGCTATAAAGATGTAACCCGCCAGGTCTAAAAGGCTTCCCATCAACTGCTGGTATAGGAGGAGTAGGTCCCTAAGCTATTTGGGACCTGAACCATCATCAAGGCCTTTAAAAGTCATCATTCTAGGCACTTTGAACTGTGCCTAGAAGCAAATTTGTTATCCGTATAGCCCTTGCAGAACAGGTATTATGTAATCCGATAAGGGAGTGACTGCCAGCATCCTTGCTTCTACCTGTACTGTTGCTTTAAAAACATGGCTTGGGCTTGGGATCAGGCCAAGACCAATCTAGCCCAACACTTGGTGCTCTAAGGGAATCTGGTTATTGCCCATAGACTTATCTTCTGCTGACCCATGATGTAAGAGATGTAGAGAATATGTAAGGGAATACTATGTTAGCGTAGAAGTCTTGGCTTTTTTGGTACGCATTCTTGTAGGTAACTCTCTTTACCAATTTCCCCCGACAGCATTAAAAACGCATCACTTTTGAATCCAACACATTAATTTCATTGGGGGGGGGGGAGCCCTTTCGTAGGTCAGGTCTCCTTGGACTGTGTGCAGCAGTATGGAAGGGACTGTAGTGCACTAGTGAGCAAGAGACTTCAAAAGATACTAAAATTTTAATCTAAGCCTACATTCAGTAGATTTCCTTCCTAACAACAAATCAACGTTTGTGTTTAGTATGACTCGAGATCTTTCCTCCTTCGGTATCAATGACTGTTTTATCGCTAGTTTGAAAGAGAGCAGTTCATTAAGGGTACATCCGTGACAGTTCATTTTCAAATGAGCTGTCTGTGAAAAATGAGTGCAGTCGGCATCTCATCCCTTATCCTATCATAGATGATCCCTGGTTTGAAACACACACAAAAATTCCTTCCAGTAGCACCTTAGAGACCAACTAAGCTTGTTATTGGTATGAGCTTTCATGTGCATGCACACTTCTTCTGGTTTTTTTGGCCAGGGGATGGGGGGCTGCATTGTCTCCCCTTCACCCAAAAAATGACTTGCCTTCTTCCTGTGATATTGGAGTTGTTTTTCCTTTAAGTTAGATCTAGTTCTCTCTGCATGGAGAAGGGTGTTCATTTTCTTATGGGTCCCCATTGCTGACTGGCAACCAAGGGAGGGATGAAGGAAAACCATGCCAAGCTGATTAGGTTTGGCTAAAGCATTAATCAGAGTCTAACTTTGAAGGCATCACTGGGCATCTGCACTGGCTATCTGTACTCTAGTGGCAGCAATGTGATAACCTTGTTGGACTCTTCCCTTGATCATAATCCACAATGGCTGGGGCTGATAGAAACTGTAGTCCAACAGCATTTGGAGGACTACAGGTTCCCTGCTCCTGTTCTGCATGCTTGACTCCTGTACCTACCATGGCGAGGAAGGGCTCCATAGTTGTGTTTGCATTCCAAACTTTAGAAACTCTCATGACAGATGAACTCCCAAGGTCTGTTTATAGTTTAGTGGCAGTTAGAAAACTTGATGTGTTCTGAAGTTGGTGCAAGCTCTGCAAACAATCCTCTAGCTAATTCACAAAGTGATGCATCATCTTCCATTATTCCTAGGCACTTCCTCATGTTTTATGGTCTTAAATTATTCACATCTGTTAGAGCTGCCCAAGATCCCAGCTCACAGAGGACCAACGCCAGGTCGTGGTTATATACAAAAGTCTTTATTGAAGTTCAGTTTCCATTCCAAAGCCGTAGCGCGCAGCTCTACGTCTTAAACCCTAGACCGCCGAAGTTCCGTCTGAGTCTCCTCCCCCTAGACACCAGTTTAAGACTCTAGCCTTACTCCACCTCTTCCGTTGTTCTTTCCTCCTCTGGGTCCGTCTGCCTGCCGGGGTGTTGCCCTTTCTGGACTCTTCTGATGCTGAAGAGTCCCCAGATTCTTTCCCCTGCCTCCGGCATGCTTTAGGACCTGGCTCCCAATCCGAGCTCCCTGCTGTCCCGCGCGCCTGTACATTTGAACTTGGCGCGCGCACCCACCCGGCCACCTTCCTCCTGACCGTTACACTGCTCCTGTCACTGCTTCCCCCTTCGGGGGGGGGCTAGCTGGATCTGACTTCCCCTCCGTTCCCTCACTCAGCGATAGGGGCGTGGTCAGCTCTGACTCATGGGACTCTTCCCCCCCACTACGCTCTGGTGGGGAAACTGGTCCCGATCTCCAGCTGCTGCTTTGGGAGTCGCTGCTGGCCCCTAGCTTCTGGTGCGTCCCTCCCGGGACCCCCCTTGCCCTGGCCATCGGAGCCCCCTTCTGTGAATCTTCCGATTCGCTGGAGAGGCTCATGGAATCTCTCGGGCCACTGTCATCTTCCCCTACACTGCCCTCAGATTCTTCCCCTTCGCTCTCCATCTCCCCTCTTTCCTGTGCTTCTGCTCCTGAGCCCCTGACAACATCCTTTAAATAAAATCTCCCAAAGTTTATTCCATCTAGAGTTTCAGCAGAGGTTAAAGAGTTGGTGATAAAAATGTGTGCGTAAGCGTGCCACAAAGGAGTGTGGGTTGTTGCAAATGAGTGAGGGTTGAAATGCAAAGGGAGCCCTGCCATGAGGCAAGGTGAGGTGGCCATCTTGAATGAGAGACTTGGGTGCTGTGAAGACTGGCAGGCTGGGGTCACCTGTGGGTCACAATCCATCAGGACATTATCCTATGCAAGCCCCATTTGAAAGGAATGGAAACACTGGAAAAACATAATGGTGCTCTTGCCCAAGTCCTGGAAACATATGGAAATCCTCTAATGTTGGGAATCTTTGAACTATAACTCCTAGCAGCCCTAACAAGTGTGGCCAAGGATGATGGGTAGTTCAGCAATATTTGGAGGGCCAAAGTTTCCCCACACCTGCTATAAAGTATGGGCTATTTCTTCATCCAGCCCATTGTGTCTACTTTGACTGGCATTGGCTCTGCAAGGTATCAGGCAGTCTTTCCCATCACTCGCTACCTGACCTGGACACCCCACCAACTGAGCCTCGGACCTTCTCTGTGCTAGGCATGTGCTTTGCCACTAATCTGTAGTCCCTTCATTATAATCTCATTTCAAATAATGATAATAAAGGCTTATGTATTTAATCAAAGAATTATTTATCCAACTCTTCAACCCAACAATGCTCCTGAAGCAGCTTACAGACCAGGAAAAAAAAAGAAGACCAGTCCCTGTACACTGTAGAATGTCATGACACAAAAGGAAAATGGGTTGAAGAGGAGGAGGGTGGAGGAAAAAGCAAACAAGGGAATGAGTTTTTAGTTATAAATTCTAATAATCAGCTTGGGTGGAGGGGTTCAAGGAGAGGAAAAGTTGCTGTTTTCTCAGCTGTGGGATGGTCCTGTATATCTTCCCTCCTCTGTGGCTGCCTGATATAATGGCTGTTGCCAGGCAACAGTTGATGGAGGGGGAGCAGAGCTGATGATGGTCTTGCATCCCTTCTCTCCCCTTCCTCTGTGACAGCCTAATGTAATGGCTTGCATAAGGCAGCTTCCTGATGGTAGATGATAATTGCTATGGGAGAAGTTCATTTGGCTTTTTTTATCACCCCCCATCAAAGTGTCTTGTTCCTCCCTTGTCTGGAGCATAAGATCCTGTCAAGAATTCTGGTACTGTTCCCATACTCAGGCTGTGTTACTGCCTCCTGAAGTAGATGGCATTCCTTCTGATTCCTAGTGTGCTAAGAACCACTGTTCTGATGGCTTTCTTCTGGTAGGCCCTGGCAATAGAGGATTTTGTCTTGACAGCATGGAATGATGGGTTTAGAGTAAGGACTAAGATGTTTTCCTCATTTCCACTTAGTCTACTTCGTTTCAAAGTAGTGGTGGGCGATGTGGGGTCCTCCAGGTGATGTTGGACTACACCTGTCATCATCCTTGACAATCGGCCAAGGATAAGAATTAGGGCTGATGGGAACTGTAGTCGAGCGATATCAGGAGGGCACCATATTGGTTTATCCCTGTTTTAAAGTAAGGACCATACAGAAGTATGAAATTATGAACTGAAGTGACTGGGTTTGACCTAGAGCAAATTACAGTGGGATCTCGGTACTCGGACGGCTTGGCTCCCAAACAAATCAGCTCCCGAATGCTGCAAACCCGGAAGTGAGTGTTCTGGTTTGTGAATGTTTTTCGGAAGCCAAACGTCCGATTGAATGCAGAAAGCTCCTGCAGCCAATCAAAAGCCACGCCTTGGTTTTCAAATGGTTTGGGGAGTCGAAAGGACTCCCAGAACGGATTAAGTTTGAGAACCAAGGTACCACTGTAGTTGCATTTTGGTCCCACACAAATCAGTGGGTTGAATGGGAACTTAGTCATGCTTAGGAAAGGACCCTTTGAACTCAATGCGGTTTAGTCATCATCATTATTTATTAAATTTGTTAGTTGCTTTATTTTACCCAAGACAACTCACAGCAATTTACAGCCAAACAAACAAACAAACAAACATCACAAGTCTAAATTATAATGCTGTCCTGTTTGTTTATCTGAAAGAAAGTCCTCATTGAACACAGTGGGACTTCTGAGCAGATGTGGAGGATTGCACTATAAGTTTAGATCCAACCCAATTGGAACTTAAGGTAGTCGTTACTATTCACAATGGGACTTTCTTGGAAAGCACGTGTTCAGAAAGTCACAGTGCAAACTGATGCATTTTTACTTGGAACGAACTCCCGTTGTATGTATTTATTTTCTGCACTACACTTTATATCCCACTCCCCCCCCCAAAGAGGTAGAGTATGTTGTACCCCTCTCCTTGTTTTATCATCACAACAACCCTGTGAAGAAGGTAAGGCTGAGAACAGGGCATGACCCAAAGTCATCAAGTGAGCTCACTAAGTGAGTGGGAATTTGAACCCTGCTCTCCCAGATCCCAGCTCAGCACTCAGACACTACACCACACTGGTTTAATTGAGCTTACTTCCAAGTAAGTGTGCCTCTGGGTGAAGCTGGAAGATACAAAATTTAAAGTTGAAGATCCTATGTGATGTTGCTAAGCCAAGGTGTGCTGGTTCCTGAAGGGCAAACAGGCATAGTAGTCAAAATAGAAAGTGTCCTTATTTTTGCCAGTCATCTAGTGAGGCCTGCCAATGTTTCTGTGTAATCACTTGTACTATAATTAATTTCCAGATGCGTAAAGGGTAAGGTTGATGATTAAGTGTGAGTCATTGAGGTTGGGAAGGGAACCAAACTTTTGATTCCTACTCCTCTTCCAAATGCCTCATATTTGGAAATGAATGTACTATCATTCCTGTTTTGAGTGATCACGCTAGAAAAACAAGCTTTGTACTAAATCAGTCATGGCCATTTTATATTGCCCGATTGAACCTTGTACATATTCTCACAGAAATTCTCCACTCCGACCTCCCACTTTGCTGAGGTAAAGAACTTTTTGACATTTGCCACTTTACTAAGCATAGGTTGTTTGCCATGGTACTTGCAATGCGCTATTCAGTATATAGATAGTTGCTCCTTAAAGATTTAATTTTTCATGGAACAGGACCTTTTGGTGGCCAGGGAAGGGCATTCATACTTTTTTCCAGGTTGAACAACAAATGGTAGGGCTTATGACTGTGTGAATGAATTATATGGAAATAAATGTTCACTGTTGCCTTAATGTAATTTCTCGGTGCCATTAACAGTTTACGGAATTTCTTACTGTGAACTAGAGATGTGAATTTGTTACTATGCTGCACGTGTGCTCTCCCGTTCTTTAAAAAAAGGCTAACCCTGCAATAACTAAGACTCCCAATTGCACTGTTTATTTTAAAAATATAAATAACGGCTAACCATAGTATATGTGCGGTGTGCCACCAGTGTTTACTAGGTACAAAAAAGGGGAACTATAAAACTCAGTCTCAAATGATCGACCAAAATGCAGTCCTCAAGAGGCTGGCCTGCCTGGGTCCTGAGATCATAATCTGAGGCCTTTCATTGTGTGCCACCACAAGGGAGGTCCGGAGGGTGGAAGTATGGGAATGGGTCTTTTCTGTAGTAGCCCCCTGTTTATAGAAATTTCTCCTCAGGGAGGCCTGCCTGGCACCAACCTTGCCATCATTTTGGACCCAGGCAAATACATTTGCAGTTCCCCAAGAATTTGTGAAGCACAAATGATATGATACTGTGCTGTTTTAATCTGTTTTTTTAATCTGTTTATGTGAGTTTATCATGGATTTTTTCTTTCTTGGTGATGAATTGATTCCAGACTTCTTTTAATGGGAGGCAATATATACATGTAATAAACGCTACCTAGTGTTAGGCTGCAATGCTCGTACACTCTGCAGCCTGTTATTAGTAACTTCATCAGTGCAAGTGCATACTAGAACACAAATTAAATCTTACAAAGTAACCTTTAAAAGTGTTGAAATATCCTCTCCTCCCCCTTGTAAGTCTTCCAGGACAGCAGAACCTTTGAAGCTGGAATGCAGTTTAGCCTTTTCTGTTCAAAGAGGCACCTCCCCAGATAGGTTTCCAGCTGCTCCTCTGTTTTGTCTACAGAGCAAAGCAAGCATAAACAGTAGTAAAACTTATTTTCATTGGAAGTGCAACAAGAGAGGATGGGTTAGTCAGGAACACTCTCGCTGAGTATAGAAGCAGTAATATTGGCATCACACAACATGGGCAGCAGTTCTGAGTGAGGGGGAGGACTGCAACTTTCAAGACAGTTATTTACAATAGAAAATGCACCCGCATGTTGCATGATGCTGTTTGCTGCTTGTTTCCTAAACTTGTATACAGTGGTACCTCGGGTTAAGAACTTAATTCGTTCTGGAGGTCTGTTCTTAACCTGAAACTGTTCTTAACCCGAAGCACCACTTTAGCTAATGGGGGCTCCCGCTGCTGCCGCACCGCCAGAGCACAATTTCTGTTGTTATCCTGAAGCAAAGTTCTTAACCCCAAGTACTATTTCTGGGTTAGTGGTGTCTGTAACCTGAAGCGTATGTAACCTGAAGCATCTGTAACCCGAGGTACCACTGTATTTTGCACCTTCAATAGAAACTGTTCTGAGGTAGCCACAGGTGATAAAGATAGATCTGAGAGCGCTTCCAGACTGAGCACCTGATCCTTTGTGCCAGGTGGCTCGCCTGTAGCCCTGTTGAACTTCACCTCCCTACCAGGCCCCCATTCATTGTGACAGGTATTGGGGGTGATAGTGGATGATAGGGTTACAGCCTGCAACATCTGGAGGTCTCTCCTGCTCTAGGGAGAATCTCTCCCTGGAGGTCTCTCCTGCTCTAGGGAGAATGCAGGTATCACCCAGGACTGGTTGAAGCACCCCCAGCACATCTCTGCCTCCTCAGGATTGAGTTTCAATTTATTGCCCTCATCTAGTCCATTACTGTTCCTTAATACCTGACTGGCCCTTGGCTGGAACTACAGTGGTACCTCGGGTTAAGTACTTAATTCGTTCCGGAGGTCTGTACTTAACCTGAAACTGTACTTAACCTGAAGCACCACTTTAGCAAATGGGGCCTCCTGCTGCTGCCGTGCCGCCGGAGCATTTCTGTTCTCATCCTGAAGCAAAGTTCTTAACCTGAAGCACTATTTCTGGGTTAGCGGAGTCTGTAACCTGAAGCGCATGTAACCTGAAGCGTATGTAATCCAAGGTACCACTGTAGTAGCATATCCCTCTCACCTGAGAGCTGTCAGTCCAGTCTTGTCAAATGCAATCATTTGGAAAAGGCAAGTTGGTGTTGTCTGTTGGTTTAAGGACCCAGCTGATATGCCTGTAAACTTCTTGGTCCTATGACTGCCTTGGGGATACCCCCCATCCCAGTCTAGTTTGGGAACGTCCTATAGTAGTTGTGCTGGCTGTCCGGGAGGGCAAGACTCCTTGCCGGGGCTCAGATGGATAGCTCAGTTCGTCGAGCATGCGACGCTTAATCTCAGGATCGTGTGTTTGAGCCCCATGTTGGGCAAAAAATTCCTGCATTGAGGGGGTTGGACTAGTTGAGCCTTGTCCCTTCCAGTTCTACAATTCTATGATTATGTGTCAACCTGGTGCCTGGCTTTCTCTGCCCCTATTAGTTAAATGTAATACCATTTTTAAAAACACACACGCAGGAGTCAAATGGAAAATCTAAACCTCTTCTGCTCCTTTTATAATAATAATAATAATTTATTATTTATACCCCGCCCATCTGGCTGGGCCTCCCCAGCCACTCTGGGCGGCTTCCATAGAAACCAAAAATACAGTAAAATACAGTCCTGGGTGATACCTGCATTCTCCCTAGAGCAGGAGAGATCTCCAGATGTTGCAGGCTGTAACCCTATCATCCACTATTTGCCTTGTATATTGGCACAAATGCAAAACTAAACGGAAGACTAAATAAGATTCTCTGGGAATCCTGCCCCCTCCTGCCCCGCAGTACCCTTGGAGAGCAGTTGCTGTTTACAGCTGTCGGTATGAAAGCAACTGTTTTGCCTACTTTTAGAAATCTATGCCTCTTGAGCAAATCAACACATTCTAGGATAAAACAAACTGTGTGTTTAACACTCACGGCAGGAAAAACACAGACACCTGTCCATTGGGACTCCTGATTAACTTTTGCATTGTGCTGGGGGTGAGGATGTTGTGTAGGCTCGCTCGCTCGCTCGTAGGTCAGGCTCCATGCATCCACATTTTGCTTTTGGGTCTGTAAGTCCCACCTTTCTTTGCAGGCTGAGGGTTATGCAGAGCCTGGAGCAAACAGAAGACTGTTTGTTGAACTTCAGTGATGGGGGCGAGCAAGTGGGGTGTGATGTACATTTTAAGGAAGGAGTGCAGCAGCAATGCTAATTGAGAACAAAATCCTGTGTCTCACGGGGGCCATTAAGCGACAGCAAAAGGCTACAGCGGAGTTGCGTCTTTGGTGGTGGAGATGTGAAAGGGAAACCTCCATAGACACTTAATGTAACAGGCAGGATTGTAGGGAGAAGGTTACAGAGACTGGGCACGGCCACATGGAACTGGGTGGAATGACGGAATGAATGCCATGGGCCAGGCAGTTAAAATGACAAATTTCTGATGGCAAAATGTGATGGGGAGGAAGGATAAGATCGGAGACAATGAAGTACGTACCTGCAATTCCACCTAGACCTCATAACTGCATCCCTGTTTTTCTGCTTTATTTGTGATTGAGTGCCAAAACAGTTCTAAAAGTGCTGGACAGAGATTTAACCCCTTGCCCGTATCCGCGACAGTGTTTCAGTGACTATTAAAGATTCACATCTTCACCCACACATTGCTGGGGGAGGGGTTTATAAAAAAATAATACCCAGCTTCTGGTGATGGATTTTTAAGAACTTGTTTTGCTACCATGGATTATTGTTACTGTTGTAATTTGGTGGGGGTTTATAATAAAAAAATTAATGTTATTTTAACTTTGGATTTCAGTGCACTTTTTTCTGCTGTTTTCTTGTATATTGCCCTGATGGAATTTTCTTTAAAAGGGGAAGAGTGGTATATAAATGGTTTTAATAAATGGGGGGGGGGACCATCTCTGCCCCCACAGGCTTTCACTCTTAGTAAACAGGAATGAACAGGCAGGAGGAAAGATTAGATTCCAAACACACAGGGACCAATTCTTAAAAACTGATCCGATAGTGACCAGTTGGAGCGGCCACAGAGGAGACACATTTTGGAGAGTAGTAGCCAAATGGCATTTGGACTCAGAAGAGGTTTCTGCTCTCTGTCCTCTTCCTCATAAATTCATTTTAGAAATGCAGGAGAAAGACTGATACCCCCAACTCTGGTGTTAGAAAGCTTTAGTGGTTTCAAAATATGTTAGCTGTCTTATGAGTGCTTAGCACAATGCAGCGTGCTGGTTTTGAGCTAGAATGCCAAAAAAGTTCAGGGACTGGTATAAGGACTTCTTGCTGCCATATGATGTGAACATACCCAATGGATAGGATGTTCTGTGCTCTCTCTCTCTCTCTCTCTCTCTCTCTCTCTCTCTCTCTGTGTGTGTGTGTGTGTGTGTGTGTGTGTTGGCTTTAGAGGTGAGGTGGTGGCTGCTACCTCACCAGAGACAGACATTTTTCTATTCTGAAAAACTCTCCCTTTGAAAAACCTGCCAGTCACCAACACTTAGTATTTAGGCACCATGTTAATTTCCCCACTTCATCCTCCTGCCCAAGCATTTCCAGTTTTAGGTTTGTGGTTGCCAGATTAATGTGGTCCTTTCTGGGGATCTTTGTGGTCAGATCACAGGATAAAAGTCTGACTTAAGTGGGAGGCAGGCATGGATAGCCCTGTATAGCCATGGAAAACCTAGAGATATTTTGCAAAGATGAACAGAGGAAATAAAGCAACTGAAAGAACTAAAATGGGAGGAAGGATGAAGGAAATGAATTATTTAATATTCTTGTATCTTATTTATTATTATAAGAATTGAACCATATAGTCAATAGGCAGTAAATCTAATGGAAAGGCAAGTACACCATCATCTTCATGACAAGGGAATAATTTTTGGGAACAGTAAGGTTCAAATTTCATAAATTACTGCTATAGACCATCCTTACTACTTCATCGATAGAAACAAAGTAGAGGCGGAATGTTATTTAGGGGGACACCATTTATTTCTGCCAAGTGGTTGTTTGTGACTGGAAATTTGTATCTGCTTGGTGCTTATGTACTGAGTTGGGACTTAATCTGAAGTTTTTCTGCCTCTTCACTGAACTGAGAGCTTTTAATTTTAATTTAGATGCACCTATTTTACACAAAAGTGACCATGATGATCAGTGGGGAGCAGAACGTGTTCGTTTTTCTTCTTACCACAACATGTAAGGTTGGCTGGAATTTAAAGATAGCTGCCCTCAGTGCTTTAGGCTCATCTTAGAGAAACTAAGTTGTTCTTTTGGTCTATCGAACACTGTTCTGGTTTAGATGAACAAGCCATTCGGTGATGATGATCAAATGAGCGTAGGTCTTGTTCTGACACTTATGCCATCAAAGGCCCTGTTCTGATAGAAGCTGATAAATGAATGATGACCTGCCATGTGCTTAGTGTCACTGCGAGGCTCTGTAATCTCTTAACAGTGGCTCAGCTGTGCCAGCAGGCTACGGAAGTGCATGGCAGCCTTAAGGACAACTTACTCAGCATGTCTACTCTGCCCACCCCCAACCTCTGTCTGCTGTAGCTGTCTCTTCTTATTGAGCTCTGTGTAATGCTGTGGTCTTTGCAACTGTCATTAAATGGAATAGATCACAGGTAAGGGAACCTTGCGGGGGCCAGACGTGACCTTCCAGACCAGACTTCTCTGTCTGGCCCTTTCCCCCAATTCAGGCTACACCTGCTCTGTGGCATGTTAAGCTTGCCTCTTTCTTGTCTGATGAAGTATGTGTTTGTAGAAAGCGCTGACTTTTGCACAGCTGGAATGTAGACTCCTGTACAAAGGCAGGAGCCACATCTATTGCTCTGCTCACTTTTGTTTCTGGTCCCATTCACTTTTTGCTCTTCATCCCTGCCCCCCCCAAAAGGTTGCACACTAAGGGAAGGCGGCCCTCAAGCTGAAAAGGGTCCCCACCCCCAGGGTAGAGAGAGTGCTATGGAAACTTAGTTAAATTGGGCCAAGTGCTTGTAGACCCCCTCCAGAATACTATTATATGTAATGGATTGAGTGGCTGAGGCAACCCAGTCAGATGGGCAGGGTACAAGTAATAAATTGTTGTTGTTGTTGTTGTTGTTGTTGTTGTTATTACTACCAGTACTATTATTTGCGGGTATATGCACATGTGAAGGAAACTGCTCTCAAGACACTGCAGTTGTGGTAATTAGAGTGTGGGTAGTGTTAACTAGTTACAAAATCTAAAGGCTTTGCCTTTAGCACAGAGAACATAAAATATTTATTATTGTGTAATTAAAATTACAGAAACAGGAGACTCAAGAGCAGAATATAAACCACTCATAGAATATTGCTTTCAATAGGTTTAGAAATTGGTGTATTAACAGATAAGGGCCATATTTCCCTATTTTTGGAAACTTACAATATCCTTAGCTACTCCTCTTTGAACATCTTGTTTAATGGGAGTTTTATGACCCAGGGTTTTGAAAAGTGAACTTTATTTTTTAGTCTTTAATTTAGCCAAGCGTGTGTTCTCTAAATAATATATATTGTTACTCAGGTCAGCTCTGCTAGGCTTAAAATTTTGTTTGTTTTCCATTATCAGCCAAGATTAACATGCGTAAAGATGGCGGAACATAGCTAAGCTCATGCTGTTCCCAGTTTTTGTGATGGCTACTTGGGTAGTCTTTGGGGGATGGAGTATACTGCACTGTGGTTAAGTAGAAGTTGAATAATCTTAAATCAAGTTTTTATTAATCCCGTGTCATCAGGGTTCCAAATTAGCAGGGCGCCAGGTGCATTTTTTGCCTAGATTCTCCATCTGTGAGCACCTCAAAAAGTCTGGGTGCCATTTTTGGTGCCTTGCTGACCCTCAAGGATTACTGAAATGTATGTGCTTTGAAGCCTTGAAGTAAATGTTAAGGATAGACAATATGTTAAGGAGTTTAACAATAAAGAGTAGAGTGTTTTGAAAACTGAAGTATGGCGCCAATATTTTTATTGTAAACACTAAACATGCATTAACAATTTAATAATAATAATAATAATAATTAATAATAATAATTTTTATTTATATCCCGCCCTCCCCAGCCAAAGCCGGGCTCAGGGCGGCTAACAACAATAAAATAATACAACATTCTGAAAACATTTCATTATAAAAATTAATTAAAATCAAATTAATGGCAACCATTAAGCAAAATTTCTGCTTAAAATATGATATTAACAATGTGCCACTTATGTGAATTGGATATTAATTCATACTTATCCATATAATAAATAAAAAGTGTTGTCGACCCCTGTCCCGTGGCGACTAGACATTCTGTTTTGGCACACACAACCCAGGTCCCAGAAGTCATTTGGCTCCTACCTCTTCTACCCCAGTTTCTAACACTGTGTGTCGTTTCTGCAACTCCACAAACAAGCCCCAGAACTTATGAGAATCTTAATACTTTTATAGATGCAAAGTGCCATATAAACAATACATAAATAATAGCAATTGCTATGGAATACTCCATAGTCCATTTTTTTGCAAATTAGGGCTTTGTCATACTAACGTGATAAAGACTACATTTAGTGGAAATGGACCATTACTGGTTATTCCATAGTAATTGGCATGGTTATTTTTTATTTGTATGACACATTGCAATTTAATAGACATTTTATACGTTCTGTTTGTATTTTGTGTGTTTTGTTACATTTCTCTGCGATTCTGCTGGTAAACCGGATTGACACTCTAGATAAACTCTGATCCTGGAGACAATCTTGTGTTATGGATGGCGGCCTGCAAGCAAAGTAAACATTAAGCTGTTTTAATTTCAAGCCCCATTAGTAACAGACAACAATGGTAACAGGGAAAAAAATAATCAATAATATCTAGACAGTCTATAGGGAAACCGTTTTGTAAATAGTCTCTGAGAAATCGCAGATGGAGAATTAAAAGTAGATGCATACATAATTAGCAGCGTATAATCCAACCTTGAGTCTCCCAATTACTACAGGCTTATTATAAACATACCTGTTCATGCTCAAAAGGCTTCTTTTAATAACCCTAGCTCTTCTTCCCAGACCTAATTGTAAACATGGTAAGTCTGTGTCTCGCTTTCCAGTCCACTGAGACTGCTCTTGATGGCTTGTGTGTCATCTGATGCTAGATAGTCGTGCTGAACAAATCTGTCTATAAACTGGCTGAACACAGAAGCAAGTACCGTAATTGCTCGGTAATTTGGCAATGATGGTGAATGACCATGTTGACATATTCCTGTAATAAGTGTCTTTGGTGTGCATCAGATAGTCCAACTTACCCTAGTTTGAACCCCGGTGTGTGTGTGTGTGTGTGTGTGTGTGTGTGTATATATATATATATATATATATATATATATATATATATATTTCCAGTTGGATAAACCACTTTCAAATGACTGAAATGTTTACCACTAGATGTGAAAATTATTCTTGTAGATCACTGCCTACAAGAATAATCTTCACATATAGTGGTAACATTTCTGTCATTTGGAGGTGGTTTTAAAAGCCTGAAGTGATTGCTCTGCTTTATCCAATTGGAAAAATATACTTCTATCTCTTTCTTGAGTCAGTCCTTGTTTTCACAGTCCTCACTTTCATTTTCTAACGTGGGTTCTCCAATTTTTTTAGTACAGTTTCTGCTTTTTGGTAAGGAAATTCATGCAGTTCTTCATTCTGAAAGGAGTAGCAATATTAAAATGCTACGGATCCCCAGTGCTGTGTAACCATGGTTTGTTTTTTTCTTAACCATAGTTAGGCTTAAGGTTAAGCATGGGTTTCAAACTAGGATTGGAAACCATGATTTAAAGTTAGTGATGCTGAGGAATTTAACCCTGTTCAGTTTTGATGTGAACTGATCAGCAGGTGGCTGGCTTAGCTAAACTTGTTACTGCATGTGTTCTGGGATGTCAGCAACATTTAAGGCACCATACTATGGTTTCTACCTAACCATGGTCTAGTATTATGACACCAGCAGGCCTTATTTTATTTGGGAATAATTTCTTATTGGGAACTTTTCATGTTGGTGACACACTTTTTAGATACGCATCATTTCATAACACAGCAATTCAGTTTTGCTAGCAAACCGGAGGTTAAGCTAACTCCTTTTCAGCACAGGGAGCGTTCACAAAACCCACCTACACACTGTAGCTGACACACTGACGTGTCGCGACACACAGTTTGGAAGGCTCTGCTATAAGCAATGCTCTTATCTGGTGACAGTATTTATCAGGAGGAGTACTGGCTAGGCCCACACCAACTTATTAGCAACCATTTTGTGCTGGCACCCACAACACTTCTATCAAGAGCACCAGCACCTTATTTTTTTTTTACCAGAAAAAGCATTGCCTTTTCATGTCTTTGAAGTCCATACCATATTACTCCCATTCCTCCCCCCCCCCCAAAAAAAAGAATGTATGCTGGTGGGCCTTTGTGTAACTGAAAGAGTGTTTTTTTAATGGCTAATGGCTTTCCTTCCATCCATACCAGTATGATCCTTTGTAAGACATAAAAGGGAGTATGTATAGTTCGTTGTCCCAATCTTAAGGGCCCACTAAATTAACAGAGCAGTCTCTCAACTCAGTTACACTTTCAAAATCCCCTGCCATTTTCTTTGCTCTGAATTTCCATGGACACAGAAATGGCACAGGTTGCCCCTTCCAAACTTAATTATTTGAGTAACTGTGTGACTAAGATAGTTGTTTCTCTTCACTCCCCTCCCCCCGACTTTGTTTATCTTTTTGATATATTATATTTATAAGTTTCTGGCCTTGGCTACTGAAAATCTCTCTTTATATCTTTGGAATATAAAAGCTTACACTTCAGACTTCACTGGAGACTGCATGTGTGGTGATATTTTTTCTTGCTTGCTAGATTTTTATTAGTCGGCTCTACCAGTAGTTGCGGGGGGGGGGGGCGGAGGGATATGTTGCATTTTAGATAGAGTCCCAACATTTTAGTCAGTACGTTTTGGGGCAGAAAAAAGCTGTATGTAACCTAACCTTCTAGTCTCCCAGAGCCTTGGGCAATTTATGGCTTCTTATAGTCTGTTGCAGAAGAAACTCCTCACCCCCTGCAAGCATGATATATTAAGAAGGGTACATTAAAAATCACGTAAAGGTGCTTCTTGGCTTGTTTAGTAGACCTGGAATATGGCCAAGCAACTGTGATATTTCACCATCCACATGCAGCTCTGTTCCTGGGCAGGCTTTCCTGGACTGACTTATGTTTTGAAGATTTTTGAAAACTGCACTGATGATGGGCTTAACAGGGCTTTGAGCAAGGTACCCCCTGGAGGTCCCCCTTACTGCCTAGCTATTTTCCCTCCTGTAACACTCTGGCCAATTTCACCTGTTACTTTTCTGCCTTCTGCTCCCCACTGGGCACCCCATTGTAGCTGCTCCACTCTCTCCCCACATAGGCTTGCCAAGCATTGGGAAGGGGTCTTCTTCCCTCCCCCCTTAAATAAAACACACCTTTCCATAAGTTGGCTGGGCTTTGGTGTGCCTCTGGCATTGTTTCAAGGTCTGCCCTGAAGCCCAAACCTAACCGTCCATCTAGGCTCAATTTCCTTGGCTTCTCATTTGATGATGGTTCCATAGCCATGCTGCTGTAGGCCCCTCGAGCCAGTTCGGCTATACCTACTTTCTTCCGCAAGACGTCTGTTAGGAGGTTTCTTTCTGGGTTTACCAATTGACCGCTATGTACTCGATGGTTAATAGCAGGAGGTTCCCAGCTTTCTTGGCGATTCACGTTTGCAAATGGGAGAAACTGTTGCAGGCACCATGTGTACACCAGGTGTATTGGCTGCAATAGATTGTCTACACTACAACTCTCAGCACCCTTAACAAACAGAATTGTTTGGAGGAAGCCATGTGTGGCAATCACACAGGGTCCCCGGAGGTTTCACCGTCTATTGATCCCTGTGCCACCACTTTATTTCTTGCTGCCACCACCCAGGCCCTACCTGGTACAATACTGAGTCCAGTCAGGGTTAAATTGGAACATAAACTTATGTTTATTTATTGCAGTTTAACAAGCGTGTGGTTTCATAAACGGTATTGGTCCATTACAATCATGGGTTGCCTGTCCAGACCTATAACTTCTGCTACCTGCTCTCTCATTAAACCACCTCTCAGATATTTACTTGTCTTCCTAGTTCCTAACTGTTCCTGACTCAGCTTTTTTGCTACACTAACTCAACCTACCCACAGACTCTATCCCAATTCACTCCCACTCCAACTAACCACCCAACTCCCAATGAACTCCTCCCTTCGCCCCTCCCAGAGCTGGTTTTATAGTCCCTCTGACTCTACCCCTGGGTTCTGATTGGGTAACCTGTTTTAACTATTTCACCTCCAGCACTCTCATATGTTAACATAACACTATGTTGTCTATCACAGGGCTTTAAATGAAGGGTGTGAATGTGGTCTAATTTCAGTGGTGGTAGGTGAGGCTTGGTGCCAGTCCAGTTCTCTGTGGGTGCTCGTTCTCACTGAGACTCCTGCCTAATAGCATAGTTCCTGCTTACCATCTCCTGTTCTGATAAGGCCAGTAGACTCCCAGCTTTGTTATCAAGCTTGAGCTGCTACTAACTGAAAAATGCAAACAGTTAAAGAACTTGGGAGCTGAGACTGTAAGACACAGCAAAATAGGAGATAAAGCCAAGATCCTCA
Organism: Podarcis cretensis; assembly: GCF_951804945.1. Taxonomy (NCBI): domain Eukaryota; kingdom Metazoa; phylum Chordata; class Lepidosauria; order Squamata; family Lacertidae; genus Podarcis; species Podarcis cretensis. Next base: position 21,647,149 of record NC_137181.1, read on the forward strand.
GAACAGAATGTTCTGTGTAATTTGCATTGCAGTGCAAGCAACAAATTTTATGTTTTGTGCAGAATTCTGCATCCTGTGGACTTCTTACATTATAAAAGCAAGTTTCTAGTTACCAATGGCTCTGAAGTTATACTTGACAGTAGAAGATACTAGGAAGGAAGGATTCCCAGTTTTAACAGGGGTTAAAACTTAAGGCCACTCATTTTCCCCATCCTTTTCTCATGACTGGCAGAAACATAATACAGTAAGGGAGGGGGGAGGTTGTCAAGTTGGCTAATTTACATAATTTATGCTGATTGTATAATTAATGGTTCATGATTGAGAATTCTGCTCTACTTGGGTGCCGAGTTGTTTTCTTTTTATTAGCTGAAGGGCATAAACAGCCATGCACACAATTCTTGAAAATTTCTTTTGCTTTCCCTTGGTTAATGCTGTACTTCTCTGAAATTAACCAATGCGGAGTTAACCCTCTGTTTTCACATTCTTGTGGTCTAAATGCATATTGTTTAGCTTAATGACCTGAACTTCAGTCCTCTCAAAAATTGCAGTTATTATGAATCAGCGTGACTAAGCAAATGTAATCATTCTGAGCTGAAATGTAAACATTTTCCTAAGGCAAACTTGGCATGCTTTTCTGTTCCTTTCCCTTGTCTTCCTATCTGCCTTAAACTATTAATAGTATTTTAAGCACAGAAGAATATAGAAATGTAGAGCTGGAAAGGGACCTTGAGCAACCACCATTTTGTAATCTACATTCATCCTCAAGTGGACATCAAAATGATTCTTCCCCCGTTACATTTTAATGGTCATTTTACAAGCAGTTGTAGCAGCAAAAAGCTGGAATGTCCAAGCTGGCCTGTTGCCTCTTTCCTCCTTTCCCAGGATCCTGAGAGACCCTTTCCCACATTCTGTGGGGCGAACACACACACACACACACACACACACACACACACACACACACTACAAAGCAGAGCCAAAAGTGTAAATGTGTCTTTCTCATCAGATCTCCCCCCCCCCTTTTCAGGGAGCTAATTTTTTATGTCTGGCATTTCCACTTCAAAAAGAATCTTCTGTAGGGCAGCTAGAAAAAAAATATCTGTGCTTGAGGCCTTAGAGATCCTTTTCAGTCAGAGGAGACAGTGGTGAACTAGATGGGCTAACAGGCTGGTTCAGTGGGGTGCTGGCCTGGGGAGACCCTCACACAGCTGCAAAGTAGCTGAATGCTTCAGGCTCGCCCACTTCCCTCTGCATGACAGTCCCCTCCAACCAATACTTGCTCATGGCAAACCTATAGTTTTGCCGTTTGGGCTGACTTGCTCAAGCTGCGGTTCGCTCTTGATCCTGACTTGCAGCTATGTGCTCAGGACCTGATCTTGTGGGCCTTTCCCAAACAACAGAATTGGTGGACCCTCCCAGCAGGATGCCGAGCTCATTGTCTTGTTTTTGGGTCCCACCCATGTGTGGGTGGCTGGGCCATTTAACCACGACCACAGCTGCAATGGAGTTGACTTTCTCAGGAGCTGCTGCTCTTATATAGCCAAAACAGTGTTTGAAAGGTTCTGTAATGCTTTCCAGTGCTGGCAGGGCCTTCTGCCTGGATTCCTTATGCCCCCAACCCCAGAGATCCGGTGTGGGAGACTTCCTAATATTGCTGAACTACAACTCCCATCATTCCCGGCCATTGACTAACTCCATTGCTGGAGGGCCAAAGGTTCCGCACGCCTGCTATAGATCTTTCTCCATTATAGGCTAGGTCTGTAGTCCTCTGTACAGAGCAGAGTATTTTAAGAGCAGACTTACGTAGTTATGTTTCTGTTCTGCCTTGTTAAATATTAATCTCCAGACTGTTCCCCATGGTGCAGAGGAGTTCTGTGGCTGCTGCCTTAGTGAGTGCTGACCTGGCGTTCTTCCTTCCTATCTTATGTATTGAGGTCATGGCGGACCTGCTCCTGGGCCATAATGGCAAGAGCTGGGCTCCTGCTAAGCACCTCTTAAAAGCTTTGTGGAAACGTGAAGAAACGCCCGGCAATATCTCAAGCCCCCCACCTCAAAAAACAAAAACCCACAACCCTCACTCGATAGGTAGCGCTCTCGTAATTATTTTAAATGACCTCTGGATTTACAGTTCTTAATCGTTGCTGCAAATTGGACTCTTGGCTCGTAGTCTGTAAACATTAGCTAGCGCAAGTGGGATAATTAAACCTCCGGGACACATTATCACAGATCACGTGTGGAAGGCTTAGACTGAGCTGAACAGGAACTCGAGGGGAGCTTGGAGAAACTGCGACCTGTTTCTACAACAAATAACGAAAATAGTTGAATAGTGCCTTAAAAGTGCAGGCCAGCCTTCCAAGTTCTTAAAAAACCAAAAACAAAACACCAAACATAAGAGGTGGACGGATAACACTTTAGAGCAGCCTTTCTCAACCTTGGGTTCCCATATATTGTTGGACTACAACTCTCAGCCATTGCTCCTGCTAGAGAGGCATGGTGGGAGTTTTAGTTCATTGTCATCTGGGGACCCAGGGCTGACACAGGCTGCATTAGAGGGTTACTTCAAACTGCTGAGAGACACCAAGGAGTCTCTTGTGTCAGGGCATATATAGGGCTGCTGCTTGGAGTCAGGAAATCAGGTCCTGCATCCATAGCAGTGACCAGAGGAGGAATGACCTTTTGGAGGAGCATAGAGAGAAGAATTCCCATGGTGTATCTGCAAGTAGCGCAACCAGACGCCTTCATTTGCCCCAGCTGCAACAAAAAAAGTTTCTCCCATATCAGTCTCTACAGCAGGGGCCAGCAAACTTTTTCAGCAGGGGGCCAGTCCACTGTCCCTCAGACTATATTTTGAAAAAAAAAAAAAATGAACGAATTCCTATGCCCCACAAATAACCCAGAGATGCATTTAAAATAAAAGCACACATTCTACTCATGTAAAAACACCAGACAGGCCCCACAAATAACCCAGAGATGCATTTTAAATAAAAGGACACATTCTACTCATGTCTCGGCCCTGCATACCTGAAGGAGTGTCTCCACCCCCATCATTCGGCCCGGACACTGAGATCCAGCACCGAGGGGCTTCTGGCGGTTCCCTCATTGCAAGAAGTGAGGTTACAGGGAACCAGACAGAGGGCCTTCTCGGTAGTGGCACCTGCCCTGTGGAACACCCTCCCTTCAGATGTGAAGGAAATAAGCAGCTATCCTATCTTAAAAGACATCTGAAGGCAGCCCTGTTTAGGGAAGTTTTTAATATTTAATGCTGTATTGTTTTTAACACTTGATTATTATTATTATTATTATTATTAAAAACATGCTGATTCCCAGACCGTCTGTGGGCCGGATTCAGAAATTCAGAAAGCAATTGGGCTGGATCCAGCCCCCGGGCCTTAGTTTGTCTACCCATGCTCTACAGCCACAGCAGGCACTGTAACTCTCGAACGGATTGACTCCACCCCAAAAGGCTCACTCCTCCATTGTCTTCCAAGACAGACAGATGCCAGCAACTGGCTGTATAGAGTTTACAGGGGTGAGGCTTTCTCTCTCCCAGTGATTATTAATTGTATATGTAGGCACTGATTAATAAGGGAAGTTAATGCTCAGTATTGGGGATTAGCAGAGGAAAGGCACTTTCCTGGTTGGTGATCTGAAACAATATAACTTCTTCTCAAAATAATTCCACGGGGGATGTTGCAAATGCCCTCCCCATCTGTGACTCCCAGCAACTGGTGTTTAGAAGCATAGTGTCTCAACAGTGGAGCTTAAAACATGACCATTGTGTTTAAGTAGCCATCACAATAGCCTTATCTTCCATGAATTTGTCAAACCCCCTCATGCTTTTGAAGCCATCCAATATCTTTCGTACTTCTGCAAACCTTGGGCTTCTCCCAAGTTTGCTGAGACCTCCCTCTTGTGCCTTAGTGGTACTGTTTTGGCACTGGCAGTTAGTTGCAGCCTGAAAATTGTGGAAGGAATGACAAATGAAATGTCTCCAACTCTCTTGCTATTTCCTGCTCTCCCCCTCCTCTTTCAAGAGTCTTCCCTTGGCTGCATACCAGATGACTCCAGCTGAGTTAGAGAGTTCAGCATCCTTTCTCCTTGCAGCCTTGCTAGACTCACAATGTCCATCTAGCAACGAATCCCTTGATACTCCTTCAACACCGGAGAGTTTGGGTGAAGCCATGCTAAGGTCGTGGTGATGAAAACTGCCTGTTCAGGTCTTTAGAGGCAGAAAGGGAAGGGTCACTCAGTTAGTAATCTGAGACTTACTAAAGTCCTGGGCTTTGTTGTTGTTGTTGATGATAATATTTTTTTTTTTGTACCCCGCCCATCTGACTGGGTTGCTCCAGCCACTCTGGGCAGCTTCCAGCATAGAAAATATTAGAAACATATTAGAAAAACTTAGAAAATTTTAAAAAGCTTCCCTATACAGGGCTGCCTTCAGTTTCCTAAATGTTATCGAATTACTCATCTCCTTAACATCTGGTGGAAGGCATTCCACAGGGTGGGCACCACTACCAAAAAGGCCCTCTGCCTGTTAAGAACGCCTGAATGAACCTTAAACCGAAAATTGCTTTCAGTTGTGCACATTTTATTTGTAAACTGCTTCACAAACCCTTAGGTTTTGCTTTCTCCAAAATATGCTGGTCAGGCACAATGGAAGTATGGAAGTCATTACAGCAGCCTTGCAAATTGGGGAAGCGGTACTTTTTCTCCGTGCCCTGGCCTTCTGCGGCTTCCTTTACCACCACCTGCACGAGCAGTTCTCTTCTTACTCTATTCAGGTAAAAAGAAAAGTGTCTAGAACAGTGCCCCCTGCTTTCCCCTCCAGGATAGTGTAGAAGTTAAGCAATACTTGAGGCTAGCAAGAAAAACATGCCTGTTACGGCATTTGCAAATGCCTGGCTACACCTCGCCTGTTCCTTCATGGTTAGCCTCAGTCTTGCTTCTGTGGTGCGGTGTGTGGAAAGGAGATGTTGCACGCGCCCATTGCCACGTGAATGCCACACTTCCTAGTGTGACATTGGAAAAGCTAATCTGTCAGGGGAGGGGAAACATGGGAAGGGAGATGGGGAGAAACTGGTGTTGTGGCTGCCTCCCAAATGGAGTCTGAACAGGGGTGAGGTCGGCGGGGGGCGGGGAGAGAAAGCAAAATTAGCCAACTCTGGCTGCATCCTCTTCTTGCAGAAGAAGCACAGAACTAAATGAAACCACTTCTCCTCAGACACGCTTTCAGTGCCTGCCCCTCCTTGCTAAGACAGAATGAAGGCACATCCAGTAGGTAGACACCCTGTGTACAATGGAATCCTGATTTAAGATAGCTCTTCATTTTTGAAGTGTCAAGATGAGGGGTCATGTCAAGGAACTGCAGGCAGCGAGGGGGGAAAGAATTGGAGGATACAGGGAACGATCTCCACTGCTCAGTACTGAGTCCTCCTCAGAAGACAGAGAAGAGGATAGTGAGTCTGGGGAGGAAGGGGTGCTTCAGAGAGAGGGGGATCCACGTCACAGGGGAAAACGGAAGGGGCCGTTGGCTCTGTTGGTCTCGAGGGAGAGGGAAAAGAGAAAGCAGTTAGAGCAACGTGTCATCACTTGTTTATTCTGCATGTAATCTTGTCAGAAGGAAATAAAGAAAGGAATTTGGCTGCCGGGAGTGTTTCTCTGCTAAGTGCAGCAACGCATGCAGCTGGCTAGCTGACAGGTCAGCAACCTTTTTCAGCCGTGGGCTGGTCCACCATCCCTCAGACCATGTGGTGGGTCGGACTATATTTTGGGGGGGAAAAAGGAACGAATTCCTATGCCCCACAAATAACCCAGAGATGCATTTTAAATAAAAGCACACATTCTGCTCATGTAAAAACACCAGGCAGGCCCCACAAATAACCTAGAGATGCATTTTAAATAAAAGGACACATTCTACTCATGTAAAATCATGCTGATTCCCAGACTGACTGTGGTCTGGATTGAGAAGGAGATTGGGCCAGATCCGGCCTTAGGTTGCCTACCCCTGGTCAAGATGACCAGTTTCTTGTCCATCCTCCGAGCCCAGAAGGAAGAGGGAGGCAGCTCTGCATTCAGCTGTTAGATCAGAGAACTGTGTTCTGGGCAGGTTGAGTTTAGCTCTTAAACTTGGCTCATAGCTGCACCTCTCTACCCTGGCAGTAGGTATCTGAGGGGTACATTTTTGGGACCCACTTTTTTCGATTGTAAGCAGTTTTAATGTTGCATTTTTTATTACCGTAACCTACCCTGGCACCTTAGGGTGAAGGGCAGGTAATAAATTAAAATATTGTGATTAGCAATATAATAGTAGTGGGGGAGGGGAAATGCCCTTAGATCACGGGTTCCCAAAGTATCGCCCGTGACCTTCATTCTTGTGGCCTGTGAAGTGTCTGTAAAAATGCAATTAAAATTCATAGAGTATATAATGTAGCACACTGCAGTTTCTACAATGGGCAGCAAAATCAATAAGGAGTCTGCCAAGACACTCAGCATTTTTCAGGTGATCCAGGGGAAAACAAGTTTGCCCTAGATCAAAAGTCAGTCTGTCTGGGGAGCCTTGCCCACTCAGCTGCTTGGGATTTCCCCACTCTCCTTTTCTGCATGGAAGTGTGTGACAGGAGCATTGTGGACCCGGAGCTTGTGTGGACCCAGAGGAATGTGTGCCCACGACCAATGAACTCTCTGGTTTCTGAGTCTACAGCAAATGCTGCCGTAGTGTTTGCAACCTTTCTTTGCCACAATGAGGACTAAGAAAGTGCTTTTTGTATTAACAGATGTACTAGGTTTCTGTGGATTCCATATCTTTTTAAAAAAGATATAGCTGTATGCAGCATACACCTAAACATACAGGCCTTTTGCAGTTCTGAGAGTGGAAACATATTCCCTTCCAATGCTCTTTCTTATGAGGATCACTTCATGTAAGATAGGGGGTGCTTGAATTACACTGAAACATTGATACTGACATAGGCCTGTCCAATAAGCTGTCACATATTGAAACTGGTGGGAGTAGAATTTAATTCCTCAGTCTACAATTAATGTACTGCAAGTGCTGCTACAACCTGAGGACAAACATAACTAGCTAAACTGTTCCACTTGCCAGGAAATGTAAATTGAATTCTGTAGGTTTCTCAGAAAGCTTAAGCAATAAGTGAGGTGAATTAGCGGAAGTGAATTGCTTAAATGAAAGCACGTTGACCATTGTCTTTCCTTGGCACAGTTCTGTAGGTTACAGCATCCTGTGCTAAGTAAAATGTGATGTGGACAGATTGTTTAAGTCATGTGTAAATGGATTAAAATAATCTAATTTGTTTCTCACCAGCCAGTGCTAAGTAGACTGGGCTACATGAAAACGTATGCAGGGCTCAATGCAAAACTTCTGAATTTCTTTTCAGCAGGAATTCATTCAGCATCTTTTATAGGCTTGCATGCATTTAAATTGTACAGGTCTGTTTATTCAAGGGGTTGTTAAAAAGAAGTTTAGCTGCAGCTCTCCCCCCCCCCTTACAACAATTGAACTGATTCCTCAGCACATTTACATATGAACATTTGTGCTGCTTTTCAGCTACACAGCCCCAATACAGGTTAAATTGTAGTTCTTGTTGCAAAAATTATAGCAACTCTTTACAGCAACCCTTTTCAAGAAAGACTTGTTAAAAAAAGCAGAATATGCAAAATCATTTATTTGAACCCACAGGTATTAAACATGATGAAAGGAAGCTTTTGAGACACACAGGGCTTCTCTTCCTAGGGCTAAATAATCAGAAAGATAATGGCACCTGGCTGGCTTTTGCCAACAATGTTTGGAGGCATCCCTCAGTGTCAAAGTGGAGGAAGGAAGTTACTACAGAGGCCAACTCTCTGTATTTACCAGAGAAGGTCCCTGTTGCCTTGTCCCTGCTTCTGGTAAACCATTGTCCTGCCATCCCCATTTCTGCCATGCGAGCATGCTTGCTTTTGGTATTTTTTAGTGTAAGCTGCTGGTAAGTTGCTTAATGTTATCATTCACCTTGTCTGCTCGTTCATTGACCTTTAACTAGTGACCAGGATCTGCTGCTGCGTCATCTAAGATGGGTCACAACCTGGAAAAGCAGCAGTATACAAATCTACAGTAAATTTTTAAAAAGAAATAGGTCCTCAAATGCATGTTTGAGTTCAAAGTGGGCCCCAGGTCTGAAAACATTGAAGACTAGAACACATGTGTCTCATTGTGTACCACATGAGCATTGAGGTACCAGCTTGCCATTTCACTCACTGCAATCAGTACTCTTTCACCACGGAGCATAGTATTGTAGACAAATAGGGGTGTGTTTTTTTGACTATAATTTTCATCATAATAACCATTGCCCTCTTGGCTGCTGGACCTGTGAAGGACAGGGCTCTTGTAGATTAAATGAATATAGCGTCCAAGTGATAGTATTGTAGTCATAGTGGAGCTTACTAAGTGATCTTTGACTTGAGAATAGGAGTTTTATAGTGTTGCAAATCCCTGTTTTCATCTGTGACAAGCTGGAAGTATAGCACAGGGGTATGTTGCAGCAGACAGTTAATTAGTTTGTTCATAAAGTTGCCTCCAGGGACAAAGTAGTAAATGAAAAATGTGTTTCCTCCAGAGGGAGAACTACTTAGGTGCAAGGCATGGCTATATCCCCATCCAGGCCTTGTGGGACTCTTGGAAGTGAGGGGTAAAAGCCTCATCCAAAGTACAACAGCAGTTTATCTTATCAAAGCTGGAGGTTAATGTGGAAGGTGTATAGTGTAGGTGCCTGGATAGCTCAGTCGGTTAGAGCATGGTATTGATAATCCCAGGGTTGCAGGTTTGATTCCTGGATGGGACAATGCATATTCCTGCATTGCAAGGGGTTGGATGATTCTCAAGAGTCCCGTCCACCTCTACAATTCTATGATTCCAAGTACAAAAACTACTGTCTTCTCTTTAGCTTTACTCCTGCATTATTTTGAATGCTAGAGGGCTTCAACTTCCAATGCTACAAATGTGCTGAAGACATCTGCTTTACCCCTGACCTTCCTAGAAGGTCTGAAGGGGGCTCATAATAAGCGCATTTGACTGAATGCACTTGCAAGCCCCTTGTGATCGGGAACCCTGACCATTGGGAGACTTGCAAGTGAATTCAAGCAGAAGACCCTCTCAGATCTTTCTGCTCAATGCAGAAAGGTTGGGAGTCCGTGGGTGGACCTGTCTCTACTCGCTAGTTCTAACCCTTTTGAATGCTTTCATAGGACACCTGGCTTCCAGTTACTTGTTGGTTGGAACTTTCCCAGCCAGCACAAACATTCTTTTATTAAACTGGCCATTGAGAGAAATGTAGTTATCCAATGGAAAAGCCTTGTTTGGTGTGTTGAGAAGAGATGGTAATAGCACTGCACACCTATAATACTGCACCCCAGCTCCTTTTGCTTCTTTGCGAATAGAAGAAGCATTTTTGCTGCATGTCTCCCTCCTTATTGCCCCAGTCTTTCGATTCCACTGCAATTTTAATAGTAGGGAAAGACATTTAGATGGAGGGGTTAATGATGCAACATTGAAAGCTCCGGTTTGCACTCATTGCAGTCAGGAAATACAAAGCTTGGTTTGAGTGCCAATTGAACACTCCATTTCCTGGCTAAGCTTGCTATTTAGGTTGTTTTTTTTTAAGGCTGCATAGAACCTGTGTCTGTATGTTTGTGCCTTCCTGTTTGCACATTTCAGTTTGTCAATAGCAATATTTCTTCCTTTGAAAGAAGCACTCTGGTAGATATAAAGTGCTGTGCCAAACGGAAATGGTGTGCTTCATTTAGCGTTTTGATAGCAACCTGTCTCAACTATATGCTTATCATTCCGGAAAAGCAAAAGGCTGCTCTTCCTGCATACGGCTTCCTGTGCATGTCTATCAGCTGCAGCATGCTCTCGATCTAAGCGACGTCAGGAGACTTGGGAAGTTTGCAAGTGCCACAATTCAGAGAGACCTGGAGATCATAAAGGCTTTAGGTTAGCCCAGAAGCCTTGCGTGGATGTTGCAGCTGTAGCAGTCCCAAATGCTGCCTTAGCCATCTTTGCAGGAAGATAAAGCAATTTTATTTGGCCCTAAAATATTTTTACTGTACCTATCTGTTAGAAGGCAGGCTGAATGTTGGTTCTAGATAGCTTAGAGGTTTTGTCCCTCCATTATTTTGACTGTTTGCACTGTCTCTTCTTGCTTGCCCTTCTTCTGCTTATCCACATTCTCCTGTTTGTGAGAAGTGATGTAGAATCCTGTGGCACAGTATATAATCTGGAAACCAGAAAATCCCTGATTCAAATCTCACTCCAGCTCTGAACTGTTTAATAGCCTTAGGAAAGTATCTTATGTATCAGCCCTATATTGCAAACGGGCTGTTCATAGCTGCTGGCACTGGATGCTCGTATATGTGCTCTCCAACATTTTAGCAATAGGCTGTTGAAGGTCTCGGGTCCCTGCAATATTCCACTCATGTTTTGAACAGCTGTTCTGTGGGAGGCAGGAGGATGGGACTTGTTTGATTAAGTTGTAGTTAGTGTTGCAGAGGAAGGTGAGAGAGCAAAGATGTAGCTGGGTGAAACACATGAATGGAAGTGCTTTCTTTGCCCCTTCCCAACATGCACAAGGAAATTTAATTTTCATAATTAAAAGTTGTGTTTTGGAGCTGCCCTTTTGCTTAAGCAATACCCTTAACAGTGTGAGTCCAATGTTATGAATGCTGAGCCAAAGCTTAGAATTTGAACTTTTTGAATTTGCTGTTGAATATTTTGGAGGCTGACATTTTGTGGTGGGCAATCAAGGAATCTTCTAGTTCTGGCAAAAAATCTAGGTTCTGTAGTATTGGAACTTCACTCCAAGAATGGATGGAGTGGTTCCGTTAAATTTTGGAAATTATTGAGACTGATGTACTGATGTATCAGTGGAGTAATGGCATATATGTCCCAACTTTTAGGGGGAAAGAGCTTTGCTGGATTAGGCCAAGGTCTGTTGCTCCCTAGTAACTGGCATTCAGAGGCATATTGATTCTAAACTTGGAGGGAATGTGTGTATCGCTATCTATCTATCTATCTATCTATATCTATCTATCTATCTATCTATCTATCTATATCTATCTATCTATCTATCTATCTATCTATCTATCTATCATTTATCAATCCATCTAATCTATCTATGCACCATTGATAGACCATGAATCTGTCTGATCCAGTTTTGAAGCCATCTAAAAGAGTGGCCATCAGCTACAGTTAATTCAATAAGTTAATAGCATGCTGAGCACCTTTTTAATTTTAGTGGAACTCACAAATAACATTGGGAAAATGCTTGTTTAGCAAGTTGTATTTGTAAAACAATAAGAAATGTAACTGGTTTAAGCAGTAAGGAAAGCTTTTAAAGCATTTCTCCAAAAGTTTTAGTAGGCAATCTAGACCCAATGCCGTTTTTTTTCTAGGAGGATTGTGGGAAAGAGAACATCTAGCACGGGGGGGGGGGGGGGGAGAGGGAAGGAATGTGCCCTCCTGATTTACGCAGGATTTCTGAAATTCTACACTTCAAGAATATTGGGGAGGTTTTATTCCACCATCCTCCATTCGCTGCCTAGAATAAAAGATATGGGAGAGCTATAAAAGTGTTGCTGTTGTAAATTATTAGAGGTTTTCTACTGATCCTGCAGCAGAGTTTTAAACAAGACCATATGCTGCTAGTTGCTTATTCCTTCTGCTCTCTCTGTGTTGCGGATTTCTGGTTCCACCTTATCAGACTGCACATCCAGTAATAAGGTCTTCTGGGTGATCTAAATTATTAAAGAGGTTCTTCTCCCTCTCTCTGAACTTCGAAAAATAATACATCTCTCTCTCTTCATTCCTTCAGGCTCCAGACAAAAGGAAAGCATTAGAAGAGACCAAAGCATACACAACTCAGTCTTTGGCCAGTGTTGCTTATCAGATCAATGCACTGGCCAACAATGTGCTCCAACTACTGGATATCCAAGCGTCCCAGCTCCGGAGAATGGAGTCCTCAATCAATCATATTTCCCAGGTAATTTCCCCCCAGAGATGTTAAAGATATACTTTTCTTGGGTGTTCCAAAGATGTGAGAGATTTTTTGAGATGGTTCACGTGCAATGCCAACTCATGGTTTGATAGTAATGTAAATAAGCCTTAGGCTTGCATATGCTTTCGTTCTCTACTGTGTTCGGATCACCTTTTGTAGCTAGTCGTAGCACAGAAAGAAGAAATGCATCTACAGTAGCACAAGAAGAAGAAGAGTTTGGATTTGATATCCCGCTTTATCACTACCCTAAGGAGTCTCAAAGCGGCTAACATTCTCCTTTCCCTTCCTCCCCCACAACAAACACTCTGTGAGGTGAGTGGGGCTGAGAGACTTCAGAGAAGTGTGACTGGCCCAAGGTCACCCAGCAGCTGCATGTGGAGGAGCGGAGATACGAACCCGGTTCCCCAGATTACGAGACTACCGCTCTTAACCACTACACCACACTGGCACAACTGGACGCCTCAATCTGTCCCGTCTGCAACAAAGCACATCTCTTCTGTATCTGTTTCTACAGCCCAGGGGCACCAGCTCTTGGGGGCCCGAGCCCTTTTGGGCCCTCCCAATATTTTTGGGTGGGGGCTGCACCCCTCCCATGTCCAAAGAACACGGGGGTGGAGCTGAGCGCGGCACGCCTTCAGTGGCTAGCTTCTTCTCCTTCCGCAGAGGGGGAGGATGGCCGAAGCAGTGTGATGTTGCCCCCTCCCAATCGCCCTTGCAAGTTGGCATCTCTGCTACCGACGCAGCAAGTGCTGCGATCTTCCAACAGTTTGATTTCACCCCCAAAGGCACACCCCTCCATTGCCAACTGAGACCGACGGATGCCAACAACAACAGTCACTACATTCACTTGCCCTTCGAACCAGTGTTTCAAATCACAATCAAACTACAGTCGTACCTTGGAAGTTGAACAGAATCCATTCCGGAAGTCCGTTCGACTTCCAAAACGCGGCTTCTGATTGGCTGCAGGAAGCTCTTGCAGGCAATTGGAAGCCCCGATGGACGTTCGGCTTTCAAAAACAGTTTGCAAACCAGAACATTCACTTCCGGATTTGCAGCGTTCTGGAGCCAAAACGTTTGAGAACTAAGCTGTTCGAAAACCAAGGTACAATTGTAATGTTAGATTCTGGTTTGGTGGGTAAGCGAGAGCCATAGTTTACTGAATGAATGGACTTCTCGTTACAGTTGCAGACTGTTAGCATTAGATACATAAAGCAAATGGCTAAAGAGCAGATATATATATAAATATACCTTTTTTTGGTTTTATTTTTGAAATGGCAGGACATCAGCGGGTTTGTGGATGTTGGGTGATATCAAGCTAAGTCATACTAAGAGCACTGAAATCAGTAGACATAAGTTATTGGCGTCACTGATCACCCCTCCCCTAGCCAGATTGTCTTTAATCTTATAAGCTTGTTTTATATCTTACTGGCTGCTTATTAATACTAATTGTGCCATAGTCTGAATTCTCTGCTGGTACAAAAGGTGCAGCCTCTTGTTTTGTTTAGCTCTTGGCTTGAGCTGAAGGCCTTGCTATGAAGAAAGCTTTTGAGTCACCTGATACATGAACTGTTTGCTAAAAGATTGTGAACAATTAATGCTTTGTAAAGCATTTTGAGAGTATTTAGCAAGGACACTTGTAGCTCTTTTGGTCGTTAGGCCTTTTGAAAATTAATCTCTGTTGTATAAGCCTCCCCAGACTTCTTTATAAAAGTTTAACTTATATCTAGCTCTAGCATTGTGAGGTTCTTTTAAAAAGTTAGCCAGTTGTTCTTCATTAACTTTATTTGAAAAACAAAATCCTATACCCAGCCTTTGCTTTCCACTTAGTTTACCTCTATGATTTTGTGTGTGTGTGTGTGTGTGTGTGTGTGTGTGTGTGTGTGGCTGTTAGAAACAGATATGAAAGCCAGGAGCCAAATGGCACCTTAAACCTAGGTTATGGGCGCAACAACAGAATATCTAGGTGCGTGTTTTTTTAATAGCAAGACTACAAAGCTGAAAATGAATGAACTGCAGCTAAAATATTTTGTTCATTTTTCACATGTTCATTTTTCAGTCCTTCCCCTAATATTCTTAAGAGTGTCTCTTCTCCAGTCTTCAGAGAGTAGCTGGAAGTGGGGAGGCAGAAAAAAGTCCTCCTTCCTTTCCACTCTGCAGTTTTTATCTGAAATGTTAGGTGTAGTACTGCTACCAGAGCTCAGAAACTGCTCACACTAATGAAATTCCCTGTTGCAAAATGCACTCAGAACAATGGGAGTTTCAAACACTGGTGTGTGTGTGTGTGTGTGTGCGCGCGCTGTCTTTTGAGTTAAGCCACTTTGTCTACATGGATAGGAAGAACTATAATTATTTATTTGCCAGCACTTCGCAGTGCAATGTGCTGCAGCGGAAGTTGTAGAAGGCAGATCTGGTGCATTGCATTCTGAGATTTTTTGAAGGCCTCTTTGGGTTGGGATTTACACAAAAAAAGCAAAAACATCTGCATATTCTGCTCCATCCTCCATTTAGCAACTACTTTCCTCCTAATTTGTGGCTTGAGTGTGACAACTGTGGTTCCCTCTGAGCATGGCTTGCTCGTCTACAAGATGGAATCAACTGTTGCATTTCCAATAGCTGTTAACTCTTAAGCAACTTCCTTTCAGCAGTTTCTCCTGCTAGGCTACTATACTTATTGCTAGGTTTCCCTTGGGGTTCAAAACACTTGTCGGACTTCGCTGTTCTTTCACATTTCAGCATCTCTACCAGAAATGTCAGAGGAAGTTGGACTTTCTGAAAGAGCTGTTGAAAGGGAAATTGCTTGCCGCTACCATGGCCTCCTAGGGTCTTCCCAGTAAGGGTTTTGCTAAGTTGGTTGCGAAATCATATGCACTACTGAAGTCCCAGATTTTCAGTAAGCCTTACTTACCTGGGCAGTTGCTGTTAGCAAAATAGGTCCCAAGCTTGCCTGGTTAAGTGCCATTAGTTTGGGATATTGGCATGTACTTCAAGTTAAAGTGTGGTTTTTAAGGCACCAGTTTTCAGACTGTTCTGGGGGCTCCAGGAATTCCTTAGAAACCTCTTAGGAGTTTCTGTATTGAGGGCAAGATTCACAGAAAGGCATGAATAGAGGACAAACTTCCACTGCTATTGAACTGTGTAGCCACAGTGAAGCAGTGTGTGTGAATGTGTTCTGGGGCGCCCTCTCAGTCCGTGTGAGGTTACAATGACTGCAAGAGGTCTGTGCTATTCCGACATGAATAGTGTGCACCCTAGAATACCTTCCTCAGAATACTCTGCAATGAGTAGGTTCTGTGGAAGATGGATGGAAGGGGTTTTTTTGGCAGATATATCCATGTGGAATGAAGACCATGCTTTTATGTGTGAGGTGCGTGATACTTTACTGCAAAAACTGAGAGTTTAAAGAGTTATCAGGGCATTTTTGTTTATTACTTAACCCAAACTCCCCACCACCACACACACAACTTGGAAATTGCCGAGGGTCTCAGCGGACCCCTTTATGACTTTATTCCCCTGTTCTAATGTGCTGCAATAGACGCTGTATGGTTTTTCATTGTATTTTCATGGCTTCTTTTATTTCTTACGTATTGTATTTTATTGTGTTATAATTTGAATTAAAAAATACAATATAAGAAATAAAAGAAGCAATAAAAAATACAATTGAAAGTCAATATAAATACTTAATGGTATGGCTGTGCCATCTGTCTCACATCTTCAACCACAAATCTGCACGCACACATAAATGAAGTTCTTGTGGGCCACAGTTTGGGAACTTCTGACCAAACCCACATGCATGGAATCAAGCAGTTGTTTGAAATTCACAGCCTTAGTGGATGTTTTGAGGGCTTGTAAAGAATTGCATGAAAACAGGAAGGTTATATTCTAAAATGGTCTTACCATTCTAAGCCTGGCAACTTCCAGCTACATAAGTGGGAAGCCCTTTTGACACTTCTGGAAAGATGTCTGAGCATCAGCAGGTATCCAGGAAGGAGTTCTACAGCTAGAGCTATTTCTGGAGTATTCAATGTCTTGCTTAATGCAAACTATTCAAAGCACAGATTCAGGAATAAAAACAATATCTTGTGCAGCCTTAATGCATTGTGGTGTTTGAAAGCTCCTGCTTATGATCTGTTGTTTTTTTTTAAAAAAATAATGAATATTTTTTTTCAAATGCCAGGGATTTGTAAAGCCAGAAGCTGTTGTGTTATAACTATGGAACAAGAGAGTTTTATCTGCGGCGTTCTATTTTAGGATTATATTTTCAATATGTAATTTTTGATCCATAAAAAGTTGCCAGAAAAGCATCAATTAGTGCTGAAATAGCGTAAATGCTGCTGCTATGATTAATGCACAATTAATACTTCTTTTCAAAAAGTTGCGTAATATTCAGCACTAAAAACTCTGAAGCCCAAGGTTTTTCATGCATTTATAGCTCTGATTTGTGTCAGTGGGTGGGGGTGGGTGTATAATTTCTCACAAAATAAAAAGCTGCTTCTGAACAATGCTTTCCTTTTTATATGTAACCTGGTATTATCAAACCACCAAATGTTCTGAAATCGCATCAGACCTCAATTGTCTTCGGCATGACATGTTCTTGATGTATGTTGTATTTGTCCTCTGGATGAATTCCAGTTTCCCCGTGTCTCTTCCTGCCCCGTGATGATTAGAATCAACATTTTAAAATTGGGCACTTGATGTCGATGATCATAATATTCTTTTGATTGTATTTGTCTTAAACCAATTTTAATATTGTATTTTTAAATTGCTGTAACCCAGCCTGGGAACTTGTGGTGAAGGGCGAGTAAGAAATTGAATGTAATAACAACAGGAGCATGAGTTATGAACACATTTTACAGCAACATTTGATAATGACCATCATGTAAATGGAACAATAGCATTTATATGGTGCTTTTAGAGTGTTCAAAACACTTTGCATTGCCGTGCTGTGAGCAAGGGTGGGGGGAACTATGTTTCTCCAGGGGACCAGCTGTCATGCTGGCTAGGACTGATGCAATTAGGTGTCCCAACATCTGCAGAGCGACACTTCCCCCTCCTTGCTGTAAAGTGAAGAAGACGTTGATAGCATTAAACATGCTATACGTTCTTGAAGAGTATGAACAGTTATTCCCCGCTCACCTCACCTTGCCATGAAATAAATAAATAAAACAACTTGGAATGAAGCTGCAGACAACCAATCTCTTCTGAGTTGAGATTCCTTTGAAAGAATATAGCAGGTTTGCTGCAAAAGTTTTGTTGGACTTAAGGTCCTTTGCTTGTTGTAGAACGGTGTGGGGAACCATTGGCTCTCCAAATGCTGCTGAACTACAGCGCCCATCATCCCTATCTATTGGCCTTGTTTGCTGGGGCTGATGGGAGTTGTAGTTCAGCAGCATTGGAAGGCCTTAAGGGTTCACACACCTGTTGTAGAACGTCTCCAAAACAGATGGTGCATTACTGTTACTTTACTGTAGCAAGTAGTTCTGAATATACAGTGGTATCTCGGGTTAAGTACTTAATTCGTTCCGGAGGTCCGTTCTTAACCTGAAACTGTTCTTAACCTGAAGCACCACTTTAGCTAATGCCTCCTGCTGCTGCTGTGCCGCCGGAGCACTATTTCTATTCTCATCCTGAAGCAAAGTTCTTAACCCGAGGTACTATTTCTGGGTTAGCGGAGTCTGTAACCTGAAGCGTATGTAACCTGAAGCATGTGTAACCCGAGGTACCACTGTACAGGCATCTCCCTCCCCCTTATGTGCTGGGAAATAGATAGATAGATAGATAGATAGATAGATAGATAGATAGATGACAGAATCATATGAGGAAATTGGGGGTGGAACGGAGCTGGAGAATTCAGAGACCCTCCCTGGAGCCTGAAGAGGATGTTGGTGAGGGTAGAGGAAGCCCCAAAGACACCTGAGGAGCAATAGGGCTTTGTTTAGGCTGCGCAGCCTCCCCATCTAACAGCTGACGTATGGGGTAGCTCAGCTGCCGCCGCTTTCCCGTGCAGCCTCCAGCCAGCCCCAGAGCTTCAAAGCTCTAGCTGAAGAGAGAGTTTTGTGGAGAGATGGAGAGAGAGAACTGGAGAGCAGAAAAAAGAGGCTTTTTAGAGGGTGCTCCCTGGTGCTCTAAAATTCTAAACTGCAGCACAACTTCAGCACAAATGCATTGCATCGGTATTCTACCTCTACATACTTTGCTAATGGTTGAGTTTAGGAATCCTGTCTTCCACTTCCGTATTTTTTTTGCACCATAGGACGCACCGGACAATAGGACGCACCTTGTTTTAGAGGGGGGAGAACAAGAAAAAACAAATTCTCCCCCTCTCTGCCCAGCTCCCCTTCAGCGAAGCGGCAGGAGGCGCTGCACAGAGAGGGGGAGAATTTCCCCCCTCTTGTTTTCCCGCTCTAAAACAAGGTGCACACCGACCCCTCTCGCTCTCCAGGCTTCAGGTTCCTTTCGACCTGCTCTTTGGGGCTGGCGGGGGGAAGCCCACCACCAGCCCCAAAGAGCAGGTCAGGGAGCAGCGGAAAGGCGCAGCTGAGAGGCTGCTGCCACAGTCGCGCATCACCTCTCCAGCTGGGAGAAGGTCGCGGGGGGCTTCTTTTGCCCCGCGCGTGCTCTCCCGGCTGGAGAGGTGACGCGCGGCTATAGAGGCTCCTGCCATAGCCGCGCGTCACCTCTCCAGCCGGGCGAGGGTCGCGGGGCTATGGCGTCTTCGCTCCATAGGACGCACACACATTTCCCCTTCATTTTTGAAGGGGGGAAAGTGCGTCCTATAGAGCGAAAAATACGGTAGTTCTTTAAGAAGAAGTTAGGCAAAACTGAGCAAATGTGAATGGGTAGGGTGGGAGGTAAAGGAAAGGCTTATTAAACAATTTCTATGAATAAAAGGTTAGACGAAGTAGGTATGCTTTCAGCGTTTGAAAAATAGAAAATTAAGACGGACTTAATGGCAGCCTTAACATAACCCAATGGTGATGAAAGTGTGTGGTCTTGACTGTTATAACTGGAGGCACAAGAAGTAGTGAGTTTAAATTACAAAAAGGTGTGTTGAGGCTTCCTAAAGGTTTAATTAATTGTTAAGACATAAACACATTGTAATGCAGTCCCAGCATGTGTCTCTTGGTTGTTGAGAGGGAGCAGAGAAATGGAACGGGTGACATAGCCCTTTCTCTTTCTCCCCCACCCTCCAAATTCTCTCCCCAGCTGCTCACCTTTCCCCATCCCTTCTCCCCACATTTGGAAGGTGGGGTGGGGAAGAAAGAAAAGAAGGCTGCAAGCTGAGAGTAAAATTGTTTTGTTGCAACAGCGTTCATTTCCCAGGCGTTATATAAAGGTGACTTCATTTTGCTTAATCCTAGGCTTCTGAACTTATTACATAGTGATTCAAACTTGAAAGATGGAATGCACCTTCTCTGTTTTGTTGAAATTTCTATTGCAAAATAAAAAATCTGACTCAGATAGCTCGGTTGGATAGAGCATGTTGCTGATAATGCCAAGGTTGTGGCATATCCAGCGATCAAAGATGATTGGGGGGTTGGAGTCTTAACAGCTTCTGGAGCGCCAAAAATCTCCTCTCCCTGCCCTAAAGACTTCATTAGACGTGTGTTTGGCCTACTCGAGAGAGCTGGTGTGCATGCTTGGAGATGCTGTCAAAAATTATACTCGGAGGAGCTTTTCTTTCATACTAGCATAACATTTTAAGAACACACTCTGCTGTGCAGTTATTCTGTGGCAAGCCTGTGGAGAGTGTTTCACTACTCTGGCATAGCTTTTAAAAGGTCTTGCTGTGGGGATCATCTGTAGCACAGTGTGCTTGAGCATGCTGCATGTCTCCGGAGGCTACTGGGCACTGTGTGTGTGTTATCATGCTGATTGTGAGGAGAAACAATGAGCAAAGGACTAAGAGCTTTGAAATATGCATATTTGTGTGAGAGTTGTCAAGAGGAGCCTGATTTAGAACAGCTTCTCTTTGGCAAGCATGATGTTTACCACAGCTTGGAAGGACTGGGCTTGAAGTAGATGACATCATGATTTTCTATGGCTCCGTTCTGGGACTTAGCTGGTTAGTGGCAGTCATCACATACCTGTGCCCCTTTCCTCCAAAGGGGAACATGTGAGGTGGGTCTTTTATATCACAGTCCGTGTACATGAAAACATAAGTCCCTCTACTTTTTTTGAAGGAAGAATCCTACAGCTGCTTGTATGGCCCTTTACGTTGAGTGGCTCATCTAGAGCTCATCTTGTGTGTACTTCGGCCACATGAGAATTGTCACTTCCCATGTAAGCACCTACAGAGTTTATGGCAAATATGGGGAATTACCTTTGCCATATGTCACTTGTCAATACATACATACATACATACATACATACATACATAATTTTATTTGTATGCTGCCTTTCCACAGTTCAAACCATGCTCAAGGTGGCTTGCAACATGAAGAAATACATAACTACAACATCGTTTAAAAATACATAGCTACACAACGCAATGTCGTAATTTGTTTTAATTCACTGGAAGCTTTCCCAGAGTGACTAGGGTAACCCAGTAAAATGGGCGGCATATAGAATAACAGCAGCAGCAACAACAGCGATCGTTATGAACGATAAATAAAACATAAAAAAATACACAACCAAACTGGGCAATTTCCACATAAATCACAAGTTTTAAAACATACAAAAAACCAACAGCAACAACGCCCCCCCCCCCGAAACCTCTAACAACACCCCATCCCAAGAGTCTGTTCAGCTGCCTCAGCTTTTGCAGCTAGTGTCAGTTGGGGCCTTGTCCTCACAGGCCATGAGGGAAAAGGCCTGCAGGGCAGGGAACAGGTCTTCCAGGATTCACACTCACCTGACATCGTAATGGCGTCATGTGATGCCATTTTCTTTTGCCTGTGTGATTTGAAGTCCAACCATGCATGCAAAGGCACAGGGTTTTGCAGGCACTGCCAATCAGCTGCAGACCCCAACATCAGATGTAGTGCAGGTGGGGGTGGCTTGGCCAAAACAGCTTCACCTCTGACTTAGGTTAAGTTATGCAAAGGCCTGTGCTTATAACTTGGAAACATGCCATAAACAGAAAAGCCAAGTATTCACTGCAGGTAAGCACATTCACTTATTCTTATTATGCTAAATAAGTCATGGTGACATTGTAGAAAGAGCTGCTTTCAAGGGAGGGAAAGAGTGAAGTATAAATCTTGGGAGTTTCCCCTCCATCTAATGATATGGACCATTATTTATGTGTCATAAATATTACATGATGTGCCTTTGGCAAAACATCTCAATCTGAAAATCTACCCGCATCATTGGAGGCAGATTTTGCAGTCACTCATTTCAGCACTGAGAGGAGGTTCTCTGTCTGGAATTAACTATACCCTCGTTTGTCAGGAGATGTTACTCTATCAAGAGTTATGTTCCTCCTGGATCGTGCAAGTCCTAAGAGTTGTCTTTTATTCTAATCTAACATCTGACAATAACTAAAAAAAAAGATATAAACAAATGGGCGGCTTTTATTATTTTGAATAGGTTTTTATTACATGTCATAATGGCTTTAGTATCCATATCTTCTTAAAACATACAAAAAACATGTTCTTAAAACATGTTTTTGATGCTCCTTTATTTTGCATTGCAGTAAATTTTCCTCTTTTTAGGACATAACCATATTTGTGTGTAATGCTGCAGTGTTGAATTGTACTGTAGATCTTGTTCTGCCTAATGGAGGTACGTCTTTATTGCATCGCTACTTGAGGAATCATAGACTGTGCACATGTTTTCTAAAAATTGGTTCTGTTATTTCAGAAAGTGGGTAAAAAATATTGTAAGCCATTTCAGGACGGTCTCAAGGATTGACTCCTTTCGTTGTGAATCATACACCTAGAAGATCATTAGGGCTCCCAGAGACCACAGCAATTTTCAGGTGTTGCCGCTGTAGAACTGGTAAGTATCCTTACTGCAAAAGGACATAGCCAAAAGTTTTGTGCTGGGAATCCATGAAGAAATTAAGCAGTTTCAAAAAGTTCTGTTTCACTGGATGCAACTAGTATACAGACATGCATATTGTCTTCTAGCACATCATCCTCTCTCTCCTGTTGTCCTCCACCTTCCTCGATGTCCTGTCCCCTCCTGTCCTTTCCCCATTTTCCTTACTGCCCTTGGTTGCTCTTGCCCAGTGTTTGAAACTCCCATTGTTCTAGGCATTGTTTTGTGACATGAAATTTCATTGGTGCGAGCAGTTTCTGAGCTCTAGGCACAGTACTATGCCTAAGACTGCAGTTAAAAACTGCAGAGTGGAAGGAAAGGAGGACCTTTTTTTGCCTCCCAACTTCCAGCTACTCTCTGAAGACTGGAGAAGAATATTAGAGGGGTGGGCAGGGGAAGGACTACTAAACCATGTGAAAAATGAATGTAATATTTTATCTGCAGGTCATTCATTTTTAGCTTTGTATTCTTGTTATTAAAAAAGCACACCTAAACTTTCTGTTGTTGTGCCCATAACCTATGTTTAAGGTGCCGTTTAGCTCCTAGCTTTCATATCTCAGTTTCTAACACTGGCTCTGCCTTTTCCACAGTAAACTGTTCCGAAAGCATCTTAGAACAGACACCACTCATTATCAAATACAAAACGTGTGTGTGTGTGTGTGTGTGTGTGTGTGTGTGTGTAAGTTGGTGAAGACATCAGTTTATAAAACATTTCAGTAACTTCAAAGAAGAAAACCCAGTAATTTAGCAAAAATTCAGAAAAAAAGTATTACAAAACAAGCACAAAGCAAAAAAAAGTTCAGAGGGTAAAATTCCAGCCGTTGGGGCAGGTCTTATTGTGCTCCAAGGAGCATCAGCAGCTTAGATATAGTTCAAAGTGAAAATTTGGAGGTTTAGGTGCCGGGGATAATCCTCAAGGGTACATCCTCAGGTACCATACTGGTGACCTCTGGCACAGACCTAGGTGAAACCTGAGGCATTTTCCTAGTTCATTCCTAGTTCATAGTTTCATTCCTTTGAAAAATACAGGATTCTGTGCTCTACAGGCACAGCAATCTTGAAAGCATGTCATTGTCCTTCACTTTCTCCATGAATGTTCCAGAAGAAGCTTAAATTCATGGAGCTATTATGATCAAACTGGAAATCATTCAGATATCTCACACCTTTCTTTCTACACACCTCTAGCAAATAAGGTTTCCACTGGGGGCAGTTACTCATCCATTACTTAGTAGGGCTGAAGACCCTGGAAAACACATACAAATCCGCATCTGCCACCAACTGCTGCTCCAATTAATTTAATTAATTATTTCCAATTAATTAACCTCCAATTCCTCCTGCTATGAAGTAATAAATCAATCTCTGCACTGGGTATCTGTGCCAGAATTTGTATACACTACTTATTCAGAGACTGCACTCTGTTAACAATAATTTTAACCAGATTTTCAAGTACTCCATGCTGCTAGTTGCCTCCGGAGTACTGTGGCTGCCCTTGAAGATGATTCAGAAACTTCAGCTGGTCCAAAATGCAGTGGTTAGTGGATCAGGTTAGTGGTCAGAGTTTCATTTAGAAGTTGCAGCTGTTTTGAAACAGCTGCATTGGTTGGCAGTTAGTTTCTGGGCCCAATTTATCACCTTCATATTGGAGTTTAAAGCTCGATGCAACTTAAGAAGAGCTGCCTCCTTCCATACAGACCCTCCTGCTTGCAGAGATCAGCAAAGGGTTCCATCTTGGTAGCTTCAGAAGATGGAATTCTCTGTGGCATTTCCCCAAATGTGGAACTCCTTCCCAATAGATCAGCTTTACTCTCTGATATGCATTCTTTGGTTTGTTTCAAATTGTTTTGTTGGTTTTTAGAAATTTTATGATTATGTGGTTGTAACCTACCCTGGGACCTTGTGGTAATCATCGGGTAAGAACTAGCTTTAAACAAGTAAAGAAGTTGGCATTTGACCAATAAAAAACAAATGCAAACCAATACTATAAACTGAATGGTCAGATACTGTTAAAGGACCCCTGACCATTAGGTCCAGTCATGGCCGACTCTGGGGTTGCGGCGCTCATCAGGCTTTATTGGCCGAGGGAGCCGGCGTACAGCTTCCAGGTCATGTGGCCAGCATGACTAAGCTGCTTCTGGCGAACCAGAGCAGCACATGGAAATGCCGTTTACCTTCCTGCTGGAGCGGTACCTATTTATCTACTTGCACTTTGACGTGCTTTTGAACTGCTAGGTTGGCAGGAGCAGGGACCGAGCAACGGGAGCTCACCCCGTCGCGGGGATTTGAACCGCCGACCTTCTGATCGGCAAGTGCTAGGCTCTGTGCTTTAACCCACAGCGCCACCCGCTTCCCTAGATACTGTTAAAGGCATATAAAAAGCATAAATTTAAAAACCTGCCATATCCCATTGAGTCTCTTTCTCCCTATTGCATATCCAGTGTACTTGGTAGTAGTTCTAACTTCTGGACACGATTGCTTACCCTATTTTGAAAACTGCGGCTTGTGTTACTTCAGCGATAGGAGATGTCGAATGTTACGCTTCATTTCTTGAATTCCCTTATTTCCCTTTTCTTTTGTAACTGGTGGGACCTGCCATTAATGGCTTTATGACATTTGGGTGCTGTATGAAGTAGGCTTTTGTATTGTGGCAATATTAAAATGTTCTGGATGCTGCTGCTTTTTATAGAGAGCAGCAGTAGAAGCCCTGAATGAGATGGTGTTCAGAGTACTTTGTGTTCTTCCAAAAAAAACAAAAACAAAAGTGGCATATGGTCTGCTTTCCTGCGTATGGAAAGCCGGCATGGAAATAAGGTTTCCACCACCTCTTTGGGTTGATGATGGAGTGTTCTGAATGGGGTGGCAGAGCTGACAAGTAGGTCTTGGACATGGAGAACACCCATTGACCTTGTGTTATTATTTTCTACTGAACACTTGGATGAAACTTGAAAATGGAGAAAAAAACAGCCCTCTTGCTTTTGCCATTCTGATTTTGAATATGCAAACTTAATCACTGGGAGCTGTCTTTCATGTGCCATTAACTGTGGAGACTAGTAGGCAAGTGGTTGCCGAAGCAAGCTGCCCTTTGTTGGTTGTGCCCTGAAATCTGGAACTGTTAGGTTTAGGATAGTTCGCTCTCTGGGTGACTGATGTATTGTAGTTTTTGCCTTGTTAGTTTGGTTCTGTTTGTGTGTTGGTCTGTCAATGGTTTGGCTGCTGGATTTTTAAAATTTTTATTTTTGGTGGTAGTAGTAGTAGTGGGATGTGGGTGGTGCTGTGAGTTAAAGCACAGAGCCTAGGACTTGCCGATCAGAAGGTCAGCGCTTTGAATCCCCGCGACGGGGTGAGCTCCCGTTGCTCGGTCCCTGCTCCTGCCAACCTAGCAGTTCAAAAACACGTCAAGTGCAAGTAGATACCTTCCAGCGGGAAGGTAAACGGCGTTTCTGTGCGCTGCTCTGGTTTGCCAGAAGCATCTTAGTCATGCTGGCCAAATGACCCGGAAGCTGTACGCTGGCTCCCTCGGCCAATAAAGCGAGATGAGCGCCACAACCCCAGAGTTGGCCACGACTGGACCTAATGGCAGGGGTCCCTTTACCTTTTAGTTGTAGTACAGTGGTACCTCGGGTTAAGTACTTAATTCGTTCTGGAGGTCTGTTCTTAACCTGAAACTGTTCTTAACCTAAAGCACCATTTCAGCTAATGGGGCCTCCCGCTGCTGCTGCGCCACTGGAGCACGATTTCTGTTCCCATCCTGAAGCAGAGTTCTTAACCCGAAGCACTATTTCTGGGTTAGCGGAGTCTGTAACCTGAAGCGTATGTAACCTGAAGCGTATGTAACCCGAGGTACCACTGTAGTAGTAGTAGTAGTGATGCATGGACTCTCTTTTGTAGCCTTGAATTCAGTTTTGATGGCAAGGCAGCATACAAATGTAGGGGTTCCTGATTTTAGCCTTTCCATTTTAGGCTAGTCTGCTGTGCCTATTACTCCCTATTATAGCAAAAGGTTCTGAAGTCTCCTGGGTCCCTACAAAAGCTAAGGCTGCTGAACACTCACCCACTGTAGAAACTGTCCAAATAGGCTGCTTGGATCAGATATGCAAGGGAGACCACTCTGTCTCTGCATTTATGCGCAGTGTACAGCATCTGCTCAACCTTCTTCAACACTTTAAAAAAACCACATGCAAAGTCTTCAGCTGCATTTGCTTTATGGATTAAACGTCCTTGTGTTTTCCTGGCTGGCTCTACAGCGCTTGCAGTTTGAGAATAAACTTGACCTTGTTTATTGAGAACAGTAGTATTGGAACAATAAGCCAATAACTAAGGCGTTTGTACAGCTGTTTTTTGTTTGAAGGGATGTTGAAATGCATGAGCCCAAGTCTTAGTTCCTTTTATGAACTCTTTTGTTTTGACTTGGTTCGCAGAAAGTGAAACGGGCTACATCCGGACACCACCTAGGTGCTTTTCCTGTATCTTAAATGGACTCACTAGTCCATGAAAGCTTATGCTATAAATGTATTGGTCTTTAAGACACGTGTGTGTGTGTGTGTGTGTGTGTGTGTGTATCAATCACACCTGTTCCTCATGTGAGCCCCGTGTACTGCCTGCTGCAGGACCATAATTTTGTCATCATACCCAAAAGACCCTCCCATTTCTAAAATCTGTGTGAAATGATCTGCAACATGTTAACTTGATTGATCAGAAACAACTTGTTTTCTCTCTTTAAATCACCACCACCCTCTCAACCTGGCACGTGTATAGAGATGAGAATGTTTGCAGCCTAGGCCTTCTCATTTTACGTTTTTTTTTGGAAAATGTAAGAGCAATGCCATCAGTGGAAACGTGGAATTAGGCAATTAACATGGTGGGTGTTTGCTTACCGGTACATTATATTTAATTGAAAGGGATTTGCGACTGCTGGTTGCTTAATATAATGGGAATTTCAGCAAAGAAAAAGGTCAAATCTGTGCACTGTGTTTTCCTGTATGATCAGATGCAGAGAAAGCAGCTGCCCTATGGAGGCCAATTTCTAATGGCTGCTGCTGGTGTGTAAGGGAAGGCATGTTTGGTGCATTAATGTGACACATGATCAGGGTTGTACCTAGAGGGAGAGGGTAAAGCCTCTTTTCCTTGAGGGCATTCCAGGCCTCATCACTGAATCAGCTACTTCTACCTCCTTTGGAAAAAATAGCCGAAAAGTTTCCATAATAAGTAGTACAATTTTATATATAGGGTGAAATCCAACTAAGTCATACTTATGTCAGTGGGCTTACTCCCAAGTATAACACTGGTTATCGCCATAGGCTACATGAATGTATATCCCGCCGGGGCTTCAGTGCTACCCTGTCCCCCTCACTACAAAACATTTGGCTATAGGCCCCATTGGATCCTGCCCCAAATCTGCATATGGCTTTGCATGTTTAAAGCTAAAGTTAAACTTGAATGCAGTGTATTCAAGTATTTCAACATGGAAATGTTCTCAGTTGAACTATTATATGCAGCATGTTGCTCTGTACACCCTGGTTAACCTCATTTTTTCATTATTTGCCATGACTGATGGTGGAATGCAAAAATAAGATGTGACTGACAAAAAATGGAGAATCTCCATTACATTTCTTGCCCATCATTTCAGGTGCCCGGTTCTCGTTTCTTGGTCTGTAACTATCCTGAACCTATTTTTAGGAGGCCTCCCCCCTCCTCCCCAAACCTCAGAGTTGGTTTCTTCTACAGCCACCTGCTACTCTCTTTACAATTTGCGCATATGTTTCTGTACAGAAGTTGCCTGTGGCTTTTTGGCATGCAAGCTACTATTCACAGAACATACACAAGGTGTTCTGTTCCCATTGTGAAGCACTGCAGTGAGAGAAAAAAAGTCCCAACTGCTTGAGAAGCCTTTTGGTTACCTTTGTCTTTAATAGATTTGCAAAACATGTCCATCATGTTCAAGTTTAACTTTAGTATTCTAGTCATGAATGCTGGAAAACTGTTAAAAACAGAAACCATTCTGCAGCTTCAGCTTCTTGTTCCTTGAAGAAAGCAAGGAGCGTGAAGCGGGAGTAACAAAAAAAAGTTGACCAGATGCAAAAAGGGGTAACCTATTAATTGACCATGGCTAAGCTTGCCATGAACTCAACTGTCCTTAAAAACCGACTTGTTGCAAATAGTCACCTTTACCTTTTTTGTGGCTTTTTTTTTTCCATGTAGGCTGGCTTGATCTACTGGGATAAAAGCCAAGTGGAAGAACTGTTCAGTGATTCATTCACACTTTTATAGCAGCCTTTTACCTAGCACTGACTTCATGAAAGAAAAACAACAGGGCCCACAATTTCACTTGCAGTGCTTGCCACGGTGCCTCCTCTGGTGAGCCCCAGTGTTCCTGATCTTGGAACTGGGTAAGGGGTTGGGATAGACACTGTTCCACTGTGTGCTTAAGAGGTGCTCCAGGCACTTTGGGAAACACCACACACTGAAACACAACAGCAAGCGGCCTTCTTGGGATGGGATCGTCCCAGCAGCTGCATGGTACTTCTGAGGTGCTCAGAATAAGGTTACCAGATGTCCCCATTTCCTAGTGACAGTCCCTGGATTTACAAATCAGTCCCCATACAAAATCCATTGAAGTTGAAAAGTGTCCCCGGATTCATTGGGGGAAAAAATCTGGTAACCTTAGCTCAGAAGGACTAAAGAAAATTCCCAGCCCCGCACCAGCTCCAAACCTGTAGATCGGGACAAAGTTTGCACCCAACTTTAGTGGACAAGTTGACATGGTGCTGCTAAGATGCCCCTGTGTGGTGCCAACCCTTGTCCAGTGTCACTCCTGCCATCAGACCTCCACAGATGCAGTGGTGGCCGCTCTGACCAGTCAATCATATTCTCATTACCCCTTGAAGCATTTATCTTAGCTACAGTGCTTAGTGTAGCTGTGTGGATGCTGCTTAGATCTGCATTGAGCAGGTGACGTTTAAATTCCGCAGTGCTGCACATTGCCCCTTGGGGTAAAGGTGACTATTTGCAACACGTCGGTTTTTAAGGACAGTTGAGTTCATGGCAAGCTTAGCCATGGTCAATTAATATAGCAGCTGTGTGTCTGCAGTGGAGCAGAGTGGCACCTCCACACCCAGAATAAGCCTCATCACCACATACCCAGGTGAGAGGTGAGGGACTACAGTGGTACCTCGGGTTACAGACGCTTCAGGTTACAGACTCCGCTAACCCAGAAATAATACCTTGGCTTAAGAACTTTGCTTCAGGATGAGAACAGAAATTGTGTGGAAGCGGGAGGCTCCATTAGCTAAAGTGGTACCTCAGGTTAAGAACAGTTTCAAGTTAAGAACGGACCTCCAGAACGAATTAAGTTCTTAACTCAAGGTACCACTGTAGTTTTTTATAGCTATTTTTTCAGGATATTTGCCAAAAATTCAACACTTCTGATATGGGCTGCCATACTGCCTGGGTTTACCTGGACATTTTTAACAAGTTTCAGAAAATTCTGCCAGGACGTCATTTTGGGAGGACAAATCCCAGCTACGTCCAGGAAATTATGGGCGCAGGGTAGCCCTATAGTAATACTACATTTATACCTCAAGCAACTACAGTGGTGTACTTAGTTCTCCCCCTCTTCATTTTATCCACACCAGAACTGTGTGACGTAGCTTATGCTGAGGTACTGTAATAGGCCCATGGTCTCCTAGTGAGCTTCTTGTCTGAATGAGAATTTGAACCCTGGCTTCCCATGTCCTAATTCAGGGGTTGCAAATATACATTCAGTTAAATGTTGTCATGTATGGTATGTTAGAAACTAAGATACATATTTATTCTCCTGAAGACTTGAAAAAAGCTTTTCAGAAAGCAATGGAGTGCCATTTTCCAAAATACTTTCTTTCTTAAACTGTTCTTTTAAACCATTTTTCTGGCCTCGAGCTCATCTATTAATGTGTACCCAGAGGAAATTAAACTTTTACCTGAACGTGTGATTGGATTTCACTGCCAGATATACATGTTTAATACGCAGTTGTGAGTTTCCTGGTGCATGAGATCAGATTTTCTTTTCCTTTTTGTATATTTTCTAACTTTTATTTTTAGAACCTTATTTAATTTCCCCCATACCTAATAAACAAAAAGCAGTGGACCTAATGCATCATTGTAACTTGTCAAAAACTCAGAATTCAATCTTAAGGGTTGAAGCAGAGTAAACCTAACTTCTTAAAAAAAAAAAAAAAAAATGTCTGAGATTTTGGGGTGCAGACTGTGAGACTATGCCAAAGTAATTATTCCAGAAAAGTTGTTTCTGTACTCAGTGTTAGAATATGTGAAAATGATCTTTGGGGGAATTCTCTAGTAATTTAGCTGAATTTCATTTCTGTGCACTTATAGTGTGGTGCTCATGCTAGTTCATTGCAGAGAAAGCAACAGGAGTCTTGTGGCACATTGTGTGCATTTTGCCTCTGTATACTTAATGTAGTTAATACCAGGTAAGAAATCCTGGCCAGTGCAGTATTAGAAACATGGGCTTGGAATCGAGCTAAGTCACAGCAACTGAAATTCCATTGAAATTAATGGACCTAAGTTAGTTATGTTAGTTTTGAATGGATCTACTCTGAGTAGGAGTCACATCTGGAGTACACACAGCTGGTGAGCAATCTGATCACAGATGGAGATCCGTTCAGATAAATTTGAAACAAGAGGAAGCCCATTAGATACAGTGTCCTCCCTTATTTTTCTCTCTCCTGCACACATGCTTCTGTCGCAGGCAGAGGGGGTTTCCGTGTGTCTTGAATGGGCTGTGCATGCTCAGTATGCATATTCTTCTTTTCATCCCAGAACCTGTCCCTCAATGTTCTTTAATGTTAAAGTCTGTCTCACTTCTGGAGTAGAAACTGGAGGCAGTTGGATTTCTTTAGAAGTTTGCATTTAATCTTTCTCTCAGAATGTGTATTTGTTCATTTATACACTGGCTTTGAAGAGAGGATCTTTCCATGATCACTTAAAAAGAGTAATGCTTTTTTTTTGTAAAAAAAATGAGGCGCTGGTGCTCATATCTTGATAAAAGAACTGTGGGTAGCAGCACAAAATGGCTGCCCTGGGCTGCAAAAAGAAAAAGTGGCAGTATTTCATGATGGTGAGTAGTCACCCCCAAAACACCACTGTTTTAAGAGTAGTAACATGATAGTAAACAACGATTAAAAGGTACATCTGCATCGGAAAGACTTCTGGAACAAAAGCGTCTTCACAACACTTCAAAAGAAGGCAAGGGGAATGGGAAGTTTCTCAGAGGAGGGAGTCCCCCAACTACAGTGTCAGCACTGATGGTGGTTGCCATTCTGATCCTGATGATGTGCCAGAGAGGAGGGTCACTGAATTCCTTATTAACATTTAAGTAGTTTTGGCTTTGAGTCCTGGAAGACCTGCTCCCTGCCTTGCAGGCCTTTTCCCACCTGGCCTGGGAGGCCAGGGCCCTGACTGAGTCCAGCTACAAAAGCTGAGGCTGTTGGACTTGGGTGTTGTTTGCTGGGTTTTGTTGGGGGAGATTGTTGCTGTTGGCTTTTTGCATATTTATTTTGGATTTTGTTGCAATTCATGTGGAAATAGTTCAGTTTGGTTGTGTAGGTTTTTTTATTTGTTGTTTACATCTATGTTGCAGTTACATATTTCCCCCCCCCATGTTGTAAGATGCCTTACATGGTTTGAACTGTGGAAAGGTGGCATACAAATAAAATTATGTATGCATGTAATCTCAAGGGGTATATCAAAGGTGAAAATACATATCATTCGAATGGGAAATACAAAATTTTGCACACTGGGCATACAAGGATGTCTCTATATGTTTCCTGGACAACACAATTCTATGCTTGTATGCTGCTTAGAAGCCATTCTGGCATGTAAATGGTATATAAATCAATCAATAATAATCAACAATAGCACTATGCTATCCGGTTCAGAAAAAATCTGCAGGTGCTGCAATTAATTCCAGTCAAAGGCAGAAGAGATGTTGAGCAGTTGTCTCTGTGTAGGATTTCAGAGCTAGAAATAAAGGACACATTTCCTGTTTTCCTGTCTTTGTGCTTCAGCCACACAACGTTGACAGATTATGACATGTTCATAGACGATACTGCTCTTGCTTTCAAGAAAGCCATCTGTCTTTACAGCACTGTGTCTGACCTCCCCATTTCATATGTTTAAAGTTCCATTTCTTTGTACTCAGCTGAACTTTAGCAGAGCTCTCCCAGCATTTCAACAGTGCGGCCAAGGGAATAGTAGGAAGATATT
Source organism: Podarcis cretensis (assembly GCF_951804945.1). Taxonomy (NCBI): domain Eukaryota; kingdom Metazoa; phylum Chordata; class Lepidosauria; order Squamata; family Lacertidae; genus Podarcis; species Podarcis cretensis. The sequence goes on from NC_137181.1 coordinate 21,679,428, forward strand.
CTTGGTATTTTATCTGCCGTAATATGTGTGCTTCCTGAGGTAGCTTTTGTCACAGGCCAGTTAAGTCGTTCTGCACACATGCATTGAGTTTATTGCCCAGTGGAATAAATTACACTTAGTATTCTAGTTCCTTTTTTTGGATCGTAAACAACAAAGAGCTTTGTGACCCCTTAAAGGCTAGCAGATGATGTTACATTTTAGGGTGAGTTATATCCTTGGTTGCTCTTCTGCATACTGTCTACCTTGTTGGAATACAGTGGTACCTTGGTTCTCGAACGTAATCCATTCTGGAAGTTTGTTTGACTTCTGAAACTTTCGAAAACCAAGGTGTGACTTCTGATTGGCGCAGGCATCCTGGAAACAACAGCTGACAGCTGCATCGGACGTTTGGCTTCCGCAATGTGTTCGAAAATCGGAACACTTCTGGGTTTTCGGTGTTTGGGAACTGAAATGTTCAAGTGCCAAGGTGTTCGAGAACCAAGGTTCCACTGTATTTCAGTCAGTACTCAGTGCCTGAAGGGAAGAAGAATTCATGGAGGGGAAGGAAGGGCCCCTTAGAGCAAAGGTGGGAGCACCCACACTGCCATAGCCAGGGGGAAGGGAGGGGGTGGCAGGCAGGAACTGGTGAACAGCCGTGTTGGGCATATTCAGGCTTCAAACTGAGGGGTGAACACTTCTATCTCCCCCATCTGCCACCTGCGGCGAGTGCCTCAATCCACCTCATGGAAGTGAAACTCTCTACAAATCTTAAAGATTAAAGACGCTAATCTAATCTTCTCTGCACAGGCAGACATAATTTAGAAACGTGGTTCTCAAAATGCTGAATTCTGTATCCAAAGTAAAATGTTGCACTGCACTCAGAACACCCGGAGAACTCTTGTGTAAACTCAATTTTAAGAAGATTTCTTTTGGCCATATCCATTCCCCACTGAACGTTTCTAATATTAGACGTTTTCTAAGTACGCTGTGAAAATTAAGTAGCACATTAACAGTTTGTTATTAACGTTCTGCAGAAATGTCAGCTTTTCAGACTTAGGGAAGTGTGCAAGCTGTTGGAGAGCTGGTGACCTGCTGAAGCAAAGCAGCTGTATTTATGCAAAGACTGATCTTAACGGATTTTGTAAGGCAGCTAAGAGAAGCTAGAGAGAAAGTTGCTGTGCATAACTAAGCTGGCATTTCTTCTGTTCTCTGTAAACAGTTGCATTCTGATCTCAGGCCCCATCTATTCATAACACTTTTGGGTTGAGTGAGTGCGGGGAGTGTCTTTGGGAGAGATGATGTTATCATATTTCTTCATCCATTCCTTCCTAATTTAGGTTGTTGCAGCAATATATACTTCCATTTTACAGCTGTGCTGGTTACCCAGCAGATATGAAGCTCTGTGCAGTGACACTTTCCCTTCGCTTTATCCTGTGCATGTGTTTTCACTCAGAAGCAAGTCCTGTTGACTGAGTTCACTTCTCTGTATTGAGGATTGCAAGCTGTACATGCATTCCGTTTCTGCTATGGTGCTTATAGCTAGCATAGCTGGAGTGCAGTTAACAAAAGCTCAGCTTACATATTCTTAAAAAAAGAAGAAGCTTGAATTGAATGAAGAAATCAAACAGCTCTCTTTGATTTTCATAGAATCAGAGTTCGAAGGGAACCCAAGGGTCATCTAGTCCAACCCCCTGCTATGCATTTTTTTTTTTGCATTCTGTTATGTGCTAGACTTACAAGTACTCAGTAGTTTATTTTTTAATGTAAGTGATCAGAGTGCCTTGAATCCATTCATTTAAAACCCTGGCAGATGGAAGTAGATTTGGCAGAATGCTGCCTGTGTTTGCTGCTGATATTGCTGTAGGTAAAAATATTAAAAGGCTTAATTTTTTTTAAAAAATGAAACACCTGAAAATTGAGCAGAGGCCCAGTACCCCAGTCTCTAACTATTCCTAGTCTAGTGGAAGAATATGCACACATAGGAAGTGCAGTTAATGGCAGCGACTGTGCAAAGTTGGTTGGATAGATTGTTTTACTTTCTCGCCGGCAAAAACTCTTAACCTGCTGACATCTCTCCTGAGTGGCATTTCCCTGCTCCATGGTAACAATCATGAAATCATTTTCTCTGAGGCTGGAAAAAAAGAGAGTGCTGTACTTCACAGGCACTGCAGTGTGCCAAACCAAAGAACCATTTGGGCACATGCAAAGTCCTATTGCCCTTTCTGAATGCTGAAGCTGAATTAACTCTGACAGCATGTGCTTAGCTCTTTTGGCTGTGTTTTTGTACCCTTTTCAACTGAAGAAAGGGAAATTGCAATCTTTAAGGACAAGTGGGTCTGTTCGAGACTTCGGTTGAAAGTGCTGGCTGTGGCTTTTGGAACATAATTTTTAAACACTCCCCCCTCAATAATAATAATAATAATAATAATAATAATAATACAAGCATGTAAAGGAATATGAGAGTTAAGAGTCTTCCAGGTGTAGTCTTATGCTACAGAAGAGTCTTCTAGAGCAGTGGTTCCTGATCTTCCCTCTTGAGAGGGCTGAAGATGACTGAGACCCAACAGTTGCAAAATGTTGGGGCAAAGATAGTCACAAAATGGAGGGAGCCCATAATTACTGATATTGCTTGCTAGGGGGCAGGGCTTGCAAGGTAGAAGGCACCACTGGGAAGGCACCCCCAGGAAATCTGTCTGCTGTTTCCTCATCTCTAAAATGGGAATCTCAAGGAATTGATTGTTGTAGTGAGGATAAGTGTTACAGTGGTACCTCAGGTTACATACGCTTTAGGTTACATACGCTTCAGGTTACAGACTCCGCTAACCCAGAAATAGTGCTTCAGGTTAAGAACTTTGGTTCAGGATGAGAACATAAATCGTGCTCTGGTGGCACGGCAGCAGCAGGCAGCCCCATTATCTAAAGTGATGCTTCAGGTTAAGTACAGTTTCAGGTTAAGAACGGACATCCGGAATGAATTAAGTACTTAACCTGAGGTACCACTGTACATGCATGGTGTGTGTGTGTGTGTGTGTGTGTGTGTGTGTGTGATATTGTATATCTCCTCCTCTTTGGCTTCACTTTTTAACCAGGGCTGGGGTACAAAGGTTGGAGTGCAGCTTTCTAGACCCATTTTCCTACCGCAACGCTTATGCGCCTTCCCAAAAGATTGCCCACATAGGTTGGCAGATTGCTGCTCCATTTGGCACAAGGGGCTGCTAGACCAGAAATTAGATACACGCATATACACATGCACACTTTTGGATCCAAGAATAGGTTTTGAAACTAGGATTCAAAGTTGGTAACCATGGTTAAGACTAGCAAGGGGATACCGACCAGAGAAGAATGGCAGACTAAACTGATGTACACAGAGATGGCGAAACTGATGGGAAAGATCAGAAACCAGGAAGATCAAGTATTCCTAAATGACTGGTTTTTCAATATATTTAAAAGACCGCAGTAAACAGTTAAAATCATTGGCAGGGATATAATGACACTTGTAATGTGTAATCACTTATGGTAACTATGGATATATAATACATGGATAAGGGTAAAAGATGCAGAATACTTTATTTTAAATATGGAACCCAGAGAGGGAGGGAGGGAGGGAGGTCCGAAGGTTTGAAAGAACCTTTTATTTTAATGTTTGAAATGGTTAAAGTTAACATGTAAAATTATGTAAAACCAATAGAAAAAAATATTTTTTAAAAAAATACCAGCAAGGGGAGTATGCGTTAGTGAGGGAATGCAAGTTCTTTGTGGTTGGCTCCTAATAAGGTAAAGGTAAAGGTACCCCTGCCCGTACGGGCCAGTCTTGACAGACTCTGGGGTTGTGCGCCCATCTCACTTAAGAGGCCAGGGGCCAGCGCTGTCACGTGGTCATCGCTGCTCTGGCGAGCCAGAGCCGCACACGGAAACGCCGTTTACCTTCCCGCTGGTAAGCGGTCCCTATTTATCTACTTGCACCCGGAGGTGCTTTCGAACTGCTAGGTTGGCAGGCGCTGGGACCGAGCAGCGGGAGCGCACCCCGCCGCAGGGATTCGAACCGCCGACCTTTCGATCGGCAAGCCCTAGGCGCTGAGGCTTTAACCCACAGCGCCACCTGCGTCCCTTTGGCTCCTAATACCTTTAAACAAATGTTATTGTTCTGTGCAGTCTGCTTAGATACTCCAGCTTGAATTGGCATGCAGAGTTGTAGTAGTTCAGGGATCAGGAGTAAATGAGTCCTGAATTTTTTGTACCCTATAATTTTAAATTAAGTGATTGCTTGGGTTAAAAATTCAACAAAGTCCCCCAGTGAGTGGAGACTGTCCTCTCAACAGACATCCTTCGCATATCCAGACAAGGATGGGGCAGTGAGAGGCAATAGTGAGATATGGATGGCAGTGACCGCACCTCTGATATCACAACTACCCCATCCTAATGAGAGCAGCCCCACCGTTGCAAGAATGCCACTGACTCCATGTGCTCCATGAGGCCCCCACCAAAAACTGGGAAATTTGTCATTTAATAAACAAACTACGCAGGTGGTGCTGTGGGTTAAATCACAGAGCCTAGGACTTGCTGATCAGAAGGTCGGTGGTTCGAATCCCTGCGACGGGGTGAGCTCCCGTTGCTCGGTCCCTGCTCCTGCCAACTTAGCAGTTCGAAAGCACGTCAAAGTGCAAAAGTAGATAAATAGGTACCGCTCTGGTGGGAAGGTAAACGGCGTTTCCGTGCGCTGCTCTGGTTCGCCAGAAGCGTCTTAGTCATGCTGGCCACATGACCCAGAAGCTGTACGCCGGCTCCCTCGGCCAGTAAAGCGAGATGAGCGCCGCAACCCCAGAGTGGGCCACGACTGGACCTAATGGTCAGGGGTCCCTTTACCTTATCCTCCTGTTGGTTTGCATCAGTGTTACTCCTCATGTAAGCCTCTTCTCTCTCTTTTGCACACAAACAAATATTGTCTGTTTACGTCGAAACAGGTATTTATCAAAACCAAACATACTACAATTGTGCAGTTCTTTGAGTGAAATGGCAGCCTGGAATAGTAAAGGTTGAGTAAGACTTGATTAAGTAGCAGTGTGGTAGCATTCCCTCCCTAACGTGATTAAAGCAAAAACAAGCAAAAACACAACCTTCCGTGGGCCACATATTCCCATTATTAGAGGCAATAAAATAGCTGTTTATGGTAAAAACATTCCCAGTGCACCAAAAGTGGCCTATGAAATCTTGTTAACTCAACTTTTACTGGAAGAGGAGCTGTGGGGTCAGTTTTATGTGTGCCAATGATATGCAAAGTGATTGATGCACCAGATTTATAGGGGCACATTCATTGCAAAGAGCTATAGAGAGAGAGATGGTGAACGTGGAGGCCCAGTGAAGGGCAAGGAAGATTATTGTTACTTGCAAACAAGTTAGAGGGTGAGGAAGGCTTCCTTGCTGTGTTGCATTTCTTTATGAAATTCCTTTGCCCTATAGACTTGTTTCAGCTTCAAACTTGTTTTCCTTCCTATGGTCTGTTGGAAGCCACTTTGCACAGCGCTCCATCTCGCTGTTCTGGCTTTGGGGACAGCCTTTGAAGCCTCCGCAGAGCCCTGCGGAGGCTTTGCCAGCCATCCCCAAGCTAGAACAGCGAGACGGAGCGCTGCGCAGCACTCCGTCTCCCTGCTCTGGCTTTGGGCTTAGCCGCGCAGCCTGCATTTGCTCCGTAAGACGCACACACATTTCCCCTTACTTATTAGAAGGGGGAAAGTGCATCCTATAGAGCGAAAAATACGGTACATAGTTTGAATTATATTTTGAGATTAGTGTTTGGGTTTTCTGGTGTCAGGATTCGAGCCTTTCCAGGGTGATTCTTTGAATTCCTTGTGTGCTAGATTCTCTCTTCTTGCTTTTCCAATTCTGGAAATTTAGCATTTAGCTCCGTTAGTTGACTGTCTCACAGTTCTGTGGCTCACTTCTTGGTTTGTGTCCTTATAACAAAGAATTTATTTCCTGTGATATATAGATTGTTGTTTGTTTTTCCCACTTTCCATGTGTATGCTTTACATAAGCTGAAAGGTACGATGCTGTAAGTATAAGTGTAACTGTACTATATAATCATGTAATTGCAAGGCAGCGTGGGGGGAAATGATATCTGAGCATGGAAATACTAGCTTCCTTGCAATTACGTGACCATTTCAGCAACTGATTTTTAGAACAATAGTGCATCTTATGACTGCTCACCATTCTACATCCAGTTTATTTCCTTTACTCTATTATATTTGGAACCTACTCTGTGCATTGGGATCAACCCAGATTTTACCAACTGAATGCAGAAAAGCCCTGAATGGTTGAAGTCTCAGATCAAACAGGGTGTAAAGAAATGAAGGATGAAAACCCATTGCTTGATCTCAGGAACCATCAAGCAGAATTTGGTTATGATCAGAGGTGTCCAAAAACATTGCAAGCAACTTTCCAGAACATATAGAATAATCTTGTAAATGTAGAAATAAAACTTGCTAGTCATCAAGATTGCAAATATTACCATTTATATTGGCTTTACATTTTTAATAAAATAAATGATGATGATGAGCGGGGAAAATTGTTTGGCTAAGTTTTATGTCACAGGCATGAATTTCTGACTTTTCCTCTTTGTAGACGGTGGACATACATAAAGAGAAGGTGGCCCGTAGAGAGATCGGCATTTTGACAACCAATAAGAATACATCCAGAACACACAAAATCATTGCGCCAGCAAACATGGAGCGTCCTGTAAGGTATATTCGAAAACCTATAGACTACACAGTGCTGGATGACGTGGGTCATGGTGTAAAGGTAAGAATTTAGTTCTTTTCCCTGCCCTCCTCAAGTATTTGGGGTACCAAATGATATTTTAATTTGCTATTCTAGATTTTCTAAAATAGCTCTTAAGTAGTTACTGCATCTGTTTGGTAGTGCACCATTCTCTTGATACAGTACTGCAATAAAACTAGGAAACCGTCTTCCCTTTCCTCCTGTTTCATTGATCGTAAGGAGGAAATTGGCACAGCTTCCACTTCCAGTTCCAGTTCACCACAGTTTAGTGTTGTGTGAACCTTAAACTGTGGTTAATTTTAACTATGTTTAGTGGGAGCAGACATAGTTAAACTGTTCTTTACAGTTGGCTTTTTAGGGGCTAACTGCAGTTTTCCCCAGTTAGGGCATATCGCTTAACTAAGGTTAGACCAAAGCAACAAAAAGGGTTTGCAAACTCCTCCAACTGACTGAGGTGAAGTGGATTGGGAGGACTTGAGATTTGCTGCATCTCATTACATCTGAACAAGAAGGTCTACATATCACAAGGGTATAAAGAAATTTATTAATCCAATTGTATTTTCAGCCAGAATGCTAGTCTTCATTTGAGTTCTGAGAATATCAGTTGCTTTATCCTGTTTTGGTCCTTCCTGGAAGAATATATCATTAGATCTTTTCTCTAAAATAAAGGCAGTCCTTTCAGTCACATCTGTGCTGTGCCAGCCAATTGTTACTACCACTGCATTTTGAAGCTGTGATTGTTTGTGATAGTGCTATGTGTTTAGCATCTGTTTGTTAAAAGCTCTGGCAAGCTGAGAACAGATGCAGTGATGCAAAAATGGAGGAGGGAAACAGGGAAGCAGACAGACTTCGATGGAGCTGCTCCTTTCCCTCGCGAAAGCAATTTATGAAGTACATTTTCCTTGAATGCACTTAAATGCCTCTTAAATCCTCTCAAAGGTGTGTTGAAAGCAAGCAGTTGTGCAATTATATTTAGGAGTGACCGCAAAAGGAAAGCCCTGTGTGTTTAAATTTAAATTGAAGAGAACTGACAACATAACCAGTTCTCTTCCTCTAGTGTTCTTGACATGCCTTTCATTTGTAAGAAAAAGAAGAAATGTTGGAACATTGCTACTTTTTGTTTTGCAGGAAAGGTTTTGGCTCTTTATAAAGGTCACTGTATGTATATTATTGTGAGTCTTGTGAAAGGGTGATCAGAACTCAGTTCCACAGTTTTCCAGTAGTGGGCTTCAAAGTGGAGACAACTCTGTCACTCCTTTCATGACACACCATAGTGTAAAAATGCCCCCTGCCTTCCTTACTGTTTTCCATTTTCTGTGTCCACAAAATTTGTTCTTAATAATGGAGCATATTCTTTACACCAGTTTCTCTTGTTGCTGCTGCTTTGATTCTTGATCTGATGATTTTGCAAGCCAGCCCATACCAAATTTTGGAATTTGGAAATGTTTCAGGAGCTCATTGTTTGTCTGCCAAATATAAAAATTGGTATGGCTTTGTGTGTGTGTGTGTGTGTGTCTGATGGTGATGATAACACAATCACACTACTAGCACATATTGAGAAGTAAAGTGAACTCAGCTTGAGCTGGAAGCTTCTTAGTCCAAATCTCACCTCCTGCCATGAACTCATGGGGTGGTTTTCTGCAAGCTACTCTTTCTCGCCTCCAGGTCCCTGATCTGCAATATAGGAGTAATACTGGGCTATCTTTTTATGGAATGCTTTAAGGATTTGTTATTTATGTATTGCCTTAATTTATATCTGACCCTTCATCACTTTCATGAGCCCAGGGTGGGTAACAGCAGTCAAGAAAGCTGTAACAGTAATTAAGAATTACATACAACAGAATATCTATCATTCTTCCCAGGGAGAGGATGAATGTATTTAATTGGTGTATAAGATGAACAGAGACTATTCCAGTTGTGTTTCAGGAGCTCAATAGCTAGGGCAGTAGTCAAGGAAAGTAGTCTTGGGTCACCACACAATGCAGCTTCCTCACCTGTGGAAAAATGAAAAAAGCCCCCTCCCCCTTGCAGATTTTAATACTCAGACAGGATCATATTGGAAGGGATGCTGTTGAGATACCATTTTAAGTACTTTGAGGACTTGGGGAAAGTAGAGAGCTTAATTTTCCAGGCACCGTTAGAAGGAACCAACTTCCTATGCAGAAAGCACTTCCTTGTAGAAATTGCATGTCACCCACTGGGAAAACAACTCCTTAAATTATTTTATTGCAAACACACTGCACATCTTATGGAAAACTTGCCTACCTGTGCAGACAAGAGATTTCTTTAATCTGGCATTGCAATCCAGCACTAGTTTGTGATTAAAGAATTTCCCTCGGGTTCTCTTTTATGAGATATATTTATGCAAATGTGTACAAAGCTGTGTGCCTTTTTTAATATTAATCCTAATTTTTTAAAGCACACATTGCCTGAATAGAAGATTGCTTTTTGAGATAATACTTACTTACACTAAAGTATAATATACTTACACTAAATCCACTTAGACAGAAAAAAGCCCTACACTTAGCCTGAGATCAGATGCGGGGAACTTTGTCCCCTATCCTTTCCCCTTCCACCCTCCACAAATCAACCTGTCAGGCACCTAGAGTCACAATAATATCAGACAACCTGCTTGAAATCAAACTCTGTGTTCAAAGGTACTTTGTAAGACCTGGTGAGCAGCTAAATAAGACCAGTGCACCATGCTGGGCAAGCATCACTAAAGCTCTCTAAGCTAGTGGCCATTGCTACAATTTGTGGAATCAAATTCCGTAGGCTAACTGTGCCCTGATTGAAATAGGACTTCTGTTTGCCAGTTCTGAATCTCCCACCAATCAGCTTCATTAGATTACACTGGATTCTAGTCATATGAGAGGAAGAGGAAGATGGAAGCTTTTTTCTCCACACCACATACTGTATTTTTCTGTGTATAACACGCCCACGGGAATAAGACTACCCCTATTTTTTCAGACCCCAAATTAAGGAAATGGGAGATTGCCCAGGGTTGTTCAGCTTTTTTTGGCTCACCCGCCTGGCCCCCGCTGCCAATCACCGCCACAGCAGCAGCCAATCAGTCAATCACCAGCAGGCCTTTCCGCAGCCACCAATCACCCACCCAGTCGCCACTGACAATCTCCTGCTCACGGCTGCCACCAGTCACCCGTTCCCCTCTCTGCACTATCCATGTACAAGACGACCCCCAATTTCAACATTTTTTATAATAAAAAAACATGGTCTTACACACGGAGTAATACAGTATATCTTTTTATACTCCTCTTTTCATGTTCTCTCTGTCCTGGGAATCCAAAATGCTGCACAGCCCTACTGCATCTTCCTAGCCTCCATCTGAGATAGGTCATAAATAATTTTCATTTTACAGAGGGGTAACGTGCGACTAAGAAATTACTTGACCACAGCTACCCGGTGAATTCATATCTGATCTGACTCTTTGACTGTGCTGACATTCGCTTTCTTTTTTGCCGTCCCATTTCTCCTAGCTGGGCTTTATTCCCCCCAAGGCTCTAGCATCAGAAGCAAAAGGTCAAAAATGCAATGTTGGGTGTGCAAAGCATATTGTGAAAGGGGCAGACGGTATGAAGGTGGAGCCATAACTCAGTGGTGCAGAGAACATGCTTTTCAGGTAGCAAGTCACAGGCCTGATCCTTAGAATTTCTAGTTAAATGTTGTGCAATGACAGGCCCAGCCAAGACCTCTGCCTGAGCTTCAGAACTACTACCAGCCAGAAGAGAGAGTGCTGGTGTGGATAGTCTTGTGTGCATACAGCTGCAACAAGTATATGATGCAGACCAGTTGCACTATATGCATTTGGAAATTCTGACCCCCAAAAAGTCCACATCCTCAAGCTTGTTGCATATTAATGTACATAACTGCATGCAGAGAGGTTGCTGTTGCTGTGAACTAGGCTAGCAGAGAGCTGCTGATTATCTCTTTGTGTGAATGGATGCTGGCAGTGATGCAACCAGAATGACTACCATTTCCCTGGGTATATATAACTTGCAGTCCATTCGTCTTTCTTGAAGGGAATCAAAAGAGATGGAAGAGACCTAAAACAACATCTGGTCCACCCCATTGCCAATGCAGGAAATTCACAACTTCATATTGCTTTATGTGGAAGAATTAATCTTTGTGTGTGCTGGCTATGTCCGGGATGGGAAGATCAATTTTTTTCTCTTTTGTATATGATCTCATGTAATCCACCTTCACAGGCTAGGGTTCCATTTTTTTAAGGCACCAAGCAGGCATGGACCAAAATATTGGTCTTTTGGGGTGGGGTGGGCATTATTCACCAGCCCCATCTGCCTTCACCTGCTTCAGGTGTTTTGAGGCTATTCTAAATGTATTGAATGGTTTTTAGTGTCAACCTGGACAGCGTTTCACAATTGCTAGAGGGATGGAAACTTCATTAAATTTAAAAAATGCTGAATTAAAATGGACAAAACTTCCTCCTTTTGTGGAAACTTGGTCTGCTTTCTCAATGGTGGCAAACGAAAGCTATTCTCTGAACTGGCCTGCAGTTGTAGATTACAGTGAAGAAAACAAATGCTGCCAATAATTGTGCCATTATGACTTAAACCTGCCATATGAACAGTAAGAGATTTTGCCATTAATTTCTACTTTTCTTCCTCCTTTTCTTTTTGCCAACGTAAGTGGCTAAAAGCCAAGGTAAGAAGAGTTATTTCTCATTTGACCCACAATGTCCCATGACAATAGAGGCTGCTGAGCCGTTACACCTGAAAGCTAGTCCTTTTTCCTCTTCTCTTTCTCCCCTATACTCCTCTCTTCTCTTCCCCCAACCTCATAGGTTGTTTACATGTGCTGAACCTCAGCTCCAACTGACAGTTAATATATCACTGATATATTGACAAAGTGCATTTTATCCATAGATAACAATTTAATTTTTCTCTAACATACATAGTGCTTTGCTTTGATTAGGTAGATGCTTATCTCTTATTGACTTACACCTTAGATCAGGCTTCCCAGAAACACTTGCATGCCTATGTAAATCTTGAATACAAAATAAATTCAGTGGATCTGACACGTTCACTAAAATGAGATTTGGTTCATGAGCCGTTATTTATGCTTAGCGCAGCTTAGGTTTCATTCACTGTGGGTGCAAATGTGCAAAAGGAGTGGGGTGGGGGGCTTAGAATTAAAAAGCTTAGGCATGGATTTCTCTTCTTGTGTTTAATCCCATATGCAGCAAAAGAAGCTGTGGTTTAAAAGCTGTCTGGGAATCCTCACTTCATATATTAGTGTATTCAAGCATTGCATCGACATAACAGTTGGGGCTATTTCTGTCCAAAGAAATTAAAGCATTATTCTGGTTTTCAGCATGGAAATAACCAGCCTGCAAGAACTGGCACTCTGTCAAGAACAAATCCGCCTACACAAAAACCACCAAGTCCTCCTATGTCGGGCCGGGGAACTCTGGGGTAAGAATAAGACTTTCATTCTCCTTTTCGGTTGACAAAGAACATAGTTTTAATTGCTTGGGTCAACAGTTTTCTAGCATTTGAGGTCTCTGTCTCCTAGTGTTTGTTTAACTTGTGCAGTTGCACTTCTGTTATAAAAATACCACGGTGGTATCCAACTGAAATCATGTTCAGAGTAGACCCATGGAATCAATGCACTCAGAAGTTTCCCTGATTACAGTGGTATGATTTAATTGGATATCACCTTTAATATTTTGGACTGAGAATCATTCCATGTGACTACCGCCTACACTGAATAACTGACTCAATCCGAAAAGCGCATTTTCTTATAGTAGGTTCAACAGGTTTCAATACAGCCATCTCCTTAGCGTGTGACCTTTAGGATTGCAACCTGGGCAGGGAGGCTGGGGCCAGTGAATGATATTTGTCTGAGGCGAAGGGTTGGGGGCGAATGGCACACCCACCCACCCAGTTGCACATACAGAAGCTTAGCAGACTTCAGTATCTGGTCTTACTTCAGCTCTGGTATTTTACAGGAGTGCAGAAGGCTAGTTTAGAGAGTGCATGTAACTCCAACATGTTGCTACCACCTCTGCTCCCAGCACCTGCTGCTGCCTCACTTTGCCTCATAGTAGAGCTGGCCCAGGGTGGCAGGGATGACTGCTATTTCATTCCTGTTACAGCCAAAGAGGATTTTTCTAAAAAAAAATTAAGTTTCCAATGCGTGAACAGAACACCCACTCTGAAATATGTTCTGTTTATGCAGTCTGACACCTTAAGTGGATTGAATTGGTACATCGGCATTATATCAGTCCATCTGTTTTTGCCTGGTGGGTATTTTCTGTTTACAGGACTGGCTCCTCCAGAGCCCTGCTAAGATCTGTAATAGCCTTGAGGCTGTGGGAAGAGGGTGAGAAACTGAAGTCCTGTTACAAGCAAGCACATTCTACTGCAAGGGCCAGAATAAGGTCTATAACATACCAGAGCATCCCTTTTTTTTTACAATATAAGTTGCTATATTGGTACAGTCTTAGGCCATTCATTCCTAGGTCTTCAAACTATAGGTTGGGGTGCTCTGGGAAGGTAAAAACCCCTAGGGAATGGTGTGGGGATGTGCTGTAATTTCTCAGACACACTAGGAAATAAACTTCAAGGAGATTAGCAGCGTCTGCTTGAAAGCCCTCTCTTGGATAGGGTTGCCATATTTAAAAAAATGAAAATCCAGACACAAACGTTGTTGAGCTCCCTTTTTTCTTTCTTTCTTTCTTTCTTGGGCAAAGTTGATGAGATTTTTTTTTGCAAAATCTCCCAAAAATTTGAAGTTTTTGAGCTATTTTTAAGGGGGGGGGGACACAAAAACTTATTTGCCAAAACTTTTACTAGGTGTTACAAATATAGGTTATCATAAAACATCCATATATAAAAATTTTAAAATACAGAAGGTAAAGGATTCAGATTCAAAAAGTCTGAGGAAGACTGACTTGGGTAGAAGTCAAATGTTGAACCTGGAAAAATGAGCAACACTCCAGCTTTGGAATGAGGTGTATGCGTGTGGAGGCATAGGTTTATTGCTAGGAGTATAGAATGTTGTTAGAATAATGCACAATGCCACCATCTTTGGGAAACATAGAAAGCCAGACTAGAGAATTTATGCTCCAGTAACCTAGGGACGCAGGTGGCGCTGTGGGTTAAAGCCTCAGCGCCTAGGGCTTGCCGATCGAAAGGTCGGCGGTTCAAATCCCTGCGGCGGGGTGCGCTCCCGCTGCTCGGTCCCAGCGCCTGCCAACCTAGCAGTTCGAAAGCACCTCCGGGTGCAAGTAGATAAATAGGGACCGCTTACCAGCGGGAAGGTAAACGGCGTTTCCGTGTGCGGCTCTGGCTCGCCAGAGCAGCGATGTCACGCTGGCCACGTGACCCGGAAGTGTCTCCGGACAGCGCTGGCCCCTGGCCTCTTAAGTGAGATGGGCGCACAACCCCAGAGTCTGTCAAGACTGGCCCGTACGGGCAGGGGTACCTTTACCTTTACCTTTAACCTGGCATGGAATCAGTAGTAGTTTAACAGTGTTGGTGCTGACCTTAAAAGTCCTAAATGGCTTCAGTCCTGTATACCTGAAGGAGCATCTCCACCCCCATCGTTCAGCCCGGACACTGAGATCCAGCTCTGAGGGTCTTCTGGTGGTTTTCTCACTGCAAGAAGTGGAGCTACAGGGAACCAGGCAGAGGGCCTTCTTAGTAGTGGCACCTGCCCTGTGGAATGCCCTCCCATCAGATGTCAAGGAAATAAGCAGCTATCTGACTTTTAGAAGACATGTGAAGGTAGCACTGTATGGGGAAGTTTTTAATGTTTGATGTCTTACTGTGGTTTTATAATTTGCTGGTAGTCATCCAGAGTGGTTGGGGCAACTCAGTCAGATTGGTGGCATATAAACAACAACAACAACCTGAATTATTGAACAGTAGTATCCAAATATATTTAATATCTAACAGTCACCTGTGGTTTAGAGCTGGCTCTATGGTTTTTCCAATGCATAGCTGACTTGTTGATTTGGGGTGGAAGTGGTTTTTAATACAGAAAAAGGAGAAATTTTCATTCATGAGCTTGCTTAATTTTCCTTAGATAAAAAAAATAATCTAGGAAGCGAGATTACTCATAAAGTAGAGAAACTATTTTTAACAGAATTTTAAACAAATTATATAATGAAGCATGTAGCTTTTTCTTTTTTAAAAAGGTAGAAGTTGCCAAGTTGGACACCCAGCAGAGCAGAAACTTCCTGCTTTAGGTTGTAGGTGGAAGTTTAAGAAAAGGCAATCCCTTACAGAAACTAGCCATTGGTATTAAAGGCATTATGTGCTGTAGATGACACCAGAAAGGATTAGATGAGTATATAAATCCTACGCAGAGCAGCAAGCAGTTGCTGGGAACTCGAAAAAGAAGCGCGAGGGTTATAAATCTAAGGAAATACCAATAAGTGCTGTTTAGCGCCGACAGGGTTGGAAGGAACTCTTTATTTTATTGAACTCTAATGCTAGGAAGGGAGAATTCCGTGATGCCTTTGAAGGCAATGAATTGCTTGGGGGTGGAAAGTTAGGTTCAGTTGCATTGAAGGGTAAGAAATGTGGGTGGGCACATATAAAACGTTGCAATAATCAGACGTAGAGATTGCTGGAGCATAGGCAACAGACGTTAGGCTATACCTGTCCAGATAGGGGTGCGGCTAGGCCACCAGTCGAAGCCGATGGAAGGCACTCTATGCCACCTGAGCCTCAAGTGACAGCAAAGGAGCCAGAAGTTCCCCCAAGTCATATCCCTGCTCCTTCAAAGAGACTGTAACTCCATTAAGCAGCCTCTCCCAGCTATCTGGTCTAGGGAGACTCCCACTAACAGTGCTTTAGTCTTACCTAGACTGAGCTTCAAAAAATCAAAATGTTTATTCGGCTTTACGCCCATCATAAAACGCAACAACAACAAAACAAATCAAATAAAACAGCGGACTCGTACAAATCACAAATAGTTTGTTGGCCATGGGTCCTGCTAGCTAGGGATGATGGGAGTTGTAGTCCAACCACAGCTGGGGGACCCCCAAGCTTGAGAAACACTGTTAACGTGATGTACACTGAACTGCGCTGTAGCTACTTGTTCCCTTAGTCAGTTAATAAGCCTCCCTCTCTCTCTCCCCACCCGCTTTTGTTCTGTGTCTTGTTTCATCTCGCCAGACGGAACACACCTTATAAGACTTTGGAGCCTGTTAAGCCGCCAACAGTCCCTAATGATTACATGACCAGTCCTGCAAGGCTCGGAAGCCAGCACAGTCCTGGGAGAACGGCATCCTTGAACCAGAGGCCCAGAACACACAGGTACAGTTCAAGACTCTGCAGGGGGCTTGTTCTGAAACTTGATCCCAATCAAGCATGATAAAAGACGTTGGAGGATAAGAGATACGGAACAAAGACTTTTTAGTTCAAAGCACTTCCTGTTTCTAAAGTTTGCTTTGTTTGCAACAAAAGGGTATTCAGTTGTGGTTCCAGCACAGCCCGTGGAACTCATTGATATGTGAGCCTGGTTTTTAGAATTCACTCATGGTCTCTTCCGTCCCACAATTAAGGAACAGCTGCTTGGGAGAAAACTGAAACAGGACTTATATCCTGACTATCACCAGGATCCAAATAAATATTGAAGTGTTTCTGTGAGCCTAAGGAATCTTGAGCCTTCCCCTGCCCCACCTGTTGATAACAATATCACCCGTCCTCCTATGTGCTATGCAGCAAACTATTGATAATAATTCCTAACAAGGTTTTGACAATGAAAATACAAGGACATAATCCAGACAGCAGCTAAAATAGGACATCTCCAAAACTAAATCTTGATCCTGCCCCTAATCAATACTCTGATGATCCCTTAACAGCAGAAGCAGCTTTTGCAGCTGGAGTCAGTCAGGGCCCTGTCTTACTGGACCAGTTATAAATGGGCTAGACAGAGAGCAGGACTTGCAGCAAGGAGGAGGAAGAGTTGACTGAATTCAATGAGGCTTGCTCCCGGGAAAGGAGAAGTCAGTTTAGTTGAACTCAGTGGGGCTTATGCATGCACAGATTCCACTTAAACCCCTGAGTATGGAAGCAGATGCAACGTGACTAGTAAATCACTTAAACTTCTCTTAAATTAGCTGAAAATATATTAAATATATTATATGGAAGTTTATTTTATATTTTTATTAAATCTACTGCTTCCTTACATTTTAAGGCCCTCGTCAATGCCCTCTGCTGCAGGGAAGAGTGGTGTACCCTCTGCCGCCACAGGGTGGCGCAGCAAGGCCCTCTGCCACTGCAGGGAGATATGGCGGGACCTTCTGCCACCTCAGATATGTACTGTGATATATCGAGATATTGTGATGTTTAATTGGTGATATCTTGTGATGTTGAAAACCAGATATCACCCAGCCCTAGAACGAACATGTCTGTTGCCTCATCTGTAAGGATGGCAGGGTAAAAATGTAAAACAAATGCAACACTGCTGAATAACCACCATCACTACATACCCTAAAATGGTATAAAGACATGATCAAGAGCAAATCTTCTTAGAGTGCTTGATCTTCAGGACCTTTTGTTTTTATAAGTTAACCATTCCTCTGTTTCCTAAATAAAAACTCATATTTGCCAACCATTTTAACAAATGCACAAATAGCAATTTCATTCCTCCCCCTCCCCCCCTTTTTTTTTACTTTGAGAGGGAGAATTATTGATGATAGATGGTTTAAGGAGTAGAAAATGGTTGTGCTGTCATACTTATAACTCTGAAATTAACAGTATAATGTAAGATCACACTTAGTAAGTTAGTGTGTGTGGCTCTCACATACCAGATTTCTGTCAAGCTTCTTCTGCGAAGCAACGAGTTTAATGTGTTTTGCTGTTTCTAGGTAGAGAAAGTGTTAATTCTAGGACAACCGCAGAAACAGATAATTATATAGTCTCGTGGTTACTAGTAGTCAATTGAAATATGAGAAATCGCACTTCAGACTTGGGGTGTGTGGGTGTGGTAGGCAGATTACATGCTTAAATATTTCACTGTGTTATAAAAAACCAACAACCCTGCTTCTGGAAATCTAGCAGTCCATCTTGGTGGATTTTAGCGCAGCCCCTTCCCAGATTCCACTGCAGGGAATATCCATTTCCTGGTAAGGGCATTAAGATCAACAAATGGAACCCGTTTAGTCTTGACACAGTCTGATAATTATTGACTTGTGGCTGATAGCTATCAGCCATAGAAGCCAGCTTTTTCACTGCTGGCACTGGAACACACTCTCTGCTGAAATAGGAGAGACCGTATCTGTACCTGTATTGGCATTCTGCCGGTCTTTGAAGACACACCTGTGTACACAGGCATTCCCTTCATCCTGTGACCTGAGTCTCCTGTTTTAATCGCTGCTGTGTTTTGATGCATATTTTAATGTTTGTTTAACTGGTCAGAACCACTTAGAAGTCTATTCTGACGTGAAGCAGTGTGTCAATTATTGAATTCTTTTTTTTTATACTCTACCTTTTTCCCTGATGGGACTCAAAACGGCTTATAGATAAAAACAAGAAGTGTTAAAAACACAGGGGGGAAACCAATCATTAAAAAGCAATTTAACATGAATAGAATTAAAACCATAGACATATATAAAATCTGTTTAAAACATACAAATAATTGCATATTACTAAATATAAATTACTAATAAATAATGATAGTTTGATTGGGGAGGGTTCAGACACGCCGAGCTTCTCACACCTGTAGTTTGATGTAGTAAAATTCCATGTGATTCTTCTGGACATATAATTTGGCCACTATCTACAAATGGCATGCAAAATTTCTTCCCTCATTCTTCAGTCTACATTCCCAGACTTTTATCAGAGGTTTCTTCTGAATGAACAGAACCACCTTCTTATTCCAAATTGGCTTCCTGTGAGTGTCAATAAAACTTTGGAGAAGAATAGAACACAGCTGCTGGCTGTAGTGGAATAGAGGTTAGACTTTTCAGCACTGTGGCTTACACTGCATTAATGGTTAAAGACATACCAATGGTCATTGTAATGAGCGGGCTGTGATTTGATTTTTTTTTTTTTTAGCAGTGTAATGGAAGCTTATAAACCCAGCACTTGCTGCAGAGCTTGAAAAATGACAATAGTTCTATTTTGAGAGAGGCTGCAGTCACTTAAAACACTGTCTTATTTAAAACGGTTGCATAAATGTCTTTTTGTACATTCATTATTTGAGGCAGCGGAAATGGACTCTTCAGTGTCATGTAAGTGGTTTGTGGTACGGGATTCAGCTGCAGCCATGGCAACAGGTTCAAGATTCTTGGCATGCAGAGCACTAATTTTTCTGGGAATAATCTCTGATCATGGTAGCAATCTTTATTTCTTCTCTTTCATGTAGGTGTGTGTGTGTGTGTGTGTGAGAGAGAGAGAGAGAGAGAGAGAATGATTTTTTTATCCTTGTTGCTTGCCGCTTTGTCTTGTGATGTTTGTGGATAATTGGAAGCAGTGGGTAGTATATTTTTAATTTGTTCTTTTGTACTGTTGTCTCAATGGCTCTCAAGTTAGCCGGCAGCGTGCTTAACTTCCTTCTTTTTGTATCTGACTGGTCTGCATCCATGTGGGTCATTTTCTCCAGCTTCTGACTCACCCAAAAGCACACTGCAGCACTATTCCAATACATAGCAAAGGTGGAGGGCCAGACTGAGACCATGCTCACCCGGATAGCATCATCATTGTCACTTTATTTGCACGCCGACTTTGCACAAACAAAACATTTTCTCAAAGCTGCTACAACAGTGAGAGCAGTGACACATCACAAAATCAACCATTGCAAGAACAATTTGATAACAGCAGCAATAATGAAACAGGAAAGTGATAGCAAATGTAATGGCATGCAGCAAAAACAACATTTCAGTACTATAAATGGAGTAATGTTATACTTTTTGGCAGCAGCAAACTTAACAAGGGCATCTCAACAGTCTCAGCTTGGTCCTAGATGCTCTCTACCAACTGCTTCTTTGCCAACTACAAATTGGACAAGGACCAAGTTACTCTGATCAAATATCAAGGTCTCAGCTTCTCCAAAGGGTCTCTGTCCCTTTTGCATCCCTATTCAGACAACATTAAGGAGCTAAACTGGGGTCACTACCCAGTTATATCACTGCCAGTATAGTTTCACCCAGGGAAGCCTGTGAATTGCTGTTGGGTTAAACATCTATAAATAAGCTCCGTTCTCCACTGTCCCCACCAGATGTGTTTAGGAGATATGTTTTCTTTCTCATTAGGTTGGCCGACAGCTTAATGAACAGAGTGTTAAACAAAATTCACCAACACTCCCAACACTTTACCTTCTTCCGGTGTTTTTTCACAACAGTCCTAATGTGTAGTGCCACTCTGATATTTTGGGAACAAGGAAACCTTTTCCAGAGTACATGGCACCAGAGTTGCAAATTGCTGATGTTTTGACACCTTTAACATGCAATTTATCACCCTTAATTACTTTAGGGTGCCTGTAACCATTATATTAGGCTAACAGTTCTTTAGTTCTCAAAACAGTTGCTTACACTTTTTAATTAAATACTCTGATAGCTGAAAGGGGGGGGATTTGTGTGAGTATGTAATGACTTAGCTAATTACTTTTGTATCTGTTAGAATTTCGTGCATTCTTCTCTGCTGATATGATAATAAGAGGCAAGGATCTCTCCCTCCCTTCCTTTTTTTTTGGGGGGGGGGCGGATTTAATTCATAGCTCTTGGCTTTGTCGTGAAATGGAGGTAATTTGTCACTCTATTGACCTGGATTCATTTTCAAGTATAACATGTATTAGAATAATTGTTCTTGAAAGACATCTATTTATCTGCTTGGAACTTTGTTATTTTATTTTTTGAACAGTGGCAGTAGCGGCGGAAGTGGCAGTCGAGAAAATAGCGGAAGCAGCAGTATTGGCATTCCCATTGCCGTGCCTACACCTTCACCTCCGACTATTGGCCAAGGTATTTTCCAAGAAGCTCCTTAAACAATATCCTATGTAATAGACGGGATTAATTCAGGTGCTGGATGAAGTTAATAGTTTTCAATTGTGCAAGTAAGTGAAGGGACCACACGGACCCACTGGCTTGCTAGACAGGCACATAGGACTCAAGTCTTCAGTAGCACAATAAAGGGCATTCACAGGTGTTGATGCTGTTGTTGGACTCCCAACTCCCATCAGCCCCTGCCGGCATGACCAATAGTCAGGGATGATGGGAGTTGTGGTCCGACAACATCTGGAGGGCCACAAGTTCTCCAGCCCTGAGTTGAATGCCAAAAAAATTACACTGCATTAATATGGTAAAATGCAGTTTCGTCCACAATAGGGAACTCTGCTCATAAAAATTGTGGATTTATGCAATAAACCACCTTCCTTCACAATTTAGATTAGCTTCCTCAACTATTATTCTTTCTCACGCTATCTTGGTTTGCCTAATTCAAATGATTAAGTGGGTTGAGATGGAAAATACTTTGTTCCATGTAGATTGCCCTGTCGTTCAATTGGATTTCTAGGAAGGGCTGAGAACGTGGACTATGTTAGGACCGGAAAACACAGAAATATTATAATCAAAGAAAAGCTTTCAGATTTCCTCAGAAAAGCAGATAGAATTCAGTCGTCTATTCAGTGGGTGTAGTTTATTTTTAAAAGAGGCCTTGAGGAAATGCTGCAGGTTTTCTTCAATTTTCAAAGAGTAGCTGAATCATCATGTTGAATTTTTTTTAACATGGGGGTACCATGATGATCCAAGCACATGCTGGAGAGGATTGAAATGTATTAGGATGGCATTCAGCTAAGTTTTACTTGGAGTAAGCCAAGTCAGGTCCATGAATTTCAGTGGGTCTACTCTTAGTAAAACTCAGTTGACTACCACTCTTACTTCTCAATGGAAACTACTTCCTTGTGGTGGGGAAACCATTCATCTAAGCAGAATCAGACAAATGTGGAACTAAATCTAAGCTGCAATTTTGTGACTTCTGCTACTGAATTGTTCTTGGTCTTGCCACCTTGATTTACAGTATGCTTCTCCGTTTTTTGGGTGTACAAACAAATTTTGAATACTTCTTTTGCATGCGCATAGGTCCTTTACATGCAAATGTCAGATGAAGTGTTAATTCAGCCTGGGGGTAAGGAATTGCAGGTCTGCACAGACACGGGACCATTATCTGGGCCAAGGCTCATATTTTGTGCCCCACCCCCATTGACTAATTACTCTCTTACTGAGTATTGTGAGATGTATTTAAATGACTGTATAGCCTTCCCGAAGTTGTAGGCCATTTAGTATTGTGGAATAGATGTAGGCAGCTGTATTCCCTTCCCCAACCTGGTGTCTTCCATATGTTTGCGACTGCAGCTCCCATAATCCTTGACCATTGGCCATGTCGTTTTGGGATGGTGGGAATTATAGTCCAGAAATATTCACAGGGCACACGGTTGGGGGAAAGCTAGATGTCATGGTGTCCACTTGGGAACTCAACCACAGAGTGCATGTAACCATGCAGAGAGATATGATGCCATATCCTGCCCTTCCACCTCTCTTGGTTTTTGATGAGTTCTGTCTGATGGGCATGGTAAAATATGCTTCGTCACGTGATGGAGTGGAAATGGACCTCCACTTGGCTGAATCTGCCTCCCAGTGACTTCATAAGCAGCCAACACTGCATTGTAAATGGGGCACCTTCATCTGCCCAGCATTTTCACCATAAGTCAAAAGGTTAAGCTCTGGATCAAGGCCTGACTTGGCAATCTATTTTAATAGCACACATATCTGCTCCTCCTCCTCCTCCCGAAGCTCCACCAGCACCACCAATGCCCCCACCTCTGGTCATGGGCAGTGTGATAGGTGAGACCTCTTGAAAGAGCTGGCATTATTGCAGTTCTTTAACAAAAATACTTAATCAACTCCCCCTTTGTTAACTAATGAATGTATACATCCTGGGTTGTGTTGTGTGCATTTGTCCTGCTACAATAATAGAAGCTTGGGGGTTTAACCAATCTAACCCCAACTAATTTTTTTCTGTGGTGAAAGCCTCTGAAAGTATAAATATAGATACAGGAGTCTGCCTTTATAGGGAGTGACACCTATTCCAAATAGCCTAGTATTGCCTATTACAGGCATAGGCAAACTCTGGCCCTCCAGATGTTTGGAACTACAATACCCATCATCCCTGACCACTGGTCCTGTTAGCTAGGGATGATGGGAATTGTATTCCCAAACATCTGGAGGACCGCAGTTTGGCTATGCCTGGCCTATTATGCTATTAGGCAGTACCTTCCCAAGGTCTCGGGCAGAGGTCCTTTCTAGCCTTATTGTACAAGATCCTTTGATGAGGATGTGCCATAGATTGGGCCTTACGGGTGCAAATATCTGCTCTGCCGTATACATCACCCAAATGTACATTATGTACTGGGGTGAGCTACCTTTAGTCATTTTTTCAGTTTGCCTTCAAAACAGAAACCAAGAAAACCTCTGATCCTGTGGCCCACTGCTATGTGCTTAAATTTACAAAGCCAGAGTGCCTAATTTGTG
This sequence comes from Podarcis cretensis, assembly GCF_951804945.1. Lineage (NCBI taxonomy): Eukaryota > Metazoa > Chordata > Lepidosauria > Squamata > Lacertidae > Podarcis > Podarcis cretensis. Next base: position 21,702,703 of record NC_137181.1, read on the forward strand.
TTTATGTAGCATGTATGTCTGTTCCAAAGCAGAAGAGCACCTTGCATTACAAGAATCTGAACAACTAGCAGGCACCAGGTGGTGTGCCAGAAATGGGCAAGTGCCTGTGATCTGTTTTCTGCGCCCCCAAATCCACATTATGCATTCAGAAAACTTGTTGGTAATGTGGTATTCAGAATAATTAAATATAACCAGTTCAGTGGGGCACAGGTCCTACTTCAGTCTTGTGTTCAAAACTAACTTGTGTAGACCATGTGTCAATTTCACACATTCTTAAGTCCTTGGATATATCGCATAAATGTGATATATGTGCATAAAGCACATTGGGGTGACCATGCCTTCTTTTGATGGCTTGCCCTGAAGTGGTGAGCAGTGCTTTTTACTACATTTAGCATGCATTATAAATTAACTTGAAATTAGACCACCAGCGTGGGTCTTAGCCATAGGTAGTCTTGTGCTTTCTTGAAACCACACAGCATTTGACTCTCAAAGTGCAACTTTTAAAACTTGTTAACTTGAAATGTTTAATTTAATCCAGGGAGGGGAAGCTGTTGGACCCTGAAAGCTTTTGGATCCAGGACCCCATCATTTCTCGCCAATAGGGCCATTGGCCAGGGATGATGGGAGTTGCAGTTTGACAACATCTGGAGGGCCACAGATTGAGCCTTCTTGATTTAACCAGGTGTACCTAATAAACAAGGGACGCGGGTGGCACTGTGGGTTAAATCACAGAGCCTAGGACTTGCTGATCAGAAGGTTGGCAGTTCGAATCCCCGCGACGGGGTGAGCTCCCATTGTTCGGTCCCTGCTCCTGCCAACCTAGCAGTTCGAAAGCAGTTCCGGCGGGAAGGTAAACAGCGTTTCGTGCGCTGCTCTGGTTCGCCAGAAGCGGCTTTGTCATGCTGGCCACATGACCCGGAAGCTGTACGCTTGCTCCCTCGGCCAATAAAGCGAGATGAGCACCGCAACCCCAGAGTCGGTCATGACTGGACCTAATGGTCAGGGGTCCCTTTACCGTTTACCTAATAAACAGAATAATGGTTTTGGTTGGGATTCTATATTCAGTAGCACAATACAAGGCATTGGCGATTTGTGTTGTGTTAGCATTGGTCTTTAGCATGCCTTTGATTTCACAAACGTTAAAAGCTGAAATAACTACTAGTTATGCAGGCACTACTCATACAGTTATGCTGATTGCTTTACTGCAGCCTTTCCCACCCTTTTGCCCTCCAAATGCGATTGAACTCCAGCTCTTAGTAGCCCCAGCAAGCATGGTTGATGGTAGCAATGGGCAAGGACCATTTGTAGAGCATCAGGTTGGGGGAGGCTGCTCTGTAACAGGCAGACAGCAGGAGGATGCTTTTTGCTTTGACATGAACTTGAGAGGCTTTGACCCAGATAACATTGGTAAATGTTCTAATACTAGTGAAATAGAGTTCGTATAACCTAATGGTATGCTTTACGGCACACATACACCTGTTCAAAGTAATGATGTGTTTGACTGTCTTAACTAAGACAGCTTTAGCAAATGAGAGTTACAAGTTTCACTAGTGAATGTGGACTTTTACCTTACCAAAGAGAGAAAACTTGCACAGCTAAGTAGATAACAACTGATAATCATTGTTTATAGCACTTCCCTTGGGCAAAGTTTTTACCTTCTTTATTGATCTGAAACCTGGGAGATATCAAACACATTTTGGATTTGTACTGAGGGCTCCAATGTGTTAATGATGTAAACTCTATGTGGGACCTCATGCCTTCTGTTTTATGCACAAGAAGAGTTCAAGGGCTAGTCCATTGAAGACTGTTTTTCAGAACACTGGTCATACTTGTAACAGCATGGAAGAAATAATGTCCGCTATTGTCCAGATAATATAAAAAGCAATACATTTATACTTGTTGAATTCAGTGTAGGTAACAGGATTCTATCTGCAGCACATCCAGTAGTTCTGGAAGCCATGAGGATCAAGTTTAATGAAGTTTCAGAGTTTAATAGCATTGTGCATTTTCAGAAGTTAAAACTATAAATAAAGAAGAGTAAATTTCAGCCCTGCCCCTTCAACATTAAGTAGCCTCCTTCCAAATCTTCTGCTCCATCAATTTTCATCACTGGGGTCTTGGGGTTCCATATGTTTGCTGTGCTGTGGGCTTTGTACGTGCTCCCTCCTGGTTTTCTGCACTCTCTCCCCAAGTGTTATTATTTTTGCTTATCTCTTTTTGTTGGTTCCTTTTGGTGCCTGCTTTTCAGCTGCTCCTGGGTCAGCTCCTGGTTCCCAGTATGGCACTATGACCAGGCAGATATCCCGACACAACTCTACCACTTCTTCGGCCTCTTCTGGTGGATTTAGGCGGAATCCTTCTGTGACTGCCTCGTTTTCTGCTCAGCCTCATGTTAATGGCGGTCCTCTCTATTCTCAAAACTCAAGTAAGCTGCTGGGTTACTACAGAGCCCAGAACTCCTGGGGTCGCTTTTGTGATTTGATAGCTTTGCATTTCTCTTGATTTATCTATAATTTGGTGACTAAGGTCTGGTTCAGATGAAACAAGTCTGCACGCTTCATCGTAGTCTCTCTGTTCTCTTTCATCTGTTCTGTGTTTGGCTTTGACACTTCTGTTGTGGTTTAGTAAATCACTGTTTCCTGTTCCATCTGAACCAGAAAACTGTGGTTTAATCTCTTATGATTACATATCAGGATCCGGCCATGGTTTTATTAGACCAAAATTGTTACACCTGAACTGGGCCTAGAAAATACACACAGTATATTTTGCTAGATAATAATTCGTTTGAAAGAAATATGTTTTTAAACTAGGAGTGAATGTGACTTGTGTTTTTTTCTTCAGCACTGAATAACTGTCCATGGTGTTGGAAGGACTTTCCTAAAAATCTTGTTTAGTTTCTCTCCCTTTTAGCCTTTTCCTTGTCCCCAGCTTCAGCTATAGTGTTTTTGTTCCTATTATGATCAACTATAAATTATCAAGGAGCCAGGTTAGAAATCTGGCGCATAACCTGGAAGAGTAGGCCTCCTTTCCCCATTCAGACAGCCACCTTTAATGTTCCTCCCTGTTTATATGGAGATGTTACATTTGAGTATGGTATAGACACTTGCAATCCAACACATATAGTTCACGATTCAGACTACTGATTCCATATTTTGTGGAGGAGATCAGCTTTGCAATTTGGGTCTCTGAATATTGGATTGTATGCGCTGTAGCTGAATGCAGTTTCCCCATGTACGTGTGGTTCACATCAGATGGTCAGGAACACTTTTGTTCCCTTCTGCGCATTGTACTGCAACATGCGGTGACGGACCTATTGTCTGATCCAGCCCATTGTGTTGAAATGGTGAATTAAATTTGCACTACTAGTTAGTTGGCTGCCTGTCCATGTTCAGAGGTAAAGTATGTGAAAATACAGAGAAACGGTCCTGTCACGTTCAGCGGGCGGCTTTCAGTAGGACAGAAATATCCTCGTGAAATGTCCTAATCATTTTAGCATTCTTGTTTTTGTATGTGTTTTTTTGTATTGCAAGCCTTTGTTCAAATACAGGCACAAGGCCGATATATGAGTAGTGTGCCGTGCTTTAAACAATAGCCTCTAGCCACTAATTTTAACTTGTCAGTTGTTTTCATCCTTTTCTGAAACTTAATGATTTAACATCCCAGTCTTGACAGTATAGCTTCCAGGTTTCCCAGTTCCCTTGGACTGCATTTTTCATGCCAGGCACAGACCTAATTTGTAGCATTTGTGGGGAGAGGAGAAAGAGAATTCAGGACTGTAAGTGAGATCTCTTCAAAACAGTCCATCATGGCGTGTTTCACTGGCAATAGGGGAGGCTAGCTTGTTTCAAAGTTAACTCGGCGCTCAGATTTAATTGTCAAAAGAGGAATGCTGAATTCCAGCATTGTTTAAAATTACTGCGTACTTGGCAGTCTAGAACCTGTTTCAAAGTTGTGATCCCGGTCCTCTACTACTGTGCTGAATGTGGGGCCTTCGAGATGCTTTGAATCTAGATTGGATGAAATGCTAAAATAAAAATGTTCCCATCCCCTAAAAATTCTGGCCCCGTCCTGCTGTCCCATCTAACTCCTCTTGAGACCAACATCTTGATACACAGCTTGCTCTGGTGGGTGTGTATTCAAAGCTCATTTCAAAGATGAAATGGTCCCTTAATTCTGCGTGCAGCTCAGGCCCTGGCGAAGTGGACTTTGAAGGACTGGTGGCATGGCTGTTAATGAGATAGAACTTCTGTTTCCATCTGATGTAGATGCAACAGGCTTTGTGGAGGCTTGCGGTCATTCACATGCAAGACTGGCAACCAACACACACAGTCAAACCTTGTTGGCTATCCTCACAAGTCCTTTAAATTACCTCTTTTCTCCTTCCCATGAGCCTAAGGAAGGAAGGAAATTTGAAGGTCCCTCTGCAGAGGACTCAAAACACAGATTCAGCGCTATCGGCTTGCTTAACATGCCATTGTCGTATTTTAAACATGGGCCTTTGCTTGGCCTTCAGGATTCTCTGTGCTCTTTGACTGCCTTGTCAGCCACAAGGATCCTTCCTGGTGATGCTGAACAGATGAGCACAGAATCCTTGCTGTAAGAAGCTGAAAACCAGGTAGCTTCATCCTGCACCATTCTGATACCCCTTGGAATGCAATAATAAATGAAGCCCTTTACAAATATGTCCCATGAAGCTTGACTGATAGGCAGAGACAAAGTCATTTTATTTTTAGGGATATGCTGACATGTTTATTTGCTAGTTCACTTGAATTGTGGATTTTCTTGAATTGCAGTTCAGCAGAAAAACAGCCATCTCTTCTGAAAACAAATTGCTTTCCTAAAAGCCTTCCTGAAGGGATGCGCAAAGCTGCTTCAAAATATAAAAATATAAAACAACGTAGTATATTCAGTCTTACACAGAAGGGTGGGGATTCATAGACCTCTGTAACCATTGCCGTTTTCTGGCTTGTTTATTTCAGTGCTCGCTGCAAAGCAGAGCTCCTATTGAGCTCTTTCCCATGGCATTTTACTGTGAAAAGTATCCTCTTGCTAAAACACAAATTGCACTTTCCCCTTATGAGCTGCCAGTTCCTGCAAGATTTTGCTGCAGGATGTCAGGACGTCTGGATTTAAAGCAGGAAAAAGAAGAGTTTTGTTCGAATCAACAAGTGAAACCTCTGAAACTTGAAGTGTGGATTTTAGCCTCATCCCTAGTTGGCCCCCCACCGCCCCTTAATGGAGTTGCAAATTGGCTAAAAATGCCGTTCAGCAGTGGTTGTATTGCTGGGAAAGCAAACTTTGAAGGAGGTCCTGCTGTGTGCATTCCTGTTGTTCATTGCATACCTTGTTTTGTGGTCCATTGTTAATGACAGCTGCTTTTTGTTTTTGTTTTCCTTTTCCTGTATCTGTGTTTACTTCCCCCGTTTATGGCGTGTGTGTCGCTTCCAGTATCTATTGCTCCACCCCCTCCCCCTATGCCTCAGTTGACTCCACAGATACCTCTCACAGGCTTCGTGGCCAGGGTGCAGGAAAACAGTAAGTTTGGCAGCTCAGCTTCTCCAAAGAGTAGAGCCGGTTCTCTTTCTCTCTCCTAGCATGCATGGTTGGCCAGTCAGGCTCTTTCCTTTGGTCTTTATTGGGTGTTTTTTTTGGGGAGGGGCGGGAGTCGTTTCATTTGTTTTCATTCCTCTGTGAGATGCTAACTCCATCTTTCATTTTAGTGCCAACATGGAACTGAAGGGGAGTGCTTTCTCTTCTGGTGTTTTTATTTATTTATTTTGGCATGATGATTACTAACGGCATTTTTGGAACTGGCTTTTCTCAAAGGGATATGTATGTGTGCACCTGGTTACCCTTGCCCCTGAAGAAACAGTTTTCTTTTTAAAGAGTTCAAAATGCAGTTTGGAGACTTGGTATGTGATTAGCTACAAGGGAAACACCACCAGGGAAGGCTGCATAGTCATCAAGGTAGTTCCCCCTGCAAACTGGTGAAACCCCCAAACTTATATTTTTGACTTGTGAGAGTCTCACAAAAAGGCATCAAGGTTTAAAAAGCCTTTATTTTGCAACCCACAACAACTCTGGGCAATCCTCCGCAAAAAAAGCTCAACACTGAGCCATCTCCCCCCATTTTCTTAAATCTGAGTCCCCAAAAAGGGGGCGTTTTATACATGGGGGCGTCTTGTACACAGAAAAATACGGTATATCTCAGATGTGTCATCCTATGGTGGCATTAGGCAAGTGAAAACACTTCTGCTCACTGAAGGGTGGGCCTCTCCAGTTTTCTCCAATCCCGTCAACATATTGCAGCCCTCTGAACCATATCCCTCTCTTCCCCCTCACCCCTGGCTTTTCTATACTGTCAACGCTTTCTGGAAATGATAAACGAAAGGTTCCACCCTGGTTGAAGGAAGTACTGACAATCCCCTGGGTCTTTTTTTTTTTTAGGAGTGGGTTGTGATAGTGAGATGCTTTGTGCATTTTAAAAAATTACTTTATACTCCAGTTTTTAAAATAAATATAAGAAGTGATAACCATACCCTACCCCACAAGAAACATTCCATACATATACAATGCTAATAATACAGTCAAACATTAAGCAAGCTGGTAAATAGTATAGAATTAATTACATCAGCTGACACTTTGTGCATCTTGAGACATCCCTGCCCTAGTTTTGCCAATATTGCAACTGCAGGGTTGAGATTGGATGGATTACAATTTTCCTGGGCATTCCAAAGCTGAAACCAGCACGTGAAGCCGCAAAGGGAGCCTGTATTGGCTTATATGAAATACAGATGTGAAGAGTGCACTTCACGAAGCTTAAATTAACTGTGGCTAATGAGTTCTGCTCAGTGACATTCTAGAGATATGGAATATCAGGGCATGCATTTCATATTTCAGATCAATCCAAGCAATTAGTTTTGCATTTCCCCCGCTACAACATTTTAAAAGAATGAATGAATGGAAAATGATTTGGCATTAGTGCCATTTAAAAATTTGACCACTTAAAATCTCAGTAATTAAATGAAAGGGGCATTGAGACTTCAGTTTATTATATGCCTTATTTGGTGTCTCTTCATTATGCTAGCTTGAATTTGGGGTGTTTCGTAAAACACACAGAGGTATCATTAGTGATATCACTGTATCTGCTGAAAAGCTTTTTTTTTCAGGGAAAGGGAGGTTCTGATTTAAAAGCACATGTCAATACTGAGGCTCTTTTGTGCAATGAAGATTTTCATTAGCTGGACAAAACCAAGAATGCTCTGTTCTGAATGAGCATTATATTTTGTTCTTAAGCTAAAGAAAATTGTGGAATGGGCATCGTTTCTCTTTAAACCCCCTGTGCCAGTTCCATATGAAATGGATCCAGTCCGGAAAATGTTACAGTTTCATGTGCATGTCTGTCTCTCATGCTCAATGGATTGGACCAATAAATTATGGGGTGTAACCCGTCGGGAACGTTGTCTAGTCTTGCATTGGAAAAGCTGTTGTATTGCAGCAAACACATCCATTTCAGTGTGGCTTTTGCGGCAGACGTTCCCAGAGGGACGATGGGCCTATTGTCATATAACACAGCACTGACAACAACAGCTTATACTGCTGCTTACCTACTGAAGTCAGATTCTGAACCGGGTTTAGATTTTGGAGCCCTGCAGTTCCAGCACCTGTTGCCCACCCACATGCCTTCAGGATGCTCACAAGCAAGGCATGGAAGCGGTGACCCTCTAGCAGCTGGTATTCTGAAGTATTTGGCACAACAGCAGTCGGGCCAGGAAAAAAAATATATTATTATTAATTATTAATTATTTATACCCCACAATCTTCTCACCTGGAGCCCCAATCTTTGTGCGCTCATGCTAAGCCACGATTAAGCTTAGTGTTACGTGAGAACTGAGCCGCAGCCACTTTGTTGTGAAATTCTCTTACTCAGAATGGCATCTGTTTGTGCATGGTGGGGTACATGATTGAGAATATGCAGGATTCTCTCCCTGCAGGGTTAGTCTGCAGCACTGCAATGAGGCTCCATAGAGAGTAGGTAGCCATTCACCTTCTTATTAGAGGATGAAAGTGCAGGAGCTCATCTTGCACGTTTACTGAGACAGGCCTCTCTTCTGGAAACTGGAATGGATCCAGAAGAGGGTGACGGGTCTGGAAACCCAAGTCCTATGAGGAAGTTGAAAGAGCTGTGTATGTCTAGCCTGGAGAAGAGGGAAATTAGGGGGCAGATGTGATGGCAGTCTTCAAATACCCGAAGGGCTGGAGCACAGATGATGATCAGACTTGTTCTCTGGTGCGCTGTAAGGCAGGCAGGACTAGAACCAATGGGTGGGAACTGTAGGGCAGCAGATTTCAGCTAAAGTGTAGGGAAAACTTCCTATCAAGAAGATACTTGCTCAGCAGTGGAACACCCTGTCTTGGGAGATGGGTGCTTCACTGGAGGTATTTAAGCAGATGCTGGACAACATCTGGTAGGCATGGAATGATGCCTTGCAGATGCTGCACAAATGACTGCCAAGGTCTGCGTCAGGCTCTTGATTCTAACTCCGTCCTTGATTCTGTTCTTCTTATCGACATCAGTGAATGCTAAAGGGGGATATAACCAAGCCAGGACTCTTAGCGATGGCTCTTTCTCTGTTTTTCAGGTACTTTGCTAACCCAGAGCAAAAGTAACAAAATTGTCTTGAGCCCACACATGACGTGATTGATAACGGGCTGCAATATTCAGCAGCCCTTGGAATGTGTAGCTATTGAGTGAATTCCCTTCCTGTTCTCTGCTAGCGTGCCGCTTATGATGCCTTGGAGTGTCTGCGTGGAAAATGGCACCTGTTGTTACCTGGCTGCTAGTAACCTCCAAAGCCCATTTATCATAGCATTTTAACATGCAGAGCTTTTGTTTCTAATCTGTGCATGGTACGGGTAGTGCATGCCGTTAGCATCTGATAGAAGATGTGGGTCACTGATCATGTGTTTACTTCCATTTGCACGAAACTTAACAGAGGTCCTCTTTTCCACTGACTTTCCAGTTGCTGACAGTCCAACTCCACCTCCGCCGCCGCCTCCCGATGAGATGCCCATGTTTGATGACTCTCCGCCGCCGCCACCTCCACCACCTGTGGATTATGAAGATGAGGAGGCTGCAGTCGTGCAGTACAATGACCCGTATGCAGACGGTGATCCGGCTTGGGCACCTAAAAGCTATATTGAGAAAGGTAATGGGCGAACATGCTTGTGCCTGCAGCAGATCAGCCCCTTAACAGCAAGGCTAAAAACAAGAGGCCTAACCTCCAAATCCCAATTTCGCTGCAAACATTCCGTGCATCCCTGTATGAAGCCTTATTCTCACAGCCTCAATATATCCCCCCTCTCCGCCCCATCTGCAAATCTGCAGTATGGGGGACAATAATATTGACCTATCTTCCAGGGTTGTTTATACAAATTACTGAGATGATGTTATACCAAGGGAAGCACTGCGTAGGGCACAATGCAGCAATCCCTTTTTTAAGTCACCAGTTCCTGAACTACTGTGGTCACGCTCTCCCAGTCCACAAACGGCATTTCTAGCAGCTGAGGCTACCTGGGCACCCAGTGACAAAGCGGGTTCCAGAAGCACCCCCAAACTGTGTACCTGCTCCTTCAGATGAACTTCAGTCTTGTCTTGGGCAGACAATGGATAAGTTTCTTAGGTGGGGGAACCAATCACCCACAGTGTCTCCTATCTGGGGATAAAGTAGTACCCTGTGGCACCCCATAGCATAAATGCCGGGGATCTGAAACACACTCCCCCACTGCTGCCCTCTGGATTTGGTCATGATCTATTGCAGCACAGTGTCCCCAGTTGCCTTTCCACAGAGTAGGTCCAGGAAGTTATCATGGTCAGTGGTACTGAAAGCTGCAGTGAGCTCAAGAAGCTCTGCTCTCTGCAGAGGTCTGCAGAAGGTGACTTAAGGGTGACTCAGTCCCATGGCCAGGCTGGGACCCAGATTGGAATAGATCTAAATAATCTGTTCTGTTTGAAATGTGTCACCATAGTTGTGCTTAGGTGCTTGTCTGAACACACTAAGGGTTAAGCGGAGAAGGGGGCAGGGGCACCCACTCTTTAGATCTTTGTCTGATTAGTGCAAAGCTTTGAAGATGTTTTCAAAGCATGTTTATCTCCACATGCTTAGAAACTGTCTTCATGATCAGAAGCCTTTGTCTATTATCTCTGAGAATTCTTGGAGAACAGGTGAGATGAGAACAGACTGGAGGCAGGCAAATGTTGTCTCCATCTTCAAAAGGGGGGGAAAGGAAGACCCAGGTAACTACCAGCCGGTGAGCTTGACATCGATACCAGGAAAGGTCATAGAACAGAGAATTCAGCAGTTGGTCTGTGAGCATTTAGAAAAGGATGCTGTGATTACTAAGACCCAGCATGGGTTTTTTTTCAAGAATTAGTCATGCCAGACCAATCTGATTTCTTCTTTTGATGGAATTACAAACTTGGTGGATCAGGGAAATTTCAGCAAGGCTTTTGACAAAGCGGGGAAGCTGGTAAAATATGAGTTGAACGAGGTAACAGTTAAGTGGATTTGACTGGCCAAACCCAAAGAGTACTCATTAACGGTTCCTTGTCATCCTGGGAAAAAGTGACAAGTGGGGTGCTGCAGGGTTGTCCTGGGCCCGTTGTTGTTTAACGTCTTTATAAATGACTTGGATGAAGGAATTGAGGGGAGGCTCATTAAATTTGCAGATGACACCAAACTGGGAGAGGCAGCTAATGCTGCAGAAGACAAAATCAGAATTCAAAATGACCTCAACAGATTGGAGAACTGGGCGCAAGCTAACAAAATCATGTTTGCCAATGTAGCTCGGTAGTTGGTATGAGACTCTTAATCTCAGGGTCATGGATTTGAGCCCCATGTTGGGCAAAAGGTTCCTGCATTGCAGGAGGTTGGTCTAGATGACCCTTGTGGTCCCTTTCCAATTCTACAATTCTGTGTCCTTTGACTTGCCACCGCTTCCCAAGGCATCAGACAGGTTTTCAGTACCGGGGATTGAATTTGGGACTTTGTAGTAGAGAGAGTGATTGCATTATGATTAGAATACAGAAGATTCAATTTAAATGTCAGGTTGGTCCTTTTCATGTTGCCATTATCGTGCACCTGCCCTTTTTGTAATTTTGGTTTGCAAGTTAGATTTGGAAGTGGCTGACATAGCAATATAGCCCCCACCCACCCCAACCTCAAGTGCCTTTGTGACTCACTTACAGGAAAGTAATTTTGTCTCTCTCCCCAATTCCCAGTTGTTGCCATATATGACTACACAAAGGACAAGGATGATGAGCTGTCATTCATGGAGGGTGCAATCATTTATGTTATAAAGAAGAATGATGACGGCTGGTATGAAGGAGTTTGCAACAGAGTGACTGGCCTGTTTCCTGGAAACTATGTTGAGTCAATCATGCACTATGCGGATTAAGTTCTCTCTTCAGGTCAGGTCTTATTCAATCATGCCATAATTATTTACAAAGGGTAACTAAAAGGTTAACAATTGTCTTAATGCTCTTTAAAATGTGCCCATCTTTTCAGGCCATACTGTTTAAATGGTATGATTGAATGTTCATCTGTAAGCATTTGTCTCTGCAGAGTTTGTAAAACGAGCAACTGTTTATTACTGATTATGCTTATTTACTTATGCATTGTTGATTTTTATGACCAGCCTAAATATTCTGGGGAAGTAGGGTATATAATATTTAATGACTCATCATTCAAATTGTGCCATTATTTTCTTTTTTCAGTGCAGCATGGTAAACTAACAACTATGTTAGATTAACATTAAATCTGATTGAAAAGTCTGATAGTGCTGGTCATTTACCTTTGTTTAGACTCTTGCTCATCCTCAAACTATAGTATTTGTTTAAAAGCATGCATACAAACTTATGTATTGAATTATACTTTTTTCTCTCCAAAAAATCCAAGATGCTTCCAATTTGTTGTAATCTTTTGCCTGGAGTACTCTTTCACAAAACCTAGTCCATTTGAGTCTCTAAGGTGTCCATATGAATCAAAGATGGGTGGTCTTATGATGTATGTGTAATTTGTACCTGAGTTTTTTATGAGTAAATTTGCATTGAATTTTTCCATTCATAAATACATAAGTGAACCAAAGGTCTTGTCCATTAATTTGTTGGCTTGCCTTGCAAAGCAATACTAAAACATTGACTTGGCAAAAATCCCCCCGTCCCTTATAAGCAGGGACAATTTTGATGCAAGTGCAAAACTTAACATCCTCCAAGATAGGAAACCAAGTTTCTGCAAGCTCATGATGCATAAAATTACACAAAACTATTTGGCTTCATTCATTGCGACAGTGAGTGATAACTGCTAGACACTTGCAACTAATGTCTCTTGTTACTCTTTTAAACAGAGGATCACAGTGCTAAAAGGCTTATAGGTGAGTTTGCAGAGTAAAGGAGTCCTGGGCCTGGGAAATTGCATTAACATCTCTTCCGATAGTTCTTGGATGCTAGACTTAGCTGGGGACTGACACACAACAGAAATCTGTGCCTATTCCCAGCTATCCACATATGACCAGAGCTGTCCAGTCTGATTGTGCTGATTTAGCACTAGATGGGCAACGTCATGCCATCTAATTGCATCTTTGGCACTACAGCTGCAACACCAGGAATCAACAATGCATTCTTCCCTCCACCCAGTAGTCTTTTACTCTGGCAGTGGAGCTTCCTTAGGGGTGATTGCCTTTACCAGCTTGGGTGACTGTGGTTATTAAATGAAGCCACTTGGCCCTGGTTATGAGGCTACCAAGTTTTGTTCTTAACACATTCCACAACATGCAGAGTTGTGAGGAAACTTGTCACAAGTCACTGTCCTATCGGCCACCTCACTTAAAACGTAGAAGGTTGCATGTCCTGCTAAGATGACGTTGTAGCACTGAAGGGATTTGCTACTGACTTGTCCACATCACTGTATTTAAAGACGGTTGCTGCCACAGCCATCCACAAAATACAAGCAGCATGTGAGCCCAGGTGGAGGCAGATACTACAGGAGAGATGATGCTGGTCCAGGTGTCCTACTGAAAGGAGCTAATCATATCCGCTCACGTAGGGAAGGACATGAGCAGTCACAGCCTACTTTGCTCTTCTAAGAAAGCAACACATGCACTTTGACACCTCCATTTTGAGCACAACGTCAGGTGACTTTTTTTGGTCTCTTTGTACAAAACTTGTATTACTTAGATAATCTAAGGCAGATTATGATTTAGTAAGGGATTTTTTTTTTACTGTATGTAGTAAAGATTTATTTGGACTGAACTGTCTTAATGGGTATTAAAATTAAATGATGAAAGAGCAGGTGTACTGGCTGTTCGAGTGGTTACAGTTGTTTTCTAGTGTGGCATTAAATACTGAAGCATCCCTTGCCGCCTTACCTTAAACAAACCTAACTATATTAAATGCTTTCTTGCCTTTTCCTAATTGTTAATCTGTTATTTCTGAGATCAGTTAGCAATCCGTAAAACCTATCTGTATTCCCTTTATAAATTGGAACATCTTAAAATTGTATATAACCTGTTTATTTACAAAAAAATATGTGCAGTCTTTTTATAATAAACCATACTCCTTTAATATTCTTGGTACTCTGAAACTAATGGGGAATTAGATCATTCTTAAGGTATCTTTCTTATACTCCCAGCACACACCAAGGCGTTTGCAAAAGTGATTTTCAACACATTGATTGTATTTATTCATTGTGGCCTTGGGTGTCAATATTGAACGATGTAAACAGTGCCCATGACAAAAACAGGAACCCCCCACCCATTAAAAATACAGGCACAAGGCATTGCTACCAGTTTAACAGACTGATCTTGTTTCATCATTTTTGTATGGCTTCCTTCAATAAAACATTTTTACTTCATAAACCTAGTTATATTTATTTCAGTGAGGATAACTTAAATTTTGGTAACTGCACTGGAAGCAAGCCAAGATGTTTCACCATGTAAATTTAGGCACAGTCTGGTAAATATCTCCTTCATTGCAACTCATTCTGGCAGCTGTGTCATTTGTCTCGGGCGATGACTATTTCTGCTAGTTGAATGAGGGCATCTCTTTCAGGGGATGGTCTGAGCTTGCTGATCTCTGTCATTGCTTTATGGCAGTAGCGCTGGGCGAGGTAGGTTGTTTGCTGCACGCCATGACTCTAAAAAAGAAAAACACCCAAAGACTTTTAAGTAGAGAAGTTAGGAGGCCATGGGATCTTTCTTGCTCCCTTTTTTCTGTCAGATTTTGAAACTGATTCTAGAACATAAATTTTAGCAACGGTCTTTTTAGAACTGTCCAAAACCACCATTCTGGAGAGCTCAAGGGCTCTGTAGGTTTGATGCTAGGGATTGAATCTGGGACCTTTTGCATCTCCAGAACCAACTGGGATAAACCTGCTGCCAGCAAGCCTGGAGAGCCACTGCCAGTGTAGACAATGTTAAGTTAGATGGACCAATGGTCAGATTTGCCATAAGGCAGCTTTTCTATGCTCCAAGCAGTTTAAAAGCTGAGGGACAAGCAAATACGCTGTCTGAATGTGCTCGACTACCTCTACACTCCTCCAAGGGGTTATCTGTACTTAAAGCTTCAAGTAAATACATCTAGATTACAACAGAGCTCAATGCACCGGAAAGGAGAAGCACAAAATCTAATTTAGACCAATGCTTACTGGACAGAACGTATCATGCTCACATTTTCTGCATTAAGCGTTCAGACTTGAGTGAACAGGTCCTGTTCTCCATGGGAGGTTAATGGTGAAAATTTGTTCTTGCAAACAGTCACCTTATTGAAATATTTACACCCTGCTCAAGATAGCTTACAACAAATGTTAAAACACAGGGCTTACTAAAACTTCTGAAGTTCATGTTTCAGTTGTTGGAGAAAACCACACATACCATTGATAGGTGATACCCAATATAAATTTGCTTTGTAAAATGAAGTGTTAAGAGTAAAGGCTAGAATCCTACATCAGGGCTTCAAAAAGTACCATAAAACTGAATTCCAGATGAATTCCTATTAACTAAATCTATTGTACTGAACATTATTGTCTAGCAGCATTAGATACATGTATGAGCTGGTATTTATTTTAGTCTGGTCTTGTCTTACCTGTAATACATACTCCCGGGCACGTTCAATGTCTCCTGGCAAACTGAATCGCCTCATTATCATGGCATTAATTTCTGGAAACTGAGAAGGAGAAAAACATTAACTTCCCCCAAAATGCAAGAGCTTAGAAACCAATAGGAGAGACGAACTACCTATTATCTTTTCTCACCTATAAACATCTCACAGGCATTTTTATGAAAAGGCAGGCATACAGCTTGAACAAGGTAACATGAAGCGCTTCCACCCCTACTCGTCCTTAAATTTCAATATACAGTGGTACCTTGGGTTAAGAACTTAATTCATTCTGGAGGTCCATTCTTAACCTGAGGTACCACTTTAGCTAATGGGGCCTGCTGCTGCGCCATCGCCACACGATTTCTGTTCTCATCCTGAAGTAAAGTTCTTAACCTGGGGTACTATTTCTGGGTTAGCGGAGTCTGTAATCTGAAGCGTCTGTAACCAGAGGTACCACTGTAGATGTCTCTCAAGTAGCCAGCAGTACAAGTTTAACTTGGGGTGAAGACAGTATATTTATTAATCCTACCTGCTGACAAGCAAATAAGACAGGACCAGTGGCTATACCAAGCTTAAGGTCTGCTGACGTTGGCTTTCCCAGCTGATCAGAACAGGATGTAAAATCCAGCACGTCATCTATCAACTGCAAACAAACAGACACAGGTTGAGACCAGTTAACAAGGATCTTAGAATTAAGCTCATAACAATTATAATAGTTGTGTCCAGCTTTCAATTATTTTCTGCCTGCTGAACAGGGGACAGTCTAAGCTTGCTGATCTTACTGCTTTATGGCACTGGCCACTGTCATTTGTTGTCTCGCAAGTCCACAAGCTACTTTCTTAGCCTTAGTATCCCTATATGCCAGAGATGTCAAACTGGTCAACCGGCCGATCTCCAGATGATCTTGTTTGATCACGGGATCCCTACTGATCTGCAGCAGCGATAAGCAATGGAGTGGAAGTCCCTCCCCCTCCCCACTGCCATTACTCTTTTCTTCTGTTGTTTGAAATTGGTATTTAGCTGACTAGTTAGAAAATGAAAGTAGTCTTCACCGCTGCATCGTCGTTCTAGGTGAGTGATATGTCCCCACCCCCCAATAAAGCTAAGCTTTCCCCCTCCCTAAAAAAGCTCAACCACTTTGGCTCCTCCCCCCCCCCCATGGGTAGATCACTTCCAGAATTTTTATACTGGGAGTAGATCGCAGTCTCTTGGGAGTTGGACGTGCCTGCTATATACTACCTGAAATGCTATCCCGAGGTTTCTTCCATATTGGTATGCAATCTCATGCACCTCTGGATCAGGGCAGCCTAGAATGGAAACCTGAAAGGGAAACACAAAATAATTCTGTCATTAGTATCCACTGTTTGTATATGCAGCACATTAATAGTAAACAACTGAAGAGAGAAGACAGGCTTCGTTAGCTGCACTGTTGACCACCCCCAGTCCCTGTTTATACACCCAGGCACGTACAAACTAGACCTATTTAAAAGAACACAAGACCCATCTGAACTACAGCATTAAATATATATATATATATCTGAATTTAGATTGGATATATCAAATATTCATCATGGCCAAACTTCATTGCATGCACGGGGCTTGGAGTCTCCGAGATACAGAATGATGGGCTGCAAACTGATTGTTTGCCAATTACTAATGCAATGGCAGCCATGTCATTTGAGGCAACTCTGGTCCCAGCAATTGCCAGAAACTCGAGAGCAATTTCTTCTCCACAAAAAGGGCAGAGTTAAATTCACAAAACACAATGTAAAAAGTGGACACGACAGTCAAATAGGTGATTGTTTCATGCGAAGTCTGCCTGAGGCAGCCATTTTCTGCACTGAAGTTGCTACAAGCTGGTCTTCACACGTGTGTGTGTGTGTGTGTGTGTGTGTGTGTGTGTGACGGGGGGGGGGGAGAGATGCTATAGTGATCATGTCTGATGTCCCTTGGGAAGCAACATATTCAGAAGACAGGTACATCATGTTAAACCCCACCCCCAATGCAAACAGTTGCATTAATTAACACATCTAGGACATAGAACTAGACAATACATTTAAAGCAATATTGGACCACTTTGGACCGTCATGGCTTCCCCCAAAGAAACCAGGGAACAAGGTTTCACTATTACATCATTGGGAACTGCAGCTCTTGTGATGGGGACAGAGTATAGGGACACTGTGACAACTCACAGCATCATTTTCAATCAATCCCTTTCTTAATAGTTCCCAATACGTGACCTTTTTCACAGCTGCTGGACAAGAGCTGATGTTTTCAATGAACTATCCACCACTCATTATCACTATCATGGTTAGTGACTCCTTTATGTACAGACCTCATCAATGCATATAGGTGAAGTCAGGAATTGTTGTTCCATTGTGCATCACTCTATACACTTAAACAACACTAAAAGGTAAAGGTACCCCTGCCCGTACGGGCCAGTCTTGACAGACTCTGGGGTTGTGCACCCATCTCACTTAAGAGGCCAGGGGCCAGCGCTGTCCGGAGACACTTCCGGGTCACGTGGCCAGCGTGACATCGCTGCTCTGGCGAGCCAGAGCCGCACACGGAAACGCCGTTTACCTTCCCGCTGGTAAGCGGTCACTATTTATCTACTTGCACCCGGAGGTGCTTTCGAACTGCTAGGTTGGCAGGCGCTGGGACCGAGCAGCGGGAGCGCACCCCGCCGCAGGGATTCGAACCGCCGACCTTTCGATCGGCAAGTCCTAGGCGCTGAGGCTTTAACCCACAGCGCCACCTGCGTCCCTAAACAACACTAGAGGTCTGCTAATAGCAATAAGAACGAACAATACTAGGGAACTCTGCATCCTAGCTCAAGTGTCTCTAGTACAATTTAAGCAACAACACAAGTGAGTATCTGAAAGCAATATGGAAATCAGCCATTGTGACAAAGGAAGAGCCAAACCAGGATTAAAAATGCAGCTTTATAACCACTGAAGTTTTGGCAATATATTATTTGGACGTTTTAGGCTGCAGTCCTAACTCCACCCACTTGGGAATAAGCCCCACTGAATTCAACAGGACTCATGTCTACTCATTTTTAAGTTAGGAAGTCTTCCAAAATAGATGCATAAAAAGAAAGAAAGATGACATTACAACAAGGAATGGCAAAGTACAGCAGCCAACAATGACCAATGGCACTAGCCATCAAGACATCGTTTTTTTTAATATCCTCCTTTGACTCATTTCCTAACATTGTGAGACTGAGATAAGCAAAGAGTGCCAAGTTACTGATGTGCTTCACTCCTTTCAGCATGAGACACACCGGAGAGGCTTCCAGGACTTTGGGCCCCTTAAGCCTGAAGAGTTAGTAAGAGAAAGCTGTGAAAAGGCTGCAACTCCCCCCCCCCCCCAAGTTTCCCACTGATGCATCATGGTATATGAACAACAAGAAAGACGGAACGTACATACTGCTTTACAGCTGTTTGCTATAAGACTTGCAGTCTTCTTAAAGGTCTTTTCGAGGTAGTGAGCAAATCTCTCGTTTTCGTTTTCTTTGGAACCCATCTGAAGAAATTCGCCTAAGAAAGGATGAAGAGCCCAACATTGCCATTCAACTGCTGCCTAGACAAAAATGTCTCAGTTGCTTCTAGAGATTTTGTGAAAATGCCTTACCATGCACCAGATCCTCAATCACACATGTTATCACAGAAACAATGGTTGCGCTTCCAATGCGTGCTAATGCTACAGAGGCTGCAGAAAGGATGAAATCCCCAGCTAGGACTGCCTGGAAAGGAAGAATTTGCTTTTAAGAGAGAAGCAGCATACATACAATACTGAAACTGTTTTCTCTTTAATGCAGCGGGGGATGGGGGGAGAGGCGTTTTCAATTTACAGTCATTTTTGTGTGATTTATTTTTTTCTCCAGGTTTATTCAAAGGTATTCCCTTTACAGATACCTGAAGGAGAGTGAAGTCTTACCCTGGCACCAAAAAGATGTCGGTGTCAGTGCCAAGCAGGCCTCAATAGCGAGAACATTTCACAGGTGTGGGGGCCACCACTGAAAAGCCTCTCCATGTTGCTGCGCCTCTGAGCCTCTCTTGGCACTAGACAACTCTTGTAATATCCAGCTATATTCTTGAGGGGTACCTTTTCTGGGTAGTGGGCCAGATTGTTATCTCTGGCAGGGCTGCCCCTGTCAATCACTACGATGGCAAGTGATGTGCTTTGAAGTCCCAGTTGTTGGGACCTTCAGTGCTGTTTGAAAGACTTTTGCTATTGGAAAGGGCTTTCAGACTGCACTCCTGTTTGATCCTCTGGAAGCTCAAATGGGAGCGGGTGCGGGGAGGGGAACTTTCTTGACAATCCTTTGAAAAGGCAGCTATTTTTCCCCAGGTGATCAGGAGGACAGAGAAAAAAACCTGCCTTCTGGAAGGACTGGCTACTCGCAGGGAATGCCCTGCATAGCTGATCCTTTTAAAAGGTTGCTGCTTCCCAAAGGGATGCTTTTTTTGGCTGCCCATGCCTGTTCCCAGGACAGGACAGGCACACACACACAGTGAAACCGAGTTCCTTGGAGGCTGCTGCACACTGCGTTTTCAACTTCCAATTTCAAAAGTTCAAAGAGCATTGCTAGGCAAAGGAAGTGGTTTCGACAGACTCTTGCCACCCATCAGCAGAGGAACAACCAGGAGCCTACTTGAAGCTTCTGAGAGTTCCTTTTAAACCCTGCCCTTGTCTGTCCTAATAAGATGGGGTGCCGTCCCCCTAACAGTCTGGCAGGCTAAAGAAGCCTGGGGGGAAGCCTGATGTGCCAAGATTGGCCAGCGGGCCAGAGGTGCCCCACTGCTGCTTCACAGCTTAAAACTAGCACTTTGAATTGGGTCCAAAAAGGTGTAAGCAGCAGCTGCAGTTGTGCCAATACTGGTGTGATATGGTCCACCTCATCAGCAGCCTGGCGACTACCCTCTGCACCTACTGCGGTTTCCAAACAGCCTTCCAGGGCAACCCAGTGAATTGCGGTAATTAACCTAGAGATTACCACAGTATAGGTCACTGGAGCCAAGCTATTCCTGTCCAGATATGGGTATAGCTGGGCCACCAGCTCAAGATGGGAGAAGGCACTTCACACCACAATGGCTGCTCAAGGGACAGAATAGAACCTCCAAGTCAGGAGTCTGCTATTATGCTCGCTAGCAGTGTAAAGAGAGGTCAGCTCAGCTGCTACATATGATGATTTTATTATTTATTTGAAAAGCCATCCTGCCCTTTCTCCAAAGGAGCCCAGAGCAGCAGACAAAAAAACCCAATACAAGCATTCAATCAAAAAGAAACAATAAAATACCCCCAACAGCTAAATAATTTCAAGGCTGCCACGAACAATAACTTTCAGCCATCATATTTATTACTTGAAATGCCAAGTACAGCTTTTAATTGTTCAGACCAAGATAATTTTCCACGGCTGCTTTCGCCTACAAAAGTTGAAGGACAGGGCTAAGTCCGTGTCATTCTCATGCCTCCAAACCAGCTGTGAGTTGCATGCAGATGAGGAGGCCCAGCCCAGCCAGATCAACAGGTGTGCCTACCAAGTCAATGGGGCCTGAAAGAGCATCGGTGTCAGTTACGCACATGAAGCACCATTGCTGGATTAGATTAAATTGGAACCGGCAGGTGTGCTCCTTTCTTTCCCGCTGGATATCAGGGAAGATTGTGACACAAACACAGCAAGAACCCCTTTTATTAACCTAAACTCTGCCCCAGCTGACACATACATATCTGAACTGCCCTTCCTGCTTTGTTATCTTGTCTCATCTCCCCACTACTACTGCAATTCCCACCCATAATTCTAGCTCACGTGTTTCAAGAATTCAAGGAAAGTGGAAGAGGTGAGTGGGCAGCAAGGCTGTAACAAACTGGGGCCAAAAGACAAAGGGTGGGAAGGACATTCTGCAGAAGAAGGTGCTGGATTGGGCATGGTCAATGTGGTGCCCTCCAGATGTTGGTGGACCACAGTTTCCATCACCCTTGATCACTGGCCATATTTTCTGGCCACTGGGAGTTGCAGTCCAACAACATCTGGAGGGCACTGTGTTGGCAACCCCTGGATAAATTGGTTTTTTTCCTCATCACTCCACCCACAAGATAAGGAAAGGGGAAGCAATACTCCAAGAATTCAAGGTATTTGCCCAGACGGGTTATTTTATCAGCTTCTCTTCAGATAATTTCCTGTTTTTCCAGCCTTCTGCTAAACCTGCTTCTCGAGACTAATTCAAAGATTCCATTTTCAGGAAAGTATGATGGGGCACCTCTTACACACACCCCCAACTAAATGTCAAAAGGTCCTGGGAGAATATCTCAAACTATGCTGCAAAATATTTAAGCTTGGTTAGAACTACTGCTGTGTTTGTCCCAGAGAATGATCATATCCACATTATTGCTTGGTCTCTACCCAGTAAAAGTTAAGCATTTTGATCTCAATGGGATAGTGAGAGGCATGTGTTTAAATATCTCCTATTGGAATGAATGAGAGTTTAAAGTGCTTAACTGTGTGGAAAGTTAAAAGCTCTGAATGTGACCTTTTATATGATCAGCTTTATATGGCAAATTAGGAGGCAGGCAGGTGCAAGGAACACTTTTGCCACTTCATTTCAGGAAGTGCTCAACTTTGGCTAGACTATGCCGTATGCAGAACAAACGTATTTAATTTTGCATGCCAAGTGTTCTGTGCAATTCAAAAGCATGCAAGCAATTAACATAAACTGTTGCAAATAAAAAACACCCGTAAATATTTAATCTTAAAAGCAATAGATAAAACCTGCCTCGTTTGCTTTAGTCATCCTTATAGCCTGTATACTTTCCCTACAACTTCCCATGTAAACATCCATCCAAATACAAAAAATAAATAAATCACTGCATCGCTACAAACACACTCACCTTCCTTTCCCCCCAAATGTGATTGACTGTTTGTTTTCCTCTCCGTGAATTTGCATCATCAATAACATCATCGTGAAGGAGAGTAGCTGTATGGATCATTTCTGTAATTACTGCTATAGAACGCTGGCTTGCCTGTACTTCCCTAAAATCGGAGTGAAAGAAACATTGGAAGCTGAGCAAACCAAGCACGCTAGGACACGTTCACCAGCTCAGGAAAATGCAGTTTTGGATAGCAATGACTTGTTCTGCATTTGTGACAAATAGTTTGGAATCCAGTGTCTCTGTAGTTCACTTCCTCATCCAAACTTAATCCAATTCTTCTCCAGCGGCACCAGGCAGTTGGTTTTAATGAGCAGGTATGGGGAAGTCAGAAGTTATTACGATCATCATCATCATCACCATCATCATCATCATCAGACCACCTTCCTTACAGACTGTCTTGGGTGTTAAGATCAGCAGAGGGGCCCCTGCCCTAAGAATTCTTTTTTGGGGGGTGGCCCAGGAGAGCATTCCTTCCCTATAGAAGGACACCTGGGTAATAAATTTAATAAAAAATTTCAGAAATACACAGCGGTGCAGGAACAACGCAAGAGAAATTATTCCCTCTTATATGGAACGTAATAACTTGGTTAGCTAAGGAAGCAAACTTGAAATTATTTATTCATAAAACACAGGAAATCAGTTTTT
Organism: Podarcis cretensis; assembly: GCF_951804945.1. Classification (NCBI taxonomy): domain Eukaryota; kingdom Metazoa; phylum Chordata; class Lepidosauria; order Squamata; family Lacertidae; genus Podarcis; species Podarcis cretensis. Next base: position 21,725,438 of record NC_137181.1, read on the forward strand.
TACAGACGGTTGGGCTGGCAACTAAACTAGCTTTTAAAAGGGATTATATATACCAGCTTTCCTCAACCTGGTGCCCTCCAGATATTTTTTATGACCACTTCCATTAGCCCCAGCTACCATGGCCATTTGGGCAGGGGCTGATGGGAGTTGCAAACCGAAACTTTGGAGAGCACCAGGCTGGGGAAGACTGAGACAGACTATATTGTTGAATATTAGCGGTGGAAGCAAAAAATGGAGCTCTCATGTTCCATGGCAATATGCCTCCAGGTGACAGGAGCGAAGAGACAGCTATCTCCACCAACCTCTGCTAAACGTTTCCTTGCAGAATCCAGCTGACCATCACAGAAACAGAACCCAGTGCTAGATTATCGAAAGACCCACTTCGAACATTTTGTCAGTGAAATTTAAAACACTTGGCCAGTGAATTTCCCAGAGCACCAACAGCAGCACTAAGGGGACAAGATATTAACTTGTCCTACTGAAACCCACGCAAAAAAACCCAAAAAACCTTTCTATAGCCAAAAGCTATAAAGTGGGCATCAAGTCAGCCTGTGGCTGTGATCCTTACCCCACTTACCTGGGAGTAAGCCCTGCTGAATTCTACAGGACTTACTCCCAAGTAGACATGGTTAGGACAGCACTGTAAGGGCTAAGTTTTATTCAGAGAGGACCCATTGAAACTAATGAACATGATTAAAGGTAAAGGGACCCATGGCTGTTAGGTCCAGTCGCGGACGACTCTGGGGTTGTGCGCTCATCTCACTCTGTGGGCCGAGGGAGCCGACTTTTTTCCGCAGACAGTTTTTCTGGGTCATGTGGCTAGCATGACTAAGCTGCTTCTGGCGAACCAAGAGCAGAGCACAGAAACGCCATTTACCTTCCTGCTGGAGCGGTACCTATTTATCTACTTGCACTTAATGTGCTTTTAAACTGCTAGGTTGGCAGGAGCTGGGACCGATCAATGGGAGCTCACCCCGTCGCGGGGATTTGAACTGCCGACCTTCCGATCAGTAAGCCCTAGGCTCTGTGGTTTAGACCACAGCGCCTAAGTTGGGTCTATTACTTACAGTAGGTCCACTCCGAGCAATACCACTGTAAAATGCTGTGTACAGTTTGGGAAAGATATTGAAAAATGCATAAATTGTGCAGTTGCAAACATGCTGCTTAACTCCTGCTGTTATTGCTAGGGAGTGACTTTTTTTTTTGAGCCAAGGAAACTGGATTTGAAATTGTAAGAACTTTAAAAATAAAGGTTAGGTATTTACCCGGAGTTATTATGATGAAAATTGCACGCTCTAGCCATTAGCACCACAATCATTGGTCGAAAAGCCTTCCCTTTGCCATCAAAGTAATATTCACACATTTCCTTCAGTTCTGTAGTAGATACCCATAATTCCTGTAAACAAACAAAAATGCAGTTTTAAAGCTGAGCAGTAAGTCTGGAAATAGGTTGATGCAATGTTATGCCTCTTTGGAAGAGAGATTACAGCCCTTCACACCAGACACCAAAGAGCCCTTACCTTTTTAATATCTTCATAGAGATTATTCAAGTCTTTGCTTCCCAGTTTAAAAGGATCCTTATATTTTTCATCACTAACCGCTGTACCACAGCTGTACAATCGCAGCGTTGTGTGGTGAAACCTGGGGATAGTATTATTTGAAAGAATTTAGAGAGGTAAAATACAGGTTGGATTTGTGTTTCATTTTACAGAGCATACAAAATACTGGCCTGATTTGCATGTCATGCTAAGCCAAAGCTAAAGCATAGTTTATTAAACAAACCATGCTTAAAATCACAAGTTGCCCCAGATGATTTGTTTTCTAAAAGTTTGGTGTCTTTCTCTCCCCCCCTCCGCCCACTTCTCACCTACTTTGTACTTGCCACCCTATATCCCAAAAGCCTTTGCAGCACCTTGTACTGGTGTTCATGTCTCTATGTCCATTCCTACTGGGCAGCTTCAAGGGAAATTGTCCCCGAGTTCTGTGCCTGCTCTCATCCATAACAGAGTCCCACCCAAATTTCACAGTGGTTTTTTAAACCTTTCCTTTCTTAAACTTTTATCCCTGCACCTGCTACCTCAACATCACTCTGTTACATTACCCCATCACTCCTCTCCTTAGATGGTACTCAAATTAGCCACTGAACTTAATGGGTTTCACTTCTGAGTAGACAAACGCTGTAATGTGGATATAGGAGAGGGCAGGAAAGAAAATAGTGTTTTAAAAGGGGTGGGGGGGTGGGAGATAATCCACTAATTGGCTGCTGGTGAGGAGAGAGCGTAAGATAAATTTGTTGAGGGCAGATTGTAGTTTAACAAACTGAGGTTTTGGCTGAAATATTTTTTCTTACTTTCAGAACATTTCTACAAGCTCCTTTAGATAGCTGTAACCTGTAAAATGCTATCAATAGGCTTTCAAAGAGTAAAAATTTGAGCTTTGCAGCAAAGGTGGGGCAGGACAAAACAGAAGTCTCATTTAAGATTTCATCTGCACTATGTGCTACAGCTATGGCATGATAGGTTTTTTTTTTCTTTTTTGGTGTGTACACATAAATAATTACAATAAAAATAGCACAGCACCAGCCCTTTCATTAAAAGCAGTCAGTTTCCAAACATCTAGTTTGGTGGTCAAAAGATATGGATTGATTGTCTTGCCCTACGCCATAAATGGTAATTATAGACTAATGAATATTTGCTGCAATCAAGGCACTCAATATGTAATTGAGTCTCTGGTACCACTCTAGTTCATTTTGTTTATGTGGAACTTGTGCATGCAAGCAAGCCTATTTAAGCTTATAGTACAGGAGCAGTGGACCCATATTGTACCCACACTAATCTTGTGGCAAATGTAGGAGAATTCTTGCAGCAGCTTGTTCCCAATAACTCAAACGGTATTCGGAAGAGGACAGCTGGGCAATAAATCTCAGGAACATGGATACAGCTTGTACTCTGTCACTCAGAAGTGAAGCCATGTTTGGAACACGCAACTAGGTATGCAGAAAGACTTGCTGTGCACTTAAGAAATGTGGACTCTTCGGCAAGATGTGTTTCAGAATGAGGTGAATACTGCAAGTGGTGCACTTGATGGGGGCCTTCCCTTCAATATGTAACACTGGGCTAAGAATCACTACCAATCGGTAGCTGAGCCAGGGAAACTTCCTTCTCTTGATTCTTAAGTGTAATGGTTCTAAGGGGGTTGCTCGTGCGTAAGTTGCCGCCACTCCTGGCTAGGTTGCCTGGTTGAACCCTTTCTCTCTGGACAGCCTTGCACTCGTGGCTGTCTCAGTCGCTGGCAGAATCCGTCAGAGGCCGTTTCTTAAACTTCTTCCAGCAAAGAAGTTCTTTGACGCCAAGTCTCCTCCTACTCTCCCTGCGCGGAAGTCTTCTGCGCAGGGAGGGTGTGGGCAGCGGAGTACCCGTGCTCTCCCCACTGGTCTCCGGTGAAGAGTCCTGGAGCCTTCTCTCCGATTCCCCCATCTGCCCCCCTTCGCCCCTGGTGTTACGCTGATTTCCTTCCCCAGCAGATGGGCTGCCTCTCTCCCTGCTGGGACCCTCTCCGGCATCGCTCTGGAGCCTTCCTTCCGCCTCTGGCTCCGATGGCAGTTCCCTGACATTAAGTGACACATTTTACCTCAATCTAAGTATTGTTTCAACTTAAGGAGCATGTTATTGGCCTGACATTCCTACTGCACTTATTTACTATACCTTGCCACTGGTTCTTCAGCTTCCACTTAAAAACAGGAGTACAGTCGCTTGGTGAAGCTTTTACATGTTCAAAGGCAAGGCGGGTTGCTGTCCTAGCAGGCTTGTGCAGGAGGACCTTTTAATAGGATATGCTCCAAATATGGTAGCTATCCAGCCCAAAGACGATACAATAGGCAAGGAGGAACTCGAAATCAAATCAGTGTTATGAAACAGAAGATGAACACTTATGTCGTATAAAACAAAGGGGAAGAGAGAAATAGCTTGATCCCATACCAGTTAGTTTATTGAATGTATAAATTGCTTCCCTGAACCTGCTTTGGTTATATTGTATCAACTTACAGCATTATATAGATCATGATAGCACCCATAACTGCAGGACTTCTAAAAATATTCACCCAGGTTACCTAAAACCCACTCCTATATATGGTGCAATACAATGGCAAGGTCTTCAACTTACCGCCAAAATATACTACGAATTTTTAAAATGGATAGAGCCGAACTTCTCCCAAGAAAATCAGGTTTCTGTCCAGAGGAAAAAAGAAATGAAACCTTAGTGAGCATACATTTACAAACTATATTTCACCTAACTTTTATTTTATTTTAGTTGAGCATTTATATTCTGCCTTCTACACTACTTAGGACATCTTACAGCATTCTAAATTATAATTTCATTAAAACAATGCAGAACGATTGCAAAAAGACAGTGCCAACAGTTAAAAGAATTGTAAGAATATTGTCTAACTTGCAAGAGCCTCTTGGAAGAAAATGGTTTTCAATAACTACAGGGGTGGAGGAGTGTGAGAGGGGGCCAACCACACTTCATAGGGCAAGGTGTTCTATAGTCTGGGTGCAACCACTGAGAAGGTCCTTTCTCTTGTCCCACTTAGCTGTGCTTCCACCCTTGTGGTTGCAGACCCAGAAAAGATCTGATCTTAGGATTGAGATTGTTGCAGCCCCAAGACCTCTAATCATTTGTTTTACCAGATAAAATTGTGTGCCTGGCTCCACACCAGTGAGCTTCTTGCCCATTTAAAGTCTGAGACAATATTGGGGAGAATCCAGGACAGTATGGGAGGAAACAATCCCCAATCTATATAGGACTTAAGTCATTTAGGGTTTTAAAGATAATGACCAAACACTTTGAATTATGCCTGAAAGCAAGCAGGTAACCACTGCAACTGTCTCAGGATAGGTGCAATGTGATCCTGGGGGTGAGAACCCGCCAACATGTTTGTAGCTGCATTCTGGGTGAACAGAAGCTTCTGAAGCAAGGATTGTTGAAAGTTAGCACCATGTAGAGTGAGTTGCATTAATTCAACCTACATGCAACCAAGGCAAGTGATAATGTTGTCTTGTTTCCAAGGCTGCATTAATATGACAGCAATAGTTACTAGCCTGTCTGCCCATACATCTGTGAGACCTCAAAACCTAAAACAGAAAACCACACACAAACTAACCTTATCAAACTCTATTACACATGAATTCTTGCAGCATTTCCTTCTATAAGGAAAGTGTTATAAAAACAAAACCATAAAGTTTTGCAATTCCTTCCCTAAACTACGGTACCTTAAACTAGTTTAAGTCCACACCTCTTTTTTCTGATGCAAAGTAGTTTCTATTATGAGACTAATCTGAAAGCTGTTACACAAGCTCTGAGGTGGCCCAAGCCTTCTCCAGACAAGTATTCAATAGCACAAAAGGCCCACAGCACAGAACTCTACTATGGGTCCCTCATCATATGAGGTGCATGGGATCATCCAGAGCAGGGTGGTTCAATGTGGCCCTCGCGGCCTTTTTTGGCGGCCCTCAGCAACATTTGATGCCCACCCCAGCTCTCATGCTGCCTTCCTGAAGCCAGATAAGTGAGGCCCAAGGCTTTGGGGAGGAGGTGTGAGGGCTCTGATAGGGTCCTAGAGTCCTTCTTCCACCTTCCCAAAGCCTAGTTAGTACTTTCCCATCTTTGGGAAGCAGGTAGGAAGGCTATAGGACCCTGACAGAGCCTCACAACTGCTTCCCAAAGCCTGGTGCCTTGCTTAGCTGGCTTTGGGAAGGCAGTGCAAAGGCTAGAGGGGATGTGTGTCAAACTGCAGCCTCGCTCCCCACCCTACCAAGGCAGCATGCAGGTTCTGTGTCAAAGGACCCACTTGGTATGAACAGTTGGGCCGCCCTGATCTAGAGCAGGCCTTTTTCCACACAGAGGGGCTAGAACATCCTTCCAGCTTTGCTGTTAGCCTTTGGTAGCAAGCAGCTTCACTTCAGAAGGCACTTGGGATTCTGAGCTGCTATATTGGGGCTGGCTTTTTCTTCTGTATTATTATTTGTTAATTTGCTGTTTGTGGCTTGTTTAGATTTATACCTTTAATTATTATATTTAGCTCTTTTATGTTACTAGCTGCTGCCAAGTGCCTTTGCAGAATAGGCAGGATATTCATGTTAATTATTATTTTTTAAGTAGAGGTATGTTCTTGTGTACTCAAGGTTAAGTTAAAAAAATTATTTAAAGCAGCCCTAACAGCTGGCATTGGGAACCTCATGGCCTCCAAATACTGAAGACTACAACCCCATCATTCCTGACATGTTGTCTAGGGGCTGAAGATAGTTGGAGGCCAAACACATCTGGAGGGCCACAGGTTCCCCATACCTGCTTTAGAACCATGGGCTCCCCAAATATTCTTTTAAGATAGATGCTTGGAGATCTTGGGAACAATCACTTAGAACCATTCTGCACAATCCTAAAAGCCTAAAAGCCTATTCATAACATCAGCAACATAACTGACATTCAACAAGGGTTCATCAGTTTGAATCAAACAGGAAACTATGACTGAATGCAAATGAAGTGCCAAAGTGGTGCAAGGTAAAGGTAAAGGACCCCTGGATGGTTAAGTCCAGTCAAAGGCGATTATGGGGTGCAGCGCTCATCTCACTTTTCAAGCCGTGGGAGCCAGCGTTTGTCCTCAGACAGCTTTTCAGGCCACGTGGGCAGCATGACTAAACACTTCTGGCGCAAAGTGGTGTATAAGGAGAGGAGAAGAAATGCTTGGCCCAAACATTCATTTCCATGGTTTATGAAGATACAATCATCTGAACAGAGCCAATGAATTGTACTTTCCCCCAAGCTCCAAGCCCATTCAATGGATGAGTATTGACTTGTTCACTGTTGTTTCTTCTCACAACTCAAAATCTATCACTCACACACTGCTACCAATATTCTGAAGGGCTTTATAATGCATCTTGCATAAACGCACAGCAAATTGTGGGGCAATAATTTCACTCCCTGTCCCCACTGAACAACTTCTTGAATATTGCACAGGCAGCCAAATATTACACAGATAAAAGGCTTCTATTCCAAGACCGCCATCTGAAAGGGACTTTACATTGGTGATGAATGGCCCAGCTGTTCTATGTATCCATGTTATCTGCACTGAACATAGCCTACTGGGTCTTATACATCCCACTGCTGGATCAGACACCCCACTGAAACACTGGTATTTGGGGAAACAGATTACCTGCGTGCCATCAACTTACTGATGACACCAAGCTCTAAATCCTCATAGATTCCTACCTAGAAATTTCACACGGACAATTATCAAGAGTGAGCTTTGAGCGCACACACTCTTCCTTCCCTCTCCCATGTGACCAAGAACAGTTTAGAAGCTTTAATCACTACTTTTGATTAACTTCTGGAATTGGTTACGTTATGCTATGGTTAACATAACTATTATTTAACTATTGTTGGTTTCGAAAAGCCTACTTCAATCCATAGTTACTGAAGCTAGCTTGTTTACAGTTAAGATTAGCCACAGTTCTGGATCAAAATGACACGTCACCCTGGGAAACTGTTGAAGATAATGGTAAAATCAGTATTTATTTATTTATTTTAAAATCAACAAGGTTACTAATTTTGCTATCATGTCTTTGAAGTCTCACCTGAAAGAGTAGAACCTCATGCTCGCAAGGAAGGCTAATTACAGCCTTACAAAGAAAACCAAGAATTGCCTTCCCAAATCTGGTGCCTGGCAAATATCATGAACATCCCAGTCAGCTATGCTGCTTCTCTCTAAACAAAATTAAGAACAAAAGAAGAGCTTGCTGGATCAGGCCAAAGGCCAATCTAGTCCTGCATCCTGTTCTGACAGTGGCCAAGCAGACACCTATGGGAAACTAGCAAGAAGGACCCAAGGACAACACTCGCCCCGCTTGTGTTTCTCAACAAGTGGCGTTCAGAGGCATACTGCTTTCCACAGCGGAGGAAACAGTAATCAAGCTAGTAGTAAGTGATAGCCTTAGCCTCCGTTATTTTGTCTAATCACTGAATTGTGGAGTTGGAAGGGACCCTGAGAGTTATCTAGTTCAACCCTTTGCAATGCAAGAATCTCAACTAAAGCATCCATTACAGATGGCCATCCAACCTCTTAAGTCTTTTAAAGCCATCCAAGCTGGTGGCTATCTCAACCAGCACAAATGAATGAAATAAAAACATTCCTCAGAATTGTAGAACCATAGACTTGGAAAGGGCCACGAGGATCATCGTGGTCTAGATTCATCTCTAGACCAACCCCTTGCAATCCAGGAATCTTTTGCCCAATGTGGGGCTCGAACCCACAACCCTGAGATTAAGAGTCTCATGCTCTGCAGACTGAGCTATCCCCTCAGGTTTGTGCTCGTTTTTTAAACTCCCTACCCCTACCTTTTCTTTTTTAAAAAACAGCCCCTTATCTTTCCCAAGGTTTTGTGTACATGAAAAACCCATGCTGCCTCAACCCAAAATGTCAATCTGGTCAAGCATCAGTGACCAAAGCAGCCCAGAGCATGGAGGGCAAGAGAGCTACCCCATTGCCTAAAATGTCTAGAGCCGTGGTTAGGGGCAATTTGATTTTTAAGGGGGGTAATTCGAGAATGAGTTATTTACAGTGAATGGCCTTTTAGGCTTCCTCCCTGTGAATAGGAGTTCACTTTTTGAATAATAAGAATTATATGTCGGGGTGGGGTGGAATCAGGATTTTAGAGATGCTTAGGTGGGGCATGGACCAAAAAAGGTTTATAACCACTGCTCTGGAGAGAGGGCGATACCCCTGAGGATGCAAATGCAGTTTAACTCGCGTGGACAGTAGCCACGGACAGATGCATCCTCCGCGGATTTGCCAAATCCCCTTGCAAAGCCCTCCAAGCCGGTGGCCATCATCCCTGCACCTCCTCGCAGCAAACGCAGCAGGAAGTCCTTTTCCTCCGTCCTGAATTTACTGCCCAAGATTTTATGGAGTGTGAGGAGGGGTAGAAACACCACCAGCCAAACCACCCCAATATTCTCCCTTTATTCCCTCGTCATTTGATGGACCCTTAAGCATCTTCTCTCCCCTCCCTGAACCTGAAAACGAAACAGCCCGGAGACCCCGCTAGCGTTTCCTCACATTCATTCCGACGTGACCTCCATTCGCCCCGGCGCGCCGCCGACTTACCTCCGCCTTCCACGCGGGCGCCGCCGGCCCCACAGCCCGCCGCTGCCTTCCGGCGCCGTTAGCGGAGGAGCCCAAGGCCCGCCCGGAACCGGCGAGCCACGCCGCCCGCGAAGAGCCGGCGCAGCGACAGCAGCAGCGGCGCCACCACCAGCCCAAGGCCATGGCCGCGTCGTCCTCGGCGCCAGGCCTGCTTCTCCCGCCGCTGCTCAAGGGCCGCCTCCCCTCGCCGAGCAGCTGAGGCGACCCGGACGCGGAAATACCCGGCCTAGGCAGCGCGGCGGGAGATGGGCGAGAGAGGAAGGCTGCCCACGCCGCCCTCAGGCGCCGCCCCGGCCTGCAGCCCCGGAGCGAGGAGTGGGACTCTCCTGAGGGAGTGGCTGGCGGGGCGGGGGGCGGAGGGCCGCGCCGGCTGTGTGAGAAGGAGCCCGGCTTAGGGGGAGGAGGAAGGCCGCCTCGCTTCCCGCGTGTCTCTCCAGAAGAGCCGCCTCTGATTTTGCCGCGTTTCCTCCTGCGCCTTTAAGCAGGTGCGGCCCAGGCAGAGGTCCCGCAGGTGAAGTTGATGCCCCCTACATCCCTCGGGCATTTAAAGGTTCTTCCTTTGGGGCCATTGCCTTGTTCTTTATGTCTGAGGACAAGTAGGGACTTATTCCATATTTATTTCCCACAGGTGAAGTGGTCCTCTGGCTCCAGTGCTTTGGTGGCAGGAGGTGCTGATTCGCTCACTGAGTTTCCCCTGCCTTGTTGTGCAAAGAGCATCACAGAGCCTAGGATCAGAAGGTCGTAGTTCGAATCCCCGCAGCCGGGTGGGCTCCCGTTGCTTGGTCCCTGCTCCTGCCAACCTAGCAGTTCGAAAGCACGTCAAAGTGCAAGTAGATAAATAGGTACCGCTCCAGCAGGAAGGTAAACGGCATTTCCATGCGCTGCTCTGATTCGCCAGAAGCGGCTTAGTCATGCTGCGCACATGACCCGGAAGCTGTCTGCCGGCTCCCTTGGCCAGTAAAGTGAGATGAGTGCCGCAACCCCAGAGTCGGCCATGACTGGACCTAATGGTCAGGGGTCCCTTTACCTTTACCTGACCCATCTGGCTGGGTTTCCCCAGTCACTCTGGGCAGCTTCCAACAGGATATTAAAAACAAAAAAAAATTAAACATTGAAAACTTCCCTAAACAGGGCTGCCTTCAGATGTCTTCTAAAAGTCAGATAGTTGTTTATTTCCTTGACATCTGGTGGGAGGGCATCCACAGGGCAGGTGCCACCACCGAGAAGGCCTTCTGCCTGGTTCCCTGTAACCTCACTTCTCGCAGTGAGGGAACCGCCAGAAGGCCCTCGGAGCTGGACCTCAGGCTGAATGATGGGGGTGGAGATGCTCCTTCAGGTATACTGGGCCGAGGCTGTTTAGGGCGTTAAAGGTCAGCATCAGCACTTTGAATTGTGTTTTGAATTGAGGAGGGTTACAGGCATCCTTACTTTAAAGGTTCTTTCTATGTGGCCTATTGTCTTGTTCTTATATTTGAGGACAAGTTGGACTTTTATTCCATATTTATATCCTTCTTTGACGTTCTGCCTTTCCTCCAAAGGCAGCATGCATATACGGCTCTCTTCCTAATTTATTTTGTTCTCACAACGACTCTTGTGAGTTGAGTTAGGCTGAGAGAAAATGGATTACCTCAAGGTCACCCAGTGAAGCTTCATGGAGGAATGGGGATTTGAACTCGGGCCTTCCCACTCCCAAGTCCAGCAAATGTTGCTGGTGGATAGTTGCCTCTATGATCTTGAGAACAAAAAAAGACTTTAAAAAAGAAAATTCCCAAGATCATCCTTTGCCGAATAATGTGAAATAATTTTCAATGGCTTTTTTAATATATATATAATATAAATATTATTTTTAATATATATATAATATAAATATATATATAAAGGGAAGCATTGAAGGGCTATTTTCCTGAATGTGAAAGGTTTTGTGCTAGAACCGTGGCTTCATTGTAATTGTATCTCTCTCTTTTTTTAGTTCCGTAGAAAGTTGACACCTCATTAAGAAAAGTTCTAGGACTCAGTATGTCAAGGTATGGTGTTGCTCTGGCATTTCCCATTTGGTTAATGCTGGTATGTCAGTCTGGATGCTGCCTCGTGGACTCTATAACCGCTGCAAGTGGTTTTAGCCATGTGCATGATTACATCAACAAATCAAGCTGGGATCAAGACTATTGTGAAAGAAAAAGAAAAGTATCTCATTTTGGTGGCTGGAGACTTTCCACAGAAAAATTCACAGGTACTTTTCAACTAGTGGTATACTAATATAATATTTTAATATGCATACAGCATATTAAAAAGAAAAACTGGGCAGAATTACTTGTAAATGTCGCCTTATCTGGATGAACATTTTGCTTGATTACATAATTGCTGAACACCAGAGAGAATTAGCTGTGCTTAAGTTTCACCGGAACCAGAAAAAATTATTTTCGGGACCAATTGATTTAAATGTGATTTATATATGGGACCCAAAAACTCAGATGGGCATAGTCTGTCATTTATTGTGGTCTCAGCCAACCTCCCGAATCTTCCAGCAACTGGAGAGAGGATCTTCTTTAATTTGCTGGGTACAGAGGAGATAAGAAACACTTTCTTTTCTTTTTCCAAACAGCGGGGCAAATGCAAGCTTTGGGGGAGGGTGCTGCCAGGTGTTCTACTTAGCAGATGACTGGGACACTTGTTAGTGGCAAATGAGTTTGCAGCCACTGCTGCATTTAAGTGTGAGTCACTTTCCCTGGGTTGGAATCAACAGCGCTACTTTTTAATATATATTTCAAGTAGCAGTAATTCAGTAGCTAAAACTCTGTTGGTTTTCATTGTCAAAAACTCCACATCATTAGATGCAGTTCACGAACAGGAATCTGTTGTTTTTAGTCAAATCACTAATACAGCTAGTCCTCAGGAATGGTATGTGAAAATATTTTGCTTGTTCCTTTTAGCCACACTTCCCATTGATCATATTCAAGAGAATTATATTCGTGAAGTGCGAGACGTCATTTTTTCATTTGTCTACCCTGCACCATTTAAATCCAGAGTTCTGCTTGTAGCTGTCTCAAAGGTTAGGCTTCATTTTATTTATTTGGAATTCCTCTAACTGTGTGATGCAAGGTTGCTGATTTGCAACTTTTAGAAAATATTAGGAATCTGTTGAGTACACAAAATTTAAGCTGCATAGCATATTGAATAGAATTATATTGCAGCCCAGTTTGCATTGGGCATATTGAACTTCTACATTCATCATTCAGCTCCTTGCCAGAAAACTTTCTAGAACATTTGCGAAGATCCCTTAAAATTCCCCCACCTCTGCGCTGGTGGAACTCAGTGCATAGCACACTGGTGGAACTCAGTGCATAGGACGTAGGCGTGGAAGTAATTATTCTTTATCTTACAGAAGAGATCAAACACCACCCTTTTTTGTTCTTTCTCACCTCCCTTTTCACTTCAGATCAATGCCCCAAGGCTTCAAACTGAGTAATTTATTGAGTTTACTCAAGTCCAAAGCTCCAATGACACACGAAAGATTTGTACTGCATGTATTCCAGCTCAGAAACACCTCCGGGGTTCATGTGTTATTCCTGCCTCCTTCCCTTCTCATGCAACAGGCATGTCCAACTCCCAAGAGACTGCAATCTACTCCCACTATAAAAAAAACCTGGCAGTGATCTACCCATTGGATTGACCAAAGTTGTTGAGCTTTTGGGGGGGGGGGAAGACCCAAAGTTATGGCTACCAGATGTCCCCGTTTTCCAGGGACAGTCCCCGGATTTACAAATCAGTCCCTGGACAAAATCCGTCCCCGGAATGTCCCCTAATTTCATTTAATGTCCCCGGATTTATATTTTAAGTGTTGTAGATTTATTAGTAGGGAATGAATGTTGCGTGATTGGTTCAACGGCACAAGACACATCATATGGGGACTTCCGGCGAGGCAAAATGGCAGGCGCCACAGCAGCGAGTAGCTCCTGAAACCAGCCAGAGCCAGCTGTGCTACCCAGCTGGCTCTGGGCTGCTGAGACCGCCACTGCCAAGGGGGAACTGGGGACACCTGGTGCGTCAACTGGGGGAACCGCTGACCACCCCACCCCCCGTGACCCAAAACGAGCTGGGAGTGAGAGCGCCCGGCCACCTGCCCAGTGGCATTCTGGGGCCAGGAAAACCCTGGAGCTGACACAGGGAGAAGGAGGAGAGGAGAGGAGAAGGAAGAGAGAGAAAGAGGAAGGAGAAAAAAGAGGGGAGCCCCCCGACCTTGCCGCTGCCGCTGCGGAAGAGAGGTAGGAGAGCACTGGGAGGACAAGGACACATGGCCGAGCCCAGGTCCGACTGAGCCTACTCCACGGCGACTAGTGCTCCAAGAGAGCAGGCTGGGGCCCAGAGGAAGGCCACGCGGCAGAGGAGACCACAGAAGAGAAGATATTACTTCTTAATATATTTTTACATAATTTTTTAAAAATAACTTTTTTCTCTTTTTTTAAAAAAAGCATCCCCGGATTCTTTTTTTTTGAGGGAGGAAAAATTATTTTTATGTATTTTTATTTTCTTTCTTTTTTGACCGGTAGATTGCAGTCAACCTGTTGGACATGCTTGTCATATAAGCACTGCACCTCTCTTCCTTGCTGTTTAGCACTACACCTGCATTGGAGTTTTCACCACAGTTAGCACCAAACCAGTTTGCAACCACAGGTGAAAAAAAGATTTTTGAAAAGGTGTGATGCTAATCAGCACTGTTTCCAAAATAAAAGGGGAGGGGGAAAGGTCTGTATTAGAGGGGAAGAGGGGGGGTGTGAGCCCAGTGAGTGCGCTCCCAATCTTCTTAATTTTTATGGGGCCTGATTTACATATTCCACAAGCTGTTGACAGAAAGGATGCTATTCTTTTTTTACTATAATTACAACTAAGAGGAAAAGAAAAAGACTACACTGCTGGTGGAGTACAGAGAGGAGAGGCCACATGACTCTTTGGCAACTGTTGTGCTGAAAATGTGACATGAATTTCCATTTGAGTCTGGGTGCATCACTTTTTGTGTATTATAAGGTAAAGGGACCCCTGATCATTAGGTCCAGTTGTGGCCGACTCTGGGGTTGCAGCGCTCATCTTGCTTTATTGGCCGAGGGAGCCGGCGTATAGGTCAAGTGGCCAGCATGACTAAGCTGCTTCTGGCGAACCAGAGCAGCGCACGGAAACGCCGTGCTTTACAATTCTCATCCCATTAAGCCCACACAGTAATCCTATGAGTGAAGCTGAGGACACTGAACTTTAGCACTGGAGGTGCTCCAGTTTCTCACATAATTGCAAACCTATTGCAGTGACTAAATACAGTGCCCAACTGTTGCTAGCCTTGCCCTAAACAATAGATGGATTCAGCTCACTGTGTTCTTGATAAATAGAATGTGTGTTATGAGAGGAGGGAGGAGTAGCAGCTGGGGAGATAGATATAGATATAAAAAATCACTAATTAAGTGGCATTTCCAACTATAAGGAATGTCTTTTGTATTCTAAGTGATTTCTGTGTTGTCATTCTCCATCCAGGAAGTCTTGGAAGATATTTTGGACCTGGATATGTCCATCTCAGACTCAGAGGACTTTATACAGCTTGTCACTGGTGCAAAAATTGCCTTGGGATCTCTGCCTCTGGCCCACAGATATGGTGGCCATCAGGTCAATAATAAAACTTGCTCTATCTTACCTGAGCTTTAGCTCCTCTGCCTTGACTTACAGTCTGCAAATATTTCAGGAATTCTATCTCTGATTCCTATTATTGCCATACTTCTCTGTCATGATAAAGGTAAAGGTACCCCTGCCCGTACGGGCCAGTCTTGACAGACTCTGGGGTTGTGCGCCCATCTCACTTAAGAGGCCAGGGGCCAGCGCTGTCCGGAGACACTTCCGGGTCACGTGGCCAGCGTGACATCGCTGCTCTGGCGAGCCAGAGCCGCACACGGAAACGCCGTTTACCTTCCCGCTGGTAAGCGGTCCCTATTTATCTACTTGCACCCGGAGGTGCTTTCGAACTGCTAGGTTGGCAGGCGCTGGGACCGAGCAGCGGGAGCGCACCCCGCCGCAGGGATTCGAACCGCCGACCTTTCGATCGGCAAGTCCTAGGCGCTGAGGCTTTAACCCACAGCGCCACCTGCGTCCCTTTAACCCACAGCGCCACCTGCGTCTCTGTCATGATAGAACAGAACAAAATATAACTTGGCTAACACTGCTCCAATCTGTTGCTATGTCTCTGAAGCATGCTTGTAGGAAATTTGCAGGACTTGTTTTTCTAACATGTTGAATCTCACCATCACCAGAAGATTTAGGAATGATTTTCCAGTTATAAATAATTAGTGACTGGGATTTTTTAATTTCTTCTTTCCTTGTTAGTTTGGTAGCTGGGCAGGTCAGCTGGGTGACGGAAGAGCCCATTTGATTGGTGTTTATACAAACAGGTACTGCATTCTTCTTTTTGAATAGTTGGTCTCTAAATGATATATGGCTGGCACTGATATTTCAGAAAGTACATTAAGAAATATTACTGCTGATAATTAAAATACTTGGGCTGGAATAACTTACTGAACAAACACAAATGCTGTGGTTTGCTGTTTGTTCTGATTTAAAGGTAAGGATCAGGTTTTGTGGCTGTCAAATCCCTGGCTCCAAATGAATTAGGTGCTGGTTTCTCACAGACACGCACTTTACACCCACCCTCATCACCATCCATCCAAGTGATTGGCAGGTGATTTTTTTTTTTTAGGGTAACCAAATTCGTTGAGCTTTGTTGAGGCGAATTCCAAGACATGTCCTGGAAAATCAGGGTGTATGGCAGCCCTACTCGGCCTCTGATTTATAGTGTTCATGGCTAAGGGAAGATTTAAACCTGGGACTTCCAGGCTCACATCCTTACCTACTGCACTGTATCAGTTCTCAATATTACTAATGCCAATGGTTTTTTGCAGGTTTGGTGACAGCTGGGAACTGCAGCTGAAAGGTTCAGGAAGGACTCCGTACTCTAGGTTTGTCATGTGTTTTGTGTATTATTCTGTATTCTCCCCTGATAGCTCTTGGTCTTGTTTCTGTTTGAAACCTTTCATTTCAATGGCCACCTTAAAAAACCATCCCAACCTCAAAGCACAAGATTATCTGTCTGCGTGAAATTGTAGCACGTAGCACCCCTTTGTTCAGGTCATCAGGAGCAAAAGAATTTTGTCTTATGTTTTGACGATCACGGGCATAACCTGTTTATTTATTTAAGAAGGACCAGATAAATTAATGGGGCCTAGGTCAGTTAGTCAGGGACGCAGGTGGCACTGTGGGTTAAAGCCTCAGCGCCTAGGACTTGCCGATCGAAAGGTCGGCGGTTCGAATCCCTGCGGCGGGGTGCGCTCCCGCTGCTCGGTCCCAGCGCCTGCCAACCTAGCAGTTCGAAAGCACCTCCGGGTGCAAGTAGATAAATAGGGACCGCTTACCAGCGGGAAGGTAAACGGCGTTTCCGTGTGCGGCTCTGGCTCGCCAGAGCAGCGATGTCACGCTGGCCACGTGACCCGGAAGTGTCTCCGGACAGCGCTGGCCCCTGGCCTCTTAAGTGAGATGGGCGCACAACCCCAGAGTCTGTCAAGACTGGCCCGTACGGGCAGGGGTACCTTTACCTTTACCTTAGGTCAGTTAGTCGGCATTAACCGTGATAGCTAGAAGGCAGCATACCTTTTAATGTTAACTACCGGGAGGTAACATCATACCAGTTTTGGGAAGCTCTTACTGTCTTGCGTTGCTCAGGAATTAGGGGAAATCACATTAAGGCTGAGCAGAGAACTATAGGAGTCCTGAGGATTTTGGAGGATTTGTGGAGGTATGCAGGTTCTTTATTGTCTAGATATGTAAGTGGGGTAGGGCCAGGGGAGGGTGTAATGTAACACCTGATTTCATTTGAACATGTTTCTTAGGGTGATGTTAGTTGCGCACTTGCTATTTTTTAAGAGCTGAAACTGCTATTCTCTGGTAGAAATAAGGATTCACATGCCAGTGTGGTGTAGTGGTTAAGAGCGGTAGTCTCGTAATCTGGGGAACCGGGTTTGCGTCCCCGCTCCTCCACATGCAGCTGCTGGGTGACCTTGGGCCAGTCACACTTCTTTGAAGTCTCTCAGCCCCACTCACCTCACAGAGTGTTTGTTGTGGGGGAGGAAGGAAAAGGAGAATGTTAGCCGCTTTGAGACTCCTTAAAGGGAGTGAAAGGCGGGATATCAAATCCAAACTCCTCTTCCTCCTCCTCCTCCTCCACTTTTAAATTCCTGCTTTATATGATGCCTATGCCTGGGAAGAGGTTTCCAAATGTTTTTTGCTGAAACAAGTTTAGCCTAGCATGGCAAAATTAAAACATCAGGAGCTGGAAGATAGTTCAAATGATAAAGACCGCTTAGCAGTAAGTGGCGGTTGCAGCCCAGCGTGGGCCACAGTGTTGCCAAAGCATTCGCGGATTTCAGGTACACACCCAATGCCTATGCTAAGACCTACTTACATCAGTAATCAATAAGGTAAAGGTAAAGCTACCCCTGCCCGTACGGGCCAGTCTTGACAGACTCTGGGGTTGTGCGCCCATCTCACTTAAGAGGCCAGGGGCCAGCGCTGTCCGGAGACACTTCCAGGTCACGTGGCCAGTGTGACATCGCTGCTCTGGCGAGCCAGAGCCGCACACGGAAACGCCGTTTACCTTCCCGCTGGTAAGCGGTCCCTATTTATCTACTTGCACCTGGAGGTGCTTTCGAACTGCTAGGTTGGCAGGCGCTGGGACCGAGCAGCGGGAGCGCACCCCGCCGCAGGGATTCGAACCGCCGACCTTTCGATCGGCAAGTCCTAGGCGCTGAGGCTTTAACCCACAGCGCCACCTGCGTCCAATCAATAAAGTTGTGGCCTATTTAATCCCAAAGCGATTGTCCTGTGATTCTTTCCTCTTCTCACGTTAGCTTATGAAACCTAGCTTATAAAAATAACTACCACGCTTCCTTCTCTGCAAGCTCCCTGTTCTGTTTTGTACCACATGCTGTCTTCTAAATTGTGCAAAGCAGGGTAATTTTGGGGTGAATTGGACTTTCAGCTGTTTGATTTTACCGGCCTGCATTTCCTGAGCATCGCTCAGATTCGGTGCCAAACATTACATGTAACTAAGGAGAGGTAAATTGATGCCATCTTCGCAAGTTTTCTCTTTTCTGGAATTTCACATTAATCTACAAACTTTTTAAAAAAGGTTCTCTCAAAATCCATTTATAAACATGTATTTCCTATTTTTCCTACTTAAGAGGAGATCTTTAGCCCAGTTTTTAACTGGCTTTCTGTATAGAATTACATAGAATCATGGAGTAGGAAGGAACCACGAGGATCATCTAGTCCAACCCCCTGCAGTGCAGGAATCTCTTGCCCAACACAGGACTCATACCCACAACCTGGTTTTAACCTGTTTAATAGCATGTGCTTTTGTTTTCTTAATACACTTTTCTTGTTTGGTGATTGTAATATTTTTATTAGTTTTATAATTGTATACTTTATTGTTGTGATCCACTCTGGGACCTTGCAGTGAAGGACGGGTAATAAATCTAATAAATAAATATTATTTTTATTTTTATTTTTTAAAATAAAAATAAATATTATTTTTAAATATGTGTTTCGATGTGTTTAAATTTTCATGAAATGCATTGCAGCATTTGGAGAAATGTGAAGTCTGTGGATAGCTGATCCACGCATTAATCCAAGAGATGGTGATCATATCACTTCGTACAGGAAGTTGCCAAGATAAAGTTCCTCAATCATCCTTATATCAGAATTCCTTGCCCACTCAAGCATTTTCTTTTTTTCTTTTCCTAATTCAAAAGGAAAGGGTATTGTTTATATTCCTAGTTATCCTCTCCATAGGAATGGGGACGGCAGAGCTGTGCTCCACTCTTCTGTTCGAGAATTCTTAGGAAGTGAAGCTATGCATTATCTTGGAATTCCTACAAGCAGAGCAGCTAGGTACTGTATCCATCTTTGTACTTTCTTTAGAATCTGATCTGATGCTTACTTGATTCCACTTACATCAGGAGGAGACCACTCATGTACTTTTTACAGTGTCTTGCGGGCTTTTTGGCTTGCGCCCGAGAAATCCAATCTGCCTTCTGCTCAATCTTTGTAAATATGAAGTAGATTTTGTTTGTATGAGTGTTGTGCTCACCTGCCAGGTACAGTGTGTGATGTAATTTCTGATGGGGCGCAACGTATTCATTTACTGCCATTTTGTGACCATCGTTTTGTTTAGCTTTTACACTTTTCACAAAGTTAAGAAGAGTTCGCAAACAGCAGCTCCACGCTACTTCACTGCAACTCCATCTAATATTGCCTTGCTATTGTTGCCGAATTGTTAAGTATGTGATATTGCTGACATTCGGGGGGCATTCAGTATGTGGTTATGAAGGCCCTTTCTGATTGCCTGTGCAGGTTTTTGGCTTGCTGAGAACATGCAGAACTCTCTCTCCAGCATCAATTAGGAAACAACTTTTTGCTTGTAGAAGAGACCCTTTACAAATGACCTATTGGGAAACCTGCTTAATTGCTTCGGCAGAAGGTCTTGCAAACTCAGTGACTGATGCAAAACCCATGAGGCTGTCTGGATGAGCATGAAAGCTTGTAGCAGTGTTACAACCCTCGTTGGAAGATGCTGTGACAGGCTGTTTGTTTCAAAGACAATAGCCAGCGTGAACTTGGTGTACCAAGTTCGCTGAGTTCAGGAGATTGCTTGGCCTTCGTGCTTAGCCTGCTGTTTTTGAAACTCTCGGTCTCCTGGTAAGGCCATGTGGGGGAGGAGGGCAGTACTCCAGAAAGCTTTCCAGACTTCTTTTCATAAATATTTAACTCAAATAACCCCAGCTGATCACTAGATTGCTGGCAATAGGAAGCCGTCATATCTCAGCTCTTACGGTTAATTGACAACGTTCTTGCTGAGTCTTAGCAGAAGTGTGGGAAAGAGCATGTAATTTATCCAAGAGCACCCTGGAGATGGGCCCACTCTATTAGCTCTGTGTTCCTGTGTTGCCAACAGGAAGCTCCATTCACAGAGTGATGCTAGAAGGGAAAACATTCTTATGCGGAACCTTCATGCTTTGAAGATTGGGGTTTCTGGAACAGAGTACAGGAAGTCAGTGGAGTGAAGCCGCGCACATGGTGTTGGGTGATGAATATTCATGGTGTGCTCCAGACCGATCATAGGATGCTTAAGCACTGCAAATGTTGGGAGCTGGGAGCAAGGAATAAGTTTTCCCCAAAACTTTAGCATTTGTTTTTAGGCATCTGTGTGGCATCTGCCTCTATCTGCACCTGTTCTTACGAGACGTATGAACTGGTGCATCTACCAGTGTGCTTCTACGGCTAGAGAACTGGTTTTGAAAGGTCCAGAACTTGAAGTCCCATCTTCCTTATAGCTTCACTTGGAGGCCTTAGGCAAACAAATCAAACTGGTAAAATGGGATTAATCACGAAGAAAGGCTTGCAAAGCAATTGAAGTACAAATATGGCAATAATAATCATAAATGCAGGTAGTACCATCTCCCTTTGGTTTGCTCCTTCTCCTTCTGCCATATGTTGCCAAACAACTTTTATTTGAATGGCCTGGATTGAAGACATCCATAACAGCTTGACAAGCAAAAAATAACAACATTGAAGTGCTTTCTGCATAGTCACAGAAGTACAGGGTTCTTTGTGCCGCCACATTTCCACCATCCTGTCTCTCCTGTGTGTAGGCTTGTATGAAGAAATGAAAACTGATAGGGCATCTGGTTTGCATGCAGATGGTCACAGATTCAGCCACTGGCACCTCCAGGCAGGGCTGGGAATGTTCCCTGTTTGAAACCCTGAAGAGCTGCTCCCAGTTGGTGTAGGCAATGCTAGCTAGATTGACCAGTGATCTGACTCAGTTTAAAACTGCTTCTTATGTCAAGCAACTTTAAGGTGTTTTATACTAACAGCTCATTTTCTCTTTTTGCACAGTTTAGTTGTGAGTGACGACGAGGTGTGGAGGGATCGGTTCTACAACGGGAATGTTAAGAAAGAAAGAGGTAACTCCTGCATTTCAGATTACTATTTAGAATACTGTCATTGTATCAAACTCATTTATAAGAAAATACAAAACATAGTTATATAGGAAAAAGAAAAGAAGAAAGAAGAACCAAGAAGACCCTTTATCACATTTATGTTGTACAGTTCATATCATTTATCCACACATAGCAAGGCAGATTCCCCCAGCTCTCAGCTGGGTCTCCCAGTCTCCCACCCTGAGAGATCCTTCCTACCCTGCCTTTTTTTGCAGATACTTCTCACCTCCAACTGTCTTGTTTCTGTGTGTACCCTCCTTAATTCACAATAAAGGAATCTTATAAGCTAAAAAGAAAAAGGAACTCCTGTCTCCCTAACAATTATCTATAAAAACATTTATTCTAAATATTTGACATATGCACTCCAGAATAATCACAGCTGGATTTAAAATCCAGTCTTTTTTCCCCTTCAGCAAGATGGCACTTTACCTAGATTTCCCCCCCAAGCCAAGCTCTTAAGATTTTAACCACTCAGACAGCACAGTAGGACTCTCACAGTAATTTTCTAATAATACAAATTAGTATTCATTCAGTTTCTATGTCCAGTTTCTTATAAATCCTTTTTAAAACAGTTCCAACAGATCTCGACCAAGCCATAATCGAATATTCTTCTCTGTTTTAGAGTGTTTTGTTTGCTGACTTCTTTTCTGTATGCTACTGTTCTCTTATATTTGTCAGCTTTGAAAGTCATCACTTGGCAAAGCCATAGTTATGATTAACCACAGTATAGAGTTCAGATGTATTGCTAACCTGTGATTAATCAAAAGTTTAAAAAGACAGCATGTACTGGCTCCATCCATTGACGTGAGTGGGCAAATCTACAAGCACAGAAGTTCTGAATGCAAATGGAAGCACATCTAGGACTCTGGAACAGAGTGCATTTTTATTTATTGACATGCATATACTTGTATTTCAGGTGCTATAGTTCTGCGTGTTGCCAAATCATGGTTTCGAATAGGATCATTAGAAATTTTAGCTCATTCTGGAGAACTGGATTTGTTAAGGTTAGAATTAAAGTATTTATTTATTGGATCAGTTTTTACTTCTGGATAATTTAATAAAATAAAGGTAAAGGTAAAGGTACCCCTGCCCATACGGGCCAGTCTTGACAGACTCTGGGGTTGTGCGCCCATCTCACTTAAGAGGCCAGGGGCCAGCGCTGTCCGGAGACACTTCCGGGTCACGTGGCCAGCGTGACATCGCTGCTCTGGCAAGCCAGAGCCGCACACGGAAACGCCGTTTACCTTCCCGCTGGTAAGCGGTCCCTATTTATCTACTTGCACCCGGAGGTGCTTTCGAACTGCTAGGTTGGCAGGCGCTGGGACCGAGCAGCGGGAGCGCACCCCGCCGCAGGGATTCGAACCGCCGACCTTTCAATCGGCAAGTCCTAGGCGCTGAGGCTTTAACCCACAGTGGGGTTCTAAAAGGCTACATATGCACAGGGACCTTTCAACCTTCCCCTTCTTAACACAGGCTTGTGCATCTCCTGAAAATCTGGCCCAGAAGATTAGTGGACTCTGTAGAGAGGCATTCTATGATGTACAGGGGACTGCCACCATATTAGAATACACACACACTTGCATGGGGCAGTGCATGGAAATGCTTAGCACTCACACGCAGGCATCTTTGGATCCTGACCAATATAAAAGTTTAAAAGAACTTCAGGGTTTTAGATAGTTCTTCGGCACACACACACGTGTACCTGCATCCTGTTTTTAGGCAAGCAGGCGTTGGATAGATTTGCAACCCTCCAAAGTACTGATTTATGGGCACTGATAACATGCAATTCCATTTTAAATTGTGGAATGCCTTTCACAATACAGATTTATTGTAAAAAATGTGTATGGCAAATATTTTTCCCTGTATAGAGGCCATTGCATATACTTGATACTATGTTTTCCATGAGTCTGTGTTGAAATAAGCATTTACAACTACTGCAAATTATTGTATGGCCTGTGAAGTCACTGATATTATTGGGCTTTTTTAATGAGATACTAAAGGGCTCGCATTCATCCACTGGGTTTATTTATTTTTTAATAGCACAGGCGTCCCCCTCCCTCCTCCAACTCAGCACCATTTCAGTTGTGTTTTACAGCTCCTCTCAGTTTCAAAAGTCTTTCGTCATGCTGCAGTTCAAAAACATCCAAGTCCAGAACACCCATAGCCAAGTGGAACAGATTGAGCACTTGGATCCTGACCCAAAACAATTTGTTCAACTGTATATGGATTGTTGCATGGATTCAAACATAGAAGGCTAGAAAATTTCCAAGAGCCAGCATCAGATTTTCAGATGCCAGTCTTGTACAAGGAGTGGGAAAATGCAAAACATTTAGTTGATAGTTCAGTAGTATAAAATGTAGTGCTAGCAGGCACCTGGGTGTTAACTCTCAAAAGTCTCTAAAACCACACTGCTGTTCCATCCCAATAAGATATAAAATCTCACTTGAGGGAACCACATGTGGCTAAAAACTTAGTATGGACTTGCAATCTGGCTATAGAAAAAATGCTTCTTATTAAAGAGTGTATACAGTGGTACCTCGGGTTAAGTACTTAATTCGTTCCGGAGGTCCGTTCTTAACCTGAAACTGTTCTTAACCTGAAGCACCACTTTAGCTAATGGGGCCTCCCGCTGCACGATTTCTGTTCTCATCCTGAAGCAAGGTTCTTAACCCGAGGTAATATTTCTGGGTCTGTAACCTGAAGTGTATGTAACCTGAGGTACCACTGTATTTCCTACAACCCAATTTAACTTTTGTAGGTAGGCGTAGGCACCTAAAGGAATATTTCCACGTATCAGATATAATCTTAAACAGAGTAATCCCTTCAGTGTTGTTTCGAAATTGTCTTTGATGGAAGAAACGTTTCGTTTGTAATTTAGGATGCTGTTAGACCATATCATAGATGAGCACTTTCCATCAATAGACATGAATGATTCAAACAGATATCTGGTAAGTCTTTTTGCTTCTGTGAACACAGCAACGGCAACAACAAAAGAAGAATATGTAATCTATGATTTATTGACAAATCCAAACTTGCCTTCAAATTAAAAAGGCATTAGAACTTAGTGTATGCTGTCTATTATCTCTGTTTAATATGTATTTAGCAATAACATATAAAGAATGCAAAAGTGACATCATCTCTATCCAGGAGGTTTACAGACATGATGTGGGAAAAGCATGATCAGTTTCATCTTGTTTATTTATTTTTATTACAAACCCCAGTTAGCCCTTTGAAGAATGTGTGTTGGGGGGGGGGAGATTGTTTAACTTCATCTTGGACACTGTTTTCTCAGGGCTCATCCACATTCTCTTTGTCCTGTTCCCGCTACCCTACCCCAATTTGTCCTGTGATTTCTAGACACAGGAAACCTGGCTGACAATTGTTCCAATTCTGTGGTAAACAGCAGGTCTTTTCAAGGAAAGCTGCAGGACAGAAGGAAAACCTATTGGACCTGAGCCTAGAAATTATGGGACACGTGGAAGTGTAAATGACCCCCCCGGTCTCAGCTCCTTCTTCCCCTGTGAAAAGCAAAAACCCTGCTCTTAGTTTTCCTGGCACTGCAGAACTGAAGGGCACCACAGCTCCACGTTGTGTCTAAACCACTCTTGAAAAATATATTTGTACGTTTCCCCATCTTGGGCCCTGCACAATTTTCTTAAAGCAACTTTCATGGTAAAATTGTGTTTGATTTCAGGCCTTCTTCTCTAGAGTAGTGTCTGAGACTGCAGGTCTGATTGCCTTGTGGATGTCGGTAGGCTTTGCTCATGGTGAGATATGTTTTTGGTACTGTGTTGTTGCTTTGTGAGTGAAGGGTATGAAATATTTAGATTCTGTTAAAAAATACAAACAGGGTGTAGTCTCCCCCCCAAAAAAACCCTACATAGTGAGCCTCTTTATAATGAGTCAGATCATTGGTCCAGTACGGTCTACACTGACTACCAGTTGCTCTCCAGGACTTCAACAAAGGTCTCTCCTAGCCTTACCTGGAGAAGTCGGGGATTGACCCTGAGATCTTTTACATGCACAGTCACAGCCTTTTCTTACAAGCTGGCGACTGGCTGGCTCCTCATTCCTGAAGTGTGTGTGTGTACTCATTAGTTGTTTTCAGCCATTTTGGGACACACATCGGGACGGTGTCAAAATGGTCGACTATGTGCATAAACCAGATTTGCGTGGAATAAAACTAAATTAAGAAAAACATTGGACTGGATCCAGCATAAGCTAGTTGTAGATAGGGGTCCATTGAAATTAGTGGGATTTAAGTTCATATTGACTTATCTTTTCACATTTATTTTAATGTGACTTTAAGCTGTTTACAGTTAAGGAAAATACAACATTGTCCTTTTCTAGCAAGGTTGGAAAAAAGTATCTATTGTAAAATGGGATTGTACCTCAAATACAATGTTTGCAAAAAACCATACTGCTCATTCCATGTAGAACTATGTAATAAGAATAATTTATTTTTATATGCCCCTGCATTTGACTGGGTTGCCCCAGCCACTCTGGGCAGTTTAACTGTAATAGTAAACTACTTCTTAACTATGGAATGGAGGAATGAACCTGGTTTCCAGACTGTAATTCCTGGAGAAATCTTTCAGATGGTAACACACATTTCATTTATATTAAATCAGCATTTTCTGGGATATGACATCATGCTGTTTAGATGGCAATGTTGGTCAGATTTGAGACTGTTTTTATTATGGATGCATGCTTTTCTTTTGTGTGCATGTAGTGATGGATAGATAGATGATAGATAGATAGTTTTTGTTTTTTATTTTGTATTCTTTTTATATTGCACATTGTGTTGTAAGCTGCCTTATGTTCCAGTATGGAGGAAAAGCATACCTAAAATAAATAAATGTTGTTTAATTTTTAGGTGTGTGCAATACAGACAATTTCAGCCTGTTAGCCATAACTATAGATTATGGTCCATTTGGTTTTATGGACTCTTATGACCCAGGTATGTATAGCCTAAGTGAATGCAGTATTATTTTGGGGATATAAAGTATTAAATAATGTAAAAATTACAGAATTTGACCGGATCTGTATGCATTCACTTATAATGCATTGTTTCTTTAATTTCTGGGCTTTATACGGATTTGAGCAGTAAAAGGATTTAATAGGATTGGAAGAAGTGGAGGAGAAAGGTCAAGGAGATGGGAGTAAGAACTGCTGTTGTGAAGGATTTCTGTTTTGTTTTTCTGCATTTGAAATAAGAAAATAACTTATTGCCATCTTTAAACTTGTATGCTGACAATGTATCCTTTCCTTTGGCAAATATCAGACCTTGGATAATCCAGTGTAAACTAATATCCTGGTGTTTAGAGACTTCTATGCAAAATATTTTAGTGCCTACAGGACTTTTTGTTAGTTGGCATCAACATGAAATACGAGTTTACTCAAATATGTTAAGGTTGGTTGTTTATTCTGAATACTACTTTCTTTCAGATTTCGTCCCAAACACATCTGATGATGAAAGACGGTATAAAATAGGAAACCAGGCAAACGTCGGACTGTTTAATCTGAACAAGCTGTTACAGGCTCTAGACCCTTTATTGGCTCCCAGACAAAAGCAGCTGTAAGTAATCCTTAAAAGTGTCTTCATGCTTAAAAGAGCTTGTGAGATGAGACATTCTTTAATGACCATATGTGCTAAACAAAAAAGGAGGGCTTTTGGGAAGTGGGGAGCTTGTTTTTTAAACCAAATTATTATTATTATTTAGACCATGCTTGGCTTGCAAAAAAAAAAAAAGGAAAATAAAAGATGGCCTTTATGATGGGTGGTAAACGGTCTCTACATAATCACAGAGGTTTTTTTTATAAACTGGGCCCCAGAATTGCTGCTGTCAGCCAATCTGGGAAGACAAAACAGAAACATCAGAAAGCCAGGCAAATCCAGGAGGCAGTTTTCATGCTAAAGGTTGTTGGCTGTGGGTTTGAGAGCCAAAAGGAAAAGAGGTCTTTAGATCACTAGTATTGTTATACGTTATGTGGCTGAAATGCTGCATTGGTTTTTCTAAGAAGAAAAGCCCAAGTGGCCTCATTGTAATGAGATGTCACTACCTGGTGTGATAAGCAGTCAACATGTTAATACTCCCCTACCCCTTTTAAAAAAAATGATTTTTAATTTCAAGTAACAAAACATGCTCATGCAGTTCCATAAGCGATATGATTCAAACTAATGTAGAAAAGCAGCACCAGGTCTTACATTTACTGACTTACATGTGCCAGATCTTGCAATGTAACAGCTTCACTCATTATATAATAGTAGCAACAACAAATTAAATGTGAAATGTATCTCATGTATTGTTTGGAAAATATGCAAAGACAAAAAAGCGCTATTCAGTTGCAAAGTAATGTGTTTCCCTTCAGAATAACAATATAACATTTCTGATTTCTTTAAAAGAATTACAAAACAGAATTATAATCTATGGGTTTTTTACAAGTCTAATTATTTTGCTGCAACATTTCACATTTTCTCTTAATAGGGCTTCTCAGATACTTGGGGAATACCCAGAACAGTATTATAAACGGTATGTAATTGTTGGAACCCATCATTTAAAAAGATGTCAGCATCTTAATTTTCAAAGAGTCTCTAGTTTTGTAATATTAATGCATTTATTTCCTTAACTTGCAGCTTCACAGAACTATTCAAAGCAAAATTAGGTCTCCTAGGCGACAATGAGAACGATAACTATTTGATTGCATTTCTTTTAAAAGTGAGTTTCTTTCCTTGGTTAAATATTTGAGTCGCCCTTTGACAGAAGAACTAAAGCTGAAACTGACAGAAGTCTTTTACTGTTTATTAGCTCATGGAAGATACAAAAGCGGATTTTACAATGACTTTTCGGGAGCTCAGTGAGATTTCAGAAGACCAGCTGAAGAGCATCAGCATTCCTAAGGTATTTGAGGATACATGTGAACGGTCCTTAAACTTGAAAACATCATAATGACATTAAGAGAAAATGCTCATTATTCTTTTAAGATTAAATTGTGGAAGTAGGATTGGTTGGAGACTGAAACTGAAATTATGTACAGGGCTGGGTGAAAATGACTGGTTGGATACTGGGTCCTGCTTGTTTGTTTTGGGAAGAAAAGGATAGCTGAGCTTAGTAAAACAGCTGCATGTTCCACTGTGGACATGTTTCAGTCTCTGTTTCCATGGCAGCACATCATGCAGGAATCTGATAGGTAAGCCAAATGGTGGGGGATGGACGGACCATCATTTGCAATGACAGCTATTACGAAGATTTTGAAGGGTTTGAGAACTTATTTTTGTTAACTCACCTTGATCCCATATTTTGGTAGTGTGTTTCTATTAATAGGTTTAGAATAGATTGGTCCCACAAGGTACTAAGCCTTCACCTTGTCTTGATTCTACTTGCCCAGTGCAAAGCTATTTGTACATTCACCTCCATGCTAGATGGACTCTACAAAGGAATGCACAGTCTCGCCATTAGCAAGAACAGAGTAATCCCTCAGTGTTGAGGAGCTTGAACTGTGGGCTGTTGGGGCACATATTGTCCCAGCACGCGTTTCTGTAGCTCAACAGAGTGTAGAGGTTCATATAAGTCTCTGCAACCTGGGAATGTGCCTAAACCTCACTTCAACACATGGCCTGACATGTTCAACAGAAGGATAAAGAATATTTTGTTTACATGTTCTGTTTGAGGGAAGTCACTATCATTGGTGGTGTGAAAGATGGAGCATTGGATACAATAAAAATACTAGCCCTGAGGATCACTCCCAGATGATAAGTTTTGTGATGCCAGATGTAATATCCTGCATGGTTAAAAGATGACCTGTTCTCAAACAAGGATTTTATATATATTGAGAGAAAAATAAGCATAGCTTATATTGGTTTTTTTGTGGAAAGAATTTGCCAGTGGCAAGTTATGTTCCCTTGCAGATAGTTCTTATTTCCAGAGAGGATCAATGGCCGAAATCCCGCACAGATATTGCAAGAATCATAAATCAATCCATCTTCCTTGCAAGAAGTTTTGCTTCCTCCCAAACCAGCATGTTTGACATTCATATACAGTATCCCAAAACAATTGGGATGCCTTCTTGTATGTCTTGTATGCCTTCATTTGATTTATAGGCAGGTTTCCAAAATATTTAAATTACTTATTCTGGGGAACTATTTTTTGCTACTGTGCGATTTTTGCCTAGTGAAATGATTCCCATA
The DNA here is from genome assembly GCF_951804945.1 of Podarcis cretensis. NCBI lineage: Eukaryota > Metazoa > Chordata > Lepidosauria > Squamata > Lacertidae > Podarcis > Podarcis cretensis. Next base: position 21,754,908 of record NC_137181.1, read on the forward strand.
GCTTATAAAACACAGAGAAACCACAGTTCCTGGCTTAAGGAACAGATTTTACCTTAGCTTGGTGCAGTGCTGTTGTAGATTACCAGAAATATTTGTGGAGAGTATATCACTGCTATATGCCACCCAAACTGCTGCATGTTATCCATATATTGGGAAGTGATGTGTGTATTATTATTGATGTTAAGTAATAGTGTGTGATCAATTCTTTCCATGTAGGAATTTTGGGCTCTGCAAGATGTGGCTAAACACAAGCTTTTTTCCAGCTGGGTTGTGTTGTACCTCTTGAGGTTAAAAAGGTAAAGAAATGCAATTCTGGACACTTACAGGTAGAGGGAATTTCAAATTTCACTGGATCCCCCCTTCCCCCTTCCAGATACCTTATCAGGATCAGAACAGTTGTGCCGCTAACTCAGCACTCATCTTTCTATAATGGCTAGATATTAGCATTGAAGAAAAATAATAATCCTAAAATGTGTTTCTCCTCTGTGAAAATAATGCAGTTTTGATTTATTTTAAGTGAATGTGTAAAACTGAAAAATATATGCATCAGATATCTTTATATCAGATGATCATACTCATTATTGACGGGTTGGTCCTTTGATTTCTCCCAACCCTGGTAAAAACACACACAAATTCTAACCCAATTAATGCAAGCAGAAGAAATTCAATTAAGCAAACTTAGTAGTAATATGAGAATGTTGAAGAGCTAGGATGGGAGGTGGGGAAGTGCAAAGAAATAATACCAGTGGGGCCAATCTTCCCCTTGTCCCACTGTGTTCTTGAAGTTCTTGGTTGGGCTTGCAATAACTCCTGTCTGAAATCATGGTAGTTTGTAGCATTGTCAGTGTACTGTGCTAGACTGACCAATGGCCTGACTGTCTATAAGGCAACTTAGGGTTTGGTCTATCCATGCCAGTCATCAAATCCATATAAAAGGATCTGTAAGAAAAGCATCCCTCATGATTCTCCCCTCCCCAACCGCCCAGATTTACAAATTTGAGCATTTTCCTTCCCAACAATTGATACATATTTTTGGAGTTGCCTTTCAGTGGGCAGTGCATGTTCAAGTCTGTGCATTGTGTATTAAGTGTTTTATGTATTACTTTGAGACTTCTGTATGAAAGAGACTGAATATTTAAACCAGTAGATTCCATAGGCATATTCAGTGCTTTTTTCTGGGGGTACACAGGTACCCATACCCCTAAACATTTTGTGAATCTTTGTACTTTTGTCCATTTACTGTATTTATTTTTTCCGATTTGAACTATAAAATGGTGGGTTTCTTGAGCCAAAATGAGAGTACCCCTAAATATTTTTAAAGAAAAAAAGCATCGGGCATATTCCTTGATCATCAGTTTCTGGTCATGAAGAATATAAACTGTTGTGAAACCTGCATAATTCATTTTTCCATACTTTATAATGATGCATTTTTGTGAATACTTTATTAATTTTTTTTTTAAAAAAAAAAATAGCAAGCAGTGTATCAGTTAAATGCAGAATTGTAGACATGGGACAGAGGCTGTGGTTCAGACGTAACAATCTTAGTAAACCATGATTTATTAAGATCAGAGCCTTATCAAGTATCCTAGTTAATAAGTCAAGCTTTAGCCACGGTTTTCCAGTTCAGGTGTAATGCCGAATGTGATTGAAACAAACAATAATGGAAGCACTAAGGCTGCTGAACAAGGGGAAAGACAAAGGAGAAGTGCATGGGCCTGATGCTTATTCTCAGTGTAATAAACCATAGTTTATCCACCTGAGTTCAATATGTTTGAACCAGCCCAGAGCAAGAGGCACAAACTAATCTTCATGACCCTGTTTTGTGTGTACAATATAGGAACCCAGGTGATTCTGATTCCAAGCGAAACAAAAGAATGACGAGTGAGTGAGTCAATAATTTATTGTCTTCTCAACAATTAAGTCGCATGCCCTTCCTGTAGGCCAGATATTTCTTTCAATAATTGTTTACTGATGTGACATTACATTGGGTTTCCAAGCACCTTAAAGTAGACTCTTGTGATTTCCATTCCCTGAGGGCAAACACGCCTCCCCCCCATTCCTGAGTTCCCACACACTTTACACCCATGTAGAATATGCCATGTGTGCAGTAGATATCAGGCTGGGACTTAGTGTGCTAACATATCACATATACCATATACTTGTTTCCCTAGAGCTAACTCTGCTGGGGTGGGACTTGAAAACCAGTAGCCCCTTCCTCTAGGCTCTCTTGAGACAGAAATAATTGCCAGTTTGGGGAAAGTGAGCGATTTTACAAGAAACCTGCCTCTGCGGCACACCAGTGTAGATCTGGCGTGAGGCACCGTTTGCCTTCCAGATTTTGTTGGACTACAACTCCCATGAGCCCCAGCAAGCACGGCTAATAGTCAGGGATGATGACCAGCAACACATGGCGGTCCAAAGACTCCCCACACAATCTTTATCCTGCTGTGTTCACAACCATACTGCCACCAGTTTGGTTTTCTGGGCTTAGTGATTTGGTTATAAAAACTAATCTAGCAGGAGCTTTGCGTGGCATCTTAGAGAGCACTGCTGGATGAGGTACACTGGACTGGATGGATCACTCAGTACATGACTCCTTATAACTTTGTCACTCGAGCTCCTAAGCCCATGGGCTAAGGTGGTAAACATAAGGGTTGGTTGGTTGGTTGGTTGGTTTATTTGAACAGCACTTTGAAGCATTTGGGAAAATAGCTTTGAAAAGGAAAGCCTCATATAGCTATCATTATGCTACATCAACATGTGCCTCTTAATGCTGCTTACTGTATCGGATATAAAAAGAAACAGATTTGTCTTTCATCTCCAAAATTCATTCACCTGCCCTGCTGGCCCTGAAGAATAACAGGACTTAAAACACAGATAGTTGAGCAAGCACCATCAGGTATATATTAATGTTGCATATTAATGACATTAATCTGCCAGGATTGCAGGCTTGTATTGGTTTTTCATTCCATATCAGCTTCAGGATACCTCTAGGATCCTGGAATACCTCCAAGATCAGATTACAGATAGGTAGCTGTGTTGGTCTGCCATAGTCAAAACAAAATAAAAAAATTCCTTCCAGTAGCACCTTAAAGACCAACTAAGTTAGTTCTAGGTATGAGCTTTCGTGTGCATGCACACTTCTTCAGATACACTGAAACAGAAGTCACCAGACCCTTCTATATAGTGAGAAGGTGGGGAGGGGTATTACTCAGAAGGGTGGTGGGAATGGGTAATTGGCAGATAGCTGTGATGAGCCTGTTGACGACTCTTAACGACTGCAATAGGTCTTACAGGAAAAAGCAAGGGGTGAGAAGGTGAAAAATGGCTTTGTCATGTATAATGAGATAAGAATCCAATGTCTTTGTTCAGACCAGGTCTCTCCATGGTTTTAAGTTTGGTAATAAGTTGCAATTCAGCAGCTTCTCTTTCCAGTCTTTTCCAAGATCAGAGGCATTCATCATATCATAGGGAACAATTGCAACAGAGGGTGGTTGCTCCCATGACTGGCTTCTGGGCTTTGCGTAGGCATCTGTCCCAATATTACCAGACACGCACTTGAAGTCTCGATCTGTTTACAAGAATCTCCACTGATCCCACAATTCAGTGTAAACCTCTTCGTAGATGAGCATTTATTGTTCTGGTGGATAGATTTGGTGGTTTCATTTTCAAATGCTGTCTGACTTCTAACCCTAACCAGTTTGAGACAAGTTGGAGAAAAAAAATAAGGCTGTTTCAGAGCCCCTCACCCCATTCAGGAGCTGTAACAAATCTTTGGTTGTGATTATGTTCCTTCCAAACATTTGTTACATACACCGTGAACATTCTCGAGTGCCTTACTTGTTAAGTTTTAATTTAAAGGGATTTGAAAGTGGCCACCTTCGAACTTCTCTTTCTTTGACAAGTTTCTAATGGTGGGAAAACAAAAGGTGCATTCTTTTGCTTGTTAAGAATGGGAAATCGGTGCTACTTTTGAAAAGTAAAGTTATATAAAAATTGTATAACCTAGAAATAAGGATTGAGGATGAAAGAAGCCTATCATAAATTGTCACCTTTTAAATATTTCAAATTCAGGAAAATTTGGGAACACTCTTTTCCTGCACTAGTGCAGCTGTAAGTTGTTGTGTTGTGATAATACAGGCAATTTCACACTTAATTCTAGGCACTCTGAAAGTAGCAGGGTGGTGAAGGAGTTGTAAGCATGAATTTTTCTTCCTGTTTTAATGTCCATTTCTTTCAGATCTTTAATTACTTCCTTATATCGGTCTTAAGAAAAGATGTGGATGTCAGTATAATAAATCTCAAGAGAAAAGCCCCTGCTGATTTTTTATATGTGCAAATAGATTCTTATTTTTGGCTACAGGTATAAATCCTAGGTACGTGCTCAGAAACTGGATGGCCGAGTCAGCTGCGCAAAAGGCAGAAAGGAATGACTTTTCTGAGGTATCTTGCTAACTTGTTTTGACTTTTTATGCTCAAGAGACTAAAAGATACAGTCATCAAGGAATAGAAGCATAAACTCTACAAACCGTTGAGTGAAAAAAACCGCTTAATTGTAACCTGTGTAGAAGAGTGTATATAATCATAGAATTGCACAGTTGGGATACCAGGGTTTGTTCTGTAGTTTTGTCTGTGTATAATGCTTTTTTTAAAAAATAATAATAATATTGTTTTACTTTCAGGTCCACCTCTTGCAGCAGGTTTTGCAACACCCCTTTCAGAGGCAGGCAATGGCTGAGAGAGCTGGTTATGCACAACGCCCCCCCGCTTGGGCTAAAGACATTAAAGTCAGTTGTTCATCTTGATGAAAAGAAACTGAGATCAAGATTAAATGAAGGGGTATAGCCTTCAAGTAACACCAAACGACAATAAAAGGACACATTTAGAATTTTAATCAATCATGCACTCTGCTCCTATTCCTGTTGTGTCATTCAGTGGCTCAATTCTCCTCTTCCTCTTGCAAGATCATCCTGTTTTGGCTATACCCCTGATATGGCCAATTACTGAACAATGTTGCCCAACCACTTCTATGTAAAATTAGCTGCCTTCTGCATTTCCTGGTCAGAAGATCAGTGGCTCCTGCAATTCCTGCAGTCTCCATTTCTCACACTTGGAACTCAAGGATTTAATTTGGTCTGCATTTTAAATGAATTGATCTGATACACCCTTCCCAGGCTAATAAATGGATTAGAACAGCCCCCCCCCATGTGCTGCCAAATCTGTACCACAATTCTCAGCTCAAAAAATAGTACGAAATTGTGTAAAAAAAATGTGTATTACTGGGTAAAAAGCATACAAACATGCCAATTTTCATGCAGTTAAAATCAATAGATTGATACAGAAACAAGGTGGAACATAATTCTGAATCATTTCATGCAGAACTGACAGACAGGAAGCAGGCAAATCCATCCATTCTTATCTGGAATTATTGGAAGCAGAGTTAAGCACTTGCTCCTCTTCCCTCCTGCTTGCCATTTTAATTTCCTCGTAACCAACTCTCTCTGCTCTTGCTGTGCCACAATCATAGGAATTGTTTGTGACTGTCCACGATTCAGCTTTGTACAAGAGGCACCCCAAATTCTGTAGTCTCCAAGGCAGCAGAGTCTGCCTCTTGAGGGTCCCATAAATAACCTTGGCACATGATAAATGGATCTAGAAACCAGGATTCTAATTTTGTTAGAACAACAAAATCTCAACCCATCTGAGAAACACACAGAGTTAAGTTGACAAAGAATAGGGCAGTATGGGCAAATAGTTGAACTGCAGCAAGCACCACTTTTATCATTTCAAGAACAGCTTTTGATCTAAGTACCATCTATAGCCAAGGTTCTTCCTAGTGTCTCTGCAACTGCATTGAAATATTTGGTTTGCAAGCTAGTTCTGCTGGGAAGCCATTTGAGGATTGGCCGCTGACAACTCTCCAAGGGTAGGATTTAGTCTCCATGCTGTCCATTTCTGTTTCCCAATTTTAGGCGTAACTGTTGTGCTCCTGAACTGAATGTTTAGAGAAGGAAAGCACTTGCCATTCCAAAGAATGTTTTGCGTATGCGTGCGCTACATGCTTCAAAACAAACTGTGCTGCTTGTTCATTAACTTTGACACTTTTATGAGGCATTGAAGAGGATTTTATTCAGGAGCTGGCAGTCAAAACAAGCTCTGTCAAAATGAACACTTGGAAGATTAAGGTGAATCATAAATGATGAAAGAGGCGTAAGAACTCATAAATGCCTTAACGTATTCCGATCATCATAAAGTCTTTAGGAGACAAATATTTTTAGGCATCACTTAAAAGACAATTGCTAACTTGGTTGCTGTGGGAAGAAGAACTGAAACTTGCGTATCTTTGGCCTTGCGTTATATTGGATAAATAACCAGAGACAGCCTGCAGATACGACAGCTGAAAGCAGCATTTTGGTTGGGATTTCTCACTTCAAAACAATTGAGGAAACAGGTGTGGCACATTATAGTCAGGACAACCTGTGAATAATAAAGCCTCAAGTGGAAGTGTTCACTGTTATCCAAATGGTTGGTTCTCGCTGTATCTAATAGTACTAGTTCTTTAAAAAGTATGGGGTTGGTGGGTGGAATTGTTGAGACAGCTGCCACTGCAACTGTTGTAGTACTGTTTTCAGTCTCCTTATTTTTGCAAATCAGGTCATGCCTGTCCATACATTTGCCATACATTTACAGGGTAAGAACAGATTGTGCAATCTACATGAACACATGCCCAGGGAAAATCCAATTAAATAGCCTATTAAACCTTCAATTGATTAATATTAGTCAGCCTTTAATTTGCTATAAGGTTCTTTCCTCTTTTTTGCTAGATCCAAATCTCCTTGGGAATCTGCCTCTCCCTTGGGACACTTCCCATGCTTCAAGTTGTGTTCTTCAGCCTCAAACCAGGAACATGGGAAGCCACCATTTTGGAACAAGTTGCAGGGGCGGGTAGGGGGGAAATGCATTGCTTTGGGATACGTTGGGATGCCTTTCTCTAGCACATATTCCTTTGGACCACCAGGAAGAGCTGTGGACAATTTATCTGGGCCACCCTCTCCCTGATCCAACTAAAACCGCACATTAATCTTCATTTAAACTGCTTGTTTCATGATGTCTCACCCCTCTTCTTTTGCAGTGCTTTCATTAAATCGGACATTAAGTCTCCCCCTTGTTCACCTGCATCCCCCCTTGGAGGAAGCCCACTTTGCCTAGGCCCTCCTGCCTGCCCAGTACTTTGTTCCTGTCTTTTAGGAGGAGGTGGAGGTTTCTTTCTGATAGGCGGAGGCATCATGGGGGCAGAGACTGCAGGAGGTGGCGGCGGCAGTTCTGGAGTGCCAGTGCCCACAGCAAAGGCAGGTGGTGGGGCTGGAATGAAATCAGGAGGATCTTCATAGTATTCAGGCGGTGGCGGTGGTGGCGGCAAGTCCTCCAACGCAGTGGGAAGCAGTATTGATTCAGGGGGTGGTGGAAATTCGTCTGGATCTGATGTGGCAATTGTGTTTCTTCTCTCCATATTTTGGGGCAGGTTCAACGAACCAGTAAAAGCAGAAGATCGTCTTTGAGGAGGGGGTGGTGGGTGTAGCCCACCAGGTTTACGGAGGTGTTTCGGTTGTGGCATGGGAGATGGTGGCGCTCGCCTGGTGTCAGTGGTGTTGTCTGGTTTCGTAACCTTTTAAAACAAAGGAAGCATTTCAAAATGAGAGGTGAATAATAAAAGAAAGACTGCAGGTCCAGCAGGAATTATGTCTTCCTTAGTATCAAGGCAGCAGGGAGAATATATAACACTGGGATTTCCATTTGTGTCTATTTAGCAGTAAAAATAGATGCGTTCCAAAACTACAAGGATTGTTTTTTGCAAAACCAGACAATCTGAAGGACTCCCTCCTGTCTATGGCCATTTAAGTTTACTTACAATCTCAGTGCCTCAAATTATATTACCATTTCCTGATACCCATTTGATGTAGGGAGATTTAGCGTAGGTACTAACTGTTATGAATGTGAAGCTACAAGGAGTCTAAACAGAAGGACAACCTCCTGGCAGCCTGATAGAAAATCCAGTCTTTCCTCAAGTGTTCCAGGACTAGGAATCAGTTGCCAATTTTCGTTTCAATGGTATAAACATTTGAAGCGGAACAGAAGCTAAGTAGATTGGCAGCTGAGTCTTACCTGAACGTTTACAGTGTCCACAACAGGGGAGCAGCGGCTGTGTGACACAGACAAGCCTGCCTTTCAACATTTTGCCACGAATCATCACCACCACCTACAGCCTCTGCTGCCTGAGGCAGCTGGGCCACTCTGCCAAATAGTAGGGCTGGCCCTGCATTCTGGCCCTGCATTGACCTGGCATTGCACACAGCTATATTTCCTTGGCTTGCAAACACAGTGCAGTGCTCACATAGTGTGAATGCAGCTACTTTAGCCCTTTACAACTGATATATTGCTTTGCTGAATTAAGCTCAGTGCTTACTGCATTATCTTTAGCTTTTGGGAAACCATTGGGAAATAGGAGCACTAAAAAGGCCTGTACACAGAGTAGTTAATACCTACTGTATCTCCTCCAGAGGCTGGTGACTGGAGCTTAACCTTGAATGCATTTTGCTAAGAACTGGGAGCAAGCTGGCTTCTATACATTTTCCTGCCCTTTTGTACCAATCACAGCCACTTTCCCTCCACATTCTCTTATAATGAAAGATGACTGGAATGTCTTAACCTCTAGCTGCACAGTGTACACAAACTGAACAGAAAGATAAAATGTTTGATCTTTTCCAAAGCTTGTGTCACACAAGTTAAATGAAAGTGTCGTCTAGGCTAGCAGTTCATTAGGTAAATGTTTGCCCTGGCAGAATATTAGGTGAGCTTGCCTTCACCATGTGGCTGCTAGACTATGTTCTTAAGATGAATAGAATCCCGTTGGCAGTGTAAGGAATGTGCTCTCCTTTCATTTGCAGGTGGCAGCTGGTAGCTGTTAAGAGAGTTGTGTCTGCATGGTAACCTTTAACTGAGTTCTAAGCACTTCTTGCTTCTAGTCATCTATAGAACGGTTTCTAGGTAGATCAAAAAAACCTCAAGTCTCCCTTACATTGAGCATATGCACACAAAATGGATAAGTGGAACGAACTGTTTCAGCTCAGTAAGTAACCAAGGCAGGTTATTTAAGGGTAAAGGGTTTATTTAACCCTATTTAAAGGGTAAAGGGACTCCTGACCATTAAGTCCAGTCGCGAATGACTCGGGGGTTGCGGCGCTCATCTCGCTTTACTGGCATAGGGAGCCGGTGTTTTGTCCGCAGACAGCTTCCGGGTCATGTGGCCAGCATGACTAAGCCGCTTCTGGCGAACCAGAGCAGCGCACGGAAATGGGAGCTCACACCGTCGCGGGGATTTGAACCGCCGTCCTTCTGATCGGCAAGCCCTAGGCTCCGTGGTTTAGACCACAGCGCCACCAAAGGTGCCCCAAAGTTTATATTTTATGCATCACCAGTTCCTAATTCATTTACAGGTACTTTGGCACAAGTGCTACAAGCCAAATGGAGAGCAAGGGTTCCTAAACTGGGCTCTGTGGACCACCAGTCCTCCATGAGCTTCATTTAGGTGGTCTAAAGTAGATGTGGTTGAAGATGGGAAATGACATTTCCATAGCACTAAATATTCATATTGATTTTTAATAGTATTCCTGTTGCTTTTTATTTCCTACTTGCTTATTTATTTATTTATTTATTTATTTATTTGATTTAAAGATTGACAAAAGTAGTACAGTACCTTTTGTGTGTTACAAGGGCTGTGGATGGCTGCAGCCAATGTGTGTAGACTTCTAGTCAAACTGCAAGAATGCATGGACCTCTAGGCTTCCCGCCTACAGATGTATTTATGTTAATGCTGAATTTATGATGATACGTTCAATTAAATTTGTACCTTTGGCATCTCAGCAGGTTTCTCAGGTTCTGAAGAATTTGCAGCAGCGAGGGTCGTGCTTTGGGGGACTTGTCCATTGGCATGAGTACTACCTAGGATACACAGTTAAAAAGAAAGAAAGAACAGGCTTGCAAAACCAAATTCGAGTGAATAAAGGCAAAAATCATTCTTATTTTGAATCACGATTGAAATAATACACTAAGCTGCACAGGATACTAAAGTACCCTGTGAATAGTTTTGCATGATGTTGTTGATGCTTCTCTAAGGAGCTGCAGACATGCCCTACTCCTGACAAACTAAGTAAGGGAACAAAGCCAAGAAGAAATCTCTGTGGCTTGAACTGTACTGTTCTGCAGAGGATTATGTGAATTTGTTCAGTTGGCCAGGAGTGTCATATCTTACTCTTCAGTTTAGGATATGCAGCAGCTTCTCTCTCTTCCCCCACCCCCCTTGAACTTCTAGTTTCCCTTTTTAGAAAATGTTGAGCTGGCAAAACAAGAATATGTTTCAGTGAGAATTCTTCAACCTTGGGAGCCCAGCTGTTGTTGAACTCTTTGACACTTATCATCCCCAGCCAGCTTAGCCAATTGTCAGGGATTCTGGGAGTTTTAGTGCAACAACTTCTGAAGACCCAAAGTTGAAGAGGCCAAGTTAAGCTATAACTAAAATACAATCCAGAAGAACTATAGTACACTTTGGGAACTATAGTACACCTGTGTCCAAATGTTAAGAACATGGGAAGCTACTTTATACAGAGTCAGACCTACTGCTCCATCTAGCTCAGAATTGTCTACACTGAAGGCTCATCTACTTTTTCGCTTCTCCAGTGATTTCAATGCATGAGCCCAAGAAGTTTTTCTCTTGTCCCACCCTTTTCTCCAGGAAAACCCACTGCTTACCGCTGAATCAGAACAAACGCCAATCTGCAGAAAACCCAACATGCAGGATACTCTTCCATAACTTATGTACGCACATGCACAATTTAACATTTACCATATATCATATACCTTTTGAAGATGATATTGCAGCAGTGGAAGATTGAACATTCCCTAGGTTGGTCAGTCGAGAAGCTAAGCCAGCCTTCTGCACTGCGCGGGTGTAGTTATCATACAACGTCTTTCCATACTGAGAAAATAAGCACATGCTTTAGCCTATATACAGAATATTACCACCAATGCCCCTTCAAAAGAATAAAAGCACACTTTCCTGCTTCCTGATGTTTTGACTAATACAACCAACCCTCCACAGAGATACTCTCCAGTGAATGGTACTAGGTCTGCCTATAGCATCTAGTATAAATGTCAGTTCTATAAAACTACAGGCGCAAGGATTTGTTTAAACACATCAGAGCAGATGGGTGTCTAGAATCCAATACATTTGTAAAGTCATTTCCATTTGTTGGGTTCAGAGATCACCTACAGCCCATTCTATTAAGTACTGTATTTGGCAAGAGGCAATTTAAACCTTGAATCCCTAGGTTTACAATGGCTTAAATTCACACGCTGGATGAACTCACTTGTGGACCTAGCCCATCCTATTTTATCTGCTTATGTAAGAATTCCAACCACACTCTTCTGATGCTTCATTCAGGGTGGTTTGCAACACTGATCGGAGGAGGCTGGTGCATTAGGCCAACCAGGACTTATCCCTACCTCACAAAATGTCTTGCTATTACATTTCTGCACCTTACCACAAATGTGGTAAAACGGGGGTGGTAACCTCTGGCATGTTCATACAGAAGACTGGCTTGCTGGGTGGTTGCACTTCATGGTGAGTTATCAGCTGGCAAACTATTACCTGAATTCACCCACTGGCAGTGCAGTCCATGCATGAACTGATACATGCTGCAAATCAGAAGAGCAACTTTCACCAGATGGGAATCCTGATCCACAGGTATAAACCATGTGTGAGCACATTACAATCTTTGTCTTGTTTTCCTTACTGCAGTTAGAACAGCTTATTCATAATTTTTCAGATGGCTGATGAGACTTCTCTAGGCTCCCACAACCTAATTACATTTGCATCTGTATTATTTCACATTTACACAAATGTCTATCCATTGTGTGCCCATATTTTACCTGGAAAGGAACAAGAGTTATTTTTGTCCGTTGTGAAAATCAACAAATTATACAACTATTTTTTGTGTGTGTTTTAAAAAAACGACTGCACATCTTGCACTTCATACCTTTGCAATCCTTATGCCAGTTACCCACTGATGTAGAGACTGCCGGTCATCACAGCACAAATATCTGATATACTGAGACTCCTTCTGTATCTGGGGGTGCTATTAATAATAAAAAAAATTATCATTAAAATAGATTGAAATTAAAATAAGTGGAAAGGGTGGTCTTATATTAGCGGGAAACAAATTAGATATACATCTGTGAACAAGTCACAAAATGCTTAATAACAAAATGCTACTGATTATAAACACATTTGTAAGGAGACATTTGTCGGGTGGAAGCTTAGCTTGAAACGGCCTACTTTCAACATGACTTCCAGCCAAGTAAGTGTGAGGCATGTCACAGTTCTGAGCTTAGCGTTCAGTATATAAATTGAGGTCTCTATTGAGGATTGTCATCTGGCAGTTGTATAAGCTAGAAGATTAACATATCTGCAGTTTCCAAGAAGCAAGCAAATTTTTGAGAAGCATATGAAGTGGTCTCTGCTCCACATCCCCTAATTTAGGATTTCTGTGTCTCTGTTTAGGATCTGGTGTCAGCTTGCATACATATTTTCCCTGGTCCCAGTATTTTTTCTGCATACGTTAAAAAACAACAACAAATCCATCCCTGCCCCTCACCGCCTCCCTACTATGTGTGTTTATTTTTGAGGTTGTCATGCATTAACTTCAAAGTATAACCTTGTTAGTGCTTAATGGAAAATCTGCTTAGTGCTTAATGGAAAATGCTTAATGGAAAATCTGCATAAAATGTAGACTATAAAAATACATCTGATCATGAAGTCCAATGTGTTCTGAGTTCTGTATTTAATTCATTTACTATTTAGCTAATTTATGTGCTGCCCTTTAACAGAAAATATCCCAAGGTGAGTTTCATAACAAACTTGTTCCACCTAATCACTAGTACATGGCAGCAAAGGTAAACGCTCAAAACTTTGACCCAATTTGGCCCATGACACCTATTCCTTTTATAACATAAGGCATATGTTTACTGAATACATAAATTGTTCAGACTGTGGCAGGAATCCACCCAATACTCAGGTGAAAATGTGGTGTGATCTTTTAGAATAATCAAGTGAAACTTGTCTGTAATTTTATCAGGACAAATTATTTGTTCACTGTTGCAACAATTGTTTTTTCAAAATGTATCTTCTGCACCATGAAAAATGTAGGGCAACTAAAATGTTCGCATGCTAAGTAGAATGGTCAGCTCAGTGCTGATGAGTACTTCCATTCTAGAAATGATTCTTCCGTCTTCTATTGGGCCAGAGAACTAGGAATTTTGATGCGTTGTAAGTATCTGTTAAATCCAGCAGATGGCATCAGATACTTTTCAATTTTTAAAGATCGCTTTTAACCAAAACAAACATTACCATGACGCTAACCTTTGCCAGTCTTCCTTAATATTCCAAATAATATACTTCATTATTTTTAAAAGGAAGCATTGCAGATTTTCTGAAGTGTTTTTAAATTCAAATATCTTCACTTGAAACTCCCCTCATGAAAGCAGCTTTTCTTTTTAAAGAAATAAAAAGGCTGGCAGGGTTTTTGACACCTGAGCTGGTGTGTAATATTTAGTTATACCCTCCAGTTCCTTTCTCTTGTCTTCTCTCTGAAGCATTCTCATTAGTTATTGGCTGCCAATTCCAACATGAGGCAGGGCTCCCCTGTCTTAAGGTCTGCAACTCAGTGGCTACATGGCTTAGCGTGAAAGCTTGAGTGTGTGAGAATTCCTGCCCCCTCACATTCTCCAGTTGCTTTGATGTAAGCCAGGCATGTCCAAAGTCTGCTTCGGGGGTCTAATCCGGCCCACTGGTCGGTTTAATCATTTAATCCGGTCCCCGTGGCAGAATATGTCCTGGGGGAAAATCCTTTTTAAAAAATGCTTAATAACTTTGGTCAGCCCTCACGCATGTTCAGATCATCAAATCTGGCCCTATTTGAAAAAAGCTTGGGCACCCCTGAGTCCTAAGCTATAGTTTGGCTTAGCGGGTCCCCCAAACCTGGGCTTGTGGTTTGTCTCCTTCAGGCAAACCACGAGCAGTAAACCCAAGAACGAAACCTTGGTTATAGATCATGGTTTGTTTGAAGCAAGACAAACCATGAGACCCAAGTTCAAGTGACATGCTCAGCTAAACCACGGCATCTCTCTTAGAAGCTCTGCAGCAGTAGCACCAAGATGTGGCTGGGATCTCCTCTCTGAGAAACACATATGTGTCTTGTGTATTCACTCTTAGCCATATGTACGAACTGGATTAATGTATGGAAGGGAGCGTTTTAGGAGAAGTAGCTATTTCCATTATAGCCATTAAACTTTTACATTTCAAAGCAGAAGCCTACAAACTCTTTGGTGCCTGATAGAAGCATTCTTATTTAGACAAACATGCCCAGATGCTTAGAATGTTGGGGTAATTTTAATCTGTTTTGTTATTTTAGCTTTTGCATGTTTTAAAGTGTGGTTGTGTTCCCCCCCCTTTGATTTTACTGTTTTATCTTTTGTAAACTAGAATCATAGAATCATAGAGTTGGAAGAGACCACAAAGGCCATTGAGTCCAACCCCCTGCCAAGCAGGAAACTCTGTATGATTTTTGTGAAACAAATACATAATAAATACAAAGTCCTGTCCTGGTCATAAGCACATGGTGGGCATGACCTCCCATTAACTTGGCACATTAAGTTGGAACAGCTCTCATTGTTTGAAAGTGTGATTATATTATCACCAGTCAAATACTGTGGTGCCTCGCAAGACAAAATTAATCTGTTCCGCGAGTCTCTTCGTCTAGTGGTTTTTTCGTCTTGCGAAGCAAGCCCATTGACGGCTTAGTGGATTAGCGCTATTAGCGGCTTTTATCGGCTTATCGGATCAGCTGATAAGCGGCTTAGCGGCTTAGCAAAAGGGGGGGAGGGGAAAAAACCCGCAGGAACTCGCAAGACATTTTTGTCTTGTGAAGCAAGCCCATAGGGAAATTCGTTTTGTGAAGCGCCTCCAAAACGGAAAACCCTTTCGTCTAGTGGGTTTTCCGTCTTGCGAGGCGTTCGTCTTGCGGGGCACCACTGTACTCAGTTTGTTTCTTTGCATCACATCAACCAGTTTGCAAGGGGAAGCAGGCTGGGATGCAACAAGACGAACTCCGGATTTCAGCTTTATGCAGTTTTTGAGTTTATTACACTATGAAATATTTGTACCAGATCACATGGACTAGCCCTAGAAGGCCAACATTAAAGAACATGGCAACACAATTCTCAAAAGCACCATCTGAACGATGTCTCTAAAGGTTATTACCAAAGCCCAGCTGGATAGGCTGCAATGGCAGGTAGTAAGGCGTGGAAATAGGGTATGATGATGCTATTGTGCCAGCTTGTTCCCAGGGCACCAATTCTTTCACCCTAGATTAATTCCACATTATGCACCATTACTCTCAGGTTACTCATGCAAAACCTGCACCAATAATGCATAATTAAATTCTCCTGGTATCAGACACAACAGACTGACTAAACGAGCCAATTTACATTTAGATTACCTTACTACTGTCAACTGTGAATATATTTTTTATTAAAAAAAAACCTTGGGGTTAAGATTTTATGCTAGTGACTCTTTGAATTTCCAAAAGTAATGCCATAGTGCTCATAAGTTGAACTCAAAAGCAAATGCTCCTGAAAAGGTGCTACGATGCCCTAGGTTTTAGCAGGCTTTTCGGTTGAACATGGGGATGCAAATACCTAGTTGTTTGTTGGCAAAAAAGACAGACTACAAACATACTTGGAAGTTCCATTGAAATAAATAGGACTTAGTTCATTGCAACAAGGCCAAGGCCTGTACATAGCCAATCCTCAAAGCTCTGTGTCTGGCATGCATAACTGTTCATTTAAAATCAGTGCAAATTGGGATTTATCATTCAAATATTTCAACAGTTCTGGAGTCTGCCAGGCTTTCCAGCCAGACTAGGCATGATGCAGAATATTCAGTTCAAAAGATCCTCTGCATTTTAAAAAAAGTGTTAATAGCAGCTAGGAGCCTGGGAAACTGAAGAAACTTGGTGTGTAATGTGAAGTGTATCATGAGGGAAACTTTTATACTTCAATAATTCAAATCAGGATCATGGAGGCTGGGGGGGGGGGACTTAGCATTCCCACCATGCCATTTTTCCAATCAACGTTCATCTAAAACTCCATTTTGCACTGTCATACCTAATTTGTGTTGCAATCCTGGAAGCCAAGACCCAAGTCTGGGGCAAGTACTGTTGGATTAGAAAACCCCAGCAGAGATTTAAAATCACAAAACACTAAGCAAAGAAAAGCATGGAAATATAAGCTGTAAAAACTTTAAAATGTGCTCTTCTGTTGAGTCCCCAAATGTCCTCTTTTAAAAGCTTTTTCCAAGCTAATCCACACCCCACCGCACAGAGATAGACCACACCTTTGGTAAGTCATAAAATGGTTTATCTACAAAAATCTTCAAAGGTCAGATTCATGTGCTATTCCATGCAGCAGCCAGAAAAGATGCACAGGCAGCCAAAATATTATTTAATTACAAAAGGTAAAAGTTTCTAAACTATTGGTAAAGAAAAACCCCACTAGTTTCAGACTCCGATGTGGTCGAAAACAAAAGAGGCTGGTTAAAGCCATGCAGAGCTCCTTACATATTGAGTCACATGGAAAAGAGGACTATAATAAAGGCTTGGTGACCTTTTCCTCTCAAGGCCTGACAGGACAGCTTACTCTATGGTTTAAGCCCTTCATTGATTAGATTCAAAGAGGCTAGAGTTTTATGAGGTTGAAACCCTGCTATTTCCCTCTCTTACCTTTGCCCTCTAAAGATTGTTTATATCCAGAAACTCTAGAAATCTCACTTCCATTTCTAGGCTCTAACTAGAAGAGTTTTACAGAGCAACAGGATTGCACTACAAATGTGACACATGCTTACAACAGCCACTCCAGAATGCATGATCTTTTGTACCTACCTTTAAGACAAAACAGTGGTCTGTAGGTGCCTTATACTTTGCTTTGTACTGAACACCGTAATAAACATTTACGTTCTCAAACTGTATGAAGCAAGCCAAATCCCGAGATGTCTACAAAATTAAAGCCAAACACACCATAAATTATTATAGGCAAAGGTAAAAAAAGTAAAAATTATACGAAATTACATTATGACACTAAACACGGTCATCAGGTTAGTCTGATCCTGTTTCTTAATGCAAAGACTTTTAAGCATAACAACAACAGAGAGAATATCCGACTTGAGGCTTTTCCTGAGCTTTCAAGTTAAAAATGAGTAGCTGCACTAAGATTTACATCAGAAGCTGGTTTGTGTACTGATTTTCTGTGTAGCCTTTTTATTTCCTAATTCGGTACCATGAACTTTCCTAAACAGATTTCTTACCCACGTATTCTAACAATCTGACTTTAGTTTCCTTTTTAGAAGTGTACGCAAGTTACTGTGATCCCCTGGAACCAATGCAGCCTTAGATGTTTCTATTATGACTGTGTAAACACAACACCTTTAAAACACATTCAAAGCACATTCTTCTGCTCAAATACTTAAAGGCGCAGTCTGTATTGAGGCAACACCGGGGGTTGAAATTTTGCGCCCCTAATAATTTTGCACCAAGGGTAACCGCCCCTGTGGCCTCCCCAATCCTAAAACACTGGGTGGATCATCACTTTGAGGGGTAAAATACAATGCCCACATGTGCAAGAAAACCACATATATAATTCATGTTCACTGGAAAATGCCAGCATGGGTTCCACCATCTTTATAAAATAATGAATTTTTCTCCAGTCATGTTCAAGCTTTATTTGTATACAAGTGCAAAGCTGATCTGTGATTCTGCTCCAGGCTGCATTAAAAGGGCAAATCTCCCTCTCGCCTCTAGTTGCCTTTTGTCTAGTGCTGTGAAATAGCCCTTGCTTGTTCTTAACGGGTTGCTATGGCAACGAAGTTTTTCTTACTAGTGCACCCAATTTCCGAGCTAAGGAACTGTGAGTAAACGACATAACGCAGGCATTCATGTGATGCTTCTTTAATGGAAATGGAACACAAGTCTCAGAATTCTTCCTGACTTTGGCTACGCTTTAAGCCAACTGATGGCAAACTAGATGCGGCGTTAAATAGGTATTTGCATTTAACATGCACGTTTATAAAGACTGCAAATGGAAGCTCTGCTGCGGGGCGGGTCTCAATAGACATGGCGACTGCAGCAAGAGTCCCTCCTCTGAAGTTCTTTGCAATTTTCTCAGCTCCGCAGCAAGGAAGCAAGGGTTAAACTCACCCTCCACACCTGATGCTATCCTGATAACTATCACAACCACACGTGGGCCTTCTGTTTGTGTTTTAATACTGCTAACCCCCCATCATCCACTCCAAACGGCTTCCTCCCAAATCAGCTTTTCCTGGACTGAGGATGGGGGAAAGGTGTGTTAGGAGTTCAGTTATGCATAGCTGCAGGTAACCGGTCATTAGGACCTGAGAGAAAAGCATGCTTGTAGACCTTAAGGACATAAAGCTAGGAAGGGCAGGGCAAATTGCCAGTGGGTGGGATTTCAGTGCCATGCACTGTTCATGGCCCCTTGCACAACCAAATTAAGCGGAGGCCTGTAAAAGCTGCAAATAATGAATTTGCATCTTTACAGGTCCCAGACTGTAACATGCTCTGTGATGTTTTAAGTGAAGAATATATGCACGCATGTTACTGGTAGAACAGAGATATGTCCCTCCAGCCGTGAATTGCTGTTCACTTTCCTTATGTATTTCTGGAAGGCAATTCAAGGTGAATTTTCAGACATGATACTGCCGGACTGTGCCCATTCACCTCAACAAAATGTGCATGAATAGAATGGAAATCCCATAGTACAATACTGGATTGCACCCTCAGACTTGGATCCACGCAGCAGTGGATCCACTACTGAGCCTTCTGCTCAACTGAGGACGTCCCCCCACCCCCTCACCAATTTAAGCTGATTTCCACCCTCCCTCCAGCTATAGTCTCCTTTACTATCCCTTATGCATTTGTGGGAGGGGGCACATGGGTGGCAACTATAGGAAGCTCAAACTTGTTAGTAATATACCAAAATAATAGAGTCAGAGAATCCCTTTGCCTCTGTGGGGGGCGGGGAACCAAAACAAAAGGAGAGAGAAAAGGGATTCCTTGTCTCCCCTCAAAAGCTACATCCTAGGGACGTGGGTGGCGCTGTGGGTTAAACCACAGAGCCTAGGACTTGCTGATCAGAAGGTCGGCGGTTCGAATCCCCGCGACGGGGTGAGCTCCCGTTGCTCGGTCCCTGCTCCTGCCAACCTAGCAGTTCAAAAGCACATCAAAGTGCAAGTAGATAAATAGGTACCACTCCGTGCGCTGCTCTGCTTCTCCAGAAGCGGCTTAGTCATGCTGGCCACATGACCCGGAAGCTGTACGCCGGCTCCCTTGGCCAATAAAGCAAGATGAGCGCCGCAACCCCAGAGTCGGTCACGACTGGACCTAATGGTCAGGGGTCCCTTTACCTTTACCGTTATTATCCAGACAAAGAACAATCATTGGTAGAAAAAAATGCATGGCAAATATGCTAAAGGAAGGAAGGTAGGAAGGAAGAAAGGAAGGAAGGGAGGGAGGGAGGGAGGGAGGGAGGGAAAGAAAGAGGCTATCAAAGCCAAATTTGATACTTTCTCTAACTTTCTCTTTAGCCTGCCTTGAACAATGGCAAGACTCTTCCGCTTGCCTCGAGCCAAAAGAAAACCCTGAATGTCTGCAAACTGTCGAGATACGTTTCCATAGGGAACTAGACGAAAAGTAATGGCACCTTTTTACTTTGAATGGGCAACTGCAGATTTGGCCTTTTTGGTTTCCTTTCATGCCTGGGTTTTAAAGAAACGAAATGTTTTTTTAATCTAACTGGAAAAACAAACCTGGAGGGAGTGGGGGTGGGAGCAGCCCCAAAGGAGCTCAGCAACTCTATTCTAATATTTGCACAAGTGCTGCAGCCCAAAAAAGGAGCCCTCTCAGGTGCACCAGATGCTGCCCTTAGCATGTCACCTCGGGATTTCTTTACTTTCACCTTCATGAATTGCTTTATTGCCTGAAAGGATTTCTTTGACTTGCCTGACCTTGGTCTTTCCTTTGGGTACGTAATAAATTCCAGAAGCTCGCAGGAGAAAATAACGTCTCTTCCAGGACTTCTTCCCGTCTTCTTTTAAATAAAGGGCCCCTTCAACTTCTGGTACAATGACAGATGTGCCACAGAAGCTTTCCTGTGGAGTGAAAATGGGGTTAGACAAAACAGAAGCGGAACGCAGGAAACGTCAGAGCCAGCTAGCTCAGTTCTGCCTGCACAGGCTGGCAACCACTTTCCGGGGCTTCCAGACTAGAGTCCTTCGTAGCCCTACCTAAAGATGCCAGGGGCTGAACCTAGTTATACATGCAAAACATGTGCCCTATCACCGAGCTATGGCCCTTTGTAGGTCGTAAAGGCTATTGAGATTATGTACACCAATGA
Source organism: Podarcis cretensis (assembly GCF_951804945.1). Classification (NCBI taxonomy): domain Eukaryota; kingdom Metazoa; phylum Chordata; class Lepidosauria; order Squamata; family Lacertidae; genus Podarcis; species Podarcis cretensis. The sequence goes on from NC_137181.1 coordinate 21,775,485, forward strand.
TTTGCGCACTCAAAAAAGCACTACACATAGGGAAACAGCACAACAGATGGGGATCTTTCAGAGCCTTTCCAGGGACTGAACTTCAGATGTTTCTGTAGGCAAAGCAAGTGTTCTGCCACTAAGCTACTGCCTGCCCACAAGCAGTCGTGTTAGCAAGAGCAGCACACTGGCCACAGGTTAGCAGGTTAACTATACAAAAATGATATCTCCTAAGGCAGCCTTTCTCAAACTCCCATCATCCCTAACTACCAGGACCAGTGGTCAGGGATGATGGGAGTTGTAGTCCAACAACATTTGGGGGCCCAAGTTTTAGAAAGGATTTCCTAATCCGTTGTTGTTGTTGTTGTTGTTGTTGTTGTTGTTGTTGTTGTTGTTGTTCTTACCACCTTAAACAATCTGGTGTCATCAGCAAACTTGGCTTACCTCACTGCTTCCCTTTAACTCTAAATCATTTGTGATTTAGAGTTACAAAGTCAATATTGATTCTTTGGGGACCTCACATCTCACACCCCTCCACTGTGAGAACTGTGCATTTAATCCTATTGTGCTAGAGCTTCCTGTTTTTGCAAAAATGAAGAACTTGAAACATGTCTATTGTGTTTGGGGTCTTAGGAAGACAGCCATCCATTTCATAACCAAATGCAGTGTTGCTTATCCCAAAATTTTGCTTACCTCCAGTAAAGCCTCTTTGCTTTTTTCATTCATTTCCTTGCTTTCATTTTTCCCTTTATTGGTCAAGTAGAAATTCTAATTAAAAATGCAAAGAAGGGTGAGGATGATAAGGCAATGTCCATAAACTGGGAAGGTCACTAGACCTAAAACAACAGGTGTAAATAGCAGGTGCTATACCTGTGTCTACCCAATTGCATTTCACATCAAAGTCCCAGTTGCTGCCATAGTCCATATAAATTTTCCAGTCAGATAGCCAATCAGAGCTCTCAGGAGCAGTAGGTACTGCTGTGTGCCTGTTCATTTGCCTAGCAAGCAAGCAGGTGATAGCAGGGAGGAGCTGGAGGAGCAGCTGATGACAACTATGAGGAAAAAGTGAGGGCCTTGGACAAGTCAGATAGCCAATCAGAGCTCTCAGGAAGGTGTAAAACAACAACACCTGCATGCTATCGCACGTTTTCTATGCAAAATAATTTTCAGTATGTGTCTCCTCATTCGTTAGAGTGGGCTTTAGAGTGGACTACTTGCTTCCTATGATCACTACTTTCATTATACAGACTATGATCAGTGAAGGCTGGTGTGGAATTTGGCAAAGAAGAGCAAGAGGTGAGAAGTCTGAAATAAACATAGAAACAAATTTATGTGACTTCACATGACCATTTTGAATATGAGTCTCCCCAATGGAAAGAGAGGGGAAGGTATTTCTGTACATAAACAGTATATTCATGATACATACAAAAGGCATTTACATTTCAATCCTATACCGACTTTCCCAGGAGTAAATCCCATACAACTATGCTGCCAAAGCCCAACCCTAATCACAGTTACTTGGGAAAGTCCTTGAAATTTTAATGGGACTTAACTTCCAGGAAAGTACCATATACACAGAACAATCACGCTCTTCTTGGACAGAGACTTGCACAGGAAACCAAAATTTCAGCGAGGCTTGCACAGAAAACACATGCATTGCACCTAATGTCCCCTTAAAAGACGACCAAAGCTGTTTGCATTTGTTTATGTTTGAATATGCACGAACAAACCCAATTCTCATCTTGCTATTGTCACCATGGAACAAACTCAAAACAGCTGCCCACAACCTTTTTTTCTTTTTCCTCTGGCTACAAGCAATTTATATTTGAGCATCTGGTATTTATTTAAAGGGGAAACAGACCACCCTGTATCTTTAACTCAGTTGCTATAGACCACATTTTGGTACTGGTAAACAAGAAGGATAATTGACAGGAGTTTTTGACAACAGCATATGACCTTGCTTGTCAAACCCATATTAATACAGATGTGTTTTTTCCCTGTGTCTCATTTTTCAGCATTGTTGCTTATTTGATACTCTTCCATTGCTAAAAGGGGAAAATGCTTGCCATTCACCATCCTTCACTAAGCAGGCTGGGCCAAAGGATGAGGCTGCATGCTATACAGGTGGATATATTGTCATGTGATCTCCTACAGACTACAGCACCACTGAAGATGACCACACATGTCTGAAAGAAGTCTGTGGTTCCTTTCTGAAAATACTATGAGGAGAAATAGTCTCTGACAAAGCAGACACTATATGCTGCTTAGTTCTGCTGCAAATTATACAACATAAAAATGCTGGTGAGCATTATATTGCATATACACGCACGCATGCAAAGGAGAGGCTATAGATTATTGTAAGCCACCTTGTTATGAGATATACTAATGGAAAGGGTATAAATATATTAAATAAATAAATCTGCGTGAAAAGGAAGGTTGCTTAACAATTTTGTTGATTCTCCTGGGATTGTAACACAAACCTAAGTATTAGAAGTATAGTTTAAATACTTATGTTTAGTTTCTCTTTTCTACCAGCTTTCCCATTTAACAATTGATAATTGTTGGTTGGGAGCAAAAGGGTCTCCGTTTCTGTGATTCCCATGGACAACTGTTTTTCATTATATGAAAATGTGATTCTCAAAACAAGCATTGTGCATGGTGTTATTTTACTTTAACTAGAGAATTGCTAGTGGCTCTCAGAAATAGTTTATGCCAAGATGTAATGTTTTGGCACCACAGGAAAATCTACTTATTCACCCAGGATTTTGGTTGAATCTTTGCCACGGCACTTCGTAAAATGCTATTTAACTGTGCATGTGCTCTTGCGTGTTTTACTGATGGGAATATTTTGTTGCATTTTATCAGTATTGTACCCCACTTCATAATTTTATTGTAAAAAGCAGCAACAAAATTTATAAATAAATAAAACAGTACATTTGTAAACCGATGCTTTATCGTGCTACTGATTATTGGTTAATTATCGGTTGTAGTCAACTAACCTTTGCTCAGAGTAGATAAACGCACTGAAATCAATGGGCCCAAGTTGGTCACAGCCATTCAATAGGCTTACTATGAATAAAAGTTAATTGAATACAACTTTATATTTCTTTTCATTTTTATTGGCATTGTACCCAGGTTTGGGATTATTTTAGAATGAAAAGAAGGCAATGTATTTTATTTTTTTTAAAGTGGAATTTGATGTCCTTCTGCTGTTATTTTCCTTTACGTGTCATGGCAAGCATAAATAAGCTAGCCCATTTACTTATTCCAGGTCATCCTTCACCCACCAGTACACAGGAAGGTTGGGGCATAGTGATTGAGGCAGCTGTGTAGTAATTATCTGTATTTTCATTGTTGAGTGACTGCACCTGGCTCTTCCTTATTAACCACACAACGTCCAGCTAATTAACTGAAAGAGGGGTGGATTCCTTGGTCCATTGCTCTGCATGCAGGCTGTACACCAAATGAAACTTTATCAAACACACACAATTAAGACTATGTTATCATAAGCAGTACAGGCTTCCAAGGTCACTACGTATCCTCCCAAAATGTGGGTTGGATGGTTTGGTTTTCTTATGCTTTCCAGGAATTTGAGTTTGCATCCTCATACAAAACCCCATGGTCACCCCAGTTCTAAAGTGAAGATGCATTAACTGGGATGCACTGATAGAAATAATTACAGCAGCAGCAGCAGCAGCAGCTGGTGTGAGATAAGTTTATTCTGCAATGCTGCTAAGTCTGGGAAACACTCCGATCTTCCCAAAGAGCAGTCCATTTGTCATAGCAGTCACTTTACAAAGTGAGTTAAATTTCACGTTATAAAGATGTGAAGTTGTACATACTAACGATGTTGCAGCTTCCGACACAAGCTTGTGACCATCCATTTTAATGAGTCACTGGAGTAAAATGAAGCAAAGCCTTTTAACATGATTCCCTAGGAAAATAAAACTAATTATCCAATGAACAGAATGATTCCCAGAGCCCATGGCAAGCTGAATGAGTGAAGTGGGGCTCACCAAATGGATATATCAAGAAATCCACCGAAATCTCCCTTTCCTTGCTGGATGCTAAAATGCACTTTGGTGTTACTTCAGTTTTGACCTCCAGTGACTATTCCCAAGAATGACTATTTAGTGTTTAGTAACCAATATTGTGCTCTGATACATAAGAAGCACAACTCAAGATCCCTTTGATATACCAACACTGGACACACCTTCAATCTTTGTCCCTTGGGCTGCAAAGCAAATAAAATATCTAGTCATTCCTGTATGAACTAAAATCTTACTATCCACCGGCTTGCCTAAGTTATGTTACTTTACCTGTGGGTTTTTAAACACAGCATATTTTTCCTTTTTTTCCAAAAACAGAATCTTATTCTCCGTGTCCCGGGTCCAATGTGATAAGACTTCAATCACATTTTCATGGTCTTCAAAAAATCTTTCTAGGGAAACCCAAACCAGAAATGTTAAGACAGACAGATATATTACACACATGCTCCGTCATCAGAGCACATTCCTATATTTAAATATAGTAAAATGGTTCAAAAGGATTTGGGTGGTGCTGTGGTCTAAACCACTGAGCTTCTTGGGCTTGCCAATCAGAAGGTCGGCCATTCGAATCCCTGTGACGGGATGAGCTCCCATTGCTTGGTCCCTGCTCCTGCCAACCTAGCAGTTCGAAAGCACACCAAAAAGTCCAAGTAGATAAATAGGTACTGCTCCAGTGGGAAGGTAAACGGCGTTTCCATGGGCTGCTCTGGTTTCGGTGTTCTGTTGCGCCAGAAGCAGCTTAGTCATGCTGGCCACATGACCCGGAAAAACTGTCTGTGGACAAACGCCAGCTCCCTCGGCCTGTAAAGCGAGAAAGCGCCATAACCCCAGAGTCGTCTGCGACTGGACTTGGCTGTCAGGGGTCCTTTACCTTTTTAAAATGGTTCAAAGCAATTGCTTATCCATAATATTCAGACCCCAAGAGCCATGATAGACTAGACCATACGAAAGCATCTTTGCCAAAACAGAAAAACTTCCCAGATTTTCTTTTTCTTTTTTTTTGCAGTTTGTAAAAGTTTGCAAAGGAATTCCCTAAATTTCACTAGGTACTTTGATGTTTCAGACTTTTTTCTTTTAACACTCCCCTGCATGTATATATTTATATATCCTTACATATAATAAACAGGTAAAGCTGCCATGATGCAGCACTTTGCTACCTACAGGGAGGTGGTGCTGTGAACTACAGCGTTATGGCAAACTGGGCTCTTAGAACTGCTTGGGCATGACACCAGCATTGGAGGGTGATAAGAGGCCAACCAGAGATTGAGGTGGGCAGACCAGATGGGTGAGCAGGCAGACTGAGCCCAGGTGAAGGGTAAGGAAAGTGGGGAAGTGGGATGGCCTTGGCAAGGAGTAAAGGGAGGGGGCAAAGGGAGGCACCACCCCTAGTATGTGACACACACCATTAGCAGAGAGAAGACACACCAAAACTAGGAGCTCAGATCTATCGGACACAAACAAGAACCCACCAAAACGAAGAGACGGGCGCTGGATGGCAACAGCAAAATGTTGCCTGATGTGGCATCACCAAAACGCTTTCTAGTAAAGCTCTAAAAATATAGCGTAAGAAGATCCAAAATCTTTGCAACGTACCTATTTGTAGCTCTGGGTATATTTCATAAAGGCACCAGTCCACATTACAGTCGCAGTGGGTTTTTTCAAAGAGATTGTCCAATACATCACGTGCCTCTTGCCGTTCATCCACCATCAGGGATTTCGTACTGTTATCATTCATGTGCACCTTGACAACAAGCTGCGGAGAGAATAATAGATGAGGCAGTTAATTTCAATGTGGACCAAAAGGCTACTGTGGTCAAGAATCTGCCTGGGCTGATCTGAGAGATTATTGCCAATTCAAATCCATCATGTATCAGAAAATTGGACCTTGGGGTGGGGGGACATAATATGTCTTGGGAACACTACCCAGTCAACAGCTCTACTTCTCTGCCCCTTTCCAAGACAGAATTCATGTTTTGAGTAAAGAGTAACTGAAAGGTCATGTAAATATACAGATTGTTTCTCTAAAACATTATTAAACGTACAGTTTGCATGATAGCAGAGTTGCCAACATTTTGACCAGCTCTTGCTCCTACATCTTTAACAGCATCAGCTTCAGCAAAAATTAGGAGGTTTTAATGCATATCTCCCTCTTGTTAAAAGCTCCTCTTCCTGGTGGTAGAAAATCAGGCTGCTATTAAAGATACAGAAGCAGGCTGCACTAGTTTTTCCTCATCAGCTGGCAACATTATGTAGTATCCCTGAAATTATTATTATTTTCTCTCATTCTCTGTGTGGTTTATTTTTAGAACCTTCTCAGAGTAGGCCATAATATTGGGTGGGTTAATATAAAATGAAGGAACAACAAACCCATCAGATCAGACCTAATCTAGAATCCAGTTATAACTGGCTGGAAATTCAACACCTAATCTCATTTTATATTGACTTCGGGGATAAAAACAGCCTACCAGATCTTCTGGTCTCTGCTTGAGAGATTCGTTAATTGGTGACTGTTTCTGATGACCCGCATGGCTGACTACACAGGTCTAGGATTGACATAGACTGTGCAGAAGAAAGGGCTGTGTCTAAGAGAATATAGTACCTGCCTTTCACCAGGACAGAATCTCACTTGTATATTAAAGCATTCTGTCGGAAGAAATAGGAAGCCGTTGTTCAGGTATGCACCAATTCAGGGGTAACTGACCTTTCTGGATTAGAGACACTGAACCTTTAATGGTTTTGCAGACATGGGAATTTGGGCACCTCCAGCTTTTCAAAGCCCTCCAAAGCCCTGCACAAAAAAGCTGCATTTGCTGAGATACCTCCAGCTGCACAACAATGAAAGGAGCAGGTGCTCTAATGTGGTCTAGTGGTTAGAGTGTTAGCAATAAAGGTCTAAATCCTCATTCCGCTATGAAGCAAACTGGGCTATCCTGGACTAGTTATTCCCTCTTTCTCAGCCAGACCTACCTTTTGACTTTATAATAGCTACAAAGGCTGTGCATTTCCCCCCCATGTTAAGCATTTTTTTACATGTTAAGCAATTGGCACATGTTGTTCATGTTTGCATTTACTACGATCAGCTACAATGGTTCTCAATTATTACTGGGTCTTGGTAAAACAGAGGTTCCTATCTACTACTTCATGATCAAAACACTTGTTTCCACAAAGTGAAAAGAGAAGTGTTCACTGGAAGGAGACTTGAGACTTCCTAAATAATCACAGTCCTACTATCTGTCTGCATCTAAGAAAATAAAAAAGTCAGTTCCTTGCCAGGAAATGTTACTTTAGTTCTGCTAATTCTAATTATAAGATCTCTGCAGCTTGGAAAGTGATACCGAGGTATTTAAAGAGGAGACATTGTTCAATTTTGTGTTCATCTATTAGACATTCTATCCAGATACAACTTACCAGAGTTTAATACTCTCAAATTGTGGAGCCCTGATAAAGTTCGGGAATGGATCTTTGAAAAAGACGCCTCTTTGGACTCCACCAAGATAAAAAACTCTGGGTTTTCCTACTGGTTCCCACGAGTAAAAGCAGTTAAAATCTGTGCCAACTACTTGGTGGAGATCACTGATCCCAGCCTTCGGAGAGCTTTCACCATGGCACGGTTTCAAACATTGCCAACTGCTTATCTGACCGGTAGATACACAAAAACCCCAGTTGAACATCGTTTATGTCCTTGCTTTATGAAAATTAAAGAGGATCTTACACATTATTTCCTCTATTGCCCCATTTACTCGGGCTTTAGAGACGCATTGTTGCAAATTATACCCATCTCTATAACCAGTCCTGAAGATAGAGTAAAATTTTTGTTAGTTGATGCAAACCCACGCATTACCCATGTGGTAGCGGTCTTTGTGATGAAGGCCATGAAAGCCAGGGAAAGATTTATGAACGACAATGTAAAGACCCCTTCATCGTCTGTTTAACTCGCTGTTCGTTTTCCCTCCTTTTCTACTTTGTGGGAAGAAGGTTTTGTTGGCATAGTATATAATGAATTTTAATATTTTTAACTACTGATATTAGTGTTGATTTTTGTGCACAGGCACGGTCCTCACAATAAACGGATTTGATTTGATTTGATTTGATCTCTGCACAAACAGCTCTGGCAGTGCATTGTTGAATTTTGCTCAAACTATAAAAAGCAAGGAGCGTTGAGAAACTAACTGTATTCTTTCCAAATACCTCCACTTTAGTAACTTGTGCAGAATATTTGTTTGTTTTGAATACACTATCATAATTCCTTGAGAAGAAAAGGTAAAGGGTAGTGGAAATAATGCCAGGCCAATATTTGGGATTGCCCAGAAATATGGTGATAGCATTTTTACATTCTACTCCAGAGGGTTGGGGGAACCCCTATAACAGATTTGGGGAGAATTGCGTAAGTGGAAATGCATTTAGTGTAGTGCCTTGGCGGATGTCAGGCTCCATGGCTCTACTTGGCTACACATGCCATTACAGCTGCAGAAGGAGGCTGACCATTCAGATTTCATAAACAGACTTCTCTGTTGTGTTCACTGAAGAGGCTAGGGTCTAAGCCAAGGTGACATATTTTTACACTTTATGGAAAGGGGAGCTATTTTCGTTTCTTTAAAAAGTTGTTAGCAGTCCTTAGGGCTACAGTTCCCATGTACGGCTATTTTTCATGATAACACTCCTGTTCTAATGGATTGTTATCAAACACATCTATTTGTTTTTTTAATTGTTTTGTGTATATTTTATTGCTACTGTCCTTTAACCGTTCTGGAATAAATATTTATGAAGGGGGCATAAAAATCCTGCCTTCAGTAAATAGAAGTGGAATATCCACAGCCTGGTGAAAAACAGGTATGACCTGAGTCTAGTTTGTGATCTGGACATCTTGGCAAATCATCCAATCAACAGGTGAACAAAATGGAGGGGAAAGTACATGAAACAAGCCAATACTTGACTGTATATAACAGCTGTTTAAAATTGTAAGGTTTGGCTGTCAATACTTTTGCAAAAATAAAATAAAATAGAGAATGCTACCTTTTTAACTTTGGCTTCCTTCAGTTTTTCTAATGCAAGCTTAATCTTGTCAGCTTTTGCTTGCGCTTCTTGTTCTTCCTGAAAGAAGATAGATTGTAAAGCCCCTTTGAAAGACACCACACCGCAGAAAGACGCATTCTATCCCCTTTCCATTTCATGAACATTTTCATTTCTTCTCCCTTTTAAAAATTAATTTTGGGTGCTTTCTGCTCCAGGATGGGTTTGCACTGCATCCCATTATGTCAGATACCACTGTTCTAGTTGCTTGGTTTCTTCTTCTTTTGCGGACCGCCATAATTTCCAACATTAAGGCCATCACACAAGAACGTAAGAAGAGACCAGCATCCTGTTCTCACAGTGCCCAACCAGATGCCTGTGGGAAACCAGCAAACAGTATTTGACCTCAAGAACACTCTGCCCTTCTGTGAATTCCAGCAACTGGTATTCAGAAGCAGGGCATGACCTTTGATAGCTTTCTCCTCCAACAATTTGTGTAATCCTCTTTCAAAACCATCCAGGTTGGTGACCACCACAATCCAGCCTGGATAGCTCAGTTGGTTAGAGCAGGGTGCTGATGACACCAAGGCTGCAGGTGCAATCCTTGTAAGGGACAGCTGCAGATTCCTCCATTGCAAGGGGCTGGACTAAATGGTCCGTGAGTTCCTTCCAACTCTACAATTGTATGAGTTCCTTAGTTAAACTATGTGCTGCGTAAATAAGTACTGTAGTTTTCCGTGTATAAGTCGACGTTTTTTATTCTAAAAGAATGTTAAAATTTGGGGGTCGTCTTATACACGGATAGTGCAAAGGGTGGACGGGCAATTGGTTGTAGCCGCAAAATGGAAATTGTCAGCAGCGATTTGGCGTGTGATTGGTGGCTGCGACAAGGGCCGCTGTTGATTGGCTTCTGCTGTGGCAATTTTGGGGTGATTGGTGGCTGGTTAGAGATTTTCGGCAATCCCCGCCCCCTGAAGCCCCACAACTCTGGGCAAACTCCCATTTCCTTAATTTGGAGTCACCAAAAATAGGGGTTGTCTTATACATGGGGGGGGGGGGCATATAGTAAACAGAAAAATACAGTTGTTTTTTAAATCTGTCCTGAGTCTTCCAACATTTGTTATGTTGCCTCCAATGTCAGAGGTAGTAGCTCTCTGAATAGGAGCAGGAAAGTGCTATCCCACTCATGTCCTGCTGGACTCAATAGGTCTTTGGTCTGATTCAAGGATGATATGTTTTTACACCCATTCGTTGAAGTTTCTCACCCTGCTGAAGGTGCAAACTCAGTTTTAGCTTAACATTTCAATTTATACAGAAAAGTAGTCTGCCTCTTCAGCAGGAAAACTTCCATATTATTGACCTCTCCGCTTCGTGATCTCAGGCAAAACCAGAAAGACACAGGGGATGTGGTAGCTCCCTAGACTAAAGAACCACTATACTTCTCCACATGGAGCTGTCTCAACATGAAATAAATAATAATAATAATAATAATAATAATAATAATAATAATAATAATTAAAGCTACCACCTTTATACGTATCAAACACCTCACACAATCAACGACCACTCTATATATACAGGCATATGTAGTTGAAAGGTTGCATGAGTCATGCTGGCTTTGCCAATTCATTGTAGGCTGCTGACTCATGCTGACTCAGTTCCTTTCATATTAAAGAAACAGCGGCTAATTTTAAGCCATGACAGATTCTGCTCACCTGAGTGCGTGGTTCAGGAGGCTGGGTTGGAGCAGGTGGTGGAGGAGGCGGAAAACCAAAGGCTAGTTCTGGAGGAGGTGGCGGCAAATCATCCTCAACCTGGGTAACGGCAATATTTGGGAAACTTGACTGGGCATAAGTGGCGACAGGGGTATTTGCTGGAGCCTGAGTCTTGGCAGCATGTTGGAAATGAGAGGCTTCTTTCTGTTCTTGGAATGTGGCTTTCTCCACTTCACTTATGTCTGCTACAAGATCAGACATTAAAGCATCCAAATCGGTATCTTCCAATGCGTTTAAGGATTCTGTTAGGGGGCGGGAAATACAAGATATCTCAGGCATCATTTCAGTACTGATCTTGAGCAACTTGCTCCGCTAGGGTGAGTAGATGTTTTAAAAAGAGCACCTGGGAATACTGTACTAGAGGAATTTACATCTGAGTATTAAAAGCCAGGCTAAGATTTGCATAGAGAAATGAAATATAATAACCTGAGTACCATAGTCCAAAGCAAATTATAGCTCTGGTAAAATTTACAGGATCACTTTTTTGAAAGAAAGAGAAAGTTTAACCTTTCATTGTTTCAAGAGTTAGACCAAAGTCATTTTACACATTCAAAATTAATGACTTGTTTCAGAAAAGTGTCCATTTAGCTTTTTGCTAAATAGTGCTTCCCCCCTCCCCCCACAAACAGATCACAGTAATACAAAATACAAATACTCACCATTTAAATCTTTAAAACCAACTGCAAAACTAAATTCCTCATTGGCTGCTTTGCTGGGTGGAGGTGGGAGTGTTTCTACTCCCAAACTCTGATGAAGAAAGGGGGGAAATATCACTGTCAATGGCAACAGTCATGGTAGAAAAGTTATTCAAGGTATCCTAAGACCAGAAACGTATCTACTGGGCAGGTTATTCTCTATAGAAAGAGGTTTGCTTTGTGATTGGAAGTGTAGTCTTAACATCCCTTTCTCCAGAATAACTTGCCCCACTTTTGACATCAAACACATTTGAATGCTGCTTCATATGTCATGGGGGAAATGAGTTTTGAGTTGTTTATTTATCATGTATTCGGTGTAAAAACCATAAGAGGGGCAGGAAACTTTTGACTATAAGCCATTCTCCCCCTCCCCGCTTCCACAGCTGGGTTCAACCATCCCCCCAACTCCCCCAGTCACTAACAAAACACAAGCAAGTGAAATGTCATGCATTTCGCATACTATCTAGTTTGTCTTAAGGCAAAAAAATACAAAATACAAATGTAAGACCCATGATTGGACCTCCTGATGTTTATATATCTTTTTAAAAGCAACAGCTTAAGTTGCCAGGGCACCTGCAGGGTTTAAAAAATCATTTCCCCTGTGCTGTTTCCCTGATTTCAACCACCTTCCACAAAAGAGATGTTTGTTTCCCCAGCGAGATAAATAGCAGCTTAGAGGGCAGATGGGGAGACAAAACTGGGGAAACAGTGATGGTGGCCACTGTCACAAAGCAGACTCAGTGTCAATATCTACATAGAAAAGGATATTTATTAGTTTTCGAGCTATTCTACCTTCTCATTTACACCTAATCCATTATTAAGAAGCCAGAAACTTAAGTATGTAACCAGAGGTACCACTATATTAATTCGTTCCGGAGGTCCGTTCTTAACCCGAAACTGTTCTTAACCTGAAGCACCACTTTAGCTAATGGGGCCTCCTGCTGCTGCCGCGCCACGCGATTTCTGTTCTCATCCTGAAGCAAAGTTCTTAACCCGAGGTACTATTTCTGGGTTAGCGGAGTCTGTAACCTGAAGCGTATGTAACCTGAGGTACCACTGTAGTGAATTGGGGTTACTGTTCTGATAGCCAACACTCTGCCATTATATCATAATGTTACAAGTTTGTGGGGTGCCTGGACTCCCCTTCTAATTCTGGGGTGCTAGATATTTATTGTTGCATGTTAAAATACAAGTCAGGATGAGTCATTAGCTGGGAAAATGGAAGTGGCTCAGTGCTGCCGTCCCCCCCCAAAGGTCAGTTAGTTCGAAAGACAAAAGGAAAGTTTAGGATGGAGTTTTTGCAGTGATGTTGTAGTCTGGAAAAGATCAGCAAGCTGGAGAGGGGGGGGGTCAGAGCTACATTTTGGAGCATGTTTGATTTTCTCTTTTGAATCCAGGAGTGTGCTTATGGGAGAAGAAAGGCCCTTTTGGAGTGGCAATGATCTGAACCCCTCCATGGCAGGCTCAAGTTATATATATCTGTGTCCATAAGCCCTGTGCCATAAAGACACCACAGTCTCCCCTGTGCCTCATTTCCAAAGGAAACATGAACCTTGGGTAGGAGCCTGGAGCCCTGGAATTTTGCACTGCTGTGGAGGTCGGGGTGGTATGAACAATATTTTATTTTATTTTATTGGTTTGCAAGCTCCTTCCAGCAGAATTCCTAATCTACAGAGTAAAATACAACTGACGGAACCTATCTGAACACCATAAAAAAAAAAAAATCATGCCAAGGGACTCATATATAAAAACCGAAGTGGCAGGTTAAGTGCTTCAAGTTACACTTTCAAAATTTATGTAATTTGTGCCATAGATTCTTATTTTGCTATGTTGCCAGCATTCCGCTGAAGTCTAAAGGCCAACTTGACATTACAAAGGATATATGCGACCCATTTCCCAGAGGTTTCTTTTTCTAAAGGAAAAGCAGCCGCAGGACTCAGCAAACAGAAGCAGAAGACAGGTGAGGTGGGCCAGGGAGGGAATTAAACTCCCCTACAGGAAGGAAAGTAGCTTGGTGGAGAGCTGGATGAAGGGTTTAACAGACACATGGCTGAAAATGAAATACACAAGGTCCCCTGTATACGGGGTCTCCCCACCCAACACAAGAGGGAAAGCAGAATTTAGTGAGCAAATATGTGCTCCAACGACATAGTAACCTGTTTCTGCTATACAATCCCCCATTCCCACATAATGCATGCAGGGATAATTATACAGTCGTACCTTGGAAGTCAAACAGAATCCGTTCCAGAAGTCCATTTGACTTTCAAAACGTTCAAAAACTAAAGCATGGCTTCTGCTTGGCTTCAGGAAGCTCCTGCAGCCAATTGTAAGCCGCGGAAGCCCCATCAGACATTCGGCTTCCAAAAATCGTTCACAAACCGGAACAGTCACTTCTGGGTTTGTGAAGTTCAGGAGCCAAAACATTCGGGAACTAAGCTGTTTGACTTACAAGGTATGACTGTAGTGTCCTTTGTCCTTTCTTTTAAAAAAATGTGGATAGGTGTGCTGGTCTAGCACAACAGGCATTGTTGATGTTTTGCTTCAGCTGCAAAAAGTCTCTCGCGACTGGTACTGGTTATTTCATGGGCAACCTGGGGGCAGCAGATGAGGAATCAATCTCGGTATGTTGAAATAATTATATTTAGTAAGAAAGAACAATGATGAATGGAGACAGGAAGAAGGATTCTTTATTCCTTCTTTTTTACTTTCTTTTACCAGTTCTCCAAATCAGCTGAGAAAGCATAACTTACCTGTGTCAGCAAATCCATTTCCCCCAATAAATCGCTGAACATCTGATCTATATCTTCACATGTTTCCTCCATCTGAAAAACAAAAATCAGGCAAGGGTGAGAGCAGTGAGCTTCAGTGCCTACCAAAAACGTCACAAACTTTTCTGCAACATAAAAGGGATGCCCTCAAGTTTCATTTTTTTACTACTAATTGTAGCTTTTCTAATATTATTAGAACTCTCGCAGGGTTCCAACACACTGCAGATGTCTGTCCGGCGGGCGGGGCACTCTGCTTCAGGGCACCCCTCGTGCCGGGCGGCAGGCTGCTATCCGCAGCTTAGGGAGCCCTGCGAGAACTCACGCAGGCCTCCTAGGCTGCGGATGTGTTCCTGAAGCCTGCATTCGCCCCATAGGACGCACCTAGATTTCCCCTTCATTTTTGGAGGGGAAAAAGTGTGTCCTATAGGGCGAAAAATACGGTAATATCCTACTTACTCAGCAGTCATGCTGATTTGCTCACACAAAGCTTACATCGAAACTAGATTTTATTTAGTCTTTATTGAACATTTGTTCTGATTTGTTTGTAGAAAGGTTATAAATCAATGAGCACTCATCCTAATTAGCTGGTGGGGTGTTTATATGTCTTCCTTTAAATCATTCATTCATTCCACGCCTTTCAGTGTATTTCTTAGTCACTTTCCTAACAGCAAAAAGCCCATTTATTTTTTAAAGTGGATTTGCCGCACGAAGGCAACAGATCACTTAAGTCCATTCTAATTGCACAAACCTAAATTTCCCAGTACGCTTTAATCCCTCCCACAAAATGCTGACAATCTGAAGGCACCCCAGCATCAGAGTTAAGTAAAGCAAGTTCTAGAGTAATTTCAGTCCTTTCCTTTTGATCCAACATGACTTCATTGGCCATTGGCGAAGTTTGATTCATTGGAGACCACCACCCAAACAATGTATGGAGAAATTTCCACAGAATATTCAATCTTTTCAATTCCCCTCTGATGCTTACACTATTCTGTCAAAGAAATAAAAGTCAGATTGCCGTCTGCTTTGTGGAGCGTACCCTTTCCAGCCAACATGCCTTGCTCAAAACAGTAACAACTGAGCAAAATTATCTCCTAGCAGGCAAGGAATACAGCAAAGGCTGCAGAATACTGAAGTACCGAAGAAAGCACACACCAGACACATGATTGTGACGGGGAAGATTGCATAAGTCATAACCTTGTCACTGTTACATGTGAGAATGACTCAATATACAGCCGGGTGGAAACTCGGTAGAAGGGAAATGGCTGAACCCATTCCTGATTCCCCTCCCCCCAATAAAATTTAGCCACTTCCAAACTAATTCCCATTTCTCTTAGGGCTATCACTCAAAGAAATCCTAGCCCCATATATATATATATATATATATATACACACACACACACACACACACACACACACATACACACAGTGGTACCTCAGGTTACATACGCTTCAGTTTACAGACTCCGCTAACCCAGAAATATTACCTCAGGTTAAGAACTTTGCTTCAGGATGAGAACAGAAATCGTGCTCCGGTGGCGCGGCAGCAGCAGGAGGCCCCATTAGCTAAAGTGGTGCTTCAGGTTAAGAACGGACCTCCAGAACGAATTAAGTACTTAACCTGAGGTACCACTGTACTATGAAATAAAGAAGACAGTATTATAGAAGATGAAAATTGAAATTATTGTTTTTTTTCTTAAAGTGGCCTGGTTCACACTTTACACAAGGTCAGACTATGAACAAGCAAACGCACAATTCTGGGGACAGAATTGCAGGTGCTTGGCTCCTGACTCATTCCAGCACCTACCATGCTGCTTTGTAATCTAGCGGCAGTTACAGACTTGGCTTCCTGGTGTATCTGGCCATGCATGATACATGTGATCAAGTGACAGTCAACTCTCATTATTCCACCCCGCTCCCCACTGAAGACTTTGTAAAATGAAAAGAAAAAGAGGAAGTTAATGTCGGCATGCAAAATTCATAGCAAATACAGTCAAACCTCGGCTGCCGAACAGCTCCGTTTTCAAACAATTCGGCTCCCGAACACTGAAAACCCGGAAGTAAATGCTCCAGTTTAACATTTTTCGGAAGCCGAACGTCTGATGCGGCTTCCGCGGAGTGCAGGAAACTCTTGCAACCAATCGGAAGCCGTGATTCGGTTGTCCAACGTTTTGGAAGCTGAACGGGCTTCCGGAACGGATTACGTTTGACACCCGAGGTTTGACTGTAGTTTTATCACCCGTTCTTATTCATCTTTAACCACACACACATTTCAGAAGTGTGGCTGAGTTGGTTTATTTAAAAAGAATTCAAAAAGTATCCAGGAAAACAAGTTCAGGCTTGAATCCCAAACAAGTCCCTTTTGAAATCAAATGGACTTCAAAATAAACATGAATCAGGACAGGACTCAGAATAATTCCATGCTGCAAGGAAAAAACACCCCTACTTGATGAATGGTAGCTATTTATTCAACACTCTGCAATTGAGGATTCTAATTAGCTTCTCCTAGCCAACAGCTTTTTAACGCATTGCCAATTGTGAAGAAAAATTAACCAGTCTCTGATTAATAGGGAGCAGAATCACCCTGTTCTCTCCTGGATAGAAACAACCTCAGCCATGAGTTTATGACTATTGCCCCTGTAACAAGAATGTTTTTGCAGCACAGCCCCCACACGCCTCCGATTACCATAAATGAGCAGTAGGCAAAGGAACAGGCCAATGATCTGCGCTGATACGGTAATTGCTAGGGAGAGAAAGAGCCGCCAAGGCCCCGCTAGGCATAGCTGACTAATATGCAGCTCAAGCTGTTTAATATTTATGAGATAAATATGAGTTATCAGTTGGGCAGCTCCGTTCTAAGAGGCTGCTTAAATTTAGCAACATATCTGAAGTTTTGCACCACTGCAGCTAAAACGACATCCTCCTCTTGCCAGCTAGGCTGCCCGTTGCCTGTCAGAGTCAGTCACATTTCACCGAAATCCCCCAAATTACCAGGAATATGATGCACTGCACAGTGTCTCAAAAACTGGCACAGAAACATTCAGCAAGCCTTTGGGACCACCCCCCTGTCTCTGTCTCTGCTGGGTAGGTGTTCACAGGCTAATAAATTCCTGTTAGTACCAGAAATTGGGTCAAGTACTATAGCCATGCTAGAGAATGGACAGACTCTAAGCACTGGTGCTTGATTCCTATAAGCCAATAAAATGGCCCAATGCAGTAACTTGTGGAAACATGCTATAATAATCATATTCTTTAATGCACATATTAGGCTTGGCCTTGGTTTCTTTAACAGAATTTTCCCATTCTCCAAATCCACACTAGAGAGACAGTCCTACCTCTGAAATACTACATCCTGCGCTTTTGCCTCTGCCTGCAAAGGTGTTTACAAAAAAAGAGACATACAGTGGTACCTTGGTTCTCAAACTTAATCCGTTCTGGAAGTCTGTTCCAAAACCAAAGCGTTCCCAAACCAAGGTGTGCTTTCCCATAGAAAGTAATGCAAAATGGATTAATCTGTCCCAGACTTTTAAAAACAACCCCTAAAACAGCAATTTAACATGACTTTTATTATCTAACGAGACCACTGATCCATAAAATGAAATCAATAAACAATGTGCAGTCACACAATCAATCAATCAATCAATCAGTAGTTGAACTGGGTTCCACACAGTCACAAAAAACAAAAACAGATCTCAAAATCAGTAGCAAAAACAGACAGACCTCAGCACAGAAGTGTGGTACTCAAAATGGAAGTGTGGCACTCAAATCAGAAGCATAACACTCAAAACGGAGCATGTTTGACTTCCAAAAAGAGTTTGCAAACCAGAACACTTACTTCTGGGTTTGCAGTGTTTAGGTTTCAAGTTGTTTGAGTACCAAGGCATTTGAGAACCAAGGTATACTACTGCAGATGCAGTCATACATGCTAAGGTACTAATGGGAGCCAAGTGCTGAGGAACTGATAGAACTGATAGAACTAACATTCTTCTCCAAATGACCACAGCACTCCACAGCATGGCACACATATAGAATTTGCTTCCTGTACATATAGATCACCAATATTTTTTAAAATTCCTCCATAATTTGGAGCATGGCACTTGGCTCAATCTCATGCAATAGGACAGGAACCAACCATGTTCCAAACCAGCCTTTGCCAACTTGGAAGGTTGGAATCCAAAATATCTGGAAGGCAACAGGCTGGTGAAGGCTGTTTTAAACTGAGATGAGTTTTAAACAACGCGGGAGCATTTCCAGATAATCACACCATAGCATACTTAACCTAAAGGTTTGTTAAGTCAAAATGAATCATCAGCAGGATTACTGAAGTACAGAAAGTGCAGTACTATACATCTGAAAGCTAGTGTGAAAAATGCGTCTCCACTTTCTAACACTACTTCAAGGTATTCATTGTTAAATTTATGCTAGGATATACTTTATGGCACTCGTGGGTGTGATTTAGTGAGACAAAAACAATTGATTTTATGATTTAGTGAGACAAAAAAATTGTTTCATTTCATAAACATTCATCGCATTGATTCTTATCAAATAAACACCACTTATCACATAAGATAAATACAAAACAGATGGACCATCAGCAACTGTAATTTCTGGCGCACCAAAACTGATTAGCATGACATCAAATAAAAGCATGCCCTTCAGGCAGGTTGGTTTTATAGATATTTGGGGATTGTTATTTATATTAAATGGCAACATGAGCTTCGAAGTATATTTGTAATAGGGGAATTTGATAATGTGGCATGTTGCCCGCTTTCCTAGATCTTGTTTATTAAAAAGATGTAACAATGCCTTGAATGTGATATTGTTTTTACAAGACTAACGTTGTGGATTATGCCCCTGTTCCACTGAAGGAATTAGATAAATCTGACGAACTGGAGCTGTGAAGCAGCAGCAGGTCGGGGCAGGGAGCGAACATGGTACAGTACAGTTTCCTTTTAAATCTGCTTGATGGGAGACAAGATGCAAGAAAGCGAAGGTTCATCTAGGCAACAGCTCCCAGTCCTTCTGATCTGGCATCACAGCATACAACAAAGAGTGTGGGAGGAGAAAAGTTCCTTGTCCCCAGAGAAGCCATGCTATTAGTATGGAGAGAGCCAAACAGCTAGTCCTGCTGCAGTCTTTATTAACAATGGTGATCATCAGCAACCATTATGGACTGAAGCATCCTGAATATTTACCCTGTGGGAGATCAGTAAGTGCTGAAGCTGCTCTTGATCCTCAACATGAGGTCTCCCTGGATGAGCCCTTAGTAGTATTACTGAAGTACTCTTGTCTGCCATTACAATGGCTACATTAGCATGAATGCAAATCTGTTTCTCAACAGCGAGCCACCCAATTTGTGTGATGCCATGGTCTATTACACACCCAATCTGCATTGTAGATGGGTGCAGTGCTGGTGGTTGGGGGGGGGCTGTTTTTGTCTCATGTTGAGGTGCTGTTGACAATGAATAGGCATATGCCACTTTTTCCTTCATTCAAGCGGGTTGCATTCTATTTTGAAATCTTTCACCCTCCAACAGTGTTGATTCTACCACAGTACAGATGGGGAAACGTGTGCCCATCCAGGCATTGTTGAATAGCTCGCACCATCCCTCATAGTTGGCCATGGTCACTGGGGCTGATGGAAGTTGCTGTTAGCTGGGAGGCTAGTCACTGCTGAATAGTAAGAACAGACTTGCTCTGTCCAGGCTCCAAATTCTGTTCAAAGAACTGGAAGTGGGAGTCATTTCAAGAAAAGGGGTGCAGAATTTCACACATACAGGAAGGAGGGTTTTTCTTCTTCCTGAACATTACTGCCAGGAAGAATTCTGGATTGTTGGCAGAGCTAGAAAAATATTTCAAAATCTGAGGTGAGGTAATACCCAATGAGCAGCACTGGGAGTGGCAATTTCAAGAGTGATAGTTGAAACCTGACCACAGAACCACAGTGTTCTTTAAAAACAAAAACCCATCTATTTATTTAACAGAATTTGTAGACTGTTTAATTCTAAAATGGAACATCTTTAAAGCAGTTTACATAAAATAGTGTGAATAGTTACGAAATTACAGATAAAATCAACAAATCAACACACACACACACACACACACACACACACATGCAATTATCAAAAACATTAGTAATGCCACTAATATTAAAGTAATTTGAAAACAAGTATGCATAATAAAATTGCATGTCTGGATAGACTTGACAAAAGTGGTCAAGCAGGCACATCTGTGTCAAAGGTGATCCTTCAAGTAAACTGGTCTCAAGATGTTGAGGTTTTTATATACCAATAACAACACTTTGAACCTGGACCAGTAACAGGTCAGCACCCAGTTCAGATCTCTGAGCAGAGGTGGAATATGTTGGCTGAATCTGACTCTTGTCAGCAATTGTGCTGCAGCATTCTGCACTAGCTACAGTTCCCAGCTCAACCGCAAGGGAAGCCTCACATAGAATGCAATGCAGTACTGTACAGTGATACCTCAGGTTACATCTGCTTCAGCTTACATACGCTTCAGGTTAGAGACTCCGCTAACCCAGAAATAGTGCTTCAGGTTAAGAACTTTGCTTCAGGATAAGAACAGAAATCAGGCTCTGGCGGTGCAGCCGCAGCAGGAGGCCCCATTAGCCAAAGTGGTGCTTCAGGTTAAGAACAGTTTCAGGTTAAGAATGCACCTCTGGAACGAGGTGGTAACCTGAGGTACCACTGTAGTACGAGGTGGTAACCTGAGGTACCACTGTAATCCATTCTTGAAGTTACCAAAGCCTGATATAATGCAATCAAGCTATCCCAGACCAGTAACAGTCGCAACTGCTGCTACAGCTGAAGCTAATGTGCCACAGTACAGAAGTGTCTTTAAAAAAAGGAAGTGGTTCTCTACTAAGTATCTCGGTGACTCAAGTTTCTGACTGTTAATGAGTAAACAGGTTTAAATCTTTGAACAATTCGTAATGGGAAAAACTAAAGGTCATTTTAAGTTTTGACAGAAAGCCTGAAAAAAACAGAGGAGGGAATACTTTTTCAAAACGAATAGAGGTGGTGCAGGAACAGTGCATATCAGACTTCTTTTATTTAAACAAAAGGGTATGAAAAAAGTAGTAATAATAATACAGCCACATCAAGGAAGATGCTTCTAATGGAGGCAGAAAAGACAACTCTTTTCCACATTAACTTTTATCCCATAAGGTTGGGGAATACCTGGTCTGCTAGCCTAAATAGGTCCAGCATGGATTCTATTTAGCCCGTGAGGCCACTTCCCCGCCTGCCCCACATCCTCATGTCATATGTGATATTAGGATTGGGGCAGCTAGGGACATGGCCTGTCAGTACACAGGTGTCAACCTTGAAGTGTGCTCCAAATTGTGCATTGGCAAGGGAAGCTTCCTGTCCTGCTAATCGGCTGACTGACACGGAGCTGGGATTGGCTGAATGACTGGGGAATAGGACAATACAGCTGACCCCTGCCCAAAGTGGGAATATGGCAAATTCCAATGGGCTAAACCTCATATCACTTCAAGCCTTGTGGGGATCTTGGTCACACAGTGGATCCCTGCAGGAAGCAGGCTTGGAGTCACTTCCTATCAGCTGATAGGTGGCAACGTCAAGCCTTACTTGGCTAGGCTGTCCCTATGCACCACAACTTGCAATGGTTCAAAGGAAAAACTGGTCCTCTGGTGCCATATTAATATCAGGTGATTGACAGGCGATGGGGCACCACCCACCTGCCGATGTGGCACACTGGGATTGGGGGAAACCAGGAGCTTAGCAATTCTTAAGAATAGGCAGGTTCCTTCTTCTTCTTTCTTTGGTGATCACTCGTAGCCGAGTAAGATTGTCTTCCATAAACACAGTTTTAACAATGAGTCCGTAAGTGACTGTGGAGGCCAATTCTGGATCCACACATCCTTCCACAGTAGGGACATTGGTTTCTGGGCGGGAGTTGATCACAGTGTGGATTTGCCAAGCGTTCCTTCCTCTTAGCACGTTTCTCCCTTGCGTCCTGAGTTCGAGTGTCTTCAAAGCCCATGACACCTTTGGTAAAGGCTGTTCTCCAACTGGAGCGTTCACAGACCAGTGTTTCCCAGTTGTCAGTGTTTATACTACATTTTTAAAGATTTGCCATGAGACAGTCTTTAAACCTCTTTTGTTGACCACCAGCATTACACTTTCCTTTTTTAAGATCGGAATAGAGTAGATGCTTTGGAAGACGATCATCAGGCATCCGCACAACATGACCAGTCCAACGAAGTTGATGTTGAAGAATCATTGCTTCGACACTGGTGATTTTTGCTTCTTCCAGTACACTGATATTAGTTCGCCTGTCTTCCCAAGTGATTTCTAAAATTTTTCGGAGACACTGAAAAATTGATGGAATCTTTCAAGGAGTTGGAGATGGCGGTTATAAGTGGTCCATGTTTCACAAGCATTTAGTAAGGTTGGTAGTACAACAGCTTTGTAAACAAGCATTTTGGTTTCCCTGCGAATGTCCCGGTCCTCAAACACTCTGCACTTCAATTGGGAGAAAGCCGCACTTGCAGAGCTCTTTACCTTTAATAGGTAATAGGTACCTTTGTACAACATTGCATTTGAAATGTGTTGCAATAATTTATTTGAACACCAAAGCACATGGATGAAGCTGCTGGTCATGCAGTAACTGCCTGAACCTCATATTTCCCCCTACACACATTTAATTTATTATAGCAAGCAACATAAATGAAAACCTTAGCAAGATGAACAGAGCAACATAAAGTGTAAGATATCCAGTTATCCAGCTTAGTAATGCTGCAAACTTATAAACACTTACAAAGGAATAAGACCCACTGAACACAATGAGACTTATTTCTAAGTAAACATGCAGAGGATTGTGCTGAATAGCAACTACTTTTAAAAGGGAGGCAGGCGGCTTAATTTAACTCCATGATTTAACTGCCACGATTTACCAAACAGATTCATCCAATTTATTTTTTAAAAATCATAAAAACGTTTTGCATAGAATGAAATGGAAATAGATGACACTGGCTTAACAAATTTTTTTTTATTAAAATGCCTAGTGTTCAATAAACATAAAGCAAAGAGTATCTGAATGGCCTTGCAGTAAGTGACCCTTGGCTATATTCCCCTCACATTAATAAGAATACTTATGAATACTATGAAACTTTTTAACAGTTACACAATTATTGATAATGCTCCATAACAGATATACAGGAAGCCTCATTATCGAATATTGATTTTTCTTCCTTAACTGTTATTTAAGTACCAATAAATTAGCAAAACTATTCAATTCATTTGCAAATATCACCTGTGCTGAGGGGGTAACTACATGTCATGTGTTTTGCAGCTCCAAAGCCTTTTTTTTTTAAAAAAAAGAAAAGCAGCTGGCAAATTGAAAAGGAGAAAAGGGGAACAGAAAAAGGGTTAACAGCCACTCCCCCTTAGTGCTTATCCACTCAAAATTACTGGCACCAAAGCTGTTTCCTTTTCAGATTACTCTATTATACCAGTTTACACATAACATGCAGTTAGCTCCTGATATTGCAGCTGTAGCTGCTTTGCCCCAGCAGGAACAGTACAGCAAAATTATTAATTAGCTTTACATGGGATTAACTGAGCAAAAAAAAACCCCTAAATCTTGTGATTCAGGAGACCTGCATGTGACTGATAAGAGAGGCATGGGAGACAATATTCAGCAGTTTCTGCTCTGAAATTTTGCCATATTCAACTATCTTAAAGGGACAGTTGTCTATAGTCTGGAGGGTATTCTAATTCAGAGCAGCGCAGCATACAATTGCAGCACAAAGCACCTCTGCAGTCAGTGCTGTAAAACAACAGGCTTGCCCCAACATCTGTTTTAACGTTTCTGTGTGCTTCCTGTTCTATAGGGGTGGGGGAAGGACTGAAGGAACACCTTCAGTTAAGTTTAATTAGAAATACTTATATTTAAAATGAACCATACCTGTATAAATAAAGTAATTAAAAGAACAGTTCAGGTAGGAAACAATCACTCAGGAAGACAATGCGTAGCTGTTTTTTCATAATCAGAAATCATGTAAGGCAGAAATAGCCTCCCAACATTGTGGACTACAATTCCCATCATCCCTGACCATTGCCAGGTTGACTGGGGCTGATGGTAGTTGGAGTCCTAGTTGGAGTCCACAACATTTGGAAGGCAACTTATTTGCTGTTCCTTTATCCCTGCTCTCGCCCTCCATGTGTTAATAGACTGCTGTAGTAACTCTCTTGCCATCTAAATGGTGTGCAAGTAAATGCCTATCCACTGTTTTCACTTATAGCTAACAACCTAGTTGTAGTAGTATTAGTAGTAGTAGTATTTAAATCTATATACTGCCCTTCATCCTAAACTCACAGGGTAGTATAAAGTTGTTTTAAAATACACAGCTTAATCTAGAGCACTCCCCCCACAATTTTAACCTATGGCAAATTTCGGTTTACCTCTTATCTGTGTAATCTAATCAAAGTGGAAGCAGATTAAGGGGTTGCCCCTTTAGGATTGCAGAGCTATGTGTTCAAAGCAATGTCCTTCCATCTGCCACTTCCCAGAGTTTGCTTCTAGCCCAAGGACTAAAGAAGGCAAAACAAAAACCAAAAATGATTCTCCTTCTAAGATGTTTATCCTCTCTCTTTGAAGTAAAAGTTCACATTGTTGTTGTTTAACCATTAAAAAGTTATGCCTCTCTCTTTGATTGGTAGACAGGATCCTCCCACACCCCTCCTGCGGCTCACTGGATCAACGGTTAGTTAACTGCTCTCATCAGTTCTCCCTGCAGGGAGCCTCAAATCCTCACCGGTGCACTAAACAGTGCACAGTCTTATCTTGAAATGCAGCCTTTATTCCCTGAGATCTGACAGAAGGAAGGGGAGGGAGGGCAAATGCAGCTGGGGGGGGGGGAGTCATTTTATGCAACTGTCCTTGGGTGAAAGTATAAAGCATGCTGAACTGCATAGGGTTTTGCAGTCAGGAAGACTCACAATGACAGCTGATTACCTTCCTTAAAGCCACTTGTATCCATTCCACAGGAACACAAAACAAGTCAACTTTAGGCCCATTTTACACAATTGTTTTCTTTTTGGTTGTGCGTGCGCCTAAAATTGCATCATACTGTGCAAACCAGAAGAACTTTGGCACTCCTTGTGCAGCACATCATTTTTAATGGCTTTCCGTTTATTTTGTATGTCTGTCGTTTTATTTCGTTGCTAAGTTGCTTTGAGACTTTTTTGTAATGAAGTGAGTGACAAATGCAAATCACCATCACCAGCTGACCCACAGCACCTCTCTTTGTGACTTATATTTAGGCACCACTCCCCAGCCTCAAAGTGTCCACAGCACTTTTTAGAGCTGCGACAATCACGGATCTTGCTGGGGCACCTGCTTTACATGCTGAAGGTCCCAGGTTCAACCCAAAGCATCTCCCATTAAAAAAAACTGGGTAGAATCATAGAATCATAGAGTTGGAAGAGACCACAAGGGCCATCGAGTCCAACCCCCTGCCAAGCAGGAAACACCATCAGAGCACTCCTGACATATGGTTGTCAAGCCTCTGCTTAAAGACCTCCAAAGAAGGAGACTCCACCACACTCCTGGGCAGCAAATTCCACTGTCGAACAGCTCTTACTGTCAGGAAGTTCTTCCTAATGGAAGGGTATAGCAAAGGGTATAGCAAAGACCGTTGTCTAGTATGCTAGAAAGCTACACAATGCTAGGCGAGACAGACCAATAGAGTGACCCGGTCTGAGGCAACTTCCTATGTGAAAGTTCACATCACATGTTTTTACTTGTGATGAGACACCCATGGACTGGTGAAAAATAAAACAAAATTGCTGAATATAACCAAATGCACCACCCCTTATAAAACATATCACAGAGAGATCTCTAGGACAGAAGATTCTCTCCACCTTAATATAAATGTTAATATATACTATATTATTGTTGGACATTCTACTTGAGAGATTCTTCAGAGGTAAGTCTGCTTTCAAGTGTAACCAACTTGTTCTCTTGCTTGGTCATGGGGCTACAGAAATAATGTCAAGCAATGTACAGTCCTTAGCAACCATTTTGGAACAGCTATTGCTAATGTATTCAGAACACGGAAAGATCTGGGTGCTTGGCTGATCATATGATGACTCTAAAAAATTGTAGTGCTTTTCCATAGCATGACCTGTCAGTAGACCTCAGTAGTGATTTGTCTAAGCTAGCATGACAGATTGAACTGGTGAGATTCTTATATTTCTGAGAAATTTCCTTGAAGAGAAAACTGAAGTCAGAAAAAAAAAGTT
This sequence comes from Podarcis cretensis, assembly GCF_951804945.1. Taxonomy (NCBI): domain Eukaryota; kingdom Metazoa; phylum Chordata; class Lepidosauria; order Squamata; family Lacertidae; genus Podarcis; species Podarcis cretensis. The sequence goes on from NC_137181.1 coordinate 21,802,051, forward strand.
TAATTGGTTAAGCAATATGAGGCACCTCAAAAATGTCCATCGGTTGTCATTGGGAGAACAGGAATAAGGCTCTATGTTTAGTTCACAGACATTAGAAAACATTTTACCTGATACTAGGGAGGCAAGAACTGACTCAACCTCAGTCAAAATTCTATCACTGGGTTGCGGGGGGGGGGGGGGGAGCAAGGTGGTGGCAGGAAAAGTATGCCACCTAGAAATGGTAAGAAATTTTTAAAAAACCCAATCTGTTAAAGTCACTCTCAGATGACTATTCCCCATCCTATGCTGTGATCCACATGAACCTGCCATTTCACATTGTTGTACAAAAGATCAAAAATCCAAATATCTGAAAATGTTGGTACATATTCTGTAGGAAGTCATCCAGTACAGATTATAAGAACTGAACTATTTTCCAAAATGCATACATGTAGTTCTGGTTAACTTGTAAGGACACAAGTTTCATGAGTGGAAGTGCCTCATCAAAACATTCGGGGAATGCAATCACCTGCCTTTAAATCCTAGACTCGCACGTTACATAAGAAGAGCCTGCCTGCATCAAAACAAATGCCCATTTAGTCCAGCATAAGATTTTCCGCCGTTTATAAACAGATGCCTAGGGCAGGCCTGCAAGCAGGACGTGAAGGCAATATCAGCCATCTCTAGCTACAGTGGTACCTCGGGTTAAGTACTTAATTCATTCCAAAGGTCTGTTCTTAACCTGAAACTGTTCTTAACCTGAAGCACCACTTTAGCTAATGGGGCCGCCTCCTGCTGCTGCTGCGCCTCCGGAGCACGATTGCTGTTATCATCCTGAAGCAAAGTTCTTAACCTTGTTATAAAATTCTTACGTGGACTCGACAATGTGACAAGGAGACACCAAATCAGAATATATTTCCTCTTTTATTATTCACGCGTTTGCAAAGGCGGGCCCTCCGCTCCGAGTAGGTGCGAAGAGCCCCGAGCACACTTTAACACAAATATTTATACCCTATAGCTGCCGCCCCTCGTTAGAGGCTTGGCTTACAATCTATCTATCATTATGAGACACCGCACTAATACAATAGCCAATCTACACTCTCTATTCTAATTCTATCCTTTTATGGTATTACTCCTTACTTCCCTATTCTATCTAGCCGACGTGGCACTCGCGCACCCTCACCCATACACAGATTATTGAATTCGATACACTTTGTTTTATCTATTCTCACAATCCCCCCTCTTTCTGTATCTTGTCTCGAATTCACATAAAAGTTCATGGGCTGCACTCTCTCCTTCATCCTCAGAGGTGGGTACTTGGGTATATTTCATTTTCATGAAGTATGTCGAGACTTTTCGTTCCGCTAAAAGGGATAATGAATTATTAATTGTTCTTACGAATATGGGCAATATACATGGAATCAATACACATCCTGCTGCAATCAATCCAATCAGGGCTACAATTGCTTGTAATCCTGGCAATTTGGGGAACCAAGATCCAAACATATCCTTAAAATTTAATCCATCCCACGTCTGTACTGGAACATGCGCCAATTTTACCATTCGATCGGCTATATCCTTTACTACCCTCCCGCTGTCATCTATTTCTATACAACAGTTTGTCAAATTAAATTTTCCACAACCCCCGCCCTCTTTTGCTAATAAATAATCTAAAGCAAGTCTATTTTGCATAATGTAAGTTCGACTTTTAGCACTCTCCTTGGCCAACTTATTCAATGCTGCAGCTGTTTCATTTGTTATAATCTCTACTACTGCTTGCAGACGAATGATACGGTTTAATAAATATATGGGGTCCCTTCCAAAAGACCCGGCCGTGCCATCATTCGACCATGTTGCTGGCCCATAATATTGAATAATCCTTTCAGGGGGCCACTCTGCATCATTCCATGTTCCTATATGGACACTTCGCTTCCGTCGCGGCCCTATCTCATCATATACTGGTACCCCCAGATTTCTCTTTGTCTGTAACGGGAGTAGGAAGAAACTGGGTCTCAAAGTGGTTAATACACATGAACCTGTCCAATCTAAAGGTAATCTATTATAAGCATAATTCCCACAGGCCCAATAAAACCCATCAGGAGTTGTCCATTCTAATGTCTGGTTCTCTGGATCTAATAGGAATTTCATCTGAGTTATGTTCCCCAAAGGAGAGGGCCATTCTCTCGTGTGGTTGTCCTGGCTCCACCATCGTACATTTTCCCATTGTCCTAAACAGGGAAGGTCTCCCACATGTGTACCATTTGTGATATTCCGAGTGAAACACTCTATCCCAACCAAATCATTAGAAATTTGCCATATTTCATTTCCCATATGCTTATACGTATAATTATTCTGACTCCTGAGAACCTCCGTGTAATTTACTTCATGAGCTACCCATGGCCATTGATCCCCCATATTTGTTCCCCCACACACAAAACAATTTGTTACTGTCAATTCTCTGGCTATAGTTTCAGCCAGGCTTATAAACATGTTATGAGCTCTGGGGGGAAGGGGGAGGGTATTCAAATGCTGCATTTCCTCCTCAAAATCTTCATACACTGAAATGGGCTGTCGTACTACCTTAGTGGTGTGTATCTTGATGACCAAGTACCCATAGGGGTCTTTTCCACTCCCATCTATTCCTATGCCCAAATGCACAAATTTGGGTGTGTTAGAAACCCCTTCTCTTGCCCATAAGCACACGGGGTTACATTTTCCTGCGGAACAATCCGTGGAGGCCGCTCCTCGGGTGAGATTTATTCCCTCTGGGCCCCTGTACGTAGGCTGTTGGCTAACTCCTTCCGTGTACCAATAATTATATACTCCTCCCCCAGCTCCTATATTTCTTCCCTGGATTCGCTGGAAAACATATTTTCTATCGGTTAGGTATGCTTGTTCCCATCCATGTGATCCGCATCCAACTCCCGCTCCCCCATTTGGGCCTTGTCCTTTACTGATAGCATTACACGCATCAAAGCAAACCATAATTTTTCCCTCTCCCCTTGTTGTATTATGTGCTATGTACCCCTGTCGAGCCTGAGCCATGGAAAACATATTTTCTCTATCTGTCCTTTTGCTGGCAGTTCCTCCCTTATATCCATATACATATATGCTAGAGGTGATGGGTCCTACTGCCAGGGGTTCATAACACTCCGTTTTGTTTCCCTTTACTTTACATCTATAATATTGGGTCTGGTTGTGGATGCAAGGCTCCATAATTTGGATGCATTCTGGGGCTACATTATAATACATCAATGTTTGTGTAATTTTCTTCCCAGTTCTCGTGGTTTTAATACACTCGGTACATGAATCTGAGTCCTTACATTCTCCCCCTATGACTATGCATCCTATTATTATGCCTAGAATCTGCCAATCAGCCTTCATATTCGGGATCTAAATGGGCTAATGCTTGCCTTACAGTTGGGGTTTCTTTCAATAGGCACGTTATTCGTCCTCCCTTTTCAACCTCACAAAATTCTAGTACAATCTCCTCAATGCATACAAGGTTACATTCCTTCGTGCAATGTACGCATAGCACACACCCCTCGCAGTGACTACAGCAACAGCATTCAAATAGACATTCACAATTACAATAAAAACACATCACCCTTGTGATGCTTGTTTGTCTTTGGTTCCTGATTTGGTAAGTTTTATTTTTAGCGGATTATCCGGACTGGTTGTCACCGCCCAATCCTCCGTTGGAGCTCTTTTCACCCGATGATAATGGGTCCATCCATGCTCTCTGGTCCGTACTGCTGATTCAGTTGTGAGCAGGACCTGGTATGGGCCTTCCCAAGTCGGGCTGAGCTTCTCCGTCCGCCACGCTTTTATCAGGACCAAATCTCCAGGCTGAAAAGTGTGCTGTTGCTCCAATAGCGGGGGCCGCTGTGCTAATACGCCTTGCCTATGAAAAGACAATAAAGACTGGGACAGTGTATGCAGATATTTTCTGATGAATTGATCCCTAAATTCCACCTGAGGAGTTCCTACAACCGCCAAATAGGGATGACCCATCATCATTTCGAAAGGCGATAGACCCGTGTCTTTTCGTGGGGCCACCCTCATTCTTAACAACGCCAGCGGGAGGTTTTTCGTCCAAGGTAGCCCATTTTCCAAATACAATTTAGTTAAATGTTTCTTTATCTCTCCATTTGCCCGTTCCACTTTCCCACTGCTCTCAGGGTGCCACGGTGTATGAAGGTCCCATTTGATTCCTATTGCTTTCATCACCTCTTGCATGGCTTTTTGTGTAAAATGTGTCCCTCTATCAGAATCTATTGCTTCTATTATTCCGTAGCGAGGGAGAAGGTGTTCTAAAATTGCTTTGCTGACCACTTGGGCCGTTGCTCTCCTGCTAGGAAAAGCCTCAACCCACCCGGTCAGATGATCTTTAAAAACCAACAAATATTTTTTGCCCCCCTCTTTCTGGCAATTCAGTAAAATCTACCTGTACCCGTTGAAACGGCCATACCGCTAAGGGTCTTCCTCCTCTCTCTACTTTCTTGGCCCGAGCCTTATTGACTTTTTGACACAATAGGCATTTCCATGCGATGGCGTGTGCCATTGGCCACATATCCTTACTCCAATATAAGGGTTTTATCAAATTTACCATCCCTTCTGTACCAAAATGACTTCCCTCATGCACTTTCTCCAATAGATTTAACATAACCAGTCTTGGGAGCACTGTCTGTCCTTCAGGGGTCTCCCAACTATCTCCCTTTTTCTTCCATCCCTCTTTTTCCATATATTCCTTCTCTTTTGGACTAAATATCAGGTGTTCCAGATCCTGCTTCTCTACTACGGGCACTTGCAAGATGCATTGCCTGATTATCTCCTTTTTTATTTCACCCTCTGCCGCTTCCCGCGCTCGGTGATCTGCCCACGCATTTCCCCGTTGCTCTGGGCTATGTCCTTTGGTATGGGCCAGGATGTGTACAATACTGATCCTATGAGGTCCCATTAAAGCTTCTAATAATCGTTCAAGCAAAGCTACATGTTCTATTTGCTTTCCATCTGCCTTTATAAATCCCCTCTCTTTCCATGTCCTTCCAAAAGTATGTACCACTCCCCATGCATATCTCGAATCCGTCCAAATCGTCACATCCAACCCCCTGGCTAATTCCAATGCCCGGGTTAATGCCATTACCTCACATTTCTGGGCCGACCAAGTGCTAGGGAGTGCACCACTTTCTATGGTTTCTCCATCTTCTCGCACTATCGCATATCCCGATCTTCTCCTCCCCTCCTTGACATAGCTTGATCCATCTACAAACCATCTTTCACCCTCATTCAGAGGCTCTTCCCTCAAATCTTCCCGGACCTTGGCCATCAATTCTATGTCTTTGAGACAATCATATTCCTCAGGTTCCCATTCCTGTCGCTCGCCCCTCAGAAACTCTGCTGGGTTTAAATTTCTGTCGGTTCCAATAGTTATATCAGAACCTGTCCTGAGTATACCTTCATATTGTACCAAACGCCTGTCTGTCATCCAGGCGGGCGCAGCCCCTGTCATTACTGCGCCGATCTGGTGAGGACTGTGCACTATCAGAGCCCCTCCAAAAGTCAATTTTCGACTTTCTAAAACGAGCTCTGCCGCAGCGGCCACGGCTTGAATACATGCTGGCCACCCTCTGACCACTGGTTCCAAGGTAGAACTTAGATAGGCCACTGGCTGATATCGCCCTCCCCTCTTTTGAGCCAGAACTCCTACTGCCGTCTGGGCAGCCACTGTTACATATAAGTGGAAGGGTAATTGCAAATTTGGCAAAGCCAGAGCGGGGCTGGCTATTAAAGTTTTCTTAATCTCCTCCCATCTAATCCGATCCTCCTCATCCCACTGCACTTCTTCTGTTCCCGTCAACTTTTTATTTAAAAACTGAGTCAATTTTGAATATTGATCTATCCATAGCCTACAATATCCCAGCAATCCCAACATCCTTCTTACATCAGTTTTATTTCGGGGTGGACGTAATTCCATTATTCCTTTCACTTGATCGGGGTCCAATTGCCTGGTTCCTCCATCCAAAATATGCCCCAAGTACTTTACTCTCTTCTCAGTAAATTGCAATTTTTCCCTAGACACCTTTACCCCTATATTCCCCAGCCAATTTAACAATTGAATAGAATCGCTTTTAACATCCTTCTCCTTCTCCCCAATCAATAACAAATCGTCCACGTATTGCAATATTTTATTAGACCCTGTAGTCTCAAAACCTTTTAATTTTTCCCCCAGCGCCTGGCCGAAAAGCAACGGACTCTCCGTATACCCCTGGGGCAACACAGTCCATCGGTATTGTCTCTTTTGGCCGGTTTCTACGTCCTCCCACTCGAATGCAAACAAGTCTCGGCTTTCTTCCGCAAGGGGGCATGCCCAAAACGCGTCTTTTAAGTCGATGACTGTGTACCATCGGGTGGAAGGCGGGATTCGGCTCAATAAGGTATACGGATCCGGGACAGTGGGAAATCTAGGTATCACTATATTATTGATATTTCTCAAATCCTCTACCATCCTGTATTTCCCATCCTTCTTTAGAACAGCCAAGATAGGAGAATTGAACGGTGACATGGTGGGTTCTAAAAGTCCCTGTTGTAAAAGTGCATTTACCACGGGCTGTAGCCCAATTCTGCCCGATCTTTTCATAGGATATTGGGGTGTCCAGAGATGGGTAATTCCTGGTTTAATATTAATTTTTATGGCCTCCATTTCAATTTTTCCCATAGTCTTTCCATCTACCCATACTCTGGGATCTATTTCTCTCTCTTCCTCCGTTCGAAGGACATACATTGGCATCCCTTGTTCTTCATCTATTAATTTGAATCCCAGGGGGACCATGAGGTCTCTCCCCAATAAATTTATTCCTGACTCCGGTATGAATAACAATGATCCTTCCGTTACCCAATTTCCCCGGATAATTTTAATCGGCTCCAATTCTTGTACTTCCGTTGGTTTCCCACTTACCCCTATAACCTTGATTGTTTTCCCTTTCCTTCTTATTCCGGGCAACATGACGCTTATCGAAGACCGGGCTGCCCCAGAATCTACCAGAAATACAACTGATTTCTGGGAGGGACCCACAAATAAATTCACCAAAGGCTCATTCCGGGTCCCGGGGCATGAGCCGGAGAACCCCTAGTCCTCGTATAAGCTGTACAGCTCCGTCCCTGATTCCCCATAATTCCGTCTCTCATCTTGGTTGGGTCTGGAAGATACCTCTGGTATCTGTTCCCGGGGAGTCCTGCACTCCCGGGCAAAATGACCTGCCTTCTGGCACCGGTAACATATTATCGTTCCTAATCTGGACCCCTGTCCTCTTCCGCTACCATAGGATCCTCTTCCTCGATGTCCTCCCATATCCCTCTTATATTTGGTCTCCACCTGTGGCTTAGACTTATTATCCTCTTCCTTTGCCTTTTGGATAGCTGTAACCATCATCTGGCATTTCTGTTTCTGTTTTACTGCATCCCGGTTAACAAATACTTGTTGAGCTATCCTGACTAATTCACTAGTGGTTGCTTCTTGCCAATTCATCTTTTGAAGCTTCTTCTGGATATCCGGCCACGCCTTTGTCACAAATTGCATCTTCAATAGATTGTCGAAAGCCGGCGTATCTGGCCCCACTCCCGAGTATTTTGTCAAATGCTCCCTAATTCTTTGTACAAAATCTCCTGGGGATTCATCCTTTGTCTGACTTACTTCAAAAGCCTTAGTTAAATTTGTACTCTGAGGCACTGCTGACTTGATTCCCTCTATTATCATTTCCTTTAAATCTTTCATTTGCTCTCGATCCCCCACTACATTAGGGTTCCAATTTGGATCCCGAAGAGGATATTTTTGGTCTCCCGGGACAGCATTCTGATCATTCTGATGCCTCATTTCCCAATGATTCATGGCAGCTCTTCTAATCATAGTCCTTTCCTCTGGTGTGAAGAGGTGCCCCAAAATATACATCAGTTCGGTATATGTGTATAAATGAGGGCCCATCCACATTTGTAACAAACTTGCCACCTCCTGACTATTCTCATGTAATTTCGGCAGAGTTTGTTTTAATTCCCTTAATTCTGATGGCTTGATGGGGCTTTCTATATATACCATTACTGCTTGACCAGCCCCATTCACTCCGCCCGGGGCCTGTCGGAGGGGGAAATTACACACTGGGGAATCTTCTATCGGGTCAGGTCGACGCCTGAGTCGGGGACTACCGGCCGGCATTGGGAAATTTTCTAAGTCCCTCTTACACTGCTCTAATTCTCATTGGAGATTAGGGTACTTGAGGATCTGTCCTAATTTCTCCAATCGCTCAGTTACAGGAGTTACAATTTTCCTTAATTCGGATTCTATATCGGGCGAGGTCACTTCCCCGTAGGGAGGTGCCGTCGGCTCTGACCTCTGAACCGGAGTCGAAGGGGGTGAAATAGAATTATATTCCGGAGGCTGACCTTGTTCCTCTCCAGGTCGCCCAACCGGGACTTGGTTGGGCGGTTCCTGGGGTCTGACTATAATAGGAGGTGGGGAAATATCCTCCTCATCTGATTCCACCTTCTTTTCTTTTAGGGGAAATTGTCTAAAAGGCGGGGGATCTGGTCCAAAAAAATGTTACGCGGGACCAAACCTCTATATAAGGTTTTTCTTTTTCCCTTTTGGTCTTCAATAGATACAATTTCATCTGTTTTATCCAATATGGATCTGTTTCCCCATCCGGTCTCCACCGAGACTCTCCTTCTGGACCTATGGGGTACTCTGGCCAGGTCACCCTGCATAATTTGATCATTACTGTCTTCAGTAATCCTTGACTATAGGGCTTGATCTCCTTTTCGTCCCATTCTAATAGGACTTGTCCCAGGGGACTGTTTGGATCTATCGGATCCCTGTCCTCAATCCTTGGCCCCCTTCTACATTTACTCTGTCCCTTGCCCATCCTTATATTAAATATGTCTCTTGTAACTTTCGTCCACACAACCACGCGGAGTCGCCTGGCCGCTCCCCTCGCGGGAATACGGAACCGCAAGCTAATCCTCTCGCTGGGTCCTGGTCCCCAGTCCACACTCACGCGTCCGTTTGGAACCTCTCTTTCGCACTGAGACCACTCATACACCCGTCCCTTCCCGGGATTTCTCTGTATACTCACCCCCTCTCAGTCTAGCGCCTCCTTCTCGGTCGACTGGTAAACTGGCAGGCGTCCCTGCGGGGCAATGCAGTCCCCGACTGCAACGTTTCCCAACCTTCACCTTATCTCAACCTTTTTCTGGGTTGGTGTTCCGTCTTTACAAGCCCTCGGAATCCAACGACACCAGGGTCCGGGCGACGGATCTCTCTGGAAAACCCAGAGTGCCGGCTGATCCCCCTCCAATACCCCGGCGCCTGAATCGTCGAGGGCCCCACGTTGGGCGCCAAAATTGTTATAAAATTCTTACGTGGACTCGACAATGTGACAAGGAGACACCAAATCAGAATATATTTCCTCTTTTATTATTCACGCGTTTGCAAAGGCGGGCCCTCCGCTCCGAGTAGGTGCGAAGAGCCCCGAGCACACTTTAACACAAATATTTATACCCTATAGCTGCGGCCCCTCGTTAGAGGCTTGGCTTACAATCTATCTATCATTATGAGACACCGCACTAATACAATAGCCAATCTACACTCTCTATTCTAATTCTATCCTTTTATGGTATTACTCCTTACTTCCCTATTCTATCTAGCCGACGTGGCACTCGCGCACCCTCACCCATACACAGATTATTGAATTCGATACACTTTGTTTTATCTATTCTCACAACCTGAAGCACTACTTCTGGGTTATCGGAGTCTGTAACCTGAAGCGTATGTAACCTGAGGTACCACTGTATTGTTTCCCATCAGTTAGCATGTTGCCTCTGACCTTGGCCAGCTACAGAGGCAGATTTAGGGCAGTGGAACCAGTTTCCCCCCATACAGGGCGCCAAGCCAAGGTGGGGCCTTCCTGCCTCATTCCCAAAGCCTAGTAACCACTTGCAATGGGAAGGAGGAGTGAGGGTTCTGACAGGGTCCTATATAGCCCGCCCTCCTCTTACCCAAAGCTTAGTCAGCCCCTTCCCAGGAGGTGGGAGGGCTCTAGGATCTTGCCCAAGTCTTCACACCTCCTTCCTTAAAGCTGGCTGGGAGCAGGCATCAAATTTGGGCCTTGCACAAGGCATCCTATTACCAAGGTCCGCCCCTGACAGCTATTATGGTTAGTACTCTCTGATAGCCTTATCTTCCATGAATTTCCTTAATCCTTCTTTAAAGCCATCTCCTGAAAGAAAACACACACAGCAAAGATCCCCTTGAGCAACTTATCTTTAGGGTGCACTAATGTAGTAAAAATCCGTAAGTGCAGCTATTGCGGCAATTAATTATGAATTTATTACCTGCACTCCACCCTACATTCCCAGCACAGGTTAAAGCACAATGTTAAAAACAGTTTTTTAAAACCTAAAACTTATACTCACAAAAATGGGTTGGGTCCTAGAAATATAAATGAGGGCCAGTTTAAAGATTACACTTCCATGCCAAGGAAAAGTCATCTGTTGATTTCTGCACTTATTAAAGGTACAGAGGCTATGTCTATAGAATCTTCTTTTCTTCTTCTTTGGCGATCCCTCGTAGCCGAGTAAGATTGTCTTCCATAAACACAGTTTTAACAATGAGTCCGTAAGTGACTGTGGAGGCCAATTCTGGATCCACACGTCCTTCCACCGTGGGGACATTGGTTTCCGGGCGGGAACTGATCATGGTGTAGATTTGCCAAGCGTGCCTTCCTCCTAGCATGTTACTCCCTTGCGTCCTGAGTTACAGTGTCTTCAAAGCCCATGACACCCTTGGTAAAGGCTGTTCTCCAACTGGAGCGCTCACAGGCCAGAGGACCAGGTTAAAGATTACACTTCCATGCCAAGGAAAAGTCATCTGTTGATTTCTGCACTTATTAAAGGTACAGAGGCTATGTCTATAGAATATGGGCAAGCCAAAATGGTGCAATTTGTTTTTAGTTGTATTTTCATATTGCGGTTGTATTTTCAGATTCGTGGTCATGTGCACTGGGAAATGGGATTTTACCGTGAAGGAGACACATCAATGGGGCATATGACAAACATACACAGGCTCTTCCATTGAACTATGGCCTTCTCCTAAGGATTGTAAGGTTATATTGTGTATTGTATACACAAATAATGTATACTGAAGCACCACACAATGCTATGATTTTTTATCTGAAGAGCCTTTCACTGACCTACAAAAACAATTGTGATAAAAAGTTGTTGAAAGTGTCTGTTTGCTAAACAAATTATTGGACAATGGTCAGGATCAGGTGTTCTTATGATTTAAGGAATGTAAGAGGTCAAATAGCTAAGCCAGCATACCAACCCCAAACCCAGTCTTTACTAGGCAATAAATACAAATTAAAAGCACATACCCCCCAAAAAAGGTAAAAGGAACAGGGCAGTATTAAATTTTGCTGCTCTGCCAAGAGAAAATGATAGCAAGTGGATTTGTCAATTACATTGCAAATGCAGATTACAGAATATGAAAGGCCTGCTTGAATCGAATAATGAATGTAATAGAATAAAAAGCTAAAAAGAAGCAATCCACACTAGAATATGGACAGTACTGATATTATTCATAAGTAATGAAATTATTTCCCCCTAAATAATCATTCCTTATGATAAGAAGCTCCTTCTGCAAATTGATGCAACAATGTATTTTTGCTTAATGCTGTCATAGGTTGAGAGTGAAGTCAATGCTAAAGTCATAACATTTCGAAATGTGGCCCATTTTATCTTTATTAATGAAAATTAACCTGACACAGTATATGCTTAGCAGCAGAGGAAAGACAATCCAATTTACAACATACCGTAGTTACATGCTTTTTTTTAACTCAATAACTGTTCTGTATATTAATGATTATATTTCTTAGTTGCACTAGAATATGGCGTTGTCTGTATCCGATGCAATATTCAGACAATCAAGGTCAAACAAGTTGTCTCCTTTTGTTTTCTACATATTTATATTTTTCTATATAGTTATTGCATCATTTCCATATCTTTTCAAGTCTGTTGTTCTGTCAGAAACACACACACAAACCGGAAATACATTCTGCCAAGCAAGACTCTTTCTTCCCCTAATGATAACCCACATTTTAAATTTTTGTTGAATTTTGCATGCAACTGAAATATCAAAAACCACTGGTGCATATCAAGATTTACATGTGAAAATGGAGCTTTTCACTTTAAGAAAAAGGGTGTTGTTTTTAATTTTATTTTTGCCTGGAAGCACAGGAAAACACAGAAAAGCACAAAGGCTAAATTAGAAATGATATTATTGTTGTTGTTGTTGTTGTTGTTGTTAGTTTACCGCCCTTCACCTGTAGATCTCAGGACAGTTCCCAACAGAAAACTACATGATAAAAAGCACTAAATATATAATAAAAACAAGAACAAAACAAACCGCTAACCACCCCCTGGATCACCACTATCATCCTGTGGGTTTGTTCGAGGCATCAATAAGCCTCCCTAGAATCAGGTTCTCGGGGTAACTTGCAGCAAAAAACGAATTTTAAATGCATACAATAAAACACACGATAATGCAAAAACAACATTCTGAAGCCTGATGAGGCTTTGCTCAAGACACAGAGAGTCTTCCCTTAATACCAGATTTTCTTGTTCAAAATGCATCAAGACATTAGAAGTCCCATGGTTTATTATTCTAGTTATCAGTGTGCTGAACTAAAAGGGAAGGCTCAAGCTGACATGCCCACTGAGCCACGAAGTTCACTGGGTGGCCTCGGACCAATCTCTATCTGTCAGGCCAACAGACCTCACAATGTTGTTGTGAAAATAAAATGTTGGGGGGCGGGGAGGCTCTTTACATGACCCTGAGCTCTTTGGGCAGGAAGAGTGGACTAAAAATGCGATGAACAAATAAATAAACAAATACTGCTTGACACAAGTAGCTCTGTTCATGGGTATAATAGTTTTTGAGAGTGCAGTTCTCAACATACTTTCCTGCATGCAGACATGCATAGGACTGCAGTGTAAGAAAGATAACATTCAACACTGTAAACCTTGTAAGTTTAATAAGACAGGAGTGCACTGAATATACATCAGTTCTACTTTCAACAAAGCAGTGAGTCTGAATTACCCCAAAGGCGCACTCTTCAATTGTTTCTCGAGACAGATGAATGCCAACACACAAAAATTAAGTTAGGTTCACGTATCTTAAGTCCTAACCCCCCCCCCCCACCTCATTCCTTTTTCTAAAGGTGAAAAGGGTGTGGGGTTATTTAAACCGGTTCCTCTGTTCCAATTCTAATAAGGAAGGAGGAACTGAAAAACACATAATTCTCCAGAAAAGTAAAATAAGGAAGGCATCCTCATACAAGCACCAGGTAGGCAATTATTTAATTGTATTTTGAACATCAATTTTCATCTCAGTATGCAAAGCAGCAACAACATTTATCTGGAATGCATGGAATACTGATCCTGGGCTTCCTGCACTTCTGGTCCAAGGCTATGGTACACAGTCAGGACTAGAACTAGAGGGGAAAGTTGCAGTGAGAGACAAGCAGGCATCTCTAGTCTGAGACAGTTCTTAGGAGCCATAAAGGTAAGCTTAGACTGAGGCATGTGCACATCACATCTGGCCTGCAAAATGGAAGCTAGCTATTTTGGACAAACTTCAGTATATATTCCCAGCAAGTGTGGTGAAACTTCTGCCTATTTGTCCTTAGTGTACTTTGTCTGTAACACGTTCTCAATGCCTGATGGCTGCTCAGCTCTGAAAGCCTCCGGATGCAAATGCAGTTTTTGAGAAAAATACAGAATCCAGCTTCTTTCTTTTCTGCTCCAGGATAATGTTCAATGCCGACAAAGCAGGAAATAAGCAATCAAGGTTTTGTAATATCTTTACTCAATTGTACTGAGGCCACAAGTGTTGCTTATGCTTTTCCATTCTAAATCCAATACAATCCATGCCTTGTGGAAAAGGAGTATGAAAATGTTTTTTTTTTTTTGGAGTTAGCAATCTTATAGAAAAATACCAAGGTGCTAAAAGCCAGGTACTAAGTTCTGCAAATTTGTGTCTCTCTCACACACAGTACATGACTGGTGAACTGACTGAGTCCAGCTTTGTGGGTCAGTGACAAGCCACATGCTTTGCTTGCAGAAGGTCTTAAATTCAATCCCTGGTACCTCCACTTTTTTAACAGAAGGAGGAGGACAATGTTTGCAGTCTTGGAGGACAATGGACAGTCTTTCTATATTCCTATGACTTTCAGATACCAGTCCAGGAAACTTCTATGCAGATGTGCCCCATAGCTGAATGGTTTTTCCAGGTCTTCAATTCAGGTAGTTCCAATTGTGTACTTTTGCAAAAGGTGGGGAAACATTGTTTGTTCCCTAGATGCTCTGCATGAACTTCATCAGTGTGGGACAATTGGCTTAACTGGTTGTTATTACAATATACATATGATCTGTGAACAGTTATACATATGAGGTAGTTGTGTGTGTGTTTGTGCGTACTGTGTTTCTATATGTGTAGCATGTGTTTTGTAAACCATAAAGAGGTATTATTACAATCAAGCAGCATATACATTTTCTTAGATAGACAGATAGCTACATAGATAATGGGAACAGGGTAGAGTAGAAGTAGTTGTTCTCTTGAATACAGTGTTTCTGTGGTGATCTGAAATAAGAGAATACCGTATTTTTCGCCCTATAGGACGCACCGTCCCATAAGGCGCACCTAGTTTTTTGGGGGGGAAATAAAGGGAAAAAAATTATTTCCCCCCCAGGCGCGGGGCTGGGGCAGGGGAGGCCCGCCCGAGCTTCCCCCGACCCCAGCCCCCAAACAGGCAGCTCTCTGCAAGCTGTGGGAGCCCAGCGCTGGCTCCCGCTGCTTGCTGAGAGGTCCGCGAAGCCTGGACACGCTGAGCTCAGCGCGCGCAGGCTTCAGCATGCAAGCAACTCTCCGCAAGCAGCGGGAGCGCTCCCGCTGCTTGCTGAGAGGTCCGCGAAGCCTGGACGCACTGAGCTCAGCGCGCGCAGGCTTCAGCACGCAGGCAACTCTCCGCAAGCAGCGGGAGCGCTCCCGCTGCTTGCGGAGAGGTCCGCGAAGCCTGGAGAGCGAGAGGGGTCAGTGTGCACCGACCCCTCTCGCTCTCCAGGCTTCACCGAAAGCCTGCATTCGCCCCATAGGACGCACACACATTTCCCCTTCATTTTTGGAGGGGAAAAAGTGCGTCCTATAGGGCGAAAAATACGGTAACTCTTATGCCCTCATAGAAAAAGGGGTAGTCCCTTTTTTATTTTTATGTCCAAATACATAAATAAGTATATAAACCACATGTCTGAAATAGTACAGGAGAGCAATCCTGTAGCCATTTTGACTCTTCCAGTGACCTCAAATATTCTCTGCAGTGAGGAAGGAAATGGGAAAAGCCTCCCCATTGTCTCTTTGCTCACAAATCCTGTCTTAAGGGTGTATTTGTGCATGAATAGGGTGAGTCTGTGACCTGGATTTAGGAACTAAGTATTTAGCCATTCCAAAAGGAATGGCCAGGCTGCCCAAGTAAAGCAATCAAGTGACCATTACAGTGGTACCTCAGGTTACAGACACTTCAGGTTATGCGATTTCGGGTTGCGCACCGCGCCAAAACCAGAAATACCAAAACGAGTTACTTCCTGGTTTCAGGGCTCACGCATGCGCAGAAGCACCAAATTGTGCTTTGAGCACAAGCGCCGAATTGTGACCTGCGCGTGCACAAACACAGCAGGTTGCGAACACTGCGGGTTCCAAATGTGCCTCCCGCATGGATCACATTCGCAACTTGAGGTTCCACTTATCAGTATCTTGCCAGACAGGATTTCTGTTGTAG
This sequence comes from Podarcis cretensis, assembly GCF_951804945.1. Taxonomy (NCBI): domain Eukaryota; kingdom Metazoa; phylum Chordata; class Lepidosauria; order Squamata; family Lacertidae; genus Podarcis; species Podarcis cretensis. The sequence continues at coordinate 21,817,908 of NC_137181.1, forward strand.
ACCGCCCCCTGTGATGTATTTCTGCTGTAGCCCGCCTCCTTCTGTGATGCAGGTATGATGTTTTGGGGGGTGGTCTTGAGCTACAGGGTGGGCAATTTCAAAAGTCTATATAAGGACTTGCACACCATTGTTCTGGGTCCCTCCTGCCTCCTATGTGTGGTTGTGAGCACCCTGTTGCAACAGTTAATAAAGATCAGGGTTACTAGCTGCCTTGCTTCTCAAGAGTCTCTGGATGGCCTTCGTTATTTTCTCCTTCCGATAGGGACTCTATATGGGCTCTTCGATACCCCATAAGGGAAAAGGAGCAGTATTTTTCTTATAACACTTTATAATAAGAAAACTCTGCTTGTTCTTTTTTACACAGCTTTTTTTTAAAAAAAAACTTTAGGTGTGGTACGTCAACACTGTGGTTCTTCCCCCTGTGTTGCAAGAAGGTTTGCTATTCCGGCCTCTACCAGCGATTGCAAATTTCTGTGGCAGGAAGTTTTGCAGAGCTGGCAAAACCACTGTAGAGAACTGAGAATGCTGAGACCGGGGTAGAGAAACGAGCACACAAAATCTTTACAAACCAGCCTCAGAAGAGACGTTGTTATGAGGAAACTGAGCCGCCTTTTCAACCCTTCTCCACCTATATACCCAAACAACTTTCAAATTAGATTCTTAAGCAGAACTCAGTTTTTAAAATCAGAGACGCTTAGCAATGCTGACTGAAAGCTAATTATCAGAGTTTGCAGGAGGCGGGGGGGGGGGTAAAGAAAAACTGTCCCTGTACACTTGAGGAAAAACACTCAAGACACGTCCAGAAATCTCTTTGTTTAAAATATGTTATACAGCCTGTGTCAAGCCTCAAAAGGTGATCTGCAATGCCCAATAAGTCCCTTCCAAATCAATGAAAATCCACCCGACCACAAAATGCCATAAAAGAAAATAGCAGCTGCATACTGTTACTGATATTATTGATATTCTCTGGACACAGTACCTATAAGACACAGATAAAAAGAAATTTCTATCCTACAATAAATTTTCTTTAGTGGACCTAGGGAAAGGAGCGGACTTTTTAAAGACTGTCATTGCTTTTGGTGTGTATTTTTCATATATATTCATTTTTTTAAAAAAAATAGAATGATGGTTGTTCAGTGAACGGTCTAGAATGATCCTGGAAAATGCTTGTTTTCATCTCTAGCCAAGGATGAGGGAGAGAAAATCACCCTCGGAGCATTACGTTGTATATGAACCCCTGTTCCCCCAAAAGAAAGGTGGAAACCCACAGGAGACAGCCACGAACTTTTTCTGACTTTTAATTTCCTGCTCCTCCTCACTCAATCCATTTTTTCTGGTGAAGGAAAGAGCCTCTCTGCCTGTTAGGTCCAGCTGCCTTTAGGGCTATGGTTTCCAACGGGGGGGGGGGCAATTTGATTTTTAAGGGGGGCAATTCGAGAATGAGTTATTAACAGTTAATGCCCTTTTGGGCTTCCTCCATGTGAATTGGAGTTTACCTTTTGAATAATAAGAATTACCGGTATGTCACAGTAAAGGTAAAGGGACCCCTGACCATTAGGTCCAGTCATGACCGACTCTGGGGTTGCGGCGCTCATCTTGCTTTATTGGCTGAGGGAGCCAGCGTACATGACAAAGCCGCTTCTGGCAAACCAGAGCAGCGCACGGAAACGCCGTTTACCTTCCCACCGGAGCAGTACCTATTTATGTACTTGCACTTTGACGTGCTTTCGAAGTGTTAGGTTGGCAGGAGCAGGGACCGAGCAACGGGAGCTCACCCCGTCATGGGGATTCGAACCGCCGACCTTCTGATCGGCAAGCCCTAGGCTCTGTGGTTTAACCCACAGCACTACCCATGTCCCCATGTCACAGTAGTAGTAGTAGTAGTCGTAGTAGTAATAATAATAATAATAATAATAATTTTGTTTGTTTGTTTGTTTGTTTATACATACATACATACATACATACATACATACATACATAACCTGCCCATCTGGCTGGGTTTCCCGAGCCACTCTGGGCAGCTTCCAACAAAATATTTAAAATAAAATACAGTGGTACCTCGGGTTAAGTACTTAATTCGTTCTGGAGGTCCGTTCTTAACCTGAAACCGTTCTTAACCTGAAGCACCACTTTAGCTAATGGAGCCTCCTGCAGCTGCCGCGGCACTGGAGCTCGATTTCTGTTCTCATCCTGAAGCAAAGTTCTTAACCCGAGGTACTATTTCTGGATTAGCGGAGTCTGTAACCTGAAGCGCCTGTAACCTGAAGCGTATGTAACCCGAAGTACCACTGTACAATAAAACGGGGGCGGGGGGGGGCGGGAATCAGGATTTTAGAGGTGCTTAGGTGGGGCATGGTCAAAAAAGGGTTGGGAACCACTGCTTTAGGGACAAGTCTTCTCAGCTTCGCCCTTGACCTCACGACTAATAACATTTATGTCCCCCAAACCCAACCCAACCCACTCTGCGCGATAGGAGGGAGAGGAAATGCAGTTCCAGTCAGTCTAGGCGCCCCACAGAAGCCCAGGAAGACCCCCGAGGCTTACCTTGGCTACTGTCCTTGGCCTGCCCGGCGTCCAGGCGAGGCGAGAAGGGTCAAGGAAGCGCGCAGGGACAACACGGGTGACTCACGCAGGCAAGGCAAGCAGGCAACCCGTGGGGCGAGCCCGCCTCTGCTCAGCTCCCGCGAGCTCCTCTCCGGCGAAGAAAGTGGCTCCGGGGCGGCCAAGTGGGCGCTGCTGGGCCTCTCACAGGCACGAGGCTGAGAGGAAGGGCTGGGCTCCGAGGTGAAGGGAAATTTCCCCGGACGACTCGTGAAACGAAAGGAGGGGAAGGGGGCCTTCTCTAAATTTAAAGAAGAAGGGAGGGAAGGAGGAACCTTCTCAGGAAGCAAGCAGCAGTCACCCTTAAAAACAAAAACCACTACTGTACTGTTAAGACTCAACCGTGTTTTATTCTTGCTCGCTTCCTGGATGTCAGACACTCAAAAGGGCTCACGGGTGCATGTGGATAGTGAGGGGGAGCACCATACATTCCTCCTGGGTGAAAAGTAACCTTCGCCCAAATAACTCCATGCCTGGCTGCTTGTAACTTGTGGCCCAATTTTGTTTTCTCTCTCCCTGTTTTGTTTGAATTCTACCTGCCCTCCTCATGAACGGATTGCTGAAAGAGGCAAGCATAGGGGGTGGGCGTCTGGAAGGTGTCTTAAGCGTCATTTTAGCTGTTTTGAGATGTTTGCACAGGATCTATACACACAACCCATTTTTAGCATAAACCCAGTATTTAGGTTTAACTTCTATCCTGGACCCCCCCCCCCCAAAAAAAATTAAACATCTGAGTGGGAATATAGATGTATATTCCAGTGCACATTGATGTAAGTTCATTCAAGTTGCAACTCTTATTAACACTACAGCCAGCTCCACTGCGAGACTAAACATTCCATTAATTTTTAGAAGGCCAATTTACAATCTATAGTTGAGGGAGAAGAACCAGCAACCATATACAGTATTGGGGGGGGGGGGTTATGTGCAGGCAGGGGAGTTAGTTATTCTTGCATCACCTGCTCTGTGATGCAAATACCCAGTGATGCAAATAAGTGATGCAAATACCCAGTTTCCACCTGCAAAATGCTGGAGGGAATGTTACTTTCCACTCGCAATGCATCATGTGTCTCTAGTCTTCCATCTCCATGTCTCTCCCTCTATCACAGGCTTCCTCAACCTCGGCCCTCCAGATGTTTTGAGACTACAATTCCCATCATCCCTAACCACTGGTCCTGCTAGCTAGAGATCATGGGAGTTGTAGGCCAAAAACATCTGGAGGGCTGAGGTTCAGGAAGCCTGCTCTATCGTATACAGTCACACACACACCTCTGCCTGCCAGAAGGATAAGCAGTGTTTGACCTATGGGGAGAACTACCCCAATTTTTTTTCTTCTTTAGCATTTTTAATATCTCAGATGTGTTCCAGTAACATTAACATAAATCTGGAGGGATTTTTTGTTCTCTAAAGGGGATTCCCCATGCATATGGATGTGGGGAACTTACAAACTCTTACATTTCAAAGTGGGTGTTGTTTCTTACACATGTAGTGTATTAGGTTGCAACTGTGAGGTGACCCCGGCCATGGATTATTTGTGAACACAAGTATGGGCTGGTAGTGGCCCACTTTAAATGTAATGCCACCCTCTGCACAGATAAGTTTCCTTTTACATTCAGCTCTGCTTTTTAATCCAGTGAAGAAGGCAATAGCAGATTTTTAAAAAGAAAAGTGCTGGGCTGAGCTTAAGCTTGCCTGGAAACTGCGTTTTCTAACATGGAAGTATTGAAAAAATTCCAGATGAAAACAATGAGTTGCAGTTACACAGTGGGAAGGGGAAATAGACCCTAAGCATATTCAAAGGAACTTCCTCTTAACATCACATGGCTCAAATTAAACTCTGCCAACTGGCTTTCATTCATCCAAACTTAGCACAAAAACTTTCGGGGGCTTGCCTCTGGAAATCAAGATATGCAGAATATCTTTGATCAACTCCTAAGGTGCTTCCAGACTGAGGTTTATTGTGGAATTGGTACTGCTTATGCACCCAAATATTTCACACTGTCCACATGATTTCATGACTGTCCACTGTCCACCTATACTTTTTGTTACACTTAATCCAGATTTCCTCTTACCATGGAAAATCCATTAACTAAAAATAACTTGTTACACATTCATTGTCACTGCAGCTGTGGAAGCTCATTGGCACATTTTTTTGGTGTGTGTGTGTGTGTTTGTGTGTAATCATATGTGTGATGATGTTTCAGTGAGTGGTCCCTATCATTGCACTCCTACTTTCGCTTGCTCCCCACTCCCCTAGCACAACCTAGCCATTTTGTTTCCAGCTGCTCAAACAATGCAAGTGTGCCTTTTTGCACAGATTGCTACATGCTGAAGGTCCATTTTCGAACAGCCCAATTCAGAGGAATTATGCAGCAAGGGTAAGGATAGCATAGCAGACACCAGAGTAGGCATGCCTAGACGCACAATATCAACTCGACCTCAACTCGCTGACAGTTAGAAAGCCAAAGGCCAGAGTGGAGAAGCTGGAAGCAAGAAGTAGGCTGGGAAGCCAGGGAGTCAGAGCCATGCCTGATTTCTACTTGAATCCAAGGTTGTAGCTATGGGAGAAGCAAGATCATCTTGGGGTGTTAATGCTGTGAACTCCTCCATCATAGGCTCCGGTTGTATATCTGTGTAAATAAACCATTTATCATAAGGACACTACAGTCTCTGCTGTACCTCATTCCGGGTAAGCAACTGGAACCCCTGGAATTTTGCACTGCTTGGAGCTTGGAGTGGCAGGAAACAATATCATCATATGAGACTAGGGGGGAGAGAATTGGGGAGAGAAAAAAGGGGGTAATGATATTTAATTCTTTTGCTTAGTGTATGTACAAAGGTTTTGCTTTAGCGTCATGAGGATAGGTTCTTTATTTGTCTGTTTGTTTTTGACATCAATGTCTCACACCAAATGTAACCAACCTGTAGAAAGGATTCTTGGAATTTAAATCAGAGACATTGTATGTACCCTTACTATTCATGAAAATATTTCAATAAAAACATTAAAAACAAACAAACACCAGTAGCATCAGATGACTTATTTTTTTCAAATCAGATCAAAGTTGGTTTGAGGGAAGATGCATCACAAGGCAGTATTTCACAGGAGAGATGTGATTTGTGCCTAGCATCACATGTGCAGAGGTAGGAGCACAATGGATGCAGGGAAAATTGGAGTTTTGTATACAGCCTGCTTTCAAACTGTGATGCAAATGGAAAGCACCAATAAAGGAACACCACCTGCAAAAGTGGAACAAAGTCACAATGGTTGTTAGCAAATTACTTAACTCGGATTAATTGGATTGAACAAACAAATAAATGTTAATACATCTTCTGGGGGTGTTATAAAAAAGGCACATGGGGAAGTAAAGCTGAGAGATATACTACTGGGACAAACTTATTCAAAATGCTTTATTGCCCTCTTTTAGAAAAATAGTCCCCTTGCCAGTTTACTATTATTTCTCTTTCCAGAGGCCAAACCAAACAATCTCCCAGCTGAACTATCTGATTAGAAAAATATATCTAGAAGAGAAGGAGAATAACTGCTTTTCGGCTCATTCCCAAAAGCATCTGGAGTATTTGCAGTGAATGATATGCAATTATTGCCAGGACTTTCTAGCCTGCATATAAATTATATAAAGAAAAAGCTTTTGATTGCTTAAAGTCAATCACTGAAATTCTAATCTATTTTTAGCGTGACCAAAATAATGTCCTGGAGTCTCATGCTAGGATGGAAACCACACTAAAACAATAAAGCCCAACCATAAATACCACACAGCTTGGAGCAAAGATAAATGTAAACTGTTTACAGAGGGTCCTTGAGAGCCCATCAGATTATGGAGCATGTCTCCTTGCAGTGGAAGCCTTTAAATTCTTGCAGATTTTGTCATTAGCAACCAAAGAAGCAGAATCTCTCACAGAGCACAGAATGACAAAGGGAGAAAAGGTATTTTTCTTTATGATGTTTTGGTCCAATAAAGGATATCACTTTACCTGGTGCATGTTTTTTTTTTTAAAAAATTGTCTGACAGTCATTTGATAGAAGTTAAAGGCTGGTCGCCGAAGAATTGATGCTTTTGAATTATGGTGCTGGAGGAGACTCTTGAGAGTCCCATGGACTGCAAGAAATCAGCCCTGAGTGCTCACTGGAAGAACAGATCCTGAAGCTGAGACTCCAATATTTTGGCCACCTCATGAGAAGAGAAGACTCCCTGGATAAGACCCTGATGTTGGGAAAGATGGAGGGCACAAGGAGAAGGGGACGACAGAGGATGAGATGGTTGGATAGTGTTCTCGAAGCTACCAGCATGAGACTGACCAAACTGCGGGAGGCAGTGGAAGACAGGAGTGCCTGGCGTGCTCTGGTCCATGGGGTCACGAAGAGTCGGACACAACTAAATGACTAAACAACAACAACAATATGAAACATCTTGGATGCAATCACATTTACATGAATTTACATAGATCATATAAGTATTATCCAGTGAATGCAATTTGAATGAGACTTGGAAGCCCCAGATCAAGCCAATTCAGCACTGGGATCTGAACCGCTGAATATGTTCAAAGCTAGATTTAACCTGGCTGCAATCTGCCAAGCAAACTCCATTCAGCACTGTGGGACTTGCTTCTGGGTACATAGGCACAGCATTCTGTTGTAACATTTGGACGCACCCGGGGCTGCTAACTGCTACCCCTATTCATCTTTCTTTTGTCCTTACTGCCTTACCGTCCCCCTCTCCCCGCCCTAGTCTGTCACCACGGCCATCTAAAATGCATGTTGCATGTGTCAAAGTTACAGGGTTTGAGATAAAAAAAAATGTCACCCCTTGACGGGTTTAGTGCAGACAAGGAATATTGATCTCAAAGCTTTATTGGCATATAGACAAGATTCCAAAAGGTTCAGTGCAATAAAACCACTCAACAAAATCTTTATCTAACAATTAAAATCCTGTTGTATAACATTCATGAATTCACATCGTGTGTTGCAGAAACCTGGCTGCTGTCTCCATCTTTAAAAAAAAAAAAATTGATTTTACATTAAAAAAAATCACATTACCAAATATATAACCATATGTAGAGATTTCTCTGAATCCCTTGACTTCCCACCATCCCCTCCATGGGTCCCATTGTCAGCATTTTCAGCTGCATATTACTACCTAATCCATATTTTATATCTTTCCATGCTATCCATTGTATTTGTTACATTACAAGTGATGTTAAAATCCCGATAATGTTTTCATCTGCTTGCAGTGGTCTCCTAAATAAATCATAAACTTTCCCCATTCTTTCTTAAAGTTATTGTCTTATTGGTTCCTGAGCTTTCTGGTCAGTTTTGCCATTTTGGCATAGTCCAACAGCTTAGTTTGCCATTCCTCTCTCGTGGGGACTTTGTCTTCTTTCCATCTCTGGGCTAGTAGCATCCGTGAGGCTGTTGTCGCGTACATAAAAAGTATTTTCTGCTCCTTTAGGATGTCAGTACCCACAATTCCTACTAGAAAAGCTTCTGGTTTTTTTTTTTTTTTTTAACGAAAGTTATTTTAAACATTTATTTTTTTTGAATTCATTATATATCATTTCCCAGAAAGCTTTTATTACCTTACATGACCACCATAAAAGGTACCTTCTTTCTCTTTACATTCCCAGCAGGTATTTGTACCTGTCTTATAAATTTTTGGAAGGGACGCGGGTGGCGCTGTGGGTTAAACCACAGAGCCTAGGACTTGCTGATCAGAAGGTCGGCGGTTCAAATCCCTGTGACGGGGTGAGCTCCCGTTACTCAGTCCCTGCTCCTGCCAACCTAACAGTTCGAAAGCACGTCAAAGTACAAGTAGATAAATAGGTACCGCTCCAGCAGGAAGGTAAATGGCGTTTCCGTGCGCTGCTCTGGTTTGCCAGAAGCGGCTTAGTCATGCTGACCACATGACCCGGAAGCTGTACACTGGCTCCATCGGACAATAAAGCGAGATGAGCGCTGCAACCCCAAAGTTGGCCGCGACTGGACCTAATGGTCAGAGGTCCCTTTTAACTTTACTTTTATAAATTGTTGCTAACTTACTGGGAGTCAAGTACCACTGACATCTTTATTTCCATCCTGGGCAGACATTAGGAAGGCTGACTTACATTCATCTGACTGCTGGTGATAGGAAAACGTCTGACCTGGAGGCTGACTGTGGTCCTCTGTCTGACCCCTGGGGCTCTCACACCAAGCTATCCACCAAGCTATCTCCCTTCCATCTCTACTATTCTATGACATTACCTCTCCACATGCTTGTATATGGGTGTCATAGTATCAGTTGTGCAGTAGATCTGAAGGGGTCCTCAGTCAGAAGGAATGTTGGCTACCTACTCATGATAAATAGTCTAATACACTGTGCAACATGCATGCATATTTCAAATTGGCATGTACTAAAGGTTGTGTGAATTTGCTCTCAAGTGGTTTATGATTAGGTGCCTTTTTTATTATTATTTTGCAAAGCAGGTATACCACCACATGGAGTCACTGCTTCACTGATTTTTCTTAGTTGCATGCTCCCCATCCCAGCACAAACAGCTGCCAAAAAAGGTGACAGGCAGCCTCAAGAGATATTGCGACATATCATTTTGCAAGTCATAAAACCATTAGTATACCGTAATGAATAAAGGGAAATATATATCCTAGACATTTTGAAACTGTGGAGAACAATGGTTCTGTTGAAAAAGCCTCATTCATCAAGAAGCAATAAATCTGCTGACTAGAAAGTACCATTCTGTTGTCTCACTCTAATGAGGTCTTAGTTACATTACATTGTAAAATGGCTCTGTAGAAATAAATATTAAAGAATAAGATGAAAGGGGAGGATTAAAAACGAGGAATGTTGACTTTTGTAAGAGGAATTGTATACTGTATACCGAAAGTGCTGTCTAGATCATGAAGTCACTGAAAACTATATTGAAATTTAGAAGTGGGGGGGGGGATAGCTTGTTACTTGAGTTTCTGTTGGTACAAAAATATAGAGAGAAAGGAGATGCCAAGATCCAGGTTTGGGGCAAGTACTTTTTGGTGAGAGAACCCCAGCAGAGATTTAAAATCACAAAATATGCAGTAAAGTAAAGCATGGAACTATAGACTGTTAGACCTTTAATATACACCCTTCCAAGTTCCTTACAAAGTTTTCCCCTTCCCCCAGCATAGGAGAAGGCCACACATTTGGTATGTTAAAAATGGCTTTAGTTAAAAACTCTTCAAAGGTCTGGGTCATGTGTTTCCCCCTACATCAGTCAGAAAAGTTGCACAGGCAGTGAAACTTAGCTTAGTTACTAAGCTGTAAAAGTTCCTAGATTATTGGTACAATGGTACCTCAGGTTAAGTACTTAATTCGTTCCGGAGGTCTGTACTTAACCTGAAACTGTACTTAACCTGAAGCACCACTTTAGCTAATGGGGCCTCCTGCTACCGCCGTGCCGCCGGAGCACGATTTCTGTTCTCATCCTGAAGCAAAGTTCTTAACCTGAAGCCCTATTTCTAGGTTATTCAATCAGAACACAGGGGCTCAGAATCCTTAGTCCAGACTCAAGCTCAGGCAAACACAGACCACTGAATACATAACAATTACTATGTACAATAAAGTGAAGGCCATTAAGACAGCATAACAATTATGTACCAGGAACATAAGACGCTGCTTTGTAAGGAACTAGACATTGATCTACCTCGCTCAGGACTCAGCCACACCTCTGTTTGCCCTGCTGCTTTCTGCTGCGGAAACCTGTGATTTAGTACTGAACTGGAACAAACAGCAAGCAGGTTTTCCATGGATTGCTGTTTCTTCTGATTTGACACTAAAGAGCAGGTTTCCCCAGGGGAAAGCAGTGGGGTAGAGGCAAAACCTCTCAGACCCATGGCTAGAAAGCATGGGAGAAGCAGGAAACCACTCAGGCCCCCCATGCATTCTAGACACAGGGCAAGCCCTCAGCATTGCCTACAGTGTAGACCATCTGGTAGACCAGACTTGGGTCTCCAGCTGTTTTTGGGCTACAGTTCCCATCTTCCCTGACCACTGGTCCTGCTAGCTAGGGGTGATGGGAGTTGTAGTCCAAAAACAGCTGGAGACCCATGTTTGGGAAACCCTGATGTAGACTCTACACTGACTGCCAACAGGATTTCAGACAGGGGTCTATCTCAGACCTGCTTGCAGTTGTTGGGAATTGAACCTGGAACAAAACATGCACTCTGCCACTGAGATCCAGATTTCCCCCAGTGTGTGTGTGATGGCTTCCGAAGCCTCCTTGAGTGATGGTTTCTCATCCCCTGCGGAAAGAGAGAAGGAAGATATAGGATCCCTGTATCTTTTCCACCATCAATGAAAGATCAGCTTGCAGTGGATGATTTATTTTTCAGCTATAAATCATCCTCCCCATGCTGCTCTGTGCTGTTTACATGCGAAGACCAACCCCATCAGGATGTGATTTGGGGTGGAGGAAGGATGTTTGGACAGAGGCTGATTAATGTCTATCACTTTGATTATTCAGCCTCTCTCCAACCAGCCTTCCTCCATGGAGACAAAAAATAATCCAATTCTACCATTCAAACTCCTGTACACTAGTATACATCCCAGTTTGTGCAGATATGATCTATGATTAATCATACACACATATTTGCAGAATGAGAACTGTCCTAATACTAATAATAATTGTTGGTTCTGAGTTGGTGCTCTTCTTTTCCTTTTCTTTTTTGCCTAGGTTATCTTGAGCCTATATTCAGTTCTTAAATGCGACATTCCTCTAGGGAAACTGGGATCTCAGCCCAGACTTTGCTATTCATATGGAGTCAATACACGCCCAAATGATTGGAACCAAGTTCAAAAATAATTATGTTGCGTATATGAAAGTCATTTTGCACAAGCATATGGAAGCAAGATGAGAAGGAAAATCTAGACTGGAGGAAAAATATAAAGAGAATAGTGCATTTCATCCAGGAGTAGGATATCTGGGTTTTAGTGGCAAGTCAACTAAGAAATAGTTGATCATGGGTGGGAACTTCTACGATTCTGGCTTTGCACGTGAGTATGCTGGTATCAACCAGCTTATTCCAAACAAAACGCCAATACTGGAATGGCTCCAACTCATCTCTAAAGCAAGAGACTTCTTTTGTTCTTTACTGGTATTTGAGCTAGGGCCATTTTAAACAGAAAGACATTTCCTTTGAAGTTGAAACTGCAATGCAAGTGAGGTGTTGTTCCAACTCCCTAAATGTGTGAGCGAGTAGCTTCAGATGATCAAGGCTGCAATCCTAAACTCACTCGCTAGAGAGCAAGTGCAATTGATTGGTACTTATTTCTGTGCAGGGGACAGCACTTTCTAGCTAACGAAAGTGTTGCCTTTCCTCCTTATCTGATTTCAAAGTTGAGGAAAATCAGCGGCTGGTGGCAATTTGTGTGTAATCAGTGCTATTTTTCTAGAAAAAGAAGTGTTGGAACTCACCGTGAACACCACCCTCATGCTCTTAGAATGGCAATGGAGCCCAGCTAAGAGGTGCCCAAACTGAATTCTGCCGAGTTTCCACTATGTGCAATGCTCACCTCACTTGTAGTAGTAAGACGTTCCAAGGACACAGCATTGCTATTGGTTTCTTTCAGAAGCCTGAATGAAAACTTATCACTTTGGGGGAAAAAATATTTATTAGTTTTTGGAATCACAAATGGAATGCAGAATGTATAGGAAAATATCTGACATTAGGCATACTCAGTCAGGCCAAAATGACTTAAGTGCATTGATTTCAGTGGCTCTGAGTATGACTAACGTTGAATATCACCCCTATGAGTACAAATATATATATAACTTATATAAATGTGAGTCGCAAAATGTGAGAGAAATCACTGAAACATAAACCTTTTGTTGAAATTGAGGCTGACGATGTCCAGAGTAGCTTTGGTGCCACTTTAGGGGAACGGCTGAGAACTTAAACATGTCTAGCTTTCAAATATAACACTTTGCTAGCAAAAATGAAACACCAACTTCACATTTAACAGACAGAGAATAAAACAATGCATTTGCAGAGCTAACTCTGCACTGCCAATAAAAGTATAGTGTTATGATTCAAACGCTGAATAAAATATAGACCAGATGGCTCCCTACAGTAGATCAACTACAAATCTCTCAGAGATTTAAATCGGAGTTGGGATTGCAAAACTGACTATCTCTAGGAATCTTTCAAGTTTGTTTTCAGTTAAATTATAAATGGTAGCAACACACTTCTTCTATTACATACTCTTTTATGTACTTCAGTAGGGCAGAATGTTGGATGTTGTTGCATTCTACTGTTTTGTTTTATTCATGTACTTTGATGTACTGAACCATCTACTTTTTTGTATAATTGATTTGAACAGAAATAATAATCTAATATATACAAATACTAGAGAGAAACTGAAAAGACGGAATTATGTTTCACAATGGCACATGGATTTAAATACGCAAATATCTGAGGACAGAGCAATCACAGTATAGCAAGGATGCGTGCATGCTTTTGCAAACAGCATAACCTAGTACAGTCTTACCTACTCAAACTGGTAGCATCTCACCAGGGTCTCAGGTAAAGGTCTTTCCAAGCCACCTGATCTTTCAGTGCAGGATGTGAAACCTGTGGCCCTCCAGATATTGCTGGGACTCAAAACTCCTATCAGCCCCAGCCCACACAGCCAATTGTGAGGGCGGAAGGAGGAAGCCCACCTTCAAACAACACAAATCTCAATGCTTTCCCACTATAAATTTGGGGTTACCTTACATAGGCATAATTCTACAAAGTGGGGAAAATCAGGCTCCAAACTGCTTCACTTGGGGTTGCAGATTATTTGTTTTGGTATGGGTGGGTCAATTGTTACTTTCACCACTTGTAACTATTTCTGGCACTCAAGCACATAAATGTTTTTGATCCCTCAGATTTGCACAAAACCAGAAAACTACACCAGCAAATCACATTAAAAAAAAAAAAAGATCACACCAGATATTGAGCAGCAACATGAATCTGAAGTGTATGCTAAGAATTTGCAATTCATTTCATTTCATTTCCAGAGGTGCTGGTAAGTATTTCTGATGCAGGAGCATAAATAGATTCCTGCATAGTTAGCTAGCTATTGATTCCTCAGATTTGCAGAAAACCAGAATACTGCACAGGTAACCTACACTGAAAAGTGTGCTGAGGATGTATAATTGCCCGACTGTGTCCTTTTGAACACTACCTGCACAGTGAGCTTAAAAATTAAAATAAACAAGGTGCACACTCATCTGTCTCCACACATGCCCTGTTGGTACTGAATCTGCATAATAGGGAACAAAATACATAAGGAAACACCTACTGGTGGGAACAGAAAAATCCAAAGTGGTTCCTGATATATAAATTCCTGTTATGTGCGTGTGTGGACTTCTCTTTTAAACTGAAGAAAGTGGCTTAACAGCCAAATAATGCGCAACTGTGGACAAGTCCCAATTGCATCTGGAAGGCCACAGGTTCTCAACCCTGTCTCAAAGGGAGAAACCAAGGGCTAAATCTGGGTTCTTTAACTTGCAGAGAAACGTTGCACACAGGGCCGGATTTAGGTTAGATGAGGCCCTAAGCTAGTGAAGGTAATGGAGCCCTTATATGCCCAGCTGTCCTTTGCCAACAACAAATTGCCGCTGTTTTTTGTGTTGAATATATGCTATACGGTAATTTATGGACCTAATAAATATCTAAAGTCATTTGCACATGTATATGGAAATGAGCAAACCAATGATATTTTAGGGAGCAGGCTAGCAGGCGGGGCCCATTACTTACATCATGGGAGCCTACACAACACAAAACACTGTTGCTGTATGTAGGTTTTATTTTATTTGTTTTTTATCTTATACAGTGGATGCTCGGGTTGCGAACATGATCTATGCGGGAGGCACGTTCACAACCTGAGGCGTCCGCAACCCGCAGCACTGCGTCTGTGCACACGCGGTCATTTGGCGCTTCTGCACATGCGCAAAGCGCGATTTAGTGTTTTTGCGCATGCGCGAGCGCCGAAACCCGGAAGTAACCTGTTCCGGTACTTCCGGGTTTCAATGAGTTCGTAACCTGAAAACGTGCAACCTGAAGCGTCTGTAAACCGAGGTATGACTGTCTTTTGGAAATGCACAGCCAGTTTTTCCCCCTTTAATTTTTTGGGGGGTCCCCAAGAGAGTGGGGCCCTAAGCTATAACTTGTTTAGCTAATACGTAAATTCAGCACGGGTTGCACATATTGTTAGACAGGGGTCAGAGTGGCCGGCCGAGGCGGGCTGAGACCCTTCCTGATGCTGATTGGCCTTGACGCTAATACCGGCGTCACTTTTTGTTTTGACTCGTGGGTGACAGGAGGAGCCTTTCATCTTCGCCCAAACGCGGTTCTTCGCCCTCTCCCTGCAGTCAAGACCTGTGCGCTCCCCAGTTAATTCCGTAACCAGATTCCCAGTGTTGCTCTGCCTCCTCCTCCCCCTGAAGCTGCTGCAACCAGGGAGACTAAATCAATCGCAACTCACCTCTGAACGGCGGAGCCTCCTCCTCCTCCTTGAACCTTTTCCTGCCTCTGCGGCAGCGCGGGATTTAAAGAGTTAAAGGGAGGGTCCTGGGAAACCCGATGCTAATGACGCCTAAAAGAAATGTTACACTTTAACATTCCCTTCCAGGGTTTCTGAGGAGCCGGTCAGTTTCCCGCCGTGGAGGTAAAACAAACTTTGCCTTCTTCACGCGATCATTGATTCATCTCAGTACAGATCCAAAAGAGAAGAACATTGGATCTCCCCAAAGCTACTGGTTTCGGCTCCATCTGCTCCTCTATTTTATTTTTATTTTTAAGGTAAGTAGCTCATTTGCTCCCGTAAGACTGGTTGGATCATGCCAGCCAGGGTATCTATATTGTAAGGAGAAATACTTTTACTGCAGCTTTGCTTCTGCGGATGGGGATAGATCTGCCAGAATAAAGTTATTTTCCCTGAATTCAACGAAGTTGTGCTAAGCGAACCCTTTTGGAGCTTTCTTGAAAGGTTGGTGGGACAGGTAGTTAGGACAAAAGAATAAAAATAACAACAATAAAAAAACAACACATTGCTTAGTATTAAAACCTAACTAGAATTCTTCTTGCAGATGGGCTGTTCTCAGATCTGCTGCATCTGATCTTTTATGTTTTTCTAAGGCGGACGAATAGAAAAGTGTGATATCCTACTAAGTATAGGAATGTGAGGCCTGCAGTGGGGCTTAACATCCAAGGAACATGTTTAGGATGCGGTTGGTTGGCTGGGAGGAAGTTCCTTCGCTGCTGTGGTTGTTGATTTTGTTTCAACATTTGCAAGACTCCCTTTAGGTTTTATGTTTCACTCTGCCTGTAATGCAAATTTAAAACATTCACGGACTAAAATGTATGTTTGATTCCGCCCGCCCCCCAGCTCTGCCCCACCTTAACACCAGAAGAGAGGATCCAGCCTCTTAGAAGGGATATCTTGGAATACTGTCAATTGATCAACAGTTTGCTTCTGGGCACAGAGGTGCTGCTTCTCATCTTTAAAACTAATTCAGTTCCAGGATCAAGATTTAAAAGGCTGTCTTCTTCCATCCAAACCTGATTGTTGTTAGTGAAATCCACTAAGGCAGGGATACGGAACCTGTTGAATTGCAGCTCCCATCATCCTTGACCACATTAGCCATGATGCCTGGGGCTGATAGGAGCTGAGTACAGTAGCACCTGAAGGGACAGGGAGCTCACCTGGAGTAAGGTCCTTTTCTGGATTTTCCTGTTAGGATTTTGAGGGCCTTCTCTGTGGTGGCACCTTTCTGTGGAGCTCCCTCTCTAAGAAAGTTTGTCCGTTGCAATTGCGCACGTAATCCTTGGGGGAAAAACCATAGCTCAGTGGTAGAGCATCTGACTTGCATGCTGAAGGTTCTGGGTTCAATTCCCAGTGTTCTCCAGGCTGAAACAATGCGGAGATGCTGTCAGTTAGTGTTGACAGTATAGACCAATGGTCTGACTCCGTATAAGGCAGCCTCCTATGTTCCTATCTGGACCCTTTTCCACTAACAACAATGGCTTTCCTAACATTTTATGCTTTGCTGTTTTGTTGTTGTTCTCCGTTTTTAATATCAGTATTGTTTATGGATATTTCTCTCCTCAAGATAAATATGGTATGTCCAATATCCCTTCCTCTATTCTAAGAATCTGGATTTTGTTTTAGGGCATCTGTAAACATTGGCCAGCCTCTGCTCATCAGCCTAGTTAATGTTGTTTCAGAAATCACTGCTAAGGCAGAAGAAATGGTTGTTTTGCCCCTAGCAAGCACAGTTATCGCATCTTGGGGTGGGGTAGGAACAGCAGTTGTTCTAGACACACACTTCAGTTGGACAGTGACCCTGTGACATCACTGCTGGTGTGGCATAAGGCCCTCTAACCACTATGACACAGTGACGTCTACCATTTTTCCCATGGGCCTTTGCAATAATCCTGAGAGGTAGTAGAGATAACAGTGCTTGCCTGTCCCACTGGGATTTGCACTTGGTCCATCCAGACCGAGAATTCTGTCTTAACACACCACTGCTTTCTAGTTTCTAACAGACAGCGTCTTTTTTAAAAGCTGTTGTTTTCTTTCTTTGATCCAATATGCATGTCATGCTAAACGAAAATATGCCTTAGCATGAATGAGCAAACATGCAGGTTCATAGCTGCTGTATTCCTCAGCAGTTCCTGCTGCTTCCATGATTGAGGTTTGTATTGCTTTGGGGGGGGGGGGGAAACCAAAAGTTATAACCAGGGTTTGCTTTTCATTTACCACCTGTGGTTTTTCTGGGGGAGACGAACGTAAGCCTGAGTTTGAATATAAAGCTAATCCAAATCATGGCTGAGTAGACTTGCAGCAGTCAGACTGAGTAAGGGGCTCAGTACTGGAGATCTTCACTCCAGGAAGTGAAGATCTCACTTGCTGGTTCATATTAAGGCAGAGTGCTACCTGCAAATTGGACCTGTATGCCAATGCCCTAAAAGCACAGACTTGGTCTCTCTTTCCTTGCCCCAGGCACTGCCAAGCTCTCTTTCTCTTGCAGGTGACGCTGGAGATGCTGGCGAGACAGCTCCATTGGGCTTTCTGTTGCTGGCTAGGGGTTTGCCTGTGGCTTCTGGCTGGCGAAAGAGGATGCATCGGCGCTGCGCACTGCCGGAGCCCCCCGTGCAGCAGGAGCAGTGACAGCGAACATCAGCCCAGCAGACAACACTGCCAGGGCCCCCACTGCTCAGGAAGGGCAAGGCACCCTTCTCGTGCCTTTGCCCACTCCACCACACCTGTGCAAGGGCAGCTGCAACAGCCTCTAGGGGGCAGCAGCCTGGGACATGCTGCCTTGGCCGCCACGAGGGGCGCAGAAGAGAGTTGCTCTGGAGGAGGAGACTGCAGTGCTGGCGCTCCCAATGGCACCGTCCGGGACTGCAAAGGCATTGAGTGCAGGCTGCCTCTGCACATTCGCCAGAAGTCCAGGCCAGCTACCCAGACCATCCCATGCCCTCCAAACCAGGGGGAAGGTTGCCATGAGCCCACCTTGGTCAGAGCATCTGAGAGGGCAGCCCAGTTCATTGGAGAAGACCTTGCCTACACAGCTTCAGAACTAGGCGGTGCTGCCCTGGGCGTTCAGCTGACCTGTGATGTCAAACCAGGTAGGTGTGGTGTCTAAAGTAGGCCAGTTCTAAAATGGAAAACGAGTGAGGTTCCAACTAAAGAGGAATGGCAACTTAAGCTGATGGAATATGTGCAGCATGTAGACTTAACATATAGAATAAGAGAACAAGAAGAACATGTGTTTATAGAAGATTGGAAAATGTTTATTGAATATATGGGGGAACTTGTGTACACTTGAAAATGTTGGCAGCATTAAGATAAATTCAACAGTGTAAATAAGTTTGGATGGATGTAATAATGGAGTACTGAATGGTTTAGTTTATGTAAAATATGCAGAGACTTATGATATGCAAAATGAAGAAGGGAAGTCACTGATATTTTAAGGATGTTTAAATGAGTATTCTAAATGGTAAAACAGAAAATTTATTAAACACACACACACACACACACACACACACACACACACACACACAGTTTAGCTCTGTGTTTCTGATCACCTTCCCCATGTTTCAGTGACTGCTAGCCAAGATGACTATGCTCTGCTTCCGTAGTAATTCTTCAGAATACCAGTGGCAAGAAACCACAGGAGGGGAGAGTGCTGTTGCACTCAAATCCCATTTATGGGTTTCCCACAGGCATCTACAGTGGCGTCAGGTTTTCCCCAAGACTGAGGGTGACCGTCGCACAGCGCACGTCTCTGACATGCATTGCGTGACATCTCACACGTTTCCCGACACCGCACAAACTGGTGACATTGCATCCTCTGAAGGAGGCTGATCACTCTGGTGGAGCCAGGCTCTGAAGCTCTGTCACCTGCCCAAGGATGTTGTGTGCTGATTCTGGGTGCGAGGCTGGACTTAACCTGCAACAAATAATATAGCACAACAACATTCTAAGGCCAATAGAAAAACACATACATAACTAAATGATTCAAGCTTTAAAATATTCTGAATTCTTCATAAGGCAAATAGTGCCTGATGAAGACTTCTGGGTATCAAAAATATGGTGCATCATCTTGGTTTAATGGTAGGACATTTCCCCATATGGATTACACACACACACACACACACACACACACACACACACACAAACACACACACACCCAGCTTTGCTTTATTTCTGCCCTTGAATGCTATTTGCTTGCACCCAGCTGAATGCTCCAGCAAGTCCTGTCACACATTCTGGTGACCTCGTTTGATGATGTTTTGAGAAATACCACCAAGGATTTATGTTTTAATGCCAGGTTGTTTGTATTCTAGGGGAAAATGAGGTTCCATCTGAGGATGCGCTTGTGCTGCAGCTTCAGCTTACGAAAGGACAAGAGAAATTTGTCGACTTGCTAAAAAGCCAGCAGGCGGTGATTGTGGATTTACAGCAAAAACTTGCAGAGCAGCAGAGCATGTTGGTGGCTCAGCAGCGGGAAATCGTAGAGCAACACAGGAAAATGTATGAACAAATGGATCTGATCAAGGTCCAGTATGGCATGCTTTTTGACACGGTGAAGCAAATGTCGTTTCAGAGTTTGCAAGAGGATATTCAACATTATTTTGAAGCCAATCTCCAAGGCCTTCAGAACCAAGTCAGAAACCATCTCCAGAAGTCCTACTCCATGCATAAAGTAGAAGTCGATGCCAAAGTGATTGATGTTGGGGAACCTTTAATGGACTGTGGCCTTTGTGAAAGTGACGAATTTTGTAATTTCCAAAAGACACCCTCGCAGTGTGAAAAATGCACCTTATGCCCTGCTGGCTTTTTCCAGCTGTCTGAGTGCTCTACAAATGCTGATCGGATATGCCAGGTGAAAGATCATTGTGCTTGGAATCTCAATGGTACCTTTCCCCCAAAAAGGAACAGCCCCACTGAAAGGTCACAGACAGACCAACTAAAATTAAAGTACAAATACAGTGGTACCTCTGGTTACGAACTTAATTCCTTCCAGAGGTCCGTTCTTAACCTGAAACCGTTCTTAACCTGAGGTACCACATTAGTTAATGGGGCCTCCCACTGCCGCCACACGATTTCTGTTCTCATCCTGAGGTAAAGTTCTTAACCTGAGGTACTACTTCTGGGTTAGCGGAGTCTGTAACCCAAAGTGTTTGTAACCCGAGGTGTTTGTAACCCGAGGTGTTTGTAACCCGAGGTACCACTGTACCCATGTTTCAGTATTATATACTTTGGGTTTCGTTGCATTATTCTTTGTGCAAACAACTGTTATTATGTCTGTAGTCTTATCACTTTTAACTTTTGCCTGTATGCTCCAGCACAAATTACACATTTAACATAGAAAGTTGCCTTACGCTGAGTCCATTTAGCTCCATATTGTCCACACCAATTAGCAGCAGCTTTCCTGGTTTTCAGGCAGGATTATTTCCAGTTCTACTTTGAGATGACATTAGGGATTGAATCTGTAACCTTCTGCATGCAAGGCAGATAGCTGCTCTACCACTGAGCTATGGTCCTTCAGACAATTTATATCTCACTTCCGTAAACCTCTACAATCAGGTCCAGATCCAAGTTTGATGGGCCCCTGGGCAAAGTGTCCTGCGTTGGGTCTCCCTCCTTGGTCAATGGACCCTGACCTGGCCATACTGGCCGTGCTCCAAGCAGCACGATGCCCCAGAGCAATGCTACGTATTTGAACTTGACTCTGTTATCTGTTACTCGTAGGATAGAGATGAGTGCATTGAATCACCAAACATCTGTGGAGAAAGGATAAAGTGCCTGAACACTCCAGGTAAGTTGCTGCATTTCTGTGAATGAAGCCATTCATGAAGGCAGGAATGTTCCCTCATGGTGCAGTTTCAAGTAGAAATTGTGGAGTTGGGTTGAAGAGTAAGAGCTTTTAGGATTCTTTGTTAGGGGAAAAAGATCACTTATGTAGCAATGCATTATTTCAATTCAATATGATCTCTTTACAAGTGCTGCATTTATAGAATTATTGCAAAATATTTAGTGGCAGCCATACTTAGTCATGAAATATATACTGGGGAGCCACTCCCAATTTAGTTTGATGATACACAAGTTTTCAGTTACATATATATCCCACTCCCTGAACATCCCCTTCAAGCCACTTCAACAGCACTCACTACACCCTCTAATTTATTTATTTTTCATTTTTGGACTCCCATCAGCTCCAGCCATCGTGCTTCAGAATTATTGCATGCAAATTAAAAATTGGGTCTATCAGTTATATTTTTATGTAAGTAATGGCAATAGTTCAATAGAAACGCATGCAATTTAATCAACACAGAAGCATAGAGTGGTAGAGTTGGGTCATCTAGTCCAACCCCTGCAATGCGGTCCCCCATCTACCCGTATTTTTCACTCTATAACACGCACCAGACCATAACACGCACGTAGTTTTTAGAGGAGGAAAACAAGAAAAAAAATATTCTAAACAAAATAGTGGATATATGATTTTTGTGGTTCGTGCTGTGGCCACAGACATGTGATCTGACAGTAAGTTTGGAGTAGCCCAATGCAAAAATCCTGAGGATCCATGTGGATCCATGCTTTGTAACCACGGAGGAGGGAAGGAAGGGGAACCATGAATCCTCTGCTCACGACTGCAGCAGATCCCCCCCCGCCACCCGCGGGCATTTGCTCCATAACACGCACAGACATTTCCCCTTACTTTCTAGGAGGAAAAAAGTGAGTGTTATGGTGCGAAAAATACGGTAATTTGAAACCACACCGGCCCCTGCTTAGCTTTGCAAATGTGCTAGAAGGGGATAAATGTTTTTAAAATCAGAGACAGCCCTCTTGGGGTATATATTGCCTCTGCAACATTACGTTTTTAGTGTATGGTGCCTTAAGAGCATGGACAGACAGAATATAAATATTTCCAGCAACTGGTTGTTTGTTGCTTTGGGTGTCAAAAAAAGGTTATTTATGTATGCTACTACTACGGCCCGTGTTTTGTTAGCCCCAAAATGGAAAACGAGTGAGGTCCCAATGGCAACTTAAGTTGACGGAATATGCACAACTCGCAGACTTAACATATAGAATGAGAGAACAAGAAAAACATACATTTAAAGAAGATTGGAAAACATTTATGGATTATATGGGAAATAATTGTGTACAGCTGAAAATGCTAGCAGCATCAAGATAAATTCAACAGTGTAAATAAGTTCTGATGGATGCAATGATGGAATACTAAATGTTTCTGTAAAATATGCAGGGATTTATTATATGTAAAATGAACCATTGAAAGAGAAGAAGGGAAGTCATTGATAACTTAAGGATGTAAAATGAGTATCTTAAATTGTAAAACAGAAAACATAGTAAGTTGCTTCAGGTTACTTTGTGTAAAAGAGAAAAAACAGCATGACTAATAAGTGCAAATAATAATAATAATAATAATAATAATAATAATAATAATAATGGTAGACTAATAATGCAACATGTGCCTGCGACTGAAACTGTATTTCCCTGTGTGTGGACAGGAGGATTCCGATGCCTTGGAATTGCAGCAAAAGAAGCTGCCTTGGGATTGTGCGGAGAAGAGTATTTCTTTAACAAAGAGCTGCAAGAGTGCCAGGCTTGCTTAATGTGTGAAGACAGGGCGGTTGTTCTCCCCTGCTCCACTGTCAGCGACACCGTTTGCTCAACAGCTGGTGAGAACAAGCTGTCCGAGTCCTGGACTGCGAACGTCATTTTACCCATGGCAAATTCTGGAGCTTCTCAAATTTATCCCGGCATTACCTTGAAGATAAAGGGGAAGCATGAGTGGGACATCGTCGCGGTGGAAGAGAACAGCCTGGTCTTCAAACAGCACGGCCTAATGTGGGCCGACTTCAATTTTGCCGTGAAACACAACTGCAGGAATTTCCTCCAGCTTGCCTTGAAATTCAGCAGCCAGGAGGAGGAAGGCTGCGAGCTGAGCGCGGTCCGCATTGAGCAGCCAGAAGGCAAAATCTTCCAGAGCGTCAGTGTGAGCGGCGCGGTGGAGGTAGAGCCAGGCCAAGCTCTCTGGCTGTTTTTGAAGAGCCCCAATCAATTCTGCAACCAAAGTAAAGACTTCAACGTTTACGACCTCAACACGCCCCTCAGTTTGCTTTGGTTATCCCACGATACGGGGGCGGTAGCCATGACTGCGCAACTGTCCACTGCGATGCACTACCAAACGAACTACCGGCCAACTTTCAGACTGGTTTCCCTTTCCGACCCTTACATGCTAACCTTGTCCCATGATGGTAGAGCCATCAAGTTTACGGAAAGGGGTGTGGTGAAGTTCGTTTTGCACCAAGCCTTGTACTCCATGGGCCCCACCTGCATCCGCGAAGGGCTTTCCCTGGTGTCTTATCTCAACCGAAACGGCACTAACATAGAACTAATGACTGTGCACAAGTCTGGTGTCAATTATCGAGACACGTCGATATCTGCCTCCGGGGCCACCAAAGTTGAAGCCGGGGATCTGATTAGCTTTGAGATCCTTTCGCCAGCACAATGCAACATTCGTTATTTTGGAGACAGCTCTGGAATTAGTACGCTGAGCTTCATCTGGA
This sequence comes from Podarcis cretensis, assembly GCF_951804945.1. Classification (NCBI taxonomy): domain Eukaryota; kingdom Metazoa; phylum Chordata; class Lepidosauria; order Squamata; family Lacertidae; genus Podarcis; species Podarcis cretensis. The sequence continues at coordinate 21,841,633 of NC_137181.1, forward strand.
TCCCATCTGCAGTTTCCACTGCTCTCTCAGCCTCGGTCTCCGTTAAGGGTCTGCCCACAGGAGCTGTCAGAAACAAATTACTGGATTTCACTCAGGTTTCCTCCATTGAGAAGCAGATCCGTCTGGTTTCTACTGGGCAACTTGCTCAGAAATACTTTGTCTTTACCGAAAGGGGAGTCGCCAGTGTTGTGTTTTCAATAAAGCTGATCCACTCGTGTAACATGCTCCGGGTGACTCTAAATCAGCTCCTGGGTGATCATGGGCAGCCTCATTCAATTGCACAGCAGGTTGGAGGGCAAATGCCAGAAGGAAGCATCTGGACCAGTGTTGCGCTTCGCTCCTCCTTTGAAGTTCGTAATGGTACAATGATATCTGTTTCTCTGGACTGTGTGCGTGGCAGGGTCAACCACGTTGCACATCAGCATGGAACCGGCTTGTCCATTTTATGGGTTTCATCTATCCCAGGAGGAAACTGACAGTTAATAAAAAGTATGGAAGGAATCGGGAAAGGTGATTGGGAAGCCCATGTTGGGCATTTTCTCCTTTCTCCAGCTGCAGTCGAATGGCACAGAACTCGCTAAGAGAACAGGTTAGACAAAAGGCAGAATACAGGGATGGGGAACCATTGTTCCTTATGGTTGGCTGAGCTGATGGGAGCTGGAGTCTGAGAACACCAAGAGGGCAGTTTGTTGGCGGCCTCTGCTCTGTTGGTGAACTTTTCTAGGGAGTTCAATCAGCTGACTTTCAATAGGACTAATATCTAGCTGAGACATAGCAATGCCTTGGATGTGCAGTTGCCCGTTCAAACATTAATAGAGTGATGCTGAAGCCACTTTGCCATGATTTTGAGTGTTACAAAAGGCAGCAAATTGTTAGATCTTCAGTTTATTATTATTGTATTTTGACGGCTGGGATGGATATTTGTACACTGAGTTGGGGCAGGAAGAGCCTCAGGCATCAAATTGTCTTCGGCCAACCCTGCATGTAAGTCCATAAAATCACCTTGGGAGCCGTGCTTCATACAATCATAGAAATGTAAGAATTAGGAAGAGCTTTGTAGATGTCCAGTCCAAGGCTGGGGACTCCATCTCCCATCTGCTGTAGTCAGCATGGCCAGTGTTCAGGAATGATGGGAATTGTAGTCCAGTGACATTGGGAAGCTCCACAGGTTCCCTACTCCTGATGTAATCCAACCACTTGCAGTGGTGGACCTTGCGGTCTCAAATATCAGTGGCACCCTGTGCAATGCCAAAGTTTCCCCACCCCTCATGCTCCATTCCACACCATAGTTGTGGCGCCCCCAAGGCTCGGCACCCAGTGTACCAAACTGGTCATGCTCCCTAAAACCCTCCTCTGCCCCTTGCTTGATGCAGGAAATAAGAAGAGACTTGCAGAATCAGGCCAAAGTAGATGCTTACTGGAAGACCACAAGCAGGACCTAAGTTCAACAGCACTCTCCCCACTTGTGATTCCCAGCTTCTTTGATTTCTTATGTTATTGCATTGTTTCAAAATCTGTATACTATGGTATTCAACACAATAAAACACGACATGTAAGAAGTAAAAGAAGCAATTAAAATACAGTTTAAAATGGATCACAGTGGATCAAGCCCAGTGCATTGTAATTGCTACAAAAGGCAGGGAAATCGTTAAGGTTTCTGCCAAGACCCTCAGCAATTCTCAGGTAGTCTGTGGGGGCAATTTGGGAACCACTAGTCTAGGTAACTAGTCCTGTTATCAAATCATCTTATGATCAAGACATTTCTTCTGTTGTTTATTGGGTCCTAGCCGTACCAAAGCAATCCCTCTGCAACCACACAGGCTGCACTAGGGACAGTTGTGACCATTAAAAAAGGCAACCCCCCCAAAAAAAAATCTTCTCTGCTTGCATAATTCTCCTCTCAGACTTTGGAGGGTCTGCCAGGAAATGTATGCGAGATAACAGAGAGGTTTGATTTATATCCAGTCGCCATTTTATAAAAGGTATAATATTAATCCTCTAATTACTTGTGTCACATTTTACAGATTTTATTGGGATACCTTTTCTATGCTTTAAGACAATTTTATATATTGGCTAAAGTGTGCCGACGTGGGGGCTTTTTCTAGTATATTAATTTAAAGTATGCAAACTGTGACTGTTGTTTTCTTAGTTATGTGCTTTGTGCTGGGCATTTATGCAAAATATGGAACGTTCTGAAAACTATATTTATGTTTGTTTTTTATAGCCAAATATGACTTTAATTATTCTAAAACCAAAAGCAAAAGCACAGCTCTTGATCTTTTATATATATATATATATATATATATTGAATTGAGGAAATTTAATTCAAATAAAAGATTTTTAACTTTACTTACTGTCTAATGGCCTGATATGAAGAAGTTGTCTGTAGAGTGATCCTATTAAGTTGCCTGATACGCCAGTCTTGTGCTCTCCTGCCTATTGTTGGACCAATAGGGATGGCCAGTAGGGATGATGGGAGTTGTAGGTGAACAATTTCTGGAAGGCGCCATGTTGGGGAAGTATTGTACACACTTGCTTGGAAATAAGCTCCATGGAAAACAGGGAGACTTTCTTCTGAATGGAAGTGTGCAGAATTATGCTGTAACCTTATGCAAGCTCAGCTGGAGCTGAGCCTCATTGGACTCAATGGGATCACAACCAAAGGATTCATCACTGCTGTTCTTGTAAGTACTTACAGCCCAACAAGACGTAGGGGACCCGTCCCTTGACCTGCATTCTGATTATCTGCTGATTATCCCACAGGCATGCTTTCTGGATAGGAATTGTGTAATACTTGGAAGCATCCTTGCTGGTATGGCATTTGCTTAACACAGGTGCATCGCGGCCTGTGCCGCTATTTAAGGGTGACTTTCACCTGCTTGCTTCATTGCTGCAAACTAGTCTAGCTAAAGACACCCCTGTGATGTATGCAGAGGAGCTTTCATCTAATCACTTCAAAGCAAATAGGGCCCATCTAGTGATTTAAGCCGGTAATCGCATCTGAATTGCATGACTGCGGCACTCGCCTGAGAGCAGCATAAAAGCCTTCTGGGAATATTGATAAATGGAAAGCAGGTGGCGTCAGAAGAGAGTTACAGATGCTTTGCATCAGACACAAATAAAACTCACGTTCCTTTTGGGAGGCCAAAACTGGACAAGGATTTAGTATATACTATAAAATGTTTTGTTTGGTCAAGGAGATGTTTTGTTGGTTTTATTAAGAAAGAAAGGAGAACGGGGAGGGAGAGGAAATGCATTTATCTTGTGCCAAGTGGTTACAAGTACCTGAAGCAAATGTGTTTTATTTTCATGCTTGGAAGAGCATTAAAATTCTTGGGAGGCAATTTCATTCAGACTTCTGAGTTAATTTATTTTATTCGCTGGATTCGGCTTATTATGCATTGCCAACGATTAAATATTTTGCGTGACAGGAATTACCGTATAATTTTTCCTCTTCGGTTGGAGGTGTTGGAGCTCACAAAATAATTTTAAGCTGAGAAAAAGGAAAAAACAAACTCATTTACCAGGGCTGTCAACGAGTAGTTTCATAATTTCCATGCACTGCAAACCTATACAGGTCTACTCAAAAGCAAGCCCTATTGAGTTCTGTGTGCGTAGGAAAATGTGTACAGGAATGCAACAGTAACTAAACCCACCAGGGCTGCAATTCTCTGCCCAGATTCTTACGTGTAAACTCACTGAACTTGATGGGACTTCCTTTTGAGTAAATGTGTACAGGACTGTACTATTACTGTGGTTCAAGCCCTACCAAATACAGTGGAACTTCCTTCTACGTAAACATGCATAAGATTGCGTGGAAAGATTCACTAGAAATCTCCCTTCCTTCCTTTCCAGTCTTTCAACAGTTTCCCAGCTTAGCTACCCAGCTAAACAATTACTTGCCTGATTACTTTTTACCTAGGCTTCTATATAGTTAAAACTCTTCTAGTTATTTTGTAAAGGTAAAAGGGACACAGGTGGCGCTGTGGTCTAAACCACTGAGCCTCTTGGGCTTGCCGTTCAGAAGGTTGGTGGTTTGAACCCACGCGACAGGGTGAACTCCCGTTGCCCCAACTCCTGCCAACCTAGCAGTTCGAAAGCATGCCAGTGCAAGTAGATAAATAGGTACAACTGTTGCGGGAAGGTAAACAGCATTTCTGTGCACTCTGGCTTCTGTCATGGTGTTCCATCGCGCCAGAAGAGGTTCAGTCACGCTGGCCATGTGACCCAGAAAGCTGTCTGTGGACAAACACTGGCTCCCTCGGCCTGAAAAGCAAGATGAGCGCTGCAATCCCATAGTCGCCTTTGACTAGACTTAACCATCCAGGGGTCCTTTACCTTTATCTTTCTACCTAGTTATTTCGTATAGTCTCAATATGTACAGCTTGAGAACAAGAAACCCACCCTTTAAATTTATAAACCATTTCACTTAGAAATCTCTTAAGAGGTGTACATAAAGCAGTAATATACTTATGAGATAAAATCAGCAGAATTAAGAAAGAAGTACATATAACTAAATTAAATGTGTAGACAGACTTGCTAAAATAAGTTTTTAGTTATAACTCCATACTTAGTCCCCCGTCTTGCTGGGGCTGATTTATAGAATATATTTTAATTAATTTTGTTTGTCAGAATTTATCTGAGAATGAATAAGTGTTGGAAGCACAGTCACTGACATTTTAAATGGGATCTGTATTGTTTCCTTGACCATGTTTCAGCATATCTGTTGCGTGTGTCTGTATGTATGCAAACAGCTTAGACAAGAACGGCAAGGAGAGACTGCAGGAAAGGCCTTGAATACATTTTAGGAGGAGGCCTTTAAAAAGCCTCATGTCTGGTTCACTAAGTATATACGATGGCTGCAAAAAAAGAGAAAACTTGATGAGGTTTTGATCTTGGAGGATTTCATGACTTCACTATATCTTGGGGGGAAATTATGTCGTGGGTGAAGGAAAAATAAGGTAAAGGAAACTGAATGAGGCTGCAAAAACGGCTTTCGCTGACGTGGTTCCCTCCAGCTAGGGCTGATAGGAGTGGGACTGCAAAACATCTGGAGGGGACCAGGTTGCCTGGGGCTGTGCTAGAGACAGAGCCTGTCCTTGTTTCTTTGGAATATTCACACCTGGCTGATTTCATCTAGGAAGATGTGTTTTTAGTCAGAAGGAAAGTTGGGGTTGGACAACATGAGCCTCAGGTCCCCTAGGCCTGTGCCATGATTTTCTTTCCCATGGTGGCTTGTCCACAGCAACTGGAAATAATCTGCAACCCTTTTCTGACTAGCGTTAAAACATGGCTTTCGGAAAAGCCTCACGTCTGCTTCCCTAGTTTGCCCTTGAGAAAATTAGAACAATATGAATTGAACAACAATTAGCATTGCCATCTGTTATTGCCAGCAGATGGATGCGATAGCCTTGTGATCTTTGCCTTAGGATTAGACTGTTGTGTTGCTTTCATCTATGCGATATACACATAAAACCACCCCAACCCCATCTTTAAAATAATCATAGTGCTTGGGAGAAATGTACACAGCAACACATCACAGGAATTCTTTTGCATTTTCCATGTGAACTGCGATTCCATCACCTTTCCTGCCCTTTCTCAAAATTTCTACAATAAGTCCCACAGGAGACAATGGAACAACTCAACTAAATAAAATGCTTGCATTTTTATGTATGCTGTGAGCTTAACATGTAAAGCATGTTCTCAAAAAGTGGATTATGAGTCCTTTGAACGACTGGGTGATAGTTGGGAGCATTTTGAATGCTAATATTAAGCGAAGTATTTTGGAATTGCTCAACCAGCTTCCATAAATGCATCTGTCCAGATCAGCCTTGTCCAACCTTGGTTGGACTACAACTCCCATGCTGGCTGGGGCTAATGGGAGTTGTAGTCCAATAATGCTTGGAGGATGCCAGGTTGGCAAAGGCTGGCCCAGAACCTTGAATAAGAACAAGAATATCAGCAGCAGTAATAATTATATTTTGACTTCACCCCCTAAGGTGCACTCCTTCGTGGTCTCCCGAGACAGGTCGATGCCATCAAGAAATTCTATTGCAAAGACATAAGAAGAAAAAGGCATCTCTTCAATATGGGGCATTCATAAAATAAAATAAAAGAAGAATATAACCGTGTCTTATTTTCATTGGTTCTTTGTTGGTGGTAATTTACTGAATGATCCCTAATAAATTTAGAAAGTTACTAAATTGAGAATTAGCAATCAAATACTCAAAACTGGACCAGACAGCATCTTGGACTCCATTCCCCCCAGCTGCATACATCCCCCCCGCCCTCCAGGGAAAACTGTCTTTTGCTTAGAGGCCCCTGGACATAGGAGATGGAATTAGTCTCAGGTATAGGGACAAACTTATTGCATACGAAAAGTTCCAGATTCAGTCACTGGCATTTCCAAGGCTGGGAGAAACAGAAATTCCAGAAAACCTGTGAACCTGTGTAGACAATATTGGACTAAGTGGGCTAATATTCTGACTCAGTATAATAAGGCAACTTCCTACTTTCCTGGTGTAACTTGGGGTGAAATAAAAATTCTACTTCTTCATCAATAAACAGACCACTACGTTCCATTCAGTTTTGCTGTAGGTTGTTCTCAGCTGCAAAATGCTGGGCTGCAATGTTGTGCTAGACTGTGGAGTGGAGGGGGAATATCAGTGAACAGAATGGGGGAGGGAATATAGTTTAAGAAACTGGCTGTTATTTGAGGTTGAGATGAAAGCTGAATCAAACGATATGTGAGTGGGCAAAACTGGATTCCTTTGAAGAGCATCGGTTCCTTCAAATGTCTACACACAAAGGTAACATTACCCTTCCTGCACTTTGGGTGCCAGCAATTTTGCCTTGCATTATACAGATGTTTAACATCTGTGAATACCTCCCAATGCTAGAAGAGCTTCAAATTCTTTGCCAAAAGCTGTAGTCTGGAAATGTGCTCCTGTCTCCCTGGAATTTTACATCTGATAGTGAAAAATCTCTCTGTGTCCAAATCCAACACATCTTCTGCAGCCATGCCAAGAGCATTGGCATTAAGAACAGCATTTGGTTTGATTTTTCTTCCATGAGGAAACAGCAAAACATTATTTTGAGAGGCTGGAATAGGTGCATGATGCCAATTCTCTATGCTTTATGCCTGCTAATTCTGTCCTGCATTTCATGACCCTTGGAGTTGAACGCAGCCTGGCTTCACTGCTCAATGTAAGATATGCTGGCATTCCAGTGGCAGCCAATAATTCTTTTTAAAATGTCAATATTTTGTCATTTAAGGTACAATAGCAACATCTCCTGAATGAGATGAATAAGATCACCTTACCTAATGGATGAGTAGCTGGTACAGGGCTGTTTTATATTAACTTCCTTCTTTTGTTGCCCTACAAAACAGCCAGGTGAGTGAAAGAAAACACACTTTCTCCATCTTGCCCTGTAAAGTAGGACAGGCTAGGGCCACTGTCTCTTGTAAGAAACTTCCTCCAACAAGTTTTATCCCCTAAATCTGAACTGGGAGGAAGATTTGACACTGGTTGCATTTTCAAGGGAGGCTAAGTAAAGGTAAAGGGACCCCTGACCATTAGGTCCAGTCGTGGCCAACTCTGGGGTTGCGGCGCTCATCTCGCTTTATTGGCCGAGGGAGCCGGTATACAGCTTCTGGGTCATGTGGCCAGCATGACTAAGCTGCTTCTGGTGAACCAGAGCAGCTCACGGAAACGCCGTTTACCTTCCCACCAGAGCAGTACTGTACCTATTTATCTACTTGCACTTTGACGTGCTTTCGAACTGCTAGGTTGGCAGGAGCAGGGACCAAGCAATGGGAGCTCACCCCATCGCAGGGACTTGAACCGCTGACCTTCTGATCGGCAAGTCCTAGGCTCTGTGGTTTAACCCACAGCGCCACCCACGTCCCTTCAAGGGAGACTACCTTGGACTAATATGCAAACCAAAACATAGCTATCGTTGGAAATATGCACGTCTCTGAATCTTCTGGCGCAGTCCTCCAGCCAATGAATGTTTACAAAATGCATTATATTGGGAAAGTTGCTTGCAAAAAAAAAAAGTGTCTATGTGTAGTGTCGCTCCAGGGCACTGTGTGAAATTTCAAACGGCAGCTTGCCAGCCTAGCTTCTGTCACCAATCAAGTTTGCAGCTGGAACCAGTCATGGAATGCATGCTTTCATTAGTGCAGGGATGGGGAATTTGTGGCCTTCCAGATGTTGTTGGACTACCATTCCCATCATCCCTGACCACCAGCTCATGGGAATTGTAGTCCCACAACATCTAGGAGGCCACCGTTTTCTCATCCCTGCTTTAGTGTATCCTCCAAGATGCTTTTATGTTCAGTGGGTGACGTTTAGCTAGATTAAAACACCAATTTTCTCAATTTCACCTATGTGTCCTCCAGGTTTTTAAGCAGACTTGATGAAGCTCTGTTTTGCTGAATCAATAGTAACCAATTTATTTTCTCGGGTGCAAGGCTACATTTACTACCTTTATCAATGCTGGAATCTCCTCCTCCGTCTCCCTGAGCTTTCTGTAGTAGCAATGTGCACGATACGGGTCATTACCCAGAGATTGGGGTCAGTTCCTCAAATATCATGTTACTTATCATTGGCTCCTTCTGGGACCTTTTGTCCCATGTCTGAAAAAGGTTTAGCTGTGTCTTTAACCAAGGTCATCCTGTTTATTAGGACTGAGAATTCCTGTGCCTCTTGACAGTGAAATCCTTTTGACTGGCAGCAGAATGACTAAGCACGATTTCAAGTGTAAGGGATTTGTCTTGGGGTGCACAGGCTCCAAGACATGCCTTTTATCTGTATCTGTGCTTTTTAGAAATTCTTACCTGTTTCTGAGTTCCTCTGTGCTCTCTCTGCTTTCATTAGTGCTCCCAATTCATGATAACGGATACTCTCAAAACGCTTATAGTGTTTCCTTCTGGTTAAAGTGGATGAAATGTACACACTGAGGAGTCCCTCCGTAGTGGATTAAGTCTGCCAAATATTTTCAGGGGATTTGGGGGGCAGGGGCAAGTAAAAGGAATTCACTTTTACCAGAAGCCCTTTTATTGGATATAGTGGGTGAAGAGATACTAAGGGAAGATAAAAGACTGTTTATGTATGCAACAACTGCAGCAAGAATTCTTTTAGCCCCCAAATGGAAACAGCAAGAAGCACCAACGAAAGAAGAGTGGCAGATGAAGATGATGGGCTTTGCAGAACTGGCAAAGCTGACAGGAAAAATCCGAAACCAGCAAGATCAAGCATTCCAAAAGGACTGCAGTAAATTTATACGATATCTGAAAAATTATTGTAAGTAATTAACATCACTAGCAGGGTTGTCTGAAGACTTGTAATGAGAAATTCTTTACCTTTCTATATTTTTAGTTAAATTTTGAGCTATTTCGTAATGTGTGTAATTAGAATTGGAAAACGTACAAAATGCAATGACAAAAAAGGTTAATTTTGAAAGCCATGAGGTGGGAGGGACATAAAGTGGAGTGTTATGATGTGAACGTATATTATAAATTGGAATATATATATATATATATATATATATATATATGGGATTCACTTTTCTCTATAACTCCTTGAGGGGGTAGGGTAGTAGATAAGAGTATTGGACTAAGATTTAAAGCCCCACTCAGTCATGAAGCTCACTGGGTGACCTTGGGCCAGTCACTCTCAGTCTAACCTACCTCACAGTGTCGTTGGAAGTTTTTAATGTTTGACATTTTATTATTTTGCTGGAAGCCACCCAGAGTGAATGGGGAAACCCAGCCAGATGAGTGGGGTATAAATAATAACATTATTGTTCTTCTTATTATTATAAAATGGGAAAGAGGAGAACTAAGTGTGCCACATTGAGCTTCTTGGAGGCAGGGCCGGATTTAGGTTTGATGAGGCCCTAATCTACTGAAGGTAATGGGGCCCTTTCTATGTCCAGCTGTCCTTTGTCAACAACAAATTGCCACTGTTTCTTGTGTGGAATATATGCTATATGGTAATTTATGGACCTAACAGGTATCTAAAGCCATTTGCACATGTTGCCGTTAAACCAGTCCATGCAGAATGTAAGGTAAAGGTAAAGGTAAAGGTACCCCTGCCCGTACGGGCCAGTCTTGACAGACTCTGGGGTTGTGCGCCCATCTCACTTAAGAGGCCAGGGGCCAGCGCTGTCCGGAGACACTTCCGGGTCACGTGGCCAGCGTGACATCGCTGCTCTGGCGAGCCAGAGCCGCACACGGAAACGCCGTTTACCTTCCCGCTGGTAAGCGGTCCCTAATTATCTACTTGCACCCGGAGGTGCTTTCGAACTGCTAGGTTGGCAGGCGCTGGGACCGAGCAGCGGGAGCGCACCCCGCCGCAGGGATTCGAACCGCCGACCTTTCGATCGGCAAGCCCTAGGCGCTGAGGCTTTAACCCACAGCGCCACCTGCGTCCATGCAGAATGTAGGCACCCTATATATGGAAATGAGCAAACCAGTGATATTTTATACCTGCGTACATGCAGAATGTAGGCACCCTATATATGGAAATGAGCAAACCAGTGATATTTTAGGGAGCAGGCGAGCAGGCGGGGCCCATTACTTACATCATAGGAGCCTACACAACACAAAACACTGTTGCTGCATGTAGGTTTTATTTTATTTATTTTTTATCTTATATGTTGGAAATGTACATCCAGGGTTTTTTTTATTTAATTTTTTGGGGGCCCCCACAAGAGTGGGGCCCTAAGCTATATCTTTTGTTTAACTTATATATAAATCTGGCACTGCTTGGAGGGAAGATAAATGCAATCAATCAATCAATCAATCAATCAATCAGAGGTGACTGTCAAATCTTGCTTGTCAATTTTTGAAAAAAGTTTACAGCTTCAGAGCAGTCTCCTTTTCAGTTCTGTGCATGCCCTGTAGGCATATGTTTTTGCTCCCCTTCCCTGTTGACAAATGATAGAAACCAAACACGCAATCTGTACCAATTACAATAAAGTTGTGTCAAGATTAGTGCTGCAGTAGCATTTTTGGGATTGCCACTGACAGCTAGGCACTTGCGCAGTATAGAGGGCAAGCAACCCACTTACCTCTTATGACTGGGAGTGACAGCATTAAAAGCCTATTAGTTCATTCTCATTAAACTTATTGGAATGGCAACTTTATTAGCATTGCTGCTGCATGAGGCTTCCCACAGTAGAACAGGCAGCTGTTTGTGGATTATGTATCTCAGGGATGGGTATTAAAATGGCCCTTACCACAGTCAGCTCAGCTTTAGAGGTCAAGTTGCAGAATGAATGGCAAAGCATAGCCCTGGGGTTTGCTGAGATCTGCAGAATATTTTCTTTGTCTCTTAAAGTGACATTGACAAAGAGGGAGAGAAATGCACCTTGAAAAATGAGGAACCACAGGCTCTTTTCTCAGGCATTTAAGAATGGGAACATGTGCCCCTAATTTCAGGATTGTGCCCACTTCGGTGAAATTGAAAGTAATTTTCAGGATGAAGAACTGATGAGATTTTAATGTCTCTTTGGTCCTAATTTAACCACTAGGTAAAGGTAAAGGGACCCCTGACCATTAGGTCCAGTGGTGGCCGACTTTGGGTTGCGGCGCTCATCTCGCTTTATTGGCCGAGGGAGCTGGCGTACAGCTTCCGGGTCATGTGGCCCGCGTGACTAAGCCGCTTCTGGTAATCCAGAACAGCGCACGGAAACACCGTTTACCTTCCCACCGGAGTGGTACCTATTTATCTACTTGCACTTTGACGTGCTTTCGAACTGCTAGGTTGGCAGGAGCAGGGACCGAACAATGGGAGCTCACCCCGTTGCGGGGATTTGAAACGCCGACCTTCTGATTGGCAAGTTCTAGGCTCTGTGGTTTAATCCACAGCGCCACCCGCGTCCCAATTTAACCACTACCACCACACTAATGTCCAGATGGCATGTTGTACACACCTGAAAACATGCTTGAAATCACTGGTCAAACGGTTCTCTGCCTGGGCAGTTGTAAGATGCCTTGAGAAGACCACCCCACCGCAAACCCTTTGGGGTAACAGGGTCCTTGCTGGGAAGATGCCATTTCCCCCCACCTCATTCATTCCTGGGGTCCATGCTCCTTTTTTGGCATGATGAACTTCTGACCTTCCAAATTTGGCCTGCACCCATTTCCCACATTCCAGCCCCTGCAATTTACCCCTCACAGAGTTACAGTTTCCCTGCAACTGATAGCTCAGTCAATACAGCATTAGACTTTTAATCTCAGGGTTGCGGCTTCGAGTCCCACATTGGGCAAAAGATTTCTGCTCTGCAGGGGGTGGACTAGATGACCCTCGGGTCCCTTCTAGTTCTGTAATTCTATGATACAGTGCTCAGAATTCTCTGAGGGCAAGAATGCGCTTCAAAAGCACTTTAAAAGTTCAGCATAGATCAGCCAAAAGGCACACCTACATTTTCTGTGTGCTGGGCTGTTGTCAAATGCATAGAAGGTACATATCCTTGAAACAGACAAACAAAAAGATGGTGACCTAGGAAGCCAAATCTAATGCGGTCCCAGAATACTGGACTCATCTGGGCTCTTGAGCTGCATGGGGAAGTAACTTGTCCTGTGTGATGTATACCTTGTTCCTTTATTTTCATGATATACGGTGGTACCTTGGTTCTCAAACTTAATCCATTCCGGAAGTCCGTTCCAAAACCAAAGTGTTCCAAAACCAAGGCGTGCTTTCCCATAGAAAGTAATGCAAACTGGATTAATCTGTTCCAGACTTTTAAAAACAACCCCTAAAACAGAAATTTAACATGAATTTTACTATCTAACGAGACCATTGATCCATAAAATGAAAGCAATAATCAATGTACTATACAGTGGTACCTCGGGTTACATACACTTCAGGTTACATACACTTCAGGTTACACACTCCGCTAACCCAGAAATAGTGCTTCAGGTTAAGAACATTTTTTAAAAAATAATTTTTATTAACAGGCCAATCACATCACATTATCCAAATCACATTAGTTCCAAATTATACAGCCGAATTTTAAATTTTGTTGGGGTACCCATAAATCAAGCTCCGGACGAGTCCAAACATCACTTATATTGCTGCATTAATTAAACAGTTCTATCCAGTTCAATCCAGATAGTCCTTTATTACAGTGGTGCCGCGCAAGATGAATGCCTCGCAAGACGAAAAACTCGCTAGACGAAAGAGTTTTCCATCTTTTGAGGTGCTTCGCAAGACGAATTTCCCTATGGGCTTGCTTCGCAAGACGTTTCGTCTTGCGAGTTCTTGCGAGTTTTTTTCCTCCCCCCCCCTTTTTCTAAGCCGCTAAGCTGCTAATAGCCGCTAAGCCGCTAATAGCCGTGCTTCGCAAGATGAAAAAACCACAAGATGAAGAGACTCGCGGAATGAATTAATTTCGTCTTGCGAGGCACCACTGTACTTTCTTCATCTTCTTGTTGTTATCATATATTCCTTTCTTTGCGATCTCTGATAATTTTCACAAGCAGATTGGAAACAGACATGCTCTGTGTGGGTTTTGTACTCTCCAAAGATCATATCGCTCAGGGACAGCCGCTGTTCCTCGCTTCCATTAAAAAAAAAAAAAAAATCTTCGGTCCTTCCTTTACTTTTTTCAGACTTGCCCAGTATATCAGGAGGCTCTGTCAGGTCTAAATTACATTCCAGCAATCCTTCTCATTCCAATGGTCCTGATTCTTCTCCCCCTGTCCTTTTTCTGGCAAGCCTGTCTTGGCGAGACGCCATTTTTTGACTGCGTCATATAATTTTCCTCCATTCTCATTGTTTATCAATCCTTTCTTTAGCTATAATCCATCCCACACAGTTCTTAAATTCCTGCTTGTGATTAGTAAAACGCAACAATCTTGTTTCTTTCTGGGGTGGAGGGTTATTAATATCACATAGTACAAAGAAAAAAGGTTTTTTCCTCCACCCCCCCTTCATTCCAAACATACAGTCTCTTAATGGTGATTCATCAGAAGATTTACTTATCCGTCCATCACTCCCAGTCACAGAGATCCATTAATCAGCAGTCTTATCTCTCGAGCGTTACTTGATGTATGTGCTTCAGCTTCATTCCAGTCGTATGTTTCCAATTATAATTCCGAGCTGAAGCTAACCAGCACGCGCTGATTGGAATCGGCGTCAGGAAGAGCTGACCGCATTGAGGGCTCGTGCCAAGTGACCAGCACCCCCAGACCTCGGATCTGTGGGTGCATTGTGGACACTGCTGGCAAGGCAGCCCCCCCATCTCCTTGGGGGGGTAGGAAGACTGCATAGTTCCCATAGCAGCCTCTTAATTACCTCGTATGGGTCAGAGAGATGTTATTGTCGGCCATCTTCCAATGCGCCACCTGGTGGCCCCCCCAGGTTAAGAACTTTGCTTCAGGATAAGAACAGAAATCGGGCTCTGGCGGCACGGCGGCAGCAGGAGGCCCCATTAACTAAAGTGGTGCTTCAGGTTAAGAACGGACCTCCGGAACGAATTAAGTACTTAACCTGAGGTACCACTGTACTATGAAATAAAGAAGACAGTATTGTAGAAGATGAAAATTAAAATTATTATTTTTTTCTTACCTGCACTGATGATAGTCATTGTTTGGATGGGGGGCTTTTATCCATTTCCGCAGTCACACAATCAATCAATCAATGAGTGGCTGAACTGGGTTCCACACAGTCACAAAAACAAATTAAACGAAAAAGCCTCAAAATAAAAACGCAAAATAAATAGCAAAAACAAAAGCGCCAAACTTAATCAGTTTTGAAAGCCTGTTTGACTTCTGAAATATTCAAAAACCAAGGCGCAGCTTCTGATTGGTGCAGGCGCCCCGGAAACAATAGCCGACAGTCGCATTGGATGTTTGGCTTCCGAAAAACATTCAAAAATCAGAACACTTACTTTCGGATTTTCAGTGTTTGGGAACCAAGGTGTTTGAGAACCAAGGTACCACTGTACTTATAAAACACTGGTTAATGCCAGAAATCCCAGGAGGGATTATTTCCCAGCTCTCTCCCTCCCCTTACCCTGTTTAATGTCTTTGTCACTCTGAAGTGTTAATAGCTCTGATGTAGGTGTAAATGGCTTCTAACTGGGCCTTTTTGGCATCTGGCACAGACATTGTTACCGTGTTTTAGACCATATGGGATTGTTCCTTTGTGGGGAACACCTTGATCTCCCACAGTCTCTCTAGCTTTACACAAGGAGAGGCTGTTGCTATAAACAATTAAACGGGCCTGTGATTTTATTAACGTATTTTATTCTTGATGCAATCACTTCAAGACTTTTGTTTCTGGAAGCAACTCAATAAACCTAAGCTATTCCAAAGGGAGGGGAAGTTTGACCCGTTTGCTTAACATGACACCCCGCTCACTTGGCTGGGTATTTTTTTTGTCACTGATCATCTTGTCATCATTATGACACTCAGAATATAAGAGAGCAGATCGTCAAAAGCATATGCATGAGACCAGAGAACAAATTTCTTGGAAAGGTGTTCAAATTTGCATGCATCTAGTGAGAAGATTTTTAGTGTATGGGGCTGCAAGTTTTAAATAATGGCACTCCCTTTGTCTGTGGTAATTGGATACAACGTACCCGACAATACTAGGGAGAGACATAAACATGGGTAGGCAAACTAAGGCCCGGGGGCCGGATCCGGCCCAATCGCCTTCTAAATCCAGCTCACGGACGGTCCGGGAAGCAGTGTGTTTTTACATGAGTAGAATGTGTCTTTTTATTTAAAATGCATCTCTGGGTTATTTGTGGGGCATAGGAATTCATTCACCCCCCCAAAAAAAAAAAATTCTGGCCCCCCACAAGGTCTGAGGGACCCCTGCAAGGCAGGCAGAAATGCAGTAGGTGATGCTCTTCCTGCCATGCATGTGGATATGCTGTGGTGGTGAAACTTTAACAGCTGCATGTCAGGTAAAATTTAAACTAGTAAAGTTACAGGAGCCTTGCCAGGGGAAAAGGTGACAAACATCCACTAAAGGATGAAGCCTTTAGCTGTGACATATGAATATTTGAATTTCTGCCAGTTCAGCCATTAACAGAGTGAAGAAATAATGATCACAAATTACTTGCCTTGTATTATGGGGAATTCAGTATGGTCAAACAAGCCTCAAAAGAAAGTATGGGTTATCTGAAGCACAAACCATGTGCAAAGTAAAGGGTTTGCATCAACTTGCACTCCATTTTTTTACAGGTTATTGCTTTTATTATTGATAATAATATTTATATAAATTTGTTGAGATTTTTTTGGGAGGATAAAGTTTATATTTATTTATTTTAGCTTATATACAAACAATTATAACAACAGACAAAATAAGGTGAATTTTTTAAATAATGGTATTTCCACAACAAGCTAAATGTGTTTTGAAATCTTATGTCCACAATATTAATATATTAGCCGAAGTTTTTAAGGTGCTCACAAGCCTCTATGAAGTGGTGTGAGTCGCCGGCAGGAAAGCTGGAGAGAAGGAAGCAGGAGGAATACCAGCTAGAGCATGGAAGGTACCCATATTGTCAGCAGCTTCATAATTCATCTCTGCCTGAGGTTCTGTACAAGGACAGAGTGAGACGTGGAGTCACTTGCCATTTTTTGTAAGTGCTATGATTTATCATCTACCTGTCAGGGAATAATTTGTGAGGCTGTTTAAGCTATCATGTGGTCTAGACTCTCAGAGAACACACACACACACACACACACACACACACACACACACACAGCATTTCCAGTTCAGAATTATTGTAGAAAATACCAACGACATGTTGCTCTCTGTTAGTCTTTTTCCTGCCCGTGTCCTCCTATTCCCCAAAGGTGTGGTGGTTCTTGTTGGATTAGATGGGGTGAAGGCTAAATATTTTATTAAATAGCCCAGAGAAATAGCCCATTGTCCTGCAAACCTTCTGTCTTTGGCTGCTGGGAACCCTATTAGCAACAGTTGTGAAGATGGATCAGGAACTCTGGCCAGTGCACAACACTTTCTGTGGCCTAGAGATTCTTACTAGTAAAGGTGTTTGGGAGGCTTATATACCCTTAGGGTACATTCTTCATTTAGGAGGTTGTTTATGCTTTCTCTGAAAGGGACACCCTCAGCCCCAGGCCCCCAGGCCATGGTCTGCAGACACTTGATGCTGTAATATTGCTGAATTGAAAAGTCTGGTCAATGCACAGGCCTGATCCAAGACATTTCTTTTCCTGAAGGGAAGGATACCCACCTTCCCAGTTCCACATACAGATGCCAACCAAACTTGTTGAATATTTCTTCAACAGCGGGAATGGAACAATGTCCTCCAGCGCACCTGAGGGCGTCAGACTTGCTTAGGGGGTCTAGGACTGGCCACATGGCACCATTTTCATAGACTGTGTTACTATTCCCCATTCCTCCCTATAGCTGCCCATGGAGGTGCTAAAAAGTATGGCAAGCTGTCTCCCTAACTGGTTTGGGGGTAGCTCCTGGTTCTGGTGCAGGTCAAATAAATGCACCTCTGACTCCCTCGTTCTCTTCTTCTTGTTGTTGTTTAGTCATTTAGGCGTGTCCGACTCTTCGTGACCCCATGGACCAGAGCACGCCAGGCACTTCTGTCTTCCACTGCCTCCCGCAGTTTGGTCAAACTCATGCTGGTAGCTTCGAGAACACTGTCCAACCATCTCGTCCTCTGTCTTCCCCTTCTCCTTGTGCTCTCCATCTTTCCCAACATCAGGGTGTGATGGCCTGGGATTCCAATTCAGAGGCTGAACCAGAGGAAACCCAGCCTGCACAGGAGTCCCCACCTCCAGGGCCGGCTGAACTGGGGCAGGGCCTTGATTCTGAAGCGCCTGCACCTGTGCCGGATCCTCAGGAGCAGGTACTAGGTGATCCCACTCTGGCTCCAGGGGTGGTTGAGGACTCAGTGCCTGCAGGTGAGTCTCCCCCTGGGCCCAGTAACCCTTTAGCCTCTCCGGAACTGCAGAGGCTCAGGGCAGAGAGGCGAAGGGAACTGGTTTCTCCCAGGAGGAGTGCTCGCCTTAAGGCCAAGAGAGGTGGGTCTCCTAGGGGCCGGGACCGCCCCTGGCCTCAGAACAGATAAAGGCCAGTCGGCCCGGTCCCAGGTTGTGGGAGCAACGTCATTGTTGAGTACCTGTTCCTGCCTGGACCCAGACCTGACTCTCCAGTGCTCCTGTCCCCGCCCGGCTTCCTACTTCGGACCTCGCCCCGCTCCTTGTGGACTGATTCCAGGCTAGTGACCCAGGACCGGACTTTGACTACGCCAACGGTAACCTCCCCCCCCCCCGGATTAGCACACAGGGTCTTTTCCAGGGAGTCTTCTCTTCTTATGAGGTGGCCAAAGTATTGGAGTCTCAGCTTCAGGCAAACAGCTAGGGCAGCTTGGAAGGGCCCATGTGCAAACACAGACGCACGCAATGGTTGAGGCCTGTCTGGAAAGCTTAAAGCTTGCTTTATGGGAGATGGAAGAAAAGGAAATGTGAGTTGACCCTGCCCATAGCTTGACCAATCGTGGCTAGGAACAGCTAGGAGCTAGGTGGAGTTCTGATTTGAAATGTTCATTTTGGGCTTCTCAGAAGTACGTAAGGGCTAAAAGTGGGCAGGGGGAGGGCCTGCCTGCAATGGTGCCAACCTGAGAGGTGCCGGAACTGCACTCTGGCACACTCCAGCTGAAAAAAAGCGCTGGTTAAGAGGCATACTGCATGCACGCCTGTCTAGATAGGGGCAAGGCTGAGCTGATGATACCTGGTTACCCATTTTTAAACAGATGATCTGATGATGCAGATTGAGATAAAAGGAGATCCTACAGGTTGTCCCACATGCTGCAGTACCCCTCTGCTTGCTCTTGGTGGTCAACATTGCTTTGGTTTCCTTCTTCTTTATTGTACTTGGCATCTGGAGAATTTGGGAGAAGGGAGAGCAAACAGATGGTGAGCTTTGAAGATTGAATGCTGTGAGTTAGTGCTCAGCTAATGTTTCCATTTATATACTTCTCGATCCCCCTCCCTCTTTCCTCCTAGCCATTTCAAACCAGCTGTAACGATTCCTACCCATTTATCCTAAAGGGTGCTAATTAAGGCTGTGCACACACTTTGGATAATAGCATTGGAATTGGCTTAATTTGGGCGCAGAATCCAAGCCTTTGCATCTGCTTTAAAACAAAAACCCGACTCAGATATTTGAAAGCTAGCTGCCCCAGCTGCTTTACCAACCATTTTTAATATTTGGATATTTACAGCTAGGAGATGGGAGAGGCATTCATGCAGCTCACATTTCCATATGGTTTTAGAACCACAGATTTCCTGCACCCAACCACATAAACCTGACCACAAGGCTAAGCGGTAGGAGACCCCCATGTTCAGTCCCCAGCATCTCCAGATAGGACTGAGCGAGACCCCTGCCTGAAACCCTGGAGAGTCACTGCCAAGCAGTATAGACAGCACTGAGATAGATGGGCCAATGGCCTTAGTGTAAGACAGCTTCCTACGTTCCTAGCCCTCATGGTGAACACTGAACAGGGATGCTGGCAGTGTGTCAGGGCTGGAGTCAGATGCAGGTCAGCATGTAGAAGCAGAGTCAGTTGCCAGTGAAGTTCAAGGAAACAGCATACAACTCAGCAACACGTCCCAGTCGGTCTTGCCCCTATTGAGCAGTTTCCAGGACTGAAGGTCCCTGCCTTCCACCCATTCTAAGGCTCCTCCTCTCCAGGATATCTCCCAAGCAGCCTCAAGCCTCTCTGACCTCTGTTCCACTTTCCTCACTATCCTGCACTTTCTTGGAAACCAGGGGGGAGGAGAGCTTGTTGCAGCAGGAGAGGGGGACTCCCTGGATTCTTCAGCAGCTTCTTGATTCCCCTCCTCTGCTTCAGCCTCAGAGTCTGAACTGCTCCCTGTCACCGGTTCCCCCTGCTCACTAAACCCTGTTGCCCCTTCAGCATCAGGTACCTCCTCCCAATCTTCTTCCTCTGACTTCTCCTGTGTCCCACCACCAATCCCCAGGCTCTGGGCCTTCTTCCTCTGGTGTTTCGCTTGGGTATCCCCCTGGCTGGTATCTCCCACTACTCCTCTTTGTCCAGCCAGTCCCTGACACAGTGGCAACCGTGCAGACAGCATCAAAATGGGGAAAAGGCATATGGAACCTTACTGGAGATTGCTGTGGACCAAATGGGAGACTGTCTAGAAGAAGAGGAAGAGGAAGAAGAGTTTGGATTTGATATCCCACTTTATCACTACCCTAAGGAGTCTCAAAGCGGCTAACAATCTCCTTTTCCCCTTCCTCCCCCACAACAAACACTCTGTGAGGTGAGTGGGGCTGAGAGACTTCAGAGAAGTGTGACTAGCCCAAGGTCACCCAGCAGCTGCATGTGGAGGAGCGGAGGAGCGAACCCGGTTCACGAGATTATGAGTCCACCGATAGTGGAAGAAAGAAAGGCAATAAGAGGAAGGAAGGAAGGAAGGAAGGAAGGAAAAGAAAGAAAGAAAGAAAGAAAGAAAGAAAGAAAGAAAGAAAGAAAGAAAGGAAGAAAGAAAGGAAGGAAGAGATTCCTTCTTAAAAGAAACATAAGTTGCCAAATGAGCTACAGGTTTTCCTCTCCTTTACAAAAAACACATTTTCTTTTATTTGTGATCCCACATCCCTTATAAGATAATGAAACAGGTAAACCACTTTATGTATATAAAGATAAGAGAGAGCCTGTGACAGTGTCCCATTATTTCTGTGCTTATCACATTTAATAGAAAATGTGCTGAAGTAACAACCTGACAACGGGTGACAGGTGGAATGAAGCTCCCTAGTCCTTATGACCTTTGGTGAGAGATGGCACAAAAGATGTTCCTGCTTCTTACGATCTCCCAGATCGGTAATGAAAAGGGAGGGAGGGGTGTGTGGAAACCCCCCGAGACATGTCAGCCACATTTTTACACTTTTTATTTGGGTTCTGAGTGACATCACAGATAAAATACTTTAATCAAATACAAGAAGAACAGGTTGCCATGTAGTTCTCCCCCCCCGCCCCCCCTCCAGATGCAACAAACAGAGTTAACATGGAAAAGAAAATCCTGCTGGTGATTATCCACATGAAAACACCAGTTGAAGATCTCAGATCGGCACACACAAGTAATATCTACACGGACCGTAATTAGCTTTATTAAGCAAAGCAAACAAATGAATTTTTTTTAAAAAATCACATGCAAGATGTAACCCAGGCCTATAAATCCTCTTTGCCATTGCTCCCTGTACCTTCCCTGCCCATGGGGCAACAGGAACATTTGGCTGGTGTGTTGCAAACTAGCTATTATCCCAAGTTTGACTGCCATGCAACTGTCCGTTTCATTCAGTGGAAGTCGCAGTAGCACCAACTAAATGGAGATTACACAGCAGCAGAGTTTGCTGGTGGTCCTCAAATGCCCTGATTCATGGAGATCCTCTGGCTGCCCCCCCCCCAATCCTGCGGCTGCTCTCCTCCAATGAGGTGAATGGAAGGAAGAAGCCATTATGCACAGAGGCCTCTATAGTCTCTGCTGTTATCTGAGTAGGGATCTCATTGGCAGAGCTGTTCACTTTCCAACTCTTAAGCGTTAAATGTCTAGAGTTAAACATCGTTTCACAGGAATCAGCTTAGGGTGGAAGAGATTGTGATCGGAAGCAGGTGAGCAATAGAGAAACTAGAACGGATGCAGTTCTTACAATATCAAGGTTCAATACCGCTACCACACAATTAAGGACGGCTCAGTTAATATATTGTACAAGCTTATACAGCGATACATGTTTGATTGGCAACACTGTACAGTTTTAAGTCTAAAGTGCACAGCCTCAGTCTGAGGTGACAAAAAAATAAATAAAACCTTGCTATCAATATAATTTAAAAGGCAACACAAATTACAGACACAGCTTCATCTCCTCGCTCTTCTATTTTGCAATGCTACAATGAGCCAGTACCAAAAAATTTAAGTATTTTCAATCAGTTCTGACGCCATTGCACTGGTTTACTTCAAGTATTTTGAGAGAGCGTAAAACAATATTGCTTTACAAACCCACGTGGCCATGTTGATCCTAGTTAAAGCTAAAACCCCAAACTTGGCCAGTGTTATAAGTAGAGACAACTCCAAGATGTGAAATTCAGGTAGATGGAATTTTCCTCCCTCCTTCCCACCCCCACCCTGCCTGCTTGCAACGTGGCCTAACTTGCAAGTGTAAAGTCTTGGTGGGCCTTCAATATGCCATAAAAATGGTCCTCATAATCAGAAGAGGTGCCTGAAACTGCAAAGAGGTAAAGCTAAAGTGCTTTATGTGTATTCGAAGGTATTTCCTTCATATCTTGCAACCCTCCATCTCTGCATAAGTGCAGAGAGTGGCTTGAAGGAGGACCAACAGCCCAGTCCAAGATCTTTTGTTGCCCAAGGCAAAGCAGCTGATGCTTCTCCAACCCCATGTTAGTGTCAAGGTGCATAGGACCCATGACTGGTCAAGTTATTTTGGTACCTGAGGCAGAAAAAAACCCAAATTCTCTCTTGCCTCCCTGGTTGGGGAAAAATGCAACCATAATAAATTAAACAACAAACCAAATTGCTGCCCTTTCATGGCACTGAAAACTGGCTGCCTCACTCTGCCTAATGGCAGGGCAAAAATTATATAGGGGCTTCTGCAGCTATGTCACCTCGCGTTGAATCTTTGTATAGAGGTTGGATTGCACAAAGGAATTCTGGTTGGCTGCTTTGGTGAATTTTGGCCATATGATTCCAAGATTTACCCCACCCCATAGCTGTCAACCCAGCAATTTGGCTCCCTCACTGGTAAGCCCTATGGTTTGGTCTACTTATGTTAAGAGGGCTTCCTTTACCTGCAGCTCATTAAAATGCTGATGGCACAAGCAACTGATCTGAACTTTGACCTTTTAATTATTATTATTGAGAAGACTCCAAATACAACGCCATGTTAAGTCGTGGGTAGCACTTTCTATGATGATTGTGCGTCTGCTTAGATAGGCCACTTGAGAAACATCATAAAGATTTTATAATTTCACTGTCATTGATCTTGTGTTGTTGTTGAAGAGCTGCAGTAATCTCTTGAGGTTTTTGTAGTACTAAACTCTGGAGATGTAAAGTGACAAGCAGAACAGAGACATTTCTGTTGGATAATTTATGTGGGCTTCTGTCTCAAAATAAGCATTCAATGCAATTTCTCTGAAGGAAAATAAAGGATCTTAATATCTACTATTACTATTTTTTGCCCCTGCAGTCTTCATAACCCATAGAAAATAAAAATCTATATTTTACAAAATAGGATCTTTTTAATATATATAATATATATATATATTTCTTTTGTAAAATTATATGTAGTTAAATACATCTGAAATGTATGTAAATTAGAAATTCTGTTCTAATATACCAAGAAAAAAAAGGCAACATTTCTTTATTTGAAAGCATTTTTTGTTTTATGCTTTACAATGCCCCTCACTGTGTTCTGTGACTGTCTGGGGGCAAATTTGGCTACGTTTAATGCAAACTATCACTTTTACTAACTGTACTAAAATTTGGAGGGTGGAATCATGAGCATTTCATTATTCTGGATTTGTTTGAATGCAGCCTTTTTATATTTTCTAATTGGGAAATATTCACAAACTCAACGGGGAGGGGGGAAAATACTTTTAAAGAGGAGCAATGTTCTTAAGTGTTAAATTGTACTCTACTTTGACGGCACAATATAGAAATAGATTCACTTTGGAACAAACTACAAATACATTCACCACAGTTTGTGACAACTTAATTGTCTACCTAGAGAGACATTTCAGAAGGGTCTGGAAGACCACACAATTATAAATCTTGCCCAAGGCGCTCTATTTCCTCAATCAGGAAATCAATGTCTTGGTGAGCTGCTGCTGGATTGGAGATCACCATGCGGAAAAAGTTGACCTTGTCTCCCAGGGGCTGATAGCTGACCATTGTGGTCCCATACTCCATCATTCGGGCTTTAATAACTGGAGCCACCTTCACAGACACAGTATGAAAAACAAAATTAATATTCTACTGCCTCTGTTCTGAGCATATTCTTAGGGGCAAGCTAGACATGCGGTCCTCTCCCTATAGCATCCAGCAGAACTCACCTGTATCGCAACATTCTGTTGCTCTCCCTTCCCCTGCCACATCATTGGCTGACCTGTGTTCTGATGTCACAACATTCCGTGTATCTCCCCTCCCACTCAACATTATTGGGTGACCTGTGTTCTGATATAAGACCACATTCTATGTCTCTCCCTTCATTGGCTACCACTTCTTGGGTTTACACCAGTGTAGTGTTTGTCCTACTTGGCTCAGCAACCAACCCAAGCTCCCATAAACTGTGCAGCCTTGTGCTATAACTGCATCAGGGACGCTCTTCAGTTGCAAGGGATCTGAGTTCATGCTGGACATCTGGCCACCAATGCCGTTTAGGGATTGTCCGCATTGGAGTTTACTGTGTGTTTGCAGCTGTTTGCATTCCCATTTAATTTGTGCAGTCCACATGATATTACCCCCAAACAACACCAGTCTCAGTGCTTTTTGCCTGTAAATTGAGTTTCCCTGATACAGAGATACTGAGTCAACAAATTAGAAAGCAGGGACAAACACAGAAGGGAATGCTGGCAGGTATGAATGGGAAAGACCAAAACTGCTGTTCATATGCAAATGCATATACCGTATTTTTTGCTCTATAAGACTCACTTTTCCCCTTCTAAAAAGTAAGGGGAGATGTGTGTGCGTCTTATGGAGTGAATGCAGGCTGCACAGCTATCCCAGAAGCCAGAACAGCAAGAGGGATTGTTGCTTTCACTGCGCAGCGATTCCTCTTGCTGTTCTGGCTTCTGAGATTCAGAATATTTTTTTTCTTATTTTCCTCCTCCAAAAACTAGGTGTGTCTTGTGGCCTGGTGCGTCTTATAGAGCGAAAAATACGGTATGTGCAGGTGTGGACTAGTCTGGTCTCATTTGAAAAGGGGGAAAGTGCATTCTGTAATAGAAATGGGCACATTGTCTTCTTCTTTTTACCTTTGAAAGACGGTTCATTCTTTCTTCATTATCCTCCATATTTCGTAAACTGGGAGGCACATACCAGAAGCAAACGTTTGTGTGCTGAGGCTAATGGAAAGAAAATAACATCTTAGATTGCACGAGCAGCTCAGTTGCCACAAGGTCCATGCGTTCCCCTTTCCCACACATAGCTCTTCCTATGACACTGGATCAAGAGCAAAAAACAACCCCAAGCTTGAGTAGGGTGCTGTTTCTCAACCTTTTAGAACCCCAGCTCCTCCACTGATAAATTTAGGCTGCAGTCTCCAGTATAAATTCCTAGGGAATAAGCCCCATTAAACCCAGTGAGAAGTGCTTCTCAGTAAACATGCATGGGGTTGTGCTGTTTACTTACTATCTGCACTCAGCAGTAGCAACAGGTTGGATTTAGAATATGCTAGTTAAACTTGTTTCTCATTGAAATGAATGGGTATTCACATAGCAATGATTAACTTTTTAATTTTGAAATGTTCCAGGTTTCAGGTTACGAAACTTGTAGATTTCAATGGGACCTAAGTGCAACTCAAGTATATTGGATCCAACCTAATGTGTTCCAAGGAATATGGCAGGGATAATAGATACTGGGAAAAGGTGATGGGAGCATATGCTTGGAACACACAATGTCTGAGCTTCAGTCCCTGGCGTCTTCACTTAAAAAGATCTGGCAGCAAGGGTAGGAAAGATCTCTTCTTGGAGCCCTAGAGGGCCATGGCCAGTTAGAGGAGACTGACATATAGTAGGGTTTCAAGAGCAGACTTGATTTTTCCTATGGATTCCTTTAATTCCCTAGGTGTCCATAGTTTGACACCAATTAGATCTACAGTCAAACCTCGGAACTTGAACGTAATCTGTTCCGGAAGACTGTTTGACTTCTGAAACGTTTGAGTTCCAAGGCGCGGCTTCTGATTGGCTGACAGCTAGGTTTTTGCATAGCCACATTGGCCATTCAAATTCTGAGGAACATTCGAAAACTGGAACACCCACTTCTGGGTTTTTGGCGCCCGGTAACTGAAACATTCGGCAACGGAGCTGTTCGAGTTCTGAGGTTTGACTGTATTACTTGTAGTGCCCGTACTCAGAAGGTCAGCGGTTTGAATCTGTGCAACGGGGTGAGCTCCCATTGCTCTGTCCCAGTTCCTGCCAACCTAGCAGTTCGAAAGCACACCAGTGCAAGTAGATAAATAGGTACCACTGCGGCGGGAAGGTAAATGGTGTTTCCATGCGCTGCTCTGGTTTCTATCACGGTGTTACGTTGCACCAGAACCAGTTTAGTCATGATGGTCACATGACGCGGAAAGCTGTCTGTGGACAAACGCCAGCTCCCTCGGCCTGAAAGTGAGATGAGCGCCACAACCCCATAGTCACCTTTGATTGGACTAAACTGTCCAGGGGTCCTTTACCTTTTTATGTAACAGGGAATACACATATGTATTCATTGGGTTAGATTTACAATCTAAGAGCATAATACGAGCTGGCTGGATTAGGCCAATGGCAAAGTGCCAACCAGATGCCTATGGGAAGCCTGCACTCTTGTCTTCCTGCTAGGCAGGAAGGCTGATTGATGTTCTGGTCAATTCAGGAGCTCTCTGGGCTCCTTACACTGATCTTGCAACTGATTCATAAATCAGCATGGTAATCATTCTGCTAGTGCTTACGTCGATTCCTTCTAGCACACTGGGCGGGAAGATTACTTGACAAACAGTCCCTTGGTAACAGTCTGATCTCTATGATTAGCAAGTACAGGGCAGACTTTTTAATTAATAAAATCCCCAATCTATAAAATGATGTAGTAATAGATGTTCTGGAACAGTGCAATCCCAATGCACTTTTACTTGGAAGTCTGCCTTTGTGTGATTGGAGATGCTTACTCTTAAGTAAGTGTGGAGGGATTTGCTTTTCAAAGCTATGTTAAAATAAACACACACACCTTTCCCTCAATCACCAGCTCAAAGCCTTCTCTGTTCTTTATTTTGTTGTACAGGTATTCTGCAAGTTCCAAGCATTTGTCAATGTGTGCTTCAAATCCTACAGTGCCCTTTGGAACAAAGGACGAAAGAGAGAGGAATGGAGGGTTAGGTTTGTTAAATGTATATATCGCTTGGCTACAAGAACCTCTGAAGAAATTTACAATCAGAAGAGAACAAAATATATATTTTTTTCTGATTTTGGAGGATGCACTAAAAAAAAGCATCACAGCAGGCACTGTTTTAAGAAGAAACTAACACTTGCCTTGTTCAAATCCTTATGCAACAGATCAGCATATGACCTGAAGGGTGCTGCTTCTCTAATATACAGCAATTTATTAGCAGGGGATGCTGGAGGTCTCTGAATTGTATGGGAATCAGAAATAGGCTACCTAATTGAAGATCACAAATGGGAGGGTATCTGCACCACTTCCCACCTTAAAACCCTCTCTGCTCACTCACAGGAGGCCTCGCTCAAGGTCCTCCTTAAAAAGTAGCTAAAGCAGCAGGCTAAATACTATATTTATTATTGCTCAAGCCCCTGGAAAGTTCTGGGCAAAGTTTTCCTATTGAATCCAATAGGGATTCCTTCTGAGTAGGCATAGTTAGAATGCATCCTTTTGTGTTCTTACTTATGTACAGAGATCACAGGACATAAACCCTTAATTTCACAATTTGAGAAATACCGTATTTTTCACTCTATAGGACGCACCCGACCATAGGACGCACCTTGTTTTAGAGGGGGAAAACAAAGGGGAAAAAAATGTTATGTACTGAAGTTCTCACCCTGGGCCAGCAGGGGGATACTGTAGATAGTTTTCACTCAGGTCCACGTCAGTTATTTTAGGTGGGAAACCCTGGGTGGTTGTTGCTACAATGTTGACAGCCGGCTGCCTATAAAAGCAGGCCGGCTGAGCTGTTTGCAGTCAGTTCTATTCCAGCTTACAAAATAAAGAGCTGCTTTGGAGAAATCGCTGTGTCGTCTGCTATGTCAACCCACAACTTAACAAAAAATCTCCCCCTCTCTGCGCAGCGCCCCTTCAGCGAAGTGGCAGGAGAAACGGAGCCCCTTCCATTTCTCTTCCTGCTTAGCTGAAGGGGCGCTTCAGGCAGCTATCTTTGAAGCCTGGAGAGCGAGAGGGGTTAAACCATCCTCTTCCTGAGTGGATAAAATCAATGAGTTAAATCACCTTGATTTCATTCAGTCTGTCGGGCCTACATAACTCGTGACCCACCAGCTATGTGTTGTGGTATTGCTAGGTCCTGGATCATTCCCTTCATTTCCTCTTTTTGCATCTACATACAGAGAAACCAGGAGCTTTATGGAGCAGCTGTAAGGCCTCTATAACTGGGACATGGTGTGCATTTCCTTGTTGGATCAAAAATGATGCACACCTGACTTAAAGCAGTGGCAACCTGGTTAAGGTTACCTATAAGATGATGCCAACAATGGGTGGCAAAAACATCTACAGCCGCATGAAATGTGTGTTTCCTGCAGGCCATTGTACTAAATGAATTTGTTCATCTTAAAGGAAATCTTGGGGGAGGAATCTGAAACCTCTCAGCAGGAAGCATTATATTTGGCAATATTTCCAAACTGCAAAATAAGCTGGTCCTCGGAGAGTCTTTACAAATATGCCCCTAGAAAACAACAGATTTATAATTGGTTTCCCCGCATCAATATTACGCCCACTCCTAATTGCTGCATAAAATGGAAGCAGGTGTTCTAGTCACAGTTTTGCCATGTCTAGTTTTAAGAATTCATACAACAAAATCCTCTTGTCGTTCTCGAAAGCTTTTAGCCTGAATACGCTAAAACAAAATTGTTAGGCTGCCAAATTGGCTGGAGTCGAGGTGCGGCAACTGCTCCATGATGTCACAGGCTCGAAGCTTGAAAGCGGCACTCAATTCCTCATGGCTGAAAGGTGAATTGCCAATTATTATTCATTTGTTCACTCCCAGGTTTGTGCTTTTTATTTATTTCATGCACAGAAAGCTCGTGTTAGGGAGGGCAGTAGCTTACCCAGAGACAGCTCTTGTAGGAGCTGCTCAGCCGCAGTTGCCTAGCAACCTAGCAACCAACATTTACGTATTTAGCAAAATTCTTAATTGCTTTGCACTCAAAAGAATCGCAAAGCGGTGTACAAAACAGAACTCAAACGCAATACAATGCATTTATAATGAAATAAAACCCCCCCTATTAAGATAACATTATGCTGTTCAACCAATAATGCTCACAATTACACACTCATCTATATATATACCTCAGTACAAAATCCCAACCAGTCACTTTATATGGCAAAGGCCCCATTCGTACCATGCATTTAAAGCAGCATCAGGCCACTTTAAACAGTCATGGCTTCCCCCAAAGAATCCTGGGAACTGTAGTTTGCTAAGGATGCTGAGAGTTGTAAAGAAGTCAATAAGTTTAATAATACAGTGGTACCTCAGGTTAAGTACTTAATTCGTTCCGGAGGTCCGTACTTAACCTGAAACTGTTCTTAACCTGAAGCACCACTTTAGCTAATGGGGCCTCCTGCTGCCGCCACGCCGCCAGAGCCTGATTTCTGTTCTCATCCTGAAGCAAAGTTCTTAACCTGAAGCACTATTTCTGGGTTAGCAGTGTGTAACCTGAAGCGTATGTAACCCAAGGTACCACTGTATTGCTAATAATAATAAATGATGATGATGATGATGATGATGATGATGATGATGATAGTATTATGATGAGTCACTCTTTCCAGGGAACTCTGGGAATTGTACCTCTCTGAGGGAAATAAGACATCTACTTTCCCCTCTCTTTTTCTGACTCCCTCGCTCCCTCTTCCATTGTAAATACTCACCTTTGCCCTCCACATCAGCCATAGCTTGAAGACATCAACATGGCGCCCACATTGCAAGGCTTTGTCTCCAGTGTCGTATGACAGGTCGTAGTGCTTATCTTGTTGAAAGAGGTAGGAAGCGTGCATTTGGTTACAGCTTTGCATCAGGCCCTTTAAAGAAGCAGACACACTCTGAAGGGCAAGTGGAATAACATGGAAGTTTTACTGATTCAAGAAAGCACTTGCAAACAATTCCCCATCCTTGGCTGTGCTGCGAGGAACAGTTGATGTGTGTTTGTGAAGGCCTCGTAACTTTGACTTTGTAAGGTTTCCTAAGGAAAGAATGCAGACTCCAGTGCTGGCAGAAGGGGGCATCAGTTGTATCTTTAGACTATATTATGAAGTCAAGAGCATTATTTTCGTCCATGCTTGTGGGACAGCTTTGGGAGAAGAAAAGGCTTAGGAGTGAGCTCTACACAAATCTGGAGTGGAGTCCCTAAGAGGGTTGGATGACGTCTTGTACGCCTCTGTTATGTACTGAGTGGAATAGGATCCAAAATGCATCAGTCTGATTGGTCCTGGAACAATAGGATACAAAATGCAGCAGTCCGGTTGGTCCTAGAACAATAGGATTCAGAATGCAGCAGTCTGATTGGCCCTAGAACAATGCAGCAGTATGATTGGTCTGCAGGAGCCACCCAATCCAGCTCCAGATGGAAGTGAATCCACAACCTGATTGGCCTACAGGATAATTCCGGAATTAGCCAATCACGTGCAGCCCATTGTGTAAATAATGTATATAAAGCAGATACTTTGGGGGAACTTTCATTCCTCCTCACCACTATGAGCTGAATAAAGAGCATGAAATCCACTCTCGACTCTGAGTATATTTCAGCCTTCTGGAAATTCCTGCAGCCAAGCTGGTGCCAAATGTATTGTTCTGCTTTCTTTGTGACCACATCAGTGAGGCTGAGAGGGCAGCCCAGGCTCCATACACATAGCCCAGACTTGCTTGCAATATCATCACATAAATATATTCTTGCCAACTCTATAAACATATATGTGCTATTTTCTGCTTCACCTCCTACCATGCAGCCCCCAGGCTGGAGGTAGCCAATGGGGCACCCTCCAGAAACTGTTGTGTTCCAGCTCCTATCATCCCATGCCAGCACAGCCAGCGGTCAGGCACAATGGGAGTTGTAGTCCACAACATCTGGAGGACACCATGTTGGCTTTTCCTGCCCTGGCAGCTGTGAAGATGGAAGCACCTAGTAACCAACTGTGTGTTGCTGAGCTCTTAAATCCACAGTAAGGAAAGCTAGGAACTTTTTGGAAACCCCATTTGCTTCTCATATTCACTCGTCTGCTAAAGTAGCATAGTGCCCCCATCATGGAATTCCCCATAATATTCCATACTAGTTGGGAAAAGAAAGATAGGGTGAAGGAGCCTTACGCTGTTGGGGAAGGAACTGGAGGAGGAGCTTTGGAGAGCAGGAGAAGGTGGAGTACATCAGTCCTCACAGCTGTCTCATTGGGGCAAGAACTATTGAGAAGGGTTGCTGTGACCAAGCTGTTTTGTTTTTTGAATAAAGAGTTAACTTCACTGCCATTGGGTGCTTTTTGTTTTACTGCTGACCTAAGCCTGACTCCACCTCCTGATATCCCCATTTCTAGGCAACAACCACTGCACCCATTTTTTAATTTTATTTTGTGATTTCAGGTCGACTACAGATTTATTATTATTCTTTTTCAGGCGAAAGATGTCAATATGGATGTAAACATACCTCTTCTCGAACGAGCAGAGCGGAGCACTGCAGAGGGACCCCCATCATTTTGTGTGGGTTCCATGTCACAGAATTGGCCCTAGAACAGCAACCAAACTTTAGCATGAGGTGCGGCAATGGCGGATTGCATTCACAGAGGCGTAAAATGCAAACAGAAAAAAACAAAATAAAAAGGCGGGTCTTGTATGGCCAGAACAGTAAGGCTGAAAATAAGCCAAGCAGCTAAAAAAGAAAGTCATTCTTTCATGCCATAATCAGGCTTTTTACAAACATCCAATAACAGTTAATATAAATGTACTGGCACAGATAATGTTCCTTAGAAATGACAGAGATTTTTCAGCTTAGAGCTTTTCCAGTAGATGTCTTTCTCTAAGTCCATAGTTGTTAAAACTATGGTTAATGAGAGAGTGGTATCTTGAATAGGTATCCTGGCTTGTTTTCACTAACCAAACAAACCACAGTTCCCTGTGTCGGGATGTCACGGGGAACTTTGACTGGTGGCCCAGCTGCACCCTTGTCTGGGCAGGAATAGCCTAACTTCTGTTGTCTATGATCTGGTAACCTTTAGGTTAAATTACTGCAACACATTATACACAGGGCTGCCTCTGAAGATGGTTGGGAAACATCAGCAGAATTCAGCAGCCAGGTTGCTCACTGGGGCCACACAGTTTGAGCATCTTACACCAATATTGGCCCAACTGCACTAGCTGCCAATTTGTTTCCTGGCCCAATTTAAAGTGCTGGTTTTGACCTATAAAGCCTTAAATGGCTCAGGACCGCAATACCTTAAGGATTGCCTCTCCCCATATGAACAGACCTAGATCCTTCAGTCATCATCTGAGGCCCTTCTTTGTGTGCCTCCTCCTCAAAAGGTCTGGAGGGTGGCAACATGAGAATGGGCCTTCTCTGTTGTGGCTCCCCATTTGTGAAATGTTCTCCTCAGGGATGCTCGCCTGGTACCTTCATTGCATATCTTCAGGCACAAGGTGAAAATGTTTCTTTTTAAATAGGCCTTTGGCTAAATATTTTAAACGTGTTTGTGGGAGGGGGTTATTGATTTGTTATTGTGTATTTATTATGTATTTGTGTTCTCATTTTGTATTTTTTATGTTGTGAACTGTCCTGTGATCTCTGGATGAAGGGCGGTATACAAATTGAATAAACAACAACAACAACAACAATGTAAAAGCAACAGCAGCAGGCTCTTATGCTTTGCAAAGATTTGGTCAAATATTTCAATAATGATTGGAAGTTGAAAAATAGTTTCTGCTGCTACATTTGACAAGAGGATATTGACTGGTTTTAAATTTGCAGGAATTCTGGTGGCAGTCAAGACAGCATATGAGTAGTCTCTAATAATATTTCCATCAGTCACTGCAGCACATAAGTGATATTTAATGACATGTCCATAATCCCTACCTTTCAACACCATTTAATTTCCATTTATGTTTCCTTGACATCAGCAGCCCACCACCCCACGCTCCCTGGAAAAGAAAAGAAAGAGCATTAATTGTATTCAGTCGTATGGATTTCAAGGCTCTAATATCCAAATCCACAAGTCACTTCTGAATGTTCTCCTTGTGTGATCAGGGAAGCAGCCAAAAAAATATTGTTGAGGAAATTTCAAAACAGGGGAAGTGTATGAAACATGTTCCACAAGTGTACATTTGAAACTTACAACCACATGATGCAATGACGCTGTTGGTTTAAGTGGTTGTAGAAAAGAAAGAAATACCTTAAGCCCTTCAATTCAAGTGACTGTCCCCTTGCATTTTGTCAATTCCATGCAGACAAAAGTCGTGCTGTAACAGCAGAGGGGAATCTGTGGCCCTCCAGATGCTGTTAGACTTTGCCAGCCCTAGTCAACAGGACCAATGGTCAGGGAGAAGTGTGGATGTTTGTGCAGAGTTGGGATTTGATATCCCGCTTTATCACTCCCCTTAAGGAATCTCAAAGCGGCTAACATTCTCCTTTCTCCTCCTCCCCCACAACAAACACTCTGTGAGGTGAATGAGGCTGAGAGACTTCAGAGAAGTGTAAGTAGCCCAAGGTCACCCAGCAGCTGCATGTGGAGGAACGGGGAAGTGAACCCGGTTCACCAGATCACGAGTCCACCGTTCTTAACCACTACACCACACTGGATCTCACACACCACACTGGATCTCAGTGGGTGGAAGAGGAGGAAGTCCTCATAAATCATAAGCTGTTTTCCCAGCTTTTTAAAAATACAAACAAACAAGGGAGCAATCCCAAACCCAAGATCTTCTGGGATGAGTGGAGTTTGAAACAAGTGAATCTCTGTCTGAGTCTGGGCTTAACTGGGGCTAACCCAGTTCAAGTCCCTCATTCCAGCTCAGTTAGAGGTGTAAGTCTGCAGCTGGCTTAGCTGAGGCCAGGATCAGTGACGGAGCATGTTTTCACTGTGTCCGGGGCATGCACGCCCATTGCATCCTCTTCGCACTGGCAGATCAGTGCCCCCCAGAAAAAATGGAACCCCCATGTTATACCCCTGGCCAAGACAAGTCCCCCAACAAGGGAGTGATAGGGGCACAGTGGGGCAGGTGCGCACTCACACCTGTTCCAAACCCTTTCCAACTTGGTCATATGACCTAGCAACCTAGCAGAAGTTACACATCTGCCTAGATTGAACTAGCTCTGACTGTTGAAGGCAGTAGGCTTTCAAATACCAGTTTTTGGGTGGGGAAAGTGTTGTTGTACACAAATTCGGCTTGTGGGTTTGGCCACTGTTGAGAGCAGGATGCTGGCCTAGATGGGCCTTTGGCCAGATCTAGTAGCCTTTTCTAATGTTCTTAAATAAACAGTCACATTCCCTGACTTCCCTGGCTTTTTTCTGGCCCACGTAGGACCAGTCTGGAAAGTTGGCCTTGGTGAAGATTTGACGTTTTCATCCCCAAAAAGTTTTTTATTTGAGTTTCTACTGAAATGAGGCAGCATTTTAATGTTGTACTTAATCTTGTTTTTAAGTTATATTTTAATCAATTGTTTTTACCTGGTGTTAGCTGCCCTGAGCCCGGTCTTGGCTGGGGAAGGCGGGGTATAAATAAAAATTATTATTATTATTATTCGTATAGGATGGGCCTACTACTTGCTACTAACCACAAAAGCTCGAGGCAATAAAGTTTTGAATATCAAAAACTAGGGACAAAGAAAATGAGATGGCCCAGACCTTCCTGCTCTCCTTGTCAGCTTCTAGAATCTGGGGTTCTCCACATCCTTCAGAGACTCTGCTAGGAAATGCATTTCCACAGTAAACAGCATGGTTTTTGGCTCTGCCAGCTTACTGTTTTGTAGCTCAGCCCTTTTAGACTGCAATTCTGTACTCACATCAACATGCATCCAGATCTTGTACTTTTTACAGATATCTGCAATAGCTATAAGTGGATCAAATGCCCCATAGACTGTAGTTCCTGCTGTGGCGCTCACGAGGAAAGGAACAAATCCCTGCAGGAAGGAAACAACAACAAAAACAACAGGAAAATGTTCCAGCGGAGAAAATTTCCTTTAGACATGGAGACTGTTTTCTGAAATTGAGCGTCTTTCAGTCGCAACTGTTCTGTTGGGAAGTGGCGTGGATCAGAGGCTTAATACTGTTACAGTGGTGCCTCGTAAGACGAAAAGAATCCGTTCCGCGAGTCTCTTCGTCTTGCGGTTTTTTCGTCTTGCGAAGCAACCCTATTAGCGGTTTAGCGGATTAGCGCTATTAGCGGCTTAGCGGCTATTAGCGGCATAGCGGCTTAGAAAAAGGGGGGGAAAGCAAAAAAAATCGCAAGACTCGCAAGACGTTTTTCGAAGCAAGCCCATAGAGAAATTCGTCTTGCGAAGCGCCTCGAAAAACGGAAAACCCTTTCGTCTAGCGGGTTTTTCGTCTTGTGAGGCATTCGTCTTGCGGGGCACCACTGTATAAGTTTTGGAGGAAGGCAAGGATCCCTGAAACTCCTGGGTGCCAAATCCTCCTTGTTATTCCTAGATTTAGTGAAAGTTAGAATTAATCAAGGTTTGATTAAACTGTGCCATATGCTGCTGGATGCACTTAATGCTAGCAAGCCAAGCCAGCCTGAGAGTGTGGGTCAGTGGAGGAACAAAGCTAATAATGGCCAAGTCATTAACTCACCAGGAAAGCCTTCAAGAGGGGGGAAACTATGCCAGACCAGGAGGGGTAGGGGCTCTTCTTCAGTGTGTGTTAGTGGACATAGACTAAAGGGATTAAAGGGTGTAGGGTTTTGGTTTGAAGGAGATAAGCCAGGGTCTGTTAACTGTGAGAAGGAAGAAGAAGGCGGGGGGTGGGGCAGGAACATTGTATAGGCTGGCTGTGATAGGCTGTAACAAAGAGACAGAGAGCATGACTGATTTTCTGTCTTTGAGACCCAAGACTGCTGCACCTATGGGAGAAGCAAGAGACCCTCTTGGGGCGTAATGCTATCCACACCTCCATCATAGACTCAGGTGGTATATGTGTGTGTAAATAAACCATATATCCTAAAGACACCACGGTCTCCGCTGTGCCTTATTCCCAAAAGGAAACACGAACCCTAGATAAGCACCCGAGATCCTTGGAATCACATGCACCGCTCAGCAGAGGTTGGGGCAGTGTGAAACAATATCATTAGGGCGAGGCATACCACAGACTCAACATCTAAGAAGCATGCCTGATTTATGCTGCCAAGCAAAGCTTAGATGTTATAAGAGACTGCCACTTGCACATCTTGGCTTCCTCTTCCTACACGGACTGGCAATAGCTCTCTAGAATTTCAGGCAGGGCTATTTACCCAGTCCTATCTAGAGATGCTGGAAGGGACTGAAGCTGACACCTTTTATTTATTTGTTTTATTTGCACACTGTCCTATAATACCCTTAGTAAATGGGCTTCTCCACACTGACCTTTCCTCCGCTCTTTCAAGGAACCATCCGAGCTTTAAAGCTATGTGTCTGACTGCACATTCTTCTTCTTCTTCTTTTGCTCCAGAGCATTCCCTGTGAAAACTTGCTCTTTAAATCTCAATCAGCGCAAAGGGCAATCTGCTTAAAACCCAACTGAGCGCTAAAGAGCGGGTTTTTGTAGGGAAAACTCTGGGGCAAAAAGCTCTACCAAAAAACCCCCCAAAACGCTCAGACATGCAGCTTTTAAGCCCAGATCTATGCCTGGCGAGAGTGGAGCAAAAGTTAAGTGTGGATAAGCCCAATGTTGTGACCCATTGACATTCTCTCTTCATCCTTTTACTGTAATTTGCTTATGTCATTGATGCTTCTGCCTGCAGGTGGCAGCAAACTGCTAAGGCGACAAAATGTGTCCAGATGTTTGGCTTTTGCATAAGGCTTTTCCTGGCAGGGAGTAAAAATGAGCATCTGGAAAGACTAGGTTTACTTTGCAATTCTGAACTCTGTTGAAGAAGTGGCTTACACTCTTCTGGCCTCAGCTGGGTGGTGTAAAAAACAGTTTGTTGAAAACCAGACAGTTCAAATTTTTAAAAACCGTTGAGAACAAATGTGGGACTTTCTACATGCAAAAATGCATGCTCTCCGACAATGGGCCTGCGCCTCCTACAATCACAGGGTCTAGACTAGAGGATAGAGAGAGCTCAAAAGAGTTGGGGTGACCCAACATTCTTGCACATGCACACTCAGTGAATCACTTTGTGATGCCCACGTTATTTCGGAATAGTCTATTTTTCGGACAGGTTTCTTTCAGTGCATTGGTCCAACTCATCATTAACTCATCTTTGTGTGCAGATTTATAAGGCAACTCAACTTTTAAAACAATGATTGAAATTCCATAGGCAATTCCCTTGCCTCACCCCCCAAAACGGTATGCTTTCCTATACACCTACAGATTACTGACTGTAGGTGGAAATCTACTTGCCTTTTGCTTTGCCTCAACAATTCTCCTTTCAAGATCAGATGGGATCATTTTGCCTCTGCAATAGAAAAGGGGGGGAAATAATCAAAATACCATGGCTTTGCTGTTAGCTCTTTCTGTCCGCTACTCAGGTTAGTTAACTTAGATAAGATGGTGATTTATGAAAAGTTCTACGCAACATTTATAAACCTAACTAGCCACTTGGAAAGCGACTCATTCCACTCTCCATCACCTGCCTCCCTTAACTAAATTTGAGTCAGTTGAAGAGGTTTGCAAACAGGTCCTGTTTCTTAGTACGGTACTATTAATAATAATGTATACTTTTGTTTTGTTTTTTTGCAAATCTGAATGTTTATGTGAATCTCAACTTATCCATAGTGAAGTGGGTGGAAAACACCAAATGACTGAATGCAGAGTTATGGTTTTTTAGTACATTTGATGTACTCAAGGGCCCTTCCTCCTGAACTCACAGTTCACTAACTAATGTCCACATGGTGCTTGACAGACCTTCTGCAATCCAAAAATGTATTGTGCAGGTCACAAAATATATAACTCTGCTGGTACAGCCCTGGGGCCATGAGCTTGGCTCAACAAACCTGCTATAAACCACTTTTTGAACTCTCTGAAACATGCCCAGCATGTATGTGGCAGAGCTTCCTTAGCCCAACACAGGACAAGGCTATATTATATGAACAGGCCATTTGATTTTTTTTAAAAAAAATATCATTCTTTCTGCTGCTTTCAAAGAATGGCTATTCCTGCTGTCATTCATAAGGCTGTGCTTACCTGTCATCACACCTGATCAAAATCACACTGTCAGTACCAATTCCTAAGGCTGCTGCTCCTTTCTTCACAGAAAAATGACTCTGAAAAAGCACATGGGTTATTTTTGCAATGTTTACAGCAGCTTCGCTTCTTCAGCTGTAAAAGAATCATGAAGCAGCACCTAGGGGAACAATCCAGTAAGCAGTTATTCCTGTGCAAATGAGGCTCTGTTTGCAAGCCCTGGTGAAATGAATGGGAAGTTCTGCATGGAGACCTTAAACATCTATAGCTTGACTGTTCAGTGATTAGGTGTTTAGTCAACCACCGAATGCAATTTAATAAGGGCTGACAGAACGTATGTGGAAGAGCTTTGAACTCTGAAGTGCTGGTGTTGCTAAATGATCTCAGATGGCTGCCTTTTTCTTGGACACCACAGGAGTTACATTAGTCTAGTCTTCCCCAACTTGGTGTCTTTCAGATGTTTTGAACTACAGCAACAGTTCCAGCCAGTGTGTTCAGCATGGACAGTGCCATGTTAGGGGAGGCTGCATGAGATGGACATAAATGGAAGCTACAAGAGGTCACTGCGAGATTCGACAGCTTCATAAAAACACACCTTCCCAACATGACCGACACAGCACATTTCAGAAGGAGGGGAGTCATAGCTCATAATTCATTTGTATGCAAAAAATAAACAGAGGACTCTCATGTTACAGTAAGAAAACGACTATGCCTTAACCCAAAGGGCGTTTGAAGGAGCCTGGTTTAATCAGCAAAGAAGTGAAGCTAGCAAAAGGTTGAAAGAGAAAACACCTACATGCTCCGATGTGAAGGCAACCAGTCTTGGAATAGCTGCCATTCCTTTCTCTTTAACTTCCGGGAACATCTTGAAACGTGCAATCAACATAGCATACATGTTAGATATGGCACCACCTGGAGTCCACAGTAATACATCGTTACTTCCTCTATTCATAATGGCACAAAAGCTTTAAGCACAAACTGTACTGGTCATGCAACTTTTTCAAAACAAGAGACATTTCTCATATAGAGGGCCTGGCTTGATCTTAGGTAAGGGATCCCGTTGCTCCATTTCCCACCCACCACAGAGAAAACACACTGAGCATGTCCTTGAGTCCACCTACAATAGATTGGACCTTGGGCTGCACTCTAGAACAGGGCTGGGGAAAAGTGAAAAGTAGCCCTCCAGACCACTCTGTCTGGCCCTTGGGACTCTCCCCAGGCCATGTGTTCCTGAACTGAGATTATAGATAAAAAGGTAAAGGTAAAGGACCCCTGGGTGGTTAAGTCCAGTCAAAGGCAACTATGGGGTGCGACGCTCATCTCACTTTCAGGTCAAGGGAGCTGGTGTTTGTCCACAGACAGCTTTCCGGGTCATGTGGCCAGCATGACTAAACTGCTTCTGGTGCAACAGAACACCGTGATAGAAACCAAAGCGCATGGAAACACTGTTTACCTTCCTGCCACAGCAGTACCTATTTATCTACTTGCACTGGTGTGCTTTTGAACAGCTAGGTTGGCAGGAGCTGGGACAGAGAAACGGGAGCTCACCCTGTTGTGGGGATTCGAACCACCGACTTTCTGATTGGCAAGCCCAAGAGGCTCAGTGGTTTAGACCACAGCGCCACCCGCATTTATTATGCCTATTGCTTCCCTAGACAGAGAATGGAGAGATGTGGTGTGTGCATGGAAACCTTTCATTATTGCATGGCTGGAATGTAGCCTACCATACTAAGGTAAGAGTTGCTTCTTTTCCTTGCCCAACACTGCCATGCAACCCTCAGGAAGTTGCCCATAAGGAAACATGGTCCTTGGACTTAGAAAGATTCCCCACCCTTGTTTTAGATACTTCCAAGTGCCTGTGGCTGCATATTTATTTTGGAAATACCCTGCTTGCCCAATGGCTCTACACACACTGGGTTTGATTCCAGCCTAATTAGCTGTACTTCTCCCATTGGAATGAATGGGGGGAAACTGTCCCATTGGGAAACTGATTTTCTCTGGTGAGGGACCAGATATTCCTTCCATGTCTGGACACCCCTTTCTTCTGGTCAAATGTCAAGTCCCATATGGCAGATAACTAACATGATTCCTTTGAGATGTTGTTGGAGTACAAGTCCCATCATCCCTGACCATCAGCCTCGCTGGTTGGCGCTTATGGGAGTTGGAGTCCAACAATATCTATATGCACACTGGCCGTCCCAACCTGCAGTGTTCACAGAGTGTAGGATTTCCCCCAGCAGTCTAGTTGGAGAAGGCCGCCCCAAACTATTTTGACAGGCTGCTTTTGCCTGAGAAGCAGTAAAGATTTTAATAACCAAACAAAAATTTACAGGGCAATTTGGATTTAAGGACAGGAGAGAGAGTACATTTTCCTTGATATTTGTGTTTCTATTCCTATTTACTAAAAGGCTCAAGAGAGCACCACTACCTCATTAGTAAATATTAAATAAAATAGCTGTAATTCCTTTCTTTCATTTCAGAACACTTCAGAAATATTTAATGTAACAGAAGAACCGGGCAAATGTCTCTTCTGATTAATTTCCCCCCGGACTGCCACTTTGGCTGTTTACAAAGCAGAAGGAAGTATTCAGCAGGGACAGATATTAATGTCTTTAATAATCATATCTCTGGACTGCCATAAATATGCATTTTTATGTACCCAGGAAAGGATACTCAGGATTATGAGTGAACGAGCGCCCTTCTGAATCTTGCAGACTGCAAAGTACATCATACATTACAGACATAAATAGGTTTTTTTTTTA
The DNA here is from genome assembly GCF_951804945.1 of Podarcis cretensis. Lineage (NCBI taxonomy): Eukaryota > Metazoa > Chordata > Lepidosauria > Squamata > Lacertidae > Podarcis > Podarcis cretensis. Next base: position 21,882,661 of record NC_137181.1, read on the forward strand.
TAAAAAGATCACTCACCAGGTGAAAATATTCCATCACCGGCACCTCCTGGCCAACCAATGATTTCTCTCATTTTCCTTAAGGTGACATATTCCAAAAGTACAAACACTGGAGCAATTTCATAGGTGAACCTGAAACACAGCAATGCCCATATTTTATTGACCTGGTTAATATATGGACAGAATGATTTCACTACAGTCGTACCTCAGCCTATGAACAGCCCTGTTAACAAAAAATTCGGGCTACGCACTCCGCAAAACCAGAAGCAGGTGTTTCAGCTAGCGAACTTTGCCCTGGAAGATGAATGGAAGCTGACCGGTGGAAGGGCACCAGCGGCAGGAAGCCTCATTGGGGAAAGCACGCCTCGGTTTAAGAACATTTTTGGTGTAAGAACGGACTTCTGGAATGAATTAAGTTCGTAAACCGAGGTACCACTGTATAACAGAGCCTCCTTTAGTGGAGTGGGAAGTTTTAGTCCCACCTTTTAAAAACATGAATGTGTTTTAGATTTTTCTTTGCTTTGCTTTGTGCTGGTTTTTAATGCATGTGCTATTTATGTATTTGTTGTAAGTCACTTAAAAAGAAGTGACGAATAAGTTTAATTAACAACAACAGGCATTCCAAGACTGATACAAGTGTGAGATGTAAATAGAGGGCAGATTAAGGAACTGAAACCTACAAGTTACCAGTTCACACAATCCCAGAGGAAATAAAAAGATTTACCTATATCTAGTGAGGCTTAGTGATGTAGGAAATAAAGGTTTTGACTTGGCCTGGGGAAAACCATGTTCTAATTCTCACTCAGCAATGAAGCTCATGCAGTGACCTTGAGACAGACACTATCTCTTAGTCTAACCTACCTTACAAGGATGTTGTAAGGTTTAAAGGGGCAGGGAAGAGAAACAGCCTGTATGCTCATTGGCGGAGAAGCAGAATAATAATACATTTATTCATGTAAAACACAAAATAATTCTCTGTTGCATTTCTTGAAAGTTGCTAAGTTTTGAAACTGTAAGTTTTTTAAATGGAAAACAACATGACTGTAATGGTCAGACTAAATTTTTCAAAAGATATCTGGACTCAATACTAAGCTTAGACAGACCCCATAATTAAAAGCACCAGCAAATTCACATACTTACATATTAGTGTTGGCCGTAGAAGTTAGCCAGTCTGCAGCCAATCCGACCATATCCAGTCCAGTTGAAAGCTGATTGAAATATCTGGGATGTCCTGCATAGCATTGAAAAAGTGGATGGCATTTTTTGTTTCCAGTGAATCACGTTTTCTTAATCACTTTATTGAAACGTTAACCATATATTTTGCTGCACTGGAAAAGCGATCAAAGCATGAGACACAAATGCCACATTGCTGAACTTCTTGTCTACCTACATTTGCACCATATACCTGCCAGCGCATTGACCCATGTAATCCATCCAGCCTTCAATGTGCCACAAGCAGAAAGGAGACGTTTAAAGGGCAAATGGTCTGAGAGAACTGACTGGTTTTGCCTGATGTCAAATTCTTAGACTTAAGCAGTGACTCAACCCCTGTAGCCATATAACTCTATCCAAAGAAAACCTGAGTACCAGACCTGACCTGAAGAGATCCTAACTGTTCCTGGACCAGGACCAAGCAGATGAGACTCCTATTGGCTGTAAGCAACCCTGCAGGCCTCCAGCCAGCAGAGGGCAGGGTTGAGACTAACAGATAGGGGAAAACACACTTTGTGGCTTCCTCTCAATCTCCCAAGCTCCACCCCCCCCTCTCTCTGCTGTAGAATGCAGCCCTGAGAAACTCAAGTCCGCCATGTAGGCTTAGGATCTGTAGACATCTTTGTAATAATAAAAAAGTGTTTGCCAATAAGACCTCTGTGTTTTATTTACTCTTTGAAGTAATGCTAGTTTGTGTGAATGAGACAGAATGGGTGGTGGTGGGACTGAACATCTCCAGCTTCCAAGCTTTTAAAATCTGCTATATGTGAACCGTTTAAAAAATCAAGAACTCAGTGACACGCTGATCATCTAAACTGCCAAGCACAAGCCCTCTGAGAAGTGACACACCATCTGCCCCAAGTCTTCACCTCCCGCCCTCAACAACCCTTGCTAAAGACACACCTAAGGAATCATCAGCATGACCTGTCTTACTCAATGTGGTGCATCCCGGTCAGGATGCTGCCTGCCCTTTAAAATTCACAGTCCTTAGAGAGGAGGCAGAACTTGGCACAAACAGCAAGCAAGACACCGGGCGCTTCCAGACAACCTGTTCATTGAGTATTCCACTGGATTTGTTTTTAGGGAGATTAGATGATGTTGGCTACAGTGGTACCTTGGTTTACATACATCTTGGTTTGCATATGTTTTGGATTGCAAACATGTCAAACCCGGAAGTGCATGTCCCGGTTTGCAACCTTTTTTTGGATTACAACCCCCTTTTTTTTTGGATTACAAACAAAATTTTTTGGGAGGCCCCATTGGCGAAAGCGCACTTTGGGTTACAACCTGTTTTGGTTTACAAACAGACCTCAGGAACGGATTATGGTTGTAAACCAAGGTACCACTATATTTAATGAGCATTAATTCTTTTTTTTTTTTTTAAATAATTTTTATTAACCAACCAATCAAATCAAATCAAATCACATCACATAAATTCCGAATTACAAAGCCGAATTTTAAATTTTTGTTGAGGGGACCCATATTTCAAGTTCCAAAGGGGGATTCCGATCATCTTCTTGCTACTGCGTTAATATCTAAATCAGTCCAAATAAAGTTCATAATTCTATCCAGTCTTAACTTGAAGTTTCCACATCTCATCTTGTTCGTATATTTTTTCTTTTTTTCTTTATAATCTCTTCTGATAATCTCCTTAAGCAGATAAACACCAATTATAATCCTGTGTGAATTTTTCCGTTCGTCCAATCCTCATATCGAGATGGTTTCCATATATCATCACTTTCATAAATAACATCGCTCTTTCCATCATTAATCTCAGGATCTGTCGTTCTTAAGTCCCTCTGAGGAGTCTCACCCACAATATAAAAACAGCTCTGTTTCTCCTCCCAGACTCAAGTCCTCCGACAGAGCTTGCCAACATGGCGACGGTATTTAATGAGCATTAATTCTGATTTTTTTGCAGGGAAGTTAAACAACATTATATCAAGACAAGTGGTGTCCCACACTTTCCAGTGGGCCTGTTGTGCAAGACCTCCCAACCAACTATAACTGTGTGACCTGAATTTGTTGATATGTGATTGCCTGTAGTCTGTGATTGCCTATTGCCAGGGCAACTTGACTGCTACCTGGGAGCTGTCCTTTGTACCTGTATTACCTCCTTGCTTGCCAGCATGTGGAAGAACGAGCTCCATCGGCCCTGACCCTGTGAGGCGTCATGGCCAAGGGAGCTTGTTTCTGGGTGGTGGGTCCCTTCACCCTCCGTGCCCCTGCAGTGCGCCCAGACCCCGGCACTCGCACATGCCCACCCTGGGCACTATGAGCTCATGTGACGCCCCTGAGGGCCTCCTCTCCCTTCTGGTAAAAGATGACTTCAAACAAGGACTGCCCTCTGTAAAACAGGATATGTAGCCGGCCTACTTTCCTTGTATTCCCCAGCATGCAAGTGTTCCTCCAAAATGCAAGGGGTATGTTCATGTATGTGCAGGCATACATACACACACAGCATTGGAAGGCCCTGCTCCATTCTATTTCCCTGTCACTATTTGAAAAATCATATGTAAGGAGGCAGCCAGAAAATGGCTGACCAGGTAGTGCTGGAAGAACGATATGCTAGTACAGAACTTGCGCTTGACAAATATCCCCTGACCTTCTGTGGAGTACAACTGTATTATTTCCCACACCATGCTGTTCTGTTGCACAAAGTGGGTCTCCCTTGGGCCTCAACATTAACGGGGAACATTAATTGGCCAATTAGGCTGGTCTTTTGTCAAAGTCACCTTGGAATGTTCTTTAACACACATGCAAACACAGGAGGCTAAAACTGGTTTGCTCAGGCACAGAGAGAGAGCGTGAAAAGAGAACTGAAAATGAGCAATCCAGGTCTTGGTAGGTAAGTGGCAGGTGGGGGAGAAGTAAACAGGCTGTGATGGCCTGGGATTTGGACTCGGAGGCTGAACCTGAGGAATCCCAGCCTGCACAGGATTCCCTGCCTCCAGAACCAGCTGAGCCGGGGCTGGCACATGAGCCTGAAGGGTCCTCACCTGTGCTGGATCCTTAAGTGCAGGCACCAGCTGAGTCTGTTCTGGCCCCTGAGGTGATGGAGGACCCACTGCCTGCAGGTGCTCCACTCTCAGTCCCATCAGAGGAAGCTGAGGTTGCCTCTGGGTCCGGTAACCCTCCAGCCTCTCCTGAGCTGCAGAGGCTCAGGGCAGAGAGGTGGAGGGAACTAAGTTCCCGCAGGAGGAGTGATCAGGCCAGGAGAGGCGAGTCACCTGTGGACCGGGGCTGCCCTATGCCTCGGGGTAGATAAAAGCCAGCCAGCCCCAGTCCCAGGTTGCGGAAGCAACATTGTTGGTAGCCAGTTCCTGCCTGAACCCTGTCCTGCTTTCCTGCCGGATCTCCTGACCTCACCTGACTCCCTGCACCCAGCTTCAGCTTTGACGGACTGCCTCCATCCTGCACCTTCGACCTCGGACTGGACTCGGACCTCGCCTCACGGTTAACCCACGGGACCAGCACACAGGCATTACAATGAAGTTGCAATGCCTGTGCTGTTATGAATAGGCAGGTTGCCACAAAGACCTTATGCCCTAATCCAGAGGAAGCTAGTGACCTAGCGGCAACCCCATGCATGTGTACTGTATAGCTAATGACATCCAATTAATATCTATGACACTTAAGCTAGACTAATCTTCTCTGTCTATGAGAAGAAACACCATGGTGCATCTGCAGCAGCACATCTGGGCATCTTCATCTGCCCCAGCTGCAACAAAACTTGTCTCTCCCATATCAGTCTCTACAGCCACAGCAGGCACTGCCTGCAATCTTCCAACAGCTTGACCTCACCTGCAAAGGCGCACTCCTCCATTGTCTCCCAAGACAGACAGATGCCAACCAAGTCTGTACTTCTTTCTCTTCCACTACAAAGAGCCCCTTTCAAGGCTGACCTTCATATCCTATTACTCAGGAAAGGGTGCATATTTGCAAAGCTATTCTCAGGGGTGGTGATCCTTGGGACTGGTAGGAAAGGAACCCGCACTATAGGTGGAGCCAGAGCCAGTGATGGGCGGAGCCAACTCTTTCCAGTTTTGTCCCCATCCACTTCTCTGCTAAGTTCTTCAAGGGGAAACACTGAGATGGAGGAGCAGGAAGTTGACAGGCAGGGCCAGCCTCTGGACTGCATGTAAGCAGGACGATGGGCAGGTGGGAGCTGGCTGAGGTTGGTAGGACAGTGGCCCACTAGCCCCAGTGCACCTGCCTCCATTGACTACTGCAGAGATCTGACATAAGCCAAGGTGAATGGTTTGGAGGTGTCTCTAGGTACTCTTGGCACACCGTGTAAAAAAAAAGAGTGCATACTGCCAGGAGCAAACCAGGGAGCACAACTGGGCTATGATCCTGCTCTACAAAATACTTATCCTGCTCTACGAAATACTTATCAAAATGTTTAATCTGGACCTGAGCAGAAAAATGGATTTCTGGAACCAGTTTTCTATCTAACCACAGCTCAAGAAAAGCTTGAAATGATAAACCGAGGTTTGCATTTCCTTCTCCTCTTTAAAGTCAACTTCACGGTGCCTTGTAGTAACAGCCCTTTGGAAGACCTTTGCTCACGTCTTCCGGTCGGCGCCAGCGCTTAATGGCGGTCCGAGCCTCGAGCTCCGAGGCAGGACTGCTTCGTTAGTTTGGGTCTTACCCGCTACGGCAAGCGGGGGACCCCTAAAATCACAGGCGCGGAGCCTGTGAACAAAGGAGATTCGGTGGGCACCTTTTGCGCCCCCCGGTACTGTGAGGGAGCCTTTTTAAAGGCTTCTGAGCGGCATCGGGGTAAGCGCGGTGCTGAGAGTCGTCACCCAGCTAGCGGAGTGAAGCCGCGTCGCCATGAGCGGAGAGCGCCGATTCCTTCCTGCAATTGGAATTTGACTACAGCACCCGTGAGTAAGATTGAAAAAGTAACGGGACATTAAAAAAGAAATTTGGCTGAAAACGGGAAAGGCAAAAATTAAGGAAGTCTGCCTCCCCGGAACTGCAGAAGAGATAAAGCAACGAAAATCAAGCTGCACTTAAAGGGAATCTTTTTAATTTTTTTAAGCTGTCAAACTGACATCGGACTTAAAACCTCCCCCCAGATTGGCAGGAGAAGGGGGGAAGGGATTGGAACGTTGTTAACCTGCTGGAAAATTAATGGAAAATTAAGATCTTCCATTGCCAAATCCCCCGGGGTCGGGCTGCCCAAATAAGACACCGGGACGTGGACTGTCAAACTTTGAGAAGTGGGGGTTTGTTTGCAACAAAGTTACCGGACCTTAGACGTACCCTGTTGCATTTTGGCCATATAGAAAATAGAGACATTACAATTTGGATATTGGAAACTTCTGGCTACTGTTATACTTCCTTGCCTCTTTGTTTTTTTCTATCTTTGCCATTTGGATACAATTGAATGCTCCCTCTAGAGGGTTCTATGTGAAACTGTTGCACTTGGAAAAGCAACAGTGGGATTTTCCACTTGGGAATCAACTCTGTGAAAACGACCTTGAGGATATGAGTGCCCCTACAGAAGAGACAGTAACAAGGCAGAAAGCAAAACAATCTCAGAAGAAAAGGGGCTCTATATCAGGAACTGTAGCCGTGCAGGAAAAAACACCAGCTTCTATGGATCCTATGACTCAGGCACTACTTAAAATAAATCAATCCCTGGAAGCATTGACAAAGCTATCGACAGAGAATTCTAAAAAATTAACAGAGTTGACAACAAGATTGGATGTGAATACAGCTAGTGTTAAATCTAACACAGATTCTATAAATAGATTAATACAGGAAAATTCAGAAACACGAAAGATTGCAGAAAGTGCAAAAACAACGGCTGAAGAGACAAGGGAAAAGTTTGGGCCCATTATTAAAAAAGTGAATGAGCATGATGCAGCCCTCTCCTTACTGGAACTTCAACGTAAAGAGAAGAACTTAAAATTTAGATTGGTGCCTGAAGGGGAAGGGGACAACCTTGTGAAATTTCTCACAGAGAACATTATAACTTTCTGGCAGGAGGAATGGGAGGAAGACGAGGAACTTGAGATAATATCAGCCTTTCGACTGGGTAGAAAGCAGGATAAAAAACCAAGGGACTGTCTAATTACACTGAGATCAAAAGAAGAAAGAGATAGAATATTGAATCTGCATTATCAAAAGGCATTGGTGATCCAAAATTGTCAGATACAGATTTTTAAGGACATTCCTAAATACATTTTAGAGGTGAGAACATATTACAAAAGCCTAGCAGACCTGCTGAAGAAAAACACTATACCATTCAGATGGGAGTTTCCACAAGGATTGTCCTTTAACTTCAAAGGAAGGAAGATTAAAATAAAAACAATTCAGGACAAAGAACAATTTTTGGAGAGGTACCTGGAGGATCTGCAGAAAGGAACCGTGGAGGAGAGGGAACCACCTGATATAGCAAACTTGTCATTTGGACTTTCACTACCAGCATCGGAGGAAGAGCAGAAGCTTGGAGCAGTTGGAGGAACAGCTACCTAAATACAAAATGTCTCTGCAACTCCTTAGTTGGAACTGTAACGGTTTGAACCTTCCTCGGAAAAGACGACAGGTTTTTCACATTTTGAAGAAAGAACAATTAGACATAATATGTTTGCAAGAAACCCATATTGCCAGGATACATAGGAAATTACTGATAAATAAGAGACTTGGTCAAGAATTTATCTCATCAGACAAAGTAAAGAAAAGAGGTGTGGTGATCTATGCAAAGGAAAAGTTGGCTCCAAAATTGATATTTAAAGATGAACAAGGAAGATACCTGGCAATTGAAATACAAATTCAAGGAGAAAAGATATTAATTGTGGGAGTTTATGCCCCAAATGAAGGGAAGGCCGAATTCTTTAGGAAGTTGCATGAGACATTAGTTGACTTTTTAGATTATAAAATCCTAATGATGGGAGACATGAATGGAGTTGTCTCAACAAACATGGATAAAGCACAGAGACAAGTGATTTCAAAAGAAGGGAGACTACCAAAGATCTTTTTCGAAATGACTGAAACAATGGACTTGATTGATATTTGGAGAATAAAGAACCCTCTAGAGAGAGAGGGAACTTTCTTCTCTGAAGCAAAAATGACATGGACAAGAATAGACCAAATCTGGATTTCTAGCAGTCTGGCGCCAAGAACAAAAAAAGTAGAAATATGCCCAAAAACGTGCTCCGACCATAATGCGGTGAAGATGGAGATGAAACTAACAACAACTGGATCCTTTAGATGGAGAATGAATGACACCCTATTTAAGGATGAAGAGATCCACAAGAAGGCCCTTAAAACATTAAAAGATTACTTTGAGATCAACAGGAAAACAGATGTGGAAAAAAGAATAATTTGGGACGCAAGCAAAGCCGTGATGCAAGGTTTCCTGATTCAACAAAATTCTATTAAGAGGAAGCAACAAAATGAGAAGAAGGAAAATTTTTTAGAAAAAATAAAAGAAGGAGAGAAGAAGTTGAGGTCTAAACCAAAATCCCATGAGATTTTGAGAGAAATAAAGTTCTATCAGATGCAGTACATGGAGCTTATGAACCAACAAATAGAATGGAAGATAAGGCAAATGAGACAAAGAACTTTTGAATCAGCGGATAAATGTGGGAAACTTCTGTCATGGCAATTGAAAAAAAGGCAGAAAATGAATACTGTAACAAGTTTAGAAATGGATGGAAAAATTATCCATAAACCCAATGAGATCAACAATTGTTTTCAAAGCTTTTTTAAGAAATTGTATGCACAAGGGCCAATCAACGAGCAAGAAATAGAAGAATTCATCAGAAAATACGGTTTACCAAAAATCTCAGAACAAAGTAAAAGGATTTTAAATGAGGAAATAACAGAACAAGAAATAGAGGGTGCCATTCAAAATATGAAATTGGGAAAATCACCAGGACCAGATGGCCTGACGGCCAAATACTACAAAATGTTGAAAGAATGGCTGATACAACCATTGAAGGAAGTTTGCAATGAAATTTTGAAGGGGAAAAAGGCACCTGAATCGTGGAAAGAGGCTTTCATCTCACTTATACCGAAAACAGAGACTGAGAAGAACCAGGTTAAAAACTACCGCCCTATATCTTTACTCAATGTGGATTACAAAATTTTTGCAGACATTTTGGCAAAAAGATTGAAAAGAGTTTTAGCAGAAGAGATTCATAAGGACCAAACAGGCTTTCTCCCAGGTAGACATATGTCAGACAATGTGAGAAACATTATAGATATTTTGGAGCTGCTGGACGTTGACATTAATAGGAAAGCAGTTTTGATCTTTGTGGATGCAGAGAAAGCCTTTGACAACATTTGTTGGACTTTTATGAAAAAGAATCTCCAAGGGATGGGGGTAGGCCAAGGTTTTGAAAACGGTATAGGTGCAATATATTCTCAACAAAAGGCCAAATTAATTGTAAATAATGTGGTAACAGAAGAAATACCTATAGAAAAAGGTACACGACAGGGTTGCCCAATATCCCCTTTGCTTTTTATATCAGTCCTGGAGGTATTGTTAAACATGATCAGAAAGGACCAGTTGGTTAAAGGAGTTCAGGTCGGAGTTAGACATTATAAATTAAGAGCATTCGCAGATGATCTAGTATTGACTTTGCAACAGCCAGACACTAGTACTAAAAGAGTATTAGAATTAATTGATATATTTGGTCGAGTAGCAGGTTTTAAATTGAATAGACAAAAAACGAAAGTGTTGGAAAAAAATTTAACAATGGAAGAAAGAGAGAGTTTTCAGAATGAAACAGGCTTGGAAATAACAAAAAGGGTAAAATACCTGGGGGTAAACTTAACATCCAAGAATGTGAACTTATTTAAGGACAATTATGAAAAATGTTGGTCAGAAGTTAAAAAGGATTTGGAAATATGGTCAAGGTTGAAACTTTCCTTGTTAGGCCGAATTGCTACTATTAAGATGAATGTATTGCCTAGAATGTTGTTTTTATTCCAGACGCTGCAGATTGTGGACAAGATGGAATGTTTCAAGAAGTGGCAGAAAGATATATCAAAATTTGTCTGGCAGGGCAAAAAGCCCAGAATTAAATTTAAGATTTTAACTGACGCAAAGGATAGAGGGGGGTTTGCCCTGCCGGACTTAAGACTTTATTATGAATCAGCAGCTTTCTGCTGGTTGAAACACTGGCTACTTCTTGAGAACACTGACATTTTGGACCTGGAAGGGTATGACAATAGTTTTGGTTGGCATGCATATTTATGGTATGACAAGGTAAAGGTGTATAAAAGCTTTAAAAACCATATTGTAAGGAAAGCATTGTATAAAGTTTGGATTAGATACAAAGATTTGTTGGAAAGTAAAACCCCTAGGTGGGTGTCACCAATGGAAGCTAGGGAAGTAAAAAAGCTTAATATGGATCCTAAATGGCCAAAATATCATGAGATTTTAGAATACGATGGTGAAAGGGTGAAACTTCAGAGTTATGAGAAATTAAAGCCTAAGGTCCGAGATTGGTTGCATTACCATCAAATAAATGAGACGTTTAAACAGGACAGGAAAATAGGATTTCAGAAAGAGAAGTCAAAACTAGAAACAGAACTGTTGGAATCCAATACTAAGAACTTATCAAAAATGTATAACTTGCTGCTAAAATGGAATACACAGGATGAAACGGTGAAATCAGCTATGATTAAATGGGCACAAGATATCGGTCATGATATTATGTTGGCTGACTGGGAACAGTTATGGACCACCGGTATTAAATTTACTGCATGTAATGCATTAAGAGAAAATATTATGAAAATGATCTACCGGTGGTACATGACCCCAGTCAAGCTTGCAAAAATTTATCATTTGCCTAATAATAAGTGTTGGAAATGCAATGAGATTGAAGGCACTTTCTACCACCTTTGGTGGACCTGCCCAAAGGTTAAAGCTTTCTGGGAAATGATTTATAATGAAATTAAGAAGGTCCTTAAGTGGACTTTTCCTAAGAAACCAGAGGCTTTCCTCTTGGGCATGGTGGGCCAAGTGGTGTCAAGGAAGGATAGGACTTTCTTTATGTATGCCACTACAGCAGCAAGAATTCTACTGGCAAAGTATTGGAAGACGCAAGAACTACCTACTCTGGAAGAATGGCAAACAAAGGTGATTGACTTTATGGGACTCGCCGAGATGACGGGCAGAATCCGGGACCAGGGGAAAGAGACAGTGGAAGAGGACTGGAAGAACTTCAAAATATATCTTAAAAATAATTGCAAAATTGAGGAATGTTAGGATGTCAGGGGGTAAGAAGTAAAGAATTGCAGCAGTAAACAAAAAAACTTAAGAAATTTTTATGAAAGGGAACTAAGCTAATGGACTTAAGGGTTGCTAAAGAATCATTAAACAAGGATGCAGGGATGGGGAGGTATGGGGAAGTCAAAGAAAGAAGGGTAAGAACCGATGAGTATGATGTGATACTGTTTTACATTGTTCTTTATTATATGTGTGGAAATTAATAAAAATTATTATAAAAAAAAAAAAAATGGAAGACCTTTGCTCACATGCCACATGTTGTCAATGAACGCTATATTTCAGAGGCGGAAGCAGGCCTATGAGCTGAGGAGCTTGCTGTGGCTGGTAATAACCTCTAATGATTACAAGCGACAGGGCAAAATGAGCAAATGGAACTCTCTGCTGACTGCTTTGCACTGTGAGTGAAGGGGCTGAGGATGGCATGCAGATTGCCCAGACACCAGAAAATACAGATCATTTCTCCCTTGTCAGAACACACAGTTATGAAGCCCTGAATCTCCTGGTAATTGTGATTTTAAAAACAAAAACAAAGAAACAACAACAAATAAACGTAATTCAAGTCAACATCTTTGCTGTGTCAGAATGATGCATGAGAAAATAGTGAGTGGCCTGATAAGTCCATTTACAGGGCTTCTCGTTGTTTCGATTTGCAGATCTTTTGCAGCCCTTTCGGAGAGGTTTTGAAACATAAAGGAAATGTTCCCGAAGCACAGTAGGGCCACGGAACACCTTTGCCTGGCTACATCCGAAATAAAGCCCTATCTAGGTTTCGATACCAGCAAAGAGAGAGAAAGATTAAGAGGCGCTTCAATAGCATTGGATGATTACGAAAGCAGGCCAGGAACACCTGTTCCAACCCAGGCAAAAAGAACATCGCTGCCTGCCTGCCTGTGAGGTGGGAGATACAGTGGAGCTATTAAGGAAAGGCATACAAAAAGCTAAGAGGGAAATTATCAGTCTCCAGCAGTCTTGTATCAGTCAGGCACACACCCCACACAAAGAATTCAGCCCTGTCCGTCATCATCCATGGTGCGGGCACACAAAGGCTCCGAAATCAGGTTGTGTGGGTGAAGCAAAAGGAGGGAAATTAGGGGTGGGGGAAGCATCAGCAAAACTCATTATTCTCTTATAAATGGAGTCTCTGCCTCACCCTTCTGAGGCAGCTACTTTCGCTTAAATGATGTTGACTGGATAGGAGCGCCTAGCAGCTGCAGAAGAGCACTGGTTCTGCTACTTGGCCTTTTTCATTGTTATGTTTTTAAATATAATAATAGCAATATGTCTCCTTGTTGACTACCAAGGAATTTTGCTTTATATTATTACAGTTATGTCCCAGCTTTTCTCCAATGAGCTCAAGGTGATGTGTTTATCCTTGTAGCAACCCCATGAGGCAGGTTAGGCTGAGAGGCAGTGACTGGCTCAAGGTCACCTGTGAGCATCATGATCGAGAGAGAGATTTGAACTCTCGTCTTCCAGGTCCTATTTTGACACACTAACCACTAAGCTGTACTGGTCCTTACGTTCAGGGTGGCCTAGATGGTTTGGCAACCACCCAATGACCCTGTGAGGAAGATTAGAGTGAGAGAGACCCAGTGGGTCTCCCTGGTCCCAGTCCGACAGGGTGTGCTCCTACATGACATGGAACCCAGGCCAGCTAGACATTTACTTGATATGCAGCCTGCACGTTTTTCCTTCGTTAATAACTATGCACAGGGAAGGTTGCACACACAGGAAGGTCAGGCTGACTTCTTCCCTTCCCAGCATGATGAAAGTCAAAATCCACTGTATCTGAATATCAGTTGTTGGGAATCAAAGGTAGCTAGAGAGCTGTTGTGCTCATGCCCTGATGGAGGGATTCCCCCAGGATTCTGACTGTCCACTGTGAGAACAGAGTGCCAGGCTAGATGACTCACTGGCCCGATCCCCCTGCAGATCCACCCATGGAGAGCCAGTGTGGTGTAGTGGTTAAGAGCAGTAGTCTCGTAATCTGGTGAACCGGGTTTGCGTCTCCGCTCCTCCACATGCAGCTGCTGGGTGGCCTTGGGCTAGTCACACTTCTCTGAAGTCTCTCAGCACCACTCACCTCACAGAGTGTTTGTTGTGGGGGAGGAAGGGAAAGAAGAATGTTAGTGGCTTTGAGACTCCTTCGAGTAGTGATAAAGTGGGATATCAAATCCAAACTCTTCTTCTTCTTCTGTCAGTGAGAACAGCAGGCAGCCGTTTAACAGAAGACCACAATAGAAACCATTGGCATAAACGTAGATAGAACTGTGCTGCAAGTGTATTTTCCAGTATGACCTATTTCAGAGGCAGTAATGAGGGCATGAGGAACACGTCATCTTCCAGATGCTGGACTACAGCTTCCATGATCTCTGAACCCCAGGCATGCTGGGAGCTGGGTCCAACAATATCTGGAGAGCCACAGTTTCCCCACACCTGCTATGGGCCCTCACTTGCCCTTATTTCACCTAGCTGACAATGACCCTGCAACAACACTGGAACAGCAGGAGATGGGAAATTAGTATCACTTTCACAGGCATTCTTTTTAGATTCCAGGTTAAAATCCAGTACCATGTTTGAGGACCATTACCTATATCTATCTATCTATCTATCTATCTATCTATCTATCATCTATCTATCTATCTATCTATCTATCTATCTATCTAATTTGTTGATTTTCATAGGAGGGAAATCTTTAGAAGAGTTCAAACATACAGGAAGAAGAAGACAACAGAATGGCAAAAGGTGGAAGTACAGTGGTACCTCGGGTTAAATACTTAATTCATTCCAGAGGTCCGTTCTTAACCTGAAACTGTTCTTAACCTGAAGCACCACTTTAGCTAATGGGGCCTCCTGCTGACGCCGCGCCGCCGGAGCACGATTTTGTTCTCATCCTGAAGCAAAGTTCTTAACCCGAGGTACTATTTCTGGGTTAGCAGAGTCTGTAACCTGAAGTGTATGTAACCTGAAGCGTATGTAACCCGAGGTACCACTGTACTGCAACAGAAGCCATAAAGCAGGAGAAAGAAAAAAACAGGATTATATGGGAGCAGCTCAGCAGTTTCCAACTCAAATGAACTCCAGGAGAGGCTATGATCTTACCATGGCTGAGAACCAGTGGCCCTCCATATGCTGTTGGGACTCCAACTCCCATCAACCCCGGTCAGCATGGTCAATGGCCAGTGGTCATGGGAGCTGCAGTCCAGCATTGTCTGGAAGACCACAAGTTCCCCATCCTTGATGTAGGGGGGAAGGGATAAAATCACCAGAACTGGCTATTCCTCATCCACTAAAACTGCCTTCCTGGAACAGGCCAAAGGACAACATAGTTCAGGCAACGTGCTCAGCAGAACCAGACGCAGCCACCATCCTCACAGCTTCGGATGGGGAATTTCATTGCTTGGAAAGCAGGAACCAGGCAGACTGACAAGGCCAGGCCTTCTCGAGCGGAATGTTTGGTTCGAATCCGGCATTGAATTTGCAGCTCGAAAGAACGATTTCAGAAAGCCAAGCTCACAGCGGCGCCCCCTGGCGGCGTGACGTTTATCTCCTGCTTTTGACATACACCGATTCCACGGATCAAGTCCACGCGTGCTTTACTCCGAAGCGAGTCCAATTTGCCAAGGACGTGCAGCGGGCCCGTTCACATGCGGTGCTAGGCCTTTGTTCTGGTTCTTGCTCGTCCCCCACTGCATCTGCCGCTTATGTTGCCGCTTTTCTCCCCCACCTTCCTTCCCTTTGACAGCAAAAGCCCGCAATACATGGTTTAAATCGGACTGATTGCTCTTTATAATGCATTTACTGTAGTACGAACTCTGCTCACAGCCATCCCCCGGCAAACCAGAGACAGACCCGGATGAAGAAGCCACTCTACTTCACACAACCTCTCTGGGCTTTTATAAATCGGGAGTAGCTGAATTTCCATGAACTACACATTCCGTCCTCCCTGCCTATTGGTCATATTGGCTAGGGCTGATGGGAGTTGGAGTCCAGCCGCGCATACACTCCTCTAAAATTCATCTGGTGAAGGGCATCGGGCGCAAACCCGGTTTTGTCCCCTAGCGAAACTGAAATGACAGTCCACGTGATTTCACTGGCCAATTACAGCCAAGCAGCCAATTCCTTTCCTAATCCAGTCTAGCATTTTGATTGGCATAATTTACCCCAAATGGCAGACGATATATATATCGTCTGCCATTTGCGGTAAATTATATATTTGGAGATATATATATATATATATGGATGGGGCGATTTACAATCGCTTCTTACACAATTGAGTCACGTCGCGTTTGTATTTCCTCCCCAAGTTTCGCATTCAGGGTTGCAAACAAAGCGCAGTACAAAACTGGCATGCCTTACCAGGGAGAAAACCCCATCGAACTCAGCTCACCTGACTTCCGATTAAACAAAGAAGAGCGCAACCGAAGGGCAAGAAGTAGGTTAAGTTTATGGGGCTTGTGGGACAACAAAGTAAATCTCTGAAATACATCTTGATCGAGTTAAATCCAGTTGAGACCAGCGGTGGGACGAATCCTATTGAAAACTCAGAGGGCCTTACTCCGGAGTAACTGAGCTGCCACAAGCCTCATTTCTCGAAAGCCAATCCCTCTGATATTGAATTTTCAGGCTCTTCATGCATCTGATGGAGCGGGTTGGAGCGCTTGGCAATGTGATCCTGCGCATAAATCTCATTGAATTCTATGGAGTTTCCTCCCAAGTCATTAGGCGCCAGGCAAAAACTTTCCTCTCATAACCAGGCTTTTGGTCTTTAATGATCCTTCCAGAAGCGGGTGGAGTCGAATCATAGATTAAGAGTCTCCTGCGCTACCGACTGAACCATGTTAGTATCGCAGGGGGTCGTATTTTCGAGTGTTTCTCTCGTTCTCTGCTACAGAATCGAACAAACCTTCTACGTGGCACATCGGAGAGATAGACCTGGTGCAATCCCCTCCCTGCTGCGCTCATTTAGGGGTCTTTTCGCTCTCTCTGAGCCAGCCACGTCGGTGCATCCCCTTGTGTGTGTTGTTGTTTAGTCGTGTCCGACTCTTCGTGACCCCATGGACCAGAGCACGCCAGGCACTCCTGTCTTCCACTGCCTGTCGCAGTTTGGTCAAACTCATGCTGGTAGCTTCGAGAACACTGTCCAACTATCTTGTCCTCTGTCATCCCCTTCTCCTTGTGCCCTCCATCTTTCCCAACATCA
Source organism: Podarcis cretensis (assembly GCF_951804945.1). Classification (NCBI taxonomy): domain Eukaryota; kingdom Metazoa; phylum Chordata; class Lepidosauria; order Squamata; family Lacertidae; genus Podarcis; species Podarcis cretensis. Next base: position 21,899,331 of record NC_137181.1, read on the forward strand.
GGGTCTTTTCCAGGGAGTCTTCTCTTCTCATGAGGTGGCCAAAGTATTGGAGCCTCAGCTTCACGATCTGTCCTTCCAGTGAGCACTCAGGGCTGATTTCCTTCAGAATGGATACGTTTGATTTTCTTGCAGTCCATGGGACTCTCTCAAGAGTCTCCTCCAGCACCATAATTCAAAAGCATCAATTATTCGGCGATCAGTCTTCTTTATGGTCCAGCTCTCACTTCCATACATCACTATTGGGAAAACCATCGCTTTAACTATACGGACCTTTGTTGGCAAGGTGATGTCTCTGCTTTTTGAGATGTTGTGTGTACACTTACACATATGATCACAGTCCTTCCTCGATATAACAGACTCCTTGTACCTCTGCTAACGCACCTGTCCATCCTCCTCCTGGGATGGAGTCCTCCATTCCCACGTGCAGTGTCGCTCGGTGACTCACCACAAGCTGCTTGGCTCGCAGCAAGAAATGCGAAGAGTCCTGCAAGAAAGTGTCTCGCTGCCTTTTCCAGCCCTGGTTGCGAGCGTCCTACTTGGCTCATTTCTCTTCCTCGCCAGCTCCCTCCTCCCCCAAAACACGCGCGGGCGGGCCCGCCTGCCATATCCGCGCACCGCGATCCTCGGTATAACAGGTTCCTTCTGAAAAGGCTCCCGGGAGGCGCAAGCAGGCAGGTAGTGGCTGCCCGCCCGCTCCATCTTGCTCCAGGCGCTCTAATGAATAAGATCCCCTCCGGGACAGGCGATCGTTAGGAAACGCGTTGAGAAAGGGAAACGCGCAAATGGGATGTGACGATCGCCGCTCGGGTAACTGCTCTCATTTCGGAGCGTTTGGAGAGGCGCCAATCGTGGATCGTGACCCTTCAGAACCTACTCGCTTTATAACGCAGCCTTAAAGTACACTGGACATCCGACAGATCCAGTTGTGCGCATCAGATTCAATACCCAGTGGCAAAAGCCCCCCCCCCCCAGCCACTCCAAATTAATACATCTTTCTTTAGGCTCGGCTGTTAATACGCGCAACCGTGATTGCGATCCACAAAACGCTTAAACCAGAGTAGCCAGGTTGGCAGCCGTGGCATTAGAGAAACCCTGATGGGGAGAGAACAAAAGACCACCAACCCCAGCCCCACCCTCTCAATCGACGCAATCCTCAATCGCCCGTACGATCCCAGAGCGACTGACTACAAATGAGAGCTGCGCTTTCGTAGATACACTTGACCTCTTCCTGCTTGCGCACAACACAGAATCATTCGGAGTCACTGGGAAGACATTCAAACTGATTTCAACCGCGCTTCCTTCCAAGAAACTCGGCTCTATAGCCTTTCAGCCGTCGGATCCTTTACTTATTCCGAAGTGACTCTCCTTTCTTTCAAAGAAGACGCTTACAAAAGAATGTTCAGGGTTGTTTACTGGTGGTTTGGCCGATTTGTGGACAGAAATACAAATGTCATACGCAAAACAGAATTTGCTATTTGATTGCCGCAAATCTTGGGTCTGTTAATCTTGTTGACGTTTCCCCCTGTATTTTTAATATTCATGTTTACGCAGAACTAAGTGCTCCTGAGTTGAATGGAAAGGACTCCTTAGGGACCGTGTTTAGGATTTCAGCCGAAGTCAATAAACGAATCGGGTCCAAACAAACATGGCTCAGCCTCAGGGCCGTAAAGTTGACGGTTTTGAGCACTGAATGAACCGAAAGATGGTTCCTTCCTAAGAACACAGTCGCTCGAAATAAACACAAACTCACGGGTGCACTTTCTTTTCAACAAAACAATTAGGAAGGGGACACAAGCAAGAAGGACTACTAAAATCAAATTTAAAATATTTAAATCATTTTTTCCAAAACTGCTCCTAAGGAAAATCATCTATATATCTATATCTATATCTATATCTATATCTATATCTATATCTATATCTATATCTATATCTATATCTATATGAGGGAGATGGAATAGACACTGTATTAAAATGATTAAATTGGAGCTAGGTAATAATACCTATATATGTAGTGTGCGGGTCCTACATTTAATTTATACGCGGCTCGGTTTTTCAGTCACTTGACAACATAACACTCCTAATTGCTGGTTTTTAATCGGCCACGCTTCTCTCTAGGTATCCCGGGAAAGGGCGGACGCTCTGGTAGGAACCTCATTTGGAAGAATTTACACCCGTTGAAGGAATCGAAATAATATAAGGAGCGCGCGATGGAAATGATCGATAATGGCTAACAAATCATTTTGATTGGGAGGTTGTCATCCCCAAGACGTTGTGAGGCGCTTCTCCCGTTGCATCCTCCACACCCGGCGGGCGGGGGGAGAGCTCAGCTCCCGGTACATCCCCCTGGCAGTTAAATGATGTTCTGGACGTGCTCCGATTATCTGCTCGCGTTTCTTTGGGAACATCGGTCAGAATGGGCAGACGAGACTCTGCTGGCTTCGCTGCTTTCACTGCTTTCGCCAATGTCCCATCGCCTTTAATGTCACTTTCCTTGGGGGGGGGGGGTCGCGAGATCCCGACTCCGTAAAAGCCGCGCCCTGTCGCATCCTGCCTCTTGGATTGCGCGGCGTTTTGACTACACACGCGCACTATTTACGCTTTCTCCCTCTCTATACCCACGCCTTATACGTATATGTGTGTATGTGTGCGCGTGTGTGGCCGACACTAGAAAACCCACCCCCATGTCTGTATCGCCTAACCCTTTAATTTCCAATGTGTTTACAGCGATGCCTATAAATGCACGCATGCAGACATAACGCTCAACGCGTGTCTTCTCAGAAATAAGCCCCACTGGTTTTAAAGAGGCTTACTCCCAAGGTTCTAGATTTGTCTATTCGGAAGCAAGCATTGAGTTCAGTAGGGTTTATTCCCAGGTATAAGATTGCGGTCTTAGCCGTCCATTCCTCCGTCACCTTTCTGGATTTGTTATTAAGTTAAGGCTCCGGTCAGATACACGCTTGAGGATGAAACCCTCTGAAACAAATGGGCCTTACTTCCAAGAGACAATGTTTGGGATCCGACTGTCAAAGGCCAACCCACACCACCCTGAAACCAATGGCACGTCTTAAGGCGCCGCCTTTAACTGGTGTTATGGATTGCATCCAAAACGAGGCACTTTAAGGCATGAAATAATCTCATCTCCGCTGATAGATGGCAAGGTCGTAAATCAGCACGTCAAACGCTAATGCAACCGATCGTGAAGTCTGGGTCTGAGTTTTCTTGACAGGGATTATTATTATTATTATTATTATTATTATTATTAAAAAACACGATCAAGCCCTAAAAGGTACAGGGAGGGAGGGAGGGAAAGAATCGAAGGCAAAAACCATCACTCACAATGAAAATCACACATGAAACCAGCCCATCAGAAATATGCCATAATAGAAAAGAAAAGAAACTCGAAGCAAAATCAATACAAACCTCACACTCTGTGTTTGTTGATTCTATAGGGTAGTCAAAGGCTGCAACCCTATGGACACTTACTTGGAAGTAAGGCCCGTTGAATACCATAGTATTTATTTCAGTGTGTGTGTGTGTGTGTGTGTGTGTGTGTGTGTGTATAGGTGGAGGGTGGTGGGGGGGTGGGAATCAACGGCGAGAGAATCATCTGGGTCCTGTTTATTCAGAAATGTCCTACCAGGTTCCAAGGTGGGCTTAGTCCCAGCCAGGTAAGCGTGGGTAGAACTGCAGCCCAAAGCTTGTATCTCCATGGCTGTCCACCCTCTTACGCGCGCGCGCGCGTGTGTGTGTGTGTGGGGGGGGGGGGGAGAGAGAGAGAGAGAGAGAGAGAGAGAGAGAGGCAGGCGGGGGAGAGAGAAATCTCTCCGACACACTATGGATTATTAGCTCATATTTCCAGCAATCAGGTTCCAACCTCTTTTTGAACCGGGCGACAAAGTGGAGCTTAAAAGGCCATTTGGCATTTAATTCACCTTGTTTATTGGGCCGCCGTCCATTTAGGAGAATGAATCAGTTCAGTGCCGCTCAGGATGCCCAGACTTGCCATCAGGGGTCAGGACTTTGCTCCAGGCGCCAGAGCTCAATTTACCCGCTGCTTCTTGCCCTGTTGGTTTTGCCCAAACAGCCCAGATTGCTCCCCATGCCCTTCTGGGTGAATTCCTTTCTTCAGGAAGTCTGCCTGAACCCTTCTTTTAGAGGAGCTCCTTCTGTTAAGTGGCATAACACCGCAACCCTATACATGTCTACTGAGAAGTAAGCCTCTCTATTTTCAATGTAGCTTACTCCAACGTAAGCAAGTAGGGCCGTAGTAGAGTAAATCCGGTTTGCCTCCAGATTTGCGCTCTGGAAGTCCCTGCTAGGATTTTAAACGTGAAAGAAAGAAGGATCGGGACCTCATTTATGGACCTGGGTATGTTTAGTGATGGTATAATAATAAAAAAGAAGAAACTATTTTTCCCTTGCTGGCTCAATTTCCATTAAAATAAAAAAAATGAATGGGGACGTCTAAAAGAAGCGACTGTACAATTCTGAGATGGCTTTTACTCTCAGTCATAAGGAAATCTGTAATTTACACTACGCCAAAAATGTGTGTCTTTAATTCAAGAATCTGTTGTCACCACCACAAGCCATCGCTACATGATCTCATAAAACAAAACCAGCTAGTAGTATCTTTTCAGCCAAGAAGCTATGAGTGATCTGCACCGAATAGACAGAGCTCCCCTCTCTACCCTCTTTCAGCGCAGGAATTACTGCTTGTTTGTTCCAAACGTCAGACATTGCTCCTCAGCGCAAGACAATAAATACTAAAAACCGGCCAGGTTTCTCAGCAGATTCCAAAAGCACAAAGAGACGGAGGGTGGGGGTGGGGGGCGCCTGTGACTTTAACCTAGAATCATTTTACATTATAACACCCGAAGGTAGCTGTTACCTGTTTTAATGGCATATTTTAGCGCGATCCTGCAGTTCGACAGAATTTCTTCCAAAGTCTGGGGTTGATCTGCCAAATCCCAATTATATTCCTGAAGTAGCTCGTTTGGGTAATGGAAATCAATAACTTTGGTTGATCTGTCGAAATTTGTCACCAGGTACTGGAGCAAAATGTCCATAACATCTTGTAGGAAAGACAAAGTAGCTAATTCTCCGTCCGAGGCTGGCAGAAGATCTGAAAGGATGGAAAGCGGTGAAATACGACATTGATTTCATAGTTAGGTTTTGGACACTTTTTCTACTTACGGTGGACCATCGAAATTGGTCTCTTTTATGTTAAATATTATTCAGAGGTACAGACGACTACAAAAGCCAATGAAGCTTTATTTTACAAATGTTCATTTCCTGGTAATATAAATACTGTACTTTTATGTCTCTGTTAGTAAACAAAACCCCGTACTTAGAGGTTGATTTATTACTTGAAAATGGGTCCGTTAAAGATCTCATTGCTCCTACTCATGTTTCTACTTGTACTGGATATTTGAGATTTTTTTATTAAAAAAAAGTAAGTAAAATAAAAATAAGAGTCATCTACAAAAAGGCAGATTAAATGAAAAAGAAAAATTCAGAAATCAAGGTGCAATTGCCTCACTTTCAAAATAGTAAACATCTTTGTATTTCGTGCATGCCATGTTTTGTAATGAGTTCCCACCACTAATTTCTCCTTAATTCTGACATTTATGTCGTCAATTACCAATATGCCTCACCCCGCCGTTAAGGCTTAAATTGTTCTTAGTCGCTGTCCCTCCAAGTGGTGCTGAAACCACCATAAGGTAGTTAGGAAAAGAATCTACGGTATCAGTCTCTAATATTTTCAGGCGCTGACTAATTGAGAATGTCGAACCAGCGCCTGTGATTCCGAGGAAGGCCATTTATCGGTTTAATACATTGCCACTCGGCGTAGAAGGTTTCGGAGGGATTTGATGAAGCAGAAAGATTCATATCCTGTCAATAAGCTTTTTGGCAAGAGTTTCCAGAATTAACAACCTGATTCCAACTGCTGGATTTCCCTCTCGCCGCACACCCATTCACACATCACCACCGAACAAGCGCTTTAAAGTGGGATAACGACATTTATTGCCTTTAGAACCTAGAATGCTAACGACAATCAATTGTGTCCTGGAATACACACACACACGTATTTATGCATTGCTCAGCCTCTGCCTAATCGAAATCCTCTTGGCAAGAGAAGCCAGGGTGATCGCACAGAGATGTTTACCAAGCCTCTGTCAATGGCAAAGTTCCCATTGGATTTAATGAACCAGGATTATAATGCTTCCCACCAAAAGGCTTCCTCCTTTGGAACATATACCAGCTGATGAGTGGCTTCCAAAGCATCCAGTCCGGCTGACCCCATTCTGACACCCCCCCACCCCAGTTAGGAGATGGTTACCTGATGCGTGTAAAAACGCATAATTGACATCCTCTTTCTGGCAACCGCAGGGCTTTTTATTGCAGGTGCAAGGGGCCTTCCTGGCGGCCGAACACGGGTCCTCCTTAGCAGCCCCCGTTTCCATGGGCTTCTCCCCATCTCCATACAGCAAAGCTAACAAAGACACAAAGGGCGAAGCCTAAATGGCACAGCGGAGACTCAGAAGCACGGAGTGGGGGACCCAGTACGGTTCGTTCAAGGCGGCTCCATAGACCCATCACCGAGTCTTCAACTTACTCTGGGAAGTCCTCCTCGGATCCTTTGGAAAAGGGAGGGTGCGCGCGCGGGGTGGGGTGGGAGAGGGAATGTATTTTTGTTTTGTTTTGTTTCCTATGTAAAACGTCTCCTCCCCCGCCCTATTTTATTAAAGCGTCTTCCTGCGATTTGGTTCCCCCATTTCCTTCTCATCGCTTACCACAGAGTTTGGTTGAAATGCCTCCTGTAAACTTCTGGGCAGCTTGACACCAAGCTTTTGCTGAGGGGGGAGAAACAAGAATATAGGATCAGACGGGTCGTTTCGTGTGGGTTCGATGAGGAAGATGGCCCCCCACGCAAGCACACATAACAGGGTCACTGCAGACCAGACACGATGCTTTCCCCTCGCCGGGGGTTTGCTTAGGATTTAGCGCATGGTATATGGGTTATGTTATGGGTAATGTAAGGGCTGCAATCCTGCGCATACTTAGACGGGAGAAAGCCCCAATGAAATCAGAGGGTCCTTACTTCTGAGTAAGAAGATGCTTAGGATTGAGCTGCGCACGTATTGCTAGCTGCCCCCAAGCCCTACATATGGGAAGAGGCGCGTTAGAATGAAGCAAGCGGACAAATGCGCGTAAGCAGTCTTGGCGATGCAAGCATATGGATCCTTCAGCAATCCAGTACACTTTCTAAGCGAAAAGCGCTCCCGTCCCCTCTCAGCGACGCAGCCTGTGTCCACCCTTCTGCCCACCCCGCTCCTTCCCTTTATTGAGGGCCAGTTGTGTTTGGGTGAGTCCCAGCCGGGTAGCAGCATCCTGAGAGATATTCCACTGAGCTGCTTTTCTCCGAGCCGGCCAGGGGCGCTCCGGGTCCCTCGCTGCGCGCAGGTGAGGCGGCCCGCTGCGTCTTCTTTAGGTCCTGGTATTTTGGCCCCTCCAAATGAATCCCTTCTTAGAGGGGCGCCTTCTCCAGGAAGGGACGGGCGGCCCCCTCGATCTTCTCAAGGCGGCCAAAGGCACGAACGATTATAAAACCAGACGACGGTGGCAGCGGTGGGGGATGGAAAAAAAGTCAGGTCAGGGTCAAGCCAAGCCTTCCAGGATCTGGGCTGGCAACTTTGCGCAGGAGGCAGGCGCTGAAAGATGCGTCGTGGTCTTCCTGGGGGGGGGGGGTGTGACTGAGTGAGTGAGTGGGGGCTCCTACCTGGACCGGGGTTCTCAGGGTCTCCGGATCCATCTTCAGACCCGAAGGACCAAAAACCTGCGCCGGGAGTTGCCATCTGCGGAGCTTGCGAGGAGCCGGTGAAGTGCAGCGAGCGCGCCTGGGCTGTGTGTGCGAAAGACAGAGAGACGCGGGGAGGGCGGGGGAAGGAGGGAGCGTGTGTGTGTGTGTGTGAATGAGCGTGTGGCGGGGTTGTGGCTGGGCGAGAGGGCCGGGCAAGGCGGGTGGCGATGGCGGCGACGACGGCGCCGGGAGAAGCAGCTGAGCGTGGCGCTCTGGCTGTGCGCTCCAGACAGACACCGGCGCTGGCTGGCTGGCTGGGTGGGCGGGAGACGAGCGAGCGGCTGCGCTAGGCGCTCTCCATGGTGCTGATCCGCTCGCCCTTCGCTTTCACAGCCAAGCGGACAGAGGAGGCGGGCAGGCGGCGGGGTATATTTATTTGCGCTCCGCCAGATGATCGCCTCTTTAGCCCCGGGACTTGTGGCGCGGATGGCGAAGGGACGCGCTGCCTGTGCGTCTGATCACGACTCCCTTCCAGGCGGCGGAAAGGGCAGCGCTGGTCGACTCGGGCTCTGGCGACAAACGCGCTGACCCCTCGCGGAAAGAACTGCCTCGCAGGGACAGCGCAGAGGTGTAGGAGACGTGGTGGCCGAGGACTCCGGCTCGTGGGCTCAGACGGGGAATTCAGACATTCGGAAGGGAAGACATTCGAGATCGGTGCTGGGATGCTGCTTCAGGATCAGCCTGGAAAAGTGAGAGGGATCCTCTGATCGCGTTCGGATTTCAGGCGGCTCTGTCTGGAAGTGACCTTGCCTATTGGGGAAAACACATTGGATTCCACCCTGCCTGCCGCAGCAGTGTAGATGCCACAACGGACTAGCATCTGATGAAGTGGGCTTGAGTCGCAAAAGCTGATGCCGTAATGGATTTGTCAGTCTTTAAGGTGTGCACAAGACTCTGTTGTTTTTGCTGCAACCTGCTGCTCCTCTGGAAATGGATTCTTCAAGTCTTCTGCGTCATTGTGATGGGGATGGAGTCTGTGGCAGAGCCGTCTCCCAACAAAAGGAGGTGCCAGGAAACAAACTCACTCACACATCACATATGCCCCAGTTATTAAAGATTCCGTGGTGAACCATAACCTTCCGAGTGTCACCAGTAGTCTCTGCCTGCAAATAGCAACCCACCAGAACAATCCACAAAGCAGCGACAGCTAGGAAGTAGCAGTCATATTTGAGCAGCCTTTGGGCTGTGACTCTCCTACCACAGACCTTTGGGAACAATGAGTAAAGCAACTCTCTGAACATTTCTGGTTCCTGAAATGTTTAACACCATCCCACCACAGCCGTGCCCAGCTAGAGAGAAACTGAGAAGAGTACAAAGTCAGCTTGCAGTGGAAGCAAAAAGTTGGATGGTTCAAGCCTGGCTGGAACACATCCTTGATCTGTGATAATGCCTGGGTGTGCATCAACCTCTGACTTTTGCATGGCTGGAATGCAGCCTACTGTACAGATATGAGAGTCACATCTTTTATGTCCTCCACTTCTGCCTCTAGCCCCTGCTACTCTTTGCTGCTGGGTCCACAGGAAGTTGCAGGTTCAGGGAATGTGCCCTCAGGCTGAAAAAGGTTCCCCAACCCTGGTTCAAAACAACACCCATATGGCTGATTGTACCATGTAAGACTAGCTCTTAGGTCCCCATCTCCTAAACCATGGCTAGACCCCTGGTTCACCTTCCCTTTCTCTCTCTGTCCCCTCTTACCATGGCGACTGCTCCTGAGCTCCTTCAGCCCCAACATCTTGTCTGGCAGATGGGTAAAAGTGCACTGAACAGAAGAACTACTAAGGCTTCCCATGAATTATATTCATTTTCTTGAATTCCACATCAAGTTCTGGTTCTCGCACCCCTGTAAGCTTTACAGATGAGCTGGAACTAAATACACCCCAAATAATGGGAGGAAAATGTGGTACTATGAACATTCCAGAGCAGGAATGGCTAACCTGTGGCCCTGCAGATGTTGCTGGAATACAGTGCCCATCAGCCCTGCCACCATGGCCAATGGCCATGGATGATGAGAGCTGTAACCCAATGACATCTGTTAGGCCGCCCTGCTCTAGAAAAATGTGGAAGTATGTGAAAAGAGAAACAAAAGGCACAATATATCTTAGCTCCATTGGGCTTTGTTTCTGGAGCATCCCAAACCAGATAATGGCTTTCACTGAAAGATGCCCCACTGGTGGGTTGTTGGATCACAGAATTCAGAGAGAGCTGATGAACTTGGCTGGCAGTGGAAGTTGGGAGCCTTATGGCACAAATGTGGGGTCAGGACTGTGCATTTGTATGGGCACTGTGAAATCAACAGTAGGACCATAACACAGATATAGTCAGGTGTGCTCTCCATATAATCTAGCACTGCTGAGGCCTCTGTAAGAGACAGAATGAGAGAGAGAGAAACAGAGAACCTTTCTTTCTTGCCTCCTGCCTGCCCTTATTCTCCCAAAGTAGCTTTTGGCTCAGCATGTCACTAAACAGGTGGTATGAAGAGGGACCTCAGCTGGCTGACTGAAGAACACATTTGTGAGTTAATGAACTGCAGAGACAAATGTATTAGTCTCTCCAGCAAGCTATGCTGGAGGCATTAAGGACCATCTCTGGGGTGACTGCAAGCCAGCGAAGTACACATGGCAAACACACCAGGTCCCTGTTTCAGGGTATCAGTTTCCAAAACGTATACATTTATTTTGGGCTCTTGTTTTGAGCTGGAAATAGGAGTCACTGTGGAATCGGGGGGATATGTTTGACAAGGCCCTATAATGTTCTGTAAAACTTGTGAATATTGAAAGCATGGGCACGTTCCCTCAAAATCAAGGGCCTCTTGAAGCTATTGCTCAGTTCTCCAATTTAACAGTAAGACTAATCAGCAGCCTCAAAGCAGAAGGTCCTTTCATTTATGAACCATGCCAGGTTCATGGAGATTGGCAGTGCAATACAACAGATGATTTCAGGAGCTGCAAAAAGTTAAGAATACATACAAAACAAGGGTGCAGGCTCCAGACAGTGTGGATGCTAACATGCTGTTGGTTGAGTTATCTGAACATTTGAAGTTAGGGGACAACGCTCCCCCCCATGGAGACACCTCTTGGGGGAGGCAGATATTAAAGCTGTCAGCAGCCTCTCTTCCTTTGTTCTCTGAATTCTTCTTCTTCTTCTTCTTTCTTTGGTGATCACTCGTAGCCGAGTAAGCTTGTCTTCCATAAACACGGTTTTAACAATGAGTCTGTAAGTGACTGTGGAGGCCAATTCTGGACCCACAAGTCCTTCCACAGTGGGGACAATGGTTCCCGGGCGGGAATTGATCACGGTGTGGATTTGCCAAGTGTTCCTTCCTCTTAGCCCATTTCTCCCTTGCATCCTGAGTTCGAGTGTCTTCAAAGTCCATGACACTTTTGGTAAGGCTGTTCTCCAACTGGAGCACTCACAGGCCAGTGTTTCCCAGTTGTCGGTGTTTATACTACATTTTTTTAGATTTGCCTTGAGACAGTCTTTAAACCTCTTTTATTGACCACCAGCATTACGCTTTCCATTTTTAAGTTCGGAATAGAGTAGTTGCTTTGGAAGACAATAATCAGGCATCCGCACAACATGACCAGTCCAACAAAGTTGATGTTGAAGAATCATTGCTTCAACACTGGTGATCTTTGCTTCATCTAGTACACTGATATTAGTTCACCTGTCTTCCCAAGTGATGTGTAAGGTTTTTCAGAGACACCATTGATGGAATCTTTCGAGAAGTTGGAGATGGCGTTTGTAAGTGGTCCATGTTTCACAAGCATACAGTAAGGTTGGTAGTACAATAGCTTTGTAAACAAGCTCTCAATCGGGAGAAAGCCACACTTGCAGAGCTCAGGTGATGCTGGATTTGGAGGGCATCAATAGCACACATTCCACCTTCCTGTATCCTGAAGCTAGTTTAAGCCTTGTGTTCAATGAAGAAGGCAGTCTCTTGGTTTCCTTTTAAAACTGCCTGGACGGGGAAACAAGACTCGTGTTTATGAAAGGGCAGGTCTGGCTTGAGTTTGTTTCAAGCTTCCAGTTGACAAGCACATAAAAGTAAAAGAGGAACATGGGCTTCAATGCAAGAGAATCTTGTACATTCTCCTCCCCAATATATTTATCTTTCCCTGGAAGTAAACCAAACGTTGCTTGGACTGAGGTTCCCACTTAAATGGTCATTTATTGGCCATTTTTATATTTGTGTTTATTTAGCAATTCTAAAAAAAATACTAATGGGCATGACTCAACTAGTCATACAGGAATAAAAGACATCAATACAAACATAAAAAACTGCAAATAAAACATATTCCGACTTCCAGTATGCAAGCTGCTTTAAAACCCTCATTTCACTCATTGCCACAGCAGTCCAGCAATGTCGGCCAGCCTTTGCCAACCTAGCATCCTCCATCACATGCTGGCAAGGGCTGATAGGAGTTAAAGCCCAAAACATCTGGAGGGGGCCAGACTAGCAAGGGCTGATCTAGGTCATTAATATTCCTCAGTTGACAGATAGGGAACAGGAGCAAAGGGAGATCGTAGCTTCCTAAAAGTCATCTCCTGAGTTTGTCTCTGGTTGACTGTGACTCAGTTGCCCCCTTTGGTCTTGCTTCTTCCCCTCTTTTTGTAGAAGTCTGCTAATGAAAACAGAACCTACATTTTAAAGGGGATTTTCAGTTTCAGCAATTGAACACCCCTCCTTCCAGCAACTTTCAAATGTACACAGTAAAAGAAAGAAAAAGCATCCACTCACACGCATACCAATGGAATGGAAAGTGAAGAACTGCTTTTAAAATGGTTGTGTGTATGCCTAAAGAATGGCAGAAGGGCTTGCTGGCAGCACACACCTCAAGTAGCTTCTGAGAAAACACCTGGTTTGAAAATGGAAGTCACTGTCTCTTCCCCTCTGTGCAGAGAACCTACCAGTCAATTATAAATCACTGGTGCAGAAACTGGAATGCTAACAGCATTCAATATTTCCATTTGTTTCAAAATAGGTGAAATTATTGAAGAATCTGTTTCTCTCTCTTTTGCCCAAAGTAACCAGCAGGAAATAAACCAATTCATATTTCCCTAACCATTGTGAATCCCAACAAAGACTAATGGTTTTCAGGAGAATCTAGATCTATACCAAACGGATTAGAAGCGAGAAAAAGCAGGAACACTTGTCTACCTACAACCCATAACAAACTGAATGGTGTTTTGCGTTCTTCCCACAGAATCCTTCTGATAGAATTTTGCTAGCAAACACACTTTGCATTTCCTGTTTTTTTGGTTACGAACGGGTACTCAGTATGCTGAAAGCTGGTCCAAGTTGGTTCCTTGTTAAATTGTACCAGATGTTTATGGTTTGCTTTTTGTTTATGTATTTGTGTTAATTGAAATAGCTCCATTTTAACAAGATATAATGTGTCTGAGAGTTTCAAAGGTCAGCAGACAAACCTAGTCTAAAGGAAGACCCACATTTGAGTTTTAACTGTAGAAAAATGATAGGGGAGAAAAAGAGAACAATGATTTGCTTTTTTCAGTTATCTAGACTTTTAATAAGTTACAGCATACTAATAAAATAATTTTTCACACATTTACATTTTCTTTCTTTTTTTTAATAAAAAAAACCACCTAACAAATTACAGTACTCTGTAAACCCTGACATCTTTCCCTGTAAGGCGCTACAATCTTGTGTGTCCACAAACGTAAGCACACAGTTGATTTAAAATGCCAGAGAGAATTGCGGGGTGGGGGGGAGAGATTAAAAAGAAAAGGACACAGTATAAAACCATACAAAAAAATGAGGAGAAGCTTATGCTGATGAAAACCAAACAGCAGCAGCAGCAGCAGCAACAGCAGTAGCTAATACTGCTGGATAAGGCGCCGGCGCTGAGAGGTCTTCCGTAACAATTTTTGATAGTCATAAGGATTATCCTTGCTTTTGTTCTCTTCCACTGGAGTCTCTGTGACCCTTGGCCTAGGAAGAAGGGAAACAGAAGTGCTTTTGCAATAAGAAATCAACACATTTACTTTGGAAAACTTTGTTAATCAACTACTTAACCTTGACCTTTGGCAATAAAACAAACCAAACCCGCACCCCTCTTCTCCCTGCAGCTGTTTCACTCTTCCTCTCCCTCCCAGCCTCCTTTTGCAGCAGGTGTAAACTGCACAATGTATGCCGTATGGGGGACATCACATAAAAGCTGGGAACTAAAGCAGGGTGCAGTGAAAACGTTGACTTGGCAGGGAATGATCCTCTTGGTACGATCCATCAGCTGTGTTATCTGTCTTCTTAACCCCAACTATGCTAAACCATAAGAAATGTAAGACTTTATGGACCAGATCCAGATGCTCTTTGAGGAAACCAAGATATTACAGAGCACCTCTCACCATCTATTTCTTTTTATTTATTTTATTTAGACCATTTCTAGACTGCTTAATATATAAAAAAGTATCTCTAAGCAGGGTGCAGAAATGTAAATCAACAAAAGGCAACTTAAACAACAAGAAACACAGTTACATTCACACACATTTCTAACAAATATAGACCAGTATCAATTCATTCTCTTTCTGATACACTTCCCTTCTTGGCCTTCTGGCACTCAGTCAGGATTCAACCCATCCACTCTGGCTCTCACCCAGGGCCCAAACTCACAATTCATCCACAAAACCTCACATAGAAGAGGAACCCCGGATACTGCTGACATCACCCTAACCCAGGGGTCAGCAAACTTTTTCAGCAGGGGGTCGGTCCACTATCCCTCAGACCTTGTGGGGGGCCGGACTATATTTTTTTTTGGGGGGGGGGAGAAGAAGAAGAACGGATTCCTATGCCCCACAAATAACCCAGAGATGCATTTTAAATAAAAGGACACATTCTACTCATGTAAAAACATGCTGATTCCTGGACCATCTATGGGCCGGATTTAGAAGGTGATTGGGCCAGATCCAGCCCCCAGGCCTTAGTTTGCCTACCCATGCCCTAACCTTTCACTTTTGGCTTGCTTTGTATGGGAGGGGATCAAGGTGGGTGGAGCTTTCGAGGGTTGCCCACAGCTGGGACCCATATCCACACCCAATGATGACTGAGCTAATCTCTGAGCACCATACTCCAGATCCCCTTCCTTCCTTCCTTCCTTCCTTCCTTCCTTCCTTCCTTCCTTCCTTCCTTCCTTCCTCCCTCCCTCCCTCCCTCCCTCCCTCCCTCCCTCCCTCCCTCCCTCCCTCCCTTTCTTTCTTTCCTTCCTTCTTTCCTTCTTTCCTTCTTTCTTTTTCCTTCCTTCCTTCCTTCCTTCCTTCCTTCCTTCCTTCCTTCCTTCCTCTCTCTCTCTCTCTCTCTCTCTCTCTCTCTCTCTCTCTGTGATTGGGGCCCTTTCAAGTGACTGTCCTATGGACATGCATTTATTTTTCTTCACCTCTGAGCTCCAGTTTAAGAGCCTAAGGCTTCTTGGTTCACGAAGGCCTTTGGACAGGCTGAAAGAGAGCACTAGAAAGGCCTGGCTCCTGCTGTGAACATGGCTTGTGGCTTGTGCCACTGTGACTTTTGATTACGGATGTCAGAGAACTCTGATGAAAACAGGAATGGAAAAGGCCAATGTTTACTTATTCGTTCCATGGCCAGAATGGAAATCAGTCCAGTGAATGCAATTGGTATTCGCTGTTGCTTTCAGTTCACAAACGATACGTAATTTATTACTTTTATCTCCCCCCTTGCATTGTGATTCCTTTGCATGGAAATGACTGGGGTGGAATAATGTAATGAATTACAAAAGTTATATAATTCTGCCACAGCAGAGAGCAAGATGAATAATTCAGCTTTCGGCATAAGATGAACTGCAATGGAAGAGAAACAGCGCTGCATGCTATGAATTTAGGACAGAATGGAAAACAAAGCTTTCTTACATCCCTGCTTTCAATCATGCAGTCTGTTTACATGGATGCAAGACCCGAATGTACAAAGATGCAAAGGACTTCAGCTTGGGTCTACCTTTTTATATTGATTTTTGCTGCATAAAGTATGGTTCAAGACCAGTTAAGCGGAGCTTAGACCTCACTGAAATAAAGGGAACAGTTTAGTCTTGGCCTGAAGCCTCCTGATGCTAATGGGAACTCAGCATACAATCCATATCTATAAGTGTCTTTGAATAACATTGTGATGAGCTAACTTGTGTGTACCTCAGAAAAACAGGATGGAAATAGTTTAGATAAAATACAATATACACGTTTGCAAATTAAGCTGTCTGTAGTTCCTTCTTCTGGATAATCTGCATGATCCAGTTGTAGCTAAGCAGCTAAACTACTGATTTCACTGGAAGACTTGAGGATAGGTCCCATTTAATTCAGTGGAATTTTAAAGTGTTTGACAATTGTTTGGTATAACTTACCCTTCACTAACGCTTAATGTTTCGGTTCTGGGCTCTGTTGGCGGTGTTTTTTCTCGTGTGCAGGTATTACTTGCATTTGAGATTAAATCAGTGGATGAAAATTCTTGGTAATAGGGATCTTCTACATCTAGTATCTTGCCCAGACTAAAACAAACAAACAAACAAACAAACAATATGGTAAATTCCTATTCTGTGTCATCTTATACAGTCAAAAGACATTCCGCAATGGAGATGTCATATCTTGGAATATGCAGAGATGGTAAAATTGATGGCACTGATAAAAGATACACATTTAGAATCTTTTAAAGAAGGCTGGAAACCCTTTCTAGTCTATATAAAAAGTTATTTCCCATATGTGAAGACCACAACGGGGTTTGAAGTGTAAGAAAATAGCAGAATATATTAAGAAACATGTTAGAGAGGATGAAATTAGATAAGACAGAACCTTAAGGTGCAATTGTATGTAATTTGGGTTATGAACTTCGATGTCAGGTGAGCAGGAAGTCACTAGTTTTGTGGAATTGGAATATAATATAATTGTTGAGCAACAAATGTAACTTTCTATATGGAAAAGAGAAGAAATTATTATTATAAGAATACAATGGAAATGTCATACCTTGGTTGGAATAGATCTGCAAAGCAACAGCGGAGTACAACAAAAGACAGCTAGAAAAATGCTTTTCAATATAAAAGTATGTAAAGCTGCAGTCATTGTTTTTTATCAGCTACTTAAAGAGCCACATCACATACCTTATATGGTCTACAAAGTATTCATTCAAAAATCGGCAGTGGGATAATATGCATGTTTATTGATAATGGGGCAGGGGCATCATGTTTTTAAAAGGCTTTGAAAGCCCGTTTGTGAGCATCTACTTTTAATTACTGTATATCCATACAGATTTGAATTTGGGAGGGGGCAGCAGAATCTACTATTAATGAGGAAATGGATCCCTTTGTGTCCAAAGCAAAAATGGGCAGGAACAAGACTTGGAGCGATCTGTCTGTCATCTCTGCATTGAACAGTCAAACATCCTTATGATGGAAATATGTTTTTCTACCAGATATTTTTTAATGACCATCTTCTAACAAAGCTGACAGGCTGGGCAAACTTCTACATCCTGCAGAAGGTCTGATCCAATAAAAACATTTCACATTATTTTACTCATTCTGTATGTAACACTTTTCTGGGACATACACACATAGAAATTAGTATCTGTGGGAAATGGACCTGAGGTCGTTATTCAGTCTTTGTGCATTGCTAGGCTTAAGGACAGTTATTAGAAAGCACTCCATAAATTATATCGTGCCTAAAAAATGTAGTCCTTGAGTTCCAGACAGATGCAATGGGAATCCTCACAATTCTGAATAAAAAATTGCTCCCCCAAGTCTTACTGCAGGATAGAAAAGCAAAACACTGGTAATTTAAAACATCTCTGCTGTTGCCAGAGATGGGGTCTTTTGGAAGGTATACAGAAAATCTGCGCTGTGTGTACTTCAGCGCTGTACCAGGACTGAAAGGCTCTACAATTATTGGGCAATTTTCCGCAATGCTACTCTTACTGATATAATTAGGGCTGTATTAGAACTCCCTTTATAAGCCCCCATTTCTAAGGATTTATGCATTTAACACCAAAATGCACTCCACTTTGCAATTTCGTAGGCAAGGCTTCTGCTAAGCCAAGGCTGCAAGGCATTGAAATTCAGCATTTTGCGGTATCAGTGAAAATGTGACATTATCAGAAGCAAGTCAGGCTCAGAAATGAATGAATGCCTTAGGCTGATCAATAAGGAGCACAGAGATAATCACCATCTATATGTTTAACTGTTTCAGCACAGGGCCGGAGAGCGCTTATAAAATAAAAGGATTCGATTCATGTACAGCACCTCCTGCCACAATCCATGCCACTGATTTTTATTTTATTTTCTGTAAATTATTGGTAGATCTTGGTGGACGGTACTGGAGACCACAGCAAAGTGAAAGGCGTGCTGGTGTTTGCACAGTTAGAGGAACCCTTCAACTGGCTGCAAGAGGGTGATGAGGGCTTCAGTCAGTCTGACGGCAAAGAGACCACACTACATGTTACATACCCCGCAACATTTCTCCAATGAAAATAAGGATGCCCTAAGGAAAAGTGGACGTGGGTGTTGCTGTGGTCTAAACCACAGTGCCTAGGGCTTGCTGATCGGAAGGTTGGCATTTCGAATGCCCGCAGTGGGATGAGCTCCCGTTGCTCGGTCCCTGCTCCTGCCAACCTAGCAGTTCAAAAGCACATCAAAGTGCAAGTAGATAAATAGGTACCACTCCAGTGGGAAGGTAAACGGCGTTTCTGTGCACTGCTCTGGTTCGCCAGAAGCAGCTTAGTCATACTGGCCACATGACCCGGAAGCTGTACGCTGGCTCTCTCAGCCAATAAAGTGAGATGAGGACTGCAACCCCAGAGTCGTCTGCGACTGGACCTAATGGTCAGGGGTCCCTTTACCTTTACCTTAAGGAAAAGTGGGGTGTTCTGGGATCAAATCAGAAACCAGGACGGCTTCTGTAAAACTGGGTCTGTCCCTGGAAAATAGGGACACTTGGAGGGTCTCCGTAAGAATATTAAAAAGCCCCCTTGGATGAAGCCAAAGGTCTGTCTACTTGAACATCTTGTTCTCATAGTGGGAAGCTTGTAAACAGGACATGACTGCAAGAATAGATTGTGATTCTCAGCAACAGGTATTCAGAGGCATACAACCTCCAACACTGCTAAACACTGGAGTTTCCTGACGGGAATCTCTAACGTAACATGCTTCTTCAAAGGCAGCCATGAGGAGTATGGCTGATTGCAGTGGGGCGAGGAGGCAAAGACCCAATGTTCCCCCCTGTGCCTTCGTTGTGGGTCAAATCCCCTGCCCCCTCAAATGCTGTTAGCCTTAGAGGAGAAAATGTAACATGTATAAAGATTGTAAATGAAAATATGGACATTTAAGCATCATCAATATTTTTGTTTGTTAAGCATTTTCTTTGATTTTTTTTAAAAAACGAACCTAATTTACAGATAGGTGTGTGATGCCACAGTGAAACTGTGATTTAATTTTATTTATTTTAAACACTGATAGGCCACCTTTGAGCGTCAAAACACTCTCAAGGGGAGCGGGTGTTCCATAGAATATATTAACATTGGTAACAGCAAAATCAAAAGAACCCCCCACCTCAAAACTGTGATAACCACTAATGGAATCAGCCATGGCACTGAGAAACATTCACCTCAGTAAAATACTAAACTCCATTAAATATTACAGCTAAAATCAATTCAATTCAGAAACCCAATAAAAATTATTTAAGCAAACGCAACAGAGAACAAATGAGTCGTTAAGGCTTTCCCAAAGGCCTGCACCTTGGCCACGACTAGATTATGCTTGTCTACCCTTATCCCCCACAATCTATTTTTATTTTTTTTAAAAAAAAATTGGTTTCCTGTTCACGTCTTTCACAGTCTCCCTGGGGCAAGTAGATGGGATGCATAAATAAACCAATGTTCAGAATTCAGTAACAAATTTTGTCCTAATCAAAAGGCAAGAATTCGACCCTGCAAATGTTTGTCTTCAGCAATGATCATGTAACAACATTCCTTTCCTTAAATATCAATTAACAATTCCCCCTTGTTGTCACACCAACATACAATTGTACCTTTCTGAAGCAACAAGAAAAGCTACCTGTTTTTTCTTGGTTTCCGCTTTTCATCCTGGACTGATTTCTGAAAACACAAATTTTGGAGTGGTTATAACTATGATCATATAGTCTGTACAAATGTTAATTTATGGTCCTTTTCTGTGACCCAAAGATGTGCATCATGGTCTCATCCCCTCCCCTCTGCCACCAACTCCTTCAGGTTACAGATTCTTCCATGCCACTCCTGAAACTTGAGGGAATTCTCTGTGATTTCATTTTTTTTAAAAAAAACCTGATTTAAGATTCACAGATGGCTTGACCTAACCCTCCAGCCCAACCCCACTGTCTATATTTCAGAGATGCCACAATTTTTTTTGTAAGCCACACTAACTGCTATGGTGAAACACTGAAGTATGCAAACACAGTGGCATTTGAGAAGATGTACCTGGTGAAACATCAAATCTTGGACAATTGTAATGTCCTCTTATCCTCAAGAGCTTTTAAACCATCATTATTATTACTTTTATGCAATATATTTCTTAACCACTGTATGCTGAAGAGTCTGACTTTGGATGCCATGCTAAGCCAAACCATGGCTTAGCTCAGTGCGTCGTAGAGGCAAAATGATTTGGGAGGAGTGAAGCAGCTGTGATGTCTTGTCCAGGACCAGCATGCTAAGCCATAAAGTAAAGGTAAAGGGACCCCAGACCGTTAGGTCCAGTCGTGGCCGACTTTGGGGTTGCGGCACTCATCTCGCTTTATTGGCCGAGGCAGCCGGCATACAGCTTCCAGGTCATGTGGCCAGCATGACTAAGCCGCTTCTGGTGAACCAGAGCAGCGCACAGAAATGCCATTTACCTTCCTGCTAGACTGGTACCTATTTATCTACTTGCACTTTGACATGCTTTCAAACTGCTAGGTTGGCAGGAGCAGGGACCGAGCAACAGGAGCTCACCCTGTCACGGGGATTCGAACCGCTGACCTTCTGATTGGCAAGTCCTAGGCTCTGTGGTTTAACGCACAGCGCCACCCGCGTCCCTATGCTAAGCCATAGTTTGGGCTTAATGTGACACACAAACCATGCCATTGTAACAGACATGGAGTGTGTCCTCTCTCTCTCTCTCTCTCTCTCTCTCTCTCTCTCTCTCTCTCAGTGCCTATTATGTCACAGGATATGATGCCACAGGATACATCACTGTGCCTTTCATCTCATGCCCTTGGCTTACATCATTGTCTCCCAGTGGTATGGAGGAGAAACAAACAGGGCAAGGATGCCACAGCATCATGCATTTATCATCACAGATGTGTGAGAAAGAGGGGGCAAAGATACGTGAAACGGTGGCTGCTCCAGAACATCTAGTTCCACCCTTGTTTTGCTCTCCTCTTCTTCCAATTCCTCTGCTGTACTTTTGAGTGCCAGCAATAGCGGCAGCCTGACTAAGCAAATGTATTCTGTCACCTGCTGCTAAGTAGGTCAATAGTATGCATGTGCCTCTAGCAAGTGGGCTTAATTGCTCTTAAGAGGAACCTACAAAACAGCTTTTTCCATTTCCTTCTGACATATCTGATCACCATCCCCCTCCCCTTTCCCCTTTCTCCCCTTTTAAGCAGCAGTAGGGTCAGATTTGGAAAGCTGTGGCAGATAGTTGACCTTGTAACCCTCAGTCCTTCCCTTTTGTGATTACCTTTCACTTTGAGAAAAGAAGTTGCAGCACTACGACGCTGCCTTGGTGCAGATGCTCAGAAATAATGAGATTCCAAAACGTGGAATTGCAATGAACATTCTGGTTTCAGGGTACATATCTAGGCCATTGAAGGCCAGAGTTTGGGGGGTTGACCTTGGAAGAACATACATCACACCAACATTCAACTTGCCAATATTAGTCTTGAATTAGAGCTGCTCATTCAACTACAAGCTAAAGGGGCAGATTTTAGCCATTGTTATTGTTTGACAGTAATGCTTACATGTATGAGAGTGTAATATGTTGAGTCTTCGGGGTTGTTTAGCGTCTTCGGTTTCTGGGGCCTCCTTGGGCTCCTTTGCACAGAGTGAGCATCCTCTGATTTGGAAGCAACTGCAAGAGAGGAAAATACCTTTATTTTACGCAAGAGAAATATGGGCAGGATTCCTGCACTGAAGGGATTTGGACTAGATGATCCTCAGGGTCCCTTCCAAATCTACAGTCCTACGATTCTATGAAATACTTTAAATTAAGGCAGTGCCCTTTAAATTACGGCAGTGCATATTTCCAAGATCTGCTAACACCATCAAAACCTACAGAAGATGGCTGTCTCATATCATTGTTTCCCATGGCTGCTATTACGACATTTAAAGAATTAAAAAGATGGCACAGGTGGAAAATTCTTCTATGTTCTTATATTGCTTCTGGAGCAAACTCAGTCATGTGCACACGCTGCAACAACTATCTCAGCTTATGATTAGGGGTTCTACATGTTCAGCAAAGCCACAAATAACCAGTCACTTGACTTATGCCCTCAAGACAAACAGGGACAGAAGCTTTTGTAAACTGGAAGCAGCTAGCCAGACACCTCAAGGTTAGGAAAGGGGAAGAAATTGGTCTGTGTTTTAATGTGACCTTACTTAATTCATTCTTCCTGAAATGGTACACAAACCGAAACACAGCTATCCTTCAGAATTCTCTGAATTTGCTGATACAGTTCTTCAACCCCAAAGTACGACATTTAGAGTGTGTATTCAGAAGGGACTCTTGCCTTCAGAGAGCATTTTCTCCCTCTCTTTAATTCAGTGGTTTAAAAAAAAGTTAATAAAGCAGAAAACTGAATTAATGCATATTTTAAAATCTGATGAGTTTCCAAAAGAAAAGAAAAAAAGAAAAAAGAGGTGGTGTGCATTTGCGTTTATAGCTCTTGACATTATCTCAGTGCAAAGGAGTAAGACCTGGGCACTGTTCCTTTCCAATCAGCTACAGCCATACACTCCAATTTTCCACTCATATACTTCAAGCAGTTTTCAATAGCTGGTAACCTCCCAGACTGCTATTCTGCCTGGTCTTGCCCAAGCTAAGCCTCTCAGAGACTGATATTTAGCTTTTCATTTACAGCTGGAAATATACATTCAGATCTGAAAAGAAAATATTGCAGAGTTTAGCATTTATTTATAACTGCAAACATAAACCTAATTCTTCTAGAAGTGGTATGCCTCTGTCTGGGACATGTCACTTCAGGTCACAGGTGTTGGAATCTATCCCGGAACAATCTCCAAGACATCTATACACATAGGAAAGCAGTATGTCAGGGAAAAGGCTCAGATCATGCATTGCTCTTTGGTGTCTGTTTTGTTTTATGCAGAGGGATTTTTTTCTTCTATAGAGAGGGACAGAAACCTCCAATGACTAGGACACAGTTACAAGACCTTCAAGCAGAGACACATTTAGGGGAGCGCAACAGGTTTTACCACACTTGGTTTTTGAGTCTTGGGGGGGGGGGGGGGCGCAACTAGGATGTAGAATGGAAGGCAAGAGGTGGTTGTGGTGGTGCCAAAATTTAGCATTGCAAAGGGCGCCGCTGAAATTTCAGGCCCAAAGGTCCTCCGCTACTTTAATGTTGCAATACTGAGTTGTAGTCAGCTATGTTCTACTCAAAGTAGACCCACTGAAATTCATGGACCTAAGGTAGTCATGTCCATTAATTTCAATGGCTCTGCTGTGAGCATAACTAGTGTTGGACCCAATCTTCAGTCTGGATTGTGCCTGGGACAATTGCTCCCTTTGCCCAACTGAAGTTACACCATCTTAATGCGACATACTCAGATGAATGGCACCCAAGCTCTTGACTGAGTTCACCTTGGTTTGACCTATATGGATAAGAAAAGGAAGTATTTGCTCTCTTATGCTTCATAGAAGCTTTCATCCCTGGTGGTAGGGAAAATGCTTTTCATCCACCACCATAATACCATTTTAATTAAGAAAGTGGCACAAGCATTTATAATCAAAATGATCAGCAATACATCAGTGTAAGCACCAGCAAAATTAGCTGTATAACTTTTTCTTTGTTATGTGTGATAAATGCAGCCTTGGAAAGGTCACTGATATATTGGAGGACCAGAAGGAATAATGTTAATTTACAACGTAGTTGAGTAATGATTACATTTATTGTTCTAGCTTCTTATCTGGAATGCAGACGGTGCCTAATTTAATGAATGGACAATTATCTCTTAACATTTTGCCTTTTGAAGAACAATGGCGCTTTTCTAAACCAAGGTGTAGTCAATTTACCTTAGACAATGAAATTTCAATGCAATTAATTAATTTTACTACACTGAAAGCAAATATGAACCAGAGTCTTTAATTTAAAGTAGATAGTCAGCGCTAGATTAGAATCTCACTTAAAACTCTTTCATTGGGACATATACATACACATACACACACTCGTGCTGTTGCAGTGTAATGACTAAGGCCACATTCAGATATCACAACAAATAGTGGTTTGTAGCAATGAGAATATGCTGTAGTGAGCCCCAGGGCCCACATCCTCAAATTTTCCTTTCCATCTCCTTTGTACCTGGGAGGTGAAAATGTGAAGGTTCTCTTAATCTTTGGAATCAAACCGCCATTTCCCATTTCATATAATATGGGGAACCACAGGCAGTTAACAAACTGGAATATCAAATAATGGTTTGAGATCCTGGCTTGTTAACTATATTTGTTTAAGCCACGGTTCCCTGCATTCAGGTGAAACAGGAAACTGTGTTTTGTTCCAAACCATGAATGGAAGTTTCAGACAGTGGGGTCTAAACTGATTATGGTGACCTAGGAAAATTATGAGAGTTAATATTATGTTATTATTCGTCATACCAATTCCATGTACTGATAAATGTGCCCCTGTGCAACCAAGCGCAGGACAACAATGCTCCAAGACCTCCTCTTCCTTAAAGTGGCTATTTAAAAACATTAAATTCTCAGCCATAACACATCAGCTTGTTTCCCTGCTACCCTTTCACCTTGGGTGGCCAACAAAAATAATCTACAGGAAATATAGCTAAAATCAAAAGTTAACACAATAGCCATCGTGGGTTGTCAAAGATGAGTAATGGGCTCCTATTCATAGCTAGAGGCAGACAAGCATTCCTGTTTGGCATACAAAGTACTATTTTTGGATTCACATATCACAGCTGTAAGATGACATACAGAACAAGTGAAGTTGAAGGAAACATGTACAATTATCACTTGAACTATTACAGTAATTATGGAAATTGAAATGCCAACTGATTTAAAGGAAAACAAAAGATTAGCAGTTGTTGCCGCTTGCTGATTAATGCCTTTATCAGAAACGGGTTCCACAAGGATGCTATTCAGCAGGAAATTTTCTTGAAAAAAGTATTTGCTTTCTAAAGGGTAGGAAGGAAGACGTGTTGGTTTTAATTCATACTCCACTTAGAGGCAGGTCTTTGTCCCTGATAGGTGGGCCAGCTGAAAAAGCAGAATCATTGCTGTGGGAGGCAAACATTTTTATTTTGTTTATTAATGAAGAAAAGGTCAGGATACCCATCTTATTTATTGTATAATCAATGTTTCTAGTTATTACCTAACATATTACTTCATCCCCCCCCATTATATTTTTTAAAATCCACAATAGATCATAATCTCTATATTACAAGACACTAATAACGGAAAAAGAATGTACTGCTATTATTTTTTTTAAAAAAATAAACTGCCCATCACTGATTCCAGGGCAGTATACCAAGAAATTTAAAACTACAGAAACACAATATGGTTAAGAGGAATAAATCCATTTAGCATGCTCAAACTTTCTTAAACTAATATGTGTGGGCAAATAAAAAGGTTTTATTTTAACCTTTAAGATAACAATGCCAACATCAGGCATGCTTCCATCAGGAGGCTACTACAAAGAAGGCCCTCTCTTCTGTACATACATATATAATGTACTTTTTCTAAAGAAGGGACATGGAAATACAACTGTGCAATGAGCTCAAATAATAAGATAATAAGATAATGATAATAATAATAATATAAGATTAAGATAATAAGATAAAAATAAGATAATAAGATAATAACAATAACAAGAGCTCAAATTTGTGACTTTTTGGGACGGTTATAATGCATACTATATTTAGACAGAACAAAAAAGGAGACTGGTATCATTTTCCCACTCATACAGTTGACCCCCATCCTAGATGATCATTTGGGTTACACAGCTTGTGCTGGAACTACTGTAAAAGGTAAAGGCAAAGGTAAAGGACCCCTGGACAGTTAAGTCCAGTCAAAGGCGACTATGGGGTGCAGCACTCATCTTACTTTCAGGCCAAGGGAGCCAGCGTTTGTCCACAGGCAGCTTTCTGTGTCATGTGGCCAACATGACTAAACTGCTACTGGAGTATGGAGGACTGTGACAAGTGCCAGAGCACATGGAAACACCACTTCCCTTCCTGCCACAGCGGTACCTATTTAACTACTTGCACTGGCGTGCTTTCGAACTGCTAGGTTGGCAGGAGCTGGGACAGAGCAACAGGAGCTCACTCTGTCACGGGGATTCGAACCGCCGACCTTCCGATCGGCAAGCCCAAGAGGCTCAGTGGTTTAGACCACAGCGCCACCCACATCCCACACTACCTGCATGTTTACTGGTTGTGTTCAGGGACATGTGGAAAACACTCCAGAACAGTTGCTTACTTTTGGGTTGAGTATAGGACTAAAAGTAAAGGGACCCCTGACCATTAGGTCCAGTCATGGCCGACTCTGGGGTTGTGGCGCTCATCTCGCTTTATTGGCCGAGGGAGCTGGCGTACAGCTTCCAGGTCATGTGGCCAGCATGGCTGAGCCGCTTCTGGCGAAACAGAGCAGCACACGGAAACACCATTTAACTTCCCACCGGAGCGGTACCTATTTATCTACTTGCACTTTGATGTGCTTTCCAACTGCTAGGTTGGCAGGAGCTGGGACTGAGCAACAGGAGCTCACCCTGTTGTGGGGATTTGAACTGCCAACCTTCTGATCCACAAGCCCTAGGCTCTGTGGTTTAACCCACAGTGCCACTCGCGTCCCTGAGTATAGGACTAACCCCAAGCTAATGGTACTCAGTGCTGCTTAAGAACACAGCTACGTAGCATTTATTTGTGGGGTGGTGGTGGAGGCTGGGGCTGATGCACTCATGACAAGCACTGGATGCCTACAGTCCACTTCAATCTCTCCACTAATTCCAACAACCAAAGGGAGCAACTGTGAGCCCAGCATGCATTCTGCCACCTTCACTGCCAGATTTTCAGGGCTGATGACGGAGTAATCTAAGATAAAGGTGCTTTCATTTTTTTAAAAAAAGAACACCCCAATAGTTTATGAGGGTTTTCACATCATTACAATAGAACAATGGATTTCTTTAGTCTCCCTCCCCTACCCCAGCTTCCCCCTTCTTTCCAACCTTGTCCCCACCCTCACTTTTTAGCTGCAATAACATTTCCTATTTGTGCATTTAAATGACAATTATGGGAGGGCGCCCTGCCGGTGTCTTCAGGAATTCTGAAGCAGGTAGTTGGGTAGCTAAGCTAGTTAGGTCTTGCTTTTCCAGCTCCTCAACAAGTCTCTGCTGTTACCTGGGAGGCAGAATGGAACTCTGGCTACCCTCAGTTGTCAGGCCTTAAAGGATGGGCTCAAGTCACTTCCAGGTGAGCTGTTTATTGAGCATTCATCCTGATTTGCTTGGAGCGCAATTAGACAACCCTGACTAGTCAGTGGCAATTCATTCGGAGTTGGATATGGGAAGGTTAGAGGCCGCCAGGGCTTTTTTCCAGCCATAATTCATTGGAACTTCTCGGCAGCGGTGCCCGCCCTGTGGACTGCCCTCCCATCAGATGTCAAGGAGATTAGGAACTACACAACTTTTAGAAGACATCTGAAGGCAGCCCTGTATCGGGAAGTTTTTAACCTCTAACGTTTTATTATGCTGTTATATTCTGCTGGAAGCCACCCAGAGTGGGTGGGGAAACCTAGCCAGATGGGTGGGGTATGAACAATAAAATTTATTACAAGGTGTGACTGGAAAGTTCGATGAATGGTCACAGAAATCAGATAGCGAGAAATATTTGAACATGCAATCGGCATCGGAAACCCACGAAATGCTCACAAATGTGTATGGAGATGAAGCTGTAACTCGAAAGACAGCATATGAGTGGTTTAAGTGTTTCTGTGAAGGGCGGCAAACCATTGAAGATGACCCTCAGTCTGGCAGACCATCGACGAGCAGAATGGAGGCAAACGTCAACAGAGTTGGTGAGTTATTGATGTGGGATTGCCGTTTGTCCATTCAAATGGTGGCGGAAGAATTGCATATTCTGCATGAAATCGTTATTGAGGTTACTGAGTTGTCCCACCCTCCATATTCTCTGGCCCCACCAGATTTCCGATCTGGCCCCACCAGATTTCTTTCTTTTTCCAAAACTGAAATCTGCACTGAAAGGGCACTGATTTCCCAACATTTCACATGTCCAAGCTGCTGTGACGAGGGAACTGAAAGCAGTACGAAAAGAGGACTTCTCCAGAAGTTTCCAACAGTTCCACGAACGTTGTCAACGGTGTATTGTATCAGAGGGGGCCTACTTTGAAGGCCTGTAAGGTACGTATGTTTGAATATTTCTTGCTGTCCGATTTCTGTGACCATTCACTGAACTTTCCGGTCACGCCTTGTGTTATTATTATTATCATCATCTCCTACCAGCACCTCTCGGGTGGGTTCCACTGCCATTATAAGAAAACAAGGGAGGTGGGAGGTGTTTATAGTGAGTTCCAGGACCTCTGGAAGATGCTGTATCAAAGCAAGCTTTACCTCACACTTTACAGTGCATCTTTTTCCTGCTCTTGTCCTTATCACCCAAAGCCTGACCTTTTAAGGACGCAGGTTGGTTGCACAAGAGCTCCAAATCAAATGAACAACCTGGATGTGTCAAGGTGCGATTTAAACCCCATCCCAACATAATGACAAGTGTGCCCTCAGGGCCATAGCTCAGTGGTGGAGCACCTGCTTTGCATGCAGAAGGTCCCAGGGTCAATCCCTGGCATCTCCAGGTAAGGACTGGGAATTCCCCCTGCCTGAAATCCTAGAGAATTGCTGAAAGTGAGGGAAGACTAGATGGTCCTTTGGTTTGGCTACCAGTATAAGGCAGTTTTGGATGTTCCTATGAAGTGCTCACAGAGGACTTCATTACCCCTTTCTCCCACAAAGGCCTGCACTAAATGCATTTATTTTAACCCACCACACCAAAAATGGGCCAATTAAACTTCTTTCAGAACATCAATGCCTTTCCAAAGGGCAACAGAACGTGAGACATAATGCCTATGATTTTGTGCCTCTGGGGCTCCTAGACTGTTTTTGCCAATAATTGAATGCTTGAAAGGTGCTATTATTGCTCCCGATTCCACTCCAAAAAGCAATTAAACCATGCCTTTGCTGGGCAAAGAAAAACAATGAAAGACAACTTTAAAAAATATATATATTTAAAAAGATACCATTGCCTTTGATATCAGGCTTCTCAATCAAATTATTGCTGAAAAGATGACTAACTACCCTGCAGGTACATAAAGAAAATGAAAAAGTAGCATTTTAGAAGGTTTAATATGCAAAAAAGAGAGAGCCGCATTTAAAACAATATTTTTAAAAGGGCACCTAGACCTTTAAAAAAAAAAGCAAATTGCTCGCAAGAGCATTTATTCAGTGAAGGCCATATTGTCCCTGAGTCCAATCAAATTGTTGCTGAGCTCAGAAACATTTGTCCCATTATTATTTATATGCAGTTTTAAAAGGATAAGGAGAAGAATTTTCATTTGCCATATTGTGGGTAAGAAAAGAAAGTATGAGGTAAGGGATGGGTAAATAATACATTCAATGCATATTACAAAGAAAAGGTAAATTTTGTGTGTAGGAGAATTTTTTTTTTTTTTTTTTTTTTTTTGTATTGTAATAGACTTAGATTTCATGAACATGCATTATGAACAGGGTGTCCAAGATTGCTATCAAAGGCTACTTGGACCAAAATATTCACTTTTAAGTAGCTTTAATCTAAGGCTAGAAAGCAGACAGGCAATTTAATTTGGTTTAGTACCTGCTCAATGGTTCAATCCTATGCATGCGATTCTCACTGAGTTTCTGCCATGTGTGAATGGAAAGGAGAGGAAATGTAGTTTTAGCTATGCATTCTCTTATCCCTCTCATGTGTGTTCTATGAAAAGTGGCATTTGCTACTTTCCCAAAATATTATTTTGAACATTTAATCCATATTAGCTGGGAATGATTACTCATGCTGCCAGGCCTCACTTTAAATTTAATCCTAGAATTCGGCTTAAAGCTTAAAGTCATCGGCAAATAGAGCATGATGAAGGTGAAAGGTCCTGCCAAAAATAATGAAGAGAAGCTTTCGATTCACTTTTCTCTCTCATGGGTTTCAGAAACGAAGAATAATTAAGATAACCAAAATGCAAACTTCAATTTCCATCGGCACTGGATCTTTTCATTATGCAAAGGCATTGCTAAGTGGCAGCAAAATTGTACACGCATTTGTTCCTCACAATAGCTTGGTCCACATGTAATGCGGACCATAGGATAACCGGAAACAGAGGAGCCTCTGTGGACCTGAGCAAACGGAGAGACATTCACCCTTCCTACTTCCTTTCCATTTCCTTCTGCACACTGAGGCCAGGAGGAAGACTTCTGTCAAGTTTAGCTGCACTTTCAGAAAATTTGAGCTTCCTCTCATGTATGAACCAGGAATCCTGGGTTTAATGCAGACTTTGGTCTGATGCTAAACAAATCAACTTCCATCCATGAATCATGAAGCTGCGTTGGATGTAATGCTAAGCTCAGAAAGTCTGAAAATGGAAATGAACTCGGCAGACTAAACTGCTCCTGGCTGTGCAGAAGGAGAGGGCAGGTAAATTGCACATGTCTGACACCTTGGAGAGCCATAGTAAAGGTAAAGGGACCCCTGACCATTAGGTCCAGTCGTGGCTGACTCTGGGGTTGCGGTGCTCATCTCGCTTTATTGGCCAAGGGAGCCGGTGTACAGCTTCCAGGTCATGTGGCCAGCATGACTAAGCCGCTTCTGGCGAACCAGAGCAGCGCACGGAAATGCCGTTTACCTTCCCGCCGGAGCGGTACTTATTTATCTACTTGCACTTTGAGGTGCTTTCGAACTGCTAGGTTGGCAGGAGCAGGGACCAAGCAACGAGAGCTCACCCCGTCACGGGGATTCGAACCACCAACCTTCTGATCGGCAAGTCCTAGGCTCTGTGGTTTAACCCACAGTGCTACCCGTGACCCTTGGAGAGCCATACATGTAATCTAAAGCCAGGCATAGGGAACCTGTGGCCCTCCAGAATTTCTTGGAGACGCATCAGGAATGAAGAGTTGTAAGGCCACAGGTTCCCCATCCGTGTAGTTGCAGAGTATATTCCATTTAGTCAGATTAATATTGCCTTTCAATGCTGAGAGTGATTTTTTTTTTAAATTATTTTTTACCAGGCTGGCACACACGAGGAGAGAGGTGGCCATTTGTTTGCTTGTCTTTGGAGAGCATCACAGGCCTCAGTTGATGGGACAGAATCATTTCGTTCAGCTTCTGCTGCAGCACCAAATAATCTTCTGATAATTTTGATATCTAGGAAATAAAAACACCAAGCTTTAATGCAAATCAATGCTGGGCAGTGGGAGCAGGAGAAGCAAGGATGGAGAGGGAGGGAGGGAGGCAGAGAATTTTGCTTTTGTAGATAGGTATCTTGACAACCTCAACAACCCTTACTGCTGAACTCATACTACTTTCAAAGGCATTGCTATAATTATTATCAAGCATATTTTTAAAATTCAGAGCAGGAGCTGATTTCACCAACCCTTAAATATACCTCAGGATGTGTAAGGATATAGAAAATAATCTACATCACAAAGGTAAAAATCGCATTCATTGCTCTACCCACTTTTTCCTCTGGCCCTACCTGCCACTGGCATGTGGCCCTCAGAAGGCTGCCCAGAATGGAATATCACTCCCAGATTGGGAAAAGTTCCCCAGCTCTAATCTCCTCACCTGCCTGGAAAATGCTGCCAGATCCGACTTGTCCTTCTCAGGGCCATCTTCCGGAGCATCATTTGATCCCTCAGCCTCAGCGCTGGATCTCTGCCTCGCTATTGTTGCCTTGGGACCAGGATTTTGACTGCTCCCTCCACCATTCCCCTCATGGTGTGCTCTCTCTTGGTTCCCACCCGGCAATTTCCCTTCTTTCCTGAGCTGTCCTCGCCTTCGGTATCCTCGATAATTACTCTGAATGACTAAGGCTGCCTTCTCTTTGTCTCCCGAGGTTTGCTTGCTGGCTTCAATATGTTTCTGAGAGCCTCTCGCAGAGCTTTTCCTTACACTTGCTTTATTTTCAAAGGGAGGCGGCTGGCCGTGTTTCAAAGAACCTCTTTCCAGGTGACTGCCATGGGGAACAATGGGAGACGGCCTTTGCACCTCCGAGCCCCTTCTTCCGTGCAGAGTTGGCTGGCTCGATTCACTTGACTTTCTGATAGATGCTTTCTTAGGCAAGCCATCGGAAATGGCCTTTTTCTCACCTTCCTCTGGGAGCTTTTGTTTCACAGAAGACTGTCGTTTCCTGGGAAGTACTTCTTCCTTCTCCTCTGGTGCCTTCAGATCTAAGTCAGAGATGCTCTGAGTAACAACAGAAGCTGCACCTTTTTGGTCGACACCAGCTTCTGCTTCTTGCGCTGGTTTGAGGTTCTGCTCTGAAGGTGGTTCTGGCCCTGCCACATTCTTGCCACCCTGCTCCTTGACCTTCTTTCGTTCTCTGTAACCGCGGTAATTACTCTGAAGGATGACAGCGGCCTCCTCTTCACTTCGGGGAGGAGACGTGTTGTGTCCAGCAGTTGTGTTACTCTCGATCTCTGTAATTTGTACATCTTCTTCAGTCTCAGGTGGTGACTTGGGCACAGCAGCTGCACTGACGTGGACCTCTGCGGGTGAGGTCTGCACCTTATCTGTACTTCCCCGTTTCTTACACTTCTCATCCTGAAACTTCTTCCGTTCTCTGTAACCCCTGTAGTTACTCTGGAGGATAACAGCCGCCTCCTCTTCAGTGTGAGGCGGTGACTTGAGCTCAACATTTGCGTTGACCTCAACCTCTACAGGAGAGCTTTGCACTTCATCTGCATCTCCCGTTTTCTTACAATGGTCCATACCGGCTTCGGCTTCTGGTGCTGGTTTGAGGTTCTCCTCTTGAGATGGTTCCTGCCCTGCCACATTCTTGAAGCCCTGCTCCTTCACCTTCTTCCTTTCTCTGTAACCACGGTAGTTACTCTGAAGGATGACAGCGGCCTCCTCTTCACTTTGGGGAGGAGACTTGGTGTGTCCAATGGTCGTGTTACTCTCGATCTCTGTAATTTGGACATCTTCTTCTTCCTTTTCACTTGGGGTAGCTGCCGTTTCAGCCTGTTCCTTCCTAAGAAGTGACTCCCTGACAGAAACATATTATATTTAGGAGATATTGTAGTCCTGATACAACATGTATGCATTAAAAGGTTAATATGATATGTGCAATTTTAAAAATGAGAAGAATATAATAATTTATTATTTATACCCCGCCCATCTGGCTGAGTTTCCCCAGCCATTCTGGGCGGCTTCCAATTGAGTGTTAAAAACAATATAGCAATACAGAAAATGTTGGGGGTCCTTTTTTGTTGTTGCTTACAAGAAGAAAGAGCGTTAGGGGGGGAAACAATGAAGAATACCCTCTACTCAAAGTAAAAAGGTAAAGGGACCCCTGACCGTTAGGTCCAGTCACGAACGACTCTGGGGTTGTGGCTCTCAGCAAAAAATCAGCCATTTCAGATTGTTTAAAAGATAGTTGGCGTCATTCACAAAGAGGTTCCCCAACCCTGCCCTAGTACACACATTTCCATATACATTACTTGACTGGAGAACTGAACCTCAAAATTTGGAGAAGTACAAATTTCAAAGGCTAGACTAAGTTTTGGTCCACCTATCAGTTCAAAAAACATGACTTAAGTTCCCTTTTTGATGTGAACTGAAACAATTTCCCTTTCATCCCTACCACAAACTGTGGTTACTCCTTTCCCCTGGAGATACAGATGGCATTTCCACCACCAAGCAAAAACTTTTTTTTCATTCTTCCAGGATGTGGGGGTAAATAAATTATGGGGGCTTACTGCCTTTTATTTTTTATTTTTTGTTCTACTGTGTTTTGTCAATTGTTTTAAATTAATGCATATGTTATGTATGCAACTAACCTCCCTGAGATCAGGGAATCTGCTCCTGAATCTGTTTTGCTCCTGAATCTGTTTTAAAAAATAGATACATTTGTTGCAGTTAATTGCAGTTTGAGTGTTAGGTAAGGAGATTATTCAACAATATTTTCTTGTTCATGCTTCCCCCCCCCCCCCCGCCCCCTGTGTTGAGCTCTCAATATCTGGCTGAAAGGCCTTTTCTTGTTTTAATGCAAATGGAGCCAGGAATCCAATATTCAGACTTAGAGCTACCAGACCTTTTACAAATCAGATGTGGATAAAATGTTAGCAGTCAAATATCATTTATTTGCATCCAGTGTTTTTAATGGAAATCACATGCCCTTCTTTGACACGTCTACTGAAAACAAAACGCAATATAATGAGATATATCTCACCTTGTCTGCACGGAAGAATGCAGTCCGCCATGGTCTAGGTCTAGATATATTGCTGCTTTCTGACTATATTTTATTGCAGAAAGAGACGGCATTTAACAGAACAATCACAACGAGAAAGCAAACAGTACCTTTTCCTTTTGAAGCTCCTTCGCTCCCTGTATCCCCTGTAATGACTCTGAATTGTCGTTGCTGCTTTAGAATTTGCTTCCTTTTCTTCCTTAATTTTCCTCCTGATTAAATATCCTCTTGCAGCTGATGTAAATTGCAAGAGGAACATAACTCAATAATTTGTTTATTCATTTGAACTATTCATATGCTGCAGCCTTCCCCAACCTGCTGCTCTCCAGATGTTGTTGGACTACAACTCCGATCAACCCAAGCTAGCATGGCCAAAGGCCAGGGACGATGGGAGTTGTATTCCAAAACACCTAGAAGGCACCAGGTTGAGGAGGGATATGCTGCTTTTCAGGTGGACTTCATAAAGTGGTTTACATAATATATATATATATTACAAATTAAGCAGTATCAAAATATATGCGGAGCTCTGTGTGTGTATGTGTGTGTGTGTGTGTGTATATATATATATATATATATATATATATATATATATATAATCTTGAAGAGACTTTCTGCCTCTTCTCTCTCTCTCACTCCAAGGCAAGATGGTTCCTCTTGTGGCAGTTTGGATAGGGAACATCATCACCAACTCCAACAGTGTTAAATAGCACATTATGGATTTTGACCGAGTTAACACTAACAAAGAACTATGCCTGCTTATTTCAGTGATCTGTATTCTGTCCCCAGAATCGGAGGACTCCTTGTTCACCAGAATGTCTTCTTATTTAGCTCCATATTTACATGAAACATGTTCACTCCCCTATCACAAAACTGGACTGGTTTGTCCCACACACTTGGCCTGGCAGAATGTGATGGTGGAACCCTAGAATGGTACATTGGACTATACTATACATCATATTGCAGGGGGTGGGAGGGACTGATAACCATTTTTGCATGTTCTCCTATGCAATTAAAATGATAGCCCATTGGGAGGGGGTGGGGAAGTTCTCTCCCAGGCCACTTCTAAATGTGATAGCATTGCAGTTTCAGGGAGGTTTCTTTCCCATAGGGAAACAGTCATACCTGATGGGTTGGTCATGCTGGCTAATGGGAATTGAGAGTTCAGTAATACCTGGTGTTTCTCACTCCTACATTAGAGGGTTCCTGAGCATTGGCTAAATCCAAATAGGCAGGGAGGGTTGGAGAAGAATTCCTATTTTTTTCCAGCAGAGCAATCTGATCATCCAACACTCCTGAAATTGCTTCTGGATATCTCAGTCAGATTATGCACTTATCCAGATTTTGTAATGTAGCTCCTTTGCACAAAAAGGGTGCCCAGAATATGTATTTTATGCATTAATGCATACAATATGTGCTGTTTTATGGAAAAAAGAATGGAAAAGCACTTTAAAATGTGCGTTTTATGTAAAGATGTGTATTTGACCACACATTTTTTTTAAAAAAACACACCCACCAACAAACCTGCATGAAACAGGATAGAAATGACTGGTGGTCAAGCACCAGTGACAGTGGAATGATATAAAATTAGACTGCTGCAGGTTTAGTCATTGCCTCTTCTCAGCAGGGCTAAGGAAGCTTCCTGCTCATGCAGAGATTTTCCCTGGTGAAGACCAGTCTATCGTG
Organism: Podarcis cretensis; assembly: GCF_951804945.1. Lineage (NCBI taxonomy): Eukaryota > Metazoa > Chordata > Lepidosauria > Squamata > Lacertidae > Podarcis > Podarcis cretensis. The sequence continues at coordinate 21,935,568 of NC_137181.1, forward strand.
ACTCTGATTCATGTTCCCTGGTTCTGCTTCCTGGTTCTGACCTCCAGCTTCGCTCCTAGCTCCCATTATCATGCTCCCCACTATCATGGCTCAGCTCTTGACAGACACAAAAGAAAGCAAAGCTGGAAGTTGCAGATCTCTCATCTAATCCAGATACATAGCCAAGCATACTGATGGTGTTACCCTCAACCTTTGAGAAGAGCTTCAACGAAATACAAGCCAAATTCTTTTCCAGCCTACCTAGCTAGCTAAAGGGGCATAGTTTAGTAACATCTTGGGGAAAAATCCATCTGAATGTCTCACACAGCACAGATAAGTGGCAAAGTAAAGTCGGTTTGAAGAGACATGGCTTTATTCCCACCCTCCTTTATTAATAATGACTCAAAATTCTTAGACCCTCCAAATACCCACGTCTTGCTTTGGAGGGGAGATATTCATGCATAATAAACACACAACACTGGTAACGACTCTTTTTGGATAATTTAATCATTTGCTGTGATCTTTGTATAAGGCATTCTGCAGCTACGGTAGATAATGTCATGTATGTTTACTCTAAGTTGTTTTAATTTTTATTTTTTGAAACCAACAAGAATTATTTACAAATTATAAAAAAATACTTGCCAGCCTGTAGCTTGGTAATGCACATTTCGATTTTGTATGCTGCCTTTGCATTTGAATACTGCTTGCGAGTAACATATCCCCGGTAAGCTAAAGAGAGATAGTGAAAGCTTTTTAAAGCAGACACAATTATTTTCACTGAACTACTGATGCATGCTCAGAGTAGAAACAGAGAAGAAATACATTCGGAACCAGGTATATAGATGAGATGTTACGCAGATTCCAAGATCATGATAAGAAAGCACATTTGGATCAATATAAACACAGTTTTCTATGCTCAAAATCAGCCTTCCCCCAAATTGGTACCCTCTAGAAATTGTTGGACAACAACTCTCACCAACCGTGGCCACTGTACATACTAGCTGGGGCTGATGAGAGCACCAGGTTGAGGAAGGGTGCTCCACGTTCAGGACCAAACTATTAGTATTATTCTCTTGACACAAAAGCCCATTCAGTTTTAATAGGGAACAAATCTTAAGTGTGGTGAATGGATCAAAGTTCCACCCATCACATTAAAAGCGTGAAAGCATTAACCATCAAAAGGGCAGATTCTCCATATGTTGTGATAAAAGTTCCGCTTGTGGTTAACACAATGAAATCATAAGAACCACCTACTGGATCAGACCAAAGGCCCATCTAGTCCCACAGCCTGTTCTCACAGTGGCGAACCAGGTGCCTGTAGAAAACAGGTCCCAGTACTGATCCTTGAGGGCCTCCACTTTCTATTTCACTCCATTCGGAAAACTGCCCATTTATTCCTACTCTGTGCTTCCTGCATCTTAACTAATTCCCGATCCACTAGAGGACATCACCTCTTATTCCTTGACTGCTAAGCTTACTCAGAAGTCTTTGATGAAGTATTTTGTCAAAAGCTTTTTCTAAGTCCAGGTACACTATGTACTTGCCTTGTCTTATTCAATGAAATTTCCAATGGTCTTACGCTTAGATTGCTCCTGTTCTTAAAATAACATGTCATTCTTTAAACGGGGCCTGCCATTATATGCCATTAAAAATACAATTTTCTGGAAAATAGTCCACGCGGAGTGGGAACACAACTCTAGGGTGTGTGTGTGTGTGTATACCCATTAACTCCACACCAGCTACAACTGAACCTTCACTAGATATTCCCCAGGCCACCAGTTCAAGGTGCTGTGAGCTTGACACTTGACATCACCATGCAATATATATAAAAAATTATATATCTTAAAATATAAAATTTGTCACTCAAGATGACTAACGACAGCATAAAGGTAACAAAACAAGATAAAATATTATCCAACAACCAGTCAACTGCAACAAAAAGAGCACCTGCTGTTTTACACCGAATTTCTTATTTCACATCAATATGAACAAATACTTGCACATAATTATGTTTGTTACATTGAACCATTACCTGCTTGTATTTTAATTGCACTTTCTTCCCTTTTCTCCTTTATCTTTTTGTATCTCTTTGAGCCAAGCCACCCTCTGACATACGCTTGAATCAAAACAATCCTGTTAATGGTCTCCTTTCGCATTAAGTTCAGCTGCTCTACATGATAGTATTTGAGAAATACCTGTAGGAGGTAAAAAGAGAAGAAAGAACTACATGGAAGGCTGACGACTCCTTCCATCCATAAATGGCACCCCCAGTGTTGGACTCCCCAGAGTTTAAAATAAGCAGTTGTAGATCTGCCTTAATAATGACTGTTTGTTCTTGAGGAATATATTTCTCTATCTCTCTGCCAGTCCTGGACTCATCAGAACAGGGAAACTACTGACAAACACAATAACTTTTAATTCCAAGCTGGCTGAAATGCATGTGAACTTGCATACCACATCATAACAAATCATAATGTACTTATCCAACACACTTTCCCTCTCCTTAGATCTGGCTGTAATGGCGGAGCAGGCAGAGAATATGGGACAGTCTCCTTAGGAAGGCATTTAGTTGCACCCAGTTATACAGGTGGAGCTGAGATCAAAGGAACTCAGTTACTGCTTCAGCTCCAACATGATGTGAGAATTTAGACTGGACAACTTTTAGTTTATCTACCTTTTACTCACCCACCTGCCCAAAGAAAAGAATGAGAGTGTAAGGTGATGTTTTATGAAGTGCAATGCACACATGATTGATAAGAGCAATATACTGTATCTAGTGTTAGTGAATCTGTAATCCTCAACAAGAGACTGGACGCCACACCTTAACAGGCCCCAGTGGAATTTATTTCATAAAATGTATATACTGCTTTTTTTTTTAAAAAAGCACCAAAATGGAATTTTCTGTCTTCATCTTTCCTGTCTTCTCTGCAGCCCATAAGATTACAGTAGGGAAAGACTTACTGTACCCAATGTACAGTAGGTGGTACATTGGGTAGTTTTGTGGGTAGGGAATGGATGGATCTGTGAGATGGACAAGGAGCTTTTGGGACCATGTTGCCCTTAGATCCCCGGCCACAGCAAGATGTAGCCTCATTCCAACTTGTATTAGCAGAAGCAACTCTTTTCAAATCCATAAATATAGTCATTTATTCAATTTATTTCAACGGGGGCTGCATCTAATGAGCAAAGATACTACCTTAGTTTTCCCAAGTATCCAGTTATCAAGCTGGGCTTTTTCCAAGATGGCAGCGCACGTTTCAGGGCTTACAGGGGGTTTGTCACTTGATTTGTAACAAAGGAGATAGTATCTAAGACAGAGAGAGAGAGAGAAACCCAAATCCTTTAGTACTTCATTTGCAAAAGACATTCAGTGCCAATCAGTTAACTTTTATTTCATTCATACAAACTGTGAACTTGCATGCATAACAGTTCACATCTGAACTGATCAGCACATTCAGAAAAACCATGTGGTACAGCCCCCAGTGGCGAATGGTAAGTCTGAATGGTCTCCAACATAAAAACGAAAGAAGTGTATTTCCAGATATCAAATATATACCAGAGAGAAGGCTAAACAACAGGTCTTCTTCCTGACAAACACAAGTTTTGCACAGGAAGCAGGTTTTCTGAATGGGAGAGCATTCCGTCATATGTTTCCCCAGCTGCCTTCTGATGCAGCGCAGCCTGAGAGCAAGCGTTTTTCTGAATATATAGATTGGGCTTCACTCCAACTTACAATGCTCGCAACTTGCTTCTGAGTCAAACGACTCTTTAGAGCTAACCTTCACCACTCGCACACACAATAGAATAGCACAGGGGTCAGCAACCTTTTTCAGCCGTGGGCTGGTCCACTGTCCCTCAGACCATGTGGTGGGCCGGACTATATATATATTTTTTTGGGGGGGGGAATGAACGAATTCCTATGCCCCACAGATAACCCAGAGATGCATTTTAAATAAAAGCACACATTCTACTCATGTTAAAACACACCGATTCCCGGACCGTCCATGGGCCGGATTGAGAAGGCGATTGGGCCACATCCAGCCCCCAGCCCTTAAGGTTGCCTACCCCTGGAATAGCATAACTGTTCTTCAGTGTATTGTTGGTTGGCTGTATTTATTGTTTTCGCTGCTCCTAATTTATTGTGAAGGAATTGTTTAAGGTGAATTTTACTGTATCCGGAAAGCTGCTTCTTTGTAGACAGAAGTACAGCACAGGATGTTTAATCTGTGCGGCATTCCTGAATCAAAATGCAATGCCTGTTCTCCAAGCACATTTCACCCCCACTTTTTCAGAAGCTTTCCCAGCATCAAGAGATGATTCACACATGCTTGTCAATGCTGGTTGACTTTAACGGCAAGCGATGATTTGCATGTGTGAACAGATAGCTGGAAGGATGTGGGTGGCGCTGTGGGTTAAACCACAGAGCCTAGGACTTGCCAATCAGAACATCGGTGGTTCAAATCCCCGTGACGGGGTGAGCTCCCGTTGCTCGGTCCTTGCTCCTGCCAACCTAGCAGTTCGAAAGCACGTCAAAGTGCAAGTAGATAAATAGGTAACGCTCTGGCGGAAAGGTAAACGGAGTTTCCGTGCGCTGCTTTGGTTCATCAGAAGTGGCTTAGTCATGCTGGCCACATGACCCGGAAGCTGTACGCCGGCTCCCTCGGCAAATAAAGCAAGATGAGCGCCGCAACCCCAGAGTCGGCCATGACTGGACCTAATGGTCAGGGGTCCCTTTACCTTTACCTTTTACAGATAGCTGGAGATATAATACTGCAGACAAAACATCTGTATTGCCTTGTATCACTGAAAGGGCAAGACTTTTCAGTGGTGACATTTCCCACCTTTAGCTGGCAGTTGGCCCATGTGCAGCAATCCAGTGTAGAAAAGCCTAAGTGAACCAGAATCTGGTTTGGTACTAAAATGTCACTTCTGGACACAGTCTACCAAAACAACATTTGTAAAGGACTTACCGCTCTATGAAGTTAGCAAAGAGAATACGGTGAGAATAACCCTGTCTCCGGATCCGTGCCGTTTCCAGAATTCCCGTGTAGCGCAGCTGTACCAATACCTTTTCTCTGTCATATTTGTTTGCCTGTCGATCATTGTTCGGCTTAATGCAGCGCACAAAGTGAGGTTGGCCAACCACCATTTTAGATAACAAATCCATGAGCGAATACTGAAAAGGAAATACGGGGAGAAGCCTTTGGAACCCCTTCCTTACAGTATCTTTCTTGTGAGTGCTCAAAAGCTTTGTAAAACTTGTATTCTTTGAGATCTTTTTGAATTTTCCTTGCACCAAATTAAGAAGATTATGGGCCTGCCCACGGTTTCTGTAGGCAATTATACAGTACACTGTATTTGCGGTACCCCTGTAATGCATCCGGTATAACACGCGTGCAGAAAATTCACCTATAGCAGGAACTATTACAGTTGCACTGTTCCCATGCTGAAAACACCTATATCCTACCACAGGCACATAATTTCACAATTGATTACTGCCTTAAACTGTACTTTTATGGCAAATTCTAGACTCCAAAAGCAAGGTTTGCTGCCCTAGTAGTTGAAGGTGTGCGATCTACATTTATTAAATTTATTAAATAAATAACACTTTTTCAAATAGGTTGCATATGAGCTTTTGATTGTTCCAAAGAAACTGAGAACATTCATTGTGTTGACTTTTCCAACAGGTAAGTAAATCGTGGGGTTGCTTTATGTACTGTACTGAACTGGTTTCTAAAACAACAATGAAATTTGTAAAAGTTAGTGTTGTAAATTGCTATGTAGATTCTTAAGAAAGGCTTGAAAAGCAGTCCGTGCAGCTTATAATTTACAACACTTGTGTCATCTTCTAGCTGATATGCACACTGTCACTTTTAAGCACTACTTCTTGGTTGCATACTTCTGTGCTCAAAGTCATGTAAGAAATCTCAGTATGACCTTTAGTGCTCAGAATTATTAATCCTATTTTGTTGTGGCTCGTGGCTTAAAACAAAACATTATAAAAGGGTCCTGTGGCCCCCTGTCTATTCTGCAGCCTTTATGAGCAGATGGGCGATGTAATTGCCTGTTGACAAGAAATTGTTAATGGCAGTTATGGCATGATGTTCTGACAGGTGTTCTGGAGAGTGTTTCCAATGGAGATTCTTATGTAAAACCAAGGAGCTAATTGTGCATCAGGTTGACTCAAAGGAAAATAACAGCAATAATGGAATAGCGCATTATTCAAATGTAAATTCAAAAAGTGCATTATGTTCTCCTTTGGTTGTGGACTGTAGAGTACCAATTTGGATGTGTACCACAGAATTATAATATTATCAGTGCAATAATAATGAAGCCCAGCCAACATGGACAAAGCGACTGTTAAAATGTTTGGCAGTGACACGTTTAAGTGCTGTTATGAACATTAAACATGCTAACAAACCACAGCCAGACTCTTTTTCTGACTGTCATTCTGTCCCTGTGGATTTTGGCCTCTCATACAAAATAGGGCCTGTTCAACCAATAATATCAACTATATTGTATTTTGCTTAGGGCAGTGAAGCTTCTGTCCCCCAATTGGCTAAGCTGCGATAGAAGCATAACAGGTTCAGTTTTCCTGGGATCTAAACGGTTTTTGTCATTTTTATGTGAGGAAATGAAAGTTGTCAGTTTGATTGGGATTGAAATCCATGGTAGCCATGGAAAAAAGAGATAAAACAAACCTTCCTGTGGTTTTCTCCTTGACTAGAAGGACCACCTCTCCTGGTATGTCCCATGGAGGACCTTACGGTCTTCAAACAAAAATATCTTGGAGGTCCCGGGCCACAGGGAGGTTAGGCTTGCCTCAACCAGAGCCAGGGCTTTTTCAGCTGTGGCCCCGATCTGGTGGAACGTTCTGTCACAAGAGACTACGGCCCTGTGGGACTTGACATCTTTCCGCAGGGCCTGCAAGACAGAGCTGTTCCACCAGGCCTTTGGCCAAGGCACAGTCTGACCCCCTCCTTTGGTAATCCTCACAGAACTCTAGCCCAATGGTTGCCATTAATTTGATTCTGAATTGATTTTAGAATGAATTGATTTTAGAATGTTGTTTTACTTTTATTGTTGTTAGCCGCTCTGAGCCTGGCTTCCGCTGGGGAGGGCGGGATATAAATGAATTATTATTATCATTTAGCAGTTCAAACACGGAAACCATTCAATAGAGAGAGGAACCTTAGCTCAGAGGGGCCTGGCAGAAGTTCCCAGGTTCAGTCTTGGGCATCGCCAGTTAAAAAGGCTCAGGGACCAAGGCCAGGAAAGATCTGTGCCTGAAACCTTGGGGAGCCAAGTGCTGCCCATCAGTGGAGACAATGCTGGGTTAGATGGGCTGATAGTCTGACTTACACGGCAGAGCCTTTTGTTCACATGGCTCGAATCAGCAAATGGCATGGGCAGGGAAATGCCAGGGACCATGAGACTTGGAGGATCAACTGTGGGGAATACAGGTACCCTTCTACTAAAAAAATAATAATACTGAGAAGACAAGAGCCATGTGAGATGGCCCTGTCACCACATCCCCTGCTGAGCTAACTTGCAGGTGCACCAGAGAAACATTTGGCCAGCACCTAGCCTCCCCCTCAAGGTCACATGGGAGATGAAAAAATATATATCAAAGAGCCAGAAGAGATATCTTGAAATGTAAACATCTGGGAAATGGCAGGGTATCAGTTTGAAGAAGAAGAAGAGTTTGGATTTGATATCCCGCTTTATCACTACTCAAAGGAGTCTCAAAGTGGCTAACATTCTCCTTTCCCTTCCTCCCCCACAACAAACACTCTGTGAGAAGTGTGACTAACCCAAGGTCACCCAGCAGCTGCATGTGGAGGAGCGGGAACACGAACCCGGTTCACCAGGTTACGAGTCTACCACTCTTAACCACTACACCACACTGGCTTGAGTGGACCAGGGTGCCCTGAAGTGTTTTTCCTCAGAGGAGAACCTGTGGCCCTCCAGATTCACCCCCCTCCCACTACGTACTGGTCATGCTGGCTTGGCCTGATGGGAGTTAGAGTCCAACAACATCTGGAAAGGGACAGGTTATATGCTAGTCTAAAAGCAAGTTCCAAGTGAATTACCTTATCCCTAAGGAGAAATAGAACTATTGCATCTATAGAGATGGGCCCAGAAATCAGCAGGCTGGCTGCTGCATAAATCATATATATTAAGAGGAAGAATAACAGCTAAAGCTTACTCTGAAATATGAAGCAACTGTCTGCGTTTTCATATTGGTTGTTTCCCTCGGATGATGCGTGGAATCCTCCGGCTCACTCTATATGTATCAAGAAAGAAAATAGCACCTCTTATCTATACAGTGTCTGAAGCTTATTGCACCAGTTCAACAAAGTGTCCTCTTAAAGAACACTATTAATAATAAAAAATAGTCATCCTAAGCTGCAGATGCTACTGAGTAATCACTAGGAAATTCAGAGGTTATTACACTAAAAACATTACAATACTTTATCACACTGTACACACATGCAGAAACACACACATATACAGAACACAGTTTGATAACTGAACATACAGACAGATATCTGTTGCAAACGCATTTGAAGGAAAAATGGTTTGTCTAGATTTCTCTCTTTCTTTTTTTTTTAAAAAGATTAGGACTGTTAACATCCTGCAAATAATAATTCTGTACCCTTGTCACAATGGTTGTTTTAAACAGCCTGATTAACCCCACAGCCAGAACCTTGGTATGCTCTCATTTTAAATAAACATACCAATCAGGAACACATTTACTTGGAATTAATACTTCAGTGTAGTCCAGGAAACATACTTGCAAGGAAGCAGGCTTAGGGATGAGTGCTAAGGACAGTGACAGCAGAGAATTAATTTAGCTTTCCCTGAAGTAGTTATAAAACTATAGTCAGAAAGAAGGGAAATGTAGGTTTTTTTACCTCACGGAAGGAATACGAATTGCACAACACAAAGAAATCCAGCTAAACAGAAAAGAAAACAGGAGAGATAAAGAGAGAGGGAGAGAAACCAAGGAAGGGGTTACTTGCTTACTTTTTTTTGGTTTTGTTTTAGTAGTAGCAACAACAGCATTGCCCCTCTCGACTTCAATATACGGGTCCAGGCGGCTGCCCATGCGGTTTCCTTACCTTAGTTTGGCTAATTGATTTCTGTGGCGTCCATGTCTGGTAGTTTACCGCACTCTTGGTTTTCGTATGTGCCAAGTTACCTAAGAGAAGAGAGAAGGCACCTTATTCAAGATGTCCACCCCTCTAGATATTAGTCCAGGGATGAGCAGAAGGCTGATCTACTGGGATAACTCTGGGAGACTTGCAATTGATCCGAAAGATTTCTGACTCCCAACTGTTTGACAATAGCAGTGGCAGAACGACTACCTCTCCCTATGACTGATGAAGTGGAAAAAGCTTGTGCAGAGGTCGCACACCCAGGAGGTCAGAGCCTCAACACCCCCCTTCCCAGCAGTGGTGTTGCTTGCGGCTTACTGGAGGGAAAGGGCTGAGGGAGCAGGGAGATCAGGAGTGTGCAGGTGCACCGGCAGGAGTGACAAATTGTTTCCACTGGTGCACCTGCACCGTGCAAACCTCCTTGCCCCCTCTCCCTCCGATGAACAGCAGTGACACTGCTCACAGGAAGTTAGCGTTGTGGTTCCACCCAACTGGGCAAGCTGCTTCTGAGTTTGGAGCAACCAGGAATAGCTTTCTGGGTAGAACGAGGGTATGTTCAGCTCAGTTCTGGTACTCAGAAGAAATCCCTGTGCTCAGCATCTGCTTAAGCAGCACCATATTCTTTAGTTCCAAGTGAATGTATTTTGCCTCTCAGGGCTCTAGTAAAAAACAACAACAACCAGTGGTCCCCCCCCCCAAAAAAAAATGTTTGGGGTACTCTCATTTTCCTACTCATATTGAAATACTGCCCCTCAATGAGGCCAAACTTAGATTCACAAAATGTTTAGGGGTATGTATCCCCCCAGAAAAAAGCACTGACAACAACACAGTAGATTCCATAAGATTGAAGTCTGCCCTCCATGTATGATTATTATTAACAAATTTATAGACCAGATGAAACTTTTTATGTATGCAAGCACGGCTGTGCGGATTCTGTTAGTCCAGAAATGGAACTATGCTGAAATGGCAAAACTTACAGGAAGAATAAGAAACCAGGAAGAGGAGGTCTTTAATAAAGAGTGGGGAAAGTTTATAATTTATTTGAAAAACTATTGCAAACAATTACACACATTGGTAAGATTGACAGAAAACTTGTATCAAAAATTTGAACTATGGAATGAAAAAGGATTTATCAGAATAGTTACGAAAGAGATGCAGAGGTGAAAATCATTAGATTAAGATCCACAATGGAGGGAGGGAAGTCAAAGGGGACTACCGTATATTTTATTTATTTTTTAATTCACTTGTTTAAATAAAATAAAAAATACAAAAATAAAATTTATTTAAAAAAACATAATACATGTAGCTTTCAATGAGCCACAAGCACATTCCTCATTTCCCTTCTGCTTGTGAAGAGAGAAGATAATGAATAATTGGCATTTACATTTATTCTCCAAATCTTATTGATGTGATTACAGACACCAGAGCCCCCCTTATCACCCTCGCCTTTTGTGGAACTGCACTACCTTAGAGAAGTGACTGGTGTGTTCTGCATCATTTTGAAGCATATCGTACAATTTTATGATGGCCTACCAAGCTCTAATAAAAACGAGGAACAAGTCTTAGAGTGCATTGCCCACGCTGGTGCAGGAAGCAAAGAGGGAGGCTATATTAATGAGCATTTTAAATGCCCTTATAAAGGGTTTATTTTTATGTTTTGCATTTATATCCAACTTTTTTCTCCAAGGAGCTGGAGATGGCATACATGGTTCTCTCCCCCTCCTTGGGTAATCCCCACAATAACCCTGTGAGGTAGGTATGGCTGAGAGACAGCGGTCGGCCCAAGATCACACAGTGAGCTTCATGGCTGAGTGGGGAATTGAAAACCTAGTCGCCCAGATCTTAGTCTGACATTCAAACCACTACACCACAACTGCCTCCATCCCCTGCAACTCTATTGACAGGCCCCCACCTGGTCCCAGAGCCAAACCCCAGCTGCGCCGTTGCCTGCCTCCTGATGGACAGCTGAGCAGCCTTTGCTAAACTTTCTTCTTTGTGTGGACTATGGTAGCCTGCAATTCAGATAGGGCAATGCGGACTAGCAGGGCCTAGTCTGTTTACTATGTGATTTGTGGGGACTTGGTGCACCCAGTTTAGAGCATTTGCTCCAAGATTTTTTAAAACCCTTGACTATGAAAAATTCTAATCCCAAATGCCTTCTATAAAGCGACTTCCTCATTACAATTCCAGAAGTGGCTTCAATTATGCAGAATTTAAATATAAATTAATCTTGCAGTTGGGTACTTGGGGGAGGGAACAAACAATATACACTTGTGGGAAAACTAATTATGTGCTGGCTGCTGAAATAACTGACAAATAGTGCATAAGCATAATTTGCATTTTTCATATTCTCATGCCATATTTGAGGTGAGCAGTGACAAATATGACCAGAATGGCTGACCAGCATTGCCGGCGGCTTCCTTTCAGCTCCGCCCCCGGGGCCGCAGCCGATTGGTTGGTGGTGCAGGTCACCTGGATGACGCCACAGCCTACGGGGACAGCCCAGGGGTCAGAGCCATGGTTGGCGTGACCCCCTGGGTCAGGGGAGCCAGCGATGGGTCACAAAAGCCGCCCACGTCATGACTGGTGAGTGGTCACTGCTGGTTTACTTATATATGTGGTTGATGGATAATAAACATGAACCAAACACTATGCATCCTTGGGGGGGGGGGGTGGCAGAGGGTGCAATTGGAGCCTGAGAGAATGTCAAATGTAAAGAGAAAGAAGGTATCTTTTTTCATATGTGGTACCACATATGGTCCTGTAAGATTGCAAAAGCCTTCTGGGAAATGATCCATAATGAATTGAAAATAATGTTGAAAACAACCTTTGTTAAAAAAACTAGAAGCTTTTCTTATAGGTATACTTGGAGACGAGGTGCCGAAAGACCAGAATAAACTATTTATGTATCCAACCACGGCTGCCCAAATGATATATGCTCAAAACTGGAAAGAGGCTTTGGCCCCCAAAAGAGACCATTGGCAATTAACATTGATAGAATTCACAGAGATGGCGAAACCTACTGGAAGATTATGAGATCAAGACAATAGACTTTTTGTAACAGAATGCGGGAAACTGAAAACATGAAAACAAATTGGAAACAATTAAAAACATTAGCAGGATTGATATAAACAAGAGCAGTAAGAAATTTACAGGAATTATAAAGGATAAATTTGTAAAAAGGATAAATTTGGATTTGCAGTAAGAAAATAAGAAACTATAGAAGGGGAGGGAAGGAAGTCGCAGTAAATATTTTTGATTTGTGTAGAATTATATTCATTGTTGAATATTGCAAAATGGAAAAAATATAATAACAAAATAAAAGAATGTCAAAAGAAGAGTTCATATTTTTTCTTTCGAGTCCTTCCTTTATTATACTACAGCCAATTTCCCCTGCAACATAGTGCTATGCAAGAGTAGGGGCACAGAGTTGCACCTTACATTTTTTTTACTGGACGTTAAGTAAATAAATCGTTCCCCCATGACTTTTCAGCTCAGCTGCTTTGCGCAGAAGAGTTCAAAGGCTGAACTCTTGACATCTCCAAGTAGGTATGCCAGAGGCACCTGCTATAAACCCTGGAGAGTGGCTGCCAGTCAGTGTAGACAATAGCAAGCTATATGGACCAATGATCTGACTCAGTGTAAGGTAGCTTTCTCAGTTCCTAGTCTCTGAAACCCACGGAAGTGCAACAGCTGAGGCACAGGGGTTCTGCAGCAGACCGAACTGTGTGGAAAGAGTTCCCAGAGGGTAGGACATGTGGAAGGACGGCTTGTAGGGAATGTTTCCTGGATGAGGGCAACACATCTGCTGTGTAGCCTTCATTCTGCTGCTCCTTTCCTGTGGCGCTCAGTAACGTGGCAAATGCCTGCTTCCTTGGTAAGGTGAAAGATGCTAGCCCAGTTGTGAACTCAAAGGCAGGCAGCATCTAACACTGGACCTGTCAAAGGGTAGCATTAGTACTGTAAGACACATTACCTGTTTTTGTAAGAGGGTGGATTACCAGCTGCCGAGTCAAATAGTTTTCCGAGGATCGCAAGAGCAGTACAATGTCAGCTGGTAAGGTGTCTCGGTTTTTGTTCAAGAACCCACTTGCATTATAAAGAACCTATTTTTTTTTTAAAAAAAAGGACAGCAAAAGTTATACAGCAAATTTTCTTACGTTGACCAATACTTCCATGCATTAGGCCTACTGATTCCAATTTCAAACCATTCATTAAAAGCTACAAAGTGGTAACAATCTACAGCAGTGGTGGTAGTGTGGAGATGCTGAGCTGTTCTCCTGACACCGTCCTTGCTGCTTACCTGTATGGGGTTGTGAACAGGGTGGTGGCATGGTCAAAACTGGACCTCTACCACCCACCCAACACTGCAGTGATGCTGGTGTTAGGAGGGCATGTCTGCCTCACCACATGCTTGGCTACTGGTGACATATGAACTGGGCCTCACGCTGTAATCAGAAAGCTGAATCACTTGCTACCTCACCCACTTCTGATCCAAAAAAACCTAACATGCCTACAATGGGTCTGTTAGTGAAAGAGGCGCTGCTTCAGGTAGTTCCCAAATTTGTATTCCATTCCTTTGTTTTTACAGTTGCATTGCGTATGCATGCCTTAAACAGCAAAAAGGATGCCATGACTGTTTGTTTTTGGGCTGTGATACGGGAGGATTTCTCTCCCAGCAAAATTTTTCCATTTATTAGGAAGAATATAAATGATTATTCTGAACCAATTATTTTTAATTATCTGAAGCCTCATGTCCTCATGTGCCAGAAAGTAAACATGTATCATGATATATTATTGAAATTATGCAATTTGATAGTGTTCTATAACCTACTTTGGAAGAATTCTGCTTTGATAAGTAGCCTAAAAATTATTTTTATAAACCAAACAAATAATTTTACCTTCCCAGCATAATGGTAAATCCCAAACGTCAAGTCTATTCTTTTTGGTCTCCAGAAATATTTTGATTTCAGGTTGTCTTCAAATTTTTCTGTAAGGGAAACACACAGGTTTTATTCTAAGTGAATAACATAAATGCACTTATGCCCATGGTTGCTTTCCACCACCTATTCCTTCTCCATCTGCAAATGAGTAGGCATGTGCAGATGCTTCCATAAAAACTTCTAATACTGTTTTGGTGGTTTCTTCTCAATTGATGTAATACAAATGGCCAACTAGTGGTGGTGGTCATAAGACCATTAACTGCAGGGTCTAAAATTACCTGGCTGCACCACTGCATGTAACTCACCCCTGCTGTAGACAACACTGAGCTAGTTAGTCTGAAGGTGTCTTTCAGTAAAAGGCAGCTTCCTATGCTCGCTCTTCCCAAAGGCACAATAATAATAATGAATAATAATAAATTTTTATTTATACCCTGCCCTACCCGGCCGAGACCGGGCTCAGGGCAGCTAACACTGAATATAAATACAGTAAAAACATTCAAAACAAAAACACAAACAAAAAAACAACAACCCCAAAACACACACACACACACACACACACACACACACAAAAACAAACAGTTGATTAAAACATAAGTTAGAATACAGTTTAAAATGCAGCCTCGTTTTAGTGGTAGCCTATAGATCAAAGCCATAAGGGGAGAAAACGTCAAATATTCTCTGGGGCCAACTATCCATGCTTGCGCTACATGGATTTTTCCCAGCGAGGGAAAATTTATATACAAGTCCCATATAAGGGGTTCCATTAAAATAAATAAATAAATGAATTGCTCTGATTGGCAGTGGTTGTCCAGAGGTTGAGACTCAAGTTTTCCCTGCCCCTAGCTGGAGATAGCAGGGATTGAACCTGGAATCCTTTGACAACGGAATATGAAAACACAAGGAAATGCTCTTTAACTTGGACTGTTAATACCAGTGCACCTTTAAGAACAAGCTGCAAACAGCTTACCCACAAGCGTCTGATCAGTGGCGCGAGGAAACCGGCTTTCCTCATCAAGCAAGGACAATAATCCCATTGGTTTTTGCAGGAACATATCTAACAGGGGCCTGTTGTCTTCATACTCAATAACTCGTGCATCAACACCTTCGTACAGGTATTCATTCTGCAACAGAGGACAAAATGTGCTTTGCTGAGCAACACTGCAAAGTGCTTCATGTAAATGAAGAACACAGAAGGGAGTCGGTGCTTTTAGGTTAGCTGTCAACCCCTCACCCCACCCCGAAATAAATCTGTTCTGCAGCAAATCTTTCATCCTCTGCTCCGGTTTGGGGAAAACGAAAACCCCTGTTTCCCGTCAAAGGCATTTTTATGACCCCAAATCTCCACACTAAGTATTTTTAAACCTACAGACATGATTCTGAGTATAAGATGACTAAAACATCGCCATGATCCTCATATGAACCAGAACAAACACTTCTGTGTTGTGCTGATAAAAGATTTTCCTAAAATAGTCAATTCTTGTGAAAAGTAGCCAGGTTGACAGGGTTGAAAATGCAGGTCTGTGTGGGGGGAGATTAAACCACTATTTATGAATTCCCAGTCAGCTTTCGTATGACGAAAGCGCAGTCTCCCCACTGATGTGACATCCTGACAGGAAATAGCCACCATGCAATAACCTCCCATCTTCTTTAAGTCTCTGGCTTCGCCATCAAAATTACCAAAAGCAGCATCAGGGAGCGCTTAATATGGGTACAGTTAATACCTGTCTCTTAGAGTAAAGCTGTACATTGAGTGGGAGCTGGTTTATGTGATTTGTGGTGGCTGGTGATTCCCCAGTGTTTTCTCAATGAGCTGAAATTGGTGTTTTTGCTCCAATTAGAATGATAAATGCCAATTT
This sequence comes from Podarcis cretensis, assembly GCF_951804945.1. Taxonomy (NCBI): domain Eukaryota; kingdom Metazoa; phylum Chordata; class Lepidosauria; order Squamata; family Lacertidae; genus Podarcis; species Podarcis cretensis. The sequence goes on from NC_137181.1 coordinate 21,951,507, forward strand.
TCATTATATTTTAGCAATATATTCTATCTTGTTGGGTTTTTTTTGGAAACCTCTTTGGAAACTTTGCTGAAGGGTGAGTGGTTAATTAGAATTATAGAATTGTAGAGTTGAAAGGGACTGCTGGGGTCATCTAGTCCAACCCCTGCAATGCTGGAATCTTTTGCCCAGCATGGGGATTGAACCTATGACTCAGATTAAGAGTCTCCTGCTTTCCCGACTGAACTATGGGTGGTATCTCCACCTCTTTATATATCTCTAAATGCAGATATGTGATAGGTTGTCATAGCCACTATGATTTGTCCAGTTAGCATTGCATGCATAGGAGCTGTTACATTAAGTGACCAGTGCAAAAGCAGCTACAGCAAATAGCTTGAATCTGAGCCATTCAGGTTAATAGTCCCCTTCTCTTGGTTATAATGATATGCGTTACGTGGGTTAAGTGCATTTTACAAATATATATATATTCTGTCTCTAAAGCAAAAGACACATTAAGCAGCAGAGTAGCCATCTGGAAACCACTTATTCAAAGTGCAGTTAAAGGAGTTATTTTAGATTATAGCGTATTCCAAAGGGACAAGCCTATTTATTACCTTATTTGGCACTGTAAAAGCCTACTCTTCCAGGTGAGAGCTGTTTTTCCCCTCACTTATTCTTGTAGTATGAAACTGGGAAGAGTTTTTACTAAGCCACCCTTGAAATGGCAGGATGCATGCTATGAAGTGGGGGAGGGAAGGAAAACCATCTCTCCTTCTTCCACTATAAAGGGAGAATTCTGGGGAGTAGAAAAGGTACCCTCTATATGGCAATTAAGCTGCACTTTGGTTCAGAGCAGAGAGCCAGCTCCGAATCTACAGCACAGTGGAGGAAATTTTCAGGTGGGCAGTAAAGAGGTTCTTTCCTTCCTCTTCTTCCTCCAGAAACCCTCCCCCAATGCTCTCCAAGTCTCCTGATTCAGGCTGCTAAGAGCTCATATTAAGAGTTTGGGAATATCTAAACTTAGGGTTCTTCCAGATGACCCTTTTAAAGCATTCATCCTGGCTTGCTTGCACAAAGCTTGTGGGAAGAATGTAAGCAGGACCAGAGCTCAACAATTGAGATGCTCGCCATATAGCAACTGTTCCATGACAAGCACCCATCCTGATTTGCTTGATGATCTTCTCATTTTTTCACCCTACGTGTTCCAGTGCATTCCACTGCCATTTTCCTAACCACAAAAAAGTCAATTTCTTTGCAAAAGCGGATTTGTTGTGCTTCGGCAACAGAGTGCTTTAATCCACTTCAGTGGCACAAACCCAGCTTACCCCGGTATGCTCTTGAATTCCTCCCACAAAATACTGACAGTCGGGGGGGGGGCAGCATAATAAAAAAAGGAGTTTACTAGATCGAGGCTTATAGTCAGCAGTTTCTGTAACATTTGCTCTTTTCCTTGACTGGGGAATCTTTTCCTAAACAAATACCCCACTGCCATTTTAAACTGTTAAATATTCATTTTTCACCCTTTTAATAAGCTCCTGAAGTCTGTTGACTGACCCTTCAAGTTCATTAGCATTTTGGTAATTGCACTATCTCATTTGGCATCCGTCTTAAAAAATCAGATTAAACTGTACAGTCAGACTAACCCCCCCCCCACCTTTTGAATTGCAGTAAATTTCAAAACTGAAATAAAAGCAAATTGTCATTTCCTTCCCCCACAGAATATTCATGGTTAATATGCTTGTTGGCAAATGATTATAAAAGTTCCAGGTTTTTAAAGAGCTGCTCTGTATGATATTCACTTAAAAAAAAAGAAATTCTGCTGCTGAACCATAAATTACACAGTACACCTTATTCCTCATGAAAACAACATAGCATTTGCACCAAACCTATTATCACTGTGTTCTGTTGCCTGGATACTGTAAATGGGAAGCCTAATGTAGTTTTAGATGGACATTTAAATTGCAGAAAGCAATCATACAGTTCTGCATAGAATGTATTATAAACAAAGCATTTTACAGTCTTTGGTTGTTCGTTGGCTCTCCAACAGAAGTTGTAGGTAACTTCTCCTAGATAAAATTGGGTATGGGTTCAAAATTACCAAGCTCACTTTCACCAGGCCCACCCACAACCTTTTAGCCTTTGCGTTAAATGCTCTTTTTACATGTAGAATGACCTTATCCTTAAAAATGAGCAGGATAGACAAAAGAAAGTACTTCATGCGCCAAATCGGGTCCTCCCTTAAAGAGGGCACGTATTGCAGTGAGACCTGGAAAACCGGCACCCTGTGTTGTGGGTGGGTACGATTGGTCAGCCACAACACCCGATTGGTAGGTCCCTCGAAGCTGTGTACAATCTGGCCAATGGGACGCAGTCCAAACGGTTTGAGGGACCTATTTATGCCCATGCACGTGACCCAGAGCTTCCTCTTTCGGTGTGTGCATTCGGAACACCCGCCCACCTCTCCCTACTTTTAGGGCTTTGCATTTGACCTTGCTATGCCGTCGTGTCGTCTGTCGTTGGGACAGGGGCACGGCAGGAATTTCCCCCACTTGGCTGATTGGCTCTTGCCATTTGGGTTTTGCCTGCCGCATAGCAAATCGTCACAACTTGTAAGGTTGCAGATAGGCTCTGGTTCAGGTGATAGGGATGGAAGAACACTCTCGCCATCCCTATGTGAAGGGTATTCCGTTAAAGGAATCCAGGGACTCGATGGTTTGGTCAACCCTTGAGAGGGTGTTGTGCCCGTGCCTGAGTCTAGGAGGACATTTGGGTGATGGAGTTAGCCTGTTCCCGGCTTTCCACTTATCCAGGTGTTCACCCTAGGTTGACCTATGCTGGAACCCTGGGTCAGCGCTACCTGCATGGCAGGGAGCTAGTCGAATCAGAGCCTATGCAACCAGTCACTTTCTGTAATCAATAAAGTTGTGACCTAAATTCTGCCAAAAACCAAAAACAAAATTTTGAGTCAAGTGTGAATTTATTTAGGGGGGAGGTTTCTGGGTCTGAACTCGCAAATAGTTAAACTATGAAATTCACTCTCAGAAGTAACGGTGGCCACCAACTTGGGTGGCTTTGAAAGAGGACTAGACAAATTTGGTTACGGTAAAGCTATCCATAGTTATGAGCCACAATGACTTCCTCATGCTTCTATTGCTGGAGGTTGCAAGCCTGTGAATACCAGCTGTTGGGAATCACAGGTGGAGAGAGTGGGGCTGCCCTTGGTCAGGGGCTTCCGATGAGCATCTGGTTGTCCACTGTGAGAAGAGGATGCTGGGTAAAAGAGAGGCATTTCGTTCTTATGTCCTTAAACAGGACTTGGGTGGTGCTGTGGGTTAAACCACAGAGCCTAGGACTTGCCGATCAGATCAGCGGTTCGAATCCCCACAACGGAGTGAGCTCCCGTTGCTTGGTCCTTGCTCCTGCCAACCTAGCAGTTTGAAAGCATGTCAAAGTGCAGGTAGATAAATAGGTACCGCTCCAGCGGGAAGGTAAACGACGTTTCCGTGCGCTGCTCTGGTTCGCCAGAAGCGGCTTAGTCATGCTGGCCACATGACCCGGAAGCTGTACGCCAGCTCCCTTGGCCAATAAAGCGGGATGAGCGCTGCAACCCCTGAGTCAGCCACGACTGGACCTAATGGTCAGGGGTCCCTTTACCTTTACCTATGTCCTTAAACACCTCCCAAGCAGGGGAGGTAAAGAGACTGAAAAGGTCTGCTTGGTCACACTTGTCAGCCCTGCTTCCACCAGAGGGTCTTGCACCTTGGAGGGCCTGACACGTGTTGCACATGTGCTGTTGAATCGTCGGGAGGAGGCCGAGTTCAGTGTGGCTTCCTCTCTTGCGCTCAGGAGAAGCCAGCCACTGAACTGCACCTCTCTTGGCTCTGCACTCAGCCTCCTCCACCACCTCAACATTGAGGGGGCCCGGGCCTCTGCCAGCCAATATGGAGGGGGGTCGAAGACACCTCCGCCTCTAGGAGTTGGCATGCCTATCCTCCACCATATTCCTTGGGCTTGCCCTACATTCAGAATGTGTGAGAAGGGGTTCTATGCACATAGATTACCATGCTCATTAAGCATGGGGCTGAGGGATGCATTAGCTGAGAGGTGCTCTCCCTGTCAGTGTGCAAAAGGGGTTGGTTAAAACACTTGAGGTGGCATTCAACTAGTTTTACTCAAAGATAGACCTAGTAAAGTTAATGGACCTAACGTAGTCATGTCCACTGATTTTGATGGGTGAAGTCTGAGTAAAACATAAGCTGACTGAGAGTCCTACCTCTGTGTTTTCCTTTAGCGAATGCATCTTTTTTCCCTCCTGGTTTTTTGAGTGGCCCGGTAATTCAATAGGCAATTTGATGCTGTCATTTCAGTGTTGTCTTTATGCGATTTTAAAAACTGACCAACTCTTTTGGTTTTGTACGATGCTTTGAGCTGGTTTTTTTTTTTTAAAGCAGCATAAAACACTTAAAAATAAACACAACACAGACACACAAATTATAGCACCCACCTGCTCCCATGCAAAGACATGTTGGTTGAAGTAGAACTGGATCTGCTCATTGGCAATGTTGATGCAGAGCTGTTCAAATGAATTCTTTTTGAAGTTTTCAAAACCAAAGATGTCAAGAATCCCAATGTTCAGCCCTTCGTCATTTCCGCTGAAATGTACAGAATTTGCACATTAGATTATCCAGCACCGTTTGGTTATTTCACATCAGCTTCAGCCCCGCAGCTACCTCAAAAACATAACTATTACATGTCTGGTTTAACACGGCTGGGAGTCAGCAACTGGGCAGGGTCTCCTCCAGTTTGAGATGTTGACAGAGTCTAATGTGCTGTGTGCCAAGGAGAGTCAGCCGGAGACCGAATGTCTAACTACAAGCCCTTTATTTCTGAATGTAAGAGTGGCCACAAGATCAGCCAGTCCTTGCTCCTGGGCAAAGAGTGTTCATAGAAGGCACAAATATTTGCATATCCCGTGGGTTAATTTGCTTTGTAAATCTGAATTTACAAAGGCATCTTGCTCTACAGCAATGTATCCCGGCTGAATCAGGACAAAAGCCCCTTGCTTAAAATACATGTAAGAGATTGGCTGCAACACTTACAATTAAACGAGGTATTTAAAGAAGGTAAAAAAAAGGATTCAGCTATACTTTATCTAGATTCCAAAGTGAAGTCATTGAAGATAATACAAAATTCCTAAGGAAAGCATATAAGTTACTATTAGAGTGGGAAACTAAAGACAAGGAAGTCAAAAGTGTGATGATAAAGTGGGCACAAGACCTGGGACACAATATACAAATGGGAGATTGGGGGAAATTATGGAAATCTAATTTAAAATTTACTGATTGCATATTGTTAAAAGATAATTATATGAAGATGATGTATAGATGGTATATTACACCTGTAACAATGGCAAAAATGTATAAAACAGGCTCTAAAAATGTTGGAAGTGTAAAGAAAAAGAGGGTATGTTTTTACATATGTGGTGGAATTGTAAAATAATCAAGAAATATTGGGAAATGATATATAATGAAATGAAAAAGATGTTTAAAATAACCTTTGTTAAAAGCCCAGAAGCCTTTTTATTAGCCATTATAGGTCAAGACCTGCTGAAAGGTGAAAACTAGTCCAGGGTCTGAATCATAGAATCATAGAGTTGGAAGAGACCACAAGGGCCATCGAGTCCAACCCCCTGCCAAGCAGGAAACACCATCAGAGCACTCCTGACATATGGTTGTCAAGCCTCTGCTTAAAGACCTCCAAAGAAGGAGACTCCACCACACTCCTTGGCAGCAAATTCCACTGTCGAACAGCTCTTACTGTCAGGAAGTTCTTCCTTTCTCCCTCCTCTATGTGACATCCTTTTATATATTTGAACATGGCCATCATATCACCCCTTAACCTCCTCTTCTCCAGGCTAAACATGCCCAGCTCCCTTAGCCGTTCCTCATAAGGCATTGTTTCCAGGCCTTTGACCATTTTGGTTGCCCTCCTCTGGACACATTCCAGTTTGTCAGTGTCCTTCTTGAACTGTGGTGCCCAGAACTGGACACAGTACTCCAGGTGAGGTCTGACCAGAGCAGAATACAGTGGCACTATTACTTCCCTTGATCTAGATGCTATACTCCTATTGATGCAGCCCAGAATTGCATTGGCTTTTTTAGCTGCCGCGTCACACTGTTGGCTCATGTCAAGTTTGTGGTCAACCAAGACTCCTAGATCCTTTTCACATGTACTGCTCTCAAGCCAGGTGTCAACCATCTTGTATTTGTGCCTCTCATTTTTTTTTGCCCAAATGCAATACTTTACATTTCTCCCTGTTAAAATTCATCTTGTTTGTTTGGGCCCAGTTCTCTAATCTGTCAAGGTCGTTTTGAAGTGTGATCCTGTCCTCTGGGGTGTTAGCCACCCCTCCCAGTTTGGTGTCATCTGCAGATTTGATCAGGATGCCCTTGAGTCCATCATCCAAGTCGTTGATAAAGATGTTGAATAAGACCGGGCCCAAGACAGAACCCTGTGGCACCCCACTAGTCACTCTTCTAGTCTGCTGCTACATTACATTGGTTTGGTCCATTTTCTGCAAGATGGAGAGGAAGGAGCACATCTGTTTGTGCACTATGCAAATGTTATCACTACCCAGGCAAATGTCTGAACCTAAGATAGCAACCTGTAGTGAATTCTTAGGGCAGGTTTATCATGAATGGCACATGAAGGCAGATTGAAACTGCATTCACTGCAGCTGCTGCAACACACAAAATAGCACTGCATTGATCACTCTGATCACACTGTCAGTTTTCACACATTTGGCAGCAGCTGCCAGAAACACCAGCTGACAGCCAATCCACATGGTGAGCTCTTCTTTTCACCCTGCTGCAGGCATAAGCTACCACACACAGAAGCCATGGCCAGTGCATGTCACAGGCTCCTTGCAATGCGTAAATCAGACCTTATGCTTGCATACTGGAATGCAGAAAGGAAGAGGTGAGGCTTTTATATGCATGGAGTGGTGGAGTGAGCCCAAACTGTGAATTTAAACCTAAGGGAGACATGAGGCAAGGGATGTGGCTAAGAGAGACATGTTTGTGTTGCTGAGAAGCACAACTACAAATAAACTGTTTACTCTAGTCTTGTTCTTGCTTTGTTTGCAAGGGCTTAGAATAAAATATCTTAAAAGTTGGGTTTGGGAATAGCTAGTGAATTTGGTATTGTATTCCATTTGAAATTTCTGGTCTGGATGACTTGGGGTCTCGGGACATTCCAGATACTATGCATTTCACATTGAGACAAGGTTCTGTTTCTTACGAGAGAGAAAAACCCCTTACCTTAAAAATGTACCTGGCTTGAGCAGCGCATTGATGCGGTTGACTATCCAACTAAAGAGACGCCCGTACAAGGCTTTGGCTGTGGCGTCTCTTACATCAAAAGCTTTTTCCATCGTGTTGGGCCGTATAATAGTTTCCCCTCGGGCCACCACACAATGAGAGGTTAGAGCTTCTTGCAGTTCATCTGCCTGTATACACAGCAAAGATGCGGCTGGAAAACGGAGGAATGGTGTCACGTCCATAATGTATCAAACATTTCTTAATTTTATATGTAAAATCTCCCTACAACAGGTGAGGGGGACCCCTGGACCACAGACTGGATACCACATGCATTTCATTAAGCACCCTGGGTCCCCTTCTGCCCATCAACTGTACAGTGGGAAGTAGCTGAGAAGGAAAAGGGCTTTGGTGTTGTGCAAATTATGAATACTGCAGCTCCTTGCTCTGCAAGAAGATCAAAACAGAGGGAAAATACACCAGCAAAGAGGTAGACGTGTGTTCCTTACAAATATACATAAAGAATCTGTGCACAACAGCATATTTGTAATTTTCATGATGTAATTGCATTTGGCTGTTTGAGGCTTTAAATAAGGCAGGGCTTGCTTTCACCTGTGCTTTTCATTATTTGCATTCTTCTGTAAGGGCTACTGAGTTCTTTTGGCTTCATGCGATCTGGGCTGATAAAGGGTGCTGTAGAGGGTCCCTGCCAGTTTTATAGCCATGTCCTCATGATATCACTTCCCAATGGCTATATCTCCCTTTATCCATGATCACTGAAACTGGGGTGGCCTAACCCATGTCCCTCCTTCCCCAAACGCTTCCCAAACACATTGTGCAAACAACAACAGCACAGGACAAAATCAGCCACAACTAATCATCCCAGAGGGACATGGGTGGTACTGTGGTCTAAACCACTGAGCCTAGGGTTTGCCAATCGGAAGGTTGGCAGTTTGAATCCCTGCGACGGGGTGAGCTCCCATTGTTCAGTCCCAGCTCCTGCCCACCTAGCAGTTCAAAAGCACGTCAAGTGCAAGTAGATAAATAGGTACCGCTCTGGCAGGAAGGTATAGGCATTTCCATGTGCTGCTCTGGTTCACCAGAAGCAGCTTAGTCATGCTGGACACATGACCTGGAAGCTGTCTGCGGACAAATGCCGGCTCCCTCAGCCTATAGAGTGAGATGAGCGTGCAACCCCAGAGTTGTCCGCTACTGGACCTAATGGTCAGGGGTCCCTTTACCTTTACCAATCATCCCAGAAGGCACCTGACAGAACTGGGAACCATGTTACTAAAGTCCACAGAGCTCACCAAGTTACTATCATGCTAGAGCGAATCTACTCCCCCACTGTCCCCACCAAGGGAGGACCAGCCTTCTGTCAGTTACAAACTCTCACTCTGAAGGCATCTGGTGTCTTTCTTTCTTGTACAGGCTCTCACCCTGTGCAGGAAACCAGACATGCACCTTAGGCCTTCCCACTATCTAACCTCCTCCAGGTTCGTGTGGGGGGGAACAGAAGGGGGTAGTGTTCTCACTGTTGGGACTCCTGAAGAGATGAAACTCTATGGTGTCACCCCTGTTGTGTAGACTCTGCCAGCAAAGGGCTGCAGGGTTTCTATGCTCCCTGACCCAGCAAGGAGCTGATGCAAGAGGCTGCAAGATTGAATGCAGCTTCTCTCTGGACTATGGACCAGGCAGGGGGTCCCATTCCTTACCACACTTACCAGGGACCTCAGCTGTCCCCAAAGCAAAAAATTAATCACCCAGATGCTCAGGTATTCAGCCCCAGGAAAGATCTTCTCCAGTCCTTCAGCTATTCATCTCAGGAAAAAATCTCAAGGTTGAGGGTCACAGGAGAAAAGTCCCTACTCAAACTCTAGACCAGTGTTTCCCAAACTTGGGTCTTCAGCTGTTTTGGGACTTCAGTTCCTATAATCCCTGACCACTGGTCCTGCTTAGCTAGGGATGATGGGAGTTGTAGGCCAAAAACAGCTGGAGACCCAAGTTTGGGAAACACTGGTCTAGGTTTTCAAAAAATTCATGTGGCCTGTTGTGGGAGACACTGAGCTTAGCTCAGTTGGTAGAGCACGAGACTCTTAATCTCAGGCTCATGGGTTGAAGCCCCACATTGGGCAAAAGATTTATGTATTGCAGGGGGTTGGACTAGACGACCCTCACGGTCCCTTCCAGCTCTACAATTTTATGATTCTATTAAAAAACAGGCTATCCCAGCCCCACTAGCTGCTTCAAAAACATGTGAAGTTTGTTAAGAGGCTGGGCCCAGGCTGTGTAGAGCTTTTCAAGCAATGAGGTAAGATTTCTGCAATATGCAGATAAGTCTGGAGCTCATAATTATGGAGACAGTTCACAAAAGGCATTTAATAATTATAAAAAGGAAAGAAAACTCACAGTTCTCCAGAGGCGTTGGATTGGAAATGATGCTCTTGTCAATCATGTACTCAGTTACTACGGAAGAGAATTCAATGTTGCCCACGTTTAAAATGGCAGCAAGGATGCTGTATACGCTCCCTAGTTCCTGAAAGACAGATGCACAAAAACATTCCAATTCATAGCCTTATAATTGACACCCCAGGCAATAATCACAGCATTCCATTTCTTCATTTTAATATCCATCTTGCATTTAGAGAAACAGCATTTTACCAGGGGCTGCACCCTCTTCAATTTGCTTTAACTTTACAGTGCAGCTTGAATGTTTTTTTTTTTAAAAAAAAGGTATGGCATGGAGGTTATATAGCTAATAGAGTAAGAATAGTTCTATTCAGTACTTAATGGGTATGTTTTTCTGGATCTTCCCCCCTTAGGGATTTTCTTCTAAACATTTTTCTGATTCTGCAAATCTTAGGGTTAAAGAAACAAACAAGCAAACAAGCAAACAAAAGACCTACTACCCATAGGCTTGTGTTTTGATTCTTTTTCTTTTGAAGAAATAATCACCCACTATGTCTATTTGTAAATTATTCTGATAAATGGAATAAAATTATTATATTGACTACTGATTATACCAACTTCTGTCATTACACCATGTTACATGTATTGCAGCTAACATCTTTTGTACCCTTTCCTGATCTCTTGTAAGGCGTGATTACTTTTATTCCCAACAGCCCTTTCCCTGCATCGTGTGTGTGTGTGTGTGTGTGTGTGTGTGTGTGTGTGTTGCCATGTAACCTTCAGTTTGATTTTAAAGGAGCAAAGGAATATATAGGCTATGTGTTTACAGCACAGGGACCTGCCACTCTGTTAAAAAGGGAGAGATTTTCTGAAATGCTTAGGGGGTTGTTTTGACCATACTGCAATCAAGTTCTGCCCCAGAGCCTTTCTAAACATAGCAGAATCTGGAGGAAACAGAAGTCTAAAGACGACATTTCTGGGGGCTTCACTTTTTCATGCACTCCCATGTAATTTCCCCCCATCCTGTGCACCCAGAAAAGCAGAGTGCTGTCAATGGAGAGGCAAAACCTGCTGTGTGTGTGGCTATAGCTCAAATTCCCTCTTAAGGGAGCACAAATTAGACAAGCCAGCCTCTTCTGTTTGGAAGCAGGGTACACTGAAACCTAGGAAGAAGACGTTACAGCTCATCCCACTTTTGTGTGCTTCAAGCACTAATTTTGCCTGATGAAAAGCTTGTTGAAATTACAGTCTTTTGTACTAGCTGGTCCGAAAAAGCCAAAGCTGACACTGAACACGATTTCATGGCAGTGTTCACAAATCACAGTAAGGCATTAACTATGTACAAGCAAATTGGACAGAAGTTGCTCCTCCTACTCACACCGGGACAAAAGAAACCACAAATCCCTGGATTAGCTGCACATATTGTTACACGCCACCCCAATCTCTGAGCAGTGCAAGATTCCGGGGGTTCCAGATGCTTACGAAGGGTTTGTTTTTCCTTTTAGGAATGAGGCACAGCAGAGATTGTGGTGTCTTTATGATATAAGGTTTATTTACACACATAAACAACATGAGCCTTTGATGGAGGGGTTCACAGCATCAACACCAAAAGAGGGTCTTGCTTCTCCCATAGCCACAGCCTTGGATTCTAGCAGAAATCAGGCCTGGTGCTCTCGCTGCCTTTCCAGACTTCTATTGCATCCAGTTTCTAGCTCACATCACTCAACTCTCTCCAAATAACAGACAGCTGAGGGAGGGAGGCCTACCCATTTGGCACAGAGTCACTCTCTTTGTTCCCTTAACAAACCATACTTAGTGGGCATTACCAGGCTGGCTTGGGTATTCCAGCAATTGAATCCATGCTGGATCCAGGAATTAGAAGGGAAGCTCTGACACACAGCCTATCTGTGTGCCTCCCCCCCCCAACTCATTGTAATATGAGCTAGGAATTGTAGTTTGTTTTGCTACCAAGCAACCGTGCTCCGTAGTCAACTGATTAGGGTTTGCTGGAGTGCAGACTCACAACTTAAAGCCACCACCAGCTGCTACCTTTGGGGAAGTACTCTAGAATGGGGTGGTCAACCTTTTCTGGACCAACATCTCACTCTTTGGCTAGAAACTGAGGGCTAGAATCTTAGACATACAGACCCTCCTTCTCAGCTAATCCATGCAGATCAGCTGAGAAGGGGGTGTTACATATCCTCCAACATTTCTCCAGTGAAAATAGAGACATCCCATTCCCTACTGATAATTTTACTATTTATACTCCACACATTTTGCTGGGTTGCCCCAGCTACTCTAGGTGGCTTCCATCGTATATAAAAATGTAATAAAATATCAAACATTTAAAAAACTTCCCTATACATACCCTCCCACATTTCTCAAATGAAAATAGGGACATGCTACCATACCCTCCAACATTTCTCCAGTGAAAATAGGGACATCCTAAGGAAAAGCAGGACATTTCAGGATCAAATCAGAAACCGGGATGGCTTCTCTAAATCAGGGACATCTCGTATATTTGTGGTATGATAAAGTAAAAGCCCATAAAGCATTTAAAAATCATATAATTAGGAAATTGTTGTATAATGTTTGGATAAAATACAAAGACCTTTTAGAAAGAAAGACGCCCAGATGGCTTTCACCAATGGAGGCAAAGGCCCAGAAAAAATTAAATATGGATACCAAATGGTTGAGATATTATGATTTATTAATAGAGGAAGAGGAAGGTTATAAATTAAGACCATTTGAGCAAATTAAAGATAAGCTAAATTGGCTACATTACCACCAGATTAATGAATTGTATAAATTGGATAAGAAAAACAGTTTTACCTTGGAAAAATCTAAGTTGGAAATGGAGTTGTTAGATACTGAAGGTAAAAAATTATCTAAAATGTACAAGCTTTTGCTGGAGTGGCATATGAAAGATGAACAAGTTAAATCGGTGATGATAGATTGGGCAAGAGATTTAGGACATAATATAATGTTTGAGGACTGGGAAAGATGGGGGGGAAGGGGTTAAGTTCACCGCATGTACTTTGTTAAAGGAAAATATTATGAAGATGATGTATAGATGGTATTTGACTCCTATAAAATTAGCAAAGATGTATTATAATTGTGATAATACATGTTGGAAATGTAAAGAAAAGGAAGGAACATTCTTTCATATGTGGTGGACCTCCCCCAAGGTGAAAGACTTCTGGGAAAAGATTTATAATGAATTGAAAAAAATGTTGAAATATAAATTTATAAAGAAACCAGAGGCCTTTCTTCTTGGAATAACAGGTTTGGAATTGCCCAAGAAAGATGTTAAACTATTTTTGTATGCCACAACTGCGGCTCGTATTTTGTTAGCTAAAAAGTGGAAAACTCAAGAATTACCAACAGTAGAAGAATGGCAGATGAAGATGATGGATTTTTTGGAGCTAGCCGATCTAACCGGAAGAGTCAGTGACCAGAAGGAGGAGGAACACCACAAAGAATGGAAGAAATTTAAGGATTATTTAGCTAAATTTGTTAAGCTAAACAAACTGGAAACAGCTTCCAGATACTTAATGGGCTTAGGATTGTATTTATGTTAACTGATAAAATAATATGTTTAATACAAGAAGGAGAAGACTTAAAGATGTTAATGTTTAATTTAAAGGGTATCAAAATTGGGATTTGGAAAACCATTATAAGGATATGCAATGAAATTCAACTAAGGGGAAACGAGGAAGTCGTTTTAGAAAGTTAATAACTGTTATTTTCAATAAGGTTATGATTTATGTTTGTTATGTTTTGTTTGTTTTGTGTTTTTGTTTGTCGTTAATATTGTAAAAACCAATAAAATTTTTTGGGGAAAAAAAAACTAAATCAGGGACATCTCAGGAAAATAGAGACACTCAGAGAGTCTGGTGTTATTGCCCTTTCTCTGCTCATCAAACAGCTGATCTGATGACAGGAGAGGAGGTGATTTGAATTCCCATCAGGGTGATGGGTTTCAGCCACTCTAGCACTGTGTCAAATGTATTCCCCTTCTTTTTGCCACTGCCTCCAAAATTAGTGCCATCTTGGGGGGAGAAATTAGTGTGGGGGTTGGATCAGGCCCCTGAAGTGGGAGCGAGACACCCACTACTCTAGAAATTATTGACAACCTTCATACGCGCTACTGTCAATCAAGGCCTACTTCTCTCTCTAAGGTGCACAAGTTAAAATATCACTGACGCTCACCTCCATCGTAAACCCAATCACCTTGAAGCACTGCTCAATTAATTCAAATTGGGATTTGTAGAAGCTATTGTTCATGAAATCTTGTACAGTTCTGAGATGTTCATTTTGTAGATACCTAGAAGGATGATGGGGACAGGGGAAAAAGTATGAGAAATTGTGAATCCACTCTACATTTCAGAAGGCTCACTCTAGCAAAGGCAGCACACTTATGCATTTATCCTAAATAATGCAATACAAATGGAATGTTATACCTGGGAGGTTTATTTTCTGGCAATTTGTAATGAGCTAGTTTTTTCTTCTCAGCCAAACCAGCATAGATGTAATAGAAAATATGAAAATTCTTCTCTCCTCTGAAATGGGGAAAAAAACACACACCCCAATATGGCAATTATTGAAACACAATCAACATTGAACCAGTAACATCTAATTTCTGATTGCCTTCTACTATTATGAAATTTATTTTATTTGAAATGTTTTCCCACTGCCTTTCAGGGCAACAAGCCCTCCTAAGACAGCTTAAAGTAGAATTGCTACAGCTAACAAATGCAATAAATGGTAATAGTAATCATAGAAGTAGCTTAGCCCAACTCAGGGGAATGTGACATCATGATTCCCAGTCCACTGTTAATGCTTAACCCAAATAATCAATGTGTTGGTCATCATAACGTTTACACAGAGCTTAGATCAAGCTTCCTCAAACTCGGCCCTCCAGGTTTTAAAGACTACAATTTCCATCATCCCTGACCACTGGTCCTGCTAGCTAGGGATCATGGGAGTTGTAGGCCAAAAACATCTGGAGGGCTGAGTTTGAGGAAGCCTGGCTTAGATGTAAAGGCCCAAGCTACATCGGCATTAGCCTACACAAAATGTAAATAATAATAATAAATAATAATAATAATAATAATAATAAACATTACACAGTTCAGGTTATGCACAATGCAGTTTCAGAGGCTACATCCAAGGTGTCTGATTGGGTTAGTCCAAGCACCCCCAAACTCGGCCCTCCAGATGTTTTGGGACTACAACTCCCATCATCCCTAACTAACAGGACCAGTGGTCAGGTATGGTGGGAATTATAGTCCCCAAACATCTGGAGGACCGAGTTTGCCTATGCCTGCTAGACTTTACAGTGCCTGGGCTAGGCAGATGGAGTCCCATCCCAATGTAGGCTGTACCGCCCTTAGAGTTTGTTTGAACCAAGCCTCCCTCTCTCTTTCCCACAGCCAGAAAAGCACCCCCTTTGTTTTCCTTTTACTTACACAGCTTGATGTATGACTCTTGATTTTTCTAGGAGGTATTCTGAAATCAGAGCACTTACAACAGTTCCACTGGAAGTGAACTTCATTTCTAGGTATTTCCCAAATCTGCTGGAATTATCATTAATAATAGTGCCTGCATTTCCAAAAGCCTCCAGCAGATTGTTGACTTGGAGAATTTTTTCTTGAAGTGTCCTGTTATTAGCCTAGATACGCATTCCAAAGCAACAACAACAATAAGGAAAATGCACAGAACTTTAAAACACAAACGTAATTTTTCAGAGCAGTGACGGAATAGTACTCCTTTCCTCTGTGGGGTTGTTGGAATCCTCCTTATCTGGGGATGTTCACCATCAATAACTAGCAGAAAGTAAAGGCTAGTTCACCTATTAGTTCCTTAACTAGGGGAACATATTTATTTGAACCACTCTCCATCCTATTGGGGATTTGATCATGTCTAAGGGTGCAAAAGAAAGATGTGGCAAAGGCTTTATTTACAAGTTGGTGGATGAGCTGGCATGGCACAGGATGGCAGAAGACAAAGACCAGGCATAGGCAAACTCCGGCCCTCCAGATGTTTTGAGAATACAATTCCCATCATCCCTAACCACTGGTCCTGTTAGCTAGGGATGATGGGAATTGTAGTTCCAAAACATCTAGAGGGCCGGAGTTTGCCTATGCCTTGCAAAGACATAAATAAAGAGCTCTAGGATATGTCTTACCCTTCCAAGGACAGTCAACTGCTGAACCAGAAGATGGGCACTTTGTGTCTTCCCTGCTCCACTTTCTCCAGATATGACAATACACTGAAGGCAAGAGTGGAAGAGCACATGCTATAACCGGCTATCTCCACAACCCAGAGGGGTATATCAAACCTGGCCCACCATTACCACTACCTGATCAGAGCTGAATGTGACCATGGACTGGTATGCGATATCAGCCACAGCAAAGATGTGAGGAGGGTTGGCAGTCCGTTTGGCCCCAATGTACAGTTTGGAATGCTGAAAAGTTAAAAGAGAAATGCTATGTACTCCTCTGTTTTTAGACTATCATCTTGTGTCACTGGCCTCATGAGACTGACCAGTTATGAGCAGTGATGTTGCGTGGCGAGTCCCCTCCCCCTTTGTGAAATGAAGACACAAGACACATTATTTAAGGTTAATGGGCGTAAAAAGGCTGACCAGTTATGGGCAGTGATGTTGCCAAAATTTATAATTACCTGGTTCGGAATACTCATTAGCCTAGCTCAGAGGCAATATTCCACTCAATGTTCTCTTCCAACTCAGAGTGAGAAATGAGACTTTGCACAACTTCTTCCCTTGTGGCCTATCTTTAGTCCAAGCGTAGGACATCAATCACTTCTCTGACAGATCTAAGCAAACAGCTCCAGGGACATGTGGTCAAGCCCAGTGACGTTACCAAGGGGTGTGTGTGTGTGTGTGTGTGTGTGTGTGTGTGTGTTTGTGAAATCACTCAAAATTGCAAGATTTTATTTTCCTACCTGTGTAGCGTAAAGGTCTAAGTTCCGAAAAGGATTGACTGCAATGAGAATGTCCCCCACGTAGGTGTAGATTTGATTCTTGGCATAGCTCTTTTGCAGTTGCTCTGTTACTGTAATCTGTTGGGGGGGTGGGGGGGCAGAGAAGGACATGTCTATTGATGTCTGGTTGTGAAAATTTATTCAAAGGAATTAAGAATCAGGACTTTCGGGCATCTTGATACTACGCAGACATCAGAAACATTTTGGTTTCTTGAGCCATATTGCCAACATGCATAATTGTGTGTTCCCTTACTATGTGCTCATTTACCTTCAGTTCTGTGTATCTGTATTAGTGATTAGTAGCACAAAAGTGTATTAGAGCCACAGGAGACCTCCTACTATGTCATACAGTGAGTCCATCCAGTTCAGTATTGTCTGGAATGACTGGCAGCATTTCTCCAGGGTTTCTGATAAGTGACCTTCTCACTCAGCGCTATCTAGAGAGGCTGTGGGTTGAATCTGGGGCCTTTAAAGCATGCAAAGTATGTGCCCTGTCACTGAGTTATAGCCCATCCTAACTGTGTCTGACTATTGCTCTATCTAACTTGTCAACTCTCACCGCCATTAACTTTCCAAGATTCTCCTAATCTGCTGCCTGAGATCTATTTAAAATTAAATGGTGACACCAAGGATTGAACCTGGAACCTTTGGTGTGCGAGGCGTGTACTCTACCACTGAGCTATGGCTCCTTCTACTGAGTCTACTCACTCTCATATAGAATACGCACTTGGGGATCTGTACCATTTCCTCAGTTGCCTTATTTTGTCATTTGCCCCAAGTAAGAAGTAACAGATTGATTCTAATCTAATTTAGCCACTTCAGGTAACATTATGCAGGAGACCCTAACATACCAGGCCACAGTTTGTGGATAAACAGCACTTGTGTTGCCCTTGTGCTGCCCATCATTTTACCTTCACTCTCATCATCCACCATGTTTTTATACCTGCCTTGCAAAATTCACACAAGACCGGAGAGGAGAGGAGAATTTTGCTACTTCTTTCTCTCATTAGCTACACACGCTATCACATTTAATGACTTTTGCCTTTTGGCAAAAAAACAACTTCTTAGCATATGGCTCATCATAGTGCAAATAAATGTTTGGATGAGAACCTAACACCTGAGATTAATTGCATCCATTAGTTCAGCTCCTGTGCCATTAATTGGCTAATGTTGGCAAAGCTGTTTCAAAAGTATGAAACACTCTAGAAATCGACTAATAATGATGAACCACTGGCTTGGTGAGTATCAAAATCAGAGGCTAACAGCATTTCCAGGTGGTAGGATTGATTCTTTAAGGCTCTCCAAGTGTTGTTGTACTCCAGATCCTATTAACCCCAACCAGCATGCCCAATGGTCAGGAACATCAGGAACTATAGCCCAATAACACCTGGTCCTATAGTCCACTGACCCCCATGAGGGAAAGACAACCCCATCCAGAAATTTAAACCACAGATTGTCCTATCACAGAAGACTATTACCCAGGGTGGGTGCCTGTTCTCAGCATGCAACTTTCCCAATCTACAAAATTCCCTAGCATTTTTTTTTCTTTATAAAAAAAGGTCTTACCTCATCTAGTACTTCCAAGGTTGCCAGATCATCTACATCTTCCTGGTTGGTAACTGGAGACCTACTGTAATTCCCTTTCTTAGTATGAATGCGCTCAAATCTGTTCAAGAAAACAAAAACATGGAAGGATGCTTCTACATGCAAAGAAAAATGCAGGAAGAACAGTTGCGACATTAGCAATAACCCTGTTCACACCTTCTGCTCATGTTTAGAACCAACCCAATGAGTTGAGGGGAGCAGGGGTAGTGTTGCTAAGCTCTGTCCTCATCGCCATCTCTCTTTACAGGCTGAAGGGTGTGAAACAGGGGCCCTCCTGAAGAAGAAGAAGAAGAAGAAGAAGAAGAAGAAGAAGAAGAAGAAGAGTAGTTTGGATTTGATATCCCGCTTTATCACTACCCGAAGGAGTCTCAAAGCGGCTAACATTCTCCTTTCCCTTCCTCCCCCACAACAAACACTCTGTGAGGTGAGTGGGGCTGAGAGACTTCAGAGAAGTGTGACTGGCCCAAGGTCACCCAGCAGCTGCATGTGGAAGAGCGGAGACGCGAACCCGGTTAACCAGATTACGAGTCTACCACTCTTAACCACTATACCACACTGGCTCTCCTGTATTTGTCAATTTGCCATTCAGATCCCTGATCTTCCACCATAGGAAGCTCTCTACTTCAGATGCTTCCTCTCTAACTTGAGGAGGGTTACATTAATGGTGACAGTGGGCGGAGCTTATGCACACCATACATTTAAAGCACATTCAAAGCATCTCTGCCCCTGAAAGACTCTTAGGAATTCTAGTTTACCCTTCACAGAGCCACAATTCCCAGCATGTGCACACACATCTTCCCCCAGCCCTGACCTCAGATCCCCAGAACAAGATCTTATGCACATTCTCACAAAGAACACGAGAAAAGCTCAAAGGTGACATGAGCCGCGGGCACAAAAACGTCTTTGATAACGTCCTGCTGTTCAAATGAAAGGTCATGGTACATTACATGTACATCCTAAGGAACTGCAGGCGGGGGGAAGTATGATGTTGAGGCTGCAGGCATTTCAATATGGGCAAGTGATGTTCGGCTTTCACACAAATCTGTAATTTCTGAATCCATTTGCTCAGCAACGCTGTACATGAAGGTCATCTCCTTTCCAATGCCTGTCCTGTCAGCACGGTGACTTTGATCAAGCAGCTGCCCACAAACGATAGATGCAGGAAGTGACAGCTTATCTTTCCCATTCTATTCTATTCCCCTCCCCCCACATCAGGAAAGGATGTAGACCTTGGGTCAACTTGTCATTTCCCATTCCTAGTGTCAACCATTACATGCTGTGATTTTTTTATTTATTTTAAAAAATGGACCCATGCTGGCAAATACATAGAAGTGTTGCTAGAATAATTGCCAACGTGGTATATATCACATTCAGCCTACAGGGTTCAGCAATGGCTGTAGCTGGGGAGAAACAGAAATAAGCCAAGATGCAAGGGGAATCTTCTGTTCCTCCTCTTGCATTTTCCTTCTACCTGGGCTTTCCTCTAAGAACGCCAATTCCATACCACCCGCTTCAGGTTCACTGATGCTGCTCATATATTCAGCTTTGTAGCATAGTTTCAGAGGGAGTTCTTCCTTACGGATTCTTTTATGACTAGCTTTAGAAACCAGCTTCATCATGCAATGTATACAGAAGAGACAGATATGAGAACACAATGTTTTGCCTGCTCTAATGTGAAAGGGCATGGATCCCTCGAGGGGTGTGAATGATGCCGCTTCTCTTCATTTGCCCCCAAAGAGTTGATAAAAATAATTCTCCCATCTGACGTTGGCGGATGGATTTCCAACCTCCCCCCCCCCATCCTGCTCACGGGCACTGTAAACAAAAATATCACTCGTTTCCCCATCTTAATCTGTGGAATTTTATTCCTTGTGTTTGCCACAGACCTTCTGTTCCACAGGCACTTCCAAAGACCTGACAGGCTGATTCATCAAGGCTGTATCGACAAGAGAATGACTCAAGACAGTTATTGTTTCTGCTCAGTTTCTCTCCTCCCTGCCGCCACCCCCACTTCATCCCTGCCTTTCAATCAAAGCAAAACGAGGCCACTGGAGCTCTTTCAGTTTCAATTGTCAAAATGAATAAAAGTGATCTTTGATGGCTCCAAAAATAGCATGGAAAATGCCAAATCCTTGGCAATTTGTTGCCATTTGTAAAGTAATTAGGCTGACATTTATCCCATCGGATCCCAGGGCAGTGTGCAAATGACAAAAACCAAACAACAGTATGATGCTTAACTGTGGGTGGTGTTCACCATGGTTTATTGCTTTAACAAGTGAAACGATGGCAGTCAGAGTAATCTAAGGCATAGTTTAACTGTGACGTAGGTTGCCAACATCCACGGTTAAACATCATACTGTTTTGCTTTGGTCATTTGCACACACACTGCCCTGGGATCCTACAAGAGGCATAGCAATCTCAAAGTCTTCTTCTTCCTCCTACTCCAGTGGTGACTGAAATCTTGGTATAAGCCCACCCAAATCATTGGGCAAGTGTGGATACAACTACCTACATCTCTTTCATATGGACACATATGGGATGATGCAGAATCCATTTGCAACAAGCTTTTATTTTCAGAATGAAACCTGGTCCTCAATAAGCACTATTTGTGGGAGCTTTGGGGGTGGGATATGAAACAGATCTAGATGGTGTGTGGACTACATATAAAAAACAAGCACTCGGCCTCCATTGATTCTGGAATAAAAAGTCACATGTACACGATAGTCTTCTCTCAACACATATTTCCCAGCATCTATCGGTCACACCCAGCTCCTTTAACACATCAACAAGCAACATGCTTTCTAGATCTTTTCTCTAAAGTTCTCCCTGTAAATCCTGCCCAAATGCTTGCAGGGCTGGTTTATGTGTGTGTGAAAAATCTTTTGTAGTGAAACCTAACTGGATCAGCTACAAAAACAACAAAGAACCCCCAAAGCAGACGCATCACTACAATCCTTCTTGGACTGGCAAACACAAAATTGGCAGATGAGACAACAGAAGACAAGCTGATCTTGCCAGATAATGCTTGATGGAATAACCTCCTTGTTTGAGTGTCACTTTTAGTCATCTAATTGCTATGCACTGGAGCATGTTAGGATGAGCAAGGCTGCTTTATATGGGTGAACTGTGGAGGAGGAGTGGGGAAAAAGAGTGTTGTAAAAGCTGAGGGTAGCCTTTTGCAAACACGTTGAAAGTGTCAGAAGATCGCTGATCGTGAACACTGATGTGAATGTGATCAAGGAACATCCCATGGATTATTATGACCTCAAATCAAATACAGGAGAGGGGTGAAGTCAAAATGAAATCTGATTCCATGCGCTGGAACAGTCTTGGACCACAATAAGTGCACTTTAAAAGTGAGTGGACCACACAAAGCACCTTAGAGTAGGGCTGCTATTTCTCCAGATGTTACTGGGATTTAAAAGGTTTGTATGTTTTTTAAAGGGACAAGTGACCACTTTATCTGAACTGGAATGCTGTAGGAGGAGAAAATGAAGGAAAGGCTGCCATGAAGTTATTGGCTAGCTGGCTTGTCAGTCAGAACTGGGGCAGAAGGTAGCTGCTTGGAGGAGGGACCTTGAAGTGCATGATTTGCAGGCAAAAGATCCCTGGTTCAGTCCTTTATATTCTCCATGTGGAACTAGAAAAACCCCCCACTTAAAACCTTCACATCAAGAGCTAGATAGAAGATGGATAATACTGATGGACCAATGGTTTGACTCTACACAAGCCAGCCTCGCATGATCAAACTGAGAAGAGGAGGGAAGATTATTTTGATTATCCACCGTTTTGTCACTGGGAACATTAAATAGCAACACTTAAGCAACTGTGTTCTACACAGTGTTCACAATTTCAGTATTTAGGTTTGCAGCTTGCATCAACTCATACATCTAATTTGATTTCTTAGCTTTGAAGTTCAGGCTCTCTCCTTAGCACCATGCACTGAATTTGTTCTTGGTCATTGGGATTGTATTCCTGCAAGAGCTTGTCACTTCTTGGTTAAAAGAGTTTTCAAAATTCCAGAAAGGGTAATTATATTCCTTTGCAGGGGGGCGGGGGGGGGGAGCAATGCAGCCTTATAAGATAAATTGCAGACTATAAAAAGAACAAAATAAATCCTCAGATCTCACTGGAAGATTGCAAAAACAAAACAAAACACAAACCCAAAAAAAATTAAGCCACCAAAAATATCAATAAGAAGAAATTCAGCTGATCTTAATCAGATTTCTCTATACAGCTCATTTGATGTGGGAAAAAGGAGACATTAACAATTGAGACTTTTAAAGTAGCACCACCTTTTATGTTCTATGTGCTATTTGATCCCCCTCAAAAAAAAAACCTATTATCTGTTACCTTGAAGCAGAGTAGAAATATATCAATATTCACCAATGACTAAGTCTCACATACAGAACATTACTTTGATGAACTTGTTTCAGAATTTCTGAAACAGAGCCAAAACACTTTGGGCAATTTCATACAAGGCTCGAAGATTATGAATGCTTCATAATGCATAATTACTTTTGCTAAATACTGTTGGAACAAGGATGAAAATATCCCCGTCTAAAAGTGGCATTATTTCTGGCAGCACATTTCCTTTCCTTTGCACGTGAAGGAAATGTTTTGCCAGATATAATGCAACTTCATAGAGGGATATATTTTGGCCACAGTTATTCATGTGGAAGAGCTTCAGTGGACTCAAACCTGTGAGAACAGTCAACAGACATCACAAAGAGTATACAGTGGTACCTCAGGTTACGTACGTTTCAGGTTACATACGCTTCAGGTTACAGACTCTGCTAACCCAGAAATAGTGCTTCAGGTTAAGAACTTTGCTTCAGGATGAGAACAGAAATCGTGCTCCAGCGGTGCGGCAGCAGCAGGAGGCCCCATTAGCTAAAGTGGTACCTCAGGTTAAGAATAGTTTCAGGTTAAGAACGGACCTCCGGAACAAATTAAGTTCTTAACCCGAGGTACCACTGTATTCCACAGCTGAGCAGATATGTATGGTGGACCACTAGGGATTGCCTGACTGGGTTTGTAAGAGCAGGGAGTTCCCAACACCTGGCAAACAGCCACACGTGAGCAGTGGGTTGTATTCAGTTTGGTTAAGTCACATATTATGCTTATCTAATATTACATAATCTGCTCAAGTCTTAGTTCAAATTCCAGCTTCCTCACTAGTTTACAGAGATGCTTGCTACTTAAGCGGGTTGCATTCATAAAAATGAGGAAGATGCCTAAAATAAAAATCTGAAGAATAATTTAAATAAATGGTCTTCAAGACCACATTTTGTTACATGCAGACAGACTCCCCCCCCCCCCCAAAAAAAAAGTACCTTGCTTTTTCTGTGATTCCCATTTGCTGGTGAACATCAATGAATTCCATCAGCTGCATCTGCAAGACAGTCTCTTTGCCCTCCACTTGCTTCACAAAGTTATGCTGCAGCAGGTCAGACACTGTTGGGCGTTTCTCATAATCTTTGGTCAAACACCTGCACCATTGGAAAAAGCGCAGCTTTTAGGAAATGCGGTTATGTAATAAAAAGACAGGCAGTAGCAGAGAACTAGGGAGGAAGCCTGATTTCAAGCAGTGGGGCATGGAAGAGTCCTGTGGGTGTAGTGACCTCCCCAATGGGAGCGGGTGGCACTGTGGTCTAAACCACTGAGCCTCTTGGGCTTGCTGATCGGAAGGTCAGCAGTTTGAATCCGCATGACAGGGTGAGCTTCCATTGCTCTGTCCCAGCTCCTGCCAACTTAGCAGTTCAAAAGCATGCCTGTGCAACTGTGCATGCCTGTGGCAGGAAGGTAAACGGTGTTTCCATGCGCTCTGGTTTCCGTCACGGTGTTCCGTTATGCCAGAAGTGGTTTAGTCATGCTGGCCAAATGACTCAGAAAGCTGTCTGTGGACAAACACCAGCTCCCTTGGACTGAAAGTGAGATGAGCACCGCACCCCATAGTCGCCTTTGACTGGACTTAACCGTCCAGGGGTCCTTTATCTTTACCTTTAGTGACCTCCCCTCCTGGCAGCACCATGTTCACTAGCATGGGAGGGGCAGAGGAGCTGTGGCTTAGTGATGTTGACTCCAGGCAGCTTTTTATGTTTTCAGCTCCCCTTTTAATTGGTGCTTTTATAATGTTGCTGGATTTTTGTGTTTCTTGTCCGTTTTAATCTTGCTATAGGTTTGTGGGGTGGTCAGCCTGGGTGATACTCATGAGTGTCCCTTATGAACTTGTGATCCAGTGTAGGGGATGGTAAAATGTATACGAGGAAACCAGCAAGATTTGTTGAGGTGAGAGCCACCTCCATCCTATGATCAGGTTGCGCATACATTTAAATGAAACCACCCTAAAGACACAATGCAGTCATACATTGGTTCTCAAACTTAATCCATTCCGGGAGTCTGATTGACTCCCCAAACCATTCAAAAACCAAGGCACAGCTTCCAATTGGCTGCAGGAGCTTCCTGTACTCAATCGGAAGCCACATTGGACAGGATTTACCATGATAGTTAGGAGTGCTTTAAGGTGGACCTGACCCCAAAAAAGGTGGTGTAACCCACCAATTCCCTGGGGATTAGTCTCTAGCCAATGGACCAACATACACAGAGCATAGGAAGCCACATTATGCCAAGTAGGACCAGTGGCCCATCCAGCTCAGTATCATCCACAACGATTTGCAGCAGCTCTCCAGGAGTTTAAACCAGGGATTTCTCCAGCCCTTCCTAGAGATGGGATGGAGTCTGAGAACTTTGGGATGCAAAACATGTGTTCTACCACAGAGCTACAGCCCCATCTCAGATCTTTGCCTCTGCCCATGGTGAAGCCACTGTTATGGCTCTAAAGAGCATTATGTACTCCCAGCTATAGTACAAACAAGAGCATGGTCTGAGGGCCCAAGATGGAGCCACCTTGCTAATGTAAATCAGGTCTATGTCTGCCTGGGTAGGAGACCACCTATGAAGCCCATTATGGAACCTCTGTGATGTCTTCAGTTTCATGATGGATGAAAGGTGGGATATAAACGTCCTAAATAAAAATAATAAAGAATGAAACCTATGCTACAAAGACATTGCTCTAAAATTCATAGTTTCTAGATATTGGAAATTGCTCTGTGTTTTCTGAATAGTAGATCCTGTGTAAAAATTACAATGGTTTACCTAAGCATTAATGGTGCAGCAGCAATAAAATTGCTAGTCGCTTTGCAAAGCTAAGCAGGGTCCTACCTGGTTTCAAATTGGATGGGGAACTGTATTGCAGGGGATTGAACTAGATGACCCTCATGGATCCTTCCAACTCTATGGCTATCTGAATATTTTGGATGCTATCTGAATACTGTAAATGTGGCTACATTATTTTTAACTGCATGGTGCTCCTTTATGCATTGATTTATTTTTAAATGGCTCCATTGTCACTCACTTGCTGATAAAGTCATTGAATTCAGATGACCATATCTCTGGCTGCCGCAATGTAGGAGGCGGATTTCTGTGGAAGATGACATTAAAATAGGTTTACATGTAGAATTACAATAAGCTCGAATAAATTTTCAACCAAATAGAGTGAGAGAAGTCAAGCTGAGTAATGGATTTCTGGAAGAGTCATTAAAAAATACACAGATTTCCTCTAGCTTAAAAGGAGAATTGTTTAGAAAAGTATAATGCACCACTGATTGTCTTAATGTTATAAGTCTTTGGAAAAGGGGGATTTAAAATCTCTATCAAATAAATCAAGAACTGCAGTAATTTTATAGCATTCAAACAAAATAATACAACTAATGACCTATTCATTAGTTGTATTATTTTGTTTGAATGCTATAAAATTACTGCAGTTCTTGATTTATTTGACCTATTCCTCACTGGAAGGACAGATTGTGAAGCTGAGGCTCCAGTACTTTGGCCACCTCATGAGAAGAGAAGACTCCCTGGAGAAGACCCTGATGTTGGGAAAGATGGAGGGCACAAGGAGAAGGGGGCGACAGAGGACGAGATGGTTGGATAGTGTTTTCGAGGTTACCAGCATGAGTCTGACCAAGCTGCGGGGGGCAGTGGAGGACAGGAGTGCCTGGCGTTCTCTGGTCCATGGGGTCACGAAGAGTCGGACACGACTAAACAACAACAACAATGACCTATTCATCATTATTTATGTGTCATGGCAACTCCCCTGCAGTCCTAAAAGCAGTAGGCTTTACAATTCTTTGGTTTGCTAACACAGTCATGAAATTCAGTTGGATTAAATATCCTCTTGGAGTTCACTCCAGCCAATGACAAGAGGCTGAAATGGTTGAACAAGTTAATTTTGTTAAGGAAATGGGTCGGTGTTAAGTGTCTTCTTTGTTATGTAAGCCAGGGCCAGAGTGTTGCCACAGAAACTAAATGGTTGGAGACAATTCTGGAAGGTGAACAAAAGAGTCCATGCGTTTTCTATCATCCTCCCCTGGCTGAAGTGATGCTATCATAGTGTCTATATGTGTTTGAGAGAGAACAACAGACTTGCAGTCATGGAACTGGGTCTGAAAGAGACACAGAGAGGCTGTGAGTATCCAGTGTTATAGCACAGGGTGGGGGCACAGAGAAGCTTAATGGGGAAGTGGAATCTGTTGGAAAGTTGATGCTGTGAATCTTCGATCTTATGCTCACATATGAATATATGTGTAAATAAAATCACAAAAATGTCGTAAGACTCCAGTGACGTTCATTCCTAGGAAACCAACTCAGGGTACATACAGGGACTCTGTGAAACCTCTCATTAATGGGGGTACACATAAATATTGTCAGGTTACTTCTAATTCCATTAGGATCATAATCCACCTATTGGTCAATTGCATGGCCCATGAAGAATTCTTTAACATCTAAGAAACAGGTACATGTTTGGCATCACCACATGGGCCTGTCTCTGCTCTTCAACTCCCATCATCCCTGACTAGCCATGTTGGTCCTACCACATTGACTGCTGCTAGTTTAAATGGTTAAATTGGCACCCAGCACTATATTTACACATATATCTACTTGCTGCCAAAATAAGCATTTATTCATGCCTTCCCAAAACAGATTAAGTTCTAGAGTCTAACATCTCTTGGCTAGAAAGTTCCATGCAGGACCCACTGAGCTCAGTTTTCCCCCTCCAATTAAAATTGAGGGAAGAAGTAGACAACGCTACCATAAGAGACTGCCATTGCGTGGATGAAATCACTGAATACATTTTACAGAACTGTTATCCCTCCCCCTCCACCCCACTGTGGTCAAGTAGCCTGCCCAATGAAAGATACGTGAAATAAGATGGTACCTTGGTATTTTGAACAGAGCTCTCATAGGATGCAAATCAGCCAGTGGTGGATCTCCATCGCCTAACTCTATAGCGGTGATCCCAAGTGACCAGGCATCACATCTGGCATCATAGGAACTATCCAGCTGCTGCTCACATGCAATTACCTGTTAAGATATAAAATTAAATAACAGCATCTGAACCGGAGGTGCTGCCAGACAGGCATTTCACAACCATCTTGCTTGCATCTGAAACACGTTCCTAAGCCTTTTCAGTGGAGCTATGAGAACAGGCCATAATTACAGGCTTTTTGCCCTGTGAAGTGGATGTATTCTGAGGAGGCAAGTATTTAAGCTGCTTTTTGGCCTTCCACACTGCCTGCCAGAGAACGACAGTTGTGAGGCCGAAGCACCTCAAACCGTGACTCTTGTATGGCAATGATATTCAGAGGGTGGAGGGAAGTGCTCATCCATGTTTCCGCAGCTGTCGCCGTGGCAACAAAATCTCTGCCTCAGCAACTAGCTCAGCCTCCCCTTTAAAAGGGGAATTGAATATTACTTCCTTCTAGGATGGATTAGTAAAATCCAGGACCAGGTGAAGTCCTTGATACTGGGTCTAAAAATAACTACTGTCTTGAACTACAGCTATAACAAATAACTGAGGAGGTCTTAGCAAGGCAGTGACCTCTTAAGCTTAAGAGTGGCAAAATGGCCTCTTCATCACGTTTGAAGGATGAGGCGCAACCGGGCTTATTCCATAAAAGTTACCTCTGCCTGGGCAGGTTTCTGGGTCCTCATTCTACACTAGGCCTAAACAACTTCAGATTCTCTAAATGAAATACACCAAAGTTCAAAGAAGTTCTGTATTTACTTGCCTGGCACTGCAGAGGGAGTGTGGTGGTCAAGCACATGGCAGACCATGGGACATGGCTAGGGGAGGATTGGTTTAGCTTTAAAAGAGGATTGTGCAGATTTATGGAAGATATCAACAGCCACACCAGCTCGGGGGGTGGGTGGTCAAGGACACCTCAGCTCCCTCAATATTTGTTTTAAAGGGAGCCAGCCCTTTAATGCATACATGTGATGTCACATGTGCATGTGACGTGTGCTGAGCCCCCTCAATCTTGGGGGCAACCTGGTACCACTGGCTGCCAATAGCTATTAGCCCAGAGACTGTTCTCCCTCTACCATCAGAGGAAGTATACCTCTGAATGCTAGCTGCTGGGAATCACAACTGGGGAGAGTGATGTTGTGTTCAGATTCTCCTTGCAAATTTCCCACAGGCATCTGCTTAGGCCCTGTGAGAAAGAGATGCAGGACTAGATAGAGCTTTGGCCTGCTCTTACAGTCTTTTGTTGGTAGGTCATGTTGTGTAGACGTCCCCAGAGCGGCAGTCCTTTTGTTGACATTCCATGGTGATCCATAAAGGAGCCCAATTTCATGAAAACCATTATTATTTCAACCCTTCAGTGACCCAAGTACCAGCTGGATAGCAGAAACTAACAAACCTCTGCATTCCCACCCCAAGTCTCAGCCCCAGCAAAGAATGAGCAAGAGAAATGAATAGAGTGTTGGTTTGTTGTCTCTTTTGACTATACATTTCATCACACATTGCCCTTCTCTGAAATCCCCTGGGATACTCCGTTAAACATTTGGTTTGGTGGCTGAATATTGGGAGAGGGAAAGAATACATTTGGTTTTCCAGGTCTTATTAAATTTTCCTTGAGGAAATTTACGCAGAGAAGATGTCATGCTTCGAGTGAGCTGAAGAGGCAACTGAACATATTAATAAGGCTGCAGGCACACACCATACATTTAATGTTCATTACTTCCCCCAAAGAAACATGGGAACTGTAGTTTGTTAAGGGTGCTTGGATCTGTAGCTCTGTGAGAGGTCAACCAAAACTTCTAGGATTCTTGGGGTGGGGAATTCATGTGTTTTAAATATGTGGTCAATACTTATTATGTATAAAACCTGACAGGATTATATAGATTTCTGCGATAAACCTATCAACACCAATTTAAACATGAACGAAGTTAACTTCACTGCCAGGGATTTATTTTAGTGGACCCAAATGAATAATGCCAAAACATGAACTTGGCAGCAGTCTGTTTTAATAGTCTTAACACAGATCAAATGCAACCCCCCCCCAAGATGGAATAATGTCAGAACAGAGAGAGCTAGAAACTTGGGGTGGGTATAGCAAAGGATTTAGAAAGTGATAGATTAAAAAGAGAGAGAAGCACATACAGACACTACCCCATAGTAGGAGTTAATAAAATTTCATCTAACCTCAGGAGCCATCCAGAAAGGAGTTCCCACAGATGTATTCCGACGGAGACGACTGCTGGTCAGCTGGGCTGATACACCTAAAGGGAACAAGCAGATGGATGCAGTTGACACATCTATGCTTAATGAATTCTATGCAGAGAGTATCACATCTATTGTTCTCATGATTTTGTTCCAACATGGCGTTTCTCATTCAACAGCTTAGCAGCATTTTTTCAGCTCTCTGCCAACAAGCAAGCAAGAAGGCTGGTAAATATCGCATGCCCTGCTTTCGCCACACACCCTGAGTTTCATTCACTGCCAACGGCTTGAAAGGAGCTTGAAAGGAGTTCTAAATTAGGGCTTTTACAAGCAATCTGACTGCACATTTTTTGGGACCGATGATTACAGTATTTCTGTCTCCTATTCTTAGTGGGAGGAAACCACAACGGGCATTTGAGCGAGTCAAACTCGCTCTTTCGTTTAAGGCACACTTTTAAAAAAAGAAAAAGAAAGACATCCGCAATACTCAGTGCTTTTTTTCTAAAAAATAAATAAATGTTTAGGTGTACTCTCATTTTCCTACTCATATTGAAATACTGCCCCTCAATGAGGCCAAACTTAGATTCACAAAATGTTTAGGGGTATGAGTACTCCAGCACTAGGAGTGAAAGAAAAAGCAAACCTCAGCTACATTAATAGTTTGTTTGTTCATTCATTTTATTTCATCCTCAGGAAACATCTGAACTGCATGCATCCTTCTGCTAAAAGCACGATTAGTCATAAAAAATAAAAATAAAAAAAACCAAGATGCATGAAAACTGCACTGAGCAAAGCTGCTCAATGACTCCTAGCACATTTCTGCTAGGATGCAATGACAGGCTGAAACACATCTAAATGTGTACACCATTGAAAATCCGCTCACATGGAACACAAACTGTTGTTAAGACCTATACTCTAACCTGCACAAATGGTTTTCAAACTTTTGACTTTCAGGGGATTTGTGCCCCATTGATTTCTCACACAATAACACAAATAAACCTAGTTTAATGGCTTAAAACCAAACAGGAAAGAGACCAATGCGTAAACAAGAGAAATAAAAATAGTAGCCTGCAAGGCTAAAAATATCTCCTTTCTACAAAGGTTTGCTACAATTAACTTACTCATAGCAGTTAAACCTATTTCTTGCTACAGCCGCCTTCCCAGAAAGGGTCACGAGGGACACAGAAACAGTCAAAGAACCAGCGTGGCTACTGCCATGCCTACACACTCCTATTTTTACCATTCTTAAGCTTCAGAGAAAAGTTTTCTAAGAATGTTGGAGCAGTGGCAAAGAAGGCAAGGAAGAGTTATTCAAACACCTCTGCTAGGAGACCAGTTGCTGCTTTTGCTTCTTCTCAAATGTCACCTAACATGAGGCTGCAAAGCAGAGGGAGAGAAGATGTTCCCCAGTCATAGAACCATAGAGTTGGAAGGGATCCTGAGCATCATCTAAGTCCAGCCCCTTGAAATGCAGGAAGATGCAGCTGTCCCATACGGGGATTGGACCTGCAACCTTGGCACTATGAGCACCACACTGTAACCAACTGAGCTATCCAGGCATCACTGTGCAGCCACCATTCCATCAGGCTACCTGAACTGACCCCCCTCCCAGCTGGTTGTTATAAGAACTGTCGCTTTAAGAAACTGGGGCCACAACTTCTCCCCTCCCCCCATACTTTTTGGTTGTGTCTTTTAGATTGTACATGCCTGAGGACATTGTGTTGTAGTGGTTAAGAGCGGTAGATTCGTAATCTGCGGAACTGGGTTCGCGTCCCTGCTCTTCCACATGCAGCTGCTGGGTGACCTTGGGCTAGTCACACAACTCTGAAGTCTCTCAGCCTCACTCACCTCACAGAGTGTTTGTTGTGGGGGAAGAAGGGAAAGGAGAATGTGAGCCACTTTGAGACTCCTTCGGGTAGTGATAAAGCCGGATATCAAATCCAAACTCCTCCTCTTCTTCATAGTGCTGAACTTCAAAAGCTGCTCTGGGAGCCTTTTCAGCTAAAGCATGGGATTCCCTCACCCTTTAAATGTACAGTATTCAGATAAATACATAATGAAAGATGCATAGTATCATGGAACAGGGAGTGCCACATATGGGGAGTCACTACTAAAAAGTCCCTGTCACACAATCTTGGGAAGTTGGAGACTGTGCTCCATCTGAACTAATATCAGGCCGCAAACACACCATACATTTTAAAAAAGAATCCTGGGAACTATAGTGTCAGGGAACTGACATCAGAGCGAGAAGCGGAGGCAGGACTCCAGAGCGATGCCGGAGAGGGAACCAGCAAGGGGGAAGGAATTCAGTGTGACACCAATAGAGAGGAGAGGGAGATAGAGGAATCGGTGTCAGGGCTCCAAGACCCTTCAACCGAAACTAGCGGAGAGAGCGCTGGCACGCCCCTGCCTTCCCCTTACTTGCGCAGACGCGTTCCGCGCAGGGAACATAGGAGGAGACTTGGGGTCAAACAGCTTTTATGCTGGAAGAGATTCAAGAAACGCCCACTGACGGATTCTGCAAGTGACTAACAGTTCACGGAGGGTGAGCTCCAACCCTAAACATGATTGAGCAAGCAATCTAACTAATCTGAAGGCAATTTACGCACAAGTAACCCCCTCACAACCATTACATATAGTTTGTTAATAGTGCTGGGAATTGTAGCTCTGTGAGGATTCTTTGGGGGGAAATAATGTGCTTCAAAAGTATGGTGTGTCCACAGCTAGTCATTCACATTTTGCAAGGGTATTCAGTGACCACTTCCATGCCCTTACAATGGCATTCCTATTGCAAAGGACACAGGGAAGGCAGATCTGAGAGTTTCTTCCAGCTAGATCACACCCTCTCCCCGTTGAACCTTCAACTATCAGCTGCCCTGCCAGGACAGTCTTGATAATATTTCATATATTGCAATCACTTGTTGTGATTCTTAAAATGAATTTCGGTGTAACTTATAAGCTGCTTTGCCAGAATTTCTGCCTCGAAAGGTGGGATATAAAGGATTGTGATAAATAAACATAATTGGGAAAGGGGGAGGTGCCATCTTTTCCTCGCCTGCTATAGATTGTGCTCCTGAATTAATTTCATTCACTTAGGCTTGGCAAAGGCAAAGACATGGACAATCATGCCCAAGAAGCAACTGAGTTATTTTTTTATTATGCTTCTGTTGTCAAATTTGATTACCATAAATTGCCTTGCAGAGGAAAGGGCAAACATAAATCTAACATTAATTTGCAAGAGATGCTCAGTTGAAATCATGGCCCATTCAATTATTCTAAAGTGCCCCAAAAACATTGACAGCGCACGTGGATCATATATATATATATATATATATATATATATGCGCAACACGATGCATGTTTTAAATCTGAATCATGAAAAGTGGCTTTCTGAAAGCTGACTTTTAAATTTATTAGCATTATTCTTAACCTTTCGCTCTTGGCAGCAAGCTGGCATTTCAGTCTGTGTCATCTGCTGAACAATACTTCCTTAAGCGCTTGCCTCTTGCAAAAGGATCGTGATGTTATGCCACACTTGGCTGTACTCTCTTTCAGCACCTTGTCAGCCAGTCAAGAATAAGGCCAGGCTTGCAAGTTTTCTAACAGCAGCTTTTCTGAGGGGAAGGCGGGGAAGAGAGGTCGACATTATTTTTGGAAGAAATCTAAAAATACAGCAGAGAAGCATATGGATCAAAACCACAGTGCAAATCTTTTGCAGATGAAAGGTTTCCCAGAGCTAGACAGTTATGCCAGACTGAGCAACAGAAACTTAATCCAGATAAAACCAAGGAGGTGCTTTGGGTTGTGAGCTTGACTGAGAACAGAGCCATCACTCCTGCAGTTGTATGTTGTTTGGGAAAATGGGTAACACTGATGCCTGGTATTACCACACAGCATCCTTGGATTCTCCTGAAGATACAGGGCAGCTTTCATTACAATTAGATTTTCTAGAGTCATAGAATTGTAGAGTTGGAAGGGAAGCCAAGGGACAGCCAGTCCAACCCTCTGCAACACAGGAATCTCAACACGTGGTCACCCATCCAATTTGAAACCGTACTGGACCCTGCTTAGCTTTGTAAAGGTGTTAGCGGTTTTATTGCATGAACGATATACGATATACGATATCTTTATTGTCATTGTCCCATACAGAACAATGAAATTGAAAAACTACATAAAACATTCAAAAACCCCTAAAAACTCTGAAACCCCATTTTAAAATACACTATACTATACTATAAAAACCCCTAAAAAATCTGAAACCCCATTTTAAAATACACTATACTATACTATAGAATACACTATACTAAAAAATACACTATACTATAGAGACCCCTTATGCTGCGTTTAGAACCAGAATTGCATTTGTGTAGAAACTGTTTCTCAGGCGGCTAGTCCTGGCCTTTATAACCCTATACCTTCTTCCAGAAGGCAGAAGCTGAAAGAGATCATTTCTGGGGCGCGTACTATCCTGCGCTATCACTGCCGCTTTCTTATGGCACCTGGCAGCATAGATTTGATCTAAGGTGGGAAGAGTGCACCCAGTTATTCTCTCTGCAGTCTTTACAACCCTGTAAGAGTAAGTTGTTTTTGCTGCACCACTCCCCCAACTGCTCAACTTCCTTCCTATAGGCCGCCTCCCCCTCTCCAGCCGTGATTAAACCAACCACCGTTGTATCATCTGCAAACTTAATGATCTTATTACTGGGGTATTTGGGGGCACAGTTAGCTGTATAGAGCGTATATAAAAGCGGGCAGCCAAGCAATGTGCAACAAGGCCCTCTCTGTGATGGCACCAAAGCTGAGAAACTAGGGGAGCTAACCTTGTTTCACCTTATTATCTTTGAGATGACAGACTGAGGTGGCTCCCTTCAGGTGGGTTGTGTGAGGCATTGCTACCCATCTTCACTATTGGATATGTGAAGCGCAGTCTTTTAAAAAGTCTAGTCTTTTTATTATTCCTAAGCAAACTTGTCCAGAATTGCCATGCCACACGCGATGGACAAATTATCTGGTGTGGCGCAACAACTACACAATGATCCCTGATTGGAATCAGCGAGGCAGGCAGTTTTATTTACTGATACATGAGACCATGACTAAAAGTAATCACAAAGCCCTTCTCTGACTCATGCCTAAACATCAGCTAGGGGGCACAGAGAAACATCTTTTTCTTTTGGAACAATTTCAAGTGAAATTGCTTTAACTAATGGTTACGCCTTGCAGAATGATTCACACAAAGTTTACAGATAGTGAAAGCCAACAGCGTTCTGAGTACAAAAGGATGCCAACGCATTGCTTCAAGACAACAGAGGCTCTGTCAAACCATTGGAAAGCTTTCTGAATGTCACTATAGGCAAGAATAACGTGACACTGGATGGAAGATTCATAGCAGAGATTACAGGAAATCAGAATTATAGAGCAGGGGTGCCCTTGAGAGTCTCCCTAGGCCTGTTCCTCTCCACAGGCCATGCCTCTTGGCAGTCCTGTTCCACACCCTTGGGTGTTTTTGCTTGGCTGGAGTGTGTCCAGCCTCTTGCTTGCCGGGATGCAGGGTCGAGATGTGTGATGTGTCTCATTTTTGCATGGCTGCACTGTAGGTAAAGGTAAAGGGACCCCTGACCATTAGGTCCAGTCGTAGCTGACTCTGGGGTTGCAGCGCTCATCTCGCTTTATTGGCCGAGGGAGCTGGCGTACAGCTTCTGGGTCATGTGGCCAGCATGACTAAGCCACTTCTGGCGAACCAGAGCAGCACACGGAAACGCCATTTACCTTCCCGCCAGAGTGGTACCTATTTATCTACTTGCACTTTGACGTGCTTTCGAACTGCTAGGTTGGCAGGAGATGGCTGCACTGTAGCCTACTGCATAAAGGAAGAGTCACATCCATTGCTTTACTCTCTTTTGCCACTGGGCCTACCAGTCACTGCCACACAGCTCCCAGAAGGTGCCCCCATAAGGGAACATGACCCTGGACTCAAATAAAGGTCTCCTGCCCCTGTCATGGAGAGCACATTTGCATTAGAACCCCTCTCCTCCAATAACATGCTTGAAAGCAGTTGTTTAAAGAAGTGTAGGCCTGATGGGGGTCCATGGTAGGACTTGGCTGGGACACCTCACCCTGGGTCATGCAGACAGCACAGTCTATACTGGCTCTGCTAAACTATCCTTTTGCTGGGCGATCAGATTCTTTTGTGAGGGGATGAAAATTAGGGTTTGCAGACATTAGAGGCATGGAATATTATTGAAGAAGAAACCCAAAGGATTTCCCAAAACTATAATGTGGCATAGAAGGTGTCAGGAATGAGCCAGCTCCAAGTGTAACTTTGTATCCAGCTGCTGAATACAGTCAGGAACAGAAAGGTTTGGAGTCGACGCTGGTTGGGCAGAGCACCCAGGAACAACTGAGAGCGGGCTGCAACACAGCCAAAGCTCTCAGGAAGCTCAAAAAGGCGCGAACAGCCACAGAGACAGTTTATCAGAACAGGAAGAGGCTGTAGCTGACACAATAAGTCCAAGGCAGCAGTGAATAGCAGGGCTGCTAGACAGGAAGCAAAATAAGAGACGAAAGGGTCGGAAGTTCAGTGTCTTCTGTCGACACTGGTAGGAGTCTTCAGAAGAGTCATCTTGAATGATAATGCTGGCGGCTTGGCTAGAGCTGTCCAGAGCTATCTGTTTGTTTTTGCAATAAATCCTCCTTTTTAATTACCTATGCTTAGCATGCAGATGACACAACCTTGATGGCAGAAAGTGAGGAGGAATTAAAGAACCTTTTAATGAGGGTGAAAGAGGAGAGCACAAAATATGGTCTGAAGCTCAACATCAAAAAAATGAAGATCATGGCCACTGGTCCCATCACCTCCTGGCAAATAGAAGGGGAAGAAATGGAGGCAGTGAGAGATTATATTTTCTTGGGCTCCATGATCACTGCAGATGGTGACAGCAGCCACGAAATTAAAAGACGCCTGCTTCTTGGGAGAAAAGCAATGACAAACCTAGACAGCATCTTAAAAAGCAGAGACATCACCTTGCCAACAAAGGTCCGTATAGTTAAAGCTATGGTTTTCCCGGTAGTAATGTATGGAAGTGAGAGCTGGACCATAAAGAAGGCTGATTGCCGAAGAATTGATGCTTTTGAATTATGGTGTTGGAGGAGACTCTTGAGAGTCCCATAGACTGCAAGAAGATCAAACCTATCCATTCTTAAGGAAATCAGCCCTAAGTGCTCACTGGAAGGACAGACCCTGAAGCTGAGGCTCCAATACTTTGGCCACCTCATGAGAAGAGAAGAGTCCCTGGAAAAGACCCTGATGTTGGGAAAGACGGAAAGCACGAGACGGAGACGACAGAGGATGAGATTGTTGGACAGTGTTCTCGAAGCTAGCAGCATGAGTTTGACCAAACTGCGGGAGGCAGTGGAAGATAGGCTTGCCTGGCGTGCTCTGGTCCATGGGGTCACGAAGAGTCGGACACGACTAAACGACTAAACAACAACAAAGCATGTTATCAAGCTGGGAACCTGGACTCCTGACAGAAGGGCATCTCAATTTATTTAAGTTCCCCCACCGACACCTTACACACATCCACACCCCTGTCAAAAACCACAAATCCAATACAGCAAGTGAGGGAATGACCTAGCATCAAGAATGCTTCTGAGATGACCGACACAGTAAGCATACAAGTGACTCTGCCCATTTGCTGGGCAGGGTGCACATTGGTATGCATCTGACATACAACTGGCCTGCAGCATGTTGCAGATCCCAGAATTTATACCGAGGCAAGCGTCTGACTTAAAAAACCAATCTGCAGGTCTGCACCAGCACAAACAGCTGAATACATCTGCATTATCTGCACGATAGTTTTCCATGGAGTCATGTCAGCAATGCTCCAGATATACCCAGAGGACAGAGTGAGGCACTGGGACAATAAAACAAATCAGGATAGGTGAAGCAAGCGACTTATGGCATATGTCACATGGGAAGATGAACAAACCACATGCTCATGAATCATCTGGAGTTGAAAGATTAGTCACAGCCTTAGAGGTGATGGTTCAAATAGACAAGGGGTGTAAAAGCAACTCCTTGCCCCCTGAGCCATGCTTCCAGAGAGGACACCAGTCCACCTGAATGTTTTCCCAGGCCTTTGAGCAGAGGAATCCCACCAGGAGGCAGGGAAGAGAGATTCCAAGAAGGAGGAACCACCCAATCCAAAGCTCTATTGGTGGAGAGAATATTTCTCCATTATTTTCTTCTTCTGTCAGCCTATTGCTTTTGGAGGGAGGGTGGGATTTCACCTCCCATTGGTCTCAGAGCTGGGATACTTTCCCTCTCACTCTGGGGATGTTAGGCAGAAATTGGAGGGTCTGGAATTTTAGGTGTGTTTAAGCACTGACATTGTCCTTTTACTAGCAAGCATTGTTCTCTGTCCTTCCTTACATCTGGGCCCCCAAGAGGTGGGAGAGAGGAAAGAAGATGGGCATGTTCGGTTGAGCTCCACCTTTATATGAGTCTCCAGATTTATATGAATTTGTCAGTAACCCACAGGGCTTGCCTAAGACATTTTGCTACCTGAGATGTTCCCTTGCCTGTTCTATGTACTGAAGTCAACTGGTCTGGTAACTGAATCTTATTTCAGCACTGGTGACAAGGACAGCGTCTTCCACCATACCTGACAGCAGCAGGCAGCACTGCTGCTGCTGCCCACCCACGTCCAGCATCTACTGCCTGAGGCTGCTGCCTCATTCTGCCTAATGGTAGGGCCAGGTAGAACCTGACTCTTATACACAGCTTTGCTGCCATAACATCTAGATTGGCTCCAAGTTCCATAAGCAGCTTAGATAAATTGTTTCAGTTCAGCATTCCTCTGGTACTTGCGACACACCAATGTCAAATATTCTAAATAAAAAGCCAATTATCTTCCCTCAGCTTCTCAGAGATGATTCATAGTGGAGTCTGAGCCTCTGGTTTAGTCACGCTGCTTGATGCTCCAAGCAAAGCTGTCCATTTCTGTTCTTTTGATTTGCTTCATTCTTTAATTCATACCCTCAACTTTACCTCATTGGATTACTGTAATTGTTTCCTGTTTGGTTTACCTGGGTCTTATCTCAACCCTTTCATTTCAGTGACAACTCAACTGAGTTACAGGCAAAGCACGGTTTGGCCACCACCGTGATGGTGCCTCAAGCTCATATTTTCTCCTCTTCCCATGGCACTTTCAAGTTTCCTTCTGCACTACCTGGCTTGGATGGACAATTGTTTTATTTAATTATTTATTTAGAGCATCTAAATGTTAACATGTATTAGTATTTTAACTTTTGTATGTTTTAAAGCAAGGTTGTATTTTTTCCTTAATTTTACTATTTCATGTTTTGTAAGAGTTTGTTTGTTTTTTAATATCAAGGGGCATATAAATGTAATGAATGAATGAATGAATAAAATACCCTGCTCTTCAGTCAAAAAAGACTCCCTGAGTGACTTACATACAATCAACTACATACAACCAGGATTTTATTTTGTTTTTTTTAAGATATGAAAGGTCAAGTTAAGCTTGTTGTTAAAGAAAAGAGCAGCGAATATTTCTTCAAAAGCTGCATGTGCTACTGGTTCAAACCTATTTTAGCTATAATTTGCCACTAGATGAGAGACAGAGCAAGTATTGCTGGCACTTGAGGTTATTAGCACGGCTGTCTCATGAAACCCCTACAAGGTTTATTCAAACGAAGGAATTCTGACAGATTCAACTTCTCATACAGAGGTGAGGAAGTTACACCTGCTGGAATTTCTTTTTCGACTCAACAAAGAGAAGGCTCAGGAGCCTTGCCTTCCAGTGGATTTACCGTATTTTTTGCTCCATAAGACACACTTTTTCCCTCCTAAAAAGTAAGGGGGGATGTGTGTGCGTCTTATGGAGCGAATGCAGGTGGGAGGCAGGTGGGAAAAGTCCCCAAGAGCCACACACACACTCCGCGGGGCTCTTGTGGGCTTTTCCCGAAGAAGGGAGAGCGGCTCTTGGGGGAGCCGTAGCTGTGTGCAGCCTCTCCTGGGCAGGGGATGAAGGTTCTCCTTGCCCGGGAGAGGCTGAGCGTGGCTATCCCAGAAGCCAGGGCAGCAAGCGGGATCACTGCGCAGAGATCCTGCTTGCTGTCCTGGCTTATGGGATTCAGAATATTTTTTTTCTTGTTTTCCTCTTCCAAAAACTAGGCACCGTATTTTTTGCTCTATAAGATGCACCAGACCACAAGACACACCTAGTTTTTGGAGGAGGAAAACAAGAAAAAAAATATTCTGAATCTCAGAAGCCAGAACAGCAAGAGGGATCGCTGCGCAGTGAAAGCAGCAATCCCTCTTGCTGTTCTGGCTTCTGGGATAGCTGCACAGCCTGCATTCACTCCATAAGACGCACACACATTTCCCCTTACTTTTTAGGAGGGAAAAAGTGAGTCTTATAGAGCAAAAAATACGGTACATCTTATGGTCTGGTGCGTCTTATAGAGCAAAAAATACAGTATTGCAGTAAATTTGCTCATGTAGTAAATACACTTTGGGTTAAATACAATGACAGGTCATCATGGATGGAAAGCGCATTCGCTCACACAGAATGGCACATTGTATTTCACTGGTCCTCCCGCCATCCACTGTAGCTCCTCACACGCTATCTACACCTGAGGTTTGGGGGACACTCTGCAACAATATGGAATATAACATTTGTAGAATCATTATCTTGAGCATCCCCAGTGTGGGTAACTGTGGATAACTTGTCAAGCCACAGACCTAAAAGATTAAATATGAGCTGAAAATATATCAAAACACTGAAAGAATTTTAGGTTATTGTCCCATTCAAAGATCCAGATGCCTAAATATGTAGAGAAAACTTTTGATTTCAATAAAATGTGTTGCAATAAAAAATATTCACTATTCATTCTGAAAAGTCCTCCAGCAGTCGTCACAATCTCTATAAAACAATTCTTGCATTTCAAATCACCTAAAATTAGCATAAGCATTCAAATTCATTTTTTTGCGGCTGTCAACTTCATATTCCAAGTAGGGTCACCACAGTTACCTATCTATTTATAGCTCACTATTTGAACTTAATCAGCAATTAGTTATTTCCACTCCCTACATATATTAACTCTTTCCTGTAAATTGCAGACCTAAAGTACATGACACATGACACAACATTAAACTAAATGAAACAACCCAGTCAAATCAAGCTAATTAAAAAATCCCTCAAATCTAATTATTTGTGACTAGTGCTGTTTACATGCCACGCCTTAAATAACACCAAAATAAACTACGTCATAGTAAATTAATCAACAAGGTTTAAATGTATGAACACAACGTGAGGTCAAATTATGCAAAGCTTGTCTCAGTTTGTGAGGTGGGGAAGTGGGCATCACATCATGTAAACCCCATAACACACATGTGATGTCATGAGTTATCCCACAGGGATGTGCCTGGGAATGCTTCAGGGTGGAACGTGAGGGCATATCCTGACCGGGCCATGACAGAGAAGCATGAGGATGACTGAAAGACTACAGCAGGCTCCAAAATATGGAACTCACACAGTGCTTTTTTTCTAAAAAAAAATTTCTGGGTACTCTCCTTTTGACTCAAGAAAACCACCATTTTATAGTTCAAATCAGGGAAAATAAATACAAGAGTACAAAGTACAAAAGCACAAAGAACATGCATTACCTCATGATGATGAAAAATAGTAATTTTCCTACTCATATTGAAATACTGCCCCTCAATGAGGCCAAACTTTCATCAGTAAACACCACACATCCACATTCCACACTGTTTCACACATTAAATGCTCACTTCCGTCTGAGACTCGGGAAACACCAGGATAGGGAAGGAAGCCACCATCAGAGGTGGTAACAACAAAACTGACCAATCACTGTGCTAGATTGCAACTCCTACTTCACACATTAAATGCTCGCTTCTGTCTGAGACTCAGGAAACACCGTGACAGGAAATGAGGCTGCCATCGGGGGTAGCAACAGAACTGATGATTCACCGTGCTAGAGAAGAAACTAAAAAAAATAAAATTTTTAGTTTCTTCTCACGTTAGAATCACAAAATGTTTAGGAGCATGCATACCGCTGCGTGTCCCCAGAAAAAAAGGACTGGACTCGCACATTACAGAAAATGTGTGCCTGAGAGCCTGCAGCAAAAATGGGGCATGCAGCGTAAGTGGGAATAAGTAGAGTGGCTGAAATCTGGATCTTTACTACTGTGGCGCCATTGTCTGTAATGGCTGTACTAATCCAACAGTGTCGGGAATGACTGCTGGGGGGGGGGGGTGAAATAACATGACAGCCAAGAAAGAAATGTACAAAAGGTGCAGGCCGTTCACAAAGGCTAGCATCACTGCTGTGCAAAATAAATTGGCTTAGCAGAACAGGAAAATATTATGTCCCACAATTCAGAAGTTCACAAGCCACAAAGGGAAGAAAAAGCCAGTTCCGTTATCAAAGGTCCATTAACCTGCCTATTATTGACAGCAGCTGTCATATGTGATGTCAAGCCGGCAGAGTACAAACCAACTAGTTGCAACAACAGAAAAAGAACCAGCAAAAGTCCAGTGGAAAAACAGCTGAACTTTGACCTGGGAGATCCGAGATAAAATCCCAAACTAGCCACAGATATACTGGGAGGCTAGTTCTTAAAGGCACAACCAGTGAAAGGGAAGCACATTTTGAGTTTGACGGATTTAAACAGAATTAAGGCTGTTCTTAGATCTTGTCCACTGAAATGCAGTGAAATTTACGAGCGTTTAACTTTGCTCGTATTTATTTAATTGAAATATATTCCCTAACGATCTTATATCAGCTCAAACCACCAAACGTCGAAAGAATTACAGTAATGTGAAACAAGTAAAACCACAACCAATCATGTCAAACCTAGGGTGGACAACAAGGTCAGAAAAATCACATTTTCTTTTAAAAACATCTGTATAGGTAAGAATGTCTCTTTCCTTTTAACAGCTACTACAGGTGTTGAGCTCTGTCAAGGCTCCTGAGGGAGATGTTTCCAAGTACAAGTGATGTAAAATTAACCTTGGATATATTCTAAGGCAGGGATAGCTGCTGTGATGCCCTTAAAATGTTATTGGAATATCCATCATAGCCAACTCCCATTATTCCTGAATGATGGTCAAGCTGGCTAGGGCTGGCTGGGAGCCAGAGAACACCTGGAGGGCACCACATTGGCCATCCCTGTCCTAAGGTAAGTCCCTCTCATTCAACATTAATTCCCTAACTGTAAAATATCCATATTCATCCCAACTGTTAGGACTGGTGAGATAGTGTCTCTCCATGTTTTGCAATAGCCAAGCAGACAAACGTAGGCTCTCTCAGCCAGTAAAGCGAGATGAGCGCCGCAACCCTAGAGTTGTTCGCGACTGGACTTAAATGTCAGGGGTACCTTTACCTTAACCTATGGGTAAATATTTATTGAAAATCTCCATAGGTTTGGCTAGAATACTGAAGTGAATGGAAAAGTAGCTCTAGATCCAGTAACTAGACTAAGATTCTAAAGAACGAAACTCATTCCAAACACTACATGAAATAAGAATCTGATTTTAATTTAAGATAAGCCAATATCCACGCCAAAAGCAAGATTTTAATACTTCAAGCTTCTTACTCCTGGAAATTTATCTCAAAAATTTACAGCCTCCTATTCATGGTCAACATGGATGCTTCTGACCAATCAGCTTTAGTCTTTGTTCTTAATTCATTTTACAGTTGAATGAGGCGTTCCCTTTCTGTTGTGAATGGGACACTATCACACAGGGCTTGACCTAATTAGTACTGAGCGATATGGCCAACCTCATTAACATCAAGGCTGCATGAGTAGGCACAGTATCTTGAGAGGCAAGAGAATATTTTTCCAAACCTTACAGCAATCAGGACTTCCCAGCACACCCATGATTAGTGTTTTTATTAATCATATTTAGCATTTCTACAGCACTTTTGAATGTTCAGAATGATCACATATTAGATAGAAACACACACACACAACTTGTTATCCTTATAATAACTATGAAAGATAAGTTAGTAATAAAGGTAAAGGGACGCCTGACCATTAGGTCCAGTCGTGGCCGACTCTGGGGTTGCGGCACTCATCTCGCTTTATTGGTCGAGGGAGCAGCCGTACAGCTTCCAGGTCATGTGGCCAGCATGACTAAGCCGCTTCTGGTGAACCAGAGCAGCGCACGGAAAGGCCGCTTACCTTCCTGCTGGAGCGGTACCTATTTATCTACTTGCACTTTGATGTGCTTTCAAACTGCTAGGTTGGCAGGAGCTGGGACAATGGGAGCTCACCCCATCGCGGGGATTCAAACCTCTGAC
Organism: Podarcis cretensis; assembly: GCF_951804945.1. Taxonomy (NCBI): domain Eukaryota; kingdom Metazoa; phylum Chordata; class Lepidosauria; order Squamata; family Lacertidae; genus Podarcis; species Podarcis cretensis. The sequence continues at coordinate 21,995,736 of NC_137181.1, forward strand.
TTTCTGATCGGCAAGTCCTAGGCTCTGTGGTTTAATCCACAGCGCCACCCAAGTTAGTAATATTACTTCCATTTTACAGATCTTGAGCTGAGATTGGCTTCCCTAAGGCCAAAACATGCATTCACATCAGAGGTGAGGTTTGAACTGAGGCCTTCCTGATCTGACATATTGGCCACAATCCTGTGCCCAGTTTCCTGGAGGTAAGCCCCACTGAAGTCAATGGGGCTAACTTCTGAATGTATAGGATTGCGCCACTGGTCTCTTAACCACAAGACTCCCATACATTTAGCCATATGTCAGTGTATATACATCATAATCCTACATTATTTATTTCAAATATTTATATCCAAGTTTAAAATGTTAAGCAAAACTCCAAAGGGATAATAAAAATCAGCCTGCACACAAAAAGTAACTTTATGAACAACCAAGATCAACTCTCAGAACAGGAGACTAGTCATATAATTGCAGCAGCACTGGCAATAACAATACCAGATAAAAAAGGGGATGCAACAGTCTATGCAAAAGTCTGTCACCTCACCACATGGAGTTAATCTGCATGACAGGAACCTCCAAAACACAATTCAACTATAATGTCTGATGGGAGGGGTGTGGGACAAATGGCTTGTGTCATGGATGGGTGGAAATGACTTAAAGGTAAGGGTAAAGGTAAAGGGACCCCTCACCATTAGGTCCAGTCGTGGCCGACTCTGGGGTTGCGGTGCTCATCTCGCTTTATTGGCTTCCGGGTCATGTGGCCAGCATGACTAAGCCGCTTCTGGCGAACCAGAGCAGCACACGGAAACACTGTTTACCTTCCCGCTGGAGCGGTACCTATTTATCTACTTGCACTTTGCCGTGCTTTCGAACTGCTAGGTTGGCAGGAGCAGGGACCGAAAAATGGGAGCTCACCCCGTCGCGGGGACTCGAACCACTGACCTTCCAATCGGCAAGCCCAAGACTCTGTGGTTTAACCCATAGCGCCACCCGCGTCCCTATTGGAAATGACTTAGCAATAGCTTACAGAATCCCACTTTTTAGGGGAGACACCAGTCACCCCTGGGTTAAGCCAAAGTTTTATACCAACTGGAAATATACTTTGGTCTTTCTTTTTGAAATCCAGGATACTGCATCATGAACTACTTTTAGGCAGATCCCAAGGTGAAAATCAGTGCAGTATTTGGTCAGAACAGGTGTAACTTTCTTCTACCTGAGGAGAGGGCAGGGCGTGAGTATATTGAAGCCCAAGGCTTGCTCCACCTCACATTGGGTCATGTTTGCCCAGACCCTAAGTTGGCTGCTTTTGACAGACAAGTGCAACATGGCATCTCAAGGGTATAAGGACATTGCAACATACCAAAATCCACAAGTTTAACACCTCCTTCAGTGGTTAGAAGGATGTTATTTCCCTTGATATCACGGTGGATAGTTTTGTTTTCATGCAAATGCTGAAGCCCCTGAAAAGAGAGTTTATGCTTTTTTAATGAATTTATCTTCAATAAAGATAATACGAAATTGTCAAAATATTTGTAAACTTAGTAAGTATTCCATTTAATGTGTTTTTAATTCAGGAATATACCTATAGTACAAATCCACCATAGTTCACATGAGTCTAAATTACTGTATCTCTCATGGTAAACATCTGCATGGGGGGAAAATCCTTAATGAATAAAACTCATACATTTCCCAAGCCAATGAACCTTACAAACTTACAGTGTTGTCCTGAGATTTGCTGTGTCTGTAGTTAGGAAGATGGGGGTGAAGGAAATGCTATACCAGCAATATGTAACAAAATTCAGTGTTTGTATGTAACCCTAAACCATGCTTTAGCGCTACGTGTAAAAGCCTTGGACTCATGCACTCCCTTCCCCTTCTTTCATGCAGCCATGAGACAGACTTGGCAGCTTTTACTTGCAACTTTACAACTCTGAGCAGTTTCTAAACAAGTCAACTTCAAACCATGGTTTACGAAACAGGCTTGCTTAACCATGTAGAGTTTCTATTAAACCATGATCTCCATTTCATATATAACAGCATGCAAGGCTGCTAGAACCTGTTAGGCAGTGCTACCCACTGGACTGGTAGTAAGGAAGAAGGAAAGCAGGTGAGGACTAGGTAAGGACTGGCTGAGGGCAGACTGAGGTTGGCGGGGCCGTGTCCCATTTCCCTTCCAGTGCTTAACTCTGTACCAAAATTAATTCTCCACCAAAATCAAGAGCCAATATTTGAACTGTTAATGCATTTCCTTACTTACCATCAGGGCTTCATGTAAAATGAAAGCAATAATAACTTCACTCATTCTTTCTCCTCGCTTCAGAAATCCTTTTACAAGGTCAGTCACAGATCCTCCATTACACAGCTATTTGGTTGAAAAGAAAATAAAAGAAAAGAAAAAAGTAATGATTACATTTTTTGTTTTGTTTTTTATTAGGCTTGTTAACCCAGTTGCTATTCATTCATTTAAAAGTACAGTGGTACCTCAGGTTACATATGCTTTAGGTTACATACGCTTCAGGTTACAGACTCCGCTAACCCAGAAATACTACCTCGGGTTAAGAACTTTGCTTCAGGATGAGAACAGAAATCGTGCTCTGGCAGTGCGGCAGCAGCGGGAGGCCCCATTAGCTAAAGTGGTGCTTCAGGTTAAGAACAGTTTCAGGTTAAGAACGGACCTCCGGAATGAATTAAGTACTTAACCTGAGGTACCACTGTATATTTATAGTCTAACTTTCTCCCATGGATTCGGGATGGATCAAAAAGTAAACCATGTAGGACTGAAAGCTCTCCCTCAAAATAGGTCGCCTTAAGACCATAGGGAGCTTTCTTATTTATTCCCAGCTAAGATAATTGGTCTGTCTACCTAAGCATCTACTCTACACAATAGGCAGACTTCTGCTCTCATGCGTACACTTCAGCTTCATAGGAGCTACTTGGTGTTTTACTACAACCTTAAAATCCACCAGCTGGAGCAAGGCACAAGACACATCGCCATAATATTACTACCACATTTATATCCCACTTTTCTTCCAATGATCTCAATAAGGCCTACCTACATGGTTCTCCCTTCTCTCCATTTTATCATCACAACAACTCTGCAACATAGATTCAGCTGAGAGACAACAACTGGCTCAAGGACACCAAGGGAATGGCACACAGGTGTTGAACCCTGGTTTCCCAGGTCCTAGTCCAACACACTAACCACTACACTGGCTCTCTTCAGAACAGGGTTTTGCTTTTGGTTCTAGAGCTGAACAGAGGTTTCAGACTGGATTGACAATGATCTATAAAAACACTTTTAAAAAACCCAGTTAATAGAACTCTCAATGCAATTTTCCATTGATAACAGATCACTTCTTTACAGTGCCCTCTGGTGCCACATTTTTATAACACATTTTTTATGTTTTAACTGACAAGTGTAGATGAGTCCATAGTCATTATACACCAGGCATGGCCAAACTTGGCCCTCCAGATAGTTTTGGGACTACAACTCCCATCATCCCTAGCCAACAGGACCAGTGGTCAGGGATGGTGGGAACTGTAGTCCCAAAACACCTGGAGGGCCAAGTTTGGCCATGCCTGTTCTACACAAGCACAAAAATTGTTCCTGGTTACAGCAAGATTTTATTAGATCATCAGTCTTAGCTTGGAGGGGGAGTAGCTCGTTACTGCTATTATTAAATGACCGGGATTCTAAAATTCTTGCTTATCTGCTGCAAATTACCCAGAACTCCTTTATCAAATTCCTATAATTATTCTCCAGTGCTTTTTGGGTAGAAAATGAGGTGTCAGTACTCATATATTAGGGTGTGGGTGTGTGCTGCGAATGCCAGTACAAAATGGCTGCCATAGGCTGTGAAGGAAAAGAAGCTGATACTCCATACCAGAATACTGTCACAAAAAAGAAGGCCAGCCTTCTGCCCACCTCTTTTCCATGATGAATGGGATCAAAGATGGGATCCTTTCCCCAGCTTTAGATGGAGATGCCAGGAATTGAACTTGGGACCTTTTGTACGCAGAGTATGTCCTCTACCACTGAGCTACATTCCTTTTCCAAGATGAACTATGTATCACACCTCAAAAACTGGGAGCTTTGACATAATTTTAACAAAATACCCTATGCTGTTTTTGAGGAGAACCTGAGGAGATCCCTTATGATTTAAGACATTGTTCTTGTAGTTTACGCCACTGTGTAAGGTATTCCTACTTATTTATTGCAATGGCCCATCCAGAAGGAAGTAAGAGCTATGTTTTTCAGTCAGCTCACTCGTTTGTTTTGACCTTTGGTAGCAGGTAGCAGGAAACCTGAGGCCTTGCACGCAAAGATATATAGGCAATCATTAGAAAAAGTGGCTCTATTAGCCCTTTCCACAGAATTACTTGACTTATTTACCTAGATTCTCATGTGACAGTCTGTTTTAAGGACAGCTGAATGCTTCATTAATTGTCCATGTTTATCTTGTCAAACAATTGATGGTGAATCCAATAAACAAACTGAAACTCAATGGAAGTTTTGCAGTCCTGTGGGAATCTGTGGCGCATTGACTGCCCATTTGTCAAAATAATATGCTGAGGTTAGCTCTGGGCTCTTCAGTGAGGCTCTGTTGGGCATAAGCCATCCAAAGACAGGGCTTCTCATCAGTTTAAATATTTGCAGAAGGCCTGGCCCTTTCATGAGCCACAATGAACACTCAATTCAGGTGAGGGATCAGAAGTGGTGCGTTACCAGAACAAGCACACATGCAATCTCCCATCCACACAATTGCTCCTCACTGATGGGTCTCTTTCTCTTCTGACTGAAGACACATTCCCTTCAAACACATACCCTTAACATGACACAGTCCAAATCTGGGACGCCATCTTCTGGGTCTGTATTCCCACATGAATCACATGACCCATGCGAGATCTCAAACCCTGGAAAAATGTTGGTTTTTTCAGGCATGGTACCCCAAAATGTATGTTTTGGGTCACCACGTGAGATTGTGGACCTGAAGAAACTGTTTTGGTGTGCCACCCGAGATAACGAACCCAAAAAATCTGCAAACGTGACATGAAGGCTGGCAGCATCATCAACCCTGCCATGTGAAAATCCCTTGCAGGGAACCGCAGTACCTGGAGACAGGCAGTCAAGTTGTGTACTCCTAGCTGTGATCAGAGGCGAAATGACCACTGGGAGGAGCACAGAGAGAAGAAATGCCATGGTGCATCTGCAGGAGCATAACTGGACACCTTCATCTGCCCCAACTGCAACAAAACATGTCTCTCCCTCATGTCTCTCTACAGCCACAGCAGGTGCTGCAAACATCCAACAGCTTGACCACCTCCAAAGGCGCAGTCCTCCATTGTCTTCCGAGACAGATGGATGCCAGCCATCTTAGGTTTACATAAGAACCTAGGAAGCAGCCATACACCAAGACAGAATGTTGGCCCATCTAGCTCAGTACTGCATTCACTGACTGGCAGTGGCTCTCCAGGCTTTTAGGCAAGGGTCTCTCCCAGGCCTGCCTGGAGATTGAAGCTGGTAACTTCTGCATGCCAAGCAAGTGCTCTACCGCTGAACTGTGCCCCCACCTTTTTAACACCGAGTATAAATTAAAGGTTGGCACGCCAAGAAACCTGTTAACAATACAAAATAAACACGCTTTTCACACAACTCCCTTTCTTAGTATCTGATACTTTTTAAATTATTATTTGATCTTCCTATAAACTGGCACTTTGGGTGGTGCATAAAATGAAGGCATGAAAAGCTGTTGTCAGGCGAAGTTAAAATCACTGATCCTCAAAGGAAGAAGCCGAAGCACTCTTCAGCACATGCAGGAACAAATGTATGCAAAGATGGTTTTTTGCACAGCATCCGGCACATTTATTTGTAGTGAAATTCAAAAGGGGGATATTTCAATACATAATGGAGAAGGAATATTTGGAAGCATAGTCCTACATGTCCTTTTTTGAACTGGGCAAGCAGGACTCCACGTTCCCCGGGTTAATATAAGCCTTGTTCTATTTTCTCCACAGCCCAGGGAAAACCTCATGGGCAAAGTGTCCCCTCCAATTTATTTTTTCTGTTCCTATGTCTATTTTTACTAATTGTGTCAAGACACCATGACTGTCTTTGTAGGCACAGATCAAAGGTTAGGTCTTTACAAACACACAACACAACACACACAGTCAACCGTCTAAATTGGTGCAGCTGAACATACAGCAGTTTAGCAACAATATCCATGAAAATATGATTGGGGAGCAGAAGGAAATGAAAACAACAGAATTCACCCCCATTTGCCTAAAATATTCTGCTACACTTATGAATCACCTCTGAATTGCATTTGGGGAGGGCAGTGGGGAAGAGCACAATGGAACTCTTGCTCTGAGCCAGCAGACTTTTATATAACTACGAACACGTGTCACAATGCTAATCTGAAACTCACTGAACCAGATGTTAATGCAACCACTTGCAATGGTTTTTAAATCACATACTCCCAGTAACAGTTATCAACAGAGAGGGGTATGGTCATGAACCTAGCTGCTCCCAGTACCAGGGTCAGTGCCACTGCCACTTAGTGGAAGGGAGAGGTTGGCACTGGACGGACGCATTGGCAGGAGCACAAGGGAAGCCATAGTCACATTCTCCTGATATGTGGAGGAACAGGGAACAGGTCTGGGTCCACTGACCCAAGCCCCTGTGTTCAACTGAAGGTCTATGGGCTCATCCACACTTCTTCTTGACCCATGTCTATAAAGCATGTATCCAAGCGGTTTTCTGTTTTCCCACCATTTCCCCCAGGAAAACCTGATGGATGTTTGCTCCTATTCAGTGGTAAAGATTGGGTTTTCCGGGGGGGGGGGCAGCAGGGCAACAGGAAGTCTGGAAGGACCCTAGGTGTGACTGGGGATGCTGGTCTCCTGTTTTTGTCTGGGTCTAGGCTCTTTTTCACCTTTGGCTTACGTTTGGGTACCTGGTTCTGCTTCTCTTCCATCCTCTGCCACATGTGAACTCCTTAGCACTGGGACTAATGATCCTTGAATCTACAGGCACAGCAGCTTCCTAATGCCCGTGTTGAGTCATTGGTTACCTGGGGTGAGAAGAGGCCATGTGCTCTGCTAATAGAAATGTGCCACCTGTGTTACAGATGAATGATGAGTTAAAACTGCAAGATGAGCTGGATTATTTCGATGATGGGGTTGCAATTTAAAATGACACTTGGAAGCACTGGAAGCAAGTGCTCCATTATAAATTTGGTCATTCAAAAAAAATCAAAAAAATCATTTGTTCACTTGCTTCTCAATTAGCCCATCACTGAGCTATGCTAGACAGGCAAGGAAGATGAGACCCATAAAGCAATAATTTTTCTTGATATTGGAGGGATGTGGGAAGAGGAACAAGTACTGAGCATCAGACATAAGAACACCGGAAACTGCCTTATCCCAAATCAGACTATTCACCCATTTAGCTTATATTGTCCATGCTGAGAGCCGCTCTATAGGATTTCAGGCAGAAGCCTCTCCTAGCCCTTTCTACAGATGTTGCAGATTGAACCTGTGACCTTCTGTGTGCAAAGCAGATGGCTGAAAACTGACAGCCACTTACCAATTTCTCACACTAGAAGCGGTGGGGATGTTCTCCCAAGCTTGGCTTGTAAACAAACTTCAGGAGCTGCCCACCTCAAAACCAAGGTGAGCTTTATAGTTGCCAGAGTTCTCCAGCTTGTAACCTGTAGGATGGCTGTAGCCCTCCAGATGTTGCTCAGAGGGGTTCCCCCCTCCACACACACTCCCCAAAATTAGCTCAGGGGGTCAGGAGAACCCATAGAACAGCACTTGGGGGGTGAGAGGCATGGGGGGGGTGTCATTCCATCTGGCAAGTTGAAATGCTTGCCCAGACATAACATTTATCATTGCTTGTTGTTGATTTCTACCTAAAGTTCCCAGCACCCTCAAACTCTTCATTGTGGGGAAAGTCATGTGCTTTACATGTAAGAATTGGATCAAATGTATGCTGTTTGGCTCTTCAATCCTTCCAGAAGTTCCCACTGAGAGGTAGTTAGAGGCCGTAGCCAGGGACTGAATTAAAGAAAAAGAGACCAGTCATCTTGTGTAGCTCAAGTTGTAACTTTGAAAGATGATTCAAGGATTCTAGGCTGAACTACACCATAGACCTTGCATACATTTGCCAATACATTTTTATTTTTATTTTAAGTCCGATCTTCTTATGGCCAGCATTAGAATTTGCATTTGTATAAGCACATGAAAATATGCAAATTTAGTCTGACCACTCCTTACAACATTTTCAGCAAAGGGGTCTTTTTAAATGTGTTGCTCATCATCTCTTCTCTCACTGTGGCATTAATGTATACATTTATATATACATATAAATTCAGAACATGTTGAATTTCATTTATTTAAGATATTTATAAATTATCCTTTTTCCAAAGGAGTTCAGTGTAATGCACAACAAACATATATAAACACCAGAACACAAGCAATAAAAATATAACACTGAATCAGCAACTCATCAATACACTGATTCAAATATTGCTGCTGATAGTGTTTTGGGGCTTACCTGAGAAGAGCTCTCTACAAGTCCCCCCCCCCCATGTTGAAGCAGACACCCCACCAAAAAATGTTGTGTGCTGTTCTCTCAACCCACACAACAATAATAAAAAATAAAATCAAATAAATAAGTAATGCAGTCTTTTCCATCTTTTGTGAAAAGTGAAATCAAGCTAATGGGAAATATTTTTGGTCAAAATATATTTTAAAAAATTGTCGAGTAGCACCTTAGAGACCAACTAAGTTTGTTCTTGGTATAGGCTTTCGTGTGCATGCACATTTCTTCAGATACACTGAAACAGAAATCACCAGACCCTTATATATAGTGGGAGGGTGGGGTGGGCTATTTCTCAGGAGGGTAGTAGGAGATGGGTCATTGACTCAATGGGTATAGCAAACCTGTTGAGGACTGTTAACGACTGCAATTAGTCCTACAGGAAAAAGCAAGGGATAACATGCAGATGATTAGCATAAGTAATGAGACAGGAACCCAATATCTCTAATAAGACCAGGTCTCTCTATAGTTTGCAGTTTAGTGATTACAACTGAATTACAACTGATCACCCTCCATCTAGAACTTTTCGTCAAGTGAGAAAATTAGTCCACTGCAGCTGTCAGGTTTCGATTGTGGCCATTTTCCACAACCCAAACCCACCCCAACCCACTAGCTGATGTCATTTGTGATGTCATCTGAAGGGTGTGAGGGCAGGGCTAAATCCTGTGTTTACTGCAGGCCCCTGTTCCCAGCATGGAATGGAGGAGCTCAGCCAAACTGAGCAGGGATTTTAAGCCCCACCCACCAGCTGATGGCAAGCTCAGCACGGCAAGATTCCTTGAAAACCCCTTCCTGACGCACTGCAGTCGCCTTCTAAAACAGAGACCCTTCTCCATCATTTTACCAGGAAATTCCATGGAAATTCCCATGCTAAAATTTTGCCTTCGCTTTAGCTGGGAATGTCATGCAAACCCCTCCCTGAATCAGGAAGGAGTGTGCATGAGGCTCAACTGCTAAAAGACAGCCTCTCCCTCATTGCTTTAGCAAGGGATACCGTTCAATGGTGCTAAAATTATAGGGGGGATCCTGTTTAGCAGCATCTTGCATATGATGTCATTGTTACTTCATGTGACCCACCCACCCACCAAATTTGGCTGATGCTGATATGAATCTGGGCCATGGAGCCAAAAAGGTCCCCTCTGTATATTTTAAGGACTCCTGACACAAAAACTTATACAGACAAATAGGTCTGATCTGCCAGTTTTCGTACCTCTCTCAAATCTTTCAGATCAATAGCCCACATAGTATTAAAGGTAAAGGGACCCCTGACCATTAGGTCCAGTCGTGACCGACTCTGGGGTTGCGCCGCTCATCTCACTTTATTGGCCGAGGGAGCCGGCATACAGCTTCCGGGTCATGTGGCCAGCAGGACTATGCTGCTTCTGGAGAACCAGAGCAGCGCATGGAAACGCCGTTTACCTTCCCGCCGGAGCGGTACCTATTTATCTACTTGCACTTTGACGTGCTTTCGAACTGCTAGGTTGGCAGGAGCAGGGACCGAGCAACAGGAGCTCACCCCGTCGTGGGGATTTGAACCGCCGACCTTCTGATCGGCAAGCCCTAGGCTCTGTGGTTTAACCCACAGTGCCACCCGCATCCCATAGTATTAGGGGAGGTCAAATTATTTCTATTTTTCGTAACCCAAAACTTTAAAGTCTGCACTAGTGAGCTATCACTCTGAAATATGGCAGGCTTCACCACCTCCCTCAGAATATATGACCATGCCTGCACATTTCATCCACTTCTGCCCAAAAGGAAAGGGGAAGGCTAGAGCTATTTTGACTCCCCATAATAAGTGATGAAGGGGAAGAGACAATGGAGCTTCCTTTTTCATTCAGTGGATTCAGATCCAGACACAAGATCAAACCTGGCTGAACCCAGAGTTCTTTAGGGTGAAGAAGACTGATTCTCAAACAGCTGACTCTGGACATAAATCAAATCTTGACACTAGTAGGGCAGATACCTGAGAACTCGTACCTAAACTTTCATCTGGCTTTTTGCTTTTCTACATGGTGATGAAAACAAAGTGTTAGGCCTTTCTTCTGTACCCCAGGGTAGGCAACAATTTATGCCCTCAGTCTGCTCAAGCAAGGGATTGTAATATGTAATTTCCCCCAGAAAATTACGAGTATTTACCAGACCTCAGTATTCTAAAGCCTACTTGTAGTCACAAATCTTTGATCTTGCAGAGAAAGGGGGACATAATTTTAAAAGAGCGGAATTACTGTAATTGGGAAGTAAAAAAAAGAGGCATTACGCAGCTCATTATTAGAAATGGCTAAATCAAGGCTAGTTTAGAGCCGTAATGGATCAAAGAAGGCAGAGCTGGATTGAAAGGAGCAATTATACAGGGCAGCATGGAAAAATACCCAGGTCTGAAGAGTAGGAAAAGGCTCTCTTATATTGGCTTGCACATTTATTTCCCATACACGGCTTCTTTTGAAAGACAATATATTATGTAGTATAATTAGAGCACGCAGCCAAAAGCAAAGCAGCGCTATTTTCAGTGCTATTGCGTTGAGCAGGCATAAAGGTTCCTTAGTGAACCATTTCGTCATTATCGATAAAGCGGGTTCAAGTAACCTGCTTTTTGTACACATTGTTATTGGGCTATTGTTTCCACACAGGCGGTAGCACAACTGATTAGGCCAAGGAAGGAAATGTACAAGGAACTGTAGTAGACAGAGGTGGACAGAAGGAAATGCAATACAAAATGCAAGCAAGCATTTATAGGAAATACAAAAGGGGTGGGTGGGCAGAACTCTTGATTTTAAGTAAAAGAACAGATATTTACTTACTAACTAACTAACTAACTTACTTACAACAAAGTCACCTGTTTCCATTAGGTGGACTTGATAATATGAAGCAGTTGGGAAAAACTGAGGCTGTTTTCTGTATGACATATACCAGCTTCTGCTCTCTGGCAAGTCTCATGAATTGAGAAACTTATAATAGTTGAAGCAGGCTGCTGCTACCTTTGGTCTTCATAGATCTGGACTGCTTTGCACACTATCCCAAACAGGGTTGAGACTGAACAGAAGCAACATGTGATGGCTCTCTCATACATATACATATACATATACATATACATATACATATACATATACATATACATATACATATACATATACATATACATATACATCTTGGGGAAAGGCAATAGCTCAGGGGCAAAGCACCTGCTTTTCAGGCAGAAGGTCTCAGGATCAATCTCCAGGCAGGGCTAGGAGAGAACAGAGAATGAAATCCTGGAGAGCTCCAGAAAATACTGAGCTAGATGGGCCAATGGGATCTTCCTATACTTCCATGCCTGGCTTGCCACAGGCTGCAAGCACCACCATTTATTTATTTTGCAGATGTATAAACTGCTTCATAGCCAGAAGCTATCGAAGCAGCATATAATGAGGTAGAATACGTACTATAAAAGCAGTAAAACCACTTCTGCAATTAATATTCAATAAGTCGACTGGGACACGCTTCGGAGAAACCCTTTTTAACCAATTTATTTTACAGACAACTGGGGGAGCTTATGAATTGGGGGTTTCTATTCTGAGAAGGACCACTTACCACTGTTCTGTTTTATAGGCAGCCGAAGGTTTTAGTTACCAAGTTCAAGGGGGAAAGACTATAACTGCATTCTCCAACCAAGTGTGCTCCAGATATTTTGAACCACAACTCCTATCATCCATGATCAGGTTGGGGAAGTGTGGAGTAGAAAACTTGCAGGATGGGTAGGAAGCGAGTCACAGAACTTGGTGGAAAAACATCCTTATATAACCAGGGATTATTCACTGCTCCAAATAAAGCACACCAGTTTACACAGTGATGTTGGCCACATAATAAGAACCGAGGTGGTTTGCATGATTCTTCCCCTAATCTATATCAATTCCGACGCCACACACATATTCTAAAAAATCGCAATGCAGGAACACTCTGTGGCCTCCATAAACTGGCTTGTGAGATCTGAAGCACAGTTTCAGCTATGCAAATATTTAGATGTCTCTGAATATCAAATAGTGTTCAAACATCCCTGTAGCCCATTGTTAATTCCTAACAGAACATTTGTTCCATTTATTTTGATAAAAACCAAACTCACAACTGATAAAGTACAGGCCTACTGAGGAATTTACAGTTAAATTTAAATATTTATTCATCTCTCCTGCAGAATTAAATGGGAACAAAATGCAAACGCTTGATGTTAACTCTTAAAAGAGAGCGGGGGGGGGGGGGGAGAGAGAGAAAGCCGAATAATATAACTTAGTATCACTTCAGGCAGGGCTTTAAATTAGCAAACACTGCTGCCAACTGGATCACAATAATCCTCCATGATAATTATTCTTTGGGATTAGTAGTGTGTGTGGTTAGCATTATTAATTAACTTCAAAGACTGCTGCAAGGAAGAATTCATAACACAACACTTATCAGGGCAGGCCTGCAGCTGAAGTACAAAGATGAGTCATCGGATTTCGTGCTCTCCATTCTCAGGGTTCAGGCTATGAGTGTTGATGCAGCCAAAACAGCACCATCCATGAACGAGAGGGAAGCAGCAAAAAAGCTCACAGGAAGCCAAAGCTTTGTAGAAATCATTTGGAAAAAATCAAATAAAAAATCAGGGGGAATAAACCCTAAGGGGGAGGGGGAACTCTCCTCAAAACATCCTAGTGGGGACTGAGCATGCTCAGTGGTCCTGGAATGATGACTCTTGCAGGTGTGTGTGTGACAGAAAATGGGGGAGGAGGGAGAATGGAATGGAATACCCGGGTAAATGGCATGGCCGGCATCTAAAACCGAAGCACAACATTTTGCTGCCGGCCTCACTTGCTTCCCAACAACAATGTAGTAAGTAAAATTGTGGGAGTTAATACACCCACCCTTCAGAGACTTCCCTAAATGTCTAGCAATTGTTTTCCAAAGTCAACATGGGCATAGCCAGGATTTATCAGAAGGGTGGTTATTATGGGGGGGGGGGGCAGAACCGAGTTATCTGTGACACAATTGGTCAGTTAGTTAAGTATTTTTATTTATTTACTTGATGGGGGGGAGCTGCTCCTCCCCCACCCCCACAAGTCAATGGAGCAGCTGTATAACTCTCATTCATTGAAAATGGGGTTTTCTGCAGGAAGATGTCTATGGATGCTGCTGCAGATTAACAGCTGACTTGCAGGGCCAAATCAAGACACTACTACTGTCACATTAAATAGCAGCTTAGGTGCTCAAAACAAAGCAGAAACAGTCTTTCCTTGGCTGTACTTCAATAGCGAGGCATGAAGATGACAAGCAGAGCTGCCGGCAAACTCTGGCATTTCTAGGTTCTCCCCCCAAGATCTGAGGTGCCCAGTCACTTAATCTTTATCTCACATGAGATCAGCCGATGCCTGGAACAGGCCAGAATATTTTCCTCAAGTCTGTTGGCCCTCCCCAGAGTACTTCTCAAGAAGACACTGGGCTTGCCCTAAGCTTACAGGGCTGCATTGATCTGCTGCGTTCTTCTCACTGTGAACTGGGCTTCTCTGCTGTCATGAAAAAAGAAAGGTGAGGCTCTGCAAGGGCTTTCCTTCAAGGAAAAGCCCTTGTAAAGCCTTGCCATAAGGTGGTACGAAGCAAGATTTAGCAAGGGCCTCTCCTTAAGGAGAGACTTGGCGAGAGAGGGGAGGCATTCTAGAGAGCTTTGCCACTTAGGGGTGCAGGGGAGACCAGGGGCAGAGCAGAGTTTCTATGGCAACAGAAGTGTTAGGATGGACAGGATGCTGCCTCTTGTATTTCCACCGCCTGAGGTGACTGTTTCACCCCACCTTGCCAGTGAGCTGGCTCTGGCTATAAGCAGCACATACAGTGGTACCTCGGGTTACAGACGCTTCAGGTTACAGACTCCGCTAACCCAGAAATAGTATCTCGGGTTAAGAACTTTGCTTCAGGATGAGAACAGAAATTGCGTGGCGGCGGCACAGTGGAAGTGGGAGGCCCCATTGGCTAAAGTGGTACCTCAGGTTAAGAACAGTTTCAGGTTAAGAACGGACCTCCAGAACAAGTTAAGTTCTTAACCCAAGGTACCACTGTATCTGCACATAAAACCATCTAAAAGCCATCATAAACACAAATGATCACACAGGGAGTGGTACCAGAGACTCCTAAGGCATGCCTTAGGCTATTGGGATATGATGGGTCCTGAAAGTCAATTGAATCATAGAATCATAGAGTTGGAAGAGACCACAAGGGCCATCGAGTCCAACCCCCTGCCAAGCAGGAAACACCATCAGAGCACTCCTGACATATGGTTGTCAAGCCTCTGCTTAAAGACCTCCAAAGAAGGAGACTCCACCACACTCCTTGGCAGCAAATTCCACTGTCGAACAGCTCTTACTGTCAGGAAGTTCTTCCTAATGTTTAGGTGGAATCTTCTTTCTTGTAGTTTGGAACCATTGCTCCGTGTCCGCTTCTCTGGAGCAGCAGAAAACAACCTTTCTCCCTCCTCTATGTGACATCCTTTTATATATTTGAACATGGCTGTCATATCACCCCTTAACCTCCTCTTCTCCAGGCTAAACATGCCCAGCTCCCTTAGCCGTTCCTCATAAGGCATCGTTTCCAGGCCTTTGACTATTTTGGTTGCCCTCCTCTGGACACGTTCCAGTTTGTCAGTGTCCTTCTTGAACTGTGGTGCCCAGAACTGGACACAGTACTCCAGGTGAGGTCTGACCAGAGCAGAATACAGTGGCACTATTACTTCCCTTGATCTAGATGCTATACTCCTATTGATGCAGCCCAGGATTGCATTGGCTTTTTTAGCTGCCGCGTCGATGTAGTATCTCAGGTGTAAACAACATGGCATCTTCCAGATGTTTTGGACTACAGCTCCCATTCTCCCTGACTATTGGCTACACTGTCTAAGACTGATGAGAGTGGCAGTCCAGTGACATTTTAAGGGTGCCACACAGTCTACCTCTGCTGTATCTAGTAAGGGCAATTAGAATAATATCCTGTGACACTCAAAACTCTTTAGTAATGACATTGAGCTTACTCACTCAATGTTGGGGTGGTCACCCCTGTTGAGGTGGTCACTTAAAAACCAGAAGGAGAACAAAAACCAACCAATAAGCAAAGCACCTACCTCCAGAACCAGCCACAGCTGGTCTCCATCCTTCACATCTTTCTTGTAGTACAGTCCATAGAACTTGACTACATTTGGATGGTCAGAAAGAGCTTTCAAAATGTTGTACTCTGCTTCAATTTCCTCATCAATGTCCTAGTAACATGGATGGAAAGCAAAAGAAACAGTGAGTTAATGGAACACCTTGTGAACATGTTTTATGGACAACATGTAATAATATACTTATTAGGTATACTTATTGATGTACAGTCAAAAGGTTTTGCACTGCATAGAATCTGAAAACAAATTGGTCTTTTGAGAAAATACTGAAAGATTAAAAGAGAAATTGGGGAAAAGGTTTCTAGCCATAAGTATCTGAAGTCTGAGAAAAAGTATAACCTGAACTCAACACTTCTAGGGGCTTTCCCCCAGTGCAATTCTGTACACGTCTGCTCTAAGTAAGCCCCACTGAGTTCAATGAGACTTATTTCCTGGTAAGTGTGTATATAGCTGGAATGGGAGACCTGTGGCCCTCTGAATACTGTACCCAATTCCCATCAGTCCCAGGCCAGCATGGCCAATTGGTAGGAATGCTGGGAGTTGTAGTCTTATGACATGTGGAGGGCACCAGGTTTCTGATCCTAGGAAGTAAGGCTTAGTGCATTTGCTGCAAAGTCCCTTTAGAAGCCAGGATGGAGGTTTTTATAGAAACTGCAGCCTATAAAACAAGTGGATATCAATAGTTGGATACTGATAGCATTATTCTTGTTTTTCCCCATCGCAGGCTACAAAAAGGGGGTCTCTTTGAGTTCCAACTCACATATTCTTAGTTTTGCTAAGAACGTCCTCTCTTTATATTTCACATATCTTAAAACCGCTGTAAAAATCAAGAAGCATTTAGAAAAAGAAAAAACCAAACCTACAAATGAGTTAAGTCAGAAAAAAAGGTAAATTGATAGCAGTTGCTTGGCTTTTCCCCCGTTAGTTATTTCATTTCTTCAGTTCAATCCAGTGCAGTGTTCTTAAAGAAAGATGGAAATTTTCAAGCACCTTGTTTATTGCAATGGCTCCCTCTTCAGACACTTAGGATTCCTTCAGTTTAAGGAAGCAATATAATCTATGCGGTCAAACTTCCACAGATGAAGGCGTTACATTCACAGCCCATGAAGCAGAAACTATGGACCAGTTGGCACCTGAAACCCCACCTTTCTCAAACAGCAGCCAGCATTTCAAGAACATAAGGGCTTTGTGGCAAATTTATGAAACAAGAGAGGAAGAATAAGCTAGCCAATAAAGGCAATGAATATATTGTTATAGATGGGAGACACCCACCTAAACACTATAAATTAATAAATGGTAGGATTTTGATTATTTGCTGTATTGAAGGGAAGACTGGAAGCCAGTGGAAAAATACAGGCTAAGCTTTCTTACAAAGATACATTAACATGTCAAAAGGTGTTGGTGGCCCATTTAGGAGGAATCTTGGGCCTGGGCAGATAGAAGGTTGCCAGGGTAACTGGGTGTAGGGTGACAGGAAAAGAATCTTTAGCAAGATGTGCTGGGAAGATGACGGGGGAGAACCAACAGTGGGCTCCATCTTGGGCAGGCTGGCTGAAGGCTAGCTGGGGGAGATGACTTTGACGCCAGTGCTGCACTGCTGTGGGGAACAATACCCTCTTGAAATGATCATGCTGTAAGATCTGGACTCCCTCCATGCAGATTGAAGTGTAAATATGTGAATAAAACATAGCTCTTAAAGCTACAACAGTCTCTACTGTGCCTCAATTCTAAAAGTAAACTTACGTGAACTGGATCCAAGATTTTGACTGCAGCTTTGCTCCCATTTTTCTTGTTGAACACCTTGAAAACCTTGCCATATGTTCCTTTGCCAATCGTCTCAACTATTTCCCAGGTGTCTGAAGGATCAGGAAAGCTGTCAAATATGATCGTTTTGCCAGTTAAGGGCAGCATCTCAAACAGCAACTCCTGGTGGGAAAAAAGAATTCTGCATTGAAACCATCACTGAGAACAGTCGTCCCAGTTACAGAAGGAGCTGAACAGAAATGCGTTTATTCATTTCACTATGTTTCAAAATTAATTTTTACCAAGAAATATTTGTAATAAAAAAAGTTTCAAAAGAGTAAGAGACATAATTTTAAAATCTCAGCTATTTGGGGCAAAATTCATGTCATAGTGCCAAGACAACACTAGAACCACATAGTACAGAGGTAGCCATTGTGTTTTCTTCTGGATATGGTTGGACTACAACCTTCACAATCATATACTGGCTGGGAATGATGGGAGCTTGGAGGGCACCACAATGGCCACTTCTGGTATAGTGGCTTAGAGGTCAGCTAGGTAGTCAGTTCAAATCTTGCCTCTTCTCTGATTTCAACAGAGGCCTCTGATGAGCCAAAAGCAGTTGGCAGATTCCCTGTTTCTGAAATGTCCTCCCTTGGTGAGATGTGTCAGCCTCCCTCGCTATTAATTTTTCAGAGGAATTTAAAAACATCTGTTTGCCCAGACATGTGATAGCTGAAGGACCTGACCCTGGCAACCCTGAAATGATTAGTTTTGAGAGTAAATTATTTATTCCAGGAGTTTCTAAAGCCTTCGTCATGTGCCTCCTCCATGACAGGTACAAAGGGCAGCAACACAAGAACGGGCCTTTTCTGCAATCATAGAAGCTTTGAGGTGGAAGGGACCCATGGGTCATCTAGTCCAAACCCCCCCCCCCCCCCCGCAATGCAGGAATCTCAGCTAAACCATCAATGGCAGATGGCCATCCAATGTCTGCTTAAAAACCTCCAAGGAAGGAGAGTCCACCACCTCTCGTGGGAGTCTGCCGAACAGCTCTTGCTGTCAGAAAGTTTTTCCGGAATTTAAGTCGGAATCTCCTTTCTTGTGACTTGAAGCCATTGGTTTGAGTCCTACCCTCCAGAACAGGAGAAAACAAGCATGCTCTTTTATATGACAGCCCTTAAGATATTTGAAAATGGTTATCATATCTCGTCTCAGTCTCCTCTTTTTCAGGCTAAACATACCCAGCTCTTCTCAAGTGCTCCTCATAAGGCTTACTTTCCAGACCCTTGATCATCTTGGTTGCCCTCCCTCTGCACATGTTCCAGCTTGTCAACATCCTTCTTGAATTGTGGTGCCCAGAACTGGACACAGTATTCATAATTGTGGGCTGACTAAGGCAGAATAGAGTGGTACTATTACTTCCCTTGATCTGGACACAAGACTTCTGTTGATGCAGCCTAGAATAGCATTAGCTTTTTTTTTTTTTGCTACTGCTGCTGCTGCTGCTGCATCACACTGTTGAGTCATGTTTAGCTTGTGGTCTACCGATACCCCTAGATCCTTTTCAAATGTACTGCCAGTAAGCCAGGTGTCGCCCATCCTATATTTGTACATCTGGTTCTTCCTGTCTTAGTGCAAAACCTTACATTTGTCCCTATTGAAATTCATTTTGTTAGCTTCTGCCCAGTTCTCCAATATGTTAAGGTCATTTTGAATTCTGATTCTGTCTTCTGCAGTATTAGCTGCCTCTCCCAGTGTGGTGCCATCTGCAAATTTGATGAGCATCCTCTCAGTTCCTTCATCCAAGTCATTTATAAAGACGTTGAACAACAACCTCGTTCAACCCACATTTTACCAGCTTCCTCACAAGAATATCATGGAGGCCTTGCTGAAAGCCTTACTGAAATCAAGATACACTGTGTCCACAGCATTTCCCTGATCTACCAAGTTTGTAATTCCAAAAAGAAAAAAGAAAGAAAAAGAAATCAGAATACGGTTTACCAAAAATCTCAGAACAAAGTAAAAGGATCTTAAACGAGGAAATAACAGAACAAGAAATAGAGGGTGCCATTCAAAATATGAAACTGGGAAAATCACCAGGACCAGATGGCCTGACGGCCAAATATTACAAAATGCTGAAAGAATGGCTGATACAACCATTGAAGGAAGTTTGCAATGAAATTTTGAAGGGGAAAAAGGCACCTGAATCGTGGAAAGAGGCTTTCATCTCACTTATACCGAAAACAGAGACTGAGAAGAACCAAGTTAAAAACTACCGCCCTATATCTTTACTCAATGTGGATTACAAAATTTTTGCAGACATTTTGGCAAAAAGATTGAAAAGAGTGTTGGTAGAAGAGATTCATAAGGACCAAACAGGCTTTCTCCCAGGTAGACATATGTCAGACAATGTGAGGAACATTATAGACATTTTGGAGCTGCTGGACGTTGACATTAATAGGAAAGCAGTTTTGATTTTTGTGGATGCGGAGAAAGCCTTTGACAACATTTGTTGGACTTTTATGAAAAAGAATCTCCAAGGGATGGGGGTAGGTCAAGGTTTTGAAAACGGTATAGGTGCAATATATTCTCAACAAAAAGCCAAATTAATTGTAAATAACGTGGTAACAGAAGAAATACCTATAGAAAAAGGTACACGACAAGGTTGCCCAATATCCCCTTTACTTTTTATATCAGTCCTGGAGGTTTTGTTAAACATGATCAGAAAGGACCAGTTGGTTAAAGGAGTTCAGGTCGGAGTTAGACATTATAAATTAAGAGCATTTGCAGATGATCTAGTATTGACCTTGCAACAGCCAGACACTAGTACTAAAAGAGTTTTAGAACTAATTGAAATATTTGGTCGAGTAGCAGGTTTTAAATTGAACAGACAAAGAACGAAAGTGTTGGAAAAAAATTTAACAATGGAAGAAAGAGAGAGTTTTCAGAATGAAACAGGCTTGGAAATAACAAAAAGGGTAAAATACCTAGGGGTAAACTTAACATCTAAGAATGTGAATTTATTTAAGGATAATTATGAAAAATGTTGGTCAGAAGTTAAAAAGGATCTGGAAATTTGGTCAAGGCTGAAACTTTCCTTGTTAGGCCGAATCGCTACTATTAAGATGAATGTATTGCCTAGAATGCTGTTTTTATTCCAGACGCTGCAGATTGTGGACAAGATGGATTGTTTCAAGAAGTGGCAGAAAGATATATCAAAATTTGTCTGGCAGGGCAAAAAGCCCAGAATTAAATTTAAGATTTTAACTGATGCAAAGGATAGAGGGGGGTTTGCCCTGCCGGACTTAAGACTCTACTATGAATCAGCAGCTTTCTGCTGGTTGAAACACTGGCTACTTCTTGAGAATACTGACATTTTGGATCTGGAAGGGTATGACAATAGCTTTGGTTGGCATGCATATTTATGGTACGACAAGGTAAAGGTGTATAAAAGTTTTAAAAACCATATTGTAAGGAAAGCATTGTATAATGTTTGGATTAGATACAAAGATCTGTTGGAAAGCAAAACCCCTAGGTGGGTGTCACCAATGGAAGCTAGGGAAGTAAAAAAGCTTAATATGGATTCTAAATGGCCAAAATATCATGAGATTATAGAATACGATGGTGAAAGGGTGAAACTTCAGAGTTATGAGAAACTAAAACCTAAGGTTCGAGATTGGTTGCATTACTATCAGATAAATGAGACGTTTAAACAGGACAGGAAAATAGGATTTCAGAAAGAGAAGTCAAAATTAGAAACAGAATTGTTGGAACCCAATACTAAGAATTTATCAAGAATGTATAACTTGCTGTTAAAATGGAATACACAGGATGAAACGGTGAAATCAGCTATGATTAAATGGGCACAAGACATAGGTCATGATATTATGTTTGCTGACTGGGAACAGTTATGGACCACCGGTATCAAATTTACTGCATGTAATGCTTTAAAAGAAAATATTATGAAAATGATCTACCGGTGGTACATGACCCCAGTCAAGCTTGCAAAAATTTATCATTTGCCTAATAATAAGTGTTGGAAATGTAATGAGACTGAAGGCACTTTCTACCACCTTTGGTGGACCTGCCCAAAGGTTAAAGCTTTCTGGGAAATGATCTATAATGAAATTAAGAAGGTCCTTAAGTGGACTTTTCCTAAGAAACCAGAGGCTTTCCTCTTGGGTATGGTGGGCCAAGTGGTGTTAAGGAAGGATAGGACATTCTTTATGTATGCCACTACAGCAGCAAGAATTCTACTGGCAAAGTATTGGAAGACGCAAGAACTACCTACTCTGGAAGAATGGCAAACAAAGGTGATTGACTTTATGGGACTGGCTGAGATGACGGGCAGAATCCGGGACCAGGGGAAAGAGACAGTGGAAGAGGACTGGAAGAATTTCAAGATATATCTTAAAAATAACTGTAAAATTGAGGAATGTTAAGATGTCAGGGGGTAAGAAGTAAAGAATTGCAGCAGTAAACAAAAAAACTTAAGAAATATTTATGAAAAAGAACTAAGACAATGGACTTAAGGGTTGCTAAAGAATTTTAAACAAGGATGCAGGGATAGGGAGGTATGGGGAAGTCAGAGAAAAAAGGTTATGAACCGATGATTATGAAGTTATACTGTGTTACATTGTTCTTTATTTTATGTGTGGAAAATTAATAAAAATCATTATAAAAAAAAAAAAAAAAAGAAAAAGAAATCAGATTGGCCTGGGATGATTTATTTTTGAGAAACGCATGTTGGGTCTTAGTAATCACAGCATCCTTTTCTAAATGCTCACAGACCAACTGTTGAATTATCTGTTCTAGGACCTTTCCTGGTATCAATGTCAAGCTCACCAGTCTATAATTACCTGGGTCTTCCTTTTCCTCCAGGCAAAGATGTTCCTCTTTAATCAGGCCTTTGGCTATTTAACATCTTATATCCTTTTAGATGTGGTTTTTTTTTGGGGGGGGGGAGGTTATAGTTTTGTTGTGTCCTTGTTTTTATTACGTATTTTGCATTCTTATCTTGTATTTTTAGGCTGCAAACTGCCCTGGGATCTTCAGTTGAAGGGCAGTACACAAATTTAATAAATAAAAATAAAATAAATTTTTTTTTGAGAAGGTTGGTGGGTTTTTTTTACTGTTTTTAAGTTTTAATTGTATTATTTTAGTAGTGACGGGTTTGCCACCTTGGGCTCTTTTGGAGGAAGGTTGGTATACAAGCGGAGGCCATTTTGCTCACGTCTGACAATTGATGCACGACCACTAACACATGCTTTGTTTTGGGCCCTGGAAGGGGGCGGGGCAGGAGTGGGACAGCCTTACAAACAACTGGCATGTGCAATGACCCAGAACGCAACCCCCACACAAGTGGGGAGCGGCCTGCATACATTCAATAAATAAATTGGGTGGGGGCAGGGAGTGGCCCCTCCTTTTTTGGCTCAGGGCCGAGTGGCATGTGGCTCTCAACTGTTTCCCCCAAGGGAATGAGGGCAAATTAAGAAAAAAAGATTCCTCTCTCCCTACTCTAAGAACTAAGGATTTGTAAATAGTATTGGACAGTGTTCCCCCGCCTTGGGTCTCCAGCTGTTTTTTGGACTACAACTCCCATCATCCCTACCCAGCAAGCCCAGTGGTCATGGATGATGGGAATTGTAGTCCCAAAACAGCTGGGGACCAAAGGTTGGGAAGCACTGATATAGGAGATGCAGCTGCTATCATTCTGTATGGTGCCCATGCTTTGTGCATGGCTAAGCAGGGGTTAGGCATCAGTAGTCCATGAACAAACTCACATTTACTTTCCTCTTAGCAGCACTCAATTTAAGAAACGCAGCAAAACAAAACGAAAACCCAAAGTGATTTTTCAACAAGTGGATGCCCAATGAACATTTCTGAAGAGCAAGCCAGATCCCCAAGTCTAAGCACCTTTTAATTTTCCTATTACAAGCCAATGAACATTTACAAGTGTCATAAAAATCAATACCTTTGCTCAAGTCTATTTGTCAGAGCTGACAACAACAAAGCATCGGTGGCCAAAGAACTGGGTCACCCGTAACCCAAGAATTGCTTGCTTTATCTGAGTACTGATATCCAAGTTAGAAATTAAGGAAGAGTATCAGATAACCTGGTCAAGGAAAGGAAAGGCTCCTGGCATTAAAACACAGTTGCACATCCAACTGCACATACCGGTACATAACATGATTAGTTCCCCCAAAGCCAGTTAAGAACAAGGCATCTATAGACCCTCCAGAACAGGCTAGATTAACACAAGAGCTGTGCTTCCTTATGACAACACCAATACGGACAGTGAGTTTAGCCAGCTAGAAAAAAGGTAAACAATATAAAGTTAGGATAATGGCAGTTGTCAATATATATTTGTAACGTTGCCTACGGCATACTACATGTTCTCATGGTCAAACCACTCATGGACCTCTAGACTAGACAAAGTTGTGATGCGCAGAGGTGTGAAAAGTGCAGAAGCTGCACCACACCTGTGACACTCAGCACACTGACCTGGAAGCACATTTCATTGAAATCGATGGGACTCAAGGCCACATCCTATGCAACAGGTTCCCTTCTATGCAGCAGCTGACCATATCTCATTACAGCCTGTAAGAGTCCGGGATCTGTGTTTGCACACAGGGCAAGAGAGAAATTGCATCTGCAATTGGATCCTGCTTCTTGTCATGTGTAGTCCACATGTACATGTGACAAACCAACACATGCATTAACTACTCATGCTTTTAAAATTAATATTTTGCTATTACTATGATGTCACTAGGGTTCACGGCACTTCACACTGATACCAAACCGAAGCTACTGTCAAGTTTCCAACATGGGCATTAGCAGCCAGTGAACAAACTCATTTACTTTCATCTTACAACACATTTTAAAACGTTTTATGTGCAGCTGTATAGCTGCAACTCTTTCCTTTACTAGGGAGGCAGCCCCATAGAACAAAGGGGACCGCGTAAAACACCCGCAAGACTCATTTGCACAAACCCCACAGAAGTCCATTTATCTTACTTTACTCCCACGACAATCGGTTTAGGATTGCTGCCTACGCGCGCAGCCCGATCCTATGCAGCTTGCACCCCAGCAAGTACGCGCCATGAGTTTTAGTTCAGACTGATAACCGGGGATTGGCGGTGGTGGGGAGCAGGAGTGCCAGTTTGGCCCCACGACCGTGGGTGCCCGGGGCAGTGGGTGCCATGCAGCGTACGTGGCCCTGGCGCCGAAATTTGTGGGTGCCTGGCCCCTTCGTGGGGAATTCTGTGGGTGCCCGAGCACCCAGGGCGCCGGCACCTATGGTGGGGAGATAAGACGCAGCAGATCCCTTGCTGCCTCCACGAGCAGCAAGGTACACAGCTCGCCGTTCTGGTAAACGCGCGCTCCTTGCGCGGAATCCTACACGCTCTGCAAGGGCGATCTTCCTCCCCATCGCGCGCGCTCAGCTGCTCCTCCGACCCAACCTTCCCTATCTTCTCGACAGCACCCTGGGGAGCGAGGGGGCTTACCTTGCCTGGTGGTGCAGGGCGGAGACAGGAGCCCCACGCGACTCTTCCTGCCCCGCTGGAGAGCGGCTCGGGCGCGGGTTCGAGTCCTGCGCGGCCACCAGCTCGCCCTGCCCGCGGGTAGCTCGGCCCATCCAGCGGCGCCCGCAGAGAATCAGGGCGGGAAAGCAGAGATCCCGGCGCCAGCGGCGCTCAGCTCTCCTCGCTCCAGATGGCCAGATCAGGTTGCTCCGGCGGAGCAGGCAGCTGTCCAGGGGTTCCGCCCGTCGGATCCTGACCCTTCGCCTGCCCTGCAGCGGATGCTTTACCTCGGGGGTCAACAGAAGGCCACGCGAGCAGGGTCTCGCCCTCCTCCTTGTCCTCCTCCTATTTTCCAGGCATCCATAAGGGAGACACCCATCTCAGTCCCCACCACCGCGCGCCCCCTCGCACTCTTTCCGGTGAGACATGCAACAGATTGTTCTTCTCCTTAAAAAAAAAAAAAAGTATAATAAAATCCGCCGCCTGCCCTCCTCCTCCTGGTGGCCTGGATAGCAGCCACCTGGCGTTAGGAGAGACAAGCAATAAGCTTTGCATTAGTAGCAGCAGATCAGCCCCTCCCCGTGTGGATAGTCCTTTTTCTTCCTCGTTGTGGACGTGAACGGCAGGTGCTGCTGCTACTGCTGTCTGCAACCGGGCTAAAGAAGGATGTCCATATATTTTGATAACCCGAAGCAGAAAGCCAGGACTCTGGGAAGGGGCTCTGAAGGCTGAAACCCTAAGCAAACTATTTCTTCATATCCTACCTTCACTCTGGAAAGCTGCAGACGGCGCACACCTGCATGCCACAGTTTTTCCTCCTAACAAACCCTGTGAGGAAGGTTCGCTTGAGAGAGGGCCACTGCCCCAGGGTCACCCACTATACTTCAGGGCAACACAAGGATTCGAACTCTGATCTTCTTAGTCAGATATTCTAACCACTACACACTGACTGGCCTAGGAAACAGAGAAGGGGCAAGGAATATTTTTGGCCTGGCCCGGCCACACCCCACGTCCTTGGGCCAACTTTGAGAGGCGGGAGTGGGGGGTCACTCACCTGATGTCACTATAGGTGGGTGATCCTGCCCACCTGTCAAAGTTGACCCACAGAGGTGGGGAAAGGTGTCTGCTTCACTGGCACAAGGAAAGGGCTGGCGAAGCTGCACCCAGAAGAACTGAACCCTGCCCATCAGCTGATGTCACCCAGTGATGACAGCTGTTCGACAGGTCAGTGTGGTTTGGGGAAAATGGCCTCTGGGCCAAACTGGACTCTCTGGCAGGCCAATAGGTCTCTCAAACCACACCATAGAGTAAGTTCCCATTAACTCACTTTACAGACATTACACCAGTGCTGAAAAATCTGTGCTTGCTGCCTATTAGCCACTCAGTCAAGTTCAAGGTTTTGTGTTTGACATTTAAAGCCCTAAACAAATTGGGAGCGGCACACCTAGGAGATATATCTGCTGCCATATTTTCCATGGTACAGACCAAGCTGATGATTGATATCTTCTGATGAGACCCTGCTGGGGTCATTTCACCAGCACCCATCCTCTGGAATGCTCTCTCTCAGATAATTCATGAGACGGAGACAGTGGGGATTTCCAGACATCTGTTAAAAACCTACATGTTTACCCAGGTTTTGCTAGATTCTGGCTCCTAATTTTTTAAAATTTTCTGTTCTGTACACTTTCAGTTTTATTTGATGTATGGTTCACTTTTGCTTTTAGGAAATGTTATTGAAATATTGTTGCACTGTTATTGCTTTTATTTATTTAGAAATGCTTGGAAAACAGTTCGTTTAAAAAAAACACCTAAGCTGTAGTACAAAAACAGTCTAAGTTATTTTCAATAAAAACACAGGTAAAATCTGCAAAAATTTAAAAGCAAGTGTAAACAATGAAATAAGTGGGCTTACTGAAATAAATGTTTTCAGCGAACATAACACGCAATATATTTGGGGCACCTGTTTTATATTTAAAAGGAAGGGAATTTTATGTAAACTGATGAGAGGAATTATCATTGTTATTAATATTATAAGCTAGGGAGCTAATTTTGACAGGTGGGTTATTCCACCCACCTGTCAAAATTAGCTAAAGGAGTAGGGAGATAGCAATCAAGAAGGACTGAACTCCCTCCCACACACACATCAGCTGATGTGCAAGAGGTTTAATCCTGCTTTCAGCAGGGCAGCCACATCTTTGCTTGCCTCACACCTGGTGTCAGGTGTGCAGCAGGTGAGTGAGTTTCGCATCATGGGTCAGTTGTAGTCTGCAGGCAGGCCAGGACTTTCTCATCCCTGTACTAAATGGTAAACATTTTTAGCAAATAAAAGGATGATGCCACATCCTCTGTTTTTAACTCTACCTGCAGATTAGTCACAGGCGTTTTAGTTTGAGTGACAAATTACGTACATGGAAGGCAATTAATAAATAAATTCTGTCTTCTGTAAAGTTGTTAAAAATACAGGAACCCTCTCCTCTTTTGCATTTGGCCTGCTACAGCAGTCTCTACTCTTGAAGAAATGTCAAGCAAGAGTAGAATTCAACTTATGGATCTGGATCTGCCAAAATCTTAACCACAGATGACTGAAGAAACGCTTGTGTGGTCTGTATAAACCCATTTTAAAAGGCAGCATGTTAATAGGACACATAGTCTTTCGTATCTAGGGCATGCCGCTCAACTCCTTCCAAAATGGAGCTATTCTTCAGCACCCAACAGAAGACAGGCTTACTGAACGGCTGGTGAATAGTTGCCCTCAAGTCTTTCTGGGCAGAAAGGCATTGAATTAAAATGGACCAGACAACTAGTAAGACCACCTAGGGGTGGTCAGGTTTTGTTTTGTTTTGTTTTGTTTTGTTTTGTTTTGTTTTGTTTTGTTTTGTTTTGTTTTGAAGGAGCACATGCACCTTTCAGAATCTCGTGAAATATTTTTCTGTGGATTTCCCTCTTCTCTGGAGTTGTTAAAGGTGCAGTAGCCCCCTGTTGCCTTTTTCACCAGGCCACTCTAGATAGTGAGAAACAGAGGAATTCAGCCCCGAGGAGAAATAAAAATGGCTGTCAGTCCAGAACAAGCATGAACTCTTGTGTTTAACGCTGGATGTTGGTTACAGCTTGCTTCGAAGATCAACAAACCGAGGAACAGAATTAGGAGGGAGAGTGTGTATGATGCCTGAGTATTGCTGTTCGATGTGCTCCACATACCAAAATAGGCTGCCCTGAGCACCTAAATGGATTTCCCTCTGACAGCAGACTAAGAGGTGGTTCCTATGGAAACTTGGCTCTAAACCATAGAAGCCTTAATGGGTCACCCAAGCTACAACTGGAAACTAACAGCAAACTATGCTGACTTTGCAGTGCAGGTGTCTCACATTCTCTGAAAGTTTGGAAACATTACCTTAGGGCACTTTTGTGTGGAAGAACAGACAGACAATTTTGACAGCTGAATTTCTTTTTGTCATGGCAGGTGTTTAAAGGTGTTCCTGCATGCAAATGAAAAAGCTGGCAATATATAAGATCTGTTCACTCTAACAATTGTAGTGGACTCAATTATGATTAACTGCACAATAGACTAGGTTTCCATGTTGCCATCCTCCCATCTCACAAATCCGATGCTTTTAGCTGCCAGTCTATAGGTTCATCCATAAATATTCCTAGGTCTTTCACTAATCTCTAGGGGATGTTCCAAAGATAGCCATCTGGAGATTTGGATTTGTCATCTTTTCTATCCAATTAGGGAGAGCAGCAAACAGTGGCACAAACAACTTTATATTTTCTGGAGGATTCTAGGCCTAAAAGGATAACTGTGACAAGAGAGTAAAAGTCTTGCCAGCTTGTTTTACTAACCAGTCCTTTCATAGCTCATTCCTAAGGTTGCCAGATCCAGCCACTGAGAGGGCAGCTTTAAGATACAGATGAGGAATCTTTTTCAATCCAAGGGCCAACTTTCCACATCAAACTTCTAGAAATCCCATGCCATTGGTGAGCGGGGGTCCCCCCTGACAGGGCCTTTTCTGTAGTGGCTCCTCTTAACCCAGGCATTTGGTGGCTTTTCCTGGCAACCCAAATATCATTGGGTACAATAATGTTTTTATATGCCTGTTGTCTTTGTCCATGGAGTTTTCTTGGCAGGGATACTGGAGTGGCTTGCCGGTTCCTGCTCCAGGTGGATCACGTTTGGTCAAAACTCTCCACTATGACCTGTCCATCTTGGGTGCCCTGCACGGCATAGCTCATAGCTTCTCTGAGTTATTCAAGCCCCTTCGCCATGACAAGGCAGTGATCCATGAAGGGGGATCACTTTTTCCCCAGTAGTGATGTATGGAAGTGACAGCTGGACCATAAAGAAGGCTGATCGCTGAAGAATTGATGCTTTTGAATTATGGTGCTGGAGGAGACTCTTGAGAGTCCCATGGACTGCAAGAAGATCAAACGCATCCATCCTTAAGGAAATTAGCCCTGAGTGCTCACTGGAAGGACAGATCATGAAGCTGAGGCTCCAATACTTTGGCCACCTCATGAGAAGAGAAGACTCCCTGGAAAAGACCCTGATGTTGGGAAAGATGTAGGGCCCAAGGAGAAGGGGACGACAGAGGATGAGATGGTTAGACAGTGTTCTCGAAGCTACAAACATGAGTCTGACCAAACTGCGGGAGGCAGTGGAAGACAGAAGTGCCTGGCGTGCTCTGGTCCATGGGGTCACGAAGAGTCGGACACAACTAAACGACTAAACAACAACAACAACAATAATGTTTACATCTTTAACTGCTTTTAATTACAGTTGTTTTTAGAACATCTTAACTGCTTTAGAAAGTTTTTGCTTTTTAAAATTTGTGTATCTGTTACCACACTGGGATCCTAGGGGAGGAAAGTTAGTATATAAATTAAACAACAAAAATGATTTCCTACCCAACTTTTAAGGGTGCAGGACTCCTATTCACTTTTGCTTCTGTTCTCCCTAAATGGAACAAGTTTAAATGGAGAGGAAAGAATCTTCTGTACTCTGGAACCAAAATAACAGTTTAGAAAATTGGAACCCTCAAGATTTTCCTAATGCAGTACCTTAGTAGCAATGGGCTTGATGCAAAATCTTGCTCTGTTTGTGTCAATGCACCTTGGGAAACTGGAAGTAAACTAATGCATGACTGTTTCTTAAAACATTTATTAGTGTAATGGCAAAGTGGGTGCTGTATCATGGTGCCCTTTTGGTTTCAGAGGGTAACCTTTTAAAAGAAAAGAAAGAAAGTAGCTTCCCAATACATTAGTGTTAGTAATTTCTCTGACATTTTGCTGTTGAAAGGTGATGCGTGCTTGTTTGTTTGCCAGACTAGCAACAGGGATATACATGGAGCTTAACAGAGCATCAATAAAACCCAAACCTTTCTCTCTCCCAAAACTGAATACATGGAAGGCAATAGATGGAGAGGATGAAGATGGAGGTGAAGATAAGTGGGCCATCAGATATTGTTGGACTCCAACTCCCATCAGCCCCAGGCAGCATGACCAGTGATCCAGAATGATGGGGATTGTAGTCCAAAAAATGTCTGGAGGGCCACAGGTTCCCTATCCCTGGGCATAAGCCATTTCATATTTCAAACAAAATCCCACTTACTTAAAATCATGTCAAGGAGGAATAACTCTTCGGTTGCAGACATGACTAATGAGCTTTAATTACAGTACTAATAGTTCTGCTTAATTAGTTGAAGTGAGGCATATGTACACTTGTATCATCTTGTGCATTGTTTGTGGATCAGAAGCCACAGTGTTTTTGCATTTCTTGGGCCTAGCCTCGATCCATGTGAACACAGGACAAAACTTCTATTCAGGGCAAAAAGGTCCTACCTTATAAATGCACATTTATTTCACGGGGAAAACATAATATGGAAGGCCCTGCCAGAAGCAGGATCACAGGGTGGGGCAGAGCCACTAGACTAGCTTGCCAGCTGGTGGGTCACAATTGCTTAGATAGAGAGGGAGGGGGCAAGGCAACAGGGAGGTTTTTGTGGTGCCAATGCAGGCAGCTGAAGTGCCGGATTGGTTCAGTTCATGCATTGGCACTGTAACATGTAGCTGTTTCTCTAAGCGACCTTAGGAACACCAGATCTGTGCTCTTGTAGGGACTGAAATCATATCCCATATCATGATACACCATCATAATAAGAGCATTCATATTTCTATATTCTTTGTATTTATTCCTTCCATTTCTGCTCCGCCTTTCGGTATACCTCTAACCATTTGAATATTTTATTCAAACAGTTAAGGGGAACAAAACACATAAATGGCTAAAAACCAATTAAGGAAGAAGTATACTGAAAGCACCACTGAAATGATTTAGGTTTCAAGTGGGCCTATATTTACAGTCGTACCTTGGATCTCAAATGACTTGCAAGACAAAGTTTTTGGGTCCCGAACGTCGCAAACCCAAAGTGATTGTTCTGGTTTGCGAACGTTCTTTGGAACCCAAACGTCTGTGGCTTCCTGCAGCCAATGGGAAGCCGCGCCTTGGCTTCCTGCAGCCAATGGGAAGCCGCGCCTTGGTTTCCAAACCGTTTTGGAAGTCGAACGGACTTCTGGAACGGATTCCATTTGACTTCCAATGTAGCACTGTCATTCTCCTCAGAATTTGTCAGACTACAACTCCCATCATCCTCAGGCAATGTGCCCAATGCTCAAGGATGATAGGAGTTGTTAAAGGTTCTGGAAGGCTTAAGGTTCCCCATCCCTGAATTCAGTAATTTTGGACTCTGGATTTAATGGTGGGGCCCTTTAGATAGCAATGAGTATCATATCACTTACTTCAAAAAGTATTAAGCCAGCTTTGTTGCAACAAACAGCCCTCTTGTCAGGGCCCCTAGACATCTGTCCCTAGAGCCCTATCCTTAAGTCCCTTTCTCTCCCCCCGCTCTGCCTTGCTCACCCACTGAATGGGCATCTGGCAGTAGTACAAGAGGCAAAGGCCCCAGGAGTGCGATTTTAGAACTTATTCTAAAGACAGGTAGCTAAGCAATTGCCTACCACTATCTTCTATCTAGGGACGTGGGTGGCGCTGTGGGTTAAACCATAGAGCCTAGGACTTGCTGATCGGAAGGTTGGCGGTTTGAATCCCCACGACGGAGTGAGCTCCCGTTGCTCGGTCCCTGCTCCTGCCAACCTAGCAGTTTGAAAGCACGTCAAAGTGCAAGTAGATAAATAGGTACCGCTCCGGCAGGAAGGTAAACGGCGTTTCCGTGCGCTGCTCTGGTTCTCCTGAAGTGGCTTAGTCATGCTGGCCACATGACTCGGAAGCTGTACGCCGTCTCCCTCGGCCAATAAAGTGAGATGATTGCCGCAACCCCAGAGGCGGCCACGACTGGACCTAATGGTCAGGGGTCCTTTATCTGTCTTCTATCTGGTCAAGAGGATTAGGGCAGAAATGTGTTTTGCACCTGCTATGCAGGAGAGAGCCATTTGCCAGTTAATTTGCGAGGTATTAAGAGGGGCATGATAACATGTCTTGGATTCCTTTCTTTTAATTTATTGAACAATGGTTGCCGAGGGAGTCTAAAAATAACTTCATCAGCATGCAGGCTGATATTTTAGAAATCCACAGAGCTTCCACTGCCTAGATAAACTGCCTTGAAGAATTGCTCCTGAGCACCAAAGTAAAAGGGATGCAGGTGGCGCTGTGGGTTAAAGCCTCAGCGCCTAGGACTTGCCGATTGAAAGGTCGGCGGTTCGAATCCCTGCGGCGGGGTGCGCTCCCGCTGCTCGGTCCCAGCGCCTGCCAACCTAGCAGTTCGAAAGCACCTCCGGGTGCAAGTAGATAAATAGGGACCGCTTACCAGCGGGAAGGTAAACAGCGTTTCCGTGTGCGGCTCTGGCTCGCCAGAGCAGCGATGTCACGCTGGCCACGTGACCCGGAAGTGTCTCAGGACAGCGCTGGCCCCTGGCCTCTTAAGTGAGATGGGCGCACAACCCCAGAGTCTGTCAAGACTGGCCCGTACGGGCAGGGGTACCTTTACCTTTACCTTTACCAAAGTAAAGGCAACACAAACTTCCCAGCAGGCATAGCAGGGGGGAAAGATTCCCAGGAGTGGGATTTCAGAGATTTTTGACGTTGCGTTCATATATGCTGTTCACTCTGAACTGCCACATTTTCAGTCATTTTCACACGTCCCACAAATTCCAGCCCTCTTGGTCCATTGCTATAAAAAAGGGCAACTTCGCTTTCACGTTTAGTTACCCTAAAACGACACAAAGCTACAGCAGGAGAGATGGGGAGCGGGACCATTCCATCTGCTCTGCCGAGATTCAATGACCAGCCTGTTGGCGCTAGCTTACAACAGAGGGAGAGATGGGAAGCTGCTCCATTGGCTCTCCTGAGAAAGTCGAGATTCCATTGGTTCCTGGGGCTTGTCCAAACTTCCACTTGTCCCATGCCTAGAAAATACAGGTCCAAGCAGTTTTCTGCTGTCTAGGCACAGGTTGAAGGATCTTCCTTTTGCCATGCCACGTTCCCCTGGAAAACCCACTTTTTAGCACAAAATTGGAACAAATGGCAATCCATGAAAAACCTGATTGACATTGGTTCTGATTCAGCGCTAAGCCACAGGTTTCCTCAGGGAAAAGCAATGGGGAAACCAGAAGTATGGATCTCTCTGAACTGTTTCTGGTCCAGCTGGTCAATATTAGAATTACTATTCAACTTCAAGGACAGACTGCCTGAGGGTTTGGGGGGGGGGGTTAGTGCAAGTGCAAGTCAGCCCATGAGACCATTTCCCCACTCGGGACATAAGCTAATGGATGGAAGGGTGAGGTTAAATCCTTCATTGGCTGTGACCACCTGTTCCCAACAAGGAACAGGGGAATGCAGCCAAATTGAGCAGGATTCCATACAAACCCCTTCCTGATACAGGAAGGAGTTTGCATTGAAATCCCTTGCTAAAATGGAGGCGAAACGCTTTATTTTAGTGGGGGATTCCATTGCAAAGCCCTTCATACAGAGTGGGCGGCAGAAATCACTTCATTTTTGCAAGGAGCTTTGAAGGCCTGCCTTTGGGACTTCAAAGCTCTTTGTGCCTGGCTCCATTGGGATGTCAAGTGATTGGTGAGCAACACCACCCACCTGCTGAATTTGGTCCCCTGATAAGGACCTGCCCTACAGAGCCAAAAAAAGGTTCCCTCCTCACCCCTGACTTATGGGAAGACGTTGACCTGAATGACTTCAAAGAGCTTTTTGTAACTTGATGTTGAACTTCCTGTGCCTATTGTAGCATCATTAATAATAAGTGTAGGAACAGGTAACACACTGGCAAGTCTTTGTATGCCATGGCTAACACTTGGGAACTTCTCAGTTTCACAGTAATAAATAAGTCAAACATTCCTTATTCATGAAGATGGAAAGGTCACATTTCTATTCCCGCTGTGTAGCTAAAACAAATGCAGCTCACCAGACTTCCAAATCCAGGCAAACTCCTGACTTGCTCAGTGCACCATCTAGTGAGAATCCCATCTCTGGTCTTCTTCCATTCCCTGGGTTAGTGATGACAGAGATCAAGACCCAATAGCAGTTTGAAGGAGAGAGAGGTAGGGTGGGCACATACAGATTGCAAAAAAGAGAGGGGGGGGGATAAACGAAAGCCCAGGTTTTCAAAGAAAATTTTAAACATGCTTATTTGTTCATATATATAGATGCAAATTTAGAAACTCTGGGGTTGCGGCGCTCATCTCGCTTTATTGGCCAAGGGAGCCGGCTTACAGCTTCCGGGTCATGTGGCCAGCATGACTAAGCCGCTTCTGGCGAACCAGAGCAGCGCACGGAAATGCCATTTACCTTCCCACCAGAGTGGTACCTATTTATCTACTTGGACTTTGCCGTGCTTTCGAACTGCTAGGCTGGCAGGAGCTGGGACCGAGCAACAGGAGCTCACCCCGTCGCGGGGATTCAAACCGCCGACCTTCTGATCGGCAAGTCCTAGGCTCTGTGATTTAACCCACAGTGCCACCCGCGTCCCAAATTTAGAAATGTACTAAAATGTAAATAGAAATACAAAACTTCTCACTGTAGTAGGGAAGGTCACTGTGTGCCTGGCCCTTCTCTGCCAGTGGTTCATGGGCCTGAACTTAGACAGTATAGCCCTCCAAACAGAGGATGTTTGGAACTGAAAGCCAGTCCTGAACCTTCACCATCTATGGTACAGCAAGAGGCTTCAGGGTGAAAGGAAGGTGTTGCTTTTCTCTTCCCCTCTCTTAAATCCCGCCCCCGATATGGCTCTCTGAAAAGAGGCATTCTTCTTATGGGATAGGGGCATAAACTGTAGCACTTTGTTGAAGTTTCCCCCTCTGTGTTTCCTTTCTAATAACATTTGCGCCTCTATATTTGCATCGGAAATAGAGTCCATGAGCCTACATCAAACAAGATGCATATACTTCCATTCCCATAAAAAAAAATGCAGAGGGTAGGTTTTAAGAACCGTGTTAAAATATTTACCCCTTTCTTGCATCTTATTTCTCATAATCGAAAGGACTAAAGCAAGAAATAAATAAGACAGGTATAATGTTTTCTGGTAGTAAAACAACCAGTTAAGGAAATTGTTCCCCTGAGTTCTTTCCCTTTTATCATCTTCACCAGGGAAAATCAATATGGTGCTAACTAGGTGGTGACGCTCCAGTATACCTGAAGGAGCATCTCCACCCCCATCGCTCTGCCTGGACACTGAGGTCCAGTGCCAAGGGCCTTCTGGCGGTTCCCACACTGTGAGAAGTAAAGTTACAGAGAACCAGGTGGAGGGCCTTCTTGGTAGTGGCACCTGCCCTGTGGAATGCCCTCCCATCAGATGTCAAAGAAATAAACAACCATATGACATTTAGAAGATATCTGAGGGCAGCCCTGTTTAGGGAAGTTTTTAATATTTGATGAATTATTGTATTTTAATATTTAACAGGAAGCCGCCCAGAGTGGCTGGGGAAACCCAGCCAGCTGGGTGGGGTATTAATAATAATAATAATAATAATAATAATAATAATAATAATAATTAGCTCCCATCAGTCCATGCCAGCATGGCCAATGATCAGGAATTATAGGAATTGTAGTAGTAGTAGTTGTTATTATTATTATTATTATTATTATTATTATTATTTATTTGTACCCCACCCATCTGAATGGGTTGCCCCAGCCCAGGCTTCCTCCACCTCAGCCCTCCAGATGTTTTTGGCCTACAACTCCCATGATCCCTAGCTAGCAGGACCAGGGAAGATGGAAATTGTAGTCTCAAAACATCTGGAGGGCCAAGGTTGAGGAAGCCTGCCCCAGCCACTCTGGGCAGCTTCCAACATATATAAAAACAACAACTAGATAGATAGATGATAGATAGATAGATAGATAGATAGATAGATAGATAGATGGATGATAGATAGATGATAGATGATGATAGATGATAGATAGATAGATAGATGATAGATAGATGATAGATAGATAGATAGATAGATAGATAGATGATAGATAGATGATAGATAGATAGATGATAGATAGATAGATAGATAGATAGATAGATAGATAGATAATAGATGATAGATAGATAGATAGATAGATAGATAGATAGATAGATAGATATAGATAGATGATAGATAGATATAGTCGAAAAACGACTGGAAGGCAGCACATTGGCTACCACTAATACACATGACTTTGGGGTGAAGTCACACATGAAATATTGGCCCTTTTTGAGTGTGTGCAACTCTTCAGAATAATGCCCATCTGGAATGGTTAAAAATGCCCATTTCCAGACATACACACCAGCAAAAAACAGCTGCACCTGGAAACTGAGCAAGACTGGACAAGATGATTCTACGCCTGCGCATTTAAGAGCACTTGGATTGTGCTTGCCTGTACATAGGCAGTACCACATGGGAAGAAATCAAACTGAATTTAGTACAAGCCATCCCATTCTTAGCCAAAGCTCACTGAAGCTAAAGTTCATTTGTACTGATTGGTTCTTGTCCCTCAGGCCCAATAGAATCACTGTGCTTTGTCACATGAGGGTGAATGACATCGCTGATGAATGGTCTATGGCATACCAGCCATTTAAAGAGCTATTGTTGCATTAATACCCGAGGGATTTCTGCATGTATGGCAGATCATGACTGTTAAGAGGTGGACGCGGGGGGGGGGGGAGTTTCCATAGATCTCGGAAACATTCAAGGGTAAGAACTTATCACATGATCAGTGCTTCTACCCATGACTGCTAAAACTAAAAATCATGCCATGTGTGTGATATAAAATCTACACTCATCACCTTCCTATCCATTAACTGACTGGCAGGAGTCATTCTTACGTTTTTCAACTAATACTTGCAAGTTTAATAATTCAAAGCAATTTAGTGATTTGCAAATGTAAAGAT
Source organism: Podarcis cretensis (assembly GCF_951804945.1). NCBI lineage: Eukaryota > Metazoa > Chordata > Lepidosauria > Squamata > Lacertidae > Podarcis > Podarcis cretensis. Next base: position 22,033,119 of record NC_137181.1, read on the forward strand.
TCGGGACATTTATAACAAGAATACAGAGCAAGTCTTCTTCTTCTTCTTCTTCTTTTTTTTTTTTTACCCTGAACAGCAAAGATAAAAAAAATTGAGTTTTTGTTGTTGTGAGATGTAAAACGCCTTTGTGAATATTCAGTGTGGGGAAACAGGTAAACAAATCCTCGCATTTCAGGAAGCTTATGCAGTACGTGCTACTAATTGGAACTATAATTGTCACTTTCTCTTTTGGAAAAATGCAGACTGTTGTGTGCTTTCAACATGCAGAATCGCAAGCAAAGTCTATGCCATTCTTGTTATTGGTATTCCAGCACTTGTGCTCTTGGTATGTCTGTTTAATTTCTTGCTCCACTGATTTACAAATGGTAGAAGTAGCAGGGGATCATCACAGTGCTAGGCTGAGAGAAAGACCCTAATCTCTTAACAGCTAGCAGGCAGAAGGCCAGAGAGCACTGTTATCTGAAACAGCAGAGTGACAATTGAAAACACAGATGATGGGCGATAATGGGAAATCTGGAAAGCTAGAGGAAAACGGCAGGTTATTGGTGCTTAAATGATTCGCATCATTCTTTGCAGAGGGAAAGCTTTATATTTGGATTAGGGCAGTTGGGGGAAATTATCACACAGGAAGCCTGAAATCTTGATTAGGGAAGGTTCCTAGCCCAACCAAACCCACAGAACAGGAGACACAATGAATCTTGAAAGGAAAAAGGTTCAGATATTAAACAGCTGGGAATAATGCATACACAAATCAGGCTATGCACAGCTCCAGGTCCCAGTTGGAGGGATCCAACAGAAAAAGGGAGTAATCTCCATTGAATTCAACAGGACTTACTTCCAAGTAGGCATGGTTAGGATTGTGTCTTTAAAGACACCTCCTTTGGGTGACAAGGATTCCTTTCTGGTCTATGACTTGCAGCAAGCCTTTATTGGCTGCCATCATCCATAACCAACATTGTTAACTTCCGGGTTAGCGCCTCCGGTAATGGCGGAATTCCTCTGATCGGGAGGAATTTGCTTCGTAGGAATCCGGGTCTGGCCGCCACGGCGAAGGCGGAGACCCACTAGAAATCACAGGCGGGTGAAGCCTGTGAATGTGGGATTCAGCTGGCACCTTTTGCGCCTCCCCTACTTGCGGGGAAACCCAGTTTTGGGGATCCAGAGCGACGTGGGGTGAGCGGCGCGGTGCTTCGAATTGACTGCTTCTTCCATGGAGCGAAGCCGCATAGCTGTTGCTGGAGAGCGCTGACTTTTTCCTGTTGACAGTTTGATCTTAAAGCAACTACCCGTGAGTAGAGCGGAGAATTGGATTTTTAAACGTCTTAATTTGGTGCCGAAATGGGGAGGTCTAAAACAGGAAGTCCACCTTCCCCTTTTGTAAATAGATTGAAGCAATGAGGATGCAAGCTGAAGTCTTGGAAAGCCTAAAGGACTAAATTTCCATCAGTAAAAAAAATACTAAACCCCCTTTGGTGGCAGGAGAAGAGGGGGGAAAGTTTTGGACTGAGTATACCTGCAGGAGAGAGCGAACAGAGTTAATATACCACCGCTCCAATCCTGGAAACGGGCTGCCAACAGGACTGACCGTGATTAGAACGTTCACTGACAGTTAGTTAAATAAGAGGAATACATAGTTTCCATGGTCTCCGTCTGCGTTTAAAAAGGAGTAAAAGTAACAGAAAATTGAAACTAACTTTATTGTTTGAATTGAGTTTAAAAGGACTAATACAAATAGAAACTGTTTCCCTCTAGAGTAACTGTTTCCCTCTAGAGGAAGCTTTCGAAACTGTCACAAGAGTTGAGCTGGGGGAATTTCCAGCTGCAAGATAAAAACCTGTGAGATTCTGGGGACCTTGAATCAGTTAAGAATGTTGACAGAAGAGGCCTTAGTGGTTGTATTATGTAAGATAAGTGACTCACTGGAACAGCTTCAGAAAAAGGTGGATGTGGTAACTACCAAAATTGACAATTTGGGACAAAAAGTGAACACCAATATAGAAACTATTCAGAAACTGACACAGGAATCTACTTTGACATGGCAAACTGCGGAGAAGGCTAGGGAGAAAGTTATTGCCGTTGAACCTAAAGTAACACAATTGGAGTGAGAGAGAGTCCCAGCCTTACAGATGCAATTTGATGACCATAAGTTGATGCCTGCTATGATTGAATTTAAAGAAAATCAGATTTCGAGGATCAGAGCCCTACCTGAACTGGAGAAGGAAAGTCTGATAGATTTCCTTACACAGGAATTTGATGACTTTTGGGACCGGGACTTGGGTCAAGAAGAGATTAAAACTGTGAGGGCTCTTGGACTTGGAAGAGGAGGGAAAAAAGAGAAGAACAAAATAAGAGACTGTTGGAACTACCAGAGGAACTTAGAAGAACAACAGTCAAGAGTGGAAATTTTGAAAGATGTCCTGAAATACCTTTCGGATCTTAGATCTAACTACGGAGATTTGGTTGCCCTGTCGAGAAGGAATAAAATCATCTTTAGGTGGGAGTTTCCCCGAGATCTACTCTTTAGCCTCAAAGGAAGGGAAATGAAAATAAGATCAGTGGAAGACAAAGTAAAGTTCATGTATAAATATGAAGAAGACTTGCAGAAGGGACTTGGAAAAGAGTTAAGAGCATCGGACAGAAAATCACCAGGTTGATGGACTATAGGGAATTGGCGGATATGACTGGCAGAATCCGGGACCAGGGAGAAGAGTCGGTGGAAGAAGATTGGAAAAAGTTTAAATACTATTTATAAAAATATTGTAAAATTAATGAGTGTTAGAAAAATGTTGGAAAGGAGCTATACGGCTTTAGTAGAAATGTTACAAGGAATTAAATACAAATAAATTATTAGAGTATTAAAGGGAAAATAAAGTTAAAATATGTTAAGACAATTATATATTAAAGGGAAAAATAAGGTTAGAATATGTTAAGATAAATTACAGGACAGAAAACAGAGGAAGATGGAAAGGAATTGCTGAAACAGTTAATTAAAGTGGAATACAAAAAGGGAGGGGTGAGGAGGTCGTTGAAACAAGTAAATGAAAGTTAAGATACTGAACTTATTAGATGTGTTTTAAATTGTGTTTGTTTGGTTTTGTTAATTTAATGTTTGGGGGTTGGTGTTGTGTGGTGTTTTTGTTTTTGTATTGTATTGTATTGTTTTGTTTAATTCTTTGTCTTTCTTTTGCAGTCATTAAAATGTTAATAAATATTATTTTAAAAAAAAACATAACCAACATTGTTAAATGAATAAATAAGAAGGCTAACAGTAAGTAACTGAAACCTTTTCCCCAAAGAAATAGGTCAGGGAGGATGCCAAAATATTTTTCGATAAGAGTGCAATATCTCTGTTTTGTTAGTCACTGTAATATACAGTCATACCTCAGGTTGAAGTTGCGTCAGGTTGAGCACTTTTGGGTTGCACTCCGCGGCAACCCAGAAGTAACAGAACACGTGACTTCTGGGTTTCGCCACTCGCGCATGTGCAGACGGTCAAAATGACATCATGCGCATGTGCGGAAGTGGTGAATCGCGACCCATGCACGCACAGACGCGAGTTGTGTTTGCTTCTGGATGCGAACGGGGTTCCGGAACAGACCCCATTCGTATCCAGAGGTACCACTGTACTATCTCTCTGTTGCTGCTGGAAGAAGTAGATGCTGGCATCTTGCTGTCACGAGGCAAAGATTGTGAAAAAGTAGCACCTGCCACCTGAAAAGAATGCAGAGAAGTAGAGCAGAGCAGAACAACACAGCATGCCAGCCATTTGCACTTGAACAGTTCTTTAAAAACACCCACATATTAAGTAGGGTTGCCGAGTTAGGAACCTCCCAGACCCTGAAGTGTTGAGCCCAAACCTCATACCTGGAGGCAGTCCCAGGTGATGTCTCAGGGCAGGCCCTGGAGATGGAAGTTCATTGGGAGGAGGGTAGCCCCGCCCCTACGCCCTGAGTTTCTATGCTATAATTTGCAGCTGGCTCCTGCCAGACTGAAGCTTGCAAGCTCCCTGCAAAGTCTCCAAGTGTGCAGCAATCAAACGTAAAAAAATCTAGTGAAGAAGATGAACATGCCAGAGCTGATGCGATTCATGTGAATTATGAATTTTGGTGTCAAACCTCAACCACCAGTTGCCCCAGGAGTTCAGAACCGAAGGGAAGCACACTTTGGCCTGCACCACTGGCCAGGGTACCAAAAGACACTGGGAAGCTGCGCCTCCTGTCTCCCAGGAAAATCATCAGCGCTCTGCTGAAACTGCCAGTTACTTGGGACCGCAGAGCTGAAGATCCACACTCTGGCTTTTGCCACCAGCCAGGTGACCTCGTGTCACTGGGAGGCTGCTTCCTCCTGCCTTCCAAGGAGAATGTCACAACCAGGTGACCTGGGCCCATCCATTGACTAGTGAAACAACAGCTGCTCCTGTGTTTGCTTTCCTCTTCCCTCCTGGTTCATTTTTCTTTTGTACTGTGTCATATAAGTACAGTGCTTAGCAAATCCTTAGGTGCTTTTGAAAGTTTTAAATAAAATTAAAAATCCCAAATACAATAATCATCATCACCACCATCTCAATGTAAGATGAGGTCAGTTTTACTGTCCATAATAATTTTGGCCCAGTAGGGGGCAATCCTGCCAAAGGGCTTAGTTGTAAATGCACCATTCACTGAGATCTCTCCCCCTGCAAAGTCCTCTGAAAAATGCATTTCTCAAACCAACAGAACAGCTTGTGGGTTTTTTCCTCACTTTATAAAAGCAGGCCATCATTCAGGAGGCTGAAGAACTGGACTAAACCAGGAAAGGTCCCTCTTTTCAGGACTCTGGAGCTCAGACAGGTCTCTAGCTACTGCAGAGAGATTGCGGCCATACTCCTGCCATCTCTAACCATCATTAAAGCTGGCTTTGAGCTCACAACTCACTGACTCTGCTAAGTATGAGAAGCAGTGACAACAGCTTGTGGGAAGAGTTGTTGTTTAGTCGTTCAGTCGTGTCCGACCCTTTGTGACCCCATGGACCAGAGCATGCCAGGCACTTCTGTCTTCCACCGCCTCTCACAGTTTGGTCAGACTCATGTTTGTAGCTTCGAGAACACTGTTCAACCATCTTGTCCTCTGTCGTCCCCTTCTCCTTGTGCCCTCAATCTTTCCCAACATCAGGGTCTTTTCCAGGGAGTCTTCTCTTCTCATGAGGTGGCCAAAATATTGGAGCCTCAGCTTCAATATCTGTTCTTCCAGTGAGCACTCAGGGCTAATTTCCTTAAGGATGGATGCGTTTGATCTTCTTGCAGTCCATGGGACTCTCAAGAGTCTCCTCCAGCACCATAATTCAAAAACATCAATTCTTTGGCGATCAGCCTTCTTTATGGTCCAGCTCTCACTTCCATACATCACTACTGGGAAAATCATGGCTTTAACTATACAGACCTTTGTTGGCAAGGTGATGTCTCTGAGAGAGTTGCAAGCTAAGAAGACGGAAGAAGAACTTCCTGGTAAGAGTATCTAAGTCTTTTGCTTACCTCAGCAAATCTCACCAAGCTTTTCCTGCCGCAACCATTTTTTGCCACTCAGGGGAAGGGATGTAGCTCAGAGGGAGAGCCCCTGTTTTGGTCCCAGGTTAAGTCCCCAGCATCTCTCGATAAACTTGAGCTGCTGTCGGTCAGTGTAGATACTACTAAGTTAGAGGGACCAGTGATCTGAATCGATATAAAGTCCCTAAACTTTATATCTGGAAACAAAAACAATCGCTTACTCCAGTGGAAAGAAATGACCCACTTCTGAAGTCTCCACTGCACAAATTGTTCTGCACTTTCAGATGACCAGCCCTAATGATCTATTTTATCTTCTTAGAACTCCCTGGGGCAGCTAACAACAATAACCAGATACAGACCAGTTGGGGTAACTAAATTATACACAAGCAGACATCATTTATTTTGTCTGCAATCACAGGCAGCCTATACCAAAAGACTTCAAAAAGAGCTACAGTAAGTCCATAGCAGTGGCAGGCTTAAGACTTGTCACTGGCAGATCTACTAGTATCCCAAAGTCTCCCAGCTGAAGCCGGGTGCCAAAGAGGCATTGGGTTTATAGTAGTCCCAGATGCAAAACTGAGACTCAGGAGGCGGAGTTGATAACCTGTTGCATCCCATGAACCATGTACTGAGATAACCTACATATATGAGTGCAAATCTACGTCTGAACAACCAAAGACCAGAGATTCTAAAAACAGCATAATTAGATCTGGCAGAGGTCCGAATTTGATCTATGAGGCCATTTTCTCCACCTAACACACACACACACACACACACACACACACACACACACACAAACACGCCCAATATGTGAAATCATGAGAAGGGCAGGTAAAAATATGACTGCAAAGGAACAAATGGGAGCTTGAAGCACATTCCTAGTTTTTCCTTGGCTGATTGGCACTGATAGCAAGCCCTTTGCAGGTGTGGTTTGGATTTAAACCACACCTGCAAATAGACATTTCTGCTCAGACTAGGTTTGCTGGTCTGTGGAGGTAAAAATGTTCAGAGGTCCAAACTGCTTGCAAATGCACAAAGCAAGGCTCTGTGTCAGAGCTGATGGCTAGCTCCTTTGAAGTCACATGGCAGCTTTGTGGCCCCACCCACCTGCCAAAGCAGCCCATGGGGGCTGAGGAAGGAAAGGATCCAGTCTTTCCACCTGTAAACCTCCCCTTCCCCTGTTCTAAAACAAACCTCAAAAACTAGTCAGCAGGGTTTCACAGAAACCTAGTCAAAAAGCAGCCAGCCATCAAAAAGCAGCCACCGAGGGTGCCAGATAATTGTTGAGAGCAAAGCTAGGCATGGCAGAGATATTTCCCCCCTCGCAATATTATTTGCTATTATTAAACTACCGAGAGACAGGAAGCTTTGCTAACCTACTGCAAATCACTCATAGATCTATGAAAAGATGCCAAGCTATTGTTTCTATTGAAAATGTTTCAAACTGGAATTAAAAGAGCACTATATAGCATGAACAGCAACAGCAAAAGAGTTTAGCCATACCTACCGCCTGTGGGAAAGCTTACACGTCTCCTCGACAGCAGATCAGAAATATTTGAAAGTGAATATTATTACAGCAGCCAAGCTACTTTAGCTAAGAATGGTTGCATTCTTTTGGCCAGCCAAACACAGAATTTAACACAGGTTTTTAAGATTTATGGTTTGATTCCTTGCATTTAATAGGGTTCTTTGATTTATTTCAAGGCGTTTGTATCCTACTTTGCTTTTCTACCTAGTAAGATTTAAGTTTTGGCCTTCTGGATTACTGTAATAACTTAAAATGTGATCGTTATTTTGTATTGCAAAATGCTGCTAGACTGTATCTGACATGCTGCGATATAAAACCTTGTAACTAACTAACATCTTCCTGGATGTCATGACTTCCCCTTATCCCCTCCCAATATGAAACCAGGAGGGTAAAAACTATGAATTGGTCTTAGAATCATAGAATCATAGAGTTGGAAGAGACCACAAGGGCCATCGAGTCCAACCCCCTGCCAAGCAGGAAACACCATCAGAGCACTCCTGACATATGGTTGTCAAGCCTCTGCTTAAAGACCTCCAAAGAAGGAGACTCCACCACACTCCTTGGCAGCAAATTCCACTGTTGAACAGCTCTTACTGTCAGGAAGTTCTTCCTAATGTTTAGGTGGAATCTTCTTTCTTGTAGCTTGGAACCATTGCTCCGTGTCCGCTTCTCTGGAGCAGCAGAAAACAACCTTTCTCCCTCCTCTATGTGACATCCTTTTATATATTTGAACATGGCTATCATGTTCAAATATATAAACATATCTTGCCCAGTAAGACCATATAAGTATCTTGCCCAGTAAGACCATGGCTATCATGTTCAAATATATAAACAATATCTTGCCCAGTAAGACCATATAAACATATGGTCTTACTGGGCAAGCGGACAGAAGGCAGGGCAAACAAACAAACATATCTTGCCCAGTAAGACCATGGCTATCATGTTCAAATATATAAACAATATCTTGCCCGGTAAGACCATATAAACATATGGTCTTACTGGGCAAGCGGACAGAAGGCAGTGCAAACAAACTGTTTGATGTAGCAGATTGTTATTATTTGCCTCCATTCTTTTAAATTAGCATACTGACAATGTTGAATTAACCCAAATGACACTGCCCATGGTTCAAGTACCACTTTGAAGACTCTGCTGTATGTCCTCCCACCAAGAGAGGCTAAGAGGGTAAGGGGCATGGGACATGGCCTTTTCTGTGGCTGCACCATCTCGTTAGAGAAGTTAGAGTGGCTTCATCTTTGTTTGTTTTCAGACAGGCCTTTAAAATATTGTTTGTTTGTTTGTTTGTTTTTTCCAATAATATTTATTCAAATTTTCAAAAAAAATTACAAAAAGGAACACAGAATACAGAAACACAACATATCCAAAAGAAAAGTAAAATAAAGAGATAAAAAAGCAAAAAAAATTCCACTCTCTCTTTTACCAATTAACCATCCACTTTTACTTTATTTAATCTTATTTCTCATTTAAAACTTATATATCTGAACTTATTCTCTTAAGACGTTTCCCCTAAGATCATAGAAATTCCATTCCATGATTTTCCCATCTCTCATTAAAAGAAAAAAAAAGAAAAAAGATATACACTTTAGATTCCCAATTTTTCTTTCACGAACTCCCCTGCCCGGTCTCGGCCCCTACCAACAGTTCCATCAATAAAAGTCCATCAACCCGGAGATCTTAAGTCCGAGGCTCTTAGCTCTCTTTCATGTCCCCTCTGCCGATCTTTTTGATAGTCTTTGGTGTTAAAAGACAAATCTCGGGGGAGCTCCAACCCAACAGTAGTCATATTCCTTCTTAGCAAGTCTGCCAGGCTTCCATAGTTGAAGGTAGGGCCCGTAGAATATTCCAAATCTTGTTTCACACTCCTTCCAAATCCAAAGGCCCTAAAGAATCCAATCTCCACCTGGCTCAGATTCACATCCCAAAAGTTACCCGATCCCCACATAGGGTGATCTCTCTGTTGGGATTCAGAACTTACTGGGTTAATTTGTTCTGAGTTGTGCCTCCCATTCTGACGTTTGGAAGGAGGGAGGAGCTCTACTTGTTGTTCTCTCTTTGTCTCTGAGAGAGACGGACGCCATGAATGCTAGCAGTCCAGGAGAATCTGAGAAATGCTGAGCTGTAAATATTTGCTGCAATAAAGAACTGATGAATTTGGACACACAGGTGCTTGGTGTGTTTGTCTGGATCTGAAGCAGACTGCAACGGTTTTTGTTCCGCTGTGTTTTTACTCTGCAAGGCGAAACCGGAGAAAAGCAGAAGGTCTGCGCAGCTTGGCTAAGAAGTGTGCCGGACCGCTATAAACTGAGGCTAATTGGGGCTATAAAGTAATTAGCCAATAAAGATCTCGTCACACTCTCCACCCCTCATTTCCCACCCCAAGCCAGGCTCTCACCTCCAAAGACTGGCTTCTCCTAGTAGCAATCATATAAGGCCTCAAGTTATAATCGAACATTTGCCTCTGTAGGGTTACAGCTCCCCCTTGCATCACTTTCACAGCAGCAACTTTCTCCTTCTCTGGTTCTCCAATTTGTTCAATTAAGATAGACTCCTGTGCCGGGTTCCTGTCAACCTCTTTGCCGATGCTCACTTTTGTTCCCAGAGTTTCAACATTAGTAGCCGTAACATTTATCTGTTCTTGCAGCTTTCCCAGCAGATAAAATGTCCTGTTCAATTCAGACCCAACTTTCTTCTCAACCGCCATCCTTAAAAATATCCAAAGTCAAAGCTGATTTCTCAGAGCCTTTATCTTTAGCCCAGCTGCATTCTTGCAACAATATCCAAAAGCTCCCTCTAGAGGGACACAGTTTCCATTCGCTCCTTCCAGCACGGTCCCAAAAGTCCCAGACGTAAAATTGTAGCAATTCAAATTACCTTCCTTCTTTTTGTACACAGAAACGGACAATAGCAACAAAGTCCTTCTTTTATATCTTGACAGGTAGCTGTCAGATTTATCAATTCACCATCAACGGGCTCTCGCAGACCGCTCCCGGGTTTAGGGAAGTGGTGCTTCAGTTCCTAAATTTTAACCACCTCCTGCAGGTTTCCCTGCTTCCGAAAAGAGTATTGATAGTAGTTTCAATCAGTGGAGTTTTAATCCTTTAGGTAAGACTCTCCACGACCTTAGTTAACATATTCTTTGCTTCAGATTATTTACAGAAAGGGGAGGTGGACTTCCTGTTTAGACCTTCCCCAATCGGTGCCAATTTAAAAATATTTTAAAAGCCCAATTTCCGTTCTACTCACGGGTTGTTGTTTAAAATCCAATTGTCCACAAGAAAAAGTCAGCGCTCTCCAGCAACAGCTATGCGGCTTCGCTCCGTGAAAAGAGCAGTTGACTCACAGCACCGCGCCACTCACCCCGTTCCGCTCCGAAGCCCGTAAACGGGTTTCCTTGCGATTTGGGGGGGGGGCGCAAAGGGTGCCTGCCGAGTCCCACGTTCACAGGCTTCACCTGCCTGTGATTCCTTCGCCGTAGCGGTGCAGACCCGATTTTCACGGAGCTGGTCCCTCCGAATCAGAGGGAATCCGCCATTAGCTGATGGCGCTAACCCGGAAGTCTTTTAAAATATTGTTTGTTCTGCATAACTTTTGTGGGAGTTTAAATGTAATTAATTCTGCTACACACACACAAACAAAAAAACAAACACACAAACACTCACATACACACACTCATCACGCTTGATCTTGCTCAGTTTGTTATGATCTTGTTTTCAAGTTAACAGTCTTTAAATTGCCTTGGGGGGCGTTTGAAGGCTGAAAGGTGACTCATAAAAACTGTATTTATAAATACATTGTTGCTGAACTACAATGGTCTCAGATTTCCCTCCTGTGAATAAAGTTCCTGATTTCTTCACAGAAGAATGCAACAGTTATTACAGGCAGGCGGCTTCAGACACTCTCCTGAACTAGGCTGGAATGTAGGGCAATTTTTTGCCTGCTTAAAAGCCCCATGAAATAATCTCAACCCCCACAAAACTCCCTCTCTTCTTCTGAGGGCTTTGACACAATGCATTTTGCTGAAATCTTTGAGCTCTTGCATTCATTTTTTGTTTGCTTAAAAGCCAAACAAACCATCTCACCCCCCCCAACAAACTTCCCTGTCTTCTTCTGAGATCTTTGACACAATGTTTTTCTGCAGCCATCTTTGACCTTCTGCATCCATTTCTGAATGCCTGTACCATTTGCCGCTAACAGCCTGACACATGTATAAGATTTTTCCCTAGTGCACAAATAAAGTGCAATTTAGAATGGGGGAAGAATATATATATATAATTTTCTTCCAGCACTGCAATAGGTTAGGCCATGGGTCATATAACCTCTTGATGCTACATGCAGAATTGTGAACTGTTAGGGCAGCCAAGAGTCATTCCCAGACTCACATTTGGACAATCCCACTCCTGACTCACGATCGGACCGGCCTTGAGGCTATTGTTAAACACCAGCAAACTAATAGCTGACATGGACAAGGACATTTTATACAAAATTGGTTTTTCATTTAAGCCACAGGCTTTGAAACAGTTCTTGCCAAATGAAAAGGGCGGTGGAGAGAGATTTTTCAGCCTGCCACACACTGCTTTTGCCTTTATTTCTGAAGTCAAAGCAGGCAGAAATAAAAGAAACAGCTTGTTCTTTCTTGGTCATGCTATGACCCCAGATGTCATTGACTAGGTGTGGCATGAAGGAGTCTAACTTTAATAGTTAGACTCAAAATGTCAAATGGTCCATATAGCACAGAAGAATGTTCTCTGTAAAGGAGGATGCCTGGTGACCTTCCTGTAGGTAGAGGGTCTTGGGGCTATAAGATCAGACTACTCATTCCAACTAATTTGCTAGCTGCACATACAAAGTTGGTAGTGATGGTCAGATGGAGAGGCACTGGTGACCTAAGCTGGCTTTGCTCTCTGCAAAAGTGGATGTTGCTCTGTCAGTGGTCTCGGTTGTTTGCCTTAACAGCAAAGCTGCCCTTGGGTAAGCTTTACCTTGCCACTCATTGGCTAATAAATGCACCATATAGTACAACTCAAGTCTGTGCAAATGTCCTCAAGGAGGTAAAACAATAACAGCACTCACTACTATTCATTGGCTAGTTGCGAGTGCCGTTTCATTAAGGCAAGACTTTCTCTACCTGGTCTGCAGATGTTTTTGACTACAACTTTCATAATCCCATTTCTAGAAAATTATTATTTTAGGGAAGCTTTTAATGTTTAACAGACCACTGTATTTTAATATTTTGTTGGAAGCTGCCCAGAGTGGCTGGGGAAACCCAGCCAGATGGGTGGGGTATAAATAAAGTATTATTATTATTATTATTATTATTATTATTAACAGAGGAAAATAATTAAGGAAGAGAGAATAATAACAGTAGCAGCAGCAATCTGATAATACTAACAGTGGACTACTGTCAATTCACATTGTAGATACAGTGACCACCAGTGCACAAATATTAAATAAAACATGTAACTTAATATAAGCCCCCACCCCAGATATACAAATTGGTATCCGCACAAAATGGATGCTCATATGAAATATGTTCGAGTGCGGCCAGGGCAGTGAGGTCCTCAGACCACAGTGTAACAGACAGTGGATATTTATCCTTCCAGGCTGAAGGTAGAAGTCCCTGAGCCACTATAATGGCTCTCAAAATCCACTTTGGTTGTCTATTCATTAATCACCCTACTGCTTCCATAATCCATAATTCCATAATTCCATAATATGTGAAGGGCACCAGGTTGGGAAACGCTGCTTTATTGCAACTTGCCTGCCCCTTCCATTTAACCCTGATAATTATAACCAGAAATCAACTTCACGCTCATGGGAATAGAGCAACAAGACAGAACCTCAAAGAATGAACAAATAGCAAAGCCTAAAAAGGGGGGGCTGGGAAAATATGTTAATGTCAATGAAATAAACCCAGAAGATGCCCGACTTTGACAAGCTTTATCACACCAGACTGTGTGCATCATATAATATGAAAATAATGGGGAAATAAAACAGTCAAACACAAGCCTCTGTGAATCATTTATCAATGATAAGAGACCAAAAAGTGCAAGATAAATCGGAAAAACCACGATTATGATTTAGTACTTCTTTATCAATGTCACCCTGGGTGTATCATTAAAAAATAAAATAAATGTCGCAAGTATGAAAATTGAGTTTGGGTGTCATGAAATGTGGACTGTGAGTAGCCCTGGTGCCAGAAATGAAGTGGGGACTGTTATAAGCAGCAGGGATATCCCTAGATAAATGTATTGCAGATATTAATATCGTGCAGCTTGAAGCAACTGGATGCATAAAAACGGACTCCTCTTGAAATAAAACATTGTCCAGACCCATAAGTATCAATCAAAGCTTTACTAAGCAGAACTTCTTGAAAAACAGGTAGAAAACAATCAAAGATATATCCAAATACTTCCATAAGACTGATGCCTGTCAAGGCATAGCATACTGTAGCTTATCATTAGAGCTGACAAACAGAGCGCTCTCTCTCTCTCTCTCTCTCTCTCTCTCTCTCTCTCACACACACACACACACACACATAGTGGAGAGTTTTGACCAAACGTGATCCACCTGGAGGAGGAACTGGCAAGCCACTCCAGTATCCCTGCCAAGAAAACTCCATGGACAAAGACAACAGGCATAAAATTGTTATGACGCTGGAAGATGAGCCCCTCAGGTTGGAAAGCGTCCAACATGCTACTGAGGAAGAGCGGAGGACAAGTAACTTATATGCAGAATTCATCATGCGAAAGGCTGGGCTGAACGAATCCCTAGCCGGAATTAAGATTGCCTGAAGAAATATCAACAACCTCGGATATGCAGGTGACACAACCTTAATGGCAGAAAGTGAGGAGGAATTAAAGAACCTTTTATTGAGGGTGAAAGAGGAGAGTGCAAAATATGGTCTGAAGCTCAACATCAAAAAAACGAAGATCACGGCCACCGGTCCCATCACCTCCTGGCAAATAGAAGGAGAAGAAATGGAGGGAGTGAGAGATTTTACTTTCTTGGGCTCCATGATCACTGCAGATGGTGACAGCAGCCATGAAATTAAAAGACGCCTGCTTCTTGGGAGAAAAGCAATGACAAACCTAGACAGCATCTTAAAAAGTAGAGACATCACCTTGCCAACAAAGGTCCGTATAGTAAAAGCTATGGTTTTCCCAGTAGTGATGTATGGAAGTGAGAGCTGGACCATAAAGAAGGCTGATTGCCGAAGAATTGATGCTTTTGAATTCTGGTGCTGGAGGAGACTCTTGAGAGTCCCATGGACTGCAAGAAGATCAAACCTATCCATTCTGAAGGAAATCAGCCCTGAGTGCTCACTGGAAGGACAGGTTGTGAAGCTGAGGCTCCAATACTTTGGCCACCTCATGAGAAGAGAAGACTCCCTGGAAAAGACCCTGATGTTGGGAAAGATTGAGGGCACAAGGAGAAGGGGACAACAGAGGACGAGATGGTTGGACAGTGTTGTCGAAGCTACCAGCATGAGTTTGGCCAAACTGAGGGAGGCAGTGGAAGACAGGAGTGCCTGGCATGCTCTGGTCCATGGGGTCACGAAGAGTCGGACACGACTAAACGACTAAACAACACCTCTCTCTTTTATATGCTGTGGCTTCAAGAGACCTAGAAACATTGGTGAAATGTTCAGTAGACATGTGCATGAAGTTTTCAGCTTTCAAGATTACTAACTAAATACCACATAATGTACCATTTTGCTTTGTCTTTTGTCGGAGCCAGCCATCAAAAGTGGTTTAGCATGGCAAAGAAAGAAGACACAATGAGGCAGCGAGTATTTTCATAATACTGGAGGGCAGCTCATTCCAGCCTTTCTCCTCCGGCAACTTTTTATTATCTCCTTTGTTCTCCCAGCCGCATGGCCGTTTTCCAAAGTCTCCTGTTACCTCATCCGGTCAAGGCTTGACACTCCCCTCTCCCTATAAGGTAATCATTGCCCAGAGGAATGTCAGGGGGCACCCTGCAGTATTTACAAGCCTCTGCCTTAGCTGTATGACTCCCACATGCCCTCTTTCTTTATTTTATTATATCGAGTGCGATAAGCGACTCTTGTAAGGGCGGGAGCGGGCCGCGGACTGGAGAACCATGCAGTACATATAGAGATTAAAGAAGGAATACATTGAATACAGCAACACAAAATAATGCAAATAACTACTATAATGATCACTAAAATTAATAAATGTCGAAGCCAACTTCCATCCGGAAGCCAAGAATATAACCATGCCCATGGATCTGCCACAAGGCAACCATAACTCTCTTTGGAGTAACTAGCTGATATTACTACTCTGTTGGGACCAAGTAAAGGCTTCAGTAAATAAGGAACTGATATGAAATTGCTCATCAGCAGTATTTGCTAAGCCAGAGATAGAAGAATTCAGACTCCAATTTGCATGGTAGGTTTCTTTCCTAGTTTTTAGCCATGCACTCGTGTCACTCCTACAGCACTGAGATTGGTCACTGTATGTTCCTGTAAGAGAACAAGAGCTATTAAACATGAATTTCAATGTATATTGACAGTTTGGATATATGCCCCATGATTCTTTCCCCTCTTTAATTTGAAAACAAATTGGGGCAGGCTCATGGAGGGTCAATTGTACTGGAGGCCAAAAAGTTTGGTTAGGTGATATAACATTTGTAAATCAAAAGGATCCATTGACAGCCACACCATGAAGCATTAAGCCTGAATGAAGGGTAAAAGGGGGCATATTTTACACAACCAGCATCTAGAAGCATGCAATAAACTGGTAAACATAATCATATCTTGTACAAAAATATTATCCCTCCATATCTTATGATAATTTTCTCCCCTAAAAGTCTTATTCAACAAAGCTGTTCTTATAGTTCGAGAGTGGCTGAGCCGTGGATGCTGCCAGCCAGAGTAGGATTCTGATGACTGCGGCTTGCCAGCTGATAAGGTGAAATATGGTGGTTTCAACTGGACTGGGTCGTCTGCTTCTCTTCCTTGTATAACGGTGCAGCAAAGGATGGTGAGGCAAATGATGAGGAAGGCAAACACTGCCAGATGCAGTTCGTGTGTAGCACCTCTAGGTGGCGCATGCGGAAAGGTTTCGATGCTTCATCCACAAAATGCTGACAAAGTGTAGGGGAGTTCCGCATGCCTTGTGGCCGAACAACCCACTGATATCGCTGGGTGGGCTGCGAATTGTTATATACTGGCAATGTAAAAGCAAACTGTTCCTGTCTGCTGGGGCCAGTGGGATGTAAGTGGTTCAATGTGGCCGAAAGTCAATTGTTCAGAAATAAGCTGTTCAGAAACGAGATGGTGCCATTGTTGCGGATTTTTCTTTTGGTGGAGGCCACTCTACCCACACTGAGGTATCGGTGATCTTGGTTTGCCACGCTGGAAACGTTGTATCGGAGGCTACAGGCTGGTTTTTATTTAGCGCTGCTGTTAACAGATGAGCTGCTGTACCTACAGACTGACAAATGCGAAGCATGGCTGCTGTGTCTGTGGCAGGATTGTGTATTATCGGGTGCAACGCAACCTTACAATCCTCATTTGCATTTTCAAAGGCCAATTGTTTGATAATTATTTGTTTGGCTTCAGGATTTTCAATTTGTCTACTCACTGCTGTAATCAGCCTGTCCATAAAGGAAGAATATGATTCTCTAGGTTCTTGTCTGATTGAACCCCACCTAGACTGAATACTGGAGGGTTCCGGGATTTTTCTCATTGCTTGTTGAGCAGCAAGAGCAGTATCCCTCAATAAGATCTGCAACAGTGTGGCTTGTACTGAGGCCTGAGCGAAGGGCCCACGCCCCATCACAGCATCCATCACATCTGCGAGGGTAAGGTTAGGATTATTCCCTCTTGCTTGTTGCAGTAAAGCAGGAGCATAAGCACGACAGGCGATTTCCCATTCATGGGCAAATAATACACCAGCTGATGGGGGTAAAACTGTACGTGCCAAAAGCTTGATGTCATCTGGAACCAACAGCTGGGCTAATGTAGCTTCCAAAAGAGCTTGTGTAAATGGAGCTTGCAGTCCATTTGTCCTAACTGACAATTGCAGTTCCTTCAAGATTTTAAAGTCAAAAGGTTGGTGCTGGGCTTGAGTTCCTGCTGGAGCACCAGCAGGGGGCAAAATAACAGGGAATGCCATAGTATCCTGTGATAAGGAACAGGCAAGTACTGCACGTTGAAAGGGGGTAGCTTGTTCTGCTGCTGAAAGAGCAGGGTCATTTCCAGCCAGACCACTGTATTTTTGCAGGATTGGGTCCTCTGGTGAGGCACTGTAATCCGGAGGTTTGGGGTCTGGGGCTGCTGGCAAAACAAGTGCTGGAACACATGGCATAACAGCATGCTGAATTAAGGAAGCTGAAGGTTGTTTTGGCAATGCAGCCATGGATATATTTTTTGGTGATAAAGAGCCCATAGCATAACGAATCTTGCACCAAGCATTTAAAATTCAAACACCAAATCTGGGATGTCCATGAAAATGTGCTCCGATCTTATCCCATTGTGTTAGTTCCCATGTGCCCTCTGCTGGAAACCAAGGACAATGCTCATCGATGGCCAGAATGAGCTGTATCAAATCACCCTCAGGAACTTCCAATTTGTTGGAGGAGAGGAGAAATTGTAAGTCTCTTAAAAATTTCTGTTGCAGAGATGACAGGGAATTGCCCATATTTCTAAAATCAATATAATAGGGATCGACTCACCAGGGATCCTTAGATGAAATCAGCGCTGTGTAACCCTTTCCGGGCGTGATGAGTCGATGATCGAGAAGCCTCTTACGGTTTCCTTTGAAGTTTGAAGTCAGCCTCAACTGCTTCCTTTAGCCTTTGAAGTCCGTCTCAACTGCTTTCTTTAGTCAGCCTCCTTTCTTTTAAGTTTTCCTCTTCTTTTAACTGAGCCTCAGAGAGGGCACCACTTGTCGGAGCCAGCCATCAAAAGTGGTTTAGCATAGCAAAGAAAGAAGACACAATGAGGCAGCGAGTATTTTCATAATACTGGAGGGCAGCTCATTCCAGCCTTTCTCCTCCGGCAACTTTTTATTATCTCCTTTGTTCTCCCAGCCGCATGGTCGTTTCCCAAAGTCTCCTGTTACCTCATCCGGTCAAGGCTTGACACTCCCCTCTCCCTATAAGGTAATCATTGCCCAGAGGAATGTCAGGGGGCACCCTGCAGTTTTTACAAGCCTCTGCCTTAGCTGTATGACTCCCACAATCTTTGAAGCAAGCCTACATTGAATGAGATCCTATGAGTGTTTGTGGGATTATAGTGCGCTAGACCACCATCTTCTGAAATTTACATAAATATATAGCTACACACACACACACACACACACACACACACACTGCAGGATGGGGTGCAAGGAAAGGCTAGACCACAAAGAAATTATGAAACCAAATCTGTAGCAAACTAGGAGGGGCTCAAGAGTGCATGAAAGCTGAACAAACAGGCACACTCTCTCAAATTACATCTCTAGTGCTGAATCATTAGAATCCATTCCCCTTTCATGGTAATCAATGCCATCCAGACTGATGCCAAAGCATTGCTGCCCTCTAGCCTTTTATGAACAAATCTGAACATTACAAGCAACCCACGTTTGTTGAATGGCATTGAAAGTATCCCAATTAACGAAACTGGCCAGTTGGTTTTCCTCATTCCCCCCCCCCCCCCGGGCATGGCTAATGCAACTGTAACTGCCAAACATTTCATGCCTATTGGTTTTGTACAAAATTAGCACTGTAGGTTTTAATTGTGGTTTTGGACGTTTCATGCCTGTTGATTTTACCAGCAATCAAGCCTATGCAATTTAATGTAACTCTTTACTAAGCATGGCAATAATCCTACGCGTTTTCTTTAATGGAGTTGTGACAGCTTCCCCTTTCAAAGGCTGCTCCCAGACTGACTGACTGGCAGACAGCTTCCTACACGGAAGTCATTTTGCCAGATTTACTTCACGGCCAACTGCATCCCACTGTGTCGCACCAGCTAAGCATGACGTGGCCAGCTGTACCCTTGGAAGGGAAGTGAGGGTGAATGATCTAGAAGAATGTGGAGAGCCCTTCAGCCAGCTGACATCGTTCAGCATTTGAAGGAAAAGGGGGGTTTCCTTATAATTCAGTGATGCAGGATATTTTTAAAAAACAGAATAGGCCCTAAATATGACAGGCTGTTCATTTTAACATGTCGCAGGCCAGAAGGCTCCCTGAGGTTTATCAGGTAATCTTTTCAAAACCCTGCTACTTTATAATAATTTATAATAAAAAATATTCTGGGCGGCTCCCAACAGAATATTAAAAACACAATAAAACATCAAACATTAAAAGCTTCCCTAAACAGGGCTGCCTTCAGGTGTCTTCTAAAAGTCTGGTAGTTGTTGTTCACTTTGACATCTGGTGGGAGGGCGTTCCACAGGGTGGGTGCCACTGCAGAGAAGGCCCTCTGCCTGGTTCCCTGTAGCTTCACTTCTCACAGTGAGGGAATTGCCAGAAGGCCCTCAGCTCTGGATCTCAGTGTCCGGGCTGAACGATGGGGGTGGAGACGCTCCTTCAGGTATACTGGGCCAAGGCCATTTAGGGCTTTAAAGCTCAGCATCAACACTTTGAATTGTGCTTGGAAACGTACTGGGAGCCAATGTGGGGGTTTCAGGACCGGTGTTATATGGCTTATTGGCAGAATCATTTTAATCAGTACTGCACTTACACTGTATTACAATTGGAATAATTGTTCTCTATAGCTTTATAACAACGGACATCCCTCCTCTTCGATCCAAGCATCTAAAATTAAATGGAATATTAAGCAGTAACACCACCGTTCTATGCCTGTTTACACATAAGGAAGCCCCAGTCCACTGCATTTTATGGGGTTTACTTCTTAGAAAGTGTGCTCAGGATTATGTCCCAGTGGTGTAGCATGGTTTGCTATGGCCCAAGGTGAGTGGGGGCCTGGGGTGGGGGCAGGGTACAGAGGGTACACCAGACCCAAGTGGGACCACACTGTGCCACCTGCCCACTCACATGTGCAGGCAGGAACCTGGCCAGCCAGCACAGTCCCTGGGTTATCCCAGCCTCCCAAAGTGGCTTGAGGCTGGCAGGGTGGCATGAGAAAGATGCAACAGCCATGCACCCTTTGATCCTAGCCTTGCAGACGTATCCCAGCCTTGCAAACTGGATTGGACTTCATTGTATGCTGCCCAGAGACTATGGCATGTAGTGGTATATAATTTGTTGAAATAAATAAAGGAAATAAAGATGTCCAGAATGGGACTATTCAGTCTGCCTCCCAAGTTCTTACAATTATGTCTGAATTATCTCTTATTATAGCTGTGTTCCATAAAGGGACGGCATGTCTTTACTTTAGAAATGCTTTGTCTCTAATATTTAGAAACCTCCATGTTTGATTCTGCACTGTTCCAAGGCTAGAACTTGGCTCATTTCTGCCAAGAAATTGCAGCCATGATTTAGGACACCAGTCTGTTGCCATGGCAATCATTGTGTCATTACGGTTTTAGTGGAACAGACCCTCTGCAGGTAATAAAAATGAAGAAAATGGGCTGGGAAATAGAAATGCCTTGTTTTTGAATGATAAGTGATCATGAAGGAAAAATGACAAGAAAAAGCCATGGGAAAATGCATAGGATCTGATGGGAAAACACTACAAAGGAATTCGTGCTTCATAAAACAGATTAATGCTTTTAGCCACATTAGCAGCATTTGGTTGCTGTTTTCCACACTCCAGGTTAGGATATACTGTGAAATTCTAATACATGGGAGAGAAAGAGAGAGAGAGAGAGAGAGAGGATTCCTTACAGTGAATTATAATTTTGGCCAGTTGTCAAGAGGCAACTAATTGTGAATCAGGAAGATGAGGATTCACAATTTTATCCAGAATGGCCAATAAATGAGTATTGGGCTTGGGTGAGATGGCAAAGTTAGCATGCTTAATTAGAGGAAAAATCATTGTCAACATTTATTCAGGACTGGAAACTTCTTATGCACTTTTTGCGTGAAAGAGAAAACGAACTTGTAACATTGGGATTTGGTTGGATTTTAATGATTGAATAGCTGTAGAGCAGAAAATCAGAAGTCTTTTTATCATTCTTTATCTTTCTTCAATCTCTTATCTCGCCTTTTCTTTTGCTTTCTCTATCTTTCAGTCTCTCTTTTTCTGTTCTTTGTTCTTTTTTAGATCAAGTAGCTGTTTTATTTCAGTTTATTATAAAAAATATACTTTGTAATGGGTATGGACTATTGTATATTTTTGAATAGGTATCAATAAATGAATTTCTAAAGAAGAAAATAAATAAGAGCAATAAATAAGGATACAAAGGTGCCCTTGGCTTGCCCCCCTAAATCACTCTCCCCCATACCTAGTGTCCAGCTGATGTTGCTGTGGACTACAGCTCCTGCCATACTTTACAATTGACCAGGCAGGATGGGGGCTGATGGAATCAAAGATCTGGAGGGTACCAGACTGGAGAAAGCTGCCCATTTATTTATTTTTTAAATGAAGGAATTCTCAGTGACAAAATTAAGAGAGTGGTGTATCATTGCAGCATACAGCAAATCTTAAGCCAATCAACCTGTGTTTGATGAGTAAAACAGGGTGTTTGTGATAAAAAATTGTTTGAAAGAAAGTGCAGGTCTTTTATACAATTTGAGAATGCAAGATGCAAGACTTTCCCAATCTCATAAGTTTCTGGTCGCTTTTTTATTTTCTTGAGGTTTTTCAATATGTGTTAAATGTATTTTTCTTTACACACGCAACCTACCAGAGAGATTTTACTAATTGTATTGAACCCCTTTTGCCTTCCTGAGTTAACTTCTCATATATCTCACCAAGTGAGGGAAGCCTAAATTCACTTTTCGTTTTACTTTAGGTGATTCTCTATGATTCTGTGTTTCTGTAGTAATCCTACAGATGGCTGTCATGCTATACAGCTGAAGACAAGTTCCTAGGGAAGGAAGGATCAAGGTAACTCGACCTGTTATCCCCTCTTCCTCCCCTCTTTACTGCCTTTTTTCAGCAGAGTGCCTACAGCAGGAATAGCCCACTTGGTGCTGACCAGATTTGTAAACTGCAACTTCCATAATCCCTGGCTATGTCTTGTGACATGGAAAGAGTCTGTCACAAGGAGGAGGAGAATGAAATGCCCCCATTTGTTAGCAGAAGCAACCTTGCGCTTCAAAGCCAAGTCTATGTTGGTGCTGCCTTGTAAAATGAACATCAGCCTTTTCGTGTGTGTTGTTGTTGTTCTCAGATTACTGAAACGGATTTTTACAATTTCCCTCAAACGGATATGAAGGAACGAATCAACATCTGTAGAATGACGTGTGTCTGTATGAAATAAATAATATATGTCAAAATCCTTAAAAGGCTGCTCCTATCAGAACTGGCACCCTGTTTCCCTGGGAGACAGCTCAACCATTTATCTAAATTATCTTGGTAATATGACAGAGTGATTGCTCACTAATGGCCAGTAACAGTTTTCTTTGTCATTTTCCTAGTCATTACCTCCTCTGAATGAACTCTCGAATAAGCTTCTGGGGCATCGTGACTGGAATATCAAGCGAGACTATTCCGATTCAAACTGCTGTACCTAGATATCTGGCCTTTCCTCTCTCACACCATTTTCATTTATGAAAAATTATACTCTTTTATTACAGAGCCCGATGAGCTTAGGAGATATTTTACTCTTAAACAGATTAGAAGCAATATTTATTTTTCACAGCTATCTTCTGTTTTGCTGCCGACACATAATACACAGTAACTCCGCTCTCTGTGGCTGTTGACGGTGTTTATTGGGGTTTCTCTGCCTAGATGGCTGCAATTTTTTCCTTTTGTTTCGTTTGGATGTTTAAGTCCATTTGCCCTTTTTGCCGGCTGTGGAGAATTGCTGATTACACAAGGCTGCCTGAATCTAATTTTCCCTGCTGAGTGTCTGAAAAACCTTTAGCTGAAAGCTGGCACGTGGGCAGCCTCCAACTTCTCAAAAGGTTAGTGATCTTCCAGATCTTCAGATCTGGCACATATTTTCCAAGGTTTATTTATATTGATTGATTTGACATATTTATAGGGCATCTTTCCGGCTTTCAAATCTTCTCAGGGTGGTTTCCAATATGTCAACAGTGGCAATAAAATGGCAACAAAGCTATTTGGGTCTCATTTTATGATTTCAAGACTTGGAAGTGCCCCCATGTTTGTTGATTTTTAAAGGTGCAACTGTATTTCATATCTGAATAATAAATTTGGCCCAAATTACCTTAAGGACTGTTTGATCTCTTCTGCTGCACCTCATAATCTGGAGCTGACAGTAACATTAAAGCACTTTTGTTCATCTGCAAATATGGAAATTGACACAAAGTCCATTCTGACAGAGATGGGGAATTTGAAGTGAACTCTGGATAAGAAGCGGATTAAGTGTACAGTGGCACCTCAGGTTAAGGACTTAATTCGTTCTGGAGGTCCATTCTTAACCTGAAACTGTCCTTAACCTGAAGCACCACTTTAGCTAATGGGGCCTCCTGCTGCCGCTGCGCCGCCGGAGCACGATTTCTGTTCTCATCCTGAAGCAAAGTTCTTAACCTGAAGCACTATTTCTGGGTTAGCGGAGTCTGTAACCTGAAGCGTATGTAACCTGAAGCGTATGTAACCAGAGGTACCACTGTACTCTCCATACAGATTCACCCTTATTAATAACCATTCCGAAGGGGTCCTAGTCTATTGCACACTTAACTTCTTGATTAATCCCACTCTGACACCATGGACCTCAAATTTAATATTGCAACGATCCAGTTCTCCTGTCATGCCTGTTTTGTGTGTCTCAGTCTTTCAGAAAGAGAGAGAGATGCTTTCATCTTGGCATAGTGCATAGTTCTGCAAAAGTTCTGGTTTGTTGTTGCCTGTCACTTCTGCTCAAAGTAAAACTTTAGTTAAAAGTGTGGAGGAGAATAGCGCATGATTAGGGTTGTGCACCAACCACAACATTCAGCTTGGACCCCACAGTTTGCTGCTCTGGAAAATAGCCTATTTTGGCCTGAAGAGCTGTGGAAGCTGCCTGATATGGCTCACATCTGAATCTCAATTCATAAAAAAATGAAGTTTTGCACTTTCAGCAAGTTCTATTATGGAGAAATTAAACATAGCTATACAGTTTGTTCTTTTGGACAAATTTTGATTAAATCCTCCTGACTGGATACAGCCTGCTAAATTAAGAACAAATGTGTGTGTTGGGCATCTTGGAAGTTTTATTTTTATTTTTTAAATGAAACATCTATACTGTTGTGTGTGCGGGGTGTTTTTTTTGCAGAAGTGGATGAAATTTGCAGGTTTGTTAGCTCTGAGCCTCCATGATGGGGGCTTGCGGCTTGGCAGGGTTGGCAAGCAAGGGGCCGCACCCCTAGCATTTAAAATTGTTGTAAACCTGCCCTGGGACCTTAGGATGAAGGGTGGAAGATAATTTCTTTAAAATGTTAATACTACTACTAATAAGTACTATTCACCTTATTTATATGATTTTTTAAAAAAATTAAATCTGTTTTTAAATATTGTGTTTAATGTTGCAACTCAACTTGGGACCTTGGGGTAAAGGACAGGCAATTAATTACTAATAATATGGGGTAGGACGGGAATGCTCACCTGACCTTCGGCCACCAGCACTGCCACGTTTACAGGGAAGGGGAGGGGAGTGGTGGCAGGAAGGTCAGTGTAGGACAGCTGCATTGGCAGAGTCAATCCAGTGTGCCTGCCAGTGCACTTACACCATGCTGACCTCACCTGTCTCCTCTCCTTCCTCATAAGTGCAATGTCTTCAGTGACAGGACATCAAGTAAGTGCTGCAGCGCTCCACATGGACCACCACTGGTGTTGTCTACAGGGACTGGTGGAGACTCTCTAGAGTTCTAGTCAAGAGTCTCACCAAGCCTTCCTGGAGATGCTAGAGATATAACTTGGGACCTTCTGCCTGCAAGGCAGGTGTTCTGCAACTGAGCTATGGCCCTTCTGAACAGTGAACTGCCCACCAGCTTCTCCAGTTCCTCGAGTGCCATGTTTATAGGGTCAGTTATTCAATGATGAATAATTAGGGCAAGCAGGGTGTTCCCTTTCTTTTGGTTCTCGGAACTGCCTGCTACTGAAGTTATTTAAGGAGCTCCTCACAGCGACTGCCATTTGGATTGTAGCCACATTCCCTGTTGTCTATGATCTGGGACTAATTCATCTTCCTGAGAGTGTTGTATTAAGGGAGAGCAACTGCTACTGCGGCCAAGTCTTGCCTACTCCCTCCCCTTTGTTTTTTAAAAAAGCCTAATTTGCAAGTAAAACAAGTTTTAAAACGACACCAGCCTGCCAAAAGAGCGACAGCCGAGCCATAGATAAGTATCTCATCAGTGCTGTAGGCTGCTTGACCTGAGTTCAAACGTTTCAGAGGAAAACATAAACATTGCCACAAATGGGCAATAAATATGTCAACAGGCCCTGCTAAAAACTAGCGACAAGGCCCCATTGCTGATAAAGGTTTCCCCCTGTCCCTCCCAAATATATGACATTTGGCCTTTTCAGTGCATGTGAAGATAAAACGAGAGCTATGTCTAGCTGAGTTTTGGAGAGAGAGAGGAGGAACACAGAAATATGAGTATCTGATAGGACGGTTGACCCCTGCCAGCGACTCCAATCTCTGGAAATTTAACAGCATGCATTAAATGTTGTGTAGGTGGCCATAGAGGAGCTCCTTTTGTGCAAGCTGTTCACCATGCGGTTTCAGCCAGTCAAATTGAGAATGAGTACCCCAGTTGAAGGCAGCAAATGGACTGGCAAAATGGCTCCACTTCACTGTGTTCTTATAGAGCTTTGCATGGGGTGGGGGTAGGAGTGGGGGTGGGGTGGGGAGAAGAGTGTCCTATTGAATGGACTTTTCAAAGAAGCCATTGACTAACATGGCCCTTGGCACCTGATACACACACACACACACACACACACACACACACAGTGCTTTTGGGGTAAAAAAAATGGGGTGCTAGTACTCATCAATAATCTATTTCATCATTAATCTATTGATAAAAGTGCTGTGGGGACCAGACAAAACGGCTGCCATGTTGTTTCGTTGGCACCTGTCTGTCTTAGGAGACAATGGAGGAGTGCTCCTTGGGGGCGAAGTCAAACTGTTGGCAGGTTGTTGCAGCAGCTGCTGTGGCTGTAGAGGCCATTATGGGAGAGACATGTTCTCTTGCAGCTGGGACAGATGAAGGCATTTGGTTGTGCTGCTGCAGATGCACCATGGCGTTTCTTCTCTCTGCGCTCCTCCTCCTCTGGTCACCACCAGCAAAAAAAAAAGACGTTGGTACTCTGTATGGGTGAGTATTGTCACAGAAAAGCCATCTATTTATCCAGGGGTGCCAACTTGAATTGGGGGGGCCCAAGTATGCCATGCCCTGTATAACTGATCATATGAGGTGGTGCATGGACAATTTGAATGGCAATGCCCATCAACTTGCCCCCCCATGTTTTATTGGGGGGGGGGAGATTGAAGACCTCTTGCCCCCTAAGAGTTGGTTTCTATCTATCATCTATATCTATCTACCTATCTACCTATCTATATCTATCTATCTATCATCTATCTATCTATCTATCTATCTATCTATCTATCTATCTTTCTATCTATCCTCCACAAATTTGCCCAATCTTCTTTTAACCTATACCTGAGAAATATCATCAACTGCCATCCAAAGCATTGCTAGCAAAATTAAACTACAATATCATTACTAATTAGTATTTTTCTTGTGCTACATTTTAGGAAACAGTCCAGAATTCCACAGCCAAGCCTATTTGAATTCAGAGGGCATATGATTTACAGAGGCATCTTAATCCCTCTGTAAGCATCAAAGAATGGTAAGAAAGAAACAGAATGCCTCTGACTATGCTTGACAGAAATAATGTGACCATCAGTCAGAGACAGACATTTTTAGGATGATGTATTTGCATAACATGCAATGTTACATCCTGGACTGTGTCAGCTAATGCCTGTAAACATATCACAGTTTCTCACTATTGGCGGTGGGGGGGGGGGGACATGGACTCATTTTGGTGTCGTTGCAAGAATTAATCACAAATTCAGACTGCCATATCCAGTCTGTTTTTGTTTTGTTTTGATTTGATTTAAGGAAAATTCTACAAATGTTTACTGCTGAGGGCTGTAACCTTCCAGTGCAGTCCTATACTCGGAAATAAGCCCTACTGAATGCAGTGGGGCTTACACCAAGGTAAATGAGCATAGAATTGGTCCCTCATTCACTTGCAAATCCTAAACAAATTTGTTCCTGTCTTTTGGGCAGTGGGAGGAGTGCATTTCAGACTTCCACTTGCATTGGCTGACTACCAGTTCAGTTGTACGCGGTGCATGAGCTTCTAGGTTAATAACACACCACCTTCCCTTCAGCTCCAGTTGCCTAATCAGCCTGAAAATGGAGTCCTTGAATAACCTGCGGCAACGCTCACAACGGCCCATTGTTCCTGTCAGCAGCCATGGCAGTTTCTTAAAGCAAGCAAAATTCCAGGATGAAAGCACCAATGTCACATGGAAGCCGAGCCTTCTAATTACAGATGTGTGTGGGCCTGCTCAGTCTACTCAGCAGTGACAGAAAACAATACTTTGCACATGTTCAGAGTCACTCTTTGCTGTAACTTCACATGATAAAAATCTCATTCAGAATAATTTCTGATCTTACTCAAAGGATATATAATGGACTTCCTGTTCAGTAACCAGCACAGAGGGGTTAATGCCATAGAGTCAGCTGTCCTGCCAGGCTCAGCCAGGTCACTCCCCTTCACCTTGGGAGCAAAGTAATCAAGCCTATTGTTCTACTTCAGTCTATCTGAAGAAGCTCAACCTGTGAGGTCTGAGCTGGTTGCCCCAAGTTCAGACCACATTTCTCTAACAAACTTTGCTTTGCTTCTATTGGGCTAGGGCTGATTTACAAGAGAAGATACCAGTGTGGAGAGATGAGTTATTCTAGCTTGTACTTCAAGAGGCAGATAGGGCTGCTGATTTCCTTAGGGGTGTTTTGCTCCCATTTTACCCCTCTGCTTTCCACTAACTCTTCTGTTTCATTAGACTTGGCTTCCAGCCATTTTGAACATGTAATCAGAAAGAAATGCTCATAGACCCATAGAATTGTAGAGTTGGAATGGACTCTGAGGATCATCTAGTCCAACCCCCTGCAATGCCGGAATCTCAGCTAAAGCATCCATGACAAATGTGGCCATCCAACCTCTGCTTAAAAACCTCCAAGGAAGGAGAGTCCATCACCTTCCAAGGGAGTCCATTTCACTGTCACTGTTGCCTCCTCCAGAGCAGGAGAAAACAAACTTGCTCCATCTTCCACGTGACAGCCCTTTAGATATTTGAAGATGGCTATCATATCTCCTCTAAGTCTGCTCTCAATCTGTCTCAGAGCCAGGGGATTAGTGGTCAGACAAAGATGAGTCGTTGGAGGGAGAAGAGGGAGCAGACTGAGAGAAGGAGATGTTGGAAGCTGAAGAGGCAACAGGGTTTAGTGAGCAGGAGGAGGCTGTGACAGAAAGCAGTTTGGAGGCAGGAGAGGAGGGGGGCCAGGGGACAGGGATGAGGCAGGTTGCTGAATAATCCAGGGAGTCTCCCCCTCCTGCTGCAACCAGCTCTCCTCCCCTGTGGTCTCCCAAAACACTCAGAGAAATGAAGAGGTTGGAGCAACGAGAGATAAGGCAATGGAGTCACAGGCTGCTGGTAAAGGAATTGGAGGAGGAGCCTTAGAGTGCGGTTGGAAGGCAGGGACTTTCAGTATGGAAAGACCTACTGGGAAGAATTTCTGTGATCACTAGGCCTGCACTGTTTTGTTTCTTTGAATAATGATTTCACTTCACTGACGCCAGTGCTTTTTATTGCTGGTCTACTCCTGACATCGGCTCCTGACATCTGCTAAGATCATCTTGAATCCCAATTCTGTCTTCAGTGGCATGGGCTACCCCTCCCGGGTTGGTGTCATCTGCAAGTCTGATGAGCATTCCCTCAATTCCTTCTTCTAAGTGATTTATAAAGATGTTGGACAGCAACAGGCCCAGGACAGAATCCTGTGGCAACCCATTTGTCTTTTTTCTTTCTTTCTCCCAGAGTGATGAGGAACCATTAGTGAACATTCCTTGGGTTTGGTCAGTCAACCAGCTACAAATCAACCTAACAATTACCTGCATTTTATCTTTACTGCTAAGGACAATGCACAACTGTAAGTAAAGTGTATTTTAAACTTACTTCACTGTGTAGTCTGTTTCTCTGAAGGACGGGTAACGGAGGCCAACTGCCTCAAGCAGCTGGAATGTATTAAAAGAAGGCTTAGAAGCCTATTCCTATGCATCACTAAATCTGCCTGATGGGGTTTAAACTCTGTTACTGGGGCTGTTTATGTGTAGGCCCTGAGTTTTTAAAAACAGGCACCAGCCATTTTTCTTTTGTTTGCTAACCCACACAAGTATGTCTGTAGAGGATTACATATAATTAATATAGTCTCTTACCAGTACCCATCAATGTTAACATTCCCTTTTAAACCAAAAATGATGCAAAAATGTCTTCCCTTCACAAAATATACCCAGCACAATAAATAGAATCCTCTCCCAAAAATAAATGACGTTGGCTGTGTCATCTATGTACTTCGGTATTTATTTTTCATTTACTGTACTTTCTTATCACCACAATCTTCTGCTTCAGCATATTTTTTTCCTCAGCAGGGAAAAAAAATCAATGTCAGAATCATTACCTGAACCGTCAGATGATGAAAGAAACCCTGTTCGAAGACAATTTAAAAAACCAATAGACCCAAGGATTCTTCTAAGAAGATATTGTTGTTTTTTGAACTATGAAGTTACAGCTTGTCTTGCTGTCTAATTCACCATACTAATTGCATTTGACCTTGAAATATGGGTGCTGGTAATTATTATATTTCTCAAGGACTATGAGAGACATCAGAGCTGTTGTGATGTCAGCCAGTATATACTAATTGTCAGTGGTACCTTTTGGGATACTGGTGATTTAAACAAATAATGATAATGATAATGAGAGTCAATCCAAATCAGTGAGAGCTCCATCAGTAGAGCATGAGACACTTAATCTCAGGATCGGAGGTTTGAGCCCCACGTTGGGCAAACAATTCCTGCATTGCAAGGGGTTGGACTGGATGACCATGGCGTCCCATCCAACTCTACACTTCTATGATTCAATCCCTGGCAGCTAAAGAATTCCTGACAGATGGCCATCCAACCTCTGTTTAAGGAGAGTTTGACACCTTCCCAAGTAGTCTTGTTCCATCGTTGAACAGTTCTTACCACCAGAAAATTATTCCTAATGTTTAACAGTATGCTTGGCTTCCATTGCTGGTTGCCCAAGGACTACAGAGCAGAATGGAAGCACGCTCTGCTTCTGCCACTAGCCAGGGCACCATGTGTAACTAGAAGGTCACATCTATGGCCTCCCATAATGAACATCATCAAAAGGAGGAGGGAATGAGCAGCATGGACCCATTCACTGGCCAGAGGAGGAGGAATTCTGGGGAGCTTGCTCCCTCATCCACCAGAAGGAGCACTCTCTGCCAAATCAGGTCCTTCAGACTGCAGAACCAAAAGGAAACACAATGCTCTGGCCTCATCTATCTGCAAAGTGATTAAGGGCTGTTGGCCTGTGTGTGTACATATAAGCATGACTTTTGAGTATTCCCCCTGCTCCTGGCCTGCCAGTACTATTGCTGTCTATTGTAATCTGCCCTGAGAACTGGCCATTTGAAAGGTAGAGTGCAAGTCTTCAAAATAAATAAATGTTTAATTGCAACAACTAGGGGAATTTGGAGTCATTTTTTGAAACACCCGTTTCCTATCTTAAAAACCCGTTTGACTCAGCAGTGTGTTTATTTGTACTCAGGTGCATGTTTGACATGCTCAGTAAGGAAAGCAGACCATGTCAATTTGGAAACTGGAATGGCAGATGCGGCTTAATCATTCAGACAATTCCCTTACAGCTGCTCCTGCTCCTGATGTTGTTTCTCTCTCTCATCAAATTTTCAATCTAATGCCAAATAAAATGTTTCCAAGACTCAGCCATCAGGCTATAGGGGAGCACTGGAGTTTCCCGCCTATGAGATTGCTATGAGGTTATAGGCCTGAGGCCTGAGGCCCTTCTAATTCCCGGAAATAATAATAATAATAATAATAATAATAATAATAATAATAATAATAATAATAATACATTTATTATTTATACCCCACCCCACTCTGGGTGGCTTCCAACAGAATATTAAAATACAATCGTCTATTAAACATTAAAAGCTTCCCTAAACAGGGCTGCCTTCAGATGTCTTCTAAAAGTCTGGTAGTTGCCCTCTGCCTGGTTCCCTGCAACTTGGCTTCTCGCAGCGAGGGAACCACCAGAAGGCCCTTGGCACTGAACCTCAGTGTCCGGGCTGAACAATGGGGGTGGAGATGCTCCTTCAGGTATACTGGACTGAAACTGCTTAGGGCTTTAAAGGTCCAAGAAGAATCCAATTGCTGGAATAACCAGACAAATTTATTGGGAAATCTGTGTGAAGTTGGGGGTTAGGAGGAGCAGAGATCAGCTGTGATTCTTCTTTCACCATCCAGGATACACTTATAGCACCACTGGATGTCACTGTTGCACCATTCCTTGGAACCTGCTGTGTCAGGCTGCCAAACACACAACCTGCTTTCTAGCTAAAGACCTAATTCTAGGCTTGCCACCTCCCCATTCTGCTGCGACTGTGCACTGACAACTCTTCATTAGCGGCTGGTGCTTTTTCCACACACCGCATTTGGGTATCTTTCCATTAGCTATCAGATAAAAGAGTGCCAAGGGATAGGTGCAGAATTTGATTCCTTTCCCATTTGAAAGGCTAACTTAACTATCAATAAGAGAATGGGTTGAGATTTATTTTTTTCAGAAAGACGAATAGTCATCATTTTAATCGTCCACTCATTTATTTACTTATCTGCGCACAATATATATTTATTTACATCTTTATACCCGTATAAAAATTCACTTTTTTAATAACTATGTTGTACATTAGTTTACATATATATCCCACATATATTTCACATATCAAACACATAGATTAACGTTTGTCATGTAAAGTGTGCTGTGTAATGAATATTCGTAAATAAAACAAAACAAAAACAAATCTGCACTATTTCGCTTCTAAACCCCCTCTTCTTTGCATTTCCAATCTCATTGTGAAGACAAAATCTGCTCCATTGCAACCTAAATAAGACCGGGGGGCGTTGTGCCCCCTGCAGCTGCCTTTCCCCTCGTATTTTATTTATTTTCTTTGAATCTTTTGCGCAATGAGTCATCATTGCCTCCCTTGTCCCGCCCCCCAGGGTTTTCTTTTTAGCATCTCACTTTTTCTTTTAAAAATTGCTGCGCAATTAATTCTTCGGTTTCTGTACGAAACCAACAGGTGTAGAATGACTGACACGCCTCTGATAGGCTCCATCTGGTTGCAGCTGATAACGCAGCCCTAGAGGATGCTGGGTAATATCTCTGCATGCTTAAAAGGCAGTGGCCTAATCTATTTGCAAGGGGTGGAGGGAAGAAAGAAAAGAAAAGCGAGCCTGAGCTGAACAGCGGGGCAGAGACAACGCTTGTATAGGCACAGCAGGGGAGCTTTTAGAAAACCTCCTTTGAATGATGAGTCACTAAATATGTAGTCTTCTCTTTTTTTACTTCTTGGAAAAATAAAGGAGGATTGAAGAGGGAGCTATTCACTGAACATGACTATGGTCTTAATGCATACAGTAGACTAATGACAGCTCCCCCAACCCCCAGCCAGTATATTCTATACCAGCCTTTGCCAACCTGGTGCCCTCTAGACGTCATTGGACACGGCTGGTGTTGGCTGGGACCGATGAGAGTTATATAGTTCATCTGGAGGGCACCAACTTGGCAAAGGCTGTGTATGCAATTTAATTCCTTGTCCCTAGAAAGGAAAATCCTAGCATTGATAGTAGGGTGCCTCAGCATGGTAGCACAGCCTAGATAGCTCAGTTGGCTAGAGTGTGGTGCTGATAATGCCAAGGTTGCAGGTTCAAACCCCGTATGGGGCAGCTACATATTCCCACATTGCAGGACTTTGGCCTAGATGATCCTCAGCTTGATGATTCTATGAAAATACAGATATTTATTTATTTTATTTAATCCGCTTTCTTCCCAAAGGAACCCAGGACTGCAAACAGATGGATCAGGTTCCAAACCTCTGAACATAACTAGAATGATGGATCTTATCTGATTCCCTCTGTATAACTAACAGGAGTGGCTCTGGTTATGTCCTCAGCCCATTTTGCTGCTTTGTTTATGCCAGTGTTCCCAAAGTAGTAGTAATAATAATAATAATAATAATTTATACCCCGCCCATCTGTCTGGGATTCCCCAGTCACTCTGGGTAGCTCCCAACAGAATATTAAAAATACAATAAAACATCAAACATTAAAAACTTCCCTAAACAGGGCTGCCTTCAGATTTCTTCCAAAAGTCAGATAGTTGTTTATTTCCTTAACATCTGGTGGGAGGGTGTTCCAAAGGGCAGGCGCCACCACTGAGAAGACCCTCTACCTGGTTCCCTGTAACTTCACTTCTTGCAGTGAGGGAACCGCCAGAAGATCCTCGGTGTCCAGGCTGAAACTGTGATATGCATACCCGTAGGGGTATGTGAATGGGTTTCACAGTAGAATTTATTGATTTCTATAATTCAAAAATAGACATTACTTGCATGCTGCTTGGTATTTTGAAGGAAGGAACAATTGCTAGCAAAACATGCAGCAAAAGTTGAAGCTCCAGCCAGCCATTCAACCCAATAAATAAAACGAACCCCTTCTTTCCAAGAGAAGTTTTGTTTCCGTTTTGCTGCTCATCTGTTTTTTGGCTTTCCATTCAGGCACAGCGCCATCTTCTGGAAAGATGAATAAATCAATCTGCAGTTAAGAAAAGCATTTCCTCAAGCCCTTCATCTCCTTTGCTCTTTGGGAAACAAGGCAAATGGTGACTGAGCAGAGATGCAATGAAAGCTGCATTTCATTATTTTATTCATTATATCTGAACATCGCATTTTGCCTAACGTCTCAAAGAGACTTACAAAATACTAAACTACAGAAGAAGTAAAATCCACAGCGCAGAATAACAACAACAACAATTTATTATTTATACCCCACCCATCTGGCTGGGCTTCCCCAGCCACTCTGGGCAGCTTCCAAAAAAATACTAAAATACCGTAATACATCATACATTAAAAGCTTCCCTAATAAAAGAATAATACAAGTGTTTATCCATCAGAAATAAAGCGTATAGTGATACCTCTGGTTACAAACATCTCAGGTTACAAACACTTTGGGTTACAAATTCTGCTAACCCGGAAGTAGTACCTTGGGTTAAGAACTTTACCTCAGGATGAGAACAGAAATCGCGCGGCAGCAGCAGGAGGCCCCATTAGCTAAAGTGGTGCTTCAGGTTAAGAACAGTTTCAGGTTAAGAACGGACCTCCAGAACGAATTAAGTTCGCAACCAGAGGTACCACTGTATTTCATTTCTGCAGACTACTGCAAAAATGGACCATTGCTGAGAGATGGAGATCCCTGGATATGAACTTGACAAAAAACTTGAGTGAAAAGGTTTGGCAATCTGCCCTCATGGAGAAAGTAGCATGGCAATTTAGAAACAGAAGAACTCGACATGCATCTAAGGAGTGTGGGTTTTATTTTTTAATAATAATAATAATAATAATAATAATAATAATAAATTATTTGTACCACGCCCATCTAGCTGGGTTTCCCCTGCCACTCTGGGCGGCTTCCACAGAGACCAAAAATACACTAAAATGTCACACATTAAAAACTTCCCTGAACAGGGCTGCCTTAAGATGTCTTCTGAATGTCTGGTAGTTGTTTATAGCTTTGACACCTGGTAGGAGGGCATTCCACAGGGCGAGCGCCACTACCGAGAAGGCCCTCTGTCTGGTTCCCTGTAGCTTTGCTTCTCGCAATGAGGGAACTGCCAGAAGGCCCTCGGCGCTGGACCTCAGCAGCTGGGCAGAACGATGGGGGTGGAGACGCTCCTTCAGGTATGAAACGTGGTTTATTTTTACACAATATGCAGTGGCTCTTGAACATGAATTTCACCCTCCTTTGACCACCTCCTAACAACACTCAGCATCCTTAGCAAACTACAATTCCCAGGATTCATTGGGGGAAGCCAGGACTGTTGAACGTGGTCTAAGAGTACTTTAACTGCATGTTGCAGATGTGGCCTTGGTGATTACTTGTAAAGAGTCAGCCATGTTTAACAACCACTTTCAGCTCAAGACTTGCTAATTTAAACTTCACTAATTGTCCTCACGATTTTGGCATCGCCTTGGCCTCGTGTGCTATCTTTGAACAAAGTGCGTGCCTTATCTTTGTAATTAACCATTCAGCAACAAATCGTCTATTAGATGTGAGTCATTCAGTTGGTAAATCAAGCGCCATGTCACCGAAACAAAATTGATTTCCTCCTGACCTCAAGTCAATGACAATAAAAAGAGGTACACAGCTATACTTACATTTCCCTGTTGTAATTTGCAGGTGCCTTCTGGGCCCATAATTGGAGGCTGTGGTTTTGGAAGGGAGGAATAAAATACTTAATCCAGTTTGCTGTTATTATTTTCCATCCTGTGGCAACCTGCATTTAAGGTTAGGGCATATAAATGAACAAGAAGAGGGTATGGATTTAACAGTTAGAGGGACTTTCCTAGAAATTGTAAAGTTAAAGCAGATTTGACCTGTATAAAGATGAGAGACGGGTGGGGTTTGGGTTTTTTTGAGATTTAAAAAATGGAATATAGGGGATGAGGGGACTTGACACTGAATAAATGAATGACGCTCTCTTCTAGGGATGGGGCAGAAAATTGATTTCATTTGCATTAAGAAATTATCTAATTCACACTCCTCAAACAAATATGTGAACTGAAACACAGGTATCATTTCAAATTTCCACTTTCCTGAATTTTGCAATGCCGTTCTCCAACCAATGTGTACAGGGATATATTTATTAGGGGTAAGTTTGCATTAAAAATATTATTATTATTATTATTATTATTATTATTATTATTACTATTCCCATCTTCTTTCTTCTTCTTCTTTCTCCTTTCTGAGATTGAGGAGAAAGTTTTTGTCCATATTTGAGTACCATTTTGAATCAAGATGGCAGACTGAACCTTTCAAAACTACACTGATTCAGAACCTCTTAAGATGCCACCACCAACATTCACATTTCATGGGGAGACTCCAGTCTGAAATTTCTGACTTAGAGTCAAAATTGCTGATAAATTCTATGGATTTAACCAGGACTATAGGTTTGTTTCTCACTATGCATATTAGATTGATAATGAGCAGCTTGAAAGACAGTAATGTCATAGTGACCGATGTTGTGAATTGGTCATTATGTTCTTGGCTTATATACATTTGGGCTCTGCATGGAAAAATTGCTCTTGCATTTCATGACTTTCTACTTACAACCCCCACCCCCTTTTTTTACATCGGTCTACCCATATCTCTGTGGATTGAGGATAATACTATGCATATGACAAGGTAGGTTCTAGTCGAAGAAATCATAAAGGTAAAGGTAAAGGTACCCCTGCCCGTACGGGCCAGTCTTGACAGACTCTGGGGTTGTGCGCCCATCTCACTTAAGAGGCCAGGGGCCAGCGCTGTCCGGAGACACTTCCGGGTCACGTGGCCAGCGTGACATCGCTGCTCTGGCCAGAGCCAGAGCCAGAGCCAGAGCCGCACACGGAAACGCCGTTTACCTTCCCGCTGGTAAGCGGTCCCTATTTATCTACTTGCACCCGGAGGTGCTTTCGAACTGCTAGGTTGGCAGGCGCTGGGACCGAGCAGCGGGAGCGCACCCCGCCGCAGGGATTCGAACTGCCGACCTTTCGATCGGCAAGCCCTAGGCGCTGAGGCTTTAACCCACAGCGCCACCTGCGTCCCATAAGAAATCATATTCCACAATAAAATGGCTATAAAGCAGCCAAATGGCTGTTCTTATAATAAAAGAGAATCTTAATAAAATTTATATTTTCTGGCCAACAGCTATTCCTGTCTACAAGGGGGCGGGGAGGATGTAAAATTCTCACTTTGAGTGAATTTCTTTATTAACTGCTGCCATTTAATCATTTTTAAAGTTATCCCAAGATCCCAATATTCATCAAGAAATGCATTAAGACTGTTTAACATTCAAATGAGACATCTGCTACCTCTCAGATTTTGTTCAAAGTATGCCAATAATTGCCTAATATTTGCATCTCAGAGGGACTGAAATATATACACATAAAAAAGAGTAAAATATGCATTATGAGTCAAGTCAATCATATTTACTTTACACTTGCTATACAGACTTCTTCAATACTTCTGCTGCTTTTCAACACATCCCAAATGAATGGGGATTATAAGAAGTAAGTATTTTAAGATATTGGAGAGGGAGGAAATTCCACTGATTTCTTCTTCTTCTTTGGCAATCCCTCAAAGCCAAGTAAAATTGTCTTCCATGAACAGTCTTAACAGCGTGTCCGTAAATGATTGTGGAGGCCAATTCTGGATCCACACGTCCTTCCACAGTGGGGACATAGTTTTCTGGATGGGAGTTGATCATGCCGAGGGCTTGCCCAACATTCCTTCCTCTTAGCATGTCCCCGTTTCCCGGGGACAGTCCCCAGATTTGCAAATAAGTCCCCGGACAAATTCCATCCCCAGAATGTCCCCGGATTTCATCTAATGTCCCTGGGAAACACAGCAGCGGCAGTCTCAGCAGCCCGGAGCAGTCGGCTCTGGCTGGCTCCAGGAGCTGCTCAGAACTCCCCATATGATGGTGGTGCAGGGGCTCTAAGATGCAGCTTCCGGGCTGCCTCCACCTTCCCTGACCCCAGCAAGTAAGCTGTGAAGGGAGGCTTCACGCTGCCTATCAGACCTTGTGTGCAAGCAGGAGGGGGCAGGGATCTCTCAGTTAAGCAACGGGAAGCCTCCCTTCCCAGCTGAGGGGTCCCTGCCCCCTCCTGCTTGCACACAATAGGAATAGGATTGGGGCTGCTCCGATGGGAAGGGAGGCATCGCGCTGCCCGAGCCTCGCTGCCACTGCTGCTCTTAGCCCTCCGCCTTCCATGCCTGACCCACCGCACACCGCTTCCCCACCACCACCACCACCGAAGAACCAACAACTCAGGGACTGCCTAGGCTAATGGAGAAAGGAGATAGAAGCCTCAGAGGAAAAGGAAATGTGGTGGTTGAGGTCAAGGCGGTGGCTGCCCCTCTGCCACCGCCATCGCTGCAGCATCAACATCCTGAACATGTAGTAATTAATTAATTAACTAACTAACTCCTGGATGCATTGAAAAAAATCTGGTAACCTTATCTTAGCATGGTTCTCCCTTTTGTCCTGAGTTTGAACGTCTTCAAAGTCCATGACACTTTTGGTAAGGGCTCTTCTCCAACTGGAGCGCTCGCAGGCCAGTATTTGCCAATTATGTGTGTTCATACTACATTTTTTTGTAGCTTCCAGCATCTCTGTAACACTCTCGCTTTACAGTGCAATTCTATACCTGTTGACTGAGATGTAAGCCACCTCCATATGTACTCACTTACCTGGGAGTAAGGCCCTTTAATGTGATTATGACAATGACTTGTGAGGGTAATATGGAGATAAAATGATTATAGCCTGCATTAGTGTCCCAGCTGCAATGCTTCTAAAATGCAGCATTGACATTAGAGGAAGGAAAATACAACCCAGTTTGATCAAGGCCTGGGTCCAGACCCATCTGTTTAAAAATAATTTGGTGTGCAACTCCCTTGGCACTCTAGGGAGACTAAGGAAAGAATTTGTTTTTTATGACATAGCTATTAACAGTAAGGTGTTCTGCTTCAGACAACTCCCCATGTGGGGTTCAAGCTTAAACAGGTTTATTATGGGGTTGCCTTAAGCCTTGGCCCAGAAGCTTCAGCTAGTGCAGAATGCTGTGGCTAGACTGGTGGCAGGAACAGACTCTTGCCAGCCCATGACACTGGTGTTAAAACTGAGAGTGGAGAGTCAAGGAGAAAATGGGAACTTTTCATTCATGCATGCAGAAGTATGGTGCATTGTGACATCAGAGCAACTCAGCCAATGGCAACAAATCAGCAAAAGGCGTCAGAGCAATCCAGTAGTCACTACTTGATGTTTCACCACCCTCAGCACTGCTGCTAAATCATTCAGCACACTGAAATACAAATGATACATTTCCACAGCCACCCTTTAAACCTTCCTAAAAGCACAGCAAACACAACAGCTCTGCTTTGAATCATAGCACGGATCTGGACGCCTTTAGAAAGTCCAATTTTCTTTGCGAACAGAGGAACTGAGAAAGCAAGGACACACAATCCCAGCTGCAAAGAATCCTGGCAGGAAGCAATCTTTTTCTGCTGGGGTATTTTCTCTCTCTTCTATATTTGTTTCTTAATGCTTACTCAGCCAGCCAGACATCATCAAATATAAGTAGCATCAGACTTGTTTGTTGGGCTTCAAGCTAACCAGGTATAACAAAGCTTTTTGCTGTTGGCTGATGAATGCCGTAATATTTTTTGCTAGGGAGAACTGTAGCCCTGAAGTGATAGGGTGGAAAGTCAGGTGTGGCTGCAGGCTTCCATTGCAAACAATAGAGTTGTAAGCATGGATTTAAATGTGCAGTATCAGATTTCCCTATTCAGAATAAATTGGTCATATATATGCTGGATTTGGAGCAGTAAACAAAAATAGCACAGGGGTCCTTTATTCATCAGTTCTGCCAGCAAAATCTAACACTCTAGAGGGGAAAGAGTTGCATGTAGACACTGGTGGGTTTTCTTAGACAACAGGAAAACGGGGCAGGCCTGATAGTCACTGACTGAAGGCTATTGGGCAGCTGCTGGCCCTCAATAATAATAATAATAATAATTTATTATTTATACCCCGCCCATTTGACTGGGTTTCCCTAGCCACTCTGGGTGGCTTCCAACAAAACACTAAAATACAATAACCTATTAATCATTAAAAGCTTCCCTAAACAGGGCTGCCTTCAGATGTCTTCTAAAAGTTTGGTAGTTATTTTTCTCTTTGACATCTGGTGGGAGGGTGTTCCATAGGGCGGGTGCCACTACCGAGAAGGCCCTCCCTGTAACTTGGCTTCTCGTAGCGAGGGAACTGCCAGAAGGCCCTCGGCGCTGGACCTCAGTGTCCGGGCAGAATGATGGAGGTGGAGACACTCCTTCAGGTATACCGGACCAAGGCCATTTAGGGCTTTAAAGGTCAGCACCAACACTTTGAATTGTGCTTAGAAACGTATTGGGAGCCAGTTTAGGTCTTTCAAGACCGGTGTTATATGGTCTCGGCGGCCGCTCCCAGTCACCAGTCTAGCTGCCGCATTCTGGATTAGTTGTAGTTTCCGAGTCACATTCAAAGGTAGCCCCACATAGAGCGCATTGCAGAAGTCCAAGCGAGAGATAACCAGAGCGTGCACCACTCTGGCGAGACAGTATGCGGTCAGGTAGGGTCTCAGCCTGCGTACCAGATGGAGCTGGTAAACAGCTGCTCTGGACACAGAATTGACCTGTGCCTCCATGGACAGCTGTGAGTCCAGAATGACTCCCAGGCTGCGCACCTGGTCCTTCAGGGGCACAGTTACCCCATTCAGGACTAGGGAGTCCTCCACACCCACCCGCCTCCTGTCCCCCAAAAATAGTACTTCTGTCTTGTCAGGATTCAGCCTCAATCCATTAGCCGCCATCCATCCTCCAACCGCCTCCAGACACTCACACAGAACCTTCACGGCCTTCACTGGTTCTGATATGAAAGAGAGGTAGAGCTGGGTATCATCAGCATACTGATGAACACCCAGCCCAAACCCCCTGATGATCTCTCCCAGTGGCTGCATGTAGATGTTGAAAAGCATGGGGGAGAGGACAGAACCCTGAGGCACCCCACAAGTGAGAGCCCAGGGGTCTGAACACTCATCTCCCACCACCACTTTCTGAACACGGCCCAGGAGGAAGGAGTGGAACCCCTGTCTAACAGTGCCCCCAGCTCCCAGCCCCTCTAGACGGTCCAGAAGGATGTTATGGTTGATGGTGTCAAAGACCGCTGAGAGATCCAGCAGAACTAGGAAACAGCTTTCACTTTTGTCCCTAGCCCACCGGAGATCATCAACCAGAGCAACCAAGGCAGTTTCAGTCCCATGATGAGGCATGAATCCTGACTGGAAGGGATCCAAATGGTCCGCTTCTTCCAGGCGTGCCTGGAGTTGTTCAGCAACCACTCGCTCAATCACCTCAAATGAGGATGTCCACCTCACCACCATACCTGTTGTCTGAATTCTCCCTTTGTCCCATGCAAAAGATTTTGCTGGTCCTTCCACCCTCCTTCTCTACAAACTACATATTGTTTTAGACATCTTTATGCTTTCATTGCACAAGGAATGGCATCCATGCTGTCTGTGCCTATTTTAATCTTTCCCACTTGGGAAGAAGAGGATTGCAGTAGCAACAAAACTAGTTCAAGCAGTTTCTTTTCTTAAGCAATTCAAGATTATTATTATTTTTTTAAAGTGGCCTTTAGGGATGAAATGGACAAGCCTTGAAGGTGTTTGCAGGCCATTCTCTGTTGGATGGCGCAAAGTGGCTGAAACTCAGACTTACAAAAACAGGACCCCCCCCCCACCTTCAACAAGCTTCTATGCCAGGAATAGCTAACCAGTGGTTCTCCAGATGTTGCTGGCCATGCTGGAGTTCAGCAACATCTGGAGGACACAGCATTGGCTGCCTCTGTGCATTACATTTGTTCGCTCTCAAGAGTTCAGTGCCAGACAGGGCTTTTCCATAGCAGCATTAAGGAGGGGCATTTCCCCGTTGCTCTGCAGGTGCCATCATTGGCACACAGCAGCTGGATAAGCAGGAAACTTACAAGAGATTGCCATCTGGTGGATGGCATGTGGTAGATCACAGCTGGCAATATAGCAGTGCTTGAGGAATTGATAAGGAAACCCATGATAACTGCTAGCTTCAGGTCTGTTGGATGAAGGATGCGGGTGGCGCTGTGGGTTAAACCACAGAGCCTAGGACTTGCCGATCAGAAAGTCAGCGGTTCGAATCCCTGCGACGGGGTGAGCTCCCGTTGCTCAGTCCCTGCTCCTGCCAACCTAGCAGTTCGAAAGCACATCAAAGTGCAAGTAGATAAATAGGTACCGCTCCAGCAGGAAGGTAAACGGTGTTTCTGTGCGCTGCTCTGGTTCACCAGAAGTGGCTTAGTCATGCTGGCCACATGACCCAGAAGCTGTACACCGGCTCCCTCGGCCAATAAAGCAAGATGAGCACCGCAATCCCAGAGTCGGTCACGACTGGACCTAATGGTCAGGAGTCCCTTTACCTTTACCTTTAAGGAAACCCATGATAACTGCTAGCTTCAGGTCTGTTGGATGAAATATTGAGGGTGGTAAGGAAATTCAGCAGTGGAAATGCATGGTGCAAAGCCCCCCCTCTCTACTGGGTGATCTTACGTTTGAGTAGTAGAAGAGATGAGTCAGACGGGAATCCCTATCCATCTCCACACTACACACAATTTTATAAGCCTCTACCAGGTGCCCTAGCCACTCTTTTAAACTTCTAAACTAAAAGTCACGGCATGTTTCAAATTGTAAGTCTGCAGGCAGGACCTGTGTGCTTCAGTGCACATTCAGTGTCCATTGGTTTGGGTCCTAGCCTCTGGAGAAAAAAGCAGGAGAAAACAGGCTTGCTCCATCTTCCATGTGACAGCCCTTTAGATATTTAAAGATGGCTCTCGTATCTCCTCTCAGCCTCCTCTTTTCCAGGCTAAACCTACCAGACTCCTTCAACCATTCCTCATAAGGCTTGGTTTCCAGACACTTGATCATCTTGGTTGCCCTCCTCTGCACACAATTATAGCTTGTTAACATCCTGCTTAAACTGTGGTACCCTGAACAGAACACAGTGCTCCAGGTGTGTTCTGACCAAGGAAGAATAAGTTTGACTATGAATTCTCTTGATCAAGACATTCTACTTCTCTTGATGCAGCCTAGAATAGCGTTTGCTTTTTTGTTGTTGCTGCATCACACTGTTGACTCGTGTTCAGCTTGTGGTCTACTAAGACCCCGAGGTCCTTTTCACATGAGCTACTGGCAACCCAGGTGTCCCTCCATCTTCTATTTCTGCAGCTGGCTCTTCCTGTCTAAGTGCAGAACCTGACATTTGTCCCTACTGAAATTCATTTTGTTAGTTTTGTCTGTTAAGGTCATCTTGAATCCCGATTCTGTCTTCTGTAGCTATCCCTCCCAGTTTGGTGCCATCTGCAAACTGGATGGGCGTCCCCTCAACGCCTGTTGCTCTGGTTGACACATGTGTGGCCATCAGCAGTTGATTTCACAGCACTTGAGCAGGCTGCCTTGCTTTACCTGTCTGTGTTATCCTCTGGCATCTCCAGAGAGGCATGTAAACGACTTGAAAACCGGAATACCTGCTGCCAGTCAGTGTTGCACAATTACCTAACTTGGTATGGCACAGCTTCCTTGGTTCCTATACAAACTGTCCCATTGCCCACCCCTTTCTTTTCTGGGTTTCAGCTCGTATTTCAGAATGCCACCTTGCATAACTTCCTTGTCCATTCAAGGTTAAAAACCATCTGCACTAACTATCAAGTTTTTTTTTTTTTTAAAAAAAGCACTTCCTCCCTCTTGTGCACAGTTCCCCCTTTGAACACCGGGGGGAGCAGTAGTACC
The DNA here is from genome assembly GCF_951804945.1 of Podarcis cretensis. NCBI lineage: Eukaryota > Metazoa > Chordata > Lepidosauria > Squamata > Lacertidae > Podarcis > Podarcis cretensis. Next base: position 22,077,014 of record NC_137181.1, read on the forward strand.
AGATTTGAACCAACATTTGTTAAAGCAGAGTCAAAAACCAATGATGTAATTTTCTCCACTCTCTATATTTCCATTACAAGGAGTGTTTTGCTTTTCCTTGCAGACAACAGTTATATCTATTTATAACCATCTTGTTTCTAAGCAGCAAAACACCTGTTCTGGTTACCTGCTGAAACAAGCCATGTGAAATAAACATATTATTATTATTATTATTATTATTATTATTATGCCACCCATCTGACTAGGTCGCTCCAGCCATTCAGGGTGGCTCCCAACAAAAATTAGTAGAAGCACAATGCAATATGGGGTGGGGGACAACAACGAAAAATACAGAGTAGAAGCCAATTTACTTCCAGATATACCGGCAACCTTTATGTCTGATCCCATCTTAGAAATGTATTTATATCTTTGTCACGCCCTGTTTGCCTTAATTTCCTCTTAACATTTCCTTTGCATTTGAATACTAGCAGTGCAAAATGCTCGTGTCAGCTCAGAAGTGAGACCCATTGAGCTCAATGGGGCTCATTTCCCAGTAAGTGGGTAGAGGATTTCAACTTGTGGGCCAGGAGCTGCCCTGTCTTCCTAGCAGGGACACTGTTGCCAGCTCTGCCCCTGGATCTGATCTGGGGAGGAAGAGGACTTCAGGGGAGGTTATTAAAATCCAGAGAACCAGAACCGCCACTGACAACAGCTGCAGCTGGAAGAGCTTATGTCTGCTCTTGCTTTCCCCTCCTCCCTCCCATTCATTTTTCTTCACGTGCCTTTTGAGGTGGAGCACAGAGCCCATCTAAGAACTGGTTTTTGCAAGCCATTCTGAGTGTTTTGGGGGCTACAAAGCAGGATATTGATGCTGTAAACATCAACAGGAAAAACATAGATGTTATCATTATCTTGGTTCCCAGATTTGAGGGGAGATGCTTTCGAGAGTGACTCCTCTTTGCCCCCAGCTAGAGCCAAGACAGCCCAGACCATCACAGACCAAGGAGGACAACAACTGGATTAAATTTCTTCCTGTGACGATTCTGGTAAGAACCATCAAGCCAATTGCCCATACAAAGAATGGTGTGGTCAGCACAATTTTATCCTCCTGACTGAGACATTTTTATCTGTTTGGATCCTGGCTTTGGTATACTTCTGGCATCCTCGGGCAGTTGCCTGGGATGCGGGTGGCGCTGTGGTCTAAACCACTGAGCCTCTTGAGCTTGCCGATCAGAAGGTCGGTGGTTCAAATCCCCGCGACGGGGTGAGCTCCCTTTGCTCTGTCCCAGCTTCTGCCAACCTGGCAGTTCGAAAGCACACCAGTACAAGTAAATAAATGGGTACCACTGTGGCAGGAAGGTAAACAGCATTTCTGTGCACTTTGGCTTCCGTCACGGTGTTACACTGCGCCAGAAGTGGTTTAGTCATGCTGGCCACATGACCCAGAAAGCTGCCTGTGAACAAATGCCAGCTCCCTCGGCCGGAAGCAAGATGAGCACCGCACCACAAAGTCGCCTTTGACTGGACTTAACCATCCAGGGACCTTTTTTACCTTGAGAGGGTTCACTGCCACCTGCCCTGAGTTGCCTTTGATTCTCTTTTTTTGTCTTTCTGGCTGTCGGTGCTCCAATCAATGCTGGACATGCATTGTGGGAAATTAAAGCAGCCATTGCCACCATGATTTTTTTGACTCAGCTTTAACAAGTGCTGATTGCAGAAACTGAATGACATCAATAAGTGGGGAAGAGAACCAATCAACTCTTGTATGTTCTGCTTTGACACTATACCTTGCAATTCGTACAATTACACACCAGGTGGCACTCTCCCTCTCTCCCACTTCTTAATGCTCCCCCCCCCCCCGCCTGCATTTATAGATCTCCTTTCCTTTCACCCAGGTTTTAAATGTTTTAAATTCTTAATAAAATATAGTTGGTGTCCACATCTTTCATGCTGTTGGACATTGTCCTCTATTCTAGGGCCTGTAGCGCAGTGCTAGGGTGGCCCAACACACACAAAACACCATATAATCAGAATAGTTTTCCCTAATGGAATAGCATACGCTTCTATTCATATTCCATTAACTTTCTTTATCCTTCTTCTATTGTATTTCCCAACCCTGCTGTTGATTGTAAGTGCATTGAGGGCAGGGACTTATATGGGTTGCAGTTGTTGTTTTTACTTATACACTATTGGCACTGGTGCTTTTTTTGTGTCTGCTTTATTGGAGAAAGGATCAACAAGAGACTCAAAACGACTGTGGTGAATATTCTGACACACACACCTTTTCTTGCTGTGCTGCTAAATGTGAGCAGGTCTGAGCTGTCCAAGGGGCACAGCTGCCTGCCACTGACAGAGCAGGAGGCCAAAAAGGCTAGACGGAAATGTTGTGAAGACATTTCCTGAAATTTCAGATTGAGAGAGACAGCTGAGAGCACAGCTCAGGGACTCTGAAACCGGTGCTGTCAGGAAGGAGAAAAAGAGAGAGAGAGAGAGAGAGAGAGAGAGAGAGAGGGAGCGCATAAGACAAAAAGTATAAGACAAGTGTTTGTCACTGAATGAAGGCCATCTTTAAAACAGATGTGGGGATGCTCTGGCCTTCCAGATGATGCTGAACTGTTGTTGTTGTTGTTTACACACACACACACTCCACCTTTCCCCCACACAGGGACTCAACTCCCATCACCCCTGGTTATTGGCTATGCTTGCTGAGGCTGATGGGAGCTGTAGTTCAGTAACATCTGGAGGGCCCAAGATTTTCTCATACCTGCCTTAGAATAGCAGCACAATCCTATAGCAAAGCGGCGAAGAGCCTTTTTCAGACCAAGGGTCATCTTCCCTGGTGGGGAATCTTCTGGGGGAGGGGGAGGCATATGCCAGCGAGGGGTGGCGTCAGAGGCAAAAAGCCAATGGATGTACGGTATACTACCAGGCAATGTGTGGATTTTTTAAAAACCAACAAGCAAAGCACAACACCCTTACACAGCACCCCAGGCACCACTTCTTATCTTCAGTGTCTTGGAGTCAAATAACATGTCTGTGAGCGTATGTTGGGAACCTACCTGTGGAAGTAGAATGCTCTCCCTGGGGAAGTTTGCCTGGTGCCTTCATTATACACCTTTAGGCGCCAGGCAAAAATGTTCCTTTTTAACCAGACCTTTGGTTGATCTGATTTACATCCTATGCCCTTTAAAAATGTGGTTTTTTTGGGGGGGGGGCTATTGGGTTGTTAATATTGTTTTTAATGTATTTTGTGGTTTTTATCTTGATTTTATTCTGTGAGGTGCCCTGTGACCCCCAGGTATAGGGCGGTATATACCAGTAATTTCTAACAACAACAACAACAAATAAACTATGGCTTTCACTCCCACCAGAGGCAGTGATGGCCACCAACTTAGATGGCTTCACAAGAGGATAAGACAAATTCATGGAGGAGGCGGCTTTCAGGGACCGTTAGCCATACTCTGCCTCCACAGTCCAGAGGCCACAATGCTTCTGCATAGCAGTCACTGGAAACCACTGGAGAGCAGTCACAAGGAGAGGAGAAAGTAATTGTGCTCAAGACCCACTTGTGGGCTTCCCACAGGTATCTGGTTAGCCACTGTGAGAACAGGATGCTGGGCTAGGAGGGTCAAGGGCCATTGGCCATTGGCCCTTGACCCTTCCTAGAGTTGGAAGGTCGTCTAGAAACAAGAAACTTTGGTCCAATGTTGGCCTGAACCCCTCAACCCTGAGAGTAAGAATCTCATGTTCTACCAACTGAGCTATCCCTCTTCTCATGCAAAACCGTATTTAGAAAGGTGTTTTGGTTCAGGATGATGGGACTGGTTGTTTAAGAGGACTGAAAATGTAAGATCTAGGGCCCCCAGACAATTCTTTCTCTCCCCACCATCCATCAGAAATAGCAGAAGCTATTTTGGGGTTTGATGTGTGATCGAGGAGGTGTGCATGTATATGTCTTCGCTGGAACCCCAAATTCCTTTCAGTTGGTCTGCTAACATGTTTCCAGATTTCATCAGCAAATAAATACACAGCGGGACACACTTGCAGATGCAAAGCAACAGGGAGAAAACCCTTATTGTATTAACCAAACACAGCATACTTTGTGGGGTTGCTGTCACTTTATAAAGCCGCTGGGAATCTGAATGCAATGGCAGTTCCTTACATTTTGATTATTTTACAGTGACCCGCAGAAAGCTTGGCATGCTAGTAAGCAGCACAAACCCATTTTTACACTTTTGCTTTATTTTTAGCACCAGGAGAATGAATTTAACTGTCTTCTGCATAATTAATGGCCAGTCTTTTCATGTTCTGGGGAATTTACAGTGGATTCTCGCTCTCCTTAACTCTGTTCTGGGGGAGGGGGCAGAATCTGCAGTCTTGCATAGAGGGTTTGTCTTATAAACATCAAACTGGAAACCGGAGACAAGCAGACATTGACCTTTTTGCTATCATACGGTACAAAGTGCAATGGATTGACAGCTTTCATTTTATATGATATTAGATATGATGAAGTGATACTTCACCGGAAATATTAGGGCTCCCGTATGTCAAAGGCAGAATTGAAATCGGGGGGAATTTCCAGAAGGGAGGCGACACTTTATCCAACAACAACTTTCGGGGTGTCCTTTACTTTTTGAAATATGGCAACCCTAGCAAATAGCCTTTCCCACCCAACACAGCATTCCAAGTAGCAGCAAAGTTCTTCGATGCAATGTCCATACTTGTTTGGCTCCAAAGATACTGTGAGTCCAGTTCCACACATGAAATCCAGAACCATGTAAGAACTTAAAAACCAGTTGAATCAGGCCAAAGGCCCATCTAGTCCAGGATTCGTCTATCTCTTAATGGCCAACCAGATGCCCACAACACACCTCACTGGAGAAAGTGGGGGAGATGATTTCTCCTTCCTGCAGATGGCCTGAGATTGGAGGAAATGAGGTGCGTCTATCTGCCAGTCATTCCCCAGCTTTATAAACCAGAATAATTGGCTAACAAACCATAGTTGATTAAGGCAGAAACATTACCTCCCAACTGTTGCCAGCCAGATGGGGGCTTAAGATTGTAAACAGGTCATTGAGAGATCACAAACAGTTTGTTGGCAACAGTTTTTGTTGTTGTTTGCCTTATTGGATTTCCCCAAGGAAGAGTTAAGCAAGATTAAATTGGGGTGGGGAAAAGATATATGGGCTATTTGACGATAACTATGTTGTGTGTATGTGGCAAAATCCAACCTTGTAGGCATAGGAGCACTGGTTCCAAAACAAACCCCTGGAAGCACCCACATGGTCACTTACCCAGTCACAATTCAGATTCAGATACAGTGGTACCTCGGGTTAAGTACTTAATTCGTTCCGGAGGTCTGTTCTTAACCTGAAACGGTTCTTAATCTGAAGCACCACTTTAGCTAATGGGGCCTCCTGCTGCCGCTGTGCCACCGGAGCACGATTTCTGTTCTCATACTGAAGCAAAGTCCTTAACCTGAAGCACTATTTCTGGGTTAGTGGAGTCTGTAACCTGAAGCGTATGTAACCTGAGGTACCACTGTATATGGTAGCCTAAAGCATCCTCAAGTGCTCCATGCATTGTAATGTGCTTTATTCTGATCCAGAAGCTGCAGCTAGGCAGAATGCAGGGGCCACACTGTTATGTATTCAGTGGTCTGTGTTTGCCTGAGTTTGAGCCTGGGCTAAGGATTCCGAGCTCCTGCGTTCAGATTCGATACATGATATCCAATCACAAAACATTTCAGGATTTGGGCCTCTGCCATTGGCCCTTAAACTCTGAGTCATGATTCACAGCTTGGAAGTTTAGACAGCCAATCAAGTTGGGAGTGGGAGTAGCCCAGGCCTTCAGAAATATATATATAAGCAGTTGCTTTGCCCCTGCTGTCCAGTTCTGTTAGTTCAACAAAGCTTCTTGCTGTTATCACTGTGTCTTTCCTCGTGGGAACCCACCTACGCTTCACAGACTGCTCACAGGAACAGGCTTCTGGTAACACATTACACCCCTGTTGAGAGAGCTGCTGTGGTTGCCAGTTAGCTCCCATGCCAGGTTCAAGTTTTTTGTGTTCATTCCCAAGCCCTGAAGAACCTGGACCCAAAATGCCTTCAGGACCACCTGATTCCTTATGCTTCACTTTGATCACTGAAATCCTCTGATGGGGCACTTCTGATGCCTCCCAATGCCCCTGGGGTTTGGTTGGCCTTAACTAGAGACCCCAGGCCTGGCCTGCCCCTGTGGAACTCCCTCTACCTAGGCAGAAGTCATCCCTGCCTACTTTTAGACATCTTTTGAAAACTCTGCTATTCAGAAAGGCTTTTGAAACATGAGGTCCACCCCCCTCAAAACCCCCCCCCCCAGATTTTATGTTTTTACTGATGCTTTCACTGGTATTTTTATCCCAGCTACTGTAACTTTCTATTTTGTATAGCACCTTGCTGTCTCTTTATGAAAGGTATGGCCTATAAATATGTAAATAAATAAGAAATAAGAACCAGATGGGTCTTCAGTTCAGCAGCAAGTGGAATACAGGGGACAGCAGTACATACCAGGCCAGCTTGCAGCAAATGGAAAAGAATTGCACTCACAAGCGATCACACTTTTCTTTCCTATTACAGAACACTGATTTCCACCATTAGGAGATAGTTTCTTATATAATTGCTATTTGCCCAGCTGGGGTGTGTGACTGTTTTTTTTCTTCTTCTAAGGCATTTAAAAAAAATAAAAAATGGGTCTGGCAATGTTTTAAAGAAGAGGAACAGGGTCTGGCAATGTTTGGCTTGCATTCAGCTCCTTTTCATTTCCAGCAGGAATGAAAGATGCTAAAATTAAACAGTCGCAACACTTTCATTCACAAACCCTGCAGGGCCAAATACCCAAAGATATCCCAATGACATTTGCGTGGTATTTGAAGGATTCTGGATGAGGGAAGGGCATTATGTAATCAGCGAGCTACAAAAGCACACAAAGGAAATCACAGTGTTCTTTTTGGGAAACAACAGGCAGGGTTTTTTTGTGTGCCTTGTCCAATTTCGACAAGCAAAGGAAATTTTGCAAAGGAAAACCTCTCCATTCTTTGGTAATGACTGAAAGATTGCTGTTATTGGCAAATATTGTTGTCAGTATTTTGTGGGAGGGAATCAAGAACATTCCAGGGAATTTAGGTTGGCTGAATTAAAGTTAATGAAAGTACTATTGAGTGCTTCTAGGTTACCTGTTCATTAAGCATTCATTCTGATTTGTTTGCAAGGAGATTAGATGTTGATTGTTTAACGAGCATTCATTCAGATTTGTTCACAGGTCGGATGACTTTGTGTCAATGCAAGTGTTAACCCCTGCATTTGTGCCCTCACTTTCCATATCACAAAAAGTCCAATCTTTTGGGAAAAGGGGCTTTGTTGCACAAGACTTCTCAATCAACTATAATTGGGCAACCTGAATTTGCCAGTATGTGACTGAACCCCACCTGAAAACAGCAACAGTCTGGAAGCACTCTCTGTCGCTCTAGAGAAATTGAGTGTTTGCTGTTGGGAATGTGACAGGGAAAGTGCACTGAAAAGTATGGAATGAATAAACAACTGGTGAGAAGATGTATAAACATCTCGCAAGCAAGACTGGATAAACGCTGTTTTACAACCTCCCTGCAAACAAATCAGAACAAATGCTTAATAAGGTCTAGATATAATCAAACCTGTGTGTAAGGGTATCGGGGGTTGCTCTAGAGCAATCAGGCCTCCCTGGTCGGCTGTAAAGCCTTGTTATTAGTGCCAAAAAAACCTTCACCATGCAGAGCGCCACTCTTCCGTGGCTCCCTCATTCACTGGCAGAATCTGAGAGTGGGCGGTCCTTAAACCTTCCCCAGCAGAGTAGTTTCTTGATGCCCAGTCTGCACTTCCCCTCTCTGCGCAGAAGCCTACTGCGCAAGGAAGGCGTGGGTAACGGAGGACATCTCTCCTCCCCGCTTTGCTCAGGCAAGGTTTCCTGGCACCGCCTCGCCTCCCCCGAGCCCTGCAGCTCCTCTCCACTGGAGGCGTGGTTACGCCCCTCCACTGAGGAGGTGCTGCTTCCCACGATCTTTGGGGGCTCTCTGTAATCCATCCGGCTTTCCCCCTCTCGCCCCTGAGCCGATGGCAGTTCCCTGACACTGTGCTTAGACTTTGTTCAAGCAAAACAGGGAAAATGTTCAATAAAAGGTCATCTAAAGGAGCTCAATGTGTACAATCTCTAAGGTGCAGTAGCATAATATTGTATTACCATACCATACAGGTAACAGCTCATCTAGGGAGGACACCCATGCACCACCAAAAAACAACAAATGCAACCCACAATCCCTCAGGAAAGAACCAGGACAAGAGCCTCATAACAGTTCAAGCTTCAGGGCCCCCCCAAAAAATGTAGGTCTGCCACTGGGAGGTGGGAGAGGGTTTTTTTTAGAAGTTCAGTTGTTCACATACAGAAAGCAACTCCTTTCATAATGGCAACACAAAAAGGCTATCACATTTTTTTCATATAAATGTGTTTTATTGCAGAGAAGTTATATTATTTACATGCTGCGATACATTACAACATAAATCTATCAAATAGTTCATGGTGGATGCTGTTGGTTGCCAGATAATGTTTTTTTCCCCTTAAAGAACCACAGACTAAAGTGAACAGACGTACAGCTTCATTTATTCTACAACTCTGGTTAGTAGCTAAAATGTTCAAAGTCAAAAGGCAGTGTTTTCTCAGGCCTACCTGTCATCATATGCATGCAATAACCTAAAGAGTGCAGCAAATATAAAATCATTATCTGTTTTTTTCAGATCCATTATGCCACCAAAGCTGACAATGGGTAAATAACTTTTTTAAAATATTTTTAAAGCATGTACTTCTTGCATAAAATATACAGGTCTAATATGGTTTGGTATAAATCTATTACGTTTTTTATAAACCATGTCTTCAAAACAAAGGATAGATGCAGCCTGCTCATGCATTTTGAAAAAGACAACGTAGCAAATGTTTGTGAGCATAAGCAAATTATGACCTGCCTTCTACACAGATCTGCTAAAAACACTGTGACTCTAGAGTTGCATTTCTCTTGGCAGAGGGACATCAGTGGAACTCCAGAATAAGGACAAGCTAATAGATGCTGGTGGAGAAGAATGTATGAAACATGGAACATCAATTAGGCTAACTCGGGTTTGTCAGGATATAGCAATGCTTCTAACAGGTTCATAATGTTGTACAATATTAATAAGTCCAGTAACGTTTGGTTTTTCCTTTGTTCTCTAAGGTGCTGAAGAAACTGTAAGTACTAACAGTTGCATCACAAATGTTCATAACCGTATGAGCGTGGGAAATAGTACTTCAATTTACAAACGGATCTCAGTTTCTAAACAGGCTTACAGTACAGTACACGGCTTGAGTGAGCCTATGAAACATTTTGTTTAAAGTGACACAAGGAACGTTCAAGGTGTCAGAAAACAAACACACATGTCAAGGCCTAAGCCTTGGCTACTGTGAATGAGCGTGCCTAGACTCATCTTAGTGTAGCTAGACCAAGCTGAAACCGCTGAAAAGTTTGCCCAATTTCATTTCAAGGGGTTAAATGCCAATATGCTGAGCTTCCTGCAGGCATCTAAAGTTAGTTGGTGGTTTCAGAGTGGTTCCCTATCTTCAGTTCCAAGCACAGAAATTATATCAATTTTGGCAGACCTTTGGACAAAAGACTGTTCCCACAAAGAATGTCATTTCCCCCAAATTATCCAGAAGCAGGCTCCATGTGTATGTATCTTTTTGAATCGCCATCCTTCATTGACAGGTCAGGAGACTGGGCTGAGGTTGGATTTCAGGCTTTGAATCAACCTCTGAATAACTGGTTGAATCCAAGTGAAGTTAGCAATTAACAGTGCAATCCTATATTTGTATTCTCAGAAGCAGGCCACACTTGAATACGCTAGGACATACTCCCAGTCTTGATGAGGGCCTGCATCAAGATTCTTTTTTTCCTCTGGAGTTGCCAATGTGAGTTTTCACTTTTGTGCCACCAGAAAAAGCAAACTTGATGTAATCGTGTACAGATTAGAGTTGCTAGACTCCCAGGGCTAAGTTGGAGTCTCCTGGTTTGCCTACTTGCCACCCCCAGCTGGCAGGTGGAGGGTTTGAATATTCAGGTGAGCAAAAACACCTTTAGTTAGTTTTTTAAAGCAGACTGGAAAGAAAATTAAATGCATATAGAAGTGGGTGGCAACTGCAGCATAAACACTGGCTGTTGACAAGAGCAGTTCACAACAATCACAGGAACAACCCTCTTTAGCTAAGGTTTCAGCTAGTAACCCAACTAGTGACCCAACTCATTTGTTAGGTTTCATTTTTTTATTTGAGTGATTGAAGTTAATACTTAACCTATCATGCTTAATGATATCACTAGGGGCTGCTTTGAGCCCTGAAATGTTAGGGTCTGGGATCTCCTGACCTGGCAACACTAGCAGATACAGATGAGCCAAACATTGTGTGTGTGTGATTATTATTTTTTCCTACGGAGGAGAAACACATGTATACATTACACGGCCCTAAAGAAACCTTGATACAATTATAGATATATAATCAAGATATTTTCACCCACCCACTTTGCAGCTTTTTATCAGCGCACACTGCGATGGCCCCAATAATTTTTGCTGTTTGAGGCAGCAAATGCACACACAGAGAGAGACACATACAAACACACACATACACACACACGGTCAAAGTGTATCCAAGGCTGGCCAAACTTTTGTGGCACCTGAGGCAGAAAATCCCACAAGTGTCTCTCCTGCTTCCTGGCAGTAAAACTACAACAATAAATTACATAGCCAACCATTTGCTGCTGTTCCACGACACCCCAAATCAGCCACCTGAGGCAACAGCCTCACTCTTTCTAATGATAGGGCCAGCCCTGAAAGCACCATGTGAACATTGGTAATGGAAAGGAGCGGGATGGGTAGGGGAAAGAAACCAAAATAAAGGTTGCCAAAGTTGAAGCAAAACTGCTCATCCTCCAATCCTAGAATTTGAGAAATTATCCTAGTTAAACCAGGACTCGGGAGAATTTGAACACAAGATTCAATGAGCAGAAGAACACCAAGGGAATGGAATGGTCCTCTCCTTTAAAGAGACAAAGAGAATGGTGTTCGATATTACGTGCCTCTTGCCTGTTTCAGTGATAATTAAAGGCATACACGTACATACATGTAAGGGCATATCCGAGTTTGAACCTTAGATTGAGTATTATGGGGTGGAGAAGGATAATGCCAACCTGTACAACTTTATTTTCTTTCTTTGTCCCCACACCTTCCCTATACCAGTAAGTTACACCAGAGCTTTCCTCTTTCTCAGTCTTAGGGGAGTCAAAATTCTTTACTTCTACAGCTTTAACTTTTCTGAATGATTAAATATTTTTATACAATATATTGTAAATATATTATATCTATTTTCTTGATTTAAGAAAAATACATTTGCTTTTGCTTTTTAGAAAACGGTTCCTGACAGACTTTGGAAAGACAAAATATACAGACTTCTGAAGGCAGTTCAATTGCATCCCTGTTGTTAAATTCTCTCCCCCCCCCCCCCGGCCCAACATTTCCTTCTTCAGATATGTGCTGTGGTCCAGGAACTGCCTTAGGCTCCCAATGGGATCCTTGGCTGCTGTCCCACATAAAAACCTGCCAAGGATTTGAATATAGATGGGGAGGGCAGTTCCAGGTGTTTTCCTCCTTTGATGTACCTTGGCAGTAAAAGCCACTAACTATACTGGGAGTGGGAAGCCTGTGGTCCTCCAGGTGTTGGACTCCAACGTCCATTGTCTCTGATCACCAGCCATCCTGATGGGAGTTGGAGTCCAGCAAATTCAGGAGGAACAAAGGTTCCCCACCCCAGCACCCCAGCAGATAAAGCATCCTAACCACCCCCACCCCCACCCCCGATGTGGATGCAGATCACTTGTGGCTGGTTGCCTATCCTGTCTGACACCGTCCCCATCATCCTTACATAGTGCAGAAGAAGATACTGCATATATCCTTACATAGTACAGAGCTCATCTCAGTGAGATGAATTGTCTTCATATGCTATCTGGGATTCTAAAGTGGTGTGCCCACCACTGTAGTCAGAAGATTCAATATGGTGGGAGTTAGGAGTCACCACCATATCTTCATGCATGCATGAAGTTATCCAGGCCAGAATGGGGTCTCCATTCATTTCAATAAAGGGGGTTGATCTGCGTTCACATGAAAGACAGCTTCATTTAAAGGGGATATATTGAAACCTCTGTGCATGCAAGAGATCCATGTGTTCATTTGAGAACATACATGGTGCACACACCAGGAGGCAGGCACCCAATAAATTAAACTCATGGGGCATTTTGGTACCTAGGTGGAGATGTAGACTATAACCTAGGGCTATATTTAAGAGGCTGAACTGCTACTGTTTAGTCTTCAGCCTCTGTGTTATCCAAAATTCCATGACATCCTTAACAAAGATTTATTCATTTTTGCCCATCAAAGACACCATTGGCTTCAGCTGGGACTGTTATAGACACAGCCTTAAGCAATTGTCCATATCTTGACTGGACTAGTGCATAGTTCATCCTTGGGATCCCTTGAAACTAGGTTCAAATTTTTGCTCAGCTAAAAATGAATGATAGCTTTAGGTGAACGACTATCTCTCAACCATCACTGGTAGAAGGGAGATTAAAAAGTGCTTGCTTTAAAAAATAATAATTATGCACTGCTCTTCATCCAAAGCTCAGAGTGTCCTACAAGTGGTTATCTCCCATCCAGGTAGCTTCCATGACCAGACCTGTTTAGCTTCAGCAGTAGAACTGCATCATATGCTTTCAGATCACACTCTCAGCTTACAAAAATGCCACCAACTTCACCTGGTGTACTGAAGATGAATGAGATACGGCTTAAAAGCCAGCATTGGCTAGTGCATAGATTTCTCTCTCTCTCTCTCTATATATATATATCAATATTTGGTATGTTATGAGCAGGGTAGCCATCTCTTGACTCAGATATCGCGGTGGTTGCTTCAACTGCTCCAAGTTAGACATCAACTCAAATAGACAACATGAGAGACTCAGAGTTGACCATCATTACTCTTGGTCACTTTCCACCCCTTCCTCATAATGACGCAATGTGTGATGCATGACACTGTGAATTGCTTCATTCCTGGCTCACATCACTGAGTCTTGGATATACGGGGCTGGGCAGTGTCCAAGAGCCAAAATGTCATGTGCAATGCAAGGAATCTTGCAAGGAAGTAGCAGCAAAGTGATGGGGAGTGGTGGCAGCACTGCTGCCTGAGCTGTCTTTTCTTGGGCGGAAAGCTCTTTAATGAAAGCCCAGAATTATATTTCCCACATCCCATCAAAGAGGGCTAATAGTTAGGACACATTGTCCCGATAGGTGAGGAATTCCCTCTGTGGATTTGTATGAGATACCCATCAGTTTTTTTAGAATATGACATTTCTCCAGCTAAAGGGAGGAGGCAGATGAACGACTATATGTGTTGAAGACACAGAGCAGAGAGAGAGGGACATGAAAACGTCTAGCTAGAGTTGTCTGGAAGTGCCAGTGCAGTCTTGGGGGGTGGGGGTGGGAGTTGCCCACATTGCTCCCTGGTGCAGCCAAGTAGGACTGCTTTCTTGCTCCTACTGAGTCTCTGCTTTATATACTTGAAAGTTCTTAACTCCCCAATGCTCTCCCATCCAAACTGGCACCCCTAAAACGTCCCACTGCTGGGGTAATTGTGGAGGCCATGTCGGTAATACGCAGAGTACAGATGTGAAACCTGTGGCCCTCCAGATGTCGCAGGACTCCAACTCACAGCATTCATTGCCAGCAGCCATGCTGGGTGGGGCCAGTGGCAGCTGAGAGCCCAATTCCATCCAGAGAGAAACAGGTCCCACCCCCTTGCTACAGAGACAGACAGTGATTAGGAGCAGGGACTTGCATACATCTCAGTGCTCAGCCCTCCACTCAACTAATTCCCCTACATGCTCTAGTCTAAGGCAAAATCGGAGTCCTGCTTGCCTCAGGAGCAAAAGACAAGGAACTGGACCATTGCACTGTTGGCGTGGAGGTACCCTTCCCAAATGCTGTTTTACCGAGCTGGAGTCATTAAAGCAACCATCGTGGTCTCCAGGACAGGAGCTGGCAACCGTGGTCAGTAGGTGGGTGGGTCATGGAGAGAAATGATATCGAAACCTAATTTGGTAAAAGTGCTATAGAACAATTAATGATCACAAAAACACCTTGCAGATTAAGGCTGCAATCCATAATCTGCACATTTACCTGGAAAGTAAGCCCCACTGAACTCAGCGTTGCTTATTTCTGAGTAAACATGCATAGGATCTGGCTGTACAAGTGCTTTGCAGGAGATAAACAAATGGGGGCTAACTGTTTTCATTGTCCTGTCATTTACTTAATAGGTGCAGGGCAGGAAGTTTCCTCACTTTTTGATTCTCTCAAGTTTAACAGTATGATGAACAAGGCCTAATTCCTCTCCTGAAACATGAATTCAGACAGCATTCCAGAATTCCCACCCTGCAGAAGACGTCTTCTACATTTCCCCATTTTCTTTCAACTGGCTCAGTGTAAAGTACAGAGCAAGATACTGATGAAGAATTATTAAAGTAGTGTTTCTGGAATGATAAATAACATTTTGCTAGTTTTCTAAGAAATATTGTCCTCAGATTTATTTTTAAACAGTGCTTGCTTTCTAAGCGCTATAGAAACAATAAATGTCATTACGATTATTTACCAAGCTGTGCAACTCCCTAAGGTGACGGCTTCCGCTAGTAAAGATCATCAACGGACAAGTGCAAGAGTCGGAACATACCTCGTATAAAAACCCTGAATCGTACAGCATCAAATCATAATCGGAAATAACAGAGAGAAACAACAAGCCCACAATATAAACCACGACAAAAAAAAACAAACAAAAAAACAGCCAAATAAAATCCCCAGTGTGTGTTTTCTTACAGCTTCAATGAGCCTGTGGGAGCTTTGCCATAAGTCCTAGAAATCAACCAATTTCTAGAGCAAGTTTTGCTTTCAAAATTGCACACATTCGATTTTACCTGCAGATTGCATAAATGTGTTGTGTCACATAATCATATCAAAGTTATTTGCAAACATTATACAAACTGGAATGCTTAAATATGAGACACAGAGTACATACATTTATAAGAAAAATGAGAGCAATCATATAAAAATATAATTGGGGAGGGGGATGCATTAAGTTAGCAGTGCTATCAAGGGCAGAGATAAGGAGGGGGTTGGGTTCCAACTCTGCAATTCTATGATCCCATGAAAGTGAAAAGTCATGGTTTTCTTTGTTTCGTTTTCGTTTCTGGAGTTGCTCCCACAGCACACAATTTTTATCTCTGCATCCATTTGCTTCGAGTCTCGGTGGTATCCTACATGTGATCCGAGGCCTTTTTGGAACAACTCCATTAGATTTTATGGCATTTAATGAATTTGTAACCCACGTTATGCCACTACAGGGCCTTTAGGAATAATTGCATTTGATCTTCATTACTCTGATGTCGCTTGCTTACTTACCAAGCCCGCACATTATTACAAAAAAAATAAATTATTTCTAAAGGCATGTTTTCGCTCATTTGGAATGTAAACTCTTTTTGGGGGGACAGGGAAGGGCCACAGTTCCTCATATTCTGGATCGCACTGATAACCCCGTTGGCACTCAACAATAAACAAACAAACAAGAGACAATTCACTTTGCCTAGTTCCTACGTATTCAAGGTGCGCGTCGCCTGCTTAAGTGATGCTCCTTTGGAATTTCCAGATCCTCGGGACCTTCCCCCCCTCCCTCTTTTCAGCCCTTTCTCATTCAGGTGTTCGCTTCTCTTCCCAACAGTCTAAGAAGCCCTTTTTATTTCGGGTGCGCCGCCGTTTTATTCGAGCTTAAACTGGTAGCGTTCGATAAAGCTATACTTTTCTCCCCTTTGGGTAACTCTGGCGCCTCGTACTCCCAAGGGCAGATTTCCACACGCGACCTTAAAGGTTGCTGTGAGTTACTAGCTGCCGGCTTGGCAGAATCAGAGGGAAGCGCATTCCCCACTGGAGAGGAGGAGGAATTTTTTGTCTGGCCTCCCAGTTTATTGGTGTCTGTGGTTTGTGCTGTTGTCTTTTGGAGCAGTTCCTTGGGCTCTCCAGCAGAAACGCTGGGGGCACACTGTTTATTAGCATTCTCGCCCTTTATCCCGGGAACATCCCGCTGAGCCTTCATACTCGGCAGTTGTTCTTCTTGGGTCTCCCAAGGGCACACTTCACATCTATCTGTGCTCTTTTGATTGGGGAGCTGATTGCCTTCCGCAGTCTTGTGGGGCGTTTTGCCCTTGGCCTGGGAAGAGGGTTGCTTCTCTGATTCAGAAGAAGCAATGGAGACGTGCTTTTGAGCTTTAGAATCAGAAAGCCCAGACCCCAGGCTCTGGTCATAGATTTCCCAAGGGCAAACCTCTCCTATGTCAACTTTGCCCTTTGGCAGGGTCTTATCTGCTACTGCTGCCACCTCAGGGTTCCCAGCTGCCTGAGTGGACTTTTGTTGCTTCATTATCCCAGATTTATGGGTCTTCTTCGCCTCGTCTGAATGGGCAGAGTTTTTCCGGTGCGTATCCTTATGCTCGCTTTTATCGGAGCCCGAGTGCTTCTTGCTCCCCTCTTTGCCCTTCTGTTGAGACTTGTGCGGCTTGCCGCCCTCTTCGCTTTGCATCTTCCCGGCCAGCCCCAGCGTTTTCTCCTTGGCACTGGCAATAACACTGAGCGATTTCTGCAACACTGACGTTCTGGGGTGAAGGGGTTTCTTATCTGCGCTTAAATTGTGAGCGCTCACGGATTTGCACACCAAAGGGACGTTTTCAGTGGATGTTGCTTCAGTTTTGTCTGCGGTCTTTTTCCCAGGGGCAGAATCCAGCAAGGAATTCTCAGTAGCTGTGATGACCTCCACGCTTTCTGTTGTTAAGCTGTTAGGCTCTGAGGCTGGCTCCCGGACGTGGTCGTAAGTGCTGTGAGACTTCTTCAACGAGAAGACTCGGTTCCTCAAAGATTCTTCCTTCGGTTTGATGTGTCCCCCAGAATCCGGTGGGTTCTTCTTTGTCGCAGGAGTATTCTTTGAAACCCCATGCTCCAGAAAGTCCTTTTCCTCCCGGGAGCACTGCCTGGTGACTGTCTCAGGGATCTCCGTAATTCTTCGCATGATTGAACGACCCAAGCCCTTTTTGGAACACCTCTTCTTCTGGAGGTGTGGGTTGTTGGTGATCATCTTTTTCCTCTTATAAATCTCCAGCTGGGCATACAGCTTCTTCAATTCATCCTGTAAATCAGACGACAATACTTGTCAGGAAGGTATATATTGAGTCAAAATAAATGTATTGTAGCTTTTCTTAACCTGAGGAGCCTAGGGATCAGATACCTGGGTCTTGGTTCCCTATCCCTGCACGAGAAGGAAACACATGGACCGATAGGGACCTAGGTGTACACTGCCCTGAGTTGAAACCTGATAAGACTTCCGGGTTGGCACCTCCGACAATGGCGGAATTCCTCTGATCAGGAGGAATTTGCTCCGTGGAAATCAGGGTCTGGCCGCCACGGCAAAGGCGGAGACGCACTAAAAATCACAGGCGGGAGAGGCCTGTGAACGTGGGATTCGGCTGGCACCTTTTGTGCCTCCCCTACTCACGGGGAGACCCGGTTTCGGGGATCCGGAGCGACGTGGGGTGAGCGGCGCGGTGCTTCAAATTGACTGCTTCTTTCACGGAGTGAAGCCGCACTGCTGTTGCCGGAGAGCGCTGACTTTTTCCTGTGGACAATTTGATCCTAAACAACTACCCGTGAGTAGAACGGAAAATTGGATTTTTAAATGTCTTAATTTGGCACCAAGACGGGGAGGTTTCAAAAAGGAAGTCTGCCTTCCCCTTTTGTAAATAGATTGAAGCAAAGAGCTTGCAAGCTAAAGTCTTGGAAAGTCCTCTGTAAAGGATTAAACTTCCATCGGCTAAAATCATTAAACCCCCCTTGGAAGCAGGAGAAGAGGGGGAAAATTTTGGATTGCGTAAGCCTGCAGGAGAGAGTGAAGAAAGTTAAGTTACCACCGCTCTGAACCTGGAAACGGGCTGCTAGTAAGACTGACTGTGAATAAAACGTTTGTTGACAGCTAGTTAAATAAGAGAAATACATTGTTTCCATTGTCTCCTGCGTTTAAAAAGGAGTAAAAGTAACTGAAAATTGAAACTAATTTTATTGTTTGAACTGTGCTTAAAAGGATTGATACAAATAGAAATTGTTTCCCTCTAGAGGGAGCCTTTGAAACTGTTACAAGAGTTGAGCTGGGGGAATCTCCAGCTGCAAGATAAAAAAAACCGTGAGAACCAGGGATTGACCTTGGATCGGTTAAGAATGTTGACAGAAGAAGCCTTAGTGATTGCATTATGTAAGATAAGTGATTCATTGGAACAGCTCCACAAGAAGACGGATCTGATGACTATCAAAATTGATAACTTGGGACAAAAAGTGACTAATTTGGGACAAAAAGTGAACATCTATACAGAAACTATTCAGGAATCGATACAGGAATCGACTTTGACATGGCAAACTGGGGAGAAGACGAGGGAGAAAGTTGTTGTTGTTGAACCTAAAGTAATACAAGTGGAGAGGGAGAGAGCCCCAGCCTTACAGAGGCAATCTGATGACTATAAGTTGTTGCCTTCTATGATTGAATTCAGAGAAAGTCAGATTTTGAGGATTGGAGCCCTGCTTGGACTGGAGAAGGAAAGTTGGATAGATCACCTCATGCAGGGATTTACTGACCTTTGGGACCTGGAGCTGGGTCAGGAGGAGATTGGAGCTGTGGGGACTTAGATTTGGTGGGATTTTGAAACACGTCCTAAAATATCTTTTGGATTTTAGTTTTAACTACGGAGATTTGGCTGACCTGTCGAGAAGGAATAAAAACATTGCTAGGTCGGAGCTTCCCCGAGATCTACTCTTCAGTATCAAAGGAAGGAAATTAAGAACAAGACCAGCAGAAGATAAAGTAAAGTGTATGTATAAATATGAAGAAGATCTGCAGAAGGGACTTGGAAAAGAGTTAAGAGCCTCGGACAGAAGATCACCAGGTTGATGGACTATATGGAATTGACGGAAATGACTGGCAGAATCCGAGACCAGGGAGAAGAGACGGTGGAAGGAGATTGGAAAAAGTTTAAAGTCTATTTATAGAAATACTGTAAAATTAATGAGTGTCAGAAAAATGTTGGAATGAAATTATATGGCTTTAGTAGAAATGTTATAAGGAGTTAAGCATAAATAAGTATTATAGTATTAATGGAAAATAAGGTTAAAATAAGTTAAGATAATTATATGACAGAAAATAGAGAAAGATGGAAAGGAATTGCTGAAACAATTAATAGAAGTGGAATACAAAAAGGGAGGTGAGAGGAGGTCGATGAAACAAGGGAATGGAAGATAAGGCATTGAAATGGTATGATGTATGTTTTTAAATTGTTTTTGCTCTGTTTTGTTTAGTCTAATGTGTTAATGTTGTGTTGTGTATTGTTTATATATTGTATTGTATTGTTTTTTCTTTTTTGCTTCTTTTTTCTTTTCTTTTTCTTCTTTTTTGTAAGGTTTAAAAGTAATAAATATTATTTTTTTAAAAAAAGAGTTGAAACCTGATATAGTAGCTGAGCTTGCATGAAGATCCAATCAGATTGGGTCAAATTCAGCAAATCGTCTGCTGTCAGAGAGCATAAAAAGGAGGACTGAATCCAGCCCTCTATTTTCAACACCTTCTTCCTCAACAGATGATCAGCAGAACTCAATGAGCCCAGGAAAAAAAATGTGAACAGAGCCCTTTCCCCACTTGCACACAGAGTTCCAACTGGACTAAGTTACACATGCAGAAGACAACCAAAGAGCAGCACAAAATGGCCATCATTTCAGTTACATTTCACTGAGTTTAACATACGACAATACGAGAAACCCAGGTGAGAGTAACCAGAAGTCATTGGACGAATTGGAAGAATCTATTCAGGTAAGAAACTAAGTTGTCCTTGCATTGGATTCTTCAGTCTTAACAGTGTGCAGTAACTCTCCAGCATCAGAGCGGCTGCTTATGTCAGACTGAATTTACCATGCCAAAGATTTTATTAGGACTGAGCAGGCCATCATTTTCATCATTTATTTATTTCATCTTATTACTAAAGATTTCCCACCTGGCTTTTAAAAAAACACCCACAGAGAGAAAATTCACAAAGTTGGCATGTACCCTAATATCTTCTGGATCCAAGCTATGCTCGCTCCAAGCTGAATTGATACTGCTGTTCAGGTAAGATCCAGATCTTCCCATGTCGAGTTCATCTTCATAAGCCTCAGTAGCTATGTCATCTCTTGGGTTATTGCTTGAACGGGAAAACTGAAAACATACGTGAGATGTCAAATTGAATGCCCTGGTCAATATAACAAGTAAGATCAAAGAACATGCCCTTGTTCTTTAGTTCGACATTCCTGGATACTACAATTGGCTCTTCCATTGTGGCTGTCATGTAAGCCTCCCCCTGAATATTCAACTTTTTTGCTGTTCTTTTAAAGTATGTGCATATCCATATATCTTTAGATGTCTCCTCAAAACATGAGAATTCAAAACATGAGAATTCTCAGGCTATTTCCTAATTCAACAAACAACAGTTGCCACCAAGTTATATTGATCTATCAGAGGGCTAAGATGCATGTTAGGTGAAAGATCTGTGATGAGAACTCCTGATGTTTCTAAAGCT
Organism: Podarcis cretensis; assembly: GCF_951804945.1. Classification (NCBI taxonomy): domain Eukaryota; kingdom Metazoa; phylum Chordata; class Lepidosauria; order Squamata; family Lacertidae; genus Podarcis; species Podarcis cretensis. The sequence goes on from NC_137181.1 coordinate 22,097,805, forward strand.
GCCTTGAGGTATCCAAATTAGTTCAGGGCAGTGGCACTGAGGAGGTGCCTCTCTCTTACACCCAGCCATGAAGCTCAGAGCAGCAATTTAGATTGCGGAAAAACAGGAGAGAGGAAAGGTCACCATTCCAATCTAATTTGGAACCCTCTGCAAAATCTTAAAAAAAAACCCAAACATTAAGAGACCCAGTAAGAGATCTCCTGCACAACTGAGTTCTGACATGAGAAAAAGAGTAGAGAAAGAATACCTTCGGGATCAGAAGTAACCCAACGGTGACTGTCACAGTCAAGTGTGTGTGCGCAAAGAACAACATCAGCATCCAATCAGACTGAAGTCTTGAGGCAAGACTGAACCTAAAAATAGAATCCACAGGGTTGGCAAAAGCATCTTCCTCCACTTTCCTCCCCCCACATTAAAAGCTAGATCCTTAATATTCCTGACGACTCTTACAATATAACAATGCACTACGTGACTGAATATGGCATTGTTGCCTGTCTCTCCCTCAGTACACACCCTCTGATCCACAGCCTCCTTGTGTGCACATTGGAGCACCAATGCGCATGCAGGGTTCATGCGCACAAGCCCCATTATATGTGGAAAGCCACCCCAACATTCCATTTGCAATAAAGTGAAAACTTGCAGGGATGGCTCTAAGTGGGAGGATTTTTGACAAAGCACACTGTGGTGGAATCCCACACATCTATCCATTGTTCATTTCCTTACATAATTATATCCTGCCCTATATTATGGGACCCACGGGGGTGTACATGTGGCTGCCAAATAGTCATCCATCCAGGGTGCTAGCCAGCTTCACCAAAGTGGTGCTCTCATGTGCCTTCAGACCATGCACTGGAATCCAGAGTCCCTTGTGGGGCATTGTGGGCAATTTAAAATGGTGGTGGCCTCCTACCTGCCTGCTACTGCTCTGTAAGCCAGAGCCTTGGAAATCTGTGACTGGAGCATCGTAGAGGGTGCAGAGCACCTGACATCAATGCCAGAGGATGCTGGTCATTATGACACACGCCTTGGTCACATAGCCAGACCAAATTATTGCAAAGCATTCTTCAAGGGCACTTCCCCTGAAGAGTAAGCAGAAGCTGCAGCTGGAGCAAAAAGCACCAGGCAAAATACTTAACAGGCACTTATCTTTTGGATCGTATCGCACTAATCCTCTTTCAATTGCCCTGGCTTCCATTTTGTTTCTGAGCCCGGTTTATATTAACTTAAATGGGTTGGGACCAGGATTGCTGGAAGAAAACTGCTTCCTCCATCATCATCATCATCATCATCATCACCACTACCACCACCATCATTATTTAAATTTCTATACCACCCTTCACCTGAAGATCACGGGGTGGTTTACAATATACAAACACAAAAATACATACCATAATAACAAACGAAACCAATAGCCCTCTACACACAGTCTGAAAGGCTATAAAACCTGCCCATCAAATAGGAGCATCTTGGGAGGCCTTAATCTGTGTCCTGACACCAACAGAGGTATGGCTGGTGGGGATGCGGGCCAGTGCCTTCTCGGTGGTGTCCCCCCCCCCCCCCAGTTATGGAACTCTTCCTGAGGAAGGTCAGCCTGAAGCAGGTAGGCAAGGTGCTTTTTGAAATTATTATTCCGCTAGGCTTTTGACAGATTTCAATTCTGCCTCTGTAGGGATTTTGTAAGGCTGCATGACTAGAGAGCTACTTCCCTGGTTTCTTTTCAACGTTGATGCCTAGGCTTAGATTTCTATGCATGATTTCAAATGGGACTAACAGCAAGAGGAGACTGGTCCATTAGGGCAAATGGGGCACTGCCCCGCTGCTCTCAGTCAACTGCCACCTGCTACCCCCCTGCCTTAATACTCACATCCAGCCCAGGGAGTAGCTCTGGCTGTTCTCTTCCTCCTCTTTAGTCTCAGCTTTGCCTTTGCAGAACCCAGCAGGAGAATGAGGACAAAGCTATAAAGAGTTGGCTCTACCTACACAGGCTCTAGCTCCACCTACTGTTGGCCTCCCAGGATTCTGCCCTACCAATCCCAAAGGGGGCAACTCTAGCTAGACATTTTCATGTCCCACTGCCTGTTGCCTGATAGTTTTCTCGGTTATTTTTAACCCTGGATTTTAAGTGTCATTTTAAAGCTTCTTGAATTAAGATTTATATAGTTGTACACAGCTTTTGGAAATAATAAATGCATAAAATGCTGTTGAGAGACCATTTCCTTTGATGCATGTATTGTAAGCTCATCTCTTCTGCCATCTAAGAGAACGTCTTTAAAGAATTCTGTGCTTTGCAGGAGGAACGCTTTCATTTGGGGGCTTTCTGATGTGCATCTTAGCCTGATGACCCATTTCAAATTGTACCATGTTGGAAGTAAACAGTTAAGAACCAGGCTACAGCTCACTTGCCTAATTGCATGGAATATAGCAGAGATAATGAGCTCAATGTGAACCGCAACAGCCAAATAACGTGGCTCGTGAAACGCCGAGGGCACGGTCCGCACTGCATAGCAGAGATAAATGCCCCACAAGAGGAATAAAAATTCAGCTGCAAGAGAAACAACGTAAGAAATACATTAGTATTTATACATTAAAAATGAGAGAACAAACTTGAAATTATCAGTTCGGATCTTGGTGTGAATATATATACAAATTCAACGACTGGAATTTATGTGTGTCCCAGTATGCTTTCAGATAACAGAATGGTAGATACATCACCTAATGTCCCCACAAGCCTGCATATGTTAGCTCCCCCATTCATTCCAATGGAGGGGAAGGTGTCATGCACTTAATGGAATCAATGTACACTACTGTATCTGTTTTGTAAATAAGGCCAGAAAAGTTACTCATCTCCAATGAGCTCAAGATGGTGCACATAGATCTCTTCTCCATCCCATCTCAAATGTAATGAGTAGGTAGAAAAGGGTCCCTCTGCAATGAATTTTTTGTAACCCATGGTACCCAGTTGAGTTGTTAACTATCAGGCTGATCTATTCATTCCATTTAATATTCATTCATATATTTTTAATTTTCTGCTTTAAAAGCAACAGCTAACAATTAAAAACAATCACCAGCGGAGAGGGAGATGGAAGTTTAAAAAGGAAACGACACCAGTGAAATTAAAATGATTTATTATATACATTTAAAACAAGACTGAAACCTTAACAAAATAGCTACTCATGGTAAAGACCCATTTATCACGCCGGGAAAGCCAGCCAGAACAAAAATGTCTTCAATTATTTCCAGAAAGTGCAGATATTGTGCCTGCTGTATCTTGACCCAGAGAGCAGGGGCATCCACACTAAAAGCCCTGCTCTGAGTTATTACAGAGTGGGCTTCTAAGAGAAACTCTCCTGTTGTTGTTGTTTAGTCGTTTAGTCATGTCCGACTCTCCGTGACCCCATGGACCAGAGCACGCCAGGCACTCCTGTCTTCCACTCCCGCAGTTTGGTCAGACTCATGCTGGTAGCTTCGAGAACACTGTCCAACCATCTCGTCCTCTGTCGTCCCCTTCTCCTTGTGCCCTCCATCTTTCCCAACATCAGGGTCTTTTCCAGGGAGTCTTCTCTTCTCATGAGGTGGCCAAAGTATTGAAGCCTCAGCTTCACGATCTGTCCTTCCAGTGAGCACTCAGGGGTAACTCTCCTGTAGACTGCAACTATCTCCTGGTAAGAAGCATACTTAGACTTCAGCCTAACAGGTGTATTCTGATATGAGCTTTCACAGGCAATTTTATCACATCCATTTCATGGGTTAGTAAAGTTATTCTCCAGGGAGAAGGCAAAGGGTGTTTTTCTGTTGGCAGCTATTTTTCATTACAAATCTGTTAGCATAAAAGCGCAGTTTCCCTGGCATTGGCCATATCTTAGGTGAGCAAGCTGGTGACCTAAATATGTAGCATTTTGGAAGGAATTGGGCTTGTTGGCAGCAAGCAGTCCTTGAAGTCTAAAAGCTCCAGGCTGGAATTCCCTGAAGAATCCTTTCAAGCTGTGATCCCAAATATACTTTGCAGTCTGATCCTTTGACTCACTGGTTCAGCAAATGAAAGTGTAGCACAAACACGGCCTGCCAGCACATCACCACAGCATGAGTCCCTGCACTGCTGACTGACCCCAGCCAACTCAGGATGCTGACCCAGAACAGCAACACTTGCTGATGCCAACATTGGACGCAGGTGCACAAAATCATTACTTCACACACAAACACAACAGATGGAGAAGTGCGGGATGATTAATCTGGAAAAGACTGAGTTAATGCACCATTTTCAAGGGTTTTTTTGCCCATCATGCAGTCAACCTACCTATGCAGGATCTGACAGAACATGGAGATGTGTTAAGAGACTATCACAGCTGATAAGCAGATATTTTTGCAAACACTTCTTTATGTACGTTGGCCTGGGACAAGGTTGAGTAGTGGTATCTGATCAGTGCTATTTTTATGGGAAAATAGGTGCCAGAACTCACCAAGAACTTCTTCTCTCTTGTTCTCTTAGAATGGCAATGGTGCCCACCGGAGAGGTGAGCTCTGGCTGGGGGGGGAAAGTGCTGCATCTAATCCAGTCAGAATTTTGCTAGCAGTTTCTTGTTATCGCTGAGAAAAAAAAATACTTGCATCTTCTCCTCCTGCTCACAGATCAGAAACTTTACAGTTCACAATATCATCACATTCCCCTCTTCACAATATAGAACTATCTATACGTTAGCTTACCTGAGCTCCATTATCTTAACGTCTGCAATCACATCTGATGTTAAATTAACTTGGGCCCAATTGTGGGAGGAAGTGAACATTTTCAGACCCCCCCCCCCCCAAGTGTCCCTATTTTCCAGGGACAGTCCTGGATTTACAGAAGCCATCCTGGTTTCTGATTTGATCCCAGAAAGTCCCGCTTTTCCTTAGAATGTCTCTGTTTTCATCGGAGAAATGTTGGCGGGTGTGGAGTTATGCGACCCCCCCCCCCCCGAGCCAATGAGATAAGTAAATCTTTAGAAGACATCTGAAGGCAGCCCTGTATAGGGAAGTTTTTAATGTTCTCTGTTGTATTATGTATTATAAATGTTGTTGTTGTTGTTGTATTATAAAAGTTGTTGTTGTTGTTGTTGTTGAATAGGATGTCTCTATTTTTATTGGAAAAGTGTTGGAGGGTATGCACTTTGCTAGGGTTCTAGGGAACCGGGGGGGCAGTAGCCCAGGCTGCAAGCTAATTACTATGGGGGGGGCAATGTATCTATGAGGAAGAGTCATAATTCAGTGGTAGAGCACATGCTTCGTATTCAGAATGTCCCAGTTCTAATCCCTGGCAGTTCCTTGTACGGTTGGGAGAAGCCCTGGCTAAAAACCTGGAGAGACACTAGGCTGATTGGTTGGTAAAAGGCTGTTTCCTATATCTATCCCTTAAACTACACAGAGTGTATAGATCTTGGAATTTCTCCTAAGATCTCTTAAGTGTTGGAACAGATCAAGCAGCATTCTAGCTCAGCCCCTTCTTTTGGAGAGAGAGTGCTTGTACAAAAAACCTTGGAATTTGCAGGAAAGAGATTAGGCACACAACTGCATGTGGCATGCTCTCTCCAGAACTACAAATTCCAGAGTTCCCTGAGCCCTGTGGGCATTTCTTGTGCCACACAGGAGCACGTAGGAGGGAAGGTCAAGCACCATAACAATTATCGTCACCAAGTATTCAGGGAACCAGTGCTGTTGGTGGGATTTACAGCTCCTTCACAAATGTAGATACTCCCTCTGATTTTGTGTTCTGCTGTTCCCCAACCCCCACATAACAGCCATGTTGTGTAGTGCCATGCCCCCATGGCAGCCATTTTGTGACTGGTGCTGACAGCACTTTCTCCAAATTCAAAATGGGCCTGCTAACCCTAGATCCCAGGGGCAAGAAACAGGGTCTAAAGTGCCTCTGTCACCATTAGGAAATCATATACATACATTAGTCAGGCTATAAAGGCCAATCACAGATCTGTAGAGTTGGAAGGGAGCACAGGCATCATCTAGTCCAACACCATGCAATGCTGGAATCTTTCACTCAATGTGAAATATAAGGAGCAAAAGCAAAGATGTCTAAAGGCTAAAGGACACTAATCAATTTTCTTGTTTTTTGAAACAGGTGAATTGGGGCCATGCGGTGTGGAAATTGAGCCCATGCTACAAATTTGTTCTGGACCCAGATAAATAATACTTGGGAATTCAACCCATTAGTGGGTGGAAGACTTGCTACTTTTGATTTCCTGCATAACAAATTTTAGCTTGTCACACACCGAGTCTGTTGTCAAAAACTGTTACATGGCAGAACAGACAAGATACTGGCAGCATTTAAGTTTTAGCCTCATAAATAATCTCTCCAAAAGGTTAGGATTAGGATGTTGAGTTCAGCATTTTGTTTTCATCAGTATGCAAAATAAGAATCCGGTTTGATAGTGAAGAAATGTTTGTCTGCCCTGAACCACAGGAGAGTTTGTGTGCTGTTTTAATCATGAGGTTCCCCAAGACAATATATGTGGCAATTATTATGCCACTGAATTTGTTTTTCCACTTGTTCTTCTCTTTTTATTTCCTCCCTTTTTATTTCACCCTCTTTCTGCCTTCTTCATGTCTCCCATAGCAGATGTCCAGGCCTCCTATGTGACGCCCACACGACACTTTGAGAACAACGACTTCAGGGCAATCTTGCAGTAAAAACAGCCAAACAAAAAAACCTCCATTTTTTTAATTTAAAAAACAGAGCCTACCCCTCATGTTCTCTCTTCTTTATATGCAAATTATACTGGAGAAAATACCAGTATCTCCTCTGAGTTCTAGGAGGTAGGGCTTGTACTAGCATGAAGAAAAAAGAAAACTTCTGTTGTAAACATGCCTCTATTCAAGAATCCTCGGGCAAATTAAGCTTTTGTTTTCTCTAGTACAGTGGTGGCTGACCTGTGACCCTCCAGATGTGGTTGGACAGCAGTTCCCAGCATCCCCAACCACTGGCCATGTTCAATAGCATGTGTAGGGCCACAGATTGCCCCCCTCAGGGAAAATCCCTTAATGAGGCAATCAGTCCTTAGAAATGGCAGGGTCTGTGAGATATTTTCCTCCCTTTCTTTCTTTCTTTCTTTCTTTCTTTCTTGTCTTTGATTTGTTAACTGTCCTTCATCTGTTAGGATTTGGGGCATTATACAACAATATAGTTAAAACAACAAATTCAAAAAACCTATTAAAAACCCTAAAAACGATAACCTGACTATCAACTTCATGCGACCAAACCAGAACCTTTCTGAATATGCACAGGCTCATGTCTATTTGCTTGCTTTACTCTTTCCTTTGTGCCACTAGCTCTAAATTTAACATAACTATTTTACATAAATTAAACAATTAGTTGTTGCAGCCCGAGGTTGCAAGACAAAACATCTGCAGGAGTTCGGCTTAACAACACTTCCTCCTTCATATCTCTCTCTGAATTCCATTTCTTCAGTAAAATTGAGCTGCAGAATTATCGACTTCCTGCAACCTACAAATGTTTTTCTTCTTCAAAGACCACCCACAAAAAAACTTGTTCGTCTTAATATTTGTTCTGTCGCAATCCACAGTCCAGTGGAAGTGACAGTGTTACATGTGAACTGGCTGGGTTCACATGTAAAGTTCAACAACCGTTTAGTGTTGCATGCTTGAATTGCAGGCTCATGTGCTTCTCCTATGCCCTCTCCTCCTCTAGTGCAGCCACAAACAAGAAACTGGAAACTTCTTGTTTCTTGTTATATCCAAACCTGAAATCTGTTTTGCTTCTTACGTGCCCCCACCCCTGGTTCTGCTTAATATCTGTTCTGTGTCTACCACTATTCCAATCTGCCACTGTTCAGCCTCTGTATTGGCTGCGTTCAAATGTAATGCTAAACCATAGTTCAATACGATATACGCAAACAGCACTCATGTGGCTTCTTCCATGTCCTCTACTCCTCTCGAGTGGCTGACGGGAGGATATTTGGAACTTCTGAGTTCCTTGTTATGTCATTAGTGAGACAACTGTAGTTGATTATCTTGCTAGTTACACCAAACCATAGGTAACGCTATCCACAATTCCCAGCTCAAACATAACAACAACAAGAAGAAGAAGAGTTTGGATTTGATATCCCGCTTTATCACTACCTGAAGGAGTCTCAAAGCGGCTAACATTCTCCTTTCCCTTCCTTCCCCACAACAAACACTCTGTGAGGTGAGTGGGGCTGAGAGACTTCAAAGAAGTGTGACTGGCCCAAGGTCACCCAGTAGCTGCATGTGGAGGAGTGGGGAACCCGGTTTACCAGATTACGAGTCCACCACTCTAACCACTACACCACACGGGCTCTCCAACCACAGCTGGTTGAAAACAGAGGTAAAAGATCCTTGTGCCTGTACTGGAGGAGATGGGAGTCTGAGGAGCACAAGAATGTTATCGTCACATAACAAGAAACTGTAGTTTAGCATTATGTGTGAACTGAGCTATTCTGTACAAGCCATCTACTAATTCGGTCTAAATAAATGTTAAATAGTGGCAGTTTAACCTTCATAGTCACAATGTTGTAGAATCTCCACAAATGTGCCAGTCAGCAAATGTTGCTGAAACCACAAACTGAAACTGAACTGTGTTTCAGCATATTTGTAAAATTCCGACCCCACAACAGTAAATCTATGCCAAATATATTAATATTTGTAATCACAAAGTTTTTGAGATAGCCCTTAGTGCCATGATCCCATGCTCTATGCTTATACAGTGGAACTCAGATAAGGTTTATAACAGTTTATAGTTCAAAGGTAGAGATGTTTTAGCTGAAGGAAACCAATTAGCATTACATCTTGAATCCTACAAAAATGGAATTCTTTCGCAATGCAAGGAAGATTACGATAATACATCTCCCAGCTACGCCTAACATTAGAATTATTTAATTAGCAATAACAAATATATCATTCTGCTTGGAAAACAATTTATTACCCAAAGCACCAATTACACAGTTTAAATGTATCATGCAGAATTCTGCTGGAGGGTTGGGGAGGGGGGGAATCAGGTTCATATAATTAACTCTAGACTAATGCCACAATTGGCATAGAGGAATCTGCAGATGTTACCAAAATTTACTGCACTTTTAAATGTGAGAGCTGCATTCCGCAATTCTGATTACACAATAAGAACATGGGCATTTAAAGATAACAGTTATCCTGATGAAACTAGAAAGCAGTATGTTTAAAGATCAATGGGGAAGAATCTTTTGCATGCTAATGCCACAATATTTACAAACACTCCTTCCAAATACATTTTGGCACTAATACAAAAGAGCTTGTGTTTGCCCAGTGGAACGTTTGACTTTTCCTTCCACCTTTGAACAACTGGCCCCTGTGCCAAAATTTCAAATAGCTTCTGAAACATCCATTGCTTGCAAAAGCAGTTTTCCATGAAGTATGTGACTCAGTGGGAATTAAAAAAAGAAAAAAACTAATTAGGCTTCTGGAAGTTTCACAAGTTTATGGAACCCAACTAATATGTCCCAAATATTCCAGTTACCTATGCTGCCACTTTTTAAAAAATGAAGTCATTGTTCTTCCAATGCTACTCTTCCATGACCAATGTATCTGAAAACAGGATATGGACAGATCTGACACAGGATACAGTTTCTATGGCAATATACGCTGCTGGCTGCCAGAAAACTGTGTGTGGAACCTTTGCCCCTCCACATGATGCTGAACTACAAGTCCCATCATCCCTGGACACTGTCCATGCTTGCCAGGACTGGTTCATTCTGTGACATCTGGAGGGCCAAAGGTTCTACACACCTGGAGCAGGGGTGGGGTAGAAATTTGGTTTTCTTTGTATTTTAATATAAACCTACGTAATTTTCACTTTCCCAAATGATATGCAAAAGGAAATGCTGCTATTGTTCGGAATGTGCACTTTTCCAAACGTTGAGCAGTTACTGTTCTTCTACCAAATTTCATGTACAGAAATGTGTGTGTGGATAAAAATGCACATATTAGCGAAAATAACATTACGATTAGGGGAAAAGAACACTTTGCAAAAACGTGTGTATCTGGGAAAATTGCACACAAAAAATGCATCTATATTAGGATAGTTTTTCACTAAAGACTTAAAAGGGGGGAGCAAACTGATGCAGAAATGAAGAGAATTGAACTTAAGATTGGAACAATGGAAATGAAATGGAGAGATTTGTCCATCCCTACCCCTGAAAACAATGAATTTGGTTGTGTATGAAGTAGTCTATGCAGGGACCACACAGAAATCCGAGTCCTATAAGGGGTGTGCCCCTGGCCCTATACAGGTTGACTGGATCCTTGAATCAGCTGGGGAGGTCCTGAACCCTGTTCTGCTGATGGATGTTGCCTATTGTGTGGTGAAATGGGGTCAGGACGTGGCACCCAGATTGTGGAACCCCCCCCCCCACAAGGCATGGATAGATGGTCCCTACATTACTGGGTTTCGAGGTAAAAACTCACCTCTTAACTCAGACATTTGGATGCATCTGATTGTTCAAGGTCTTTGTGAAAGTCTTATCAATGCAAACTTATAAATGTGTGACAGTTTTCCTTCTAAAATTTCGCCAGCTGTTGTATTGCTCTTAGTTTATTTCTATTGTGTTGCTGTTTGGTCACGGTAATGCTCTCATTTTAAAATATCATTTAAGGAATGATATTTAAGGAATGGGTGAATCTTAAATAACATAAAATATGCTTCAATGCTTGTAGCATCTCTTTTCCATTTACTCACCCACAAACCCACCTTACAAGCTAGCACATGAACAACACAAAGGTGCTGTGTGTGTGTGTGTGTGTGTGTGTGTGTGTGTTGGCTCTGCAGTCAGAAAATTCCGAAAAGCAGCAGATCACTTTGTATGAACCACCATTCGAAGCATGCCGCACAAATGTCGCCATCAGGAGATGGGAAGCTTGCAGAAGCATAGCCAAGCTTTGCTTCCGATGCAATTAATCATAGCTGCAACCTTTGGGTAACAATACAAACTGCAAGGCAGGAAATGAAGCTTTCCTCTTGTCTCTTGCAAAAAGAAAAAAGAAAAAAGGATGACCTTATGAAGAAAAGTGCATGTAAAAGCAAGAGAGGCGTCAGGCAGGCAAGCTGCCAGAATGGGGAAGATACACTTTGCAGCGAGAAACAACAGAATCATTCCAACCTCTCATGGTGTAAGCTCGTGCTAATGCAAGGGTAGCTAAAGCAGTGCTCTACAGATGTTGCCACAATTCCCGCCATCCTTGAACATTGGCCATGCTGGTTGGGTACCCTGTACCTTTAATAGTTGCATAGCTGTAGGGCTCCTGTACCTTTAACAGTGCTACAGGGCATTGTCTCAGTATTATGATCCAATTGCCAAAAGAGAAAACGGGGTGTATCTGCTGAAACTCCCTGTTTTCTTTTCAGTCTGGTCATTCTGTTTGGACTCCCCAGGGCGTAATGATTCCCTACATTACACATTGAAGCCAAATCTCCAATCCCAGGTCAATGTTTAAGCGGTCCTGTCTTTTAAAGCACCTTTTGGCAGCACTCCAAGCACTGGCCTGAAAAGGACGCTGATAGGGAAGAAAACAGTGCTGATTCTGGGCAGAGATAAGTGAATAGATGGGGAGGAGAATGGGACATAGCCATGGCAGAAGCTCCTCCTCCTTGAGAGCATCTGAGGCTTTCAGAAGGCAGAGAGAGGTTAGGGCCGGGGAGGAAATTCATTGCCTCTTGCTTTTTAATGCGAAGGTATCTAATGTACACTTCTTGAACCAAAGTGAACCCGAAATTCACCTTTACTGAGTGAAGGACTTGGGGCCATGGACTGTGGGGGAGGAATTTGCTTCACTTAGCATTCAAAGCTGAATCTATCAAATTCACCTTTCTGAAACAATGTGAGAACCAAACAGCAGCTTGAAATTCACACTTTTCTGATTTTTTTAATGCAGCTCTCCAGTCAAATAATGTGCACAAACAAGCATTTATGTGACTATCTAAGACAATTAATCTTTTAAATTTATATATTTGCAAAGATTCCAGAGGACAAGACTTTGTCAAGTGTAGGATGGGCAAATCTCTCAATTTTGGTTCTCTCATTTTCTCCCCTATCTCCAATTCAGTTCTCCACATATCCTGAACAATTTGCATCCCCCCCCCCAAAAAAATCCCCCACTCATGATAATTCATCAACAGTTCAAGTTGAATTTCTCCTAATATACACATTTTTATGGCATTTTGACTAAAATGCACACTTTTGCTTGCAATTACCCCAAACATAATGCGTTTTTTGATTTTAAACTAATATATGCATTTTCAGGCACACTTTCTCCTCATAAATGCATTTTTAGGATACCAGAGGACTGCTACAACAACATATTTATTGGAACAGGGTGTGAAATTCAGTAGCTAAGCAAATTGTATTACATTAGCTCTGGCCTGGCTGAGATTCTTCCTGCCTGGTCAGGCAGATAAGTATTTTGGCTTCCAATATGAAGTTGAACATTAAACTGTAATTAAATTGGCATAAATGGATGTATTTAACACCTCTCTCCTTCCCCACAATTTCTACTTCGGCTGCATGTGTTCTGTCATGGAAAGCCCAACTCCTTCTTACACCAGTATGCATAAACACACACTTAAAAACACCATCCTAGAATCTCTTGCTGGGCATTTCTACAGTAAGGAACACAATTAAATGTTCAGTTTGAGCACAGATTTGGAAGACATATTAGTCTAAGGAGGAAGAAATAGCTTATGGGACATACGAAATGTGTGAATCATAAATGTTGGTTCCTTTATAAATCATCAACAACACGCACATTTTAAAAAAATACATCGTGTAAGCTACTGCTTTTATCTCTGTTACAATCTTATTATTATTTTATGGCTATTATTTATTCAATTTATTACCAGCCCTTCACAATCTGCTCTCACAGTGGGTTACAGGAATATAAAATTGAGTATTAAGAACAGTTGAAAGCAAATTACAGTCAAAGGATAAAGGTGGGTCCTGAAGACATATATCGCAGCAGTTGCAGCCCAGGGGAAAGATGTGTGTCTTCAGCATTCGACAAAAATGAAATAATAAAGGTGCCATTTAACACGCACACCAAATCTCACAGCTGTTCTCCAGAGCTGCCTTTCCAAATGACTTTATATTTCAGCTTGGCTTTTTAAAGCAATTTGGTTTTCTGCCACTCGCAGAGATTGCGTCAATCTAATTATGCAGTTCACCAGTTTATTGATTAACTGGCCAAACTGAAATTCAGCATGGCGGAATGGCAACGCAAACTGCCCATTATCACTCCTTCCTTCCCTTTCTGCCATTCTTAGATACATTCTTTGGATATTTAAACTGAAATTTATGTATCTGTAGGTTCCTTTGAGCCTTTTTCCTTTTTTGGTAGAAAGTGACGAATGACTGCAATCAGTAGCGCCCTTACTACTCATAATAATTTGCAGTGCAATTTTGCAGATCCTAAGCGTGTGCTTTATTTAGTTATTTAATTCATTTCACAATATTTTGCATATCGCACAACTGTAAAGAAATCCTCCAAGCGGTTTGCAAAGGTGTCAACACGCAGAAAGGGGGTGTGGGGAGGAGAAAGGTGAAACCCGACTCTTTCCACCGCGTTACCTTGCTGTGTTGAAGATGCCCGCAATTGCTGCATGTTTAGAGTTTGAGGATTTGCCGTTGCTTTTAATTAAAAAATTCGTACAGATTTATAGGTATGTTATACCCTAGAGGACCACCTTCTCTCCATCAACAGGCTGCCTCCAAAAGATGTCTCTCTGCTGAAGGAAGGAATGTAGAAGGCTGCCTTACAATAAGTCAGACCATTGGTCCATCTAGCTCAGTATTGTTTATATAGTGGTACCTCGGGTTGCATACGCTTCAGGTTACATACGCTTCAGGTTACATACGCTTCAGGTTACAGACACCGCTAACCCAAAAATAGTGCTTCAGGTTAAGAACTTTGCTTCAGGATGAGAACAGAAATTGTGCTCCGGCGGCGCGGCAGCAGCAGGAGGCCCCATTAGCTAAAGTGGTGCTTCAGGTTAAGAACCGTTTCAGGTTAAGAATGGACCTCTGGAACGAATTAAGTACTCAACCCGAGGTACCACTGTACTGACCAAAAGAAACTCTCCAGAGTTTCAGGCAGGGGACATTCCTAGCCTTCCTGTGAGATGCCCAGGATTGAACATGGAACCTTCTGAGGGTGAGGCAGATGCTCTACCACTGAGCTACAGCCCTTCCCTCAAATATTCAGCGGGGCTCCTTCCCTCATCTCCTGACTGAAGCCTTTGCTGGATCTAAGAGCCTTCTGTCAGCAAGGGATGCTGACATGAGATGCAATCAAATAAGAATACCGCCTTTCGCTTGCTAACTCTAGACCCTCCCATCCTGCAGGAACAATCCTGATGACCTTCTTCCCCTCAATGGATTGTTGCAGCAGTTGGAAGGATAACCCAGACCGCAACTGGACTCAGGCATGCCCCAGTGGTGGTAGGGAACAGAACTCAGCTGGATCCTGCTAATTAATCAGAGATGCATTTTCAGTTGACTCTCAAGCCAGTAATTGGATAATTGCACCAATTAATTGATTAATGCTTTCGGCTCTACTACTAAGCCACTGGAGCAAACCCTAAATTTACATGGCAATTACAGAACATATGTAATGTTTGCAAAACATGCTGAGCGGGGAGAGGCTGGAACTGCAGAGTTACAACTCAGGTCACCTTTCTCCAAGTCAGTTGACCCCAATGACAGATTGCACTGCTAATTAAATCTAACACATAGCCTGCCTAGAGAGCTCGTTTCTGAATTGCTAGCTGAAACTTTTCAGTAGTTTTCTGTTTGAAATCTGACTTCAAGCCTTTTTTGCAGCTATTAACTGAGCCATAGGTCTAGAAAACTGGCTATTTGCTCCATTCCACTGCTTGAGCTGACATCTGGAAGCCAATAGACCATAGGTTTTTTTTTAAAAAAAAAATAAAAAATTACAAATTATTGTATACTCAGTGTCAGGGACTGGCTGGACACTGAGGAGTGAGCATTGGGAAAAGGGGGGTTGGAAGAAAGGATCTGGAAGAGCCTGGAAAAGCCAGGAGATGAGAGACAAAGACAGAGAAACTGTAGGATTGGAGAGTGAAGAACAAATGCAGGAGGAATTTGTTTTAATTTGCTGAACAGCTTCTATGGATGTAGTACTGTTATTGTTTGCAGTGCATTGCTTTTGTAACTGATATATTTAAATTGTCAGGTTGTGATGTGATTTTATCATTAGGCTTTTTATAAGGAAAGGTGTGTTATAAATGTCTTAAACAAGCAAAATAATGACCAAAGGAAAACAACAGCAGCAAAGGCAACTTACCAATAGCCATCATATAATCCCACCGGTCTATCAGGCACATGCTGAAGATCAGGTGATCTGAGGTTTGTCCTTGGCCAACGAGAGAAATGTTTCGCTCCAGGTTTTGGCAGACGGCAGCAGTCCAACCTATTAGGAACCAAAGCACCACCAGGAATATCACAGCCAGCATCTTCATCACGCGCCCGCCTGTCATGTATGGCATTCGCTGAACAGTCCGTGACAGGAACACTTTCAAAACCCTGTGCAATCAAATAGACACAACATCACAATACAATCACCGGCTCAGATTCAAGGTACTTGCCGTAATTTACAAGGCAGTTGGCAACTTGGGTCCAGAACAGCTTAAGGATACCCGATCCCTTATACCCCTGCCGGATCACTGAGATCTTCATGTGCCGTACCATCAAGCTATGTTGGACTCCAGAGCTTTGATTAACTCCATGCTCATCACCCTGGCAAGGTCAATAGTTTGGGACAATGGGAGCTGTGATCCATTAATCTCTGGAGGGCCACAGATTAGCCACTCCTGCTACGCAGCTTCCTTAAAAAAATTTCTTCTTATTATTTTTAAAAATATTGCAATAATAATATTATAATATTTTTTTATTTATACCCCACACATCTGGGCTGTGGTGCCCCAGCCACACTGGATGGCCTCCAACACATATAAAAACATAATAAAACATCAAACATTAATAGTGACAATCTGATCCAATATTTAAAAAATCACAATAACTTTAAAATAAATGATTTGTATCAAATAAAGCCATTTTCAATAATCCATTAAAATCTAATAGTAATCAGTAAAATCAGCAAACAAATAAATTACAATAAAGAATTACTAATCTAATCAGTAAAAAATAACAGCAGCTCACAATACATAAAATGCTACAAAACATACAAAATCATGTAAAAGGATCAAATTGAGAAACAAGGACATACAGGTACAACTTATAAAATGATTTTATTTTTTTTAATTGCCCTGAACTCCTCTCTTCCCAGCAGCTTCTGCTGGCAAGCAGCAATGTGCACCAAGGCAAGCACAGTGAAATCAAGGCAGCCAAAGAAATGTATTTCAAGCCACCATGCTAGTGAACTGGCTCTTTAAATTAAAGAGCCTTCCCCGCTTCTCAGTACTTAGGAGGGCTAGGGCTGACTCTACCATTAGGCAGGGTGAGGTGAACGCTTCAGGCGGTAGACTCTGAGGGTCAGGGAGAGAACAGAACTCTGTGTGCCTGCTCTATACTCCCTAAGCCAGTCTGCTGCCCTCAAATGTTGTGGAAGACACTGTCCATTTGCCAGTGATGAACAGTCAACTCCTGTTTTTTTGGACATGGGTTTGGGGTGTGTGTGAACCGTTTTGTCTATTGCCTCGGGCAGCAAAATGTCTTGGACCTGCCCTGCCAATAGCACATAAATGTGTGTTTGGGGAAGAGCAGAGCGCTGCATGATTGGTAAAACCCCCAGTTACCCCACCATAGCACTGAACTATTGCTGCTGCCTTTTGGCTACATGCACCAGAGAAAACAAACATACCATAAAAGCCAAGGGCATCTTTACAGGATTCTGTATCTATAAAGTGTGCAGTATGTAAGGATCAAATAAATATCAGTTACAACAATTATTTTTAGAACACCTGGGTGTCCTGTTTCTTACCCATGTCATCAACAAAAGAGCCTGGGAGAATTGAGATAAAAATCTAGCGAACCACTGAGCCGGAAAAGTCACACCTACTATTTACAACAAAGTAAATTATTCACTCCCACAAATTTCCCCCCTCCCCTGCCACAATGCATTCTGCATTTTGGATCTTTCTTTTGGCTTTTGGATGTTGTCATCATCGCTGCCCCCTTATATAACCCTGACCTCACTGCTTACTTGTTTCTATGGTGGGCAGGAGGTGAGCCCCCCCCCCCATCTGGGAAACTAGGTAGGGCTGAGTCTGCCTGGTACCTGGATAAGCAGACAGATGGTGAAGTCTGAGTGCTGCAAGCAAGGCTTGACGCCTTTCCCTCCCTCCCAGCCAGGGGCTGGGCAGGGGGGAAAATCTGCCAGGAGAGTAAGGGTTTGAATGGCTCCTAGCCCCAATGGCTGTCATAACGATAACTTTAAGAGCTGGTACCAGAGCTTGCTTTCAGCTCTACACATTTAAAAAATTCATATTAAAAAAATTAATAATGAAAATTCACCAGCATTTCAGTGCAAATTTCTCCAAATATACACTTTTTTTGTGTGTGCAATCTTGCCCAGCAGGAACAAGTTTGCAAAGCAAAACCTTCCCTAACACGCTTTTTTCTATGTTATTTACACACACACAATGTGCACACTTTAAGATATGTGGTTTTTTCACACATTACTTGGCTAGAGAACTTTTTTGCAAAATTCGGAGAAGTTCAAAGGATGGTTGTATTTTGGTTCGCACCTTGTTTTGGAAAGTGCGGATTGGGTACGTTCACCTTTACATGGGAACTAAGTCTCCCCCATCCCTAGAAAGGGCTATGGCAGCTTGGCAGTGCATTCCCTTCTCCTCCCTGTTATTTGTCTCCCTTCCCAGTGGGGCTTGTTCGCATGCTGCTTAGCTGTGCTTGGCAGTCTGAAGGAGGAGAGAGAGAGAGAGAAAGATGGCTCAGGAAAGAGGGGAACAGATTGGCCAGGGCAGTGTTTTCCCTTCTCCTCCTCCTCCTTTTCTGCTGTTACTTGGCTTCCTAACAGGCTGTGCTAACACACTGCTGACTTGGGGGCCTTGGCTTGCAGTCAGAGAGAAAATGATGAACTGCACCAGCCTCAACTTTGGGCGAGTCAAGGAAAGAGCAGAGGAGCTGAAAATTACACAGCCCAAATCAATCTGCTCCCTTGCCCAGCTAGGCCCAAAAATCTCCAGTGTCAACAGCAAGGTTTATTTTATTTATTTATTTTATTTCTATGTGTTTGTTGTTGGTGGCATCTGTCTGCCTTGAGAGAGTTCACTTCCGGGGAATGAAGTCAAATCGTTGTGTTAACAGCACCAAAGTGACCTCTCTAGGTTGCAAGCCTGGGCAGTGTGTATGGAAGTCCTTGGGTCCAAAGGAAAACAATATGCTTGGCACCAGCAGGACTGCAGGAGCTGCTGGGAGGAGTACAAGGACTCCACTCTGGATTTGTGTAGGGTTCAATCCTTTGCCTTTTCTTTTCCCAGTGGAAGTTTAGGATCAGAGTTTTCCTTCTCTTGAAGGGCTACCTTTCCAGGTTGATGAGCCTCACTTCCTTCTATAGCATGTGCAAAAACGCCCTTCTTGATCACTGGACCCGTTCTTGGTCTCGTCCGTTCAATCTGCTGGAGCCTGTACAGTGAATGGGATCCATTCCAGAGACCCATTCACAACATGAAAAGCCCGCAACCTGAAGCGCTGTATCTGCGCAGGTGTGCGGTGCGATTTGGCGCTTGTGTGCATGCGCAAGCGGCGAAACCCGGAAGTAACCCTATCCGGTACTTCCGGGTCGCCGCAGGAAGCAACCTGAAAAAACATAACATGAAGCAAACGTAACATGAGGTATGACTCTATTTGCATGCAGGGGGAGTCTCCAACTCAATGAGGGTTTGAGACCCATCGGCTACCTCCACCTGGTTGAGCTGGCCAGTCGAAGCTGTTCCCCAGGGTGTGGCCACGGTTGCATGCTGACATCTCCTGAGAGCCACAGGTGAGAGCTGAATGCAGGGTGGGGACCAAAGGTAGACAAACTAAACCAGAAGGAGTACGATGTGCCCCCCGCTAGAGGTACCGCCCCTCCCCACCCCACCTTTTTCTCCAAGAAGCTCAAGGTGTCGTATCTGGTCCCTACCCTGCCTTATTTAATTACCACAACAACTTTGTGGGGTAGGTTAGGCTGAGAGGCAGTGATTGGCCCAAGTATTTTTGAACTGCTTAAACTTTTTTTAAAAAAACACTCTTAGCAGTATAGATACAAAAAACACAACATAAAATAGTACAATAAAACAGAAACAAAAGAACAGTGAAATAGTATTATAAAAACAGAAAACAGAATTACGAAGAAAGAAACTCATCAATAATGACGTTCCAGCTTATGGGTCAGGGCAAAAATATGTGTCTTTGCAATATGGCTGAAGCTACTGATGGATGATATTGGGACACGGGTGGCGCTGTGGTCTAAACCACTGAGCCTCGGGCTTGCCAAATGGAAGGTCGGTGGTTGTAGAAACCTCTGACTTTTGCAGGGCTGGAATGTAGCCTCGCGACGGGGTGAGCTCCCGTTGCTCGGTCCCAGCTCCTGTCAACCTAGCAGTTCGAAAGCACATCAAAATGCAAATAGATAAATAGGTACTGCTCCGGCAGGAAAGTAAACAGCGTTTCCGTGCACTGCTCTGGTTTTGCCAGAAGCGGCTTAGTCATGCTGGCCACACGACCCGGAAAAACAGTCTGCAGGAAAATGCCGGCTCCCTTGGCTAGTAAAGCGAGATGAGCACCGCAACCCCAGACTCATTCGCGACTGGACTTAACTGTCAGGGGTCCTTTACCTTTACCTTACTGATGGATGATGCACTGCAGGTGGCAGGATAAGAACCCAAGGAGGTGGCTAAACTTGTGGCCCTACAATGCCCACCAGCTCCAGCCAGCATGACCAATGGTCAGAGATGACAGGGATTGTAGCTCAGCAACACCTGGAGGAAAACTGGTTAGTCCCCACTGCTTTAGTTGTATGCCTCTTTTCTACCACCTGGTTGTGAACCTGTCTGCCTGTCCGCCCAGAGTTTTTTAAGAGAGCCGGATAGACTTGCTAAGTGTCATTTGCTTTCCATAGTTCCAAGTGTGCTCCAAGACCAGCTGACGCTGATTTGCAACCCATCTACACAGCAGATGGGGCTGACGGGAAAGCCAGCCAGAATTTTTATTCTTTGCCAGATTAGGTAACGTCCCTTGCTTTGTATAAATGTGCTGGACAGGAAGCCAAAGCTCTCACTCATATGTGCCCTGAGGGACCTATAGAACAACTGTTTTCTTGGCTAGGAAAAACAAAGTCTCGGGAACCAAAGTGACAATGAAATGATGCCAAAAAGAATGATTATTTGAAGCTGAACAACTATGCATGTAAGCAAATGTGGGTATATGTGCATCAAATGCAAAACTACAAATTACAGTTATAAACTCTCCAAGCTATAGCAGCTATTCAAAAAACAAAGAAGTCCTCCAGACAATACAAATAATAACTGATGATATCTCCAGGATTAGATCTAACTTCATGCTTCATCAAATGGAAGAATTATTTGGGGGAGGGGCAGCCATTAATCCCTGCCACCCATCAATTATTCAACATTTACTATCTGAATTGTTTGCAAAACAACATTATAAGGCTTATTAGGTGGATGCGGAGGTGCTGCTGTTGCTAAGGGCACTTGGCATCTTCCCTGCTGCGGAGATTCACTCTCTTCCAACAGGAGCATCTTACAGCAATAAACGTAGGTCCAGGAACACAGCAAATGATGCACTGTGCCTTTAACAGCTGTGGTCTGGCACAAATTAAACAGGGTAAGCCTTTTCTAGTATGGAAACACTATCATAGGGAAAGCTTCACCTGTGGACATGCTGTCTGTCAGACATCTTATTAATTGTACGTGGCCCCTTATTTGCTTTCGGGCCCCATACTTTAGCACAGCAGCTTGTAACATTAAGAATGCTGATTTATTTTATTTTTATATTTGCTGAGGACAAACTTCTTAACAAACTAAAAGCTTCATTTGGAGGAACTTGAACTTAACGAGTTCATTCTGTAAAAGGACATACTGAAATTAGTTCCACTTTGGACAGGATAAACTAGAACTAAAACAAGTTGCTTTTAAAAATGAGCTTGTCAGGCACTGCCTGTGGCCCTCAGAAAGTTGTCTAATGAGCAATGTGGCCCTTGGGATGATGAGGGGCTGTGACAACTCCAGAGCTGAACTCAGCAGGGCCTTCAAAACAATCGCAGACAAAGTCCACCTGGACAGGCGCTTGTGTAGGTCACATCTTGTGGGATGCCTTCAAATTGTACATCCAAATATTAATACACCCTACATTACAGATGGGTCACTGTCTTTGTCACAGTGTTCTTCTTAAACAATTATAAAATCCTTCATATTGTATTGGTGCTGGGGCAAGCTAATTATTTGCTTCTAAAAAGCACTGAGAGATCACTATCTCACCCATCAGCCATTTGCCTACTTTTTCCCTTATCAAAGTTTTCCAGAACAAGGAGTACAAAAGATTTCAAGGTCAATATTTATCAGGAAGCTTACACATGAAAATAGATCTGAGTCATGGTCTCTAGTAATCCTCTCCTGCACAATGCATTCAAAACTTCCTTTATAACCAGCGGGTCCAAACTGGAGTCAACTGTTTCAGCTGAATTTGCACCTCTTATAACAAAACCTTGTGGAACCAAGCAACCTGCCAGTTCAGACTAGGCTTGAGAGAACAAAGCTATTAGATGTGGCACTGTTCAAAATTCAGGCAGCGCTTGCTCCCTAGATAACTTCTTTTGCTGTTTAAAAACCAACAGGAGTTTCATGACAAATTTCTTCACATGCAGGAAATATATTTTAATACTGGCTCTCTTTTAAAAAACAAAAACACAGATATGTTTTAAAAATGTATCAGAGCCGAAAAATAAAATTCACCTTCTTAGCTGTGCATGTTTAGTCAGTAGTATAGTTGCGCATAGCGAAGGCTCCTAATAATCTCCAAAACTAATAAACGATTTAGAAAAAGGGATCGTGAACCTTTTTGAACAAAGTGGGCACATCTTGAATTTTGAGAAAATGTTGTGGGCACCCGTCACCAAAGGCTGCTGGGGGGTACCATGCATGCAACACAAAATAAATTTAAAAATATTTCCTATTTTTGTTCTTATTGGCTGCCAATTTATTCACTTTTTCTGCTTTGATATGGAAGGGTTTTCTCTAGTAAATGAAAGCCATTGCTTCAAGAAAGTCCCCCAACCCCCAGTCACTTGTTCCTCTCTGATTTAGTAGGCACTTTGAGAAGTCGTCGGGACGCGGGTGGCGCTGTGGGTAAAACCTCAGTGCCTAGGACTTGCCGATCGTATGGTCGGTGGTTCGAATCCCCGCGGCGGGGTGGGCTCCCGTCTTTCGGTCCCAGCTCCTGCCCACCTAGCAGTTCGAAAGCACCCCTAAGTGCAAGTAGATAAATAGGTACCGCTTTATAGCGGGAAGGTAAACGGCGTTTCCGTGTGCTGCGCTGGTGCTGGCTCGCCAGAGCAGCTTCGTCACGCTGGCCACGTGACTCGGAAGTGTCTTCGGACAGTGCTGGCTCCCGGCCTCTTAAGTGAGATGAGCGCACAACCCTAGAGTCGGACACGACTGGCCCGTACGGGCAGGGGTACCTTTGAGAAGTCGTGCTGGAAGAATACTAACAGTGCCATTTAATATGACACTATGCAATTCTTCTAGTGGGTTTTCCAAGTAAATTAATTAGATAACAGCCACTTATTACTAAAGTCAAGCTTTTCACCACAAAAAGACCAACGGGCTTTCATGAGCCTGGTGAAAAGTTGATTCTGAATATAACAACGAAGCTAACTTCTATGCATGTGCTGTTGCAGGAAAAGTCTCGTAAGACATTTTGGAACACTGCAATCCTGCGGCACGTTTACACCGAAGCGTGTCCAAGTATGTTCAGTGAGACTTACTGCTGAGAAAGATTGGCAGCTAAAGGACTATTCCTATGGGATGGAGATGGAAATGACCCATCTCTTTCAAAAAGGCAAAAAAAAAAAAAAAAAGGTAAATTGATAGGAAAATAATGTGCACTGCCAACCTCTGAAAAGCTATGGCAGAAGGAAAGATTCTTTCTGCTCTGATTAAGCTCACTTTGGCAAGAGGTTCTGCAAGCAAAAAGGTACCCAGCTGCGGAGTGCTCCTGCATGAGACCAGACTTCACCTCTGCATATATTATGCATGCTATTGATTATTGTCACTTAAACAGATCAATTAACTTCAAGCTCTAGTGGAGATGAGTTCCCTTAATTATACTCTGTGCTTCAAATAGAAGTGCATATCCTTCTTCTAGTGGATAAGGGAGATTTACAATTTCCCGAATACTACCCTCGTTCACCTTTTTTATTCCAAAGGGAGAGGCTTCATTTCAATAAGGGTATATGTAAATTTTTGAACTTAAGCAGGAATAAACAGATGCACAAATATAGGATTTTTTTAGGGGAGGGGCATCTGACTTGACAGCAGTACAAGCAGAAAGGATCTAGGAGTCTTGGTAGACCGCAACCTTTAATATAAGACAACAGTGTGATGCAGCAGCAAAAAAAGCCATAGCATTAGCTTCAAATATCTAAAGCATGGGTAGGCAAACTAAGGTCCGGGGGTTGGATCCGGCCCAATCACCTTCTAAATCCAGCCGATGGACAGTCCGGGAATCAGCGTGTTTTTACATGAGTAGAATGTGTCCTTTTATTTTAAAATGCATCTCTGGGTTATTTGTGGGGCCAGTGGCGGAGCTTCATGCTCCGGCACCGGGGGCGGAGAGCAGGCGGGGGCGGGGTGCACCGCCCGCAGGGGCAGGGAGTGCGTCCTGGGGGCAGGGCGCCCAGTGGGGGGGGGCAGCCGCGATGGCGCCGTGGGGATCATGCTGCCAGGGGCAGTGGGCTCCCCCCGCACTCCTCTTCCTCTGCCAGTGGGGGGGGGCTGGTGTTTTTACATCTCTGGCTTATTTGTGGGGCATAGGAATCATTCACCCCCCCCCCCAAAAAAATATAGTCCGGCCTCCATAAGGTCTGGGGGACAGTGGACCGGCCCCCTTCTGAAAAAGTTTGCTGACCCCTGAAAAGGGCTGTCACATGGAACATGGAGCAAACTTGTTTTCCACTGCTTCCAAGGGCTAAGACCCAAACCACTGGATTCAAATTACAAGAAAGGAGATTCTGACTAAACATCAGGAAGAACTTTCTTTCCATGAACTTCCTTATCTTCACTTATCTAGCTGTGCAATCCTACAGATATCTACTCAAAAGTAGCTCCCTAGCATTTACATCTAAGTTTGTGCGTTATAGGACTTCAGCCTTAGGAGCCAAGCCCATCAAAGAGATAACAAAAATACAACTCACCTGTGTGTTCCTCTGATCTGTAAACAAGTAAAACAATCAACAGACTAGAAGTTATTGGCAGGGCACATGTTTTGCATCAGTGAAGCCCCCAGGTTGTTCCTGAGAATCTCCAGGTAAAAAAGGAGCAGGGTTGAAGAAAATCTCTCCTGAGAGATTAAACAGCTGCTGCAGCTTCCAGTCAGAATCAACAACCCTGAGCTAAATGGACGAGTGCCCTGAATTCCAAAGTAGATGTGACTGGCCTTTGGCTGTTCATCTTGAGTTTCGCATCCATTCTGGATCAAGACCATGATGTGGGTGGAGACAAGCATTTAATCCTTTGACTCCACCATGATCTTGATCTGGACACACAAACACACACGGGGCAGGCGGGTGCTGCTGTTTGCCCCAAGGGGATCATTGTCATTAGCACTAATAGCAAACAGTGGCTGTGGTGGATCCCGGGACAAATAGGTGGTACAGGGGGCCCTGATGCAGATCAGGATTGCACCAGGGGAAAGGGGTTACATTTCCCCTCCCCACATGCTATGGAATCAAGTTGCTCCCTTGCACAACCGCAATTTAACAATAGCAGCAACAAAAGAGGACGCACACGCGCGCACACAAATCATGCAAAGTCTAATCAGGTCCTCAATGTCTGGCCCCAATCCAGCATCAAGCCACTTCATATGTCTGCCCAAAGCAGAGCTCCGTTGTCATTTCCCAGGCTCCCACAAAAAGCCTCCAAGCCTTCAGCTGCTGCTTCTGTAGCATAACCAGTGACCTCAAGCTGTGCAGTGATACATCCCATTAACACTTCTGTAAACCGTTTAGTCTTGCTTTGAAGCCTGATATAAGCCTGGCAGCTCTCTTTGCTTGGAATGCTACAAGTGATATAGCAGCAAAGATCATAGCGTGGCAAGTATAGGCATTACTACCAAAGTAAACATAATTTGTGTAGTTCTGTTTTCAAATGCACAAATGGAATGAGAGGGCAACAGTACAGCTCCAAGCTGTGCACAAATAATCCACAGTGGAAATGATGGGATATTTTTTTTTACACAGTGTGGTTTGGGCACAGGGTCAAGCTGCAGCTAAGGATGGATGAAGCTGCCAGTTTCAACGCCTCTTGGTTTGTTATTTCTCCAGTCTTAAATTCAGTTCTCCCCATTCCCACATCAGTTTGCATCAGTTTGCAATTAAAAGAAGTATTCAGGAAAATCCGGACTGAAAGAACATACTGAAATACTATCAAAATAAGACAGGGACACTGTTTGTGAGTTGCTCCTCTGTCCAGAAGTGAGGGATATATCCTGTTTTGGATAGGATTATTCTCCCCATGAAGGAGCAGGTGCCCAGCCTACAGAGGCTGTTGGAGACAGCACTGCCATTGAAGGCTCAAGCGCTCTCGGTGGCACAAGGTGCCTTCTGCTAGCTAGCTACAGTCGGTAGCTCAAAGATGGTAGCACTTTCTGGACAGGGGTAGCCTGGCTTTGGCTGTCTATGCTCTAGTAACCTGTAGTTTGGACTACTACAATGTGTTGTAATAACATCAGAGGAGCCCTGCTGGATCCACCTCAAGGACCACCTCTTTCCATATGAGCCTGAGGTCATCTTCAAAGGCCCTTCTTTGTGTGCCTCCTCCATGAGAGGAGGGTGGCAACATGAGAATGGGCCTTTTCTGCAGTGGCTCCCTGTTTGTGGAATACTCTCCCAGGAATGTTTGCCTGGCACCTTCATTATACACTTTTAGGTGCCAGGCAAAAGCATTCCTCTTTAACCAGGCCGTTGGCTGATTGACATCCAGTGCCCTTTTAAAATGTTTGTGAGGGTATTGGGTTGGTTTTTCTTTTTCTTTTGATTGTGTATTTTGTGCTTTTATATTGCGCTTTTATCTTGTGAACCACTCTGAGCCCTGCGGGTATAGGGCGGTATACAAATTTAGTAAATAAAATAAATCTGGCCAATCGCCCATCCAGTCCAGCATCATGTTCTCACAGTGGCCAACCAGATGTCTCTGCTAGAAGGACCTGAGTACAACAATATTTGCCCTACCTCTGATTCTCAGCCACTGGCTCTCAGGGGCATATGGCCGCCTACAGTGGAGAAAGAGCACAACCATCATGGCTGGTAGCCATTGACGGATATATTCTCCATGAATTTGCGCCTGCCTTAGAGGGCAAATTTTCCAGCTGTGGGGAGAGGGCTGTTACATCTCCCTGCAGCTGGAAGATTCAAAACCAAGGCTGCCATGGCAACAGGCTGGCCCCATTCCACAACACAGAAAGGTAAGCGGTATTCCAAAAGCCCATAGAAGAGGCCAGCTTTTGTGAAACATTCAAATGAGATTAACATGGTTATGCTCAAATGGGACCTTGATAGCATCATCATTATTATTATTTTTGCCTTATTAGGCAACCATTTCTAGATAAAGCTTTAATCGCCAATCACATCTTACCAAGGAATTTATTGACAGCAGCCAGGTGGATTAATGCAAAGTTGACTCCCAGTGAATTAGGCACTGTTACTGCTCCTGAAATTTCCACATCACTGCAGAACGTACATTATTAAAGGATTTCCTCCAAGGGCAGCTTTTCCAATAGTTTCGTCCAGTGTATAATTAAATATCTCTCATAAACAAACATTCTTGTGGAGCAATTCAGTTCCTGCCCAAGATGGATCAAACTGCAGGCATAGGCAAACTCGGCCCTTCAGATGTTTTGGGACTACAACTCCCATCATCCCTGACCACATCCTGTTAGCTAGGGATGATGGGAGTTGTAGTCCCAAAACATCTGGAGGGTCGAGTTTGCCTATGTCTGGATCAAAGGATCCACAGTTACATCAAAAGAACTGCCGCTTGCAGCAGCCAGGTGAGGAGGGGGAGGCATTATTTTTTACACAGTTGTTTCTCCTGCACCATTCCAGGGTAGTACAAGGGAGAAACCCAAGGATTAGACCCCTGCTCAGGAGATCTGAAGGACTTCGGAACCTGTGGATATAAAACCTCCAGCATCCCCACCCAATCCCAAAATGCCCCCTAAATGCTTTACGAGTTTCTGCTGGTGGGAAAACTGGTGACAGCAAGCTGGAGTTTCTCTTAGGGCAGAGTCCACCGCAGCCAAAGCACTCCCCTCCATCGCTAAGATTGTGCTATTGGTTTCTAGACTACTGGGGAAATTAAGCATAGGCTTCCAAAGGCAGATGAAAACTTTGAAGTCTGTTTTCCGTGCCCCCCAAAAATATAAAAATCACAGATCATCACTGCAATCTCCTCTGTACATGTGCGCGCGCACACACATGCAAAATGAAATTACACAGAAATTACACTTCACCCAGAAACAAAAATGATAACATATGTAGTACCTGTGCAGCTTGAGTGTAGCAGTTCCGTAAACAGTAGTAAATCCCAAAAGGCGAACCCATCGTAGGAGAACACAGCGAAATGTGCTTGGCTCAAAGTACAAAATGATAACCTATAAAACAAAACAAAAGACATACAGAAGATATGTAGCAACTTCAGGTGAATCACATAAGCCCTTCCTGGTTCATAAACAGAACGAGGGTTGGAAACTGGGAGCTGCACTTTTTCCAGTGTTTCTGAGTGATTTCTGAGTTTATCTACTTTATCTTTCTGTGTTTGTTGCTTACTTATCTTTCGCAGCCTAAATTGAAGGAGTGTAAAGAGCAATCTAGCCCATTCAGTTGCATCTGACTATACGGTAATATTTAATGAAGAAATAAAAGCCCACTATTTATAACGTGAAATAAGCACCCATGCTGATGTGTAGATAATAGCAATAAACAAACTTGCTGCCAGAGTGGTTCAATTAAGTGGTATGTGCCTGCTTAACTAAAAATGAATGTTTTAATAAAGTGTCTTGAAGGAAAAGTTATAGCATAGCATCTCCCCTCCTTGATAATTTTTAATCATCGCTTTTTGGCTTTCAGATTACACATCACTTTCCTTTCATTTCCCCTATGGAGCACGATGCTGCGCTGTTAGTGAATTTGCCTCTGAATGGAACAATAAAGAACAAAAGCTCTTAGTACAAAGAGTCTTACTTGGGATTTTTGATTTGCTTAGGCCGGAAGCTCTCCAGCAAGGTGGCAAGGTGAAGGAAAAGTCAGGACTCCTGCACCTTTCAAAGCTGCAGAGATGAATTTCAGCACGTGCAGCTTGTCATGCAATTACGCCTGCCAAAATCCCCTGTTCTGTACAGCTGCAGAAGGTTCAGGAGTCCTGTCCTCTTTTTCACCTGGTCATTCTACTTCGCCAGGAGCACCCAAATCCAAGCTTTGGAGCTTCTCAGATTTCTCAGATCTGACTGCTTAACCACAGCCAAGCACGACTCTCTTCCCTTTCGCTGGGGAAAGCCTGCTGCAGCCATGTGTTAAGAGGCCCCACCAGGGATCTGTATAGACCCAGCTAACAACTCTGTTAAGTTACCGATGTCTCAGCGGAGGCTGAATTCAGGAAGGAAGGGTTTGAGAGACAATGCAAGGCAGAGCAATGCAAGACAGGCAAGGCAGAGGGAAAGCTTCTCAAGTTGTTGTTGGCATCTGTCTTGAGGGATAACAGAGCGTGCCTCCAGGGGTTAACTCAAACCAATGAGCTAGCAGAACCAAAGTGACCTCCTCAGTATGTATGGAGGCCCTGGACTGTCCAGATGACAAGACCCTTCCCCCTTGGCCTCACTGATGTCACCCAGAGGAAAGCAGAGCAATGTGTTTGGAACCAGCTTAGCTTCAGAAGAAGGCATAAAAGGCCATCTAACCATTTTAGGGTCTCCGCTCTAGATTTGTGTAGGGTTTACTCCTCAAACAAGCCAATAACCTGGGCTGAAAGAACCAATCAACCAACCAACCAAACCAGAACTCAGCTTGCATAAGTGTGTTGGATACAGCTCCCATCATCCCTGACCATTGCCCATGCTGGCTAGGAAAGACGGGACTTGGAGTACAGCAACACCTGGAGAACCACAGGTTCCCCACACCTGAGGTGCACTCACCTCTTCATACTCAAGAGTTGTACTTTTCTAACAAAGGTATTTCACTTTTTTAAAAAAATAAAACTGGTGTCCATATTTTGATGGACTAGCTCAGGCTTCCTCAAACTCGGCCCTCCAGATGATTTTGGCCTATAATAATAATAATAATAATAATAATAATAATAATAACAACAACAACAATAATAATAATAATAATAATTTATTTATTATTTATACCCCACCCATCTGGCTGAGTTTCCCCAGCCACTCTGGGCGGCTCCCAATCAAGTGTTAAAAACAGTACAGCGTTACATATTAAAAACTTCCCTGAACAGGGCTGCCTTAAGATGTCTTCTGAATGTCAGGTAATTGTTTATCTCTTTGACATCTGATGGGAGGGCGTTCCACAGGGCGGGCGCCACTACCGAGAAGGCCCTCTGTCTGGTTCCCTGTAGCCTCACTTCTTGCAATGAGGGAACCACCAGAAGGCCCTCAGCGCTGGATCTCAGTGTCCGGGCTGAACGATGGGTGTGGAAACGCTCCTTCAGGTATACAGGACCGAGGCCGTTTAGGGCTTTAAAGGTCAGCACCAACACTTTGAATCATGCTTGGAAACTTACTGGGAGCCAATGCAGATCTCTCAGAACCGGTGTTATGTGGTCCCGGCAGCCACTCCCAGTCACCAGTCTAGCTGCTGCATTCTGGATTAATTGCAGTTTCCAGGTCACCTTCAAAGGTAGCCCCACGTAGAGCGCGTTGCAGTAGTCCAAGCGTGAGATAACTAGAGCATGCACCACTCTGGTGAGACAGTTCGCGGGCAGGTAGGGTCTTAGCCTGCGTACCAGGTGGAGCTGGTAGACAGCTGCCCTGGACACAGATTTGACCTGTGCCTCCATGGACAGCTGTGAGTCCAAAATGACTCCCAGGCTGCACACCTGGTCCTTCAGGGGCACAGTTACCCCATTCAAGACCAGGGAATCCCCCACACCCACCCGCCTCCTGTCCCCCAAAAACAGTACTTCTGTCTTGTCAGGATTCAACCTCAATCTGTTAGCCGCCATCCATCCTCCAACCGCCTCCAGGCACTCACACAGGACCTTCACCGCCTTCACTGGTTCTGATTTAAAGGAGAGGTAGAGCTGGGTGTCATCTGCATACTGATGAACACCCAGTCCAAACCCCCTGATGATCTCTCCCAGCGGCTTCATATAGATATTAAAAAGAATGGGGGAGAGGACGGAACCCTGAGGCACCCCACAAGTGAGAGCCCAGGGGTCTGAACACTCATCCCCCACCACCACTTTCTGGACACGGCCCAGGAGAAAGGAGCGGAACCACTGTATAACAGTGCCCCCAGCTCCCAGCCTCTCTAGATGGTCCAGAAGGATGTTATGGTTGATGGTGTCAAAGACCGCTGAGAGATCCAGCAGAACTAGGAAACAGCTCTCACCTTTGTCCCTAGCCCGCTGGAGATCATCAACCAGCGCGACCAAGGCAGTTTCAGTCCCATGGTGAGGGACTGATCCTTAGCTAGCATGATCGTTAGCTAGCAGAGCCAGTGGTCATGGATGATGGGAACTGTAGTCTCAAAACATCTGGAGGGCCAAGTTTGAGGAAGCCTGGGCTAGCTATATTGGTCCTGACCAATAGATCACTCTAGCAGTAGCTGTTTTATGGGCCAAAGTAGATTATACATTCCAAGTATGATTGTATTATGTAAAAGTAAGAGTTAAAGATGTAGAGCAAGGTTTATTTATTTTTTAGAATGCGAGACTAGGACCTGGGAGAGCAGGATTCAAATCCCCATATAGCCTCCTGGGTGAGTTTGGGGCAGACACTGCCTCTCTCAGCCCGACCCACCGCACAGGGATAAAATGTGAATGCCGCACCTTGAGCTCTTTGAAGACAAGGTGGGATATAAATGTAAACAGAATTTGTTTTCTGGGGGTTTTTATTGTGGGGGGATTGGAAAGTTGTCTATACAAGTGGATATAACAAGTATATAACATATGAAGGGGATAGATGAATCGACACAGCTACAATATGCCAAAACGAGAATAACAACAAGCATTTCCAGTTTAGTCTCTCTACAACAGGCATAGGCAAACTCCAGCCCTTCAGATTTTTGAGACTATAATTCTCATTATTCCTGACCACTGGTCCTGCTAGCTAGGGATGATGGGAATTGTAGTTCCAAAACATCTGGAGGGCCAGAGTTTGCCTATGCCTGCTCTACAATAAGAGAGTTGGCTAACATTAAGACATTTTCTGATGTTCAAATAAGCTTCTAGTTACTTCAGATGTATAAAGTTAATTACAGGAGAATAAACTGTGGGAGGGGAGGGGAAATCAAAGTGTGCAACTCTAATTACTTTTCTAGCTGTTCTGTGGAGCAGGTATTAAAGGGAAACCGGTGTTCTTAAATGTCATCCCTCAGCTAATAAGTATCATAATAATTAATGGCTCTCTGAGCAAAGTTGCTTAAGGTCAGTTCTTTTAAATTCTAAATAAAGCCACTAAATGAAATTTTCAAAAGCATCCTGGTGACATGCCAAGTGGCATTTGCTTTAATTAGGGCCAATGTGCTTTATGTTCTCCACACACTCATCCTAAACAAGTGATGAGGAAGGAAGTCTCATAGACTTGGGATAGCTAAGCGCTGTGGCTTCTAGTCCCACACTGGGCAAAAAGATTCCTGCATTGATGGAGGCTGGGCTGGATGGCCCTTGTGGCCCCTTCCAACTTTACAATTCTATGTTTCTATTACTTCAGTGGAATTTCCTTCCATGTGCTTGAACAGCAATGCACACAAGAAACTAGTTCCATTCAGGGATGGATGGATACAATGAACATGTAAAGTTGAAGTCAATTTTAATCTGTAAATTTAGCTTATAATGTATATTTTTAAATGTCGCTTTTATTTGTGTTTCAATTTTATTTTTCTACTTTGATTTTTACTGACACTTACAATGTATTTTTTTACATTATCTGTAAAGCACTTGGAGGTTTTTGTTTACAATCAAGGGGCATGCGAATTTTGTTAAATGCAATGAAATGTGCACTGTTTTGTTTTATTAAAAGAAGTAATGCAGCCCTAGGAGATGAGTCCTGAAACCCAAGAGGCATTATTGCACTAAAATGTTTATCCGTGGGGCTTTGGTTCACTTTTGGAAAGACCAGATAAGAAGCTTTATTGGCCGTGTGTGCATGCAGTATGCAAAATGGAGAGTCCCCATTCACGCATATATACAGCAGGGGTGGGGAACCTGTTGACCTTCCAGGTGTTGCTGGACTACAGCTCCTGATATCCCAGATTATTTGCCATGCTGGATTGAGCCAATGGAAGCTGGAGTTGAACAACATCTGGAAGGCCACAGTTCCCACCCCAATATACTCATGTACAGCTTGCACACACATAGGCCCCATCTACACTATACATTCCAAGCAGCATCATAACAATGCAAGCTGTCATGGCTCTGCGCCCCACCAAGTATATTTTGTTATGGGTGCTGAGAGTTGTTAGGGGACCCCATTCCTCTCACAAAGCTACCCCTTCCCAAGTGGTTTAACAAGGAATCCCTCTTCCAAACAAGCGGAGGGGTCCTCACCCCTGCCTTGCAGGAACAGTAACTGAGGGAGGAGGGAAGGGAGAAGGAAGTTTGCACAGTGTCCCCAGGGAGACTTCAATGATGAGAAGCATCCTAAGCCTCTTATACTAGGAGCCAACGACCTCCACCCCCAAGATCTCTCTGAAGGAAAGACAAGGCTTTGGGGCCTCTGAGAGAACTCCTGAGTTGGGTGCTCTCATCTGGGGGAGATTTCAGAACAAGAACCATAACATGGGGCAATAGTGTGCTCTGTTTCCAGTCATCTTAACAGAGCTATGGTATTAGGAGCGTACAGGGGGTTACTTTTGGAATTTTGGTTTCCTTTCTTTTTTAAAAACAACAACAACACAACAGACTTCACAGGGATGCATTGGGCACTAGAAGTGGTAGTTATTATGCAAACTGAAACAACTGGCAACAGACGGGCGGAGAGAAAAAGCATCAAAAGATAATAAAGGGGTGACAGAAACTAAATACAAGAAGCTTTTCATCTAGGCCTCATTATAGGCTTTATACACAAAGCTCCACAAGCTGGTGCATAAATCTTGGATGGCAAGATCAAATGTTTATTTCAATCAAGGAGATGAAAACAGAGTTATCTAACAGAAAAGTGTCGCCTCAGCATGTTTCCACATGAACAAACTCGAGAAGAACTGTACAACTATCCTTAGTTTTCCTTCTTCCCATACTTTTCCTAACATATATACTGTGAGTGGCCTGGGTCAAACATAAACGAAACCATGGCTTAGTGTTATGTAAACAGCAGTTTAACTATAGTTACAGCTTTGTCTACAGCCGACAAACCAAGATCTGAAGCCATGGTTTGTTGTTTGCTTACAAACCTTGATTTGTTTTAACTATTGCATGGCATTACATGTGAATCCAGTACCTTCTCCTTAACCATGGTTACTCTGAACACCTTAGCCAAGACATTCCACAGACTACAAAGGCACAAGGCAAGAGCAGTTGGAAAAAAGAAACCAAGCTTTGTAGAAACCATGGTTTGCTTGATTACTGTGGATGGTTTACTCATGGTTTGTTAAACAAACTATGTGTCTTTATTCCTCTTCCTGTTTTTCTATGCCACTTTTCTCATCTCATAAATGTAAGAGGCTAGAAATAGGCAAAGGTATTTAGCATCTTTCCTTTACATGTTCTATAATGGCCATCTGTTCCCTAAGGTAGGTGTTCTAACCAAAACAAATCAGTGTCTTTCTTTTCTTGTATTGTTCCACAGTGTACCCACGTACAACAAAAATAGCAGTATGTTTTCTGAAAAACCCAGTGTCTATATATGTTGCTTGATTCTGGATTGGGGGGGGGGGGGATTGAGTCAATTTCCCTGTTTTATAACAAATGCCAGAAGGGCAACAGATTATTTGGGTTTCCCTTCTATATACAAGACATATTGAAAGAACAGTAGACAGATTTTGTAGCTTAGTTTAGGCATCAATAGCTTTGTTTAAAGAGGAGGGGAGAGGGGGTGCATAAAGTCTGCAAGCTATTTTTCACAACCTGTTGGCTAATAAATAAGACTGGGAGCCACGGAAGCACAGTATTTTCCTAAGTGTGCCCCTGTGTTGCTTTCCTTTGGTATAGCTCTGCTGTGATCCAGCTCCTGTTTATGAGGTGCTGCTGGTGTACAATGGTTCTGGGTACATCGTGTAACACCCTTAAGTTAAAAAGAAGAAAAGGAAATGGTTGTGGCGACTCCACAATTCTTCGGAGGATGGTGTAGGGCAGGCTGTTGCAGCGTAAATTGCTACTGTGAGCAGCCCACATCTAAGAGATTTCAGGAATGTATAAAGGGGAGGCAGTGGTGCTATGAGAGAAGGACTTCGGACTCTACTTAGCAGGAATGAGCTGCAGCGGACCCCAAACTTGGCAGGGCTATCTTATCATACTTTAAAGTGGGTGGAGTAAATAAGCACTACCATCTAAAGCAGGAATGGGAAACCTGCGGCCTTCCAGGTGCATTGGGCTGCAAATCCCATCTTCCCTGACCATTGGGCTGATGGGAACTGGAGTCCAACAGTACCTGGGGGATAACAGGTGCCTCAGCCCTGGTCTAAAGATCTCTGCCTAACCTCCAATGAGACCTTTTAAGCCCAGAGTCTCAAAGAACTTAAGAGCACCTCTAAGATGAGGCCCTTCAGGCAATGATCGTTCATGTGAGGACAGGGATGTGTGAAGATGCAAAACATTGAAGGGAAGCTCTGCATCTGATGCACAGCTCACAGCCTTGTCTTTTATACTCCTTAAGAACAAAACAGTGTAACTCACCGGGAAGTAAAGAAGCAGTGACCCAAACAGGATAGTCTCCAAGAGAACGAGACCAGATGCCTTAATGCTCTAGAAACGAAAACGAACGGGTACAAGAAATTAGACTGACACAGCCATTGCATTATTTGTTTCACATTATCTTTAAAATATTTATAGCAGAAACATTAAGAGGCTTGCAGATGAAATGTCATATTGGTGGGTTATAATCAAGGTGAATAAATGTTACCGATTTTAGCAAAAGACAGAGAAGACTGACCACCTAACAACCAGATTGGTAAATTAATTAACCCAAACACAGAATACTGGTGTTTAAACTGCTTTCAATACCTGTTAATATGTTTGCTTGTAAGCAGGTTCCCCTCATCAGGATTTACTTCCTAGCAAACAAGGTTGCAACATTAGCTCTATTGATATCAATATAATACAAGTCAGTGTAAACTGAAGCAGTCCATTTTAAATAGTTTAGTACAGATGCTTGGAGTGTGCTCAGACAGCATAATCACATCCATTTCTCCTATATGATTTAAACAGATGGCAAATATTCGCATGGGCTGGGCGTTTTCTGTAGCTTCACTTTCCTAGAGGGAAACACCATTTCCCTCACCCCAAGCTATTTTCTTTTACTGGTTGATTGAATTTATATCCCACCCTTTCTTCCCCACCCCCACCCCCAGCCTGCAAGCACACCCGCAATAATAAACAAAACAAAAAATTCTAAAACAGCTACAGTTTAAAATATTATTTTATCCAGTGATCTCAGGATTGCCATGAACATATTCTTCAGCCACCAAACGTCTGAGGTTTCAAATTTCTCCTGAAAGCTAATAATGTTGGAGACGGATGCACCTCGCTAGAGAGGGCTTTGCAACATATAAATGAACCTACCCGGACCCTTAGATCATTATCAGAACTTAAAGGGGAATTTAATTATGATATATACATATCAAGGCTGAGAGATGGATACCAAAAATGACTGTAATGTACATGATATATGATTTTAGAGCTATTCTAATCAGTTTTGTATGTTTCCTTTTTACAGTCAGCTCTGCTACTGCTATCAAGTAAATCCAAGGGCTTCTTGAGACAAGGCCCAGTAGCAGGTATAAGCAGTCCACCATAGCTGAAAATCTAGGGAACTGAAACCTTAGAATGTAAATTTTCCAAGGGGAAAAGCCTTACTTTTTTTAATGCCCCCAAACTCTCTTCTGGGGAACAAAACTGCTTGCTGCTTTACGGTGGCCTGATTATCTCTTTGGCACTGCCTTTAATAATTTCAACTATTTTGGCTTGCAGAATCAGAGTACATGCAATTCATGGCTACTGGCATTTTGGAATGTACATAATATTCAGAAGCTAAATTGGAAGGCTATTCGTTCCCATTGCTTCTTTTCTCTTGCCTCTTCTCCTATACCACCAGGGCCATCAGAACAGCCTTCAGCAATGCATAAAGCAGTGGTCAAGGGAAAAGAGAACCTGGAGGAGTTTAGGCATTCCCCAATGAGTAATACACTCTTGCTGCCATTCAATCATTTCTGCTGGGACCACTCAACTGCTCGTTGTGCTAGGAGGGAATCTGTTGTTCCTCCACCCTAGAGAATCATTAAAGATCTCTTTGCCAAAATGATGCAGCTGTCTTTAGGCATTGCCGTTTCCCACAGGCCGACAAACCAGGCAGCTTCTTTGGCATAATAAAGGTTGTCATCAAATGTCAAAACATTTCCATGCTGCCCTCTGCAATGGTTACACTTTGGCTAGCAAACTGGCATTAATGACTGCACATGTAGTGTACACGTAGGAAAATGACCATGGAAACACCAGCATAATTTCTTTTAACAGCTCAAGCTAATGTGCCGGAGCACCAGATATCAAAATCCTGTGCTAGGAACTTTCAGTTGGTGTAGAATATTAATTTCCACAATGGATGGTGGTCAGCTGATAGATGAATCTAAACACATCCTAAACAGTAGTACCTGGTGATGGTTATGCAATGGCTGTGTGCCTCCCAAAAGTCACTGTGATGTTTGTAAAGATGGAACAGAAGAAGGAGGAAGGAGAGAGAGGTATGAAAGTGTCCTGCTCAGTAGTAGATCATATGGTGAGGCAGCGGTACTCCTGACCTCCCAACAGCTGAGTCAGCTGCTGCTTACCAGGAAAGAGATGGGGAAAGTGAAAGGGAGGTCAGCACAGTGCAAGCACACCAGCCAAGCCAATATGGGATTCCTGCCAGTGCCTTTGCACTCTGCTGACCTCCCTGCCTCCTCACTCCATCGCAGCAGCAACTCAACTGCTGGGAGGCCAAGTGAGCACCACTGTCCCACCACACCATCAGCTACTGGACCTTCTTTTATAAACTCTAGCTTGCCTGTATGGTTAGTTTTTAATGCCTATCCATGGACTGTTCATGCATACACAGGGGGAATAAGCTATTTAAGACCCAGTGATAAGTGTATTCTTTTGGAAGTACATTACATTGATTTCAGTACAAGTGAATATCTTTAAGACTGCAGTCTATGTAGAACATATATAGCACTATAGAAGGTGCTGGCAGAGGCTCTTTGGCTGTCACTCTTTGGGGATGGAGGAGGATTTCATTTAGTCCACATTTTTTAACGAACTAGCCTAATTCGCACCCGCACCCCCCCAGGGATGGATCATAATGCATGGATCATAACATAATTATTCTTTGGATTGCACACTTCCCTGAATTTCAGAGTCCTCAACTAAAAAGAATAATAATAAAAATGCAAAAATGCAAATTTTAGAATAAAGTATTTTTTAGAAATATGCAAGATAATATATGCAATGATATAAGTGTTGTGTGACAAAATAGGCATTTAAATGTGTGTTAAAATATGAATTTCCATATGGATCACAGATTATGGCAAACATAAGACAGAACAGACTTACGAATGAGCACATGTGAAATAGACGCAGAATGGAAATAGAATAATCCTACCATTCTTACTCAGTCGATAAGAGAAAATATCAAGCACAAAAATGCCAATATTTCAGCATTTACATTCCTGGGTTTTGACTTGTCTCAGATTAAAGGAAATGTGGTGGCAGTTCTCCGTACATTACCCTTCGGGATCTTGAAACTCTCCCTTTTTTCTTTTCCAACTGGATGCATCCCATTTTGAGTGGGCCTTGGGGGTGTGGCAGAACACTAAAATGGCTGTCAGACACAAGAAGAGCTTTAAGAGGCAGGACCACAAAATGGCGCAGGCGAGCCTCTCCATCAGTGAAAAGAATGGCACCTGTCACCCACCAGGATGCTCACTCACAGAGCAAAAACATCTCTTCTGTTCAGAACAGAAGGGTGGGTGGGTGGGTGACCGGTCCCAAATGAAATATGGGCATGTTTAAGGGGATGTGCCAGTACAAATAGGATGTGGGCAGGAAGAGCAAACCATCTTTCATACAATGTGGATTTTTAAAAGGAGACCTTTCACAAGTGCTCAGAGGCACACTGGCATTCATGGACAACATGTTGATGACCCACTTACATGACTGGGGCAGTTATGCATTTAAATATATGAAGGCCATCTTTAATGATGCACTCAATATAGTCACTTCACCACAATGCAACAGGAAATGCTTTCATACAAAACACAAGACATACAACAGCAAGAAGACAAAAAGGACTATGTGCAACACAGAGAGGATGAGGCACAACTGCACAATGGTCCAATTGCCAAGTTTAAGAGTTGGTGACAATATGTGCTCATGCCTCTCTCCTGCAGTATGTATTTTTGTAGGCAGCTGCCTTTTTTGGTGCATGTTGCACATTAAAAAATGCACGCACCACCCTCGAGCTGGCATGCTCTGGGGGCAGATTATTACACAACCTAACGAAGGGTAAAACTATAAAATAACAATCAAGATAAAGCAAGCATAGCAATGCAGCAAAATTCAGCAGTGGAAACCAGCAGAGAGCAATAAAATCATCAGAGTAAAAACCAGTCGACTGATTTGCTGGAGGGAAGTAGAAAAAGAGGGAGAAGAAGGAGAAGAAGAAGGAGAAGGAGAAGAAAGACAGGCAAGCCTCACTGGGAAAGGCATTTCAGAAAAAGAATTCCATACAGGTAGAATAAGGGTGGGTGAGGTTTTTCGGTTGAGGGCCATATTGACCCATTGGCAACTCTCTGTGGGCCACATGGTAAAGTAGGTGTGGCGGATGTGGAAAAGTAGGTGTGACCAAGATGGGAACATTGACATGGTAGAATCAGTAAATGAACATTTCCCAAGTGAATCTCCCTCTCCCACTCACTCAATTCATTTAATTAACTTTTCTCTCCTTTCTCCCAAAGTCATTCCTTTTGTCTTCCAACCAACTGCATTCCATCTTCCCTCTCTGCCACCAAACCAAACCAACACACCATTTGCACACCCATGCTTTTATTATTAAGCAATAAAGTGTTGCTGCTGGCTACTCTGCTTGTCCCATTTTGATGCACGTGGGCAGCACTTGGGACAGATTGCTGGTGACTGTTGTGTCTTTAGCCACTGACAGCATTGCAAGCAGCTACTGAGCACGGCTATTAATAGGACTACAAGAAATTATCTCTCTAGGATTGCTATAACAACAAGGAATCAAAAACAAGGAAAGACTGGGCTGTTTGGGGAGCTGCACAAGTGGAACCTGGCTGATTTAAACTGGAAAGTGCTTGGATAAACTCTGAGGATGTTAAAAAAAAAAAAAAAACCATGAAAAAGGACGGGGGAAATAGGGATCTTTATTTAATTTATTTGCATTGTTTTAAGCCTTCGGTTTTGCTGCAGTGAAATGCCAGGGGGTCCCCGCAGGTTGCAATAAACTTTTGAGGGCCATGTATGGTCCATAGGTTATGGACTGCCCACCCATGAGCCAAAGGAAAACTCCCATGTATTCTCTTTGAAGGTGTAAACTGAGCCTTCAAAATCAACTTCAAGCATTTGGAGTGTGCATACTCAGGAGTAACAACTTTGCTAGAATTTCTACCACACACACAGAGAGAGAGAGAGAGAACTTTGGAAGCCTTGTAGTGCTTCTGCAATTCCTCGTAGATATATAAGGCTCTGCAAGCTCATTTTTCTTTTGAATTGGGAAAGTATACTTCATTATCTCCAAGCCATATATTTGTCAAAAATGCTTATGCCAAAGGCCAGCTAGACTGTGGATACCACTTTAAAACTGAGGGTGTGTGTGTGTGTGTGTGTGTGTGTGTGTGTGTGTTTGTGTGTGTGTGTGTGTGTGTGTGTGTGTGTGTGTGTTTTCCTTGAAAAGGCAGAAGAGGAAGGAAAGAACAAGAAGTCATCAATCACAAATGAATCACATCCAGGAGGAAAGAGTATTAGTGTTCCCCAAGCAATTATTCAGTTCACCCACCTCCTGATCTTTTTCTCTAACACAAGAAATGTAAATCTGTCAAGGTATGTTATGATGAAGATAAGTTGCTCTGTGTCTTCTGGTATAGAGACTCTGTTCCGCACCATATACATGATCCTTCGAAGGCTTGAAGCAGGCTGATACGGAAGGAATCCTGCAGCCAAGGTGGCAAAGTACATATTCTTTAAGATCCGCCATCCCAAATGGGTGCATTCCAGATGTTTCAGCATGGCCAACAGCCAGGAGTTGTAGCCCCAAACACCTGGAGGGCATTAGGTTGTGGAAAGCTGCTTAAAACCGTCCTCTAACTAGGGTTTGCTAATGCAGATGTGAAATTCTCTGTTTCCTTTGTGTTTGCTCACTGGTCAGACATCCCTCCATGCAGACGCTGGTGGTATTTGCTCACACCAGATTTTGTTGCTGCTGTTAACCAACAACCTGTGGATTGTATGTAATTAAATCGTTTAAATGACGTAGTTCTGTGGAGTGTTTTGTGTTTTGCCTTCAACCAGAACCTTCGGTGGAGGAACACAGAATTGTAGAGTTGGGAGGGAACTTAGTGGTTAAGAGCGGTAGTCTCATAATCTGGGGAACCGGGTTCGCGTCTCCGCTCCTCCACATGCAGCTGCTGGGTGACCTTGGGCCAGTCACACTTCTCTGAAGTCTCTCAGCCCCACTCACCTCACAGAATGTTTGTTGTGGGGGAGGAAGAGAAAGGAGATAGTTAGCTACTTTGAGACTCCTTAGGGTAGTGATAAAGTGGGATATCAAATCCAAACTACTACTACTACTACTACTACTACTACTACTATTCCTCTTCTTCTTCTTCTTCTTCTTCTCCAACCCCCTGCAATGCAGGAATCATTTGCCCAATGTGGGGCTTGAACCCAGAACCTTGAGATTAAGAGTCCCATGCTCTACTGACTGGGCTATCCAGGAGCTGTCCAATGTGCTTAATCTAGTTATGAAGGAAGAAAACGTAAACATGAAGAAAGCAGCTTTTAGACATAGAGACCGCAAGGACCTTCCACTGCGCTACAAAAGGTGCTCAGGGATGAAGGGTCCCTGAGAATTCAACAGAATCCTCTCCCTACCCAGTGCATATGCACAGGTACATAGGTGTGACTCCCACAGTGCCGTCCAGCCTCGAATACAAGTCGCTTATCCTTCAAACGCAAGCAACACAAAGAAGGGTGGAGCAAGATCAGTGGCTTCCAGACCTTTTCAGGCCTTTGCCCCCTTGGTTCCATAAACTCATCCCCAGCGCCCCCTACCCTACCATGTAAAAACCATTATTCAGAATAGTGGTTTGCACAACCCACTAAGGAAGACAACAACACAATTCAAACCGGTAACAATTAATTGCACATTTATTCAAAAGCCAAATAAAACTATTTTGTTTAATTAATTCAACAAAAGGGTTGAATTTGATCCAGTGATACCAGGTTTTCTAAGTTGGATGGTCATTCACTGTAACTCCAGTGCCCCCTACCTTGCCTCTTAAGTAATCCCTTTGCCCCACTTTGGGGACCTCTGGACTAGTTGGGGGATATGGGAGTTACATGCAGCCTCTCCTATAGTTGCTCTGTGCCTATGGGCTTTGTGTGAGCATAGGGAATTGTCTTTGCCTGGGTGCCACATCCACAGATATCTGGCTTGCGGCTGGCCCTGTTCTGTGGAACAGCATTCCTATAGAGGTGCCAGTTATCTGCACCTTCCAGAAACAACTGAAGACTTTTTTTTTGTTCTGTCAAGCTTTCCAAGCTAGATGAATAGGTCTCTGCCACAGAGGCCTCCGCTGAATAGTTTGCTAAATTCATTCGCCACTATTATTTGTGCTGTTTTATAACTCCTTTTAGCTATTTTTTATGATATTATGTACATCACCTTGAAAGAGAGATGCAGAAGGTGATTGAGAATATAATAACCATAACCCCTGTCTTAAAGTTACCAGTGCGTGCACCGCCACAAGACTATTACCTTATTGACATATCAGGATCATTTAAAATGTCAACTGACACTCATCTCATTTGTGTATGCTTATGTATATATACATAATACAACAGAATATTACGTACGTTCACAGACATACATATTCATTGATCAAAGGCCAACGCAAAGCTATGTTCCCTGAATTAAAAGCGTTCTGCCTTTGTTTTTCCACTGAACACTTGGGAGGCTAATTTCCATTCATGATGCATGTCTCCTTAACAGTATCAGTTATTTAAGACAGCCATTAAAAGCCTATGATATTACCATAATGAAGCAAAACTTTAGAGAGTTAGAACAGAGCTCTTCAGATAAGTTACCACCAGGCTGTTAAACAGATGCCTTTTCTCTGTAATGGGATTACAGGACTGATGTACAGGCAACTCTCGCTGTAACATAAATCACAATTGTAGCAAACACATGTCTCATGATCACGGCGAACACAAAGGATTTGCCATGGAAAGAAAGAAATAAAGGGGGGGGGGTGGAAACAAAGCAGGGAGGCAGCAAAATTGTTGAAGCCAGTTCTGAGGTTTCCTGCCAGGCATTTAATTGGGGGAACTGACAGGAAGTTATCCAATACAGAATCTGTTAGATAGATGCAGTTGCTTCTGCAATGATTGCTTAGGAAAGCTAAATAGAAATGCCTGTCTATTTATAGAAAGAGGTGATTGCAGCTATTAATTTGAGCAGTGGGATTCAAGTATTTTATGTGCATTTGATTTCGCTGGTTTCTGAGTAAACTGGAAGGCTATTTTAAGGCTGAATCGTTCTGCACAGAGCTGTCACAGCATTTTCTTCTTTATTAGAGATTTTCTTGGTTTACAAAAGTACATGCCTTGTCTCTTCTTTCAGGTTGTACAGTCTTTCTTACAAATCAGTTACATTTGTTGTGAGACATTAGTGTTGAGTACAGTAGAAGGTTGGGGGAGAGGAAGGGTGGAGTGATGAGGCTTATATTACTTTTATATAGTGTACGTGTGTGGTTTCGTGTCAGCGTCAACTGGGTAGGTTCTCTTTCTATTCGTTTATTACATTTCCTTGGTAGTGAGAGGTATTGGGGGGCCAGGGTGTGGCTGGTTGTCTGTGGTTGACTGCAGTGGGGCTTGTTTGCATTTGTGGAGGGCTTGTTGGGTCAGGTAAGCCAGACTGATCTGTATGATGTTGGCCGATTCTTGTTGCTGTGCTGTTAGGCTGTGTATGTGATAAACGGAAGCCATACTGGGGTGAAGGCGTCTTCTTCTATTTGTCCCCATGTCCATTTCAGTTTATTGGTTAGTTTTTCTAGTACAGTGGTACCTCAGGTTACAGGCGCTTCAGGTTACAGACTCCACTAAACCAGAAATAGTACCTCGGGCTAAGAACTTTGCTTCAGAATGAGA
Organism: Podarcis cretensis; assembly: GCF_951804945.1. NCBI lineage: Eukaryota > Metazoa > Chordata > Lepidosauria > Squamata > Lacertidae > Podarcis > Podarcis cretensis. Next base: position 22,141,864 of record NC_137181.1, read on the forward strand.
ACAGAAATCGCGCGGCGGCAGCGGGATGCCCCATTAGCTAAAGTGGTACCTCAGGTTAAAAACAGCTTCAGGTTAAAAACAGACCTCTAGAACAAATTAAGTTCTTAGCCCGAGGTACCACTGTAAGGCTGTTTCCCATACTATTTGATACCACTGGTCCATGTTTATTCTTGACAGGTCTCTCCAATGTCTGGCTAGGAGGCTTCTGACTGCCGAGAGCAGGTGGGTTATAAGCTCTGTATAATGTGAATGGTCATTATGATCTTGGAAGATGCTCAGTAGGGCCAGTTCTGAGGTGACTTCTAATACCTGTGTAGTTATTTTGCATATTTTATTTATTTATTTCAAGAAGTCTGAGGCTGCAATCCAAATCCTTCAAAGTCAATGGCTGGGGAAGCGGGTAGGAGGAAGACACACAGAGCAGGTTCGGATGGCCTTTAGAGGACTGTGATTGCAAGTTTGGGCGGCTCCACTGTGCCATAGACCTCAAGCAAGTAGTAGGGGTTCAAATCCACCCAGTTAGGGTCATAGTGACATGCCTAACACAGTCCTTCCTGCAACTAGCTTGGAATTCAGCACTTTGCAGATCTGGGCAATTAACCTCTGACTAGAGATGGACCAGGGTTGGATAGACCAGCCTGTTTCCATTTTGTGTCATTTTCACATACACCCAATCATAGGTCCATTCCATTCAGTGGGGAGGGAGTTGCATGGAAAAAAACCACACATATAAATTGTACTAATTCCATATGCATTCTATATGCATTCTTCCTCTAAAATAAGCATGTTTGTAGGCTTTTCAGTTTCCCCCTAAAACACAAACTTTTGTGAACATTTTTGAACCAGAACCGCATTGCAAAATCCAACCAAGTGCGTAATCCAATCAATAGCTACAATCTGATTGGCATCTAAGTCCAGGAATGAAAAATGAGGTTGGTTTGCTTCAAAACGTGGACCAAACGAATTTCTCCTCTGCCTCTACACCAGAGCCTTCGATTTTGACTGTGACAAATTTGGGTCACTCCCTTATGGGCAAAGCACACTTACGACATGTAAGAAAACAGGCAGGAAGATTAGAAGGGGGGAAATGTTTCCAAGTTTACCTTTGCTTTGCGAAACCGGTAGACCACGAGCATGCTTATGAAGTCCAGCAGCATACAGAGAGTTTGGAATGAGATGATAGCAAGCCGTAAATACTTGTCCTCCTGTGCATAGCAGGGAGTATCATCTGTGCAGTAAGAACATCCTTCCCTGCAGGGTAAGCAGCTGTAGATTTTCTCCAACATCTCGCCTCCAGAAAAATGGCTCTCTGCAACCTTTCCTAAAAGTATCAGATATAGGGAGGGCAGGAGAGAGAGAGAGAGAGAGAGATAAAATGGGGGTATTTGGAGGGGCCATTTGCTTGCCTTCCCGGTGACCCATGTTCCACCCTCCCATTTTTCTTAACCATATAAAGCTTTGAGACAAAGCTGCCATTTTGGAGGTAGTAGCAGAAGACCGTCCTACTCTCGAGTAGGACCCTGGCAGAGACACATGCCTGACTGGCATGTTCCCTCCCTCCTGGTCGATCGTTTGGGAGCTTCAAAAGCTTTCTTCTGCCCGAACATCACAGCGACCGATGCCAACAGACATCGGCACACTTAGGGATCTGCAGAGTCTTTGCAGCTTGCGTAACAGACCTCAGCATCTCAGCATTTTGGCTAATCTATTTTATTTACTTATAAACACACACGGAGCACTGCAACATGGCTCCTTCTCTCTCTAGCATCAGACAGCAAAGAGAGAGAACAGAGGACAATAGTCCAACTTCACAGAACACAGTAACACAAACATCCTGTCTCCGTCACTTCCCACTCTGTGGAGTCAAAACATACACCGCCATGTGATAGACAACAATCCCATGACTGCAATCACGGAGCAGGAATTCTAACATCAGATACCTGCGGGAAACCGACAAGAAATGCCCAAGCACAAGAGGGCTATCCTACCTTGTGGTTTGCAGCAACTTATATTCAGAAGCATGCTGCCTTCAATAGTGGAGGAAGAGCATAGCCTTCCTGTCTAGTAGCCATTGATAGCCATATCCTCCATGAATTTGTCTCAGCATTTCTCAAAGTATGAGGTCCCAAGGCTCATTATGGAAATGTGCCAGCCCAGTTTGTGTATGCCTGCCTAGACTGGCTGTCAGGGCTGGAGTCAGAGGCAGGTCAACACAAAGAAGCAGAGTTAGCTGTCAGTGACTGTTAGCTCTTTATTCGAGAACATGACATACAAACTCAGCTACACTTCCCAGTAACTCTTGCCCCTATAGAGAAGTTGCCCGGACTAAAGGGGCCTTCCAACCTTTAGTGTATTTTTGGTCTTTGTTGTAAGCCGCCCAGAGTGGCTGGGGAAACCCAGCCAAGTGGGCGGGTTACAAATAATAAATTAATTGTTGTTGTTGTTGTTGTTGTTGTTGTTGTTGTTGTTGTGAGGCTCCCTCTCTTCTGGATGTCTCCCAAGCAGTCTCAAACTGCATCTGTCCACCTCTGGTCTCTGTTCTGCTCTCCCCACTATCCTGCATGTTCTTGGAGACAAAGGGGGAGCTTGTCACAGCAGGAGAGGGGGACACACACACACACCCGGCTTCAGCCTCTACGTCTGAACTGCTCCCTGTCACAGGGTCCTCCTGCTCACTAAACCCTGTCCCTCCAGTATCCAGCACCTCCTCCCAATCTTTCCCTTCTGGCAGCTCATCGGTGTCCCACCACCAATCCCTGGGCTCTGAGCCTTCCTCCACTGGGTTTTCCCTTGGGGGTTCCCTGGCTGGCGCCTTCCACCGCTCCTGGCACTGGCCAGCTGCAGGCTGGACTAGCATGATCACTGGCTTTAAGATTGCGATTTCCTAAATATTTGCCCTTCGCTTCCGATTCCTCACTCCTGTAGGAAATGCCTGACCCTACTGCCTACCTTCTGATGTCCATCTAGGCTGCGAGTATCCTTTCAAGACCCTGATTAAATTGGGCAGTGAGTTCCCTCTGGAGGCCTTGGCCTTGAACAGGACCATTTTCCTCTCCCTGCCCTCAGCTGGAGTCAGTTCTCCTACTGAGCCTTCTCTGGTCCTTTAAAAAAGAATGAACTGGGCTGTTTTTCTGGTGTTTGCATCAGGAGCAGAACCCCAAATGGAAATCCATCTGCCCTGCTATCTCAGCAACCCACTTCAGCCTCCCAGTTCTGTCTCGACCCAAAACCGTGCAGCCTCGCCGAAAGCAGAAGGATGGCAAAGTTTTCAGTGGGAAAAGCATCTGGCCGGCAAAATCTTGATTATTAATGATGGTGAGCAAGCAAGAACACAGCTTGACTTTCAGGTTCCTTGCTGGGTTTGCAGAGCTGGCAGTTTAGATAAACAATCTTTTTAAAACTAATGTGCTGAGGAAATTTCACAGAGCATCAGAGGCTGCAGAAACAAAAAAATCTCCACAAATTTCGCTACGGCAACATTGCCTTCTAAAGTAGAAATGAAAAATGTGTGCATATATAAAGGTAACAGCACTTCTGGCCCCCTCTAACCCAGTTTTTTCCACTGAATCGCTGCTCCCCATCTAGGGAGCAACCATATAACTGTAGTAATTAAGCAAAATTCTGCTCAGTTAGCAGATAGCTAAGGTAAAACATGACCCACAGAGGCTGCAATCCAAAACATGCTTACCAGGCAGGAAGTCCTATTGAAACAGTGGTGCTGACATCTGAGATACACACACTTATAAATGGACCTTTTTTTAAAAAAAATTATTTATTTATTTATTTGAAATGCAACAAGGCAGTGTATAATATTAAAAAACAGAATACTACGATGGCATATTTTTTTTTTAAAAAAAAACACACTAATAAAGACTGGTTGGTAAAATAATTCTAAAAATCACATTCCATATTCCAAAGGCCTGTCAATGAAATACAGCTTTTAAAAGATGTCCATAAGAAGGCAGGGCCTGCCACACTCAAGACCTGGTCCCTAATAAAGGCTGGCCAAACCTTCACCAAAACTGCCCCATCAGAAGATCTCAGTGATTGAGGTGGAGCATAAGGAATCACGAAGTCCTTGCAGTACTTTGGGCCCAAGTTGTTAAGACAAATTAATCCTGCGCAAGCTTCTGCACTGCTCCGAGCTTAATACATTTTGCCCTTATTTTGAATCTATAGTCCCGCCATCCCTCCTCACAGCTGCGTTTTCTTGCTCCAGGAACATTTTACATTCTAATACTTCTGTCCAGAGTCATCTCTCTCTTCTTGTCAGACTTCAGCGAAAAAAAGAAAACCCTCCCCAAAAGCTATGCAAACAGACCTCCAGGTCATGCTGTTTCTTTTGCAGCAACCATCAGCCTCCACCAGTTCCTCATCGTGCATTCATTTCCACAAAATCACCTCTTGGATTCCCAGAGTAACAGCCCTTTTTATGTTGCAGTGGAGGCGACAGGCTACATTTTACATTTTGAATTAGTAGCTTTTCTTTCATCGTTTGACAACCTTCACCACTCTTGACACTAGCTGTCTCGCCCTTTGGTTTTGATGAGACACATATATTCCGTCTGGCAGGCTGAGAGTCACATCAAACAGCTACATCTCCAAGGATGAAGGGAATTTCTGGATGTGTCACATTATGCCAAAGAGGGTTTTGCTTTAAAAAAAAAAGTCCTCAAATTTACTTGCACGTAAGTACTATTTAATCAATAGTATTTTGCTTAATTTAATTTTTTGTTTTTGGTGTGTGGGCCATTTGTTTTCAAGTGAGAAAACCCTGAAAGGTTTTCTTTAGAAAAAATCATTATTTGTTTACTAAATTTATATGCCAGCCCTCCTTCAAAGGGTGGCAAATATGTCAATATGTACTAAAACAGTAAAATTTAAACTTCTAAAAAGAGTTAAGAACTCCTGAAAGGAACCACCTACCCTCAAACTAATAATATTAGGGTTGCCAGGCATAGGACTTTCAGCCATCAAATGCCTAGGTAAACGGTTTGCACCAGACCTTTAAATCTAGTAATGGTAAAGGTAAAGGGACCCTTGACCATTAGGTCCAGTCGTGATCGACTCTGGGGTTGCGGTGCTCATCTCGCTTTATTGGCTAAGGGAGTTGGCATACAGCTTCCGGGTCATGTGGCCAGCATGACTAAGCCGCTTCTGGCGAACCAGAGCAGCGCACGGACACACCGTTTACCTTCCTGCTGGAGTGGTACCTATTTATCTACTTGCACTTTGACGTGCTTTCGGACTGCTAGGTTGACAGGAGCAGGGACCGAGCAACGGGAGCTCACTCCATTACGGGGATTCGAACCACCAACCTTCTGATTGGCAAGTCCTAGGCTCTGTGGTTTAACCCACAGCGCCACCCGCGTCCCTTTTAAATCTAGTAGCAAATGCTAATAAAGTTTATATCTATCTAAATCAAAGGAACCTCTAGTAAGCTAGAGCCATGATACGGAATGCCATGTGTGAGAGAAAGCCTATGTGAATGACTGGCAATGCCATTTCCCCCTTGCCTGTAGGCTGGAACTACATATTACATTTATAAACATGGGTTCCCAAGCAGGTAATACAAACGTGGAAATGGAGGAAGCATTTGCAGCAGAGAACCGGAAGGAAGGAACACCTCCTGCGCCTATTGATTCTTCCCTGGGTTTACTTCTGTTCCTGGAGCCCAGCTGGGTAACACAGAAAACATGGGATAGCTCAGAACCCCATGTCTTCATTGTAACATATGGTTCTGCCTTTAATCATTGCAAGAGAATAGCAGTCATCGTGATACCTTCTGTCCATGGCAAAAAAGTCAATGGGGAAAGAACTGCATGTTGTCAGCTCTCTCAAAGTAATGTAGTTTCCCCTTCATCTTGCCATTTTTCCAGCTGCAAGAGTCAGGGGTCTGCACAGAAACTCAGAAATAGCAGAAAGCACTAGATGCACAGGAAATGTCTTTGAGCATTCATTAACAGATGATCATCAATCTCCTCCACCAGACTGCCCAAACTCAATGCTGTTCACTTACCCTAGCTAGTGGAACTGTAGCTAGACTAACCCATCAACATCTCCCTGCTAGAGGTCACTATGGTCTGCGCTAACTATGGTATGCCAAGATTTCAAAAACTGGGTTCCAGGTCTGGGAATCCTGAGATAACCTGCACCAGAATTTTTCAGAGATTTACCACACTAGATCACATGGTAGACTTTCGATGTATAAAGCAGGATTCCTCAACCTCGGCCCTCCAGATGTTTTGAGAATACAATTCCCAGCATCCCTGACCACTGGTCCTGCTAGCTTGGGATCATGGGAGTTATAGGCCAAAAACCTCTGGAGGGCCGAGGTTGAGGAAGCCTGGTACAAAGGAAGGATAAAAACTGAACCCTGCATACCCCTCAAGACATAATTCTAACCCAACTTTTGCGATCATCAAAAATATTTGGCTAAGACACAGCAAGGACAGAAAGATGCTCTTGTACATTGGTCTGTGGGGCTAGAATTCCTTACCCCCAAACTTCCTTAGAAGCCAGAATTTCCTTTGATGTCCACAAGTCTGATTTATGTTAAATGCAATAGTGGGAGGTAATTGGCTGATCAAATTAAACTAATCATTGTACTAGCCATGATGGCTATGTTCTGCCTCCACTATTGGAGGCGATATGCTTCTGACTACCAGTTGCTGGAAATCACATGTGAACAGAATGCTGTTGCACTCAGGTCCTGTCTGCTGGCTTCCCAGGGACATCTGGTTGGCCACTGTGAGAATAGGATAGTGGACTTGATGAGCCTCTGACAGGGGCATGATACAGCAGGGTTCCTCTTATGTACTAGCAATGGGGAGTATAAACACCCTCTTCCAGGAAATGATGCAAGGTGAGAAGGGCTTAAACCCTTGAATGCAGAGCCAAAAAAACCTCAATTGCCCAGGGCCTCCATTTGTTGCCTCCTGAAGTTCTGTACACTGGGAAAACCAGCAGCTGGTTTATACAGATGTATAATAGAACAATGAAATTTCAAAAGGGAAATCAGCAAAACTAAAGCGCTTATAAATGGGAACGCAACACACTTCTGCTCTAATGCTGATACCACAAATTGCTGCTGCCCAGCAGCAAAGGGGTTTTAAAGGAGGGGTGGGAATTATATTTATTTACAAATCAAATACACTTAAAAGTAGGTATGTTTTACAGGATTCTCCAGAGTATCACAGATGACAAACCACAGGGCTAAAATTCCTTAAGTGATTATATAATCCCTCCGTTGCAGGCCATTGGGAATATACTGTATAGCCCTGACAAGGATAAAAAGGAACCCTGCATTATTAATACGCTCTCTCTCGCTCTCTCTCGCTCTCTCTCCCCCCATCTCTCTTTCAAACCAAAGCAAAGGCACTTACTGTGAAAGCTGTTCATTGAAAACATTTTGGGACGATAGAATCCAGCCTTACAAACGCACTTGTAGGCTCCGAGTACAAATCCATGGCCCTTCACTGGCACACACTGGAAGGAAGGAAGGAGAAAGGGAGAAGATGAAAGAGGTGCCCACTCACTTTCCCAGAGATGTTGAACATCTTCACCTTGATCCTGACAATACAGCAGGGGGCTTTCCTTTACACAAAGCAAAACAGGGTTTTTTCTTTGTTTTTTAAGGCTCAAACAACAACTGTGATTTGTTTTAACTGTTTTTCATTCTGAATTTTAAAATATTGCAACCCAAGCTGGAACCTGCTGGTGATCGATAAGATACCGTATTTTTTCACTCTATAAGATGCACCAGACCACAAGACGCACCTAGTTTTTGGAGGAGGAAAACAAGAAAAAAAATATTCTGAATCTCAGAAGCCAGAACAGCAAGAGGGATCGCTGCGCAGTGAAAGCAGCAATCCCTCTTGCTGTTCTGGCTTCTGAGATAGCTGCGCAGCCTGCATTCGCTCCATAGGACGCACACACATTTCCCCTTACTTTTTAGGAGGGAAAAAGTGAGTCTTATAGAGCAAAAAATACGGTAATTAATGTAGCTGTGGCAGTGATCGTAGCAGTGACAAAAACAGCAGCTATCCAGCAGTGGGACTGAATGCCTTGGGCTCGCCTTCACTGGAGATATTCAAAGCAGAAGATTGTAAATCCCTGCACTGAGGGAAGTGGTCTAACTAGGCAACCTCCAAAACATCCCTTCCAACTCCCATGTTCTGTGATTCTAGGCCAGGGCATCTTCACTGCACGAATACTTTGTATTAACATGGCACAGCTGAACTGCCTCAAAACAACAACATATGCAGGCTGGCATAAAAATGAAGTTATTTAAAGTAAAAAACCAGGCTATTCCCGTCATTTAGATTTATCAGTATTAGCAGACCAATGTTACAATAAGCATCACAGCAGGCTCTAATTAGCATGCAGGCCATGAATATTTAACTGGAACAACATATCTATGCATATATGTCTACTTGTGAAGTCACAGCCACCTGTGGATAATAGCTTTATGACACTTTCTGTGGTCGCAGAGACAAAAATGAGGTAGCGAATCCCAGCACAGAAAATGGAGATTTACAGTAAAATGTTGAGTTGGACAACTGATCTCCAGTTTCAGATAAACATGATCAAAAGGGAGCAATCTGAGGGCAGTCTAACTTTATATGTAATGGTAAAATGAAACAATATAATGGGATAACCCACATTCGCTGGTGTTCCACATTGGTAAGTGATATACAACATCATCATCATCATCATCAATGAATTGCTTCCCATGCTGCACCTCAAAATGATTTACAGTGGAAAAAAAGCATCTATGAAACAGTTACATACACAGTATTGGTCCGAATATAATCCGCACCCGAATATAAGCCGCACCTTAAAATTGAAGGGGGGGGGGAGAAAAAAGGAAAAATACACGAATCTAAGCCACTCCCTCCCTTGCTGCTCCTGGCTGCAGGGGGGGGAGGGGGAGCCGTGCTGCGTTGCCGGCGGCCTTTCCCCTTCCTTGCTCTCTCCCTTCCCGGCCTTGGGGGAGAGGAAGGGGGACTATGCATGGGGTGGGCACCGCTTTGCAGTGCTCCTGGCGCTGTTTGCCCCGTGCTCCTGGCTGCATACCGCAAGGTTGCGAATATAAGCCACACTTTAACTTTCCACAGTCAGAATTTGGGGGAAAAGTGAGGCTTACATTCAGGCCAATACGGTATTAAAAAGGTCAAAGAATTGCATATATTAAAAACACAGAGAGAGACTAATTAAAACAGCCGCAGCACTTCTTTCACCTCTGGTGGACTTGCCCTAGAGTGAAGGTTTTCTGGGAAATGATTTATAATGAACTGAAAAAGGTATTTAAGTATACCTTCCTCAAGAAACCAGAGGCCTTTCTCTTAGGCATTGTTGATCAGAGTGTGCAAAAGAAGGATCGAATCTTTTTTATGTATGCTACAACAGCAGCAAGGATACTCATCGCTAAAAGCTGGAAAACTCAAGAATTACCCACACTGGAAGAATGGCAGATGCAACTGATAGACTATATGGAACTGGCGGAGATGACTGGCAGAATCCGAGACCTGGGAGAAGAACTGGTGGAGGAAGACTGGAAGAAATTTAAGGACGATCTACAAAAATATTGTAAATTGTATGAATGTTAAGAAAGATGTAAGATTAGCAAAAACATGGCTTCAACAAACCAGTTATAAAGAATATAAATTTAAATTTAATTGGAAGACGAAAAGATAAATTTTGGATAAGTAATATTTTATGATTAAGTTTCAATAAGAGTATGTTAAATCCCAAAATTTGAGATATTAATATTGGAAAATTATATTATATGAATTAAATCAAGTTAATAATTTGCTGGTAAAATTTATGAGTTTAGAAAGCAGGAACAAGGGTTGTGAGGAAGTCCAAAGATGAGTATGAAATGTGGATATTGGAAAAGATTGTGTTATTATCTATGTATTTTATTGTTAAACTAAAAAATTTAATAAATATTATAAAAAATAAAAAATAAAACAGCCGCAGCACATACATGAAATAAACTCAAATCCAATATAGACACCACTGTGATAAAGATCCCCCTTTGGAAGGCTTGTTGAAAGAGGAATGCATTTAGCAGTTGACGGAAAGGTGATATACGATGGGAGGGAGCTCCAAAGGTACATCATTGTCCCTACTCTCTCCTTATTTTGCATTTTGAAGATATTTTAAGGTTGATTTTTAAACATTTAGTTAGTTTGAGCTGTGAGAATTGTTAGTTTCTGTTATCACTGTGCAGCTGCGTGGAGTCACAGGACTCTGTTTACATTCCAGGGCTTCCAGACTGTTGGCAGTTTCATGGGAAAGGAGACGGGATGTATCCTCCCCAAGTTTTCTACCAAAGCCAGAGCAAACTTTAAAGCTGTCAAAAGTAACCTTACAGTAACTCTTCCCCCTCCCCAAAACCCACTCCCAATTTCACAGCATATGCATAAATACTTATCCAAGCCTATTGGAAAAGCGATGAGGCATTTGCTCCGAGTAGATGGTATAACAAAATATGCAATTGCCACTCGCTGAAAACTCACTCAACAATGCAGACTCACCAGGGATGCAATCAAACGTGACACCATTCTGGACTAGCGGATACCTTTTATTTCATTCCAACCAAAATTTTCAAATCCTAGAAGCAATTTTGCATCTGTTGTGTGACTATAATGCTAGTCAGAAATTTTACTGAGCTCTGAACATAGTGCAATTGTAGATGGATGAATTGTGTCCTGTATTCTTGCATAAAATAAGAATCAAAATGGCCTCTAGGAAATTGTGAGGTGCACATCCTCTATAGTATACACCAAGGAGAGATGGGCTGATGCGCTTTGGGTGAAAAAGCAATATATAGATACCCTATAATATACCATTTAGAAGTAGCCAGGGTTTTCTTCCTCCTCCGTTATCAATACTCATTTATTTATTTACATTTATATATACTGCCCATGTGAGCATCATAGGGTGGCCTTCCACAGAACCACAAAAATACATAACACAATAGCAAACACAACACACAGCCAGCCACCACTCTTCCATGTATGTTTTAAAGCAAATATTTTTCAATATCATAAATCAGCGCGTCACAATGAGGAGGGCTCTTCACCTGTTCCCTATTCCCGAGCCTGCTCTTCTCTGCTTCCACTTGTGACCTGGCACTTGCGCCCATTCCTAGAACCTGACTGATCCTTCTCTGAGGGCAGTTTTCTTTCCCCCTTTTCGAGGAGAGCTGGGGTTCCTTCGCAGCCTTCACCTGCCACAGCTGCGCTGGGCCTTAAATCTCTTTAACTCCAGGCGGATTGGCTCACCTCCAGGCTGCGCGCTGGAAACACGGGACTGCCATGCTCTAGACCACGAAGCAGAGATGCCTTCAAGGGCCCAATAACAATGAGGCAGGCTCTTAATCAAAAAGCTTGCTGCTGGGTTGGTCTAAACACGTTGCAGTTTCACAGCTTAAGGATCTGAGGCTGCCCAGATTTCACACATACACCCTATCAAGTCACCTCCTTATGAAAGAAAGGTCACACATGAAGACAAGCCTACAGATAGATAGATTGTTGGTGGTTCAGCTTGGTTAACTTTAATCAATGTGATTCATCATTGCAAAGAGAGAAGAAAATGAATAATGGGATGCCAGGTATTCTGGGCAGGCTATTTTGTATTGTTAAAATTAATCAGCTTTCTGGCTACATATTCAAAGTACATACATGAGCTTGAAGGAAACAAATTATCAACTCATGGACCAATGATTAGTGATTAAATTATTTGGGGCAAGAAGCCTGACAATGCCGTCTATGCATCCAATGCTTCAAAAATCATATTTCCCTATTAACCTCAGCTGCAAGATTCTTCGACTGACATATTCAATTTAAAGCTCAGTTAAAAAGTTAAGGGGCATCCATCCAAACAGCCAGATTAAGCCTGCCAATTGCAACTTAACATCAGTAGTTTTCAGGCAAACACATCTACTGTGCTAGTTTCAGCCTCCCCAACTGTCTGGGCTACTTCAGGAATATAAATTGAATCTATCCAGAGAGGCAGCCTTGTTAATCCATTTCAGAAACAGTGAAGAATCTTATGACACCTTAAAAGCTAAGAGACAGCAGTGTCCTGGACCACAGCAGGAGTTAGATCTCAAATAAAGAGGGGAAAGAACTGGCTGAGGAACAAGACTGAGTCCTTGAACTTGAGACCAAGACTAGTGACCTGCACCTGGGGCTTTGCACCAGCGCCCCTACAGGCAGTTCCTCCTTAGACTGAACAACCTGGAAAATGAAGTTCCATCATGCAAGACACCAATTGCTCACCAATACCTGCTCATTGGTGCAGATGACATACCAGGCAGGAAGAAAAGGAAAAGCACCTAATTTCTGGGCTATGGGTCAGAGGGCTTTCCTTTTAATGATATTCATTCCTCAGCAATGGTGGGTGGAGCATAGGAAGGATGGTCAAGGCCTGGGAGAAGAGGAATTAATTAGAGCAGGGGTCGGCAAGGTTTACCTCGCCTGGGCCGGTTCAATCCAGCAGAGATCCCTCTGTGGGCTAGACTGCATGTGTGCGTGAGCGCGCATGATTTCTGGCATTGGCATCTGCGCAGACACGATTTCCGGCGTCGCAGACGTGAGTTCCTCTGCCACACCGGTTTAGTGCAACAGACGGGGACTCACTGAGCGGTCAGCTCAGTTTGGGGGCGGCTCGTGGGCTGGTTAAATGACCCCCGTGGGCCGCTTGTGGCCCATGGCCTTAGGATGACAACCCCTGAATTAGAGCAACCTTCAACCAGTGGATGACCTCCAGGTGTTTTCAATTGCAACAGCCAGCAGCAGGCAGAGCAAATGCACCCAGTGATCTGTCCATGGTACTGAAAGTCTTGTCTCTGGCCTTCTTGACCATAGACACCTACCCATCTCTGCTTGCAGATATCAAACTGAGTTCCTCATTTTCTCAAATTTTCATTGCTATCCCAGAGAGTGCTGGCTGGACCCCTCTGCCTTCCAGGTCATACTTGAGCTCCACTGGCTCAAAACAGACAAGTGGAGAAAACAAAAACAAGCCCATGAAATAACAGCAAGTCTGTAACATTTCTGCACAGAACCCAAGATAGAGGTAACAAGAGAATGATCCATTCATAACAGCAGTCACTGTGGTAGCCCTGACTTATTGGCTGTGCGGTCCTAATTTAACATATGTGATGGGAAAGAAACCCAGAGTCACAACCCAGAGTCACAATTAAGTAAGAACTAAGCAGAAGCAAATCTATTGCTAAATTCTAATTCAGCAATTTCATATTATAGCTTCCTTTTGAAGCCTTTTCGTTGAAATATGTTGGCTTTGAAGTCAGCAGCAGTATGTCCTGATTTATGGATACCGGCACTTTTTATGACAGATTTGCGTCCATTTATTCTCTTACAGAGCTATTACTGGATCCAGTGTTATCAGCTATTTGTAATTAAATAAACCCCTGCTCATTCGATAAAGTGGTATATGTCATCCCTTGCCAGCAATGCCCTTTTGCAGCCTGCACAGGGGAAGCAGGTCAGTCTCCACACATGAGTATAAATGGACACAAACTGGGAATCGAAAATGACAACATTCTCATACACAAAACAGTGCCATCATCAGGAATTACAACAAATACAGTCAGTAAAATGATCCAAGGAAGAGGCAGAATTGCATTGGTTCAAACATAATCATTTCAATCCTGCCACTGCATCTCTAAATAATGAGGAAGTGTTCTGAAAGCCTCCTTCTAGATTAACAGCACTTTAAATGCATAATCATGTAATCATGTAGTTCAAGTGAATTTCAACTTGGAACACACACACAAAAGAAATCCTGAATAAAAATCAATACAGTAAGGTTTTCTTCCCTTCCTTCTAACTTACATCAGATAAATAGCATCATTCTCAAAGCTAAATACAATGTAAGGCAAAATATAGGCATAGAAACTGTCGCAGGTGTGCAGCTGCTATGGCTGGACCAGAATGGGCCTGGAAACCTGCCTCAGTTGTGTTCAGTGGAGAAGGAGGAGGTGGAATGCAGGAATATGAATGTGAAGGTGGCCAGCGGAACAGGAATGGATGTGTATGGAACAAGGGATCAAATGATATGCTGGGCAGTTTACAACAGATTAAAACAATACAGCAAGAACTGAATGCAAAGCAAATTAGCCAGTTGAAATCAGATGCAGAAAAGCATTTTCTCCCCCCATTAAAAGACCAAGCAAATGAAGTAGCATTTGTCTGGTGCCTAAATTTAAGTAGCTGCTGGGCAAACATGCTTCAGGAAGTTGTTCTGTAGCTGGGGGAGGGCATCATAAAAGGGCACTGTCCTTGGGTCACCAAACCTCTGAAGGCAGAGTAGCCTTGTGCCTTGCTTTACAGAATTCAATCCTCTACTGGAAGGGTCCCAGCCTGCATGGTCCAAGTCTGATTTTAAGGTAAAGAACAATAAGAAGGAAGAGAGGACGGGGTCTTGCGGTAGCCCATCCACAGCACCTAGGCAGTGAGCCATGGTTTGGCTAAGTACAGCGGTACCTCAGGTTACAGCTGCTTCAGCTTACAGACTCTGCTAACCCAGAAATTGTACCTCGGGTTAAGAACTTTGCTTCAGGATGAGAACAGAAATTGTGTGGCAGCGGCGCAGTGGCAGTGGGAGGCTCCATTAGCTAAAGTGGTACCTCAGGTTAAGAACAGTTTCAGGTTAAGAACGGACCTCCAGAACGAATTAAGTTCTTAACCCGAGGTACCACTGTATTGTGTGCTTATGAGGGCAGAAATTACAGGTGGCCTTTTAAAAGACAAGTCTGAAGGCACAAGAGAATAGTCATTCTGGTGGGAGAGAAGAGCAAGCAGAGACGAAACACTCCATACATTTTTCTGTTCCAAGAATTCTTGCTTCCTCACAATAACCTAGAAACCTAGTTTCCCCTATTATAAATGCTGATTTATTTTAGCCGTGCTACATAGCTTTGGCATTTGATATGCAGGCCTATTTTCTATGTCACCACAATAAAAAGCAGCCACAGGGGAGTTGGGCTGTGTGAACCAGCTTATCTAAGCTGGCTACCCCTCCAGGAAATGGTTGTTAGAGTCAACAAATGACAGTCCCTATTCCCATGGCCCTTATGCTAAGGATGTGTTTAGATTTAAGGAGGATAAGGAACCCAGGGGGGAAGATTCTGACATCTCTCACAAAACTCTAATTCTGTCCCTCTTTAAATAGCATTGGCTGCCAGTGGCTGGATCCATGCAAGGCTAGCTGGAGTGGGCAGCAGGGCTAGCTCCAAGTAGGGGTGTTCTCTGGTGGACCCTCTCTTAAGAGAGGGCTCCTTAATGTTGGAAGAAGCCCCAGCTTTGATGAGCTTACCTGGTAAGAGCAACAATGGGAAACAGCTGTGTTCTGATTGGAACAAGCTGAGCCTGGAGACCACCATTTAAATTTTCCACAATGTTCCAGGGGAACAGTGCTTTGAAATACGCCTGGTTGTGAACTAGAGCCAGGGATCAAAAGCATGTCACCCCGTTGCTAGCACACCTGCACTGTTTTTTATTGGGAGATTTTTTTATTGCTTTAATTCTTGGAGAGGTTAATTACTTTTTAATTACTTTCTGTTAGCTTCCATCTGTTTATCCTCTTCATATCTACAATAATGCTGGAGAATGCTGATATCCAGATTTATTTATTTTTTAAATTTCACAGCTTGGAATTACATTTGTCCACTTCACCTTGAGGTTAACCACTTCACCTCTAAGATAAGAAAATTTCCTGAACAGAATCAAGGGTCTTACATTTTGAATTTAGCTCACTGAAGAGAGAGAGAGAGAGAGAGAGAGAGAGAGAGAGAGAGAGAGAGAGAGATCTAGAAGAGCTTCCACGCTGAATGATCAAGTTGTGAACTGAACATAAATCATTATTCTACCCTTGAGTTAGCTAAACACTAGAGCAATGATTTTCAAACTTTCAGCCACCTGTGTTATTTTGCGGAGATTTGAGCCTTGCAATGGACACACTCCAGTGAAGTTTCTACCAGGCAGCCCAAACCAGAAATCAGGAACATAGCTCTTAATGCAAAGATGCATCTTGATGCAAAGTTCTTGACCCAATAGGAAATTGAAGCAAGCTGAACCCTTATGAAGGCAAGCAAAGCCTGTTCTGCATTAGGTTCCACCTCCTTGAAGGAAGTGCCTATATCCTTGTTTGATTCTGTATCCTTCTGTGAGGTATAAGATGGGATGACTATCTATCTCATAGCTCTCTATATTTTGCTGGATTATCCCTGGACATTGCCCATCCTGGCTGGGGATGAAAGTCAACAACAGCTGGAGAGCCACAGGTTGACCATTCATGGTCTAAAGATGGAGGAATTGCTGAGGACTCACCCTTTGAATCTGAGGGTAGTGGTAGGGGGCTTGGGGGGCACAGAAGAAGGTACTTTTTGGGGGTATAGCCTGAATCTTATCCTCTTCTTTCTCAAAGCACTATGTGATCTGAAGGTCAAGGCCTATGCACTGTCAATAGCACTTCCATGTGGATTGATTTGTGTGCTAAAAAATGCTAACATGTTGCAGGGAATTCTGGAGTATACTCTAAGCTGGAACCTAGAGTTCTTGCAAATTGCCATCCATTCTTCTTCAGTATTTCCTTTGTCCTGTGAAATTTGAGACTGGACCCTAGAACATAGGCATCACTACTCTGCAGCAGCAAATTGCAAAATATATATATCAGTAACTCAGGCCAATCTGCTTATTAAGGACATTTGTGTCTGCTCTGTCCCAGCTCCCCTTCTTGTTTCTCTCAGCCCTAGGAATACAGTATGAAAACCACTGGTCTAGGCAGAGTAAAATATAAGGTAAAGGTAAAGGTACCCCTGCCCGTACAGGCCAGTCTTGACAGACTCTGGGGTTGTGCGCCCATCTCACTTAAGAGGCCAGGGGCCAGCGCTGTCCGGAGACACTTCCGGGTCACGTGGCCAGCGTGACATCGCTGCTCTGGCCAGAGCCAGAGCCAGAGCCAGAGCCGCACACGGAAACGCCGTTTACCTTCCCGCTGGTAAGCGGTCCCTATTTATCTACTTGCACCCGGAGGTGCTTTCGAACTGCTAGGTTGGCAGGCGCTGGGACCGAGCAGCGGGAGCGCACCCCGCCGCAGGGATTCGAACCGCTGACCTTTCGATCGGCAAGCCCTAGGCGCTGAGGCTTTAACCCACAGCGCCACCTGCGTCCCTAGAGTAAAATATAAGCTAGGCTATATTGTAGCTATCCACTTCTGCAAAAGTGATTCACAATCTTTTTATAGTAAGCTAAAGCACACATTATCCACCTGTGCCTGGGCCGTGTGTGAACAACCTCCACTTGGATTATTCCCAATGGTTCAAAAGAAGGAACATCTCTCCCATTCTTTAAATAGGAACCAACAAGACTAGTGATTTATTATTTTGATTCCAGCTCAGCTCTGGACTTTGGGGATGTCATTAACTCAGGGATCAGACAAAAACTCCTTTAAAACCATGAATGCCTTGTGGTGATAGCAACAGAACTTACCTGCTTTCTTATTCTCTGTGATGAAAACAAGCTACCATCTCCTCTAGCTACCTATCAAAAAGATGCTTCAATTCACTCATCACCTAGTGCCATTCTGTTCTATCTTAAGTGTCTTCACTTTGAATTTGATTGTGTGCTGCAGCCATTGGGAATCCATATGGCCAAGTGTCCGGACCTTGTCCAACCCAGATCCTGGAGGGACCCATTCAGATGAAGAAACCCACTCCAGCTAAAGACTAGGAGGAGTCTACAGCACCCAAAGGCATTCTGAAGAGCCCTGTATCATGGATGCTTCACCTGCCACAAATATGCGTATTTTCTGGGAAATGATTTATAATGAATTGGAAAAAAATGTTGAAAATAACTTTTCTTAAGAAACCAGAAGCTTTTATTTTAGGAATACTGGGAGAAGAGGTGCCAAAAGGCCAGAGAAAAAAACTATTCATGTATGCAACCACAGCTGCTTGAATGATATATGCCCAAAATTGGAAAGAGAAACTGGCTCCAAAAAAAAGAGACAATTGGCAATTAAAACTGATGGAATATGCAGAGATGGCGAAACTCACTGGAAGTTTAAAAGATCAAAACGAGAGCCATTTTTTACTAGAATGGGGGAAATTATTGAATACATGAAAACAAATTGTAAACAATTAAACACGTTAGCAGGATTGACATAAACACGAGCAGTAAGGAATTAAAAGGCCACCCATATGCCCATGGGAATCCCACAAGCGTAATCTGTGGGCAAACAGTGCTTTCTTGTGATTCCCACCAACAGATAATCAGCATACTGGCTCTGACAGTGGAGGCAGAACCTAGCCATCATGGCTTGCAGTCGTTGATAGTCCACTTTTCCATGAATTTGTGTAATCCAATTTTAACGCCATCAAAGATGGTAGTCGTCACTGCCTCCTGTGGGAGCGAATTCCATCGCTCCTGAACTGTATGAAGAAGTACTTTCTTTTGTCTGTCCTAGATCTTCTATCATTCAGAGAGTTTACAACGTTCAGATGCATTGCCACGTGCTTCATAATAGATTTATTCCTTCCCTCAAGGAAGATACTCAAAAGGATTTCTAAGGTTCAACCAGGAAACCACCTCACAAGGGAATAAGTGATGCATTCGCAAACCTCTTGATAAAATCTACAGTAGGAGAACAGATGAGAGAATGTTTCAAACTCTAAAGTGGTTCCAAGCACAGCACCTCTCCCTAAGGGAGCTCTGACAAATCTCCCATCCAGTATATTAGAGGGTCAAACCCAATCATCTGCTGGATTCTGCTTTTGGGGGCATTTTATATATATAGCACTTCTCAATCCCTCATTGTTGTCCCTCGGTCAGTTCCTAGTTTGTCAGCTTTAATCATTAATCATTAATTCCACTGAGGCTGAGATTTTGTACTGCTTTATATTTTGTCCTTTGCTTTGTTTCTTTAACTAAATGCATATACTGATTGATTGTAACAAAACCTCTTACAAAACAGAAGTTTAATGGTGAGCTGTCTCTAATAATCATTTGACTGATTGATTGATTGATTGATTGATTGACTCATTGTTGTAGCCTGTCCTGGGAACACAGCTGATGTAAGGTAGGCCAGAAATGGAAAAAAATAAAATAAAAATAAATTGTATGGGGAAAGCTCCCATTGGCACCAAAGGGAGCTTCTTCCCCCCACCCCTGGCAAGGCTAATTATAGCACAGGATCACAGCTGGAGAAGGAAAGATTAAACCTGCCATCCCTATATATGCTGCAGTCCTGATTAAAATAGCACACACACATACACAGAATGCTTAGTATTCGCAGTTGATGGACTGCAACCCCAAACTCACAGGCCATTAAATAGGTTAATTGCAGTAGATGCCGGTTCATCTCCATAGACAAATTCAGGTCTCTTGGAATGCAGGCTGCTTGGCAAAAGTAAAACCCAAATCCAAAATAATGTATGTTTCTTCACTTAACATATAGATCTGTTCTCAATCCCCATGTCTTCAACTCACAGATCCAAACGTATTGCATTCAGAGAAGAAAAACTGCCCACTAATGCATTATTTTTACTATAAGCACGAACACTGCTCTCTGGAGGCTGGAGTTGGAAAGTTTAGCTCCTTGGAAAGTCTCAGCAGCATTTCTGAACTCTGTGCAAAGTGCTATTAGGGCTTGTTCAAATATTAATCATGCCAATGTAGTTGTACAACATTTGACGGAGAGGGTGCCATTAGTGAATCATGATTTTCTGCCAAAAGTAGACTAAAACAGTATTAAGCACAGCAAAAAAAATTAAAAGTTACTTTGGAATGAAAAGATCCTAGATATATGGTGCTTTAATTAATCTACCTCTCTCTACCCTAAGCTCTCAGAGAGCAAATAGTAACCTGTAATACCCATTCACAGCAGGGAAATATTTCCTCTATTTCCACTGTTCAGGGTGAGAGGGCCATTGCAGCAACAATGGCTAGCAGAAGCACCCATGCACAACAGGGAGTTATCAATAGGCTCAAGGAAACTCCAAGGTTTGCGGAAGTAAAAAAATCTTTAGGGGAAAAACCCCCTAAGGGGACACTCTCAAACTAGCCTGATGATGAGAAGCCATTGACTACTTAGGAACTGTTGGAGGAGAGTGGCTAGTATCCTGAACAGTAGAAATCTATACCACCATGTTTAAAGACTTACCTCATCAGTGAGAAGTTCCAATGTCAGCACCTTTGCCTGTTTGACTTCCATGGGATGAGAAATTACTAGAGACTAAAGACATTGCTGTAATATCTGGGCTTATTTCCAGCTGTACAAAGATGAAATTATTTAATTTCTATCCCTCTTTTCCCCCCTCAAAGGACTCCTCACAACAACCCTGTGAGGTAGGTTAGGTTGAGAGGCAATGACTGGCCCAGGTTCAGTGAGTTTCATGGCAGAGTGGGGATCTGAACCCAGGTCTCCCAGGTCTACCACTATATCACACTGTAGCGGTTTATCCAACCGCACAAAACTCAGATATTTTTGCAGACACACACACACACACACACACACACACACACACACAAAGATGAGGCCCATGGGGGACTTGTTTCTCATAGTTCAAGGTCAAATTCCAACCACAAACGGGCGCTTAGGGGGAGGGGGACAAAGTGGGTGATGCCTTGGAAGAATCCAAATGGCCAGACAGAGAGGGCTGGAAGTCTTCATTTGGCCCCCAGACCTGAATTAAGAAAAACTGAATATGGATTCCACTCTTATTTGGTGTGTCCTTCCCCCACCCACCCCCGCTGAAAGGTTTCCACTGAAGTCATCAAGAAACGCATCCTCTGCTAGGACATCTAGGCCATTATTCCTGGCATTGATAGCAACAGTGATCAAAAGCTGGCATGGCTCATCAGAAATAGCTCCTGTGCTTCATTGCTCTCCTTCGGCATTCAATAATCATAAATCCCAACTTCCCCTTTTGAAATCCTTACCAGGCTGCTGATACAGAAAGCTCCATTTATCAGGTAATAAGGTGAAATCACTCCGTGAGAGAAAGAGGAGGGTGGGAAGGAGTGGGAAGGGAGAGCCAGTCTGACTGTGCTGTATTTCATTCAACGCCCCCCCTGGTGAGCAGAATCCATAGCCGGGGTGGAGCTGACAACTGGAATTGTTGCTTTGTGTAACACTTTATTATCCATTTCCTCAGGCAAAGCCGTAGAAAAGAGTTAAAAGGCCACAGAGGACATTATATATACAGTGGTACCTCAGGTTAAGTACTTAATTTGTTCCAGAGGTCCGTTCTTAACCTGAAACTGTTCTTAACCTGAAGCACCACTTTAGCTAATGGGGCCTCCTGCTGCTGCTGCGCCGCTGGAGCCCGATTTCTGTTCTTATCCTGAAGCAAAGTTCTTAACCTGAAGCACTGTTTCTGGGTTAGTGGAGTCTGTAACCTGAAGCGTATGTAACCTGAAGCGTATGTAACCCGAGGTACCACTATATTCCAGAGAAATGCAGTGAAGGACCTCAAGCAGCCATGAATCAAGAGGGATGCAGTGACCTGGAAATTACAACTAACCCAGAATGCAGCAGCTAGACTGGGAGTGGCTGCCAAGACCATATAACACCGTTCTTGAAAGACCTTCATTGGCTTCCAGTATGTTTCCAAGCACAATTCAAAGTGCTGGTGCTGACTTTTAATGCCCAAAACAGCCTCAGCCCAGAATACCTGAAGAAGCGTCTTCACCCCCCATCGTTCAGCCCGGACACTGACATAGAACTTTCAGAAGAAGCTGAGGGTTTCAATGACTGTTATTTTCCATTCAAATTGTGAGCAAGGGACAAGGTTGCCCCACTATTTCCTTCAAAACATGCAAAGAAATATATCAGGTAAAAAGAGAGATCACAGAATCATAGAACTGTAGACCTGGAAGGGATCATGAGGGTCATTTCTGCAATGCAGGAATCTTTTGCCCAATGTGGGCAATCTTTTGCTCAAACTCATGACACTGAGATTACGAGTCTCAGGCTCTATCTACTGAGCTATCCCAGAAATAGCTCAACCTTCTTAAGCCTTCCCTGGGTAAATTTTTCTGCCAGGCAATAAATAATAGCGTAGTGCTGGAAACACTCTTGCTCTTCAGAAATGATGAACTATTTGGATGACTTAGGCAGTGGGCCATTCAAGTAATAACAAACTAATACCAGAAGATTAAGTCCCCTCTCTACAAAAAGCGAAGGGACGCAGGTGGCGCTGTGGGTTAAAGCCTCAGCGCCTAGGACTTGCCGATCGAAAGGTCGGTGGTTCGAATCCCTGCGGCGGGGTGCGCTCCCGCTGCTCGGTCCCAGCGCCTGCCAACCTAGCAGTTCGAAAGCACCTCCGGGTGCAAGTAGATAAATAGGGACCGCTTACCAGCGGGAAGGTAAACGGCGTTTCCGTGTGCGGCTCTGGCTCGCCAGAGCAGCGATGTCACGCTGGCCACGTGACCCGGAAGTGTCTCCGGACAGCGCTGGCCCCTGGCCTCTTAAGTGAGATGGGCGCACAACCCCAGAGTCTGTCAAGACTGGCCCGTACGGGCAGGGGTACCTTTACCTTTACCTACAAAAAGCAGAACAGGAGTGGCAGGGAGCACATCAGCTCTAAGAAACAAAAGAGGTGGTTGATTCGCTGCTCCTACAGCTCTGTTTTAACAACAGTTTTAAACTGGAAGAATTCACAAGTGTGGAAGTAGTTCCTTTGTCTCATGGGGAGTCCTTTATCCAAGGTATCCAGTGAAAATAGTGGGAGTAGTGACAGCTGCTGGTTGTCTCCAAGTTGGCAGTATTGATACTGAATTTCACCACCAGGTCAATCAAGAGGGGGGAAAGTAGGCATGGCTGATTTCTAATACAAGTAAATGGGGCAAGCATATAAATGAGGGCATTTGGACCACCCTGCTTCCAACTGGGTTTTACCTACACAACTTTCTCTAGGTTGGGCCTTTCTCTAGGTTGGGTCTACCACCTACTAGCCATATCAGCCATTATCTAATAAAAGTTAAGGAAACCCACAGAGTATTTTCCTTTTGAGATCTCATGCACACTGAATTATATGCAGAAGAGAATCACAATTCCTCCTGATCTTCCTTTTCACATAAATGAGCCTCCAAGAGGCAAACTGAGACCTAAGTCATGCATTATAAAAGGGATGCAGAACCTTTTCCAGCTGGAGGGCTTCATTCCTCTCTGGGAAATCTTCCAAGGGGCATGTGCTAGTGGGTGGGGTCAAAGGCAAAAGTGGGTGGAGCAACAAATATGAATTTTATGGCTAGTAGCCTTTTTCTCCATGAATTTGTATAATCTTTTTTTGAAAAGCATCCAAGTTCGTGACCAACAATGCCTCCTGTGGGAATGTATCCTATAGTTGAACATATATGTTGACATATGTGTAACATATATTTGTTTCTTGCTTTTCTACCCAAGAGTTCAACGTTGCTTATGTTTTCCTCCTCTTCCCAAGAACTACACTATCCACAAACCATGTACCAGGCCTGGAAAATGCTGTTCTTGCCAATAGAAGAGTGTTGAACTGGGAGCATTCAAATCACCACTGGGTGACCTTGGGCCTGTCACTGTCTCTCAGCCTAACCTACATCACAAGGTTATTATGAGGACAGACCAAGCAGAGGAAGAACCACATGCTCCTTGGAGCAAGCTAAAAATTGAACAAATACAGGACTACCTGTTTTACTCAAACTGTGGTTCTGCTCTGAATCTGTCTCAGATAATCTGCATTTGATAAGCCCAGAGATCTTCCTTCCTCACCCACACCTGCCCCCCACGGTCCCCTCCCCTAGAGGATCAAGCTAACTGCCTTGTCACTCACAAATGGATTACCATCTCCTTCCCTCTTATTAGCTATTTCAGTTGCTCTTCCTACAACTATATGGCTCAGAACATTTTCTCAATCTATTGGAGATAAAGCAGTAAGAGATAGCAGGGCAATCTTATTGCCCAAAAAACTTGGGACTGACTCATCTCCATGAAAAGCAAGCTGCGTGAATCACACAGTCAGTGTGATGACTCAGAAGCAGAGCAAAGAGGTATCTGGCTGGAAATATAAAGGGTTGTGATTTTTTTTTAAGTGCCCCACTGACAACCAAGGATACTGATTTAAAGAGGGGGTTTTCCACTTCTTAAAAAAGAAGACGACAACGACAATGGTTAAATAAATAAATAAACACAGAGATGTGGTTTGGGCTTTAACAGGGCAGAAGAAAAGGCCGATTAAACTGTGACTCACTGCACATCGCCCCTTAGTGGCCCAATTTGCTGGATTCAACGGAGCTAGCCCTCCTTTTGTTCTCTCATAAGTGAAATCATGGTGGGTTATTTTTATTCTAAAAGCTTGACTGTACAAGTGTAATGAACAGCCCGTGGCTGTTCATTATCTGCAGCCATCGCTGATGGAAAGGAAGAACAAAAGCAATTCCAGGTTGCTATTTCTGAGTGCACAGAGCTCGCCTGCCCTACCGTTAGACAAATGGGACACTTGGTCTGAGTGACAATCCTGGAGCTGAAGTCTGAGAGGGGTTACCTGTGGTGACAGCAGTAGAAGGGGTGGCAAGGATGTCATCTCTCAGCCTTATGTGGTGCAAGGCAAAGGAGAGAGTGTGTGTCCACGGAAGAGACCCGTGTCAACCTCTCCTCCTACACAACACTACCTCACTGCCAAGTCTTCACGGCTGCCTCCAGACTGTTGCTATTTTGTGGGAGGGGTTCAAGATGCTCTTCAGGCAAAACTGTAAAGGGCTGTAAAATTGCATATGCAAAAGGGAGGGAAGAGAAGCGGGAGCCCCCCCCCCGACTGTCACTGTTTTACAGCAGGGATTCAAATTCATACTACATATTTAGGTCTGCACAATAAAACCAGTGGTGCAGGAAAACCACTTTTTATTTATTGTTTTAAATAACAAAGAGGGAGGGAGAGAAAAAACTGAGAAAGATAAAGGAAGTGTGACAGATGGGGGAACAGTGCTTTGGGGGGTTGGTTGGTACTGAAGTACCATCACATTTTTTCAGATGTTAAAAGTGTGGCACTTACTGTAACACTGTGAGGGAACTCACTTTTTTAAAATACCAACTATTCGAAGTTTGGAAAGCAATGGGGAAATGCACTGAAAAGAGTGAGAGGCATGTGAAAATTCTGTGGTCAATAGCTGAGATTCCAGAATTGCAAGGGGTTAGACTAGAGTCCCTTCCAACTCTGTGGTTCTTCAGCTTTTTATTGGGAATTTCCCCCAATAAACACATTTTTGTATGCAGATTACACATTTTTGCAAACAATTTCTACTAATATAGCACTGCATTTTTTGGTATGTTATTTTCACTATCATGCTCCTTTTGATATACACTTTATCCTAATATATGCATTTTTGTAAGTATTGTTTTGCTGGAGAACTGCACCACAAAATAATTCTTAAGTGTGAATTTTGAAGGATGGCTGTGTTTTGGTTCTCATATTGTTTCCTGGAAGTGAGAATTTGATAGATTTGAGCTGTATCAAATTTCTCCCCGGCCCTATCCAAAGTCCATGGCCCCAAGTAGCTCACTCAGCAAAGATGAATCTGCTAAGCTTTTTTAAAAAACAACAACTGTGTTTGGAAGCAAACTGCCAAATTACACCACTAAGCTGTATCAGAAACACATAGCATTCAAAGATCAAGCACAGGGGATGTATTCTGCATAAGAGCCACTGCCATCTGGCATGGACACATACACACACTAGGGATATAACCTATGTTTGCATCCTGGTTTCTCTAGCATTGCTTTTACACCAGGATTCGGTTGTGTGACAAACCATTCTGCAAACTTCATAAGCTGCAGTGCATGGCATTGCCATGCCTGCGAATGAACTTTATTTCAAAATTCTAGCTGATACAATATGTAGTGTTATCTAGCTTCTAATTATGCATCTATTTATAGCCTACTCAATAAGAGGATAAAGCTAAGCCCCTTCTGGTCAGCTCTGGTTGTTGACCAAGTGGGAGACAGAAATGCCATGGCACAGTCAGTAGAGCTGCCCCTAGTTTGTTAACCAAATACAGTGATACAAGTTGATGAAAGGACACAAGAATTGGCTTCATACCAAATCAGACCATTGGTACACCCCACCCAGTAGATCTCTAGGATCTCAGAGAAGGGTATTTCCCAGCCCTACCTGAAGAGGATGAGGACTGAAACCATGACTGTCTGAACACACTAAAGCCCAGCGATGATTGAAGTTGCAGTCCAACAGCATATGGAGGGCGACACCTTCCCCATCTCCACTTTAAGCCATAGAACTCATGCATCAGATTGTGAAGGGCATTATCAACAGCTTCCCCGTTACTGAAGAAACACCTACTATCTACTGTTGGAGAACTGCCAAAATATACAACTCAGATGAAACTTGGGGAAATTCTCAGAATTTGTTTTGTGTGTGCGTTTCAAACTGAGCGATGATATACTTCCATTTTTATTATTGTTAATATAAGGTTACCAGACGTCTTCATTTCCCGGGGACAGTCCCTGGATTTACAAATCAGTCCAATGACAAAATCCATCTATTTAGTAGGAAGTTGAAAAGTGTCCTTGGATTCACTGAAAAAAATCTGGTAACCTTATATTAATATTATACTGGGGGAGGGGAAATCCCAAATACAGATTTTGTGCTTTGGGCTCTCCCGGCTCTGTCAATCCAAGAGAGGGAATGGACTCAAGAGTTGCTCTGGGAACAAAATATGCTGAGAGTCTTCCTCCTAGATGGGGAATCTCCAGGTGTTTCTGGACTACAACTCTCATCATCCCTGCCATCTGCTGGCTAGGCCTGATGGGAGTTATTGTTCAACAGCAGGGGAGGGGGGCACAGGTTCACTATCCATATCCTTGATAAATCCAATGTACGTGCGAAAGGAGTCAATGGAAAACTCATGCACAAAGAGAACTACATGGACAATTCTTCTCATCTCTTCTGAGCTTCCAAAAATAACTGGAAATGATGATAAGTTGTGCAGTTGTTTCCAGATTTGGGAAGGTTCCCTGGACTTTTTTTCTAGAGCTGCAGCTAAATGTGCTGGCTCCTCTCCACTGCATCAAGTCTTTGCAAAGCATGCTTGTGCCTCAGCTTAGGACACCATTAGAAATTGAGGATGATGGCATCTGGTGTGGGCTTGGTGCATTCTCAACCTTATAGAAGAAGGGAGTACTCACGCCTATTTTTCCCTTGGCAACCACAGTGTCAATGGCTAGGCTTTGCTAGGTCAAAGACTGGTGTACTGATAACATCATTGGCCAACTTTATCATAGAATCACAGAATTGTAGAGTTGGAAGGGACCCCAATAGTCATCTAAGTCCAAACCCCTGCAATGCAGGAGTCTAAAATAAAGCATCCGTGAAAGATGGCCACCCAACCTCTGCATAAAAACCTCCAAGGAAGGAGAGTCCACCACCTCCCAAGGGAGTCCATTCCACTGTCAAACAACTCTAACCGTCAGAAAGTTTTTCCTGATGTTTAGTTGGAATCTCCATTCTTGAAACCTGAAGCCATTGGTTTGAGCAGGAGAAAACAAGCTTGTTCTGTCTTCCATGTGACAGCTCTTGAGATATCTGAAGGTGGCTATCATAGCCGTAATGGGAGAGGCCAGTTCTGGTCAGCAAATATTACAAGATCTTACAACGGCTTCTCCACATAATCCATCACGCCCAAATTATTTTCAGACTGCTTGTTGGAGTTTATCCTCCCCCTCTGTTAATTTCATGGACCAGCGTGATCCTGTTTGCTGTTCAACCATCCAATACAGTCCCAAGATTACAAATGAGCAGCAGATCAAAACAGCAATGCTGAAAGCTTTAAAAAGCCTCTGACTCATTTATCTGGGGAAAAATGTGTTCCCCCCCTCCTAACATGCTATTTTTGAAGTATAATATTTCTGAGTTAAGTCACACGCAACAATAAAAGTGTCATAACAGCCTGGGTCTACTTGGGATGGAATATCATTATGGGTGGTATCCCAGTCAGCACTTCTATGACACAGAAGCCTGGGAGGGTTAGGCAATCGTTTTCCTTCAATCCAAAATCAGTTCCGAGATGTGTGTGTGTAAGTGAGTTACAGAATGTGGGCTCCTGGTCGTCAACCAGATTGGCCAATCTAGTCCCAGGCAATGGGTCAGAGCACACACACTGATTAACACCCAACTCCAAGGTCCCACCTTTAGGAAAGGAGAAGAACATGCTGTTATTGCTACTACCTTTTGGTTGGGGAGACCAAATATGTGTAACTTTCCAGCTGGCAGAGCTGATGGATTAACCTAGATAGAAGAGCAAACTGGGCACCACAGTCATAATCACAAACATGCTTCTGTTGCTGTTGAATCTTGATTCAAAGTGGCCGAAGTGCCCTACCAAGAGCAAGCTAGTTGACTTCCATGGAATGAATTCTATGGGTTTATATCAAAGCATTTTTCCACCTCTGCCATATTAAGCAGTTGGTCCCTTACCTTTCTCGCCCTGATCTGGCCACAGTGATCCATGCAACGGTCACCTCCAGGCTTGATTATTGTAACTCACTCTACACGGGGCTGCCCTTGAAGCTGACCCAGAAACTCCAGTGGGTGCAGAATGCCGCGGCGAGGCTCCTTACAGGGTCCTTGCCACGAGATCACATTCATCCAGTGCTTTACCAACTGCACTGGCTCCCGGTGGAGTACAGGGTCAGGTTTAAGGTGCTGGTTTTGATCTTTAAAGCCCTATGTGGCCTAGGACCCACGTAACTACAGGACCGCCTCTCCGGTATGCCCAACGAAGGAACTTACGGTCCACAAATGACAACACTTTGGAGGTCCCAAGTCGCAAGGTGGTTAGATTGGTCTCAACTAGGGCCAGGACCTTTTCAGTACTGGCCCTGACTTGGTGGAACGCTCTGTCACAAGAGACTAGGGCCCTGCGGGACTTGACATCTTTCCGCAGGGCCTGCAAGACAGAGCTGTTCCGCCTGGCCTTTGGTTTGGACTCAATCTGACCCTTATGTTTCTCTCCCCTTATGGTTTTGAACTATGGGCTACTATTAAAATAAGGCTGCATTTTAAATTGTATTTTAACCCATATTTTAAATTGGTGTGTCCCCCCCCCATTATGTTTTTATTGTGATTTTACTGGTGTTAGCCACCCTGAGCCCGACAGGCGGGGTATAAATAAAAAAATATTATTGTTATTGTTATTGTTATTGTTATTGTTATTGTTATTGTTATTGTTATTGTTATTGTTATTGTTATTGTTATTGTTATTGTTATTGTTATTATTATTATTGGTGCATAATACATTTTGGCTTCTGGCAATCATTGGGAGGGCCAAGAAGATATGGAGACCACTGGAGACCATGGAAATCTTATTCAGCAACTCCTCTTCTTGTGGAGAGAAAGGCTGGGGATTTGTGTCCCAAGTTTAACCCACAGCATCTCCCATTGAAAAGAATGAGGTAGCAAGTGATGTGAAAGACCCTCCACCTAAGACCCTGGAGTGTCACTGCCAGCAAGGGTAGGATATAACCTTCTAAAAGGTTTACAAAAATATAAAATAAAACATAAACATCATCAGTTAAAAACAAGCATATAAAAGCATTCAAAAGATGAATCAAAATCAACAATAGCTAAAAAGAGATAAAACACGTTAACTTTTACATGTCTAGATATGCTTTCCCTAAACAAAAATGTTCTAAGCATGTGCTGAAAAGAATACAGAAAAGGCACCTGCCTGGTGTCAATAGGCTGCTAATTCCCAAGTGTAGGTGCTGCCATGCTAAAATATCAACTTCTTACACAAGAGGATGTCCAACTCCTGTATCCTGAGGGGACACAGTGATTGGTTGAGTATGTAGGGAATGACAGAATCTTTCAGGTGTCCTGGTCCCAAGGTGTTTAAAGTTTAGATTCCAATAAATGCTGCACCCCACTTTCCGTATTCTGCGGAATCGGAGAATATCCACAGCCCTGCTTGGTGGTCCCCATCATCGGAACAACAGAGAGTAGGGAAGCAATCTATTGACCATGTGGAGCTGGTAAACCCATTGACCGCAGTAATAGTGCAGCAATGTGAGCGAGCACTGAATTGCCCCTCCCCTCCCCCCCTCCAAAATATTTCTGGACTAAGTGGCTTCCATTGATCTTATATGAACTTCCCCCGCATGCCTCCATCTACCAAACTTAATTAGCATAGCAACAGTAATTCAAACTGGAAATCATTTCCCAGCAGGAAAAACAAAAACAAGCAGACAGAGGGAAGAAACAGAACAGAAATTAGAGAGTGTTTAGACAGAAACAGGCTAAAAATAGTAATTATCACATTCCTGGTATATAATTGAATCATTTTCATGGGAAACATGCCACATTCTTTGGGTAGAAATGAGGTTTTTTTCCCCTTGTTCATAGCTATAGCTCATTAAGGGTGATGTGTTGCCATGGATACAGAGAGAAC
The DNA here is from genome assembly GCF_951804945.1 of Podarcis cretensis. Classification (NCBI taxonomy): domain Eukaryota; kingdom Metazoa; phylum Chordata; class Lepidosauria; order Squamata; family Lacertidae; genus Podarcis; species Podarcis cretensis. The sequence continues at coordinate 22,172,337 of NC_137181.1, forward strand.
TATGGTCTGCTGCACAAGGCAAAAAACTGGGTATGATGGGCCACAAGGGTTGCTGTACTAGTGCAACACCCAAAGTCATCATGTTGCATGAGTGCAGCGACTCAGGATGGGACGACTGCATTGTATGAGGCCCTGCAAAGGTTAGGTGTGGGTGGATAAGGAGATGGTGAGAAGGCGATCCTATCTAAATCAACAGGACTAGAAAGCATCGTTGTACAGTGAGAAACACAAGAATTAACTCGAAACACAGCCACCAAATTGCAAAATCCTGTAGCCTTTTCAGAGCACAAACAGGAGGATAAATTGGCGTGTTAGACAGAGCACTGCAAATGAATTGAAACATTTTGCGGGAACTTGCTCTGAGTTGAGGAAAGAGGTAAGGCAAATCTCATTCAAGGAAAGCTCCTTGGCCACCTCACCGAAATCCTTAAGTAATCCCAGACTCTGCTGTTTGCGGTGCAGAATAACTGAGGTGAATTTGATAGTAGAGTTGCATTGGTTTGAGGCTGCCTCAGCATGAGGGGTTGGGATAAATGCCTGCTGGGCTGTTTCTAGCCATAGAGTCTGAAAGGCTAAAACGTTTTATAAATAATCTATACGTACAACATTAGTAGGATGACTGCCCTTCAGATTTGGATAAGAGAAATCGTCCTTTCAGATTGCTATGTTATCATGAGCCAAACTGAGGGGAGGGGTGGAAGTGTTCCAAGAATGACTCAACATTTTATGATCAATCACTCTTTATTTCTGTTTATTGGAAAGGGTAATTGGTTTTACTGGAAAGATCCCAGAAATATGATCCTTCATATTGTAATCTTGCACATTTATAGCCCGCCTTTTTCTCCAAGGAGCTCAAGGTGGAATACACCCCCATTTCATCTACAACAACCCTGTGAGGTAGGCTAGACTGAGAGGCAGTGATTGGCCGGAGGCCACCCAGTGAACTTCATGGCTGAGCGGTGGTGGTCGAACCCTGGTCTCCCAGGTCCTAGTTGGACGCAGCATCCTGCGTCAATGATATGCCTATGGAAAGCCCAGCAAGCAGGACCTGAGTGCAACTGCAGTCTCTCCTTTCTGTGGTTTCTGGCAACTGGAATTCAGAAACATTGTGCCTCTAGCAGTTGAGGTCAAGCATAGCCACCAAGGTCAGGAGCCACTGATGGCCTTATCCCTCCATGAATTCATCTAAACCTCTTTTAAAGCCATCCAAGTTGGGGGCCATGGGCACCACTGTCTCTTGTGGGAATGAACTGCACAGTTTAACTACGCTCTGCATGAATAAATACTTTCTTTTCTCTGTTCTTAATTTTCCAATGTTAAGCTTAATTGGATGTCCCAGGGTTCTGGTGTTATGAACAAGGTAGGACAACTGTCCTCCACTCACTTTCTCCAGACTGTGGATAATTTTACACAGAAAAGGAGCCTGACAGCTTTGCCACTAATTATTAAGGGGCATCTGCAGACATTTTGGCCTCATTAACCTTTTCCTGTCCAAACCTTCCAAACATATAACAATACAAACACAACCTTCCAAGCATAAAACAACATATACACAATATGTAGATTGGCTACAAACACAACTTGCTCACAGTGAGAGGGGGAAAGCAGTTGTGTGGATAGAACCTCACTCAAGCTATTTTACAGGGTCAACACCTGCATTTCATTCTTTTCCCTTCCTCCCCATTTAGAATTTCCCCCCAATCCTTAACTGCATTCATTGCTACTTAATTTTATTCTCCAGATCTGTGCATCCTATATTGCTTCTCCTCTCAGAACAAGTTGACTCTACAGCTTTAACAGGAAGTTCAGCTGCCGCTAAAGGAAGCAGATGTGATTCCAATAGAAACTGTTGAGCAAGATGCTGTTATTTTTGTATATTCCTTTTGAAGAGCAGAGTGGTTTTAAAGTGGCATTGCATTGTCCCAGGCACTGTCTGCATAGAGAATGAAGGCAGCAAGCATATGAAGTAAGTGAAGCAGGCAACAGGCATTTAGGGAAAAAAGAATAATTCAATTCTCACACAACTCTTTTCTTCTGCATAATTTACATTGAAAATTCCAGCATAATTTAAAACAAATATATGAAACCTCTGTTCATAAGGAATAGCCCTTTGAAAGGGAGGGGTGTGACACTTAGAAATTGCATAAGCCCAAGTCAAAGAATGCAGAAAAAGAGCAGGGAGCTGTCCACAATTCATGGTTCTGAAGTCAGTCTCGATCAAATAACTTGTTAACTTGGCTGACTCAGAAGGACTCTAGAATCCAAGTCCAGGTATGAGATACATGGAGAAGTCTACAATCAGGATGGTAAATCTCCAAACAATTGTGATGAATGGGCAATGCAGGTGCCCTGTTGTTGTTGTTGTTTAGTTGTTTAGTCATGTCCGACTCTTCGTGACCCCATGGACCAGAGCATGCCAGGCACTCCTGTCTTCTACTGCCTCCCACAGTTTGGTCAAACACATGCTGGTAGCTTCGAGAACACTGTCAAACCATCTCGTCCTCTGTCGCCCCCTTCTCCTTGTGCCCTCAATCTTTCCCAACATCAGGGTCTTTTCCAGGGAGTCGAGTCTTCTCATGAAGTGGCCAAAGTATTGGAGCCTCAGCTTCACGATCTGTCCTTCCAGTGAGCACTCAGGGCTGATTTCCTTAAGAATGGATACGTTTGATCTTCTTGCAGTCCATGGGACTCTCAAGAGTCTCCTCCAGCACCATAATTCAAAAGCATCAATTCTTTGGCGATCAGCCTTCTTTATGGTCCAGCTCTCACTTCCATACACCACTACTGGGAAAACCATGGCTTTAACTATACGGACCTTTGTTGGCAAGTGCCAATGCAGGTGCCCTCCTATCCCATAATTCTTTACACTCACTGAAGAATGGGTGTTGGCAAGGGATCTGTGTATTGTCATTGGTCAGTACAACAAATTTTGATTGTTTCCATATGCCAAATGAGTTCCAAGATTATGTTGACTAAAGAATACATGGCAATTGTCTATATTTCTCCTCCAAGCCATTCTAAAATAAAACATAGCAACGTTCCTCCTTGGGTGTTGCAGTTGGTGATGTCTACAACTATATTGCTCATATAGCTATCACAGCCAAAAAAACTTTCAGTATGGCTCTTCAGCTTAGACTTGTTACAGGTAGGGAAGTTGATGGTTTTAGTAACATTCTATGAAGTCAGACCAGTTGGTCCATCTAGCTCAATGCTGTCAACATGAACTGGCAGCAGCTTTCCAGGATTTCAGTCAGGGAATTTCCCCCGGCCCTAACTGGAGATGCTGGGGATTAAACTTGGAACCTCCTGCATGCAAATCATATGTTCTACCTCTGAGCTATGGCCCTTTTCTATATGTTGAGTTGAACCTGCCAGATCAGGCTAATGGCTCATCTAGTGCATCATCCTGTTCTTACAGTGACCAGCAAGATGCTTACACAGGTACTGATAGCAGCAAGGTGGTGAGAGCATGCAATACCATTGCTGTAGCAGCTATGCTATTTCCAAGCCCAATTAAAAAGTGCTGGTTTTAACCTTTAACACCTTAAATTGTTTGGGTCCAAGTTATTTGGAGGACTGCCTGCATCCACATCAACCTGTCCACATGTTAAGACTGACAGCAGAGACTCTTCACACTTGTCATCTTTATGAACAGCGCAATTGCCAAGCAGGAGGGAGAGTCCATTCTCCATGGAGGTCCCACAACTCTGGGCTTCCTTACCAGCCAACCTCCATAAAACAACCACACCATACTATTTCTGGTGGCCTATTCATGATGTAGCATGTATACTGCCACTGTGCTCCCCTTGGAGCTGATGGGACTGCTGAAGTTAAGTTTTACTGAAGGCTGGGGATTTATGAATCATTGCCACCTTTACTGTCTGTTTTATGATTATTTATTTCACTGTGTTGATATTGTTCTATTTGTATTTAATGCACTATCTTGTTAGCCACCCTGAGTGGTGTGACTCATATTTGCATCCTATTAGGTGCTTTAAAACAAATGAATAAATTGAAGATTACAGAGAAATAGCATCACCAAGGGAATCTGGCTTCATTTACTCAGGTCATCTCCAGGACTAAACTAAATCCCTAGACAAATGTTTGCACCTGTTTCTACCCCTAGAAAGAGGACCACAAGCCATGCATTACATACACCTTTTGAATTTTTCCATTAGTTGTCAAAGAGGATGGTACAGGAGAGATGGATGATTTAAGGCCAATGGAAAGTCAAGGAAAGTCATGCGTCTCCTCATACCCATATTAAAATAGTGTCATTTGTCTTAATTTTAACAGAGGCATTAGATTCCATGGTATCTTTTTCTTTATAGTCATGTAGGAGAAGAACATTACTGGACTGGAGCAGGGAAGTGTTAGCTTAGCAGCGATCTCCCATTTACCTTGTTTCTGTAGAAGTACATAACCAGCTGTGCAACACACAAAAGAAGTTGTGCATGATTCAAAACAGTTAGCTATTCCATAGAACAAGGATGGGGAATCTGTGGGCCTCCAGGTTTTGTTGGGCTCCAACTCCCATCAGTCCCAGCCAGGTGCCAAAGATGATGGAAGCTGTAGTCTAGCAACATCTGAAGGATGACAATAATTTAATTCATTCAACAGACTATTGCTTAACCATTTGAGCCTATGCATGCTTACTGAAAGCTAAGTCCCCATGAGTTAAATGGGGCATACTTCCTGATAAGTGTGGATAGGTATTGCAGTCTAAAATAAACTGCACACTTCACACAAATCTTTAAAAGGGACAAGCCTCAGTTTGAAAACTTCACAACCTAAATATCTATAAGACACAATAAGGAGGGGTGGGGAAGTAGGAATAGGAAATAAGAATTTGCAAAATACGTAACTTATAAAGCATGGGAATTTTGGGGAAAGAGAAACCAAGTCATTGGGAGATGGAGTATTGGGTCTAAACCAAGGAGTTTTAGTTCGATGAACTAAAACTCCCTTGAGCACCCATCAGCAAACAGTCGGGGATGATAGGAACTGTAGTTCCACAACATCTGGAGGGCCAAGGTTCCCCATCCCTGGTCAAAATCAAGAAGGGTTGCTCTTAAGTGAAAATCAATTCAGGGAGCCACCCATAATCTCCAAGGCACATTAAAAATTAATAAATGCTTGAGCCAGGTTGATTTCTTAGGACACTTCCTCAATGGATAGAAACCTGCCAAGTGCACACACACACAGTCCAAGGATGGGGAATATTGTCAAAGAATCAAGGAAGAGCTGAGGAAGGCAGAAGGGAAAAGAGAAGCCTAGTCACCAGGAGAAGCATGAGAGGAAGGGAAGAGGAGAGTGAAAGCAAGCAAATACAAGTAAACAGAGCAGAGAGATGTGCTTGTAATTGGGCACACCCTAGAGACCCTTATACTTCAAGGAAGTTTCCACTTTGCTGTTCTAAAGCAGCACTGCACCTGGTACAAACCACAATTTTGTATGAGCACATAAAACTGCTAGCACAGCTCACTCGCTCCCTTTAAGGCCATCCAGTTATGAGCAATAAGCTGGCAAGCTGAAAAGTGCTTGGTCTTTAATTTCGCTTCCTGCTGTGTATTGGCCTTGTATCCCACATGTGGGACCCACAACCAAGCATGGAGTGCTTCTCTGCAAGAGTTCCAGCTTCTCCATTACACACACACAGACACACAATTTATTCACTCTGTCTTTTAGCCTCCGCCCTCTCCCGTGTATTTTTCTTTTAAAAATTAGGTGGTATTTCTCTCTCTCTCTCTATATATATATATATATACACACACACACATACATATATACAGCCATGCACATAAAGCTGAATGCACACCAGTTCAATGTTCGTAAGCTGCAGGCTTATTGTATAGGATTGTGTTTTTAGTTGTGTTCCTTCATTGCAATCGGTCCACCCCAAATGAAACTTAGCTGAATACTGCCCAATACTTCTGCCAACCTTGGGATCTCCTTGAGCTGGTCCAAATCTGCCTTTCCTGTGAGGATGGGCCATTTGGGTTACATAAGAACCAGCGTTCAGAAAAATCAAGTTCACGAAATATATATAACTCTTCCTTTGAAAGCTCAAAGCCGTTTACTCTTGCTCATTTTTCCATTTGCATAGCTTCAAAAATAATTCATAATTGGGTGCTCCGAGATTATCTTCTGAGCCGGTGTAACCTGGCAGCCTGAATTAATTTTATTACTTAAATATAAGTACTGCTCTCAATTTTCCCAGCAGATGAGGCTGATCCATGGAAATACCTAGATGCCACATGCTAAGGAAATAATAGCACATTTTGAAAATATGGTTGATGTAACAAGGGGAGGATTAAAAAAGAAAGAAGAAGAACACATTGTAAAGCACTTGCAGCAGGGGGAATTCTGACAAATAAGGGGAATTGATGGATCTTATTATTGGACACATTTTTTTCTTTGTAGTTAATATTCTGAGAGAGAGGGGGGGGGGAGAAATAAATAGGTATTTTCTTTTCCTCGGACTATACAAAGCTGTGTTTCAAAAGGTTAGAATCTATACCTTTGCATAAACTCATTTGACCTCCACTATCTGGACCGCATCCATAAAGCCACTTTATAAAAATGTGCTGCTTGCACAGTACAATAAATTGAACAAAGAGCTCAGGAGGACAGGATCAATGAAAGTGATAAAGGAAGATTGATCTGCTGAATGGGAAGCCTATTAGCCATTGTTGAGAAAGATGAGCACATCCCATTTGTCTCTTCCTCCAAAATTTAAATTGCAGCATTACCGAGGGGGCCTTCTAACGATGGCACCAGCAAGGGCCTTGAGGTTCGGCGTGATGACAGCTACACATTCTGACACAGGACCCGGCTTCCCCTCCGTGGGGCTAAGTGAGCAGGAGAGAAATGTCATAAAGGGAACCGGCTGAATACACACAGACAAGCGCTGGTGAAATTGCAAAGCAAAACCCCTAAGGGTAGAAACGTATTTATGGAAAAGAACCGAGAGCCGACTCATATATAAATAACCATTTTATGGGCTGGTTTTTACAATGAAATCGAAGTTGATACCAATTGACTTGGGGAGGGGGCAGGGGAGATGAGATAGTGGCATGACAAGGGCGACCTATGGGAGCTATGACCTATGACCTTTTGGGAGTCCCACCTAAAAATGAAGCAAAGTCTAGGCACATCCTATTGGATTTACTCCATTATTTATTATTCCTGGCCTGCTTTCTCCTTCTCAACTTTTGAAATTTAGATGGAAGGGGCAGGGGCAGAATTAGGCTTTATTTCACCCAGGTCAAAGACTCAGTTTGCCACTCACATACCCCATATACATTTGCATACAAACACAAACAGGCTGAGAGATTCAATGGCGTCCTTCTGGAGTCTTCACTGGGAGCAAAATATCTGGCTAGGCCCCCACCCCACCCCCATAGCTACAGCTCTGCTTAGAGCAGTCTCGTTTTTGCTTCTGCTCTTTTAAAGTACCTTGTGTGCACAGTCCAAAGTCCACTTGTCTGAACTGATGATGCTCAACTCTGAGCTATCCTCACCAATGTTAATGAATATGCATTGGTGCTGAGCTATTCCCCTTTGAAATGTAAAATGTGCAAATTTTGGTTGTGTCTGTGTGCAATAGACAATATCCCAATTTTTAAGACTTGTTTGGGCATAAGTTACTGGGTAATTCTGCCAAGATGGATTATTATTATTATTATTATTATTATTATTATTATTATTATTTGAATTTACCCTATACCTGCAGGTCTCAGGGTGGTTCACAGGATAAAATTGGAATATAAAACCATATTGCCACTGTCTAAGGCCAAACATGGAACTCGAACCCACAGCCCTGAGATTAAGAGTCTCATGCTCTACCAACTGAGCTATCTTGATCCATGAATCTGTCTAATCCTCTTTTAAAGCCATCCAAAATGGTGGCCATCACTATTTCTTATAGGAGCACATTCCATATTTTAACTATGCACCATGTGAAGAAGTACTTTCTTTTCTCTGTCCGGAAACTTCCAACATTCAATGAATGTCCCTTGTGCAGGAGCCTAGGCCCTCACTGCTCAACCTTTGTGACTGTGCTAATTTGGCATCAACATGGGGCTAGTCCATCTGGAGATGCCAGTTCTCACAACACCCATTAGCAACTGGGTTGCAAGCCCAAGAGTGGCTTCATCTACTGCTCCCTTTCAGCGGTTGCACTGGAGCTATGAAAAGTATGAACTAGGCCATATTGTTAATTGTTTATTATTTTTAGAGAGTGGTGGTGGCGGCTGAAGAGCTGTAGCTAAGCAACCCACTTTTCCTTTATGTTGAAAAACGTATTTTGCAAAGCTCCACTTTTCACTGAAAGCTTTGACAAGCCTCTGTCTTTCTTTATATATAACTGTTATTGGAGAAAGGCCTAAACACCACCAAGTTGCTCTCCTATATGGGCTTTTCCTATAAAGAACAATGATGCAAATCTTCTTCATTTGGGAAGCTTTCAGCAATTGATAAAATGCACCTATTTTTTATTTTTATTTTAAAAAGGAGTTCTCTTAAGTTTTTAAAGAGACAGTCAAGGACTTAAACATAGCTTTTTAAAAAAAACCACACCAAACAAACTAAATGACTATCATGGGATTGCCATCATCATTCAATGCCAAGTACAGTCCTGTTCACTGCATTAAAACTGCGCACATTTCCAGGCACCTGGTGCTTTCTCAACAAATGAACATTTATCAAGGAAAAACCTCTTGGCTTTGCCAACCCTAGTGTAAAAAGCCAGAACGAAACAAGCCAAGACAAAAATACATTTGATAAATGAAATTGTTGCAACCCACACAGAGACAGAGAATTGTCACTGAGAAACATTTTATAAATGAGAGCCTTGAGATAGTGAAGTGTTTATTTTCACAAGGAAGCCAAAGCATTTTACTTATTTCATTTATTTCATAAAATGCATATATACCGCTTGATTGGAAAAAGAAAGAAAGAAAAACTTCAAAGTGGTTTACGGGGATGACTGATTGGACCTCCCCCTTCTCAAAATCCCCTGTGCATTTGCCCTGAACACCTGAAGAAGAATTTGGGGGGGGACCTCTGAGGTTCTGGTTTCTCAGTAACTCCCAACCTTAGTGTCAGGGACTTGCAGGGCTCTGGCAACTGGGGGGGGGGGCAGAGGCTGACCCAGGAGAGTGGGCCAGCAATTTATAGGGTTTGGTGCCACCTGCGAGGCAAGAGAAGGGAAGGGTCTTAGCAGTCAGAGGCGGAGGAGGGGGCACAAGAAATGTTGGAAATGGGGAAAGAAGCTGTTCAGGCAAGTGGCAGGCCAGTCAAATCCCCTCCCCCCAAATCCCCTGACCTGCTGTCTCCTAGAACCAGGAGGCGACAATAAAGCAAAGTGGTCCCACGCTCTGTTCTAGGCAAACAGCCCTGCAAACGCCAAATGGCAACCCAAACAAGCCCAGAGAATGTTAACGGTGGAAGGCTCTCGTTTCCACAGTATTTTTCACAAGTGTCTCTAACACATCCCACTGGCTTTTGCAGCAATGTTATTTATAAAATGAGGGGTTTTTATCATTACAGTTTATTTGTATACCTCTTCTCGACTCCAAGGGGTCCCCAAGTGAACAGCATATTACATTCTTTAAAAACCACACACAAACAAGAAAAACAATTGATCAATCAAAACAAGGCAATAAAATCACTGCTTCCAGACAGTTTCTCTATGTCTACTTTTTTTACATCTTTGTCTCATTTCCTAAGCACTCGGAAAGTCTCCTTCTGGGGGACAGACTACAGAACTCTAGAGGGACTACTAACTTCCGAAGAACAAGCCATGTCAGCAACAGCCGTTATTAGGACACAAAATATGTGCCGTCACAGTGTGCTATTGCGCATCACTCTGCCCCTTCTTCCAGGATTTATTGCAAATATTTTTATGCTGCTCTTCATAACTCCCAGGGTGGCTTACAGCAGAACGATAGACACATAAACATGAAACCAGAAGGATAACCACAACTGGGCCATAGAGAGTGAAAAGGAAGAGCAGTTTTAAGAAGCCAAGCATCACATTCAGCAGAAAGGATACAGAGGCAGCACATGATGCAGTTACCCAGGCAAATTTAAAATAAATAAATAAATCTTCAGCCCGTTCCAAAATGCCATCAAGTTCAACACCTGATAAGCCTCCCTGTGGAGAGTATTTGGTAGGTAGAGAGGCACGGACAAGCCTTACACCAAGTTAGACCACTGACCACCTAGTATTTCCTACACTGACCGGCAGTGGCCCTCCAGGGTTTCAGGCAGGGAATCTTTCCCAGGTCCACCAGGAGATGCTGGGAACTGAACCTGGGAGCTTCTGCATGCATAGAAGCCATATGATTCTATGATTCCATCTTTGATTCTACGTGTAGCTGACTGTAGCATCCACCAAGCTCCTATCCTACCTAGAGGAAACGTCCTCCGTCAAAGGGAGATGTCTACCAGCATAGAACAATGTGTGTCCCATTTCTACCCCAGCATCGCCTAACTACCACCTGGCAATCAAAGAAAGCGACTCATTGTTAGCAAATTCTGAACGGCTTTACTAAAGCTATCAGCAAGCCTCCTGTTTGCCAGCCTCCAAATCTATGTGAACTATTAGTGGGAGCTGCACCATCTATCAGCGAGCCTGGATCTCATCCTTGTAATTCCCTCTGTGTCTGTCTGTCTGTCTGTCTGTCTGTCTGTCTGTCTGTCAGTCTGATGGAGACAGCTACCTTCAAGAGCACCAGGGCTGAAATAACATTACATCAAAGAGGACACACACCCCTTGCTCACTCTCTCCAACCCCCTTTCTCTCTATCTTTCTCTCTCAACATGCCCTTTCGTACCTTCTCCCTTCCTTGTCATCTGCATGAACTCAAGCTAAGCAACACAAGCTGCCCCTCCCACTGGATAAAATTTACTTTTTCAGCACATCTAATGAACCACCCTGTAGCTTACAAAAGACACACACAACTACCTCCTTTCCTGTACTGTTTGTATGAATGGATGAAATCTTCCTGGAGACTGAACTCTTCCTTTTTCCTTTCCTTTTCTAAATTGGCTTAATGCAGGCCTGCTCTAGACACCTGAGATCATTTCCATGTAGCACTTCTTGGGGGGTAAAGCGAATTGCTGGCGAGATGTATGACTGCTTAGGAAAAGGGGCAGAACAGGAGCATCATTTGACAGTGTGCAATTACACGCCCAATATATAGAGACACTGAAAATGAAATGCTGCATAGAAATGTGGATAGTTAAGTGCCATAAAGGTAAAGGAACCCCAGCATGACAAAGCCGCTTCTGGCAAACCAGAGCAGTGCACGGAAACGTTGTTTACCTTCCCGCTGGAGTGGTACCTATTTATCTACTTGCACTTTGACGTGCTTTCGAACTGCTAGGTTGGCAGTAACAGGGACTGAGCAATGGGAGCTCACCCCGTCGCGGAGATTCAAACCGCTGACCTACTGTCCTAGGCTCTGTGGTTTAACCCACAGCGCCACCCACGTCCCTTAGTGAAGTGGCATATTAATGTCTTAAATTAAAGCTCTCCCCCCACCCCGTATCAAGAAGCAGCATAGTTCTGCCATGGAGAGGTGGTACTCACAATTCATATCCTAAGATCAGGTTGTATGCCACTACAACTCTTCTTTTTAAGGCATGTGGTATGGAAAAAATAGTATTTTGATAGTATAGCTAGAGATCAAACCCTATATTGCTTGCAGAGAATCTCCCAGGAGACTCAACTTTCTTTCTTTCTTTTCTCTCTCTCTTTAATGACATCTAGCATAAGATTCTGATATTACAGTTTGAGATGAAACACTGGCAATAAGTCAGCACCATCAGAAGTTAGAGTAAAAGGATTGCATTTATGCAGACACACACACACCCCAACAGCAACAAAATATTCATTTGGCTAGCCTTTGTATTTCTTCTGCTTCCCAAGGGTTGGTGGCATTTCAAGATGAATATTGCGCTCCTGGGACCTAATTTAAGCTGTCAGGTTTCCTAAGAGAACTCATTTTTCTTACTATCCTATTACTCATTATGACGTAGGCATCAGGTGCATGAATTCTTCTTAGCCCTTAGAGGGTGTATTGCCACATCATACATTTTGTTCAACTTAAGACTCGCCCATAGTAGAAGATGTTAATCCATTTGTGTGCAAAAAGGGAATATGACAGCTTTTTAATATACAGAATTTCACTGCCCAAATTAAGAAAGAACAGAAGGTGGCGCGCAGTTCTATTTATTTATTTCACGTCACAACACCTATATTTTCCACCTGCATTCTTGTCCTCTCACAAATAACTTAAGACTCAAACTTTAATGAGTCACTATCACACTTGCTAAGTATAGCTTATCATCTGGGGTGCTTCGCCAACAACCTGAGACAAAGAGCCATGCGCAATTCAAAATGGTGCAATGAGACAATTAAAAAGGACAGATCCAAACTGCTCTTTAAGATTGGACACAGTGGGCCGGAGATGTGGTGTAGTGGTTAGAGTGTTGGACTAGGACCTGGAAGACCAGGGTTCAAATCCCCACTCAGCCATGAAGCTCACTGGGCAGCCTTGGGCCAGTCACTGCCTTACAGCCTAACCTATCTCACAGGGTTGTTGTGGACAGCTCCTTGGAGAAAAAGGAGGGTTAGAAATTGAATAAATAAATATACTATCGTTAGGCGGAATCCAATTGGTGCATTGGCAGAACAGCTTTGAACCCAGCAGCTATCTCAAGCAAAACTAAAAGAAGGGAGCCATTTTATTTTATTTTTTGCCAATTTGCTATTCCCTCTGCAGTCTCCTGTCGCCCCCTGCATGCCGCCTTCTAATCTATCATTATCATTTCGACAATTTACCGTATTTTTCACTCTATAAGATGCACCAGACCACAAGACGCACCTAGTTTTTGGAGGAGGAAAACAAGAAAAAAAATATTCTGAATCTCAGAAGCCAGAACAGCAAGAGGGATCGCTGCACAGTGAAAGCAGCAATCCCTCTTGCTGTTCTGGCTTCTGGGATAGCTGTGCAGCTTGCATTTGCTCCATAAGACACACACACATTTCCCCTCATTTTTTAGGAGGGAAAAAGTGAGTCTTATAGAGCAAAAAATACGGTATATAAAGCTTAAGGTCTCTGACATACAGAAGCTCAGTACAAGGAAGATTAAAAAAAAATTAAACTATAAAATCAGAATTTAGCTAAAGCACCTACTGAAATCATAACAAAAAAAAAAAGAGTATTAAGTAGGTGCTAGAAGTTCAACAGCGAGGGAGCCCATCTGACCTCAACTGAAAGGAAGCTCCATAAAATTTGGCCCACAGTACTGAATGCACAGCTTATGGTAGATACAAGCCACACATTCAAACCATAGGGGGCCACTAACAATGACTTTGTACCCATTACTCAGCTGGAAAACAACACTGCAAAATGCAGAGACGTGAATTTTGAAGGACAGATGTGTTTCAGCTTGTGTATTGTTTCAAAAGTGCCAATTACCGAGGTTCACCTTTAAATGCAAGCTGAATCTATTAGATGAATATGAGTATAAGGAAATGTTCATACAGAGCTTTAGGACTTGAGCTGAGACCTCCCTGGTCTGAGCCCAGCCCTCCATTCGTTGCAGTACACCAGCACTCAGGGCCAAATCAGGTGTGAAACCATTTATGCAGTTCTCAACTGCTGGGTGTGTGATTACATGGGTTCATGAGTGCTTGTGTTTAAGTAAATCTGCTGAGGGACCTGATCAGGGACCTGGTGAAGATACAGAGGTTTAACCCTTTGCCTCCCACTGTGGTCCCAATCCAGATCTGTATCGCTGTCCCCCACCCCAGTTCTTTGTGTCTGCTATTAGCACAGGAAGGAAAGCTCCCATTGGCACCAATGGCAGCTTTCCTTCTGGCACAAATAACAGGTAGAATCCCTAATGGGGGTCCCCCTGGGGTCACAATCCACATCACGTACACTGTATCTGCTATTAGTGCTGGAAGGTAGGCTTCTACAGGTGCAAATGGGAGTTTGTCTTCCAGTGCAAATAGCAGGTGTGGTGGGCAAACGATGTAACACTCCTTTCTGCCCTACCTCATCAAAGTCCAAGTTTAGATCAGCCCCCGCTCCCCATGCTTGCTATTTGCATATTTAAAAATCATCCATGCACATGTTAATTGTGTGAATTGCTCCATGTCTAGCTTGGCACTTGGACTGAGAGTTGTGCATGGTTTGAAAGAGTCCTGTCACTACTGCTCATCAATTCCTGTGGATGAGCCAAACTTCAAATGTTTTGCAAGAAATAACTTGTCTCTACTTAATCCCTCCATGCCATTTGGTAAATCTCGACCGTACCTTTAAAGTAATCATTCCTTCTAAATGCAAAAAAAAAAAAGCCCTAATGTACACTGTTCTTCTTCTGTGAAATGTTCCATCCCTCTTTATCAGTTCTCTCTTCAGCATGCAGTACATTCTCCAGAGCTGCAACACACAAAATCTTCCCGTCACCATGACCTACTTATTCTCACTTTGCTCTTTCTGAAAAGAGTGTAAATAGAAACCTGGCCCCTTGGCACCCTCGATCTGCCTTTCATAAGGCAGTCCCAAATGTGAGCAGAATACTGGCTACACCACCATTCATTAAGCAAACTAAATGTCAAATCCTTGCTGTTTCCAGTCCGTTTTTCATGCCATTATTCCTATTTACTCGTGTCCTTTCATTTTAGAAAGCTGGTAGCTGGCCATGGCTTAAGAAATGCCAAGTTTCTGTTAAGCAGTTAAAAGGAGCCTTATCCAACCTGGTGCCCTCCAGATGCTTTGGACTACATTTCCCATCACCCCCCAGGTCACTGTAGTCCAAAACGTGTGGAGAGAACCACTAGGCCAATGGAAGCTGATTTAAGAGCCTTCCAGATGTTGATGAACTACAACACTCATCAGCCCCAGCAACCATGGCCACTGGTCAGGGATGATGGGAGTTGTAGTTCAGCAGCTTCTGAAGGGCCAAAGGTTCCTCACACCTGGTTAAAGGCTAATTCCAGGGGAAGCATCCATTCCTAAGGTACCAATGCAACATTCCTATTGAGAGTTCCACTAGAATTTGCAGCCACCCAGTTCCTACATAATGGAAGAGAGGAAGCACTACTTTGTTGTTGTTCTTAATTCAATTTATATACCCCCCCCTTTATCCAAAGACTTCAGGGTGGTGTACAACATTAAGAACATAGTCTACGCAGCATAATAATAAAAGCATAATACAAAGCATAATAGCAAAATAATCACAATAATGGCATTTTAACTACTGGAAAAGAGGAGGCTGAGAGGAGATATGATAGCGATCTTCAGATATCTAAAGGGCTGTCATATGGAAGATAGAACAAGCTTGTTTTCTCCTCTTGTGGAGGGTAGGACTTGAACCAATGCCTTCAAGTTACAAGAAAGGAGATTCCAGCTAAACACCGGGAAAAACTTTTTGACAGAGTTGTTCAACAGTGGAATGGACTCCTTCTGGAGGTGGAGGACTCTCCTTCTTTGGAGGCTTTTAAGCAGAGGTTGGATGGCCATCTGTCATGGATGCTTTAGCTGAGATTCCTATATTGCAGGCATTTGAACTAGATGACCATTTGGGTCCCTTCCAAATCTACAATTCTGCGATTCTATTATTCTACTGGAGGTGGACCCTTTGAGGGCTAAACACTTTGAGCTCACAACCTTAAGATAGAGGCAGAAGAAAAGGTGAGAGAGGGTGGGAAATGTTCTGGATTCAGCCTCACCAATGAAGCAAGAATTCTATGTTTTGTTTTATTTTTAATTCCGAGCCCCTCTCATCGTTAACCCAGTTTGTAAGAGGGGGTTGCCTAGATGTCCTCCTCCAATGGAAGCAATAGGGAGCCTGTCACACACACACACACACACACACACACACACACACCTGGAGGCTGCTAAGCTCCAACTCCCATCAGCTCCAGACAGCAGGGCTGATGCTCAGGGATAAAGGTGAGCTGTAGTCCATCATCATCTGGAGGGCTACAGCCCCAGCCCCAGCCCCAAGTGGCTGCTCTTTACTTTGAAAACCATTCATGCCATGGCAAATTGCTTGAGTGGTGCCATGCCTGGTTTGGCTGCAAGAAAAGTTAAACTGATCCTTACTCCCCAAGTTCCCCCACCCAGCACTGCAAACTGACCTGGGTCCCAGCTTTTGCTATGCTTCAGATAGATCCTACCTCATTAAAGTAACGGTAAAGGGACCCCTGACCATTAGGTCCAGTCGTGACCAACTCTGGGGTTGTGGTGCTCATCTTGCTTTATTGGCCGAGGGAGCTGGCATACAGCTTCCAGGTCATGTGGCCAGCATGACTAAGCCACATCTGGCGTACCAGAGTAGTGCACGGAAATGCCGTTTACCTTCCCGCCAGAGTGGTACCTATTTATCTACTTGCACTTTAACGTGCTTTCGAACTGCTAGGTGGGCAGGAGCAGGGACCGAGCAATGGGAGCTCACCCCGTCACGGGGATTCGAACCGCCGACCTTCTGATCGGCAAGTCCTAGGCTCTGTGGTTTAACCCACAGCACCACCCGCATCCCTTCCTACCTCATTAAAGGTGTTTTAATCTGTTTTACAACATCCACTTGGTCACACCATTCAAGTATGCAAAAAAGCACCTTTTTTAAAAAAAAGGCAACTGCAGTCTAGCTTGGCCCAGAGAAATAAACAAAGCTGAGTTCTAGTTTTAAGGGTGAAATGCTCAGGAACTGCAGACATCCTTATGCATCATTCATGATCTCCTGCTTTCTTACATCCTGTCATGCTTTCCATCATGCTCCTGAGATCTAAAAACAACTCAAGCAGCAGACCTGCACTGGAATTTATTCTGCATGCAAAACAATTAAGAGCCAACAGCAGATTCACTCTTCAGATGCTCCCGAATGGAATTCCAGGCACAAATCTAAATGTCAGCTCCAGGAGAAGGATTTCATTTTGGCATCGCATTTTTAAAGTTTACCACCTCTTATCTTTTCCCTGGCAAAGGCATCCCCTGACAGAGGCCAACTCTAGGGAAATGAGAAATTCAAAAGAAACCCTTTTCTGCAGCTCATGAAAGGGATTGACTATTCTATGGTCTTTTAAATATATTTGTGGGGGGGGGGTTATTGATTTGTTTTCGTTTTATTGTGTATTTTGTGTTCCCATTTTGTATTTTTATGTCGTGACCCAACCTGTGATATTTGGATAAAGGTATTCAAATTTAATAACAAATAAAAATTAATAATAATAATATTGTCACAGTGTCATTGCAAACTCCCTGCTTCCAAGCATTGAGAATGCCCTTGGGAATGGCAACAATCCAAGTACGGAGGAAAAGCTTGAAAGGACTTAGTAAGACTCACAAGCTCCAACTGCCTGACACAACTGTATACAAATCACGCCTCCCGTACCCCCCTAAAAAAAGTATTTAAGGAGACCACTATAAAATGTATTGGGTCTGGAGGGCCCTGGCCCCCCACCACTGAGCTGAGTACTGGACAATGTCACCTAGATTCTGACCGGTGTAAATCACCAGAGACATATGGAATTTTTTTGCAATATTCACTATATTTACAAATACAGTGGAACCTTGGGTTACATACGCTTCAGGTTACATACGCTTCAGGTTACAGACTCCGCTAACCTAGAAATAGTGCTTCAGGTTAAGAACTTTGCTTCAGGATGAGAACAGAAATCGTGCTCCGGCGGCGCAGCAGCAGGCCCCATTAGCTAAAGTGGTGCTTCAGGTTAAGAACAGTTTCAGGTTAAGTACGGACCTCCGGAACGAATTAAGTACTTAACCCGAGGTACCACTGTATGCAGGATGAGAAGGGCAAACGGTGGCCATGACCAGGATGACAGGGTTGATTTGTTTCTGCTATAATTAATTGTGTTTCTTATGTTCTCCATCACTCAGGCTGTATGCGGAAGATAATTACAGCTATTTATAGCCTTCAGATCGTTCACAAGTAACAGGCTTTTGCTTAGTTGTTGTTTTTCTTAAAACCAAAATAGGAGGCAGGATCTTGGAAGTCTCTGAAAGATGCTGATCCTTACGTGAACCCAAACTCCTTCATGTGCAGCTAGCCAAAGCAAAGAGTTACAGCAAATGGTTGATAAGTGACTGGTCAGGGTCAAAGAGCATAGGAAGCTGCCTTATACTGAATTGGCTTGATAGCACGGGATTGACTACACTGGGAGAATCTCCCCAGGATTTCAGAAAGGGTCCCTCCCGGCCCTACCTGGAGATGCTAGGGATTGAACCTGGGACCTTCTGGTGCAAAGCAGATGCTAAGGACCTTCCCCACAGAATTTGCCTTGCTGTTCTTTCGTCATTCTGCTACGTTATGGACACCTCCCTCCTGATCTTTCTTTTCTACAGCTGAAATACCAAATTTTTGCTCCATAAGACGCACCTGACCACAAGACGCACCTAGTTTTTAGAGGAGGAAAGGGGAGGAAGCCCCGTTTTTTTGAGGATCAAGCTCAAAGTTGTGCAGCTTCTTTTGCAAAGGGGAAAAATCCTGTTTTTATGGGGTTCAACTCACAGTTCTGCAGTTTCTACAGTTTCAAGACAGATAATCTAATCAGCCAGTCACATGTCACTGGGGAAACAAACAGTCTCAGTCTGGAGAACATTCAACAATGGAGGCCTGGGTAAGGGGGTGGGAATGGAAAGGGAGCCAGTGATTGACCACACATTTGCTCCATAAGACGCACAGACATTTCCCCTTACTTTTTAGGAGGAAAAAAGTTCATCTTATGGAGCGAAAAATACGGTACTCCCAGTGGCGGTTGATCCATTTGAGCAAATGAGGCACTGCCCTCAGCCAGCCCTCACTTTCCTGCCTTCTTACTTAACAGCAAGTTCAGAGCGTGGCCCTGGCTGTGAGCTTCATCCTCATCACTCTCAGTGTTGCCGTTGTAGAACCTGGTAGGGAGGAGGATGGGGACAACACTAGAATTTGTTGGCTCTGCCTGTCACTGGCTCTAGCGCCACCTAATGTCAATCTCCCTGTCTTCCACCCTACCAGTCCAAATAGGCTGAATACCACTGAATATGCTACACTCCTGCTTAGGAGGGGAGTACTCTTGAACACAATGTCTACTTCCAAGTAAGCAGAATCAGGCCACACACTACAAGCATACTTCTGAAAACCAGTCACACACCCAAAGTCGTAACTTAAATACATGCCTCCTACATTCAAGGTCCAACCCAGACACATGGTTAGAATCCCGCAGATCAGGAGGAGTCAACAAGGTACCACCCCAGATGTTGTGTAAATACATCTCCCAGCAGCCTACGCCTGGTAGTAAATGGTCAGGGATGATGGAGGTTGCAGTCCATCGACATCTGGGGGTACCATGTTGGCCCCAGGGGAGAAAATCTCATTGAATGAGGGTTGGGTTTAGTTCTGATCAAATATGTATATAATCATGCAATTAAATGCACTGCTACCAGGAGCTAAACCATGGTTTGTCTCAGCATTACATGCAAATCTGAGCTCATGGTTTGTCTCCCCCAACAAACCAGGACCAGTAAGCCAAGAACAAACCTCGATTACAAGGTTTGCTTAAAACAACACAAGCCTGGGTTCACACATAACACTAAGCCAAATCATGACTTAGCTCCTGATAGAGCATCAGCAAGAGTATGCGAGGAGCAAAGTAGCCACAATTTTCCCAATGTGTACCAGTGCCCTTGCTTGTTCTCACTAAGCCGTAGTTTGGCTTAGCGTTACATTCAAACCAAGCTATTATTTTCCTACGCATGTTGTTGGGGGTTTTTTATGTGCATTTCCTTGTATGTTTAGCACTGAAATAAAGGACCACAAGTCTGGCTGTACATGAATCGTGTGGGTGGGTGTGCATGCACATATATTTGTGTCCATGCATTTAAAAGTGATTACTAGACATAAGCCCAAAATAGAAACTTCAGCCCATTTATTACAAGAGCCTTCTATGGCTTGGATGAAGGAACAGCAGTTGCCAACCACAAAGTTACCTTGTTCTACAGTTCGCTGCCATTGAAAGCTTGTACGGTCCATCTTGTGTGGGAAGCTTATTCCCATTTAAAAAGCAGGAAAATAAGGTTAAGTCTTGCAATGTGGAAATCAAAGCGAAACATGGTAGAATACATCATTCATTGAGATTAAGGTACGTTTCCTTACCTCGGAGCTATTTAAGTGGCATGTGTGAGTTCCTGAAAACCAGCCCTCATTTGAACATTGGTCAATGTCCACTTTTTGTAAGTTTATGTCCACTTTCACAACACCCCTGGAAGAAGAATAAGAAATGCCATTAATTCACATAGATTCAACACAACATTTTCCTTTCACTGTTAAAAATGGTGTGAATGTAGTGCTGAATCTTAATTGCATTTATGAAAAGCTATGGTTATTTGATTTGATGTACTGTATTTCTAGGATACTAACAAACAGTAAATAACAGCAGAACATCATAAATACAGCATAAATCATATAAGATAATTAACAAAGCATGAATAAAACAACTGCAATCTATAAAACACTAGTAACAAAACAGCAACCAGAAAATAAGCTAAACAAGACATTTACAGCATGGGTCATATAATGTGATTAACAAATCAATACAGCATTTCTATAAAGCGATGTTAACAACATTAACAAAATAGCACCTAAAAAAAAATTCAGCTAAGCACTGTTAAATCCATACACACTAATCATCTCACTAAGTTGGTTCTGATAACGAGTGCCAAACTTGCTCTGGTTATTAGTACCATGAGTAAAAAGGATACCTTTTTAGTGGGCTGTTACACATTAGTGGATAGCTGCAAATGCTTTATGTTTTGTGCAATTCTTCATTTCAAAAGCTTGTGTACTCCTACCCATTCCACAGATGTTGGCCCAGTCTAACCTATTCAGTCTCTCCATTACAGTCTGAAAACAACATCACAACAAGCTCCCAGTCAACTCTTAAGCCTTCTCTGAATCATCATCAGCTCATGTGTTGCACGACATGAGATGTTAAGCTGGAAGAGAGCCATTCGTTTTGTTTCCGCCATTGTCAATAGCTGCCAGTATCACATAAAGAATTGCATCAAGCAGATTTCACAATTTTCACAGTACTCTAATAGGAGTTGTATTCAGCTAAGATCTCCTCTGAACAGACCCATTGAAATCAATGGACTTTGGTTAGTCATAGAATCATAGAACTGTAGAGTTGGAAGGGACCACGGGGGTGATCTAGTACAACCCCCTGTAATGTAGGGATATTTTGCCCAATGTTGGGCTCAAACCCACAACCCTGAGATTACGAATCTCATGCTTTACCAACTGAGCTATCCACAGGACTCCTCGTACCCATTGATTTCAGTGGGCCTACCTACTCTGCGTATGACAAACACTGGATGCAATCCAATATTAGTCAATTAGATTTATGAGCCATTTGTGGAATTGGCTCCCTTTGCAGAATATTCTTGATTGAATCGGAAGGCTTAGAATTACTTAACCAACTACAGGTACAGAGCCTAAGAGTCCTGCTTGACCTGCTTTTCAATAAACAGGTTTGCTGTGGGGGCCAGAAGTGCTTTTTATCTTCTGTGTTTATTGTGTAGACTCATCCCTTCTTCAGTAGAGAGGATTTTTCAATGCTGACTCATGCTTTCATAACTCCCTGCTCAATACAGGGCTGCCCTTGAATACAACTCAGATACTTCTGGCATCTGAATTTTGGACCAATGTTTTCGGAGAAATATTTTTAAAAATGTTAAATGTCCCATCCAAGCCTCCCCGCAGGTTGCCCTTTTGAACTTGTGGGATGATCCAACAGCAATTTTACCAAACTAAGGAACTTTTGACATGGATGCTGGCTGCAACGAGAATTTCTTTGGCCCAGAAATGGAGGACACTACAGGGCTTAAACATAACATAACCCACAAATTACACATTTCTAAGTTCAGGAAGACCAGGGACATTTTCATGCAGTTAGGTAGAATTTCATTTGTGAACTACTCTGAGATGAAGGGGGAGGGGGTTATTTGTGGGGGTTTTTTGTTTTATTAAATATTTTATGTCCTGGTTTTGTATTTTTTTTTTTCCTGTTGTGAACCTGGGATCTTTGGGTGAAGGGTGATATACAAATTTAATAAATAAAAATATCAAGAATGATTTGAGGCTTCTCATGGTGAGAAACGTTTGGTAATATCTGCAGTTCAAGTTGCGACTGTGAAGGCACAGGACCAGGAGCCAAGAAATGATGGCAAATCTGAGGAACAGGTGTGGAGAATTTCAGCTGCTCCAGGTGACTCCTGGAAGTGGGCCACTAAACCCCCGGCTCAATGCTGGAAATCCATCAGTAGAGCATTGCTGGCAGGCGGCTGAAAACCTCCAGTAAGGAAGGGCCGGGCACCCCTCTAGGTCAGGGATAGCCAACATGGGGCTCCCCAACTGGGCTACAACTCTCACCATACCTGACTATTGGCCATTTTTTGCTGAGGCTGATGGGAACTATAGTACAACATCAACTGGACAGCACCATGTTGGCTACCCCTGCTCTAGGTAATTGACTCCATTGTCGAATTAGTAATAGCATATTTCTCCTATTCTCCTGTATATGAAGCCGATTTAATCAATCCCTAGGCTTCTGAAGCAACAGAGTAAGGCTGTCTACACACTCCCATTTACTCTACATCTAGTGCTCTCCCCACCACTGGGTTGGGAAGCCGTGTGCACGTGAGAACAACCCCAATCCACATCCACCCTGTTGTTTCTTGTGAAATACTGCATTCTGATGCACCAAACCAGTTTTGATCCCAATCGAGACCTGCTCATTGGCTGAATACATCCCTGCTTCCTGGTGTGGACATAAAGCAGGCAGCTTAAGATACACAGAAAACCGTGCTGATCTGTTAAACCATGTACAAACACAGTTTTGAAACGCAGCCAAAAGAAAAGAACAACCTCACTGCGTTTTAAGCCAGTAACACATACACGGCCAAAAAAGCCTGTTTACGTATTTGAAGATTACTTCTTTCAGTGTATTTAAAGGGGGTGGGAATTGAGGAGCTTAAATTAGAGAGGGAGGATCAGGAACAAGGTAGAGAGACAGTAGCATCAAAAACAAACAGAGGGGTACCACTTTAGTACATGAAGGAGGCTGGGTATTCAACAGAATATTGGATGTAAAACACAGTGGGCAGAAGTAGCCAAAGGAGGTGAAATAGGAAAATATTTAGTGGTGGATGCAGTTTGCCCAGGATAGGTAGTGGATTTATTTGAGTTTATATTGAGATTTTTACCTTGCACTGTTATTCTTTTTTTACTTTTGAGAGAAGAAATAATAATAATAATAATGCATCACAGCTTAACTTGAAACCTCCATGACCAAATAGAATTAAAAACCTAAAAATGAATTATCTATTAACCTACTAAGCAGGCGCCCGTATTAACTGTGCTGTCCAGATGTTTGATCAGGACATAAGACGTTAAATGCACGATAAGTACAATTTGGCTTGTCAGCAGCATTAGATCAGCCTGATATTCACTGAGACTGGCAGTGGCGCTTTTCAGAATTCGGTATTCAAAACGAACCAACGAAGGTAATTGAAGACCATCTGACATTCGTATAGGACATTTTGCCCACAGAAAGCTAGCTCCCCAATGTCTATCATCATCATTGTTTTTATTATTTACAATGCTAGCATGAAGTACTACAAACTTACTAGTTTGAAAGCCCATCAACAGATATGTTGCAGCTATGCACACTGATCACAGAATCGTAGAATTCTGAGTTGAAAGGGACCACAAGGGTCATGCAGTCCAACCCCCTGCCATGCACATATCTTTTGCCCAACGTGGGGCTTGAACCCCTGGCCTTGAGATTAAGAGTCTGGGGCTCTACCAGCTGAGCTATCCCAGGCTGAGAATAAACTATAGCATGTTTAAGTGTCTAGAGCAATTCAAATTCATTAAATCAGAGCAATCCATACAAGAGGACAGAAAGACAAGCCTGTTATTACAAACCCCGTGTTGCAGGGCAGGTTGCATCATTTGGGAGAAAGGTGAGACAGAGGAGCAGGTGCTAAATGAAACACAGGGGGAAGGACCATAGCTCAGGGAAGGAGCAGCCCCCTTAGAGGCAGAAGGTCCCAAGTTCAGTCCCTGGAATCTCCAGGTAAGGGTGGGAGAGACATCTGCCTAAAACCCTGGAAAGACACTGCCAGTCAGTGTAGGAAATATTGAGCAAAATATACCTATGGTCTGATGCAGCATAAGGCAGTTCCCTTTGTTCCTTCAGCGGTTGTTAAAACCTGGAGGTTAATTTTAAGTGGTGTGGGATTCAAAGACTCCCAAACTGTGGTCCATGGGCCACTAGTGGTCTGCAAGCTTCATTCATGTGGTCCGCAGCATGTGCACATTAAATGTTCGTTCTGATTTCTAATTATATTATATTGCTTTATTTCCTTTTTTGCTCCTTATATTGTATTTTATTGCATTGCAATCTAAAATCTGTAGCATGCAACTTGCAACGCTATGGAATACAATATAAGAAATAAAAGAAGCAATGAAAATACAATTAAAAATAGTTTAGCATGTAGCACAGCGCATCACAATTGCTACAACAGGCAGAACAATCATTAAGAGGTCCACCGAGACCCTCAGCAATTTTCAAGTCATCTGTGAGGGAAAATAAGTTTGGGAACCACTGACCTATTGTATTATTAGTTATTTTTTATATTACATTATTTATATATGACATACATCTCCTCCACATTTTATACTCACAACAACCCCATGAGGCATACCTTTCAACATTTCTCCGATGAAAATAGGGACGTCCTAAGGAAAAGAGGGACATTCTGGGATTAAATCAGAAACCGGGACAGCTTCTGTAAAGCCAGGACTGTTCTTGGAAAATAGCAACACTTGGAAGGTCTGCATGCGGTAGTTTAAGCTGAGAGTGAGTGGGGGGCTGAAGTGGGGATTTGAACCCTGGCCTTCCAGGTCCTAGTCCAGCACTCTAACCACTACACCAGCCCAGGCACTATGCCACACTGATGGTTGGAGGGCATGAAACACTTGCAGAATGCAAAAATCTCTCAGTGGAAAATCATCTTTCTCCTTGCTGTAGATTCAATCTAGAACAGCTAGATTCAGCTAGAAGCACAACAGCAGTAATTGGCTGCTTGGCAATACAATAAGGTTGCTCAGCAGAGCTAGGAAGATTGTGTTACCTCCAATTACGACTGTTGTGTATGGCCGCCATGCTTATCTTGTGCACATTTGAGCTTTGCACAGATATGTCATAAAGGCTAGAGTGCTTACATTTCATTTGGCCTCGCTATTCACACTGTCTCTCTCTTTATCCATGTGTCTGTATGTATATATGTCAACCCACTGAGACAAACACTTCATGCATCCAGGTCTAAACCACGAAAGCTCCTGCCAGAATTAATCTATTTGTCCTTAAGAGGATTTCTTGCTGTGTTTGCTGCAAAAGACTCACACAGCTAACCCCTCTACAACCATGACAGGAGAGGAAGTCTATAAATGTCAGGAATCGCTCTTTGATTGAAAAGGCACTCAAAGGGAAGTTTGGGCGCTCCTCTCACAGCCCCCAGTGCTGCAAGCTTACCAACACTTAACTAGGAAGAAATCTCACTGGAACCAATGAGGCCTACTTTTGGGTATCCATGGTTAGAATTAGGCCACCTAAACTCAATGGAGCATGCCTCCAGGGGTGAAGTCAAACCACTGTGATAGCAGCACCAAAGTGGCCTCCTTGGGGTGCAAACCTGGGCAGTGTGTATGGGGGTCCTGGGCTGCTCAGACAGCAAAAAACCCCTCTCAGCCTCACTGATGTCGTCAAAAGGAAAGGAAAGCAATACATTTGGCACCAGCTTGGTTGTAGGAGTTGCCGGAAAGAGGCATAAAGGTAAAGGTAAAGGTACCCCTGCCCGTACGGGCCAGTCTTGACAGACTCTGGGGTTGTGCGCCCATCTCACTTAAGAGGCCAGGGGCCAGCGCTGTCCGGAGACACTTCCGGGTCACGTGGCCAGCGTGACATCGCTGCTCTGGCGAGCCAGAGCCACACACGGAAACACCGTTTACCTTCCCGCTGGTAAGCGGTCCCTATTTATCTACTTGCACCCGGAGGTGCTTTCGAGCTGCTAGGTTGGCAGGCGCTGGGACCGAGCAGCGGGAGCGCACCCCGCCACAGGGATTCGAACCGCCGACCTTTCGATCGGCAAGCCCTAGGCGCTGAGGCTTTAACCCACAGCGCCACCTGCGTCCACCCAAGGCGCCATCTAACCATCTTAGGATCAGAGTTTTCCTTCTCCCTCACTTCCATACCATCCAACTACAGTGGTAACTCGGGTTACAGACGCTTCAGGTCACCCAGAAATAGTAGCTTGGGTTAAGAACTTTGCTTCAGGATGAGAACAGAAATTGCGCAGCAGCAGCAGCGCGGCAGCAACAGGAAGCCCCATTAGCTAAAGTGGTACCTCAGGTTAAGGACAGTTTCAGGTTAAGAATGGACCTCCAGAACAAATTAAGTTCTTAACCCAAGGTACCACCATATTTCCAATGCAAAACCGGAACACATGTCTTCCAGGGTGTGCTCCTGGGCGAGACACATAGCCAGCCTCGCTCTTGCCAAGCCCCCCCCTCCCCCCAAAAAAGCACTTTCTCGGGGCGAGAGCACACAAGATCACAGCACCAAAAATGGCCACCGAGATACTGCACAAAGAAACAGGATGTCCTGTTTTTCACAGGGCATCTGGAAGGTATGCACTTCCTTCTACCACAGCATGAGAAGAAATTCTTTTAAGTGCCTGTTAAAAACATTTTCTTTGTTTAGGCAAGCCTACTGACATATGCAGAATGCTGGCATGTACTTTAATCTGGTTTTGGGTTTGTTTTTGCTTATTAGTTTTATTTATTTATTTATGGGTGTTTTAAACAGTTGTTTTGGATGCCATAAGAAATCTGAAACATTTGTTTTATTGTATCGTAGAAACGAAGATCCTCTTAAGAGTATGGTGCAAGATGAAGGAAAACTATGATTTAATTCAGAGGTATAGCATACTGCAGCACAGAAGAACATAAGCAGAAAAATTATATACCCACGCCATGTAAATTATGACACACGACTTTCTCTCTACCAATAAGAAGCAGGGATTTCTCCTGTCCCAAGTAAAGTGGTTGTGTGCTTCAGAAACAGCCCTGTATGTGCAAATCAGTGGTTAAGTAAAGACTGGGGACTTGCTGGGCTGAGATGTGGACAACTAGGGTTCAAATCCCCATTCAACCACTGTGTAACCTTGGACCAGCCATACACACTCTCTTACAGCCTAAGCTACCTCACAGGGTTGTTTTGTGGATAAAACGAGAGGGGAGAGGACCAAACACACCACCTCAAATTCATTGCAGGAAAGGTGGGATCTAAATAAAAATATTAAGCATTTGAGAAAGAAAGAAAAGACTTGGGAATGCATGTGTGAACGCATGCTCTAAGTCAACGCCAGTGCAGAAGTCCGAACTCCAATCGGCAAAGGTTTTCCCATGCAACACACTATGATCTGGTCCACGTCTGCATGAAGACTAGATCAAGTCACATTATGGATGGGATAGCTCAGTCGGTAGAGACTATTAATCTCAGGATTTTGGGTTTCAGCCCCATGTTAGGGCAAAATATCCATCCACTGCAGGGGGTGGGAATAGATGACACTTGTGCTCCCTTCCACCTCTACAGTTCTATGATTCT
This sequence comes from Podarcis cretensis, assembly GCF_951804945.1. Classification (NCBI taxonomy): domain Eukaryota; kingdom Metazoa; phylum Chordata; class Lepidosauria; order Squamata; family Lacertidae; genus Podarcis; species Podarcis cretensis. The sequence goes on from NC_137181.1 coordinate 22,200,091, forward strand.
ATGTAATGAACACACATCCCCTCCCTACGGTTCATCTTTCATAAATGCAGGCAGCTTTCTCTCCCAGAACTGTGCAGATGTACTACTACCATATATTTTTTTCCTCCGGCGTGCATTTTGAAGAGGACAGCAGCCTTCACTAAAAATAAATTTAATCCGAAAACTGGGCACAGCAATGTGGGCATATGAATTAGATCCACCTGCAAAGGGAAATCCCTCTGGACCATTTGGAGCAGTTTGCAAGAGTCAGATCTGAAATCTATCTTGTCAATGAGATTATGGCAGTTTCTAATGCGCCTTCAGATATATGGCATAGATCACGGCATATCTGGGGAGTTCCCGGTAATTTAATCAAAAGAGCTCGTTAAATAGACTTTTCTCGCTTCAATTACTGCTTGGCTGAATTCTGCCAGCAGAGGAAACACAGCACAGGATGAAGCTTTCTATATGCAAAAATGTAATGTTTAGAAGGAAGGGAGGACAGAGAGGGAGTCTGAGTCTCCCCACCTCCGCACCAAAAAATAACCCCCCTGAAACATTGCAGGAGCTGACCATTAGGTCCAGTCATGCCCGACTCTGGGTTTGCAGCGCTCATCTTGCTTTATTGGCCGAGGGAGCTGGCATACAACTTCCGGGTCATGTGGCCACCATGACTAAGCCATTTCTGGTGAACCAGAGCAGCGCATGGAAACGCCATTTACCTTCCCGCCGGAGCAGTACCTATTTATCCACTTGTACTCTGACGCGCTTTCGAACTGCTAGGTTGGCAGAAGCAGGGACCAAGCAACGGGAGCTCACCCCATCACGGGGATTCGAACCGCCGACCTTCTGACCGGCAAGTCCTAGGCTCTGTGGTTTAACCCACAGCGCCACATGGCAGGACAGAATTCCAAACAAATATGTGCTCTCCCAGCCCTGTCTCAGCGATATCTATGCTGGATTGGTTGTGTCCACAGAATGGAAGATGGCAGGATCCCCAAGGATGTGCTTGACAGGGAGCGGGCTTCAGGCACCAGGCCCGTTGGCAGACCAACTCTGTGCTACAAAGATGTCTGCAAACGTTACATGAAGGCTAAGAACATCCCACATTGCCATGTGGGAATCGCTTGCGGATGTAGCGCATTTAGACAGGCAGTCAAGTCCATATCAGGAACCAGACGAGGAATGACCGCTGGGAGGAGAGCGGAGAGGGGGGAAATGCCATGGTGCATCTGCAGCAGCACAACTGGATGCCTTCATCTGCCCCAGCTGCAATAAAACTTGTCTCTCCCACATCGGTCTCTACAGCCACAGCAGGCGCTGCAAACTGCCAACAGCTTGACTTCACCCACAAAGGCGCGTTCCTCCATGGCTTCCCAAGATAGACAGGTAGCAACATCAGCTCCTGTGAGCTCTAGCAACCAATGCACTCACTGCCTGAACATTACAAACAGAGGGAATTAAACACCCTTCCCCTATTCAGAGATGGTGAGCACACTTATTCTCACTTACCTGGGAATGTGCCCCACTGAACTTAAAAGGAGTTGCTTCTGAACAGACATGCATAGGATTGCAGTATTAATTTGCAGAGATCAGAAGCGGGGGTGAGGAACAAATGTTCAAAACTGGTTTGAGGAACCGTTGGCTCTCCAGATGTTGCAGAACTACAACTCCCACCAGCCCCCAGCAAGCACAGGCAAAGGTATGGTGGGAGTTATAGTTCAGCAACAGTTGGAGGACCAAAGGTTCCCCACACCCAGTTTAAAACAAGGCATTCTCAAAAAGCAATAAATAAATAAATCTAGGGATAAAGGAGAGACAGTGATTTACCAAGGGCTGGTTCTAGAAAATAGGAACATTTGAAGAATATGAAATAAATACAGCCTTTACAATCCATTTCCTAAATGGGAAGAATGCCTGTCCTTTAAAAAAAAAAAAAATCTGTGTAGCACATTTTGCTTTGAGTGTTGCAGCCCCAAGATAAGCTGGAAAGGATATCAAATGTTGAAGGCTTGTCTGGTGAGAAAATGTACTGAAAGGTTATTTCTCTCATTCCAAGCGGTGAAATGGGAAGGAGCAGGCAAACCAGAACATTAATATGTCCCTAACAGATGGCTCACAAGAGGCATTTTGCTGGGGGAAGACTCAGTGCAGCATTTTAAGGAGAGAAAGATGAATATTTCATCCTTTTACTCTTAAGGGACTCAACAAGAGGAGTTTGGAATTTTTAAAAGCCTCATTATCACTCAATGACACAGAGAAAGGGAAATTTAAAAGCCTATTTTGAGAGGCATGTGTGGTGATTAATCGTAATGATATAATGACACAGGTATAATTTTTCCCACTTTTTTTTTTAACATTTCAGATTGTGAATGGATTTAAATGACAATTATGTTTCAGTTGTATGATTTGCTAACACACACATGGAAAAGGTGCTTAGAACAAGAATTTCGTGATTTTGCTGTTTTGTGTTGCTTTGATCCATTCATTGTACCTTAGTTGCATGTTTCTTTTGTACTAGGAAGTGCTGTTTTTATTTGTTAATTCTTTGCTATTGTAGAAAGCCACCTTGAGCTCAGCTTGGTTGCTGGAAAAGCAGTTTAGAAATATTATATTGAATCAAATCAAGTACAGCCAAACATCATTCTCCGGGCAGTTCTGTCCCTCCAGTCACTAAACAGGCAACCAGATAAGTGGTTCAACTCTCCAATAAAGCATGCAGGTATTGCCTCAACTAGAAATATGGGTGTGTATTCAACTAAGTCCTAATCAAAAATACCATATTTTTTGCTCTGGAAGACTCACTTTTCCCCCCCTAAAAAGTAAGGGGAAATGTGTGTGCATCTTATGGAGCGAATGCAGGTTGCGCAGCTATCCCAGAAGCCAAAACAGCAAGGTGGATTGCTGCTTTCACTGCGCAGCGATCCCTCTTGCTGTTCTGGCTTCTGAGATTCAGAATATTTTTTTTCTTGTTTTCCCCCTCCAAAAACTAGGTGCGTCTTGTGGTCTGGTGCGTCTTATAGAGTGAAAAATACGGTAAGTTAACCCTGCCCATTAGCTTCATTGGGTCTACTCTGAGAAGGACTGGCATGGAATACTGCCCATGAACTCCATAGGTGTGAGGAGATAATATTAGGCTGTGGATTGGAGAACTCCTAGTGCTTATTGGCCCTTCCTGTACGTGAGGCAGCAACTAAATAAAATTTATTTAGAAAATGATTTATATTCCACTGTATCACAGAAAGCAGTTGAAAACAGAAAACAAAAAGCTATGCAACAAAAGCATACCAAGTAAAAAACGAAGACGAGTAAACCATGGTGGAGGCGTTTAAAAGTTGGCACAGAAAACGCCTACTGAACCTCTATTGGGAGAGAGTTCCACAGGACTGGGCCTATGACACTAAAGGCTCACGTAAACTCCATGTTTTTCCTTACACAAATGTTCATGCTTTTTTAACAAAAAAACCACACCTTGTTTAAAATTTCATAGAGCCACTGAAGTCAGATGAATTAGCTTCTGGGAAGCTGGGATCTGACAAGATTCTAGCCTTGCAAAGCCACCCGGGGAGGGCTGCGTGAAAACAGCGTTAGAAACTTCGGTATATAAGCTAGGCGCCAAATCTTGAATCTAGCTTGCGGTCACCACAATGGAATGTCTATTTGCCTTCCAACGCAACAATTCTGCAATTATTATCTCAGCTACATTGCTTGCCTATAGCTTGCTCTTACAATTTACTTGTCCCAGTGCAAGAAGGAGGAACACACGTAATTGCAACTGGACCCACGCCAGTAGCAAGATGCACCTGCCCCCAGGCTAATTTTGAGCAGGACGTCATGGACCCTCCGATCCAGCCTCACCCTCAAGGAGCTGGGATCGAACAGTGCATGGTTGTTGTGTCCTTCTCATGCTGCCCTCCCTGAGCTCCTTTGCAAAGACTCTGATCAGATCCCAACCTTGCAAAGTGCTGCAGGGCTGGCTCTGGGAGGGCGGCATGAGCAACACTTCCCCCCAAAAAAGGGATCTAGTCCATTACAAGGCCCAGGTTCACAGAAAGAAGAAGAGTTTGGAATTGATATCCCGCTACCCAAAGGAGTCTCAAAGCGGCTAACATTCTCCTTTCCCTTCCTCCCCCTCAACAAACACTCTGTGAGGTGAGTGGGGCTGAGAGACTTCAGAGAAGCGGGACTAGCCCAAGGTCACCCAGCAGCTGCATGTGGAGGAGCGGAGACGCGAACCAGGTTCACCAGATTACGAGACTACCGCTCTTAACCACTGCACCACACTGGCTCTCATAGAAAATGAAGTCTATAACATGGTATGAAAATATTCAGCACAGATGTGATGTGATAAGGCGAACCTAAGAAGGGCCTTGCTGAATCAGACCAATGGCTTACTTAGTCCAGCATCCTGTTTTCCACAACGGCAAACCGTATGCTTATGGAATATCTAAAAGTAGGGCATGAAGGCAACAACTTTCTCCTGATGTTCCCCAGCAACTGGCATTCAGTGGCATGGTGTCTCTGGTCCTGGAGGCAGCACATAGCTTCCATAGAGAGCCTTTTTCCTCCACGAATTTGTCTAATCCCTTTTTACAGCCATCTAAGTTGGTGGTTGTGAATGGAGGTGGAAAAGATCTACTGAATGCCAACTTTCCCATGAGGCAAAAACCTATGACTTGTTGGGATGTTCCGTTCCACCTTAAGGAACAGGCATGATTGTTGTGTGTCACATGCCTGTTTACACTCCAGCACAGCTTGCTGGGAACTTCCGTTTGTGCATAGCTTTTGCTTATGCTGTTTGCTTTGGACACGAAGGAGATCAGACATGTTTCCTTTTGTCCTGATGTACGCTGAATAAACTGCTTGTAAATATGCTCACACAGCCTCTCCTGCTACTTCTGTTGCACAGCGTTTACTCCGCTGAGTAGCATGCCCTAGCTTCTGAAGCTCGGGTCGCAGATTCATGCTGCACCAAGAACTGGAGTTTGTCTGGCACACTGGCCGGTAGGCTGGAGCCAGCTGGGGTCCTGCCAATTGCCCCCGTTTCGTTGGCTGCATGCCAACATGACTATCCCTCCAGTACACCTGAGTGGGATAAATGCAAGAGGGGAAACAGCTGCAGGACTTGACATCTTTCCGCAGGGCCTGCAAGACAGAGCTGTTCTGCCTGGCCTTTGGTTTGGACTCAGTCTGACCCTTATGTTTCCCTCCCCTTATGGTTGTGATCTATGGGCTATTATTAAAATGAGTGAATTTTAAATTGTACAGTGGTACCTCGGGTTAAGTACTTAATTCATTCTGGAGGTCCATTCTTAACCTGAAACTGTTCTTAACCTGATGCACCACTTTAGCTAATGGGGCCTCCTGCTGCTGCCGCGCCACCGATTTCTGTTCTTATCCTGAAGCAAAGTTCTTAACCTGAAGCACTATTTCTGGGTTAGCAGAGTGTGTAACCTGAAGCGTATGTAACCTGAAGCGTATGTAACCCGAGGTACCACTGTATTTTAAACCTGTATTTTAAATTGTTTTTCCCCCCTATTATGTTTTTATTGTAATTTTACTGGTGTTAGCCGCCCTGAGCCCGGCTCTGGCCGGGGAGGGCGGGGTATAAATAAAAAATTATTTATTATTTATATTTACTGGCAGTAGGTACAGAAAGTGTCATGGTACTATTGGAGCTACCGAATCTTTGCAGGTTTGTGGAAGATATATGTTAAATACGTGTGCAATGACCAGCATTAGTCTTTGTAGGTAGGAAAGTATAGTTTAACTGCTACCATGATGACCTCTACTGGACATTTTATGTGGTAAGTATCACCTGTAACAGAAACCTGGGCCCTTTTCTGTCCAGGGTTAGGCTGGATGGCATCTAATAATATCATTAAATTCTGCAACAGTGTCACCCCATTGACCAGGAGCAATTTTCTTACAAGTTAATTTTAACTTTACATAATGAAACATGATGCTTCACAGCACAGAGAGAAGCTAACATGAACTGCAACAGTGCATGCTCCAAGCAGAGTATTCTTGTATGAATAAAGGTTGCACTTATACTTATTGGAAGAGATTTTAAAGAGCTGCAGCCAGTTTCTTGGAAACCTATTCCTTTGTTACCATTGAGACTGACCCAGTTGACTTCTGATTGTCTGGAAAAACTCAAGCGAACACCCCTCCACTCACCTCTCTCTCTCTCTCTCACACACACACACACACATACAAAATCAGCTTTACAGCTGGGCTTATTTCCTTTCTAATCCAACTAGGAAGCTCAGAGGTTGGTCAAGTACTCTGGCAATCCCAGATTCCCACCAGCCAATTGCATAACCAGACAGGAACCTCAGTGGAATAAGCCAAGGGAGTCCCTAGTTTACTTGGGGAGTCAACCAAAAGGGCATTTAGTAGCTAGAGGGAGATGTGGGTTAACCCAGTTTAGAAGGAGACAGACAAGGAGCAGCCTCAATGGACAAGGGGGAAAGGCCATTGTTTGAAGTGTTGGAACCATACCTCCCTAGAGAGTCCAATGGCCTGTCAGTGAAGTCAAAGATATAGTCACCAGTCTATTTATTCATTTTCATTTATTCATTTATTCATTTTCAAAAGGTTGCTTTACAAAAGGAATTCCACAATACTACTACCAGAGGCAGACAGAAAACCAAGGGTGGATTCCCAGGGTGGCTATGATACCATACAACCAAAGCTTGCCAGCAGCACTTAATAAAAAAATATAATTCTTAGGACATCCATCAGGAAGTGCTTGATTTTGTAATGTGCTTCTACATTTTTTTTTTTAAATGACAATTCAGTCTAACAATGCACAGCAATTTGAAAAGTCCACCTTCAGCCTTTTTTTAAAAAAATAGTATTTGTTTCAATAGTTCTCAGAGTAAAAATACAGGAAACCATCGTTTGAATTGGCCTTGAGTTGCACTCTCTCTCTGTGTGTGTGTGTGTGTGTGTGTGTTTTAACGCTGCCAACAATAAATTATTTAAGCAAATCTTTCTCTGTTATGTTCTCTGGGCTTACAAGCTTCTTCTCAAATCAGAAGTGGCAGAAAGCAGGAATCAATTAGTATACTGCCTCCCCCCAAAAAAATCAACCCAGACACCTGCTTTGGTAACCAAAGGAAACTGCACACATTTTCTCAAAGTAACCGTTACTTGACTCAACCAGACACTGTGCAACTGAAACACTCATCTAGCAGGAGAGCCTGAAAAGCACTGGACCAACAAGCAGACAGAAATGTGGATGAAGGAACAAGGAATGGACCCGAAACAGATGGAGAATCAGGGTTGCCAGATCCCAGCTCAAGCACAAACAAAAGGATAACACTTGTAGTCCAAATTCTCCCATTCATATACCAAGAGCAGCAAGTTACTTCCCATAGCTGAACTGTCTCAGCAGTCTGAGGCTTTGGAATATGTTGAATAGTACATTTTCCTGCAAAAAAATCTTGAGAACTGAAGTTTCTTTAAGGGTGCTTAGGATCCTGTGAAGGATCCCCAGGATTCTTTGGGGAGGGGGGATGTGCTTCAAATGTATGATGTGCACACATTCCTCAGGCTGGAAAAAGTCTATCATTAGCACTGCTGTGTACATAAGGATAACTGTGCATGATCTGTAACTATTACAGCTGAATCCATCATTCGCCGCTCTGCCTCCGGTTCTATTGCTCTACTGCTATAATGTGGTAGGTACAAGAAACTATTTTTATTATGCACATAGACACTAATGCTGAAAGAGATCTGCAACTGTTAAGACACACACACCCAGATTAAGTAAGGTGACAATAACTGGGAACGGGGGTGGGGTGGGCTATATTGTCCAATGGGTTGAAGTATTTAATAGGGTCCAATCCTGCAGAACTTAGCCCCAAAGGAGGCTGAAATTCCAAACACACTTAATAGATGCATCTGCCACTCAACACAGCAGGGCTGGCTTTCGAGTAAACCTGTGCAGGTTTGCACTGTCTGTCCCATTGAAACCAGTCGTGTAAACTAGTTCAGATTAATTTTAAAAACCCATTGCTTTTGATCATGGTTAGGCATAACTTACTTTAGCTGGAACAAAGTCACGGTGTTCTGTTGATCCTAGCAACAGTACCAAACTACCAACTTTGCAGTCTCACTGGAGCTGGAAGTTTTCACAAGGGGCCTTTCCATCTCATCAAGAATGTGATTCCCTCTCTCCCCCCCCCCCCCCACACTTTAGCTCTCAAGTCAAATGGCTAAAGGAAACCTTTTCACAGAATTCTGCCTCCTTTTAGAGGAGGCATGCTAATCTCAACCCAGATGGTTTTGAAAAAGAAAAAAACCCTTCTCATAAGGGTTTCCTTCTTGCAGCTGCTGCTTTATATTAAGGTACTGGTGCTATGAAATTGGAAATAAGAGTGCCTGAACACAGAAGGACTTACTTCTGAATAAATACACATAGGACTGGGCTGCAAACAGATGTTCCTATGGCCCTACTCATGCTGCAAATATCTTTCTCTCTTTTAAATAAAAATAAAACCTCTCTAACTTTCCTATCATTAGGGACGCAGGTGGCGCTGTGGGTTAAAGCCTCAGCGCCTAGGGCTTGCCGATCGAAAGGACGGCGGTTCGAATCCCTGCGGCGGGGTGCGCTCCCGCTGCTCGGTCCCAGCGCCTGCCAACCTAGCAGTTCGAAAGCACCTCCGGGTGCAAGTAGATAAATAGGGACCGCTTACCAGCGGGAAGGTAAACGGCGTTTCCGTGTGCGGCTCTGGCTCGCCAGAGCAGCGATGTCACGCTGGCCACGTGACCCGGAAGTGTCTCCGGACAGCGCTGGCCCCTGGCCTCTTAAGTGAGATGGGCGCACAACCCCAGAGTCTGTCAAGACTGGCCCGTACGGGCAGGGGTACCTTTACCTTTACCTTAACTTTCCTATCAGGTTGGAGAACAGCATTCCAGTTTTATAGGATGCAAAACAAAACAAAAAGCTGCAACCTCATGCAAACTTACATGGGAGAAAACCCCACTGAATTCATTGTGGAGACTAACTTCTCAGGCTGCGCTGAAGTTAAGGGGCTTAACTAATATTATTTGGGAAGTCTGTGCAAGGAGCTAGAGGGATTCCAATGTTCTATGCAAGTATATTCTTGCTCCTCACTCACAAAGCTTTGGCTTCTTAAAAGCAAAGAATCCCTTGTTCACATTTTGCTACAAAAAAAAAAGAAAAGAACCAAGAGACTCGTCAAACTTCAGATCTCCTACCTGAATTCAGGAAGGAGGTTGGGCTGAAGCCCATAAAAAGCTGCAGAGAGGGTGACCAGCCAGGCCGGCTTGTAATTCCCATTCTCACACTCCAGGTAAGGGGGGGACCACTTGATGTGGCTCCTCTCGGGGGCCACCGGGTGCCCATCCCTCCTCTTCAGGCTGCCCTCCAAAGCCTTGGCACCGGGAGGACTCAAGCCCTTGCGGTGCTGGTGGGGCCTCCCCTTGCGCTTCCAGGCGTGGAACCACTCGGTCTCGCTGGAGGCGTTGGCCAGGTGGTGAGCCCCGGAAGACAAGTCCTGCAGGAGGATGTGGCTGTCCTGCCGGACGGCCTGGAGGAAGAGCTGCGGGGCGGAGGACCAGGGCTCCAGGTTGAAGGTGATGGCCGCCCGGGAGATGTTGGGGTCGCCTTCCAGCAGGCTCTTGATGAGGATCTGGTACCACTCCAGGTCCTCCTGCAAGTTCTGCTCGCGGCTCCGGTTGCTCTGCAGGATGGTGTTGAGGAAGTTGGCGGCGTGCAGGAGCGTGTCGAGGGCGCCGTGCAGCGACGGGGGCGAGGCGGCCAGGCGGGGCTTCCCGGCCCAGGGGGGAGCCAGCTCGTACCTCCCGGAGCAGTTGGCGTGCCTCAGCTGCCGAGGGTCGCCCGTCTGGAGGAACGAGGCCACCTTGGCGGGCACCTCCGGGGGCAGCCAAGGCGGGGCCAAGACGGGGCTCTTCTCCGGGGAACCGCTCCAGGGAGGAGCCGCCGCCGCCGCCGCGCTCTTGGGGTAAACCGCCTGCTTCTCTCTGGCCGCTTTCCCTTTGCCAGGCGCCGCCTGCCCCAGGCTGCCCTCGGCGGCCGAGCCCAGGGGAGCCGAGAGCAGGAGCGCGAGCAGGAGACGCCAAGGCAGCCCCATGGCCTCCGAGTGCGGGGCGGGATGCTGTGCAGAAGCCGAGTCACCTGTAGCGACGCCGCTCCTCGCCCGGGAATGGCGCAGGCTGCCCGCCTCTCGCCCAGGTTGCCTCCCTCCCGGCTCCGGGGAGATGCTATAGTTAGCCTGCTTACGTCTGCCTGCTTCCCCCGTCCGCCGCTGGCAGCGCTGGCAGGCAGGGCGGGATCCGGGCAGCGCTGCCTACGAGGCGGCGGCGGCGGCGTCCTCCTCCTCCTCCAGGTGCGGCCGCCGCGGCGCCTCCATCGCGCGCTCGGTCCGCGCGGCTGCCGCCATCCCCGCCCGAGGCGCCCGGCGAGCGGGAGGCGGGGCGAGGGAGAGACGCGCGGCAGGGAGGGGCCAGGAGATGCTTCCCCTCCGGCAGGCGCCCGCCGACTGGGGCGCTCGGCTTCCCCGGCTCCGCAGCAGCAGCAGCAGCAGCCCCGCCCGCCTGCCTGAAGGAGGCGGCTGCGCTCTCCCGACTGCTGCGCCCACGGCCAGCCCCCTTTGGGATGCGGCCCTGCTCATAGGTGCGCTCAGGACGCCTTCGCAGCTCCGGGTGGCCGCGTCGCGCGTCAATCACCAGGTTGCCAGGCGGTGGGCAGGGCGCCGGCGGGGATGGGGGGGTGCAGAGCGCGGGCGCTCCCCGGGAGAGGCGGGCCCGCCGGGCGCCTGCAGAGGCCGCCTTTGCAGGGACCCTCCGCCGCCTCCTCGGGTCGGGCCCAGCGGCTGGGAGGGAGGCAGCCCAGATCGGGTGGGATGCATTGCTTATCCTTGCACTTGTTTAAAGGTGATAAGAGAAGCCTGGAGGACAGGGCAGGGCTGGGTGTGAATGCCTGCCCCGAAGGGATATTAGGTTCGGTATCTTTATATATACTGTATATATATTTAATGGTATTAATGAATGGATTAATAACGGAACTAGGCGGAGATGATCGGAGATCAGGGAAATGGAGACACCTACTGGCTGAAGTTTTTAAAACTTCTCTCGGAAAAATATTAAAAGCTGAGCGGGAGGCGGGAAGACAGGAATAGCAGATGAGCAAATGTGTTCAGCGCCAGGGAAGAACCCTAGGTTTTCCTCTTTTTTTTTTATAAAATTTTTATTAGGTTTTCACATTTTATAAAACAAAAACAAAAACAAAACATATATATTTTTAAACTCTTATTTTCATTACCCCCTTTCCCTGACTTCCCCCCACCCCCTCTTCATACATCCCAATTCCAATAATTAGTTCAGCAAGTTCTTATCTCACATCTTTAACATATTATTGTTATTTTTAAACTTAGTCCTTTTTACTTATCCAGATTTAATTTATCCAATTCTCTTTTAAACATTAAATCTTTTTTTTTCCCCTAAGGTCGACCTAATTACCTTCCACGAATTTCTCCCTTTGTATTTTTGTTAATTATATGTCATGATGGCCGAATACAAAAATCATAAAATTTTGAAATTCTGTTCTCCCCTCCCTCCCTACCCCAGTTTCCATCCCTTCCCAAGCAATTATCCTAGCCCGGATTCCTCACATCAGAGGCCTTTAAGTCTCTGTCAGTCTCTCTCTGCCGATTTTGTTGGTAGCCCTTTTTGTTGGTCCTCAAGTCTCGAAGGAATTCTATCACAGTCACATCATATTTTCTTCCATCCAAGATACTTAATAGCAGTTGCTGCAAAAAGTCAGTTGATCTCCCATACTCAAGGAGGAAGTCCCAATCATATTTCTTTACTCTTTTGAATTCCAATATTCCAAGTGCTCCCGGGACTTCCTCCTTCATCTTTCTCATCTTTCGCAGATTTGTAATCCAAATATCTTCTTCTTTATTTCCTGACAATATGGGCTTCTGATTGATATTTTCCTGCACTTTTTCCATTCCTTCTTTTCTCTCCACCGGTTCCAAAAAAGTCTTTTCTGGTTCAGCTGCAGATTCCTTATCAGACCAATCCTTTATGCATTCAGCAGAGTCGTTTGTTTTGGAATTCAAGGTCATAAGTTCTTTGTTCATAGCCGTACTCTGCTCTTGCAGGATTCCCACGAGAAAAAACATTCTTTCTATCTCTGCCAGTAATTTTCCCTCTGCAGCCATTGTAATGTCTCTAGTTCCCCCTAGGGGGATTACAGTTACTTGATAGTCCTTTTCCAACAGCCCGTTACTTTGTTGTTTATAACTACGTTGTTTCCAGCCACCTCAGTTCAAAAGCAACACTTTTAGTTCAGAGAGTTATTAAATAACAAAGTTCTTAAATTTTAGCCGCCCGTTTGACAGCTCCTTTGACAGCTGTCAAACTCCTTGTTCTTTTCCCTCCGGCTTGCACACAGGACGCTCCCGGGTTTGGGAGGGGGGGTTACACAAAAGCTTCCAAAACTCCTCACTTTCTCTCCAGCACAAAGACTTCTTCTGTCAAACTCATGGAAATATTCTTCTGTCAAACTCATGGAAATATTCTAACACCAAAAACAATATTCTCCACCTTAGTCCACCGATCCTTGCTTTAGATCGTTTGTAGATAGGGGGGGGTGCGGACTTCCCTTTAGCACATCCCCCGGTTGTACCGAGTTCAAAGGTATAGATTTTAAAGTCCAAATTCCATTCTACTCACGGGTTATTTGTTTCCAGTCCGAATTTTGGGGAAAAAGTCAGCGCTGTCCGGCCATGGCACGCGGCTTCGCTCCACTGAAGTAGCGGTCTACTCTCAGCACCACGCCGCTCCCCATACCCTCTCCGTAGCCTTTAAAAAGGCTCTTCGTGGGTCAGGGAGGGCGCTTAAAGGTGCCCACCGAGTCACCAAGTCCGCAGGCTTCCACGCCTGCGGTTTCTGAGGGTCCCCACGTCGCCAGCGCGGTAAGACCCGTCTTCAGCAGAGCCGATTCCCTCCGGAGCTCGGAGGGAATCCGCCATTAGCCGATCGCGCTAACCCGGAAGTCCAGAACCCTAGGTTTTCCTGGCTTTTCGTTGGGATGCATGGAAATGTGGGTGTGTTTGTGTGTAAGTTACATGGGAGATTTCCACATCACAGTGGAAATATCCCTGGGCGAGTAGCAGATTCAGTGGGAATCCACTTCACAAAGCTTCACAAGGTTTGAAGCAAATTTGCAGGCTTTTTGTTAAACTCTGAAGCCCATAGCAATTATATCTATCTATCTATCTATCTATCTATCTATCTATCTACATCTCTTCACAGAATAAATATTTGATGTCTCCTGTAATGATTGTGGTTATGCATTATAATAATTATTATGTGTTTTGGCCTTGATCCAAGGTGCAGTTATGCATACTTTTATGTCCCATTGTTGATAATTGAAATAAAACAACCAAACAGTGTTCAGTTATAGCCTTTGTTTGATAACGTGTGTGATGCTACGTAGATTATAGGAGGGCAGCAGTAGTACCAGTGATCTTGGTCTGGCTCATTGAGACCAATACACATTTTTCCATGGATGGCACTTAGAAAAAATGGAGTAGCATTTGTTTAATTGGCTGGTAAAAAGAACTGTGCTGATAGTGCAGTATAAGCCAAAGAGTCATATCGTGGCTAAGCGACAGTGAGTGTGAGTGAAATTCCTTGCCACTTCTACAATCACCGTCTCTGTCTTGAAGGCTGATCTGCTCTCTAATGTCACAATGCCTCTTGGCTGTGCAGATTCTTAATGGGCCTTCTCCTGCTATTGGCTTACTTGCTCTGACATCATAAAGTGACTTGCCAGTCATGACTAGAGACAACTAAAAGCGCTTCCAAACTCTCTCCGTTTTCAGGTGGGATTCCATCACACACAAGTAAACTCAGGTTACAAATTCAGGCTAATGGGGGAGGATTTGCACAACCAACTTGCTTCCCTCAAAAGATCAGACTTTTTGTGATAAGGAAAGTGTCCAGAAAATGCACTGAAACATTTGTGATAACGCTTGCTTTGACTCACTGTTGTCTAACCTTTCCACAATTAAATTGGAATGAATGCTTAGGAAACAGGTTTTCTGGAAGCAACCTTGAGTGCTCAGGCAAGCTTTCCAGATATTTCCCTGAACCAAGTCCCTGAGTAACCCACATGAAACTGAACCTGATTTACCATGTCACTACTCGGTGTGCTTTAGAAAAAGCAGCTTATTTCCATCCTGTTGGAACTGTTATTCCATATGCAGCCTGCAGAGAGCAAAAGTGGAAGGACACTGCCTTAATTGCTTACCATCTAAATTAGCATCTTTTACTTCTTTCTCCTTCCGTAATGGCTTCTAACTGATACATCATCAGTGTCAGAATAATCGTTAACTCTATACTGGGGAATTGCAACAAATGATACTTCCATGAAGGGGGAAAACTCCCAGCAATGTTAACATTTTTGGTACTCTCTATTTGCAATGCTTTCCTGCAAAGCATCAGGAACATTTCCAGTTATCCTCTCCACTGCTGGATCAGACTAAAGGCTCTTCTGGTCCAGCATTGTATTCTCATAGTGGTGAAACAGGTGTCTCTGGGAAGTCCACAAGCAGGACATGAGCACAACACTGAAAATTCCATTTATTGTCCCTCCTATGAAATTCTCAAAATCAGAATTTTTTGTGAATTGGATGCTGGTGTCAACAAAAGTGAAAGTGAATGAGGTTGTTTGGATACTCAATAGGAGCAGCATAATGCACATATTCACCAATATTTATACTAGATGCTCCCCATTTGCACCTACCGTGGCAACGTGCTGTGGTGAGTTCCACAGTTTGCACTGTGGGATGGCGTCTTTCCTTTTGTCTGAGCTGGATTTCCCCCCCCCCCCCCATCTTTCTGCTTCCAGGAATGATGAACATGTCTTACTCACAAAGCTATCCATCAACCACCAAGCCTCTTGGGCTTGCTGAATGTAAGGTTGGCAGTTCAAAGCCAGTGTGGTGTAGTGGTTAAGAGCGGTAGTCTCCTAATCTGGGGAACCGGGTTCGCGTCTCCGCTCCTCCACATGCAGCTGCTGGGTGACCTTGGGCCAGTCACACTTCTTTGAAGTCTCTCAGCCCCACTCACCTCACAGAGTGTTTGTTGTGGGGGAGGAAGGGAAAGGAGAATGTTAGCCGCTTTGAGACTCCTTAAAGGGAGTGAAAGGCGGGATATCAAATCCAAACTCCTCCTCCTGAACTCCCAGTGCTCTGTCCCAGCTTCTACCAACCTAGCAGTTCAAAAGCACACCAGTGCAAGTAGATAAATGGGTACCGCTGCAGTGGGAAGGTAAACAGCATTTCTGTGTTCTCTGGCTTCCGTCACTGTATTCCGTTGCGCCAGAAGCGGTTTAGTCATGCTGGTCACATGATCTGGAAAGCTGTCTGTGGACAAACGCCAGCTCCCTCGGCCTGAAAGCAAAATGAGTGCCACAACCCCATTGTCAAATTCAACTGGACTTCACCATCCAGAAGTCCTTTACCTTTACTTTTTTACCTTTACCATCATCACAAAGGGAACATTCACCTAAAGCAAGAAACCAGACAAAAATAGACATGAAGCTAACTGATGTGTTAATTTCTTCTTCTGAGCTAGGTGACTCAAACAATCGGTCAACACTAATCTTTCACTGATTCTTAAACACTGATTCTTAAACATGAGATGTCTTTCCTTCCCAACCTAAGATGACTCAAAGGAGAAGAGCGGCAGCTATGGGCTCCAGCACATTTCATTTTTATTAAGCAGTAAACAACGAAAGAACTTCGGGGGGGAGGGGGAGGGAAGGATCAACTTAAGGGAATAATATTTCCCCTCTGTAATAGAACACATAGCAAATAAGGTTTTCAAAGGCATGCATGCACGAAGGACAAAGAAGAGAGGATCAAGCTCTGCTATTATGTAGCTGCCATTCATCATCAGGACTTCTATGAAAGATAAATGCTTACCTTCAAAAGACAGTCAATACATGCTAGTGGACCAGAAAATAGTAGATGCTAGACATTGCTTAATGCAGTAAAAGGTAGAAAAGCGGCTGGTGGTTAAGCAAGTTGGAGGCAGTAATGTTTCTGAATACCAGTTGCTAGAAGCCACAGAAGGGGAGAGTGCTTGTGTGTTCCTGCTTGTGGGTTTTCCACAGGCATCTGGTTAGCTGCTGTGAGAACAGGATGAAGAACTACATGGGCCATTGGCCTGAGCCAGCAGGGTCTTCTTCTGTCCTTATGTCTGCATCTGGCTTCACCACCAGCCAATGTTTTGTTCCTGCCCCCTCCCCTTGCTTTAAGAGCTCAGGAGGACCTGAAAATGTGTGTGCTATTTTGTAGCATTTGGGTTGTAGAGAAAAGCAAAGGTGGAGGCTCCACCTTGTTTTTAGGAACCCAGAGGTGCACCTCTGTTGTTATGTACAGAGTTGAATAGGATCCCAAATGCAGCAGTCTGATTGATCCTAGAACAATAGGATCCAAAATGCAGCAGTCTGATTGGTCCTAGAACAATAGGATTCAGAATGCAGCAGTCTGATTGGTCCTAGAAGAATGCAGCAGTATGATTGGTCTGCAGGAGCCACCCAATCCGGCTCCAGATGGAAGTGAATCCACAACCTGATTGGCCTACAGGAGAATTCCGGAATTAGCCAATCACGTGCAGCCCATTGTGTAAATAATGTATATAAAGCAGATACTTTGAGGGGACATTCATTCCTCCTCACCACTATGATCTGAATAAAGAGCATGAAATCCACTCTCGACTCTGAGTATATTTCATCTGTGAAGGAGCCCAAATTGCTTAACTGCTGTGCTATGTGAACTGACAAACGGTGCTTATTTATGCCTCTTCCCCGGCCACCCTCAGAAAATAAGGAACTAAGGGCCCTGAGCTAAGTAACACTGGTTGCCCAGAGGTCTTCTGGTTGGGAAAGACTAGTAATAGCTCCGTTGGTAGAGCATGAGGCTCTTAATCTCAGGGACATGGGTTCAAGCCTCATGTTGGGTGAAAGGTCCCTATATTACAAGGGGTTGGACTGGATAGCCCTCGTGGTCCCTTCCAAATCTGCAATTCTATGATCTCTTTCCTTGTGAAGACCAAAGAGCTGCTGGAGCGTTTAGCAAACCCTCTGGTGCAAGCCCTACCCACTGAAATTACAAACAAATAGATTCGCCCTTCTTGTCTGAAATCGCTCCTAGAAGAGGATGTCCGTGGGCCACACTAGCAGTTGGGATCTTGTTGATGCTTCCAGTTTGATGATGACAAAGATACCAGAAGCAGCGACTGGAGCCTCTTTGCGCCACCTGCTGGTTGGTATACAAATTTGTTGCTGGCTGGCTAGCAGCCGTCGGCTGAAATCTTTGCCAAAGATGTGCAGACGTGTGGTATTTTCCCTGTTGAATATATTTTGGTGGGATATCTCAATAGGCTTTTGTTGGATGGGGGTATTTTGTCAGCAGTTGTTTGTTTTGCAGGGATGTTTCGCCTGCCTTTTTGTGGTTCTCTTGGAGGGGCTGTCTGTCCCAGATGTTGTTTCAGAGATGGGTTTCTGCAACACCCATAAGTAGCTGCTCCCTCTTCCTACTGACACTGTAAGCATTGGATTCAATTTCCACCCCTCATTATAACCCATCCTGCATTCAAACACTAGACTAGGAGGCACCCGCACAGTGCAAAACAACAGCAGATGGACAGACTGACTGGCTGACTGACTGTACACAGAGGGGAAGAGATGTGTTGTTTAGGTTGCTGGTTTCAAAACCCTCGTGAAATATGCTTCCAGAAAAAAACATGCTGTTGATGATCTGAAAAAGTTGCAGATGTGAAACTCAAGAAATGAAGTTACAAAGAACAGAAGGGGAGTGGAGAAGATGACAGTGCACTTATTTAAGGTAATTAAACTTAATTGAGGGAGAAATGGCCATTTCAAAATACCTTTTTATTTTTATTTTTTTCCCCAAGCACAGTTTTATTTTGAGCGACTAAGAAGTGGGGTGGGGGTGGGGGGAAATAGCAAATGTCTCTAGATAACAGCATCTGCCTTCCTATATCCACCCCATTTTAACTACCTGGTAAGTAACAGAAACTGATGATTATACACCTTGAAGACGGCAGTGATGCTTTTCTGCCAGATGCACCAAATTAAACTGTTTCTCTGAGATGTGGTGCTTTGGATTTGTCTCTTCCCTGTCACCGTTCTCTCCTTTTCTAACAGCAGCTAAATTTGTGAACCGCTAATTAAAGAAAGGGGCCTTCTCTCTCTCTCTCTCTCTCTCTCTCTCTCTCTCTACACACACACACACACACACACACACACGGGAGTTGAAAGGAAGCAGCATCGAAGAACTCTCTCGCTGCAGCTCATAAAGGGAAGAAGCAAAAATGTGGAGACACTCAGAGCAAGAGAGAGCGAGAGAGCAAGGAATTCTGTTTCACAACATTTCCCCAGAACGGAACCCATATGAGGGCCAGGAAATGTGTCAGAAGTCAGCACTGTAGAACCTGAGCTCGTGTGATCAAGGCAGATCCTTCTGAGGATGGGTGACTAAAATATACAAATGAATTCACATCTTTCCTTTTCATTAAAATAGCAATAAAAGTAATTGAGCATTCAGGTGCCACCCTTAGTAGCCTTTTCAACATGCAAGCATGTATCCAACTAAGCCCTCCTTGGAGTAGACCACCTGGCATGAATGCAGCTAAGTTAGTCATGTTCATTAATTTCAGTGGGTCCACTCTGAGTCTGCCATTGGATACAATTCTAACAGCTTCACTGTCAGATCTACACAGAAGTCCTAGGAAGCAAGAACGTGAGCATCCATTGGATTCTCCATATATGCACACCTGAAGCTCCTGCATAGTAGAGCTTCCCATGCAGTCTGTTAGAGAGTGAAATTCTCCTACACACACGCGCACACACACACACAGGGCAGTCTTCTCCACCGAATGGTAGAGGCATCCCAAACAACCCAGAGAGCCAGCGAGGTGTAGTGGATAGAGTGCTGGACCTAGAAGGTGGAGGTTCAAATCCCCACTCAGTCATAAAGCTCACTGGCTGGCCTAATCACGTTCTCTCAGCCTAACCTACCTCACAGGGTTGTTGCAGTGATAAAACGGGGATGGGAGAGAACTAGGTAAAGACAGTCCTGTGTAAATCCACCACTAATGCATTATGATTATGTCAATGACCTGTTGCAGAATACTCCCCACCCACCCACCCAAAAAAGAACCCCCTGCCACCAGTCCTGGGAACTGCCATTTACCCCTCACAGAGCTACAATTCCCAAACTTGGATTCTTTTGAAGAAGCCATGTGCTTTAAATGTACACGGGTGACACCAACGATCCTGTTTGATTTATTCAAACCAATAAAATGAAACTTCTGAAACCAGAACAAACAGAGATCACAGATTCTATTCAGTGATTTCACACTATCATTAATCAGTTCCTTCACTGCAAAAAGATAACAGGGATTCTGTGTGGCTTCTTCCTACAGCATGGCAATGTACTGGAATAGTCCATTATGGTTACCAAATTTTGTTCCAGGACTTCAGGCATAAAATTCTAAGAGGCCTCCAGTGACTCTCCCAAACACATAGCTCCCTGGCCACAGGCTGCACAGCTCTCCAGCAGTACTACAAGAGCTAAGCCATAAGTAACCTCACCCCTCTGTGATTTCAGAGCAAAATAATCCAATGGCAGGAGGGGAAGTAAGGCAGGCAAAGAGGCGAAGGAGAGCCGGACCGTCTAGAAGGGTTTGGCTGCTCCAGGCTCCAAGCTGGTGTGTTATATTGCGAGCATGTTCTGCAACATGTTATTGACATACTAATGGTGCATTCATGGTAGATTTATTCTGCTTTAGTTTGTTCTGCAGTGCTTCCCCACTGCTACTACATCATTGTTCTCTAGAGAGGCTACCATGCAACAGGCTAAAAATATACTAGAACATTTGTCATATAAAAGGTCATCGTGTCTATGCGCTGACTGGAAATGAAGATGAATGGCTGCCCCAAATTTTTGCAGGTGCAAAGGGTATTGCAAGCAGGATCATACTTAAATGCCCCAACAGCATCATGAGCACAAATCATCACAAAAATGCAATAAGAAGGATGTCTGGAGGGGCCCAAACAGCCCATCAAAGGAATCGTCTTTTGGCATACCTTCAGCATATTAGAATTTAATATTTTTGTGCATTTTTTTTTCTTACTTACAACATTTTTTAAAAAAAAATCTCAGCTGCTTCTCAGCCTTATTACCATTTTCCACCAGGATAAATTTCCACTTCAGATGGAGATTATTACTTCATAAAAGAGGCTGCCAAGTTTAATTTTCATAATCATCGCATTATTTTATTAACTGCTAGGAGGGTTATTTGCTCTTCATAGGAAGCTAAGGAAAGAAAAATTGCCTTCTCTCTCCCTTCTCCCTCTTTTGAATATGTACCGAAAGAGGTGTTACTCTCATAACAACTAACTGTCAAGAAAATGATATCAGGTTCTTCAGTTAAAAGCATACCTGGTTCAGCAGCAGAGCACATTTTGTATACCTATTTTCCCCTGGTTTATTCCTGGATCCATTTCTTCTATTGGCAACTTTTCCCCTCTTGAATATCACACACTCTGATAACATAATGGAAATGCTTGTTCCCCATACCTTATCCATGGGTGTAGCCAGGATTTATGTTAGGGTGGCAGGACTCGGGGGGGGGCAGAACCGAGCTATCTGTGATGCAATTGGTCAGTTAGTTAAGTATTCTTCTTTATTTACTAGATTTGGGAGGGCAGCTTCCCCCTGCACCTCCCTGGCTACACCCATGCCTTATCTAAACCCTGCTTCAGATTATCAGGAACAAGGTGCAGTGAGCCTTGGGCCTGCATGCTCCCTTTCCTCCGTGATGCACCTGAGGAGAGTGGAGGCCTCTGCATTTGCATTCCAGCAAACCACAGTTCTGCATTACTGATGAACTCAGGACACTGTGGTTTGTTCTAACCAAAGTCTTTGAACAAACTGCAGTTCAGTCAACAATTGCAGCCTTCCCCCATTATTCTCTTCCCCCTCTATGGTGACACCTATGGCAGCTCTTTTCAGTGCCAGCAGCAACTTTCAACATCAGTGGAACTGTTAGGGGAAGATTAGCGAAGAAGACTGGAGTTGCCCACTCAACTGAGTGAGCAGGAAGTCCCGCCTCCCAAGGCAGGCACTGTCTTACGTACTTCAACAGCCCTGGAGGAAGAGCACACAGGAATGGAGAATCGCGATCTCCATTGTTAGGAGAGTAGCCAGGCCACTGCTCTGTGCCCATACACCCCACTGTCCCCTGACACAAGTGGTCCTCATTCCGCCATCTCTGGGCCAATTTGAGTGGCTGGCAGGGAACTGGGAACAAGTTGGGTGGCAAGGAAAGGGTGTGGTGAATCACAAGCTACGCAAGCCTCACATGCCACATGGAATCAGCAATAGCTTCCTATGTAGGGGGATTTTCTGCAATCATTCCACTTCCAATTTGGCTAGGTCACCATGGCTACAATGCACTCTGAGAGTTAAGGTACAAAATCACAACATTACGAAAATTCAGAGGGGAGGGAAGGTTCATACATACTCACTTAACTGGGCTACAACTGGGGTATGACAACTTTTTTTCCTGGAAAAGCAGCTTGTCCTTTAACGCCTGCCTATCAGGCAGAAATTCAGCGGGCGAAGTTTTCCTCATCATGTTGGCAAAAGGTTGAGCATCTGAATTTCTTCGTATCTTAAGCTTCTGTGAAAAGGATGCCTGCTAGAAGGCAAAAGTGGAAAGATTCCTCCCAAGCAGATTATATTAATAACATGGAGGATCAGAATAGCAAAACTGGATTTCCCACACAGCGTCCCATATCATTCTTACACCCTTTCATTACTTTCTGTCATTAATTACACTGCCGTAATCAAAGTAATATCAAGCAGCCAATTGGAAGAAGAAGTAGATGAGCTCAATTTCATACTCTGGGCTCACATTCTCTTTCTTCCATTTATCTTCATTAGCAGCAGCAGCGGCAGCAGCATCTCACTGGAGTTTTCAGAAATAAAAGATTGTGCATTTTTTAAAAAGGGGGGGGGGTTTAAAAAATTCTCTCTGGGAAGGGAAGAAAGAAAATAGGAGAATTGCATAGCAGTCACAGAGAATAATGCCCAGGGTGTGACAATATCAGGTTTGTGAATAGATAAAGGTAAAGGACCCCTGCATGGTTAAGTCCAGTCAAAGGTGACTATGGGGTTGCGGCGCTCATCTCGCTTTCAGGCCAAGGGAGATGGCATTTCTACACAGACAGCTTTCCAGATCATGTGGCCAGCATGACTAAACTGCTTCTGGCGCAACAGAACACCGTGACAGAAACCAGAGCACACGGAAACACCATTTCCCTTCCTGCCACAGCAGTACCTATTTATCTACTTGCACTGTTGTGCTTTCGAACTGCTAGGTTGGCAGGAGCTGGGACAGAGCAATGGGAGCTCACCCCGTCATGGGGATTCGAACCGCCGACCTTCTGATCGAGAAGCCCAAGAGGCTCAGTGGTTTAGACCACAGCGCCATGCGCGTCCCTTGGTTTGTGAATTTTGGCAACTGGGATACCCTTTCCTGCGTTCCATGAATAGTGGAATTGCTGTTAAGCCAGTTTCTTAGCCTCATCTTGACATAGTCACATGATACTGTTCAGACATTGCTAGACTACAGCTCCCAACATGTCAGGAAGACCAGAGATACTCACCTGGCTACCCTATGTAGCCACGCTAGCTAAGTTAGCTAGCATGTTCATTATAAGGCCAAAAAGATCCCACCCTGAGCTCTTTAAGGTGACACATTCAAATAACAGATTTGGCAATCAAAAATAATATATTCGTCTTTCCTTCCAGCCCCTCAATCAGCTTCCAGTTCGCCAGCTATCCCTTCCTGAATCAGATAGTTTGGCATTGATTTTTTTGTAGACAGTGGCACTTAATTGGATTCATTATAGCAGCGCTGGCCTGCGCTTAGCATCGCCAGTGGTACAGAACATACATGCATTTCCCCATCCTCATTTTCAACAAGATGTCAGTCAGCCACCTACGAGTTTGGCAGAGAGAATTCCACTAGCAAAGAGAAGATATTCCCTCCCGCCGCGCTGCTGTCATATCCTTGACAAACCTTATTGTATCAGGCAGATGGCTTATCTTTCTGTCAAGCAGCTCTTTTGTCATTAGAGTGGGAAATCTCCCTTGTAATGCATTTGCATGTAGGAGAAGATGCTTTGCAGGAGAACCTCAGAGTTATAAATAACGTTGGAAATCGAACTTCTCATCTAATAGATAATTGCCTCACTGAATGTCCCTCCTTTGCACACACTCCAAATTCACGGCACCCTTGTGGCTTGTTTTTAGACACCAACACTGACACACACAAACACATGTATACAAATATTTATCTATTTCTTCTTTATTAGGGTGGATAATTGTGCATCACCCAAAAGAGGGGGCCAAAGTTGATACCAATTTGCACAACTGGGCAGCCCTTCAGCAAGAGAACTGCCTTCTGTAAAGGTGGACAAATGGCCACCCTGTTCCTTCCAGAGGCCTTCCCATATTTTCCGCCCATTCATTATTTATTTCATAAAATTTATACACCATTTGATTGTTTAAAATACACACACATCCCAAAGTGGTTGCAAAATACCTAGACTTTCTCTGCAAAAAGAAGAAGGCAAACACGATAAATAAATATAATACTCAAAACAAACCAGAACAGATGTGCGAGTAGAAGATTATACAAAAGTGTTTTGTTATACAAAAGGGGATGTTTGAAAAGAGGCAGTTGAGGGGTCAGGATTGCAGAAGCAGCTAGTTTCTTTCTTTCTTTCTTTCTTTCTTTCTTTCTTTGAATAGCCTCTGCCTCTTTGCAGAGAAGCTACAGTACAGTACTTCATCCTTGCAACTTGGAGACTTCGTTGATCATGAAGCTCTGAGGCTCTCTAGAGAGCAGTAATTGACATCTGCACAAGCAGTGTGGCTGGTGAGCCTGTGATTTCTTCCCAAGGTGCTGTGGAGACTTTGTACTTCGCGACAAGTACCTCTGCGATAAAAGCCAAGAGGGCTCTGTTTTCAGCCTCCTAATGGAACAAAAACTCTGGCAGGAGAGAGGGGGAGAAGGCTGTAAGATCCTGTCAAATTACTGCCAGAGCAAAAGCTGGCTGTCATTTCCCAAACAATGTTGCTTTATTAGTTGTACACTCTCATAGGGTACATGACACGGTGCAGGCACAAGATGGACAGACTGGCAGGAATTCTGTTCCTTTGGGCAGGCAAAATCCTGCCATGTGATCCCCAGGGCGCCTTTGTTTGCTAATTGGTGGAGGGGATGGAAGAGAACTGAGAGGAAATTGGTAGACAAATACTTAACATTAGCTGCTGGGGATTTATATGTACAAAACACTGAAGTTGTAAGCTATCCAGGGTTCTGAGACCAGTAGACAGCGTGGCAGACCAGGACCCAAGAAACCGGGTTCAAAGGGGGCAGCTGATTTCACTCTGGAGTCTGTTTCTGCCACCGCAATGGTTGGGAGTCAGATAATATGGGTCTGTGTACACATATTTGTCACTCTGGCTGGATTTCAATCCTTTGCTAGCTCTCCTATGGACTGTATGGGCTTTAGAATGGGATTACGTGGCAGGTGGCAAGAGCTTTGACAATTGAGTGCAAAATGACTGTTAAACAAAATTAATATTTATTCATCACAATTTCAGGCATATCAAAAGGAACATAAAATAGGGATGAATGCAGATTCTGGTTCCTATATTTTAAAAATGCAGAGTCATGTTTATCTGGATTAGAGAGCAGAAAGGTAACTCGGCCACTTAGGGAGAGTGCAGGGAAGCTGGCTAGTCTGTGGCAATGAACGAACACCCACTGCATCAAGCAGACTTTTATCATGTTAAAAGGACAAAACTGCCTCCAGATACTTTGATATTTGGTCTAAATACACTAAATACTTAGGTCCTCCCAAGCAGTAGAAATTAAAAGCAGTATTTTGTTAACATAGCCAACCATCTGCTATCAATCCAGGTGATTCTGAAGGCAAATGCAGCTTGAGTTCAAAGGGAAGGCAAAGAATCTCTTCAAAACAAATTCAGGGACGACCTATGTAAACTGCATGCTCAAGAAAGGTTGCAAAAATTAATTTTAAAAACCCATTTGAGGCATTTACCTTCTTTGATTTTTTAGCAGCTCTCCTCTGAGACTATGCAGGAAGGAACAAAATGTGATTTCGCCCTTTTTTGGACTGAGGTATTCTGATTCACCTTGAATGAACATTTAGCAAAATCCAGATAAGCTTGTATTATTATTTTATGTTACCAATTATTCTATTTTTGCCACAAAAAAGCAAAAATTAAGCCTTGGCAGAACTAGCGTTATTCTTTTTTTAGACTGGTCTCTGCTGAAGCTAACCAGAGCAAAAAAAAAAA
Organism: Podarcis cretensis; assembly: GCF_951804945.1. Classification (NCBI taxonomy): domain Eukaryota; kingdom Metazoa; phylum Chordata; class Lepidosauria; order Squamata; family Lacertidae; genus Podarcis; species Podarcis cretensis. The sequence continues at coordinate 22,225,572 of NC_137181.1, forward strand.
AAAAAAAAAAAATCAGCAGAGATTTGGTCACCCCCATGCTTTACAGTTCAGAGAAACCAAATGGAGGTGGTGAGTTTTTAAACAGGCATCAATAAATGCTCTTCAGACGTGTGGTGGCTGTACAGTAAAATGTCAAAGATTCCATCCCATCGTGCCAATGGTTGTTTTCAAATGTCGGAGGTAAAGCTCATTCAGCTGCTCTAAGGGCCAGCAAGCAGCAAGGACTCAACATCCTGGATTCAGTGGCAAAGAGGGCCATTCTCTTTTCTTTTAATAGCTGCTGAAAGCACCAGCCACAGGTGATCTTTATTTTTATAGATGGTAGGGTGGGTGGTGGGGACAGAATGAAGACACTGTGAAAAAGAAGACTATGGAGAAATGCGGATTTGCTGTGCAGACTTCAAAAGAAAGCAGCAGGAGATGTTTCTCTCTGCATGCAGCCTCTCTTTCTCTCTCTCCACCCCCCCCAACCTCTTCTCTGGAGCCAGGCAGAAAGAATACAATGAGAAACCCGACATAAAGGACTCCAAAGAGAACAGATTCACAAATAACAACAATAGGGCTTTGCTCCAAATGCTTTTCTCTGGAAAGACTGTCATTTATTGATCCGGGGAATTTGCAAACCCACAGGCAGCTGGGCCCTGAAATGTTGCTTTTTCACCTGGTGAAGCAAATTGTGTCGAAGGTATTGTTGGGCTATCCATGGAACGTATGCAATGTTCTTGGCTCAACAGCTCCTCACCTTCTTCGTCTGGCTGTTTTTAGGAGGGAGGTCTGAGATAACACTTTTATAAGACATGGGAGGTTGATACATGAAGATGAAGGGGTGTTGCCCAACCAACCAGGCCTATGTATGGGAGGCAGGCGGGTACACTTGCCCTGGGCCTCAGAGAGCTAAACAGGCCAGGGGGCCCCGCCAGGGACTGGCTGCTTTATTGTTTGAGTTTATAACTTTATTCTAACAAGACTTCCGCCCTGGGCTTCAGGCAAGCTCTGCATGGGCCTGCCACCAGTCTTGCCCTGACCTCAGCTAGTCCCCACTTGTCTGCCTGCCTGCCTGCCTGCCTGCTTGCAACCCGTCCAGGGGGTGGCACTGTTGGTCAGCTTTTTAAGGGCTGCCATATTCCAAAAAGTAAAAGCCAAGGCACCCCAAAAGTGGTTGAGCTCTTTTTAGGAAGATCCCCCCCCCAAAAAAAAAAATTTTGAGCTTTTTAAAGGAAAACCCCAAAGTCAATTCCACCTTTGAAATCCTGGTAATGTCCAGGGAAATCCTGATGTACGGCAGCCCCATAGGCGTAGACAATGTGATTGGTCAATTAGTTAAGTATTTATACAGTGGTACCTTGGGTTACAAATGCCTCAGGTTACAAACGCTTCAGGTTACAAATTCCGCTAACCTGGAAGAGTTACCTTGAGTTGAGAACTTTGTCCCAGGATGAGAACGGAAATCGTGTGCCGGCGGCGCAGCAGCAGCAAGAGGCCCCATTAGCGAAAGCACGCCTCGAGTTAAGAATGGATTTCTGGAACGAATTAAGTTCGTAACTAGAGGTACCACTGTATTGTCTTATTTGATCAGGGAGGGGGCAGCTGCCCTCTATGCCCCCCCCCCGGCCCTAGCTTTTTCCACCTCCTATGGCTGCCTGCACATCATACATTTAAAGCACATTCCCCCTGCCACCCCATGAATCCTGGAAACTGTAGTTTACCCCTCACAGAGTTACAAGTCTCAGCACCCACAACAAACTGCAGTTCCCAGGTTTCTTGGGATGGTGCGTGTGTGCTCTAAATGTTTGGTTAAAAAAAAAAGACCTACTGTTGGGCTTCCCTGCCTTCTGTCCCACCAGTTCCAGAGGGCTCCAGACACCGCTGGTGTCAGATTAGTTCCCTGATTGACATGTCCCTGCGCATACATGTTGGTAGGCTGCAGGCATTTGGTTGTGTGGGGAGATTCTGTGCATTTGCATGCCAAAGAGGGGCGATTGCTAGGTGGTGCAGAGTGCAGGCAAAGCACACAGAAGGTCCCAAATTCAATCCTTGGCCTTTCCAGTGATTAAAGGATCAGAGAGAAGGTAGAGGGAGGACTGCTGCCTTAGACCCTGGAGCTCTGCTGCCCATCAGAGAAGACATTGCTGGGCTGGACAGACCAAAGGTTTGACTTGGTATAAGGTAATTTCATTAAGAGATGGTTTGATGGCTTGTGAGGCAGACGAAGGGGAGGACAAAGTTCAAACGTTTGAGAGACGCTGCTTTATACGCCTATGAATCCTGCAGTTGCATTTTCAGACAAGTGCACTGACTGAAAGACAAAGGAGGGAATGAGCTAAAGATGAGCTCAACCTCTTCCAAGCTGGTCACCATGTATTTACTTTTGCAAAAGTGATATCCTATAACACACCACTTTGCTTTACAATGTTTTAATTGGACCGTGATGGGAATATGTTGCAGCAATAGGTAACAATATGTGGCCCTGTGTTAAATTTACAATTGTGTTTGTGTGTTTTTAAGCTTTTATTTTATTTTAATTTGTAAGGTTTATTCTTTAATTTTGAAAAATCACATAGAATGTGAATCATCCTCATCATTGCAGTAGTTTATTCTGGAGGGTATCAGAATCGATTTCAGGAAGGAGTCACAATTGCAACATCAGCCTCAGTGGTAGAATGTGTCCCAAGCAACTGAAGTTATCTGGGTTTCAGAGACAAGTTTAGATCGGTGAAGACCCCTGTTAAGTGCGTAATAACACCCTCCAGCTGACTCTATTAGCCTTTCTCCTTTCTCTTCCGGTGTGTGCATGATTTTGTCTCGTGGAATGTGATCCCGAACAACTTGGAGGATTAACCTTCGTTTTGCTCACATGCTGAAGAGCCCCCTCAATTCACTCAAGGACATTCTTAAAATTCCTTTCCTGCAGCACATTGTTTGAAAAGCCATAAATAGCAGCTCTTCAAACACAATACTGAAAGCTGAAACTAATAACAAAAAAGGAGGAAAGGAGGAAACCACACAATTTCAGTCTAAAGCACTGATTGTATGCTGTTGTTTCAAAAAAGGACCAAATTCCTCTGGCTTGCCCAAGGCCACCTAGTGTGCTTGGTAGATGAGCAGGGCCCTGAAACACATTTTGCCTCATTTTGCTTCTAGCCCCAGTAGCATCCTGGCTCAAAATGCATGCACCAGTTTTGAAACAGATTCACAGAAAGTGTGGGATGCAGGAGGACTAGTGTAGAATGCTAGGGCATTTGTGTTTATTGGAAACCCCATCTCTCATACTACAGATGGGGGGATCTGAGGCATAGATTTTCACAATGACATCCTCCATATATATAGATATATAGATAGATATATAGATATATAGATATATAGATATATAGATATATAGATATATAGATATATAGATCTGATGTGGAAATGTAGAATACCAACTGGAAAAAATGAGAAAAATGAGACCCACAAAGGTCTTCTCTAGTGTCTCCCCTCCCCACTGAAATTAGACTGGAAATAAGCATCCTTTCATAGCCAATAGAACATGTTATGGTACCTGTGTGATGCCCACAAGAGTGTCTCTGTTTTGCACATATGCTTACATGGACCATTATTATTATTATTATTATTATTATTATTATTATTATTATTTAATTTATACCCCGCCCATCTGGCTGGGTTTCCCCAGCCACTCTGGGCAGCTTAGAACAGAATATTAAAATACAATAGTCTAGTAAACATTAAAAGCTTCCCTAAACAGTGCTGCCTTCAGATGTCTTCTAAAAGTCTGGTAGTTGTTTTTCTCTTTGACATCTGGTGTGAGGGCATTCCACTGGGCGGGTGCCACTACCAAGAAGGCCCTCTGCCTGGTTCCCTGTAACTTGGCTTCTCACACTGAGGGAACTGCCAGAAGGCCCTCGGCGCTGGACCTCAGTGCCTGGGCAGAATGATGGGGGTGGAGACGCTCCTTCAGGTATACTGGACCGAGGCCATTAGGGCTTTAAAGGATAGCATCAACACTTTGAATTGTGCTCAGAAATGTACTAGGAGTCAGTGTAGGTCTTTCAAGACCGGTGTTATGTGGTCTCGGCGGCCGCTCCCAGTCACCAGTCTAGCTGCTGCATTCTGGATTAGTTGTATTTTCCAGGTCACATTCAAAGGTAGCCCCACATAGAGCGCATTGCAGTAGTCCAAGCGGGAGATAACTAGAGCATGCACCACTCTGGCGAGACAGTCTGCAGGCAGGTAGGCTCTCAGCCTGCGTACCAAATGGAACTGGTAAACAGCTGCCCTGGACACAGAATTGACCCGCACCTCCATGGACAGCTGTGAGTCCAGAATGGCTCCCAGGCTGTGCACCTGGTCCTTTAGAGGCACAGTTACCCCATTCAGGGAGTCCCCAACACCTGCTCGCCTCCTGTCCCCCAAAAACAGTACTTCTGTCTTGTCAGGATTCAACCTCAATCTGTTAGCCGCCATCCATCCTCCAACCGCCTCCAGACACTCACACAGGACATTCACCGCCTTCACTTTTGGTGATGCTCTTTACTAGACAGTGGCTAATACCCTTAGATAACTAGATGAGGATGAGAGAGAGAGAGAGAGAGAGAGAGAGAGAGAGAGAGAGAGAATGGTATATAAAATTCACTGATTTGTTTTAGAATTTCTGGTTTCATGGGAGTTGCTTTCTCCCCTGAGTCCTTGTGGATAGGTTGATTTGCCAGCCTCAATAAATAACTAAACCTCAATTGCACTTTTCCCTTCTTTTCTCCCTAATTGGTAGTGAAAGTCAGCGAGTTGCTTTCCCATGGGAAAGCTAAAGGATTAACTATAACTTGCATGTACCAGCATACTTGTACTTATTAAAAAGGCATATTTACAGTGTGGGTGGCCGGATGAGGGGGTTGTAACAACAGCATTTGCAATAACATGGTAGAAAGCAAAAGGAGAGGTTTGCTTTAGCAGTCTTTTTGCTTAGAAAACAAAACCCTAAATTCTTTTTCAAACTAAAGTTACAGCCTGGAAACAAAGAAGAGCTTCCCTCACTGTAGTGGATGGTTTCCGACAAGGCAAAATCATGTCAGTCTTGCAATTAAAGCTGAACTGCATCTGCTCTCTTTAGGCAAGCAGAATAGGAACTGGGACACTGTCAAAAGCCACTCTGAAGGGACAGATAAGGTGGGGGAGATTTTTATCCAAGAGAAAAAAGAGGGCACTGGAAGGGTTTATCTTAAAATGGTTGATGGGGAGAGAAAAAAGAGAGAGCAAGCTGCTTTTCCCGGATATTAATAAGCTCATTTTCAGGTTCCTCCCCCACCCCAAAGCTACACACTTCAAAGGCTTAGGGAATGGGAGATTTTCCTCCCAGCAAAGTATTAATCTCAATTAATTTAACTGTAACGAAGATTAATGAGCCAAAGAAGGAAACCAAGGTAGATACAATCTGCAGGGGCATTTCTTACTGGTCAGCATGGGGAAGAGGTTTGAAACTGGGAAGCATCACAGAGGAATTGGGGCAATGGCTTCCACACCAGTATCCATGTGTGGCAAAGGGGGCTCCTGTTTAAACAAATCACATCAGAACAGTAGACAGGGCTTGGCCATGAGATATGGAGTGCCCAGACTGTCACTATTTTGTGGGAGGGGTTCAAATGTACACCAAAAATTAAAGTTTGCACAGTCAAAGTGGATTGAAGTGCTCTGTCACCCTAGCAGAACAAACCACTTTTTGTGGTTACAGAAGCAATAGGTAAAGTCATTGAAAAGTGTGGGGTGAACCAATGGTCAATAAGAAAATGTGCAAACATCTCACAAGGAAATCAGGATGAATGCTCAATGTTTTATAGCCACCCTATAAAAAATCAGAACCCATGCTCGATAAAGGCCAGACATCGTCCAACCACTGTTTTAAGTTTTGGGTGAGGAAATCAGGATGAATGCTAAATAAACAGGTCATCTTGAGGAACCCGTGGCATTCCTCATTAAAGGAAGATCCCTCTCACACCAGGTATTATTTATAATTCAGGAAGGAGGAGTTGGAACTCGCAAAACTGACCCCCAAAAAATACTCCCTCTGATTTTCAAGGCTTAGGTCCTAGGGGATAGCTGTAGCCAATACCAGGAACGGGTGGTGCTGTGGTCTAAACCACTGAGCCTCTTGGGCTTGCTGATCGGAAGGTTGGTGGTTTGAATCCGTGCAATGGGGTGAGCTCCCGTTGCTCTGTCCCAGTTCCAGCCAAACTAGTAGTTCAAAAGCATACAAGTCCAAGTAGATAAATAGGTACCAGTGTGGCTGGAAAGTAAACGGTGTTTCCGTGTGCTCTGGCATTTGTCACGGTGTCCCATTGCACCAGAAGCGGTTAAGTCATGTTGGCCACAATACCTGGAAAGCTGTCTGTGGACGAATGCTGGCTCCCTCGGCCTGAAAGTGAGATGAGTGCTACACCCCATAGTCGCCTTTGACTGGACTTAACCATTCAGGGGTCCTTTATCTTTACCTTACCTGTAGTCAATAACCGAAAGGAGGTAGATGAAGTGAAGTAAACTGAATGTGGTAGAGAAGGCAGCAGATGGTCTCATACACATTAGGCAATGTAAAACATTCTCTATGAGTAGATTCCTATGGTTGGAGTCCAATGATCCATTCATATGGTGGTGAGCATATGAATGACTGAATATAACAAGCACTCAGGTTGAAAAATAAGTCCTGGAAGCACCATGGTGTTTTTATTAAATGTGAAGGATCACAGCAAACAGAACGCTGAAACTGGCACATGTTTTGCCCAATATGCAGCAGCAGTCATGGCTTTTCCATTTAATGGTACGTTCAACAGGGAGCTGAAGACAATCGAACCTCTCAGAGAAGTGTGCCTCTATGATACACGTTATAAAGTAGATGTTTGCCATATTCACAGTCTAATTTTTGAAATATCTTTAGTGGTTGAAGCAGCCCAGAGCTTCATGGGAAATGAATGGACCTCAGTACTAGGGAAACACAGCTTTGCCTCCTCCTTCAGAATAATGACCGTAAGGACGACTGTGGAATCGAGCAACCAAGGCATTCTCTTGCTAAATAATATTGTAGTGACAACCAACACAACTTGTATGGCTTTAATAAAAGAAGATTAGACAAATTCATGGAGGGGAAAACCATCAGTGGCTACTAGCCACGATGTCTCTGTTCTACCTCCACTGTCAGAGGCAATATAGTCCTGAAGACCAGCTTCTGGGAATCACAAGTGTACAGCTGGGGGACTGAGGCTGACTGGTAGCTGTTATCTCACTCATGGCTCTCATTAGGTAAAGGTAAAGGGACCCCTGACCATTAGGTCCAGTCGTGGCCGACTCTGGGGCTGAGGTGCTCATCTCGCTTTATTGGCCGAGGGAGCTGGCATACAGCTTCCGGGTCATGTGGCCAACATGACTAAGCCACTTTTGGCGAACAAGAGCAGCGCACGGAAACACCGTTTACCTTCCCGCTGGAGTGGTACCTATTTATCTACTTGCACTTTGACGTGCTCTTGAACTGCTAGGTTGGCAGGAGCAGGGACCGAGCTCACCCCGTCACGGGGATTCAAACCGCCGACCTTCTGATCAGCAGGTCATAGGCCCTGTGGTTTAACCCATAGCACCACCCGCGTCCCATGGCTCTCATTACATGCCCTCAATTATTCTCATTACATGGACTCCTTCTCTTCAAATAAGGCACCTCCTCTTTTCCAGTCTTGCTAAGTTCATATAGGCATTTTTTCCTTATTATTTTAATTTTTTTCTATTCTGACTTTCCTCCCAAAAGGAGCCCAAGGCGGTAAACAACAAAACAGCAAGACAATGAGATTTTAAAACATTTACCCGGTAAGCCCTTTTTTTTTACAGACCTGTTTACAAGAACACTTGAAACTATTTTAAGCAATCAAAATCACTCCGGCAGGAGGGGAGAACATCGTGCTGACAATAAGGCTGCTTGAGTTCAGGAGGCATTTTGAACTGATATCCTCCTGTAAAGGAATATGATCCATCCTTTGAAAGAAAATATTATCCATCTCCATTAGCATGAAACAGAGTCAAAGCAATGTAATATCCAAAGGGACTTGAGACTGTTCCCTCAAGGAGATCATGTAAGAGAGCAAATGAACAAAACAGCCATTAGGCATAAGAGTGCTCAGTCACCTTTTTGTACATATATATATGCAATATAATATCATTTCTGAGCAAACGACTCAGACACTTCCTCCTGGGAAACATTATACCCTCAACAGAAGAGCCACAGGCAGCTGACAGATGGCTACAGGGGAATGACATAATGCCTGGAAAACGCAGGATGAGAGAGACACGATGGGGGAACCAAGTTGCTGATATTTTGACGCAAAGAATGTGAACGGAATCATGGCTGGCCTACAGGAGTCCTCAGAGACCGAAACATTTCAGAGGCAAGTGTGTGCCTGTGCTTCCGTGAATGCCCCAGATTTCCCAAAGGAACAGAAGACGACTCCGTTAGGTGGTGATGGACAGGCAGGTACAGCCGCTGACAATCCACACTCTGTTCCTTTTAGTATTAGGAAACTGTAGCAAGGGCAGTTCAAGAGGAGCCTCCTGACCAACCAGAGGACCTATATTCTTGCTGGCCTCCCTCAATTCAGAAAAGGAGCCTGCATGGTGGAGCTCCCAGCAGGTGCGCTGCTGCCGCTTACTGGGAGAAGAAGGGCAAAGCAGTGGTGAAGTCAGCAAGCGCAAGCACACTAGCACAGCCAGTTTAACATTTCTGTCAGTGGGTCTGCACAGGGCTGTTCTCCCTCCTACCGCACCCTTCCCAGTAATAAATAATAATAATAATAATAATAATAATAATAATAATAATAATAATAATAATAAATCATAATATAATTTTATTATTTGTACCCTGCCCATTTCACTGGGTAGCCCTAGCCACTCTGGGTGGTTTCCAGCAAATATAAAGGCCTAATAAAACATCAAACATTAAAAACTTGCCCATACAAGACTGCCTTCAGGTACCCTCTAAAAGTTATATAGTTATTTTTCTCCTTGACATCTGATGGGAGGGCGTTCCACAGGGTGGTCTCCACTACCAAGAAGGTCCTCTGCCTGGTTCCCTGTAGCTTCACTTGCCTCTGCAGTCTTCAGGAGCCTAACGCTGAAGAATTATGTGAGGTTCTCTGGGAGGTGGGGTTTACTGAACTATGGTCTATATAAGGATTCAGTTGGACCTGGACACTAGCAGAGTTAACGCCTTGCAGAGCCATCGTAGTAGGACCATGTGATAGAGGCACCAAAAGGACACCCTTTGGATTCCACTGTTTTTTATAAAGTCCTCTCTTTTCTTGACCGTCCAGGTTAGGGTGTTAAGGATTCCATTCATACTCCAATAATGGAGAAGATCTTTGCTGCTTACATGCTGCTTTGTGATTAGAACCGCCGCCGCACAGAACAGCAATGCAGGTCATCACCCTGTGGCTCCTCTGCTGCACTCATAAATCAAGTCACAACTGCTCTGTGACGAAAATACATACATTGTTTGCCAGCTCTCCACACTTTAATCCAGGCTCAAGGCGGCTAACGACAGGGAAGGAGTCCCCGCCTTGTGGCAATGGCGGCAGAAGGGGGAGGAGCCACCCAGCATTAAAGCCATGCCGCTGCCGCCACATTCCTGGCTCCTCCGACCTGGTGCGACATCCGGCCATCGTCTCACGGGCAACATCATAACATCACATGCATGATGGTTTCCTCTCACTTTATTCACAAGTTGGCGCCTCTGAGCCACAGCGAGCAATCATCTGGCCGAGTGTGAGGTGCAAACCAGGACAAAGTAGAGACTTAAGAAAGCACAGCATTTCAGCTATGGAGGGAATTATAACGACATGTCACCAAAGAGCTGGAAAGATTAATTTCATTATGAAGCTGTTGAATGTCATTTAACTTACCCTACTATATTGTTGTTGTTTGTTTAAAAGGTCCATATCTCTCACTTACATAACAGGCTGATCGTTTTCCATTATATTTTAACTGGCTTCATTCCGAGATAATGAAATACCTGCTAAAACACATAATGGCTCTCTTTTGTCAGTGAATGCAAATCCTTTTTGTTATTCATGGGTCTGCTTTCCAATATTTCCCAGGCTGATACTACCAGAGTATGGCTGCTCTGCCCCCCCCCCCAAATTGGCGGTGCTCCTCTCCACCACTGGAGGCCAGCAGAGAGACAGCTACATGCCATTCAACAGCCCTCGCCCCCTCAGACACTGCCCCACTTGCATGGGGGAACGGGGGGCGGGGTTAGGACTGCACTGTCAGTCTTCATTGTATACATATTGCTCTGGTTACTGTGTAATATTAAAAACACATTCCCCCAAAATGCTCTAAAGATAAACAATGTTTTAGCAATTTAACTTTTAGTATATCCAATAATGGTCTTCACATCTTGTGGGGAGTCACGCTACCCTCCACTTAAACTGTATTCAAGGTACCAGAAGAAAACTTCAATTATTTATTTATTATACCTTTCCTCACCTTCCCCACCCCCAGTCTTTATCACAAATTGACAAATCAGGTGTTCTTAACCAGGGATCCATGTGTGGGCTTTATGGAATCTGTGATCTGGGTGAAGCTGTTTTTAACAATGCAACAAAATAAACTGCATGCATAATTGTGTGTATATATCTTTGTGTACATTTTTTCTGGGGAGGGGGTCCATAGCTTTCACCACACTCTTAAAGAGGTAGACGACCCCCCCCCCAAAAAAAGTTTAAGAATCACTGCCATAGATCCATTTCCTATGTAATCACTTATAAGCTATTGCCAAAAGCAAAACAAATTTGAATAAAATGATCACCTCATCGTTCATATGTTTTGCAAGTTGTACTTATAATGATGTGTGCATGCCCCGGTGTGTGTGTCCAGTTGTTAAGAGAATCCTCTAGGACTCTGTTGTTATGCCACGGTGTTTGCAGTCTCCAGGGCACAACAAACAAGTCTTTGCAACCCTGAGCTGCTTTACATTAAGCACAGCCAGACAGGAGGCATTCCTGTGACAACTGATATGCCATGTAAACTGTTGCAAGCTTCTTCCCAAGGAAAGTCAGCGCAGTCAGTCTTCCGGTGGTTGGTTATGGTTTCCACAATCAGAAAAGAAAGAGAAATGTTTTGTAATATACAATGAAACTTTAGTACCCCCTTAATCCTTTCACTTCTCACAGTATCATCACATGTGAACCAAACGTTTTTGAGTGTTGGGCCCAGACCAGGAGCAAGTATGGTGAGAAGTACGTTTACATATCAGTGGAAAGGCATATTCAAGCAAATGTCTTTCTTTCCATATCTGCAAACACAGAGTTATTTATTGTGCAGCTCCCCAATGCATTTGTGAGATGCTGCATCTATTGCTTTGTAACTACAGGAAGTACAAATTAAAGCCACAATCCTCAAAAAGTGCCAGGAACTGAGCTCTCGCCAGTTTGGAAAAGGTTGGCTTTTGGCTGAGCATTCAATGCAGCGGGGGGGGGGGGGTCGTCCCCACCCCCATTTATCTCCCCAAGTAGAAAAAGCTATGTCATAGGGTGATAGACAATATTAGTCACATTCAAGAGTAGACCGACTGAAATCAACAGAGTATCTTAAGTCCATTGATTTTTGTGCCATTGGCCCACTCTAAGTATGAGTTAATTGGATATCACTCCTATGTTAAAACCAAAACAAATTGGAGGGGAAAGCATGCTGAAAATTCAGTAATGTTCTGCCCATCACGAAACTGTACTCCTGGGGGATTCATTTATTTGTCCTTTTGATTCTGTATTCTTAAACCACACACACCATTTTGAAAACCTTTTTAAAAATTCATTAAGGAACCCTGGAACATCTTTGAAGTGTTTAGACTGTAGCACTACAAATATTTATTTTATTACAGTTAAATTCCCCCCCCCCCATTTCTCCCCATCATGGAGCCCAAAATGAACATACAGTTTGCAGGCAATCATCCATTCAGGCACTGAGCAGACCCCAAATCTCCTTAGCTCCAACAAGGTGGTAGCCTTAATGCCCTTCAGACCACACACCCTGGCACCACGGGAGTTTTGGGACCAGCTGTTTAATGGGAATTCGTGCCGATACGTTTGCATAACTTGCTTAGAGGTTACATGACACCACCTGTTTATTGAGCATCCCCCTAATACATTTCACATACATGTCACCCTAACCACTCCCTCTCAAGGTGGTTGCTTTGCCAATGCACACAGGCAATGCCATAGTAAGAGACAAAGGTTGTCCCACCTTCCTGTGAGGAATTGCTTTTCCTGCCTACAAGCTGAAATATGGGTAGTTCATGTTATGCCAGTTAAGCGAGCCAAAAGATAAAATAAAAACCCACTCTCCCAAATCCTAGTCTGCACACAATTAACCTGAAAGGAACTTAATGCATTAACCCCAAAGCTCCTATTAATTTCCATTTTTTAAAGTTTATTATTCTAACTCTTTGAATTAATATGGCACTAAATTTACCCTACAAAGGATGGTTTTACATTCCTTTGTAGGAGGAGCAGACTAGAGTGAATTAAAAATGGTTCTGCTAAAATGACTTTATGATAATACGTGACAGTGAAAGATTTGAGCGTATTACCCAGACAGCTGCTCTGCAAACAGAAAAAAAATACCAAGGTGGTTTCAATGACACTCCAAACATTTAAGTTATGAGAATGCTTTTTTTTTTCCTGCTTAACTATCTCTCCACTGAGAAAAGAAGTGTGCATAGATATAGATATATACACACACATACAAAATCAACTTAAACTAAACATATAACTGCTGTTTCTAAGAACAGGGGGGATAAAAATAAATGTGAAATGGTATAGAAAACATTTTAAGGAGAGAAGGGAAGCCATGTGGGAATTGAAAGAAATGAAAATGCCAACCCATAGCTATACCAACGGACTTCAGAGGCAAGAAATGAGGCTTCACATAGAAGTTAGACTCAAAGGAAGTGAGGCCCAATAGCCAGCATACAAGCAAGAACTTTTCCATGCTGTTACCTGGTATGAGCATTAAAACTTTACTGCTGTATCCAATGTTGCTCCTAGTCAGATCAGACCCGGTGAAGATAACAGACATGACTGACCTAGACCCATTAATTTCAATAGACCTCACCCACACTATACATTTAAAATAACATCATACTACTAAATAGTTTTGGCTTCCCCCAAAGAATCATGAGAACCATAGTTTGCTAAGAGTGCAAAGAGTTGTTAGGACGCTCCCATTTGCTTCACAGAGCTCCATTTCCCAGAATGGCTTAACAATCAATCCCTGTTCCCAGGGAACCCTGGGAACTGTAGTTCTGTGAGGGGAATAGGGGTACCCTAACAATGCTCAGCACCCATAACAAGCTACAGTTCCCAAGATTCTTTGGGGAAAGCCATGACTATTTGAAGTGTTATGATACTGCTTCAACCTATAGCAGATACAACCCCCAGTTCTTTAAAGGTAAAGGTAAAGGTAAAGGGACCCCTGACCATGAGGTCCAGTCACGGACGACTCTGGGGTTGCGGCGCTCATCTCACTTTATTGGCCGAGGGAGCCGGCGTACAGCTTCCGGGTCATGTGGCCAGCATGACTAAGCCGCTTCTGGCGAACCAGAGCAGCGCACGGAAACGCCGTTTACCTTCCCGCTGGAGCCGTGCCTAGTTATCTATTTGCACTTTTGATGTGCTTTCGAACTGCTAGGTTGGCAGGAGCTGGGACCAAGCAACGAGAGCTCACCCCGTCGTGGGGATTCAAACTGCCGACCTTTTGATCGGCAAGCCCTAGGCTCTGTGGTTTAACCCACAGCGCCACCCGAGTCCAGTTCTTTAGTAGCAACCAATTGCTTCCCCTCTTTTCCCCCCTCTGGCTGGACTTAATCAACTATTTATGTACCAAATGCTTCATGTCTGTTGACTGATTAACAAGGCAAAGAGAGGAATAGACTGAGCAATAGACAACAATCTCCCTATTTACAATCCATCTACCAAACCCCGATTGAAATAGTTCTCTAGCAAGTTTTAAAATCCCTCCCTATCTCTTTAGATGCCACTAATCGCCGAAAGCGATCCTAACAGCTTAAAAGGCCTACATTTTGAGCTCGGGTGATCCAAGGAGATCAGAGCTCTGCGGCTCCATGTATGTGTCAGCACATCCGTCACTCCTGCTGCCACCTTGGCTCTGGGAAGCTGGCAGGGGGATTGGAACTGACAGGCCTCCTGCTCTCTCAAGCAAGAGCAAAAAAACCTCATCCATTTCCTTGCTCCCTGGACTCCTAAGAGCAGGCACAGCCCAAGCAGACAGGGCAGGGGAGGAGCATAATATGCTACCCAGGCTTATCTGAATAAAGCAAAGCATGACGGCTGCTTAGGTGGCTTCTTCTTGCATCGCAATATTTTCTAACATTTCACTAAGACCGCAGTGGCAATGCAGACATTTGGAAGAGACTGTCTCCCCCAGGCAGCTGCTCCGGTGTGTGTGCCCATGGTGTAATGCAGAGGGGAACACAAGGGACTGCTGCTTTAGGACTTTATTCAGAGCAAAAGAAATGGCATCGTCTGTAGGAGCACCGCACAATTGGATGAGGTGACAATGAGGCCTTCAAGCTCATTTCATAACACGGAGGAAGTCAGAGAATGAGGACAGCTTACTATTCTATGGTTGTCAGCTGATGCTAAATTGGGTATTATGCTATGTTGTGGGCAGCCCGCGGAGGCGGTAGTCGTGGCAGAGGTCGGGCACCCATGGGCACCCACTGAAAAAATGTTGTGGATGCCCGGGTCACTGGGAGATGGCACCAGTGACTCAGACCCCACTATAATGGCATAACACCCCATCTATGAGAGACCTTCCTCTGTTTTGAGGAAGAGCTTGTCAGTGTTAAAGCTGGCCCAAAGGATTTTGCCCAACAATATTTTACGTGTGTGGTGCTCCTCTGCATCTCTTTTTCCCACCTTTTAAGGAACTGGGATGAATTCCCCCCCACCCCCGTTTTATAAATTTTTAACTATTATGGATAACTCAAAGAGTCCCTTAATGCAAGTCCAAACTTTGAAATGTTATTAGTAGGCTTGCCATACGTCAGGAGAATTCCTGACATGTCCTGGTTTCCAGTTGTAAAAATGGTGTAGGGGGTAATTTTGCCAAATTGGCAAAATGTCAGGGGGAAACCTGGATGTAATGTACGGCAACGTGATGTAAAAAGCAGGGAAAACACTATTTTGGGGGGAGGTTTCCCCATAAAAGCTAAACAACTTTGACATATGGCAACCCTATTATTAGTAAACTATTGTTAGTAAACTGTTAAGGATGCCATCTTGTGGCTAACGGCGAAATAGTGTTGCACAAAGTATGTCCCCAAAACTATTTGTTATTCCTTCCCGGGCCAACCAGAAACATCTGATGAAGGGCTGTAGCTCAGTGGTAAAGGGACCCCTGACCATTAGATCCAGTCATGACCGACTCTGGGGTTGCGGCGCTCATCTCACTTTACTGGTCGAGGGAGCCGGCATACAGCTTCCGGGTCATGTGGCCAGCATGACTAAGCTGCTTCTGGCGAACAAGAGCAGCGCATGGAAATGCCGTTTACCTTCCCACCAGAGCGGTACCTATTTATCTGCTTGAACTTTAACGTGCTTTCAAACATCTCATTTGCATGCAGAAGGTTGCAGATTCTTCTTCTTCCTCTCATTAGCTCAGTCGGTATAGCAAGAGACTCGTAATTCCAGGGTCATGGTTCAATCCCTACGTTGGGTGAAAGATTCCTGCATTGCAAGGACCCTCGTGGCCCCTTCCAACCCTACAATTCTACGATAGGGCAGGGAGAAACCCTGGAGAATTGCTGCAAGACCGTATGGGCAGTACTGAGCATCCAAAACAGGACTTCCCTGGGAACCATATGCTAACCTTTTCTATTTCTCTTCCAAACAATGATCTCACCTTTGGGAATATGACATGATTATTTTTCAACAATGCTTGTTTAGTTTCTTTCACTGCATTCAGTGCTCATGCATGTAAATATCTGGCAGTATATAGTCACTAAAAGGCGGCTACTGTGTTTACTAAGCATTTATTAAAACATGCTTTTGGGTGAATGTGTGAGGAGGAGGAGGGGAAATATTCAAAGCGCCATAGGAGGCAAATGTCAAATCAGCCTACAGTTAGGAAACCTTCATGAAGTGGTTTTGTATTAAGGATTCAACGTGTTCCATGAGGACATTCACGTCAGCAGCACAGACCTGGTACTGCTGCTTCTCGTTCTTTTTCAGAGTCTCTAATAGGCCCCTGTGGACTGGAGGCAAAGGGTTATAAGAGTTTAACAAGTGAAGCTGACTTAACGGAGTCTGCTTGATTTCTCCAATCCTCAATGCCTGTAGGACAGCAGGTGCAAATTTGGAATAATGAGCCGTAGAAGAAATGATCACCGGGCAAGTTTTATCTTGCAGTCGATCGGCAACCACCTTTGCGAGAGCTGTGTGCGTATCTAAAATGTAGCCTGTGGTATCGAACACAGAGCGAATGGCACCCAGGCAGTCGTCCTCAGAGCACCAATCACCCACCAAATCCTGCTGCAGCCTGTCCAGGAAGTGCTTCTGCAACTGGAAGCAGCGCTGATCCTCCAGACTGCTAAACAGTTGCGTCACCAGCTGCCCATCCCCATTAGCAATCAAGTGCAAATGTCGTTCAAGGTTGGAAGACTTCAAAATGTCCACTGCCGGTGACAGACTTTGCATTAATCGCCTCTCCTTTATATTGTACAGGCCTGTTTTTATGAATTCCGTCAAAACGTTGTTTTGATTGGAAGCACAGATGCATTTCCGTATAGGGATCCCCATCATTTGCGCATACTTAGCAGCTAGTATGTTGCCAAAGTTCCCTGTGGGAATACAGACATCGACAGGGTTCCCAAAGGAAATGATGCCTTGCTCAACAAGGTCAAGGTAGGCAGAGGCATGATAGACCACCTGGGGAAGCAAGCGAGCCCAGTTTATAGAATTTGCTGCACTTAACGCTGTCCCGTATTCCACAGTGAGAAAGCCAGTAAAATCTGAATCGGTAAACATCTGCTTGATGGCAGACTGGCAAAAATCAAAGTCCGATCTGACACCTATTACTTTTGTGTTTGCTTCCTGGTAGCCCACCATCTGTGATTTCTGAATCTGGCTAACTCCATCCTGGGGAAAGAGGGTGACCATGGCAATCCTTTGTTTATCCGTCTCCTTAAGCCGACTAAAACCATCTAGGACGGCACTTCCTGTGTCGCCAGAAGTAGCTACCAAGATCAGATAGTTACAGCTTTGGGGGATGCAATATGCAAACAGGTGGGGCATCAACTGCAACGCCAAATCCTTAAATGAAGCCGTTGGTCCATGAAACAGCTCCAGAAGAAACTGATTGCCTGCCAGGTGCCTAACGGGGGCAATTTTAGAACAGGTAAAATTTTGTCCATAGGCAGCCTGAACTATTTCCCATAACTTGGAAGCAGGCACATCAGCAGGATGTATGCACCTTTCCAGTATAACCTGAGCTCTTTCAGCATAGCTTGCCCCTAGTAGATGTTGCCATTCTCCTGCAGTGAATATTGGAAGCCCCATCTCAGGAACAAAAAGCCCACCATCAGGCGCCAGTCCCTCAACAAGAACATCGCTGAAATATTTCACAGAGCCTTTAGGTTCAACCTTCTTATTGCATCTTAGACTCCTGGTGGAAATGAAGCCGTCAGAGTCAGAGTCTTGGTACCGCTTCACTGCATGAAGCACTTTCTCTGCAACGGCGTCAGCAGTAATTCCGTTCTCACAAAGCACACGGACATCATACCACTTCTTATAAAACTGCTTCCGAAACTGGAGGATGTCTCTCAGTGAGGTTCCGGGCCGCTGCCCCACAATACGGTCTACTTTCATCAACTGCAACCGATCCATGATGCTTTGTGTTGGTACGTCCAGATAGACCACAACTCCATTTTTCTTCACGTGCTCCATGCTGGCAGCATTCATTGGGTTGGAGCCAGTAAGGGAAACGACACTTCCGGATGCTGAAAGATTTAACAAGGCTTTTCCTTCCTCTTCTAAAAATTGCTCGTTGCCAACATCCTTCAATTTTTCTGCCACACTCATGTTCCAGGTTGTTTCAAGGACATCGTCGTCCACATCTATGAAGCAGGAGCCTAGTTTCTGCCCTACTATTTTCCCCACTGTCGTTTTACCGGCACCAGGGGGTCCCATCAGGACAATATTCTTGTCCCCGACAAGAGAATGCCTAGACATCCATGGTGTCTGTGCAAGGGCAAAGCTTCTTGAAAAAATCAACTTTAAATACACATCAGAAACCATGATGCGACTCATTAGCTTTAGATGCCGATTCCAGACCACATGAAACATCTTCTTATTTTCTCTAGGGCCAATTTCACAAGGAAAGGAAACGCTTTAAAAGAAGAGGAGGGGAAAATCCAGTGAGCCAGAAATACTTTAAACCTTAGCCACTTGACATTTAAAATAATTACTAAAATGTGAAGACACTTCTGACTGTTCCATTCCCATCTTAGGGGAGCACATTTTGGGTTTTTTTTTAACAGCTCACCCATTCTGTGACCTGATCATGACAAATAAATGGGTGAGGATTTTATTGAATTCCACCTTCTGTGAAATCTGTGCAGAGGGGAAAGGTTTTCCCTTTAAAGTATGCGTGTTTGTTGTGAAATTTCTACTCTGAAAAGAAGCCACATGCTTAAAAAAATAAGCCTCTGTGCTTTCCTGCATAAAATCCTTACACTTAGTTCATTTTCTGTGCGTAGGATAGCTTAACTGTTTCCTTGGCTAAGAGCCACAAGCAGAACAGGACAGAACCACCTCTAACACCACAGAGCTACAATGAATACTCAATAGAGGCACTGACTGTAGGCAGGTAATGTTCTCAGAATCAATAAAAAATCCTCAATGGAGCTCCCGAAACTAGCTGCCAGTATGTACTCCATTTCTTAGACATATTGTACCACCCCTGCCCTCCCCTTGCCTTTATTTGCACATGTAAGGAAATATTTGGGGCACATTAACACCAACTACCAGAGGATGGCAAACCTGTAGAAGGTGACAGCTGATTACAATGAATACTTTAACTTTTTATTTAAAACGCACAAACAAAAGCACCCATGAGTGAAATTCAACTCCCACTGGAATGTCAAGACTTCCCCAGTCATTTAAATGGAGCCAGAGTGCACTTTATGCATTCATATAAAATCCTTTCTTAGCATTCAAATATATTTTCTTCCTTTGAAACCAACCAACCAATCGTTTTGTTACATAACTTACGGTTGCAAAAGTAGCTCACTTCTGTCCCGTTATCGTCTGAGCAGGCATTGCTAAAAAATAATAACAAGCCCAACCAAATGGCATCTGTGACGTGCTCTTGTGCAGCAACCACGTATGGCTTTCTTTCCTTGTTTTAACCCTCAGTCTAGATGGAGCAGAATAAAAGAGAAAGATCAGAGTGAAGCAAATGCCACACAAGCAATTGCTCTCCAGAGGCAACAGAAGAGCAAGCACCAGGCAAAGAGGACTCTCTCCAGCCCCAGAACATGAACACGTTGCCAAGAGTAGATTCATTTTGTTTGCTCAGGGAAATCAACAGCGACGTCAACACGTACCGCAAAACAAACAGTGCACACACTTCAAGTCAGGAGACCAGGAAAACCTCATATGCTTTGCCTTTTCAAAATTAAAACAAATTGGCCCTGAAAACAATATAATCCTGCATTCTGTTATTGCTAGATGCTTAGCTCTTGCAAGTAAAATATTTTTGGTGAAAGCACAGATTAATGTAGCCTTGCTAATCTGGTACCTTCCAGATGCTTTGGGAAACTCCCATCATCCCTAATCATTGGCCTTGTTGGCTGGGGCTGATGGGAGTTGGGGCTCAACATCTGGAGCAGGACAAGTTTCCCACCTGTTCTAGACAAACAAAGCTTCCTTCACTTGCTGAGCTACTTTAATAGTGTCTGACGAACCATTCTCATTCACCATCTCATACTGTTCATTTTTGCCCCATGGCATCTTTTGACATTTTTATTCCATAATAAGTACAGTGGTACCTCGGTTTACGAACTTAATCCATTCTGGAAGTCCATTTTTAAACCAAAACCATTCTTAAACCGAGGCTCGCTTTCCCTAATGAGGCCTTCCGCCACTGGTGTCCTTCCACCATTCAGATTCCGTTCTTAGACCGAGGTAAAGTTCTCAAACCAAGACACTCTTTCTGGTTTTGTGGAGTTTGTAAACCAAATCGTTCTTTAACCAGACTGTTCTTAAACCGAGGTACCACTGTATGCAGCCTGTAAGACAAGAGGGCATAAATGTCCTGAAGGGACTCCCCCATTCTAGTCAGAGCACAGGGGCAGGGATATCTGTGGTCCTCCAGAGGTTGTTGGACTACAACTATCATTTGCAGCCAGCACAGCCAATGGTTAAGGAGTTGTAGGCCAACAGCATCTGCAGGGGTGGAAGTCTGCTCTGTCACAGTGTTACAGTCAACTAGCATGAAAAACAGAGAAGTACAACATTCACACAGCAACTGTTTTCCATACTCCATGCTCCCACTTTTTCTGTGCTATTCAAGTCTTCTGGGGCTTGGAGCAGGAACCTTCTCCTCAACTCTATTCCATTATCCAGCTTAAAGCTTTTTTAAAAAATAAAATAAAAAATTCAGGTGCATTTCCTGCTGGATAACTAATTGCATTGAGTCCCAGGTTAGAGTTTGAAGGCAGATGAAACAATTTGCTGAAGCTAAGCAGTGCTGGGCTGGTCACTACTTGGATGAAAGAAAGGTGGGGTATAAAGGCATAAAAACATTTTTAAAATTACATTTCCATGGTGACCTTTACATAGACATTTAATATTTGTAGTGATTTTGTTTGTTCTACTGCATTACCTCCAATGTGCTTTAATTGTAACTTTATTCTTTTTAAGTTGCTTAGTTTCTTTTATTTAGAAAATTTAGCTGATGTATACAAATGAATGCAGGTCACAGAGCTTATACTTCTCCAGCAGCAGCTTGTCTCTCTACAGGAATATGTGCTGATTACTTTGGGAAACCTAGATTTACATGCGACAGACGAAAGATGGTGGCTGGGCCAGAAATTGGCAGAGTCCTTCAGCGGTGTGGGGCCGTGACTGTGATTGTGCCAGTGCAAATATTTAACTCACAGTTCTTTGCCCTTCCCTGGCTGAAAAACATGGCTGCAATTCACCATCTCTGTAGAACACTGGCTTTCTGGGACATGGCTGGTTTTCTGAACTACTGTACACTAAAAGTATTATATTTTATACAGTTATTGTCACACACCCAGTGTGGCCCCGCTGAAAGAGATCCAGGCTGAAATTTGATGAATACTAACATGAGCGTAGCAGGATTGGGGGGGCAAGCCTTTTGTTGGGGGGGGGCAGGACCTCAGTTTGCTGTGTACTTTTATTGATTGGGGGGCAGCTGCTCCCCCTTGGCTACGCCCATGAATACTAATGTAGGTACACATAAAGCTCCCATAAAGGCATTGCTACCCCACCTCCAGTAATGTGTGCTGACCTACTTTAACCAGAAAGCAATGAATTGAATAATATTTCTACAGCTCTGATTCCAAAACATTCAAATCTATCCCAAGGATTTGCCCTTAAAATACCATAGATCTGAGTGATGTCACCTTGGAAACCCCAAACTGTTTTTTTCCATTACATTCCTTGCAACAAAACTGTTGATGCAAAATTTGAATATCTATCTG
This sequence comes from Podarcis cretensis, assembly GCF_951804945.1. Classification (NCBI taxonomy): domain Eukaryota; kingdom Metazoa; phylum Chordata; class Lepidosauria; order Squamata; family Lacertidae; genus Podarcis; species Podarcis cretensis. The sequence goes on from NC_137181.1 coordinate 22,247,341, forward strand.
TCTCAGGTCAGACATAGGCCCTCCTAATTAAACTGGCAAATAACTTCCAAAAATAAGATTGCCATGAGCAATTCAATACATATTTCAGCCATGCAGCATAGATTACAATAACTATGATGCAACATGGAGGCAGTAAGTTAGCATTTCTGATACTTCTTTGTGCCATTAGGTAAAGGTAAAGGTAAAGGGAACCCTGACCATTAGGTCCAGTCATGGCTGACTCTGGGGTTGCGGTGCTCATCTCGCTTTATTGGCTGAGGGAGCCGGCGTACAGCTTCTGGGTCATGTGGCCAGAATGACTAAGCTGCTTCTGGCGAACCAGAGCAGTGCACGGAAATGCCGTTTACCTTCCCGCCGGAGCGGTACCTATTTATCTACTTGCACTTTAACAAGCTTTTGAACTGCTAGGTTGGTAGGAACAAGGACCGAGCTCACCCCATCGCGGGGATTCGAACTGCCAACCTTCTGATCGGCAAGTCCTAGGCTCTGTGGTTTAACCCACAGCGCCACCCGCGTCCCATCTTTGTGCCATTAGCACAACATAAAAGAGAAAATAGAATTTGTGGATAAGCTTTAAATACCACTCGTTTATGAAAATTTTTTAAAAATCCATTGATTTGAGCATTGCCTTGCAATTCTCTTCCTCTTTCTGTGCAGGCATCAGTTACTACATTAAACAATCAGAATGCAATTGCAAAGCATTTTCTATAATTTGCACCTAGCAATGCCAATAGCAATGACCCCAATTCAAAGCTGAAATCTTAGAATCCTTCTAAGAAGGCTGGAAGAACAGGAGTATGGCAAGAATGAAGTGAAGGGTCAATGTATTCATTCAAATGTGATCATAAACAATAAGAATTGTCTTAGTTAACACTGCTTCTCACCCAGCAGTGGCCAGCTTTCTTCCATAGGCAACATGTGTGAATCTTCTCAAATGTTGTTTTAGTTATTATAACATTTACATCCCACACTTCTGCAAAGGACATCAAGGAGCATAAGAAGAGTCTGCTGGATCAGACCAACGACCTAGTCCAATACAGTACTCTGTTCTCATACTGATCAACCAGATACCTAAGGGAAACCTACAAGTAGAATTTGAGCACAAATGGTATTCAGAGGCCTATTGCCTCCAACATCCCCCGCACAAAAAGCTAAAAGTGTGGCACTTACTTCAAATACTGAGTACCAGCACCGTTTTTATTCTTAAAAAAATAAAAAAGCACTGGGATCTGCCTAGCTCAGCTGAGCAAATTTATTGTTTTGCCAATTTACTGGGCTGCAGTTGTGAATGCATTCATGTATACAAATCTGAGCTCTGCGTAAGAAAGCCACGGGTTGCGCCTCTTGCGCTTTACTGCTTTGGGGTTCTGCTGCTTCCCCCCTCCTTTCTCCGCATGTGTGCAAGTGTCAGCCTACTCGCGCGGTGCATCTGATGCCGGCGGGCCCACCAGACCTCATGCATGCCACAATTTTAACACCCTTTAAACTTTATTCAGCGACCCGTGACTTTTCTCTCTGCTGCAGCAGAAACAAAGCAGAGTACCCCTTCCTCTTCAAGATATGGGGCGCCCCCCCCGGTCTCGTCAGCGGGTGGGGAGGGAGGCTCCTGCTCCAACGCACCGCCTCGAGCAGGATGGGGACCGAGTCTCTCCCTTCCGGGCAACCAGAGAGCGACCCACCCGTTCCCCCCATTCCCTGCCAAGGCTGCCAAGAGCAGAGCGGAGGCTGCTCCTCGTGAGTAGGGAAAGGATCCATGCACGCAGCATGGATTCGAAAAGGAAGGAAGGAATCCGTTTCAAGGCACGCAAAAAAAAAAAAAATTAAAAGCCCTGCCCTCCCATAAAGCTCCTCTCCGCCATTGCTCAACCCAGCCCCTCTCTAACCACATGCAGGCAGACCTACCTGCTACTACGCGTGCGCGAACTCCCACGCCGGCGGCGTCCTCCTTACTATCTCTGTGCGGTATCTCTACAGCGGCGTCCTCCCCCCGCCGCGCCTGCGCGCCATTCCTTTCCTCTCCGGACCCCCCCCCCCGGCTTCGCTCATTGTTCACGGCACAGTCCCGGAAATGGCGTCACAAAGCCACTCTCCCGTTCCACACACACACAAACACGCGGGCGCGTTGCTAAGCGGTGGTTTCCAAGGGCGACCAAACAGTGCCGCTGGTTCTAATCCGCGGCAGGCGAGGAGGCTTCGAACGGGAGCGGAAAAGGGCTCGGAGGAGAGAAAGGAGAGCGGGGTAAGGCGAAGAGAGGGATGCGGGGAAGGGATGGGAAGGGCGGGCAGGGAGCAGGGAAAGCAAGAGGGACTCTGAGCGGGTGCAGACGGCGCGCGTGGGAATGCGAGGCAGGCAGGTCGTTCGCCCTAGACTCGTTGCGTGTTGGTAGCCTTCTCTCATAAGGAGCTCAGAGCGCTGCACGTGCTTCCCTGTCACCCTTTTTTCTTTTTTTGTCCAAATCGTACACATTTTTAACTTCACTACAGCCCTGCGAGGTAGGTCAACTTGAGAGAGTGGCTGGCCCGAAGTCACCCAGTGAGCTTCTTGGCGAAGTGGGCTTTTGTAGTCCAACAACATCTCAAAGGCTAAGATATCATCATCATCATCTCATCTCTGCACTATTCCTCTGCCTGTTCAGATAAGCAGCAGTAGCAGCAGCTCCCCAAAGTCTCACCTTTCCCAGCTCTGTCACCTTGACAGCCTTTTAACTGGAGGGTTTTTTTAAACCCAGACCCTGAAGGAAAAGCATTTGTGTATTTTTGGGAACCATGACCAGTAATAAAAAACAATTGTATGCGCTTTGGCATTGCACTATAGCATTTCTAAAGCCTATTTCGATAACTGCTTTTAACTTGTGCACGTATGACAGCTGACGTGTGGCAAAGCACATCGCCCGATCACTTGGCAGGATGGTGTTAAAACTATCCAAGCTACCGCAGGGTGAGGTTTAACATGTCTCTGGGGAAGTCATACATGGGTTTCCTCAGCCAAGTGCAGAAGGACAATAAGACCTTCCTCACCCACTTGGCAGGATAATTCAGGTGTTAGGTTGTAGAGACTCGGCATGTGATGTTGTTACTTGGAAAAATGGGTGAGAAACCTGTGGTGCTGCAGATGTGGTTGGACGATTCTCTGCAGCCCTGATTACTGGTCGTGCTGGTGGGGGCTGTCCCAACAACTTCTGGCCCAGGGTCAACTCTGTGCAGACCTAGAGAGGAGGCTGGGAGTGATAATGTGAGTGATGTTAGGGCAAACCGTGGAATTGGGATGGTTGAAATGTTGAGGTCAAAGGGTAATAGTGACCAGCCAAGGAGGAATGTGCAAACGAGAAGAATATAGAGTGTAAAAGAAGGAAGGGAAGGGTAAGAAGTATGTGCCTGGGGGACGGGATGCAGGGAGAATAACCGAAAGGAGAGGTGGAATGGTGTTTATGAGACAAAATGTGACAGGCAGTTCACTTTTTAAAAGATTAAAAAAAAAAAATTAAAAAAAATCAGAAGTTACAATACAGTTACAATACATTTTCCATCACTGTATCCCCTCCACAGACACAGATATTTTAAGACAGTTCACTTTAGAAGTCTGGCAATTTAAATTATCTGCAGACTGTATCACTGTGAAGATGGCAGCAATGTGCATGGAGGAGAGCATTTACAACCTTCTACCTTACAATCTGGATAAGTCTTGCAAGGCACCTAGGTATGTGGGTAAGGACACTTGGGACTCATTCTGACAAACCTTTTATACTTATCAATCAGTGATGTACCTGTTCCTATGGAAAAATGTTACAATAATTTTTCTGTTAAAATGAATTTTGTGTCTCCTATCATACTACAGCCTTGGAAGTGAGAAGGGACCTTTGGGTGCATTCACATGGCAGTTTATTCTGTTTTCACCACAGAATACTTCTGGAACTATAGTGGAATATAGTGCAAGTTTATTACTCATTTGTATGTCATTTACTTCCAGAAAAAATCTGTTAGCAAATAATATGGAAATGAGTGCTAAACTTGCATTATATAGTTTCACTGTAAACCACTGTAAACCACTATAGTTCTGGAAGTATCGTGTGAAAGCTCAAATATAATTTTGAGATTTTGCCTTTTTCTTTTTTGCTTCCTAGTATTTGATGCCATTCTCCTTTCTTTTCCATCTTTTTAATTTTTCAGGATATGCTTCGTATCCTCTCACAGCATACTAGTGTGGCTGATATATAAGGGAATTGCTGCAAATTGCAGTCAAAGAGAACACTCCCCAGCTCTGCCTTATGTGGTTAGGATTTTTATTGCGTGAACCACTAATGGCAGAATTATACAATGGACGCGTCTTTTTGAATATACGGCAATCAATAACTGAAATTTAATTTCACCAGCTCAGGCAAATGTTATGCCTTTCTCATTCATGTGACCCAAACTACTTGAAGTCACGGCAGACCAAGAGAGAAATTCAATATAATCACTATAAAGTGATAAAATAAATGAGAAACAATGTTTTCAAACCCAGTAAAGAGAATCACTTTGGAAGAGCAATTCCCTATTTTTGCTGACTTTTATTCCACTGTTGATTTAACTCTGGATAGGTGTGCAGTGTATAATACCAAGCTATGGCTTAATGGGACCAAGTGAAGGTGTCACAGTCACTTATTTCCTCCCCAGTCTTTATTACTCCCACACTGTGCTCAACTAAGCCCAGCTTTAACTTCACATGTCACCTGAACCTGGGCTTGTAGTTATAAACTCTCCTTAGCTGTGATTCCTGCATTGTGGGGAGTTGGACCAGGTGACACTTGGGGTTCCTTCCAGTTGTACAATTCTATAATTCCTTGCTACAGCCAATAACAAACTTTGCACAGGAGTTGGGAAGACTGGGGCAGAGCACTGTGACTACAACCTCCTCTCAAGGCTGCCCATTTGCATGGTCCTGGTGAGCCATAGTTTGCCTTACTGTGTCATGTGAACCAGGTCAATGAGTGTTGCTGATTTCAGGCACAAATGAGATCAGAACAATATTATTTCTTTTCAAATAGTTCATTTTTTACTTTGATAGACTACAGTCATTAAGGGTCAGTGCTCAAGAAGACAGTGGTCTGTGGGGGGGAATAGCCTGTAGCTTCTCTTTCAGTTCTAATTATTGTGTGTATATTTTCTCTTCACTAAAGATATGTATCGACATTGAAAACGTATGTAAAAAATACAATACAGCAAAGTAAAGCACCGTGGAAAACCATAGGACCACCAAAAGTCCAGGTGCCAAATCCAAAAGACTTCCTTCAGAAACATTCAAAGGAACCAAAGTTACCACAGAGTATGTTTCATTAATTTGTATATGTTTATTAAATGTATACCATTTGTATGTCTCTTTTGCCAGTGCATAGAATCGTAGAATATAGTCCCAACTCCCTGCAGTGCAGGAATCTAAACGAAAGCATCCATGACAAATGGCCATCCAATGCCTGCTTAAAAACCTCCAATGAAGGAGAGTCCACAACCTCCCAAAGGAGACCGCTCCACTGCTGAACAGCTCTGTCAGAAAGTTCTTCCTGATGTTTAGCTGTAATCTCCTTTCTTGTAACTTGAAGCTATTGGTTCAAGTTCTACCCTCTGGACCAGGAGAATACAAGCTTGCTCCATCTTCCATGTGACAGCCCTTAAGATATTTGAAGGTGGCTATCATATCTCCTCTCAGTCTCCTCTTTTCCAGGCTAAACATACCCAACTCCCTCAACCACTCCTCATAAGGTTTGGTACAAAGCAAAAGAACAAATCATGTAAAAATATCTGTAAATGCAAGATAAAAACTTTGCAGCCAAACAAAGCAGCCAAGAACATAAATCAGCCATTCCAATTCATTCTCAGAAGAAATCTCCAAACCTGGTGAGAAAGGATGTGTGATATTAACTTCCTTTCTCACCAGGAAGTTTCCACCAAGAGGAAAAAGTATTCAGTTGTAGAATGAGATCATCCCATTGGGGCCACTGCTGTAAAAGCCCTACTTCTAGCAGCAGATATAAGGATTGCCTGCAGAGATGGTAACTGCTGAACACAGGGAGCAGGGAGCTGATATAATGGAAACCTACCAAACCTAAGCCTAGATATTTATTTCATTTTAATCTCATTCTTTATCTGAGGAGCGCTCAGCATTGTTCCCCCCCCAATTTTTTTTATTCTAATAGCTACCCCAGAAGATATAAAGACTTGCCCAAAGTCAGTACCATTGCTAAGTAGTTATTTGTATCCCAGTCTCCCTAAGCCTAGTGTAATATTCTGACTATACCACATTGATGAGTATCCCAGGCCACATAAAATTTCACTACAATTTTACCCAGGTTAACATCCAGTAATATCTTCTGTATTCTCTTGGACACATGGGCAATTCTGTTCTAGTGATTTTAAGGACCATATGTTAGTTGGCTGGTTGTTTAGTTTTTGCCTCTTATCTGGATGTGCAAGGCTAGACATCAAGGCTTTTGTTAATTGTGCCAAGTCTGCATATTTTAAGCAAGACTTAAGTTGGCCAATCCACACCATGCTTGGGAAAGCTCAGCTATTTAATAGAGATCTCCACTGAAGTCCCCTTATAGTGCTTAAAATGGAAGTGTTTGCTTATAAATGTATATATTGTCCGAAAGAGTGGTTATAGAATGTGACATTTTGTTTTCACGAATGAATTTTGGGAATTGTGACAAATCCAGGAGCCTTACAGTTGGAGCCCAAGTAATCAGGAGCCTCAGTGTTACTGACTCCAAATGTTTTTCTAATATTATTATTTGTTAGATACCTACTACAAAAAAAGTTTCAGTGTGACATGCAATATGAAAAATAGGGTTAGGAAAAACAAAACAAAAAACCCAAAAAAATTAACAAGAACAAGAAACACTTAAAATGTTCATAGACTAATTATAAAAGCAGCAGACAAGAACTCACCTCCCTCCAACTACACACGACACAAAAAAATGTATGAAACTTTTCAAAATAATGAGTGTGGGTATTTTCCTGAAGCACAATATAGTTTGGTTTTTTAATGTACATTTAGTTAGCTTTTTAAGCCTTTATGGCAATATGTCATCAAGTTGTTTTGTTTCTTTCCGCAGCTATTTTGAAATGTATCTTTTGCCCTTCACTGGGATGTCTTCGCAATGGCTTAAATATTGTTGATCTTGATAGTTTACAGCAGTTACTTTATTCATTTATCATCCAGGACATGACAAGTCCCTCTCTACCCAGTCCTTCGTGAGCTGTCACCTCTCCCTTCTTACACATCACTTCTTATACTTGCTGCTCCCCAAAATAATCCTCCTTATGATGCAAAGTGTCATAAGGAAACAAGCTGTCTAGGGCTGGAAGATCAGAATCCAGAAAATTGGGGGCAAGGGTGAATGTTGAATTAAAGGCATAGACTTAGCAGAATCCTGTGCTACGTAGATAAACATTTTTAAAAATGTAATTCATTTTGTGGCTTTTTATTTTTTTAAAAAAACAAACAAACAGGAAATAAACATCAAGGAGGTAAGAAAGCGAAACCAGGTGTGCCTAAATTGTCAGATCACCCACTCATGGGAATTCAGAGTTCAAAGAATTTCATAAGCACAAATGCAGCTAATGTCATCATGGGAGTGCCTAAGAAACCTCTACCAGCTTGTGTTGACCGACGACAAGGCGACAAATACGTCCTTGAAACTTCAGGACTCGTTCCAAAATATCTCAAGAAAAAGGTATGCCTTATCAAAATGATGTGGTGCATTTACTAAGAGTGAAATCCTATACATGCCTCCTTAGAAATAAGTCCTGTTGAGTTAAATAGGGCTTACTCCCAGGCAACATCAACCCATTTGCCTTGTGGGAATCCCTTGTGGACGACCGCAGTGCCTGGAGACAGGCAATCAAGTCGTGTATCCATAGCAGTGACCAAAAGAGAAAAGACTGCCTGAAGAAGCACAGAGAGAAGAAACGCCGTGGTACATCTGCAGCAGCACAACTGGACACCTTCATCTGCAACAAGACCTGTCTCTCCCACATTGTTCTCTACAGCCACAGCAGGTGCTGCAACCTTTCAACAGCTTGACCTCACCCCCAAAGGCGCACTCCTCCATTGTCTCCCAAGACAGACAGGTGCCAATATCAACTCCCAAGCATAGGACTGCAACATAGGGCTCACTTATTTGCAATACTGAGTGAGCCAGATGAGCCATTGGTGTGATCCAGAAGGCTCCTCTTATGTTCTTAGGGCACGGGCAAAATTTTTAGAAACCAGAAGTGCCTGACCCTGAATATCTTTGTTGGGAATCTTAGTATTTTTAGCCAAAGTGAAGTAGTGGACATTAATGAGAAGTAGGGATATTTTTGAGTATTTTATAAAAGGTGTTAGATGTTTAATATCATAACTGAAGTCACATGTATTTAAAAGCAACAACAGATCAACTGGAGAATCCCATCCATCTCCACATCAGTCCCTTTGCCCACAAGGGCACCAGCTGCATCCCCCTTCTGCATGCTTCATTATTCATAGGAAATGGAATAATTTTTCTGCTAAGGCTGCAATCCTGTATCTACTTACCTGGGAATTAGCAGCATTGAATTATGTGGGGCTTACGTCTGAGTTGGTATGTATAGGAGGACTGCACTGTGAATCTATAGTTCTGAAGTCTAAAGGTCCCTAGCCAACATTTCCATAAATTTTATAGGCTTAGTGTGTGTTTCTCCATTATTTTTGTATTTATTGTCTAGAGGTTTTTTGGTACTTTTGCAAAACCTCATGCCAGTTGATATAGACTCTCCTCCCTGGAAGAGAGGGGAGTGATTGTGGGCGGGAGCCCGAGCTCCGCCCCTAGCAGGGGGCGGTAGCCCCCTGCCTCCCCCACTCACCTGGCTGGCGCCCACGCCCATCGGCAGGCACCCAACCAGGTGCCTCCAAGGGGGCGTGTTCAGCAGCCTATGTGCTGCGGCGCCAGCCCCTCCTCAGCCTCATTCTCCTCTCCGTCGTCTCGTCGCGAGTCGAGTTGATATGTCCCACTTGCATGTAGATGCTGCTGTTGGCTACATAAGGATTCATACCCAAATGAATGAGTGCACTACAGTGGTACCTCGGGTTAAGTACTTAATTCGTTCCGGAGGTCCGTACTTAACCTGAAACTGTTCTTAACCTGAAGCACCACTTTAGCTAATGAGGCCTCCTGCTGCCTCCGCACCACCGGAGCCCGATTTCTGTTCTTATCCTGAAGCAAAGTTCTTAACCTGAAGCACTATTTCTGGGTTAGCAGAGTCCGTAACCTGAAGCGTATGTAAACTGAAGCGTATGTAACCCGAGGTACCACTGGTATTAGTATATGCTAGGATTAATTAGAAAAAGTTCTAAAGTAGTCTTTTTCTTTCTTAAAAAAAAGAAAAGCAAAAAAAGTTATATTACACAAGGGTCTTTGTTGTTGATGATGACGACAACAACAACAACAACAAAAATATATGAATATCTGGAAGGTGCATTTTTCTTGTAGGATTACGGCATTACTCCGAAATATGTAACTAAGCGAAATGAAGAAGTAAAGAGAGCTCAGGAAGAATATGATGCCTATGTCAAGGAAACTCTCAGACAAAAAGCCATGAAACGGCTCTCTGATGAAGACAGAGACAGTCTTCTTGAGGTATGTGGGTTGACTTGAATTAGACAGACTGAGGCATAAAAGATACATTTGTACAGGCACGAATGGGAAAGGCTTTATGAATAGCATTGCAACTAAGAAGGGTAGATTTTCACTAGATGGAGCTCTAGAATAGTTATCTGCAGGATTGAGCAAGTTGGATGTGACAGAAATGTTTACAAAGTCTTTTCTGGAAGCTAGATTCCATATCATCACACACTTCATTGCATCAGCAGTAGTGGACCACTGTGGAGCCCAACTGCAGTTAAAGGCATGTCAAAAGGTTTTGTCCCACTTTAAAGAATAATCAGTAGCCAACGTCTTGAGTTTTTTTTATGTTACAGTGTGTGGAAAATATAGTTGTGCAAAGCAATCTGTGCATGTTTAATATGAAGTAAATCCCATGGTGTTCAGTGCACCTCACTCCCAGGAAAATGTATATAGGACTACACTTGAAGTGTGAGCCTATAAATGTTTACTCAGAGGAAAGCCTTACTGAGTTCAGTGGAGCTTAGCTTACACTCAGCTGAGTATAGCAGCCTTTCTCAAACTTGTGACCTCCAGCTGTTTCTGGAGTCTCAACAATCATGGCCAGTGGATAGGGATAATACGAGATGTCCAAAACATCTGAAGGTCTCCAAGTTGGAGTATAGGATTGCAGTCCTATCCAGATATATATCTACTCAGAAGAAAACTGCATGGAGATCAATGGGGCTTATTCTAGTGTTAGTATGCATTGCAGTGTGGTGAACTGCTGCCCTGCAGGCTGAACCATTAAGCAATTTTTTTATTTTATTTTTGCCCCTCCAACATGTACCAATTTTTGCCTGCAGCAGTAACAGAATCTGCATCAAGTAACAGCACAGCATTGGGCTGGGCAGAGAGATAAGACCAGCCTCTTAATGGGAAGGGAAGCACCAACTTCCCCACTCTTCAGATCAATAGTCTGAAGAGGCAGAGGGGGCACAATTCCCCCACCCCTCTGTGATGCTAAACTGGGCAGCGAGGTCCCTAGTATGTGTCTTCTAGTCATATATTTATGTGTACCTGCATTTGTATGTGTGCTCTGATGTATGTACCTGTATGCGTGTATATATGGTGTGCGAATGCATGTATGAATATAGGGTGGCTTCCCAGAAGGCTTGTGTAAGATGGCAGCCTTGTTGTGTTACTGTATAATGCTGTTGTATACTAATTCGTCTCTTTGCATACCCCAAATAGGGTCTCAAGAAGAATTGGGAAGACGTGCATCACCAATTCCAAAGCCTTTCCGTTGAAATAGACACACTACCAAAGAAACTTCACAAAGAAAGGCTGGAAGCAGAGATGAAACAGCTGGAACATGACATTCAGACAATTGAGAAACACAGAATTATTTATATTGCAAACAAATGATCAGGGCATCCTTGTGGGAGGGGCATCCTCTGAGAGGAAAACAAATATGACTTTCACTGTAGAAGCACAAAATACCCATATATTCATCTGCAGATTAATACTTAGGTTTTGACAAGTTAGGCAGAACTTTAGTTATATATTATTTTTGAAAGTTTTAAAATATCTATTTTTTCCAAATAAATATATCTATTTATTTATTTCCTGATTGTTCAGTGACCTATACTTTATTTTTAAAAAACACCCCGAAAGTTTCGTTGTTCATGTAACATGATGTACAGCAATAATTCAAATAAGATGATAAATTAAGAGAGTATGGGAAATATATGTATAATAAAGAGTTGCTAACCAAAGCTCCGAGTTCCTTCTATTTATGGTTTGGATTCTACATTACCCAACAGCCAGGAAACAGTGTAATCTTCCTTTAAAGGTGAAAATAGGGGCAGTAAATGGAATGTGATGCTCACCAAAGCAACTCTATAAATCCAAAGCACTTGATGTTTAAGGCATGCTCAAAGAACAGGTATATTCCAGGATTAAAGTATTACAAGATTTAGTGAACAAGACAAAGTTAGACCCATTGCAGCTCCTACATCTTGCCAAATTGTCTAGCTTTACAGCACTTCCAAACCACATTTGCATTTAAGGTCATGGGAATGTGAGCAAGCTTTGTCATCACAAGTCCAAAACATTAAGATTTTTTGTGGGTTACAACTGAGGCATGAACTCTGCTTCACACATTAACTGCACTGTATACAACGCAAATGGCATTGCACTAGGCTGTGCATGTTCCAGACTTGCAGAGCATTCTAAATTTCCCTTCTGCCAGGGTTAGATTGAATTACGGTATCCTTCCACTCAGCTCTGCCTTCTGAACCAGCCTCCCAGTGGCTTCTCTGAATGTGTGGACGAGTGGGAAGCCTGCTTGTGGTAAGGGCTAGCAGAAAGGGGCTGAGACAGTCTGGGATCCATTGCATCCCAAGCTAATCCCACTGCCATCATGTAAGAGCATCAATCCTGATCAGATTCAGTTGCTGAGAGAGCCTGGAGCTGGAGCAGCAATTGGGCTCAGTCCTCTTCCACTGTAACTACCATGAGCAGCTGGGCTGTGGAAATGACAGCGGTTCCACCCCCCTGCAAAGCCCTGCCAATGGTGTTTGGATTGTGTCCTAAATCACATACAGGACATCCTCCTCACCAAACTTCACAGAAAGTTCCTGGAATTGCAAATATTCCTGTTAATTGCCTGGTTCATATACACCAGCATGGGACGGTTTGTTTAACAAATCACACAACCTGTACTGCAAATGATCAAGCAAACCATGGTTTATTTCTCCAAAGGTTTGGGGGTTTTTTTGTTTGTTTTCCAGCTGTTTTTGTCTCATGCCTTTGTCTTTTAGTGAGCTCCTGGTGTGGGATGGTCAAACAAACCACGGTTAAAGAAGCAATACCGCATAATGTCAAGCTATACTTAAAACAAGTGAAGATTTGTAATCATGGCTTCAGATCATGGTGTTGGCAGTAAAACCATAGGTAAGCTGCTGGGCAGGGCTCAGGCATAGCGCTAAGCCATGGTTCAACAAACCATAGTTATGCCATAGTTTAGTGTTGCATGTGTCTCAGCAGCTTGGGACAAGGCAGATTGTTCCTACTTTCACTTCAGGGTGGGAATTGGGCAGTGAATAAGAGTCAATGCCTTGTTAAATCATTCTCTGTCATTTATCAGAATACTGTACTGTAATGGATTTTTAAAAAGTAATTAGATATAGATCAATTCATCCCACGGGCTGTTTGTACCCTTAAAGGTAAAGGGTAAAGGGACCCCTGACCATTAGGTCCAGTTGTGACCGACTCCGGGGTTGCGGCACTCATCTCGCTTTTGGCCGAGGGAGCCGGCGTACAGCTTCCAGGTCATGTGGCCAGCATGACTAAGCCGCTCCTGGTGAACCAGAGCAGCACACGGAAACACCATTTACCTTCCCGCCAGAGCGGTACGTATTTATCTACTTGTACTTTGACATGCTTTCGAACTGCTAGGTTGGCAGGAGCAGGGACCGAGCAACGGGAGCTCACCCCGTCGCGGGGATTCGAACCGCCAACCTTCCGATCAGCAAGTCCTAGGCTCTGTGGTTTAGCCCACAGCGCCACCCGCGTCCCATTTATACTTCACCAAAATCCAACCTGAATAAAAATGACTTGCAGCGCTACTGCCGAAAGATGCATAGGATACATTCAGCTATAACACTGACCATTAACCAAGGCTAGGCAAATTAATTTGTGCATGAGCTATGTGCCATTGTATTTAGCCCACACACTCCCACCTTTCTCTCAGTGAGGAAGCAAACAATGAAAAGCCTGGCTTAGTGTTACATCCAAAGCCGTGCTCATTTGTTTCTCCTAAGCAAATTGTGATTGGCGAGCTTGTCCTAGTCTTGACTGCCATGGTTTGTGAGCAACCACAAGCTGCTGGTTCGGAAATAATGCTAGGACAGCTGCTCTATGGTCTGTTTCCCCCTCATTCTGCACCCAAGTGTCAATGGCGCTCCTCTTTCCCTCTTCTTACGCTGCCAGTGTTGTGCCCTGCCAGTCTTTGAACACCACAATGGAACAGGATGCTCTTTGCTACTTGATGCACATGGAAGCATCTATCAAGTCAACATATGGAACGGACATATCTCTTTCCATTTAAAACAGATGTGTACTTTTCATAAAGGTCATCAGCATGGCTGATTACCGGGGGTGGAGGGAATTGCTGTAATGAAAAACATTCAAGCTACAGACACATGGAAAACATTCTTATTCAATTCTCTCTCTGTCCAGGAAGTTTGACAAAATACATTTAGAGAATCCTAGGAATGTTGTTCTATCTTTATGTATATGTAAAAGAACTGCCAGTGATGGGATTGGCAGCGTTTTTCAATTGGCTCGTGTGCCCTTGCCAGTATAGCAAAAGGAACAAAGGTGAATAAACACAATTGAGATTTCATTAGAATTCTTTCTTTCATTAGAATACTAAGAAGAAATGTCAAGTTGTTTTTATAGGACAATCTGTTCTCATTGCTGTTTGGTGTATCTTTACATGCACCAATTATGAACATATGAAGCTGCCTGAGATCCTTGTTCTCTCTAACCTGTGTCAGTCTCCCAATATTTCAGGCCCAAAGCTCCCTGAGCTCTTTAGAACCTGAGACCTTCTACATGTAATCTATGGCCCAGTTTGTATGTCACAGTAAACCATAATTTAGTAGTGCAAGGGAAATTTACCACAATCTCAGTGTTAACGGTGTGTTGGGTAGGAGCAAAGGGGATATTTCACTCCCAACAAACCACATTCTGTTGTGAAGATTTGATCTTGGCTTACTGATTGTGGTTTCTATGGGTGAAATAAACTGTGGCCCCTGGTTCAGACATAATACTCACCCAGGCATAATGATTTGTTTCCTCCTTATGTTAGCAGGGAGGAGCTAGAGCAGCCTTATTGGTTTGTTCACAGTAAACCACTATTATATATTGGCATGATGTGTTAAGGGACGTGGGTGGCGCTGTGGGTTAAACTACAGAGCCTAGGGCTTGGTTGGCGGTTCGAATCCCAGCGAAGGGGTGAGCTCCCGTTGCTCGATCCCTGCTCCTGCCAACCTAGCAGTTTGAAATCAGGCAGTGCAAGTAGATAAATAGGTACCGCTCCGGCGGGAAGATAAACAGAGTTTCCGTGCGCTGCTCTGATTCGCCAGAAGCAGTTTAGCCATGCTGGCCACATGACCCGGAAGCTGTACGCCCACTCCCTCGGCCAGTAAAGCGAGATGAGCGCCGCAACCCCAGAGTCATCCGCTAATGGTCAGGGGTCCCTTTAACTTTTACCTATGATGTGTTAACTGAGCCAATGGCAGACCTTATTCGCTCTGAAAGGGTAAACCTGGGGTCAAGGGCCAAGCTACATGTTACATTCAATGCACAACTATTGTTTGTTTCAAAATTGCCATGGGCAGCACACAGGGAAAGGCTTAATTCCTTTCCCTTGGGCTTTAGTTCTTCCACCCCAAAACACTGTTTGCTTTTAACCGATAAGCAGAAAGTGGTGTAATGCTAAAATTAAAACCAGTGTGGGGCAGTGGTTAGGGCATTGGGCTAGGATCTGGGAAGCCCAGGTTCAAATGCCCACCCAGCCAATAAAATCAATGGGTGATCTAGGGCAAATCACTGCCTCTCAGGAAGATCTGGTCACTAGGCTTTTAGGAAGCAGCTACTTTCCATCCCAGCTGTTATGTAAAAAAAAGGTGTAACATTAAGAATTTGTTTGTTTTCGTCTTTTCTCCCCAAACCTCTCTCTCCCTCCCAGTTTTGTGTCCCATCTTTTCAGATTGTAAACCTGAGGGCAGCAGATGTGCTGTTTTCATTTATCAGTAAGCCACTCCAGAAGCCTTTCTGGCTGAAGAGTGGAGTATAAATGCTTCAAATAAATAAATACTACCACATTTGATTTGGCATAAGCTTCTGCGGACAAGAGATTATTTCATCAAGTGCATGGAAGGCTGTCTTCAGTTGCCATCAGTACATTATGTAGGTGATGAAGTGGTCGTTGTTGGTCCACGGAGGTTTATCCTACAATATATGCTAGCCTTTAGGGTACCACGGGGTCTCTCCCACTCCCTCCCTGGTTTATGTTTTACAACTCATCTGAAATCTATGGGCTGGATGCAAACAAAGGCAGCAATCTGGGAGAAAGTGCTGTTAAACCCAATGAGTTCTAAGCAGACATTAATATTATTACTTGAACTAAGGGGTCACAAAGAGTCGGACATGACTAAACGACTAAACAACAACAAGGTCCCAATATACTTATTGGGACAAATTAGTCATGACTTAAGTCCCACCAATGTCAGTGGGAACTATCTGCACACACAATCCTGCGTCTGCTCAGAAGCCCCATTAAGTACAATAAAACTTATTCCTGTTAAATCAGCCTGGACCCAACCTCATATGTTTAAGATTGCAGACTCAGAGACACCTTTAAGTCCCAGTAAAATCAATGCCCAATAAGAATGCATCTAAGAGGTTATGCACTGTGAAAGCCACTGTGAAAGGACAAATTCCAGACAGGCAAAAACACTCAGGGCTGGGCTGCTGAGAGGTGTGGCTGAGGTGTAGCCAGCTGAGAGGGGTTTGGAGGGCCACATGGGCATAACTAGGTTAGCGTGTAAGCGTATCATATTACGTACTCATTTCCTTACATTTATACCCCACTTTTCTTCCTTTCAACCTAGGCAGCGGTCTCCCAGGCTTTAGGCTTCCTAAGACCCAGGTTCAAATACTGCACTCCCACAGAGAAGTCCCTCCTCTCTCAGCCTACTGCCCTAACGCGAAGATTTTACCCTAATGTAGCAGATATTAAGCGGAGAGGGAGCCACTATATCCTGACGGAGAGGCTCCTTAACAGGCTCGAGCGCGGGCATTAGGGAAAAAAAGGTTCCGGGGCTGAATCCGGGGACAGGCAGCTCTTTTGGTCCGTCGAGGTAAAAGCAAGCGCTGCCCAAAGGCAGGTGGTTTGAGAGGCATCATCCCCTCTCTGCGCCAGCTGGAAGAAACCCCCCTACGGCGGGTGTGGATGTTTGGGAGCAGTTCTGCAGAAGCCACGACGGCGCGGGCCACGTCTAGCAGAGGCTGCGGAGGCTCAACCTCTCGCGGCAGCGGCCGGAGGCTCCTTTTCTTTCCCGAGCGAGGCGCCGCCTCTTTTCCCTCCCCCTCCTCCTCCGTCTCAAGGATCTCGCCAACCTCCTTTCGGAAGATGGCCGGGCTAAACAGCAAGACCCACGCAGCGGAGGCGCCGAGAAGCAGCGGCCGAGGGGTCGTGGTAAATGCAAAAAATAAAAATAAAAATAAAAATCCCTTCTCCCCCTCCTCTGCTCCCGCATCCTAAGCTTTGCTGCCTGCCTTCTGCAGCTAAAGCATCCGCTTCCGTCAGCAGCTAACCCCTTTCCCTCCCTTTCATCTATCCAATTCCTGCCCTTTATGGCGGTTCCTCCCCTCCTGTTATGAAACGCTCCCCGCCCGCCCCCCAAAAAGAATATTTGAATTGCAAGCGTGTGTATCTGAAGAAGTGTGCATGCACACGAAAGCTCATACCAAGAACTAACTTAGTTGGTCTTTAAGGTGCTACTGGAAGGAATTTTTTTTTTTTTTGTTTTGACTATGGCAGACCAACACGGCTACCTATCTGTAACTGAATTGCAAGCGGGTTAGTCATTCATTGCGCTCGATGGGGCTCGTTCCCTGTCTGCTGTGCTGAGCCCGCTTATCTGGGAGAATACCGCCCCCTCCCCCTTGAACCCAGTTAGGGTTTACATCCGAGTCAACGTGCATAGATAGGAACTGGGCTGCGCGAGTATGCATTCCGGTACATTGAAATATGATGCATGTTGTTTACCACTGTTTTCCATTGGGATTTCCCCAGGGTAAGTATGTGTAGGAAAGCAGCCTTATTGCTAGCACACACACACAAATATTTTGGATGCGATTTCGTTGGGGCTTCTGATACGTGTTTTGGTTAGAGGAGAGTTGTTCCCTCTAGATTAATTGTCACGTTAAGAGTGAAATGCCGCAGCTGCAACTTCGTAATTTCATCTAAATATTCTTGGCTTTGTACTGGGGTAGAAATCCATTCAGTGCAGCCACCGCCACCCAAAAAACAGCAACGTGTCGTCCTAGCACAGCAAGTAAAGCTTCTGTGGGAGAAAAGCACAACAATACTCTTAATTTTCCTCACTAGGTGCTGTATATGAAAATGTGCATTTTTGTGCATAGCAGTCCCTAACTGCAGCCATCAGAATGTATTACCTCACCTGCAGCCATAATTACGGCATGGGGGGGGGAGGTTTTGGTATTGCTTAGCCTCCCGGATTAGCAGGTTCACAACAGGTGTGCTTGAAAGAATGTTAAGATACAGCTAGGCAATCTTAAGGTGTGCATTCTTATCAAACATTAACTGTTTTCTATTCCTATGCACTCTTAAGGGTGCAGGTAACAAGTACAGCTGCCTTCTGAATAAATAAATCGTAAAGCCCAGTCCTAGGCATGTTTACTCTGAAGTAAAAGTGTTACTTTGGACAATGTTTCTTACTCCCAAGCACATATGCATAGGATTTTACTGTTACTCATGTCTCCAGTTTACTGATTGTTAATAGCTTAAGACAGTCTTGACCCTGGCAGACCTAGACAAAAAGGAGTTGCATATAAATGAGGAATTGTGCCCTTCTGCGCCTGGTGTAGATACCACTTACTATAGGAAAATGAAATAGGCCTTTGTTCTGATCCAGCAAGCCTGCTCTTATGTGCTTTCTCTGCCTTTCTCTGAAGGGCTTCCCTTGAACCCCTGTCTCCTGTGTTTGCCTTGTCTTAGATTGACAGAAGTGTTTGGGTCACAGAAGGAGGAAGCAAACCTCTGCTTTGGCAGTATTATATACATGCTCACAGCATTTTATGACACTTCTGTTCATTTCCTTAAACCAGGGCTAGCCAGTGTTGTTCCTTCCAGATGTTGTTAGACTGGAGCTCCCACCAGACCTCATCATATGCTGTGGTGGCTGGAGCTAATGAGTTTGGAAGCCTGGTAACATCTGGAGGGCACCATGTTGGCTACCCTTGCTTTAAACTGTCCGAGAGTCCTGGGGTTTGGGCACATATAGCAAAGTTCTTACGGTACTCGAAGAATGGAAGATTTGTGTTAGAGGAATGAGATGTATTTCCCCACAAGAGCTGCCTAGAGTGCAAGGATATGTTTCTCCTTTCCACATGTCTTGGCACATTGTAGAAAACTCTGTTACGGCAAATATGTTACTATTCCAGAAAAAAGAATACAGTGGTACCTCAAGTTACAGACGCTTCAGGTTACATACGCTACAGGTTACAGACTCTGCTAACCCAGAAATAGTACCTCAGGTTAAGAACTTTGCTTCAGGATGAGAACAGAAATTGTGCTTCGGCGGCGCGGCAGCAGCAGGAGGCCCCGTTAGCTAAAGTGGTGCTTCAGGTTAAGAACAGTTTCAGGTTAAGAATGGACCTCCGGAACGAATTAAGTACTTAACCCGAGGTACCACTGTAATTTTTTTTTTTTTTACTGCATTTGATTTATCAGACAAATGTCAATCTTTTATTTATGCATTGCCTTCCATGCTCATCTCAAGGCAGTGTACAAAATGCAATAAAAACAGTTTTAAACAATATAGAAAATAGCAGCAAAGTAAAACACACACACACACACACACACACACACACACACACAAAAAGACCAAATAGACACCTGTGGCAAAGATCCTTTCATCCTGCTGGGAAGGCTTGTCAGAACAAAAATGTATTCACTTATTTCCGGAAAGGGCAGAATGTGGGACGCCCTGTCACATTTGGGCAAGAATGCTGCTTGCACAGAACATGGGCAGCCACACTAAAAGCTCTCCTGTGAGTTACTGCAGACTGGGCTTCTGAGATCTTTGGAACATGTGGAAAGGAGAAGCTTTCCTACAAGGAAAGAGCCTTAATGAAGGCGCAGCATTTCCTACTAAGTTCTTGTTCTATGGGTGTAGCCTCACGTACTTTTGATGCAGAACTCCTGTGCGCTCTTCGCCAGCACATATATTCTAAAATTGGAATGATACAGAGAAGAGGAATGCAGAACTACCATGCAAATTTCTACATGAATTGAGTTTGTTGCTGTGTCGCTTGTATGCTAATAATCTCTTGCAGAAGGTTACTAGCCTAGATTTTTGACTTGCTCACTCTAAAACGAGGACGAGCAATAAGGGACTAACCCATAGACTTTTGCAGGGTTGTTTTCTGCAGTCATGCAGTTACGGACAAAATGACATTTTAACTTTGAACTTTTGCCCAGATGAACCGTGAAATGATCCTTTCCAGTATCCTCTTGTGAAAGCTGTCCAAGGGAAACTCAGCCAAGGCTGGATGTTCCAGCACTAGTTCAGAATGCATTCAGAACAGAGCACATACTGATGCTTGGAGGCCAGAAGTAGTCTTCCCTGTTCTTGCTAGAATACTAAAAAGGCCCAAGAAGCACCATGTGATCCCCATGTGATCTTCTGGTTCACTCGCTACCTTCTGTCTGAGGTGAAGAAGAATGTTTGAGCGAGCCAAAGGCCCTCTTCCAAGCACAACCCAAGTAGATTCCTGCAGAGAGATAGATTGTCGCTGCATGCCCAAAGACTAATTTGCTAGGACTTGAAGCCAGAGAGAACTTTTCACTCTCGGTTTTTTTTAGAAGAGGGGTAGCAGAAACAACAAAGAGTTTTATGGTTCCGTCAAGACCAAACACGTTTGCTATGGCATAATTTTTTGTGGGCTACAGCCCACTTCAAGAGGTGAATCAGGTTGCATCTGATGGGAGAGGGCTATCGTCCACAAAAGCTTAAGCCGTAAGAAATGTGTTTAGCCCTGAGAATGCCACAAAACGCCACTATTTATTGTTGTCTCTTTTGTTCTAGGTTAACCCACTTAGATCATTTCTTAGAAACAAGGCTTCCTATTAAAACAAGGCAGAGGAACCCTCCCCCCCCCAAACCCAGCAATATGCTGGCAGTAGGTTGGAGGAGGGACAGGGATGGGCAAGGCCACACCCTTTCTCCTCGTTCACTCCCTGCCCACCCCACACTTCAAATCTTCTTTGTTCTCTTTGCCCAGCAAACCATCAGGAGAGCAGAAAATCAGTCTTGCCAGAAATGTGAATCAATTGCTTGCATAAAAAAAAAGGTAAAGGGACCCCTGACAGTTAAGTCTAGTCACAGACGACTCTGGGGTTGTGGCGCTCATCTCGCTTTACAGGCTGAGGGAGCCAGCGTTTGTCTGCAGACAGTTTTTCAGGGTCATGTGGCCAGCATGACTAAGCCGCTTCTGGCGCAACAGAACACCGAAAACAGAGCAGCGCATGGAAATGCCGTTTACCTTCCCGCTGGAGCAGTACCTATTTATCTACTTGCACTTTTTGGGATGCTTTTGAACTGCTAGGTTGGCAGGAGCTGGGACCGAGCAACAGGAGCTCACCCTGTTGCAGGGATTCAAACCGCTGACCTTCTGATCGGCAAGCCCAAGAGGCTCAGTGGTTTAGAACACAGCGCCACCCACGTCCCTAATCACTTGCATAGGGGTTCCATTAGTTTCAGCGTTTTTCGTCTCTCCCCGCTTTCTGGGCTCCCTCCCCCCCAACATGAAATTAAGATGATGGCTGCAAATTCCCCACCTCTGTGCTGAAGGATCAAGCCATGCTAAGGTTTACATGACTCTGCTTCTGCGAAACCGATTGCCAAGTGGTGTTTAAACACAGATGATGCAATCAATTTGTAGTGCACACAAAATTAAGTTTCTAATGAACATTTTATCTCTTTTACAGATTTCAGATGATTGGCCTGGGTATAGTTTGGAACTGTTTACATATCCACAACACTACTATGGAGATCTTGACTATGTGCTCATACCACATGGGATCATTGTGGACAGGTGAGGGTCTGAGAATATGACATTTATGAAAGCTACATGTTCAGTTCCTCCCAAGGTGGGAACATAACGCTTGCTAAAATATTTACACCCCAATTTAAGCTGTAATGCTTATTGTAACAGGAAGCCTAAAAGCTTTGCTGTTAAAATGGAACACACAAGATGAAATGGTTAAATTGGCTATGATAAAGTGGGCACAGGATATAGGGCATAATATTATGTTTGAGGACTGGCAAAGGTTGTGGACCATTGGGCTGAACTTCACTGCATGTAATGCTTTGAAGGAAAATGTAATGAAAATGATATATAGATGGTACATGACCCCAGTTAAACTTGCCAAAATATACCATTTGTCTGATAACAAATGTTGGAAATGTAAAGAAAATGATGGAACATTCTTTCACCTCTGGTGGACTTGCCCGAGAGTGAAGGCCTTTTGGGAAATGATATATAATGAGTTGAAAAGGGTATTTAAGTATACCTTTACTAAGAAACCAGAGGCCTTCCTTTTGGGTATTGTCGACCAGAAGGTGTTAAAGAAGGACCGAACATTTTTTATGTATGCAACAACGGCAGCAAGGATACTCATTGCTAAGCACTGGAAAACTCAAGATCTACCCACACTGGAAGAGTGGCAGATGCAACTGATAGACTATATGGAACTAGCCGAGATGACCGGCAGAATCCGAGACCTGGGAGAAGAGAAGGTTGAAGAAGATTGGAAGAAATTTAAGACTTATTTAAAAAAGTATTGCAATTTGGTTGAATGTTAAGATGGAGGCTAGATTATAAATAATTGACCACCACTAAACTAGATGCAATTAGGATGATAAGTGAGATTGAGGGGAAACTTTAAACCTTTGGGAGAACCATTAGATTATACTCTAAATGAATGGGACATAAGAATGTAAACAGGATGATAAATTGCGGGGAAGAATTGACAAAGATACAAGTGGGAGCGGAAGACGTGAGGGAGTCTAAAGAAGTTAAGAAGTTATGTTATGATATATGTTACATTGTTTATTATATTTGCATTTATGTTTAAAAATTTCAATAAAAATCTCAAGCTAAAAAAAAAAAAAAAAGGAAGCCTAAAAGCTCGCTCTCTTCCTAGCCTGGGACCAGGAATAAGTTCCCATCTCTCTCTTAGCTGGACTATGCTGTTATCAGCTCCGCTTTCCCCTCTGACCTTGAGGCAAGGTCTGCAAGATTCAGGACAAACAAAGAGAAATACCTTTTCACACAGGATGTAGTTAAATTGTGGAATTCTCTCCCACAAGAGATAGTGGTGGCCAGCATCTTGGGTGGCTTAAAAGAGGATCGGACGAATTCACAGAGGATGGGGCCATCCATGGCTGCTAGCCACAACAGCTGTGTCCCACAGTCAAGGAATTGTTATTGTTTAGTCGTTTAGTCGTGTCCAACTCTTCGTGACCCTATGCACCAGAGTACACCAGGCACTCCTGTCTTCTACTGCCTCCCGCAGTTTGGTCAAACTCATGCTGGTAGCTTCAAGAACACTGTCCCACCATCTCGTCGTCTGTCGTCCCCTTCTCCTTGTGCCCTCCATCTTTCCCAACATCAGGGTCTTTTCCAGGGAGTCTTCTCTTCTCATGAGGTGGCCAAAGTATTGGAGCCTCAGCTTCACAATCTGTCCTTCCAGTGAGCACTCAGGGCTGATTTCCTGAAGAATGGAGAGGTTTGATCTTCTTGCAGTCCATGGGACTCTCAAGAGTCTCCTCCAGCACCATAATTCAAAAGCATCAATTCTTCGGCGATCAGTCTTTATGGTCCAGCTCTCACTTCCATACATCACTACTGGGAAAACCATAGCTTTTACTTTACGGACCTCTGTTGGCAAGGTGATGTCTCTGCTTTTTTAGGGTGCTGTCTAGACAGTCAAGGAAGCACACTCCTAAATACCAGTTGCTGGAAGTTGCAGGTGGGGAGAGGACATCTGATTAGCCACTGTGAGAACAGAGTGCTAGACTAGATGGGCCTTGGGCCTTATCCAGCATGCTCTTCTTTATGTTGTTATGAGTATGAAGATGAGGGAGCATCCAACCCCACACCTGCCCCTAAGGGAGCAGGGCCTTCTTGCTTTCCTCCAATTCCCCCTCAGCGTGAATGAGCAGCGTGAAATGAAAGACATCTAGGTATGGTGCAGTCGCAAATGCACATCGCCCCCTGGCGGCTAATTTTAAGAGGATTTATTAAAAACCAGGCTTAAGGGAGCCAAAAGGAGAAATCAGAAGGGCGTATGGAATACGCTGAAGAAACATTCCATGTTTGTGTAACCCAATGCAACTATTTACAAACAAGCTTCTGGTCTCCTCATGAGTAGTATCATGGCTGGTCAGGAGGACAGTGAGAGACAACGGACTAAGGCCAACATTCAAAGGGATAATTATTGCCAGATTTTGCCTGCAAGATGACAGGCTTCCTTCAGCTTGTGTATCGTGGGCTTGGCCAGAGTTACCTGGTCTGCCAACTGCTAGGAAATGGAAGCTGAGCGACCTGGAAGTGTTTAAACAGACAGGCTGGGAGTAGGCCACAACTGCACCATGGTTACCGCAGTTACTGGTATGTAAGCTCAGTTGAAATTGGGGAGATGTCTTTCCACATAACTATTTAGGGTGGAGATGCTGAATACCCATTCAAGAAGGTGGACTCAGTGACACATTTATGCAGCTCTGGTAAAGACAGGGCACTTTCCTGGTATTGCATGGATGGGTACAGATTTTTAAGTCTTGGTTCTTTTATTATTTCATCTATTCATATACATCTTGTTTTATTTATATACTACTTAATGCCAAAAGCAGGCTCCCAAGCTTTTCTCATTTCCTGTGCTCAATAATTACAAGTTGTGACTTGTTTAAACTAGATACCTGTAACCAGTGCTTTTTTTCTATTGGCTCAACGGACCCGGAAGGCTGCCTTGGCATCTCAGGAATGCGGTAGTCAGGGCAACGCTCTCCTCTCCCTTCCCGCCTTTCCAAAGCGCGCGCTTCCTGCCGAGCTCCTATCACAAGCGCAGCTTTGGTCAATTCGTCCATAGATTGTGGGCGGGGCACGCGGGAGAGCTCGTCCTTCACGGTTGGGGACAACCCCTCCTCAAACAGCATCCGTATAGGCGGGTCATCCAGGTCCCATTCGAGCCGGTGTATTAGCATCGCAAAACGGGACCAATAGTCTCTAACGGATAGGTCCCCCTGCTTGCACCTCATCAGCTCTCGCTGGGCCACACTCTGCCCAATTTGGCTTGAATACATCGCGTCCATAGCCTGGAGGAACTTCCGTACGTCCCTCATGGCAGCATTCTGCGTGGCCATTAGGGGCCTGACCCATTCGTGCGCCCCATCCTGAAGGTGCCCCACGATATATGCCACCCTCTCTGCATCGTCAGCAAAGTCATCGTGCTGCAGTTCCAAAGCATACTCTATTTCCGTTCGGAACGCTTTATAGTCCTGGGGCTTCCCCCCAAACTTGTGTACCAGTCCCGGCACTTTCTTTGCCACTGGGATGAGTTCGCCTTTCATCCAGCCGCGCCGTCAGCAGAGCTACATGCTGTTCCAGGTCCCGGTTCCTCTTCACCAAGTCCTGCACACTCGCAGCTTGCCCCGCTGCACCGGCACCTCCAGTCTGGCTCATGGTCCCTTCCCTGTGCACAAGTAACTTCAGGGACTGACGGATTGCTGTAATGGTTGTAAGGGGTTACTTGTGCGTAAGTTGCCTTAAGTTTTGGTCAGATTGCCTGGCCAATCATGCTTTGGCTGACAGCTCACACTCCGTGGCAGGTCAGTCACTTGCAGAATCCGTCAGTGGGCGTTTCTTGAACCTCTTCCAGCATAAGAGCTGTTTGACGCCAAGTCTCCTCCTACTTTCCCTGCGCGGAACTCGTCTGCGCAAGTAAGGGGAAGGCAGAGGCGTGTCAGCGCTCTCCCCACTAGTCTCTGGTGATGGGTCTTGGAGCCCTGTCTCCAAATCCTCCATCTCCTCCTCTTCTCTACTGGTGTTACGCTGAATTCCTTCCCCCCTGCTGGTCCCCTCTCCTGCATCGTTTTGGAGCCTTGCCTCCACCTCTCGCTCTGATGTCAGTTCCCTGACAGTTCTTAACTGAGAAAGTTGGTTTAGGGGACAGAATGTAGGACTAGGGACCGGAAGACATTCAGCCATTCAGTACACTGAATGACACAATCACCAGTCACTGTCTCTAAGCTGGATTGTTGTGAGGATAAAATGTTGGGGTGCAGTGGGGGCATATATGCTGCCTTGAGCTCCTTGGAGGAAATGTGGCATAGAAAATAAATAAATAAATTTATATAATTTAATCTGTATTTTCTTCTTTGTCCAAGGAAGAACAGCAATTATACCCATGCAACAGCCCTGTGAAGTAGGCTGTTCAGAGAGACTATTATATTCCAAAGGCATATAGCTGAGTTTTATAGCTGAATATGGATTTGTACCTGCATTTTCCGCATCCATACCCAACACTCTAGCCAGCTACCTTTAAATATAAATACGAGCTTTAATGAGAAGCTCTGGCAAATTATATCTTTGTTATTCGTAGCTGGGGATTGTTAACTGTTAAGCTGTCACCTAGAATAAAGTTTAAATACTTAATTTCCGAGATGTTTTGAATGCTAAAGCTGAAATAGCTTCAGGGCTAGAATGTCACTGGAAATCATTCAAGGTGCACATTGTAGCCCTCAGAATAGCAAAAGGGTTAGGAAAATGAAGAGATCTTAAAAGACAATTCAGCACCTCCTTCTGCATAAAAATAACAGCAACCAGAGGTCACTAATCCCCTTACTGGGTAATCAACATATTTTAAATGCCTGAATTAGCAGGTGTGGAAAAAGAACTTCAACTGTGAGTGAGCAATTGTAATTTCCGCAGCAAAAAAAATTTAACAAGCTGCCAAGAAATCGCCATACACCCTCCATGAAATGACTGCCTGTGTGGGAAATATGTGTGAGCATTCTACTGAGTTCTGGATCTTTTGGATCAGGACACTGGAAGGATAGCCTTCACCTGGGTTATGTCTACCTGGACCTTCAGATCCTCTGTAGAGACCCTCCTCTATGTGCTGAGTGGGGTTTGCAACTAGAGAGAAGGACGTATTTGTGGTGCCACCCCTATCATGAAATAGTTACCCCAGAGAGGCTCACCTGATGCCATCCCTATGGTCTCCTTTTGGTGCCCAAGTGCAGACCTCTTCATTCACCCAGGTCTTTTTGAAGCAACTTGCGTTTAAAGAGAGTGTTGTAAACCTGGTCTTCCAGTATTTGGGTTGAGTTGTGTTCTATTTTCTATTCCGAACTGGTTGGTTTGGAAGGAAAGTGTTGTGCTACATTCTATGGTTTCCAGTATATTTCAATTATTTCAATTATTTTAATTTTAATTATTTTCTCTCTGTGTGTGTTTATTCTGTTGCTTATGCAGCAATAAATAAAATAAGTACAGAAGTTCCAAGGAACTTTGTGGCTAGGCTTTCCGGCTATTTTGCTTGTCCTGCACATATGGAACCTGGTTTTTTTCTTACATGTGCCTTGATATGCTGCTAATATTTGTGCATAAAAATGAGTTATGTGTGACCAGTTGCACCAGAATTTGGGTGGCAATGCTCATTTGAATACAGATGTAGTCTATCTGCACCAAATTACTTTAAATGGGATGCACATTCAGACGCCCATCTCCACCCACATTCTGGTGCAACTGATCCTGAAGTTGAATCCTGAAGTTGAAATGAGACCTTGAACTTTACTGTTTTTGTATTGCACCATAGAATGTACCTGCATTGAAAAATCCCAAGTCTTACCATATATTTATCCTTAATTTTTGCTTTAGGACAGAATGTTTGGCCAAAGATATCATGCAAGACATTGGATACAATGACATTGTAGTTCTCTGTGTACTTAAAGGTGGCTACAAATTCTGTGCTGACCTTGTGGAGCATATTAAGAATCTCAGTAGAAATTCAGAAAGGTTCATCTCCATGAAAGTTGACTTTGTCAGACTGAAAAGTTACCTGGTAAGTAATGATTTTGCTTACTTAAAGAAAAAAGGGGGGGACCCTCGTGAGTTGAATGTAGTCTGATTACAGTTTGTATACATGGATTTTTATTTTTTTTAAAAGGCAGGCATCAAAGTCCAACCTTCCCAGTTTTTGCTGTTGCAGGCTTCAATGAATAAACTGATGTAATGTAATGAATTACCGTATTTTTCCTTCTATAACACGCAGATTTTTTCTCCTAAAAAGGAAGGGGAAATGTCTGTGCGTGTTATTGAGCGAATGTGTGGTCCCTGGAGCCAAATAGTGCAAGGGGAGGCAAAAAAAAGCAGGCAAAAATCAAACCGCGCGTCTCCCTGAAGGGAAACCTGAAAGAGGAAGCGGCTGCTTTCCGGCATTCTGCCTCAGGGTCTTACTGCCCACCCACCTCTGTTTCCTTGCTGTGTTTGCTCAAACGGAACAAAGAGCAGGGAAAGCCCCTCCCCTCCAGGCAAGCAGAGGGGAAAGCTGAAAACATGCAGGAGGGAAGAGAGAGAGAGAGCGCGCGCGAGCTGGCTGGCTTGGGTGGGTAGGTGAGGGAAAACCTTTGCCTTCCTTTCCTCCCTACCCCTCTCCTGCATTCTTAGCCAGCTGCTTCTCTGCACACCCCTCTCCTGCTCCTTGTCCCTTCTGTGTTTTTCCTTCCCTCCCCACTTAAAATGTGGTTAAAAAGCATGGATCCACATGGATCCTAAGGATCTTTGCATTGGGTCACCCCAAATTCACCATCAGATCACATAGCATGTCCATGGCTACAGCCTGCCCCCCAAAAATCACGCACCCACTGTTGCCTGGGGCTGCAATGGTGCAAAAACGTGGTTACAAAACATGGATCCACATGGTCCTCAGGATCTTTGCATTGGGTCAGCCCAAATTCACCATCAGATCACATAGCATGTCCATGGTTACAGCCTGCCCCCCCAAAATCACGCACCCACTGTTGCCTGGGGCTGCAATGGTGCAAAAACGTGGTTACAAAGCATGGATCCACAGGGATTCTCAGGATTTTTGCATTGGGTCACCCCAAATTCACCATCAGATCACATGTCTGTGGCCACAGCATGAAGCACAAAAATGATACATCCACTGTTTCATTCAGAATGTTTTTTCCCTTGTTTTCCTCCTCTAAAAACGATGTGCGTGTTATGGTCAGGTGCGTGTTATAGAGCGAAAAATACGGTAACTTTTCTCCTTTCGTGAACAGAACAGGAATTTGGGAGATGACACACTCAACTTGAGATCTGGTTGATTTTTTAAGGATCCTAAATGATTTACTCCATTACAGCTTTATTGCATCCGTTGTTCCTTCTCGCTCAGTGAACCTGAACCGGCCAACACAAAGTTCCATTTTTAATAATAATAATAATAATAATAATAATAATAATAATAATAGTATATTATGTATACCCTAGCCACTCTGGGCGGCTTCCAACAAAACATTAGAATACAATAGTGTGTCAAACATTAAAAGCTTCCCTAAACAGGGCTGCCTTCAGGTGTCTTCTACAAGTCTGGTAGTTGTTTTTCTCTTTGACATCTGGTGGGAGGGCATTCCACAGGGCAGGTGCCGCTACTGAGAAGGCCCTCTGCCTGGTTCCCTGTAACTTGGCTTCTCACACTGAGGGAACTGCCAGAAGGCCCTCGGTGCTGGACCTCAGCGTCCGGGCAGAACGATGGGGGTGGAGACGCTCCTTCAGGTATACTGGACCGAGGCCATTTAGGGCTTTAAAGGTCACCACCAACACTTTGAATTGTGCTCGGAAATGTACTGGGAGCCAATGTTTAAGCCTATTTAAGATCACAGCATAGATGTGCCTTAGGTTTGAAGCAAGACTCAAGCCAAAATCGAATGAAAGTCCCAGGTGGTGGAGGTGGGACTGAGATCTGACACAGCACCATCCACACATTCAGTAGCAAATGGCTAAGGAACAGGGAGGAGTCTATAAAGCAGTTTGTGATATGACATGTTGTTCCACAGATGTTTGGAGAAACAATGCGAACAATTCTACCGTGTTAGCACAAGCCCCTTGGGCAAACCAGAGCAGCACTTTTTGATCTTTGCCATTTTTTACAGCGAGCTATTTGTTTTTGTCGTGAATCCTTATAATAGAAGGAACAGGAAGGTAGAAGCATCCCACCCACAGGGCTGGCCCCAGACCAAATGCAGGGAACATCCCCACCAGCCCCCTCTCTGTGTTCAGGTTTTTGGATGTCTTGATTTTTATTGGATTTATAGTCCATTTCATGACTCGGCACGATTTGCAATCATGCAATTTGCATCCACAGTTCTTGTGGATCAGGAACTAGTTAAGTTAGCAGGGAGCAAAGAGTAGGATGGAGCTCAGAAAATGAAGTGTTTCCTCCCTCCCCCCAAGGATCTGTATTCATCATCATCATCATCATCATCATCATCAAACCTTTACAGTGGTACCTCGGGTTACATACGCTTCGGGTTACATACACTTCAGGTTACAGACTCCGCTAACCCAGAAATATTACCTTGGGTTAAGAACTTTGCTTCAGGATGAGAACAGAAATCGTGCTCCGGCGGCGTGGCAGCAGCGGGAATCCCCATTAGCTAAAGTGGTGCTTCAGGTTAAGAACAGTTTCAGGTTAAGAACGGAACGAATTAAGTACGTAACCAGAGGTACCACTTTATTGGCATCACATACAAACATTCAGAATAAATAGGCCAGTGCGATCTTGTCACCATTTCAACAGTACAGTGGTACCTCGGGTTAAGTACTTAATTCGTTCCGGAGGTCCATACTTAACCTGAAGCACCACTTTAGCTAATGGGGCCTCCTGCTGCCGTCACTCCGCCGGAGCCCGATTTCTGTTCTTATCCTGAAGCAAAGTTCTTAACCTGAAGCACTATTTCTAGGTATGTAACCTGAAGCGTATGTAACCCAAGGTACCACTGTACAGTCATTTGCCAAAGGGAAGAAGAGGTGAGCAAGATCTGTATTCGGACCTGCGCTTTTTAAGCAGTGATGTGAACAAGTTTGCTGATGATACTAAGTTGTTCAGGGTTGTTAAAAGAAAAGAAAAAGGATTCTGAAGAGCTCCGAAAGGACCTCTCCAAATGGGATTTAAAATAGCAAACACAATTCATTGTAAACAAGTGTAAAGTGATTCATGCCAAAAAATATTAAATTCACATATACGGTATATTCATGAGGTGTTAACTGGCAGCGATTGACTAGGAGCAAGACTTTGGAGCTGTAGCAAATAGGCCAGTGGAGATGTCAGTGCACCATGCAGTAGCTGTGAAAAAAAGGGCAGATTCTATGCTGAGGGATCATATTGAAAGGAACTGAGAATAAAATTCCTGACATCATTAATGCTGTTATGGGGTGCAGCCATATTTGGAATGCTGTGTACCATTCTGGCTGCCTCACCTCATAAAAAGAGAAATGGGAAAGTTGGGCAAGGTTCAGAAGAGGGTAACCCAAATGATCAAGAGGATGGAGCAAGTCCTCTAGGAGGAAAGGTTGCGGCATTTGGACCTTTTTTAGTTTAGGGGAAAGGCAAATAAGGGTGACATGATAGAAGAGCGTAAAATTACGCACGATGGAGAGAAAGTGGCTGGAAAAAATTTGTTCTCCCTCTCATAACATTGGAACGCGTGGACACCCAATGGAAGCTGAATGTCGAGAGAACAGGAAAAAAAAAGTACTTTTACTCACCCAGTGCATAGTTAAACTATGGGATTTGCTCCTACAGGAGATATTAACAGAATATTAAAAACACGATAAAACATCAGATATTAAAAGCTTCCCTAAACAGGGCTGCCTTCAGATGTCTTCTAAAAGTCAGATAGTTGTTTATTTCCTTGACATCTGATGGGAGGGCATTCCACAGGGTGGGCGCCACCACCAAGAAGGCCCTGTGCCTGGTTCCTTGCAACCTCACTTCTCGCAGTGAGGGAACCGCCAGAAGACCCTCGGCGCTGGACCTCAGTGTCTGGGTTGAATGATGGGGGTGGAGACTCGCCTTCAGGTATACTGGGCTGATGCCATTTAGGGTTTTAAAGGTCAGCACCAACACTTTGAATTGTGCTCAGAAACGTACTGGGAGCCAATGTAGGTCTTTCAGTTCACATCTAACGCCACACCAAACCATGGCTAAGTGCGAAGGAGGAACTTGCTGTCAAAATCATGTCCGTTCCTCCCCTGGTGCTGCTGCACTGCAGAGTGCTATATCACAGTTTGGCTTAGTGTTGCATTCAAAATCCAGGCTCATGGTTTGTATGGTTAATGAGACAACTGGTTAACTAGATAGCTGGAGACAGATTCTTCCCCTCGTCTCCTCAGGAGTCACCTGGGTCACCTCATAAATCCAGCCCTGTACCCCAACACTGGGCAGGAGATGAAGATAGCAATCTTGCACACCCCATGAATCTATCCCATTCTGCTGCCAACCCCAGGGTGGTGGAGGGCTGTGTTCAGTTTCTGCACCAATGTTTGTATGGACACATTTATATCAGCCAGAACCAATGCTGGTATCAGCCTGGTTATGAATATCCCTTTCAGTTGCTTTTCATTATTTTTCTGTGTGGGATCAAACCTCCTCGCTTTCCTTGCTCTGTTTTTCCATTGCATTTTAACATCTCAGTTTTATTTTTATCTAATTCGCTTTCTGTGGTTTTCCTTGAACACATTTACTCCCCAACCCCGCCATTTTCTTCCAGCTTCCCCCTTACTAACCATTTCCTGTTTCTTTCTCTTTCTCTCTCTCTCTTTTCCTTAAGGGAGTCCTGCTGCTTTCTGTTCCGTTTCCATGCAGCTGTGCTCTCTTCTGTCTCCAACTGTTTGTCTCGGAGAGCCATGCCCAAGTCTTGTAAACACTGGTGGGATTCTGATGTCTTTTCTTGCTCCACGTTCAGCATTCATGGCTAACAGGTTAGTTCATCGTAGACAATGGTAAATGGAAGCGGGGTGGGGGAGATAATCTGGACTTAACTGCTTAGGAAACGCTACAAAGTTTTAGTGCAGCCTCCCCCTTCTTTTTTCTTCCTGTGTGCAAGGAGAGGTTTTTGGCATCTGCCAACGCTTGCTACCTTACCAATACAAGCCTTGGCTGCAACCCACAGCAAGCAAACACATCAGAACAACGCAACTCGGCCAGGCTTTTTCCTGCTTTCTCAATACCGGACACAAAGGCAAGCGCTGGACAGTTTCAAAAGCCGTGCAGGGGGGCAGGCGGTTTGAATATAATGTCTTTGTGCGCATGCAAATGGAGTCTTCTGCCTTCACAAGTATATAAAAATTCCAGCTAGAGCCAAAACTGCTCATGGATGGTGGTTGTTTTTGCAAAGAATATCAGTTGAAAAACACCCTCCCCAAAAAAGCCCATAACCCTTGAAAAGATTTTCAGCGCTCCTTTTTTGTGTTCATTTGTGAAACCCTCCACTTTCTTTGCCTATTTTAAAAAATTGATTTTTGAAAATATGATCAGATGAACCATATATTCTCCTGCCTTTCTTCACCCCCACCTTTCAGTGTGGCCCACAGTGAGAAGACAAGGGAAGGAGGCAATCATTATGTGTATCTATTTGACCTAGCTCTGTTTTGTGATGCTATGACTCCGGTGCCAGGCTTGTATTGTTTTTAATCTCAAGTGCCTTCACTTGCCCTCAGTAACATCTTTATATAGCTAAATCTAATTGGTTACATAGATTGTGACATTTTCTTCATTCACTCTGTGATCCCTGGTGGGCTAGAATCGCCTGGGAAGGAGGAAGAACCACAAAACATACGATATAAAAGCTTTGAGAGAAAATGTCTACACAGCTAGTACTGCAAGGTGAAAACTCGAAATCAAAAATACTTGTTGCAGTTCCATCCTCAAGCATCATTGTGGATTTCTCGCTCGTTTATACTCAGGCACTTGGCCTGGAACTTGGTGAAACCAGGGCTTTCTTTGCAGCTTCCAGTCAGCTGCAACTTCCTTGCAAGCTCCATTGAATTGAATGGGAGTTTGCACAAGAACTCACTACAGCTCTTGTGCAGCTCCTGTTTGGCTGCTAACCCCAATGGCTATGTTCTGCCTCCACTGTAATATTATAATAATAATAATAATAATAATAATAATAATAATAATAATAATAATAATTTATACATACATACATACATACATACCTGTGGCTGCCCAGATGTTGTTGGACTACAACTCCTATCATCCCTGACCATTTGCTATCCTGGCGGGGCTGATGGGAGTTGGGAGTTTAAGAAGATCTGGAGGGCTCCAGGTCCCTCATTGTTACATATTTTAAAAAATATTAGAGACAAGCCCTCGTCTAAAAGTTGCTAAATGTGACTGGTATTTTAAATAAATTTTCACTGTATTTCTACAGAAGGGATGCAGGCAATTTGGAAAAAAAAGTGTTATATGGTCTAGAAGAATATTTTTAGTAGTGACTGATGAATATGTGTTTCAGCTTTGAAAATGGCATTTTCAACTTCTGTTATCAATAAAGTAACTCTTTGTTCATTCCTGTGTTTATAGGAAATCTTCAAAAGAAAGTTGTTTTGCTGATGTCTAAATCATGTGGTAGAAAGTGTAGAAGATATGTGGTTTGAGCTAGCTTGCTTAATCCTTTGAAACTCATCACAATTATTTATGGTATCCAGAACATAACTAATTTTAAAAATGTGACCTCCCTACTGAATAACAACCAAGATACACAATGGGTGCATTGATACGTGTACACAACCAAATACATTGATATTATATGTTTGGTTTTTTCCCTACATTCCATTATTTGCAATTTATTTTACAGTTTTTCATTCTCGGCGGCATGTTGTCTCAGACAGAAGGATCCATGCCTGAAAACACTTGAGAAAAACATACAACAATACAGTCTTTGTGCCTGAACATTTTAGGGAATCTGATTACATTCAGCTAATAGTTCAGGTTTTGGTAAACTGAGATCGGGGTAGCCAAGGTCGTGGTTTCCAGATGTGGCTGGACTGCACACCCTTCATCCATGACCATTGGCTGATGGGAGTTGCAGTTTGACAACATCTGGAGGGCACCATGTTGGCTCTCCCTGCTGTAGACTGATAAGACACTCGGCCATTTTTAAACTCCTAATAAATTTGTGGGCTACACTAGAACTCTGCAGATCAAGTTTTCTTTTTCAAAAGTGATGAGCTCAAGTCAATATATGTAATCCTGCCCTTCCTCTGAGCTCCTTCTCTGGCTCTCAGTCACCAAACCTACAAAGGTCCTTTGTCTCCACACTTCTTGCCAATGGTACACAGCCCTCCTGTCCCTTGGTCTTGCCTGTGTTGTGTCTACCCTCCCCCACCGCCAGTCCCCATGCTCCACTTTCCCCATTTCCAACTCTTTCTTTAATACGCTTCTCTGTTCTGTTTGGAATTCCCTTTTTGTTATTCACTTCTCACCCTGCTTCCTATCCTTTGGCCCTTATTTTGCCGCTCTGCCTCTGTCCACCCAGCATCCCCACCTACTTTGGAATAAATATTTATAGGCTCAGGCTGCTAGGGTTTGTTGCTGTGCTTGGTTTTGGTTGTTGGTTATTGTTGTTTTTGTACTTTTGGCATTATGAGGAATCAGATGCTGCAGCTATGAATGAAGTAATGACTTCCTACCGGGAGACCATCCATTGTGGTTTCCTGGCACGGAAGCACAATCCAAAGGGACACTTGATTACTGCTAGATGTTCCACTGCTAATTTAGACGAGTTTCAGTGTTTCATTTATAATGGGGGTAAGTGTGTGCTCTTTTCAGGCTGAAGGACGTTTCCCAAGCGAAATAACCGCACTAAAAGCAGATCGGCAGCAAATTTTCTAAAATGCAGCCTGTGGAAACTTCACTTAATTCGTGGCCAGTAGGAAAAAGAAAAACTTAAAAGGCTTGCTAACCTTTAGTGGCATTCAGTCAGTATGCTCAGTGCATTTTGCCAGTTATCTATACCTAATTGGCATGGAAAATTGAACTCATGACTCTCCTTGTAGGAAAACGCACACATGTGTGTGTGTTTTTTTCACCCTGCTCTTTGGGTTACAGGAGAATCTCCACTATTTCAGTTGGTTAAATGCTTTTCCTTGGAAGAAGCCGAGGTCAAGCATTCTGTTCACTGTGCTTTCATATCTGCGGTCAAAGTGGTGATTTGTATTGTCTTCATTCACAGTATGCGGTCGTGGATTAATTACATATTGGCGCCTGCCTGGTGGAGTGAATTCCCATCACCCCTGAAGCCAATGTTTGGACTAATTTAAGATGAGTTTTTTTAAATGGGTGGGAGGGCCAAGTATAAGAAGCCAGTTAGCGCAGAATTTGGCCCTGTAGTACAAGCCTTGGCAAGGGGTTCTTGGCAAGGAATCATTCCTTTTCTCAGTTTTGGTAGGAGCTGCTTCAGCATTAGTAAGAAGAGCCAAACAAGACTATTATTATAACATATTGGGAATTTTTGAATTGGGCAAGGTTACTGTTAGTGATGGGGAAGAACTGAGGGGTGCCCTGCGGTTTGAGGGAAAGGCATGGATTTGATCTTTTTTTTAGTGGAGGGGAGGATGGCGAGCAAACTGCACTTGTTATTCATGTGTGTGGTTTTTTTTCTTTTCTTTTTAACCACTGCTTGCAACCTTGGTTTGTTGGGTGTGCTTAAACCACAGTTTCCTAGTTTGGGTGCTATGGCAAACTGTGGTTTAACAAATCAGGAAATCTTCAGTGAAGTCAGGTCCATGGGATAAACACAAACACTTGTTCATTCCTGATCATGCCTTGTTGGGCTGGGAATGTGATGTTTAAACCAGACTATTGGCACAGGTGCTTTTGGAGGCAATCTCCCTTGGGAGGAAGAGAAAAGCAGACAAGCTCACTTAGGTCTTCAGCCAATGAATCTACATCCACAGGTGGATCAGGAAGATACGCCAAGTGGTTCTTAACCAAGTTGTTACTGCCATGTTGGATTTCAGCTACAGCTGGCTAGACCAAAATACACAATGGGCATGGTTTTCTAATTAGACTCTCAGTTTATCAATTTCCACAAGTGCTGCAATATGGCAGGAGAAAGGCATGAGCCATTCTAAGCCCATGATTCTGTATTTCGGGCTGTGTGTATTACGTATTAGGCAAAGAGCATTCAGCATCCTGAGATTCTTAGTTTTCCATTTTAAAACATGAAGTTACTAAGCCTGGGGTAACCCAACATGATGCTCTTCTGAAGTTGTTGGAATACAAGTCCCATCATCCCTGACCATTGCCCGTGTTGGCTAGGGCTGATGGAAGTTGGAGTCCCAACAACATCTGGTGTGCACTAATGTTTGCATAACCCCACACTAAGCTGTATGACTGCAAAAATGTGCTTGAATGTTTGTGGGAGTGTTCCTACAGGTTTCATTGGAGAGTGAGAATTCAGTGTTCTGCATAAAGTCCCTCCCCCATCTTAGAAGAATCAGAATAAATATGCTTAATACCTTTCAGTGTATATGTAGACCAGGCCTTCATTCTAGTACCCTTTCAAATGGGGTGGTTGACTCACAGGCCATAGGATCCCGTTTTTCTTTATAGTTTGTTCCCATGGTACAAGTTCCTTTTGCCAACCTGTGGGAGGATGAGCAGGATATACATTCAAACAAT
Source organism: Podarcis cretensis (assembly GCF_951804945.1). Lineage (NCBI taxonomy): Eukaryota > Metazoa > Chordata > Lepidosauria > Squamata > Lacertidae > Podarcis > Podarcis cretensis. Next base: position 22,284,517 of record NC_137181.1, read on the forward strand.
AAGAATAAAGTCCCCTTGGTGTAGATGCTCTAATTTTAACACGCGTAACCCTGCCTATAGCCTATAGCTATCTCACTGAAGGAATAGCAGCAATCCCTTTGGGAATGCAAGACCCAGAGGACGTTTCAGAGGATCCCAATATGTTCATTCAGCCGTAAATATTAACTAGTGAAAGTGTTGCTTGGGAATTCTAAGAAGGAGGAGGAAAAAAAATCAAGGTAGTTCTGAAACCAGTGGTTTAAATCACTGCAGTTTTAGAAGGTTCAAGCTGCCGTCTTGATTCAAAATGGCATCCACTTGTATCCAAATATAGTCAGATACCTGCTTCTTGATCTCAGCATCTATCATGCAAATGAATCAGGACAATGGGCCCATCTAGTCCAGCATTCTACTCTCGGAGTGGCCAACCAGAGGCCTTTGGGAAACCTGCCAGCAGGACCTGAAAACAAGAGTATTCTCCCCTCCTGTCGTTTCCAGCAACTGGTATATCTTAAGGATCCAAATGCTCAGAGAACAGACTAAGAAAAGAAAGAGTTTTCCAAAGTATATAGTGGTTTGTTTGTTTGTTTTTGTTCCTATATGAATGACAATGCTTAGAGAGCATTTCCTTTCATTTAGCTCTGGAAAAGGAACATTGTTAATTGGAGCAAGCCCAGAAGCATTATAATTTCTCCCAAGGAATTTTATGACATCCTCTGCTGGCATCTCTCAGGCCTTGTTATTTAAAATAGATCAGAATGGGGACCCCGCCTTGAAAGGCATAAGCCAGAAAGAGCCTATTCAGTCTAGTTCAAGAATGTGGCAATAGCAAGGAGGCATATTTCAGCACGACATATCCAATTCCATGTTCTTTCATGTGCCTCATCCATAAGTGGTTCTTGTGATTAAACACTGAGCTAGTTTGAGTTGGGATAGCAGAGCTTTCAGATTTCCAGGAGCTGAAAGAGACCTTGAACAGTGTGGTCAGAAGGCAGAGGGCCTCATGCTTTCAGAGAACAAATGCACTTTGTAGTATTCATGTCTGCATCTGCTGACTGTCCCCATGGTTCTGGTTCCATTATTTTGGAGTTTAGGTCTCCTCTCCAGTCCATGGCCCATTCTTCACAAACCTAGAACTCAAGCATTACTTGCTCCTTGAACCCCGGCTTTTGCAACTGACCCAGGGTATGGTCTGAAGCTAAGCAGATGTGGGACTGGCCAACACCTTGATGGGGTATCATCTGGGAACCACATAAACACTGCTTTGGGTTGTAGGGCAGGATATAAATGTAAAATTGCTAACTTGCAGTATCAGCTTGTTCTTAGTACCAACATTTTAAACTTTTCATTGAAAAGATGCTATTACATATTTATTGATTCAGTGGGTATGTGGATGATGCATGGCCTATATGATGATGATGCACCTCCTCCACCTGTCCAGTTGACCTGTGGGGGGGGGAGCATATTCACAACAGGAACTATGGTACCTTCTGCTTTCTGCTGTGACAGAAGTATTCCCTGCTCTTAAAAAAAAGTGATGCCCTGACAATCACCCAGATTTGCATGTTTGTTAATGGATGTTTATCCTGGAGGGAAACCTGCTATCCATTTGCCCTAGGAGGCAAATGGTCTGTATCTGAATATTTTGCCCTATCCTGTAGGTGGGGGTTGAGGAACGTTGGGCCCAGAGACTAAATGTGGACCTTCGAGCCTCTCTGTATGGCCCTCAGAACTCTTCCCAGGTCATGCTCCCAAGCCACACCCGTCACCAGCCTTGTTCTGCACCTTCTTCCAGTTGCATGGAGTGCGACCTTGAACTGCATCGTACCTCTTGCTTGCGAGGCCGGACAGTGACATGAGTCTGGTGACACCCCCACCTCTGCTGTGCAGCCCAAAGAAGATCGCACTTGGGCTGAAGAAGTTTCTCCAACCCTGTGGCACTCCAGGTGTTGCTGAGTTGCCATGGCCTCTGGCCACTGGCCATGTTGGCAGGGCTGATGGGAGTGAGAGTCCAACAACTTCTGAAGGGCCACAGGTTTCCTACTCCTGCCTTAGGCACTCCTTGTGCTAAATAATAATAATAATAATAATAATAATAATAATAATAATAATTTTATTTATACCCTGCCCATCTGGCTGGGTTTCCCCGGCCACTCTGGGCAGCTTCCAACAGAATATTAAAATACAATAACCTATTAAACATTAAAAGCTTCCCTAAACAGGGCTGCCTTCAGATGTCTTCTACAAGTCTAGTAGTAGTTTTTCTCTTTGACATCTGGTGGGAGGGCGTTCCACATTGCGGGTGCCACTACCGAGAAGGCCCTCCGCCTGGTTCCCTGTAACTTGGCTTCTTGCAGCGAGGGAACCGCCAGAAGGCCCTCGGCACTGGACCTCAGTGTTACTGTCCAACCTCTTATGCTGTCGCGAACATCATTTTGCACAAACCTCCCTGACCTAACAGGAGAAAAAACAACTGATCTGGCCAACCCATATCAATAGGAGCACATTATGCTGCAAAAATAGAGCTGTCATCAAGTGGAAAGGCATGTTCAGCTGCAAATTAAGAAGCGGGGGGGGGCTCTCTCAATCCCCCCCCCATTCGAGACAGATGTTTTTATTGGTAGACATCTGAGAAAACTGTACTTTTCAGGGAGTTCGGATTTATCAGATGTGCATGGTTCACGGCACAGGGTTACTGAGCTGCTCTAGCTGGCAGATAATCCTGCTCATCCTCCTTTTCATTCATGTAATTAAATTTGGAGGTTAAATCTTCCCTGCTAGTGCTTGAACAGCATTAAAAAACTGTCTTTCTTCTGTCTCCTTCCCCACCCTAGCTGAAACTGCTCACGCAGTGACGCCATTGGGTGGAAGGTTAATCTACAGCAGAGTGGAGAAACACAATATATCACATTGTTTCTGTGCTCTGAAAGAACTCATCATTAGAAAACATCTCACTTTGTTGCGGTTGCGCTGGCCCAGTCGCCTTGTGCAGCGTTACGGCCGGCCATCTGCAAGCGCCATTCAGTTGTAGTCACCCAGAATCAAGGATGGAAATAATTTCTGCTTGCGATTGAAAAGCTGCACAAGATCAGCCAGGCCTTCGTTCTGCAAATCTGCTATTAACACTCTTCCCATCTATGCATAGATGGGCAGTAAGTTGGATTGCCACTGGCATGAGCATTTTGATAAGAGTGCAGTATTAGCCAATAGAGTAGACTGGCACCAGCAGTACTGTTATTGTTCTTGTTGTTACTACTACTACTGTTAGATTTAATGAATCACGTTTTTTTGCTGTGACTTACACCGCAAAAATAAAAATCAGATATAAAGGACAGGATACAAAAACAGGGTCACCCTAACCTATAATTTGGCTATTTCAAGGCTGAGCAGAACCAAGTGTGCATAGTTATTTGTGCTCTCCCTGCTCTGGGGTCCACCCCCATTTGATAAACTAGCCCTTATGACAGTTGTTTGTAACACTTGCCAGTAAAAAGGAGAAGCTTCACATCTTTAGCGGAGGGAGGGTTTTACTGAAAAGAAACTTCTTGCTGTATTTCCCCTCCATGCATTGAGTGCATTATGCACTTTGAAACATTCAGTTTAAAGACCCACACTTGCAGTCCCCCCCCCCCCTTAGACAATCTTCTGTGCTTAACCAGAACAATTTAAAAAAATCAAATCATTTAGCTATTGATAACTTTGGAGGCTATCATGAAATCAGCAACACAAACCAAATTGAAATGCACCCTGCTGCTTGATTCCTTTATTTATTTCAAGTGTTGAAGAACAGATAAGGCCATCGAAATGTCACAGCTCAGACAAAACAGCTCTGGAGTTCTGTTAAAATTAGGATGCCACCAGGGCATTCTGGGAGCTGCACTTTCATTGTTGTGTTCTCAGTCATCCAACAAAAAAATTCAAGGGGAAAATGGGCTGCATCCTTTACAAACACCTATTAATCATGGCACATTGTCCATTACGCCAGATCTTTTCTTGGGGTCCGGTTCAAGGGAAAGAGATTTCCTGTTTGAAGCCTGATGAGTATACAAATTCCATTTTCATGAAATGTTTCATCCGGAATTTGATGTAAATGCTTCCCAACATGCTAAAAATAAAGGAAGGTGTGTACACGCTTAGGGACACTTAAGACTTTTCTGCAAGAAGCAACCATAAGTCTGGGCACATTGTTGTCATTCTTCCAGCATTGACTGGAGGCTAATATGTGAGTCACAACAAGTAGTGCTGGAGAAATTCATTTGGTCCATGCTTTTAAGCAAACTAACCTAACACGTGCTCTTCAGCAGAATACAGTCGTACCTTGGAAGTCAAACGGAATCCATTCCGGAAGTCCGTTCGACTTCCAAAATGTTCGGAAACCAAAGCACAGCTTCTGATTGGCTGCATGAAGCTTCTGCAGCCAACCGGAAGCCGCAGAAGCACCGTCTGACGTTTGGGTTCCAAAGAATGTTCGCAATCTGGAACAGTCACTTCCCAGGTTTGTGGCGTTTGGGAGCCAAAACACCCGGGTACCAAGGTGCTCGGAATCCAAGGTACAACTGTATGTGGAGCGGACACAGTTATCCTTTGGATTGTGCAAACAAGCGTTTAATACAATCAAAAACCAAAAAACAACAACCCTAGGTTTAAAAAATATAATTAAAGACAAAATATAATTAAAGACAAAATATAATTAAAGACAAAATAGGATTACAACAACAGTAACTTAGCCTGAACCAATTTTTAATGGTGAAAATGTTAAAAGGCTTTTCAGCTTGCCTTTTAAAGGGAGGGGGCCAATCAAATCTCTTTAGGGAGAGAGTTTCATGACATGGGTGCAGCAGCTGAGAAGGCCCTGCCCCATGTCCCATCCAGTCACAACTCTGAAGGCAAGAAGGCATGGATGCAAGAAGGCATTGCTGAATACAATGGATGGGCAGGTTCACAAGGAAAGGAGGAGATGGCCTTCTTCTAATTTAGGCCTTGTCCAAGAGTGTCTGCCAGCTTCTGTGCTTTGGGCTGATTGTGATGCAGTGAAGATGAATAAAACCTGGTCTATAAAAATCTATATTGTTGACACATCCCAAACCTGATGTACTTTTAAAAACAACAACAACCTCTTTTGTACTTTGGAGCACCATATCAACAGGTTTCTTCTGAGGGAGGAAGGGGGTGAATATAACCGCTTGGATGATAGGCAACTAGTAGTAAAGGGCCTGTCCATAGTTTTAACGAGGCGGAGTGCTGGAAATTTATTGCAGCCACATTTGTGCCATTATTAAGTTAGCCTTTGTTCTGCCAGAACAGTTTTTAAAAGATTCCATTTTCTGCTCAGCTACTGCAAGCCGGCAGATGTGTGCTGCTTTGTGCAACTTTCACATCGGCAGCCCTGTTTGTGGGACTCCTCTCTTTCCTGAGACCACCCAATTCATTGCACATGTAGCTTCAGATGGATTCAAGATCCCTCTGGCCTCCAGGAAAGAAAAGGAAGACTGTAATAATAGACTAACCCACCCAGTTCAAAAGACATGATCTAATACTGGAAGAATTGGCAACTTAAAAGTTGCTGCTGTTATGGAAGTTTTGAGAAGGTGGCTCAAGAAACGTATTATGCTGGGAATTTCTCTCTATGGTACTTAAAGGAGCATACACAGAAAGCTTTAAACATTGCTTTTTGGGTTTGTTCTTCGAAATTCCATTTATCTGGGAAGTTTATAAAGTACAGGATAATGGGATAAGGCTGCAATCCAGCTTCAGGTGATGTTTCTCATGATTGCAGCTGGAGAGGCAGTGCATTTATCCCTGCCACAGGTCTCTGCCATGGATGCATTCCTGCAGAAAACAGTCATAACTTAGAAGTCGAACAGAATCCATTCCGGAAGTCCATTCGACTTCCAAAACCTTCGGAAACCAACAGCCAATCGGAAGCAGTGGAAGCCCAATTGGACATTCGGCTTCCAAAAATAATTCACAAACTGGAACAGTCCCTTCTGGGTTTGCGATGTTCAGGAGCCAAAACGTTCTACTAGCAAGGCGTTCGACTTCCAAAGTACGACTGTATCTGTGAGGCCTCAGCTAAGTTCACAGACAGGCTGCAGTTGGGGATCCCAGGCAGGCAGGCTTAAGGTTCAGAGGCAGAGGGTGTGGTCTATGATGAATCAGGCTGTAGAGCACAAAGGCATGGAAAATGAGAGGGATGGAGCAAGTCCACTTAGCAGCATCTGCCAAGGACCAACTGAGCACATGACTTGGGATATTACTGTTTTATTAAGTCTTGTAGCATCTTGAAGGGTCAACGAACAGTATCCATGCGGGTACTGAAATCTAGAGGATATAACTGAGCCACAGAGCTTAATTTGCTGATGAACCAGAGTGTTGATGGTATAGATGATAAGGCACAGGAGACTTGCTGCTGGAAACTTGGATTCAAGCTCACTACATTTTCCCAGCCAGCTTGCTGTGGTGGCTACATTTGCATGATGAAATGTCAGTTGAGTAAGCCAAGACATGCATGAGCTTCACAGCCACTTTGTTTTTGTAAGCCAGGAAGCTACGGGTAACCATAGCTTCCTATGATGTCTGACTCAGGAGACCAAGGTTAACAGATAAAATATGGCTTCCAGATCCTGGCTTCTTGGGAAGCTATTTACCCTAGTTGCCAGTTCACACATAACGGGAAGCTGAAGTAGCTTAAGCTTCCTGGTTCGTATACTTGCTTGTGCAAAGGGAGCATGTAGGTTGTGTGTATCACAGTTTATAAGCCAGGATTTGATGGTGCAAATGCATCCACCGTCTTCAGAGGGAAGCCTGAAGTCATCCACGGCGCCTTCAGATATTCCTGAGTTCTGGCAACGTCAGAGAGCATAGATGAAGGTTTGCTCAGATAAAGATTAAGGTGCTCTTGATGCCTTTCCCACCTCTCCATCGCCTGGGTTCCACTCATCTTCATAGGTCAGCCATCGTTAGATGTCTGCCCTCTATAAAGTTTTCAGAACAGATTTAAAAGATGTTTCCTGATGGCAATTTCTTCAATTTGTCACAGGGAGCTGTGATGAATTGTGGAGCAAAATACTGTGAAGTGGCTTGAAAGCAGTACATAATGATTCATGGCAATATGTTGAATTTAACTGGAATACAAAATTGGTAATAAGAACTACTTTATTTCAATATCGTCTTTAAAGTTCTGAAAAAGCATGGGAATGAACCATCTAGCTCAGAGGGAAGCCAGCGTGGTGCTCTCCCAATCAGTGTTGGACTATTGTTCATGCTGATGGGAGCTCTGTAGAGTCCAGGAACATCAGGGAGGCAGTAAATTGAATCTCCTTCGCCGATACCATTAGAAGACAGTTGTGAGTCCAAGTTGACCTTTAAATATGATGGAATAAAATCCCAATTTTAGGCTGCTAAACTTTTTATTTATTGTATTTTTAACCCTCCAAGGCAGTTTACATAACACAATATAAAATGCATTTGAAATCACCAAACAACATCCATACAGTGCCTGGAAGATGAAAATGTGGTTCATTTAACTATCACTGATGTTAAGATGACTAACTTTATTGTATCCGTGTAATCTGTCCAAGAGCTTTTTAGTTTCTACTAAGATTGTTTTATTTTTGTTTATATATTTAATAAATTTTGTATTTGTTGCATCAGTAACAATAAAAATGTGGGAGGCTCGGCAAAATTTTTTTGAATCTGAGTTAAAGCACAAGCAGAAATAGTTCAAAAACATAGCATAAGACAACTGTAAATGAAATTAGCAGTTTCAAATTTAAAACAGTTAAGGAAAAACCAGTTTGGAACACTTTAAGGTATGCTTAAAGCTTTGCATAGAAGAGGCGTGGTTCAGTTCACTGAGGAGGGAATTCTTTAACTAGCGGGTCACCACTGAAAAGAGGGGAAAAAATATTAATATAGAGAGTGGAATTCAGTGTTGCTACTTTTGATCCAGTAGAGGTGCCCACTAACATGTGAGAAAGGGAGACATTCCCCACCCCACCCCCAATTCTTGCTGCAGCCCTCTCAGCTCCATGAAAATCTGCTCCAGAGGGTTGGGGGCTTCAGGGGAGAACATGGAAGGTAGGGTGGGGGCTTCAGGGGAGAGAGGGAATTGCAGAAAATTACCTCTTTCTCTTATTCATACACCTCCACTGGATTATAAGACAAGCAGAACAGCAACATTGGATTTCACCCATTGAAATCACACAAGAAAAGAGTATCAAGCAGCGCTGATGGACTTATGGATGATATGCAACAACATATTAAAGCTACTCATATAATGTCACTTATGAAAGGCAGCTAATGCAATACACAGGCATTTGCTTTGATTTCATTTGCACATCTGTTCCTTCCATTGTGGCGAAATATTCTTCTGCTTTGGCAGGAATTGCAAATATGGTCACAAGAATTACATAGCAGTTTCCCCAGTAGCTGCCAGTTCACAGCTATACAATCCTTAACTTCTCTTATTGGATAGTATAATCCTGCACTTTGAAAGACTCTTGGATTCACTTTTGCAGTTCTTTGCCAGCACCTGAGTTCTTGCCGCAGCCAAGAGTGTTAAAATGCAAAGGAAGTATACTACAAAGTCTTTGAAAGGGATTTTATCATTTTATTTTTTTAAAGTAAACAAAAGACCCTTTGCTTGTTTGTTTATTACAACTATTAATTACTCTGTAGGTCTAGAAGAGTCTTGTTTCCAAAACAGATGTCTTATTGGTGGTTTTACCCGGACACACACACTTTTCCTAGTTTGGAAATGTTAGAGAAAATACATCTTTTTCTGCAGCTGTAGGGTGTTCTGTTTTCCTCACTCTTATTAATTTCAGTTATAGACCTCTGTTCAATAAAACTTCTAGGGTAGTTTACATAATACAGTAATCAATAGTCCAATAGGAACCTGAAAACTCCCCCCCCCAAAAAAAAAGTTTCCCTGAGATTAGACCGTCCACTACAGTCATAGTATATATTGCCAGTCATTTGGTGATTAATTGCACACTGCTACTGAGAGTATATTGCTGGTATGGATTTATTGTAACCTTTATTTCTATTTCATGGTTTTGCATATTTATCTAGTCTTAAGGATAGTTGTTGGGATGCAGGTGGCGCTGTGGGTTAATTCACAGAGCCTAGGACTTGCCAATCAGAAGGTTGCGGTTCGAATCCCTGCGACGGGGTGAGCTCCCATTGCTCGGTCCTTGCTCCTCCCAACCTAGCAGTTTGAAAGCATGTCAAAGTACAAGTAGATAAATATGTACCGCTCCGGCAGGAAGGTAAACGGCGTTTCCGTGCGCTGCTCTGGTTCACCAGAAGCAGCTTAGTCATGCTGGCCACATGACCCGGAAGCTGTACGCCAGCTCCCTCGGCCAATAAATTGAGATGAGCACCGCAACCCCAGAGTCAGCTGCGATTGGACCCAATTGTCAGGGGTCCCTTTACCTTTACGGATAGTTGTTAGTTGCCCTGAGTGATATATAATATTAGACAATAAATGAATCAGTTCTATAGAAATAGGTTTCACTGAGATTGGTCTGTGGGCCCTTTTTGGGTACTAGCTCACAGTCAACACATAAGGGATGAAGATATTTGTCAAAGTTAAGAGTGCAAGTAAAATATGATCTACTTTTATTTTTCAGAATGACCAGTCTATGCAAGATACACAGATCATAGGGGGAGATGACTTCTCAAAGCTGGCTGGAAAGGTTTGTAAGATTTTTAAATAAAACGAGGCCATTATGACACCCGGATCGGACTAATACCGAGATTCAAAGATAGCATGATTAGGGCAATAACAAAACCTAGAGAGAAGCAAAAGAAGCATGATGCTAATAATTACCTTCTCCGAGAAAGTCAGGGCAAAGAGAAACATTCACCTTGGTTTCAGCATGACCAGGATCGCAGCTGGGTCCACAACTACTATCAGAGCTAAATAGTAACTGGATATTATTGACAGTGAACATGTGAGCTACTGATAAATATCCCGAAAAGGATTCTAGCCCCCACATCCTGGAGGAAAAGACATTGTCTACACATAATAGTAAATTGTCATTAGCACTACATGCCTGAAGTGGACTTGCACAGCCAGGTGGAGAAATTTGATAGCCTTTAGTTTCGCTTTCAGAGACTCCTGGCTCGTCATGGCATGCTAACCAGAGATAACAGTTTACCACAAGCTGTGATGAGCTTCTACACAAGCCAGTTCCAAGCCATGGGTTATGGGGTTTGTGATAAACCACAGTCTCCGGTTTGTATATCACAGCAAGCCAGGATTCTGCAGAAGCAAAACTGAAGTGCTAACCCAGGGTTGGCTAGTCTGCGGCCCTCCAGATACTGTTGGACTGCACCTCCCATGATTCCTGACAGCAGGTTGGTGATGATGGGAGTTGCAGTCCAATAAAATCTGGAGGACTACAAGTTCCTCACCTGTCACAGAGTGTTCACAGCTCAGTCCGGTGCATGTCTAAGTGCCATTGCATTCTGAAGTGCTCACACCCAGGTAAGTTGGAGCATTCTTCCCTGCCACCCCAACAGATCTTCCTGCACGTGTTAAAACAACTATGTACCCTGCTTCAACATAAGCCGGCATGAACATTGTCATAAACTGTCACTAGATAACTAAGAAGCTGCTTTTGAAAAGTAAATGTTTGATTCAACATAGGCAGCCAGTCTGCATAAAGGCCATTTCAATCAGTTCTTTCAAGTACTGTACTTGGGTCCACTCAATTTAATTTAAACAACAGCCTTTTTTCTTCTTTTTTTTTCTTTTCTCAAGCTGGCAAAATAGCTGCTTCTAGAAATATTGCTGCAGCTAGAAATAATGTTTTGCTTAGATATAATCCTGTGTTTCAGAGGGCCAAAGAAAGACAATATGTGGAATGCGTGATTGCATTTAATATGCCTGGAGGCGCCCCCCCCCCCGCCTTCTATTAACTATAATAGGTTAACCCTTTCCAACCATCCTGCAGTCATGCTATTCTCCCCATGAGTAAATCTACCATCAATTACAGCTTTTCACCCAGCACAAATGGCCACATGGGATGGGTCACTTTAGAGGAGACTACAGCATAGGAGGGAAGGGTTAAACACCCCCCCCCAAAAAAAAATACACCATCGTCCATATCCTGCTCTCCCACAGCTTCTGTTTTCAAAGGCGAAGGCAAATTGAATGCAATTGTCTTGTTTTGGCCCTGAACCTTTTAATAGCACCTTGGTTTGACAATGGTAAATCATGGGACTTGTCAATGGTTTGAATCTTTTTATGTGCTGGAAGGCTGATGAGCAATTTATTTTCATTTCCCCCCATTCTGCATGCACATACTGATGTTTAAAAAAAGGGGAAATAAAATATTTTTGTTCAAGGACAAGACTCTTTTAATCCAGGCCTAGTTATACGCTGAATCACTTGAGGAGGAAGGATGACTTTATTTCATTAGGCAGATGGTCTGTGTGGGAAAGTGATCAAAACAGCAAGCCTCGGGATGAATTTGGGCAGGAAACCACTAAAATTAATTTACACTGCAAGTGAAATTACTCTTGTGTTAATAGTAGGACTGGTAACTGATTAAAGACTTTTAGTTAATTAATCACCTGGCTTTTAATCAATTACATTTTAATAAACTGTCCTATTACCAAAATATCAGTGTCTTTTTCTCTTCTTGAAGGAACTGTATGATAACTTCATGATTTATTTAACAAAAGCTATCTACCATCCATTGTCGCCAGTACTGTCTAAAATAGCAAAATGCAACTCAAACTGATTTTCTTTTATATGTTGCCGGGTGGTATAAGAAATGGTTTGTGAGAATTATTGTGCATCAGTATTATGTCAGTTGTTACATGATTAGTATGTTAGTACCAGAACCAGTGTTTAGGTTTGCAGTGTTGAGTGTTAAAAGAGGCAAGCCTTCCTGGATCTAAAAGAGGGAATTTCAGCAGCTGTAGCTTGTTATGCAATCTACACCTGCAGCAATTCTCTCCATTTGGCCCAGGGGTGGCTAACCTGTGGTCTCCAGATGTTGAGGGATTCCCATCATCCTCAGCCAGTGTAGCCAGTAGTCCAGGACTGACATTTGGAGGGCCACAGGTGAACCACCACCACCCCCCCATTTTATAAACCTTCATATTTTCATTAGCAGTGCTGGCGAACAGAGCATAGGTTGCAATTTCTTGCAAGGCTGAATTAGCAGGTTCTCACCAGTCCCCCATCACATCTGCCTACCAGTCTTACTAAGGACATTACGTGTGTTCCTTACAAATATTATGTAAATGTACCAGGTTTATTATAAATATCCTCGCTGTTCAACATTGAGCAACCTTTGAAAATCTGCCACAAACAGAACGCGGTTCATAAACTCGACGTGTTTATTTTCATCCTTGCTCACAGATGACTTGAATAATGCCAGCTGACAGGATTAGATAAAGCTTAATATCCTTTTTCAGAAAACCTTTCCCTTTTTCCCCATTTTCTAAAAAGAGGCTTTAAGCCAACTTTTGAGATATATTAAGGAATCAAAAGCTGCATGGAGCTAAATATTAACTACCTGTATGGTGTTTTGTGCCTGAAAGGTTAATTTTGAAGATCTACTTGCTACAAAAGAAAAGAACCCTGCTGGGTTTTGTTGTCAGCAGTTAGCAAGAAAGCTTCGGTGTCAACAAGACTTCAAAAGTACACTGCCAGAGTGTGGAGAAAGAGACCCCCTGGGGCATTCCTAGTGTGCCAGCCAAATGCCCTCAAAAAAACAGTGAATATACAAATACGAAAGAGAGGGATGGACTGCAGTTCCCATGGTCCCTGACCACTGACCATGCTGGGTGGCGTTGGTTGAAGTTGGAGTCCGACAACATCCAAAAGGCCACAGGTTCCCCTCACCTGTAACTGCCTGTCCAAGCTGGGGGTCAAACTACAGTTAGGTTAGTAGTGTGTTTCAGCTACCACACTTAGGAGATTGCACATTTTTTAACAAAAGCATCCCCTGGGATCTGCTTTAGTTATTTCCTCCCATGCCATTTACTTGCATTAAATTGTCTCCCCAACGCTGTTATTTGTCCCTGAAGGTGTTATTTGCTGAGTCAGCCCCCCAGCCCCTTTGTGGCTATATTTGATGAAGGAAAAACATGTCCTGTGTAGAGCACAGTCATAGAAAACACACTTTTTATGTGCGTAAAACTACTTGACATGTATATTTAGCATTACTAAAGTCTCAGCAAGAAATAGTCTCAGCAAGAGTGGCGGTGGGAAAGCTGTGGCCTTCCAGATGTTGCTAAACTACAACTCCCATCATCCATGACTGCTGGCCATGCTGGCTGGGACTGATGGGAATTGGGAGTCCAGCACCCTGTGAACCTTAGGGCAGCCACAGGGATTTTTTGGCCCTCCAGCAATTTCTGGCCCTCTAGAAATAGTTGGACTCTTAATTCACAACCCTAGCCAGGGATTGGTTAGGGATTAGATTTGGAACCCAACAACATCTGGAAGGCCACAGGTTCCCCACCCCTGCCTTAGAACTGCAACTTGCAAAGCTTTTAGCTTGAGCTCCTGGCCTCCTGTGCCAGATCTGCAGCCATCATTTATATACAATGCCCCCTCCAAAGGTTAGTCAATGACTCAAGCTATCCTGGATCCTAGTTCCTCCCAGCCAGTTCCTGGCCAGATAGCCAGTTATCTGCTTTCCCAATATTTGATATGAACCCAGGGATTCAGACTCCTTTTGAGAATGCCACTTAGGGAGTGTGAACCTTTAAACTATGAAAACCACCTATACATTTTAGTTGTCTGGAGTGAGCCAGCAGTAAATCACACTGTGCAAGCTGGAGTTAACTCTTCATTAGCAGAAACAGGAGTGTCAGGCCTAATGAGTCCAGCAACTCATCTCTGGTAGGTCTTGGTCACATGAAGCAGTTGCTGAGACTGAAGGTCTTCACCTCCCTGCAGCTGCCTAAGTGCTGCTCCTCACCAGCAATCTATTGCTTTTTTCCAAGCAACCAGAGACTGGGTCTCCATGTCACCAACCTCTCCTCTGCCCTTTTCATGCCTCTTCTGATTCTGGGAGACAAGCAGGGAGGGGAGCTTGTTGCAGTAGGAGAGGGAGACACCCGTGACTCTTCACCAACCTGACTCATCTCTGCCTCTTGGCCTCTCTCCTCCCACCCTCCTGCTTCAGCTTCTGATGCTGATTCTGGACTGCTCTCTGCCACAGACTCTGCCAGCTCACTGAACCCTGTTCCCTCCTCATCTTCTGACACCTCCTCTTCCCACTCTTCTCCCTCTGACCACTCATTGTTCTCCCACCACTCCTCCCCGGGATCTGAGCCTGCTTCCCTTGGTGGTTGCCCAGCTGGTTCCTCCTACCATTCCTCTGTGTCCAACCAGTCCATGACAATAGTGCCTGCAAACATGGTTCTTATTTGGGGAGAAAAGAGCCCAGTCTGTGCCCAAACAAAGAGCACGAGAAGGACACCATTAGGCATGCCAGATTTTAGGAAGGGTCTGTAAAAAAATAAATAAACCTCGCTTCCCTGTTCAATTGCCCAGGAGAGAGAAAGTTGGCAGCTTCATCTGGCTGCTCTGATTGCAGGGAATCTGTTTCCTGACGGAATTCTTTCCACCTCTCGAAAGCCCACCTTGCCTGGCTCTCTTATTGTCATGCAGCTGACAACTACCTGCCTACCCTCAGCAGATATAATTAGCATTGTTACATTTTCTGCAGCAAATGAGATGACTCAACACCTTCTGAAGCAGAACCAAAAAAAGAAAAAAAGAAAGGGATGCTACTGGGGAAAGGGAGAATCAATTTGAGGTACTGTATAGCCAGCAGGACCCACATGTATCATCTTTCATCATGGAACATCTGCCTTCTGTTCATCATTAGCAGCATGAAGGTTACTGATCTTATTGGAGCTGTCACAATGGAGCTGGATGTTCTGATTCAGATTTCTTTCTCTATCTCTTTTTTAATCCTTCTTACCAATCTAGGCTGCATAGACATATGTTCTTGAATTAGGAGATAAATATAGGGATGGTGTGTGTGTGTGGGGGGGGTTCTTGCAAATTGAACTCTGCCATACCTAAGAGAGTGGCATGAGGGGGGGGGACACCCTTAACCAGATATTTACTACACACCATTAAAGTAGCGCTAGCAGAACCCTTAGCTCACAGTTGTAGAACATACAGAATACGTGAGTGCTGTTCTTTGTGTGAAGGGCTGTGTCTTAGCAGCTGAGCATGGCCAAGGCCTCGGGTTCAACCCTGGCATCGCCGGGTAGAACTGCGAGAGTACCCAGTGTGAAATTATTGAGAGCCGCTGCCAATCGATGCAAACAGTACTGATCTGCATGGACCCAATGGTCTGACTCTGTATAAGGCATCTTCCAATGTTCCTTTGTTTACTTAGAAGTCGCCTGTATTCAACGGAGCTTACTCTTTGATATGTGTGTGCAGGATTGCAGCCTCACAGTGCAACTTTAACCATGTCTAGTCTGAAGTAACTGCCATAGAGTCCTATAGGGCCTGCCCCAGGCAAATGGGTGTATAGTACTGTGCAGCAAATCTCCTGTTTTTATATGTTATTGGACTGCAACTCCCAGCAGCCCAGCCACCATGGCCAATTGTCAAGGATGGCAGGAATTGGGGTCCAGCCACATCTGTAGGACCTGCAGGTGATGCAGAGTAGCTCTTTGTTCCAATGCTCCACCTACTATTAGGAACTCCCCACCCCACTAAAACCTTTTCAGAACAGCAATTTATGAAGATACGATCAAGTGAATTCTTCTGATTTATATAACTAGCCATATCTGATGTGAGTTTTGGTGTGTGTTGGACTGTATCATCCCACTCTGTTGATTCATCTGCTGACTCATTTTCGTTTATTAGTAGAACTGCGGTGCTAGGATGAGCTGTGAGTGAGGAGGTGGCATGGCTTGCACCTGGTGTCTTGATTCTGTGATTTAAAAAAACCAGCCACCTCCCAACACAACATGGTGTACAGATTTTTGTAAAAATGAACGTGGAATTATCTGAATGGCTCTGGAAGGATTAAACAAAATGCATGGCTTAAACATGAACAGCAAAAATAAAATGCAGAGGCAAGACAAGAAACAGTAAAGACACCCCACACAATTGTAAATGAAATCCATTTGGCAAAAACAATTTTGGTTGTATTCAGTAAGCTGGTTATATTGCTCATTACCAGACTCATAGTTCCAAAGCTTTATTTTGAGCCTGGTTTTTGGTACACGGCTGATTACACAAAAAGCTATCAAATCTCAAACGTTATCCAGCTATTCACTGCCCTTTTATCTGTGTTCAGTTTCAGACTATTTTGCTGATGTTCACTGATAAGGTGCTGCTGCATGAAACCTTATTGGTGATATGCTTTCAGTGTTATTAAAGCCAATATAATGAAGATTTAGGTGTACGTTGCAGCTTAAATATTATATTGATAACCTCCACAACCATTTCCCCAAAACATACTGCTGTCACATCACAGATTAATTTATGTATATAAAATTGGCTTTGAGAGCCTATTGGTTGTACATGTTTACCTTTGTACATGTTATGATCAATCCTGACTTAAGTTAGTCACACTTGGGTCCTACTGAAGTTTGCAGATAGGTTTCATTTGGAAAAGTGCAACTAACTTCGGCTGGAGCAAAGCCAGTATATTTTTCCATGGTGCCACGTACCACTCTTGATTATTTTATAAACATATATATATTAATCTTATTGAAAGTATATCCTCCATTAAATGGTTATGGCTGAACTGCCTGATCCCTGGCCTCAGTTTGGATGTCGGGAACTGCAACAACTCCAGTTCCATTTCCTTGATATTGTATTATGAATAAGTCATTTCTGCTCCTTCAGTGTCCTTACAGAAAGGGAAATGTTCTCATTTTGCTAGCCCCTAGCTTCAACATCACAGCCTTCTTGGATATATCTTATAGCCTCAATGACATAGCCTTCTCAGATATGGGACTGCCACTTTTTGCCCACCAGCACCCTGTACATTTAACAGTTTAATGGTAGATAAAAATTCAATGGGTGCATCTTTTCCGAGGGTAGAGATGCCACAATAGAAAAGAGATTTCTGTCTATTGTGCAAATTTTGAATGCTTTTTTTTGGGGGGGGGGGGTTGCAACCAGTTACATTTAACAGGCACAAATCTAGCACAAGCAGATTTGCTGTTCATGAAGCAGTATTAGAGTAACACCCCCTAGGTAAATGCAAAACCAGATTTGTGAGAGTCAGAGGCTGGCACAATTAATACCATATAATGATTAACACAGAGATGGTTGGTGTTCACTCTTCATGATTACAAAGCCTGGTCTCCTCAAGGGTTGGTTTGCAGCTACTAAGAAGGCCCTTTCTCGAGTTCCCACCAAACATGCATCAGAAGTTGTTGGGACAGAGAAAAGGGTCTCTGCAGAATAATTCAGTTTGCACTGCCCTGACCTCTCTGGTGCCTCGCCCTTCTCTTCCTCCTGGTAAGCATCAGGGATCCACTTTCTGGAGAACCAGCGGTACAACTGCCCGCTCCCCACAAGCTTTTGCTTCTCAACATCCAAGAAGGCTTGTATGGAAGAAGGCAGTCCTTCATGTTACAAGTTGCAGCCAGAGGCTTTACCTTGCACTTCTTGTTCTTGCCGTAACAAACCATGGTTTGTTGTTATGTCTGAATCAGACCATCTTCCTGTGCTCCAGCAAGGAACTGCTTGTAAGTTTAGCCAAGAGCAGCCTCCTTTTTCAAGGATTTATGGCATTTGGAGCCCAAGGAGTTTCAACAAGTGGTGCCTAAGCCTGGCATCAGGGTGGAGTTGAGAAGAGGACTTTGGATATAATTCTTTCACCAAAGTCAACAGCAGCGATCTGCTGTAAAACTTGTTAAGGCAGGCGAGTTAAGATTGTGTAACTTTACAGCGTGGACGCGCCATGTTATTAAATTTATTAGAGGACTACCGAAATAGAGTTCTAGTTTATCAACATGGCAGAAGAATTATCACCAGATGCACATGAGCCTGTCATTGGCTGCAGGTTGATTTCCTGTGGAAAGAAGCTTGAAACGAATAGAAAATATATGTCTGGCCATCTGGAAGACAGAAAACCACTTCTGAAGTATTCACTGCTATGTATTAATGTCTCTACCCTTGTGGTCCTTTCCAACTCTACAATTTTATGTTTCTCTTTAGAAATATTTCATTAGCTAATCCTACCCCATTTGCTAATATTGCAGTATTATTATCTCATGGCTTGAGTATTTGCAGCTAATTACAGGTCACATTTCACCGTGTAAGTCACATCAGTAGCATGTAAACAGGTTTGGAAGGTAATGACCTAATTCAAATGATCCTATCTCAGTTTAACGAGCCAAGATACTGAATTGAATAAACTTGTACGTATGATCACAGACCCTTCTGCCTTTCATGGGATGCTGCAGTTAAACCAGGGAGTTGTTAGCCATAGTTTCCCATTTTATTCAAGACAGGATTATCAGGTTTAAAACAAGCTAGGATCTAAATAACATCAGAATGAACATCTGGTTTGTTGTGGAGCTGGAAACCATATTTTCTTGCTTGAGATGAAGCTGTAGTTAATTGAAGACTTCCATATGGCATGATAGATAAGATGATGATCCACCAAAATAACCCTTGTGCTGATGGTTCTTGGCTGTTAGCGATGGAAAGTTGGACTGTGCCATTCCAAGGTCACAATTTACTTTAACTGATGCCATACACTGCAAGTGTGTGCTGGTTTCATTTGGACTGTTCATGATGTGAGGTCCTCCTTTTCAGGGATGTCTCATACTACCTGGCCTTGAGAAGCTTAGGGGCTTGCACCATTTGAAGAACGCATTGACGAGCCATTCTTAAACCCCCACCAGTAATATTGAGATGGTATTGCTGGCTTACGTTATAGGGCTGAGATATAGAGTGGGTCAAGCAGGGGTGGGTAACCTGGAGCCTCCAGATGTTGGGCACCAACTCCCATCAGCCAGCAGAGCCAGTGGTCAGGGGCAGTTGAGGTTGTCATCCCAACATCTGGAGAGCCACAGAAGTAAAACAGGAAGGATTTAGAAAACTGCAAACATTGGGATGAAGATGGTTCACCTAAGAATTTGCAATAGCAAAGACTTAACTTTCCCCACTCATCCAAGACAGTTCAATAAAAGTAATGCATTTAAATATTTATTCAATATTGTTTAAGTAGTATTTGGGAGATCTCAAGTACACAGTAAGGTTCTGAAGCTAGTTGCTTGGAGACATTCTAGCAAGACTAATACAAGCCTATTGTCAATCAGAGTACATCAGGATCTTGAGGATTTTGTATAGTCTCTTTTCAGTTGCCCAGTTCTCATATCAAATAAGAAACAAAATTCTTCCCCAGCTGCTGTCAAGTAAGGAAATAGTGGCCAGACCTTCAAAAGATAGATTTTTTGGGGGGTTAGCAAACAGATGTCAAGAATATTACTCTGCTCAGCAACTTATGCTTTAGCATTATCTAAATCTCGTAATGCTATTTTGAGTTGGCTTGCCTCTTGTCCATTGTAAAACACTTGCAAGATAACAGGTTCCGTTATTAATTGTTCAATGTATTGTATTTTTGCATTCCTGCTATGGCCTTTGGCAAATACGGAAATAAAACTGAACTGTTGTAGATGAGGCATTTCCTTTAAGAGAGTTTAGGTGTGCAAAGATAGATCAGAAGTCCAGGCATACATACATACATACATACATACATACATACCTAATTTTATTTGTATGCAACCTTTCCATAGTTCAAGCTTGCTTACAACAAGAAAAAACGTACATCATTACAAGCATAACAAAAGTAGTAATAAGCAATAAATGATACCTCAAAAAGTTCACAACCAACTTGAACAATTTCCACATAAATCATAATAAGATTAAAATAAAGGTATCAAAAAAATATATATATCAATAACAGCACCTCCTCCCCCAATCCTCTAAACAATTCCTCAACCCAAGAATCTGTTCAGCAGTCTCAGCTTCTGCAGCTGGAGTCAGTCAGGGCCCCACCCTCCTAAGCCAGATGGGGAAAGCATGCAAGGCCGGGAGCAGGTCTTCCAGGACTCACCACCAAGATTGCATGAGAGAGGGGCTGAGAAGATGGAAGAGGCAAATGGAGACTCAACATAACAGCAGGTTCAGCAATACTTGTGTTCTGGCATCCTGAAAATTATGGAGAACTTTCCGAGGAAAGTGAAAGATCTCAGGTGGACCTCATTGGGAAAGGCCTGTCAGTCCAAAAATACAACATGCAAGAACCTGGTAGCTTACATTGGAGCAGGAACGTAGACAGAGTCTAGAAGAATTTGGCGGTTCAGGGAACAGAGCCCTGCCTAGAAGCTGTGTATCTTCCTGCTGGCAGAGATGATGGACCTGTGGTCCTCCTGATGCTGTTGAACTCCAGTTCCCATCAGCCCCAGTCAGCATGGCCAACGGCCAGGAAGGATGGGAGTTGGAGTCCAACAATAACTGGTTGGCCACATGTTTCTCACCCCCTGCCAATCCCTGTAAATATCACACACACACACACACACACACACACACACACACACACACAAAGTTGCCAGGCCATCGTTCTTAATGCTTGCCAGTTGGCAGACCTATGTATGAAACAGTTATACTGAACTGAGCTATTGGTCTACCTAGCCCTATGTGTTGGCTGCTCTTTCATGACACAGCTCTAAGCAGTGGCGCTTCCCTAGCCATGTTGTTTCTTAGCTGGAGAGGCCAGGGGTTGGGCCTTCAAAGTTCTGCATACAGCGTGTGTGTGCTGTGCTGGTGGGAATGAAACTATTCCCGTTTTCTTCCCTCTCTCCTTCCCTGGTAGGAGACCAAGTCACCTCTCACTGCAAGAAAGAAAGAACTGGGTCAGAGCTGCAGGTATAGGGCAGAAGCAGGGAGGGTCCCCTTGTTGTCTGCCAGGGACAGAGACTCTCCTTGCTCCCACTACTTGGTTTGTTGGCTTAGCCGGGGCCACCCGTGCAGCTCTCCATCATCAGATCTCCCTTTTCCACCTCATCCTGGAGAAGACCCAGAGAACATGGACTCCCGTTCTGCTAGTGGTTTGCTGTCGATTCACTTTGTTCTCCTGCCTAACCAAATTTCTTTTTCTCCCCCTTGTTTGTTTGTGTTTCAGAACGTATTAATTGTGGAGGTAAGTTCATCTATTTGGATTGGCTAAAATGGGTGGTGGTCCTTTTGGGTACAGTACGTCTTGTAACACTTAGTATGTAGGTGCAGATATACAAAGAATCCCGTGAAGTCAACAAAAACCTTGCTAGTGCTTTTCGAAAGCCGTTTAGCTAAAGGCTGTGACACCTTTTATTTTGGACTATGAAAAAGACCCAAAAGAGGCTAATTCCTCCCCTCCCCCTCCCCCCCCCCCCAGAAATTAAAATAATAAAATGGTGTTGATGTTGCAGAACTTTCCAGCTATTAGCTAACCAGGTCAGTTTCAAGGCTCTTGTGTTAATATACGAAGCCCTGAACATCTTGGGTCCAGGATGCCTTAAGGCTCACACAAGCCCTTATATCCCAGCTTGATCGCTGAGATCATTCGGAGGGAGACTTTAAGTTGTCCCCCATCTTACAAAGGCTCAGCTGGTTTAAACTTTCTTCCTTCTTACTGCACTTTCAGCTTCCTGTGAAAATTATTTTGCAGTCTTTAATGGTGTTTTATTGTACTTGCACATATTGTTGTGTACCACCGTGATATTTTATATGAGTAGACAGCATATAAATACTTTTATAAATAAATAAATGCCCCAACTCCACACACACACACACACACACACACACACACACACACCCCGACCTCCTTTTACCTTTCGTGCTCCTGTGGTGCAATGGGTCTGTGCGTCTGGCTGTTAACCAGAAGGATGGTGGTTCGAGCCCACTCAGGGGCTGTGGGCAGGATTCCTTCATTTGCAGGGGGTTAGACTAGATGACTCTCGGGGGTCCCTTCCAACTCTACAGCTGTATGCTTCTATGCTTTGCAAAGGATATCATTGGAACCGGAAGAACGATGAGAGCTCTCCTCAGCAAAATTGAAAAATGCAAGCCCAAGATGGTCAAGGTGGCAAGGTAAGTGTAGTATTTGGGAGGGACCACATCTCAATGGGTGGAGCAGCCTTCGATAGTGTGATGCCCTCCAGATGTTTTGGACTACTAGTCCCATCAGCCACAGCCAGCACAGTCAATGGTCGGGAATGATGGGAATGGTAATCCAACAACATGTAGAGGCTACTGTGCAGGCTACTGTTCAGAAGCTTGTCTCTTTCTCTGTGGGAGCATGGCAGAGGCAGCTGACTCAGCTGATAAGGGAAAGAGAAAGGAAATCCTTTTGGGTTTGCCCTTGATGAGTCTTCAGACATCTCCGATGGAGGGGAAGTGCACTCATTTACTCTTCTGCTGAAATTGGGGTGAGGTGGGGAGTTTGCCAAGCTAAACAGACCTCACCAGCCATGCATGGTTACCCATCAGAGGCTCAATGTATCTCTTGTTTTTGCTACCTGTCTTTGGAGTGTCAAAACGGGGAATAGGGTTGGTTCTCAAGCAAGGACCATAATCAAAATAGTGGATAATATTGAGCTTGATGTACAATTATCTGACCTGGGAGGCCATAATATATGGCTGTTGGGCTGTGGTTCAGCTTAACGTTAGGACATGATACCCTCCAGATGTTGTTAGACTACAACTCCCATCATCCTTGTCCATTG
The DNA here is from genome assembly GCF_951804945.1 of Podarcis cretensis. Lineage (NCBI taxonomy): Eukaryota > Metazoa > Chordata > Lepidosauria > Squamata > Lacertidae > Podarcis > Podarcis cretensis. The sequence continues at coordinate 22,307,233 of NC_137181.1, forward strand.
GCCAAGCTGACTATGGCTGTTGGGTGTTGGTGTCCAACAACATTTAGAGGGGCACCAGGCTTAGCAGGTTGCAAGTTGTACAGGCTTTTAGGAAATGAGAGATGGGGACAGAAGAATACATCCAACCAAGCCAAAATGTTCAGGAGTTATGTGAACAAACCCAGCTTTTAAAAATGTTTACAATAAAAAAAAACATTTTTGTTATTTATTTAATGATAGCTTGCTGGTGAAAAGAACATCTCAGCCTAATGGATACAGACCGGACTGTAAGTGCTCTCCTGTGGATTTTCTTTGCTTCCTGATTGTGAAGTAGCTAAAATGTTCCATTGTTCCTGTTTTCATTAAATAGGCAAGACGTAACACACCCAGTCCTTGGGGTGTTGTTCAAAAGTGATGCTAGGAATAGCGTCTAAACAATGGAAGTGCCACCTTGATCAGAACTATCAATTGGGGGGGGACAGCTTCTCCTCCACTGTCCCTATTTCATTATAGACATGTATGAGAGATGTCGTGGGAAATGACCACCTTTTAAAACCGATTTCAGAGTTGTGCCACTGTCAAGAATCACAAGCTTGACCTTGCAACCTTCACAACGCTTCTGTTTCCAAGAGTGTTTGGGGTTAAATTGTGGCACTTTAACACCAGCTTCAGATAAGTTTAAAAGTTGCCCAGTAGGTGTTCCTTGAAACACCCTGCATTTTATTCTGAGATCTGAGATCTTATAATGAAGGACAGTATATAAATCTCATTTTTAACAAATGCCCTTAGCATGTCCGTTGGCCAAGATACAACACACTGTGGCTTCAAAGTCGTACGTTGTCCAACTGTATCCCAGCTGCAGACAACTGCTGATTGTTCCTTGAAGCTGTCAGAAAAATCATTTGGGAGTTAACTTCCCTGGGGACATATCTCTGTTTGGGTAAGAGCTGTAGTTAGCAAGCTGTATATTTCTTTCCCCCCCTCAATATTAGCTAACAGGATTCCTTTTAGACAGAATTGTGATCCTTTATATAGCCTAATTGGGTACATCTAGACAGCTCTGCTTCAGCTTCAGTAAAGTGTTCCCATCTCAGAGCCTCAAACTCACAGACACTGAGATTTGGCTCTTGTATACAATTTCCAGGTCAGTGGACTATTATATAAAGGAAGTGTCAGAGTTTGTATTTTTAACAATACAGACATTTTGCCCTCTCTCTCTTCCAGATTATGGATTTGAAATTCCAAATTTATTTGTGGTGGGCTATGCTTTAGACTACAATGAGTACTTCAGAGATCTAAATGTAAGTGTCTCCCACTCTTTGCCTCCTGAAAAAAACACACACTTTTATAAACTATGACTTTGAAACCCAGCCAGTCTAGAACTGGGTTTCCTCTTCTGTGGCCAACAGTAAAAAAAATGTACCCTACTTCTGCAGCACATGGTGTTTTAAAATCCTTATCCTGCCTGCCTTCATGTACAATGGTTTGCTTCATGAATAATGCTAAACCATAGTTTAGCTGCGGGAAGCCTGGGCTCATGCTCTGCTCTCCACGCAGCTCTGAGGAGAATGGAAATATCCATTACATAAGATAAACACCTTTTCCAGCACTCATACTTGCAGCGTTATTTCTGTCAGTGGGAGAATGTGATTTATTTCTGTCACTCGACACAGCACACTGGAGCGATCAGAGTGCAGAATGTGGCTCCTCCATAAACGCTGTTGGTTGACTTTGTAGGTTGTGATGTTAAAACTTTTCGTTTCAGCACATATGTGTTATCAATAACCATGGCAAAGCCAAATACAGAGTCTAAGGAATAACCGGCTGGCCTGAACTGGAAAACTGACAGTCCTCTTGAAGCATCTCCTGAAGAACAATTGAACTGACATCCGTCCCATTCAGCCTGGACTAAAAAGTGGCCCCTTCTTTCTAAGGGGGGAAAAGAGACTTTGCTGCAGTCAGCCACCCTCATCTCCTTTGTAGCAGAACTTGGACAAGGCAAAGACCGAGAAGTCATGATCTCTCTCTCTATATATATATAATTTAGTGTTATAAGTTAGCAACTAATTAGTTAATTCATTATAATTAGTTATGACTATAATTAGTTACTATGAGATAGTAAGTGATATGGCATTTATTTGTTGGCTTGCTTATCCCTTACCTTGCTCCAATCTTCTTTGTGAAGATAATGAGGGCAGCTGCGCTATTCACAAAGCCATTCTGCAAGGATCCGCAGCTTTGTGCCTTCCAATGGTGCATCTTGTTGCTTCCAGTTCTCTCCAGTAACCTATCTGTGCCTTCTTCTGAGCCCTTCTTTTAAAGCTTTCTTGAAGAAGCTCAGTGTACATCAGAGGTGGGAACTGCAGGCCCTGGGACCAGACGTAGCCCCAGACACCTTTGTCGGCTCCTTGGAAGTTTCTGCAAGCAACACCCTCTTTCCGCAGTTCACCCCCCTCACTAGCTCTTAGAATCATAGAATTATAGAGTTGGAAGGTACCCTGAGGGTTATCTAGTCCAACCCCATGCAACACAGCAATCTCAACACGTGGTCTCCCATCCAATTTGGAGCCATGCCTGACCCTGCTTAGCTTTGCAAATGTATTAGCAGTTCTTTACACCCAAGTGTTTTCGCCTGCCTGGAATGTGCCCTTGAACTCTGATAATGCTTCATGTTTGCCTGGATGGAAAATAAGGGGGAGGTGAGTATGCATAAAGAACTAGTCTGTTCTACAGATGTAAAATGCACATTTGTTGCTCCATTCAGTTTGGCTTCTGGCTCCACCCATCACAAGCATATGGCCCTTGGAAGGTTCCCCCAAAAGGGAATAAGGCCCCTAGTAGGCTGGAAAATGTTCCCCATTATCCTCACAAGAACCTTGTGAAGTAGCTTAGGCTGAGGGAGAATGTACTAGCCTCAGACTCACCCAGCGAACTTTGAGGCTGAGGGAGAATGTACTAGCCTCAGACTCACCCAGCGAACTTTGAGGCTGAGTGGGGATTTGAACCCTGGTCTCCTAGGTCCTAGGACAACACTCTAACCACTATGCCACACTGGCTTTCAGGAGGCTTACAGTGGCATGCAAAAGTGCAGACTATATAATAATCGTGCTCTAAATTAATCTGTCTGTTCATCATGGCCACACTCAGTTGCCCTGGGCAAACCTATAAAAGGTAACTTGGCTCATTTCCTGTATCTTGAGTTTTGTTGTTAGTAAGGTTCTGTTTTGCGGAATAACAAGATTCTTGAATCATACATCACATTCAATAAACATCAAATATACATTATGTTAACGGTGTGCTGGTTCTCCCAGGAGTACATATTGATTGATCCCTGATCAGTTGACAACCCCAAAGCTGGTGCTGCCCGTGGAGCAGGAACTAGTGTAAATGGTTTTCCTCTACTCCCATTAATCCTCACAGTGACCCTGTGAGCTAAACTAGGCTGAACAATATAGACTGTCCCTAAGTCACCCAGTGACTAGGGCTAGGGTGATATCTGGTTTTCAACATATTGCCAGCGAAACATCACAATATACCGATATGTCACAATATCCGAAATAAGGAATGAGTTGTGTAGAGTCACTCATATGTGATTCATTGTTCTAGGGCTACAGTCCTAAGCACAACTTGCTAGGGAGTAAATTTCATTGAGCATGGAAGGACTTATTTTTTTGACTAAGCATGCTTTAAGCCATTTGTATTTCCTAGGAATGTGTTTCCTAGGAAGGTAACTGGTTTTAATTCATATCTAGTCCCACACTGCAGAGTCACCAAGGTATGTGAATCTATAAAGTCCCCAGTGGGTCGGTTTCAGTAAATGTATTTATGGGTGTGTTTCTGATGAGCCATTGTTACCCATTCATCCAAAATCATATGGAGCTCCAGTATAATAACATTGAATCTTAATGAATCTTTGCGAGACACTTTTGATTTGACCTTTCAAGGGGAGATGATGGTGTGTCATGAATGCATGGATGTACTCAACTGTGTTTAATACACTGAATTTTAATTGGAACCAAACAATAGCAGCCAAGCTTGGGTTCCCAAATGGCATCCTTTGTGTACAACATAGGAAAGTCATAGATTAGAGGAAAAAACCAAGACCCTCTATGAGTGCACATTTCCATAACCGAAACTAATCATGTACAAAGGGTTGCCTAGATGGCATATATTCTTTCTCAAATGTTTTCTCTCTCTCTTAATGATCCTTGTTTTTTCACAAGCAATTAACCTATCTATGAATATGAATATGGGGGTGTTGATACAGGGGTGGGGAAACAGTCTTTTCTGAAGATAGGAAACATTTCATGTCGCAAAACTCAAATCCATATTAAAAGCATCTTCAGCTTTCCGGGCTTTTGAGGTTTCCCGTTTCCTTTGCCATCATCTGCAAAATATATTTTTCTCATTTACCTGTTGCAGTAATTGGAAGAAGGCCATTATGTGCTATATACAAACTGCTCTCAATAACTTCCTAAAGGAAGCCAGTGCAAAAATATAAAAATCGAATGCAAGCAGCTTTGTTCACGACAGCATGGGGCCTATTGTTGTTAGACTGCAGTTTCCTTTACACTAATAAACAGTAAGGGCGCTTTGCTATATTAGAGATTGCTTTCGATTTCCCATCGCCTCTTCTTCAGCACAGATTTGCACACCCCACAGAAGCCTTTATGATGTACACAAGTGCTTTGGGGAAAACCAATGTAAACATTTCCTGTGTACCTCTGCTGTGGCCTGTACATTTTTCCTAGCTGAATAAAATGAACTGAAGTAACTACGGGATTTCCACCACTGTGTAATTAATTGCTCTCACTGCCCCATGTTTATGCATATACAGATGGGGAGGTTGAGGATAGATTTTTCTGCATGTTTTCTTTGTGAGAGAAAACAATCTGCACTCAGCTATCTGTCTAAGACAGGCATCCCCAAAGTCGGCCCTCCAGCTGTTTTGGGACTACAACTCCCATCATCCCTATCTAACAGGACCAGTGGTCAGGGATGATGGGAATTGTAGTCCCAAAACAACTGGAGGGCCGAGTTTGGGGATGCCTGGCCTAAGAGAGCAATCCTAAACTCCCTGGAAGGAGTGGCATTGGGTTCATTGGACCCTACAGATCTCCCTCACATAGGAGGAGCATGCAAGTTCAGGCCAATGGTCTGGTGAGTCCAGTTTCCTGTTCTCACAGATACCCAGATGCCTATGGGAAACCTGCAAGCAGGACAAAGCACAAGAGCCCTCTCCCCTCTTGGGATTCCTGCAGCTGGTATTCAAGAAGCATTCCTGCCTCCAACTGTGGAGGCAGAGGATAACCATAATAGCTAGTAAGCATGGATAGTCACCTCCTCCATGAATGAGCAGAGGGAGATCTCTGTGCAAAGGAGGAATGTCAGGAATGCCCTGGTGTGGTGGCAGCAAGCTCCACTGCTGTTCTGTAGGTAGAAACACGGCCCATGATGGAACCTGAAATGGTGTCTTCCAAGGGCACGGTGGGGAAGGCGATGACTCACAGAAATCTACGCATCCTTGTTCCCCTGACCAACTGCAAAAGCTACACCAGACCTGGAGCTGGCATAGTTTATTTTCCCCCTGTTGCAGTTAGTGGGAGGGACATACAGTGGTACCTCGGGTTAAGTACTTAATTCGTTCTGGAGGTCCATTCTTAACCTGAAACTGTTCTTAACCTGAAGCACCACTTTAGCTAATGGGGCCTCCTGCTGCCGCTGCGCCGCTATCGTGCAATTTCTGTTCTCATCCTGAAGCAAAGTTCTTAACCCGAGGTAATATTTCTGGGTTAGCGGAGTCTGTAAGCTGAAGCGCATGTAACCTGAAGCGTATGTAACCCAAGGCACCATTGTACTATATTTTTGAAAACCTGACTGCAGCAGGAAAAAAGAAGAAATGCTACTCGCCTCACAGGGTGGCAGTTTCTCCACCATGCAGAAACTCTCAGGCTTTAAAAATAATTCAAATTTATTTTAACACAAAATAAAAAAAACACATTTGCATTATTGGTTCTTAAAAACCTGAGAAAAGGGGTGTTTTGCTTGGCAGCTAAATGATAGCAATGAGGGTACCAGGCAAGCCTCCTTAGGAAGGACATTTCAAAAGCAAGGCGCTAACCCTGAAAAGTTTCTCTTGTTATCACCCGACACCAGGCATCCTGAGAAAGACCTCAGGGTGGTGATCTCAGTGGACTAGCCAAATTGATGCAGGAGAAAGTGACCTACCAGGTATTTGGGTCCTAAACCGTGTGGGGTTTTAGGGGTGATGACCCAGCTCTGACACAGACTCTAGGCCGAGCAACTGGATTAATGGTACAGATAATACTGATTGAGGAATCTATCTTTGCTTTGTTTGTATATATATTTTTATTTTCATCTTGCATTTTAGTCTGATGTACTGCATACAGTTATTTTAATGGTTGTTTTAGAAAATATGGGGGGAAATAAATAAAGTGAAGTGGGGGAGATCACAACTGTTTATACCTTTTATTCCTAGTCCCCGTGATCTCTTTGAGTCACTTGTATCCAGTGACCTACCAAATGCTGTCACCATCAGAGCCAAGTGATCTTTTTCAATCATGGTTGCATCTCTTGACTCATGAACTAGTCGGAGGGTGTTTATTCTTCCAATCAATTTAACAACATCTGGCAGATTATATAAGGCGAGAGGATGTTCTTTATAAACCGTCATGGACAACATGTTTCTCTGTTTTTTGCAGCCATCCAGTTTTCTCTGATTTCCCTCTCTTGCTCTCTAATAGCTGACATCCTTCCACACCCTGCCCCCAAAGATAAAAGCAGGATTGTTGCATCTATGAAAGTGACATCAGCATTTTGGAGTGCTCCCTTTCGACAATTAATTCAACTCATTCATCCTTCAGTTGGCTGGATCCCAAAGCTATTCAGGAGAAAATGACTGAGGATGACAAAACAAACACTATCCAAAACAGCTATATTTATAACCAGTTTAAGGGCTATATTTTTAATGGGAAACTTCAATCTACAAAGCAGTCCAGATCTATTGTTGTATGTTGTGTCCCAAGTATCCTTTCCCCATGATTCTGCCTTGTAATTCTGATTTTAAAAAATACTTTGTTTGGTGTCTTTCATAAACGAGGATAACATGCTCCTCAACATGCAACAGGCTTGCATGCAAATCATGCACATGATGGAACCTTCTGGGGTGAAAGGTGCTCTAAAAAGAGAAATAGTAAATAAATAAATAATTGCAAACACAAGAGGATACATGCAGCTTTTGCAATAAGAACATATAGGCACTGCAAGTCTTGCATAAATGCACACTGGTGACTCGTGTCCACAATGCTGAGAGATGCACAGCACAGCGTGTACATGCATGTTGCCAACCCAGACAGCATGCATGATGAAAACATGCATGGCAAAAGCAATTAAGTTCTGCTCCTCTCCATGCCATCAACGCTGCCTAACATAGGCATTTGGCCAGCACAGCCTGCTGTCAGTGCTACTGTTATCATTACATTGGCACGGTGTAAAGTTTCTGTTCCTGCACCACACAGGCCTTTTGCCTGAATCCCCATCACAGCCAGGAACTGTAACTCAACCACAGGATTGCTCTGCTAGTGTACCTTATTCATGGGTCTGCCGCAGCTCTGAAGGCAGAGTAGGGAACTCCATGATGGCAGGTGCCCCACAGAAGGGAGAACATGAATGAGAAACTTGGCAAATGGAAGCACTTCCCTTTGGCTATGCTGTTTCCTTTCTTGATTCCTCCTCCTCCTCCTCCTCCTCGGCTGTTGCATCCTAGTCCGGGGGTGTTTGCAGCCGAAGGAAAGTAACGCCAATTGGAGTCTTGGAAAGAGCCTCCCCACCCCGACGCACAAATGCTCTTGTCCCAGTTCCCACTGTGCGAATAACAGGGCAGAAGAGCACATACGGCATGTGTGAAGAAGATCAAACTCTGAATTCAAGCCACTGTTGTTATTAGAGCACTGCAAGGTACTCTGGGGAAATTGCATCGTTTTTCTTTGGTGTGCAAACGGTAGCATGCAATTTATTAATTAGTATTATTACCATCGTTATTATCAACAAGAACATCAATAGCAGCAGCAGAAATTACTGTAGCCAGCATTAATAATAGTAGTAGCGGTGATAATAATAATAATAATAATAATAATAATAATAATAATAATAATGCTTTAAAATGGGGTTAGACAAATCCATGGAGATGACTACCAATGGCTGCGAGTCATGATGGCTATATGTTGCATCCAGTGTCAAAGAAAGGATGTCTCTGAATGTCAGTTGTGGGGCTCATGAGTGGGTGAGTGCTGTTGCACTCCTACCCTGCCTGCGAGCTTCTGATAGGCATCTGTCAGAGCAGGATGCTTGATAGGCCTTTGCTCTGATTCATCAGGGCTTCCTAGGTTCTTATGTTCCCCAAAGGGCTCTAGCATAAAAGCAGCCTCAGTGACCTTGGACCAGTCAGTATCTAACTATCTAATCCAGAGCTGTTATAAGAATAAAAAAAGGGGCAATCATTTAGGAGGAGGAAATTGGTCTAAGAGGAGGATGCCTTGGAGTCTGATGAGTGGACAACCCTTACTGGTAATGGCAGCATAGGAGGGGGACTGGTGGCTGTTAGTCCCTCCCTGCCAAGTTATCTTCCCTGACATCTGCACCACACACTTAAAAGCACACAACTTTCCCCAAAGAATCCAGTGAACATAGGAAGCTGCCTTATACTGAGTCAGGTGATTGGTTCATCCAGCACAGTACTGTCTACACCAGGCTTTCTCAACCTGTGGGTCCCCAGATGTTGTTGAATTACAACTCCCATCACCCCTAGCTAGCAAGGCCAGAGCTCAGGGATGATGGGTTTTGTAGTCCAACAACATCTGGGGACCCACAGGTTGAGAACCACTGGTCTACACTGATAGGCCAAGGATGTCCAGGATTCCAGACGGGGTTCTCTCCCTGCCCTCCTTGGAGATGCCAGGATTGAAAATTGGAACCTTCTGCATGCCAAGCCAATGCTTTGCCACTGAGCTACAGCCTTTCCCTGAACTCTGTGGGAACTGTAGTTTGTTAAGGGAGCTGGTAGATTTAGCTTTGTGGGGGGGGGGGACATTCCCAGGTAGTCACCATGTGCTTTAAATGTGCATTGGGTGTGCTATCGAATGTGTGGTGTGGATCCACCCTTACACAGTTATCAGCTCTCTTACCTACTTTACAGACTGAAAGAAGCGGAGAAAGTAGATGGAAATTTAATTTTCATTATTTTAAAAGAGGCTTCTGGTTTGTGTCCAGCTTGATCAGAGTGGAAAGGCTTGCTGGCATGCTGAGTGCTCAGCAAGGAACTCTTTGTACCCACCAGCGTGCCCAAACGCTTTGTTCCCAAAGCTGAGACAACAGATCTGCTATGAAATAGAGCCTTCGGTTGGAAAGCCTTCCCTGGCTATTGGACACGCAGATGAGCCATTCTACCAGCATCAAGCACATGCCTTGATCCAGTAGCCCAGTGCATTCTTGACATGAGAGGGAATGGCTGCTTGACCTAAACAGAGTCCACTTGGGACATCCAAGCACAGAATATTAGCCCAATCCTAATATAGCGGACACCTGGCTCCACATCCAAAAAGGAGACGAGCCAAAGTCTCAAATTGGTGGGTGTTTACTTCTATTTATGTAAACGGAACCAGAAGTAAAAACGTGTTTCCTGCACAGAAAGGGAGAAGGAAGTCCGGATACATTTGTGGAGCTGCCGCCGCAAAATAGCCCAAGCTGTCTCTCTCCAGAGAGATGCAGAAATATTCAATGAGTTCACTCTCTGGCACTGCCTAGACTCCCGTGGCGGCTCTCCAACCTTGTCCTGAGGCAAGGTGAAGTCACTCTTTCTGGCAGGGAGTTTTATGGCCAGAAAACTCCGGGCAAAGTTTGTCCCAAAGATGTTGCCTTGTAACCATAGCTCAGTGTTACGCAGGATGTCCCAGGTTCAAAACCTGATATTTCCAGGTAGGGCCAGGACTGTCCCCTACCTGAAACCCTGGAAAGCTGCTGCCAGTCAGTGAAAACTATACTGAGATATCTGGGACAATGGTCTAACTCAGAATAAGGCAGCTGCCTATGGACCTGTCCCCAGGGGTGGGTGTCAGGTGTGCATGCAGGAACCAGGCCCTGTGACCAATAGGACTTTGCAGAACTGGGGCCTTCCTAAGTTTGTTCTGAAGAGGCAAGGTGTGGCCTCACAGGTGAGGCCAATTGGTAACTCACAGCACCTGGTGGCAAGAGCTGGGAAGGGATATAAGGTCAGCATTTCCCTTTGGCTCTTTGCCACAGCAACACGCTTCCTGCCTTTAGCTTCTCACTTCCTGATCCTTGAACCTTGGCTTCTTGATCCTTGGAACCTTGACTTCATGACTCCTTGCTTCCTGACCCTCGGACCCTTGGCTTCTTGACTCCCGGCTCTCTGACCCTCGGACTCTGGAACATGTCCAGAGGAGGGCAACCAAAATGGTCAAAGGCCTGGAAACGATGCCTTATGAGGAACAGCTAAGGGAGCTGGGCATGTTTAGCCTGGAGAAGAGGAGGTTAAGGGGTGATATGATAGCCATGTTCAAATATATAAAAGGATGTCACATAGAGGAGGGAGAAAGGTTGTTTTCTGCTGCTCCAGAGAAGCGGACACGGAGCAATGGATCCAAACTACAAAAAAGAAGATTCCACCTAAACATTAGGAAGAACTTCCTGACAGTAAGAGCTGTTCGACAGTGGAATTTGCTGCCAAGGAGTGTGGTGGAGTCTCCTTCTTTGGAGGTCTTTAAGCAGAGGCTTGACAACCATATGTCAGGAGTGCTCTGATGGTGTTTCCTGCTTGGCAGGGGGTTGGACTTGATGGCCCTTGTGGTCTCTTCCAACTCTATGATTCTATGATTCTGTGATTCTTCTGGACCCCCATTCGTGCTCCCACCCCGCCATCTTGCCCCTGGTCCTGATGTCCCCTGCCAGAACTTCGATCACCCGTGAACCAGACCATGGCAGTGGGGGTGGCAGCAGCAGTGTCAGAGAGAAGGGTTTCCTAGCAAATGCATTCTTTCCAGATAGGAGAACAAGCAGACCTAGGAGAAATATAGTGTGGGATGATCACAGACGCACTTTCAACTTCAGGGCCACTACTGCAAGGATTCTGTTTCTTTGTTGATTTAAAGCTGCAAGAGCATATGCTAATCTATCACTAAAAAGGCACTGACTGCAAATATGTCTCCAAAACAGTGTTGGTCTGGAGCAGCTTTTTCTTGGTGACAATTGTCATATTGGGCAAATGAAAGCTGCTCTGGAAAACGAGCCACTCTAGGATCCTTGCACAGTGCCATCTGCAAGGTACTCTCTCTAAACCTTGCAAGCTGTTACCAGAGAAATTGGCAGCCAGCGAGGCCGGCATGCCACATGAGTAGGCAAGAGGGTAAAGGCAGCTGAATTAAGGCCTCTCTTCAAGCACGAACAACAATATTAGTCTGCTTGGTATTTATACGGTATCTTTCATCCAAATTGATTTCATGGTGGTTTACAGCAAGATCAAAGAACAAGCACAAAGTAAAAATGGAACACGCTAGGGGTCCTGCTTACCAAACACAATGTGTTCCCTGGAAATTGTTCGTCAGGCAAGCGTTCACATAGAGTCTAGGATTTTCATTGCTTTCTATGGGAACATTTTCAATCCAGGATTTTTCTGATCTATCACCCCACTTTTTCAATGGTTTCTTCCTGAAACAGTGACAGCCAACTAGCCAAGGAGAGACAAAGGAAAAACCTGATTTGTCTGATGTCTCCTGCTCTGTGATTTGTCCAATCTCTCCTGCCCTCTGATTCTTCTGATCTTGCTTCCTCCCTCCTTGCCTGGTTTCTGCCCCCAAATGGCTGCCACCAACCGGCGAAGCACAAACAAACAAGAATTAAAGAGGTAAGTGAAACGCAGGCTGTTCAGATATCTGTAGAATGTATAGTGAGGTTTGGGCATAATTCTTTGTTTGGATAAGTGAATTTTCACATAACAAGCAGGTAGATATCAGGACCTGCATGTACTCGCCAATTATGAACCCCTATATTCTGATGTAGCTTCACAGCACCACCTGAAGTGTCTGGGATTTCACACCTCCTATAGTGAACTCTAAATACACAAGGCAGTTCCTGCACAGCCCTTGGGAAGCTCTCAAACTATTTTGTATCTCGTGTTCCACAGTAACATGATGACTCTATAATCAACTTTTGAGAAATGCAGGGACTCTTGGGTCTTCATACAACTATCCCCCACTTTATGTGTCATGATCACATAATAAACATTTTCCCTTCTGCTGGTGGAAATTAACTATTTTATGAATGTAGCATTCCAGGTTAGATTAGAAAAACGCATGCCCATGCAAAATATCGAGGAAGCACTGATAATGCACCTGGTCCGAGGCACAGCCTAGGCTATGAATCCATTCTTCCTCTACTTCAGGAAGCAGGGGGGAAAGTTCATGGCCATGGCTTCCCATAATCTACCAGCTAAGAGTCCACCAGGTTGATAGAAAACCTGCTAATGCAGGGAAGGGCAACCTGATATTGTTGGTCTCCAACTCCCATCATCCTGACCAGTGGTCACTGGTTCCTCATCCCTGGTCTAATCCTTTTGAAGAAAGGTGGTACATATGGCAAATTTGAGGTTGGAATGAGTATATACAGTACTGTGAGTTCCCTTTAACATACATTTCTTTCTCTGATTTTCAGTAAAGAGATAGGAAGTTAAAAAGTTATCCCAGAAAATGCACCCTCCCTCTCTCATATTATATGGATGCGCCACATGTGAAAATCGTGGAAAGTGTAAATTGGGAACTGCTGGGATACTTCTATCTAGAAGGGAAAATAAACCAAATGTGGATTGAAGAAATGAAAGAGTTTCACAATAGTGAAAGGATGGTCTTTAAACCCAGAGATTGGCTGGGGATTATGAAGGCATCTGGGGGCAATTTATAGAAGATTATGTACATGACACATAGTGGCACAGTGACAGGAGAATGGAAGGCGAGGGAAATAACCCATGGTGCTTTCACAATCCCTGGCTGAGCCCCTTCTGTCCTCTGTGCACTCACATGCTTCAGATCCATTCTACTACTATCCCTTCCCGAACAGAATCAGCCTTGGCATTTGCACCTCTGATCAGTCTACAGCTGATGGCCAGCAAAGAACGTCTGTTACGGAGCCTGAGAGGATAATGAAAGCTCTGCCTCAGATGCTAAGATTCTGACCTGTTCAAATTCACACAAACAAGCCATGCTTTCTGTCAGCAAGGGCCAAGTGCATGTGAGACCTGACAGGGCTCCGTAGCATCTTTTATCTTCCTCAGATACTGACATTTATCATTTGATATTTATAAACTGATTAAAACTCATGTGGAAGATTTCTTCACCCAAGGCCCCATCTGCACACTTTTATATGTTTAAATCAGCATCACGCCACTTGAAGCAGTCATGGCTTCCCTGCAAAGAATACTGGGAACTGTAGTCTGTTCAGGATCCTGCGTGTTGTGAGGGGTCCCCCTCACAGAGTTACAATTTCCAGAGTGGTGCAACAATTAATACCTCTTTCTAGGGAACTCTGGTAATTGTGGTTCTGAGAGGGGAGGGTTGGGGGGAGGCTCTTAGCAACTCTCAGCACCCTTAATAAACTCCCAGGATTCTTTAGGGAAAGCCATGACTGTTTAAAAGTGGTATGATGATGCTTTAGATTTATAGTGCAGATGGGGCCTAGGTGAAAGATACAGGAAACAGCATCCAATTGCGGGAGTACTCAGGAAGCAACTACAGGGGAGGGCTCAAATAGTGGGACAGCTGCCCAGATATCCTCTATAATCACTCTAGAGGTGGCAAGGGATGACATTTGCCCATTTAAGTGGGCCTGGATTTTAATGACTGAACAATCGTAAGATTTCCCCTTTCCCATCAGTGGCTCAGACTAGGAAATATTTCCAGACAAAGGACCCAGCTATCCTATATGACTGCCCCCCCCCCCCGTGTCACTTCTTCACGTAAATGGTAAGAATGATAAATAAACACCAAAGCTGGCAGGTTTTTATGAAGAGCAAGTGAATGGAGGAGCTATAAAGGAGAGAGACAGGAATGGTCGAGGATACAGTACCAGGAGGATTCAGCAGAAATAATGAGCTGAATATGGACAAAGGAAAAATGTGTTGGGAGGCCAAATATCTGGAAGAAAGAAAGAAAAAATCCTGACAGTGAGGACTACTAGACTGTGAACTAATTTCCCGAGGGAAATGGTGGGGGATCCATAGCCCGAGTCATTTCAACTGGATGAGACAAAGAACGGGAGAATTAAGAAAGTGGAGGGCAGTTTTGAAGTGATTGGACCTGGGGAGGTCATGGCGGGGGAGCGAGCAGGGAGCATGCGAGCTCGACTGCTTGATGATGTAAAAGCTCCTTTCAGTCGCAATTTCCTTTATTCTGAAATGAAATAATATGCCTCATTCAAGGGCCAGTTGAGAACGGGCTGCCAAACCTGCAGCTGCAAAAGTGCTCATCCCTCCAGGGACAGGTTGAAATGCTAATATGATGCTTACTGATCAAGCCCCAGTATTGTGTGTTCTGCAATAGGGTCTTCTGCTTCACGCTGATTGATAGCAGCCTCAGTGGAAATAAATGCAAACCTGCTTCAGAAATCAGGAGATTGTCCCGTGTTTTCAAAGCATGCTGTGGAGCCCAGCAGGTGAGTCTGGAATTAAGAGAAGGAAGGAGCTGGGACCTTCCTAGACACCCACGACACCTCCCCCAAAATTGCAATTGTCAAGTGCCAGAAAATAAATGAATTAGGAAATTGCCCCTCTTGCTTAGTCTAGGACAGCTATGAGGCAGTCATGCCATAGTGGAAGTTTGTGTGATATATAAGATTTGGCTGCCTAGCATTGAGAAGAAAGAAACCAGCAAGTCTAGGATTTTAATGAAGCAGCTGTTCTCTGATAAAAAGCTTCTGGAACATTCATGGCACAGCATACAGCATTGAGTGAAAATGTCATCTTAGGGCCCAACAACATAGGAGAACTGCAGGGCCGGGCTTCTAAATGTGAGAAAGCATGAATCACCTGAAAAATGGTTGCTGGATAATGTAAAATAAGCAGCAGCAACTACAAGGCATGTGGGAAGTCAAACCCTCCCTCTGCCTGTCACTTTACCCTCTGCATTTGTCCTCAACCACCCCCTCCCACATGTTTTTCTTCCAGCTCTGCTCACTTTTGGTATCTGTTAAGTTCTTACTCACTTTTGTAGGCTCAGAAGAAGACGCCATTTGTCCTCAAATAGGTTAACCTACAACTGTATTGGAAAGTGAATGTAGCCATACTAACAAGCTAAAGCGTGGAGTCCTCGCTCTAACCGATAATAACTGGAGACAAAGCTTAACTTAGCCGCCCATTATTAAATTACTATTATTATTAAATTATTATTAAATTACTATTATTACTCTACCATGACCCATTAATATAATATTAGAGCCTGGCTGAGGAGAAATTGCATTGAGTGACAGACTGCAAAGGGAAGTATGGCAAAGGAGGTAGCAATGGGCTAAGGGATCATCATCCCCAAGAATGGCCCTACTGTTAGGCAGAGTGAAGTGACTGCCTCATGCGGCAAGTGCTGGAACAGATAAGAGCAAGCAATACTGAAGTAAGATTCAACAGCAGATCCCAGCAGCACTTCAGTCAGTGGCATATACAAGTCAACAGTGTTTTCCACAGTCAAGTGATGAATATGTATGTGCACATTGCCCCATAATAAAATGTCAGGCTACACAGGTGCAGCATTAGGTGCTGTTTGTTGTCTCTGACATAGGGCCAGTTCCATCATAATGCCTAATCATGATCTGCAAAGGCCAACCACAGTTTGTCATGATATCCAGATTGATAAACCATGGTTTTCAATCAGGCACCAAACCCAGATCTGAAACTATGGATTAAAACTGGTCTTGAGTTGTTTGGGTGCACATGTTTCGCCAACCTAGATTTAATATGTGGAAAGGGAAGCCATTATCTGACCACCGTGCCAGGTGCGTAGGGCCTCATTTATTAAGCTAGGATCAGATTGTGGAAGAAGCGAAGGAATGAAAAGGAATAATAGGAGCCCTTTATGTTTTGTCTGTTTCCTTCAGCAAGACTCAAGCTGGCAGTCAATAGCAACTGCCTTCTGTTCCTTGTGTGGTATTGTTTTACCTTATCTTGGCACTCTGGCCTGAAAGCTGCCTTCCTTGCAGAAAGAGCTTCTTTTTTTAAAGGGAGAAACCGCTTTGGACACTGTCAAAGTAGTGTCCAACCTAAAGCAAAAAATTGTTTCTGAATTGTTCAACAGATCTGCTCTACTAGTTTTTAGATGTTCCTGTTTTTCAGTCTTAGAGGAGAGTGCAAAATATGGTCTGAAGCTCAACATCAAAAAAACAAAGATCATGGCCACTGGTCCCATCACATCCTGGCAAATAGAAGGGGAAGAAATGGAGGCAGTGAGAGATTTTGCCTTCTTGGGCTCCATGATCACTGCAGATGGCGACAGCAGCCACGAAATTAAAAGACACCTGCTTCTTGGGAGAAAAGCAGTGACAAACCTAGACAGCATCTTAAAAAGCAGAGACATCACCTTGCCGACAAAAATCTGTAAAGTTAAAGCTATGGTTTTCCCAGTAGTGATGTATGGAAGTGAGAGCTGGACCATAAAGAAGACTGATCGCCGAAGAATTGATGCTTTTGAATTATGGTGCTGGAGGAGACTCTTGAGAGTCCCATGGACTGCAAGAAGATCAAACCTATCCATTCTTCAGGAAATCAGCCCTGAGTGCTCACTGGAAGGACAGTGAGGCTCCAATACTTTGGCCACCTCATGAGAAGAAATGACTCAGTGGAAAAGACCCTGATGAGGGCACAAGGAGAAAGGGACAACAGAGGACGAGATGGTTGGACAATGTTCTCGAAACTACCAACATGAATTTGACGAAACTGCGGGAGGCAGTGGAAGACAGGAGTGCCTGGCGTGCTCTGGTCCATGGGGTCACAAAGAGTCAGACACGACTAAATGACTAAACAACTAAACAACAACAACAAGCATTACTTTTACTACTTGGTTGGTTGTTGCTCTGATCTCCTTTGGGAGGAAGGGCATGGTGGAAATTCAAGTAACACTTGAATTTGAATGCAGAAGTTCCTGGGGTCAATCCCCAGGATCTCCAGGTGAGACCAGGAGAGAACCTTGCCTGAAACCTTGAAGAGCTGGGCAAGCCAAAGCAGACAAGTGCTGAGCTACATGGACCAGTGGTCTGACTTAGTATATTTTCCTATGTATGAATGTTATGTTGGATGCAACATGGTTTGACCATGAAATTCAGCTTCCTGAAAACCTTAGCTTTTACTTTGAAAAATTGGTTCATTTCTCATTTTAAGACAAATGTAGCTAATATGCACTTTCTGAAGCAATATCCGAACCAAAACAAAGCCATCCTTCAGAATTTGCCCTTCCCAGAACTTTGCAATCCAGTTCTCCAGCAAAAAAAAAAAGGTACAAAAACACATATATTCAGGTGTGCATAAAAATGCACTTATTAGCGGAATAACATACAAAAATGCATTTTATTGGGGGAAATTGCTTTGCAAAAATGTGTGTATTAGGATAAATTTTATACATATACAGAGAGAGAGAGAAAGAAATTCTCACTCAGATGGTGATGAATTCTCAGAAGGACTTTTAAAAAGACAAATATTGAACATGTGGGAATATAAGAAGTGAATTTAAAATTGGAAAAATGAGAAACTAAGAGAAACCAAAGTTGACAGATTTGGCTTTTCCTATTTGTGATACACAAAGAAAGCTGCCTGATACAGTGAAGCCGATTCAGAATGTGCCATTTTAGAAGCCAGATTTAAAGTAAACTTGATCTTTCTTCTCTTCCTCTCCCACCTTATCCTTCTCCTGCTCACATGTCCATACCTGTGCTGTTCATCTTCATGTCAGCATTTTGCAGACTATGGTTTGTTACACCGCTGCCCTCCTCCTGAATTTTTGCCTCAAGTTGTTCCTTCCTAGTGGCCTCTGTTCTGCTTTTGGTGCTCCTGTAGTCCAGTTTCAAGGCCTCTGAAATATTCACATTGCAAAACCTCTGTCGCATTAAAATCAACAATCAGCTGGAAGTCATCCTTCTTTCATTATATTTGGCAATCGAATCTGGAGCGTCTAAAAAGGCCTCCACCCTGCAGCTGTATCTCATCAGTGATCCTGCTTAAATGCAAGGAGTTGGCAGGGACAGCAAATGTTCCCCAACTGCAACCTGTTTCCAAGTGACATCTCAGAAGCATTTTTAGAAACAACTTTCTGTGTCGCTCTGCAGCAGGGGTGTCTGGAAAATGTGTTGCTTTGATTCTGAAGTACATCTGATGTGCTTCCCCAGCTGATTAAATGGACTGGTTCATGCACACATATGATTCTCGAGTCGCAACACACTACTGTGTTACTGAGTTTCAACATTTGCACGTAAGAATCATCACAGAGCAAACACAACACAGGCAGAACATTTCCATAGGCTCACATACACAGCTGAGTTCATGTATTTAACTTTGCACATTGTTCACTGCCATTATAGTGGCACAGAAGTACTTTTATAAATAAATGAAAGAGCTAGGTAAAGGTAAAGGTAAAGGGACCCCTGACCATTAGGTCCAGTTGTGACCGACTCTGGGGTTGTGGCGCTCATCTCGCTTTATTGGCCGAGGGAGCTGGCATACAGCTTCCGGTCATGTGGCCAGCATGACTAAGCCACTTCTGGCGAAACAGAGCAGCACACGGAAACATCATTTACCTTCCCGCTAGAGCGGTACCTATTTATCTACTTGAACTTTGTGCTTTCAAACTGCTAGGTTGGCAGGAGCAGGGACCGAGCAACGGGAGCTCACCCCGTTGCGGGGATTCGAACTGCTCACCTTCTGATCAGCAAGTCCTAGGCTCTGTGGTTTAACCCACAGCGCCAACCGCGTCCCTAATGAAAGAGCTCTGTCAGTATAAAACCTGGTATTTGTAGTCTTCTCCCATTGGCTCTAATGGGAGAGATAGCTCCTCCAGCTCCACTTTTTGTGTGCGTTTGGCCCCCTTCCCTTCCTGAATTCTAGGTGGCTTGGTGCTGCAGAGCAATTGCCAGCAGACCAGAGGCACAGTTCTGTGCCCGCACATCCCCAGCCATAAGATTGTTCTGCAAGCAATCAAGTAATATATGTATTTGTGCGGGGTGGCATGAACTGAGCACTGAATAAATAATCGACTTTCATAACACCTCAGACGGTGCTTTTCAAGGACGTCGGCTCACACATTCAATTATGAATCATCAAGTGTAGGATAATCAGTTAAGAAGAAGAAAAAAGTGTGAATATGCACTTGTGAGCCAAGCCTGATGATTATGTCACCGAGTAATGAGAAACCGAACAGTGTACATATGTGTATAATCCCTGCTCTGGGATAAATATTATTAAGGGTAGGAGAGAAATACCATACATACTATTTGGGGGGAGGGTTTAAATCAACCTCCATCTCAATGTGGAGCAACGGTGAATGTACAAAGCGTTCCTTGCCATTTGTTAATGAAGGTGAAACTGAGTAGGAATATCAAGCATGCATTAATTGGCACAATGTCAATGTTGCTAATTAACCTCAACAAAGGAATGACTCAGTATGTATGTCAGTTTATCATATAATGTTCATTACAACACATGTAGACGTGCAAGACTCAGTACTTCCTTTTGTCTGAATCGTTCACCATTCAGCTTCATTGAGTTACAGCCTCAAGCATTACGTATATGTATCTTGCACCATGCAGCAGATACATGTACAGAGGTCCCTTGATTCTCAAATGCCTTTGTACTCAAACAACTTGGAACCCAAACACTGCAAACCGGTTTGCGAACTTTTTTCAGAAGCCAAACGTGGTCCGTTTTGAATGTTACACTTCCGATTTGAGTGCCACACTTTCGTTTTGAGTGTTACACTGAGGTCTTTTTGTTTTTGCTGTTTATTTTGCGACTCTTTTTTTTATGACTGTGTGGAACCCAGTTCAGCTACTGATTGTGTGACTTCAGTACATTGTTTATTACTTTTATTTTATGGATCAATGGCCTTGTCAGACAGTAAAGTTCATGTTAAATTGCTGTTTTAGAGGTTGTTTTTAAAAGTCTGGAAAAGATTAATCCATTTTGCATTATTTTCTATGGGAAAGCGTGCCTTGGTTTTGGAACAGACTTCCGGAATGGATTAGTTTTGAGAACCAAGGTGCCATTATACAACTTTGTCGTGTCCCTTTAAACAAAAAGCACCTTAAGAAGACAAAATGGAAGTGGCAGATACTGTGATTGTAATGTGAGAGTGCCCTTGTGACACTTATAGAAGAATCACAGCGCCCTGGAAGAAGCAGAAGCAGTAGAAGGAGATACTAGGTGAAATGCGCATAACGTGACAATTCTGGCTTTTGGTTCTGTGGGGCTCTGGGGCAAACTGTCCTTAGTGAACTCTGCTTTTCCTCGCTGTTTTTACAACAGCCAATTCACTTGCCTTCTCCTTGAGCACATTTATCACAGCTGCTCAGAGGGGAGGTAAAAAGGTAAAGGACCTCTGACAGTTAAGTCCAGTTGCAAGCAACTCTGGGGTTGCAGCGCTCATCTCGCTTTACTGGCCGAGGGAGCTGGCGTTTGTCTGCAGACAGTTTTTCTGGGTCATGTGTCCAGCATGACTAAGCCACTTCTGGAGAAACCAGAGCAGCACACGGAAATGCTGTTTACCTTCCTGCCGGAGCGGTACCTATTTATCTACTTGCACTTTGACATGCTTTTGAACTGCTAGGTTGGCAGGAGCAGGGACTGAGCAACAGGAGCTCACCCCATCACGGGGATCGAACCACCGACTTTCCGATCGGCAAGCCCAGTGGTTTAGACCACAGTGCCACCTGCGTTCTGGGAAAGGACAAGCCAATTGGAGGAAAATGGCCCCCTCTCCACTCTTGCCACTGCCCACTTGTTTAGGCTGAAGCCGTGAACAGGAAATGACAGTGAGGAAGAGGAGGAGCTCCAGGTATTGGCCCTGGGCCCCTTATGGGGACATGGGCCTTGGCAGGTGCCCAGTGATGCTGACCACTGATGCTGGCCCTGGTCACTGAGGGATAAGGTGTAGGGTGCATGCATTGGTAGTGTGCTCTTTCCTGGTAGAAGCAAATGCTCAGTTTAATGCTGACCTCAAATGCCAGCACCCTGCCTTGCAAGTGTGGATTCATATTCACAAGAAGTAATTGCGAGGCGTTGCCATAGGAAACAAGCGCCTTTAATAAGAAAAGTGTAGGCAGTTGTAGACTTTGGCAGGCAAGAGGGAGTAGGAGGCCATTTGGCTTTCTGGAATACCGAATCATATTTGGTCAATAGGGGATGATAATGCGTTTCTTCACCCCCTGGGTCCCTGCCAAGGGACTTCGTGTTTCCGCAAAGATGGAAAGATCCTTTGGTTCCCCATCTTGTTCATCCCCATTTTGCCTTTTCAAACCTCCTGCATCTGATGGTATTAGACAGGCATAGAATCCCAAGAGAATTAGTGTGGCGGCTGCAATTATCTCCATTGCATAATTAAAAGCATTGGTGTCCTTGATCACAGGCCACTATGACCCAGAAACAGGGAAGAATATGGTGGCCCTGGTTGCATCGTCTTGGCGGCAGCCTGGATGATGGACTGGGTGGCAGGAGAAGCTGGGTGGCTAAGATAAATGAGAGGGTTCGGTAAGGAGTGAGGAGGAATCCTTGCTACCCTTCAGCCCAGCCTAGGTCTCCATTTTCCTTATTCTTTCACTTGCCTGGAAGAAGCTGTTCACAAAGATAAGCTGAGCCACTTTCATGGAAAGCCCTCTTCTTTCAATTTGGGCTAAAGGTCTTTCTCACCCATGTGTGCATGTGGGGAGACAACAGAAAGGAATCAAAACAGCGATCAAAACTGCCCCTGGTTCAGGGATGGTACAAAGTAGAAAATCTACAAGTAGGACCTGATGCAAAGGCCTTGTTTGCACCATAAAAATTGCCCTAGTTGCCATACGTCCGGGTTTTCCTGGGCATTTTGCCCATTCCTGGGGAAACCCGGATGTATGGCAGCCCTACACTGAAAGCACCATAATAGTACTTTAAATAGCGATGTCTTCCTCCAAAGAATTCTGGAAACTGACATTTGTTAAGTGTGTTGAAAATTTCTTGGGAGACACCTGTTCCCTTCCAAAAAGCAACAATTATCAGAGTGATTTAGCAGTCAATTCCGCTTCCCAGGCAACTCTGAGAATTGGAGCTCTGCAACTGGCTGAGTATATCACTAGTTAAAGGTGCTGTCTATCATAATTTCACCAGTATATCTACAAGTGACTGACTGAAACTGCTAAGAAAATGAAGCAAACTTCCTATGACAAATGAGCCGGTTGCTTGTGGACGTAATGTGCTTTCCTTCTTTTGAGCTGTGCCAATGCGGCTGGGGGCAGAATGAGAGAAAGAAGGGGGAATGAGAGAGAGGAAAGGAGGAGGCAAATTGTGTGTGTGTGTGGGTGGGTGGGTGTGTGGGTGTGCACATGAGGGATCAATGATATGCAGGCATGTGCATGTGTGAATGGAAGGATGAGGGTATGTGAGAAAGGGGAGAACAATTAGATGAATAGGGTGCCTGCTTGTGTATGTCTGAATAAATGGTTGGATGGTGTGTGTGATTAAAAGAGAAAGCATGTGGGGGGGTTCTGGCCCCTCCTACCATCTGCTCCAACCCCTGCCCCTCCTGAACATGTGACCCTCTACAGATCACCCCCAAGAGAATGCAGCCCCATAGCGGGGGAGTATTCCCTATCCCTGAGACAGATGAAGTGACTCGGTTTAATAAAATCCTTAAAATAAAATAAAAAAGTGGATTCCATCGTAAGAGAGTTACTACAAATCAATTGGCTTTAAGCAGAAAGTAGTTGAATTGTGACTGCAGCAGAGGCCGGAGAAAGGGAAAGTATTACTTACAGCTACCCAGGCTGCACGAACAAACAGGCCTCTGATGCTTCAGAAAAAAAGAGAACACTGATTGTCAGCACAACATCATTAATCATGATGCTAAATTGCCTTATTGTGGAATATAGTATATCGGAAGCAGCTGTCAGATGAGCACATCCAAATGCTCCTGATGCACTTATATTGATTTTCAGCGTATTGTCTGTTCCAAATGTAAGATGTAATTAGATAACTGCTGGGTGAAATCCTGGCTGCATTTAAGTCACTGGGAGATTTGTAATTGATTGGCCCGAGATTCTACTCATAGATATCAGTAACTTTCAGCCACAGCCTCATTGACACTAGTCCTGTTGAATAAATGCTTGCCCTGCATCTAGCAGTCATATCCTATGCATGGAAGTCAGCCTTATACTGTGCTCAGTGGGGCTTCCTCTCGGGTAAGCATGCATGGGATTGTGGCTTTACCCTTCCTTTGCCTCCTGTGAAGATTAAGTTGTATTTTGTTTTTTGAATAAGGCTGATACCTGAAGGAAGGAGGAAGAGCAAAGGGATCTTGAGAATATGTTTACTCAAAGCCCAACAAATAGGAGCTCTATGAGCCCTGGAAAATTTGCTCCCTGCCTTGTAGGCCTTTCCCCATCTGACTTCGGAGGACAGGTCTCCTAACTGACTGCAGCTACAAAAACTGAGGCTGCCCTACCCTCTGGGCTGGAGTTTGCTTACGGGATTGTGTTGCAGGGTTGGTGTGATAGATAGATAGATGATAGATAGATATCTTTATTTTAGATCTAATTGTGATTTATGTGGACATTGTTTAATTTGGTTGTGTATTTTTGACGTTTATTGTTTATAACTACTTTTGTTATGGGACGCGGGTGGCACTGTGGTCTAAACCACTGAGCCTAGGGTTTGCCAATCAGAAGGGCGGCGGTTCGAGTCCCTGCAACGGGGTGAGCTCCCGTTGTTCGGTCCCAGCTCCTGCCCACCTAGCAGTTCGAAAGCACGTCAAAGTGCAAGTAGATAAATAGGTACCGCTCTGGCGGGAAGGTAAACAGCGTTTCCGTGCACTGCTCTGGTTCGCCAGAAGTGGCTTAGTCATGCTGGCTGCATGAGCTGGAAGCTGTACACCGGCTCCCTCGGCCAGTAAAGCGAGATGAGCGCCGCAACCCCAGAGTCAGTCACGACTGGACTTAACAGTCAGGGGTCCCTTTACCTTTCTTACGTTGCAATTCTGCAATTTTTTTCATGCTATAAGCTGCATTGAGCATGGTTTGAACTATGGAAAGGCAGCATACAAATAACATGTATGTAAGATAGGAAGAAGGTAGGGTGCTACTTATATTGAGCCAAGCCATTGATCCAACTAGCTTGGGGTTGCCTGCACAGGCTGGCAGCAGCTCCCCAGGGTTTCAAACAGAGGCCATTTCCACTCCTAACTGAAGATGCTGGGGACTGAACCTGGGACCTCTGATGTTGTCTCACTGAGCTGTGTCCGTTCCATCGTGAGGCTCCGTGCCATCGCTCTGATTGGGAAAGGGAAAGCGGCCGAGCAGCTGGATGCTAAGAAGCTGAGCAGGGAAAGGTCCCAGGCAGGCAGAGAGCCAAAGGAGGAACCTGAGAGGGCGCATGAAAGAAACACAGAACTAAGAAAACAAGAGGCCTAAAAGAAGGGGCTGATGGGAAAGCCTCTGCAGAGCAGCCTGGGCAGGGACCAAGTGGGCTGGATATTGTGTTTGAAAAGAGCCAAGGTTCAACAAAGCTGAACAAGCAATGGCAGTGGGGAAGGCTAAAATCCTCTGCTCACTTACATGAGAGCATGTACCATTGAATTTAATGGGGCTTCTGAGTAGCCATGCACTCTTATGGGTGGAATTTAACTAGCAAAATATTTGGTTGCATGTTGTTGTTTTCAAAGTCTTTTCCAAATGCGAAGATGCTATGTTTTTCCTGTATTTACTTCTAGATAATTTTATGTCATTGCTATTTATTTAGATACATATTCTACCTTCAACAAATTGGCAGGGACATACTGTCGAAAATAAATACGGCTTGTATAAACTTTTTTTGTAACCATGCATTAGCACACTTTTTATGTACGTATCTTCCCTGGTCCCAACCCCCCCTTTTTCTAAAAAAGAAAATAAAGAAAAAAACTGCCATGCTGAATTAAATGGATCACAAATGATAGCTAGCAAGACTAATATTTACTTATTTACTAATTATTTATCAAGATTTCTGCGCTGTTTATGATCTGACTCCAGAGAGGAAGTGGTGACTGCCAAAAGAATTCAAAGGAAATCAAAATTAATCCCTTCTGGTCCTGCAGATGGCAGAGTACAATATGAAGTTAACTTTCTGTGTTAGCAAACAAAAAAGGAATGCAGAGGTGAATAAAGTAGAGGTTATAATAACCCCAATCATTTATAAAACATTAATGAGAGAATTTCCTACTTTCATTTTCAAGTAAAGTGAAGTTTCTAGCCCTCATGGTGAAATATAACTTGAAATATAACAAAAATAAGCTCAGAAGAAAATATGTGGCTCTACAAGTGCTGACAATTACAAATCTGTTTAGTCAATAGCCATAATGTTTAAAGTGCATGGATTTTTTGATTTTTTGTTTAGCCTTGTGTACATCATGCAAAAACAATGTGAAAATACACCTTGGGCAAGTAGGGCCAACTGACTCTACCTGCCATATGCATGTACATCAAAAGATACAATTTTAGTTGCCGTATAACAGCAATGTGCACTCATCAAAACTGTACCTTGTAAAAAACATCCATAAACTATGTCTTCCAGATTAACATGGTCATCTGTGTCATCACTGTTGTTCTCAAGAAGTTGTCACGACTGAGGAGGACAAAGAAGAATGGCCAATATAAAAACCCACAATAACAAAACTATGCATTGTGAGTTTAATGCAGCTAACCAGTAAAGGTAAAGGGACCCCTGACCATTAGGTCCAGTCGTGACCGACTCTGGGGTTGCGGCGCTCATCTCGCTTTATTGTATAAGATATATCTGTATAAGATGGTGCACCATAGTTCACTTTATTGATTTAAAATTGTTTGTGCCCCGCTCTTCCTCCATAAGGAGATCAGAGCAACGTGCAATAAAGTGAACAGTAAAGCAGTATAAAACAGCAGACAAAACTTGCATCAGCCAAAATACTGTGGAGCGCTCAAAAATGTAAAATGTCTTCCTAAATGCAGACATTGAAGGGCTGGCATCTAGTCCCAGTAATCATAAGCAGCAAGGGCTTGGTGATAATAATAATAATACTGTAATCATCATCATCATCATCATCATCATCTTTTACTAGACAGCACAGGAATTTGAGGCACACATATTTGAAACAAATATGAAAATTTCAAATAATGATCCCAACTCTAAAATAACATGGTGCAAAAACAGTTTTTTACATACAGTGGTACCTCGCAAGACGAATGCCTCATAAGACGAAAAACTCGCAAAACGAAAGAGTTTTTCGTTTTTTGAGTTGCTTTGCAAGACGGATTTCCCTATGGGCTTGCTTCGCAAGACGAAAACGTCTTGCAAGTTTGTTTCCTTTGTCTTGCAAGCTTGTTTCCTTTTTCTTAAAACCGTGCATTCACTTCGAGGAGCAACTCATAGCACGCGGTGTGGTAGCCTTTTTTGAGGTTTTTGAAGACTTTGGTGATTTCTGAAGCTTTTCCAAAGTCCGTGCTTCGCAAGACGAAAAAATCGCAAGACGAAAAAACTCGCGGAACGAATTAATTTCGTCTTGCGAGGCACCGCTGTATGTCCCATTGATTGCAGCAAGTAGGATTGCCAATTACTGCCAGGATCTGTAGGCTATTAACATATCTGTCTGTTGTCTATATAATACCAACTTTGCACTCAGAGACAACACAGTGTTTACAATTCAACAGTCTAAGAGAGGAGCAGGTGGTGGTGGTGGCTGAACCATTTTCAGCCTAGGGGCCACATTACCTTGCGGACAAACTTCTGGAGGGCCGGGCCAAAGGCCAAAGTGGCTATAGCTAAAGGCAAAAGTAGGCAGAGCGACAGATGCAACTTTTACTACCTTAGTGGAAGAGGCTGCCTTCCAGCCATGCTGAAGTAAGAGATTTGTTTCTGCACGCATCTACCTGCACCTTCCATCCGACAAGCAGGAGACGTTACTGCAGTTCAAGGACCAATGATACTTGTCTTCAGCTGCTGGGACCACTGTTACATTTACAGCTGACTTACGCTGGGTCAGAACAGCGGCATCCTTATGTTGTTGTTACTGTATTATTTTGAAGTGGGTCCCTAAGTGCTGCTCTTTTCGGTGGGGTTTATTCCCTCATAAGCATGTTCAGAACTGCAGCCTTAAGCTGCTTTAAAGAATGCTGAGCACTATTAGGTGTCAATAATTCATCAGCGCTGCAAACATCTGAATGTGCCTTGTTTCAGCAGGCAGGGAGTTGTGCTGAAAACATTATATTAACTTGCCTTTTAGTTCACCAGTGTCACTTGAGAGGCCTAGTCATTGTGTGATTGCTGATTGCACTTCTGGTGCGCAGCTTGCGGCTTTTTTAATTCAAAGCCTGTAGCATATTGACATAGAACTGGTGCAGAGTGGTAATTAATCATTAATATATTCCTTGTATGAATACCACACATTATGCCTGGTTCTTTAATCTGTGCCAGTTAAAAACACACATTTAATCTTTGTACATTGCACTCTGCATAGCCAAACAATGCTGGTGCAAGGATGGCGAGCCCAACATGAAGGCCCATTTCTGTTCATTAAATACACTAATCCACACAGCTGGGCACTTTATTCTTCGACAGACAGATGAGTCACTCAGACATGCTGAACAATGTTTGCTGCTGCCTCACTCTCAACCTGCAAAATCTCCATCAGGGTGGAGAACCTCTCACACTCTGGATGTGGTTGGGCTGTAACAACTGGAAAACAGGTTCCCTATCTCTGTTCCCCATAAGTTGCACACATACCAAAGATTTAAAGCCTGTGACTCCCCACCCCACCCAAATAATAGTTTGTTAATAATAATAATAATAATAATAATAATTTTTTTATTATTTCTACCCTGCCCATCTTTCTGGGTTTCCCCAGCCACTCTGGGTGGCTTTCAACAGAACATTAAAAACAGAATAAAACTTCAAACATTAAAAACTTCCCTAAACAGGGCTGCATTCAGATGTCTTCTAAAAGTCAGATAGTTGTTTATTCTCTTGACATCTGATGGGAGGGCATTCCACAGGGCGGGCGCCACTACCAAGAAGGCCCTCTGCCTGTTAAGGGTGCTGGAAATTGCAGCCCTGTGATGGGTAAAGTACAGTTCCCGGGATTCTTTGTGGGGGAAACACGTGCTTTAAATATATGGTGTGTACGCAGTCTTATATATGACTCAACTTAGAAGTTGAGCAAAAACTTACAGAGTTAAGGACATTGCTGTTAACAGTGTAAACTTGATCAGGAGGTGAGAGCAGGAAGAATGGCCAGATTGGAACCAGTAAATGTACACCATCCTTTTAAAAAAATACATCATCAGTAGATGATGATGATCAGTAGATCAGCAGTAACTTCTCCTACCTGCTCTTTCCACCTATTGTAGCAAGTAGAACTGCAGGTTTTCCATGCACCAGGCAAAGGTTGCCCCTGTTGAATTTCTGTCTGTCACACAGCAGAACTTCTGCCACAGGAACTCGGGGAGAAACGTAAATTGGGCTTAATAGGTAGCTTATGCTGGAGGCTTCCTACAAACTCGAAAGAGGCAATCAGTAGTCAGTGCAATTTGGTGTATGTTTTAATAGCCTCAGGGTCCAGATGCAATCAAATCATAGCTGAAAGCTATAAATAAGCAGGATGCTGGAGGAAAGAGTTAGCAACAGGTTCATTTTCAATAGAATGTATTTTCATCTGAATGTGATTTTTTAGAAGTGACATGCTCTAAGGCTTTTTACCTGGCCACTCTGTTTGAAGTAGATATGGAGCTCGTGAAATTTGCTGATGTTAATGACTAGCCCCTCCTACCTCTGGAGATAGGATTTGGCTTCTCAAAGCAGGGGTGATCAAATATAACATATATTAATGTCCCTATGAAAACTTCAGAATCAAAAACAGGGATGTTGACAAAGCACTCCTTCTGTATGTGTGAATGTATGCATGTTGAGCCAAGGGTCCCTACAGACAAATAATACAGGCTTTTTGCTTAACTCTGTACTGACTATAACACTGGTCTTCAACTGGTGGATTGGGACCCACAAATCAGCCATGCCCTACTCTTAGGTGAGTGCCACGGCTAAGTTGTTTGTTGTCATTGTTTTTTAAGGGTTCTTTTTTTTTTACAAGAAAAATGGAAATAATTATTGCCAGGGTTAGTGAAAGGACCCAAGATTATTCAATTACAAGCTCTGCTTTCCAAAGTATTTATATAACTGGTTTCCTTTTGCATCAGTTTACCTTGGAAGAAGAAAGATGGACAGTGGCAGGGCAAAATCAAGCGGGTCGGACGTTGCAAGTCTGAACTGAAATGGGCTCTAGCTTCAAAAAGACTATAGGGCTGTTTGGCAGATGGTAGCATTTATTAGAATGTCTCATGAGTCCTGAACACAAATATGAATGCTAAATGGCTGGAGAGAGTTGCTTTGCTTTGCTTCTGTTGTTGCCTTAATCAGAAGTGGTTTGCAGTATCCCAGGGGGGCAGTTCTGGTGGTGAATCCCTGCAGCAAAATGTTGAGGAATTACCTGTTCCTGTTTGTCTGGTGCCTCTCTCAGATAATGCTGGACTGCAATTCCCATCAGTCCCATCAGCTAGGGTGACCCCTGGGTCAGGATTGGAATCTGACAACACCTGGAGGGTCATGGGTTAGCCATCTCTGGTCTAGGGGAATTGTGGGCTGTTTCCTTCTGGCAAAGATGCTGGGGAGGTAGAGCTGCAAAAGCTAGGCTAGTTTTCTGTTTGCAAGAAACCAATGAACAGAGACCTCCAAGCCTCATTAAAGCTACATTATGAGAGGGATATCAGATTTACCTGAAAATTGCAGGTGCCTGAGGCGAGAAGGGAAAAATCTCTTGAGGAATGTGGCACCTGCGTTCTTCCAATATACTTTTCTGAGGTGAATTGGCTTATGTTGCTGCTGTGAAAGAGAGAAAGGAGTGTGGAAAAAGTGGAGGTTTAATTTAATCCCTTCCTTTTGCCTGAGGATTTGGAAGTTGTTGTAGTATTTTGGATTGATAATTGGGCAACAGATAGAAGGGAAAAGACCTTTGGGGGCTACAGACAGAGAATGTGTAGGTCTTATGTTGCTTTGTATAGCCAAACTCTGACCGGATCAGGAATTCAAGGCCAGGGAGGAAGAGGTGAGGCTTAAATTCACCACTGTAGAAGAAGCGTGTGATCCTGAGCACAGTTACTAGGGGGATAAGTGTCCCAGGAACAGCTTCGACTAGATGGCTAAACCAGGCGAGGGTAGCTGATGGATCCTAAATCCTCTGAGTTAGAGACTTCCCTTGCATGCAAAGACAGGCTTTGGCAGACTGAGTGGGCGAGACCCATAGTAGGTCCAATGGCCAAGAAGGCAGTTTCTGCATGTGCTGTAGAGGGAAATGATGGGGCAGATGGGGCTCATCAACCTGGGAAGGTAGCTCTTCTAGGAGAAGGAAAACTCTGATCCTAAACCTCCACTGCTTTGTGGGAAATCTTCAGGAGAAGAATCTGGAACGGAATCCCCAAGATGGTTGGATGGCGCCTTGTACGCCTCTTTCTGGCAACCCCTGTAGCTAAGCTGGTGCCGAACATATTTCTCTGTTTTCCTTTGGGCCATATCAGCGAGGCTGAGGAGCAGGGGTCTTGTCATCTTGGCGGCCCAGGACCTGCATACACACTGCCCGGGCTTGCTACCCAGAGAGGCACTTCAGTGCTGCTAAAACAGTGGTTTGACTTCACCTCCAGAAGTGCACTCCATTGTCTCTTGAGGCAGACAGATGCCAACAATTAATCTATTGCAGCAAAAGGGCATGCTAAATGTATTGTGTTGCAAACTTTTGTGGGGTAGTCCATCATATGTATCCCCTATGCATGGGCCTTGAACATGGGTGGGGAATCTCTGGCCTGCCAGGCTGTTTTCCCCAAACCATGCCCACATGCCCTACACCAGACCTCACTTCCTTGGAAGGATGTCAATATTCAAAGTAAATCATCCCTGCTCCCCCACCCCAACAGCCAGGGCTTGTCAGCAGGCAAAAGATAGTCTGACAATTCCACTGGAGGTGAAACATAAGCAAAATAAGCAGTGACCATTCATAATACCAGTAATTGGTGACCACAATATCTTATAATAGCTGAGTAAATGTAAACACTTGTAGTAGGACAGGAAACCATTGTCTGTACTCGGGCCCAAAATAATAGCCTATTTAGTTACTAGTTCCATTACAACTATTTCATGCTGGAATCTATTTTGAATTTCCTCTGAATAGCAATTTCCAGGTCAGCAGCAGAGTATGTAGACTGAAATGTTCCTCTACTGGTTTCTGGATGCTGACACCCTTTCTGATATCAGCTCCCTAACCTAACAGGTTTTTGTCCTTACATCTAACCTCGCCTTGTACAATTTATTTTCTTGTACACATGTGTGCAGAGGAGGAGGGTAACACTCTATACATCTGATGAAGTGGACCACAAAAGCTTGTGCTGATCTCCGCAGTCTTTCTACATCTGAAAAGGGGTTGGAAAGATCGTGAAAATCCACACGTGTATCAACTATGCACAGTGGTGTGTGAAGAGTTCTGGCCTCCTGTGACACATACACCCATCCAATTTTCATCATATGAAATGGTGGAAGTCTTCCCTCTGGTCCACTTTACCCCATGACTTCCATAATCAGAATTGCATGGACTGGCCTTGAGACAGGGTGGCTACTTAACATCCCATCCCCCATATTGGGACACTGATTTTCTTTTTTTTTTAATTGCATGCAGACTTAGGTACACACGTATGTACTTATATATACACATTTAGAAAATATTTGTTTCTAATTAAAATAGAAATGCATCTCCCCATAGTAGGCCGGACTGTGGCCAGGAGACCTGTGTGTCTGCTCAGTTTTGCTCCCAGGTGCTGTTGGACTTGAAGGCCACATCCTCCCTTTTCTTTCTTAGGGATCTTTTTCTTTAAACATGGTCTTTAAGACTTGGCCTGGGTGGGCAGCCTTTCAAACAAAGGGCCATCCTCTATCAAATAAAGACACAGACCCTCTCCACCTTGAGAGTACAGTGGTACCTCGGTTTCCAAACTTAATCTGTTCCTGAAGTCCATTCTTAAACTGAGGAGCGCTTTCCCTAATGAGGCCTCCCACTGCCGGTGCCCTTCCACCGTTCGGATCCTGTTCTTAGACCGAGGTAAAGTTCGCAAACCGGGACACTACTTCCAATTTTGCGGAGTTCATAAACCAAATCGTTTGTAAACAGGACTGTTCTTAAACCGAGGTACCACTGTATGGTGGTATCTCGGGTTACATATGCTTCAGGTTACAGACTCCGCTAACCCAGAAATAGTACCTCGGGTTAAGAACTTTGCTTCAGGATGAGAACAGAAATAGTGCAGCGGCAGCGGGAGACCCCATTAGCTAAAGTGGTCTTCAGGTTAAGAACAGTTTCAGGTTAAGAATAGACCTCCGGAAGGAATTAAGTACTTAACCCGAGGTACCACTGTATATGAAAGCACCTCAGGAGCTTGTTCAAGTGAAGCTGGTGTGCACATGGTCTGGAGTCATTAATCCAGAGCAAAAAAATAAAATAAAAATAAAAATCGCCTCTCTATACACTTGGCCCCGGGGGAATTGTGCAGATTTTCCGGGTGTCGAGACCCAACAAGGGTCTGGCCTTATACAGCCTCTGGAGAGATTTGTTTTTTTAGCCGGGAGTGAGGAGGGAACCCAGAGGCGAGGCCTGCTGTGCCAATAATGTCCTGTGCCAGCCGTTTGCCTGCGGGGACTTTGGGCGGCAACCGCGTCCCAGTGGACCATCCCTGCTGTTTTCCTAGCGCGGAGGCGCAGGAACTGCGTGCAGAGGCGGCAAGTGGGGAGAGAGGAGAGCAGGAACTTCGCTCTTCCTCCGCTGTGTGGTGGTGCCTAGCCAAGCTCGCGTTGGGAGGGGAGAGAGTCCTATTGGTTAGTTTAATTCCGGGGAGTTTGCACAAGCTGCGCCTGGGCTGTTTCGGCCTGGAAACAGATTGACTAGAGACCATGCGTGGTGTGCAGCAAACAATGGGAGGGTGTGTGCTTGCGGCTTTGCTTTATTATTATTATTATTAATAATAATAATAAAAAACACTTCCAGCATTCCCCCCTCCCGCATCCCAGGAAGGCCAGCGGCTTGGGAAACTCAGGCATTGTGCTGGCAGAAGGCAGCAAAACCGTCCTCTCTGCTCTTTCCCCGCACCCAAAAGCAGCATCAAGGGAACACAGCGCCCAGCTGGCAGCCAGACATGGGTGCAGCTGGCACCACCGCGATTGCCTGAGGCGGTGGGACACTGTAATAGAGTCCTTTTAAAAAAAGTGCATTGGAGCGGGGGGGTGGAGGTGGGTGTTCTTCATTTTTCCTCACGGAAAATAAACCAATTTGCTAGCGTCGTAGGTGTCTCAGAACGACCAGCGCCAGCTTTTCCAACGATTGTGTGGACAATCTCCAGAAGCGCGCGCTTTGCTTCCGTTTGAAAAAAAGGGATAATATTAGGCGCTGCGATGCCGCCAGAGCTGGTTCTGGAGAGCGAGGGCTTATTCCAGGATACGATTTCCTAGGAAGATGTCTGCATTCAAAATAAATGGTCCCTGTTTCAACCCTGCAACGCCGGGCGCGCCCTCCGCCGAAAAGCAGCCCCAAAGGAACAGTTCTAGAAAGTAAAAGCACGCGCGGCATGTGGGAAGCAAGCCTGGGAAGGGAGAGAGCAGCTTGTACGGGAGGAAAGACAGGTTTTCTTCTTCGCACCTCGATTTGTCCTGGGAAGCCCAAATGCCTGGGCTCTTTTCCTCCTTGGCGCCTCAGGTTGCTGGCTGGGCTCGACCGACCCAAATGCCTGCAAATCATATGCACACAAGGCAGACTTCCGAGTCACATGCAACGTAGGATCGGGCAGAAAAAAAGTTCTGCAATTCCTGAGGCTTGTTTATAAGCGATTATCCGGTCCCCTTGACAGCATCCACTGGATCCTGTTTTCTCTCTCGGTGGCTGGAAGGAAAAACCGCCGCTGTAGGGAGGGGACAGGGATCTTTCGCCCGCCCGCCCCGCTTCGTTTTCCCGGCCAACTTTCTCCCTCTCTTCACTTTTCCTGTGTGTGTGTCTATACCGAGGAGGCGGAGGCGGCCAGCGCTTCCCTTCTCCTCCGCCCTCTCCTCCCTTGTGTCTGGGGCTTTGGATAGGAGGAAGAGGAAGATGACGAGCCAGTGCAATTAGCCTAACAAGGGGCGGGTGGCGGCGGCGGCGGCAGCAGCAGCAGCAGGAGGCGCGGCGGCGGCGGCGGCGGCTTTTCCCCGGGCCACTGACACATCTTCCTCTTCTCCTCGCCGGGGCGATGAAGGGGGACTTTTCGGAGTTAAGCTGGAAAAGTCCGGCGGGATCTTCTCCCCCCGCCTCCCGTGCAGCTCCTTGAAAAGTGGGAGGAATCCCTTTCCTCCCTCCCTCCCTCCCCAAAGACCCCACCGTGGAGACGGGGCTTGGCTGGGATCTGTGTACACATTCCTCTTTTTTTGTTGCCGTTCCCCCACCAAGAGGCGGATATATTTATACTTCTATATGGTTGGTGGGTTTTTTTGCTCGTCTTAAAAGGGAGAGGCTTTGCTCTCTTCGGTGCATGTGGAAACTGTTCCCCGCTCTTCTTTTCTCCGCGCTCCCCATAGATATTTTTTAAATTTTATTCTGATGCGTCGTCCCCCCTCCAATGTGGACTCCGGCGGATCTGTGCTTCCTTTGTAATTGGGAAATGAAATAATGGCGACCCGTCGGGCAGCGGGGCCACCCGGGGGAGATGGAGACACCCAGCCGCCCGAAGTCGCCAGGAGCTGCAGCCAGGTAGGCAGGGGGCGAAGAAGGAGAAGCCGAGGGGGGGGGGAGCAAGGGCGGGTCCCGAGTCCGGCCCGAGCGGCGTTGGCTGGGTCGGGGGGCGGCGGAGGGAGAGGCGAGAGGGAGCGAGCGCTGCTCCCGTGTTTATGAGCTGGAGCAGCCAGCCAGGGGCGGTAGCCGCCGCGCGCGGGGAATGGCTTGGATTGGAGCGGCTTTAATGGCCGCCCCATCCCTGTTGCCTGCCTGCCTCCCTCTTCCCTTCCTGCCCGCCCGTCCCGGAGTTGCCGGGAGTTGGACGCTAGGAGTTGGCGGCCGCCCCCGACCCTCGAGCGAAGGGAAGGGAAGGGAAGGGGGGGGGAGCCGGGAAGGGGGCGGGAAAAAGAAAGTTTGGAGCTGCCGCCTCTCACCCCCCCCCCCCGCACAATGTTTAGGGTGGGATTTGTTCCCGCGTTTTCCATCGCCCCCAAACCTGGCCGTGGTGTGAAGAGAAAGAAGCCCTCTCTTCTTCCTTTCTCTTACTCTCCCCCCCCAGGCCGTCCCCATTTACGACTTTGGGGAGCCTCCTTCGCCGCACCTCCTCACTGAAAAGACTCTTGTTTTCCATAGAGAGCCAATTGCTCGAGATCTTTGCTGTCTTTTGAAAAATCCCTTTGGTAACAACAGCCCCTAATCTTTCCCTACTTCTGCCCCCCCTTCCCTTTGTCCCATTGATCTGAGGGGGAGAGAGAGAGGGCGGCGCAGTCTTCGTGTGTATGCATATATGTGTGTGTGTGTATTTTAAGACCCTGAATGACACGCTTCCATTTCCCCCTCCTGGTGTGTGTTTCGCTTTTACAGGCAAGCTCCAGCAGATTCCAGTGTGTAGGGGCTTTATAGACAGTGTTCCTCTTCTCTCTGCTCCCCTGTCCAGAGTTGTTCCTGGGATATTCCTATGTGCATCTTTAATTTGGAAAGTTGTATATTTTTAATTCCTTAACGGTGGCACTGCACGTTCGAGACTAATAGCTTGTCCTTAGAAAGGCCCCTGTTTCAACCCTTCATCCCAGGCTCCATATTAATAGTACTAATAGCATTAAATCTCCGCCAGCGCTGTGTTTGTTCTGCACTACACATCAAAGGTGGCTCCTCTTATTCAAATTTTTATGAGGGTTTCCGATGGACTGAGGCATGCTGGAGTATCCTGCTGTGTCTGTGTTTATATGGAGCATATGGTATGTGAAAGTTTCATGCCCCATGCCTTTAAGTCCTTGTGAGGTGGAAGTGTCCTCTGTGTCATTTTCTTATGCTATATATACCCTTGCTTAATATATAAGTGAATTGTAGCTGCATTGCTGTCAATACCCTTTTTGAGAAATGGAATTTGACACTTTTTAAAAATAGTGTTTATTTAAGAGGGGAGCCTTTAATCTACTGTTCTGTCCTTGGCTTACCCGAGTGCTTTGATATAACAGTGCCACGTGGTATTGTAAGATCAATCCTCTGTTAAGTGTGCCTTCTAATATATCTGTACAGCTGGATAAGTTCTGAGTAGAAAAACTTGGTGGAGAACTGTAACAGGTTATTGTTTGTGGCTTAGCATTTGGTGATCTTTGCAGATGATAGCAAGAGATAGATTCTACCCCTCTCCCCTAATCGTTTGTGTGTGTGTGTGTGAGAGAGAGAGAGAGAGAGAGAACATTAAAGCAGAGCAGTGAATGAAGAGAAACAGCTACGATTGATAATTATTTCTCAGTAGTTCGTGCACTGTATAGAAGATGTGGGATCCTGGGCTCTCTGAGACCATTCCTATAATCTGCCTATCATTAGCATGGTAAACCATAATGAATCCCTTCGAGTTGAGGCATATAAAATTGGTAAGATGATACCTTTTCATTGAACCAGCTCCTGTTTATGAGTGTATACAAGCAGTACAGTTCATAGAGATACTTTAGGTTGTTGAGAGCAGTATGGCTGTCTTTCCACCCTGGCAGAGTTTTTATATCCTAAATAAAGATTGCATTTCATTAACAAAAACAGCATTTCCTGTTCTGTGTACCTCATTCTATGGCACCAATAGAGCAGTACATCTTTCTACCAAACTCAGTTGGAGCTGGACCCTCACGGTGGAGCTGGCTGTTTAGTTGGTTCTTCAAAATGAGCAATTCCAAGGTGGACTTACTGGACTTTTTTATTTTCATTTTGGGGCGGAATATCAATTTTAATGCAGCTTTCTTTAGCAGTACCTCGGTTTAAAACTGGAATCGCTTACTGTAGGGTGGATTTAACCAGAGAACACTGGGAATGGTATATAGTTTTCCAACAGATATGGAGACTTCTTTCAGTGTTTTTATGGTCAAGTTTAACATGGTGTTTGAATTGATCTTTGAAGTCATATTTTATGGCATAGGTGACAGCACAGTTTTTGGAACACAGTTTGGATGAATGAACCTTAGCACCTCTGTACGCTGAATAGTCATGACATTTACAGAGTAGGCATACAATATACTTCTGTCGAATTGCAACTCTACTGGAATATTTTCTTATTTAAGTAAAATTTAATCATGCTTTCTGGTGGCCAGACATAGGCTTGCACACTCCTCCTTCCCTTCCCCCTTCTCTTTGGGGTTAATGCTAACTATGGTTAAGCATTGTGTCTGAACCTCCATAAATCTGGTTACTGTTAAGCATAGTTTGAAACTAGCTTCTAATTCTTGTTTCAGTCCCTTAATTTAGAGGTCAACTGCTTTTGCTGGTTCTGTCATGTAATAACTGAACCACTGGTAATACTAACCGAAATAGGAAGAGTGGAAAATTTCTGGCGAAGGATGCCTGTGAGCCAAAGGGGGGATGCTCTTGATTGCCCCGCCACGGTTTGGTGATTAGGCATCATCATGCGTGAAGTAGTCCAGTGCTGACAATAATACATTTTGGCAAACACTATAGTTTGCTGCTGTTGCATCTTAGAGTTTCTTGTTAGATATGAGAACAGAAGACAGCTATATTGTGTACATCTGCTTTTCACTATATGCCACTCTCGAGTTTATATGCACTTGTCCATGTTCCTCTCTGCACAGGGCAAGGGATCTCCTCTTCATTTTGTTTCATCCCACAGTGAGTGGGAGAAAGGAAAAGGGACCAAGTCTGAGGCTTTCTGAAATCTCTTCTAACAAATTTCCCAGGAACAGTGAACCAGACCAGGGCTTGACAGACTTAATAAAAGTGGGAGTCTGAATACACTGTCCTGCTTTGCAGGGCATGCTAAGCCAAACCAATTTAAGCAAGACCATGCACACGCGCAGACTCCTAGAGAGGAGCTTGCCGCCACTTCGACCATCCCCGTTCTTGTTAGCCGTTGTGCTGTGCCAAGCCACAATTTGCTGGAGTGTGTGTTGTCCAAACTGGGACACATGATTAAACTCAACCCTCACTAAGCATGAGCTGTAGCTAAGGACTTAGTTTTGCATGCACGGTGTCCACAAGGGCCAAGAAGGAGCAGAGTGACTACAAGCTCCTCTGAGAAGCCATACATTGTGTGGTCTCACTAGGCAAGGTTTGGCTTAGTGTGCAGTGCAAACCAGCTCACTCTCTCCTCATGGGTACCTTTCACATGTTCCTCTTGAGCTACTTCACAGATAGGAGCATGGCTTTGTCTGGCATGGTGTGTGTTTTTTTTCTGGAAAGCTGAGGAGAATTCTGGGATGTCCTCACATTTTATCATTGGATGTTATATTTGCATGTGTATGAATCAGATGTGAAAACAATCTAGAACCACTTCAGAACAGTCCCACATACTGTGCAATGTTTTGGCGTTATATAATGCAATTCCATTCACAATGTGGTAATCTCTAACATACTATGGAGCAACAGACGGAGTTTCATTTATGAATATAATTAGCCATGCAGTCGAAAGTATATGGATAACTACTATAATGTATGTGTTATACGTGTCTTTACACTCAGTTTCATGGCTTTATTGCTGGTGATGTGATGACAGGAGACGTTAATAGTCTTTAAAAATGGATGCTGTGACTCATTCAAACTCAGGAGGTGTTTACATTAAATTCTTAATTACAGGAGGACTAATTAGTACTGAAACTATTCATGTACCAACTTCAGCACCATTTCATTTCTGTGCGGCTCACTATTCATGCAGACCTAATTGGCCTTGGTTTTCCATCCCCTCCCATCCCAAACACCACTGAGTGATGGAGAGTTAATCCATATCTCTTCCTCCACAATACAGCTGAGATAAAATTCTAGCCATATACCTGCACCTTGGCTGGTGGAATTGATTAGTTCTCTTACTGCTGGGCTCTTTTTTGGGGGCGGGGGAGGACTTCCTTAGGAACTGCTGTTGGATAGTGTAGGATGTTTTTGCAAAGGTTGACTGATTCACATGGCTACTTTTGTGGTGGTGGTGTGGTGCTAACACGTCATGTGTTAAAAATCACAAGTTGTCTGGACCTTAGGAATGCACATTGTTGGTTTTTAAATGCACATCCTCTGAAACTAGGAGTTTGCAAATGCAAATTGATTCTTTGCAGGTTTATTCAGAAGCAAGTCCCATTGACCTCAGTGGGATGTATTCATGAGTTAATGCATGTAGGACTGCAAACTTTCATACAGGGTTAGTGTCTTTGTTTGAATGCAGCCTCTAATATTTTTTTAGAAAATAATGATAGGCAAGTCTTGTTTTCTGTTTAGCTGCCTGCCTTGTATGAAGAATGGGATGAAGATGGGTTGGAACTCAACAACAGAAGTTTCCAGTCATTGTCTGAAACTTCCTGTAACATGTTGGTAATTAGTTGCTCCTGGGGGTGATCATCTGCAATGGTAGATTGTGTGGCTGTAACGGTATTGAGTTCAGCTGCATTTCAGACATTGTGGTCCAACTTGGACAATTGTGTTGGATCACTCACGTGCTTCCTCCTCCCCATTCCTCTTCTCCTTTGGCTGCGAAGAGCAGATCAGAAGCACCCACTTCTAAACTAATCTGTTTTTCTGGGTTCATATGTAACAGGGTGCTCTAGGACATGGGTGGTGTTGTGATCTAAACCACAGAGCTATTCGGGCTTGCTGGTCAGAAGGTCGGCAGTTCGAATCCACACAATGGAGCGAGCTCCTGTTGCTCTGTCCCAGCTCCTGCCAACCTAGCAGTTCGAAAGCACACCAGTGCAAGTAGATATATAGGTACCGGTGTGGCGGGAAGGTAAACGGCATTTCTGTGCACTCTGGTTTCTGTCACAGTGTTCCTTTGTGCCAGAAGCGGTTAAGTCCTGCTGGCCACATGACCCAGTAAACTCTCTGTGGACAAACTCTGGCTCCCTTGGCCTGAAAGCGAGATGAGTACCGCAACCCCATATTCGCCTTTGACTGGACTTAACCGTCCAGGGTTCCTTTACCTTTTTACCTTCTAGTTAGTTTAGAAGTGGAAGCAAAAGTTTTCAGGCTCCTTGAGGCCTGAAAGAG
Organism: Podarcis cretensis; assembly: GCF_951804945.1. Classification (NCBI taxonomy): domain Eukaryota; kingdom Metazoa; phylum Chordata; class Lepidosauria; order Squamata; family Lacertidae; genus Podarcis; species Podarcis cretensis. The sequence goes on from NC_137181.1 coordinate 22,347,756, forward strand.
GAGGGAGAGGGAAAGGAGGTGGTAGGAAGATGAAAGCTTGATCCTTGGATATGCTATGCTAAATAATAGTTCAGTGTTAGATTCAAAAAGGCCTAGTCCTGTGATAAATGGCTCTTTCTTGGTTTCATTTTCCTAGTTGCAAAATTAGACAGTGTACTTTGTACATATTCAGTAATATGCTAGTACTGTAGGATCTTACATTAAAATATATAATACTAATACAACATCTAAAATTAGGTAGTTTTTATGCATGCAAGTGGTTTACGTAGACAGGTGTGTCCAAGGACTGTCACAATTACTATCAGGAGAAAAGTAGCTTGTCGTGAAAGGGCTTCATAACACTTATGTGACACTGAAATAGCACCTTGGCAATGGGGGAAGGACCACTGAGCTTTCTATATGTTTACCTCTCGTCAATCTTTCCCACAGACTCGACACTAATCTAGTAAATGGAATTGCTATGTCACTTCAGGTCAGCCTGCTGCATGGGGGGACCCTTAGTGTTCCTTTTGGACGCGGACAAGGATTTCCTTTGAGAATGGAGAATCTGTGTTGCCAGCTAAGTCTTCATTTGCATTTAAATACTGTACTGCTGTAATATTAGTGAGTTTCAATGTGCATTTATTTGTATATTTCTGTATAGCAACTATGTGGAAATTAAATGGTGCTTTGGTAAAAGATGCCAGTTTTAAAAACTGCTGGCATTACTTTCTCAAAAAAATGTGACAATTGCCATCTTTATCAGTTTCTTTTTTAAAATAAGTATCATTTTATTTACAAAGAGTAATATAGAAAAATGCAAGTATAAATTGCCCCTTCCTATAAAAAAACCCCCAAGAGTAAACAAAATACTTAAGTAACTAAACCAGTGTTAAAACTTTGATTTTTTCATGTTTACTTTGTCCTTTCCTATTAAAAAAAAGAAAGATAAATGGATGTTATCACTTGACTAGAATTCCCCTCCGGAATATGTTTTCATGCAGTTTGGATTATTTATAAACTTTGTGCGCCATGATTTTCTCATGCTCTTCTCCAAAGCTGACAATTTATTCTGTGTTTACCTTTTCAATAGTGATATTTTGCACTTAGAAGAAGCTGTAGCAAATTATGTACACAAATGCAGCTACTCTAAAATTACAGTTTTAAATGTTTGTTGCTGTGAAGAGTTTGCTTACTTGGACATTTTCCTAAGTAGTTACTGAAAGTATAAGATAGAAATACGAGAGTATATGCATAACACTCCAAAGGATTTATGCTGTATATATCATGGGGACAGGGACCCTTTGGTCCTCAGATGTTATCACTCTCCAGCATGCATCAGCCTCAGCCCTTCAAGGTCCATGATTGAGGATAATGGGAAATGTAGTCCAGCAACATTTGTAGAACCACATCCCTGACTTAGAATGCTGTATACAAAATTGACTTCTTTCCTAATGTCAGCAAAGGTCTTGACTTGCTAAGTACACTGAGCAAATACCTCTGGGACTTCATATCAAACCATTAATTTCAGTTGGAATATTTTCCTTTGAGCTGATTTAACCCCAGCGAAGCCAGTGGAACTAAACAAGCTGGAATCCTGGCAGGATTTGAGGTAAAGCAGCAATGCTATCAGGACATTTTAGTGATTATAAGTGGTTTAATACCTTATTCTCTTCCCCACCCCTCTGTGCTCACTTTGTTTCTTGATCACGCTGGGAAACACTTGATACTAATTAAAACTACAAGCTGTTTTAGACTCTGTGAAACAGAGCAACATAAAAAAAACCAATTATGTATTGGCCAGTGACCTTCATCTATCATGAAAATTGCTAGCAATTTTGTACATTCAACAAAAGCCTTGTATACTTCTGTTCTGAGCACAATTACATCTTGAGCACTTCAGGGATAGAACCATCTCCCAACTCTTGCAGAAATGTTTCTCTGCTTAAAAACAATCTACAGTCTACTAAGGAGATTCTCTTACATATTTCAATGGATGAATGGCTATTCTGACTCTAGCTATTGTTAGTGTTGGAACACCCGGAGGTTATCAGGACCACACCCATATCATATCAGGCTGTGAAGAGGCCCTTTCACCTTCAACATAAAGAGTAATGTGATGACTCAAATGTATTTGCACTAGAATAGATAAAATACAGTACCCACGAGTCAGCAAGAGGCTTACTCAAGATGTGGACTTTCATTCCTTGAGTTGGATCATACGTCTAGGAGCTCCTTAGTATAATCTAAGGTTAGTTTTGCATGCCTTTATTCTGAATGGGCCTAATCATAGGCTCAATCATGGACTCAGTCCTATTTGTTTAATAACTTCCTACCCAATGAATTGGGACGTGGGTGGCGCTGTGGGTTAAACCGCAGAGCCTAGGACTTGCCGATCAGAAGGTTGGCGGTTCGAATCCCCGCGGCGGGGTGAGCTCCTTTTGCTCGGTCCCTGCTCCTGCCAACCGAGCAGCTCAAAAGCACGTCAAAGTGCAATTAGATAAATAGGTAACGCTCCGGCGGAAAGGTAAATGGCGTTTTCGTGCGCTGCTCTGGTTCGCCAAGCGGCTTAGTCATGCTGGCTACATGACCCGGAAGCTGAACGCCGGTTCCCTTGGCCAATAAAGCGAGATGAGCACCGCAACCCCAGAGTCGATCACGACTGGACCTAATGGTCAGGGGTCCCTTTACCTTACCCAATGAATTATGTAGGGGCAATGTTGAACAATTTTGCAATTAAAACTCCCAATCCAGTACAGAATAGAATATCATCTTCTAGAGGCCAGGTAGTGTCAGAAGTATTGCACAGACACACCTTGTTAAATGCCATGTCTTAAATTGCTGGTCTTTCACAAGTAGACTGTGAATGAAATGGCAGAATTAGCCCTAGCAGCTATTGTATAGATAGGAGATTTAAACTTTCCAGAGTGACTGTGTCCGTTTTCCTTGACACTGTAGACAGTGGTGGAGCTTCCTTGCTCACACCATTGACTTCAGTTGCGTGGAGGAATCATTCTGTTATAATAGTCATTCTTTTCTCCCTGCTAGGGAACATTCAATTTGCATTAGATGCAAGAGGCAAATCCAGTACTGCGGTGAGTAAACCACTTTGGACAGTAAGTCCTGCACAGTATCTGAATCTTGCTAGCTGTCCCAAGTTTACATCCATTAATATAATAGTATTGCTTATGATTTCTTTATTCTGTTTTCCCAGCCACTGTTGCTTGTGACGGTAAATGATATTCCAGTTCCAACTACAAGTACTCGAGGAACTATGCCTCCAGAACCTAAACCAAATAATATTTTCATTTGTGGTTAAAACATTACCTGTGTGATCTTACCGTTAGTTTGAAAAGGAGGAATTGTGCAATGACTTTAAATAGTTTCAGTAATAAGTCTTCCAAAAACCAAGTAAAAGTCTTGGCTCTACTTCTAAACTAGCGTTGTATTGTACATTCCTCACTTGGATTTGCTGAAAGAGGGCTGTACCCCTGTGGTGCTGATTATATTTCTGGATTGCAGGTTTCAAGTAGATCTTGGCAATTTAAAGGTTGCAGCTGAAGTCTGTGCCTGTTTACTCAGAAGTAAGTCCTACTGGGTTTAGTGGGACATATTCGCAAGGCAATGTACATAGGAGTGCAGCCCTAGTGCATGCTCATTTATTTAAGACCTTATGAAAGGTGGTTGATATGCAAGAGAATGGCAAAGGGTCTTAGTTTAGTTTGTACTTCCAGTCAGATGGAGTCTTTGAGTGGTGCATTTACTCCTTGATAATTTTTGCATTGTTTTGGTCAAGGGGTTATACGGTAATATAAGTCTGTACACATTTTGATATCAAAGAACAGTTCACTAGCATAATTAGTTAAGTATTGCCTAATGTATAATTGCCTAATGTATATATCAAGCTCTTTTGGAACCTGATTTGTGGGATGTTGGCATGCTGTTTGAAGTAATATATCCTCCTTCCTATATTTTAAAGAGAAGCAGTGATGCACCCACTGATAAAATCATCTTTAGACATTGTTAGATGAGCTAGCCAGCTTTAGGGCTGTTTTTGAATCTTCCACCGTCTTAGAGAAGGAAGTTGAACATATGGTGGTCGAGTAACTCCACTTCTGGATAACACTTTTCTAGAACCCATTTCAGTCAGGCCCTGGTAGAGCTGCATCTGGAAGCTGATGGAGAAAATTCTTCATCCTGATAATTTGGATTTCTTAACCATGCAAATTGATTCAACCCCCACCTTGAACATCTAAGAGAACCAATGGGTCTGGCTCTTGAGTAGTTCTCTTGGCATGTACTCCAGCGGGCCTTCACTGACGGATAGTTTGGACCATTGGGGATTGATTGTATTCTGCAAGGTGTGTGTGTGTGCGTGTGCGTGTGTGTATATCTATATCTATATATCACCAGGGCTGTTTAGCATCAGTCTGAAGCTGCTGGGACAGAAGATCTGGACTGGAGCATTGCTGTAGGGTGTTTTCACTGTACTAATGACTCTCACCTCTACATTGTGTTATCAAAGCATTCAGGGACATTCTCTGTTCTGAATTATTGTCTCATGACTGTGCTTGATAGGCTGAAATCAAACAAGCTGAAATAGAGTCTGCAGAAGACAGAGGTAATTGCAGTGTTCACCCCAAATTCCGACTGTGAAAAGTTAAATATAAGCCACACTTTTTTCGAAATTCCGACTGTGAAAAGTTAAAGTGCGGCTTAAACCTTACAAAAATTGGCTTTTACTATATCACTCCCATCCTGTCCCGCCTGCACCTTATATTTCGGCCAATATGGTGATAAAAAAATGTCCAAGGACCATAGCTCTTTGTTAATTGACTAGCTAGACAGGTGCTAGGAATGAAATTGTCACTTGTTAAACAGGCTTGATTCAGACCTTGGGTTGTATCCAGCTAAATAATTATGTATGTGGAACAACTACCAGGAGCGCAATAGATTTCTCCCTTCCTATGTGGCACCCCCCCCCCCAATGTGCTCTGGGGTTTTCCACAATTTTTCTGGAGCAGTTTCAGGGTCAGTGTGGGAAGAGGAGAGGGAGAGGAAGTTTTGTTGTGCTCTTGGAAGTTGTTCATGTGAACAGTCTTGGGGGTCTCCATCACATGTGTTTCAGAAAATTTGGATTGACCCTCTGTTCTGGAAGTTAACTTCCTTTGTCAGAAAGAAATGAATTGCAAAAATGTTCCGTATGCTGGTGGCACTCACCATAGCCTTCTGATCTATGGCAGCTATGGTACTTTCTGCTTTGCCAACAGCAGAGAGTTAATCAGAATTCCTGATCTGGTTCCAGAGCTCCTGTAGCTGATCCTCTCTTGGGTATGTTAGCATGCAGATAGCTTGTTGTTGCATTTATTGCTGCTGTAATTTTGTGCTTTTTTACATTTTGCCTGTATTTCCCTCCTTCATACATACATTCAAGATTTGATTTAAATTTGTGTAGTGCTCAGGAAAATGCTTTTGCATTAACTTTCGTGTGGACATGCTAATGCTTAGATGGAAGTTATCTGCAGTAAAGTGTGTTTGTCCAACATCTTAGCTAAATGCAGCAAGTAGATATTGTATTGTCTGTCTGTCTGTTTATTTCTTTATTTGCAAGATTTTTATCCAGCTCTTCATCCAATCTCCATGGTAGTTTACAATGATTAACAGAACAATAATGTTAAAAACATAATAGAACTGAAAATGGCAGCGACCAAAACATGACACTGAGCAGTTGTTAATTCCCAAAGGACACAGCTGAAACAGCAGAGTTTTTACTTGTTTGCAGAAAGTACGGAAGAAACTGTTCAAATTTTCCTAGGGAGTCTTATTAATTTGGGGGCAGCTTCAAAAGAGGTTGGGAGTACCTAGTTGGGAGTTAACAGGTGAGCTGTAGAAATTCACATGGCGTACTGTAACCTGAATTTATGAACAGAGACGTAAGAAAAATTGGTTGGCTGGCATTTACTGTTTTATACAGAGCCTGAGTGATACACTGTGGACTGTATCCAGCAAAGTAGTTCCTTTAGGACAAGGATTCCCATTTGCACAGCAGCACTTTTGTTTGGTCTCCTCTCCCCATACGCCTGTGCACACTCTGTCCAAGGGATTGCTGGAACTCCCAGAACAGATAGGAGGAATGTGTGGAGAGAGGAAAGGGAGGAAGAATTCTGTTGCACAGACAAGAATTCGTATGCTCATGGAATTACTTCATTGGATACTGCCTCCTGACTATATTTCTAGAATCTTTCTGTGATGGGTATCTGCACGTGGGAAGACGAACAAATGCGAATATAGAATTGGGAGCCAAGATTCTGCCAGGACACTTCTGTATGCAAAACATTGACTCCCAATTACAACATTTGCATTAAAGAATTGCACTCCAAAGAACTGCTTCTCCTGCCTGGGGTTTTTTTTTAATATGTCCTACAAAAACAGATGTGAGTAGGTGGTAGTGGCATGAAACATGTTTTAAGCAAGTAATTTCTGCCATCAGAATGTATGGTTTAAAATGAGCAGCAAATTCAGGAGAGGACAGACAGATGAGAGGAAGATCAGGTTGCTCCATAACATGTTTGCAGCCTAAGTTTTAAATAAATCCCTGCAAGGAAAGGTAGTGGTTGGGATCCAGCTTTACTTAGTTGCCCATTAGTTTCCCATTGAAATGAATGTGAAAATCCAGCCATCGTTATGTGAAGTCCCACTGAGTTCAATGGAATTTCGTGTAATCTGGATCCAAACCAGTATTGTCAGGTAGTGGAGCAGCGCCGTCCTTGTCTGGAAACTTGTGTTTGTATGGTAGGTTTGGACTCAGGTTTTGCCGGCTGCAATTCTGAAGAAAACAAGTGCTAGCCACTATTATGCAGAAATTGTACAGTATTGCTGTTTGAAATGTAAATATTTTGGCGTTCAGAAAAGCTTGTTTAAGTGTGGACAGGCCTTGAAGCTGCACATTGGCAGAGTGATGACACTGTCTAGATTTTCATTACTCTTTGTGCAAAGGTAATGTATGTACTTCTGTTTCTACAGTACTGTACTAGATACCTTTTGCAGTCCTGCTGCACTATTGTCTGAGTGCAGCATCTCATATAAAGAAACAACTAAGGAGTTAGGAAAGCGTATTGTGGTGGTAGATTCTCCTGAATTCCAGCAAAAGTACATATAGACCCTATATTTTGTGTCCCTTTGGTGTAGTGGTTAGAGTCTTGTGCTATAAGACCTGGAAGACCATGAAGATGAATGGGTGACACAGGGCCAGTCACTGTCTCTCAGCTTAACCTTCCTCTCAGGGTTGCTGTGAGGTTAACATGAGGAGAAAGAGAACCATGTATGTCACCTTGAGCTCCTTGGAAAAAAGGTGGAAGATAAATGTAATAAATAGATAACTTTTACCCCTTTAAAATGTGGTGTTTTCAAATGCAGATATGATAAGCTCCTGTGAAAGTAGAAAGGCGAGGAAAATAATATTATCAAATGTTGTTTTTCTTCTGATCAAGGGCATGTTACCCATTCTAGTAAACTAGGGATGAGAAATCTCTGCTTTGTTGGGCTCCAACTCCCATCAGCCACAGCCATGCTCAGTGCTGATGGGGATTAGAGTCCAACAGCTGGAGGAACACAGGTTCTCCACCCCTGTTTTAAATAATATATAATTCAGGAGAAGGGTATTGATTGCTGACCTCAATGTGTGGCCTGGCCGGTATGGAAGGCAGTGCTTCTTCAAATACTTGGGTTCCAAGCCATTTAGAGCTTTAAAGGCGAGCAGAAGCACTTTGAATTGGGTCCAGAAGTGAAAGAGACAGCTTGTGATTCCTAGGCACTGTGCCAGTCAAAACTCCAGATACTAGCATTCTGCACAGAAGTTTCCAAACCATTTCAAAGGCAGATCTATGTACAATACATTGCAATAATCCAAATGGGATGTTATCATTGCATGGGTAACCATGGCTAGGTTATCTCTGCCCAGGAGAGGTTGCAGTTGGTATAAAGCTTAAGTGATGCTGGTCTGCATAATTAGCCGCTTACCTTTCTTTGTCCAAGAGTTTAAGCAAATGCTGTGAAATACACGTCCTTTTAACAAACCCACTAATCATCATATATGTGTAAAGGTAAAGGGACCCCTGACCATTAGGTCCAGTCGTGACCGACTCTGGGGTTGCGGCACTCATCCTGCTTTATTGGCCGAGGGAGCCGGCGTACAGCTTCCGGGTCATGTGGCCAGCAGGACTAAGCTGCTTCTGGCGAACCAGAGCAGCGCACGGCAACACCGTTTGCCTTCCCGCCGGAGCGGTACCTATTTATCTACTTGCACTTTGACATGCTTCCGAACTGCTAGGTTGGCAGGAGTAGGGACTGAGGAATGGAAGCTCACCCCATTGCAGGGATTCGAACCACCAACCTTCTGATCGGCAAGTCCTAGGCTCTGTGGTTTAACCCACAGCGCCACCCGCATCCCTCATATATGTGTAACCTGTTTCTAATACTGGTGGCAAATTGCAGAAATAAACTGTGAGGGAGTTTATTACATTGTGTACACTCATTAATAGGAGTCTAAAACTCCACTGCTCAGGAAAAGTATCCTGAAGTGTTGCTACCTTGATGTTGCTTGCATTATTTGGTAAAAGGCAAAACAAAGGCTAACTATTAAGTTTGGCGTTTTTCATCTTTACCTAAAGAATAGAAAAAGAATGAGTAAAAGGTCTACAAGTATTGAATAATAGAATCATAGAGTTGGAAGGGACCATGAGGGTCATCTAGTCCAACCCCTGCAGTGCAAGAATCTTTTGTCCATGGGCTCAAAACCACAACCCTGAGATTAAGAGTCTCATGTTCTATCAACTGAGCTATATTGTATGGGATGCAGGTGGCACTGTGGTTTAAACCATTGAGCCTCTTGTGCTTGCTGATCGGAAGGTCGGTGGTTCGAATCCCCGTGACGGGGTGAGCTCCCTGAAGAAATTAATCCCCGTAGGTTCTTCGTTAGATCAAGTTTTTTTTATAGGAGGGTCTTTGGGGCTTAGGTAAAGGTAAAGGGACCCCTGACCATTAGGTCCAGTCGTGGCCGACTCTGGGGTTGCGACGCTCATCTCGCTTTATTGGCCGAGGGAGCTGGCGTACAGTTTCCAGGTCATGTGGCTAGCATGACTAAGCAGCTTCTGGCGAACCAGAGCAGCGCACGGAAACGCCGTTTGCCTTCCCGCCGGAGTGGTACCTATTTATCTACTTGCACTTTGATGTGCTTTCGAACTGCTAGGTTGGCAGGAGCAGAGACCGAGCAACGGGAGCTCACCCCTTCGCGGGGATTCGAACTGCTGACCTTCTAATCAGCAAGTCCTAGGCTCTGTGGTTTAACCTATAGCACCACCCACATCCTTTGGGGCTTACGGAAGACCAAATATAATTCCCATTATGCATTCTTTCAAAACTAAAGCTGTTTCTCCTCCAAAATCTAAACAAAGAGCCTCTTTGGCGGAATGAATCAAGATTCCTATGAAGTGTAAACAAGTCAGTAAGAAAAAGATGACAAGCAAGGACTAGGGTGAATAAATGCAGAGTTTTGGCTAGCATGTACCTTTGGGTTCAGTGAGGCTATGATGGAAATCAAGGTGGGCAGCTCTAGCTAAGCTTGCATAGCTAGGCCTGTCCCCAGATGCACTGCCTGAGGAATATGATTTGATGATTGCTGAAAGCTTCTACTCGCATTTAAAGAAGCAGCAATACCAAGTGGGAATATAAAAACAGGATCTAGAAAAGCACATTGCTCAGCTATAGCTGTTGCAAGTTATAAACCCCTCTGTAAGGAATAAAACCCCTATGTTTTTTCTTCACTAGCAGAAGTTTAGCCTCTTCCTCCCCACTTTCAGCTATTTGCATACTAAAATTTGCAGGGCGGAAGCCATAATTTATACATAATTGGATGCAAGTTTGGGGGCAGTTTTATGTTACAAGATTCCTTAAAGGAAAGCCTACCCCAGCCTTGCAAATAAGCCCAAAAATGTTTCTAGCCTATTAAATGTTTGTGAAATCATTGCAATTGAGAAAGCAGTGTTCTCCGTACGTGCACTTGCTACATGTGAGCTATAGGCAGATGAGTCATGTAGAAAATTCATTAAGTTTCGGACTCAGAGGGAAGAAATTTACCTGGTTTATGTCACTGAGTCACAAACTTTCTACAGTTGCAGACTTCCAAGCACCTTTTAATCAGTGCCGTGGCTACGGGGGAGCTAGCCAGGTTTTTTTGCCCCGGGCAAAGCCTCCAGAGGGGTGCCATAGAGGCTTCCAGCCTCTGTGTGTCTGTGTGTACACAAATGCACGTGTGGGGTACCAAACTGGGTCTCTGACCTGGGTAAAAGAAAGCCTAGTTTTGCCCTTGCTTTAACAGAAATTAAAGGAAAGTATGTGTGTATTTTGTGTTTCTCCATAGTGCAGTGTGTGTGTACATATATGCATGTGAGTATACGGAGGGAGGGAAGCTTGGGTGCACAAAAAACAAGATACCCCCAAATGCCATGATTAGAAAAGTCTGAAGAACACATTTTTGGTTCTATAAAACTTGGCTCTTGGGCGCAGATCATGATGAGACATAATGCTGGGTTGTGGGAATTTCCCCTTCATACACTTTTAAACTGCTTCCTGTTGGGCAGGGGAATAAATTCCAGTGACAGCCAAGGTCTTAAATTTGCTTTCAAAATGCAAGCTATATTTCCTATTCATTGAACTGAAATGTTTGTCACAAAACACATATCTTAAATTACTCTAGCCACATTTGAAGTAAAAAAACATTGGGCAGGTGATTAGAGGAGAAAGGGTTGTAAAGAGTTTCAAAAGTTCACTTCTGACATATGATTAGTGGTTTGAATTCCAGTGTCTTTCTTTTAAAAAATATGTGAACAGTAGAAAATACACACACAAAGAATTAAAAAACTGGTTGTCTAAAAACTGTAGCAGACTTCACCTCTTTCCCTCAAGCTCTTGTTGCCTTGTCTGATAGGCAACGATTTGCAGCTTACTCGGTGGTAAGACCTCTGGACCTCACTGGGGCTTACCTCCTAGTAAGAATGTAGCCTTATTCATGAAAAAGTCTTTGGAAAAAAGAGATTACTAAACACTTTTGGGTTGTCAAGTCCAGACCCTCCTACACTGTTAAGGATTGTATAAATGCAGAGTTTATCAAGATGTGGCTTCTCCAATCAGTGGATCAATCATGTAAAACTTAACACTAAACTAGAGCTCTGGTTTGTTTCCTCTCCGCTGAGTGATTTTAGCAACAGGGACCAGCATGTTTGCTCATTCATGGTAAGCCATCCTTTGGTTTACTGTGATGTGTGAGCCAGACAGGTGAGGATATTTGATGAACACCAATGGGTATTCTATAATGGCTCTATCCAGTTGTAAAGAGAAGTAGTGCATTGGTAGTTGGCTTTATTGAAATAAGGTAGACTTCCTACTCTATCTGCATATATGTATATGCGTGCTTCTTATGAAACATCCCAAAGCAATTTAAGATTAAAAAACAGTGTTCAAGTCCAATACAGATCAGCATATGTAAAATAAGAGCGATGTTAGTATTCTGTTTAATAAAATAAAAATACCCGGAAATTGAAATAAAAAGATGTGAGATTAAAACAGTGCTTAAAGTGCATATTTTTTTGCAATAAGTTAAGCTAAAACTGCAGTAAAAATCACACACCAGTCACGGGAATAATGATTTTAACTAGTAATTTGCTGGAAAGCTTGGTTGGAACAGCAAGGCCCTTTCCAGTTATCTATAACACATGAGAACATTCCTTTCCCCTGAAATCTTTTGTTATGTTCCTTTAGTCCCTTTATCCTTCTGCAATTTATCCTTAAGTAAGTGCCATTGAAAAATAATACTTATTCTTCTCCTTTTACACCTCCCTTTGTTCTGGCTGGTGTGTTGGATCATATCCTTGCCCACAAGGACTTACAATGTATGCCCTTTTGTATTTTGTAAAGTGTTGTGGCATCATCGTCCTCATAATATTCAGACAGGCCTCCTTAGGCAATGCTGTCCGTAGCTGTGAGACCACAGTAAGGAAGGCCTTGCTGGGGGCACTTGCAGGTTAAACTTTGCGTAGGTCTGGGATCCTCAGCAAAGCCTATAACTCGATTTGTTATACAGTCGTACCTTGGAAGTCAAGCGGAATCCGTTCTGGAAGTCCGCTCGACTTCCAAAACGTTCAAAAACCAAATCGCGGCTTCTGATTGGCTGCAGGAAGCTCCTTCAGCCAATCAGAAGCTGCGGAAGCCCCGTCGGACGTTCAGGTTCCAAAAGAATGTTTGCAAACCGGAACAATCACTTCCGGGTTTCGGTGTTTGGCAACCGAAATGTCTGAGTTCCAGGGTGTTCGGGGTCCAAGGTACGACTGTACTCACTTAAAAAACAACAATACTCAATACCAGAAATATAGATGCTCCTGAACGGAGTGATCGCATTTGGAACCAGTTAAAGCCATATAGACCATAGTTCTAATTGCCAAGTCTGAATAAAATAAAGCAGTTGAGATTCACTTACCTTTGAATTCCAGGCTTTGTCAATGTTACCTACCCTCTGTGGGCTTCTCTAATGCTTTGTTCCTGTAGGCTTCAACTGATCCCTTACTGCTTTCAACCTACGTCCCTGCCACAACCAGCTCCCTCCTCCCTCCTCCTGCAAGTTCCACAGCTGCAAATAGGTGAATCATTTCACATATGGAATGCACATAGTTTTAAAAGGTCTCTGAAACAAAGCTAGTCAGCTTTGATGTTAGGGCATTCTGAACATGGGAGGGCAGGGAGAAGAAGAGAGGAAAGCTTCCTGCTCAAACAGTGGCAAAGCAATTGGGTAAGTTAATTGACATGATTGCCATCAATTTGCGGACAAGTCAACTGATGTCTCTTTCAATAAAAGGCTCCTGCAGGCTCCCTTCAGATCTTTCCCTCTCATGCTTTGTAGATTATGTATTGCAGTTCATTGTTTGGGGTCCCCCCCCTCACTCCATGCTTATTATCTGCTGGATTTCTTGCCATGTTTTTGTAGATTGGACTGTAATGTTCGCATTCCCTAGGTAGCACAAACACAGACACCAGGGAGCTTATGTTTACTTCGGAGCTTAGTTGCTTAATGCCAAGCTTGCTAAGGACTGGAAGCTGAACCAAAGATGTACTGGAAAAGTAGTTTTTTTATAATATTAGGAGAGAGAATCCAGTTCAGTCCTATCATTCCTTAACTTAGTAGTCTTTGCAGTGCTTTGCTTTAGCAGTGTTAGACCTGTGTTCAAGGTTTAATATGAGCTGTGGGATATTAATAGCTGTTGGTTCACACAATTGACTTTTGAACGTTTTGTAGTACAGTGGTACCTCTGGTTACGTACTTAATTCGTTCCGGAGGCCGTTCTTAACCTGAAACTGTTCTTAACCTGAAGCACCACTTTAGCTAATGGGGGCCTCCTGCTGCTGCTGCGCCGCCGCTGCACGATTTTTGTTCTCATCCTGAAGCAAAGTTCTTAACCCGAGGTAATATTTCTGGGTTAGCGGAGTCTGTAACCTGAAGCGTATGTAACCCGAGGTACCACTGTATGCCATTAAGAAAGCATTTGTCCATTGCTTCCTTCCCTTCCTTCGAGTCTCTTCCTTAAAAACTCATGTTTTCTACATGGCCTCTTGTTTATGCTATCTATCTCTCTATCTTACAGGATTTCTTTTACCTACCCTTCACCATAAATTCCCAGAGAGGGTTAGAAAAATATAAAAACACAACATTAAAATGCGTTGAACTGGAGAGTGTGGTTTACACCAACTATGCTTGGTTTAAGCCAGTCACCTTCATAATTCATGGTTTTATGTGGACTTGTTTTGAAACTGACCAGAATTAGTAAAAACAAAACAAAAAAGCCCATGGTCATTAATTTCAATGCAACAACAAACTGAGTTTAAGGGAAACTGAGAATAAAGATTGCTACAACTTCTCTACCTAGCTGTGCATGAAGAGTGTTGTGGGAGGAGCACATGAACCTAAGGGTTCGCCATCTGTGTTCAACTCATGTAAACTGTCCCAAACCTTGGACTACTGGGTCCAGGGACTAGTTGGTGATCTCAGACACAAGAGTCTATGTTATTTATTCTGTATATTGTCAGGATCATCAGTGGAGGTCAGTATGGGTAAACATATCTGAACATTATAACGTGCTTAGTTCTTAAATAATGAATATTTATGGCTGCTCACCAAACAATATGGATAACTACTTTACATATCATTGATTCGTCCAGTAAACTTCAGCTCTTGTTTGTGGAAAGTTCTGGACACTTAAAGCTTGATCTTAAGTATCTTTACTTTAAGCCAGCAACTTAAGTGGGCGTTACGTTCTGGGGATCGGGTCTAAAGCCAAAATTGTGTATAGTCAAAACCTACTGGATTAAATGGCGGGTGGTATTGCCAAAGTCATTTCCCACGAACCCTACCCCCTTTTTGCTCCTTTAATTTTTTTTTTTTTATTATTTTTTGCCACACGCTTAAAGCTGAATGCACCCAAATTAAATGCGCATAAGTTGTGGGCAAGCATAGAAATTGCAGCATCATTCAAGTAACTGATCATGTTAAATTAAGATTCATGAATGTGTACATTACCAAACAAATCTGTTTCTTGTCTCTAAACTGGATGTGACTGATGGGTGTTATATTTCAAACATGTGGAGGTCACGAGTTTGACATAGGCTACTCTTAACAAACTAATTCTGCAGTGCAAATGGCGCACAGGCTATGGGACCAAAAGGTTTAGAAATGCTTTATTTAGCTACGGAGTAATATACGCAGGTGGCTTGGGACGCAGGTGGCGCTGTGGGTTAAAGCCTCAGCGCCTAGGGCTTGCCGATCGAAAGGTCGGCGGTTCGAATCCCTGCGGCGGGGTGCGCTCCCGCTGCTCGGTCCCAGCGCCTGCCAACCTAGCAGTTCGAAAGCACCTCCGGGTGCAAGTAGATAAATAGGGACCGCTTACCAGCGGGAAGGTAAACGGCGTTTCCGTGTGCGGCTCTGGCTCGCCAGAGCAGTGATGTCACGCTGGCCACGTGACCCGGAAGTGTCTCCGGACAGCGCTGGCCCCTGGCCTCTTAAGTGAGATGGGCGCACAACCCCAGAGTCTGTCAAGACTGGCCCGTACGGGCAGGGGTACCTTTACCTTTACCTTTAATATACTTTAATTATTACTTAGAATAGGATTGTATTTAACTAAATTCTATTTAGAAAAGACAAGTTGAAATTATAGACCTAACCTAGTCACATCTATTAATTTCCATGGGTTGGCTTAACATTGAATACAATGCCTACATTTTAAAATGGGAAACTTTATTTTAAACTGATCCACTGTGACTCCTGTAAAGAAGGATAATCCCAGTGCCACCGTTGCTAGTGTCTGTGGCTTGTTGCTAAAGTTGGAAAAGACTTGAAAGTTTCCCCATAGCAAATATAATGTGTAATGAAATGCCAGCAATGTTCAAGACCAGCTTCTCTTTGTTCAGAAGGTAAACACCAAAATCATGAAGTCCTTATCAGGCTCCAGTGCAGAACAATCCAAATAGAGAATATAAAACACAACCCCAGTGTTTTTTAACAAGGCAGTGCCTTTTTGATCTCTCCCTGGTGGTAGAATGGCTCGAGGAGGATGTCCCGCATTCCTGGGAGTCTTGTGTGCCTGTAAAATTCAATTAGTAGTGAGAGCTCAAATCTACTGTTTTTGAGAGCTGTGTGCATCAGTGGTATCTGGTATTTTCCTTTTACAGATTATGCATACTTTGAATTAATAGTTTGTAGCTGCAGTTGCCACATCTACATTCTTAGTTTGATGGCAGTATCTGGCATTTTATACAATAAATGCAGGTCTCGGATCTTTTTCAAGGATATCACTGGGAAAGGGTTGAATATATAGTCTTTGGTTTTCAAGACCATCAAGCACTTCTTAAGGCTCTCTCCCCATTGTTGTCCTTCTCAGAAAGGTATATTTTTTCTTACGTGCTGTGAAAATAGAAGAACACTCATACATTCTTGCCAAACCTTCCTTTTGCATATGCAAGGTAGTATTTTCTCTAAAGAAGGATGCCTATGTAGGAACATAACGTGGCAAACGTTAAACCAGTATTCGAAATTAATATGTCTTTTTTCCCAATAAGGCACTCTAGTCACCTTCTGGTATCTATTAAAAATATGTCTTTCATAATTCACATTATTATTATAATTAATTTAATTCTAACTACTTTCTATCTACCTGCCGCTGTGTAAACACATGCCCTCTAAATATGTACACATTATTATTATTTTGCAAGTCTTTGCAAAACGAATAGTTTCAAAAGCACCCCCTGGGGGATCTTCTAGGTTGGAACTGGCCCATGATAACAGCTTTAAGCAGAGAAAAGCAGTCTGTTGTGCAGACCGTTATCCCATAGTGTCTCTTGGTGCTGACAGTTGGGGCACTTGTGGGTGTCAAAGCCAACACTCTTGTGTGAAAGCTGTGCCGAACATGGTTTACTAATCCCAGCACAATTGCCAAGGCGAAAGAAGCACTGTTGCCAGCATCTGTCAATGAAACCTACACCATAAGGTGAATATTCAGATTGCCACACTTGTTCATTCATTTCTTACACATGTATTCTGCCTTTACTCCAAAGTGGCTTAGGGTTCTCAGTGAGTTTAGAATGTGACAGACATGCCTCATTTCAGAAGGCTCTTTCAGATCTTTTATCTGTTAACATAACCGAATATTCAATATCCTGAGATTTTTTAAAAAACACCATTGTTCACTGGTCATTCACAAACACTTCTTTCTATTTTTCCTTTTGGATGATATGGTTCATTTCTCCAGTTGCTTTATGAGTTTCTGTTACTCAGTTTGTTTTGTTTCTGGGTGCTGGTGAAGATCAGATGAAACCAGTACAGTGGTACCTCAGGTTACATACGCTTCAGGTTACACACTCCACTAACCCAGAAATAGTTCTTCAGGTTAAGAACTTTGCTTCAGGATAAGAACAGAAATCGGGCTCCGGCGGCACGGCAGCAGCAGGAGGCCCCATTAGCTAAAGTGGTGCTTCAGATTAAGAACAGTTTCAGGTTAAGAACGGACCTCTGGAACGAATTAAGTACTTAACCTGAGGTACCACTGTACACTCTTCTAGCAATCCCTGACTTCATTAGAGCATCCAAGGGTCTTAAGTTTAAACGGAGTTGATCTGTTACACTGAGGATAGTGTTGCAGGCTGTGTTATAGATAACTGGTAGAGATAGCTTGTGGTAACATTTGCATTTTGTTCCGAGGCTGGAGTAGTTAGCACAGTAAACATTGCAAAAGGACTCAGCAGAAAGACATTGGCCAGAAGTGCAGAGGCGTAAATGTCTCAGTCAATGAGACAAGGCAGTTCTGATTTCCCATCAACTGTCTCTACAAAGTCCGTGTCCAAGATGATAGCATGGCAAGGGACAATCAGACAATTCAGAAACAATCCTGGAAGTAGTGTCCCCTTTACTTAGGAAGGTCTAAGCGGCTTGGCTTTCCCTGGGTTTTTAAATTTTAAAACACAGTCTTGCCATCATGTGAAAGTGTGACATGACGACCATAAATAGTAGTTTTACATTGTCCAGTTTACCAAATTTGCTTTGCAAAGTGATAAGGCCCTGACATTTTCAGTCTGCATCTAATAATAATAATAATAATAATAATAATAATAAAAGTTTTATTTATATCCCGTCCTCCCCAGCCAAGGCCTTTGAACTCCAACTCACGTATGTTTATCTTAAAATTTTATACTACACCCCAATGTTGTTATTATGTTACTTAAATCTTGTGAAGCAGTTGAAAACAATAAAAAACTTAACAAACAATAAGAGCAGCTTAACAGTAAAAATGTGGGACGCAGGTGGCGCGTGGGATGCAGGTGGCGCTGTGGGTTAAAGCCTCAGCGCCTAGGACTTGCCGATCGAAAGGTCGGCGGTTCGAATCCCTGCGGCGGGGTGCGCTCCCGCTGCTCGGTCCCAGCGCCTGCCAACCTAGCAGTTCGAAAGCACCTCCGGGTGCAAGTAGATAAATAGGGACCACTTACCAGCGGGAAGGTAAACGGCGTTTCCGTGTGTGGCTCTGGCTCTGGCCAGAGCAGCGATGTCACGCTGGCCACGTGACCCGGAAGTGTCTCCGGACAGCGCTGGCCCCTGGCCTCTTAAGTGAGATGGGCGCACAACCCCAGAGTCTGTCAAGACTGGCCCGTACGGGCAGGGGTACCTTTACCTTTACCTTTAACAGTAAAAATCACAGCAGCCAAATAAAAGTGGCTCAACCATTCTAGAATGCCTCTAGTGCTGAAAAGACAGACGAGTTAGATATCAGGTGAACCTCATCAAAGAGAGCTTTCCTGGGGAATGACCTTAAATGCATGGTCAGGTTTGCATGTGAGGAGGTAACGCGTGATTTAGTAATGTGTGAAGATCATTGGTACAGTGGTGCCAGTAAGTGCAACAAAAGAACAAGATCTTACATGTCAGAGCTTTGGTGATAGCGTGGGGAGTGGGCTTCAATTTGCATCTTCAAAATGGCCTTCTTTGTTTCAGTGGAACCTTTATTGACAGTGCAAATTGTGGGGTTGGTGGCTCCCCTTGAAGTTTGGCCCTTAGAGCCAAGAATTCTCCAGAATCATTATGATGGGCTGTGTCCAACTGCATATAGTACTCTTCTGAATATGGATCCAGCGGTCATCTCCTCCCTAGCACAGCCGTCTAGCATGTACCACATCCCTGGCACACTCCGCAACTGGATTTTCACAATTGGCATGAGAGAGTGATGCATGTTTAAAAAGTATGTCACCAACCTGAAAAGTTTGGAAAGCTCTATAAGTGGCCCATAATGGCACGTGTATCTGGTCACACAGATTGTTGCTCACAGTACTGTCAAGTTCACAAGTGGTAGTGCCATTGGAAGACATTTGCCTGTTTCCCTTTCTATTCATTGGCAGGCAGTAATGTAAAAACTGTTTACTCTGCGTTTCTGTAGAAGAAATTTACCTAGAAAGAGTTTGGCAGGCATATAAGAGCATTCACTCTCTTTCCCCCTCCCCTCTTGTTTCTGCAGTGTGACAGTGACCTTGGTATGAAATGACTGATGTGCTGTTTCTTTGTGAGCATGGGTTTCCTGTTCCTAAAGGAAAAGGCAATTCTCTGTTCTTTGCAGTCAATAACAAATATGATTATATGTTTGTAGGTAGGCCCACCCCACCCCAATTTGTCTGCTGGGAAATTAAGCTAAAGCAACTCCAAATTAATATTGGGTAGTATTTGCCTGTAGCATGCAGAAACCTTGGCTAGAGTTTGTTGCCCTCCACTAAGGCCAGGGGTCAGCAACCTTTTTCATCTGTGGGCCGGTCCACCGTCCCTCAGACCATGTTATATATATTTTTTTGGGGGGGGATGAACGAATTCCTATGCCCCACAAATAACCCAGAGATGCATTTTAAATAAAAGCACACATTCTACTCATGTAAAAACACGCTGATTCCCGGACCATCTGCGGGCCAGATTGAGAAGGTGATTGGGCCTCATTTGGCCCACGGGCCTTAGGTTGCCTACCCCTGACTATGGCTGTGAGTCAACAAAAAGCTATTTAGAAAAACATCTCTTAGGCGTTTTCTGTCCCCCTCCCCCCGCAATGGCCAATAATTCTACTGGCTTTAACAAAAGTGTCTTATTGTTTTTAAAGAATTAAATAGGACATATTCTCTTTTTAATTGGTTATTTTTTGTAGCATTGGATTTGTCCCACATACCATGTTAAAACTATTTTTAAAACTTCATGGAAAGAGGAGGAGAGACTTTGTTGTACATAAGGCTGTCAGGTCCATATTGCTTCTATCCTAATGGTGGAAATGGTCCTGGGCGCTAAGATAAGGGTCCCCATTTGTGCTTTGGCATATTTCTTTCTGTGGCTTATGATGGTTTAACCATACACAGAACCAATACTACCGGTGCTGATAAGTTCTGCTGGACATCATTATAGAGCCAAAATGCCATGGCTTGTATTTCCCAGGTCAGATCATATTTATTCCTAACTTTGTGGTCGTGAAAGGAAACCAGAATAGGCAGCCAACAAGTCCAGTGTTGGCTTTATGGCTCTCGAGGCATTATTCATGACTAGATAACCAGAACTGTCTTTCCTATAAGATCCTTGAGGGAAATCACATGTTTTCAGTTTATGTGGTTTTGAGGGGGGGGGAGGGGGAAATTGCAGTGAAACATGGTCCCAGTTGAACTACTCCCTTCCCTTTAGTCTTTCTCTTGCCTCATCCACAATGTCTTTCTCTTTTCACATTTTCTGTCTTGCAGTTTTCACTTTTTTACTATTATTGACTGGAAAGAGTAACATTATGATTAGCCTTCAAAAGGTTCATCTCCATCTGTATATGTTGATATGTCGTCTAACTGGAGGTTTTTGCAAGGATATTTGCAGAACTACTGGGGAAATAATAATAATAATAATAATAATAATAATAATAATACTTAGCATTTACATAGTGCTTCCGACTGGAGTGTTGTTGGTTTTTTTAAAAAATCATTTTTATTAACTGGAGTGTTGTTTTGAGTCCCAATAGTTTGAGAATTCAGAATTTACGAAAGCAGCCTACAGTTGATTTAATTTTAAAAATACACGGCATGATCTAAGGTGGTGTTTGTTTGAGATTGCCTCACTTGAGTTGAATGGAATTTTATATCCAAGTTAAGTTTGCATGAAATTGCAGCTTTAACATTGCATTGCGTTCTGATGTAATTTCCTTAATTTGCAGCAAAGAACACAGGGAGTAGCATGCTGTATAGAATACATGCTGTAGCAAATGATCCTAAAATATTCAGGGATTTCCCATTCTCCCTTTCCTAATTTGGCACCACCTACCTGCATTTTTAAGCGCTCTCTGCAGTCAGCTGTCTTGCTGACTAGGCAGATGCGGGAGGGAGAGAAAGGTCCTCTTTCCTGAATCTCTTCACTGCATAGCTCACAGATCTAGTACTACAGGAGCAAAAGCTGAGTCAGAGAAGAGATGCAGTCTGCGCTATAGGCTTTCATGGCCCAGTTCAGGCTTTTAGACTGCATGATCAACCACAACTGGAGTTTGATATGTAACCTGTATTGCGCTTGGAGTGGTCAGGTTTGTCCATTATATTTAGTTGTTTATGAAGAGGGGGAAAATACTGTGCAAAAGGCACAAACGAAACCCCATGTCCCTTTTCCTCCTACCCCCTCCCCCTTTCATCTCCTATGCTGCATAATATGCCATAATATTTAGTGAAGGACAGCTGTGTCGTATGTAAAAGGATTGTTTTGCTGCTGTAGTTAACTTAGTTTAGCTACTGAATTGGTTACTGGGAACTGCTTTTGCAAAGACTTAACAGGACAGATTGCAGTAAAGGATGCAGCAAAGTAAGAGGCAGTTCAGTTCAAGAAGGGATTACAGATACTGAAGGAATAGACTGATTTAAAAGCATGCATTTGCATAGAACTATAGTTGTTACATAGCTGTCTTTCAGGGATATATATTAACATTATTCAGGAATAGATATCAACATTATTATATATTCCTTTTTGTACAGGGAAAGGCTTTAATCATACAGATGTTCGGGTATAGGAGTTTGACATTGCTTAGAAAGTAAATAACCTAAAATGTAATGTGTTTTCAGACTAGTTTTTAACATAAGCAAGGTAAACTTGTTTATGTGAGTTCAAGGTAGTAGCTGGAACTAGCACAATTTTGGTTTCAAGAACACTGCAGTTTTCCCTATTTTTAGGCTCTGAAATTCTGTATTGGGAAACTTGACTTTGCTTCCGCCTCAGATAAAGGACAGATTACTGGAAGGAAGAACTCTGCATCTTAAAGGGGGGGGGATAGGACCCTGAGAAAGGGCATGGAAGGGCTGAAAGTCATGAAAGGAGAAGGGAGTGTTATGTGCTGGGAATAGGGGTGTGGGTGTGTGTGTGAATGAGAGAGAGAGAGAGAGGGAGAGAGATAAGAGATATGATGGGTGGGAACTGCAGTTATCTGTCCCATGTGAAGTAGTATGAGAGTAGGTGGAATCAGGTGTTCCAGGTTGTTCCTGGCAAGGTTGGCAGTGTTCCCTAAAGAGTGGCTTCCTTTATCCTAGCTAGGAACTGAATTACCGGTATGTGCTTCTGGGGACTGGAGTACGGTATTACCAACATTAGTGAAGATTTACTTACTTATGCCAAAAGAAAAGTCCTTGAAGCATGTATTGTTTTCTGTTTTTTTTTTTCCTTAAAAATTATCATCATCATCATCACCTGCCCCTCCCTCTCCAAACCCTTTCCAATTGTTCAGCAGTGGGGAGTAGGCAGGACAGATTATTCAGCCCCACCATTTCCCCCTTTACTCAACTTCCCGGATAACCACTCTGCCCTTGGTTTTATACATCTTGGGTTAGCAATGCCGTACCCATGGACACAGTGTCAGCCTTGAGGGCTTCCCGTGGTGTCCACAAAGCATCTGAGGTCCCTACTCCTGCCATCATGAAGTGGAGAAGGTGGCTTTTCTTTTTCCTGCTCTTGAAAAATATGCAGAAATGAAGTGGGAGGTGCTGCTCTCTCCCACTTCCTGTTTCAGTTTTTATGGGTTTTCAAGGCTCAGATTGGAACTGGAGCATCTGTACATAAACTGGAGTGACAGAGAGGGCAGAAGGGAAAGAAGGGGAGGGCAGGAGGGAATAGAGGACAAAGAGGGGTGCAAGAGAGAGAGAAAGAGAATGGAGCCCTGGGAGAAGGTGTGTGTGTACACATGTGTATTAGTTGGATCCAGTAAAGCAGATCCTCCTGAAATGGCCCAATCTTTTCACAGGATCCTTCTACCCCATCTACCATCAGCTAGTGGATCACATATCTATGTTGACTCCATTGATCTGGTTCAAGAACATGAATCTGAGACATGGATATTTATGGAGCCTCATAATTTTTAACAGGGATCCTTGCAAAAGCACTATCAAATCATAGGTCATCTCTGCATCCACTGAGGTATTCTGTGATTTGTAGCTGGTTTTGCTGGCACAAGGATCTGTATCATGGATCAATATTTCTTTGGCAAGCATGGGATCTTCTTACTATGCAGCCTACCAATGTAAGCTTTAGTATGATGGTGGGCTTTTATGGGGGTGGGTGGGGCTGTATAGAAGCATGCAAGTTCAAAAGGATCAGATTTAGTTCAACTGGATCTGACTTTTACACAGGACCTAAGTATGTGTGTGGATGTGTATACTTTCTGTCTGTGGGGTGGGAGGGGAGTGACCCTGGGGTGGCTCTCTCAAAATTCCAGATGTACTTATGGGCCCAAAGAGGTTGGCGACCCCAGCTGCCACTTTAGAAATAATGGAAAGGACTCTTCCTGCTAGTGTTGGTGAGGGGCTAAGCAAGTGGGCGTTCTTACTTCAGCGTGGCCATCACAACTTAAGCATTCTTTGCATTGGCTGTGAGATTCCCTTGGAGTGGGTGGGGGAACAGTAGCTACTCAAGGCGGGCCCAACCAAGTCATCTCAGCCACAGCTTGCTTTGACAAGCTTCAGTGGCAAGACCTTCAGTAGCTTGACTTGTTTGTGCAAGGAACAATTCCTCCTTGCCCATGGCAAGTAATCAGAGTCATCAGAAGGACTTTAGAAGAGCTATGCTGAATCACGCCAGAAGTCTGCCTGGACCAGTATACTGCTTCCCACTGTGGCCAGCCAGAAGCTTTCAGGAAGCCTGTAAAGGAAGACATGAAGGAAACAACTTTTCTTTGTTTGTTTTCTTTGCATCAAATGCTATGCAGAAGATACACTGCCTTTGAACACAGAGGTCCCATTTTAGCTTTCATGATGGTATCCAGGCATGAATTGAGTGCTGCACTTCTCATTTTTAAAACTAAGCGGTTTTTTGCAACTAATATATTGGACTGGATCCTTATATTACGGTAGTTAGTTGACTTACGGTAGTAAGTTGGACTTACGGTAGTTAGTTGGACTTGGTTTCCATTGAAATTAGGACTTGTACCATTGATTCCCATGGGTCCTAAGCTCAATTAACATAGAGGCTACAATTCTATATCAGGTATACCCAGTGCTATTTTTCTAGAAAAATAGGTGCCAGAACTCACCACGAAGGCCTCCGATGTTCTCTTATAATGGCAATGGCGCCCACTTGAGAAGTGGTTGAACTGAGTTCTGGCACGTTCCGGCTGAAAAACAGCCTTGGGTATACCTACATTCCTAGGAATAACTTTCGGGCAGAGGATTTTACTGCTAGTCTGGATCCACAACATGTTTACTAGGTCATTACTAATTTTTTCTAAGGTAGTATAAATTAGGTCTCTTTGAGACTTGTAAATATCCACATCAAATAATTATCTGGCTAATAATGAGGTGTTGGTGGGGAGAGGTCCAATAGCTGAGTGTAAAAAAGGAAATTGCCTTTTAAAATTTAGAACAAAGTGCTGATTTTCCTTTCTTTTTGTGTTTTAAGGAGGACAGTTCAGCTAAGCTTTTAGACACTTGAGTTTTCTTAGACAGCAGACTTCCTGTAATGAATGAAGGGGAACTTCATCTACAGTTCATGTCTTTGAGCCCACCACAAAGTAGTTTATGTTCAAGCAGAAATGGAATGTGAATGCTGAAAGGTCCAGTGCTGATCTTTGTATGTATGAAATGTGTAATCCTAGTTCAAACCAGTCATGGAAAATAGGGCCTCTAGGAATTTCAGATGTGACAGTCTTCTGGGTCTCTCTGTTTACTTGAGTCTTCCTTCAATTCTCAGTGCTTTGGGTCACTTATGGAAAGGATTCACCTGCATAATAAATGCACCACCAGGAGTGGGAGAGACCAGCAATCCACACGCCCAAGAGGAAAGGGCAGAACTGGGTCATATGGTTAAATGAAACGTCTTGGGTGGATCTTGGCATGTATAAACTCTGGGGCTGTGGTTTATATGACTGGGCAAGCGACAGAGGTAAACATAAAAAAATCCAGTCATATAGGTGTGACTTCATAAAAGACTCAAATCGAGATTACATTGCAGTCCAAGTCATCATACAGCATATTTTCTAAAGAGATTTCTGCACAATAAGCTGGAGGGGATAAATCCTTCATGAAGTTAAAGAGCACTGTAATATAGGTGTTCCTTGTTTTTATTGCGTGTGTCTTTTGGGTTGCTGCTTCACTGTTTCAGTTCTATCTGTGGTTAACTTTGAAGAGGCCAACTCAGAAGTAGTTCTTGTTTAGTCGTGTCCGACTCTTCATGATCCCATGGACCAGAGCACGCCAGGCACTCCTGTCTTCCACTGCCTCCTGCAGTTTGGTCAAACTCATGCTGGTAGCTTCGAGAACACTGTCCAACCATCTCGTCGTCTGTTGTTCCCTTCTCCTTGTGCCCTCAATCTTTCCCAACCTCAGGGTCTTTTCCAGGGAGTCTTCTCTTCCCATGAGGTGGCCAAAGTATTGGAGCCTCAGCTTCACGATTTGTCCTTCCAGTGAGCACTCAGGGCTAATTTTCTTAAGAATGGAGAGGTTTGATCTTCTTGCAGTCCATGGGACTCTCAAGAGTCTCCTCCAGCACCATAATTCAAAAGCATCAATTCTTCGGCGATCAGCCTTCCTTTATGGTCCAGCTCTCACTTCCATACATCACTACTGGGAAAACCATAGCTTTTACTATACGGACCTTTGTCGGCAAGGTGATGTCTTTGCTTTTTAAGATGCTGTCTAGGTTTGCCATTGCTTTTCTCCCAAGAAGCAGGCGTATTTTAATTTTGTGACTGCTGTCACCATCTGCAGTGATCAGAAGTAGGCTTAGAGATAATTAGTGGCCCAGAGTCACCTAGCGATCGTTAGTGGTGATAATGATTGATTTTAATTTAATATTAATTTAATTTAATTCAAAGTGAAGTTCCTGGTTCTCTTTCCATTGTTTCACCTTCACTACAATCCTGCGAGGTTGGTGAGTGTCATATGTAGGGACTTGTCCAATATCATCCAGTGAGAGCTTCATGGCCTAGTGGGAAATTTGAATCTGGACCCCCTCAGTCCCATTCTTACACTCTAGACAAAACACTTTGCTGAACTAGGGTTTCTCTGTTGCCAGCTGAATTACAGCAGGACGACTTTCTCTTTTCTCTTTTGACTTGGATCCAGTTCATGCATTAACTGAGGCTGGCACCCTCCTTACCTGATGAAGTGAGCCAGCCCTCCTCCCTTCCACCATTCAGATAACATCTTTTCTAAACCAGATAATCCATGCAATCTAACTGCCCCTAATTCTGACAGAAAAGAATCACATGAACTGAATCCTGTGATCAGCCTACTGGCCTTAGAAGTTGAGAATAAATAAGCTGTGGAGTGAGGATGTTCTTAAACCTTCATGTAGAAATGGAAGGTCAAAGGCATATTTATATTGAAGGCCATTGCTGTTCCTCCACCAAACTCCAGTTTTTATTGGAAGGCAATTTCAATGTTGAAATACTATGATTTCTGTACTTTTTAACCCTCTTTTTCAGGGTGTGCCATTTTGTATACATGGTTTACTCAGATTTTTAGTGCTGCATTTTAAATCACCAGTGTTTTATTTATAGTAATGAACATCTGGCTCATGGTCCCTGTATATTTTGTAGTAGTCATAGTGACAGAGGAACAGGACTTAGGACCTTGGAATGTGAAATACATCTGTGCTCCAATACCATCTTATTTCTTGGCCTTAGTAGGCACTTGTCTCAGACTTTGAAACTTTAGCAGCAGTAAGAGCTAGAAACCGGATCTTCAAAGAGTTGTTGGGTTGTGGGGTTTTTTTGGGGTGGTGGTAGTATCCTTGCATAATTCTACATGCACTCTTTAAGTCATTCATATTTGCTCAATGCTGGGTAAAGTTCTGGTGTAAGCACTTGATTGCTGCTGAGGCCAACACATTGCTCTCTATCCTGCCTGGGTCCCTGACGCTTCTGCTCCCTGTAGCACTGCAGCTGCCAGGCAAACACCCACCCCCAACACAGATGTCTGGTGGCACCAACACTGTTGGAATGGAATCTGAGTGGTCCCAGGTGGCTCCACCTGATTGAACACTTGGTCCACTGTGGACCAGCCAGTGTGTTAAGATCAGCCAGGGAGGCTGTCTTGGTGGTGGTGACTTTCACTGAGGTGCACTGGCAGCAAGGGCTTTCTTGGTGGTGGCACCCTAGCTTTGGAACTTCCTGCCCTCAGATACAATCGGTGTAAATGCTTATGAATTTCTAGCTCAAGTTAAACACCTGGTTCCAGTTTTTTTGAGGGGGAAAGTTTGAGCGGGGGTGGTGGTGGCGGCAGAGCAGTGGACCCACATGAGAAGATGAGATGAGCATGCAGGATCAGGCCAATGACCCATTTATTCCAACATCCAGTTCTCACAGTGACCAGCCAGTTCCCCCTCAATTTTTTCCCCGGGCCCTTCACATTTCTAATGAGCAAAAATACAGCCAAAGTTAAGCACTTTAAAGTCCTGGTGATTATGAAGCATTGTTACCGTAGTTTGCAGTTTGTTTCGAACTTTCCTATGTTGCTACTTAGAAGTAAGTGTGTTGTGCTTATAGATCACTTAGTTCCCTAGAATCACAGTAAACGGACATTGCTAGGTGTCTGTCTCTTTATGTGTATGCGTGAGCTCACACACAAACATAATTTAATAGGCTTTTAAGATACTAGATTTTACTTGTGGTATGTGGAGATGTGACAGTGTGGCCCCATGGACAGTATTTGGACTTTTCTTCCATAGCCTGATAATTCACGAAATCTCTGAATGACTTTTAGCAACTTGAATTCTCTGAGCCACATTTTCATATGTGTGTAAAAAAATAAATAAATCCATATCATACTTTGCAAATGTGGGAATATGGAACATAAATTATGTACAACACATTGCAAATATGTTGAATAATAAAGATAAGCTTCATGCCCTGAAATTGTTCTTTTTATTGATTGTTTTATTTGTTACAAACAACTCAGTTTCAATTTAAGAACAACTCAGCTACAATATCACTGCAGCATTGTTGTATATATTGTCTTCAAAAATGTTGTAAAATGTGCATGATAAATATTTCTTATTTTTTATTTAGTGGTTTTGTCCTGAAGTGTTCTATCATATCTACATATTTTATTGGAGCCTGGTTCTGGTTGGCAATTCAGCAAGGCCTGCAGCCCAAAAATTCACTGTTAGAGAATTAGGTGGGAGTCATTCTCTTAAGAGCAAGTACTATTGCTAGCTTAAGAAGCTGGTAGCTGATTGTTGTTGTTCTTAAGTGGGGAAAAATGGCAATGGCACTTGCTTTATACGTATCTGTTTGTCTTACACTGCTGAGAAGCACAAACAGTAGGGTGGTTGGAATGTGGCCAAAAGTGCTCATATTGTAGAATAAATTATTGATCTCATCCATCTGGCAAGTACTGTCAACTTCTTTTAACAATCAATATATTTATTAGGATTTCCATTAGACAGGTATTAAACTGACCCCTCACTCCCTCTTTTGTTTTTAATGCTTCTTTCCACTAGTGGAGAGTCTTCAATATGCATAATTATGCAGATTAGCATATTCAAACGATATGCTGGAGGACATTGCAGCTGCCTTTAAAACCTGAAGATACAAGTTTCATACCACCAGTATAGATCTTCTCTTGTCCTCTGTCACTTTTTCCTTCTGTAATTCTTTGGAAGTGCTTTTTCATTGTGGCGCCTCAGTTTGTAATGTTAGTTAACATTTTTTTGCACTGTGCATGTGGTAACCATGCAAACAAACTAGCCTTCAGTCAAAAGCGCTTCTTGGATTGGGGCCCACAAACATCCTGGACACGGTTTCTTTGTCATCACAGGAGTGTTAACTCCAACACTCAGCCTTATGTATTATTTTCCATCTTGGATGTCCAGATAGTTTTCATTCTGAAGTTTTTTTTTCCAGGCCAGGTCTCCTCTGGCTTCTTATCCTTTCCGTGGCCAAATCGACCCTTTCTAGATATTTCCATGACCCTTTTAATAAGCTGACTCAAGTTTTTAATGTCCAGCTTTACTACACCAGTGCAATAGTTTTACTTGTTTAAACAGCCATCACATCATGAACTTGATGGGAGTCAGAGGTAGCAAGCTATGCTTATAGTCGCTAAGCCTCTCAGTTTACCCATACCATATTTCGCCACTGCAAAATGGCCGCACCCCCTTTTTTGGACCCCAAAATTGGCTCCAGAGCATTCCCTGCATAATAGTCACAGGGGTAATTCTGAGGTGAGCTGTGGGTTGGTGTAGGGGCTCCTAAGGCGGCAAGGGCCAAAGTCTAGGCCCTCATTGGCTTAGTCCTGACGTAGCAGAGGTAGCTGGAGAGGCGAGGCGAGGCAAAGCCAGACCCAGGTTGCTGCTGCTGTTGCTGCTGCTGCCACTTGACTTAGGCTCCCTTAGGGCACCCTAGCCAAGAAGGGGAATTGGTGGGCAAGGGACCACCCCTGCCTCCTGTCCGCAACCCTTTCCTCCACTTCTGTCCCGTAATTCACTGCATAGTGGTCGCACACCCCTTTTTGGATAGGAAAATAATGCGACCCTTGCGTGGTGAAATAAGGTCAGCATGCATTGTGAGTGCATTACACTGGATAAAGTAATTTTGTGGAGTAATTCTGAACTTGTATCTGTAATTTGAGTATTTCCTTTTCTAGCGTGTTACCTGTAGGTTAGAATTATTTGGACAGATTGCCAAGGTTGGTGTTCATGAAGGGCATCACTGTGTCTTAAAAGAAGTTTCAAAAAACAGTCACTCAAAAGCCTCCACATGGAGGTGTTATTAGGTGATGACATTCACCTAACTTTTCTGGAGCTCCGTCCATGCTCAGGACCCGAATGTAGGATCCTACACATAAGTCTGTTTTGGAAGTATTTCAGTCTTCATATGATGCTTCCTTGAGTTAGCACTGTCACTGTCTTATTTACAAGTCTCTGTGTGAACATAGAACATTATGTCAGAAACAGGCCGGAGTCTGCCAATTTGGGACTACAAATTTGAAAGAAATTGTGAGTGGGTAAAAGTGGACTAAGTGAGATATAGAAAGCTACAAACATCTGTCAGCAGTAGACCTGCCACCTTTTTCCATTTCAGGGTAGTTTATTATGGGGCTAGATAGGCAAATAGAGTTTCATTTCTAGCTAATATTTTAGTATTAAGCATGGAGGCAGAGGCCCTGTGCCTCCTTTAGAGCTGTCACCTGCTATTAAATTGGGGTGGGGGGGGAGAAGGCCCTCTGGGGGGCAGCTCCTCACTTCACTCCAATTGTCAAAGGTGGGAGGCACAGGCATTTTCTGTTACAGAACTTCAGAGCTTTATAACTGTTTTGAGATGTCGGTGGCTCAACATCTGAGGTGAAAGTAGCTCAACACTACATGCCAGATGTGTTAGGCGCCTCTGAATGTCTGGATTGTGGGTGACTTATGCCTTGATTCAGAGTGCTCATCTCATTTAAAACAGATAACATTGAATGATTGCAGTGCAGACTTACATGGGACTCCCTTTTGAAGTCACCAGCTCAGAAGCTCCTTCAGTCGGTCCAGAATGTGACTGCCAGAATGCTTACTGGATCTGGTAGAGTGGAGCACATAACTGATACTAAATCATCTGCATCGGTTCCCAGTTTGTGTTTGTACATGTAAACCCTGCTCTGTATACAAAGAGCAGTATTGTGTCCATTGTTGTACAGTATTTCATTTCTAGTAGCAGGGATTCTTTTACATATTTAAATTAGTCTTCCATTTCAATTAGTTTTCACTCTGTATTTTTTGTTTTAACCTGCAAATATACATCTTGCACCTTATTAAAAGAAATGATAAACTGAGAAAGGATCATTTTTGATAGTTGCAAATACAGGAACTATTTTACTCTTTAATATTACTATATAACACATTGGAATTAGTTTTAATTGCATTTTATTGTCTCTGGCAAACAGGAGTCGTATGCCATTGCTTCAACCTAAAGGCCTTTATTTCACTTTCTAATAAGGGTTTCTTAAGAGAGCTTTTCCTTTGAATGTGCTAGACTCCCCCCTCCAAGCTTTGACAGCATTAAAGGGTCTGCCAGCAGAGTGACAGATGCTCAGATCTAAAGGGTCTTCTACTGGACTTGGCACTTTTGAGGCTGCAATGAATGGCGGACAGGAGGGTTTATGGCTGCTTGCTAAAGTGGCATGTAGCTGAACTGAATTGCCTGCAAAAAATCTTTTTAAAAAAGTGGGCCTCCTGATTATATATATTTTTTAATACTATTTCCCGGAAGGTACCTTATTTGCCTGAATATAAGCCTCACTCTCCCCCCCCCCCCAAATTCAGACTGTGAAATATTAAAGTGTGGCTTATATTCGTGACTTTACAGTATGCAGCCAGAGCGTGGGGCAAACAGCACCAGGAGCGCGGCAAAGTGCCACCCGCCCTGTGTGAAGTCCTCCGTCCTCTCCCCCAAAGCCAGGAAAGGAGAGAGTGAGGAAGGGGAAAGGCCACAGGCAATGCAGCGTGGTCCCCCCCCCCCGCCCAGTATGCAGCCAGGAGCAGCAAGGAATGGCTTATATTCAGGGTTGTTGTTTTTTTCCTCTCCCCTCCCTCCAGTTTTAATAGTGCGGCTTATATTCAGATGCAGATTATATTCAGGCCAATACGGTATTTACAGGATAGCGGTGCCCTATAAAAATGATTGTTCTTTCTTTATAAAATGTATTCATATATGAAAAATACCAAGGTGATGTGAGTGCCGTGTATCTATGGTAATATCTTTAAGCAGAAACAACGGCAATTTCTGCTTTAAAAAAATTTCCCCTCTGATTTGGGGTCCATAACAATATTACAGACGCGTAACTTCATGTTCCAAATAATGAGGATGTAAAATAATAGAATAGACAGTTGAACTTAATAGGGAAAAGGAGGGAATGAGAAAAAAATTGCTTCTATGAATATCACAAAGGGAGCAGGGACAACATTGCTGCTTCAGGTTTTTCAGAATGAGGTCCCTGGAAAGGCGGGAAACTGTCATTTCCTTTGTTATAACAGGACGTAACTTACAGTAGCAGAGCGCTTCATGATGTAAGACTCCATTCAATGTGTTATCCATGTGCAAGGGATAAGTTAACAGGGGCAGCATGACTGTGTCCCCAGCTTTCCAGTGCTGCCCCCTGACAGCTGTGCATTGTGCATGGTTGTCTAAAGCAATACAGTGGTACCTCTGGTTGCAGACGGGATCCGTTCTGGAGCTCCGGTTGGATCCCGAGGTTTCCGCAACCAAAGAGACCGCTTCTGCGCATGCACGCAGCACGGTAGAGCGCTTCTGTGCATGTGCGCATGGTGAAACACTTCCGGGGTTGCCGTTTTCATAACCCAAAGTTTATGTTACCCGAGGGTAACATAATCCAAGGTTCTACTGTACATGTGTGGACTTCCATGCAATCTGGAACCCTGGTTGCATACGGTTCCAATATCCCTTAGAGTTCTAGGTGCGTAGACTTTCCTTCAGACTTGCACACCCAAGCAAATGTTGAGGGTTGGGGCTAGTATCACAGACTCACTTCTGGGGCTGTGGCACTAATGGGTTGATGAACAGGTATGTGTGCATCACGTGAAAGGGGTTAATATTGGTAATATTAACACACGAAATTATAATTATAAAGTTTGGTTTTTTTCATGATTATGTACGTGCTCAGATGCAGTCAATTGGCTCTGGTGGTATCTGGCTCTGTGTACAGTATTTACCACGCGGAATACGTCAGGATTATTTTTAACAGTGCCTATCAGCTTATGTTTATGAATGTATTCAACAAAGTATGCCATAGTAATGCCATTCAGAGGTTGCATGCAGACGTTGCATGCAGAGGTTGTGTTCAGAGGTTGCATGCATGTCAAGCAGAATTTATTTATAGTAGGAGTACCCTGTGGTTGTAAATAACTCTTAAGATCTCATCAATTGTTATTGGCAGTATATGTCTATAATAGTCACCACTGAAGTCTTATACAACCCATTAACTCGGAGGTTTATTCACCTGTCAAGTAATATTCCAAAGCTACAAATGCATGTTTAAATATGTGTGCTCAATACTTTATTTATACTGTACACTGCTTGATTGTAAGAAACCTCAAAGCGGTTTACGAAAGATAAAACAGTAAAATCAAGAAAAATTCGCAACCATAGTTTTAAAGCATTCAAAAAATAAAATACTAAAACAGGTTAAAATAAATAAAGTAAATAAAGTAAAATTTCTAAGCAACTTTCTAAGCAACTGGGTGGGCTTGTCTAAACAAGAATGCTTTTAGCAGGCGCCAAAAAGAGCACAGCGAAGGCGCCTGCTTGATTTCAATAGGCAGGGAGTTCCAAAGTGCCACACTAAATGACTGAGTTCTTACAAATGTAGAACAGGTATGATGTGGCATGTACTACTTCTTAAAATCATGTTGGTTTGGTTTTTCTAAAGCATCCCTCATATTGTTGTGCACTATTCAAAATATATTTGAATGGCTTTGCACATTTCTTGCAGGTGTTCTTTTTAAAACCATTGAGCAGCAGTAATGCCTGTTTGTTGACGGCCTCTACGGAGGTATTCTCATACCCTTCAGTTTTTGTAGGAGGCGGGAAGCATTCTTAACACAAAATCTTTGCCATTGAAAGTTTAATTGCCATGACGGTGACCACTAGGGGTTACTTAGCCTCGTTAGGGAACATTTTAGTTAGGGTTTCGTTTTGAGTCCCTGTGTCTTTAAATGGGAGGGAAAGATGTGAATAGCAGTTCTGTACACTTTGGCATATTTTCCATTGCAGTTCAAGGTGCATCCTGCCAAGTGCAAATACCTGAGAGGTTTGGAAACTTGCCATATTCCGTTCTAATTTCTCTTCTACTTCCTCCTCCAGCCCTGTATGTTCCAAGCTAGACAGAAGAGTCCAGACGGCATCTATGTCCAGGTAGATTCCCAGGTTTTGTTATCAAAATGCCAGGGCCTGTTTTGCACTCCGATTCTTAGCTTCAGCATGCAACCAAGTTGCCTTAGTTAGGTCACTTCATGTTCCCAGGTTTCACAGCCAGCCTTGGACTACTTTATTAGAACCACTCTCTTCTCCCCCCTGAGCTGCAGATGGAGTTCCCATGAATTTCACTGCAGCCTTGATGGAGCCCTGCAGCTGTGTGGAACTATTTTTCACACGGAGTGCAGTGCATAGAGTAAATAGTTTCGCAGGCAACTGAGGAAGCCAGAGTGGTCAGCATATTCTGGCGGCTAAAGGAAACGGCAGGAAAATATAGTGCATGCAACTTTCCCAGGGATTCGCGGACTCTTACCTTTGTACTCCAGATTGCATTTCAGACACGTTAACAGCCAGAATTTCTACAACACACTTCCCCCTTATTTCAACCCAGGTATACAACAGGCATTATTTCAGTTCAATAATACATTCCAGGCAGGTGAAAGTACTAGAGGAGAGCATGGAGCAGGGCCAGTGAGAGGCATGGCCTCAGTAAAGCCACATTACGTCTGTGGGTTTGACCTCTCCGCTCCTGGCCTATATTGTTTGGAAGCTGAACAACCCTTGGTGCAGTGAGCATCCAAAAGATATATTTCCTTATTAGACCTGGGTCTGGAGCTGATCAAACCCTGGGTTGAGTCTAGGAGTAGCCAATGTAGTACCTGCCAGATAGGGACGCGGGTGGCTCTGTGGTCTAAACCACTGAGCCTCTTGGGCTTGCTGATCGAAAGGTCGGCGGTTCGAATCCTCATGACGGAGTGAGCTCCCGTTGCTCTGTCCCAGCTCCTGCCAACCTAGCAGTTCGAAAGCATGCCAGTCCAAGTAGATAAATAGGTACCACTGCAGCGGAAAGGTAAATGGCATTTCCGTGCACTCTGGTTTCCGTCACGATGTTCCGTTGCACTAGAAGCGGTTTAGTCATGCTGGCCACATGACTCAGAAAACTGTTTGTGGACAAATGCCGGCTTCCTTGGCCTGAAAACGAGATGAGCATTGCAACTACATAGTTGCCTTTGACTGGACTTAACTGTCCAGGGATCATTTACCTTTACCTTTTTATTTACCTTCCAGATGCTGGCAGATCACAACTCCCATCTGCTGTGGTCTTGTAGGCTGGGGCCGATGGGAGTTTTATGGTCTGACAGCATCTGGAGGACGCCATGTTGGTGTTCCCTGGCCTGGAAACACCGTCGACTTGGCTGGAAAAGTTAGCTACACAACTAGTAGTCCTGCCACTTCTGACATCAAGAAAAGCGGCAGGTGTCATCTCTGTGGCTAACACTGTGGCAGAAAATCATAACCACAATGTCTTCAAATGAAGTTGCTGGCCATCAGCATGTCTATATGTTAAGTGTATGAGTTGTGCAAACGAGTAATTATTGTTTGTTCTACATCTACTGACTATTACTTTGAGTGGGTGTCAATGTAAAAAAAAAAAAAAAGTATGCTCACAGCAATCCACTAGAATTTAACCCAAGTAAGTTTGCTTTGAGTGCCTGGCCAGCCAAATGCTAACTCGGCATGTTTAGAATATCATTTAACATTCTGAGCCAGAGAAGAAAACAACACCCAATTCAAAATACATCCAGGCAAATCCATTTCCTGAATCAGGTTATTGCAGATTGCAAAAATAATCGCTTATGAGGGCATAAGTAGTAGAAGCATGAGTTGCTTGCGCTCCCCCCTTGCTTCTGTGTAACACACAAATTAGCTGTGACAGAGAATTCCTTTGGTTTTAAAATTAATGTGAGGCATGCTTTATAAAATAAATATTTTTTTTCAGAGTTGTTTTATTGTGCAGCTGCGTTGCTTGTCCCAGGAGTAAGGCAAATGAAGCTTCACTCTGATGGCACCTTTCTGAAATGGCACATTGATTCATGAATAGCTTTGACATGGTTATCGTTCTTCTTCAGTTCACAAGCAAGAGCGTGCAGAAACTCTGTTCCCAGCAAGTCATTCTTGTCTGTACAAATCAGAATCTTCTTGTGTGCACTCTTCCTCCCTCCCTCCCGTCCTCCTGCTCCTCCTCCCCCATTGCATTTTATAGCATTATGGTATGAACTGGGCTACTTTCCTTTTCCCCAAGAAGTTCTGGTGGAAGAGATCATAGAGCAGATAAACCGCTGTGAAAACAGCTTTGCTGACCTGATGTTCTATAGCACCGGATCTTATTCTGATCACAGGACTGGGTGAAGATTCCTCTTTGGATGTTGTCCAGAGGATAAACTCTTCTTGGTTTGTTCAGTGGTTGATGTTGTTTTTTTGCAATGGCCATCCTCTTGTCCTTACGACTGGTCTCTTCCACACCACTGATGGCAGTTCACGCTCAGGCAGTGTGGGACGAATCCCAATGGGTATGGAGCAATTGTTTAACTTTTATATGTTGTGTCCTTGCGTGGAAGGCAGCATGATAAGCTTAAGTGTCAGTTTGGCACTTCTGTGAGTAGCAGCAGTTCACACAGAAATGTAATACAATTGGTCTAAAGCTTTGCCAGTCAGTTAAATTGTCTATTTGTAAAACCAAAGTTTTCAGTTCTGTAAGGGAATGCATTGTAAGTAATGCATGTACATTTTGATATCAGATTTCAGCATCAGGAGTTGAGCTTTTAATGATCAGAGGTACTGCATCCTATATCTTCTAGCTGATCGTGTTCAGATTAAAAGAGGTGTAAATTAAATGGGTCGCTGCAGAGGCTTTTAAAAAGAAGTTGGTAAAATCAACCATGCGAGCCATGTGATTGTTTAGCTTTCAAAACTGGAATTTTACACTTCGATGTTGATTAACTCACAGGTTTTGATGAAAATAAAGGGCCAGTTCTCATTTTACTTCTTGTACTCAGGTTTCCATAACTGTGATTTTATCTAACGGGGAACCTTCTGGCTGAATGTTGTTATTACAAATGTAGCAAATAAAAATAAGTAAAATTACCGGGAAGCCAAATTCATATGATCTGTGTTTAAATGAGAAGTCTGCTTGTGTGTTTTTCTTTTCAGTGTCTATCCCTTCAAAATACACATAGGCAGATGTCAATTGGAACCTACTTATGTGTATTTTAAAGGGGCATGTGTAAAATGTTTGTGTGTGTGTACACACACACACACACACACACACACACACACAAACAAACACATCATACAAGAGCTTCGGTTGTGACTTACTAGCTGCAGTTTTGCACTGAGCCCAGTTTATATATAATTTAGCACTACTTTTCATCTTGTTGCATATGAAATAATAATAAACAATGAACAAGGTCATCTGTTGAAATACCTGCAAGAAATGTTCTTTTGCAACAAAACAAATTTGAAATGGTTGCCCCGATATCTTGTGTCCTGCTATCCACCCACACGCTATATGAATTCACTTAAGGTAAAGGTAAAGGTACCCCTGCCCGTACGGGCCAGTCTTGACAGACTCTGGGGTTGTGCGCCCATCTCACTTAAGAGGCCAGGGGCCAGCGCTGTCCGGAGACACTTCCGGGTCACGTGGCCAGCGTGACATCGCTGCTCTGGCGAGCCAGAGCCGCACACGGAAACGCCGTTTACCTTCCCGCTGGTAAGCGGTCCCTATTTATCTACTTGCACCCGGGGGTGCTTTCGAACTGCTAGGTTGGCAGGCGCTGGGACCGAGCAGCGGGAGCGCACCCCGCTGCAGGGATTCGAACCGCCGACCTTTCGATCGGCAAGCCCTAGGCGCTGAGGCTTTAACCCACAGCGCCACCTGCGTCCCTATGAATTCACTTATATAAAGGTAAATAATTATGCCCACACATTGCTATCCACTCTGTAGATTCAGATAGCCAGATATCTGGAGTTTGCGCACTGCCTTAATTCCTTGCTTGTTTGTGCTCTACCGGTTGGCGGCAGATATTTTGGGGCAGAAACTATGCATGGAGGTAGGTAGGGAACAAGATTGGACAAATCAGTTTTTCTTTTGCTTCTCTTTTGCTGTTTGGCTGCACCAATTCCTGGAAGAAGCCATTGAAAAAGTGGGGAAATAGATTGGGAAAATCCCAGATTAGAAATGTTCCCATAGGAATCAATGGAAATTGCGGACTCTTTATGCAAACACTTGCCTAATGAATGATTTCCAGGAAGCACTTGTTTGGTAAGCGGGACCTGTGTGTACAGTGTTGAAAGTAACAGTTTGAGAATTGTCTGGTACATTGGTTGAAATAACCTCTTCTCCAAAGGAAAGGAGGTCAGGTGTTGGGCCTTCTCATTGTCAAGTGTGGGGAACCTATGTGCTTTTGGTCCATAGCCAGTAATTGTACCCTGATAGAAGAAGTAGAACATTTTCAGAATAACTAGGGTTTAGAAATATGAGTGCTTGAGAACTGCAGCTTTACTGTATTTGCAGAGTGTTCAGGGTATTCAAGCCCTAATCTGCTATTTTAAAGGGAGTGCCCATTTGGACTTGGTAAAATTACAGGTGATTTCAGTTGTTGTTGGACTGGGTTCACAGTCTGCAGAATTTTTGCATTCAGCTGCTCTCAGATTCAGCCTCAGGTTAATTGTAAAGTGAGTGTGATCATTCATGCCACTTGAGCAAAGTTGTTCATGTGGAAACCTTTATTCTGAATGGGCTGTTTCCTTTTTGCTTACTGATATAAATAGTTTCTGAACTCTGGCTATATTGTGCATTGGGGGTTGACCCTGGATAATCCAAAACTAAATTTTATAGTGAAATTTTGCCATCTAAACTTTATTCATCAAACTGCAGCTCTGTTTGATATAGCATCTGAGGGCTACTTCACACACAGCTCTTTTTTTCCTATACAGTAATATTTGTGCAGGGAAAGAAGACATGTTGCAGTATAATGTGTGAAGTATATGATGTTCAGGTGATGAACGCAGTGGCTTCTAATCAACTGTATTCATGGCAAAATAAATACTTGCTCCATATGGCGCACACTGTATTCATTCATAGTATATTTTGAATCGCGCCTTTTTAGGTCAAGTGAACTTTTCAGAAGGGTTAGCATGAAGGTTTCAGAAGCTGATGAAGGGTTTTGAGCAAGAGCTGATGGAATACACTCAGATTCTTGAGATAACCTGATCCTATTGGGGGTTGGCTTAAAGCAGGCATCAGGCATGTCCAACTCACAAAAGACTGCGACCTACTCCCAGTATAAAGAAACTGGCAGTGATCTACCCATTGGAGGGAGGAGGAGCGTGCGTGGGGTGGGTGGATTGCCCAGAGTTCTTGAGCTGTTTTTAGGAGGGAAGTGCCCAGAGTTCTTGAGCTTTTTGGGGGAAGGACTGCACAGTTTTTTAGGCCCCCCCCATAACTTTTTGTACACTTTGTACATAGTAGGGATCCCATGATCTACCAGGATCAGTCAGGGATCTGCTGGTAGACCACGATCTACTGGTTGGACATCCCTGATAGTGCACAGTACTTGCTTCTGAATTTGCATATCATAGGAGGTTTTTACTTGGGTGTATGTTCTTAGTATTGATGTAAAAAAGACATGACAGTGGTTTGGGAAATTGCTGGTTGATGTTCATTTTGTTACTGATTATGATGAAGATACAAAATCAAGGGAAAAGCACTGAGCAATAGCTGCCTTCTAAATTCTATATTCTCTGGGATGCGGGTGGTACTGTGGGTTAAACCACAGAGCCTAGGACTTGCCGATCAGAAGGTCGGCGGTTCAAATCCCCGCAACGGGGTAAGCTCCCATTGCTCGGTCCCAGCTCCTGCCAACCTAGCAGTTTGAAAGCACGTCAAAATGCAAGTAGATAAATAGGTACCGCTCCGGTGGGAAGGTAAACAGCGTTTTCGTGTGCTGCTCTGGTTTGCCAGAAGCGGCTTAGTCATGCAACATGACCCGGAAGCTGTACACTGGCTCCCTCGGCCAATAAAACGAGATGAGCGCTGCAACTCCAGAGTCGACCACGACAGGACCTAATGGTCAGGGGTCCCTTTGCCTTTACCTAAATTCTATATTCTAGGCTGGCAGCATTTTATAGAATGTGGATTAGGAAATAAAATTCTTCACACTAGCTGCGCTTTGGTTCTTCACAAAGCTGTGCTTTGGTTTCTGAACATTTTAGAAGTCGAATGGACTTCCGGAACGGATTCTGTTTGACTTCCAAGGTACGGCTGTATACTGGGCCGCTGAGGTCCACCATTGGAAGCAGGTGCAAAATAGTAGCCAGGGAGGGGTAGGGGAAGGAATGTACCTTTAGAATTAATGAACAAAATGCCTCTGAACTCATGCTGAGTCCTCAGATTTGTTTTTAGTACCAGAGCTGAGCTCATGGTCCTGTTTCAACCCCTTCCAAGATTTCTTCAACTTTAATCTAATTCAGAATTTAGGAGCCCTTTTGTGGCTGCTATCAAATCATAGTGTAGCTCCTTGCTTCAAATCACTAAGCGCTATCAGTAAAGACCTACCTTGTCTTCTGTCTGTCCCTAGCATAACTAACTAAATGGTGCTGTAAGATGTGGTGATATCACTCTGATAGTACTAAAAAATATATGGATCAGATAGCTTTGAGGAAGGCTGTGGCAGTTATTAGCCATGACTGCAATGGATCCCCCATGTTAATTCCCTCCCACCAGGTGTAATGGCTTACCACCAACTTGGATGCCTTTACAAGTTCAGTCAGATGAATGCAACCAATCAAGATGGCAGTGCAGATGATAATGCAATCAATGGTTACTAGCCACAATACCTATGTTCTCTGAATATCAGTAGCTGGGAATTTCATGTGAGGAGATCAGAGCACTGTTGTATTCATGCTCTGCTGGTGGGCTTCTCATAGGCATCTAGTTGGCCACTGTGATAGCAGGATGGAATTCCTATGTTGTTATGCCACTGAATTCCATATGCTACTGAAAACAGTAGAGAAATGGCCTGCTTGTGCACTTCCTGAAGATACTGTATCAGCCACTGTTGGAAACAATAAGTTAGCTTGAAACTGGCTCTGATCTTATAGGACTGCTCTTTGGCCCGTTCATGTATTTTTTTTATGGAAGTACTGAAATGTATGATAAATTCTGACAAGAAGTTGCAGTGGCGAGGCAAAATTAGAAGTGGGAAATTTCCCTAGGAATAAACTCAGTACAGAGACCAACCAGCTCAGTGTCATTTTCAATAAATAACAAATGATTAATCTCACAAATCCGGATGAAATTACTTTCCCCACCACCTTAATTCTGTTTTGCTGCTTTAAATATATATATATATATTTAAAATAGTATTCTTATTTAGGGTTCTGCTTTCTATTTGTATTTTTGTATCGTTTCCAGTGACAGAATGTGTTGTTTGTGAGTCACTTGGTGAATAGGCCTTTCATTGCATCTTTGCCAGATTCCTGAAGGGAAGGGAGTTGGCAGGAGAGGAAAAAGCAAGAGAGGTTACAAGGTAAAAATTAAAAATAAAAATCTGGTGGAGCAGCTGCCCTCCAAATGACAGTTGATTGCAGAGCAGAACATATGAATCTTAAGTGTGGAGACAGAATGGTCTTCTGTGCAATATATATATATACATTGGTGATACGAATTTTTGACAAGAAATTCCAAAAGTAGTGTAAAGAGCTTTCTCCCTGGAGGATGATGATCCATCAGATGGGTTATACTGCCATCTAGCTCCAATGCCTCCAGGAAGCAAGGTTTGCTTGTTTTGATGTCTGAACCCAAGCTTGTGGCTTGTTTCTTTCTTGAAAGGTTTGTTCTTGACTTGCTGCTTGTAGTTTATTTGGAGGACATCCACAGCAAGCCAAACTCTGGCTTGTTTCTGATGGTGGGGCAGCAGCAGCAGGACCCAGAGAGAGAACTCTTCAGCGGTGTGTCCCAGCACACAATGAGTTCACATTGAACCATACTTTCAAACAACAGCAAATGTGATTTTAACATGTTGTGCAAACTGGGCCAGAGAGGTGAAAATTTGCAAGCTTCTTTTGCAGAAACCAGTCTTTGCAAATGAAATTACTTCCAATAACATGGTGAGAAAAAGCATGTAACTTAAAGTCAGAGGTTTAACTTCCAATTCTTTTTCGTTATTATTAGGTGTCCAAAAATAAAGATGGAAAAGAACAAAGTGAATCTGTATCCCTGTCAGAGGATGAAGAAACGTTTTCCTGGCCTGGTCCCAAAACGGTAGTTTTGCAAAGAACATCACAGGGTTTTGGCTTCACCTTAAGACATTTCATTGTTTACCCCCCAGAGTCTGCTGTTCAGTTTACGTTTAAGGTGAGTGAAATGAATATTCAACAAGTAACTCATTGGTTATAGTGACACAAGTGAACTGAAATGACAAATATTTTTTCAGTACAGTACTGCAAAATAGTAGCCTTATAGATATCTAGCCATCCATTTCAGTTTAGCAGTGGATCCACACTAAACCTCCTTTTCATTTTCATTTTTGCTTGTTGCAACCTAAGTTCTATTTAATGCTGTGGGTCTTGTATCTGAGTAAACATGCATAGGTTAGAGCAGTTGGATTGTTGTTTTGTGAAGCGTTGAATTCTCTTGCCAACTAAAGTTCCCTTTTCATTGGACTAATTTGTGGTGCTGTTAGATTTATTACTACCCCTGCTTCACCAGAAGGTTCTGGGGGTGGGTTATAGCAAAAATACAGCATTAAAACAAATTACAGTTAGGATGGGTCCTAAAAATATTTATGCTAAGTAAGACCAAGGTAAAAAGGTGTGTCTTCAGCATATTACAAAAGCTGTACAATGAATGTGCCTGGCACATCCCTGTGGGGACAGAATTCCACAACATAGGGACTGCCACAGAGAATACATTTCCTCTCAAACCTCTTGAGGGTGGTGGAACTACCAAGAGCTCTGCAGATCTTAACACCCAAGAGGGTCTGTAGGTAAGGAGGTGGTCTTTTAGACATTTGGGACATAAACCCTTTAGGGCTTTAAGCATTAACATGAGCACCTCAGATTAGGCTCAGAAATGAACTGGCAACCAGGGGGTGTTTATTATGGGAACCTCAGCCAGTAATCTTGTAATTGCATTTTGGACCAGTTGATGTTTCTGAGTCATCTTCAAGGGTAGCCCCACATCAAGCGCATTTCAGTAATCCAAGCTGGAAGTTACCACAGCATGGATTATAGAGGCCAGATCATCTCTGTCCAAAAGGGGCTGCAACTGGCGAACCAGTCAGAGCTGGAAAAAGACACTCCTAGCTACTGAGGCAGCTTGAGCCTTCTGTGAGTCGCTTTGGTAGTTTATGGTTTGCTGAATAGTAGTTCACATACTTTAAAATAGTATACCAAACCTCCCAAATGACAAGCAGATTCATGCAACCATTATGCAGAACATCATACAGTTAAGCACCCATTTGAAAGTACTAAGTGAACTGATAGCAATGGTAGAAAATGTGAATGGAGAAAACCTGTTGTGGAGCGTAAACTTCACATGCCAAAGGTCGCAGGTTTAATTTCTGGTATCTCAACATGAGGCTGGCAAAGTCTTTAGAACTACAGTGGTGCCCCGCAAGACGAATGCCTCGCAAGACGGAAAACTCGCTAGACGAAAGAGTTTTCCGTTTTGGAGGTGCTTCGCAAAACGAATTTCCTATGGGCTTGCTTCGCAAGACGAAAATGTCTTGCGAGTTCCTGCGGGCTTTTTTTCCTTTCCCCCCCTTTTTCTAAGCCGCTAAGCCGCTTATCCGCTAAACCGCTAAAAGCCGCTAAAAGCCAC
Source organism: Podarcis cretensis (assembly GCF_951804945.1). Taxonomy (NCBI): domain Eukaryota; kingdom Metazoa; phylum Chordata; class Lepidosauria; order Squamata; family Lacertidae; genus Podarcis; species Podarcis cretensis. The sequence continues at coordinate 22,391,418 of NC_137181.1, forward strand.
TAAGCCGCTAATAGCGCTAATCCGCTAAGCCGCCAATGGGCTTGCTTCGCAAGATGAAAAAACCGCTAGACGAAGAGAATCGCGGAACGGATTCTTTTCGTCTTGCGTGGCACCACTGTAAATGGACCAAGGTTCTGACTAATGAGGTTCTGACTAATGAGGTTCTAACTAATGATTGTGAAGCAGCTTCCTTTGCTCCTTCTTAACATTTCTACAAATAGTGAACTTCAGCATGAAGGACTGCAATAAAAAGATATATTTAGAATATATTTCTCTTAACTTACTTTTATCTGCTAGTTGTCACATTATTAAACATTAATTTGATGGCTACTCATTTGGAAGGCTTGTCTGGTTTTTCAAAATTTGGGCAATTAGGTGCTCCCTTAGCAGCTGTAGAACAGTTCTGAAATAAATAGTTTTGAAAAGCCTGGATGCAAATGTTTTGAAGAGCTCCTTCTGCTTTAATACAAGGACTTTGAATTTTTATGATTTCCTTTTGCAGGATGAAGAGAATGGAAATAAAACAGGTACGTTTTCTCTTTGATTATTGTATGTTGTAATCAAATAGTCTAAAATCCATAATTCCTGATACAGTTGTACCTTGGAAGTTGAACAGAATCCGTTGCGGTTCAACTTCCAAAACGTTCAGAAACCAAGGCGCAGCTTCTGATTGGTTTCCGATCGCACAGGTGCACCGGAAACAATACCGGAAGTTGCGCCAGATATTCGGCTTCCAAAAAAAGTTCGGAAACCAGAACACTCACTTCCGGTTTTTGATCGTTTGGGAGCCGGAACGTTCAACTCCCAAGGCATTTGAGAGCCGAGGTTATGACTGTATAACCAATGAAACAAGTCTGTTCTTAATTTAATGAATATTTTACCAAATGTGTCTTAAATATTGGGTGTACTAATTTAGTGATGTATTTTGTATGAAATTTGTAGATTCGCTTTTCCATGCCAGTTGCACAGGAAGGCAGAATTATATGAATATGTAGACAAGTATATTGTAAAATATAACTACATCTACTACTGAATTTAGTGGTTCTTTACCTATCAGCAGGTACAAAAATTGTAGCACAGACAAGGTATGGCTTTCTATCTACACCCTGGTATGTAACATCCCCCAAACCCCTTAAACTTAAAAAAAAAAAAAAAATTAAAAGGGGGAAAAATGCTTCATGAATGAACAAGCTGATTCTCCTCAAAGGTCATATAATCTTGGGGACAATTACGTTCCTGTTGAAAAGAGGTAAATGAGGTTGCTTTCAAATATCTTCCTGGATAATGCTAGTTTATTTATATGTCAACCATAAAATGGTGTGTGAAAGTAGGATTTGGCATAACCTTTCTCTGAATAATGCCTGAGATTCCTACATGGGTCTTCAGGGAAAATTAAATTTCCTAGGTTCCCTGGCACTATGGCAGCATTCCTTGGAGTGCGAGTTCTTTGCGTTGGATTACAGTCAGTGCTGAGGAAAAAATATGTTGTCATATTGCTAGCCTCGGGCTGATTGCAAGAATTATGAGTTGTGGAGATTTGTATTTAAAACCACAAAATATCAACCTTTAGAAACGTCATTAGGCAAGATTGGATGGCCTGGGGTAAGAAAAATAGGAGGTGATGTGGGAGATAGAGAGTTGTGGCGGCGGGGGGGGGGGGAACATTTGTGAAATGCATACTGTGCTCTTGTTACCTGGCGGAAATGCCATTGTCCTATAAAGACCCTGGATATTAAGAGTTTGGGAAAAATAATAGCAACATTTTAGCTTTGTCCATACGTTTGTAGGAGTTGGGAATATTTAACTTCCATATGCTGGTATTACCTTGGTGGACTCTGAGGTGCATAAGAGCATGGGAATATCGGCAGGTGAATATGAAGGAAGCCTGTGCACTCAGGGGATTAAGAATAATTCAGCCAGATGAGAGTGGAGGAAATAAATGTTAGGATGAGTCACATTTCAACTATTGGTGGAATTACCTTTAAAATGAGAAAGCGGAACAAAGGAACGCGAGAATTAGAAGTATAAAGTGGAAGTCCATGCCAGCCACAAAGACGACATTAACTCTTATGGAAGCTAGGTGGACGAACATTGAATAGGCCAAAGAATCTTGTGATTATGGATGTGTAGACTTAGGGAATTAAGTGAAGGTCAATAAAAGTAGTGTTTGTTTGATTACATTGGGTTGGATCCAGATTTAGTCACACCTACAGTAGACCCATCGGAATAAAAGTTTGCCATTATTTTTATGGTCTACTCCAGGCACGTCCAACTCCCAAGAGACTGCGATCTACACCCAGTATAAAAAAAACTGGCAGTGAATCTACCCATTGTCATTGAGGATTGTTAGAGCCTTTTGGGGGGAAAGCTGAGTTGTTGAGTTTTTTTGGAGGGGGGGAGAGGTGTTGAGCTTTTTTAAAGGAGAAATAACATCCCTGGTCTATTCTAGGCATGACTAAGTCTGAATCCAATCTTTTTTTTTAAAAAAAGCACAGCTTTTCCCAAAGAAACAATATGAATTCCCAGGAGACAGCCATATACATTGATTAATATTTCCGTTGCAGCCATTTCCAGTGCCAAACAGTTTAAATTGAAGAGTAGCATGTCTTTAGAGCAGCAGGATCTGCTGTGGGAGAAACGGGACAAATGCACACCTACATCTACAGTTTCCTCTGAATACACGGCAGTGATAACTTTTGGGGTTGTGGCCCATGTCCTAAATACTTTTTTGTGCTGTCTGGCCTTTACAGCTTTTTATTTTTAAAAAAATAAAAAAAAGCTTATTCATTTTTAAATGATGTTTTGTTTTACCAGTGTTCACTGTCTTTAAATTTTATGCTACCACAGTATATAAATGCTGTCATCTAGAATACTTTATATCCAGTATATGTAGATCACCTATTTCTATATTAAGACAATTAACAACTCTGAAATGAAGGATAGTACAGTGATACCTCTACTTACGTTCACCTCTGGTTACGTATCCTTCGTGCGCGGCAAACCCGGAAGTATTTTTCTGGGTTTTGCCGCATGCGCAGAAGTGCTAAACCGCGCCATGTGCATTCTCAGAAGCGGCACCTCCAGATACGCAAACCTCGGGATCCCACTGGAGCTCTGGAAAAGATCCCGTGCACAACCGGAGGTACCCCTGTATTTATTATTTCTATATTAACACAAAATAAATACTATCCTTCGCTTCGGAGTTGTCAATTATAGAAGCATGGACATCTCAAGAAACCCTTTTAAGGTGGAAGAACAGATTGGCGTAGCTCAGAAAGTAGAAAAGGCCTTTTCTCTGAGCACCATAAATAGCTATTTTGTGTTGCGGAAGTAGCTAGCCGGGTGCTAATGATCAGTCTGTGTCATTCTTGAATAGCTTAGCTAAGAGGGCAAGCAATTCACATATCAAACTAATTAGCATTTATTCCTGCAGTGCCTTTCATACATTATAGGTGTGGGATAGAGTTAGTGTGAATAATAGTGGATAGGATCGCAGAGCTTTCTTATCTGTGAAACTGCTGCTATGGTTCTGTTTAAATTATATGCAAAGGAGCCATCTAGTGCCAACCTCTTTAATGCAAATCTAAGCTGAAATATTAAATTATTTAATAAAAGTTGAGGCTGTACAGTGCTTTTGACAATGACTGGAGCTATACTGGGTTGGATCTGGAGCAAGCTAGCTGCTTTTCATTCCCATTGAAATCTGTGGGACTTAAGTTAAATGGGTTCCTTAAATCTGATCCTTACATTATTCCAATGGGAGACAGCCAGCTGATCAAAGTAAGTATTGAACATTGAAGACTGAGCTTGTTGAGGGCTGGAATATCCAGCTCCTGGCAGCCATCGAAGAGATCGCACCGAAGCACCCTCTGCGACCCCACAGAAACCGGGCTCCCTGGTTTACCGAGGAGCTCCGGAAAATGAAGCGGGACCTCAGATGGCTAGAGCGAGTATGGCGGGGTGCCCGTGACGGAGCCTCAAGAACATCTTATAGGGCTTTTATGAAAACCTACGAGATGGCGGTGAAGGCTGCTAAGAAGTCTTACTTCTTGGCCTCCATTGCATCCGCTAGCTCTCGCCCAGCGCAATTATTTAGTATAGTCAGGTCTTCAACGTCACTTGAGGGACAGCCAAATTTAAATAACAATTTGACACACAGCTGTGGCATTTGCGAGCTTTTTTGCGGAGGTCTTGTTGCTCCGCCATGACCTCCCTGCCAATTTGGATACAATAAAGGAACTGGAGGCCCCTCGACTGTCCTCGGGTCCAGTATTAGACCACTCCGACCGGATATCCCCAGCCGATGTGGACAGACTCCTCCGAGCTGGAAAGCCCACCACCTGTCCTCTCGACCCGTGCCCGTCTTGGCTGATTAGAGTGTGTCCAGACGAGGTGCGGACCCTCCTGGGGGATATCATCAATTTGTCCCTTGGCACGGGGACATTCCCAGGGGAACTGAAGGAGGCAGTGGTGTGCCCGCTCTTAAAGAAAACATCATTAGATCCTTTAGATCTATCCAGTTACCGCCCGGTTTCAAATCTTCCGTTCCTGGGTAAGGTGATTGAGAGAGCGGTTGCTGAACAGCTTGGTGGGTTTCTGGATGAAACATCGGCTCTGGATCCATTCCAGTCCGGCTTCTGCGCTGGACATGGGACCGAGACGGCTCTGGTTGCCCTAACAGATGATCTTCGTAGACAGCTGGATCGAGGCGGCTTGGGGCTGCTGATTCTTCTAGATCTGTCAGCAGCTTTCGACATGGTCGATCACGAACTTCTGGACCACCGCCTTGCCGACGTGGGGATCCAGGGCACAGTCCTTCAATGTCTGAGCTCGTTTCTCTCTGGTCGGGGACAGAGGGTGGCGCTTGGGGGGGAATTGTCATCGCGCCACTCCTTGGTGTGTGGAGTACCTCAGGGTGCGATACTCTCCCCGATGCTTTTCAACATCTTTATGCGCCCCCTCGCCCAGCTTGTCCGGAGTTTTGGGCTGGGTTGCCATCAGTATGCCGATGACACTCAACTCTATCTGTTGATGGATGGCCATCCTGACTCGGCCCCAGACACACTGACCAGATGCTTGGAAGCCGGTTGAAGCTAAATCCTTCGAAGACAGAGGTCCTGTGGCTGGGACGGGACGATATGGGATTGGGGGGGCAACTCCCATCTCTTGCAGGGGCGCAATTAGTGCCAGCACCGTCCGTTAAGAGTTTGGGTGTAATCTTTGACACCTCCCTTTCCATGGAGGCACAGATTGCAGCTATAACAAAGGCGGCATTTTTCCATCTCCGCCAAGCTAAGCAGTTGGCTCCTTACCTCTCTCGCCCTGACCTAGCCACTGTGATCCACACGACGGTCACCTCCAGACTGGATTATTGTAACTCGCTCTACGTGGGGCTGCCCTTGAGACTGACCCAGAAACTCCAGCGGGTGCAGAATGCTGCAGCGAGACTCCTTACGGGGTCTTCGCTGCGAGATCACATTCACCCGGTGCTATACCAGCTGCACTGGCTCCCAGTGGAGTACAGGATCAGGTTTAAGGTGCTGGTTTTAACCTTTAAAGCCCTATACGCCCTAGGACCCTCGTACCTACGGGACCGCCTCTCCTGGTATGCCCCACAGAGAAACTTACGGTCTTCAAATAAAAACATTTTGAAGGTCCCAGGCCACAGAGAAGTTAGGCTCGCCTCAACTAGAGCCAGGGCTTTTTCGGCTGTGGCTCCAACCTGGTGGAACACTCTGTCACAAGAGACTAGGGCCCTGCGGGACTTGACATCTTTCCGCAGGGCCTGCAAGACAGAGCTGTTCCGCCAGGCCTTTGGCCAGGGCACAGCCTGACTCCCTCCCTTGGCAATCTTCACGGAGCTCTGGCCCAATGGTGGCCAGTGGCTTGAATTTAATTAATTTTATAATGAATGATTTTAGAGTGTTGTTTGTGCTGTACATTTGTACTGTTTTATTGTTGTTAGCCGCCCTGAGCCCGGCTTCGGCTGGGGAGGGCGGGATATAAATAAATTTTATTATTATTATTATTATTATTATTATTATTATTATTACTTTCTCCTTTCCATTTTGGCAAGTTACTCATTTGTCCAAAGGTCAAAGTACAGGTTTCGAGAAGCACACACTTAAAAGTTCATGCTTACAATCAACAACCAGAGGAAGCTCTGTTACAATTTTCCCCACATAAAATGTACTCTCTTATTTGTCTCCAAAGTGCTGTTTGTCGCATCAAATCACCCACTGAGGGCTGCGTTGTTGGTTTTGACCCATGACAGGGCCTTTTCAGTGGCAGTTCCCCATTTGTGGAATGCCCTCAGTAGTAAGGTCTGTCTGTATTCCTTATTATTGACTTTAAGAGAAATTTAAGAAACCTTCCTGTTTATACAGGCATTTGATGGCTGAAGAACACTGTTCTGAGCAATCCTGAGAACATTGTTTTAACAATGTTTTAACTGTTTTTAGATTGTGTTTTAACTGTTTTAGAATGCTTAAAAAAATTATTCCTGTGCTGGCCATCCTGGGCTCCTTTGGGAGGAAGGGCAGGCTGTAAATTGAACAAACAAACAAACAAATAATAAAGAACAGTCTTGACAGCTGATTTTCAGTGGGAAAATGCCATCGGATTCAGATCAGAGACCCTACTACAGTCTCTGCTTCTGAAAGAAAGAGAGCTGCTTATTGTAAGCACATAGTTTGACCCTAACAATACTTTGACACATTGCAGCCAGCCACTCGGTTGCAGATATTTACCCTAACGTACTAGGGACGTGGGTGGCGCTGTGGTCTAAACCCACAGAGCCTAGGACTTGCCGATCAGAAGGTTGGCAGTTCGAATCCCCGTGACGGAGTGAGCTCCCGTTGCTTGGTCCCTGCTCCTGCCAACCTAGCAGTTCGAAAGCACGTCAAAGTGCAAGTAGATAAATAGGTACCGCTCCAGTGGGAAGGTAAACGGCGTTTCCGTGCGCTACTCTGGTTCACCAGAAGCGGCTTAGTCATGCTGGCCACATGACCTGGAAGCTGTATGCCAGCTCCCTTGGCCAATAAAGCGATGAGCGCCACAACCCCAGAGTCATCCGCGACTGGACCTAACGGTCAGGGGTCCCTTTACCTTTACTAGGGAGATACAGAGATTGCATAAGTAACCTTCTCGCCTTACCCCTCCTCCCTCTCCCATGTGTAGGTCTTTACTTTCTTGGGTGTGGGGTGGGATATGAATATATTGTGAAAATGGTCTGACTGCATACTCTTCAATTTAATGTTTAAATTGATGAAGCTGTTGGCGTAGAAAATTCAGCTTCTCTGGAGATGTACCAGTTGGCTCCTGAGTGTGTGCATCAGCCTTAACATGAGCATAACATGTGTCAGTCCAAGAGCTGATCTAGTCCAGTATTGTGTTTCCCACAACGGCCCATGACAGACTTAGGGAAAGTCCATAAGCAGGACTTACAAACACAACAGCCCTTACCTGCTGTTGCTCCCCAGTGACTGGTATTTTAGAGGCGTGCTGCTCATTGATTGAGGAAGTACCCTACAGCCACTGTGCCATGAGCCCTGCACCACTATCAGGATCAAGCTTGGGTTTGCAGCTCCTGATCCAGGAATAGGAGGAGGAGGAGGAGCGCTGATTTGTGGGAACCGAAGTTGGGGGAGGGGGGGCTCTCCCTGTTGCGTCTCGACTTCAGCTGCTTCTTAAGGTTGAACAAGGATCCTCTTCTGTTCACTTTCTCCATGCATAATTTTTACGGGGGGGGGGGGGGGCTGTGTCAGCCATTTTGCTGCCCATTTCCCCAATCTGGAGATACCCTTTTGAAACTCTTTGCAGTTGTTTTCTTTACCGTGTCCTGAATAACTGATGCCACCAGCAAACCAGGCTGCATCATTCACGGACAGGGACCACGGGGAGCATTGAGAGCCAGTGTGGTGTAGTGGTTAAGAGGGGTAGTCTCGTAATCTGGGGAACCGGGTTCGCGTCTCCGCTCCTCCACACGCAGCTGCTGGGTGACCTTGGGCCAGTCACACTTCTTTGAAGTCTCTCAGCCCCACTCACCTCACAGAGTGTTTGTTGTGGGGGAGGAAGGGAAAGGAGAATGTTAGCCGCTTTGAGACTCCTTAAAGGGAGTGAAAGGTGGGATATCAAATCCAAACTCTTCTTCTTCTTCTTCTTCTTCATCTAGTCCAACCCTCTGCAGTACAGAAATATGCAGCTTTCCCATATGAGGATTGCACCTGCAACCCTGGCGTGATCATCGGCACCACTCTCTAACCAGCTGAGCTATCTAGGCTTAAAAGCACTGTTCCCAATACAGACTTATTTGTGTTGGGTTCTTATTGGTCCTCATCCATTCAGTTATCGATTCTAGACATTCCCTCACCTTTCCTGAATCAGAGGTAAAAGAGGTTACTAAGTTGGCCTCTGCTGCTCTGTGGCTAAAGGGCACAATGCTGAACAAAGAGATCCTTGGCTCTAGTGCCGCCATTTCAGGGCATTTTCTGAAACTGGCTTTGTCCACATAGCATTGCTTTCCTGTAATAATTTTAATCTTTACCTGCTTTCCTGTAATAATTTCACTGCTGTGTTGATCTGAAACCTCTTACAGTTAACGTCAGTCGGAAGATTTTATCTGATGGTCCTGATGTCACTGTCTTGGCAGTTGTTTTATTGAAAGAAATTTAATAATGTGGAATCAGTATTTTGAAGGCATTAGTTCTGATATTTAATTTCCTGCCTGTCTGCAAAGAAGCAGTCGCTGCTTAAGGCGGGTCAGTTTTTCTTTTCTTTTCTTAAATGTATGTATGTCAGAACAACTATAGTAACAATTTAATATGACTGGTGGGAAAGCACACATGTGGTAAGGAAACACAGCTAGAGGCTTTGATGATCTATTTCATTTTAGTTGTTGCAGTAATGTACAAATGCAGCTCTCCTGAATTCAAGCTGTGCCTGGAATAACTGAGGGCTGCGCTTACCCTGAATGATATTTGAGTCAATGGGGAAGCAAATATTTATGTATATATTTTTGTTAAAAAAGAAAAATGACTGAATAAAACCTTCCTCAAAGATTTAACGTATCACAAAATTGTACAAGGTATATGATAATGGTTTCATTCCATTTCAAGTTATTATCCGTTAATTTTTAGTACATTATTTTAAAAATGCTTTTCTGGGATTGTTGTAAACTTTGTAGCTAGGTATTAAGTTGCATAGGTTAGATGAAGCATCCTCTTTTATGATATTAAGGAGTGAATCAATTGTGGGGTTTTTTGTCTAAAATTTAAGAAGTCAGATCCATTAGATCACACATTTTAATCATAATGAAGGCTAATAACAATGTGTTAAAATAAACTTCTATTCAAGTCCTCAGAGATGGATACATTTCATTTATTTATGATGAACTGAGTTATACTTTTGCTCTAGTCTTAACAGATAAATGGTTCGTGTACAAGTTACTGTGGCTTAATCATTTTGAGAACCTAAGAAATACATAGTTTTTCCACTTAAGCAGAAGAGATTCATCTTACCTAGTAGTGTGTTAACTGTAGATAATCCCCGCAAGATATTTTTGGCACTTATCGCTCAGTGTTCTGATACTCTTGTTACTTCCAATTTGCCTTCTGATTTTTGTGTGGCGGTATCCATAGCAACTACCATCATTTCAATTTCCTCTTTTCCCCTCTATTGGTGAACACTACTCATGCCATGTGAACTGCTAAGTCTCATCTTTGCTGCTGCTCTAGTCAATCTGTAGAGTTTTTTTTACAGAATACATTGGAGCTGCTCCATTTTCTTGAAGAGCAAACCATTAAATTAACTGTCTAATTGCAATTTTTTTCCTGCACAAGGAAGCACCTGGGTATACCATATTGTAGATGCCCTAGAGGCTTGTACATGCTATTTTCTTTATTCTGTTCAGACTAGGATTAAGTTTCTTTTATGTCCACTTACTAATCTTTAGCTGGTGTAACAGTGTATATTTCCAGTAAATCCATAGGCTGAATGCCTATTTATTTCAGATATACCAGACGGGAGGAGCTTGGGCTAGTATCATGTCATATGAAAGGCAGAAGCTGCTCTCCTCTGGCATATTCTGCTCATTTTCTTCCTTTAGAATTCCCCCCCCCCCCTAAAGTCGTTGTTCCAGAAATACTTGAAGGGAATACTTAAAGAGAGAGAGAGAGAGACAGACAGACAGACAGACAGACAGACAGACAGACAGACAGACAGACATCATATCATTGATATGCATTACCATTTCAAAAATTAACACTATAGAAGTACAATATATGTCGGAAATCAAGCCTTTATCAGGAGATACTGGCAACTCTCCCAGGCACCCGGCTTGGTCTCCTGTTGACCTCCCTGGCTGCATTCCCCAGCAAGATCCAGGCTAGGTTACGATAGGCGATTCTTCCCAAACGTGGGAAGAACACACACCCTCCCTCCTGCTCCCCCGGCAGGGAAAAGGAGATAGACAGAAATGTATTTACATGCCTTTATTTCTGTCTTGCAGCATTACAGAAAACATGTCTGTACTCTTCAAACTCCAGTAGTCAAGTGACAAAAACATCCTGTATTTCCTGTACAAGAGCAAGAGGAAGAGCTCATATTACACTCTGAGCTAATTCCGGTGCATTGCCCTGTGAATTGACTGTCCCTCTGTTTCCCACGGAACAGTCCCAACATTCCATCATGTGATGTTTTCAAGCTAGCAGTTTGCAGCTGCATTGCATCCATATCGTAACAATATAGACATGTTTAACAAAGGGGTTCTTCTGGCATCACATACGGGGCCTTCTCACCTGACAGATTTGGGGGTATCTATCAGTTCGAAAGCACGTCAAAGTGGAAGTAGATAAATAGGTACCGCTCTGGTGGGAAGGTAAACGGCGTTTCCGTGTGCTGCTCTGATTTGCCAGAAGCGGCTTAGTCATGCTGGCCACATGACCCGGCCAATAAAGTGAGATGAGCGCCGTAACCCTAGAGTCGGTCGCGACTGGACCAAATGGTCAGGGGTCCCTTTACCTTTACCTATGAAGATACCACTAGGGTAGGAGTCCCAATGTTAGGAATTGTTGAACACATTGGAAGGCATACACACACCTGAGGGGCCCACTGTGGATCTTCCAGGGACTCCCAGGCGACCACTTCCATCTTGCTATTGCTGCTTATTCACCTGCAAGCGATGACAAGAGCAACGTGAGAAGGCGCATCAGTTTCCACTCTTCTAGCTCTCTTGATGGTTCTGCATTTGCAGCAAATTAGTGTATGGCACAATATGACCCAGCAGCTGTGGTATCTGCCCTCTGGGTAGCTATGTGGCTTTTTTTCCAGAGAGGGGAAGACAAGCAAACAGGCAATAGTAATGTCAAATAAGAGGTCCAACCGCAAACATGTTTTCCAGTGCCCCCAAATCTGGGACTGACACAGGTTGCTATAACTCTTAACTTGATGCACGTGGGGCTTTTTGACTTGTTTATATACCATACCCTGCAAACGTTCATTTATTGCTTTACGGAATGTCTAAACCACCCTGCATCAAACTAGATTCCAGGGTGGTGTGCAATTAGTTGAAAACAAATATCATAATGTGGAGTTTCAGAAATGTCATCACTGCCTCCCTTCCTTTGCAGTAAAAGTCTTTCATGTTAAGGTATTTCTAAACAGTCTGGAATCATTTTCATTTTCTGCATGCTTTCCACCCTATTACTTCATAGCTATAATTACACACGCAAACACACAAACACAAACACACAGAGGGAGGGAGGGAGGGAGGGAGGGAGGGAGGGAGAGAGATCTGTTGAATAAAGTACCAAATCAGTGTCATTCAAGGACTGGGACCAGGGATGCGCTTCTGTTTTCTCTCCCTATTTCTTTTTTCATAAATAACAGTTAAGCTGTTAGATGTAAGCTTTGTGAAATACTGGCCCCCGGCTTTCTAGATTGAAGGACATAACTATTGCTGGAAGTCAGTAGACCCAGTAGAGCAGATACTCCTTCATCAAACATTTGGCAGAAAAGTTATTCTTGTTGATGCTTCTCTCTTTCAGTAATGGTAACTTTCAGTAATGGCAACCTGTACAGAATCTTGCTTAATCGGTTGCCATTAATTTGATTTTAATTAATTTTTATAATGAATATTTTGAATGTGTGATTATTTGATTGTTTGATTATTTGATTATTGTTAGCCGCCCTGAGCCCGGCTTCGGCTGGGGAGGGCGGGATATAAATAAAATTTATTATTATTATTTATTATAACTAATCAGAGAGATTTCTGCTGTCTCAGTTGCATTAATGACTTCCTTTCAGTGCTGCCGCTACCTGTGCAGAGTGAAGCTTCTTGTCTCAGGCAGCAGACACGGGGGACAGTGATGGCATCTCCTCAGCTGTTCCTCTGGAGCCCCCTGGCCATACCCTTCTGTTGCAAAGTGCCATGGTGCTTGCTTGCCTTCTCCATAACCACCCTACTGTCCTCAGGTGTAGTGGAGGACCCTACCCATTGCTTGAATTATGTGTTTGCTTTATAAATGAAAGTGGGTCTTTTTTTTATGAAGTCTACTGAAAAAGGAAATTTTCAGAATGTTAAGCCAACACGGTCTTATTAACTGAACGTTATTGCATGGCTCTTTAGGAAAAGAGGTCATGTTTCAAACCTTTGTAGATGCTCCTACGTATCTTGCATAAGCTTGGTTGTAAATAAACAAGTCTGAATTATCGATATTTAAACTTCTCCAGATCCTTCTCTTGAGTTAATTCCTCTAGTTACATTGTTCTTCCTTGTACTGCTCTTCATATCCTGTGCTCAAAAACAACATCCAGAAATGAAACATTGACGTTCACAACAACAGAAAATCCCTTCTAACAAGCAGTTGTTAAACTCTTATCTTTGCTAGTTGCGTACTTCACCACCACCATCTTCATAGTTTCCCACTGGTACATCACTACTTAGAACAGGGTGTGGAGAAAGTGGATACACATAAGTTTTATAACCCAGCTCGTAATTCTTTAATTTGGAGTCATCTTATGAAATTGATTGACGTAGTTAGGACTGGTAGGAGAAAGCGCTTTATGAAGGGCATAATTGAGTTATTTGATTGACTGCCCATGTTATGACGGGTGTTGACTAGCTTAGGTGGCTTTTGAAGTGATTAGACAAATTCCTGAGGATAGATCAGTCACAACGATGATTAGCCATGATATCAGGCTCAGAGACCATTTGCCACTGAATGCCGGGGCCTACATTCTGTTTCTAAGCTTCCCAGAAGCAACTGGTGGACTGTTGTAGAGAGCAGGATAGTCTGATCCAGCTGGACTCTTAGATTCTTAAATCTTATTCGCTTGGGTCAGCTTCCCCAGACTACATACCGTATTTTTCCCTCTATAACACGCAGATTTTTTCTCCTAAAAAGGAAGGGGAAATGTCTGTGCGTGTTATAGAGCGAATGTGTGGTCCCTGGAGCCGAAAAATCAGGCAAAAATCAAATCGCGGTGCTTCACGGAGAAGGGAAAACTGAAAAGAGGAAGCGGCTGCTTTCCTGCATTCTGCCTCAGGGTCTTACTGCCCACCCTCCTCTGTTTCGTTGCTGTGTTTGCTGAAACGGAACAAAGAGCAGGGAAAGCCCCTCCCCTCCAGGCAAGCAGAGGGAAATTCCTCTCCGGTGCTGCTGGGGGAGAGGGAGAGAGGGGGGGGAAGGGAGAGAGAGGGGGGGAGAGAGAGAGGGTTAGGGAGGGAGGGAGGGAGGGAGAGAGAGAGAGAGAGAGAGAGCGAGCGCTGGCTTGGGTGGGGGGAAACTTTTGCCTTTCTTTCCTCCCTCCCGTTAAATCCCTCTCCTGCATTCTTAGCCAGCTGCTTCTCTGCACACCCCTCTCATGTCCCTTCTTTGTTTTTCCTTCGCTCCCCACTTAAAATGTGGTTACAAAGCATAGATCCACATGGATCCTCAGGATCTTTGCATTGGGTCACCCCAAATTCACCATCAGATCACATAGCATGTCCATGGCTACAGCCTGCACCAAAAAAATCACACACCCACTGTTGCCTGGGGTTGCAATGGTGCAAAAATGTGGTTACAAAGCATGGATCCACAGGGATTCTCAGGATCTTTGCATTGGGTCACCCCAAATTCACCATCAGATCACATAGCATGTCCATGGCTACAGCCTGCACCAAAAAAATCACGCACCCACTGTTGCCTGGGGCTGCAATGGTGCAAAAACGTGGTTACAAAGCATGGATCCACAGGGATTCTCAGGATCTTTGCATTGGGTCACCCCAAATTCACCATCAAATCACATAGCATGTCCATGGCTACAGCCTGCACCAAAAAAATCACACACCCACTGTTGCCTGGGGCTGCAATGGTGCAAAAACGTGGTTACAAAGCATGGATCCACAGGAATTCTCAGGATTTTTGCATTGGGTCACCCCAAATTCACCATCAGATCACATGTCTGTGGCCACAGCATGAAGCCCAAAAATGATACATCCACTGTTTCATTCAGAATGTTTTTTCCCTTGTTTTCCTCCTCTAAAAACGATGTGCGTGTTATGGTCAGGTGCGTGTTATAGAGCGAAAAATACGGTAGATACTGTAGCTTTTTATTTACTCGTATTTCTCCCATAGAACACCTCAAAAGATCTACCTTGCTATTCCATTCTGTTGTTCTATTGTGCATTGTTCTTTCTTAGTGGTTTTGGTTGGTGTGGTTTTTTTAAGTGCAAGGAAGATAAACAGCAGGATTTGATATAATTTTGGAATTCATCTTGCTGTTCAGCAGGTTCCATCAGAAAATGTTAACCTTTTCATAGAAAATATGAATGAATAAACTCAGCCTGGTGTACTTCAGTAATATTAAATAATACTTACCATTTCTATAGCACTTTCATAGTGTTCAAAGCATTTCTCATGTGTCAGGAAAATTTGCAACGGCACTAAAAGACAGGCCAGTAGCATCATCTCCATGTTGTAGATGAGGAGTTGGGTGGAAAGGCAGCATAGTGAGTTTGAGACAGAGGACTCAGCTATACAGCTGCAAAGAAAACATTTTCAATGTGTTGTAAAGTGCAATATACAAATGTGGCATTAGATGGCGACAGTGAGCTATGCCAAATTCAACGTATTTTTCAAAACGTTTTTTGGGTGGCCACTGTAGCAACAGGATGCTGGAACAGATGGACCTTTGGCCTGATCCCACAGGCCTCTTCTTATGGTCTTATAGACACTTTTTCCACATTGGCCTTGTGGGCTTTAATGTGCAAAGATTTTGAACCTCTTCAAATTAGGTTTGCCAGAAATATTACATATAAACACCATAATGCAATTGGCTCTTGATTCCATTGCAGTTCCCTTAAGATTCTGCAAAGTTTTGGCAGTTTTCGGAATATTGGCTATTATGTTTGTAATTATGATTTCACTATTTATAGTCACAAGATCCCATTAGAATAGATGAGGTATGAATGGCGATGAAAGATAGTACACACAATACAGTTGTGAAAAACAAAGTTTCTTGTGCGACAGCTATTTTTCTAGAAAAAGAGGTGCCCAAACTCACCTCTCTCCCTCTCTTATAATGGCAGTGGCACCCTCCTGAGTTCTGGCTAGAAAAAAAAAGCCCTAGCTCTATGAATGGTTTTTACAAAGACTGTTCAAATATTTTCCATGTATCTGTAAAACATGTCATGTTCTCTTGCTTTAAACAGAGCAGATGCTAATTCTTTGATTGTCAGATGAATTAAAATTATTTGAATCGTATTATTTAATATAAAGAAGAATGAGGTATAATTAATCTTTCCAATCTCTAGTAATGACTGTATTTGTAATTTTATTTTAGGGAAGCCACGAAACAGATTGGAGCCGATGGACACCATATTTGTTAAGCAGGTTAAAGAAGGAGGGCCTGCTTTTGAAGCAGGATTATGCACAGGTAACCGTTACCTTACCTAGACATATCTGATTGGCTGGGCTGGTGTGATGTCATGAGTGTTCCAGCTTCCAAGGAAGTTGTCAAAGTGTGTGTTTATGTAAGGAAACAAAATTTTAAATTAGTTGGGAGTTTCAACCCATTCAGCTCTTACTGAAAGGTTTGGGATTCGGTTGTCATTATGGAAGGAAGATGTTATGTGCTGGATCCAGACCTGATTACCTGTGGGGGGGGGACGGGGACTCCATCCATGGGATGCTCTGCTGAAGGCAGTAGGATAATGTGATTTTTGCTGATCCTCTCTGCAGTCCCCTGTAAAGATGCTCCAGAGCACCAGGGACCAGTGTGGGAGGTGGCACTGTGGTCTGCAGGGGGAATAGGAATAGAAGTAAGGATCACTCCTCCACTGGGAACCTCTGCTGAATCTCAGCCCCTTCCAAAGATAAGTCTGGCCCCAACCCGTAGGGTTTAGAAAGTCATAAATGGTTCACATATTATTAGAAAAAGATGGAAAGAGTGTCATTTGTTTGTGCTTTCCCTGCTCTTCTTATAACACGTGAAGTAGGGCTTATGAATGCATGAAGTCCCTAATTAAACTTGTGGATTTCATTCTTGGGGATTATTTGTAAGTCACACATCTGAAATATTTCTGCTTTGTTTTTCTTTGTAATACTTGAACGGGTTCTCAGCTTCCGTTAATGAAGAAAACAATGGCCTGGATATATCTCCTTTTTTTCTATGTATTTTTTTTCTGCAGGTGACAGAATTATAAAAGTGAATGGGGAAAGTGTTATAGGGAAGACATATTCTCAAGTAATTGCTTTAATTCAAAACACGTAAGTATGGGTGTCTGTAATCTGCATAATTTTAAATTCCATGTAGTTTGTTTTGAGAAAGGTGATTGGTGCGCGGTTTGTCTGTTTTTACCAAGATAATCAGAATGATAGAATGAGTAAATCCAGTTCAAGTCATTCCGCAGTGTAGGATTGGCCAGCCCTTGACACATCCAGCAGGGCCTTTCCATCAGCTGCACAAGGACTGAGGTGATCTCTGATGATTTACCATCCCCTTGTAGCTCCTGCACCCCCAAAACTTAAGTGGCACATTGTGGGAGGTGGCACAGAAACTGCATGGAAGAGGGAGACTCTCAGAAGTTCACCACAATCCATGTTCTACTGACCAAAGCTTTCTGGGATCAAACACATTCCATCAGCAGAGGGACACCAATTGGGTACAACCCATTGAAAGTGTAGGGATGTGCTGTGGACAATGTCATTGTGAAGTTTTTTATTCTTTTGATACTGAGCCAACTTTGACTGAGCAGCAGATGTAAAAGTAAAAGCAAGTTAGGTGTTTGATCAGTGCTCTACATAGCAATTAATTCATAGGACTACACCTCATATTATGTTCAATCTTTCATATCCATTCTGTGGGTGACATTTCATATGACCATACTGCAGGAAGATAAAGCTTGTTAAGAAAATGGCTTATAACATTTCCGTAAAGGCTTGACATTTGTTGGTATTATTCCATGAGCAGTTTTGAATGTTTAACAATTATTTAGGAAAAGTTATTTTATTAGCAGCTTTTTGGTGGTGATGGGAAATTGGATCTGATACCGTATTTGTTTCTGAGAATGTTTTACTGATAAATATCTGTACCTGACATACACAGGGGCTGTGTCTGAACATCACACTAAACCAGTGGGATGAGAACAAGCTGCAGCAAGCCTTGGGCTTGTACGCTTCCTCACAACCACTGATGAAGAGCAGTTTGGAAATTTTTGCTTCCATTTTCTGTTAACCACAGTTTATCATGATATTTGAATCTGGACAAACTATGGATTGCAAAACATGCCAACTTCAAACCATGGATTATGAAAATAGTTTGTTTAACTGGAACCTTAGTTGACATTAATTGTATTTTGGATTCAGATGGTACACTAAACTGCGGTTAACCAAAATTGGAAGCAAAAGTTCCCAGTTTCCTCCTTGCAGCCATACCAGCAACATCTGGAGGACCAATGTTAGCTCCTTGCCCCATATGTAAAAAATAATGGATAATCAATCTCCATGTAGGATAAAAGTGTCCGTATTGTTAAGGGCACAAGTGTATTTTCTCATAGTGAGTACATGGGTAAGACAGGCTCTGTGCATATCAGCTACTTGATCTGTGTGCTTTTGATTCTAAAAACACCTGTGCCGCACATTATAAGTGGCAACCGACGTATTTTTTTCTGCATAGAAAATTTTAATTTTCTTAAAGGGAAGCAGTCGTGAATTTGAGGGGTGATTTGAAGGAGAATAATAATCCACAGGAGTAAAGAGCTCTTTTTATGTTAGCCAGCAATTAAATTTCCTATCAATTGGTTAGTACAGTATTTTATTTTTTATTAATATACCAGTATGTTTCCTCCTCTCTCACAGTGACAGCATGCTAGAACTTAGTGTGATGCCAAAAGATGAAGACATCCTTCAGCTGGTAAGTTATACTTCTGAAATAGAAACTAAAGTAAGATGGCTGTAAGCACCCCAGAAAACTTTTGGCTCTTTAACCAGGCTCTTGAGCAAACTGAATTGCTGAATAATGCTACTACTATAGTTGTAATGTCCATTTCTTCTTTTCTTAATTTGTTGTTTCATTAGTTCTAGAAACACACAGGGTTAAGAATAAGTATACAGTCGTACATTGGTTCTCAAAAGGAATCTGTTCCGGAAGTCTGTTCAATTTCCGAAAACATTTGAAAACCAAGGCGCGGCTTCTGATTGGCTGCAGGAGCTTCCTGCTCTCAATTGGAAGCCGTGGAACCAGCGTCGGATGCTCGGGTTCCAAAGAATGTTTGCAAACTGGAACACTCGCTTCCGGGTTTGCGGCATTTGGGAAACAAAACGTATGAGTACCAAGGCTTTCAACAACCAAGGTACAACTGTATATGAAATGAAAATGTGGGGAAGGGGAGCCTTCCTACCCTTTGAATGCTTGAAGAAACCTAAACCACAAACCACTGAAATGCAGTACATGGCAGTGAATAAAATCTAAAGCCACGCTCTGATCTGAGTTGAAGGACCTGTGATGATAATCTTCAGCAAAAATGGGTGCACAAAGGTCAGTAGTGAATGAGCTGCTATTCAAGCAATAAATTGAAACTCATTTTAAAAGTTGGACTGAAGGAACCCATTCAGGTCCCTCTTTACTCTGTAAAAAACATAATTTTTTTTTGTTTTGTTTTGTTTTCTGTCAGGTAAGCATCCACTTGGAAGTTAGATACAAGTTCCATTGCTTTCACTGGGACTTCGTTACAAGTAAGGACCAATTGTCATTCTCTTAGTGGAGAATGTGTGCATTCAAACCCACCTCTCTCTGATTGGCTTCAATTTTTCAGGAGTTCATACAAGCAGAGGTACATAGAGACCTCTTCCTTCATCGCATGTTCCTAGCAAGGAGAGAGCTAATTGCAGCCACTCTTCCTTGCCTTTGCAGCAGCGTGAATTCATTTTGGGTTAAAGTAGTTCACTGTGCTAGCTCTATTTCTTGTTAATTCGAACTAAAATTATTATGGCCTTTTCAGTGAAGCAGGACTTCAGTATACTGTGTTAACTGGTTTCAACCACAGAGATCAAGTGCAAGGGGGGGGGGAGAGAAATGAGATTACTCTGGCTCTTAAGTTAGGAGGAGGCATCATATGCATTAAATTTGAATGCTTTAAATGTTGACCCAAAGAGCTAGAACTGGACCAAGTTATAGGCAGTAAACACCAGGTTTTACTGCAGAAATGTTTGGTTTGTGTATTAAATTTCTTATATAACCTTTTTCTAAAACAAGACTCAAGGAATCTTACAACAGGTTCAGATATACCATATTTTTCCATGTATAAGACAACCCCTATTTTTGGGGACTCCAAATTAAGAAAACACCCCTCAGCACTACCCGTGTATAAGACGAGCCCCAATTTTAAACCCAATTTTTGGGTTTTAAAAAAACCCCTAGTCTTATACACGGAAAAATACGGTACTTTGAAATTAAAGACAAAAGCAATACAACTAAGGAAATAAAGGTTACCTCATAATGCAAGAGGACTCTTATCCAAATGTAGGATAGATGTTGGGACATTTTAAGTGGACTTTTTTCATAGGATAGCATTTCAAGCATAAAATCTTGCAGAAAGTCTGCTTTAACAGAACACATGAAACATTTACAGTAAACCCAGATTGAGCATTTAAAAGGGAGGAGAGGGGCTAATAACGCTTCTCCTTAATTATCAAACTGCAAGTAAATGGCCTGTATAGGGCCCAGCCATACAGTTAGACAGCTGCCAGGAAAAACCGCAGTAGTTCTTTTCCTTGTTAAGGCATCCATTACTCAGAAGCAATCCCTCCTCTTTATTAAATGCTAGTGAAAATGGATGTTAATATGATTTAGTTGAGGCTCTTATTGTGTGTCTTGTGTACATCTGGTAACATGCATTTCCCTTTATACGCTTTAATAGCTCTACACTTAGGCTTGCTACCCGAAGTGTAAATCAATCCTCAAAGTGAATCTATATTTTATCTGTAATAAAGGGGATGATTTATTTATTTATAGAACTATTACATTTTGTTTAGTAACTTTGTTAGATGCCTCTTCTAAACAAGGGCTCAAGGTGTCCTACAGCCCACTGTAGAAAAGAATGTGGAAGAACTCTGGGTATATTTTAAGACATGGTGGTGAAATAGAGAGCAAGGTGGACATGTACAAAAATATTTAATAGACAGGAAAGAAATGATACATTTTAAACTGTTTTAAAAAGTTAAAAACCATTCAGGTTTGTTGAAGAACACTTGTTGCCTGCAAAACTGATAGATGCTTTCACATCACCTTGCTGAAAGTGATATTGTTTTGATTTAAGGTTTCATTTCAGCAAATTAAAGGCACATCTTAGCATTTGTGGTTTTAAAATAAAGTGCTGAAAACATTACCCTAAGGGTCATTTCCAATATACAGTGGCACCAGTCTGGCCTCTTTGAGTAACATAGGTATTCTTGTGGGGATTTTCAAAACCAATGGAAATTACTTTACTTTTAAAGATGACTCTGCTCAGCTTTTATGCGTCTTACCAAGACTAAAGTCATTCTGAAAACAGTAGAAAAACTGTGTCTTATCTTTTGCTGAAATAAACTGTTACAACAAAATGAAGAAAGGGGAAACTGTTTGTTTAATGCATTCTTCTATGTCACTGTCACCACTCTTTTATTGACTTTAAAGAATATGAATTGGAAGGAAAGGATTTCCCCTTTGCTAGACACATTATGGTTGTGCCCATTATTAAATGAATGGATGCTCATTTCTCAATTAGTTTACTTGGTTTTCCTAGATTGCAGAGGAACATCTATGCTACATTCCTATTCCTTTAAAATATATATTGCAGACTCTGCTGGAAGAGAATTGTACCTTTGGCAGATAATAGGCGTTCTGGGTTGAGAGTCCAATTCATGTGTTAAAGGTGTGGCATTTCTGCCAATTCACTGATTGCTTTGGGGAAGAATACTTCATCATTCCATGAATTCATTCTGTATTCACATGTAATGCTAAATCATGGTTTAAATCAAAGACAAGCTGCAGCAATCCTCAAGCTCATAATCCTCCAGACGCCACTTCCTCTTCTCCTGTGTGACCAAGAGAGACCAAAAACTTCTATTTTTAACTAACCACAGTTCAGTGTTGTGTTTTAATTATAACCTGTGGTTAATCTTAGCTTTTTTTTACAGTTATAATTTGAAGTTGCCTTGTTTCAGTAAGCTGTAGTTGGCACTAACCGAAGTTTGTCTGAGTTCAGACATCACAACAAGCAAGCTATAGTTAGTTAGGGTTGCCATATCTTGAAGAGCAAAAAAATAAAAAAGATGGCCCAAGTCTCTTTCCTCACTTCCGAAAAACCTCAGACATTTCCTTTAAAATTTAAAAATCCCCCCAGATGGGCATGTTGTCCCCCCCAAAAGAGGACATGTCAGGAATTTCCGTGATGTATGGCAACCCTACAGTTAGTCCAGAGCTCCACAGAAGGAGAGGGGAAAGCACGAGCCAGAGACTTGTCATCTAAACACTCATGGTTTAATTAGTGTTATGTGCAAACAAGACTATACAGTGGTACCTCGGGTTAAGTACTTAATTCGTTCCGGAGGTCTGTTCTTAACCTGAAACTGTTCTTAACCTGAAGCACCACTTTAGCTAATGGGGCCTCCTGCTGCTGCCGTGCCGCTGGAGCACGATTTCTGTTCTTATCTTGAAGCAAAGTTCTTAACCTGAAGCACTATTTCTGGGTTAGCGGAGTGTGTAACCTGAAGCGTATGTAACGTGAGATACCACTGTAGTGAGAAATAGTTCCCTAGAAGACAACCTCCCTAGCTCTTATGCCCTTCCAAAGCTCTCTATGCAAGCTTTGGATCATTTAAAGTGGATGGCATGTGTTAATCAAGAGGTTTTCATTTATAAAGTCTTAGCACAGGATCACAGTACCTGAAGGACTGCCTCTCCGAAATGAGCCAAACCAGACCCTGCAATAATAACCTGTTGAATCTCTTCATCCAGATTAGGTGGTCTTCTCACCTCCATGTTGTCTGGATTTCATTTTAGTTTGTTCACCTTCATTTGTACCGAACTGCCTCCAGACACTTGTGCAAGATTTCCACTGCTACCTTGGAATAAGCAGATGGAAATGTGAGATAGAGTTGTGTGTCATCTGCCTGCAGATGTCAGTAACTCAAATCTCTGGATGATTCCTCATCCGCCAGCAGTTTCCTGTTGTTGTTTTTCAAATGGGAATAGAATAGAACCTTGCGGCAACTGAATAAACCAAAGCTCAAAAGCCAGGAAAAAACCTGAGTCTCTCCAGACCCAATCTAGCAAGGCATCCCAGAAGAAAACCATGGTTAATGGTACTGTAAGCCGCTGAGAGGTCCATAAGAATCAATAGGGTCTCAATCTCCTTATCCATTCCCCAGTGTAAATAATCCACCAGGGCGATCTTGTGTGGAGACAGAATACTTTTCGAGAAGAGATTCCGATTAACTTCCAGAGATCTCTTGAAGACCCTTTATACTAGCTGGCCTATTCAGTTTAATTTTTCTGTGGATTAGGCAGTCATTTTAATGATTGTTTTGTATATTTTTCGTGGTGCTTTTATGTTTTGTTTCATTTGTATACATTGTTGCATACCACTTTGGTGTTTTACATGAGATGGGGGTATATCAATGCTTTTATAAATAAATAAAAGCCAGATTAGAAACAAACCTATATCATCTGTTTCCTCCGGCTCTCCTTAAGGCCATTTACTACTCTATCATCCTACTAAAAAAATTAAATTAAATTAAAATGATGCATTGGGTACTGTGTGATAACTATCAAGGATGGTTGGAAGTGCAAATTTGATTTCTTCAGTAAAGGCCTTCGAATAGCCTTTTTTTTTTTTGAGACAGTATGAACTTGCCCTTCCCATCGGTAAAGCATTCACTACTTAGGAGGTTCGGGGTGGCAAGTCCATTACTGCCAGTCAAGAAGGGCAAGGCCTCAAACCTTCAGATTGCACAAATGGAAAGGCCTACTAGGCCTATAACCCATGTACAATATTTCTTTCCGTTACCAGTGTTTGGAGGCTGGGTGCCTTGTAAGGGACACACCCTACACGGGTTTCCCCCACCAGTTACTTTGGTTTTTATTTATTTATTCCCTAGTTACTTTGAGGCCTTTCCCCTCAGAGGGTGCGGCCTCCTCAGTTGTGTGTGTTTTAATTGGATCTTGGCTAGAAGCTTAATTTCCGCAGCTTGTTGCTATGGGGACATGCTACCACAGCTGCTCTTAGAAATCTCCAGGTTTTCTTCTATCAGGCATGCTCAGAATTTGCTAGCGTCCATTTCAATAAACCAAAGCAGTTGTGACAGTGAATGGCTGTGTGTCTGTTTGTGGATAGGCTTATGGCCTTCTGTGGTCTGTGAGGATACTTTTGGTCTAAACAGTTACGGGACCATCTACGTTTTTTGTACTTTGATTTGTGAAGTCATACTGAATAACTTCAGTAGCATATTAGTGTCCATGAAAACCTCATGGCATAGTGGGGCAGTGCGTCTGGCTGTAATCCAGAAGGTTGGTGGTTCGAGCCCACCCAAGGGTGGCTGTGGGCAGGATTCCTTCATTTCAGGGGGTTGGACTAGATGACCCCGGGGTCTCTTCCAGCTCTACAGTTCTACATATCATTTGGCAGATCCAGAAGCTAGGACGTAGCTGGTTGATTTAGAGGTGTATAAGTCCTGTATCTTCTTATAGCCTCTGTGGCATGATGTGTTTCCCCTGTGCTCCAGATATGAAAATAAATAAATCACAGGTTAGCACTAGTGACATCGGAGAGAGGCAGTACCAGTGGAATGGAGATGTGTAGAATAAGTAAAGGGACATATTTAATCCCCCCTTTTATTTGTTTTAAATTACCTTACACGTGTGGGAGGGAAGAGGGTAAGCCCACCTCCAGCCTGACCAGCATGAAGCCAGCAGGGTTTTGGAAGTGGTAGTCACTCAGCTACTGTACTTTGCTCCTCTCGAGATTATGCCATAAATTTGCATCAAAATCAATAAGACCAAAGTCATTATTAATTTGTCCAATTGATTTTAGTAGGATCCAAGTTCAGCTGATTTTAATCTGGGTTTGCCTCTATTGTTAACAGTGTGGAAAGGCTTATGGGTGGCCTTAGCATTGGACAAACTCAGCTAATTACTTCAGGGACTGGAGGCGGCAAATTGGTGCCTCCCAGGCACCCGCACACTTGCTTCAGATGCTGTCAACCGTTTGGCTTTTTCTGGGGTCACTGGAGTGTCCACCCTCTTCATGCCTTGCTCTGACAAAGGATTTCCTTCCCCAGTGATGTATTCTGAGTGAGGTTGCCCGTGCTGCTGCCTCTCATTTTTCATGGTGGCTAGAAATTCCTGTTTTAAAAAATAATTAGAAGCATAAGAAAAGCAGCGGCAGGGCAGGTCCTTTCCTGAGCCACCTCACTTAGAATGTCTCATTCTGAGGAAAAAAAATTCCTTCCAGTAGCACCTTAAAGACCAACTAAGTTAGTTCTTGGTATGAGCTTTCGTGTGCATGCACACTTCTTCAGATACACTGTGTATCTGAAGAAGTGTGCATGCACACGAAAGCTCATACCAAGAACTAACTTAGTTGGTCTTTAAGGTGCTACTGGAAGGAATTTTTTTTGTTTTGACTATGGCAGACCAACACGGCTACCTATCTGTAACTCATTCTGAGGAGTGAATCCCTTCCACAGTGAGGAAGCATAGGCAAGCTGCCACATTAGCAGCAAAACTTGTCAAAAGTGAGGGGGAGAGAAGAAGAGAGGAGGGCTAGAAGTGGCTTTCCCAGGAGGTACTATGCCTTGCACCAGCCTTGGGAAGACTTTACCCTGTGTACCACAGAGGTGGGAAACCTATGGCTCTCCATTGATTGCTGGACTATAGACTCTCCTCAGTCCATGCTGGCTGAGGCTGATGGGAATTGTAGTCCACAGGTTCCCCACCCCTGCTGTATATTTATTTTATATTAAGCAGTTTTGAACTTGAAGCTGTAAATTGAATATTTTTTTATTTAAAAAATGCTCTTCATTGACTTTAAAAATAATGAAAATATATACTAAAATAATTATTTAGAAGAACTATGCTATATTCTGATATACTTTCGAATTTCCTTTCCCTTCATTAATACAAAACTGGTTCATTTCCTATAATTTATCATTTTAGTCATTCCCAGATTATATATATATATTCAGGCAGAGCTAATGTGGTGCATTTTTTGTGGTTTTTAAGTAGGGTATCTTGCAAACCTGCAGATTTGGGCTGAGTATATATGCCTAAATTGGACTAGGGAGGCAGTATTGGCATATTTCAGAGTGTGAGCGGATGTGTTGTTTCCTTAGACTGTACCACAGCTTGCTTTTTCATGCATCTATGTCTGCTTTCCTATTTCCCCCTCCTAATCTGAAAAGTACACGAATGCAGAGTCCCCATTTTCCGTCATGAGAAAGCATGCAAAAATCAGACAGCTGTATTAGCATGCACCTTGCAATTGGAAGCACAGCCTGTCTCTGAAGAAACGCCAAAGATATACAAAATGAAAACGATCACATGGGGAGGCTGTTTTTCTCTGAGGATTATTCTGAAATCATCCTTCTAATGTCAGACGTAGAGTATGAAAGCAGCTGCAGTCAGCTGACAGCTTGTGGTTCTGTTCCGATGCATGTGGGGAAGGGGTGCATGGATTTTAAATGCATAATGAAACCCTTGTTTCGTCATCTGGAAGCAGGGATGGTAGCAGCTCAGGGGAGATGAAAGACCGTTATGTTGCTCTAGTAGAAGGGACGCCTTGTAGCACAACCAGAGGGCTCCGTTTGCAGCAGAAAAGATGCACTGAAGCAACACAGCACAACTGTATTTTATTTTTCTGGAAGGCTAGGGAATAAATGCAAGAAGCAGGTAAAAGCCTGAGACAGACATGCTCACAAGGAGGCTGAAGTTATTGTTTATGCTCCACTGCCCTTTACCTCTATTGGTATCTTCCAGAGAAATCGGTGTAGATGTATTTTTAGCTTGCTGTGTATCCCGCTTCAACATGACCACATAATTCTGTCTTTACACCCATAAGCAGCTTTTACTATGTTTTCCTGTTTTCTGTCAGCTGCAGTTTTCAAAGGATGTCACAGCACTGGTAAGAAATGTACTGTAGCCATTTCTCTGATTTTTGTAAGGCATGTGTTTCTTGGTAGATCTGCAAGATGCTGGACTGTTAAAGCCTGCAAGTTGCTGAAAGCGAGCTAGATCTGCTGGTTAGCTGAATATCAGTTGTAATATTGATTCTGTTACCTTTTAATGTGTGCCTGTGTTTTTCTTAGTTACTTGGTTTATTTCTTGCCAGTTTGCTTTTAATATTTCGTTTGCACTTAACTAATGCTGCCAGTGATATTTATTGCAGCCGTGTGTTTTAAGTACCTCGCCCTTCTCATCCTCAGCACTTTGCTCTTAGTCTGATGTTTATGGCTGCATTTGGGCTTTTACAACCTGTCTAATGCTAAGGCAGGGCATGTTGATTTGGCTGAATGGAGCATGTTATGATTTAAGCAGGAAACGCTGTAATATGATACCACACCTAAGCAGTGTTAAAAAAAAAAATGTTTGGGAAAGATTTGTGCATTGGCAAGCTGTGTGCTGTCAGCTCTTTTAATTTCATATTGCCACTAAAGGAAGTGATGGCAAAGTCTAAAATAATAGCATTTGTATGTTCCGGGCAGATCTTGCATCGTTAGTTGTACGATGGTTTCAGAAATGTCTTGATGCAAGGGAAACATGCAATATGTAAAGCAAATGGTTTCCTTAGGAGTCGGGTTCTTAAAATGCAAGGTAAGATGGAAATTGTGAAGCACCTAAAGAATATGTGGCTTGTGATAGTCTGCATTCCACTCTAAGGAAGTGCTTATAAATAGCTGCCTGAGCATGTATGTTGGTGGTGTATTTGGGTTAAAAAATGGCACTGCTGTTAGTAGTATGGAATTCATGGAATAAGTAACATGTAAGATTATTTGGAAGGAGGGTGGGCGTTGGCTGCCAACAAAGACATTGCCACTGTCTACTCCCATTAGATATAGTAATTGTACCTTTTAGAAAAGCAATCCGTATTGAATGCAATAGTATTTACATAGGCTATATGTTTTCTCTATGTGGCAAAGAGCTGCACATTTTCTGAGGCTAACAGAATTCCTTATTTAACCTGTCGATTGCTGCATAATTTTAGCTTCCACCATAAAAAAAGATCAAAAGGAGGAATTTGTGAAGCTGGGTTTGAGGATGTGTATGAACAGAAATACTTGGTTTGGGTTTATGCTTACAAATCTCTGTGTTCTCTTAATCAGCTGCCATTAGTTGCTGGGATTTGCTGTTTGACTTATATAAAACATGCTTAATACTTTGTGGAGACTTTCCATTGTATATTTTCATACACAGGGAGTAATAACGAAGGCATTTGACACTTCTTGTTCTTTGAACCGATACCTGTAGCAAAGAGCTGTTTCATATGAGAGGTCCTTGCCCTTCAAGGGATTTAGCTGTCTACTGGATTCATCTCCCTGTAACATGGTGATGATTTCACATTCACATTTTTAGTAATTTCATTTCTTTTTGAATCCTCTTTGTATAGGCATATTCCCAAGATGCCTACCTGAAAGGCAATGAAGCTTACAGTGGTAATGCCCGCAACATACCTGAACCACCACCAATATGTTATCCTCGGTTAGCATCTCCACCTTCTGTCAAGGCACAAGATACTGAGAAAGCACCTCCTGACTCTTCACTTGGTAAGCAGCCACCTAGTAGACCTGTACGGACATCAGCACAACCAGAAAAGGCCTACAGAATGGAAATACAAGTGCCTCCATCCCCAACAGATATTGCAAAATCTAACACAGCTGTCTGTGTTTGCAACAACGAGACTGTAAGAACTGTTGTTGTGCCTTCCGAGAAGGCTGTAGACTTGTCATCCTGTAGAATAAATCATACTGGTCCATCACACCGGATAGAGGAAGTAAGATATGGTCTTAAGGAACAAACCACTATAAAAACAAAAGCACGAACCACATCACCACCTTCTCCAATGCCCACTGCCATTGTACTTCCTCAGACGCCACTCACAAGGCCAGTAGATCCCAATGGAATAGCTAGCAAGTCTGGAAGCTATGGAGGGCATCCAGAAGGGATCTCAAATACTAGATCTCCTACTCAAAGTGCAGGTTCTCCCTCTGTCACTACCAATCACTACACTTCTCCAAATGCCCACCAAACCATAGACTGGAAAAATTACAAAACCTACAAAGAGTACATTGATAATAGACGTTTGCACATGTATGGCTGCAGAACCATACAGGAAAGGTTAGATAGTTTAAGAGCAGCATCTCAGAACACAACAGATTATAATCAAGTGGTACCAAATCGCAGTGTTTCACAGGTACGACGCAGAAGCACCTCTCATGATAGGGTCCCACAGTCCATTCAGATACGGCAAAGGAGTGTGTCCCAGGAAAGACTTGAAGATCCTATATTGTTGAAGGAGTGGCCAAGGAGTGCCTCTCAAGATGCTCTAACCTCACCATCTATCAGCCCCCGGAATCACAGGACACAGTCTTGGGACTATTTAGGAAAGCAGAGTGAAACATTAGAAAATTTTCACACTGAGAATCTTGTTGCAGATTCAAACAGAGACAGAAAAAAGACTAACAAGTGGACTGGCTTTACTGAGCAAGATGATCGGCGAGGTATTTATGAGAGACCCCGGCAGCATGCATTTCACTTGTCTCTTCGAGGCTCAAATTTTTCTGTGGCTCCGGGTGCTTATGGCTCAGATGGTAGACGAATAAACAGCAGAGCCTTAGGGTCAACCCCACAGTTCCAGAAGGCTCCACCTGATGTAAAATCACAGCAGCCTGCCAGAGATTTGCCAACCTCTGGTGGAACTTCAAAGGCTACAACCGTTTTTCAGGAAAGATCATCTCACTCAATAGCTAGAAGCACAAGAAGCAACTCATTGAAGACTTCTGTACCCTATGCAGCAAAACCGTCGCTTTCCCTTAATCAGAGCCTGGATAGTGTTACTACCGCAGACCAAAGAGAACTAAACCATGTGTACAACAGTGGTTTGTTGAATCAACAATCAAGGATACAAGCAAAAAGTGTGCCAGGCCACAAAACAGAAATAGACACGAGTACTCTATCCCCTACTACCTGTTTAGCTTCTGCCAAATTTGTCCCACAGATGAGTGAGCATTTAACTACCTCTGTTAACTTGGATGTCTCTATTAGACAGAAGGTTCAAGATTTTGAAAAGGAAAATATAAAAGAATCCGAGAGCCATCCAAGGGATGTTGTAGATGAGGATACAGAAGCAGTTGTCTTGCGAGAAAAGTCTCCTTCTGGCCATCAGACACCACAGCCTTTGCGGCATCAGTCCTACATCTTAGCGGTAAATGATCAAGAGCCAGCCCCGGAGACTACTTGTTGGTTGCCCAATGATGCACGTCGAGAGGTCCATATAAAAATAATAGAAGAAAGGAAAGCTTCCAGCGCCAGCACACCTGGTGATTCCTTGGCATGCATTCCATTCATAGGTGAGCTAAACCTTTGGTTTTCATCTCTCTGCTTCTAATACATGGCTTTGGATCTGCCACTTGGTTTTATTATTATATATATTTTAAATTATTATGCATCATTCTGGTTAATTTATTTGAGTTTCATAATTTTTGCAGGTATAATCTAGAAAATACAATGTTCAGCTCCAGTATTTCTAGGCCCGTTTCACAGGTACATGTGTGGGAGCTGTTTTCCTGTAATGTTTTCCAGTGTGACTACAGTGTATGTATGATTATTGCAACTACTTGACTGGGGAAAGATTTTCTCCTGATTAGCACTGCCCCTCCTAGGGATGTGAGCAACCTGTGCCATTAGACCTTTTCCTGGTTCTGGTATCCACAGACACATCACAGTTGTATGCAGAAATGCCATGGGGAAACTGCTCCCATGCAACTTGGTGTAAGTGATGGGGTCTTAATCCCACTGATGTTAACAGAACATAAACATGCTTAATTTTCTGTGTTGCATCTAATATGTATTTACCTATAAAAACAGTAGCAGGCATTTTTGTGACATGATAAATGCTTAAGAAGTTAATATTTAATTTAAAAAGTTTTGCTATACACCCTCACTGCTACAAGTGATTTTAAAGGTTTATTCTGCAATTATGTGAATGAATCTGTATTGCCATGTGTGGCTCTTACTTATTTAGCTCAGTCATTGCCATCAATCTTTTGCAAAGCTTTGTAAAACAGAAACAATTGAATTTGTATATGTGCACATATCTTTAAAACCCTAGAGTAAATATATAAGGTAATTTGTAAGGAGAAAAAGCAGAAATGGGAAAGCCAGACAGTATATTAAGAACATAGAGGTCAAGAAGATATTGAAGAATTGTGGTGTGGGAGTAGTGTGCTTGTCGGTTTGCAGCCTTGGAAGCAAGGAATAGAAGATTGTGCTTGTTATGTAATAAAAGAGGCCCCCATGGAGGAACTGGCAAGTGAAGGTCATAGCAATATGTTGAATAAATTTGAAAGTGGGATTGGTAGAGGTGGGGGCGAAGTACAAGTTGTTGTTGTTGTTGTTGTTGTTGTTGTTGTTGTTGTTGTTACGCACTTGATGTACTGTTAACATTAATCAGGCTTTCAGATGCTTACATATGTGCTTTCTGAGGCTGTGGTTGTGACAGTTATACTTTAACTCAGGTTGTAAGTTGGTTTCCTAAGAATATCTCAATGCACAGGTGTGCTGCAGCATAGGTGCACAGAGAGCTGACAGTAGCTGCTGATACATGTGAAGGTCAGTTAAGTCATGACATTGTTGGAGAGATTAAGAAGAGCAAAGTAGATGGCAATAATTTATATTAGGGCTGCAGTATTGAATCTATTGATTGGTTAACCTTGCAGTTGTTTAAACAGCTGCCCTAATTAACATTCTTATTCTATTTAATGCAGATGTTTGTAAAACAGCAGATGCTAATTAGTCTTAAGAGGCATCCCCCCTTCTTTCACATACAAAGCAGGGAATGCCTCTTCTAAGATAATGTCTTATATGATATTCATGCATTGTCTAATAATGCAGTAAGTATACTTATGGCTTCAGAATTATTGGTTTTCCTCACATACATATTTATGAACATTTTTGGGGGGTGATAACAAACTAAGACCTAAGTCAGTTGATCTCAGTAGGTCTGCCTATGACTTAACACTGGTTATAACCCATTTTATAAATTAATAGTAAAATATTTTTAACTTTACTTTAATCACAGTGCAATACCAGGGCAAGGTATAATAGTATAAATTAAAACCAGTCATAAAGTAAAACCAGTCGTAAAGTGAAACCAACTACCCCACCCAACAAAGGCCTGGTAAAAATAGATGGGTTTTCAATTTAATCAATTAATCAGTAAATTAATTCACTTAAACTCACATTGCTAATTGACTAACAGTTCTTTAATTGGTTGACAGACATAATTCATATGCTGTTCTTCCGCTGAAGTTCATGGGAGGAATTTTCTCTAAAATACTCAAGTTTCATTGTCAAGTTTTAGTTGCCGCACAGCACCCATGTCCAGCAAGCAGCAGTGAGGGAAATTGTGCAATTTCCCAAATAGACTTAGAAAGCCTGTATAATGTTTTGGACCTACTTGTGGTATATTAATGGCATGAAAGAGGGAACAACCTATCAAAATGGCAAGAGCTTCCTAGCCTGCATTACACAGGTAGGTGAATAGGTAAGTGGACATTTTCAGATCAGACATAATTTATTTGTTTTTACTGGGAAGGCTTGCCCCATGAACCTTCTAGATATTTTTGGACTCCAGATTGCATTGGCCCAACCAGCATGGCCCAATGGTCAGGGACGATGGGAGTTGTGGTCCAGCAGTATATGAGGGTGACATGTTAGCCATCCCTGCTTAAGACTGCAGGAGAGATTATACTGAAAACAGTAGATGGCTGGAATAGCAGTGTGCAGGCATTCAGCTGCTAGATGGCCAATTCCACCCAGTGCATGCTTTCCCCTCAGAGGCAGTAGCCTCTTACTAACATCTATCCCCTCCTCACCAGGTGCACCTTATGTCAGCATTATTAATTTCTGCAAAATCTTAGATATGCAAAGAATTAAATATACAGTAAAGACACAGTACTACATGTCACTGCTGACCTGATTGCTACTACTAACCCAAACCCTTTTAAGACCTTGCTGTGATGTATTTTATTTCTAGGAGGCCTTAATGATTTTTTTAAAAAAAAACCTATTTAAAGAATTTTAATAGTTTTCTATAAGTGCTAGTTTAACTTGGCCTATTTAGTTTGGTTTGGATCCAGGGAGCTACTTAGATGTGCTAAGCCCTTAGACATCCTCAATGGGATTTTAAAACAAGTTTTCCTTTGAAAAGTAGTTCCCATGCCATAAACTGCTTTTGAGCTTTAGTTGTGATTTGTTTTGTGGCACTGGGGGTAGAGGTGGGCAGGCATATAAATTTAAGAAAGAGAAGCCCAAAGACTCAGGAGTGCATGGAATAAGGAATATGGTTCATTGAATCACAGTCACTTAGTATATAATTGAGACTATCACCTAATTA
Source organism: Podarcis cretensis (assembly GCF_951804945.1). Lineage (NCBI taxonomy): Eukaryota > Metazoa > Chordata > Lepidosauria > Squamata > Lacertidae > Podarcis > Podarcis cretensis. Next base: position 22,424,548 of record NC_137181.1, read on the forward strand.
GGGACGTGGGTGGCACTGTGGGTTAAACCACAGAGCCTAGGACTTGCCAATCTGAAGGTCGGCAGTTCGAATCCCCGCGACGGGGTGAGCTCCCGTTGCTCAGTCCCTGCTCCTGCCAACCTAGCAATTTGAAAGCATGTCAAAGTGCAAGTAGATAAATAGGTACCACTATGACGGGAAGGTAAACGGAGTTTCCGTGTGCTGCTCTGGTTCGCCAGAAGCGGCTTAGTCATGCTGGCCACATGACCCGGAAGCTGTCTGTGGACAAACACCGGCTCCCTTGGCCAATAAAGCGAGATGAGTGCCGCAACCCCAGAGTTGGCCACGACTGGACCTAATGGTCAGGGGTCCCTTTACCTTTGTTGTTGTTTAGTCATTTAGTCGTGTCCGACTCTTTGTGACCCCATGGACCAGAGCACGCCAGACCCTTCTATCTTCCACCGCCTCCCGCAGTTTGGTCAAACCTTTACCTTTACTATCACCTAATTAAATAAATCATAGTTGTTTTAATTGATTATTATTTTTATGTTTATTAAATTTACATACCACCTTTAATCCAAATATGACAGGGTGATATACACAAGAATACATAGCATAATAACAAGCAAAACAATAATGCCCCATCTACATATGTATGTACATGAGAAAAAGCAATAGTTCTAAAGAGAAAAAAGTTTATTTTCTTTGTTGTCAGGTGATGCATGAATGGTCACTTCCCATTCTCTCAGATAGAGGAGAAAGTGTAGAAGATGGTGCTTGCCATCTGCAGTTTTCATAAGATAAGCACCATTAAAGAATCTCATTTAAAACATCTGCTGACCCAAATATTTTAATTGATTCATTTGGCCAATGGATTGACTAAATGTTGCAGCCAAACTAATAAGGATATGAATAGCAGCTTCTGCATGTACAAAACAATTTGCAAAAATGAACTCAGTAGTGGTTACAGTGCAACAAACAAATTTTGATTGATTAAAAAGTTACAAAATTAGTCCTGATAAATTTCTCAGCACATTTAATTAAAAAAGGTAAAAATCTTTCAGAATTACAGATTCTGTACTGAAAGTGAGAGAAGGTCTCTTGCCTAAGCCTATCCCACATTCATGGCAGATGTGATAATTTGATTCAGGCATTCTGTCATTGCATCTCAGCTCAGCTTTTTAACCACTGTGCTGCTGTTAATGTGTGTGTGTGTGTGTGTGTGTGTGTGTGTGTGTGTGTGTGTCTGTCTTACTAGGGATTTCTGAAAAGATGTCAACAACATATTTAAATGGCTAGTAAGCCAAAAGACAAACCATAGTTTTACCACAAAGTTGTGGCCTCTAAGGGGGAAAATGCAATCCCTGTAGCTGAGAGGTAAAATAGGAAATAAGGACTGAAAGATTTAATGTTCTCTTCAAGAGGACCGCTAGTCTAACTAGTACAGTGGTACCTCGGGTTAAGTACTTAATTCGTTCCGGAGGTCCGTTCTTAACCTGAAACTGTTCTTGACCTGAAGCACCACTTTAGCTAATGGGGCCTCCCGCTGCCACCGTAGCACAATTTCTGTTCTCATCCTGAAGCAAAGTTCTTAACCCAAGGTGCTATTTCTGGATTAGCGGAGTCTGTAACCTGAAGCGTATGTAACCTGAAGCGTATGTAACCCGAGGTACTACTGTATGCCCTTTGGAAAGGTGGCAGCAGCTTGGCATCGTGGTTTCATCGTACAAACGTGAATCTCTTTTACTTCCAATTAGTAATATCACTGCAGATCCAAATTGGGGAAACAACTTGACTCCTTTATGAGGCAAACTGCAAACTTCATTTAGATTTTGGGTTTGGCTTGTAATGGATTAAACAAATGTTAAAGAGTTCTGTTGGCAGCACCATTCTCTTTTCTTTCCCTAAAATCTAGTGGCTGGTTGTAGGCACTCCCATCAGATCCTCACATCATCCTTGGTGCAAGGATTCATGGGGAGAAGTAGTTCCCATGGATTTTTAAAATATTCCAAGAACAGCTGCAGGAAAAAATTCTGATATCATATAGCATCTTTGGGAAGCAAGGTTTTGAAATTTGGGTGGCTGAAGTTTTTAGCCCAGAAGAAACCCCAAAGTGGCTTTGGGGTGAGAGATCAGCAGGGGTTGCTCATTCCCCTCCCTTTAAGTCCAAATCCAACTGAAACTCTAGAGTGCCTTAGAATCAGGTGGTAAACACAGCTTGCCCCTGCCATACGAGACATGTCTCCATGATGTCATCAGCGCTGAAGGGTCTGAAGATGCAAATTTGCCACGCACCCATTGCAAGTGAAGAAGTACTGAGGAGTATTGACGTCATGTGCTAATAGACACAGTTTATGAAACAATACATTTCAATAAAACCATTCCAATAACCCATAAACAAACCCAGTAGAAAAGTAACAAAAGCTTCAGCCACAAGAACATTCTATCCAATAGGCCATCAATCAGCTTGCCATAATCTGTCAAATGCCTGGTATGTTGATTTTTAATGGAATTGGCTTGTGCCCAAGATTCTTCTCTCCTCCTTTTTAATATGATGAAAATAGTACTTGAATCAGTTTTAGTTGGCTACCATTTTTAGACTTTTCAGCTGCTTATAACCCCTAAAAGCTCCTGCTAATTTTAAAGCAATGATTTCTAATATCAGTAACAACTTTTTTATACAGACTTTGCTTCTTGCATTTTCAGCAAGAATATTTTCAAATACAATATGATCCTGCTATATTAAAAAGGGTTCAATAATAATAAAACAAATGTTCAAAGTTTGAGTGTAAACTAATTCCCATGAATCATTCACATTTCTGTGATGTTTAATAATGAATATAAGGTTGCATTTCTGAACATACTTAAAAAGGTAAAGGTAAAGGTACCCCTGCCCGTACGGGCCAGTCTTGACAGACTCTGGGGTTGTGCGCCCATCTCACTTAAGAGGCCAGGGGCCAGCGCTGTCCGGAGACACTTCCGGGTCACGTGGCCAGCGTGACATCGCAGCTCTGGCGAGCTAGAGCCGCACACGGAAACGCCGTTTACCTTCCCGCTGGTAAGCGGTCCCTATTTATCTACTTGCACCTGGAGGTGCTTTCGAACTGCTAGGTTGGCAGGCGCTGGGACCGAGCAGCGGGAGCGCACCCCGCCGCAGGGATTCGAACCGCCGACCTTTCGATCGGCAAGACCTAGGCGCTGAGGCTTTAACCCACAGCGCCACCTGCGTCCCCAGCGCCACCTGCGTCCCCAAGCGCCACCTGCGTCCCCCTGAACATACTTACTTTGGAGTAACTCCCGTTCAGTTCAGCTAAACTGACTTCCAAGTAAACAGGTATTGATTGGGCCTGCTGTTGTTATTGTTGGCTGTTAGCATCCATCTATCTCGGGTGACAGCGGAGTGTCTCTCCGGTGTGAGATAAAAAATATCTCGTATTGCTGAACCAGGTTTCATTCATTTATCTATTTTAAATTCCTCCTGAATGAACTGTAAGATGCCAGTGGTATTGTGAGACTTTGTGGTTGATTGTAACACTGAATCACAGTTGTCCATGCGTTGGTAACCTCAAGGTTGGATTAATGCAGTGTGCTCTTTGTGGGGCTACCCTTGAGGCTGCATCTAATACTGAGTATGATGGACAGGCTGCCTATGGTAGCAGACAGTCATCAGCATATAACACATGATTTGCCGGCTTTGCATTGCCTGCCTGCTATTGGGCCAAGTTACAGGTTTTGATACTAACATATAAGACCCTATACAACTTGAGACCAAGTTACTTGAGAGACTGCCATACCGCTTACAGTGGTATGGTCTTATGGCCATTTCTTACATTACCTCTGACTGATGCTTTCACCTTGGGAAGTTTTTAAGCAGAGGATGGTCATCTGTCATGTATGATTTAGTTGAGATTCCTGCATTGCTGGGGGTTAGACTAGATGACCCTTGGGATCTCTTCCAACTCTACAATTCCACGATTCTGTATTCAAAGGTTGTAGCAATGTCTTCATGTTCAAAATTATATAGTCTAGGCTCATAGGGCTCAAAAATTCTGACACCCCCTCCCCTTTCAAATTCAGGATTCTGTGCCATATTGCAAACTGCTTTGAAAACTCCTTAAAGTGACATGAATGGTTTGTCAATACTGTATGAATGGCTGCTATTCATGAACCTGCAGATCAAAGGCCCTTGGGTGTTCAGAACTAGTTGCACAGTACTTTGGATCCTGGCCATAATGTTGAACTCTAAAACACATATCTGGCAGGAAGTTCACCTTGGCATTTGGTGCTCTACAGAGTTGAGGCTTAGCTATGAATGGATGTTAAACTGAAGGCAGTAGTATGAAAGATTATTACTCCACAATATATGAAAGTTTGTTTTTGATGTTTGTGTCTTTGCTTTGTTGATATCGCTGCAGACTGTCTGAAATAGCTGTTTGCTGCTGTGTATGATGTAGCTTACTGGCATATTACTCAAGTACCAAAGCGAAATTGATTCTGGCATCCTATTTTACTGCATTAAGATACATCAAGCAAAATTTAGTGTGATTCAATTAGAAGACTATGCCTAGGCAAATTTGTCATTTTTACTGTTAGGCAGTTTTGAGGATTCCATGAAAATAACAGAAGCATACTTATCTTTCTAAACTGTATTCTGATTTCAATTCCTCTATTGTGACTTGACATCCTTCACACTACCTTACAGACTGGCCACAGTGAAGCTCTTTGCAGGAGTCGTGCTATGTACATCCTGAACAAATGGGCAGTGTTTTCTGTCAAGATTGTGCATATCAGCTGACTGCACCATATGCTGTCCTGCCTGACAGTGCAAATGGATGATTTTGTGAACACTGTTAATCTTTTCCTTCCTATTAAAAAGTAGAGGGGAGAGGTTGTATGTGTGTGATTTTACAATTGTCTGACTAGTAACAGCATGTGAAAAAATGCATTGAAGTTGTTTATAGGAAGTTGGCTCAGTGTAAAATGAATGCTTGATATTTTAATAGCATGACATTTATTCAAGCTTGACATAACCGCTCCAAATTCTTCAGGGATTCACAAGCTCTTTTTTGTAGGATAAATGTCATGTACAGTACTCTGGGAAATCATGTTGTTTCTTAGACACACATTACCTTAATTCTTGGGTACGAGAGGAAATGGTTTTTACTCTGGTTGGAGTTTGAGGCACCCAAACAACTGCAAATACAGCTCTTCCAAATGCTTTTTTTTTAAAAGAGCAGCTAATGAGGAGAATGTGTTTACTTGGATAATAATAAAATTATTATTATTATCAGATGTCAAGGAAATAAACAACTATTTTAACTTTTGGAAGACATGTGAAGGCAGCCCTGTATAGGGAAGTTAATAATTTATGTCTACTTGTGTTTTTAATACTTTGTTGGGGGCCGCTCAGAGTGGCTGGGACAACGAGATAGGCAGATTATTATTATTATTATTATTATTATTATTATTATTATCAGTAGGAGTAGTAGGAGTAGTATGGATGCATCTTGTTTTCAAGACCTGCTTTTAAGAATTATTCAGAAATAAAATCATTGTTAATAAGTGACAGTTGTATGAATGCAAGCTAATTATTCAGCTTCTTTTAAAGTGTCTAGTTTTCTAATCATTAGGAAGAATATTCATATTTAGCTGTGAAGTGTTTATGTGTGTTTAGTCTGGATTGTCACGCCTTGCTCCCATCTATAAGCTCTTGCTGCAATGTCTCAGTGTTTTAAAGGGGGAGATGTCAGAGAATTAGCTAAGTCCTTCTATTCTTGAAAATGTTGTTGTCATTATTATTTTGAAGAAGTCTGTGTGCTTGTATGTGCATGTACTACCAAACTTGGATGCTACAGGCACTGCCTCCTTAAAGCAGAGCCATCAATTACGCTTTGAAAACACAATGCAGTACGTGCTGATGTGTTCATTCAAAGAAAAGAATAAACCTCTGTTTGTGAAGGCTTGCATATTTCAATGGGCCTTTCAGAAGCACAGCGTATTAAAATGCATAGCACCTAGAATCAATACATATTAATGATCAGAGTGCAACATGCTCATGCTCTGGATTGCTGTACAGTTTTGTCCTGTACATTGAAAGTTTAGGAAAACTGCTTATCCTGTTATTTCTAGAATTTCATAGATCAGGCTTAATATTATCTTCTAGAAGACGTGCCTGGTCTGCATCTTTGCAAATCTGGGAATCTCAAGATCTTTAGGCTTTCTTGACTGTTGCAGGATGACTCTTATGGCACTAGAAACTACGAGGTGCTGGATATGTACAGACTGTGATAACTTATATCAGCAATTACTGGAAGTGATAATTGGTATGTAGCAGTAGCAACTTTTGACATACTAAAACTTGCACCGTGAATCTGAACTGATTATTTTAACAGGATCATTGGGTGTGCTAGTGCTAGTGCATATGTGCTAGTGGCATAGGCTTTCTGTGAAAATAACAAAAATTTCCCTTCTTTGCCTGGAGATTATTTATAATGTGTGTTTTGATTATTTATGCGTAACTTTCAAGTAGTTTGTTTTGCTTATTTCCAGCTTATTTTAATTGAAGTCTCACTTAAATGACAGCAGTCAGACACTTGATAGATTTTTTTAAAAAAAGATTTTTTTTTATTGACAAATGTATATGTAGTTAGATTTATATACAATCTTGTGAAAAATGTATTTTATGAAGAAAGTGAACACTGCAATAGTACATTTTTTGTTCAGTTTAACATTTCTTCTTTTTCCCCAGCTGTGTTGTAAATGTAACAATCTTATCTTTGCTTTTCATTCAATTATCTCATTAATAATGTGAATTAGATTGTATGTATTCTTTAATTAATTTGTTTTTTCTTCACATGAATTTTTTTTCCCTCTTCAAAAGTGCAGCAAACTATTTTTAATCATTTTTCTCCTATCTCTCCTGGAATGGCATTGTAATGTCTGTGCCACAGAGGTGTTGTGTTGGTGTGTCTAGTAAGGGCACAGGGGTACCATACCACACTTAATTATCCCAGGTGGGCCAATTAATTGACACTTTCTAAGGTTTAGTAATTTGCTGTGTATTGCCTTGTAGATGAGCCAGCTAGTCCCAGTACTGACCATGATATCGCCCACATTCCGGCTTCTGCTGTTATTTCAGCATCTGCCTCACGCGCTCCCACCATTGCTACAGTTCCTCCTAGCCCTACCTCTCTTGTCCCTTTTCGGCGCCAACTATCCCATGACCATGGTAAGTCACAGCTGTCAAGGCTTCTTTAGCTACTCCACTGATGAAATGTGGTGGTCGTGTTTATTTGTTTTTTAAATAAATGGGTATGCATTTGTTTTGACTGCAGAATCAATCAGGACTAGTGTTCTGGATGGTCAGTTCCCTGCAAAAAGTGAAAGGTCCAAATCTTATGATGAAGGACTGGATGACTATCGAGAAGGAAAAATGTAAGTCCTGAATGAAAATATCTAAGTGTGTCTGTGAATATATGCTATATCCAAGTGTGCATTCAGATATGTTGACACTAATATCTACTCTCCGTCTATAGGTCCATAAAGCATGTATCTAGCTTAAAGGGAATTAAGGTCAGTAACTCTTTATTCAAGATAATTGTTATCAGCTGTGAAAATAAGAGTACCTAGTGATGGTGGTGCATGTTTAAACATTATGGTGAACAAAAGTATGTGAGGATATAGGCTTTATTAATGGAATTGCTTTACTACATTGAATTTTTGGATACTGATACCTTGCAGAGACCTTCTATTGGGGGCAGAGCCAGTGCGTTGCATGCATAAAGTTTCTAGGTTTCATCACCTTATTGCAAGTTATAAGGATCAGGTGGTGGTTGATGGAAAACTCTTTTGTCTTCCTGTAACTCTGGAGTGCTGTAGACAATACTGTACCAGATGAATAAATATTCTGACTTAAGTTTAAAGCAATTTCGCATGTTTCTATATAACTGGATGATATGTGGTGCAATGACACAGTATCCAAATCATGTGTGCAGCCAGCTTAAGCACTGCAGCCACCTATATGTATGATACAAGTGAGCTAGGATTGGTCTAGGCTAGGGCATGGGTAGGCAAACCAAGGTCTGCGGGCCGGATCAGGCCCAATTGCCTTCTGGATCCGGCCCGCGGATGGTCCGGGAATCGTCACGTGGATTGCCAGTGTGCACGTTCTTTCCCTCTCCCTCATGCGGCAGTGCCTCTTCCCTCCCTCCTCCTGGCTTCTACCCGCCCTGCCTAGAGGAGGAAGGGGGCTGGGCCAGCAGCAGCAGTGCTCGAGCGGCCGCCATTTTAAGCAGCCCCTCTCCGGAGCCCTTTCGCGCACCGCTCATCATCCCGCTGCCACCACCAGCCCTGCCGCTCGCAAGCAGCTACCGGGGCTCATGGTGCTCTTGCATCACCCCCCCAAAGAAAAATATAGTCCGGCCCCCCACAAGGTCTGAGGGACAGTGGACTGGCCCCCTGCTGAATAAGTTTGCTGACCCCTGTTCTAGGGACACAGTGGGGCTCTTCAGTGACTGGTTATGCTTTGTCCCCATCCGTCCCTCTTGAAGAAAGGCAAAATGGGGGCATGCAGAGACTAGCAGCAACAAGCTGCTGAGTAAGTGTACTGTGCAGCTGGTGTTAGCTACCTGTCCCTGCTTTCTCCTTGCATCCACCTTCCTGCCCAAAAAAGAAAGAAGAGGTATTGTTCCAAGTGAGTAAAGAGGTGGTTGATCATACCATGTTTCTTTAATTACAAAGTTGATGCAATATGGTGTTTTCTTTAGGCCCCAGACAGCCAAACATCTTCAGAAAACTCAGGGTCCAGAAAAGCTTCTTCTTCAGAGGTCATCGGTGATGTCTCCAAGGAAGGGTGCCTTCATTTTCGACAGCTAGGCACAGAGAAGGGAAAGGTACTGCTTTCCCCTAACATACAGCTAATAGTAAATACAAATTGTGTAGCTAATTATTTAGATGCCTTCTTGTCTGTATGGTTTTTTTTACTAGAGACTACTCATGTATTTGCAGGTTTTTCATTGCAAGCCGAAAGGGCTAGATACTTGTTTGCTTTTCTTTCAACAGCTCTTGAAACATTCCCAGCATCTATCAGGATGTATTTGAGACTGTATTTTCAAATATGATTGAAGCATGCAGACTTGATACACTTGCAGCAGTGTTCTGTTTCTCTGGCAATTAGAGTGAACCTAGGGAACATTAATGAAATTAGGGGAATCCTTTTGCATGTCAGGTTCTCTATACTCCATAGTAAGAACAAATTCTCCAGGCTGCCAGCAGAACTGAATTAGCCAGAAAGAGTTTAAGCCAGGAAATGAAATGTACAGAAGTGGTGTCAGTAAAAGTACTTTTTGTATTTTTTGCACTCTGCAAAGAAACTGTCATGTTTGGCTAGGGAAGTATTTAAGCAGCAGCCAGTCAGTGAATCTGTCAGAAAATAGTGTGGTTGCATAAATGTCTACTTATTTATTTTTTGCACATGTTATAGTATTCTGTACAACAGGGGTACCCAAACTTTGGTCTGTGGACCACCAGTGGTCTGTGAGTTTCATTCAGGTGGTCCACCACATGTCAACATTAAATAATCATATTGATTTTTATTCACATTTTAATGGTTTTTAAATTCTTATAGTAGATTTTATTGTATTACCATTAAAGTTCTATGACATTTGAATTATAATCCAATAAAATACAGTATAAGAAATAAAAGAACCATTAAAAATATGATTAAAATCATACAGCATCTAGCGCAGCACAGTACAATTTCTAAAGGGGCAAAAAAATCATTCAGTGGTTTGCCAAGACCCTCAGCAATTTTCAAGTGGTCGGGGGGTAGGAAGTTTGGGAATCACTGCTGTATAACATCAGTCATTTGTTTCAGAATAGCTTTTCAAAAGTTAATGCCTAGGAGGCTAGTCAGAGGTTGCTTCTTCTTCTCTTCTGTCTCCTACTGTTGAATTTGGATCTAAAGTTCTTCAGACTAAGGACTCGTTGTTGTTTTCTGTAAAGCATCTTGTCTGTCCATTTTACTGTATTCAATAATAATGCTGGTTCATATTTTCCAGAGAGTTAGTGGGAGCATCCGGCCGTGGAAGCAGATGCATGTGGTCCTGAAAGGTTGCTCTTTATTCTTGTACAAGGATAAAAAAGATCAAACTCTGTCTTCTGAGGAGGTGCAGCCCATCAGCATCAATGCTTGTTTGATAGACATTTCGTACAGCGATACAAAAAGGAAGCATGTATTTCGACTCACCACGTCAGATTGCGAATACCTGTTTCAAGCTGAAGACAGAGATGACATGTTAGCATGGATTAAGGCTATACAAGAAAATGGCAACTTAAATGATGAGGTGGTGTGCTTGTTAAGTCTTTATTTCTCCCCTCTGATGTCTGTTATATACTTTGTCAAAGGGCACACAACTAGTCCCAATGAGTATGGTGACATTCTACTGAACTGAAAGAAGCTGGTGTTTACTGAAGTATAATTAAAGTTTGATGGCATGCATAGGTTTCTTCATCTTAATGCTATGCACTTTCTCTTTCAATGATGGGCAGTAGCCCAACTGTTTTGCATGTAGCTGAATTGAATATATTATTATTTATTACTTTTTAGATTTGTATACCGCCTTTCATCTGAATATCCCAGGATGGTTGACAAATACAACTGCATTATAAAAAGCAGCTTAATTAGTTTTATTAGTGGTTAGTAGGTAGACTAACAGTGATTATTATTTTAATAATCATTGTTAGTCTACTATTATTTTAATCCCCTATGGAGAACAGTCCTATTATTTAAATAATTATGTGTTAACACACTGTAAACTCAGTATAAAAATACCAAGGGGGAAAAATTGAATCAGTCAGTAAGAGAAATAGGGGTCAGGGATGGAGATCTGTGTCCATCTGGATGTTTGTTGGGCTACATCATTGGCATTGCTGTCTGTTGACAATGCTGTCTGGGACTGATGGAGTCCATCAACATACGGAGCGCCACATGTTCCTTGTCCTTGACTTACAGATAAGTGTCAGGGTCAGAGTCTTAGTTAGAATATTTTGAAAGAGCAAGTAGAGAAAACTATTGAACTTTCTTTTTTAACTACTACTGAAAATTTGCATGTTATTCAAGTAAGATAACTGTCTTAAGGAAAAAGTTCTGTGCACATTTATCAGGAAGTAAACACAATGAGACTTACTTTTAAGTGAAATTGCATAGAGTTGTGCTGTGTGGTTCCTAACTCGGCCGAGAAGCTCTGCGTAACTTTGGGCCAGTCAACACCTCTCAGCCTACCTTGCCTCACAAAGTTGTTGTGAGGATAATATGGAGAGTGTATGATGGATTCCTCCACCTTGAAATCCTTTGAGGAAAGGTGGGATATAAATAAATAAGCTGTAGTAAACCGTTTTGCTTGACCTCTTTAACAACAACATCATTTGCCAAGGGCAGTGGTTAAAATTATTTAACTTCTTTAGACTGGTTGAAAAGTAGGCTCAGTTACTTTTACTGAGGCTTAGCTAGTTGTTAATTAAAACTGCTTTTTCGGTTGTACCTAAACTGCTTTTACAGTGCAAGTCTATGAATATCTACTCAGAAGTAAGTCCCACTGAATTCAGTGATACTTACTCCAAGATATGTATGCATAGATTGCAGTTTTTAATGAATTTTTGCTAATTAGTGCTTTTCCTTCCTGTTCTTATTAATCATTTTCGGTGTATGTAACTTCTAATGGTGAATGATTAACTCATAGATGGTCTGAATTTCCATTTAATGATGTAATGTTCCATATGAAGTACCCTGTTGCTATGAAACCCAAATTTAATTGGCTATCACCCACACCTTCTGCACATCTGAAAATCCCATCCAATACTGAGGTTTAAATATTTTTAAATTGTTGCAGAGATCAGGGTGCAGAGTCCTAACATAACTTCTCTCGGACTTTGTACATTTACCTGTAAGTAATTCCCATTAAACTTAACTAGGCTTTACTTCTGAGTAGACTTGTATAGGATTGCACTGTTGTGCATCCATTACTCATGGACATTGAGGCTACTTCTGACACTCAGTTGTTAATAGCAGCCAGGAAGAGTGTCTGGTAAAAGTGGACTGCATTGAATGTGAATCTGCAGATAATGTGTTTGATGTGGAATAGAGTTATAAGAATATTGTGCTTAAGATACACACACACACACACACACACACACACACACACGGGCAGATGTGAATATGAATAGTTGGAGATCTTTTACACAGGTATTAGTCATAGTTCCGAGCTGCTCTGTTTCTTGGAATACTATGATTGTTCCCGGAGAGGATTTGTCATAAGAGTATGACGAGAAGGTGTTGCTGTTTTCCACAGCTGTTGCAATGCCTGTGTAGATTGGTAGGCAGATAAATATGCAGTTAGTTGTGATTTTTAAGAACCATTAGTCACATAAAGTTAATTGAAGATAAATGCAATTCAGGATAAGGGTATACTCTTTACAAATTTTTGTCCTCAGTGCTTTGGCTTGTAAAATTACTTCTACCTTCTTTCAGATGTTTTCAGCTATGTCTGCAATTCAGTGTGTAATAGCAATGCATGCTCAAGGCAGGGGTAGCCAACCTGGTGCCCTCCATGTTGTGGACTGCAACTCCCAATGGCAATGCTAGCTGGGGTGATAGGCGTTATGGTTCACAGCATCTGGTGGGCACCCTGGTTTGAGACGCACAGCATGTTATACACTGAATTCTGCCCTTCCTGTGTCTTCCCTGCTCGCTTTTCTTTTTCCTTTTTTTAAAGTGTTACACATATCAACTATATATGCATGACCAAATCCTGGCTAAAGCCAGAATTCAGAAGTCAGGTTTAAACCATGGTTATCTATCATAGTTTCTTTGGAAGCCAATAACTGTAGTTTCTGAGTCTGGATGTAGCTGAGGTTCCTGGTGTGTTTCCTTGCTTGCAAGAAGTGTGTGGGTACATGAAGCTTGCACATGTCTGAGCTTATAGTTATACTACTTTGTCTTTCTTATGGTTTACTGTCTCCTGAATGTGGCTAGATAATCTCAGTTATTTAAAGCATGGTCTGAACAATATTTCTCAATTCATTTTACAGAATGCAGGGGTTACAAGCAGGGACCTAATTAGGGGGAGAATTAAAGAATACAACACAATGATGAGGTAAGCAGCCATGTTGCAGTCTAATAGCTCATTTGATCTGAAACATTGGCCCTTTGCTTATGAATAATATAATTTTATTTTTTCAGTGCTTCGAGCGGCAAAACAGAGCCATCTCCCAAAACACCTCGTCAGACCCTGAGTATAAGGCAGACACTTCTTGGTTCTAAAACTGAGCAAAGAACTCAGAGTCCTCATTCTCCCAAGGAAGAATCGGAAAGGAAATGCCTTGCTAAAGGTTAATGTATATCAATACCATTACTAGTTTCAGCTCTTCCAGATTTACACCAGAAGAAAGGATGGTAACACATAGGAAATGACTTTTAGTCATTGGGTGCTTGTAGGAGTTTCATGGACTCTTAAAACATGAGTATCCAAAGCACTCCCTCCATATAGCCAATAATAAGGAAGCCCCTCCTGTGATGCAAACTTTTCTTGCTCACCAGTAATAGGGAATCTTGGTTAGGTGAACAACCTGTTGGGCGGGATAGCACAGTACAAAAAAACCATGCATGTTTAATTTCAGGAATCTTTTAGTTTCACAAATGGTTTAGAATTGCTGGTTTCAGTCTTCTTAAAAATATACTTTATTGTGTATCCCTTCACCCTCAATAGTGTGTTATATTTTATTTTTCTCAGTCACTTTCTTTGTTGGGGGATTTGGGTTTTGCTATAGAAAAATGAAGAAGCTTTAGCACTCTTGTTGTTGAAAAAAAATAGCTTTGTTATTCATTGCAGTCAAGTATTGTTGCAGACCTTGTTAATAGAAGACTTTGCTGCCATTATGATTTTTAAAATTAATCGCTCCCTTTCCTCATTTACATAAAATGTAATATGTCAGTGCTCAAGTGCAGAGCATGTATGTGAGTTCTGGCAGTGAAAGTATTGAATAAATTTTACAATAATAAGATCAATTACCCTTAATTACTATTGAAGGTTTTCTGTATTGCTTCAAATCAGCAGGTAAAGTTTTTAAAATTGATGAGCATATGTAACCAGTATGGATCAAAGCTGTTTTTCTACATGTGCCTCATGCAACTTTAGATAGTAACCATTAAAATGTATTCAACAAAACTAGACCATTCCAAAGTGTAGGCATGCTTTTACACAAGGACCATGACATCACCAAAGATGGTCAGAAGTATTCATTTGCTTTAGTCCAAGGTCATTTTTTCCCTAATCTTTTTCACAAAGATTTTCTCAAGTAATTGTATTTGATGGTATAATGTATTTAACTGGTTGGTGAAGTAATGGAAGCTTTTTCTGAATATTTTTTAGGGAGGGCTACTTACAAATGAATTTCTTGATGTGTTGGAAACTTGCTTCTTGTTATTAATTGGGAAATGTTGGGAGGTGGTTTGGAAGCCAGAAGTGGGTTGTCAATAAGAAAATACAGGTAACACATTAACGATAATGTTTGTGGTGGTTGCTGGATCTGTGTAGGTTTCCTGTGTATATGGTTTTACTGCTTATTCTGATAGTTTTACCAAGAAAGAACTTATTTGGAGTAATCTTCAATGAGATAATGGAATGTTTTTTTTTATTTAAAAAATCTGTTTTCTGTGTTGCTTTTGTTTCTTTACGAAAAAGGTGAGACGAGCCCACCAAAAGGTACATGGCGAAACATTCCCAGTATCATGAGAAAAACCTTTGAGAAGAAGCCATCTGCTGCTGGGACTTTTGGGGTCAGGCTAGATGACTGTCCCCCTGCTCAGAGCAACAAGGTCTGAGTTAAAAACCACGCATTTACATTTTGCTTTGAAAATGTGTCTTCACAAAACATTATGGGGAAGAAGTAGTAAATCTCTCTCTCTCTCTCTCTCTCTCTCTCTCTCTCTCTCTCTCTCTCTGATTTTTCAGTATATTCCACTAATAGTTGATATATGCTGCAAACTTGTTGAAGAAAGAGGCCTTGAGTATACCGGTATTTATAGGGTTCCTGGGAATAATGCTGCTATCTCAAGCATGCAAGAGGAGCTCAACAAAGGGATGACTGACATCGACGTTCAAGATGATGTGAGTGATGCCATGTGTATTTCTGCCTCTATAAAGTTTTCAGTTAACTATAGGCTAACAAGAATGCTCTTGTTTCTCAATTCTTAGAAATGGAGAGACTTGAATGTCATAAGTAGTTTACTGAAATCCTTCTTCAGAAAGCTTCCAGAACCCCTCTTCACTAATGGTGAGTTTTCTCTTCCAATCAAAATGGCCTTTTTAAAATAAAAGCCGTGTTGTAAATTCCTTATGGTAGATTAAACCAAATAATTGTTGTGATAATTTCTAAAGAGTGTCTAGTTTACTCCCAGTCCTTCTGCCTGTTACACTACTGAATATATAGTCTTGTTGCTTGATGAACTATTTTTCTTCCTTCCTTTTCCACTTATCCCAAGGCATGAATTCAGTCATTAAACATTGCTCTCATTCATTTCAGTGTTCCTTAACCCCAACCACCTTCATTTACCAGTTTCTAGAAGGGATTTAAGACAGGGAATGGGACCAATAACTCAGCTTTGGATGCAGAAGGTCCCAGGTGGGCTGGTCACAAGGAGTCATGCAGGCCTACTTGTAGGCAGGTCACAAGTTGTTGCTCACAAATAATGTGCTCAGAACTTGTTGCTGTTTCTGCAGTTGTTGCCTTTTAGAAGCCCTGCTCCTGTGCCTTTTGAGAGCAGCTTGAGATAGAAATTGAGCCAATGCTTCACCACCTGCAGTTTGTGTGTGCCAGGTTCCACGAAAAAGGTGGTTAAAGTAGCTGTTAAAGGTGGAGTTATAGAGCTCTTGGAGGTTATGGTTTATATTAATATATAGTCTTTTGCAAAAAAATATGTGCATGTCTGAGAAAAATCTAAATTTGAGTTGCTAGTCGCCTGACCTTGGTCAATGAATCACTTAAGTAAAATCTGTACTTTGATTTCAGTTTGGGAAATTGTTGTATTTTACTTTTTTCAAAAAGAAAGAGGGGAGATTGAAATCAACAAATGCTGGAATAAGTTTGGACTTGGTTGTTTAAGAACAAACCCCCCTAGACAAATCTTTCCTTATTTGAAAGTGGATAGTTACAATACAATTAACCAGTAGTATCTAGATGATCTGAAATTTATCCTAACATTGTCAGATGTAGTTTTATTCAGGCAGACTCTGTACATTCATTATGGTTTTGTCCAAATGGAATAGTTTCAGATAAAGTACAAATGAATGACAGGGTATAATTTTAAGCCTCATTTAATCACTGTTTGATAGAAATGAGGTGTGATTTTTTTACAATTAAAATTCACATCATGTTATTAGAACCTCTTATGGAGTTAATTTATAGCCTATATAATATGTTTTTGTTGAATTTCTAGTAGACAGGATACAGGGACTCAGGCAGGCTGAATCATCTGCTTGCTTTATGATGAATTTATAATGTATATTCCACTCCTTTGCTAAAGTCATGTTGCATTCCTTTTCTTTTCCTAATAAAAAATCTGTTATATATATGATGTCCTGCAATAAAATAAAATTTTCTCTCTTCAGACAAATATGCAGATTTCATAGATGCCAATAGAAAAGTAGATCCTGTGGAACGACTAAAAACACTAAAAAGGCTGGTATGCTGATTTTATATACTCACTTAGGCAAATTATTTGTGGTTATGTATGGTTTTTTTAAAGCTGTGTGATATAATCATGTGTTTCAGATCCGTGATTTACCTGAACACCATTATGAAACACTCAAATTTCTCTCTGCACATTTGAAAACGGTGGCAGAAAACTCGGAGAAGAACAAGGTAGCTGGATTATGTGTTCAGAGGGTTTATATTCAGGATTATTGGGTTTCAGGGGTTTTGTTTTGTTTATAAAGTCATAATGACAGCACTCTGGTTTTCATGATATTAAACATAGTCCAGACCATTTGGGCCCTCGCTTCTTTTTGAACCTGTGTTCACTTTTTCCACTTGGCGAGTTTTAAGCCATGGTGTGAGCGTGGGGAAAACCTGTGAAAAGCAGCTGAAGAAGCATAAAGGGACTTTGAAAAACTCATGAGCTGCTGTAAAATAGTGGCCAGCCCAACTCTTAGTGAGCTGCTTTCCAGTTGAAGTTTGGGGGAGAAGAAGGCAATTTCAAGGCTGAGATGAGGGGGGTGGGGTTGGGGAAGTGTTGTGTTGAACCAGAGATGTTTTGATTTATTTCTCCAAAGTGGTGAACTCAGGTCCACAGCAGTGTTTCTTTCCCTCCAGCTAAACTGCATCTAGAGCTAATGGGCAGAGGATGGATGGGAAGCCCCCAGGTGGAGTTGCTGCTGCATGGTGTGCTGGCTAGGAAACCCCTAGGAATGAGCAGAGAGCTGCAAGGTTAAGACCTTTTCCAGGAGAAATGTACCTTTTAGATTCAGTCGGGAGCAGCTACAACTCACTGGTTAGCTTGCAGAACAGAAGCTGCCTAGGAATGTTGTGTGTGCAGCATTGGCTTAGAGCCCCAGAACTTCTTAGGGGAGCAACGCTGAGCTCTGCATCTTTTGCTTGGGAGGCCGCTGAGAAGGAAGGGTAGGATTCATTTGCTAACATTTGCGGTTCTTTATGTCCTGAAGAATCATAGGATTGTGGAGTTTCAAGAGACCCCGAGGGGTCATCTAGCTCAACCCCCTGCAATACAGGAATCTCAACTCAAGGTGGCCACCCAACCTCTGCTTACACCCAGTATGATTAGAAAATGGTGTGCTAAATGGAGCCATGTTTTGGACACTTCTCAGCATTGGGGTTGGAGGGTGGGAGGTTGCCAAGGGTTGCTATGCCATTCTTTCATCTGCAGAGTGAACAGCTAGAAATCACTAGTAAAATCTGCCTTTTTGTCAGAAAAAAAAACATAAACAGGGCCCTGCTGGATTAAACAAAGTATTTGCCTATCCCAGCATCCTTTTCCCCAGTGACTCACCAGACCAGATGCCTTTCGGAAGCCGACAGCAATGCATGCAGTAGCGCTCACCTGCTCAGGTTTCCCAGGAACCGTTCTATAGAGGCACATTGCTTCTTATACTGGATATAATACCATGCCTATTAGCCATCGATAGCCCTATCCTCTATAAATTCATCTAAAGTCAGTCTTTACTTTTATAGAGGATGTGAAAGTATGGAACTGCATTCCCTTCTGCAAACGAGTAAATCACATTTGTTTTCTTATTGTCAGATGGAACCAAGAAACCTGGCGATCGTATTTGGTCCAACTCTTGTGAGATCATCTGAAGACAACATGACACACATGGTTACCCATATGCCAGATCAATACAAAATTGTAGAAACACTTATCCAAAAAGTAAGTGAGTTTATATCGCTGTCCCAGGAAAAATTATGCAGGCAGAGCTGCTCGCTTTAGCTAGACTGGGTTTGATTCTGATTCTTCTTTTTTGATCTGCTCAGTCCTCCTTTCCTTGTATTTCGGCGTCGTCCACATTTTCATGATTTCACTTTTGTGGGATTTTTCACTTCTTTTATTTTAAATTGTAGCATGACTGGTTTTTCGCAGAAGATGATGCTGAAGAGCCCCTTGTAAGTACTGACCCTTAACTATTTGGATTCTGCCTCTCTTAATTTAGGCCCAACAGTAAAGTATCTCTACAACGAGCACATTTTCTCCATATGTGTGAAACTTGCTCATCACAAGCAACTTTCTACCCCTCTACTACTGTGCAGTAATGAAAATAGCAGATAATGTGCCACTGACTGTGAAGTTGTCTCAAATAGAATAGTTTCTCCTCTCAATTTCCCTCTGTTTTGGGGGCGTGCCCCCCCCTAAAGTTTTACGGAAATGTTAGATTTATTGAGGAATTGGTTCTTAGGTGAATAATTGCAGTTTACTAAATACTGTTGAATCGTGATGAAGCCTCTAACTTTGACACAATGATGAAGAGATCTTTGTTTATTAACTGTAGACAGCAGTTCAGGAGGAAAACACAGTAGAATCTCAGCCAGTGCCAAACATAGATCATTTACTCACCAACATTGGAAGGACGGGAGTATCTCCTGGAGACGTATCAGGTAACTCTTGCCTGGACAGTGTTAGTCTGTAGGCTAGAAAACTCTCTTCTAATGATTTGTTATAATCTTCTATTTCCTTTTATTTGCTAATAACCTGATTTCCCCCCCAATCTAAATGATTGAAAGTGTTTTGTTTAAAGGAGAACAATGGTTAGGCATGTTGCATGCATGTTCTATGTTCGGGATGCATTCTTGGACAACCGAATTGTAATTCTTAGACCATGAGAACTATGCATGCTCACGATTGTGTCATTAACCATGGTTTTTCGTGTAATTCTTACCACGAGATGAACAGGATTCCTGCTAGTGTGTAAGTGGTCGATGGTATGGCAGAAAGCTTTAGCTTCCACGTTCTGTTCAAATTGCACTGATTTGCAAAGTCAGGAAGGCTTAAAGTTCGCTTTGTTTGAAAACTAACCACAATTTTTCCCTAAGTATTTTGTAATAGGGTATGTTTCATATTTTGCTAAATAAGTTGCTTCTATTTAATGACTGCCACCTTATTATTCTGCTAAGTACTACTACTGTTGCAAAACTCTTACTCTCTTGGTGACGTTTTCCCACACTGCCACCATAACTGTTTCACTAACCAAGCATGTTGTTGATCACAAATGTTATCCCTTTGTTTCTAGTTTGTGTTTTAGTCCGTAGAAGACTTTTTTCAGCATTTTATTGAAACAGTCCCTCTATCCTGATGTTGAAACAGGAGAAGTGGGAGGAGTCTATCACACGGTGATGTCACTAGTGGACTCTGTGATGTCACTTATGGACAGCTGGAACTGTAGGAAGAAGGAGGACTGTTGCCCACATTGTAGCTGCCTTGTCTGCAGAAACCCCCGTTTCTTGTAAATGCACAAAGAATTAGTTGATCTGTACTGTAAATTTTTTTCTTTTAAAGAGTATTTGAACAGATCAGTGCTACTTTTTAAAAGTGTTTCTGCTGTTTCTTGTTATTTCTGAAGCAGACCCTGAGGAGAAATAGCATGGTATGGTCCACCAGTCTTTCTAGTCATTAGCCATGTGTCAGAAGGGGCATGGCATGGGGCTCAGCTCATTAATTCTGAGGTTGGGATGGGGACCCCCTGAGAGTTTGGAGAATGGCAAAGTCAAACATCGTTTGGTCACTGTGCTAGCCCCTCCTTATCCCCTTTATAGCTGTTTAACCTCTGTCCTCGTTTTCTGCCAGACAGTAAAATTATGGTGTCCATTTTTCCATTTCATAATAGCGCTTCTTTTTTGAGACGAGTACAAAACTGATAGCTGTGGAAATCTAGTTAGCAACAATTTGAAATTTCCTTAATGTGTAGCTCAGAGGAGCACCTGAAAATGAAACTGGGGCGCCTTCACATGTAAACCCCAGTGCAAACAGTTTGGCAGCATACAAACATGACTTGCCAAAAAGAACATTTGAGAATTGTTTCAGAAGGTAGCCAAAGGCTCTTTAAAAAAAATAAAAAATAAAATTGTGCATGTTATTTAAAGGAGCGTACAGAGTACAATCCTGAAAAGGTCTCTCAGCTGCGGTTTTGCAGGGCTGTGTATTAGGACATTGAATAAATATTAGTATTTCTGTTCTGCTTTATTTAGAAGAACTTGGCTCCTTTGCCATTTCTGTCATTTGAGCTGATTCTGCCTACAACTCACGGCATCCTTTCATGGCGGTGGCTTTCTGTGGTGCAGCTTGCATCTTTGTGAGCTCTTCTTATCCACTTTGTTCTGATTATTTATTTATTTTGTTACTTGTTTGCTCTCACATTTTGTTCTGTGCTTGTCTTCTTTCATATGTCCGGCATTGTCTATAGAGTGAGATCAAGCTCTGTGCAGTGATGACTAAAGTGCTCTATTTTGACTTTCTCTCTCTCAACAGATTCAGCTACTAGTGACTCTGCAAAATCTAAGGTAAATCGTTGCACTTTTAAATTTTCTTCTAGCTAAATATTTATCTGCTGTGTTACTTGCGTACAGATGTGGGGAAGTAGACAAATGCTACACTCCTGGTATTTTAGTGCATTTCAGTGCAATCCTAACAATGTCTATTCAGACGTAAGTCTGATTAAATTCAGTGGGTCTTTCTCCCGGGTGAGTAGGGTGAAGATTTGCAGTTATAATCTTCTAAAGGTCAAATCCACAAAAGGATTGAAAGTCTTTTATTGTAAATATAGATTATATTGCAAAAGGGACCGGCAGCACCACTGGTGCAAGAAGAATAGTATAATAAACAGAGCACTATACTGTACTGTAATTAAAGGGTGTTGAGTACATTCAGGAAAATATTTGTAATATAGTTAATGATAAGGTCTCTGCCATGGGTGTCCATTTTCTGTTTTTTAAAAATACTATTATTATTATTATTATATTGTTTTTCATGTGTTTTTAGCATATTTTGTACATCACCCTGAACTATATATGGAAGGATAATAATAAATCAACAGTAATAATAAAATATTTGGAAATTGCAATCATGAATTAGCATTAGAAGATAGTGTTACTGTTTGGATATTGCATACATAATATCCTGACTTTCAAAATAGATTTTAATGTTCATATTTATCTATTCTGACAACTTTTGGGGAGGGAAATATCTTCAACTAAGCAGATCCTAGTAGAACTCAGTAGGAAAAGGCTCTTCGGCCCACACTACCTTCCTTCTGATATTCTTCCTTATGTTCGCTCTGGGTAGTTTATTCCTAAGACAAAGGGAGCCATTTCAGACCAGGTGACTGTAGATCTGTGCTTATTAAGTAATTGGTGAATTTATTAAAGAAGTCATCTGGCCCATTTCCGTTCAGTGACAACGGTAGAGCTTTCTCACCTTGCCCATTTAAAGTAAGAGTCCAAAAATGCTTCTTTAGGTGACACACATTTTAAATGTAAGCTTTTATTGTGTAAAACAAAACATGGGTTTTTGTTTTCTAACCTCTGACGACAATTATGACGGTATTTCGTTTTGTTTACTTGTCTGTCCCATGCAGGGTTCTTGGGGATCTGGAAAGGATCAGTATAGCAGAGAACTGCTTAAGTCCTCCATCTTTGCAGCAGCCAGTCGCAAGCGGAAAAAAACAAAAGAGAAACCGCAACCCAGCAGCTCTGAAGATGAGTTAGATAATGTGTTTTTCAAGAGGGAGCAAGGGGAGCACTTTTGCGGCAGTTCGGCAAAAGATAACCCACCTAAAGAGGAACCGGAGAAGGAAATGGCAGGGAGAAACGCGAGAACGGTAGCTCCAAAGGAAAAAGAGAGCAGTGTTAAGAAGCCTTCTGTGGCAGCCAAGGGGGAGGCTGCGTTGCCAAGGAAAGAGTGTGGGCCCTCGGAAGACCCTACAACACCTTATCACCAAAAATACATGAGATCGCCAAATCTCAGCTTCCGGCTAAGTACCCAGAGAGATTGTGCGAAACCACCTGTTTGTCAAGCCTCTTCTCAACTGGAAGAAACCGTCTCTGACTCAGGCACGATGCTTAGCACTTCTTCACAGGCTTCTCTGCACAGATTCTCCTGCAAAAAGTTGGCCAACCCTAGTGAGTTTTTAGCAGCTGATGTCAGCTCCATCACTTCTGATTACTCCACAACTTCATCCACCACATACCTAGCTGGTTTAGATTCCACCATGCTAAGCCCCGAGGTGCAGTCCGTTGCAGAGAGTAAAGGAGAGGAGGCTGACGATGAGAGAAGTGAGCTGATCAGTGAAGGTCGCCCTGTGGAATCGGACAGCGAGAGTGACTTCCCCGTTTTTGCCACGAGCTCTGCAGTGGAAAGGCTGTTCAGGGGGAAGGCGCAAGACGTGGCAAAGGGCAGCCGGAGGAACTCTGAAGAAAGCGAAGTCAGTTGCACAGAGGGAAGTTCAACACCCAAGCTGGACAACCGCAGACTGTTTAGCTCACACAAACTTATCGAATGTGATACGCTATCCCGGAAGAAATCAGCCCGGCACAAGACGGACAGTGAAGGCTCCGGAGATGCCAAGTGTGAGAAGGAGTCGCCAGCGGTGTCAAAAATGTTTGACATCATGAAGAAAGGAAAGTCAACCAGCAGCTTAGCTGCATCGGCTAGAAGTGAGCCTGAAAAGCAGGAGCCCACATGGAGACTCAAGATCACAGACAGGTTAAAACTGCGGCTCAAGTCGTCCGCAGATGATATGTTTGGAGTAGGCAGTCAGAAATCGAACTCTGCAGAGACCGCCAAGAGAAAGAACATCAGGCGAAGGCACACTTTGGGAGGCCAGAGAGATTTTGCTGAAATAAGTGTTCTGAATTCTTGGAAAGTCCAAGAGAAAAATCCCAACAAGGAGAAAGATGCTTCAGCCGTGAACCGGCTGAAGCCCAAATGCCCAGCACAGGACCTCTCCATTTCAGACTGGCTTGCACGAGAGCGTCTACGCACTAGCACAACCGACCTTAGCGTGGGGGAAAGCGGAGAGCCCAAGCGGGAGAACACTAGCAGAGTAGCAGATTCGTCAAAGACAGACCTCTCTTCGTCTGCAGAGATGTGGGCAGAGGAAGGTGACTCTTCTTCTAGTAGCAGTTTGACTCTGGTTCCTCGAACACCAGTGTCAGGATC
This sequence comes from Podarcis cretensis, assembly GCF_951804945.1. Taxonomy (NCBI): domain Eukaryota; kingdom Metazoa; phylum Chordata; class Lepidosauria; order Squamata; family Lacertidae; genus Podarcis; species Podarcis cretensis. The sequence goes on from NC_137181.1 coordinate 22,448,243, forward strand.
ACTGCAGCCACTAGACCATGTTAATGGAGAAAGCTACCAGAATATGAACAAAAGCAACTTCAGCCCAGCAGTTGATGCCCACCCTCATAAATTATCTGGGACCCAGGTGGTTAGATCTCGATTCTACCAGTATCTTTGAAATGGAGAGAGAAATTCAGATGTCCACTACAGCAATTCAATTAGCAGCTTCTCTTTTAACACTTTCCCAGTTTTTCTGTATGTGTTTATTTCCCCCTGTATGATGTTACTTTGCAGCTCTCAAAGGAGGTTTGTTTCATCCATATGCGCTGTGGAAAAGGTCTTTATGGTGCATTAATACAGCCACAATATTGGGTGGGAGGGTAGAGTCTAAAATATATATATAAATATATATATATATATAAATATATAAAAATAAATTTATTTTAAATAAAAGTATATTTGATTGCTGCATACACATGTGGAACAAAGCATCTAATGCAACATGTTATGTAATGTGTACATGTTTTTTATGACTGACAACTGGCATTAGTATGCAGGAAAAAATGTTCTTTTGGCTTTAGTCACTAACAAGTGCCTCATCAAAAAAAAAAAGTTCATTTGGTTTGTTAGGGTGCCATAATAATTGTTAAATTAGAGGATGTTAATATAAACAACAAATGAATACATTTTACTGGTAAGACGTTTCATGACATTTTACAAATTTTAACACAGGTGGGTACAGAGCTTCCATTCCTTAGGCATTCCAGTTGGATTTCTGAGTTTTATATTCCAGTTTTAATACAGTTTTTGAGTTTTATGTGACTTGAATTTTTAATCTTTCTGTAAAATAAGTAACTTAAATGTATATACTCCATCTGTATCTTTTCCTCAGATACCAGATTTGATATAAATGTTGTAACATAGGCCTGTAGATAGTGGATCCTGGATGGAACTGGTTTCTTTTATTGAGAATATAATTCTGCATGAAGACTTTAATGAATCCAAATCTGTATCATGCCTATGTGCATACCCGCTTAAAACACTGGAAATAAAATTGTTTTGATGGTTCTTTGCATGGACTGACTTTCCTTAAAGGGGGAAGAATGAAAAATGTCAAGTTCATATTATCTAAGTTCACTGACTATACCCACCCAGTAATGAGAAAATGAAAAGTGGTTGCCAAAAAGGTCCATGGTGTAGGAAATGGTTATTAAAATGACAGGTGAACGCTTTGAACAGGGCTTGTTTGTGAATTTTATTTAGGGATGGGGCTGATGGTTTAACATGGATTGTTTTGCAGCCCACTCTTACTGTCATATTGTTCTTGCAAACAGAAGCCTCAGTACTGAGAATCACTTTGGATATATCAAAGACCTTGTGCAGGTTTAATGAGCGTCTGTTTTGTTTTGTTTGGATTGTAAGGACTTCCAAGCTCTGCCGCATGTTACTTTGGGGATTTTGGGTGAGGTATGCCCTACTGTGAGGGTGGATGGTGTTGGAGGAGATAATGTCAAAAGTGCCACTGGGCAGGTGAATCAGGGCAGATTCCCATGTTGAAATGATAAGCATGTTTGCAAGACAGAGGATGGTGTTTCTTGCAGTCTTATGGTCTGGGGTCTCGAGTCTTAAAGGCCTTACCATAGATTCTCTTCTGTGGCTCTGAACTGAGGTATTAGTCTCAAACTTTGAGGCATCTCAGGCCCCCCTCCCCAAGTCACTAATCAGGTAACAGGAGTATGGCATGGTGGACATTTATTCTGGATTAATTAACACAGCACAAAGGCTGTAAGATATGAAAGCAAACCCCTTGGTCACCTCACTGTTCAAACCTCCATGGAAATTTCAGTTCCATTAGTAGGAAGCCATTGCAAGGACATTTTTCTTCACCGCACCTCCTCCAGTACAGAGTACTGCAAGAAAATAAGGACTGGTTCACGTATGCATTCAGTTTTCACCTTGAGGTTGCTGTGGTGTAAAAAATGCCAACTTGCATGAGCAGCAACTTGACATAAATCCGTTGCTACATGCTATAAGGCTGTATTTTCAAGCATCCATGATAAACACTGTGCTATTAGTTTCAGGGACAGGATCCCGATTCATTCAAGAGCTGTGGAGTGGATGAGGTGGTGTTTTTGGTAGCTGCAGACCAACACCATTGTGTTGCATATTGGGGCCAATTCACACAATGGTAGCAGGGTGCTTTGTTTCTATGTAAGCTGATGGAACTTGTGGAAAAGAGCTAATAGAAGTAGTTTCAGTAGCCTGCAGTTCAACACATTTTAGAGCTGTTTGCAATGAGTCATAATGTGCGCCCATACAACTTTGATCTATGGGCTGTGCTCTCCTGACTGTACCATGACCTATTGAAATGTGCTAGGCCAGGGTTTAAAAGAGTTTGTTCCCATTTTGTGGATTGAGTTCCCTATGGAGATCAGTCAGGTACTGATGATGAGGTGCTTTCATAGACAGTTAAAAGACCTTTCTGCTTACCTTGGTGTAAGCAGTTCTCTTTTGGTTCTTGAAGCTGTAGTTGTTGAAATTATGACTCTCTTGATATTTGGAATGCTGGTTTTAATGATTTTATGTATATTGTGAGTTGCATTGCGACTCATAAATGTATAAGTGAAAAGCAGTATATAAATAAGCTTCTTTGTACAAACTTGCTTGTATTCAGTCTAGATTGGAGTGAGGGTGGGATGTGGAGAGAAACAGTCCACTGTATGCCTAAGAGTTTTGTTAATGAACCCCCATTTTAATTTCGTTACAAAGTGATACAGCTTCAGACTTTTATCTCTGGTGCTTTATACACCGTGTATGTTCGTAATTATTTATGATTCTATATGTGCACACCCTCCTTGTTAGACTTTCTCTTTGGTGTTTAATAATCGGCTGCCTTTCACTGTCACATCTGGGGCCAACCCTAACGTTAGGCAGAAGATTTTGAGTGCCAGGAGATTTCCAGTGTCATCTCAAAACTCAGTGTATCCAAGTCCCACTTTATCATACAGTTGAGCAGATAGGCTTCTTTTTGTCTTTGATTCTTCTGTCCCTTTGTTCCCTGTGTTCCATCCTTTGTCAAGTCCTCTTGCGTCCACCATTTCAACGCTGCAAAAATATGGCCTTTATTCTCTGCCCCTTTGGTGGAAACCCTGGTTTGAGTCTGTTGCCTCTTGCAACCTTTTCCACCTCGGAACGGCCCATGTCTCTCTTATCGAAACCACTGCTTCCAAAATGAATTTCCCCCCTTTTTCTTTGATCACAAGACTGGCTTCCTGTCTGCTCCTAGAGCCAATTCAAGCACTTAGTTCTTCCGTTTGATGTCTTCCATGGTCGCTTCCCTGTCCCTGCCCTCTTCTCCATTTGCCGTAGAGGACTATGGTCCACTATAGGCACAAGCATCCCTGACTGTAAAGCCTTCATTCTTACCACTCAGTCACCTTCCTCCACTATCTGAAAATATATTGCTTCCTCTACCCTTTTGGCCTTTAGTGCGCGATGCTAGTTGTCTCCCTTGTTAAGAGGCCTCACTGGCATTTTGTGTCGCTGGTCTCATGCTGTAGAAGACACTCTTGAGGATTCGGCACGCAGCATTACCTTCAGGCTTCTCTTGAAGAGCAATTTATGCCAATAGGCCTATGCAGTTGTCTAAGGTGTTCTTGATTGCTCAGCCATTTTAATGATTCTTTTGTGGTGTTTTAAATCATGTCTTATGTTTTGCTGTGTACATGTTGTTTTGTGCCACCCTGATACTTTATGATATGGCAGCATATAGACTTTATTTCAAACCACTCAACGTCTGCTGTCTCAGTGTAAGCCTTTGGAACACCCCCTGCCACAGATCTCATGCCCTACTGTAACTGAGTATATGTGACGGAAACACATAGTTTGCCTCTTCATGCCTCTCATGTGCCAAATTTAAGATTGTCAGGTTCTTAAGGGATAAGCCCTCTTAGATTGTAAAGTGTCACACATGCTGATGGCAATTGTTATTAATAATATACCCTGAAATCTGAAAATTCAGGTGCTTATCAGAAGTTTGTCTTGGTATCTGCTGTGGCATTTGGATTTATGCCTAATTTAACCAGAACCCAGCATTTCCAGGTTCACCAAGATTGGTCAAAAGATGGGACACCAGCAATCAGTGCTTTTTTAAAAAAGAGGCACTGGCATTCTTAAAAATCAAGAGTAAGCCTGAATGTCACCACCATTGCTTTGGGGGGGGGGGGCTCTGCCCCTCTCTTAAATCAGAGTTCTCCAAGTTATCCCTGCTCTAGGCCTTCAGCAAATGCGTAAAATGTTCATGTTCAAGGGAGAATTTTGCCCAAGGGCTGCTTGATTTGTGGGTTGATTGTGCTGGCTCTGCTAGCAGAAACATAATTTTGTTTTGTAGCTTTGTGTGTGGACTTCTTAAATGATGCTGAGAGCTGCCTCAAGCATTTGAAGAGGGTAGATATAAATAAAGTTAGTAACACTCTGGAGCAATGAGTGGTTGTAATGCTGAACAACGGGTAATGGTGGAAGTTTCCTAAACTTCTTCCCCCAAATGGTATATGAACTGCCTACCACTCCCCTTTCCACTTTTCTGGTAGCCTTTGTCTACAAGGAGTAATATCAGCTAGTTGGAGATGGGGCTCTCAGAACCTTAAAAAAAATTAAGGAACTTTCACATGCTGCATCAGCACCTAAGAATCCATCTTCCAAGTGAGCAGAAACTTTTCCTGTAAACTGAAATTGTTTTTCAATCTTACTTTATTCCTATATAGATAATAGATATGGATATTTATTTATGCATGCAGGGGCAAATGTGGCCCATCCACTGGGTGGACTGATATGCAAGAACTTTATTTTTGTGACTTGCTCTTAACAGAGTGTTGTTTTACTTGCTTATGCAGTATGCAGTTGCTAGAGGTGTGTGCTACAAGTATCAACTATATAATTTGGAAAATTTGTTTTTTCACTATATATTTGGACACTTCTTAAGATATTGTAATCAGATTTTGCGTGGTGGTTCCTGAGATCAAGGAGCAGGTTTTCTTTTATGTCTCGAAGTCAGCTGGCTGCCATTTTGGATTCAGATGGGAGACCTTCTCTTTGAAAACTGCACTAATTTAAAAACTACTGGCTCCTTAAAATTCCTGAACAAGGTCACGTAAGAGGCTTCTGTTCACTTACATTTTTGCAGATTGCAGTATTGGGCCAGCACAATAATCTGCCGCACGTTATTATAAAACAAGCAAGACAAGCAGGATGTTGCCCCTATGTTAGTGGCAGCCACCAGTTGGGGATTCTAGGTTGTGGTCAAGCCGCACATGATGTAAAAAACTTAAGCTAATAAGGGAAAATACTGTGCGTAACACAAAATTTTTGAGACAGGAAGCTGCATTGGACTTTAGCTTCCCATCATGATTTCCTGCAGCAAAATGGCCACTTGTAGACGAGACAAGCTGCCCTGCTGGATCAAGCCATTGGCCCATCTAGTCCAGCATCCTATTCCACCCTCCAGCCAGAGGCCTATGGGAAACCCACAGGTAAGACTTGAGTGCAACAACACTCCCCACTCCCCACATGTGATTCACAGCAGCAGGCATTCAAGGGCAGTGTATTGCCTAGTAGCCATTTCTGCACTGTCCTCTGTGCATGGCTGGTGCTGGCCCTACCATTAGGCGGGTTGAGACAGCTGCCACTGACAAAACGTAACCTGCACATGTAAAACTAGTGCATTTTGGTCAATGCATGAAGTTGCTCACCTTCGTATGTATTTATATCAAACAGCAGACACAACCCACCACGACTTGAAAGTGCTTATGCCCTTTTCATTCAGTGGGCTAGTATGAAAACTATGAAATAATTGATTAGTGACAAAATCATACCACAACATAAGCATGCAGCCCTTTATTTTTGCAAAGGTGTTTTTTTTTTTTTTTTTTTTTGCTTCTGTATTATAGAGTTGTACAAATAAGATATTTACAAAAAGAACCACTCGCCTTGCCACACAGATTGCTTTTTGTAACCCATCCCTGCCCACCCCACCCCTCTTGGCAACTCCCAATTGTCCCTCACTGACCTTTTCCCAAAGTGTACTTGAGAACCATGCATAAAATGGACCTTTGGTGTCGAAAACTACTCTTGTCTGTGCCCAGCCGCATACTGTACTTATATTTTATATTTATATATTTATATTTATATATTTATATTATAATATGTACAGAGGTTTTTCCATTATACAGAACAGTACAGAAGTATACACTTTTAAAAAATAATCCACATGGTAGTACTACATGATTTACCCAGGTCTCAGTAAAATGGAAAAATGAAGGAAGCAAAAGGGAATCAGCAAATGCCTAAATGTAAAAACAATTCTTTTCCTTGGCATCGCAAATTATTATTAAATATAATCTGAATGGCAGTGCAATAGGTAAAGTTGCCTCCTACCACGTCAGTCTCAGTCTTAACTCTTGTCGCTTGTGCAGAGGAAGGTGTTCAGCATAACTATCAAAATGTACGTTATAATAGTATCAAATGTTTTGGCAAAAAAGATTTCTGAAAGTAACCATGAAGGGTTTTTTTGTTTTTGTTTTTTGACAAAAATAGAAATCTGTAACAAATTTGGATAACACTAAAATAAAAGAAAAATATCTTAGTTTCAGTTTTATAATTTTGCATTATCACACGATATTTAGTTCTCATACTTAAAAATAGCTTTATACAAAATAACTCGCTTTAATACACTTTATTTTCATGCTCGATCCATTTCTGTGCACTCATACTTCTAGTTTCATTCATACTCCCATTGTCCTTTTTGTAACAGTTTCTGGCTGAAGGGAACCCAACCACCCCCACCCTTGCCCTCCCCCCTCTGGCATTTTGACAGCAGCGAATGCATACAAAACTACTTTTTGTCTCTCACTTGTAATACCCAGTATTTAGCACAAGTTTCACATTTCAGCCTGAAACTCTACAGTACGTGCTCCTCAGCTGCAATACCAGTGGGCAATGTCGACATCAGCAACTGAGAAGATTTTGTCTGCAACTTGCACTGGCCGGTATAGAGCTTTTAAGTTGATTCCTTGGTGACGGAGGAAGATTGGGCGGGTTTGCTGACACTTCCGTTCTGGGACTTGTAGCTGGTGAAGCTGGGTGTGTGGATCGAGCGGATGCTCTTCGACCCTTGACTCAGTGATGGGGGAGAGGAGGAGGAGGAGGAGGGAGAGGAGAAGGAGGACGAGGAAAAGGGAGCTGGAGGAAGAGGGGGTGGCCGGCCATTTTGAGTCTGTATTGAGAATGAAAGAGGATGGTGACCTTTACCTGTGTGAGCGGGACTCTGGAACTTCAAGGAGCCATTCGAGACAGAGGGGATTAGGGAAGCGGAATGAGGAGGGCGACCTGTTGGAGGACTGAGAGGGTTAGAAGAAGGGGCAGAGGCTTTAGTAGGGGGGCTCAGAAGGTTAGTGCTATCACCACTAGAAACAGAGCTACTTTTCCCAGAGGTGGAAGGAAAGGCTGGGATTTTTGAAGCAGACAGGTTAGGGGAAGTGGCCTTATAGTCCCCACCAGCTCTCTTAGCACTTCCATTAGCCTGTAAATAAATAAAGATGGTGGGAGACAATTTAAGTCAACATACACAATAAACAAAAAAAAAGGAGCTGTATGGGAAAATAGGCTTGCAGAAAGGAAGAATGGATATAGAGTCTCTGAAGCTGGCACTAAATCTTGCACCTATGGGCTGGACCTGGGAGGCCTCCCTCCCTCCTTCCTTCCCGCCACCCCTCCCTCAGCTACGGGACAGAAGATGGACAGAGTGGGGGAGAAGTTAACAGGAGAAGAGGGTGGGAAAAGGAGGGCGCCACAAAAACTGGGCTGTTCACCACATTGGCCATGCTTGTAGGGTTGTTAGGTGAGGGTGGAAACGTTTTGGTGGGTGGTTAATAGGCTCTCACTGCGGTCTGTTAAACAGGGAGTTAGTATTGATAGTGTCATCTGAAATGCTTCAAACGGCATCTGTTCCCGTCGCTGACATTTAGGAAACTGCAGCCGAGTACTGGAACAAAACTCAAAAAAGCAGGAGATGGTTTACTGCAGACATGCGCAAGCATGAGGGAGGGAGAGAGAGAGAGACAATGCTACCATTAAATATTTCCATGCCCCCCCCCAATTCCCTGGATTTCCAATTCCAGATTTCAGCGGGAAGACAAAAGTCCATTATTTGGTACCATCCAAGTCGGTCACTTGACTTACACATTTACCAAACACACACAATCCGCTTTCAAGTCCAACCCAAGCTTTGGGTTTAGGGTAAAACTACCTGTCTGTACTGGCGTTGATCCTGTAGCTTGTGCGGTTTGCTTGTTTTGTCTGCGTTGCTTTGCTGTCTACTTTTTGCGGCTGCAGGGATTGGCATCCTGCTGGTCTGTGAAGTGCTGGTTGAACCCTGTGAGGAAGGTTGGGGTGCCAAGGGGAAGGGGAGAGAGATAAGGGAAAGGTGGGGTGAGCATCAGTGCATGGGCAAGGTGGAGGCTCACGCACCATGGCCAAAGCTGCTTTGAGTGAGAAGGCAAAGCCCCCAAGACATGCACGGGAAGCACCAAAAGGATCCACACTACAAGGCACACCACTGGTGTTAATTCCAGGAATCAAAAATAGAGGTCAAAGGCTCAACTACAGATCAACCTACGTTTAACTGGCAGTCCCAGGTATTTTGATTCGCCCACAGCTGACCAAGCTTCCTTTGATTGCCCATCACCAATCAGCAGGAGAGATTTTTTTTTATTTTTAAATAAAACCACACACAAATCTATTAGCTGTTAGACACCTAATGGATGCACCAAACAAGCCACCCGAAAGGAAGCAAACCAGTCAGAAGACACCTCTTGCTTAATGGTGATTATTACGGCAGATTTTGTTTTAGAAAGCAGCTGGAGTTGTGATTTCTCATACTAAAGTACCTTACGTGAAGTGGACGGTATTGAGGAAGGGGGTTCAACATCAGCAATAGTCTCTTCCAGCGCTAGGGATTCTTTTGTTGAGAAAAAGCCCGGGACAGAAGTTCCCTCCGATCGGGCTGGAGCTTCAGAAACTGATTTTGGGCTCATCTCACTAATAGTGCTCTCCAGTTGCTTAATAGTCTGCTCCAGGCTGTCCAGAGTCCTGTACGTGTTCTTTCTAATTTCTTCAGTCCTAGAAGTCTGTACAGTTAGGTTTGGCTCCTCCTTCCCTGAAGCGTCATCGGGCCGACTGCTCGGGATTTCAAACCTTTTTGCCTCTTTGTGCTGTTTCACAGTGCCGTCTTCCTCCTCCTCTTCATACACAACCACTTGCAAAGTTTTCTTGCCGGTTTTAGTCCCTGTGCGGATTGCCTGCGTAAGAGCAGCCAGCTGCTTTTTAGGGAATTTAAACTTGAATTTCTTCTTTGTATCGGGAGTGTCCAGCTTTGACTCTGGATGTGGCGCATAAATGTAAGGAGGTTTCCTGAGATCCATCTCGTCTGTTTCCTGCCCTTCAAGGAGTTTGGCTTGAGTTGCTGAATTAGACAGATAGCGTTGTCTGAAGTCTTGCTCAAATCTGCCGCTTGTTGCGTCATCACCCCCATGACTCCTATGACTGTCTGCACTGGTAACTCCTATGTTACGGGCACCACGTGTCTCAGGTTCTTGGTCTTCTTCCTCCTCCTCCTCCTCTTCCTCTATCTTCTCTTCTGTCATCATTTTTTCCAGCTCCTCATCACATTCCTCAAATATCGTTGAAAGTCTTTTATAAGCTGATCGGATGTCCATCGGCTCATCAAAAATAATGATTACCGGTTTTTTGTCCAAGCAGACCACGGGCTCTTCACTTTCACGGTTCTCTAGCGTCCCTTGTTGGGATGTTGTTTCCTTTCTGGAATCAATGTTCACAGTCTGCACATCTTCTCCCTGCCTGTTGACTATATCGTGGACCTCTCCACTGGACAGAAACTGGACTGCTGTTTTGGTAATCATGAAAGCAATGTTCTCCGATGGTGGGCTTTCATCACTTGGAGAGCTAGTTGGCGACTCTACCTCATCCATACTATTTAAGGTAACATTTCTAGGTGCCTTATGCCTCAGCACAACTTGATTATAGGCCCCAGCAGACATTTCTTGTTCCTCTGGAGACTTAGGAGAAGCCTCCTGTGTGTATGAGTCTGTTTGACTGACAGGAGGTGCCCCTGCACCACTGAGAGGCTCATTCTGGGGCAAACCATGACCAGTCTCTCTAAGTGCAGCATTGGTTGACCTTTGTCTTCCAGTTTCAACTGCGGGACACTGTGCTTCTTCAGGCCCCGTCTTCCTTTCATTGTCTAACACAATGGAGCAGTTTGTTTTCAGCTTAAGAGAATTTGTTTGTGCATACTCCTTATTCTCCAAAAGCAAATCTTTGCTGAAGGCAGAGTTTTCAGCAATGCTGGGAGCATCCGAGACCATCTCTTCTGTCTGGTGCTTGGGATGGTCACTATCTTTTGTTGCCTCCCCATACACCTAGGGGGAAGAGTTGCATTACTTAGTTACTGAGGGATACAACTTTTTTTTTTTAAGGCTGGGACTATTTCCCCCCAATTATTTAGCACATCATCAGATAAAGTACAGATAATGTGAACGGGCCAGTTTCTACATCAATGCAGAGCCATTTCCATGGTCTTCAGTGGATTTTTGCACCTCTTCCAGGGGTTTACTCCAAATCTGGTAGAACTTTGTATTACACACAAAACTATGCAGGCAGACAACACGGGTTCTAGAATGAGTCCTTTAAGCAACCCCTCCATAGACTTTACATCCTGTACAACATTTGTGCCATCTTGATAATATTCCTCCCTTTCAACGATTGTTTTGTATGAAACAGAAATCTTTAATATAGGCTGTTGGACTAAACTTTGTTAGGAAACAATGACCACACCATTTGGACTGGAATGCTGACTGCTAACATTTAAGCCAGTTCTGCAAGCTGGCTAGCTCAGAAAGGCCTCTTCCTCTGGTATAACCATTACATTTGATTAGTGGGTGGGGTTTTTGGGCTGCATTCTCCAGTGAGCAACCTTTCAGGGGTCACATCTAAGTGGAAGGTGGGGCAACGGAAGTGACTCTCTTATCTTGGTGCAGTAGGTTATGGTCCAGCCACACAAAAGCCAGAGGTTTTTATGTGCACACTCATCCATGGGCATGGTTAGAGTTCAAGGACACATGTCAGCCAAGCAGAAGAACTGGAGGAGGCTGTGGAGCAGGGGCAACGAGGGTCATGGCCTAGGGAGAGCCCCATGGGCAAGGCAGAGAGGCCCAGCAAGGCATCCCTACGGTAAATAGCTTTTGGAGCTTGTTTATTTAGAAGAGCTACATTTTTCTTTGTAACCCAAGAGGCTCTCAAGAGTGGCTTGCAAAGAAGTCTTGCAAAACAATCGCATTCAAACCTGGTATTAGATTAGATGGTGGCAAGAATATTGCTGGTGGCGTTTCCTACCCCTCATCCTCAGTCTCTCCTGATGTTGACCTTAGTACTGAATGTCGCAACTGATATAAAAGTGGATTTTTATGTGCACAGTCAATACCTTATTTTATAGGAATGGAGAAAAGCAAGAGGTCAAAATACTGGGTGTGGTTGAAGAGGCAGCACCCTGGGAAAAGAAGCAGCACCTCCCACTGCGAGGTACAACGGTGTCTGTTTCTGCTGAAAATGGATTAAGAAGGTCTGCTGACACAGCCTATGCATTTTGGCAGCAGAAACTGCTGCAAGGGCTCTTTCCCCCTGCACAACCCCCCCCCTCGGCTAGCTCCAGCATCTACTTGCAACACTACAACGGTCCTCAGTACTCGTGTGTATTGAGGTGCATTTATGACTCCTGGTTTGCAAAAACGGCTCCAAAAGTGACTGGCTGCGGGGGAGAACGGGACATCTTGCATTTCAAATGCATTCTTGCTAGTTCAGTAAAAAGGTGCTCCCAACTTGTTACTGTGACCAGCAGGGCTACAAAAGGATGTGCAACGATGAGATTTAGAGTCAAAAGAGTAAGCCTGGAAACAGCTGCTTCCATTGGTAGACTACAGTTTTAGTCTATTCGTAACAGAAACAACTTCAAGCAAAATTGTTGCTGGACCACAACGAAAAAGGTATAGTCACATAATTTGAGAATATAGGATTGTCCATCCACATGAGATAACAATCACAGTCCATTGGCAGGATCTGCTGCAGGTTTTGGAGTGCTCTTGGGCAAGGCAGCCTCCAGGCTCTGCCCCCCAATAAGTAAGTGTAGCAGATCCGTGGGGCTCTCTTCAGGAGGCCCCCAGCAAATGCTCAACCTTGCTGGGCCTCCATGTCCCAGCCATGTCCATTGATACACCAACTGTATCAATCTCCAGAATCAGAATTACTATGCTGTCACACTAAAGCCATCACAAGGGCAGGTTAACTACTTGTTTTTCAACACGGGTGCGTTGATTTTAAAAACATAGCACAGTACAAGAGTCTGGAAGACAACTATCATTGTACAAGAGGCAACTTAAAACTTGCTCCCACCCCATGCATATGTAGTTTGTTAGCACGTCAAGGAAACCATAACCCCTCCTAAGGATCCAGGAGAAAAGATGAAAAAGGTTTCATGCAAACCAAGCAGAAGTCAAAAAGAGCCAAAGATGTAGGTGGCATTACATGGACAATTGGCATGAAGTGTTTCATGTGTTGTCGGAAATATTCTGGCTTCTAGGGTCAAAAGGCTATTCAGTATTATTATTTAAAGCTAGTTCAGGGCACATGAGAGAGATGGCTCACTGCGTGTTTCATCTCGCCAGTTGCAGGAAATTGGGAAGCCAACATCGAATGCTGCCTTGAGTATGCCAAGTTAGAGGTGTTGAGTATACATATTACAAAGCTGCCCTCCAGCATAGCTCAGTCAGTAGAGCATGAGACTCTTAATCTCAGGGTTGAGGGTTCAAACTACGCTATGGGCAAAGATTTCCTGCTATAGCAAGGGCTTGACCCTCGTCGGCCTTTCCAGCTCCACAAGTCTATGATTGTATGAGTACCTCCTTATCTATAGTCTGGTCTATAGTATAGTCATACTATTATGGTTTCCCCCCCCAGTTTGGCACCTTCTCCCTGCCTGAGATATTCTATGGTCTGGATTGTGTTTATATTTGCTAGGGAAGGAAAAGATAGTCTTGTTCCCTGGAACAGGGAGTTGAACAGATGGAGTTACATTTTTCTTCAGGTGCAGCATCTTAAGTCCACCTGATTCTACTTCAGTTATAGCCCATCTCAGGATTCCTAAGCATGTATTAATACCACCCCAAAAGTCCCCTAACCATGAATGCAAAAATTAGAAAGGAATCTGCTTTGTGTAACAGTTTGCCTGGAGCTTTAGAGCTATTGCATTGAAAGCAATATTGAAACGTGCAATTGCTTTCCCCAGTTGGTGTTTTCATAAGCATTCTAGCTACTGCTCCTCTTATTATAAAGCAAACTTTCAAAGCAATACTGTGTTTACTCAGGAATTGTCCCACTGTGGTCAATGCAGCTTACTCTCCGGTAAGTGTACGTAGGATTGCAGTTTTTCACTGGCCTGCAGCAAAATGGACACTACTTTATTTCAATTTTCTTTGCTTAGTATTCTCAGAGCCAAAATCAAACACTGCATCTTACTGACACTCAGATTACTACAGTAGAACCTTGAGTTGTGGACGTGATCCGTCCTGGAGGCACACCCACAACTCAAAGCGTTCACATCCAGAAGCGCCGCGTCTGTGCATGCGCGGGACGTGATTTAGCAGCGAAACCCGGAAGTAACCATTCCAGTACTTCCGGGCTTGCCGCGGGGCACAACTTGAAAAGATGTAACCTGAAGCGGACGCAACATGAGGTATGACTGTATGTTTAAACACTGTATCCTTTCTTTGGTCTCAAGAAAAGAACCTTAGGTGACGTCTGGGTTGGAATTGTTAAAATTTATTTCAGATTTACATTGGAATTTTGATAGAACAGTTGGTTTGTTTTGGGGACTGATAATCTGTTTTCTATTCTGCCACAGATTTGTTAGCCACCTTGAGTTCCCCCAGAAAATTAGGTGTGATAGAAAATTTAAAAATAAAAATGCCTAAGCTTAGATCTTAAGAGCATTTGTACCCCACTGTACAACAGAGGTAATCCTAAGATTTGTGTTGAGTCACTTAAACATTTTGTCATTCGCCACATATTAATTCTGTTTTCCTAAAGGCTAGTAGCATCTTGAGAATCTTGGTGCTAAGACGGGTCACAAATCTAGATACATGAAAACACAGCCAACACAGCACAAAGAGAGAGAAAGAGAGAGAGTAAACAATGCACAAGGCACAGGGTTAGTTTGGAAGCAAGGGAAGAAGGTGAGGCCAAGAGGATGTGGCAGAACTCAAATGCCACTGTTACCTTCTTCTCCTTGGGATGTATTAAGGCCACAGGCCTCGCATCTTTTGTGTGAGTGTCATTTCTGGACTGTTCAACATGGCTGTTTGAGTTTACATCCATGTAAGAGCACTTCTGGAAAGCCTAGAGAGTTAAAACATGGCATGTTATCGGAAGAACTTTTCCAATCAAGAGCCAAGTCACTTCCTTGAGCCATTCCAGTCAAGAGTTTGCTTGCTTACTTTTTTCCTCTGAGCTTCTTCAGGACCAATTCTGATCAAACAAGGCCATATCAACAACAGGGGCTCAGAAATTATGCCTAGGCTGAAAAGCTAAGGGTTAGTTCCTACTGGCCAGCTGTGAAACCCTGTCTCAAAATGATAGCACAGCAATACTATATGAACTGGCTGATAAAACTACATGCCTCATGTCATGTGGGTTTATTTAAAACAAACCTTTAACCTGACAGTCATGCCACAGCTATTGTTACCCGGAGATCTTTATGTGGCATACAAAGTTATAAATTCAATAATGGTTTCTCTCTCTTCCAGTCCACACTAATTGTTCAAAATGTTACAGGCTGCAAAAAAGTTACTGAAAGAGAATCAAGCTCCACACTCCACTCCCCCAGCCTTGTTTTAGAGCTGGAATCTACAGCTGCTAGTTCTTTATAACAAGAATTCTACATCTTTTGAGTAAGAGCAAGTTGTGACCAATGGTAAAAAATAAAAGCGTCCCAGAACGTTATTACCTCATCATCACCGCATTAGTTCACCACAGCAAGGAGCGCCTGCCATCATAGTGAGCCCCATGAGAAGATTTGTTGAAGCTTGATAACCATCTATGTGTTCACCTCCTTATTGGAATCACTGACAGATGTGAGAGCCAGTGGAGATACTATTTTAATATAACGAATAGTTTTGTCTTCCACAGACTCTGGCACAAAGAGTGCCCCCAAAGTGCACGTCAAATATGCAGTCAATACCAATCGCATAGTAAGCAACACAATCTAGCCCAAGTCAGTCACAGCTCTCAAGAGCAACAGAACAGGACTTGATTGTGACTGACAGTTGTTAGATTGCGCCCCTAGACTTCAGCAATGTCACAGAAAAACCATTCCTATGTTACAATGAACGACCGGGCTAGATAATCCTTAGGCAAGTTCTGAATACTTTCTTGCTGACAATAGGATCTGGAGTTCAAACCACTGGAATCGAACTCTGATCTTTGGCCTGTTTATGGCCACGAATATTCAAATCCTCCTTCAGATCCAGTTTTTCCTGACCTGAACCAAGTTGTACCTGTATATGAAATGGATGTGTGCACCAGAAAGGCACAGAAATAAACTTTCCCCCTCTTATCCCATTTACTTACACCTGAGACCATATCTTGATATAGGCTGCAGCAATGAACGGCAATATGTATTTCCTGAAGGAGCTCCCTTGCCCATTCACTTAAGTGGGACTTAATTCCCTTGGAATTGTGCTCTGGGTCCAAAGACCAGAAGCGAATGCTATCCAAGGTACATATCTCGGCAGGTCCAGCCTCATCATACCTGTAATTCTGCCATTATTCTGTCTCCGTCCTCCTCCTCCTCCTCCTTTGCAGGTGGAATTGTGCCCATAGCCAGGGGTTGAGGAGAGGCATGGTCTTCCTTAGGGACTTTTGGCTGTGCTCCTTGAGCAGCATCTTCACTGCTTTCCTAAGTAGTATAACAATTAAAAAAACTAATATTTAAGTAATTCGACCATTAACATGACACCAACAAAATGAAATGCTCCCCTCTATTGCATTTTCTTTAGTTTTCTGGGGGGAAAGCATCATCCCATCCCATCCTCCAGAAGAAATTCAACGCCAATTATCACATTTAGATTTGGCAGCCTAAGACCGTGCCACGCTATGTGAAGGAAAGATTTTAATGTATCTCCTTGGGCAGCTGGGGGAGATAATGAAACAGACAGAGAAAAGCTCACTAGAAGGGTTTCTATGGACCTGTTCTCATCGATTTTGTCAATCTATGTTAAATATTTGGCTTCTTCAAGATTATTTTCAAATTCTTGAACATGCATAGAATGAACGCAGCTTCTAATCTGCCTCACGTTATTATAAATAAGAATACAGGGAGGATGATTCCCATGAAGGCAGGGCTGGGCAGAGCCTACTGTATGAAATGCATTCCCTGACAGACTTCCTTAGATGCCCGTTTGAGCCACAAACCTCCACCCGCCCACCCCACCCCATTGGCAACTTAAGTAAGAAGGACATTGTCTTGCCCAGAAGCTTTTCCTGTTCTGGGTATCTAATTTTGCTTCAGTTGCCTCAATCACCAAACCTTGACCAAAGTGCTGTCTTTCCTGGCCACGTAACTGACTTCTCCCAGTTTTGTGCTTAGTCCAGATCCTATCAGATAACTGCGACGTGGAGGCGGAGGAGGTGGAGACTTCACTGGCTTTTCGGTCTCCTGCTCTGGGTTAGGAGCCTCTTCTGAAAATTCAAGGTGCAGTGGTTTTAAAAACATGGCCTACCACCCTAAAGTTAACCAACATGGTATTTCACTTATGTTTGATGGGAGAGAGTTAACGTGCTGCTCAAGTTTCCAGTTAAGCATGTGTTTGTAATGCGCAGCGTAGAAACCCTGTTGAACAGAACATTGATCAATGGGGCCTGAAAGTGCCAGATCCTTGGTTGCACTGTGCCCAAAATTGCTTTGTAAGGTATTGCTTTATAGCAGGCAAGTCCAATAGGTAGATCTACTGTGGTAGATCACTGGCTCCCCCCAAAGAAGTTTTGCTCCCCTAAAAAAGGACCTGAACCCAAAAAAACAGGGCTTTCCTTTCAAAAAAAGCAAAAAAGCTCAACAACTTAGACCTGAACCCCCCAAAAGGGGGTAGATCACTGCCCATTCTTAACTCTGTGAGTAGATCGCAGCCTCTTGGGGGTTGGCCACCCCTGCTTGCAGGGTAGAGGCTGCTTATAAGGACACAGGAAGGAATGAGTTGGGCCATTGGGTCCATCTAGCTCATTATCAACTACACTGGCAGGCAGAGACACTCCAGAGTTCCATGCAGATCCTCTTTCCCAATCCTACCTGAAGATGCCAGGAGCTTTTCTGCATGCAGGTGCCCTACCACTGAGTTATGCACCTTCCACTTATCAGCAAGTAGGGCCTACCATTCCCACCAATATGTTTTCTCTAAGACTTGGAGCTCGGAATTCAATAGTTACTGTTTTCTTTCACATTTAAAAGGGAGTCCAACATCGAAGCTCCACCCATCTATCTTATTGTGATGCACTAAGCCTTACCAGAGACTTCTATCTTTTCTGCTGCGTCAGCTTTCAGCGGGCCTGTGGCTTGTGGAGGCATCTCAAGGTTTGGGATTGATTTCATGATATTGGCTTGTGCTTCTTCGAGGAGTTTTTCAAATTCTTTTCCGTTGTAGTGATCGAGGTTCTGCCTTTTCTCTTCCCATTTCTTCTCTGCTTTCTAAGAAGAAATACACACAGAGAGAGAGGGGAATGTTTTGAAATCAGTTTGGGCTTCACTCTGTATCTAAAATTTTTATTTATAAACTTTTAGATGAATCAGATACGCAGAGGTGCTCCGAGTTCTGCCAGCCATCTTCGCAAAATGACATTTATTAATGTCATGCCAAGTTTGGCACTCGAGAAACAGGACACCTATAGCATCCAAAAAGACAGCCCAGAGTTCTTCTGCCTCGTTCTTAGATGGCCAACAGCACCCGAAACCCTCCCTACCATAACATGCACCATGTGTACCTCAATTGACAGAGCTCTGTTCCTGGTACTGACGCTGTGAAGTTCCTCGATAAAAAGGCTTTGCATGGTGGAGCCATTAACTTGGGGCGACTGAGGTGCCTGCGTTTGCTGGGTGGTCGCTGTCACTGCGGCTGCGGCTGCAGCAGACTCTGGCATGGCAGGCATCAGGTGGCATGATGCGGATGAACCTGCCGAGGGGCTGTTTGCCACGGGAGAATTTGGGGCATTGCTGACCAGTGTTGTTGAATGCTGAGACTGATGCATGACCACTGGGGAGCTTTGTGCATGGTGGACGGTCATGCTTGAGACAGGGATCACCTCTGACCTGACAGACAGTTCGGCTGAGGGGTCGCCAACCTTTTGCTTTGGGGAAGCGGGGCTCTTTGCAGCCTCGTCCTGTTTTTTCAGAACTTCTGCCGCCGTCGCTTTCTCCGTGGCATTGTACTGGGCGGCCTGTGAGGGATCCACACCTTTCAGCAGCCCATCGGTAACATGCCTACAGGAGGAAGACAGTCACACGGTGAAGTATATATATAGTTAGCGCTGTCTTGTTTCTCTATTGAAGAAAGGGCTCCCTCTAGTGATTTTCTGTATGAAAGTGACACTGCTTTTATAATAGGGGTGGAGAATCTCATTCTTCAGGCTCTAATGCGGCCTTCTGTCTGGCCTTCAGAACTCTCCCCAGTCTATACCCCTCACTAGTCCAGCCTTGCACACATTTTTGCCTACCTGAGAAGTAGGCTTGAACTCTGATGATGTCTTGCTTTTCTGGCTAGAGAGCAGCATGTTAAGTGTGTGCAGAATCAAACCTACTGTAAAGGTAAAGGGACCCCTGACTGTTAAGCCAAGTCTCGGACGACTCTGGGGTTGTGGCGCTCATCTCGCTTTACTGGCCGAGGGAGCTGCCATTTGTCTGCATACAGCTTCTGGGTCATGTGGCCAGCATGACAAGCCACGGCGTTTACCTTCCCGCTGGAACAGTACCTATTTATCTTACTTGCACTTTGAGGTGCTTTCGAACTGCTAGGTTGGCAGGAGCAGGGACTGAGCAACAGGAGCTCACCCCGTCGCAGGGATTCGAACCGCCGACCTTCTGATTGGCAAGCCCTAGGCTCTGTGGTTTAGACCACAACGCCAAAAGTAAAATTCACATTTGGCGCCATGCTTGTTTATATCTCTAGCACTGCTCACCACTGGCAGGAAGCTCTCAGAAGTTGTCAAATAAGGAATACAGCCACCGGACTGAAAAGGATTTCTCATTGTTGTGTTGATGAGGCATTAAAGCTAAGCATAATATATCCCTTATCACACATGGGAGCCAGCTGTGTGAAAACTAGCAGGGCTGCTTGAGCTGTGGGGCAGGCAGATAATTTTTAGACTCTGGACTTAACTATCTTCTAGGGCTAATTCTTCAAATGTGGCAATGCAAGACTGCTGTATTTGTTGGGCCCCGGGAGTGAGGCCCTAGACTTCTGCCACGAAGTCCAGTCCTGATGGCACCTCCACCACTGAGCACTCTTATTGGTCCACAGGCACCTGCTGTGTAGGTTGGTGCCAAACCCTGACATCAGGCCCATCTCACACACCTACAGTGCAAGAAGCCTAACCATATCTACTCAGAAGTGAGTCCTATTGAATTTGATGGGAACTACTAGGGTAAGGAGGACTGGGAGGCTGAGAATCTTCATCTGAATTCTTTGGGCTGTAGAACAAAAAGGAAGAAGGATAAGAGAAAACCCTGTCCTTTTCTGATTGATTGATTGATTGATTGATTGACTGACTAACTCACTCACTCACTCACTCACACCGTTCTATTCCATTCATGAATCACTTCCTGTGAAACATGAAAACATAAACAATAGAAACATAGGTATATAAAACAATTATATAATTTGCAATGGCATCAGGCCAATGACCTGTCCAGAATAATGTAAAAAAAAGAAGAAATAAATAAACAGAAGCATAAAACATATCACCTCCGGAGGGTGGTGAGGATATCGGTCATGCTGCGAACTCTCTTCAGTAGAATGTCTAGTTTATGAGGTTCCTCCTTTAAAAACCTCACAGCTTCCACCTCGATGCGGAGAATGGCCCGCATTTTATTCTGCAGTGTTGGAAATTCACCTGCAAAACAAGAGTCATAAAGCATTTTTAAGACAGAGAGGAAGACCAGCATTGGCCTCATTATCACCCCCCCACACACACCCCAAAATAAAAATTGGGGGAGGCAGAGGTGGAGAAAATCTCCAAATGGACTATATAAGCGACCCCGAGATCTACGGATGAAGAGTAGTTTTACAAATTTAATAAATAAAATAATAAAGCAAGGAAGTCACCTTTGAGGGTGGCGACAGCCTCTCCAACCTGCCGTAGAAGAAAAGCCCCATCTTCAACATCTTTCAGTGTAACAGTTCTATTGGCTGTAAGAGATTCCTTCTTCAGATCTTCAACAAAACTTTCCAGCTCACTGGAAAAGCGAGAACAAGAGTTGAACCCTGACTTTGTTTGTGGACAGGCAATGCTAGGGACAAAATCCATTCTCAGCACCTGGGATACTGTCCTAATTTTTGTATACTGTATTGGCCCAAATATAAGCCGCACCTGCAAATAAGCCACACCTTTAAAATTCAGGGGGGGGGGGAGAGAAAAAAAGACAATACCCGAATATAAGCTGCTTCCTTAAAATTAGGTTACAGGTTGAAAATTGCCACGGTTAGTAGAATTGTAACTCCGAGCCAATTTAAGGCTTTGATCTTTCAAGCCTGCAAAAGTTACTGTACAATTGCTAAAATCACAAATCTCTATACAATTGTTACAATTCTGCAGGCACTCACACCCGTAAATGGCAAATGAACAATCTCAAGCTTGCAAATCGGCAAGAAAACATTTTTTGGTTCTGTTTTACCGTATGTCTGTTTCAGCAGCGATATCCTAAAAGCCAACTTTTGTACGGTTGCGAATTTAAGCAGCACTTTAACTTTTTACGGTCAGAATATGGGAAGAAACTAGAGCTTATACAGTGGTAACTTGGGTTACATACACTTCAGGTTACATATGCTTCAGGTTACACACTCCGCTAACCCAGAAATAGTGCTTCAGGTTAAGAACTTTGCTTCGGGATAAGAACAGAAATCATGCTCCGGCGGCGCGGCAGGCCCCATTAGCTAAAGTGGTGCTTCAGGTTAAGAACAGTTTCAGGTTAAGAATGGACCTCCAGAACGAATTAAGTACTTAACCTGAGATACCACTGTATTCAGGCCAATACGCTATGTGGCAGCAGTGAAACTCTTTACATTAATAATGATGGAGTTCATAGGGCTGATGTGAATATACAATTGCAAATCTCTGCTAAAGTACATTTTCTAAAAACAATAAATCACATTTCTTTTATTAACATATATGAAACATACCAAATGAGACAGCCCAAAGCCCCCAAAATATATATGGGCTATTCTTCCTGCTTTGTGCTATTTTTGCTTTGTGTTCTGATTAAGTCTTTGACAGTATAAACAATTCCGATAATGAATATATCTATGTGATTTATATTCCACAGTGCAGTTGTAAACACATATTTGCTCAGAACTAAGCCCCACTATACTCAATGGGATTGACTCCAAGGCAGGATTGCAGCATATGATTATTTTCCTCAAGATTCTCCAGCTGTGTGAATAGACTACAGTGTGTTAAATCTATATTATCACTAAAGCTGTAGGGCTTTTAGAGGCAGAAATATGTATTTTAAACTACTCATAAACTACATAATAAATGGTCAGAGCAGCCCATTGGCTTTCAGAGCATTGCCTGCTAAAGACGATTTTCTATAATCAACAATTAAAACAGAAATGTTGTAGTAAAATGGCCAAGGCTGCAATCCTGTACACCAGCCTTTGACAACCTGGTGCCTTCTAGATGCCGTTGGACTACAACTCCCATCAGCCCCAGCCAGCATGAGCAATGGGGAAGGACGATGGCAGCAACATCTGGAGGGGTACCAGGTTGGAAAGGGCTGCTGTCACACTCACCAGGGAACTCAGAGGGATTAACTTCAGAGGAGGCATGCATAGGATTGTGCTGTAAATAATTCCTCTTGACGCAAGTGAACAGAACTGTTATGAGGAACAGGAACAGCATGTTTAAGAAAAGTATGTCAAAAGATGACAGATTTGCTCAATGCACCTGTCTGGGCTACAGGGAAATTCATTTATCAGCAATTCTAGCTAAAACTGGATGTGAGGATTCATTAATATATTAGCTAAAAATAAGAGAATTTTATTCACATCCATGGAAGCTGCTACAGGCAGCTAACCACTGCAAATAAGATACTCATGTGTCACTTAGCAGTGTAGCATAGGATTAGGCTCCATGATGCAAGAAACTGAAATGTGCAAAATTTGTAATCACAAGTAAGGGGAACTTGCAATCTTTTCAGAGTCCCCACTTAAACATGCTGAACAAAACATGACACCCCAAAAAACCACAATGGAAATCTTCAGAAATGTAACATCTGCCCCAGTACAATTCTAAACTACGGAATTACAGTTGTACCTTGGAAGTCGAACAGAATCCATTCCGGAAGTCCATTCAACTTCCAAAATGTTCGAAAACCAAAGTGCGGCTTCTGATTGGCTGCAGAAAGCTCCTGCAGCCAATCAGAAGCTGCTGAAGCTGCATCGGATATTCGCAAACCAGAACACTCACTTCCGGGTGAGTAGTGTTCAGGAGGCAAAACATTCAAGAACTAAGTTGTTCAAAAACCAATGTACGACTGTACAGGCTAAGAACATCCGGTGAAGAAAATACATCAAATCTGAAAGCAATTTGAATGTTTCAAAAATCTGATTTGTTGCCTTTTTTTCGATTGAAATGAAGAGGGTGTGTGTGTGTGTGTGTGTGTGTGTGTATGTGTGTATTCCAGCATCCACAGAAACCTAGCAGCCGATCTGCCTGGTCACTAGAATGTGGGTAAGAAAAACAACCAACCACCAAAAGGAAACAAGGATCTTTAAAATGTCTCAAAAACAGTCACTAGGGGGCAGCAAGTGAGCAGTACTTGCCAATGTCCCAGGGAAAGAAATTCAGTGCAATGTATACGCTTCCTTTGCAGGGCAGAACTACACATTACACATGTCAGCTCAATTAATGCCGAACAGCTATTTATCAGAGAGAAAAAGCAGGTTTGGGAAAGGAATTTGGAGCAGAGAAGCAGCAGCGCCTGTGTTTCTCCTGCTTCAGCTTCTCTCTGCTGCATTTTCCTTCCTTCAAAGGGTTGCAAATGATCTGAAGGCACCCAAAGCCACCACCTTCCTGAAGATAAGCAGGTCTGAGGCTTGCCGGTGCCTGAATGGGAATCACTGGTATCTTACCTTAGGGTTTCTTTTATGTAAAAGAGAGACAGACAGACAGACAGACAGACAGACAGACAGACAGACAAGGAATACATCTTTCCAACTCTCTCTGCACAAATCTATCCGTCTGTGTTGCAACTGTAAGTTGATCAAGCTGCAAAACTACTTTAGGGATGGGAGAGAAGGAGAGGTCACCTACCAGCTCATGAGCACCCTGCACAGCCAGCTGTTGCGGCAAATTCACAGGACTTTGAGGACTCTCTGAGAGGAATAGGCATGTTGGCCAAGAAAATGATGAGTGATGCTTTGCCACTCAAATAATGTGTGCTTGTATTGCCGCCTAAGCTGATTTAATCCTATCAGAAGTCAAAGGAGCGTAATCAGCTTAAATACAAGCATTTCGGTTTAATTTCAGTGATTCGTTTGAGATACGCACGAATACAATTGCTGCAAGCAAGCTTTTGGTCCACAAGGGGCGGGGGTCTCCAAAACAAATTAAAAAGTGCTTTATATTATTTTAAAGAAAAGATGTGCAAGAATTTCACACGCTGCGGCAGTAAAATACTGTAAAACTAGAACACCCCAGAGCTGAAACCTATAGAAAATGTTTTAACACAGGCACACACAGCACTCTTGTGAACACTTCTTGGAGCAAAAATATATGGAGGCAGAAGAGTATATGATAGTTGGAGTAGCCAGTCAAATACAAGACGCAAGGATGCAGTCACTTGACACTTTTCCATTTGCACTGTTCCAGCCCAGCTACTATGTTGTCTCATTGTGGTAATCGCCAGCAGTGGCGTAGCGTGGGGGGTGCAGGGGGGGCCGTCCGCACCGGGCGCAACATCTGGGGGCGCGCACTCGCACTCGCAGTGCTAAAATCAGTGCTAAAATCCACGGGTTAGGGGGCACAAATTACTTGCCTTGCCCCGGGTGCTGACAACCCACGCTACGCCACTGATCGCCAGCTATATTACTATTGCTTAACATATATTTAGTGCCAGTGGTATTTTAGGGTCTCTATAGAACACAGATGTTCTTACACAAAAAAGGATGAGGTCAGAGTTGAGCGTGAAAGAGAAAAGATGCGTAGAGGAAGGTTAAGGCTCAGAAGAGGTGTAACTATGGCAGCGCAAGAATACCTCACCTTTTAATTTCAAAGTGGGCAAATGAGTAACAGACATGAGACATTAGATATGTACCAGGATACTTCAAGCAACCACAAGCCATGACCTGTGCTTGCAAGATAAGAGATCCTTATGCACAGGAATCAATATAATTGCAAGTGTTGATGATTTTTTTGTGTGGGCTGGTTGTAGCTCAGGGTTCCCAGATGTTGGTGGACTACAACTTCCATCATCCAAAGTCAGCCAGTGGTCAAGGATGATGGGGGTTGTAGTCCACCAACATCTGGGGACCTGAGGTTGAAGAACACTATAGCTTAGTAAGATTTTAAAATCATTCGAAATAGCTTGAACTGTCATTAACTGATTCAGATAATGGCAAGACACCTGTGGACTCCAGAATCACATGCCTTCAAAGAAAGTGGTAGGATCCTGTGCTATCCCTGGAAATGGCAAAAATGACACAATTTGTAAAGCACTAGGATTGAAAGTGTCAGACAGAAGCTGATAATAAAATCACCCTTGAAAACAGAGAAGCCATTCTGCAGATGCAGCATTCTGTAAATTGTGAGGAGTAATAAAAACAATTAATTTGCTAATGAGTAACTAACAAAATGTACACTGAAGAATTATTTGGACAGGGGATTGATTTTGCTGCAGTTTAATCAGCAAGGGTATCCGTCACCTTCACAGAAAGGTAGTTTAAGCTGATGGCCAAGTCAATAGCAAGAAATCAATTCAAGTATATCAAGAAATGTCTTGTTGTAAACTCTTGGGCTGCTGTCCAAAGCTCACTTAATCAGGGAGTTAGTCCCATTGAAAACAAAACCTATTTTGTTTCGTTGATATTTTGTTTGTTTTTATTTTATAAACACAAATACAGAACGAATTTTGTGGTTTTGTTATGTTGCTTAGGCTTAAAGGACTTCTTCATGCAGAGCCTAGTTAAACTATGGAACTCAGTCCCCCAGCAAGCAGTGATGGCCTCAACTCAGATGGCTTCAAAAGAGGAATAGACAAATTTGTGGAAGAGAGGGATTTCAATAGCTACTAGGCCTTGATGACTATGTCTACCTCCACAAGCTGGAAGCAGCAATGGTTCTCAATAAGCTCTTTCGGTCTGTATAGTTAAAGCTATGGTTTTCCCAGTAGTGATGTATGGAGGTGAGAGCTGGAACATAAAGAAGGCTGATCGCCGAAGAATTGATGCTTTTGAATTATGGTGCTGGAGGAGACTCTTGAGAGTCCCATGGACTGCAAGAAGATCAAACCTCTCCATTCTGAAGGAAATCAGCCCTGAGTGCTCACTGGAAGGACAGATTGTGAAGCTGAGGCTCCAGTACTTTGGCCACCTCATGAGAAGAGAAGACTCCCTGGAGAAGACCCTGATGTTGGGAAAGATGGAGGGCACAAGGAGAAGGAGGCGACAGAGGACGAGATGGTTGGATAGTGTTTTCGAGGTTACCAGCATGAGTCTGACCAAGCTGCGGGGGGCAGTGGAGGACAGGAGTGCCTGGCGTTCTCTGGTCCATGGGGTCATGAAGAGTCGGACACGACTAAACGACTAAACAACAACAACAACAAGTGGCTGGAAACTGCAGGATGGAAGAGGGCTGAGGGTGTCCCACCAGCATCAGGCTGACTGCTGTGAGAACAGAACGCAGGACAAAGATGGACCACTAGCCTCACCCAACAGGCTCTTCTTATGTTTCCTTCCTTCCTTTCTTTTTTAAAGTGCTATTGCAATTGTGCTTCATGTTCACTGTGAGTGGCAACTTGCCCAAGGCTGGACTTCAGAGACGAGAATGTATCTTTGCATTGGGTTCCCCCACATCCAAACCTGTGTTCTAACCACTACACCTCTCCCCTCCACCCCCGATCCATCTCCTATTAAAGGCTGCAAATCACGCAGGCTGGTGGTCTGCATGCATCCACCAGTCTAAATCAGTCAAGCCAAAATCAACTGGGAAACCGCTTGAGAGCTACGCACATTGAACAAGAAAGTATTTTTTACTTGAGCATTAAATATAAACCCTGATCCTAACCCTTGGGAAATCTGTATGGCTGTAAGCCATGGCAATGTGTGGTATTCAGTCCCAAGGAACTGTGAGTAAGACTTCAGCCTGAGTTAAAAATACATGTTTGATCCTTATATATTTTGTGTATATAGAATAACTCCATGCATCTCTCTGTCCAATACATTTTGTTTAAGAAGACTTTCCTAATATGTTATAAAATGTTAATTGCACATGTATAAGAATGGTTTTTATTGGGGGTTTTTTACAAAAAGTTGTTTTTTTTTTGTATGTTCCCTTATTTTTATATTGTTCTTATACAGAGGCAGAAAACAGCTATTGGAATTAGTATTGGAATTGGGAAGCAGGTGGTGCTGTGGGTTAAACCATAGAGCCTAGGACTTGCCGATCAGAAGGTCAGCGGTTCGAATCCCCGCGATGGGGTGTGCTCCCGTTGCTCGGTCCCTGCTCCTGCCAACCTAGCAGTTCAAAATCACGTTAAAGTGCAAGTAGATAAATAGGTACCACTCCGGCAGGAAGGTAAACGGCGTTTCCGTGCGCTGCTCTGGTTCGCCAGAAGCGGCTTAGTCATGCTGGCCACATGACCCGGAAGCTGTATGCTGGCTCCCTTGGCCAATAAAGCGAGATGAGCGCCGCAACCCCAGAGTTGGCCACGCCTGGACTTAATGGTCAGGGGTTCCTTTACCTTTTTAAATATTGGTTGCCTTCTCCTCCATGAATTTGTCCAATCTCTTTTTGAAGACATCTAAGTTGGTGGCCATCATTAACAAGGTGCTGCATCCCTTTTACATGTCCTGTATCCTTCCAACATTCTACTTCACTGGATGTCCAAGAATTCTAGGGCTGGGAGGGAGAAAAACTTTCCTCCATCCACTTTCCCAGTGCTGTAAAGGTAAAGGGACCCCTGACATTAGGCCGAGTCGTGACTCTGGGGTTGCTGCGCTCATCTCGCTTTATTGGCAGAGGGAGCCGGTGTACAGCTTCTGGATCATGTGGCCAGCATGACTAAGCCGCTTCTGGCGAACCAGAGCAGCACATGGAAACGCCATTTACCTTCCCGCCAGAGCGGTACCTATTTATCTACTTGAACTTTGACGTGCTTTCGAACTGCTAGGTTGACAGGAGCAGGGACCGAGCAACGGGAGCTCACCCCGTAGCAGGGATTCAAACCGCCAACCTTCTGATCGGCAAGTCCTAGGCTCTGTGGTTTAACCCACAGCGCCACCCATGTCCCCTCAGTGCTATACATAGGCTTATAAACTTCCATCATGTCACCTCCTACTTGGCTTTTCTCTGAACTAAGAAGTCCCAAGTGCTGCATCCTTTCCTCATAAGGGAGTAGCTCTGCATGGCATTTCACATGCATCTTCTCTGAACAACCCCACCTCAAAAGACAAGGGACAAGTCCCTTTCACCTACCATAAGCTCTTCACAATTTTCTCCTCTTCGTGTAGGTATTTCTGCCTTTCGTGCTCCACCAGGTGGCGCTGCCGCTGCACAGGATCTTCCAGCCTCTTCGCTCTTTCCATCACCTTGCCGTTGATTTCCAGCTCCGCTTTCTTCACCATGGCCCTTAGC
This sequence comes from Podarcis cretensis, assembly GCF_951804945.1. NCBI lineage: Eukaryota > Metazoa > Chordata > Lepidosauria > Squamata > Lacertidae > Podarcis > Podarcis cretensis. Next base: position 22,476,440 of record NC_137181.1, read on the forward strand.
GCCTCCTGGTTGTGCAGCTGTTACACAAAAGAAATCAACTTCAATTTTCCCTGCCTGACTAACGCCCCTAGGATCTGAATGCATCATATTGCTCAGAATTTGGGTTTGGATAAACAATCCTGCAGCTGAATGCACTTTCCTCTCTCTCCGTTTTTTAAAAAGAAAACAATAAAAATCTTCTCTCTCCAATTTCACACACAAATAAATGTTATTTCAAGGAGAAGGTAGAAGCTGAAGGGGTGGGGTGGGGGGAGTACAAACTGTTGGCTTATGCACCATGCATGAACCTGACTTCGTGTTCAGTTCCATCAGAACTTCAGCACGATTTCACATGGGTCTGGAGCCTTTAATGTGGGCTCTCTAATGTGGCATTGTCTGGCACAACTACAAACCACCAGCAACGATTCCACTGCCCTTTGCAATCCAGCAACACTGAGCAGCTGCTCTTCCAGAAGACGGCATAAACAGATCGTTCTGTTCTAGTGACTCTTCTTCTCAAATGGTTTCATCACAACACAGAAAAGTGCATGACAAAATCCGGCTGTTGCCTTTCAATTCAAAATACTCTAGGTAGGGAGAAAGGTTGGAGGTTGGGGCAGGTTGGGAAGAAACACAGAGAAGCTGACAGGAGCAATATCATCTCCGCCTGCAGCTGCAGCAGCATCAAGCCAGCCTGCTGGAACACCCACCGAGTCCAGCCAATGGTGCCTTAAGGGGTAGGAATTTAGGGCTGATATACAAGGCCCTCTCAGCAGAATGTGGAGGGGGAGGTCCAAACACAACAGCGCTGGTTTAACCCAAGGTAAAGTAAGTAGTGGGGACACGGGTGGCGCTGTGGGTTAAACCACAGAGCCTAGGACTTGCCAATCAGAAGGTCGGCGGTTCAAATCCCCGCGATGGGGTGAGCTCCCGTTGCTCGGTCCCTGCTCCTGCCAACCTAGCAGTTTGAAAGCACATCAAAGTGCAATTAGATAAATAGGTACCGCTCTGGCGGGAAGGTAAACGGCGTTTCCGTGTGCTGCTCTGGTTCGCCAGAAGCGGCTTAGTCATGCTGGCCACATGACCCGGAAGCTGTACGCCAGCTCCCTCAGCCAATAAAGCGAGATGAGCACCGCAACCCCAGAGTCGGTCACGACTGGACCTAATGGTCAGGGGTCCCTTTACCTTTTAAAGTACGTAGTAAAGGCTGCATTTGGCACCTAGGCCCAAAGTTCCCCACTCCTGGCCTAAAACAACCCAACTGCACCACTGTGTCCAGTGTCCTGATTCCCACAAGGCCTAAACCACATTCCTCCAGGAAGTCGAGAAGCACAAGATAAACAGACTGTCCACACTGCTGTTCCCTAGAAAATGGTGCACCCAAACATGGGGTTCCTTCTAGCCATCCAAACTTGTTTGCTACCCTTTGATAGATTGGCCCTCCATTAATTTGCCTCGTTTCCTTTCAAGGCTCTCTTAACTAGTGGCCCTCTCTGTATCCTGTTGCAGCAAGCTCCATAGCCAATTCACCAACAAAATTTGTTCACAAAGGGATGTATAATTTACAGGCGGAAACCCAAACAGAGGCACAAGGGGGTCTGTGGAGGCCTTCACAGCACACTCTTTCTGGTCTCTGGAAGTCGATGTCATAGAGCTACAGATAAGACTCAAGGGCTGGCCGATAGTGAAGATGTCAACCCACAGAAAGGAGCCCTTTTTGCTGATCTGCAGAAAATTTCAATTAGCCTTTGTGTGCGAAGAAACACTTCCTTTCGCCTGTCCCGAATCTGCTGCCAATCAATTGCACGGGGTGACCTTGAGGTCTAGCATTACAAGAGGGAGGGGGGGGGGAGCACCTTCTACCTGCTTTCAGCAAAGTGCCCGGCGGGTGGCTACATGCAGGAACCCTGCAGCCTCATCAACCGTTTAAGTGAAGTTGGGCACTGGGACTCAGCTCCAAAACCTGGTGCCCTTGTGTGCATGCAGGTGATAGGTGCCACTTGAAGCTGGCACACTAAATGCTAAATGACACAGGTGCCACTGCTTTTTATCCAAAACATTCTAGCAAGCAGGACATACTACTGGATTTTACACGCAGCCATGATGTCAACTGGCCCAGTGGCCAAATTAAAGGGGGCAGGCTGCCCCTGTGGCTTTCCTGGTTGGTTAAATAAGTCAAGCCTAGGCCAGGCACATGGGACTTGGGGACGCTTTCCAGCCAAAGGGCAATCAGTTGGGGGCAACAATATGCCCGTGATGAGTGGAGCCAAAGACAAATGTCTTTGAGGCAACAGATGTACAAAAGCAAAAGTCACAACAGGATATATTCCGGCCATGTGGAAAATCAGGGGTTTCTACACACACACACACACACACTCCCCATTCAGGCAAGCACAGGTGTCCTCACAATGATGCTGTGGTTAGATTCTGGGCTCCTGCATGCATAAGTGGGGAGCACCCTCTAAAAACCCTCTAAATGTCTATTACCCCTGCTCTCCAGCTCTCTCTACCACCCTCTCTCCCCACACAACTCTCTTTTCAACTAGAGTTGAAGCTCTGGGGCCGGCTGGAGGATGCGTGGGAAACTGGCTGCGGCTGCTGCACTACCCTGTGTGTCAGCTATTAGGCAGGGAGGCTGAGCAGCCTAAACAAAGCCCCACTGCGCTTCAGGTCTCTTTGGGGCTTCCTCTGCCCTCACTGACGCCCTCTTCAGGCTCTGAGGAGGATCTCCTCATGAACCACAAGGACTCTCCAGCTCTCTCCCACCATTTCCTGGTATGATTCTATTCTATTTATTTCCCACCACGTGTGCAAGTAGAACATGCATATGGGGATGCCTGTATTACAGTTCAAGGGCAAACCAGCTATCTAGCACTCTTGGTTGAAAAGAACTATAGAGCCTTCACGCTGGCGCACTTAAAATCTCTCCCTGGATGAAAGATGCAGAAACACCCCTACCAGGAGCGCAAGTGCTCCTGGGACTCTGGAGAGGCCGAGTTGCTGACCCATGACCTCCTACGCGGCTCCTTTTATCCTGACTTGCATAAAACATTTGCTGAACCCTTCTTATCAAATCTGCCAGGACAATGAGGTAGAGATTCTGCAAAACCCATTATCAGTAAGGCCAGTGTTAATAAGCAAGCGTACAGCCTGACCACAAAACTGGTAAGAACCAGTTTAGGAGGACCCAAAAGGAGCCTTCATACAACCACTTCTTCTGAGTGTTAACAGAAACCGGCAATTTGCCAGAGGACTTCAGTCTGCATATCAGAAATTTCTACCTGTAGGCAGCAGGTCAGAGAGTGTGGCTGAAGTATTGCTACTAGAGGGTTTCATTCAGTCTGAATTTTAAAGTCACTGGACTGATTCACATTTTCTGGACTACCACGTGAATTGGACTGCAGTTCCCATTTGGTTTTTGCACTTTTCCATAATTTGCAATACGTTCCTTGGCTCGAAGAAGTGTACCAAAATGCTCATATACAATGCATGTTTTACGGGGGAAATGCACAAGAAATGCACACCCGGCCTGTGTTGCATCAGAGCTGCTGCTAGAATGTTTCTGCCATTGTAAATGAGCTCTGAAAGAGCTTTAAGATCGAGAGTGCAAGTCTGACTTGCATGAGATTCCACATGCCTGAATGACTGCTTTCATTTTTCATTATAACCCACGTAAAGTGCTTATTGCTTTTTGGGGTGGGGGAGGTCTCAGTGGATAACAAGTGTGGTTTTTCTTTTTCTTTTCGGTTTACAGAACTTAAGATGTGACTTGCAAGGACGATCACAGCTTAGTGCCAAGTGAATGAGCAGTGTATGCCACAGGTCTCACGTTCCATCCCTGGCAACACTAGCCAAGAAGCATCTCTGGTCCAACTCAGGATAAGGGAGCTTTGAATGTTATAAATCTGAAAACTAAACTGGCACCTTCAGTGCTGGTAAGGCACCCACCCACTCTTTAGCACCAATTTAAAAACAAAGAGCTGGTTTTTAAATCTGTATGAAATTTCGGTTGCACACCTATCCACATCTCTTACGCCCACACAAAATAATTTGGTTATTTATTTATTTTAGGATTACTAGAGGCCGGATTTATCTGGACGCTCCTATTTCTCTTCTGCACACAGTCAAAGGCATGGCCACATTGCTGAACATCAGTTTATATATTAAAAGTGACTTCCCAAATAGGATTTGCTGTTCTAAGCCTTGAATTTTTCATATGATTGAATTATCTAATTACTCTGCTTTCGTGGCCAGGCGCATGATTTCATGCTCCCTTTTTTTTTTTTTTTTGCCTTTTATATAACAATGCAAAGTGAGTGCATTGCTAATCCAGTTCATTGTACTTCTTGGGGAGTTGCATATACCACCGATCAATCAACAAATTGGCTGGGGAAAGGCAGTGGCTCTGTTCTTGCACCTATTGTTATGGGTTTGTAGGGGGCAAGGATCCCCTAAAATGCCTAGGTACCGGCTTCTCCCCATAGGTTCTGAAATTAGTAAATGTGGGAGGTTTGAAGCCAAGTATGACTAGAAATACACCTGCTGTTTCAGATGGGGAAATTACAGCCACTAGAGTAGAGGGAGCCAGTATTGCTATCTAAGGCCTCTTCCTACAGAATTCCCCATCAGATGCATGGGCTGGAAACCCAAAGGTCTACTCTTGGCCCTGCAGGGTCCAAATGATGCCATTCTGACAACAAAACAATTAAGAGACACAGCTCCAGATTATCTCAGCAGCTATCTAGGCTCAACAGTATACAGACACACTTCTTTAAAAATAGCTAGAAAACGATGAACTGGATCCAACTGATGCTCATCTGCATGCATGATGTGGCAGCACCCTGGCAACTATTAGGCAATAAATAGTTTCCCCATGAGCAGATGGCAGAGAGGCAGAATTAAGTTGGGTCATCCTTCCAAGATTAATCCTTCCATCTCCTCACAAAGGTCCAGTATGGTGAAAAGTAACTGCACCTGTATGGAGCGCCCCAGTTCCTTATGCTCCAGATGAGTAAAATGAATAGTGGCAGTGTGGTTAAGAAAAGTCTCTACCTCTGCAGAGCACTATGACAACTGGTTGGTGTGGGGATGGAGGGAAGAGAGAAAAGGGACAGTTGACTTATATAGGCAGAAGTATGCTTCCATATGTCCAACACTGTGCCGAATCATAGCTTAAACAAAAGATACACATGAGGAAAAATCTTTTCCTTCATTTGATTAACAGGTTTTGTTCTAAAGAGTTAGAATCAGGGGTCAGCAAACTTTTTCAGCAGGGGGTCGGTCCACTGTCCCTCAGATGTTGTGGGGGGTCGGACTGTTTTTTTTGGGGGGGATGAACAAATTCCTATGTCCCACAAATAACCCAGAAATGCATTTTAAATAAAAGGACACATTCTACTCATGTAAAAACACACTGATTCTTGGACCATCCGCAGGCTGGATTTAGAAGGCGATTGGGCCGGATCCATCCCCCAGGCCTTAGTTTGCCTACTCATGAGTTAGATTAATCCAGGAAGGAATGATAAATCAACTATAATCCATGATAGCTAAATGCAGCTTCCATGTATAACAGATTACTCTCCTCCATCCAAATATTTATGCCCTACTTTTGAGCATCTTAGGGACCCCTGTCTGAATGTTGTTTGAAAAAGTAACTTTTTATTAACCCTCTATACTTACTAAAACCTTCCAAATACCAACATCTGCCACTTGGTTTGGTGCCCAGAGTGGCTGAGAAACCCAGCCAGATGGAGGGTTATAAGTTTAACAACAACAACAACAACAACAACAACAACAACAACAATATGTGGGATGGGTGGGGGTAGGTTTTAAATCAACCTCCCTGTCAGATATATATCCATATCAGTGTTGGGTGACCTGTGGCCCTTCAGTTATTGCTAGACTTTGCTTCCCATCAGCCCCAGCCAGCAAGGGTCAAAGGTCAGGGTCATGGGAGTCAGGTTCCAACAACATCTAGAGGGCCACATGTTTCATACATTTAATATATCAACAAAACATTTCAGACAAACTGGACTCAGAATAACAAAAGCTGATTCGGCACATAAACACTCAATCCCATGGCTTTTGTTCTTCTGCTACTTCCTTTCCTCTGTAACCAAAGTCTCTAAGTTGACACATAGAGTGTAGAATAAATTAACAAGTGCACAATCTTATCAGGAAACCAGCTTCCAGGGGACATCCATGTTAGCAAGTTGCAGCAAAAAAACTACATAAGGTCTTGCAGCACCTTGGAAACTATCAAATTTATTGTACCGCCATAAATTTCACAGAGACTAATGCCACAATAAATCTGATAGTCCTTAAAGTGTCACAACAAGACACTCTGTTGCTTTAAAAGGGGGAAAGTGTCCATCGCAGGCACGTCTCCTCCTCCAAGCAAAAAAGGCCCAGTAATACCTGTAGTTGCCGCATCTGGTGTAGCTGGAGACGGAGATCCGACACGTTGCGTTTCATGTCAAAGAGGCTGACTTGCATGGTTGTGGAGCCGACAGGTGTGACGCTGGCAGGGGCAGCTTCGATAGCTAGTAACGAGTTCTTCCCACTGGAGACATGAGCGGATCCTGAATGTAAACAGCAGCAAACTGATTAATTAAGAGTGAAGCTTCAGTCACCTTTTCTCTCCTCTTCCTATCATAAAATGTTAAGGCTCCTATGGATCACTTAATTCATTCAACAATGCAAACACAAGATCACAGATTGTTCCTATCATGTCCTAGGCTGCCTCCCCTTTAACTCAGTAGTCGACTGATAGGATGGTAAAGAATAGGTGGTGTTAATAACTGAAGAAATAAGAGGAATCATCAAGTGATAACTGCTGTTTACTGTGTTCAAAATAAGTTGCTGAACAAGGCATGTGTTTTCCCTTATCCTCGTATATCTGACCGAACATATCCGCAGCGCTCAAACTCACCCATGTATCCATATAATTTTGTTCGGGGTTTTCTACAAGCAGGTAGACAAACCTTGGTTACAGCTAGAAAGAGTTAAACCACGGGTTCAGGTTCAGATGACAGGCTAAGCCAAATCACAGCTTAGCTTAATGTAGAGCAGCAGCAAAACAACCAGTGATATCCTTTTTGGGAGCTCACATAATTGCTCTTTTATGCCACAGCATCAAGGTTGGGCTTAGTGTTATGTGCAAACCTGGCCTCTTCCTCCAATGTAAACCATGGTTTTATTGTACACCTGAGATCTTAATTAGGGTTAAGGCAAGGAATATGGAGTGGAGCCTGCAAGCATCTTCACACTTCCCAAATACATGAATTCAATGCAAGCAAGGAGGGGGAAGAAGAAACAGGGCTAATATGTCTTAAATCTGCTGAACTGAAAAGTGACACACCTAGTTATCAACAGCTCCTCATCTTCAAAGCTCCATTTCCTCCCATTCCTCTCCCATCATCAGATATGATCTAGAATTGTCTGCTGCATGTGGGCAGATACAATGGGATAACCTTTAACTTGGTTGCAACAGATTCCCTTTCTGACTGGTTAAGTCATGCCTCCATTTTGCAATCTAGGCATGAGGCTTAGCTATGCCCCTCAGTAATAATAATAATAAACCCTAAACATAGCATGGAATGGTGATAAACAGATTTATTTTTTACTGCCTCATGCTGCAGTTGCCTTGAAATTTTAACATCAATGAGATCACATATGGGCTTGATACCAACACACAAAATCCTCGTATTGCCTGCCTGTCGCTCAGCTGATGAGCTTCTGGAGGAGTTTCCCGTCCAGAAAGGGGAAAGGAGGGCAGGGAAAGATATCCCCGCCTGTTGCTCTGTGGCTAGTCACATGTTGCCAGCTGGCATTTGACCTAGACTGTGTTTTTTTCCAAGGGTATAAAAAGAATTAGCATCATCTTCCCAGGAGAGAAATAAAAATGGCAGATGCACATTCCTTCACTGCCTACCACACCCATCTACCCATCTGTGCCTTCCTCCAAAAACATTTCAGCCCAGGAAGCACTGAATTTGGAGAAGGGGGAAAAAGTACTGCATGAGCACAGGGCTGGATACATATCAATCACAGCAGCAAAGTGTAGAACATGCACCGTAGAACACGACACTTTCACATGACCCCAAAGTCAAGCCCATTCTTATCGTGCTCAAGACGGTAGCTGGGGAGAGGGGGAGTTTTCTCCAGGAAACACAATCCAGTTCCAAGTCTACAGCTACTGAGCTCATGTCTCTTCCTTGCACATTTAAACTTCTGCAACTGCCTTTCTTGAGAGGGCCCCACCCCAGGACAAAGAACAGGACACCATAAAAAAGCAGCAACACGTTTTCTGAAGCATTCCAAGGAATTCCGGCTTTCTGCAGAGTTCTGGAAAAGCAGTCCCATGAACCATAACAAAACAATGAAACAGAAGTCCTGGAAGGCTGCAGGCTTCCTGTTTATTGTTAAGACAGGTTAATGTGCTACACCTTTTCCCCTACAAGGGTATGACTGCACCACTGGTTTTCTACAAGATCCGTCCTGAAAATAGCACAAAGAAGAGCTGGTGTGGTGGTTTTGCACCTCATCCCAAGCTCTTATCATTGATTACTGTGAATAAAAACAGGAAAGGGGGAGCACTAAACAGGGATAAAGTTAGCATCTCATTAAAAAAAAAAAGATACAGATCTTCCCATGATTCATACAGCCAAATGTTGTGTGATGCTGATGTCCTTCTTCCAGGCCACAGTTCACGAGCCTTTGTTAATGGAAATCTGCATTTTTTGTTTGAAGCTGAAGGCTGAATTTGCACAAATGTTGTATACCCTTTCATCCATCCTCCACAGACTCTGCTAATTTTTCATGTGGAGCTTTGAAAGTGCTGCTGATATGCAGTCCTGAGTCACTGCCCATCAGCTGGTAGGTGGTGGCTTCCTGTAGGAATTGGCTGCAGTGATGGAGCTCCTATGGGAAACTCAGTTGTGCAGCCAATGGAACGGTATCTCTACCTCCCTAGTACCGGATCTCATATACAACAAGTGGGTGTAGTTTGGGGGAAAACGGCCTCACAGGCTAAACAGAGAACTGTGTTAGCTTGAATCTCACCAGTTCTGCACCCTGATTCAGAAACATACAAGCAGGGTCTATTGGAAGCAAGCAGACTCCTTAAAAACAGCCAACGGGACAGCGAATCATGCTTCAAATTCTGAGGAACACCAGCACCCCAAGCTCTGGCAAAAAAAAACCCCAATTCTCTTCTTTCTCCAAATCCAAACTGCAAAAACACTTTCCAGTGTAGAACTCCAGGCTAAATACAGCACCATCCTTGTTAGCAAAAGTGTATTCTAGCTGCCCCTCTGGTCCCTTTGCTTGGACTCGCATGGATGCTACATCTTAAAGGCTGGAGCAAACAAGGAACATTCAAGCCCTTTTGTTAATTGCCTGCTCTCCCTTCAAGCAAAAGGCGCTTTCATAACACAAAGTGTCTTACCTGTCTTCTCAGCGCTGCTTTTACTAGTCACAGTTTTCACCATCTTCTCACTAAATGAAACAAAAAAATGGGGAAATAATTATGCAAGCCCGGTTGTTGACAGCAAACCAACTACTGTATCAATAAATCAGCTAGCAAGAATTTTGATTCTAATGACAACCTGAATTATCTGGAAAACTGGTAGGGTCTAGGATTGTTCATTTAATATACAGCTTTAAACACCCAGAGGAGCACTATGAGTTGTCCTCCGAGCCGCCAAATACTGATTTGGGCATTTAGTGCCACCAGTCCCAAGCATGGAACCCCTGACCTCTGCAACAGAGGTTCTGCAGGCATCCTTACTGTGCACCATCAGATGTGTCTTGAAGACTTTTAAGCTGACAGACCTACTCAATTTTTTACTTATTACTTTTTTATATGAGCCATTTTTTACAATTTTGTGTTGTTTTGTGGTATTTTATGTCACACACCGCCTTGATATTTTATGCCACTAGGCGGTTAATAAATACTTTGATCGATGATTGAAAACAAAACAGGGATAAATCTCCAAATACATTTATTCACTTGACTGATTATAATGCCAAGAAGAAGAATGTCTCGAAACGTGTTGTGCATTTTATACTCCTTGCTTAAACTCAACTTTTAAGCCATTTTTTTTAAAAAAATAAAGCTGAAAAATAAAAATCCTGACCCAAAATATGTCAATGGCAAGCATTCCCTACAGCATCCTCCATGGGGTGCAAGATTCTCCCCTAAGAGTGCCTGGGCTTTTTGCCCCCTGTGGTGATCAATGAAATAATTACAGGGAAACAGATTTAATGAATTCTTTTGTTTTACCTAGAAGCCTCTTTGCTATTACTTGTATTTGGCCCTTTTAAAAGCGCAGACTGAACAAGACCAGTTAAACTGGCAATCTGTTTCTCCATTGCTTGCATCCTCTCTCTGTAAGACAAGAGAATCGTTTGTTAAAGCCAAATGTATTTAACTTTCAAGACTTGATTTCTTTTCTAGCTGAACGAGGACCACAAGATTAGAAAGGAAGACACCATGGAATTTGCTCAGTGCCTCCTGGCCATTAATTTTCATGTACCTTGTGTGAGAGGAAGACCAAACCACCACATCCTTTGTCAAAGTGCTGTACGGACTAAAACCAACATTCATTACAACAGTCACAGCTGTCCCTTATGATCTCTCTCCCTGCCTTTTATGATCTGAGCTAACTTCTCAGTTCCCCCACTACATTCTGATCATCCTTTCTCTAGGCTACTGTAGCCTTTTTCTTAACAGGTCTTCTCTCCCTCCTGCTGTGTCTCTCTGCCCCCTCTCTCCGGAAGAACCGGAATCTTCTTCCTTGCGCTGTGTTCTTTGCAAGCATCTGTACTGCTTGCCTGAGTTTCTCCAACACCGACTGCAAACTTCGGCTCTTTTAGAAAGTTCCTCGCCTTTTTACTTGTGGGCTGTACTTCTTCTCTCAAACTCCTGTAACTCTCAACCTCCACTCCATAAGTAAACTCCTCTGGTTTGGGCTTCCTTGGTCCCTTTGTGCTGCTCCTATCAACATGCAATGGCATCCTCTATACTTGGCACTATGTCAGGATTGTCCTTCAGCAGGATCCAGTCCTTCAGCATGCTTGAGGGGCCAGCCCTGCTCCATGGACCAAAGGTTCTCCACCCGTGCACTAAACAAACAAACCAAGTCATCTTAACACCAAAGATCCACAGCAAATCAGGCCATTTCCTAACACCTATAAAGACGTCTGGGTCAGCTCTGTTTGCCGGTCCAAATTAGAAGCATTCCCCCACCCGCCCATCTCTAAACCGCCTTAGTATTGCCTGACTTCCTTTTCAACTTAATAGCAGCCAATTCTTGTTCCTTCTGCAGGTTTCCCATGAAAACCACTTATTGAATGACCCAGGCCTTCTCTTGTCTTCACCTCATTTGCCACCTGACTCTTTCTTATGGCACAATTGCTTTCAGTCTCTGAACTCTCCCCTCTTTGGTCATTATTTTAGTTCCATTTAAAGTCAAAGACATTATCTGCTCTGTCACCAAATGGATCAAGATTTGTTTTTAACATTAATCCCCTTTGACAGATGCTTTTGAACAAGTCCTGCGAGGAAAAGTGATCCTTCCAAGTAGATGGGCAACTTGTACAATTGTGGATCTATTTATAGCGTGGGCTCATTCTATGGCTTAAAGTACAAAGGTTTACTGTGCAGCAGAATTGCTCATTTCAAAACCAAGCATCATATTAGGCATCTTATGTAGGCAGGCTTTCCACACACACCCCATAGCTCAGTAGCAGAGCATCAGTTTTGCATGCAGAAGATCACAGGTTCAATACCCATCATCTTCAAGTAGAGATGGAGGAGACACCTGCCTGAAAAACCCGGAGAGCTGTTGCTAGCCCATACGGACCACACTGAGCTGCATGGACCACTGGCCTGACTCAGGATAAGGCAGCTTTCCATAAGTTTCTATCCAACCCTTTCGTTTTTATCTCCTGGACTTGTCTGTTTTATTAGATTGTTTTTTATTTTTTTTAAAATTGTATTTTATTTTTGTTTCTATTTGTTTTCAGCTGCCTTGGGTGGCGTGTAGTCATCTCAAGGGCAGGGCATATGTTTTAAAAACATATGTAAATACATAAATTAAATATGTCGAACCAAGCATTGAAATTATGCTGCTTTTGAAAATAGGAATGAAAGCAGGAAGGAACGGTTCAAGCAGTAGCTACAGTGGGCACTTAATACGCAAAATGAATGGGACTCATTTATTTGCTTCTGGGAGAGCACGGAAATAACCTAATCACAGACTTATATGTGGATTAGAAAACAGTTAACCTTTGGATTGCACACTTCCCTGAATTTTGTGGCTCAAAAATGCAAAATAAAATGTGTCTGTTTACATCTGAAATGTGTACAAAAATGCATATTATAGGGGAAAGCATACAACAACAAAAAACCCCTTTTGTGTGCAGTGTGAGTCAATCTAATGATCATGACCCACAAGACCCACCTTAGCTGGGGTTCACCGTGCAAGGGGTCTTGCACGGAGCAATGGTTCCAAACTACAAGAAAGAAGATTCCACCTAAACATTAGGAAGAACTTCCTGACAGTAAGAGCTGTTCGACAGTGGAATTTGCTGCCAAGGAGTGTGGTGGAGTCTCCTTCTTTGGAGGTCTTTAAGCAGAGGCTTGACAACCATATGTCAGGAGTGCTCTAATGGTGTTTCCTGCTTGGCAGGGGGTTGGACTCGATGGCCCTTGTGGTCTCTTCCAACTCTATGATTCTATGATTCACTTTGAAGGCTCCTTTCAGGTCAGCCTGCAAGATCCACCTAGCTGAGAAGTGAGATTCTTTGAGGGCTAGGAGCAGTCTCTTCTCTGGAATGCCTTTGCAAAACAGGACCACCTTAATCCACATTTTCAGGAAAGGGGTGTGAATCTTACTGCCTTGCTTCTGCTCAGGCCAAATCAGCAGGAATCATTTTAAAGAGCAGTACGAAGTCACACCGTTAGCATGACTGCCTTGCAAGGAAGCCTGAAGTTGGCAAGGGTGGTACAGAACAGCCAAAATAGCAAGCCTGCACCCTTCCCCAAGGAGGTTTCTTCTCTCAGCTGTGAATTGCACACACTCATCAAGCTGCACAATGACCTAGCAAAGCAGAAGAAGTCTTGCACACTTTCCAGATTTTCTGGGCAGAGTTGTTATTCTGTTCCAAGACTATCTTCCTTCTCTGACTGTCCAAAATAAAGTCTAAAAGAAGCACAATGGATACAAGCCTGTGTCCCTCTGGAGTCCAATAACAGAGTTCTGTGATACTTCCTTTTGTACTGGCAGATCTCTCTTCTTATTGTTCAATTGAAGCTCTGTGTGAAACAAGCCTTGTCCTGTCATAGAATCATAGAGTTGGAAGAGACCACAAGGGCCATCGAGTCCAACCCCCTGCCAAGTAGGAAACAACTAGCCTGAGGTCATTCAGAACAGGGCATTAGTACACGTTCCTAAATTGATCTCTACCTCTCACTCTAAAAATTAGCTGAGCACTGCTTTTACGTTTTTTCCTTCTCCCAGAGGCACCTTTTTTTACTTTCACATTGAAGAGGTGACACATCATCATCATCATCATGCCTGGTGCAGGCATAAACCAGAATGCCAGTCAAAAAAATCTTCCATTCAAGTTCATCTGCTTCATTAGTCTACGTGTGCATTAAATATAGACAGATGATGTATCTTAGGGTGAGCAACTTGGAGGAGTAGCACTCTCACACATATATTATTAAGGAAGTGTTCCAATTATTTTATACTATAATGAAAACTAAATTGAAGCTCTCTCAGAAAAAGAGAGCGAGAGCGAGAGAGAACAGACACATAGCTCAGGGGTGGAGGACCACGTTTTGCAAGCTGAAGATCATGCTAAAGATGGGGCAGAATTTTGGAACTGGGGAGGGCAGTCCTAAATGAATTCCTCCAGTTCCGAAAAGCTGAAGCTATTACAAGCAGAGCCAAACTCTCCCCTGAACCTCAGCTCAACTTGTAATTAAATCTTTGGGTTCGCATCTTCTCCATTCCCCTACTCCTTCACACTTGGGAAAGGGTTAAATAAATAGCTCCCACCTTCTCTCTTTAGAACTAACCACAGTTCCCCGTGACATCCAAACTCAGGGAGCTGTGGTTTGTTCTAACTATAGCTAGTTAACTAAACCAAGCCCTGAGTACAGACCTCTTCTTCGCTTCACTTGAAATAACTATTGTCTTCTAGAACCAGGTAAAGACCACCACCAAGGGATAAATCATGCAAGGAAAGCATCTGCCTGCCAGATTGAATGGCTAGCCTGGAAATCTGTGGCTAAGTCAGAATTAGCTCACTAGTTTGGGAACGCTTTGCATTTGCTATTTTAAACTGCTACAAACCAAATTGCTTTTATGGTTTTAAAGTTAAGACTTCAGAGGCATGGTAAACATTTCCAAGGTTAGACAACAGACTAATCTGTGGAAATGGTTTTTCGCTTTCCGAAGAAGCTTCTTAAATGGCCACATAGCCACAGAAAGTTATTTTTCTAAAAAGAAGAAGAAGAAAAAAAGCAGGAAGGTGGCTGCATAATTTTACTAATGTGCTCAATATTGCATCTGAACCACAGGCTTTATAAATATATGTATATATATTCAGAAGCACCATTATGAAAATGGTCTATTTATCACTGTCAATTTCACAAGAATAAGCCACTCTTGGTCCTAAAGTGAGCATTTAGGAGGCTTACTTTAAGGCTGTGCAGCAGCTTACAAAGTAATAGCATATTCGACTTCTGGGACCTGTGGGGGGGAGGAATCTGTGGTTAGGAATGAGGGACGGCTGGACAAGTGACTGGAGACACAAGCTGTTATGATGGCTGTTTGTAGATTAAATGCATGACGTGTTTACAGCTCAAAAGCAATTATCTCTACCTCATATAATCATTACCGGCACAATAAATTCTTATTCATGATGTAAGAAATCTGGAATTAGCTACTAGGCAAGGAAAGTGGCAGTCACCCTGATGGTCAAACTGGGAGCAATGCAGATCCCTACTGCCTGCCACCAGGGCTACTGGTCAGAGGGCAGGACCTGCTGGTTTTATCAAGTTTGTACCCTATTAGTATAACTCACTTGATTCATGAGAATCGAGTAAGAAACACCATGGATCACACCATTAAGATAAAATAAATTTCTATAAGTACAGCTTGTTCTCTCTCTCTCTCTCTCTCTCTCTCTCTCTCTCTCCTTCCTTCTATTTATTTGCTTTTAGCACCAAGAAAGGCACAAGCTTGTGCACAATAAACAACATATTATTTACTTAACAAGATAATAGGATGGATCCAGACTTAGTCATACTTAGTTCCCATGTTTAGGGAAGTTTTTAATGTTTGAAGTTTTATTCTGTTTAATATTTTGATGGGAGCTGCCCAGAGTGGCTGGGGAAACCCAGCCAGATGGGTGGGCTATAAATAAAGTAGTAGTAGTAGTAGTAGTAGTAGCAGTAGTACAGTAGTAGTAGCAATGAACCCATCAAAATCTATGGCACTTCAGTTAACCATCAATAACTTCAGTCCCACTGACTTCAGTGGGTCTATTCTAAGTCAGAATCCAACCCGGCAAACAGGGTTACAAGAATATCTCTTCTATATCACATAGCCATATGTAAGCACGTCAAGAACAAAGGACGCATAGAGTTGAAAAACTGCCAAGGGTTCCCTACAAAGCCTAGACGTGGACAAGATGCATCCATTGAATGCACCCCTATAGCTTGTCAATAGGCAGGATGAGCGAATATGAGCCACAGGGGAAGGGCTCCCGTTTCTCATTTGGGTCTTTTGAAGCTGCCACACAAGACTTAAGAGGCCACAGTGACGAAGGACACGGGAGAGACTCAAATCTTACCTGTCCTCCAGCTGTCACATGACACACACTCATCCAGACAAAAGCCATACCATCTTGCTCTGCCTTACCTGGTCTCATTCTCTTTGGGTATCACTGCTGATCCATAGCCAAAAGCTTTCTTGTCAGGTACCGACGGGACTACCTCGGCCATGCCGGGTAAGCCCATGACATTTCTTGGTTTTGCTTCTACGAACACAGGTGTCCCTGGGTCTTTCTTAAGGGACTGGCGACCTGGAGACGACCTCTCAAGGTGAAGGGTGTGAGGAGACACTTGGGAGTTGTGATGGGCGTGAATGTCTACCATCCGAACATCAGCTACTCTGTGAGGGGAGGCAGGAGGAGTTTTGGAGCCCAGGGTCGGCAGGTGGCTGTCGGGGTATTTCCTTGATTTTTGCCGGTACAGTGACTGCTCCATGATCTCAGGCTGCATAGGAGGGTTACAGTAAGTGCTTGAAGACCTCATGGTGCTACGATGGTAAGCAATGATGTGGTCAGGAACGTCAAGAGGGTGCCCCGCATGTGAACCTGCAATGCTCATCCTGCCCTCGTGGTACAAGTAAGGGTCAGCGTACAGCCCCTCATTCCGAAAAAGAGTAAGAGTTTTGCTACCCATGTCCTCGTCGGGCTTCACATCCCTTCTTTCCAAAATGGCACTGGGGCTCGGTGAGATGGATCTCGAGGCTGGCATGTTTGAGAGCCTGTCCCTGGGAATTGTGGCATTGCCAGGGCCGCCGACTGGCCTGGCAGTGCCATAGGGGATCCTGGATGGGGAGGGAGGCATGGAGTGGGGCACTGGCGTAGCCGGTGGAGAGATTGGCAGTGCATGAGGGGGATGCGCAGTGGATCCTGGCCGAGAAGAATTCGGGAAGATTTCTCTCTGCATCTGTAACACAAAGAAATCCACTTAAGTGGCACACTTCTGGGTTATCCTAGGCAAGGATGCAGTGACATAAAATTAAAAATCTAATTTTGAAAGTGAAAATCCTTACCTATACTTTATCTAACTCTAGAGGTATAGGTAGAATAACATACAATATTCAACAATACTAAAGAGCCTTCCCCTCATTATTTGTATATACACACACTAATTCATAATTATTTCCAGTGCTTTCCCCCCCAGCCGGAGCGTGATTCTGGTACTTCTCAGGTGGGCACCATTGCGGGCCCGCGACTTACTATAACAACTTCATCGTGAATTCTGGAACTTATTATTCTTGGGGGGGGGAAGCGCACTGATTATATCAACATTATTCTGATTTCAGATAACCATTTTGGTGTGTTCTACCTAAGCAAAATGCACACATGAAGCAACTTTTGGCACCATCTGTTACAGTTTTGAGAGACAAGACGTATGAACAAGTGGGGGTAGAAAGAGGGGGAGGGATTTGTGCTCCTCCTTTGCAATGTAGAAAAATGAATCTAAAGGTGAATCCCAGATATGACATCATAAAATGATCCACATTTGGAACAAGGCTTCGTATGAAAAGGCCAATTAAGTTGGGGGTGACCTGCATCTAGACATGTGTTCAAAATCTTTGCCCATTAAACCTTCCCAGCCAGATAAACAGCAGCCAGATACACCCCATGTGGTTACGTTGAAGGTTATATAGGTAGAATGGCACTTCTTTATGGGGTGTAAAAGTGGACACTGACTGCCCTACAGCTGTTCCTCTGGTACAACAGCCACCACCAAAATAAGATGTATAGTTTGCACATCCTGCAAATATGGTGCTCCACTGAATATATCCGGTATGAGCTTCAAAACATCTGCACAATTACATTGAGCTCAAATGCCTCTGACAGCCACGGAACTTAGGAGGTGCCACATGTTGGATGGTGACCTTAACTAGGAAAAACCATCTTTCCACAATTTAAGCACAGGCAGAGGATGTTACCCACTGAGTAGCCGTCACAAGGTGCTCTGCATTGCTACCAAAACAAAGGGCTGAGTTCTCTCCCTTCCCCACCTACGAGTTTATTTTTCATTGTTTTGTCAATTCCCAAGCCAGGATATACATAACACCGGCTCCTATTACACCCATCTCCACAGCTGGGAGTTTGCAGAGGCCTCTTTTTTGTGACCAGAGGTCAAAGAGAGGGTTTGTATCCTTAGGCACCAGAAGAAGGGGAAGGCAAGTAGCCAAGCAACTTCAAAAAGTAAGTAGGAAAATAAGGTGTGGCAGGAGGTGCAGGAGATAAAAACAAAGTAGAAAAGCAAAACAAATCAGTCTACCAAGATATATACACACACACAAGTCTATAGCTTAGGGTCTTTTCACACATTATGTAATGTAAGCCTTCGGTTTCCCACTGAAAGTACAAATTGCCTTATGTGCTTCCCCCTCCCCAGCTCCCTTCTGGCCCAACCATAAGGAGAACGGAAGCTTTCATTTCTATTTTCAATTAACCACAGTTTAGTGTGTCTTCCAAACATTGTTAATGTTAATGTTAAGCATAGTTTAAACAACCTAACTTCACAGCACAATGGTTTGAAGTTGCATTCTTTCAAGCAAACCGTAGTTAAGATTAACCCCCATTTGTCATGTACAAATGGCACAATAAGCTGCAGCTTATTTATTCCTTCTAAATTAGAAGGAAAGGATTCTGAACTCTTCATCACTGCTGTGCCACAGGAAGAAGGGGCATGGCTCACTGGCTCATTTTTGCCATTATAAACTATGGTTTAGAGTGAGGTCTGAATCTGGCCACACTACAGTATGTGCTGCTTCATGGGTGCATGGGGTAGTGTATGGGGTGTTAGAGGAGGAGGAGTACCTCTGGTGGGGTACACACCATGCTCCTTTGAGGTAGTTTATCCACCTTTGGTTCCCACTCTGCATTCAGCTTTCACCTGCAGCTTCTAGAAGCTGTCAGCATGTGACAGCGGCCGGCCACATCCTGGGAATAGCTTTGACTGGCTGGATAAACCAGGTGAGGGTAACTATAGGTCTCAAACTCTTGGTGAGTTGGAGACTTCCCCTGCATGCGAAGACAGGCTCCAGTGGATTGTACCAACAGATGCTCTACCACTGAGCGACAACAGAACATGGCTGCTCTCCTGATTCACCCAAGACAACATGAGTGAAGAGACTTCTGGGAAGACACTGGCAAGCAGTGCACCTGATTATGGCTGATCCCAGCTTCCCAGCCTAAGAAACAAGCAGAGGAGTATGTGAGTGTTTCCGACTGCTTCCCATGAAGAAGTGTTTTTCTCCTAAGAATTTCATCTTGTGTGAAATGACGCTAGCCAGATGACCAGCAAATCTGCAGCCCAATCACATTCGGAGGTTGCTTCCTTTTATGCATTTCTAACTGCGTATGTCACATAGCTCTTCCTGTTGAACCTCTTTGGGCATTTAGTACAAGTGGCCTCCCTATTTATATTCTATATGATACACACATGCACATGCATACACACACACACACACACACACACACACACACACACACAAAGGCATTTTGTTAACAGTAGCTTACATTTTAATTTTTTTATTATTCCATTGCTTTTTAAAAACAGTGTATGCCTGCATCCCTAACCAACTCCTATATCTGCATATTTGGGTCAGGTGCTACTCTTACATACATTCCTTAACACAAATAAATTGAGTGCCCCTGCTGCACTGAATATCCCACCAGGAAAGCAAATCACCACAATTTATCATCATACTGAAACAACTTCATTTCATACCAAAATTCAAGTAATCTGTAAATTGCAAGACACAGAAGAGCACCCCACCTCTCTATTGCCTTAAAAAGGCAGCAGTACATTATTTTTTATTATCTCCCAAGTCCACAAAAGGAACTCTCGCCTGCAAATATTCCCCTCAGACACAAATCTTTTAAACCACGCTTAGTTATTATCTCACAAATCCTTCCGTTATTAGATGCTGATAAACCAATATTAAAAGAAAAAAGCATGCAGGCAACATTTCAAGCCAAATATTGATGTTTGCCACTCCAAAGTTTCTTCCTTTCCAAATAATAAAAGCCACTTACATTAATTTAATTAGCTCTACTGGTAGAGCAATGAGATGGTTAGTCTGCATTCCACATGCTACCGCTCTTTTTTGCTTCCCAGATTTTAAAGATTCGGTCTAGAATGAGATTTTTTAAATATGTATATAATATATCCTTCTTGGAAAAGGTTCTTGTGTGTTAAGAAAGCTCTTCAGTCTCGCGGCTTACATGCAATGTGGGCCATTCTTGCTCTACTTGATTCTCTAAACAACATTGCTTCAATAGGCTAAAGTACTTTTCCACATGACAAACCTTCAGTTTCTCCTCCCTCTAGAAATTAGTCACTAAATACCCCTCCCTTGTCATGTCATCCAGTCACAAACTGTGCAACATACCAGATTGCGCCTGAGCCAGTGAATTAAGCACACGTATTAAAATGCACAGATGATACCAACTTGGAAGAGTCTATTCTTTCCAAGGAGAGGAAGCAGGGAACAACCACAAGACTTTGTTTTGGAAAGAAAAGAGAAGAAAAGTGAGGGGTGGGGGGTGGAGAGAAAAACCAATGGGAAATATCCCTATAATTGACTGCAGTAAAAGGACAAGATCTTAAACTGCTTATGTTTTAACAAGGACAAGATGCTGGAAGCGTGAACCACAGCCCACAGCCTGTTTATCAGAGCAACTTAAAAACCACACACATTATGCAGAGCCTGGTTCACTTGCAACCATTAAATGGATGAAATGGGAGGCTGTCTTTAGCTGCACCTGGGCAACCCAGGAGCCTGTCTACTAATTAACTAGTTACCTTTGCTACTTTGCCAAGTTGGACTTTGGGCAGCCGTCATAAATCAATTCCGTTGCTATCCGCAGAACATTACACATGCAATTAAGTTGGGCTGGAGGGGAAGTAAAATAAAAATGCAGGCGTAAAGCGTTTGTTTAGAACAAAAGCTGGGTTAGCTGCTTCTTACATGTGGAAACCGATAAAGGTGAAAGTGCTTGCACTAGGTATACGTACACAGAGAAACACTTAATCATAACCCACCTGCAGAACTTATCGCCACAAGAACTGCACATTTAGTGTAAATGCACTGAATGTTAGATGATGAGGTGAATTTGCACTCCTGAACAGAGAGCAGCACTATGGAGGATGGGCTTATCTCTGGTAAACAGTCACTGAGACACAAAAAGCAAAACCTCTTGTTTTCAAGGCTCCCATATGCAGATTGCCAGATGTTGGGAATTAGCAACAGGAGGGCTATCACAACTGTGCCCTGCTTTTGAACCTCCCAGAGGCAGCTGGCCGGTCAGTGTTAACAGCCAAAATGCTGACTTCAATGAACTGGTGGTCCAACCTCAGCATAGTAATTATTACATCTTCATTGGCTCGTTGAAGCATTGTTGGCAATTTCATTAGAGGCAGCAAGTTTACATTAGTAACACATTACACCAGTTTGATTCTCCATGCGTTGTTCATTTAAAATGATATTGCCTGCTATTTTAGAATGGGAGGTTATTCTCCTATTTCCATCACAGAGCTACAATTCCCAGGCTGGTTTATCAATCAATCCCTTTTCCCAATGAATTCTGGGAATTATAGCTTTGTGAGGAGAATAGGGGTGTCTCCTAACAATTCTCAGCACCTTTTAGAAACTATAGTTCCCATGTTTCTTTGGGGGAAACCATGACTGTTTAAAGTGGGTACTATAAGCATTCTTTTCCATCTCTTGAGCTACATTATCCTTCTGGCTAGGTTTCTAACAATTATCACCACTCAACGATTTCCACCTGCTTGACTCATGCATGCTCCCTTTCTGCCACTTCAGTTCCAGCCTGAGGTCACTGGGCCCACAGGAGCCAAACAGCAGCGATCCCAGCAAAGCTGAAACCCAAACCAAGTTGGAAAACACTGGCCCTGCCTGTTTTATAACCTTGTTACCAATAACACACGCAGCTTAAGTTTGCACACACAGAGCTGTTTACACAAATACACACACAGGGCTATGTCACAATAAGGGAACCATTTCTTCATTGCTTTTCATCAGGACGATCCTGAATAACATACCCGAAGATGAGGCAAGCTTCACTGCAGGAGGGAAGCCGCTGTTTGAATTTTACAGCTGCATGAGCAATGTATGGGAGCGAGAGTTAAGTGGCTCTGCCAAGGAGAATAAGCATACAGTGGTGCCTCGCAAGAAGAAATTAATTCGTTCCGCGAGTTTTTTCGTCTTGCGATTTTTTCGTCTTGCGAAGCACGGACTTTGGAAAAGCTTCAAAAATCACCAAAGTCTTCAAAAACCTCAAAAAAGGCTACCACACCGCGTGCTATGAGTTGCTCCTCGAAGTGAATGCACGGTTTTAAGAAAAAGGAAACAAACTTGCAAGACAAAGGAAACAAACTTGCAAGACGTTTTCGTCTTGCGAAGCAAGCCCATAGGGAAATCCGTCTTGCGAAGCAACTCAAAAAATGAAAAACTCTTTTGTTTTGCTAGTTTTTCGTCTTACGAGGTACCACTGTAATGCCCTACAGCTCATTAGGGACCGGTATTTGTGCTAAGTTAGATGCACACTGGTGAAGTGGTGGAGGTGGGCATGCCAAGGCCAACACATGGGGTGGGGTGGGGTGGGCTGTCCAGCCAAGACGCTTCTTTTCCATGGGTGTGAATTGAGTCTGGTCTGATTTAGAATGAAATAATCCCACTTCTTTCCCTCCTTCACACACTGAGCACCAAGACCACTCTGGGTCTATGAGCTTGTGACCTGCAGGAACTGCAAAGAAGACAGTCTGTGCACCATCACCCAGCTCTTGCCGAAGCAAGAAGACCAGGGAGACCTGTAAGACCAGCAAGCAAACCCTTGCACACCAACAGATCAGATGGAACTCTCTGACCCATAAATAGACTAATAGGTCATGCTTGCTCATTGGCTTGAGCAATGAGAAGATCTTCTCAGACCCCTTTGGTGCTGGGCATAGCCAGTCTTCACTGTCAGACCTACAGCTGATGAGTATGACAGAAAGGTCAGTGGTAGAGCACCTGTTTTGCATGCAAGAGGTCTCAGGTTCAACCTCTGGCATCTCCACGTAGGGTTGAGAATGTCTCCTGACTAACCCTGCAGAGCTGAGAAAGATGGACCAATGGTTTGGTTCAAGGCAGCTTCTAGTGCTGCTCCTAAGCTTCTGAATAGTATTGTTATGAGTTAGTGGGCAATTCCTGGATTTAAGTAAGTGTTAGAATTCAACCAGTGCTTGGAGTATTAATCTGGGCTGCTAGATGCTGGACTTTGCGTGTTAAAATACAGGTCAAACCAGTTTCCCATGTCTAGTAATCACCTGGGGAGACAGGTCATTAAAAGAGGACAAAGGAAGCAAAATACAGAGCAAAGACTCTGTGCCGGCCAGCAAATTGGGGGGGGGGAGCACCCCTCCCCAAGCTCTGAGATTGGTAGTCAGAAAACAATGCCAGAGTTTTTGTTGGGAGGAAGTTTTAGGATTATCAGTTGGCTCTGATGTGATTGAGTGGAAAAAGGACTTCATCTGTTAAGTAGCAGCAAGTTGAGAAGTGGGTGGTCAGGATACAATGTAGGCAGACAGTTTGAATCCAAGGCTGCAGGAATGAGAGAAACAGAACCCCCTTGGAGTGTAATGCTTTGAACCCCTTTGTGGGAGGCTCAGGTTGTACATATGTGTAAATAAGCCGTACATCATAAAGACACCACAGTCTCCACTGTGGCTCATTTGCAAAGGAAACGCAGACCCTGGGTAAGCGATTGGAACTCCCTGCCATCTTGCCCTGCTGTGAAGATTGGGGGTGGCGTGTATCAGTATTCTGTACTGAATAAGCCTTGGTCATTGTTTAAGCAGCAGACACACCAGTGTTGCTTCCCTCCCTCCCCTATGCCCAAATGCACAGTTTAGGTACACTCAAACTTGCAGACTGTACACTCAAACACACGTACAGTCTGCAAGTATTCTGAGTAGCCTCATGTTCCAGGAGGAGAATGGCTGAAGGGTCAAGAGCCCAGTCCCAAAATATCAGCATGTATGGTGCCGTCTCCATGGAAACTGGACTGTGGCTGTCACTAGCCTCCTTCACTGTGCTTTCGCCCTAGCATAACAGAGGGGTCAGGCCAGGCCAGATCAGATTTTCTGTGCAAACATATGCAGGTCAAGCTTTAGAGTGCCAGTACACAGATCTTAACATGAAAAACAAGATGGGAAAGCAAGAATCATGTATGTTGTATGTGCAATAGGGTGAAAGAGTAGGCCTCAGGCATGAACGCACATACTCCAATTGCATGCATGGAGCCTTAAATAAGAACCAGGGCTACATATACAAATTAAGCAAGCTAACCATGACTCACCTTGTAATTGTTTGCATTGTTCTAAGCTTCTACAGAGAACTCTTGGCAAAGTTAGGGGACTTTCCTGACTAAAAAGCTGAGAAAGGGTGCCAAGACCAGGAAAATACCCTGCTGGTCTCCATCCTTCTCAAAACTTATCTTGGCAAGGGTTGGGAGTAAGATTGTTAGTAGGAGACAAGATGCAAAGACAATGGCAGTACAATTTGGAGCATAATTTGCTCCAAATAATCCTCTTCTTTTTTGTGTGTCTGGTGGCCACCATTTCCAAACTGGCCAACATGCCCCAGAATGGCACTTTGTCTGAGACACTGTCAAGGTTGCAAAATGGTGATCAGGTTGCCAACACAGCTGCTGCAGCAAAAAAATAATAAAATATTTTTTAAAATGTGGGCAGCGGGGAACATGGGAGAAGGAAGCTGAACTACTGCCACAGCTAACGGTGAGCCACATCCCTGCAAATCTGTTGGAAGACTTTTTCTGCCACCCCTAGAGAAAGTCAGTGGAATCCTCCCTCCTCCCCACTATTTATTCGCCTATAAATGGGTGGGGAATTCAACTGAACGTTTGCACACTGCTCTAGAAGCAAGGCAGGCTAGCTCCCAGTGCATCGAGGCCAATGGAGGGAGAAAGAGATAGAGACAGAGAGAGAGAGAGAGAGAGAGAGAGAGAGAGAGAGAGAGAGAGAGAGCTTCAAGGCCGGCACTCAGAAATGTTTCGTATCATTTATAGAATTAAACTTGTTTTATTGTTTTTCTTCTTTTTAAAAAATATTTTGATACAGCGGTATAAATAATGCATGAGCTGATGACTGGCTGTAATTCAATCTCACGGTTCTGATAATACATACAAACCACTCAAGCGTCACCCACCATTTTAATTACTTTATCGGGAGCCCTCAAGCTCTGTCTATCTTGCCCTGCAATATCCTGAATTTAATTAATTCCTATTAACTAGTTTTGAATGCTCTAATACTGAAACCAGGTCTTCTCCCTCTTGCCTTCCGGCTTGACACACATAGTCCAAAGTGGGAGGACAGGGCACCATTCTGGATGGCTGTCAAGGCCTCGGGGCCTGTGAGGAATAGGCCAGTTTGGGAATAACATTAAGTCTGCAGAAATGAGATTCAACCCTGAGCGCTTCATATTTGCTGGCCTGTTCTAATTCTCCCTTCTCTGCAAATATCTCAATTAATTTCCTGGATGCACCGCAGACTTCAAACTCACTTGTTTCCGCTTCCACTAGCCTGTGAAGAGGGGGAGGGAGAAGGGTTCGCAGCACAAGGGAAGTAATGGAGGGTTGTTGAGGAAGGAGAAATGACAGCGGTGGAGGCTTTAATCTTCTGCTTCTTGGACATATGAAGAGGCTGATAAGCTGCTCATGGTCTCAGCGACTTTGGCCAACCATGACCTATCGCAGAGCTTGGGTATTTTAAAGTGCTAAAAGCCCCAAGGACTGTGTGCCAGCAGGGGAAAACAAACAGAAATATGTCATGGGCAATTGGCACCATGGTTATGGCATCGGTTACTTTTAGAGCATGGGTTGCAACCGTAAAGAACAGGCAGATTTTGAAATTGCACAGGGGTTTCCTTGTTGTCGAGTTAAACTTGCCCGAGTAAGGACTTTAGGAAACATTGCGAGGATGGCTTTGAAGATTTCAGTACTTTTCCACGAGATCAGAAGTATTAAACAGAGACACCACACATGTGTGAGAGACACACAGAGATGGAGGCATGGTGGTTCTTTAGTTTGACAGCAGGACTAGGATGTTCCTTTTCTCCACCTTCATGACATCATTTTGTGCTCAACACACAGCACTGCATTGTTAAAGAATGGGCCATGCAGTTCAGTGCTGCCCCATGAAATATTGCTATAACCATTCATCCAGGATGGACATGGCACTGGACGCAGCACACAACAAGACGACGCTGAATTACGTGGTTCATTTTCATGGATGCGATGCTGCCCATCTGGAGCTTAGCCCATGCAAAAGTAGGTTTTGGTGGCAACCCAACTGCTTACTGAACATTAACTAAGCACCTAAACTATTAGATGTTCTTCTATTTTTATTTATTTTAAAGCAAGCCCTATTCTTGGGCTCAGAATCTAATCAATGGAGCTCAAAATTTGATGCCTGCAAAGGGGGAGCGGGAGAGCAAACAAGGTACTCTGTTACGTTCTGGGGTCAGTTTTCTTCTTCGTACCCTCATGAATATGTATCTTAAACAGCACAAGAGTCACTAGGGTGGAGTGGAGGGTGATTTATGATTTAAGGAGCAATAAAATTCCACATCACGTATGGTCAGTTATCATATATGTGTGTATAGCTAGATAGATAAATAGCTAGATAGATAGATGTGTGTGTGTATGATTTCTTAAGTTACAAAAATACATGCGTTGTCTCTTTTTCAAGTCTCTGTTTTCTACAGATCAGTTTCATTTGTTGTGAGACATTAGTGTTACATACAGTGTTAGGTTAGGAAGAAAAAAGGGGGAAAGAGGGGGAGGGGGAAATGGTAAGTGGGGTGGGGGCGGGTGGTTATGTTTCTAACTAAACAAGCATTAGAAAGAAGTCACCCCAGAACTAACCCTGCTAAACATCTTCCAAGATAATAATGCCCACTCACACCATAAAGAGCTCATAACCCACCTACTCTCAGCAGCAAGACGCATCATAGCCACACACTGGAAAGACCTGTCAGGAGTACTCATGGACCAATGGTATCAAATAGTATGGGAAAAAGCCTTATTAAAAAAACTAACCAACAAACTGAAACTGACACAGGGACAAATAGAAGAGGACGCCTTCACCCCAGTATGGTTCCCCTTTATCACATACACATCCCAACAAGGCAGCAACAAGAATCTGCCAACAGCATACAAATAAATCTGGCTAACCTGATCCAAAAACACACACCCCACTCACACACAAAAACTAATCTCATTACAGCCAACCAAAGACAACCAACCACCCCCTAGGCCACCCCCAACCTCAAGTGAATAGTAAGAGAACCCATACAAGTAACGCTGACACAAACCCCACACATACGCTAAGCAGAAGAATAGAAGCATATGTTTGTATATTTGAACATGCACACAACATATTAAATCAGCTTGTGGGAGGGCCTCTAACTTTGGTTGGAGCTGTAGTGCTAGGGAAGCCCTTAACACTTTCCCTCTGGCCATCTTCCTGGTCTAACCCTGCTCCCAAAGCTGCTATTAGCCTCAAAGTGGGAAGAACATGCAGAGACGTGTATTTCTCTGTATCTTCCTTTCTGCTACAGAACTATCAACAACTCAGGTGGATGGAGACGTATATACAGTGGTGCCCCGCAAGACGAACGCCTCGCAAGACGGAAAACCCGCTAGACGAAAGGGTTTTCCGTTTTGGAGGCGCTTCGCAAAACGAATTTCCCTATGGGCTTGCTTCGCAAGACGAAAATGTCTTGCGAGTTCCTGTGGTTTTTTTTCCCTCCCCCCCTTTTTCTAAGCCGCTAAGCCGCTTATCAGCTGATCCGCTAAGCCGCTAAGCCGCTAAAAGCCGCTAAGCCGCTAATAGCGCTAATCCGCTAAGCCGTCAATGGGCTTGCTTCGCAAGACGAAAAAACCGCTAGACGATGAGACTCGCGGAACGGATTAATTTGGCGAGGCACCACTGTATTTTAGATAGTGTGAGGAAAGAGCACAGGGGAAGGGGTTAAACACTACCTCCCCCAGGACCGCTACGCAAATCAAGATAAGTGCCTTCATCCAATCATGTGTGTCATTCACTATATTTTATTTGGTCCAAAGCTACAAAAACAAAGAACTACCAGGAAAGGGGGGGGGGGGGAGAGACCACACAATTCTGCAAGTACAAGGGTGCCAGACAGTTCAGAACATTTTTTTTTTACTTTTAATGAGCCAGGTAAATAAATTATCAGCAAATATAATACCAAATTCAAACACTTTTTAAAAAAAGAAAAGAAAACTATGGCATTGTTTTAGCTAAGCAAATTGTGTCATAGTGTCCAAGTGTTCTGTCACTATGACAAACCTATTCAGAACAAAGAACATGGCAAATATTCTGAGACACAAAATCTATGTGCCCAATGGTGGAAAGAGAGGAAACATCTGAAGGCCCAACCGGTCACAATCAGGGATTGTGTGGTCTTTGGGAGTACAGAGGGTGCATTAGTTTGTTTACATGAGAACATTTCGAGATAATAGATCCTAAACTCACTTCATTCTCAGCTTTGTTTACATGACCCAGAGGCCAACATGACTGAGTTGAAAGCCAGGAGATGAATTCTGAGTCACCTTGTTATTCATCTCCAGACAAGGGAGTCTGCTTACAGCAGCAAGTATGTTATTCCTTGAGGTGGAACCCCCATTTCCACAGAAAAAACGCAGGGCAGAACAACATATTACACATTATCCCTGCTGGCAGAGCCTGGTGGAAAGCAACAAAACAGAACATTTAAAAGGGGCAGGCACAGGCAGGGTTGGATCGGCTCGGAATCCACTGGATCCCAAGCTGCTTTCATAGCCAGCACCAGCTGGCATTGAGCCTGATCCTCCCACATTTCACTGCTTCCTTTGTCTATGGCTGGGCTATGCCGTATGGCAGCAGCAAGGGAAGGGGATTGCTTTCTAAAACTGTTTATACAAGCATGCAATTTTTGCTAAATGGTTTTAAAAACACAAAAACAAACCTGGCATTAGTGAGAGAACATTTTGCTTTTTTATATTTTTTTTTTAAAAAGAGATAAGTAAGAACAGTTGCAACCACCCACGGGGTGCCAATTGGCACCTGAACTCTGCTTCTTGAGGAACAACTGAAACTGGGAGAGGAGTATAAATGTTTAAATTTACCAATGGCTTGAATAATCACACGTAACGAAACTTGACAATTCCTACTGGGAGTGCCTGTGGGGAGATGAAGGGATGTTGTTGTGGAGATGATTGTGCTTCTGTACGGAAGCCTTTAAGACAGAACAATGGTTTTCTTAAACGTTGACTCTCAGCACAGTGGGAGGAGAAGCCCACCTGGTCAGCACATGTGTGTGGAACAGGAACCTCTCCCGACTGCAAATGTTGAAACAGATGTTCTACATGCACTTGTGGCTAAGTAAATGTGCAACTGCTAATCCAGCTCTGATTATTGACTGGAAAACCTCGGCGGTTCTAAAGTACTTAGATTCAGCCTCTCTGACGTTCATCTGCCTGTGTGCATCGAGGCACAGAGGGAACAATAAGCGCCTACTGTTTCCTAATCTTTTTATGTCTTAGGAGCAATCCGGATGCTTCTGCAGCACCATAGGTCCTGCTTCCCTGGTGCTTCTCCTCATGCAATTTGAAGGTAAAGGAACCACATGTGTGACAGGGGGAGGGGATGTCGCTCCTTATCAAGATAAGGGATAGAGAAATCAGTGTATTTTACAGTCTATGCCACCTCCTCACGTCCTCACTCAAACATCTCTTACAACCCATTTAATTTGCGGTGGCTTTCAAACTGCACAAGAAGTTGCATTTAAAATATAAATGCATTTTTT
This sequence comes from Podarcis cretensis, assembly GCF_951804945.1. Classification (NCBI taxonomy): domain Eukaryota; kingdom Metazoa; phylum Chordata; class Lepidosauria; order Squamata; family Lacertidae; genus Podarcis; species Podarcis cretensis. The sequence continues at coordinate 22,506,142 of NC_137181.1, forward strand.
TAAATACCTGGAGCCAAGAATTCTGGTGGAACCTTCCCAAAAGTGTGAACGCCACTAGATAACCCAATACAGCACAACTCGTAACGATGTCTACTCAGAAGTCAGTCCTAGGGCAGTGCTTTTGGGGTTAAAAACGAGGCACTGGTGCTCATTATCTTGATAAAAGTGAAATGGGTGCCAGCACAAAATGGCTGTCATGGCCAGTGAAAGAAAGAAGAGGTGACAGCACTTAGTACTGCCACAAAGAGAAATCACTCTGCTAGGTAAGTGGGGTTAGGACTGCAGCCTAAATTCAACCCCTTGCTTTGTATAGGAAGATCAAATCAGGCCAGTTCACATCTGAATTCCTGAAGATTGAGTTCCTTAGATGTTGCTTCCCACCTATGTACTTCCATCCTCTCTGCATTGCAGGATGGGAAGAATGAATCAAAGCTGAAGCAGATCTCAGCCTGCAGTAGGAATTAATACACTGGCCTTTATAGCCAATATTCTGCATGTTTGCTCAGAGGCAAGTCTCACCATGTTCAGTGGGGTTTCCTCCCTAGTAAGCATATATAAGATTACACTCTTAACTAGGGTTGCCAGGTCAGGAGCATCTCAGACCCTGAGATTTCAGGGTCCAAACCTGAGACTTAAGGGTGGCCGCTGGTGGCGTCATGGGGTTAGGTGCTGGAGATGGTTCGGGAGAAGGGAGTAGAGGAAGGCAGAGCCGCCGCCACCCTGGCCAACCAACTGTCTGTGCTATCATTTGCAGCCAGATCCTGCTGGGTTGAAGCTTGCAAGCTTCAAGCACAGCATTCTTAATAATAATAACAAAGATTAAAGGCACTCTCATCCACCTAGTGAATCACGCCTTCCACCTGCTGCTTGGAGGGGGCCAGGCAAACATGGAGACCCGGAGGTCTGCCAACTCTATTTCTTACTGTGGACCACTCCAGCAATTCAATTTCCACTAACCTCAACTATTTTTATTAGAAATACTTATAAACTCATCTTTCCACTGATTAAGGCAACAAAATTATTAAAGCCATTAAAACCACGTATTAACTAAAAATCCTAAATTTAAACAAAAAGGTGGACGGAACATGTCATTTATTTCATACTCCAGAGAACATTCATGTCCTTAAACCACTGGCGTCCACCTCCCAAGCCTACCTTTCTATTTGGGAACAGTATGTTCAAGGTAGAGTTTCCAAGAGATATTCCAGAATGAGACAGAGAAAGGGCATCTGAAGCCTTTGCAACGGTTGGTAAGCACATAATTTGTAAATGGATGTGAACTTTTATAGCCCACTGATTCTGAGGCTCGGCTACAGCTGAAACAGTCCACTGGCATGGCTGAAGCAGCATCTTACGCAAGACAAATCCATCTGGCTCAGCTGCCTGCCAGCTGCAATCCCATAATGACTACTTACCCGAAACACATCAGGAATGTAAGCCTGAGCCAAAGTAGATGGCCTTGTGGTGGCCAAAAGGACGGTAGGCAAACATGTCATCCTGCAACCATGATGCCAGCCTTCTCAACCTTCTCCCAGCCCCCAAAAATTCTGTGCAGCACATGGGTTTCATTGAGCAACACAGCAGCACAGCCAGTGAAAGGTTTTAAGGGCATGGATCATGTAGGCCTGGACTGCATTCAAAAATAGCTATACCCAGACAGTGCCCAGTGTGACTGAGATCCAGCGTGGTGCAGTGGTTAGAGTGCTGGACTGGGACCATTAGAGACCAAGGTTCAAATCCCCACTTGGCCATGAAGCTTGCCAGGTAACCTTGGGCCACTGTCTCTCAGGGTTGCTTGTGAGAATAAAATGGAGAGGGAGGAGAACTGTGTATGCCACCTTGAGCTCCTTGGAGGAAAAGTGGGATATAAATATAATAATAAATAAATAGTCCACCATGATGCTGCTGGCATGTTTTGTTGGTGTATGGCTTACTATCCACAGTGAGCCCAAGCCTATCAGATCCAGCCTCTTAACTGCAAAGCTCCACCTTGTCCAGTTCCAGGCCCCCTGTAAGCAAGTCTCCCTTCAGTAGAAGTACGGACTTGGCAAAGAACTCTTAACTTCTGGCTCCGCCTAAACTCAAATCCCCCTGGTTTACTATCCCTAGTACTTCAAGACTCCAATAAAAGTGCCTGGCTTAAAACTGTCTATCAAAAACTTCACTCTTGTGGCCTATCCCCACAACACCTACTCACTATGGGCCCTACTAAAGCAAACAGTCTAATTGGTCAATGTCTAAAAGATATCAAGGATCAGAACAACCTGGCCACTATAAGGAAATTCTGCCCTTGGTATGTTCATTTTCCACCTCTCCATTTTGATTCTCTGGCCCCCATATCTGCACAAACTTATTATCCCGAAATACAGATGTGCTTTTACACTTGCAAGACTGGATGTTTTGCCATCTGCAGTACTTGAGGGTCGATTCCAAAAGATCCCGCCTGAGAAATGTCTTTGCCCCTGTGGAGATGGTAGCACCGAAACAGCGGCACACGTCCTCCTGTCTTGTACTCTCTACAAAGATCTCTACGAGATCAGCACCCCACTCGTACTAACCATCCCAGGGCACTCAACCACCGCCACAATGTCCTTTCTTCTATCGGATCAAAATGAGCAGATAACAGCAAAGGTTGCTAAGTTCATAGCAGGGGCAATCAGAATAAGGGCCACTAACTGACGGCTGATTCAGGACTTTAATTTGTGCTCTTATATCAAATTTCCTTTTCTGCGTATAGTGTAATGTTTTACTGTTGCTATGGCCATTGGCTAATGCGAATAAAGCTTTATCTTATCTTATCTATCCAGGCCCCCTGTTTGAAGGTGGACATTAACAAACTGGAAGAGATGGCAAGATGTCTGCATGGTCTGGAAGTCCTAAGAGCAATGACCTTAAAGAGCTGGATTATGTTTAGTCTGGTTCAGAGAAGATGAGACATGATAACCACCTGCTAATATCTGTAGGGTTGTCACTCAGAAAATGGGGCAGACTTGCAAATGCTAAGAACTGTTCTGCGTTGGAAGAGGCTGCCTCAGGAGTTGAAGGTCTGTAAGTGGGATGCTGTAGATCAGACTTTGCCAAGTCAGTGCCTTCCAGATGTTGCTGGACTCCAACTCCCACCAGTCCTAGCCAGCATGGCCAATAGTCAAGGATCATGGGAGCTGGAATCCAAAGCATCTGGAGGGCACCAGGTTGGGGGAGGGGGAATGCAGCTGTAGAGGCAACCTGCATTGAGCAGGGAGATATCCAGGTGCCTTTCAACTCTACAGCTCTATGATGCAGGAATGCAAAAGCAGCTCACTCCCAAAGGTTGCTGCTGTGATTCATCCTCCTCAATTGGCGTTTATGTTCAGAAGCACACTCTGCCCAGAGAATGACCCTTTCTGAGATGAAACCACACCATCCTAAGCCCTTTCAACTCACAGAGGAGGCACCTCCCTATTCCATCTACTTCTGAGACAGTCAACCACTTCTGAAACTCCTTTATTACATCCATGCTGAATCAATCAGTGCACAATGATCATTGGTTCAGGATGTGACTGTAAACAAGGCTCTCCCGCCCCCTTCTGCACGTACAGCTGTTAAGTAACCAGATTGATATTCCTTTGGGCAAAAGCTATACTTAAATTTGTGCCTCAGTTACTGAAAGTTTGGAGCTTCTTTCTGCACCACAAGAGCTGAATGTTTTGCCACTCTCTCTGGTCAAAACAAATTACCCCAAGCTAAAAGCACTGTGTGATTCCCTGCTTCATATACCTGGGATTATGATTCACAGCCTTATGATTTACAGTTACCGTATTTTTCGCCCTATAGGATGCACTTTTCCCCCTCCAAAAATGAAGGGGAAATCTGTGTGCGTCCTATGGGGCGAATGCAGGCTTTCGCTGAAGCGTGGAGAGAGAGAGGGGTCGGTGCGCACTGACCCCTCTCGCTCTTCAGGCTTCAGGAAGCTATCAGCAAGCCTGGGGAGCCCGCAGGAGTTCCCGCAGGGCTCCATAGGCTGCAGATAGCAGCCTGCTGCCCGGAGCGCGGTGCGCGCCAAAGCAGAGCACCCCGCGCTTTGGGCAGACATCCGCAGCCTAGGGAGCCCTGCGGGAGTTCCCACAGGGCTCCCTAGGCTGCGGATAGCAGCCTGCTGCCCGGAGCATGGGGCGCGCTAAAGCAGAGCACCCCACGCTTCAGGCAGATATCCACGGCTGTGGGGGGGATAAATTCCCCCCCCTTTATTTCCCCCCAAAAAAACTAGGTGCGTCCTATGGGCCGGTGCGTCCTATAGGGCGAAAAATACGGTAACTCATTTCTTGCCCCAATGAAGGAGTTAGTGATAGGATGTGCGTTGCCTTTTCACCTTATACTTTGCGTCAAAAGGTGTCTTTCTAATTAACTTCCATTCCAACTTCCATTTTAGCCCATAATCACCACCACCAGTATTATTTTAACAATGTATATATCGCTTAATCACAATTGTCTCTAAGCGAAGTACAAGAAACTCAATACAAAACCATTCTTTAATAAATATTTCTTCTCCTAAACAAATCTGTTTCATTGGTCTTTTAAAGAATCATTAATATCCCACATTTTCCCAGAGGGGTTCAAGGCACCCCCATTTCATTCTCACAACAACCCTGTGAGATAGATTAGCCTTACAGATCCCTAGCCGAGTGGGGAACTGAACCCAGGACTCACCCGTCCTAGCGCAAGACTGTCTGTCTCCAGGTCTGAGGGGCCAAAATGACCCCCGGGTGGGCCCCCTTCAGGGCACTGCAATGGCAGCATCCTAACCACCAGCTGTGTCTAGCTCCCCTCCAGCTAAGGATTTCACACAATGTCCCAAAATGATACTAGGTCAGGGGCATCATGAGAAATTTAAATGCTGGAGGTTTAAATGGGTGCTGCTCCAAATGGTGGACTAGTAAGTGGGAGAAATTAGATTCGGTTTGCATTTTATTGTGAGGTTCCTTCATCTGTACACTTCAGGAAACCATATGTCAGCCGAAACACAGCCATCGCTCAAAATTCGCACTTTCTCTCAGTTTTGTGACGCAAGTTCTCCAAACCAAATAATTTGCCTAAAAATGTGTGCATTAGGGGGAAGCATGGATAAAATTGCATAGTGAAAATTACATACAATATTGCATTATATGAAGGATATATGCTTGCAAGGATGGGCACATCTGGATAAATTCACACTATCCTTGCAAACTGATGCAGGATTTTGGCAAACTGAACCCGAGACTGGAAAAGTGAGAAAAGGACAGAGACCAAAATGGACAGACTCGCCCAGCCCTAGTCATAGGGCAACTGATAGTAACGGGCCATGGTAATGGGGATGCCAGATGATGACTCCAGCCCTGACTCCAACCCCTGCACAACACTGGCTCCCTTGTATATAATTTTATTACATTGCACAAAGACTCCAAGCACCAACTAAGGCGGCAGAAGGGGTGCTCCTCTGAACACCAAACCCTTGAGTTGGGACACAGTGCCATAAACTGCAGTGCTGAACTTCACATCACAGGAATTCCTCCTCCTTTCTCTCATTTCCAGGCACAGTGAATCGGAACAGAAACATACCATGTTTTACCCCCATCCGATTCTCATAATTTGTTTTTGTTACATTTATATAGCCAACCCATAAAACTCTTCTCTTCCCCACCCCCCTACAAAAAAAGCCCTGCCTGTATTATGAATTTGGGGAGTGTTTAAAAGTTTGCATTTTTGTCCGTCGCCGCTCATCCCCACCCACATCCCGTCCCTTCCTTTATTTTTCCATTCTTTCACTATCACTTGCTGAAGATTTGCTTTCAGTGAAAACAGCTTCTTTGGCATGCTAAAGGGAGCCTCTGTTTGTGGTGCAGGAAGCCTCAGCTGCCTTCAGTTTCAGCTGTACCGAAAGCAAAAAGAGCACTGTTTTGGGGTTGTTGTTTTTAAACATGACCCATGAATGAGATACAGGGCATTTTGCATTTTTTATATATATATAAAAAAAGCCACACACACCACGGTAATTATCCATAGATGAGAGCAATTAACATAAAAGAGTATGTAACTGTTGTTGTTCCTTCTTGTCATATTTAATACAAGCTTGCAGGCTATCTCACTGGTGCCAGCCTGCATAATTCCACCCCTGGATGGCCAAGCAAACATTAGGGTTGGGCCACCCTTACACACATTCGTTTTGCATCGATTACTATTTTCATAGAGTGCTTTTAGTCCCTCCACTAGCATAATGTGAAGTGACAAGACGGGGAGAAGGTTAAAAACAACACTCCTCCATCTATGCTTGCACAACATTAACATAAGAAAGTTAATAAAACTTTCCCAAAATAGTTCAGAAGGCAGTGGAGGAGTAACGAAACAGCTGCTTGCACAACCACAGTGAATCAGAGCATTGGTGTGAATGTCTATTGCACACACACGTAAAGTCACCTCCCAACTGTCAGTATTTTGTGGGAAGGATTAAAGCACATACCAGAAACTTAGATTTGCACAACTTAAGTGGAACAAAGCATTCTGTCACCCTAGCACAACAAATCCACTTCAGCAACACACAGAATTTTAGGATAGTGACCGGCAAACATACTGAATAGTGTGGGATGAGCAGATTATTGACAGGAAGTCGTATAAACGCCGCACAACCTAATCAGGACGAATGCTCATTGTTGTACAAACACAGACACAGTTTAGCCTCCAGAGGAGTTTTGTGCAAGCAAATCAGGATGAACGCCCAACCACCAAGCCATTAGGAGGAATCCACAGATACACACATGCGCTGAGGAAAATAGTGCATCTCAATTTTCTTCTTTAAAAAACCCCACAGTTGTATAATTACATTTCTGGATTGCCAATATCCACATTCATCTCATCTGCATAATGTAAGCCCATTCTGCCCACAAGCCATTAGTCACTTTGGAATAAGCATTTCAAAACTGTTACTTGGTTTTTTAATGCCTGAAAGGTGGAGACCCCTTGGAGAGAGCTACCAATTACCGCTGCACTCAGGCACCCATTTATTTGTTTGTTCGGCTTGCGCAGATGCTTTTAGTCACAGGGCAAAAATAGATGGCCACTTTCTACATGTGGCTGCTGCATGGAAGTATCACCATTGGAGACACCTCTATGTGGGGAGCTGGTTGCCTGTTGGTGGCTGTGGCAGCAGAGTACTGTATTTTTCGCTCTATAAGACGCACCAGACCATAAGGCACACCTAGTTTTTGGAGGAGGAAAACAAGAAAAAAAATATTCTGAATCCCAGAAGCCAGAACAGCAAGAGGGATCTGGCTTCTGGGATAACCTCTTGCTGTTCTGGCTTCTGAGATAGGTGCGCGAAGCCTCTTCAGGGCAGCAGGATGAAGGCTCCCCCTGCCCCGAAGAGGCTGTGCACGCCTAAGGCAGAAGCCAGGACAGCAAGTGGGGCTCCGTTCCTCCTCCTGCTTCGCAGTTGAGGTGCTTCACTGAAGGGGCGCTGCACAGCTCTCCCTCTCTGCGCAACGCCATTCACTCCATAAGACACACCCACACTTCCCCTTACTTTTTAGGAGGAAAAAAGTGCGCCTTATGGAGCAAAAAATATGGTAATCCTTGTCTCATAACATTGCTGAAGCCTACAGAGAATCAACTTGCTACGTTGCTACAGCTGCATTCTACAATACTCTTCAGTGGTGACCATGTAGGATTTAACATTTAATCTAAAACATGCACAGACAACTCTGACCGTCTATCTACCCATCCAAATAGCTCCTTCCAAGCAGCTCAGGGCAGCACACATCATTTAACCTTCTGGCAACCCTGTGAGGTTGGTTCGGCTAGCACAATGCCTGAACCCCACATCTCATTTGTTTTCTATGATCCTCATTCCATTTGCTTTGTCCCTCTCTGGTGCATTTATTCCTCTGTCACTACCAGACTTCCAAGCCAAACAGCAACAGCCAGCATCAGTATGAGAACATCCTTGGTGGGTAATTACTACCCTCTTGAGCAGGGCCAGTAAGTGATGCTCCTGAACAATAAAAAATACTGAATACACACAGTACTTGGATGGTCAGTGTATGACCCCATAGTCTCAAGTATGCTCTGGTGCTCTCAGGTCCTGCTTGCAGGTTTCTCACCGGCATCTGGACGGCCACAGTGAGAACAGAGTGCTGGACTAGATGGGCCATCCAGCAGGCTCTTTCTTACATCCTTAAAGTATGCACAATTTATGTAAATTTGTACCACAGGGTGGTACTCCAAGTTCTTTGGTGTCTGGCAACACCTTTGCTTTCTTCCCCTATGTATTTTGTTTCCTCTCTTCAGATTGTTAAGCCCATTACTATTATCATTTAGTGCCTAGCCATTTTCGATCCTTTAATACCATTTTAATTGTGCCACAGTGTAATATAAACCACTGAGCCTCTTGGGATTGCCGATCAGAAGGTCAGTGGTTCGAATCCCTGCAGAGTGAGCTCCCAACAGAGTGAGCTCCCATTGCTGTCCCAGCTCCTGCCAACCTAGCAGTTCGAAAGCATGCCAGTGAAAGTAGATAAATAGGTACCACTGCGGCAGGAAGGTAAACTGCATTTCCGCTCTGGTTTCTGTCATGCAGTTCCATTGCGCCAGAAGAAATTAAGTCATGCTGGCCACATGACCCAGAAAGCTGTCTATGGACAAACACCAGCTCTCTTGGCCTGAAAGCGAGATGAGCACCGCAACCCCATTGTCACCTTTGACTGGACTTAACCATCCAGGGGTCCTTTACCTTGACTTTTTTACCTATAAACGTATGCATGGAACAGCCAGATCCCTTTCTTAATAGGTTTATACATTATCATTGCCCTCAGCAGTAAACTTTATTATTATTATTATGTCAGATAAAGCCCTTGATAAAAACTTTTGACATACTTTGTTTTATATCTCATAATATTAATGAAATTGCCTGGAATAATAATAAAAAGTCTAGTCTTCTAGGTAATACATTTATTTTAATGGCGGCAATATGCCCCAACTAGGAAGCAAGATTTAGCTTCTTCCCATGACTTTATGTCCTCCTTCACTGCACAAAACACTGGCAAATAATTCAGCTTGAATTTTTTCACATATCAGAGGTCTTCAAATGGGTATTAAATGGCACGATACCTTAAAAGTTCTTGTTTAAACTACGGTCATTTTATATACATATAATTCCAGTCATGTGCAAATGTATATATGATCTCTATTTGGGGCCTAATGCTATAACCAAAACAGTTTTACAATGATCCCCCAAATGGCATTGACAAAAGGTTTAACATAAATCGGAAATGAAAGTGGGGAGACAGCAAGCCTGCTTTGCCCTCTTTGCCAAAACAAATTTATCTACCATGGCTTCTTCAATATATGAACAACTCAGATTCAGGGAAGGACCACAGCTTGGTGGCAGAGCAAGCACAAGGCTCACAGGTCCAGTCCCTGGTCTCTCCAGGTAGGGCTTCCCTGCCTTAAATCCTGGAGAGCGGCTTGCCAATCAGTGCAGACAACACTGAACCAGATGGACCAATGGTCTGACTCGGCAGAAGACGGTTCCCACGTTTCTTTAGGGAATTCAGCATTCTCATGAATGTTCCAGCCCAATTCCACTCTCATTAATGCCAGCTTCTCCGCAACAAGCACAACAGAACACCTTGTTTTGCCAGTCTTAAAACAACTGCACTGGCTTCTGGTCTTCAGACGAGCACCATTCAGGCTTTGACCCTTACAGCCCTTTGCAGAGGACCATAGGAAGGAATACAGGAATCTGCCTTATATACGGAGTCTAGCTCAGCTCTGTCAACACCAAAGGGCCATGACTCTCCGGGGTCTATCACAGCCCTACCTAGAGATGGAGGAGACTGAACCTGAGGCCTTCTGCACACTAATCATGTTCTCTACCACTGAGCTATGCCCCTTTCCTGAACGTATCTCAAGCATCGTTTGCTCCCACATGAAGTTCTTCCTTAGAGGTATTTCTAAAAAAATCCTCTGCTAGTGGTACAACAGGAAATGGGAGATTTTTCAGTGGTGACACCCTGTTTTTGAAATGCTCTACCAAAGTGGCTTTGCATGCTACTGAATTCGTTAACTTTTTGCCACCAGGTACCTACTTATTTGCCCAGGCTTTTTACAGCGGCTTGGTCCTTGCATTTATTTATTTATTTTATAATTATATATGGCATTGGTAGTTTTGCTGCATGTTTGTTTGTTTTTTTTTAAAAATTTTCCTGGATTTGTTCTGGGAACCCTTTAGGCTTGAAAAAAAGAAGAAACCCTTCAGGGTTGAAAAGTGGAATTCCACCCCGAGGGCTTTACAGCTGCCCTCATCAGCTCTGGTTTTCAAAAGGGCCTTTGAAGAACCATTTGCTTCAAGTGGCTTTTAGCAGAGGTTCTTTCATTTGTTCTGAGGGCTTGCCTTGGCTTACTGGATGGCTACAGTTATTTTTCTGCTGGATTTTACATTGTGTTCTTAATGCTTTAATTAATTTTAAGGATTGCTTGGCTGGGCTTTTTTTTTGAGATTTTGTTAAATACTGTTTTCATTCACGGCCTTTTATCAAAATTATGTTTTATAGTTTTATGTAAGGTGCCTAGGGAGGGCCCTAGAAGGCAGCCTACAAATACTGACAGGAATAAGAAGTATTATTTATTGCCTACTCCTCACTCTAAGGTCCCAGGGTGAGTTAGAACATTAAAACACAGCACAGTGGTACCTTGGGTTTAAGAACAGCTTAGTTTATGAACCACGTGGATTAAGAACGCTGCAAACATGGAAGTAGGTGTTTTGGTTTGTGAACTTTGCCTTGGAATAAGAACATGTTTCGCTTCCTGTTGAGTGTGTTCCATTTGTAAATCGAGTCCCCCGCTGCTATGGGAAAGCACACCTTGGTTTAAGAACACTTTGGTTTAAGAACGGATTTCCAGAACGGATTAAGTTCGTAAACCAAGGTACCACTGTATTAAAAACAGCTTACAACTCCCAAAATAAAGTGAGCCCTAAAAAGATACAACTCAAGTGCCAAAAGCCAGGGTAAAGACGTGTGTTTTCAGAAGCACCTCTGGAATTCTCTGAAAACTGTATGGTGCAGGTGTTTTAGATGCACCTCTGTGGGGATGTTCTGATACTTATTGGCTGCCACAGAGAAATGACCTCTCCCCGAGTGACATCCCCAAATCTCTGAGAACTGCCAGGTAGGCCCTCTCTGCTGATCTCGGCACTCAAGGGGGTTTGTAGGGAAGGAGGAAGGTTGTTTCAGATATTCAGGGCCTAAGTCGTTCAGGGCTTCAAACACCAACATGAGCTCCTTGATTTGGGCCCAGAAACAAACCACCAACCAGGACAGCTGTTTTAAGGTAGGGGTTATACGAGACCTAAATGGAACCGCAGTCAGTAATCTGGCCTCTGCATTTCAGACAAACTGAGGTTTGCGAGTCGTCTTCTTTTTTTTTTTTATAATAATTTTTATTCTTTTTTCAAACAGATAACAAAAGCAACACAAATCAACAGAATTTCCAACTGATCGTTTCATACCCTTCTTTCTTTTGACTTCCCCATACCTCCCCATCCCTGCATCCTTGTTTATTGATTCTTTAGCAACCCTTAGGTTCATTATCTTAATTCCCTTTCATAAAAGTTCCTTTAGTTTTTTTTTTTTGATTACTGCTGCAATTTCTTTACCTCTTACCCCCTGACATCTTAACATTCATCAATTTTACAATTGTTCTTAAGATATATTTTAAATTTCTTCCAGTCCTCTTCCACTGTCTCTTTCCCCTGGTCACGGATTCTGCCCGTCATCTCGGCCAGTCCCATAAAGTCAATCACCTTTGTTTGCCATTCTTCCAGAGTAGGTAGTTCTTGCGTCTTCCAATACTTTGCCAGTAGAATTCTTGCTGCTGTAGTGGCGTACATAAAAAAATTCCTATCCTTCTTTAACACCACTTGGCCAACCATGCCCAAAAGGAAAGCCTCTGGTTTCTTAGGAAAAGTCCACTTAAGGACCTTCTTAATTTCATTATAGATCATTTCCCAGAAAGCTTTAACCCTTGGGCAGGTCCACCAAAGATGGTAAAAGGTGCCTTCAGTCTCATTACATTTCCAACATTTATTATTAGGCAAATGGTAAATTTTTGCAAGCTTGACTGGGGTCATGTACCACCGATAGATCATTTTCATAATATTTTCTTTTAAAGCATTACATGCAGTAAATTTAATACCGGTGGTCCATAACTGTTCCCAGTCAGCAAACATAATATCATGACCGATATCTTGTGCCCATTTAATCATAGCTGATTTCACCATTTCATCCTGTGTATTCCATTTCAACAGCAAGTTATACATTTTTGATAAGTTCTTAGTATTGGGTTCCAACAGTTCTGTTTCTAGTTTTGACTTCTCTTTCTGAAATCCTATTTTTCTGTTCTGTTTAAATGTCTCATTAATCTGATGATAATGCAACCAATCTCGAACCCTAGGCTTTAGTTTCTCATAACTCTGAAGCTTCACCCTTTCACCATCATATTCTAAAATTTCATGATATTTTGGCCATTTAGAGTCCATAGTTTGCGAGTCGTCTTCAAGGGCAGCACCACACAGAGCGCATTGCAATAATCCAATATAAACGAGTACAGTGGCCAAGTCAGCTCTGTCCAAAAAAGGTCACAGCCGGCAAAGTAGCTGAAAAAAGGTACTCCTTGCCACTGCTTCCCGTGACAGTGTCAAATCCAGGAGAACCCCTAAACTGTGAGCCTGCTCCTTCCAGGGAGCACAACACCTGTCCAAGACAGGCCACCTCCCCACTTCCAGGACATGAGAACCCAAGACACATAATACCCCTGCTGTCTCTTCAGGATTCAGTTTTTTGGGGCTCTATTCCAACCCATCACTGCCTCCAAGCACTGGTCTTAACACCTCAACTGCCTCTCCTGATTCAGATGGAACAGAGAGACAGAGGTGGATGTCATCTGCATATGGAAGGCACCTTACTCCTAATCCAGGCTTCCTCAAACTCAGCCCTCCAGATGTTTTTGGCCTACAACTCCCATGATCCCTAGCTAGCAGGACCAGTGGTCAGGGATGATAGGAACTGTGGTCTCAACACATCTGGAGAGCTGAGGTTAAGGAAGCCTGTCCTAATATCTCGATGACAGCTCCCAGAGGCTTCATACAGATGGCAAATAGCATGGGGGACAAGATGGAACCCTATGGGACACCACAGAACAGTAGCCTCCCATGAGTACTTTCTGGAAATGGCTCTGGAGGTAGGTGCGAAACCACTGAAGTATAGTGCTCCTCAAACCCAGCCTGAGATGGCTCTGAAGGATGCCATGGCCAACAGTATCAAAAGCTGCTGGGAGATCAAGGAGAGAAAGCAGGATTGGGTTCCCCCACCCCACCTCTCTCCTAATAAATGTTATCAGAAAAGGCAACCCAAGCAGTTTCAGCTCCATGACCATGCCTGAAGCCAGACTGGAACAATAAAAAAAGTTACCATAAAAACAGAAATTCATAAATAACAGGGTTCTTACGGGCCAGGAAAAGCCTAGGCTAAAAATGTGCATCTTCACATGTTGGAATTTGTTGTTTTTATTCTGTAATTATTATTGGTTTTTGAACATTTTACTGCTTTTGAGCTGCCTGCACTGTTTGTGAACATAATATTGACATGTTGTACAAACAAGGTTAAGGAGGTTGGAAAATATTTTTTTTATCTTTTCTAACTTTGAGTTTGAGGGAAAATAACCTTGCTATCTTTCTACGAATCCAGATGTTTCCATCCTTAAGGGTTTGATTAAAGACAGCAGGAAGAGGTGTTATAAAACATTCAGATATGAATTTTAAGACTTTGCAGTGAAGCCAACTCTGCAAAGTGTTTTACAGTTCTTCAGACCTTCAAGAGCGAGTTCAAGCTCATTAGCCTTCAGTATTTCTCTATCTTCATAAAGGAGTCTAGAGAAATGAATCTGTTTTCAGTAATTTCCATATCCAATAAGCTATTTTCATTGTAACGAGTTTCGGGCTCTATGATTTTATGAAATGCTACCACTACCCCCAAATCTCATAGGAACAGTTTCCAAAATATGCAGTTATGTACAAGATCAACATTTTTTCTTCAGCACAACAGAGGCTGCAATATCCATTTTCCAATTTCTTTTTCTTTTTTAGAAAAAAGAATGAAAGAAAATGCATTAGTAACTGATCTTGCAAATCAAAACAAATTCAGGCCTGTCTGGCTCTCCTATGTACTAATTCAGCATCTTTGGAGTTTGTTGTGCTTCCATATTTGCAATTCTTTGTCCTCTGCCAAAGCCAAATAAAACTATAAAACAGCTTCAGATTAAAACAAGAACAACATAACCTTTTCAGTATCAAATGGCATTGTCAAGCAACCTGATTTTTAAAAATATGTTTTCTATTATAAGACTATGGAACAGGTTAGCATGAAACTAATACAAAAGAAAAGCAAAAGAATGCACAAATCATCCTTTGCCATTTGTACAAGATTACACCTGTAAGCAGATGTTGTATTAAAAATAAGAACACTGGACTTCAGGGGGAATAAATATATTACATACCCATTTCTCCCCAGTGCTTGCTCTCCAGCTCACTAAAGGAAAATAAACATATTGTGGCTTATTGCCTCTCCCCACCCTGACTCGATCTACATATAAAGGTAAAGGTAAAGGTACCCCTGCCCGTACGGGCCAGTCTTGCCAGACTCTGGGGTTGTGCGCCCATCTCACTTAAGAGGCCAGGGGCCAGCGCTGTCCGGAGACACTTCCGGGTCACGTGGCCAGCGTGACATCGCTGCTCTGGTGAACCAGAGGCAGCACACGGAAACGCCGTTTACCTTCCCGCTGGTAAGCGGTCCCTATTTATCTACTTGCACCCGGAGGTGCTTTCGAACTGCTAGGTTGGCAGGCACTGGGACCGAGCAGCGGGAGCGCACCCCGCCGCAGGGATTCGAACCGCCGACCTTTCGATCGGCAAGTCCTAGGCGCTGAGGCTTTAACCCACAGCGCCACCTGCGTCCCACCCCGATCCACATATAGCAAGATACAAATATATTTGCAAATCTTATGACACTGGGTTCTTAGGCATTGACAAATATTCATACACTGTAGAATTGGTAGGCTGCTACAGGCTCTGGTGTTCCTACTTAGGCTGGAAAAAGCTACTATATTTTATCTAGTTCCTTTGATTAGTGGAATACTATAAGCTGGGACCATGCATGCACATACACCATACTTTCAGAGCACATGACTTTTTCCAAAGAATCCTGGGAACTGCAGTTTACCCCCACAGTACTGCAATGCATGGCACTCTTAAGCTATAGTTCCCATAATTCTTTGGGGGTAAAGTCATGTGCTTTAAATGTGGTTTAAATGGTGTGTACACAGCCAGCTAAGGGATAAAGCATATGCACTGTATGACAAAATTTCCATGTTCGATCTCTAGGTTTTTTGTTTTTTGTTTTTTAAAAGGATGGATACTGAGTGACAGGACACCTCTGCCTGAGGTGGGAGAGCCAGTGCCAGTCCAAGTGCACAGTAAAGGGTTACTCTGACAGGATATAGGGCAGCTTCCTACTTCTATAGTAATACAGTGGTACCTCTGGTTAAGAACTTAATTCATTCCGGAGGTCCACTCTTAACCTGAAACAGTTTTTAACCTGAGGTACCACTTTAGCTAATGGGACCTCCTGCTGCCGCTGCACAATTTCTGTTCTCATCCTGACGTAAAGTTCTTAACCCGAGGTACTACTTCCGGGTTAGCGGAGTCTGTAACCTGAAGCATTTGTAACCCAAAGCGTTTGTAACCCAAGATACCACTGTATAGTCTACTAGCGTGCGACAATTTTAAAGCTAAGGTGGTAAATATGCATAGACCAAGTGATGGTTGGACTGAGTCTCATGACTTGACCAGATAGCTTCCCTGGAGAGGGGGAAAACAAGGCCGAGGAATGCAAACTGTGAGGTGTCTGCCTTGGACCCTTTCATAGCCTTAACACCCAACTGCAGCTTCCCTCAAACTTCCCCACAGAGTGCAGAGATGCAGGATAGCTCCTCTTCATCAGGGCCAGAAACATCTCCCCCAGTCTATTGTGCTGTGACACCCTGCTTCAAGTCTGGCTGGAAATGTCCCCTGACCAATCCTCACCGAGGGCTGGCCCTACCATGAGGCAGCGTGAGGTGGCTGCTTCAGGCGGCAGATGTTGGGGTGTGGGTCAGTCTGTGGCAGTGAGGTGTTGAAGAGAGGATTGTGTGCCACACAGCCTGCCCCATACCTCCTAAGCCAGCACACTGTCCTCGGGTGCAATGAAGAATGCTGTCCTGTTGTTAGCGTTGAAGTAAAATTCAACTACCTGTCCAGTCAGCTTCACTATGCATGGAGCAGGAGAGGGTGCCATCTTGGCCTTTGTGTCGGACAGCAAAATGCCTTGACAGGAATAATGAGTGCAGAGTTATCTGATAGCAGGTTATTGAGTGCTACAGAAAAGGTCTGAATAAAGGCATGAGTTTTGAGAAAGGAAATGCTAGTGGCCAAAAAGCAAGGAGTAAGTAGCAACTGCCAAGGCCACAGAGGCCTGAGCAACAAACAGGTCATTGGAGTGGTTGCCTTGCCTATAAGCAACATGAAATACAGAGCCAAAGGGAAAAAGCATTCTGGGAAGGGTATGAATCCAACTTTTTTTTTCTTGAACCAAGAACAGTATTGTCCCTTTAATTAGAAGTTTGAGAACCGCTGGTTTTTTTACTTTCTGGGACATGGTGAAATGCTGCCTTTGGCTTCATTTTGCCAAAATGTAATGAAATACGCGGAACGTTCTACAGCAGCCTACAAATCTGAGGAAAATATGTCTAAATTGGGGCCTTTTTCCAGTGTGTGTGGGAAGGGGGAAGTGTCCCAAATCACTCTCTGAAAGAAAGGGGGAACAAAGCCCAATTTCTAGAAAGCCCAACTGGTGGAAACTGAGAAGGGGAGTGAAGTCTGTGTGCGACAAACAATCTATGCCTATTGCTGCAGGGGTCACCCTGCAGGGTTCACCCGTGTGTCACCCTTGAGAAGCACATAGAGCTGATGAAAGAAGTCTTTCCCACTTCCTCTCTCAGTTCCAGGTGCTTTTCAAGGTTCTGATTAATTCATCGGAACCCAACTTTTAACCCAGATCAATTGGGAAAGTGAAGTGTGTGCCTGCACACTTTCTATTTTGCCATATCTGTGGTGGTGGTGATGATGGTGGGGAGGGGGAGCTGATCTGGGGCAGGGGGGAGGGAGAAAGAAAAGTGACCAGAGGGTGGCACTCATGACACTTGCTCAAAACTCCAAAAAGGTGGCTGACCTCTGGCTTACTTACTGCACATGGGGGAAGATACCTTCCACATTTCTACAAGAACTGGCATGGGTATTCTACAGTGAAAGGACCCCACATGCTATGTCCTTCCAGCTAGTGCAGTCATGGTGGTGCAGCAGCCACAATTTGGAGGAAGTGTTTGCAGTGACCTCATCAATGGTGTAGTGCCAAATTTTGAACTGGAGGTGTTCGTGATGGCAGGCCCCACAGACACGCACCAAAAATGCAGGCATTATTACATATGCACAAATACAAACACCCTCCAAATAGCAGCAGTACATAATACCACCCAGTTTGTGAGCATCAAGCTGAGTGTAACCCTCTGCACAGATTCATGAGTGCAAGCTTTGCTGCTCTTGGTGGTGCTTACATCTGACTGCATGCTCTCAGCTTCAGCTTGGAAGGCACGTTGGTATTTCACAAAAAATAGATGTTCAGCCAGCTGGAAGGCAGCCGCCAGCTTTTAATTAGAAACGCAAATGGTCTTGAAAAGAAGGTTTTCCATTTAAACCATTAAAACATGAAGTAGGAACCTCATCGAAGAAAAGAGAGAGAGAGAAAGAAAGAGAGGCAATATCCAGCTTTTGCTACCCCCTTTCCCCTGTGCTAACCTGTCACAAACAAAACTGAAAACCTCATTCTCCTTCACTTGGACTGAAGATGGTCAAGAGTTATGAGGTGCTCTCGCAGATGATGCCATTACTCCTGCTTCAAAAAAGTCCCGGAACTGAACACCCCAACCCAATGCTATACCACTGGATCCTGAGGTAGAAAGAGGGACACACAGAATGGCTTTCCAATTATTAGGTAGCATTTGCACTTTCCATCCCCCCTCATGCCTCAGCCATCACCACATACATTCACTGTCTTTCACATTTTAGAAACCCTTTCACCTTTACTAGTGATCCACAGATGCCTCACTGAAGTTGCTACATCCCAGGTGAAATAAAGGCATCCACCAGCACACCCAATCAACATCCAGACCATACTCCATGGCTGTTTGGTTTTAAGCAGCTAATTCGTTAAGGCCTGGCTTCCTTTTGACTGGAGAGGTAGCAGCAAATTAACAACTCATTTGTTACTTATTAGCCCACTCTCCTCGCAGAATCAGACCCAATATGTCAGAGACCACGTTTAAAAGCTCAGGGAGGCACCTGGGTCTGAACAAATTCAGAGCACAGTGGAAACCGAGTAATATATTCTGGAAGTCAACAAAAGCCAAGTGAGCATATTTCATTCCTCCCGTTATGCGTCACACAAAATTATAGTTTTGCTTTCTCAGGATTATGCCAGCCTATAACCTCCCTTTAAAAAATAAATAAATCTACAAACCATTTAGCCCCACACGAATTTTGCATCTCTCTCCACAGCTGTGGCTTACCTTGCATGCTCCAGAAAAGCTCACTTTTCTAGCAGGAGTCTTTGAGGTAGTGCAACACTTGTGTCTAATGCTGCCCTTCAGGTCTCCCAAAAAACTGAACTGACATGCTCCCGTTTGCCGAGAGAAGTTTCAGCAGGGGAAAGAATGAGGAGGTCTGAAGGAGGAGCTGCCGCCTCATTCAAACGATTTCACGGCCATTTGGAAGCTTTTGCTTTCACTGCACAAAAGTTAAATCTGAGCATAGACGGCGTTTTCCTGCCCTGTTCCGGAAATCAGGATAACCAAAACCAATACTGAGCTTACGAGAAATGCTTCTTCCATGTGTTCTGCTTGGCAGACACCACAAGCCATGGCAAAGAAACACGTGATGTTTATAAATACAATATGGCTTGTGTTGTCATAACCTCTCAATGACAAAGCACTAGAAAGAAGCAGACAGCGATGCTGCGGGAAGGATGAGGTTTGGTATCCTGCGGACAGTCGATATCGAGCCGACGTGCAGTCACATCTCTCCCCTAAAGTAAACAGAGTCCCAAGCGAAGTAGCAGGAGCAGAGAAGCACCATATGGGACCTTTTAAACCAATTTGAAGGAGCCTCAGCCATACCAGACTTTTAAAAATACTAATTGCTTAAATATCTGCTTTCCGCGCCAGATAACGGGTCCAGTGTTGCAACTCTAAAACAAACGACTTCATTGCGGGGATTGCTGGCAGTTTTGCAATCCTGATCCAGGACATTTGCCTGACTTCTTCTCTTTCCTCCTTCAAAGGAAAAGGAAAGGGGGGTGGGGAGGGGGGGGGGAAGGAAGCACTTTTTCACCTTGCTTTTCCAGCTTGATTTATTGAATATAAGAACATATGATCCCTGCTGGAAGTGACCAAAGGTCCATCTACCCCAGCATCCTGTTCCCACATTGGCCAACCGGATGCCTGTAGGAAGGACATCCTCTGCCCCTTCTGCAGTTTCCAGCAAGTGGAATTCAGAAACATTCAGTGGAGGGAGAACGTAGCCAATGTGGCTAGCAGCCACTGACAGCCTTATCCTCCACGAATTTGTCTAAGCCTCTTTAAAGCCATTCAAGAGGGTGGCCATCGCTCTATCTCCGGGGAGCAGATTTCACAGGTTAACTATGCTCTGTGTGAAGTTCTCTCTTTTGTGCGTTCCAAGACCTCCATCACTCTGCTTTATTGGATATCTCAGAGTTCTAACATTATGAGTGGGAGAAAACTCATACCCTTCTATCATATCCTCAGCTGCTGGCCTTCCCCTCCAACCCCCCACCCCTAAAAAGCCTCCAAATATTACAACCAATCTATATAGATGAGATACTGACTGAAATGAGCACGAGGGAATGGACAGTCCTGCTCACTGCAAAAAGAGCCCTTGGAGCGCATCCTCTGAGCCCAATTCTCCCTTGATCCTTTGAGCCCCAGGCTGAAGAGATGAGAGAAGTAAGCCAGCCACTACCACTTGCCTGGCCATTGGGGTGTGTGTGTGTGTGTGTGTGTGTGTGTGTGTGTGTGGAACTGACACGCTGCCCCATTTTCTCAGGGATGCTCTCCAGTGCCAAGGCTACATAAACACCAGCAGCTTAAAGCACAGTGAAGACATCCACACACCCCACAATTCTGCATTTCAAGTCACATTTGCCCATTGTTGTACACACCTGAAAGGGGGTGGGAATGTCTTCACCCAACATACATTTTATGTTTGGTTTCCTCATGCCTGCAACCGTCCCATCCCCCAGCCCCCCTCCAATTGAAGGAACTGCTTTCTGAGCACAAGCAATGGCTAACGCGAATGTACACACATCAGCTTAACTGAGAAGTGAATGTACCTCGCATCTTCAGATCTGATGGAAGCTAGTTTGGAAGGGAAATGCACCAAACGGCAGCATCTCAAAAGAAACAAGAAGATAGTTATGGATTGTAGCTAACCTCCACGTGTAAAGGTAAAGGTAAAGGGACCCCTGACAATTTGGTCCAGTCATGACCGACTCTGGGGTTGCGGCGCTCATCTCGCTTTATTGGCCGAGGGAGCTGGCATTTGTCCGCAGACAGCTTCCAGGTCATGTGGCCAGCATGACTAAGCCGCTTCTGGCGAACCAGAGCAGCACATGGAAACGCCATTTACCTTCCCGCTGGAGCGGTACCTATTTATCTACTTGCACTTTGTGCTTTCGAACTGCTAGGTTGGCAGAAGCTGGGACCGAACAACGGGAGCTCACCCCATCGTGGGGATTCGAACCGCCGACCTTCTGATCAGCAAGTCCTAGGCTCTGTGGTTTAACCCACAGCGCCACCCGCGTCCCTAACCTCCACGTGTACGTGGCTACAAAATCCAGCAGTTGGAAGCACATTGTAGCCTGAGCTATGGCATACACAACCCAAGACAGCAGCATACTTGCACCCCACCATTTTGGGGGGCCAGAGGGATTCGTTTCTGTATGTTCAGCAGTCTTTTGCCATTAACAGAAATTTAGTCATTTGCCATTAGCAAAAACTGAAATCATTCATCTGTATGGGCCTTTAGGATGTCCAAACACAAGCATTCCACTTTGCAAATGTAGGAAACATATCCAACTGCTTTAAATAGGCTGTTCTTATTAGCCATTTCATGGTGGGCAGGCACAAAACTAGACAAGAAGAAAAATGGTCATGGCAATATATAATTTTGCTTATCACTGATATAATATAAACACCCCCCCCCCAAAAAAAAAACCATGCAAAATAAATATACTCACAAAGTTTCAAGCAATAAATGACATCTGTGCAATCTCTGGTTTTGACCTAATTTTAATTCTCCCCCTCTCTCCGTCTCTCAATTCAGTGGAGCTGGTCTCATGCTCTCATTTCATTCAGTCCTACAACTGTCATCAGAAACATGGAGGGGAAGGATCGGCAGCATTTCAGGGAGCTTCTTGAAAGTCTTTATTTAGTTATGACTTTCTCACATTTAATAAAAGTTAAATTAAAATACGTGTTTAACGTAGTTCTGCTCACGACATGCACTGACTACAATAAGCTCCAGAAAAATTAAAACAGCAGGAGGGGCGCAGTTTATGCTCCTGAATATCTTTGGCAGTCCTGTGGATTCTGCACATCTAGTTTAAATTTGATGCATTTTTCACTGCAATCATACAACACAGTTTCACGGCTCATCAAATTTGCAGCTCAGTTCACTGATGCTCCAGAGCCACTCATGCCACCGTTTCTCCCCTATTTATCATTTCTATAGCATACTCATTTTAAAGTGTAACATGCCTTTGCATCTATCCTCTAAACAACCCAGTGAGATAGGCCACTATTATTCCTGTTTATAGGTGGCTACCAGAACTGAGACTTGCCCAAGGCCATAGAAACAGTCACTGGCAGAGGTGGGACCCGTAGTCTTGAACAATCTTTCTACAAACAGCGATTCCTCAGGAATGTAACCCAGATTATTCAGGGGAAAGTATGTAACAGCCATTAGATGAAATTACAGATTGCATAAAATTGGGTTTGAGAAGAACGTCATTTATTAGAAAGATGGCTTTCAAAAATGTGAAAATTGCTTAAAATAAATAAATAAATATACTGTATCCCCCCCCCCCTTTTTGGTGAAATACTGGAAGTTCTGGCCACTAGGGGGAAACCTTCACCAGAAAGTTTAACCATGGGGGGGGGGGGAGTAATATGTAAAAGTTACCAAGTGGTGGGTTTTCCCTGTACAGTGGTACCTCGGGTTACAAACACTTCGGGTTACAGACTCTGCTAACCCGGAAGTAGTACCTCGGGTTAAGAACTTACCTCAGGATGAGAACAGAAATCGTGCGGCGGCAGTGGAAGGTCCCATTAGCTAAAATGGTACCTCAGGTTAAGAACGGTTTCAGGTTAAGAATGGACCTCCGGAACGAGTTAAGTTCGTAACCAGAGGTACCACTGTAAACAACTGCATGAGCACTTCTTACAATTCTGGTGATGGAACTGGAACTTTACCTAATGCTAGAAGGAGTGCTGGTGCTAGGATATTTTGTGCTGTAGACAAGGCTAACTACTTGCACCCCAAATACAGTGTGTGTGAATCTGAATAGAACTGTGTCTCTTTTGAGGTCTGTGCCCTAGACAGCTGCCTAAGTTGGCCTAATGACAGCAGACGCCTTGGCTAGAAGTCATTGTTTTTGCAAATAGTTGAGTGAATAGAGAATTTAAGCTGCGCAAAACAGGAAGGTAAGGCATCAATGTAATACATGTGGCAGGTAACAGTTTTTCATCAGCAAATAGATACAATCCTATTTCCAGTGAAAGAAAGGGTTCAGTGTGGCTCTTTAACAGTCTGCACCTGAACTTTAGACACAGTGGCACTTTTTATTACTTTACTCTTCCTGAAAGAAACTGCGTATGCAGTGAGGAAGCGGAATGAATTAATATCTTGACTTTTCCCTCCCCCCCGCAAACAGCAAGGGTAATAACATTTTCCAGAAGGAAAAAAAAATGCTTCCTTAGATTTAAGCAAGGGATATGTATGTCTGAGGAATAGAAGCCATATAAGAGATAACCCTTAAATCCAGCTGCCCCTTCTGAAAAGGAGTAAATTGGAAAATGGGAAGATGAAAAGGAGAAGGTGGACAAGGACAGACCTCCATGGAAAGGCTTCGATCGTGTGTTTGGCATTTCTTGCCTCTGAAGTGGTTTTACCCTCTACGATCAATACCCGACGCCTGGAAAGGATGGCCGATCCTCCCGGATACAAGTCTTGCTTGGGTTAAAAAGTAATTAAAGCAGTTGCCCTCCAAGGCAGCAAACATTCTTTCCTTGCAATCTGTTCTGCTGGAGCAGTTCTAAACCAACAGCACCCTGGGCTGGGCTGCCATTTGAAGGGAAAAGGAAGCTGAACTTGATGGTGGAGAGCAAATCATCCACGCCCAACGGTTGTCCCTAATAATGTACTCAACTTTATTCAACAGCATATTATCAATGGCATAAAAATGCAGCCAGTCCTGTCACACTGGGTCAAGCTAACTATATATATATGAATGAGAAATCTTATTACAACTAGAGAAGCATTAAGAGTTCCAGCTTCTGAGGGCGGAAGGACAGTCTTGCCTGTTAATAGATGTTGGACCTACAAAGAAGTCTTTGCTTTGTGCACATAAAACTCCCACTTATTCCATTACAAGTACAGTCAAAGGAAGGGGAAGCAGGGAAAGATACCTCACCCAGCTTGCCTTTCACTATCCTGCTAATGTTTTCTCCATGCTGCTTCACCGATCCCTCCCCTCCTCCTCCTCCTCCCTCCCCATTTTTTATGAGCTAAATGTAACAAAAGCAGGTAACTGGGTGCTTCTTCCATGAAGTCTCTGTCCCATCCTGCTAGGTTTTTAGAGGCACTTACCTGAAAGAACCGTTCCTTGAATGTGAACGCCATTCTGTCCATCTCCCCAATGGCTGCCCAAGTTCTGACTCTGCTTAGCTCGTGAAAGCTAATAACATCACAGCTCCAAGCGAGCTGGCTGCAGATCAGGAAATGAATTTTCTTGGCAGAGGTGCACATTTTAACATGCCACCTGCCGTGTGACATACCTCCACAGAGTCACTGGAGAGCCGGGCAGAAGTAGAGAGAGAAACTGTTTCACAGAAAGCAACACCTCGCTGCCCAGCGTATATATATATAGAAATTACCAGCCCCTGCTACGTTAATAACTCCAGCAAGGCTTTAATGCACTCAGACTCTAAATGCAAAGCACCGAAGTGGGCGTGCAAGAAAACTCTGAAACAGATGCGCGGTTATAAAGGCCGTATTTTTACAGGTGGTTTTCACAACGTTTGACATCCGCTTCAAAGTCCTATATGACTTACTAAAAAACCAAGCGGCCCACATGGTAATAACACATTCCTTGGCCCGATACACTTTTATCCAGAGGAACATACATCAAAGAATATTTTCCTTAAGGAAAGATTTCACCTGAACAACAACAAAAAAAGACACTTAACAGGGTTTCTCACGGGCAGCAAAAGCTTGCCGCCATTTTAAAATGGCTATTTTGTGCCAGCGGCCATTTATTACTTCTTTTGGAATGCAATGGCTATGAAGGTGTAGCCTTAAATAGATCCCAGACAAAAACTAACTAGTTGCACCTGAATCCTGTCCCACATGCTGAAGAGATTCCACGTGCAAATCGATCCTCTTCAGCACAGGATGGGGAAGCTTTTCCAGACTGTGGGCTGCATTCACTCACAGGATTCCTCCTTGGGCCTGCATGCCATTGGTGCAAAGGACCAAAGGTAAACACTGGCGTAGCCAGAGGCAAACATAGGCAAGGAAACAGATGTGACTCTTATCTTTGTACAGTAGGCCACATTCTTCAAATGCAGAACCCAGAAGTTTATAAACACAGAGGGAGAGCTGTCTCCATCCAGGAAGGCAAGAGGCATCACCACAGTCCAAGGTCTCATTTCAGCCTGGCAAAACCACTTGAGGTGAACAGGGAGGATCCATGGCCTAGGGAGAGGGCTTGTAGCCTAGGCAAAATTCAAGGTCTAAAAGAGAATTTGGCCCCAGATCCTGAAGTTCCCTACCTCTGCTTTAATATTTTACAGCTGTCCAGGGAGAGCAGCCGCTAGCTACATCAATTTAAATTACACAAAGCACCAATAAATATTTGGGACTGTGTCTCATCCACATCAATATTGACAAGCGGAAGTGTTAGACCTACAATGAAAACCTCACTGAACTCAACAGGGCTTGCTCCTGAAGCGACTACATAAGACTGCGAGGTTTCTGTTTTGGCATAAGTTGCATATGTGCCTAACTCTCCCAACTTAAACCAATGTGAGAGCAAGGATACGATACGATAATTTTTATTGTCATTGTCCCATACAGAACAACGAAATTGAAAAGGATTATGGGACACCAATCAGAAGAGGGTAGAATCCAAAGCATATCTATACAGAAGTAAGTCCTACTGAATTCTCTAAGGCTTATTCCTTATTCGATAAGGCTTATTTCTGGGTTAGAAGTGTAGATGTAGTCAGCAATACTTTGCCTCCTAGAAGGCAGTCTGAAAGTATCTTAAAGGTAAAGGTACCCCTGCCCGTACGGGCCAGTCTTGACAGACTCTGGGGTTGTGCGCCCATCTCACTTAAGAGGCCAGGGGCCAGCGCTGTCCGGAGACACTTCCGGGTCACGTGGCCAGCGTGACATAGCTGCTCTGGCCAGAGCCAGAGCCAGAGCCACACACGGAAACGCCGTTTACCTTCCCGCTGGTAAGCGGTCCCTATTTATCTACTTGCACCCGGAGGTGCTTTCGAACTGCTAGGTTGGCAGGCGCTGGGACCGAGCAGCGGGAGCGCACCCCGCCGCAGGGATTCGAACCGCCGACCTTTCGATCGGCAAGCCCTAGGCGCTGAGGCTTTAACCCACAGCGCCACCTGCGTCCCTTCTGAAAGTATCTTAAGATTCAAATAAACTGCCTTGGTTTGGTTAACCAGCTGATGACAGATCCCTTTCCCTTTCAAAGTATGATTTCTCACCACCAGGACTAAACAGTTACCTCCTGGAACCCTGATTAGCACTTCACAGAGGTTTCTCCTAACCTCTGTTATGTTAGATTGTATTATGAGATCCTGAATTAAGCAAGAACCTTGGTGAGCACCAATAGCAGTTACTACTGAAGGAGAGGGTTGAGGACTCCCCATCATTTACTAACCAGTAAGCAAACAACAGAATTGGTATCTGCACTAGAAATATCAATCAGCCCTTAAAAGGAGCCATTGGGGCAGATTTTCAAACATTATTTAACAGTAGACATTGGGGGGGGGAATAAAAGATAAGTTCAGGCATGTGTGCTACTCCATGCAGGTTTGTATCATACAAAGAGAGACAATTAGAGAACAGCAAGAAAAAAACCATGACTTACCCTTACATCTCCATTTACAGCTCTGGGCATGTGATTGAAAGCATGTGCAGGATCTTTGTTGTAAACTTTAAGAAAAGATCTGTCTTGAATGTTCCTAGAATTGAGAACAAAACAAAGTAACTAAGAATCAGCATTAAAGAGAGTTGAAATAACATTAGTTTGCCCAGTTTGCTGCCCCTAGCCCTAACAATTCAGATATCACCATGGTAGGAACCAACCAATGAAAAACTCTCTCCAACAGACAGACACCTCAGCTCTTACTTATCCCTTGGGAGGCATAATTCTTTCAGAAGAAATACACACCCTTTCAAATTAAGATATTTTTCAGTTTAATTAAAGCTCCTGGGTGCAGGGACTTATGAAAGCAAAGCTCATTTTACATTTCAATTAAGTTCAGTTGTTCTTCACCAACAATGAACTCAGATTTCCCCTCCTTTTTGTAATAAACATAGACCAAAATAAAACATCATTTTTTAAAAAGGAAACAGGAGAATACTTGCACATATTCAGTCTCCCATGACCCAAATCCTATGCTTGATAATGTAAGTCGTATGAATTCAGGAGGACTTACTTCTGAGTATACATATCTGGAATCCAGCTGCAAATCATTTCTAAACATATTAACCAATATCAGCTCTGCCAATTTTGACTCAAAATGGGCAATAGGCAATAGGAAGGAAAGAGCTTCCATTTCAAAATTAGTTTTAAAAAGTTTAAAGATAAGTTTACAGTTAACAAAGCTATAACATTGATGCAACAATTTAAAAAGCCAGTTGTATTCCAGTCAGCTTCAAAACCTACCTTACGAACAGTTTATGGATTAGAGACCTGAAACAATCCCTGCCTTTTTCTCCTTCAGGAATAATCGGCCACAAAGACTGCAATCTAAACACACTTATGTCCTCTTAAAACGACGCTGCCTTTCATTAAACACTCTCCGGAGAATTTGCACATAAGACTGAATTCCTTTGCTCCAGGTGCATCTACAAGTTTAGTGGGCTGATCTTAATCACTGGGATTATCGGGGGTGGGGGTGGGGGGGGAGAACACATGGTGAAGGATTTTTGGACAGGTCTTGTTTCTTTTAAAGTCACACTGCGGTTGGTAATTGCCTTGAATCTGTAACTAGTCAGAACTTGCAGCGCTGCTGCTGTTGACTTCAAGCAGCCTGTCAGGAAAAGCAGAGTGCTGAAGAGACAGATCTGCCCTAGCAGTTAAGAAGCATAGGGTTAATTAGACATTAAGCACGATTGAGAGTTAGCGCTGAAGGGTAACCACAGCAAAATGCCCACAGACATCCCTCAACGTGCTGTAGCTCAGGATGCACACACACCATCCCCCTTAAAGCACATTCAAAACACTTCCTTTCCCTCAAAGAATTCTGGGCACTGTAGTTCAACCGCCACAGTGATACAATTCCCAGCAATGCTAGCAAATGACAGTGTCCAGAATTCTTTGAGGGGGGGAAATGTGCTTTGAATGTGCTTTAAAGGTGTAGTGTGTACAAGTCTCGGGTACAAAGGATAGTTCACACATCCACAACACTATTAGCCACTTTTCAAGGATGGATCTACACTCAGAGCGTCTTAAGACAATATACTGATTCAGACACAACAGGAAAAGCGAGCCGCTCATATACATATTCCTCTTCCTATAACGTATTTTTCACTCTATAAGACACACTTTTCCCCTCCTAAAAAATAAGGGGGAAAGTGTGTGCATCTTATGGAGCGAATGCAGGCTCCATGGCTTCGCCTTGCTTTCGCTGAAGCCAGGAGAGCAAGAGGGATCGGTGCACACCGATCCCTCTTGCTCTCCTGGTTTCGGTTCACTGGAGAGGCGCTGCACAGCTTTCCCTCTCTGCGCAGCGCCCCTTCAGCAAAGTGGGAGGAGAAATGGAAGGGGCTCCTTTTCTCCTGCCACTTCACTGAAGGGGCGCTGTGCAGAGAGGGGGAGAATATTTTTTTTTTCTTGTTCTCCCCCTCTAAAACTAGGTGCGTCTTAAGGTCAGGTGCATCTTATTTAGCGAAAAATACGGTAATTTGAAACAGAGACAAGAACCTGTGCCATTCTGACTGCTTTTAGACTACACTCCAGCCATCTCCTGTCAGCATGG
The DNA here is from genome assembly GCF_951804945.1 of Podarcis cretensis. NCBI lineage: Eukaryota > Metazoa > Chordata > Lepidosauria > Squamata > Lacertidae > Podarcis > Podarcis cretensis. The sequence goes on from NC_137181.1 coordinate 22,534,876, forward strand.
CCAGTGATATAGAAAGCTAAAGCTGCTTTCTACCTTGGGAGTTTTCCCATTCCTCTTGCAGGAAAGATGTGAAAAGTTGTGCTTGGATAACAGGAGGATTTAGAGAGACAAAAAAATGTGAAGTCCTCCTTTCTGATCTGTAACCCTTTTACACTGTACCATGTCTTAACAACCCAACCTAACCAAAGCAACATTATTATTGTTGTTGTTGTTGTTGTTGTTGTTACTTACTTACTTATTTACTTACTTACCTTACATCACTTAATTCATAATAGATATTCCTGCTCTCATCTTTGATGTATATTGCCACACTGGGGGACTCCAGCATTTTCATTGTCAGCTGCTGGGGGAAGGCACTTACAAAAAGAGCACGGATCGTATCTGTGCTCGTGATCTCATTGGGCATCCTTAGCTGTTTAGTTTCATCTCCGTATTGAAGGTACAAAACACCTATGAGGACAAAAAAACAACAAGAACATCTTGGTTGACATGAATGAAGTAGGAATATCAAGCTTCATTCTGGATACGAGTTAAAGAGGCCTGTTTGCACAAAGGGCTCGTGATACATATATCAACTCTCTAATTCAGTATTGGAAAAGGAGTATAATTCTCTGTGGCTATTGATTATATGCTCTCAAGAAGTACAGATGCTGCAAGGAAGGTTGTTGTTGTTGTTGTTGTTGTTGTTGTTGTTGTTGTTGTTATTATTATTATTATTATTATTATTATTATTACTATTATTATTCTGTTCTTCAGCCAGGGCCATTTCAGTCTTGCAACTGAAAGGATACTTTTTTCCGGTGGCTCAGTATCTGCCGCAAACCTTGATGTCTGGCAAAGAGAGTTTAAAAACCTGCAGAATGTTTCACCTCGCTGGTTCAACATAAATATCCTAGTTTTGTCATTCTGTCCCTCTCATGCTGTGTGACTAGCATGATGTCTGGGTTCTTCAGTGATGCTTGTTTGCATATGCCTTGGGCAACTCGGAAGAAACATATTCTAAATGTGCTTTTAGAATTTGGAGGAAGGCTTTGCTGGTAACTAGGATGGGCTCTGGTGGAAACTGTCCCTCTCCTCACTTAAAAAAGCACAACTGTGGGTATTTGCGACAGCAACAGAAATGGGAAACTGATTTTTGAGCTTTCCAGATTGCTTTTAAAATGTTCTCGCCATTTTGCAAGGCCACAAAGGTTCCAGTTGGCCAAACCTTATTCTCCCAACTGAGCGTTTGAAACTGCTTGGAGGCTGGGATGCGGGGTTGGAAGACTTGAGCATGAGCTGATGAAAACATTACTTCTCATTTGGTTTGGTTTATTAATTTATTAAAGTCTTCCTACTTGATCTCAGGATAAGATACATATTTCAACATTTCAGTCGCATATGCAACTTGATAAAACAATAGACAAACTTGCTTGCCTTGATGAACAATAGATTGTGTAGAAACTAGCCTACTATACTTAGCTAAAAATGTACATTTGCTGCTTCTCTTAATTTTGCAGCTGGCCTCACACACCACTGGCTTGTCGCCCTCATAAGGTTTACACAAAGGAATGCAGAAAAAGGCTTCCCATTCCTGTAATATAGGAACATAGGAAGCTGCCTGATACTGAGTCAGAACATTAGTCAGTGGAGGTCACCTCTGTCTACACTGACTAGCAGACGTTCACCAGGGTCTCAGGCAGAGATCTTACCCAGGATGGTATCTGGGACCTTCTGCATTCAAATCATGCATTCCACCACTGAAGTTATTATCTAATGATGAGATCTGCATCAATCCACATATCCCTCTGCACATTTCCCCAATGACTTGTAACTGATATTGTGTGTGTGTGTAACTTGACAATATTGCATCTGAATCCCCTCTCACCCCCTACAAGCCAATGAGCATGGGATTAGGATGGTGAAGCACTAACACCATCACACCACATGCTTTTCAATCATGCACTATCCAAGAGGTTCTTTCCACAAGTCCCATCAAAGACAGAGCAAGACACCATCCCTGCTGCAGACAAATATTAGTATCTGTCAGAGCTGCCCAAGGTCCCAGCTCACAGAGGACCAACGCCAGGTCGTCGTTATATACAAAAGTCTTTATTGAAGTTCAGTTTGCATTCCAAAGCCGTAGCGCGCAGCTCTACGTCTTAAACCCTAGACCGCCGAAGTTCCGCCTGAATCTCCTCCCCCCTGACACCAGTTTAAGATTCTAGCCCTGCTCCACCTCTTCCTCTGCTCTCTTCTCCTCTGGGTCCTCCTGTCCGCTGGGGCATTCCCCTTTCTGGACTCTTCTGACGCTGAGTCCCCTGACTCCTCCCCCTGCCTCCGGCGGGCTTTAGGACCCGGTTCCCAATCCTCGTTCTCTGCTGCCCTGCGCGCCTGTACTTTTGAACTTGGCTCTCGCGCCAACCCAGTGACCTTCCTCCTGACCGTTGCACTGCTTCTGTCACTGCTTCCCTCTTCCGGGATGCTAGCCGGACCTGACCTCCCCTCCGTTGCCTGACTCTCCGATGGAGGCGTGGTCAGCCCTGACTCCTCTTCTCTCCCTGCTGGGGGAGACGCTACCCCCGATACCTGGGACTCTTCCCCCCCACTATGCTCAGGTGGGGAAGCTGGTCCTGATCTCCAACTGCTGCTCTGGGAGTCCCCGCTGGCCCCTTGCTTCTGGAGTGTCCCCCTTGGGACCCCCCTTGCCCTGGCCACCGGCGCCCCCTTCTGTGAATCTTCCGATTCGCTGGAGAGGCTCATGGAATCTCTCGGGCCACTGTCATCTTCTCCTACGCTGCCCTCAGATTCTTCCCCTTCGCTCTCCATCTCCCCTCTTCCCTGTGCTTCTGCTCCTGAGCCCCTGACAGTATCAAACAGGCACATTCAAAGCACTCTTTTTGCCGCCTGCTTAAAACAATTTTGTTTAGGCACACCTATCCAGACACGTTTTAATCTTTTTTACCGTTGGTAGGTTGTTGTTTTTTTTATAAAAAAACAACATTTCATTAAATGTTTTAAGTATTTTCAACTGATTTTATTGATAATTTTAATTTTCTTGTAAACCACTTAAGAGGCTTTTCTACAATCTGCAATGAAGCAGGAAATAAATTTTGTATATCTGGATAGACAAAGATAACACAGCACCCTTTATCCAGGAATGAATTCTTCAGAGACAAGCAGAGACTTTCGATAACAATTAACACTTCTTGTAATGTGAGATAAGTTCGTTGGCGTACTGTCACGGTTATTATTGCCATCCTCAGCACTAGCTTTTCCAGCTTTTCAAGGCATCCTTTCAGAGCTTCTCTTAAGGTCACCTTCATGATCTTTGTGGTATTTCTAGCCTGAGGCCTTAAGCATTATTTTCCATTAGTTATTCTCACCTAGTTATACACACACTTCACACTTTTAAAAAGAAAGAGGGCTGCAATATTTCTGCCTGCACATAATCTTTCAGCGCGATCTGCTGCATTAAAAAAAAGACAATAGCTAACCCAAATTTCCTGGTACACCTTTTCTTTTTCTTTTCTGCTCTGGATTAAAAAAAAAGAAACGTGTCTGGTTTTGCTCACCTGGATGATGAAATTAAGTGCCAGGCTTAAAGCCAAGTAATCAGCCTATAAAAGTGACTAGGACTTAGACTGGGAAAGCAAACAAGGAGAAGAGTGAAACAACTAAATCCTATGCAGAATTAGTCAAAGGCAAGCTCCACTGTGTGCAAAGGAATAAGCAACGGAGCTTATTCTCCAGAATAGGTGCGAAGACTGCAATGCAAACCTTTTGGCATGACTCTTGGGCTCTTGGTATTCACTGCTGTGTATTGATGGCAAGGAGACCTGGGACATTTTGTTTCCAGGGCACCTGGTATCTACAGTATAGACTTGGGCATCCAAGAGAACTACATTACCTAGGCTCCATGGAACCCAAGACACAACGTGGCAGCACTCTAGCTGCCAGTCAAAGAAAGAAGCAGCTGGTGCAGAGCTCAGTGCAGCTTAGCAGTGGCACAAAACCCAACCCAATAGGGATTATGATGATTCAGCATCTAGCCAATGCTTTTTCCAATCTTACAAGCCGGCAGCCAGGGTCACAACTGGTCTGGAGAATGGTAAGAGGCTCATGAAGCTGGTCTACATGGGAAATTGCACCCAATGGGATCAAATATGGATTATTGATCTCATGACTACTTGGTCTATGAACGGCAACAAAACTGCTAACACATTTACAAAGCAGGGTTCGATAGGGTTCAAATTGGATGGGGGACTGTGTGTTGAGTGAGAGTCTTGCATTGTTGACCCTCCAAGTCCCTTCCAAGTCTACAGTTCTATGATTATAGGATGAGTTTGGAGATACCTGCTGGGGCTTCCTCAATCTCTTTGGGGATTGGCAGCGTGTGCAGGACCTCTGATTACCTGCGGAAGGGCTGTAGCTCAATGGCAGACCACATGCTCTGCATGCAAAAGGCCGCAGGTTCAATCCTTCACATCTCCAGATAAAGCTCAGAAGGACCTTTGCCAGAAAAACCTGGAGAGCTGCTGCCGGTCGGTGTTGACAGTTCTGACCTAGATGGTCCAAGGATCTCACTCCGTATAAGTCAGCTTCCTATTTGGAGGAAAGCTAATGGAGAACCTAGAACACATTTCCCTTCTTTTTTCTCTTCCCCTCTGCCCATTCTTTTTCACTCCACTCCTTTCACCTATTTAGTTCACTGTGCCAGGTGAAGCTGTGTCATCCTGAAGTTGCACCTGTGGGGAATCAGAAACACCCTTGAAGGGGCCCCGCAGTTTTATGGGAAAGGGTTGGATGAGTTGGGGAAAGAAAAGCTGAAGTTATGACGGGCCAGATATTTTGGAATTCAAGCTCTATTTTTCACTTTGCTATATTTCCATTTTGTAGAAAACAGCGAATTCCCTCCCAAAAGGAGACATAACATGAGTACCTGCTGCAAATGACAGATGAAATAGTTGCATGAATTTACATTACATTTTTATACTGGCCTATAAAACGTAAGAAGCCAGTGAGGCTATCGAATAATGTTTTTGGAGATTAGCACGGCTTGTGTGGTGTATGTTTGCTGAGGCAGCCATGCTAAACAGCATTTTGGCTCTCTCTGTTGCCTTCTTTCAGGTGCATTCTCAAGATATCTGCTTACACATAAAGGAAGAGCAGATTAAAGGAAGGGACAAATGTGATTACACAGCTTTATTTGGGATGGTGTGTGTTTCAGCTTCCCCTGGGTACACATTCCAGAAAAAGACACAAGCACGATCAATGAAGCATAAACCTTAAAAAGAAAAAAAAAGAAAAAACCCCAGCAGGCAGCAACATACTTTCTGATTAAGTTCGAAGAGGGAGTATTTTTTGTCCTGCTAAATGTTTATGCAAAGATAAGGAATATTCCTTTTAAAATCCTATTCAGCAGTACAAGGAGGAAAACAAGGGAAATGTGGCCACCTTTGGGCTATTTAGTTTCCTGGGAGCCTTTTGTTTCAAATCTGGAACTGAAGTGAATTGTTTAGGGCTGGGGTTTTTTTGTTTTGTTTTGTTTTGTTTTTGTTTTCTTGAAGTCTTGCCAGTCAGGTTTTAATGTACAGTATTTAACCAGAACAGCAAATATTTGCACTCATTTTCTACATGCATCAAGAAATCAAGGGAAAGCACAAGGACAAAACAGAGGTATGGGCAAGGGAAGCTTCATGAAGACTTGTTCAATCTGCAGGAAATTACACCTGACAACAATTCAAGTGAATGAGAGGTGTGTAAGAGCATGGATGGTCTCAGGAGGGTTGGTCAAAAGTGACACAGGCTGGGAAGCGATTGGGAAACCTAACATTGATTGGAGTCTACTACAGACCACCAAACCAACAAGAGGATGTACTAAAGTAACTTGCTGATGTACTCCAAGTCAGAACCTCTGTCTAACTTCTTTGAGGAATCCTGGCAAATGGGCAAAGTGCTGGAAAGAGCCATATTTAAAGAGTGTGCATCGACTCATCAAACCTGAATGAAGTTTCAAGTCAGGTGCCACAGGGCCCTATCCTGGCCCTGGGACGCTAACATTTTTATCAGTGACTTGGGTTATCAAGTTTGCGTATGATTTCTCGGAAGACAGGAATAAAATGGAATGTAAAACTAGGCTGGGAATAATGAAGTGAAGCCAGCAGAGACAAATGTTCTTCATTTGGGGAGCGAGATCCCCAACTAACCTGCTACTGCCAAAAAGGTTTTGGGTGGTATCCAACATGCTTGTTCTGTTAGTGTAAAGATGAATGCTTATGTGATGCAACACCCTCCCCCCCCCTCAACTCCCTCCCCAAATCTGCTCTGGAGAATTGGAGGAATCCCTAGAACATATTTTTCAGGGGGTGGGGATTGTAAATCCTTGCACTAACATAACAAGTTGCTTTGTACAGTCATACCTTGGAATGGAATCTGTTCCGGAAATCCGTTCGACTTCCAAAACATTCGGAAACCCAAACACATCTTCTGATTGGCTGCAGGAAGCTCCTGCAGCCAACTGGAAGCCGTCGGACATTCGGGTTCCAAAGAACATTCGCAAACCAGAACACTCAATTCTGGGTTTGTGGCGTTCGGGAGCCAAAACGTCTGAGTACCAAGGTGTTCGGGATCCAAAGTACGACTGTACTACATTGGATGCAAGCCCTTATTACCATTCACCAGCCTCTGAAGAAAGAAGTACCTGGAGCAGGGCATCCAATACAGATTCTATACAGTAAGTAGATTCATCCCTAAGCTGGTGAGCCTTTGGCTATCCAGGATTCCAAGCTATATAGAGTTTTACGGTCAAAAGCAAAGGCCTTAGCTGTATACAGAAAAACAACAACCAATGGGTGTTTTCCAGACAGGAAGTACCAATCAATCATTAATGGGGCTGCCATATTCTGAACTTTACAAATTATTTGTTCTAAAGTTGATTTTGACACACAGTATTGCAGCTCGATGAAAAGGTGGAAATGCCGCAGAAAAGCATCACTCAAGAAGCATTAATGTTTAACGAGGCAATTTAAGAGTATGATGGCATGTTGTTTGTGGCTGTGAAATGGTGTGAAACCTGCAGTCTTTGAACCCGTATGCAGCTAATAAATCACTGTCTATTATTTAAACACCCCTTAATTACAACTTCTGACTCCGTATCACTTGGAAGAAGTGGGGCCACTGATCAAATGTATACACTGTGTAGCTACACTGGTGCTTTATCAAATGCTACATAGACATATTTAGGGAAGGAATTCTTTATCTCCAAATTATCAGCTGGTTGTTTATACAATATAGAAAATGTCATTCAGAGTGAGGAATCCCTCTCGACTAATCAAATATAGCTATCTCCCTAAACTCAGCGCAGATAATTTTCTTCTAATATGCAAAGAACTACAGAATAGAGGGATGAAATTTCAGACATCTCACTTGTTGCTTTTGAGTGCAAACCTGTTCACATACAATCAGTGGGAGTTCATCCATACCCTCCCAAAGAGAAGGTGATTGCACACGAAAGCTTATACCCAAGAACAAACTTAGTTGGGCTCTAAGGTGCTAATGGAATTTTTTTAAAAAAATTAATATATTTCGACTGTGTCAGACTAACACGGCTACCTACCTGAATCCTCCCAAAGAGAATCTCCCTTTGACAGTTATTGTGAGACAGTTATTAGATTGGAACAAGTTGGGGGACTATGAGGAATGACAGAGAGAGAGAGGGAAACGCTAAGGCTAGATTAGTAGCGTCCTACTTACTTAACCCTGAACCTCAGTTGCCAAACAGTTTAGTGCAAATGTCCTATAAGCATTGACTTTTGAGGTTTGGTGAATGGGGCATTGGTCATATAAAGGGTTAGACATCACCTTGCCAACAAAGGTCCATATAGTAAAAGCTATGGTTTCCCCAGTAATGATGTATGGAAGTGAGAGCTGGACCATAAAGAAGGCTGATCGCCGAAGAATTGATGCTTTTGCATTATGGTGCGGCAGCAGCAGGAGGCCCCATTAGCTAAAGTGGTGCTTCAGGTTAAGAACAGTTTCAGGTTAAGTACGGACCTCCGGAACGAGTTAAGTACTTAACCCAAGGTACCACTGTATCTGATTGGCCGCTAACAGAAACAGGATAATGGACTAGATAGGCAATCCGTGGGGAGTCTGCCATCCTCCAGGTGTTGCTGTGCTGCACTCACATCGGCTATAATGGCTGGGCTGCTGGGAGCTGGAGCCCACAAACATATCGAGGGCTACAAGTTCCCCATCCCTGAGATAGGTCTGATCCTACTTTCCCACGGTTTCATTTATTCATTCCATCATAATTATAATGTAATGCACGTTGGGATCAGTCAATTTTCCTTCCCAAACTGCAGGAGGGCCCATATACTGTAGGAAAGACAAGCAGATATCCCCCAGAGAGTGAGATATATAAATGTGCAGTTTATCTATGTTGTTTGTTGTTGTTTAGTCGTTTAGTCGTTTAGTCGTGTCCGGCTCTTCGTGACCCCATGGACCAGAGCACGCCAGGCACTTCTGTCTTCCACTGCATCCCGCAGTTTGGTCAGACTCATGTTTGCAGCTTCGAGAACACTGTCCAACCATCTCGTCCTCTGTCGTCCCCTTCTCCTTGTGCCCTCCATCTTTCCCAGCACCAGGGTCTTTTCCAGGGAGTCTTCTCTTCTCATGAGGTGGCCAAAGTATTGGAGCCTCAGCTTCACGATCTGTCCTTCCAGTGAGCACTCAGGGCTAATTTCCTTCAGAATGGATATGTTTGATCTTCTTGCAGTCCATGGGACTCTCAAGAGTCTCCTCCAGCACCATAATTCAAAAGCATCATAATTCAAAAGCATGGTTTATTTATTCTGTTAAATAAATAAATAAATAAATAAATAGGTCTTTACATCATAGCATTTGAGCTCACAGTGAGTGGTTTGTCTGGGGTTTTTTTTCGTACTTAGGGAGGAAATATATCCTAAATGAGGACTCAGAAGAGAAGGAATACTGGTATGGGCATAGGTGCCTCCTACAGCAACTTCCACCAATCTGGTACCCTATAGATGATTTGTACTACAATTCCCATCAGCCGTAGTCGTCATGGTCATATTGGCATGTTCTACATTTTTCATTACAAAAATAGCATAACGTTGGTTCCCTCGTTACAGATTTTTGGGGAACCCTTCTATGTGGAGAATTTCCAAAAAGTACCTGCTGCTTTAACTAAGGCAAGCTACAGTTCCTGCAGATTAACACAATCAGCTCCCACATCCCATAATATATATATGGCAAGACCACCTTTTAATCATTCTGAGTCTCTGTTGGTGTAGAGAAACCAGCTAAAACCGCCTTTCGTTTATACTTCTTTGTACTTTTTTTTTTTAGCTGATTATGTATCAGATATCAAAGCACTCTTGATAAAAATGGCCTGGGATTGTTAACAAAATAAATAAACCACTACGTTCAGTTTATGAACAGCCCTCATGATTTATGACCCCGCTGCCGTTCTGCTTTATGCTGCTCTGCAGTCTGGGAGATGGGATCCTGCAGAAAAGAAGCTTCTTTATGGCAATAACCCTTTGCCTTCCTCAACCATCTGCATTCATTGCCTTATATAGCAACAGCTTGCCTGTCCTATGGCAGTATTTCCTGAGAAAGATCACCTTCCACTTGTGCAGCTAGGGGTGGAGGAGAAATGTTGGTTTGGTTCACATTTAAAGGCAAATCCATCTAATCAACACTTTCGGGGGTGGGGGGGATACACCAATTGAAACACAGTCATCCTTCCTCTCTGAATTTTGCGATGCAACTTCCAGCTAAGTAACGCATGAAAAAATGCATATACTAGGGCAAAGCGTGCCTAAAAGTGCAGGTGTTAGTAAAAAATAACATACAATCCGGCATTGGGAAATTACTTTGCAGAAATGCGCATATTAGGCAAAATTGCACACAAAAGTGTGTCAGGATAAATTTGCACTAAAATGCTGAAAATGTGTGTGTATATATATATATATATATATATATATATATATGAATGATGGCAAGCTGATGTGGAAATGTGGAGATCTGGACTTAAGTTCAGCAAAATGAGAAACCAAAACTGAAAGATCTCCCTATTCCTATGTGCAACTAACTGGTAACAGAAATTCACTAATCTGCTCCAAGCCCATTCAATGTGTGGCAAGAACGGCTACTGTGAGAAGCAGTGTGTATGGAAATATTAGTGGGTAGCAGGCAAGTATCCCTCCAAGTGAGTTCTGGTCCCCACTGAGGAACTGGGACCAGGAAGAACTCTACAGTCACACAGACCTGAACAGCTAAGGTAAAGGTAAAGGGACCCCTGACCATTAGGTCCAGTTGTGACCGACTCTGGGGTTGCGGCGCTCATCTTGCTTTATTGGCCGAGGGAGCCGGCGTACAGCTTCCGGGTCATGTGGCCAGCATGACTAAGCCGCTTCTGGTGAACCAGAGGCAGCACACGGAAACGCCGTTTACCTTCCCGCTGGAGTGGTACCTATTTATCTACTTGCACTTAGACGTGCTTTTGAACTGCTAGGTTGGCAGGAGCAGGGACCGAGCAATGGGAGCTCACCCCGTCGCAGGGTTTCGAACCGCCGGCCTTCTGATCGGCAAGTCCTAGGCTCTGTGGTTTAACACACAGCGCCACCGCAAACAGGTAGAAATAAACAAATACACTTTTGGTCTATAAGCCAATGGTGGGGATATGCTTTGTATGCAGTTGATCCCCAGTTTAATTCCTCAGATCTCAAGTTGAATACCTGGGTAAGGTTGAGTGAGTTGCTTCAGAACCTGACCAGTCAAAGCAGACAATACTGGGGTAGATGGACCAGTTATGGATTGACTCCAATAAAAAGCAGTGTTGTATCTCAGTATGAAGGAACGGAAGGAATAGACAACAGAGGACTGGTAACAAAGCCCAAAGAGGACACCTGGCATTTTGCCCCCACCTGCGCAGCTCCACACTGTCACCATGTGGCGACTCATCCGCATGTCAGTTCCAGGAGAAAAAAGATAGAGTAGCCTTTCTAGGGGAGAAACCTTGTTAACAGAATTGTAAGTTGGAAGGGACCCAAAGGATCGCCTGGTCCAACCCCCTGCAATGCACAGCTCTACCCTGGGTGGGCTCGAACCACTAACCTTCTGGTTAACAGCCACACACACTGACCCATTGTGCTACCTGGGCTGGATACAGTGGGGGAGTTATTTGTGACCCACAATGGCTTTGCCACCTTTACTCATTCATCTACGAGGCTGGCCATAATAATTCCCATCCGAGGCTGAGAAACAAACACTGGATCAAGATCACTCAGTAAAACCAAATCCAGCCAATTATCTAAATGAGGAGTAGTAGAGGTTATATCATCCAGATGACAAGTTTCATCATTCCTGACCATTGATTGACCAAGCTGACGGCAGCTGATATGAAGTGGAGCCCAACAACATCTGGAGTGTACTAGATTAAGAAGGCTGTCTTAGATTGTTTTACGGGAGCCTGTACAAATCTTGAGATTGCATACTCTCCCTTTCCTTCATTTGTTCATGAGAAGAAGCTTCCCTTTCCGCTTTACAACACAACCCGGTTCCCAGTCATTTACAAACTCAAGGAACTGTAGCTTATTCAAATCAGAGTTAGATAACAAATATACCAAAGTGACTACTTGGAGGTAGAAGAAGCCACAGTTCTCTGAGTTCATACACAATGGGGGACCAGAGTCTCAGCCCGCTAAGTAAAAGTCGAGTGCTTCCTTTCCTCTCATTTGTGTTTTTCACCATGTTTTTTTTTCACTCTGAAAGACATTTGTGGAGTAAAATAAACAGGGAGAACATACAGTATTAGATGCATAACAAAACCTGGCATTAGTTCAGCAGTAGAATGTGGGTAACGCCTTACCAAGTGATCTTTCCTTTGTCTGGTTTGTTGACCTCACCACTGGAAGACTGGCTCGCATACGGCTTCCTCTTGAGAAAGGAGAAGGAGGTTCTCCTTCAGACATGATTTCCAGGGAGTCAGCAGATGCCTCTGATAATTCAGCCTGATCTCCCAAATTGGGCTGTGGGCTTTGAGATAGCTTTGGGCTCCTTGTCTGTGAAATTAAATAAGTAAATAAATCATTAAGAGAAAGCAAACACTTTTGTTGGTAACTTCGAGATCCCTGCCTAAAGGAGAGCAGGGATTTCTCCCCCTCCCTCTCATACAAGAAGATAAAATATCACTTGAGCTGCTGAATGCAGAATGATACAAGGCCTTGTTTGCTCAAGGTGACTTCCATGTATGTTACTTACAAGAGATTGTCCCAGGGTATTCCATTAAGATTTTTATTGCGGTACGTCCAACTGCACAAAATTCATATCTAACAAGTACCCGAGGCTAAGACAGTATGGGTTAGATAGATGGCAATTTCATTCCCTGCTGTTCTGACAATTGCTAGCATTGTCTGTAACAGTAACAGCATGTAAGCATGCAGATATGCACACAACATAATGCACAGGCAATGAATGAAAGGCTTTATGCCACCAAGCTTCCTTAAGTCTCTTTCAGTATCGCTGTGCTAGTTATGTGAAGAGGCATTACTCAGCTAAGAGGACAGGGGACAAATTTATACTCTCTCTACTTTGACCTTCCACTCTTAAGTCTTCTGGATTACTACGTTTTTTAAAACTCTGCCCTTCACTCAAAGTGTTCATGCCAATGACAGAAGTCATATTTCTTTCAAGCAACAGTGTGCCATTTGGGCTCTGCCGAGGATAGAAAGCAGATGGGCTGTTCACTACATCTCCATTTTTTCTTCTTCTTCCTCTGCTTCCTCCTTTCTTCTTTTTCTTTTTTGATGTGTTAAGCGAAAGAAACACCCCTTGCAAAAATATTTGGTCACTTGATATGATAATGTTTTGCTTCCAACCCACCTACAATCTCCCATGTGAAAATACACAAAGGTTCCACCACCTCAAACCTCGAATACACATACAGAAAGCCTGGCACAGAGAAGCTTTGGTCCAGCACTGATTTATTCCCTCAAAATAAAAAATATTCAGATTAAAATCTGATCCGGAAAAGAATTCCCAGGTTCTCTACTCACCATCCAACCACTCTCTAAAACCCCCACATTCTCTTCCTCTCAATGGTCTATCTTAGCAGTCATAAGAGAAAGACATAGTTCTGTTTTTTTCCCCATTTACCCAGCATGCTGTATTATAATCACATCAGGTTGAGGGGAATCAGTGCATGTTGCTGTTACCGCCCTTCCACTTGCTTTAAGGCAGGTGTAGGAAACCTGTGGCTCTCCAGATGTTGTTGGACTCTGACTCCAATCATCCCCAACCATTGGCCATGTGGCTGGAGATGATGGAACAACATCTGGATGGCCACAGGTTAGCCATTCCTGTTTAGGTGTTATAGTCAAACCAGCCCAGAGAGCAGAGGTTGGGAACCAGTGACTACAACGCCCATCATCCCTCACCACTGTCTATTCTGGCTGAGACTGATGGGAGTTGGAGTTAATGTTCCACAGGTTCCACCTGGAGAAGACACTTTAGGAATCAGAGAAGACCAGTCAGGAGGAGGAGTCTGTTTTCCTAGTTCAGATTAGCTGGGCGGATGATAATGATGATGATTTCCACGCATTACTAAATAAATCCAAGGTTGACTGGGGCAAGTTTACCCATCTCTACTCTCCTATCAGTCTTTAGAATAATTTTCTTTGTAGACCTGGGGAAAGCGTATTGTGTGCTGGGCCCGGGCATGTTGAGAGCTGGCAGAAGGGGCTTTGGCAATGTGGAGAGCTGTCAGGAACTCCGCAGCTGTGCAAGAATTTTAGGGCTGGGCAAAAGGCTTCAGTGGAGTTTCACAGCAAGATTCAAAGGCCTGTTCTTGGCTATAGTCATAGCTAAATTCCAACCATGCAGCATTTAAGAGGATTTGTTGCCCTTAACTTTTTCATACCCCAGAATAACTACAGATCTGGAAGTTCCTGAGAGATAACTGCTCGCAAGTTGAAATATAAAAGGGAGTGGGCTTCCCTATGTGGCACTCTTAGAAATCTGTTATGAAAGGAGGAGCTGTGGTATAAGAGCTTTCAGAGCTGCAAACAACTGCAGACTTATGGGCTGAAAGCCTGAACAACATGCTCAAAGCTGTGTCTGCATTGGCTATTTGTACTGAGCCCATCCAGGCTACCCTGCATCACTTCTGAGCCTGTGCCATTCCCCCAACCATATATCTTGCAGATGGGCCGGAAACCCCCAAGTTTTGGCGGAACTCTAAGGAACAGTTGTGGGCTCTTCTTCACAGAAGAAGCACTGGTGATTCTGAGACATCACCACCACCACCAAACAAGCAAAACATCTACACCTTCTTCCTAAAACAAATACAAATACAGAAAAAAAGCAGGAGACACCCCCAAACCAGGCTACCCCTTCCCAACCAACTCCCCCCAAAACACCTTGCTCAATTTGAAATACAACCTAGAGATGCAGACAGCTGTCACATTAGCAACTCAAGCACTGAGAAAACATAAGCAGCCCAGTCCAAGCCACTTCAGACACCTAGAACCTTGTGTCTCGTGGTTCTTACTTTTTCTTGGCGGCTTAGCCCCGTTTCTGGTTTAATATTGAGCTGCCCATTGACAGTTCTTATACTGACATGCCCTTGTCCTTGATTCCTGCTTCCCATATTCTCGTGCGCACTGCCCAAAACACTGGATTCAATCCCAGTTCTTATTTTAATTTAAAACCCTGACAATGGCAGTGTTCTATATTTAGAAGGTTGGAAAATGCTGTTCAGATCAAAGCTGGATTCAAAAACAAAGAGCCATATTGCTGACACCTGGCCTTTTCTTTTTGGTGGATATTTATTTTTTGAGTAGGGAGAGGTGAGCTTCCTGCAGAAATGACACAGATCATGGCATACTCCCTTGGTGACCTTGGCTGAAGGAGCAACTGTAGCTTTTTTATTAGGTTTTCATTAGGTTGCTGCGGAACTTCAACCTCTCTCCACTCCCTCTGTTTCCAACTTGTCCAGTCACACACAAAACATAATAACACTGAAATACCTAACGAGAAATCCAAAGCCTCAGGAGCTTTGTGCTTACAAAAGGTTTGCATTAATATATTAGGCATTACCCAGCATCCTGTAGTGACATGATTATGAATCAGTATTCCCCCCCCCACCCTTCTCTCTCTCCAGGAATTACAGCTAACATTTTTCATCTTAAGAGAATGGAGGCATGCTTTGAAGTGCCTCCATGACGTCATTCGCGTCTAAGCTACAAGGTTGTAAACACCCCATGTGGGCACATGGGCGTTAATACCCAAGAACTGACAAGTGAGTGACCTAAAAAAAACAAAGAGGGATTTAAGAAGGCAATAATTCTTTCCTTCGGTCACCTGAAATGTGGCTGGTGGTTGTAGGCCATGACTGCAACAGCAGGTTAAAAAAAAAAAAGGTAAAGGACCCCTGGACAGTTAAGTCCAGTCAAAGGCAACTATGGGGTGCGGCATTCATCTTGCTTCAGGCCAAGGGAGCCGGCGTTTGTCAACAGACAGTTTTCTGGGTCATGTGGCCAGCAGGACTAAACTGCTACTGGTGCAACGGAACACCGTGACGGGTGTCAGAGTGCACAAAAACGCTGCTTTATCTTCCTGCCGCAACGATACCTATTTATCTACTTGCACTGGCATGCTTTTGAACTGGATGCAGGTGGTGCTGTGGTCTAAACCACCGAGCCTCTTGAGCTTGCCAAACGGAAGGTCGGCGGTTCAAAGCCGTGCGACGGTGGTGAGCTCCCACTGCTCTGTCCCAGCTTCTGTTGACTGCAACAGCACCCAGGACTGGTGTATCATATTATTTCTAAAGTCAGTCATCAGATATGGGAGACCTCTGATCTGATCTCCAGATTCCCCCTATTCCCCACTTTTGAAGCAGTTCTGGTGTTGAATGAATAATGTTGTGATCAGGGAACAAGATAAGGGCTAACCCCGCCCCCTGCATCGTTTTCCCAATCTAAGTCTCTCCTTAACTTTCAGTGAGCTCATTAGTGAAGCTATGATTAGCCCTGGGTTGGGAAATATATCTTTGGATGCAATGCCAGTCCACTTACCCATGGAATTCAGTAGTAGTATTCTGCGTAGACATAAAACAGCCCAGTAAAATCTATCTATGGATACCTGTGTTTTTTTCTGCTGCAGGGCTGAATGAATACCAGCATGGGAGCAAGCAATTTAGATAAGGAAGATAGTTCTAGGGGGAAAGGCATAAAATAAAAATCATATTCCTTAGTGCATCTACTCCTGTCTGAATTTTATTCCTCACATGGTTGCTTTTAAAACTAAAACTAAAAATAAGAGACTAGATCATGGATCCCCTGGAACATTAGACACTTGGAAATGCCTAAGAACAAAACTAATGTGAGGATCTCTATAGTCAGTTTTCTGCCAAATTTCCTAATTTTCTCTCAGTTGAAATTCATGAGGTGAAACAGAATTCCTCCAGAATTTTCAGGCAAACACATCTGTAAGTATTTGATGTTTTAGAATTATTTATTTGGCAATGTATTCCCCCCCACACACACAGTTTAGCTGTTCTTACAACAAGCTGGATGTCAGGTAGTATCTGGCCATTTTGCTAGCATCCACTGGGTACAATTAGGTTCTACCTTTTGAGCAAAATTGTATCAGATTCCCTTCTGGATTCCTGTCAGCTTCATAACGGCTAGCAAACCACACTGGGCAGCATTGTTCATTCAACTGCTAAGCAGCTTACCATGCATTAATTGAGAAAGACGCCACTCATGAATTTATATCTGCTTTGCAGACATGGAACCTTAGGCCAAATTACATGTTTCATTCTGGCTTAGAACTGGCTGTATGTTCTTCCTGTGTGCCTTCTCCAGAGTGACCCTAGGAGCCAATCCTCAGTGGCCGGCTCTCCTCCTTTCATTCTGATTGGCTCCAAGAAGCACAAACGATGGGAAGGCTTATCAGTGACTAAAAAGCTCCTCTTTCATATTGACTAGGCAGCTCTAGGACACTAGAGACAGGGACTCTGAATTTTTGACTTGATGGCTGGCCACAACCCTAGACCATTATACCTGGGACCTTCACCTTGGCAGGAAGAACATGTGCACCATACTTTTCCCAATAAGGATGCTGGTCTGCAGTGGTGAAAAACACTTTCCTAGGAGCTGTAAGCACCCACAGCCACCCCTCTTGTGTTATCATGTCCTCCCCAAAGGTAAGTTTCTACACCTTACGGCAAGGATGAGGTGGAGAGGCAGAGAAGGCCGCCATGAAGTGATGCTTCTTAAGTGCCATCACTTTGAATAGGCTTTCCCAATTTTGGGTCTCCAGCTGTTGTTGGACTACAACTCCCATCATCCATAACTAGGAGGACCAGTGGTCAGGGGAACACTGACTTAGACTGTGTCTTTACACAAGCAAAATCTCAGTTCTGTAAGGGGGTGAGCATGAGGGCATTCATGCCTCCTTAATACAAGTGTTGTATAAAATACTATATCAATCCATACAGACACACCCATTGGGGGGGGGGACTTGTTTCCTGATACTGAGTAATACATCGATTTCTTTTGCAAATTTTGCAAAAGGGGGTTGGAAAGAGAGGATAAGCAACTCAAGGGTTACTTATAATATACAGTATAATGAGATATTTAAGACGAAGTCTCTAGGACGTTGACTAAATTATGGTATGGTTTTTAATAATGTCGGCCATTCATCTTCTTTCATTCCCTTCCTTCTGTTTTGTCACTCTCATAACTTGTGTCTGATGTATTGCTCATTTATATTATATTATATATTACGCCATTCCTGGTGGCACAGACTGCATTTTGGAATATATATATACAATTTTATGCCAGTGGAAATATACTTTTTTATTGCTAATATGTATATCATCCAGATCACAAGAAGTAATGGAATTGCTCTATTCTACTTTGGCCAGATCTTACTGAGAGTACAAAGTCTGCTTTGGGCACCACAATTTCAGAAGGACAGGCAAACTGGGAACATTTGTTGTTGTTGTTCATTGTTGTTAATGTTAGTTGCTATGGGTCACTTTGTGAGAAAAGTGACTAACAAATATAATAATAATAATGACAAAGCACAGAGGGACACACTGAAACCCAGAGGGGTCTTTGCAATGTAGAAGTCCTCTTCCACATCCAGCATCTATAATAGTTAAAATGTTTTCCTTAGTCCTGCTTTCAGAAAGAAAGTCAATACCACATGTATATGAGACTAACTTCTTTCTATGAAAAAAAATTCTCTCTCTGTACATACACACACACTCACAACCCTCACAACAATCTTGAGCATTTTCACCTGTGAAAACAGAAATGGATTCAAGGCTGCAGAAAGAAAATCCAAACACTCAGCAGCTGGGTGTATTATAACTCATTTTTTCTTGTGTATTATGATTTCATTATTGAGGGATGGAGGTGGGGGTGGGGGAAGAGAAGCCAATATTGTGAAGTATTCAATGGACATTTGTTTTAGAGGGGGGTGGGGTGAGGAGATATCATTCCACAGAAAATACTCAGCCGACTGTGCTAATGAAGGCTAAAGAAAGGAAGAGGGGAGAGAGGATTGTGCAATGGAACGTGAAACACAGCAGGAATCATTTTGCTGTTACATTGCAAGCTGCTGAGTTAGGCCACTGGCATATCTAGCTCAGTATAATCCACACTAGACAGGCAGTGGCTCTCCAGAGTCTCAGTGAGGACTTGCTACCTACCTATCTTCCTACCTGAAGATGCCAGAGACTGAGCCTGCTGATCTCCGCCAACAATTCTTAGACCACCTATGTATCCCAACATGGAAACCAGAGACAGAGGTTATACGCTTCTTATTACAGGGGAGTGTTATGTACTGAAGTTCTCACCCTGGGCCAGCAGGGGGATACTGTAGATAGTTATGCAAATGAAGGATCGAAAGTGACGTTCAGTGATTGGATAGTTTTAGAAAGTTGCTACAGTAACGTTGTACTAGAGCTCTATATAAGCAGGCTGACTGAGCCCTTCAGTTCTGTTCTGGCCTCTGAATAAACAAGAGCTGTTTGAAGAATCGCTGTGTTGTCTGATATGTTCACCCACAACTAACAGGGAGAGACAGTAGCCACGTCCCTCTATTTGATTTTCTGCCGCCAAAGTACGCTACAGGACCCTACCCTTGCTGGAGTCCCACAGAGGTGAAATAGATTGCTCACCTCTTCTTCCCTTTTGCAAATGTCTGTACTGTTGAAATGGTGACAAGATCACATTGGCCTATTTATTCTGAATGTTTGTAAGTGATGCCAATAAAGGTTTGATGATGATGATGATGACTGAGCCTGGGACCTTTTTTTTTTTGTATGCAAAATAATAATAATAAATGCTGCAGCCCTTTCCATAGATCAATAAGGTTTGCTACCTTCAGTTTGCTCATTCAGTTTGCTCAGTAGAAGCAATCCCCATCATAGTGATTTAAATGTACGGTGTGAAAGTAGCCAGAAAGAGAGAGGGAGAAATCTGCTACTTTTAGAAACAGGACCAAGACTGCAATTCTTACTCCAAGACAGCCCCGCTGTATGCAGCAGGACTTTGCTTGCTTCTGAGTGTTCCAAGGCATTCAGATAATTTTTACAGAATGGTTAATAAGTACTAGTTCGCTTTCATATTGTTTTAACTTTTAAACTTTTTTTTTAAAAAAGTATTGATAAAGGGCATGCCTGCATTTTTGTGTTCCTCTCCCATTCACCACTACCTTCTTTGCCTGAAATCAAATATTTGCTTTTTCAGGAATTTGAAGGTCTGTGGACTATTAATAAACTTTAACTGAACTGTGTCTCTCCAAGGTTTCCGGAAGGCTTCTCTCCCAGCGGTACCTGGAGATGCCAGTAATTGAACTTGGGACCTTCTGCATGCAGATCACATTCTCTGCCTGCCATCGAGCTATGGCCTTTCAGAGTGAAAATAAATTCAAATTAATTTGGTTTCGTTATGTTAAGTTGATTTTGTTATGTCCTCCACTTTGAGGAGATTTGTTGTTGTTTTTTAAATGTAGCAGTATTGAAATTTATGTGTAAAGCAAAGATAAAACTACAGTGGTACCTCAGGTTAAGTACTTAATTCGTTCCGGAGGTCCGTACTTAACCTGAAACTGTTCTTAACCTGAAGCATCACTTTAGCTAATGGGGCCTCCTGCTGCTGCTGCCGCTCCGCCGGAGAACGATTTTTGTTCTCATCCTGAAGCCTCCTGCTGCTGCCGCATCGCCAGAGCACAATTTCTATTCTCATCCTGAAGCAAAGTTCTTAACCCGAGGTACTATTTCTGGGTTACCGGAGTCTGTAACCTGAAGCGTCTATAACCCGAGGTACCACTGTAATAGCATAACTTGCCCTGCTGGTTTTAATGGGCCATGCAGTGTGATCCTATGAATGTATATTCAGGGGCAAGCCCCACCCTTATTAGTGGGGTTCACTCTCAAGTTAGTATTCAGCAGATTGCAGCTTGAGTGATTTTAGCTGGATCAGTGACTATGTGGTTTGCATTCTTAGGGAAGGAATTTTTTTTTAAAAATGAAATCTGCAGAATTTCCAAGCAACCTTGACTACTTCCCTCTAATGTTGATCAGCCGCATTGCTTCCTGCTGATATGATCAGCCAAAAATATGCTCTCTTCCAAGGACTGTAAAGAAATTAACATGAAATATGTAGGTCAGTTGTTCCTGCTCCCTTTTTTAATTGTGTAGAAGCTTCCTAAGATGGTTCACATTTTCAGCTGCTAGTAAAAATTAACTCCATTCTTCTGAGGAGACTAAAAGGAAAAGGATGTTTGTACCAATCTGATAGATCTAGTTTGGATTTATTTTTCGCCCCCAACCAAATTCACTGACTTGTTGAGATGTCACAAGGTGCCTGCTATAGGATTGTGTGCCATCACCACACCCTAATTCCTTCCCTTTTCAAGGTTACTGTGGGATCTTAATCAGGCAAATGTTGGTTATTGGTAACTATTCTTGGTGACCATAATTTGCCTCAATGTCCACACTGGGCATACTGTTGTTATTGCAAACTATAGTTTACCTTCCACAATCGGAATAAGGGACTATGGTTGGAAGTGGGCTTCTGATTCTAAGGCTGACTACAGTTACCGATCAGCACACATTGCCTGATTCAGAAGTCGCTGCAAATTATGGTTTCTGAGAACAAGGCAGTGGAGGAGATAATTGAAATGTGTGAGGGGAGTAGAAAGAAGTTTGGCATATAAGCCTGCAGTATGTCCCCTAAGCCTATTTTATGATCTGGCCATGACATGGAAACTGGGCCTTTAAAAAGATGAGGGGGTCCCAGATGCACCAGCCTTGCCTGAAGCACAATATGAGGAGAAATAGTACAATAACTGAAGAAGTGGAACCTCAAATGTTTCACTTCAGACTGAACTACTGAGAGACAAAACAGTTTTGGTGGGGAATTGCCTGTCAGCTCCAGAAAGGTACATAAACCTGAGCTTTATCTTCCAGAGGATAGCTCTTAACAAAACAATTTCACTGTAAGGCGTCCCAGGGCCCTCACATTCTTGCACCTGACAGAAGCCTTTTTAGTTTTTCAAAGCTTGTCAGGTCCATCAGGAATACTGTTTGTTCCCCATTCTCCAAACTATTGTTACATCTTGCAACAGGTTTAAGCTAGAAGTCCTGTCCCCCAATATTACTGCCACACTCCTTATTATTAGAGCTGTCTGCATTTCATGTAGGGGCAGGAGGATTCTGCCAGCCACTGGCATTTTGTAATGCTGAAATGAAAATAAAATAAAACTTAATATACTGGTTCAAGCCCAAAATATCCCCAGTAACTTCCTGAAGTCACAGCAACAAGAAAAACAGAATAAATAGATGCTAAAAGACATTATTACGTGAGCCTTGAGACAATTTGTTCTGATCCAAGGAGCAAATTACACTCCCATTGTCTCTTGAACACAAATATCCAATGGGCATCTGAAATGAATGCAACGGGAAAGAAGAATGTGTTTGTGACATTTCTTTACAAAAGCTAATGGGTGTAGTAGAGCTACTCAAGTACAGACCTTTCCTTGAAAAATTATAATTGCTTACTGTGACATATAAGATTTTTCTAATTGAAGTGCTGTTATAGAATCTGAAAAACACAGGGAGACGAAAATGCCTTTTAGGCACGGAGGAAACCTATGTTTGAAAGAAGCTGTAAAGACCTTACCATATAAATGCAAAAGCTTTAGGCAACTTTCCTGCATAGCAACAAACGAGCGCAGGCCGATACATATGACACAAGAGAATATATGAAATTGCTACATTTGAAACAGGAAATACAATAAAAATATAGTCCCAGTGCAATATGATCGTGTTACTAGAAATTATGTGGTTCTCAAAAGGCTGAGGAGCTGATCCGTCTTCTCCATGCCTCTTCCGATATGCTTTTGATATGCGGAGACTTTGTCATACAGAAATTCGTCACTTCAGAACTAATGTTAGAAAAGGGTGTCCATGCATTTTGCTACCCAATCCACATCTGGGCAGGAAAACAAGACATGCAGGGCCAGATTTAACCAGGGACAATTTCACTCTTTGGGATGGCAAGCTTCACGCAGTGTGTGGAAGGCAAAACAAAAAAAACCAGCAAGTTCAATCCAAGGCAGAATGCAGAAAAAAGAAAAGTGAAGTACTAACTCTCTGAGAGGATTCAATTTTCATCAAGTACCTTTGAATGTCAAGTTCTGAATGGAGGGAGACCAACATGCACTGCAAAGCCTGTGAATCAGAAAAGAGAGAGAGAGGGGAAAAAGAAGGGGGGAGGGAGAAGAGAAAAAAATTAAAATAAACAAAACAAAAAGATGAAGTACAAACATAAAATGGAAATGTACAGCAGTAAAACAGCAGCGGACTGGAAAAGAATAGGACTGAACAAAGCATAAAGAGTATGAAGAAAAGAATTAAATAGCAGGCAGTACTGGAAGGTTTCAAGTTGGGAATTGTAGCTGCTTGCACACTTATCCTTATTGTCATTATTATTATTACAGCAATTTATTAATCCACTGTCTCAAGACGATTTATGTGTAAAATAATTAAAACACAATTTAAAAACACAAATGCAACAAATATGTTGAAAACAAGACTAAAATCCTAACAAGAGGACACTCATGGTAAAGACCCATTTATCAGTCTGGGAAAGCCTGTCAGGAAAACGAAAAGAAAAGACTTCTTCAGTTGTTTCCAGAAAGTGCAGGCCATGGGCACCTGCCGAATCTCAACAGCAATGCTATTCCACAGAACAGGGGCAACCACACTGAAAGCCCTGCTTCACAAAGAGTGGGCTTCTGAGATCTTTGGGACTTGCAGGAGAAAGTCCCCAACTTTATACATCTACGTGATGTATAATGGATAAGTTATCTTCCAGATCATACATCTGAATATCCTTCACCTTTTCTCTCCAGCATTCCTCCATACTGAAACTTCTCAACATTTTATCCCCTGTCATCCAGCTTCCTTCCCCCCTACCTCCCCAATTTGCTCATTAAATTTGGCAAGGGGGATTCATTCAGTAAGGAGTTAATAATGGCAGGAACTGGACCCATTAAAGGGAAAAAAGCACAAGAAAGGCTTGTTGCTTAATGAGCAGTAATCCAGCTTCCGTTGATACAGAAACAGTTCAGCATTATAAATGTAAAGGGACCCCTGACCATTAGGTCCAGTCGTGACCGACTCTGGGGTTGTGGTCTCATCTCGCTTTACTGGCCGAGGGAGCCGGCGTACAGCTTCTGGGTCATGTGGCCAGCATGACTAAGCAGCTTCTGGCGAACCAGAGCAGCGCATGGAAATGCCGTTTACCTTCCCGCCAGAGTGGTACCTATTTATCTACTTGCACTTTGACGTGCTTTTGAACTGCTAAGTTGGCAGGAGCAGGGACCGAGCAATGGGAGCCCACCCCGTTGCGGGGATTCAAACCGCCGACCTTCTTATCAGCAAGTCCTAGGCTCTGTGGTTTAACCCACAGCGCCACCTGTGTCCCTTTAGTTCAGCATTATACAGGTACACATATTCTATCAGCTTTGGATAGTCACGATGTGTAAACACACACAGGAAGCAAAAGTGAGGCATTTCAAAAGAGCAGCCCCCTGGTCTCGCCCCTCCAAAACAGTTTCACTGAAGTGGCTCAACCCACTACAGGAACATGTGCCCCACATCACATTCCAGGTACGGAAGCTGAGTGGATCAGAGATCAATCCAGTCCTGGCAATGGGTCTGTGCAGAGGGAGCGGGCAGGCTCACATAGGGCATGCAAGGCAGGTTGCGTGCCTGAGGTGGTCACTTCACTCCGCCTAATGGTAGGAAAAGGACTGTTGCACAGGCAACTGGATGACCACCTTGTGAACAGGATGCTGGACTTAGCTGGATCTTTGCTCTGATCCAACCATCATCAGGGGTCTTTTTAGAGAGGGTTTATTCCATGGTATTAAGAGTCTAGCACTCAACATCACAGAGCAATCCCATGCATGCGTACTCAGAAGTAAATCTCATTGCGTTCAATGGAACTCAATTCCAGGCAAGTGTGTTTAGGAATGCAGCCTAAGGCTATCAACCAGTTTGTACTTGGTTAGGCAAACTGATTTCCCCAAATTTACCAGCAAACCAATAAATTATATTTAAATAAATCTGCATATTACCTAATACTCAAAATAGGTGCATTTCTGAGGTGTAAGATACTACTGTATTCGATTTTATAGTAATAAGTTCAGTAACCCAACAGAATCAAAACAGCCCCTCTAGTGTAACTCTGACCCACAGAATAAAGCTTTCATTGACTAATCCAGTTATTAAACCAGTTCAAGCTTGCAGTCCTAATAATAATAATAATAATATTAAGCACCTAATTCCCAGAAGCATTACAGAGAAAATCATAATGTAGATTGCCATCCAAGAATTAAGAGATGGAAGTGAGACCTAATGAAAACAATGGCAGGATCTAAATATGCAGATACCGGTATTTAACTAGGAAGGACCTGGACTCTGAAAGGGCTTAGGAAGGAAATTGGATCAAATGCATATTTCCTGCAGATGAGGATTTGATTGGGCTATGTTGCGGGGGGGGGGGGGGGGGGGCAGGGAAGAGAGATTTCCTGATAGAGCTTGCTTTGGGTGTGGAAACTTTGAGGAATGGCAATTCTGCTGAAACATGGGGGTCAGAGCTAAATTCAGCAGCTGCATATTAAAAGCCACACAACCATTTCAGCCATCACATCACATTGAGGCTGGAAGCCTAGATGAAGAGCAGGCATTGAATGAGACAAGCATTTGGCAGTTGCAATCAAGTGGAAAGAAGCGAAGAAGAATATTTGCAAATAAGCACAGAGATAGCAGCCAAGTCTCATAGGCCTGGCGTGCCAATAGTAAGAACAAAGTGGAAGGAAATTTGGGGAAACATTTAAATTCACACTCCTAAGGCTACATATTTCCAAAAGCTATTCATGACCTGGCTTCTGCATCTCTCGAAGTACACACATGCTTGAGTTCCAGCTTCCTAATATAAAATGCTGGTTAGCAACAACAATGCTGGGGACGGACGGACAGGGAGGCCCCTTTTTACCACCTACATATGGGGGTTTTTTGGGATCTTTCATCAAGCTGTTTGAAGGACATGTTTGGGAAATTACTCTTGCAGCTCCAAAGATTTGCCCATCATTTTCTGTCCCCACCCCTTCATTATTAAGAAGACAGAGTTATGCAAAAACAATGGTTTCTTGCTTTTCCCACCCACTATCGGTACTTTTTGTTGATTCTCTCCCCAAAATCATTGTCCTTCTCCTTCCTGATATTGCTGGGGAAATTATTCCATTGCTCATAAGCCGATTATGACTTACTGGAAATAAGAAACACACAGAGATAAGCTGTAAAGAAATGAAGATCGCTATTTAATAGAGATAATATATTGAAAATGAGGTATGGGGTGGAAAAGAATAAAAGCTGTTTTCAAAATTCAGCAATGTCCCTTGTATTTGGATCTGTTATTTCCCTCCTAGCTTTACTTTCTTAAACTGACCTGGTTAATCAAAAGATACACCAGTTCTGTAAGTAACACTCTAAAGCACACAACTGCAATTTTGAGTGTTAGCTGAAATTGGGGGATGGAGTGGGACTCTACTATCCCATCTAACTTCTCCCAAAAAAGGTTGCTCTGTTGTTAGACCTCACTGCAACCTTCCCATGTGTCAGCTAAATGAAAAGCCGCCCAGAGTGGCTGGCCAGATGGGTGGGGTATAAATAATAAATTATTATTATTATTATTATTATTATTATTATTATTATTATTATTATTAGGCACACAAAAGGACTAGTTAGTATGTTCAGACCCTTTGCAAGGGAGAGGGAGAGGACATGCTAAATACACACACACAGTGAGAGAGATACACTCTTAAGCCTGAGCTTTCTCTGGCACTATTTAAGAATCAAAGTTGACAGCATATTGCAAGCTTGATAGCATAGCAAAACCTCTACTGTAGCCCGTGGGGGTGGGAGAGCCCAGCTATTTGGTACCAAATCATCCAAATGACAAGGTTTATATATCTACCTTATTATTAAAAAGGCTTTCATGGCATTCCTCTCTTCTTCCAATAAGTACCTGTCATCCGCTCATCAGTTCCAACAGTGACACGCGAGTTAACAAATGGCTTTGTTCAGGACGCACCAGTATATACTTGCCTAGACTATATAAAAGTCAGACAGGAATTTGCTCATACACCCTGGCTAGCTATCTCTGAGAAATTAGTCAATCTTTTTTAGCTGAAGAAAAGGCTTCATCACACAAGATCCTGATTAGTCAAGGAGGCTACGTGGTATACGAGAAATGAACCCAGATCTCCTCAGTCCAAGTCCAGTTTGCCACACTGGTTTAGCAATTCCCACTAGCTTCTGACAAAGAAGAGACAAAGGCCAAGTTTGAAGGCTGTCCTATCTTGCCATCCACAAATAGATTCTATTTTACATGAATTTGCCAAGGCTGGGCTGCGGGCAGCAGTCTGTGCTGCAGTTGGAATCAGGAGCTGTCGACAAAGCCTAAGGGTAAGGAGAACCAAAGGCCAACCAAAGGATTCAGGACCACAGGGTAAGGCCTTTGTTGCTCAAGCAAGGCTTAACTTGGACAGGAAACTACTGAGTAAACATGCACAGCCTGGATCCAACCCACTGAAATGCACAGTGGTACCTCTGGTTACGTACTTAATTAGTTCCGGAGGTCCGTTCTTAACCTGAAACTGTTCTTAACCTGAAGCACCACTTTAGCTAATGGGGCCTCCTGCTGCCGCTGCGGCGCCAATGTGCGGTTTCTGTTCTCATCCTGAAGCAAAGTTCTTAACCCGAGGTACTATTTCTGGGTTAGCGGAGATTGTAACCTGAAGCGTCTGTAACCCGAGGTACCACTGTATTTGGGTAGATACGTTAGGGGCGCAGATTAGGAAAGTTCTGAACAGCAAACAAAATGCTAATTCAATCGAGCTCCAGTTAGTTTACAAGAAATATCTGTTCACGTGCATCTCATTTAGCCGAAATACATGCATGCTTCTGGCTCTACTGGGCTTAGAAAGCTGGGATGTAGGAGTAGACTTGGATTTGAGGAGCTGATGACATAATTGTTCAGCAGCCAAGTCTGGGTTTTAAAAGCTAAAAGAATCTGCAGCATATGAAATCATTTTCAACTTACAAAGCTTCCAAGTCCTGTGCCAGTCTGCTTTGCTTTAAATAGGTAAAGGTAAAGGTAAAGGTACCCCTGCCCGTACGGGCCAGTCTTGACAGACTCTGGGGTTGTGCGCCCATCTCACTTAAGAGGCCAGGGGCCAGCGCTGTCCGGAGACACTTCCGGGTCACGTGGCCAGCGTGACATCGCTGCTCTGGCCAGAGCCAGAGCCGCACACGGAAACGCCGTTTACCTTCCCGCTGGTAAGCGGTCCCTATTTATCTACTTGCACCCGGAGGTGCTTTCGAACTGCTAGGTTGGCAGGCGCTGGGACCGAGCAGCGGGAGCGCACCCCGCCGCAGGGATTCGAACCGCCGACCTTTCGATCGGCAAGCCCTAGGCGCTGAGGCTTTAACCCACAGCGCCACCTGCGTCCCTTGCTTTAAATATGGGGTACCAAAGAACCCACAAGTTCTTACACTTGAAAATATTACTTCTAAGGATACCCAATTCTTCCACTTCTTTGTTGTCTCTTATTTTATCTCCCTTTCACCTTCAGAATGGAAATAAGCCTGAATCCAAGTGTTTGTTAGCATAAGAGACCACATTTCTGAAATCCCCTATTCCTGGTTACTGCCATATACACTCACGGCATCATTCTGGAACAGAGGTGGGGAACCTGCAGCTCTCTAGGGATTGCTGTACTACAAACCCCATAGTCGCCGACTGCCTGGGGCTGACAGGAGTCCAGCAACCCCGGAGGGCACCAGGTTCCTCATTCCTGATCTGGAATAAATAGTTTTCAGCGGCATTTGCTGCCAGCTAAGACTCTAGAACTGCAGCCCCTGGGTCAAACCAGATGATGTGTCCACATACTGTATCTGTACCATTAAGTAAAGGCTTTATAAAAAACACAATCTGCCAAAAGGAAGAGGGCACCCAGGATTTGGATCTCTGTGTGTGTGTGTGTGTGTGTGTGTGTGTGTGTGTGTGTGTGTAAGGGGGTAGTCTTAACCCTTTGCCCTCATTATGACCCCAATTTAGGGCTCGTCCCCACTTCTGCTTGGCCCATGCCTAGATAGCATGGGTCTGAGTGGTTTTCTGCTTACCATTCAGCTTCTAGGCAAGCATCCTTGGGGAGAGATTGTTCCAAAACTGGGGCACCACCACTAAAAAGGCCCTCTCCAAAGTTATTATTAGCCAAGCCTCTTATGGCAGAGGTGCCTCGGGAAGGGTCTCTGACGATGAATACAATTGCTGGGCAGGCTCCCATGGCAGCAGGCATTCCTTCAGATACCCGAGTCCAAAGTCACACAAATAGCTACTTTGCAAAAAGCACCACATTCCTGCAAGTACCAAATAGTGTGCCAAGATTTGTGACATCCGAGCAACAAGAGGATTGCTTCGGGGAAGATGTGCAGACTGCAGGGGCAACAGTGGGAAACAAACATGCATTTATTGTACAAAGTGCTGACTAGGCAACAAAACTACTGAATCCATGAGAAAACAGTGGGGCGAGAACGGAAGCAATTGTCCCTTTGGTTCATAATGCAGAACGGCTAGCATTCCTGCAGTCCTGCTTCCCTGACCCAAATTTCTGAGGAACTTTTGTTGCATAACAACGCAAATGCATTATAGCCATTCCTTCATGTTTCACAACAACTGCTTAGCTTTTGTCTCGGTCTGTTCCACTTGCCTCAGGTGGAAATTCTATACCTTAACAGAAGCTGCTACAAAATGTATAAATCTGAAGCTTCCCTCTCCGCACCCTTGTGTCCTGGAATGCATGTCTCTTGTTACTTAAGCGAAAGGAAAGAAACTGATGTTGTCAGCTCTCATCAAGGCAGATGGTTTCCCCAGGATATCCGGGCTGAGTATTCCTACTATAGTTATGCCTCGAGTAGAGAGATATGTGGAGGACTTAAGAAGAGCCTGCTGAATCAGGCCAATGGCCCATTGAGTCCAGCGTCCTCTTCTGGCAACCTACAAGCAGGACTTGGGCCCAAGAGCCCTCTCCCACCCTGTGCTTTCCTTCAACTGGTACTCAGACGCATTGCTGCCAACAACAACAACAATAATTTATTATTTGTACCCCGCCCATCTGGCTGAGTTTCCCCAGCCACTCTGGGCGGCTTCCAACAAAGATTAAAAAATACCTTAAAATGTCACACATTAAAAACTTCCCTAAACAGGGCTGCCTTCAGATGTCTTCTGAATGTCAGGTAATTGTTTATCCACAGGACGGGCGCCACTGCCTGGTTCCCTGTAGCTTTGCTTCTTGCAGTGAGGGAACCTCCAGAAGGCCCTCGGTGCTGGATCTCAGTGTCTGGGCAGAGCGATGGGGGTGGAGACGCTCCTTCAGGTATACTGAACCGAGGCCGTTTAGGGCTTTAAAGGTCAGCACCAATACTTTGACTTGTTCTCGGAAACGTACTGGGAGCCAGTGTAGGTCTTTCAAGACCGGTGTTATGTGGTCTCGGCAGCCGCTCCTAGTCACTAGTCTAGCTGCTGCATTCTGGATTAGTTGTAGTTTCTGGGTCACCTTCAAAGGTAGCCCCACGTAGAGCGCATTGCAGTAGTACAAGCGGGAGATAACTAGAGCATGTACCACTCTGGCGAGACAGTCTGCGGGCAGGTAGGGTCTCAGCCTGCATACCAGATGGAGCTGGTAAACAGCTGTCCTGGATACAGAACTGTGCTACTACTGCTAGGCCAGTACAGCAGTCACACACCTCTTCAGTCTAGGAAGGGACATCGGAAAACCACACAGCCAGGAAGTAAAACAAAAACAAAAACCGGCACACAAAAATGAGAAGCATGCTCACAGCATCCTTGGAACAAGTACCAGTGCAACCAGTAAATGACCTTGTCAGCACTGACCTCCCCACATTGCTTACACATGGAGGGAGCCAATGAATGCATGACAATGGGTACATGTCCTAGTACGCTCACCACTCCACAGACAACGGAGGTGGGAAGACTACATAGCACTTGGTGCAGGTTCTTCCTCCAGACATCCAACTGGAGCAATGCTCAGGAAGGGATCATAGAACCATACTGGAGCAAAATGTATTTTCTTGGCTCAGCCACTGGAAAAAATTATGTGCGCTGTTAAGATACATTTATTTATTCTTTAGAGGAAACTGGGTTGTTGGTTTTTTTTTCTCTCCCCAAGCAGTTGTAATATATATTTTATTTAGAAATAGGAGCTCGAGAGACAGAGACAGAGAGAGAAAGAAATTCAGAGAGCACACCAGGTTTAGCCTCCAGGGAAATTCTTTCACAGTAGTCTTAGGCAATAAATAATCTCTCTTTGTGTTAAAACAACACTCACTGAAGTTCAGAACTGGAGCATCTGCACTCTGGAATGCTCCCCAGGGTCCGCCGTAGAGAGGAAAATGCTGAGGTTTGCTAGGATTATTACAGGGGAGTTTCCCATTTATAATAAGTTGCTGCAGCTTAGGAATCTTCTACCTGGGAGCAATCATTATTAGAGGTTAAAGCATCGAAAACCCCGTGGTGTTTGTAAAGCATAGGCCTAATGATCCAAGGCTTGCATGATGTTTGTATAGGGACTTGGGATTCCCACTGGATGTCTGACACTATATAAATATAAAGTGATTATCACTATGTCTATAGCCATGAATACTTCTTGGCAGTCATAAAAAGTGAATAATGCCTTCCCACTCACTCTCCATCAAGGCATCACAGGACTGGGCAATTGAAACGGGCCCTGGGACAATCTAAATATGCCGTTCCAACACAACCCTTCTGCATTTTGATCTCCCTGGGAAGTGGTGAACTGAACAGAGTGGGAACGATGATTGATCACATTTTAAAGTCAAGTTAATGGAGGGCAGAGCTATCAATGACTATCATTAGCCACTAAACAGCACAAAGTGGCTGAATATAAGATACTAGGACTGAAGATGACAGGATGGTCACCTCTGCTGGTGTTAACTGAGAACACCCTTCATTTGTCTGATGAACGAGGCTCAAGACGAGAGATGGGGCCTTCTCCAACTGATGCTGGACTCCAGTTCCCATCACCGCTGACCACTGGCCATGCTAGCTGGGTCAAATGGGAACTGGAGTACAACATCCAGATAACCACAGGTTAGCCACCCCCGTGCTAAACCATGGTTTAGTGCTATGTTAAAACCAGGCCACAGAGTAAGGATGAGAAACATGTGGCCTCTCAAAATGTTGCTGGATTCCAACTCCCATAAGCAGTAACCACTGGGCATGCTGGCCGGGAACGATGGGAACTGGAGTCCAACAACATTTGTAGAGCACCAGGCCCACAAAAGCTTCTGCAACAATAAATCTGTTAGACTTTAGGACACTGCTAGACCTTCCTGTTTTTAATTCACTTGAGTTCCTCATCACATGGTTGCACAGACCTTTCCCACAACCATATCCACCAGATTCCATAAAGCAGTTTTCGTGCCAATTTTGAGCCAAAGGAGGGGGGTCTCCCACTGCCTTGTTGTTTCCCCAGGGAGCCAGGACTGTGATCCTGTTTGTCTTTGCCAGCAATCCAACACAGCATCTGTTTTTTACAAAACCCACAACAACAACACTATGCGGGCAGGCATGCTACACTTAAAATTCACTTTTTAAGGCTAGAACTAAAGCAGGATTTCCCAAAGACCAAGAAACCGAATTTGAACTCAAATTCAATCCACAACCCAAATCCCACACACTCCTGTGAGGGCACGTACACCCATCACGCACAGCTTTGGCTCCTAATCTTTGTTTTCATTCTCTCTTGCAGACAAACTGGAATTTGTTCTGCAAGTACACACACTGAGACTTTGTGCTCACTTTAGAAAAAGAAAACCCGGAACACAGACCCCAGACATCCTGTAACTCTGGCTGGTTTGGCTGCTGTCAGAGAAGCAGCAAAAACAAAGAAGGGGTATGTGGGAGGCACGCAATATAAGATTTAGAAAAACAAACAGCTAATAAGGAAGGCCTTTAATTGTTTGTGCAATAAAGGGACTGTGTTTTGTTTATCAACAATGAAAGGCACAGATCCAGTTATACCTGTTTCCTTGGTTCAAGGGCAGGGAAATTTTGACCTATAGGCTGGTTCTCCCAAGGAACCTCCCTGGATCAGAGCAGAGGCAGTTTATCCTTCTCTTCATTAGAAATTGGGCAGACGGCATGGAACCCAACCAACTGCGGTTGCAGAAAGCTCCGAAAGGCCACATTCACACAATACATTTTAAACACTATGCTACCACTTTAAGAAGGCATGGCTTCCGCCAAAGAATTCTGGGCACTGTGGTTTGTTAAGGGTGCTGAGAGTTTTAAGGAGGCTCCTG
Source organism: Podarcis cretensis (assembly GCF_951804945.1). Lineage (NCBI taxonomy): Eukaryota > Metazoa > Chordata > Lepidosauria > Squamata > Lacertidae > Podarcis > Podarcis cretensis. The sequence goes on from NC_137181.1 coordinate 22,567,880, forward strand.
TTCTCACAGAGCTGCGATTCTCAGGGTGCTTCACAATTAATGTCTGGAGAATAAGGGTATCCTTAACAACTCTTGGCACCCTTCACAAACTACAGCTCCCAGAATTCTTTGGGGGAAGGCATGACTGTTTAAAGTGATAGCTGTTATCGTGCTTTAATGGTAAGATGTGACTGTGGCCAAAGTCAGAAGAAGCAGAGAACAGCATTTGGCACTAGCAGAGACCATTGACACTTTTTGCTTGTCACTTTTTCTTCCTTATAAGACACCAAGGAAGGAAAGTTGAAGACAGAGGTGGTCCTTGGAAGGTTTCCAAACAGGGAATGTGATCGGTGGGCTGAAAGGGGCTCTCCATCAATGGGTTAAAAGCATGAATTTTATTTAAAAGACTATGAGCAGGTGGGGTAAATCCTAGCTATTTTTTTTCCAGAATAAATAAGTTAAACCTCATTTTCTGAAGCACAAGCTGAGGGCACATTTTTTAATGCTACTACTGGGTGGTTTTTCTGTTTTGTGATTCCCATTGTGAATTATATTGTCAGTGTAATATTCTTCCCAGTGTATTATTTTGTTTTAAATTGTATGTATTTTCTGCTCTGGGACGTTTGGGTATGATGTGAGTGGAGTGGGAAGTACAAGAGCTACAAAGAAATAAACCTGGCATGAAGGTGTTCATCTGCAGAGTGGAGGATTTTGAAAGCCCAGCAGTCTGGAACCAAGAAATCTCAAGGAAAACTCTTGCCTTTTAAGCCCCCCGCCCACCCCACAAAGTAAGGCCTGCCATCAAAACCCTTAAGGTTCTATCTCACATAGAGCCCAGATAGGTCTCCATGGAAACAAGGTTGTGTGTTTCGTTTCCTGGTTAGCACCTAGGAGCTTTGCAACTCCCTTCCAGCAGACATTCCTTCGGCTTCCCCTTTTCATGGCATTCTGAAAAGCAGGAAATCTAGAGATATAAGAGACCCTGCCAGTTTGCTCTGAAATTTAATTGGGCTTTTCAAGTGTTCTGGTTAAGAATGCCTCAAGGGTTTTCAGGCACTTAAACATAGGAACATATTGGGGAGGAACATATTGGGGAAATAATGTATATCAATCAATCAATCAATCAATCAATCATTTCATTTTATTTATATGTTGCCTTTCCAGACCCTCCAAGTATCCCTATTTTCCATGGTCAGGCCTGGATTTACAGAAGCCATTTCAGTTTCTGATTTGAGCCTGGTATGCCCAGTTTTTCCTTAGGATGTCCCTATTTACATCAGAGAAATGTCGGAGGGTATGAAGTTATGCAACCCTCAAGCCAAGGGGATAAGCAACTATACAACCTTTAGAAGACATGTGAAGGCAGTCCTGTATAGGGAAGGTATTTTTAAAATGTTTAATGTTTGCCTTTATATATGTTGGAAACCGCCCAGAGTGGCTGGGACAACTCAGTAAGATGGGCAGGGTATAAATATAACAATAACAACAATAATAATAATAGAATAGGACATTCCTATTGCCGTTGGGAAAATGTTGGAGGGTATGCTTTCCAAAGTTAAAATCATACAAAGAAAAGTAGTCACAGACAATAAAGAAAACATCAAAAAGTACACAGCCAAATAGAACAATTTCCACATAACTGTAAGATACAAAATAAAGATACAAAAAATTAACAGCAACAACCTCCCCCCCCCCCAAACAAAAGCTCCAGCTCAAGATTATATAGAAACCATTATACTGGGTTTTAGACAAGAGTATTTTCTTTTTTTTCTGGGAGTACGCAGGGGTATGCATACCCCTACCCATTTTGTGAATTAAGTTTGGCCTCATTGAGGGGCAGTACTTCAATATGAGTAGGAAAATGAGAGTACCCCTAAAAAAAGTTTTGAGAAAAAACACACTGCCTAGGCCTATTTCAAGATGCCAGGGATCTTGAATGAAAAGTGTGCACTCACTGAATGCTGCAGCCATGCATTTATTAATTTCCTTATTTCTTTGATAAAATTAATCCCTCTCTTTCCCTGCTTGTTGCTGTCACACCCCAGCATGCCCCCGTCAAAGGCCTTACACTGAGGAAAAAGAAAGGATTTTCTTCTAGACAGGGGAAGCCTTGTGAGGCCTCTCTTCAGATGTAAATATAAATAATGCACAGAGTTGCCTGGTTCGCATGTCACAATAAACCACGGTATAGCTTACTATGACTAAGTGAACCTGCTGGGTGCTGCAGAGGAGCTCACATTTGCTTTGCCCCTCCCTTTGCAGGGCAGTAGATAAGCCAATGTTTGTGTTAGGGTATCGTCCGAACCAAAAATCATGGTGAATGCCTCTCCTTAATTTCAGTCCGTAGCTGTGGCTTGTCCTGCTGTTACAGATTGTGGTGGTGAAGCAGAAAGACATCAACCACAATCCTGAGTTTGGATGGCATGCTAAGTCAAGCTTTGGAGCAGCTGCCACACTATGCTCACCTAAATAGTCTGGAGAGGAGCAAAAAAGCTGTGATCTCCCCTTGGGAGCCCAGTGTTTTCACATTAAACCATGGTTTGGATCACTGTGACGTGTGTGTGCATCCCATATGAATTCCTGACAAAGATCTTAGGGTTTTTTAGGTGTGGTGTGGGGGAACCCTGGCTTGGTATGGATCCCATTTGGAGACCGGTGCTGCCTGCTGCTATAACAACAACAACAACAACAACAACAACAACAACAACAACAACAACAAATTGTATTTAAAGTGCATTACATTTCTTGTGATCCAGGATTATTCAGCTGAACTTGGATGGGCTAAAGTGGTTTCTGAATCACAACCTCAGCCATGAACAACGCTGAAAATTTCACTTCTGAGGAATACACTCTTAATTTAATTTGTATTAGTTCCAGCACTGGGCACAATGACACGATTTCAGAAGGCTCTCTCTCTCTCTCACTCACTCACTCACTCTCCCCAAACACATTGCTGAAGATGAATCTGAAGTTATTTTTAGTTTGCTTTTCTAATCACTGAGGAATTCTGCCTTCAGGTAAGCAAGGCTCAAAGCACATTTTGCTTTCAAGTGAGCCAGAAGACATCTTTGTGCTACCAGAACATGGCTTGTCACAGATTGTTGAAAGAGTATTTCACATGGGCTGCTAATTTGAAAGGAGGCTTGCTAATATTACGAAGTCATTCCATCTAGTTAATCAAGCTTGTGTGTGTGTGTGTGTGTGTGTGTGTGTTTGCACAGAGCAGTTAAGGGTTCAGCGGAACAAAAGCAGTGCAGAAAACCGACATCTCTCTTTGTGCCTTTTGAGATACCTGATAAATAAATAAAGTCAAGTTTAAAATGGATGGATCATATTTGCCTACAAATTAGAGGCTGCTTTGAATTTCTGAAAGCTTTTACCTAAATTATACCCATTCAGGATGGCTAGGTTTTGTGCTGCGAAACACTAACTATAATTGCATTGTAGCAGTTCTGCTATAGGGCATGCTGGGAGTCATATGCGTGTACAATTAATCTCCTTTTCAGCTGGGATTTTTTACAAAGACAAAGCTGCAGATACTCTCCATCTTAAGCCACAGCCTTTGGTGTCTCTCACGTAAAGTAATGCCTTCTAAATGGTAGCAATGTCAGAGTCTAACAGGCACTGGGGTCAAGAGTGAGTTGGAAAGATAGACCAAGATGTGCCAGGTGCGAAGTTCCATAAGCAGCCACCAATGATCAGGGAGTGAGAGGTAAATATAGAGTTACTCAAGACTGGCAGAATGTCAAGTCCCATCAACAGCAGTTTGGGCAAAGTATCTGAAACGCAGCCCAGCAGGATACCCTAACAAGATAAGTTACTCAGGCTGAGCAAAGCCTGTCATTACAGTAGGAGTTGAGAAGCTTTTATTCAGCCTGAGGGCCAAATTCTGTTGTGCCCAAAAGTCACAAGCCAAACACTCTTGGATTACAGTTCCTGCCGCCTCCTACCACTGGCCATGTTGGCTGGGGATGATGGTAGCTGGAGCCCAACAAAAGTTGGAGGTCAAAGGTCCCCCAATCCTGCTGCGAGATTTTGTACACAAAATCACAAATCATGAAGAATTATGCCTATGTTGTGGGGGGGGGGGAGTGAATGCAGTCTCACCCCGTTATATTTGTGATCTCTTTTGCAGCAAGTACGAGCTGTCAGTGTTTGGGAAGTCACCAGGGGAACAGGCACGGTCTATGGATAGAATGATTTCGCCATCTCTTCTGGAATAATAGCCAATGCAAATATGTAAGTGTATGCAACTAACCCATAAAGCCAGATAACTCAAAGCAGCCATTTCTTTTGCACAAGGGGGAAAAAGTCATCCTATATTTGGCTGGCGAAATTGACAACAGGAAGAGCAGTAAGAAGAAAATGATGAAGAATAACATGCTGCAAAAATGCAAGCAGAGTTTGTCTTCTCCCTGTGTCAAAATGAGAATGTTTACAAGTTCCTTAGCATTCTTAAGTGGTACTGCTCCCACATTATCAATGCCGCACCCACTAAGCCCACATCTGCCTATTTTTACGTGCAGCATTTAGGACCCCATTTATAGCATGAAAACAGTGGATCTACTTCATTCTTGGGTGGGGAAGCCGAGAAGATCCATTATAATTTGGGAAATGCTCAAAACAGGACAAGGTCATTTCTGTCACCTCTCCAGGTCAACACTGGCCATTAAACAAGCATCAAAACCCCAGTAATGCCATGTAACATTATGCAACATGGTGCACTTGATATCATTTCAACATGCCATTTTCTGGTTACTAAAAAAGGCACACAAGACTCTTTATGGTATTCATAGCAAGCATTAAAGAGGCAATACTGTTCCAAAGTGGCTTTGGAACAAAAGCAAAGCCCTTTCCATTTGCAAGTGCTGGAAAAGTCTACTGCCAGAACAAAAGCTTTTGAAACTTGAACAGTTTCTTCTTTGCTTTGCTTGTATTCATTTATTGCATTATTAAAAATAAAGCCATAGGAATGCACTCTACAAAGTAAGCATTTTCCTTAAAGGCAAAAAATAAAAAAAGGAAGTACAGATTAATTTTCTGCTGTTATTCTGATATAACACTCAAGCTGCAATTTCATACTTTGAAACACTGCAAACAAACAAACTCCAAAACATCCCTGTTGAGTAGGATTTGAACTTAGAAAGTGTGGCTTCAAAGTCCAAAAAAAAAAAAAAAAAGCCACAATATGCCCCTAGATGAAGTTATTCAATATCTATAAAATGGGAATAATATTGGGTTGGATCAGCAATCCTGCAGACTCTTAACTGTCCCACTGAACTGAGTATATAGGATTGGGTTGTAAACCAGTTGTAAGCCAGTTGAAATAAGCTCCCGCTGAAAATGTTTGGACTTCAGAATTCATGAATGACTTGTCACAATGATTTCAGTGGGACCTCACTGCAAATATAGTAGCCTGGATCCAACCTGATCTTGTATTCTGATTATAGTAAATGAGATGAGCGCATTAGCGCTGGATAAGAAACTTCTTTCTCATGTTAAGAAAGAAGACTCAGGAGAAGGCATTACAGGATTGGTACAGGGCAGAGACCCCACTGAGACAGAACTCCTTGGCTCCTAAGGGGGAAAGATATTTTCAAACACATGTCCCACTTGGGGTTGGAAGGTCACAGCCTTCAGGTGTTATACTACACCTGTTCACACCTGCCTGTCTTCTATCAAAAGTCCTCTATCAAAGATCATGATAATTCTTCATCAGCAAATAAATTGTCCGTAAAGGTACATCAAATGGCCATGGATCAGCAATGACTTAAAAGCTTACTACAATCATTGAAACAGTTCATTATCCTGGAAGAACTGTTCTGTCTGCTGCTGTGCTCGGAGTACCCTATTGCTACATTCAGAGCACCTATCATCACATCTGTAGGATACTGACTGTGGAAAGGCATTTTATCTCCATCTCAGTGATCTTAGATAGTGACTCACTACCCCTAACATTCCTGTTCTTGGAACATTTATTTAATTCCTATTATTTGTGACTCCATGCACAAATTATATGTCTCCAGTTTATTTAATTCCTATTATTTGTGACTCCATGCACAAATTATATGTCTTCAGTTTATGAATTTTGTAACAATATAATGTTATAAATATTTTGTCAGTATATTATTAGCCGACGTATTGCTTGTTGTTGTTCAGAGCTTTCTATTTTGCAACACAAGGGGATTTTCTTTGTTGTATGTCTTGGTCCTCTGGCAGGACTTCTGTTTGAACATACACACATATTGTATGCATGCTTTCCTGCCCATAACAAGAGAATGCTCCTCTGTCACAGTTCTGCTCCAGACTGTTCTGTTCGACACTTGAAACTCTCCCCCAGCCGCAACCTTCACTGGACCTGATTCACACCCCAAGTAGTTCTGACTGCCTGCAGTGTCACTCTGAAAATGCCTCTTGGCAGCTTGGATAAAAGAGAAAGAGAGATGTGTAGAATGTACCCAGGTGTACAAAGGGAGTGGGATACATTAATTGCCCAGCTCACTTTTGCCTCTGGCCCACCCACTGCTAGGATGTGGCTTCAAAAGGTTGTCCAGAAGGAAATGTGGTCCTCCGGCAGAGAAAGGTTTCCCTTTAGCTTAGTAAAACTAAGCTAAAATATGTGCAATGCATGTAATCACACATTTTTCTCCTGCCTCCATTCCCCCCACCATTATATACATAAGAACATAAAGGCCGAAACCCAGAGATACATGCATGGATTTGCAAAGGAGTGGCCAAAGGTTCCCTTTTTATGATCCTTGGGAGAGCACTCCAGAGAGCACCTGACCTGTTGCTGGAAGGGGACTCTGAAAAGCTATTGTGTACGCAAAGTATACCACACGCAGCACTTGGGAGGCAGGCCACAGACCTATGGCAAGCAATGTTCTCATGTTTTGTTTTTGTCACCAGTTTCCATCCATAATGCTGCCTTAGAACAGCTCTTTGGAGATTTGTGAAAGCAAGTCCCGATTTCAGCAGATCTGCACTACTGCTTTATTTAAGGCATATTGTTATCTGTTAACAAGAAACCAATTTCATGCTTCCCAGGTTTATTGACTACTGCAGTACCCTGGACAACCGCAGGCAGGGACTCTCCTTGTTGAAGAACTAGCAAACTATTCCACCTGGTCCATGTAGCCAGCAGCACAATATGTAAAATTAAAAAAAGAGGAAGAACAAAACAACAATATTGACAAAAACACTTGAAACTTTTGATGCAATTCTATCCTGAAATGGTTTTATCTATGTTTAACTAGAGAAGTAAAACCAAGTTCAAATTGTAACTCAATACCCTGACTTGTTTTTCTAAACCACCCTCCTGCAATCTCCAGATGCTTTGGACTACAACTCCAATCAGCCTGATCAGCTGTACTCCAAAACGCATGTAGGGCACCACGTTGGGGAAGGCTGCTTTAGTAATTGTGAATGAATAAGATAGCCAGTGGCACTTTCCACCTCTGAACGATGCGATTAAAATCAATCCCAGCTGTTAGATTTCAATCCTTAATTATATATCAGCAATGGAAGAGAAAGCAATCAGCAGTTGCAGCTACACTGTAATATCTATATTCTGCACTTGATTTATGGTTTCCAGCCAACATTTTTCCTCTTGAAAACTGTAGAGCAAATTTATTCTTCCTGTACTGTTGTCTATGCGAAACACTGGTTCCATCACACTTTGATACTGCAAAAGTTATTCTTTATCTGTTGGATTTATACGCTTCAGGTGAGTTATTTTTCCTCTTCGAAAATGGAAAGGAACCAGAGAAGTGTGGTGGCAATTTAAAAGAGTCTGAAAGCCAAGAACACATTATTGGTCCCATCAGCATGTCCTGACTCATCTCTTACATTTGGGAGCTCAACCCATGTTAGCAGTAATACAGGTCAACAGAGAGTTTCCGAAATAAGAAGGGTGGGGAAATTAAGGGTACATGCTGTGGCTCCTCTCCTCTTTCTTGTCATTTCATTGTGCATCATGTTCTTGTGCAGTTTGGGGTGTAAATATAGACATTAAGAGGAGGCGGGAAGTCCCAAAGTGCAGACAGAACTGAACTGCTTAAAAATGCAAGGTTTTTTTGCATTTCTGTATTAGAACAGTGGAAATTCTGTGACAAATCTGTGAAAGCTCATTTGCACCTGAAAGTCGCAACTTGATGTTCCTATAAGGATGTTAGAGGAGCTTTATTTCTGTAAATTCTTATGTCAACAGACTCAAGGCATGCCTCCCAGACAAATGTGTGGATCAGAATGCCATTATCTTTTGCATTTCACACGTTTGCGAATTCTATGTTTAAAATGTGTATTTCAGTATAAGCTACACTTAGAAGTGCATATAAAGGTAAAGGTAAAGGTAAAGGACCCCTGGCAGTTAAGTCCAGTTGCGAACGATTCTGTGGTTACGGCGCTCATCTCACTTTACTGGCCGAGGGAGCCGATGTTTGTCTGCAGACAGTTTTTCTGGGTCATGTGGCCAGCATGACTAAGCCGCTTCTGGCGAAACCAGAGCAGCACACGGAAACGCCGTTTACCTTCCCGCCGGAGCGGTACCTATTTATCTACTTGCACTTTGACATGCTTTCAAACTGCTAGGTTGGCAGGAGCTGGGACAGAGCAACAGGAACTCACTCCGTCACGAGGATTTGAACCACGACCTTCCGATTGACAAGCCCTAGGCTCTGTGGTTTAGACCACACTGCCACCCGCGTCCCTAAGTGCATATACAGATATGTAAACATGCACTGTGATTAAATGCTTATTTAAATTTGAAATCTCATCCAGCTTAAAACAAAACAAAACCCACTCACACATGAGAAATTGACATGGAGCAAAAACAGACTGATTCACTCACCTCTCTGCTGCAGTCAATGAGTAATGGACATTTGTTTGTGAATGAGCTACTGCAGATTTAGCACAGGCAAACTCTGTTCTCTTTTAAAAGACTGATATCCTGCCTTTTAATTGAATGATCCACAAGGCAGTTTAAAATAGATTGCAGTAAAATAGATTGCAGGTCTTGACCATGATGCCATGTTTCACCTTTCCAAAGCATTTGTTACTTCTCCATTAATTTTTATTTGTTTACTGGTAAATACACCTGCGGGACGCAGGTGGCGCTGTGGGTTAAAGCCTCAGCGCCTAGGGCTTGCCGATCGAAAGGTCGGCGGTTCGAATCCCTGCGGCAGGGTGTGCTCCCGCTGCCCGGTCCCAGCGCCTGCCAACCTAGTAGTTCGAAAGCACCTCCGGGTGCAAGTAGATAAATAGGGACCGCTTACCAGCGGGAAGGTAAACGCCGTTTCCGTGTGCGGCTCTGGCTCTGGCCAGAGCAGCAATGTCACGCTGGCCACGTGACCCGGAAGTGTCTCCGGACAGCACTGGCCCCTGGCCTCTTAAGTGAGATGGGCGCACAACCCCAGAGTCTGTCAAGACTGGCCCGTACGGGCAGGGGTACCTTTACCTTTACCTTTTACACCCTGCCCATCAGCAGAGTTACCAGTAAGCCAGAAAACCGAGTAAGCACATTTCTAATACATATTTTTTTAGGTGTGACGTGCACAGCGTTTTGCAAACCCAAGTACTTAGCAGTATCCGATGGCCTCTGCTGTACCTCAATTTCAGATTTTATTACAATTGCTGCTGTTTTAAAATGCTTTATTGCATTTGTTTTAAGTATCTGCTTGGACTCTTGGGAAACAATTTTTTTCTAATTAAAATGAATAAAAGAAGCATTTCAACAAACCCATATACGAGAATGACAAACAGAACTACGCCAGAGATTGGGGACCGGTCACCAGGAGGCATATAAGCCATTCAGCTAAGGTTCTACACAGGACAAAACTTCAGATGGGGTTCAGTTCAGCAGAACCTCCTAAGAACATAAGAAATAACCCATCCAGTCCAGAATCCTGTTCCCACAGTGGACAACTGGATCTCACAAGCAGGACCCGGGCGCAACAGGATTCTCTCCACTTGCAATTCCTAGTAGTAGTAGTAATATTTACACCTGTTAGTTGTTGTTTTAACAAAAGTAAGTTACAAAATAGTACAAAGGTTAAAACCAGTATGAAACCAAAGCAGAAAGTAAACCTAAGAACGTATAAAAGGAAGTTCTAACACATCTCATCCACTGAAAGAGGCCACAAATATCTCAACCCCTCCAAATTAAGGGCCAAAAGCCTGGGTTAAAATAAATATTTTTGTCTGGCACCTAACGGCAGATAGTGATGGTGCCTGGTGTTTCTGGGGAGAGCATTCTATGAGCAAGGAGCCAGCACTAAAAAGGCCCGTTATTGTATCAGCGCCCTCTGCACTTCCTTAAGAGAGGACACAAGAAAAAGTGCTTCAGTTGCCAAATGCAGAGTCTGGGTTGGTTTATAATAGTAATAATCAACCAGACATCTATTGGAGATGTTTTATATACAGGATATATATCAGAACTTAGGAGTAGAAGTTAAATACGATCAGCCATTATTGGGCCCTTTGCCATGGTTCTTTGTATCTGGGTATGTTTGATGTATTTGTGTTGTCGTGTACTTGCCACATTAAAGGAAACCACTTCATAGCCTCAGAAAGTATATAAGTACATCAACAGCGCAAAGCAAGGCTCAATCTCAAATCCACGTCAAGTGGTTGCTTAACACACCACACTGTGCCCTTTTGCAATGCAGAAGAAATTACAATACGGGCAGGACCTGGAATCCGCTAAAAGAGAAAATGTAAAGTAAGTGAAAACACATAAATAACTCACCCATTTGGAATTCTGCTTTTAAAAATGTTGAATGGCATCAGACGCAACCAAGCTAAACTGCCTATAAAATGTATAAATGAGGCTCTCTTCTCTACCAGAGCTCACAAAGAAGCCTTAAAACCTCAACAAAGAAAAACCATTCCTGCTTCTGGTCTTGGAATTTCAGACGCAAGATTTTAACCCATCTTATTCCTCACGATTGTGGTTGGAAAATACTGCACTTCCCCCTCTCAAATTTACTTTATATTTCTTGGCAAAAACATTTAGCCAGCACTGAAGATGCCCTTATATGAGGAGATGCTGTGCTACCATATATTTTAGAGCAGAGGAAGGTATTAGTTTGATGTCAAAACATGGCCAAATCATAGTTTAGTACAATGAGAACAAGCCACATAAAGAGCCTCAGGCTCTTCTGCTGTCCTCTCTCCTTTGGGACGGTTGTGGAGCAGAGACTAGTTGCCTTTGTTTCTGATTTCAGTTGATAACTTCCAAGACTAAATTGTGGGTAATCTTAACTACAGTTTTTTGAAACAAGCTGTCTCCATAACTGATGGTAAGAAGCTGGATTGTTTCAGTGCTTGAAGAATTAGATTCCTATGAATTCCAGTGTAACCTGCCCAGGTCCTCACTGCCCAGACTAATGTATAGATTAGAATGTAAAGGTAAAGGTAAAGGTACCCCTGCCCGTACGGGCCAGTCTTGACAGACTCTGGGGTTGTGCGCCCATCTCACTTAAGAGGCCAGGGGCCAGCGCTGTCCGGAGACACTTCCGGGTCACGTGGCCAGCGTGACATCGCTGCTCTGGCGAGCCAGAGCCGCACACGGAAACGCCGTTTACCTTCCCGCCGGTAAGCGGTCCCTATTTATCTACTTGCACCCGGAGGTGCTTTCGAACTGCTAGGTTGGCAGGCGCTGGGACCGAGCAGCGGGAGCGCACCCCGCCGCAGGGATTCGAACCGCCGACCTTTCGATCGGCAAGCCCTAGGCGCTGAGGCTTTAACCCACAGCGCCACCTGCGTCCCATAGATTAGAATGTACCTATCCTTTATCGTTACAAAACATTCATTTTCCAATTTCCACCCTCCCTGTTGACTAGTCTCAGCTTCCATTTCTGGTTTATTACATCAAATGATACAGTCTATTGTTTGTATATAATATAATACTATGTTATCATATTGTTACGTGAAAAGAAAATCAATAAAAAAATATTTTTTTAAAAAAAGAAAATAATGTACTGTATTTTTTGCTCTATAAGACTCACTTTTTCCCTCCTAAAAAGTAAAGGGAAATGTGTGTGCGTCTTATGGAGTGAATGCAGGCTGCGCAGCTATCCCTACAGAAAGAGGGATTGCTGTGCAGTGAAAGCAGGAATCCCTCTTGCTGTTCTGGCTTCTGAGATTCAGAATATTTTTTTTCTTGTTTTCCTCCTCCAAAAACTAGGTGTATCTTGTGGTCTGGTGCATCTTATAGAAGGAAAAATACGGAACTTATGCTTTAGATTTCACATTTCCGCCCCCCCCCCTGCAACATACATAACTCTCAGCTCAAAAAAAAAACCCAAATCAAACGCATACAGTCACTGTCTCTGAATACAGAGGTTCCACTTAACCATCAGTGCTACCAGCTATCAATAAGCCTGTTCTCCATGAATTTGCCTTATACCTTTGTTAGAGCCATCCTGTTGCATCCAAGATGCTGCATGCTCGCTTTTTTACCTGAGCATATGCAGCAAAAGACAATTCTCAGTTTATATCTCCAGGTTAAGAGAAGAGGGATCTGCTGAGAGTGCCTTGGTCAAGGGCCCCGGAAATCCAAGAGTAAGCACTGCTTCGTAGTGACAGTCAAAGTACAGGATGTCTCTCTCCCGCCCTTCAAACTTCTTTCATTGATTTTTAACAAAACATAAAAATCAAATTATATGGGATATCTCTTCAAGTTCCTTTGGTTCAGACCCATAGCTGTACCTGCAGAAGGTCCCAGATTCAGCCCCTAGAAGTTGCAGGGAGGGGCAGGTAAAACTCTTGTCTGAAGGCCTGCAGAGCTGCTGATAGTCCATGTAGACTGGGGATGGAGAATTTGTGGCTTTCCAGGGGAATCTGTGACCCTTCCAGCCAACACGGCCAATGGGCAAGGATGATGTGATTAGGTATCCAAGAAGATCTGGAGAGCTACTATTTGCCCATCCCCTGATTAGCAGTGCTAAGCTACATGGGACAATAGTTGGCGCGTGCCTGCAACCTGAGACTTCTCCTGTACGGAAGTCACTGCTGCTGCTCTTCGCATATCAAGTTCTAGGAGACAGCAGGGTACCGGAAGGTATACTAACCTGTCTCTCACCAGAATAGCCTCTTTTTCTTCCACCTTCCTCCTTCTTGGACTGCCTTGACTCTTCCTCCTCCTGCTGCCCTTGGTCTTGCCTTGTGGGTGGCGCCAAACCCCATACATCAATGGTCCCCTCTCTTGGGTCATCCCCCTTAGTCCCCTGCCTCTGCCCCACACTCTTCAGAGCCCTGCCTGAGCCTGACAATAAGGCAGCTTCCTATGCTCAAGGTTTTAAGGAGGTATAAGCACTGAATGATGGCACACACACACACCAGTTCACAACTCACAGTCGGACACAAACACAACCAAGTAACCTGGCAACTATAAAATGCCAGGTCCTCATGAAAAATTAATGCAATATATTAAATTTTGCATTATAGAGAAACAGTGTTTCCAGAAGAGGCTTAAAATATTTCCCTCATTAAATTATTGTAATAGTTCCTAATAAATCTGTTCAAAGTCATTAGGATACAAAACTGCACAGATCCATGCATTATGTATTTATTCTATGGCACTGATTCAATTAAACCTCAATGTGTTCTTAGCTGAAAGGGCTACATATGGAGAGCAGATTAAGCGAGGTGGAATTATTTGGATAAGCTTAAGTTCTAATTAACAAACATACATTCAGTGGGAAAGATTGAATATATATTTTGTCTTTCAGTGAATCCGCAGGCATTTTTAGTTTTTTTTTAAAAAAATAAAATAACCACATATACATTACTGGGCACTGAACCAAATTCGCAATGGGTAAATCTCCATAAATAGCTATATTATACGAATGCCTTCCAAGGCACTCTGTTTATAATAACTTATAGTTCTAGCCATTTCTAGACTACACAGTGCTTGTGGACTAACATACTTGGCAAATTTTGGCTTCAGACATGTAAAGTAAACACATTCAGAGGATACTTTACTGTGATAGTTACTAAAAATAAAAAAGGCCACACAGTAAGTGGTTCTACTCTGTAAGACCAAGCACAGAAGGCGCCTTAATAGCTACTCTATTAATAAGCAGTCGAAATGCAAAGTGAGCCTAGGAGAGGTAAACATGAGAGGGGAAACCAGAATGCCAGAATTGCAGAGTTTGCATATCATCTACTCTTCCATGCACTATCTTGATTGGCTTGTGTTCCACGCAAAAATGACTTTTTTAGGGTGGGGGGTGGGGGCTTCTTCAGCATGCTCCCTGTTGGTCTCACTTAACCCACACCTTAAGACAGTGTTTCTCAAATTCAGGTATCCTGCTGCTGTTGGACTACAACTCCCATCATCCCTGACCACTGCTAAGCTAAGTATGATGGGAGTTGTAGTGCAGCAACATCCGGAGACCTGAGTTTGAGGAAACAGTGTCTTAAGGCAATATCATTAATAGAAATTAGCTTAAAGGGCTTAAATCTATATGCAATGCCATTAGCAGGAGGAATCGCGGAAGCTGCCTTATATTAAGTCAACCTATTTGTCCACCATCTAGTTCCATGTTATTGTTTTTTTCTAACTCTCCACAGTCCTCCGGGTTATTAGGCAGGTTCCCCTCCCATGCATCTCCTCTTCCTTGATCCTTTTAACTGGTAATGCCAAAGATTGAACCTGAGGCCTTGTCCTTACAAGGCATATCTTCGACGCACTGAGCTATGATCCCATTCCCAAGCCACACCCACATGAACCATGGATCATGTTGCATTAAGTTACTGCAGTGGGGAAATGTGAGCCAAAACGAGAGAGCACATTCCTTCTACAAGAAACTGAATTATATCAACTGTGCAAATTGGAGGGGAGGGGGGTTCTAAGAAGGGATAAAATGAAAACCATGAATGGATTTGGAAACATGTGTATATTATACAGGTACACTTGCATGAAGGAAGTTCCCCAACAAGTGTAAACTTTTATTTCTTTCATGTGTTTATGAAATAATACCAAGGCAGTCTCTCAATTGTTTACAAAGAAAGGTTATACCGTATTTTTTGCACCATAACACTCACTTTTTTCCTCCTAAAAAGTAAGGGGAAATGTCTGTGCGTCTTATGGAGCGAATGCCTACGGATGGCGGGGGGATCTGCTGCAGTCGTGAGCAGAGGATCCATGGTTCCCCTTCCTTCCCTCCTCCGTGGCTCGCTTTGAAACAGCAAAGCGGGAGAAGAGCCGCTGAGTGGGGAGGAGAGAGAGACAGAGAGCCTGCTTGCTTTAAAGGAGCAAAGCGGGAGAGGAGAGGAGCCGCTTACACGAGTGTAAGCAGCTCCTGTCCGGTTGGCTCCTTTAAAGCAAGCAGGCTCTCTGTCCCTCTCTCCTCCCCACTCAGCTGGCTAAATAGCAGCAAAGTTTTTCAGCGAGCCGGGGAGGAGGGAGAGAAGCAGAGCCTGCTTGCTTCTCCTCTTATACCCCTCTTCTGCATTATAACAGCATCCTTCTCCACCCACCCCACGCGTGTTCCTTGTCCCTTGAGTGCTTTTCCTTCCCTCCCCACTTAAAACGTGGTTACAAAGCACGGATCCACATGGATCCTCAGGATTTTTGCACTAGGTCACCCCAAATTCACCATCAGATCACATAGCATGTCCATGGCTACAGCTTGCACCAAAAAAATCACGCACCCACTGTTGCCTGGGGCCGTAGTGGTGCAAAAACGTGGTTACAAAGCATGGATCCACATGGATCCTCAGGATTTTTGCATAGGGCTACCTCAAACTCACCGTCAGATCACATGTCTGTGGCCACAGCATGATCCACAAAATTCATACATCTACTGTTTCGTTTAGAATATTTTTTTTCTTGTTTTCCTCCTCTAAAAACTATGTGCGTGTTATGGTCGGGTGCATGTTATAGAGCGAAAAATACGGTAATTCAAAAACATACATACCTCTACAATACAAAATATTGTATTGTAGAGATATGTAGAGGTCCCCACCCCAAAAAAACCCAGCAGCACTTTTTGAATACAACTTAAAAGTCAGGTTGGGCAAACTCAAGATTTGATACTGCATAATGCAAAAAACCACGACGGTTGATAGGTCCCTGCTCCTGGCCGTTCGAAAGCACGTCAAACTGCAAGTAGATAAATAGGTACTGCTCCAGCGGGAAGGTAAACAACGTTTCCATGCGCTGCTCTGGTTCGCCAGAAGCGGCTTAGTCATGCTGGCCACATGACCCGGAAGCTGTACGCCGGCTCCCTTGGCCAATAAAGCGAGATGAGCGCCGCAACCACAGAGTCGGCCACGACCGGACCTAATGGACCCTTTACCTTTACCTAATGCAAAAAATGTGGAAGATCACTTTGTCTCTGTGTTTTCCCCATTACAGTGGCACCTCGGGTTAAGAACTTAATTCGTTCCGGAAGTCCATTCTTAACCTGAAACTGTTCTTAACCTGAAGCACCACTTTAGCTAATGGGGCCTCCCACTGCCGCCGGAGCACGATTTCTGTTCTTATCCTGAAGCAAAGTTATTAACCTGAGGTGCTATTTCTGGGTTAGTGGAGTCTGTAACCTGAAGCATCTGTAACCTGAAGCATATGTAACCTGAGGTACCACTGTAGGTGACATTGGTAATTTACTGAGCAATCATTTGTATTTGCTTGCAGGGATTTGTTAGTTTATCCTACACTTTCCAAGGCAATTCCTGGTCGCTTCCTTTATCACACAAAGCCAGATCTTTTAGTGGAAGAGCATTTGTTGCACAAAAGCGCCAAAGCAACTTTAATTCCACATTTTTAATGTGCAGGTATGTGACAGAATCCCTCACCCCAAAGAGAGACAGTTTGGAAGCACCCTGAGCTTATTACTGCCTCCAGTGACATATCTCAAGATATATTTAGATCTACTAGTCGTACGACTGCTGTAGAATATCTCCATCTTAAAACTAATAAACTTTGGCTGCTCAGGTTACAAGTGAAGGACCCATCCTGGCAGCAGCTCAACATTCAGTTTAAAGAGCGTAGCATACCCATACATACCCTGTTTAATTGGCCAGTTGGTGTCCTTTGTTTTCAATTTAATGAGTCCTTCTCAGCACAGTTTACCCTGCGACTGCCATAATGAGAGCATTCAGTCTCAAAGCCTCCCACACTTTATTACGCTGCCAAGCACAGAATTGTTTTAAGCCAAATGCATCAACATTTATAAAGAAACACAAATATTGTATTCATTTTTTATCGTCCCCGGCAGCCAAGGGTGCTGTCACCATCTACATAACAGACAGCCAATAATTCAGCCACACGAGACACCCTGAAGTTAATTTGTCTGTTCTGCAAAGCAAAATCTGCAAAATCCCAGTGTAATAGCCTGCCTGCTTGAAATCCTGAGGGGAGGCAATAGAGGATAATAGCAAACCTTAAACAGCACTTTTAATGCCATTCTGTTCAGGGTAGACTCTGTGTCACACTCCAGATTCTCTCTGGGAATGGCACTGGCCCACAGAAACGGCCGTCGGTTGTTCCTAGAGGTTACGTTTAGCGGCTTGTCAGCAGAAACCTGTCACAATGAATGTTTCCTCCGGATGTGTAATTACAAAAGGGATGCCTTTGAGCAGGTGGGA
This sequence comes from Podarcis cretensis, assembly GCF_951804945.1. Classification (NCBI taxonomy): domain Eukaryota; kingdom Metazoa; phylum Chordata; class Lepidosauria; order Squamata; family Lacertidae; genus Podarcis; species Podarcis cretensis. The sequence goes on from NC_137181.1 coordinate 22,585,454, forward strand.
ATCCCTCCTGAGCTAGCTTCCTTTCAGAATTTGCATCCATGTTTTTGTTTTTAAGGGGAAGGGGGGGGGGGAACCACTCCTGGAAATTCAGTTCAGAAAATTCAAGTGCCTTGCAAGTGTTCAGACACAATCTGAAACCCATGTCTTTGGAAGATAGCAGGGGAGTGTACATCTACACCAGTCACATGGGTGATCCTGGCCAATCAGGTATTGCATAGTGAATGGATGATCCTAGCCAACACTCTAAAAGCCAATCAGAGGAGGCTATATTTTGGTGTGGAAATGAGCAAGCCAAGTCCATTCAGAGTAACGTCAGCGGGAGGAATTCACATAACCAGCCCCACCAGTGGAATCCTTGTGCAAGGACTTCTGATTGCACAACAAGGCTCCCCCCACTTTCCTTCCCCTGCACATCCCCTGTCCCTCTGAAATTGGCTTGGGAGGGTAAGAAGAACCCCCAAAATGGCACAGGAGGTGAGGGGAGAAGTATCATTCCAGATTGCACAGATAAAGCAACTGGAAGAGTGTAATGCTGAATTCCACACAATACTTCCTTAATAGGCCACCTCTTTTTCTTTGTTTCTTTGTTCTTTTATTTTCATTTTAGATTAGTTTGATTAGTTTGCTTTCTATCAGATTGCATATTGAAAATTTTCAGTGAGTTCTTCCTGGGCTCTGGTGTGCTCCTAATACGCTTCTCTTTCTTCCTAACTCCTGGCTTGCTCCTTGCTCCTGCCTCTAGTGTTGTCTGTCATTTAGTTCTGACTTACCCTCCAGTCCTCCTGACTACTTTGTGCAAAGCCTCTGGTGCCCAGCCTTGGCAGCTGGCCAGCATTACTCTGCATGATTGAGCTCCTGATATCAGGTATTGTATGTTGATCTGGCAGGGCAGTATTTGAATATATACAGTCTTCGAATGTGGGCAACATAGGTTGAAGTACTTAATTAGCAACCATAATATCACAGAATAGAATGGTGTTACTGTTGTGGGTGTTTTTAATTTTAGTCCCGTTCTTTTGCTAAGAGTCCATAATAAAGCATCACATATGTCTTCCTGAATCATCTTGCTAATCACCAAAGGGATTTGCCTGGCACATTCACTACAAAGTAGCAATGCCACTGAATGTATGAAGTCAAAAGCCAGCTTTGCTGTCAGATACATCAAGAAAGCTACAAAGAAAATCTGCCTTGATACCTGCCAGATAAACTTGCTTATATGAAATGCTTTGAATGAGAGGGCCAACAGCAACATTTACATGACAGAGCTTTTCTTAAGATTTCCAAATATACGTTTGCAACGACAAAACGGATCCCAAATGATCAAAGGGAACTAATTACAGAAGAAAAACTGTTTACATCTAAACTTTCCTCCCAACTATTAATAGTACAAGACATCCCATTGGATTGCTTTAAACGAAAGCAGATATTTGAAATACACACACACACTCATCACAACCCTTCCTGCTGTATTTGAGCATGGAAAAGGAAGAAATTAGTTTCTGGAGACACTGCAGTGGACCCATTGGAAAAACCCATATCATGGGCATGGGGAACAAGAGCCGCCCCCCAATGTTGTTGAGACTCCCATTAGCCTCAATTAATACAGCCAATGACTGGGAATGTTAGGTTCCCCATCCTTGCCTTAGCAATGAAAACAATGGAGTACAGTGGTATCTTGGAAGTCAAGCAGAATCCGTTCTGGAAGTCCATTCAACTTCCAAAACATTCGGAAACCAAGGCGCGGCTTCTGACTGGCTGCAGGAAGTTCCTTCAGTCAATCGGAAGCCACATCGGATGTTTGGGTTCCAAAGAACGGAACACTCACTTCTGGGTTTGCGGCGTTTGGGAGCCAAAACGTTTGACTTGAAAGGAGTTCGTGAACCAAGGTACGACTGTACTGAATTGAAGCAGCAAAAGACAAAGGACAAATCTACACAAATTCTTTGCTGGGGTACAGATGTGTGCACCCAGTTCCCACAAGGTGCATTACCCCCTGGTATTCTATACAGAAGGCCAGAGAACCGATCATATAAAAAAATGGGCAGCTTGTTCCATACAGAAAGGGTTATGCAATGCAAAGTTCTTTACCTCCCTTTTGAGGAAGCATTTCCTGTACTTCCAGTTTTGTGTGAAAGCACCCTATTTGACACAAGAGATATTCTCATGCAGCCGTTGCTCTTGTATCCTGCCAGTGGAAGCACAGGGTGACTCACATTAAAAGGGATCAGTTCAAATGTCAGTAAACCCCCAACCATCATCTCCAAATATAAAAGAGACAAACCAGAAACAAGGGGGAGTCAGCAGAATTTGTAAAAGAATCTGGGCGGATCTCTAAAAATTTCCAAGGAAGCATTTAAAAAGCAACAGCGAGAGAATGCCGGAGAAAACTGGCTTGATCAGGTCTGGCTTCATGGCATCTTTCCATTTATTATTTGCCTTTCACCCTTAGGGGGTTAAATCAGACAAGAGCAAACTTGAAAGGTTCTTCTCCCAAGAGAAAAATATCACCCAACTTTCCTCTTCCAACATGTACACGCCAAACCCATTATTAAAAACCCCATTGATCCCTGCCGTGTGGCAGTGACTCCTTCCATTAGAGACATGTGCTGTGTCAGTTCAAGACTTCTTGACTGTTTTTATTACACAAAGCACTAAAATTCTACAGCTATAACAGATTCAGTTTGTGCCAACCTGTTGCAACTACACAGCATTTGCTACTTAAGAACACCAAAAGCTGAAGAAATAGATCCTCATTTGCCCTGCCCTGAAATAACTAAAATGTCAATTGCTGCTGTTACTGAAAAGAAGCTGTTGTAATACATTTGTAAAAAAAACAACAGCCCTATCAGCCACTGGCTCTTGTCTCCTCTTCTTAGTGCAAGAATCACTTCACACATTTAAGTTTGTGGGATTACACCTAAGATGTTTAAAGAACTCAATTGTACAGGCTAGTCATTGCAATCCTCTTGTGTGACTGTAAGTAGGGATGAGCTATTGCTCTCTGGTTTGTACCCAAGAAGAGCCTTCAAGTGTTCCAACTAAGCACATGAAAAGGCTTGAAAATGTATCTTGGGGCAGGGAGATGTGGCAGAAGTAGTAGCAGGCACTCTTAGATCCCAGGCACATATTATTTTGGGAATGGAACTACAGATCCCAAAATCCCTGGGGGGCAGGGGAGAGAGATTCTCCTTCTCTGTTGACTTTGGCGAACCCTACTCAAGGACCCCTAATTTCCATTAGGGTGGGGGAAGAGGTAGATGAGGGGCTTTGACCAGAATCAGAGTAGGAATAGCTGGATTTGTACTAATATTAACCAACACTTCGGATCCTAGTCAAGCAAAAACTGTTGTATAAACTGGTTACGGTTGGGGTCAGGAAACAGTTGGGGCCAGATAATTTCTTTCACCCAATAAAGCCATTGGTTGGTTGGTTGGCATCCATCTGTCTTGGGAGTTAATGGAAGAGTGTGCCTTAGGAGCTGAGGTTTAAATGGCGTAAAGAAAGTGCCCTTTTGAATAGCATTTGGGGAGTGGGTATCACAGTGAGACAGGATGAAATATACAGCCGGCTGAATTCCAAATTACTGTGCATACTTCACCCTACAGCAGGATTTTGATTGACTTTTAAAAAAATGTTTTTAATGTTTTAATTAATATTTGGTGTTCTAACATTTTAACTATATGTCATTTGAATTTTGTCTGAACTGCCCAGGAGACTTTGTTGATGGGCTGGTCAACAAATGTTCTAAGCAGACAAACACAGAAGCTTTGTGTTCAGGTATATTGCTTAGGCCATTAGCTCCTATTTTAAAACCCACATGCTTCCAAGCAATAATTACCAGTTGTTTGTTATTTCAAGTCCCAAACATTAAAGTGTCTATTTATGGATTCTGAAAATAGCTCCTCTTTTGACTGTAATTAACAGAAATGGATCCTTGGAGTAAACTGTGACCTTAATGCATATTAAGTGCAAAAGATCAATTATTCTCATCACCATCAATCTTTTTAAAGGAAAATTCTATATAAAAACCCTAGTAAATATTATTTTTAATAGACAGTTTTGCATGGAAGTGTGGTATTTTATGACTGCGCGTAAGCAGAGATTGACCCAGAAGCCAAGTAACATGCCACCACTGATCATTTATAAAATGCTTTTAATTTGCAAAGTGTCTTAATCTCTTTAATGCACTTAGATAGGAAATTGAGAAGCAGGACTGCTTCACCCGTCAGCAATATGCAGCCATCATTAAGGTGGTGTGCTGAAGGTCTGTAAACAATGTGCATATCCAGGCTTACAGCAAAGAGAAAATCCTAGATGCATTAAAAGGCATGGAAACAAAAACTATTCATTCAGGGCTTGCGCCAGATTTTCTGGGGCCTTGGTGAGTCCCACAGGGGGGTCATGCTGCCCTGATATGGGAGGAGGGCTTATCTTCATGGCATCTGAGGTATGTAACACCCTGTGTGTTTTCTGTTGCTGCCATTTTGCAGGCAAAGCAGTAGCAAAAACAACAGTCTGGCTAGAAAGCACTGCTGCTTGCACCTGCCATTTTAATTTACCCACAATACCTCTGGGCATAGCATCACTGTAGACCAATATCCCAGGAGTGTGGGAATTAAAATAGTGGGTGCCAGCCACTGCAAGCTGGAGAATAGAAAGCCAGTTGGAGCTGGCCTTGGGCGACTGCAACTGGCACTTTTGATGCATATGCCCAAATTACAGTTCATATTAAAGATTCTGTACACTGTGGGATGAAAGCACATCAACTCAGGGCTTTGGTCCCATGGCCCTCATTGTGCATGTTTAGGAGTTATATGTAAGCCAGCACAAGCAGTTTCACAAACCCCAAAACTCTCCAGAACAAACAGGCAATGATCCCACAGTTTTACAAATGATCTATATTGTACATTTTAAGCAAATAACACTCCTGCATGTAGCTCACTTGGCACCTGTGGCTTTCAAAGACTATTTGATTACGCAGGAAGCCTGAATTTATTAGCAAGTAATTTTTTATTGACTTGCAGGCATCTGTTTTCAGTGACTCAGTAGAGTCATGCTAATAAGACCATCATAAACATACACAGGTTCAGAATTGTACATTGATTAATTCCAAGGCTTAAGACCAAAGCAGACATAAGATTCATTATGTGAATGCAGGTATCATACAATTAACATTAAGTTAAAGGTAAAGGGACCCCTGACCATTAGGTCCAGTTGTGGATGACTCTGGGGTTTTGGCACTCATCTCGCTTTACTGGCCGAGGGAGCCGGCGTACAGCTTCTGGGTCATGTGGCCAGCATGACTAAGCTGCTTCTGGTGAACCAGAGAAGCACACAGAAAAGCCGTTTACCTTGCCACCAGAGCGGTACCTATTTATCTACTTGCACTTGATATGCTTTCGAACTGCTAGGTGGGCAGGAGCAGGGACCAAGCAGCTGGAGCTCACCCCATCATGGGGATACAAACCGCCAACCTTCTGATCGGCAAGCCCTAGGCTCTGTGGCATAGACCACAGCGCCACCCGTGAATTACATGAATGCAATTAGCAGCATTGGGGGAGCCTGAGCAGCCCTGGGACTCTCCAGTTTAACTCTCTCTCTCTCTCTCTCTCTCTTCTCCACCATCATTCCAACAAAAATAAGACCCTTGGAATCCACTTTTTGCATGTCAAGGGAAGTCTCAATTAGGGATGAGCCAGAGTGGTCAGGGGAAAAAGGCAGGGTGAGCCAGGGGAGATATCAGCAATGGGCTGATATCCCTGCTCCTGCCTCCAGTGACACTAATGGCAGCATCCCTTGAACAGCAAACCAGAACTCCTGGGACCTTGGCTTGGTAGGGATACTGAGAGCGCTTGCCCAAGCTTCAGCTAGCTATTTACAGAACACAAAACATGCACATTAAATTGCATTCATGCAATTTATGTCTGCATTAATTAAAAGGGAGACTGGGGATTGCCAAATGAGTTTTTTTTCCAAGGCATCTAAAGTTGTGCAACAGGAAGTTCTGCAACACAAAGTGTTTCTCTCCCCTTTATACATACACGCACGCGAAGGAAAGTGGGTAATATCCAGGCTGCCATTCAAGAACATACACATGCACGCACATGTTTGATTCTTATTATGTTGGATGTTTTCAGCTGCCATTTTTTGTGACTCAAGTGCTATGAGAGAAAGAAAGAAAGACGAACCATACAATCCTAGGTCTGCTCAGAAGTAGGCCTAACTCAAGTTCAATGGGACATTCATAAATGGGCATAGGATTGCAGTTTAGATATACCGTAACTTATGGGTCTATAAGGTGTAAGAGATAAAAGAAACATGTTGTAGAATTGGAGACTTTTCAGTTTCCTGCGGGGGGGGGGGGGAAGCATAAGGAACACACTTTTAAAAAGTTCTGTCTTGGTCAGCATTTCAATGGATTTTCAAATCTAATTGTCAAACATGAGTAATGGCTGAAGAGAGGAACAATTGTCATATCCGCCCTAAATCATATGTGTGTGAAGTAAGAAGATGTGAGTCCCCCTACCAAATACACAGGTACACTTGCTTAACTGCATTCTGGCCAATGTACACGGCCTATCCAGACTTTTGCCCTTCTTCCCCTGTGTTCCATTGATAGAGACAGCAGGACTTAAATACCAGGGTTTAAGATACCAGTTTGATTTTCCATTAGTAAAGAAATGTAGACCGTGAGATGGTGAAAATGTACACAATCATTAGCAACTAAGCAAACGTTCAGAAGTGACCTATTAATCAATTATCTAGATAATGGCAAAAGTAGCCTCATGAGCCTCATTAGACACAGCCAAAAATGGTTAGCAAGTTGTTTTTTAATTAATTTAAATGCAAGCCTCGGTCACAGTGGATACATGGGGGAACACAATATTCTTATCGTTAGCATCAGAAAGAGAAACAAATGAACAAATGAAAATGTTTCAAGATGTGTGCACTGTAAGTTTGTAATTTGAGCCACAATGGTGGGGTGTAAATCTTGGGCAAGGGACGGACTGCATTAACTGAGGTTAACTCCCAACTCAGAATCCTGGGCAAGTAAGTAAAACTGAATATTTCATACATTAAAATGTTCAACTATGCATTTTTCAGCTGGAACTCACTGGAACTCAGTTTGGGCACCCCTCAGAAGAGCGCCATTGCCATTGTAAGAGAACAAGGGAGGCATTTGTAATGAATTCTGACACCTCTTTTTCCAGAAAAATAGCACTGCAGCTATGAACATAGTTTTCAAACTTCGCCAATGCTTAGGGCATACCCTGCAAGCATCCCAGAAAAACCAAGACATCCCATTTTTTCCTTTGAGAGCATAATGGTCATTTGGGGCACTGTGATCTCACATGATTGTTCACCATGATCTTGCCCTGAAAAAAGTGTGGATCCCGGAAACATACATTTTGGGGTGCTGTGAAAGCACAGCCCCCCTCCCCAAAAAACATGTCTTTTGGGCTCTGTGATCTTGTGCAAGAGCATGGCCAAGAAGATGTGCATACCAGTTTTGAGACTCAACACATTGGAAGGTATGATAGGGCCACCATGTGTCCTTTTTTGCAGTCCTCTGTTGAAAGCCTGTTACAGGACAGTCCTGCTTGAAGGCATATTCTATTTGAAAGGCTGTCTGAGTCCAGTTTAAAAGCTAAAAAACTTAGCACCCAGACAGGCAATGGAGCGAGAACAGGTCACATTAACTTTTCGAGTATGAGGAGATGCATTTGTTTAAATTACAGCAATTATCTCTAAAGTTGCATCCGTGCATATAAATCAAGTGCATGTAAATTTTATGCAAATTTGTGTCCCCTTCTAGAACAATGCAAAAAAATCACACCCAATGTAAATTACCTTCTGGGCCTGCCAGAAGCTTGTTAAACACCCAGAGGCCAGTTGTGAAAGGCAAGGGGGAAGCATACTATCTAGGGATGGACAGATGAATATATATATTTCCAGCACATTTGAATTTCACATGTGATTTATTCATTAGTTAGCTCAATCTCATTTCCGCATTGCTCTGCAATTACGTACTTACATTGGCACTTAGGACCCTCAGTCACCTGAGAACACACAACACCAGGGGCATCATATGATGCCTGGCGCTTCCCAAGCAAAAGCTGCGAAGAAGAACCAGAAGCACACTTAGACCCTCCATGGCATAATGCCACTTTAGACAGTCATGGCTTCCCCCAAAGAATCTCAGGAGCAGTAGTTTGTTAAGGGCACTGAGAGTTGGAAATGTCCCTGAGGATCATCTAGTCCAACCCCTTGCAGTGCAGGAATATGCAACCATCCCATACGGGGATCAAACCTGCAACCATTATATCAACAACACACTCTAACCAACTGAGCTGTCCGGGCTGACCCTTAGTCCCACCCACAGAGTTACCATTCTCAAGAGTGGTTTTGCAATCAATCCCTCTTCACAGGGCAGTCTGGGAATCAAAGCTCTGTGTGAGGAAATAGGGGGCCTCCTAACAGTTCTCACTACTGCAGCTCCCAGAATTCTTTGGGGTAAGCCACGACTGTTTAAAAGGGTCATTATAAAATGTATTGTGTGAATGCGACCTTAGAGGGCATGCCTGATTATTCCTTTGCAAATGCAGCTCTAACTTTCCTGCAGCTGCTAGCATATGTTGCCAGATGTAGGAAAGGTGGGCATAATTTGCCTCAAATGGCCCCATGGGTCAAATCCACTGGCATGATGGTGGCCTTCCCCACCAGGGAAAAAGCAGACTGTCCACAGCAGAATAAAACTGGTATAGCATACAGCAGGCAGAAAAGAGCCTTCAACAATATTCAGTGGTGGCAGGAGGCTGTACACAGTGAGCCTCAGTACAGTCATACCTCGGAATAAATATGCTTCAGGATAAGTATTTTCGGATTGCACTCTGCAGCGACCTGGAAGTAATGGAGTGCGTTACTTCCGGGTTTTGCTGCTCACGCATGTGACGTCAAAATGACGTCATGCACATGCGCAGAAATGGTGAAACACGACCCACACAAAGACGCGCTGTCACGTCTTATGTTCTATTCAGGATGCGAACGGGGCTCCGGAACGGATCCCGTTCGCATCCCAAGGTACCACTGTATAAGAAAATGAATGTCAGATATGCACCTCTCTTTACACTGAATATACATTCATAGGAATCTGGGATTGTATCTAGCATTATATGCATGTACCCACAATATCTGTTCCTGAGATTCAGAGGACACTTCAGAGAATATTTCTGGATGATGCAGGGGGCTGTAAGGGGCAAGGAGAGGAAGGTAAAATGCTGGTATCTGTTTGCACAATCTTGGATTCCACCCTGGTCTTCCATGGACCATCTCAGCCTAGAGAGGAGCAACAAAGCTCTTTGTCCATGGAATCCTTCAGTGCCTGGGGTAGGCAGAAGTAAGTCACAACCAATTTGTGATGTGTATATCACCCAGAGGCTTTAAGCTTGCTACAGAGGGAACTTGTCTTATAGCATACTTCTGGGCAGATGCCAAGATCTCTACCGTGGGAACTCACAAACAGAATCTAATCCTGTAGAGAGCATTGCATATTTTGTAGAGTCAAACCATAAACGTTTGTTTCTTGGCCCTGCGGTATGAAACGCAAGGGGGTGGGCTGCTCTGCCAGGCTTGCAGCCACCCCACAAGCATTCTGATACCAAGGATAAGCGCAGCGCAAATGCCTAGGCATGAATGCACGCAGTATCTTAAAGCAACAACACCCACGTGAGAGTTTTTCACAGCAGGCATTCAGTGTCATGAGACCAAGGACACCCAGGAGCACTATTCCAGCTCCAACACATTGCTTTCCCGCCCACCTACCTTTCTGTCTTCATCAGATAATTCCTATTTGCAACACGCAGTCTCAACTCTCAAGGGTACGAGGCTTTTCTGGGAATGGAGCATTCCGGGATGGTCCCACGATTCTGGCAGCTACTTCAAAGGAAGAAGAATAGGCGCAATCTCGCACAGGGCATGGGGGAGACGTCTGCCACCAGGCCAAAAAGCCTTTCTTTCAGAAGTGAAGGTTTTAGCACTGGGCAAGTTTTAACAACACACTTCTTCAATCATGTGTGAGCTTTGGGAGGATGAAGAATGCAAGATAAACTAGATCAGTATATCCAGCCCATTGATGTGCAAAGGCTGAATCGTTGATGCTTCTTCAGGAAGAACCCTGAACAGCCCCCAGATAGTGTGCTCCTTTCCTTGACTTGCACTCTCACCCACCAGAACCTTAAGGAATATATGATGACATGGTTAGCATTATCTAGGAGCTGTTACTGTTCTTACCCATCTGGTTAATGAAGACGTTTGCTTCCAAGGACTAGACTAGAGCTATTGCCAAACCAAATCTGATTATATGTTAATATCAATTAAATTTATTAGCCATCATATGCCTACACATCTGAGCAATGTACAATAAGTAGTGAAAAAACATCAGATACAGCAAAACACTACTGCTAAACCAAAACCAAACTACGACAAACCAATTAATCTTGGTGAAATGCATGAGCTTTGGTTGATTAGATCAATTCACGAATCCCAATTTGTATAAATCTTAATAGACATGATTCTGAATAAATGAATAAAAAAGGGGGAAATTATTTATGTATCAGGTTGCCTGGAAGGCAGCCCTACTTATTTTTTGAGAGGCACACACCCAAAGAAATCTGTAGGCTCGCAAGCCTAATTTGTACCTTCTGACACAATATGGAGAACTGAACTTAAAACTGGAAAAATGTGAAACTGCTTGAAGCCCCACCCCCCTGACAGCTGTGGGCCCCCCAACCTGACCTGCCATGAACCAGGGTTGTCTCAACCCAACTTGAGTGGCACCCAGCTCCCTCTGACCTGGCTCACTTTGCTCCAGGAGTCAGCTGAGTTCAGTTTGATTAAATCAATGAAACACTCCAGCCCTACCAATGGCACATCCAGACATTAAACTGGCATTTATTGGTTTTGCCGCATGCTGCTTCGAGGTCCTCTTTAGGCCTTAAAAAAAGGCCAACAAACATTAATATATGGTTAAACAAACAAATATGTCAGTAATTTGCTGGTGGAGGACATCCTTGTGCAGAAATTGGCTTTTGACCAGGGGGAATGTGCAGCCTCCAATTGGGGGAAAAAAAGCAGTTTGGAGGTAGGAAAGATGAATTCTGGGCCTCAACAAGATTCCAGGCTACTACATATACCCCCGATCTGCCAAAAGGAACATCCTGCATGTAGCTTCCCCAGAACAAATTATTGTTCTGGGTGATTATTTTGAATACATTGCTGCACTAGAGGATTGAGCCAGTGCAAATTGGGGTCCACTAAACAAAGGCATGAGAATACCTTCTTTACTGAGGTTGATCTGCATTTTATAGCCACCATAAGGAAGCTGCTTTAAAATGAACCATATGGCATTAGTTGCCATTTGGTAGGCTGCTAATAGGAAGGAGCTTTGAATACTAATGCATGGAGCCACCCACTGACTGGATCTTTCCCCACATTGGGTCCCTTACCTGACTCTAAAGGGCTCCTGACTACAGCTCCCATGAAGAATAGCCTTTCCAATAGCAGCTAACACAGGACAACCGGAATAAGGGCTGGGCAGGAGAGTGGAGACAAGGCCATGGCTTTCTATACATGCAAACTCCCCTCTATTTATGCACATTCAAATATGTGCACAACTATGCACATGTGCATTGTGCCAAACCCTGAACTGACCCAAAAACATCACAAAAGGGGTGGAACGGGGTGTTTGCAGGATTTTTCAATGGTGTTTCAAATCTATGCGAGTTCACTGAGAACATAACCCTTCTGTAAATGGGGGGGGGTGTGCTGTACAAAAAACCTTTCCCTTTGTAACATGGTGGTGGTGGGAATCTGGAGAGTCCTAAAGACTAGCTACAGTAGGTGCTTATGGTTCTCAGCAATCAAATTACAGGACTCAGCTATAAATAAAACGTTCCAAGTGTGCTTTAAGCGCAGTATATAATGTGATGAGATGGCGATGGCGAGCCTTATGGAAAATTCAATGCAATTTTTTTTTTAAAAAAAAAAGCATTTTCGGACTGGTTTTTATATGTGTGCAGATTCCACACACTTATATGGAATCTCCACTGATAATTCTCCACTGTGGTGCTGTACGTAAATCATCCCAAGTCTTTGGTACAGAACCAGGTAATGCATCTTGGTGCTTAAGGTTTACAAAGTGCAGGCCATCAAGATGAAGTGGCCATAAAGGGATCGTGTTAGTTTGCAAGTGCTGCCATAAGTCTCAGGGGGCTGCCGTTTGAAAGCTTGTTATTTATGTCATGTTAGAAACAAGCCGGTGATGTATAGGATTAGTGATGAGTGTAGCCCTTACTCTGCTGTTTGACATGAATGCATTTTTTTTTATGACTACATAAATGGCTTTTCCTGCTTTAATAAATCTTTACCCCAAAAAAACCCCTACGCACAACAAAGGTTGTTGCATTTGTGACAACACCTATTTTCAACCCCGAGAAGGCAGATCCAGGAAGACTCTCATAGACTCCCGTAACTAAGATCTTGGGGAAAAACAAGCACACAATGAAAAGATAAATGAGTAGGCTATGGATCCTCCTTCTCCCATACCTAAGATTGAAGGAGCATATCCTGGGATAGTGGTTAGACTAAGCATCTGCCTAGGACCAAGGAGATCCCTACTCAGCCAAGGAGTTCACTGGCTCCTCTTGGTGTAATTGTTATCACTGCTTTTCATATGTCTAAACCCACTTTATAGCAGGGAGGAGAAACAATGAGCCTCCACATGTTGTTGCTAGGAATGGTCAGTGCTGATGGGAATCATAGTCCATCAACATCTGGAGAGCTAAAGACTCTCCCATCCCTCCTTTATGTGGAGGTTCTATGCTTGGAAAGGGTTCCATACAGCATTTAGAAATCATCATCATCATCATCATCATCATCATCATAGATTTATTATTTATACCCCGTCCATCTGGCTGGGTTTCCCCAGCCACTCTGGGCGGCTTCCAACAAAACACTAAAATACAATAACCTCTTAAACATTAAAAGCTTCCCTAAACAGGGCTACCTTCAGATGTCTTCTAAAAGTTTGGTAGTTATTTTTCTCTTTGACAAATGTAGCATCAATAGAAGTGCCATGGTTAGATCACTTTCTGGTGCAACTAGACTCCTCCACAACCCTGCCCCTCCGCAAGGAGGTGAGACGGATTCGGATGGTCCCTACCTGCCCGCAGACTGTCTCGCCAGAGTGCTATATGCTCTGGTTATCTCCCACTTGAATTACTGGGGTGTGCTCTGTGTGGGGCTACCTTTGAAGGTGACTAGGAAACTACAACTAATCCAAAATGCAGCAGCTAGACTGGTGACTAGGAGTGGTCGCCGGGACCAGTCCTAAAGGATCTTTACTGGTTCCCAGTACGTTTCCGAGCATAATTCAAAGTGTTGGTTCTCACCTTTAAAGCCCTAAACAACCTCGGCCTAGTATACTTGAAGGAGTGTCTCCACCTCCATCATTCAGGCCGGACAATGAGGTCCACTTCCGAGGGTCTTCTGGCGGTTCCTTCACTGCGAGAAGTAAAGTTACAGGGAACCAGGCAGAGGGCCTTCTCGGCAGTGGCACCCTCCCTGTGGAATGCCCTCCCATCAGATGTCAGGGAGATAAAGAATTGCACAACTTTTAGAAAACACCTGAAGGCAGCCCTGTTCAGGGAAGTTTTTCATGTCTGACATTTTATTATTATTTTTCTATTTTGCAGGAAGCTGCCCACAGTGGCTGGGGAAACCCAGCCAGAAGGGGCGGGGGTATAAACAATAAAATTGTTATTCTTAGGCATGTCTGTGCTTGTCTCTCCCTACTGAGAAGGGCGTGGAAGTTCTGCACATATGAGGAAGGCTAGCCCAGCTTAATCTTCCCTTCACCTCACCCTATGCCACTGCTTGCCCATCAGGAATAGTGGCTGATGGTGAAGGCTGGCCTCCCTCACTAGCTGCCGTCACTCAATGGCAAGTGAAAGGTGGCAAGGAAGAGAGTAAGGAAGTCTCCCTACCCATGCCATTCTGTTTCCTAATTATTACTATTTTTAAAGAATCTGTAAGCTTGGCACATCCCCAAGCAGAAATCTAAGCCTTCACTGTCATTCATAGAGGGACGCAGGCTGCCTCGCTACCTTCCATCAAAGATTAAGAGATATACTCTACTTATTAGCTGGAACAGACCTGACCTCTGCTCTGATAAATCTGTCTGATGATGTGTGATACCTGCACTCGTCATCCCTCTTGGCGCAGAGCCCTGACTTGCCTCTGTGTTGTGCTTTGCATCGTTTTTTATTCCAATTCTGTAGTGTCTATTTTAGAGCTCGGTTGCAGGAAATGCAATAAAACACTGGCATCAGCGTAACCACAGAAATGTGTGCATCACCCTTTAGAAATGTTTGCTCATCTCATCTACATCTCTTTAACTTTCCTTTTACATCCATGCATTCTACACGTACAAATTCATCCTCTGCAGTCATAAAAGGACTCACAAAGATAATTTGTGCACAGATTAATTAGCTCTACTCATAAACAACATTATTATTATTATTATTATTATTATTATTATTATTACTTGCTGGTTTAGCACTCCATTAATTTGATTTGCTACTATACACATTGATTTGATTTGCAACTTATTTACACATTTCATCTCATCTGCCCTTATAACAATCTTGCAAGACGTATCCTCTCAATACCCATTTTACAGATTGGTAACTTACAGATCAAGCCTGTGCATCTGTACTCAGAAGTAAGTCCCACTGAGGGCAACAAACTGAGATTTGAGCCAAGGAGTGATTGGTTCATATGTGCTTGTCCTTTGGGGGTGTTAGGGACCTAATTGCCTATAGTACTCAGGCATGAATTTATTTATTCAAACACTCCATAGGATCTATCCTATGTCTATATTCTATATTCCATGTCTATATTCATTCAGTGCAATCATAACCTTCAACTGCCGGATTTTATTTAACAATGGCAATTCCTTCTTTTGAGCAACGGACAGAGACTTAGGCCTAGCTCTCATTGAGATAGTAAACCTGTATAGTGTCCATTCATTACTTTATACTGTGTTGGCAGCTCTCAGGTCTGAATGCTTCTCCAGAAAAAAATATATATAACCCCCACATGCAGAACAGTAGCATGTCAAGGGAGAAAGCTAGGCAAGAAATTTTTTTGCTAGTCATTCAGGGTTTTTTCCATGTGCAGGGTGTTGTTGTTGTTGTTGTTGTTGTTGTTGTCATCTGGGAAAACTTTCAATCATGCAAATTCCCAGCTACAATCTAGAGTGGAACACCCTGTATAAAGATACCATCTCAGTGAGAACAAGACCTTTGGTGCTTAGAAAGTGCAGTTGCTACAGTGCACTGTATTGCCCCGGGATGCATGTAGAGGACTGCGTGTGTACATTGGATTCTGCATTACATTCTACTTTCAAATGCATCACAGGCAGAAGATTAAGCTTCTCCCTGGCATGCCACCTTTGCGATAGGAGTTTTTCATATGGGAACGTATTCATTAGAACATAAATGTAAGGTCCAACAAATTCCTCAATTGCCTCGCTGGCAATTTCATTCCCCACAAGATGGAAGAAGCAACAAGGGCATCATCTATCCTGGACATGGTTCTCAACAACAGAAAGCAGTTTATGTGCAAAGAAACTCCATGGGGCTGCATTCATGAAAGGCCTATCGTTCCAGAACTGCTCCTGTGTTTCCCTCTCTCTCTCTCTCTTTCTGAGGTAATTCCTGCAGCGTTAAACGAGACTGTTCCTAATTAAGGATACTTAGGATCGCAGCCTGCGATATATGTGTGTGTGAATATTGTTGCGTTCAGTATTTTTTTTATAAAAGTAATTATTCGCAGTTTTCATAAAGTTCACAAGCCTCTCTCTGGGCCCTGTTAAAATACAGAAGCATGGTTAGACTCCCATCAACACCAATCAAGGCAAACGGAAACCACTCTTAACTATAAAGAGCTTGCCTTCTGATTGCAAACAGCTGTTTACTAATAAACAGCCACATAAGCAGTCCCTGAAGAGAAGGCTGCAAGGGAGAAATGACATTTAACCACCAGGAGGAAAGAAAAGGGTAACTAAAGGCTTTGTGGAACTGAAACATTAGGTTTTCCTGGCACCGTTCCCAGCTCCTATTTAATTTTATGTCCTGTGTCAAGTTTTATGTACCCTCCTGTTTGAGTTACCCAAACCATATTTTGTTTCCTTGTTCAACTTGTTTTCAAACTACTGTCGCAGCCCTCTCGCTATATAAAAACAGACAAGTCATGACACAGTGTTTTATCACTTCTGCTTACAATCAGACTTGCGAAGGCTCTCCATTTGTTTGTTTGTTTACCTGTTCGTACGTATGATAATTTATCCAACAGGTCATCAGGAACAGCATGGCTTAGGAATGCACCAGCCACTCGCTGCAGTCCTGGCATGACCTTGAATCATATTACCGCTTGACAGGCAAGGGTGACGAGTGCTACTTGCCTTCCTTGCACAATAAAAACTGTAACATGCTAACAAATGAAATATAATGAAAATCAGTATGCATTCAAATAATGTTATAGAATTTTATTTTTAATGTTAGAATAGCCACCTTTAGGCATAATACTTATACATAAAGGAAACATACGGAGGTGAATTTTCTCCACCCCACATTGCTGCTCCCATTGGCCTCTAATGTGGAGGGCAAGCTCTGGAGGTGGGGAGCCTCATGAACTTGCAGAGCCTCCTCAGACATTTTAGAACCCTGCTTTTCCAGAACTCCAAAACAGAGACTCCACATGGATGTACACAAGGCTCCCTACTTCAGAGGTTCGCGCTCCGATGTGAGGAGAGCAAAGGGAACAGCGATGGAAGATGCACAGCTACCGTGATTGTCCCTGCTGCCCTTACTCCACTAAGAAATAGAACCTGAAAGGGGGCAATGTCTTCATTAATTTAAAATTTCACACACCCATGGTGTGGATGTATTACGTTTTATTAACAGTGCAGTGTAAGGTAAAGGTAAAGGGACCCCTGACCATTAGGTCAAGTCGTGACTGACTTTGGGGTTGTGGTGCTCATCTCGCTTTATTGGCCAAGGGAGCCGGCGTACAGCCTCCAGGTCATGTGGCCAGCATGACTAAGCCGCTTCTAGCAAACCAGAGCAGCGCACGGAAATGCCGTTTACCTTCCCGCCGGAGCGGTACCTATTTATCTACTTGCACTTTGACGTGCTTTCAAACTGCTAAGTGGGCAGGAGCAGGGATCGAGCAACGGGAGCTCACCCCGTCATGGGGATTTGAACCGCTGACCTTCTGATCAGCAAGCCCACAGCGCCACCCGCGTCCCTAACTGTGCAGTGTACTCTATGCTAAATTATTGTTCCATAGTGTGGATTTTTGTGCCAAGGGAAGGGGAGGTAGTACATACACAGCTAGAGCAGAAGAGTTTGGATTTGATATCCCGCTTTATCACTACCCTAAGGAGTCTGAAAGCAGCTAACATTCTCCTTTCCCTTCCTCCCTTCACAACAAACACTCTGTGAGGTGAGTGGGGCTGAGAGACTTCAAAGAAGTGTGACTAGCCCATGGTCACCCAGCAGCTGCATGTGGAGGAGCGGGGACGCGAACCCGGTTCCCCAGATTACGAGTCTACCACTCTTAACCACTACACCACACTGGCCTCTGCTTTCTTAAATGTCACCAATTCTCAGCTTTATTAGTGGGTAAAAATTTAACCAGAGGAGGAGAAAGAAGTATGGTCCCGCCAAAGGAAGAATGATCACACCTAGGTGGCAGAGCACATGCCTAGCATACTAGAAAGCTTCAGGCTTGGACAAATAACATGAGCTGGTTCAAGACAGCTCTCTGTGTGCCTCCTGTGTCCCATGGGGATGTCACAATTTTGAGATGCTGCCCTGCTCACAATGCTGCATTCATGGATTCCACTGGCTTCAATAGTAGCTCTACACCTGTGACCACTCAAAGGTTAGCAACTCAGCATACTAGCCCTAAACATATCAGCTGCAACTCATTGAATGGCTACAGTTGTGGAGCATTTGTGAAACAGTTTTGTGAAGGAAGAAAGATCTCCCCCTTCAATGACTGGCAGCGATGCTTGGCTCTGCACTGAGCAGTGCACTTCTCCAATATAGTAGGGTGTTCTATTCGGAAATTAATGGGCAGTACTCAACTATGTTTCAATCAGAGCAGGCCTCCTTTAATGGTCATGTTCATTCATTTCAAAGGGTCTCCTTTTGGTTTATTACCATTCATAGTATCCCATCCCCTGGATCTTAAAGTACAGCCATGCAATTATTTTTAAACACCCTTGTTTGCAAAGTGAGGTGCACCTCAGTGAGATCCCCTCCTAATCTACAAGACAGACGAAAAGGCAGTATGACCTTTCCAGTTACTCACTACTTTTTCATTGCTACATGCTAAGCACAGCTGTCAACTTTTCCCTTTTCTTGCGAGGAATCCTATTCGGAATAAGGGAATTTCCCTTTTAAAAAGGGGAAAGTTGCCAGCTATGATGCTAACTTATCCCCCCCCCCCCATAATATTTATTGAATTTCATACAAACACATTACTTCAATAAAACAAAATAAGAAAAATAATAGTAAAACGAAAAAGAAAAAAGTGAAATAATACAAACCTAACAAATAATAACCAAGAATACGACCACATACACAAATACAATGAAAATTAATTAGTTAAACTTCCAACTTCATAAACATATTACTTGACTTCCCCATACTCTTCCATCTGAATTTCCTTGTAACTGAATGTAGCATTTTCCAATATCATTATTCAAAAAAAAAAAAAAAATTCCAATTATGATCAAATTTCTTAACTTTTCTTATTGTTCTATTTCTCATTTGTTTATTTAATCCTAATTTAATCCTAGGCCTATTTAGTTCTTTCAAGTAATTACTAATCTTTGATGCTAACTCACTTCTCCTTGGGCTGTATGAGTAGAGCACCTCTGCTATTTCCCATCCCTTTCCTCTAGCCCAGCCTTTCTCAACCTTGGGCCCCTAGATGATGTGGCCCTACAACCCCCATCATTCCTAGCAAGCGTGGTCAGTGAGCTGCTATAGCCATTCTCATCCCAGAATGCCTAATCAGCAGACCATTGATCTAAAACCTATTCGGTCTTCAAGCATTCCCTCCATGAAATGCCTTGATTGTTAATATAAACTTTCCTTGCAAATTTAGATTCCTCCATACCGGGTTCTTCTGACATTATAAGCAAAAAGAGAGAGAGAAGAGACTTGTCTCTTGTTGACTGTAACAGTAGAATTAATTCTGTGGTTGCTGCGTTACGGTTATCGTTGGAATTTTGGCTCCTTTTCAGTGAATTAAGCAACCAGTGGGTATGATTCAATTGTTGCAGAAAGAATCAGCTACTGATTAATGGTTCAGAATGAAGGCAGGAAGGCACTTCCTAGGGAACCTGAACACTAGGTTAATCATCCCAGGCTCAGGACAGGATGGCACAGAACTGCAGAGAGGCAAATGGACCAGGCAATTAGCCCTGTTTGACTAGGACAATCAAGCTGGGTATAACAGCTTACCTGTAACCAGGAGCTGCAAGGCAAGGCTGTGAGCTATGGGTGTCATTATGAGCACAATGTAATTGAAAAGTCACTGAAATGAAGGTTTAAACTGTGGGTGGACTCATCTGGGGCCCATGTACTGTCAAACCATCCTTGCAGGAACCGAACCTGTAATTTCAAGCTATTTTCGGATAAAATAATAAATAATGCATTAAGGGCAGAAATGATGAAAAAATGATGGGTAGTTTCAACAGGAGAAACCTATAATTTTGAGCAGTGAAATGATTTTTGGCATGCTCCTGGTTATCCACTTTATATGGGTTCGTTTGTTTTATTTTGTTTTTTCAAAACTGGTTGTGCTAGTTTCACACTTTGCTGCTTGCCTTACACAATAGCTTTTGAAATCTGCTTCAGTTGTGTATTTGTCTATCCATAAAAAAAGAAAGAAAAAGTATTCCTGTATGTAAAAATGTAACACAGACACTCGTATCTCTGCTCAGGATTCAGGCTGGATTCTCAGGTCCGGAAGTTATCATATGGAATGTTCAACATGAGCATCACTTAGGGAAGCAGAAAATAGATGTTGCTGAAGGAAGAACTATACTGGGTGTATCTGACATTTTACACAAACTTTGCTGCAGTTAAAGAAAGGATTTGTCATTATCTTCTACCATTTAGACCAGTGGTGGCCAAACTTGGCCCTCCAGCTGTTTTGGGACTACAATTCCCATCATCCCTGACCACTGGTCCTGTTAGCTAGGGATGATGGGAGCTGTAGTCCAAAAACAGCTGGAGGGCCAAGTTTGGCCACCACTGATTTAGACCAAGTCGCAGAGGATAAAAGCTATCAATGCCTGCTAGTTATGATGGATATGCACCAGATATTAGAGGAATGTGCCAGTATTAGAGGTAGAATGCCTCTGAATACCGGCTACTGGTGAACATGGACTGGGAATGCTATTGTGCTCCCAGAGGTATCTGATTGCCACTGTAAAAACAGATTGCTGGAATTGGTAGGCCTTTGGTCTGATCCACCAAGGCTCTTTTTATGTTCTTGTGTTCTTAGCAGTACAGAGGAACTGAAGAGAAAATATTTTGGCCCCATTAAACAAATAAATGCTGAACCAAACAGAAGATGCTGGGCTCTGCATTCCATAGCGTTATTTTTAAGAATACAGTGGTACCTCGGGTTACAGACGCTTCAGGTTACAGACTCTGCTAACCAAAAATAGTACCTCAGGTTAAGAACTTTGCTTCAGGATGAGAACAGAAATCGTGCTCCAGCGGTGCGGCGGCAGTGGGAGGCCCCATTAGCTAAAATGGTACCTCAGGTTAAGAACAGTTTCAGGTTAAGAACGGACCTCCAGAATGAATTAAGTTCTTAACCTGAGGTACCACTGTATTTACTTCAGTTATTTAACGGCATAAAACAAAGGAGCGTCAAAATGTAAACAGTATTGGGGGGGGGGGATACACAGTTCAACCTACAGTTCAAGAGATGCTTAGTCGTACAGGCCAGAGGACATACATAGAATATATACTTTACTCATTTTCCACCCCACTCTTCTATTTTATAGCCAAACCTGCTTACAAAATTTTCTAAAGCACATATATTTTGTTAGCTATTAAACGCATCTTAAGACAAATGAACACACAACTTAAAACTTCAACAATTAGATTAAAGCCTATAAAGTATAGCAGCAACAAAATAACATGGCACCAGAAAGCAAGGCCTGCTTAAATAAGTTGGTTTTCACTGTCTGAACACAGGCCCTAGGGTGCCTTGAATGATGGTCGGTGTGCCGCAGGCAACACTGGCCTCTGTCCTTCCTTCCTTCCCCCCACCCTCCTCTGATGCCCTCTCACGTCTGCTTCCCAAAGGCTTGCACAGCTGTTTATTGCAATAGCCCTGGCTATAAGCTCCACAGGCAAATGGTGCCTCTGGTAGGCACCTCTCTTTAGGGCAGAGGGGGCAGTTCAGACACCAGGGATGGCAGCAGCAGCTGCTGCCTGGAGGACTCCCAAGGAGAGGGGAGAGGGGAGAGGAGGCTGAGGGAACACTCCACAAGGGAGAGTGTTCGGAAAAGGGTGAGAGGCTGCCAGCTCTGCAGGCAAGGGGTGACACAACTGGGCTCCTGAGCCCCACAGGAGTGCCACAGAAAGAATGCAGTTGGTCAAGGGAACCATGGATTCAAAAAGGTTGAAAACCTCTGCCCTAGGGGGTTTCCCTTCTAGGTTAATCAGATCGAGAAAGCAAATGGCCATCACTTAAGAAGACTGTTTATCTAGTAGTTACAACTGTGGTGTTTTCTTTTTAAACTATTCCTTCACCCTGGGGAAAAATTACAAACTCCAACTACAAACTGAAACCAAAGGAATGAGGGTTGAAAGCCATAATAATTTGTCAGATGAAGGGCTCATTCAGACTTCCTTTTGGGCTGCATTTATAGACACAGGTCTGTAAAGCTCTGTCCTTGAGCAGGGTTTGTGTGTGTGTGTCCTGGCACTTTCCCCAGGAAACCTGCATTTCACTGCGGAATTGGAGCACACTGCAACCAGGTTTTCCATTGGTTGCAATTTGCTCTGATTCAGTAGTAAAACACAAGTTCTGACATGGAGCTTTAAAGTACAGACCTGTATCTGGAAAGTGCAGTATAAAAGGAAGTCTGGATGAAGGAAGCCAAGCATGTTAGTCCCTTCCCAATCAATGCATGCAGACATGCGTTCGTTGACTGTAAGGCGAACAGACTGTCACACAGCTTCCTTTCTAAGAACCTCATATAGTAGTGGAAACAAACATATCTAGATGCGGATAGTACACAGGTTGACCACTCTTAAAAACATAGAGAGACACAAAGATACATAAGAACTTCTTAGGCTGGAGAAAGGGAACCTTTTGATCCAGTCCCTATGTCCATACATCTCACAAACCTCCCAACATGCCACTGTAATCATCATGGCATATTGCAGGTCCAGAAATTGCTCCAGGTGTCTCAGTGTGACTGTCACACTTAAAATTACTTCAGAGTTGTGTGACTTCTTCTAATCACCAGTATGAGAAGCAGAGTTCACGTCAGGAGCAAGTTAACAGAGGATCTTCTTGGAACTATTTCTTCCATTCTCAAAATTCAAGGTGCGATCAGTTGATTTTATTCCTTGCTTGCTTCCTATTTGTAAATAAGTCTTGACTGAATCAGGAAATTGTGAACACCACAATACCCTACTGTCACACATTAAAGTTGCATCTATTCAATATACACACACCTCTGTTTAAAAGAAAATTAGGTCACAGTATTAAATGAGGATTAAGACTTGTCACATGCACATATATTACACATCTAATTTGCACTGGCACCCATTAGTATTTAGAAAAGGTGAATCTGAATACTATTGTTCCTCTTGCTGCTTATTGGTCCTAATTGATGAGTTATTACACAAGGACAGCCCATCCCAGCAGAAGCTCACTTCTCAATTCCTAGACTGAACTAGAATGTTTCCCTTTTCCCTTGCCATCTTCTTCCCAAACATTCCTGACTAGGGGTGGGGGAGCCTCAATAGTTCACATTGTTTATCACATCTCAAATTAAGATTTATCATAAACCGTATTGAAATTTGAAATTCCTCTCCTATCCCCACTAATTTAGGATGAAATGCTGCAGATCTGATACATATTTATAGGACAGGTTGTAAGGCAAGAAAAGAATAAATTGTCACATGATATCAGATTATTATTATTTTTTAAATGAAGTTGTTAAAAGGAAGGGATGGAAATCCTAGTCTGGACTGTGGCTTGGATACTAAGATACAATTTGAATTCCCATGTTGCAATGAGTTTTAAAGAAGCTGTGTTTGTTGCCTTAAACAGAACTCATTGAACTTCTCTTGCCCGACACCAAAATGCAATTTTTTTTGGGGGGGTGACCTTTTATTATTCATACGAGAACTTGGCAGGTTGCACCTGGAAGCAAAGGAAGAAAAGGGTGTGTGCATTTAACCACTCTATTATGTGGACAAAGTGTGATGCTTTCTGCGAAAAGAGAAAGATAATCTATAATGCAGGTGAGGGGTTCACATTACCTAAAAGCAGCATCACCTGTGACAGACCTGAAAGCAAAACCTAAACTTCCATCTTCTGATAA
Organism: Podarcis cretensis; assembly: GCF_951804945.1. Taxonomy (NCBI): domain Eukaryota; kingdom Metazoa; phylum Chordata; class Lepidosauria; order Squamata; family Lacertidae; genus Podarcis; species Podarcis cretensis. Next base: position 22,609,173 of record NC_137181.1, read on the forward strand.
AAATACTAAAAAGTAATGACATGTTGCTTAGCACTCCAATACCTCCCATATTTCTTTAATCCTCAGCAACTCATTGAAGTATAAAGTTTATATAACTACAGTATCAACAGAGAACCAGGGAAAGTAACTTGTCCACAGCTACCTAATGAATCTGGTATCCAGTGCCTTCAACACATTTTCCTTTTACATGAATCACAGCAGACATCCCTCTTTCCTTTCAAAAGACCATTCCTCATTATGCCAATTAAAAAGGGATTTCAAAAGAGGCACCGTCCCCTGCAATATTTCATCATTACAATAAATTATATAAGGAATTCAACATTTGTTTCCTTCATTAGTAGTTGTTCTTCAGCATAGCTGAAGACTTTTCATCTTAATTGGTTAGCTACGAGGCGTTTCCTAAATTTTATTCTGGGTGCTAAAAGCACTGCAATCACATTTCCAGTAAAGCCTATCTACTGGGCTGGATTAATCCGAAAGCCACAGTAGGGTAATTATACCTTTATTAGGAATAACAAATAGGCCACAAAGTCATGAGCAAGTTTTTTTGAGCTCTCCACAATTCAGGCTGGAAATTAAAACAAAAGTAAGTGGTGGATAGAAAAAGGCAGATATGGTCTAAAAGCCCTCAAATATGTACCAGTCTTAAGATGGAACAAAAGGAGGGCTTGTGCAGAAATAATTAGATTAGCCCCCACTAGGTGCTATGTAGATTTTGAACTGAGCCAAGAGCTACAGTGAAAAAGAAGGAATACCCTTTTATGTAGATGGGCTATCCAGCAAATGAATACATGGTAGTCCTATCGGCAGCTACTATTACAACGGCAGCTACGACTGCAACCTCTGTGTTCAGATGCAGCAGTATTCAGAAACCCATACAACAGATGCCCATACCACCATTGGTTCATCTAACTTAGTACTGGCAACACTGACTGGCAACAGCTTTCAGACAGGCAGGGGCCTATCCCAGCCCTACTGAGAAATGGCAGGGATTGAACCCAGCATCCTTTGCAATGTCAAGGCTGTCCTCTATGTCTGAGCTGCAGCCTCTCGCCGCTGCTTTGCATGCTAATGTCAATTTATGACAACTCCATGTAGAGCTGCGAAGTAACTCCAGTCTAAAACCCTAGGCAGCCACTGGCAGTCATTGTCGACAATAATAGGTAGACCTGCGTTCGGACTCCGTATTCTTTTGTTTCTGTGCTGACGAAGGGCAGAGAGTGGCTACTGCTGTCTGGCCTAGCTTATGAACCGCTACTGAGGACAGAATGATTGAGACGGATGATGTTAGGTGCCAACCAGGCAATTCTTTTATGCTCACATAACTGGGGACAATATGTACCAATGGCCAGAACACCGTTTGGGGGCTTGAAAGACGTGTCCTGGATAACTCACACGAACTCTGTTTCAGACCCATCTATACAGTAGGCATAATAATAATTCACCCTGATGAATGGCTGGATGAACGGAATCTTGTAAAGCATTGTGCCCCAGTAAACAAACTATATATATTATTCACTATTGTTTATGGGAACCCTATCCACTCCATTGTAGCAGGCTTGCGTAGAATCAAGACTGAACACGCTGAATTTTAATATGAAAGCACTTCCATCTGATCTGAACCACTGCTTCTCTAACCTACTATGTGTGGCCCCTACAGCAATAGGGGGGGAAAGGACTCCAGCAATGCTCAAACTCTCTTCTTTCTTATTATTTTATATACTTAAGACCTGAGACTTTTTACTGAAAACCAGCTGTAAGGCTAAGCTTGCATTCATACCAAATCCTAACATCACGCTCCACCTGCTTTTTGAAAAAAAGGAGCAAGAGAAAGCAAAACATGCTTGCAGAGCAACAGAGGACTGTTAGAATCATCACAACAGAAGCAACAAATGGGAAACATCTCAATAATCTCCATAACTTAAAAGTACATGCTCTATCCTACGCAGTCGATTCCACGATGCACCATGTTCAAAAGAAGCCTACAGTCTACTAGTAACATTACAGCTCATCAAAAGTATACAGTAACTTAATTACGCTTTTAATGAGGGCATTTAATATAATTTTTTAAGAAATGCATTTGGTTTTGGAACACAAAGGGATTTGATGTTCAGTGTTGAGAGAGTGTATTAAATCAGAACTCTCACACACCCTACGTAAAAGCTGGGTAGTATTTTAGATGCTTAATCTTCGAAAGAAGATTTGATAAAACATCCACAGATCTAAAACGCTATCTCAAACATTAGTAAGAACATTCCCCTTTCCAGTCACATATGTTTGAAGGATTTAACTTTTCCTGCATAATCAGTGTACAACACCTGGAAACTACAAAACAAAGCCGTAGTTTGGAAGCAAAAACTTCTCCTGTACCTGGTTAATTTTGTACACACCACAGGAACAGCAGAAAGATGAGAAGCTCCTTTTCCTTCGTGGACCTTTTGGCAGAGAACTAGAAGAGTGACCAACATCCAATTCCATATTCTTGGTGTCAGCAATTTCTCAAACCTTTGAGGAAACCACCTCAGCGCGGCATCCTAGATCTCCAAAGATATCCCTTGCTCCAGGTACACATCGTATGCGCATTGAGACGGAGCTGTGAGCAAACGTTCTTGCACATTGGGGTGTAGATATGATTCACAAATAGAAAATACCGGTTTTTCATGGCTTGGCTTGCATAGCAGTCTTTGGGTGTGGCTGAAGTGAAATGAATGCAGGTGTACGCATTGAACTCTGCGAAAGACAAGCTGCTTCTAATCACAAGGAGGACTCCTTCCTCACCTTGGTAAAAAAAATAAAAATTTCCTCCAAAACAAGCAAACCCTACTTGTGTGGTTGGGCACCTCTGAAAAATGGGAAGTTAATAAGAAAGGCTTTGTGCTGGCCGATAGGGACAAAAAGGAATGCATCTCACAAGGATCATATGTCAATTTCTACCCGCTTCTCTTTTTTGATAGGACATGCCCCAGAAACAGATTATGAAAGACTGAATTAGAATAACTGTTCAGGTTGGCACCCAGGGTGGGGAGGAGAGCACTACTCTGGGGCATTCCCAATTAACTGAACACTTATCTCATAGAAGGTGTGATAATGTTACAACTGTTATGCTTGGTTCTGGCTTCCTTTGGATGAGAAAAGGACCATGCAGGAGGTACTATACAGTGGTATCTCGGGTTACATAGGTGTAATGGGATAAGGGGCTGCTTATGCGTGAGCGCTAAGACTCTCACAGTTTTGTAGTTAGTTTTAAAACTCTCCCTCTCCGCGGAACCATCAGTGCATGGCTGCCTTAATCGCTGGCAGAATCCGTCAGTGGGCGTTTCCTGAATTTCTTCCAGCATAGAAGTTCTTTGACAGAAAGTCTCCTCCTTGATTCTCTACGTGACAGCTTTCTGCGCAGAGTAGGCGTTCCAAGGGGAGGTCCTGAGCTCTCCCCACTGGTCTCGCTGGAAGCGTCTCTGAGCCTCACCTCCGACTCTGTCTCCTCCGCCTCCCCTCCTGCTTCCGCGGAAGCTCTCCCTCTCCCCCTGCTGGTTCCCTCCTCAGCATCAGAGGGTCTCCCATCATCTGAGAGCCTCTCCACCATCCTGCGCTCTGATGGCAGTTCCCTGACAATAGGCTTCAGGTTACACACTCCACTAACCCAGAAATAGTGCTTCAGGTTAAGAACTTTGCTTCAGGATAAGAACAGAAATCGTGCTCTGGCGGCGCGGCAACAGCAGGAGGCCCCATTAGCTAAAGTGGTGCTTCAGGTTAAGAACAGTTTCAGGTTAAGAACAGACCTCCGGAACGAATTAAGTACTTAACCCGAGGTACCACTCTATTCAACCCCCAATATTTCCAGGTTTGGGCTGGGAAAGACTCCCTGTTCTGAAACCATTAAGTGTTGTTGCCAGACAGTGGAGAAAAATCTGAGCTAGCTGGACTGTTGTCTTATCTGACTCAGCATAAGGTCGCTTCCTATGTTCCTATAGAGAAACAGAGATTCTGTATCCAGTAAGTGCCCTTCCATGCACACAAGGGCTTTTCATCTAGAGAAAGGCTAGCAGAAGCGGAGGAGGAAGAGATTTTCAATGCTCATGGGTCCCCAACCCTCTAGAACAATTTGTCAGGGGCTGCTGGAGTCTGCGGGGAGAGGAGGGAAGGGAAAATCAGCAAAGATTGTCTCCTCTCCTCTTCCATTAGTGGACACCTCGGTCAGAGCAAGAGCACCAATTGGATTCCAGCCATTAATGCTTTGGGTTGTATCTGACGCTAGTCCTACTTAGAGTAAATAAGTGTGATCGGATCCATGCACGCAAATTTATTATATGACAGAGAGGAACCATATAAGCAATTTGTGCACCATTCAGTTGTGAAATGGGCAACAGCCATCTGGATTCTTTGCACCAAGCCTGAAATTGGACTAGATTGTTTTCAAGGCCGCTTCCAACTCTGGTTTGGAAGATACTCCAAAGATCATCTACTCCATCAAAGCACAACAAGAGCCCTGCTGGATTTGGCCAATGGCTCATCTAGTCCAGCACTGTCTTCTCACAATGGATGACTAGATGGACACAGAAGGCATGAAAGCAGGATCTGAGCACAACAGCATTGTGCCAACTTGTGACTCCCAGCAGCTGAGCTTCACATGCATCATGCCTCCCTACCAGCCATGGTGGCCGGTACCATGTTTCTGCCCCACGGTAGTGCCAACTACCCTTCAGTTTCCCACAGATCTAGTCACACAACTGAGATCACAAAATGTCTGAAGCAGGGATCAGGTGCAGTGTCTCTAAGAGGTGCCAACAGAGTAATAGCTGATAACGTAAGCAGCTGATAACTGCTCTTCAGCCTCTAATTGACTTCAGCGGGACTATATCAGTGTCAACAGTTTGTGAAATTGTCCCTTAGGGGCAAAACAATGGTTTTTATATCCATTAAAACACCTTCATCTCAGTCAAATGCACCAGCTTCTTTAAAATCCTCACTGAAAGGAAAGCCTATGAAGAAGAATATAGGGTTAGTGTAAGATTAACTGGGTTGCTGCCCGGTCTTTTGCTGGGCAGAGGAAGCGATTTATTATTTCGATCTCAGTCTTCTGCAGACAAAGTCAGAAATTTACAACAAAATAAACAAAGCTGCGTTCCTAGAATATAATAGAAAACAACAAATCACATTAAAGCGACCAATTCAAATATAGTATATAAAAGCAGCTTTAAAAAGAGGCTGAGGCAGTAATGTTATTAATCAGACATTGCCTTGGTTCACACAGCACACTAACTCAGCCATTGCCAACCTGGTGCTCTCCAGATGTTTTAGACCATGGGTCGGCAAACTAAGGCCTGGGGGCTGGATCCAGCCCAATTGCCTTCTGGATACGGCCCGCGGACGGTCAGGGAATCGCTGCGTGGAACGCCATCCCCCCCCTCTCTCACATACACACACCGCAGCGCCGCCTCCTCCCTCCCTCCTCCTAGCTTCTCCCCGCCCTGCCTAGAGGAGGAAGGGGGCTGGGCTTTACTGAGCCACGGTTGGCCAAGTGCCATTTTAAGCAGCCCCTCTCCAGAGCCAGCCCTTTCATGCTGCTCATCATCCCTCCACCGCCGCCAGCCCCTGCCACTCACAACGCACAGCTAAGCAGCCACCAGGGCTCGTCCACTACTGTGGAGAAGGGAGAGGAGAGTAGGGGGGTTTCTTTTCAAAATATAGTCCAGCCCCTCACAAGGTCTGAGGGAAAGTGGACCGGCTCCCTGTGCAGATGCCGAAAATCACAGGTGCGCACGCAATCCGGCCAACGGAGGGATCTCCACGGGACCGATCCAGCCCAAGCAAGATAAACCTTGCTGACCACTGCTCTAACAGGAATGCAGAAGCAGCTGTAAGGCACACAGCAATGGTGGTGGAAGAAGAGAGATGCGAAGTAATGCAAATGATGTTCTAGCACGCCCCAACCATATGACAATTAAGTCCAGGTTCTAAAAATACCTAGTTGCAACCATTATGCTATCACATTGCATCAAAGCATCTTGGTTTGTTCACCACACATGCCCTGTTTTTCAATATTACCGAAGGGGTTTTAACCATTGGACCCATATTACCAAACTGAGCTCAGTGAGAGTTTTTCTCTTACACTCCGCTGCAGAAGCAGGCAATTTGTACAGCATGATACAAACATAATAGGAGTCAAAGATTGGCAGCCGATTTGCATATTCTGTTTGCACTTCATTAACATAATTTACATGAACAAGTTGGCCTTGAAGTCCCATCTCAACAGCTGCAAAAAATGAAGAACCAGTCCCATGATATCAATTTGCCTGGTAGCTGGTAGCTGAGCCTTTCAAAAGACTCCCAGAGGGATAGGTTAGTCTGTGGCAGCACGAATAACAAAGCATCTTGTGGCACCGCAAAACACTAAGAGATTTATTGTGACATCCCCTGCAGTGAGCTATAGTTGACTTTGTCAGGTGTATGCATTCTGGTGGTGCTGTCAGTCTCCTCGTCAGAATCCTGAGGGCTAGAAACTCACTTTCAAGGAAGTGAAAGCTGTGCTTTTTCATGGAACCCAACAGACTGCTAAGAGGCAACCCTGGGCATATATTCCCCTGCAAGGCTAAAGAAATCAACAGTGTCATATTGAAGCGGCCTCAAAATTATTTAATTCTGATTTGTTTACTAGTTATGTTTAAAGATCCAAACATTGGGGAGCCTGGCAATTTAAGTAAGGACCATAGCACTGACACAACCTCCCCCTGGCTCTGCAAGTGTGGACAAATAGACAGGTAAATTGCAGGCACACCTGCTAGCATACAACACATTGCCAGCATTGTTGCAACTAACAAGGCAGTTGCAACAGCTCTCAGCCTGAGAACAAGGAACCGCAGGCTCATCGCTGCTCAACAAAAGGCTTCTGGGACTCCTCTCCCCACCATACATAGAGAAATCACTGATCAATGCATGATAGCTTAGACAAGCAGTCACTCAACTGGAGGTATGGCACAGCGTTTGCTAGGGGCACCAGTGCAGCACCCCACAGTGCTACACAACTTAGAAGGGTTGTGAATAGGTCCCTTTGCAAATACACCAGATCCCTAAGGGAAAATAATGTGATGAAACGAATCGGCAGGTGGCAGGTGATGCAAGGATCAAACAGGAGCCTTGCAAGTTGGACACTGATTTCCTACTGCAGGAGTGGCTAGCCTGCAGCATGTGGGTCCTATCCACTTAAAAAAAAAAGTTAGAAATTGGATCAGCTGTTCTAGAACTACTGCAATAAACTCCGTATCTGAGTGCAGCTTAAATCTCTCCAAAGCTCAGAGCAGAGATTCCAGATAGCAGGAGATGTATCTTTGTAAGGGCCACATAATGTTAATTTCACATTTGCAAGGAACTGAATCTACTTTCTGGAACTCCTGGCCCATTAATATTATACAAGAACCTTCTGTGGTCTAAACCAGTGTTTCCCAACCTTGGGCCTCCAGCTGTTTTTGAACTACAATTCCCATCATCCCTGACCACTGGTCTTGCAAGCTAGGGATGATGGGAGTTGTAGGCCAAAAACATCTGGAGGCCCAAGGTTGGGAAACACTGGTCTAAACCACTGAGCCTAGGGCTTGCCAATAGGAAGGTTGGCAGTTCAAATCCCCGCCATAGGGTGAGCTCCCGTTGCTCGGTCCCAGCCCCTGCCAACCTAGTAGTTTGAAAGTACGTCAAAGTGTAAGTAGATAAATAGGTACCGCTCTGGTGGGAAGGTAAAGGGCGTTTCCGTGCGCTGCTCTGATTTCGCCAGAAGCGGCTTAGTCATGCTGGACACATGACCCGGGAAAAAAATCTATGCAGACAAACGTCGGCTCCCTCAGCCAGTAAAACGAGTTGAGCACTGCACCCCCAGAGTCGTTCGCGACTGGACTTTACTGTCAGGGGTCCTTTCCCTTTTTCACCCAGGCATATCACATTAACATGTAATTGCATTGTGTATATTTCCTTTAAAGCTGCTGGCTTTATTTCTATTTTGATCAATTTTATGTCAACTTCTTTTTAACATTTGTTTTTAATGGGTTTTTGTTGTTGATTATTATGCACTATATAAATCTTGTTAAATATTCATAACCCATCAGAATGGTTGCAATAATGTCATTTGCTTCATCTGAAAGTTCCCCACCCCCCATGATGTATTAAACAATGTTGAATTGCAGGCACAACTTGAAGTCCTATAAAACAACCACAGTCGCACCACTAAATGTAGTTTTGTTGACAGCCTTTTCTATATTAGAGGGCAGATGTGCTTCCTGGCCCTAGGAGACAGGCATCTCAACCCCAATCAACAGCTGTTAACACATGTTGCCTTTTTATTTGTTTCTTTTTAAAAAAAAAAAAGACCATGGCAAGCAACATGGGGGGGGGGGACGCAACAACTAGGGAAGCTCTTTAAAAATTATTTAGTGTGACAGAAACCCCGTCAGAAAAGAATCCACAGCAAAAGCATAAAGGACACAGACTCGCGTTAAGCAGCTGTGTGTTATTTAAAGATTCTTTCAAAAGAGCAGTAATGGGGGTATTTGCTCAAATATGCAGAGATGTTTCTAACATGCATTTTAAAGCTGTACAGTGAGTTGCAATTGTCAAATAACTGCATTTATACCCCACTATATCACAATCAGATGTTTAAGGGTTTTTTATGTTAAAAATACAGCTTTTTTTCGACGCAGAAGCTAAGGCACATCTTTCCTTTTCTTATTGCATTACCAGCTCAGCTCTGCTGAAATAAGTCAGTTAATGACATTAACATAGCTATTTATGTAACCCCTTTTTTAAAGCAATGCTTATTCTAACTCATTGTAATCAGAGTCAAATATTTGTTCCTTCTGTGAGTAATTTATTACTAATTACAACAGATGGGTAGATGACATTAGCAGGCACTAAAAATAGCACTGCTCTAAAATAAATAAAGTTGAAGGGTAATGTTTGCAAACCTCTGTGAGAATTTAATGTGGGCTTACAAGTTGCTAGATCCAGCATATAGCTGTGAGGTGGAATCTGGCTGCTGACCAGACAGTCTCCCCACGCCTAGCAGTTCACTGTGAGGGCCACTCCAAGACCTTCTGCCACCTGACGCAAAATATGAAACAGTGCCTTCCATGCACAGAAGCTAAGTGGGCTAACAGTTGAATCTTACCCACAGTGCTAAGATTACCATCAGTGAGGTGCTGCCACTACATCCAAGCTGTCAACTCACTTTGCCTAATAATAGGACCAGCCCTGCTCATTGCAGGGTTTTTAAAACCCTGAACTCACCATGTAACAGCTTCCATTTCCCAAGGGGTGGTCTGGAGAGCAAGAGTAGGCCCACATTGTCCAGAGGGTCACAGAACATAAGGGTGGGGGCCCACAGGTTGCCCACCACTGGTATGAAGGTCAGAGTGTTGGACTGGAACCAGAGTTCAAATCCCCTCTCGACTACAATGTTCAATGGGTGATCTTGACCCAGTCATTATAATCTCCCAGGGCTGTTGAAAAGGGGAGCCATGCATGCCATCCTGAGCTTCTTAGAGAATGGGTTGGAATAAAAAAAAAATCTGTCTAGGTTACTAGTTCAGCTGTCTTTGAAAATAGTATACAGTGGTACCTCGGGTTAAGAACTTAATTCATTCTGGAGGTCTGTTCTTAACCTGAAATTGTTCTTAACCTGAAGCACCACTTTAGCTAATGGGGCCTCCTGCTGCCGCCGCGCCGCTGGAGCACGATTTCTGTTCTCATCCTGAAGCAAAGTTCTTAACCCGAGGTAATATTTCTGGGTTAGCGGCATCTGTAACCTGAAGCGTATGTAACCCGAGGTACCACTGTATTCGTATAATAAGCCAAAATAAGGCAGGATATGAAGCCAATTTTAAACTAGGGCTTGTACTGAAGCAGCTCAGTTGTAATGGGACATGAAGTTAACTGAGGACTTCCGGGTTCATTTGCCAGCTTACACAATGAGGTTGCATTCAGGGGGATGAAGCGCAATCTCATAAAGCCAAGATATGATCTCCAGAACACACCCAATCAACAGCTAGAGTTACAAACAATTAAATGGGCCTGCCTGTGTATTAGCTATGCATGATGACAAAAGCACACATCCCCTTTGTAGGCAAAATGGTTTGCTCAAAAACTGACGTATGCCTTGCTTTGATAACACAGCTGTAGCTACTAAGACACAATGTGACAGTAGGTTTCCAACCTCTAGGTAGGAGGAAGCAGGGCTAAAGTGGGGTGGTTTGGTTTGGTTTGGTTTTTTTTACAAATTACTGGTGAATTGGATTGTGAATTAAGAGGAATGAACCAAAGAAAGACCACACACAAATTGTAAACAGTGTCTCTCTCCCAAGTGCAAATAAATGGAGGCACATCAAAGAACACAGCCCCTTGTTGTTTGATGCACCCAGATGCAAAATGCCCTAGTCATGGATTTTGCTAAATTGGTGCAATTTCAGGAGGAAGTGTAGGCTGAGGATATAGGAGCCAAGAGGATCTACACTACAAAACAGTGCTGCGCTCACAGGCAATGACGGCAGGGTCTTCTTCCCCCATCTGTTGTGCTGTTTCAGCAAATGCATTCACCAAAGACAAAAGAAACAGAAAACGCTTTCAGCTAGAGATTTGCCTGTGTTATTTACTTTTGATCCCCTAAACAGATCTCTGCAAAGGGGGTTTAAACCTCAAGGATTAAAATTAGATGGAACTAACTGACCAGGTGTGTCCGGCTCAGCCAGCTTTTGTTCAGAAAGGCACATGCATTAAAAGTGCCTCAATACACTCACTGGTCAGAGAATTACACACAACTCTGTTTGCATTGGGCATTATCAATGTAAAGACATCACCCATTAATGAAATTCCCCATTCTAAGCCCAGGGGAAGTGCTGCCTGCACCAGCTTGGTTAAACAAACATGCTGCGTGTGAGGTTCAGGGAGAGCAAATGATTTTCTGCCGCCACAGTATCTTTGCAGGTGCAGAAGCGATTACTTAGGAGGGGCAGCTTGCTTCAAGGAACAAAATCTTATTTATGGGCTTCTCTCCTTTTAAAGGTTCCTATTAACAAAGATTACAGGCCTGCCCACCCTGTATTTGAGATCAAAGCTTGCTTCAATATCTGTTTTTCAGATGGGCATGTTCCGAGGTCACTTTCTGCTGTCCTTGCCTGGGACTCTTGGAAGTCAGTGTTTAACCCGCCCTGCCCCAAGGAACCTTGTCCATGTGCCTTTCTGTGGCTCATTCTACCCTCAGTTCACAAACAATACCAATGATGCCTAGAACATGTTCCTGTGATGCCTACACACTATAGGGGAGACTAGTTATAGTGGGCAAGCTTACCTTCTGAAAAGCTCATTTCCAAATGTCTTCTTGTAAAACAAACAAACAAAAACAAACCCTGATAAGCTTCTGACCCAACTACTGAATGTTCTGAAAACACAGGTAGTTGCTGTAAGGTAATGGTAAAGGTACCCCTGCCCGTACGGGCCAGTCGTGTCCGACTCTAGGGTTGTGTGCCCATCTCACTTAAGAGGCCGGGGGCCAGCGCTGTCCGGAGACACTTCCGGGTCACGTGGCCAGCGTGACGAAGCTGCTCTGGTGAGCCAGCACCAGCGCAGCACACGAAAACGCCGTTTACCTTCCCGCTATAAAGCGGTACCTATTTATCTACTTGCACTTAAGGGTGCTTTTGAACTGCTAGGTGGGCAGGAGCTGGGACCGAAAGACGGGAGCTCACCCCGCTGCAGGGATTCGAACCGCCGACCATGCGATCGGCAAGCCCTAGGCACTGAGGTTTTACCCACAGCGCCACCCGCGTCCCTATATAGTTGCTCTACACCAGGTTAAACTATTATTCCATCTAGTCCTGTACTATCAGTGGCTCTACATAGTCTCTGGAAGAGGTCTTCTAACCTGAGAGATACCAGGCCTTGAACCTTCTGTATGAAAATCATGTGCCCAACCTACTATAGTACCGCCTCCAAACCACTGAACCTGAGACCTTCTACATTTGAAGCATGTGTTCTACCATACAGATATGGCACCCCCCCCCCAAAAAAAAACCAAAACCACACACCGTATCATGAAGGCAGGGTTAAAGGAACCTGTGGTCCTCCAGATGCTGTTGGACAACAATTCCCATCAATCTCAGCCAGTGTGGCTCATGATCAGGAATGATGGGGATTGTAGCCCAACAACATTTAAAGCAGCCTTTCCCAATCTTGGATGCCAATTCCCATCTCCCCCAGACAGCATGGCCAACCGTCAAGGATAGTGGAAGTTGTAGTCCAGCAATATCTGGAGACCCAAAGCTGGTAAAGCCTGATACAGTGGTACCTTGGGTTAAGTACTTAATTCGTTCTGGAGGTCCGTTCTTAACCTGAAACTGTTCTTAACCTGAAGCACCATTTTAGCTAATGGGGCCTCCTGCTGCCGCTGCGCCGCCAAAGCCCGATTTCTGTTCTTATCCTGAAGCAAAGTTCTTAACCTGAAGCACTATTTCTGGGTTAGCGGAGTCTGTAACCTGAAGCGTATGTAACCCGAGGTACCACTGTATAAGAGAGCCACAGGTTCCTCACCTATGTTTTCAGCGTAAAAAAGGAATAAGGCTTATAGTGACCATCGCATGAGTATGGCTCTCTGAAAACACTCCACAGCAAGTGTCAGCTTTGTTTTGGCAGTCGTCCCCCCCCCCCCCGTCGAAAAAAACCAGAACACAAAGAATCATAAAAAGGAGTCTTGCATCTCTGATCAGGCAGAAGAGGACGGAACACAGATTGAGAACAAATTCAATACTAGGTTTGGTGAGACCAAGAAGCAGACTAGAATGTGGTGGACAATGCCCCGTGACAACTGCAGTGTTTTTGAAGCATTGTGACTCCAATGAAACCTGCTGACACACCCAACCTGCTGAAGATTGGCTGGTTGGTGCAAAAGCAGAACAAATGAGCTACAACCATTTTCCTTTGCACTTTTCTTGCACTTGAATCCCTTTCTCCTTGGTATTAAAACATGCCTAGATAAGCTCTTGGCAGTGACTCCATGGTTTCTCAGTCCAGGACTTGTAGATGACTTGTCTCAGACAATGTTGCAAGAAAACAAATACAGAGGAGTAGCTGCTGCTATCAGAAGCAACTGAACAAAGCCCAGTCAAGGATTGCAACATGGCCAGGTAAAGTCTTACACACAGATATGAGTGAATGCCAAGAGGCTGTTCTGAAACAGTTCATTTCGGACGCCTCCCCTTCAGAAAGCAGCTAGCTCAGGAGAACTTTGGAAACAGACTCTGGGGCAGTGCAAGGGTCTGTGATCAGGAACAGTTCAAGCAAGAGGCCATGCTGCCTGGCATGCAGAAGGGACTGTATATGTCTAAAGAGGCTCTTTGGACTGATTGCTCATGGTTCTAAAATTGCAAAGCAACCATTCAGAGAGAAAAAACACACAGCACTGTTTCATAAATAAAAAAATCAAAGCAGTGAATGCCTTCACCTTGATAAGGAAATGAGCTTGGAAAACTGAACCAATCCTTTATATCCCTGCCTGATCACTGATGCCTCGGGGGGAGTCACTGTTAGTGGTCCTCCATGGCTCAGATGCATGGCTCTCCTATCCACCAGGAACTGTTCAATATTGTGTTTTATGGAACTCCCTTCCAGTTGAGGTCAGATAGGTCACTTCCCTGCTGAACTTCCAGCACCTACTGAAGACATTTCTTTTATTATTCCAACAGGCATTCCAGCTGAAGTCTGATTTTATCATTTTAATTTGTTTTTATTCTTTGCATTGTATATTTGTAAACAGCTTAGAGACTATCATACATAAGTGGTATATAAATTATTTAAATAAAAACAACAAATTACTTTAAAAAACAGAAACCAGTTGACAACTGCAGACCTAATTCTACTTCTGTTTCATCTCTTTAGGACAGGCCAGCAAGAAGGCGGCATGAAAGCTAGAGCAAGGCTAGGAAAACAGAAGGAAGCCCAGTTCTTAGTGGTCCCATTCCCTTGATTTTGATGGTGCTGAACAAATGGGCCCTGACCTGCAGATTGCTTAGGGAGCCGGCCCTTGCATTAGGCAAAGTGAAGCAACTGACTCAGCTAGCAGGTGCACTTGGGAAGCGCTTCGCCTGGGGACAAATGTACCACTGCAAGACCTGAACTGAACTTCTAGCCATTCCACTGGAACATGAAATGCATTTTTCTGTGCATAGAAATGTGCTCCATCCCTAAAGGTTCCCTACAATGCCACTATCCGCAGTCATAATGATAGGTACTCACTAGTTAAATATGCATCAATTCAGAACACATAAGATATTCTTGCTGCAATCAAATGCCATTTTCCTACATATGGTTACCAACCACAAATTTATTCACATAATATTAACATTGACTCGTTTTTCTTCATATCCCCCCTTCTAGTCTTCCACTTCATCAACCACAATCAGCATAATTAATGCAAATACGCTGGTTTATTTGACACATTGTTCAATATGACATATTTCAATATTAAACAAATAACGATTCAGATCCTTTTCCAACCAACACACACACACAAAGCAGGCTTGAAATTAAGTCTATAAATTCCCATTAATAACTAATAGTGGCAATTTATCCATGACTGTCAAGTCAAATAGATCTGCAGTGCACTAGACAAAAAAAAAAATGGGGTTAAAAAAGAGCTTAAAATAAATTTTCATTTGTTTCCAATTATTTTGTTAGTGTTTTGCACTGCTAAATTTACTTCTGTTCATATATATATAAAAATGAACAGCAAGTGATGAGAGCTCTTTATACATCTCAGGGTTTTACGGTATATAATTTGGGCTGGAAGCATAGAAACTTGTTTTGAACATTCCCCAGGTATTCTGCCATGCCTCCATCCTTCATTTACATTTCACAGGTGTCTTTCAATTGAATCGGTGGCCTTTCATGCTACAAGCAACTATTTGCCAGGACACCAGTTACACACTTCAACCCTGGCTACCCAAACCACTCCCTTTGATGGTCCAACTGTAAGAGTCCGCTCATTTTATTGCAGCAGCAAAAAAGGAAAAACCTACTTCTATCCATGTAGCTTGTTCGTCGATGGGAAAGAATTCATTGTGCTCTTCCCCTCCAAACATTTTCAGTCATATAATGGAACTTGTTGCACCCATTCCAAAGTTGCCCTTCCACAAAATAATGTTATAATAATGAATAATAAGAACATCTGCAGTTTGCATTTTGAAAGGTTTTATAAAAAAGAAAAAAAGAAACCCCAACAACTTGTGATATTAAGTTTGATTCTTAACAGTGAAAGCAGAAACTGTTAGTAAGAAAGGTTCTACCAATAGAACAAATCCATTTTCATTTTCTGGTTTCTCCTCTCTAATACCACACTCGTATTAAGCATGAGTCACCTAACTTCCTCCTTATTTCACAGCATTCAAAAATCTGCTGATCATTCAAATCTAGAGGTGGGGTAGGGAAAGGAGGGAGAGAGGGAGGGAGGGAGGGAGGGAGGGAGAGAGAGAGAGAGAGAGAGAAAGTACATCATACCAGAAAACCCCGTTTATTGATTCAGCTCTACTCTCAAGAAAATAACACAGCCAAATAGATTTCAAACAACCGTATTATAGTCGTTGCAAAGCAAAGGAGGACATTTTTGTTTACCTAATTGCAGGAGTCTGGAGGCAAGCCAGGAAATACGCTTGAGAACAGCTCCCAAGATTTGAGTAGTCACCCAAATCTTTAGTTCCGAACAAACTCCCTTACAATCCCAGGCAGGTAAAATGCCTCCCATGTGTCTCCACTGCAATTTATTTAGCCCCCCTTTCACCCCCCCTCTCCAAGTGAAGCTTTCTCATTTGCATAAAAGCAACTTCCAGCCTATGGGACTTTGAACGGCTACATGTACCCTTAGCTGCCTTAACATGCTTTCCCAAGCATGACATCACAGATCTCCATGGTTACTTAAACCCCACCTGCCTACACAGTAGAGCTAACCTGTCAGATTGAGGCCGCACAATGCAATTGAACTGTTTCCTTCCAAGTAAATGTTTAACAGTCTACTCCTTGGCATGGTGCTGATCTACTACAAAGCAGGTTTATAAAAAAAAAAAAATAGAACACATGTTTATTTTGAAGGCGAACAAACTGTGGGAGTATAGGATGGGTCTTTTCTAATAACTGTGGAGCAACAAAATGTGACCTGCCCAACAGTGCAAAAAGAAACAACCTGCAAGGGTGCACACACACGAAAAACTGTTGTGTTGAAGACCCAGGCGTTGTAAGGTTTTGCTAATACAGTTTCTGCAGGTTCATTGTTTCCCTTTGCAACAATTCTCTTTTCTTTTCTTTTTTAAAAAGAACCCATAATGCCCTTTGGGCAGCACAACCTGTAAAACTGGTTTCTCCTGGAGACTTTCTCTCTCTCCCCCCCCCCCATTTTATTTGGCAGGAATTCAGCTATTTTTTAAACAGCCTTCCACCGCTGCGTGCATTATTTGAATCTCACAGCAGATTCCTCCTCCTCTGCCTCAGCTGCTTTTCCTCCTGCACTGCCCACTCACTAACCGCCATTGCTCTCTCAAAGGAAAGAGAACAACGAGAAAGAGCGGTGCAACTCTGTGGACCTACCTGCAATGCAGGGAACTTGGCACACCACTTTCAGAAGCTGCCCCTCCAAAATTTCCGAGACCTTACACACACACACACCACCTTTTCTTTATGTCTCTCTTCCTGCTTTTCAGTAAACGGCGGGTCTCATTCGCAAGTCATTCCGGGCTTCCCTGGTCAAAGCATGCTGAAAGTTTCATTTTCCATCTCACCAGCAGTGCGGGGGGTGGAGTGGAGAGACACACACAACACCTTCCTCCACTCCGGTCCAGCACCAGCTTCTGGAGTTGTGACAACCTTCCTACTATTCCTTTCAGAAAGATCTGAGAAGTTCTGCCTTAGTTTCCGGGGGAATTGTTTTGCAATAAGAGCCACACCTGTCAGAGTGCATTGTCTGTATCATAACAGTGCCTGGGGGTTGATGTTTAGATAAAGCTTCTTCCACTGGGTGCCGACATGCCTATTAGAAGCACTTTTCTGCTTCATGCTAGGTTGATATCTAGATGGTCACACGGGGAGCTTCCCTGCACACAGCAAGGTTTACGGGGATCCCTTCCCAAAGGCAGCAAGACACACACCCTCCACCTGACTACTCACAAAAACATAGAGGATCTCTGGGAACAGCCTCTGATGCAAACTGATGACCTGACAGTGGAGGAAGTCCCAGTGACCACAGAGAAGGTCATTTGTGTGCTTATGGGTTCTTTGGATGCTGTCCAAAACCCATTAGGCAGCAAAGCATTCATAAGGTGGAAGAGAAGTTGAAAAACATCAACAGATCATTTCTGTCATTCTACCTGGCTGCTTCCCAGCAGTAAAACAATAGATGTGATTGTGTCCCAATAGAAGGAGAAAGGGGTGGCTTCCCGGATGCTGAGCTCCTTGCAGGGGCCACCCACACAAGGCAGCAAAGTACACAGATGGGATGGATAAAACATCCAACTGAGTCATTAGGAACACCATGTTAGGATAAAGCTGATGTCTGGCTGTGGTTATGTTTGGGCTGTCTGCAAACTCATGTTCTCCTCATTTTCATTATTTGAGGAAAAAATACTTTTATTTCTTTAATTAATTCCCACACTGCCACAATGCAGACAGTTTTGTACACTTCATTTGGTTGGACACCTTTGGAAAAAGTGAGTACCGTATTTTTCGCTCCATAAGGCGCACCTGACCATAAGACACACCTAGTTTTTATACAGGGGGAATGCAAGAAAAAAATATTCTTTAAAGGGAGCGCTGAGCAGAACCTGTATGCATCCCAGGCTCTGCTCAGTGCTCCCTTTCACGAGCTGCATGGAGCGTGTGCGTGGCGCTTGCAGGCTTTTCCCCTGAGGAGGGAGAAGCCCCCAAGAGCCGCACACACGCTCCACACAGCTCTTGGGGGCTTTTCCAGGAGGTGGGGGAAGGGACTGAGGGGCTATCCCAGAAGCTAGAACAGCAAGAGGGAGCGCTGCGCAGTGATCCCTCTCACTGTTCTGGCTTCTGGGATAGCTGCACAGCCTATATTCGCTCCATAAGACGCACACACATTTCCCCTTACTTTTTAGGAGGGAAAAAGTGTGTCATAGAGTGAAAAATACGGTATTTTGAAGGGTAGCTTTGTTTCTATTTGAACTTATGAATTGGGGCATTTCATATTAAAATGCGAACTAAACTAATTCCTCTCCCGTCACTACTCTGGGGCATTGTGGGAAATTAAAATGGCAGCCCTCAACAACCTGACATCTTTCACAATGCTGTTACCTGTTACTAGCTATCACCACTACCATGTAAACCACCCAGGGTCTACCAATAGAGGGAAGGAGAAGTCTCAGACGGGCCTCCACGGACTTGGAGCCAATTCTCTTATTAGGTCCTCTTTGTTTTTGAGCCTCCACCCATGCAGAAGCTTATGGGGCAGCCAGCCTTTCCTGCAATCCTGTGGTACCTTAACCTTTGAAGAAGGGCAGACCACACATACACCCATTACCAATTAGCTAGGGATTGTCTGTCACAGGTCTTTACGACTGACTAAGAAGCAGACTTCGCTTATTGTATGACAGGTTTCCATGAAATAGTTTTAAGATGAACAGCTTGTTGTGTATGCTATCTTTAAACCCATCTCTACTTTGATCATGAACCTGGCGAGGGAATGATTCTAGACAAAGGCAGTATGTTCTCACCCTCTGAGCAATGATGTTGCTTTAAAGGTTATGCACTTATTATCATACCCGACTCATTTATAAAATGTATAAACAGGAGATACTCCTTTGACGCATGCATGTTTTACTCAGAAGTAAGCCCCACTGAATTCAACAGAGCAGCACAATCTTAACCATATCTGCTCAGAAGTAGGTCCTGCTGAATTCAACCTCGCTTACTCCTGAGAAAACATCGCTCCCTTAGGATTGCAGTCTTAATAAATTAGCAAGTATGGCACATTTTAAACAGGCAGAAAATGCAGTTACTGCATTCCTTCTGTAATTTATTGGCTTCGGAGGGAGATCAAGTTGCAAAATGTGTAGGGTTTTCTCTACAATAGTCTGTTCAAACTTGGCTTGCAAGTATCTTCGCCAGTGGAACAAAATATTTACATGACTCAGGAAAGATCTAATCTCACATCTCTTTTTTTAAAAAAAGGAAAAAAGAAAGCAATTTGTGCATAATCTTTAACTACCACCCTACATTCTCCACACAGATACTCTAGTTCATTACAAAGATAACAAGCACAATCAATGAAGCAGTCAGGGAAGAGCTTCAAGATTTCAAAGTCAGAGGGGGAAAGAGGGGAGGCGCAAGCAGTGCTCAGAGATTTATAGCACTTGGCAGGAAATCAGAGCTCTGAGAGCAGCTCCAACATCTTATGAGCTGCTGTGGGAAACACCAGTGTTGTACCAGAGTTTCCTGCAGCACAACACGTACACGCGTACATCACACTAGAGAATAGAGATAACTTTTAAGCACCAGGGTATGTGTATCTGGGGAATGCAGAACAAGAAAGCCCTATGTGAGAACATGCAAGCGTACAAAGTGTGCTATGATGAAGTTGATGGTGATTAAAATTTATTAGTCGCTTCTTTTGCAAAAGTAATTCGCATGAAAACAAGCATGAAAACAAGGCAGGGAAAAATCTAAAACTCAATTCATATATTTTTTTTCAAAGGTAGAACTAAAACTTCACACCCACTGAAGGAGGCCACAGATAAAAGCCAAAAGCCTGGCGGAAAAGAAATGTTTTTTGGCCAGTGCAAAAGAAACACGGACAGAAACTGGCAAATTAACCCCTCCCAAACTGGCTTAAATGCAAATAGTTTTTGCTATGACTCCAACATTTCTTCTCATCCACCCTTTATTAGGTTGCTCCTGTTCTGCCCATTTGTGTTTTAGCTTTCCTTAAAATGTTGATCGTAATGTCTCTTTGTGTAAACTATATTAGGTGCATTTAGTTGTGAATGTGAACAGAAACAGCTTCTTTATGGCCATTTTCACCAGAAACAGAGCATCTGGGTTTTGGATTTTCTCAGTCTATAATTTAAATTGTGTCATTCAGAAAATGGCTCTTTGATTAGATAGTAGCTATTTTCAAATTTTGTCTTCCACTTCCTCTCCATCAGTAACATCACTGACAAGTAACACATTCCAGACACAGAGGAATTGTCAAAGTCAGCTGTGGATATTTCATTTGACTTTGCATGCTTTTGAAAGGGTGGGGTAGGAAAAGGGAATCCGCCCTCAATCTTAAAATCATTTTGAAGACTTTGTAATGACATAATGTGGGCTGGCCAAGGATCTCAGTACTAAATTTAATTGCAAACCGGACATTTCCACATTCCAGTCACCACCATGGGCTGCTTAGCCACAGCCAGTAAAAACCCACACAAATTAACAGTAGGGCTGCTAGTTTTAATTATCACACCAGTCATCTTAAGCTTTCGTCGATCAAATTATGGGGGGCAACCTAACAGAACAATCCAAACTATAGGAAGCCATGTATAATTTATACTGGTGTAACTTACCCCTATTCTAAACTCCTTTCAGCTAAGCTAACCCAAGCCTGGCAGAGAGAAACCAAGCTTTTAAAACATAATTCGACTTGCACCACCCTTTTTGTCAGTGTAACTTTTGCTAGGTAATATGATCAAGAAGAAAGGAATTTGGAACAGGGATAAGTCTCCTTCTTCCCTATCCTACCTCTGGCATGCCTCATTAAGGCAGCACCCCTGAAAAAGTTCCAAGATTTTTGCCCTTTCTGAAAAGTCACTGAATATTCTCCCAGATGCCCACTTCAGCAAGGTACAAATTTGTCTTGAAAACCCAGAGTTGAATATTAAGCCCCACTTTGGTTCCAGCCCTTAGCTCCAGCTCCCAGCTTGTCCCTGGCTCCTGCATCCCTCTTAACAGCTGCCTATGGCTTAGCTCTGACAAAGAAGCAGGTTGTGCTTTCATGCCATGTCCTATAACTGCTGAAAAGCAATTGTGTTTAGTCGAGCAAAACTGGTGCCTCAGAACCTGTTAAAATACTTCTGTCACAGCAGGTTGACAAAGGCTCAGATTCAAAGCTCACAACCAACTCATGGATTGCATCCAACCAGTTTTAATCAGAGCAGACCCACTGAAATGAATGAACCAAAGTAATTAATTTCAATGGGTCTGCTCTAAGCAAAAGTTAGTTGAATATGACCCTATGATTTGGAACCCAAACCCTGTGCTGAGCTTACAAATCGTGAAGCACATCATGTTTTAGAGAAGGGGAAGCCAATATGATGCCCTTCAGATGTTATGGGCTGCAACTGCAGTCATTCCAGCAAGGCAAATGGTCTGGGATGATGGGAGTTATAGTTTATTATCTGGGGGACACCATGTTAGCTACCCATGGCTTAGAAATACCTTTCTGTTCATCACTCCTTCCTTGAGAAGCAGAGGTGGAGCAACAGCTTTAGAACGATGATTTGTCAGTTCAAGTATCACACATCCCTTCATGGTTTGTAAGGTCACTGTCAACAACATCCAGAGAGCACCACACTGGCTACCCCTGACTCAAGAGAGTCAGATGGTCTGTAATTTTGTCCTAAAGAATTTCAGCCAGTAGAAAACACACAGTCAGGTGGGTCATGTGTTGGCAGTGGAGCAACTCTTGCTAGACTATACCATTTCAGACTGCAGAAGCGGCAGGACTGAATATTTGGGTGCTTAGTATTTATAAACCCTAAACCAGGCATAGGCAAACTTGGCCCTCCAGACATTTTTGGGCTACAACTCCCATGATCTCTAGCTAGCAGGTCAGTGGTCAGGGTTGGTGGGAATTGTAGTTTCAAAACATCTGGAGGGCCGAGTTTGCCTATGCCTGCCCTAAACATTACAAAAAAGCAAAGAAACAAACCATTTAAACATGTCAGGGAAAAGGCTAGATTAGAATACTTTTCCCTGACAGGTTAAGTTTTCTACGTGCATGGTCCCTCATACAAAAAACTTCCTGCAGACAAACTCTCTCCTGCTTTCGCTCTGAAATGGAACTGCACTGTATGATTTTCTAAGACCGAGCAATTCCTGTATTTTACCAGTCTGATCTGGCAGCCTTTTACATGTACGCAAGCTCCATATCGATTCCTTGCAAGAATAAGGGCTCCCTGACTGGCTTCAGTATCAGCAGGAGCTCCACGAATTCGTTCCCATTCAGCAGCAAAGCCCACTTGCACAGGAATTCCATGTGTGAATAAATACCCACAAGGGTTTTAGCATCAGAACCAAAGCCACATATGTATACATTTGCTTTGTCTTCCATACCTGATCTCTCAGTCTTTCTTGGTGGCCCATGATCGCAGTGGCATGGTGAGGATATTTCTGCTTCAGGTGCTCTAGAAAAGCTTCTCTCTTCTTGTCCATATCTGATGCCTGCATTCCCAGAATTTCTCTGGAACTTCGAGGTCCACCTACGGTGTGTCTGCGAGGAATGTTGCGGCCTGCCTTTGCAGAAGCCTGGCTGTTTCCAGAAGCAACAAGTTCCTTAGGCCACAGGTATTCTGCATCGTCTAACGAGGTTGCATGCAAATTGCTTTTCTGGTCTGCAAATCAAAAAGGTGAGATATGATCAAAACAGAATCTCAGCAGTCATGCCTACAGAAGTAGAAGAAGAAAGTTTATTTTTTGGTGTGGATGTGCATGTTTTTTTTAAAAAAATAGCATAGAAGGATATGGTTCTGCTCTGTTTAATGAGGAGAGATGCTATTAGGCTTAACTAAGAGAACCGCTAAAATAGTAGTTTGCATAAGCTATACAAAACAATGTGAAATGCTGGATGGAAAACGGATCAATAAGCAAACCATGTCCTTGTTATGCAGTTCTCTATACTGAAATAGCGAGGGGGAATGAATGGTAGATCTCTTTCTTCCTTAAGCTTTAAAATCTTTTAAGACGTTAAAAAAATCATCGTAACACTCCAGTACTTTTTAATGGGACTGTAATGAGGCTTCCTTTGGTGATGGCAAATGATAAAATTATTTTTGTACAGTAGAGTTTGAATACTTAATCTTTTTCCAGTGGGTTTTCAAAATGTTCCGAAACTTCTGTGAAATAATAAGAAAAAAGCACTTCTCTTTTCTTTGCTCCCTGCCCCCCCGATTTTCAGATCATAGCCATGGTTTTAAATTTCATGGATCTCGCTTGGATTTTATGCCTCTCCGAGACAGCAGACTGGAAAATATAGTGTCACTTTTTCAATAAACCATTCTTTTGAGAAATGAAATAAAAGCAAGTCTATGCAATGGGGGGGGGGAGAGAGAATAACTGGATGCTGGTGGGGGGTCAGATAACTCTTACAACTTTAAAATCTACTTTTGAGACCTGACTGTTACTGGTTGCTTTGTGGAACGAACACAGGAATAGCATGGATCTTACAGCTAACTTATCTGCAGGTAACCGAATAATACAAACCCCCCCTCAGGGCCCAAAAGAAAAATGCAGGTTGAAGGTATGTTATCTAATACCTAATAGGGGAGGGGGAGGAAAATAGGCTAGTGGAGAGCAAAATGAGAAACATAACCACTAAAAATGCTTTCCAAGTCTATCTGTAACCTTACCTGCTATTAACAGACAGTCATGGCTCTCCCAAAAATTAATAATTATTTTTTGCAGTCTGATCTTGAGCAAGCTGACTCAAGACTTCGATGGGGAATAAATGTGCATGGGACTGCAGGCATTGGTGTTAAAAAGCAAATCCAAATGAGCTCAATTAGATTTAAGCAAATTAATTGAGCATCCAGCTGTTGTTTTGCTGCACTATCCTACCCATGAGTTCCCCAACCCCAAAATTAAGTGCCATTGGCTTCAATGGGATATTCTTTCACATAAGTCTGTTCATAGGCTTCTGTTTGACATTTATTCATTTGAATTTATATCCCACCTTTCCCCCAGAGCTCAAGGTGGTTGTAGATGGTTCTCCCAGCTCCCATGTCATCTTCACGACAACCCTGCAAGGGAAGTTAGGCTGAGAGACAGCGACTGGTTCAAGGTAACCCAGCAAGCTTCATGGCTGAGTTACAGAGATGGACACTGCTGGTTGGCTAATGTGAAAGCAGGGTGCTGGGCCAGTTAAGCCTTTGGTCTGATCCAAAAGGGCTCTTCTTATGTTCTTGTAAGTATGCTTAGGATGAAAATCATGCAGCCTGATTCTCCGCATATCTGGAAGCAAGTCTCACTCCCATCTGAATGCACATCAAATAGCTTAATAGCTACATCCACCACCACCACCATACTTAACATTTGCATAGTACTTTCAATATGCCACGCAATCTTTACAACAACCCGTTAAGATAAGTTGGTACTCTCATCCCCTAAATTGTAGGTGCAGGGGCTGAAGCTGAGAGAGAGTGTGTGTCTTGCCTAAAGGCTACCTAATGAGTTCAAGGCAGAGGAGAGATTAGCAACAGAGACCGATTTATCCCCCAGGCTCTTACAGGTGACACCAGCACTTCTTTCAAATGATTTGCCTGCACATCCTACTATTATAGAAGCTGTTTTCTCTTTATTAACACCACTTCCATAATGTCCCCCTGTGAAATATTTTCCTTTGCTTTTGCCATATTTGGCAGTTTTAGCACACTCCTTGACTTCTCCAGCCAATATTTACATCAATCGACAAATCTACAGGGCAGCTTCCTGCACTAACAGCAGAGAACTTGTAGAGTTCAACTGTGTCAGTTATTCCTTCACATCCCATAATGCTTTTGACCTCAAAGCACATTATTTCACTGAGGGCACCTCCCCGCCCCCCACGCCAATATCAACCATCTTGGGCTCCACACTCAGCAAGGGAGTCCTTGGTAGTAGAAGAGTCCATGCTGGAGGCTGCCTGGTAGATGCTGACCTATGGCATGGTCTTCTTAGTGGCAGATCCCAGGTCTGCAGAATGCCCACCCCAGTGAAATGTGCCTGTCCCCTTCATTAACACTCAGAAAAAATTTAAAAGCATTCCTGTTCAATCAGAGACTTAGTGGCTGGAAGATACTGGTCCTGCCAACCTGGAAATAATAATAATAATAATAATAATAATAATAATAATAATATATTATTTATACCCCACCCATCTGGCTGGGTTTCCCAAGCCACTCTGGGCAGCTTTCAACAAAACACTAAAATACAATAACCTATTAAACATTAAAAGCTTCCCTAAACAGGGCTGCCTTCAAATGTCTTCTAAAAGTTTGGTAGTTATTTTTCTCTTTGAAATCTGGTGGGAGAGCGTTCCACAGGGCAGGTGCCACTACCGAGAAGGCCCTCTGCCCTGTAACTTGGCTTCTCGCAGCAAGGGAACCGCCAGAAGGCCCTCGGCGCTGGATCTCAGGAAATCATTAGCTGTGACGATATGTTCCTTTTCATACATTCACAATTAATTAATTAATTAATTAATTAATTGTTTTGCTTCTTTGTTGTTTGCTACCTGGGGCTCCTTTGGGAGGAAGGACTCAACAGAAATATAATAAAGAAATAGACCCATGACAATAACTAAGATGCCAGCTCCCCCTTTGTCCTGCAGGCCTCCATCAACCTTCCACACTGCTCTGGAGAATTCCCCAATCCACTGGAGCAGAGTTTTAGGAGCCTCAGAAGGCTCCCCTCCTTTTCTGCTAGCAAAGGAGTCCACTGGCTCAAAAGTGCTTCTGGGAATAGAGGGGTACCAATGAATTCAACCCTAGGTGTTTTATTTCTCAATCGGCTCAAAGACGAGATTCAAGGGCAGAGAGATTTGGATCTGCTAAACACTTTAAAAGCCAGTCAGCATTCCTGAGCACTTTATATTAAATTGTTATATAGTTAGGGGGGTTTAGAGTACAGCCGCTGCCACACATGCTGAGGGGCTGTTGGAGGATGAAATATTTTCCATGTGTAACATAATTACAAAAACATCCAATCTCAATAATTTGAGGACAATCCTGTCTGAAAAGTCAAGGGAGGGGGAGAATTCTACCATAGCATGCTGCTAAGATAAGAGTCCCAGGCTGCAGTGCTCCTGGAGACTGCCAAGCTCCATGCTAGATCACCAAAGAAAAAAAGCTTAAAGTTCATTCTTTCATGTGGTGCATCTTAAATGTGGGGATTTTTTTCTTCTTTGTCTGCTGAGCTTACGGTGACAAATCAAAAGGCTTGTTGGCTCGCTGGCACTGCAGTCTATCTAGTTCACCTTTCCACATTTGAAGCCAACAGCATGTTATGCCAACAAGTTTATTATGGATACTTCCTAGGGGTCCCATGTAACTACAGCAGGGGTTGAGAACCTCCAGATTGTGGGCCTAATTGAGCAGCACCCTCTAATTTGGCCCTTGAAGTCATTTCCTCCAAACCACATCCACTTGCCCCGTCCCTGACGTCAGGTAAAAGCATGGTTGTTACCACTTTGAAGTCTGTTTGCAAGTGGTTTGTGCCGAAAGTGTGCCTGAAATGGACTTAAAAAGTGAGCCCCTTTTAAGCTGCCGCCTGATGTCACAATTGTGTGTGCCCTGTCTGCCCCTCAACGTTGGCCCACGCAAGATGGGGAAAGGAAGGATCCAGCTGACTAGCTGTATCCAATTCTCCACTCCTGATCTAAAGTGTCACATTGAATGCTCACACTGACAGCTAATTCCGTGGCTTTTGTCTGCGCAGCAACTCAGAAACACCTAATCAAAATCTACAAAGGCTGCTTCAGACTTGACCTTTCCTCTGCACAGTTAATGTCTCTATACAGGGGAGAAATCCCTTTGGATTTTCCCTTCCTTGGCCTGGTTAGGCATCTCCTTAATCATCTGACTCAGGTGAAGCTGTGTTAAATCAATGCCTGGTGACATTAATGCACTGGTGGGCCCCTGGGCCTAATGAGTACTGCCATGGGTCCCAGTGTGGCCTGTTCCCACAAACCATGTCCACCAGCCCCACACCCAATATCATACGCATTGAAATAGACTCGGAGTCCTGTAGTGATTTCATGCTCTTTATTGCAGCTTGTAAAACAGTGATTGAATTGCTCCCCAAGCCTCAGGCTTTTATATAAAGTCATACCTCGGGTTACAGACGCTTCAGGTTGTGTTTTTTGGGGTTACGGACCACCGAAACCCAGAAGTACCGGAATGGGTTACTTCCGGGTTTCAGCGGTCATGCATGCGCAGAAGCACTGAATCACAACCCGCACGTGCTCAGGTGCGCAGGTGCAGGTTGTAAACGCTGTGGGTTGCGAACATGCATCCCACATGGATCACATTCGCAACCCGAGCGTCCACTGTATTTACACAATGAGTCCCATCTGATTGGCTGATTCTGCTTCCCTCCTGGAGCCTGATTGGTCTTTTCCTGCAGGCCAATCAGTTGTTGCATTCTACAATCCTACCAGCCTAATAGGCTGATTAACTTCTTCCTGGAGCCTGATTGGTCTTCTCCTACAAGCCAATCAGTTGTTGCATTCTAGGATCCTACTTGCCTATTGTTCTAGGATCCAAGGTTAGTACATAACATGCATGCAGTGCTATTTTTCTAGAAAAAGAGGTGCCGGAACTCACCATGAACACCTCCCTTGTTCTCTTAGAACAGCAACAGCGTTCACCTGAGAGGTGCTAGAACTGAGTATCCTGCTGTAAAAAAAAAAAAAGCCCTGCATGCATGACAGATGGCCACCCAACCTCTGCTTAAAAACCTCCTAGGAAAAAGAGCCCACTACCTCTCATGGGAGTCTGCTGCACTGTCAAACAGTCAGAACATTATTCCTAATGTTTAGTCGGGCCAGGATCAGTGTTATATGCTCAAACCATCTTGCCCTGGTGAACAACCTTGCCACCAAATTCTGCGCCAGCTGAAAAGTTTCTGAACCACCTTCAGAGGCAGCTCCACATATCTCACATTGCAGCAATCTAACCTAGAGGTTCTCAGAGGCGGCAGAAGTTGGGCTATCCCTTTCCAGACAGGGGCGCAGCTGGACCACCAGCTGAAGTTGATGGAAGGCACTTGGTGCCATCAAGTAGGAATTTCATATATAGTACAGCTTCCAAGACTATAGATGCTCCCTGTTATTACACTGCAGCCTATTTGGCATTCCACTGCACCAAGTTTAGTTCGTTCCCAGGCTCAGGAATGTTTGGATTTAAGCATATGTTTGTTTACTACACATCCACGAAATGGAGTAGAAGTTGTGAAACTGCCTTTACGAAGCTTACAATGTGATCTCTTTATTTTGCTTTGAGCAGTTGGAAACTCTTTCCATCCCACACATAAAAATAACAGTTGTTCTCTCAGAAAATGTAAAAACAACAGTAAGCAATCAATCAAGCTGAATCTACTTGGCTAAGAATGGCAGTGAGAATGCGAGGACTTCCCACAATATGTGCCTAAATATTCCACGGTTTGAGCTCTGGAAAGTGTTGCATTATATACATGAAACTCCTCGCTTTGTTACTGAAGATATTCAGTGAAGACTCAGCTAAAGATACTGTAAATAAGTCTGCATAGAACAGAAGGAGAGAACTGGGTCTGGCCCTGTGGGACTGCCCTGCCCACCTACCATAATATCTTTATTTAAACAATTTATTTACCGCTTTACAACAGTCTCTAAGCAGTTTACAATTCAAAAAGCAAAAGAACTTCTATTAAAATGCCTGCTGGGGTAACAAAATATTCAGTAGGCAGAGGAAATTCAGTAGGGAGGGGACCTGCCTGAGCTCAACTGGAAAGGAGGTCCATAAAATTGAGAAATATTCTCTTTTATTTGTGTCCCTGCCCTAAGCATGTACTTAGCCTGTCTACTGGGTAACCCAGCATTGAGCATTTGGATGAAATCAAAGCACTATGGCAAAAGGAACCCAAGTATGCAGGCAACGATGACCAGCAGCACTTCCAAAGCGCTGTGCCTTTTTGCAAGTGCCGGCAACCTGTTTTTGGTACAGAGCCACGCCTTCACCTGCCCCACGCTTGATGTCATGTATGATGCAAAGGCGTGGGGAAGGTGGGTGTTGCTTGCTCAAAACAGCCTCCCGGGCCAAATGGCACCCAATGAGGCCCACAGACCAGAGGTTCCCAATTGCTGGCATATAGTCCAAATCAAATATGTTAGGCTGACTTGAGGCATTATAAATGATCTGACTTACTACCTCTACTGGAAACACGAGGGAGAAGAGCCAGGTATATAAGGGGCATATTTCGCACTCACAGTGGGTCTGCAGAATTGGCAATCACCAGTGTGTGTCACTGTCACCCAGCTTTGCCCAAAGCAGGAAATTGCAAGGAGGCCAGTCACAACAAGGAGAGCTCTTTACACCAATAGGCAAGAGAAAGTTAATTTATTATATTTATATATCACATCACACAGCCAGAGCATAGTCCAATGTCACCCATTGTAAAGGCACCTGGGTTAGTCTTGACCACAGCTCTGGTCAACTATTAGAGCAGCCTCCAACCCCCCCCCCTTTTTTTGGACCCAGGACGCACCTTTAACCCAAACATGAATTTTGGGAGACCATTTCTTATTTGTTTTAGCCATATATTTCCATGGTGGCAGAGTGGCTGTTGCAACCCACCACAGATCTGGCTGTGACCTGGGAGTTAGCCCCCTGACCCACCACAGTGGAAGACCAACGCGCCAGAGTTTGCTCAGTTTTGCTACTCCTTCAGGAGCCTAGCCCAAATTTCCCTTACTAATTGCATTTTATTTTTTTGTATTGATGCTCCATCACTTTTAGGCTATCAGTGACAGAAAGTGGTACACAAAAGCTGTAATATAAATGAATGAATAAACAAACCATTTCTGGTCTGTCTTCCCTGTCAAGTCATCGGGGCTTAGCTCTGATAATAACAAGTCACAAACACACACACACTTTCTACCAACACTTCAGATTCAAATTAGGAATATCTTGCTCCCCAATCCAAAATGTTTGTTCTTATAAAGCATGTAGTTTGCACCACATCCAAGACAAAACAGAGTGAAACTGGTATGCAGGACACCAAATCTGCCCTGACATGAAAACTGTGTCCATAATTTCTGGCTGCATTCCAAGACACACTCATGTGTTTCCCATGGAATAGCACTAAACTCTGAGCGGTTTGCTGAGTTTCAAAACTTGAGCTCAGAAATGAAATCCTCACTTGAACTAAATGAGGAGGAAGCTTACTCTTCATGCATTGTTGGAGAACATAATATTAGAAGGGTGGCCTCCCTTGACTGTGGGGGACAACACCCTCCCTTTTCATAGATTGCTTTGTGTTTCGTAAAATGTTTGCATCAAAACCAAAACCAAAAAGGAAAAAAACCAACCTCTGAACCCTTATGCTCTTCGCTTTCTTTCTGCTAGAAAAGTATTTCCCAAGAGAAAGTCAGATGTAAGAAACAGACAAAAAACAGTCAGCCGCAGCATAATATATAAAGTATCTGCTCCATATAATCTGTCATGAAGATATAAAAAGCAGCAATGAGGGACAGGCTGACTGCAACTCCATCTACGCATGATTCTGTTACTCACCCTTCATCTGTCTGCTGTCTCTCGGACAAGCCAGGAGCGGCTCAGGTTTCTGGCTCTCAGCTTCCTCCATTGTCCCTGCCTACTTTCAAAACTGCACAAGCTTTTGATTCAAAAGCCAAAAAACATGCAGCTTAGAAAACTACCAAGGGGGGAAAAAAACCCAGCAGCCTCCCCCCACCCCCAGTAAAGGAAAATCTATCCTCCTCCTTGACAGTACAAAGTTCCTTTCAAAAGCGAACTACATTCCAGGAGGGCAGGGAGAGCCTGCGTGAAACAGTCAGAAAGTTTTCAGCAGACAAGTGGGCAGTACTTTCAAAAGCGGCTGTCGGCTTCAGCGGCTGTTGCCGAAATAGCCCCCTGAGCTTCTCTCTCTCTCTCTCTCTCTCTCTGTGAGGCCCCCAACAGGTGATGGGTTTGCCTGAGGGTGAGATTCTAACCTAGTTCTTTTCCACCCAATGCCATGAAGCTGCTCTTCCACCAGGCAGCATTACTGATAGTGATTACAAGCACTGGGAGGACAGTAATTCTAGCCTACAGAAATCCTGAGTTCTGAGTCAAAGCTCTTTCCGGACAATATCTGTATGCAAATAAGTAGCTCAGGTTTCTCAGCCACGTTTATTTAATTATTTGATTAAAAGGCTTTTGGACCCTTTTTTTAAAAAGAAAAAAAGGCAAAATCACCTCTCAAAGCTGTTTACAACCATGCATGAATACAAGCCTTTAAAATCCAACAGTAAAACCAGTAATATAATTAATCAATCAATTAAATTATTATTATTATTATTATTATTATTATTATTATTAAAATAGCTAAGTCCATCATCCCAGGAACATACAAGATAGCATGCCAGCAAAATAACCCATCTAGAATGGGACGCAGGTGGCGCTGTGGGTTAAACCACAGAGCCTAGGACTTGCCAATCAGAAGGTCGGCAGTTCGAATCCCCGCGATGGGGTGAGCTTCCATTGCTTGGTCCCTGCTCTTGCCAACCTAGCAATTTGAAAGCACGTCAAAGTGCAAGTAGATAAACAGGTACTGCTCTGGTGGGAAGGTAAACGGCGTTTCTGTGCACTACTCTGGTTTGCCAGAAGCGGCTTAGTCATGCTGGCCACATGACCTGGAAGCTGTACACCGGCTCCCTCGGCCAATAAAGTGAGATGAGCGCCACAACCCAAGAGTCAGTCATGACTAGACCTAATGGTCAGGGGTCCCTTTACCTTTAGCTCTAAAGAACAGTATCTGGTAACCTGGATTAGCCCCACAAAGGTGACGGTGAAAATATGGGTCTTTAAAGGCCCATTTAAAGCTGGCAAAGGAAAAAGGCTCACCTGGCTTTACTTGGAATTGGATTGCATAATTGTGGGGCCACCACTGAAAAGGCCCACTGATCAAATGGCTTTTAAAGGTAGACATTTTAACAGGGTCTCTGAAATGGGTTCAGACAGTTCTTAAGGCAGGGCTGAGAAAACATTGACCCTCAAAATGTCGCTAGACTACAGCTCTCATCATCCCTACCCACTGGCTGTGCTAGCTGGGGCTCATGGGAATTGGAGTCCAACAACACCTGGAGTCCCATAACACTGGTGGCTTTAAGTCATAACCAGCATTCTGAATTGCTCCCACTTTGCTCCTCTCTGGCAGAAGAAGCCAGAAAAACTAGGAAGGGGATAAATTAGCATTACAACTGAACTCAGGATCATTGCTTGTTTCACCTTAACAAACCATGTTCAGCAAGCCAACAGCAAAACATGGTTTAAGGCTAGCTAGCAATTGTGGTTTGCTGGGTAAAATAAAGCATGAGCCATTGTTTAGATATAAAGAAAACCTATTCCTTTCCTGGTTTATTCACAGTATCTGTTCTTGCCAGGGGAAGCACAAAGCAGGAGCTATGGCTTACTGGGTCCTCACAAACGGGTTGATGCCCAGAGATAAGCTCACACTCGCTTTGCTCTTTCCTGGCCTTTTAGCACAGGGCAGCACAGCAGCTAAATTTAGCGTGTTGTCAGAAACCAGGATTGTGGTTGAGATCGCTTCTTCTTTCACCGTGATCTGTCTTATGATTTGTCGTATGGTTACAGGTCATGGTTAAGGAGGACTGGCCTTAACTGCAGTTCCCAGCTGGAATGGCACATTAAGCTAAATCTTGGCTTTGCTGCTGTGCTGTGCACTCCCAGTAATCCATAGTATGGTTTACTATGACATGAAAATGATGCTAATATGGCTTAGTAAGTCAAGAACTTTGGCAAATGCCACCTTACTTTTAGGGTTGCTTGCCACATGACCAGTTAAGAAACGCTCTGTCCTTCCCCTAAGCATTTAACAGCAGCTTGCTATACAGAAAATCTACTGGTGAAAATGCCCATTGCATGGAGACAACTAATAAGCATTACTGTCCACTAATCAGGTCACACTGCAGTAAGAGAGACACAGAAACAGGTGCCGATAAAAATGTTGGCAACTCTACTACAGTTGAGTAAATCAAGCTTGCAGGATGAAATGTGTAGATTTGCTGTGAAATGGAAGTTTTGCCCCAAATGTCAAGGAAATCAACAAGAACTGGGTTGACTGGTATGTTGAACCTGGAAGGCCTGCAAACGCCATCTTGGTACTTAAGGTAACCTCAAGACTAATTGGTGGTTGCTGCAAGGATGAGCTCAATAAGTTTATTCACACTTGCTTTGATGTATGCTAATTGGCTTGCTTTAATGTTGTGCTTATCTGTAGGTTTGGGAAACTTGGTTCTTGGCCTAGGCAGGGGAGTTAGCCGGGAGACTTGGATACCTGCCCCCTGTGCCTTCATCGGCAGGTGGACTAACAGGAGGTTCTTGCCAAACTGACATATGCTGTCTTTTGTATACATAATGAATGAATGCTTTCCTGGCGAAGACGACCTCTCATTGCTGCAGTGTCTGACCTGCGTCTGTAACAGCAGTGGAGTTTTTATAGGCTGTGTTGTACATTTGCCCCTTTCTTTAGCAAAGCACTAGGAACTGGCCATTCCGGCATTTTTGACATCCTTCTTTGGTATCCATGCATCAAACCACTCGCACAGGCCTACTCAAAGGTACATTGGCACCTGTTGAGCAAAAAGTATTGCAAAGCTGCTCAGGAGACAGGGGCGGAGGAAACTGAGGGGGGTGACAAAATGCTGGGCAGCACTCACTGCGGGGCGTGCAGCCCGCTTGAGCCATGTGTCTCTCCTGGGGGAGACGTGGTGGCTTGGGTGCGCGCAGGCTCTGTGCTGCCCAAACAGTCTGCCCACTGCCTGCCCCCCAGCTGTAGGGCGGCTGAGTGCGAGGAGGCAGGCAGACTCTGGAGGCCCCGCAATGTGCCCCGCCCCTATGGGAGGCTCACCCACCCTCGCCCCACCCCTGGGTGCGCTGCCCCAGACACCTAAGCAGCTTCCTCCACTGCTATGAGGAGAGAGTTCTTGGTTGTTGTACAGCACTTCTATAAATACAGTGGTGCCTCGCAAGACAAAATTAATCCATTCCGCGAGTCTCTTCGTCTAGCGGTTTTTTCGTCTTGCGAAGCAAGCCCATTGACAGCTTAGCGGATTAGCGCTATTAGCGGTTTAGCGGCTTTTAGCGGCTTTTAGCGGCTTATCAGCTTAGCAGATAAGCGGCTTAGCGGCTTAGAAAAAGGAGGGGGAGGAAAAAAAAGTCGGAAAAACTCGCAAGACATTTCGTCTTGCAAAGCAAGCCCATAGGGAAATTCGTTTTGCGAAGCGCCTCCAAAACGGAAAACCCTTTCGTCTAGTGGGTTTTCCGTCTTGCGAGGCATTCGTCTTGCGGGGCACCACTGTATTAACATTCCCCAGAATCATGTTCCATTATACAGTGGTACCTCGGGTTACATACGCTTCAGGTTACACACTCCACTTACAGAAATAGTACCTCGGGTTAAGAACTTTGCTTCAGGATGAGAACAGAAATCGTGCTCCGGCGGTGCGGCAGCAGCAGCGGGAGGCCCCATTAGCTAAAGTGGTGCTTCATATTAAGAACAGTTTCAGGTTAAGAATGGACCTCCAGAACAAATTAAATACTTAACCTGAGGTACCACTGTAAAAAAGCCTTACCCAACCAATGACTCAGTCATGGGAGTTGGAGTCCAAAAACATCTGGAGGGGCATGGGTTGGAAAAGGCTCTTTTATGATGGACACTTTCAAAGTCAAACATATTATGTAACTCTTTCAAGTGCCCATTTGTCTGTGGAATATTATCACCTGTTCAAACCGCTAAGCAGTAGAAAACATGGGATGCCCATTTCTAAGTTACGTGGGTACATTTTGCACAGCTGTGCCCCACAAAGACCTTTTACAGGTGCTTCCACCCACCACTTCAAAACGAACGCCAGAAGGAAGAGTATCTCTTGGAACCTCTCCTTGTTTGTGCATTCTTAAGGAATGGTAGCCTCGTGCAGGAAAAGCATCTGGCAAATCCCAAGCAGAATTAAATTAAGATTCATAATTGCAGCCTTTGTGAAATCTGTAAAAGAAGACGCTAAAAAGCATGTCAAGCAATAAGCTTGGAGAAAATTAGCTAGGCTGATATAGAATTGGAAACTAAAATAGACAAAAATAGATAAATGAGTGCACTCCTGCTACAATCTTGGCAGGCTTGCCGGATCATAAACCGGAGAAAGGAAGAGTTTTGGCAACAGAGCGATTCTGTGCATCTCCACTGAGGAGCTAAGTCGCCTGTCCAGTGGAGCTGACTCCCAGGTAAATGTACATGGAACTGCAATGAGGGGAAGGGGGTCCGGGGCAATCCAGAATTGCAGTGAAAAAATATTAACTAAATAATATCTGAGCAACTTGGCACAGTAGTACTGCTGCCCTCCTCTACTTTTCAAGCTTGAAAGGGGTCTTTGACTTCCACCTGTTCTGAAGCGACAGTGATGGGAAAGTTCTCAGCTCAGCTCAGAAGCGGCTCAGCAATTATGAGTACCATCAGAGAATGTCCATTCAAAAGACTGGCTTTTTCAAAAAAAAAAAAATTATTTGTTTGTACATTTCAGCACATGCACACTTCCTTTCTGGGATGTGAAACACTTTCTCACATTGCTGCTTGAGAACTCTGGAGTGTGGATGGGGGACGGGACACACACCATCAAATGCTCCCTATTCTTCCTGGTATGTTGTGTGTGATGATGCCCCAACCCATGATCAGCTGCTGCTCCATGTTTACTAAGAATAAAAAGTCCATTTCATCAATCGACCACAGTTTCATCAGGAGTTAAGAGGTTAAAGTAATCAACTTCTGAACACCCGCCAACAGGAACTGCAGGCTTTGAGCACCTAGGCTGATTAATTTAGACCACACAGGCACAATATTGGCACCTAAACTTGTAATAATCTCAATTTTCATTCCAAACAAGAGGAAGAATTTCAGGGTTAGGGAGCTCTGCTGAGAATACTCCTGGGCATGATGGGCTGGTAAACTCTTATTCAAAGCTAATGGAAATGCGTGTGGGGGCAAACTGCTATAGTTCTACGAAAGCAGAGAAGCAGAAGGCACCTGGCAGGAGTCCAGATTGAACAATGGAGAAGTACAGCTGAAAAAGGATGAGCTAAAGCAGCAACAACAAAAAAACGTTGCAATTGTAGGTAGTTGACTTGAGTTGCCAAATAGTAAAGCTTTGGAATCATCCTTTCCTGCTAAAGGTAGAAGAATTATGGAGGGTCACCACACACATTACATAGCAGCAAACCATTTTTTTGTTCTTTGCTACTAAGTGTATGCTCAAGCAGAGCGCTTTAACCAATCCTGAGACAAATTATGCCCGTATGGAAGACACACCATGTTTTTGGCCACATTCACACGCAGCACTACTCCAAATTGTGACTTAGCATGAATGTGCGAACCTGCTGGCTCCTGGGGAGAACGCAGGAAGGTTTGTTCTTGGCTACGGATTATAGCTAAGGAGGAGAGAGCTTAAATATTAAGCCGAGTTTGGGACGACATGCTAAGCCAAACCTTGGCTTTGCTGTTGTGCCATAATGAGCTAAAAGAACAAGGAGAACAAAGCAAGTGTGAGCTCCTATCGGGGAGCCGGAATGGTTGCATGGTCCTAATAAGTCATACTTTGGCTTACCATTATATGCAAACCATGCCTATGTTACATTCATATTCCACATTTTAGGTATTCACTTAATGCAGCTAAAATACCTAATATAGGAAGAGAAGCCCCATGATATCAAAGACAAGGTGCAGGAGCAAGATAAGTTTTGTTGCATAACACGTTAATTTAATTTCCAGAGAA
Source organism: Podarcis cretensis (assembly GCF_951804945.1). Classification (NCBI taxonomy): domain Eukaryota; kingdom Metazoa; phylum Chordata; class Lepidosauria; order Squamata; family Lacertidae; genus Podarcis; species Podarcis cretensis. Next base: position 22,645,975 of record NC_137181.1, read on the forward strand.
GCAGCCAGGCTAATCTGTTGCAGCAAAACAAAGGGAGAGTTTTGTGGCACCTTAAAAAACCAGCAAATTTATTATGGTATAAGTCAGTGTTGGTGACCCGGTGACGCTCCAAACGCTGTTGGACTGCAACTCCCATCATCCCTGATCATTGGCCATGCTTGCTAGGGTGGACTAGGTTTGAGTCCAACAACATCTGGAGGGCCACAGGTTCCCTACCCTTGGTACAGTGGTACCTCGGGTTACATACGCTTCAGGTTACATACGCTTCAGGTTACAGACTCCGCTAACCCAGAAATATTACCTCAGGTTAAGAACTTTTCTTCAGGATGAGAACAGAAATTGAGCGGTGGTGGCGCAGCAACAATGGGAAGCCCCATTAGCTAAAGTGGTGCTTCAGGTTAAGAACAGTTTCAGGTTAAGAACGGACCCCCAGAACGAATTAAGTTCTTAACCCGAGGTACCACTGTATATGTTTTCAGAATCTACTTCACCAGATGCATGAAATGTTATGCTTGCCTTATGCTATAATAAATGTTGTTAGCTTTTAAGGTTCCACAAAACACTCCTGATTCTTTTTAACCTCCATTTAAAGAATCCTGAAGAATCAGTAAAAGATTTGGCCTCTTTTCCTTTTCTTTTTTCTTTTGCATAGGACACACTCTGAAATCAAAGGTAAATGGAACAAGTCAACAAGAGCAAGAAATACCGGCCCTACTATTAGGCAGAGTGAAGCAGCCATCTTAGGTGGCAGCTGCTAGGATGATGGGGAGAGCAGTGCCCTATGGCATGCCCTGAGCCGCCTGCTTTCTCCCTCAGGTGTGGTGGGAGGGCATTATCCTGTTTCCCAGTGTTGAAGTAATATTCAACTGCCAGTCGAGTCAGCCTAAAGGGGCATGTGTGTGTTACCTTGTCCTTTGCCTCATGCATGTCTTGGGTTGGTCCTGGCAGCGAAGAGAAAAATCTGCCCCTTCCCCAGATTTGGTGAAGCACCCTGAAGTCTAGTCTGCAGGGCTCCTCTGTGGTGATGGTGCATTGACAAGTGCTTTTCATGCTCTTCTGATTTTCTGTGTAAGTGCCAAACTAAGAGAGAGGAGAGCTAGCATCTCAACAGGCAGTCCCTGAACTTCTGGCAATTTTTCACTTCGAGTTCTACTCCCATTGTCTGAATCCTGTGGTCTTGGACGGACAAAATAATTTGCTCTCTTTCATTGAGCCGGCTTCTCTTGTTCTCCTTGATGCCAGTAAGAGTCATCTGACTGAGTCATAAGAGATGTAAAATAATCCTATTCTCCTCTCTCGCTTCCACCCCTCCATCTCTGGCCTCTCTTCAGCTTTCCAGAGATTGTCTCACAAGAAACACCTTCCTCCTTTGTTGCATGATGAGAGGCAGAAAGCACAATTTATTGTTTAAAAAAAAAACTTTGGGAAAGAGAAAGTAAAAGAAAATATCTAATCATGTAGCTGATCTTTTGGACTAGAAGGGCACTGGGGGGGGGGTGATCCTGCTCCAATTATATTAAAATAACAGAATTTGAGATATAATAGTAGCAATTATTTCCTATATTTTAAAAATAATGTCCTGTGGCTTTTTTCCGGGGGTGGAGCAAAGAGATGCACTTCCAGTGCTCCTATATTTCTCCCATGCATTTTCTCCCCTTCCAAAAGGTGTGTTGTGTCTACCTGTTTTCTTCCAATGAACCCTTGACGCAAATACCTGTTATTTCCCATTCTTCATCCTTTCTTGTACGTAGTAAGTCTGGAATCTTTATCATGCAAATGTGTAATAATGACTCATCACATCATCAGGCAGTCCACTGCTGGGCATCATGACAACTGAGAACCCAGACAAAGAACCTTACTACACATCCAGGCCGTGCTATCGCCATTGGGTAAGGTGACATAGATGACCAGGCTACTCCTGGCTACTTCGGTTTATTTGGGTGCACCATCTGTGTGTGCAAATAAGCACTTTGAGTAGCTGGAACCAGCTGTGGGTAAGATGCTCCAGCAAAACAGAGGTATTTAGGAGAAGGGATTTGCATCAGCTCCAATTTGCATTAATATAATCACCTGAGGGTCCTTCCATGTTTTACAGATTTGGGCTAATTTGAAATAATATTTTAACATCAGAAGGAAGGTACCAGCCATCTTCTAAACAATAATCAGCCAAAGCTCAAAGGCTTTCCCAGAGATTTCGCTATACCTGACTTGGAGCATCTGCTTGCGTTTTCCTCTTTAACAGCTTCCAGTGTTCCCGTTTGAAATCTGTCTTTCTCCAGTTGTGTAGGGCAAACAGGGCAGTCTAACCCTAGGATGTGCATATATCAAGTGCATTTTAGATATCATAAAAATCAGCTCCTCGTTTATAGCAAAGACCTGAAAGTATTTTCACAGCCTAGCATCTGAAACTGGGAACAGCTGCATTTCCACTGGCAGAATGCTACCCGCAGAGCTTTGGTGAAACAAAACAATTCCTAGGCATCACAGGCAAGTCTGCTGATGGGTTGGTTTTCATTTCTGACTCACTTCTAACACTTATGAACTCATGACAGCCCCGAGCCAGCAAAGCAATGGATTTCATCGTTATGTCTGATTGCTTAATTTAACCACTTACTTACTCGCTCACTCAGTCAGTCTCAAGATCTCATATATACAACCTGTTATGTGTACACATATTATAGATGACAAAATGACTGGCAGAAGTGACAACTGGACCTTTTTAGTTTTTTTAAAATAGGCTAGTAAGAGAGAGGGTGCTAGAGGTTTATAAAGTAAATAAAGAGAAGCTTCTCTCCTCTCATAACGTGGGGTTATCCAATAAAGTTGAAAGCTGGGAAAGGCAACATCAATGAAATGAAGGACAGTCGCACCTTGGTTCTCGAATTTAATCTGTTCCAGGAGTCCATTCGATTCTCTAAACGGTTCAAAAACCAAGGCGTGGCTTCCGGTTGGCTGCAGGCAATCGGAAGCCGCGGAAGACATTCGGCTTCCAAAAAACGTTTGCAAACCGGAACACACACTTCTGAGTTTGCGACGTTCAAGAGCCGATTTAACAACTAAGGTGTTCGACTACCAAGGTACGACTGTATTTCTTCACACACAGTGCATAGTTGAACTATGGGATCACATAGGTGTGGTGAAGGCCAAGACCATGTGCATATCTTTAAAGGGGAAATTAGACAAATAAATTAATTATTATTTTATTTTATTACATTTTATATGCTGCCTTTCCTCAAGGTGATATGCACAGTTTTCCGTTCCCCATTCCCCTGTGAAGTAAGTCACTGGCCCTAGGTCAGCCAGTGAACTTTGTGACCGAATGGGGATTCAAACCCTGGTCTCTCAGCTCAGATTCCAACACTCTATCCTTTACAATACACTGGGTGGTGATGAGTAATGCTATTGATGACGAATAGCCATAATGGCGACATACGATCTCCAGTATTGAAGGCTGCAGGTCTCTACATACAAGTTGCTGGAGAGCAAATACTGCGGGCGGCTGCTGCCTGTCCTGTTTGAGGACTTCCCATAGCCATCTGGTTGGCCATTATGGAAAACAGGACGCTGGACTAGACAGGCATTTGGTATTCTCCAATGAGGCTCTTCTTATATTAGCTGCTGCATTAGATGCAAATTCTGACGGTCAAAGTGCTCACATGTCATTAGTGTGGCACAGTATTTGTTTCAACAGGAAGTTTTGCTACTACCTGTTTATAAGGAAGGATGGGTAGATAAAATATTAAACTTTCTGGACTCCATCTCCCATCAACCTCACTCAGCATGGCCACTGGTCAGGGATGATGGGAGTTGTAGTCCAGCAACATCTGGAGGAGCAGATTCCCCATCTCAGATTTGAAGGATTGTTTACTTTGGTATGAGCATGCCCAGTAATTTAGATCTTCTTTTGACTCAACCCACAGGGTGATGATCTTAACAGGCATCATTGCTTCTCAGATGGAAATAACAGCTCGACATCTCATTTAACTACTGGATGGTGCGATATTTGAACGGAGAACTCCTTGATGGTGACCAGTTGCCAAACCAGAATCAGAAACCGTCGTTTGGTTTGCAAGCTATGGTTCATGCTAACAATGGTTAGGAATGATACCTGCGCTGAGAAATCATAATTAGGGTAGTGTTTTCATCCCTGGGTGCTACCGCACCACAGAAACATGTAGAACAAGCAGCTCTGTCTGCATAATAGCTAAGGTTCTGAATGGTGGTTTGTGCAAATCATGGTTTGGTGTGATATGTGAATTGAAACAGTAAGTAGAAAACACGTCTCAGATATTTTTTTTCTGTTGAAAAAAATAACCTCCTTATTTATGTTTGAAATTTGGCACAAGCTTTCCAAAAGGTTAGAGTGAGAGGTGAATGTGAACTTTCTGCCCTCTCTGACATCAAAACAGAAAAATGTCACCAGTGTATAAATTCTGGACTTTTGACTAATCAATTTTCAACACACATCATATAGTATTACTTCGTTTCTTCGGTTCCACTCAAAAGAATTGCGTGCAGAATTCCTTGAGAAAATGAAAGCAGAAAATACACAGGCACTTTGTCAGAAACAGCAGCTGATAAAAGCAATGCGACAGCAACTGTGATCTTGCAGCCAAGACTTGGCCTGTTTTGACATATCTTGGTATTCCTTTGTCTGATAGCTTAAAATAAATGGACAAGCACTGTGGTTGATCATCAGTCAAGAAGTAAAATAAGCCTAGGATTCCAGAGCAGAACACTTCATTTCTGGGACCAAAAGAAAAAAAGCAATTCCTTGCGTCATTGTAATTAAATCTGTTATTATCAACATTAAAACCAAATGGGCTGTTCTAATTAGGTTATTTGCTAGTTTTGTTGTTTTTAAATCACCTTTAATGGTATCTACAATTAATGATCAAGTAGGGCAAGCATTTTGATAGGAACTATAAAGGTGGCAATTAATTAATGCAATTTTATTATCAATGGTGGTCGATACCTGATATAAATGAAGACAAATAAAACAAGGAATCTTGGTATTACCACCCATGTTAAAAGAGCTTCCACAGTTAACACTAGAAAAATACCTTTACAGTGGTACCTCGGGTTACATACGCTTCAGGTTACAGACGCTTCAGGTTACAGACTCTGCTAACCCAGAAATAGTACCTCGGGTTAAGAACTTTGCTTCAGGATGAGAACAGAAATTGTGCTCTGGCAGCGCGTCAGCAGCGGGAGGCCCCATTTGCTAAAGTGGTGCTTCAGGTTAAGAACAGTTTCAGGTTAAGAACAGACCTCCGGAATGAATTAAGTTCTTAACCCGAGGTACCACTGAATTAGCACTAACTAAAATGTTAAAAGCAGTGATGTTTTAGTTGGTCTAATACTTTTTCATTTTCCCCCTAACACATCAGCATAGCTAACTGCAACTTACGTGCATTTTGGAGACTACTGCTAAATTGTCTCAGTGTTGTTAACATTGTTGATAAATGTGCCATGATTAGGCCATCCATAGTAAGACAATAGCATAGTTTACACTGTAGTTTTCTGGACAACCAAGTCCTGGAATTATAAGAGCTAGGCTGTTTGTACACGGCTGTACATCTAAAGCACACTTAAAAGCACATTTCCCCCTCAAAAGAATCCTGGGAACTGTAATCCACCCCTCACAGAGCTACAATTCCCAGCTCCCTTAATAAACTACAGTTCCCAGGATTCTTTTTTCGGGGTGGGGGGTTGCTTTAAATGTTTGTTGTATATACAGTTGTACTCTCATTAATTAAGCCCTTTTTCACATTGCAGTTGACACATTTGGAATTAAGCGAAAGCAACTTAAATGCTCTTTAAATTGTACCAGGTTAATTTGATTGCCCAGCAGCCTTAATATATACTAGAATATATGAACTAGCAAGACATGTTTACATCAAACAGAAGGATAGTTTCTGTGACTGTGGAACTCCCCGTCATAGGATGTGACAGTGGCCTGGCCTACGCATGCAGCAGCAGAATGAGATGCCAGACTCCTGAGATGTTAGACCGGAATATCCCATCCAGACTGCAGGTGGGGTGTGCACAAACATTTTTTCCTTCAAACTCCCAGCATGTAACAAAGCAGCACATTATTCTGTTCATTTAACCAATTTGGTGTGCTAGATTTCTGCTTGCATTTAGTGCCGATCATGGGCCAGCAGGTGGCTGAGAACGTTTTACAATTACACGGGCCAAAGCTATGCTAAGTTTTGCTTTTGCCAGACATGAGCTTAATCATTGCACAGTGTAGGGATTTGGTGGGGGTGGGGAGTGTCCTTTTGCTGCATAGCACATCCTTTTACTCTTGGCAACTAAAGAAAGCAGAAAGCTGAAGCCAATGGAAAAAAGCTCTTCCCAGGTGGGAAACAAGTATGGAGGAGGATGCTCAGGCTAGGACCTCCAGCATTTACCCGTTGCTTCAACTATCGGCTAAAAAACCTCAGATGCAGGGATGGAAATTCATTTTAAAATCCAACCAGTGGCGCAATTCTTTCCTACGGTATTCACATTTTGAAGCACTGGGCAGCCAATCTTTCTTCAGAGGACCATGGGCAGATCTGCAAACTAGAGAGAAATTGCTGTGGGCAGAGTGTGTGCAGGCACTGTGATATGTTGGGGGAGGGAGTACAGGTGTGCGCAAGTGAATGTGGCCACGTCCACTTCTTGGACACGGCCACTGTTGACATGAGACCACCAGAAGGGTTTGCAACAAGACAATGGAGGCCTTGGGTATGCATTTATGCCATTGATTTAGATCAGGATCTCAGAATGCTCTAGGGCAGGCATGGCCAAACTTGGCCCTCCAGATGTTTTGGGACTACAACTCCCATCATCCCTAGCTAACAGTGGTCAGGGATAATGGGAATTGTAGTCCCAAAACATCTGGAGGGCCAAGTTTGGCCATGCCTGCTCTAGGGTCAGCAGTCCCAGGACTTACAGTAGGCAGAAAGGGGATTCTGGAAGGAAGCCCATAAGTCTGCATGTAGGGAACAGCCAAATAAACCTTGTTATCTACTAAGCATCGTCTGAGTCCAGGTTCTTCTTTCTAAGAGTTCCAGTCCTCTGAGTACATCAATCACTTGGGTGAAGCAATCCAGAGGACACCATAGTGGAAATAAGTAACGACTATGAATTTTTAAGAGGAAAACACAGTTGCAGACTATGTCCTTCAAGTTAGTGAAGCAGTCAAATTCCTGTCTGGAAAGTCAAACTGGCTTCTGTTTGGGAAGCATTGTTTCTCATTCCTCCGCCTGCATGAACTCCACCTACTCAAAGAATACGGCATTGTTGACCTTCCACCCACTTGTAAACACACAGACTTCATGATTTCTCCCACACGCCATACCTTTTGGTAAACTTCCAAAAGAAAAAAAAGAAAAAAGAATGACTCTTTGATCCTTCCCACACTGTGCTGATGCCATAATTAAACTGTCTGATTAGGGAGAAAGCAACCACAGCTTACAATGGATGTACTCATATCCTGTTCAAATTTACATCGCCTCTTGCTTTTCAATCACGGACTTGTACCTGTTTTAACCAAACAGTCTTGGCTCTTAGGACAATGCTAGTCCTTGGAATTCACTCTGTTCTGCTCCTATCCAGTACTAACACGCAGACTCTGTCATCTCTACAGGGCTTTTATTGTGCAGGCTGCGTCACAATCCTTCTATACCCTTCACAGGAACACTGACAGCTAACATGATAAGAAACACGTTGTGGTGGTTAGTGTTAAGGCGATATATCATCAGCTAAACATCACAATATACTGGTATATCACAATGTCTTAAATAAGGATGGAGCTATGTAGAGGCATTGGCTGGCTTCGCGGTTTTCTCCACATTGTGATTTTCGCATAGCACACTCTCACACACATCATGATTCACAATATATTGCCAGGTCAAAAACAATGCAACTGATATAGATTTCAAACCGGTTTTGGACGATATATCAATATATCGCCCGGCTCTAGTTAGTGTGTCAAGCTGGAACTAGGGAGACACAGGTTCAAATCCCAATTCAGCTTGGAAACCAAATGGGTCAATCTTGGGTCAGTCACTATATCTCCACCTCACCTCCTTCATAGGACTGTTGAGTGGAATAAAATGGGGCAGGGGGCCTTAAGCTTCTTGGAAGAAAGGTGGGATACAAATAAAACCAAGAATAGTATTTGTGCTTTGCAGAGCTATAGGTTCCCTAACATAAAAATTATTTAAGGGCTGAAAGAAAGCCTTCTAGCTGTGTTCCGTGTTACAAAGAAACAGGAATATAAGTCACTTGTCGTTTTGTAGTCTCTCCTTCTGCGTAATACCCAAATCATCTATATGGGTTGCCACTGAGCTCCCACGCATGGCCTTTGGAAGGAGTTACAATGCACATCTGCTTCCATCGGATGTAAAGTGTGTGCTCCATTAACAAGCAAGTGGAAAAGATATATTGAACCCCCAGGCATTACTGTAGGGTGCAGAGGTTTAAACGGAAGTAGAAATGAAATGGTCAAGAAGTTTGAAAAATCAGACTTTGAAATCATTCCCTACCCTGCTATGGTTTAAATGCATTCAGAAGTGTTCATCTATTATACATGGTATTCTCCCTTTCACCCCATGTGTAACACAGAGAAGTGCCATAAAACTATTTAAATCCCATCATTCTATAGCACCTGAAGCAGAACATCCCACTGAGCAGGGAAAATGAAAGTATTTTTAGACTCCTCTCTATAAACAGTGAGGATACCCTGAATATAGATGTATCTATTTAACAGCACCTATTCTGCAAGTGCATGACACTACAGTAGGCACAAGCAATAAAACAGATACACCAATTTGTCTAGAGAAGATGCCCATTTCCCAGTGAAAAATTATATTATAGCTAAACCAAGATACAGAATGGTAGGTCTTGTTTCTTAATGAATTGTCGTTCATAAATTCAATCCTGGATAAATCCCATTCTGTAATGCTAGCAGGAGCCAGCATCAGAAGACCCAAGGAGCTATAAAGTTACAAACCCCTGGCCATTACATACTAATTATCTTAGAGGATGCTTTTCAGACACTTCCCGTTCAAAACCCACAAAGTCAGAAGGACAATACAGTCCAGCTTTTTGTGGCCTACTTGCAGGTGTTTGATGGGTGCTATACAACTACGGAAATGGAGGTATGATGTGACTCATTAATAGCACTTCTTAATCGTTGCATCGAGGGAAACCCAGATGCAATCCAACTAGAGAGTTGCAAAATTGTTTAGTAAATTAATGCAGCTAATTGCTGACTTCTCTGTAGAAGTAATAATAATAATAATAATAATAATAATAATAATAATAATTTATTTATACCCCGCCCATCTGGCTGGGTTTCCCCAGCCACTCTGGGCAGCTTCCAACACAATATTAATAATAATATTAAAATACAGTAATGCCTCAAACATTAAAAGCTTCCCTAAACAGGGCTGCCTTCAGATGTCATCTAAAAGTTTGGTAGTTGTTGTTCTCTTTGACATCTGGTGGGAGGGCATTCCACAGGGAGGGCGCCACTACTGAGAAGGCCCTCTGCCTGGTTCCCTGTAACTTGGCTTCTTGAAGTGAGGGAACCACCAGAAGCCCCTCTGTGAATATCTCTGTGGATTGCTCAGAGCCAATTACATTGGCCCGAATATAAGCCGCACTTTTTCTCCAAATTCTGACAGCGAGAAGTTAAAGTGCGGCTCATATACATGACCTTCCCTTTCCCCCAACTGCTCTGGGGAGGCTTGGGAGCAGCAGACAGGATGCGTGCCATTGCCCTCAGCTCCCAAGCTGCACCGCTCTGCCGGCGCACCCCCCCCCCAGAGCAGCCCGAGAACGCGGGGCAACGGTGCACAGCCTGCTTACCACTCCCAAGCCTCCCCAGAGCCTTCGTGGGAAAGGGAAGGCCACTAGCAAAGAAGCGGCTTCCCCCCCCCTCCCAAGAACAGCTCAGGAGGGTGGGCCAATGGCACGTAGCCCACCCGCTTCTCCCAAGCCTCCCCCAAGCCGCTGGAAAGAAGGTGGAAGAGGGGAAGGCCGCCAGCAAAGCAGTGCAGCTCCCCCCCCCCCACCAAGGAAGCAGTCTGGGTGTTGCCTTTTTTTTTTTCTTTTCCCTCCTTCAATTTTAAAGGTGCGGCTTATTTGCGGGTGCGTCTTGTATTCGGACCAATACAGTATTTTGCACTTGAGTTTAAGGGCTCATTCTGATACATGGTGGTCATATGAAGTGATTGATCCTACTAGCACATTACAAGGAAATGTTAAAAGGGTAGATTAGACAATTTACTGGGGTACTAAGGTGTGCAGCATCCATTTAAGATCCAGCTCATGTCAATACAACAGGAAAAGTTATTTGCCACTACCACTTTTTAGAATAGCTTTTCCACATTTATGTGTGAGTGGAACATCTATGACAAGCCAAAGATTCATTGGGATGGAGTCAAATATTCCATTGTTGCAAATGAGTGTATTTTCAGTCCCTTTGTAGGCATTGGCAGTGCAAACTTCCCATAGATTTTTACTTAGGTTCAGACCAATTTCCACTTAATCTCAGAGGTATTGTCAGGAGCGATAAAAATCAGGCTGCTTTGCACATGATGTGATGAGAAAATATGAATTAATTTAGGAGGAGGTGGCAGCTCAATAAACCAGAGTCATAAATGCAACTTCTTTTATGCAGTTTAAGAATTCTTTGCTCCTAATCTATTCTCTTTAAAGTATGCAGTACGTGGGGATTGAAATTCAAGGTTTAGAGAGCTTGACATTCATTTTCTTATCTGCTCTCCCGACTCCTTCGCCTGCTAAGCATTATGCTGCTGCTTCAACTTAGGATCCAAATTTAAGTATATTTACTCAGAAGAAAGTTCTACTTATTTCAGTGGGAGTTACTTCCTAGTAAGCATTCCCTGGCTTGCAGCTTCTGCTCAGCTAGTGGCACTTTTAAGTTTTTATTTATGTATCACTGTGTTTAAAACAAACATAACCTCTTCAATTAATTGTTTCAAATTATCATCATGATCATTTTTATTTGATTTCCTAGGCGCCTTCTAGCAACAATCTCAAGGCAACATGCAATATTAAGGCAAACAATATTGAACATATACACCGATATTAAGAACTGAAACACAGCCAAGTTTAATGAAATCAGAGTAACGAAATGAAAGGCTTTAGAAAATTGCAGATACCACTTACAATAAATTTCTGGTAAAAAGTCATTTACTTTCCCCTTAATTTCAAGAGCTTTGCCACGGCTTTCAGAAAGTCACAAATTTCCCCGCAAAAGCCCTGGGAGCCACGGCTCCTCCTCCGCCACTTCCAAAGGAGCTAAAAGTGACATTTAAATAGTGAACCCAGAAAGAAGAATGTCTCTGTTCTCAAAGGGCCATTTGGACACTGCAGGTGAACAGATGCATGTTAGGCCAAAATGTCAATATCCCATTTTCATAATATGAGAAGATAGGAGACCTGAGGCAATCCCAGTGGGGAAATCCACATGGGGAGGGAGAGAGGGAGCCCAGCAGCTCTGTGCTCAGCACATTACAGTGGTACCTTGCTTGTTGAACTTAATCTGTTCTGGGAGTCCATTCGACTCCTGGAACCATTCAAAAACCAAGGTGTGGCTTCCAATTGGCTGCAGGAGCTTCCTGCAGTCAAGCGGAAGCCGTGTCAGAAGTTCGGCTTCCGAAAAGCGTTCGCAAACCAGAACACTCACTTCCGGGTTTGCGGCGTTTGGGAGCCAAGCCGTTCGAGAACCAAGGTACCACTGTACCTGCTCCGCAGGCAGGCATGCAGGCATGTTTGTTTGTTTAATTAACAGAGTAACCAAATTTATAGACCACCTTGTCCTTTGTTACAAGGTCCCAAGGTTGCTTACAACATGCTATCTAAAAGCACAGTACAAAGGAAACAAACCCATACCAATAAGATAAAATTCAGTGTGAAACCATTGCAAGAGAAATGTCAGCAAGTCAAACAGACTGGCGTAAGGTCTCAAGTTTGAAATACTGCAACTAAATTTCTCCAAGTGCCAGAGATAACAAGTGTGTTTTAATCAGGCACCACAAGCTTAATAATGGTGTAGCCATTGACATCTCCAGAGGGACTGAATTCCATAGACAGGGTGCTACTTCATAGAAGTCCATGTTTTTCATCACTGCACAGCGAGCCATGCCCACCAATGGGTCAGTGCTCCCACCGATCTCAGAGCCCAGACTGATCTATATAGGAAAAGGTGCCCAAACTAGTACCTGTGTCCCAAAAACCTATCAAATATTTGCAGCGGGTCTCTAGTCTTTGCAAACCTATAGACAAAGCCAAGTAACTAAGTGAAAGGGTGCTCTGGAAAAGTGTCAAATTGCATGATGGCTTACACTTTCTCTCTGAACCCAGACAAACCCAAGGTATTGTACATGTATCATTTTCAGCATGAGCATTTTTTAAAAAGGGGGTTTAAACCTCTCCCAAATTTAATGTTACACATAAGAGTTCCTCCATGCCCAGAATTCCTAACCCACTCCCGGCCTTCTTTCCCAAATAATCCAGAAAGCTGTTTGTGTACATCTGGAGAGTTTTCAAGGTAACAGAATGAGCCCTTCATTTGACACCCACACACAGTAAAGAGGTTTCGCCATATTGGAAGAATATTTTGATTGGCTTGATCAAAACAGGCTTACTCAAAATCTTCTTGTCTTTTCAAACAACCAGAGACACCGGTTGCCATGTTACTGGGTTTTTAATAAGGAAGCAAGTGGGAAAGAATGCACATAAAACAATGTGTATTGCTTGCCTTGACAAAACCTTTGTCTTGGTACAACGGAAGATTTAAAAGAAGTAAAAGTTTAAATCTTTTCCACAAAGAGGTGTTATAGGATATGTGAACGGCAAAATCTGTCTTCTAGACAAGAACCCACAGAAATAGGGAAAACACTTTATGTAATCAGGCACCCCTAAAATATACATTTGGTTTTGTTTTTTTAATGATATCAACTTAAGCTAGAGACCCAAGTGTCTTGCAAAATATGGGCTCACCAACCATTATAGATGGTCTTCTACTACAGGAAAGTGCCTTCAATAATTCATCCCATAGGTCTTGTTTATAAAGCCAGTTATCTCGAGATAACACCTTAACTTTGTTCAGGCTTTGATTTGTTTTCACACTCAGTGGGTCATCTGAAGGTTGAAGTGAGATGAAAGCCAGGAAAAGTAACTGCAGATAGCTATATATTGTATCAGGATGAGACTCCACTGGAATCGCAGGACACAATCCCAGCAAAGTTCAGCACTTTACGTCTCACTGATTTAAGCAAGAGGAAGATAAGCACATGATCTCCCATTTAATATCAATGTATGCACTTAAGGTCTCTCCCACTGAAATCAAAAGAACTCAGATGGACTGCACTTTGTGTGAGTCACCTCCACAGAAAAATCACAAAGAAAGAGGTGCCCTGTGTAGAGAACTGAACTGGGAATAACTGATGCATGGAAGGTAGCGTAGGATCATGCCCCATGGCCCTATCCCTAACTACCATGTGTTCATCAAAGAGTTACAAGCTTGGTGGATCAGGGGAATGCTGTGGGTGTAGCATATCTTGATTTCAGTGCGGCTTTCCACAAAGTTCCCCATGATATCCATGTGGAGAAACTGGTAAAATGTAGGTTAGACTATGTTACTGCTAGGTGGATTTGTAACTGGTTCACTGACCAAACTCAGTGTGCTCACTAACAGTTTCTTCTGAAAGCAGTCCTGTTTAGGGAAGCTTTTAATGTTTGATGTATTACGGCATTTTAATATTTTGTTGGAAGCCACCCAGAGTGGCTGGGAAAGCCCAGCCAGATGGGCAGGGTATAAATAAATTATTATTATTATTATTATTATTATTATTATTATTATTATTGTCATCCTGGAAAAAAGTGACAAATGGGGTGCCACAAGGTTATGTCCTGATTCAACATTTTTATATGTTCAATATGTAACTTGGATGAAGGACTAGAAGGGATGCTTATTAAACCTCCAGATGACATTAAACAAGGAGGGGTAGCTAATACAGGCATACCTTGCTTTATTTCTCTCTGCATATATTGCTCTTTACAAGGAAGCAGCAGCAGGCTACTTTAATGCACTTCTTTTACAAAAGAAAGTAACCCCCCCCCCCACCATCACCTAGCCTGCATAATCCCAACTTTTTAAACTATTAGTCAACTGCTATCTGCATTAAAACGTCCTCCAGTGTTCCTAATCACATGCTAATGAAAGTAGGGGAAAATCAGCTGAACACTTCTCTTTTAGCCCATGTAATAACAAACAAACACAACCCACATTTGTTTCAACAGGAAGGCTTTTTTGTTTTGTTTTGTTATTTTGTTTTGGGAAATACTTTCCCAGAATTCAAAGACGCCAACAGACATTCCAGCTGCAAAGGTAGAACTTTACACAACTTAATTACCCTCCATTTTCCTTGCGGGCTACAGAGAAAAATGTGCTCAGAAGTGCATCAACCTGCAATACCCCAGTAATTCAGCGTTATGTTTAATGAAATGATTTATGAACCTGTCTGCTACTGCCCTCTATTGGACTGATGCCTGTTCTCCTTCAATGTCTGACAGGGACTGGGAGTAGATCCCAACTTCCCAACCTTCAGAATACATAAGAAATTCCCTTTACTCTCTTTGTTAACCAAGCTGTCTCATGGCATTTTATAAAAGTTAAGTCCCCGCTCCAATCTGTTGTTTCCCCTGACTGGGTTACTTAGTGTAACAACCAACTCCCAGAATTTCGGTCACATAAGGCTAGATACTCTCTCAAAAGCAGCAAGGAAGAGGGACCACTCCAGCTTTAAAGTAGGGAATTTCAGGGACACAGCAAGCAGTGACAGGCAGTATCCCGTGGGCACAACAGTGTCTACCCTTGTAAAAAGGACTCTGCTAGCTTGCCTCAGTGAGTTGACATTTTATATTGAACATGCAGTCCAAAAAACCCCCAAGGGTGTGGGGGTAGAAGTAATAAAACTGCAAAAGTAATAAAAACAAAAAAGTAACAAACTGCATCTTCTTCATTCAATTTTATTTTTTAATAAATAAGACCTTTCCCTGCTTGTATATTCAAAAAGTCTTCATGAACTTCCCTCTAAAGGTCAACAAGCTCTAGTTTCATTTCAGCAGTAAGGACTCACAGATTGCCTGATATCCAGCTCAGCTGCTGCTGTGGAGAACTGGGGGAGAGGAAGGAGACAATCCCCTCAGGGATTAAGGCTTGACCTAATGCAGGTCTTTCAAAAAAGCTAGCCGCCATCTTGATTTTTGTCAACAGAAACCCAAAGTATGGTCCCTTAAACCTCAGGCAGGGCCTATACTGGTTATCATTTCATGGTAGCCATCAAGCTCAGCTACTGGCACGGTTCCAAACTCAAACCTAACCAGGCCCAAACCTGTGCTGGTCCCGGGGGAAAGGTACCGTGATCGTAGTCAGAGTTCACGAGATGGGAGGCGAGGTCCGAAACAGGGAGCCGGGCGGGGAACAGGAACGCTGGGAGGTCAGAAGCAGAAGGCTGGGCAGGGAACAGGAACGCTGGAAGGTCAGAAGCTGGGAGCCGGGCGGGAACAGGAGTGCTGGAAGATCAGAAGCAGGAGGCCAGGCAGGGAACAGGAACGCTGGAAGGTCAGGAACAGGAGGCCGAGCAGGGAACAGGAACACTGGAAGGTCTGAAGCCAACAACGACGTTGCTCCCGCAACCTGGGACCGGGCTGACTGACCTTTATCTTCTTCTAAGGCCAGGGGCGGTCCCGGCCCCCAGGAGCCCCGCCTCCTCTGGCCTTAAGGCGAGCACTCCTCCTGGGAGCAACCAGTTCCCTTCGCCTCTCTGCCCTAAGCCTCTGTAGTTCAGGAGAGGCCGAAGGGTTACTGGGCCCCGGAGGAGGCTCACCTGTAGCCACTGAGTCCTCAAGCACCTCTGGGGCCAGAAGGGTTTCACCTGGTGCCTGCTCTTGAGAATCTGACACAGGTGCAGGCTCCTCAGAATCTAGGCCTTGCCCCAGTTCAGCCGGCCCTGGAGGCGGGGACTCCTGTGCAGGCCGGGATTCCTCTGGTTCAGCCTCTGAATCGGAATCCCAGGCCATCACAAAACCACTGAGACATGAAAACAACAGCATAAAGTATGCAAACTACTGGCTCTTCCATTGACATGTAAGGAAGGGGTGGAAAGAGGCGAAGAAAAAGCAGGAAGAAATGGGGGCATCTGGACATGGGTGGCAAGAGGTTTTCAATCATAAGACACAATGGGCTTGACAAGCTATTTGTACGTATGTAGATGTAATAAAAAGTTCCAATAACTGGCAAGTACAGGGTTCAAATGGGAAAAATTGTTCATATATGTCATAACAGTCCACCCAACAGCTGCAAAATCCTCAGATTCTGAGTTTCCACTTAATACTTTCAAGCAGTGGGTGAGCTTTTCCAGAATAACAATGTGTAATATTTTCTTAAGCCAACTGTCCACTGTGACATTCAAGACATTGTTCCAATTCTTAGCAGTTTCAAGTTAGGCAGTCACCTACGAGTAAATAGCCAGAGGCTTCAACACAAAAGGTTGGCCCCTTTGAAAATAGACAGCAAACACAAGGCAAGGTCCACATGTGCAATCTTACAAAAGAATACTGCAGACCACAAGGGATGAGCTACTGGGAAGGAACCCAAAGATACTCATATGTCCCAATGGGGCCACAATTCTGCAAGCAAAGCCTGTTGCCTGTTTCCTGAATGTGTGCCATTTTGACTGGACTGTAAAACCACCTGGGGATGGATTTCATAGAATTCTCCCTGATAGTAGCGGATGAAGAGGGGGAACTGTTTGAAGCCCAATCCTGTTTGTTCTCACAGTGTCCAACCAGATGCCTAGGGGACATCTGCAAGGAAAACCTGAGTACAACAACATTCATCCTACTGGGGATTCCCAGCAACTGGAATTCAGAGGCCTCTGATAGTGGAAGTTGAACATGACTATTATGGGTAGAAGCCAGTGCTCTGAACCATATCTGGATCCTGCCAAATCATAGGGGACATGGCCATAAAGGGTTAGGCAGGTGCCTACACCAAACTGAGTCACCTTCTCACTACTCAGGCTATTAGAAAGGGAAGCATTATCACATATCCTTTGTGTGTGTTCTTGCCCTTTAATTGATATTGCACACATATCATTCATTTTAAAGTCCTCTTGGTATATCCTGTTGTCCAAGCTGCGGAGCTAACCTAAGTGTTTGCATTCAGTGTCTTCCTTTGTTAGTTACTGTGGTTCTGTGCTGGCTGACATTGAAAACATACAACATAAGAGCTGATAATGCAAGAGCAATTTTGATTGGCAATGAGTTTGTCCTCGTGTAGTTCCTCATTGCTCCATGCTCCTTTCCCATCTTTCTTCATTTGCTTCTGAGATATGTGGCTACATATCCGTCCTAGTGACACACAACAGAAGCTGCCTACAGAATGACAAAAAAGATCCATGGAATGTATGGCTGATATGCAGGAAAGCCTTCAATCTGGCAAAGTCTTCATACAAATTAGGTAAAAGAATGTAGAAAACAGATGCTCCTCCACAGAAGCAGCCAAGAACTTCTAATATCCTGACAACTTGTTAATCAACAAACATATGGTACCACTTTAGCAAAACAAACCATCCGGACCACTCTGTTTACATGGTCTTTTCCTATAAAAGTATTTTCCAGACTTAGCCATGGACGGGGAATAAAATTACAGTTATTTTTCATCCGCATATTAATGTAAACTACTCATTAACTACAAATCAAATAGAGCCCAATACATCAGCAGTTCACAATTTTAGGCAGTAACAAGGGGCAAAGGAGAGAGACAGACAAATTTAGCGAAATTACTCCATAATAAATGGTTCATGACGGCGGTCATCTTCTATAAATTCTCTCTTTAATTGGGATTTCTACAAGGCATAAATGGAACTGACAAAAATAGAATTCTTTCCATCTGGGAAAATCCTATGAATCTTTAAAAACACAAAATAGTTGTGGCACCTGAAGGCACAAAGGGGAGCTGGTTGTGTCATACCAATTAAGCACTAAGAGCACTAAGTGGCAGGAATCTATTCTTATATGGATGAAAAATCAGTGAAAACAGACAACAAAGTGGCTTGTCATGTATTTTCAGTGCTATCATCTATTTTCTCCAGCAAAGTTCCACCACATTATAGCCAGAAAAGGTAGATCTAGCTGGGCAAAATATTTGACATAAGGTACATGATTTGTTAATTTCAAATAGTGATTCCTAAATACCAGTGTCAGTACTAAGGTGTTTGTGATCTCCAGAAGACCCCAGAAACAGCATCTGGAAAGACCAAGACCAGAAGCAAAGATGTGATTGCAGAAACCAGTCTTCCTCCTTAACTTTTAAACATTTAGTTTCAGCTGGAAGGGAAGAGAAGTGAAAGCAGTTAAGCTAGGAGACATATGAGCCGCACCAGACCCCAAAATAGGAGGAGTGTCCAAAGATGGGGCAGGAGGCAAAAGTCACAAGCATGAAGCTACAGGAGAATTATGATGCTGTCCAAGTTAATAGGGGAAGGAAATCATTATGAGAACAAACTCACACTGTGGTTTCAGATCCTAGTTTGATGCCCCCAAGTAAACTATTGTTGGTTGCCCAAACTGGGTTTGCATATAGAAACCAACTATAGTTAAGCAAAACAAACCATGTGTTTGTGTTCCTTCTGAACCAATCCAATGAGTCAGATGCAACCAATTATGCCAAGGGCTAAATACTAGGCCAGGGACGCAGGTGGTGCTGTGGTCTAAACCACAGAGCCTAGGGCTTGTCAATTGGAAGGTCAGCAGTTCAAATCCCTGCAAAGGGGCGCGCTCCCGTTGTTCAGTCCCAGCTCCTGCCCACCTAGAAGTTTGAAAGCACGTCAAGTGCAAGTAGATAAATAGGTACCACTCCGGCGGCAAGGTAAATGACGTTTCCATGCACTGCTCTGGTTTGCCAGAAGCAGCTTAATCCTGCTGGCCACATGACCCAGAAGCTGTCTGCAGACAAACGCCGGCTCCCTCGGCCTATAGAGCGAGACGAGCGAGAAACCCCAGAGCCGTCTGTGACTGAACCTAACGGTCAGGGGTACTTTTACCTTTAAATAATAGGCCAATGACAAGCTTCTAGAACTGGCCACTGGGAAGGATCTCCAGGCCTACTCATGAGGCGGCTCATCTGAAAGGACAGAGCCTTTGATAGGGTAGAGTTTGAAGGTGACTGTCCTGATAGTATTGGCCAGGGGCACATTTGCATTTTTACGAGCTATGTGGACAAGCCTGAATTGAGCTCAGGTAAAGTATTTGTAAAGTATTCTCCCACTCCAATCTCCTTGCGCTGCACAGCTAGGAGGAACAGTTTGGAATAGAACGGTTTAGTTCTCCTTTTACCGAACGGCAATTTCGTATTACATTCAAACCAAGAATTCTGGTTAAAAACAAACTCTGGTTACTTTACAAACCAACTTCATAATTTAAGTGGCTTGTTATGAACAGAAATGAAATGATCAGTCTATTTCCAATCCATGTCAGTTTTCACATGGTTTCTTCATTAAGTCCATTCAGCCTCATTTATGCATCAATATGAAATGCTAAAATGTTATGTTTGCATTATTTCTGAATGTTTGTTCCCCAAATACATAATATCAGTACACATTTCCAAGCACAAGATAATCTCAAACAAAGCAAAGAGTTCTTGCTGGACAAGGTTATTTATTAAAATAAGGGCACAAAAGGCTATTGATGCATCTTCTAAACATGTACCAGGGCTTATTCTGCATCCCATCCCAGCTACTTATCATTTTGCCTCCCAAAAACATCTCCCCAGAATGCAAAAGGCTCTTTTGAACAGCCTCCAGTGCATTCTTAATTAAAAGTGTTCTGTCCTTTCCTGCTTAGAACTCTTAAGGCAGCTCACAACATGTTTAGAGCACACGATGTAATCTTACAAACAAACAAACAAAAAACCCTCAAGACCCGAATGCCCGAACAGCCAAATTTATATCCATATGGTAGGCAATGCTACCTCATTAGGTTTCAGATTAAAGATCATTCTTGTGAAATTCAGTCAGTGGGGGAAAATAATATATAAATTTAGGTCCTAAAACAGCACATATTATGCTCTCAAATGTCCTTGCAATGCTGTCATCTATGTATGCCATCCATCTGTTAGGATTTGCATGGCCTTGAAAGGTAGCCCCAGCTTCAGTCCAGCTCTGTGGGAGACAGAAAGTAGTTTCTGAGAGAGTTGAAGGAAGTATGGTAGTATTGTGCACAGCGTAGGCCAAACTTTTTTCTCTGGGCCACACTTTTATAATAAAAATTTGCTCATGCCACACCGAATTTTTTTTACTGATAAGAAATACGTTGGAAAACAAAAAGAAAAAACTCCTAGCAGAGCTTGATTTATAACATAGAACACAACTACTCTATAATATGATCATGGAACATCCAGAAAGTATAAATCATTGCAGCTACATAAGAACATGAATCATTCCCAAAATAAACGAGCCTTCTCCTGCACTCTGTTTGAATGGCGATTCTGGATCTCAACTAGGATTGTCCTCTGCTTTTGGTCTCATTTTGAAAAGTATTTATCCGTATTCCGCAAATAAAAAACAGTATTTTGATACTACACTACACTGAAATGTTTAAGTGTTTGTCTTTGAACCTTATTGTAAAGATCATTGGCATTATGTCTCTGAATCACTTAGTTTAATTATGATCTGCTAAGATAAACAAAACCTATGCTTCACAAGGCCTTTATCTGAGTTACCACAACCTTGAGAGTGTGTGCCATTCATGCTCCTGTAACAGACCTGTGAACAGAACCATTTGACTTGCCAAAACACCCAAAAAGAATTCAAAAAAATTGAGACGGTGGTGACGATCACAATGTTCAGACTAGCAAGACTGCCAGTTGCCTTTCATCCTGGTTTCTAGATAATGAAACACATTCCAATTGTCTGAGGCAGTTGCATAGTGAGCCTGGTGTGATATCTGATGTTCTGTGCTAGGGTTAACACACAATAATCTCTCACTGGCAGATCACTGAATGCTGTATTTGCCATTTCCTTTCTTCCATAAATACATAAATATATACATAGAGAGAGAATATGGCCTAAAGCTACATACTAAGACCTCGTTTTTATTTAAAAGTATGTTGATACTTTTCAATATACAGAGTTTTAGACTACTTTATGTCCTATCCCATCCCTGATCTACAATCATTTACTAGAGATTATGTCTGTAAACACTTTACAAGGGAATAGACGACATTAGACACAGGGGGCTTACTTCTGCATAAACAGGCTTAGAATGCTGTAAGACTGACAATCAAAATATGCTGGCAAATCTGGAACATAAAATATACACACAAGGTTGAGGTATAACTGGCCCAAAAAAGAAAAAGAAGAAAGAAGAAAATGGAAAAGCAGGAAAGTAGATGTAGAGGCAGGGAAAGTAATTTATGCCAGACTAAGAATAGCACAAAGATGCAGGAAGGCCACTGAAATTGCTCACCTGTGTAAGACAGTTCTAAAGGTAAAGGATTCCCGGATGGTTAAGTCCAGTCAAAGGCAATTATGGGGTTGCGGAGCTCATCTCGCTTTCAGGCCAAAGGAACCAGCGTTTGTCCACAGACAGCTTTCTAGGCCATGTGGCCAGCATGACTAAACCGCTTCTGGCCCAACGGAACACCGTGATGGAAACCAGAGCGCATGGAAATGCTGTTTACCTTCCCTGCCACAGCAGTACCTATTTATCTACTTGCACTGGCATGCTTTCAAACTGCTAGGTTGGCAGGAGCTGGGACAGAGCAGCGGGAGCTCACCCCATCGTGGGGATTCAAACTGCCGACCTTCTGTTCGGCAAGCCCAAGAGGATCAGTGGTTTAGACCACAGTGCCACCCACATCTAAACAACATCCAACTCACCAAGATCTAAATAAATATGGTGCCTGAGGCAGAACATCCAAATGGTGCCCCCCATGTGACAAAGCACAATAATGCAGAAGACTTTCCAGACTTACCGGTATGTCTGAACGTTCAAGAAAAGGACATTCATAATTGGCTGGTGGCTTCCTGGTTTATGTATGCTACACGCTCCTGACTTGAGAAGGTATGTTACTCCTTATACTCCTTTATACTTTACAGGTGATTCTAAAATTCTCCCCTCATCTGAATTCCTCAGCAGATGTTGTGCGTTCTGAATTACTTGGTCTTCTTTCCAAAGTAAAAACCAATGTATTAGAATTTTTCCATTGTCCTGCTGCTTTAATTCCATGGGCACCATGCCCATATCATTTGTCAAAACCTTAGCTTAGGGAATTAGATGTGGACCCTGGAATGGGTACAACCATTTTCCATGCAGCTGTTTCTTGAAACCAGGATTTGGGATGACAGCAGTGTGGGAATGGATCAGTAACTTTTAATTCTAGTTTCGATTTTATGGCTGGTACATCTGAAAAATCAAGCAGAACTTTCTGTGCATGGAGACCACTGTCTCGGCTGTGCCATAAAGGGCCAGGCACCCATCAATCAGTAATCAATCCAAATGCCTTGCCCTGCAGTTTAAGATTGATCTATTCCAATAAGTAAGCATAGGGTGGTGACCCTGAAGTACAACTGCAAAGAAACTCTTTTGCATTGTAAGCCATTAGTGTGTAAACACTCATCACACAAATCCCCCTAAATTCACTACACTGCATTTTCATTACTCAATGCAGCATCTGAGGTCTTTCTCTGCATGTCCCCTCCAAGAGACAATTGGAAGATAGCAATGAGAGAACAGGAATTTTCTGTTGCAGCCACACAATTTCACAATGCCCTTCCCTGGGAAGTTCACCTGATACCAACTTTGTAATCCTTCCAGCATCAAACAATTTATTTTTTTAAATTCTCCTAGATATTTGGCTCCCTGGAAAAGACCCTGATGCTGGGAAAGACTGAGGGCACAAGGAGAAGGGGACGACAGAGGACGAGATGGTTGGACAGTGTTCTCGAAGCTCCCAACATGAGTTTGACCAAACTGTGGGAGGCAGTGGAAGACAGGGGTGCCTGGCATGCTCTGGTCCATGGGGTCACAAAGAGTTGGACACGACTAAATGACTAAACAACAACAACAAAGATATTTGGATATTGCGAATGGTCAGGGTTTGCTCATTTATTTTTGGTGTTTATCCTTACATTGCTGGGATGGTTATTTTTATGCCCCTGGGCGAATTTTGTGGATGAATGCTTTTAGGATAGTTGTTTTGTTTTAATGGATTTTGTTGTAAATTTTATGCAGTCCCTGTAAATTGCTTCAGAACTCCCTTTTGAGAGAAGCAATGCATAAATAGAATAAATCTAATCTAATCTATTGAATCACCAATGCAAACAGCTCTCTCTATGAATTTTGCAGCGGCAGCAAAAAACACACTCAGGCCTAGTTAGCATCTCCATAATTGGGTGGGCTGGAGAGAGGATGGAAAGGCTTGAGTAAGACACTCAACCATAGTTTAGTATTACTTCTCAAAGAGGCCATATGGAAGGTGGAAAGGGGCTTTAGTTTAGACAAGAGAGAGAGCAGAACAAGGGAATATAAGGTCCATGGGTCACAGCTCTTATCAGGGTCCCTAGAAACTTGAGAAGCATAGGCAGAGTATAGCTAAGTGCAAACCACATGAAGAAATGGAGAGCTGTAAAGAAGAAGAAACTTGGAAGCAAATGAAGTACAGGAAACCCCAGAAAGCACAGCTCTGTAATCAGCATGACATTAGAGATATTTTCCACTCCACTGGGAAGGGCAGGAAGGAATATTGAAAAGACTCTCCCCACTCCCCACCAAATATTTGGCAAAGTAAAATAAGAAAGTCATTAAAAAGCAAGGATATAAAACTGATCTGCCTTTGGGGAGAAATGGAAGAAAGAGCAGCAACCAGCAGGATAAAAGGTGGCAACCTGCCACATAATTAATAAATACTACCACCAAATGCATGCAATACATAAACATTTTATTAACGTATTGAGGTTTTGAGTTCTGATAAGCATGACCGGGTTTTACTATAACAATTACATTTAAAACAACTCACAACGGCTCCCTTTCTTGATGATTATGATTAAGTCACACACAAAAGCAACTCCTCAAGTTTATTTCTATACTGGGAAGCTGATGTTCCCTTTAACACTATTTAAATGTTGTTGCTTTTTTTAAAAAAAACGCATTTGGCCTTCTTTACGCTTGAACGTAACATAAAGAAAAGCACAAACATTGTAACTCAACTGGACAGTTTTATTTCAAACAGAGCTCTTTATCCAATATCTAGACACAATAAAAATTCCCCCCACCGACCCACCAATGCTTCAACCCAACTTTTCCCTCTCCAATGTTCCTCCTGAAATGGACTGCCAGGTCTATTTCACAAGGTGAAGAGGACTGCATTAAATGACACAAGCAAAGTCGTTCAACAAACACTTCAAGGGCTGCCACACAGAAAAGAGCAAAGACTTGTTCTCTTATGCCTCAGGGGTAGGGATGAGTGAATATGTCCATTTTGGTTTTTCATTTTTCCAATCTTCCGTTTGGTTTGCCACAGCAGTTTTCTTTTCTTTCTTTTTTTCATTTTAGGAGTCCCCATAAAATCCACCAGTGTTTTAGTGCGAATTTCATGCATTTTATTGCATCTTTGCATTTGACTGAACTCAGTAGAACTTGATTCGGAGTACGTATACACTGTTAGTCCAATCTAACTTGAAAATTGTTTCTATCAAAACGAGATGCCTACTCACAATATCAAAACCATGGCATTCTGAAACGATTCTGAAACACTATGTAGCATGACAGCCTGTATTACGTTCAGAAATAAACAATTTATTCCTAAATCTCTTTCTAGTGGTATCCTCACTAGATAGTTTCAAATGATAAGAAGATAAAAGTGTAGACTACTTCCAACAGGGTAATGGTACATCCAAAAATCAAACATTTAAGCGTAGCTAGGGATGCAGGTGGCACTGTGGGTTAAACCACAGAGCCTAGGACTTGCCGATCAGAAGGTCGGCGGTTCGAATCCCCACGACGGAGTGAGTTCCCGTTGTTCGGTCCTAGCTCCTGCCAACCTAGTAGTTTGAAAGCACGTCAAAGTGCAAGTAGATAAATAGGTACCGCTCCAGCAGGAAGGTCAACGGCGTTTCCATGCGCTGCTCTGGTTCGCCAGAAGCGGCTGTACGCCGGCTCCCTCGGCCAATAAAGCAAGATGAGCGCCGCAACCCCAGAATCGGCCACAACTGGACCTAATGGTCAGGGGACCCTTTACCTTTACTGTAGTATTTTAAAGATACATTCTGATAGATTGTGGATTTACACATGTGTACTTTATCTTTTTCCCTTGTGAAAATGTGCACCCAACTGGTAATGTGAATAATTTATCCTGGATATAAACAAAAGGGAAAGACCTTAAAAGGGCAACCAGAAGACAGAAAACGGGGGGCGGGGTAGGAAGCAGAGAAGAAAAACAGTTAGCAGTGATGGGACAATGCCATTAAGTATCTAAAAATAGAGGGGGCTGTAGGAAGTTCCTTTGGGGGGGGGGAATGGATCTCCCATTGTCCTAAGATCCTGGTGCGGCCAGTTAAGATGCATAAGGAGTTACAATCTTTAACACACCATTTCCTTCCTACTGTTCCTTAAAGCAAAGAAACTGATTAAACATCCTGCCACACACTACAAGCCCTTCCATAGCATTTGTTCCTTTTAAAACTGAGCAAGGTCATTTGTATGTTGAATTGCTGCTCTCTGCATGAATATGCCAAGATTGCAGCCCTGAATCAATAGCATTGCACGTGGGGATGTTGAAGCCAGCTGTGAAATCATAAAAAAAACTTAACATACATCAGCTACACATTTATATTACAAATATTTGCACCTACTGAAAAATGTTTTTATTTCTAATTTTAGGTCATTGCATCCCCATTAGAGTAGCTGCATGCTCATTTAAGACCTAATCATGTTCTTTTCTGCTTTACAATGAAGTGTGTTGGTTGGATTTTCATCACACACTGAATAGCAGTGATTTACACCAGGGTCTGCTGTTTCTACTCTCAGCCTCTCCTTTCCCACGTGGTAATTGCCACTACCATCTCCTTGGCAATAACAGGGTTTGGAAGTTCCTGCCCCACTTCATCATGGGACAGTGCTGTGAGGAGGAAATATCATTTCATTTTCAACTGACCATGGTTTGTTGTTATGTGTGGACCTGGAATTGTGGCTGATCTTAACTATGGCTTAGGGAAGCAGGCCAACGCCAGAACCCACAATCTGAAGTTTGTCCTGGTTTGAACATAATGACAAAAAGCAGCTAAAGTGGTACCTCGGGTTAAGTACTTAATTCGTTCTGGAGGTCTGTTCTTAACCTGAAACTGTTCTTAACCTGAAGCACCACTTTAGCTAATGGGGCCTCCCGCTGCCGGAGCCCGATTTCTGTTCTTATCCTGAAGCAAAGTTCTTAACCTGAAGGACTATTTCTGGGTTAGCGGAGTGTGTAACCTGAAACGTATGTAACCCGAGGTACCACTGTACTTGGAAATGGAAATCAAAACTTCTGCCCTTCTCCTCACAGCTATACTGGAATTGTAGGGGAGAGGCACAGTTGTGAGCCCAAGGCTTGTTCATGAAATGTTAAACCCCAGTTTAGTGTTACATCTGAACACAGACAACATCAGCATGGGGGGGGGGGGAACAGAAGAAACTGCCTTATGCGGAGTCAGATCATTGGTCCCTCTAACTCAGTACAGTGGTACCTCAGGTGAAGTACTTAATTCGTTCCGGAGGTCCGTTCTTAACATGAAGCACCACTTTAGCTAATGGGGCCTCCTGCTGCTGCCACGGGAGCATGATTTCTGTTCTCATCCTGAAGCAAAGTTCCTAACCCGAGGTACTATTTCTGGGTTAGCAGAGTCTGTAACCTGAAGCGTATGTAACCCAAGGTACCACTGTACTGTTGACACTGACTGGCACTGGCTCTTCAGGTTTTCAGGCAGACCTCTTCCCAGTCATGCCAGGAGATGCCACGGTTTTAACCTGGACTTTCTGCATGCAAAGTATGTACTGAAGCTACAGCCCCTCCCCACAGCCATGGTCATGAGTTACAGGTGTACAGTACTTATTGTAACCATAATGTATGCTAACTATGAACCAGGTTTTGCAAACCCTGGCCACAATGAGATATCTGGTGAGCATTAACATCTCAAACTGGACCAAGGAGTGCAATAACCTGTGCCAGAGAACATCAGTCACACTAAATAGAGGCACCAAGGCCGCAAGACCGCCATTAGCTTTCTTTTGCATTCTCATCATAATTTGGATCACTAGTCCTGACCTTCAACAGCTTATAAAAAAGAAAGCAAATGGACCTTGATCATTTAGGTACTTGCCCCTATTAACATGAAAGGAAAGAATAACTATTTCCCCCCAGCACTTTGAATCCAGTTAAAAATTTGCATTTATTTACTTTTTTTTTTACATAAAATCTACGTCAAGGATTTTAACTGAAAAGCTTAAAAATACACTGCAAGATCCAAAGCACTGAAAATGCAACTTCCTGTGAGCACCCACTTTACTTTCTGAGCTGACAGTCCTCTAGTCACACCTATTTACGACCAGTTAGGTAACTCACTGGAAGAATGCCATTCATAAGAGTTTGCCAAGGAAAACGGGCAAAAATGGTTTGAAGCTGGGAATCTTCCAACAGCCACAAGCTATCAGATCAATGGACTTTAGTTTACAAGGTGCTAATGGAGATACATTACTGGACACTATTGAATTAATAATTAGGATAAATAAGTAACTCAAGAGTTAGCATAATTTATGGAGCTGACTGGCTTGTGCTGGTAGCGTGAATGTCTGTTGTAAACAAACTGAAGGCACAAATCAAGGTTTCAGGAGCGCAGCCACATGAACCTCCGCAAGGATTCTCAAATCTCTGTTGAGTTTTTAATACTGTACAAAATGAAGTTACACACCTTCTGGGCTCCACAAATATTCAATTCATAGCTTTATTTGCTCTGGTGTTTGCCTCCTGTCTACCCCGTATAACAAACAATATATCCATCTGAATTTCCGGAGGAATGTGATAAGACTAAGAGTCTATATTGGAAAGGGAGTGGGAAATGTGCAGGAACTGTGCTCAGAACTATACCACTAACACCAAAAGCTGGATATACACAGCATACCCCAATTTTTGTCTCATCAAACCACATAAGCATGGTGTACAGCACCTATACTAATGTATAGTGTGCATATACTTACTAAACACAATTATGCTTATAGTTATATATAACACAGCATTTAAGTTGATTCACTCACTAAGTGCAAACATGTCCATTTCATTATGTGACATTACTTGGAGTAGAGCCTCAGCTTTGGGAAACTGGACTAGAGGAAAAGTAGACTTTGGTCACAATCCAGAAAGGCAGCAATGAACAGCACACCCTGTGGTGAAAGGCCTGTCATTAGTGTCACCTGAGGGTTTTCCCTGGATTCTGTGATTTCCAGCTTTGCTTCCCACCAAACTCCAAGTGGTTGAAGCCTGCAGCCTTTTCTCTCTGAAAAGGATAATCAATTCTGCTTCGGTAATACTGAGGAGTGACTTCAGTGGGCAGGCCAAAAATTGGAAGAAGAAGAAGAAGAAGAAGAAGAAGAAGGAGGAGGAGGAGGAGGAGGAGGAGGAGGAGGAGGAGGAAAGAAGAAGAAGAAGAAGAAGAGGAAGAAGACGCCAATATTTTCAGCACAAAGTCACTGCTATGAACTGTAGTAAAACATGTCTTTCTTGCTGAAAAGGTCAATACATGGCACTGCTCAGGGTAGTCCATGCATGACACAGTTCAGCTAAAATTGATTAGTGTAATTTTATGAAAGAAACGTTCAATTATTATTGCACTGTATTTGGAGACTTTGACCCTGATTTATCCCAGAGTTGAAGCCCTGATAATCTATGTGCTAAGTTCATCCTGGTGGATAATAGAAAATTCTGCTCCATTTCCTCTGGGACTTCATGCTCATTAGTCACAGCATACCAATTAAAAGCTTTGTTAGAAAACCAGAGGAATGCGACACAGCACATGTACAGACCAGGAAGCTGCTTTCACATCCAGCACGGATGAGTGGATTTGTATGGGACGCCAAGAATCACATTAGTAGGTCGTGTGCATCAGTGTGCAAGATCAACAAAAGAAGTGAATGATTTTTTTTTTCAGTCAGCACAACTCTTTTAAATTCTGACCGCTATCAAGTAAAAGATCTTGCATTTCTCTCCGACAGTAATTTTAAAGTGAAAAAAGAGATAGGGATAATATATACATTCACACATGCAAACAAACTGCAACTTTAAAATGACCTCCCGAGAAACAAACATTTCTGATTGTCCAACAGCTACCCCAGCTGACAAAGGTGAAGTTGGGGTTAATGCCACAACATACTGCTTATGAGCTAAAACAACAACTATTTTGCATTGGATTATTGGCATTATAAGCCACTGTTAAGTGTTCCTGACAGTAATTCTTAATTAAGAAAATAATAGGATTCCGCGTCTGTGCTCTGATCGTGAAGCCAACTGACTCCATCTCAATCCAAAAACACCCAATGCGACTCAACAGACTTGCAATTTATTTAATGCAATGGGTTCTTATTAGAGATAAATTGCCCAGCCGCTATCGTAGCATGAATATCCATATATACATATACTGTAGATATATGTTTATGTCCAAGGATTCTCTTAGCATTCTTTCAGCACTTCTCAACTGTTAACCTGTTGCTTCCAAAAAGATTTCATTACTGCTTCCAATTCCCAGATTGCGCTAGTGCTGCCACAAAACTTAATTGCAAGCAATAATGCCCACCTTTCAACTTAAATATTCATTTCTGCAAATCAAGTGCAGTATAATGGCAATGCTTTGGCACATATTCTGCATTACTGAAATATTATTCTCTAACATATTCCACTTGTGACACATATAATAACAAATCATGAAAATTGTCTTGTGGTGAATGCATGGAGAAATTGTGTGCAGGAGGGTAAACTGTTGCTGCAGGGCTTAAACAGAAGGGAAAGCAACAGTTTAATGGGCTAGAGATCAGAAATGTGGGTGGAATTTTTTCCCAGGGCTTTGTTTTTCTGTGGAAAATTATGTTTCATAAGTTCAACTGGTAACAATGAATGGATGCCAATCGCAAATCAGTATTAGGCAAGGTTGGCAGTTTAGAAGTTTTAGCTTTGGTGAAAATAAACATGCTAAATTACTCACTCCAAGTTTACCAATAAAAATTGAAACTTTTCCAGTTCAATTTAAAAGCAACAACAACCCACATCACTCTTAGAGATGCTGGTGAACTTCAGTGAACTCAGGTTTGGAAGGAAACTTGAGGGCAAGTGTGTGGAACCTTTGGTGGGAGGCGGCAACATTTCCCCAAATACACAGATTGGCTTGGGAATTTTTGCCAAGTTTTTCTAGGGGTTTTCTTCTTCTGGGAGCTGCAGGAAATTGACAAGCCAGTCCAAAGAGAACTGAGTCCTAATATTCCGTTGTTGATGGTTAAGCTGCCTGTAGGGTAGGCCATAGCTGTGGGCAGTTGTACCCAAATCTAGACCTGGAAAATGTGTTCATTGAGAGCCAGAGTGATGTAGTGATTAGTGTCAGACTAGTAGCTGGGAGGGGACGCGGGTGGCGCTGTGGGTTAAACCACAGAGCCTAGGACTTGCCGATCAGAAGGTTGGCAGTTCGAATCCCCACAACCGGGTGAGCTCCCGTTGCTCGGTCCCTGCTCCTGCCAACCTAGTAGTTCGAAAGCACATCAAAGTGCAAGTAGATAAATAGGTACCACTCCAGCGGGAAGGTAAACAGCGTTTCCGTGCACTGCTCTGGTTCACCAGAAGTGGCTTAGTCATGCTGGCCACATGACTCAGAAGCTGTACGCCGGCACCCTTGGCCAATAAAGCGAGATGAACACCGCAAGCCCAGAGTCGGCCACGACTGGACCTAATGGTCAGGGATCCCTTTACCCTTTGCTGTACACAAGTACAATAAATATCCTAACATATCTCTCTCCGGGGCTTCAGAATAATAATAATAATTTATTTATACCCCACCCATCTGGCTGGGTTTCCCCAGCCACTCTGGGCAGCTTCCAACAAAACACTAAAATACAATAACCTATTAAACATTAAAAGCCTGAAAATTTGGGCTGGAAGAGTTAAGATAATGGAGCCTCAAAAGCAGTGGGAAATGTTGCTCTGCTGACCAGGCAAGGCCTCCTTTGCACCCAACCTGGCCACAGTTCAGAAACATTACAGTGTCTGCACACCTCATTCCTGCCTGCACCCAGAGAGGCCTCTGAGACTTCGCCACACAGCCCCAGCTAACACACTTGCCCAGGAGTAGCTGAAAGTTGTGGCGCCTTCCAGTCGTTGAGAACTACTACTATAATATCCTTGACCACTCACTGGCCACACTGACTGGGACCAGGGCTTTGTTTCAGCCAGTTTGTGGCAGTATACTCTACCACCACCTCTTTCTCCTCCCCGCATTGAAGAATCTGCCCTGCATATGCTTTCCTAGGCAGCAAACAAAGCCTGCGTGCTGAGTTTACTGCCTGGGAAATAGATCCCGCCCACTTGCTGAATTAGCAAATCACGAGTGAGCAAAGGGGCAGGCCTCCAGGGGGCACGCAATCCATGGCTTTGCTCTGCAGCCACTTTCCATCTGAACTGCTGGATCGTTTTCCCCCCTCGTGGTATATTGCTTCTGGTTTTACAGGGGCAGCAAGGCGCGTGGCTCCCAGCGCTGTTTCTCTTGCACCATCCCTCCTGAATCCTGCCTAACTTTTGCTGGCTGTTCTGAATTCCAGCTCCAATCAGTGGCTATGTGGGCTGGTGATGGTGTGCATTGAAGTCCAAAACAACTGGACTGAAGAACACCAGGGTGGGGAAAGCTGTTCTAGCAAGAATGCATAAAATAAAAATAGCAGCCAAAGAACAGAAACTTATGTGCAGCTCCTGCATGTGCATGCTACCCAGTTCACTTCAATGCTGGGATGTCTCCACCTGTGCAAGCATGCTCAGAGATGTCCTGGACACTGAAGTTAATGTAAAAGGCATTCCATGCAAAAGTATGGATTACACATCTTTTAGCTTCTTACCACAATTGGTAAGAAATTCCTCATTAATATCTCTCAATCCTCCAGTTCATCCTGTGAGTTCAAGCAAACACTGAACAGAGCTTTCCAAAGTTACGTTATTTGCCCTTGGAAAAGGGCCATAAGACCCAAAACGCATCAGAGATTTTATAGAAGCAGGAAGAATATCTTCAGGCTTGACTGAACAGTGTGGATTAGTAATAAAGGCTACATTTCCTCATATTTGTGTACCACAGCTGTTTTCTACAGACAGGGCTTATGTGCCTTGGCTCAGCTAAACCTTATCATGGGAGCTATAGCTTCTGCCTGCAAATCAGTGCCCCCACCAGAACAGAAGGCTGTCTGGCCCAATGTACATCCTTATTATGTGCCATTTCACCTTTCCAATTTTTCAGCTTTTTCAAAGCTTTCTTACTCAAAGACTCCTCCTATTCGGTAAGCACAAAGGGCTCAAATCAGTTTTTTCTTATATTGGTCTATAATGCATATGTAAAACCAACATTGGTATGGATGTGTGTTTTATCTCAGTTCCCTTTGACATTCTGTCCTTTGTTAACAACAGTCGCAGGTTGCAGAAAGCACATGAGAAAGAAGCTAAAGGGTCTTTGATTATTTTGGCTATTTTCCTCGGAAAAGGCTTAAACCAAGGGAAAACCACCACCCAGGAAGTTGCTGGACAACAATTCCTACCAGCCCCAGGCAGAATGTGAAAGGGACCGGGATGATGCGAGTTTGAGTCCAGCAACATCTGAAAAACGCCATGTTGGCTACCACTAGCCTAAACATGCCATACAGTGAGCCAATTCCATGCTGAGGTGTTAAGGAATTTCCCCTGCACTGCAAAGCAAAGTCTGGCTCTTATCAGTATAGTAGGAATGTTGCCTTTGGTTAGCGACATTGGCTGGGGCCAATGGACCCTTCCCCTTCCAACGCAAAGGGCACTTTCAGGGTGGGGGTGTCCAATGTCTGACAGTACAGGGAGTAATGGGTTAAACTCCACGTACTCCATGGTTTCAGTCCAGCTGCCCACCTTCAGTTGCTATTGTTAAAGAGGAAACAGATACCTTCCATGCATGAATGAATGAATGTAATATCATGTCTGTTTGGACCATGACAGAAGGGACAACTGCCCTGGAAATACTAAGGGAGGGATTGTTTTATTGCTTTGGGGGTAGGCTGCCTTCTTTAAAATTAGAGCAGTAGGAAGTGCTCTGCTTGGGGTTAGGGGGCAATGGTTTGCTACTAGGTTAGTGTCCTTTTCAGGTCTATGCCCTGGCCTTGGCACGAATCTATTCCTGAAGCATTCATATGAAATCATACTCGGCAACTTCCTTTCATTGCCAAGACATTAAAAAAAAATTAAATCAAGGTAACCATAATTATAAGCTCTAAAAACCACATGCTTTATGTAAGAGTGCATATTTTCTTAATTTTCAGTTGTCATCCGTCCAGCTGCCCACCCAAATCACACCTACCCTTCTCGCATACCCTTTTAAGTAGATAGTCTTATTGAAACCACCTTTCATTATTTCAGTGGCACACCAAGTGCTGAAGTGAATACTTTATTAGATTAAAACAAGCAATGTATGATTTATTTTAGTGTGTTCATCAGAGGCAGTAACTTTTTAGTTTTTCAGGATTGTACCCACCCATAGGAAAACTGGATTCCATCATCACTTTCAGGAGACTTTACTGTCTCAAAAATACAGGTGTGAATCAGCACTCAACTGGTTCCATGGCTCATTTCAGCCAAAACTTTAAAATCATCAATGCTGGAGCTGGGTGTGTATGCAACAAATACTGTTTTAAAACCTCATTTTTGTGAGCCCCTTCTTTGAAACTGTATATAAAAGTATGAAAATGGTTTTCTTGAATCATCTTTTTTCTTTTTCTTTACTCTTTCCAGTTCTGAGAAAGAAACTACAGGCAAACAAAACAAAACATGGTAACACAAGTACCTTGTTCAATGCATTACGTTCAAAGACTGTGCTTTCTACTGTTTCAAACCATTTGTGGGATAATTGTTTTGACTTATTTCACACATTAAGCAAAATGCCACAAATTGGTTTTTCATTTTTTTCATGACATTTGAACCTGTAGTCTTTAGCACCGCAAAGCAATATGCAACCACCTTAATTATTAAAATGTGACTGTTTGTATACATATTTGTAAGCAGGAAATGGTAATTAAGAATTCAAATATAGTTACGGGTAACAAACCAAAACTTTAATTATAGTCGTATTGCAGAAAGGGCACAAAATTTTCACAGAGTGCATAAAACACTTTTTCTGCATGCAAAAACCCTAGCCACATAATTTTGTGCCAAAATAAAAACTGTGTATTTAAAAAACTTACTTACAGTTTTGTTGTTAAAGTAAACCAGATTTTTTTGTTCCCGTTAAAATAAGCCAGAATTAGCAGAGTAATGTAAAGCATCCAGTAACAGCCTTGCTCTGCTCCTTGGGGATGTAGAGGAATCGTTTCAACATCTTCAAGAGTTTCCTTTTTCAGCATACCAAAAATGTAGCCACACTTACTCTTTTTAAAGGGCCCTTGAGTGTTGATTGTTAAGATTTCTTCTTTTCAGTGTTATATGGCTGAATATTCACTCCAGTCGAATCACTGTGCTCCTTTTATCGGCAGTGACATTTATCATCACCCTGCTTAGGTTATGTTACTGCTACATGCAGATATTTGAATCAGAATGAGACAGTTCTCTTAAGTTGTTGTACGTTAAAGGAAAACATGTGGAGGATTTCCTGCTGAGAGTTCCCAGCAGAGGCACAAATTCAAGGGTGTGTGGAAACTACTTGTCAAAGCTTTCTCTTCATTTGCATCAACAGTATGCATCTGAGCAATGAGAGGATGAATTCATTGCTGCTGCTCTTCAAGATAGCCCTCTAATACATCTCCCATTCCCCTAAGCAACCCTCAGCTCATAGGAGCAACTCAACAACCCAGCAGAGCAGACAGGGCTCCTTTGCCTTCTGTTACCAAGTAGTGGAACGCTGTTTCTGGAATACCACTGCAGACCAAGAGAAACTAATGCATAGGTGAAGATACAAATGCCAAAACAACTAGTGTCTCAGCTGACCTAGCCTCTTCTCTCTTAATCCACTTCAGGTCAGTCACACGCATGAAACCAGCATCTGGAAAATTATTTATTGAAATAAGTGTATTATGGGTAAGCGCCACAATACATTTCTGCTTCCTGGCTCTACATTTTTTATTTGGTAAACTAAAGATACCAGTTGCTTTGCCATCAAGGAACATTTTAGAAAATGAAAGTAACTTTCATCCACCAGGACTAGTTTTGCAGATGAAATAATGGCGAGATTTTAGTATAAATCACATTTTCTGTGATTTACTTTGTGTTATGTGCATATTCTGCCTATGCTAGATGCTCAAGGCACTTCAGAATAAAGCTATCATTATAAACATTGCAAACGGCACAACACTGGCCCAATATTAAAATGCACACAGCAGATACACCCACTCTATCTCTGTCCTCCACAAATTTATTTGTAAGGTCTGAACGTTCGGTTGAATATTCATGTTCAGCTGTACACACATAGAAGCCCCCTTCAGATCTTCCTGCTCAACACAGGAAGGCTGGGAATGGAATGGGCATACCTGGTTTGCCTGTCTCTTTTTCATCCCCAATTTGATATTTACACATTATTTCTGAATGCCTGAAGAGGCCTAGAATGCTCTCCCCTGGCTCCCGCCATATATCACTTGGTCTGAATCAAGCTTGACTATAAAGTTTCAAGAGTAAAGGACTGCTCTGTGAGAAGGTAAAGATCTTCCAGGTTCCTGCTGTTGGAAGGAATCACATCTAGAAAGAGGAACGTGCTACCTTAGATCCTGAATGTAACAAACCTTCCATCAAGGATTTCCTTGATACATCTACAGTGCATTAATAATCTCTTCATTTTATGTCTTGTAACAACCTAATATTTTTCACAGGAGTCCTGAAGCCAAATAATTATGTGAGAAAGTCAGACCACATTTCATTATTAAACAGTGAGATTGGAGTCCTTGGGATTTGATAAGAGGGGAATGGGGGAGAGCTCAGGCCGCCAAAAGCCCAAGCAACAAACACAAATAAATAGCACCTAAAATTTATTGCTTCTTACATGTTCAGTTGAAGCAATTTTCAGGGCAAGGGGAAGATGGAGAGGATATCTGTCATATAATCCAAAGGTTTAATATTATGGAAAATGCTTTCCTTTCTCATGTATCTGAGATAGAGTGGCCAATTTTAAATGTATATATAATAAGGGAGTGAACAGAGGCAGAAGTGGAGGAAAGTACAGAATGCATAAGAGAAGGACTCAGAAAAAAAAATCTAGATCCATTTTTAGGAGGAGTGAGAAAGGGGGACCCTGACCCTGTTGATTCTCTTTGATGTCTTAGCAGCTTTCAACAACATCAACCTTAGTGGTCTTCTGTCTCAGCTGAGTATCTGGGGACACTGTAATGTGGTGGTCCCCCCTCTGCTTCAGTGGTCAACTCCAGAAAGTGATTATTGAGGAGCACTGCTTAGCTGCATGGGTTCTCCAGCATGGAGACGCGCAAGAGTCAGATCTGCCCCCACATTGCTTAACCTACATATGAAAATGTTGAGGGGGGGGTCATACAGAGTTTTGGAGTGCATTGTCATCAGTAGGCTGATGACAGGCGGCTCTATTTCTCCTTTTCATTTTCTGCAGGTGAGGCAGTAGATGTGCTGGATTGTGATCATGGACAGCTTGAAAGGCAAAACAAAAACAAAAAAACCACCTGAGACTTAATCCAGAAAACACTGAGATGCTGCTAGTGGGTGGTACCTCTGTTGAGCTGAGTGGCGTGAAGCCTGCTCTAGATGGGGTCACACTCCCTCTAAAGGAGCAAGTTCATAGCTTGGGGTTTTTCCTGGCTCCTTTACTGTCACTTAATGCACAGGTGGCATTGAGGGCAGAGAGTGCCTTGCAGCAGTTTAGCCTGTTGGTCAGGGGCAGAATTATTGGCATACACTGTATTAGGGCCCGGTGCAGCTGAGGGCCCTTCCCACAAGTTATTAGCGTGTATATTGTTAACTGAAAGGATAGCTTTGAAACATGAACATGAACAATTGCTGCTGTTGAATTCTAGTATTTTAGTTTGTTGTGCTGTTTCCACTAGAAGTGTGCTGAGTCTCCACCTCCGCATCTGTCCCAAGGATCCAATCAGGAGGGCCCTAGCAGGACGACTGAGAGGCTACCCACCCTGTCTTTAAAGGTAAAGGTAAAGGGACCCCTGACCATTAGGTCCAGTCGTGGCTGACTCTGGGGTTGCGGCGCTCATCTCTCTTTATTGGCTGAGGGAACCGGCATACAGCTTCTGGGTCATGTGGCCAGCATGACTAAGCTGCTTCTGGCGAACCAGAGCAGCGCACGGAAACGCCGTTTACCTTCCCGCCGGAGCAGTACCTATTTATCTATTTGCACTTTGACGTGCTTTCGAACTGCTAGGTTGGCAGGAGCAGGGACTGAGCAACGGGAGCTCACCCCGTCGTGGGGATTCGAACCACCGACCTTCTGATCAGCAAGCCCTAGGCTCTGTGGTTTAACCCACAGCACCACCCTGTCTTTATCCAGTTGCAAATAACTTAAAGGCAGGTCTATTGCTTAATTTGGGTCAAAAACCCTAATTAAAGATACAGCTTCCTCCCCACCCCCTCACTGACGGCAGCGGATCAAATTCTGCAGGGGCTTCTCTGCACCACACAGGCTCAGTGCCTCTGCTCAACAGGTGTTCAGTGGTATGGCTGCTGCTTTGTAAGAGATCCAGTATGGTGTAGCAGTTAGAGTGTTTGACTAAGATGTGAGAGACCAAGGTTCAACTCCTTAAAGGTAAAGGTAAAGGTACCCCTGCCCGTACGGGCCAGTCTTGACAGACTCTGGGGTTGTGCGCCCATCTCACTTAAGAGGCCAGGGGCCAGCGCTGTCCGGAGACACTTCCGGGTCACGTGGCCAGCGTGACATCGCTGCTCTGGCCAGAGCCAGAGCCGCACACGGAAATGCCGTTTACCTTCCCGCTGGTAAGCGGTCCCTATTTATCTACTTGCACCCGGAGGTGCTTTCGAACTGCTAGGTTGGCAGGCGCTGGGACCGAGCAGCGGGAGCGCACCCCACCGCAGGGATTCGAACCGCCGACCTTTCGATCGGCAAGCCCTAGGTGCTGAGGCTTTAACCCACAGCGCCACCTGCGTCCCTGCGCCACCTGCGTCCCTGTTCAACTCCTTACACAGACACAAAGCTTGCTGGGTGACTTTGGCCCAGTCACTCACTCTCAGACTAATCTACTTCACAGGGTTGTTTTTGAGGATAGGAATGGCTAGAGAGGTAAGTATGCCACCCTGGAACCTCCAATCTTTCCGTAGTGGACCCCAGGTCTCCTGCTCCTTCCTACCATTCTCATAAACCTAAGAGAGTTTTATTTTTTACTTTTCTTATAGGGGAACTGGGTGCACTCAGGGGTGCCAACTTGAATAAAATATTGGGGGGGGGTTAAGCCCTGTGCTGCGCAATCAATCACATGACACAGTGCACACACACCATTTGAAGGGCAATACACTTTAACTTTGGGGGGGGACAGCCCCCTCAAATATTTCATGGGGAAGGCAAAGGGACCTTGGCCCCTAGGAGTTGGCTCCTATGAGCGCAATGCTGGTGAAATCACAGCCAACAATCACCTTAATTTCTTAATTTCTCGGGGGGGGGGCGTGCACACACACACACACACGGATAAGGAAATTTTATGCAACTTTTTTGCCATGGCCCTGCATTCTGAGCCCTTTAATGACCCAGAAATGTCCCTTATTTAAGCCATTTTATTTAGTGCTCTCACATCTTAGTAGGATTTTAAAAGTAGTTCACAGAAACAAAGACACACACTCTCGCAGAACCAAAGCGAGAATGCAAAATACTGCCTAGGGTGCAAGCTAGACTGAAAAGTCACTTCTAACAGAACCCTTTCATTCTCATTTCAGCTATGCATTGCTGCCATCAAAGTGGGGGGTTGGGGGTTTGCATTATGTAGGATAGCTCTAAATCTAGATGTTGTTTTTCAAATCATGCCATAAAAATAATCAGCCCAGCTACTCATACCAATCATTTCAAAAAATAAAATAAATAGTACAGGAAGCTATTCTCGTGCTTTCCATTTCCGTTCACTATACTAATAGGACAGCAGTAAAGTTTATGTGGCCCATAAGTTGCTAGGAAATACATTTTGCTCCACATAGCTACCATAAAAGTAATTACTGTTATAAACATACAGTACAGTAGTCTCGCATTTGGCAAGCATCCGGATTTTATGTGAAAATTATCAGAATGCCAGATGCAGTTTGATGGTGAGGGGGAAGGCTTCTGACTGTAAGAGAGGGGGGAAATCAAAATCTTCATCTGAAGATTTTTGGTCATTATTTCTCCCATAATATTGCTTGCTTTTCCAACTGGCTTTACAAACAATTATGCATCTCAAACTATCTTCACCAACAGATAGGGACTGGTGAATCTGCCATTTTTGGTTTCTCTCAGTTTCTCTTATTTTCTATCTTAAGTTCCTTTCTTCCCAATTCAACATCAGTTTACACTTTTTATATTATATTATATTAAAAGTAAAGTTCCTAATTACACTTTTTGTTTTCAAAACCACAGTCCCTAAAATAATGCATTTTTGTATATATTTTTGGCCAATATCTGCATTTTATGCACATTTTACACTAACATATGCATTTTTGTACACACTACTGGGGGGGGGACTGCATTGCAAAATTTGGGGAAACACAAATTTCATAGAGGCCTGTGCTTCGGTTCACGTTTCAGAAAGTGCGAGTTAGGCAGATTTGAGAGTTGAATCATATTCCTACCTCATCCCTACCAGCTGGGAGGGGCAGGAAGGAGAGAAGAAAGGATTGGTTGGGGTGGGTAATTGTAGCATTTATCTTTATCTTAGCAACGCTCAGAATACACAACTTTTTGCAGGTGTGGTTCTGAAAGGTAATAAGTCATTCTCGACTAGACTTCCAAAAATGTCATTCTTGACTAGACTTCCAAAAATGTGAGGTGAAAGTCTGCTTGGTTGATCTTGCAAGAATGAAGCAAGTTTACAAGCATACAAAAGGGGAAATATAAACCTCTCCAGTGCTCTGACTGAATGAGAAATCTGGAGAGAATAACAATGATACATTTTGGAATGTCAAGTAGAGCATAGGGACACTTTAACCAGCAGCTTATGTATAATCTAAAACATTCTGCTTTAGTAGCCAAATGCACACTAGCATGAACAAATTCAAGTTTCTTCTTGCAAGAGGAGGAGGAGGAGGAAGAAGAGGGGAAGGCAAAAGGAGAATAGTCTACAAAGAAACTTGACAGGTTTCAGTCATTGGATGTTTGCCTGGTTTTCACTCTTGGAACCCATCAGAGCACTTGAGACAGCTGTTAGGAAATGGGACATATTATTCTAAAATGCTTGATTTGGAGCTGCCCTTGAAGGCAGTCCAGAAATGTCTGCTGGTGCAGAATGCTGAAGCCCAGCTGTTAACAGATACAAATTGAAATATTCACATTCTACCTACTCTTTGTGACACTTGTTGCTACCAGTCTGCTCCCAAGCTTAACCCAATGTACTGGTTTTGATCTCACACAGTGCAATTCTGTA
Organism: Podarcis cretensis; assembly: GCF_951804945.1. Taxonomy (NCBI): domain Eukaryota; kingdom Metazoa; phylum Chordata; class Lepidosauria; order Squamata; family Lacertidae; genus Podarcis; species Podarcis cretensis. Next base: position 22,686,868 of record NC_137181.1, read on the forward strand.
TGTATACTTATAAGTAAGTCCTGCAGAGTTCAATGGGGCCTACTCCCAGGTAAGCAGGTATAGGGTTGCATCATGAAGTAGTGGTGCATATCCTGATTAAGGCTAGGTCCAACCATCCCTGAACACTGGCCATTCCGGCTGGAAATTAGGGGAACTGCAGTCCAACAACAAGTGGGGAACTAAGGTTGGGGAAGGGTAATGTCTCCTCCCATATGACCTCCACATTTCTGAGACCCTACAACAGATGAGCTAAAAACACCTCAGATCGTGAAGCTGAGACTCCAATACTTTGGCCACCTCATGAGAAGAGAAGGCTCCCTGGAAAAGACCCTGATGTTGGGAAAGATGGAGGGCACAAGGAGAAGGGGACGACAGAGGACGAGATGGTTGGATAGTGTTCTCGAAGCTACCAGCATGAGTTTGACCAAACTGTGGGAGGCAGTGGAAGACAGGAGTGCCTGGCATGCTCTGGTCCAGGGGGTCACGAAGAGTCGGACACGACTAAACGACTAAACGACAACAACATGTGGGGGCTAATTTATGTGGGCCATTCCTGTTGGAATGCCCTCCTGTAGGATTCCTCTCTGAGGGGTTTCCTCTCTGTCATCCTTTCAGAAGTGGGTTATAATCCATACTTCCTGCTGCCCTTTTTTGCACACTGAGTCTGCTAACATGCCTTTCCTACTTTGATGGTCGGTTATTTCTGTTTTCATTGTTGTTCGGATACCAGTATGAAAAGCATACAAAAGATAAAATAAGCACTCAAGGTTGTTTGGCTGCAGCTCAGCCCTACATTCTTTGCAAAAACCTTTTATGTACCAAACTGAGGGTTCCAGAAGGAGCCCATAGGGTTTCGTGTATTTTATTCCAGCTTCCTCTGTTTCATAATTGGGGTGGCAGTCATCAAACTCCCATGAGTCGTGTCTTCTGATGGATGCCGTTTGTTTATTTATTTATTACCCACAAGACTCATTGTCATCAAGAGTATTTTAAACTACTACAACCAATGCATCCTGCTTGGCTTAGAGTTGCCCCTGAAGACAATCCAGAAATATTATACTACTGCGGGTTCTGGAGCTCTGTAAGTAAAAAATCAATGGCACCTACCAACAAATAAGAATGTGATTGCAGTTTCTGGTCAGTGCATCACACAATCCAGCCTTGTTCATGCCCCACCTCCAGGATACCTCCTAATTTTGTATACTGTGAACAGGGTGAGGGAGCATTCTGATTCTGCATTACACACTGCAGACGGGCTGGTTTCATAAGGTGCTTTTGATACAACATATTTTTGGGTTGTAGTGTTTTTCTCCCTCATTAGGACATATGGGTACAAAGGAACCTGACAATTCCCAGAGGACAGTCTTCTTTAGACTGTGCCATATGTTGAGCTGAGGCAGCAAGTTGGACTTAACTAAAATGCAGGGATCAGCAGAGTATATATGCAACAGGACCACTTTTTTTACCTAGCACACCAGTTAAAATGAATTGCCCTCATTGTTAATATCAAGGCTGCTTGGTTTCTCTTTGTGCATACTTTCATTTTTTATAAAATCATTTTTTTCCTGAAAATTTTTGTGATGGGAAACAGAACAAACCATAGGACACAAACCAGTGTTACAAAACAATGGTACAGGAATGATACAGGATAGACAGTAAAACACAGAGGTGGATAATAGGCGAGTGAGATAATTGAAGGAAATCTAGTGCTAGTTTTCTGGAAAAAGAGGTGCCAGAACTACAATGAAAGCCTCCCTCTTTCTCATATAATGGGCACCCACCTGAGAGGTGCCAGAACTGAGTTCCGGTGAGTTGCCTCTGAAAAAAAGGCCCGAGGAAAACCACAGGAGTATAAAGCTAAAGGCCAAAAATGCTTTGGAATTATGTCAGACCACAGTGGTCATTGAGACTCTTGAAGAAGAACCCCATCCTGCTGTCAAATTACACCTACAACAAAAGGGAATCAGGTAACTGTAAAAAAATAATTTACATTTAACTCCTCTAGCCAGTCTAATAGCCTCAATCACTTTCGCCACCATAACCAAAGTTCAAACTCTATCCCATCAGGCCTGGAACATAAAGTCTATGTGAAGTCTCCCATGTTCCACAATCTCTATATGAGCAGCCATAAGCAAAAAAAGGGAGGGGCAAGTCCTTGTACACAACATTTTGGACTGTATTAGGAAACATTGACAATAAAGCTAACTTAGGGGCTTTTGGAATACTTTGTTGCACAATGGCAGAGAACAATCTCATCCAGAACACTTGTACAACTGGACACTCCCACCACATGTGGAAGGATTTCCCCCCTCCCATCCCCCACTGCTTCTTCAGTAGACACAGACATGGAGCTAAGTATTTTATACAATATGGAAACCACCCCATTCAGATTACTAGAAGACTTCACACACAGTTGATCAAAAAAGGTAAGAGATCTCAATTCCCTCACTTTTCAAAGTTAAGCTTTACAGAACAAATGGATTTGATACAATAGAAACCAAGTGGTTCAAACATAACTCGCTTTTTGCCTGGGTACATCCAGTTCCTGTGCTCAGCCTTTGTCAAACAGAGCGCAAACATGATAAACACTCTTAGCAGCCCAATGAGCATTTGTCTGGATATTGAATTCTTCATAAAAGAGAGGTTGGCATAGGAAAGCTGTTAGTGGGGATTCAGATAGAGCTAAGAAATGTGGCCATGTTTTCCACACATTCATCTTGGTCAACAACAAAGAATTAGTAATATGACCCAATTTTTTTTCATTTTTCAACTTCAAAAAAGGAAGCGCTCTGTTATACTGGGGATTGTCAACTTCATTGTCATTATGCACTACAGGAATTAATCGCTTGATTTGAAAGGACGCATAACAGCATGGTAAATTTGGGACCCAGCAGGTTACCCAGATCTGCAATTTAAGCTGATATATTATTATTGATACTCTTAACATTAAAGGAGAAAGAGAGAGCGAACCTTTAACATTTAAAAAGATTTGTTGATAATTATTTTAACTGTCTGACTGCAGCCATCCAACAAAATTTTACTAAAATCCTTCTCTGGTCAGCTAGCTACAAAATATTTTAAACTGCCTTATGTTTTAAGTCATAAAATATCAAAGCATGTCCCTTGTGTCCGTTTTTCTGACATAAACCATAAGCATAACTCTGCAAATGTGTCCCAGGAGTAAAATGTCTCATGTTTAAAGCAGAAATCATGTTTACTTCTAGAATATACAAGCTTTAACCTGTCCATGGCTTTATAAGAAAAATAAATTACAACACCCTGTATCATAAAGTTTCAGTAACAAAATTTAGGACAAGAATATATTAATAAAATCGAACACAGTAGCAATAAAAGTGGATTAGGTTTGAATACTGTTGCATGATGGTTTTGCTCGTTACAGGATTATTTTTACATAATGCCCTAGAAGCAAAAGCACTACTTGGTAAACCAAAATACTCTTTTATACAAACATTGGGGCATGATCCAGAATTCCAGCCAAACTTATAGCACTATCCTGTGTGTGTCTCAAATCCTATTTCAAGCCCCAGTCGCAATAGAGTGTAACAACTATTTCCTGGTCACAAATCCTTTCTGGGGAAGGAGATTGAGAGTACATAAGAATAGACTGCTGGATCAGGCCAATGGCCCATCTAGTCCAGTATCCTGTTCTCACAGCGGCCAACCAGATGCCAGTGAGAAACTTGCAAGCAGGGCCTCAGCACAAGAGCACGCTCCTCTTTTACAATTTCCAGCAACTAGTATTCAGAAACATTATTGCTTCCAACTGTGGAGACAGAGCACAGCCATGATGGCTAGTAGCCACTGAGAGCCTTCTCCTGGAATTTTTCTAGTCCTCCATTAAGGCATCTAGGTTGGTAGCCATCACTGCCTCCTGTGGGAGTAAGTTTAACTATGGGCTGCATGAAGAAGCACTTTCTTTTATCTGTCCTGAATTGTCCAACATTCAGCTTCATTGATGCCTGGGCCCGTCAATATTCCACGGCAACATGCGCATGCAGCGTGTACACACCGTATGCCGTACTTGTGTCTTGTGGCATGCGCGTGATGCATGGGCATGTCGTTTGTGTGACGTGTGCACATTGGCATGGCGCTGGCCCCCTCAATCGTAGAGGCAAGCCAGCACACCTGTGTGGGTGTGTACCACATCCTACTTCCTTTCTGCCCCTCGGGACCATCACTTTGCTTCTGCCTCTTCGTTCACCTCCACCTTAAACTTAGCTTCTGCTTCACCAGCAGTGGGCTACTGGTGGGCTACTGGTGGGGCTGGGCACGACCCAATGAGCTCACTGTTTTGTGAAAGTCTGGTGTAATGGGAAACTTGCATCCCCAAAATAAAAAAATGGCACAGGTAAACAAAAACCTGTGCACGTGCTCCCAGTGGGGCACGGAAACACTAACTGAGGTAAGTGAGCTAAGAACATGGATGTGTACTACCTGCAAAGTATACAGCCACCCATAGATGTGGATACCAGCAACATAGCTGCTGCTTCAACTATTGGTGTAGCATGCAGGTATGGAAAGTGAAAAGTGATGTGTACCGAAGTGTTGGGCAGGGGGAAGCCCTGTGCATTTCAAACACTTATCATGTATCTAATCTTGGATTTATTTGTTTTTAAAGTAGCTTTCTAAGTTCCTATATCTCTTTCCTCCTCTCCCCTAACTGCCCATTCCTTCCTCCAGTGTCCTGCTCCTGGGAAATCTGGATCCAATCCATGATGCTGGCTTCCAAAACTCCACCTGTGTTTATTAAGGCCTCCAACAGAAACACATCTTATTTGATACAATTTACAACATGCCTTTTTGTAAAAAGATCGCACGAGTCATGTTTGTTACTAAATGCATACATACATAGGGCCAAATTATAAGATAGGTTAAATGTGTGAAAGCATCAAACCTATCTGGTGGTGTTTAATAGAAGCTACCAGGCATGCATATGTCACAACTGGAACTGTGTTATACAAGGAAGAGAGAGTTCAGTCCTTCCTACTCATACTGTTATGGACATGATAAAAAACTGGTCTCTAAAAGCTGTTATTTGATTCTGAAGAAAAGGTGCCACTGCAGTCAGTAGCATGTTTAATCACACATTTAATGGGACATATAATTTGGCCCTTATTAAGCTGGGCAATGGTATCTCCTTGCACAGCAAAGCAACTTCTTTTGCTTCACATACAATTATTTCAACAAATTGGTGGCAATCCTGTACTATAAGCAGCAGTAGACAAACTAGCATCCCTACACGCATGCCTGACTTTTCAGCACTTAATTGCTGCATGCTCAGCTCAGAAAACCAGAGCCAAAAACAAAAGCATGAGGGTGTCTACGTGTGTGTGCATTCACATGTGTTCCAGAGAGACACTTGACTTTCAGCACACTTACCAAAACCATGGGCAGTCTAGGACCTGTTCATACCCTCAGCTTAGTTTCCATCTGATGTATTTAGCAAATATAGAACACACACATCTGTGTTGGAATGTACAAGTAATTCCATTACAGAGTAATGGAACCTTTGCTATAAAATCTTTAAATCACACCATCTTGAATCTACTTCCTATGCATTATTCCAGTTCACTTCCACTTATCAGGCACACTTCATAGATACCGAAACCAGCATTCGAAACTCCCATTGTTCTAGGCGCATTAGAACTGCACACTTCTCCCTGTTCTGAAGCTTTAATCCATGCTCCTTGCCCAACATGTGCTTCTGTGTCACAACTATATTTTGAAATACATGGACATGAGCAATAATCCTTACCAGTTATCAAATAGAAGAGGCAGCTTCTAGGACTTCTCGAACTTCTAGGGCTTGGTGTTTTTTTAATGCTACAGTGTTGTACTGGGATCACAGGAAGTTTTATGCAGATGTGCCCCAAATTGTGCAAAAGCTTCAGCCCCAGTTGTGGACATCCAGAGAACATTTAAGGGTTGAACAAAACACAGTGTTAAAACTCTGCTCCAGTGTACACAGAGGTGGAATCAGAAATTCTATGCCAGGGTTGCCTAGAAACAAACAAACACCATGCCAGTTTTACTACTCTTAAGCTTTTAAGAGTTTTCTCCATCTTGAAGCCTCCAGCCCAACAAGAAACAGCTGTCTATGTGCTTCTAATGCATGTGGGGACTCTTAATGGCAACAGGTTCAGCAGGAAAGCATTGGGTGGGTAGAAGGCAATTGTTTCAGGTCAGCATTAAACCTACGATCTGAGGCCATTTTGCATTTAGCTCCATGATACTGTCACTTACATCCAGGTGAGACCAGCATCTCAACCCATTTTGCATGCAAACCACCATCTTTAAAACTCCAGCACAGCCACTGATCACTTATCCTTCTAGGAAGAACACTCTGACATCGCTATCAGAGACTGGGGACTCAGCTATGCAGAGATTTTCACAGTGTTTGTGTGTAGATTTCACCTGAGTGTCCACTCATAACTATGGACATGCAAAACCTGCTACATTCACATGTGCCCTTGGTGCTCAGTGCATAGTGGTATGTCACTGACCTCCTCAACACGGCTCTCCAACTCCCAGGTCACTGTAACCAAGAACCATATCACAATCCTCTGCATGTTTATTTAGAAATATCCCCCCCCCCTCATATATTTCATATATGGCTCCTGACACTAAGCACAACAGGCATTTTCCAACTTCCTTCCCCAAAGTAATTTTCTTAAATGCTTTGCCTTATGTGTACACACATGTGCAATGTTATGCAATGCATAAGAGGAATCAATTCATGCTCTAAAAAACAAACACAGTACTCTGAATGCCAAAAGCGTACACACACACAAACACACCATTTGACTTTTAGCCACTGGGTGTGTGTTTTTTTCTTCTTTCTTTCTGCAGGAGCTTTAAGAGCAAATTTAAAACACCAGTCTGTACTAGCCATCACTGTTCATCATAGAATATTATGCAGCACTAAAAACACTTGAGCTGCAACAGGTAGAAGCATGCCTCAGGAGCTTCATAAAAGTCAGGTTCCCTAAAAGCATCACTTAATATTCTGTAAAACTCAGCACTGGGGAAAGGCCTGCAACTTTCTAATCATAAGGCAACATTTCAGGAGCTGCAAGAGGAGGCAATTTTTTAAGGCACTGTCTGAGTAGCTTTTTTAAAAAAATGGTAGAAAACACAACACAGATAAGAAAGGGTGGGGGAACCTCAGTAAAGTTCAACATTACCTTCTATCCCACAGTCAAATTACAAGTCCACCTAGTGGGCAGATGGAGAGATGGATGGGTACTGCTACTAATGAGAATTTATTTTTACCTTGCTATTTCTCAAAACAAAGTTTTTGTAGCCTCTTTCTCATCTTCAAAGGGAAGTGTCCATGTCAGCTGCCAAATATGCACATTTTGCTACAGGCAAGATCAGACATTTTAAGCTCCCCCCAAAAAGCAGTGTTTTGCCATTTGCTTCTCTGCCTGTCTTTTATGTGTCCCAGAGAGCCTTTGGTACAAACACACTGTCCATCTCACTAGGCAATATAAAGTGTCATCACTTCCCTTCTTCTTAATAACAAAAATCATGCAACAGGCAAGCCGGGGGGGGGGGGGAACCACTGTTGAAAAACATCCTGTCCATAATAGCAAGAAAACCTATAAGCTTTTGATGTTCCGTGTGTGTGTGTGTGTGTGTGCGCGCGCGCGCATAAAGTGAACCTCTACAGTTTCAAGTTACAAAGTCTGTGATTTAACTGCTTGTAATGGAAAGCGAAATTGGCTGCCATTTATGAAAGGAAAGGCTTCCTTTCCACCCCCATCCCCAGGTCACTAAAAGATGAGGGGGAAATCATTTAGGAGACTGATGCTCTTATTTCAAACGCCCTGCAAATCCAGCCTTAGGATTCATAATACAACTGAAGTCTCCACTTCCCACTGCTTATAAATTGCAGGGGGGAAACGCTGCCTATCACACTACAGTTTCTCAAGTATCTCGTTCAGGAGATCAGGAGATGTGTAAGAGTATTCATTATTCCACTACTTCGCCTCCACTTCGCCAAGCGTCTTTGCTCATTCCCTGCAGGTCTGCACCTTTCAAAATGCTTCTGTCTGTGGTATTTCTTTTCAGAGCTGGTTTGCTGAATTCGGAAGCTACAGTTTTGCTCCACTGTGCAGAATGAGACAGTCCAGCAGAGAACGCCATGTACTTATTACCTTCCATCCTTTCCACATTATTTCACAATTTCACATCCCATTTTCAGCATCCGTTTATTCATAACCCTTGAAGTTGTACAATGTGTAAGTTAAGAGTTCATTAAAAAATAAATAAAGCTGTGAAGAGTGATACATGCATTACTAACCCTTGTGGATCATTAACTTTTTCAGCCTGCAAGTCTTGGTTTAAACCACAGACAAAATACCTTTGCTATTACAAGATCTTATTAAGCACAGTTAGTGCACTGCCAACACAACATCAATCTTTTATCTCCCCAGTTTTCTTTACAATGTAATTGTGGCTGCACTATTAAAGGTAGTTTGCCTCGTTCCAAAAAACTCTAATCTGCCGGGCTCTTCATTTAAGAGAGAAAAACAGAGCTTTACCTTTCAGAATTGGAGCCCTCCGCAAAAGAAGTCTTTCTGTGGTTTGCACCTGCTGCTGTTGCTGCTGCTTAATCAGGTTCCCTTCACTGCCAGCTCTCAAAATCTTTTCACCTAAACTAATTTTCCTCATTTTGCCACTAAAGTCTTCTTTCCTAGACAAAGGCAGTCTAGATGCTGCGTTTGTAGACAGCGGTCTGGCTAAGCGAGAAGGTTTGGACATCGTGAATATGCAGGGATGTTACCTGATGATACACAGGGCAAGCATGCACAGAGCAAAACAAAAAACCAATCCAAAATCTTTCTTCCTTTTTCAGCAGACTTCACCACTGTGAAGAAACTGTGCCGTGCAGCTGCATTTAAACTGCAGTGCCTGCTGATGGAATATGCTCTAAATAAAAGTCGCTGGGTGGCAGAGAATAAGATTTACCAGACCTGTGCAATGTAAATGCATGTTGCGATACAAAAACAGACAACTGTTCTACACTGGTGGAATTTCAAACCAATAGCGAGAAACAGGTGCTCTGTCAGCAACAGTTACGTGGGGGGAGCATCTTCTGGCATGTAAAGACTTGCCGCTGGGCAGACATACAGTGCAATAAGGCTGCCTCACCTAGCAAGGTAAAATAGTGGAAATCACCATCCAGATGTGCAGTTTACATCTGAGCAAAGGGATCATTGTCACTACATTCAATTTCCAGGTGTCCATTTCAAACAAATGCATTCCTACTTTAGCGTTTTTCCTTATCATGCCCCTAAAGTTGGTTGCCCTGTTCCCTGGCATTTTCCTGGAGCCTGAAACATTTGCTCGAGTCTACAGCTAACCACGGGCCGCGGGTGGTGCTGTGGGTTAAACCACAGAGCCTAGGACTTGCTGATCAGAAGGTTGGTGGTTCGAATCCCTGCGACGGAGTGAGCTCCCGTTACTCGGTCCCTGCTCCTGCCAACCTAGCAGTTCGAAAGCACGTCAAAGTGCAAGTAGATAAATAGGTACCACTTCGTGCGCTGCTCTGGTTTTCCAGAAGTGGTTTAGTCATGCTGGCCACATGACCCGGAAGCTGTACGCCAGCTCCCTCGGCCAATAAAGCGAGATGAGTGCCGCAACCCCAGAGTCGGCCACGACTGAACCTAATGGTATGGGGTCCTTTTGCCTTTACCTTACAGCTAAGCACAGTATTTGCTCTAAAGGAATGAAGCCATGAGGTCATTAAAAAAAAACCCAGCAGGCATTGGAATTGATAATAGATTTCATCCTGGCACAGCCCCACCGTTATAACTTGATCATGTTCCTATATTTTAAGGATAAAAAGAGCTAACCTTGGCATATGCAGAAGACAAGCAATCCATTTAGCTCAGTATCTTGAGTGACAATAGCTCAATGGGTTTCATGCAATGAGATCTCTCAACCTTGTTATCTGAGATCCTTTTATATGGAGATTCAAAATATTGTTTGATGTTGTAGCTAACTTGTAAATGGAAGAATTGCCATACCATATCAAAGGAAGGCCAAGGTAGTCTAAGAGCCAGCTTCCAACAATAGCTAGTCAGATGTCTCTGCAAACTCCCAAATAAGCATTCCCTTTTTGTCATCCCCAAGACCTGCTGTTCAGAGGTATACTACAAACACTGCGGTTCATGGACGCAGCTGGGGGGGGGCAGCTGCCCCCCTAAATCAATAAAAATAGATAAAAGTACATAGCTAACGGAGGTTCTTCTCCCCCTAACAAAAATGCTGGCTGCACCCATGCTGAGGTTCCATTCAGTTGTGATGGCTACTGAGAGACAGATGAGAATATCCTCTGTTCATCAGCATGGCAAAGGTGATGGAATAGAAGAATGACAACTCTGCAAAAGCATTAAGAGGAGATTCTGCAATGGCACTAGTTTTGATCCACATGCTAGGACAACCAGAGGCAGCCCGTCCCGTCCCTCCCATCTCTCAGAGGAGAATCTCCCCCCCCCCCCGACTTAACTGTGGTTCACAAATGGTAACCACAGTTACCACAAATAAGGTTCCTGCTTAAATGTAAGAGGAAACGCTGGTTAAGGCTGGCAGGGGAAACAAAAGCCAGGAGAGGGGAACAAGGGTGCAATCCCATGGCTTCAAATATTCTATTGCTTAAAATTGCTGCTTCTTTTTGCTTTCCTTTGATGCTGATCCACCACTACGGGTCACAGGTTCAGATAAACGTTTTAGGCTAGGGCTTCCCAAACAGTTGTCTGGGAGTTTCATTTGGGTGGTCCTCAATGTGTTTGTGAAGAACGGCAGGAGCAACAAAATTCAAATTGCAATGCAATAAAAATGCAATTAAAAAAATCTTACAGCATCTAGCACAGCACAAGGCAAGTGTGTCAACAAGCAGAGAACCCATTAACTGGTCTGCCAAGACCCTCAAAATTTTCAATGGTACATGCAGGGGGGGGAAACTGTGAATCACTGGTTTAGCCTATTGTAAACTCCACCACTGACGTCAATATGAAAGCAGTGGAATTATTCAGACTCACTGACAGTGGCAAAGTACTCGTCACAGAATCATAGAACTGTATTTCTAGGGGACACCAAAGGCCATCTAGTCCAACCCACTGCAATGCAGTCACTCAAGGTATGGTCTTGCTGAAGCTAAGCAAGTATGGGTTTCACCTAGGAGCCATATATCCACACCCTGACTCAAGGGCATCCTGATCAAATTTGCAGATGACACCAAACTGGGAGGGGTGGCTAACACCCCAGAGGACAGGGTCACACTTCAAAACGACCTTGACAGATTAGAGAACTGGGCCAAAACAAACAAGATGAATTTTAACAGGGAGAAATGTAAAGTATTGCACTTGGGCAAAAAAAATGAGAGGCACAAATGCAAGATGGGTGACACCTGGCTTGAGAGCAGTACATGTGAAAAGGATCTAGGAGTCTTGGTTGACCACAAACTTGACATGAGCCAACAGTGTGACGCGGCAGCTAAAAAAGCCAATGCAATTGGGAGCTGGCCATGTTTAGCCTGGAGAAGAGGAGGTTAAGGGGTGATATGATAGCCATGTTCAAATATATAAAAGGATGTCACATAGAGGAGGGAGAAAGGTTGTTTTCTGCTGCTCCAGAGAAGCGGACACGGAGCAATGGCTCCAAACTACAAGAAAGAAGAGTCCACCTAAACATTAGGAAGAACTTCCTGACAGTAAGAGCTGTTCGACAGTGGAATTTGCTGCCAAGGAGTGTGGTGGAGTCTCCTTCTTTGGAGGTCTTTAAGCAGAGGCTTGACAACCATATGTCAGGAGGGCTCTGATGGTGTTTCCTGCTTGGCAGGGGGTTGGACTCGATGGCCCTTGTGGTCTCTTCCAACTCTATGATTCTATGATTCTATGACCCTTGATTTCCATGACAGAAAAAGGCAGGCTATACATATAGGAAAATTAAATTAAAAAATAAATTATCCATAGGCCGTTCGGTCCCATTAATTGCAGGATTCAGGTTTGGGACCCCCCCCCCAAAAAAAAAAACCAACAAAAAAAAACCAACATAGGTACTATGATCCTCTCTAGGTGGCTTCTGGAAAGCCTCCATCTTTCAGCACAACCTACCTTACAGGGTTGTTGTGAGAGTAAAATGCTACTATGCACTCCTTCAAAAAGGAAGGATACAAGGTATAAGAACTAAAAGGATAAAGTCTTCTTTTGTCACAAGTGCCGTATGTGGAAAAACAGGATTCAACAGTACGCTTTTATTAGGTTCAACTGTTTACTTTCCAATAATGTTTATTAAATACTCCCGATGTGTTTTCACAGACTTCTTTTCTGTTGTTCCCCTCAAATAAAGGGTATATGATGCTCAGTTCTGACTGACAGCATAAATGGCAGTGTTTTGATAGGGAAAAAATATTTAAGTCAGCCAAGTGCAGAGCTCTATTGAGATTAATATTAGTTATCGCATACTTTCTGAAAATTCATGAGTCAATAAATGCGTTTTTCCAATCTGAGAAAGCGACTCTCCCTGTTGACACCATAAACATTTGCATAACTGAGATCTGAAGCATTAGGCTGAAGACTGACCTAATAATTTAAAAAGGAGTTCAAAATACTGTGGATTTGCTATAAGTTTTCATTCTGTACTAATGCCTGTCTTGAGCAGGCCAGCAAATGGAATGATGCTATGTCGGTACTCTGCCCCATTTTGTTTGGCTGCTCCTAGGAGACAAACAGATGGGGCAGCAGATAGATAAGAGTATCACAGAATCACAGAGTTGGAAGATGCCCTGAGGATCATCTAGTCCAGCCCTCTGCAAGGCAGGAATATACAGGGATCAAACCAGCAGCCTTGGTGTTATGAGAAGCAAAGCAGTGGCGTAGCGTGGGGGGTGCAGGGGGGGCCGGCCGGGCGCAACATCTGGGGGTTAGGGAAATCCACGGGTTAGGGGGCGCAAATCCACGTGTTAGGGGGCGCAAATCCATGCGTTGGGGGGCGCAAATTACTTGCCTTGCCCCGGGTGCTGATAACCCACGCTACGCCACTGAAGCAAAGCATCCTACAACCAGAAGCCCAGGTCAGGGAAATGTTCAGGCACCCAGCTATAGGGCTCTTTGTTTCCTAACCAGAAGAGGCAGCTGCAAAAATAGCAGCAACCAAGCAGGCAAGTATTGAACTACAACTCCTCCTACAACTCCTGATCACTGGCCATGCTGGCTATGGGGTCAAGGGAGTTGTGGTCCCAAACATCTGAAGGGCACCAGGAACTGGTCTAGACACAAGATGTTGCGATCGTCACTAGCGCAGATGGCTTTCAAAAGAATTACGATACGTTCAAGACGGAGAGCAAATACTAGCCATAATAGCTAAATGGAGTACCCATCATTAGTATGTTAGCAGATGTTGTGGATAGAGGATGACAGCCTTCATCAGCTTGTTTGTGAGATTCTTGGGCCATCTAGTTGTAAGAACCCAAGTGCTAGACTAGACGGGCGTTTGGTCTGACGAGCAACACAATTCTTATTCTCTTCTTGATTTGCTATGTTCTCTCTGACTTGCAGTTTACTGCATAGTCATAATGCCAAGTTGTCTCTAGGGTTAGAGGTGATCTCACTGCAGTGCTAAACCAGAAAGTCCAATATGACCATGTTCCAAACTATTACTTTAATTGCCATTCCACCAGAAACAAGAAGCCTCTGGTGGGCTGAGCAGTACTTCGAAACCCTGCAATAGCCAGGCCTTTTGTGAAATCTTTAAAATATATTTGCCATCTTTCCACCCACAAGGAGAGGTGCCGACTATTCCTGTGCTGCCTGGGGCTGACAAACAAATTGGCCGTGCAGGCTGACGCAAAGGGATGTTGCAGCTCAAGACAGCGAGAGGGCACCAGACTGGCAAAGGCGGCTCTGCAAGGAGGTCATCTCACAAACGCAACCCCCAGCTTCCTTCTTTCTGAAATATGAACCTAGTATATGCTCTCTCTCTCTCTCTCTCTCTCAAGCTGTCTAACTTGGCAAAATCTGCTGTATGGCTCCATCCTCTCATTAATGGGTCAAAAAGGCCAAGGGCAGCTGACAAGTCAGTTTCTGGACCCAGTAGTTGCTGGGGTTTGTGTTGTCGTTGTTTTTCATTCACTGCTTCCCAAGCCTTGTCTCATTTTGTGATTAATTTCCCTTAGGAGATTAATGTTCCTCCCTGGCCCTGCCATACACGTTCTGCTCCTGACGTCTTTGCCACTACAGGTCTCTCCCTGCCACCCCCCGAAGCATCCGTCCTCCTTTCATCCACTTTTGAGATTTCTAAAGCCATGATATTCTTTCCACAACTACACACACACACACACACACACACACACACACACACACGTGTCTGTCGGTCTGTCTGTCTGTCTGTGTGTGTGTCCCCAGACTCCACTAAACCTCCGAGTTCTAACCGTGTTTGTTATGAAGTAAACATCATATTGATGTAGCATCCCACGAAGCAGCAAAATACTTCAGTTTGTCAGCTCCCTAAGAAGTATTACGGGAAGCCTCAGCTGCTTTAGGTCAGTGAACAAGTTCTGGCAGTGCTTTATTCTGAAGAACAAAATTGGAATTGTGGGTGACGGCAGGGGAACCTCAGACATGCAACCATTTCTATCCAGTAACCAAATGCATGAAAACAAGCAATATTTTTTTTTTAAAAAAAAAATACATTGTACCTTTTCATTTTTTTTTTTTATAAATATTTTTATTAATTTCCAATTTTTAACAGAAACAAAAAACAACAGAAAAAACAGACAAACAGAAAACTCATATTTTCATAACCTTGTTTTCATAACCCTCTTTTCCCGGACTTCCCCATACCTTTCCCTTTTTGCATCCTTAGTTTAGTACCATTATTCAGCAACCTATCTTGCCCAATTAAATAGAAATTCGTCGTCTTTCTCTATTCCACCCTAAATTTTAAACCCAATTATCGCTGCAATTCTACGTCTTCTTTACCCTCAGCATTTTAACACTCCTCAGTTTTATAGTAATTCTTAAGATACATCTTAAATTTCTTCCAATCTTCTTCCACAGTCTCTTTCCCTTGGTCGCGGATTCTGCCAGTCATTTCTGCCAGTCCCATAAAGTCAATCACTTTCGCCTGCCATTCCTCCAGCGTGGGTAGCTCTTGTGTCTTCCAATACTTTGCTAGAAGAATCCTTGCTGCCGTGGTAGCGTACAAAAAGAAATTCTTATCCTTCTTCGGCACCAGCTGGCCGACCATACCCAAGAGAAATGCCTCTGGTTTCTTGTTAAAGGTGCACTTAAGCACTTTCTTAATTTCATTATAAATCATTTCCCAGAAGGCCTTAATCTTTGGGCAGGTCCACCAGAGGTGGAAAAAGGTACCCTCAGTCTCTTTACATTTCCAGCATTTGTTATTGGGCAGATGATAAATCTTCGCAAGCTTGACTGGGGTCATGTACCACCTATAAATCATTTTCATTATGTTTTCTCGTAAGGCATTGCATGCCGTAAATTTAATACCTGTGGTCCATAACTGCTCCCAGTCAGCAAACATAATGTCATGACCTATGTCCTGTGCCCATTTAACCATAGCAGACTTCACTGTCTCATCTATTGTATTCCACTTCAACAGCAAGTTGTACATTCTTGATAAGTTCTTAGTATTGGGTTCTAACAATTCTGTTTCTAATTTCGATTTCTCCACCTGGAAACCAATTTTCCTGTCTTGTTTAAAAGCCTCCATTATTTGAAAATAATGGAGCCAATCTCGTACCTTAGACTTTATTTTCTCATAGCTTTGTAGTTTAAATTCACCACCTTCTTGTTCTAAAATCTCAGAATATTTCGGCCAATTGGTTGTCATATTAAGTTTCTTTACCTCCTTAGCCTCCATAGGTGAAAGCCACCTGGGAGTTCTATTTTCCAATAAATCTTTATACCGTATCCATACATTATATAGTGCTTTCCTGACAATGTGATTTTTAAAACCCTTATACACTTTAACCTTGTCATACCAGATATATGCATGCCACCCAAAATTGTTATCAAATCCTTCCAAATCTAGAATGTCTGCATTTTCAAGAAGTAGCCAATCTTTTAACCAGCAGAAAGCTGCCGATTCATAGTAAAGTCTTAAGTCCGGCAGGGCAAACCCCCCTCTTTCTTTAGAGTCAGTAAGTATCTTAAACTTGATTCTGGGCTTTTTGTACCTTTTCATAAACCACAACCTTTTCCTTCCAAAGTTCTTTTTCTAGGAAAGGGAATAAGGGAATAGGCTACTCCTGAAACATGACAGTATGGATTTTCTACAAATAGGGTAATGGAGGTCATTAGATAATTTTATTTCTTTATTGCATTTTATCACAGTTTAGGATGGTATGAATGTTCTTTCTTTCCACCCATTCCAGCCTCATAAGATTTGAGGAACAGCCACGGCTCACTGGTAAAGAATCCTATGTGCACTTTGTTACGTTGTGCCTGACAACATCCAATCTGGAAAGATCTGAGGTGGGGTCTGATGGGACATTACTGGTCCCGTGGTCAGTACAGTGGTACCTTGGATGCTGAACTTAATCCATCGTTGGACTCCCAGAACCATTCAAAAACTAAGGTGTGGTTTCTGATCAGCTGCAGGAGCTTCCTGCACTCAATCAGAAGCTGTGGAAGCCACGTCGGACGTTCGGCTTCCAAAAAACGTTCGCAAATTGGAACACTTACTTCTTGGTTTGCGACATCTGGGAGCCCATTTGTTTGACAGCTAAGCCGTTTGGGAACAAGGGTACCACTGTACTAGGCTTCAAAGTGTTTTGAGGGAGAGGGCAAGTCCTCCAAGCCATGTCAAAAGTAAGCATTAAGAAATCACAGATGAAGAAGCATTGTTCCTACTGAAATTCACTGGATGCTGCAAAGGCTTATCATCTCTCATGATTGCCCCCCCCCAAAAAAAAAGATGTCATCTTTTCACAGAACTGAATAGTCAACCAGATGGCATATCGTTTTACTATACATGCATTCAGAAGAGAAGAAATGAATTTCAGATGCAAATCACAAGTGTGTGTGTGTGTGTGTGTGTGTGTGTAATGCACGGGGCGGGCATAATTCTTCCAGGAAGGTACATTTTCTGCCAGCTGAAGCATGTAAAACTATGGACAAACTAATTTTGCAGCTGTTGAAGCTTTCGTTTGACTACACGTATGGCGTTGAATGGGCTGCCTATTATACATAATAATATACAAGATATTATCATACTCCCACGCATTACAGCCTGAAGGGAAAATAAACTTCCCAGCCACAAGACATCCTACAGTACAGCCATTATACCATCTTGCCACAATGATGACATTCCTATTTTTAGCAGACAAACTCTCAAAATGAATACTTTTTATTATTATTTCACAATATGTATTGTTAGGAAACCTCTAAGCTGTTTATGCAGCCTGATTCTATTCCAAGTTTACTCCCTTTGTGTTCAATAAGGCTTATTCCATGTAACCCAGCACAGGTTTACAGCTATAAGTCAATATCCAAACAGCAGGATCCAAGCGGATTTTAGGTCACTTTTCCACAAATAGCACAACCGCCATGCTCCGTACCAAACTACTTCCAAAACTGAGAAGAGAGTTCAAAAATGTAGGCAACTAGCTTTTCAAAGTGGCGGGGAGCCAATGCCTACTGGGCTACTTGGCCTTTGCCAGAGTAGCTCATTGCAGCTAGGTCCTGTTAAACCTATCATGCTTTGGAAATATAATTAAGTCAGCAAAATCACTTACTTTTTAATTTTTTGTTTATTTAATCAGGAGCATATAATTCAGTAACACAAAGAAAAAACAATAGCATTGGATGAAGAAAGAAAGAATCAAGAAAAAAATTATACAAATTTGGGTCATTTCATTCAAAATCACGGGGGGGGGGGAATAATTACTATTATTGATACTGGAAATGGGGGGGGGGGGAATTACACGAGTGGGATGTGTGTATGGTTGTTTTTTTCCCCATTCTGCATTCTTGTGATCAATGTAGGACCAGAATTTGTGCATTCCTTCCTGCAGCCCAGGATTTATTTTGGCAAAGTTAACTTAAGAACTCATGGTTGTTCTACATTCTGTGTGCAGTTCACTCCCTGCCTAGTCTGCCACTAGGTGTCAGCGTACTTTGAATTGAAGGGTTGGAAAGGGAGAAGAAGGAAGTGAAAAACTCCCAGTTAAAGCTGACAAAGATATATAAACTATTTTTTCTGAAGTCTACCTCAAGTCCCGTCTAGGAGGGGGTGTTAATAGCTCTCTGTTTGCCCCCCAGTTAGGAGAATGAATAGAATTTCCATTACTTCAGCTGTGCGGTTTACTCAAGAGTGTAAAACTTCCTGGGTTAAGCCATGGTAGGACTTTTCTTCCTTTTCCCCCAGGTAAATGTACCCTGGTTGGATTACGGCAGCTTTACAGCCAGATGCTTTGTAGCCTTCCAGGTGCCTCCATTTCTAGAAAGTGAGGCTAGTCTAGTGAACACTTGACTGGGAATAGAAAACAGACGGCAATCCCAGTTGAAATTAATGGGAACCTGTGTTTAACATAACAGCCGTGGATGGGTTGTGAGTATACTATACTGGGAGTGCAGTCCCCTTGGGGGTTGTAATATCTCTCCTCACCCCAGTCCCCAGGTACGAGCACGTAGAGGCTTTCCACTGCTGCAGATGCATGCCCAGATTCCTTGCACTCTACTTGGGGAGTAAGACTTCTTGGGTTCAGCCATGATAGGGATTTTCTTCCTTCCTTTACTCCCAGGTCAAAATTTCTGCATAGGGGTTGTACCGCTACCACTTTCGGTCAATTTTCTGTGCAGACTCACCAATATTCAGTTGTGGAACTTTACACCCAGGTAGATGTGCCCTGGTAGGAGTGTGGCAACTTTATAGTCCAATCTACCCCAGGTTCCTGGATCAGACTTTATTTGTAGGTATATGTGTGTTTAGGAATGCTGTGAGTTTTGCTTTAGAGCATAGGTAGGCAAACTAAGGCCCGGGGGTCGGATCTGGCCCAATCGCCTTCTCAATCCGGCCCGTGGATGGTCTGGGAATCAGCATGTTTTTACATGAGTAGAATGTGTGCTTTTATTTAAAATGCATCTCTGGGTTATTTGTGGGGCATAGGAATTCGTTCATTTCCCCCCAAAAAATACAGTCTGGCCCCTCACAAGGTCTGAGGGAGAGTGGACTGGCCCCCGGCTGAAAAAGTTTTCTGACGCCTGCTTTAGAGTGAATACTATAGGATTATTACAGCTTCTTCAGCCAAATCTCTAAGAACGCATTTTTTAAAAAGAAAAAGAAAAATCAGTAATCCCTGCAAGTAATATTCCAGTCATGACTTGCTGAGAAATCCTACACTAACTGCAATTCTGCGCATGTATATTTAGAAGTAAAGCCCACTATGTCCTAAAGGATTGTTAGGTAACATTCCAAACCTATACACACTTACACACAGAAGTATCTCCCTCCCATTGTACTCCACGGGATTAAAATATGAGTAAACCTATAAAGTGAGATGAGCACCGCAACCTCAGAGTCGTTCGCGACTGGACTTAACTTCAGGAGTCCTTTACCTTTAAACCTATTTTAAAACTGTATCAAAAGATTGTAAAGGAAATGAGGACACATGGGGAAAAGGAAGAAGAGGCTTAAAGAGTCTTCTCTATGATGTTAGAGAGACTTCTCTATGATCTTGGTCTATGTCATCAACAATGAGAAACATATGCACCACCTAGTGACCAAATTGAGAAACACGGCAGAAAATTTTTAATGAATCAAAAAAAATTCTGTCTTCAAAGGTTCTGTCCTCAAAATAAACTAAGCCCTCAGAAAACATGCAAACGTGCTTATGTTTAATAAACTAATTTATTCTGCACACTTCATCCTGAACCCAGCATTTGTGCTGTTGCATTTAAAAATAAATAAATAAATACCATAAGTAGCAGTGGCCAGAAGTGTAAAATTCTATCTCAAATGCTATACAATGGCTGGCATGATGTAACCTAAGTCCAGGTACCATGAAGTCTTGGGAGGAACAACATGGTGGTAGGAGCACAGACATTAAAGAACTAGCAGGCCCTCCAAACACTGCCATCTAGTGTTGGAGAAACATAACATTTACAACATCTCCTTCTCAATTTGGACATGCTATGGGAAAAAGAGCAATGGGATATTTCCCGACAGCTGCACCCACAAGAACTGTGAGTAGGGAGCAGAAGCCATGGGCAGGATTCCTTCATGTATCAAATATTATATGATGGTCCAAGAGACCTGAAAAGTTTGCATGAAAATAATGTAAAAGCACAAACTGCACTAGAAGTTTGCAAGTCACAGCAAGCCACAGTATGGTTTACCACGAATGTGCAGTGTACTGATGTAAGCTACTCAATTATGTCTCCTTTACTTAGAAGGACTGCCTTTACATGATATATAAACCAACACTCATGGTTTATTTCTTTCCAAACAAACCATAAAGTTTGTTCTTGGCTTACCCAAGGTTTATTCTTGACTTACCCATGGTTTGTTTGGGAGAAACAAACTATGGACATTGGTTTGCACTTAACACTAAGCCAGCCACTCTGTGATTTATTCCCTGCCCCGGAAAGGAGGAGCACACTGCTTGTTCACATAGTTTAATTCAGGCTATGGCTTACTGTGGCATGAAAACAAGGCCCTAGTGCCAACTGGATGCATGTATCGCAGAAAACCAGGAATGGATCACTGACCCACTAATACCTGCTAGATTCATTCTTAAAGTGTGGTTTGAAGAGTGAACTCTGAAGTCCCTTGTGTAGATGTACTCCAGCTACAAACTCAGTAGGAGGTAGAAAGCAAGCCCCCATTCCAACATAAGGGTAATACTGACCCTTAGTTCGGACTATCATATCCTGGCAAGACATGAACAAGTCTCTGGCCAGTGCAAGCAGCTCATTTGCTCCTCGACTTGCAGCGTGAGCAAGCAATATACTACCGCTGGGATTAAAGGCAGCATGCCTCTGAATTCCAGTTGCTGTGGATCATGAGCAGAAGATTTGCCCATGTCCATGTCCTAGAGGCACCAGATGGGTCACTGTGAGAAAGAGGATACAGTGGTACCTCAGTTTAAGAACAGCCCTGTTTACGAACTATTCGGTTTATGAACTTTGGAATACCGGAAGTAGTGTCCCCGTTTGCAAACTTTACCTCGGTCTAAGAACGGAAGCTGAATGGTGGAAGGGCACTGGTAACGGGAGGCCTCATTAGGGAAAGCGCACCTCAGTTTCAGAACGGTTTCGGTTTAAGAACGGACTTCCGGAACAGATTAAGTTCGTAAACCAAGGTACCACTGTACTAAACTAGATAGGCCTTTGGAAATGATCCAGCAGGGCTCTTCTTACTTTCTTAAGACTGCTGCTGTAGCTGATGAAGAGACAGAAAGATTCCCCAAGATACAATCAGCAGGAAGGTTTCCCTCCTTCTCCAATAACCGGGATTAAGTGAATTTGCCTGGTAAGCAGCCTGTCTAAAAAGTTAATGGTCTGCCAAAATCTTATTAATCAAATGTAGCAGTGCCTGAACAGTTAGGGCTGCTCCAGTTAATGGGATGTAAAACGCCTTCTTTCTTTCTTTCTTTCTTTCTTTCTTTCTTTCTTTTTAAAAAAATTAAATGCATTATCTTTGCAAGGCTTGGTTACTTTGCAGAATCTTGATTTTAAATACAGCAGGCAGAATGATGATGTCAAGGAAAATGCGCTTAAATTTATATGCTTACTTTTTCTTCTAACCGCTATAATTTTTAGAACAATCTTGTGAGGTAGGCAAGTGTGAGAGCTTAGTAAGCATTCGAACCCGAGTCACCCCACTCTCAGTCCAACCACCCTAGTCACTACAGTACATGGATCCTCCAGATTTGCCACATGAATATTAAAAGATAACATTTTAAAAAAGGAGAGAGTACAAATTTGTCAAAAGGGATTCATTAACAAGCATGTTTAATCCTACAGTTTTAGAAGGGTCAAAGTGTCACACACACATACACACACACACACACACACACACACACACTGCAACTCAGAAATAAATACCATTGAGTTCAATATGGCTTAGCAACTTCAACAACTTTTCAATTCAGCCTGTTTCACAAATTAATCCTAGGGATAAAATTGCAACAAAACCCACATACTCAAGGTAGCTGAAGGGGAAGGAAAGCATATTTTAAAATCCAGAACAATAAAAATAACCCATGGTGACCCATAGTAACTTTGAAACCACAGCAAAAAAGCACAGCAGAGAGGCAGCAGAAGATAACACAAATTTATTTCAGTGCACCACACTCCTGAATGTCCCCTGGAACAAGGAAGTTTTCACATGGTTCCAAAAAGCAAGGAGCCAAGGAATCTTCATAAGGAATGAAGTTACAGGACCTGGGTACAATGCCCCCAAAGGCACTGTCATATCACATATCTGCTCCTAAGCACATACTAAGGGTGTGCAGAGCAAGGTCTCATGCAAAGACCTAAGAGAACACATAGGCTCATAGGGAAGGAAGAGTCCCTGGACATTTCCCAGTCTCAGGTAAGGGGTGGGGGGTTCCAGTTCAGTTCACATTCAAAAGGCAAACTTTCCAAATTCACACTTTTAGAAACAATACTCAAAATTAAACATAGTCATTGCAAAATTCAGAGCACTGCAAATTTCAGTCAAGAATTATGTACAAAAACGGCCATACTTGAATAAAGTGTGCATATGAGTGCATATGTTAGTGAAAGCAACATACAAAAACATTATACTAGGAAAAATTGCATACAAAAATGTGTATCAGAAGAAAAATTTGCACTGAAATGTTGAGGAATTTTTTATGAGGACTCGTTTAGCTTTGCTTCAATCATGATGGATGTGAAAATGTGTAGAACCCAATTTAATGAGAAAATGAAACGGACACATTCGCCTATCCCTGGTCGCAGCTCAGATTAGTGTCATTTATGTAACCAATTGCATAGTCTCAATCACTGATAACCTCGTCACCTAACACTTTTGTACTCTGGTCAGATGAATGAAAATAGAATACGCAGGCATAACAGCTGTGAAAGGCTCACATTTGTTTTATTTCCTATCTGCTCCTTCAAGCAAGAACTGGATCATTTCCTACACTCACTGCCTCCAACTGGATCAAGGCATAAACACTGAATTGAAAGGAAGTTCTGATTTCAGGAACTTGAGTGTCAGAACTGAACTGAGCACACACAAAACCCACTCCTTGCTATTTCCTCTTCACGCCTTGTACCACCCCACCAGCTTTCTTCATTTCCAGAAGAGTCATAATGTTACTGCCATTATGAAACAATTGGGAGTCAGGGATCCTAGCTGATCACTCAGAGATCTACAAGCACAACCCAACCCACCTTCTTCCCAACCCCATTTCAAAAGGATAGATCAGCTAAGACAAAAACACACCCTTCTTTATAACTACGTAACACGGCACACAAGTGAATTGGGCTCTTTGTCGTCTGTTCAGAACCAAACAAGGCTAGGGAAAGGAAGCATCTAAAAATAGACGCACAGACGTGATGTAAGAAAAAAGAAATGTTAAGTTTCCCAAGATGGACTTTTAGTGTGGTTGAAGCTTCCCATAGTTCTTTCCCCCATCTTATTGTTAATGACAGTTCCTTAATTTAACCCAAAAGATTTGGCAAGAGTTCTAAGATGGAACCACTGAGACAGGCAGTCATGTGAACTAACAGGCAGTTTCATACAAAAATAATGTGACTTGGCAATACTTTGCAACAACTAGCAAAGGTTTTGCTTTGTTTTTTTAACAAAAGGAGAGTGCAAAGGTGCTTTCATGATTCGCAAGCACTGAAAAGGAGCTCAGCCTTACATGGAGGCTCCCAAGGCAGAGTGGTGTAAAAAGGCAATTAATATATGGGTGATAAGCAGATGCTTACCATCATGATGCAAGGCAGTGGTCGCTACAATAGCTTAAAGGAAAATTTGCACGTTTAGAGTGTGAGCATGCCTTGGAAAGGAAGGAAGGAAGGAAGGAAGGAAGGAAGGAAGGAAGGAGGGAAGGAAGGAGAGTGCTGAGTAAGCATGCAAGTTAGAGAGCAATATCACATAGGGACGAGCTTCTATTATTATTATTATTATCATCATCATCATTATCATTATCATAATTATTTATTTTAATTTCATAAAATGTATACACCGCTTGATTGTAAAAAAGCGAAACAAAGCCCTCAAAATGGTTCACCTGTCTTTCAAGGATCTCAATGCAGCATTCCAACACCATTTTGTCATCACAACAACCCTCTGGGATAGGTTAAGTCAAAAGGTATAGAACGGGTGTTTTATGGGTTAGGGTTTGAACCGGGATATCCACATTTCAATAAAACAGCACTAGAGCATCTTTTGTATTGCTCCCCACAGCACTAGAGCATGTTTGCGTTCTGCATGCACAGTCATGTATTTCTAGCACTAAGCAGAGAGACATGGCTGCTCAAATCCAGAGCTGCCCAAAGGCAACGGAGCTCCCACTGCTCAGCATTCCAACCCATGCCCTTGCTTTATTCTCAGCTGGAGGGATGGCCTTCATTATGAGATAAACCTCCTTCTGCAGAGAAAGTAAGAATTCACAATTGCCCGTTCCAATTTTTTTGCAGCACGCGTCCACACATTCAACTCCAACACAGCACTGGCCAGAGATCCCAAACCTGCTTCGCTTCAGCAGCCTGACCAGGTTCCCCAAGAACATTCTCAATTCACCCCAACAATTTGACATGGGCTCGCTGTGGTCAATCAAAGGCTCATACAGTTTTCTGATATTTCTTCACAGCTCCATACTGGATGCATCTCTCTTGCCTACTCAATTTGACTGTCTACATTTATGATCACATTTGTGCTGCTTCAGCTATTTTATTACACATCACATTTTACTGTGTTCAGCAAACTGAAAACCCACATTAAAATACAAAAATAAGAAGTGCTCTGTTTTCCATCATTGGATCTGAAGACTATGCACCTAAGAAATAGTGTGCGGTTTGGAATCAGAACACTGTAGGGTCAGAAGGAGTCCAATGGCCACCAAGTGTCTACCACTGTAGTAGAACACAATAATGATCAAAAGGACACCCAGCTAAGCAAAATGGACACAGGGTCCAGCATGGAGCGCGTGCTAGAGATATATCTGTGATTGATGGAACTCACTCCCACAGGAGGCAGTAATGGACACCAACTTGGATGGCTTTAAAAAAGAAGACTGGAGAAATTCATGGAGGGTAAATCTGTAAGTGGCTACTAGCCATGATGGCTATGCTCTGCATCCACAAACAGAGGCAGTAATGCTTCTGAAAAACAGTTGCTGAAAACTATAGGAGGAGATAGTGCACTTATGCTCACGTCTTGCTTGAAGGTTTTCCACAAGCACCTGGCTGGTTACTGTGAGAACAGAATGCTGGACAAGAGTCACTGGCCTGATCCAGCAGGCTCTTCTTTTGTTCTTATAGCCGCATGATTACAGTTGTGGTATCTCAACTGGTCTTCCATAATATTGGTAAGGTAAAGGTAAAGGGACCCCTGACCATTAGGTCCAGTCGTGACCGACTCTGGGGTTGCAGCGCTCATCTCGCTTTACTGGCCGAGGGAGCCGGCGTACAGCTTCCGGGTCATGTGGCCAGCATGACTAAGCCGCTTCTGGCGAACCAGAGCAGCGCATGGAAACGCCGTTTACCTTTCCGCCGGAGCGGTACCTATTTATCTACTTGCACTTTGACGTGCTTTCGAACTGCTAGGTTGGCAGGAGCAGGGACCGAGCAACGGGAGCTCACCCTGTCATGGGGATTTGAACCACCGACCTTCTGATCAGCAAGTCCTAGGCTCTGTGGTTTAGCCCCACAGCGCCACCCATGTCCCTTAAAACACATCTCCTTCAAGATGGAAACGAACCAGCGACCTAAGGATATTGGTAACTCTCCTCTATTTACTGCCCACATTTAGGGATATAGAAAGTCGCCTTAACCTGAGCCAGACAACTGGTCTTAGTACCTCTGTCAGGACTCCATCAGCCCTGTCTGGAGATGCTGGGGACTGAATCTTGGGTCATCTGCACCCAAGGTTGGCAACTATGACCCTTCCTCAATGATTCTATGTGGCCTATGAAGCAGCAGCCTATATAGGACATGATGTGTTGGACCAGACACCAATAGTTATTGACATGGACAAGGAAACATCCAGGTACTCTTTGCTTCAGGCAAAGGAGCTCTTGGAGGACAATGCTTTATCGATTATTAATTGACCGGGGAGAGCCCTTCACTTTTATGCAACTTCCCAACCAGCACCAAAGAACACCCATCCTGAGTCAAGTACCTGACTATTCAGAAAAGCACATATTATGGGCTTCCTATTTGTTCACTTGGGAATCCTCCCTTCAGCTGTTACCCTGAGTTTTGTTTTCCAACACTATGATTGGTCTTGGACTCCTGGACTTGGTGTTCCTCATGGCTTGAACTGGATTTTTAATCTATTTTTTGCAGAACTGTTGTGCTTTGATTTGCACTTAACTTGCATGAAGATGAATAAGCGTTATCAGACTTTTAATAAAAAGTCTGACAGTGCACTGATGGCATTTGAACCACTCAGCAAATGTGTCTTCTTACTGACTAATTATAATGGTTGTTTGAATGTGCTAGTTAAACTAATTTGTGTCGCTTAAACTGCATCTTCAGAACTTAAAAGGAGCTTCCACTACGAGAGCATTGCCACTTATGGTTGATTAATGGCATGTACAAGAGTCATTTATTAATTGGCAAGAAAACCAATTTCGGCTACATTTGCTCCATCACCATTAGGATTAAGATAGCAGATCAATATATTTTGTTTTACCCACCCATTCCTATTTACAATTCAGCATTTTGGCAACACAGGAAAATTTTCAGCTGCTTAATTAAAACTGGCTCACTTAAGAGAAAATTAATTAAAAGAGATATGTTTTATTATTATATATTTATTTATACCCCACCTTCTTCCCTGACAGGGATTCATGGCGACTTACAGATGAAATAAAAACAGCTAAAAACATGGGGATGGGGTTAAAAAACCCAATTAAACATCAATAGAAATATAGATATAGACAGATAGATAATCTATTAAAAACATACAGAGAATCACAACAAAAACAGCACGGCACCAGTATCCTCATTAAAAGCAGTCAGTTCCCAAAAGCCTGTTGAAACAAGGTCTTCCCCTGTCAGTGGAAGGACAACAAGGAAGGAACAAGGCCAACTTCTCTAGGGAGGGAGTTCCAAAGTCTGGGAGCACTCATTAATCTTTGCTAAGTGCTTTGTTTGTCTGTACCATAGCTCTTAAGCTATTATGGTGCAGCTTTTGCTACTGTGTTACGGGAACAGTAGATATTATTTGAGACATTCCAGTTCTAAACTAAGTCCTACCTATTTGTTACCAGAACACACACAAACAAACAAACAAACAATCTGTATGGAAGATCTAGAGCAGGGGTGGTTAACCTTTGGCCCTCCAGATGTTGTTGTCTCATCAGCCCCAACCAGCATAGCTGATGGTTATGGATAATGGCAGCTGTAGTTCAACAAATACTGGAGGGCTACCTCTGCTATACACAATTTACATGGCAGTTGGTGACCTAAAAAAGAATCATTGCACATGAAATCCATGAGGGTCCCTGAAAGGGTTGAAAATATTGTCAACACACTCAGCAAGAAACATCTGGCATCTCTGGCCTCCACGAGCAGTTCACACAACCAGAGAAATGGCTGGTGAGTGTATCCATGATCCATACATGATTGCATAGACCTACTATTAAGCAGAGTGAGGCAGCTGCCTCAAGTGGCAGATTCTTTGAGGTAGGCCAACAGCATCCTCCATTCCCTCTGAGAGCTCTAAGCTAGTTTGGTGCCCCCAGATGTGATGTACATGCTTCCCTGTCTCCAGAACTGAGGTAAGATTCTTAACCATGTAGAGCAAAGCAAATGGCAAGAATCATGGGTGAAATAAATTGGATCTTCGGAGCAGGTTGCTCCCCTTTTAGCATACAAATCCAAATCCAAGAGTCAATTGCTAAAATGAATGCATGGTTGTTTTCATTTTAATATGTGGAATGTTAGCTTTACCCCCAGCTATTGATATGAAACCAATAAAGAATTTTGGCCAGTTGTGTTTTGGTTTTTTTTAGAGGAAAATCTTCCCACAAATATATTGCCTGCCTTAGGCATCAAAAGTTTAAAATTTAAAGGGAAACTTCTACTTCAGACCCTAGTGTTTCACTTTAACAGATCTGTCTCTGATAAAATCATTTTGGCCTATTAGCTGATATTATTGTTCAATGAAAAATAGCATTGTGTTGTTGTTTTCTACTATCCAGCATCTGGGTGAGAACTCATGTATTCTATAATTGCACCTTGTGGCAATCCTTACTGGGGAATGACTCCTGCTGATTTCAACAGGGTCTGCTCACGAACCAGCAAGCACATAATTACAGTCTAGTACAGAGTTGCACTTTCCCCCTGTGGGGACGTACATTAATAGATGGGGAAGGGTGGGAACTAAAGACAGATGGAAACAGAAACCATAACCTGAATTTGGATCCTGATATTAGGAAGGAGTCCCTTAACTCAAGTGTTCCTCATTTAGGGAGTCATGTCTATAATACAGGCAACCCCCAATTTGCACAGGGGATGCATTCTGGGTCATCGCACACAATGGCAGAGCACATATAAGCTCACCCCCTTTTCCTGCCACTTCTGGATTCCTTGAACACAAAACAGGGGTTGCCTGTACATACTTCATCCCTCTCTGCTGCTCCAGAGTATTCTAAAATAATGAGCCTGTTCAGGGGAATTCCCAGTATGTTTCTGAGGATAATTCAAAATGTTGGTGCTGACCTTTAAAGCCCAAACGGCCTCAGCCCAGTATACCTGAGGTCCAGCTCCAAGGGCCTTGTGGCGGTTCCCTCACTGCGAGAAGTGAGGTTGCAGGGAACCAAGCAGAGGGCCTTCTCGATAATGGCGCCCGGCCTGTGGAATGCGCTCCCATCAGATTTCAAGGAAATAAACAACTACCCCACTTTTAGAAGACATCTGAAGGCAGCCCTGTGTAGGGAAGCTTGTAATGTTTGAAGTTTTATTCTGTTTTTAGTGTTCTGTTGGGAGCCGCCTAGAGTGGCTGGGGAAACCCAGCCAGATGGGCGGGTTATAAATAATAAAATTATTATTATTATTATTATTATTATTATTATTACTACTACTACTATTATTCAGCAGAGAATTGCTAACGAAGATTCTCGGCACCACTTCAAAAGTACAATTCTCAGGTTGCTTTGGGTGGAAAGTCATTACAATAAAGCCTGTCTGAAATCATGTTGTCCAATTCCCCATTTGCCTTAGGCACTCCTTTTCAGAAGTCATCCCACAGCAGGACCTCAGAAATGGACCTACTCCCTGCTCTTTCCCTCAGCTATGTAATTTGGAAAATCCTTGGCAGGGTCCAGGCCGTGTGATTCAAAGCAGCAGGGCTTCTTTGGTGGACTGAAAAAGTGCATCCATTCTGTGAAACGGGACTACAGTATATGGGAGCCTTGGCTTTCAGTATACTTGGCTTAATGCAAAATGTGAACCCTTCGCACCTCCTTTAATTCATCTTCACACCATGTGGTGTTCTCCTTCAACTACCGCCGTCCCACACTTTCTTCTCCCTACATCTGAAGATTCCTTATGCAGTCGATGTAGCTCTCCTATTCGGATTTTCAAACCATATATTGTCCACACTGACCTGCAGGGTCTCTCCAGCATTTCAGACAGAGAGGGGGAATTCTCAGCCATACCTGGAAATGCCAGGGATTGAAACAAAGAACTCTGGCATGCAAAGCAGATGCTCTACCGCCAAGCGACCTAAAAAATAAACAGGAACTTAATAGTGCCTCCAGAATGACCTACATTGTCTCAAACATGTCCAAGGTTGGACTGAGCACTAGGAATCTGTCGCAGGGATTACTTCTTGCTGTTGTTAACATCTGACTTCAATCATACTGAAAACTGAAAGTGCAGACAGTATCATCAATCTTATGAACCACCATTTCCTTACGACTTAAAAATAAGGATACAGACCTGAGCTGACCGCCAATTAATTGGCTCATGACATTACACAATGAACAGGGAGTAGTTAAATAAATAGGTAATGCACAGTTTGAGCAAAGCTACTAAACAGAACACTGAGTTCATTCATATATCTAGGTAAGGTGGGGTGGGACCAGTTCAAAGGAATTTGATCCCTCCTCCCTTTTCTTCCAGCCGCACGATAGACCACAGCTTTCAATCCTAGAAAAGCCTTTGGGAAATATGTACCTTGCATTCAGCGCAAGTTAAAAAGTTAATTAATTCTTTCATGGTGCTTTTAAAACAGAAGGCACCAAACTTGATCTCACAATGCACCAAGCATTTCTGAAGATCAACAAGCACTCAACAGAATCAAGCTCCTAAGCAGCATTTTGCAGTATTGCATTTACCCTGTAGCAAAAATTCTTGTGGTATTGTACATTTACTGTTAAAATATCTTTTAGGAGCAGATTCCCTCCCCCCATCTTTTTCTTAAAAGCATCCTGGAGCGAACACAAACTGATGCGAGTTTTTCAGTGCTACATGGAATGGCTGTAATAAATGGTCTGATGCGTGTTCAGATCTCTGTTTGTTACATTCCAAGGGAAAAACCTCTAAACATATGTCAGATGGCAGACACAAGTGGTATGGACACCAGTGTTACCAGGTTTTTGGATTTTTTATAAAACACAAACGGAAAGAGAGAGACTTCGGGGGGGGGGGTTGAGAAGGACCCAGGAGCAAATTACAAGATGGCACCCCACCATTCTGTGTGCAAAAATAGTGCTGCTAGCTAAATATTATTTTAGCACTGAAAATGGAACAGGATTGCCCCTCAGAGGGCAACGGGCAGGCTGCATGATTCACCCAGCTCTGTTTGCCACCACTTCCTGCCAACTGCAGAGGCTGTATCACTGTGCCTGCTAGTCCAATTCAGGGAGCTGGAAGAGTATACAGAGATCCAAGCAGCAAGAACAGTGAGAACGATATGAACACAGGGCACCAGGCAGAGGTGGAACCCCCTCCCACCCTGTGGAACCCCCTCCCACCAGATGTCAAAGAGAAAAACAGCTACCAGACTTTTAGAAGACATTTAAAGACAGCCCTGTTTAATGTTTAATAGACTATTGTATTTTAATATTCTATTGGAAGCCACCCAGAGTGGCTGAGGAAACCCAGCCAGACGGGTGGGTATAAATAATAATAATAATAATAATAATTATTATTATTATTATTATTATTATTATTATTATTATTATTCAACACACCCTAGAATCCCAACACCGATCTGGCCTTCACATTAAACTGTTTCTGACATTAGACAGGGTTACACTAAAGCAGAAGGTACTGCCCCTGACCCAAATGAATCCAGTTGGCTGTATTCAAGACTGTGTTATACCCAAAGATTCACCTAATGAACCCCATCAGTGCAAAGACTTCTGCTTGCACCATGGGGCTTTCCCTCCCTTGTCCTCCCCCAACTCTGAAATTGGCTCATTACAGGGACAGCCCCCTGAAGTGTGCTAGGACAGTTCTGTCTGGCAAGCCAATACACATGTGAGAGGGAAGATTTGCACAACCTTTTATGTGTATATTCAGATGTAAGGTCCCCTGAGCAAAGTGAAACTTATTCCCAGGTAAGTGTCTATAGGACCACATCCTTAAAGGTAAAGGTAAAGGTACCCCTGCCCGTACGGGCCAGTCTTGACAGACTCTGGGGTTGTGCGCCCATCTCACTCAAGAGGCCAGGGGCCAGCGCTGTCCGGAGACACTTCCGGGTCACGTGGCCAGCGTGACAAAGCTGCATCTGGCAAGCCAGAGCCGCACACGGAAACGCCGTTTACCTTCCCGCTGGTAAGCGGTCCCTATTTATCTATTTGCACCCGGAGGTGCTTTCGAACTGCTAGGTTGGCAGGCGCTGGGACCGAGCAGCGGGAGCGCACCCCGCCGCAGGGATTCGAACCGCCGACCTTTCGATCGGCAAGTCCTAGGCGCTGAGGCTTTAACCCACAGCGCCACCTGCGTCCCTATCAGGACCACAGCCTTAAGACATACCAAATGTTTGTTTTCCCTTAGACACCTTAATAATTCTTTTAAAAACTTTCAGCTACTGTGAGTATGACGAGAAACATAAAACCTTCAAACTGCTTTTGAAGACACCTAGTGCGGGAATCGGGAGGCATTTGCTTATTTGCAATTCAAGTTCTTCTTTAAGACTCCTGGGGCAAAGACATTCATCATGTTTTTGAGCACATCTGTTTCTTGCTAATACAAGTATTCAATGGATCTCTGAGCATACCCATTGAAACCAGCAGACTTAAGCCCATTGATTTTGGCTGTTCAACTCTGCGTGTGATATGGTGGGACATTACCGAGAGAAAGGTGCATACTGACTTTCATAAATTGAAACCAGTACAGCTGCTACCTGCAGTGCAAATTTGATTGTTTCCCCTTGAACGAAACAATATCTTTTTCCTCCTAAAGATGCAGTGTTGCCATTTTCCATTACATGAAACAACGGTCTCTTGCAAATAAATAAATAAATAAATAAAACTGCACCAGTATGTATGCTTAAGGGCTTGTTCATTTCTTGTGACAGTCTTGGCTTGCGGAGATGGTCATCACAACAAAAATAATGGCCTGGGTAGCCTCAGCCACAGTAATTTCTGCAATTGTGGTACTGGTTACTGGTTCATTTCCGGGCCCAATTCAAGGGGCTCATGTTAATGTTTAAAGTCCTAAACTTTCAAGACTGCCTCCTTCCTTACAGACCCTCTTGGGTGCAGTGGGGGCCCTCAAGGTAGTTTCTCCTCCCATGGAGGCTCATGGGATGGGGGGGAAGTGAGCCCAGGAGAGGGCTTTCTCTGTGACAGCCTCTAACCTTTGACATTCCCCCTTGCCCACAGACGTACATTACTATACAGCTTCTGGGGAATGCTGAAGACACGCCTCTTTAGCCTAGCTTTGGACACTTGAGGTAAATAAATAAATAAATAAATAAAGAGGACCTGCCTTATTTTTGTGATTGTCAATTGTTTTAAACTTTTTTTCAATAGCACCTTAGGGCAGGCATGGCCAAACTTGGCCTTCCAGCTGTTTTGGGACTACAATTCCCATCATCCCCAACCACTGGTCCTGTTAGCTAGGGATGATGGGAGTTGTAGCCCCAAAAAAGCTGGAGGAGCAAGTTTGGCCATGCCTGCCTTAGGGTAAAGGGTGGGTAATAAATAATAAAAGAAGGAAATTAATAATAATAATAATAATTTTTTTTTTATACCCCGCCCTCCCCAGCCAAGGCCAGGCTCAGAGCGGCTTACAAGCAATAATAAAAACAAGTTGAATGATTACAACTTAAAAACAAAATTAAAATACAACATTAAAATATTGAAACATTAAAATATTAAAATGTAGCCTCCTCGCAGGAGGAGAAGGAAAATAAAAAAGAAAGAGAGGGAGGGAATCAAATTGGCTCCAAGCCAAAGGCCAGGTGGAACAACTCTGTCTTACAGACCCTGCGGAAAGAAATCAGATCCTGCAGGGCCCTGGTCTCATGAGGCAGAGCGTTCCACCAGGCCGGAGCCAGAGTTGAAAAGGCCCTGGCTCTGGTTGAAGCCAATCTAACTTCCTTAGGGCCCGGGACCACTAGGGTGTTGCTATTTATGGACCTTGAGGCTCTCCGTGGGGCATACCGGGAGAGGCGGTCCCATAGGTACGAGGGTCCTAGGCCGTGAAGTAATCAAGGAAGCAGCCAATAATGGTACAGAGTCACAGCTGCGATCTATCGACAACACAACGTTGCATTTTCCCACTTGGGCACATTCTTTGGGGAGGTCAGGATTCCTCCTTGGACATGCAAGAAATACACGGTGCAAAGCAGCTCTGAAGGCCAAGCTACAGTGTAAAGTAAAACAACTAAAAAAAAAAAAAAAAGCATGCTTAAACTGGCCACTTTTATTCTGAAGGTAAAACTGGGGGGGGGGGGGGGGAGAGACACCCAACTTCAGAGCTGCAATCCAGAATGTGATTGCAATCCAGACTGCGGCACCACACCACATTCCTAGTGGCTATTTGCCCTTCAGGCCACTCCAGTTTTTCATAACATGTAGTTTGGCCCTACAAGCCACAGCCAGCCCTGCTGTTAGGCAGAGTGAGGCAGCACAGGCCGGGGGAAAGCCACAGCTGTGTGGGTTGTGTGGCCTAACCCTGCTACCCTCAGGAGGACACTGCCCTGTCCCCCCTGGCACTAGTGTTGAAATATGATTAAAAGTGCCATAACGATCAGTTTGTATAAGTGGGATGCGGGAACATCTTTTTATATTTTGTTTCAGGTGGCAAAGTGCTTCGGGCTTGCCTTGCCTAAAGCTGCAATCCAATGTTCAGTTTTAACACCCCGAGGCTGACATTCATCAGCCCCCTCTTTACAGAAGAACTTAAATTGGTATTTTTGGGAAGACAATTCTTCTCTAGGAATCATTCTAAGTTTTTTTTATTATTGCTGTTGTTGCTGCAATTTATAAACTGCTCATAAAACGCATGCTACCTTCCCAAAGAAAAATACGGACTGCACTGGGATTAAAACGGAAAACCCCCCACTTCTCCCTCTTTTCATAAAGAAAGGATTTAAGGGCTGATGTGCCACACTTTCTCAATTGGAGGATATATTGGTTTGAATCCATGAGAAGCAGAGAAAGGAAAAGAGTGCTGAGGGGCAGCGTCTACAAATAATAAACCCAAGTATGTTGGAATGCTCCTAGAACAGGGATCACATTTCTTCATTGCCCTTTTCATGAATTTGAAATGACCCTCTTCTTTCTTCTGAGCCTCTTACAGAAGCTGCTGTTTGTGGGGGCTGAAAAAGCAATTCCATCACCCTATTTTCCAACTTGGCTTGGGAGGATGACCTGTGGTGCTCCAAATGTTGTCAGACTCCACAACACCAGTCAACCACAGCCAGGACATCCAAGGGTGATGGAAGTTGTAGTCTTAACATAAAAGAAATTATAGGATACCAAGTTCCTCACCTCTGCTCTAAGATATGAGATGCTGCCATATAGTGCCATATAGTGAGTCCTGCCACAGACAGTATAGAATCATAAGAGTTGGAAGGTACCCCAGGGGTAATCTAGTCCAACCCCCTGCAATGAACAGCTAAAGCATCCATGACCATCCAACCTCTGCTTAGAAAGCTCCAAGTAAGGAGAGTCCGGAACCTCTTGAGGGAGACTGTTCCACTGTAGAACAGCTCTTGCTGTCAGAAAGTTTAGTTGGAATCTACTTTCTTGTAATTTGAAGCCATTGGTTCGAGTCCTACCCTCTAGAGCAGGAGAAAACAAGCTTGTTCCCTCTTCCACGTGACAGCCCTTAAAATATTTGAAGATGGCTATCATATCTCCTCTCAGTCTCCTCTTTTCCAGGCTAAACATACCCAGCTCTCCTTCAAACGCTCCTCGTAAGGCTTGGTTTCCAGACCCTTGATAATCTGGGTTGCCTGCCTCTGCACTCTGCACACGGAAAAGGACAGCTACCCATGACTCATTCTGGGGCAATCTGTTAAGGCAGAGAGTAGAAGACCCCTAATTCAAGCCATCAACTCTAAACTATTCATAACGTTTGACTATATTATTTACACTGTATGTGCATGGAATGTTTCTTGGGGGGTGTATGTGGGGATTGCTTGTTATATATATTTTCAGAAACTGAAAAATGAAGTTAAAAAAGAGGTTTAAAAACAAAGAAACACCCATTTTTTATTAAAAAAAAATTGAACATTGGCATTGGCATTGTGAGAAGAAGAAGGCAGGTAAGTATCTTAGCCCACTTCTCCACTGCTGGACACCTGTGGTGATCTAAGAGAAAACATTCCCCCCCCCCATGCTTTTCTTTTTCAAAGCAACCAGCACCTATACAGAGCAGTTCCACATGGAATTTCCCTTCCATCCACTAGCAACATACCTAGGGTGTGATCTGATAGATACAAGCTATCCCAGAATAATGAATGTAATGCCAAGGCAGATTTCTCCAACCTAGTTGGAAAATGGGA
Organism: Podarcis cretensis; assembly: GCF_951804945.1. Classification (NCBI taxonomy): domain Eukaryota; kingdom Metazoa; phylum Chordata; class Lepidosauria; order Squamata; family Lacertidae; genus Podarcis; species Podarcis cretensis. The sequence goes on from NC_137181.1 coordinate 22,723,042, forward strand.
GTTGCAAGCCAAAACATCTGGATGGCAGCAGGTTCCCAAAGGCTGTCCTAGGCTCCATTATGAAAACCTGCATTTAGACATAGTTTTCTTGAGGGAGTGATAGTCTTGGTTAGTTCTGAATAATTTCTTTATGTCCATTAGAATCTTAATGGGGTATGAACTATACAAGATGAGCACAATAAATAATACTGGCTTCCTATTTTTGACTCTATTTTGAGGTTCAAGCCATGATACATATTATCAAAAAATAATTTTAAAAATCACAAGAAGGTACACATGTTATACATATATAACTGCTGAAGTGGTTTTAAACCCTTCTCTCACTTGAAAAGACAAGACACTATTTGCCTTTGTTGACCACAAAGTTTCCTTTCCAACACAAAGTCAAACAGATGCCTGGGTGAGTCACAAAATTCAATGCAAATCCCAGGAGGAAAAAGCAACCTGTACGGGAAATGCACAAAGATTAGTGCCAGGCAGTGAGAGACAAAACATGTAATGAAGTCAAAAGCAATCAAGGGTGCAAGTCTAGACACATGACAAGATGAGCTTCCGATAAAACATGGCAGAGCTAGTTGACTCGACTCCCATTTCCCAGACAAAGGGCTTCTTCACACATTAAGAATGTAAGAAGAGCCTACAGGATTAAGCCAATGGTCCACTTAGTCCAGTATCCCGTTCTCACAGTGACCAACCAGCATTCTCCCCTGCTATGGCTTCCAGCAACTGATATTCAGAAGCATTACTCCATCCAAGGCAGCAAAGCATACTCATTTTGCCTCAGTCTTTGCTAGCCTTAACCTCATTGAATTTGTCCAATCCTGACTATTACTGTTTTTAAAATGTTATATAAAATTCTGCAAAACAGAGTGCTGAAAAACTAATAAACTGAGAGTCCTTAGGGACCAAAGAAAAAGGGACAATTTAATACCTGTTTGGTTTGATTTTATTTCATTTGTAAGCAGGTAAGAATCCCTTTTGGCCTACGAATGAATAAGGCTAATGCAACGATTCAGGATGTTGGAGCACTTCAATTACTTTCCCTTAGTACAATAGGGTCCATGTTTTGTAACCCTGAACTTTTGCAAGCCATTCCCTCTAACCCTTAGCACTTTCTGGAGGAAGCCTCTACCAATGCAGGTCTCAGCACCTGGCTTGCAGCGAGGGATGAGTGTGAACCAGGACCCAACAGAAGCCTGAGGAAGCCTGGGAGAAGTTAAATAATCTGCAATGTGATGACAGTACCAGAGATATAGTCATACCTTATGTTGTGTCCGCTTCATGTTGCGTCTTTTCGTGTTACGTCCCACGGCAACCCGGAAGTACTGGAACGGGTTACTTCCGAGTTTCACCACTCACGCATGCGCAGAAACGCTAAATTGTGCAGAAGCGCCAAATCGCATTGTGCGCCTGCGCATACACAGCTCTTTGAGCTGCGGGCATTTCACATTATGGACGGGCCTCCGGAACGGATCCTGTCCGTAACACGAGGTACCACTGTAAAGCGAGCTAGGGTGTGTTTTTTTGAAAAAAAGTTATGACCTAAGTTGTGTAGTATAGCAATATAAGTAAGTATACACACATTTTAAAACTTGCTGCTAGCAAAATATGGAGCTGCCCGGCACATTCAAATACATTTTTAATGGGGCAAATTTAATATTTACATTTTAATTTATTTCTATTTAATATTTAGTTTTTAGGGGTTTTTTGTTGTTTATTTAACCAGTAGCAGCCTGAAGAACAAAGAGCAATTGGAAACATCTGTGGTTATTCAAAGCACAGGTAAACTGAGACAAGGGGGAGAAGCAAATCATTTCTAAAATGAAATCTCAAAAAGCATTTACGTATGAAATTTAAATCCTGCGATTCGTTGTAAACACCACCAGCATGGGCTACAATAAACATATGTAGATCAAATAAATACAAGATTAAGTAAAATACACAATCGGGTTTCTTTTTATAAAATAAAAAAGCTGTCTCCATATGACTATAATTCAATGCAAGCTAATTCCCCTTACACAAAGGTTTTCAATCTTTTTGAGTCCATGGCTCCCTTGACCAACTACAATCTTTCTGCGGCACCCCTGTGGGGAGCAGAAGAGAAGTTACATCATCTCTTGTCTGCAGAGCTGGCAGCCACTCACCTCTTTTCAAACACCTTCCCTTGTGGAGTGTTCCCACAGCCTCCTCTCTGCTCCACTCTCCTTGCCGCCCCTGCTCTCTATCTAAGCTGCCCCCCAAAGAGAGGTGCCGCCTCACACTGCCACTCAGGGGGCTGGGAAGCACCCCCTGGCCAACTCCAGAGGCATGATTTGCCTGGGCAGCTTGTACCTAGGCCTGATGTCACAAACTGCTGTCCATGCCTTATGGAGGCACAGATGCAAGAGGCACACTGGTTGAAAACACTGCCCTAACAAATTGCAAGAACTTTCTAATCCGTCTTCCATCAGGTAGAAACCTCAAGAAGATACCATACCTGTCAGAGAGCATCAAAGGACAATAGATCAGTTGCACTACTTGTTCCTCTGTTCGCTCAAAAAACCACACAATTTTAGAAGAGGAAATGGCAAGACTCCCTGCCCAAGTGCTACTTAGGCTGCATAGAGACACATCAAGCTGAAACCGGAAGAGGCAGTTTTGTTGCTCTATTAAAACATGTAGTTTTCCCACTATGATGCAAGTTTTTTTGTTTTGCTTTTTTAACTGGTTCTGCAGGCTTGAGTTAGACTGGATGGTGCCTACTGGCTAATGTGTGCGTTTACAAACCTACCTTCCCCAGTTCCCAGAACAGCTTTGCAACACTCCAAAAATATTTGCAGCAGTGTGTGTGTGTGTGTGTTTATTTTAAGTAGGATTAGGATAAACAAATAAATGCATAAACTACAGGTAGTAGTTTGAAATTTATATTTCAAACCATTCAAACCACAGGTAAGCCTGACTGAAGCATGGAAATAGCGACAGGACTAGCAGATGAATCGCATCTGATACACTGGTACATGCACCTATGATGCAAATTGTGAAAGCATGCAGAGGTCAGGCACACAATGCGCAAAGAAAGCCTGTTGTGATGCATCCTTTTACATTACATCTGTCATCACCCACAGTTTCCACCATATTTCGATATGCAATAATGTTCAGGTTCATTGTTCAAATGGGCAGAATGAAGCTCTTCTCTTCCCTTAACAAGCAGAGGAATCAAATGACTGTCGCAGTCACTAGTCAGGGACAGCCTACCTTGTTGATTTATAGCACAGAGAATTACTGAAAAGAGGTTAAGAACAGCACTAATATAAAATCACACAGCTGAGTCCAGTAGTAATTCCAGGTAATCTTAGTGTCATGAATGACACATCCACTGGTTTAAACAGCCTCTATAATAAGGATTTAAGAAACTCGAATTTTCTGTATGCTTCTCCAGAGTTAAAAATACACCATGCATGTGCACACTATATAGTTATAAAACTATCAAACTATATTCAGGCAGTATCATTCTTCTATATTGTTCTTGGCACTCTCCTCCCTTCTTAATGAAAGCCAGCTAGCAAAATAAGGGCAATTCTCTCTCGAGATTTCCCAGTATCAAAAAAACAGAGACTATTGCATTCATACTACCAATTTCAAATTTGGCAGACAACAAACAATCTTTTTTTAAAAAAAATAATCCTCCTCCTTTTGATCACAGGAAATTGCCTTGTGTCAGACCATTGGGTCCATCTACTCCAATACTGTATATTGCATCCTGCAGTGACAATCCAAACTTTTGGATAAGGAACCTTCCTAGGCTTACCTAGGAGATACCAGGAATTGAACCTAGAACCTTTTGCATGGAAAACATGTGCTCAGCAGAGTTCAAGCATCTTCTAGATATGTTGCAAGATCTTTATTGTTATTATTTGGGTGACAATTTAATAGCCAGGGATAAGTAAAGGTCATATTAACAGTGCCATTAAATATCTGAGACTCATGTCCTTCCACTTCCCCCCTGAACATCCTGCCACTACTCACTTTTGCCTATCGGAGTTCCAGAACCATGGCTACATCAAAAACTTGGGGCTGTAAAATGTCACTAGAAAAAGTTGGAAGGGTAAAATTCTGGGGAAACGGACAGCAGGACAACTTCCCAAAGGGATTAAACCTCACCTGCTCATTTTATCTCTGCTACAAATCACCTCCTTCCAAGGAAGCTTTAGAGTTAACATTCTACATAGCTAATGTGATGCTGGAAAAGCTTTGGTCCTCCAGATGTTACTAGACTACAACTTCTATCATCCCTAGCTTTTGGCTGCATTGATTGGGGCTGATGGGAATTGGAGTCCAACACATCTCAAGGCTGAAGATTCCTCAGCCCTGTATAATGGATCCTTTGGCCTTATGAATAGGGAAAAGTACAGATCTAAAAGAATCATTAGATATAGTGAAGAATATGCAGTCACGTACAAATGGCTACTTATGTTTTAGGGCTAAGCAAATATAAGGAGAGGGGATGAACGCCACCCATGATTTCATCAATGACAAAAGGTGATTGGGGAGAAGGACTGTTTGAAAGAGCACAAAAGTGTTCTTCTACCGGGGAAGCATTTCCCTAAATGGCTTTCATTAGCCCACAGTGGCTCCATCGTGTTCACTATGCAATCACTGGTCAACTAGGATAAACTAAAAGCACTGATTTCATGTTAAACTAGCTTTGATTGCTCTTAGTTTCAGTAGCACATAGCCAAATCCAATTGTCCACACTGTGTCCTGATATCATCATGTACACTACAAGATCCTGATTGGCTAGAATCATTATAAAGAGGAGAAAGTAGCCCTAAAGAGAAGGGAAAAGCAACACATGGCAGCAAAGAGAATGGAAAGTGAACACTCCAGATACTTAAATGATCTTTGGAGAAGGCTTCCCACCACCTAAATACTGAAATCGATGAGCATTCAGCAAAGTCATATTGTACTTTAATATTGCAAATCCACATGCTTTAGATTTAGAAGCATTTGGGGCTGCATTAAACAGATTATGGAACTGTGTGTACAATGTGGATCTAAAAACAACTTGCTAATATGATGCAGTTCTGTTATTCAGAACTTTAGTTTCCCTTTCTTAAATCCACCCTACGGTGCCTATTCCAATCCAAAATAGCCTTTTAATGTATTTTTCTTCCTAATTTTGGCTGAAAACATAATGAAAATGGCCATAACACACATTAAGGGTTGAAATTTACATCTGGCTACCACTATAAATGCTCTGATATCATAATTATTAGGTTAGAGCTGCCAAAAGCCTCAAAGATATACAACTTTAAACACACACACACACCCTAGTACAGTATAAAAATTACAGTTTTATGAGTTTCTGCTGAGGTCTGTAGTGACCCATAAAAATCCCTCCCTTCAACATATTTGAAGACATTTCAAAGATTGGCCTCTTATGAAAATTCCTTATTCTCCAATGGACCACTTAAGTCCTGTACATTCTAACAGACTGCAGTTTTACTACAGGACTATTAAATATGTATTACTAAAAGTATTTTAGCTACTTAAATGTAGATTCAAAAGTCAGCTTTTACTTCCCCCATACCCAGCTGACCTTTGCCATCTTTCTGCTAACTTTGAGTAACTGTAATCCATATGTAGAAGTGCCCACAGTTTACTATCCATTATATCAGCAAGGCCATTGCTCTGGGTAGTGGCAGCCCAAACCAGAAAAAAAAACCAGAAGCAATATCTCACACTGTCCTCTCTTTACAAAGCAGCCTCAGCCACAATACGACTCCAGTGGCTGCTCCCAGACGTTGTGTGCAAATGGTCATTTCCAGCATTCCAGACAACCACTGAGATCCACAAACATTAATTTGAGGGCAGGGGAAAGTTTGGGGAATAGATTGATTTTTTTTACTTACTATATTTACTTCCCTCCATTCATCAAGTTCAAGTCTCCTCCCCCATACCTTTAATCAGAAATGCCAAGGGCTGAACGTGGAACTTTCTGCATGCAAATAAATAATGTATTCTTCCTCTGAGCTAGGTTGAAAGGTATTTTAATTCTGTATTAAACACCTTTTTCTCTAGGAATCACACACCCTTAGGCACAGGGTTGTGAATAATTCAAAATTATTCTATTATGGCAAAATGATTCTGCATTGAATTTGTCTCCTTCATACCTTGTTTTTCTTCAGACTTTTGTAATAAAATTTCCATAGGAGCAAAGATTCTTCTTTGCTGGTCATAATGATGCATCACCTTTTGAATTAGCAGATGTTTCCCTCCTTTATCATTTTCTCTTCAGTTCATTATTTATTCCATTTTAATCTGCACTGTTCTGCATTTGCCATCTGTTACAGACCAGGCCCTTAAGATATCTTAAGCCTTGAAGCTTTCATTCTCCTATAGTTCACTTTCTTAAAATGGAGGCAAACTATTCCGAAACGGTCAACCAAGAAGACTAGTTACAGAAACTGAGAGCCAATGGGATCCCTGGAGACTATTTTTGAGATTACGTTAATCATGCCCGTTAATTCCAATGGGTCTACCCTGAGTAGAACTAGCATTGCCTTCTATAGGTTGTATCCCAAATTGGGCTAGGTGGAGATACAGCTTGACTTCATATAACGCGGCTTCGTATGTTTCAAGTCCTGTCAAAATCAGTGGGAGTTATTCCCTTGAAATTTCAGAGACTGAAACCTGCTCCTCAATAAAATCCCCAAGGTTGCTTCCACTTTCATGTGATATAGAAAAGCACTAGACAGATCATGCCACAGCTTTATTACCTGGAAAATGAGGCACAAAAATGCATCGCCTCCTACCTAACACAGGGGTTGAAGAACTCTTTCTGCCCGTGGAGCCCATTCTCACATGGGCAGCCTTCCAGGAGCCAACGATGGGTTGGATGTGAAGCCAACAGGAGCAGAGCAATGGGTAAGACTCTTATCTAAGAAGAGTAGGCTCCACTCCAGCCCTGCAAATGCCAGAGACTTCTACCCCCTCCATTTTCTATCTAGGAAAGCAAAAATTCAAGGACAAATTCCAACCAAGTAACAGGATGTGGAAAAGGGCCAGTGAGGGCTTTGAACTAGAGAGTGTCCCAAGGGTCAGATAAGTCTTTGGCTAATTAGCCTATATATGACCTTTTAAACTGGGGGGAGGGGTATTATTTTGGTTTGTTATTATGGTGTGCATTTCTGTGTTTTTATATTGTAAACAGCCCTGTGATCTTCAGATGAAGAGTGGTATAGAAATTTAATAGATAATGATGATAATGATGATAATAATAATAATAAGGTCTGAAGAACCACATTCAGCTTGTGGGCTGGAGGTCCGTTCCCCAAACCTAATAAGCTGAGCATATAGATTGCACATTGGACTAAAAAGAAATAAAACTTATTAGAACTCTGCAATTCAGAGCAATATCACATCTGTGCAGCCAAATGACATATTTCCCTTCCAACTCATCAAAATATTTTTATTTTTTTTGCATCTAATCACAGCAAACCAAGAATTTTATCTCCTTATCTCTAGACTTAACTTCTCAATTTCTTGAGAAGATGTGGTTTAAAATCCAAGTATATTTCATGCTGCAGAACCTTAATTGAAAACACCTCGATAAACAAAAAGGAAAGTATGATTTAAATAAACTATAAACCACCCACTTTCTGCAATGCATTATGAGAGGTGAACTATATCATTGCAGATGATGAACATTCAAAAAATCATATTATCTGAAAAATTAGTGTATTTTAAATTATGCTTTATGGCAGGGGTCATAACTCTTATTATTGGCCATGCTAGCTAGGGCTTATGGGAGCTGGATGGCGCTGTGTGGATACACAGCGCCATCCAGCTCCCATAAGCCCTAGCTAGCATGGCCAATAATAAGAGTTGTGTTCCACACTGGCTATTCATACTTAGAACATTCAAAAGGGGCAACAAAAATAAAAGTTTGTCAACAGTCAAAAATAGACTTGCTAAGCAAAATGCATTAATCCGTTTATTTAGCTTTATTAATATGTATAACTCTGATTCTGCAGATCGCCATAATTTACATAGAGCTTTAGAAGCATATATATAATCTAAATGGAAACATAAGCAAGTTGCAATCAGATTCAATGAAAATATAGAATCTGATTGCAACTTGCTTATGTTTCCATTTAAATTATACGTAAGATCCTACTCCGCACTGCTTGTGAGAACACTCCGGGTTACATGATGTATGCAATTAACAGCAGCAACTAAAAGCCAGGGGTAGCCAATGTTGCAAACTTCAATTGTATGCTACAACTAATCATTGGCCATACTGATTGGGGCTCCTGGGAGCTGAACTCCAAAACATCTGGGGGGACACCAAGATGGCTACACCTGATTTAAAATAATAATAATAAATTATTATTTATACCCTGCCCATCTGGCTGGGTTTCCCCAGCCACTCTGAGCGGCTTCCAGCAAAAGACTAAAAATACATTAAAACATCTGTCATTAAAAACTTCCCTAAACAGGGCTGCCTTCAGATGTCTTCTAAACATCAGAGAGTTGTTTATTTCTTTGATATCTGATGGGAGGGCGTTCCACAGGGTGTGCGCCACTACTGAGAAGGCCCTCTGCCGAGTCCCCTGTAACCTCACTTCTCGCAGTGAGGGATGGAGACTCTCCTTCAGGTATACTGGACTGAGGCCGTTTAGGGCTTTAAAGGTCAGCACCAACACTTTGAATTGTGCTCGGAAACGTACTGGGAGCCAATGTAGGTCTTTCAAGACCGGTGTTATGTGGTCTCAACGGCCGCTCCCAGTCACCAGTCTAGCTGCCGCATTCTGGATTAGTTGTAGTTTGTGGGTCACCTTCAAAGGTAGCCTCACGTAGAGCGCGTTGCAGTAGTCCAAGCGGGAGATAACCAGAGCATGCACCACTCTGGCGAGACAGTCTGCGGGCAGGTATGGCATACCAGATGGAGCTGACCTGGACACAGAATTGACCCTCCAAAATGACTCCCTTTCGGCCAATCCAAAGAATTAGACCTGCCAGTGGGAATATTTACTCCTGCCCTTTGATTAGCAGGTTCCTGTGTCACCTTGCAATGGACTTTTGAAAGTCCCCATTACATACTCACAAGGCAATCTGATACACGGCAGACATTTAGGTCCCACTGAGATCAATGGGGTTTACTTCCAGATGAGGGGGTATAAGTCCCATTGCTGCCATTAGTTTAGCAAGAAAGCACTGTGTCCATGCCAGTATCAAGCTAGCTTTTGCATCTTTGCATGACTTCGCCCATGCAGTTCAATAGCATAAGAATTTCTGCGAGTTCTGCTTTCCTACTGCAATAGGTAGGCAATTATTACATATACATTTCTATAGACCCGAGAATAGAAAAAAATGTACTTCTTTTTTTCCTATATTTAATTGACCAGATTTAGCTACCTTCATGCAAATACCTGCTCTAATTCTTTTTTTAAAAAAATTGCCTGCAGACATCATTATTCTTATTTACCTAAAGGCATACTGAGTGTTTAGCTCTAAAGGAGAATATTGTGCCCTTGCAAGTTGCTTTGACTTTTGAAATTTGTCATTTCTGTGACATAATCCATGTTAGCCCCTCAGCCACTTGTCAACATGCCTATCATTTAATAAAGCCTGTAAAAAAAGAAACACAACACACACACACACACCTTAGAATAGAACAGCCTGCTCGAGGAGCATAATGTTGCTTTTGCTTTTGTGGTTTTCCTTCATTCATTCTTATTAGCATCATGCTTACTCTTAAAGAAATAATCATTCTAATGTCAAAGAAAAATCTGGACCTACGTTACTGGAATTTTAAAAATAAAATATTCCATTCGAAGAGAAAGGGAAGGTAATATAAACAAGAAGCATTCCAATGGTAAAGAGGGAGTGAAATGGGCAAAAAACATAAAGCAAAATGACATTATCTGAAAGGTTAACTTATATGCCCGAGCTTTAGGGGTGAAGATAAATGCTGTGCATACACCATGCATTTAAAGCACATTGCTTCCTTCATGGGAATTGTAGTTTGTTAAGGGTGATGGAAACTGTAGCTCTGTGGGGGTTAAAGTATAGTTCCCAGGATTATTTAGGAAAAACAATGTGCTTTAAATGTATGGTTGTGTAAGCAGGCAAAGTCTCTGGGCAGTGTCTGCTGTAACATTGGGCCTTGCCCAAATGTGCTTGATCTAGGTCTACTGTGTGCCAGCATCTCATTTGATTGAGAAAATGTAGCACACACTCATTTTCACTCCCTCTGCCCACCATGAGATGACTGTGAGCCAAAGCCCCTCATCATATGCAAGTTTCAGTCCAACTAAGGCTTTCAGTATCATGTTTCCACCCCACAATTTTGCTTATTTGCTTATTTAGTTGCATTTGTATGCTGCCCTTCTTCAAAGGAGATTGTGGTAGTATACCTAGTCTCCCTGTACCCAATTTTATCCTCACAAGAAAATTGTGAGGTAGGGTTAATAAAAAAATCAGATATTATTTACATTTCTGAAAGTAGCGAGAGAGAATGAGAGAGAGATCATTTCCTGGGGTGACATACACAACCAGTTTATGAGAAGATTAACAGTGGTCTTCAGATCTGTGGGATTAGGACAAGTTACCTTCTTCCTTCTGTGCCCTCATCCATCATCTCCCAGAAAAATGTTCCTGTCTTAACCAGGCAGCTCTCCTAGAAAGGAATATCCCCCATCAAAACTAAATAATTTTTTATGACATGCAAAGCACAAAGCATATGGTATACATTATATTAACACTAGTCCTTGTCTAGCTAGGCTAGGTCCAGATGTTAATCTGGAGTTGACCTCAAGTTGACATGCAGACTTTACAGTAATAGATTTGATCCAGCTGTTTGGTTTACAGGCTTTTGCCTCTTGCGCTGTGCTGTACACAACACAGTGGCACCAACCAGCCTATTTACTGCACACCCTACCAAGTCAGATTACAGTTATTAGTCATGGCTGGATAAAATATCACTTTCAAAGAAAAACAATAACAGCAAAGGAAGACAATATTGACTTCTGGAAGTTTAATACCCAGAAGTCAGCCAGCCAAACCTACGTGTCGGAAATGAAATAAGACACATATGCAAGTGCCTTCAGCAAAAGAAACTCATGTGCACGTGTGCAAATATTAAGAACCATGTTTTAGGAAGTGTACATTTTAAAAATGAAATTCTAAATGGTCCCAACTTGAAGAAGGCAAAAGAGAAAGCACAAAAAGAAAAAAGAAAGGGCAGGAGCTTTGCTCTGACAGCATGAATGCCTCTAGTTATGTTTAAATTATTTAAAACAGTATTAAAAAGTGGGGGGAACCGCAGTAAATCTTCTCAACCCTTACTTTGGAATAGTCATGCACAGATTCAGGCACACAGATCCAAGTCCCACAATAAAGTTCAAAGTAAGCACACAGATCCTATTCCTTTCCCAATGGAGAAGATGAAGGAGCATGGTGTCTTCAGTATGTTGATGCTACCCAGCTCTGGTTCTCTGTTACATCCAAAACAAGTAGGACCTGGACAGATGCCTGGATGCAGCTGTGGGCTGGATGAGGGACAATAAGCTGAATCCTAAGAAGATGAAGGCACTGTGAGTGGGTGGTTCATGGGTCCAAGACTTGAGTTTATCTCTTCTGTGGCGCAATGGGTCGGTGCATCTGGCTGTTAACCAGAAGGCTGGTGGTTCGAGCCTACCCAAAGATGGATGTAGGCAAAATTCCTGCACTGCAGGTGGTTAGACTTGGATGACCCTCAGGATCCCTTCCAACTCTAGAATTCTATGATTCTACCTGCTCTGGGTGGGGTTGCACTTCCTCTTAAGGAAGAGGTACACAGTTTGGGGAGTGCTCCTTAATCCACCATTGTCACTGGAGGAGTGGACATTTTTTGCTTAGCCACAACCACCATGTATTGGTAACCTTAGAAATTTGAATTACTGCAGGCACCCCCTCCCCCTATGTGGGGCTGCACTTTAAGGTGGTTCAGAAGTTGTAGCTGGTACAAAACACAACAGCTGGATTACCAAGTAGGGCACCTCATTGCACACCTAACACCTGTCATGAAGGAACTGCCTGGGCTGCCAATTTGCTCTCAAGCCAAGTTCACAGCTGGGGAGGCATCTTCTTCTTCTCTTTAGACCTCACAATTGTGGGTGTGTCTCAGCAGTGGTTTGACCATGTGACTGTTTATTATGGGGGGAAATTACAGCCCACTCTTCATCTGTACTGATAATGGGGGGGGGGGCATAATAAACTGGTGCATAAACTGGACTTCTTCCAGCACAAAGGCTGCATTCCCTTGTAGGCAACATGACAGGAGCTGCATGCCAGTGCTGGGAAGGGTCAGTGACACAGGCAAGTGAAGCAACAATTATGGCTCTTAGTATTGTAGTATGGGCTCCATTCCAGCTGTGCAAAAGCCAGAGGTTTCTATGCTCCTTTCCCATCTTGCTGTCCACTTGAGCAAGAAGCATCATAGTTCAAGGAAGCTTTCCAACCAGGCAAAAGTACTTGAGACTATAGAGCTAGGCTGATGAGGGGCATGGCGCTGGGAGCATCCTGAGGAATAGACAGAGTGACTGGGGGGGGGTGCATTTGGCCCGCAGGGTAGAGGTTCCCTACCCCTGGTTCCTCATAGGAAGTGTGCTTGGTAGGATTGTCACAGATGGAGCCTCTTGTATTTCTATGATTCCAGCTGGGAGGGCATTCCATAACACTGGTGCCACTGGTAAAAAGGCCCACCTCTGTATTACTATGTTGATTATTATCAGGCCATAGCAAGGGAATCAGGGCACTGCATATGCTTTAATAATTAAACTTTCATTTCAATTAATGTACTATAAGCATGAAAAGTGCTTTTTTAAGAAATAAAAAATCCTAACTACAATTTAAGTAATTTTGAAATTTTCATACTAAATTTAGCACTGCCTCTTGGACAAAACAGGGAGGTAGAGATATTCCATTCTTTTTCTCTTTGATGTTGAGTTTGGTGTCTGCAGGCAGGAAGCAGTACATGAAAAATCTTCATGAGCTCCCTTCCTTTGTGCTGGAGGGCAGAGAGGGTTTGTTAATTTGTTCGTTTTCTCTCTGTGTGGGTGTTTTAGCAGGAAGGCAAATTACATTCCCACCAACAATTTAATTTGCTTTCTATAGCTCATCCCCCAAAAAACAGTAAAGCATAATGGGGGAAGACTCATACCAAATAAATGTTTCTGAAGTTTAAGACACTCTCTCTGTGTGTCTCTTTCTCTCTCTCTCTCTCTCTCTCTGTCTTTTTTTTCATACAAGCATTAATTCTGATCATTAGCCTCTGCTTGTCCAAACGTCCAAACCAGGAAACTACTTTGTACAAACCAGGATTGCAAACCATAATTGTTTGGTGGATTTGAACCAACCCATTGGGCAACTCTCAGCCTCAACACTCCTGCAATATGGGGATAATTCTACTACGTCAATTTTACAGGTTTGTCATTTCGATTACTGAACGTTCAAAATGTGCTGCAGCTACCAGAGAGAGAGAGAGAGAGAGAGAGAGAGAAGTAGCTTTCATTTCTTTCACAAAATACACCCAGGTTTTACTGAGTCTCCCTTTGGAACATCAGCCAGTTAAGAATGGCCCATTACCATGACTGTATTCACATAAAATCTTGTATAGTCCAGATTGTGGCCACTGGTTTTGCACCTGGTTTTACCACCTGCCATATAAGGAATTGCAGCTTTTCAGTGCAATTTCAAAGGTGCCTTTTCTAATCTAAAAGAGGTGTGTAGGAACCCCCACCATGTATCCCACGCGTCTTCAGACCCCAGGGATTCTCTTTCTTTCAGAAACTGCCTGGGTGAGCGCTTTACTCAACCAAGTTCAGAGTCTTTCTCATCCGCACAGCCCTTCAGAGACTTGTGCATTTGTCTTGATTCCCCATTAATCCCTCTTTCATCAGGTGTGCAAGTTAACCCTTTCTCTCCTTGACTCAGAAACTCTGCCTTTTTTGTCCTGCCACCCACACTGTATCCTAAGTCATTGTGGCAAGGCTTGCCCACAACACAACTCTTTACTCTTTTCAGTTTCTGCTACTCCTTCCCTGTCCTTATTCCCTCCTTGTTTGGAATCCCTTCTAAAGTTGATGCCTGCCCTGCCATTCTCCTCTGTCTGATTGAGTTTCTCCTCCAGCAGTGCCACCCTGTGTGGTTTATCTCTGCAGCTGGCACACACTGTGAGTGAGGAGCTGCTGCTGCACCAGCTGGCCCTGACAAAGGGAGGGGGTGTAGCAGCTTTATATGATATGCCTTGTTGTGGCCAGTGAACTGCCATACACAAGACTTTGCACCAATTTCATGGGAATCAGTACTCCATTTGCAAGGGCACTGAACCAAGAGGGAGGAGAGCAGAATAGTTTGGAAACAGGATGTTCAAAAGTTCAGCTTTCCATGCCTTAACTTGCCTGAATGCCTCATCAGAAGCCGCACCATGCATCCTGGAGGTATAGATGGAAAGAGTGCAATACAGGGCCTAACTCTGTAGAGAGGCTTCCCCTCTTATGGCCATTAGATTAGCAGCAAAAACTTTTTCGTTCTGCCAGACATTTAAATAAGAGTTCTCTCTTCTTTTATGGTTCTGTTTCAAGATTCTCTCTTTGTGCTTGTTCTGTTTATATACATTTTTGTTAAAGGATTGAAAGGTGAGGTACACATTATTTTGTAAATAAATAAAACTGTGTGATGCGGACTAATTTCTTAAGTAAAACACTTAAATACCTGCAGCAGGGATGAGGAACCTACAGCTTTTGTCAGACTCCAACTCCCATCAGCCCCAGCCAGCATGGCCAAGAATCAGGCATGATGAGCATTGTAATCCAACATATGGAGAACCACAGGTCCATCCCTGACCTACAAGGTCTTTTATGGAGTGCCAATAGCTCAGTAGTGAGCTCCAACTTCTCATCAGTTTGGGAACATCTCCAATTCTGTAAGCATCTTGGCTAACACACTTCTCCCCCCCCCCCATACGATGCATCCAAACACAATGAAGCAATCCAAATATTTTGAAGAGAAGACCTAAGGTTACATTGTATCCTCAAAAGACCTGTTGGGAAACCCAAGAACATCCACTTTGCATTTTTATTAAATGTCTAAAATGCTCTAAGTTACTGTAGGTATCTGACGGATGTATTACCATAAAGAAGACTGATTGCTCAAATTCTTTAAGGTAGCCATTCATTTGTGATGACTTCACAAAACATGACATGGACACTTTCACTACCATTTTGGAATGAGTGTTCTTTGAACGTACAAGCCTTAGAAGCGTGCGACACTCGGTGTTCAAAACTCCCGTTGTTCAAAGCGTATTTTGCAACAGGGAATTTCATTGACGTGAGCAGTTTCTGAGCTCTGCGCCTAAGATTTCCAATTAAAACTGCAGAGTGGAAGGAAAGGAGGACCCTTTTCTGCCTCCCCACTTCCAGCTACTCTCTGTAGACTGGAGAAGAGACCCTCTTAAGAATATTAGGGGGGTGGGCAGGGGAAGGACTAGACCATGTGAAAAATGAATATAATATTTTAGCGGCAGTTCATTCATTTTCAGCTTTGCATTCTTGTTATAAAAAAGTGCGCCTAGACATTCCGTTGTTGCGCCCATAACCTAGGTTTAAGGTGCCATTTAGCTCCTAGCTTTTATATCTCAGTTTCTAACACTGGTGACACTACCATAACACTCCCTTGTGAATTAGACACCAGTGTTTGCAAGACAAAGTTGGGAAGTTGAAGGAAACACCACAGCTTTTATTGCAACTTTACATTAAACCAAAAAGTTACCAGCATGGGTTCTTAAGCAACAGAGGTTACATTTTATTCACACTCTAAATGTTGAGATAGTTCGTGCTATTTAGATGTCTCCTTTATTTAACTACCACAAAATAACCTCCTAGCACCAACAATGTTCTTTTGCCATAACAAGAATAGCCCTTCTCTGCTTTGACCTCTTATCACAGGCTATAAACAATGTTGCTTCCACAAACTGGTTTTCCTCATAATAAGCTAACTTTTCCACCGTGTAAAACTCAGAAAAATAACCACTTCAGAATGTCAGCCAACAAACTTTTCATCATATGTTACTCATGCCCCAAACAATACAGTCTTTCAACAGAAGAGAACCACATTAAAAGAACGGCGCATCAAAGGATTTGGTCGGTGTGCTTCTTCTTTTTTAAAGAAAGTGAACTTACATTAAGGAAAACAGATTCTCTTTTAAAACAAATATCCCTTTTAAAAAAATCTTTAAAAATCGAAGTTGAGCAACACTTCTTTACTTCTTTGCATGTATGATACAAGCTTTCTATTAGAAAATATCCAATTATACACTTTAAAAACTGATGCCTGGGGTTGCTCATTTTCCTCTCCCCCACCCCGTCCTTCTTACCTTTTGTGCCATGGCTTTTAGACTGCAAAACTTGCAACAGGATAAAACTGTTTTAAACTAAACAACTTAAAATCCAAAGCTCCAAACAGGTCACACAATCATAGCTTAACAGCGAGGGACCCCTGGCAGCTTCGTGGCTGGTGATCTCTGAACTAGTCCATGATTAAGATAAATAAGAAAAAGGATAGCAAAATAACTCTGGAGAGGGGCGTGTGCTCCTGAGGTTAGCTCTCAATTCGCAAATGGTGTTTTTGCAAGGAACCAGCGTTATAGCTTTACTGGATCAGCTATGGGAACACCCCAAGTGAGTGAAAGGAATCTGGTTTGGATGTAAAACTAAGCCAAACTACAGTTTAGTGCAGTGCAGGCATAGGCAAACTCCGGCCCTCCAGATGTTTGGGACTACAATTCCCATCATCCCTAGCTAACATAACCAGTGGTCAGGGATGATGGGAATTGTAGTCCCTAACATCTGGAGGGCCGGAGTTTGCCTATGCCTGGTTTAGTGCAAATGCACAGGCTCCCCAGAAGATCACGACTGCTTTGATTATCTTTTGTTCCTGCTGCTGCAAGCCAATGCATGGTTTGGTGTGTTGTGTGAACTTGGGCTTGTCTCACTACAGACAAACTATGAGCTGTAGCCAAAGTCTGATGACTTACTGAATGTAGTCTGTCTGGAGGAGACAAACCACAAGCGAGGGTTTGGACTAAGTCAAACCACAGCTTGTCACACAGAAGTGTTGTAACTGAAGGACCTAGGAAAGAAGTAAGCGAGATCTCCTCACACCAAGCCATGGTTTGACAGTGTATTATGTGTGAACTGAGCAACTGAAAGACTGATTTTTTATTTTTTTTAAGGATTCAATTACATTAACAAAGCTACACACTTGGGCGGGGGGGGGGGGGGAGAGAAAACGTACTTTTAATGCTCCATATTCTGAAGCTGCCAGCATTTGGCAATCAAAATGTTACATTTGCCGGATCCTCTCAGCCCCACTCAATCCTACAAATTGCTGAGGGAAGAAACTGGCTCTGATCCTGGAAAGCGATTTTGTCTTTGCTTGGGTAAGCACCTCAAGCTGAAGCCCAAATTTATATTCATAGAACAACTGTCCTTTGAAATTAAACTATTTGCTGACACCTCCTGCAAAGAAAGGGCCAGAGTCACAGCAGTTAGTGCAATACAGAATAACTGATGACCACAGGAAAGTTGCGGGGGGGGGGGGGAGCGGGGAGCGCTAAAGACAACTCATTTTCATTCAGAGCCTCTTTTGAAAGTCCATCACATTTGACAGATGACACAGACCAAAGCGCAAGCAAATAGTGAATAGTAGCTTTTAGTCCAAAACACAACATTTCTGGTTCATGCTTACCCAAATAAATGGAAGCAATATTATTATAGATACAGATTTACAGCAAGTTTCTGCAGCAACAGGTCATCACAACAAGGTCTTTTATCTATTTTAGCCACACAAAATTCAGATAAAACAGTATTCCACCTGCCTATGATAAAGAACTATTGACCTATTAGTATTTTTCCAAGTGGAAATTTAGTTATTTATAGGCAAACAGGGCTGGGGACTCTTTAAAATATGTATCTGGGGCTGTGTGTGCACCACTGTCTGCTGTGTATTCCCTTATGTGGCTGCTGTGCATATACCCCAATTATGTGAGCAGGAAGGAGAGAAGGTGAGATTCTAGGCCATTACTCCTGCTCCCTTCATCAAATACACGGCCATTAGTGGTTTGGGCAGAGGCAAGGAGGAAGAGGCTCAATTTGCTTCCATCTTGGGGTGAAGTGGATGCTGGACTGAAACTCCATCAGAAATACAAAGTCAAATAACCTGACATATTGCGCTTTTCAGTTTTAAAAAGGAAATCCAGATACATTGGATGGTATCCAACATTTAGATAAATTAAAACTAATGGACATGACTAATTTCCAGCGGATCTGCTCTGAGTATAACTGAGTTGAATACAACCCATATACTATATGCATAGCTACAAAACTGATAGAATCAAAGCAGAGGAGGAAAGCCCTTTTTGTTGCTAGCTTGAGAACACCTGCTTGCTGTTGTTCTTTCCCCTCTTCATTTCGATCAACTGCCTGCTCCTAAAAAGCCTAAGACTTTTAAAGGATTGGGCTCCTCGGGTTCCTCCACTGCCGCTTCCAGAATTCAGAGGCTTTGAAACACCCACTTCTGCTATCACATAAAGCTGCACAAAACACAGTGCTAATTTGAGCATCTTTTTAGATATCCTTTTAGATAGCTCCGCCACCCTAAGAAGTGTCAAAGGCACTTCCCAGCCAAAGGGATGCACACACTCTTTATTGTCAAAGATAACACAGTCGCTTTTACAGCTCTGCATAGCTACACACACCAAATCTAGTGTCTAAGAAACTATTCCCAGGTCTGCGTTTTATTGAGGGGACCACTCTTCTTCCACCAGATTGGGCACCTTCCTCCAATGGGCTGCACGCACCGCACACAGCAGGAAGCTATGCCTCCATGAAAGCTTCCTCTGCTCATCCCTCTTCAATCCCCTCTTGGTTCTAGGAGACCGTGATACTGAAGCACCTGGCCCTTCACTTGCCTGACCTACCTCTTCCTCTTCTTCCAAGCTATCCTGTGCTCTACCCTCCAGCACTGAAGCTTACTCAGCCCCTGACTGGTACGTTGTTGTTGTTTAGTCGTTTAGTCGTGTCCGACTCTTCATGACCCCATGGACCAGAGCACACCAGGCACTCCTGTCTTCCACTGCCTCCCGTAGTTTGGTCAAACTCATGCTGGTAGCTTCGAGAACACTGTCCAACCATCTCGTCCTCTGTCGCCCCCTTCTCCTTGTGCCCTCCATCTTTCCCAACATCAGGGTCTTTTCCAGGGAGTCTTCTCTTCTCATGAGGTGGCCAAAGTATTGGAGCCTCAGCTTCACGATCTGTCCTTCCAATGAGCACTCAGGGCTGATTTCCTTAAGAATGGAGGGGTTTGATCTTCTTGCAGTCCATGGGACTCTCAAGAGTCTCCTCCAGCACCATAATTCAAAAGCATCAATTCTTCGGCGATCAGCCTTCTTTATGGTCTAGCTCCCACTTCCATACATCACTACTGGGAAAACCATAGCTTTAACTATATGGACCTTTGTTGGCAAGGTGATGTCTCTGCTTCTTAAGATGCTGACTGGTACAGTTCCCCACAAATCACTGGCCCCCTCTCCCGAGTCAGACTCCATCACCCCTTCCTCCGGTGTGCACACATGTCAGCATCCTGCCAGTCCCTGACAAGAAGTGAAAGTAATGGCATCCCAGGAGAGGATGTCCTCTGTGGAAGCCCCTAGATCGTGGAGCTCCCTCTCTACAGAGGAGCATCTAGCACCTTTGTTGCATAACTATCACTGAATGCTGAAGAGGAAATTTTGTTTCGTAGGACCCACCTCTTTTGCTGAATTTACACCGTTCTGTTATGCCTAGTACTGCATTACCTGTTTTGATAATTGTACCTTATATTATTATAACTCTCCCAGAGACCTTATGGCAAAAGGCAGGTAAGAAGTATTATAAATGAAATTTGAGGGCTTTTCACAATCAAGCTGTGTATAAATTTTATGAAACAAATAAATACATATGAATAAGCATATGCAACATTTATGCAGATCCATATCCTCGTCTTCTTTTCTCTCTGATGTCTGATGCTCCCTGTTATGCAGTTTGTAGAGCCCTGGCTGTAGAAGGCACTGTGGTCTTCTGGGTATTTTTATCATTTTAATACATATTTTACGCTATTCCTTCACTCAGCCTCAGTGTACAAACAAACCCTTCTTCTGCAGTCTGGAGATAAAAAATACTGACTTGCCTAACCAGACTGTTGTGAGCAATGCAACAAGACAAATATGTGCAAATAGCTCTGTGCACTCTAAGCACAATATAAATGCTAATTATTATTATTATTAGATCACCCTGGGCTTCAAAAGCATTCAGCTGCTTTGAAAATCGATACCACGGGTAATCCATTTACTCAAAGCCACTAGATGTTAGATGCAGCAATGATTGTGATAAATGAGTCGTCAGCTGTCTTATACACAGCTGAGCAAAATACACCTGCTCATTCCTTTTGGAATAAAGAATATTAAAAGAGGTGCCAAGCAGAAAGCTGGACACACTGCAGGCAGATGTTAGACATGAAAGTCTTAGCATTTTCACTAAGTATTGATTGAAAAAAGCAAAGATACTTAAGAGGTCAGCCACAGCTGGCTTACATTAGAGTTTAAGCATGGAGTATACTCTTCTCTGCTCCTGTTGATTATTATTTAGATTTCTAACCAACTTATCTCCAGACAGAGTAGATTACAGCAGTAGTAGAAGAGGAAGCATACAATATATGAAACAAATATCAACTGGGTTTGCCTTTCTTAATAATTCCCACCCCCTTCTGCCACTTGCATATAGGATGGGAAATTTCAGGAAGCCATTTTTATTGAGCTTGAAATTTAATACATTCGAGTTTTCCTACAGAAAGTAATTTTTATTTTATAACTCCAGACCCCTACATTTCTTCTGCTTTTCAATAAAATAATTTGCCCCTGCAAGTAAACCCTTTGTCTTAGGTAGCTTACATCTATATCAGACTCCTATGCATGTTTATTTTGAACTTATGTAAATCCCATTATACTCAATAGGTTTACTCTCAGGTAAGTGCACACAGGAGCGCAGGTTTATTTCACACATGTTTTTTCAGATAATTTTCCACTGTAGTGGCTCTCATGGCAGCTCACAATAATAGACGTTTAAAAAAATAAAATAAAGCAAATTAGGGAACACACAAACAGTGAGGTCCCCAATGAGCAGCACAAATATAAATAGAAAGAAAGCAGGCAATAAAACAAGCAGATCAGCCCACTGCCACTTACAGTGAAGCAGGGAAATCAATACAAATGAATGAAACCAAGTAAAAACATCACCTGCAGAAGAACAAGCGAAATAAGAAATCTCACAGCTCCAACAGCAACTTGGAAAGAAAAGCCTTCAGGGGCTGCCAAAAACTTGACATGAGTGAATGGAGAAACACAACAGAAAACTCACAGCCTTACCAATGTAATCACACGAAAAACATGGGAAGCAGTGCAATATCCACTGGAGAACTCGGCAAGCATGGGCTTAGGCATTTCTGAAAATTTATTGGACTCAGGTCAATTCAAGGCTGAGTGTGACATAACAACAGATTGTATCCAATGTTAGTCATATCCAGAGTATGACCATTCATGGTAATGTACAGTATTACTATTACTACAGTGGTACCTCGGGTTACATACGCTTCTGGTTAAACACGCTTCAGGTTACAGACTCCGCTAACCCAGAAATAGTGCTTCAGGTTAAGAACTTTGCTTCAGTATGAGAACAGAAATCATGCTTTGGCAGCGTGGCAGCAGCAGCAGGCCCCATTAGCTAAAGTGGTGCTTCAGGTTAAGAACAGTTTCAGGTTAAGTACGGACCTTCAGAACGAATTAAGTACTTAACCTGAGGTACCACTGTATTACTATTATTCCTATCCCTATCCCTATTATTATATTCCACCTTTTTCCTTGACAGGGACTCAAGGCGGTTTACAGATAAAACAGAAACAACCAAAACCATGGAGAGAAAAACTCATCATTAAAAAAAAGTTAATATAATTAAAACTCACTCTTTCTTTCTTGTTTTCTTTCTTTCTCTCTCTCTCTCTCTATATATATATATGAGAGAGCTCTATTAAAACATACAGATCACTACAATAAAAACTTCACTGCACCAAGCTTGCTGCTTGGAAGGTTGGCAGTTAGAATCCACGTGATGGGGTGAGCTCCTGTTGCTCTGTTCCAACTTCTACCAACCAAGCAGTTTGAAAGCATACCAGTGCAAGTAGATAAATAGGTACTGCTGCAGCAGGAAGGTAAACAGCGTTTCCATGCACTCTGGCTTCCATCATGGTGTTCCGTTGAACCAGAAGTGGTTTAGTCATGCTGGCCACATGACCCAGAAAGCTGTCTGTGGACGCCAGCTCCCTTGACCTGAAAGTGAAATGAGTGTCGCACCCCATAGTTGCCTTTGACTGGACAACCCAGGGGTCATTTACCTTTACCCTCGTATTATCTAGAAAATTAATACAAGGAAAGACTGCAATTTCCAAAACGTTCCCTTCTGTTGAGCACTTAAGTTGTAAGACTTTTCTTGACATAGACAGAAGCTGAACTCAAGAAATGCTGAACATCTCTATAAGAAACCATCTGTCTGATATCAAGTCTGCCAAAAATGACAGAACTGCACTAGCAACATAGCTGGGAGCATAAATACCATTTGTCAGGGAACTGCCATCGGAAGGACAGGTGGTGAGAAGGCTTCAGGAGAATAGGAGAGCCTCTTCTTCAGCAGAAGAGGGAACCAGTAGGGGGAGTGCGGGAGCTCCAAAGGAAAGGGAGTCGGAGGGGAGGCTCTGGGATACTTCCAGTGAGAACAGCGAGGAGGTATCAGAACAGCCTTTAAGGACCCCCACCCCCCGCCGGAAACTGTCACGCAGGGAATCCAGGAGGCGCATGTCCGTGAAACAGCTTTTATGTTGGAAACGTTTCCGCAAACGCCCACTGTCAGATTCTACCAGCGACTGACGGAGCCATGCTGAAGGGCTCCGCTCAAGGCAGGGTTTCACTACACTGAGTGAGCTCTGAGGGATCCAGCTTCAACGCACAAGCAGCTCATTATCCCACCACAGCAATCTGACAGTCCCTGAAAGCAGCTTGTGCAAAGAGAGGCATCATGAGCAACCCAGCCGGAGCCGGAGATGGGGGAGCAGCTGCAGCCGGTCCTAGCCTGGAAGAAAGGTACAGGATGTTGGAGGTACAGTTAGCTCTGCAAACGGCGAGGCTGGAGGAGAGGAGGGCTCATGATGCAGAAAAGGGGAAAGCCGCCCAGCTCTCGAGGAAAGTGCCAGGACTGGTGCAGAAGTTTGGGGGTGATCCCAGGAATTATCAAGCCTTCAGGACAGAGATGCAATATGCCCTCAATCTGCAGTTTGATGATTTTCCTGATGAGGAATCGAGGGTTGCTTATGTGATTGGGCATCTCGAAGGCGGGGCCAGAGATTGGGTGAGGCCACTAATGGCAGCCAATAATGAAGCCCTAAGGGACACAAGGAAGTTTTTTCGCGCCATGGATCTGATGTTTTCCAGCGAGATTGAGCAGGGAGTGGCGCGCAGGCAGTTAATGGCGTGTAAACAAGGGAACCGATCTGTCCGTGAGTACTGGACTGAGTTCACCATGTTGATCCATAAATTAGGATGGGATTTGTCAGCGGAACCGATACAAATGCTGTTCGAAGAAGGACTATCTTCGGCAGTGAAAGACGAACTTTCCCGGGGGCCCAGGGCGGAGTCTATGGACCTTCTGACTAAATCAGCGCTGGCCATAGGCTCACGCCAGGAGGCCAGAGCCTTGGAGAAGCGGGAAGGGAAAGGGGAGCGTTGGAGGGATTTCCGCATTCCAGAGATGCCAGAGCAGCCTTCTCTGCCAGCAGAGCCGATGGAAATCGGAACAGCGCGCGCGCGCGCAATTTCAAACCCCAGTGAAGGGCGGAAGAAGGAGGGAAAAGGCGCCAAGAAATGTTTTCTCTGCCAACAGCCAGGTCATTTTGCCAGAGTTTGTCCGCAAAGAAAGGAATGGCAAGGAATGGCGGGAGCTGTTGGGGAGGAGGGAGAAGGAGCTAAGGAGCAAGTAAAAGCCAACGCCTGGCTGCCACCGACGGGGCACAGCAGCCAGGCCAAGGAACAGTAAATGTGCCCACGCCAGAACCCCCAAGACCAGCTCTTGTAATAGAGGTATTGCTGGAGCTGGCAAACGGACACCCACTAAAAGTGAAGGCGCTATTAGACTCAGGCAGCTCCTGCAACTTTATGAGTAAGGAGTTTGCAGCCGCCCATCAGATACAAACCATTCCTTTAAAAAATCCCCTGCAGGTGACCACGATTGATGGGAGGGTGCTGTTGGGGGGAGAAGTAGACCAGCAGACTGTCCCCATGACAATGAGGGTGGCAAGACACACGGAACGGATAGCGTTTAATATAGCCACGTTGGGAGGAGCGCCCATCATTTTGGGGATGAGCTGGCTAGCGCTGCATGATCCGCTTGTGGGATGGCATCAGAGAGTGGTTTCCTTTGGGTCAGCACATTGTATGGGACACTGCACAGAAAAAGGGGGCCAAGTAGGCACTCAGGCCACGTTAGCAAAGATAGAAGCAATGGAACAAGGTAGGGTACCACGACAATATGCAGATTTTGCCGACGTCTTCAGCGAAAGGGAAGCAGATAAACTACCCCCGCACAGACCCTTTGACTGCCAAATCAACTTACTTCCAGGAGCGCAATTGCCAGTGGGCAAGGTGTATGCAATGTCTGACAGAGAGATGCAGGAGCTAAGGGAGTTTATTGACAAAAACCTTAAGCGTGGGTTCATCAGGGAGTCACGAGCGGTGGGGGGTAGCCCAGTGTTCTTTGTAGACAAAAAAAACTCGGACAAACCGAGATTAATTGTGGATTTCAGGGCCCTAAACGCAGTGTCCGAACCCGTGACCTTCCCTATGCCCAGAATCGATGACATTCTGACCCGGGTGAGAAAAGGGAAGATTTTTACCAAGCTGGACCTGAGGGGGGCGTATAACCTGATACGTATGAGAAAGGGAGATGAGTGGAAAACCACTATGTTCACCCCCTTGGGGGCATTTGAGTACTGCGTTATGCCTTTCGGCCTCCAGGCGGGTTCAGCAGTATTTCAATCATTCATGAATCACGTACTAGGACCATTGCTGTACAAGAACTGCGCTGCGTTCTTGGATGATGTACTGGTGTACTCAGAGGATGAAGAGCAGCATGTGCGAGATGTACGAGAAGTACTGAGCAAACTGCAAGAAAACCAGCTGTGGGTGAAACTGGAGAAGTGTCAGTTTCACACCAGGGAGGTGGAATTCCTTGGGTACCGGTTGTCGGACAAGGGGCTGGCCATGGATCCTAGCAAGGTGCAAGCGGTGCTGGAATGGAGGCCACCGAAAACTAAGAAAGATGTGCAGAGGTTTTTGGGGTTCGGAAACTTCTATCGGAAGTTCATCAAGAACTTCGCCCATTTAACAGCCCCCATCACGGATTGTCTCAGCAGTAAGAAGAAATTTGTCTGGACGGAAGAAGCGCAGCGAGCTTTCGAAAGTTTAAAGAGGGCGTTTGCTTCGGAAGAACAACTCTTACACGTGGATCTGCAGCAGCCGATGAGGGTGGAAACCGACGCGTCTGACAGAGCGGTGGGCGCCGTGCTTCTGCAGCCAGGAGCAAATACGTCGGAATGGAGGCCGTGTGCCTTCTTCTCGAGGAAATTGAACAAGTCTGAGAGGAATTATACAGTGTACGACAGAGAATTACTCGCTGTCCACGAAGCGTTCAAGAGATGGAGACACCTGTTGATTGGAGCGCAACACAAGGTTCAAGTGCGGACAGACCACAAAAATCTAGAATACTGGAGAACAGCCCGAGTATTGAACCAGAGACAAGTAAGATGGGCGCAAGAGTTCTCCAAGTTCAATTTTGAGATTCGCTACGTGCCAGGGGGTGAGAATGTCAGGGCGGACGCTCTCTCCAGAAAACCTGAGTACTTGGAGGGGGAAGGAGGGGCGGAAGAAAGACATATCATCTCAGAGGACCACTGGGTTTGTGGGGCGGCATTGGTGGGGCAAAGAGAACTGGTAGAGGGTATTGAAAACGATGAATATGCCCAAGAGAAACTTAGGGAACTCAGGGAGACAGGTGAGAACGCAGGGGGGTTTGAGGAAAAGAACGGAAAACTATATTACAAAGGGGCGCTCTACATACCAGGTGGGGAACTAAGAGGGCGGGTGCTTAAACAGTTGCATGACAGCCCCACGGCGGGGCACTTCGGGCAGCACAAGACCATGTGGTTGGTTACCAGGGAGTTTTGGTGGCCCAAGGTGCGGGAGGACGTGCGGGAGTATGTCAGGGGATGCGACAGGTGCCAAAGAGCAAAGGGAGAGAGGTTGGCGCCAGCGGGGTTATTAGAACCCTTACCCACCCCAGAAAGGCCATGGGAGATGGTATCCATAGACTTCATGACCGATCTACCGAGATCCAAAGGGAAAACCGCGGTCATGGTGGTGGTAGATCTACTAACTAAGATGTGCCACTTTATAGCTTGTTCGCATGCAGTGACAGCGGAAGAAACCGCAAGGTTGTTTGTGGAGCACATTTTTAGGTTGCATGGCGCCCCCTTGAGGGTTTTGAGCGACAGAGGAAAACAATTTACTTCTAGGTTCTGGAGGAAACTAATGAGCATGTTGCATGTGGAGGTAAGTTTTTCCACCGCCAGGCACCCAGAAACAAATGGGCAAGCAGAAAGGGCAAACGGGGTTTTGCAACAATATCTGAGGTGTTATGTAAAGGACAGAGAAACTGATTGGGTAGACTGGTTACCTCTGGCAGAATTTGCCTACAACAACGCGGAGAACGTGTCCACAGGGATGAGTCCCTTTCTAGCCAATTATGGGTGTCATCCTCGGGCGTTTCCAGGAGAGGGCGGGGGAAGGTGGAGTGTACCTGCAGCGGAAAATTTTGTTGAAGAGATGGAAGCGATCCACCGTCAGCTCCAACTCAACTTAGAGAAAGCCAAAGAAGAATATAAGAAGCAAGCTGACAGAAATAGGAGGGAA
Organism: Podarcis cretensis; assembly: GCF_951804945.1. Lineage (NCBI taxonomy): Eukaryota > Metazoa > Chordata > Lepidosauria > Squamata > Lacertidae > Podarcis > Podarcis cretensis. The sequence goes on from NC_137181.1 coordinate 22,750,169, forward strand.
GGCGAAACCATAAGGGTGGGTAACCGGGTGTGGCTATCCACCCAAGGACTGCCGTTCAAGGGAGGGTGTAAGAAATTGAGACCCAAACGGTTGGGACCCTTTGAGGTCATACAGCAGGTCAACCCAGTAGCATTCAAACTCCGATTGCCCAGTCACATGAAATTGCACCCAGTATTTCACAGGTCATTACTGTCGCCATACAGAGAGGGGTGTGAGTGGGGGGAACATGAGAGGGAGGTCACCCGGACACCTGTCATAGAAGAGAGAGAACGCAACATGGATGTGGCAGGGATCATTGATTCCAGGTGGAAGGGGAATCAGGTGGAATACTTGGTAGAATGGGAGGGGGAGGAAGAGTCAGAAAACGCGTGGGTACCGGCAGAGGAAGTCAAAGACGAGATTTTAATAGAAACGTTTCATCGGCGTTTCCCAAGTAAACCACAACCAGTGGCAAGGTTTAGGAGGGAACACTTCGGGACTACAGATGAGGAAGGGGAATTTGAAGGGTTCCCAGAGTCGGGAGTGGAGGTGGAAACAGATTCCGACGAAGGAGAGGAAGAGGGGGAAAGAGGCGGTAGGCCGTGGTTAGAAGTGTTTGAATCCTCGGAGGATGAGGGGAGTTCCTTCCAGGGATTTCCGTCCTCGCCGCCAGTAAGAGAAGAGGCGGGAGGGGGTGAAGGGGGCCCTGGGGGGGAGGTGGATGTCAGGGAACTGCCATCGGAAGGACAGGTGGTGAGAAGGCTTCAGGAGAATAGGAGAGCCTCTTCTTCAGCAGAAGAGGGAACCAGTAGGGGGAGTGCGGGAGCTCCAAAGGAAAGGGAGTCGGAGGGGAGGCTCTGGGATACTTCCAGTGAGAACAGCGAGGAGGTATCAGAACAGCCTTTAAGGACCCCCACCCCCCGCCGGAAACTGTCACGCAGGGAATCCAGGAGGCGCATGTCCGTGAAACAGCTTTTATGTTGGAAACGTTTCCGCAAACGCCCACTGTCAGATTCTACCAGCGACTGACGGAGCCATGCTGAAGGGCTCCGCTCAAGGCAGGGTTTCACTACACTGAGTGAGCTCTGAGGGATCCAGCTTCAACGCACAAGCAGCTCATTATCCCACCACACCATTTTACAAAGTAAAAGTTTCCCCCACAAAATATTTATTTGGGGCTTCTGCCTTCACTACTTTTAAGCATGGGTTGACAATCCACATGTGGGATGGCATTCCCAGCTATCTCTATTCCCATATCTATTCACGTAACAAGAGTACAAGACCCAATAACATCACTTCAACATTAGGTTCACATCTTCTAAGAAGATGCATGCTACCACCTGCCAACTATACACTTCTGCTGTCTATACAGTGGTACCTTGAGTTACAAACACCTCAGGTTACAAACGCTTCAGGTTACAAACTCTGCTAACCTGGAAGAGTTACCTCGAGTTGAGAACTTTGCCCCAGGATGAGAATGGAAATCATGTGCCGGCAGCACAGCGGCAGCAAGAGGCCCCATTAGCAAAAGCACGCCTCTAGTTAAGAACAGTTTCAGGTTAAGAACGGACCTCTGGAAAGAATTGTTCGTAACTAGAGGTACCACTGTATATGATACAGAGGTCAGTCTCTCCACTGAGGATAAAACTCTTAGCTCTGGTTTAGGCATTAGCTGGAGTGGCATAGTTCTGGTGCCAGTCTGCTAGTCTCAAAGTCCAAGTGTCAGCACTTTGCTTCGCAGCAATAGCAAGATTTTTCCCCCATCTCATTTATTTAGAATAATTCTATACCACTTTTCAACCACCAAGTTGGCAAAGAGCTTTACATAGCAATATAGAATCAAAACATTTCTAGCACATCTTAATTCTGAAATATCCCCTCTACAGTTCCATGTTTACTTTTCCTTGGGTCTGGCAGGCTTCACTGTGCAGACAGCAAGAGCAGCTCCTGAATTTCAGGACTCCCAATCGAGCCTGGTGGTGGGTGAAGAGTGATGTTAAAAGCCCTTCCCCCCAGTCCCCTTGCAGGTATTGTTGCCCTACTGGGTCCCCACAGCAACCAAAAAGAAATGGCTCCTCTCCCCCACACCCTAGAAGTGTGCTACTAAGCACAAGTCCTAGGAAACACACTTCCAAAGAGGACCAGGGTTTCTCACCTGAGCAAATGGTATCAGCAGTTCCTGGTTCTCAGACCTCTGAGGAAGCATGGGGGAAACTAACAGTGATGTAAAAAGCTGACTGCATGCATGTTGACACATGGGGCAAGGCACTGCTAGCATGACGTATAATTACGTGACCTAGCCTAATCACGGAGTTAAAATACCGTATTTTTCGCTCCATAGGACGCACTTCTTCCCCTCCAAAAATGAAGGGGAAATGTGTGTGCGTCCTATGGTGCGAATGCAGGCTTTCGCTGAAGCCTGGAGAGCGAGGGGCATCGGTGCGCACCGACCCCTCTCGCTCTCCAGGCTTCAGGAAGCTATCCGCAAGCCTTGCAAGCCCGGCGGGAGTTCCTGCGGGCTCACCAGGCTTGTGGGCAGCAGCCTGCAGCCCCAGCGAGTGTCCACAAGCCTTGCGCCCGGCGGGAGGTCCCGCCGAGTGCACGAGGCTTGGGGCGGCAGCCTGTTGCCCGAAGCACAGGGAGCCCTCCGGAGGGCTCCCCGTACTTGGGCGAGTGTCTGCAAGCCTTGCGCGCCCGGCAGGAGGTCCCGCCGGGCGTGCGAGGCTTGGGGCAGCAGCCTGTTGCCCGAAGCACAGGGAGCCCTCCGGAGGGCTCCCCGTACTTGGGCGAGTGTCTGCAAGCCTTGCGCGCCCGGCGGTAGGTCCCGCCAGGCGCGCGAGGCTTGGGGCGGCAGAAGGGTCTCCTTCTGTTCCTTCTCCAGGTTCGCTGAAGGGCGATGCCCCTTCTCCCTCTCTGCGCAGCACCTCTCCTCTGAAGGAGGGGCGCTTGGCAGAGAGAGAGAAGGCGCAGTGCTCCTTCAGCAACGCGTCTGTCCTGGCTTCTGCTTTAGCCCTGCGCAGCCTCTTTGGGCAGGGGGAGCCTTCATCCCGCTGCCCTGAAGAGGCTTGGCGTGGTTACCCCAGAAGCCAGAACAGCCACACGGTATCACAGAAGCCAGATCCCTCTTGCTGTTCTGGCTTCTGGGGTTCAGAATAATTTTTTCTTGTTTTCCGCCTCCCAAAACTAGGTGCGCCCTATCGTCCGGTGCGCCCTATGGTGCGAAAAATACGGTATTGTCATTGCTAAAATGGCACAATCAGAGAGACAACATAGAAACTGGATCTGAGTGTTAATAAAACCTGCCCTTGGCATGATGGAATGTGGAACTGGGATTAGCAAGTAGTGATGACAGCTATAAAATCACATCAGGATTATGCAGGTTGCTGAATATAATATGGTCTTACTTTACCTAGAAGTGAAACAGTTTGCCTGCGGAAGAAATTGTTTTCCATGGGTGTCAGTCCCTTACATCTCAAACACCATCCAAAAGATTTATACCACATGCATAGAAGTGTGCTCTTCAGAAGAGTTAGGCAAGCATGCTGTTTGCTGGTCCTGAAATCCCAATTACAAGCAAAGGGATTCAAAGCTACAATAAAGCAACTGATCCTATGCTTAGAAATGGAACTGATGAGCATCTCATGCCATAAAATATAAGCAACCATTTCTTGCTTGCCCTGAGGAATGTACAGAAAGCTGGCACTGGCAGACTGTACATGAATTTATCATTATACAAATGCCAGTAAAACACCACAATGCTCAGGAGTTCAGGACCCGTTTATTTAAAAAATACTCCCTCCTGCCACAGGCCAGCCCACTCATTATGCTCTTCATCTCAAAAAACAAACAAACAAACAAACAAACAAACAAACCAAAACAACAACAACAACCCTGAAGTAAATCAAACAAAGCAATACAATAAAAACAATGGAAGCACAAATATAAATTTGAAAAGCAGTGCAGTATATCTGGGAGAGACTTAATATCAGGTAAGAAGAGTACTTAAGACTATTAAGAAAGCCAAAGTTAACATACTGCTGAGAGGGGGTCCTGTGTGTCTGTATTTGTTGTCTATAAGGTAAAACAAAACAGCATGGAATTTTTCAGGGTCCTCAAAGCCTTTGACAACATGTAATTTATGATGGGGGGCATTAAGCTAATGCTAAACCACATATTTTTATAGCAAAGAAAATTTCACAAGTCCTGTAAGGTTTTCCATTTGGGGGCAATTGAGGTTCTGGCAGCCACCAGCATCCATGTCACATCCTGTTTACAACAACTTCTTCTTCTTCTTCTTCTTCTTCTTCTTCTTCTTCTTCTTCTTCTTCCCCTTCCTCTTCCTCTCCTCCTCCTCTCTCAGACCTCAAGATGAGAGGTCATCTTAAATGACCTTAGGAGCAAGTATGGTTGCCTTGTTCTACTATAAAAACTTTATTATTTTCTTGCCTACACATGTGTGTGTTTGCAACAAGCAAAGTCTGCTCTGTAAACAAGATTCACTAAATGTTGCTCATTCTGCATACTGAAAGGTTTCAACAGGTGGATGACCCGGTTATTCCAATTATTCTTTTGATTTGCCAAGTGTTTGCTCCACTTCTGCTGTTGAGTATTTACTAGCAAGCACTCATTTTTTAGCTGTTGTTATTATTGCCCTATACTGTTGCTGTTTTAGAAGATTGCACACTGTCATGGAAACCCACCAGGGCCAAAAGGTGGTGGAAACGTATCTTAACAAATAAATAAACCTCTTGCTGTGTGTTCAACCATAAAGCCACTGAAGATCTGCTACATTATGTCAAATCATGCATACGTTTTCCAAAGGCAGGTTCTTCCTCATGTTCATTTGCAAAGTGCAGGAAGTACCATGAAGGAAAAAATGTGGTAAGAATCTCAACAAGAATGCATTCTTACATTCCAGTATTTTAGAACAAACCTTGTCTAGCATTATCCAACTAGTTTTCTGTAACCTCAAATGAGTTTTGACAGCGACCTGTTTGTTTGTTTGTTTGTTTGTTTGTTTGTTTTTGCTTTAAAAAAAACAAACACTATTTGGTTTTGAAATAGGAATCTTGCGTTATGCCCAGTCTTACAATGGATTGATGCCAGTAAGTAAACACACACATTTAAAATTCACACCCACCCTGTCTGCCAATATTTACTGGGAATAGCTCAGCATGAGTATTTATACCAGTGGAACATATTTATTTCACCTAAAAAAAAAATGCCCCCATATGCTCTACCAGATCCACGAAAAGCTATTTCCAGGAGACAGGACTGGGGGAACATACAAGTTAAAAACAAGATTACTTTGCATAGCCCATCTGGAATGCCATTGCATTCCTTGACATATTTCCAGATGGGCTGGCAGCAAGCAACAGTATAAGTCAAGTATATATAATCTTAAAGACAAAGAGGGAGGGAAATAATACCAAGGAATATGCTCAATAAACAGACACCCATAAATTCAGCAGTAAGAAATCCCAACCCTCTGGTGAGCAAGGCACCCAGAATCATACCAATTCCTACCTCAGAGGTCTCATTTTCACTGCAGTTTCCAAGGATTATTTTCTGAGCTGAGCAGTGGAAAGCCATTCCTTCTGTTTCTTGCTGCCTCCACATGTTGCAGAAATGAGAGAAGACCCTTCTCGTTTCCCCCAAGCCCTCTGAGCCTGCTACAGGTTGCCAGGGGGTAGGGAGAGGCTGGCGGCAGCCATCAATTAATCTGCCTAGTAAACCAAGACAACATTCGTGGGGCCCTATCTATGATGTTTTTTTAGAAATCTATGTCCTAAGGCAGGCACAAGAAATGTAAGTGAAATGTTCGTGCAGAACTATATAGGCACATGTGCAATGCTGTTGCCTTTGCTACAGGGGCTGGGTTCAGATGTTACTCTGAACCCCACCCCACCCCAAGTGAGACTGAGCCTTGATGTGCACTCTTCTTCCTATCCCTGCTCTTCTTAGGATGAGCAACTGATTTGCTTGGAAAAGGTGTTTCCAGGTGGGGCTAGGAAAGTGTCCACGTCCAGTCAACATAGTGAGCTAGATGAACCAATGGCATATAAGGCACCTTCCTGTATTCTTATTATTACAATTTGTTAGCTAGAGATCTAAGGGTGGGTAACAACCATTAAAGCACAACATAAGCATGGCATTAAAGGTAAAGGTAAAGGGACCCCTGACCATTAGGTCCAGTCGTGACCGACTCTGGGGTTGCGGCGCTCATCTCTCTTTATTGGCCGAGGGAGCCGGCATACAGCTTCCGGGTCATGTGGCCAGCAGGACTAAGCCGCTTCTGGTGAACCAGAGCAGGGCATGGAAACGCCGTTTACCTTCCCGCTGGAGCGGTACCTATTAATCTACTTGCACTTTGACGTGCTTTCAAACTGCTAGGTTGGCAGGAGCAGGGACCAAACAACGGGAGCTCACCCCGTCACGGGGATTTGAACCGCCGACCTTCTGATCGGCAAGTCCTAGGCTCTGTGGTTTAACCCACAGTGGCATTACACAATACTAAAATAAGGTGGGTCCTAAAAATATACATCTCAGGAGTCAAAAGCCAGGGTGAACAGGTGCGTCTTCAGCATTCTCTGAAAAGCTGTATAATGAAGATGCCTCTGTGGGGAGGGAGTTCCACAACTTAGGGGCAGTCAAGGGGGAATGCCTTCTCCTGGACCAACCCCTTCTCATCTTCTGAGGGTGGTGGAACAACCAAGAGGGGACCCTCTGCCAGTCTTATCACCCAAGAGGGTCTGTCTCATCACCCTTTATATTAATAGTTTAGAACTGCATTACATTGTAATGCCTTTAATAAACTTCAGCACGCACACGTGCACACACAAATATGTGATGGCTTGGCAAGCAATGAAGCCATTTTAAAATTCCGCCCAGCCATCTAAGAATCATAGCATGGCCTCCAGCTATTTGGAGACGCTGGCAGAAACAGCTCCATTGTGCCCCACGTTAGTTGGATTTGGACGGAGGGCTGGGCAGCTGTGGCTTTGAAATTAGAAACTCAAACCACACTTGGCTCTGCACACTTGTATGTTCCCCACCGCAACCTGTAAGTGTGCAAGTAAAATAGGTCATGGTAAAAGGTTCCAATACTCTCCCTTTCAAAAGAATATGATCCTCCAAAGGCTACAATGAACTTTCCAAAGCACATAGGTAGACAATAAACCCATAGCTTTTTTTCTATCATGAACAGCTCACTATTAAACTGTACCAGAATATGTGTTACTTTTTCTTTTGCCACAGAGTCCTTGAGGAATGCCTATTACGAGTTTCATTTTCATATTTTAACGTTGCTTTCTATATATCTATTTTATTTGAGAGAGGAGCTATAAACTATCTGTTGCATGTTACGCTCCATCACCCTGAATAATGTTCTCCCTCCAGAATACAAGATGACAACCAATAACTCTTTATTTCAGAAATCTAAAGACAGACCAGTCTAGTACTTTCGTGCTTGTTACGTGAGACACTACGTGAAACATCTGAAGTGTAGTCCTGTGGTCCCAAAAAGAGCATCTGTTTCACATACAACTACTCCAAGGTTCAATTCATGGCTCTGGGAAGAAGTGATAGGGGAAGATCTCTGCCTGAGACCCTAGAGAGGCACTCCTAGTCAGAGCAGGCTGGATCAGTGGTGGGCAGAAGGAAGATGGAGCTACACTGGTAGGCCTCTAGATGATATGTAGCAGATTGAATACACCAATAGGTAATGAGGAGATAGAAGAAACAATCAATGACTTAAAAAGGGGTAAAGCACCAGGTCCTGATGGGTTTACGGCTGGTTATTATAAAGAGATGAAATCTATTTTAGTGGGACCTTTGAAGGAGACTATGAATAACATCTTAAAGAAAGGAGAAATTCCTGGGACATGGAAAGAAGCATATATTGCGTTAATCCCCAAACAAGATGCAGACTTAACCCAGGTTAAAAATTATAGACCAATTTCACTGCTAAACACAGACTACAAAATATTTGCAGGAATCCTAGCAAGAAGGCTGAAAAAGTTGTTATCAGAAATTATCCATAAGGATCAGATGGGATTCCTGCCAGGGCGGCAGATGAGAAATAACACAAGAAGCATAAATGATAAAAGCTTTGGGGGAATACATGAGTAGACTTTTTGTGTGAAAGGATTACAAGCTCAGTTCCGGTACTAAAAAGTCCTGAGCTAAGTCCTGTCTCTTCAGTTCTACGTGTCTGTCAGCCCCTGTTTCTAAGTCACTGTTGTGCACTTAGATTCATGGTTCTTCCTCTGTCTGAGGAAAATGGCCAAACTGGACATTCTAGTGCATGGGTAGGCAAACTAAGGCCCAGGGGGCTGGATCCAGCCCAATCGCCTTCTAAATCCAGCCCGCGGATGGTCCAGGAATCAGTGTGTTTTTACATGAGTAGAATGTGTCCTTTTATTTAAAATGCATCTCTGGGTTATTTGTGGGGCATAGGAATTCATTCTCCCCCCCTTCCCCCCAAAAAAATATATAGTCCGGCCCACCACAAGGTCTGAGGGACAGTGGATCGGCCCCCTGCTTGAAAAAGTTATTTGAACCCTGCTCTAGTGGGTCAAGATTAGTTTGCAGACTGGAGGTTCCCAACCCCTGCTTTTTAAGTTTAAACCAGCAACTTGAATTGAGCTCAGAAATATATAGGCAACCTGTGCAGCTGGCGAAGAATTTGTGCCATATGCTTGGACCTCCAGGTCTGTCAATAATCTGGGCACTCAATGTTGCACTACCTCATGTCTGAATCATCTCCAAAGGCAGCCAAACATATAATGCATTGCAGTAGTCCAGTGTGTAGTGGTAACGGGAGCATAGATCACTGAAGCCCAGTTATCTCCATCAAAGAGGGCCAGAGCTATGCCAACAGCTGGAGCTGGTAGAAAGCGCTCAGCACTACAAAGGCTCCTTGTATCTCCATGGACAGGAATGGATCCAACAGCACCCAAAACTGCACACTTGATCAAAACAAGTGAAATGCCAAATTGAACTAATTATTGTGCTACTATCACCTCGATTCCAGTTTCTTGCAGTAGAAATCATGCTTAATATCTACTGGCATAAAAATGACTGCAGGGATATATTTGTTGCTATGATTCTGCCCTCAGGCTTGCTCAAAGTGTCTGCAAATGCACTTGGCTGATTCATAATCTAGCTGGTCATTATTACTAAAAGCACAGCTAACCCTGATTTGTGCTTCCTCTGCTGCACTCTAGTGAGCAAACTAGACGCTTAAAAAATTAGGCTTTTTATACTTTTTTAAAAACTTCAGCTAGAGGCTTATACATCCTTTTTTAACAAAAAAAACCCACAACCACCAACCTTTAAATCCACAGTACATTATAAAAACCTTCTTAGCACTATAACCTTGCTGCTAGAAGAATTTGAAGCGCTACAATATAATCAAAATGGATTAAAGGCACAGCAGTATTAGTGAGAGCACTGAAGCAGGAGAAGGAGAACCCTGAATGGCTTAACCTTCTTCTCTGCCTTTGCTATAATGTGTGCAGAAGGACTTTCTTGTCCACCATGAGTCCCACATTCCCTATCGCAGGAGATTCAGGTTAGGAGAGCAGTGAAGGTGGGGCAGAAGGTGCCATTTTTATGGAACAGGTAAAATCTAATGTGAGCACCTTGGATTGGGTCCAGGAACAAACTGGCAATCAGTGCAGCTGTTCTGAAATGGAGGTTATATGAAATCTAAACAGAAACCCAGCAAGTAATCTGGCCACTACATTTTGGACCAATTGAAGTTTCCCATTCATCTACGTAGGGCAGCCCTACGTAGAGTGCATTGCAATAATCCAATCTGGAAGTTACGAGAGCATGGAGTACAGCAGCAAGGTCATTCTTGTCCAAAATGGGCCATGGCTAGTGAACTAGCCAGAGCGTATTTTCTCTCCAAATATGCCTTTTAAAGTGCATTAAATTTACGAAGCTCTGATTTCGCATGTATTTCTAATTCTAGTGAAGGAGTGGGGAATCTTTGGCCCTCTAGATAGTGAAAAAGCCATACCAGCACCGTCAAGTGGATCTTGCCATTTCCTTTGCTTCTTTTTTTAATAATATTTGCTCCTCACACTTCAGCCAAAATGGCTCTCAGAGTAGTTTTCATGGTTTTCATCCAATCAATTGAAACAGGAATGTCACTGTCTGCACACCATACCATCAAAAGACATGGCACAAAAAAAGTGGGGGGAGAACATGGAAAGAAGAGGGGGACAGGGAAACCAGGATCTGGTTCTTTAATATTTTTTTATAAATGACCAGCTGGAATGGAAGCAGTTCAGAGGCAGAAGGTGCCAGATGGAGATGGACTTTCAGCAGAGCTGATGGAATGAGCCCTGCTTCCCTTCTTTTCCTCCAACACAGCCTGCTGGAATGGCTAACCCCAAGTGCTCCCTAAAACTATCTTCTGCCTCCAACATTAACAGATACCTGTATTTTAGGCTCTCAGTAAAGCCACCCAAGAGCAGCAGTATGCTCCTGGGAGGGGGGTACACAGGAAGGGTTCTCACTATTCATTTCAATGGGGAGGAAAGCTCTGGGCTGGTGGTGGACGTCCTAGCTGAGAAATGAAGGTGGGGCAGCTCATGCAGAGCTACGGATGAGCACTGGAGGCTTGCAGACCTTTGCATCTCACCTCAATGCTTTGATTTCTAAAGCAAAATTTAATTCCACCCTGTTTGTGAGAAATACGCTTTTTTTTTTTTTAATGTCCAGGACACGTTCTGAGATGCAGCGCTAGTGCACTCTGCAGAGCTGCCCATGGTTGCATTTTTGCTGCAAAGATTAGACAGATGGTTAAAATGCAGCTAATGCCTGCCAGATTCCCTCATCTGGATAATATCATCACCAGCTCATTAGAATCCTTGTTCTGTCTCAGATCTCCCATAACTCATTTTCATCTCCATACACATCTCCCTAATATAGTTAATAATGCAAAATATAAACACAACATCAGGGTTCATGTGGAACATAATCATGACTTCTAACTAAACATACCATTAGAAAAACGGATGAGACCACGCTAATGATTGGGGAGGAGGGTAATCCATTAGATATGTACTCAGCTTCTGTCAGATAAATGTTTGCTTTGTGCAGGAAATGGCTAGAGGGGCGTTAGCTTTGTCACATCTTTTTTATGTTAAGGATTTACTTTTTAAAAAAGAGCAAACAATAACAGAGAAGCTTTGTGATGGGTTATCCTCACATACCAAGTTACCTTATGCACATGCAACAGGTGCAGAGTGAGGCCAAACAGCCATAAAATTCAAAGTATACATGCCCTAACTCAGGCAGGATGGCTTTAAAAGAGAATTAGGCAAATACATGGACAGGGCTATCAATGGCTATAAACCACATTGGCTTTGTTCTACCTCGACTGCAGTGCTGTACAGCAGCTATATGAAAGAAAGAACTTCTGCCTGCAGGGCTACAATCCATAGTACGTTTAGGAAACAGCTTTAGGGACTCTTCCTGCCACCTAGTATCTCAGTGGCGGACTGAAGAACATGCAAAGGAAAAACAAGTGACTAATCAAGGCAGAACTCAGACTTTCTCTTTGCAAACCACTTGAACATTGCTGTAAGTCTTAGCAGACCGCATAATACATTTGATTGTCTTTGAAACCAATGCCTTTCATCTTATGAAAGTTCACGTGTCCTAGGCCCAGTCTACTGAGAAGGACCCCTTTAACTGGGAGATGGTCAGGGGGCAATTAGTAGACTGTACCAGCACTGTATTGTGAATATCACAGGCCCCGAGACATAACCTTTTTAACCTGTTTGATAATCTGGCCCCTGTCAAAATAGGTTCAATCTCTACCGTCAGGGAAAATAAAACATATTCAAGGTCGACTACTGATATGCCCAACTATTTCCACAAGTTTCTGTAGACCCTTTCAATGAAGCTAATAAACCCCAAGTGGCTTGAGCAGGAAAAGGAATTTGAGGAGTTTTGCTTATTGCATCACAATAAAACCATTCATGATCACATGCACACACTCAGAGAAAACAGACCACACCCTGCTGACCACACCTATAATGTTGACACATTCGGCATTCGAACGGTCTACCCATATAAAGCTTTATAAGGCAATTACAAACTCCAGGGGCAGTCAGGGCTCCCTAGTTATAGGAAAAAGCCATATATACACAAATATCATTTACACAGCAGTAAATGGGACACGGGTGGCACTGTGGTTTAAACCACAGAGCCTAGGACTTGCTGATCAGAAGGTTGGCAGTTCGAATCCCCGTGGCAGGGTGACCTCCCATTGCTCAGTCCCTGCTCCTGCCAACCTAGCAGTTCGAAAGCACGTCAAAGTGCAAGTAGATAGATAAACTCCGGTTTCCGTGCGCTGCTCTGGTTCTCCCGAAGCAGCTTAGGCATGCTGGCCACATAACCTGGAAGCTGTACGCCGGATCCCTCGGCCAGTAAAGCGAGATGAGCGCCGCAACCCCAGAGTCGGTCACGACTGGACCTAATGGTCAGGGGTCCCTTTACCTTTACCTTACTGTGTTTAAATATTTTTAATTTATTTTATTTTTAAAATTATGTCAGGGGATGAGGCCGGCACCCATGGTCCTGCTCCTCTTACACACATGCCAGGACTAAGTGACGACACAAGTCAAACAAGAAAATTCTGAACAAAACACTTAATTCCACTGCTGAGGAAAGGGTTCAGAAGTTACAAGTTCACTAGCCCTAGTAGGAACAGGATAGACACAACACACACATTCTTTTCCTATACGCACAATGTATAGGATCAGGCACATATCATCAACACAGTGCCCACAGATGCTGCTGTGCTCAGTGGTTATTGGCATCTGTCTTTCTTGAGAGGCAATGGAGTGCACCTCCAGGGGTGAAGTCAGACTGTTGCATTAGCAGCACTGAAATGACCTCCCCATGTGCAAAAGTTCTCAGTAAATATCCAGTCAAAAAACCACACTGCATAAGAGAACGTTCTTCCTGCTCAGTTCCTTTCTGCGTTGTCTCAGTCTCTCCTCCATGCCCCCAAAGCAGCCATTTTGCATTATGCCACACCACCACAGCAGCCATTTTGTGACTGACACCCACAACACTTTCTCTCACAATTCAAAATTGGCCCAGAAGTTTGTGATCCCTAGTCCAGTGCATAGAGAAGTCATAGTCTAGTCACTTCAACTTGTTCCCTGTTGCATGGGGTAGGCCACAAAACGTTCTGCGGCTCATCTCACAGTTTGGGAAAGTTCTCTATTTCTTTGCAAAGCTCTAATTTCTGTAACCAGGTTTGTGTAGCAAGCAACAGTTCAGAAATGCTTTGCTGCATGAAACACTTTAAAGCAACCTGCCTGTGGTGACTCACAACTACTAGTCTCTGTTATTGTGTAATGGGTTTGTGGTACTTCAGGATATGCTGTAAAACAGATAAAATCTGCTGCCTGGCATTTAAAAGGAAACCACCATCTAATTTTCTCCGACCAGCATTGTGACATTTCAAAAGACAGAGACACCTCTGCACATTATGAAAAGGAGCTGTAACATAATGGGAAATGCACTTAGGATTAATACTTCAAATGCCACGAGCCGATTGCTGGCACTGCAGTCCTGGATGGCTGTTTTCATCATGCCATTTCAGGGACATCATTATGGTACAAACAAGTGAGGAATCAAATGTTTCCACAGTTCTGCAAAGTTAAATGTACACTTCTACATTCTGGGAGACCTTGCAGGCAAAGTGCCGTGCAAGATTGATCTTTCCTATTCATTTTTAACGGCCCCCTTGTGACATTCATTATCATTTATCTCGAGAGCAAAAAAAAAATTCAGTAAAGTTTGTAAAAAAGGTAGAAAGAAATGCACAAGCGAGAAATGGCATAAATACTAGTAGTAGTAGTAACATAACCAAACATTTGGGGTCGAAGTGCAATTTGAACCCAAATGTGTCAGTACCCTGAGTGACTACCAACAGACATGGCAGCTTCACTCTAGCTCTGGGTGGATGGGTTTACCCAGCTATGTCAGGGTTTTCCAACAATGGGTCTCCAGAAGTTGTTGGACTTCAGCTCCCATCAGCCCCAGCCAACTTACCTTGAAGAACACTGAGGGAACCACCCTGGGATCTTCGGATGAAGGGTGATACAGTGGTACCTCCGGTTACGAACACTTCTGGTTATGCACGCTTTGGGTTACGAACTCCACTAATCTGGAAGCAGCTGCTCCTAGTTGCGAACTTTGCCCCAGGATGCGAACAGAAATCGCACGCAGTGGGAGGCGCCATTAGCGAAAGTGCACCTCAGGATAAGAATGGTTTCCGGTTACGAATGGACCTCCGGAACAGATTCAGTTCGTAACTAGAGGTACCACTGTATATAAATTTAGTATACAGTGGTACCTTGGAAATCAAACGGAATCGGTTCTGGAAGTCTGTTCAACTTCCAAAATGTTCAGAAACCAAGGCGTGGCTTCCAATTGGCTGCAGGAGCTTCCTGCAGCCAATCGGAAGCTGTGGAAGCCACGTTGGACGTCTGGGTTCCAAAGAACGTTCGCAAACTGGAACACTCACTTCTGGGTTTGTGGCGTTCGGAAGCCTAAACGTTCGACACGCAAGGCATTCGCGAACCAAGGTATGACTGTAGTATTATTATTATTATTTAGTGTTCATGCATACACCATAATATGTCTAAGGTGCTTATGCCAAAGCCACTAGATCAGGTGCATTATTTTAAGTGAATATCCACTTTCTGTTGCCCATCTGCAGTTTATGGAAGTGCAAGCAATTTCTAATATCAATATGCATCCTAAGTATTACATCAAAGGTGAAAGTGTGGGCACTTGTGGCACAAAGTCAGTCAAGCACAGATACCGTCCTCAGCACATGAACGTAAATGTGACTTTTATGCCCTATTTGTTCTCAAATGGAATTGTGTTAAGTCTTGCTAGTTTGGGGAAAATTAAGCATTTCAGTGCAAGCCCACAGGCATGCATAACCTTGCAAGAAATATTGCCATGACCAGAGATGCTCATGCTCCCTGCTCCACTCAGCCGTCCAGTCATGCCCTTATCCACAATACTTCATGCCATTCCCATGCTCCACCCATTTTTCTATTCTCACCTCAAGTCAGTCAGCATCCCATGACCACTGAGCTCATTGGGCTGTGTTAGGGAAAAGGTCCCCTTATGTCCTTCCCCCACCAAACCATTTCTTAGAGCTTCTGAATACCTTTGGCTGCCCAAAGCCTGCTGATTCCTCCTTGCGTGAGGATGGTGCTATTTTGACTACATAAGGATTCACACTTAGCCACTGAACTTCAGAAAGATGGACAGTGTGTGTGTGTGTGTGTGTGTGTGTGTGTGTGTCTAGCTATCTATACACACATACATAACTATATATAAAGGGTAAAGGGACCCCTGACCATTAGGTCCAATCGCGACTGACTCTGGGGTTGCGGCGCTCATCTTGCTTTATTGGCCGAGGGAGCCGATGTACAGCTTCCGGGTCATGTGGCCAGCATGACTAAGCCGCTTCTAGCAAACCAGAGCAGCGCACGGAAACGCCGTTTACCTTCCCGCTGGAGTGGTACCTATTTATCTATTTGCACTTTGACGAGCTTTCGAACTGCTAAGTTGGCAGGAGCAGGGACTGAGAAACGGGAGCTCACCCCGTCGCGGGGATTCGAACTGCCGACCTTCTGATTGGCAAGTCCTAGGCTCTGTGGTTTAACCCACAGCGCCACCCATGTCCCATAACTATATATAGAAGACCATTAAAAAAATGGGATAAGGATGAAAGAAAATATGCATCAGGAAAGGTCCACAACACAAACTTACTGTTAGTGAACAGAACTAAGCAAACTACCAGGAAAAAAACCCCAGCTGAGTACAAATTAGAATCAAGAATGGAAAGCCATGTAACAATTTAATGAAGATCACTCATCTATAGAGTATAGAGAAAGAGCTGGTTACACACAAATAGAATTTAGAAACCTGCTGTTATCTTTCTACAGGCAGCTTACTCCTAGCCAATTTCCTTCCTAATCTGCAGTTAATTAGTCAGCACCATCAAGTTATTAAAAAAACATTTCTCTAGGAAATAATCATTTCATATGCATGACGCATCCGTTTTTATTACGGTGTCTTTAAAATTTAGACTATTAAGAAATAGACAAGTTTATTTACTTTTTCAAAATAACGAAATTGCATGGTTTTAGGGACATTTTCATTAGAGTTAAAGAATATATAAAAAAAACCTCCCGCTATAATGACAATATTGCCTACAGCAATGCTTAATCTTCATTCGGTTTTTGTTCAGGCGGAAAATTGACATTTGAATGGTCTGGTTTTTTTTAAAGCAATGTACACTTGCTAGGAATTGTGGGTGGGTGGGGGTTTGGTGGGGGAAACACTTCTTCAGCTCCTTAACAAGTACCTTCGGAAACTGTTTAGAAATCTGTTTAAAGTGATTAACTTTATGTGTAAGTTAAATATTTATACAGCAATTCCATACTAGTCAAACAGAAGGCCAAGAAGTGCCGCTTCGCAAGCACCCACTTTGTTGACCCACGTTATTTCTTACTATAAAGTTAAAATAAGACTGTGGAGCAAGAGATGAGGGATCACTTATGGTCAAAGAGCAGAAACGAAAAGAGTGAATCCAACTACAAAGAGGGACTTGCTCAGTTCCGTAGTCTCTCCAAGAGAAGCCAAAACGCTGTCCTCCATTTGTTGTTGGACTACAACTTCCATCAGACCCAGCTAGCATGGCCAACAGTCAGGAATGATGGCAGCTGTAGTCCTGTATAACCATAGGTTGTCCATCCCCATGGCTGATTCTAGCATAGAAGGTATTGATCGGCAAGGCTGCCATGGTTTCTGATCTGAGGGTTAAGGACTTCTGAGAAGACTGTCAGAACTAAGTACAGAATTAGTGTACAGCACCTTTAAAACAGATTCCCTATGGAATTCTGCAAGAGAGCAAATTTACACATCCTTTGCAAACTGCTATCTTTCCTGCCCTTTGCCTTTTCCACATCTATCTCGCTGAGAAGGGAGAACATCCCAAGTAGTCAAAATGTTTCTAACCTTTACGAAAGGGTATGAGACAGGCAAGCAGATTCGGCGGTGAGTATTCACAGGCAAAGCTGCATCAGGAGGAAGATTCAGCACACTAGTATTTCAATTAAGTAAATTACTTTTTACACTTTGATGAATTACAGCAAGTTCTAAATTAACTGCAACATCAAAGTTCATTATATTCTCTGTATGCCTTTATTTTCTGAAAATCGGGGAGTGTGGATCATTTTATTCTGTTAAATTTTAGATAGCAGAAACAAAACAAAAACTTATTAAGAATGCTCTTGTACATAGACAAGTACTTTGTGTATCAGAACATTTCACACAGAGAATGCAATGCTGATATCCTGACCTGGACGTACAGTCTGACCAGAGATAAGATCCATCACTTAATTTAGAAGCCTATGGCTGCAATCCTACCTGTACACACTTACCTGCTCACAAGCCCCATGTAAATCCAGCAGTACTTAGTGCTGAATAAAGACCACACTGAACTGAGCTGTGAAACTACAAAGCTATGCAGAGATTAACAGAGCACAATAACTTATTTCCAGCTTTTCACTCACTAAATTTATTATCTCGAGTATAAATTCAAATGCAGGGATTAATTTCCTTTGAATAAATATTTTAATTTAGTTAAAGCACTGGAAACGTATTAACATGTTTGCACTCTGCCCGCTACTAATAATCCCATAACTTCTGCTTATAAAATACATTCCTAACTTCCGCTATAAATCAATATACACCATAACTCTTCTGTTATCCTAGGTAATTCATTCCATATGCTAAGCTACCATACAAAAATGTTTCTCCCCAAAGGTAATCATGTACTGCTTGCCTTCCTTGAAGCTATTAAGCATCCATGTTTTACACCTAAATACACACACAGAGAGAGAAAGTCTATTATCTTCTCATTTTATTTACCTCTCGGTTTAGTCCAGAACGTTTTCTGTAAGACACATAAACAGAACCGCTCTACAAAATACAAAAGTGGATTCCAGGAAATCTCTTAGTACTGACTTTAGATATTAATATGCCACTACAACTTCTCAGGCAAACCTCACAAAGCAGTTTACATTAAAAAAAGAACATTACTCTCTAACTGGACACCCAACTCCAAATTCCATCAGCCCCCTTCTGCGAGATGAATGCTCAGGGATGGTGGGAATTTTGGTACAAAACATTTGGATGGCATGAGGCTGGAGAAGACTATATTAAAACAATAAGCAGCAATTTAAAACTATATACAGTAATAAGACTGGCCACCAGGGAAAAAGCTTTTTGAAAGCTAGAACCCACCTACCCTCAGGGCAAGATGGTTCCTGAATACACACCAAACTTCACATCCCCAAATAATGTATTTCTAAAGAGTCTGTAATAAAACCCTCTTTCTTTTAGAAAAGAAAAGAAAAGAAATTACATTATGCACAAGAATGGCTTTGTTGTATTTTTAAAAGCCATGTAACCTTCATAATCATGCAGTGAAATTCCTTGCAACTGAAGAAATAATAGCCACAAGAGCCTGTGGTTTATTTTATAGCAAACCAATGGCAGGAAAACCAGAATAAAATATAAATGTTGATTTTCCTCTGGTTTCCAAACGTTCCATTTTAAACATGCTTCACAGACATTCGTGGATGAAGTAACCTTTTTTAAAAAAAAAAAACTTGCCTAAAACCGTCTGCCTAGTTAAAATTTCCAAATAATTGTCTCAAGAATAAATAGATGTGCCGCAGTGAAGAGAAAACGTTATGTTACTGTGTTGCAGGCTTGTCACTAGCCACTTGGCTGGTCTCCACATACACAGCAAAAGGAGTTGGCAGCATGGAGTATATGCTGTTTTCAGACTAGGGAAGCTATCATGAATGCTCCTTCACATAAGCAACTCACTGCAAGAAGAAAACTAGCACATCAGTGCCAAGGGCTGCATGTTAGAAGCTTTCTAGGCCAGCTTTCTCTTTGCAGGGAGCTTTGTTACATAGAGAAAAGTTAAAAAATAAACAAACAAACAAGTGAATACATTTATATCCGCCCCCCCCCTTGATTCTGTTATGATTCCAAGGTGGTGTACAACTATTTCTGCCTGAATACAAATAATAGAACCTACCAGGACAGACTTTGCTCGTGTGCTCAAGACATCGATTCCATAAAACATATTTTGTTGCACTGTGCAAAATATGAGCAAGACAGGGCTGAACTGAAACTACCCTTGCTGGTACCTTTCCCGGGAAAATCAGAGGCTCACTATGTCAGGTCCCTATTGGAAGACCGGACAAATGCTAGAACATTAGCAGTGGCAAAGTTTTTATCGGTGGTTGCAAGAATCAATGATCCCTATATTCTGAACAAAATGCTTGTTTAACCTGGAGGTAGGCTGTATGAATTGTGTGTTGCTTTGTAACGATTTGTTGGGTCACTGGACCGTAATAAAGATTGATGATGATGAATAATAGAACCATCAATAAACCACCTGAAATTTACAAGGTAAAATACCTGTGTAAATGAAAGTACTTCTGCTTGGCACCAAAGAGATTACAGTGGTATCTCAGGTTACAGATGCTTCAGGTTACAGACTTCGCTAACCCAGAAATAGTACCTCGGGTTAAGAACTTTGCTTCAGGTTGAGAACAGAAATCGCACAGTGGCAGCAGGAGGCCCCATTAGCTAAAGTGGTACCTCTGGTTAAGAACAATTTCAGGTTAAGAACGGACCTCCAGAACAAATTAAGTTCTTAACCTGAGGTACCACTGTACAGTGTATTTAGTATTATGTGCTGCTGAAGCGAGCATGAGGTTATATTGTAGGCAGCTGACAAATGTCTTATGGGAAGGCATTTGATAACTACAGTTCCCAGCAATCTTAAACTATGGTTCCCAGGTTTCTTTGTGGGGTGAGGTGCGCTTTAAATCTACAGTGCTTACACAGCCTTAATTTAATAGGATTTACTCTCGAGTAAGCGGGGTTAGGGATGCAGCATCTTCCCAGTATCAGAGGTGGTATTTACCCTGAAAGACAAAACTCTTCAAAATATGGCAAGAGGGAGCATTTGCACCTACCTGTACAGCTAGCCTAAATACTGTTTACTGAAATCATACTAATTTCAAAACAGACGTGCTTCAGCTTCAGAATGCAGCATTAGGCAAGAAACCAGACACTGGTATGTAATATTTTTGCTGTCAGCCACAGTAAATGAAACCGTAATTTAATCCAGCTTTATCAAAAAGTAACAGACTCGAATAAGTTTTTAAAAAGCCCAACATTGCTAGAATTATGCTCGGTTTAAGCACGCTTTGCCAAGATTTCTGTTTTGAGAGAAATTAAAGTAAATTCTTCTGCTGTGCCTATGTTTGGTCAAGTATAACTGTCTCAGGACTTTCACTTTAATGCATTCTCCTAGGAAAATTCACAGCAAATTAAAAGGAATCACAAGAACATGAAGTACACATTGGCTATAAATATAGCTCTGTGCCGTTTTGTGCTGCAGTTTAATTGGTATTGTTTTAAAAATCTTCTCTTGCCTATAAATGCCCCCCCTAAAGTAACACTTTTTTAAAAAGTAGAGAGAGAGATGTTCTTAATTATTTGGCTTCCTAAATATTCTCCAGCATGGCCTATTAAAAATAATTTGAATGATGCAACAGCCATATGCAAATGAAATAAACTGCTGCAGGTACATGCCTTGCATTTAATCTCCTGCCTCGTCACCATAGACAATTGGTTGGGACACACTTTGGGGTCTCAGCCTAATCCAATGTGGGTTGCAACAGCAGCACGACCACCATGCAAATACATGGTAAAACAAAAAGAGAAAAAGAAATGGGTCCCCAAACATATGTTTGCATTAAAGGCAGGTCTGATAAAGTTGAAAACTAGTTTCAAAGGTGACATAGTAAAGGTAAAGGGACCCCTGACCATTAGGTCCAGTCGTGGACGACTCTGGGTTGCGGCGCTCATCTCGCTTTATTGGCCAAGGGAGCGGGCGTACAGCTTCCGGGTCATGCAGCCAGCATGACTAAGCCGCTTCTGGAGAACCAGAGCAGCGCACGGAAACACTGCTTACCTTCCCACCGGAGCGGTACCTATTTATCTACTTGCACTTTTGACGTGCTTTCGAACTGCTAGGTTGGCAGGAGCAGGAGCTGCCTCCCTCCCTTCCTCCAGCAGCTCCCCTGGGTCTTCCTGCGGCACACGGAGGAGGAAAACTTTTCTTCCTCGACACCCAGCACTGAAATCAGGAAAAAGAGATGTGGCACTCTGACCGCTCCCCTGCGGAAGCCCCCTGCATTGCTATGATAGGCATGGAGAAGAGGAAGATACATCCTCTGGGCTCAGCATAGAGATCACATTCACAGAATGCATTTAAAGCACAGTGATACCACTTTAAACAGTAATGGCTCCCCCCCCCAAGGAATCATGGGAGCTGTAGTTTTGTTAAAGGTGCTGAGAGTTAGGAGGTCAGAGAGCTACAATTCCCAGAGTAGTTTGACAAGTCAATCCCTCATCACAGAGAACTCTGGGAAAAGGGGTCTATCACAATGATCAGCCCCTTAACAAAATACAGCTCCTAGGACTCTTTTGGGGGAAGCCATGACTAGGGGAAGTATCATAGTGCTTTAAGTGTATGGTGTGAATATGGCTGACTTTGCTAGCCTGCTTTTTACTCACTAGAAGAGCTGGTAGATGAGGAACAGAACACTTTTTCTGCAACACTCTCATGAGTAACAAGCAGAGAGATAAAACAACAACAACAACAACAACAGGCAGGCTTAGTAACTTTTGAGGGCTTATTTATAAGGTCAGCATACACACATTTACTTATTTAAGTGTTCAGAGTTATGCATCTGGTCTCTCTACACGTGGTCTCTAAGGCAACTGCAGAGCATAAACAACTCAAGGAACCACCTGCCACCCCAGTCAGAAATGCCCAGTGAGACTGGCTCTATTCCCTCGACACAATTCAGCTCAGACCTGGAGTTGCACCTGACGGGTTAACAAATATTTGACCTAGCCACAATAGTAGCCGCCAGCACTGTCATCACAGCAATTCTCATTTGAACCCCCACCCAACTTCAAGCAGTGGTAGAAACTCTAGAGCAATTATATGAAAGGGAATGAAACCTTCCAGTAAGCTTACCATGTAAAAGGCAAAACACCATCATAAGGACAGGTTGAAGGGGAAGAAGAAGCAGAGGTTAAATAGAACTTGAAAACCTATCAAGCAACTACAAGAGAGAGGTTATGGAGGTCTGGAGGGAGAGTTCCAGAAAAAGGGGAAAGGAAGGACAAAGGAAAAAGAAAACTGTAGCAGAGCTGAAGATCAAGAGAAGAGGGAGCCAAAGAGTAAGGAAATCTAAAGTTGTCTTCATCTGGGGACTTCATATTGCAAACAAAAATTTAAAAAACTGATTAGATGGGGAAGAAATACAGACTGGAATTTTGATGCCGACAATGTCATGCAGACACTGCAAAAAAATTTACATGCATACAGAGCACATCTCCTACAAATAAATGCCTATCTAGAAGCAACTTAAACTGGATTTGATAACAAAAACAGAAGCCAGTGAAGAAAGGGAAAACATGGGAAAACGGAATGAGCAACAGAGTTAAGAATGAAGCGAACCAGGGAACTGTTAGAGGGGGAGAAGCTTATTCTTTCCCAACTTGATTAGTATTAACAGAATAAATACTAGAGAATAAATCATATCACACCCACACCATATGTTTAAAGCACCCAAAGAATCCTGAGAACCATCGTTTGTTAAAGATGCTGGGAACTGGAGCTCTGTGAGGGATAAACTACAGCTCCCAGGATTCTTTGGGGGAAAGTAATGTGTTTTAAATGCACTTCAGATGTATGGTGTGGGTGTGACCTATCTGTTAAAACAATTATTAAAACTTATTGGGAGGGTCCCCCATGTTTGTGAGTAGGTAGAGAGAAAATTTTCAATAAAATATTATATGTGCATCTACCATAGTATATTTGCAGGAGGACGGAAGACAGTGAATGTTAGCAACATAACAACAACAATTGCAATGCACATAGCTTGCTATAAGAATTAATAGTTGTTGGTGAAAATTTTGAAGACTCAGAAATTCCCCGTTCCCCAACAAAGCTTACTGTTACAAGTAAAGAAGGGCCGATTCCTAGCAGGGAATTTTATTTCACCAGGCAAACGGTGTTATCACAGACCAGGTTATGGAAGGTTGTTGCAACATGTTTAAGAAATCTATTTACATCTTTGTTTCTCCTGCAGAGAAAGGAGAAAAGTAGTGAGATAGGTGCTACATCAATCACATGGTGCAACGAGACCTTAAACCACATCACTAGGTATGAAGCAAGATGTTCACATAAAACAAAAAACTAGACAAAAAATACAAATGCAAAAACGTATCTTTATGTGTAGTTAATTGTGCTCATTCATCATGACCTCCAAACAATTTGCTTTTGCAGAGTCAGTTATCCAACAAGTAATCTAATATGAACAAGCCTCGGAGCATCACTTCCTGTATCTATAAATAGGTTTACCTAGTAAAGCAATAAATGTTTTAACCTTAGTTGGTGCTCCTGTTCAGACTGAGCAGCTTCAGAATGGAAAGACAGAAGCTGGAACAATTGAACTGATGATGGAATGTTTGACTTCTTGTCACCAGCAATTCAGTAAACTACATTGGGCACCAGTGAACTGTCCACAGTGGATGCTATTGCTTTCAAAGTTATCCATCCTTGAAACAAATAGCAAAATACATTTTCGGCACATTGGGCTAAGAAACTCTTAGTTCTACAGTATTCAGGAAGGAGGGTTCTTTATGTTTTATTAAAAAAAGTTTTAATAAAAAACAAAACTATAATATGCAGGGTCCAAAGAGTAAGATGTTCTATTGTATGTGTCCTTAATCCTTCTGCTGCACATGGACTAATTGTGCAACTAACTTGATTTTTTATGATTATTTGAATTTATTTATTGCAGTCCGCCTGTTTCTTCAAGAAGCTACAGGTGGTATACATGGTTCTTCTACCCCCTCCCCTTAACTATGCTCCACAACAACCCTGTGAGGTAGGTAAGGCTGAGAGGTGGTGACTGGTCAAGGTCACCCAGTGAGGTTTATGGCTGAGTGGGGATTTGAACCTTGGTCTCCCAGGTCCTAGTCTGACATTCTAACCACTACATCCCACTCGCTTGTAATGGCCAACTATTGAATGCATTAAGATATTACTTCATTCCATTACTCACTCATAACCTCCAGAGACTCCTCTGCATCCAGTGAAGCAAAGCATCATCTATTAGGTTTTACAAGAAGAATGCCAGGAGGGGGGGAAAACAAAGATGCCTATCCATGGTTAAGACGATAGAAGTCACATGGATGACACAAGTGTAACCATGTGACTTTTTATAACATGACTGTGCAGGACAAAAGCAACGAAGACCAATGAAGTGAAATATACTCAGAGTCGCAAAGTGATTTATTCAGCTCATAGTGGTGAGGAGGAATGAATGAAAGTCCCCTCAAAGTATCTGCTTTATATACATTATTTACACAATTGGCTGCACATGATTGGCTAATTCCGGGATTCTACTGTAAGCCAATCAGGTTGTGGATTCACTTCTATCTGGAGCATGATTGGGTGGTTCCTGCCAACCAATCATACTGCTGCATTGTTCTAGGACCAATCAGACTGCTGCATTCTGAATCCTATTGTTCTAGGACCAATCAGACTGCTGCCTTTTGGATCCTATTGTTCTAGGACCAATCAGATTGCTGCAGTTTGGATCCTATTCGACTCAGTACATAACACCCCTCCCCTCTAAGTTCCAGTCCTGCCCGGGAGGTCACATTCATAGTCCTCAAGGTACGCCGGCGGCCTACGTGTGCGTTGTGGCCTGGGGTGTTCCCTGGTCCGGGGTTCAGGTTCTGGCTCGTGTTCCAAGGATGCTGGCTGTGATGGGGCTGTTTGGTCTGTTTGGTCTTCTGACAGCACCCATGCCAGTTCAGTTAATTCATGGAGGATAAGGGTGCTGCTAATGGCTACTTGCCACAATGGCTATGTTCTGTCTCCACCGTTTGAGGCAGTAATGCTTCTGAGTACCAGTTGATGGAAACCATAGGAGGGTAGAGGGCTCTTGCGCTCGGGAGTTTCCCACCGGTTATCTCAGTAGCCAACATGAGACCAGGATGTTGGACTATGAAATATACTCAGAGTTGATAGAGGATTTCATGCTCTTTATTCAGTTTATAGTGGTGAGGAGGAATGAATGCTTCCCCAAAGTATCTGCTTTATATACATTATTTACACAATGGGCTGCACGTGATTGGCTAATTCCAGAATTCTCCTGTATGCCAATCAGGTTGTAGATTCACTTCCATCTGGAGCTGGATTGGGTGGCTCCTGCAGACCAATCATACTGCTGCATTGTTCTAGGACCAATCAAACTGCTGCATTCTGAATCCTATTGTTCTAGGACCAATCAGACTGCTGCATTTTGGATCCTATTCAGCTCAGTACATAACAGACTAGATGGGCCATTAGTAGATAGGAGAGAGCAAAAATGTATTTCAAAATGGACTTCTTAGCTCTGAAAAGTACCATTTCTCCCTCTGGCATGGTGCCATGGTTAGAGAAGGGAGAGAGAAGAAAAAGGAGTCCTCCTTTTTTGTTTCCCAGACCTCTCTCTAAGTCCTTCTAACCATGGTGCCATGCCAGAGGGAGAAATGATGCTTTTACTTTAGAAAAGTAAGTAAGTACCCAATCTGGGAAGAGGGTGGTGGGTCAGTAAAACTCCATTGCCATGGCAGGAGAACAAGCACCACGTCTAAGCTCTGGAATGGGCACAAAACACAAAGGTGGCATTCAGACAGTTGCTTACAAAAAGACTGGGCATTAATTGCCAGCCAGGAGATTTGCTACTACAGCCGTGCTCAAGACTAAAAACACATCCAAATATCACCATTCACATCCTGCCAGCCCTCCATGTCTACAACATGTGCTAGAGAATATTGCCAATGACATGCGTCCTCCCCTCTGTCCTTCCTTTCTGGCCTACATTCAATTTCAACAATCCAGGGCATTCTTGCTTAAATGTCAACCAAGCTAACAAAACTGCTGCCGCTCTCTCATAACCTAATTATCAACTTGGAAAACAAATGAGAAAAGGAGAGTGCAATCTCCTTTCATGACAGCACATAGTGAGGACACTGTTGTGCAGAACTGAACAGTTGAATAATCGACCATGTCGGTAACCCCAAAAATTTAGCAGCAAGGAAAGTTTCAGACTGAAGCTTTCCAGCATAGCATTTTATGAACATTAATAGCTGCTCTAATGGATGGGCCAAAGGCTCATCCTGTCCTCGCAGTAGCCAACCAGTTGCTTATGAAATATCCACAAGCAGGACACTAACACAAGTGTCATCTTTTCAAAAGTCATTTAAAAAAAATGATATTGGCATTAGTAAGTGTGCCTATGACCCTGATGTAACACTATAGGAAACCTACATAACTTGGTGTTCTGCAGCGTTGTACTTATTAACAAGCCCTCATCCTAAATACATGCATGCTGGTACAACAGGACAATTCATACATGCATTTCCATAACTTAAAGACTTGCCAAGATTAAGTAGCTTGAAAGGAGGAGCACCATCTCTCGCTGTGTTCACATGCTAGAGCTTCAATGGTTGCTCTGACTCTCTTACACAGTCCCCATCAGCCAACAGAACTTCCTTCTTAACTGGCAGGTGTCCTGTGCGTGGTTTCCTGCAGAAGGTTTTACTGAAAATTATCAAAAACTCAGCAGAGTCACAAAAGGAAGATGCACACAAGGAAGATAGGCTGAGAATATGCAGAAGCACACAAACATAACAAGAATGTTATTATGGTGCAAGCAAGACACATTGGCCATGTGCACATGAAATGTTAGTCTATAAAATGACGTTTCATAAGTTGCACTGTGCGAGAACTGTCTGCTCCCACTTTGCTCCTCCATTCATGTGAGTAGGCGCACAAAACCACAAAGGATTTAGTTTACTGTGACATCTGAACCCTAAACCGTGACTTCTTGTTGGTCTAGCAGTCATAAGTTGCTAGGACGAAACAAACCACAATCACAGGTTCAGACACCATGCTACACTAAAAACTTTATAAACTGGTATACTGTGCATCCCGCTCACAATTTTGCTTACTAAATCATAATTGATAGCTTAATGTTATATGCAAGCACAGCCTTGGAAAATCTGAGGAAAACAGGGTAAGCTGTGGTACACATACAGCCCATCTGATTCTGCAGTACAAAACATTCCAGGGCTGTAAATTATCCACATTTATGTTCCATGAGGCTGACTGGGGTAACTATAGAATCAGTGCAGCTTTGTTCAGTGGCGTAGCGTGGGTTGTCAGCACCCGGGGCAAGGCAAGTAATTTGCGCCCCCTAACCCATGGATTTGCGCCCCCAACCCTAACCCCCAGATGTTGCGCCCGATGCGGCCGGCCCCCCCTGCATCCCCCACGTTACGCCACTGGCTTTGTTTCACTGGGTTGATATTGACTTTTCCCCATAGATGCTCTTTGCACCTGCAGATATGCTGGGGTTTCACTAAGTTACACTTGATGAAGGGGGGGGGGGGCGGCAACTGAAAGCACTCTCTTCCGATGGCTTAAGGAAGCCTTTGCTCATAAAGGTTCTTCTAATGAAGGAGCTCTAAACTCTTCGGATATTAATTATTTATACATAACTTTTTCAAACTAATTTTCAAAAGCTGCTTATGTTAAGAGAGAGAGAGATTATAGCAATAAAACAATACTGTTGTTCTTCATAAACTAATTGCACGCCATTCCCCGTGATCAGGGTCTGTGCATCAAGCAGAGCTTTTAGCCTCCTCCATGATCTTCCCACTCCTTAAACCAATTATCTTTGATATCTGCATTAGCAATTAAACAGAAGAAAGGACTCCATGCATCCCTGAAGGTGGTTGTGGATGCTTGTGGCTCTGAGGGTCATCTGCATAGAAACCCTATCTGGGACCAAGGCTGCCTTAGGAACCATCTTATTGCTGAAACAGCTGCCCATATGAGATAGTCTGCAAATTCAGATAGGATGATTTTTTAAATCCCAGGAATCCAGTTCCCTATACTGTTGCATCTGCAATGACTCTTTATACAGGAAAATTAAGTTTACTGACAATACCAATAATATGACAATTAGAAATAGGTAAGAAAAATTTCTTCTTTGTCTAAATGAATACACTATGTAAGATTTAAGGCAATGATGGGGAAATTGAGGCCCTCCAGATGTTACTGGCCTAAGACTTTCAATCATCCCTGACTATTGCACATGCAAGGTTGAGACTGGTGGGAGTTGCAGTTTCATAACATCTGGAACCCACAGTTCCTTCATCCCCAATTTAAAGCGAGGGACAGCAAGGCAAATTCCTAATCAGATTGATTTCTTTTATGGAGTATAACAAGGAACACAGGTTGCTGCCCAAATTAAATTATGACTTTAGAACATTGTGAAATCTTGAACTGAAGATGCCTGTCGATGAATGCAGAATTCTGTTGGATGATTTTTCATCTGATTACAAATATTAAAAAAATTATTTCTATTTGGGGGAGGTATTAGGTTTTTGTTTTTTGTTTTTTTGAAGAATTATGGTTACCGAAGGCTGCATTTGCAGTTAGTTTCCTGGAATTCTAATCACAACACAGTAAAATACAACACATGAGAAATAAAAGCAGTAATGAAAACACAATTCAAAAACCATACAGCATCTAGCACAGTGCATTGCAATTGCTACAACAGATAGAAAAATTCTTAAGTGATCTAGCAAGACCCTCAGCAATTCCCAAGTCGTTGCGGGGGGGGGAGGGGGGAGTTTGGGAAGCATTGTTCCAGCCTACAAAACTTATAAATATCTACACTGTAACAGGGAAGAGATGACCTCAGTGTGTCAATACCACAGGCCTCCTTTAGGTGTCAGTGCGCCACAACAGGATATAGAAGCAAACTATGCATTACTTGAATGCCTCAGAACATTTCAATTTGCTTAAATTAGGTTTAGACTGTGTTATCACCACAATACATCTTAAGTCAAACTTATCCAGCTTCTTTTAATTTAAGAAGAATGTAAGCCTTGACTGCACGCCGGTGAACTTTGCTTCTTACAAAGAAGACATGAAATATGATTCAGGAGGCAAATGGAATCCTGTATCAATACCCTACCCAAGAGTAGATGCACAGAAATTAATGGACTGAAGTTAGTTGTGTCCATTAATTTCATTGTGTCTACAAACCAAGTCAGATACTTCGAAGAGTATCATTTTAGAGTATCATCCCATATATGATTCTTTAAGGTGCTGCAGAAGTACTCTTGGGGGGTACAGGGACCAGTGACAATGGAGCAATGCCCATCACTCACATAGTTAAGGAACGTACTTTACCACCACCGCATCTTATTTATAATCGTGGTAGCACAAATGTTAACCATAATTAATACCGAGCCATGTTGGCTCCAGGATTCTTAGCTAGTTAGGAATCCTGGCTAGGAGCAAACTGAGATTGGCATTGACTATGGTTCATTTATATGCAGCCATGGTTAACCCTGGTTGAGGCCACTGGCAGCAAGCAGGGGAAATTTATGTGCAAACAGATAAACAACCCCACAGCCCTCTTCTGTAAAAGGCAGTCGGTATTATGACTGCGGTGGCCCATTGACACAGTCACGAAAACAAGCACACACTGAAACATGTTGAGGCTCAGTTTCAGAATTCCCATGCCAATATCTGTTCCAAATATTTTAGCTATTATGTCACACTCACTTAAGCTGTGCTTTTTTGGGGGGGACGCGTATCCCTAAACATGTTATGAATCTAAGTTTGGCCTCATTGAGGGGCAGTATTTCAATGTGAGTAGGAAAATGAGTGTACCCCTAAATTCTTTTTAGAAAAAAGCACTGCACTTAAGTATAGCTGAAACACTGTAAGGGGCAAAGCATGTCCATTAAGTAACTGGCTGTAGTTAAGCAAGCACGACTTTCAAGAAGAAACAGATTCCTAATTGGAAATATGAAGTATCATATAATATAGGCACACAACCGTGTTTTCCTTATACCAACCAGTGTTCCCTACAAGATATTCATTAAAACACAGATTCTTCCATATAGCTAGAAACAACTTCTGTTTTTATGCCTCATAAAGAGTGTACATGTGTATTTCGGGAGCAGTTGGAAAAAAGTAAGCTTTTATTGTCTTGAAAACACCATCCAAAACTAGATTTATAGCTCAATCCCACCAGAACATTGTTGGCAACAAGGCATAGTCCTATTTTTGGCCAAATTTAGGGTGCTACATTTCTTTCTTGATCTATGAAAACACAAATGAAAACAAAATGCTGTTGTTTAAATAATAATAATAATAATAATAATAATAATAATGATAATGATAATGATGATGATGTGTCAGTTTTCAAGAACACATCGCTAAACTTTATGCTACAGTAAACAGCCAGTCCATGGTAGATAATGAAAAAGCCATAGCCAGGAAATTTAGTGTTCAATTTATCATCTTGTCAAGCAATTATGGATTTAACATTCATTTCACCAAAATGTGTTTTCTACATTCGCCGACATTGTAGAACTTGGCTTGTGGTCAGGAGAAGGAAAGTGTGATAAGTGAACAATTACACGGCATAGCTACTGCCAAAGAAAGAGCGACTAACTAGGGAGAAGGAGAATACCGGTGTTGAAGTAATATCAGGAGAAGTGCTTCAACAAGGCAACATACTGGTGGAGAAAAGGTGGCCACTTTACAACTTCCCAGGGGGTAGCTCAGCTGAACCAATACTTTACAGATACTCTTCAGATAATTTGCAGGCACAGTGTCTACAGCTTTGCTGCTAATTATGCAGAACCCGCTAACAAGATAGGAGAAACCCCCCACAGCTAGACAATCAAAGATCCAGTGGCAAAGTGAACAAAAAACCGCAAACAAAGAACTGGAAAGCACTTCTTTCTTTTAGAAAAAAAGAGGGCAAATAATTTTTGTTTTTATTTTCTGCTGGTGTTTATGTTGTTGGTTCCCCCTAAATAGCTTTCCTCCCTACTAGAAAAGGAAGGGTATTATTTATTTAAAGGAGACTACAGTGGTACCTCGGGTTAAGTACTTAATTCGTTCCAGAGGTCTGTACTTAACCTGAAACTGTTCTTAACCTGAAGCACCACTTTAGCTAATGGGGCCTCCTGCTGCTGCTGCGCCACTACAGCATGATTTCTGTTCTCATCATGAAGCAAAGTTCTTAACCCGAGGTACTATTTCTGAGTTAGTGGAGTCTGTAACCTGAAGCGTATGTAACCCGAGGTACCACTGTATCTTTTTACTTGCTTGCCCTCCCTCCCTTTGATTAAAAGAGAGAGATTGGTGGGATGAGGGCCATTGGGGGGCCTTTTGGGGGGGAATGTAGGGGAGAAGATTTAGCTGGCTGCCTTATGCTGAAATGAGAGGCTGGGTACTATGTGAGAATGATGGGGAGGGTGCTCTTCAGGAAGCAGTGCAAGCAAATGCATGTCTACTCACAAGCAAGCCCTACTGAATTCAAAGAGGCTTACTCCCAGGAAAGTAGAAGTAAGTTTAGCTGAACTCAGTGGGGCTTATGCGTGCATAGATTCCACTTAGACCTCTGAGTGGGGAAGCAGATGCAACTTGACTAGTAAATCACTTAAACTACTCTTAAATTAGTTGAAAATCTATTAAATATATTATATGGAACTATATTTAATTTTTTTTAAATCTACTACTTCCTTACATTTTAAGGCCCTCCACTGCCTTGGGGAGCCTCGTCAAGTGCACCCTCCACCGCCATGGGGAAGCATGGCAGGATAGTTTGCCACTGAGGGGAGGTGAAACCCTCTACTGCTGCAAAGTGCGGCACAACTTCTAGCACCGTCGGAGGCCCAGCAAGGCCCTCTGCCGCTGCAGATATCATGATGTATCAAGATACTGTGATATTTAGCTGGTGATATATCGTGATGTTAAAAACCAGATATCGCCTAGCCCTACTAGGGAGTGGCACAGAGGATGCACAATTTATTTCCTCTTTTTTAAAAGACTGTCTATATAAAGATATGAGCGGCACTTTCTGGAAGTAGGGAGGAGGGCATCTACTATTACTCACTATTATGAAGTGAGGAATGTGTGATGGCCTGGGATTCCGATTCAGAGGCTGAACCAGAGGAATCCCAGCCTGCACAGGAGTCCCCGCCTCCAGGGCCGGCTGAACTGGGGCAAGGCCTAGATTCTGAGGAGCCTGCACCTGTGTCAGATCCTCAGGAGCAGGCACCAGGTGAAACCCTTCTGGCCCCAGAGGTGCTTGAGGACTCAGTGGCTACAGGTGAGCCTCCTCCGGGGCCCAGTAACCCTTCGGCCTCTCCTGAACTACAGAGGCTTAGGGCAGAGAGGCGAAGGGAACTGGTTGCTCCCAGGAGGAGTGCTCGCCTTAAGGCCAGAGGAGGCGGGGCTCCTGGGGGCCGGGACCGCCCCTGGCCTTAGAAGAAGATAAAGGTCAGTCAGCCCGGTCCCAGGTTGCGGGAGCAACGTCGTTGTTGGCTTCAGACCTTCCAGTGTTCCTGTTCGGCCTCCTGTTCCTGACCTTCCAGCGTTCCTGTTCCCTGCCCAGCCTTCTGCTTCTGACTTCCCAGCGTTCCTGTTCCCGCCCGGCTCCCAGCTTCTGACCTTCCAGCGTTCCTGTTCCCCGCCCGGCTCCCTGTTTCGGACCTCGCCTCTCATCTCGTGAACTCTGACTACGATCACGGTACCTTTCCCCCGGGACCAGCACAGAATGATTGCTAAGGCCCACTTCACATGTTGTAGGTTCTCATACACGTGCAGTGGTGGCTGCTAACATTTTGACTTGGTAGGATTACAGTTTTTAACATTGCTGTTTTCATCACAATAAGACTTGTTCAGCACTTATATAAGAAAGTGTGGCATTGCACATGTGGAGTGCTCCTATTCAGGATTTCAGCCAGGCCCTCTTCCAGGATATGCCATTCCAAATCCCCTCCCCTTGTTTTCTACTTTCTGCCTAACCCAAGAGGCTGTTTGGGGTTTTCCCTCCCTCAGAACTTTTCCTTAACTTTATTTTTATCTCTCCAATCTATGGGGTACCCATAAAGCTACCAATACATCCTTCTTATGTGCAGACAGTGCTGTCACTTGTAGATTGCATATACACACAGTCCCCGCTTATGGAAATCGTTCCATTAGGCAAGTGTTCACATAACGAGTCCATGATTTCCATTATTTCCTATGGAAATATTTCCAATTTGGTATTTGTCCAATCTATTCCCCCACCCCAAGTATACTAACTAATCGCAAAACATCTGACCTGGGGTTTATACACAGTGTTAGATCAGAGCCAGGAGCTAGGGATGACAAACAGAAAACTATTCTCCTAGTGGGCAACACTGTAAGTCACCCTTAGACACAACTGCTGTGACTTTATAATTTGTCAATGAGATCCATTTCCTTAATACAATACATTCTTTTTTAAAATAAAAAACCCCATAAAACTGAAGCAAGCAATCTGCCCATCCTGAGACATTGCAAGAGATTTAATTGCTACCTCACACAAGCATGTGTATGAACGAATTACTTAAAAATTATAAAGCCAACCTAATCTAGAGAGGTATACCTAGGTTTATCTGCTTATTGGAGTGCATAGAAAGTGTACCTGACAATTGACAGTAATGCTATTCAACCACCCTTATGAGTTTGAATAGTTAGTCCCAGATGAACATTGTGGATTATATGTTAATTCAATCAGCTGTTTTAAATAATCCTGGACCACATTTCTTCAAAAACCCAGTTTAGTTACAGAAGAATTCTTTTTCAAGGCAGAGAAGATTCTTAGAAGTAGCTGTCATTATGCCTCAATCCTGACTTGGATAGACTAGCCTCTTAGAGAACAGTTTCCCTGAACTCATTCCATCCCTGGCTTGGCTGCCAAGACAACTGACAAGGATCCTAATTATTTTCAATTGCATTAAGTCTTAGTCACGCAACCGTCCCCTAGTATCATGAGCCAATGCCCACATCTCATTCTAAATAGCTTGCTGAACTGGATGATGGCTTTCATCCACTGTCAGTCTTCTGCAAGAAACTAAAGAGCTTTCCATTCCATTATCAGCATCAGTATCTACCTCTTCCCATCTCCACCAACCCTTACATTCATGTCAAGTGAGCAGAATCTGGTACACTTCACAAAAAAATATTTATTGGTTTAAAAACCTGAAGCCACCACTCAGCCATCAGGAAAAGCACAAGTCAACAAGCCCAACTCTACTGAATTCTATAAGACAACCTTCAGTTGACTATATACTATCTTCTTCTTTGGCGACCACTCGTAGCCGAGTGAGATTGTCTTCCATGAACACGGTCGTAACAATGAGTTTGTAAGTGACAGAGGAGGCCAATTCTGGATCCACACATCCTTCCACAGTGGGGACACAGGTTTCTGGGTGGGAGTTGACATCCTCCACTTGATAAGACAGGGTAACAAGTAAACTCAATCTAGCAAAAGAAGCTTTCTGCAACACAGTCATACAGCCAGCTATCTATCTGCGCCCATGTGGTGAGAAGTCAGCACATGGTTAAACTATGGAACTTGTTCCCACAGAAGGCGGCGTTAGCCAGCAAATTGGATGGCTTTAAAATAAGATTAGACAAATTCATTGAGGACAAGGCTATCAAGGGCTACTAGCCACAGTGGCTATGTTCAACCTCCACTGCCAGAGGTGGTATGCCTCTGTATACCAGTTGTTGGGAACCAAAAGTGGGCAGAGTGCTGCTGTGCTTGTGTCCTGCTTGTAGGCATCCCACGGGCATCTGACTGGTCGCTGTGAGGACAGGATGCTGGACCAGACACACCTTTGACCTGGTTCAGCAGGGCTCTTCTTATGTTCTTAAGTCCCTCAGACTGACCAGGTTGTATGATTTGCTAGCAACTAGGCTATAGACAACTATAGACAACTAGGCTATAGCCTGCCAACCTAGCAGCTCAAAACACCTCCGGGTGCAAGTAGATAAATAGGGACCGCTTACCAGCAGGAAGGTAAACGGCGTTTCCGTGTGCGGCTCTGGCTCTGGCTCTGGCCAGAGCAGCGATGTCACGCTGGCCACGTGACCCGGAAGTGTCTCCGGACAGCGCTGGCCCCTGGCCTCTTAAGTGAGATGGGCGCACAACCCCAGAGTCTGTCAAGACTGGCCCGTACGGGCAGGGGTACCTTTACCTTTACCTTTAGGCTATAGACACTAGGCTATTATTATTATTAAGTGACACTGGAACTGAGGAAATAAGAATGGTTGTCCTTTTTTAAAACATTTTTTACCATTTTATTTTAGAATAAAATAAACGAGCATTTATTTGAAACCAAATCCCAGATTCAAATCCAAACTTCCATAGCCTACACCACCGCTGATTTCTGGATGCAGTTTTTTCCCTGACTGAGTGCCCCAGATTGTATTTGTGCAAAAATCACACACATTGAGGATGAAGGGTATTTCCTTCTATTGATGCCAAAACTCAGTCTAAGTTAGCTTGTTGTGCAAGTGTTGGGTCTACCCTTTAGGACAAGGGAATGTTGTGACACATAGGAGCTATCCACGTTTCACAAAGAGTAGAATATGAATGCAGGTGTTCAATTAAATCCATAATATTTATATCCAGTACAGTGGTACCTCGGGTTAAGTACTTAATTTGTTCCGGAGGTCTGTTCTTAACCTGAAACTGTTCTTAACCTGAAGCACCACTTTAGCTAATGGGGCCTCCCGCTGCCGCCACGCCACTACTGCACGATTTTTGTTCTCATCCTGAAGCAAAGTTCTTAACCTGCAGTACTATTTCTGGGTTAGCGGAGTCTGTAACCTGAAGCATATGTAACCTGAAGAGTATATAACCCGAGGTACCACTGTATTGGTTTTGCTCTTGCCCCATACTTCACACTAGGCCTAGGCATAAACTAGGCATAAACTAGGCCTCACTTCTACATTGTAAGACCATACCAAATTTTTAAATTGCCTTTACTTGAAATAAGGAATGTACAAGTGGATCCACAATGCTGAAAAGAGCAAGTTGCATGCAGAGGGCCTCTGCTAACCTTAAAAGAGCCTAAAAGACAGACAGATGGGATACCTTAACTCCCTAACATTGGTTAAAGTCACAGAATGTTGGTGCTGACCTTTAAAGCCCTAAACGGCCTCGGAGCAGTATACCTGAAGGAGCATCTCCACCCCCATCGTTCAGCCCGGACACTGAGGTCCAGCTCCAAGGGCCTTCTGGCGGTATCTCACTGCGAGAAGTGAGAACAAAATAAAAAAATTCCTTCCAGTAGCACCTTAAAGACCAACTAAGTTAGTTCTTGGTATGAGCTTTCGTGTGCATGCACACTTCTTCAGTTGCGAGAAGTGAGGTTACAGGGAACCAGGCAGAGGGCCTTCTGGTTGTGGTGCCCGTCCTGTGGAATGCCCTCCCATCAGATGTCAAAGAAATAAACAACTATTGGACTTTTAGAAGACATCTGAAGGCAGCCCTGTTTAGGGAAGCTTTTAATATTTGAAGAATTATTGTATTTTAATATTTTGCTGTAAGCCACCCAGAATGGCAGGGGAAACCTAGCCAGATGGACGGGGTATAATTATTATTATTATTATTATTATTATTATTATTATTATTTAGAATAATAGAATTGTAGAGTTGGAAGGCATTCTGAGAGTCTCAACTAAAGCGCTTACACTCTCAACACTGTGTATATGACTGTAGCCAGTCTTTGTTTTAAGTATGGGAGTGAAATACATGTTATGCTCTCTCTAAGCATCTCCAATATAAAATATTATCCATTAGTCATGGAATTCAGGAACATCTAGATGACAGCTCTGAAGGTTTGCAGGACTAATGAATGCTCATTCTTCCCTTTCCAACCTATTTTAGTGGCAATAGACTCACTCCATACAGCGATGGCAGAATGGCTTCTCCCACAGCCCACTGTAGTCACTGAAGTCTCCTAATTTACACCTATGAAAAGCATGGAGTGTGTCCCCAAAAGGGGTCAGTCTTTATTGGGAAAGTAAAGTAACATGGGCACCTAACCAGCAGAAACTGGAAAGAAACCAATGCTTCATTTTGTGACTTTGAACAAGTTGAGCAGACGACCTTCACTTACTCTCATTGTGGACTGAATAGAAAACAGCAAAATGCATGCAAAGGGACATCATTTTCCCTTGTACCAGTCCCATCAGCAGCCTAATTCTTCCCAAAGCAGGAAACATTGTTAAGTGCAAATAGTGCCATACGTTAACCTGTTGCTACGCAACACCAGGGCTTGTATATTTCTTATGGGGAGCTGGAGAAAATTGGACTCTTGATCCTGAGTGACTACTATTACCCCTTTATATCTCCACTGTATGATTTGAATTAAAACTTGCTGAAGAGAAGGAGAGGTTATAGGCTTATTGGCAGCCTGGTTTTAGAATCTGGGCACTGCTCCAATGTAATTCCTCCGTTTAATATTTAATTTGTTTCTGAACATGACCTATCCTTTAATTTGAAGAGAAACCATCCAAATCTTTCACCAGCCTAAATAAGAATCATTTCACTCCAGAATTGCTCTCACAATATTAGCCATATCTTGCAGATAAATTACATTTTATGGTTATAGATGTTAGCATACACAACAGAGACGTGACAGAGAGAATTAGAATTAAGTGCAGAAGATGTGACGTCCAGAATAGGATAGAACATAACATCTCATTATAATGAAGAAAAATACTCTTATTCTGCAAGGACAAGCAACAGCTTTTATAGTTGGAATTAGCAGATAAAGGCAAGGCAATAATCTCAACAAACATCTGTACTCAACGTGTGGGGAAACCTTCCTCACCACTTTGCAGGATAACAGAACTCGTCAGGCTTTAAAGCAAGGCAAAGGGACCTTTTTAAGGCCAGGGGCCACATTCCCATCTGGACAACCTTCTGAGGGCCACATGCCACTCGGAGGCAAAAACCAGGCAAACACACTCAAAGACGGTATGAGTGTGGGCACTGGTGGTGGGTGTAAACTGGACAGAACCCCAAGGGCTACATGGGGCATGGAGGTCCACATTTGGCCTCTGTGACTGAGGTTCCCCCACCGTTGCCTTAAAGTATATGAGATGGGGAGTTCACCCTAGAGTTTAGTTGGAATCTCCTTTCTTGTAACTTAAATCCATTGGTTTGGGTCTTACCCACGAACAGGAGAAAACAAGCTTGCTCCATTCCCCACGTGACAGCCCTTTAGATAGTTGAAGAAGGCTATCATGTATCTTCCCAGACTCCTCTTTTCCAGGCTAAACATACCCAAGCCCCCCAACCATTCCTGGTTTCCAGTCCCCTGATCATCTTGGTCACCCTTCTCTGCACACATTCCAGCTTGTCAATATCCCTTTGAAATTGTGGTGCCCAGAACTGGACACAGGACTCCAAGTATGGTTTGACCAAGGCAGAATAGAGCAGTGCTATTGCTTCTCTTCATATATCCCACCTTCTTCTCTGTGGAGCTGAACATTGTTCTCTCCCTCGTTTAAGCCCCACAACAATCTTGTGAGGTAGGTTAGGCTTAGAGGCAGTGACTGACACCAGGTCACCCAGTGAGCTTCATGATTTGAGCCCTGGTCTCCAAGGTCCTAGTCCAATACTTTAACCAGTACACAACACTGGCTGCAAGAAAAATAAGGCAGACCACTCCCAGCAAGCAAACACACAAGCTTCAGATTTGCATGGCTAATTAACTTCAGCTTTCACTTTGCACCAGTTTTGGTTATTCCATTTGCAAAGGAAAACTCCATGGACTAGCCTTGTACTGAGCCCAATTAAACTGGGATTGTTCTGGACAACAGCAAGTTAAACACATTCTACAAATGCATCTAGCAACCAGAAATCATGCCTAATGGTTCTGAAGTCAGACAAACATTCTCAAGTATTTCCTGGAGTCAAATTTTTGAACCAAACGGTTCAGGGAGAGAGTTTACTGAATAAGTAAAGGTGATTTATTACTTTGATTCAATGCCCTTTTAAAATATTAACCTATGTATTTATTTTTAATGTAACAGAATGCTGAAAAGGAAAAAACTTGATTTTGGTGCTGCTTTCATTACCTTGCAATAAACACAGACCTCCCAAATAGGACATAGTCCAGCAAGCACTTCATAAAAAGGTGATGTACATTTCTAATATTGTTTAGACTAATTGCACTGAATCTGGACTCTTTCAAGGGCAGCAATAAATATCCTTCTATATGTTTTTAAAAATCATTTCTACTTACTTGCAGACTATTAACTAAGGGATCTTGATAGTTCAGCAACCCCTGACTTAGCTGTAATTTCAGTCCCTGACTTAGCTATGTAGTTTACTCCCATGCCTTATTTATCACTGGTCTATAGCTTGCTTTGTTTACATGCCTCACATTAATTTTATTTTCTGCGCTGCAGATTTTGTTGTCTGCTTATATATTAATTTTTGTTACCATCCACTTTTTTTCTGTGCTATATAGGTACAGGGTGTAAAAAATAGTTTACAAATAATGAAGTTTTTTAAATGAAACAGGAGTCCAATTCAGGGAAGATGTTGTCTTTTCATATTGAAACAAGAGCACAGGAATGGACTACCTTTCCAAATGGTTTTCTGTATCAGCCCCTAAACACTCATTTCCTCCGACAATGAAGTTTGGTATCAAGAGCCTATTGATATGGAAGCAAAGAAGGATCATCCAAATAATTTCTACATTCTTGTGGGACTCCCTAATTATATGGGTGTGCAAAATAAAATCTGCAACCACCAACCACCAACCTCGCAAAGATGTGCCGTATGTACAGAAGGGGGTGGAAACAGACTGACTTGCTCAAACCCTGAAGAGCTTACAGTAGCTGTTCTGGAAAATTGTGAAAATTTGGGTGGAGGTTTTTTTTAAACAATCCACTAAAACTGCTTCAAGAAGAAGAAAAATGTTTTCCTTCTGCACTCTACGAAACTAAACCACCACCCAGCTATATAGCAATAAAAGTATTCCAAACATGAACCTTCTAGCAGAGCTAAGAATCCAGATGTTGAACATCCAGATGTTGGTGGCCTACAACACCCACATCCTTGACAACTGGCCATGCTGGCTGATTGATATTTGAATCCAAGAACATCTGGGGGGCCAGTGATTCCCCACCCTGCTGTAGTGCTATATAGCATAGCACAGGCATGTCTCAAAAGGGGGGGGGTGAGAAAAGGGGGTCCTTCCCCAATACTAAACCATCTTTTCCCAAAATGTTTGAACATGGCTCTGGTTAGGATTCCTCCTTTTAACTGCAGCATAAGGTTTGACGGAAGCAAAAGCTCACTAAATCAGTTTCATTGGACCATTTAGGCTTATTCACATGTTACCCTGAACCCATGTACAAGCTGTCTCTACCCATGTGCATGTGTCTGTGTGAAAGACTGTACACCGGCTTTGAACAACTACTGGGTACCCAGATTGTTTGCCCACTGAGCGTTACATGTGAATAACTGTGCAAGTTTACAGCTTAACTATTTGTGTACACAGGTTGCACACTCATTGAATGTCATGTGTGAACACCTCTTTTGTTGATTCAATACTAAGAAGGAGTTGGGGGTTTTTTACATGTACCAAAAGGGTGGTATTAAATATTCTAAGAGCTTCCGAATCAATGAAATTGTATTTCAAAGGCATATCAAGCAACTGCTTCCATGAAATTTAATACACCAGCACCGTATGCTACAATTTAATTTTCCTAGACTTCCTAGTTTTTATGTATTTATTTTGTTTCCATCCAGCATCTCTCTCCAAAACCGTTTGTTCGTTTTTTATTTGGCGATGCTTTCATCATGGTACCAGGGAAGGCAAAATCCTGAGCAATACAAGAGATTGTCACTATAACTGTTAGGGATTAGGAAAATTAAATCTGACAGTCTCAAAACAGTTTTCTTTGTTTAATATCTTAGAACTTTGCTCCTATGTCCAGGATGACAACTTGAGTTAGCACAGATGAAGGAAGAGGTCTCTTTCCCCCATCCCAAAATAGATTTATTTAAACTTCTTTAAACTGCCAGAGGCAGGGAATAGGAAGATAGAAAGCAATAAAGCAATCATTGACTGCCTCAAAGTGTCTAGAAGTTTGTTAGCTGATGGAGGACTGTTTGCCACAGAGTGACGGCTGCTAACTGATTGATGGAAAACTACAACCACAGGAAGAAATGGGCACCACCCAGGTATAAAAGAAGATTTTTTTTTTCTCCTGTCCCTAAAAACAACAAGAAGGGAAGGGGAGGAATTAACCTTTTCATTTGGGTTGACAGATGGCTTCTCAAATAATATATATCTCAATTTAGTACCTTTTTTATTCATAGATATAATTTTTAACCTGCCTTTCATCAAGGAAATCCCAAGGCAATCTACACATGTAGATTAAAAGAAACAGACAAATAAAATGGTACCTTGCTTCCCAAACAGCTTGGCTCCCAAACAAATTGGCCCCCAAACACCACAAACCCAGAAGTAAGTGTTCTGGTTTGCGAACATTTTTTGGAAGCTGAATGTCCGTTTCGGCTGTCAGCATTGTTTCCGGAGCCAATCAGCCAATCAGAAGCCACGCCCTGGTTTGTGAATGTTTTGGAAGTCGAATGGACTTCCAGAATGGATTGTGTTTGGGAACCAAGGTACCACTGTAAAAACATTAGTATATCAAGTGAAGAGTCAGAGCCCGGGCGCCAATAGGACATCAACACAGAATCCAGGAAACAGTCCCCAAAGCCTCCACAGCAGATGAACTGGGACTGCCACAAATAATCCCCCATACTTGGAACAAACAGGCTGAACTAAAAAAACTTGAACACCTCTCACAAGCTGTGGGGGAAGGAAGTGATCCTGTGACCCAAGCATAACAAGGGGGGAATGGTACCGGACAGTGGAGCACAACAATGGAGCACAGATGGAAGACCTGATGAAGGCAACTACAGCGACTAGTACAAACATAAGAACTGAGATGAAAGAGGAAACCTAGAAAGGAAGCAAACGATGCCAAGAATTTCCCCGTTGATACCCATATAGGGCTACCCGGAATTTCACACAAAA
Organism: Podarcis cretensis; assembly: GCF_951804945.1. NCBI lineage: Eukaryota > Metazoa > Chordata > Lepidosauria > Squamata > Lacertidae > Podarcis > Podarcis cretensis. The sequence continues at coordinate 22,792,367 of NC_137181.1, forward strand.
GATAAGACAAATAAACGAAACATCATTTCTCCAGAATAATGTATATAGGCTCAGAGATTATTATAAACACATCCAATCCATTCCAAGAGGGATGTGGAGAAACCAATTCCAAATTACTGGACTCACCACTTGGCTTATGAGGTACCAGGTTGATACTTTTATCAGACAGCACTGCATCAAAGATCAAGGAACCAGAGATTTAACCTTCACTTTGAAAGATTATTGATGGAAATAATGTGGTATTCTCCAGATGTTTTGGACTATGACTTTCGTCAGCCCTTGCCACCATGGCCAGTATCCATCAGCAATAGAATTTTTCTGGAACATTCTATATGGCTTGTTTGCACACTCAACCAGCATTGCTTCAGCAAGTTTGTGATCAAAGAAGAAGCAAGATGGAATACAGCAAGAATTTCACCCCTGTGTGCTGGAGCCTATTTAAGGAAGATTTAGCCACTGTTCTTCATTCACTATGAATTCTTTGTATACCCAAGTGTCAATTTCAATGAAGTTACTGTTTCAATGAAATGGGGAGGTAGAGGGCAATGAGGAGGAAACCCAAATAGCATAGTGTTCACATTGTTTTGATGGACTAGCTGTTTTCATTTCTCATTTTCTGAGGAAAACTGCACACAGATGCACCCACTATTCAGCATTTTTGTTGGATTTCCTCTTGTCACTGATTCTGTCTATAATGCTAAAACAGAATTAAGGGTTTATGTTTAGTATATGGACCCATACACTCCCCTCTCTCCTTCCAGTCTGGCAGTCAAGATGACTGGAATTGGCCACTTCCATTCTCAACTATGTTTGAATTGGGAAGTAAGGCTGGTGTTAACCATAGTTTATTTTAACAAGTCAAGATTCTGGACTACGATTTGATGTCAGCCTGTTTCAATAAACCACACTTTGTCAAGGTTCAGTAATATCAAGAAACCATGAATAGTGGTGGGGGGACCCAAATGCTTTCAATCTTCTCCATGTGGCTACACCAGAGGAGGAGAAGGGAGCACACAAGCTTGATCTCTGTAGATGTAAAACTAAACTATGGTTTACCATTATATGGTCTTTGCCTAAAGTAGCCTAAGTAACAGCTTTTTTAATCTTGTAGAAAGATGCTTCAACTATCATTCAGTAACCTGAATTAGGTCAGTAAAGATATGCTTGACAGTATGGTTCCAAGAGCAAAATTTAGGCAGAAATGTCAAGAACACAGAACTGCTGAAACAAAAAAGCAAAATAGGTAGTGTCAGATGGCAGGGGTGGTTGCTCTTGTACAGGTTTTATTTGGTGCAAAAAACTATTTACAGTGCAGAACCCCAAAGTTCATGTCTGCCTCAGTCGCTAGCAGAATCCGGGAGTGGCTTTTTCCGGTTTTGTCCCCAACATAAGAACTTCGTCACCCCCAGCCTTTTTCTTCCTTCTTTGCGCTTTAACCCTCTGCGCAAGGTGGGCAACAGAAGAGGCGTGCTTCCCTCCTGGCCGGCTTGACCAGGAGTGGTGCTGGGGCTCCCGGAAGCATCCCCTGATCCCTTTCCCTTTTCCTCACTGGAGGTGTGGCTTTCCCCACCGCAGAAGGAGGAACTGCTTTGCAAGACTTTTGGAGGATCCCTGGATCCCAAAGGCCCCTCTACCTCCCTTCCCTGTTCCGATGGCAGTTCCCTGACATCCAGCATGGTGCAAAACAAGAGATCCTGAAATTCCTTGAAAGTTACAAGAGCACTGTGGTGATATATCATCACCACTCTCTTGACTCTTGGAAGCAGTTAAAGAATAGAGGACAATACTTTTCCTCCTCATTTGTCCATTACTCTAGGGCCCATAATTATTTAGGCACAAAATAAAGGTAAAGGTAAAGGTACCCCTGACCATTAGGTCCAGTCATGACCGACTCTGGGGTTGTGCGCTCATCTCACTCTATAGGCCGAGGGACCCGGCATTTGTCCGCAGGCAGCTTCCGGGTCATGTGGCCAGCATGACTAAGCCGCTTCTGGCGAACCAGAGCAGCGCACGGAAACGCCGTTTACCTTCCCGCTGGAGCAGTACCTATTTATCTACTTGCACTTTGACGTGCTTTTGAACTGCTAGGTTGGCAGGAGGCACAAGATACTGGATCCATTTATCTGGGCATGTAGTTGCATGATGAACATTGCAGATGGCTAGAGGAGAGGGCTAAGTATGTGCATCCCACACACAGCACCATTCAGCCTGACCTGCAATCTTAAGATGGCAAAATGCAGCTCAGTATATGTCATGGCAAGCTTAAGTCTCTTCCTCGCTTTCCTTCAGATAAAGGGCGTGCACGAAGACAGAATATTTCATTCTACAACAATCACGACAACTGCCTACTAGTTAGGAGCCAGTTCTAATTTGAATCTGTTTACTAACCAAATATCTAAAAATTGCTCACTACTTCTTCTCTTTGTTACAGAAACTGTCCACCTACGCCTACATTTCATTTCCTGTTCTTTAGTAAATTACCAGCTGATCCCAGAACAGCTAAAACATTCAGATTCCAGATCATGTGAAACCTACGTAATTAGGCTTTTCTTTCCATGCATCTTAGGGAAGCTACCTTACACAAAGTCAGACCGCTGGTTCACATAGCTCAGGAATAACTGGCAGTGGCCCTCTAGAGTTTCAAAAAGGAGGATTTTTTTCCAGCCTTACCTGGAGATGCCAGGGATTGAATTTAGGACCATCTGCATGCAAATTCTAAGTTCTACCACTAAGCTGTGGAACTTCCCCTGGCACAACACACAGAGGCTGAGGGGCAGAAAGCTATGCAATGGCAGGGGCAGGGGCAGAAGCACGGCCCTGCCAGCTCTCCAATGCATGAAGCCCATTCACGTGGACAACACATGAAGGATTATTATTATATGCTGCCTTTTCCCCTAACAGGGACTCAAGGCACCTTACAGATAAAAGAACAGCTAAAAACAAAGGGGTGGAAACAAAGAATTAAAAAAAATTAATATGGAAGGCACTTTAAATATATATAAAGATTCATTTAAAACATACAGATGTTTAGAATAAAAATAGCTCGGCACCAGCTTTTTGTCAAAAGCTTTTGAGTCCCAAGTATATAACCAACATACATGTTTACTGGCAGTCTCAAGCAATTCTGAAAACATTATTATAGAGGACTTCCTCTTTGCAGAGTAATGTCAATTCGTTCTCAAAAATGCTTGCTCTTCTCATGTTTAACAATTCTAAAATTGAAGCAATACTTTCTACCAATTTACCAAAGACTGTTCAGGCCAACAGGCTTGTAATTTCCTGCATTGTTCCAATGTTTTTTTTTCCCCGTCAGCATTACAGTGGTTACCTTCCAATTGTCTGGTATGGAGGGTTATTTTAGTCAGAAGCTTTAAAAAGTAAAATTCCTTTTTTCTGCTTAGTTTCTCAAAAGACTCTGTTTGAGACTCACTCTGACAGTGAAGAAAACATGGCACAGTATCCTTGACCTGCACTGATCTTAAGCCAGGGAAGGCCTAGCTGCTTGCATCCAATCTAAGACGTCAGTTTTGCATTGTCACAATTGACCAGTCTGCACCTTTCTGAAGCTCAGTCTTTTCGGGACACATCTTGCGCTTCTGATTTAGCACTACATCACCAAACAGCAAGTACAAAAGATGCAACACAGCATCAGCAGAGATCTTATAGTCCTGTCAAGACTCCAACAAAATGATACCAATGCAACTGGAACTCCTACCTGCCTGAAGAGGTAAAAGGTAAACGGTAAAGGACCCCTGACAGTTAAGTCCGGTTGCAGACGACTCTGGGGTTGCAGCACTCATCTCGCTTCACAGGCCGAGGGAGCCGGCGTTTGTCTGCAGACAGTTTTTCCGGGTCATGTGGCTAGCATGACTAAGCCACTTCTGGCGCAATGGAACACCAAAACCAGAACAGCACATGGAAACGCCATTTACCTTCCCACCAGAGTGGTACCTATTTATCTACTTGCACTTTTTGGGCATGCTTTCAAACTGCTAGGTTGGCAGGAGCTAGGACCAAGCAACGGGAGCTCACCCCGCCGCGGGGATTCGAACCACCAACCTTCTGATCGGCAAGCCCAAGAGGCTCAGTGGTTTAGACCACAGCGCCACCCACATCCCACCTAAAGAGGTAGAAAGCCCCAAACACTTTGTATTCATTGTGTCTATTCCAGCCAAGATCCACTTTTCCATAACAGCCCAAATGAAGATCACTAGCTGTGGGTTAAAGCCTCAGCGCCTAGGGCTTGCCGATCGAAAGGTCGGCGGTTCGAATCCCTGCGGCGGGGTGCGCTCCCGCTGCTCGGTCCCAGCGCCTGCCAACCTAGCAGTTCGAAAGCACCTCCGGGTGCAAGTAGATAAATAGGGACCGCTTACCAGCGGGAAGGTAAACGGCGTTTCCGTGTGCGGCTCTGGCTCGCCAGAGCAGCGATGTCACGCTGGCCACGTGACCCGGAAGTGTCTCTGGACAGCGCTGGCCTCTTAAGTGAGATGGGCGCACAACCCCAGAGTCTGTCAAGACTGGCCCGTACGGGCAGGGGTACCTTTACCTTTACCTTTAGCCTTCCAAAAGATTTGGTTAATTATATTTTTCATACACATGGCACATGTTCACACTTACCTAACTTCCCATAAGGGAACTCTGCACTCCACCCAGGTTGCCTGGTAACTCTGACATCAAGACATGATGCATGATGGGGCATTGCAAGAGAGTAGCATCGTGCTAGCTGCGATTTTGGGAGACCTAAAACAGGGGGAAGTGAGATTGCAGTCAATGTGTATAATGGTTCTTTTGTAATAGGTCATTCCAATTACAGTTGTCAGATTGTTCCATTTCAAAAATTATGCAAGTGACCTATAAGAAAGCCAAGTTCTTGCATTACATACAAAACAAGGGGCACATGTTTTCTCACTTGCATGGGGGGCGGGCTGTAAAATCAAAATACCACTCAATTTAAACCACCAGAATCACCTCGAAATTAAAAAGTAGACATAGAACCAAAAAAAAAAAAAAAATCACTTGAAACTATAGTTAGAAACTATTCAGGTTTCTTGCCAAAGCATCAATTAAAATCACAGTATTCCACCACACTTAGGGAATTGTAGGAGAAAAATATGGTGTAATTACTGAGAGCATCGGCAGAATTAGGATATTATTTCACATCCAAATTTCCAGATCCTATTCTTCTTAATACACTTCTTAGCTAGTTTAGCTTTCAATTCAACAACAGGAAATAGGTGCTGCAAACACATGGAGGTGATAATCGGTTATTATATTTCAGCGAGCTTTCTTGTTATAGCATTGGATTACATGGAAAAACCTGTCTCATTAAACTGTCAAGATGTAGTTACTGACTAGAGCTAGAAACTGAAAGAATACTTCTTCTATAGAGACACAGATGAATAAAGCATGATTTGTAAGGATCATCAACAAGCTTCAAAGTAAATGTGATGGTTATATGTTCATATTTAAAATAATATATATGGAAGTATTTATTACCCTCTGGAACAGAACAAACCAAGATAGTAAAATTCAACAACATCTCTCTACACAACAAACAATAAATTTTGAACACACACAAGAAGCATTCTGTGAATGTGCCTATTGACAAAGCTGAATGATCAAGCTGGTCTCCTGGTCATTCACAGCTTCACTCGAGAGAAAAAAATGAAAGTACGAAGTCAACATTTTAGGGATTGTTTACAGAAGAATGGGAAATCTGAGGCCCTCCAGATGTTGTTGAACTCCAAATCCCATTAGCTCAAGCCAGCATTGGTCAAGGGTCAGGGATGATGGGAACTGTTGTCTAACAATATCTGGAGAATAGGTTCCTCACCTCTTGCCTAAACTGTACTTCTCCACTTGAAAAATTATAGGTTATAATTATAGAGCACCTTACACTGTAAGTATTTTGAGGCAGATGCCAATCAATATTAGAGGGCATCTCTTAATATATTGACTTTCAGTGTTTTTACCACTGTGCCCTCTCCATATCATGGAGCCACTGAAGTTAGTCAATCACAGACCATTTTATTGGGGGGGGGGCAGAAAACAAGACCAATACAGATCACATATAAAAATATCACATATGCAAAAATATCTAAACTAGATGGTAATCCTGGATAATAAAAGCTCTAGCACTTTTTAAACAATATTGTTTATGATTTTAAAACACGGAAGAGACATCATTGTGGCAGAAGCATCACATCCTTTTAGAGCTCATTTGGATTCAGTGAAGCCACTGAGGAGAAGAAAAATAAGAAGGCTGCATTTGCACATAAGAAGGTAAGCCAAGAACCTTGGCTTAGTCAACCATACCAAGTAAGAGCTGCATGCTCATGCATGCAGCCTAACTGCTTATGCTTCATCCCACCACCTTCGCACAAGCAGGTAAACCACACAGGAAGGGGACTCATGGCATTTAACAAGCTAATACTCATACACCAACGATAAACCTTGTTTCAAGGCTGCTTGTGATCCTAGCTTGTTAGAAAGAAACAAACAGACAAACAAACAAACAAACAAACGATAACCTCTGGTCTAGATGCATCACCAAGCTACTGGCTGCCTGGGTTTGTTTATCCACTTGCATAAAGGAGAAAGCAGGTCGAGCTATGCGAATGGTGTGCTTTATGAACCCAGGGTTCTTGGCTTATCATTACCTGCTAATGCAACCATAAAGTGATATTAACCAAATGTGATTTTGGAAATTTACAGATGCTTGCAGGGAGTAGAAAGGAATGGAGAGAAAAGTGCCCGAGTCAAAGGGGAACTGAAGATTAAAAGATAAATTGATCTGAGGCTCTATAGGCAGCGTTACATGATGGATAATGGGCAAAGGGCCATGTTTAAAAGTGCTTGACATAAAGTTAACATAAAAAGGAAGTCATACTACATTCCCCATGTCAGCAGCATTCCTTTCCAGTAGTTAGCACATTAAAACTGAAAAAGATTATCTGTTGTCCTTGTGAAATGCACATTCCTTACAGGTGCACATTTATATCAGTTTCCTCCCCAAGGTGAAAGGTTATCTGTGGTCATATTAGCAAACAGCTGCTTATGATCTGAGTTGTATACTACTCTTGGAAAGGCAAAAATCTCCTGATGCATGCTAAATGAAACCATGTGCCCTTGATGTTCTGCTTCCAGTATGTCAAAAGTTCAAAGAATGAATATACTTAGCTTTTACACAGAGAGAGAGAGGGGGGGGGCAACTAGTGCAGCCCATCGGTATCACTGATTAATCTGGCAAAGTGAAAACACAACATTTGAGATTCTGCTAGAACACTAACCCGGCACATTTCTATTCCTAATACTCCTCATTTTAGATACAAGGTTTGCGCAAGAACAATGAACTTGGTTTGAACTTTAAAGCAGGATATTATGCATTTAATTAAGCGTATCCAACTTTTAAGATGGATACACTGGGATTTATGAAGACCTTTAATCTCAAAATGCAGAAGATGAGAAATGGCAAAGCAATATTTTGCAGCCTCCAAGGAATTCTCAGTTACCCGGACATAGATAACATACAACGCAGAGGAAATTCTCTGAGTCGCAGAGTCTCTTCAGATTTTCTCAGCCATTGAAGCCTCCTCTCTTGTTGCTCCTTTGCAATGTCTAAAACAGCTCTCAGAATTTTCCATGTCTCTTTGAGATAAGAGCTCCAAGAATACATATATGAGCTGGCTTTTACCAAGTCACACCATTGGTCTACCTATTGGGAGCAGGGTCTACAATGACTGCATTCACATGTAATAACTTATCAGCCCACGTCTTTCCCCCCATTGCAGGAGTAGCTAAACGAACTAGGAAGGAACTAGATCAGATTATGCTATGTCTGCATGCAGTCATGTTTAAGAGATCAGGAGCAAGACTGCAGGATTGCACCTGGTTAAGGTTACATCCACACAACACATTTAGGGCACTCTTATAACACCTTAACAGTCATGACTCTACACACACACATACACACAAAGAATTCTGTCAAATCTAGCTTGTTAAGGATGCTGAGAGTAGATCCTCAGAAAGCTACAATTCCAAACACCCTTAAACTACAGTTCCCATGAGTCTTTGCCTTGACAATCATAATGGATTTATCTATGGTGCAGGTGTAGCTAAAGACATGCCCCTCCATTGCATACTGGTTCTGTAATAGCTATTCCCTTTCATTACAGTGGTACCTCGGGATGCAAACAGGATCTGTTCCGGAGCCCTGTTCACATCCTGAACGCAACATAAGTCACGACGGCGCATCTACGCGGGTCGCATTTTGCCGCTTTCACGCATGTGCGTAATGTCATTTTGAGCATCTGCGCATGCGTGAGTGGCGAAACCCGGAAGTAACGCGCTCCATTACTTCCGGGTTGCCGCAGAGCGCAACTCGGAAGCGCTCAACCCGAGGCACATTCAACCCGAGGTATGACTGTATTTTAAATGCTACCTCCCTTGCATTCCTCAATGTATCCCTTCAATAATCATCATCATAGTCAAGAGGAGGAGGGTTTAAAAAGCCCACAACTCATCTTCATCAAGTAATTATTTTTTTATCTTTCCTGCTTGTTTATAGAAATTAAGTTGCTGCAAAAGTTTTAAAACAACCTTATGATCTACTTTTCCATTCTGATGAGATATGCATCAAATATTTCATTCAGGATTATTCCTACTTAATATAGAAGTTATCAAAACCAATGAGGGAGAAAAAGATAAAATGCAGCTGTGCTTTAATATTTTACAGCATCACACTTGTACATCTGATATACACTCAATCAAGCTTAACCTTATTTAATGCCCTTGACAAATATCCCCTCAGAATTTTTAAGTACATCAGGCAAACACATAAAATATTGACGCAAAAACTTCCCACCACCAACCCAAAGGGGGCAGGGAGAGATTGATGGATTGATTGAGATTTGGTCCAAAAATGTTGCCAGCAATGTTTTTATAGGCTTTATTTGTGCTCATAGACAGCGGCAGAACTCACCCCAGTAACCTTTAAAATTGCTTTGCATGTGGAAAACAGCGTGATCCTACAGCATTGGGCAATAAACACAAGCAGGAAAGCTACATGTTTACTAATAAAAGCCAAACTTTGCATCTTGAGTAGAATGTCATGATAAATACACACAAAGGAGTGTTTGTATCATGGGCTAGGAGTTGGGCTAGGAGTGGGTTAGGCTGGGTTAGGAGTTACACCCAGCTATCATCATTAACCACATATATATCCAACGCTTCCCTCTCTACAGGGCCCCCGGTGGCATTCATGGTTCTGCTTTGTAGATGGAGTGATAGGGACTAGCGAAGGTCAACCAGTTTCATTAATGCTGCAGATTTTAGTCTGGGCCCCACTGGCTGTAATCTAACACTCTTAAGAACTACAGTACTCTGATTCTCCTCTGCCTGAGCTCTAGGGAAAGGGAACGGTTTGATTGACATCTTCCACACACATATCCAAAGGTGATGTACAAATTGCTATTTAGAAAGCAGCTAAAACAGCATAGTGCTGACACTAGTGTCTTGGGGGTGTAATAGGAGGAAGATTTGGGGCAGTGCAATAAAAGTCATTAGGAATTCCTTAATCAACTCCACTGGATGCAGGAGTGGGGAACTTGCGGCCCTTCAGAGGTGGCTGGACCAGAACTCCCTTAATCCCTGGCCATTGGGCATGTTGGCTGGGGATGTTGTAGTTCAGCAACATCTGGAGGGCCACAGGTCCCTCCCCCACAGTAGACCCAACCTTATCGGCAAGGCTTCAGTCCCATCCATACTTACCTGGGAGTAAGTCTAATTTGAACTCTCTGGGCCTTGCTTTTGAATAGACATGTGCTCCAAGTAACTTCTAGGTGACCACTGAAACCAGCACATAAAAGTGCAAGAACTATGAAGTAGCAGCAACATCCCAAATGCTACCTCTAGGGTGCATTTCTACATTTCCTACTAAACATCAGGAAGAACCTTCTGGCAGAAAGAGCTTTTTGACAATGGAACGGAGCTGGTGGGCTCTCCTTCCTTGGAGGTTTTTAAGCAGAGGTTGGATGGCCATCTGCCATGTATGGTCTAGTTGGGATTCCTGCATTGCAGGGGGCTGGACTAGATGACACTAGGGGTCCCCTTACACGTCTATGATTCTATTATTCCATCTCAGGAAGAACAGGTGTTTTTTGTAATAATAATACTAATAAAACTAAAAGTGACAAAACGCTTGCGGTTTTGTCCTGAAAGGCACCTAGAAGGCAGCAACAACAGACAAAGCAACTGGAAAAGGCAAAGAGATAACCATGAGGTTGATTTGCCCCAAACCCATTGTTAGGATGTATACTAGCACCAATATGTATGGGGGTTTGTATTTTGCAGCAAAAGGTGACATTTCAGAAAGCATTCAGTAAAATGTTAGCTAAAAAACAGTGCTCAGATCAGTTTTTGCCAAAGAATCAGGTCGCCTTCCCTGCTTTTGGCAAAGGATTTGCCAAGGAACCCATTTTCTGGGTTCCTCATGTTGCTGCAGACTGCAGCAGCTACTTATAAGAGGCAATCAGAAGGCACTTTCCTGTAAGATGCAAAGTGCAATCCCCACCCACATCTCTTGGCAAGGGCTTTGCCGAAAAGAAGAATTCTCAATATTGCAGCAAAAGGTGCAAAATTGCTCAGCAGTTTCCTTTCACCACTCACAGTGCAATCCTAACCATGTCTACTCAGAAGTCAGTCCTACTGTATTCAAATGGGGGTTTACTCCCAGGTAAGTGAGGTTAGGATTCCAACCTTAGCCAATTTCTCTTGCTACAAAAGCCCAGTTAAGATGTATAATCTGTTCTCTTAAGAGCTGAAGGATATCACAGAGCTAGTTTTAAGCATTACTATAAATAAAGCTTAGCTGAATCATGTGAAAAATAAATAAATCCATGTTTGCTCTTTCTGTAAGCCAGCCTAGAAATTCTGAATCGAAGGGCGATATAAAAACTTTATAAAAGTTTGGAGGTTCTAGCAGGGGAGCGCAGCTATTGTATACCCTTGACCGAAGAACGGTACACTCCTTCTATCTGGGATGGTCGTGCTCTTCCACCGAGCGCGCAGCTTCGGGAGGGACGCACATGGAGCGGTGAGGGAGGAAGGGGACACCCGCCTAGCCAGCCAGATCAGCCGAATCAACCCTGGCGATCAATGGGGTGACAGATGTCGCAGCCAGATCGCCCTGACATTTGTTTGCAAACACAAGGAACATTATTGATATCTTGGAACTCCTGCAAACAAATATTAATACAAAAGCAGTTTTGATATTTATAGATGCGGAGAAGGCCTTTGACAATATCTCCTGGAAGTTCATGAAGAAAAATTTGGAAGGAATGGGAGTGGGGCGGGGGTTTTATAATGGGATAGAGGCAATTTATTCAGAGCAAAAGGCAAAACTGATAGTCAACAATGTGGTGACAGAAGAGTTTAGAATTGAAAAAGGAACACGACAAGGTTGCCCTATATCCCCTTTGTTATTTATATCGGTCCTAGAAGTGCTCTTGAATATGATTAGAGGAGACCAGTGGGTGGAAGGTATCCAGGTCGGAGCGAAACAATACAAACTGAAAGCATTTGCAGATGACCTAGTTTTGACTCTACAGGAGCCAGAGCCCAGTACTAAAAGGGTATTACAACTGATTTATGAGTTTGGTCGAGTGGCGGGATTTAAACTTAATAAGCAAAAAACTAAGGTTTTGGAAAAAAAATTTGACTTCTTCAGAATCAGAAAGGTTTCAGAAAGAGACAGAATTAAATGTGGTTAAAAAAGTGAAATACCTAGGGGTAAATATAACAGCGAAGAACAGGAACTTATTTAAAGACAATTATGAAAAATGTTGGACTGAAATTAAAAGGGACTTAGATGTTTGGTCAAGACTGAAACTTTCTTTGACAGGACGTATTGCTGCAATTAAAATGAATGTATTGCCAAAAATGTTATTTTTGTTTCAAACTTTGCAGATTGTGGACAAAATGGAGTGTTTTGGGAGGTGGCAGAGAGATATTTCAAGATTTGTCTGGCAGGGCAAAAAGCCCAGAATCAAGTTTAAGATATTAACTGATGCTAAAGAAAGAGGGGGATTTGACCTGCCAGACTTAAAGTTGTATTATGAATCAGCAGCTTTCTGCTGGTTGAAAGACTGGCTACTTCTTGAGAACACTGATGTTTTAGATTTGGAAGGATTCAACAATGCGTTTGGGTGGCATGCATATCTGTGGTATGACAAAGCTAAAATACATAAGAATTTCAAGAACCATGTTGTCAGAAAAGCAGTATTTAATGTCTGGTTGAAATATAAAGACTTATTGGAAAACAAGACCCCAAGGTGGTTATCACCAATGGAGGCTAAGGCCGTGAAAAAACTCAATATGGAGGCCAGATGGCCGAAATATTGGGAAATAATAGAAAAAGATGGAGATAACTGGAGGTTGCAGAGTATGGATAAAATAAAAGATAAAGTGCGAGATTGGCTACATTATGCTCAGATTAAAGAAGTGTTTAAGTTGGATAAAAAGGTAGGATTCCAGGTGGAAAAATCAAAGTTAGAAACTGAACTGTTAGAACCCAGCTCTAAGATACTTTCAAGAATGTATAATTTGCTGTTAAAATGGAATACACAGGATGAAATGGTCAAATCAGCCATGATAAAATGGGCACAGGACATAGGGTACAACATTATGTTTGCTGACTGGGAAAAGTTATGGACCACAGGTTTGAGATTTACGGCATGTAATGCCTTGAAAGAAAATATTATGAAAATGATATACAGGTGGTACATGACCCCAGTCAAGCTTGCAAAGATATACCATGTGTCTGATAATAAATGTTGGAAGTGTAAAGAGGCTGAAGGAACATTCTTTCACCTCTGGTGGACTTGCCCTAGAGTGAAGGTTTTCTGGGAAATGATGTATAATGAACTGAAAAAGGTATTTAAGTATACCTTCCCTAAGAAACCAGAGGCCTTTCTCTTGGGCATTGTTGATCAGAGTGTGCAAAAGAAGGATCGAACCTTTTTTATGTACGCTACAACAGCAGCAAGGATACTCATCGCTAAAAGCTGGAAAACTCAAGAATTACCCACACTGGAAGAATGGCAGATGCAACTGATAGACTATATGGAACTGGCGGAGATGACGGGCAGAATCCGAGACCTGGGAGAAGAACTGGTGGAGGAAGACTGGAAGAAATTCAAGGACTATCTACAAAAATATTGTAAATTGTATGATTGCTAAGAAAGATGTAAGATTAGCAAAAACATGGCTTCAACAAACTAGTTATTAAGAATATAAATTTAAATGTAATTGGAAGATGGAAAGATAAATTTGGGATAATTAATATTTTATGAATAAGCTTCAATAAGAGTATGTTAAATACTCTTAAATACATTAAATACTGGAAAATTATATTATATGATTTAAATTAAGTTAATAATTTGCTGGTAAAATTTATGTTTAGAAAGCAGGAACAAGAGATGTGAGGAAGTCCAAAGTTGAGATTGAAATGTGGATAATGGAAAATATTATGTTATTATGAATGTCTTTTATTGGTTATACAAAATTTAATAAATATTATTAAAAAAAATAAAAATAAAAACTTTATAAAAGTTCAACTGAGACCTATCTTCATATTCCTTCCCTTTCATATGCAACTTAGCCCTCTTGCCAGACACTCCCAGAAGACAGGGGGGAAACAGGATTGGCATGCAACTGACCACCTATTATTACATGAATTATTGTCAGATATGTCATGCTGCTCAGGGAATTGGCTTGCCATGGATTTAATACAATTGCCTTTAAAAACCATACACTTTTCATTAGCTATTAAGTTTTATTTATTTTCAGTTTAAACAGAAACAAAGCAAATTGTAACGGACCCTGGTGGTCAAGGGTAAAAACCAAGCAGAAGAACTATGAGTAACTTACTGAATACTTATAGAAACTTTACCTAACTTGCTAACTAATAGCAAGATTGGGCACAGAGCTTCTCTACCTCACTCCTGGGCTTAGTTATTAGCCTCAGCAGGTCTGTAGCATCTTGTGGCGTGAAGTAACACTATGTGAATTAATACCAAGCACATCGTAAGCTCCAAACTCTAATATAGTATGATTTTTGGCCCTTAGAGTTGAACCTGCTTAAGCACCACAGATTTTTGAAAATGACTCTTACCTCCTCTGACAGCAGCCTCACACTCTTTACCTTGGCAGCTCACACTGTCCTGTGACTCTCAACACACACTTCTGGGGGGATCTCTCTGCTTTCTGCATCTCCAAAGAAATCTGCCAGACTCCAACCATGGAAGAGGACGCCAAGAGGACGTTAAGAAATAAGCATGCATTTGCAAAATTAAGCCTCTGTAGAAAAAAACAAACACAGAACTATATACATAGATTGCCATATAGCTGTTACCTTTGCTCAGTGAAAAATACCACAACTGAGTACAGAGTATTTGAAATAGTGCTATTGGTCAATATCCCTTACATAGGGTAACAGTGACAACATTCAGAAGCCACGATAGACCTTGGGCTTGTACGACCCCTCTCCTTCTCCAGTGTGATCCTAAACAGAGGGTTCCACTTTCAACTGACCACAGTTTAGCATGACATCCAAGACCAAACATCTGGTTAATGTTAACTACGATTTGTTTAAGCAAGACAGATTTATAACCAAGGGTTTGAAGTTGACTTGATTAAAACCAACCATAGTTCACATCGTCGGATTCAGACGATACAAGTTTAGTTAAGTAAAAAAAATGAAATTTCTGTCCAAAGACACCACAAGCTGTAACCAAAGGGTGGTTGTTGGCTTATTGAAATAGCTTGTTAGGGGAAACAAAGCACAAGCCAGGATTCAGACATAACGCTAAGCAAAAACCATGCCTTAGCTCACAGCAACGCAGTAGCACGAGAAGCAGGGTAGCAGCAAGGCACCTTAAATTTTAGCCCTGTGCAGAAGCTCTATGTGTTGTTAAGCTCAACTGCGCTTTACAGTGACTTGTGAACTAGTCCAGTGTCATTAAGGACAAAGCTATCTATGGCGACTAGCCATGACGGCTATGTCCTCCTGCCACTGCTGGAAGCCATATGCCTCTGTGTACCAGTTGTTGGAATCAAGTGAAGAGTGTGCTGCTGCATTTAGGCCCAGCTCGCAGTGTTCCCATAAGCATCTGGTTGGTCACTTTGAGAAGAGGATGGTGTACTAGATTAAACCCTGGTCCAATCCAGTAGGGCTCTTCTTATGTTCTTATCTACAAATCCCATCCCCCCTGGATTGTAGGCCAATAATGCTGGGAACCCAAGGTCAGGGGGAAGTGGTTTTTAGCATGATACGTGAAGCAGGCCAGTGAAAGCATTGCAGGCCCTTCACCATACCCTAATTTTCTCACCCTGACTTTTAAGTGTCACCAGAAATCCCCAGGTAATTAGCAAATGTGAGACTTACAGTGCAACGCAGCTCCCTTTTGACCTTTCCCATTCACAACAATCCTACTAAATTTTGTCTGCTTAAGGACATTACTCATCTCAACTTCTTTTAAAAACCTAAAAGTGATTCAAACAAATGCTCTTCAGTGACACACAAATGTCTATTTTTGACTCCATTTTGATCAATCATCGTAGCTGGGAACTTCAATGCAGTTTTAAAGATGTAGGGCTATAGAATCCTAGACCTGCAGCGTTGCAAGGAATCTATCCAATACCCTGCAATGCAGGAATCACAGCTAATGGTTGGTTGGGTGCCAAGAGGCACTAGTGGAAGAAGTTCTGGCAGTAAACTACAGCACAAGAGCAAGAAGAAATTTCTATGTGACATTGTGCAAGAAAGTGGATTGTATCCAACCAAGTTCTAGTCAAAGTAGACACATTAAAACAAATGGATCTAAGTTAACCAAGTGAAGTAGGTTAGGCTGAGAGGCAGTGATTGGCCCAAGATCACCCAGTGAGCTTCCTGACTAAGTGAGGATTTGAACCCTGATTTCCCAGGTCCTAGTCTGACATTCTAACCACAACACCAAACTGACTCATGTGTAAGAACTAAGCACACTTTCAACTCAGTTCTGTGTTAGTAAATATTGTGTGCCAATAAGGAAGAAAATGAAAGTTTAGGTGTTAAAATTTATGTGCAGCAAGCTGTCACATAAAGTACAAGGGCAGTTTAATTGCCTTCATTGAGATTAGCTGCTGCTGTACTATGCAATAGCTATTTCTCAAAAGGTAATAATACAACAAAGTTGAAAAGCATTCTTCTCTCCTAAGGATTTGCCAAGTAAAAAGCAGTTTGTCTGGAAAGATCAAATGCATGCTGCACATTGAAAGCACTACCTTCCAGACAGCTATATCACAACTTCTGGTAGTTAGGCCTCCTAAATAGTTTTTCTCTAATTGGCAAGTGAAGTGAAGCAAACCAAGGGAAAAGTCAGAGTGATTGCATCACAACAGAAGCATAAATGCAAGAACTGCAAAGTAGTTTATGCTGTTGTATCCATGAGCCTTTAAAAAGAAAGGTCTATGGCTTTTTGTACCTTCTATTTCAGTCCAATAATAAGTGTTTCTTCAGGCAAGTGTTCTACTTTGTGCAGGATGCTGTCAAAAGCTTTTACGCCATTCAAGTAGCTACTGAATTCACTCTCTGATACATCTTACAATGCACGTAGAAGCTTCTTACATCTAGATGCTCTATACCATAATAGTATTTCCTAAAGCAATTAATAAATGCCCCGGTATTAATAAAGACCCATTCTTACCATCCTTCATTTTAGTCCTAAATTATGCAACAGCCCTGCCATTTGCACAGTACAACTCCAAAGAGTTTTATTTGTAGTCACTCAACTTGCTTAAATACAGAGTTTCTACTATTTCCAAAACTAGCTATTAACTAAAGATACCCAAGGTGGGTTATTTGCTCTGAACAAGAAGCATGCTCCTTCTTCCCATGGAGCCCCAAGGTTTATGAGAACTGCTTGAGCATGTCAAGGGAGCATAAAAGTGACACATGTTTCAGCTTTGTCAGAATGAGAGAGGGGAGTTATTTAGGTACAAGGAGAAGAGGCTCATTAATAGGGGTTGTCAACACAGTGTCCTCCAGATGTTATTTAACTTATTAGTCACAACCAGTATAGCCAATGATCAGGGATGATGGGCGCTGTAGTTCAACAAACATCTGGATTAGACTATTACCCAAGGCTTTTGATACATTTCAGGCTCTAAACCCCCATCCATTAGACGGAGGTAAATTACTGCTACCTAGAGATCTAATGTCATTAAGACAGATGAGAGAAGAGGCAAGTTACGTCAAATTGGGCTGTTGAAGACACAGCACTACTCTCCTTTTAACTTTGGTAAAAGAATCCAGGGATGGCTTGCCACTGTTTCCCCTCTACTTGCAATGGCTTGCCACTGTTTCCCCTCTACTTGCAAAACTGTTCCCCTCTCAGAGGGAAAGTCCATCTATTTGCCACCCTCTCTCGAATGGCAAATGACAAATGACAAACCTAGACAGCATCTTAAAAAGTAGAGACCTCACCTTGCCAACAAAGGTCTGTATAGTAATACTGGTCCGTATAGTATACTGGTTTTCCCAGTAGTGATGTATGGAAGTGAAAGCTGGACCATAAAGAAGGCTGATCACTGAAGAATTGATGCTTTTGAATTATGGTGCTGGAGGAGACCCTTGAGAGTCCCATGGACTGCAAGAAGATCAAACCTCCCCATTCTTAAGGAAATCAGCCCTGAGTGCTCACTGGAAGGACAGATCATGAAGCTGAGGCTCCAGTACTTTGGCCACCTCGTGAGAAGAGAAGACTCCCTGGAAAAGACCCTGATGCTGGGAAAAATGGAGGGCACAAGGAGAAGGGGACGACAGAGGACGAGATGGTTGGATAGTGTTCGCGAAGCTACCAGCATGAGTTTGACCAAACTGTGGGAGGCAGTGGAAGACAGGAGTGCCTGGCGTGCTCTGGTTCATGGGGTCACGAAGAGTCGGACACGACTAAACGACTAAACAACAACAACTCGAATGGCATTAATGAAAACATTGAAACTAAATGTTAATCCAAGTCTCCCATTTTAAACAGGTTCAGAAACCCACTTTTATCCCCAGTTCAGTTACTGGTTATAGCCCCTACACACATACACACACACACACACACACACACTCATTCAATTGATAACATGTCCCCCAAATAAATCATTATGCAGAAGGACTTCATCTGTCCTGCAACTACCAGAAACCATTTTCATTGACTGCCTCCTTACTTCTACGTACACAGAGAGAAACCATTTTTCTCCCATCCCAATCTGTTGAGACCTTTAATAGTTTTATAATGGTGATTTATAATTATAAATCTCTTGTGCCCTGTTCTTAATATTATTTTTGGATGATTAAATGAGCATGCCTCAGTTGCTTTATGGTTACAGCCAGATGTTTTGGACTATGATTCCCTTCAGCACCAGCAAGCAGAGGCATGCTGGCTGGGGCTCATAGGAGTTGTGGTCCAAAACTTCTGGGAGGCACCAGGTTGGAGAAGGTTTAGTCATCAATGGGATGGTGCTCCAGTTCCTTGCTATTTCGGCTGTACTTTTCTATTACTTATCCACAGATCCACAGCCTCATTTAAGAGACAGGCACAACAGATACAGAGTGGTATTAAAATTGCCTGCTGTTTCCACCCTCTTCAATATAATTCCAGACACCATTTCGTCTCTCCCCACCCACCCCCCAGCTTGACTGCAACACATTTTTCCCAAAATTCTCTCTATATCCCATGGTAAAGGTAAAGGTAAAGGACCTCTGGGTGGTTAAGTCCAGTCAAAGTCGACTATGGGGTTACGGCACTCATCTCGCTTCCAGGCCAACAGAGCTGGTGTTTGTCCACAGACAGCTTTCCAGGTCATGTGGTCAGCATGACTAAACAGCTACTGGCGCAATGGGACACCGTGGTGGAAACCAGAGTGCACGGAAACACTGTTTATCTTCCCGCCACAGCAGTACCCATTTACCTACTTGCACTGGCGTGATTTCGAACTGCTAGATTGGCAGGAGCTGGGACAGAGCAACGGGAGCTCACTCCGCTGTGGGGATTTGAACCACCGAGCTTCTGATCAGCAAGCCCAAGAGGCTCAGTGGTTTAGACCCATGGTAGTTCTGGGCCATCATCACAGCCAATTTAAAGCATGCATGCATGCATCCATGAAAGTTAATAATTTTTGTCCCAATGTGTTATCAGAACGATGTAAAGGAACAAGCAGTTTTCTAATGCTGCCTGCATCTCTTTGAAATGGTTATGTTTAAGAAGATGTGCATTCTAGTATCAGTTCCCTGAGCCAGAGAGTATTTTATGTCAATAGACCAAAAAACAACAACATTCTTTCTCTCCATTCTATAGCCATTTGGCAGCAAACAGTGAAGCAAATAAAGCGCCTCTATTGCAGATTCTTAGGGATGAGCATCTACAATATAAAACACTCCCCTTTAACTAGTACACTTTGCAACATGTGCCAAAACCTTCATAGTATTGTATAAAACAGAATACTTGGAGAAAATCATTGTTTCATGGCACTGGATCAGACTACTTCAGATTTCCACAGCATCCTTATAAACTAACTCTTCAGCAGGAAGAACACTGTAAAAATTATCTTGCAAGTCTACAAAACAATTAAATCCACTTTTCTCATTTAACAGTACATAACTTCTTCCTTCGATTTATCAATCCACTTCTCTCTCTCTCTCTCTCTCTCTCTCTCTCTCTCCCTCTCTCTGATCCTCTATTGTTACATCCAGATTGATGCCATTTCTTGTTATGTTCATCTTCTGAGCCACTTAATCCTTAGGGACCATGCTGTGAAGAGACAAAAGCCCCAGGGGAGCCCCTCCTGGGCAAAGGCTACAGCCGGAAGGAGAGGCAGGGAAGCTCAGAAGATAGGCCCTGAGCAAGAGAGAAAAACTGGAAGGGCCAGAGGGCTGCTTATTGGAAATATAGCTTCCAGAAGAAGGTTAATGGAGCAGGGGTGGGGAATATTCCAGCCCAAGGGGCCACATTCTTTACTGAGCAACCTTTCAGGGGCCACAAAGCCAACAGTGGGCAGAGCCAAGGATGTGATTCTTTGTACACTAGCAACCATGCGAAAGTCATGAGATTCCTACAAATACACAGCTCAAGCCTACCACAGTTCAAGAGCACATTTCATAAAATAAAAGCATGTGAAGAGGGAATAAAACAGGACCACTAATGGGTGTTCCCTGGGGGAAGCGTGGTATGATGACATTCCCAAGGGCCAGACAGAAAGGTGCAGAGGGCCACATTCAGCCTAGACCTGAGGTTCTTCACTCCTGTAGGCAGGCATGGGGAGTCTGAAATGGGGTGAGAGCGTGATTGACCAGAGGTCAAGAGCAGAATCAGAAAACGAAAGTACGACAAAATAATTATTGGTTCTGAATTCCACTGTCAGCTCCAATGTGGCTCAGAGAGTCTGTCGACTTGCTGATGGTGAATATGGTTTTACTTGGGTGGACATCTTTTGCATGCTGGGGTCCTGAGCCTACTATTACTACGCCTCCTGCTTCACACAATCTTGTGTGATATTGAACTGTCCCTTCTCGCATCTAGAGGTGACCTTAGCAACTCAACAGATGACAAGCGCGCTACTTGACAGTCAAGAGGGAGTTCACAAAATCCCGACATCATCACAAACAGCCTTGGCAGTTTCTCCTAACACCTCACAATGCCACATTTGACGCAGACATCTTTTCCTGCCACTTTGTCCTGAAGTTACAGCCACAATCCTAACAGGACAAATATTTCAATTAAACGCCATCAACAATAACAGAAATACATATGGAATTTTCAGCCGAGTAACATACAGCAAGGGCATATGTACTCTTTAGTCACAAATACTTCCTACCAGAGAGAAAATGCCCATGTAACACTGTGTGTGTGTGTGTGTGTGTGTGTGTGTGACAGGTCTCCTAAAACACAGCAGCCAAGTGCAATTTTTTTCATCTTCAAATGACTCCATCTCATTTCAAAAGCAGTCAGTAGAAAAGGCAGTCAATTAGAAGTAAAGCAAATTAGAAGAACAATTTAGTACACACACCTGCCAAGATAAAAGGAGACTATTTTCTTTTGTAGGCACTGCAATGTTAAGACATACCACAGTAGACTGTTTCTGATAATATGACAGCTAATTTCTTCTAAATAGTCAGTTAAAAATTAGATAATTTTAAAAATACAGCTACTCCAGCAGTTCTTAAAGGGTGTGGCATGCCATACTGGTGTGGAAGGAGAGAATGGCAAGCGTGACAGGAATATTCAAGGCAAATCAAAGAAACATTTGAACAATTCAGTGTAGTATATTACAGTATCAAAATATACTTTTATTTGCAGAATATAGACAGATAGATATTCAAAAAGAGAGCAAGAGCATCAAGTTATACTGAGAACAAACCTAGCTGAGATCCAGAATAGTTGACTGAAAAGAGTGCTGGAGAATAGCATTGGCTATTCTTCCGCAGTTCTCCATGACACATTGTTGTGAACAGCGATTATCAACCGACAAATATGAAAGATCAGAAAAGAGAAAGGCTTCTTTGTGTTGATGAGAAGATGAGAGTTTGTTTTTCTCAAACTAGACCTGATATAAATGAGATTGCCCAGCAAAAGGAAACTCACACACCTCAGTGAGTTTATATATATACTTAAGGTACATATGCAAGAAACTCATTTATAATTATATTTGGGGAATGATTCATGTTCCTATGTAGCTGCATTGTTTTATCCTTTCTGGATGTTCCAGGATCATATTATAAAGCAGTTGTGTTCTGTGTTATAACTCGAACACTGCTAGGAGTTGCTTCCTTCTGCCAATGTATGTCTTATCAATAAAAAATTCAGTGTGGCATGAGCAAATTTTTATTCTGAAAGTGTGGCCCGGGGGGGGAAAGTTTGAGAAGCACTTAGCTACCCTAATGCCTCATTTTTGTTGTAGCAGAAGATTTAGGAGTTAGGAGAATGCCTTGATCTCTGTTTTACACTAAGAATTGAAATATATAATTGCACGCTCAAGATGAGTATAACTGTTCCACGGACTACAAGTGATGAACTGTCAAGAGGTGACCTTGGAGCAGGATTAAGTCTTTCACTTCATGTTTGCTTTACCAAATATGGTTTGGGGGTGGGGGGAGGCGGTGTTTTGAGACCAAATGCACCATACCACAGAATTGCATATTAGACATTCTATGGTGAAATTGAAACTAAAGGAAGAAAATGTATTAATATGTTGTCACAAAGAATTAGGAAGTTAGGCATCAATCAGTCACGGGAAACGCAAATAAATTTTATCTTTGGTTAAACGCAGACCCCGAAGTTGCTTGCTGAAAGGGCAGTGGTACAAATTGACCTCTGTTTCACCTGCCTAGCAGCCTGCAGTGAGTGTTGCCACTGTGACCATTTCACAGTGAAGTTCCTATGAAGAGTCTGGCAGAGGAGTATAACAGGCGCTCATGAATTCTGAGGTGAAGTAGGGTGCCTTGGAGGGCTCTTGGGCAACAGTACAAAGTGGCAAGAGTTGAACCAGGATCTTCTGAAGTGCTTTGTTATGCTTTAGCAATCCTAACATTTTTTAAAGAAAAATGTGCTGACAAGTATCTACTGAAATAAATAAAAAAATTAACCTCTCTAAGCTTGCCATACAATGCCAAGGAGAGAGGATGGATGAAATGAGAGTAAGCCCCAGAATGAGGAGAGGGCAAAGGGCCAAGCTTGTAATCAAAGGGAATGGTTTTCCCTGGAAAACAATCCCTTTTTATTTCTTCCCACCTACAAATCAACTTTTAAAAAGTTCCTAGCACAAATGCCCCTGGACCTATTTGCCTGTAATTCAGCAGGTTTCTCGCCAGGGCACCCCTTTCATGCTTGCAATTTGCAGAACAATTGTCCACAAAACACGAGGAACAGATTCGTTTATTCCTTTTCCCACACACACATATCCTCAGACTGCAATTGCTGCCTTTGCAGAAAAAATGCTGTAGTCATCCTTCTGAAACTTGGGAGGGTTGGCAACCTTAGGGTTGCAAATTTCATCCAATTCTGACCCAAAATTAAAAAGCTATATGGTGTTTTTTAAAAGAAGAAATTTTTAAGGCTGCCCAGCACAAAAACACCTGGACATATTTGCATCTGGGTTTGGCAGGCTTTACACATTTTGGAAGAGTTAGTATATCTGCACATTTCACCTTCTTCTGTTAAAAGGAAATGAAGTTATAGCCATTCTTTTACTTCCTGGTAGTCAATGGGGGAGAAATGGAGAAGACTTGAACTAATTTCCCAGCCCATATGACACTCAACAATGTGGGGGGTGCTTTATATGGTACCAAATTAGGGTACAAATCAGATCTGTGGCCGTTGCATGCCTCTAGAAAACTTCATCTGTTCGTTACGATTTCCAGTATACAACCTCCAATTTGCATTAAACTGACCACTATGTTCACTGGCCTGGGTGGTGATGATGGTTGCTATCAAAAAAGGGGATCCACTGCAGCACATGATCTACATACCCATGCTAGTAGTCTGTAAAAATTTATAAGTCAAATTGTACAAATTGTTTAAGTGATTGAAATTTATTTCTTAAAAAAATAATAATCAATCCCACGCTTCTCATAACTGTCAGTCCCAAGGTGGGTTGCAGTGTTGCATCCTGCATGTTCTTAATAAATCTACTTCTTTAATTAAACATAGTCAATCGTATTCCAATCTTACTTCCTCTTACCTCTTGCCTTGGGCTTCTCGCTTGAGGGAGTTGGGTGGGTACAGACATTGAGCTGCCAGATTGGTCACTCGGCACACTCATCAAATCTTTCCCCACCAGGTTCTCCAAAGAATCCTGTCAATTCAGTAATTCAATCTTTTGGAAATACTTTTAAGGCAGTGGCTATGGTGGGGCAACCAAAAACCAATTGACTTTGTTTTAGGTCACATTTTGGGAACCTTTGGCCCTCCAGAGGTTGCTGGACTACAATTCCCATCAGTCCAAGCAAGCATGGCAGTGGCCAGGGATGATAGGAATTGTAGTGGATCATAGCAGTGGAGATGTACTCTTTCATTCAGGGCTGGTGCCAGGCTGGATGAGGCACAGGCAAAATCCAACTTGGTAGGATTTCCAGTGCCAATATTAGGCAGCAACTGTACAGTCTGCAGCAGGTGGCTGCAAGCAGCCCACCATTTAAACTGTCAAAAAGCAGTCTGGGAAAGACAAACAGGCTAAGCATGGCAACTCAGAGCAGGGGTTAAGCACCTGTGGGGCCTTCAGCAGCTGCCAAAGGATGTACGGTTTTGACAGTAGGCCTGCCTTCACGATTTTCTCCCCCAACCCATTCAAAAGCTGTCTAACACAGCAGCCATCACCACATTATTAGTTTGTCCATTCTTACTTCTATAAACACTGTGTTTACCCTTTTAGCGAAACCTTTGGGCTACATGCAATGAGATTAGTTCCTTTATAAAAACGAGAAAGAGAAATAGAGACTTGTTTAGAAACACATGAGTGAGGGAAGCTTTGGATTGTTCAGAAATGCAGCCTTTGGGACAGAAAAGTACTTTCAATTAGGAAAAGTGAACACGCACTGAAGCGAAGACCACAAACACTTGATCAGAGAGGGCCGTCAGGTCTCCCCCTTCCTACACCCGAAAAGGGTTGAGATTATGGGAAGCAGCACCCAATGAACTGCAAGGAGCTGTGGTTCCAAAGTTGTGGTAGACCTGGCATATTTGAATACATGAGCATTTGGATGTATTCACAAGATCCTGACCTAAGATCACTACCCTTCTGCACCAACATTTTTTAAAAACCAAATTACTCATTACAGTATTATTATTTTTAAATCAAATGTCCCTGCCATTTCAAATGTGGCAGGTAGCTGCAGAAGGACAGACCTGTTCAGTGGTGGCACCCTGACTGAAGAATGTCCTCCATGGGGAGATTTGACTAGTGCCTACCCTGATGTTGTTTCAAAGCCAAACAAAGGCTTTTATTATCTCAGGTTTCTTAAATCTCTTTACATTGCTTTTATGCCACTTTGCATTGGATTTTTCATTTTAGTTCCACCGACTCCTTTCCTTACATTGCCCTTTAATGGTGGTGTTTTAATGTTCTAGTTTTTAATGTTACCTTATTGTCATTTTGACTTTTTGTAAGTCGCCCAGAGAACAAGTAGAAGCGGCGGGGTGTATAAAACAAAGACAGGGCAACTCCCTGTTTGTGCAGGGGTTGCGTTTTGGGTCATGGTGTGTGTCAGTGGTCACATGTAAGCCTGTTCCACCCCCTTCCAGGTCTGAAAACAATGCACATGTCGGTGGTCGCACATCAACTGGGCACTTGCAAAATGGTTGCTGCCTGTGAATAGTGAGGTGCAAAGCCCAACAAACCTGAAACTAAGTGGATATTAAAAGAATAAAAAGTTCTGCTGATAGAAAACTGTATTGTCACAGCTGCTGGGTGGCTATCCTATGTTAAACTGATTTCCTGCTAACCCTCCAGGATGGTTGGCTAATATTCCTTATACAGTGGTGCCTCGCAAGACGAAAAGAATCCGTTCCGCAATTCTCTTCGTCTAGCGGTTTTTTCGTCTTGCGAAGCAAGCCCATTGACGGCTTAGCGGATTAGCGCTATTAGTGGCTTAGCGGCTTTTAGCAGCTTTTAGCGGCTTATCAGCTTAGCGGATAAGCAGATAAGCGGCTTAGCGGCTTAGAAAAAGGGGGGGAAAGGGAAAAAAAGTCAGAAAAACTCGCAAGACATTTTGTCTTGCGAAGCAAGCCCATAGGGAAATTCGTTTTGCGAAGCGCCTCCAAAACGGAAAACCCTTTCGTCTAGCGGGTTTTCCGTCTTGCGAGGCATTCGTCTTGCGGGGCACCACTGTATTCCATTCCGGGTAGGGTAGCTTGGGGCACAGTCATTCAGGGGAGTGTTCTGCTATGGAGATAACAAGGGTAGTGCTGAATTTAGCAACAGAGAGAAATAGAGCACTGAGTTCAGCTGAAGATGGCTGAAACAGGGGAACAAGAAGTAGGGGTAGCCATTCTAGCCCATTAAAAAGAAGAAAAATCCATTTTAGAGCAATATCTTTACTAGGCCAATAAAAATGTGTCAAAAGTTCCTACGGCTTCACCATCAGTTAACTTATTCCCTCTCTCCACTCCATGAATTAGTATGCCATATAGCATCGATAGGCAAACTAAGGCCCGGGGGCCAGATCCGGCCCAATCGCCTTCTAAATCCAGCCCGTGGACGGCCCAGGAACCAACATGTTTTTACATGAGTAGAATGTGTCCTTTTATTTAAAATGCACATCTGGGTTACTGGTGGGGCCTGCCTGGTGTTTTTACATGAGTAGAATGTGTCCTTTTATTTAAAATGCATCTCTGGGTTATTTGTGGGGCCAGCCTGGTGTTTTTACATGAGTAGAATGTGTGCTTTAAAATGCATCTCTGGGTTATTTGCGGGGCATAGGAATTTGTTCATTATTATTTTTTTCAAAATATAGTCCGGCCCCCCACAAGGTCTGAGGGACAGTGGACTGGCCCCCTGCTGAATATGCTGGCCCCAGCCATATAGCCTAATAAAGCATTCTGGAGAACTTGAAAGCTTGCACACTGTTTGGTGACATTTTGGTAGGCCTAAGAAAAGCAGAGGAGTAACAGTTGTGCTGCCTGGCTTCACACAGCTGTTGTATATTGGCAAACTGACAGATTTCTGACAGGAAGTCCCTCCCAGCCCTGCCTAGAAATGCCAGGAATTGAACCTGGGAACCTGCTCTACCACTGAGCTACAGCCCTTCATTATTATACAGCTGGTGATAAATAAATGAAGTAGGTGAGCCAACATGAACATAACAATCCCTCAGCCCACACTCCACACAGCCTGAATCCCACCCACTTCCCTGTTTGGTCTGCCACCCGCCTCTTGGCAGAAATGCTCCTTCGTTCTGCAGTTTATCAAGAATGGGGGCTGCCTTTGAACAGAAATAGTTCAAAATACAACATACGCATTATTGACTAGGAGCAGGAAAAATGGAAGGCATCAAGCCAGTTTTTTAGAAGAAGACCTTGGTTCATTTCTGGGTACAATCTGAAGGGGTGGTAACAGGGCCTTTTTGTTTGTAGCCTCACAACAGAGTTAAAACAGGTTCTTTTTCTTGAGGTTTGTAAATAGGTTTAAATATCCAATTTTTTACTATGGCTTTTATCCGTTAAGAGTTAGATCATTCTGATTTTAGTATGAGTATGTTAAGCTGGGAATTATCTAGCACTGGTACAGGTACTGTTTTGTGTTACTTTATTATAAGGTTTTATTGCATTTTGAAAATAGAAAGCAGTTCAGTTTTTTTGTTTCAGTTCACACATATAGTAAAGCCCTATACAAACTATAAATACCTTCTTACATATAAGCAAGCCCAAATCCTTGTTTAATGGGCAGCCATACACAAAATGAGCATTTGAATAAGAACATTTTAATAAGAATATTTTAAAATGCAATGTTGGGTGATGTAAAAAGTGTATGAGATCAATTTGAAAAGTACATTAAGAAGCACAAGCTCGCTTAGACTTCCAGACCCTGATCAAGCATGCCCATTTCACCTCCCCCTGCCAAAAACACTCTCAACAGACTCCACTGCTACCCTCTACAGCAGCCTTTCTCAAGCTTGGGTCCCCATATGTTCTTGAACTACAACTCCCATCATCCCTGACCACTGACCATGCTAGCAAAGAATCATAGGAGTTGTTGTCCAACAATATCTAGGGACCCAAGGCTGAGAAAGACTGCTTGACAGAGTATTCACCAATATTTCTAATCTGAAGGAAATAATTCTAGAACACGGAGACCCCCTTTCCTGATAAGCCATGCGAAGTTGTCAATGTTATTATTCTAAGAGCAATGATTCCAATAATATCCAATACGGCATTCTTAACAAAGACCTTTTGGGGTCAAAGCTACATGAAACATTTGTGTCTACACTCTTCTGTATTAGTGTTGTCAAATTCCAGCTCCAAGGATTTTATCCTACTCTACGTAGGTTTCTAAATGTGGTGGCAAGAATGCACATAGGCATAGACTAGGAAAACACACAGGTGTGTCACAGCAGTGTGTGTTTTGCATGCAAATTGTAACCACATACCATCGGGCAGTTCTACATTTTCCTTTTTTTAAAAGCCCTGCTTTGCAATCTGCCTCAGAGGCTCTTTTCTATGTTCCCCAGTCATCAAGACATTAGGTAGGTGGTAGCCAGAAATAGGGTCTGCATTATGGCTTTGTAACTCTCTCCCTGGGGAAGTTTGCCTGACCCTGCATTTGTTATCTTTTTAGCACCTGATGACGCCTGGAAAAAATAAGGAAAGGCTCATCACCTCTGTGATTTTAATCTCTGCTTTTATGGCTGAAGCAGTGACTGCGTTCAGCAAATGTTATCATTTTTGTGTATTGTAGTGAAGAGGAGAAACTTTCCTTTTGAGAGTTTATTTTTATGTTAACCTCCCCTAGGATACAAGTCAATGATTGCAAAATACCTAGTATGCTAGAAAGTACTACATATAAAAGGTATATATAGTCATACAGACATGGATCTCCTCCCAAATTTACCTAAGGAAACACTGATCTCCATTCTGTGAAGTGGCAGCAGCAGCAGCAGCAGCAGCAGCAGCAGCAAACTCCTCATGCATCTTATAATAAGAAGGGTAATTTTGCACAATAAAGTATTTATGATTACAGAGCCTTCCAACCGTGGTGTACAGATGCAAACAATCTCTCAAGGGTAGCTACTATTTATTAGAGGCTAAAAAGGGGTCTCAAATTATAGGCAGGAAGTCATTGGAGTATAAAAAAGCAACCCAATTAAAAGGACACAGTATTATTTCACTATTCTTAGCATGCCTTTTCCCCATTTTCAGGTAACAGCCTGAACCAATCCTGTGCCCAGCGATTGGCCTGCTCGAGTTAATTAAAACAGTGTTAATCTCAAAAGGTACCTAAATTACCTCTCCTTCCCAAAAGGCTGCCTAGAACCAAAGGTTATAATTCCCATCATTCAGGCAACTGCTCCCCTGCATCAGACAAGGAACAAATCCAGAAGATTATCTGCCAATGCAAACTGCTGCTGTAGCAGGTCCTTCTGCAGAGCTCAGCATATATCCACGGGGCAAGCAGCAGCAGCATTTAACTCGCTGCAGTCGGAGCCAGCCACCAACTACAGAGCACAAGCGGTGAAGTTTGCCTAGGAGAAAGAAGTTTGGGCAACTTAATCCAAATCCCTTGCTCAAGGGTAACGCGAGCCAAACACACAGCAGAATAAGCATTGAAGCGAAGGACTTGGTCCCAGGGAAAGATTATACATACATACACATACAAATAATGCATGTAGAATCCAGAGTCCAAGGTTGCCAGAACCCTGCCCAGAGCAGAAGACTGCAGCCCAGAAAGAAGGTGCATGTTCTATAGGTCTACTGGCTAGGAAGAATGCTCCAAGGTCACCACTGGCTCCCAAATTAGCCTCCTTGCAGATGATGGATGGGTGCAGAGGTGAAGAGGAAAGATCGGGAGAAAAAAGGAAACAGTGAACGATCCCAAGGTAATATCAGCAAAATCAGCATCACACTAGATGGCCACAACCATATCATGGATGAACAGGGATGAGCAATGGAAATGCAGAGGTGCAATAACCAAATCTGAAACCCGATTGACTCCTGGGTGGCAGGACCCACACATACCGCATTCTCCAACCCTTAGAATTCTGCCCTTCCAAAGTGCTAGTAAAGTTTGCCATGCAAAAAAAAAAAAAAAGCTCAACAACTCTTCAAAGATGAAGAAGGGTCTTTGAACAGAACAGAAACAGTCTCCCAGTCCTCACCACACAGTTAATATGTCAAAGTCTCTTGTTATCCCACAACCAAGTATGCTCTCACAAGGGGATGGCTGGTTTGGGGAGATCAAGGAAAGTGGCACAAAAGAGTGACCAGTCCCCTTAATCCCCACCCCACCTCCATTTGTGTGGGTATCACCCACTGAACCACACACAACTCCATCCTACTGCACGTTTAAATGGAAGCAAATCCCAGTGTGTTCCATGGGATGTGCTCCCACTTTTAAGTCCACAGAAGACTACAGCCTCAAAGTCTCCTTAACCGGACTTGGAAGAGTCTCCCTCCTGCTCCGAGAAATCCTCTTCCACACCCACGGGTGACATGTTCCCCACGCCCCCTCTAGCCAGTCTTCCCCAAAGCTTAGGGGACATGGAAACACAAGACGGCTTCTCATTATCCATAGGCGCAAGTGAAGACAAGAGAATGGCCTCGAGCCATTCCTAGCCACGCAGGAAGGTTTCGAGACGCGGGCTCAGTTCCGCAGCTGGTACTAACCGGGGCACCATTTATAGGCTAGAGGAAAGGGATCTATTTCTAAGGCGCGGGAAAGGTGAAGCAATAAAGAGAAGCGCGCCTCTGAGCATGTGCAGACTGCCGCCGAGTCATCCTAACCCAGAAACTATGAGGAGAGCAGATTATCTCACAGCAAACCATACGGCCTCCCCCACCCCACCTCACCCCCGGCTGCGAAGGCTAAACTTTCGGGGAGACTTACTTGCGCGCTTGAGGCTGCCTGTCCTTCCCGCTCCGTCGAGGTCTCTGGCGAGCGGGGAGCCCCTCGGCGAAGACATGCCTGGCCGGCCGGTGCCTCCCCTGAGGCGGGCGCCTCCTGGGCACGGGCACAGCGCAGCAGCAGCTGCCCTGCAGCGGCAGAAGGAGAAACGCCGCCGGGCTCGGCTGGGGGTGCGGGTTTCACGCGCCTCAGCTGCCCCACCAGGACGCAGCAGCAGCAGCAGAGGCAGGAGGAAGCAGAGGAGGCGGCGGCGGCGGCGGCTGTGTCCTTCCCTCCCCGCCAACGACTTTCAATTCACCTGCAAGCAGCCGCGCGGGCTGGAGCAGCGGCGCAGAGCTCTGCTGATAGGAGGCGCCTCAGCCCCCTCGCCTCAGCTCGGCCGGCCGGCAGGGGCGGAGCCGCACGCGCGCCAGAAGCCCCAGCGGCGCCTCCCTTTCGCCTTCGGAGCGCGCCCTCTGCTCAGGCCGCCGCTGCGCAGCTCTCCTCGGGATTGCAGGCATTGCGTCACCTCCATCCCCGCGCCAACCCCCCCCCCCACCCCTTTCCGAGGGCGAGAGAGCGGCCCCGGGGGAAGGCGGGCCGGCGCCCAATCCCCACGCCTGGTGGCCCGGGAGCCGGCCTCTCTGGGAGGAAGGGGTCTCCTGGCTCCAAGTTCAGAGGAAGGGAGCTCAGCCGGCTGGTAATGGTGGAGGGCATTCGTAGCTAGGGAGTAGCCCGCCGGATGGAGCCCTGACCTCCTGACCTCCTTGCTGGACTTACCACACCCATCAGCCCCTGGTCATGCTGGCAAGGGGCTGTCGCGAGTTGTAGTCCGACAAGGGCTGGGAGGCACCATGTTGGAGAAGGGATCCATCTAGTCCAGTGTTCTTATTCCTAGAGATGCTTCAGGACCATCGGGCAATGGAAGAGCATCTGCTTTGCAAGCAGAAGGTCGCATGTTCAGTCTCCTCATCTCCAACTAAGGTTGGGAGAGACCCAAGAACTTAAGAAGAGCCTCCTTGGATTAGGCCAATTGGCCCATGTAGGCCTGTTTTCACAGTGGCCAGCCAGGGGGAAACTTGCAAGCAGGATTCAAGCACAAGAGCACGCCCCGCTCCTGTGGTTTCCAGCAACTGCACTGCTGCCCTCCTTCATGACTAGTAACCCATCTCCTCCATGAATTTGTCTAATGCCATCTAGGTTGGTTGCCATTGCTTCCTCCTGAGTTTATGCACTGCCTGAAGGACGGCCTTTTATCATTCTTGAATCTCCCAACATCCCGCATCGTTGGATGTCCACAATCCTTCTTGGCATCCCTGAAGAGCAGCTGCCAGTTAGTGTGGGCAATACTGAGCTGGCTGACTCAGTATACGGCAGTTTCCTATGTTCCACTGACCAGGCTTTCTGCTAGTGATCAGCATGAAAAGGTCTCCTGGTTGTTGAGCCCAGTAAAACTATAATTTAGAATATTTTACAAGAGACAGAAACTTTTTGGACAGAGCAGGGATCTGGTTCCCAGGTTGAATCATAGCCAGACATCCTTCAGTCACTAGTCCACCAAATCCAGTTGCTTTTATTGGCCGCTCAGGGCTTATTCGCTCTTCCCCTTGTCCCTCTGCTTCCCATGGGGAAACCTGTGTTTTTTCCAGATTGAAGTTTGATTTAGACCCAGATCCAGTGGCCATCAAATGCACTCCTTCAGAGCATGCCATGAAACTGCAGTGTGGCAAAGGTGGCTGGGGCAAGGGAAACCACATTGGGGGGGGGTTGGTATTGCTGACTGCATAGTATGTTTTCATGTTGTAAACTGATTTGAGTTTTACTTGAAGAAAAGTTCATCTAAATCTGGTGGGTGGGGATAACACTGGTTACAATACTTGTACAGGCGTGTGTTCAGCTGCAAATAAACTGCAGGAATCAACTGTTGCAGAAACTGAAGAGGGGCTTTGCATCTGACTGCATTGTCCTCCCACACTTCAGTTCCAAAGTTTGGAACTCAAGCACATTTAATTCTAAGAGGATTTATAAACTTGGGGAATCTCATGTCATAGAGAGCTGCCTTATTTCAGGTCAGACTGCCCACCTAGCCCAGTGTTGTCTACCCCAAGGACCACATTACCACATGGGGCAGCTTTCCAGAGGCCCCATACCAAGGAGCAGGCAGGGCCAGATGCAAAAGCGAGCAGAACAGTGTGTGAGACTCTTCAGTTTATGCTCACATCCAGCATGCAAAAACCAAAAGTGGCCATTCCACATACACAAACAAACATACCAGATCCTCCTTCCAGGCAAGCAAGAGGCATTCTCACAGTTCAAGGACACGTTCCAGCTGGGAGAAAACACTCAAGGAAGGTGACGCCTGGGGAGAGTCCTAAGGGCTAAGCAGACAGACCAGGGAGAGGCATATTTGGCCCCAGCGGCTGAGGTTTGCCATCCCTGGTCTATCCTGAAAGGCAGTTGCTTTGCTGCACAGGTCTTCCTCATCACCTGCCACCTGGTCCTTTTAACTGGAGATGTCAAGAAAGGGCATGGGACCTTCTGTATGCCAAGCACCTGCCCTCTCACAAAGATAGGGTCAGTCCTCTAAAGTCTGATTCCATTTGTTCCACTGCTGCCTCTTTTTATGTGCTGGTAGTGATTCTGCTCTCCACTTGGGGTAGATGCTGAGGCTGCCCTTCCTTCAGTCGGGGAAAGACAAGCTGTCAGTTGCATCTGTCAGTTACAAGTAGGGGAGTTGTTTTCTGCAATCACACAAAGGCTTCTTGGTCTTTCTCTTCTTCAAGCAAGACTCTGGCTGGTTTTAGTGGCAGCTGCTTCTTAGGTATAAATGCTCGAAAATACCCTGTCTCGCTCGTCACTCAGACATTGCCGACATGTAGAAATTAGTGCCTTATATGCTGCTTGAAGAAAATTAAACCTATAATGAGCAATTGTCTGAAGTCATTTCTGCTGAGATGCTTCAAACAGTGTGTGCAAGGAAGAGCTATGTGGGCAGTCACAGAGGCCTTTGTTCCACACGCTACATCTAAAAGTGGAAGGAAGCAGATGTCACGCAGTAAAATGTTATCACAGAGTTCTATAATGATGGTGGCGATGTTGAAAAGAGGCAGTACCGTTAGCAGGCACCAGGCTCGCTCTCTCCAAAGGTTTTCACATTTTCAGGTGAGTCACCACCACAGGGGGGCAGCACAAGGCAACGCAGGTTGAGCAACAAGACCAGATTGCCCACGAGCCTTTCGCTGTCTATGCCTAATTTAGCCCACTATTTAAGGGAAGATCCTTCGTGCCCAACACTTCAGTTTGCATCTTTCAAGGGGCCTTTCCCATATTATAACTTGAGAAATACAGTATATGGCATGAAATGGCACGTTTGCAAACACATGTTATCATATATGCAGAGCCTGCATCAGCATTGCGGGACACTAGCCGCAGCCCTGCACTGTCAACCCCCAGAGTCTCCAGGCTCTGCTCCCCCTCTTCCTCTTTGCTGTGCTGTTACTGCCTGTTCAACTGAAGGAGCATCTCCACCCCAAATCATTCTGCCTAGACACTGAGGTCCAGTGCCGAGGGCCTTCTGGCAGT
Source organism: Podarcis cretensis (assembly GCF_951804945.1). NCBI lineage: Eukaryota > Metazoa > Chordata > Lepidosauria > Squamata > Lacertidae > Podarcis > Podarcis cretensis. The sequence goes on from NC_137181.1 coordinate 22,826,561, forward strand.
TCCCTCACTACAAGAAGCCATGTTACAGGGAACCAGGCAGAGGGCCTTCTTGGTAGTGGCACCCGCCCTGTGGAACGCCCTCCCACCAGATGTCAAAGAGAAAAACAACTACCAGACTTTTAGAAGACATCTGACTGCAGGCAGGCAGCCCTGTTTAGGGAAGCTTTTAATGTTTAACAGACCACTGTATTTTAATACTTTGTTGGAAGCTGCCCAGAGTTGCTGGGGAAGCCCAGCCAGATGGGCGGGGTATAAATAAATTATTATTATTATTATTATTATTATTATTATTATTATTATTCAACTATCCCCCTCTGATCATGCAAGCAGGAATGAGAGAGAGAGAGAAGCACCTTTCACCTGCCTTGCCTTCTTCCTCAAGCGCAGAGAGAGGGGGCAAGGGAAGGAACAATAGAGATATCTCTGAGAAAGAGGTGGGTTCACTCAGTTTAGGGGCACACTCAAGGAATCTTGCCTGCCCCCCGCTAGAAACAAACTACCCTGGAACCTACATCAGGGAATTGTGAATGGCTGCAGCCCCCTGGAGATTGCATGCCCAGTGGCAAATCTTCATTTGGTTCTGCATAGTATGAAACAGCATCCACACAAATGAAATATGTAGGCTTCCAAGGAAATGGGCTTATACTAAGCCAGGCCATTAGTCCATCTAGCTCAGTACTTTCTGCACTGACTGGCAGCAGCCCTCCAGGATTTCAGACAGCGGTCTCTCCCAGCCACTCCTGGAAATGGCTGGAGATGGAACCTGGAACCTTCTGCATGCAAAGCATGTGTTCTACCCACTAAGGCGCAGGCTTTTCCATCTATCTTCGGCCTTTTCCAAAGGGGTTCCTTCTTTTTAGAACAACTGGACTCTTCCAGGCAATAGTAGTAATAAAAAAGTGATTTATTATAAACATCTCTTATTTATTAAATTTATATACCACTTGTTATGGACTGGTTGGACACAGAGGAAGGGCGGGAGGCACCAGCTGAGGAACCCCCGGAGGTAAAAGGCTCAGCCAGTAAATTGGTGGTGGGACAACAATGCATGGTTAGAGGGAAAAGAGGGAGCAGACTGAGAAAAGAAGGTGTTGAGACTCCTAATGCTAGCCTGCTGTGATTTCTCCCCTTTCCTGTCATGCCTACCAATATTTCCTGTTGGGATTGGACCAGAAGACACTTCCCTGTTGCCATGACAATGTGGCCACATTGCCCTCCCCGCCACCAGCTACACTGATTTCATTCACTGATTGTTGCCCTGGTGAGAGGAGCTGCCACAGTTCACACACCAGGCATTCCAAAGTGAGCAGCCACTGGGCCACATGTTGGGGGCTGGACCTTCAGGCCCCAGATCAGGCCTGGGCAAGGACTAATCTGCTGATTACAGTTACGCATATATATATTAATTCCAGAAGTGTCATCACGGTCAACAATTGCACTGATATACATTGAGAATTTAATTAGCAGTACAAAAATCAGCTCTTATTTATGCTGCATACTCCACTGAAAATTGAGGCAATGAATTGTCCTTAAAGCACAAACTTGATATATTTGCTAAGCAGGTGAGATGCCTTTAGAGAGGCCACAAATAATGAGTGTTGTTGATTGTTCCACCCCACCCTCCAACAAACTGCTTTGGATTTTTGATTTCCATCAGGCTATGGCAAAAGGAGAGATGGGAAGCAAGGCTCTGCTGAGAAACTAGCTCCATTGGCTCCCCCAACTCAACTCCATCAGGCTGCAACAGAGGCCACTCTGACAGCTCCACTGGGAGAACAACTCATTTTAGCTCCACCTCTCTCTGAATTCTCAGCTGATGAGAAAAAAATCAGCTTTAAGGACTGGTACTTGTGTTTGCCTTTTCCTCCCTCCTCCTTCCTCATCATATTTTTCTTTTGTGACATTGTCTTTAAAATGCTAAATCTGAGCACAAGGGCTTTATTGTTCTTGGTGGTGGTGGTACTAAAGTATAAGCTGCTCAGGGAGATTTTTGGCTGAAAGACAAGGTAAAAATTCTTTAAAAATAGATACATAAATGTGGGACAGATGTACACTGCTTAATTTCTTTTGAAATGTTAAGTTGTATGTAAATCCTTTTTGAATTAATTAAATATTAATGTACTTAAATTATCAATATCGCAATCTTTATCAATATTAATTTGAATTTGATAAACTAAAGAAATACCATCTATGAGGTATTTAAAATTGTCTTTTGTTAGGTCATTAAGTTGAATTTCACAATCTAAAATTACTGGAAAACACTAAATAGCAGTGCTGTGCTACCTTTACCTGGTGATATGGGTGCCCTCTATCAAATTCTGAGCATGATCCAGGCAAAGTTATGCACATCTAACAGCCATTCCTAAAGAGATTTACTTGGAAGTAAGTGAAGGGGAACAAAACACCGAGAAGAAAGAGTCTGCAGGTGCTGAAGAATATTTATTCCGAGAATCCAGGGCTTTTTCCATTTGGAGCTGCTGCTCTTCCTTAGGGGCAATTTCTACATAATCCAGCTGAAAGATGCATCTGTTTGCGAAGATTAAAACAAAGTAAGGCAATTAAAGCTATCCCTTGGCTGGATGGCCCTGGATCACAGAGAAACAGTCCCAGAGAAGAGGGATAGTTCAAAACACATGCCGTACTGAATTACCATAATAAATATTTTACATTTTACTTCTCACCCACCCCTTTATTTTTAACTTGTAAGTAAATCTCATAGGAGTCAGCATGTCTTCCATCTATGCTTTAGGATTCCCTGTCCTGGCCCCATTCATTTCAATGGCAGAAAGCTAAGCAGGTGTTCCAGTGCAAGGATGGAGCAACCTGGTGCTATCTAGATGTTGTTGGGATCCAGTTTCCATCAATCCCAGCCAGCATGGCCAACAGTCAAGAATGATGGGCCAACAAGTTCTGGAGGGCTACAAGTCCAACATCCCTGCTTCACTCAGACCTGGGCTTAAGCCTTGCATGGACTCATCTTGCATCAATTTCCTTCCCTGTCTGAGTGTATGAGTGATCTAGTGCCTCCGATGGTTGTAAGGGCATGCATAACCCATATAGCCAATAAAAAGTGCAATATAAATGATGCTCAATAATGGGGTGCCTGTATTTCATGGACAAGATGATGCTGCTACCCAAGAAAAGGAAGCCAGGTGTTATGAAGGCTGGGGAAGCATTGGCCCTCCAGACAGTGCTGGACTACAACTTCCACCATCCCTGACCATTGACCAAGCTAGAGTCAATGGAGGTGACTCTGGGGCTAGGCTATGTTTGCTTTAACTAGGAGCGACTTTGGAGGTTGTCATTGCAAAGCAGTTCTTGACTGAGCATACATGACAAGCTTGCTTTGTCTTTTTATTATTATTTTTAAATCAAACCTATTTCCATCAGTCTGTGTCAACATAAACTCTTTGGTGCTTGCAGGACATTCTTAAGAGAACCACTTTTCAAAAGCAAAGTCCTAGCTGAATAACGGACGCTAAAATATGCAAAACCCAACCTTAGAAAATGCAGCAAAGGTACACAATGACTTTGGAAGGCTGCAGTGTTGTTCTGCTTTTTACCCTTCCTTCAGAAACGAGCGTGTGTTGCAGCCATGCCATGTTCTTTGGAAATGGCAGTCAGAAACAATAGTGATTTCTTCTGCAGTCAAGAAATGATTCTGCGCAATGATTTATTCTCAGCCAACTGAATTGATTAAAATATAGCATTGCACTGCTGCAGAACTGCTTAGCAAAGGCACCATTCCCAGAAACCACCATGGCAATTGCAGCAATGCAGAGCCACTGCAACACAGTAAAAAATCCTAGATTGGAGTGAGCAGGGAGGAGGACTCCAGCTGTGAGCAAGGATTTTCTAGAATAATGCAGTTAGGGTTCAGGGTCAGAAGACACACACACACATAGGGAGTAATTTCTGGTGTTTTTCCCCCCTCCTGCACTAAAATTCCTTCACACAATGCCAATAGCAAAAATCAAACGCCCTATATTTTGATAGAACATGCAAGGAAAATTGATGGTATGTTTCCCTCCTTTTAAATAAAATCCTTTCATTATAGATACTGCCAGCCAACAGCAGATATAAAGCACGGGAAACCCAATACTATGGTCCAGTTAAGATGGACACCTCCACTACACTGGAATGTTTTTCAGTAGAACTAGTTGGGATTTTATGCTCCCCCAGCAGCAATGTATACAAACACAATCATATCCGGTGTGGGGTGGTAATGGGAAAAGTTTGCATAGCAATAACAACAGTGAATCCCACAGAGTCCCTGGAACGTTTGTGGCCGCCTGCCAACCATTTTACTTATTCGCCTACAAATAAGCCTGTTTGGGGGGCATGGACACATTTGTGCTCAATCCCAGTGACATTAAAATACTGGATTTCTCCATTGATTTATAAGTGCATTTCTGCATTGATTTATAACATCTGCTACTCAGGGCATTCAAAAACAGCTTCTCGGTGTGAACCAGAAAACAACCCATCCAGACCATTAAATAGTTCTCTCTATCTCATTCTCCCTCCCACCTGATTGTCACATCCCCTCTTCTCACTCAGTCATAATTTTATGACATTTGGGTCCTGATTGGGGTGTGGGGTTTGGGGGGGCTATGGATTCCTAGGGTCACTCTGAAGAAGGCACTTGGTTCCGTTCCAAGAGAACACTGTGCAAGTTCTGTTATGTACAAGGAAACTTCAAGGAAACAGAACCTCAGTCACTCTGAATGAAGATATTGGAGCACTCCAAATCATTTGCCCCGGTACATGCACAGAAAATAGATCTTGCTGAAAAGCTGATGCATATTTTCTTTCATCCTTCTCCCATTTTTTTAATGGTCATCTATATATAGTTATGTATGTGTGTGTAGATAGCTAGATACACACACACACACACTGTCCATCTTTCTGAAGTTCAGTGGCTAAGTGTGAATCCTTATGTAGTCAAAATAGCACCATCCTGATGCAATGAGGAATCAGCAGGCTTTGGGCAGCCAAAGGTTTTCAGAAGCTCTAAGAAATGGTTTGGTGGGGGAAGGACATAAGGGGACCTTTTCCCTAACACAGCCCAATGAGCTCAGTGGTCATGGGATGCTGACTGACTTGAGGTGAGAATAGAAAAATGGGTGGAGCATGGGAATGGCATGAAGTATTGTGGATAAGGGCATGACTGGACGGCTGAGTGGAGCAGGGAGCATGAGCATCTCTGGTCATGGCGATATTTCTTGCAAGGTTATGCATGAAATGCATTGAAATGCTTAATTTCCCCCAAACTAGCAAGACTTAACACAATTCCATTTGAGAATAAATAGGGCATAAAAGTCACATTTACTTTCATGTGCTGAGGACGGTATCTGTGCATGACAAGTGCTCACACTTTCACCTTTGATGTAATACAGTGGTACCTCGGGTTACATATGCTTGACAAGTGCTCACACTTTCACCTTTGATGTAATACAGTGGTACCTCGGGTTACATATGCTTGACAAGTGCTCACACTTTCACCTTTGATGTAATACAGTGGTACCTCGGGTTACATATGCTTCAGGTTAAATACACTTCAGGTTACAGACTCTGCTAACCCAGAAATAGTGCTTCAGATTAAGAACTTTGCTTCAGGATGAGAACAGAAATCGTGGTCCGGCGGCACGGCGGCAGCAAGAGGCCCCATTAGCTAAAGTGGTGCTTCAGGTTAAGAACAGTTTCAGGTTAAGAACAGACCTCCAGAACGAATTAAGTTCTTAACCCGAAGTACCACTGTACTGTATAATTATAAGATTTTTTTTATAATCTTGGAAGGGGGTGTGGCTGTGAAGGGACTCTGTGCTTCTGAATTTGCCACTGCCTTGCTTCCAAGACACCTGCTGGGCATTTACCCGTCACAGCATGGTATCAACCTACTTCTCTAGCCTCCAATTCACTGCAATAACAATGCAGGGAAGACCATCAGTAATCATGGGGGTTGCAACAGGAAGACAACTGGAATTACCTGTAAGGCTTCTGAGGAACCAATTGTGATTTATCTGCTAGGCAGATTCTGTCCTTCCCACTTTGTTATCAGCCTTGGTTATACATTGTTTGTGCAAAGTGTCCCCTTTGCACTATGCCTCCTCTTCAGTTCACTCATGATATTATGCCAAGCCTGAATTTCGACTGACAAGTGACCACTGATGGAGAAGAAACCATATCTTTAGGTAGGGAAGGGGTAGATATTGGATTCAGTTCACATTTAAAGGCACTTTAAATGTGCCTCAATGGCACTTTCATAAACAATGCACAAACTGAAACGCAGCAATCCTTCGAAATCCACACGTCTTATGAATTTTGCAATGCAGTTCTCCAGCCAAGCAATGTGTAGAAAGATGGGTTTAGTAGGGTAAAATGTACCTTAAAATGCACATATTGCTGAAAATTACAGACTAAAATGCATTCTGATAGGGGAAACTGCTTTGCAAAAATGAATGTATCAGGCAAAATTGCATACAAAAATGAGTGTATTAGAAGATATTCCCTGATGAATTTTCATGAGGACTTAAAAAAACAACAATAGAAATCTATGAGGAGAAGTGAACTTGAAATTGGGGGAAAATGATAAACTGAGAGAGACTGAATTTGTCAGACTCCCCCATACCTATCTCCGGGGGGGGGGATTTTTGAGACAGCCTTCTAAAGCAGGCTTCCTCAAACTTGGCCCTCCAGATGTTTCTGGCCTACAACTCCAATGATCCCTATCTAGCAGGACCAGTGGTCAGGGATGATGGGAATTGTAGTCTCAAAACATCTGTAGGGCCGTGTTTGAGGAAGCCTGTTCTAAAGCCATGGCTTGTTTTATATAGACATTTCTGCATAATCTATATGGTGCTGCCACTGCAAAGGTACGGGGTACCTCTGTTGCTTTGTAATATTGCTGCTGACTTGCCCATTCTCCTAAAGCTGGCATTCTCATTTTCTATAATTGTGAAAACAAGAAAGTATCAAGAAAAACAAGTGGAAGCAGCTCAGTGCTGCTTCTGCAGGAAACACCGTTTTCACCTTTAAGGAAACCAATCCCTTGTATAAAGTGCCAAGTCAGCAGATCTCAAAATGGAAATGCATTCTCCACAAAAATGGGACCAACATCGTTCCAATAGCAAATGCTTCTTATCTCTTGCTTTGCCAGAATCTGGAGGCTGCCTTGTATGCGTAACTGCTATTGTAGCTGATGGATATGATCTTGTGCTGAAAAAAAATAAATGAGGGGAATTGTTCCATAAATGCTGCTGCTTATTTTTTTGTGATAGCCAGATAATTCTTTTTATGGCAGTATTTCTAACAGATCCATACAAAATATCTATAGCTGGAGACAATGTAATGGTATATGTGTAATATGTGTTACCATCAAGATATTGAAATGCATATTTATCAGCTAGATTGTTACAATTACTGAAACACACCAGAAGTGTGAAAAATGTATGATTTATCAATATTGATAGCATCTTTGTCCTACCGTTAGGAGGTTCTAGGATCTGTGGAAAGCTGCCCCCATGTGGTAAGCCACTGAACTGCAGCTGGCAGCTTCTCAGTGCCTTCAGGTCCTGCACAAAGCACCCACAGGCTGGCCATTGGATCCTCTTGTACAGGACGAGGTATAAGTGGGAATCTTCTTGCAGGTGAGAAACAAGATCCTCCAGAACTCTACCCTGTCCCTCTATTGGTGGGTGTCACTTTCTTCACACAATTACATGAAAAAGAATGACTGGGGGATGCTTCTAACACCTGTAATGTCCTATGAACTTTTCTGCACTCAGGGAAGATTAGAGTCCTTAACAGTGTATTGGTTATTACTTGCCAGAGGTCATCTTGAGGGCTTAGTTGAATTTTTTCATACAGTAAATAGGCAAGAGAAGCAGAAAGCCTGTTATTCTTTTTTTCTAATTCACCTTTAATATTTTTAGTTCAGAAAACTTTCCACCAATACAAAATTGGCTCTGAACGAGGCACGCTTACTTACTGCAAGGATTTTAATCCTAGAAAAGTCCTTTATTTTAAAACACCGTGATGCAAAAAGCCATAGTTGCAGGACTTCTTTCTGCTTCAGGTCTCTTGAAGAAATTAGTTACTGTGTCCAGGATGGACTTGGGCAGCCCCAAAGGTTGCTTGCCTTTCGTGATAAGCAATAAACAGCACAACACAGCACAGCCTTGTGACAACTCCATCTTCTAAGCTGTATATTCACAGCACACACAAGTTATTAACTCAAGCTGCCAAGGTTGACTGCTTTCCACTTCAGGAGCAGACACTGCTTTGCCCCCCACCCACCCTGCTTGCCTCTCTTCTGGCAAGTCAACGGAAAGAAATGGAGAGTGCATGTTTGAAGGTTTTAACAAAAGCTGTTTAAATCACTGCTTGCCTTTCCCATATATGAAAAAATGAATTGGGGTTGGGGTTGGGAATCTACATTGACGGATGGAGCTGTTCTGTCCTTGAGTTGCACCTACTGGATAGGATCATAGCTAATAATATAACGCAATCCTATTCAAGGGTACAGAGTTCCATTGAGTTCAAGGAGGTTTACTCCCAGGTAGGGATGGAAGAATCTGTTGGGCTCTGTCTGTTTCTCATTTTTCCAATCTTAAGTTCAGTTCTTCACATTTCTGTGTCAGTGTGTGTGTGTGTGTGTTTAAAGGACTCGTGAAATATAATAAGCATTTTAGTGCAATTTTCTCCTAGTATACATTTTTGCTGATACACAATTTTCCTGATATATTCTGTTAGGCCATTTTCACTAATAGATGAATTTATAGGGACACTTTACCTTAGCATATGAATTTTTGCACACATTACTGCAAAATACACAGATGTGTGAATCTTAAGGAATGGCTGTGTTTCGTTTAATATATTATTTCGGGAAGTGTGAATTTCGTAGATTCACCTCAAAATGGGAACTAACAAATTTCTCTCCCAAGTCCTGCTTCCAGGCATGTGGATATAGGATTGCCACCCTTATCCTCTTGTGCTGGTGGAATATGGTACAGAAACAGAATATAAAACTTAATGCACATGTTTTTAAAAAGTATTAAGGCATAAAAGCCAACAACTATTAAAAACTGCAGCATTATTTATTTCAACTGGAAAATCAAGCACGTGCTTAAACCTCTTCATTTCAAATCAATCTGACCTAACAGCACCTAACTTTAATTGACCCATGCTTGTGATATTGATAAAATAGTAACCGAAGTCTATCTTGCAACCCAGCCCTCACTATGTTTACTTGGTTATTTCAATGGGAGATTCTCCTTAGTATGCATGCTACGGTTGCAGCTAAAGGGGCTCATGTATTAGAGCTCTATAAGCAAGATATCTCAGTGACTCTCCTAAACATTCATCATCTCCCTTTGCCATGAGTATTACAGTGGTACCTCAGGTTACAGACGCTTCAGGTTACAGACACTTCAGGTTACAGACTCCACTAACCCAGAAATAGTACCTTTGCTTCAGGATGAGAACAGAAATCGTGCAGCGGCAGCGGGAGGCCCTATTAGCTAAAGTGGTACCTCAGGTTAAGAACAGTTTCAGGTTAAGAACAGACCTCTGGAACGAATTAAGGTCTTAACCCAAGGTACCACTGTACAAGATTAAGTTATGTTCCTGTTTTACTAACAGAAGAAGTGAAGCACAAAAAGTTATAGTGTGGTAGGTCAGAGTACAGAGAAGCTGCAGTTGCTCTATAATTAACATTTCAAGAAGATGCATGTTCAGTACAAGCCTGATTTTGTTCCTCCTAAAATTGGCCTGACAAGGACACATCCGCTGCAGAACTTATAGCTGGATCTGGTGGAGTCAGAGCAAACTTTTGCAGAAATTTGATGCAGACCAAGGTTGCAAAGACTGAAGGACGTATCGCAGGATTCATTAAAGGAAAAGATGCATCTCTAGAGTCCCCCAGAGCGGAGCTGAAACAAATTTGCTCCCACAAATCCTGCTCAATATTCTCTTGCCCAAATTTACAGCACCACAACAGAGCATTCTGTAGTGAGCATGCTCCGTGTAACAGCTTTGGCATGTGTTAAACATTTGTGTTAGCTGGACCAGATGTGAGCCAATGAAGGGTGCGAATCCTGTAATGTGCAGTGTTTGATCATATAAGTAGATGTGACATCTTGAATATGAAATTTGTGCAGTTGCTGTCTCCCAGGACCATGGGGATTATAGTCTAGAGAGTCCCAATTGACTAGGCACATGCTATACTCAGCCTTGTCTGACTTCTGCATTTGGTTGATCACTGCAGCTGAATATAGATTGAAGAACTGATGGCAGAATGGCATGACTTTATACATTACTACTAAGGGGTGAAATTTTGCAAGCACTGAGCATAAGAATAGTCATCTCAACACAGGTTAGAAGCAGAACACAAAAGAAGAACATATGCTAGCATATCTTTGCATTTTCTCCTTAATCTTTTCCATATATACAAAAAACAACAACCATCCTCTAAATATTTGATGTCTCTTTTAGATACCCAATGACATTAATATTTGATCTCCAATACTTGATAAATTAAAATATTTAATTTTTGAATATCACTTTCTACCTTCAGAGTATCACAGTAGGTACAAATGTCTTCTAATTGTACATATAATCCAGCTTCTTCATCTTCCAATCAAGCTGTCTCTCTTTTCATATCTATGTCACACTTTCAACAGCAATGCCTGCTATTAAAAGTCTGCACATGGCACAGGATTTTGTGGCATGTTTCACAGGGTACACCCAGTTCACAGGGGATCATGTTGGCCAATGTAGTTGCGCATTGTGGACTAAGTGGCATTATGGGCTAGAAAAACCCAACATTCCCCTGAGAGTGTGCATTGCAGAGGAAAATCAGCAGATGGCAGATTTGTCTTTTAGCTATTGAGGAATTCCCAATAACCTTCCGCAGAATATTGTTATTACTGCTTGTATATCATATTTTGCAGTATCTGGTGGTTGACATGTAACATGATAGTTAAGCACTTGAAAGTTAACATGAAATGGTATTTAGTATCTGACAGCATTTGATTGATACCATATCGTTGTCGTAACTTTATGAGAGTCATCTTTGAAGTCTACCAGGATCAATAGGATCAATGAGTACTAGCAAACACTTGCATGTTAAGGCACAAAAATTCACAGTCAGAATGTGAATTTGAAGTTTGTTTAGAAAAGTTTCATTTGAAATATAGACAGGCATATGAATATTTGAGAATGTCTGATTAGTTTAGTTGCACTGCTTTTCTTTTTGGTATGGATTGTTTTGATTTGCATTTTTAATTCTTGTAAACCACCTTATGAACAATTTTCAGCCAAAAGACATTCTATAAATATTGCAAACAAAATTCATGCCTGCATATTATAGCAAAGGAAAAAACAAATACTTATTTTTTTGCAGGGGGGTGATGGGCACATTCAGAGAGTGGTTGGTTTATTCCATCTGGTAAAGAGATGAGAGAACCTCAGAGTTAATGGTACAGGGTGGCTTCATGAGAGACTTGAACAACCCCGGAGCCTGACAAACTACTTGAAGCATAAGAAGCACAGTTTAAAGCTATTAATCCTGACACTACTACAGGACAACAGTGATTGAGGCAAATTCCTTTGTCTAGTCCAATAAGAACAAATGTGTAGAACAAACTGCCCTCATTATTTCAGAGGGAGGAGATCTATTTGTGGATGCTGAGATGTAGGATGGATTCTGCTTTTGTGTTTTGCAGATGTTGTTAAGCAAGCAGCAGATATTAGACACCAGTTTGTTATGAAATAGGGGAATGTATTGCAGGGTATCAGTGTTCTCAAGACTTGGGGGAAAAGTAAATCTCAGACTAAACCTAAGATTCACAAAACTCCCTGATGGACACAGCAAGGGCTAAGCCATGATATGGGATGTGGAAGATCTTTTAAAGACTGCGAATAATGTAGGATGATGGGGACCAATGCTACAATTTTAAGATCAACTATGCAGTTTCATAGGGACACGGGTGGCGCTGTGGTCTAAACCACAGAGCCTAGGGGAGGCCGATCAGAAGGTCGGCAGTTCGAATCCCCACGACGGGGTGAGCTCCCATTGCTCGGTCTCTGCTCCTGCCAACCTAGCAGCTCGAAAGCACGTCAAAGTGCAAGTAGATAAATAGGTACTGCTCCGGCGGGAAGGTAAATGGCGTTTCCGTGCATTCCTCTGGTTTTGCCAGAGGCGGCTTAGTCATGCTGGCCAAATGAACCGGAAAAACTGTCTGCAGAGAAAGGGTTGGCTCCCTCAGCCATTAAAGTGAGATGAGCGCTGCAACCCCAGAGTCGTTCGCAACTGGATTTAACTGTCAGGGGTCCTTTACCTTTTCATGCAGTTTCATAGTGTCATCGCTGTTGCTGTAAAATGCATGAACGTTGTTTCTGGGGCCAACACTGCAAATGATTATGCTGTGGTTTTTGAAGCATGGGGTGATCACAAATGTTGACCTACACAACACACAGAGCTAATTGTAGCATCATGGATGGGCAGATTAGATCAGAGAAACAACATGAGCTGGCAGACAAATTCATGCAGAATACGGATATCATTGGCTGTTCGTTATGAGGGCTATAGACTAAGATCAGATCTCCAACAGTTTGACTTTACATACACTCCCATCCATTGTCTCTCAAGACAGATGGATGCCAACACACACATAGGTCAACAAAAGAGGTTTAAAGACTGTCTCAAGGCAAATCTAAAAAAATGTAGTATAAACACTGACAACTGGGAAACACTGGCCTGCGAGCGCTCCAGTTGGAGAACAGCCTTTACCCAAGGTGTCATGGGCTTTGAAGACACTCGAATTCAGGACACAAGGGAGAAGCGTGCTAAGAGGAAGGCATGCCTGGCAAATCCACACTGTGATCAACTCCCGCCCGGAAACCAATGTCCCCACTGTGGAAGGATATGTGGATCCAGAATTAGTCTCCACAGTCACTTACGGACTCATTGTTAAAACCGTGTTTATGGAAGACAATCTTACTCAGCTACGAGTGATTGCCGAAGAAGAAGAAGAAGAGGAGGAGGTGAATCAAGTTGCTTTGGTCTGACCCTACAGGGTAACAGATTAAATACCCCTTTCCTCACTGCTGCTGCTCTGATAAAATTCAGAGATCCATGACCCTATTTCAAAGCTGTTTAAATGACAACAACACCAGGAGATCCAGTTAAAAATTCCCACATTTTGTATGAATCGGCCTTTCATTTCAAGCAAGCAGAACAAGCTGTATTCTGAAGTGCCTTATAGAAAGTTGCCCATGGATGAAAACAAACAGTAATCCCCATTTTCCAGATGGCTCAATTTGATTTCATCTGACTCGGAATCTAACCATCAGTCCCTTTAAAGTAACTGATCTAAAACTAATAGAAAGTAAATGGTAGAGCTGCGTCTCCATGAACCAAAACAGGCAAAAAAAGTTGACAATTTGTCGTGCTTTGCTTATATATTATTTATAAAAATATTCAATGGTTAAGATACGGCGGCAAGTTAGTTGTTTGCTGTTTTCCATAAATCTAATTAGGTTTTGACAGATTCATCCGTTTCCACTGGAATTCTTTCCGGTGAATTGAAATTGGTTCCTGCTGGGGTTTGGCGTCATCCTAACTGATCATATGCCTGTTTAATCCACTCATGGGATATTTAACAAATTGTTCACTATTTCAATGTGCAGTGAAGTGTAGCTGTAACTATTCTTTCTCTCCATCATGCCAACACAACAGCTTCCCTTGTGATTTATTTTGTGGAATAAATCTGAGTAGTTTTCAAAAACAACCCTACATCATCCTCTCCACGCAGTATGTAATAAGGTCAAAGACATTTTCAGGTTTGTAGGACAAGAAAATCAGAGGCTTTGCTTTTGATTTATGGAGAATGCTGTGTGTGTTACTTACTGGAGACAATGAGCTGCTGCAGAGACAGGCATATGTCATGAGATAATTGTGTGATAATTCATTCTTGTTGTCCAAACTGAGCACAGAATTGGCTGGGGGGGGGGGACGACAAAAAACAGACACATTTACCCAAAGTTTGATGAATGAAGATCAATTCACAGGTCACGCCGTAAAACCTGATGTTTCGCTAAGATTTTGTGGTTTGGGCTAATAATATCTAAACTGTACGATTATAGCTTATAGATGACTGTAATAGAATTGGGGTGTGTGGACAGATGCTGATTTCATGAAGACATCTCCATAGGTTCAGAACTGGTATCTCTAGGAGGCCATCACTGGATGCATAATTTCACAACTGATGGTCTGTTGCCTCAAACCAAGGCTGGCAGCTTGAGCAACTGGTATTTCATGGCAAGCTCTGCTCTCTCTGTCTCTTTCAGTAGCAGATGGAGAACCATATAAAATGGCCCTGCATTTGCCATACACCTAGCGGCTCGCTAAGCCCACCATGTGAGACTTGCTTCCAATTAATTTTATAGCCATGAACTTGAGTAAGTCACACACTGCATGCATTGTCCATTGTGCTTTTGATTGTTTGTCACCAGAACATGTTCAGTCCTCATTGGACTGTTAGCTTGTTTTGTTGGGGGAGGTTGCCCACTTACTTTCCCCCCTCGTGTTCCTTTGTACTTCTGCACACCTTGGGTTTCCTCTGAGGCTGCTGATAGTATCCTCTTTTATGTATGTGGTGCCATCTTAGTTACAGAGGCATTAGCACTCACCCTGTGAAGTAGGGGAAATAGAGGGAGGTATCTATATGGGGTGTCCAGCACTTGTGAATTCTGCTAGAGCCAAACAGAAGCAATGCAAGAAGATAGCAAGCAATATTCTGAACTGGTGCAGGCTCAGGACCTCTGGAGGTGGGAGAGAGAGAGAGAGAGAGAGAGAGAGAGAGAGAGAGAGAGACGTGGCTTGTAGGAAAATCTAGGGCTTGTAGCTTAGAAAAGTATTTATACCAACCTATGTGACATGCCTTCTCGAGAGCTAAAATTCCCATAGTCTCTTGGTTCCTGGGGATATTTCCTTTGCATGTCCTGTAGCTTCCTGCTGATGTTCTTCAGCTTTTCATACCACAAAAACTTTGGGGTTCATTTGTTTGTCCTGCTTTCACTGTGTCATAGTGCAAGATTGCCCCTCCCACAGGCAAAGATGCTTTAACATTGGGGAAGAGCTGCAGACCAACTGATAGAGCAGAATGATGTGTGGACGATCCAGTATAAATCCACCACGAATGCACATCAGTGACGCACCTGCAAACATTACACCTGTCTGGACCCAACTCACTTTCGTAATCTGAGAGAGTCTAACAGGTAATTGTTAGAACATTTAGAGGTCTGTGTTTACAGATCAAAACTAAGTTTAATTTTTAAACGACTTCAAGCTTTTTGATCCAGAGGTAGGAAAACGATGCCAAGGGTTTGGAAGCCACCTGCAACTTGGTGCTGTGTCCTGCAGTGGGCCATTCATTTGCTGGTAGAAGAATTGGCACATAATGTTTTTATATAAGGTCACATTTCTTTTCTGATTTCAGCGTGCATCCCTCCTCTTGAGGCAGCCCAGACAGGGGTTTTGTTTAATTAAAGGGAGCATTTGACATGCTAATGAACATTTGATTGAGCTCAAGACATTTTTACAATTCTGACATTTCTGTTTCACCAGCAGAGAGTCAATCAGGGAACTGACCTCTTCCAATGCCCTACCATTTGAAAGAAGCAGGCAGGGAGAGAGCAGTATTAATGCGCTTAGAAATGGCAACGGTAATTGTTTCGGGTGGTAGAAGGAAGAAGAGGAGCCAAGGGATGAGTAAATATCCACAGGGAGTGTAATGTCCCTGACAATGTTTTAAGGAGAGTTGACTTTGTGGCATAAATGACAAAATGCTGCTTTATTCTTTCATATGGTAGCACAGCGAAGGCTATTAATTGCTACAGGAGCATAACGAACTAGAGAAATAATGCAAGGACTCTTCTTCTCCTTGACATATAACCTTAAAAAAAGACAAGAAAATCTGCTTCAATTTTCAGAAGCGCTTCGCATATCAATCCTGGATGTCATTTAAAACTATCATAGTCTTACCCTCCTTGAATTTGCCTAATCTCCTATTAAAGTTAACTAAATTGGTGGCCATCACTATGTTTTGTGATACTAAACTCTATAGCTTAACTATGTGCTCCGTGAATAAGTACTTCCTCTTGATTGTTCTGAATCTGACTCCCACATTCTGCTTCCTTGGATGAACTCGTTGGGTTTCGGTATTATGAGAGAGGGAGGGAAATGCCTTTCTAGGCATACTCTCCACACCAAGTAAAAAATTGTGCATTTCTCATGTCCTCTGGCCATTGCCTGCCTTCTTTCTGAATTAAAATGCCCAAATTCTTATGGCTCTCTTTGATTTCCGACTTAGAGAAGGCAATGGAAATTAAAGGGCATTGATTTCTACATGTTTACATCTCTCCAGACACATGCTAATGATTGATGCAAGGACACTTTCATGTGAAGAACACACAGACACACACACACCCCTTTCTAGCTGGTTGTTTGTAAGTGACTGTTATGTTCTGAATGTCCATACTTTGATGTCTTTTACGCATTCAAGATGGTCCTGCCTAATTTCACTATATGGCTGCAATGAATCTCTGTAATCTCCACTGCTGCCAGTGACTAAGTGTGGAGCTCTATCCAATGCAAGTGTACTGTTTGGAGCATCAGAATGGGTCCACTACTGTACTTGCACCACACCAGTCTCCCCGCTGCCTTGTGCCTCCCCCAGGGGCGAAGGAAGGGGGGTGATGGGGCAGTCCGCCCCAGGTGTATTCACTGACGGGGTGACATTCGGCGCACCGCCTGCAACTTCCAAGCCTATCCTGAGCCCCTGGGGGAAGGTGCGGAGCTGCACTGCCTTGGCGGAGCCTTCCCCAATTCCCCCTTCGTTTTGACAGCTCGGGGGAGGCTTGGGAGTTGCGGGTGGGCAGCGTGCCGTTGCCCCCCACTCCCGGGCTGCTTCCCGGGGGAAGAAGCCTCCCCCAAGCTGTCAAAAGGAAGGGGGAAGGGAGGAAGGCTGCTTGCAAAGCAGCACAGCTCCCTCTCTCCCCTGCCCAGGAAGCATCCCACCATGGGCGGCTCGCTCCACACCCATGGGCATCTTGTCTCCTGGGACACTTGCCACAGGTGGCACCCCCCTTGGATGCTCACTGTGGGCAGCGCCCCCCGGGACACTGCCCCCCCGCCAGGATGCTGGCC
Source organism: Podarcis cretensis (assembly GCF_951804945.1). NCBI lineage: Eukaryota > Metazoa > Chordata > Lepidosauria > Squamata > Lacertidae > Podarcis > Podarcis cretensis. The sequence continues at coordinate 22,843,773 of NC_137181.1, forward strand.
CTGCCCCCATGGCCTCGCCTCCCCGGGTACACAGCTCCGCCTCTGCCTCCCCCTCTCTTTCTCGGAAACCAGCAGTGATACATGGTGTTGGGAAACCACGTGAGCAGCACCAGCCTGCCTGCACGGCTTCTACTGTCACAGACTATCTTCAAAAGGGGAGGAACCAGGAGCAGGACCTCCAACATTGACCTCAGTACACAGGCAACTTCATGCAGGAGAAGGAAGAGGGACCCGAAACAGCCTAATGTGGACTGAGCATGCTCAGTGGGCATGGGTGTTAAGGAATGCAGTTAACAGGTTTAATTCTCCGTGAGCCAGCAGAGATGACTGATTCCTCACAATGCACCTGCAGATATTTTGTGACTCTCTTGTCTGTGTTACTGGGCAGATCCGGCAAGTAACTTTGTGTGTCAGGCTACAACATACTGTGTGGGTCACGGTAGGAGATTGCAGGAATTGTTTAAAGCTATCTGTTGGAACTGTGGATTTGAGAGAATACTTTTTTGAAGAGATCGCCTGAGGAATAAATTGGAACATTGCCAGACTTTAGAACTCAGAGAGCTCTGTCAGTTGCAGCACTTTGAAGCAACTGAACTTAGGACTTGGCTATGAACTTTAACACAGCAAGGACCTTTTAGCAAAGAACCCTCTCTGGGCTCAGAGAGAGAAGACTACTTGTAACATAAATAGTGTGTATATGTATAATGGTGCATGCTGGGGTTAGCCTAATAAAGACAACTCCACCAAATGGCTGAGTTTAATCATTTGAATGAGCTTCCAAGAAACATACACCCAACGTCCCAACATGGAATACCAACTGATTGTAGTATGGGAGGGATAGTAAACCCAAGGGAGTGAAATGGATTAACCTGGGAGAGGATATGGCTGGCTGAAATTCACATTACAACATTTTGTTGCATGCCCAATTTGTCCTCTGCAAACACACAGGGTTTCCTCAGCAGGGGAACTGGTGTTCCTAAGGTGCCTTGAAGACACAAAGCTTGCAAATCACCTAACTGGAAGATGGATGGAGATTTAAACATAAATAAAATGAAAGCCTGATGTTTAGTTAACAGATACATTAACAGGAAAAGAGATTCCAACTGGAGTGAGCCATCAGCCATTAGTTGCCTAAAGTGCTTATTAAAACAAACACTGGCAATAAGTTATGGCTAAATAAGCATCAAGGACCACATTCAGCATTAATGAGCCTTTCAACTGTATCTGTGCCTTTTATATAAGGCTTCCACCTGCATACTATTGACAATGCTATTTCAGTTCTAGCTTTCCAATGCTGTGTAGTATACATAAATATTCAATTTATTTACATGTAAATTGCCCCTCTTTCCTGGGAAAACTGGTATTGGGGCTTGTACTGTTTAGGATTGTAGCCTAAGAGGTTTAGTTCTCATTTTGCAATTTCAGTCTCATATCTAAATTGTTAGGGAAAAGCTTTAAAAATACGCTCTATCATAGATCAAATATTTATTATAACCAATAACGCAAATGCACCTTGAGGTTCAACACAATACTTGAACAACCCTATGCATGTCTACTTAGAAGTAAGTCACATAAGTGTATATCAGACTGCAGTAAAAAAAAAAGAAAGAAAGAGTGCTCAGGAGTGCTAATAATAATCTCTATTTTTTTATACTGTAGCTGTAGCCAGCATACAGGGTTGCCATATGTCCTCTTTTTCCAGGGCATGTCCTCTTTTTCATGGGTATCTAAAACGAGAGTCGTCAAAGCGATCCATAGTTAAAAGGAGAAGTTGGAGGACTTTAGCAAGAGTAATAATGCCATTATCCAAATCTATGGTGTGATAACATTTGGAATGCTGTATACAGTTCTGGTTGTCTCACCTAAAAAAGGATGTTGTAGAGTTGGAAAAGGTTCAGAAAAAGGCAATGAAAATGATCGAGGGGATGCAAGGACTCCCCTGTGAAAAAGAGTTACAACATCTGTGACTTTTTAGTTTAGAGCAGGCATAGGCAAACTCAACCCTCCAGCTGTTTTGGGACTACAACTCCCATGATCCCTAGCTAACAGGACCAGTGGTCAGGGATGATGGGAACTGTAGTCCCAAAACATCTGGAGGGCCGAGTTTGCCTATGCCTGCTTTAGAGAAAAAGCAAGAAAGAGTGACATGATATAAATCTATAGAATTATGCTTGGCATGGAGGAAGTGGATAGAGAAAAGTCTGTCCCTCCCATAACAAGTTGAAAGATTCGCGATAGATAAAGGGACTTCTTCACACACCGCATAGTTGAACTATAGAACTCACTCCCACAGGAGGCAGAGGTGGCTTTAAAAGAGGATTAGACAAATTCATGAAGGAGAAGGCTCTTGATGACTACTAACCATGTTGACTATGCTCTGCCTCTGCAGTTGGAGGCAATAATGCTTCTGAATCCTAGTTGCTTGAAACCACAGGAAGGGAGAGGGCTCTTGAGTTCGGATCCTGATTGCGGGTGTTCCAGAGGGATCTGATTCGCCACTGTGAGAGCAGGATGTTGGAATGGACCATGAGCCTGACCCAGCAAGCTCATCTTATGGTATTAAGAGTAGCAACGCTGCCTTTGATTAGATACCTCACTTGCATATAATATATTTTGTAAGTTATGTACAGTGGTACCTCAGGTTAAGTACTTAATTCGTTCCAGAGGTCCGTTCTTAACCTGAAACTGTTCTTAACCTGAAGCACCACTTTAGCTAATGGGGCCTCCTGCTGCTGCCGCGTCGCCAGGGCCCGATTTCTGTTCTTATCCTGAAGCAAAGTTCTTAACCTGAAGCACTATTTCTGGATTAGCGGAGTGTGTAACCTGAAGCGTATGTAACCCTAGGTACCACTGTATTTTATAAACACACACACACACACACATATGTATATATAAGCAGGTGGCTGATAGGAGTAGTGACGGGACTTTTAAACTGTTTATCTATGATTTGTAGAATGTACGCATTTTGTCTTTCATCATCGTGCATAGATGTGTATTTAAGCCCTGGGTCTGATTGCCTTGTTCACTCAGATTATGCTAATCAGAGAGCTATAGCAAATTAGGTCAATACAAGTATGTGAACATCAATATGCAGCACTGTTCAAAACAAATATTTCGCTATCAAATGTATTATTATTCTCTTTAAAATATCTGTTCAATTCCAAGGGTGAGTTAGATAAATTTGACCAAATAAGGCCCACAGGGTACCTAATTAAATTCAATAGAAATTAATACTCCTGAGCAAAATCCATTTGCTTGGAATGCAAATCTGTTTCCTGCAATTCCTACGCAGTCCGACCTTTCTCTTTTTTTAGCCAGAATTCATCGGAACTCAGTTCTGGCACCTCTTGGGTGGGCGTCATTGCCTTTATAAGAGAACAAGGGAGGCGTTCATGTTGAGTTCCAGCACCTCTTTTTCTAGAAAAACAGCACAGTACCCGGTGCTATTTCTACAGTATAACACAATAGATAACCATAAATAATTATAAAAATAAATAAATAAAATCAGTCCCCATCACTTTCCACAAGAGCAGTATTAAAATAGCTGTGTGTAGCAATTGCATACTGCATTAACACACTTTTCTTCCTTATTAATTGTTTTCTATTTTGTAATATAGGGACGCGGGTGGCGCTGTGGGTAAAACCTCAGCGCCTAGGACTTGCCGATCATCAGGTCGGCGGTTCAAATCCCCGCGGCGGGGTGCGCTCCCGTTGTTCGGTCCTAGCGCCTGCCAACCTAGCAGTTCGAAAGCACCCCCGGGTGCAAGTAGATAAATAGGGACCGCTTACTAGCGGGAAGGTAAACGGCGTTTCCGTGTGCTGCGCTGGCTCACCAGATGCAGCTTGTCACGCTGGCCACGTGACCCGGAAGTATCTTCGGACAGCGCTGGCCCCCGGCCTCTTAAGCGAGATGAGCGCGCAACCCCAGAGTCGGACATGACTGGCCCGTACGGGCAGGGGTACCTTTACCTTTACCTTTATTTTGTAATATATGCAAGCTTTATTTTTAGCCCTTAACTGTGATTTGTGTCCAGCCCTGTTATTCGTGAAAAGGGCAACATTCCTATGCTATAGCGCAGTGCCTGTAGGCCAAAGGTTTTAGAAACCCTGCTTCAGTCTGTTTTATATGCCTGTGTGTGCATGTGTGCACATGTGTGACTAACCAAGGTCCTGTGTTAACAGGAGGGCCGGCAGCAAGCCAGGCTGAGCACCTTCTTCGTCGTAGTTCCCGGTTTATTGAATGTCCCCCTTATGAGGTGCATCAGTCTCCTTCGTTATTAACTTTTAGGAGGAATTTTAAAACATCCTTGTTTACCCTGTTATTTGATAGCTGAAAAACCTGCCCCTGGCAACCCTGATAGCTGAAAAACCTGCCCCTGGCAACCCTGAGATTATTAGTTTTGAGAGCAGATTATTGCTTTCAGAGTTTCTAAACTGTTTTTTAATTGCTTTTAGCGTTTTGCTTTTAATTTTTTAAAAGCAATTTTAATTGCATTGTTTTGGTGTTGACACGGTTGCTGCCCTGGGCTCCTTTGGAGGAAGAGCAGGATATAAATGTAATAATAAATGATTGATGAAGCTAAAGTAAAGATAAATAATAAATGAAAGATGGAGACTGAAGTGCACTACTGAGGAAAGGGGTCACCCCTGTGGGGCGGAGGTCCCACTCCCTTTCTTCAGATCTAATCAATGCTTAATTGGGAGGTGCTAAGTGCCTGAACCCCTTCATGGATCACTGCCTTGTCGTGGCGAAGGAGATGGAATAACTCCAAGAAGCTCTGAGCTATGCTGTGCAGGGCCACCCAAGACGGACACGTCATAGCCGAGAGTTTAGACTAAATGTGATCCGCCTGGAGAAGGAACTGGCAACCCACTCCAGTATTTTTGCCATGAAAACTCCATGGACATTAAGAAGGAGAATCTTTGAGAATAAATTTCCAAGGCATGCTCCAGTTCATGGGGTCACGGAGAGTCGGACATGACTAAGGCGACTAAACAACAACGAAGTACCTGAAACCACAGCCTCTGAGGTCCACAAGGTTAAATGCACAAAAGAGAAATGAAAGCAGCAGAACACAAAGCAAAGGTAACTTCACTCTCTATTTGACTAGTTTATTGATGTCTTCAAGTGATTCCTAACTAAACCAAGAGCTCCAAATTCTTCATGTACTATACATCTTGGTATCACAAACAATTACCAAGTGTGTTGCTGGAGCAAAGCATCTCTCCATTTTAAATATAACATTTAAAATGAAAGTGTGTTCAGTAGCAGTCACTTTTCTTCCTGTATGCCATATTTCAAGAAGATGCATCTTTTAATAAGTCTTTCAGTTTCACATAATATTTTCTGGCTTTTAGCAACTAAAATCTTAAGTTTACTCTTTCTTTCTTTCTTTTTTCTGTAGTAGCTAAAGCAATTTCTGCACCGCCTCCACTAATTACTGCCAAGGAGATTAGCTGCATTAGTTTTGCATGTAATTATTTGCTAATCAAAATGATTAGCACATTTTGCTAATCAATCACTCAAAGCGTACTACAGCTTAACAGAATGGAAGGGAGGGAGATCAACAACATACCCAGAATTCCTGGAGTCCACAGTGGAAGCAAAATTCATATAAAGTACTTCAACTGGAGATGAAATCACCAGTGCCATCAGTGCCTCTGTTTTCTGGCCAGGAGCGAATAGTGACAGCAATACCATTGTGTTGGTTAATGGGTTCCAATTCCATTTTCGATTAGTGGGTGTATCTACTATCAGTAGAAGTATCTGGTTGGTTGTAAAGGGGAAAGCTGGAATGCCACATTTATTTTGTATAGGAAGACTGAGGAATACAGGTAAAGCAGTGGTTCTGAACCTTTTTGTGGTCACAGACCCTATTGAGAATCTAATGAAAGCTATGGGCCCCCTCCCCAGAAAAAAAAGCATATGAACACATATGCACACAGTTTTGCATAGTGTCGCACACCAAGTGGTGCAAGATTCCAGGGGTTCTAGGCCCTTACCCACAGTTTGTGTTTCCTTTTTGGGAAGGAAGCACAGAAAAGACTGTGGTGTCTTTAGTATATATGGTTTATTTACACATATATCCAACCTGAGCCTTCGATGGAGGGGTTCAAAGCATCAACACCTCAAGAGGGCCTTGCTTCTTCCATAGCTGCAGCCTTGGATTCAAACAGACATTAAACATTGCTCTCTGACATTGCTCTCCCTCACTCTCTCCAACTTGCTGCTTTCCTTCTAGGTCACATGTGGGGAGGCGAACTGGAAGGTAAAGTTTTTTTGTGCACCTGCAAACTTCACGGTTGTCCCATGTCTGATTGATGATGTCTCCCTCTGGTGCCTGAGTGGTGCCTTTTTGGCTACTCCTGCACACAGTGAACTGTGATTGCTATTAGTACCATTTTTCATATTCTATGCATTTTTTAAGAGGCATGAGAAAGGTATGGGAAAGCAAAATCATGTTAGCCACAAACTGAGTATATATGTCTTGTTTTTTAAAGTTTATATAAAATTATATGCATTGGCATTCACATGTACAGTGGTACCTTGGGTTAAGTACTTAATTCCTTCCGGAGGTCTGTTCTTAACCTGAAACTGTTCTTAACCTGAAGCACCACTTTAGCTAACGGGGCCTCCTGCTGCTGCCACGCCGCCAGAGCACAATTTCTGTTCTCATCCTGAAGCAAAGTTCTTAACCTGAAGCAGTATTTCTGGGTTAGCAGAGGCTGTAACCTGAAGCGTATGTAACCTGAGGTACCACTGTATATATTTATATGGGTTAAAACTAAATTATTCCACATAATGCATTCACTGACACCTTAAATTAATTAAAGGGGCGATTCTTAGCTATTTCCCTTTTACGTAGCATAAGAAATGTGAATGAAGTATTTCAAACACCAATAAAGTGCTAGTTATGTGGGGTAATTGTAAAGATTACAGGTGCCCACTTTACATACATACAATTAACATTTACTTCAAAGGAAATCCCGGCACTTTTATCTCCCAGCAAATTGGCAGTGAGTAGATAAGAAGGAGACTCCTGTGCTATTATCAAATTAATAAGCATTGCAAACTAGGCATATCAAGAAATGGCATGTTTTGCTAAATGCATACATTAACTTCTGCTGGTGACCTGCATGTTTAATAACTCAATTGTGAATAATTATTAGCTGCACTAGATGCTTGGCTGTATCATAGTATTAGCAGTTTAGAATTTACAACTAGCAACTGGCAAACATTTTTGCCGAGGTCCTCAACAAGATTAAGATATGCGCACATACTCCCCTCTCCCTAATGTTTTGTTATGGTTAGTGACCACACAGAGAAATTAGAAGCAGCTCCTTCTAAGTAGCTCAGACTAAGAAACCAGACATGAATCAACAGCTTGATATTCTCAGGTAAAACCCTATTGGACAATTGTTCTATAAGTTCCTTGCTGAGCATGTAGCTGTAATACCCACTCTGACCACTAGAAGTGGTAGTGCTATTGTGCAGCTAAAACAAACCAAAGGCTCGTTTCTCCAATAAGGTGGCACAGAGTATATGGGCTGGCTGGCTGCAGAGGAGTTGTGGGAGACATCACCTGGAAAACTCCCAAGGGAAAAAGACTCATATCCAGGGGATTGGTGGTGGAACAAGGACGAGGGGTCAGAGGCTGAAGAGGCAACAGGGTTTAGTGAGCAGTAAGGGGCTGGGGCAGACAGCAGTCCAGAATCAGAGGCAGAAGAAAAGAGGGGTCAAGAGGCAGAGCAGAGGCAGACTGCAGAAGAATCCAGGGAGTCTCCCCCTCCTGCTGCAACCAGCTCCCCTTCCCCTGGTCTCCCAGAACATGCAGAGAAGGGAAGAGGGCAAAACAACGAGAGACAAGATGACAGAGCCTTAGGCTGCTGGCAGAGCAACCAAGGGAGGAGCCTTAGAGTGCGGTGGGAAGGTAGGGACCTTCAGTCCTTGCAACTTCCTCATTGGGGCAAGACCTACTGGAAAGAGTTGCTGTGATCACTAGACCTGCACTGTTTTGGTTTCCTTGAATGCAGAGTTAACTTCACTAACACCAGTGGGGTTTTTTTGTTGCTGACCTTCTCCTGACTCTCGCTCCTGACAGGCAGCTGTGTCCTCTTTCTTTTATCTCCACTGTTAAGACCTCTGTTGCATTCCATCTTTTCTGCTCTTTCAACTTTATCATGGACTCACATAAAATTTGGATTGGACCTCAAGGCTCTCTTACTCCATGCCCCTGCTGATGTAGAAAACAAAGCAGAACTCCCATCACATCTTGCTGTGATTCCTGGTAACCCAGTTGGACATGTTTGAATCCCTTGCCTTCTCTTACAATACTGTTTCTGCCTGTTGCAGCCATATACATTTGTATAAATGAGGGTCAAATTGCTACAAATTCCTGCCACTTGCCTTTTCCGCACCTCCCATTCCATACATATGCACATGTCATATAATATGTTATAGAAATAGCTACAGTCTCAACACCCCAGTCTTCCTGTATCTCTATCACTGCCCACGTCAGCTGGAACATCCCACTTTGTACTAAAGCAAGCACTAAAAATTAGATTTGTGCTGGTTTAGAGGTAAAACAACTTCAGCTGCCGTTGCAAGCCGTTCAGTTTTTGTTTTGCAGAGCACAGTAGGCTTCTATTGATGCAGGTTTTATGTTCATTTAATGAACACCATATGCCACAAAACCTCAGATTGAAATTGAAGAAGATTTTTATGCTAAGGGCTTGCAAACGTTTTATATTTATGAACCTCTAAAAAAAATAAGAAGTTCAGGCTCACACTCCATGTTTGCAGAAAACTTCTGCTCATTAAAGATTATCATAGAGAGTTATCACTGCAGGTTTTAAGTTACTGTACTGTCATTTATCATCTATAAAGCAATGTCGATTGGTAAGGGCTTCTTAAATCCTTATTTTGCTTTACGCACATATAAAACACCCTCTGGGGTAAGTCAATACTCCCATTTTATAGATAAATGTGAGAGGGAATGACTTTGCCACGGGTTCCAGTGAAGCCATGATAGAGAAAAGACTGAAATCCATGTGGCAAGGCATAAGGACCTGTGAATCTGGCAGGCTACTGAATGGACCTCCTCAGTAGAATCAGATGGCCACAGACCTCATAATCAACAGCCAGCTGTAAACAGCTGTAAACATCCTGGCTCTGGGATTGTAGCACTGGAGAACCTACATATGCCACCCCCCAAGAGACAAAGAAAGATAAATGATTGCTGGTTAATGTGCCTTATGCATACTACTGGTCTGATCCAGACTTAGTCATACAAAAAGTTCATCCACACTGTTGTTTAATGTGGATTATAAGTTCCCTGTACCTCCATTAATTCTCCATTGTCCATATGACATTCTCCTCCAAATCACAACTTCCCACTCTTCTCAGTGCTAGGTTTCTGTGTGTTGCCACTGTGCAGTGCTCTTGGAGTCACAAGACTCTGTTTTGCATTCCAGATACATTCCAGGCTGTTGGAAGTCTCACGGAAGACAGGAGACGGATGTGAGGTTACTGGTTTCCTGTTCCTTTGTTTTTCAGTTGCTCTTTGCTTTCACAGAGAGAGCATGTAACTCTGTCTGCGTAACTAGAAATAAAACTCTTTGCGAGTAGCTCATATTATCTCGGCTCCTTTCCCTGCGTGCTGAATACTCTGCGTAATGGGGAAACGTGCTTGGAGTCTCATCAAAGGCTCAGGTTGTTAATCATGTTGGAGGACTCGACTGGAAGAGTCGCTCGGTCAAACGCAAGTCCGACACTCAGACTGGATTATTTCATATCAGAGATACTTCCAAAAAGGGGAGAGTATGAGAAAATCCAGACCAAGTGAGGGGAAATGGTGGGAAGGCAGTGACTTGGAGGAGAACACCATGTGGACAATGGAGAATTAATGGAGGTACAGGAAGCTTATCACCCACGTTAAACAACAGTATATCTGAGCCATTGGAGTACACCCAGTGACTGTCTTGATTGCCATTGGTCTACTCCAAATATGACTATGTCTGGATCCAACGCTGTATTTAATAGCACTGGGCAATGTATTAATATGTACCAGCAAATTAAATCTCAGAAAATATTCTAAATATATAGGGCCGGTGCTACTCTATGATCAAGAGCAATAATAATGGGTCACCATGAATAGCATTAGATGAAGTCATCTTGAGGTTAATTGAGTACGTTATTTTCCTATAGAGGAAACAGCTCAGGACGGTAGGTGGTTCTGCAAAACAGAAAGAGGAAGTTCACACACACACACACACACAAACATATATATATATATATATATATAAGTTTTCAGTTTTTTACATTTCAAAATAAACATTTTACAAACTTTAAAATATCCAATGACTTCCATTTTTCTCCTTCCATGGTTCATATTACATATAATACATTCCTGCATATTTTACTCTAAACATTCAAATCAATTTTCCACTTCTACATCAATCACATATTGTTTACTCTGTTGAGTTTATCTTAACACTGCCAGCATTTTCAGCTGTGTACAATTATTTTCTATATATTCAATAAATATTTTCCACTCTTCTTTAAATATACGTTCTTGTTTCTTTCTTATTCTGTGTGTTAAGCCTGCAAGTGCTGCATATTCTAACATCTTAAGCTGCCAATCCTCTTTACATGGGACCTTGCTCACTTTCCATTTTGGGGCTAACAGAACACGGGCCGCTGTTGTTGCATACATAAATAAACTTTTCTGACACCTGGGGATTTCTGTCTGCGTTAGTCCCAACAAAAAAGACTCTGGTTGTTGCTTTTTTGGAAGGTAAATTTAAACATTTTTTTCAACTCATTATAAATCATTTCCCAATATTCTTTTACCTTTCTACATATCCACCACATATGTAAGAAGTTATCCCATTTCTTTACACTTCCAACACATATCTCATTCTGCTTTACACATCTTAATAAGCCTAATCAGAGTTAAATACCATCTATGAATCATTTTCAAATAGTTCTCTTTCAGAGAATAACACATGGTAAATTTCAAGTCACTTTTTCAGAGTTTCTTCCAGAGGTTTAGGTATATAATGTGTCCTATATCTATTGCCCAGTGTGTCATTGATGCTTTAACTGTTATTTTGTAACAGTTATTTTTCACATTGTGAGCTTTGGTCCAAAACTCCATTTTTATTTTTATTTTTATTTTGTCTACCATAAGCATATCACATATCTGGTGGTATTGTAACCAGTTCGTAACTTGGCTCCTTAAGTTCTTCATAGGTTCCAGTCTGGGTTCGCACCCTGCAAAGTCCAGCAATTCCCTGTAAGTCACCCATTGTCTGTCCATATTAACTCTCTTAATTGTAATTGCTTCGATGGGGTGTTTTTTCTTTCTAGCAGATTTTTATATTTCTCCCAAACTCTATCCAAATTCTTCCTGATAATGTGGTTCATAAAACTCTTATAAATTTTTGCTTTCCCATACCAAAGACATGCATGCCAGCCGAATTTTAAGTCATGACCTTCCAAATCTAAAATGTCTGCACTGTCCAATACAATCCATTCCTTTAACCAACACAAACAAGCTGCCTGCAATTGCAGGTCTGGCAGGGCAAAGCCTCTTCCTTTTGTATCTATCAACATTTTAAATTTAATTATTGGCTTTTCCCCTGCCAGATAAATTTAGAAATATATTCTTTCCATTCTTTGAAGTAGTTTGCATTATTTACAATCGGAACAGAAAGAGGAAGCTCTTAAAACTGGATCTTGTTGTGCATCTCAAGCTACAGACCTTCTTGGAGGTGATACAGAGCAGCAGCCGCTGCCGAATGATTAGACAGTGAAGGTTAAAAAGGACCATAAAAGATAATTGCTGAAGCCCAGCCAAGCAGTGATTAAGACAAAAGTATGGAGTTCAGCCAAGCTGGAGAGCAGATAAGGGTGACTCCTGGTCAGGATTTTGCCATTGTTGTGGTACAGAGATAATGGAGTCAGATGGTCCCAGAACTGCCACTTTGAAAGTTAAGAGATTCTGCTTAGAGGGAAGGAGATACCCTTGAGAGGTATTGCAAAAGACTTCAGCACAGGCCTGCACAACTTGTCACCCAGCAAGCAAAATGCAGCCCACCAACTCAGTGTACGTATGTCTATACTAAATCTGTTTTTGAAACCTTCCTAGGATGGCAAAAACACATCAGCTCTCATGTACTTGCAGGCTGAAATTAATGGCTGATGGACTCTGTTTGGCTTGGTAGGTCTTGAGTTGTGAAACCCTCACAGGGAGTCAGTAGCTCAGGACTGATTAATGTCACTGTTTTTCTTTCCACTGAGAGCTTTATAATGTAATTCAACATTATGAGTGGCTCAGAGTGTCCTCTGAACATAACCTACAGCGGTCCACCTTGCTTTTTGAAATGCCCAGCTCATGCTGGCCTGTGACTCAACTATGCATTTATCCATGGACAAGTCTCTATTTGCATCCCCCAGCTATCATTTGCTGACTTGAAAGGTTCACCGTAATGTAGGGAAATTTTCATTTCCCACCACCACTAGGTGGAAATGTTGAGACATGTTTTGACAGATAACCTGGGAAAACCTTCAAGTGGTCATTTCCCTTAATCTGAACTGCTCTCCATTTATGCACATAATCTAATTTGGCTCCGAAAAGATGCTGCTGTTTGACGACTTCCAACAAATACAGCAACTAGCTACCTGGGACTACCAGTTATGCAGAACATCAGTTCACCAGTCCTTGAACAATGCTGCCTCCCAGTCTGTTCCCACGTGCAAATTAAAGTGCTGGTGCCACGGATGGCCCCATACACTTTCTACCCAAGGTTAATGACAAAATGGCATCCCTCTCTCAATTCCATGTACCAAAGCCAACCTGACTGACAACTGAATCTTTCTTCAACATAGGTGATGAGGTAACGTCTTCCACTGCACCTGAGCACAGCAGGCTCATTTAGGGACTCAGGCGAGGTAATGTAATGCAGATAGTTCTGCCCTCCCAACTGACACACATACACATACACCTTGGGATCACACTGGCCTGGGTTGCTGCTCAACCCTAAAATCCTAAAAGCCGTAGAAGCTTTCCTGAACGATGCATTCATCACCAGAGTCTCTCTTCTAGATCCATCCATCCTGTCTGATATGAGCTATGTGATGATCAGAGGGAGGGCCTTTTTTGGTCAAGGCCCCAATTTATAGAAAGTCCTCTCCATACAGTATTAGATTTGTGACTGCGTTTTGCTAAGTATATTTTCTCCATTGATCATTTTTTGAAATAATGCATAGGAGGTAGCCACATTTTAGTTTCCTGCTTATGCCGTAGGCTGCAGAGTAAGCCCGGCTGAACTGTGTAGACCTTATTTCTGAATAGACATGCATAGCATTACAGTATATTGTTTGCTATACTTTCCACAGGGGGCCAGCACACCACCTAGCCTTGCCTTATCAATGGTGGAGGGGAAATGCCAAGAAATTGATGCACAGCCTTACCCACCACCTCCCTCTCCCCTGGCAACATAGGCCACATTCACACCAGACATTTAAACTACAGTGACACCATTTAAACACTCATGGCTTCCCCCAAAGAATGCTGGGAGCCATAGTTTGTTAAGGGTGCTGAGAGATTTTAAGAGACCCTTATTCCCCTCCTAGAGCTACAATTCCCAAAATTCCCTATAAAGCAGGACGCCACTCTGGAATTGTTGCTCTGGAAAGAGAATAAGGGTCTCCTAACAACTTTCAGGACCCCTAACATAGGAGCCAACTCCTAGAGGCCAAGGTCCCTTCAGCTCCCCCCCAAATTTTTTTGAGGAGGCCAGGGCCCCCAAAGTTGGTGGGCATAGCCATTCAAATGGTGTGTGTGTGCCATGTCATGTGATTGATTATGGGGGGTTGGGGCTTACCTGTGCCCCCTCCCCACCAATGTTTCATTCAAGTTGTCTCCCCTGACCCCTAATGAACTGCACAGTTCCCTGAACTCTTTGGGGGAATCTATGAGTGTATCAAATGGTATCAAAGTGCTTTAAATGCAGTGCTTTTTTCTGGCGGTATGCACACCCCTAAACATTTTGTGAATCTTTGTACTTTTGTCCATTTACTGTATTTATTTTTCCCAATTTGAACTATAAGATGATGATTTTCTTGATTCAAAATAAGAGTACCCCTAAACATTTTTTAAAGAAAAAAGCCCTGTTTAAATGTATGGTGACTTCTACATTCTTTGAGCAAGTAAATGTTCATTGTTCTTTTCCCACCTCTGAAGAATAACCCAACCTACCAAGATCCCTCACATGAGACTTCCGGTCGGCGCCAGCGTTTAATGGCGGTCCGAGCCTCGAGCTCCGAGGCAGGACTGCTTCGCTAGTTCGGGTCTTACCCGCTACGGCGAGCGGGGGACCCCTAAAATCACAGGCGCGGAGCCTGTGAACAAAGGAGATTCGGTGGGCACCTTTTGCGCCCCCCGGTACTGTGAAGGAGCCTTTTTAAAGGCTTCTGAGCGGCATCGGGGCAAGCGCGGTGCTGAGAGTCGTCACCCAGCTAGCGGAGTGAAGCCGCGTTGCCATGAACGGAGAGCGCCGATTCCTTCCTGTAACTGAAAATTGACTACAACACCCGTGAGTAAGACTGAGAGATTGACGGGACACTAAAATTTGAAATTTGGCTGAAAACGGGAAAGGCATAAACTAAGGAAGTCTGCCTCCCCGGAGCTGCATGAGAAACAAAGCAACGAAAAACTAAGCTGCATTTGAAGGGAAAAATTTTTCTTTTTTTTTTAAGCTGTCAAACTGACATCGGACTTAAACTTCCCCCCCGACAGGCAGGAGAAGGGGGGAAGGGATTGGGACATTGTTATCCTGCTGGAAAATTACTGGGAAAATAAGACCTTCCACTGCCAAACCCCCCAGGTCGGGCTGCCCAAACAAGACACCGGGATGTGAACTGTCATTTTAAACTTTTTAAAGTGGGGGTTTGTTTGTAACAAAGTTACTGGACTTTAGATTACCCTGCTGCACCTTGGATACATTGAAAGACAGAGAGTTTACAGTTTGGACATTGGAAATCACTGGCTACTGTTATACTTTCTTGCTCCTTTGTTTTTCCTTGCCATTTGGATACAATTGAATGCTCCCTCTAGAGGGTTTCAAGTGAAATTGTTGCATTGAAAAAGTAACAGTGGGATTTTCCACTTGGAAACTATTTTTGTGAGAACGACCTTGAGGATATGAGTGGCCCAACAGAAGAGATAGTAACAAGGCTTAAAGCAAAACAATCTCAGAAGAAAAGGGGTTCAATATCAGGAACTGCACCAGCTGCACAGGAAAAAGCAGCAACAGCTTCTATGGATCCTATGACACAGGCACTCCTTAAAATAAATCAATCTCTGGAAGCACTGACAAAGCTGTCGACAGAGAACTCCAAAAAATTGACAGAGTTGACAGCAAGATTAGATGTTAATACAGCCAGCGTAACGTCTAATACAGATTCCATAAATAGATTAATTCAGGAGAGCTCTGAAACACGAAAGATTGCAGAAAATGCAAAAAATACTGCTGAGGAGACAAGGGAAAAGTTTGGGCCTATCATTAAAAAAGTGAATGAGCATGATGCAGCCCTCTCCTTACTGGAACTTCAGAGGAAAGAGAAAAACCTAAAACTAAGACTGGTTCCTGAAGGGGAAGGGGACAACCTTGTGGAATTCCTTACAGAGAACTTTATATCTTTCTGGCAAGAGGAATGGGCCGAGGAAGACGAATTTGAGATATCAACAGCCTTTCGACTGGGCAGGAGACAGGACAAGAAACCAAGGGATTGTCTAATTACACTGAGATCAAAGGAAGAAAGAGATAAAATACTGAATCTACATTATCAAAAGTCATTGCTGATCCAAAACAGTCAAATACAGATCTTTAAAGACATTCCCAAGTACATTTTAGAGGTGAGAACCCTCTACAAAAATTTAGTTGACCTGCTGAAGAAAAATACTATACCATTCAGATGGGAGTTCCCACAAGGATTGTCCTTTAACTTTAAAGGAAGGAAGATCAAAATAAAAACAATTCAGGACAAGGAACAGTTTCTGGAGAGATACGCGGAGGACCTGCAGAAAGGAACTGTAGAGGAGAAAGAACCACCTGACATAGCAAATCTATCATTTGGACTTTTACCACCACCATCGGAGGAAGAACAGAAGCTTGGAGCAGTTGGAGGAACAGGTACTTAAACACAAAATGTCTCTGCAACTTCTTAGCTGGAATTGTAACGGCTTGAACCTTCCTCGGAAAAGACGACAAGTTTTTCACATTTTGAAGAGAGAACAATTAGATTTAATATGTCTGCAAGAAACCCATATTGCCAGGATACACAGGAAATTATTGATAAATAAGAGGCTTGGTCAAGAATTTATCTCATCAGACAAAGTGAAGAAAAGAGGTGTGGTGATCTATGCAAAGGAAAAATTGGCTCCAAAATTGATATTTAAAGATGAACAAGGAAGATACCTGGCAATTGAAATACAAATTCAAGGAGAAAAGATTTTGATTGTTGGAGTATATGCCCCAAATGAGGGGAAGGCCGAATTCTTCAAGAAGCTGCATGAGACACTAGTCGACTTTATAGACTATAAAATCGTAATGATGGGAGATATGAATGGAGTTGTCTCAACAAACATGGATAAAGCACAGAGACAAGTGATTTCAAAAGAAGGGAGACTACCAAAGATTTTTTTTGAAATGACTGAAACTATGGACTTGATTGATATATGGAGAACAAGGAATCCTCTAGAGAGAGAGGGAACTTTCTTCTCTGAGGCAAAAATGACATGGACAAGAATAGACCAAATTTGGATTTCTAGTAGTCTGGCGTCAAGAACAAAAAAAGTAGAAATCTGCCCAAAAACTTGCTCCGACCATAATGCTGTGAAGATGGAGATGAAACTAACAACAACTGGATCCTTTAGATGGAGAATGAATGACACCCTACTTAGAGATGAAGAGATTTATAAGAAGGCCCTTAAAACATTAAAAGACTATTTTGAGATAAATAGGAAAACAGAAGTGGAGAAAAGAACAATTTGGGACGCAAGCAAAGCCGTGATGCGAGGTTTCCTAATTCAACAGAATTCTATAAAGAGGAAGAAACAAAATGAGAGGAAAGAAAAAATCTTAGAAAAAATAAAAGAAGGAGAGAGGAAATTGAGGTCCAAACCAAAGTCCCATGAGATTTTGAGAGAAATAAAGTTTTATCAGATGCAATACATGGAGCTCATGAACCAACAGATAGAATGGAAGATAAAGCAAATGAGACAAAGAACTTTTGAATCAGCGGATAAATGTGGGAAACTTCTGTCATGGCAATTGAAAAAAAGCCAGAAAATGAACACCGTGACAAGTCTAGAAATGGATGGGAAAATTATCCACAAACCTAATGAGATAAATAATTGTTTTCAAAGTTTTTTCAAGAAATTGTATGCACAAGGGCCAATTAACGAACAAGAAATAGAAGAATTCATCAGAAAATACGGTTTACCAAAAATTTCAGAACAAAGTAAAAGGATTTTAAATGAGGAAATAACAGAACAAGAAATAGAGGGTGCCATTCAAAATATGAAATTGGGAAAATCACCAGGACCAGATGGCCTGACGGCTAAATATTACAAAATGCTGAAAGAATGGTTGATACAACCACTGAAGGAAGTTTGCAATGAAATTCTGAAGGGGAAAAAGGCACCTGAATCGTGGAAAGAGGCTTTCATCTCACTTATACCGAAGACAGAGACTGAGAAGAACCAGGTCAGAAACTACTGCCCTATATCTTTACTTAATGTGGATTACAAAATTTTTGCAGACATTTTGGCAAAAAGATTGAAAAGAGTGTTGATAGAGGAGATTCATAAGGACCAAACAGGCTTTCTCCCAGGGAGACATATGTCAGACAATGTGAGGAACATTATAGACATTTTGGAGTTGTTAGACGTTGACATTAACAGGAAGGCAGTTTTGATTTTTGTGGACGCGGAGAAAGCCTTTGACAATATCTGTTGGACTTTTATGAAAAAGAATCTCCAAGGGATGGGGGTAGGCCAAGGTTTTGAAAACGGTATAGGTGCAATATATTCCAAACAAAAAGCTAAGTTAATTGTAAACAATGTGGTAACAGAAGAAATATCCATAGAAAAAGGTACACGGCAGGGATGCCCAATATCCCCTCTGCTTTTTATATCAGTCCTGGAGGTTTTGTTAAATATGATTAGAAAGGACCAGTTGGTTAAAGGAGTTCAGGTCGGAGTTAGACATTACAAACTAAGAGCATTTGCAGATGACCTAGTATTGACCTTGCAACAGCCAGACACTAGCACTAAAAGAGTATTAGAATTAATTGAAATATTTGGTCGAGTAGCAGGTTTTAAATTGAACAAACAAAAAACGAAAGTGTTGGAGAAAAATTTAACAATGGAAGAAAGAGAGAGTTTTCAGAATGAAACAGGCTTGGAAATAACAAAAAGGGTAAAATACCTGGGGATAAATTTAACGTCCAAGAATGTGAACTTATTTAAGGATAATTATGAAAAAAGTTGGTTAGAAGTAAAGAAGGATCTGGAAATATGGTCAAGGTTGAAACTTTCCTTGTTAGGCCGAATTGCTACTATTAAGATGAATGTATTGCCTAGAATGCTGTTTTTATTTCAGACGTTGCAGATTTTGGACAAGATGGACTGTTTCAAGAAGTGGCAGAAAGACATATCAAAATTTGTCTGGCAGGGCAAAAAGCCTAGAATTAAATTTAAGATTTTAACTGATGCAAAGGATAGAGGGGGGTTTGCCCTGCCGGACTTAAGACTTTATTATGAATCGGCAGCCTTTTGCTGGTTGAAACACTGGCTACTTCTTGAGAACACAGACATTTTGGATCTGGAAGGGTATGACAATAGCTTTGGTTGGCATGCATATTTATGGTACGACAAGGCAAAGGTGTATAAAGGCTTTAAAAACCATATTGTAAGGAAAGCATTGTATAATGTTTGGATTAGATACAAAGATTTGTTGGAAAGTAAAACCCCTAGGTGGGTGTCACCAATGGAAGCTAGAGAAGTAAAAAAAGCTTAATATGGACTCTAAATGGCCAAAATATTATGAAATTTTAGAATATGATGGTGAAAGGGTGAAACTTCAGAGTTATGAGAAACTAAAGCCCAAGGTTCGAGATTGGTTGCACTATCATCAGATAAATGAGACATTTAAACAGAACAGGAAAATAGGATTTCAGAAAGAGAGGTCAAAATTAGAAACAGAATTGTTGGAACCCAATACTAAGAACTTATCAAAAATGTATAACTTGCTGTTGAGATGGAATACACAGGATGAAACGGTGAAATCAGCAATGATTAAATGGGCACAAGATATTGGTCATGATATTATGTTTGCTGACTGGGAACAGTTATGGACCACCGGTATTAAATTTACTGCATGTAATGCTTTAAAAGAAAATATTATGAAAATGATCTATCGGTGGTACATGACCCCAGTCAAGCTTGCAAAAATTTACCATTTGCCTAATAATAAGTGTTGGAAATGTAATGAGACTGAAGGCACCTTCTACCACCTTTGGTGGACCTGCCCAAAGGTTAAAGCTTTCTGGGAAATGATCTATAATGAAATTAAGAAGGTCCTTAGGTGGACTTTTCCTAAGAAACCAGAGGCTTTTCTCTTGGGCATGGTTGGCCAATTGGTGTTAAAGAAGGATAGGATTTTCTTTATGTACGCCACTACAGCAGCAAGAATTCTACTGGCAAAGTATTGGAAGATGCAAGAACTACCTACTCTGGAAGAATGGCAAACAAAGGTGATGGACTTTATGGGACTGGCCGAGATGACGGGCAGAATCCGTGACCAGGGGAAAGAGACAGTGGAAGAGGACTGGAAGAAATTTAAAATATATCTTAAAAACAATTGTAAAATTGAGGAATGTTAAGATGTCAGGGGGTAAGAGCTAAAGAATTGCAGCAGTAACTAAAAACTAAAGGAAACTCTATGAAAGGGAATTAAGACAATGGACTTAAGGGTTGCTAAAGAATCATTAAACAAGGATGCAGGGATGGGGAGGTATGGGGAAGTCAAAAGAAAGAAGAGTATGAAATGATGAATTTGAAGTTACATGGGTTTAATTGTTTTGTGTGCCTGCCGAATGATTAGACCAAGATCCCTCACACGAACTACTGTGGAATGAGTGGTTGGATCCAGCATTATGTAGTATAATTGCATGAAGCATTAAAAAAAAAAAAAAACCTGCACCTTGTTTAATCCATTCACATTACTGTTAGGTGGCAGAAAATCAAATGGACAAAAAGTGTTATTGCTTGGCATCCAACCCAAATCAAGTTAAATATTTTGATAAATTTGTACAGTCGTATTTCATGTGTGTTTTCCACATTTGTTGTTTAATATTATTATGTACTGTCAACTCCCTGGAACATTTCATTCTAAGTGATGGCTTCTTTAAGACAGATCTTAGATATGCAGAGGGCCTTGGATATTACAAATGCCTAGGTGATTTGTATTGCTTTTATGAAAGAAATATAATTATTGCTATCCAGGAGAAATAACCAGTGGACAAAAAATGGAAATTTGATTTCACCCGAACAGAACAGTTAATGCCGTGTTATATTTCAGTTTGCTTTAGCAAATAATTTTTGCAGGTAACACTGCCCCCACCCACCCCAACCCCAGAGCAGCTAAATTTATTTATGACTATCACCCATTTATGGCTTCAGGTCTAACTTTCCATTAGAGCAGGAACTGATCTTACACAACAACAGACCCATCTTTACCTAAGCTTACTGACAGACTATATTCCTTGGGAGATGCCTACAATCAATCATAGTAATTACCCCTCAGCCTTTTTCATTATGTAGGATCTATGAATATCTATCTATCTATCTATCTATCTATCTATCTATCTATCTATCTATCATCATCTTCTTCCAACAATCTCAAGGTGATTCTGCCCGTCCCCATTTCATTCACACTACAACCCTGTGTGGTAGGTTAGGTTCTGAGATTCCAGCCTTCTCTGGTACAGGGAATGAATCTGTTGAAGACCTACGCACAATTCTAAGGGAGTGAAGGCATTGAATTCAGTAAGACTTCCTTCCAAATAAACATGGATAGTGTTAAGCTGAAAGCCTTGCAGTGCCAATGCACCATAAGGGTTTATCTGTGTCAATGTTTCTTTGCACAAATCAACATATGTCCATTACTTCTTTCCCCCGCATATCTTGCATTGAGGTTGCCCTGTTGCTGTGCTAGATACTGCACTACATTGTTAGACCACCACTGATGTATTGAATTTGGTGGGGCGAGAACGATGCAGGATGTTGTGAGAGAGGAATATGAAAATACAAAGCCAGCTGTTAAATAAAAGACAGAACGGAGGGGATGGGAGAGAGAGAGAAATGGAATGTGGGGAGGAAAAGGATATGAAATAGAATGATCGAATCTGATTTGCTCATTTTCTTTTGGCCACGAGGCTATATTCACTCAAAGAGAACAAGTATTTGATTATCTCCAGTCTATTCCTTTAGTGCCACCTTCAGGTTTTTTTTGGTCTTCTCCTGCTACAGTTCTTCTGATTCTCTGAATAATGGCTTGTGCCAGGAGCAGGAAACCTTTTTCAGCCAGAGGGCTGCATTCGCTTCCAGGCAACCCGTGTTTTTTGGGGGGGCGGGGGTGGAGAACCACATGCACCAGTGGTGAGTGGGGTCAGAAGCAACAGTGGGTGGAGTAAATGATTCCGCATGAAAATAGGGACATTCTATTCCCTCTAGAATAGAATGCCCCTATTTTAACAAGGAATGTTGGAGGGTATTTTAATTAGTATTCTAATTTTACCTTTGTGCAATAGGCTTTTTTCTACACACACAAATCCAGGCAAGCAAAAGGCATTACCAGAGTTCAGAGACACATTCTGGTAAGCAAAAACATTCAAGAAAGTAGCAAAGCAGATTTAGTGAAGGTCCCACTGCCAAAATGCTCACAGGGGGTTGGGCAGATCAGGATCTGGCCCACTGGCCAGATTTTGTACTTCATCCCTGTCTCATTCTAATAATCCACCTATAACTTCTAATACACTTTATCCTTTACAGTACTACTTCTTCATGCATAGAACAAACATCTCTTTAAATATATGTTACTCCCACATGTACTTCATTTGTTGATCTTATCTGAATTTACCTGAACTCTCCCCCATTTTACTATAAAGATGGCTCTGGGAATTCCTGACCCATGGAAAAAACAGAGGCACGGACACAAACATTTTTCTCAATTCCAGCTACTTTTTAAAAATCTGCACCAACACTTTGCCTAATGGCAATGTAAACAAACAACAGAGTGAAGTTAGTGCTATGGGTAAAAGTAGTGAGAGGGGGAACCCACACTTTTGCTCAACAAAATCTATGCAGGAGAAGAACAGATCAAGACAACTAGTTACATAATGCTGTTCTATATCATTAAGAGGAGGCAGAAGAATGAATGTCCTGCTTTGATTAACTTTGTTAACTAAGTGTTGGGCTCAAGGTTTGTTTAATTTTGCCTCTCTCTGGTGGAGAGCAGAACTGCCCATGTAATCTGTGCACCAACGCAAGAGATTAAACAGAAAGCCACAACACTTCCTTGCTTGAGTGTCAGAACCAGTTCTTACATAACAGCCATTGCTCGCCCAAGAAAGGAATGTTAAGCATTTGATGAAGCAAAGCCTGTTGAGATTTGTAAATAAGACATGTGTGCCAAAGCCTCATGCAGGAAAAATACTAGAATAAGCAGGTAGTCAAGAATAGGAACACAATGTACAAGAATATCTACTTTATCTACTTTGCTTTTGCTATGTTTCGTTTTGGTTTTTTGATGTCCTCTAATCTGGATTACCTCCTCCTCCCCGTTTTTTTCTTTAATACTTTAATACTTGTCCTTCTTGCCCTTCTTCCCTTTCTTCCCTCTAATTGTAACAATTTAACTTAACTAACTTTACTAAAAATTTATTCAATCCATTTTTACTCTTAATTATATACCTTTAGTTATAGAAGGACTTTAACCTACCTGAACAACATCTGATCCAGGATGCTTCTTTATTTGCTGGTTATAACCTTTTGTTGGTTATAACCTTTTACGTTGAATGATAAGGTGATTAACTACAATTAACTACAGTCTGCCACAACCGGTGCAGAGTGGCTTCGAGGGACATAATAATATCTCTATAGCAGAAAGTGACTTACTGGAACGTGGAATTAGAGTCATCAGAGTGTAAAGACTCAGTACAACTCCTGAATATTGGATTAAGCCAACAAGTGGCTGAAGATTACAGGTATATAGAAAGACTATACAACCCCTCCTGGATTAAAAAAGAAAGACTCTATATTTGATTTTTGACTACTCCCTCCTATCTTTTTCAACTTTGTCCTGTCTCTAATAACAACCATACTAATATACTAACTCAATTTGAGTATTCAACAATCCAAAGGTTTTTAGAAATGTAAATGGGATTTAACAATTTTGAGTGAATAATTGGAAATAGGCAAACAGAATTAAGATAATGAAAGCTATTATCTAAAACGGGGAAAAACGAAAGAGGATAAAAAGACAGGAAAAAGACAGGAAGACAGGAGAACAACTTACATAGTCTAGAGTGTCTCTGGGGTGGAGAATATATATACATACAAGGGGGAAAAATAAAAATAAAGAATAAAATAAGGATAAGGACAAGTAAGATTGTGAGCCCCTCTGGGGAGAGAGAGACAAATTACAAGATGTCGTGGAAAGATGGTAAAAAAGCCGGAGGGACTCCGGGAGATAGAAAGGCATCCCGGCAAGAAGAGATTAAGGATCTAGACATTCTATGGCTAAAAATCAAAGAGGAATTCAAGCAAAGAGAAATGCATATGGAAAGTAAGCTAGGAGAATTGCAGGAACAAATAGATAGTAAAATAGAAAGTGCTGTAGGCGAACTCACAAAAAAGATACAAGATCTGACAGTCAAATCAAAATCACTTGAAGAATCAAATAAAAGAATGCAGAAAGAGTTGAGGGATCAAAAGAAAGAAACAGAAAAGCTAAAGGATGAAGTAAAAAACTTAATTAAAACACAAGATCAACTATGGGACAATTTGGCCATGGCAGAGATGCGTCAAAAACATCTTAATTTAAAATTCAGAGGGATTGCCGAAGAAGAAAATGAAAACATAAGGGAAAGAATAGTTAAGGAACTAGCAAAATGGCTGCAGATGAAAGAGGAACAAGTAGCATACACCATAGAGAACGCATTTAGAATAAGAGGGAAACCACAACAAATCAAATCAAAAAAAACCCCGGGAGACTGCCTAGTAATTTTTAACACCATAGAAATGAAAAATACAATAGTAAGAACGAGCTTTAAAAAAAAGCTGATGATTGGAGAACGTCCAATCGTCATTTATAAAGACATTCCAGTCAGGATTCTACGCAAAAGGGAAGGATATACACAGTTGACAAGTGTGCTGAAGAGAAGCACAATTCAGTATAAATGGGAATTCCCAGAAGGGGTTTCCTTCTATTACAAGAACAAAAAATTCAAGTTGACAGATACACATGAAGCAGAAAAGTTCCTGAGAAGGTACGAAAAAGATCTGGGTAGAGAGGAAGCAAGACAGCGAGGAGGTGACCTGGATGCGGGGGGGAGGGAGACGGGGGGGAGTGGAGTTGGGGGCGGGGGGGAACGGAGGAGGAGACGGAAGACACAAAATCGGAGGAAGAAGAGGAAGGAGAAGACAGAGAATCCAACAGAAAGAATAACACCAGATTCTAAACCAGAAATAAGGATAAAGCGCACGCAATAATAACCCAAAATGTCTCTTAAGTTTCTTTCGTGGAATGTGAATGGTTTTAACGATAAGCCCAAGAGAAACAAATTTGAAAAGATTATAAAGAAAAAAAATATTGATGTCATTTGTTGCCAAGAAACTCATGTTGCCAAAAAACATAAGCATATTCTAATAAATAAGAAGTTGGGAATAGAATTCATTAATTCAAACTCAAAGAAAAAAAGAGGGGTAGTAATCTATGCGAAGGAGAAACTAGAACCCAAACAAATTTGCAAGGATGAGGATGGAAGAGTTTTAGGAATTCAAATTAACTTCCAGGGAGAGAAAATAAACGTGGTAACAGTCTATGCCCCAAACTCAAATAGAATGGAGTTCTTTAAAAAACTGGAACAATATTTATTAGAGCTAGACAACAATAAACTGGTCTTACTTGGAGATTTAAATGCGGTTCCGACGCCAGAACTAGATAGAAGTACAAGAAAAAAGAACATAAATCAAGGGAAACTACCGAAATCGTTTAATGATCTGGAAGAAAATCTGGACCTAATAGATATATGGAGATACAAAAACCCTACAACGAAACAATTTACCCACTTCTCTGAACCACATCAGAGCTGGAGCAGGCTGGATCAGATATGGATCTCAAGAGAACTAATAATAAGAACGGAGAAGTGCGAAATTCTACCCAGAACCTTATCGGATCATAGCCCAATAACATTACAATTAAAGTGGAAGATTCAAGGGCTGTACAGATGGAGAATGAATGACTACCTACTTGAAAAAGAAGAAGTGATCGAAAAAGCTAAAATTACCATTAAAGACTACTTTGACTTAAACATCAACAAAGGGACAGGTATAGACACAGTATGGGATGCTAGCAAGGCTGTGTTAAGAGGCCTCCTGATACAACAAAATTCCCAAAGAAAAAAGGCTAAAGAGAAAAAAAAAGAAGAATTAATCCATCAATTGAAAGAATGCGAAAAAATATGATAAAAAACCCAAATGACGATGGCTATAAGCAACAATATAAAACGCTCCAAACAGAATACTCGATATTAATAAGCCAAGAGGTGGAATGGGGAATAAAGTTAATGAAACAAAGGTCCTTCGAATCAGCAAATAAAATTGGAAAGTTTCTGGCGTGGCAACTGAGAAAAAGAAGAAAATTTAGTACCATCAATAAAATAAAAGTTGAAGAACAAGTCTTGGAAGACCCCAATGATATAAAAAAGAACTTCCTTAAATTCTATGAGAACTTATACAAAAGAGAAGAAGAAGATTTAACGGGCATCGCAAAATATCTAGAAGAAAATAGTCCCAAAAATATATCAGAAGAGGAAAGAACCGCCTTAAATAAACCCATAAAAATAGAGGAGATCCGAGAGGCAATCAAGAGGATGAAACTGGGGAAAGCCCCAGGCCCAGACGGGTTATCTGCCAAGTATTACAAGGTCCTAGAGGAACACTTAACACCAGTACTATGTGACGTAATCAACGAGATACTAAGAGGAGGAAAAATGCCAGCATCCTGGAAAGAAGCCTATATCACGTTGATTCCGAAACCAGATTCAGACAAACTTAACATCAAGAATTATAGACCGATTTCATTACTAAATAACGACTACAAGATCTTCGCAGATATAATGGCACACAGACTTAAAAAGTGTTTAACTAATCTCATCCATATTGACCAGGCCGGTTTCCTTCCCAACAGACAAATAAAAGATAACATTAGACATACAATAGACATCATTGAATATTTAGAATGTCATAATGAAATTCCCGCTGCTTTAATGTTCGTCGATGCCGAGAAGGCTTTCGACAATGTCTCCTGGGGTTTTCTGATAAAGTGCCTGGAAAGATCAGGGATAGATGGCATATTCCTGCAAGGAGTTAGAGCAATCTACACACAACAAAGAGCTAGATTAATTATTAACAATACCCTGACAGAACAGTTTGAAATAGCAAAAGGCACTCGACAGGGGTGTCCTCTGTCACCGCTGTTGTTAATCATGGTTTTAGAGATAATCACAAACAAGATAAGAAAAACCCCAGAGATCCGTGGCATAAAAATAGGAGCGAAAGAATATAAACTGAAAACATATGCAGACGATCTTATGCTGTCATTGGAAGAACCAAAAGAGAGCGTCGGCAAAGTGTTAAAGCTACTAGAGGAATTTGGAAAATTATCCGGATTTAAATTGAACAGAGCAAAGACTAAAATAATGACCAAAAATATGGAAGAAGAAACCAAAAACGATCTTGAAAGTCAAACTGGAATTAAAATAACTAAAAAAGTAAAATACCTTGGAATCTGGTTAACTATGAAAAATATAAATCTGATTGAAAATAATTATAAGAAAACATGGAAAGAAATAATGAAGGACTTGGATACATGGAATAGAATACATCTCTCGTGGTTGGGGAGAATGGCGGCGATTAAAATGACCTTACTACCTAAATTACTCTTCCTATTTCAGAATATACCGATAATTAGAGGAACCTCAATATTCAAAGAATGGCAGAGATTACTTTCTAAATTCATTTGGCAGGGAAAGAGACCAAGAATCAGATTTAAATTGCTCACAGACCAAAGAGATAGGGGTGGCCTTGCGGTTCCAAACTTGAGGTTATATTACGAAGCTGCATGTCTTTGTTGGGTAAAAGACTGGATTGTCATCAAAAACAAAAATTTGTTAGATCTAGAGGGGTTTAATCTAAGATTCGGTTGGCATGCCTATTTATGGCGAGACAAGGGAAGGGTTCATAAAGGTTTTTCTAACCACATTTTCAGAGGGCCACTGCTGGAAGTGTGGGAAAGGAATAAAAAACTGCTGGAGCAGAAAACGCCCTGGTGGTTATCACCAATAGACATTTTAACAATTAAAAAATTAAATATAGAGGGGGAAAGATGGACATATGAAGATTTACTAACCAAAACAGAATCCGGGTGGAGGATTAGACCTTATGAAGAAATAAAAAGCAAGCTGACTGGCTGGATTCAATACCATCAAATTAATTCAATGTGGAGAGAAGATAATAAGATCGGAATAAATGACAAGAAATCTAGATTTCAGATTGAAATAATAGAAAGTAAAACAAAATTATTATCAAAAATGTACAACCAGTTACTTGAGTGGGACACCAAGGACGAGGAAGTAAAGGATGTAATGGTGAAGTGGGCGGTAGACCTAGGGTACAACATAGAGTTTGACAAATGGAAGGCATTGTGGTGTAAAGATATGAATTTTTCAGCATGCACGACACTAAAGGAAAACATGTATAAGATGATGTACAGATGGTACATAACGCCGGTAAAACTACATAAAATGTATAGAACGGGCGATAAACTGTGTTGGAAATGTAAGAGCAAGGAGGGCGAATTCATTCATATGTGGTGGACGTGCGAGATTCTCAAAAAATTTTGGGAATCCATCTATAATGAATTAAAAAAAATTCTTAAATACACGTTTGTTAAAAAACCCGAAGCCTTCCTGCTGGGGATAATTGGTAAGGATATCAAAGAAGAAGATAGAACCTTTTTTCAATATGCAACGGTGGCCGCCAGAACCCTCATAGCACAGTACTGGAAAACACCAAAAATCCCAACACTAAAGGAGTGGCAACTTAAATTATCCGATTATTTGGAGCTGGCTAAATTGACACAGAAAATAAGAAATCAAAGAAGTGCAAAATTTAACAATGAATGGGATAAATTTAGGATATATATGGAAATAGAGACAAGGGGAAAATTAAAATGTTGATCAGAAACACATATGTACTTATAGAAATCACAGTAGGCATGAGATAACGCTTACTACGTAAAAAGTTTTATTAAGGAATAGACACAGCAGATAGATAAACAAGATAATAATTTCCGAAATCGAGATAAAGGGAAGTCGATCAATGTCATCAAAGTTGTATGTATTTCATGTTTTGTTTGTTTGTTTTTTTTCTCTTTTTCTGTTTTTTCTTTTTCATTTTGTCTTTTGTATGTTTGTGAAATATATTTATGTCAAAATTTAATAAAAAAAAAAAAAAAAAAAAGAGAGTATGCACAGGAAGGAGATAGCTGGCTGGTGAAAGACCCTGAGAGACTTCAAAGAAGTGTGACTAGCCCAAGGTCACCCAGCAGCTGCATGTGGAGGAGCGGAGACGCGAACCCGGTTCACCAGATTACGAGACTACTGCTCTTAACCACTACACCACACTGGCAAGGAAGGGATGATCTCCCAGGGTGGGGAGAAGAAAGAGACACTCCCAGGTGAGAGCTGGGAGGGTCCACCCACTTCTGTGTGAGGCAAGGGTTAAGATCTACCTTTAAAAGAGAGATTTGCATTTTGTTTCCCACCTTCTCTTTTCCTTTCCCTTTTTTAAAAAAAAAGTTTGTTTTTTATTGTATTCTACAATGAAAAGTTTCAATGAAGAAGAAGAGGAGGAGGAGGAGGAGGAGGAGCACAATGTTAATATTTTACTGCAATTCTGGAAGAACATTCTTCATGTACCCAAACATGACTTTGCCTGCCAATCATATTTCACACACCGCCTTAGAGAAACAGCTTACACACCCTCACATTCCATTCACAACAGGAGGCTAAAGAACAGAATTCTGGCGCGATGTGTTACTGCAGCCTTGACCGCAAGCTGATGAAAGGTGAAAGTGGAGTTACTAATCAACCAAATCCTGTGAAGCAAGTTACACTTGTACAAAAGGTGGCAGGGGGAGGATGGTGCACAATAACAAATCCCCATCTGACATCAGCCCAACCTCTAGAGATCATCAGATCAGTGGGTATGTTCCCCAGACAAGATGCTCCACTGATCTTCACTGCTGTTGCTCCTCAGTGCTGTAATTGCATCCTTTTCCCTCTGAGAGGCAGCCCGTCTTCAGCTCTGTCCAAATCTATTGCAGAGTAGATTTGGGGGCTTGCAGGGGACTGCAGGGGGAAGAGGGGACAGTAAAGTCCCATTGTCCAAGTAGAATTCCATTCACACTTGGACACCAGATTTCATCCAATATAAATACCATATTTTTCGCTCTATAAGACGCACTAGACCGTAAGATGCACCTAGTTTTTGGAGGAGGAAAACGAAAGCAGTGAAAGCAGTGATCCCTCTTGCTGTTCTGGCTTCTGGGATAGCTGCGCAGCCTGTATTCGCTCCATAAGACACACACACATTTTCCCTTATTTTTTAGGAGGGAAAAGGTGAGTCTTATAGAGCAAAAAATACAGTACCTTTCTAATAAAATTTAAACCTCTTAGTCCTGAAAAAAAAGTTATGGCTCCCCAAATGATAAGGTGAATGCATTCCAACCATTGAATATCTCAATCTTCAAGTGTTGCTTTTGAGAATTTGCCATGAAGAAAACCATATGGCATCATTTGAAAAAATGTTGCATTGAAAGAGCCACCTTGATGGCCAAAGTCCATGCAACATTAAACAGGTAGTTTACGTAGCTAATAGAGAAGAGGAAGACTTAACCCTTTTCTCCTGTATCACAGTCCCAAGGCTTCCTTCCAATGCCAAATAACAGCTGGTGGTGGGAAAGGCGGGATTTTAATTGGGACCACAATGAAAGGGCTGGTGTAGGGAAGGGTTGTATCCAACAAAGTCTTAGTGCAAGTGGAATGCTTCTGCTCACACAGTGGATCTTTCCCTGTGCTCCCCTCACACTCCTCCCCGGATTTGCTCTAGAGGATTGGAAGAAAACCCAGAGCAGATTTGGGAGGGTGCAAGTTTTTTTGGGGGGGAGGGAGGGTAAATTCCATTGTGCAGACAGAAATCATTCACCTGACACAATGACTTCACTGAATACAATCATACATGTTTAACCAGTGGGAGCCAGTGTGGTGTAGTGGTTAAGAGCGGTAGTCTCGTAATCTGGGGAACCAGGTTCGCGTCCCCGCTCCTCCACATGCAGCTGCTGGGTGACCTTGGGCCAGTCACACTTCTCTGAAGTCTCTCAGCCCCACTCACCTCACAGAGTGTTTGTTGTGGGGGAGGAAGGGAAAGGAGATTGTTGGCCGCTTTGAGACTCCTGAAGGGGAGTGAAAGGCGGAATATCAGATCCAAACTCTTCTTCTTCTTCTAACACCATGTGTTTTTTGGCTCTTTAGGTGCCTTTTACAAGACTACGCTTTTAAATTATTCTACCCAATGGCTGCTATTTAAATTTTTACAAGAGATATGAAATGCCAAACCATGTGTTTAACAACATGTGTACATTGGTAAGGATCATTGTGATGTCAAGTCATGGGTGTTTTTTTCTTTTCTCCTTAACCAGCCTCTTGTGGTCCATCATATTAAATGTTCTGAAAACATGTGGTGATGCAATATGAGAAAAGAGATCTACACTATGTTTATACAACTGACAACAGGCATATATTGCTGATAGATTTTACGTACCACACCTTCTGCACATGCAGAACTTAAAAAGGAGGGCTGAGTAGATGTACCCAGGAAAAACAAAATTCCCTCTCCTTTACTTGTCCTATTGAAACACTTTGCTTCCTCTGAAATCCCTTAGGTATTTTGTCTATGGAGGAACCAATCGCCTTTATCTTCTTAAGGCAAATCTTAGAATCAGTTTTATGATGCACAGACACACACAGCTATGAGTAATTAGTCTCATTAAAGCTCTCTTTGTCTCCCGCAAAATTCCTCAGATGTTTTGCCTGAACAGGAATCTTCAAATTCACTTAAATGTTTTTGCTTTAGGCAAAGACTGACTGGGGTGGCAACTCTACAAAGGACGGAGGCAGTTTTCTTTTGCCAGCAATGTCTTCCTCAATATGAATTTGGACTTCACTGACACTGCTCTCGTTTTGCCACAGAATGTTTTGTATGAAGAGAATAGTCAAAATGGCCAGTGTGGTAAAGTGACTACCAGACGGACATACTAGGATTGGGGAGAAGTGGATTTTGATTCTGAGTGGGTCATGATGAATGGTGGGTGACACACATGGGTAGCTCAGTTGGTAGACCATGAGGCCCTTAATCTCAGAGTCATGGATTTGAGCCCCACATTGGGCAAACAGATTCCAGCATTGCAGGGGGTTGAACTAAATGACCCTCGTGGTCCCTTCCAATTCTATGAGATACCAGTGTGGCACACTTTGAAGTATGTTTACTCAAAAGTAAGTCCCACTGAAGTAAATGAAGCTCAGTCTCTAGAAATGTACATAGGATTACAGGCAGATAATCACTTCCTCTCAGTCAAATTTACCTCATAGAATTGCTGCAAGGGTAAAATGGGAAGAGGGGAGACACCAACTATGGCACCTTGAAGGATAAAAAAGTAATGAATAAAAGAGAGAGTGTGTGGTTGTTTTAGACCACCATTAATGGGAACATTTTGTTGCAGGAATTCTGCTGAAATGAATGGAAGCAGTTTGAGAGCACAGTAGTGTTGTAACTATAAACGCTTTTGCATTGTTCCAGTTAATTTCAAAGAGACTCATGCAACAGAACTTTCTGGTGAACTATGCACTCAGTGCTTATTTATAAAGTATTTAGTTTTGTATGGAGAATTATATGCGGTGCTGCTTTAAGAACATTAGCAACAACAGCTGGGTAAGTTAGCCCACCTTAAGCAGCCAATTTGGGAATATGGTATCATTAAAAAGGACAACAAATTGCCTGTTATTGTATTTTAACTATCGCACAAGACAGCATTCAGTTTTTCTGCCAAAGTCACCAATAGGACTTGAGCCATTTCTGCTGTCAATTTAAAACAAAGCCTTCAGATATTGATTTAAATATTAGGAGTGCTGCTGCATACTATAATCCAACAGTAAAAGGCACTGTGTGAAGTATTGCCATTCTTACTTCAAATTTACTTCTGTTTTCCCGTTATCTGGCATTCCCTCCAGGCTAGAGACCTTCAGATGAAAGGTTAACAGTGACATTTATGGCTACTCATTTTGTTTAGATGAATATGTAACTGCATAAAAACAGAACTGTCTAATTTCTCTATCCACTGAATAGGACAACTGTCCCCCACCATATTTCTTCTATAAGGGAAAAACACATGTTTTATCAATGCCATTCCTAAATGTGATGATAATGAGTTAGATAACCTTTAAGCAGATGTCTTGAAAGAAGTGCACAGCACATTATGCAAGTTGGTGAACTTACCAATACTGGATTAATACCGCGCATATAATAGTTCCTTTCTCGGCACTGCTGATGATTAGAAGACTGTTTTGTATGCAGCAACCACTCTTGAAGTACGTAAAATGTGATTTTTAGTTCCATCTTCCATCATGAGAACAATGGTTTGAAATTGAAAGCCACATGCAGTTCAGGTCTGGGCTTTTTCTGAAAATAAAATAAAAGCTTGTTTGTTTCTCTCCTTGGAAGTCAATTATAGACCTTTTTAAAGATCTAGGTTAGAACTAGATCTAGCAAATTTATCTTACAGTAAGTAAAACATGAGGACAAAATTCTTGATTGTAAGAGGAATTGAACGATAGAACTATGTAAAGGGGTGGTGGGCTTCCCCTTGCCAGAGGTCTTCAAACAAAGGCAGGATAGCCAACTCGAGGGCCATTAAAGAAATATCATACCACTTTAAGCAGTCATGGCTTCCCCAAAGAATTCTGGGAAGTGTAGTTAAGGGTGCTGAGATTTGTTAAGAGACTCCCTATTCTCCTCACAGAGCTACAATTTTCAGAGCCGTTTAACAATTAATCCTTTTTCACAAGGAACTGAGGGAAATAATGTGCTGCAAATGTGCTTTAAAGGGTATATACACAGCTAGAGAATTCAAATTGAAAGGGGAAGAGCTCCCAAGCAGTTTTAGTTTAACTCAGGATCAAATATCAGACACTTGAAGGGCATTTATTGTAAGATTTTTAAAAGCATCTCATAATGATAGCAATACAAGGCGAACAGCACCTTTTCTTTTTGTTTTACGCAAAGGAGTTTGTGCCTGGGGCCTGCACAAACCTGCAGGCCCAATTGTTTACAACAATAGTAATTACACTAAATATGAGAGTGTCAAAACCGGTGAGCTGGCAAATAACAGCACATCACATAGGGTCAAACTGTGTGTGGGAAGGGAAAAATGACACACACACTGTTAAAAGCCAGACATATGAATTTCCCATACAGTGGTTTTTGTTGTTGTTGTTGTTTTAGCTTTTCCACCTTAAATTTATTTATTTTATTTTATTTTTAATATATTTTATTAAGGGTTTTCTTGTTTTACAGTGTAAGTGTAATGCCTCGTATTTTTTTTTCCCTGTGTAACATTTTTACAAATCCATTTCATTTGTTGAGGCATTAGGGGGAGAAGAAAAAAGAAAAGAAAAAAAAAAGAAGAAAGGAGGGTGGAAGGAGGGGAGATGGATGGGGGTGGGGTGGGGTAGCGGTGTTTCTATTATGCTTAATGTATGTAGTTTGGTGTCAGCGTGCTTGTGTTGTTCACTTGTGTTCCTTTGGTGGTGAGAGAGGTTGGGGTTGGCCTAGGATGTGATTGTTTGTTTGTGATTGGCTGTGGTGATCTTTGTTTTCGTGTGTGAGTGAGGTGGGTGGGTGTTTTGGATCAAGTTAGCCATATAGTGTTGATCTGATGTCTGTCAGCTCTTTGAGTGGGATAGGCCAGACATGGGGAGCGTGTCTTCAGGTGTTTCTGGACTGCAATTCCCACCATCCCTGGCTATTGGTCATGGTTGCTGAGGATTATGGGAGTTGGAGTCTAACTATATCTAGAGGGCCACACATTCCCCATCCTTGAGACAGACAAAAGACTACTGAGGATTGCTACTGGATGTCCTTTATATTGGGCTGAAAATAAGAAAATGAATGAGCACTATCTGATAATAAGAGGTGAGGCTCAGGGTAAAGCTCTCAGCACTATAAAGTTAATCTGCAAAGCCAGAGCATCCATCACAGTGTGGTTCAAAGCTAGCCCAAGGCATACTGAGGTAGAAAATTCAAATGACTCTTCTGCACTTTTGCACATTGTAAAAATATATTTATACTGAATAACTTACAGTCTGCCTCTCTTGAATGATTCCGCTTCCTCCCCCCAAAATATAACCTAATACTGCCTGAAGCAGCCCCCTCACTTTATCTAACGGCATCAACCTCAGTTTGGGAGTCCAGCATAAAAATAAAGGGCAGCAAGTTGTCAGTTATTTATACAGAGAGAGACATTATTGTGTGCGAGATCATAGTTGCCAATGAAATAAACAGTGAGGCAGAGGCTTCAGCCTCAAGGAGAGCTTACTCTGAAAACTCCCATCTCCCTTTGAAAATTAGTCTCCTTTTGATCACCCAGACTAAGAAAAGGAAATGACAGTTATTCTTTCAAGTTAGATAAACCAGCTCTATGTGATTTTTATGAAGATATCCCACTATTCTCCAAAGAGAAAAGCTTCTGTTAAGAAGATAAAGGAAGACACTCACTTTTGTGGAAACACAGTCATACCTGGCTTGCTAGAACATCAACTGCTGTTTTGTTATTTCAGTTCTAATGAACGGCTTCATTACAGAACCACATTTTAATTGGTAAATATTTTCTTGTTGAGAATAGGACCAGCATACCTTTGTTGTGCATGGTTACTACTATAGTTGCAAGTCCAGGCAACTATTCTGGATTAGGACTAGGTGGATGGGGTCATAAATATTCACCAGAGATTTTAATGGGATTAATGTTTTTTGTGATGGGCAAAAAGCAGATGGCCCAACCCTTGTGGCTTATTCTCCCTTTCAACCTCAGTTGCAAGAGAGTTAAATCATCCCAGACCTTTGTCCTCTCCTCTTCCACTCTCTGTGGGTGACTGGAGAGGTAATCCTTGCTTGCTGGCGCCTGACCTCCTGGTCAACAAGACCTGACAGGCTTGACAGGACTCCACCCACTGACGCCTCCAGGCAATGGAGGAAGTGTCCTCATCACCATGGCAAGGGAGATGCTCACCTTCCTGCCACCTTGTTCCCATCTAGCCTTATCTGTGGTTCTGTTGAGGCAACAACTAGGACACTATTGGG
The DNA here is from genome assembly GCF_951804945.1 of Podarcis cretensis. Taxonomy (NCBI): domain Eukaryota; kingdom Metazoa; phylum Chordata; class Lepidosauria; order Squamata; family Lacertidae; genus Podarcis; species Podarcis cretensis. The sequence continues at coordinate 22,879,601 of NC_137181.1, forward strand.
GCCATTGGCCCAGCCCCTCTAGAGTGGCAGAGGACTCCATCCCAGATAGCAGGCAGGGAGCATTGTTTAGGGGAAGAGATAATAGCTCAGTGGTAGAGCACATACCTTGCACGCAAAATTTCCAAGAGTCAAGTCATTGGCACCTCCATTTTAAAATATCAGGCTGCAGGTGATGGGAAGACTTTTCTCTGCTGAGGCACTGGAGAGCTGCTGCCTATAAGTGGAGACCATACTGGGCTATATGGACAAAAGGTGTAAGGCTGCAATCCTATCCCCACTTTCCTAGGAGTAGGATTGTATTATAAAGCACCTCCATATGTTACTCTGGTTGAACCTTGACACATCCAAGTGGTTCAGTTAAACACGCTGTAAACTTCATACAAGGAAGTTCCATTGGTGAAAAATGGAACTCCACAGCGTCATCTGGTGTCATGGTGTTATAACGCATATAAAGCACTTTATCTTTACACATGTAGCTGAGTCGTCTGACAGAGGAGCCCCAGTGTCTTTCAGTTTCTGTTTGTCTACATATCTACAATGGTGAGGAGAAAGGAAAGGAAGAAGGAAGTGTTATAAATGCTGCAAACCACCCTGAGCCAATATGGTATATAATAAATTCAATCAAATGATTAAATTCCTTGTGTTGATGTTATTCTTGTCAAGTTGCATATGGACTTGCACACCAAAAGTAAATTGAAGGCACAGACTCTTACCAGATGCATGGAAAGAGGAGAGGATCCAGAGGAATTTGTACTGAGTCATGTTTGGCGGCAGGTTATAGCAGGATTGATGGCTCTTCCAGCAGCAGCAGGAAGAATGGGATTTACAGGCCTTCCTTTCCCTGTTGGTAATTCAATGACAGCAATGGGCAGCCTAACATTAGATGAGGAGCCTCAGTTTTAACTTGGGACATTCTTTGATTTTTGAACACCTGATACCGTCTTATCTCGGCATTTTTCTCTTACATGGTAGAACACTTGGGGGTTTTTTGGCAGTGGACCTGCTTTTTCATTCACATTTATGGTTAAAAAACATCACCTGACTCCACCTCCAAATTACGTAAGATGATGACATAACTTTATAGGGCTTGGTTCAGCTAAACATCCTGATGACATGGCTCATCATGTTATCTGTGATACTTTATGCAGAGCTGTAAAGAAATCAGCTGATTCTGTAATATGGCAAAATGATGTTTTTGTTATAGTTAGAAGCTTATGAAACTTGGTCGCCACCATTTCAAAATCTCAGTTGACTTAACTTTCCATAGTTACAAAGTCTCGCAGACTTCAGAGAGGTCTGCTTCCAAGCAAGCATGCATAAGATCACAGTCTCACTCAGGAAATGTAGCTGCTCTATTTAATTAATTAGTAAATGACTAGAATATCAAGTAGATAAATAATTTTATTGCAATTTGTGTATTTATCAATAGTTCCTGATGAGAACTCCAGCAATAAAATGGTTAAACTTTCCCATCCACCTCAATTATTCAGGCCCTACAACTCCCATGGGAAAAGACAACACTAAGCAAGCAGTGTATATCCTTAAAGTTCTTGCTCATCAATTTATATCACTACAATGAGCTCAAGACATAACATTTCCCCTTCATGGAGTCAATAATTAATGATCCCTCGACTCCAGAGTGCTATGGTTTTAACTCCAGATTACTCAGTCAAGAAAGACAGAAACTGCAGCCATTTACAAAGGTGGCATACCTTCCTCTGACAGACATGCTTCCAGTGGATCACAAAACCACCTCAGAACATGAGGTGAAACATTGCACAGAGGGGTCAAATCTATGCCATATTCATGATCAGTAGTTGTGCAAAATTACTGTACAGATGTCACAGAGGTGTAAATCTGAATTTGAAAATGTTGCCTATGCTTTGGAGGGATGCATATATTAATGTCATTTATTGGTTGTGTTGGAACATTCATTCATTCATTTAATGGATTTATCTACCACCTTTCTGCCGTGGCACCCAAGGTAGTTTACAATTTCAAAACACTAAAACAAATACATTATATAGAAGGCTGACAGTACTCTCATGCCAGCTGGGAGCAGGTGGTGCAGTGGTGTAAACCACTGAGCCTCTTGGGCTTGCCGACCAGGTCAGCATTTCAAATCCGCGTGACGGAGTGAGCTCCCATTACTCTGTCCCAGCTCCTGCCAACCTAGAAGTTCAAAAGCACGCCAGTGCAAGTAGATAAATAGGTACCGCTGCAGCGGGAAAGTAACAGCATTTCCATGTGCTCTGGCTTCCGTCATGGTGTCCTGTTGCACCAGAAGCTGTTTAGTCATACTGGCCACATGACCCGGAAAGCTGTCTCCAGACAAACGCCGGCTCCCTCAGCCTGAAAAGCAAGATGAGCACCACACCCAATAGTCACCTTTGACAGGACTTAACCATCCAAGGGCCCTTTATCTTTACCCTTTTTTACTCTCATGCCAGCTGGGGGCACTTCTGCCTTCCCTGAGGCCATGCTGGTCTTAAGCAGCCTGAAGGGTAGGGCAGGGGCTGTCCCAACTGTTCCTTTCAGGCCATTGATGCTTCTGTCAAGAGCTGATGGTCTGTGTACTGACACTGGTCAATAGGAAGTCCTATGAACAGCATTTCGCAGTTCCCTATGTGCTGTCCAACAAGCAATTTCCACAGAACATGTGAGCCTTGCAAATCACAGCACAGGAAGTTATTGTGATGTAAGATCTAGCGCCGAGGAAGTTCTCTCTCTTCTAGAAGCGAATTTACAGAGAACCAGGCAGAGGGCCTTCTCAGTAGTGGCACCCGCCCTGTGGAACACCCTCCCACCAGATGTCAAAGGAAAAAACAACTACCAGAATTTTAGAAAACATCAAGGCAGCCCTGTTTAGGGAAGCTTTTAATATCTGAAGGACTATTGTATTTTAATATTTTGTTGGAAGCCGCCTAGAGTGGGTGGGGTATAAATAATAATAATAATAATAATAATAATAATAATAATAATAATAATAATAATTATCATCATCATCATTTAAGATAGTCAATAGCTCTAACATTACATTATTCCTAGAAAAGTGAGCTACTGAAAGCCATAACTGGCTTCTGATAAAGATACTGATCGTATTGTTTATTCACACTGAGCATATGGGAGAGCATCTTCCACATGGCTTGTATGAATGCTAACATAGTCTGCAGCTGCAGGAGGGGACTTTAGATACACGACTGTCTACATCGTGAAGGTGGCAAGAAAAAGGTTTACTCAGGCACTTCCAAGAACAAGGAGCATGCAATGAGGCATCAGCCAGGTTTATGGAATGCCATTCAGTCAGATAATTGAAACATTTAATACAATATGGCCATTGAATCAGATGGAATGTCAGACCAGCCTACTTTATAATGCTGTGCCCTTAGCCTTTCTCTTTCCAGCCAGCTTAGCAAGGGAAGCCCATCTTGTATAAGATATGATGGAGAAGATAAGAGTTCAACACATGTTTGCAACACACATCTCACATCTGATTGTAGCAGAATACCTTCAAAACGTCATAGTGAGCACCTGTTTCGACATCAGTGTTGAATATGTGCATGGTAGGAGGAGAGTTTGTGCTCAAAAACATGCTTAGAAGTGAAATATTAGCAAGAGTTGTGGATACTCCAGAATAGTGATCAATGGTTGTGTTATATTATGGACTCTCCATTGGCCTTCAGAGGGAGCAGTTGCTGGAGAAAGAGTCAAGTGTGTAAAAGTATAGAATATGTAATCTGCAAGCTTGTGCACAATAGTGTCTGTTTTTAACCCTTTTTAATTTTGCAACTATAACACAAAAGTAAGATGTAAAACCATTGCTAGCTGATTTAACAGTAAGGCTATTCTATCCGTTCTATCTTAAATATATAAATTAACGTAAGCAATTCATATGCCCAATTGGCATCTATACAACACTGATAATTATAAGCCATGAGTTCAAATGTGGAAAGGGCAGTGAGATATTCAGATCAGTGAGAAGTCAGTGGTGGGCAGTTGTCCTTCCAGCCTTGCAATATAGATATTTTTGCCACTGCTTTTTTTGTCCATCTGTTAGCCCCACCCACCTGTACCACAGGAATGTAATTTAAGTCTATGCCAGCGTCAATATACCTCAAGTCTATGCCAGCGTCAATATACCTCAAACTTTCGGAACAGGTTCTGTTACAATAGAATGAGTTGTGTAAACAAATATTGAGAACAAAAAGCAAACGGTTCAGAATAATATGTTCAGAATTTGTACGGTATGTCAAGGAAAAAAGCATTGAAGATATGCTTGTGAAAACTGGAAATTCAGACTAGCCAACTCAGGTCCAATTCGGTACTGTATCTCAAGAGTGAGAGCAAGTGATATATGGTACTACCGTGAGTCACCACAAACATATCTGGGTGATTTCAGATGAGTGATGTTTTTATTTGCTAGTATACTACCACTGGAAGTTTAATATGTCAGGGAAAGGAACTAAGGAAGCAGCAGGCAATGGGAAACAATTCTGTGACATAGGTCAAACTGCAGAAAAATTAATAAGTCTGTGAGTGGTCCATGCTGTAGCTGGCTGGGGCACCGTGACACACTGTTAAAGTATCCAAAAGGAGTTATGATTCAGAAGTTGAAACAAAAGTCCAGACTTCGAAGTGTGGAAATGGGTGGACTAAATTTGTAAGATATTCTCAGTGAGGATACAACACTGGCTATGAAGTGCTATGGCCACATTCATGGGTGGGGAACCTTTTTTTTAGCCCAAAGTCTGAATTCTCTTCTGGGCAGCCTTCCTAGAACTACATGGCAGTAGTGGGCAGTGCAAGTGGAAAAAGTGAGAGAAACAAATGCAAATTTCATTTTTGTTCAGTATTTTATCTTTGTACAACCTCCCCATGTTTCTACAGTGCCCATGATGCAGTGCCCATTTTTCCTTTCTGATACCTATTCCAGCCTTTCTGTCAAATCTCTCCTACTCCTCCCATCCCCTTTCCCCTGACCACATCCTAGGTTTCTTATGCATTCCTACGAATGCTGATCAGAATTGACTTCTGACTTATCTCTGTGATCTGTGTTAACTGTTGGGAGTGTCAAATTCTGGTCTCAGTGCCAAAAGATCCCTAGAATTAAGTGTCGGGATTACATGAGGAAATTGCAGGGTGGCACGTAGACTGCACATTTAACAATACATCCAGCTCCAAAGCAGTATTAGAACTCTTCAAATGTTAACTGCATTCTACACAGCCTTACCATATCAACTGGTGTAAATGTTCTACAGTTAAAACTCTCTTGTACATTTCTGTGCCACGGCTAGGAAAATCATGGGTTGGATCCAAGCTAAAGTTGACTTAGATTAGACCCATTTAAATTAATGGGCCTAAGTTACAGTGCAATTCTAACCATGACTACCTGAAAGCAAAATAATAAACAGGAACAAAAACAGAAGCCCTATTAAATGGAGCTAAGATTCAAGCCCATGTTGTCCATTCATTTCAATGGGTCTGTGCAGTATATAAACTAACTTTGGCTAGAACTCCATGACAGCTGCTCTAATTTATTTTTTATTTTTATTTTTTTGAGACAGCTGCTCTAATGAGCACACACTTGCAGCAGCATACCCTTTATCTGGAGAAGAGGGTGAAGATGAAATTGCTTATCTGCACTACTTTGACATTCACAAGTTGAAATGTGAATTCCCTTTATGTCCTAGTTGTTTACTATGAATTCTAACTACTGTTGTTGACTTAATTGGTTTATTTAATCTGAAGGATTTAAAAATAAATACCACCACTTGCATAAGCATTTTCAGCTTTGTTTACCAAAACATCACAGCCAAATATTTCAAACTGCCGATTCTGGCACCTACACACCTATAAAACCATGCTTGGCACACCAAAATTCCAGGTTGACCTCTTCAGCACCCAGACTAAACATGAATGGAGAGATACAAGTAAAAACAACATGAATGTTTTGCAAGCTTTAATTTCATTATCTGGAAAGACCCTAAGGAACTTGCAGTTGATGAAGTTCCCGAAACAAGCTAGAACAGGTTACTTGGAACTTCCAAAGCTTTTCACCGATGGGGAGGGATGGGACTGGAAAGGCTGTTTGTTCAGTTCTCCAAGTAAGCCAGCAGGATGGCTGTGTTTGTTGCAAAGTATGTTCCTGCCTTGACCTACTTCCAACATAATTTATACCTGGCTCTGCAGTTGGAATTTTCTCATTAATCAGTGAATAGCATGGCATCTGCCCAATGGAAAAACCTTGCAATAATGTGCAGGTAAAAAAAAACAACGTAGTTCCATTGTCTCTTTCTTTCTCGAGAATGACACTAAAAAACCCCTCTATAATTTCAGCATACAAAATGAAGCATTCCCATGCACATGTGCACATATCAACACCAGCTGGACTAGAAAAATGTCTGTTTGGTGATATGCATTGCATTGCATGAAAACATCAGTTACCATATTTGCTTCTCCATTCATTCAAAGGGTCTCTAGTGCCTAAGCAGATGGAAGAGACAGTGGCTACTTATTACAGCTGTGTGCTTCAAGAATACACCGTCCGTACCACTGCCACAAAATATTTCAAGAGCAAGTCTCACTAAACTGAATGAGACCAGCTTGGAGTAAAGCAGACTAAGACCAGACTGCATACAATTAATTAGTGTTGCCCCCAGCTCTGCTGCCTAAGGTTATCTGTCACATTCCGCTTACAGAAGAGCCAGTATGTGGGAAAACTGGAAGATACCACTTCAGAAAAAAACAAGTTCATCTGATGGTTAGCATTTTTACACCAGGCTTTCACACTGGTTCATGTCACTTTAAAGCAGTTAATGGTGATTCAAAGGTAAGCACATACTTGGGTTGAAAACCAAGGGTGTTTTGCTTTTCTCCTGCCACAAGCCATGGTTTGGCTTACCATTAAATCCAGGTTCGTGGTTTGTTTAAGGAAACCACATATTGTAACCAAGGTCTTTCATGGCAGAAATAAACCACAAACTTGAGTTCAGATGTTGCTGGCTAAAGTCAAACTATGGCTTGGCTCCCAACAGAATGACAGGAACAGCAGACAAGCAAAGCGGCTGCAAGTTTTGCCCTACTCACTAGCACACTGCATGCTCACCTTTAAATAATGATTAAACTTTATGGCTCAAAGTGACAGGCCAATGCTCCCAGCATATGAATACTTGATTTGAAAAAGGACTGCCACATAGTTAAAAGAAATCTTGATTTAACTGTGTGAGTATTAACCAATGAAGCCTGCATATAGCTTTGAAGGTGGGAGGGAAGCATACTTTGTTCTTAAATGATGCATGCGTCATAGCAGGCATCCTCTTGGTAGAGGCATTCCTTCTTGCATGAGAGGAAAGGGACAAAATGAGTGATTATGTCTCACAATCAAGCCTGAGAAATCTACAGCTTTCCAGATGTTACTGAACTACAACCTTCATCATCCCTGACCACTGGCCATGTTGGCTGGGACTGATAGTCTAAAAAAATCTGGTGGGTCACACTTTTTTTACCTTTGCTCTAATGATCAACTAAACATGGCATACACACTTGAAATACAATCTTTTTTTCTTTTCTTACATTTATATGCCCCTTTTGTACCTATGCAAGTGCTAAATATTGTTGCTCGAAGGTTGTATTTAATTTTCTCGGAGTAATCATTGTCTTAATTTATTAGTGATGGATGCCATTTTCAAAGAATCGGAACATTTTAAGGAAGCATAGGGGAAATATGATAAATACCTTAATCGACTAGCCAAAATGATTCAGGACAACCAGAGTACTTATTCTTGTGCCACTCATTAATTAATGGAATGGTAATGCCCTCTCTGACACAGATAATGTTGAAGAAGGGTTAAACAAATGCATGGAGGAAAGTTGTAAGTCAGCCTTCTAAGTAAGCCCACAAAAGCTACTGGCTTGCTAAAAGATTTGCAGCCTGCATTTCCATGCTGTCAACAGAGGAGGGAAAGCTTTCATTGGTATAGAAACATAGGCAGGCCTCTAAACAATGCTCTGTTCCGCCTCTACACCTAGCAGAGAACCGTAATTGACAGTTACAAGCAGGATGAAGCTTTCTGACCATTTCCTGCCACCCCTCAGAGTGCTAGTACAAAACATTTATTAACGTTTGTCAATTTACATACAATACTAATATATGACCAAGTATTAACATTTCAATTAATACTCTTAAAATGGGGCCCAGTTTGAGGTGGGTTCCCCCCCCCCATTGTTTGTATGTACCATAAATGCAAAAAAAGCACAAGAACAAAGAGAAACAAAATGAAATATGGTAAGGAAAGATGGTGCAGAAAGTGTCAACGGGCAAAGCAAAAAAAAAAAAGAAAGAAAAAGGTACCAGCTCAGAGGCGCAAGGGAATGAAAGCCCCAGAAGAAAAATTTCCTGGTGACATCTCCTGACCTCATTTAAGCAAATGCTCACGAAAGATCAGCTCATGAGCTTTACCAATGAAATGTTATAGATCTAAAATTTGTTAAAGGAGTCGCAGCCAGAAAATTTGTAAAGGTGGGAGTTCTTCCAAATTATAAAACCACTGCCAGCTCTCAATGCTTGAAGTTGGACAATTATCCTACAAATTAACTACTAATTCTAGCTTCTCCCCCTCCCTCTTCCATCTCCCATCTACCCCTTGCCATGGCACCATAATGACCGTAAGTAAAGGATGATCTTGCTTCCAAACCTTTTGGGAAACAAGCTTAGTGGCAAGGGAGACATTCTTCACAGAGAGGAAAGGGCTTTCTTATCCTCTTGTGCAGCCCAGCCACCAATCCCAATTTTGAAAGGGCACACATTTTTACTCCACCCCACCCTGATTTGCAAATGTTACTCACTGACATAAATCCAAATGTAAATCCAAGCAAAACTATACATTTATTCCAGAATAGCTAAGAATATTCCTATTATACAAATACAGTATAAATTCAAGTCACACAATAAAAAAGTACAAACTCCATTACTGAATAAATATATCTAGCTATTTCATTTTAATTGGAAATTAAAGAGGGTAGCTTTTACCTTGAAAACCTTGAATGTTTGACCCAGCAAACCATACATACAAACTTAGTATAAATACATTTTTACATAATACCAGAGTAAACCCATTATTAATGATGAGAAAACGTCTAAAGAACAGAATGTGATAAAATAAACCTGCTGGTGCACTGTCAGAAGGCAGGCAGCAAGCATGTAAATTCATTAAAAGAACAAGACCACAAATCAAGGCCATTCTTATGGAGCGATTTAACCATGTCTTAACATTCTAAACCAGATAATACTAAAAAGAAAAAAGATGGCACTGACCAGGCAATAAAATGAAAAGCCAGCTTACACTAGTCAACAACTGAACACAGAAGAGTCACAATTGCTCTCTGTATCATTCTTGAAAAAGCCTTGTTCCAATTGTCTGAAGAAATCCTGCTCTGCAGAGTGGTCAATTCACTTTAAAACTTGCGACTTAAAAGTTAACTGCATGTTGTTGTTTTAGGCAGCTGAATGTTCTTTGCTTTCATTTAATGAGGAAGAGTGGGAAGTCAGTGAACTAACACACATCCCCCCCTTTGTTAGAATGTATGTAGGTTTCAAAATGCAGCATAAAACTACTGTTAAACCATAAGCCATATTAGCACAGAAACCCTAACAAACCTCTTACTAACTTATTTTTGGCGATAAGTCAGAGGTAACAGGTTAAAAAATGTTGTGCAAAAAGGAAAAAAAACAACCCTTATAGAAAAGAAAGAGTGTACTGGAAATAGAACAAACATATACAAAAGAACAGAATGGTAAATAACCAAGATCTGAAGGTATATACACAAAGCACTCATTGCAAATCTCAGTCTAGGTTTGTTCCCCTTCACGTTCTTGCTCAGCTTAGGGCACGAATGCTGGATGGAGAACGATAAGGCACCAGGACAGCAGGCAACTGATGCTGTGCCCATCTCAGGAGCAGGCATTCTGCTCAATGTACATCTTCGACAGAGATACGGCCATGGATTTGGCCAGCTCCTCGTCCCTCCTGCGCTGCACCTGAGTCTGCCGGCACCATTCCTCATACTCCGGATTGGGGCACTGGCGATCGAGCACAGCGTCGTAATGCCCGTTGCTAAGCCAGCTCAGCCAGATGCTGCGCCGGCTGGGGTCCTCGGGCCCCAGATAGTGGGCCATGGTGGAGACGGTGGGGCTCTCGGGCCGACCGCCGGTGGTGAGGTGGATGTTGACATTCAGCATCTGTCCCATGGCCAGCAACTCCGGGTAGCCGGCCCAGGCGCCGTCCTGGGCGCCGTCGATGAGGAACTCGCCCACATCGCCCTCGATGATGGGGCTGAAGTGGTCCAGGTGGTCGGCGATGTAGTGCACCGTCTGCTCGCGGAGCTCGCCGTGAAGCCGCTGGTCCCCGTTGACGGCCTTGCAGACGGCGCGGTACAAGCAGTTGCCGTCGGGGATGATGTGGAAGCGGAAGCGGTCCTTGTGCCGAAGGTACTTGTCCTGCTTCTCCACCTCGGCCAGGTAAAGCGCCAGCTTCTCGCAGCGCTCCGTCGGGCGCACCTGGTAGGGGCTCTCCTCCTCGGCGGCGGCCTCCAGCTCGGCCTCCCGCCGGCAACCGCCATGCTCCAAGACCCCGGCGGCGGCGGCGGCGGGCGCCTGGCAGGCGGGACGGGCCTCAACGGCGACGCCCGGGTAGGCGCGGGCGGCGGCGGCAGCAGCAGCAGCCGCCGCCTGCATGGCCTGGCAATGCTCGCTGAAGCGGAGGCCGTGGTTGCTGGGCTCCTGCTGCAAGCCGGGCTGGGCGGTGGCGGCGGCCGCGCTGGCATCGCCCCCGCCGCCGGTTTCCAGCAGCAGCCACTGGTGGGCGTGCGCCGCGGCCGCCGCCGGGCCCAGCTCGGCCGCCACGACGACGGGCTCCGGGCGCGGCACCAGCCGGATGGGCACGACCCTTTCCAACGGCCTGCGGCGGATCATCTGCGCGCCGGGGCTGTAGCACTGCGGCGCCGGCTGGTGCTGCGCCGGCTTCCTCTGCCCGGGCCCCGCCGGGGGCAGCAGCTCCAGGCAGGAGAAGGCGGGCATGGCGGCGGCTGCTCCCGCTCCGACGACGGCGCTCGAAGTCACTCCTCCTCCGCCTCCTCCAACCGAGTCGCTCTCGACTCCCACCGGACCTTGACCCGAGGGCTCCGGCGAAGGCGAGACTTTGAAGACGACGCCCGTCGGCCCGCTCGCTGCGCTGCTCGCCGCTGCTGTGGCTGCGGCCGCCGGGTAGTGAGTGACGATGGTGCTGTAGAGCTGCATCCTCGGCCCTTTATAGGCGGCGACGGCCGTAACAGCAGCCCGGGGAAGGCCGCAGGGGCCGGGCCAGGGAGCGACCACGGGGCCCGCCGCCGCCGCCGCCGCCCCTCCTCCTCCTCGCAGGAAGCCAGAAAGGATGAGGCGCCAGAGTAAAAATAAACACGGGCATCACCCTCCTGTCGTCACCGGCCTGCAACTGCCGCCCCTCTGCCCTTGCTCCTCACAGAGGCCGCGACGGAGCCCCAAGGCAGCCGCCCCCACTCCCTTCCCCCTCAGGCCGCGCCGGAGCGGGAATTCCTTCTGCGCCACAGCTCCGGGCGGGTTCCCTCCTCCTCTCTCTCTCTCTCGCCTAGGCCCAGAGCCTCCTGGAAGGTACTGGAGGCCTTGTCGCTCACTCGCGCGGGGGGGAGGGGGGAGGAGGCCGGGCCTTGTTTACTTCCCTCCCTTCAGCACGTTGGAAGACACACGTCGTCAAGGCGCGAGCGAGGGGGCGTGGCTTGGCGCTGCGCTCTATGGCTCCGCCGCTGCGACGCCGTGGGCCGACAATTTGAAAAATGAAAATAAAGCCTTTTGCGCATGCGTGACTGTCTTACCCTCTGCTTGGGTCAGTCAGTCTGTCAGCGACGTTACCCCGTGGACGTGGTTCAGTGCGTACCTAGCTGTACTCAAATGTTAGGAGTCTCATCGAGTAATAAAGATCTTTATTAGGAATTGGTGGTACCCGTTGGTGCAAGCGTGGCTTATATTTGAAATGCGTAAGCATTTCACGTTTCATATTTTTTAAATAAGTGAATTAAATAGCATTGCGGTCTATTTAAGACAGTGGCTCTTAATTAACATTCAGTCAATGCATAGTCAGTGCACATGGCTCATCCACACACAACCACAGTGCCCACCACCCTTAACAAAATACAACCCCCAGGATTCTTTGGTGGGAGCAATGTGCATGAAATGTCCTTTAAATGTATGGTTTTGGATCGTCCCTCATTTTTATCATGGGATGGGTGCTCCTTATCTATGCATTTTTTTCACAGCATCTTTATGACATTGGCATCAAAATGCCAGCTCGTATTCCCTGCCGGATTTATCATTTCTGTTAAAAATAAATTAAGCTAAAAAAGAAAACACCTCTAATTACTTGTTTGCAATATTTGAACAACCCATTAATAATATTAAGCATCTGTTTGGAAGCACTGTGAAATTACTTAACGGCTCTACTGACTGAAATGTAATACAGCAGTGAGCAAGCTTTTGAGTTTGGGCATAATATCAAAGCCCCAAAGTCTTCAGATTGGTAGTAGTCATAGGTAAAACGAATCACTACACAAACTTGCTTCTAAGCCAGCAGTCACCAGTCTTTTTGGACCAGTGGGTATATCTCTAATTTTGAGAGGGTCCTCTGGCTGCCAGTCACAAAATGGCGGCAATGGGGGGGGATAACATAACACATAATGAGACAGTACAGTCATGGTGAAACTTTCCCCATAGTTGTATTTCCATACTACAGAAGACTTTACCTGCTGAATTTCTGCCTGCTGCTAAAGGCACAGGAACCTTCTTTTCCCACAATGCCAAACCTAACCTTTAGCTCATGGATAGGCAAACTAATGCCCAGGGACTGGTTCTGGCTCAATCGCCTTCTCAATCCAGCCTGCGGACGGTCTGGAAATCAGCATGTTTTTTACATGAGTAGAATGTGCCCTTTTATTTAAAATGAATCTCTGGGTTATTTGTGAGGCATAGGAATTCATTCATATATATTTTTTCAAAATATAGTCTGGCCCCCCACAAGGTCTGAGGGACAGTGGACTGGCCCCCTGCTGAAAAAGTTTGCCGACCCCTGATGTAGCTCTTATACAACAGGAGGCATGCCCAAGCCTCAAGCCTCTGTGGTTTTTGCATGGAGGAGAGATTATGTAACAGCCAGCCATACTTACGAGAGAACAGGGAAAAGAGAAAGGGCATGCCTCTCTCCAGTTCAGGTTTTAGCTCCACCCATTGCTGTTCTGACATTTCCCACCCCTACTCTTGAGGTCCCCAGCCTCAGATGAATGTCCCTCCCAGCCCTGCCATTAAAAGAAATCCATGGGGAAAAGGGCACTCACGATATCTTAATCCATATATGAATTAGTAGCCAATGATTCTTAGGGTTACATGTAGCACCCAGTATTATAGTACTTATCAGCACAATAAGCCTACAAAGGGTGCCTTGACAGACTGGTCACCAAGCTCTGTCCTTGAAGAACCATTCCTTAAATGACAACAACAGTGGAATGATATTGATGTGAATATTTAAGTTTCCGTTCTAGTGATTCATAGTTACCTTAACTGCCTCTGTGGTGTTCATGAATCAAGTTACAGCTTTTAACACACCAATATATTAATAGACTTTTACCTAAATCACTTGTGATAAGAAACAGGTGCCATGCAGAGTGCAACCCGATTCTATTCTGACATAAACTAGTTGACCAATTATTTTTTGTTCACAGAAAGAGCTGGTGCAAACATTTTAATCCCTTTAACTGCTGAATTAGAACCAGATATTGACATAAAGTCATCTTCCTTGAAAGACAAGTCATGCATTAGTGAGGGAGAGATTAAGGATTAAATATTATATATATATAATTATATATAATTACATTATATAATAAAATTATATATATTCAAAATTAAGGTTTTAAAATTATATTCATTTTACTGTTTACAATGGTTTTCCCATGTCGTCTCACAAATCTTCCGTTGTCCTAGAATGCAGCTGAATCAGAACAACACATAATAGATCAGAATTCTGAAATGCAGAATTTCTCTTCCATTTTTACAGAGCAAACCTATGCATATTTATTCAGTATTGAGACCCACTGCATTCAATGAGACTCCCATTGCATGTAAGCATGCACAGGATTGCACCCTAAATCCCTGACTTATGCAACAAGATCCCCAGTCTTTATACACCCACTGAACAACCAAATGTCTATTGAGTAACTGGATTTGGAATTATGGGTGTGGGAGGTAATTCTACAATTATTAACAACCCTGAAGTTGCTTTTGTTAAAAAAATAAGTTCAGCCTCCTATCACTAAAATGATCTTTAGACTGGATGTTCAAGTTGTTGCTGTACTGGGACAAAGGCAAAGAGAAAGGAGATCAGGCTCTAGTGGTAGGTGGTTTTGTGATTTGCAGATGATCAGCAAGGTTTTCTTACTCCCAGTAATTTTCCAACAGCAAGTAAAACTGAATGAAGAAGAAAAAAATCTCTGCTGCTGCTCACCTTGTGCTAATAGCTTATCTCTTAGCAGGAGAAGCCAACACCCTTCAGATGTTTCTGGACTATAAGCGCCATTATCTCTGGCCATTGGCCATGCTCCCTCTGGTTGATGGGAGTTGTAGTGCCACATTGGTTACAGCTGTGGCCATACTTGTAAAATAAGACTATTAATTCGAACAGATCTTAGTGCAATTCTTCTGACCACATTGTGACTTTTGCTTTGGATCCCGAGTAACTCAAGATTCACATTTGTATTTGTACAGCTTAAGGGGCACAGTAGGTAATTGATGCCACTCCCCTCCTTACCTACTGTTCCACATTCCTTAGATTTATGAACCTGGTGGTCCTAATGAAAGGAAACAGAGCAGATTTCGCAAGTCTGGAGGCTGCCCACCTCTAACCCAGGAGGAACCAAAGATGCTAAGCATTTGTTGCCATCTTAAAGCCTTCACTTTGGCAAGGAGATGTCAACTGACAGTGCACAGCGACAGGCAGTGCTGACTACCCTGACCCTGGTTTGGCTCTTCCAGGTTACCTTCTTCTCAAGCACTTCAGTCTTTCAGTGCTCTGATCCCAGTGGCCTGAGAGAGGGGTAGGGGGGAGGTACTGGGAAATGGGGAGGGGCTGCAGCTCAATGGCAGAACATCTGCTTTGCATGCAGGTTCAGTCTCTGGGAGAGAACCCTGTCTTAAATCCTGGAGAACGGCTGCCAGTCATTGAAGACCATGTTGAACCAGCTGTACCTATGACCTGACTCGGTATAAGGTAAGCTCCTGTGTTTAAAGCAGGGGAATGAAGGGTATCTCAGAGCACTAATACAGCCACGTTCCTATCTATGTCACTTGCTATGTCCAGCAGCCCTCCATTTCTATCACACATCAGATGTAACAGGACAGAAATAGAAACACAGGAGCATGAGAATCAAATATAAATTATTATCTCACAGGTCTACTGTGAGGCTGAATGGCAAGGCTGTAATTCACTCCACTTAGAGGTGTTATATAACTGGCTAACAGCAAATATTTCATAAGTTAAATTCTACCTTTGAGTAGAAGTTAAATTACTTAACATAATTCTCAATTTCAAAAGGAATAATTTAGTCACCTGCGCTGCAGTTGAGGGCATTCTAGTTCTAATACATCAGGAGGAATTTCAGCTGTGGATGAGCTTTGGAGCCAAGTTCTTTGGTTACATTTCTTTGAGCAAAGGCAAGAGGGTGAATCAAAGGAAGAGTGTGGAATTTGTAACGCTTAAAAAATTTCCACTCTTTAAAGCTTATGTATAATCTTTTAAAACTGGAAAACATTAACACATTTGTCACATTTAAGGAATTCAAAGAAGTACTTGATGTGACTTCATTGAAAGCATACGGTGACATTATGTTCCCCCTTGAATATCTATCTGAATGATTCAGTGTAAAAGTGATCCTCGACATTCCACTGTCTCTTAGCAACTGTCCTGACTGAGCTGACAGACTTGGCATCTCTAGGAAAGCGATACTTTCAGAATGAGCGTCAATGACATCACAGTACCTCACTCGAACTGAAGGCAACATTGGCTTTTTTTTAAAGCGGCAAACATACACTACTTTTTTTACATGTTAAAAATAGGAAATGCACAACAATAATTATTTTGGGTTTTTCACACCTTGTGTAACTACAAGAAAAAGAAAAAAAGAGTATGCATTTCCTCCTCAGAGGACAGTGCACACACCTAAACTCACAAACTTATCGTACTTTGAGTATTTCACAAGCATGAAAACAGGAATCATAAGAATAGAATCAGAGACTCGTAGAGCTGAAAGGTACCATTGGGGTCATCTAGTCCAACCCTCTACAATGCAGGAATCTTTCGCCCAGCATGGAGCTCGAACCCACAACCCTGAGATTAAGTGTCTCATGCTCTACCAACTACGCTATCTATGGTTAGGAGTTTCAATTTACCTGTGCATCTGGTTTGGGGGCTCCTTAGAATATTCCAACACTCTCTGCATTTCTGCTCCAATCTCTAACTGCTAGACAGCAGACTAGATTATCCAATGAACAGGTTCCTTGGTAAAGGATGGAGTACGAGAGTCTGTTAGGGTGGCCAGATGCAGAAGAGGACAGAGGTCTTACACCTTTCCACAGCTGTGCAGAAGAGGGGATTTAAGCATGTGTATCTTGGGCTGGGGCATAGCTGTCAGCGTTCCCCTTTTTTTAAGGGAGATTCCCTTATTCCGAATAGGATTCCTTGCAAGAAAAGGGAAAAGTTGACAGCTATGGACTGAGGTTCAAAGTGCTGAACAATGCTGACCTGGATTCAGAACCTGTTGACTTCCCTTACACTCAAACGGGGTGTGAGGAAGGTCAAAAAAGCGAGTGACCTTAAAATGGAATATCCTGTTTTTGTACAAATGCAGTACGGTGGTACCTCAGGTTACAGACACTTCAGGTTACAGATGCTTCAGGTTACAGACTCCGTTAACCCGGAAATAGTACCTTGGGTTAAGAACTTTGTTTCAGGATGAGAACAGAAATCGTGTTCTGGCGGTGCAGTGGCAGCGGGAGGCCCCATTAGCTAAAGTGGGGCTTCAGGTTAAGAACAGTTTCAGGTTAAGAACTGACCTCCAGAACAAATTAAATTCTTAACCCAAGGTACCACTGTACAATCATTGCTGGTTGCATTGTCAGGTCTCCATAGATCCTGTGCTCACTTGCTGTCTCTTGTATGGATGCGAAAGGGAAATCTGGGGGCCTGCATACTGTATGTTGACTGTCAAGGGTCTTCAAAGCCACCATCTGGACAGGGCAACTAGGTATCTGAATGAATCTGCTGGATCAAAGAATTGCCTCAGAACAAACCAAAATATAAACACTCTATACAGAAGTTGCTGCTTTTACACAGTAGCCAAAGCATGTGAGAAATGTGAAGCTGGACATTTTAAATAAATTGTGTATGGTTCCGCAATTCATTGAATTTATTTACATTTATTCTTATGGCTTTGCAATCCATAAGACCTATAGCCTTAAACATATAAAATCTCCGACCAACTCAGCCCACGCTGCAACGTAGCGTTCATGAAGGGACACAGTGACTGCCAGCAATGCCGTTGAAATGTCACTGCCTGTCAGCTCGCCAGACATTCTTTGTGACACTGCAACTATGCTATGCATATACTTAGAAACAGCATTCCTACAAATGATGTAAGTTACATACTCAGTGGTAATATGCATGTGTCAGTATCATGAACTGGTCTTTTACGAGAAGATGCGCTTTTTATTTCTAAAGCACAAGTAAGTTAGATTGGGCTTCCAGTAACATTTAAGAGGAACGGGGCAAGGGTGGAAATGGGGTGAATTAAATAAATAAAACCACTTCTATCCTGCATTTCCTCAATAAGCCCAACATGGCTAACAGCACAAGTTGTTGTTTTTTTTAAAAAAGAGCAACTTAACAATTTTAACAACAATTTGGTATCAGAAATAAATAGCTGGCTTCCTATCTCCCTGCCAGGGAGAAGGTTCATCTCCAATTACAAGGTGCCCAGGGACTGCGGGAGAAAGGGAAAAGGACACTCTGGTCCTGTCCATCAGCCAAAGGACCCTGAGCAAACATTTGTTATTGAAGCAAGAACAGCAGCCAGGGAAGATCAGCTGGATAAATAAGACCCACTTACAGCATATGGCTTCATTTTGGTCTCCTTTCTCTTCCTTTGTGTGTTTTTTCAAGTTTGCAGCTAGACTGACAACAGGGCCTGCCTCTCTCGCTTGATGTCAGCCACTTTTCAGAGTTAATGGTTGTCTGAAAAATGGGATAAAACAAGATAAAAATAAATAAATTCAATAAAGCAGCCATAAAAGATAAAAACAACAGAGCGACAAAAGATAAAAAAGGCAGTAAGCATTAGAGGGCTTGTCCACAGGCTCTGCTCACCCATCATCCATCCTGATTCCCTTGCACAAAGCCTAGGTGGGGGTCCAGTTTATATGGAACATTCACTCTTGAGTTGTTTACAAGGAGGCTGTATGACAATGAGCACTCATCCTGCATTGATCCTGATTTGCTGGTAGGGTGTGTATTACACATCTTCCCATTAATCGCTCGATTGTCCCATACAGTTCAATGCATTTTCACATCCCTTTCCAAACCACAAAAAAAACAACCATTCGGAAAAAGCGGATGTGTTGCGCTAGAGCAAAGTATCATTTTATTTGTGCGTATTTGTGTGTATCCTGCAAAACATAATGTAGAGGTAGCTTAACCACAGCAATTCAAAATGCTTCCCCCCAAAAAGGGAGCAATTGTTCTACATCTTGCCATACACCTTTGTATCTTCTATGAACATGCATGAAAATATCCATGCTGTAGTCACTAGAAGGGACACAGAAAATAATGGATTTTGTGAAAAGCGATTTCTCTGATGTATGTCACCTGCCTCTCCACCCCACCCCTGCCATTTATGCAAAAAGTCTACTTCTCCGCTGCAGTCAGGGAAAGAAAGCATATTATGTGCGTAGGCGCAATCTCATGGTTCTGCTAATAAAGAAAAATGTCTCCCACACTTCAAAGTTTCTGGTGGTTTAGTAATCATTGATTGCTGGGCACATTCCAAGGAGCATTTGGATTATACAGGAGGAAAACCACAACAGAGCAAACAACTCTGGCAAAACACTGGTCTCCAATGACGTCAGCCGCAATGCTGCACTAACAGCTACTTTACTAAATATAAGACGGGCAAAGACTACAAGTGGAACATTTGCAAATAGTGAAGGAGGGAGCTATACTTTCCTTCACTCTGCCTGCTCCCTTGAAGAATCCTGACTTATGCCAACCCTATTCCTTTAGCAGTTGTTCTTTTTGTTTATCCAGCCTATCTAATTTATATTGTAAATAAACAGCTTGGACAGAGATGTGCCATCTGTGTTCTGTAACTACCTTGCACAGTGTTGCAAGCAATTGAATGTCGAGCAGCAGTTATCATACCAGCAAGGAATGTTACATATTGTTTTGTGATATACCCACTTCCACAAAGGGCAGCAAGCTCCTGGAGCCACTGTATATTGCAACCAGAAGGTTGGGGGTTTGAGCCCAGCCAGGGATGGCTGTGGGCAGGATTCCCTCAGGATCCCCTGCAACTCTACAATTCTATGATTTAATGCTGATGCCTCTTTTTGGATATGGATGGTGCTGTTCTGGCTACAAAAGAACTGGCATCCGAAGAACTGGGCTTCCTATTAGTATATATGATGATGATTATATCCAGAGCAGTTTAACCATATTGTTTTGTCTCCTAGGTAACAACAGGCAAAAATATGATTAACCATTATCAAATTTTAATTATTACATAATTAATGGAAACCATTATTATTTATTTATTTCCTTGCTGCAAAATTGTACACACAAAATTGTATGGACTTAAATCATAAAACATGACGTGCCTAACAAAAAATGGGTCACTAGGGGAATAAACTACTCAGCGTATTATTTTACAGTACATAATAATGAGATAATTACTGTAAACTGGTAAAATGAGTCATTCAGAAAATCAGCCTGGAAAACAGGAGGGTAATAGGAGTGAGCTAATGAGTGGTGCCTGCTTATCTATGCCATACTGCAATATATGCTGCAAGAATTTCTCATCTGTGTGTTGTTTCATTTGTATATTTAATAAAATCTCACCACACAGTGTAAAAATTATAGTTGTTTTTCTCTCCCCTTGCCACCTTCAGTTTTTGCAACAGCTTTTCCATTATGGCTGTTTGTCAGATTACATTATACCACTGATCAATATTCATCAAGTGGAAAACGATTCTAAATTATATTTAATTATGTAACCTTACAAACATGCTCCAGCACATCATCCATGTTGCCACTTAAATATTCCAAAATCAATAACATATCCTTCTGAATTTTAATTTGAATGCAATGAGGCTGCCATGTCCAACTTTTTTAAAAGTTCCTCTGATTTCAGTAGAAAAGCTGTACGCTGATTAAAACTCCCCCATTCACATCAGGAGAACTTTAAAGGCATTATTGTTGGCTAATAGTGCTCACACACACACACACACACATAGTTAACAGTGCAATCCTATACATATGTACTCAGAAGTAAGCCCCTCTTTGCTTTCAACAGGGCTTATTTACCTGAGAGTAGAGGACTCGCTTTCCTGGGAGTCTGAGTCCCATCAATCTCAATGGGGCTTAGTTTTGAGAAGACACACACAGAACTTAAGTGCAACAAAAACTTTTGGGAGAGGCTGTAATTCAGAGGTATCAGGCTGGGAAACATCGCTGTCTGCAATTGTGAGCACTATTGCCAATCAGATTAGGCAGCACAGAGCGAGATTAACCAGTGATCTGATTTATGATAAAGCAGTTTAATATCTCATAAATACTGTTCCATTAATGGGGGCAGGGAATGCTTTCATCCTTCTTAGAAACTAGGAATCGCTCTGTATGGTGCTATAAATATGGCCCAGGGATTCAATAGATGGTAAGTTACGACAAATAACAAGTGTTCTCCAAATTCCAGTTCGCTCTTGCTAGTAAAGGTAAAGGTAAAGGTACCCCTGCCCGTACAGGCCAGTCGTGTCCGACTCTAGGGTTGTGCGCCCATCTCACTTAAGAGGCCAGGGGCCAGCACTGTCCGGAGACACTTCCAGGTCACGTGGCCAGCGTGATGAAGCTGCTCTGGCGAGCCAGCACCAGCGCAGCACACGGAAACACCGTTTACCTTCCCGCTATAAAGCGGTACCTATTTATCTACTTGCACTTAGGGGTGCTTTCGAACTGCTAGGTGGGCAGGAGCTGGGACCAAAAGACAGGAGCTCACCCCGCCGCAGGGATTTGAACCGCCGACCATGCGATAGGCAAGCCCACAGCGCCACCCGTGTCCCTAATGGTCCCTTACCATTCAATAAATGGTAAGTTATGACAAATAACAAGTGTTCTCCAAATTCCAGTTCGCTCTTGCTATTCCTGTGCTAACGTTCCACTTTGAAATCTAGCTCAGCATCCTGATCTCATGATGGGCAACCAGATCTACTTGCAGGAAATTTGCAAGCAGGACATGAGCACCAGATCACTCTCCCCTTTCACAGTTGCCAGCAACTGGAATTTAGAAGATTTACTACCTCCGACTGTGGAGGCAGAGTGTAGCCATCATGACTAGTAGCGATTGAGAGCCTTATCCTCCATGAATTTGTCCAATCCTTCTTTTAAAGCCACCCAAGTCAGTGACTCTGACTCATGTCACACCAGGTGAAGTGCTAGCTCAGTTGGTGGAACATGAGGGTTGTGGGTTTGAGCCCCACATTGGGCAAAAGATGCTTGCCTCGCAGGCAGTTGGAGTAGATGACCTTCGTGGTCCCTTCCAACTCTACAATTCTACGATTCTATCCAATAACATATGGCTTCCCCTGTCCTAGTCTACTTGAGAGCTGACCCCATTGAATGCAATAGGACATTTTTCTGAGTAGACATCTATTGGATTACACAGTAAGGCTGCAGTCCTGAACACAAGTACTTGGGGGCCGACCCCAGTGGATGAATTGGGACTTACTTTAAAGTAAACATCCCTTAACTGTTCTGCTAAACTATCTTCCTTTTGGGTAACATTTCTAATGCATAATTTTTTCCATCAGTCAAGTAAATGGAAATAGTACAGTGAGGCCTCTAGCAAGCACATGCCCTAATAAGTGCTAGAAAAATATCCCTATAATGAGAATAATAATACTTTGAAGACATTCCACTCCACCAAGGATTAGACGGCACACCCTCTACTCTCCTGGCCAGCAAATAGTTTTGAGGGTTGGGATGCTTTAATCATATAACACTTACATTGCTAAGTGATGTACATAGGTAAAAAAAAAAAAAAAACCAAGACAAACATATTTACATTCATGCATGGCATTTTAATGTAACTATATTTGTGTTTATCTGTCCGGGTGTCTATAGAAACTTTCTGTCCAACAATGAATAGCTAAAGTCAGTAGCTGCTGGAAAATGGTTCGTTTCTGGTGTGAAATATGCTTCATAAATTTCACTGCAATCATTAATATTAATAGTTAGCACAATATTTCTCTGTGACTTGATCGCTATAACTGATTGCTATCACGGTGTGCATATTGGGTGAGCTGGTAATGTTCAAGTGTCATATTCCACCTTTCTCCATACATAAATTATTATGAAAGTATTATGCACTGCCTATGATCACTGGAATCCTCTTGCTGCCTCTTGCTTTGCATTACAGTGGGAGATATTGGAACCTGTTTGCTCTGCGAGAACTCATGGAAGTGCAAAGGTCAGGGTGGAAGAAAAGGATCTGTTACAGGCTCAGAGTACAGTAATCCCACCCATACCTTTCTTTATGTTGTCATAAACTACAGTGGTACCTCGGGTTACATACGTTTCAGGTTACAGACTCCACTAACCCAGAAATAGTACCTCGGGTTAAGAACTTTGCTTCAGGATGAGAACAGAAATTGCGCAGCGGTGGTGCAGCAGCAGCAGGAGGCCCCGTTAGCTAAAGTGATGCTTCAGGTTAAGAACAGTTTCAAGTTAAGAATGGACCTCCGGAACAAATTAAGTACGTAACCAGAGGTACCACGGTATTGTGCAAGATCCCTGGCTATAATGCTAGACCTTCTCCCTCTCTGTTCACAACCCCAAAATACAGCGCAAGTGGGTCCTGCAACAAAATGTTGTATTGCGCCCCCAGACACTGACTGCTAGCTAGGCAGGTCCTCAGGGAGCAGGGAGTGTGGGCTGAATATGGCCACAACCTTTTTGGTTATAGTTATATCAAAATTTGATGCAAAGATCCACTTATCAAACAGCCTGTCCACTGGAATATGCCGGAGCTAGCCTACCTGCTGGACCCACCAAGAGGTGGTTGCTGGACTCTGGGTCCCACCAGTGTTGCCCATAGATTGTGGTTCCTGCTGGCTACCTGGGTATGGGGCAACCTGCCCAATCGCCTGAGGCATTCAGTTCCTACCTTCTCCAGACCATCCATGAGGATTCCTTCACTGCCTATGGATCCTGCCTAATGCCCACCCCACCAAAGAGTTGTGGCAGGTTCACACAAAAACTGCAACCAGCAAACATACCCTTGCTATAGGAAAGGGAGAAATGTTGGGGATAAATGTTGGTCATGTTTTCATGTTTGGTGATGGACCTGTTGCATGGGACAGTTATAAACAGCTGTGTAGCATTATCTTCCACAGAATCAGAATACGTTGCAGCAACAGAAGCCTGCAGAGAGATCACCTGGCTTGATCAACTCATAAAGGACTTTGGGTTGGTGAGAAAAGGGCCTGTCAGCTTGCTAGAGGACAATCAAAGTTGCCTGAAGCTGACGCAGAGTGAGAAGTTCCTGGCCAGAACAAAACACATTGGGGTTAAATACCACTACATACGCCAGATGATCCAGGATGGACTTGTGGAGCTATCCTACTGCAGCACCCAAGAGATGACTGCTGACATCCTGACGAAACCCCTACCAAGAGAGAGTTTCCAGAATCTACGTGTCAAGCTGGGACTCTGGGTGGTTGAATAAAGTTGTTTATGTTTTGTGTATGTTGTATTGCCTGAGAAGGGGTATGTGGGATGTAAACACAGGAGCAGTCAATGACAACATTCCTAGAGTGTACATGTTAGAACATGGGGAGGGATGTCTGTCTAGCAAGCAGGTAAACTTCCTGGGGACAGACTTCCTCCGCATGTGACCAGAGGTGGGTGTGGCCTCACCTGTGCAGGTAAATGATAAAAGCACAGGGCAGGCAGCCATCTCTCTCTCTCTCTCATCTTCATCTTCTGAAGGAGCAACATGCCCTCTTGGCTCTCAGCCAAGAGAGGACAGTACTATCTTCCTATAAGATAGATTCTAAGTGTATGTAACCTTTTTAAAGCTGTCTGCCTTCTGGGATCAGATTGTGAACAGAACGTGAGTAAACTCTTTTATACTTTTATAAAGACTGTGTCGTGTCTTGTATTTTAAGAGGGAACAAAAGGGGAAATTACCAGAGTAATTATTATAAAGGTTCTAGCGAACCTGTGCAGACGTTACCGTTGCAAACTTAAAAGGGAATGCCATAAACTCTGCTGATATTTTGGGAACTTGTTAGCACAAGTTGGATAAGGATATAATTAGTCAATATATCCTCTCCTGCACCCCAGAACATTCCCACAATAATGGAATACTGGATGGTTTAGTTTATGTAAAATATGCAGAGACTTATGATATGCAAAATGAACCATAGAAAGAGAAGAAGGGAAGGCATTGATATTTTAAGGATGTTTAAATGAGTATTTTAAATTGTAAAACAAAATTATACAAAAAAAGGAAAGGCAAAAATATAAACTGCAGTGTGAACAAAAAATATATATCTCCCAGCCACAAACTATCATCCAAGCAAGAACAGTTACAATGGAGAAAGGGTGGGTGGGGAAGAAGGCTTTGTCATGGCTACGCCGCCTTAAATAGCCTAGGCATGGACCAGAGAAAGCAAGTCTTCCCTCTGGACCATGCCCAAGCCCTGCCCACTGCAGCACAGCAGCCACTCTAATTATCCCGCCCCCCTGGCAGCCTTGTGCCAGGCTGGTAGCACAACTGGGGTGCTCTGTGGAGTGGCAACAACTCAGGAACTGTCGCATGCTGTTGTTGAGGATTAAAGCTACTGCATCCTATTCAATTTTTCTCTCCTTACCCACCCCCATTCCACTTGCAACTGCCTGTCAGCACTGTATGGTCACTGAGCATTCTCAGTCCTTACTTGCCTCTTTGGGGAGTTCCCAGCCCCTTAGGGATTCCCCCCACCCATAAAGATGGTTTGTTTGCAAGCGCTGGGGTTTCTCAAGTCTATGGGTACCTCTCTCCAGTGAAAGGGTTTTGGCAACATAAGTAAATGCACTCACAGTCTGAACACTAGAAATGGCAGGAGCAATGCACAGTTACAGCACCTAGTCCTAGACCATGGGTAGGCTAACTAAGGCCTGGGGGCCAGATCTGGCCCAATCACCTTCTAAATCCAGCCCGCAGACGGTCCGAGAATCAGCGTGTTTTTACATGAGTAGAATGTGTCCTTTTATTTAAAATGCACATCTGGGTTATTTGTGGGGCCTGCCTGGTGTTTTTACATGAGTAGAATGTGTGCATTTATTTAAAATGCATCTCTGGGTTATTTGTGGGGCATAGGAATTTGTTCATATTTTTTTTTCAAAATATAGTCCGGCCCCCCACAAGGTCTGAGGGACAGTGGACCAGCCCCCTGCTGAAAAAGTTTACAGACCCCTGTCCTAGACTCAACTACACAGGTTGAATGCTTGTGCCAGCGTGCTCTAGTATGGAGGATCTGGCAGCAAATCTCTTTAAATACTCTTCTTTAAATACTAGGACCAGCATCCCCCATCCCCCCCGCGCTTCATAAAACTGAGACCTTTCTGAATAGAGATCTGTGCTGGTTTTCAAAAAGTGAAACTCTAAATCATGTTCACACCCACGCCGGAAATTATTGCAGATATTATAGCTTTTTTACCCATTCCATTAATCATGTACATTTGCATTGCTATAGTTACGTGCCTCTTTTGGAAGGAAGGACGGAACCATTTTGTAAGTCACTTTTCCTCACAGGACACAATGAAAGATTAATAAAAGAAATGTAGAAAGAAAAGTTAAAGCCATGGTTTTCCCAGTAGTGATGTATGGAAGTGAGAGCCGGATCATAAAGAAGGCTGATCGCCGAAGAATGGATGCTTTTGAATTCTGGTGCTGGAGGAGACTCTTGAGAGTCCCATGGACTGCAAGAAGATCAAACACATCCATTCTTAAGGAAATTAGCCCTTAGTGCTCCCTGGAAGGACAGATCGTGAAGCTGAGGCTCCAATACTTTGGCCACCTCATGAGAAGAGAAGACTCCCTGGAAAAGACCCTGATGTTGGGAAATATGGAGGGGAGGGCACAAGGAGAAGGGGACGACAGAGGACAAGATGGTTGGACAGTGTTCTCGAAGCTACAAACATGAGTCTGACCAAACTGCGGGAGACAGTGGAAGACAGAAGTGCCTGGCATGCTCTGGTCCATGGGGTCACGAAGAGTCGGACACGACTGAAAGACTAAACAACAAAAGAAAGAAAAGACATTCAACACCAGTAAATACAGGAAGACACAATTATGTCATTAATTCTGTTTGCTGTATCTAAATTCAGACACTGCATGCAGACTCATCCTAAGCTACCTTTAAGGCAGAAAACTGTGTCATCAGAAAGTAAAAATGGGTGGTTATTCAAGCTTGGTATAAGAAGGCCTTGTTTGATCTGCAAAAGATTTGCTGCAAGACTCCTGCTCTGGGTGCAACAGGTCTGAAGTGGAGTTCAAATCCCATGCAAACAATATAAAATAGGTGGTATTTGGGCAGGAAGGGCCTACGTTTGGCACCTAATTTGCATGCAGGGGGTCCCAAGCTCAGTTGTCTGTGCCTCACAAAGCAACGCTACAAAAGAATCACTTTACCACAGCAACGGAGGAACCACAGACCTGGGGGCCAAATTCTGCCCTCTTAACATCTCTGTCTGGCCCAGGTGACCCTGCACATGCCACACCCCCTTCTTCCGTAGCCACACCTTTCACTGGTCCTGCTTCACACTTTCCCTAGGTAATTTTGCTTGGTTGCAATGCGTCCTTGAGCTGTGGCAATGCCTCCTGCTTCCCTGGATGGAGGAATGTGCATTGTGGAGCTGGTTAATCCCCTGATATTTGGGTGGCTGCAAAGTAGCTTGCTGTACCAAGGTAGGAGTCACATGCATTGCTCTGCCTACTTTTGCCTCCAGCCTCACCCACCCTTGGCATGTGGACACAGAGGGTCGTCCACAAAAGAACAGAACCCACCCCCTGCCCCCCCGAATAACCCTACAAGGCTTCTGGCTGTCAGAAGAGACCATACTGGGTTAGAGGCCGACCAGTAGCCTGACTCAATATAAAGTACCTTAATTCATAGTGTTTCCTCTGTCATGTCAACCACAACCTCAGTCCTGTCTGTAAAAACAGAACAAAAATTGTACAGTGGTACCTCGGGTTAAGTACTTAATTCGTTCCGGAGGTCCGTTCTTAACCTAAAACTGTTCTTAATCTGAAGCACCACTTTAGCTAATGGGGTCTCCTGCTGCCGCCGCGCCGCCAGAGCACGATTTCTGTTCTCATCCTGAAGCAAAGTTCTTAACCCAAGGTAGTTTCTGGGTTAGGGGAGTCTGTAACCTGAAGCGCATGTAACCTGAAGCATATGTAACCCGAGGTACCACTGTACAGGCTTGAGTAGGCCCAGAAACTGTGTTCGGTACTGCAATAACATAAAAAGATTAAGAGGGTTTCTTTGAGAACGTGCAGAGTACACTCCCTCAATCAGATGGGAGGGTTTGAGGATATGACTTTCAACTTGCACAGACTCAGACCCCAGGCAGCCAATGTGGAGCCTGAGGGAAGCAGCCTCAAAACCCACCCTCCATTTTAGCCTTAGGCACAGGAGTGATGGGAGGCAAACTCTGCATCCGGCAGGGTAAGGTAAAGTTAAAGGACCTCTGTCCAGTTGAATTCAACTATGGGGTGTGGCTCTCATCTCGCTTCAAAAAGAGGGAGCCGGCGTTTGTCCACAGACAGCTTTCTGAGTCATGTGGTCAGCATGACTAAACCGCTTCTGGCGCAACGGAACACTGTGACGAATGTCAGAGCGCATGGAAACACTATTTACCTTCCCACCTGTACTTGCACTACTTGCACTGGTGTGCTTTCCAACTGCTTTCCAACTGCTTTCCAACAGGAGCACACTCCGTAGCGGAGATGCAAACTGCCGACCTTCTGATCGGCAAGCCCAAGAGGCTCTGTGGTTTAGTCCACAGCTCCACCCGCTCCCTCCAATCTGAGAGGATGGGCAGAGGTGCCCCTGGGTGATTCTTCATGCTCATTCGTGGCTCCATGAATGGAGGGGGAAAGTAGGCAGAAGGGGAGGGAAAGAACTCTGCAGGAAATCATCATTCCTCCTTCCTAGAATGGAGAGCAGCAGCCCCTCCCTTTGGGTGCGCCCTGCTTGTTGCCATGGCACCCCCACCATTAGTTCCTGGCCAGCGTTGTTCCTTGCTGCTCTGGAAGAAGAGGAAAGATGGCCCATTCCGTATCTCTCCCCACCGTCCTCGTCCCTGAAGAAGAGGACATTGGTGCCACTGAGCGCGCACGGGCCCTGCAATCCACGCGGAGGCTGAGCATGTACCCCAACATCCTTGAGCTCCTGACACTGTATAACAGCTTTGACGAGTTGGAGCTGGACTACCGGTAACACATCAGAGCTGCCTGCAGGGGGCGATGGGGGAAGCGAAGCAAAGGCATTCTTCCTCTCTGCTCCTTCCAATGAAGCTCTGTGGAGAATTCAAAAGCTTGCCTTTATATCTCACCACCATTTTCTCCAAGTGGCTCAAGGAGGCGTGAAAATGATTCTCCCCCATTCTATCCTCAAAACAACCCTGTGGGGAAGGTTAGGTTGAGAAGCTATGATTGGCCCCAAGTCAGTCAGCTTCATGGCTGCCTGGGGGATTTGAACTCAGGTCTCCTAGGTCCTAGTCCAGCAGTCTTACTGCCATACCACAATATAATACACCACATGTAAGACCCAATTGGGTTTGACTCTGGAGCAGATGCTGCTGGCTATTCATAGCTGCTAATTTGTGTTTTACTTTTAAAAATATTGTTATTTATTTATTAGAAATATATAATGCTTAATAAAAAATATGTCATTTACATAAAAAACAATAAAATTATAATAAAATTTCCTTAAAGCTAGATAAAACCCAAACAAAAGTATATATTCCAAAATGAAACTGAACAGTGTTCAAAAGAGAGAGTTAATAATTAAAGAGTCAGGGTCTAGGAAGTCTGGATAAATATAATTTATAAGAGACCTTTAAAGGTCATTACTGTCTTATCTCAAACTACCCGAGAGAGTGTGCATTACAGAGGAGAGGTGCATAGCTTTATTCTGTGCTGCATATTCTATGTTTGTGAGCTGCTGTATGTTCCTCTTTTAAAGGAGGGGCAGAAAATAAAAACTAGATGATAAATAAATGGACTGTCTGGAATGAGGCAGCTTCCCATATATTTCTTCATTTGCTTTCCATTGAGTCTTGAAACCAGAGAATTGTCCTACCAGCTATCCCTCATTTAAGAATTAAATAGTACAATGTATTGCAAATCCCGTCATACTGAATGACTACATGGACACTCCAGATTTAATTGGCAACTCCATGCTTCCTTGTGCAATTCCAGAAGGTTGGCGGTTCAAATCCCCGTGACGGGGTGAGCTCCCGTTGCTCAGTCCCAGCTCCTGCTCACCTAGCAGTTCGAAAGCACGTCAAAGTGCAAGTAGATAAATAGGTACCGCTCCGGCGGGAAGGTAAACGGCGTTTCCGTGCGCTGCTCTGGTTTACCAGAAGCGGCTTAGTCATGCTGGCCACATGACCCGGAAGCTGTACGCCCGCTCCCTCAGCCAATAAAGCGAGATGAGTGCCACAACCCCAGAGTTGGTCACGACTGGACCTAATGGTCAGGGGTCCCTTTACATTTATGTCCCATTAATGCTGTGCACCAGAATTAGTTTCCTGGCATCTCCAGTTTATTCTCCCAGTGTAGAATGGTTTAAAACTGAATTGTATCTCTGAGCCACTTTCTGAACCAGCAAATGCCTCTATCATCCTTGCCATTAAAAATGGATGTTAAACTTTATCACATTGCTATTTAAAGAACTTGTAGATATGATGAGACTTACAAACAGGGAACACTTGCATGTTGCAGAAATGCGATCAGGGGAGTGGTTCTGAGAGATGTTAACGCAGAGGGCTATTTTTAAAAATCGAACTGGCATGTGTCCCCGTTTTGCATTAAGAGTTCCCCCTGCAAATGAGCCAAGTTTAGCCTGGGTGACGTACACATTGACTCATTCTACAGCCAAGAGACTAAGCAGCTGCCTTGACCACCTGTTCCCTGTTGCTGGAAAATCCAGTCATGTTTAGAATAGCAGCCACCTCCCAAAGATTTGCGTGTTGTCGTTTCACCCACCTTGTTAATCTGGGCTTCCAAAACATTGCCACAGTGGAAGTCCAGGGCAGGAAGGAGGGGGACCCCTGTAGAACAACTGAAGAGTGTGCATGGCAGATGTAACCAAATGGCGATCCATCTGTGCTCCCCAGAGAAATAACATTTTGAAATCTAAGCAGGACTTAGCTTGGCCAGTGCCTTGATGGGAGACTGCCTAGAATCCCTTATGCAAGCTGATTTGAAAGCGAGTGTGTGATAAAAGCGAACTCAATAACTGTGTGAGTGACGGGATTTCCTTTTAGAATTATTCATTATTGAGGAACATATATAAACCCTCTTTAAACTTTCTACATACAAGTAGTGTGGAGAGTGGGGACTGTCACTTTTTTGCTCCCCAAAATTTAGAGGGAAACCTCTGAAGCTGGGAGCTTTCTGTACTTTATGGAGTAACCCCGCACAATTTAAGACCCTGATCTAAGCTCTACATTGTGCAGGCAGCTTCCAAAAGTAAAGGAGAAGAGGCTGCTGGATCAGGCCAATGGCCTATCTAGTGCCGCATCCTGTCTTCACAACGGCCAACCAGATGTCTCTGGGAAGCCTGCAGTCTTCATCTGAACATCAGAGAACTCCCCGCTTTTACAGTTTCTAGCAACTGGTATTCAGAAGCATGTAGGTTGGTGACCATCATTGCCTCCTGTGGCAGTGAGTTCCATAGGTTAACTGTGCTTTGTGAAGAAGTACATTCTTTTATCCTGAATCTTCCACCTTCAGCTTCATTGGGTGTCCACGAGTTCTGGTGTTATGAGAGAGGAAGAAAAACTTTCCTGTATCTACTTCCTTGCTGCTGTGCAAAATTTGTATAGACTTCTGCTTCAGAAGTTCACCCTCCAGCTCATGAACAATAGGGAGTGGAACGGAGCTTCACATGCCTGTCCACTCTCTTGCATTGCTTTTACACATGAGTAAAACACTTGAACGAGGCAATAACTTAAAAGCTTAATGGATAGTTTAGCAGATTATTGCTACTTTAAGCTTCACATTTGTTCTGTATAATATCTTTGCTGTTTCAACTAACTATATTTCAACAAAAAAATTCCATAGGCACACGATTTCAGATAACCTGAAAATAGGTTTTGGGATCTCAGATCATGCTACGCAAACAGACACAAGTGAAATAGGAGATATAAAGGTCTTTATAGAAACGACAAGAACTTTATTACAGGTAAGCTGTTTTCTGCCCATCTCTCAAGCAGAGCTTTGCTGGAATACATATGTGGCACTGTAGCTGTTTACATGGGAGGCGGGTGGCACTGTGGTTTAAACCACTGTGCTGCTTGGACTTGCCGATCAGAAGGTTGGTGGTTCGAGGCCCAGCAACGAGGTGAGCTCCCGTTGCTCTGTCCCAGCTCCTGCCAACCTAGCAGTTCGAAAGCACACCAGTGCAAGTAGATAAATAGGTACTGCTCCGGCAGGGAAGGTAAACGGTATTTCCGTGCACTGCTCTGGCTTCGCCAAAAGCGGCTTAGTCATGCTGGTCACATGACCTGGAAAAACTGCCTGCGGAAGCGGACAAACGCCAGCTCCCTTGGGCTGTAAAGCGAGACGAGCGCCGCAACCCCAGAGTCATTCGCAACTGGACTTAAGTGTCAGGGGTCCCTTTACCTTTAGCTGTTTACATAAAGTAGCTAGTCCTTATTTTGTGCCAACAACAGCCATTTTTAACCATTCTAATTTAACATCTGCATTCATTCTTGCTTCAGAAATCTTGGCTATTTTTTTCATTCCTTTCATTGTCAAAGTCCTTATTGCCACTATTATCAACTGTAGATAGCATATGCAGGGGGAAAGTGAGATCAAACTGTTTATGAGGCATATGTGTGCAAGCCTAGAGAAGTTTCCCAACCTTGGGCCTCCAGCTGTTTTTGAACTACAATTCCCATCATCCCTGACCACTGGTCTTGCTAGCTAGGGATGATGGGAGTTGTAGTCCAAAAACAGCTGGAGGCCCAAGGTTGGGAAACACTGGCCTAGAGGAAGCTAGGCTCGTCCTTGTAATGCTAAGCCTTAAAACTTGTAATGCTGAGCTGTAGCTTAGCACAGGTGTGAGAAACCTCTGGTCTCCTACAGATGTTGCAGGACTACAGTTCACATCATCCCTGTCGGCCATGCTGCCTGGGATTGATGGGAGTTGTAGTCCAACAATATCAGGGTGCCCCCAGGCTCCCTATCCCTGGTTTTCACTGCTCTGTCCAAACTAACCCACTGAAACAGGTATGCAATTATGGCAGGTGTCTGGGTGTGGTTGTATTGGGTTAAGATGCCCCTTCCCAGGCCAGTTTCATTGAGATCACACACAGACTGGCACAGTCTGTGTGTGGTGCTGTTCATTTAGTGTGCTGAAACAGCTTGTTTGGTAGCTCCATTCTGTTCAACAGCCACATAATAAATCGTTTTGAATGAGCGTGCCATTAATCCTTTTGTATTTTCAGTTCACAGACAGGCTCTACAATGATTTTGCTATGTACCGAAAGATCCTTAAAGCGCAGTATGAGGAAAGAATACAGGAAGAGGCAACCAAGCTCTGGCTAGCCATAAATGACAGGCTAAAATACATTGATGACTTTTACAAGCAGGTACAGGGCAACTTTCCTCATTCCGCTTTAAGCATCAAAGTGCTGAAGTGTAAAGCATCAATGTGAAATCTGTGTGAAGGTTTTGTGTTTGCTATTTGGTTAAAGCAGTGTGTGTGTGTGTGTGTGTGTGTGTGTGTGTGAGAATATCATATGCTGGCAGCTAGCAGTACAATACAGAAAGCACATTTACACCACCATTACCCTGTAATTCCCTCGCTGTGCTATAAAGCACTATAGAACTCAGCCTAAGAACCAGCCCCAAACTGGAGCTCTTTTTTGTTGTTGGCAGGGTGGTGAGAGAGAGATTGTTGAAAGGGTCTCCCTTCCTTTTCCTTTCCTCTCTTTTTAAAACAAGTGATTATGTTTATATGTTTTTGATTTTTAAAAAATCAGCCTTTCAGTTTGGGCATGTGTTACAGCAATTGTCAGCACAATCGCTTGTTCACTGCTTAATCAAAAATAAGCATGAGCTGAGTTCCATGAGATATAGTTTCAGGTTAGCGTCTGTAAGGTGGCTCAGCACCATTATTCTGCGATGTTCCAATTGCATTCAGAACAGTGGGATATACACTACGGATATGATCCAGGGATTGATTGTGCTGAGCCCCAGCAGAGCCAGCACAGGCAGCTGAGCCCTGGCAAGCCCTGGGCACGGTCTGATATCTGCAGGGTTCATGTGCAGTCAATGCTGACACAGCAGGGGACCGGACAGAACAGCCGCCTGGTCCCCCCCTGACCAGAGAACAGGATGCTGTGGGCTTGTGGCTCCACCTAAAGGCAATCCATTGTAACTGCTTCTACTGTACCAGTGTGTGCTTGGGTGTTGCAAGGGCTAAAGGTGTTGGAAGAGGCAAAAACACACTTGAGGATTGTACCTTTGCTCCAAAGAGCAAAGATAATGACAGAATTTTTTTCCTTCCTTCCTTCCTTCCTTCCTTCCTTCCTTCCACGTTCTCTCCTTCCTTCTTGTTGCATTTCTATCTCACCTTTTTCTCCAAGGAGCTCAAGGTGGTGTACACAGTCCCGCCCCCCATTTAAGCCCCACAACAACCCTGCGAGGTAGGTTAAGGCTGAGAGATAGTGGTCACCCAGTGAGCTCCATGGCTGAGCAGGAATTTGAACCCTGATCTACCATGTCCTAGTCTGACACTCTAGCTACTGTGCCACACTAGCTTGAATACATCTTTTTTATTTTGAAATTTACAGTTGGGCAGCACTTTTTTTTACTGGGACCAACCAAAACATCCTAAGAAAGGCACTGCCCAACAGTGGACTTTGAAACATTTCCTTGCGGGCTTTGCCTTTTACCGTTTCGATAATCCGTAAAAAGTTAAATCTCGCCCTTCAATTACAGAAAGAGGAGAAAATGCGATATAGCTACCAGCAACAACTATGTGATGCACTTGCAATTCTCAAAACAAACTATACGGTGAGTTTTTGAATTATTGCTACTGTGTATATTTTATTTACAGTATCTGACACAGCGCAGGGTGCAGCACACCCTGGTTTGCTTGGTTAAGGAATTCAGAGTTGGAATGCCCCAGCTAAAAACCTGGCCCCATGAGCCAGGGCACAAAAAAAGCATTTCTTAAGGTCAGGTGCAAACGTCATACAAGCAGATGTGGTATCCTTGTGCAGGCTCTGGGATTCACCCCTGCTCCTGGCTGAACTGTTCGTAAATAGCAGAAGCAGCTACTGGTGCTGGAACGCAGGTGCTCCCCACCTATCCCTTTCACCCATCAGATCATAGCTGGTCATATAGTTGTAGAGTTGGACCAAATGGATCATCTAATCCAACCCCCTGGAATGCAGGAATCTTTCGCCCCACCTGGGGCTCCAACCCACAACCCTGAAAGTCTCATGCTCTATCAACTGAGCTGTCCATCCAGACACATCCCTCCCTTCCCCCACACCCTTCCTCTGCTACCCCTAACTACTGAAATAAAACAAGAAGTTTGCTTCTGTAGGTAGCTGGCAAACACCGTGTGCCCAGGTAGACTATGGTGTCCATTCCCCTGTTCTCCTCCCAAAACTGCAATTTCCAAAGCTCTCTGTGAAGAATCTGGGAATTGTAGTTCTGGGAGGGGAATTGTGGGGCGGCCTACTGGCAACGCTCAGCACCCTAAACTACAGCTCCCAGAATTCTTTGGGGGAAGCCATGGCTGTTTAAAGTGGCACCATAGTGATTTAAATGTAGGGTGTGGATGTAGCCAAAGTCAGGCATGATTTAGTGTTACAAAAACCAATCCAGCTGTTGCTGCTGTGCCTTCTGACTGCGATCAAGTGCTTTGTGTCTCTCATTAACGCTCCTCTTTCCTTGGCAGAAATATTTCTTACTTGACCCATCCGAAGAAGGTGGAGAAACCATGCTTTCAAAGTTACAGATACTGAGGGGCAAGCTTGAGGAGCAGGCTGCTACAATTGAAAATTTGGAGGCAGAGGTAACGAGGCTTAAACAAATGTCCCCTGAAAAGGTAGGTGGTTTTCCAAAGCCTTTAGCACAGAACGAATTAAGTCCTTAACCCGAGGTACCACCGTAAAGCCCTTAACAACTTGGGACCAATTTACCCACATGTGCCCACTCAACTACTCTGATGGGCGGAACTGGCACTACAACAGGGACCACATAATACCCGTTCCACATTTTTAAGGACTCAGTTGTTTAGTGTGGCAGGGTGGGAATGTTGTGGATAGTAGGAGAGGATATATTGATTAAATATTATCCTTTCTCACTCACACTAGTGAGCTAGTAACAGAGCACATTCCTTATACATTGCTGGGAGGAAGTTGATGGATTTGTTAGAATCATTTGAGTTGAGCAATCCTGTCTGGCTTGTCCAGATTGGATTGTTCCTGGTAAATTTCCCCTTAAAAACAAGGATGACACAACAGTCTTCTTCTAAAAGTAATGATAAAGTTTACTTACATTCAGTTCACAGTATTGTCCTGGAGGCAGGCTTTAATCTTGTAGTCACAGTTACAGCTGTAGAGAAAAGAAGTCTGAGCTAGGCCTCACACTTTCTATCTTGCAGCTTCCATCCTCTGTAAGGATGAGCCTTGTGCTGCTGGCTAAGAGCCAGCAGAGGAGTCCGAAAGGTGAAATGGGAAAAAGATAAAAAAGAGTCAAAATAGGAAGATGGCTGCTTGACTGGCCCTTTTATAGAGTCTGCTAGGGCCACGCCCATCTACCGGGTCACACACGGGGGAAGGAGGCCCCAGAGCAGGTTTGAGAGGAAGTCCTCCCTTTTCTGGCGCAACATTCCCCTGCCTGTCCACTCTAGGAAACAGGAAATGTTGTATTTGACTGCTACAATGAATGATACATCCCACAGGCAGCACCCAGTGCTGGATTACCAAATAGGCAGAGTAGGCATTGGTCTGTGGGCCCTACGCCTTTTAGGGGCCCCACAACAATGGGTCAAAATAATATTGATTTGATCTTGAAATAAAATTACAATCAAGCTTTCTTAGTTCAGTGTGAGGGGGGCCCTGAGATTTTTGACTGCCATGGAACTCCCTGTCTATTGAGATCAAGCCTCCGCTGAACTCCTTTCGGCACCTGCTAAAAACCTCTTTGTTTAGACCAGCCTACCCAGATGCTTAGAAAGTTAAGGTAATTTTAATCTTAGTATTTCAACTTTTGTATGTTTCAAAGTATGGTTGCAGGTTTTTCTTAATTTTATTGTTTTATCTTTTTGTAAACCGCTTTGAGGTTGTTGTTTTTTTAAAATAATAATCAAGCAGTGTATAAATTGTGTGATATAAATAAATAAAAATAAATAGGAGTAGCTGGTAAACGTTGTTAATGTAGAAAGGCAAATGTATTTCCCTCTAGGACTGAGTTGCTTAGTCATAGCTGTTCTTATGTTATTCTGATGATACTCCATTATGGAAAGTCTTTGGACTGGGTTGTCTGCATGGTGAATTGGGTCTCACTCCTGTTTCTAAACGATAGATGATTAAATAGCAAATGTACCCTAAATTCCATCAAAGGACTCAACAAGTGATACTGGGGTTTAGTTTTTAAGCACTTTCTTATAACATACAGTTTTGCAGTGGGTAAATTGCAGCATGAAGTTAGCAACTCAGAAACTACATAGGGTGATAAAGCTTTGAAGCCTCCAAAATGACTTACGTTTTGATGGCCATCCACGTTCATATTTCGTATCTATCTTCTAAGCCAGGGGTTGGCAAGGTTTACCTTGCCTGGACCTGTTCACTCCAGCAGAGATCACTCCGTGGGCTGGATTGCACGAGCGCCTGTGATTTCCGGCATCTGCGCAGAAGCAAGTCCCCGCGCTGTGCCAGTTTAGCTCAGCGCACAGGGACTCACCTGATGGGCGGCTCAGTTCAGGGGCGGCTCATGGGCCTGTTAAACGACCCCCATGGGCTGCTTGTGGTGCATGGGCCTTAGGGTGCCGACCTCTGTTCTAAGCAAAAAAGAACTGTTGCTGTGGCCAGATGGTAGGGAGAGCCTCACCACAAAGCCTTCCTTCTGTGACAAATAGCTGCAGAATGCTGCAGAAAACCCTCCCTTTGCTCATTTTGATAGTGTCCTTGCTGCAGCAAGGCTAATTGTTTTATTTACAGTTCTTATTTATGACAGATGGTGGCGCTAGAGCTATAGATTCACCATGCAAAGCCCACAAAACTGAAGCTACAGCACAACTAGATTTTAGAGAACTGTCTCTTACAAACAGACTGCATTTGATTGTAAAACATTTTTTGTCAATCTGTGTAAATAATAGATTCCAAATAGTTGCTGTTGTTCATTATGATGGTGCTGGTGACAAGCATTGTTATCAGTATTATTATTATTACTGTTATTATTATTGATATTCCCTTCCTCTCCTCCCACCACTGCCCCCATATACTCTTGCTCTGCAGCAGATTGGGGGAGGGATGTGGAGCGCTGCTGTAGAGAGGGGGATCAATTTTGCTATATAGTAGAATCATAGAATTGTAGAGTTGGAAGGGACCACAAGGGTCATCCAGTCCTACCCCCTGCAACAAAGGAATCTTTTGCCCAGCGTGGGGCTTGAACCCACAACCCTGAGATTAAGTGTCTCATGCTAGTAGTAGCAATAGTAATCTATATGCCTTTTTTTAGCCCAAAGGCCCCCAAAGTAATATGCAGCGGAATTCAAGGCAGTAAGATAACAAGATAAAATTAATTTCAGTTATGATCCTTGTGGCTCACAGCACAGTGAGCTGTTGATGCGTGAGTTCTGCCACAGCTAAGGAGCTAGCCTTTTAAGCCTCTTAAGTCCTGAAACAGTTCTTTAAAAGATCCTTTGAAACCGTGGATTTACTGTGTAACCACATAGAGTGGAACGATGTCTCAGGGGACTTTTGACTAATCGTTTCTTTGTACTGTGTGATGTTTATTAACACCCTCTGGCAGATCCTTAACTGGAGAAATCCTAGAGGGTTTGGGGAAGTATTTTGGGCAGTTAAATAAAACAAAAAGGAATCGTGTCAAGTCCAATGAAGCAACTAAGTAAGAACATTTTTCTGAAACCCATGGCTTATACCGAGGGGGGGGGGGCAATGGTAGGGACTCACTTTAAATTGCCTGTTATGAGCCCATGTGCTTTTGGAGGGTTATATACCAATTTTAGCTTCAATAATTGATGCCGCTTCCTAATTAATTGTAATTATTTCTAAAGAAGAACAGCTGCAGATTAATATAATGGATGACTTCTCACATCTCTGCATTTTGGCCACTGATTCCCATAGACCTGAATGGGTGTCAAGTGCTTGATCACTCTGATTATCACCTACTCCTGTACTTACATGATCATCAGCACTTAGCTTTTTTCTTTTTTTCTTTGAGCTTTTTTATTTTGTGTAAATGCCCAGAGAATTTACACAAATGGACAGTATACAGATGATGGTGGTGGTTGTGGGGATGATGATGGTGGCTTTTGTAAACTGTGTTTTATTATCTGTGCCCAGAGAACTTGGATAGCATACAGATGATGAAGATAAAAATATAACCTTGAAACAGTCCCTTTGATTTCAATAGGATTAACTCAATAGCAAAACTCTGTGTACAGCAATATATGTATATCCTACTTCACATCCCAACCCTAAACATATTTTACTTGGAGTTAATCCCATTTTGTTCAGTAGCACTTCCTTCTAAGCAAGTGTGTTTTTATTTTAATGTAACTTACTCAGATTCTCCTGCAAATTATTCAACTTGTTCAGTTCTGGTTTGCAACCAGTTAAGCCAATGTAGCCACTTCACAACATGGGAGAGAACAGTAAACCATTCCATGGTCTGAGCCGATCATAATGACAAAATGTACCAGACACAGAAGCATTCTGAGCCAGCATTTGACACACAGTTGTGTTCTGATAGAAACACCTTGTGGCTGACACAGACATGTGAGCCACTCTGGGAAAGTATTTGAGGGGATGAGTAGGAATCCCCATATGTCAGGGACTGGGCAGATGAAGAGGAATGGTGGAGACCACCTCCCCAGGGGCCTTCCAAAGAGGAGGAGGAGATAGTATAGATCTGGAGGGCCCAGGTCACACCCTAGGAGAAGAGGGAAGAAGTTGGGAAATAATGGAATACAAGGAGCAGGAACCAGGTAGCCTAGAACAGGCAGAGCCTGAGCAGCAGCTGACTGACACACTGTCACTTGAGAGTACAGTGGTACCTCAGGTTACAGACGCTTCAGGTTACAGACTCTGCTAACCCAGAAATAGTACCTCGGGTTAAGAACATTGCTTCAGGATGAGAACAGAAATTGTGCAGCGGCAGCAGGAGGCCCCATTAGCTAAAGTGGTACCTCAGGTTAAGAACAGTTTCAGTTTAAGAACAGACCTCCAGAACGAATTAAGTTCTTAACCCAAGGTACCACTGTATCCCAGAACCTGTTCACTCCCCAAAAACCAAGTTGAAAATAGCAGAAAAGAGGGCTCAAAGGTTGGTGGCACTTAACAGCTGCCGTAGGAGGTAGGAGGAGTCTGAGGAATAGGAAGTGCAGAGAAGAGAAGGTGAAGCTTCACTCAAGGCAACATCAGATAATGAACGGTGTGGATGGAATTTTGCCCTGGTAATTCTAATAATAAAAAGGAACTGAAAAGCTCGCTTTCCCCCTGTCTCTCTGCTTTACTGGGCAGGCAGCCAGTGGCCACCGACAGCACCCTGACACCAGGGATAGCAATAAAATTAATTGATTAATCAAATAAACCAGACTCTTTGAAAAGTTGGTGCTGCACAGAGCACAAGTCCGAGTGCAAGGGACAGCCAACCACTTTCACCTGCACTTGAATCTTGAGGCCAGCCTCAGCTTGGTGGCAAAGTTGCACTGCTAGATTGTAAGCAAGCTTAAGATTTTGTGATGGGGCTTTACATAAGTATAGGGAAGTGGGGCCCTACCACCGGGCCTGCCCCCAAAGTTGTGTCCCTTCTTCCAGCTCCAACCAGTTCCTTCTTGCATGGTTGATCTCTGGTGCATACCTTGGCTGCATGAAGGTTCCCATCTTACATGTGCTGCATGCATAGCCAGGGGTAGGTGGGGGGGGAGCTTGGTTGCCAGATGTGACCCCATTCATCCTTTGACGCATCTTGTGAACACCCCTGGTTGCGCAGGGCTTCTGATTGCATAGAGGAACTCTCACAAGGACAGGTAGTAAACCATGCAGACCTTCCCTCAAGGCATAGAGGCCAGGGGTGATGGATCAGGGGGACAGGTAGGTCAGTGAGGTGGAGCTGGTGGACACCATCCGGCTTGCCTTTACTCCGATGGTGTCAGGGTGCTGCTGACGGCTGCTGGCTCACCCCCCAGGAAATCAAACGCAGAGAAAGAGAGAGCTTTTCGGTTCTTTTATTTCTACAGGATCACAAGAAGACTCAAGAAGAGCACCTTACTCTAAAGCCCATGCTCCTCATAGCAAAGCTCCACCCCCCTCTGGCCATTAATTCCTATCAATCAGACTCCTCCTGCTGCTAACAGTGGCTACTGAGTGCAGACTTCCTTTGGGCTCTCTGTTCAGTAATTCACATAGAATGTCTGCTTCTCGGAAAGGGAGAGGGCTCTGGTAAACTGTTCAGAGACAGTGTGTCACATGGCTGCTGCGCAGATTCTAACACAGCTGACTCCTGCCTCTGTTCAATGCCACCTTGCTCCTGTTTTTCATCACTCATTATTTCCCAACTTCTTTCTTTGCTGCCAAGGAGTGTGGTGGAGTCTCCTTCTTTGGAGGTCTTTAAGCAGAGGCTTGACAACCATATGTCAGGAGTGCTCTGATGGTGTTTCCTGCTTGGCAGGAGGTTGGACTCGATGGCCCTTGCAGTCTCTTCCAACTCTATGATTCTATTCTCTTCTTCTTCTTCTTCTTCTTCTTCTTCTTCTTCTTCTTCTGGGGTGTGACCTGTCTCAAACCACAAGTCTAGGTCTATACTCTCTGCCCCTTCCTCCTCTCTGGAAGGTTCCGGGGTTCCTCCACCAGTCCTCCTCACCTGCCCAGTCCCTGGCAGATGGAGCCATTTCATGCAATACACACATGGAATGGGCGGGCAGGAGGGAGGGAGACAGGCCAAAATCTGTGACTTGAGCACAGCCAGGCCTTTCCCTTCATACACAATGGATGCCTGTTGAATGCATGTTTTACCTGATCCAGCACAACAAGCAAACAGGGAGATGGTTCTGCTCCACCAACTTAGGGCATCTGCAGCCAACCAACTGAAGTTCCCCCCTCCCCCCCCCCAAGAGATCAAGCTGCTAGCATTTTATCTAGTGGAGAGAGGGTGGACAGTAGCAGTTTTAATGAAAAAGAGAGTCCTCCCTCCCCAAATCCTCAAGGGCTCGCAATCTAGCCAGCTAACATGAACACCAACCAGGCACAAAGGAGGACAAAGAAACAAAGGAATTGGGACTTTTTAGTAGTGAAGAGTAAGTGAAGGGCCTCTGTGGATGCTCTCTGTATAATAGTGCAACAAACACACAGCTGTTGTACATCATTACTTTTTTTTTTATGTCCTGAGATGGCAGAAGAAACTGAGAGCAGGGGGAAATACCAAGAAAATGTGCAGAAGGAATATGTTTCCCGGGGACAGAGTTGCTGTTGCATGTTGATCATTTTTTCCTAGCGTTCAAATGTCAATACTTTGTTGCTGAAAAACACAGCTCTCCCACTGTTCACCATTTAGTGCACCTCTTGCAATAATTTGCAAAGTTTGGTTCAGAGAGTTTGCCACAGATACTTGTCCTGTGGCTGGAATGTTCATTCCCCCTCTTCTGTTCTGAAGTAAACCTCTTCTGTTGATGGCAGACGATGTTGTTGTTGTTGCTGCTGCTGCTGCTGCTGTTATGAATTCAGATTATACAGGGCAGTTTTTAAAAATGCAGGTGATTTACTACATAGCTGTCATCAATAGTTAAACATCACAACAATATTTTTTTAGATAGATAGATAGATAGATAGATTCTTTATTGTCATTACACAAGTGCAACATTGCACAAGTGCAACGAAATTGGATGCCATCCCTTAAAAACAACAAGCAAAACAACAACAACAACCAAACAAACCACATTCCAGCCGCACCCACACCCACACCCATCAAACTCCCAGGTCACACTATCGAGTTACAGCATTTAAAAAGGCCACAGCTCTTGGATAGAAACTATTTTTCAGTCTATTTGTCCTTGACTTGATGTTTCTATATCTCCTGCCAGAAGGCAGTAGTGCAAACAGACTGTATCCCGGGTGAGATGCATCCTGCAGGATGTTGTTTGCTTTCCTAAGACAACGGGAACCGTACAGTTCTTCCAAAGATGGGAGAGGATGACCAATAATCCTTTGGGCTGTGGTTATGACCTTCTGGAGCACCTTCCTCTTCCTAGCTGTACAACTGGAGAACCAGGCACAAATACAGTATGTGAGAATGCTCTCTATGGAGCCTCGGTAGAAGGACACCAGCAGTCTCTCACTCAGATTGTTCTTCTTTAAAAGTCTGAGGAAATAAATTCTCTGCTGGGCCTTCTTCACCAGAGCAGTGGTATTTGCGCTCCAAGTCATGCCCTGATCGATAATCACTCCCAAAAACCTGAATTCCGCCACCCTCTCCACCCGTTCCCCTTTGATATACAAGGGCTGAATGTCCACCTTTTTTTTCCTGTAATCCACCACCAATTCCTTGGTCTTAGCCGTATTAAGAGCCAGATTGTTCTCTCCACACCAAACACAAAGCCGCTCCACCTCGTCCCGATAGGCGGACTCATCCCCTCCTGAAATGAGCCCCACCACCGTAGTGTCATCAGCAAACTTGATGATTTTGTTGCTGGGATAGATGGCTGTACAATCATACGTATAGAGAGTATAGAGCAGGGGACTCAACACACAACCCTGTGGTGAGCCGGTGTTAAGGCTAAGGGCTGTGGACATATGTGACCCCACTCTAACCCTCTGAGAACGTTCTGACAAAAAATCCAAAACCCAGAGACAGGTGGAGTTGGAGAGTCCAATCGCCTCTAGCTTGGACACCAGTCTATGGGGGAGGATAGTGTTAAAAGCAGAGCTAAAATCCACAAACAGCAGCCTCACATAACTCCCCGGCTGCTCCAGATGGGACAGAGCAGCATGGAGAGTGATAGTGATAGCGTCTTCCGTGGATCTATTTGCCCTGTATGCAAACTGGTAGTTGTCAAAAGTTGATGGAAGACAGGAAATTATATGACGGCGCACCAGTTTCTCAAAACACTTCATGATGATTGGAGTCAGTGCAACTGGTCTGTAGTCGTTCAAACTACTGATTGTAGATTTTTTAGGCAGAGGAACAATAGTTGACGACTTCAGGCAGGGTGGGACAATAGACTGGTGTAAGGACTTGTTGAAGATCTTAGTAAAGACCTTCGCCAGCTGATCCGCACAGCCCTTCAACACCTTTCCCGTGATGCCATCAGGTCCAGCAGCCTTCCTCGGATTCACCATCCTCAATACCTGTCTCACCTCATGCTCCTCTACAGTGAATGAGGGGCCCCTATGGGCTGGTGGCTGTAATACCGGCGTCTCAGGTGGCTCCTTCTCGAAGCGAGCAAAGAAAAAGTTAAGCTCCTCCGCCAGCAAGGGGTCACCATCGACAGCACCAAGGTTAGGTTTGTAGTTGGTAATATGCTGAATCCCCTGCCACATCTGTCTTGTGTTGTTACTCCTTAAATTATCCTCAATCCTCTGCCTATAGACCAGTTTTGCCCGTCGAATACCCCTCTTCAAGTTTGCTCTTGCCACACTGTAAAGCTGCACCTCGCCCGACCTGAAAGCCCTATTCCTTTCCCGCAACAGGCACTGGACCTCTCTATTCATCCAGGGTTTCTGATTGGGATAAAACCGGATGGATTTATTTACTGTGACAGTGTCTGTGCAGTGATTGATATAGCACAGAACTGCCGCCGTGTGCTCCTCCAGGTCTGAACGATCGAA
This sequence comes from Podarcis cretensis, assembly GCF_951804945.1. NCBI lineage: Eukaryota > Metazoa > Chordata > Lepidosauria > Squamata > Lacertidae > Podarcis > Podarcis cretensis. Next base: position 22,924,285 of record NC_137181.1, read on the forward strand.
AATATCCCAATTGGTTCTCTCAAAACAGTCCTGCAGCTGGTGGATAGCGCCTTCAGGCCAGATTTTAACAGTCCTTGATATTGTGGGAGCCCGTTTCCTGAGTGGGATATATGCTGGTACCAGGAACAGAGACATATGGTCGGACTGGCCCAAATGTGGCAGCTGTAAGGCCCTATAGCCGTGATTTACATTCGAATAAACTTTATCCAGTGTCTTGTCCCCCCTTGTGGGACATTTCACATGCTGATAGAGCGTTGGGAGCACTGTTTTAAGTTCAACATGATTGAAGTCTCCCGCAATGATGTGCACAGCTTCAGGATGCTTGTCTTGCTGGCTGCTGATAAGGCTCTGCAGGCATCCCAGAGCCAAGTTGGCATTGGCATCTGGTGGCACGTACACACCAGTTAGCATAACAGCTGTAAACTCCCTAGGGAGATAGGCTGGTCTGCATTTAACAGCCACATATTCCAAATCCGGTGAACAGTAACTGCCCACGGTCTTAGAATTATTGGACCAGCATTTGTTCACATATACACACAGCCCCCCTCCTTTGGTTTTTCCGAAGTCCATGCCTCGGTCATGACGATGTACCACACAGCCTTCCAACTGAATAGCCGTGTCTGGTATGGACGGTTGAAGCCATGTCTCAATGACAAATAAGACGCAGCAATCTTTTACGAGACTGTTCTTTGCTGCCAGCAGCCTCAATTCATCCATCTTGTTGGCAAGAGATCTCACATTAGCAAGAAATATGCTAGGGAGTGGTGGTTTAGATGGACTCCTCTGCAATCTTACCAGGACGCCGGCCCGACAACCCCGCCTTTGCCTCCTGTCTCTACGCCGCCTTCGCCTCCTCCCTGGAGGCATAGTAATCCATGGAGAGCCCGGTGGCCTGGCTACTCCCACAGGAGCGTTATCTGGGCGAAAATAATCAGCTCTCACAGCTTGTTCACACTGTAACCCGACCTTCAGAAGTTCCTGCCTGCTATAAATCTTTCTTGCCCGGCCAAACATACTCAGAACAAGTAAAAATAATGAAAACAAAACACTAAAAACAAAACAAAACGCTGAAAACAAAAGGAGAGCACTGAGCCGCAGCGTCTCTGCGCGCCGCCATTAAAAAAGGTCCATTCTCAAAATGTATTGCAAAAATATCGCCAGCAGCTCAGAAGCATCACTAATATATGAGCCCATAAGAACCAGCTCATCATATTTCAGCAAATTCCCTGGGAAAAGAAGAAAGTCCTGGCGCTAAAGTAATATTAATGTCAGCATCTGGCAGGCCTTGCATGGGACAGCATTCCCTATATGAGGGACAACTGAAATGGCCTTCTCCATTGTTGCCACCTTCCAAAATTCCCATGTAAGAGGCCACCTGAAGAACATACTCAGGTGCCAATCTTAAGGTCCAGGAATATCCATGTCAAAAGATGTGTTTCATCGAGTATTTGCGTCCCAAGTTTGAATATTGTTTAATAATATTTTAGCCTTATTTGAAGGATGGGATTGGCTTAGGCCCTCCTCTTTCTAACTCTCCCTCTCTCTTAGCTCAACGATGCCAACTCGGTTTAATTCAACATGAAGTGAGGCAAGACATTTCAGAATATAATTATCTGAGAAAAACAATTGGGGAAAATTCACCTCTCCCTTCAGAAATATTCAGCAACATTTCTTCCCACCCACACCACAGTTTTTCTGCCCTAAATAGAACAGATGGGGGGGGGGCATTTCCCCTTAGCTCTGAACTGGGCTATGAATTGTACTTATAGCAAGCACAAAGGTTGGAAAACGATAGAAATGATTACATTTTAAAAATGGCACCCTTCTGTAAAGAAGCATCTCCTGTTTTATCTCACAACAACCCTGTGGGGTAGATTTGGCTGAGAGAGGGTGACTAAGTCTAAAGTCACCCAGTGGGGTTCATGACAGAGTAGATATTTGAACCCAGATCTCTCTGGTCCCAGCCCAGCACTCAAGGCACTTAGAATGAAGGGGGGCAGGCTTGGAAACCATCAAGATAAATCACATTTCGGTATAAATATGTTCCAGGCATTGTCTGCTAGTTTTCCTTCTTCTATATCTTCAGATGATCTTAAGAGGGGAAACCTGCTTTCGAAACTAATCAGAAAGACAAGTTTCCTTTAAATAATTACTAGCCATCGTGTTAACTAGCTTTGGGACTTTTTCCCATAAGGATATCAGAAATCCACATGATGTTCTAGTGGCCATTGCAAAGTCGCGTTTCAACTTTCTTCTGAGAGCTTTTTTCCATCTTGTTGAAAAGAAATATGCGGCAGTAAAAATCTCGACAGCCATTTGACAATCTATGCAAATGTGTTAAATAGCTTTGAAGCAGACAAGAAGAAAGGGTGGCTCTCCCAATAAGCTTGGATGCATACGAAGTCCTTTCCATAATGAACGTGGCAAGATTTTAACAAAGGGCATGCATAATAAAAATGTAAATGAGTTTGCTTTACCAAAAGTATAACTTTAAAGTCTTTTGTTGCGTGCTGTCCTGGAACTTGCCTACAAGGTTATCACTGTTCGCATGGAGATTTAAACCAGAGTCTTCAATGGCATTTGAAAAAAAAAAAGGAAACCCTTGGACGGCCTATGTGTGACGTGCATGCAAAGTTATCTTAATGTTCAGAATATGAATTGCCTCTGGGTGGCTCCGGCATGAAGCAGAAAAACCAACTGTGTTGGTATCAGGCTGCCTGATGGACTCCATGTGGCTCCCAGCCTGGAAATTTCACCGATTTGACGTCTGATGTGCTCCTCATGGCAATGGCAGTGCTGTCACCGAGAAACGGCACAAAAGCGACAAGCCCCCCCCCCCTTTCTCCTTAGCCGCGCACTTTGCAACCCCCTGGAGTTGCCTGCCCATGGCTTCTCTTGCCTGCCTAGTTACGGACAGCACTTCATAAGCACAGAGAGAAGTGTGGGTGGATAGGCCCCAGCTGCCTTCCTGGATGCAGGCCCCACAATAAATTGGCCTGAATGATGAGGGCAAACAAACAGTATGATATGCATTATTCCTGTCAATAACGTGTCCCCATGTGTTACAGTCTTTGTATGTAGGGTTCCGCAGCCTTTCTTCCGGAAAGTTCTATTTAGTCCCCTTAGTTCCCCCTCCCATTCATATTATAACTAATATGACAGGATTCAGAAAAATGATATGATCGCTTGCATTGTATAATTACTGTGTGTGCCCCCACCCCCCCGGCCGGCGGCATATTTACATTGTGTGTTTGTGGTGGTGTTTTTCCTTTTACGCCTCACGGTTTTGAAAACAGGCGGCTTCTTAATCTTGCAGGTCGTACATGATTTAATGATTGAAAAAGAATTGCTTCAGCAAGCAAACTCGGAGTTGAAAGGAGAAAACGCTACCCTGCTTGACAAGCTTAAACGCCTTCAAGAAGTTATAAAACTCAAAGTGAAAGAAATTACTAATTTAGGTAAATTTTCCTTATAGAACAAGAAACTGATTTTATTTTATTTTATTGAAATTTTGTAGAAATTATTCAGAGCCTAAATTGATCCAATAAGCATAGCATGGTAATTATTGTTTTTCCCCCATTTTCTCTGTAATTTGAGGTGGTCTTGAACACTTTCAGAAGTAGTAGAAAGTAACCTTGTTTCAGTGTATGTTTTCCTTGTATTTACCAATGGGGGGGAGAGAGAAAGGTTTGTTATTTACACAAATGTTGAGACTTCTTATATTTACAGTTCCACATGATTATGTTGTACAATACTGTGAAAGAATTTTCTCCAAAGTCTTCATTTTAACAAATACCTATTCTTCTAATAAACCAATAGCTCATACCTGCTCCTATGTAGTACCCATCTGACGATGAAGTATAAGAAGAAATTCATTTTAGTGAGGTGTATAATAGACATTACAATACATCTGCAGCGGGGTGATATGCTATGTTTTGCTAGTTATTTCAAGGCAGAGCTGATGTCCCAGAGCCTTAATTAGTTATATATTTTACCAATTCCTCTTTTAGAAAAGGCTTGAATTTATGACATCTTAAAATGTGTGCATATTTCTTTTTTATTTCATAAAATTTATATTCCGCTTGAGTATTTTAAAAACCCATCAGAATGTAAATACGCAAGTGCTAACATGCTTTTTATTGTTGCATGCTGGAAAGTCAGAAATGTCTGAGTATAGAAGGTTTTTTTAAAAAACCTTTTCCATAATATATATATATATATATTGCCTTCTGGTCTTCTAGGGCAGGGGTCAACAATTTTTTCCAGCCGTGGGCCGGTCCACTGTCCCTCAGACCATGTGGTGGGCCGGACTATATTTTGAAGGGGGGGAAATGAACAAATTTCTACACCCCACAAATAACCGAGAAATGCATTTTAAATAAAAGCACACATTCTACTCATGTAAAAACACGCTGATTCCTGGACCATCCGCAGGCCGGATTGAGAAGGCGATTGGGCCGCATCCAGCTCCCGGGCCTTAGGTTACCTACCCCTGTTCTAGGGGCTCCCAATGCAGCTAGCATGCTTTACGGTGGTAAAGTGCTTACATATATATATATATATATATATATATATATATATATGTAAGAACATCCATCCTAACAATACAAATGACGTCATTACAACAGCGTTAATGGAATTAAAGGGGATAAAAGCAGCAGTGCCGTTGGACAAGAATAAAGCGTGAAGCCAGAATAACGGTATACTCAGTACTGCTTTTTTTTCTTAAATAATGTTTAGGGGTACTCTCATTTTGACTCAAGAAAATCACCATTTTATAGATCAAATTGAGAAAAATAAATACAGTAAATGGACAAAAGTACCGTACAACGATTCACAAAATGCGTACCCCTGCATTCCCCCAGAAAAAAGCACTGATTATACTAATTTCATCACCTCACATTATGGTGTCTTCTCCCCACCCCACCCCCAACGCTGCCCAATGCTCAGAACCTTGGTCTGAGCAATAAAGAACCACCTGCTAAAGCACTTTGTATTAGCTGTGACTAACAGCAAGGATGGGCAAGGCTAGTATTAATGAAAAGCAATGGGCGTTCAGACACACTTGGCTCTTGAACTTATTTCTCCCTCTCTCTTCTCTGGCCAGCCAGCTGAACAGCGGGGAGAAGGGCTGCGAATGTCAAGGGCAGTTGTGAAGGTCACCGGTCTGCCACTGCCTCCATCCACCCTGCATTCCAGTGGTCTCACAGACTGGCCTGTAGTGCACAATATGAATCTCTTTAAATAGCCATGTAATTTCATGGTCTGCTTTATCCCACCACCCCTTTTTTTCCTGCTTCTTTCAGAGTCTGAAATAAAACATATGCAGGACAAAAGGCAAAACGATATCAAGACAATCGAGAAGGTACTGTATTCCTTTATTTATTTATTTTGTTGACAGTGATGGATTAACTCATAGAAAGATGCAAGAGCCTGGGAGTCATTCGCCCCCATATAGCCGAAAGGATGTTCAAAGGCTGGCCATCCTCCTGCCCCAGCTTTTGAGCTATGTTTTATATTAGCCCCCTTATTGTTCGGAGATCAAACAAGCTGGTGTTCTTCCTTTTAAAAGATGCAGCTATCGAGGGGCTTGAACTGGGAAATCTCAGAGTCCCAAAGCTGGAAGTTACCTGGGTCAGGTGTGCAAGGGAACAAGCTTGTGAAATTTCAGAGCAGTACCTGCAATTAGCAGAGACAGTGTGAAAAATGTGGATTTGACATATCTAATATCATTCTGTCCAAGAGCAAACTCAGGCTGCTGAGTGTCTGTTGTGAAAGTGAAATGGCTCCACCACAAAATAACAGGGTGGTTTTAAAAAACTTCATAGGAATGCAGTTTGTAAATCAAATGAAAAATAATGTTTTCAAGTCCCTCAAAAGGACTGACAAGCACCTGTGTAGTCTCAGAAATTACAAAATGTTGATACTAGCTGGGCCTATAGAGTGGGGAGAATGCAGAGGGTGGGGAACCTTTTTGAGCCATAGGGCTGCATTCGCTTATAGGGAACTTTGCAGGAGACAGAGGTTTCCCCTTTTCCATGGGCTTCCTATCGCTGCTGTACCAGTTACACTGGCTGCCTGACTATTTCCGACATGAAGGTTTACTAATCTTAGACGACACTTTGATTTTGGTGGGTCTACAAAGGCATGTTGAGTTGTAAAGCCTTACACAGCTCAGGAAATCAATACCTTAAGGACTGCCTCTCCCCATATTAACCAACCTGGACCCTGCTCTTGTCATCCAAGGCTCTTCTCTACACCCCCTCTCCTCAAGAGGTTCAGAGGGTGGCAACATGGGAACGGGCCTGTTTTGTGATGGCCCCTGCATCTGTGGAATGGTCTCCCCAGAGAGGCCATCATTACATGTCTTTAGGCACCAGGCAAAAACATTCCTGTTACCCGGGCCTTTGGCCATCAAATAATCTATGGTCTGTCAACACTGTGTGGCAGAGGGACTGTTAGTATGACTATTTTATTATTATGCTGTCTATTATTATGCTTTGTTTTATGTTTTCATTATTATTCTCCATAAAATATGTTTTTAATGTTGTACACCGCCATGGGTTCTTTTGATAAACGGCAGTATATAAATCAAATATAAAATAAAATAAAATAAGCCCCACCCCCACCACACGTCCTTCATTATTATTTGTGCTCATGATGGTATATGTGATCCCACTTTCAATATTGTCTGCTCCTGCAAAAGTTTTGGGGATGGACATACTGCTTAGTTTCCTATCAGTGCATGTCCCATAGATTCCTGCTGAAATCCTGTAACTTTTAAACCACAAATGTTACACGGTGTTTTGTTTTGTCCTCATTTTCTTGTGCTCCTCCAGATGGCTATAATGTGGTAACATTGGGGAAGCATCACAAAAATAATAAAGCAGAACCATGATATGTGGATGGTACAGTATGAATCCATCTCTAATGCGCTATTATTGAATACACCTGTGGCGGGGGATGGGACGGGACACCAGTCTAGAGGAACTCTTTGGATGCAGCTCACAGTGGTACCCTCTTATAATGTGAAACCTCACAGTCATGTTTTACATTTTAGCTTCAGAACGCTCAAGAAATCATAAAACTGGAACTTGACAGGGAGAAGCAGAGAGTTCTAGCTAAAGCTCTGGTAAGTTCCTAGAGAAAAATATTAAGCTACTAAACATCATGTTTGCTGGGTCTTGTTCAGATATTGCATTATCGCACCTTGTGCATTTTTCCTCATCTTTCCCTTCCCAGTAAAATGGCTGGAAGGATTGAGCTGGTGTCCCAACGTGTAATGGAGAATTCATTCATAAATTTAGGTCAAGCTCCATTGTGACCTCTCAAGCTTATTGGCATTATTATATAACAAAATGTGCTTCCCAGCTTTCTCAGCCACCTTGAAAATGGGAGCAGAGGTGGTGTGTGATCCTGAAGTTTAAAATTCCGTTCTGAATATGTACAGGAGTATCAGATTACAATCCCTTAGCTGTTTATTTTTCGTCTTTCTTCAGCTCTTGAAGACAAGTCCAAGGGTGGCACTAGAGTTTGAACTTGGAAATTAGAATTCTACTCTGAGTGTGCATACAGATTTAATTACAGTATCCTAATCTTCACTTCAGAAAATCACATTGTGACATATTCTGCATTTTTTACCTTCTCCTTTAAAATATAAGTGAGGGGTTCAAGTTGGTATTTAAATGTGAAATACATAATTACATTCATCATTAATGTACATACGGAGTCTCATTGTGATATCTGAGTGTCCAAGGGTATTCTATCCCAGTAGTCCCAGCCAGGGAACAAAGTTCTAGAGGTGGCGCTGTGGGTTAAAGCCTCAGCGCCTAGGACTTGCCGATCGAAAGGTCGGCGGTTCGAATCCCTGCGGCGGGGTGCGCTCCCGCTGCTCGGTCCCAGCGCCTGCCAACCTAGCAGTTCGAAAGCACCTCCGGGTGCAAGTAGATAAATAGGGACCGCTTACCAGCGGGAAGGTAAACGGCGTTTCCGTGTGCGGCTCTGGCTCGCCAGAGCAGCGATGTCACGCTGGCCACGTGACCCGGAAGTGTCTCCGGACAGCGCTGGCCCCTGGCCTCTTAAGTGAGATGGGCGCACAACCCCAGAGTCTGTCAAGACTGGCCCGTACGGGCAGGGGTACCTTTACCTTTACCTAGTAGGCACAGAGACCAGAGACACCACATCATGTGTCAGTAGTACCAGTTCAGGATCTATGATCAAAGTCTGGACAAGCAAAGGCCAGCAAAGCAAGGTCAGACAAAGTAGAGAAAAGATGCAGACAGGCAAAGTCAAGCAACTGAGATGACAAGGTCCAAAAGGTCCAAAAGCAAGGTAGGTAGCACCATGGATAGCTCTAAGTGGCTCCTAGGCTTAGGCAAGGCAGGCTTTAGCATTGCTCCAGACACCAGTGAACCTAGACTGAGTTTTAAACAGGACTGCAGCTTCTTCTCAGCACCCAACTATTTCAGAAGCCATTGACATCTGTGGCATGGAGGGGAGGCCAGGGTTCTACTACGGCCTCTGGGGAGGGCTATGAAATCTCTTTTGGCCAAAGAGACAGTGTCATTGTGGACACCTCCACTGCTGAGGAAGCAAGACAATCAAAGGTTGGTTCAGAGGGCAAATCCTTGTCCTTATCTAAGATGAGGCCTCTGAATCCATGTCTTCTTCCCTCAAGGATGGGGAGTCATTGCCTCTGGCCATAGCAAAGGGAGACATTGTGTTCCAATCTGTTTTATATCTAACCTGGTCCTCTGGAGAGCTATGGTGCCACCAGGGCAGGACTTAAGTGCAGAGGTTCGAGACCCCACTCAGCAGAATGCGCAGGAGGACCTCCACACCGAAAACTGGCTTGCTGCATTACCACATTTGGATGTGAGCGATGTAATGCACGGTGCCATCTAAAGAGCCTAGAATTACCTAAATGAACTGCTGCTTGTAAATAGTTTGCACATAACACTTAGCCAAACCAGGGCTTAGCATGAATGAGCAATGTGCAGGTTGATCCAATGGAGCTGAATGTTGGAACAGTCAGGACAAACAAAAGAAAGAACTTATTTACGTATTGCTTAGTTACACCATGGAATGTGCTCCAGTAAGAGGCAGTGACGGCCACCATCTTGGATGACTTTGTTTGTTTGTTTGTTTGTTTGTTTGTTTGTTATACCACCCTTCACCCAAAGATCTCTGAGATTATACGAACTGATAGGGGATATGGCTAGGAATGGTTACTATCCCTGACAAATGTGTTCTTCCTCCAGTGTCAAAGGCAGTGTGCTTCTGAATGCCAGTTGCTGGAGGATAGAATTCTGTTGTGCTCAGCTCTCGCTTCCCATAGTTCTCTGGTTGGCTGCTATGAGAAAAGGGTGCTGGACTAGATGGGTCACCGATCTGATCCAGCAGGCTCTTCTTATGTTCTTAGCCAGGTTCCCAGATCAAAGGTGGCACCCAATGTGCTCCTCCCCCAGTCCTGCTGCTGCCCTGCTACTGTGGTTTGGCTTAGCGTTATAGCTGAACCTGGGCTCTGTTGACTGGACTCTGTTATTCATGAGCACAAATCACCCCATGCATGAGATAAGCCAACAGGTGCAAGGTCAGCCAAGCCAGTTGCTATGGCAATGGCCCAGTGCTAACTATATAAATGATTAAGGCATTTCACTCAGTGGGTCAAAGTCTGTGTTACATCTTGAATTGCTGAAGCAACAGAATTTATATGGTGTGTGTGTATCTGCATAGCCTACAAGCTGAATGTATATATCAACATCTGGAACTGTATTACTGAAGCCTTTTATTCGGTAGCAGCAAACTATTTGGGACCTTAAGTTGCCTCTGTGTGGTGAGTGGAATTGAGTGACAACTTGTGGATGTCTCACTCCAGCACAGTAGCAGCAGAACCTGGGGTGGAGTGCAGCAGCCACAATTTTCACTCCACAAACCTGCCTGCAGAAAGTGGGAACACATTCAATGTGGTTCTCATTTAAAGGCAAACTTACCAAATTTTCACTTTTTAAAAACAGTATGTGAATTTAAAAAAAGCTATCCTTTAAAATTCACACATCTGAATATTTCAATCCAGCTCTCTGGCCAAGTAATGTGTGCAAAAATGCCTATACAGTGGTACCTCGGGTTACATATGCTTCAGGTTACATACGCTTCAGGTTACAAACTCCGCTAACCCAGAAATAGTGCTTCAGGTTAAGATCTTTGCTTTAGGATGAGAACAGAAATCGTGCTCTGGCGGCGCGGCAGCAGCAGGAGGCCCCATTAGCTAAAGTGGTGCTTCAGGTTAAGAACAGTTTCAGGTTAAGAACAGACCTCAGGAACAAATTAAGTACTTAACCCGAGGTACCACTGTACAAGGGTAAATTGTACATGCAAATGCATATATTAGTGAAAATAACATACACAAATGCATTGTAATAGAGGAGATTGTTTTGCAAAATGTGTAAATTAGGAGAAATTGGACACAAGAATATGTATAGTAGGAAATTCACACAAAAATGTGGACTACTTTTCAGGCAGGATCTTTTTAAAAATTTGCAAACTGATGTAGAAATGTGGAGAAATGAACTTTTGATTGGAAGAATGAGAACCTGAAAGAAACCAAATTGGACATATTTGTCCATCGCCGAGGTTTCCTTTCTAGTTCTTGAACTTTTATAAACAATTTATTCCCGCAACCATGTTGAATTTTCTTTTGTCTTTGTATTTTTAAGGAAGTGAAAGAAGCACAAGAAGCTGTAAAAATGGCAGAAGCCGCTGCTGCCGCCGCTGCTACTGTACCAAAGGTGATTTTTTACTTTATTTGTTGTTTATATTCTTATTACCTAATGATATGGGAAGTACCTGATATACATTGTATGGTATGCTTGACTTTTGGGCTGGGAGATGGAGGTGGAGAGAGGATTGGAATGAGTATCCCCTAAAAGCACAGCTGGTTGGCTGGCTGGAATCCTCACACACACAAACAAAACAACCTGCAACCAACCATACCTTGGGGCCTCTGATCTCTCGCTCTGCCAGCAAAAATAAGACACCTATCCACATGACACTGATAAAAAAAAGCTCCACTCATATACCATGTAAAGAATGAAAGTTTAAAGTCTCCCTCACCTCCTCCGCTTTCCGCCCTCCTATTTTTCTCTTTTCTGTTTTCTCCTCTCTTTCTCCCTCAGCCCCACATTGCCTGCAACAAAAAATGTCTCAAACTGACTGTAAATGACATGTATGAAGGATTCTGTGATTTGAAAACAGAGACACTGAATGTGCTTTTGTTACTTATGGAAAATCTTACAATAAAAAGTGTGTGTGTGTGTTGTGATAGAAGTTGCTGGAGAAAGCCTGCTCTCTGAGGGTGCTCTTCTCCTCAGCTGCCTCCACTGTTGCTGCTTTGCAAATGGCACTGCCCACAGCCTGCCTTGTGGCAATTCACTCGCAGCCCATTTCAGTCAAAGTCTTGGTTGCCTGCCTCAGTGGCAGCAATGCAATGACACAGAGCCGCATAAGGGACGGCCAGACAGCAGGGGCGCCTTCCCCGCAATGGCGGGCAAACTTGGAGAGAAGGGAAAGGAAGGAACGAAAGAAAGGATAGAGACAGATGGATCTTCCACATGAGGGAAGGGAAAGCGAGATGAGCCTCCCTCTTCAGTTAATTGGTCTGCCTGGTGAATGCATTTCTCAGCAGAGATGAGGAGCCGAAGGACCCCAGTGTGTGCACTTCTTCTCTTGCCCTTGGTTCCCTCTGCAGATGAGACTCACTTGCCAGCCCAGAGCTAAAGACTTCTGAGGCACAAGACACCCTGGAAGCCCCACCCTCTGAACTTGACAGCCTCAACCTCAATGTTGTTTATTAGGGCTGTTTATTAGGTGGCAAGGGAAAGGCACTAGCACAAGTAACATTTCAACCATGATTTTTCATGAATGGGAGGTGGCCCTGTTGTCCCTTACTGGTGTCACGGGCCCCCCTCCACTGTGTCGCCTCATCCTCCTGTCCTTGCAGTGAGATGCTCAGGGCAATGCCCAGTGCTTTCCCGCCTCCCTCTTCCTCCCTCTTTCCTCAGTGGGCAGCTGTGGTGGCAGCACCTTTCCTCTCCCTCCCTCACAATTGGCACAGGGGCAGGGCATGCACAGGTGTCTCTTCACAACCATGAGAAGGAGGCACCACCCCAGCCCCAAAGGCCCTGCCCAGGCACAGTTTGCCTCCCTGTGACTTCAGCCTTGATGAGGGAGCCTGTTGTCAGTGCGTCTGGTTGTGTCCCCTCAGAAATTTGTGAGGCCCCACCACCACCATGCCACTGCTTTTAGATTTTTAAAGTGAGAGGTTCTTGCTTAATTGTTCATCTTCTCAAACTCTAGTGAGGCTTTCAAAGATAGTTTTGTACACAAGGCATGTTTATTTCAATTGACCTAGTATAAAACAAGTATCTCCATGAGATCATGTGACTCAGAGCCTTATCTGTTGTGGTCTCTGTTCCCTGGATGTTCTCAGTGGTGCTTAACTTAAAAGGTGGATGCAGTGGATGCCTTTTAAATAACAAAATGTTACTTTTATATTCCTTCACAAAAGACAGGGTGAATTTAGATCTGATAAACACTGACTAAAGGTTATTGTTACCTTACATCTTCCTCAAACTTCAAATAGTGGCACTCAGCAAGCCAAGTACTCAAAAGTTAACATCTAAATTCATTTATAAATCTCCCTGGCTCTTTGAAGCTGTATTGCCCGCAAAAGGTATTTGACTTCCTTTATTAATCAAACTGATATTTGGGGAAGTGTGACATTCAGTGGGAAAGCCGCACATGCTGAGATTAGCTGATTCTAAAAACTGTTCCAGAAGAAAGGACAGAAATATGACCAGTTAATTATAATGTGCAAATAGTTTCAAAATATCTGTAGTTTGTACTGATAAATATAAAATGCAGTGTGTTATCAAGCTTTCTGTTTGCTGTGCTTTAGGAGGCAAGCTAGTAACCCCATGCATCAGTGTCATTAATCCCTTAAAAACTATTCCCCAATAAATTAACCTGCAGGATCACCAGCTGATAAAGTATAAAGCCCACTGAAAGTAATATGGCTTAAGTGAGTCTTAACTCACTCGCTGCATGGATTTCAGTAGGGCTTAAGCATCACTAACTTTCCCTCGATAAGGGCCAAAGGGTTAATTTTTTGGGGGGGGGGATCTACGTGATTAATATTTTTAGACCAACCAACAGAGCAAAGAGATGGTAGTGACAGCTGGAAACTTGGAAGTGTGGCTCATCCGTAACTAGGGGTGTAGGAAGGCAGAAATTTCTGTTCCAACATGTATTTGCCACAATTGGCAGTTTCTATTGGGATTATGGGAATTGTAGTTCAACAACACTGAGGGGGGACCATGTTGGCTACCCCTGCAATAAGGAGAGTTTAAAAAGCGGAACATCGTGGCCAGGATCCGAAGGTCGGTAAGCTGAAGGGTTTATATTTCTCAAACAGCTCCACCATGCCACATGGCAAAGCTCATATTGTTAAGAAATGTTGATGTATATTTTATTACCTTATTATTTATTTTATTTATATACCACCTTTATCTCCCAACCATGTCAAGGTGGTGTACATGGTTCTTCTCCTTCGCCCCATTTCATCCCCTTACAACAACCCTGTTGAGGTGGTTTAAGCTAAGAGATGGTGACTGTCCTAAGGTCACCCAGTGAGCGTCACGGCTGAGTAGGGATTCAAACTCTGGTCTCTCAGGTCATAGTCCAACACTCTAACCATTACACCAAAACTGCTTAGAGCTTTTGATGTTTCAGTGGTATATAAATCCTGGTAAATAAATCAATAAGAATAAATAGTAAACTAAAAAAAAAAAAGTTTCTTATATGATATGAGAGAGGAGTTCAAGAGGGCTGCTGTTTAAAGGAACTGGGAATCAAAAAAGCCTACTGGGCATGACCAAAGCATTTGGGTGCTCCTAAAGTAGCTTTTTTGGATCCTAGCCATCCTGTTGGCATTTTTTTGTATTTATGCATGTATATATTATTACATATATCCCACCTTTTATATCCCCTAAGGAGCTCAAGGTGGAATACATGGTCCTCCTGCTTCTCAATTAAACGTCACTTGACCCTGGGAGGTAGATTAATCAGAGGGACAGTGACTGGCCCAAGGCCACCCAGTGAGAGCTTAATGGCAGAGTGGGGATTCAAACTCTGGTCTCCCTGGTCCTAGTGAGGGCTATCCCTGTGAGGTGGCCATGGCTGCTGATCTGGTGACTGCGTCCTGAGTGGGGTTGTCTATCCAGGGCCAGAAGTGAGAGCTGCAAGGAAAACTGGAGCAGAAGGTGTGAGTGGAAGTGAAAGGAAAGTGATAGCATTGATCAGATAATGCTGAGGGCAATGCCGCCTGAACAGTTTCAAAGTAAGAAATATATTATGAGGCCATAATAAAATTATGGGGCAGAACATTCCTTTATTAGATTACACCATCCTTATAAAGAATTTAATGGTCGACTTTCAATGCTTTAAATTATCATTAATAACTTGAAAAGGAGCACTAGCTTGTATCTAACATTAATCATACTCAAGAGTCAACCCATTCAAATCAGTCACCATAACTGACTTAGGTCCATTAATTTCAATGGGTTTACTCTAAAAGTTAGCTCAATACAACGTTTCACTATTACATGAATGCCATATTCTTGAATAATATAGACGCTGCACGGAACCATTCCTTGTTGCAAGCATCACCTAGAAATAATTGGCACTCCCTGCTGTTCCTGCTGTTGCACAGCAATGGGGCTAGCAGTGATTGGCCTGGTGTAACCTGCTTGTTGATTCCTAGATCAGGGAACTGATTCCCCTCTGTCTAGATCAGCCTTTGCCAGCCTGCTGCCCTCCAGATGTTTCAGCAGTTGGGAGCTGCAGTCCAAGACATCTGGATGTCACCATGTTGGCAGAGGCTAGTCTGGAAGCACCCGAATGACGAACAGATTAGGATCCCTCGGCTGAATCCCACTTCATGCACACGCGTGGCAGCATGGCAGAATCTTCCCTATGGTTTGGTCTGGCAAAGCTCAGGAGTGTGAAAATTTCTCAACCATGTATGCAGAACTGACTGTGTGGGTCTTCATGCACTGCTGTGTTCCAATTGTGAAGAGGGGGGCAATCTTTAACCCCAAATAAATAATATACAGTGGTGCCTCGCAAGACGAAATTAATCCGTTCCGCGAGTCTCTTCGTCTAGCAGTTTTTTCGTCTTGCGAAGCAAGCCCATTGACGGCTTAGCGGATTAGCGCTATTAGCGGCTTAGCGGCTTTTAGCGGCTTAGCGGCTTAGCGGATCAGCTGATAAGCGGCTTAGCGGCTTAGAAAAAGGGGGGGAAGGGAAAAAAACCCGCAGGAACTCACAAGACATTTTCGTCTTGCGAAGCAAGCCCATAGGGAAATTTGTTTTGCGAAGCGCCTCCAAAACGGAAAACCCTTTTGTCTAGCGGGTTTTCCGTGTTGTGAGGCATTCGTCTTGCGGGGCACCACTGTACTAGTATCAGGAAATAGGATAAGGTATGGGTTGCACTCACCTCTTTCGCTGTTATATCAAAAAAGTATTGGTTCCAATCAGACCTGGGCCGCTCTCCCCGCACCCCAGCATCCCTGCTTAATTTGCTGATTATGTCCATTGCTACTGTGGCCTTTATGTGAATAAGTCAGCAAATAGCACTATCTATCTGAGTAATTTTGGCTGGTATTCAGAGGCATACTGGATGGCATCCAACAGGGTTCATAAAGCAGCATGAGAGAAAATAGAATACAATTACTGTTAAGCACATATGCACCTTGTTCAATATTTATCATCTAACACAGATTTGGCGAAGTCGCTTGAATTGTAGGCAGATACAGTGGAGGGCACCTGCAGCCATTTCAAAAGGTTTGCAAAGCCTTGTATTTGTATATATCTGAGTTGTGTTTGCACAAGGAAATTTGCTCTTTTTTTTAACATGAAGATATTAAAAAAGCACAACAGGATTCCTGCGTTTCGCAGAAAGTTCAGTCACCTCTAATGAAAATCTTACTTTCCATTAACTACTGAAAACTGATTATATATTTAAGAAAAAGAAATGGGTTTGAAATATGATATAATAACCTAATTCACCTAAGGACCAGTTCTTAACCTACCTGAGAGTTTCTCACATGTTTATAATAACAAATTTTACGGTTTTGTTTAACTCTGAGCAATGCCCGCTATCCAAAAAAGGCTAGCCTAAGGATCTTGACAAATCAGAAATGGACTGCTATGTGCAAATAAATAGCTCATATACCTTATGCAGTTCAAGTCCATATTTCCTTGACAATTTCAAGTTGCATGTTTGATGCATGTTGTTAAAACTTTAAGGCAGTGGCCATATAAATGCTATTTGTTGCTTTATTGATAAATTTCTGTATTTGTCTTTGTGTGCTTGCATACATTAGAATTTTTTTTATGTAAACTACTTAGAGATTCTGTATATTAAGTGGTGTAAAATATAATGCAATACCAAAACAAAATACAAATAGATGTGTTCTGTATTCTCCAGTAGCTTTCAGCACAACCCTATACATGTCAATTCAGAGAAGGCCAGCTGGGCTTCCATTGGGAGGGCATTCCTGATTCTGAACAACGCCATAGAAAAGGCCCTGCTGCTCATGTCTACCTGCCATACTCCCTGTTTGCAGAACAGGAAGACAATGGATCTCAGTGGTGAGGGGGATCCCTCTGAGACAAAGTGTTCCTTGAAAATCTTGAAGTGTGGTATCCAAAGTGCGCAACAGTAACTCAGGTTCGTTTATCGCTGTTGTTGTTTTTTCACAGGTGCCCTCAGTGCAAGAAGGAAAGCTAGCAAAGAAGGGAAGGAAAGGACTGAAAGGGAAAGTAAAAGCTGCTGCTGTCTTTGCTGCCATTGCCACTGCCGCCGCCACCAAAGAGGCCAGACAAGCTGCCGCAAAAGAAGCAGAATTGTTGGTAGGTCTTGGTGATAAGGTATTGCTTTATTACTCTGATCTAACGTAACTTGGGGGAATAGACACCAGGCCATATAAAGGTGAGAGTCGTGGTTTGTTTGTTTTTTTAATGACACTTCCAACAGAAGGACACCTGCATCCTCACCTGATATTTTTCATCTGCCGTGTGTCCAAAACAGCTGGGGTAACTCACACACCTCATCTCACTACCATCCTTAAGAAGAGCACCGCATCTGGGTGCTTCCTCAAGAAGACAAGCATGCCTTTGCTGAGATTTTCACTGCCTGTGCTTTCCTTCTTCGACTTTCAGGACAGATAGACCAAGACATATTGGTTGTGCCCATTCTAGCCTTTTGCTCAGGGGTTGCAATCCTAGGTCCAGTCAGTTTTTATGGAGAATCCAGATGATGATGTCAAATCTTTACAAAAGATTCCCTGTTATTTTGCTACTTGGAAAACTTTGGCCTGCAGGCCTAATTTGGTCTGGCCCAAGTCCCAATTTGACATGTGATGCCCTTCCCCACAAGCCATGCCCACCCATCCCACAGGAACAACCAAGAACTTAAAGTGAGTTTCCGATTGTTCCTTTGCAAGCGGGCTCCCTGCAACCACTGATCCTTTGCAAGTAGGGCTCTCCCAAGTTGGCCGGATAAAGCAGTATAGATTCTAAGTGCTTCCTCTAGACAGAGCGTTTTTCTCCCTCTGCAGAGGAACCCTCATGCTAAGTTTGGCAATGATATCTTGAGAGGTGACTGACCCTATAGAGAAGAGATGGACTGACAGGCAGACAAACCACTTTCCAAAATTTATAGTATATTTGTCATTGCAAGATATTTTAGAATATATCGCTATAGAAAAATTGAGATTTAAGTCATTGATTGATGGATTGAAAATTAATAGTGGCCAACTATTATTGTTGTGTATGTGTGTTTAGTATACAGTGGCAATCAATGCATGGCTCTCTTTTGTAATAAACTTGTACAGGGAGATGAGAAAAAAGCCTTACAAGAAGAGATAAAGAGGCTTAGAAAATCTGAACGAGATGCCAAGCTGCGCGTAAAGAGGTATATGCACAAGAATTTGCTGTGTACACAAAGATTTGTCACGTATATTATAAGATTTGTTAACTTCCACACTCACAAAACATACCAATGCTATTTTCGCCTCTCTGTTTAGACTTGAACAGGAGTTCAGTAAATCGAGTCGATCTTGGGAAATGAAGTTCGAAATTCTAAAGAAAAGGTATTATTACATCCAAGATGATTAAAGGTCTGGAAACCAAGCCTTATGAGGAACAGTTGAGGGAGCTGGGCACGTTAAGCCTGGAGAAGAGAAGACTGAGAGGTGATAGGACAGCCATCTTCAAAATTGAAGGGCTGCCACATGGAAGATGGAGCAAGCTTGTTTTCTGCTGCTCCAAAGGGAAGGACCTGAACCAGTGGTTTCAAATTACAAGAAAGGAGATTCCGAGTGAAGGTTAGAAAGAGCTTTCTGACAGGAAGAGCTGTTTGACAGTGGAACAGATCCCCTTGGAAGGTGGTTGACTCTCCTTCATTGAAGTTCCTTAAAGAGAGATTGGATGGCCATCTGTCAAGGATTCTTTAGCCCTCATTCCCACATTGTAGGGGGTTGATCTAGGTGAGCCTTCAGCTCCCTTCTAACTACAATACTTTGATCCTATACCAGGGGTCAGCAAACTTTTTCAACAGGGGGCCGATCCACTGTCTCTCAGACCTTGTGGGTGGTTGGACTATATTTTGAAGGGAAAAAATGAATGAATTCCTATGCCCTACAAATAACACAGAGATGCATTTTAAATAAAAGGACACATTCTACTCATGTAAAACACACTGATTCCTGGACCGTCCGCAGGCCAGATTTAGAAGGCGATTGGGCCGGATCCGGCCCCCGGGCCTTAGTTTGCCTACCCATGTCCTCTACAAACAACTGTGGGCACTCTCTACCCGCAGTTAAACATTTCCCAGATCCATTGATTTCAGTGGAAACATACTTTTGCATATGTCTGGATCATATGGTTAACATAAATTAATAATAACAATAACAACAACAACAACAATTTATTATTTGTAACCTGCCCATCTGGCTGGGTTTCCCCAGCCACTCTGTGCGGCTTCCAGCAAAGATTAAAAATACATTATACAAATATATATTTTGGATTGGATCCAGAACTATGTTAATTGAATTTAGTCCCACTGAAATTGATGGGAAATTAGTTATGATTTAATCTAAATCCCATTGGTTTCAATAGGAAGTAGGAGCAACTCGGTCTGGATCTGAGCTTCTGCTGCTAATACTTATAGGTGCTAGAGAGAACCCATTAAGTGCATATTGGTGCAACTAGCCATATTCAGTGGTACCTCGGTTTACGAACTTAATCCATTCCAGAAGTCCGTTCTTAAACCGAAACTGTTCTTAAACCAAGGCGCGCTTTCCCTAATGAGGCCTCCTGCCATCGGTGCCCTTCCACCATTCGGATTCCATTCTTAGGCCGAGGTAAAGTTTGCAAACTGGGACACTACTTCCGGTTTTGTGGAGTTCATAAACCAAATTGTTTGTAAACAGGACTTTTCTTAAACCAAGTTACCACTGTATAACCTTAATTCATGTAAATGAAGCTTCCACAAGAAGATAATGAAAACAGCTGTTGTACATCATCCATATAGCATAACTGGCACTAGAAAGCATCTGCTGGTTAAAGGGAATCAAAACTCCCATTGGGTACATAGAGGCTTCTGTAGCTCTTTGGGTCCCAACTTTATCCTTGTTTGAAAATAAATGTTTGGGGTTTTGTTTTTTGTTTGATTTTTTTTAACTGCCTTTAATTTAAGAAATACAATTTTAAAATTCCCATTTATCTTCTAGCCTACATGCCATTAAGGATGAGATGTTTCTTAGACAATCATTGCGTCAATCAGCAAAATTTAGACGCCCTTCGCTGGCTGATAAGGTACGTTCAGATAAGCAGCCACTAAGGGCAGGCACATTGATAGTCACTTAAAAACTTGGGGCATGGGCAGAAATTTTGCATAAAATTTACATATGCTAATTCACGTATTTAGATGCCTCTGGAAAATTAAGTTGATGGTTGGCTGAGGCCTCTCCTGCTGCCCCGTAAGGAACTTGTTTTTTAAAAAAACAGTTAATGGAGGGAATCCCCTCTTTCAAACCTCTGGTGTTGGCAGGGGTGAGGAATATATATATATATATATATATATATATATATATATATATATATATTTCTGTTAAGGATTGCATTAACAGATGGGGGTGATCTGGGCAGGGTGGGGAATCAGATGCCAGTCGTGGGTAGGGCCAGAACCATAAGTGCTCATGAAACCATGATTTCTGAACTGGGTTGGCAAACCATAACTTGAAAGTACTGTGAACAGCACTGACCATGATTTATAAATAACAGAAATGTCTCCTATGCTCCTTCCAGACAGCTCCTCCTCTGCACATCCAGCACCCTACAGGCAAATTGGCTTCATTTACGAGCAGCTTGTATATGCAGTATGCTCCTCTGGTATGTAGTTTGCTGTGTGTCTATAATATATGTTGCTTCGCTTCAGTGTCCTTCTCCTCATACCTGCCCACACATTCCAGACAGGTAAACTGGCCCTCTCAAAGGTGATACGGCTTTTGCAGCAGCCTGTACACAACCCCCTTTTGCCCACAGAGCTCCTGCTCCAGGAAGGGATTCTGAACTTGGGCACATAACTTGAAAGATAATTTATATTTATAATTTTATTAGTTGTGTATATATAAGATGGTGAACAAAACTGCTGGTTCCTTTGGACAGTTTGTGTGCATCATAAGCATTGATAGATGCCTGCAGGCACACACAAATGAACACACACTGTCCTTTTTTATTGAACAAAATATGTTGTTGCTGAATCACATCATTAGTCCAACTAGGGCTGCATATACACCAGGCTTCCTCAACCTCTGCCCTCCAGATGTTTAGGGCCTACAACTCCCATGATCCCTAGCTAGCAGGACCAGTGGTCGGGGTGATGGGAATTGTAGTCTCAAAACATCTGGAGGGCCGAGGTTGAGGAAGCCTCATACACACCATATATTTAAAGTGCATTTAAAGCACACACACACACAAGAATCCTGGAAACTAGTTTCTTAAAGGTGCTGGGAACTAAAGGGTAAATGATAGTTCCTAGGATTATCGAGGTGACAGGGTGCTTTAAATGTATGGGGTGGTGTGTTAAATATCGTTGTTTAGTTCACACTGAAATGGAGAATGCCTGTATGTATGAAAGTTCCATTGAAGCTAGGGTTGCCATATTTTGAAGTGCAAAAAAGAGGACACTCAAGAGATAATGACTCCATGAAAATTAAAAGTGCCAGGGGGCAGGGTTTGGATGCAGAGGGGAGGTATCATATTAAAAAAGAAGGGAGGGAGGAAAAGGAGGGGGGAGCAGGAAGGAGGAAATCGGGAGTGCAATCTGGGGGGAGCCATTGCTTCAGTCCCGGGCCTTGATTCACCTTGCTTCCTTCCCCTCCCCTCCCCTCCCCTCTGCCAGGTCTGTGTCACAGCCACCACAGACTTGCCACCACCACCATCTCACCAGCAGACCCTCATTGCCCAGCAGATGCTCCAGCAAAGGAGGGGACAGGGTGGGGGAAGTGCTGGGAAGGAAGAGAGACAGAGAGAGAGAGGGCAAGGCAGGCAATCCAGGCAAAGCGAGAGCCTCCTTGCCTCACATCACTCTGCAACCAGAGCACAAGGAAGCGGGGGGGGGGGGGGGCAACTGAACAAACAAAAACCCCCACAAAATTTTGTCAAATTCTAAAAATCCACCCGGACAGAATTGTTAAGCCTGAAAAAGAAGACATCTCCAGGAAAATCCGGACATATAGCAACCCTAATTGAAGCGTACTGAAGCTCTCTGAGATGCAACAGGTTGATAATTAACTATTGATGTTCTCTGCTAGCTTATACGTGAGTGTTTAACCTTAGATCATGTGATTAAGACATTCAATTGCAAATCTCCATTTTGAAAGGGAGTTGCCTTTGCCTTTTGTTCACAGTCAGAGAAATCTTGTGATAATGAAGCCTCTCCAGGAGCTGCATAGCCTTAGGCTGGATGCAGGCTAATGCAAGCTATGGGAGAGAGAGCTTTGATTTTTGCTCCGGTCGTAATTATGTTATATACTTTAGAAGAAGAACCTATACTTAGATAAGCATATGTTCTATGGAATTATCTGGGTGTATCATTGATCGTTTTTGTACGTGTTTTGTGGAAGTTCTGGTTAGTAAAGCTTTGAATCATTTGCCTTCCAAAAGGGGTCAGCTTTTATGCATCCAGTTGTTTCATGCTGCGCAGTATTAATATCTGCAATAATGTACATAGCCTAGCTTAGTATCACAGCACTGTCAGGTTTCGAACAGAAGCATTTTCCGTTCCATCATTCAAGCACCCACTAAGCTCCTTTTAAGTAGAGATGCCCAGGTGTGAACCAGGGACCTTCCACTTGTAAAATGTGTGTGCTGCCCCCCAAGCTATGCACTTATAGGAAACTGCCTTATTCTAGGTCAGTCCAGCATTGTCTACTCTGACTGGCAGCAGCTATCCAGGCTCTCAGGCAGAGGAGGTCTTTCCCATCTCCTTATTCCTGGAGATGCCAAGGACTTTACCCAGAGCCTTGTGCCTCTGAAGCATTTCTTCTACCACTGAGCCAAGTCCCTTCCCATAATCAGGTTGTGTTTATAAAATTGCTGATACCAAACTCATTATTTTAATACAAATTTCTGCCATTTAGGAGGAGTCACTGCATTTATAGTGTAAGCTAAGTCTGGGTCTTTCTAGAGTGAGATTTCTCAGAATGTTCCTGTGTGCGAGAAAGGTATTTTTGTGTAAAGAATGGTATCACAATTCATATTATTCATAACTGCCATACTTCATGATGCTTAAGATGTCTAGATTTATGTTAGTTACCATCCTGGTCAACCAAAAGATGCAGTTTAATTAAAAGGTTCCTTTAATTTAACTGTGCAATGGCTTTTGAGTGACTTTAAAAATAAATATTCCATGTTCAGCCCAAGATAGGTTCTCAGGCAGATTCAGGTTCAAATGAAGATGAAGAAGGCATGGATATTGAGAAAATCCCAGTTCTGATTAAAATTCCCAGCGCTTTTGAAGCTGGTAAGTAATGACATAATTATATGTTGCCGAAACTTTTATCTTCAGTTAAACATTACATTTTTTCTGTCTTTTCTCTTGCTATAAAAACTGGATTATAGTTGCTTCATCTGAGGGGGAAGAATGTGTCCAAAATTATATAAACAATGGAACCAATAAGCTTTATTCATTTAAAACTTTTATCCTGCCCTTTCAAAATAGTACAGAAGGCTGTGTGCGAAAGCTAGTATCATAACCATGCCAGAACATGTTAAAATATATATAACAAAGCTACCATCCACATCTATGTGGGAGTAAGCACCACTGAGATCTGTGCAGCTTGCTTCTGGGTAGACCTGCATATGATAGACCTGCATAAGACTAAAAGAAAGTGTTGGAAAAGATATGCTAACAAAGTCAGAAGATAAGATTCAGACAATAAGTAGGCACCAGAGACTGAGTCAGAAGAGTTCAGTTTAATTTTATTTCAGAAGTAGTTCAGCAACCGTAGAGGACCAAAGTAGAGGACCAAAGGTTCCCAACCGCTGAGCTAACAGCTGGCAGGTCACATCACACAGGTTGTGTTCCCATTGGCAGATGACAAGCTCAAAGCCAGATTCTATAAACATAAGAAGAGCCTGTGGCCCATTTCGTCCAGCATCCTGGTCTTACAGTGGCTAACCAGATGCCTACAGGAAGTTTCAAGCCGGAACTGAGCACAATAGCACTCTTCCTCTCTTGCTGCTTCCAGCAACTGGCGTTAAGAAGCACATTTCCTTTACTGGGGTGTTACGGGTGGGGTAATAGCTCTGGTGAGGGACGTTTGTGCTCCTTCTGGGGTACTTTGCCCACCTTTGGTCCCCACCCTGAACTCAGCTCTAACCTGTGGCTCCTAGGAGCTGTCAGCATCCAACAGCAGCCACACCCTGGGAATGACTTGGACTGGCCTGCTAAACCAGGCGAGGGCAGCCAGTGGATCTCAAACCCTCAGTGAGTTAGGGACTTCCCCTGCATGTAAAGACAGGCTTCGGCACATTGAGCAGATGAGACTAATAGTGGGTCCAACCGTCCAGGCGGTTTCTGCATGTGCTGTCAAGGGAAGTGAGGGACATTTGGGGCTCATCAACCTGGGAAGGTAACGCATCTAGAAAAAGGAAACTTCCTGGCTTGCAGGATTTCTTCAGAAGAAGAAAAGGCCAAGGAGTAAACCCTATAGAAATCTAGAGTGGAGTCCCTAAGATGCTTAGGCAGCGCCTTGAATGTCTCCTTTCAGCAGCTCCTGCAGCCAAGCTGGTGCCAAATGTATTGCTCTCCTTTCCCTTGGACCACATCAACAGGGCTAAGAGAGGGGTCTTGTCATCTGGACAGGCCAGGACCTCCATACACACTGCCCAGGCTTGCACCCAGGGGAGGTCACTTTGGTCTGCTAACACAGCAGTTTGAGTTCTCCCCCTCTAGGCACACTCCATTGTATCTTGAGACAGGTGGATGTAAACAACTGCCTTTAAAGGTAAAGGGACCCCTGACCATTAGGTCCAGTCGTGGCTGAATCTGGGGTTGCGGCGCTCATCTCGCTTTATTGGCCGAAGGAGCCGGTGTACAGCTTCCGGGTCATGTGGCCAACATGACTAAGCTGCTTCTGGCAAACCAGAGCAATGCACGGAAACGCTGTTTACCTTCCCGTTGGAGCGGTACCTATTTATCTACTTGCATTTTGATGTGCTTTCGAACTGCTAGGTGGACAGGAGCTGGGACAGAGCAATGGGAGCTCACCCATCTCATTAGGAATATAGGAAAGTATCTTACATCAGGCCATATTATTTGTCCATCTGCCCAAGTGTTGTCTACATACTGGCAATGGCTCTCTGGTGTCCTCAGGCTGAAGGCATTTCATATCACAAGCTGCTGGAATTGAACCTAAGACCTCCTGCTTGTGCTCTACCCCTTAACTGTGTCAGGGTAGCCATTGTAGTGCCTTCCAGATGTTACGGGGCTGCCATTCTCATCAGCCCCAGCCAGCATGGCCAGTTGTCAGGGAAGACGGGATTTATAGTCCAACACCATCTGAAGGATGCCGCATTATCTATCCCTGACCAATACACACTTACCTGGGAGTAAGCTTCTGTGTTCAGTGTGCTCACTCCCAAATAAATGTGTACACAGGATTGCAGACTTTGCTCCTTTTCTTCCTTCCTAGGCCTTTGCTCTATGCAATTGAGCAGTGTTAAAAATGGGATAGCATCTAAGCTCTTCATTGTGTGATAGAAACCTCAGTTTTGTTTTATGTACTCAAGGAGACTTTTCTCACAGTCTGGTAGAGAGGCACTATTTGCACAGTAATCTTTAGAGACAGTCTTAATGAGCAAGAAAGACACGAACCCCTAAGATAAAACCACTGAGGAACAGTGACTCTTTCCGTGGCTTGTCAGTAGGGGAGAGCTCAAACAGAAATATCTGATGCACAGAAGCAACTCCAGTTTTTTTCCTGATAGATTACACTGTTTGTTTCTATTTCAAATTGCTTTGTCAGCGCAAGAAGAAGGGGTTAAGAGGAAGGTCATTCTTAACAGACAGTCACAGTGAAGGGAATGACAAGGAGTTTCTAATAAATTTGAAATCCATATCTCAGTCATTCTTGTAACCCCTTTGAAGTATAAAACTTAAAAGTATTAAATCATTCCCAACTGATCTTCTCAAAGGAATGTTTTCAGCAGGTGTCAGTAAGGGGAGAAATGCAACGCTGCTAGCTTGAGGGGGGCGAAATATATGATTTAACCAAAATTAGGCTATCACTTAAAGTTCTGGTGATATCCATAAGAACAATTATTTTTATCTATTTAGAAAGATGTATAAACTGCTTAATTAAAAAACACCTAAGAGGTATACATAAAACAATATGAAACAATAATCAATAAAACGAAGTTAAAGTTAGAAAATGTTAGAAACAAGTGTGCATAACTGAAGTATATGTCCATATAGCCTGTCTGAGGTAAATGAGTATTTAGCAGGCATCTTGAAAAAAAGCCAGGGTGGCAGCCTAATCATAATAGACAAGGCATTCCAAAGCATAGCTGCTGCCACACTGAAAAGTTGACTCCTAGCAAATGTGGAACAGGTATTAAATGGCACTTGTAAAGCTGAACTTAGCTTAGCTGCCTACTCAACCAGTTCGATTTGTGGAAGTACAAGGTATAC
Organism: Podarcis cretensis; assembly: GCF_951804945.1. Classification (NCBI taxonomy): domain Eukaryota; kingdom Metazoa; phylum Chordata; class Lepidosauria; order Squamata; family Lacertidae; genus Podarcis; species Podarcis cretensis. The sequence continues at coordinate 22,950,605 of NC_137181.1, forward strand.
TTATTATATGGGACACCAAAAATAGTATTTGGCCAGAAAGAAATCTGTAAGCTGTAAGCTGTTAGGCCAACACTGCACCAAACAGAAGTTGATTAGCAGTGTTTGTGTTCCATAGAATTGCATGTAACCCCCCAAAAAAAATTCAAGCCAACTCCTATCTGAATAGTTCCAACTCTGTGCTCTGTTTCTTGATCACACTGGAGTGTGGCGGAAGGTTGGAGTGAGTCAGAATGATCCGACTCGTTCTGCATGATGACATATCATATCTATCTACATCCTTTCTGTCTGAATTTTCAGTCATTAGTTTGTGTTAAGCTCATTGATATAAATGGACCGGATATGTAGGCAGCAGAGACTGGTCAGTCTGCCAGCCCCCACCTGTCTGTCTTCTTACTAGCATCCAGTCCAGGAGGCACCCCTGGCTGCCAGCTTCCTCTTCTTTAGTCTCAGTATTGTCCTTGGGGAACTCAGCAGAGAGGAGGATGGGAACAAACCTAAAATTAGTTGGCTCCACCTGTGATTGGCGCTTGCTCCACCTACCTTTGGCCTCCTTATCTTCTCCCCCCCCCCTCGCAGTCCCAATAGACAGCAGCCACCTCTGTATTTGGGGGGGGCATGTATCAAAGTTGCACAGCCACCCTAACAACTCTGATTGTGGAGTGATTCTAGCAGGGATAGAATCTGAGCAGTGGATGTGTACTCTTAAAAGACTTGGCGAAAATTCCTCCTTTCCCCAGCAGCTCCTACCTCCTAATCCATTTGTCCGTGGTTTCCGTTCACCAACATTATCAGCTCCACATATGCTTTAAAAACAGGAAATGGAGAGAACAATTTTCTCTATTTAATCTGTGTCAAAATAAATCCTTAAATATTTGTCAAAGTTTTCTGAACACCTAAGAACAGTAATTACTAATAAGGCTGCTTAAAAAAAAAACATTTTTTCATTCAATACTGTAACCAATTGCCTAGTAAAAATGAAATCAAAATCAAACATCATTTACTTGCTAAAGGCTCTAATGAAAGTAGTGGAACTTGGAGAAGGGCACATGTCACTCTGGACATGCCAGTACCATCAAGACTGAAAGACTGATAAAGCTTTGGCTTCTGCTTTTTCTTTCTGAAAAGAGCTTATTTATTACATAAACTGATCTCTTTATCCCAGCACAGGAATGTCAGATCCTGGAGCTGCAGTGACAGTATCTTATTGAAACATTATAGTGATAACTTTATCAGCAGTGTGTGACACAGGGTGACTCCAGCCCACAACATTTGCCTTTGTCATAGGTGTCTACAAACATTTCAGATAAATTGTTTCTTTGGTCTGGAAAAAAAACATCCAATGTCCCTTTGGCTCTCTCCTCTGCATATCTCTTTAACTTTTTTTCTATCTATCTATATATATTTACAGCGATTTGAATTTGCTGAGAGATAAAAGCCAGGCTGAATGACCAAAAAAAAACCCAACCCCCAAAAACCCTCACACGTAACATTGCTAGTGACTCTTTAAATGGAATTTTTCATTCAGACTTTGACATTAAACTAGAAAAGCCTTTTGGCTGTGACCATACAAGCATAATAAATTGTGTATGTTTGCGATACTGAATGAATCTTGCCCATATGCTGCGCTGCAAGGCTACATGAATGAAGCATTTACCAAATCAGGCCCACCACATTAAACAGAAAAACAATCTTTATTCATGGTAACTTATCAGTTTCAATTAATCAACCTTAACAATGGAAATTCTGATGTGTTCAAGCAACTTGAAAGCAATAGGTCATCTCCAGGGCAGCCATGTTGTGTCTTTGTGCCTATGGCTTCAAACAAAGCAACATCTCCAATAAATGTCCACATACAATTCCATATTGGCAGCATAGCTACTTTTAAACATCTAAGCACACCTCGGTCTCTAATGTACTGGCTCTGCAGATATGCACTGAGTTTCCCTCGGGTTTTGCTGTTCCCAAATATAATTGTTTTCTAGTATTTTTTTTGGAGCTGTGTTAAGTTCAAACAAAGGAAAAGACATTTCCATTGGATGACCATCCTTTCAGTTCCTCTGCTGCTATGTGAATAAGCATTGTGCAAACCATTCCAATGGTATTGAAAGGGGGTAACCATTGGTTTGATTTGGTTACACGGTTTCCTAAAGCGCTCCCTCCCACTGCCTTAGGGTCTGTGAAAGGTCCGTGACCTGTTTAGAACTGCCAAGTGAAATGTCATGTCGCCCCTCCCAAAGGGGAGTATCTGCATTCATTTGATCAGTATAAAAAATGATTGGGGATGGCGAGATCAGTGCTTTTGAATTGCAATTTATAGCAGTTTACAAAAATGCACATTGTTGGAAAAGAAAACATGGAAGTGTTTCTTTCTAAATTGCATTACCTGTGAAATGTCATTAGTTTTTTTAGGATATTTGCATCCAATTTTTACTATGAAAAACTCAAGAGAGGCTTGAAGTGAAGAAACAGGCTCCCCCCTCCATTGTATTAACTCTTACTCCCCTTGTTCTTATTCTGTATTTAATTTTGGCATCCAAGTATCTGGAAACTAAAGTTTCATGCAAACTTCTTGTTTTATTGCTGCCTTCTTTATAATAGCATGTGGCGCTGAGTTCTCCAGCATGACGCGATGATCGTATCTTCCTACATAGAGTTTATACAAAATCATTGTTTAAATACATTTGGTGTATGTGTGTGTGTGTGTGTTACAACAGCATCTAGATTGGTATTTTCTCTTTATTCAGTCCCCATACTCTGAGATCTACGGATGAAGAAAGGTATATAAATTTAATAAATAATAATAATACTCTTCCCAACCCTCCTTTTTTTGTAAAAAGCTTTTCAAGATATTCAGGCAATTTGTAAAAAGTCATTTGTTGCACTGGAACAAATTGTTGTGACCAGTGTTTCATTTATAACTGGAGGCACAGCAGTTGAAATAGTTTGGAATCTCATTTTAGGCTGCTTGTGTGTGTGTGTACATTACACGGAATATCCATGTGGTTTATTCCCTATTTGGAAAATCTAGGTTATCTTAATACATACATAATTTAATTGTGTGTGTGTGCGCGCACACACACACACACATATTATAAATTCTGCGTTATTTTCCTGAACCAGGATGGAGAGCTCACATTACAGATGTGCCAGAAGTAGGCAAGTTTCAGATGGGTTGGCTACAGCTAACTTCTGCCCTTTCCCTGCCCTAGAATGAGAGGCTTACTTGTTTCACCTCCCAGCAGAGACTGAGGCTGGTTATTTATAGGGATTCCCTCAGAGGCACCATAGGCACCTGCTTCCCAAACTCTGGAAGGTTCAAAGTAGGACAGCAGTATTTCATTAACTGCTGCATAGGTGACGTCACCTGATTAACTGCTAAGCCTCAAGACGTCACTTTCCACACAAGCAGCAACATGTGGGTGAACAATGAGAGGTTTCCACAGCAGCTGGAATAAAAACTAACATGTAAATTAATGTGGCACGTGAAAGGACAGCATTGGCTCCTTTTCTACAGCAGCGTTCCCCTGTGCCTGAGAATTTTCAGCTGGATCCACAATAGAGTTGCCACCTTTCTTTTTTCCTTTTTCTCTACTCTGAACAGCTGCATCGTGGCAGAAGTTCAACGAATGTAACTTTATCTCAGGATGCTGGGAAAGGCTGCACCCATTGAACTTCTGCCTTTTGCGCAAATCTCATCGAGGCAAAGGCTCTGCCAGGAAAATATAACCACCCTGATTTTACCACATTGTACAACAGGCTGTGCCTCTTGAAAAATCGTCTCTGCCTGTCTCCATTTTAAGGACAACTTTTCAAAATCCCCTCCCCTGTGTGAATGTTCGAACAGGTGAAATAGCCCTCCCATCACAAATTAATTCCTTGTATGTAAGTCTCCCTTGCTTGAAACAGAATGTGTTTCCATATGTGTTTAGTGCTCAGGTTGACAGTTGGCACAATCCTATACATGTCTACTCAGAAGTAAGCCCCACAGACTTCACTGGGACTTACTCCCAGGTAAGTGTGCATAGGATTGCAGCTTTAAAGATAGTGTGTTTCAGGGTCTGTCTTCAGGTCTGCATAGGATAGTAGCCTTTGATTATGTGGTGCCTAAGGCAGCTTCCAAGGGACGCAGGTGGCGCTGTGGGTTAAAGCCTCAGCGCCTAGGACTTGCCGATCGAAAGGTCGGCGGTTTGAATCCCTGCGGCGGGGTGCGCTCCCGCTGCTCGGTCCCAGCGCCTGCCAACCTAGCAGTTCGAAAGCACCTCTGGGTGCAAGTAGATAAATAGGGACCGCTTACCAGCGGGAAGGTAAACGGTGTTTCCGTGTGCGGCTCTGGCTCTGGCTCTGGCCAGAGCAGCGATGTCACGCTGGCCACGTGACCCGGAAGTGTCTCCGGACAGCGCTGGCCCCTGGCCTCTTAAGTGAGATGGGCGCACAACCCCAGAGTCTGTCAAGACTGGCCCGTACGGGCAGGGGTACCTTTACCTTTACCTTTAAGGCAGCTTCCAATGGAATGCAGATAACTGGATTATCTGTATTCCATTGGAAGCTGCCTTATACTTTAGACCATCGGTCCATCTAGCTCAGTGTATTGTCTACCACAGCTGGCAAGGGCTCTCTAGGATTTCAGACTTGTTTCCCTCCCAGGCCTATCTGCAGAACCTGGGACCTTCTGCATGAAAATCACATGCTCTACCACTGGTGCACAACTACCACTTAACACAACCCTTTATTGTTTTTGCTGCAAGAGGCTAAGGTGGCTAGCCACCTGGAAACTACAAGCAAGCAGTTAGAGGTGTGCAGCCCAATCCTATGGATGCGTTCATGCAAGTGAGTCTTGCCCCTTTAAAAGCCAATGGAGCATCTCCACGCCATCAAAATACTATACCATTTTGATGGCCCATTGATTCCAGCCTGTTTTGTGTGTTTTTAAATGAACTTGAAGCACAATCAAAATGAGATAAGATAAAAATACCAACAAAATATTCAAGAGAAGGACCTGAAATCTCTCTGATGTTCTACCAGGTCTCCTTGTGGCGCTGGCTTAAACATGGCAGGTAGTATAGAGTTGGGGTTGGGGTATACTAAACCCCTCATGAAATCTTCCTGGTCTTGGCTCATGAGCAGGTGATGTCCTGTCTGGTGGCAGGTGGGGGAGCATCTGGTGGTGCGTGTATTGCTTTGATGGTCTATTGTCAGAGGTTTTCAACCTTTTTGAGTCCATGGCTCCCTTGAGCAACTACATTCTTTCTGCGGCACCCCTATGGGGCTCAGGAGCCCAGTTATGTCACCCCTTGCCTGCAGAGCTGGCAGCCTCTTCCCCTTGTGGAGTGTTCCCTCAGCCTCCCCTCTTCTCCCCTCTCCTTGGGAGTCCTCTGGGCAGTCGCTGCTGCTGCCCCTGGTCTCTGAGCTACCCTTCCTCCCTCCCCAAAGAGAGGTGCCTCCTCACACTGATCCAAAGGGGCCTGGGACTTGTCTGTCCATTTCTGGCTGGGCTTGCTTGCTTACTAGCTTGCTTACTGAGGCTGCAACCAGCACCCCCTGACCAGCCCGAGAGGCACCATTTGCCTGCGGAGCTTATAGCCAGTGTTGCTGCAACAAACAGCTGTGCAAGCCTTTGGGAGGCAGAGACGCAAGAAGGCATCAGAGGAGAGAGGGAAGGAAAGAGGGACAGAGGCCAGTGTTGCCCGCAGCACCCCTGGTCTATGTAGTAGGTGCTACTATTTTTTAAAAAAAACAATAGTGTTTTGTGGCACACTTAAAGCTAATAGATTTGTGTGGGATTGTTGAGAGTGGCAACAGGGGCGTAGGAAGGGGGGCGGTGGGGGCGGGTCGCCCTGGGTGCCCTCACTGAGGGGAGTGACATTTGGTGCGTCCCCCCTGCCCGCCCGTGACTCCCAAGCCTACCCTGAGCTGTCGGGGTAAGGGGGCAGCTGCGCCACTTTGCCGGTGGCCTCCCCCCTCCCCCCTTCGTTTTGACAGCTTGGGGGAGGCTTGGGAATTGCAGGCAGGCAGTGCGCCAAATGTCCGCCATGGGCAGCTTGCTCCACCCCCGTGAGGGGCTTCCTCCGTCCCTGGCTGCAGGGCGCATGCACCACTCCAGACATCCGAGCAGCTATCCCACACTTGAGAGAGCACCCTCTGTGCCATGCCCCCCTTGGGAGCATGCCCACCCTGGGCAGCGCGGGCATATGCTCCACTTCTGGGTGGCAGGAGAGGACATATTGTTTATTAATATCCTTCCTAACTTGTGCTAGCAAGTTTCTTCACTTAGCAGAGTGCATTCCCTTTCTTACGCAGAAGAAAGCTGGTTGAAACTCGTGTGAGTTTCTTAAGACAATAAGCAATTCAGTCTGGCTTGTCCAGATTGAGGTATGTTCTAATATTCCTGGTAAGACCCCTTTTGAATCCTTCCTAAAAGAATAAAGACACCACAGTCTTATTCATAACAAAAAGGAGTTTTACTCATGATCAGGCAGGGCACAGTGTGATCCCTGAAGGCAGGCTTAAGGCTTAAAGTTACAAACATGTGCAAACAGGTTTACTCCATATGGAAGATGACCTGGGGAACTGCTGTGGCAGCCAGCAGTACAGTCCAGGTGATGCAGGAAGCAGGCAGGACGAACAGGAAGGTCAAAGAGAGAGGAAGGTAGCAATGTGACTTGGCCTTGTACCAGGTCTGGAAAAATCACACCCACCTACTAGTCACATGCAAGGAAGGATGCTCCAGGTCAGGAGGAACAGGAAGTTTCAACTGACTGAACCAAACATTCCCTTGCATGTCCACTCTAGCAAAACAAGGAATGTTGTATTTGACTGCTCCCAGTGGATTACATCCCACAATTTGTTGTGGTGGCAGAAGGTTGTGTAGACTTTATCAAATGTGGGACGTGCTCTTCAGGTAGACTTTATCAAATGTGGGACGTGCTCTTCAGGTAGACTTTATCAAATGTGGGACGTGCTCCAGAGCCCACATCAACAGATGCATGAAGTAGTATCCTCTCCTTGAATCTGATGTAGACTCTGGTCCACACTAAAACTTATATGCAGTGTAATCCTACACGTGTCTATTCAGAAACAAATCCTGCTTTCCTCAGTGGTGCTTACGTCCAGGTAGGTGATGCAGTGGCTTGCAAGCCTTACCCTTCAGGGTGCAGCAATCCTTTCTGCAGCAGACTGATTTGGTTTAGAAGGGCTCATCAGTCCAATGAACAAGGCTGTGGGAAGGCCAAATGCTGTTTTTATCGTAGTCTTCCAACAGTGGGAAATAGCTGTTTGTAACTCTCTCCAAATTGACCTGTATGGAATACAGCGTTGCATTGAATTCCAAGGTTCAGTTTCAAGCTATCTGTGTCCTCTCTCTTCCTCTTCTCAGCTTCAGAGTCCGCGGATGAGGAAGAGTTTGAGCAATTGCCTTCACCCCATTCATCTATACGCTGATAGCTGGGGTAAGAGCCACTTGTGGGAAGAAAAGGCAAGAGAGAAAGCAAGACTCCCCCTCAACATCTGGTCACATGCAGAGGATGTCTTGCACAGCTGCCCTGTCCAGTGAATGCTTTCAGTTCTCCTACCAATCCCACGGGGTGCACAGGAAACCATCTCTCCTGAGTAATGGAGTTCTGCCAAGCTGAATAGTTTCTACTGCACATACTTTGTGTGCAAGTTTGTCCAGAGAGTTGGCTTAGGGTTACTTTTTTCTGCCTTAAAGAACAAACAGCCTTAAATAAAGAGTTCACTTAAGGCACATCTTTCTGAGCCTTTACATTACACTGCAACTGCTTTCAGTTAAAATGTAACTAGAAGTTGGTCCTTATATTCAGCTTGAAGGCTGCAAATCCAGTTTTTGCAAGGAGTAAAACCAAATCCCATATAATCGTTCTGCAATCATATTAGAATATGTTTTCTTTAATAAACTAGGATGGTGGGGGTTTTCCCCCCAGAAAATAAAATAAATTTTCTCCCCTAGATTGTATGTTTTAAGTATAATCCCAGGGCTGGGTCATTCACATTATTTTTTTGCCACACAAATTCCTTCAATGAGGCCTGGCAACCAAATACGTGAAACAACTCAATTGAAAATTGACTTGAAAATTCTCTCTGTGGTGTGACTGTCTTCGATGGCACATTCACACATCTAAAGAGCCATCACACACCAGATGAATGGCATGATTGCGTGAACCAGGCCTCTTCTTCATTCTCTTTCACGTGTGGACATATCATCACGTATTTTGGGATTAGATTACAGTCATACCTTTGGTTACAGATGCTTCAAGTTGCACTTTTTCAAGTTGCGCACCACACCAAACCCAGAAGTACCGGAACGGGTTACTTCTGGGTTTTGGCGCTCACTCATGTGCAGAATCTCTAAATCGTACTTTGCGCATGTGCAGAAGCACCGAATTGTGACCCGCGCGTGCGCAGATTTGGCGCTGCGGGTTGTGAACACTGTGGGTTGCGAACGTGCCTCCCGCACAGATCACGTTCGCAACCCGAGCATCCACTGTAGTTAAAATCTTAGGGTAATGTTGGTCACCTTTTAATGGCAGCCTGTTCAGAATCAAAGGTTTCTTTAATTATTACAAACATGGGAAACTACTTTACATAGACTCTGAACCAGACCATTAGTTTTTCTATCACATTATCCACACACTGACTGGCAGCAGTTCTCCAGGGACTTAGGTAGAAGCCTTTCCCAGCTCAACATGGAGGTACCAGGAATTCCATGTGCTCAGTCAGAAAGCTACCATCCTTATTTCTTCCTAATACCTCTTACTGTTTTTAGCCTTGTACAGTGGTGCCTCGCAAGACGAAATTAATTCGTTCTGCGAGTTTTTTTGTCTTGCGAATTTTTTGTCTTGCGAAGCACGGATTCCCATAGGAATGCATTGAAAATCAATTAATGCGTTCCTATGGTCAAAAAAAGTCCAAACAAAGCCAAATTTGGTACAAAAAGAGTTTATTAAGTGCTCTTTAAAGTCACACATACTGTAAAGAGCATTTCAAAAATTGAAGGAACAATAATTTAAGTTTCTAAACATGACAGAAAAGCATTTAAAAATCACCAAAGTGTACAGTACTGTACATACATTTTCTAAGACTCTGGGGGAACAACTCGAAGAAGGTTCCTCTTCCACTCTTTGCTTCTTGCTGAAGAACCTGTCCATGGTCTGCTGCTTCATCCGCCTTTTCAGCACCTCCCTGAAAGACGACATGACCCTTGTATCAAAAGTGTTCGCAAGGTCATGTGTCAGGTCCTTGTCAGGGTGGTGCCGCTGTGCAAAAGCCTGCACATCTTTCCACTTCTGGCAAATGTCCCTCAGTTCTTTGGAGGACAGCCGTTCCTCAGTTGCTTCCTCCTCTTCCAGCGAGGCCTGCTCCTGCGCAGCCTCTGCCTGCAGTTCGACCAGCTCCTGGGTGGTCAGCTCGTGGTCGTGCTCCTCCACCAGCTCGCTGACGTCCTCCTCTGTGACCTCCAGGCCCATGGTCCTCCCCAAGGAAACAATGTCCTGCACCACTGTTGACTCTGGTGCATCAGAGTCACTTGGTGCCACACAGTCCGGCCACAGGCTGCGCCAAGCGCAATTCAAATTTCTCTGGTTGATCCCGTCCCAGGCCGTGGTGATCATCTTCAAGCAGGTAACGATGTCGAACTGGTCCTTCCAGAATTCCCGCAGGGTGATGTTGGTGCAATCAGTCACCTCGAAACATCGCCTGAAAAGCTCCTTGGTGTAGAGTTTTTTGAAATTGGCGATGAGCTGCTGATCCATCGGCTGGAGCAGTGGCGTGGTGTTAGGCGGCAGGAACATGATGTTGATGAAGCTGAACTCCTCCAACAAGTCCTCCTCAAGGCCTTTAGGATGAGCAGGAGCATTGTCCATCAGAAGCAAAGCCTTCAGCGGCAGGTCGTTGTCCAGCAGGTATTGTTTGACAGCAGGGCCAAAAGCAAGATTGACCCAGTCCACAAACAGCACATGTGTGACCCAAGCCTTACTGTTGGATTGCCACATGACACTCAGCTGCTCCTTGTCGACCTTGTGTTTCTTGAAGGCCCGTGGGTTCTCCAAGTGGTACACCAGCAGGGGCTTGATCTTCAGGTCGCCGCTTGCGTTGGCACAGAAGAGCAGGGTCAGACGGTCCTTCATGGGCTTGTGGCCAGGCAACTTGGCCTCCTCCTGAGTGATGAAAGTCCTTTTGGGCATCCTCTTCCAAAACAGCCCGGTCTCGTCGCAGTTGAAGACCTGCTGTGGAACATAGCCCTCCGTCGTCACAACCTCCAGGAACTCCGCTGCAAAGTCTTCAGCCGCAGGAACATCAGAACTGGCAGCCTCTCCATGCCTGACCACGCTGTGGATTCCAGATCTCATCTTGAACCAGTCAAACTAGCCTCTGCTTGCCTTGAAGACTTCTGGCTCGCCTGAGGTTCCTGGCTGTTGCCGGACGAGGTCTGCGTGCAAGGCCTTGGCCTTCTCACAAATGACGGCCTCAGTCACTGTGTCCCCTGCACGCTGCTTCTCTTCCAACCAGATGAGCAGCAACTTCTCCACCTCCTCCAGAACAGCTGGGCGGTTCTTCATGATCCTGGTGACTCCCTTGGCTACATAAGTCGCAAGGATCTTCTCCCTCATCTTCAGGATGGTCCCGATGGTCGACGGATTCCTCCCGTACTCCCTGGCGAGGTCTGTCACACGCATTCCACCGTCATGCTTCCGGATGATCTCCTTCTTCATTTCCAGCGTAACCTTCTCCTTCTTCCTCTCGCCGGCCTCTGCAGCAGCAGTCTTCTTGGGCCCCATGGCAGCACAGCTCCTACCTTCGCAAACCCAAACAAAAAAAATCAGTGCTTCACATCCAAAAAATTCAAAAGCACCAAACCTCCTAGAAAACACACCAGCTTCCAGATTCTTGCAAACTCCTTCTCAACTATTCCCCCAGCCACCCACCACACAGAAATCCAAACCCAGAAATCTTTTTTTTTAACAACAGCAGAGTGCCCCAATGGTCACAAAAAATCATAAAAATGCAGAAAAAAACCACAAGCTTCCAGATTCTTGCAAACCCCTCCCCAACACCAAGTCCTTGAATTCCAAACACCCCAACCCAAAATCCAAAAACCCCAAAAAAAGTTTTAAAAGTTTAACTTACAAAATGGCTGCAAAAGAAGTTTTGGAAAAGCTTCAAAAATCACCAAAGTCTTCAAAAACCTCAAAGAAGGCTACCACACCGCGTGCTACGAGTTGCTCCTCGAAGTCAAGTCACAACTGCACCTCTTCAAGCAATGCACCCTGGGTATTAACGGTTTTAAGAAAAGGGAAACAAACTTGCAAGACGTTTTTGTCTTGCGAAGCAAGCCCATAGGGAAATTCATCTTGCGAAGCAACTCAAAAAACGAAAAACTCTTTCATCTTGCGAGTTTTTTGTCTTACGAGGCATTTGTCTTGCGAGGTACCACTGTACATTGCTTTAGCAAATGCTGAAAGCATGTCTGGTTTTGTTTTGTTTTTACTTTATTTTGAAATAATAACATACAGATGCCATTTTATCTTCACTCAAGTTGCAACAAGGCTTATGTAGCCAGGAATCTTCTTCCTAATGCAAATATATTTACCTTGAGCCTGTGAGGTTCATTTGGGAATGTTCAGGGTGGCAGGAGAGGATATATTGTTTATTAATATCCTTCCTAACTTGCGTTAGCAATTTCCTTTACTTAGCAGAGTTACATCCCCCTTTTTACATGCACAGCAGACAGCTGGTTGCAGGCTCGTGTGAACCTCTCACTATTGTACAGTTCAGTCTGTCTCAGACTGAATTGTACGTTCCTGGTAAGTTCCCTTAAATCCCTCTTAAAAGAATAAAGACTCCACAATCTTATTCAAAGTCAATAAAATAAGTTTACTCACATCAGTTCACAGTTGGATTCCTGAAGGCAGACTTAGTTACAAATATGTACATGCGGATCTACCCCATATGGGGGAATAATCCCAGTGCTTCTGCTATCTGAGAGCTAGCAGAGCAGTCCTAGCTAAAAGCTGGTCAGAGGAAGAAGGAAATCAAAAAGTGTGCTGCGTGACTCGTCCTTTTTTTACCTCGACAGGTTAGGTCACGCCCACCTCCTATTACATGCAAAAGGAAGGATGTCCCAGCCAGGAGGAACAGGGAGTTTCAACTGGCTGGACCAAACATTGCCTCGCATGTCTTCTCTAGCATTACAAGGAACGTTGTAGTTGACTGCCTCTCATGGATCACACCCCACAGTTCAGGTGAGTAAGGAGCTTTTTACTGCCCCTCAAGCACAACCAACCATCCTTCACACCCAAACGGAATGCCAGCAAGAACCACCAGATGATACGGGAGGTACTGCACTCTTTTAAGAAGTGACTTCCTCCATCCCTTAAGCCAACCTTCTGAGAACCAAATGGTGGGTACAGCTACAGGTAAAGGTGGTTAGAACAACGAATGCGATGCTTACTTTGCCTGGTAGGTGACATTCCACCCACATTAAAAGAGGCATCGTGAAGGTTTAAGGACTCATTCCAGCCAGGTAAAAGCCCTGCAACAGGGATGGTGATGGGTGTGGCTTGGGGAAAGGGGTGTGATGCAGGGATAATCCCAAGAGCCCAATCAGAGGGGTTGAGAGGGCCCATTTGACCACCACTGACCTCAACCATCTACATTCAAATCCAGTTGCACAATGTTAATAATTTTCACCTTTTTGGATTGTTGGGACTCCAAGCGCCAAGTCCTCCACTGAGGACCCGCTAATAATGAACCCTGAGCCTGGATGGTGGTGAATTGATTGGAGACTCCCTTGTGGTTTGGTGGGGAGGGAAGTGCTTCTCCCCCACGCCCGACCCACACAATGGCCCCTCTGCAGCAGCCCTTGCCATTCTTCAGGCATCAGCTCCTTTTGCTGTGTGTGCCACAGGCGCTTCCAAAGGATTGTTGCCCTAGAAACTTGGTTTCAGCCTCCTGCTATATATCAACAAGCTTGTTTTAGCAGTCCCTTGGCTGAATTACAGTTACACAGTTTGGCGCTTCTTTCAAATTTCCTCCCATCACTTGGGCCAAAGAAAGGAATTTTTTTCCTCCTTTAGAAATGAATTGGCTTAATTAGTAAGTAGATTAATGGCAATGGCTGGTGAGTTGGTTTCCAGCAGAGTTTCACCAGAGAGGGTTAATCGGAGTCAGGGCTGGAATCTTTCCCAGAACTGGCTGCCAGCCATTTTTCCACCAACCAATCAACCCCAGAAAACAAACGCTCTGGTCGCAATACCTACCCGAGAAATAGAGCTGGTGGGGTTTTGCTTTGAGAGACACCAGCAGCAAAAGCTGCCCAAATAAGCGACTTTGCCTAATGTTATTCCAAGGGTAGGGGGAAGGGGGGGGTGAAACCAGACCAAATGGGTTACAGTCTGAGAAATGGATAGCTAGAGGGTTGGACGCGAAAATGAACGCAAACCTCAGCTCGTTTGCTGCCTAGGGCAGCTCACTCTTTCTCCGTCGTCTTCCTCCTTTGTAAAATGTGGATTGGGATTGCATGCGATTGTGAGGACTGATAGCATCAAGAGTCCGAAGCCTTGAATTGTACTTAGGGCGTGCATAACCGCGTCCTTCTAAGCTAAAACCTCGTCCTTTGATAAGTCCCACCGACTTTAACTAAGCGTAGGGGCTGATTCACACATGCATGTACACATCCCTCAGCACAGTATGAATCAATGTGGGTATTTGCGTGAACGCCCTCTGTTGGAAAGCACTGCGTTTTAAGTGGTGTCAGGTGATAAGAGCCATCTCTTAGGCGTGTTGACTTTTTGTGACGGCTGTTCCACACATGCAAGTAATCCCCTGAAGTCATGTATACACTTGACCTTACTTTCAAGGCATCCCTACTTAGCCCATTTCCTCAAGAGAAGGCTTGGAAACTGCACCCAAAGTGTGAGAGTCTACAGATGGACGCAGCCACTCACCCACGCGATCCCTTTGCTGTAGGCTTTTAGCAAGGCTTTTGAGTTTCGCTGGTACTTGGTTAGAGAAATCAACGTGTTGCATCCACCTAACCTACACTAAAAACAAATCACTCTGAGAAATGAACTAAAAAATGAAGCTGGATCCTTCCTTGTTAAAAACCACACACCAAAATATGGGTTGTTAAACTGGATCTCACATTTCCATTTCCCCCAAATATGGAACCACTACCACAAAACTCCTTAAAATTGAAGAGTGCACAATGAGAAAAGGCAACATTCACTCTTATTTTTCCCATACTGATAAAAATGCATTCATAATTTAACTGGCAGCTGCAAAAAAAAAAAAGTCTTGCAAAAAGAAAAAGAAAAAACCCTGCTGAGAAATGCATATAATAGGAAAAACAGGTCGCCTGGACAGCAGTGTAATTAATGCCAGAAAAGGCCAAGCCGGTTTCATAGATTCTCTTTTGAGGATATCAAGACGAGACCCAGTGAAAAATGACGCATGCTTTAGCATTTCAGAAAGCTGGCAACTGGCAGAGCTTCTCTTTCCTTCCCCCCTTCCCCACTCCTTTTTCTCCTCTTTAACTTTCTGCCTCCGAACAAAGGGGTCGGCAGAACTAGCTAGGTTGTAATGAGTTCTGTGTCCCTAGCCTATTAAGGGCATCATGGAAACATATTGTATCGAAATAGTTTGGAGGAGAATACTGGGGATGAAAGAGAATGGGTGCTTTGATCAGCTCCCTGGGGTCCTGAGTGCGCACAGACCGGCTTGCAAGGTCTTATTCAGCTCCAGCGAGACACACTTACAAGACCATTCAATGTGATTTGCATATCTGTAATTTATCACATTGGGTCCCCCGAACATTTTTTTTTTTGCAAGGTAAATAAAAGTTGGGTTGAATAACAAATATCAATCATCTCAGAGAGAGAAGGGAGGGAGAAGGAACTGTCTGCGCAACCCACACTAACGCTGAAGAAGTCTGCAAAGAGAGGCAAAGAAAACGTTTAGCCCAGCAAAGAGAAGTTCAAAGAGTCCGTTAGACAACAGGTTCAAGGCTAGTAAAAAAAAAAAATGAAGCTTTTGGCAACAGTTGCCATCCAGCGCTGTCCTGCCACTAACAAAGCTTTTGGGAACCGAACTCGTTAAATGAAATCGCCCCCAGGCACCTTAGGAGGGAAGGCGATGCATGTGCCTTGCCCTGCAAAGCGAAAGATAAAAAGTTGGCACCTTGCTTTAGGGGGAGAAAGTGTCTTGGGACACTCAGAGAACACCCTTCGCCTCTTTCCGTCTTCCTTAATTTCAGACGTCCCCTGTTAACTGGTTGTAAACTTTTACTGGAGACCGAGAGGGGAGCGTTTCTTTTTTTAATCGCTCTTCCCCCCCCCCCAAGCCCATAAGAGACATCAGTAAGAAAAGGCTTTTAGGGGGAAGAGGATGAGATTCCTCTCCAAAACAAGAGGCAAGTTAACAGGCTGGCATTGTTCGGCGCTCTCACAAACTTCAGCGCAACAGCAAATAAGAATCTTCAACTTGACCTTGGAAAAGGGCTCCGCGCCTCCAGCTAATCTATCAAGCCACCCCCAGTGACAATGATGTATTTCCAAGTATTGTCAGATCATGAAAAGATTGATAAATTCGCCGCTGCACACCCAGACGGAGCGCTCCTCTTTGCAAGAAGGAGGCACGCTGGAAAAAGTGCGCCTCCTCGTCCGCAGGTCTTGGGGAGGGAAAGGGGCGAGGGGGGAGCAAGAGCCGAGAGGCGCCCAAGGGAAGAGAAACGAGCTCCCTTGAAAGCAGACCGGTCATATTTCTTGGAGGAGCACGAGAAAGCTGGAGACAATCCTTCTCATATTAAACGCAATATTTCTTGGCTTTGGCGAAGAACAAAAGTCATAGCAAGACGTCTTTGTGACTAATTCAGTCAAAGGGCCGGCTCTGGTTCCCCCTGCAGAAAGGTCACTGTCGTTGTGTATGGTCCACCGAGGGGGGGATTTCACAGGGAAAACGGAGCCAGCTGTCCCTGTCACACTCTCCGCACTGGGGGAGCCCACACTGGGCATGGTTGTTAACTTCATTCTACACACCTGCAAAATCTACCCATTTCCAAGACTTTTCAAGGGGCTTTTTTCTTCTTCTTTGGAACTCCCCTTTTTTTGCCTTCTCCACTTTTGACAACAACTATTCAAGTTTTTCTTGA
The DNA here is from genome assembly GCF_951804945.1 of Podarcis cretensis. NCBI lineage: Eukaryota > Metazoa > Chordata > Lepidosauria > Squamata > Lacertidae > Podarcis > Podarcis cretensis. The sequence goes on from NC_137181.1 coordinate 22,966,764, forward strand.
AAGCGCTGGGAGGGAAGGAAGAAGGGGGGCGCTTTCTCAGCTTCGGGTGGGTGCCCATTGAGCGCCTAGCCAAAGGAGCTGCCTTCCCACAAAGCGAAGTTTGACAAAGTCCCAAATAACTTTGCACCGACGTGGAAACGGCCTGTTGCTAACGGAAGTGCCCTTTAGCCAAAGCGCGAGCTGCAAATCGCGAAGGCTGCTGCCCGGGCAGGCGCTCTCCCGCTTCCCCCCGCGCGCTCCTCGCACTCTCGGCTCTTCGCGTCGCTCCAGCTCTTCCCCGGCGCCACAAACGGCATCACCTTTCACTCCCTTCTCCCTTCCTCGCTTCTGCACCTCCAAAAAAGAAAAACACTCAGCAACCCTCCAGGGGCTTTTCAGATTCCGTCGGGGCTGAGAAAGGCTCCAGCTCCCCAGAAGCGATCGCTTTAATTGGAAAGGAATGTAATGCCCAGCCAGTGGGGCCACTCTCTTTCCCAACTTCGGTCTAGAGCAAAATGAGGAGCTTGGAGAGAGAAGGAGTCCTGACGGGGTTTCCAGTCATGGGAAATGGAGGCTGCTTTGAGTGCCTCCCGCGACCAACCTCTTGCCCCCACAGACTCCGGGTTCTCTCCTTCCCGCGTCCCCATTTACCCTCCTCGAAAGCAACGCTTTCGGCATAGGCCTCGCTAGGCACTGGAGGCCCGTCAAGGCGCCGTTGCGCCAAAGGCGACAAGAACAACCCACCTGCCTTAAGGAGAGGGGGAAACGGCTCCCCAAAAGGCCATTCCCCAGAAAAGGCGGGTGGAGGTGTGCCTTCGCCCGGGGCTGGCAAGCCCAGGCTGCCTCAGGGAAGCTTTGCGCGGGACAGCAGCTCGCTGGCAGCGTGACAGGCGTTCCGCGCAACAAGTTCCCTCAGAGCAGGTGCGCGGCAAGGGGAGGGGAAAGGAGCTGCCGGCGCGACGAGCGAATGAGCCGGGCGGTTCAGAGAACCCCAAGGGGGCTCCGGGGTGCGGGCCGAGGTCAGGGACTAGGCCCCCTTTGCCTGGGCGCCTCTGGCCCGCGAGACGAGCGGCCTGGAGGCAGGAGTGGGCGCGGAGCTGGCAGCGAGCGCCAGCGACACAGTTCCTGTCAGGGGAGCCCTGTTCTTCTCCCTCTGACAGGCGCTTGGAGGGCGGGTGGCGGGGCCGAGGCGACGCTCGCCCCTTCGCCTTCCCCTCAGGGTGTCCGCAGCCACCAAGCCGCCTCCTGCTCGCGAGCCCGCGCCTCAGACCGCCTCGCCTTGCTGGGGGTCCCTCTTGGAGACCTCCATGCGCAACGAGGCCAGGGCAGGCGGACACCTCTTGTTGGAGGTCTCTTTGCCGTCTCCCGGGGCCTCGTGGGCAAAAGGAAGGGGGCTGGCTCTGCGGCAGGGGGTCCTCTGCTCTCTGGGGTGCCGCCAGCGGGCCTCTCGCCGGCTCCCCGGAGCCACAGGCACTGAGGGGAGAAGAGGGGCGCATGCGCGTCTCCAGCCGGGGACCCTCCCCAGGCGCTCGCTCCACAGTTTGGGGAAAGTTTGGCCAAGCTGCCCAGAAAGGCGCCTGGCCCTCGAGCGACGAACGTGAGGCGCCAGAGAGCTGGGCGGAGGCCTCCGGAGGCTCCCCGGCTCCTGCTGGGGGCGAAGTGGGGCCGGGGGGGCGCTCGGGGGGGGTGAGGAGCGAGGCTTTTAGGAGGCCCACCGAGGCCCCTGCGCACCAATCTGGCGGCGCGCTCGGCTGAGGAGGCTGCTCTCTTGTGCAGCCGCGCGCGCCTCATTCGCCGCGCCAGCCACTCAGGCGCCCCCTCCCCCCGCCCCTTTGTTCGCCTTAAAAGTAATGCTGCGAATTAAAAGAAATGACAATGTTTTCCCCCTGCTCGCAAGTCCCGGAGAAGGGCCCTTGAGCTTGGCAAAAATCAGGCGAATCATTCAGCGTGCCACCCCGCACCTGTGATCTTGGCATTGAAAACCCCGCAGACCTATTCCCTATTAAACTTAATTATTCCCCCCAGGCACACAATGGTTGAAATGGAGCAGGTTGGAGTCTGTTTATTGGTCGTAAATGTTTTTCTGAAGATCTTCTGAATCTCATTGTTAGCTCGTTGTTTGAGTCTGCCCTCTTTCTTTCAGCCTAGAGTAGCCTTGGACTTTTCAATTTTCAATCGTAACATCTGCTTAATCGTACGGATCAAAATATGGAGACACAAAACATATGTAATGGTGGATTTGTTAAATCCTGGTAATGAGTTATTAACAAGGGAAAACAATAGGCCAGGATGGTGAGAGCCGTATGGTAACAGAGTCACTTTATGCAACGCCTGACGTTCCCCTTCTTGATAAATGGAACTAAGGTCTGAACGCCAGGTGATAGCAAGAAAATCAATGTCTTTAGAGGCCAGCACGGAGACTTTTTTTTCTGTGTGAAAAATTAGGAGACATAAAATGTAATTGGCTGATCAAGGAGGGGGGAAAGTAGTGGTCTTAAGTTTAATTGCCCGTTGAAGGCTGAGCAAAGGCAGACAAAAAAAGGGAAAAAAGAAGCAAGAATCTGGGCCTGTTTGTTTGCTAGCATCTCAGCTCCCACTGCAAGTGCATCATTGAAAATGTGTTTTATTATAACACATGTCATGCTTTACAGTTCCCATATTGTGTCAAGACAATGCTTAATGGTACATTAAAGACAAGCAAACCATGCCAACACGTCTTGGAGACATTGTAAGGGCCTCTCTCTCCTTTGCTTGTTTTAGGCAGCTGCAGCTCAGCACCCAGAAAAACACAAAAAGAACAAGTTTGAAATACCAGGTGCATCCGAGGGAAACCCGACAGGGATTGATATGTTATAGCCCAGGACATGAACCTAGCAATAAAGATATCATTTCGATTGTCTGCGGCTTCCACGCCATGTAAAAGGCAAGAGGCGCCCGGGCAGCCAGTTCTCCTGGCAGCAAAGCTTTCTCCCTTCCCCAGCCTCCTTTCCTATCTCCCTCGGCCAAATCCGAACACCTGTTGGCCAGACCTCACATCCCGTCGTGGGAATCGCTGCCTCCTAAGGCTTCCAGATCTCGAAAATGCAATTTGTTGTGGAATGAGCGCGGGCCCATTCCCACAGGCCTTGGGGAGGGGGAGAAAGGGGGTGGGGGTGGAAAGAAAGAGATGGGGAGAGAGGGATAAAAAAGGGGGGGAGGAGGAGGAGGAGAGGAGTGAGATTTACCAGGGACACTCAACTGGTGTTTGTTCATCCTGGCAGCTGGTCCTCGGTGCCACTGCAAAAGAGACCTTAATGAAAATGGGATGAGTTCATGCCTAGCCGAGGTTTCACACCCCATATATTATAGGGGCCTTAATCCTAATATTGGCGGATTAGAAGGCCTGGGAATCCCAAGGGAGCAGGTTCTCAAGTCTCCCTGCAACCCTGCCTTTGCTTGCAGGAGGAGAGACACTTCCTTTCCCATACCTTTTCCCCAAAGAGATTGATGCTTCGAGGTTTTTAATGGTCTCTCTGCGTCTGCTTTGTGTACGACGAAATGGCCTTTTCAGTGGGATTTAAGGGGCATCACGAATGCTGTTGGCCTCAAGGGCGAGGACAACTTGGCTGACAAGAAGCAGGAAAAGTTCAGGAGCTAACTTGGGGGGGGGGGGAATGCCTGCAGCTTTTGTGCCTGTGTTGGGTATTTAGAAATAACAAAATAAATAAATAACCCGAGACTGCGCCTTCGCACATTGGGGAGGGGAGGGGCGTGCAAAGGCCACCCTGAGGCCAGTCCCGGAGCAGTCAGGGTTTGGTCTGGGTTTTTCATAGGTAGCGAAAAACCAAGCAACATAATGACCAGCATCGTTTTCATAATTCCCATCATCAAACCCCCCCCCCCCCATTTGACTGGCAGGCAACTTTGAAAGGACTATTTCCAGTTGTAGAACAGGTATCAACCAGATCACAATAATATTGCTGGAAAACCTGCAACTGGATTATTTTGAAAGCTGGTTCGGTTTTCTCTGCACCCACCCTGCTTCAGCAACAATAAATAAATGCTGCTTACTTCCGATCAGGCAGCTGAGCGGTGTGTGTGTGAGAGCGAGAGAGTGTGAATGCATAATTCATTTGAATACAAACCCACCATCCCAAGGGGAGGGGGCACATCTATGAATATTGTTATTGTTTGGGGGGGCGAAGAGGGGAGTCTGATTTCAAAGGCTTGAATTGCTGTCAGTCATGCGAGCCCACACGCTGGTTCCTTCCAGTGCCAAGCAATATTTTCCACGCCCCCCCCCAACCACCCACTGCTACGGCTCTTCCATATCTTGATAGTTTTCTGCTGCAACTTTGCGCTTGTGGTGGGAGTTGGGAGGGGTTATTTGGGGAGCAGGGTCTGAAATGGAAGTTATGCAATAATAATAATAATAATAATAGCAAAATTGCTGCAACTGGGCTGAATGGATTTATGAGCGGACGCCCAAGAACCTGTCAGCCTCTTTGAAGCCGGCCTTTTAAAGGGCCTTGCCAAGTCAAGACGCGAGACTGACAAGATAGAGACCCTGGTGTTTTCCCCGCGCAGGCCGGCTCTTCCGCTTGATCTGCACCATACTAAAGGAGGGTGATGAGGCATTGAATGACAAAAACCACACACACAAGTGGCACGGCCGAAGAAAAGGTGCCCCTTAACAATGCGTGTAGTGTTTGAATTGTGCAGTGCCACAGCAGCACGTCCAATCGAGTACACACACACACACACACACACACACACACAGGGCCAACGGGACCGGCCCTTCCCTAACTCAGATCCACGACTATGCTGCAGTCCGACGACCATTTGACTTTCTAATGAGTGTAATGCGATTACATGCCTCCTGGAAGCGTTTGTGCCAAGGCGACTTTCTGTGTTTAATGAGGACCTAATACAGGGCAAAATCGAATTAGAACTTGGGCTGCTTGCCGCACTCCTTCTCTCGCCCGCGCTGCATTTCTCCAGCTCGTCCTCGTTCCTTCTTCTTCTCCTTTTGCAGGGATTGCGGGAGGGGGGGGGGGAGCAGACTGCGTGGGGAGGGGGGGCTCTGGCCCCATCTGATGTGGCCAAGTGGGGCTCGGGGGGGGTGTAATTGCTCTTGGAAGGGATCCACGAGGCCGGTCGGGCTGGCCTATCTAGGTTAATGCAATTAGGCGAGAGCCAGGCCATCATTTTGCTCCCCCTAACCCCAAGTTACCGGAGTGGCGGGGGGGGGCGCGCGATTATCCACCGGGGACTCCGCGCGGTTCCCATCCGCTCGGCTGAGCAGCGCAGCCCGGGGCAGCTCGCAAAGGCTCCCGGCTCAAGCTGCAGGCCTGGGCTGGGCATCTGGGATCTTCTCCCCGGGGGGATCCATCCTGCCCACCCACCCGGCCCGCCAGGCCTCGCAAGCGGCGGGTACCACGGGAAAATCAGCACCTGCGGCCGGGGCAGCAGCAGCCCAGCGCGGCCAGAAGGCGCTCTCTCTCTCTCCCTCCCTCTCTCTCTCTCTCTCTCTCTCTCTCTCTCTCTCTCTCTCACACACACACACACACCCCAAGGTCCCACTCCTACAGGTGCAGAGCGGGGTGCTGCCCTGGTCTAACATCTCCTGGGCTCCGGTCCTCTTTCTTTCTTTTATTTCTTCTCCAAAAAATAATAATAAATACCTTTTAAGGTGTTTGAGGGCTGCCGCTCAACACAGGGCTTCTTGTCAAATAAGTCACTTCTTCCTGGCCAGGGCAACACCATCATTCCCCGTTTTCACAGAATCATAGAATGGCAGAGCTGGAAGGGATCCCGGAGGTCATCTAGTCCAACCCCCCAACCCCCCCCCCCCCCGCAGTGCAGGAATCTCAGTTAAAGCAGCCGTCCAACCTCTGCTTAGGAACCTTCAAGGAAGGTCTGAGAACGTTTTGCCCTGAAGTTGCTTCTCCTGGCAAGAGGTTTGCATCCCATCTCTTCCTCCATCTCTGCATACGCTGCAAGGCTGCTTGGGGTAAAATGCTTATTTAGGGTTATTTCCCGTCGGTTGATGTTCATTGCTCTGAATCGTGTTTTCGGTATTTTAAGAGGCACACTAATCTCGCCTCCATCTGGCGTTAAATCACGTTTATCCCTATTTTATAGATGAAAAACTGAGGCTGAAAGTAAACTGTGCTGCTGCTGCAAGCATTGTTATTGCTAATAATGATGATGATGATGGGCTTAAATCAAAACTTCTTTTTAAAATTGGTGCATTTTAATTAAATAATCAAAGACGTGCATAGTACAGAATCTTAATGAAGCTATTCCTTAATTAACATGCCCTTTCAAAGGACAGTTAATTTTTAGAAGGAAATGATCCCCCACAAAAGGAATAATCTCTTGCAATAAGAACTTTAAAAAAAAATTCAATACCCATCAGTATTGTGGGAAAAAAAGGATTTGAATGCATCCTCCCCATTGCAGCTGACACAGCTAGAAAGGTTCTGCAGCCTCTATGCTGTTTAAGAGGTCTGTCTTTCCTTGCTCTCAGTCTCATAGATCCATTGATGGGGAAGGGATTTGCAGTACAGCCTCACTTATCTACAGATTCAAACCTTTGCCTTTATTATTAAGAAGTGGTGCTGATAATACCAAGGCTGCAAGTTCGACCCCCCTATGGGGCAACTGCATATTCCTGCATTGCAGGGGGTTGAACTAGATGATCCTCAGGGTCCCTTCTAACTCTATGATTCTATGATTCTAAGAAGAGCCACTGGATCTGGCCAGTGACCCATCCAGGCCAGAATCCTGTTCTCACAGTGGCCAACCTTACTCACCATGCCCCGTTAGTGCTTTTTAGCTCACTTCTTCCTAGTGCTATTTGTCCCAAATAGCATCCAATATATAGAGGCCCCATCCGCACTATATATTTAAAGCAGTATCATGCCACTTTAAAAAGTCATAGAATCCTGGGAACTGTAGTTTGTTAAAGGTGCTGTGAGTTAATAGAAGATCCTCGTTCCCCATCATAGAGCTTTTTATACATATATACATCTATATTGGTCCCAAGAGATATTTCTCATCTCACCTGGCCAAGGCCGTTTATGAACTCATTTGAAATTAATGGTTCAGTAAAACTCATTAAAAATTATAACTAGGACTTTCTGCTGTCATAAGAGAACAAATCTATAGGAAAAAGTATCATGCTAGAGAATAAAAATGTAAGACTGAAACACTAAAATTAATGTTACCCATTCTCTCCATGGTCTGTATATGTCTCCAAACTTTTTTTGAGTTCAACATTCACTCAAGAGGGCTTTGTGTGTCAGAGGGAGAGCCAGACCCATGGAAATTTTGTAGGTGAAGCTTTTGCCAGGAAAGTTTGCAACACGAGTGTAATCCTATCCAGATGAGTCACTCTACTCTAGAATAAACTGGGATTAGGATTTTGCATCATAGATGTGGCCAGAAAACTACTCATAGTAAATGCAGGATGTCTCTTATTGCTAAATGCATAGGTACAGACCAATTCCCATCTCAAAGCAACTTCTCTTGGGATCAAGGTAGTTTTGTCCAGTTTAAAGTTATAGCTGAACACTGATGCCCTCATACACACATACACCACCCACTCATGCACACACCCCTCCAAATAAAATCACCTCCAGATTTAATCAAAGTTTATTAATAATAAAATATAACTGGCATATTCGACAAATCGTAATAAATTATGTTCACATTTTCTGGGATGTATGTTTCTTTTTCCAACAAAGAATTGTGCCCAAAAGGTGCTGGTGGATAAATCTCAGATTCATTGCATATTTATAAATTAGCATAAATTATATAAATTATACATTCAAAAGGACAGTTCTATTCCTGTAACTCTAAACAGTAATAAATAGATAAATAAAAAAAAGTTGATTGCCATTAGAATACCTTTCTGTAAAGTACCTTTGAAAAATAAACGCCTTTAAGTACAAATGTACACTGGTAATAAAGATTATTGATATTTACAACCCAGTAACTTTCACATTTCATGCTACGAAGTCAAAGGGGGGTTCATTTTCTATGTTGTTTAGGGAAGGCTTGCTGTTTAATTTCCTAGGGTCTTCAGGGGTCCACACTTTAGCAGTCCTAATAATGTTTTGTTCTTTCAGCTGTTTCTCGTCAGTCCAGGAGAGAGAATGCCCGGCCAAAGGAGGAAGTCCATAATCTGGGTCGCTTGGAGAAGGTGATCCTGGAGAAAAAGAGAGGAAGAAGGGTGAATCACAATCACAATATTCTCACCGAATACAGGAAAGAATCAACACCTGCGCCAAAGCGCCCCGTTTTCTCTCTAGGCTATTGTAGCGCAGGACAGCAGCAGGTGCTCTGGCTAACCTTGGCGTTCAACGCCTGTTGCACGCAGCGGCAACGCACACCGCCCTGCGGTTATCTATCTATCTATCTATCTATCTATCTATCTATCTATCTATCTATCTAGAGAGAACTCTTAATATCTGCATCCCAATTCCCCCCAAAAGGGTATTTTTCTCCACCCGGACTGCTCCTGGGTGCTTGGAGGAAAACACCGACTAGGAAGCGCATTCCTTTAGAGTGAGAAAGGGGTCAGGAGAAACTTTTAGCACAGCACGTAAAACCAGCCAGATTTCTAAATCTTTTCCTAACCACAATGAGGCTCCTTGCATTGGCGCAAAAGGCGCTTATGCCTGTCCACTTCGTAGGACGAGCCCTCCTGAAGCTAGGGCGCGCACATGAATCCGTGCGCTCGCTTGGCGGCGCGTGTGGTGTGTGTGTGTGTGTGTGTGAGAGAGAGAGAGAGAGAGGGAGAGAGAGAGAGAGAGAGAGAGAGAGAGAGAGAGATGCCTAGTCGTGGCGGAGATTCCTTTCCAACCTCCAGCTGTCTAGACCTGAAGAGTTTGCGGGTGCGGACGAGAGGAGCGCACTTTCGAAACGGCGAGCGCCTGCTGTCTCCCCGAGCGTGCGCTCCTTCCTCTTTATCTTTCCCGAACTGCTTGCATTTGCGTCTGTGTGCAACAAATGTGCCTGGGGACGTGCGGGTGAGAATTTCTGCGGGTCTCCCCGCGTGTGAAAAGGCCAACCCTAAAAGTCCGAGAGTGGGTGCTGTTGTTGCGTATGTTTGCGTGCCAGGGTTGGCTCGTGCGCCCATGGGAGGGAAAACGCGTGGCAGAGTGTGAGAGGAGCTTCAGGTGGAGTTTTCAGGGGTGGGGGATGCCAGCGGGTACATGTCTTCCGGGGGGAGAAAGCGAGGCAAACGCGAGCGCAGCGCTAGAACTGGACTGCGGGCGAGGGCGAGGGCGCCTGCGTCTGGAGGCGCGCGCCGGCGCGGCTTTCCGAGAGAGGCCCCTTAGCGCAGGAAACGCCTTCCTTCGCCGGCCAGCGCGCGCGCCTCTCTCGCACTTACTTGTCCCGCGGTGGCAGATGATGACCTTCTTGGGCTGGCAGGGGCTTTGGGTGCCGGCGCCGCGCAAGGGCAGGTCGGACTGGACCAGCTCGCTGAGGAAGTTGATGTAGCCGATGGCGAGGCGCAGCGTGTCCACCTTGGAGAGGCGCTTCTCGTAGGGCAGCGTGGGGATGTGCGAGCGCAGCCCCTCGAAGGCGTCGTTGATGGACTGCATCCGCCGCCGCTCGCGCACGTTGGCCGCCTGACGCAGCTGCTGCAGCTCGGCCTCGGAGCGCACCCGGCGCCGGCGCCTCGCCGCGGCCGCCGCGCTCAGCGCCTTCAGGCCCGCCCGGGGCGACGCCGCGCTGCCGCAGCACTCGGCCCCGAAGCTGCTCGACGACGGCGACGACGGCGGCGAGAAGGACGACGAGAAGCTGCCCGCCGCCCCCTCGCAGCAGAAGGCGCCCTCCGGCTGACCCCCGGGCCCGGCGCCAACGCAGGCCCCTCCGTCGCCGTCGCCGGCGCCGCCGCCCGCGCGGTAGCAGGCCTGGAACTGAGGCGACAGGAAGTCCACGTCGGCCTCCAGCAGCTCGTCGCCTTCCAGGGGGTCGCGGGACGACTGGTCGGTGAAGAAGTCTTCGTCGTCGAAGTAAGGCGCTGAGGTAAAAGAGTCCAACCCGGCGGGGAAGTGCTCCAGCAACACCGCCTCCATGGCGGGCTTCTTTCCCGCCTGGCGGGACACTGTCCAGCAGGGAGCGGGACGAGGCCAGGCGCCGCCGCCTCCTTCTCCTTCTCCTTCTCCTCAGCCCCCCGCCTCGGGCTCCTGCGGCGCCTCGACTTGCCGCGACTCCGGCCTCGGGCTTTCGCGCGCGCTCTCTCCCCAGAGGGAGGCTGCGGACTTACACGAGCTGAGGGCTGGCACGCGAGGATTCTTATAACTACAACCGCAGGCGCGTGCCATTAACCAACAGCGACAGCCAATCGGAGCTCGGCCAGGCGGAGGTGGAGGCGGGCAGTGGAGGGACCCCGCGGTAAAGGAGGAGGAGGAGGGGGTCGCGCACACCTAGACGGCTCCTGGACAGGAGGCGGGGCCGGCGGGGGAGGAGGCCGGCGCGCGCGCTCTCTCCTGCCACTCTCCAGTTAGCGCTGCCTGCTGCCCGTCGCCGTCTCTTTTGCGCAGCGGATGGTCCAATGGGGCGCTGGTTTGTGGGAGCTACAGGTGCACGTCCGCCGCGCAGCGGGGAAGGCCACGGGACTGGCAGGCAGCGCGGTGCCATTGTGCCTCTGCTGTTGGAGGGCCGCTCAGCAAAAAACCAACGCACTTGGCTAGCCCACCTTCTTTGCCAATGAGCCCAACCAACAACGCCCCCTTGCCTCTCCGAAAGCAGGATCCTGCCCGTGGTGTCTTCATTAGCCGGTAGAAGCCAGACGACTTTGCGCCGCAAGGGCGCAAATGAACACCAGGAAACCTTTGGGAATGTCATTAACGTGGGCGCAGAACACCAGTCCCTTAAACCTAGACGCTGTGAACTCCGATCTGGAGCATTACACCAGGGGGGAAATCCTGACCATTCAGAGAATGGTTTGTTTTTTTTTTAAATCTCAATGTTGCTTTATTTGAATTAGTTTCTACTTAACCATGCGATCACATTCATAAAAAAGGAGGTTAAGAGGGAGGCCTTCCCTTTCACTTACTTTGTGAAACTGGAAAGTCTCGCCCACTTTGCTGACTGTGAGTGTGGATCCACCAAGAGTGGTTACTGCGAGTCAGTAATCCGGGGTAAAAGATTACAGATGCCTGCGTTCGGGCTGCAAAGTAAGAGCAAGTGAAATTAGTGGAGAATAGTTGAAGATGCGCAGGTGTCTACTCAGAAAGAACCCGGTTGGGGCCAAAGGGATTTTCTACCCACCGTAAATCAAACAACAAAGGAGAATAGAGGAATGAAGCCGGTGACCGAGATTTAGGGCAGAGGGAGTGAGGAGTGAAACTGCGCACGAAATGAGCTTTAGGTTGAGATATGGGACAGGGCATTTCCCAAGCAATGAGGCTGAGTTTCCAGGTCTATCGCCATAACTGCCTCCTCGATAATTTAATACAGAATGAATTTCTTCTGGCATACTGGTTTTGCACTGGCCTGCAATTTTGGACAATATCCAATTACTCAGCTGAAAACAGAGATCAAAGAACAGGAGGCATACTTTTCAAAACGAGTTTCCTCCCGTTATTGTTGTTGTTGTTGTTTTACAAAATGTAAATATTTCACTATGTACACTCCATCACATCTCTCCACGCCTATTTGTTTGTTTGTTTGTTTGCTAACCTATCTTTCTCCCCAAGGGAGCCCAGGGTGGCAAATAGCATTAGAAATGAGACAAACATTTAAAAAATATTTTAAACCTTTTAAAAAATGTTAATAACATGGGAAACATACACTCACACAGTTAATAGTTTCAAGGCTGCCAGAAACAGCATCTCCCAGCTGCCACATGCCAGGGTGAACAGACACGTTTTAAAGTTATTAGTTAGCATAAGAAGAGTCCTGCTGGATTCTTAGTCCAGCATCCTGTTCTCACAATGGCCAACCAGAAGCCTAAAGGGGAAACCCCCAAGCAGGACTTGAGCGCAATAGCACTTTCCCTCTCTGCGGTTTGGAGCTACGGGTTTTGGGAAGCATTCTGTCTCGCACTCTGGAGGCAGATCACAGCCATCGTGACTAGTAGCTACCGAGAGCCTACCTACTCCGCCATGAATTTGTCTAATCTCTAGGCAAAGCGACGGGGAAGTTGTGGTCATCCGGATGCTTTGGGCTCCAACTCCCATCATTCCTCATCATTTGCAATGGTGGACGGGGCTGATGGGAGTTGGAGTCCAACAAAAAAACATTGGCGGGCCACAGCTTGCCCATCCCTGCTCCAGGACAACTCGCACTCTTTAGTTCTGCCCGCCCTCCAAACACACCACGAGCACCAGGGAGGGCGTTTTCCAGCCCTTGCGCTCCTATGCGCTTCTATGTAATAGCGGCTGCTATAGTATTGGGGTTGGTAGCCATCCGGGACTATCTACTGCGCTTGGCAAAGGATTTGATGGTGGTGGCGGCGGCGGAATGTCTTGACAACGAGGTAGTAGGAGAGTAACTAAGCCGCCTGAAGTGACTTTGTGCAAGCACCTCTGCAGCCACGGCACGCACAGATCTATGTAGTTCCATACGCATTGGAGAGAGGCCAGTAAAGCTGAACCACGATTTTGCCTGCCCTTTAACAAGAACAACCGAAGCGTGAGTTGATTGGCTTGCATTGTGAGCGTTTTCATGACACCCGAAGTTAAGGACATCTTTCCCCTAATACATCAGACCAAATTACATCAGCTCCTTGTGATTGGGTGTTTATCGATTTTTAAACATATCGGATTTTTACTCTCCCCACCCTTTGTCATCTGCCTTCTACTCCTCTTAAATTCAAACCCTAAGTTGCAGCGATCGTTTCCTAGCTTCCCCGCCCCCTTCCCGGCTGATGAAAGAATTGGGAATTCTGAACCTGGCCAAAATGTCATCTTACGGAGCAATGTTTTCTGCCCTTAAAGCTGTGCAATGACTCCCACTCTAACCTTAAACACAGTTAATGCGGAAATAGAGAAGCACGCAGGTGTCTGCATCCAGTCTCTGCTGTCGAAGAAGAAGTCCTTTCTCTCTTTCAGATTGGTAAAGAGCTACCTCGTGTCCTGAGAACCGTCGGGGCGATCGCTGTGCTGCGAGCGCTAGACAAATTGCGCCTGATAATATTAAGTCTGTTTTGGATTCTGAGTAATACTACACTGAGCCTTTCCCCCATTTTGCTGAATTTTGTAGGACCTCCGAGTGTTTGTGTTTAGAATAGGGGCTCCAGGGGTATTACCGCTGGAGGTAGATCACGCGCGCGCGCACACACTTTACGGGAAGCGCCTTTTGCACAGTGCAGAAATACAGATAAGAGGCAGCGCTTCTCTCGGTCCATGCAGTGCAAAGCTAAGGGCAGAAGGGTAATGAATGACCAGACTTCAAAGCCTTTCACAAACCGCGATAACACGGGGAAAAAACTCCGGAGAATAGACCGGCACGGCAGCGAACAAAGGCTTAATTCTTGGAGCGTCCTGGATTTTGCACTAATCCATTCGAAAAAGAGGAGAGGAAATAAAAAACATGGTAAGGGTGAAAGCGTTCGTGGACTGATCAGCGCTTTGAATCGATTCGTTCATTCATCACAGATTATCAGTGTGAACTGCAATTGGAGCTGCTCCCGTGGTTTATACGTTTAGTGAAGAATACATGCTCGCCCTTCGATGGGGACAATCCTTTAAAGATTATTCACCAAGTCACAAGTTGCCTTCTGTCTCCACCCGCCCCCGGACTCCCGCAGTGACTAGCTTGGCTTACTCTCTCCAGCTACCTACTTTGCATGTGTTACCTTGACCTTTTGGGACACTTACATTTAGTATGGCTAATTTGTATCAGGCTCTCAAACCAGCCTGGATACTTTCTCTGCCCTAGAGGTAAAAAGGTAAAGGTAAAGGTACCCCTGCCCGTACGGGCCAGTCTTGACAGACTCTGGGGTTGTGCGCCCATCTCACTTAAGAGGCCAGGGGCCAGCGCTGTCCGGAGACACTTCCGGGTCACGTGGCCAGCGTGACATCGCTGCTCTGGCCAGAGCCAGAGCCAGAGCCAGAGCCGCACACAGAAACGCCGTTTACCTTCCCGCTGGTAAGCGGTCCCTATTTATCTACTTGCACCCTGAGGTGCTTTCGAACTGCTAGGTTGGCAGGCGCTGGGACCGAGCAGCGGGAGCGCACCCCGCCGCAGGGATTCGAACCGCCGACCTTTCGATCGGCAAGTCCTAGGCGCTGAGGCTTTAACCCACAGCGCCACCTGCGTCCCTGTAGTTAGGTGCATCCACCTGCACCTGCGCCCTAGAGGTAGTTGCCCTTAATCCCAGCAGTGGAGATAAATTTGTGCCTCCTCAGTGTGGTGATGGGTCTAACCACTGGATAACATGGAAAAAAAATATCACAAGGCATGTGCACAATGAAATGGACTGTGATCTTTGTGGGAATGTTCTGGGGTGCAGGAGAGGATATATTGACTAATTATATCCTTATCCAACTTGTGCTAACAAGTTCCCAAAATATCAGCAGAGTTTATAGACATTCCCCTTTTTAGTTCGCAACGGTAACGTGTGCACAGGTTCGCTAGAACCTCTATAATAATTACTCTGGTAATTTCCCCTTTGTTCCCTCTTAAAATGCAAGACACGACACAGTCTTTATAAAAGTATAAAAGAGTTTACTCACGTTCTGTTCACAATATGATCCCAGAAGGTAGGCAGGCTTAAAAAGGTTACATACATTTAGAAATCTATCTTATAGGAAGATAGTACTGTCCTCTCTTGGCTGAGAGCCAAGAGGGCATCCGTAGATGTTCCTCATCGAAGGAAGATGGCAGAGAGAAGAGAGAGAGTGGCTGCCTGCCCTGTGCTTTTATCATTACCTGCACAGGTGAGGCCACACCCACCTCTGGTCACATGCGGAGGAAGTCCGTCCCCAGGAAGTTTACCTGCTTGCTGGACAGACATCCCTCCCCATGTTCTAACATGTACACTCTAGGAATGTTGTCATTGACTGCTCCTGTGTTTACATCCCACATACCCCTTCTCAGGCAATACAACATACACAAAACATAAACAACTTTTATTCAACCACCCAGAGTCCCAGCTTGACACGTAGATTCTGGAAACTCTCTCTTGGTAGGGGTTTCGTCAGGATGTCAGCAGTCATCTCTTGGGTGCTGCAGTAGGATAGTTCCACAAGTCCATCCTGGATCATCTGGCGTATGTAGTGGTATTTAACCCCAATGTGTTTTGTTCTGGCCAGGAACTTCTCACTCTGCGTCAGCTTCAGGCAACTTTGATTGTCCTCTAGCAAGCTGACAGGTCCTTTTCTCACCAACCCAAAGTCCTTTATGAGTTGATCAAGCCAGGCGATCTCTCTGCAGGCTTCTGTTGCTGCAACGTATTCTGATTCTGTGGAAGATAATGCTACACAGCTCTGTTTATAACTGCCCCATGAAACAGGTCCATCACCAAACATGAAAACATGACCACTTGTCGATTTATAATCAGCATTATCCCCAGCCCAATCCGCATCAGTATACCCAACCAACTTAGGGTCTCTGACGGCTGGTAACCTTAATTTACAATTCATGGTACCCTTCAAATATCGCACCACCCTCTTTACACCTGCCCAATCATGCTCAGTGGGAGAATTCACTTTTCTGCTAAGAATCCCCACAGCATTAGCTAAGTCAGGTCTACATGTGGTAACTAAATACAAAAGTTTACCAATCGCCGACCTGTAGTCATTGTTGTCTGGCAACTGCTTCGAATCCTGCTGATTCTTCAGGAAGTCAGTAGCCATCGGTGTAGCAACTGGATGTGCGTCTTGCATCTGCATGTGCTCAATCAGCTCGTGGATCTTCTGTCTTTGGCTGAGAAGAAATGAGCCGTCCTCTTCTCTTTCCACCTGGATCCCGAGGTAGTACTGGACATCTCCTAGCTCCTTAACCTCCACCTCTTTGCTAAGGTGTTTTACTATCTGTGTATAGTCTTTCTCACTTGCTGTGGCAATAATCAGGTCATCAACAAATGCTAAGATATATGAGAATTGTCCATTACTTGACTTACTGTACAAGCACTTGTCAGCGTCGCCTTGCTTGTACCCAAGTTGCGTCAGCATTTTATGCAACTTCTGGTTCCAGGCTCTAGCAGCCTGTTTAAGTCCATAAAGTCCTTTCTCGAGTTTGCACACTAGATGTGCCTCATGTGGTTTCACAAAACCTTTAGGCTGTTTCATATAAATTTCCTCAGAAATCTGCCCATGTAGAAAAGCAGTTGCAATGTCTATGTGTTTCACTCTCATTTTCTTGGAGGCTGCAATGCTTAAAAGCATTCTTACGCTGCTGTACCTCACGGTTGGTGCAAAAACTTCATCATAGTCTTCACCAAAACGCTGTGAAAATCCCTGTGCTACAAGTCTAGCTTTGTAGCGCTGCACTTCTCCTTCTGACCCCTTCTTAACCTTGAAAACCCATTTACTGCCAATGGCCTTCTTACCGGGAGGCAGCTCAGTGAGTGTCCAGGTCTTGTTCTGATGCAGTGCATCCATCTCCTCCTGTGCGGCCTTCCTCCAGAGACTGGCTTCTGCAGCTGGCATCTCCTGTATCTCTTCCCAAGTGGAAGGTTCCTGTGGAAACGCCGACCCTGCAAAGTAGGACAACCGTAATGGTGGGACACCTCTGTTGGTTCTGGACGAGCGTCTGACCTCTGGTTCTGGGACCTCATCAGCTTCCTCATCCTCCTCCAATGCAGGCATGTCCCCATCTGAGTCCTCATCTTCGTCTCTGGTGCCGCCAGGGTTCTGGTCCTCTTCGTCTTCTGGTGCGTCGCCTGTAGGGGGCGCTGTAACACTTGAAGGCAGATTAGTACTTTGTGGGGTCTCAAAAGGGAAATATACAAACTCTTGAGTCCTTTCTGACTCACCGGAAGAATCCACAACAGTGTTCTTAGTGTCTACTTTTCCATATTCATCAAAATAAACCGCATGGTATGCATTTGTCTTACCAGTTTGTAAGTCCATAATTCTGTATCCTTTGCCTCCAGAGGCATATCCCACAAGGATACCTGCTTTTGCCCTGGAGTCAAGCTTGTGTCTGTGTTCCTTGGGCACGTGGAAGTAACACGGACTTCCAAACACACGTATGTGCGACAGATTGGGAGCTTTCCCATGCCAAAGTTCAAATGGTGTGCGCTCTGCACCTTTAGTTGGCAGTCTATTCTGCAAATAGACTGACGTGTACACTCCTTCGGCCCACAGCTTCTGTGGCAAACATGCATCCTTCAGCATGCACCTTGTCATGTCCATAATGGACCTAAACTTTCTCTCAGCTATGGCATTCTGCTGTGGAGTGTAAGGAATTGTGGTTACGTGTGCAATTCCTTCCTTGGCCAGGAGAGCCTGCATTTCATTTGAGCAGTACTCACCTCCATTGTCGCTCATTAGCACAGCTGGAGCTCTCTGGAATTTGTTCTTGACCATGGCAATGTATTCCTGGAGCTTGTCCACTGTCTCACTCTTCTCTTTGAGGAAATATACAACACAAAATCTTGAAAAGTCATCCAGAAATATTAAAATGTATCTATTCTTTCCCAGTGAGGGAACATTCATGGGTCCACATATGTCAGTGTGCACTATGTCAAGCACTTTGTTGCTTCTTTGTTCTGCACAACGTGGAAATGAAGGTTTTGCAGCCTTCTCAGTAATACAGCTTATGCACTTTGCTGGAGCTTTGTTGCTCTGCTTTACCTGCAAACCCCTTACAAGATCTCTTTTCTGTAGATCCAGAATGACGTTGGTATCTCTGTGTCCAAGCCTTCTGTGCCACAGGTCCAGATCTGCTTCATCCTTCTGGCTGGAATGTGCCACTTTTGCAGACTGTTTCTCTGAAAGATCAAGCTCATATACACCATTGATTAGCTTTGCTTGAGCAAACACTTTGCCATTTCTAGTCACTTTACATTCTCCATTTCCAAATGTGATCTGGAAACCTTTCTTGTCCAATGTGGACACACTGATTAAATTGCAGCTCAGCTCTGGAACATACAAAACTCTAGAGATTGTGTTCTCAATGCATTCATTGTTTATATTGCATTTCAGACTCATGGAACCTGCACCTTTTGCTTTAACAATGTTGCCATCTGCAATCTCAATTTCAGATCCTTCTTCATCATTTATCTCATTAAAATAGTCCTTTTTATATGAAAAATGCGAACTCGCTCCAGAATCAATTATCCATTTATTACGTCTATTTTCACGATTCTGGACAGTTAAATTCCTTTCTTGCAGTAGCCATGTGCATTCACATTTCCCCTTCTTTTCTCCTTTTGGCTGAAAGGGGTGGGGTTTCTTGGCTTTAGGAGCCCTGCAATTCTTTGCAATGTGTCCTTCTTTGTTACAATTGAAACAAATCACTTTCTTAGGCATCTCTTTCGACTTTGTAAATTGCCTAGATGCATAACTGCTGTCTTTGCTTCTAGCATTTCTCACTGGAGATTCAGCTCTATCTCTACATTCTTCTTTTAAATAACCAATCAAGTCTTTAAAAGTCAGACCTTGTCTATGATCCATCAAACTTACAAATGCGCTAAAGTGTGGTCCAAGTGATGATAACAAAAATGCTATCTTTGTATCTTCATCAAAAGCTTTGGGAGTCAAATCAATTCTTTGAATAATCTCAGTAAACTTGTTGATGTGCTCTGTGAATTCCTCTTTTGAATTCATCCTCACTCTGGTTAATTTACACACCAAGTTTCTGAAGCAGTTTATGCTAGATTCTCCATACACGCGCTCAACATCTCTTAAGATTTGAGATGCATCATCTGTACTATTTATTAATGATAGCTGCTCATCACGAAGTCCACTCAAAATTATGTGTCTAGCTTCGCTGTTCATGCGTTTCCAAGCACTTATCTTGGCTAAATCTCCCTCAGACGATCCTGTAGGTTGAGGGTTTAAAGCTTCCAAAATGTGCTTATAATCTAAACATGCTATCAAGCGCTGCTTCCAGTGTATGAAATTGTGTTCATTCAGCACAGGCATTCCTAGCTTTGCATCACTATCAAAAGCTGCTATAGCCATCTTAAAATCCAAAATTCTCAAAATTCTTCAAAATTTCAAAATTTCTCAAAATTTTAAAATCAAAATCTCAAAAATCTCAAAATTCAAAACAATTCTTCACTGCCTTGGGTCACTGTGAACTCTGAGGGAAGGGGGGGGGTTGCTTAATCCCCACTGCACAATGGAACAAAGGACCATGTGCTTACCAGGAAGTTAACTCAGAAAAATACTACTCAACTTAAAATCACAATCCAACGCAATCCTTCAAAAATACGCAGAAATATGCAATACTGGGCCCATAACCCTTTGTGGGAATGTTCTGGGGTGCAGGAGAGGATATATTGACTAATTATATCCTTATCCAACTTGTGCTAACAAGTTCCCAAAATATCAGCAGAGTTTATAGACATTCCCCTTTTTAGTTCGCAACGGTAACGTGTGCACAGGTTCGCTAGAACCTCTATAATAATTACTCTGGTAATTTCCCCTTTGTTCCCTCTTAAAATGCAAGACACGACACAGTCTTTATAAAAGTATAAAAGAGTTTACTCACGTTCTGTTCACAATATGATCCCAGAAGGTAGGCAGGCTTAAAAAGGTTACATACATTTAGAAATCTATCTTATAGGAAGATAGTACTGTCCTCTCTTGGCTGAGAGCCAAGAGGGCATCCGTAGATGTTCCTCATCGAAGGAAGATGGCAGAGAGAAGAGAGAGAGTGGCTGCCTGCCCTGTGCTTTTATCATTACCTGCACAGGTGAGGCCACACCCACCTCTGGTCACATGCGGAGGAAGTCCGTCCCCAGGAAGTTTACCTGCTTGCTGGACAGACATCCCTCCCCATGTTCTAACATGTACACTCTAGGAATGTTGTCATTGACTGCTCCTGTGTTTACATCCCACAATCTTGGAGACCTGAGTTCATGCCCACTGCTGCTATTTGTGTGTTCCAGATGCAGGTTCCCATCTTTAAAAGTAGAATGATAACTAGTTGTCCCTGTGCTGGTGAGCCACACTATAAAAATAGTCAAGCACGTTATAAATGAAATATGCTTATATACATGTTATGAATTGTAGCATAAACACTTCCAGAATGCACACAACCTCCCTCATGCAATCCTGTTCCTCCTTTGTCTTTCCAACTGGCAGGCAGTAAGGTTTGGAGTCAGGGATGGGGAACCTGTACAGATTTTATTGGACTACAACTCCCACAATCCCTGGCTATTGGCCATGCTAGTTGGAGCTGACAGCAGTTGGAAGTCAGCAACCTCAGGAGGACCGCAGGTGTCTGGCCTCTTCAGCAGCAGCAGCATTTGCAATTGGAATTAATCAGGCCTCTGCCCTCCCAGGCTGCGTGGGAAAAGGCCTGCAAGGCAGGAAGGAGAACTCACAGCCAAGATAGAGTTAGAGAATACCAGAGAGAAACAGAAAATTATTCAATCCAGCTCCAAGCTGGAGCTATCTGCAGGAAGAACCCTTTAAATCTAGCCATGATTCCATTTCTGACACTTCTTCACTGTGCTACGGGCCCTGGTAGACTTTAATGAAGAGGAGACATTGGTTACCTCTCATATCCCACAGCTCCAAATAATGGGCAGTGCAAATTTATCTCCATCTATTCAGAAGTAAACCCAATGGTGTTGAATGGAACTTATTCCCAATTAGGTGTGCAATCCTGTTGCAATCCTATGTACAATTGCATGCGAGTAAACTCAAATGAATTCAGTGGGGCTTACTTCTTATCAAGTAATGTGTAGGATTGGGCTGCTTATGCCTAATCTTACACCTGGACCTGGGTCTCTCACTGTAGAGATTAGCCTACAGTCAAGATAGCATTTCCATCTAAAGAAAGAGTGGATAGATGACGCACACAGATCCACACATACTCAGCTCCGATACTGTATTATTATATTCAGCATAATGGGCTGTTCTTCTCCTGTCTGGCTCAATTTTGCTTGCAGCTGAATCAGTTTCATAAATAGTAGCAAAGTTACAGAAAGGGTGGGGTGCAGAACTTAGGTATTTAGCTATGTTATAAGTGACTCCCTAATGTGCATCAGGTCATTCACTTTAAAATACAGTAAGCCAGCACTGCTGCATTTGAAGGCCCCTCAATTTTGCAGTGTGGGATCCTAGACTTTTGCTCACTCTGAGTACCACTGGGACAAGGACCAGTCCATGATATCTTGCTGCATTAATTAGAGTGTCCTGCCCTCCTTCAAGTACAGCCAAGTTATTTTGGCATCTGGGGCAGCAATTTCCCCAATTGCCTCTCCCCCTTTGTGGCACCGAAAAAGAACAATAACACACTAAATAACTAATCATTTTGCTTTCAGTGACACCCAAAACCAGCTGCCTCAATTTGTCTCTTGGTAGAGTGGGCCCTGACTGGGATAGAGGAAGAGAGTCTTGTGATAGCCAATGGATGTTTTGCCACCATGCACCAGACTCTTTTCTCTGCAGTATAATTCTTTGTATCAAAGATGTTGTCACATAACTGTTTTACAACCTACCCCAAGGGCTTATACATTACATTGATTTAATGTCTTCCCACCCTCCTTGCCAGGGCAAGGTATTTTAGGTTTGCCCTCAGAATGGATAATTTGGTACACAGGAACATAGGCAGTTTCCTTATGCTGAGTTAAACCATTGGTCTACCTAGCTCAGCACTGTCTACACTGACTGGCAGCTCTTCCTTCCCAGTTCTACTTGGACACACCAGGGAATCGAACCTGGGACCCTTTGCAAATGTAGCAGCTGCTCTAGTAGCTACCAAAGCCCTCCTAGCAGTGGAATCTACTGAACACAATCTATTGTCTTCAGTGTGACTTACTCCCAGATAAGTATGTATGAAATTATAGCCTAAATCTGAAGATAGGATCCTTGTTCGTGAACCCTCTGTTGTATGATTAAGGGTGGCTGCAACCATATACTCTTGGGTTTAAGCCCCAATGATTTTATTAGGACATAGGAAATATATACAATGTGCTATACCATATTACCTGGAAATAAAATCCATTGAACTCAGTGGGGCTTGTGAGTTGGCAGGTATAGCATTGCATTCTCAGTAAATTCTTTCCAGACTAACCGCACAATCCTACACATCTGCTGAGAAGCAACCCCATTGAATTCAATTAGACTTCCTATGCACTTAACAGGGAATATATCCATTTGAATTCAATGGAACTTACTTTTGAGTAGACATGCATAGGATTGCATAGTAAGATATTTTGTGTTCAGTGCAATTCACCCTGTGTACTAGGACAATCAAGTAATGCTCTCTCTTTGAAAATATAAAAGAGGACAGAGCAGAAGTAGAAAACCCACCCAAATATGGAAGTCTTTACCGTAGCAAAGCTGAGGTAAATTTTAAATGGCACACTAAGTCTAGATCAGTAGGTGTGATTACCAAGTGGTTGGACAGTGTATTATTTCCACCTATGCAAAGTGCTGTCATTAGGAGGCAAAGCAAAATATTCCTCTAGTAGTTCATCGGTGAGGAAATTGTGGCCCTCCTGATATTGCTAAGTCTTAAGTCTTCAGAGCCGAATACAGAATGCAAAACCTGGGGAAATAAGTGATTCCTTAAAAAAACCTTTATCTGTTAAAATCCATTATTTTTAATTATTTGTAATATTAATACAAAAATGCATATAGAAGGTTCAATATAGATTTGCTTTCCTTTCATACGCATGAGGCCCTCTTCTAAGATTATGCATTTGCAATCTATACAGGTGCAAAATAAAGTAAAGTATGCACTTTCTTTAGAAGCTTCATGTTTGCTAGTCAATAATGTAAAATGCATCAGATCAACAAATTAGCTGCAGTCCTATACCAAGTTACATGGGAGTAATTCCCACGTAACAAGGAAATGGGAACTTCTGATTAGACATGTGTACAGTATGAAATTTATGATCAGGTGACAATAATAAAATGTCTAAGTAAGATTAAACATCTGGAAAGGGTCACAGTTTTAGGAAAGCATGAGTGTTCACATTCCAGGTAATACAAGGCAGACTACTGGCATCAGGCTCAGGAATTTGATTATCTCCTACATTTGAGGGGTGAATTTATACTTGTAATCTTCTACCTGTATGGTGTGGACCTACACCAATTAACCTTTTATTAAGACTGGAGGAAAATCTCAAAACGCTGCACAATGTGACTATGGAACAGTAGGTGACTCAACTTAATGTGCCAGGGATAACTGTATATCTATTGTCCAGAAAAAAACAGGGCATGGTAGAGGTGTATACATTTATGCAATATTGTCGAGAAAGTGGATAGAGGGAGGTTCTATAATGCTAGAACACAGACTCATTTAGCAAAAGATTTGAGATAGAAAAAAGAAAGCATAATAACATAAGACGAGTCCTGCTGGATCATACTACAGTGGTATCTCGGGTTAAGTACTTAATTCGTTCCGGAGGTCTGTACTTAACCTGAAACTGTACTTAACCTGAAGCACCACTTTAGCTAATGGGGCCTCCTGCTGCTGCTGCACTGTCAGAGCACGATTTCTGTTCTCATCCTGAAGCAAAGTCCTTAACCTGAAGCACTATTTCTGGGTTAGCGGAGTCTGTAACCTGAAGCGTATGTAACCTGAAGCATATGTAACCCGAGGTACCACTGTATAGGCCTATCCAGACTAGCATCTTGTTTCGCAGAGGGACCTAACCTCTATGAGAAGCCCACAAGCAGGCTTGAGTTTCCCAGAAACTAATACTTCCTCCAATACAGGAGCTAATATACAGCAGTCATGATTAGTAGTCATTAATAGCCTTTTCCTCCATGAACTTGTGTAATCCCCTTTTAAAGCCATCCAAGGTCACTAGATTCCATAGTCTACCAATGCAGAGTGTAAAGAACTACTTCCTTTGTCCCTGGATCATCCAACATTCAGCTTTATTGAATAACCCCAGGTTTCAGTATTATGAGATATATAGATATTCCTCCATCCACTTTCTCCAAGGCAGCATTTCTTAACTCAGTACACATTTTATAGAATTAACTGCACACATTGTGGTAACAATCACTTGCTTAGGTGGCTTTTAAAGGAGATTAATGGAAGACAGATCAATCGGTTGCAGATACGATGACTAAATGTGGCCTTCAGACTCAAAAGGCACTCTGCCACTGAACACCAGTTGGTGGCAGAAAACTAGTTGATGGGGGAAGTTCTTTTGCTTTCATTGCCATATCTACTTCTGAGCTTCCCAGGGGCATCTATGAACACAGGAAGCTGCTTTATACTCAGACCATTGATCCATCTAGCTCAGTTTTGTCTACACTGACTGGCAGCAGTTCTTCAGGATGTCATACATGAGTCTTTGCCAGACCTACTTGAAGATGCCAAGGACTGAACCTGGGACCTTCTGCAGATGCTCTACCAGAGCTACAGTTGGCCTCTGTATGCAACAGGGCACTGTATACTAGATGATGGACCTTTGGTTTGACCCAGCAGGGGCTTTCTCATGGTCTTCTGACTCAGTGGGCGTACACTGGTCCCGTGGGACTTCTGTGTAGGCAGCTGTAGGCTAGCACTGTATTGCCAATTCTTTTCTTGATGGACTCACATAGGAAAAAAAGGGCACAAACTGAATAGTGAACACTCTGCATGGCAACATTCACAAGCTCATTTGCTGTGTGAGCATCTGCTGTGAAGTCACACCTATTTTTCTCCATCCCCAGTAGGTGTGCCCTTATGCATTTCTACATGCACAGACAGTTTCCACATTCTCCGCTGCCTCATACACTTAAGGTGTTGGGAGAGGCCACTGAAATAGATACAGATATCAGGTCTGGTGCACCTACTGGAATAATATAAGCAGAATTAGTGAGAGGATATATTTATTTAGGCCCACAAGTAATCTAATAAGGCTTTGGAGTTCCACTGAGTTCTTTCTCAGATAAATCTGACTGGTCTCTCTCCTCTCTGTAGGGGGTGCCGGCAACCTCTCTGGGTGCCCTGACCCCCTTCTTCCCCCTGCTCCGACGCCTTGTAATCCTGGGGGCTGGGAGAAACGGGAGTCGGCCGGGCTAAGCTGGCTTCCATGCTGTTTCCCCCCATGGTCGCAGCTTCCTCTGAAAACAGTCAATGGGGCAGGCCAGAGGCCCGTCCACAAAGCAGTATGGCGCCCCCAGCCCGGCGGCGCTAATGGGACAACAAGGCGGAGCGGCCTCTGAGGGAAGGAACACAAAAGCCCCTCGCGAATAAAAGCCCGCCACAATAGGCGCCGAGGCGGCCACTTTGCGGGCGCACCTGCAAGCACGGGCCTAGCACGGCGCGGCGCGCCCTCGGCGAGGAGCTGGTACCTGAGCAGCCCTCGGCTGGTAAATGCGCCATAAAAGAGCCTCTTTTCAAGGCCTTTCAAGCCGGGGGTCGCCGTGTCTCCTCCTGCCCCCTCCCTTCCTTTCCCACCTCCCCAGGGCCAAGCTGCAGAGCAGGCCGCATCCATGGGAATCCCACCACTTGTGCGCCTGGAGACGAGGGAGGAACGGAGGGAGGCAGGGCCTCCCCCCCCCCCGCGCCCCGCTCTCTCCACGGAACCCTCGGAAACAAATGGGACGCCATCGATTTGTAGGCGCTGCTGAGGCAAATCAAATGACGGCGGGGGGGCGGAGACGAAGAAGATGTGGGGCTACGGCTGAGGAGGGGCGAAGTGAGGTGGGGGCGGCGGGTGAAATCAACGGTTAGAATTGTCTCTCGCTCTGCCGGGCCTGCAGCAGTTCTAAAATCTTCCCCTTGGTTTCTCTCTCTCTTCCAGCCTCAGGCTGTGCTGGCTCCTGTGAATGTGCAATGGAAAGTAACGTTTACGAGGGGATAAGATGCCTCTGAGCATGTGGCGAAACTTCGCTCTTGTTTTGGGGGGTCGGGGAAGCCTTCCGGTACAACATTTGCTATTCCACACGCCCCGAAACACGTCTGAAGCACGAAAGGGATCATTTTGAAGTGGGGTTTGGCCCCCTAATCCGTTTGGGTGGGTGTTTCCCGCCCCGCAGGAACCTCTCTGAGCAGGTTCAGGTTGTGCTTCGTGTATGGGGCAATCTTCTTTCAGAATTACACACATTTTGGCGATTAATAGGGCAAAATGAAGTGCGTTTCTTTTTCCCAACCTTCTTTGCGGGTTAATAAAGATTGAGAGAGAGAGAACGATTCGTTCTTTCATTAGTGTATTTATCGCACTCGAAGGGGCGATGTGCACTGAGTGGCATGCCAGCAAAGCGGCTTAACGCAGGCGCACTGCTGCCGCCTATATAAATACGTATATGGCTCATCAACTCTTTTTATTTCCTTGCAGCCACTGGAAGGGGAAATTTCCCGCTTTTAGGAGGCAACCGAAACTTTTTTGTGCCGAACAATATCTAAGCCTTTCTCCAAGCCGAAGAACTTATTGTTGGGGGGTGGGGGCGTCTTCTTGAAATACCACAGCATGTCCAACGCGGATTTGCATCTACGTTTGATGCTCAAGGCGGATCTCCTCCTCAAGTAGGTAGGAAGCACAATCCTGGATCGCTCGCCCTTCTCCAGCTAAGGCTGCCGATCTACCAGGTCGCTTTCGGATTCCTTCCTTCGGCAAACGGGACTGATCAAACCCCGGGGAGAAAGGCTGGGGAGATGCTCAGCAAGATCAACCGGGAGAGGGCTGCTCGGTAAGTTTGGCTTGTGATCCAACAGATCCTCATCTCTCCCTAAAGCAGGAGGCTCGATATATATATTTAGAGGCGTTGATGATAACAACACACCACTACACCCAGGCGAGTTCATGGCGCTTGCAACAGGTTTCTTTCCGTCCCTGGGCTTCCAAGCCGCGCACAGCGCGACACCTGTCGGCAGCTGCGCGGCACTGCGCCCCTCACCTGAGCGCTATGGAAGATGGAGTGGCTTTTGAGCTGCTGAGTACCTCGTGGCTCTGGGGATGCGCGCGTGCTCGCGCTCGCCCCCATGAAGGATTTCCTCTGTTTGCCTTCCGCAGATTAATCAGCCGCGGCTCTCCCTATAAATCCCACTTCTCCTAAGAAATGAGCAGCGTCCAGGGGCAGGGGGTGGCGCTCTTCAAAAGCAGCACCTGCAAAGGCGGCGGGTTGCCAAGGGCTGCAGGGAGGAGGAGGGGCGGCGGCGGAGGATGCTCGTACCTGCGCGAGCTGCTTTCTCTCTGCTCTCGCTCGCTGCCCCCCGCCCGCCTCGCTCCCTCTCCCCCCCCCCCCGTCCAGCCGGCCTGGAGCTATTAACGCCTCCCTCGCCCCGCCCCTGCCGGAGCGCTTGGGAAAGCTTCGCAAAAGCTGCAGACCGGGCTGGTCCATGGGAATCTGGCCACTTGTGCGCTCCGGAGCCGGGAGGGGGCTGTGCTTCCTTTACAAAAAGAGACACAATTAAGCAAAATGCTCAATGAACATTATAAATGATGGGCAATCGCTTCGCAGATTGCCTAGCAAATCAAATTATATATGGTCGCTCACGGGTGATTTCCAGGCCCTTTGCAAACCAAACAGGTATCTTTTTGTGCGTTTGTCCTCTTCATCTCTCTGCTCCCACCCCCCACCCCCTCTGCCCCGATTTTCAAAACAGGCTCTTTAAAAAAGAAGACAAAAATCATCCCCAGACGTGTAAGTGGGCTTGAAAAGCAGGTCTTTAAGTATTCACATCTCCCCCCCCCACGCACCCCCCCCCCCCAGCTCTCACCACCACCTTTGTTAGCTACTGGATTTCACACTAGCACAGGAGGTAGGGAAAGGAGAAAGGGGGAGCCAACACTTTTACAGTGTCCTCTTGTGAGTTTGACCAACAGTTGGCTTCGCAAACCCGTAGGCACCTGCTCACAAAGAGCAGAGGGGTCGCCTGGATTTCCATAAAGGATGGTGCTAAATTTGAGCACACAATAAAGCATGATGGCAGCTTTAAAAAAAAAGTTTCAGTTAAAAAGACCTCGAGGATCAATGTCTACAAAATAATAATAAGCTGTGCAGGGTGAAGAAAGCAGCTTGTGGAATTAAGGAGACAACAGGCTGCCCTGGGGCTTTGTTGGTAAGCAACCTGTGCTTTGAGCCCTGCACCCAGACAAGAGGCTCAGAGAGTGCCCCAGGGCACAGAAAGATGGGTACACAGAGAAGAGGGTCAGTCCTGAGTCCCAAACCCATGTTGTGGGGCTTGAGTCCCCCCCCCCCCACACACATAGGAAAGTGGATGGGAAACTAATGCAGGACCATGGCATGGAAGAACAGCCTGGAGATTGTGGATCTTCTTCACTGTATCATCACAATCAGTTTGTTAAGATTTCTGAAGGCCTCCCTCAAAACAAAATGGGTGCGTTATTGGCAGAATTCAAGAACTAGGGGCCGTCCACTGAACTTCAGAGGCAGCCTTTTTAAATCAAAGAGGTTCGGACCCTGTAACCATGCAGTCCTAATGCACTTCCTTGCAGGGCTGCATGTCTACTAAGAAGCACATCTAACTGAATTCAGACAAGGCATCTCAGAGACAGGGGCGTACCTAGGGATTGGTTAGGTTGGCCTCTGCCAAGGGTGCAGGCCAGAGGCAACATCATGAGGAGCCAGGTAGCAGAGCTGAACGCCCTCTGAACAAAAAATAATAATGGGGAAGGGAAGTGCCTTGGCTCCTAGCAGCTGGTCCCTATGGGGCAGGCCCGGGGTGGGGTGGGGGAGCAAAAGTTGTGCCTCTCTGCTCTGGCTTGAAGTGGCTAGGAGCCCGTCTGACTGCTTTCTGGGCAGCAGCCCTCTAGGTTGCCTAAGCAAAAGGTGATGAAAAGCAAAGTTTTTGAGTTTCTAGGTCATGGTCTATCCTGGCTTTGGAGGGACCAATACATCTCCTTCTCAAGGGTGCAAGAGTGCCTAGATATGCCTCTGCTCAGAGGCCCAGGTAACTTCCAGCCTTTAACAAGGGCAAACCTATGCAATCTTTCTTAATATGGTGCCATGTGCAAGGCCAACATTTGGTGCCTCCAAATGGATCTTCTCAATTATGGATCTTCTACATTTTGCACCCCCTCCGATCAGTGCCCTGTGCTGAGGAACTGCCTGCAGTGACCTAAATCTGGTGCTGCTTTAAAGACCCCTGCCCATAATAAAAATTAAAATCCAGCAGTCAACACACACAAAGCAAGACAACCAAATTCAACAACCAAAAGCTGCTTCCTTCAGACTTAGATCAAGAAATAAAAATGATCCACATGAGAGCAAGTCTGAGAACTTAACACAGATTGAATGGGATGAATTTGCACAGTGGAAACTCCCCTGATTCTCAGATATTTAGGCTGCAATCCTATCCCCACTTACCTGGGAGGAAAGTTCTATTAAATTCAACAGTACTTGCTACTTCTTCCCACCAAAAAATATTTTTTAAAG
Source organism: Podarcis cretensis (assembly GCF_951804945.1). NCBI lineage: Eukaryota > Metazoa > Chordata > Lepidosauria > Squamata > Lacertidae > Podarcis > Podarcis cretensis. Next base: position 22,996,163 of record NC_137181.1, read on the forward strand.
AATTTTCCAAAAATTACTTTTACAAAACAGTGAAAAAAACTTACCTCCTCTTGGAGATCTGTTCCCTGTTGCTGTTTCCATATCTTTCGGTTTGCCATGTTTCTTCAGAGAACCAAGATCAAACCCATCTTGCAAAGCTACACAAAGATTTCCTAGGAACCCAGAAATAGCCAGCCTTTCTTTCTGTAATGCTTATGCTTGTGTGCGTTTACCAGCAGTGTGATCCATACAAAGTTGCCATTAGTTCAACATGAGTTTACTCAAAAACCAATAGCTTTCGAGGTGTGTGGAGCCAATCTTCAGCGGGAAACGGTAGCTGGCTACTAAGACAGAGAACTCAGTCCAAAGCTGTCTGCCTTTTGTAGGCAGCTGTAGGATTGCTGTGGTATCTGGCTTGTGCTACCCACAGGAACATGGCTGAGCACCTGAAGACTGATGCAAAGAATTGGCTTACTTTTTAAAACAATTTTTCCCTGCCTCCCTTAAGCTTTATCACACATTTGTCAACTAAAGGACCTACTGCTTCTCTGGGTGGTTCTAAACACTGTATTTATATATTTTAAAATCTGTGTTCTGCCTTACTGTAAAGCCTCAAGGTGGGTAAAAACCAAGTTACTATTACTTACTAGTGTTTATTCTTGAAATCTCTTATTGGCTTTCCATACAAGTAACTAGTAGGGACTGCTGGCATTATTTGGGATTTCTAAGAAACCATCAGTAACCCTTTACTGTCAATCAGTGCAGTTTTGAAAGGTTCAGTCCACCATTTTGATTCAAAATGGCATCCAATGATATCCACCTGTGGACTAAAACCTGCTGCTTGATCTGAAGGACCACGGTAGCAATTTTTTTGTTAGAACACCTTAATAGTTGTCCTAATCAGTGCATTTTTGAAAGACTGAGCTTGTTATTTAGTTTCAAAATGGTGTCCAAATATAGTCAGGAAACTGCTTATTGACCTTAGGGACCATTGTGCCAAATTTGGTTACAACGTATCTTAAGCAGCGTCTAAATCAATGCAGTTTTTTATTTCTTTAAAAAAGGTTCAGGTTGTGTACTTTTTGACGCTGTGTTTATTGTTTATGACTACTTTCGTTATGTTTGTACTTATGTATTTTTTTTGGTACGTTGTAAGCAGCCTTGAGCACGGTCTTAACTTTGGAAAGGCGGCATACAAATGAAATTATTTATTTGTTTATTGTATTTGATATGCTGTGCCACATAACTTAGTAGTGACTGCAAGTAACATCAATTTAATAGCAGCTTATACCCTACCAATATGTGCAGCCAGGGGGTCCTGTGGCTGGCAGAATTAGCCAATGCCACCTGTCTCTGATTACTAGGATGAGTAGCACTGTGGTTGGATTTAATGCTTATTTGTTCTCCTTTGTCCTCTATTGTTGTTGTTTGGGTGGGGCTGCACCTGTTCATTCGGGCGATGTGGCTTTGGTCGGGGCAAGCCTTCTGAGCTGGCATATGAAGCCTCTGGGAATGGGTGAGAATCCAGTGCCCTCTTTGTATGGTGCCAGCATTCATTTTGGATGCTGTGCAGGTCTGTGCAGCTTGTGTCCTAATTTACCGTCCCTCTGCCGGTTATTTCTCACACTGGGTTTTCCTTTCCTCTTGGAACGATGCCATGGCTGCTTGGCGTCATTAGATCAGATGCTTGGCATGTTTCAGTCCACTTCAGAGTGAATAGCTGTCATTTGAAAAATCTGTTCTGCTCCTCATCAACAGACACATCCTAGGCTGATGGGCCACTTGCACAATTTTCTCTTCCTTTCAAACTACTTTCACTGTTTTAATAGTGAAATACTAAGCACACAAAAATATATATCAAATGGGATTTCCAAATTGATTGATATGCACTTTAGACAAGAAAGCTTGATTCAGGCTGGAACTGTTCCAAGGACTGGCATGGATTCAGATTTTTAAGTAGGGATTAGGGCAGCCCAATCAGATGTAGATCTGGTTTCAAACTGACTAGCTCAGTCATATGCCCTGATGTACATTAGCAGCATTAGGCTATCAGCTCTGGGCTAAGAGGACACTGTCCTCTAGCAGTAGCACTTAAAGCTGGTTCTACCAACCGGTCAGGAGTAGAAACACAGTATCTTTGACAGCAACAAATAAATATTTTGTTCTTTGAATTCCAAAAGTTGAAGCTGTGTAATATTTTTGGCAGGTATTGATCACAGAAGCTTACACACCAAAGGAAAGCTGTCCCCTCTCAGCACTAATTATATGCACTACAACCCCTCTAATTAATGTATTTCACATTTGTAACACCTGAAATGGGTTATCTGAACATTTCCCCATTGATCATTATTGACCTTTGCAAAAGTTGGACAACTAGACTGCTGCATACTGATCATTTGCAAATTTTTGTATACCCTTTAGTGATGCACTACTAGCAGATTACCTTACTACTTTGTACTATTATGTCTCCATACACTTTGCACCTGTTTCTTCAACCGTTTGTAATATCTTCATTTATGATTGTATGATTCAGCCTTTTTAATTACTGTTATTTGCGCAGGCATTCTCTCTCATTGGAAACATCTAGACTGTTTGGGGGGGGGGAACTCTCCCCAGTGCCCCAACTAAATTGACTCCAGAGGGTCCCCCAACCCCAACCCCAACCCCAACCCCAACCCCAACCCTAACCCCAGGATGCTACAAGGGAGAGGAAAACAATTCTGTTCTGTTGGCATAGAGTACCTCTCTTCAGCAGTCATCACTGGATCCCACCCATTATGTTTGGACAACTGTCTGTTTCTTGGAGAAGGGGCATGTCCAAAGATGGCTGGGGATGCTGCTGAGAATACAAGCAGGGGTCTGAGATTACAAAGCAAGACTACCAGTGCTTGCAAAAACTTAAAACCAGCATTAGCTCACTTCCTCTATGCCAAAGAGCTCTGTACAACACAGAAACTTATCTGTCAAGCTGGAACCAGGAATGGCAATGATGACTTGCACCACTGCACTCAAACAGCACAAAAACTCCTATAGGGCTAAAATGGTTCTTTGGTGCCATCTTGTGTGTTAAAATGGAATGAATTGCAGCTCTCAGACGTGGTCTTATTGTTGAGCCTGGGGGAGCAGCTCAGCTCTTCTGTTGCACCCGAATTGTCAGGCTGAATCCTGGGAAGAGCTTGCTGGATTAGTTCAGATATGTCCAGCCTGATTTTTTTTATTGGGTGTTGTCCCAACTTGAGCCACATTCACGCCACACATTTGAAACACCTAATGATGCTGCTTTAAATTGCCATGGCTCAGTCTCACACCCGTCTCGTAACAGGAGATTGCTTTTAGCACCTAAAGTCCTGGAAACAAAATGTTATTAATTATGCTGTTTCACGGGCTTCTGAAATAGATTTCATTATTCCTGTAGATGAAAAGAAGGATGTGTTCCACTCGTGGTGCTGCCTTCACAGTTGCTAGTTGGCTGGCTGTTTGCTGGCACCATCCCAAACCCAATGGAGGATATGCCACCTTTTGCTGGCATAATCCTTCTCTTTCAGCTGCTGGTATCAAGCCGGTACCAGTTGGCCAGACCAGGCAATATATACAAAATTGTACAATGAAAGCTTTCCTGTGAATAGACTGAAAAGGGCACTTACTTTGAAACCTGGGTAAATATTTCACCTAATTCAAAACATGGCACCTGTACAAAGCCCTCCTCTTTGCTGCCACCTCCCAAATCGCATAGGCCTCTGCCGCCTTTGGTTCTGTACTGTATGTTTCATGCAAATTGAGGATCTGAAGCCTATACCTTCTTTGAACCTGTAAACTAATTGCTCAAAAAATAATCAGGGTTGAGAGCCAGCTGCAGGCGAGTTCAGATGACAAAATAAATGCAGATACAAGGTTGATAGCAATTAGATTGCCACCTGCTACGCAGCTTTAATCTGCACCCCTGAAGTCCAATTGTTTGCAGAGGTTGGCAAAGGAACAAGGGGGGAGAATGCTTCAAGTGCAGGAGGTATTAGGGTCTTATCCAAGGGACAGGAAACAGGATGGAACTCGTGCCAACTTTGCGCTCAGGTCCCTATGGTGTCCTTTGAATCCCTTTTGAATTATTATTAATATTTTCTATAGCACTTTTAATTGCTTCAGCCCTGCTGCGGGGGGAGTCAATATTATTACCATTTTAAAGGTGGGTAACTGAGGCTATATACCTTTAAAACACATCAGAAGCACATTTCTGCTCTCAAGGAATTCTGGGCGCTGCAGTTTGCTGGGAAATGTAACTCTGAGGGGTGAACTACAGTGCCCAGAATTCTTTGAGAAAAAGCATGTGCTTTGAATCCACTACAAAGTGTGTACAAAGCCTTAGTGACATTTACTAGAGGTGGTACATAGGGACAAATGCAGGTGGCTTCCAGGGTGAAAAGAGATATATTATTCAGGGCAGAAATTGTACGTTTTGGTGGTCTAATCTGGGTTCAGATTGGCACGGCAGCATCCCAGTGGGCCAAGGAATAAAACACAACCTGTGATGCAGACTTGGCAAATTCTAGTTTCCAAAATCCACAGCTGGCACCAACCAAATTGTTACACTGAGAGCTAGTGTGGCATAATGGTTAGAGTGTTGGACTAGCCTAACCCAACTTCACAGGGCTGTTGTGAGGATGAAATGGCAAGGAAAACCATGTTTACCACCTTGAGATTATTGGAAGACAAAGGCGGTATATAAATGTAATAAGTAAGTAGATAGTGTGGCAAGTTTTCAGCTTCTCCAGAACTTTTAATCAAGGATTTTACAGTGTGTGTGTGTGTGTCTGAGTCAGAGAGAGAGAGAGAGAGAGAGAGAGAGAGAGAGAGAGAGAGATTCTTTCTCTCCAAAAAATAGGCTGCTGCAGCTTATCAACAGTTTGCAGCCACAATGGCTTTGTTTTACCTCCTCTACTTTCATAGACAGTAAGCATCTAACACCAGTGCTGGGAACAAGTGGGGAGAGAGCTGCTGCAGCACCAGGTTCTGCCTGTGGGTTCCCAGCAGGCTGCTGGCTGACCATGAATTTGTCTGATCCTCTTTTAAAGCCATCCAAGTTAGTGGCCCTCGCTATCTTTCATGGCAGCAAATCCCATAGTTTTAACAATGCAACGTGTGAAGAGATACATTCCTTTGTCCTAATCTTCCAACTTCCAGCTTCATTGGATGGTCTGGAGTTCTGGTACTAGTGAGAAAAGCTTCTTCCTAGCCACTTTCCCCATGCACAATTCTATACACTGCTATAGCATCTTTCCTTACTTACCCATTTTTCTAAATTAAAAAGCCTGAAATGCAGTAACCTTTCCCATAAAGGCCTTGTTCCTACCCCTTAAATCATTTTGATTTCCCTTTTCGGAACCTCCTTCAGCTCTGCAGTATTCCTTTTGATGTCATGTCTTACTTCTTCCCCGGCAACCTTCAAAATCCTGAGACTGGTGTTGTTTCTAAAGCTGCATCGCCTCAAGAGGCTCATGTCAACCAAAGATTCAAACATAAGTGCAAATGAACTTTTCCATGCTGAAGTCAGGATCTTATGAGAGCAGCGCCTCCTAAGATTAAGCTGCAGGCCTAAATTCTGCAAAATTCCATTGCCGTATATTTTATTGATGCTGCCCTACCGGAAGCAAAATCCAGGTGCTTGAACAAAAGACAGGGAAATAAGGGGAAGCTTCAGAGATGGTTATGTTGACTCACTTGCATGCACACTGCACCACATCTGATCCTCCTTATGTTGTCTTTTAATAAGTCACTCACATCAAGAATAAATTAAAAACCACCGTGAGCAAAATATTTTATTCCAGCATTTACAACAGGAAGCAGTGAACTCTCCTTTTATGTTTTGCATTATTTCTTTTGAGGGAGGAGGGAATAATTTTATAAATAAAAAAAAAGTAATGAAGACATACTATTTTATGAATTGCAATGCATCCCAACCCCCATTAATAAAATCTAAAATGCAGACTAGTAGGAAATAAAAATTGTTCCCAAAATTGCCAGAGATCTACAAAGAAAAGGTGCAGCAGCAGACTATGCCAGATGGATAACTGCTGTTTTATATCAACATTTACATTTCTATTTTTCAAAAAGTCCCCAGCATTCAGCAGAACAATGAAACAGCGGGAGAAGTAGCTTGTAGCCTTTAATTTGAATTTTCCTAAGGTGAAGTTGTCAGAAGACAGGTGCTAATAGTGCCACAGCTTCATTGGTTTCAAATATCATGCTTTCTAAATTCATCTCATGATTTGGGCCCCTATGCTTTTTAATTTTCACATTAATGATGTGGTTCTTCACTCCGGCAATTAGAAGCAGGAAGGTGTGTTGTCCGATGACATAGTGCTACTTATGCTTTCCCATCTGGGTCTTAAAAATCTACTGGTGGATTTTAGTTTGTGCTGTGAACAGGAAAGCCTCATAGTAAACTACTAAAATAATTGTTTTTGGAAAACGCAGCTCTAGAAATAAATGGAGTTTGCACCAACATGAATTAGAGCAAACTCACTCCTTCAGATGTCTTGGGAGTCCTCTTTAGCAAATCCTTGTCTTGGAAATGGCATACTGAGTCGGTTGCACCAATGTAACACAAAATGTGGCCTTTCTCTCCAACAATGAGCAATCATTTAAAAATTATATTTATAATTTAATTTACATTATACTTAAGAGGCATGTACAAGGCTCCTGTATTTCCTTTTTAGAAATTTGTGAATGTGATTTGCATGTACAGTGGAACATCGGAAATTGAATGTAATCCATTCTGGAAGGACATTCAATTTCTGAAACGTTCGAATTCTGAGGTGCGGCTTCCGACTGGCTGACAGCTAGGCTTTTTGCAGATTGGAAGCCGCATCAGACGTTCAGGTTCCAAGGAACGTTCAAAAACTGGAACACTTACTTCCGGGTTTTTGACGTTCGGGAGCTGAAACATTCAGGAATGGAGAGGTTCGAGAACCGAGGTTCCACTGTAATTGATTGCTTCACCTATTAACAACGAGGCAATCAACTATTTTTTAAATAAAAATTGCAGCATGTACATTAATTTGTATATGTAGATATGTTGTCTGTGCTGGATTTAATGGAATTGCCTACATGCAGAAGAGCTCTGCATCCACATAAGCAGGGCACACAGGTCTCCAGACTAGCCTGGCTACCTTAGATGAGCCTATTCCATCACAGAATAAGAGCAGCACATCTTACATCAATGGTTTGGCGTCCCCCCACATGCATTCTCATTAATTACCATCACTATGTATACACAAAATAGGCACAGGCACCTGGCTCCCGATACATTTTCAAAGTGGCCCTCTGCGGCAAAGGAGATCTGAGCATCAAAGTGGTATCAAATGCACAGGTTTTAAAGAGGAAAGTCTCACTGCTTGGAGCTTGGTTTAAATGTTAATGCAACACTGTTGATGCAGAACCTCTGCCCAGATGGCTCGGGACCATCGCCGAACACATGGCCCAGATGGGCATCGCACTGCAAGAGAATAACAGACTTAGTTGCAGTGCCAGTTCTTTAAATTAAAGCGTATCTACATAAATTAAACAGTCTGATTTCATAGCCAAAGGGGCCAATTAAGCTGCAACTGCCATATAAGCAATACCTTCTGTGTTTAGAGCCAACTTCCGAAGCCCACTCATTTTAGTGTGCTTACGTTTGCATGCATGCAAATGCCCCAGGTGTAAAGTGTGGCCTCTCCAGGGTAAGCTTTCTGTGGAAAAGATACCTTAGTGCTAATAAGATGGTTTTCTATGCCCAAAAAAACCCATTCTTATTGAGAATACCACTTTAAAATCAGTATTAATAGTATTGGGGGGGGGGGGAGAATGCCCTCATTCCAATCAGAATACAGTACCATTGTTAAATTTGTGAGTCAGTCAGGTAAATATTGTTGTATTTAACCGGGCTTATTCCCATTGGAAATGTGCACCAGAGTGCGGCAAAATCCTATGCATGTCAACTCAGAAGTAAGTCCTACTCGATTTAATGAGACCATTAATGTTGTGTAGGATTGTGTTGTAGTGGTCTAAACCACTGAGCTTCTTGGGCTTGCCGATCAGAAGGTCGGCGGTTTGAATCCCCGCAACAGGGTAAGCTCCCATTGCTCGGTCCCAGCTCCTGCCAACCTAGCAGTTCGAAAGCACATCAAGTGCAAATAGATAAATAGGTACCACTCCAGTGGGAAGGTAAACGGCATTTCTGTGTGCTGCTCTGGTTTTGCCAGAAGCAGCTTAGTCATGATGGCCACATGACCTGGAAAAACTGTCTGCGGACAAATGCTGGCTCCCTCGGCCTGTAAAGCGAGATGAGAGCTGCAACCCCAGAGTCGTCTGCGACTGTACTTAACTGTGAGGGGTCCTTTACCTTTATAGATTTGCCCCAGAAGTTCATACATTAGGTCCACTACCGGGGGCTAATTTCATGATTCATGAAAGTGTATTTAGTTGTATTAATGCGGCTACACTTCGCTTTTTGTGACACATATAGAATAAGAGACTTGCATTTAAGGAACTTTATATGCTTTCTTTAAGGGAGGTGTACCTGTTTGCAGATGACTTCCGTGCTGCTTGTTCCTAGTGAATTATCAGGACGTCTCAAGATATTAGTATTGCTTTCATCTGTGCCATGTGTCCCATATGCTTCTGAAAAGGATGGCCACCCTGTGCCAGAATCATATTTTGTTTCTGAGCTATAGAGGACAGCAAAGTTGCATATTAATGAAGGGTTGTGGTGCACGCACGCACGCACGCACACACATGCACGCACGCACGTGCACACACAGAGGATGAGATAGATAGATAGATAGATAGATAGATAGATAGATAGATAGATAGATGCATGGAGTCTATCACTAAATTTATCTCTCACCTATGAGCAAGAAAGTAGCTTGGAGAGGGATGTTGCTTTCCCAAATAACATTGCCTTTTTATCTTGTTCTTTTCTCCCCACCCCAAAGATGGCGGTAGTAGTGTTCAAAACTCCCATTGTTCTAAGTGCATTTTGCAACAGGGAATTTCATTAGCGCAAGCAGTTTCTGACACAGTACTGTGCCTAAGATTTCAGATTAAAACTGCAGAGTGGAAGGAAGGGGGGACCTTTTTCTGCCTCCCCACTTCCAGCTACTCTCTGAAGACCCTCTTAATAATATTAGGGGGGGTGGGCAGGTGGATGAAAATGCTGACAACCATAACTGCATTATTAAAAAGGCAATCTTGTATAACATGTGAATATCCTTAAATGGAAGGCTAAAAAGATGAAGTTTTGCTTTTAAATAGATGTTCAGTATGGAAATAATCAGGGCTGGATTTAGACACATCATAGAAGCATTTTTGTTGAAAGCATTGTAAATTTAAACAGGGAAAACAGGTAGAGAAAAACGGGACTCCACATCACCATCTGGTGGCACAATGTTATATCGCATATAAATCTAGCTGAGTCCCAGGATTATTTATAGCCCATGTGTTGTTGTTTTTAATAAATAGATGAAGGAGGGAGAGCAATTCAACCAAAAACTAAGGACTTCTGTAGCCCATTGATTTCAGAGAAGACTTTAACCCTATGCTTGATTTCTCCATGAAAACCAGTGAACCACAGCATGAACTAAGCATAGTAACTCATAAGTAAGTACAACATATTTCTATTGGGTGTATTTGTTGGTGAGTGAGTTTAGCACAACAGCCTTAAGCTTGTGCAGCTTTGACTGGACTGTGTCCAAAGTTTCTGAGGCTCCAATCCTGTACCCACTTGCATAGGAATAAGCACCACTGAGCTCAGGAAGACTTACACATGAATATTCATGCTGTTGCCCACATATGCCTTTAAGGAACAGGACACATGAAAAGTTCAAAGAAACAAACAAAACATGTCTATGTCTTCCAATTAAACATAGACATTTACATTTTTAGCAACCATGGTTTAACAAAATAAAAACTTTTTGTATTCTTCATACTTTCAGAAATATGGATCTATCAAGAAACATTCAGGTGGGAAATTGTGTCCTGTTTCAATCAGACATATACATTTTAGTTGTAGCCTGATTAAGTAGGAACTTTGTAAAAATCTGTCTGATATGACTAGTCCAGCCACACTTGCAAACTCCTGGATCAAGGTGTACAAACTAGGCAAAATCAGCACCGTTCTAAAACCAAAGAAAGAAAAGCAGAGAAAGTAGACACCCATGTGAAAAGAGTCTCTTTCACCATCTTCATTTATCGAAAAACATTTATAAACTTCTTACTATTTAAAATTTTTATAAGTAGTGTATAATATGAAAACAGACAATGCCATTACAGAGCCTAAAACCAACAAAACAGTAAAAAGCATATAAAAACAAATCTTCTAAGAAAGGCGGACCTGAAGTGAACTCTAGTTCAAAAAAGCACACACCCTAGGCCACAGTAAATGTGTTAGTCTTTGAAAGTGCCACAAGAGGGACTCCTTGCTGTTTTTCCATCTTACAATGTAAATGCAGGGAAGAGAGGCTCACAAGTATGCCAGAGATCCACTTTGAACTACTGAAAGTGCAACAGCAGGGATCATTCAGTGTGCAATTTAAGGGTTAAACAGGGCTTGTGCACAAGAGTAGAGATTTCTTATGCAAAGGAAGTCAGGAGCAGTAATGTTTCTGAATGGCAGTTGCTGGAAACTGAGGGAGAGGAGAGTGTTGCTGCGCTCAGATCCTGCTTGTGGGTGTTCCGCATGGCATCTGGTCGGCCGCTATGAGAACAGGTTGCAGGACTAGATGGGCCACCGGCCTGATCCTGCAGGCTCTTCTTATGTAAAGCAGTGGGAACAGCTCATTGCTGCATGAGAACTACCACTGGATTGGGACCAGTGCAATTATACTCTCTCCATTGACTATGGCTTTTCAAACAGGTGTTTAAAATTGTCTTGTTCGCTGTGTCTTCTACATGAGGTCTACATTTTCTTACTGTAAAAAAAAAACCCCAACAACCTTGCCAATTTTCTGCCCTATTAAAATAGCTCCTCACCACAAACATCCCTGTGCGGTTTATTTTTAAGTACGTCACTTAGTCTGCTAGAAACATGTTAGTAGCCACCAAAATGCTGCTGCTCAAAATTCTATTTGTTCTTTGAAGTAGTTCACCAGAGCATTTGTGGATAAATGGACATTCCCCAAACATATGTGTTAGATTAGCCCTTAATACACCATTCCTTCAACATATGTTGTTTACTTTGATCTGCATTTTAGCTGTCCCAAATGTAGTTGAGATGATTTTAAGAAGTATGACCCTTGCCTATAATTTTATGACTGGGCTGAGGTTTGATGTTCCATTAAAATTCTGAGGCTTATGTTCCATGTATTCCTAATCCTTAGTGAATTCTTCATAGGAGAAAGCAGTAACCTACATACCCTGCAGAAACACTTTGCATGCTCAGAGATTAGGGTGCTTCTCAAGGGGCAGCTCTTGCTTTTGCCTACAGTTCAGCAGTAAACACAATACAGCTAGGGAGGAGACTACTTTCAATAATCTGAATGTGGGTTTTATTTCTACTTGCAGCAGGCTGCAAGAACAGGTAATAACATCCAGCAGCTCAGACCAGGCCCCCAAATACCTAAGCAGTCAGAGCCGATGGGAGATAGCAGTCTATTGTGCTTTCTACTGCTCCCTGCAGTCAAAAGGGAGAATTCTGCACTAGTTAAAGGTTCCAGACTAGAGGAAGCCAACCTGGGGGTGTCCAGATGTTGTGGACTACAACTTCCATCATCCGTGACTATTGCCTGTGCTGGTAGGGACTGTTTGACATTAGAGTCCAAGGCATTTGGAGAGCACCGCTTTAACTATCCTTGTTCGAGACAATTTCCAGGGTCTTATCCTACATAGATCACAGTATGATTATTATTATTTACTAAATTTTAATTGCTTTCTACAAAAATAATCTCATGGATCTTACAAAGAACATACAAACGTATAAAAGAATTAGATAATACAACAATGTAAACAGTAAAAAACAACACCCACCAGACAAAAAAAGAGTGCCTGGTCACCACTGACACAAAAACCAAGCAATAGATGTCCAATCAAAACTTAATCTGCTAATATTATGCAAAGTAAAATGCCTGGCAGTATAGGAAAGTTTTAGCCTGACACTAAAATATATTAATGCTAGTGCCAGGTGAGCCCTATGGGGAAGAGTATTCTGTAAGTGGGGAGATGACTGAAAAGGCTCTCTCCCTGAATGGACTAATAGCAGTGTTGGGGGAATTTTAACTGGTAATATTTTGCAGTGGGGAAAATTAACCTGTCCTCCTCCAGTGTCGCAGCCCTGAACTGAATCAGGGTCTCCTCACTGCACCCTTAGAGCTGGGCAGCCCAGGTTCAAATTCAGGCACAGCCGTGAAGCTCAATGGGTGACTTTGGACCAGTTGCTCTCTCAGCCTACTGTACCCTCACTAGTTTGTTGTGAAGGGAAAGCATTATGTACCTGAGCTCCAGCGAGAATCAGACATACACACACATGTAAATTTGAAAAAAGTATATTGCAATTAGACTCCTACCTGAACAGCACAGCGTTGCAGCATATGCAGTGATACATCCCAGGCTCTGTGTTAGTCAGATGGATTCCACTAAAAGGCTTCAAACATGCATTGTTAATATTCTAATTCTTAGCCATCTTTCCCACCCTCCACCTCCAAGTCAGCTTGCAAAACCAAACATCAAGCAGGCTCATATGTGGGAACTTCCAGTGTAACATGGATATTCAACCTGCATGTTCTTTGTCATCCTGAGAAGTTTCATTCCCACCTTTTACTCTCCTGGGGGTAACCAAACCAAGGAGCAGAATCTTACAGGTTCAGGTATGTGGTCATCACACATTTACAGCACCCAACATCACTCTTGTCTAAACAGACAGAATCTGTGCTCATCACTGCAATCAGTTTAGGATGGATAAAGAGAAGTAATTCTTCACAGAACTTTATAGGATTTCCTATTACGCGGATGTCAGGGGCTCAGGAGCAGAAGCACAGGGAAGAGGGGAGATGGAGAGCGAAGGGGAAGAATCTTAGGGCAGCGTAGGAGAAGATGACCGTGGCCCGAGAGATTCCATGAGCCTCTCCAGCGAATCGGAAGATTCACAGAAGGGGGCGCCGGTGGCCAGGGCAAGGGGGGTCCCAAGGGGGACACTCCAGAAGCAAGGGACCAGCGGGGACTTCCAGAGCAACAGTTGGAGATCAGGACCAGCTTCCCCACCTGAGCATAGTGGGGGGGAAGAGTCCCAGGTATCGGGGGTAGCGTCTCCCCCAGCAGGGAGAGAAGAGGAGTCAGGGCTGACCACGCCTCCATCGGAGAGTCAGGCAACGGAGGGGAGGTCAGGTCCGGCTAGCATCCCGGAAGAGGGAAGCAGTGACAGAAGCAGTGCAACGGTCAGGAGGAAGGTCACTGGGTTGGCGCGAGAGCCAAGTTCAAAAGTACAGGCGCGCGGGGCAGCAGAGAACGAGGATTGGGAGCCGGGTCCTAAAGCCCGCCGGAGACAGGGGGAGGAGTCAGGGGACTCAGCGTCAGAAGAGTCCAGAAAGGGGAATGCCCCAGCGGACAGGAGGACCCAGAGGAGAAGAGAGCAGAGGAAGAGGTGGAGCAGGGCGAGAATCTTAAACTGGTGTCAGGGAGGAGGAGATTCAGACGGAACTTCGGCGGTCTAAGGTTTAAGACGTAGAGCTGTGCGCTACGGCTTTGGAATGGAAACTGAACTTCAATAAAGACTTTTGTATATAACGACGACCTGGCGTTGATCCTTTGTGAGCTGGGACCTTGGGCAGCTCAGACAGCTATATTGTGTTTTTAATATTTGGTTGGAAGCCGCCCAGAGTGGCTGGGGAAACCCAGCCAGATGGGCAGGGTATACCGTAAATAATAAGTTATTATTATTATAATTATTATTCCTGCCACAATTTGTGATGATGCCTTTAAAAACGGACTTAGTCATGTAAGAAGAAGAGGTCTATCTATTTCATCTATTAGAGGTGGGGAACTTTCAGCCTGCAGGAAAAAATTAGGCCTGCCAGTCTGGCAAATTTGACTTGCATGGCTGTTTTCAGCCAGCCCTGCCCACCTGTCACTCATCTGATGTCCTAGGTCTAGGACATCAAGTGCAGGAGAGGTAAAGCCACAGCTGCCAATGAATCATTAGGAGTGCTCAAGTGGCAGCAGGGCTTGCAGGCAGCACTGTTTACATTTGCTGCCAAATGCAAGCCACCCTGGGATTGATTCTACTTGGGGGTTCCTGGTTGAGATCCTGAACAGAGCCAAAAGTCTACCAAATTAAGGAACAGTTATGCAATGTATGTCTACGTTGAATATACATTTGACCTGCTTGGAAACTATTACAACTCTTGGCTTACCAGTTCAGTTCCTTTTTCCCTGGTGACATAAAACTGCTCAGGAGTCAACTTCTTTTGCCAGTCAGTGGTAACACTCGACTCATCGTATCTTGTCAAAGAACCCACATCTTTATCTAGAAAGGTGGAAGAACAAGAAATTCAACCAACAGGTATAAGCCACTGTGCGCAGAAGAAATTTCTATATGCCAGATTGCACCAGAAGGCAAACAGTAATTACACCCAGAGCCAAGAGAAGGCGATACATGGAGGCCTGCAATTACAGCTGACAAGTTGCTGAAATACAAGGCGCTTAGAACAGCTGCTGAGAGAGAAGCGTCACTCCACAGCGGTGGCATTTACTAGGAAATGGTCAAAGGCTCATATTCATGGAGGAGTTGTTTAATGGGGCCTTGAGAACATTAAAAAAGATATTGCATACAGTTAAAGGGGTGGGGAATCTTTGTAAAGAAAATGGTTTCAAATAAACATCATATCACCCTTGACGAATTGACAGCTCTTCCATCTCCCAGAGGCCTCATCAATCCTGCAACACATAGGTGGCTTCTAAACCACCATTTCCCCTCTTCCTGGTGCACACAAATTTACTTGCAAGCTCGCAAACTGACCTGCGTCTGTTGCAGAGCTTGGCTAGTGTGCCTGACTGGTCTAAGCATATTAAACTGCCTGGCAAGTTGCACACCAGCAGTATTTGGCAAAGCTAAAAGCACAATTCTAACTTGCCAGGATGGTGTGTTGCACTGCCAGAAAGGGATCCAGTGTGATGGATAGCCCAGCTTAACCCTGGTGGATGGGAAGCTGCCTAGTGATGGCTAGTGTTTCAGGGCCAACAGATCACCAAAGCGGTAAAATCCTCAGACTATGATAGCCTGGAACTGGCACAATGAAAAGGGGGGGGGGTGTCTATTTAAAACAATATATATATATATATATATTGTCAGGGACTCAGCGGGAGCGCAGGGAGGAGAGGAGATGGAGAGCGAGGGGGAGCAATCCGAGGGCAGCGTAGGAGAAGATGACAGCAGCCCGATAGATTCCATGAGCCTCTCCAGCGAATCGGAAGATTCACAGAAGGGGGCGCCGATGGGCAGGGCAAGGGGGGACCCAAGGGGGACACCCCAGAAGCAAGGGGCCAGCGGGGACTCCCAGAGCAGCAGTTGGAAATCAGGACCAGCTTCCCCACCAGAGCGTAGTGGGGGGGAGGAGTCCCAGGTATCAGAGCCCACATATGCACCACCAGCGAGAGAAGATGAGTCAGGGTTGGCCACGCCTCCATCGGAGAGCGAGGGAACGGTCAAGAGGAAAGTTGCAGGCTGGGTGCGCGCGCCAAGTTCAAATGTACAGGGGAGCAGCACAGAAGGTAGCCCGGATAGGGAACCAGGTCCTAAAGCCCGCCGGAAGGAGGGGGAAGAATCATCAGGGTCAGCGTCAGAGGAGTCCAGAAAGGATGAAACCCTAGCGGGCAGGAGGGCCCAGAGGAGAAAGGAACTTAGGAAGAGGTGGAGCAAAGCGAGAGTGTTAAACTGGTGTGGAAGGGGCGGAGACTCAGACGGGACTGCGCCGGTCTAAGGTCGAGACGTAGAGCTGCGCGCTGCGGCTTTAAAATGGAAACTGAACCTCAATAAAGACTTTTGTACATAACTACAGCTTAGCGTTGGTCCTCTGTGAGCTGGGACCTGGAGGCAGCTCTGACATATATATATATATATATATATATATATATATATACACACCCCATCTTGTTTGCCCTCATTAAAACACAGTGAAGTATATTACAGTTGCCTTCATTTTGCAAATGGAAAAACAGAGTCTGAAATATAGTTATTTGCCCAAGTGATTTAATGGGCAATTAAAAACAAGCTTGGCACTCCATGGTCCACATCCAAATATTCAGGAACTGGTGCCCATTCTGGCTCTCCCAGAATGCGAAAGGACAAAACAAGGCCCATTCCAGGGACTGTATCAGTGAAACAATGCAATTGTGTGACTAAACAGAGGCCTGATCTACCCAAGCAGCAGCATGAGATGCTGGGGTGATTTGAACCACTCCCAGCTGCAAGTGACAAGTGAAGTACTGGGTCTGAGTGCTCCCATACTTAAGAATAATAATCTGTGCAAGTAAATAAACGAACCCAAAGCTTTTAGTACACCAATGTAATATACCAGCTAGCCTCTCTGTGGCGCTAATTTTATACCTGTAAAAATTAAAAAAATGTGTTTTTTTAAATCACACTGGTATGACTTGTAGTCTCAAGTAGTATAGCCTATTTTACCACTTCAAAATGATACCACCCATTCCCACTTTGTTTTGCTCTGGGCACACGCTGTCCTTCCTTTGCACTGCAACTCGTCTCCCTAACGAATAAACCCGGGTAATTTGCTGTTGCTATAATTAAATCAACTCTTAAGTCATGCATAAAAAGCACCAGAGCAATCGCCTCGAGCTGCCTCCGAGCAGCAACCGAAGGAGCACCGCCCCGCCCCCCCCAGCTTTTGCGCCGCTCCCTCCCCGTGAGGCCGGGAAGCCCCGTAGGGAGACGCAACCCCCACCCCGCACCCCTCTGCCGCCCAGCCAGCTCCGAGCAACTACCGCCGGTGTCGGTGTGCGCAGCTCGGGGGCCAAGGCAGACGCCGCTCCGGGCTGCCCCCTGCGAAGCGCGCAGAAACAGCGGCGGCGCCTGCACGGCCGGCTGCAGGGCGCGAAGTCTCCTGAGGACTCGAGCGGCAGCCATAGTAGCCTCGGAAGAGCCCAGAGCTGCGTCGCGCTGCTCCCGGGCTCCGCGCTTGGACTGAGGCCCCGCCCCGCCCTTTTGCCTTGCTCCGCGCGCGCGGCCTGGCGGCTTCTTGCTTCGCTCCCGGGCCCGAGAAAGGAGGATGCGCGCGAAAAGGCCCTCTCCTCCTTGAGGGAGGCAGGCAGGCGCGGCCGCCGCTCCAGAAGGCTGTTAACAAGCCGGGCGTAGACGACTGTCTGACAGGAATCCAGGAGGTGCAAGTCGGAATCCGCTCAAAACGTTTCGCCGCCTAAGGTACAGGCAGCAAACGAGCGCCCTGCGTCAATGTGTTGTTTTGGCACCTGAGGAGGCAAATTCCTTCACAAATTCCTCCACAACTGCTTCTTCCCCCTCCTTGGCAGGAAAGCTACTACTACTACTGCAGTACTACTGTTGTAACATTAAATAATGAACCATTTGGATGACCTTTTGTGACACCCCAAATCATCCGCCTGAGGCAATGGTTTCACTCTAATGGTGGGGCCGGTCCCAAGCTTCATACTCTTCCCAGCAAAATGAAACGTATCAAGGCAAAGATGAGGATGAAGAGTAGAAGCAACACACTTCTTTCCTGACTCTGGTGGCACCAGAAAGAAAACTCCAGGGGCACAGAAGGGGGAAAGTATATTTCTAGGTGGGCAAGTTGTGTCCCATATGTTAAGATAAGGGGGGGGGGGGGAGAGTTGATGACTGCAGTCCAGCAGTGTGTGTGTGAGACACTGCCCATGGTTCCCGACCCCAATTTAGTTTGAGCAGCCCTTTTCAGGGAAGTTTTTAACTTGTGATATTTTAGTGTGTTTTTCGTTTCTATGGAAGCCGCCCAGAGTGGCTGGGGAGGCCCAGCCAGATGGGCGGGGTATAAATAATAAATTATTATTATTATTATTATTATTATTATTATTATTATTATTTGAGGGTTTCATAGAATTGTAGAGTTGGAAGGGATGTTGAGGACGATTTAGTCCAATCAGCAAGGCAGGAATTTCAACTAGATCATACATGACATCTTCAACCTCAGCTTAAAAACCTCCAAGCAAGGAGAGTGCATCACCTCTCGTGGGAGTTCCAATGTCAGAAGGTTCCATTTCTTATACATGCCCTTCTTACATCTCAGCTCATTTGTAAGTTCTTTAGGCAGCCACACCGGTTTCTTTAAGTGCTTCCCACTTTTCTTGTTGGAATTGTCTGCCTTTGTGCCTTCAGTATTTCAACTTAAAGACTCTCCCATCATAGCTGTCAACTTTCCCCTTTGCTTGTGAGGAATCCTATTCGGAATAAGGGAATTTCTCTTAAAAAAAGGGAAACGTTGACAGCTATGACTCCCATCCATCTTGGACTCCATTCTGAGTTTTTCTGACCATGGGATTTCGCTCAGTAGTTCCTTAAGCTTTTTGAAATCAGCCTTCTTAAAGTCAAGAGTGCACATCCGACTACATTCAGCTTTCCTTTGCCTATCTGTAATGAAACCCAAGAGGACATGTTCACTTCCTCCCAAGGTTCCCTGTACTTTCACTTTGTTGATCAGTTCCTCCCTGTTGGTAAGGATCAGGTCTGAGAGAGATGCCTCCTGCCCTGTTGCTTCTTCTACCTTTGTCCTGCCCTCTTGATAACAAAACAATTAAATTTTATGGCTCTTTGGAAAGCAATAAAAAAATTTAAAGGTAGAGTTTGCATCGGTTCTTTGGACTATAAATGCTTAAACACCCTGTGCAGCTTTCCTTATCAAATGTGCAAACCCTACACAACTTAGATGAGGGCAGGGGAGACAGGATATTCTGATCATGGCTCCCTCCCATCACTTGTAACTTGGTTCTGTGATTGTTTAATTAGAGATACCAGGTATTCAACCTGCAACCCTTTGTGCAGAGGACCTGCTAGTCTGTGGATGATTCTGTGCACTGAGATCTCCCACTTCCCCTGGAAAACACATAGACTTGGGTTTTGGGAAATCTGTAGTACTGGGGTACGGAACCTAATTTCATGCAACACAGAGAGATTGACTGGCATAGGGAGAGGGAGAGGCGGGAGGGGGAGAGAGAGAGAGAGAAAGAGAGTCCTGCAGTACTACAACCTCCACCCACCACTGGCTCTGGCTCAGAAGTAGCCCCTGGTTATCTGTAAGTCAACGGGACCTCATAATGGAAAACCAAATCCCCCACCCATGCTGTAAGGGATGGCATTTACTGGACCTGCTGAGTGACATCTTAGGAGCAGGAGGAGATCCTTGGCTTACACTTAAGCACTTACATCCCCAGGGTATTGCTTAAAAAGTGGTCAGGATAAATATAACGCTTAAGAGGGGAGAAGAAAGAAATAGAGGGAATGAATGAACAGTGGCTTGCCCACTCCTCTTGTGGCTAAGACAACCCTTTGCATGCAAAACTTGTTTACCACTAGCCCATGAAGACCTCATCACATAAATGCTATCAAATATAAAACATTTTGCCCCCACCCAGCCAAAGCTCCATAAACTGGCTTTCCAAAGATTGCAATATTTCAGATATTGACTTTCCAATCAAACTTTTTTTAGCAGACAGCCAATGTGTATTACAAAGTATAATGGGAATCAATATTAATACTTACATATTTTATAGAGAGGATAACTATATTTTAGCTGAGAAGTGAATTATGAAGATAGCTATTGTCCTGACCAAATCTACATCTTCTCTTGGAGCAATTTAACCTATTTCTACTGCACCATTTGCACTTGACATAAATCACTTGCACACTAGGAGTAGGTGCTAAGTTCAGTGGAAGTTGAGGGCACTCAGGAGATCAAATTATAAGGCCCATCAATTGCTGTCTAATCTTGAGTCAAAGTTCATGAAAACTGCAGTGAAAGAGGCCCAGCACAAAGTTTAATTAATGATTAGATCAGTTCGCTTCAGCACTCAGAGGGATCATGCTGTTAATTATATGGGTGTAATGATTTTACAGTATGTAGCAGGGGGTGGAATGAATCTATGCTCCACTTCCAGTAGTTACTGGAGAGACATTGATTCAACAAAACATGAAATGGAACACGGGACAAAAGTGACAGGTTTGATGCCAGCCAGCATTTTAGAAATGTTGCCACATATGTGTAAGAAAATGGGATTGTCTGTTAATGTTGACATGGTCTTCATGTTCCAATAATAGGTGCATTGGATCAGAGTTTGTGTGTTTATAGATTAAAATCAAGTTCAAAAGTATAAATAGAGTAATAAAACTCCTCAAAGCCAGTGACACAGAGCAGAATGCAATACACCAGTAGCTTTCAAGGGTCTCTCTGTGACTAATTAGCTAAGTTACCAGACAGCAGCAGCTAAAAACATGTAGGAGAAGATAGCAGACTTCAAGTGAGGCAATATTAGGCGCTATGCAGATTTCACATTCACCTAGAACTGCAGGGAAGAAACATACAATGATAGATTCCTCATATTTTAAAACATAGAATCCAGTTGTTTCCACGGTCTATCTCAGTTTGTCTGAAGTATATTATATCATCTTGCTAACTATTGGGGCTGGGGAGTGTGTTTTTTTTCAGGATTCTGTCTTCTGGACAGCAGCAGGAAAAACAGCATGTGTGTGGGTGGGTGTTTGAAAGAGTAGGTGGCAGCTAGTGAGAGTCCTCTCCATGTGGCGATTATATTTTTCTTGATTTAACTGCATCTTGGCACAGCCTGGCTGGCAGGTTTGAAGGGCAACCTGGTCATCACACACATTTATGTCAGCAGATGCTGAGTTGCATCTTTTGTCCGGATGGGTGAGTCACACACAGAAAGGCATCGCCCCCATTACAAGCTATACTTTTAGGGGTTATGAACAAAGATTTCGAAGTTTGCAGTAAATACTTTTTGATTTTCCTTCAATATTACTTCTCTTTCCTAGGTATGCCAGCACCTCGCAAATTCAGGCAGTTGCCTGGGGACCACAAATTTTATCAAGGATTTCTCTTTGAACCGAGTCTTCAACTTGCTGAGATCTTACCCATCCTCTCTGCTGCTCTTCCAGAACTTTGGAGACTGGTAGGGCAAATGAAGCCAGGAGCTCAGAAGTGAGTAAGTGGTATGCTTTTGCTGATCATTAAACAAGTTCCTTGAATTGTAGGTGGTGGTGAGGAGCAGAAACTGCCCTTGATTTCCCTGGAGACTCCCAGAAACGTATTGCCAGCCCATTATTACATTACTTTGTATAGAGGTTTTACATGTACAGAGGGCTTTACAGTTCATACCTGATATGTAAGAATTCCACTTCTGCAAATGCTTGTAGTAATTCATGGCACATAGGCATTATGTTTACAGGGAGGTAAGCTTCTCTCCCCCTGCTCTTCATCCTCTCTTTATGTTTGCACCAGTTACAAGACAGAACAGGAGACCAGTTTAAATAAAAGAAAATGAATCAGAGGATACAATACTGAGGGTGATTGCTGTGGAATATAGGAGAGAGAACCTGATATGTGATTGGCAAATGGGAAGTGGCTTCATGCCAGGTGGATGCGAGTTCAAAGAGATGAGTGCCAGTGGCAAAGCTGGGCCTGGATTAGAACATGACAGGAAACAGGTGTTAGGAATGAACTAGTCCAGAAGCACAGAGTACTTGCTGAGACCTCTGGTCAATTGGCTGGAAGCCATCTCCCTGCTCAGACATTTCCTGCTTCATGCTGAGCTACTCTGCCCACCAACGGAGGTACATGAAACCCCAGCTAACAATTGAAATGACAGAAATCCGCTTGTTTTCCATATAAATCCACTATAGGCAGGGCTGTGTAATCACAGTACGAAAGCACAGAAGAAAGAGGTTTGGAGCACAGAATTCAGTATCTTAAGAATCACACTCTTACTCTTTCTAAAAAAACAAAAAATAATATTCCAGTCCTTATATCTGTGAAGACAGAATAAAAATGTGCAGCCTTTCCCCCCCATTACCCCATATTGAAGGAGAGGTAGGAAGAGGCAGCTGAGTAGGATTCTCAATGGGCAGTGGATGGGGGACAATTCATAGTTCTTTGCTGCTCTCTATGACTAGCCAAAACTAATTTATATATGTGCCTAGGATTATTCACATGTTTATGTTGTTCATCGTATTCAGCTTGGAGCAGAACTCTGAATATGTTGGTGTGTAATTTTGATTTGTTTTGTTAAGTGTGGTGAATATGAAGCGTAAGCTACAGGAAATCAGCAGGAAGCCTAACTATGTATGCAAGGACATTCTGAGGCCTTCACTCATATTTATACCTGACAAATCTTCTCAGGCACATTTATCTCAATAATGCATCTAGACGGCATTGGTTTTCTATATTTCCATTACCCAACAGGCTCTGTCTCTCTGTCTTCACACCCACCCACACACCCTGTCATGGAAGTGCTGTCATTCCAGCATAAACCCTAACTTTATGTAGATTAGCACTATTTATTTATTTATTTAAATTACATTTTTATTTACTTTTCATTCAGTTACACATTTTTAACGATCTTTACATTACATTCAAGTTATAACCATTTTCAATATTGTATCTTTTCCTACCCCTGTGACTTCCCTCCACTACATTGCAGCTTCTTCTACTTACATTTATTTTTCCATTGTGTTGTGAATATTATTTTCATTTTCCCCCGTAAAACGAGTGGCTTATCTATCCATATTTTAGCTTTGCAAAATTTAATATGTGTATTTATTTACTAAGTTAAACATCTCTAAAAACAAGTATCCACAGAAATAAAAAAGTGTTCATTTAATCAAAACCTTAAAAATGCCATCCACCCATCAACTATGCTGCTGTATGTGTGTCTTTTCCCCCCACCCCCGCTTGTCTGTTGATTTGTCCAGTCTCTGTGCCAGACTATTTTATAATCATCCTTCCTAGCCAAAACGTCTTGAGTAGCACAGATCTTGAACACCACAGTGGACAAAGAATCATTTGTCCACAGTGGCTTCCTGTAGGTTATTTTAGTGGATTTATCACCCTGAACTAAGCCCAGGCCATCTGTTACATCCTTTAATTACAAATGCAGAAAGAGGTAATTCACAAAGGCATCATAAAGAAAGTAAAATATAAATGATTTAAGGGCAAGCGTATGTTATGTTTCATGCACCAATCAGGCATAAATGACTTTTAAAAAATCAAGATCTTCCTAACAGGGCAGGGATGGGAATGCACACCAAAGGAATGCTTTTCCTCAAATCACCCAGTCTTCTGCGGTGTCATCCATCCAAAAATGACATATCTGATTAATTAAAACATACATAAGATTATTTTGTTGCTGATTTATTAGTGGAGTTCAAGCTCTTTCATTAACGCAACATTTTTTCTTTCCTCCTCCTGGGTCTTTTTCCCAGGAGGACAGATTGGGAAGGGGGAGCACAAAAATGCAAGGAGTATTTATGGCTCAAGCACACAGTGATATTTCAAAAGCCCCATTTTCAAATCACTTTGCACTGACAATATTTGATCAAATAGAGATTGCAGTATTTTAGAAAGGATATGAGATTCTGTCAGGGAACTGCAGGCAGCGAGGGAGGAAAGAATTAGAGGATACAGGGAACGATCTCCACTGCTCAGTACTGAGTCCTCCTCAGAAGACAGAGAAGAGGATAGTGAGTCTGGGGAGGAAGTGGTGCTTCAGAGAGAGGGGGATCCACGTCACAGGGGAAAACGGAAGGGGCTGAGCCGTTGGCTCTGTTGGTCTCGAGGGAGAGGGAAAAGAGAAAGCAGTTAGAGCAACGTGTCATGAGAGATGGGTCGCTTTGTTTATTCTGCATGTAATCTTGTCAGAAGGAAATAAAGAAAGGAATTTATGGCTGGCTGCCGGGAGTGTTTCTCTGCTAAGTGCAGCAACGCATGCAGCTGGCTAGCTGACAGATTCCCATTTACATTTCAATATTTTTTTTCTCAGTTCTGTGGGTTGATTAAGACTCATATGAATATTTAATCCAACTGCTTGTCCTGACTCTCTCTTGAGATTCCATTATTGAGAACGCTGATACATCTGGAGAAGTTAAGCTTAGGGAGTAAACACTCATTTCATGAAGGGTGAATTTTATCATCGTGTCTAAGAGTGGGTTGGAAAAATCCTGGTTCCACAATTTGTCTTAGCCACAAGAGGATTGGGCATGCCACTGTTCATTCATTCCCTCTATTTCTTTCTTCTCCCCTCTTAAGCGTTATATTTGTCCTGACCGCTTTTTAAGCAATACCCTGGGGATGTAAGTGCTTAAGTGTAAGCCAAGGATCTCCTCCTGCTCCTAAGATGTCACTCAGCAGGTCCAGTAAATGCCATCCCTTACAGCATGGGTGGGGCATTTGGTTTTCCATTATGAGGTCCCGTTGACTTACAGATGACCAGGGGCTACTTCTGAGCCAGAGCTAGTGGTGGGTGGAGGTTGTAGTACTGCAGGACTCTCTCTCTCTCTCTCTCCCCCTCCCTCCCTCCCTCCCTCCCTCCCTCTCCCTCTCCCTATGCCAGTCAATCTCTCTGTGTTGCATGAAATTAGGTTCCCCACCCCAGTACTACAGACTTCCCAAAGCTCAAGTCTAGGTGTCTTCGAGGGGAAGTAGGAGACCTCAGTGCAGAGAATCATCCAGTGCACTAGAGGTCCTCTGCACAAGTTTACTAGTGTTAGCCACTCTGAGACCTTGGCATGGGGTGGAATATAAATAAAATAAATAAAATAAAGCAAGGAAAAAATGATTGATTTGTTTTGTGCTATGTGGCTGGGTGAATATTATCCACAACAGCCAGTAGGGATGGGTGAATCTCAACTTTGGTTTCTTGTTTTTCCACTCTTAAAGTTCACTTCTTCACATTTCCACACCAGTTTGTGAATTTTTAGAAAACAAGTCCTTATAAAAAATTCAGCAGCAGTGTGAATTTCTTCTGATCTACACATTTGCATACCATTTACCCAAAGACAACACATTTTTGTACGTAATTTTTAGCAATATGCAACTTTATGCACACTTTACTTTTGTTCACATTATGTTGCTAATTTCAAAGGATGGCTGTGTTTCAGTTCACACATTGTTTTAGAAAGTGCAAATTAGGTAGGTCCCCCTACAAATGTGAAATGAATCAAATATGTACCCCCATCCCTAGAGCTAGTGACCAGAATTCAGGCAGTCAAACCAGTTGTTATGCCCATGGATCTACCCCATTCCGAGGTAAGGCTGGAGTTTCTGAACTGATAGTTCGGTGTGAACTATCTATTAGGCACTATTCACACTGTCCCTGCTTCAGGGTTATAAGTAGATTTAAGGGTGCTGCTGGATGCCAAGATACAGCCAAGCTTCATGTGTTGGGGCAGCCATGTTTATTTTATAAATTTGTCTGCCCCATTCACATATAAAATGGTATGAGTGTGGGTCTGTTTTTTAAAATATGAAAAGAAGCACAGGGTAGGGGAGCTAAACCCTCCCCTCCTATACTGAACTGGGCTCTACCATCCCCCTGCCACAGTTAGCTAACTTGCATTATGGGAACTATGCTGGGATAAAAGTAAATCAAGCAGAAGAACACAGCTGACTAAAACGGATGTGTGGGGATAGTTTCACTTCTATGCCTTGCATGCTCCACAGGCTCTCCCTTTTACACATGAACAGGGAAAAACACTCACGGCTGCCCCATCACATCTAGTTTGGCCCTATGATTGTCTATTTATTTATTATACTTCAGTTTTATGTCATTATCGTTGATGAATATTGAAAAATAAAAAAAGAAAGAGAACAGATCTATTAATGCATAAGAATAGTCTGTTGGATCATGCCAATGGCCCATCTTATCCAGCATCCTGTTCTCACAGTGGCAAGCTAGATGCCTGTGGGAAACCAGGGAGTAGAACATGAGCACAAGAGCACCCTCCTCTCCCGTGGTTTCCAGAAACTAGTACTCAGAAGCATTTCTGCCTCTGAATGTGGAGGTAAGAGTATAGTCATCATGGCTAGTAGCCACGGATAGCCTTCTCCCCCATGAATACATGGCCAAAATAAGATATCATACAGGGACTGCTGTGCTGCCCACATTCAAATGGAAAAGTGACAGCAAATGTCCTTGTAAGCTGTAAAATTTTAAAACGTAACCTATAAAGAATAAAGCCCCCACTTCAAATTTCTGGTATCTGCATTTTATTCCAAAAGACTAAAATAAATAAAATATGATGAAAATATAAGCAAAACTTTTAATGAAATTCTGTGCACTCCCCAAATATTTTGCTAAGACAGAATCTCCATGTAGTAAAACAAAAGACCCAGCTCGCCTATCTAGATTCATCAGTTCATGTAAAGGTGCTGCAGTTGGCACCCAGCCCATCTTTGAAAATGAGCCCTACAAACCTCTCTGTGTTAATTAGCTTTACGAACAAGCAGCTTTTGGTTTCAAAGAGCTCTGGAAATATAATTAAATACGTCCATAGCGATCTGCCTCTGGACTGCCTTCTTTCATTAGATTGCCTGGCTGGTACATGAGATCTACAATATATACTTGAGGGGGAAGCAGAAGTCCAGGTATTCCCAAGGGAGAATCATCAACCAATTTCACTTCATTCCATGCTCTGGTGTACTCTCCACGGACTAAGCTGCAGCTAACACCAATTCTGTCTGCTAGAACCTATGGGAGGAAGTAACCAGATGAGAGATATATTTTACTTTATTTTTATTACATTGACATACTGCCTTTTGGTCAGTGCACTGAAGGGCTTACAGTTTAAAATAGTGCTTTACCATTTGAAAGACATGCTACAAAAGGGAAACTGTACATGGAGAAAAGAGGAAAATAAGTGAGAGGAAAATGATTGAGCAGAAAGATTGTACCATGCATTTTCCACCCTGAAGAGAAATCATTCAATATTGTGTTTGCCTGTGGGAGTTGCCATTTCACTGCCCAAGCACAAGACCATTAAGATTGCTGTTAGAGAGAATTATCTCTCGTAAGAAAAAGTAGCCTTTTAAATATTTAATATTTATCTTGTGCTTTTCCTACGTGCTCAAAATACTTCACAGAAACTACCCTCACAATAACCCTGTAAGGTAGGTTTGTACTGTTATGTCCATGCTGCAAAGAGGGGTATAAAGGCAAGAAATAGTGTCTAGCTTATCAGTGAAATAATAATAATAATAATAATATACCATACCACCTTTCATCCCAGGATCACAGGGCGGTTTACAGTATAAAAACACAGAAATACCTAACATAATTACAAACAAAACAATAACCTTCCACAGCCTAAAAGGCCATGGATTGTTTAATTAGCCAGAGGCCTGGCCAAAGAAAAATGTTTTTGTCTGGTGTCTAAAGATATATAATGAATGTGCCAGGTGAGCCTCCCTCGGGAAAGTATTCCACAAACAGGGAGCCACCACAGAAAAGGCCTGTTCTTTTGTTGCCACCCTCTGGACCTGTCTCAGAGGTGGCACATAAAGAAGGGCCTCAGATGATGACTGCAGGGTGCATCCAGGTCAGTTCATATGGGGAGAGGTGGTCCTTGAGGTATTGCAGTCCTGAGCCATTTAAGGCTTTATAGGTGAAAAGCAGCAATTTGAATTGGGCCCAGACAGAAACTAACTGACCGCAGCCAATGGGGTCGGGCCAAGATTGGCATTACAGTGGTACCTCTGGTTGCGAACGGGATCCGTTCCGGAGGCCCGTTTGCAACATGAAAAGCTTGCAACCTGAAGCACCATATCTGTGCAGGTGCGTGGCACGATTTGGCGCTTGTGCGCATGCGTGAAGCACAATTTAGCGCTTCTGCGCATGCGCGAGCAGCGAAACCCAGAAGTAACTCTTTCTGGTACTTCCAGGCCGCTGCGGGACACAACCTGAAAAAACGTAACATGAGGCATGACTGTATATGCTCAAACCTTGCCCCAGTGAGCAACCTGGCTGCTGAATTCTGAACTATCTTCAGAGGCAGCTCCACATATAACATATTGCAGTAATATATAGCTGAGATGATAACTCACAGTGCTGCACCAGTCATCAACATGGTCATTTGTATTATTTTGCTTTTAATACAGCAGTGTATTAACATCACTCACACTTGATGATTTTAAATGGTGCTTACAGAATAGGACTGTGTGTCTTTGCTTGATGAGAAATCAATACTAACCAAACACAAAATGACTTAAGTACACAAATAAATAAGGTTTGAATAACACTACAGCAAGGATATGTTGAAGTTGATATACATTAGCATATGCTGTGTGCTATTAAAATGAAACTTGTATCTGGCTGTGTAATTGACTTTACCTTGAAAAGCAAGGCCCTATGGTAGAAGGTGCCTTTGTTGATCTTCCCAATAGGCACGACATTGCATTTCAGTTCATATTCAATTTCACTTATATGAAGCTCCCAGCTGAATTCATGCAATTTGTCAGTTTCGATTGGACCACCCATCTTTTCTGCAACAAACCTGTTTTAAAATCCAATAGTGACTTAAATTAACAATTGTCATAATATTTAATCAGGTTTAATACTAGCACTGTTTCTACAAAAGATCACTTTAAACCTTAAGTGGTGTTTAAATATGTTATATTTCATTATCCATCTCAATAACTTTCAAAGATGTACACATTCCCCTTCCAGTTCTTATCTGCTTTGCTGACTCTACGTGATCTCTCAAGGCTTGTGAGTAGGAGCTGATCTTTTTTCCTACAGCGCTTAGATCCTTTTAAATAATAAAAAATAAGTATGAGGAAGAAAAAATCATCTACAGTACAGATATAAATAAGGGTATCTGTTCCCATATTAACCAGTTAGCTACCTCAGAACCTCTGGGAAGGTTCTTGCTCCACAAGCTGTCACAACTGGAGATTAAGCTGGCACTACAAGGAGTTCAGTCTTTCATGAGGTGATGCGTCGGTGTTGAAACTCCCTCAGCTGTGTCAATTTTGGGCTGTGTCAATTTCCAGGAAAACCATAAAAATACATTTGTATTTTCAACCTTTAAAACCCTTCCTGAATGTTGGAACTTTTTTTTTTAAGCACCTTTGTATCGTTTAGGCTTTAAAAGACTATTCCTTTTATTATTTGTCAGTCCTATTTTACCTTTCAATTACATGAAATTGAAAGCTGTCTTAAGTCTGTTCTGCAAAGAATGTGTGACCAAAAGGACTCACAATCCTGAGTAAACAGAGACAAACTCTCTGAAGGGTTGATAAAGGAAAGCAGGTCAAAATGGGGACTATATTCAGTAGATTTCTAAATCAATCCTTTAAAATATTTACTTTGAATTCACAGAAAAGACATTGTCCTGGTACTCACTGCGCAAGGGCTACAACCTGTTCTTTCGTGGTTGGTAGTGGGAGAATTGTTTTGGAAACCTCAGTAATGTAATCCACCAAGATGGAATCAACAGGGGGATACCATAAGGCCTTTAGAGGAACTTCTTCGACTATTTTAGGCATCACTGGCTCCGGTTCTTCTTCTTTGGGTTTTTCTTCTTCCTTTTTCCCTTTCCCTTTTCTTTTGCAAAAAGCACAGGGGTATTAGGAATGCTTCCCACATGCTCTGATTTAAGTTAAAGTAAACAGGTATGTCAGCTTAAAGAAAGATATATTCTCTCTCTACCCAAGGTGCTTTAATCACCATTAGATTAGAATTCCCTGTCTCTTTTCAATGACACAACACCTAGCCTTATATTCAAAAGGCCCCCGGGACGCAGGTGGCGCTGTGGTCTAAACCACAGAGCCTAGGGCTTGCCGATCAGAAGGTAGGCGGTTCGAATCCCCACAACGGGGTGAGCTCCCATTGTTCGGTCCCAGCTCCTGCCAACCTAGCAGTTCGAAAGCACGTCAAAGTGCAAGTAGATAAATAGGTACCACTCCAGCGGGAAGGTAAAAGGCCTTTCCGTGCGCTGCTGTGGTTCGCCAGAAGCGGCTTAGTCATGCTGGCCACATGACCCGGAAGCTGTATGCTGGCTCCCTCAGCCAATAAAGCGAGATGAGCGCCGCAACCCCAGAGTCGGCCACAACTGGACCTAACAGTCAGGGGTACCTTTACCTTTACAAAGGCCCCCCCCCTTTTCTGGAAAGGCATTCCACCACCACCACCACTGCAAAACGGCTAAGATCCTATGTTATTTCCTTGATTGGCCTTTTCCCATATGAACCTGTCTACTTTCTAAGTATAGATAGAGCCCTATTTTGCATCCTACTACTGATAGTACTAGGATGGCACTAGCACAGGGCAGCATCATGTCACCAGAGACACCAAGACTGTGGAAATCCTTGTCACCTGAGGTTTGCATTACCTCCACAAAACAGGCTTTCCAGCATGCAGTTGCTGTTCGTATGTGATTAGATGCTAGGAGGATATCTTTATTATATATTATCCTTCCTTTCTCACATTTGTGAGTTCAGAAGAGTGCCTTCCCTTTGCAGCTTAAAAGTGAAGCTGAGATCAGCTAGTGTTAGCCTTTTTGTTTAAATAATCCAGGATGCTTTAAGGCAGACTTAAGACAATATTTTATTTCATCAGAGCTCTGGCCTTGATAGTTTATTTTTACTTGCTACTGTCTTTTTATATTTGATGGGCTGCTGTATTCAGTTTATTAATTTAATTTTACTGCTATGTATTTTTATGGGTTTTAAACAATTTGTTAGGTGCTTTGAAGGCCTATGGGCAGAAAAGGCATCTGTTAAAAATTAAAGAATTAAAGAGTCTGTTTGCAGAAACTAGCAAACATGAACCCACCAAATATGCAAGTAGTCCCAAGCCATCTTTAGAACAAGATGCGGAAAGATCTCTGTTAGCTGGGTGATAGGCAGATAGAGCCACTAACTGCAGTTCCTGGGATTAAAGGGACCTGGAAAAACTGCAACCAAATTAACAAAAATTGCTGCCAGCTGTTTCCATTTATCCTATGAGTCACATGTTTGTTATTCTGTGTGATCATGAGCACAAGTGTGGCCAGGTATGGTTTTAACCATCTGCATATATTGTTGACAGACGAGTGGAAAATGTGGGACCTCAATAATCGGGAGAAATACTGTGTGAATTACTCCTGTGATAGCTGTATTATCGGTATCATAATTCAAGACAGCTGTTACACACTCTGTTCAGCCACTTTCATAAATTTCCAAAAGATCACACTGGGGACAAAATGTGTGCATCATGTCCATTGTGGAAGCAGCCTTCACATCTGACCCAGAATTTGACCAAAATTCATTTGTGATAGATACCCTGCCTGTTGGGAAATGCTAACATTTTGGAAATCCCAGAATATGAGGCTTTAACTGGTGAAGTCAGCTGCATAAGCGTACTTTAAAGGAGCTGAATTGGGTCCTGTATAGACACTGATGTTTTAAAAACAATACTTCCATGAATCCAAAGGCTTTCCTTTTAAAAAGCAGGAAACTTAAAAGGAAGCAAAAAACCCAAAGCAACCTAAAATAAAAAGAAATCAAACAGCAGTGGAACAACAACAAAATAATCAATAAAGCTGTTTTGCTGGATTGACACAAAGAAAGCTACTCTAAAGCCACCAAACACAAACATAGATCTGTTTCTCTGCACAGCCTGCATTCATCCTTCCTCCTAGATTTATGCTGCAACCCTAGACACGGTTACCTGATAGCAAGTCTCATTGACATTTTATTAACTTACTTCTCTGAGTGGTCATCAATAGGATTGCACTGTTAGTGTCTGAATCTTGCTAGTGAGCTTGGGGAGGATTACCTACTTCTAGCCAAAATAAGGACTTAGTCCTATATAAACTTTGGGAATGCTCTGCTTTCTATGCAACTGTGATCCCCAGTAAAGGATACATCATGACCTTAAGTGCTAGGGACATAGACATCAAAGGCTTTTTATACAGTGCTGTTAGCCCACCCTGCCAATCTAACATCTGCTAAAATAAACCAATATGGTATCTTAGAATAAAAACAAAATTAGTACATATAGAATATGTATTTGGAAGAATCTGAAAGAACTGCCTGGATTTCTGAGTGGTTGTAGAAACTTGTTTTTATTATGTGTAATCATATATTTTACCCGTGCTTATCCCTTGGCTCCATTTCTCTCCCCTTCCCTTTGTCTTTTTTTTAGATTGGAAGCCCCTTGGGGTATAATCTTTATAAAGCACCATGTATATGAATGGTGCTATAGGATAACTAAATAGTAGTAGTAGTAACAACAACAACAACAACAACAACAACAACAACAACAACAACAATAATAATTATAGTCTCAAGCTTCTACACTTAAT
Source organism: Podarcis cretensis (assembly GCF_951804945.1). NCBI lineage: Eukaryota > Metazoa > Chordata > Lepidosauria > Squamata > Lacertidae > Podarcis > Podarcis cretensis. The sequence continues at coordinate 23,028,459 of NC_137181.1, forward strand.
AAGAATAAGAAACTCTTAAGAATAAAAGTACCTCGATCCTTTCTCTCTACCACTTCCTTTACTGACTGAAGAAGACCGTCCTGGAGATTCTGGCTTCTCCTTCTCCTCGACTGAGCTATAGAAATTACAAAGTAATTTCCCATTTCTCCTTGACTTCTACAAGGCATAGGCATTCTTAGGGTGTTGTGCACACATTGCATAGAGGGCAGTGGCAGTGATGTTAAAAACCTCTAGGTTATCCTCAGACAAAGCCAAAGGCAAAATAAAAAGTATATGGTTCACTGTGGAACACTAACACTAATACTAACAAAGAGACTGAAAATGGAGAGTAGCGCCCACTGGTGGAGGAAGAGGGGGTGGGGGAGTGCACCACCACCCGCAGCGCGATCCTGGTGGGGTGCCATCGCAGCTGCCCCCTGCCTGCGCTGGGCGCCATGCCCCCACAGGCAGTGCACCACTCTCCAGGACGCGCACCACAGCCCATGCCTGCTCACCGGGGGCAGTCCGCCCCCCCCCCCCCCGTGCCGGAGCATGAAGCTCTGCCATTGGTAGCACCTTCATAAGGAATGCATTCAAGGTGGCCAGCTGCTAGTAAATTAGCATGCTGGTTAATAAAATGCTTCTTCCCTGTATTTAACCTTATCCCCCCCCCCTTTCTTAAATACCAAGCAAGCAAGCAAGCAAGCAAGCAAGCAAATAAACAAAAACAGAAAAAGCATTAACTTATTACCAATTACAATAGCAGAATAAATACTTATTTACAATGAACTGGATCCAGACTAATTTAGTTGCACTTAGTTCCTACTGAAATCAATATAAAAAGTTATTAATGATGAACAAGTTCATTGATTTAAACGGGAACTATTACATTGATTTCTGTGCAAAACAGTGCAACATTATACATGTCTGCTCAGTAGTAAACTCCACTAAGTTCAATGGGATTTATTTCCAGGTAAGAGAGTATGGAACCTGTGGCCCTTCTAGGGTTGCTGACCTACAACTTCCATCATCCCTAACCGTTGACCATGCTTGCTAGGGCTGATGGGAGTCCATTGTTATCTAGAAAGCCACAGATCTGCCACCCCTGTTGTATAGGATTGTGACCTTAGATTGGATCCAACCCTATTAATTCACTGGACATTTTAAATCAAATATAAAAATTAGAAGACTGGCTTTTTACACCCGGAGAGAAGCATATAGTCAGTAGCAATCAAAACCAGATGTTACTGGCAATAAGGAACAGAGATAAAGTTTTTCATACTTGAATGCAGATCTGCATTGGGGGAAATATACATGACTGTTGATGGCATTGTTATTTCACACTTCTTTCATTATAATGTATATTATTGTATATAAATCATGTTGTGCAGTTGTCTTAAGCGATTACATTAGATGTGGGAAATCAGAAGGACTATATCTGCGGAATCAAGAATTCATGAAGGGAACCACAGGGATTGTGAAATATTTATTGGGGGGTTGGATGTCATATATATTTTGTCCTTATTACATTTGGGTTGGTAGATCTCGCTTATACTGTTGCATGCAATTTATAAGGGTTTCCTCTGCTTAGCACAGATTTTGGATAAATGGTGTTTAAATGTTGTATGATTAGTTTCAGTCCTTTAAAACTGCAGACTGCCCTGCATGCCTTGGCAGGAAGGTGGTATATAAATGCAATGAATGAATGAATTGAATGAATTTTCAAATTTTACTTCCTTGTTCTGGTTTCAAATGCTGACCAGGGAGATGCATATTTGGTTGGTCTAAACATACTCATTTTCACCTAATTCAGAACAGTTTTCATCAAGTTTAGAATTACACCCAGAGGGAAACTGTGATTCCAAAGCTCAAATACATACCTAGCTCTTTCTCTACTAATTTTTCTGTTAGTACTACTGCTGGAGGTTGTAACTCGGCTGCTAAGAAAATCTTGTGGTGATTTTTCATCTGTTGCAACAGGAGGAGCTGTGAGTTCACTGGAACAATAAAGGATGCTATGCTGTTGCTGCACACCATAATATCAGACAAATAAGTATTTTGCCTACATAACAGAATAAAATATAATCTGTACAAAAAAGTAGAAGTATGTATCACACGGGGAGCGAAGGAGCATGCCTGAAGACAGGGATGCCTACCCTTTTTCAATCAATGGGCCACACTCCTGCTGTAGATATGGCCAAAATGGCCAACAGCCACTCCTTTACACAGATGTGCATGTGCACACAAACCCTCGCCACATTTACAGCACATGTACAGACCACACACACATCGCAGGCAAGTATGCACACTACATTTAGACGGCCCCTTCAAAGGTGCCAATTCAAAGGAGCCCAGATCCTTTCAGCCTCCCCCAAAATATTTTGGGGAGCCCTGCCCAAAAAATTGGCTATGCTGATCCTCCCCAGCCTGCTCCATCACCGTCATGTGAGAGCACATGTAAGACGCCTCCCTCTGTCCCAGGGCACCCTGCTTCTTCCCCACCCCTCTGCGTCCTCAGCCTAGAGCTAACACCCCACGAGTCCCCACCATGGAGGGGACTTAGCTGCTGGCATCTGGACAGGGAGAGGAGATGTAACTGGTCATGAAAAATGAAGAAGTATTCCTTCCTGGGCTCTAAGCCCTATTTGCAACAGTTGGTATTACAAGAAGGCCCCTGAGCACAGGAAAGAGGGAGTGGTGCTGTGACAGAAGGAGAAGAAGCCTCTTTCAAAGTAAATCAAGTTAGAGGCACCCAATTTTTGGGTTGCTGAACAAATGCGGGGGTGTCACCTGGGGACCCCTCAAGAGAAGAGATTTTTTGTTTTGTTTTTAAAAGCAAAATTATTGGGGGTTACAAAAATACTCTTGGCAGTCAGCTCCAGCACACAGGCTAGCCAACCTCTATCCTAAGAATAGGTGGTGTGTCAGCAGGAAAAAGCCTGTTGAAGTACATGGGACTGGACTGAGGATGTGCGTAACCTTCAAAGAGGGATGCAACTAGAGGCATTCCTTTCTTGTCATGGTCTTTTAGACAGTACCCCTGCCATTCTATTCACTTTTTTCCTTTTTGGGTTGTGTGTTTTCTTTCTTATCTTTTCCACTTCTATGTATTCCTGTTCCTATTTTCAGTCTTTCCGTGGACATTTTCTTTTGTTTGCAAGATAGCTTCAACTTAAACTGCAGGTGTTGAGAAAGTTGCTTAAAAAAAACCCCAATGCACAACAATGCTTTGACTAAAATGTGATGTGACAGCTTCCTAAATTCCTAGCATAATTAAAAGTGATAAAACCAAAATTATCCACAAACTGTAGATAGTTGGTAGCCTTCTGTGAGTGCAAAGGCTCTTGATTCAGATAGGTTTGCTAATGGAAGAGGAAGGAAGGGGATGTTTGCTGATTTCCCCTCCCTACAACTGCGCCCCCCCCCCCCCCCGTGAACATCTCCCAGAAATCTTTTTTGCAGGGTCCTCAATCTCATGTAACATGCAATACAGGTCAGAGTAGTGTTTAACAGACTCACAGTTCTGGTGTTTTAGAATTTACTAAGATTATAGCACGGCGATCATTAAGCTGCTGAGCACTGAGTTCCTCCAGTGACAGTAGTTTTACACCCGGTTTTACCTATGTAGGAAGATTAGAATGAAGCACAAGATGTAAGTCAACAAAGGTTTCAAGGAAACTCGACTGTCTCTAGGTGAGCCACCAAAACGGTTAATCTTGCCCAGCTGCTCAGAGCAGCAGAGGATTGGCTTGGGAGTGTGCGGACAGATGGGCTCCTAGCCACTCCAAGCCAAAGGGGGCCAACCTAAAAACCCCTAGGTACAACCCTGACTGGAGCAGGCATAGCAGACTTTAGGGTTTGTAAGCTCTAATTTATATTTTAATAGAATCCTAAGGTCCACCAAGGTCAGAGCTAGAATGAGTATCAGTCCTGAAGTGGGTTTTTCTCAGCATACTGCCATAAATGGCTGCCAACCAAGACTGACTGCCTCATGCATCCCCTCCCTACACCTTGTGCTGTCATTTGAGCTGCAATTGGCTGCAATTGAAGCTGGGTAGTTGTCATTTTTTATGCCTCACTGCATTGCAACTTGCCAGCCCATCTGCTAATGAAAGTTGTTGGGTTGTTTCATGTATGTGAAGTCTTAGCTTGCAAAAGATTTGGGGCATTATTGATACACAGGGTTTATAAATAGAGCAAGAAGATGGGCAATTGCCCTCTGAAGATTTTAACATACTTAAAGTAAACTTACCTGTCCAAAGTCATAGAACCCATCTGTTATTATGTTGCTGGATGTTAAAAAACCCATTTGGCTATATTTCTGTGGAAGGTTGTGATCAAGTATTTTATCCAAAGCTGCATCACTGAAGTTGTTTTTGCGCCCAATGGACAGGTTAATTTCTTCAAGGATATCTAAAGCACTGTTCCAGAAACACAAGTACACAATAAAAAGGGTTCTTTGTACTCTAACCCATTAAAAAAAAATCTTATTCTACTATGATATAATGCCTATTAATATCTGATCTGATCTAGTCTGATCTGTTATGGCAAAGAGACTCATTCTGCAATTAGTTATGTCTGTTTTAGTTCTCTGTATAGTAGAACTAAGCCTTTTCTAGTTCTCTGTATAGTAAGACCACTGTATAACAGTCACAGTGGTGCTAAACTGTGCCTGAATAAGCTGTGAAATCATTTATCTCAATCAGAATTTAAGAAATTAAAAATACATCTCTATGTACAATAGTGAAATTCTCAGAGCAGGGATCCTTATGTAGTCAAAACAGCATTACCTGTACACATGGAGGTGGTTATCAGGAGGCTTGCAAAACTGCCAAGGTTTGTAGAAGTAAAAAAAGAATTCAGGAGAAAAAAACTTCTGTGGGTGTGAAAGAGGGGGGATATGCAGGCAGAATGAAAAACCATTAAGACTGAGCATGTTCAGGCACATAATGCTGGTTGTTGGTAGGAGGGAAATGTAAACTAAGGGAAGAGAGAATGTAATGGAGTATCCTGAAGAAGGGCATGGCCAGCTGACTAGAACCCTGAACAGGAGCATTACACACACTTGTAAATTCTTGATTACAAGTTTTGCAGTCACCATTAACAGTCACTCTGGGATTCCTACTACTCACCCTAGCCTGGTCATTGCAGCAGCGGTTGGATCATCAGCTGCACAAACCATAACAGCCCAACAGGCATTTCTTCGGACTTCATCATGTTTAGAATATAGGAGCTTAATAAGAGGGTCAAGCCCTCCTGAATTCCGTAACTAAAAAAGAAAAAAAGATATATTGCTTGCTTGCTTGTCAAAGGATACATTCAGTAGGAATATTGTCAGCACTTGGCAACACTCTAGGCTGAAAAATGAAGGTTATGTCTGCACTGTGTTTGCTTCTCAGAACAAACTGAAGCAGAATAAATCCACCACCAGTAGTGTATTAATTGTGTCAAGAGCATGCTGAAGAATACAATTGCAATAAAACACCAGTACCTGGTGAGGCTCCATTGATATCCCTCAAATGAAGAAACCAGAGATTGAACATGGGATCTTCTGTATACAAAGCATATGCTTCAATATGAAGCTATTATCCCACCTCTAGTTTGCTTCATTCATACCCCACCCCCAAACTTGCATAGTTCACCATGGTAAAATTTCCCTGCACAAATTTTATATACTGTAACAAAGACAGCGCATACTTGGTTCCTAATTTTTATATAAGAACCACAAACTAGATCTTTTCTAGGAAGCATAATAAATGCACTGATTCAAGAAAGCCGCACAAAGCAAAAGAGTTCCCCTCATCACGATTTTCAAAGCAGATGCTGCATTGCATGTACCTCACCTCAGTCCTGGCATCAGCATCACAACCAACTGCAGCGACGGTAAGAGCTGCTCGGCTTTGCACTATGCTGTTGGTGGAATGCAGTGGTTCTACAATTGCCGTCATAATACCATGGCTCTGGATGCTGAGACGCAGAGGCTCCTGGGTGGCCAGGTTGGTGAGAACAGTAGCAGCACTTGCAACAACCCCATCTCTCTTAGAACTCAGAAGGTTGATCAGTGGCTCAATACCATCCGCTTCCGCCACTGCACTAGAACGGGATAAAAAGGGGACATCCCCAAAGCTATTTTAATTTTTAAGATGAGGAAAGAAAGCATCCTTAACGTATCCCTTTATAAACCGTATCAATTGCTTATGCCAACATTAAAAAACCAGTGCAGATGCTCATGTGTATTGAGGCCGAAACATTTACAGCACATACACACGTTTACTTAGATGTCCAATCGAGCTCAAGTAAGTGTGCACAGGATGTGCCTTTTCCATTTCTAATCCTACCCTTTCTTCAGCCTGAACTTACCTATCAGTAGTGCAATCTAAGCAGAGGAATTCTTTTTGCATGCATGCATATTATTATTTTTGTAAAGAACATAAGCCATATGCCCAACTGAGTATCATTTCATAGTCATTTTATAGTAGGCTCATCTGTTTGTTAAACAAAACTTGGCAGAAGTGTTAGCACAGGAAATATACAGATGGAAATCTCAGTTGTCCATGTGCTCTGCTATTTATATCCTTGCTGTTAAGCACCAACCTCTACATGTTTACTCTGAATTAAGCCATAGAAAGTGTGCTTAGGACTACAGTCTTACAGGAGGGAAGGCCTGGTAATTTTTAGTCAGAGGTAAGGATCGCTGAGCACAATGGATTGGAGCGATAGGGCACAATTCTATACTAAGCTTAAGGGAGCAGTCCTATACTTCCTGGGTGGGTGGGTGGGTGGCTGAGCTGCCATAGGATGTTTCACTTTCTGTGGGTGAAGAGGGGAGGTTCACAGGCAGAGACCTCTGCAGTGCAACAGCTGTTACTCTATTGGCTGGTGGTGCTTCAGAGGCAGTAGGCCATAAACAGGGCATTCTGGGGATGGATCAGGGCAAGACTCATATGTACTGAATTCAAAGCTCCCTTGTTCCTCTGACATGGCCCTGAAAGGGGCAAAAAGCACACCAGCTCTGGATCTTATTTTCTCAATTGGGGGGAGGTATTAGAAGACCAAGTTGGTGTGTGTGGAAATTCCACCCTACAACTTCTGCCCTGGCCATTGTGAACCATCAGAGTTTAGGAAGTAGCAGTTTCTCCATTTTAGGTTTGCTCTGTTAATGAAATTTTAATCTTCATCCATCAAAGGAAAAAACAGTCACTGGTCCAAGGTAGCTATTAATATTCCCCCATTTCAAATCAAATAAATTTGTTAAATTTACTTCTAACACTTTTATCTGACTCTTAACTCAAAGGAGTTCAGAATTTGATTTCCAAGCTTAGAGAGTCAGGCCCGCTTAGCTTCAACAGCTGAATTACCCCACATGTCCTTCATTCAGACCAGTCCCTGAGAAACATGGTTCCAGCTAAAGAATCTCAAGCAGAAGAATGCACTGTGCATACAATATGGTATGTGAGAATCTCTCCCTCCTGTCAACAGAAATGCCTCAATTATGAACAATTTAATATCTGTGCATACTTTCATAAATGCTTTTGATGGCATGTAATAGTAACAACAACAACAACAACAACAACAACAACAACAACAACAACAACTTTATTATTTGTACCCTGCCCATCGGACTGGGTCACCCCAGCTACTCTAAAACATAATAAAACATCAAAAATTAAAAACTTACCTATACAGGGCTGCCTTCAGATGTCTTCTAAAGGTTGCATAATTACTTATCTCCTTGTAAACATTTAGAAAATTATTTCCCTTTCATATTAAGCTCAGTGATTAAGTTTTGATAGCTAGCATTTTTATTCTACTGTGTGATCATTTTATTCCAAGTTCATGATTAAATGCTTCATTTTACACCCTACAATAATTTATCTCCTGAATCACTGCCTACAGAATCCAAATGAATCTTGGGGGCAAGGATAAAATTTAACATGCTGCCACCATAATAGTAAGGTAAAGGTAAAGGTACCCCTGCCCGTACGGGCCAGTCTTGACAGACTCTGGGGTTGTGCGCCCATCTCACTCAAGAGGCCAGGGGCCAGCGCTGTCCGGAGACACTTCCGGGTCACGTGGCCAGCGTGACATTGCTGCTCTGGCGAGCCAGAGCCGCACACGGAAACGCCGTTTACCTTCCCGCTGGTAAGCGGTCCCTATTTATCTACTTGCACCCGGAGGTGCTTTCGAACTGCTAGGTTGGCAGGCGCTGGGACCGAGCAGCGGGAGCGCACCCCGCCGCAGGGATTCGAACTGCCGACCTTTCGATCGGCAAGTCCTAGGTGCTGAGGCTTTTACCCACAGCGCCACCTGCGTCCCATAATAGTATGAATCACTAAATACTAATATTTTATTCAGGGTATTCTGAAGGCCTAAGGCCAGGCTATAGAACAAAACATTTCTGGATTCTGGATCTGGTTAAAAGATCCTGATGTTTCTTCTATAAAGGTACAACTGTATACCTTAACTAGGGAATAAGTCCCACTGAACACAGTGGGGTTTACTTGCAAGTAAATGTGCATTGGACTGCAATGTTAAATATTAATCCAAGTAATTAGGCAGTCTATGGAAAGATGGATACAATCTGTTGGAAATTCCCGAAGGACCAACACAGGAAATAAATTAAATGGGATTTAGAAGCAAATACAGCATAAAAATAAAAGAAAGTGACAAAAAAGTGGCTTTAACCTTGTTCTATCTAGCACCACCCCCTTTCTGGATTGTAGGAAGAACAGGGATGAAAAATCTGTAGTCTAAGGTCCATTTCACAGTCAGTCTTAAGCTTTAGGCAAAACACCTGCCCTAGGGCATGGAAGTTTAAAAGAAGCAGAAAATAATGAAAAGTCTTCACAGATCCACACTTAACCCAACCAATGACAACAAATAAAAGACAAGTTCAGCTATACCTTAAATAAGAAAATACTTTCCTGAATGGAAGCGGAGAAGAATTTCCACTTATAATGTGGACTCATTAGAAGTCTGAGAGTCATAGTGACTTTAGAAGGCATGGTTCTGAAAAGAACAAGTAGTCCATCTCAGATGAATTTTGACTATGTTGGCCAGCAGAGGCTTTCTAGGATATGGATATTTCCCAGTTCTATGTGAAGATGGCAGGTGTTGAACCTAAGACCTTTTGCATCCAGAACATGTGCTCCACCACTCAATTACATCCTCTATTTTTAGGATGCCCATACTCATGCTGATGCAATGAGGACTCATATTTTAAAGATCCAAGGTCCTGATCCTGCATATTTGGAAATATGGATTAGGGTTAGGATATAAGACTGTTTCTTTTTCACAACTCTTTGGTAGTCCCACCTATAAGAATATGGTCCTATGGGAACATGAGATGTACCGTAGTTGGGTCAGAATAGTGGGATCTTCTAGAAGCTTGATGGGTCTTTTTCTTCTAGCTTTAATGAAAATTAAAATTTAGTCGTTTTGAACTTCCCAATCTTCAGAGTCCTACAAAATTAAAGGAGGGATTCTGTGCCCAGTGTTTTGAGCCAAAAGTATAACTTGGCATTCTTTTGTACAAAGACAATGAGCAAATATGTCCCACAGCATCTGGTATTTGGCTGCTGATGATTATGATTAACGCCTTATACCGCTTTTAAATGTGTTTGTGGGAGGGGAGGGGTGGGGTGTTATTGGTTTGTGGGTTTTTTGTTCTTGTTTTTATCGTGTATTGTTTGTTTTTATATTTTTATGTTGTGCACTGCCCTGAGATCTACAGATGAAGGGTGGTGTGCAAATATTACTACTACCAGTACTTCCAACTATATTACTTTGCTCTAACCATAGCAGATACCTACAACTCAGGATACCAAATTATGCATCTGATGAAGTGAAGTGTAATCCACAACAACTTATGCCATAATAAATGTATTCGTCTTTAGGGTGTCATCAGATTCTTCTTTATTGTTGCTGTGAGAGACTAACATAGCTCATCCCTCTGGGATATTGGCGTACGCATTGTGTTAAGTTCTGCAGGCTGTCACTAGGGGTCAGTGTTAAGTCACACATTACTACAACAGAGGCGAGCTAGTAGTTTATTCCAGACCTCAAGCACAGAAGGACAGTAAGTTTATGGGGAAAACATAACATTATATTAAAAAATCTCAAATTATCTTCTAAAAACAAGGTTCAGTAGAATATTCACAATTTAGATACCAACTCAACCAGAATGTTGTCTGCAGCAGCATTATCTCTGTTTTATCTGATTCAACAAACCATATGCCACTTGTAGTCCTACTTGTGGGGGAAGAGTTTAATATGCTGTTTGGTGGCTGCACTTGGCTGATGCTACTCATAAAGCATTTCCTGAAATCTCCAATGCTGTTTGAGGCATTTCTGATGAACGCAGAGTTTATATTTGCATTTTGGTACAAGGGGACAGCTTATGGCTGTGTGCTCAATAAATGCTGAAGGTCTGAAATGAAATTGATAGCCTGTAGCTAAGGCTGAAGGAGAAGAGTTTGTATTACACCATTGATACCATCCAGTCTAATGACTTGATGATTCTTACACCAACAATAATTTCTGCTATGTTCGATCTGTGATAAACTGCTCATATAAACAGATATATCCAGAATTGTCTTTACTAAGCTCTTGGCAAATTAAAGTCAGCTTTCTGTGACTTTTCCAGTAATGATTTCTGATATGAAGTTTGGAATTTTAAGCCTGGAAAAACTAGGCAGGCTCCCATAAATGAGTTATGTGTGCATACTGAACGTTGCACATGGTACAGCTTATCAATTTGTGTTTGCCACTGAGCATAGCAATACTAAATATTGTGAATACAAATACTTGGCACAACTTGGCACAACATATTGTTGCATGGAACCCCAATCTCCAAGCGGTGCGATATTCCACAGGTTTCAGGTGCTTATCTAGGATTTGTGTTTCCTTTTGAGATAAGGCACAGTTGCCATACGTCCAAAATTTCCTGGACATAGCCGGTATTCAGCCCTTGTAAACAGCGTCCAGGCGGAAATTGCTGAAATGTCTGCGAAAATCCAGGTGTATGTCGTAGTGTTGGTTTTGGTGATTGTCATTTAAAATAGCTCAAAAACCTCGGGTTCTTGCAATTTTGCCAAATTGTTTTTCTGGTATATGGTTTATTTACACAAAAGTACAACTTGAGGCTACGATGGAGAGATTCACAGCTTTAACACCCCCAAAGCATCTTGTTTCTCCCATAGCTGCAGCCTTGGATCCAGACATTGCTCTTTGACTCTGCAGCTTGCTGCTTTACTTCTAGGTCACATCACTCAAAACTGTCAACACTAAACTCTAGCTTCATCCTTCTAACTAACCATGAGTCCAGACTCTAAAATTAATTAACTGTATAAACCACTAGTTCCCATCCCTGTGTCAAAATTTATATTATAAGTCATAGTAAGCAGGAAATTGACTTTTTGCTTATGAAAACTGTTAAGCTCCATATCTAAAATTGATACAACTAACACAACTTAAGAACTAATTCAGGTCAGTTCATCCTTAATATTTATGTGACAGTCAGTGTTTTCTCAAATTATTTCAAAGAGAATTAAAACAAAAACAAAACCCTGACACAACAAACTAATGAAACAAAGTCATTTATTCTAGTATCCTCTGTGTAGTGAAGAGTGAACAGTGGTAACTTGTTACCAAGAATAATTAATATTTATGGCAGTAATTTAAATCCAGTATAATATTCGCCTAATCTTTGTTTTACAGAAGCTGTTTATGTTGGCAGGTTTTGGGAGCTTGTTAAAATATAAATAGCATTTAGAAGGCAACTACTTGCCTCATTTTACATTTAACAACTTGTATAATACATATATTGTGTATTAATAAATAACTTAACACATGGTTCATTCTCAATAAAAGTGGTACCAGTAGAACAGAATGACCAATAGATGGCAGTGATACTGTAAATTAATGTCCAGCCTATTAAATCAGTGGTTTGTTTTAATAGTGAACTGCTGGTACAGTTTTGATTATTTTATAACTGGATTGATGGGAAATCAACCAGCACACACAAGTTTACTGAGGAGATGCTCATGGACTTTGCAGCAGTAACATGAGTGCCTCCTTGGGGTCAGATTTTCAGTCAAGCTTTTATCTGAAACCGAGATGGAAAACATGAGCCTAGCTCATGTTTTTCTACAGCCTAGCTCACATTTACCTTTTCCTTTCTTGGCTTTCTGAAAATCCACCTTTCATTTTGGAGGCTGAAATTTCTTTGAAAATGTGGCTCTGGACATTCAGTCTTATGCTTTCCTTTGCTTATGCTTGCTTTAGCTAATACATAGCAAGCCATGATATGTTGCTATAACCAAAGGAGCAACCTATGGTAGGCAAGTAGGACTGTACAAGTCCTTTGCATCCTGTACCAAAAGCATTGTTTTATACACAAATCTGTGATACTTTAAACATGCTTGAAACAACAAATTAGGCATCCCTTAAAAACAACAACAACCTGACACAGATTAGTCAGGAGAGAATATAATCTTAGGATGAAGTGACTTCTCTCCCAAGAGACAAATGTTTAAACTTGAAAACATTTTACCATCATTAATACATGGCTGTTTCCCTCAGGACAGGCAAAGCCTGGTTAGAGAGAGATGTTGTTAGCACACACTGGCCTGGTTCACACGCAACACGTAAGTCAAGGTGTGTTTAGTTTAACCAACAAACCAAGATCTTAAGCCATTGTTTGTTGCTGGTTTATGAAACTTGGCTTGTTATAACTATGGCTTTTTATTACAGGCAAACCCAGCATGGTTTGTTTGCTCACCCTGCGTCAGATGCCTGCCAAACAATGGCAAAAAGGTACCAAAAAAGACCACTATTAAGGTGAAGCAGGTCTCTCTGCCACTTTGTCCAAAGAACCCGCTCCTAACTCTGCCTGGCAACAGGCTTCTTTCCCCATCCCACTTCTCCATTACACCCCATTCTTCACAAGGCAGACAGCTTCGTTTTGTAGCTGCTGTCCAATAGCAGAAAGTTTGAAATGACTACAACCCAGCACTCCCTACTAAATCTAAAGTGGGATGTAAGCAGCAAACTGAAATGATCAGTACATAATGATACTCTAGTCTACCCTATTAACTTGTAGCAACCACACACACACACACACAGAGAGAGAGAGAGAGAGAGAGAGAGAGAGAGAGAACAGTTGTTGGGGATAAAAGTAAGCATTCACATAGGTAAAACTAGGAAGGTTAAGAAAGTTCGAACTCCTTATGGCGTAGAAATCTAATTCTTGGAGGGGCACAAAAAACCTTTGCCCGCAATTTGCAACTCATGGCTGCCGGGTAATTAGCACCTCCTGTGCAAACACCTGATTTGCAATCCTCATTGTGCCCTGAAGCCTCAGTTCTGTTTTCACAAACCCAGGAACAATATTCCCTGACTTTGGTGGCCTGGAGTTGTTACTTGCATTCGGTATATGCTTATAGAGATGGGCTTGCCAGACTTCATAATAGGGGTTTTGAGATATTGCTTCCCATGTTATCCATTTTCTGGCATAATGCACAACCTAAATGATGGTTTGATCAACAGCAAAGACCCTACAGTATGGGCTGCAAATAGCTTTTAACACAGACTGCCTTCCTGACTGAGGAGCAATCACAAGATACCTAATACATGTAGTTGTTTGACTCTGAACAGATGGCCTCCCAGAGATTAAAGACTTAATTCTGGTCAGATGAGGAGGCTGTGGTGTGCATATATCTGTGGATCTCATCTCATGTACTCTCACATGAGAGGCACTCTCACACTGGTTTCAGAAATATATTATTTTTACTTGGCTCTCTGTGGAGATGCACCAGTGAAGCTACCACTATATTATCACCCAGTGCAAGGAGAAAATTAATGCCTTCAAGATGTTCAAGGATGTCACTACTCACCACCCAAGGTGATGCCTTTTTATGAAAAACTGGCAACCATCCTTTTCAATAGAAAACGTATGACTCCAGGCTACACTGTGAATAGTGGTATCAGTGTTCCCAACCAGTATCAGCTGAATAGACCCAAACCAACCAAAGAGTCTACATTTAAGCAAACCTCATCAGTCATGCTAGGAACACCTGGCCAGTAAAGGTGGATGCCTTCACCCTCTTCAGGAACAAGTGCCAACTCTGCCAAGGCCAATATTTTCAAGCACCCCCCACTTCCTTGGGCTGGCACAATCTCTTCAGGAATAATCTGTGCTTGCTTAGACCAGGGGTAGTTCCTGCATCCTCACCTCATCCTCATTTATAACATGTGCTGGCTGCTCTACAGCAGTGCTAAGTGGGCAGAAGCAGTTTGGAATGACCACCTGTAGGCATCAAGCAGCACAAGGTCATCCCAAAATCCTTCACCAACTCTTATGAGTCACTGATACCAATAACAGAAGTCCACCCCTCATGAGACCTCCACTCTCTTTGTGTACAAAGGCCACCAACACCCATCAAGGTAACAACAGTCCTCCAAAATTAAGGATTTACTGCTCCTCTTGTTTCCATCCAAGAGGAAGACCAGGTTGAGGAGGTGGTTACTGCAGTGGGTACAAATAACAGAGAGAATATTTATGTTGATTGGGAATGTGCAGAGAGAAGGCAGATTATAGTTCAGGCAGCTGTACGTTCCCTAAGAATAAGTGATTGTAGCTGCAGTGATGATGACCTGCATGGAGAAGACACAGAAATGAAGGAGAATTTGTTGACACCAAAGAAGTGCACTCTAGTGAAGGATAAAGAAGAAGCTACCTATGAGCTCCCATCACCACCATTTGTTTCTGTACTGCTATTACAGTGCTTTTTACGCCTTTGGAAGTGCAGCAGTGTACTATTAACTCCAGTTAGTGAATTCACAACCAGATAGCATGGGAGAAAGGAGACAACATGGAGAAGACATTTCTTCTTCTTAAAAGCAGGCTGAAAGTATCATATCCTGCATATGACCAGAAAAACTGCCCCAGCTCCCATTCCTCACTGCCATAACCAAACTGCTACTACATTACTGCCCCTTTCCGGTTTTTGAGGCACACTGCACATGGGCCAGTAAATAAAAACTTCACACATGTTTACAGCACGACCACATACCACAATAAGAATGACTAGATGGAAAAAGGTGACATGCCCAGGACCTCAATACTCTAGCAACTGGTTATCATTGAAGCCCAGCATCAAATCCTTCATCTTCCCCAAAGGGGATTCTAGAGAGCATCTACATCAGTCCACCCTCCTGAGGATTGGTTTTTACAGGACAGCATTGTACCAATCAACTTTACAATTGTTTTCCAACTTGAGAGCTAAGCAAAGCAATTCCAGCAGGCTTGGGCCCTAGAGGCCAATACCTGGTTCTTTATATGTGAGCCTAGATACAATTGACATTAACTGAAGAGCCACAAGAAAGGAGTATCAGAGTCAATATCTACTGCATTTTTTCAGAAAACAGAAAAGTGGGTTGAATAATGACTACACATGATGAATGATGTTTCGTCTGGTAATGTTAAATTAATGTCAGTGGCTATTAGAGCCGAGTGAATAATTTGTGACATGAAATGTATCCAATGAATTATGTCTCTTTCTCTTCATGGAATATCTATGAGCCAATCACTTTCTCCATTTCATTCATTATTTGAGATACTCCAAGAAACCTTTTGCAAATTTCATTGCTTTAAGTCTTTTGACATTTGAACTACCTTGCTCATTTGTGATTGTTCATGTAAGGCACATATGGTTTTATTTCTGACTGAGTGAACACAGCCCTTATAATCTGGATACAGATGGAAATAAATGGAGGAGAAAAAATGTATATGTATGCGCATATGTGAGTATGTATGCCCACAACTGTTTTTTATGAAATTTCATGTTTAACTCAAGATGAACACACCTGAAACAAGTTCAGTTCATAAATCCTGATCAACTGTTGACTGGTGAGTGTAATCATTGCTGTTAGTTTCTCATAAAATTCTCCAAATGACCGTCTAAAATGCTGCTTTATAGGCACATTCAGTCAACCAAGGCAACAATCCACAGCATTAGACTCTGTTTCCCCCTTCTTTTGTGGAGTAGCTTGCAATGAGGGATGGAAGAAGAGAAATAACTAGATCTAAAAGGACTACAAAGTGGAAAGTTAGTATTGAATTGAACTTAATTCCCTAACTTTGTTATACACGGTCATGTGTATATGTACCATATATTACACTGATCAACACCCTAGTATGAATCCAATAGCTTCAATAGAAACAGTCTGCACTGTCAACAAGATTCCTTAACAACAGAAGATGAACATCAATAGTATCTTCCCTCCTGCAGCAAAAAACTATTTAAGATAAAGTTAACCCATGCCAATGGTCTTCACCCTGTTTGGAGATCCCTGTGGCTTTTTAAAAGACATTCAAGTTCAATCACACATTTAATGCAACATATCCCATTTTATTTTCTTATATTTATAGCCCACCTTCCTTCCATCATTGAATTCAAGGTGGCATACATGTGGTTCCCAGGCAGTCACCTATCCTGGCACTGACTAGATGTGTACCTGCTAAGCTTCAGCAAAGTGATACCTTAGTATATATTCAAACCATATTGTGTAATTCCATGTAGACATAAATGTTTAGATATGGGGTTTGATCCAGACCTCTGTATGTGTCATGCCTGTGCACAGGTATTTCCCCTTATCCCTCGTCACATGTTCACAGCTGCATGTGCTACATACCACACTTAGGTCATTTCAGGGAATGGGGACCTCACAATCTAGCCCACCAACTTTATTCAGCCAAAAAATGCTTCAATATTCACAGAAAGAGGGAATTCCTAAAGCACTGATCTTTAGGAGAGCTATAAAATGTTTCATGAACTCCCCCCTCCAATGTATTATTATTTTTAGCCTTGTTTTCTAAAAACTTCCCAAACATACATATTATTTCCAGGTTTCTTATAAAAACACCTAGCTGATTTCACACACTACACTGGATTCGCATATAAATAGTCAAGAAAAATGAAAAATGAATGACACTGGTCTATTCAGTGAATAGCACAGGAGCCAGGATGTAAAGCAAAATGGAGGTAACAGGACAATATGCCACCTAGAAATTTCACAGAGGTAAAATATACGTCCTGATAAATGTGTTCAACAATTCTTTATTTCTCTTGAGCTTACCTTGCATTGGCAGGGTGAGCTGTTGTCAGATTAACTAGAGCAGTAGCAGCAGCTTCCTTTACCTCTTCATTGTCGCTGCTTAGCAACTGAACTAGCTGGGGAATTCCTTTGGATAAATAATAATAATTGTATGTATGCGGTCTCAAATTAGCCATGGCAAAACTGCAGATTGGTAAATATGTTCTTACGGATCATAAGTTCTACCTCCACCATAACTGATTTACCTAGAGTTCCAATGGTTTGTTTGCTAGTTAAATTCTCACACATAGCAGCAATTGCTTGAGAAGCAGCTATTTTAGTTCCATCATTATCGGTTCCCAAAAGAGTGACTAGACATTTTTCAACTTCTTGTTCATTCAGGATTTTTCTGTTTTCAGCTGCGCATAAAGAAGAAGAACAATAATAATAATCAGCAACATCAAATGTTAAATAGGAAGGGGAATGAAAGATCAAATTTTCATGCAGATTATGTCACTAGCAAATGTTTGTTTCCATTCAGCACAACATCAAAACACAGTGTATTAAAGTGCACTTATAAAGTGTCACGGCCTTAAGCTGCATACAGAACCTCACACTAACTTGGTTAAGTTTGCTGAAATATGGGAGTTTTTAAAGCAGGTCAAAAAGATCCATTTCACTTACCAGCAATAAGCACTTGAGCTAATAACAACCAATTATATTCCCTTTAAAAACAACAGCCCTGAATTTATGCAGAATCAGAACATGCATGTATCCTCACTAAGGGGTACTAATAGGAGCAATGTACATGAAAATTAAAGAAGTCAATTTTTTTAGTGGAGATGCTGTATATCTGACAGTTGCTGTATAAATCAAATTAGTGCATGGACTAGCTACCATAGGATGGTAGTTTAAAAAGTGCATTATGCCTTTTCACAGATTCATACACTCTTAATTCCTATCTAGACAAACAGGAAGAAGGCTCTGAATGCTCCCTGTTTCATCACTAGAGACAAAACACTGGGGTGAATGCTCCACAGTTTGACATCATTGCAATGCACATGTGGGTTTCACAGTGAGGACAAGACCACAGATCCCCCCATTTAGGGCCAGCTTGCAAGGGCCAGAGTGAAATGATTACACTCTGAATGTTGCAGCATAACAGTTTGCCTTTCCAGTATAAAATTAAGGTTTTATTGAATGCTGCAGCTCTGCACAAGGCAAAGGAGGAACAAGAAGTGGAAGTGTCCCCCTCACACACATAACATCATGCAGCTTATGAGAATTTATATAACCTAACTTATTCTTTTACCTTGATATGAGAAATATCCCCTGAATCTTAGGAGGTTTATCTTATAACCCTCGCCTCGTTTGGTTAGCTTTCAACAGCCATACAAAATTAGTGCAGTAAAGGGGCAGACAAATATACTCCAATAAATATTATACTATGTGCCTCATAAAGCTGCCCAAAGCAAGAAAGCCCTTGCTGGCAGAGTTTTGTATATCTGAGCTGCTCCCTTTCATGTTTATTCAAAGGAATACTTAAGCACTTACATAACCTTAAGCAGACAGCCGATCTGCTAAGTCCTATTGACAAGTAGCTAAAAGGATCAAGGCTTAGATTTAATTTTATACTTGTTCTATTTTGGAAACGGAGAAATGTCACCTAAAAGAGGTTTTATACCAAAAAATGAACCTTTCCTTCAGCTTAAATATATTTACTTTATATAGTGTGTTTAATAATAAAAGTTAAGGAAGTTCAACAGATTATTAAGCAGTCTGGTTACTTTTTAAAAAGTCCAAAATGTACATATTTATATTTGATTAACGGTTCAGAACATTCATAGCAAAAGCTAGACTAGAAATAAAAGGCATTAGAAATCTAGCTGCTCCACTTTCTCAATTTTGCACCTTAAAAGGTGCACCCTTTCATATGCTGTTTGGTGGAGATGTTTTGTGTTCGTGTTTTTTTGCTTGTTTGCTTTTATTTTACGGGATTCAATAGGTTCTGGGAGAATTCTCAACAAAAGCAGACACAAGTTTTGCCACATCACTGACATGTAACTGCAAACACTCTAGAGATGGCATTAATTGGGATTACAAATTGGCTTGACACATAATGGACTTTGCCTCCGGCTTGATCCTTGCCAAACTTGTGTGTAATCCCTGGTAATGGTCTCTTGGGGGGGGGCATATCTCCATACTTCAGTCACTTGTTTTTGAGAAAGTGAGTTCGATGTCCCTTAGTACCTGGAACAAAAGTGTTTATTATTCTGACTATTTCCTAAAAAGCAGGTACAATCTTATTTTAATAATAATAATAATAATAATAATAAACCACACATTAGGTATAAAACATATTTAAATTCTGCATAAAGGGAAATAATGTTTGCTTTAATTGTTGAAAGAGAAAATGAAAACTATCAGAAAGACTAGAAATGCATTTCATATCCTATTACACTGGCAGTGCAGCATTGGTTCTACTGATGTAGGTTACTAGAGAATAAGTCCCACTGAACATGGGGCATACATCAACATCAGTAGGAATGGACTCCACACCTCTTAATAATGGAATCCTGTTGGAAGGACAAATTAATACCTTCCAACATTTCATAAATGAAAGTAGGCATCTTCTCTAATACCCCAGTTTTCATACCATAGACCAATGTCTGAGGGCTCCCATTGCCACCTTTGCATACTTCTGAAAGCTACACTTTATCTGTTGCTGTTCATTAACTGTGTAATACTTGCCCTCTGCTAGGGATGTGGGAGAAATTTGATTCAGTTCACATCTAAAGGCGAACCAACCTACTTTGCACTTTCCAAAACAAAAACTGAAACATACCAGTCCTTCTGTAGTTGCACTTCTCTGAGTTTTGTGTTGCAGTTCTCCAGCCAATGAATATGTTCAAAAATTCTATTGGTGTAATGTTTCCATAAAAACAATTTCACTGGTGAAAATAACCTTTAAAATGCTCTGTGCTAGGGGAACTATGTATATTTTTTGTATATACATATATAATACATGTATAATGAATATACAGATATGTATAGTGTATAGCAAGGACGCAGGTGGCGCTGTGGGTTAAAGCCTCAGTGCCTAGGACTTGCCGATCGAAAGGTCGGCGGTTCGAATCCCTGCGGCGGGGTGCGCTCCCACTGCTCGGTCCCAGCGCCTGCCAACCTAGCAGTTCGAAAGCACCTCCGGGTGCAAGTAGATAAATAGGGACCGCTTACCAGCGGGAAGGTAAACGGCGTTTCCGTGTGCGGCTCTGGCTCGCCAGAGCAGCGATGTCACGCTGGCCACGTGACCCAGAAGTGTCTCCGGACAGCGCTGGCCCCCGGCCTCTTGAGTGAGATGGGCGCACAACCCCAGAGTCTGTCAAGACTGGCCCGTATGGGCAGGGGTACCTTTACCTTTACCTATAGTGTATAGCAACTGTGAAAAGGGCAAATGTTATGCAAAGGATCAGGACAAAAGCTAACCAGAACAAAACTCCCAATGTCGTAATTCTTTTATGTAAATCTACTGTGCAAAAACATGTGACATACTGTGTACAGTTCTGGCTGCAACAACTCAGTTGCACCCATGCTAGTTTGTTGCAGACTAGGCAAAAAAAAAGTTTTATACTTAAGACTACATTTATTTCATTCATAAAGAAAAGCTGCAAGAAGTTACATAGAGTTATATCCAGAGATACAGTGTAATAGGTAGTTGTTCTTGACAGAAATATATTACAGTGGCACCTCGGGTTAAGTACTTAATTCGTTCCGGAGGTCCGTACTTAACCTGAAACTGTTCTTAACCTGAAGCACCACTTTAGCTAATGGGGCCTCCTGTTGCCGCGCCACCGGAGCCCAATTTCTGTTCTTATTCTGAAGCAAAGTTATTAACCTGAAGCACTATTTCTGGGTTAGCGGAGTCTGTAACCTGAAGCATATGTAACCTGAAGCATATGTAATCCGAGGTACCACTGTACAGCCTATTGTGCAGCTCCTCTTATTTTTTAACAATGTCTGTGGGGTACAGCAAAGCAAAAGAAGACCAAGGAAGAAAGGCAGGAAATATATTTTCTTTTCCAAATGAATTTGAGAGCAGGGATATAATTATATATTGAAAGTAGAGTCTAATAAATTGGGGGGGAGGACTTACTGATTTATCTATTATATTATGTATTATCATAATTTGAATAATTATTATTCATGTTATTTATATCCTGATTCAGCTGTCAAGCAGCTTATGTGATAAAGAACAAACAGGCTGCAACCTGTTTAAGAGTGAGTAAGTGCGGGTGGCGCTGTGGGTTAAACCACAGTGCCAAGGGCTTGCCGATCAGAAGATCGGCGGTTCGAATCCCCACGATGGGGTGAGCTCCTGTTGCTCAGTCCCTGTTATTTTCATAAAATGTATATATCTCTTGATTATTTTTTTTAAACCCTCAAAGTGGTTTACAAAAAGATAAAACAAGAAAAATTTACAGCTATACTTTAAAACATCTAAAAGTTAAATTACTTCAAGTTTCTAAGCATCTGAGTAGGCTTTAACCTGCCAAACTGGGAGACTATGGAAAAATACATAAAATATTAGAAAGCAATTATCTAGCAAGAAATAAGGGACTTTTCTGCGTTAGAAAATGTGTGAGACAAACGTACATAAATTAAAGTAATATTGCCAGAAATTCTAGAAGTAACTAATCACCCAGATATGGTGGAAACAAGAAGCATCTAAATCTGCCGCATTTTACGTCACCAGAACCCCTTGAGGGATTCAGAACAATAAGAAGTACATTATTATTTATATTACTACATTGTGTCATATGGCACTGCAGTCCTTCAATTTCAGCTTTGCAAATCACTATACAGATGCTACTCTGAGACATAAACAGCACTGTCATGCTGAGACCAAGCTATGAGCGTTCAGCCTGCTTGTTTCAAAATTCCATAATGAATTCAAAAGCAGCAAACTGTTTATATAAATAAATAATTACAGAATGAATAATTATAAAAAGATAGATGAAGTGGCTAATCCACTGGGGACATTAATCTATATGTCATTTTGAAGGCTGCTATGCAAGAAAAGCGTCTGCTCCCTAGCAGCCCAAGAGGGGAAATTCTAAGAATATGAGATGGAATTATTCCTGAGAATGAAAAATATTTGCCAAGTTGGGGGGGGGGACGGGACGACCCTTGAGATTACAGTTGTTTAATTAAATAAATAAAAACAGGACTGAGACAAAAAATCTTTTGTGAGGTATTTTCCGTACACACACGATGCATTTGATAGTGAATGGAGGGGTAAAATGTGACAGCAGTGCGGCATTTCATATTTCCATGAAAGATGTAGGGGGAAAAGGCTATGAAACAAGGCTCAAAGGCCTGGTCTTGGCTATACTTGGCTGTAATTCTATACTAGTCTACTCAAAAGTAATGTGCATTTGAATAGACAAGCAGAGCAGTTATACTGCAAGATGCAATCCTATACTGTACACACTTTCCTGGGAGTTAGCCCCACTGGGACTTCCATGCTAATTTCCATAGGATAAAGCTGCATATTGCACATACAAAAAAAAAGGAGCATTATTCAGTTTATTATTATATACCTCATAATAAACAGAGATATAGTTGCTCCTAAGAAATAATCATAGTGGGTCAATGACGAAAGGGAGATGGAATGTGCCCACCCACCAGTCCTAAATAAAACTTCAAGCCAAGTAGCTGAACTAATTAGCAATATCTGTGTCAAATAATTACAGTTAGTGAGAACTAGAAGGAATCTTATTACAAGGCAGGACATCCCCCATCAACATGGTCCATGTTCAATCATAAAAATATATGCCACAAATATGCTCTAAGACTTTCCATAAGAAATATGTATTTTAGAAATGACATACGGTCATAAGCTGCTTTAGCAATAGCCTTTGCCGCATTCTTCTGAAAATCAGTGAGAGTGGAAACTTCAGTGAAGGCAAGTAGTTTTCTGAGGCCCCCTGTCTCCTGAATCAATTGCATAGTATCCACATCCTCAAGACAATTTGCCACCACTCCGAGAGCTTCTACATGTAAATCATTAAATTCCTAAAAGTTAAACAGATACAAACATTAAATGTAAATCACTTTGAGGGTTTTTTTTTACAATCAAGTGGTATATAAATTTCATTAAATGAATAAAGAAATAGTTTGCAAAATGCTATGTGTTTAATGTAATGCCTGATCACATTTATATTTTAGCACAAAATGTGTCAGTCATTGGAATTTTCTTTAAAAATTTGTTCATAGTTTCCATAATTCTATATAAATACACTGCCCAACTGAACAAAATGCCTTGTTGCAATCTATTTAAATTAAGCCCTAACACAAGCTTTTTGTCTGAGGCCTATTCATATGTGCCAAAGAATTTGCAGGAAATAACTTACATGTGTTGAATACTTATTGCACACAACCTGAGTGGGTGTGGAGGCATTCCTCGTGCAACGGGCATGCAGCACATGGTGGAAAGGGATTGAAAAAGCTGCTATCATCCTCTTTAGGACAATTAAAAGACAAGCAAAATTATTCAGTTGACACCAATAGAATCTGAATACTTCTCTGCAGAAATACTGACATTTTAAAATTTCCAATTGATATACAAGTAATTAAGCCTTGTGATTTCTCATTGAGACAAATAAATGATGTATATCTTATCACAGAAACGGAAGGTTCTTACAAACCCAATCCCTGGTTAGCATTGGTATACTTTGAAACTAAACATTATTCTAGACACCAAATCTTTAGTAACATCAAATAAAATACTAGTGCAATAAGTATTCAACACATGCAAGTTATTTGTCCTGATCCCTGCCCCTGGGGGATGCATCTGCCACTTCGGATTGCATGCACTGTGCTGGGTAGTTGGTGGTTTTGGCTATATATTCAGCCAAATAAATGATTAACTCTGCCTTTGATGACAATGCCCAAAGCTAGTCATCTGTTTTGGACTGTTCACAACCACACATTCACTAGTAACCAGCACTGTCCACCCAGTCAATGGGGCTACCCTCTCTTTGGATTGAGGCCATTAAAAAATAGTTTACAGTTCCATGCAATTATTAAGAATGAAGTAAGGATTTTCAGTACATGTTTTGCGTGAAGGAAGTTGCATTTTATTTACCGTACAGATTGTTAAAGTTCAGTTTAGAGTTGACCATATGTTTCTAGTAACGTTTAAATACTTAACTGAAAAATCAATTACCCAGTAGATCCATCAGTTAAAAACAATTTGTTCTACTAAAAGTTTAACTAGCAAGATATTTAAATTAATAATATTATAAGATGATACGTACAATGGCACATGTATGCATTATCTAAGCCAAATAATGCTTTCCCCCCTCTATTACAACTGTGAGTTTATTCAGATTGAGTAACAATTAATGGCCTACAATTAATATGACTAACTGATTAAGATTTCTTCAAGCAAATGACAGCTCTATATTTAAGTAAAAGGTACCTTAGTTTCAAGTATCTTGAAAAGATGGTCTAGTCCTTGATGTTCTCTTAGCATAACTCTGGTTTCTCTATCAATGGAAATAGTACCTAAGGTTTTGAGAGCTAACAACTGAATAATTGGATAGTCAGACTTCAAAAGATCCAATAAAGGAGGAATCACATTTAGTTCACGAACTGCAGCACGACTCTGAAAATCCTGTAGTTAAGTACCAAACAGAAATGGTTAGATGGAAAAACACAGTAATGTATAATGTTGTGGTTTTGCAAGACGATTATCACAAATGCAATTAAATTATTTGTTATTTTGAAGCTGACAATTGTTAGGCTCTGAATATCACAAATTACGCATTACACAGAACAATACTCAGCAATCCTAGTTTGCAGGGCTTCTTTTCAGCCGGAACTCACTGGAACTCAGTTCCAGCACCTCTCATGCAGGTTCTGGCACCTCTCAGGTAGGTGCCATTGCCATTCTAAGAGAATGAGAATGGAGAGTTCTGGCACCTCTTTTTCTTGAAAAAGAGCACTAGTTTGTATATAATTTAAAGCATATTGCTTTCACGCCACATTTCAAAGTACTTTTCAAGAAGAAACTGACCTTAAAAATTTCTAGTGCATATGACTTTTACAAAAAGGATCACTCAAATTCAGTATGATAATTTTATCTGCGTGAGAAGGTCTTTGCACATTCACTGCTATTTTATTACTTCTTAAATAACTGAATATTAAAAACTTTCTTGCAAAATATTCCAACCTTTTCTAGTAATAAAACCTTCCAAAAGAACGACTGCGTCCTAGGCAGTATAAAAATGGTATATAAAAAAAAAGTTTTAAGTTTTTTTTAAAAAATAGCAGTTTATGCATGTTTCTGTGCAATTTCTATTATCAATCTAAGCAAGCACCAGGTGCAGTTGTCCAGATATATCTTACAACAAAGACAGCTAGATAGCAAAAGAAGGGAAACAGCAAAATGTGATTCAGAATAAAGACATGCTCTGATGCCCTAGAAAAGATTGAGCTGTGAATTGAATTCATTACCGAGTTGATTTACTTATAGCCCGATCCACAACACAGTTAAATTTGAGTGCTTGAACTTAAGCCAATTTGGTACCACTGAAGTCAATGGAACTAAATCCGCTTAAATCCTCGTGTTTCAGCTTCACTGGATTGTGGATCAAGCAATTAGACTCTGAAAAGAACTCCCATACACAAATGCACCATTCTTTTGCTAACCAGCATATGGTGACATTAACACTTGATTGTGAAAGTAACCAATTACAATAACCTTCCTTTCCTTATGAAAAGAAGCTGTCAAAAGCATTTACCAAGAGTTAAGAAGATGTGCAAAATCATGGTGTGTTATGCAAGAATAAGCCAGAACCCATTTCTGATTCCCTCCCTCTCCCCCAAAGACAGACATTTTTCACAACCCTCTCTGGAAGGGTCAAACCATTTTTTCCACACAATGAAGAGACAATGGATTTTATGCATTCTAGTCTTAAAAAATGATTTCCTTTATATGCATGCAAATGCAGTTTGTTCCAATTCATCCTAAACACATTTAATTGGAAGCACATTCCACTGAAATCAATAGGACTTGCCATCAAGTAAATCAACCCAGAGCAAGAGAGATCCACAGAGTATTGTTCAGGGATCTCATCTCCTACCCCTCCTCACCCCCATGTCAATTACAAAAGGGTATTTAGGAGTGTAAAACTCCTGCAAACAGAACCTGGATCTCCATTAATAGTGACAGTACTAATCATCCCTTAGGCAGGGATGGAGAAGTGGATGTCAGACTCCTTTATACCTCTTCTGCCTAACATGTGATCAGCATTGATAGAGATGACGGTG
This sequence comes from Podarcis cretensis, assembly GCF_951804945.1. Classification (NCBI taxonomy): domain Eukaryota; kingdom Metazoa; phylum Chordata; class Lepidosauria; order Squamata; family Lacertidae; genus Podarcis; species Podarcis cretensis. The sequence goes on from NC_137181.1 coordinate 23,054,871, forward strand.
TTGATCATCTAATGGGGGCACTTTAGAGGGAGTTCCCCAAGTTCAACAGTAGGTAGACAGTGAATTCCTAGTTTATGGGATATGAGGAAGATGTATTGGAACGGGCTATTGGGAAAAACTGGTGTAAATTTAAAGATAACCATACGCCAACCAATAATTAACTTTGATGTACAAAATGAAGATAAGCATCACTTTATAATTAAACAATATATTCCTTCATACTTAAAACAGTGAAAAATAATCACCTGTACCATGTTATAGATGCATTCAACACAATTCTTCTTAACATCAGGATCAGGACTTCCTAGCAGGCTGATAAGCGGCTCTAGTCCACCTTGTTCAAATATTTGCACTTTACTGTTGTATTCTGCTGCCATGTGTACCAGACAAAGGCTGGCAAACTCATGGGTGACTACATCTTCTATGGCATAAAAATGAAATAGTGCAATTAGCCATTAACTAGCATAGTAAATACTCTCATTTGTTGATGGTTAGCAAAATGTTATTAGAAACTATATGTAAACAGAAGCTCTTAATCCACTCTCATCTCATTTTGCTATACACTTTTAAAAGAAAAATCCAAACCACAGTCCTTCAAAAAATATTAAATGACAGAAGCAAACAAAAATATGCACAAAGGAGCACTACAAATTACCTTCCGGTGCCAGGCGAGCTATAAATGCACTTGTAACATCTAGCTGTCTTAATGATTTTTTCACATCATCTACAATGAAGCAAATGCAGATATGAAGCAATATATTTAGTCAATATATTGAAGGAATACAGTGTGCAATTAGAACTGGCGATGTAATCTTAATATTACAGTTATATTAAGTTCTACTAGGTAGTAGAAAATATATGGCTGCTGTATGAGTAACATCAAGGTAGACTGTACTTTGCTGGGAGTTGACAGGGAAATATATTAGGGGAAATTAGAAAACCAAAAAGCAAGCAATTTCCAAAAGAGATCTTTATATCCTTTTGTGCCAAACAACATCAGATACACAATAACAGTCAATTGAAGAATGAAAGAAAATGACAAACACTCCCACTCACTACTTTTGGCAACAATTTTGCAAAAGCTTTCATTCTAAACCTCTTTAAAACAGTTTTTGAAAGTGCTGATCAATTTATTTTCATATTTAAGAACAGTCATAGTCCTCCGTCCTCCCCCAGTAGATTTGGGTACATTTATCAAAGTTATATTGAAATGCAATGTTCTAGTTTCGGTGATGATTTCAAAATGTTTGAAAGACACAAGCAGACCTGGACATATTTGAAACCAGCAGCCTCATACCCAGTGTTGTTCAGGAATTCTAAGAAACCAAGACGTGTGAGCAGACCATTTGAATGGCAATGCCCATCAACTTGGGGGGGCCAGACCCCTCAAGCATTTAAGGGGGGCAAAGGGACCATGGCCCTTAGCAGTTGGCTCCTATGGTGCCACCTGACTTCCTAGCTCAGAATAAGTATGGGTTGTTGTGGACATGCTGTAGCTGAAATGGCTTGTAGTACCCTCCCCTGATCAGAACCCCTGGTCTGTAGGGTTTTTGTTTCAAGCCCCATAGTGTCTGATGCAGGATTACAAAAGCTTTGAAGCACACCTCTTTTAATAAAACAATGTGTGTCATTATTTGAGGTCAGGTCTGCACAACTGGTGACATGTCAAGTCAAATGCAGAAGTCAAACATAGCCCATCATTTGCATATTGCAACCTACCAGGTGCTTGACAACCACGCCTGCATTTGCAGTTGGATGGCTGAGTAACAAGCTGTTCAGTCCTCATCTATGCTGAATCTCCACCATCAAGTACTAGATTATTGTTCTCTGTATAGGCCCTTCTTCCTTGCCCGGAGACTTGGTGGATAGTGATGCTGCCTCCAGTATAGTTGTTGGGATTACTCCATCAGTGTGATGATATAGGAGCCCCAAGATTTCAGATGAATTATTCTACTGTCATTCTACTGGACTATTATGATTTCATCAGTTGCACTTAACTTATTTAATATTGCTAGCAAATATAATTGTGCATGATTCTCTTACTGTGAGAAGCCATCACCCCAACTACCATGGTGGCATTTCTGCGGACAATAGGGTCTTCATGTGTAACTAATTTAAATAAAGGTTCCAAGGCTCCAAGGTCAAGAAGAGTCAGCTTATTTTCTTCACCTAGAAAGCAAATAAGAACATAAGAGGAGCCTGCTGGGTCTGGCCACTGACCCACCTAGTTCAGCATCCTGATCTCACAGTAGCCAACCAGATGCCTATGGAAAGCCATAAGCAGGACTTGAGCACATGAGCACTCTCTCCTGCTGTGGTTTACAGCAAATGGTACTCAGGTACATACTGCCTCCAATTGTGGAGGCAGAAGATAGCTATTATGACTAGTAGCCTCTGATAGTTTATACCCATGAAATGGTCCCTATTGTCAGTGGTCTTTACTGTCAACACAAGATGAATAATAATATTAACAAGTGGGACCTGCAGCAGTAATGTTTCAACACAGAGTGCTGCTGATCACAATTCCAGCCACTATTCCCCCTCCCTCCCAGTTTTCACCACACGAGCCCCACCCAATCCATCTGAATAGTCAGCAGCATTCTGCAGCCAATCAGAATCCACAGTCCTCTTGTGGCTGTTTTGGGATCCCCCTTCCACAGGGTTTTTCTTTAAAATGTATTTCATACTTCAGCAAATTTTGGATCCCCGTAAGTCTTCTGATACTTTCTCCTGTCCCCCTTTTGTGAATGAATGGTGCCATTTTGGTTACATAAACAATGGCATCTACAATCTGAACCCCAATAATAGCATAACATTCCATTAACAGGGATGGACGAATCAATCTATTTCCAGTCCATGCACTTTTTGCATGTGCTTACTCATAAATCTGCTCTATCTTGATTCAGTGGAGTAGCACGGGTTACAAGCGCCCAGGGCAGGAAAGTATTGCACCCCTTAAGGCAAGTGTTGTGCCTCCATGTGGCGCTACTGCTATAGACTGAACTGTGGAGCCTCGGTGGGACATTCGTGTGCGCCTCTTTGGGCTCGGGCACTACCACCACCATGACACAAGTCTTGCCGTCCGCCCACCTTCCCCCCCAGCAAGGGACACTGTGCAGCTGAGATATGCAAGAGTCCATCCTCTCCCAGCTCCTCCTCGGTGTGCTGCTCAGGTGAGGTGGGCAGGTGGGGTGGGGAGCGCTTCTGGACAGAGTGGCAGCTGGAGCCGTGCCCATAAATTTTTTTCTGCACCAGGGCAATTGCCCAGCAGCTGCCCCCCCATGCTCCACCTCTGATCCAGTTTCCCCATTAATCTGTGAATTCTTTTTTTTTAATCCTCACAAATTTGTATTTCAGTACTACTTTAATACAAAGTCTTAAATGTATTTTTCTCTTAGAATGCATATTTCAAGATTCATTTTGATACATTTTTGAGCTGGGTTAGAACATTTAGGATGTCCAAAAGCAGGCAGATAACCCAAGTGCTGACTCTCTCATTAGCATGGGAGGTACAGATAAGTCAGTTCACATTAACGTGAATTCAAGTCAGAATTCACAAAGATCAAAATATTCAAATGCTTCTAATAATAGTACTGGAGTCCTAGAGCACAAGATCTTCACTATATCATTATAAAGCTTTATCCTCCCACTTCAGCTTTTCTATCTTAAATCAAAGGGACATGGGTAGATTCTGACACACCCATGTACATGTGTGATTCAACAACAACAAAAGGTAAATATATGTTGTCTAGTGCTGACTTTGCTTATGGCTGCTTTTGAAAGTGAAGTTGCTTTCTTCACCCCACACAGAAACTAATGGGAAGATATTCTAGCACCTCAAAAACAGGAATAATTCCTTTGATGTTACAACTGATTCAAACAGGATTTTACTGTTCTCTCTTGAGACTAAAACAACTCAGAGTATATGTGGTGCATAGCAAGAAAAAGTGTTGTGTTTAAAATCTTGCTGCAGCTGAAGAGCTAACACAGGAGGTAGAAAGCATCTCACTTGCAGGGTTTTGTCTCAGCCAATTTTAAAGAAACGTGTGTCAAAAGCAGATGTCTGGATCAGCTGTAAGTCTGATCTGGCTAAGAAATTCCCTCGTCTTCATCCTGTAGAGGCTGCTCATGAGTCATGACTAGAGATGGACAAAATCTCTCAGTTTTGTTTCACTCAGTTTCTTGTTTTTCCAATCACAATTTCAGTTCTCCACATTTCTACATCAGTTTGCAATTTTAAAAAGGGGTTCATGAAAATTCACCTGCTTTTTTAGTGCAAATTTATTCTAATATGTACATTTTGTATGCATTTTTATATATATAAATTTTGCAAGCAATTTCCCCTCATGTTTTCACTTAAATATGCATTTTCATCCACACTTTCTCATAATATACACATTTTTGTGCACATGTGGGTGAAGAAGTGCATTTCAAAATGTAGTGTGAATTTTGAAGGGTAGCTCTACTTTGGTTCACATATTGGTTTTGCAATCCAAACTGAAGCAAATTTCTATCTCATTTCTAGCCATGGCTCAGCTAATCAAGAGAGGAACCATATCACTGCACTCTGGATATACTTGGATATACTGGATATTCTTGCATATACTTGTGACTTAAGAAATATTATGTAGCAGCAGCAATAATTATTAATGAAAATCTTTTGGTACCAAGCAAATTTATTAATGAGAAGACAGACAAGACATGTGGTAAGATTTGATAACTGAAACATTAACCTTTTGATGCAAATTTATAGATAGCTTCACATGCTTTAGACAAAACTTCCTCTTCAGGAGAACTGAGCATCAGCACCACAGTTGCAGCTTTCTTGCTTTCAACTGATAAAGGATCAAACTAGAAAGCAACATTATAAGATTATCAGCAAATGTGAAACATACAGTTCTTCAAAGTCCATTCTGGAAATTTATCATCGATGATACATAAATTAAACACTGGATATAATCCGATATTTCAAATTAGAATAGAAAGTTACTAACTCAAAGGCTTCTTTCAGTGGCTTGCTTCTTAGTTGCTTGGTTAGCAAGTCAGCAATTTAGAAAAGAGCCAAAATCACAATGGGGTTTGCCTGCAAATACTTTGAGCAGAAACATGTTGTTTTTAAATGAATGAGAAACTTCATTGGTCCAATTCACATGCAACTGTAAACCTTAAGCCATGGCTTACAGTGAACAAGCAGAAGGATGGTGCTCATTTGGGCCCATCCCTCTTCTCCCTGTGCTATGAGGGAATAAACCAGAGCACTGACTTAGCATTATGCACAAATCAGCATTCATGGTTTGCTTCTATACAAGCAAATCAAAGGTGGAAGCCAAGGTTTGTTTTTGGCTTGCCACTTGTGGTTTGTTTGGAGCATTCAAACCATCAAAGGAGCAAGTGTGTGGTTTTTGGTTTTTTTTAAGGCTTTCCCTGGAAAAGAGTGACATGTCAACAAATGCATCAGAAACATACAAACTGAGTCAAAATTGTTTCCTCATCACTAATACAAGTTCCCTCTACAATAAAAATACTCCCCATTGTAATTTATACATACCGTAAATTCTGGCGTATAAGATGACTTTTTAACCCCGGAAAAGAGGTTAAAAAGTCGGGGGTCGTCTTATACGCTGGGTATCCGCCCCCTGATGCTGCGGCGGCTCCGCTCCACGCCGGGAGACAGCCACCCGGTGCAGAGCCTGCCCAATGCTGCTTCGGAAGCAGCAGCAGGGGCAGCTGGCTCGGCTCCGTGCCGGGCAGCTTTCTCCCAGCACGGAGCTGCCCAGCGTATTAGGCAACTGGGCTTATAATATGAACCCCTAAATTGCAGCTGCCAATTTGGGGGGTCGTCTAATATGCCCAGTTGCCTAATACGCCAGAATCTATGGTAGTTCACCATTAGCAATACCCAAAAAAACATTCATAAGCATCAAAATCCTTTAGGCTTTTTGTTGCTACTGAAAAACAAAAAAGTTGGATTCTTCTCAAACCTGGAAGTCCCCAGTCTTCATTTTGCCAAGTCTCCAAACTAATGAGTTTTCTTGATTTTCTTGTTTTATTTTTTTGTAGACCACTTTGAGGGGGTTTTCCTTTGTTTTGCAATCAAGCAATGTATAAATTTTATTAAATGAATGAATGAATGGCTGCTAAGACAAGGCTACGAGAATTCCATTTTGTGACACTAAGCTGCGTCATAGAAAGAGATATTTGAGGCATTCTTTTTGTTTCTTTAATTATCTGTAGCTATTCAGAACAGCCAGTAATAAAACATTTTCCTTTGTCATCAGAAAGCACATAACAAATTTTGTTTTGTAACATCACATTCCTAAAGATCCCAGACCACCTACTATAGAGAAGTTATACTGTATAAACAATTTTCCAAATTAATAAAACAATTTCAAAAGCACCAACAAGCATCAACCTCACCCAGCAAAGCATGCATTTTCACTGATAGCTCTTGGTTCTCTTTTGTCTTAGGGTTGAATAAAGTTCCATATTGATAACAATTAACTGTTGTGAGCTGATAAAACTCAAGTCACATTTCTATCAAGATCAAACAAAGCGTCCAGCCATATTGCCTCTTAACAGGAAGTTGCAGAAGTTCCTCTTGCTGCTCTGCATCTAGTTTCCAGGCTAGGATAGTCTCCAGACCAACCACAAGTCACAAACAAAGAACAAACCTTGGTTGTGGCTTGCGGCTAGTATGGAGAGAGTTAAACCATGAGCCCTGAATTGGACATCATGCTAAACCAAACCATGCCCTTATTTCAGTGTGTTGCAGCAACAAACAACTGGCAAGGAGCAAAGTGGCCAGGATCTTCTCCTTGAGAGCCAGCACACTCATATTTAGCTATGCTTTCCACCTCCCCAAAATTGGTTCCCCCAACTTCTAATTTTGTATCATGCTCTAGCCCTGGAGTGAGGAACCTTTTGCAGCTCAAAGACCACACTCCATTCCAAGGACTGCATACCAGCAGTGGGCATGACTAGAGGTAAAAATGGGCAGCACAATGGATGCAACTCTTACCTTTGTACAATAGTCTACATTCTAGCCATACAAACCATAGACCATTCTACACACACACACACTCACACACATCACTCTGTCCTCCATCCAGACAAACAAAAGACAATCTAACAGTTCCAATGACACATTTCAGCCTGGCAAAAGGACTCAAGGAAGAGTGCAGAGGAGGGCTGGCAAGGGATGTGACCTGTGAAGGTGGTGTGGTCTCAGAAGAGTCCTGAGGACTAGATAGAAAGGCCTGGAGGGCGTCATGTTTCCTAGTGAGTGAAAAGGACAGGATGTTGGAAACTGGCTATATAACGTATAAAATTTAGTGATCTTGAAAAGGAAAAAGCTGACAGTGTGGTGCCGAATGGGATACTGTGGGCTCTGGACAGACTTAAGGAGTACTTAGGTGAGATAACATTTATTGTTGATAGGCTATAATCACATATAAACAGGGTAGTGAAGAACCTATAGATATGACCAAAGCGTGTGAACTGAATATAGCGTCCACAGATAATTTTCAACATGAATTACACTTTTGTCACTCCTGTGTTCTTGCTCAACCAGCTCTCAAGGTCCTACACAAAAGGGTTTGGAAAAGTATGAATGGAGATCATTGTAAACTGCTTAATGAAGAACTCTGTTCAATGTGCAGGTGCAGTCGAAAAGCAAACAGGTTACTAGGGATACAAAAGGGGCGAAAAAGAAAGGGAGTATAAAACCATACAATTCAAATGAATCTGGAATTTGTACACAATGCTGGTTATGTCAGCTCAGAAAGAATATTGTTAAATGGAAGTAAGGATATCAAGAGTGACAGCTTAGATTATTGAAAGTCTTCTGAAGAACTGCTATCTGAAGCGAAGTAACATTAGCTTCAACACCAGTATAGAAAATAATGTAATGACACCAATATATATGCAGGACAGAATCTATTATTTTTTCTTTTTTATGATACAAACAAAATGGAAATGAGCTATACGTGGGGAAAGTAGCTAATTTATTTCCCTCACAGAATGCAACTGAACAGTCGCAGAATCTTTTGCATCAGGATGCGTCAATGCCATGGAGACTTTGTCTCGGGGTCATGGGTTCAAGCCCCACAATGGACAAAAGATCCCTGCATTGCAAGGGGTTGGACTAGATGACCCTCATGGTCCCTTCCAGCTCTACAATTCTGTGAATGAAATGAGCTGAATAACATTAAATGAAATCCACATCTGTATGGACTGTAGCAAGTACATTTTATCTTTAGTACATTTGTAGCTGCAACAGTGGCATGTAAGCAAACATTGGCCAGGTTCATAGGTAACACTAAACCAAGCTATGGCTTAGTATGAACAAGCAAGGATGCTGGTACACAAAGCAAAAACCTCAGCTGATTTGCTCCTCCTCCAGTCCTGCAACTGCACTATCCACAGTTTAACATTATGAGAACCTGGGCTCATCGTTTTCTTGCTCCAAACAAATCATGTTCTTGGCTTACCATTCACAGTTTGCCTGGAGCAAGACAAATCAGGTAACACTAAGCCAAACCATGCAGTGGTGGCGGCGGCAGAATTAGTGTAGGAGCAAAGGGCATGCAAGGCATCAGTACACTTCTTCATTCACTCTTAGCCTTGTCTTGGCTTAATGTTATATGGGAATGAGTCCAAAGAATCAGTATTAAATTTTTAGAGGATCCTACATGTGAGCTACTCCACCCTTTCCCCCCCTTTTTTCTTTTTTTGCTATGTGAAAAGGTAAAGTACATCACAAAAAATATAATTCAAAGACTTAATGTGTTAATATGGATGGCCCCTCAGTGCATAGAGCATATGCTTTCCATGCAAATGGTGACAGGTTCAATCCTTGGCACCTCCAGGCAAGACTGTGAAAGCCTCCTGTCTTTAATGCTAAAGAGCCTCTGCCAGTCACTGCAGATAGTACTGACCAAGACCAATAGTCTTGACTTGGGGTAAAGCAGCTCCCTGTGCCTTACAAAGGTTTATAGAAAGCAGCAGAGTATATTACCAGATAGCTTTCTGGGTTCTTGATTCTTCTACAATCCATGAGACTCTGATTGCCGTTGAATGGCTGTATGAATCTTAGGATTCGGACACCTGCCCTTTTCTTCCTATTAAACTTCCAGCGCCCTATGGCCAATGGCTAAACCAAAGTGGAGCCTGTTATGAATTTACTATATGCACTGGCAGATCCATACTGGCCCTCTAAGGTGGAGCTGGGTCCTGTGGTGGCGGCCGCTATTCACAACCACCAATTCTGCAAAGTCTCTTCCTCTTTCACAGCATTCCACACACAGCCAGCTACGCTAATTTCAACAGAAATTTTGCACATCTTCCCACACATGCCCCTTTAAACTAATAGAAGTTTTGTACAGCGTAAGTGCTTGGTGGATTGCTCTCATAATGTCAAATGGGAGATTTAAAAGATTTTCCATACATTATGAATAAAGCTGGTGAAATGTTGCAGCTCCCTTGTGGATCCAAAGCATTCTTTAGGCAACAGGAATGACTTAATTGTTTGATGCCAGGCAAGACTCCAAGAAGTTTTTGGCAACATCAGTTTGTTGTTCTGCTCACTGCAGAGCCAGCAAAGCACTCTCTCTAGAAAATAATCTGAGCAAAGCAATCTCTCTCTATACAGCTAAATGCATTCAAAGATAGTGACAGAATTTGGCCATAGATTGCATATTCTGCACTACTACCTATAGTGGATATTCTAGTCTATAGTGGATATTTTTAAATATATTTTTAAAATAGAATGGCCCTTCTTGTGCTGTCTTCACATAGGTTTCTATCTCAAAGGCCAGCTCTCCATGATGCCTGACCGGTCAAAGCACTGTCATGATTCAGCCATCTGGAAGCGATGCAAAATGTTCATTTCCATTTCTGACCTTTCTCAAACAGAGAGAGCTCTGCTATGAAATCCAGCTGTTCTGACCCTATTTAATAGATTGCTTGAAACCAACATAGTTTGAGAAAGGGCAAATCCTTCTAAAAGCCTTTCATTCTTCAGTTTAAATCAAACATTTTGGAATGCTTTACATTCAAACAAAATTAAGCACTTTTATCATGCTCAATTAAAACAGTATCTCGGATCTGGACCAACTATTTTTTGCCAAGCCTACACCATGCCAGGTCCTGTCTACATTGTGGGAACAATTTTAAGAACATTAATATGGTTAGAAATGCCAGTCTTTCTAGTTCTTGGTTCAACAGTGCATCTAACAGACAGATACTATGCATGTATGCTCAGCTGCAAAAGCCACTGCCCTCAGGGGTCCTTTATCTTTTTATGGCAGAAGAAGAATGTTTTTGCCTGGCACCTGGAAATATGTAACAAAAGCTCCAGGCAGGCATCCCTGGGGAGAGCATCTCACAAGCAGAGAACCACTACAGAAAAGGCCCATTCTTGCGTTGCTGCCCTTTGGAACTCTTGTGGAGGCAGCCCATGAAAACGTGTCTCAGGTGATGATTGAAGAGTCCATATGGGGAGAGGTGGTCCTTGATGTATTGCGGTCCTGACGTGTTTAAGGCTTTATAGGTCAAAACCAGCACTTTCAATTGGGCTGGGAAACTAATTGGCAGCCAGTGGAGTCGGGCCAGGATTGTCATTATATGCTCAAATCATCTTGTACTGATGAGCAGCCTGGCCGCTGAATTCTGCACCAGCTGAAGTTTCCATATAATAGGGTTGCCTATCCAGACCAAAATTGTTGAGCTTTTTTTGGCAAAGTTGTTGAGCTACCCTGTATTCTGGGTATAATGTGTTGCAGTTATTTAATGCAGAGGTTACCACAGATGACAGCAGTTAGGCTGGCCGAAAGTGACAGATGGCTCTCCACTCCAAGTGCATATGTGCTTGTGGTAGTCAAGCTAATAGAAATAATGACGATTCATAAAGCAGACACACAAATATGGGGCTACATGCAGATCACAACACTTATGGATAATCTAATTTAGCAAGGATGTCTATACTAGTAAAGGTAAAGAGACCCCTGACCATTAGGTCCAGTCGTGACCGACTCTGGGGTTGCGGCGCTCATCTCGCTTTATTGGTCGAGGGAGCTGGCGTACGGGTCATGTAGCCAGCATGACTAAGCCACTTCTGGCGAACCAGAGCAGCGCACAGAAACGCCGTTTACCTTCCTGTCGGAGCGATACCTATTTATCTACTTGCACTTCAACGTGCTTTCAAACTGCTAGGTTGGCAGGAGCTGGGACCGAGGAACGGGAGCTCACCCCATCACGGGGATTCGAACCACTGACCTTCTAATTGGCAAGTCCTAGGCTCTGTGATTTAACCCACAGCGCCACCCGTGTCCCACATGTCTATACTAGACTAAGAGAAATATAAACTGTCACACTGGACAGTTAACACAGGTTTGTTGGAATATTTTACAGAACATACCACCAAGCCTGCAAGGACTAAACATTATTAGGCTAGAAGAGACGACTTTCATTGTTCAGCATGATATGATAGCAACAAAATAATTTATGCCTACTACTTCCAAGGAAGATCAAAAAGAGTAACTTTAAAAATACAAGATACTGATGACCACTCCCATTATAAAGAGCTCATAACCCACCTACTCTCAGCAGCCAGAAGCATCATAGCCAGACACTGGAAAGACCTGTCAGGAGTAAACACGGACCAGTGGTATCAAATAGTATGGGAAACAGCCTTGCTAGAAAAACTAACCAATAAACTGAAACTGACATAGGTACAACTAGAAGACGCCTTCACCCTGATATGGTTCCCCTTTATCACATACATAGCCTGATAAGACCTCAACAAGAATCCACCGACAGCATGCGAACCAATCTGGCTAACCTGATCCAAAAATCCACACCCACCCCCAACCCTCCCACACATAAACAAATCTCAACCAAGGACAACCAACCACACCCTAGGCCACCTCAACCTCTCTCACCACAAAGGAAATACAATAATTGAATAGTAAGAGAACCCATACAAGTGACACTGAACCCATACAAGGGACACAAAACCCCACACATACACTAAGTAGAAGAACAGAAGAAATATCACTCCACCCCACGCACCATCCTCCATCCCCCTCTTGCCCCTCTTTTCTTCCCAACCTAATACTGCATGCAATACTAATGTCTCACAACAAATGAAACTAATTTGTAGAAAACACAACTAGAAAAAAGAGACAATGAACGTATTTTTGTAAACTAAGAAATCTTTATTAATAATAATATAAAAACATTCTTTGCTTCAACATTTTTGACTTTATGGGGGAAAGCAGAAATCCTCTTTATGAATGGTTTCATTGCAACAATTGCAACAGAGGTAAAATAATGTTGGGATAGTTCTTCTAAAATATTATTGAAAACCATCTTTTCAAACATCTTTTAATTTGCATAACAAGTTTAGAAATATAAACTGCAGTTTATAGTCCTTATATTTTAACTACTCGTGAATTATTATTCTTCCAGTTTTATGAAACCTGAGAACAGTTCAATCACTTGAAAAAGAAACAGGATACCTGAACCTAGTTTCCACAAAAGGAAAAAGCCAGGTGTCCTTTGTAAGTGAATGTACTCCTCTCCTTGACTGGAAAGCAGCATACAGTGGTGGGAAACAGACTAGATCACCCAATATGCTTTTGATTTGGGTGGAAGTGAAATAATCTACTCCCATACCAGATCCCTTCCTTCTGCTGCTTCTACTGAGGTTAAAAATGGAGCAGAAAGATTTGCACAAGTTGTGAAGGAAACGGTCAGGTGGCAGAAAAGAGGTACCGTATATTGGGCTAAGCTAGCACCTCCAAACTTGTACAGCTTTCTAGAACAATTTTATACATGGTATTCCATAGAGAAGAAGATGAAGAATTTGTTCCCACCATATTTTAATGTTCTCAGTTTTGAGCACTGAAGACTATTCTAAAATTTCATGAGATGGTAGAAAGATGTGCTTCAGAACATTCATGGAACAGATCAATTGCTGGAGTCATATGTTTGAAAACTGAAGCAACCATTTCAATTAAGATAGTGGGATTTTACTTACATCTTGATCCTTAGCATAGCAGTAGATGTCAGTGGAACCTGTTTTTTCATGTAATGACATTGATTAGTTGAGCCCTTTTATACACATGTGACTTCATGCAAGCTGTAAATGTTTTATTTATTTAAATGTATATCCTAACCTTCACTATGTAGACTTAAGGGGGGCTACTTACAGCCTGAAACAACAAATAAGCCACATCGTGCACAACAACTCCAAGGCTCTAATCCTAACCCCACTTCCCCAGGAATAAGCCCTGTGAGCCCAGGGGTGCTATCTTTAAGGGGCCGAGCCCTTTTGCTCCCCCCCCCATATTTTTTCATAGGGGGACACCTGCATACTGTTTTTTCCTAGACCAAGGACAAAGCTCACATATAATCAGACTTGAGATCCACCTTTACTCCACAGGTGGTAACCCAATGTCCATAGTCAAAACCCAGAGATTATACTGTATATTCCTTACTTTTCCATTCTTCTTATTCCAAGTAGAAAAAGGCCTACCGTAATATAATATTTTTCAGAAAATAAATGTGATTGGTCCCTCTGTTTACACATACAGTCAAACTGAAACAAAAATGTTATTTATCTTTATCTTTACAAGACATTTTTAGAGGCAGAAGGGGAAGTAAGTGGGAGTAAAGATTGAAGGAGGAGAGCAAACTTGAATGTTATAATTTTGAAACATTTTCATTTTTATAGTGAGGAGTGTTTTATAAACTTACCACATCCTTGGGAGGAGGCTCCACTTCCTTTTTAATTTTTTTACCCATTCTAAAAACAAACAAAAGAGCAGATGATGAACAGACAAGCAATGTTGAGTGGACACAGTTTACACAGGGTTTCAACCATAATTCGGTAGACTTCATGGAATGATTGTTACTGGAGTGAGGAATGATTCTTACATTTACTTTATCTGCTGAATGCAAGCTGTTAGCAAAAGCCTTTTATCTCTTGGCCATCCTGATGTAATCCATGGCTCTAGGAGTTGCTAAAGCAGTAGCAGCTCAATTTCACTTGCTTCAAAAAGCTCTTGTAATGCCACTCACTAGCTCTTAAGGATGCTTTCAAACTTCAGAAATAACCAGATTTTGGTTGTGATAAGTGAGACCATTTTCTGCACTTACTGGAGTTTAAAAAATTTGGCTTTATTTTCAGATGCATTTTAAGGCAGGCACATGTACATTTACGGAAGTTTGCTGGCAATTTTTGCATTCACAGAGCTGTATCATTTATACATACTAATGGTGCATTTGGCCAACACTAATCAAATCTGTTCATATGTGTTTAGTGGAAAAATAAAAAAGGGGGTGGGTATTTATAGCATAGCCCAAAGCAGGTGAGGCCAGAATGCCAGCAGTTATAATGTATATTTATATTAGATCTCAGCTAGAATATAAAGTACACAAAAATTCAATCAGAGGAAGAACCATGAAGATGACATACAACTCCAGTTATAATTGGAATCTGTGGTTGCAATTTATGAGCTGACTTCACAATGTGTACTATTATGAAGTGTAACCACTAAAACTCAGCAGGAGGTCTGTCAATTCTCAGTACAATATACAAGTCAGCACAGCAATGACATAAAGACAGATGGGAGCTTAGGAAACAGAGTGACTGCTATAAAAAAGGCTTCAATTGAAATCATTGGTTCTGCATAGGAATATACTTTCAGCTTTTCTCTACAACTAAGCTCAGCAGCGTGCGAAAAGTAGAAACGTATACAATGATAGCTTCTTGAAAAAAAGTTTAGATTGATAAATGTAATCGCGATTCACTTCTGCAGTCTTTGTGCATAGAACATTTTACAAGGGAGAGATGGGTTTCCCAACCCTGTGTTACAAGCCTGAAGGATTGTGTTTGATTTTCCTCTGTTAATTCTCCTCTATAAAAGCTGTACATAAACACACACATGGTCATTTAAACACATACACACAGACTCCAAAACACAGAGCGTGTATAACTGCAGAGGAAACACTGGAAAGAAGGGCTTGTCAGTAGAACTTTGACAGGAGAGCACGGGACGAGTTAAACCCATCCGTTTGCCAATTCTCCCTTGCCAGTGCCTTCTCCTTATCCCTACATTAATGTTAATGTTTCTGTTTGAGCAGCATACGTTTGCCAGGATAGTATGTAGTTTTGCCCAAACCAACACAGCTAATCCATATATATGCCTATGATATATACAGTAGATATATTCATTTAATACCTTGACTTTCTTTTCTTTGCAAATTAAAATATATAGGCTTCCCACAGAAAACTGATTACCATTTTTATTTGATTTTCTCTGTGATCCTAAGCCCTGGCTCAACCTGATAGCACCAACTTCGAGTTTGCCAACCCACTTAAATGTATCACATATATGTAGCTGAAAAGCATAATTCTGCCTATACAGTGGTGCCTCGCAAGACGAAATTAATCCGTTCCGTGAGGCTCTTCTTATAGCGGTTTTTCGTCTTGCGAAGCAAGCCCATTGACAGCTTAGCGGATTAGCGCTATTAGCGGTTTAGCGGCTTTTAGCGATCAGCTGTTAAGCGGCTTATCAGCAGATCAGCTGATAAGCGGCTTAGCGCCTTAGGAAAAGGGGGGGGGAAGGGGGGAAAACCCGCAGGAACTCGCAAGACATTTTCGTCTTGCGAAGCAAGCCCATAGGGAAATTCGTTTTGCGAAGCGCCTTCAAAACGGAAAACCTTTTCGTCTAGCGGGTTTTCCGTCTTGCGAGGTGTTTGTCTTGCGGGGCACCACTGTAAGGGGAGCGGGGGAAGGGAGAGCTTTGTACAATTATATAAGAAGCACTTATTTAAATAAGGAATTGATTCTCTAGAGCTGTTGACCCTGTGCTCTCATTTACACCTGTGCTAACTGAAGATCTAACCACATCATCTTGAACTGATAAGTGACGATATAAGCTCATCATCTTGAACTTATGTGAGGTTTTGCTCTATACAAGGTATAACTACACTAGCTCAGTGGTAGGGCTGGAGAATCAAATTTTCACCTTGGGATTTCATTTAGTGTGTTTTGAGTTATATAATTTCCCTGCTTTGGTATATCTAAACTGCATCCCCACCCCCCACCCGCACCCCCTCTCCCAGTTCAATAACAACATAAAAATGCACTAAGATTTGCAGGAAAAAATATTGCTATGAAGCAACTATTTGTTTTCAGGAACTTAAGTACCTTTTTTACCCCACCACCTATAACCAGGATCCAAGTCAATTGTCTTCTTTTCCTTGCTAGTTCACTGGATTTGTTCTATCCTCTAAAACCTGAAGCAACACAGGACAAGAAATGCTTTCATTTATTGGCAACTAAAAAATGGGCATGTTATAATTAAGTGGAATTATTTCTGTTAATCACACAAATGTACACAGATGCTGAAAAATTATGAACCAGGAGTACTTTCCCCCTCAGTTATGCAAATTCCCAGTTGATTAGCATCATGATTGTATTGCTGATTATTTAGTCATTGTGCAGGCTTCTGTCTTTAGCAGAAACTTCCTGCAACAAATTTGACTACTTCTTGGCCTCATCCTTTTCCCAGCTGTGTTTACATGACCAAGGCGAATCATATTTAATGTGCAGCAACAGAATCTATTCCAAACCTAACTTCTGTACTACACACATATATTCCTAACTGAGCGAAGAGGAATAGGAGGATAACAGTATCCTCTTTTAGTGGTATATATAAACGGTGGTAAAAGGCGTTTCCGTGCGCTCTGGTTTCCGTCACGGTGTTCCGTTGCACCAGAAGCAGTTTAGTCCTGCTGGCCATATGACCTGGAAAGCTGTCTGTGGATAACATAAGTTTTAACAATGCTTATGTCCAGCAGGGTAAATTCACATCAGAGAGTTGTAGGGTAGGAGAAGGAGACAAAACAATGCCACAGTCCACTCTCCATTCCGTAAACATGATTAAGGCAGGGGCGGAGGAAGGGGTGCGGTAGGGGTGGGCCGCCCTCGGTGTCACCACTGAGGAGTGCCGGGCAGCACTCACCGCGGGGCATGCAACGCGCCCGAGCCATGCATCTCTCCTGGAAGAGACGCGGTGCCTTCGGTGCACACAGGCTCCGCGCTGTCCATACGGTCCGCCCGCTGCCTCCCCCCCCCCCCAGCTGTAGGGCAGCTGAGTGGGGGAAGACAGGCAGACTCCAGAGGCCCCGTAGTGTGCACCGCCCCAGGGCACACCTCGCCCATGGGTGCACCGCCCCAGGCATCCGAGCAGCTTCCCCTGTCGCTGGATTAAGGGAATGAGAATATTAAGAATGCATTGGTATGTAGTCTTATATATTGTCTGGGTCTTTGGTTCATTAAAAGTAATCATGCATGACATGACATGACATGACATGAATGAGTAGCATGCTAGTACAGATAATGCATTTGCTCCCACTTTGCTCCTCCCTCTGTACAACCAGGTAAACAAGCCAGAAATGAATATGACTGCTGAATCTGGGATTCTCATCAGTTGTTCTTGATCAAGACAAAATCATAAACCAATTTTCAACAGGGATTTGTTGTTGGTTTGCCAATTCTGGTTTGTTTAAGAGTAATAAACCAGATTCCCGGGATCAAAAACCACTCAAAACTTTCCACTTACATGTGCTCATGCAAAGGGAGGAATAAAGAGGGAGTGAAGGGGATGCCTACACCAGCACAGTACAGTGGTACCTCAGGTTAATTACTTAATTCGTTCTGGAGGTCCGTACTTAACCTGAAACTGTCCTTAACCTGAAGCACCACTTTAGCTAATGGGGCCTCCTGCTGCTGCTGCGCCGCCGGAGCACGATTTCTGTTCTCATCCTGAAGCAAAGTTCTTAACCTGAAGCACTATTTCTGGGTTAGCGGAGCCTGTAACCTGAAGCATATGTAACCTGAAGCATATGTAACCCGAGGTACTACTGTACTCATTTACATTGTGGATTATTAAGCTGTAACTCATGGCCTATCATTGTGTGCAAACACACACAGTCACTAGAAGATCCTGTCCCTAGTTGAAAACTCCAAAACCTACAAAAACCTACAAAATATAGTCATTACTCGTTCATGAAATAAAATTAATGGAGACAGATGACAACATTTGGCTCCATTAATTTAACTTTGTTCGGGATAAAATTTGTAATGGTGCGTAAGGCAGAATACAGATTTCTAGTGGATGTGACACTAGTAAACCACAGGGATAACACAAGCTGTGACAAACAATCTGAATGGAAAAATGATGTGTGAGATTTCCGATGTCTTGCTGAGATGCACAGCAAAATCCTTCTTCCCAAGAGGGAAAGACTTTAAGAAAAAGCGCTTTAATATAAACCTAAAATAAATGGAACATGGCAGCTATTCAATCACTTGCTTTAAATTAACAGCAGGGCAATTTTATGAAAAAGATGAGGGGGGCTGTCTTAAAAGCAAATCATATTAAAGGGTCACATAAACTAAAGAGCTTCTTAAAGAAGTGTCACTGTAATTAGATTAAGCCCTGCTTTCCATCTCTAAACCCAAAAATATATGGATGTTCCAGTTGTGTTATTTAATTCATGTTTGCTGCAGAAAAAAGGAAAGATACCTATTTCAGGTGCCGTTGAAAAGCAGGGTCATGCAACCACTCACGTGTAACACTTAGTTGGTCTAAACTCTAATAGATACTTGCTTGATTAAAATAGAAACTCACCCCCAGTGTTAGGTAACATGGAATTATATTTTGATGTTGTTAAATCAATAAATACATACAACTAGGAAGTGGCTGTTTTCACTCCTACTCCTTTCATCAAAGTGCAAGTACATTGCTTCAAATCTTTAACAAGCAAGCTTCCATCCTGGTTGCTACATTTATCATCACAACTCTTAAGACCCCTTTCTTAACACCAGTTAAGTGTATCTCCTGAAGAGTTAGAGGGGTATCAAAGTTATTGAAGACACAAGAGGAGTAAATTAATCAAAAGATATCAAGCATGGAAGAATACTTGGACTTGTTATTAAGGCCCATCTAACTTCTGTCAATAACATTAACAGGGATTGGACCCAGACAGAACTCAGTCAGTGCATAGGGCAGCCACACTCCAGCTAAAATCTTTTCTGTGAAAGGAGTGCCTTGCGGATGACTATCAGAGTGCCAGGGTGTATAAGGAACAATGAAGCACAATGGATGAACAATAACTTTTTGGTCTGATTGGCAACTGCCTTGTCAATCCTAATTGATTAGGCATTAGCAACCACCTAATTAAGGGAAAGGGACGCAGGTAGCGCTGTGGGTTAAACCACAGAGCCTAGGACTTGCTGATCAGAAGGTCGGCGGTTGGAATCCTCGCGACGGGGTGAGCTCCCGTTGCTCAGTCCCTGCTCCTGCCAACCTAGCAGTTCGAAAGCACGTCAAAGTGTAAGTAGATAAATAGGTACTGCTCCGGCAGGAAGATAAACGGTGTTTCCGTGCGCTGCTCTGGTTCGCCAGAAGCGGCTTAGTCATGCTAGACACATAACCCGGAAGCTGTCTGCAGACAAACGCCAGCTCCCTTGGCCTATAGAGCGAGATGAGCGCACAACCCCAGAGTCGTCCGCAACTGGACCTAATGGTAAGGGGTACCTTTACCTTTAATTAAGATTATGAGAAGATTTCATCCCCTATTACAACTGCCCCTCTTTTTCCTTCCTCTGTTCATGTCCACTGTTGTATTTAGGTTTTAAGCTCTTTATGACTGAGATCTGGCTTCTTATACCTGGCACTTTACAGAGCAAAACATCAAAGACACTATATAAGCACACACATGTATATATTTGATACTATTCGGACAGATGCAAGGAAAAGGAAGTTTCTGCTAACAAGGAAGGTTCTGGTAACCAAAGCAGTGGTGGTCTTTGTTTGCTCAGGCCTATGGCACAGCATATATTTTATATGTAAAAGATCCCATTTCAAGCCCTTCTAGTCTTGGGTTAAAATGATATCAGATTTCAGGATGGCAACATACTTTTCTGTGCCTTGGAAAGTCTCTACTAATCAGAGTAGGCAGTGTTGAGTTAGATGGAGCAATGGTCAATTTCAGCATAAAGCAGGTCTCACTGTTTAGTCTCTTTCTTCCTTCACCCCTTCAAGTTCAGTGCTTGACAACAGGTAGCTTAAAACAACTGTTCAAATAATTACCATATTTTTCACCCTATAGAACGCACCGGCCCATAGGACGCACCTAGTTTTTTGGGGGGGGAATAAAGAAAAAAAAATTATCCCCCCCAGCCACGGCTTCAGCGCAACCCGCGCTCCGGGCAGAAGGCTGCTACCCGCAGGGCTCCCTAGGCAGCGGATGTCTGCCCGAAGTGCAGGGCGCTCTGCTTCAGAGCGCCCCGCACTCCGGGCAGCAGGCTGCTATCCACAGCCTAGGGAGCCCTGTGGGAACTCCTGCGGGCTCCCCAGGCTTGCTGATAGCTTCCTGAAGCCTGGAGAGCGAGAGGGGTCGGTGCGCACCGACCCCTCTCGCTCTCCAAGCTTCAGCAAAAGCCTGCATTCGCCCCATAGGACGCACACACATTTCCCCGTCTTTTTTGGAGGGGAAAAAGTGTGTCCTATAGGGCGAAAAATACGGTAATTAACGTTCATGAATAAAATCTGAGAGCTACTCCAACCGATGCAGCATCCCTACCCAAGCAGGCAGTCAGTCACTCCTGTGCCAGTCCACATTACTAATGCCTGCACTGCATCACTCTTATTTTAAAACCTGTCTTTCCTGCCCTGGACACCCTTTTCAAATGCAGGGGCAGCCTTGAGTGGCAAAGATGACAGCATGAAATTGTAACACAACTGACCTCAACTGATTTGTTAGGAACTGGAAAAATGTACACTTCAGAAATGAATTACTTTCTAAATCCTCTGAAATCCTTCTCCGTAAGTCGGTATATTCCTTGCTTCTTTCCTCATATAGTTTTGGCTAAGCTGCTCTTCATTAAAGCAAGGCTCATTATGCAGCTACAGTGGAGATGTTCCCAGAGAGACAGAACTATCCCTACCTACAATGTTGGCAGGGAGAATATTAGCTCTCAAATATGGAAAAGGGAATACATATATGATAATAAAGAGCAAAGCAAGTAAAGCACAAAATCCTCAGATGTGGCACAGTGAGCCTAGTGAAGTCAAGAAAAAACCCTGGTTGAGCTGCCCAAAGTATAATCAAAATTGATCAAAGCTCATGTGGTCCCACTCATTCTTCCCCAGTGGCAGGTTTTGGTTTTTGTTTTAAATGGGATTAGGGTCAAATGGGATGTGGAGATACAGGATCAAAGAAGTAGAGAAGCGAAACACTCAATCCCTCTCACAGGGAACTCAGAATTGTAGCTCTGGGAAGGAAATAGGAGCCTCCAAACAACTGTCCGAATCCTTAACAACAGCTCCAAGAATTCTTTGTGGGAAGCCATGGCTGTTTAAAATGGTACCATAGTGCTTTAAATGTGTCCAAAATGTGGGAAAAAAACACCTCCCTGCTCATCTCTGTCCTGCCAGAACAAGCAGAGTTGCTGCTTCTATGTTCAGTTGCACTCATACTTCTTCTGTGAAACCATGGCTGGGATTGGGCTAAGCAGTTATTTGAAATATATTAAATAAAATTATAGAATTGTGGAGTTGGAAGGTACCTCAATGGTCATCTAGTCCACCCCCTGCAATGCAAGAATCTGCAGGTGGCCCATATGGGGATTGAACCTGCAACTTGTCAGTAATAGCACCATGCTCTAACTAGCTGAGCTAACTGAAAATAGTCCACTCTAATTCTTCAGCTTTTATTTTTTTCTTGACTTCATGCTTTTACATTGCCTTATGATTTGTATGAGTGTGTGTGTGTGTGTTCCGCTTGGGTATTATTTTCATGTGGAGCGGTATATAAGTTCTGAAACAATTTGAATACTTGCAAAAAGGAAACTTTTCTTTAAAAAAGCAATTTCTTTCTTTCTTTCTTCCTCCCTCCTCCTCCCCCTCTCTCACACAGGGGAAACGCCTTTTCTGGAAGCGTATGCACGTTGTTGTGACACGTGTGTGCGTGAATCTCTAAACGCAATGAATACCCCCATCCCGTTTAAAATCAATTTGTCTTATTCATATGCTTGCTTTTTTTTCTTTTTCAAAATTAATCAAACAGTTGACAGTAAAACCCAGAGGATTCGTCAACATATGATCCAGTTACCCGGGAACAAACATTTTCCTTGCCTTAGACGGCTTCCCAGCCCAGCCTTGGCCCGGAAAGTCTCACCAGTTCAGCGAGATCTGTACACCACTGTTTACACGGGTAGCTGCGTTCCCAAGAACCCACAACGTCTGTCCCCTCGCTCTTTTCTAACGCGTCCGGCTTCTCCCGTTGCTAGGTTACACCACCAGGCTAGAGACTTCAGCGCATGCGTAACAGGAGCTTCCCGGCTCCGTAAAGCACAGAGTATAGGCGGGAGGAAAGCAGAGCCCGCTTTAGCTAGTCATAGACTTGCTCATGTAGACTAGCACACCACGTACAGATTCCTGGTTCGCTTTGAACGCCATCTTTATTTCCGCTGGGGCGGGACTAAAAGCTTCTCATAGAAAGCAATGAGAGGGGCAGGAATTTAACGTGCCTGTGATGGAGCAATAGCGCCTTCT
Source organism: Podarcis cretensis (assembly GCF_951804945.1). NCBI lineage: Eukaryota > Metazoa > Chordata > Lepidosauria > Squamata > Lacertidae > Podarcis > Podarcis cretensis. The sequence goes on from NC_137181.1 coordinate 23,077,502, forward strand.
CTCCACCACCCCAACAAAACGTGGCAGCAATCACAATTCTAGTACCCTTTCCAACTCAGGTCTTACGTATGGATTTTTATTTTTATTTTAACTTTGAAACATTTAAAAGCACAACAATCTGCATTCAAGTTTTCAGATTAAGATTGCTTTTACGTGCGTAAATGAATGTATATGCATGGCTTTTAATTGTTACCCGTTCTGGTATTTCTTTTTGGTTTTTGGTTTTGTTTTCCACCGAAGAGCGAGATAGAAGTGTTTCAAATAAATAAACTGTGCCCTGGATTTTCTCCTGGGACGTGTGACTTTAGTAGGCTGATCGTTTCTTTTATTTATACCCCTCCTTTTTCCCTGATAGGGACTTATATTTACAGCAACCGTAAATGTGTGTGTATGGGAGAGTTTTGGTTGGAACTCTAAACCAATCTCATCCTCAGCCGTCTCAGAATAATTGAATCGTAACTTTAAAGAACTTATCTCTATGTAGTCACTGTGCTGCTTCTAATGCTGCTGATGATGACGACGACGACGACGACACATGCGCAGTTACTAGCAGGGATCGGGGTTTTTGAAAGCTCAGAAGGAGGAGCCTCTGCTCCTCCTGTCCGCCTTATTTTCTTGGAAACCCTTTTCGTTATCTCACGCCTACGCCACATTACAGAGGTGGTGTACAAGAGACATATGATCCAGTGTTAGTTCCTAAAACACCCACATTCCCTCTGGTACAAAATAACGCAGTTCGCTTTCGGAAATAGAGTAATTCACACACAAACACATACTGCATTTTAATTTGTATATATGCGTGTGTGCATTTTAACCGCACCTTCCATAACGTGTTCTTTCCTACACTTAGTTACACAGCTGTGAGCTCAAGATTAAACTGTCCAATTACAAATACCATCGTGGACAGCAATAATGTGGATGCACTGCAGAATATCACAGAGCAACGTGAGCAGATTAAATCCACCACTAAAGTAGAATATACCAAACCATAAACTTTATCCATATTCTATTTCCTCATATCTGGGATTAAAACATAAGGTTTCCAGGTCCAAAGGCAACACATAATCTTCCATACAGACATGGGACTCAACATCTTTCTTTTGAGAATTTGAACACTGGGACTAAAGTCCCCTTCCACCATAACCACCTTCACTCCCTTTAGCTACTCTTCAGGAACATACTGGCCCACCTTCAAAAGTGGGAGTGAAAAGAACCACCACCATTCTCTGTAAAATAAAACCAGTGCTTTTTTCTTTAAAAAATGTTTAGGGATACTCTCATTTTGACCCGAGAAAGCCACCATTTTATTGTTCAAATCGGGAAAAATAAATACAGCAAATGGACAAAAGTACAAAGATTCAAAAAATGTTTAGGGGTATGCATACCTCTGCATCCCCCCAGAAAAAAAGCACAGAATAAAACCTTAATAAGATTGTCCCCTGCCCCTTGTGGAGCTAATGAGACTTTGCCTTCACCACTCCATAAACACAACAGAAAGGTCAGAACATGATTAAAAACATTTGTATTCTGCCCTTCCTCCAACTTGATCAGACACTATATGTGGCAATTATCAAAATTTATTTATGACAATTTTGCAACATAGGAACATGCCATTCGTCCATCTAGGGTTGGGAACCTGTGGCCCTGCGTACATTTGCAGAACTATGGTGCCCATCATCCCTGACCATTGGCCATACTGGCTGGGGCTGTTGGGAGTCGGAGTCCAACAACACCTGGATACCCATAGTTCCTCATCCATTGTCTACATTGATTGGCAGCAGTTCTGCAGGGTTTCAAATGGGACATTTCCAGTCCTACCTGGAGATGTCAGATTGAACCTGGGACAGTCTGCATGCAAAGCAGATAACTATTACCAAGTGACAAACATTCCCCTCTTAGCTGTTGCCCTTCTCCTTGTTCAAGGTAGGTTAGAATGTTTGTGCTACTGGCCCAAGATCATCCAATAAGACTCTTAGCCCGAAACCAGATCTCCTTTGTTCAAGTCCAACAGAGGCAGCTTTAGGGGAGCACAACCAATTCAATTGCACTGGGTGCAGAGCCTCAGGGGTGCCACAGAGGGCATCTCAGCTGTGATGTAGACTGGAAGGTGATGGGTGGGGGCTGAATTTTGGTGTCGCACAGGGTGCCACTGAAATTTGAGACTCCAGGGTCCGCCACTGAGTCCGACACCAGTGCTAACCATCAAACTGGGTGAAATTATCCCACAAGTTCACATGCTTATTGAGGCATTTTGTAATTGAAGTGCAGGAGGAATTGACGATTCTACTCATCTGAAAGGTGTGATTACATCCAGGGTAATCATTTGTAGGAGCTAATTAGAAAACTGGAGTAATGTAGTCATAAGACATTGGAATATTGGTCTCTTTCTACAGTGGTACCTCAGGTTAAGAACTTAATTCGTTCTAGAGGACCATTCTTAACCTGAAACTGTTCTTAACCTGAGGTACCACTTTAGCTAATGGGGCCTCCCGTGCTGCCGCCGCACGATTTCTGTTCTCATCCTGAAGCAAAGTTCTTAACCCGAGGTACTATTTCTGGGTTAGTGGAGTCTGTAACCTGAAGCGTCTGTAACCCAAGGTACCACTGTATTGGCAAGTGATATGCATACTCTGCACTGGGAATATTTGCTTCCATTCATGGTTTAATTGTGGACCTGTCACTCATCTCTATTTGTTCATTGTTGCCAATATAAACATTACTCTCATGGGACTATTAGCAAATTGGTATTTGGAATGAACTTTTTAGCCTTCTTTTATCAGAGAGCTTTGCTGTTCAAATTCCTCCTGTGAGAATCTCTTTCTCCACCTTTCTTTCAAATAAGTAAAATAACACATAGACACACATTGTTTTATGAAATAGTCAGCCAACCCCCCTCCCACAAAGAATCTATTAGCTTTGTGAAAGAAAACATCCTGGTCCTCATCTCATTCTGCACTGACTATTCAGAACCTGAGTTTCATCTAATGCTATGAACAAATTAATAGCATTTGGCAGCGTGTACTGTGGCAAAGGGATTCATGGCATTTTTCTTTTCCAATGTCATGAACAGGTTGGAGGCAGAGGGATGGTGGGAGGAACCAGCTGGGGAACCACCAAGAGAAGAAGCCTCAGAGCCTGGGGAGTGGTGGTGGGACAACAATGAGGGGTCACAGGGAGAAAAGAGAGAAGACTGGGAAGAGGAGGTGTCAGAAGCTGAAGATGTAAGAGGGCTTAGTGAGCTGGAAGAGTCTGTGGCAGAGAGCAGTCCAGAAGTAGAAGCTGAAGCAGGAGGGTGGGAGGAGAGAGGCAGAGATGACTCAGGCTGATGAAAGAGTCATGAGAGTCTCCCTCACCTGCTTCAACAAGCTCCCCTCAACCCTTCTCTCCCAGAACCAGAAGAGGCATGAAAAGGGCAGAGGAGAGATTAGCGATGTGCAAACACAGTCTCTGATTGCTTGGGAAGAAACCCTGGAGAAGAAGGGGGCTTAGGTAGCTGCGGGGAGGGGGTACCTTCAGCCTCAACAACTGCTTCATGGAAGCTAGACCTACTAGAGATGAGTTGCTGGCCTCATTAGGCCTGACACTCCTGTGCAGAACGTGTTATTGCTAATAATGAGTTAACTCCAACTTGCACAGTGTGATTCACTGCTGGCTAGCTGCTGACATCAAACAATATCCAGTACTAGCTTTACCAACAAGAGCACAACTATTTTTCTCATATATATTATGTGCATACAGCACTACCACCATGCCCCTGGTTGCAAATCCATTATTTATTTCCAATATACCTGGTTTTAATCACATACACCAGTGGTGGGAAATCTTTTTCAGACCAAGGGCCACATTGCTTTCTGGGCATACTTCTGGCAGCCAAATTCCAGCAGAGGGCAGAGCCAGAGACTAGGTGGGAAAACGATTGGAAAATCTACCTTTATACATTGGACTAGTTTCTACACAGACTCATACACACATCTGTATTCAGGCAAGCAAGAGGCATTATCAGATTCCAGGCAGACGAAAAACACCCGTGGAGGGTGCAAAGGTGAGCAAGAGGAGAGAAGGTGTGGCTGAAGAGAAGGTATAGCCTAAGGAGAGTCCTCAAGACCAGCCAGAGAGGTCTGGACCCTAGAGCGGCACTTTTGGCCTCCGGTCCTGAGCTTCCATGTCCCTGATTTATATCCTGCTCTTTCATCTAAACGATAATCAAAGCAACTGACAAAAACAATGTAAATTATAATATTAATAGAATAGAATAGAATAGAATAGAATAGAATAGAATAGAATAGAATAGAATAGAATAGAATATTTGGAACTTCCTGCCTGTAGATATCAAGCAGGCACAATCACTGTACTCTTTTTTGGTTCCTGCTGAAAACATTCTTGTTTAGACAAGTCTACCCAGATGCTTAGAAAGCTGAGGTAATTTGAATCTGTTTTAGCATTTTAACTTCTGTATGTTTTAAAGTATGGTTGTGATTTTTTTAAATTGATTTTATTGTTTTATCTTTTTGTAAACCTCTTTGAGGTTCTTCACAATCAAGCAGTGTATAAATTTTATGAAATAAATCAATAAAATAAGGTAACAAGAAGAGATAAATCCTCAGTGTTAAATCCTCATGCTGGGAGAAGTACTGGCAGAGTTCACTTCTTCTGAGCTGCTTCCCACTTTGAAAATGTCAAAAATCAAATTGCCACCCACCCAAGAGCATTAGGTGGGGTGATCACCAGATCAGTTTATAAAACTACGAGGGTGGCTTTCACTGGAAACATAGCAAAGGTTTTCCAGTTGAGATGAAATTGTTATGAAAATGTTTTCTGAAATATAATCATGTTTTTGTTTTGAGTATAAATAACTTTATTTTATTTACTATGCAGTCCATATTATAGGCAACAAATAAAGTAACACTATATCTTCTTGGGTGACATAAATGTTACCATTTTCAAAAAGGTTTTTAGCATTCATATTGTGGTTTCTCCTTCAGTGATATTTAAAGCCAGTCTTTCTGTTTGTTTAAGCCTTTTGAAGTAATTTATTTTTGGAGTGTCTTCTTGGATCATCACTGTGTGCTGTTCAACGACACAGCAAACCAATATTTTAGCAGGAATTGCTGTTTTATGCAAGCATGGAATGTGACTAGAATGGTGACCCTACTAGAGCATGTTTGATAGTGTCAGGTCTCTAAAATTATTCTCAGAATGCCACTCACTGATTACTCTATTTTTCGCAGGGGCCCTCTGGCACTGAGGCACCTAAGAACCAGTAGCCAACTCCAGGGCTGCTTTTCCTTGCCCACTGAAGCACTTTGGCTCCTCTCCTTGGTTCCTTGTAGCTTTGCAATGACTAAATTTGGGGGTGCAGCCATAATTTTGTTTCTCCAGTGTCCCTGAGGCTGCATTTTCACTGTTGGTTTTGTTGTAAGCACTTTTGGCTTTATGCTGTTGTTGTTTAGTCGTTTAGTCGTGTCCGACTCTTCGTGACCCCATGGACCAGAGCACGCCAGGCACTCCTGTCTTCCGCTGCCTCCCACAGTTTGGTCAAACTCATGCTATTATATGCCTGTTGTCTTTGTCCATGGAGTTTTCTTGGCAGGGATACTGCCAAGTATCCTGCCGGTTCCTGCTCCAGGTGGATCACGTTTGGCCAAAACTCTCCACTATGACCTGTCCATCTTGGGTGGCCCTGCATGGCATAGCTCACAGCTTCTCTGAGTTATTCAAGCCCCTTTGCCACGGCAAGGCAGTGATCCATGACCACTGCCTTGGTTTTATACATCCCCCCAACTCCTCTTTCCTTTTTCCACATCTCAGGATACATCCGTCCCGTCCCATCCCACCCCGCAATCCTCATAGTACAGTGGTTTTCAACTGATGTGCCACAGTGCCCTGGGGCGCCTTGAATGATGGTGAAGGGAGCCAAGAACAGGACCAATCTCTGTACCTCCTTCTTTCGCTCCCATCTCTTAATAGATACTGTAGATTAGATTGTGTAGATTAATAGAAGTGGCCACGTGCGGTGGAAGCGAGGGTTGTGTCATCTGCAAAGCGTGCCTGATGGGAAATGTAGTTCCTGAGCCCTGCCTCCACCTTGGAGGGGGCTGCACTGTCCGCAGACAGGCTAAAGGTGAGCCTCAGAAAGTGAGGGAGCCGTGGACTCAGAAAGGTTGTAAACCTATGGTTTAACCAGCTTCCTCAACCTCAGCCCTCCAGATGCTTTGAGACTACAATTCCCATCATCCCTGACCACTGGTTCTGCTAGCTATGGATCATGGGAGTTGTAGGCCAAAAACATCTGGAGGGCCGAGGTTGAGGAAGCCTGGTTTAGGAGTTGGTACTAGGTGCCGCAGGAGAAAGCAGCTATTGGTTACTATTGCTTTGACAGCCCCCCCAAAGGATCAAAGCCTCTCGCCTGAACTGAGGGGACCTTTCCTGAAACAGAAGGATTCCTTCCACTCACAGAAGAGTTAACTCTGCACACAACCCAATGTGGAACTTTATTTTCTTGTTTTTGTGTGCAAAACAAAGCATGTAATTTAAAGTTACATATAATTGGTTAGAAGAAGCATTACCATGACTGCCAAAAATCCTGTCCCGATTTATCGAGCCCCCACTCATGTAAGACAAATCAAGTGTGAGTTTTCAGAAAGTTTGTAATCCATAATTATTTGGAACAGCATCTTTCATCTTCATCTTGCAAAGGCATTTAAAAGCAACATGGATTTGTTCATCAAAGCCTCACACATTTGAAAGATTTAAAGCTTCAGAAAAAATTGTGTACTTTCTGGTTCCTGAAATAATCTTTCCAAATGCACAGAAAGCACCCTGCTGAAGAAGACATTTTTCATTTCCTGAATGATCAGTCCTGGCGTTATTATTTGCCAGATTGCATACTTGAAAGAAGACTTGCTCACATTACTTTTTCCAGAGGCATCAATCACTTTATGTTTATGATCAGCTATGAGTTATGAATATGATCTACTGGCATATTGTACAAAGATTTCCTCATTCACCTTGCTTGATATAATAACCGTGAAAGGATTGGTAATAAAGAACTTTTTTCCCTGTTGACTTGTGTAAGAACGAACGTACAACTCGTCATCAAGATTATTACTTCACTGAAACAACCAATATCATTTTTCTTCCCACAAAAATATCCAGTTTTAAAGTTAACCCTTGTTTAGCCATTGATTTAATTGTACCTTAAGTATAAGAGTCTCGAACACTAAGAATTATGTTGGGTTGTGATTCCATTGGAACCACTGAATGAGCTAGATGGCCTGACTCAGTACAGTGGTACCTCGGGTTAAGTACTTAATTTGTTCCGGTGGTCCATTCTTAACCTGAAACTGTTCTTAACCTGAAGCACCACTTTAGCTAATGGGGCCTCCTGTTGCCGCACCGCCAGAGCACGATTTCTGTTCTCATCCTGAAGCAAAGTTCTTAACCCGAGGTACTATTTCTGGGTTAGTGGAGTCTGTAACCTGAAGTGTCTGTAACCTGAAGCGTCTGTAACCCGAGGTACCACTGTATAAGGCAGCTTCCTATTTTCTTACTCAGCAGGTGAGGCTTCAGTTAACAACACAAAAAGAGCCGGCTGGATCAGGCCAATGGCCCATCTAGTCCAGTATCCTGCTCTCACTGTAGCCAACCAGCTGCTCATGAGCCATTCCAGGCAAGCTGATTTTTGGATGCTTTGGAGTCACATGGTAAAGTGTTTCTATGCAAGTGCACATTGTAACACACACACAATTGCTTCTGCAATATCGTGTGACCATCTGCAAAGTGGATCCACTCTGTCCAAATCATAGGAAGCACATCGGAGTCTTTGGAAGCAATAACAAAAAAGCAGAGCTGCAGTAAAAAGGTTATACACATTCAAGCAAAAAGGCACCAAATAGCATCTGGTCTAATGACAAAATTGTGCAGGGACTAACTATCCTTTGTGACTAACAAAAGAAGACTGCTAGCTCCCTGTTCCACAGCAAGAGGAGGAACCCCATTTAAGCTTTCTTCTTGCCAAGCAGCCAGGGGCCAGTGTCTCACAAATATGATAAAAACCATGCTTTACTGTACTAATGTATGTGTGATTTATGCTTCTTTTTGTAAGTGGAGCACATTACAAGCAGCTGAAGTAAACAAAGTGCTTGGCTTGTGTGCCGTTATGCCTTAATCTCCTTCTAAATTATATTGCTCATTTTTAAAATGTGCACTCATAAGCTCTAGAAAGTGTTGCTTATATGCATTTTTGCTGCTGATAATCAAGCTGATGTGTGTGCTTAAGAGAACCTTGGCTTAACCCTCTATATAATTTGCTATTATTGGAAGCCAGTTGAGATGATTACTAGGGTTTGTGTTTTTTTCCATCTAGATTGTGCCAGAATCCAAAAAACAGCAGGTAGTCATACACATTATGCTTTCCTTCTTCTATTTTGTGTGTGTTGTTACAAAAGCCTAATTGGATCAAGTATGGGTCATGCGTTGGATCTTTTATTTCTAAATATGTAAAATAACACCCCTCTTCATCTAAATGCCTGTCCTTGGTTTGTTGAGGCTATCTGTTCCATATTTCATAACTGGCTGGAATCACCTTTTTTGGAGAAGTAAAAGAATTGGGCAGGGGAGAGGGATGAGTAAGTATTAGTGCAGAGATGGGGAAGATGTGGCCCTACAGATGTTTTTGGACTCCCATCTCTCATTACCCCCAAATAGCTTGGTCTATAATCAGGAAGGGATGCGGGTGGTGCTGTGGGTTAAACCACAGAGTCTAGGACTTGCCGATCAGAAGGTTGGCGGTTCGAATCCCCGCAACGGGGTGAGCTCCCGTTGCTCGGTCCCTGCTCCTGCCCACCTAGCAGTTCGAAAGCACCTCCAAGTGAAAGTAGATAAATAGGTACCACTCCAGTGGGAAGGTAAACGGCGTTTCCATGCACTGCTCTGGTTCGCCAGAAGCGGCTTAGTCATGCTGGCCACATGACCTGGAACCTGTACGCCAGCTCTCTCAGCCAATAAAGTGAGATGAGTGCCGCAACCCCAGAGTCGGTCACGACTGGACCTAATGGTCAGGGGCCCCTTTGCCTTTACTTATAGTCAGGAAGGATAGGGGCTATAAACCAGGTGTGGGGAACCTTTGGCTTTTGGATGTTGCTGAACTACAATCTCCATCATCCTTGGCCATTGGCCATGCATGCAGGGGCTGATGGCAGTTGTAGTTCATCAACATCCAGGAGGCCAATGGTTCCCGCTACTGCTTTAGTCCATTGATATCTGGAAGGCCACAGGTTAGCATTCCCTGTCTTTAGGAAATAGAATATTTCAGAACATGACAGGTCTTTAAAAACAAATGTTCCTTCCTTCGGAATACCCCAGCTTTGTAGCTGAGCAGACCAGACAGTACCTCCCCAGAGGGACCCTTATTTTTGTAATTGTGATCTGGCAATCTTACTGTGCTCATTACTCTGCTCCTTAGACCAAATCCTCTCTCAGTGTAAATTAGAATAACTAGCTTTGATGGGAACTGCAGTCGTTTACATTGTCTAAGGAGATGGTCCTGTGAAAATGACTCTGGTTTTTTTTTGCCAGCAGGAATTCAACTCAGCTCTTGTTCAATTTTCTGCTTCAAGATAATGGAAAAAAATAGGTGGGGGGCAGAGGGAAACCATGTACACCACCTTGAGCTCATGGGAGTAGAGGTGAGATATAAATGTAACAAATAAATAAAAATGAACAACAAACAACAGGTTCTAGCAATAAATCCCATACGTGAACTCAGGGTGTTGTCATTTCTGCAAGAGTATCTATGTAGGTAAATACAATTCTTGTATTAAAAAATCAAAAAAGCCTCTCTCCAGCACACATATTTTGCTCACTTTTTTTCTGTGTAATTTGCAGTGCATACATCATAAGCAATATATTTCAGTGGTGGCTTTACATAGGTAACAATTATGGAAATGTGCTGATAAAATGCATCTTTTACAGCTGTAATTCTGTGTATTAGGAGCATTTAATGGAGGGGTAGAGGCAATGACCCAGTTCCTCAGCTTGCTTTCTGCTTCCAGTCGTGTGGTAGCAACATTTGTGTCATGCCACTTTGAGGTGCCTTGGTTCTTCCACCTCCTTCAGGCCAGACAGTAAAAGGCCCCACACTACCCAGAGGTCCTCTGCCAGACAACAAAATGTGGATGCAGTGGAAGCAATAAAGCTATCCTTCTTTGCTGCCTTCACTGCCACCAGGTAGGCTCAGTGTTCAATTGCACTCAACCAGAATTTTCCTCTGCTCACGTTTGAGCCACCCCTCAGCTTGTTTCCTCGCCCTAAGCTCTGGAGTATACCAAGGAGCCAAAGGGGTTCCACGAAGCAGAAGAACATGAGATATACTGTCACCATGCCATTCCCCTCCCATTGAGGTCAATAGAAGAGAAACTTCCTGTACAGCAATTCTGGAGCTGATGTACACCCGCCAATTGTCCTGATTTGACCGGGACATTGCTGACAAAAGCCGCAAGCAGTGAGGTCACCTGGTGGGACGGCATGATGGAGGCAGGGGATGCCCTAGATTTAGGTTAGAAGAAGTTGGAGGGTATGATGCTTTAAAGGTGTGCCATGGATGGGGGCACGCTTGTGGCTTGAAGGCATAAGTATGCTTCTCCTCTATGTTCTTAACTGCTGTGGCTGTCTCCCATGTCGTCCTCCGCCCCCGCTTTGCAATATGTGAACACTGCATTTTGTCTCAGCTATATTAGTCTATCGCTATTCCCGTCCCACGTCCATGGGGAGCAGCGTCTTGCACACGTGCAGGAGAGGCACTTGCCACCCCTACACACAGTTAGGCTCCCTGTTGGCAAAGGCTACAACTCTGTCCTTTGAAGCCACCTTTTGCCTTTTGGCACCTGTGGAGATTGGCGGCAACAAAGAACCTTCTAGGTTTGTTGTTTGGGCCTTAAACACGTAATTAGAAGTGAATGTTCTTCTCTGTTTATCAATAATGCAGATTCAGCACAGCTCCTCCGCTGTTTGTGCAGCTATTATTATGCAGCACAATATGTTCACACTGACAACACAGCCCCGATTAATAATTTAGCCCTGATCTGGAGGAGTCTGTCACATTGAGCAACGGCTTCCGTCACCAAGTTTGTAGTTTGGCATTCACAGACAGGGCCGGATCAAGGCCTCTGTTAAACGTGCCGTAGGCTACATGCCCTGTAATGTAACAATGGGAGAGAGATCCCATGTGAAGTGTGGACCTATGCCTCTCCTTGTGTTTGCTCAGTTCATTTAAAGTCAGCATGTAGCTATTCTTGGGACACAGTGGAGGCTGCTGGAACCTAGTGGGGCATCAAGGAGGTCCCATGGGGGGCACCTAGGTCTCTATCCTCCTCTCTTGTGACAAGGATGTAATACTAAATCAACCACTCTGTGGCTTGCTTCCCTGTTCAATTAAGAGAGGATTCTGATACAACTTACTCTCATGTGAGTGGACAGAGGATTGCAGGTGGCACTCATCATCCCGGGTGACATATAGTGAGCTTCATTGCTGAGCGAGGTTTTGAACCCAGGTCTCCCATGCCCTAACTGAACAGTCTTACCACTTAACCTGTACACAATGCAATCAAGTAGGGTTGCCAACTGATCAAAAGAATGGCCAAGCCTGCTCAGAAATCTACAGCTGTAAGCTGATTTATCTGTGCAGATAAGCATCAGCAGAGAGTCATGTCAACCCCTGTTAAAAACACAAAAGCAGGCCAGCTTGCTTCTCCCAATATGTTGGATGTTAACATTTACTGTTGAAGTAATTATGCTAGTGCTTATTTTTGGGCTTCCACCCACACACTCTTGCTCAGAAGTCTGCAAATAAGCTATATCCAGGCATGCTATTCCACTTACATCGAAGCACCCACAATATTGTTGGCCAGCTACTTGAAAGCTCTAATCCACTTTCCATATTTGTTTACCTGCATCTTTCATTCTTCTGACTGCACCTTATCTTTAAGAGTACAAATTAAAGCGTAACACAGATGTTTCCAGAAAGGGAGCCCTGTTGATATTCCACAATCTGACAGTGTACAGTTTTGGATGGATAATAAAGCATTGAACATCCATCCAGAACTTCAAAGAATACAGACCCAAGCATTCTAGCCAGAAATGTATTTCAGAGGCGTAACCATGTTAGCCTATTGTGCCAATAAGAACAAAGAGTCCTCAGGCACCCATGGCCAAGGAAGGCACATGTCTGATAGTGAATTCTTTATTGACAAAAGCATGCACTTATAGCAATTCCAATGGTGCCCCAGATACACCCACATACTTCCTTCTGGCCTCTAGGCAGCAGTCCCAGGGCTGTGCCCTGCGGAGCAGTTGCAGCAACAGTGGGGGCTACACACCCCAACCAGCTTCTGTACCATCGCCTGACAGGGTGCATGCACACAACTTGAGGCTTTTCCTGTGTTGAAGGCATCGCTGCTCTTCTGTCTTCAAGCCCCTCCTGGTTCTAGGAGGCAGCAGGGTGGGGGATGATGGGGATTCGATTGGCCTGTCCCTTGCCTGAACAGCCTCTTCCTCCAACATATCCTCCCTGCCCATCTCTGTCTCTGACAGCTCTGAGCATTCCTCTTCCCCCTGCCTAGGCTTCTGCCTCACGGGTGGCACCAAACCCCATATAACGCTGGCCTGGACCAATGCCACACATGTGTCAGGCACTGGCAGCTTCATGGTGGCATGTATCTGGTAGTGTTACCATCTTCAGCTAATTGTTTTGATTTTTTTTTAGTGCTAATGTACAAACTCAACTGATACAAGGGTACCATGTTTGGGGAAGGGTTGCAGCTCACTGGTTAGAGCATCTGCTTAGCATGCAGAAGGTCACAGGTTCAATCCTTGGCATCTCCCAAGTTAGGCTGGGAGAGACTCTGAAACCCTAAGAAGTCCCTGCCAGTCAGTGTAGACTATACAGTGGTACTTCGGGTTGCATATACTTCAGGTTACAGACTCCGCTAACCCAGAAATAGTGCTTCAGGTTAAGACCTTTGCTTCAGGATGAGAACAGAAATCGTGCTCCGGCGGCACAATGGCAGCGGGAGATCCCATTAGCTAAAGTGGTGCTTCAGGTTAAGAACAGTTTCAGGTTAAGAACGGACCTCTGGAATGAATTAAGTACTTAACCAGAGGTACCATTTACTGAACCTGATGGACTGATAGTCTGACTTGGTATAAGGCAGCTTCATTAGTATGATACAGAAAGTTTCTGCTGGTAGACACTGAATCAGTGTAGAGATTTTCTGCATCTTTCCTTACATGGATGGTGGCACCACCCAGGCTTGGTCTAATCTCTTAAGGAGACCATGTGTCCTACTATACAGAGAACAGTCCCTGGTTTGATGCCCTGGTTGGTCCAAGTCCCATTCCAGATAAAGTACCATAAGAAAGGAGGGCTTGAAGTTGCCAATCAACAGTTAGCATCTAGACAGCAGACAATACAGGCAGGCAGGCCACTTGGTTGCAGTCTTCTTTGCTATGGCAAAATGTATCGTGTTTCTATTTAAATTACAGTTATGATTTCTAACTTTACATGTGCACATTTTTTGCAAATCTGTGCCTCCTTTTGTCCATGTTTTCAGTGATGCATTTCCTCTGCTCCCCTTTTTTGTGGGGAGGGGATGAGCCAGGAGTGGCCAAATTCCACTCCCCATGAGTAGCTGGGGAAGGGAATTTGGAGAGGTGAAATGGCAGAAAAGGAGTGAATTAACCACCACCATCTTGCATTTGCGTCTTGGGATGTGTACACACTGTACATTTAAAACCACATTAATAACTCATAGACCCCAGAATATTGGGGGGAAACTCATGTGCATTTAAAGTATGTCTTTAAGATTTATTTATTTAGAATATTATGTGTACTCTTTGCAAACTTCAGCCTGGCAAGAACCAGCTCCAAATTATTGCATAGACCTTCTGGTGAGGGGCAGTTTGCCGTTCGCTGCTCCCTTCTCCTGGGGAGGGCGGGTTATAAATAAATTATTATTATTATTATTATTATTATTATTATTATTCCCAGGGCTCAGTGGTGGGAGGTAGTACAGAGGAAGAATAGCCAGGACCCCCTGCCATGACATCACCTGGGGCTGCCCTTAGGTCTCAGGTTTGGGTCCTGAAATCTCAGGATGCTTCTGACCTGGCAGACCTAACTCTTACAAGCTATTTTTGTTTCCTGAGTCAAAGGACAAGATGCAACCCCTGCTATGTGCAGAAGGTGACCAGATGGGCCATCAAATCTTACTTCAAAAGTGGCAATGCAACAGCATTCCTCACCATGCCTCTTGGCACACACAACTGGCTCTCCTTACCTACCCGCCCTCGGCATCTGCTGCCTGATATGGCCACATCACTTTACTTTACCTAACAGTAGGGCCATCTCCAACCGCACTTCAAATACTTCAGGGTCTGGATTGAATGCCAGACTAAAAAGCATTTGCACTGGGCTGTGTAAAGTTCCCCTAGTGTTGTTATCTCAGAAGGACTATCATTGGACCAAAGGAAGCTGGAGTGGTGGCTTGTGGCCACCAGGACTAGTTGGGTAGAAAGGCAGGGAGATCAGCAGTAACTGGAGCCAAAGCCATTGACAGATGGAACCAGCCAATTCTAGTTTTGTCCCATGCTCCTCCCTGCTGAGTTCTACAAGGGCAGCACTGAGACTAAGGAGAAGAAGGAAGCTTACGGCCACTGCTGCCTTCTGTACTGGTTGTAAGGGGCAGACTAGTGGGGCAGTGACTTATTTGCCCTAATGAACCAACCACCATTGAGAAGCTGCCCTATGCCAGATCAGAGTATTTTGTCTATCTAGCTCAGTGTTATCTATGTTGGATAGCAGTGGTTCTCCAGGGTCTCAGGTGGAGATCATCCACCTCAATGACTACCTGATCTTTTAAACTGGAGGTGCCAAGAGGGATTGCACCTGCGACCTTCTATACACCACTGAGCTCCAACCCTCCTGGACACCATGTCACAGGAAGGAGAAAATTTCTAGAGACTTCAGTTGCATAAACCAGCCCTTTGCATGCATTTTGGCGTGTAAACGAATAGCTGAGGTGTACAGCACAATTTGGTCGCTTGGAATCGCTCAATATCAAATTAACTTCAGATGTGCTCAGATTTATCTGTTGCAGAAGGCAAATGCCAGGCCAAGTAGAAGATAAATTTGATATGCTTGCAATGCAAAGGCCATTTTGTGAGTGGAATTATAAACGTCCTTTTAGAGGTATTAACTTCCCCCGTGCTTACAAAAGGAAACCAAATATTTTTGCAGTTGGTCTGAGAAATGTTTGATCCAAAACTTATTTTTCACACTGGAATGTTTGAAGCATCCAACATATTTGGCCCATGATGAAAATGTCTGTCTCTGTTGCTCGGCTGCTGTTGTTTTTCTTCCTCTCTACATCATCTGCGCTGTGCACAAACAAGCGAGAGCCGTTCCATTCCACTCATTTATCTTATGTTCTGTGCTGAGCAAAGGGAGAGTGTTTTCCTTTACATTCCCATTAGCTGCTGCAGCTAAAGACAATTAGGGGGAGCAAACGGAATAGATTAAGAGAAAATTAGCTTGGTTGCAACACTGCTGGAGCCTGTTGGCATAAAACTACATTGTGTTTGACAGTGGGGATGGTGATATTTTTACTGCACTGACACTTTTTGGTCTAAGACGTAAAATTATAACATAAACAGCTTCTTTGGAATAAATAATTATAGGTAGTAACTCAGCTGCAGGATTGCAGGAAGCAATGATCATACCTTTAAATCAGGCATAGGAAAACTTGGCCCTCCAGATGTTTGGGACTACAACTCCCATCATCCCTAGCTAACAGGACCACTGGTCAGGGGTGATGGGAGTTGTAGTCCCAAAACATCTGGAGGGCCGAGTTTGCCTGTGCCTGT
Organism: Podarcis cretensis; assembly: GCF_951804945.1. Lineage (NCBI taxonomy): Eukaryota > Metazoa > Chordata > Lepidosauria > Squamata > Lacertidae > Podarcis > Podarcis cretensis. Next base: position 23,093,420 of record NC_137181.1, read on the forward strand.
TCTAAATCCATTATGCTACATGGCAGGGTTGGCTAACCTGTGCCCCCCCAGATGCTGCTGTGCTACAGCTCCCATCATCCCTGTTGACCATGCTGGCTGGAGCTGATGGGATTTATAGTCCAACCACATCTGGAGGGACACTCCTACTCTTTTTCCAACATATGGAATACAAAGAATTGTAAGGCCAGATTTCATCTAATCTTCCCCATCCCTGGAATCCCTTGCTTGTAAAATTAATCCTCATCATAACAAACATTGGAAACTTCCTTATCCCAGGTTAGACTGTTTCTTCATCTAGCCCAGTAGTGTCATCTCCGACAGGCAGCAGTTATCTAGGGCCCACCTGCACTATGCATTTAAAGCAATGGCGTTTCGCTTTAAACCATCATGACTTTTCCCAGAGGATCCTGGAAACTGCAGTCTATTTAAGGTGCTGTGAGGAAACCCCTGCTCCCCTCACAGAAGTATAATTCTCAGAGTTCCCTGGGAAGAGGCATTGATTGGTAAACCACTCTAGGAATTGTAGCTTTGGGAGTCAATAGACCTCTAAGGCAGAGAGCACTACCTCTAAGTTGGAATCAGATTTCTGAAGACAGAAACTGTACCCTAAGCTTCTTCACCTCCTCCTCCTTTACTGGAGCCAATCACTCCAGATGCTGGCAGATCCATTCCAGCCTTTTTATTCTCTCTCTCTCTCTCTCTCTTCACTGGGTCCATGCTTTCTTTGAAATGTCAGAGTGAGTCTGGGCACACCCAGCACATACCCTAGACACATGTATGCTTGATTTTAACATATACTGTAGTTGTCTCTGGTATTTCCCCAGTCTTTGACAGACTGATCCCTGATGTCTCTGTACAGCCCATTTGTTGAGTTCCTGATCAACTTTCAAGATAGTCAAAACCATTGTTAACAGGCTCGTTCTGAACCATAGTTTTCAGCAGGTGGTGCCTCTTACTGAACACACACACATTGTATCTCTGTATTTATTTAAAGGTACATTCTTCCATCTTATCAAATGGCACCTTATCAGCTGTATTCCATGGAGGCAAATTTAAGACTGCTGTATGTATATAAAATATTTGTATAGCCTTTTGCCTCTGTTGGCTCTGCAAAGATAATGCAGAATACTTCCTCCTTATACATGAGTAACGGAAGTGTTTACACAGGCCAGGCCAGATATATGCAAAAGGAAGACAGGTAAGTTGATAAATTGACTAGAGGGTTGCACAGATGCAGTTTAAGCCTTTCTTGTCTTGCACCAATGCATATAATGAAATGAAAAGAGAATAAATAACCCTATCTCCATTGTGTAGATAGAAGGACAAATTTGTCTGAAGGGAGAAGAAGAAGAAAATGCAGAAGCCACTTTAATTAACAAAGGTGAAACATTTGTAATGTGTGTTTTGGATTTATCTCAAAACAAGTATAGTTGTTTCTCAGAGTTTGCAAGAGGGTGTGAAACCAGCTGTTTCCTGTATGAGGCTTCCTCTAGTATAACCCATTACTATGGAAGAGAAAAAGAAAGGATTCTCAGCGCTTTATCTTTATTTTACCCTAACAAGGCAGCTATTTGCTTTAGGCTGTGCAGTAGGGGAACAGGGCGAGCCCTAGACCAAATGGTACTGCAGGCAAGGAGGCGTGGCTTCAATCCGCCTACTTTTCTAATAAGAAAATGTACTTGCACCCCATTTCATGATTTTGATGCACAGTTTGCATGCATGATTTATCCCTGCCATATAAGATGATAAATTTGCATACCTGGATCTATAAATCTGTACTTATTCATGCAATACGAACTGTTTGTACCTGCTTGTTTCAGCTACTGAGTGGACAATTGAGGAGATGATCTGTAACAGATGCACCTACCCCCCTGGTCCAGAAGCCTCCAAGCTTGCAGGCCCAGGGAGTCAAATGGCACTTTGCTTGATTGCAGTGAATGTAGTATGGGCAAACTATTAAGATGTAGCCTGGCTGATTGCAGTATTTTTAGGCTGCTTTGCAGTGCCGCCCCTCCCAAGGCAACACACTGGAGTTTTAAAATGGCACTGGTGACAGAAAGCTGGGGGAGGGCTGATTTTCCCTGGCACTTAGCTGTCTTGCTTCTGCCTAACCTTTAGCTGTGATACTTATTTTCATTTCTCTGCGCAGTTCGTGTATGTATTTTTGTAGTTATTGGCTGCCCTAAAATAATTCTAGTCACAATTTAACTAGTCATAATTTTAAAATCCAATAAAATGCAGCATATACAGGAACTATAGGATCAAAAAAAGAGAGACTAGTTTAAAAACAGAGAGCCGAGTGGCACAACTCTGCAGTCTTAAAATAAAATTAAAACAGGAACCAGTATTTTACTCATACCTTTTTGGCATTATATTTGAAAGAGTGCCATTGAAAAGTGACAGAAAGGGGGAGGGGGGCAGTGCACCAAGGCTGGGATAGAGAGGCAACATCTTGCTACTTTTTTGTACCTCACCTGAAACCTTAAAGGTAAAGGTAAAGGGACCCCCTAGCCATTAGGTTGTCGTGACTAACTCAGGTTGCGGCGCTCATCTCGCTTTATTGGCCGAGGGAGCTGACGTACAGTTTCCGGGTCATGTGGCCAGCATAACTAAGCTGCTTCTGGCGAACCAGAGCAGCACATGGAAACACCGTTTACCTTCCCGCCGGAGCGGTACCTATTTATCTACTTGCACTTTGATATGCTTTCGAACTGCAAGGTTGGCAGGAGCAGGGACTGAGCATCGGGAGCTCACCCCATTGCGGGGATTCGAACTGCTGACCTTCTGATCGGCAAGTCCTAGACTCTGTGGTTTAACCCACAGCGCCAGCCGCGTCCCTTTACCTGAAACCTTAGGTGATGACAAAATGCAGCCCTCCTAATAACACTGCTGAAAGCTTTTAACATGCAAGTTGTTATTCTTTTGGACTCTGTTTTGAACAACTGAAACACTGCATTGATGCAAACACAGAATGATCCATAGCAGTAGAGAGAATCCCAACATAATGAATTGAAATTTGTAAAATGCTTTGATATTGGCACTACAGGCATATTAAAAAATTAAAATATATGTTATTGTTTATTTCCTCGGGTGCATTCTTAGAATGGCATTATCAAATATCACACATCAGAATGGTTCTTTTTAACCACTGAGTCTAACTTTCCTACTTGTGTCTGAACAGCTGAACACAATGGAGATTCATGTGCCATAGCTAAGTGGATCTGTTCAAATAATTTGTAATGGTTGCACAACAATAATTGGGCAACAAAGGATTTGTCTTTGTTGGTGTTTTTTGTCCACCTAATTCTACTGAATAAAAAGCCCTCTCTAAAATGTAACGGAATAACAAATTGACAGGCTGGAGCAGAATATTACACCACCATCTGTTGTTGGCATTGAGATTGTGGTAAACATCTCAAGTGCAATTCAGAGAGCTCAGCAACAACACACCTGGGATTAAAACTCAAGCTGTGTTTTCCGGCAGTTGGGTTTCATCCACAATCTATATATAGTCCACACTTTTCCAGCCTCCTAACAAAACTTAGTTGTAGTTATCTGCTGGCCAAATTAATTGCCAAATGATCACAAGCACTCCATGACCACAGTTGGGTAATACATTCATTAAGACCAACCAAAAAGTTATTTTAAAATGGCAAACTTTCAAGGTGACAAACATGCTTCTCCACACACTCCATCCTACCCTCACAACAACCCTGTGAGGTAGGTTAGACTAAGAAATCGTGACCTGTCTGAGGTCACCACGTGAGCTTCCTAGCTGATGTGAGATTTGGTCTCTGGGGTTCAAGCCCGACATTTTGACCACTATGCCACAATGGCTCTTAATTTTAAATTGCTCAGCTGTAGACTTTGGAGGGCAGGAGGGGGTGTTATGGTGTTTTATATGACCTCCTGTGGTTCTCTTGATTGCAGTTATTGGCTTATCTAGGCTGTGCATACACTCCTGTTTACTTTGCATCCTGCATGCTCACACTGCTGTTTTGGGTAGCAATGTACACATGACATTAGCCACAATCCATATCTATACTATATCTATCCTGTTCTTTCTTATGAAATACTGTTTTTGATGCATTTCCCCATAAACCAGCTTCGCTTCAACTTGAGAAAAAAGGACAACTGCATTTTATGCTGGTAACAATGCAGGAGGCAGCAGTTATGAGTTACAAGTCTCTGTAGCCACAGCAGGCGCTGTGATTCTCCAGCAGTTTGACTTCACTCCTGAAGACGCACTCCATTGCCTCTTCAGACAGATTAATGTCAACAAATACATTCTATAGGAATAGTTCTTTAACTTCCTGGGAGCTCTTTAAAACATAGATGGGGAACCTGTGTCCCTCCAGGTGTTGCTGGTCTCTATAATTCTCATCAGCTCCAGTCAGCATAGCCAAAGGTCAGAGATGATGGAAGTTGTAGTCCAACAACATGGGGAGTGGGGCTCACATTCCCCTTCTCTAATTTAAGAACTTGTAGGTAAATGGATTTAGAATACAGCAGCTTGAACATTTTGAGGCATCTAATCATAGCCTGCATTTTTATTGAGGCTTGATCAGGGCCTGTATTTTAAAATGAGCTTAAAGATCTTCAAATGTTTCATGCCAGGCAGAAGAGCAGCTGCCTAAGAACCTTGGCAATGTTTTTCCTCCTAGACAAGGGGCCCCCCTGATTTATAGCAGAAAACAATTCTCAAAGTCGTAAAAAGGGAATTACAGGCTGACAGCCAAGGTTACACTGACCCTACATATTACAGAAGATAAAAAAGCAGAGAAAAACATAATTAAGAGTGGGTAAATAGTAAAATAAAACCATGTGCCTCCCATTAAACTTGAGCCATATTTTCCTAAGGTTCAAAGGTCAAGAGCAATGGAAAAGCATCTAGCTGGCAGAAAGGAAGAGAGTATTTTGGGAAGCCTTTTTCTAAAGTTGTTTCTTTCTTAAACTGAGATCCTTTTAAGATTTCTTTTCCTTTTAAAAAGCTATCTATGTTATGTATTAAATATATTGGCTTAAATGTAATTATGCAAAGGAATTAGAAGCTAAGAAATGTTAAATCCTTATGCTAGATTCTTATTTCATATAGTTGGAAGAGATCACAGGGGCCATCAGCCACCAGCCTAGCCCCCCTGCCAAGCAGGAAACATCATTAGAGCATACATATGGTTGTCAGGCCTTTGTTTAAAAGACCTTCAAGAGAAGGAGATCTTTCAATGATGATGTAAATTCAAGATCCTTGACATCTGTTTAAGATAAAAAATTAAGATTAACCATCTGTTTTGGAGGGCAATAGGGCGAGGTGAGCTGGTAATTAAGGTTCCTTGTTGAGACACATGTAAGATATATTACTACTTATTTGTCATTTATAGATAGAAGAATATATATCTTTTTGTTTCCCATAAAAGGACAAGAGGAAATGGGTGTATCTTTTGTGATTGGTTCTAGCAAACAGCCAATAGGAATTTCAACCAGGCTGATTGGACAGAGGCAGCCACAGGAGGAGCAAGGGGGCTGGATTAAGGAAATATAAGTGCTGGCCAGAATGGCAGGAGGCCAGGCCAGAGCTTGGTAACCATATACCACTGTGCCTCATTTATTTGTCTGACAAATAAATTATTATTTTAATTTCTCTATTGCTGCGTTGAATATTTCATTCCAGCTAAGCGTTAACCACAAGCAGGGTGCTACATTTTTTCAATCTGACATTAAGTTATAAAACTTAATGCTTGGCCATCTCTATTTTACATTATTCTTCAGAATACCCAGGGGAAGTCTGGGAATCACTTTTTGATTCCCCAAAGGTGGGAATCAGGTGTAGGCTTTTATTTTATTTTTTTAGATTACAAATGTGTTTCTTTTTAAACCAAACAGCTTGATCTTATACCTGTTTACTCCAAAGCAAGTCCCACAGAGTTCTAACTCCCTAGCCAAACCAACACACAATGGGTGTTATTTTCCTCATATGAGAATTAGTATTAAATTTTCCACATCCGAACAAACAGTGTTGATATTTTCACAGAAAATGGATTGTACACTGGAGACTACTGAGATCTTCCCAGTCTAATTAAGATATACTTGAAAATGAAAAGATAGGGCTTTTTGGACATAATTCTACAAACACTTACTCTCTAACAGTCTTGAGACCAGGCTAAATAACAGTAAGCAAAGGGCAGGAATGATTCCAAGCTACTATGGGCCACTCTTTAACTTATGCATTAACAAAAAGAAGCTAGCATTCAGCTTCCCATTCAGTTCTGGCACCTGAAGCTGATGTCTCTATGTCCATTGACTGATATGGAACTGATTCGCTGTAATGATTCTTTGGTTTGCAGTACATTGCCTTTCTGTGAATCACCAGCAACACAGCAGTGACTCAGGCCCTGTGCTATTATTGTCAGATGCAGATTAATTAGCTGGAGAGGATCTGGGGTTGTCCCCAGTGCACAAGAAGGTTGGTGTGAAAATAGCAGCTATTATTTATTGGTGTGTGGAAAATCAAATGCCAATTCCCACATGAGGAGGAACATAAAGTATATCGGTGATAAAAATAAATCGAGTAGATGAATCTGACGGGGAGGTAGATTGGAAAGAATAGATTAAGAAACCTATAAGGGGGTGAAAGAAGAAAAGGCAGAATGGAAGATGAGTCTTAAAAGAAAAAGATAAGATATAAAATGGTAGGTGGAGAGAGAAAATAGAACAGTGATGATAGTGAGCCTTAATGAGGAAAAATTCTCAATGCCAGTTCTTGACTTGGGATGAAATGATTTGTCAATTTTGGCTCTCTTGGTTTCTCCTTTTTCCAGTTATAAATTCAGTTATCCACAGTTTGCAGCAATTTGATTTTTTTCTTTAAAAAAAAAACCCTAATGAAAATCCATCACCATTTAGTGCATATTTCCCTAATAAATACATTTTCAAATGCAGTTTTGACAAATGTACACATTCATGTAAGCAATTTCCTTAATATAATGCATTTGCATATGCTATTTTAACCAATACATTCGTTTTTATGCAAACTTTCCCCTACTATACACATTTTTTAAACATGGGTTGGTTGGTGAACTGCATAACAAATCTCAAATAAGTGCAAATTGCATGTTTGATTTGCATACTGTTTCAGAATGTGCAGAAGTGATAGATTTGGCTTCAAATTGGACCTGAATTGAATTTCTGTCCCATACCTAGTCTTGACCATAGTTGAGGGTTGGGAAATGTTTTGTGACCCTCCTGATGTCTTTGGACAGAATGATGTCTTTTGGACAGGTGATGATGGGAGGACCACAAGTCCCCCCATCACAGAAATAAATTGAGTAGTGTGTGTTTTTTGTGTGTTGTGGAGGAACTTCAAAACATTTCCCAAACTATCAGAGGCAGAAGGTCTTGGTTTGTATCAGGGCTTGCCTGGGAGCTAGCATGGGCAATGAGAGTGCTGAATATGTATTGGAGTGGGGGGACGACAACAATCTAGGTCCCCATCCCATCTGCATAGAGCCACGGACAGGCAGGGAGAATTGTGCTGACTGCAAGAATTTATTCTAGTCTTACTTGTTTTCAAGTAATATGTTTAGGATCAGGATGATAGATCCTAAGATGAGGTCAAGTGCACATGAGGCTTTGTGAAATTTCTCCCATAAGTCCCAAGCAGCACATTGTAAAAGGGAGAAGGATGGAAACATGGGTAGGCTTGTGACAAGAAGATAGCTATGAGTGTGTTCAAGACAAAAAAAATGTTTTTCCCCCAGTCAGATGTGTACATTACTGAAGGAGCACATCACCTTCAAACTTTAAGTTTAGTTTAGTTTTTAAAATGAGAGATGTGCACAGGAGGCCCATGTTGTGGTTTGCATTGTTTATTTTTGTTTGTTTTAAAATAGGGCATGGCTGAGTGCTCTCATGCTGCGGTTGTACAGCAGAGGAGCACACAGTTTCTAAAAAAATCAAAACGGAAATAATAACCTAAGATCTAGGAGGCACAGGTCCTAATTATATCACAAATAATATTCATCTGGTGCCTATGGTGATAACTTCCTCGATGCAGCGATTTTATTTGCTTGTTTAAACAATTTGTTTGCCACTTGGTTGCAAGTGTCTTTTAAGTGGTGCACAAGAAATAAAATACCAAAAAGATAACAATCCCATTAGAATTATAAAAGAAGACTTCAGTTCAAATGCCTGCTGGAGCAATCAATCAATCAATCAATCAATCAATAATAAAAAGCAATAAAAATAAGTAATCTTGGGAATGAGGATAGGAGCATTACTCCCCCCCCCCCAAGAAAAAACACAATACCAGAAGCACAGAATTGTAGTAAGAAATTATGCATAACAGTTAGTTACCCATGCTGGTACCTATTTCAGATTTTAAATTGATTCTATTTGGCAGTTTTTAAATAGTTTTATATGTAGTTGGCTTTTGTTAAAAAAATGATTTTATATATGCAATTGTTTAACTGTTTTTATAAGTGTTTTTATACAAGTTTTTATTGTACTTTAAATCATTTTGAGATGCCTCAGAGGATGTGATTAATTAATAACAAAAAATTAGAGACAGCTTAGCCATTCATCACACACACACACACACACACACACACACACACGCATGCACCCCCTGTTTAACCACTCTTAACCAAATTAGCCTTACAATGATGAAAACCAGCTACCCTAGTCTTTTAATTTAGAATAAGGAAAGAGGTCCTTACCAAATCCTGATTTTTCCCTCTGCCAAGGTGAGTTACTTGGATGCAGTAGTGTGGAGACACTTGACTATTTGATCAAGAGTTTGGGGACTGGCTTTACGAGATGATGCTAATGTGGGTATTTTTGTGAAGTGAGTCATTTGTTTTGGCTGATCCTTGCCTCTTTTGTGCTCACAGATTGTGTAACTCTGCATAACAATTTCCTTGTCATACAGTAGGTGTGAAAGAAGGGAATGAAACACCCTCGACCTTCCTCTTCTTATTATTATTTTCCATGCTGTGTATTCTGTCTCTCATTCCTTCCCATAGTTGCTGTGTCCTGTCAACTCTTATCTTGGCCTCGTTCCTCTGAGACATCACCAGCACCAGCATTATAAATTAAGATTATTATGTTGTTAGAATTCTTACACTGCCTTTCATCTCAAAAAGAAATACCAAGCCTGTTCAGAAACAAATAAAAACCAACAGCAACATAGCAAGAATAGAGAACCAACTGTGCATGGGTCTGTTTCTTCCTTGTATTTGTGTATTTCTGCAATGTATACTTTGCAGCTGCTAGGAGTGCATCATGGGCCTCACGTAACTTCTAACACTACAAATATGGCTTTCTGGCAACGGAATAATAATAATAATAATAATAATATAGTAATTTATTATTTATACCCCGCCCTTCTGGCTGGGTTTCCCCAGCCACTCTGGGTGGCTTCCAACAAAACACTAAAATACAACAACCTATTAAACATTAAAAGCTTCCCTAAACAGGGCTGCCTTAAGATGTCTTCTAAAAGTTTGGTAGTTATTTTTCTCTTTGACATCTGATGGGAGGGTGTTCCACAGGGCGGGCGCCACTACCGAGTAGGCCCTCTGCCTGGTTCCCTGTAACTTGGCTTCTCACAGCAAGGGAACTGCCAGAAGGCCCTCGGCGCTGGACCTCAGTGTCCAGGCAGAACGATGGAGGTGGAGACGCTCCTTCAGGTATACTGGAGTAATGGAGAAGGAACACCATTTGAATGGCAATGTCTATCAACTTGAGGGTGCTAGCCTCCTTAAATATGGGGGCGGGGGCAAGGACCTTGGCATCTAGAAGTTGGCTACTATGACAGCCAGCATCTATCAGAAACAGGAAGAATGTGATGCTTCCTGAGCTCAGTTCTCTGAGGCAGGTTGGACATCTTGAACAAAAAATGGTGAGTGGGCTTATTATGCAAATGCATACTTCTCTATGCCACCATATAATTCACACGCCTTTTTTGCAAGCAATTTGCATGCTTTATTTTCATGATATTACTTTCACAGGTGTCTTCAGACACAGATATCATGATTCACCAGTGTGAATTCTCACCTTTGTATTTAAAAAGTATTGTGAGAAACACTTAGCAAAGAGGAACAACTACTCCCACAAAGTAGAGAAATTAATATGCTTGATTCCTAAAACAACAACAAAAATATCACTCCTTATTGTGGATCATTCACTACCAAAGGAAGGAGGGGACTGTCTAAATTACACGTGGAACAATCCTTCAAGAAAATTTCTACCTCTCACCCTCTTTTTTTTTTTTAACTACTGGACAAAGAAGAAAGACACCTGGAAAGAGTATTCTAGGGAAGTAAACACTGAGTGTGGGCATTCTTTATGCCCACATTTATGCCCACATTTCTCAATGGATCAGGGTAAAACTGCCACCTTCACATCTAAGCCCCACCGGCTGAATTCAGATACAACACTAAACTGTGGCTTAACCTTACAAGACCAAGCTTCAGTGAATCTTGAATGTGCATGTGTTCTCCAGCATGGCTGCAAGGAGGCGATTGGAACCTTTTACTTCTGTTTTAGATAAACCACAGTTTTGAATGTTACCCTAAACTTATACTGTGGTTATTCTTAACTATGGTTAGTGAAAACAAGCCGGATTCATTACTCATGTTTTGAAGTTGGCTTGTTCGAGCTCACTATAATTAAGATTAGCCACAGTTTGGGGTTAGAACAACATGCTAATCTGTGGTTAATCTGAAACAGGAGTGGAAGCTTGCAATCTCCTTATCGCAGCCAAAATGGAGGCGGTGGTGGACGAGGTATGTGTGAGCCTGAGACTCACTGCAGCTTTCCCCCATAAAGATAAACCACATCTCCCAGAGTTCACATGTGTAAATGTGCCCATAGATGTGGGAGTAAGTCCTTTTTAACTTAATGGGACATGTTTCTTGGTATATACATATATAGGGTAATGCCATCACTGTCACCTTCTCAGTGTCGTAGGTAGTGTGCATCGCTGTAGGACAAAAGATATCATAGAACTGCCAGTTGCATTGACTCGGCAGTTTCTTCAGCAACAAAAATGTACTTCCTCTGCAGTTTGCAAACCCTGACAGCTGACCTATTACTAGCTTGCAGAGGAAGTGTTGGCAGCAACATCATCTGCAAATGTAGGAAGGGATGGGGTGGGGAAAACCACACAAGAAGTATGCACATGCAAAATAGCAGCAGGGGTTTCCAACACTGTACTTTTACTTGCTGCAGATGCAAGATCATCATTTCAAAGAGAATTAGGCGCAAACATAATATTCTGCTGAAGAATATTCTTGGACACTGACCCATGCAATCCTATGCACACTGATCTCCTAGTTAGCTTCACCGCCAAACAGGGTTTCAGGCAGGGTCTGTCACATTCAAACTCAAACTTCTGCAAAGGTAGCACAATACTTTCTGAGCCTAAGATGGCACTGTAGAGGTACTAGATTAAAAAAAGCCATGTGCTGTTCTTATTCTCTGATTTGTAAACAAATTGGAGGAATTAAAAATGCTGCCCTAGTTTCCATAGACAGTAAAGCACACATAGGGCTGTGCATGCTGTGCTAACTTAAAATGCGGCTAGGTCATTCTTTTTCTCAATTTGGATTGAAGCTGGTTGAAGACGAAAAATGCATCAAAATGCAGCATTTCATCAGAAACAGCAGGATAGACATTGATTGTGGCTAATGGAATATGTACATCGCTTCCCAAACCAGTAGTTGGAATGCACTGGATGTAGCATAAACGGGAGTGTGTACACAGCCACACACCCACATCCTAACCATGTTTACTTGAAAGTATGTGCCACTGATTTCAATGGCATTTACTTCCTAGTAACATGTAGGATATGCAGCCATAGCAGATTTCTAAAAGAAGGGAATTTGTAACAAGAAACAATAGTAACTAAAAACAGGCATGGCCTGGAATGCATTAGGTGTGGGAAGAACATCTCTGATGAACAATATAAAGATTCCTCAAGATGAAAAATGCTTTTCTGGCATAAGCCCCAAACTGAGAAGCTGGCGCTGCATTCTCAAGACAAAGAGCAAGAAAACTAGCACCAGCATCAGAGGCCAAGCAAAATCTGAGGCCGGGATGTGGGAGCTCATTTTTAACATGGGAAAGTGCACTGACCTAGCCAAATAAGGAGTTCTTCAGGACGGAATGCAAAGGTGATGCAATGATGAAGACCCTAGCAAGTGTTATGGGTTTCTTATGCTTTTATCCAGTGGGAAGAGCCAAGCAGCATGCAGCCATAACTGTGAACAACCCAGTTAAACAAAGGGCAGCCTCGTTTTGGGGGTCCTTGAGTGTTCTTGTAGGTAACCAATGCACTGATTCAGCCTGCTAGATGTTCACAGACCAAATTTAGTGACTCAGACCGGCATGCTGATTGGTATCTCTTCCCACAAGGATGTTGGCGTTGCTAAAAGCCAACCACAGTTGCTCCAAACCTGGGATAAAGTTTCTTCTTCTATGAGGTGGTGCCTGTTTCAGCTCCTTATCTGGCACTACTGCTGCAGCGGGTGGAGCTTTCTCTATGCTTGCTACTTTTTCCCCCTTTTTCAAATCTTGATCTAATGTTTCTGTTTGCTTCCTTATATGCTCTTATATGTTCAGTAACCTGAACGGGTGCAAAATGATCTCCACAATGGTTGAGAGCAAGTTTGGTTACATTATGTGCATTTACCTGCTGGTGTCATTGCTGAGCACTGGGGCCATCAGAGATGCAAGATACCCACACATTTCTCTCCATGCAAAGAAAAGTAGCTTGGGGCTAAGGTCAGCAGTTCATCTTCCTTCTGCACCCCATTCCTTCTATCAGGTTATGAGATTCCCCATCAACTCCAGTGGGAGTGTCTTTACTTACAACACTGGTTTCAGAGATGTAACAGATCACACAATCAACACAGGGTGAGGGCCAAAGAAATGTGATTTTCACATTTCTCTCCTTGCCAGTCACAAGAAAAATCTCCTTTCTGAAGCTGCTCTTTGCATTTCAAAGGAAGCTCCCACTGGCATGAAGAGAAGCTTCCCTTAAAGCAGGGATGGGGAACTTGTGGTCCTCCAGATGTTGTTGGACTCCAACTCCCATAAGCCCCAGCCAACATGGCTAGTAGTTGGGAATGGTGAGAGTTGTGATCCCAACAACATCACAGGTTAGCCATCACTGCCCTAAAATGCAGGCAGCATTTTCAAAGAGGTGAGATAAAGAGCTAATCTCCCTAGTGGTCTCTGGGCTCAAAAGACCTGTGTGTTAATTAAATCCACATAATTAACCTCAGAAGTACCGTAGTTTGGCCCTGACTCAAGCCAGCATGAGACTTGAACTAAATAAATGTGGCCCTTTCCCCACTACACCCACCTTGCAAAATTTCCCCCTTGTATTGGGGAAATCCCACCAGTGCAGAGAGCATGCTAGCAGCACTTGTGTTGCAACTCTAATATAAATTCATTACAACAGTGTAGCATCTCATTCTGCTGGCGCAGTGAAATTTAGTATCAATGTTATCTTTGCTTTAGCCAACTCTTCTATTAGGCATAGCAGCTGCCTCAGGGAACTGATTTTGAGTGTCACGAGAGGGCAGTAAAGTGATAGTTATATAATTTATTATTGTTGTATTTTTCTTGTCAAGCATCTGTGAGATTTGTTGCATCAGATGCCAAAAAGAACTTGACTGGCCTTGGGTACATGGGAGGCAGGAGGCACCAGTTGCTTCTCTGCCTCTGGCAGCAAAGCCTCAAGGTCCAATTTTGTTCTACCCAGTGTGCAGAACAGGATAGGCTGTAATTCAAAAAGAAGATCCTCCATTTCCATGCAATAAAAATAACTGTTATATGTTAAGGTTTCTCCAGGATAGGGTTGGATTGCAACTTAATATTTTTAAGGGCATTTTAATGAGATTTGTTAATGTGCACACATTACTTACATACGTACCCACCTGCCCTTCACTCTAAAGTCCTGGGACGGGTTGCATTATAACATAGGGTTACCAGGTGTCCCCAATTCCCAGGGACAGCCCCCGGATTTGCAAATCTGTCACCAGACAAATTCCGTCCCCGGAATGTCCCCAGATTTGCAAATCTGTCCCCAGGAAATGTGGCAGTGGCAGCCTCAGCGGCCTGGAGCCAGCCTAGTAGCGCAGTTGGCTCTGTCTGATTTCAGGAGCTGCTCGCTGTCATGGCGCCCGCAATTTTTCCTCATCGGAAGTCCCCATATGATGTTCCGGCGAGGAAAAATGGTGGGCGCCATGGCAGCAAGAAGCTCCTGAAGCCAGCCAGAGTCAACTGTGCTACCAGGCTGGCTCCGGGCTGCTGACTGCCGCTGCTGCCACCACTGCTGAAGGGGAACTGGGGACATCCGGCCGTACAGATCTCCTGCCCCCTTCCCCCTTTGTTTTGACTGATTGGGGGAGGCTCAGAAGTTGCGGGCGGGCGGCCGTTACCCAGGTTTTTAAAAACTCTGCACATTTATGTTTCACAGGGTGTGAAAGAAGGGCTTTGCACCTTTATACAATATGCATGTGAGCTTGGGCCCAGGGTCTTTTGCCTCACCATCCCCACTACTGACTCCGTTGCTACTCAGCTTTTTTTAAAAAAGGGTCCCCAGATTCATTGAAAAAAATCTGGTAACCATATTATAACACTATATTGAAAACAGTTTTCAAACAATTTAAAATTTCATTTGTCTAATCTACTTGATGTGATAATCGGGACGAGAAGCAGAAGACCATTTATCCGATCATTTCCCTGGACCCAGACCTATCTCCCATGAAAACAAAATCTCGAAAGCAGTTTACAACAGCAAAACGTGTAGTCAGAACAATTTAAAAACCGGGAGAACCCACCAACCAACACCGGTTTTCCATTGCTCTTCAGGTGGGACTTTAACCAGTCACTGTCCCCCCACCTACAATCCAACCAACTTGTCTCAAGTTAGCAGAAGAACGCTCGGAACAAGGCGTCGGGCAAAAGGGGGAAAGGAATTGGTGAAAAAGGGGAGAAAGCGGCTTCACATTCGGCCGCCGCGCATGCCCAGAAGTCCCGCGCATGCTCCT
The DNA here is from genome assembly GCF_951804945.1 of Podarcis cretensis. Classification (NCBI taxonomy): domain Eukaryota; kingdom Metazoa; phylum Chordata; class Lepidosauria; order Squamata; family Lacertidae; genus Podarcis; species Podarcis cretensis. The sequence continues at coordinate 23,108,476 of NC_137181.1, forward strand.
TAGTAGGCAAGACGCCTTGGCTCGGCCGCAACCTCGCCTCACAACTCCGCCGCTGGGAGCGCGATGCCTCTGTGGGCGGGGCCAAAGGAGTGGGCTGGAGGCAGTGGCGGCGGCGGCCTCTCCCCCCCCCCCGTAGGAGGGTAGAGGGCGTGGCCTGAGGAGGCGGAGGCGGCGCGCGGGGCCATTTCAGCGAGCGGCGGCGGCGCAGGCGGCCCGGCTAGGATGCGCTTGGCAGCGTCTCGCGGCGGTAGCAGCAGCAGCTGCGGCACCACCAGCAGCAGCAGCGCCAGGGACGAGCCCGCCGCTTCCCTCCTGCCGCAACCGCGCTAGCGCCCGCCGCGCAGCCCCAGCCGTGCTCCGTCTCTCCTCCCGGCCCTGCTCCACCTCCTCCTGTGTCGGCGGCGGGAGCATCGCCGTCCCTCCTTCTCTGCCCTGCTCCTCTCGCGTCTGCTTCCTCGGCGTCTCCCATGGCGGCCCCGGGCAACATCGTGTCCGTTATGGCCAGCAAGACCAAGACCAAGAAGAAGCATTTCGTGGCCCAGAAAGTCAAGCTCTTCCGGGCCAGCGACCCGCTGCTCAGCGTCCTCATGTGGGGGGTGAACCACTCGGTAAGAGCCGGCGCTTCCTGGGGCGGGGGGTGGTTGCTTTGCTGGCCCGGCGGAGGCCCCTTCGTCTCCGCCGCAACCTCCGCCTCCTCCCTCCACCCCTCTCCTCCTTCCTCCTGTCAATGCGGGGCCTCTCTCTGTGCCCCCTCGCTTCCCATACTCCGGATCAGTACCTTCCCCATAGCTCTATTTCCCTCCCCCTTCAGCAGTTCTGAAAGGGAGCACGTACTTGCAACCCCCCCCCCAACATATGCACACTTTCTCTTTTTAATCCACCCATCTCTCCCACCCCCTTTCTCTGTTTTATAGGGGATTCCTGCCAGTAGTTCCTAGTGAGGAAGGGGACTGGCTAGTGTAATTAGAAAGGGGAAAGATGAAATGTCTTCACCTGTGGGGTAGGCGATGTGCTTCTCTGCCTGTGGGGTAGGAATGTGCCCTTGGGCACTTGAGTTCAGAGGCGTCCTGCCCTTGGGGTGGCAAAAGCCATGGGTGTGCCATACACCCTGCCGTATATTCTTTTCTCTTTGTGCACCTTTCTCTGTCGCATGCACACACAACCTTGTGTATAGGGCTATGGGCATCCCAGTACTTGGTAGCTGCTATCGCTATTTGCTGTGGCGACTAAATGGACCTCAAAGCAATACCGCTCTTATATTCACTGTGCTAGCTGATTGTACTTCTTGCCCTGAAATGGGCTTGGGGGTGGGAATCTGCTAAACAAACGCTACTCTTATTTAAGTGCATCTTGGGGATGGTTGACAGTTGGGCAGCGTTAGATTAATGGTAGGAGCTGTGTGTGTTTTGCCACTGGGCTAATGGCTTTGCTGCTGTCCAGGTTGGATGCATTTTGCTGAGTAGTGGTAAAAAAATATGTCAGGCTGCAGAAGTGCTGGGATCTGTTATACATGCACAGCAAACCATCTCCCCCCCCCAACCCCTCCCCAGACATAATCAGTATTGTGTAGCTGGGAGGCAGGACGATTAATGATGTCTGAGATAAAACACTGCTACGGTAAGGAAGCTAGAGGCATGCTGCTGCCTTGGAGTACTGCAGTGTTCAGCTTCTCTGTTGGTAGCAGTGCTTCTACCTGTGCGGTGTTGATCTGATCAGATCAAGGAGAACAGAAATGTGAGACTTGGCTACTGGCTTTTGGCAGAGTTGTAGCATATCAGCTTGAATATTGGCAATGATAGGACCTTGTGACTTCAACCAAATATTATTTATGAGCAAGCTTTGAAAATAACTAGTTCTGATGGCTATGCATGTCTGGTTTCTATGTTGGCTGTTCTAGGATGTACTTTGTAGTAGGACTTAAGATGCTTGAAGCTTGGATTGCACTATGTATAAAAGGCTTTAAACAGGAAAAGGAGTGTTGACTTGTCAAGTAAAAAACATGTGTAATGTCTTACCTTGTTAGGGTTGTGTTCACCTGGTTAAAGAAGTGATACTTCAGTTATGCAAGTGTGTTCAGACGAGACCTGCAAGGTTTTCTGTTCAAGGTGCTGCTGCAAACTGCCCTTGAGCTTGGGGAAGTGGGAGAAGAGCACAATCTGCGCTACGTTCTGTGAACTTCTGATATCTGCACTTTGCTGACTGTCCCTACTTTGCTTGGACAGAAACCTTTGCTGTCTTGTTACTTTCAGTTACTGCAGTTATTTAAAACAAACTGACTGTGAATTTCTCCCACTGAACTTGTGTGCCTATATTGGCAGCTTTTACCAGAAGCTAAATCAGGCTGCCTTTTGATCTTCAAACCTAGCTACTTCCAAATCCTCTCTGCTGCCTACACACTTCCCCTCTCTTTCTTGAAAAGTGCTTTGTTTTGCAAATACATTTGTGTTGTTGAGAATTGTTTTGCAAATGCATTGTTGTACATATATGGGAAATATCCACCACTGCACAGGCATCGCCCTTTGCACAAGTGCAAGTTTGTATGCAACTTTAAGATGTTAATGATAACTTTCATAGCTATTCACTCTGTTCTATTGCAGTGGTGCTATGCTGCATCTTGAGGTTAGGTTTGTGGTTTGGTGACTAATCATCCTCTTTATCCAGAAACAGCATAATACTATCTTTCTTGGGAAACGTATCTGTGTTAGGGGGAAGTTGGCTAACAAGTCTCCCGAAGCAGTGTTACTAGACTTCTCATTTCTTAGACTTATTCTTGGCATCCAGATATATTGGAAGTTGTGCTAAACTGTGTAATGGCTCTCCGTCTTCATATTTCCCCAAACAGCAAGTGAAGATCATTTTAACTAGAGCTTTTCATCCAAGGAAGAGTGATTCTATGTGAAAACTTTGTCTTAAAATATGAAAACCAAGCACAGCATCTGAGCATTGCATGTAGGTATATTTACACAAATGTGTCCAACTTCGGTCACTGTCCTAGGACTCATCACCCAAGAACCTCATTTGTATACAAGAAATAATTTCACACTTCTGAGCCACAGACCCTTGGTAGCAATCTAGGCTTGGGCTTGTGGAACTGTGAAAGTCATGCATCACCTGTGGCGTCTGCCTTATGATAAATGAGAGAGATGGGTTGTTGACTGTTCAATTCTCTTTTAACCTCTGATTTGTTTACATCTTCAAGAGATGAAGGCAAGTTCAGGGGTTATCTCAGAATAATTGATAATGTAATCAGACTTGTTTTCTATTGATTGCGGTAGTAAATGCCATGAGTTGATGACTTTGACATTAAAATAATTGTAACAGATTTGTCTTGTAGTAACAGATTTGTCTTGTAGGATGAGAAGCCGCAGGAGATGTTGAACTGTAACTTTTAGTGCAGAGTTTTCACCATGTTTTTTTAACTTCAAGTCTTACAGTGGCAAAATATTTTTTATAGATGCAGTACTTCTAAATACATAACTTAATAGACTACTTGGAACATGTGTTAACTTAGAAGCAGCCTGATCTGCTAAGAATGGGGCCATAGGGCTAGACTTGTAAAAGATAAGGTAGGTTAATTTGAAAAAGGAATTTAAAAGTCATTAATAAAGATTAGCAATCATTTGGTTGTCTCCCTCATAGCTTTAACTTCTTTTTAAACTCCACCAGACTGAGCAGCTTTTGTAAGATACTAATGTTGAAGTCATACTGAATACATTGAAACCACAAGTGTAGAATTAAAGTGTGAAAAGTGTAGAATCTGAAGAAAAACCAGAGTATGTGTAGAATTAAAGAAATTGCAGAAACATGCTCTTAACTAAACTTCTTTCAGTAGCACCTTAAAGACCAACTAAGTTAGTTCTAGGTATGAGCTTTCGTGTATCTGAAGAAGTGTGCATGCACACAAAAGCTCATACCTAGAACTAACTTAGTTGGCCTTTAAGGTGCTACTGGAAGGAATTTTTTTTCTTTTATTTTGTTTTGACTATGGCAGACCAACACGGCTACCTACCTGTAACTTAACTAAACTTGTAGAAGAAAAGAAAATACGGTTTTAAGTACTCTTATTTTGTAAGTGCATGTGTTGGAATGGCCATTCTTTTAAATGACCAAAGCGTTATAGGCAATGCTGGAAAAATATATTTCAAATTCCTAAGCCAGTTTGAGCTTTATATATTTTTAGATGACATCCTTGGGCAAATATGTTATGGCTCATCTCCCCACCCCTACAGATTCTATACCTTTTGTAGGCATTGTTAGATTCCTGCATCTTTGTCTAGTCCTGGGCATAAGGGAAAGCACCGTAAATGCTAGGAGTGGTAGGAATGCATTTGCCATTTGTGTGTGTAGGCTTTGAATAGTACATAACTGTGTTCTGTGTTTGTCTACAGCTTCCTTGGAACCTGTGCAGAGTATCTTTGGTGGAGAGGAGTCCTCTCACTCATCCCATTTGGCACAGAATATAGCTACTTGGAAAGTGGGTAGAGTAGAGTCTCTTCTGCCCTTGCTAAGAACTGATTGCAACATTTTTATAATCCCCACAATCCTGTTTCATATCACAGTGAACATCTGTGGAATTTCTTGCCTGGGAATGAAAAAGCTTTCTGTGAACAGTGTTTCAAACAAGCAGCTTTCCCCATGAGTAAGGACCATATAATAGAAAACTCTTCTTTGCCTTCATTTTCAAAAACAAAAAACAGCAGCTTCTTAAAAATATAGTGCTATTGTTGCTAGTCAATTAGTTTTTGCCTTTTTTTAATATATATATATTTACTAGCACTGGTATGATCACATTTTCATGCTATAATCTCTTGGGGGTAGAGCTAACTTTTCTGCTTAGAAATGCTTGACCAAATGGCTCGGAGCAAAAGTAATTTGTAATTTACCCACACACACTCCCAACACTTGAGCAGTGAGTGCTTAAAATAAGCTTCTGAGCTTTCACCAGCAGCTACTACTAGCTCATGGAGCACCTAGCCTGATAGATATGCAGATCATGCAAGTGCAGATTGGCACAAGGCCAAAACAATATTGACTTTCCATTTTGAGCAAGAAGAAGAATTTCAGGGTAAGGATGCTTCTCTCAGAATACAGCTGGGCATTACAAGATAGATAATCTTTTGTTCCAAGCCCATTAATTTCAGATGCTGACAGCATCACTAATAGACTTTTATTTTTAGGAGACTATGAAAACAGCCTTGGCTTCAAACTTGAATATAAGAATGAAAAAAGTTAGAATTCATTTGTAACATAGTGTAGGTAGACCTAAATTTTAGGTTGGCTCTTTGCTTTGTTTTGAGGGTTTTATGTGGCCCCAGGTTTGTAATGCTGGAGAATGGGGTGGACCAGATTCCTGTTCTACCTCTCCCAGTAATGCTGTGTCTTAAGCCCTTTTTAGGCCTCACTCTTGCCAGCCCCACCTGGGGGTGGGATGAAGAATGGAGCCATCTATAAAGTGAAATGTTATGTATAATAATTTATTATTTATATCCCGCCCATCTGGCTGAGTTTCCGTAACCACTCTGGGCGGCTTCCAACTGAATATTAAAAACAATACAGCATCACACATTAAAACACAGGGCCGCCTTCAGTTGTTTTTTAAAAGTAAAATAGTTGTTTATTTCCTTGACATCTGCTGGGAGGCCGTTCCACAGGGCGGGCGCCACTACCGAGAAGGCCCTCTGCCTGGTTCCCTGTAACCTCACTTCTCGCACTGAGGGAACCGCCAGAAGGTCCTCGGCGCTGGAGAAGGTCCTCGGCGCTGGACCTCAGTGTCCGGGCTGGATGATGGGGGTGGAGATGCTCCTTCAAGTATACAGGCCGTTTAGGGCTTTAGAGGTCAGCACCAACACTTTGAATTGTGCTTGGAAACGTACTGGGAGCCAATGCAGATCTTTCAGGACCAGTGTTCTCGGCAGCCACTCCCAGTCACCAGTCTAGCTGCCACATTCTGGATTAATTGCAGTTTCTGAGTCACCTTCAAAGGTAGCCCCACGTAGAGCGCATTGCAGTAGTCCAAGCAGGAGATAACTAGAGCATGCACCACTCTGGCAAGACAGTCCGCGGGCAGGTAGGTCTCAGCCTGCGTACCAGATGGAGCTGGTAAACAGCTGCCCTGGACACAGAATTAACCTGCGCCTCCATGGACATGTGCTCCTTCAGGGGCAGTTACCCCATTCAGGATCAGGAAGTCCTCCATGTAATACATAGACTGTCCCTGCTATTTGAGACCAAGGCTTTGGAGTACTTAGTGCAACTCTGGCACAATGTGACTTACCTGCTGCTTTCCCATAAAACCCCAGTCAGCCTACCTGTTGACTAACTTTGGGTTTAGCCCTGAAAATGTGAGGAAATGCAAGCATCCTACAATCTTCAAAGTGCTCTGACTTAACTGAGTGAGAAAACTGATCAAGGGGGTGGAACAGCTCCCCTGTGAGGAGAGGTGGCAGCATTTGGGCATTTTAGTTTAGAGGAAAGGCAATTAAGAAGTAGAGGTATATAAAATTATGCCTGGCGTAGAGAAAGTAGATAGGGGAAAGTTTTACTCTCTCTCATAACATTAGAATTCATGGACATCCAATGAAGCTGGACATTGGAGGATGCAAAGAGACAAAAAAAAAATGCAGCACATAGTTAAACTTTGGAATTTGCTCCCACAGGAGGCAGTGATGGCCACCAACTTGGATGGCTTTACAAGAGGATTAGACAAATCCATGAAGGATTAGGCTATTGTTGGCTATTACCTACCCATAATGGCTGTGCTCTGCCTCCATGGTTGAAAGTTATAAGCAAATTGCAGGAAACCACAGGAAGGGAGAAGGCTCTTGCACTCGGATCCTGCTTGCCAGCTTCCCACAGGCATCTGGTTGGCCACTGTGACAACATGATGCAGCTGGGTGAGATGAGCCACTGGCCTGATCCAGAAGGCTCTTTTTACATTCTTAATGGGGAAAAATACGTCTTTCAGGCCAAACTGTAGGAAGATCTTCTCTCATGCTGTGCCATGTTGGCTAGATTACGGGGCTATAGATCTGATTTGCATTCTGCTCAATGGAAATCCGATGTGTAGAACTCTAGGACTGGCTTGTTCTGCATTTCTAAAAGCTATTGCAGTGACTGCCAATATCATAAAAGCTGGGCCATCCAAAACAGGATTGAAATCATTCGATGCATTATGTGAATACATTTAGTAATGCTAACTGTCAGTCATAATAGAACATTGAAGACACAGTTAAGATGTCAGGTAAGATATAATAAGTCAATGCATTCTACAATATCTGCCAATTTATTGCCCAATTCACTCAGTTTGCTGAGAGCTCCGAAAGGGAGCCCTTGAATTCCTTTTTGCTGCCACTCTGAATAATTTGGTGTTTGCAAACTTGGGTCACTTTGCTGCTCACCCTAACTTGAGATACGAGTTAGCATTCATAGGATAAGAGAACAAGTCCTCCTATGGATTGATAAGTTTTTTCTGGAGCCTTTGAGAGCTTCTCTCAGAAGCTATTTGAACATTTAAGTATACGATGTCCACTGGCTCACACCTGTCCATATGCCTGACACACTCCCCACAAATGCTAAAATGTTCGTAAGAGAGGACTTGCCTTTGCAGAAGCCATGTTTATTCTTTTTCGTTAAGACTAATTCTTGTGTAGTCTTGGCTATATCACAATTCATGTTATCTTTAACATAGTCCCCAATCTACCCGAAACAGATATTAAGCAAATTGACCTGCACCTTCCTGGATTCTGGTCCCCTAATCTTTAAAAACTAGTGTCACATTTGCTGATTTCCAGCCCTCTGGTACAAAGGCCAATCTTTGTTGAGTGGTAACCACCTGCTTGATTAAGATGGCTTGGCATTACATAAATGGGCTTCATGTTTGAGGGAAAGCTACAGCACTAAAGTTTATGCATTTTATACTTAGAGCAGATGACATGATGGAAAAAGTTGAAAGATTGCACTTTAAACATTTAACACAAACTATTCAAACCAGCAGTTGCTATAGTTACTGTGGTAGCATCTGCAAACCCATAGGACATCTTAAGTAGGCAGATCAGACTATCTCTCTCTTTCTAAAATGTGACTCATTTACAAGAACCAGATCCACTCTTCTTACTAAGTAAAGGAACTTGCAAGATGTTTGACCTTATAGGAGAATAACACAAATTCTTAAAATATTTGTGCATGGCAGTGATTCTTTAAATATAGAATGAGTCCAAATGGATACAGGGCATCTTGGAGGGAGGGTAGTATAAAGATAAGATCATGAGCCCTGCGGTGCCTGCCTTCCTATGTTGTCCAACTCCATAAAAGATAAGAGAGGGTTGTCTATATTGGATCTCTGGGATAACTTTCTTTCTATCTTCCAACCTGATAGAAAAGAAGAGCTGTTTGTTCTCTTCTAATGATGCTGCTCTGTATGGCTTTAGATAGTCTGATGCCTTGCTCTTCTTTTAGCGCAGGTGATAATGCCTCATGTCATATATGCTTGGCAGCTTTAGGATGTAGTTGCACCACTGTATTCAAGGTGTTCTGAACTTTCACCTGCAGAGCTGATGGTTAACTTGGCCCCGCTTCTGTGTGAATCTTTACTTTTTGCCCTCCCCAACCCAGTATTAGCAGACTTTGAAAAAACACTGAGCTGATGTCTAGTAACCCTGTTACTGTTGGAGGATGTTTTGTGAGGATTTTTCTTTGAATACCATATGTTTCCATGTACAGTGGTACCTCGGGTTACATATGCTTCAGGTTACAGACTCCGCTAACCCAGAAATAGTGCTTCAGGTTAAGAACTTTGCTTCAGGATGAGAACAGAAATCCTGCTACGGCGGCACGGCGGCAGCAGGAGTCCCCATTAGCTAAAGTGGTGCTTCAGGTTAAGAACAGTTTCAGGTTAAGAACGGACCTCCGGAATGAATTAAGTACTTAACCCGAGGTACCACTGTATAAGACACCCCCTTGTATAAGACGACCCCCCTTTTTTAACCCGAAATTAAGTTGTTTAGCTTTTGGGGGTGGGGAGGCCACTTCCGCCAATCGCTCACCCGCCTGCCCACCACTGCTGATTGCACACCTCACCGCAGCCAATTGTCTGCCAGTTTGCCGCCACCAACAGCCCACCCGTCCACTAGCCACAGCCACCAATAGCCAGCAGGCCATTAATTGCACGTTCCCCCTCTGCATTCACTATCCGTGTATAAGATGACACCCAATTTTTGCCTAATTTTTTTTTAGCAAAAAGCATAATCTTATACACGGAAAAATACGGTACTTCTCTTGGGGAAGCCAGTGTGAGGAAATGAAACACTGTATTAATTACACCAAAGCAGGCAGAGTTACTTAAGTTGCAAAACCCCAGCTGGGCATAGGGTTAGACAGTAAATCCTAACATAGTTGAAGGCATTGGCAAAAGGGAAGAAGAATCTTGCCAAAGGCTTTTAGTTTGTAAAACTCTGAAATACTGGAAACCTACTATGTAATTTCAACTTCATTGTTCAAACTGTGAGTTCTAGTGCTCATGCAGCCAAAGTGGCACTACCCAAGCAACAAGAGGGAGGTATTAGCAGTCTCGGGAACTTCAAAGTTTTCAGAAGTGCATCTTTAGAAAAGCCCGAAGGAGAATGTCCAGAATAGCCCAGTGCAGACTGAGCATGCTCAGTGAGCATAGAATGTTGACAAACTCCAGCGGGGGTGGGGGAGGATGGAATACAGTGGTTGGAATTCTGAATGCCAGTGATGGACTGTGCAGAATTTGGTTGCAGATCTCACTTGTATCTGCTGAAATCCCATGGTCTAGAGATTGAATTCATGTATGTAAACCTTATTTTCTATTAAGGTTAGAATAGAATAGTTTGCACAACTGGAATTAAAATCAATGGGCATATAAGTGTGTGCTAGTTCCTGTAACTTCAGTTGTAAATAGAACCTGTTCAGGGTTTTGTGATGTTTTCTGGAACTGTAAGTACAAACATCTCAGAAGCGGAGTCTGTATAATTAGCCTCAGGCTGGCTTGATCTAAGCATTCGCTTGGTGGCACTCTTGATACTGTGTGGATACTCCTAAAATATGTTGATTATAAGTAAGACGAGACGTAAGCTATAGATTTGCCAATATAACCATGTAATGCACCTTGTGATGGCCAAAGAAAATCCAAAGACCATCCCGTCACTGTCAGCGAGAGTGGCACCATTGACACACCACAGTAAACCTTTTGTTAGCTGTTTACTATGTATGTGTCTAAAAGGGCTCTTTTGCTCCTCCCCACTCACATTGGGAAGGAAACAAAGCATGATCCCTGGCTTAGCATTTCCATCCGAAATGAGGATTGGGCTTTGTTTTGTACCCAACAAACCATGAACTCTAGCTAATGTTTGCTCTTGGCTTACTGATCACGGTTTGTTGGGTGCAAAACAATCCACTATCTCTGTTTTGGGTGTAAATGCTAAGTCCACGGATCATGTTTTGTTTCCTCCCAGCATAAGCTGAGAGGGGCAAAGATTTTGCCCATGCATTGTAAGACATTGGTTTTCGAGGTACCATGAAGTGCATATGCAGCCATTAATTTGTGCCTTTGTTATTGTTTAAGCTGAGCTGCAAGTTGTGTTTCTATGCTGATTTTATTATTGTAAATCTTGTATCACCATTGTTGAGTGGTGATGTTGGAACTGGTGCCAAAGCACATATAAAAAGGTTGCCTTTGTGTTGCCATAGAGCACATCACTCTGGAGTAAGTTAGCTTGGTATTAAAGCATATGGCAAGCCCCCCCAACTTAATTCATTTCTTTACAGTTAATACTTTTTTCACTTTATGATTTTCTTTCTGGTTAGAGGTATTCAGTCTTCCATTGCCCCCCACCCCTATTCTATCACTGAATCATCTGCTTTTTCTTGGCAAACTTTCTCAAGACTGTTTACGGTAGCATCAGCAGCATAATTATTAGGGCTGATGGGCTTGCTAGATAATATGCAGTCACTTCCCCAAAATGCTTTTCAGTTGAGCAGATTGAATGCAGGCAAGATGAAAGTACTCAGTATGCCTTTAAGTTACCATATTTTTCGCTCTATAGGATGCACCGGACCATAGGATGCACCTTGTTTTAGAGGGGGAGAACAAGCAAAAAAAATTCTCCCCCTCTCTGCTCAGCGCCCCTTCAGCGAAGCGGCAGGAGAAACGGAGCCCCTTCCATTTCTCCTCCCACTTCGCTGAAGGGGTGCTGCGCAGCTCTCCCTCTTTGCTGAAGTCAGGAGAGTCTTGCTCTCCCAGCTTCAGCAAAAGGAACCCGAAGACTTTGGAGCGCAGCGCGAGGTCCCGCTGTGCTCCAAATGCTTCAGGCGGCTATCCCTGAAGCCTGGAGAGCGAGAGGGGTCGGTGCGCACCGACCCCTCTCGCTCTCCAGGCTTCAGCGAAAGCAACGCGTAGCCTCCGGAGCGCGGAGGGAGCGCTCCCTCTGCACTTCGGAGGCTTTGCGTTGCTATCGCTGAAGCCAAGGAGCCTGCATTCGCTCCATTAGACGCACACACATTTCCCCTTAATTTTTGGAGGGGAAAAGTGCGTCCTATAGAGCGAAAAATACGGTAATTGCGCTCTTGGAGACATGGGAACCCTTGTATGTTGGTTTACTGTTATAGCAATCAGCCCCCATGACTATGAGCTGGTTCATATGTAAAGCTAAGCCAAACCATGGCTTAGCATGAATGGGCGAGTTCCTGAGGAAACCCCAGTTTATTTCACTTCAGTGCAGCAATGGCAACGCAGGAGGAAGAAAGCAGCTACAATCTTCTCTTTGCCATAGTCTGGGTTAGCATTACAGGTGCCTTCTAGAAGACAATCTATTCCCCCTAAGATAAGATGACATCACTTGGATTGGATTCCAAATCAGAGTGGTCAAAATATGCAAAAACTGCTAAAAGCTACTATGCACCAAAATTCCAAGGTTAGAGCCAGGATACAATTCAACAAAATAGGTTCTTAACTTCAAAACTATTAATGGAGGTAGGATCTTACAGGCTGAAGAATCAAGCTTATTTTCCATCCCTTATATTCTACAACTTCGGCATAAATTTATCTTCCCAGAGTGGCTAAGTAGTAAGGCAGTAGGAATCTGAAATGAAAAATGGCTGTCATAATAGCTAATGCTGCTGATTTCTAGTACATGATTGAAGTAGATGCATTAGTATGTAAAATGCCATATGTACACATGCCTTAGCGATCATTAGTTATACAGTGGTACCTCGGGTTAAGTACTTAATTCGTTCCAGAGGTCTGTTCTTAACCTGAAACTGTTCTTAACCTGAAGCACCACTTTAGCTAATGGGGCCTCCTCCTGCCGCTGTGCCGCCGGAGCAGGATTTCTGTTCTCATCCTGAAGCAAAGTTCTTAACATGAAGCATTATTTCTGGGTTAGCGGGGTCTGTAACCTGAAGCGTATGTAACCTGAAGCGTATGTAATCTGAGGTACCACTGTATTTTTAAACTTGGGATTAATTCTCAACTTGCATGCATGCTTTATCTTATGTGGAAGTGGTGGGGGGACGCAGGTGGCGCTGTGGTCTAAACCACTGAACCTCTTTGGCTTGCCCAATCCAAAGGTCAGTGGTTCGAATCTGTGTGATGGGGTGAACTCCTGTCGCTCTGTCCCAGCTTCTGCCAACCTAAAAGTTTGAAAGCATAATATTGTGAGTAGATAAATAGGTACCACTGTGGCGGGAAGCTAAACGGTGTTTCCGTGTGCTCTGGTTTCTGTTACGGTGTTCCGTTGCGCCAGAAGGGGTTTGGCTATGCTGGCCACATGACCCGGAAAAGCTGTCTGTGGATGAACGCTGGCTCCCTCAGCCTGAAAAGAAAGATGAGCGCTGCACCCCATAGTTGCCTTTGGCTGGACTTAACTGTCCAGGGGTCCTTACCTTTTACCTTTACCTATGTGGAAGTGATAGAAAATGCATGACGATTGAAATTGTTTTACTAGCAGTTAGAGCTGAACAGCACTGAGAAACCTACTGAATATAAACTCTCATTTTCATTTGGCAATGCTTTGTGCTCCAGTATACAGCAACAAGTTTAAGATCTGAAGCACTGAGTCTTTTGATGAGAGCTACAGAGGAAGGCATACTGCTATTGGTGCTTTCATCTATTTTGTTGAGGGGAGAGGGGGAAGCTCTTATTTTTATTGATCCAAGTTTGGTATGATTTCTTTACTTATTCTGCATGTTCTCTATATGTTTTCCTAAACACATGGATATTTGTTGCAATTGTTGCTACAAATCCTAAGCATATGCAAAGCTTTGGTTTCAGTTCAAATTCCAGTATTAGTAATTGTTCTGCCTCCTAACCCATGTTTGAATCGGCCTCTCCAAGCAACATAATTGCCAGCAAACTACGTGTATTCGATTTATGCTTTCCTGATAACCCTATTATGCCATTCTATCTGTCTTGTTTTCTGAGGTGTAGGTTCTTGGAGAGGTTTGAATCATGCTTGGCTCATTAGTTCACAGCTGTCAGCATTTGCTATTGCTAGCATTTAATTCAAGTGTACTTCAGGGGTCAAGAATATATAAAGACTGTTGAGCCACTCTGCCACACTGAGTTTCTGAAATAATAATTTTGAGAATCACCTTCACTTTTTCAATCTGAATGCTAAGTTAGATGATGAACTTAAATGTGGAGTTCTGCAAGTATCCGTTTGCATTTTAATGGTCTAGAGATGGCGAACTTTCCAATGCTTATCTTAAAGAGGAAGATAAAATTAAGCAGTTTCCTTTGTGCACTGTTACGAAGATGACAAGTTTCTTCTCACTCAGTTGGATACTACATGTTTCACTTTTGGTGTTCTCTTTATTCTAGCTTCTGTTGGAGAATTTGATTTTTGTCTGTCTGGTTCTTGCCAAAAGGATGTGTATTGATTGCCACCCTTTTTATATAATCCTAAGAACTGCAAGTTGTATGTTCTGCTGATTGCGAAAAATTTGTCACCACAACAGACACCATGGAGTTGGCATGTTTACTTTGCAGTCTTCTTCAATGAGTTCTGCAATGCTACAGCTACATGGGTTAAAGCCTAGTTGCACACAACTATACATTTGTTCTGTAGAGACTTTTATATGTTAAACAAGTCATGTGAACTGGCCTCTACCAGGGCACTGGAAGCACAAATTGCTGTGTGGATTCTTCAGTTTGAATCTCTTTAATGGAGGGTGTGTCGTTGACAAAAAATGATGTTGCGCAGTTATTAACCAGCTGTCTTCAACAACTATGAGTGACTGGATGGCTGGAGTACTGTCACAGTGCTAGCAAATGGAGCAGTGCATACACGGATGCCATTCCTGCTATATATAGGTCTTCAGGGATTTCTCTGTGTACCCACCAGAAATCTTTCTGGACTGATCTGTGCTCACAACTGAGAAAGGGAGTATGGCTCCATAGTCAGTAATGTTGTTTAATGTAAGGGCATTGCGAGCATGAAAACACTGTACTCTCTATGATATATAATTGTTCTAAACTATTTTTAAATGTTCTGTGGATGACTACAGTTGGTATAGTTAGTGTCATCAGCACCAGCTGAAGTTTCTGAACAGCCTTCAGAGGCAGCCTCACGTATAACATGTTGCAATGATCTAACCTCGAGGTTACCAGAACATAGGTGGCAGAAGTTAGGATATCTCTGTCCAGTTGGGGTGCTGCTGGGCCACCAGCCAAAGCTGGTAGAAGGCACTCTGTGCCACTGAGGCCACCTGAACCTTAAGTAATGTCAGTTGATTGAGAAGTACCCCCAACCTGTGTATCTGCCCCTTCAGAGAGAGTGTAACACCATCAAGAGCAGGCAACCTCCCACCCATCTGGTATAGGGAACCACCCACTAACAGTGACTCAGTCTTAACTGGATTGAGTTTCAGTTTATTGGCTCTTATCCAGTCAATTACCACTGCAAGGCAACTCACTTTCCAGCACATCCCCTGCCACACCTGAGGGCCCTATCCTCAGGAAAGGCTGTGGGGGTTGGAGGCTTGTTTGGAAGAGAGTTGGAGCTGTTGACTCCAATCTTTGACCTGACCAACTAGAAATTGTAGACCTTTGTTAGCTAGTATGAGCACTATAGGCGAGATCTAGCAATAGATAAGTCTTGAAAGAATATATGTATTAAGGCTGAACTTCTAGACACATTTTTTGCTGGTTTAGTGGGATTTCCTGATTCCCTCCTCCATTTTTGCCAAGACTGGCAACAGTGGCTGTTTGTAATTAGCAATTTGTTGGGCCATTGATTACATAATACTATTCTACATAAAAGTATGGTACCTGGAATGCATAGTTATTTCTTTGATTTGGAAGACCTGGATTCATATCCCATGTCTACTGTGGACTTGGAGTGACCTTCCTGTGGTCAGTGAAGTAGTAATAAAACAAATGTATTGGAAGTAAAATAAGCTTCTTAAATATGAGTAGTCCAAACTTCAAAAGTTGCTTCTTCTAGCTATGTATACTTCAGATGGTATTTGGATCAGTTCCATGAACTCTGAGTAGTAATAGCCTAGTTCTTTGATCTTAACAGCTGTTTGACAAAGGCTTGTCTTGTCAGTGGTGCAGAGTGACCTGATACTCAAATTAGACATGTCATGTAGGTCAAACAGGATTCATCATTACTTTGGCCTAACTGCATCATACTTCAGACTCAGCATTGTGTTTATTTGGTTGACAAGAAGATCAAATATCAATCCAGAAAAACAATTTTGTTAACTTCTGTGCATGTTCTCTTTGCAGATTTTGTTTCTGCTGCTCTTTATGTCTTTTCCCCATTTCTGTTAAAGAAGAAGAAAAAAGCCAATAATATTGCAGCTGCCACATCCTCAAGGCACTTAATTCTGATTAGTTGCACTGTATATGTTGGATTGCTTCTGAAATAAGTGGTTTGAGGATTGTAGTCTCTGTTATATTCCCCATGGCACAGACACCATCTGTTCCGTTTGCTTCTTGTGGTGGCTTGAGCATAATACATGGATTGCAGCCTTTTTTTTCTTATCTTGAGCTTCTAGGGAAGAATACATTTAGTTACTAGTCCTTGTTCATAGTATACCTTCTTCATCTTGTGAGTAAAAAAATCATCTTGGTCTCCTAGCTAGAAAGAATGAAAGGTTTAAAAGGATGTTGACATTCTTGGTTGGAGATGGGACACCATGTAACCTCTTAGTTTCTAAGAGTACTTAAATAAACAACTTTTGTGTTTTTGCTCTTGCATGCTATGGCAGAACCCCAGTGGAACTGCTAATGTGATCCCTAGAGGATTAATAAACATCAAAGCAGGAAATGTTTACTAGATGCTTTAGAAGTATTGCATGTTGAAACTCTTGGTTAAAAGCACATTTGGTCAGTGATGAAGCCTTAGTTTACTGAATTGGAATGACTTAAAAAGTGGGATACTAATATACATACAGGGAATTTTTGAAAAGCCTTCTATCCGCGGGAATGGTGGCAGCAGTGGTTACTTGAGCAATATCTTGTTATAAACTACGATTATTGTCCATAGAACTGGGGGAAGTCCCATAGTCATAAGAGCTTCTCTCTGTGTTCTCAGCAAGGAATGGAGTCTGTAGTCCAACGCCAACCGCTGTGCGCTTGACAACAATTTCTAACTAGGTCTAGTACAAAACCATTGCAATGTCTGTTTAGGTTATTTTCACCCTGTCTTGCAACTTAAAAAAAAAAAAAATCCTCAGGGTAGCTTATGAAACACAATATACACAACAGGGATCTGTGCTGCTTTCTTCTCCTGCAAACAGTGAGGGCAGGACCCAGGTGGGTAGTTTGTTCCAGGCAGGCTGACTGCCACTGTGGGAAGCTATAAACCATTGCTTTCCCTAAGCCCCATCACCAGAGGCTGCTTCCTTTCTTCTCTTCACCTGCCCCCTCCCAGGATTCTAGTCCACAGAGACATTTCTGAACATTGGGGGGGGGTCTGAATGGAGACTGCACTGGATTGCGTCCAGTCTTGTAACTCTCTCTAGCCATATTAACACAGCTTTGTTAATATACAGCCAAAGATAGCTAACCTGTGTCCCTAGATGGTGTTAGACTATAACTCCTATTACCCTGGCCCACTGACTGTGCTGGTTAAAGATGATGGGAGCTGGTGTCCCAATGGCATTCAGAGAGCCACAGGCTAACTGCTAATTTAGAATGACATTTACAAGCAGGAGTAAGCCGCAGCAAGCCTTGAACTTGTACCCTTCCGTTCTCCCTATCCTCCAGGAAGTGGCGTTTGGAAGCTTCAATATTAACCATGGTTAACATGAACCACCACAAGTGAACTTGTGGTTTGTCTGGAGTGAGATACCACGAGGTCAGGTCTGGACACTAAAGCCAAACCATGACTTAACTGCTGGCTGCATGGCGACAGCAGCAGAAACAAAGCAGCTGTGATTTTTGCCCCAATCATGTTTCACTCTTGCTCGTTCACACTTCGCAGTGGTTTGAATTGTCCAGTGAAACTCAGCAGAATTCACTTCCAAGGTTTTGATCTTCTTCACAAATCATCATCTGTCAGTTTAAATTCTGTATTTTAGAGTTATACCCTACATTCACAATTGTCTATGGGGTTGAAACACAGATAGCTAAGAGCGTATAAAAGATAATAGTTAAAAAGTAATTAAACTACAATAGAATTAAAACAATGTAAAAACATATCTGTTGAAATGCAGGCAGTAAAAAGAAAAAACGGCACAGCACTATTAAAAGCCCTTTCCTTAAAAGCAGTCAATTCCCCAAAGCCTGCCAGAGCACGACAAATCTTCACTTGCTGGCAAAAGGACAACAAAAAGGAAGCCAGACTAGCCTCTCCATTAACGGAATTCCAAAGTCTGGGAGCAGCCACTGAGAAGGGCCCTACCAAATGTGCCTAGAAGAGTGATGGGACTGAGAGAAGGGCCTCACCCAAAGATCTCAGACCCTGTGCAGGTTCATAAGGGAGAATATGGTCTTTCAGATAGCCTGGGCCTAAGCCATATGGAAATGGAACTGCTGACCACCAGATGTAGCAGTGGCCAACCCATTAGATGGTGGATGGGAGAGATTGGTGGTAGAGGTGTGTGGAAACCTCTGGCTTGTAATGTCTACTGAATGTAGCCTACTGTACAAAGTTAAGAATTGCATCTGTTGCTGTCCTCACTTTTGCCTCTGGCCTTGCCAACTTGATTGCCTCTGGGGACATCCACCACTGTCACGTGACACACACCCAACTGTTGCTTGTGCATGAATTTAAAATGTTCCCAACCCCTTGTATTGAAAAACAAAGGCAGTGTGTGTGTGTGTGCATGTACACATGCGCTCTTCTTGGAACCAGACTGTGATTTGCTTGTTTTAAAAACGAGGAGTTACACTTCCCTATGAAGGACAGTCACATTAACTATAGCTATTATAGATCTGTTAGTTGTCTTGCACGAACTGCTAGGCCTGCTCTGACTTACAACTTTGAAGTAGAAATAAGATTTCCTTTGCTCAATGTGCATTCACTTAATATAAAGGGTTTAGGGCAACAATAGATGTTATAGTCTTCCCATCCTAGAAGCTATGTTCTGAATTTTACAAAATAGGGTTTACTTAACATCTGGACATATGTTATCTAAACATGGAAAAAACTTTCCAGACAGTATGCCCAAATTAGATCCTCAAACAGCTGGAGAGTGGTTGCAT
The DNA here is from genome assembly GCF_951804945.1 of Podarcis cretensis. Classification (NCBI taxonomy): domain Eukaryota; kingdom Metazoa; phylum Chordata; class Lepidosauria; order Squamata; family Lacertidae; genus Podarcis; species Podarcis cretensis. The sequence continues at coordinate 23,127,149 of NC_137181.1, forward strand.
CTGGATGTCTGAAAAGATTTTAGATTGAAGTAAGAACACAGATTTAGCATTTTGGCACACTTCAGATAGCTTGGATTCTAAAAGGGATCCCAAAGCATGTGAACTGTAATTTTTTTTAATACAGTTCATAGAACTTACTTTGTACACTAATAGATATTATGGTATGTTACAGTTCTTAATTTATGACACACACAAACATGCAGACTACATTCACCCTTTTCTGACTTATCAAGGTGCTTCTGGTGTCTCATCCTCAGATGCCGCTGTGGTTCTTGTGGGCAATGGAGACCTGAAAATGTTTACCAGACTGGTTAGTCTGGCCGGGGCTTTTGCACAAATGAAGTTGTCTTAGGCAGAGTTGGGCCACTTGCAAAGGTATTTCTCAGTCCTGCTACCTTGAGATCCTTTGAATTAAAAATCCTGGGCTTTTAGCACACAAAACAATTGCTTTGCCTCTGAACAAAAGCATTCTTCCCTAACATACCAAAATTTACCATTATCATATTCAAGACCATTTCCTTAGGATATAGGAGGGTCCTATCCCTTATAAAAGTACTCTTTCTGATTTGTAGCAACATAGTACACAGTAACCATTGTTTTTCATGCAAATTGCACTTCACCAGATAAGACAAAACCACCGTTCTACACTATGGCACAGAATGGTTCAGTTTTGTCTGGCTCCTCCCAGTCTTCAAAGCCAGGCACCAAAAACCTTGAAACAATAGAGTCTTCTTCAGTTTCTGTTGACCATCACTTTAATTGAAGATGTGATTTTGAGCAAGGCCTGAGAACAAAGGCTTCTCAAAGCTTGCCTCGCTGTGCCTGTCTCCATTGTGTTCAGTTCCAAGCTATCTCTATGCAGTTAGGCAAGCTTCTGTGCCATTCATACCTTCTGTAATCGAGTGAGTCTGTTGGGGGGAAAATGTCAGTTGTGTATGTGATGTAAAATGTCACCTGAGTAGTAAGCAGGAAAAGTTGGAGGTATGCTGAACAGGCATAAAGGGATATGAAAAAAGCTTATTCAGAAAAGGGAAATCATTTTTAAGTTTCTTGGGGGGGGGGAGTGCTAGATCTCCAAATTGGAGTTACAGAGCTGCAGGAATAACTGTTGTTAACAGTACCTCATTCTGTTTTTAAACACAACAGTTGTAAACTGCCCTGCTTATAAAATTGGTTCTACTGCTATGGATTTGGGAATAAAGGATCTCCTGGGTTAGGAATGTCAACTGGCTTACCATTTTATTTTAAGCATTAATATGCTGCTCAATCATTTGCATTCTAAGCTACATGCATAAAAACAATCCATAGACAATAAACAATTAATGTAACACTACTTTAAAATGTGTGCTGCAAGCCTTAGTCACCCACCTGCACTTCAACAAGGAGGTTACCTGTCTAATCTGAGCTGGGAGACTTCATAGACTTCATAGACTTGGTCCCACCATTGAAACTATTTTGTTATATCCTGCTCTACTATTGGTTTTCCTCGACAAATCTGCTAATTCAGATTTTCTCCTCCCCTCACATAGATCAATGAACTGAGCCATGTTCAGATCCCTGTTATGTTGATGCCAGATGACTTCAAAGCATATTCCAAGATAAAAGTGGACAATCACCTTTTCAACAAGTAAGTGAAGCAGTTAGTTGTTTTTAGTTTGGTTTATAATATGGTTTATGTGATTCAGTCATTTGTAACAAGGTTAGACAGTATAGGCACGACCTACTGCATTTTTTTGTCATATGGCATACAGTTTTCTGTAAGTATCTTATGTCGAACTGTGACTACAAACTTACTGGAACATCTGCATGTCAAAAAGTGGTATTTGTTAATGCAGGGATGGCCAACATGGTGCCCTCCAGATGTTGTCATCGTAACACGCTGCAGAGGGTGATGGGACTGAAGCGATGGCCCATGGGAACTGCAGCCTCCTTGACAACAGCGAAGGCAGGAACATAATTGCTCTTTCAGTCCTGACGTGCTGTGCAGTGCATCAGGATAACAGAACGGAGGAGGGAGGAAAAGATCCTTTCTTGCTCCTTCACATCCTGCTTAAAGGAAGGCAGTTCAAGAGTAGAGGAGGTTTAGGCCCATTTGCCTCTAGAGTTTTATAAGGCGAGGCTAGCATAGGTCTCTTCTAGAAGTAAATGGGCAACTGGAGCAGTAGTATAATGTATGTCTGATGAAATGCCATCAGATGATGAAATGCATCTTCTGTGAAGAGCAGCCGCCATTACAGTGCAGTAGACTAGACTTGTCTCACCAAGCATGAAGGCATGAATGTCTCTTTGCTAGGTCTGAGTCCTGCAAATGAGGTTGGTGCTCTGTCTGAAGTTGCAGGCTCACCGATGGATCCAGGTTCTGCCCCCAGGCTGAGAACCTGCTTAACCAGGGGAAGCTGATGAGGTCAGTGGAAATCCTTTCCCTTCCTGCATATCAGGGCCTGCCAACAGCTACTAATGCAGGCTTGCCTGGATTTAATCTTCAAGCAGTTTGCCTGTCACCAACCATGGTGAGGCACTGGTAAGCACTGGCATCTTAGGACCTTGGTTTCATTAAAGGGGCATGCAAGTCTAGCTAGATGAGCTTAAAGCTATCATAACACTCTAGATTTCCATATGAGCTTACCCGCTGGCCCTGCATGATTCCCTGCAGAGGTTGGAATGGGTGTTTTTGAGATACTAACAGCAAACATCTCTGGCCTTTTGTGCCCCCAAATAGCAGAAGAATGCACTTTCATTTTGCAGGCGTTCATTAGGTGCATCCTCCTCATTTCCCTGTTATAACCGACAGTACTAGAAGCTGCCAAAAGAGTTAGTGCAGTAAACAGCATCCTAATCACTTAGACTACGGGTATCGAACTTGCAACCTTGGCATTATCAGCATCATGCAGTAACCAACTGAGCTATCCATGTTGTTAAGCTTCTCTAGTTCTGCACTGCCTGACAGCAGTTCTCCAGATTTTAAAGGAGTTTTTCCTTGTTCCACCAGGAGATACCAGTGATTGGATGTGGCACCACTTTTTTTGGGGGGGGGGTATGCAGAGCATGTGTTCTGCCACTGATCTATGAATTCCCACCCCCCACTGCCATTGCAAGTTCAGTTTTTGGCAGCCTTCCTGATTCCTGGCAGCCTTCCTGATGTTTCTGGAATACAACTTCCATGATCCCTGATTATTCTTCATGCTGGCTGGGGCTGATGGGAGTTGGGAGGGCACTGGATTAGTTGAGCTGGAAAAGGCCTTTTCTGGAGACTTTGGATTGCTTATCTCAATCTAAGTAGACAACATTAGGCTAGATGGACCAAATGTTGGGCACTGCTGTGCTAGGTGTTTTTTTTTTTTTTAATTGCACATGACACAGGCCTCACTTTATCTAGCTAGTTTGGACCTTCTAGGGGAATTCTTGGGCAAAATATAACACATTAAGTTCTTGAGCAAAATATGATGTTCGGTTCAGAGGTTTGTTACAGTTCTGTTTAATGCATTTTGATGTAAATTTACAGTGTTCTGTATTATAGTAACTGTTGCTGTTTTGGAAGGTACTTGGTCTTGTAGGGGAGAAAGCTTACTTCTGCAGGTTTATCTTTATAAATTCTTAGCAAGTCCCCCCCTCCCCAATCTTCTGTTTCAGAGAAAATATGCCAAGCCATTTCAAATTCAAAGAATATTGTCCAATGGTTTTTCGTAATCTGCGAGAGAGGTTTGCAATTGATGATCAGGATTTTCAGGTAGGCTTTCTACCTTAATAAACAATATTGATGATTTCCAGCTTTACAGGCTGCAAGCAGGAGGGGGAGATTCTAGGCAAAGACCTGATTTGGGATCATTATTTGATGGTAATTAAGTGCCCCTATTTCATGAATGTGCTCTATCACTGCCTGCGGTTGGGACTGCCTGATCCACACTTGATACTCGTACATTTAAATTGTGTTGCAGCTGCTATTCCTCCATCAGACCTCTTGCTTATCTTCCCTCCATGCCTGTGGTGATCAGCAGGCCTGACTTTGCCCCACGGCAGGAGGGATAACCTTAGGCAACAGCTGATGGAGGAATGAGGATGAAGACCTGAAGAGCAATATCTACAGTTTCTGTGCCTTGGTGTGTAACCTTAGCAAAACTTTATTAGAGAGATATAAGGAAAGTCCTAATGGCACAGTTTTAGCGTCGGAAGTAGGTACACTGTGTTCATATCATCAGAAATTTTTGTTTTGTTCCACAAGCTTGTTTAGCATGGGCTTCCTCAGAAGTATTCTGAAATCCTATGTGGGTAACAAATGCTCCTTCCCTCATTGTGGAAATGATTTGCCTTGCTGACATATTTTTACACTTTTCAGTTTGTTTAACTTTCCTTCCATTTGTTTCCTCTCTGTCATTTAATATGGTCCGTGTACAAATACCTGCAGCGATAAAGACTCTGAGAGCTAGTAAAATAAAAATGTATTTAGCTAAACTACAAGGTTAAGCTAAAAAAACCCCAAAACACTAATGTTTAATAAGTGCGATGAAGAATCTTACAATAAGCTCCTATATGGATCTGCTTGATTGCCGAGGTCATCTTCAGAGAACCTGCTCAGGGTGCCCACTTTCTGGGCTGAAGGGGGTAGCAGCAAGAAGGAAGGAGCCACTTCTGACGCCTTGCCCCTGGAACCTCCCTCCCTCGGAACATCTGCCAGGCTCCCTCTTTATTTTTAGAGGACCGTGGAAAACACTTTCCCCCTTAACATTCAAGAGGGTGTGGTCCTTACTGCTGTTGATGCTTCTGTGTCATATCCGTTGGTTTCTTGTGGGTGGTTGTTTTTTTACTGATAAGTCTTATGCTTATTAGATTGAGAAATCATTGTGGCTGAGACGCAGGATACCAATGTGTGGAGAAGGGGTGGCCATTTCGTGAGCTTTTGCCTGGGAGAGTTCCAAATCATATATCAGCAGCAAAACTTGTCAAGGTATTGGTAAAATGACTCCCAAAGGCAGTGTGTCTAGACTCAGCAACACGTTATGAGAGAAGGCAGTAGCTGAGGAGTCTTTTCTCATGGTGGCAAAGCAGGTGATTTTGGGGAGCATAAGTGGGGGATCACTGGGTTACTTGAATCCTTTAACACTGACCAACTGCTGATATTATGGTAAGGAACTTAACCATTATGTCTGCCATCAGTGATCCTTATGAATCATCCTTAAAATAATGAAGGGGGTTGATATTTGATGTTTCTCCAATTGCCTAAGAGGTTGGGGTTTTAATTTAAAGTATTGCAAAAAGGGCTTCAAGCTAAAGTTGCCCGAGGCAACTTGCAAGTGACTTAGACCGAAGGGGGTGGGACTCATGTATTTAAATCTAAATAATCAATGTACATTTTGTCTTAAGAGCTAAGCAATAAGATGTTCCTACACCTTTTCCAACCAGTAGTTCATTACTAGCCCCTCCTGGTTCTATGCAATTAGCATTGCTTACACAGTGGTACCTCTGGTTATGAACTTAATTCATTCCAGAGGTCCGTTCTTAACCTGAAACTGTTTTTAACCTGAGGTACCACTTTAGCTAACAAGGCCTCCTGCTGCCGCTGCTCCGCTGCCACACGATTTCTGTTCTCATCCTGAGGTAAAGTTCTTAACCCGAGGTACTACTTCCAGGTTAGCGGAGTCTGTAACCTGAAGTGTTTGTAACCCGAGGTACCACTGTATTAATAAGTAATGGCTGTTCCCCTCCTTTGTTGCAAGTTGCAGTCTTAGGAATTTCTGGTTCCAAGTAACATTCAGAGAGGCATTCTCCTCAATAGGGGAAATAACGTTTCATCTGAAAACATCGAGCTAAAATTTTAACAGCTGTAACTTAAATAGAAGCTTTTTCGTCTTGAGAAATGTGTTATTCAGCCAGAAGGGAAACACAAGCACATGCTTGCAACTTCTGCTTTGCACCTCCCCACCCCCCCTGCTTCTGAAATTACCACTTCCTTTTGTTTCACAGTCAGCTGAAGTGCTCTGATAACCACTGCCATTCTGACACACAATATAGTATGGCTATAGTAGTATTGCAGATTGAAAAAGGGAGTGCTTGCAAAGGCGCATTGCAAGTCAACTTGCTCCATTCTTCCTTTTTGAAGCACTGAATGTTAACTTTTTCTACATATTACAATATTTTGGGGTGGGGGGGAGAAGCTGGATTTGTTTCTAGCCCAATGATGTGCACAGATGGCTTCTGTTAAGGCAGCAGAGATGGTTTACAGAGATAGGAAGTAAGATTGTTTGTCTAACCAGGATATATGCAGCTTCATTTAATCAGAGCCAAGCTACTGGTCCAGCATTGGCCATTCTGACTGGTCCATAGAAAGCCAGGCCATTGGTCCATCTAGGTTAGTCTTTCCTTCGACCTTTTCAGACTCGGGCCCCACTTCTAACCCAAACATGCAATTGGTGACCCATTTCTCAATATTTTACCATATATTTGCATGGTGTGGTGCTCCTGTTGCATTGCAACCCACCTCGGATTCAGGCCGTAACCCACTTGTGGGTCCCAACCCACTAGTTGAAACTAGTGGTCCATGCTGACTAGCAGTGACTCTAGCCACAAGGGACATTTCCAGCCCCATACTAAGAAAACAGTCTTTAAACCTGTGTATCACTTCTCAGCCTTTGGGCTAAGATCAAGTGTAGTGTGTAGTTTAAACCTGCGACCTCCTTCTACATGTAAGGCTGATGGTCATACAACAGAGCTTTGGTGGCAAATGGATTCTCTCTACACCCATAATTTATAGTAACTCTAATTTCAATTACTTGAAAAATATGGCTTGCAAATGCCAACCAGAATTCATTCTCAGCTATTATCGCTGTTATCGCTGAGCACTGTGCAAGATGAACATGGGTAAAATGGCACACTTCCTGGTTTGTTTAATAGGGCATGTCGGTGTAATTAAAACAACTGTTCTCCCCAAATGTCTTTGCTTGGAATCTACAGTAGATGTCCTTGATAAATTGTTCCAGGGGCTAGACATAATGTGTTTGTAACATGAACTTTTCAGAATTAGGACTGTGTGTAAGTTGCGGCTATTACACTCAGATCTGAAATCCATTTTATGGAACGCTTGCAAGCACTGAAGTTTCGGAATCGCCTCCTGCACTTAAAGAAATGAATTGGTGTCTTATTTCCTAACCAGCAGTTCAAATTGTGTGAATTGTTGTGCTTAATCTCTGTATAAGAACAGGGGCATCTGGCTCCAGTTACTCTAAATAGTTTAAGCCCAAATTCACAAATGTCCCAAACTCACTCTCTCGTTTGAAATCAAGACGTTCTGGTCTCAGTGGTGTTTCTTCCAAGTCAGCATGCTTAGAATTGCTTCCTGAATAGTTTTTGAAGGTGCTGCAAAATGTTTTGTTTATTGAAAGTTTATATAACGGGAGAGGGCTAAATGGTCTTGATTTTTAGAATGTGCTTGTTAATGTTCTTCACTCCAGTGAGAGACCTAATCAATAGCTGTCAGACCACTGCCATAAAAGTAGGACAGTCATTAGCAGATGACTTTGACCTTTATCAGGCAAAAGGCTTACTGGGTTTAATCAGTTTGCTCACAAAGAAAATAGCAAAACATCTGTTTGTTTTTAAAAAATCAGCTGCTTCAAAAAACATATTGTGAGTTTCCTGTCTCAATTAAGATACCAGCAAAGGTTTCTCAGGGTATAAGAGGGTGAACGGCAGTTCTATTATTTTCATCTAGGGACCATATTTTTATCTCTTAAAATCAATAGTTCACTTATATACTTGAAATAGTTTTGCACCCTCAGTGAACTCGTTCAGGGAGCAGAAATCTAAGATGGCCACCTTTCCCCCACATATTTGTAAGAGAAATGGAACAAACAGCTGATCTCTACCTTAATACTACCTTTGTGAAATCAGATACTCATATGATGTCCAGCATTTTTCATATTCCAAATACAGTGGTACCTCGCTTTATAAACACCTCAGTTTACAAACACTTTGGGTTATAGACTCGGCTAACCCGGAAGTAGTACCTTGGGTTAAGAACTTTACCTCAGGATTTGAACAGAAATCGTGAGCCAGCAGCAGCAGTGGCCCCATTAGCTAAAGTGGTACCTCAGATTAAGAACGGTTTCTGGTTAAGAACGGACCTCCAGAACGAATTAAGTTCATAACCAGAGGTACCACTGTATGCAAGGCCATTTCTTCAGAGTTGTTGATTTTCTATTTGAGAGTAGAGATCTCCCATTTTAGTACCAAACTTCCTGAGATGTTGTGCATTGGGCTCTTAGTGTCTTTGATTAGAAAAGGCACTATGTGGGCTTTAAACAATTTTATTACAAAATGCCCATTGATGCCTTGCCATCCATGCCATCTTCCATCCATTGTGTAGACTGGGATAGTGCCCACCAGCATCTCTGCTCTAGAGAACACCAAGCTCTGGTCTCCCTTCTGATGATAAACCCACAGTTCTATGATTCATGTTTTGTGCTCGTAGTATTCCTTGATAATCATATTTTCAGAGAGAAAGGTAGCAGCCCTTTGCATTATGGAAAACTTGTTTTAAGATTCCCTTTTGAGGACTTTTGTGCACTGAAGTTATTTAAAAGGCCCATTGTAAAGATGGCAATGTAAGATCAGAGCATCTACCAATAATTTTATCCCAGATTTTACCCTGATGCATCTCACCTCTTGTCAGATACAAGTCAAACCAGCAATTATTTGTAATTTAAAGACAGAGTGATGTATCTGTCATTTCTACTTAACCCTAACCTTTCTAAAAAGTTTTTTTAAAAAATATCCAGCTTTATCATCCATTTCTTCACCTGTGAAGAAAAAGATTTCCTCTACTGCATTTTTTTCTAACTCCCTTGTTAGGATCACTTTTGACATACTCAGTATGTAGATTAAATATATTGCGCGATTGCATAAATAATCTTTAGTCTTGTGAAAAGAGCAATTATAATTTAATGATATTAATATGCCAACGAGAGTATAAAATATTGGAGATTAGAGTGGGCTAATTAAATTGACCTTTAAATCCTTCCTACCCTCTTGGAGTCCGTTGCTAATCCCTAAACTCCCATAGTGCAGATAAACTTCAAAGGGAAATGAGGTGGCTTTTCCTCTGTCCCCACGCTGCTCCTGCTGCTTGAAATTTTCATTGAGAAATGTTAAGATAGCACATGTCACAGGACGGAAGGCATCTTATAACGCCTCTCTGAGTAACCAGCTTGTGCAGGGAAACGCTAAGACTTTCTACCAGCTGTGGGGCTTACGTAGTAAAGGATTCTCCCTGTTCCCCCCGCCGCTCCGCTAATGTCAGAACTTCAGTTTTTGCTCAGCTCCCAAGCTATATTTCCATCCTGCTTCTTTTTCTGCTACTTTACCTTCCCACTATTTATCTACTTGCACTTTGACGTGCTTTTGAACTGCTAGGTTGGCAGGAGCAGGGACCGAGTAACGGGAGCTCACCCCGTTGCGGGGATTCGAACCGCCGACCTTCTGATTGGCAAGTCCTAGGCTCTGTGGTTTAACCCACAGCGCCACCTGTGTCCCTTTCTCTTTTGCATACCTCATGCCAAATCTTGACCCACCTGTCTCCCAGTGCCCAGCTTGCCTTCTCTGCCTCTGTTACTGTTGTTTCACTGGCCTCCTACCCTGGTGGTGATGACTGGCCAGCTGAATTATCTAGACCAGTTGGTGGGAACATTTTCCAGGCTGAGCTCCACGTTCCCTTCTGGATAACCTCCTGAGAGCCAGCCAATAGCAGCCAGAGCCAAAAGTGGGCTGTGCGGCAAATCTGAATTTTACCTTTATACAATAGGCTAGTTTCTATACAGGTTCACCCACCTCTCTATCCTCCAAGCAAACGAGGCATTATCAGAGTTCAAAAGCTCACTTCAGCCTGGCAAGAATCTTAGGGTGCAGATTAGGGCCATTGAGGGATGTGGAGGGCCGTTGAAGGACTGTAAGTGGCCTCCGGGCCTCAGTTTCACCACCCCTAATCTAGATGCATTTTAATCCAGCTTCAGGCCTGGGTATGGCACTGAAACAGCCTTGGTTGTCCTGATTGGGACCTGTATTGGGAGAGAGATGTAGGGAATGTTTCCCATTGATTTTTCATAAGGAAGTAGCATTGTGGGGCTTCTGCATGGCCTCATGGCAGTTCTTTAGGGGTTCCACCTTGTCTCTAAATCACTGCTGAGGAGTCATCTGGGAATTCAGAGTGCAGTGCCACCCATATGCAGGTGGTTCCAAGTGCACACTTTACTCAGTCTGAATCATGGGAAATTGTGCAATGGAATGGATGAGGGCTGAATCCGAATCTTGATAAGGCGGGTGTTGCAGGTAAGTAGTTCCTGAGTGCGCGAATTGAGTAGACAATATGTTCTGAATGGGGTAGGACTCCACATGAAGGAACAGGTGACATTCCTCTATTTCAAATGGTTGCCTGAAATCCAAGTAGCCTCAGTGACTGCATTCTCATGCCCACCTCTAACTGGTTTGCCAACTATTGATGTTCCTGGTCTGGGATTACCTGACATCAGTGATTCATGATCTGATAATTTCCTGGAGGACTATGTCACTCTACTACATCTTGCATCATCATCATCATTATCATCATTGTTGTTGTTATATTGAATTTGTTAGTCACTTTATCTTGCTTGGGACAACCCACAGTGCCTTACAACCAACCAAACTGTCATTATATGTGGGATGAAATGGGGTTTTATGTCATCAGTCCTTAAAGCACTACAATGCTGATATGAGATATTGAGCCCAATTCAAGGTGTTGGTATTAGCTTGCAAAGCCCTAAGTGTCTTCGGATCCAGTATCTAAAAGAGCACCTTGCAGTTTTTACTGGCCTTGCAATCGGCATGGGAAAACCTGCTCCTCGTCACCCTGTAAGACATGGCCCATGGGATGGTGGCACGGAGCTGGGCCTTTTCTGTGGCAGCGCCCCAGTTCTTGGTTTTTCCCTCAGTGTTTGGGCCTTTAACACAAAGGACATAGAACTGAACAGAACAATTGCCATCGCATGCCGCACTAACCTTTCTGCTCTGTTGATTTTAAGACCGTAATTTTGCCTGGACTCTTAAGAGAGGAAGAGGCAGATACAAGAATATTACTAAATGATAATGAAAAACAAATAAAGATTTTTTTAAAAAACCTGTTGGAAAGAAGCTGTAAATTTCTTTGGAAAAAAATAAGCTGGGCCTTTTTGGCTTCATCAGGCATATAATGCATTGGATCTAACAAGTGCCTGTACAGCCTCTGGCATGGGACATCTGTTTTGGTTTGTTTGAAGTTGTAAGTGTTAAAGGTCAGTTTAAATTTCATGACCTTCAGCAAATGCTTTTGCTCGACTGTTCTCAGTGCACATGGAAAATCTTTTTATTGACTTCTGCAAATACATCGTGACATTTTCAAGCAAAGGTTGCTAAGAAGGTTGCAGCCATTGGATAGATATAGTTGTGGGTTTGAAATAAGCTGGCATGTCTCTCAACTACATTCAATATCTGAAAGTAGTCCCCATTATGAGGGGGCAGGGTAGATCTTGTCCCCTTAGCTTTTATGATGGCCCCACTACTTAATGAGTTAGTGCCAGAGATGGGTGCCAGGAGAAGGTGAGGAATACTCACATGGCTTCAGCGAAATTAACTCTTTATTCAAAGAGGCCAGGCAACTCTTCCCAGTAGAACTTGCCCCTATGAGGCAGTTGTGGAGGACTGAAGGTCCTCGCCTTCCCATAGCTCCCTATGTCTCCTCCCTTGGTTCCTTCTTAAGCAGTCTGATGTTCTGTCATCTTGCCTGCCTTTGCTCCACCCTTTACATACCTCTTTGGGCCCTGGGAGACCTGGTGGGAGGGGAGCTGGTTGCAGCAGGAGGGGGAGACTCCCTGGTTTCTTCAGCAGTCTGCTTTATCCCTGCCTCTTGCCCCCCTCCTCTCTACCTTCTGCCCCAATTCTGCATTGCTCACTGTCACAGTCTCTTCCTTCTCACTAAATTACCTCTTCTGCTTCTGACACACACACACAGAGAGAGAGAAATTAGTAGTGAAAACCTGCAAAAGAGGATAGCCAAGTCTGAACTTTTAGTGTGGGTTGAACCTGGGCTGGTAATGCATTTGCAGGTAGGTGATGATGGTGATGTTCTCTTAGGAATCATAGAATTGTTGAGTTGGGAGGGATCCTGGGGGTCATCTAGTCCATCCCCCTACGATGCAGAAATCTCAACACGTGGTCCCACTATTCTAAGTCCCCCAACAAAGCTTGCCATCAATACCTTACGTACTGTTTTTCTTAACCAGTTTTGGCCATTGTTCTTTTTCCCTGTCCCCCCCCCCCGCCCCCATTTGGTATCTAAGACCAGTGACCTGTTCTGGAATCTACCCTCTCCCTTCTCTCCCCACCCCCTTTAAAAGTTAATCCTGAGAAGAAATTCCCCTCTTCTAGACAATCTCTCGATTGCTCTGCCCAGCCTGGCCTTAGACCAGATGTGTCAGAATATGGTTGCTTGTAGGCCCAACAGTCTTGGCAGATAGCAAAGGCCTTTCCTTTGAAAAGCTTGAGACCCCAGAATTTTCAGAACATGGCTTCCAATTTGACTTCAGATGAAACTTCCTGCAATGGAGCAAAATGCCCACCTATGGTTTCTTTGTTCTGGCTAAGATGTCCTTGGGCAGCAGGGGAAGGCATTTTCTACCTTAGAACTTGTGGAAATGGATTCTGAGATACTAGGCAATGCAAAGTCAGGATAAGTATTGGCCATATAGACCTCATGTGGGAGAAGATCGGTCCCCCTCCCTCCAGATTTTGAAATGCCTTGTTTTTCTAGTGAAAATGCCTAGTGACCAATTTCTTTTAAAACTGCATTACTGTACCTTTATAGGTTGTGCAGAATTGCTGTCTTGTGATCTACGTTGCGGCTAATGAACCAACTTATTGAGACTTTTATAAGAAACGTTAAGTGGCCATAACTGCCTAGAAAAGTTGAAGTGTCAACTTTGGGGTTTTTTCGAGGGGGGGGGTGTTTCAGGTTGTTTAAGTGAAACTGATGGATAAAGCAAGGTATCGAGTTTTTTAGGTTTTTTAAAAGGTGTTTGGCCACCAGATTGCTGCCACAATATGTTGTATCTTGTCTAGATGCTTTTTCCTGTGCCAATTTCAAGCCATCAGTTGGATATACTCAAGCCTTCAAATTTGTGGAATAATTTTTGTTTCCAAGGTGATGTTATGAAAGATGACATTTTGATCTGGATGTCAAAACCTTCATATATAGAAGACACAAATGGATTTTTGTAGTGGTTTGATGGACACCAGAATGTTAGCTTCAGTATGAATTAGGAGAAATAACTTATTAGATGTGTTGGTCAAAGTTGGCAAGATAAGAAGTATGTTTTATAGAAAACTCATGGGAAAATTCTCATGATATGACAGTTCACATCCCAAGTATGTTTAACTGAATGCACCATATGGTCAGTTTAAGACATGAGTAAGCAAACTAAGGCCTGTGGACGGTCTGCGAATCAGTTTGTTTTTACATGAGTAGAATGTGTGCTTTTATTTAAAATGCATCTCTGGGTTATTTGTGGGGCATAGGAATTCGTTCATTCCCCCCCCCAAAAAAAAAATATATATAGTCCAGCCCCCCACAAGGACTGAGGGACAGTGGACTGGCCCCCTGCTGAAAAAGTTTGCTGACCCCTGGTTTAAGAGTTTTGATGAGACACTTCATCTTCTTTTGATTTTTCTGTAGGGAATAATTTCAGTTAGCTATAATTTGAGGACTAAAGTAGTCCCAAATGACATATTGAAATCAGCATGGGGGGAAACATCATAATACAGGTTTTTGTTGTTGTTGTTTTTAAAAAAGAACTGGATTTCCAGGATTCCTGTGGTTAAAACATCATGACTATTTGTGGAATTGCTAACGTTATTGTCAGGGAACTGACATCAGAGCGAGAAGCGGAGGCAGGGCTCCAGAGCGATGCCGGAGAGGGAACCAGTCGGGGGGAAGGAATTCAGCGTGACACCAATAGAGAGGAGAGGGAGAGGGAGGAATCGGTGTCAGGGCTCCAAGACCCTTCAACCGAAACTAGCGGAGAGAGCGCTGGCACGCCCCTGCCGTCTCCTTACTTGCGCAGACGCGTTCCGCGCAGGGAACATAGGAGGAGACTTGGGGTCAAACAGCTTTTATGCTGGAAAAGATTCCAGAAACGCCCACTGACGGATTCTGCAAGTGACTAACAGGTCACGGAGGGTGAGCTCTAACCCTAAACGTGGTTGAGCAAACAATCTAACTAAACTGAAGGCAATTTACGCACAAGTAACCCACTCATAACCATTACAGTTATATACTCTCGTGATTGACTGTTCTGTGCTTTTTGGAATATGTTATTAAATGGTTCTGTATTATAGGCATTGATCTTTAGGCAAAAGATTGATTCCTAGTTTATTGATAGATCTAGAAAAATAGAGATTTCTGAGGGATGATAGGTATCTATGCCTAATTGGAAAGTTCTTCCATGGGGCCTGCATGTCTTTAATAATCAGCTGTCATCACCACTTCTGATCTCCCTGACTTTGAAACCAAAGAGCTGCAGGATTTCCTGAAAGGAAGGAAGTGGAGCTTCTCAAACTCCCCAGGTCTCAGTTGTTCTGTTCTTGTTCTCTCCTTCCAAACCTGTAACATGGACCCAGGCTGATTAGGCATATGGGTGAGACAGATCCTGATCTGGATCAAAGTTAATCAACCAGAATCTTTCAATCCAGGATATTTTATTATTTGTTGTCCAAGGGTAAAGCAAGTGAGAAATAATAGGTCACCCCTGAAATAAATTAAACCGTATATTGTAACTCAATCCTACACTTGCTGTAGATCCTAGAATTAGTTGTACTAATTGGCAGATGAAAGCATAACAATACTAATTTATTATTTATACCCCGCCCATCTGGCCAGGTCTTCCCAGCCACTCTGGGCGGCTCCCAGCAGAATATTACAAACACGATAAAATATCAAACATTAAAAACTTCCCTAAACAGGACTGCCTACAGATGCCTTCTAAAAGTCAGATAGTTCTTTATTTCTTTGACATCTGATGGGAGGGCGTTCCACCAGGCGGGTGCCACTACCAGGAAGGCCCTCTGCCTGGTTCCCTGTAACTTTGCTTCTCGCAGTGAGGGAACCACCAGAAGGCCCTTGGAGCTGGACCTCAGTGTCTGGACTGAACAAAGGGGGTGGAGACCCTCCTTCAGGTATACTGAGTCGAGGCCGTTTAGGGCTTGAAAGGTGAGCAACAACACTTTGAATTGTGCTTGGAAATGTACTAAATGTCAGTGGTATAGTGGGTTTTTTCCCTGGAGCTTACCCAGGCAAAAGCTAAGGCAAAAGCATGTTCATAATGAACCATTTCTGTATTGTCTTCAAGGGAGTGGGGGTGGGGACAGCAAGTGACCAATCAGCTAAGGTCCTAGGCTTCCTCTGGTGTCATATGTACACAGGATGGTGATACTGAATATAAATAGTAGATAATTTTGCCAGCTAGCCACGTTTATCTTAGGTTACTGCTATCCTTGAATATATATACATGTGGTTCTTACTGGTGGTGGTGATGATCGTTTTTGGGGTGGGGACTAGAACAATTTTCAGGCTTGTGGCTCTTGCTACTTATAAAATCTATAAGAGTGTTTGTTAGTGGCTTCTATAGTAAATTATTAGTTGATACTGATAGCCTTTTTGCTGTGCCTATCAATTATTTTTTATTGTTTCATGTTGCTTACTTAAGCCATTCCGACTCCTTCCTGGAATGCAGATTATTGCATATTTAATGATAACAGCACCACTGAATGGATCTACATGTAAATAAAGATTCAGTTTTTTAAAAACTGAGCCTACACTCTTGGCACCATGTTGTGATGGAATAAACCTCCTTTTTCAACACGTCCTCATTCTTTCAGAATGACGCTGCTTTGGACAAAGTGATGCATCGAGAAAATAAAATGCATTGCGCTGTGCTGCTGTTGTAATTCTTGCTCTTAAAATATACCAAGATGAGATACTTGCTGAGACTAGCACCATTTGACTAGCACAGTATTAAATTGCAAAGCTCGAACCTGTATTGTATTGTATTGAAAATGACTGTCTTGCAGAAAAACCAGCGCATTTGTTTATCCAATGCTTGCTTTTGTGCTTTTTAAAAAGCATATATTAAATTTCAGCTTGCATTATATATGACGAGAGGGGAAGATATCTGTTCATTGCCAGTAATGTAGCAGGCAGGTGGCAGTGGGTAAATTTCAGAAACGCTTAAACTTTTTTCATTCTAGCAACTGCAGGGATTGATTAAATAGTGTTGTCTTGGAAGAAAATTCGAGAAACAAATCTTGTTTGGATGCGGCAATGCAGAACAAAAGGCACTTCAGTTCACTTAACTCTTGGCATGTAGGTCATGACATTAACTAGTGAATTTAAGCTGGAGTTGAGGCAAAAAGGCATTTTGTCAAGACTCTGCACTGCAAAATAAAGCCCCCTTGGGCAACTTTTTTCTGGAGTGGCACAAAAACAGAGGAAGTGTTTGTGTAGCTGGTATCTACCCTTAGAGCATTCTTCCCCTCTCCACCATCCCAGTATCATTCTGGAGCACCAGTTTGCTTTGCTACTTTTTTGCTGACAAACTGGCACGAAAGTAAACTTCTGGAGGTCTTCTATGGAAACATTTCTCTCCCCCGTCCCCCGCCAGCAAAGTCCTTTCTGAACATTCAGTGCAGCCCTGATTTAAATCTGCTGCTAGTAAACCACCTTTCCCGAGGGTTTTTTGTACCATAATAGTTCTGCTTTAAGGATATTACAGTACTGCTAAATTGATTCCCCACCTTAGCCTTTTCCCCAGGTGCCCATGTTTTGACAATGGTATGATCCAGCTAGACATCTTACGTTTTAATTAACGTCTTGTTCTGATGCTTTCCTCCTTTTTTAACGTGACAGAATTCTCTGACAAGAAGTTGTCCCCTTGCTAATGATTCCCAAGCACGGAGTGGTGCCCGATTTCACACCTCTTACGACAAAAGATACGTCATCAAAACCATAACAAGTGAAGATGTAGCAGAAATGCACAATATACTGAAGAAATATCACCAGGTAATTAATTTCTTGTTTCAAGGGGGTGGGCTTGTGAGGAAAAACACATTGACTGAAGTTTTTATAATGCAGGAAACAGAGGTTTTAAACTAGAGTTGGTTTGCCACTGTATTTTCAGTTGAATCAACACTTTGGTACATAAATTTTAAACATTATTAGTGGCAGAGACTAGCAGTTTGAAAGCACGTCAAAGTGCAAGTAGATAAATAGGTACCACTCCGGTGGGAAGGTAAATGGTGTTTCATGCTTGGCAGGGGGTTGGACTCGATGGCCCTTGTGGTCTCTTCCAACTTTATGATTCTATGATTCTATGAAATGGCGTTTCTGTGTGCTGCTCTGGTTTTGCCAGAAGCGGCTTAGTCATGCTGGCCACATGACCCAGAAAAACTGTTTGTAGACAAATGCCGGCTCCCTCGGCCAATAAAGCGAGATGAGCGCCGCAACCCGCGTCGTTCGCGACTGGACTTAACTGTCAGGGGTCCTTTACCTTTACCTTTGTTACATTAAAACAAACAACTCTAGACATTTTTGAAGTCTGCATCTCATCCTGAAATGTCAGCCTGCTCAGGTCCTTTGAAAGCGTCCCATCTAGTTTTTCAGCACCAGAGGAAAACTTTAAGTGGTGGCACCAAGATTTTGGTGACGATGCCTCAATTATGGAATTCTCCCCCCGGAAGTACAGCTGGCACCAACATTGATAGCGTTTTGGTGCCAGATTAACACTTGTCTGTTTACCCAGTCATTTATGGGATGTTAACCAGCTGCTGCAATTGGTGTGTTGGAGTATTTCATTTATATTACAATCTGCTCTTATTTTGTTTGGGTTGTTTTAAATGTTAATTTAACCTACCTAGGAACCAAGTGATGGGGCTGGGTATAAAATGTTCTTAATAAAATCAGTAACGGTAGCTGGCTTGCTATAGTTGGGAAGATTCCCCTCATAATAGCATCAAAATTTATTTGCTTGAGTGTTTTGTCTTTCAGCCTCCTCTGTCCAATTTTTTTCTGTGCCTACATGATACTTTAGCTTTCACCCTAATACCATGAGTGGCAGTCAATATGGCTGCTGTCAACTCCTTACCCATATAAATTTGGTTAAGCAGTGCAGGCTAACGTTAGATCTAGCACTTACCCTAGAAGTTTTTAGGTGCCTGACTTTAACAAATGAAAACATCAAATTCAACATTACTATTCTAGTTAAAATGGATATATGTGTATCACATTACAATCAGAACAATTAAAAGTTGACAATTACAGAAATAGTGTCTGATATTAACTTGAAACAACTATTTGTGACCCAGTTGTTGATGTGTGAAATATACCTATTTTTGCTATAGTAGAGGCAAAATAATAGGAATCACTGACCATTTTGTATATGTATCTATGGCATACTAATTTAGCAGCATATCTTGCAGGAACACATGTCAGGCAGCTAGAAGTGTGGCTGGTTCTCCAGAATTTGTGCATAAGATAAAGCAGACACATATTTGACTTTGCAGTTCCAAGTAAATGAGTCCTTAGTGATCACAGCTACATCTGGGATTAAACAACATGGCTTTAGATAAGAGAGCATGACTTCAACCATTGTATTCCAAAAAGCAACTATATGTCAATCATTAGGGTCATATACAATGTATTAGCCATACAGGAAGCAGTGATTTTATTTTATTGCAATCTGAAATATATATGGAAGGAATACACATAAGGAATGCCTGTTTTTGAAGCACTTTTTGGCTTTATCTATCTATGTAAGGCATTTTTACCCTCTTTTGAAGAAAAGGCTCCTAGAGCAGCTTACAGATCAATAAAAAGCACACTGGGTTTTGCCTTCAGGCTTGCAATCTAAAATACACGACACAAAAGAAGATAGGAATGGTGAAGGAGGAGGAAAAGCAAAAGTGCCAGTTCTTAAGGTTACATTTCTTATCAGTTCGCGTAGCCAGTTCAAGGGAGCCTGAGGACAGATGCCAGTCCATAACTGAGATGCAGTTGATTTATCCCAAACACATCATCCTGCCCTGGACTTGTTCTCCTAAAAACAAGTAAACCCCCACCTTCTGAAAGGCAAGACAGAGCAAGTGTCAATCTCTTCATCAGTGGGTAAGAAATAGAGCCAGAAAGTGTCTTAGTCATGTTTGGAAAGATGCTCCTCTCAGTTTCATTTTTTTTAATTGCCTCTAAAGGTGGTGACTGTCCCTTCTTTTGGGGGGGGGGTGTTTTGGGGAGGTCAGCAAAGCATAAACAGTGTTTATCATGTCTTTCTTCTTTCCTTCCCTCAAATCTCTGCTTCAGTAAGCATTGCCCAACTGAGGAATAGGAAACACTTGAACATATTGAATGCATTCTGTTTTTAGTTCCGTTTCAGGCATGCACAAGTTTACTAATAAATATGCTAAAGGGCACTATGCTTGCCTCGTAGATTTAATAGTCCCAGGAGTCCTGATAGCTGCATTAAAAGCCTATTTATGTTAAACAATCCACATTTTAAACTTAATTGCAGTGTATTTTATTTTTAAAAAACCTGTGGTTTATATCTGCAGACTAAAAATAAAATATAGTTCTAATCCATCTGCTGCTGCAGCCAACTGCAGCTGACTCTCTTCTCTTTTTCTTCTACCACGTGTCGTCCCGCCCCCCCCCCCACATCTGTTAATAACTTTGCAGCCTTTTCTTTCCATTGCATCCTTTTTTTTCTGTAGGACAGCTTCCTTTTTAGCTTGTTATACTTCATTCCTGACTACATGTAAGTGGTGCTGATTTCAGTTGAATTTTAAGGTGGAGTTGCCCCACATTCCTTTTTCAGCTTCATGCTAGTGTTTCCCTTCCACCAATTTCCCCCTGCCCCAAAATCAGCATGCATAGGAAACATGGCAGGACTTTGGGGTGTGTGTGTCTAAATTTACCGTTATTGTGTGACTATTCTTGATTCATTGGCTACTGGAATGCCAGAGAGGCTTGCAACTATTTTTCTACGAACAGGTTTTGCTGGTTTATCTTGCTTACAAGTGACCCAGTTCATTTCTCACGGAGCAAACTGCTACTCACTGTATGTTTTAACGTGGGGTGGGCTGCATTCTTAGCATGTACATCTCCTTTAAAAATATAGGGGAGTCTGTTTTTGTCTTGTTTCTTCCTGGTAAGATTTGGTCAGTTTTGTCTTTTGACCTGGGTGTTGTGAAAACCCTTTTCTGCTGTTGGACCTAAATTGCAGTTGTTAAAAATGAGAATTTGAATCTTCTTTTTTTAAAATGTACATATATGCCTTCCTTACATATCAAGCTTTTAAACCGATGATTTAGGAGTTGTGAAATGTTTTACTGTGGTCTATGGTCTATGTCACCATTGTAGGGACGCAGGTGGCACTGTAGGGTAAACCACAGAGCCTAGGACTTACCAATCAGAAGGTTGGCGGTTCGAATCCCCGCAACGGGGTGAGCTCCCATTGCTCGGTCCCTGCTCCTGCCAACCTAGCAGCTTGAAAGCACGTCAAAGTACAAGTAGATAAATAGGTACCGCTCCGGCGGGAAGGTAAACGGCGTTTCCGTGTGCTGCTCTGGTTTGCCAGAAGCGGCATAGTCATGCTGGCCACATGACCCAGAAGCTGTACGCCAGCTCCCTCGGCCAGTAAAGTGAGATGAGCGCCGCAACCCCAGAGTCGGTCACGACTGGACCTAATGGTCAGGGGTCCCTTTACCTTTACCTATGTCACCATTGTAGCTACAGTAGAAGTACTGTAGTAGTGATCTAGCATGTATATATAGAAACAGCTTTGTAGATACAGTCAGGAAACATAAGACTTGTATGGCCTCTGCTTGCACGTTTACTTGAAGGTAAGTTCAGAGTGGAGCATTACCTAGTAAGCATGCATAACATTTTAGCCTTGACACCTTTAGCAGTTTCTGCGACTAAAGAATATTGACACAGCAGTGAAGTCCCAGAAAATGATGTATGCAAATGGCTAAAAGTAATGGGGAAGTGGCATTAAATGCCAGTTTCTTATATGTTACCCTGGAAGAGATCTACACTCAGCCATGTAGCTCAGCTGGTGACTGGGGGCCAGTCACAGGACTGCTCATTTTTATTTATTACATTTATAGGCTACCTTTATCTTTCAAGGATCACAAGGTGGTATAAATGGTTCTAATTTTCCCCCATTTCATCCCCACAACAGCCCTGTGAGGTAGGGCAGGCAGAGAGGAAGTAGTGACTGGTCCAAGGTCACCCAGTGAGATTTCATGGCTGAGTTGGGATTTGAATCCTGTTCTCCCAAATCCTAGTCCAACATTCTAACCATCTAAAGACGTTATTCCCCCTTAACTCCTCACAAAACTCCTTCTGGCCTATAGGGTTGAGTGGTGTGCATTTTAGCTACTGCTTTAAAGTAATGTACAAATGGACTTTAATCTTCTTTAAGGCAGGGTTAGGAAACCTGGGGCTCAGGTACCGATTGCAACCCTCCAGGCTGTAGTCAGAGGCAGCGATCCTTCTGAATTGCAGGAAAGGGCTCTTGTGCTCAGTGTTATGTATTGAAGTGCTCACCCTGGCCACCAGGGGTATTGTGTATACAGTGGTACCTCGGGTTACATACGCTTCAGGTTACATACACTTCAGGTTGCACACTCCGCTAACCTAGAAATAGTGCTTCAGGTTAAGAACTTTGCTTCAGGATAAGAACAGAAATCGGGCTCTGGCGGCACGGCATCAGCAGGAGGCCCCATTAGCTAAAGTGGTGCTTCAGGTTAAGAACAGTTTCAGGTTAAGTACAGACCTCCGGAACGAATTAAGTACTTAACCCGAGGTACCACTGTATAGTTTTCACTCAGGTCCACGTCAGTTAATTTAGGTGGGAAACCCTGGGGTGTTGTTACAAGGTTGACAGCCGACTGCCTATAAAAGCAGGCCGGCTGAGATGTTCAGTTCAGTTCAGTTCCAGCTTACTATAAAGAACCACTTGGAGAAATCTGTGCATTTTCTTTGTCAACACACTACTTAATACTCAGGTCCTCCTTGAGGTTTTTCCCATAGGCACCTGGTGAGCCAGTGTGTGAGAACAGGATGCTGGACTAGATGAGACCTTGGCCTGATCCAGAAGGGATCTTTTGGTGTTCTTATGTTTTATTCTCTGCCTTGGGAATTCTCCCCAGGCCTTCCCTTGCACCCCGAGATTTTCTGTTTCTTCGACTAGAATGTGTCCTTGAACTCTGCTAATGCCTCCTTCTTGGCTTGATGGAGACAGGGTGTGTGTAGAAACAGGCCTATTTGTATAGAGGTGAAATATTTGTAACTCTACCTACTTTGGTCTGTGGCCAGTTGTAATGGTTCTAGGGGTTGCTTGTGCGTAAGCCGGCTGTATCTCCCCGGCTGGGTGCAAACACCTGGCTGGGTTGCCTAAGTGAACCTTTTCTGTCCGGACAGCCACTCACCCGTGGCTGACTCAATTGCTGGCAGAATCCGTCAGTGGGCGTTTCTTAAACTTCTTCCAGCACAGAAGCTCTTTGAAGCCTACTCTCTCTGCGCGAAAGCCTTCTGCGCAAGGAGGGCGTGGGCAGCAGAGGACCCCTACTCTCCCCGCTGGTCCCCGGCAAGGAGTCATGGGACCGCCTCGCCACTTCCCCCATCTGCCCCCCTTCTCCACTGGTGCTACGCTGATTCTCTTCCCCAGAAGATGGGCTGCTCCTCCCGATCCCTGGACGCTCTCCGGAATCCCTCTGGCTTTTGCTCTCTCCCTCCGGCACTGAGGGTAGTTCCCTGACACCAGTATTTCTATGTGGCCCTTGGGAGGTTGCCTAGAATGTAATGTGGACCTTGGGTTGAAAAGAGTTCCCCCACCTCTGGTTTAAGGTATTGACACTCTACCCTTCAACAGGGGTTGCAGTGGTGACTAGGATTGGGTGTTCAGCAACTCCCCACTCAAGCCTTACTTGTGTAGGGGCATGGATGGGGTTGTTGCTTAGTTCCTGCTCATCCCATCAGCCAAGTTGGCTTCCAGAATTGCTGGGTTACAGCTTCTGATCTTGCTCTGTGTGCAATGGCTGAGCTGTGGGCAGCAGAACAGCTAGCAGACTTTTGTAATTAGTGTTGTGGTATAGCCAAGATTACTGAGATTTCTGTACCCCCTGGCTACAACCTGTAACACTGAATGAACCTGAACATTGAAAATATAATGATCTGCTTTTTCACACCTGACAGATCACTGTCTTGCCAAACGTATCTTCTCAGGGCTGATCTAGAAATAATTTAATGAGGCCCTCTATACACCAAGCTTAAACTGAGTAGGAGATGACTCTCTAAATTGGCTTCACAGCACAGAAACTCTCTTTTACCAGACATTTGGCATAAGCTGTAAAGGTAAAGGTACCCCTGCCCGTACGGGCCAGTCATGTCCAACTCTAGGGTTGCGCGCTCATCTCGCTCTAGAGGCCGTGAGCCGGCGCCGTCCGAAGACACTTCCGGGTCACGTGGCTAGCGTGACGAAGCTGCAGCTGGCGAGCCAGCACCAGCGCAGCACATGGAAACGCCGTTTACCTTCCCGCTATAAAGCGGTACCTATTTATCTACTTGCACTTAGGGGTGCTTTCGAACTGCTAGGTGGGCAGGAGCTGGGACCGAACAACGGGAGCTCACCCCACCATGGGGATTCAAACCGCTGACCATACGATCGGCAAGTCCTAGGCGCTGAGGTTTTACCCACAGCGCCACCCGCGTCCCTTTGGCATAAGCTGACCACCCTTTAAAACAATGCAAAACCATTCCGTTCAGGCTAGCTGGGATTAGAGAAGAATTTTTGTCTAGCACATATGTATTTGAACTTTTACTTGTCAAAGCCTTGTCGTTAAATGCATAGTTCTCACCTTGAACATTTTTAGGGCAGGGTATTAATGAAGACTCATTCAGACTTGCATCTCTTTTTGTAAAATAGCTTTTATTTACACTGTGTGAAGCAGTGCAGCTTTAAAAATATATAGGCCCTTTAATCTCAAAGGAAAATGCATGTCTTTTTGTCAAAACGTATGCTGAAATGCTCTGGAGGAATTATCCTGGAATATATTGAAATGATCAAAGCACTGGCAAACCAAAGAACAAAGTCGGAAACGATTGCTGTTGCCAACTAAGAGTTTCAGCAGCAGTGACAACTGCAGAACTGTTGATAGACATCTCTGTGCAAGGGAGATTAATGTAAAAATATGAAGGTTTAAATTATAAATACCTGATACAGTTGGCTTCTTTTTATTTCAAGAAGGTTCCCAGGGGCTACTCATACAGCAGATAATGATGGATTTCACTGCTGTGGAATGAGTTATGGTTACTGATGATTTTTCGGGGGGGGGGGACCTGTCGTCTTAGTTAGCTCCAGCTCCTTTAGAACCACCCACCAAACTGGCACTATTGATATCATGAAATGCCTCTTTTTTATTATTATTCTTTCCACAATACACAATAACAGGGTTGTACTTGTCAGGGCGGGACACGGGTGGCACTGTGGGTTAAACCACAGAGCCTAGTACTTGCCGATCAGAAGGTCGGCGGTTCGAATCCCCGCAACGGGGTGAGCTCCTGTTTCTCGGTCCCTGCTCCTGGCAACCTAGCAGTTCGAAAGCACGTCAAAGTGGAAGTAGATAAATAGGTACCGCTCCGGCGGGAAGGTAAACGGCATTTCCGTGTGCTGCTCTGGTTCGCCAGAAATGGCTTAGTCCTGCTGGCCATATGACCTGGAAGCTGTACGCCGGTTCCCTCGGCCAATAAAGCGAGATGAGCGCCACAACCCCAGAGTCGGCCACAACTGGACCTAATGGTCAGGGGGTCCCTTTGCCTTTACTTGTCAGGGCATCCCAATATGGAGCCTGCTGCCATCTCTAAAGTTTGCAGACCTTTCTTAAGTTCTGCAGCATTAAGTTATTGTGCTCCAGACCACAGAACCTCACTCGAAGTGCAAGGAATGTTTTGACACACTCCTGGTAATAATGTTCACTTTCTTCATAAACAGTCTGCTAGAAACTGTAGAATAAACCATTGCTCATGGACCACATATGGACTTCTGCATTGTCCCAGTGAGCTATATTCTGAAGAAGGTCCCTTATGGTGCCAGAATTGTGCCTTATATATGAGAGGAAGGAAGAAACTGACGGTAAAATGTTCTTCATTTCACTATGGAGAGTCAGGGATTTTATTTTTTCTTGTTGGCTTGGAACTTTGCATTCTGTTCATGCTCTGGAGCTTGAACATAATGAGCCACTGCCTCTGGAATTTTACAGGGATAGGGCCTCCTGGATAAGTGAAATCAACATAATTGATTTGTAGGAAGGATAAATCTTTTTGTGGGCGACATACACACATAGATGAGGGGACACACCCATAGTTTCCTAAGACATGGAAACACCCCTTCAAACATACATTCCTGAAGATACACTGGAACAGCCAAGTTGTGCTGAGGGAGGAGTCCATAGCTCAGAAATCAGTCTGGTCAAGGATATGGAGTCCATGGCTCTCCATTTGTTGGACTACAATTCCCATCACCCACGCCATTGCTTGCTGGGACTGATGGGAGTTGGAGTCCAATAACACCTGGATAGTCCTAGGTTCCCCATCCCTGCTCTGGAAATGCAGTGCCAGTAAATTAAAGGAAGTGCCCAGTCTTTGAAATTATGTCTTTGGAGGATGTACAAGGACAGGGAGAAAGGATAGATAACCTTTTCCTCCCTCTCCAACCCTAAACTTCGTCAGCAAGCTTGTGTAACATGCTGCTTTTTCCTGGTCAACTTGTAGATTTATAGGAGCGTATACCATGCTTCATATAGTAGGAACACGCACTAGATAAACAGAACTTTTTATTTTAAAGGAAACCCTACTTGGTGTGTTTTGTTTCTGGTTTCCTATTTTGGGGCCATAGTAAGTAGGGCTAAAAAGTCCCAAGGATGCGACCTAGAAGAAGCACCACACAGCATAATATCTCAGTTTATATTAAATGACCCAATGGCTTGGACTTCTGATGGTGGCAGTAAGACATTAACCTGTCTAAAATTGCCCTCCCTGAGCAAATCTGAGTGTTAACAGTTGTTTTAGCAATGAGTTATTTCATGTAATTGTATGTGCAATCATGCAGGTTCATGTTTAAATTTGGAAGATGTATACTCCTTAAACGCTTAGTCGTTTACAGTGCTGAGCATCTTCAGAAAGTATAATTAGCTCAACACTGTGCATGTCTTACAAACCATGAATTTAAAAGCCTTCTACTTAGTATATGCCTAGCATGTAGTGAATGCCTAACTACACAATTGGGGCAACTGATAATTTATGCTATATCCCCCTTTCACTTAGCATAGATGTCTTCTTTGAAAAGGCATTTTCTCCAAATCACATTGTGTTTATTAGCAATTTGAGTGGAAAGAGTGCAATTGCATTTCTGTCCGTGTGTGTGTGTGTGTGTGTGTGTGTGAGAGAGAGAGAGAGAGGAGCTCCTCTTTCAAGATTTATTGTAAATGCAACACAAGAGTGCAGATAATTGCTGCCTTGATAATCCATTGCTTTTTGTGTCTGTAGCACAGCTATATTAATATTTTCATCAGGGTAGTGGCATGACTGGCAAAATAGTTTGGGGATCAAATACGGTAGTTGGTGAGGGGACTTACACTGTGCAGAAGCCTGATAATAGTACCAAACAATAGTACCAAAAGACTGTGCACAATGGAATTGGGCAAAGACTACACACAATGGAATTAATTTGGTGAATGTAGAGAGAAGTGGCTCAGGTTTGTAATGCTAACTTTCAAAGGACAAGAGGCACATCTTATTAGTCTTAGTGACTAATAAGAGCTGTTGGATTTAGTTTTAATACTCAAGATAAATTTTAGTATATGAATTCTGGAATTTACTGTGTTAAACAGAGACGGAATTACACATTGTCAGTACACTATGCAGGAGTCTTTGTCTGCTGGCATCTAAGAATGAGCAGTATGTGAGGCCTTTGTTTAATATGCTACAGTACACTCGCTGAATGTGTTTAGGAAAATTAGTGTTTTTTCTTTTCTTTTCTTTCTTCCCATAGGGCTCAATTTGTCTTTTATTTATAGATTTGTTTTTAAGTAGTTGAAAGCTTTAGACAGTTAAAAAAAATAAAAATAAAAAACGCTGAATTCTTGGAATGTATCAAACGAAGACTTGTTTGTGACTAGATTTCCAATTAATGTGTAGGCAAAACTGAAACTGCCAGTTAATGGGCACCAACAAAAATCCTGTAGCCCTCTTTCTGAACAATTAATTTTGTTTGCCTACTTTCCAACAGAATGAGCAGGAATAAATAGGTTTTAAAGGGGGGAAAGGTAGGAAGCTTTAGATTAATTTATTAGGCTTTTGGATGGAAAACTTATTTGCCCCTCACCACACCTTTTTTGTGCGTTTACAGTAAGTTTTATTAATAGCCACAGACAATTCCCATTTCTCTGCATAACGTTTCTGGAAAAAAGGCAAGAGCTCTAACTAGTATCTGATACAGTCAAACCAAATGCCTCTGTTTTGGAACGTTTTCGCTCCTGAACAGCGAAAACCCAGAAGTAAGTGTTCTGGTTTTCGAACGTTTTTCGGAATCTGAGAACATCCGACGCGGCTTCTGCTTGAGTGCAGGAAGTTCCTGCAGCCAATCAGAAGCTGTGCCTCGGTTGTTGAACATTTTGGAAGCCAAATGAGCTTCTGGAATGGATTATGTTCGACAACCGAGGTTTGACTGTAATGTAAAACCCTAGAGTGTGGGACACAGATGGTGCTGTGGGTTAAACCACAGAGCCTAGGACTTGCCAATCAGAAGGTCGGTGGTTCAAATCCCCGTGACGGGGTGAGCTCCCATTGCTCAGTCCCTGCTCCTGCCAACCTAGCAGTTCAAAAGCACGTCAAAGTGCAAGTAGATAAATAGGTATGGCTCCAGCGGGAAGGTAAACGGCATTTCCGTGCGCTGTTTTGGTTTGCCAGAAGCAGCTTAGTCATGCTGGGTACATGACCCGGAAGCTGTACGCCGGCTCCCTCGGCCAATAAAGCGAGATGAGCGCCGCAACCCCAGAGTCGGCCGTGACTGGACCTAATGGTGAGGGGTCCCTTTACCTTACTAAAACCCTGGAGAGCTGCTTCCAGTCAGTGTAGACAGTACTGAGCTAGATGGACCAGTGGTCTGACTTGGTATAAGGCAGCTTCCTTGAGGTATGTGAGTTGTGAATAGTACACAATGTGCCATTTATCACTTCTTTCCCTGAGGGAGCAGGGTGCCTGTCAAGGATTAGATGTGCCAACAGGGTTTCCTTCCTCCTTATCTCCTCCAGCTGTGCGCCTGCTGTTTTCTTATCCTGCCAGCTGCCAGCGTATTTAAACCTTAAATTAGAATACCTGCTTTATTCACCACTTTCCAGTCCAATGCCATCATTTATTTTAATATCTTTATTTACCTTCTAGCCTTTGCATGTTTGGTAGTGGGGTATTATCACTAGTCCAAGGAGACTAGGGGTACTTACTTAAATTGAACAAATATACTTATGATTTATGAAATATTAATATAACGGTATGTTTACTTTCAGGTAAGTTCCATAATAAAGCTGGGTTTAATATCTGACACAAAATATTACTGTTACGGGTCTTACAGATATTTTAAATCAATGATACTTGAACATTAGTGTTACTCATGGTTTAAAAAGATAGCAAAGTGTTTGCTCAAGTTCTTTTCCCTATACAGTAACCAGAGTCAAGTTATACTCCCTATGCCCACCTCTGTTTAATTCTCAAACCTATTAAGAGAGCATTCTTTGTGTGAACTTAATTTGATAAATAGAAACTAAAATCATAGTCGGATGGAAAGCCATCTCTTTCATCAGTCTGGGAATATAGAATATATAGTCCTGCGAGGTAGCACAGTACAGCAAATATGGTTTGAAAAAGAAACACCAATATTGTAGAACATTCTTGTTTTTAAAAGATAGCATTAAAATGTATTTGTTTCATTTGCTCTATGTGGTTTTTTTCCTGGAAGAAAAGTCATGTTGAGTGAAATTCAAAATAGCTGCTATCTTTGGATATGAAGAAAAGGCTTATTTCACTCCATATTTATGTCACAAATGTAGTGTTTTATATGTCCCATGAGATTAACCCCCAGTCTGTTTCTATACTATTATAGATGTTGCTAGCAACCTGAAAAGCTGTTTGATTACAGCTAAGAAGTGTCTCCAGATATGGTTAACTTTGTTCATTGTATTCTTCTAAATACATTTCCATTTAATGTTGAAGTCACTAAACTAGGTATTTGAAGAACTGCAATATATATATATATAATTGTGTAAATTGTTAACTTTTGCACTTAAGAATTTGACTTATTCTGCTGTACAAAAAAGGAGTACTTTTTATTTTTAAAAAAATCCTTTATGGCATCTATGCAAGTAAAGTCAATACCATCCATCCTCCAATACCTGTATTCATGTTATTGTATTCTCAGTAGTAATACAAGTCTAGGTGTCTTCTGCTTGGGAGAGTTCGGACTTTGCACTAAACCATAGTTTAGTGTGATGAGAATGATTCTCAGGGAGCTTCAGGGCTCATGAGCTTCCCTGCCCCTTGTCCACCAGTGTAGCCACAAGGATATGTTAGAAGCTTTTGCTTCTGTTTTCCATTAGCTACAGTCTAGCATTCTACTTGCATCTAAACTATGGTTGATGTTAACAGTGGGTCTCTGGAAACAACAGGGGAAGAAGAAGCTCCAAGGTTTAGCATGGCTTCTAAATATAAGCACTGAAATAAAGCAGAGAAAAAATTTGCAGAGTTAGGTAGGTAACTTCTATTTGGT
The DNA here is from genome assembly GCF_951804945.1 of Podarcis cretensis. Classification (NCBI taxonomy): domain Eukaryota; kingdom Metazoa; phylum Chordata; class Lepidosauria; order Squamata; family Lacertidae; genus Podarcis; species Podarcis cretensis. The sequence goes on from NC_137181.1 coordinate 23,157,067, forward strand.
ATAAATGGAAGTAACTGCTGGGTCATAGGCATGGACTGAAATCCAGAGAGGAATGCATACAGAAAAAGACTATATCACTTGCTCCCTGACTTTCAGGAAGGTTGGGGAGATACTACTAGGAGGAGGAGTTGATAAGCCCCTATGAACCTGCTGAACACTGAATATGGTGTTGCAGATCTAGGTCCTTTTCTGGTTCCTCATAAATGGTTGGGTGTAATTCTTCCTTCCATTAACTGAAATAACAGAAGTTTTAAACACGTCCTTTTCTTCTTTTTCAAAGAACACAACCCAAAAAGTATTTTTGATGCATACTGTGTTTATATCTGCTAGCTGAACGGGGCATGATATCTATTTTGATAGCTCCCATATATCTGCAGGTGGCAGGCTCCAAGGCGGACATCCTTTTTTGTGAGGGAATGCTGAGATCTTAGAAGTGAAAGTACATAGTTTCTACCTGCTGGAAGTGAACTGTGTAATCATGAGGTGCAGATTTGAGGTGAGAACTAGTAAGAGAAGGGATTTGCTAGGTTATGTGAATTCTGACTGTTTGTGAGAGACGAGGATTAGCAAAACACCTTGAAGAGATTCCTAACTAAATGGGGGGGAAATGTGTGTGTTCACTTTTCATATCTGTGTGGAAGAGGCTTTTCAAATTCTGCAGCTACCCTATAGCGTGGCCCACCAACAGTTAAAGAATGTGGGCGTTTTAGAATTATTTTTTCTAATTGTTTGCCTTGTGGTATAACTTTTCTCATTAAATCTGTATGTCTGAATCTCTGTTACTTCTGTGTATCTCTGCAACAGATATCCAGTATGTGTCAAGTTCTAATATTAATTTTTTTCCTCCTAGTTTATAGTGGAGTGTCATGGCAACACACTACTTCCTCAGTTTTTGGGAATGTACCGGCTTACTGTTGATGGAGTCGAAGTATATATGATTGTTACAAGGAATGTATTCAGCCACCGTTTATCTGTTTATAGAAAATATGATTTAAAGGTGAGCACTGAGTGGCTTCTGTTATGAATATTGCAGTAGCTGCCTTGATAGTCCCCTCCCCCCTAAATGGTACAAAATTCTGTGGGTTCTTAGAGGCTATCAGTAGCAGTACACCAGAAAGTGTCTAGGAAACGCTTTCGTTAAGCTATTATTATTGAAATAGTTTGCGGCTTATCTAACGCCCAAACCTTTTATGGAAGTAAGATAACGTTGAGTTGTATTGTGTGCTGTAAAGGAAGTGGCTTAGCAGAAGTATGCTAGCTAAAAGTGGATAAGTGCTAATGGTTGCAGTGAAAACCATTTGAGGGGTAAAAAAATAAAAATAACTGAAGCAGCTCTCATGTCCTTAATGGATTCTGTAGACTGTTACAAATCAGTCTGCATGCAGATTTTTTTAAAAAAAATTAATAAATTAATAGAACCATTTTAATGGCGTTAGGAAGAATGTGTTAAAAGTTGAGCTAATATTTGTAGATTCAAAAACCCTAGTAAGCAACTTCTATTTTCTGTTACCATGACCAAATATATTAGGCTGCAGTCCCACTTAGCAAGGGAGTAAGCCCCAATGTACTTAATGGGGTTTCTGAGTAGACAGATATAGGATTGCACTGTTGGTTTGTTTAAAGCTGTCAAACTGGCTCAGATTAGCTTATTCATATCCTGTCTTGTTTCCTTAGCAAGGAACGTGGCGAGCTGAAAAAAAATATGTTTCAATTGGAAACTGGCCTCTCAGGAAGACGGACTGACCTCCAGTGCACTTTATTTTAACCAGCTGATACATGCCCTTTTAGCAAAAGAAACTGGTGTATACCTTCCCATATGATTTGCACCTTTGCATTTGCTTACAGACTGAAACGTAACTGTAGGGTGGCCTTGAGAGCTCAAAATCCAGAATGCAAACAACCTACATTCTGTTGGCTTAAATAGACGTGTTTGCTGGCCAAGCTTATTTTGAATGACAACATAATTCTTTCACCCCCTTTTGGCTGTAGCGTACCCAATGCCTTCTCCCTTACGTTAGTATAAATGGTTTTCTGGAGACAACAAAATTACGGCCTGTCAGTTCTGCTACCTGCCAAGAGTGGCATGCAGCTAACATTAATACTCCCAAACATCAGGCCTCCTCGGTTCCTACAAATTCAATTATATGTACATTGTACACCAATTCAAAATTTTAAACTTGTCACACTAGCTGCAAAAGTTGGTATTTGGCAGGGCTGATATGCTCGTCAATTGACAAGTCCAGTCATAGGTTCATAAAATTGCAGTGTTGGAAGGGACGTCAAGGGGGTCATCTATTGCAACCTCCGGCAGTGCAGGAATCTCCACTACAGGATCCATGACAGGTGGCCATCCAAACTCTGCTTAAAAACCTCCAGTGAATGAGAGTCCACAACCTCCCAAGGGAGAACATTCCCCTGTCAAACAGCTCAAATCAAAGATGGTCAACCGCCTGTTACCTTTTTTTCATGGTCTCATCTGGCAAGAGTTCTAGGTTGCAATTGGGCGTTCTGTCCTCAAAGCTTCGGTCACTGTATCCCTGTTTTTAAAATTGCAGACATTTCCAGATGGAAACACGTCAGGGATAGGGGCCTCTGCTTAACCTACTGCTATGCCAGAATGTTTTAATTGCTTTTGAAAGTTGCATATACTGTAATCTGAGTGTGTGTAACTTTGCATCAGGGCTACAGTGAAAAACCTTACTGTGAATCTACTGGAGGAATTATGCATAAAAGAACACCTATGCCCTTCAGTTTTATCCCCAGCAGCAATTTAAATACAGTATTTCTGTTTCAGGGGTCTACAGTTGCAAGAGAAGCCAGCGACAAGGAAAAGGTATGGCAAAGGTTATGTTTCCTTAAATTGCCTAACTTCAGCTTTTAAGAAAGGGGGAAACAGTGATAATCATGTACCATGATTCTGCCATCACTCTGCCTGTAAATAACAGATGCTGGTTTCAAAATAATTACGTTTATTTATACAATAAGAAGCATAGGAAATCAGACAGCATACACACATTCTGAATTTCAAGCATTAAAAAAAACATACAGTACTATTAAAATACATACAAGTACTGTTGAGTTAAAAGGATCTCAGTAGTGATTTCTAGGCTACTGCTTGGAGAAGCAGATCTGACTGGTTACCAATTTGCTTCTGGGCATAATTCAGAGTTTGGCCTCAAAGAAAAATGGTGGTTGGGTATTTGCATGCCATCCCCCTCTGCCACTGGTGTATTTTCTGCACCAGTGCATAGGTGCTAATGGGGAATTTTATGGCCAGAGTCAGTTGGCGCCCCAAAGTCTGGATTAGGGTTACTGGCAGTGTGTGTAGACTCACATCACCAGGCTTGAAATGCTCATCTTACCTTGTACTGCCTTTTTCTCTTCACATTCCTTTACTGCTTCCTCTGCCTTTGTGTTAAGGACCAATTTACACATATCCCTCTATAGAAGTGTGAAGAAATAAGCGTGTGCTGCCCTCTACCCAGTCACCCTTCCAGAGGTTTTAGCTAAAAATACCTTGCACAAAAATGCTTTGTCTTTGTTACAGTGACCTGGTTCACATAAACATTGGCTACAGCTTGTGGTTCAGTGAGGAGAGCTTCACCACAAAGCCATTTTTGGCTGAAACACTAAGCCAAATCTGGGCTTAGCTCAGCGCAGTATGGGAATAAAAAAAGGGCTTAGGAGGAGCAAACAGGGAACCAGGCCACTGAAGCTTCACATTAATTTGTATGTGTGTCTTACATTGGCATACCTAGAGAACAAGTTGGAAAGCATGCCCTTAACTTTTTGAATAACCTTGGGCTTAGCACAGCTATTCAATCCAACATGCTTTAGTCAGCTATCTCTTAGGGCAGGGGTCAGCAAACTTCTTCCACTGTCCCTCAGACCTTGTGGGGGGTTGGACCATATTTTGAGAGAGAAAAAGAATGAATTTCTATGCCCCACAAATAACCCAGAGATGCATTTTAAATAAAAGGACACATTCTACTCATGTAAAAATACCAGGCAGGCCCCACAAGCAACCCAAAGATGCATTTTAAATAAAAGGACGCATTCTACTCATGTAAAACATGCTGATTCCCAAACCGCCCGCAGGCCAGATTTAGAAGGCGATTGGGCCGGATCCAGCCCCCAGACCTTAGTTTGCCTACCCATGTCTTAGGGCAGCAGTTCTCAACCTGTGGGTCCCCAGATGTTGTTGGACTACAACTCCCATCATCCCTGAGCTCTGGCCTTGCTAGCTAGGGGTGATGGGAGTTGTAGTTCAACAACATCTGGGGACCCACAGATTCTGAGATCGGGGTGGAAATGTGGCTTCTCCCTGTGGTGTGTGTGGTAGCAGTGGTGAGGAAGCACATGATTCATGACACCTGCTCCTGATCTCCCTTTACCAGGGCGGGATTTAGGTTTGATGAGGCCCTAAGTTACTGAAGGTAATGGGGCTCTTTATATAGCAGGCGGGGCCCATTGCTTACATCATAGGAACCTACACAACACAAAACACTGTTGCTGTATGTAGGTTTTATTTTATTTGTTTTTTATCTTTTGGAAGTGTACATCCAGAGTTTTTTTTCCTTTAAAGAGTGGGACCCTAAGCTATAGCTTGTTTAGCTTATACACAAATCCGGCACTGCCCTATACCATAGTTAATTGGGGAGCAGAGTATTAGAATTGGGCCCTTTGAATGTGCAGCATTTGTGGGGCGTTTTGATGAGGAATGCAGCTGAGCCCTGCACCTATTTCTTGTGCTAGACTTCTGACAAAACAGATGTATGTGCAACGACTCTTGACAAGGTGAAGGCTGGTCTTGCAGATGAGCAACGTGTTTCCTTTTTTACTGTAAATACTCTAAAACGGCTTAACTTAATCAAATCGGTCATAAAAGCAAACAAGGTCTCAATTAAATGGGAAAATAGATGCTCTGTTCCTTACATTTAGAATCATTGCTTGTGTGCACTGGAGCCGTAGCTCATTTGTGCCCCCTTGTGGCTATTCACATTTTGGATAGCTCTGAAATACTCCCCTGCGCTTTTGATCAGGAAATTCCTTGTTTTCATTGCTTGTTTCACTGGGCTCATTGTTTTGAAACGGTTTTTATGTGCTAGCTTTCTCTTGTCCGTTTCAGGCCAAAGAACTGCCGACATTCAAAGACAACGACTTCATCAACGATGGCCAGAAGATTTATATTGATGAAACAAACAAAAAGATGTTCCTTGAAAAGCTTAAAAAGGATGTTGAGGTAAGCGGTCGCTTGCCTGGTCAGCTCTGAAGCTCACCACACTTAGTAAAAGCCATAGTGCCTATTGTAGGCAGATTTACCCCACCAATTCAATATTGCAAAATGCTGCAAATAAATGTTATAGTGACCTGTAAATTATTTGTCCTCCCGATTGTAACTGGGATTTTGCTGATGTTTTTTCATGAGAGCAATATGTTACGGAGGGCACCCAGTGCACCTGCCAGTACTTCTCACGGTACCCACAAAAAGCTATCAATGAAAATTCCTGATACAGGTGCCTCCCCCCCCCCTTGATGGGGTGGCATGCCTGCACCATTTCGTGATTCTGTCTCTTTTTCTGCTCTCTTAGATGTGGCAGCCATTGCACGAAGGCCCCACAGCAGTCATTTTATGGTGTGCCATGACTCTGCAGCATCATTTCATGACTGGTGCTCGTGGCACTTTCTCAAAGTTCAAAATGCATCCACTGGGTCAAAAAGGTTGGAAACCCCTGAAATGAGGAGATAAAGGGAGATTAGAGCCATGGTCTATTTACAGGAGGAATGCTGAGGCTGGGGCAGGCTATTACTTCCCTCAAGCTGGTGGTGTAAACTAGCATCAGGGGGAAAAGCACAAATGTTGCTTTTAATATTCATGGCACTGCATCTTGAACTGTTAAAATGCTCCGTAAACACTTGATGTGCCTCTGAAATATGGGCAAAATTGCATTTTCTGCTATTTTAAGATCAGTCATGTAATTGTGTTTGGAGTGGCTTCTATGGCGTTGATTAGAATTCATATTGAAGGATCATTAAATTGTGTATGTAGGCAATTATTGTGTAGTGGTTTGGCATGCCACGGTGATAATGGAAAACTAGAATTGAATCTTGGTTTTATCTTTCACATTCTTATTTTTTTGGGGGAGGGCATGCTAAGAGCAGCAACTATGCTCACAAAATACTTAAATTTACCCCAATATATTTAGTTGAATGTAATTCAGTTTCAAATCAGTTTTAATCTTTGATTTATGTTTATAGCAGGGACTCTCTGGATCACGGCTTTGCCTCCTTAGAGTCCAGTTTTTCTGGAAAAACTGCACTCTGCTTCTGAGTTTGCTTGATTATTCAGTATGGCTTTTCAGTTGCATGCAGCTGGGATGGGGCTAAGATGCTCAACAAGCCTTCATGGCAGCCATCTAATGTATATCAAATTATTGCACTGCTGCAGTCTTGTCTTTAAGACCGATCTTCAGGATCAAACTAGTTGCAACATGGCAAATTGAAAGGGAGGGTTGATTCAAATCAGGACAGTGGCAGGAGCAAAGGGTTAAAAGCCCCCTTCTGCATCCCCTCATCTTACCTATTAGTTTTGGGGTTTTTTAAAGTAAATCAAGCAATGCACATGAACACTAATAGGGGTCATCCACACTGACCAGCCAAATCTGTTTTCCTTGCAGCTAGCATTCTTTTATTGAAAGTTGTCATGTAACAAAGCATTTCTTAAAGCAGCATAAATTTGGCTCTTCTGCCTTGCTTCACCAGTTCAATTTTGCCCCCACCCAGTCAATGTTCATGCACAATGGTCCAGGTAGAATGTACTCTTGGAGCGGGATATACAGTGGCTGAAGAGTCATCACTGATTCTTACCTCTTTCCTGGGAGGAGCGACTGCAAGAAAAGAAGCAGTACCTTTCCTAGAAACCAGAATTTGGCTTAAAAGGGAGGCCAGTTGAGAGTTGCATACAGTGGTACCTCAGGTTAAGTACTTAATTCGTTCCAGAGGTCTGTTCTTAACCTGAAACTGTTCTTAACCTGAAGCACCACTTTAGCTAATGGGGCCTCCTGCTGCTGCCGTGCCGCCAGAGCATGATTTCTGTTCTCATCCTGAAGCAAAGTTCTTAACCCGAGGTACTGTTTCTGGGTTAGCGGAGTCTGTAACCTGAAGTGTCTGTAACCCGAGGTACCACTGTATAGGCTTTGAGTGCATGATCTAGTTGCAGGGTACAGATCATGTGTTCAGAGCCTTAGGCACACTAGGATGCAGTTTTACAACTCCTGTACAGAAGCTGTGGTCACTGTATGGCATTCCTCTCCCTTGTGTACATACGCAAACAGTGGGATCATTGGAGCTGGTGGGAAATGAAGCTATGTGTCTCACCGACATTTAGGTACAAATACATTAGTTCCATACTATTTTGTTTTTAAACAATGGTTAGTGAATTCTACAAGTGTCAGACATGGTGATTACAAGAAGTTTCCTACTAGATAATATCGAAGTCCTGTCAGCATTCAGTATCCCACAGAGACAAACCAATAGCCTACTGAAAAGCCTACAAAAGGCTTCCCCACTGCTGTGACCCATCATACTGTTTCTGAATAGGGAGGTTCCATTTAGCCATCAACTGATGGATGGATTTTACCTGAGCTAGTGGCCATCCACACATTCATTCTGTCACTAAATTGTGAGTTGTGTGAAGAATTATTTCCTTTCGTCTGTCCGGAATCTGCTGCCAGTCAATTTCATTGGCTGGTTTCCTAGTTCTAGCACTGTGTAAGAGGTAGAAAGTTCTCTTAAGCAACGTTCTGCTCAACTTCTCAAAGCAAAAAATAAATCCTCAAATCCAAATTATAGCTAGGAAAACTGTCGTGTTTCTCCTTTTGTGCCATGCATAAAATATACCAGACTTGAAGAATCCCACTTGTTTTCCATTGAAGCTTCCTATTTTGGCTTTCACTCGAGAAAGCCTGTTGCAGTAGAAAATAACATTTGCTGCAGAAAAGTTACCTTTTCCCACCCCCACCCAACTGGATCTTGGGATTTTCTACCCCTTGGTAACTGACCTTATTTTATTGTTGCCTTCAAAGTTCCTTGCTCAGTTGAAACTCATGGACTACAGCTTGCTGGTTGGAATTCATGATGTTGAGAGAGCAGAACAGGAGGAGGTTGAATACGAAGAGAACGATGAAGAGGAAGGAGAAAGCGATGGGGCTCATCCTGTTGGAACGCCTCCAGATAGCCCAGGAAATACACTCAACAGCTTGCAGCCTTTAGCTCCAGGAGAATTCGATCCAACCATTGATGTTTATGGAATAAAATGCCATGAAAGTAAGTATATTTAGACATGGGAGATATTTCAATTCTTGCATCAGTCTCCAAGTCTCTAGAAGGAAAGAAAACTCCACCAAGGCCCAAAAAAAGCATGATGCCCAATTATCAATTGCTCATCTATAGTAGGATTTTAAAAACTTTTTGGAGTGGGGCAAGGGATCTTCAATGCATGGCTCTGATTTTAACATGTCATTATTAGGTATTGTCTGAATACAGTAAAAGCAGTTCACTTATAAATAACTACAATACTGCATTAGCCAGCTATATTGCTAAATGCTACAGAAAGATAGAGATTCTGAGCTGATGTCTTGAATAACTCCTTTTTGCTTTCATTTGAAAGTCTACTGACTGCATAGACATTGGACAGTTATTTACAGTGGCAAATACACCTTGCTTGACAAAAGAAACAGGTGATTGTTTTGACATGTTCCAGAGGTTCTCTGTTTAGATTTTTACATTGTGCTGTGGGCAGTATAACTACCAAAGCTGATACAGAACAACAATTAAAACATTTTAAACAAGTTGAAATCTTACTACACACTTAAAATCCCCATCAAACAACCTGCAGCACTTACTACAAATAAAATTGCAAAGTGTGGGAGTGAGAATTCAGCCAAAGGACTGGGTGAAAAGATGAGGTTTTAAGTGGTGGCAAAAACTCACCATGGTACTACAGATTTTTTCTTCTAGTCTAAATAATAATAATAATAATAATAATAATAATAATAATAATAAATTTTATTTATACCACACCCTCCCGGGCCAGAGCTGGGCTCAAGGCGGCTAACACCAGTAAAATTACAGTAAAAACATAATAGGAAAAAAACCCTAATTTAAAATACAGGTTAAAATGCAATTTAAAATGCAGCCTCATTTTAAAAGGAGCCTAAAGATAAAACCATAAGGGGAGGGAAACATAAGGGTCAGACTGAGGCAGAACAGCTCTGTCTTGCAGGCCCTGCAGAAAGATGTCAAGTCCCACAGGACCCTAGTCTCTTGTGACAGAGCGTTCCACCTAGTCAGGGCCAGTACTGAAAAGGCCCTGGCCCTAGCTGAGACCAATCTAACCACCTTACAACTTGGGACCTCCTAAATGTTGTCATTTGTGGACCTTAAGGTCCTCCGCGGGGTATACCAGGAGAGGCGGTCCCGTAGGTATGCAGGTCCTACTTGGAAGATTAAAAAATGATCACTTTATCTCATTTTAAAAATATTCTTGTAGGTCACTTTGATGACCTCAGGCTATGAAGCGGTTTATAAATGTGTTTTAAAAAATCTTCAAAAGCAAATCTAAAATATTTAAGCAAAGTGTTAAGGTCCTTACAAATTCACTCAGTCATCAAAAAACTTGTAAACTGTAAGTTTTGGTGTGGAAGTTTTAATTCTGCAGTCACTTTTAATTGTGCCAGCTTGCAATTGCAGCTAAGTGCACCCACACTTTCCCCTCTCTCTCCACTGATTAGTGTTATCTATCTTTCTTACCCCTTAATCAGTTATCAAAGAGTGAAAAGATTTCTAGGACTCACATACGCCCTTTGACATATGGTTTTTAAGACACTATTAAAGGGGCAAAGGTCTACCACCAGAATAACTTCCAACTTGCTTCCGCAGAGTTGTTTAATCTCTTGGCTACAAATATGTGCATTATTTTTAGTACTATGAATTATTTTCACAGATGCACCCAGGAAGGAGGTATACTTTATGGCAATCATTGATATTCTTACTCATTACGATGCAAAAAAGAAAGCTGCCCATGCTGCAAAAACCGTCAAACACGGCGTAAGTTTCATTGATGTATATATTCCAACTTAGTTATGTTCACGTAAGCGCTGGGCAATACCTGGTTTTCAACTTTGCGATATATCACCAGCTAAACACCGCGACATACTGAGATATCACAATGTCTGAAATAAGGATGGAGCTATACAGAGGCTGGCTTCACAGTTTTTCCCACATTGTGATTTTTGCATAGTGTGCTCACACACACACATCATGATTTGTGATATATTGCCAGGTCAAAAATTATAAAACCAATATAATGATATGGACTTCAAAACCAGTTTTGGATCATGTACCAAGATATCGCCCAGCCCTAGTTCAGCATTAGAAATCACCAGCGTTTTTAGACAAGTGGCCACCCGCATTTTGAATTTTGAGTTTGTGCTGGAGGAGCCAGTCACACCTGCAGCATTTCTCAGATAACACGAAATTAGAGATACAGCCGCCCACTGCCACCACCGCCCCTCGACAGCCTTATGCTTACCATGGGAAGTCAGTCATGACTTGCTGGTACTGATTGGGGAGATCACACAATATTGAGTTCACATAAGCATACACTGCTGTTCAGGGGCGCCATTTTGAAGCAAGTATTGGGGGGGGGGGCAGACAAGAATGGTGATATGGAAGGGAGGGTGGGAGGAAGAAGGGATGGCAGAAAAGAAACCTGAAAGTAAAAGGCGAAGCCCTGGACAAAGATAACTATGAATCAAGCTGGAAAGAGTCAGAGAGGTAGGAGGGGCTTGGATGACTGGGTAGCACAACTTCAAGAGTCATCACTTGCAAGGCACTTGCACTCCCCCAGCGTGCTTTGTTTTAGGGCAATATCTGGATTGTTACTTTTGCTGTCCTCCTCCTTAATACCATGGTTACCATAGTGTGTGTTTTGTGACATGGACATCATGAACGCATCTCCTGCCACAACAAGCCAATTGTTCTTAAGCTGCGTCTTTCTTTTTCAGGCTGGTGCAGAGATTTCAACAGTGAATCCCGAACAGTATTCAAAGCGGTTCTTGGACTTTATTGCCAACATCTTGACGTAACCTAATGTTCCATTGGACAGATACAAGGTCTGGGAACAGCAGCAATGGCTACAAGTGTGTAAGGGATAAAAAGCTTCTTTTAAAAGGAACTCTCAAAGTGCTATCTTGCAGAAGGCAGCCCCCTTGTTTACATCTGCTGGCAAAGATGACTGACTGGGGTGAAATAATCGCTTTAACAGCTGCCTGATTTATGCCCAGCATAGTTCTAGCTATTTCTGATGCGTGTGTGCGTGCGTGTGAGTGTGTGCAGAAACAAATATAAATTAACTAATAATAACTAAAATAGATCAGCTTCTTAATCGGTGTGCATTGCAACAACACTCCGTGAATACTAGCTGAGCTGGAATGAATGGTTAGAGGTGGGTGGGGAGGAAGGCATTATATGCATGTTAAGTTCTACAATATTGGTGTCAAAACTAAACTGTGGATCAGTTTACGTTTTGAGCTGAGAGGTGCAAGACAGTATTTGGTGGCAATGATGACTATGACCTTACTGCAAATGTTACACTTAACTACCCTGCATGTTGGCACTCTTTGAAAATAGAAACATCATAAGCTCCTTATGCCGGAAGCTTTCCTGTTGGCACCTTTTTCATTTAATTAAATTGGCCCATTGCAACAGGAAATAAGTCTTCCAGCAATTCAGAAGTCTGGCTCTTGTTTTACCAAAATCTAATGTCATAATCATGCTGTGTGTTCTTTGCCAAGGGTAGACATATTTTGAGGGAGGTGGAGCAGGAACATTAAGAATGTTTAATTGTCATGTTACATGAAGATTTTACACTGTATGTTTATCGTATAGGAGCTGAGTGTACTACAAAGGAAATCAATGATGCTTTTTTTGGAAGAAATTAATCATTTTGGGCAATAATAGCATTTTACACCACATGAACAAAGGAATAGGAAAGTCTGTTCACCTGTAACTGATCAAAACCGAGACATTTAAATGCTTACATTGTGCTGTTTTTAATATTTTATTAAAATATTCTTTTTTTAAGCCCTAAATTTTACTGTTTACATTAATAGGAAAACAGGGATGCTTTGAGTATGTCACAGTATGTGAATCTGAAGTTTACATGTAAAGTTATTTTGCAGTACAGATGAAGTAATTTCTTGAAGTATAATATGCAGTAATGTACCCAAGTGGATATTCAATTCACCTCCATGATAGAAAATATTTTTGCAGTCCATGGTGACAGGTTGTTTTGAGGTTATTTTATATGGCATTTTTATTACCTAATTAGCTCTGTTGCTCCAAATGATGCTGTGTTAACTGATTTGCCTAAAATTATGTTGTCGCCTATAACCTGCTTTGAAAAACCTCAGATCCCCTGGGGGGGGGGGAGTTTCCAAACTTTGAGGACAACAGAATTAGATATGCTTAAAACTACTATTCTCTACTTAATACACTGTGCTAAAATTGTGCCTTTAAAAAATTATATGTTGAAACAGACATTCATGGGCAACTCAAAAAATAAACCACACTCTCTCTCCCACTCTGCGACGTAAAGCTTGTTCCACAAATTCCAGGTTGCCTTTTCCACTTACTTAATGCCAGTTCTGTTAAGCTTGCAGCTGAGCATAATAAATATGTATAGTTGGCTTCAGAGAACTCTGATAAAACATAAGCTGATCTTACTCTCATGCAGCCAAAGGCAATATATCCTATTACACTGCACAATATTTCAACAGGGCTGTGATCATAGAATTAGCCCCCTGAAATGCAGGAATCTTTTGCCCAACATAGGGTTTGACCCCCCAAACCCTGAGATTGAGTCTCATTGCTCTACCAACTGAGCTATCCCAGGCTGTGTTACCTTTTTAAAAAAATGTATCCAATTTGGTTTTATTTTCCCACCGAAGATAATGAATCTTAAAGAGTGATGGGATTCTCAGTTATTAAAAGCAATCACCTTCCCCCTTGCTTTTAACCCACAACATTCCTGGACGCTTTAAAAGGCCATGTTTCTATGTGAAAACAGATGGATGTTGAGATTTACACTGACCTTTTAAGACCCTCCATCCACAATAAGTTAACCCAAACTGCTGGTCCTTTTTGGCAGTGGGTCTCTTGCAACTCTCCGTTTGTGGGGTGGGGGGAGGTCCATAGCTAAGTGTTGGAACACCCACTCTGCCCGCAAGAGGTCTTCAGTCCAATCCCTACCATCTTTGGGAGAGATGGCTGAAACGCTGGGGAGTGTCTGCCAGTCAGTGTAGACAGTACTGAGCTACATGGACCAGTGGCCTGGCTCAAAATAAGGCAGCTTCCTCTGGTGCATCTCATCAGTGCTGTTGTCTCCTTTCCCTCCTGCTGTTTGGGCATACTTCCCAGCCAAGCTATTAGTGACTGTGAGGCAAAAGGCACAGCCCCACATGGGTTTCTCACCACCTGAGTTCTCCTTCCCTTTTGATATATTTATAATGTTAATGACCAACTCGTTACTGTAGTGGGGTTGGAGAGCTGAAAATAATGCCCATAAGCTGCCTAGAGCAAAATATATACATCAGGAGGCTTCGTTTGACCATAGCAGCTAGAGGGATGTGAAAATTTGTGTCCCAGGCTCTTTAGACTCGTCTACCCCCATGTACCAGCTGATACCAAAGGGGCGCATTGGTTGCCAGATGTGACCTATGTTGGTATTATTTTCAGCTCTCCTGCCCCATGACTGTTGCTCAATGCAGATGGCGGTACCCCCTCTTTAAAAGTCAGCTGTTGCAAATCTGGATGGCAAATTTCTTTAGTAGTTTGTCCAACATCTTGGAATAGCTGTAGCTTCTGTCTTACTGAGGCGCATGATACTCATAACTGCATTCTCTCCAGTTTGGGATAGATTACAAAAACACTTTTCAGGTTGATGCAAGGAATGGTTGTCAAGTCGTTGACAAGGGGTAGGTCATGCACTTTCCACACACGTCCTACTGCCCTTGAGAGACATTACTTTGAACAAATATTTTTTGGGGTTCCATTTTCTGTTTTGTGACGTAATAGCCTCTGAAATTCCCAGTCATTGCAAACATACCCCCCAAATGGACGGCGCACCATTGTAAGTTTATAGAGCTCCACCTAGCAGAAAAGTCTAGGGAAAATGCTTCACCAAATAAATGGCCATCTCTTTTCTCACCTGAATCTCTATTGGTACGATTGGATGTATTATATATACTGTATACTTGGGTGGACTGTCACAACAAATGCTACCACCAGTGACTTTTCAGGATTATAAATAAACTTAACTAATTTCTACTGTGCCGCTAGATGTGTCTCTTCACTTGTTGTGCTATATTATACACAATTCTCACCACCCCAACCCTGTACTAGCAGGTTTTGCAGATGATCTTCCTTAATGACCTGCATTGCAATTTGCTGTCTTGTATCCTGTGCCTGAGTGTGCAGCTAGGGCAATAGAGGTACCTCACTAGTCCTAAAAGCATGTTGCTTTTCTCCCTTTTCTCTCAGCTGCCACAAGCAACACAAGAGTTACTTAGTTGCTTCCAAACGTGACAAACATTGTGTAGCATCCTTGTTTGCACGCCACACTAAACCAAACTATGATTTGCTAGGCCTGTGCTGGCTTCCGGAAGGGGACCTTGCATCCCTTTTGCTGCTTCCCAGTCTGTTTTGCTTAGGGTAACAACTAAACTTAAGATTTGGCTTAGGCCCCATCCTCACTATGCATTTGAATTCTGAGTTTCCTGGGAAGGGGGGACTGACTGTTAAATGACTGAGAATCGCAGCTTGATGAGCGGACCAGGGGGTCTCCTAACAACTCTCTGCACCCACAACAAACTACACTTCCCAGGATTCTTTGGGGGGGGGGAGCCACAGTTGTTTAAAGTGGTATCATACTGTCTTAAGGATATAGTAGAGATGGGGTCTTAGTTTGTTGTCTGAACCTAGAATCATTGTCAAGGTAACTCTTCCTTAACCATGGCCTATGGTCACAGGTTGTCTATGATTAGAGATCATCCAATGTGGTCTGGAGTCTCTGAATGTCACACTAAGCCAAAAGTATCTGTTTGCTTCTGTGCCACACTGTGCTGAAAGGAGAAAGGAGCAAAGTGGGTGTGAGCTCCTCTCTGAGCCCCAGCATCTTTGTGTGCTCCCAGTTAGTCATAGTTTGGCTTACCATGATGTGTGAACCAAGCCAATGTATTTTCTTTTTTTAAAATTGATTCATATTCACAAAGCTTTGTATCTTTTTGTTTCTTTTCCCCCTGCTGGCCCAAACATGAGCATATTGGTCTCATCTCTTGCCACTTCCTTGCTTTGTCTTTCTGCCATTTTCTACAACTTACCCACTTCTCCCTCTTGCTTAATTTTCTCCAATTTTAAATACAGATTAAGTTTGGAGCCATTCCTCTGGAGCCATTCATTTGCCAACTATTCTGTAAATGAGTATTTTGTACATTCCATCTAACTGAAAAATCAGTTCTAGGTCAGTTTCTGTTTATGGGTATAGATTGTATCTTGGACTGACTCCACCATTTCTATATCTATACACTGGTTTCTTTAGACATTGTTACCCTGACACTCTCAAAACATGTTCTTGATCTACCAAGTGCCTCTTTCTATAATAATTGTTCCTAGTCTTATTGATAGGTTGCACCAGTATTTCTTGCTTAACTTCATCTGTGGCACAGCTGGATTCTCCATAGATTAGCCTTCTCCATCCAGATGTTCTCCAGATGTTTTGGGTTATAACCAGTGCTTTTTCTGGGGGTATTTAAGGGTGCACGGTACAGTGGTACCTCGGTTTTCGAACAGAATGCGTTCCGGAAGTCCGTTCAACTTCTGAAACATTCGGAAACCAAGGCACAGCTTCCGATTGCGCAGGCGGACCGGAAACAATAGCGGAAGGCGCATCGGATGTTTGAATTCCAAAAAAAGGTCGAAAACTGGGACACTTACTTCCAGGTTTCGATCGTTCGGGAGCCAAAATGTGCAAGTACCAAGGTACGACTGTACCAGCACCTTTCCCCCCCAAATGTTAAAAGTGTGGCACTTACTTTAACAACTTAAGGGGAGTATAGGCATCTTTTTTCTACAAAAAGAAGCACTGGTTATAATTCCCATTATCCCTGAATTGGACCTACTTGAATGGGTCTGATGGCAGTTATAGTCCAAAATGCACTCCTTTATTTCCAACCCATTTATTTCCAACCCAAGTTCCTCTTCTCCTTGTTTAGTCTCTACTTGGGCAAGATGTTATCTCCTCCCATGCTCAAAGATAAATATTTTGCCCTTATGGCATCTGGGCATAGGATGCAGGAAAATGCTAAGAAGAGTGAAAGTTGAATACAAAACCTCTCTTCCACCACCACACCCCAAGCTCTCTCTGCATACTTCTTTGTGCAAACACAGCACATAAATTGACTTTGGTATCTACAGCTTCAGCTCGTCTGTTTTTTGCCTTATGGGGCCTATAGTTGGGAGTCCTGCATTTATACTGGTTCCCATGTTTCTGTCTCCGCTCACACAGTATTTTTGCAAATACCGTACTTTGCTATTCTATCTCTCAGTAGTCTTAAAGATGCAAACTAGTATTTGCTGCAGTAGCACACTCTGTCCTCCAGACCTAGCTTAACACACCGTTATAAGAAGGTAAAGGTACCCCTGCCCGTACGGGCCAGTCTTGACAGACTCTGGGGTTGTGCGCCCATCTCACTTAAGAGGCCAGGGGCCAGCGCTGTCCGGAGACACTTCCGGGTCACGTGGCCAGCGTGACATCGCTGCTCTGGCGAGCCAGAGCCGCACACGGAAACGCCGTTTACCTTCCCGCTGGTAAGCGGTCCCTATTTATCTACTTGCACCCGGAGGTGCTTTCGAAATGCTAGGTTGGCAGGCGCTGGGACCGAGCAGCGGGAGCGCACCCCGCCACAGGGATTCGAACCGCCAACCTTTCGATCGGCAAGCCCTAGGCGCTGACACCGTTATAGACAGACATAAAAAGCTTATTGCAAGACTTACCAATCCTAGAGTTCTTCCTGCGGCAAAGGCGTTCAGGATTTCAGGATCACCTGAGAAGATACACAGGGCTGCATGCAACTCCTAAGGATGGCCCAGTCCTTTTTATGCCTGTTTTGGACAGAAATCCAAATGCGAGGGTTATACTCCGTATGTGATTAGTTACATCTATATGGTAGAATGCCATGTTATCAAATATGTTTGCCTGTCTGCAAGTTTTATTCAAAATGCTGGTAAGGGACTGAGGAGCCTAAATAAAGCTTAGGGTTGATCTACCCTTGCACTTGAGGTCTTCATGAGCAATGGGAGCTTAACTCCCTTCCTAAGCGAAAGTGATGGTCCACAATTCTGTCACCTTAGTTATCTGACAAGGTAACAGGCTTATTAGAAGTCAGAGCAGACCCAAGTCTCACTCCTAGCAGGCAGAAGCATGTCTATGAGAAGTATAGGTCAGGTTTTTCTCATACCCACCCCACCATGTCAGCCCAGTCCTGTAGCCCAACTCCAGGATCCAAGACTATCCTGAATGTTTCTGCCTTTCCCCTTCTAGTGATGCTAAACGTTTTGTGCTAGTATGCGTACAATCTTGCATTTTATGTATTTAAATTGATAACTGTGGCTTGGCTTGATTTATTTCTTCCTTCATACATGCACACTTTCTCTGGCACAACATGAATGTTTTATTTCATACGATAAACAGTGGTTTCTAAGGTACGGTGAGAATGTAAAGGAACTAATAGGAGAAAACTAATAGGAGGTACATGTTACAATAAAAGAGTAAATATTCCATTGTGGCCAATTAACATATGCTCTTTTTTTTAGAGTTAATTACATCTCTCCCCCCCCCCCCCGTAACAGTCTTTGTCACTCATTACTGTTAAACTGCTAAGAGAGGGTGAGGACAACTCACTTTGTACCTCCTAGTTCTAAAAGCACATTCCTGACATGAGTAAGGCTTTATAAAATAAAGCACTTTGATTTGCTAGGAAAACCCCTTGTCCTCTTTTCTTTCATCTCTACCATGTGTTCAGTCATTTCTGCTATTTTATTTTGGGTGGTTTTAATTGGCAAACATGTTAATCTCAAAGCCAGAAGGCTGCTTTTTATTAAATTTGATCTTGACATCTAGATTTGTTTCGTAACACTTCTGTGGAATGACATAAGGCGGGAGACAAACTTGATCCCCACTGCAAGTTCCTAAAGAGAAGCTTAAGAGAAGACCTTCAGCTGTAATATGGAGTCCTCCACCCATTAGGCCAGCTATAGAAGAGCTTTGTGTTCGTAGTAGCTGGATGCATTGTATTGCTGCTTTGCAGAGAAGGGAGTGGGGGGGGATAACTTTCTGGCTACACTGACATTAAACCTGTAAAGATGGTGGTGCTGCTGTGGTTGATGCCATTCTGCTTCTGGAGCTAAGTAGGCCCAGCCCCTGTATGTTTGCCTGGGTAGGAAACCCAGTGGGAATCACACAGGAGCTGCCAAGTATAACAAACGTAAATGGCTAAAACTGCAGAGACATGCTTCTTCAGTATCCGACAGATGGAGCACAGCACTCGAGAGAAGGAAATCTTATTTTAAAACTCACAACTTTAAAAAGTTTGCAAAGTAGTGGGATGCTGTGGCAAGAAGTCGTGGCTAATCATGCAATGATCTAAATGAGCAGCTGGCACTTGAGCACCGCAGCCTGTAAATGTTTATATGTTTAGAAAAGTTAAGAACAATGCTTTACCGCACACTTTTTCCCATACTAGCCTGCCCATAAGAACGTAAGAGGAGGCTGTGCAGTCGGGCAAGTGGCCCAGCAGTCCGGCATCCTGTTGTTAACAGTGTCCAACCAGGTGCCTGTGTGAATCCTGCAAGCTGGACATGAGCACAACGGCACTCGGTCCACCTGTGATTCCCTGCATGATGCCACTGTGGCTAGCAGCTGTTGATAGGCTCGTCCTCCATGAATTTGTCTAATTCCCTTTTAAAGCCACAGAAGTTGGTGGCCATCACTGTCTCTTGTGGAAGTGAGTTCCATACTTTAACTACACACTTCATAGAATCATAGAACTGTAGATTTGGAAAGGACCATCTAATCCACACACACACACACACACACACACACACACCCACCCCTGCAATGTGGGAATCTTTTGCCCATGACGCTGAGGTTAAGAGTCTTGTGCTCTACTGACTGAGCTGTCCGAGATGCATAAGTACCTTTGTTTTATCTGTTGTGAATCTACAACATTCAGCTTCATTGGATTGCCCACAACTTCTAATCTTACAAGGGGGAGGGGGGGACTTCTCTCTATCCAATTTCTCTATGCCATGCATAACTTTATAACTATCATGCCATCTCTTATTTGCCTTATCTCTAAACTAAAAAGTCCCAAACACAGCAACCTTTCCTTAAGAGCCAGTGTGGTGCAGTGGTTAAGAGCAGTTGACTCGTAATGTGGTGAACCGGTTTTGATTCCCCGCTCCAACACATGCAGCTGCTGGGTGACCTTGGGCTAGTTACACTTCTCTGAAGTCTCTCAGCCTCACTCACCTCACAGAGTGTTTGTTGTGGGGGAGGAAGAGAAAGGAGATTGTTAGCCGCTTTGAGACTCCTTAGGGTAGTGATAAAGCGGGATATCAAATCCAAACTCTTCTTAAGGGGAGTTGCTCTGTCCACAGCTCTACAGAATCCTTTTGAGTTGCGACGGCCAGAACCACAGGCAATACGTTCCAAGTGTGGTCGCAGCTTAGATTAGCATAGAAGCACTACGACGAGTATTTCTCCTACCCTTGTAAAGTAAAAGATCTGGAGGAATACACTGGATCTTGTCAGATGGACTTCAACAGTGCTGTGAAATAAAGGTTTGTTTTGGTTTCATGCACGTAGATACTGCGCCTTTCAATCAAGCTCTCATCAGAAAGAAACAATAATCAAAATTAGCCCAGATCCTTGCAAAATCAGACATAACTCAAAACAAGTAGGATCAGCAGTTAAAAGCAGCAGGTTAAAGCATTTTAAAAACTAAAAAAAAAAAGCCTTGGAGAATTAAAAAAGGGTTAGAGATCAGCTTCTTGGGGGTAAGCTACCGTTGTCAGAAACAGGATACTGAAGTTGATGAAATGCAGAGTTGGTTTGGTAACACATTTGCTTCTGCCACCCAAATGATAAGACATAAAACAGACCCTGTCAGGACTGCAACAAATTGCAGACAGACGGCTACTCACGCCTGCCTATGTATTCCTAGGAGATGCCTCTTTCCCGTTTGCAGGCAATGCTTATATCTCTCTTACGCCACAGATACGGGGCCAAAATTATTCCATGAATAGATGTTCTCACCGTGCATTGTCCTGACGGACAAATTTAGGTCACAGCTACTTTAGGGGAAAGGTTGTGGCCCAAGGGCACAATGCCTTCTGTACATGTAGAAGGGTCCCGTGTTCTATCCTTTACAGTTCCAGCTTCAAGGGGCCCTGGTAATGGCAGGGCTGGGAAATAGCTTTTGCCCTGCCAGCCAAGGATGACATTTTGTAGGCTAGAGGGAGCAGTGGTTTGATAAGCTAAGGTAGCTTCATAGGAGCATCTCTGTCCTGTGCCCCCCCCCCCAAAAAAAGGACTGAGGATGACAAATTGTGGAAAGGCTCCAGGCTAGATCCTTTGGCATAGACAGACATAGCTAGGAAAGAGCTGTGGAACCCTGGACAGCAGCTGCCAGTCTGTGATGACAATACTGAACTAAATGTCCCAAACTGACTCAGTGATTTGATTGCATCTCTTAAGGAAAAGGAATATACTGCTGTATTTTGTTTTACTTTATTTTTTGCTTTAATTTTAACGCATTATTTTTCCTCAAAGTCCTTTTGAGTCCCCTCTTCACCACTCCACAAATCCCATTAGTGTATTTTTTATAGTGTTGGGAAGATATCCCACTGAGAACAAACATTTAATCTCTTCTACTGTTCCATTACTTGCTTATTCACCCACCCACTTCTGAAAGAGGTTTACAGAGCACTTTTAAAGTAAACCTTAAAGGTAAAGGTAAAGGTACCCCTGCCCATACGGGCCAGTCTTGACAGACTCTGGGGTTGTGCGCCCATCTCACTTAAGAGGCCAGGGGCCAGCGCTGTCCGGAGACACTTCCGGGTCACGTGGCCAGCGTGACATCGCTGCTCTGGCGAGCCAGAGCCGCACACGGAAACGCCGTTTACCTTCCCGCTGGTAAGCGGTCCCTATTTATCTACTTGCACCCGGAGGTGCTTTCGAACTGCTAGGTTGGCAGGCGCTGGGACCGAGCAGCGGGAGCGCACCCCACCGCAGGGATTCGAACCGCCGACCTTTCGATCGGCAAGCCCTAGGCGCTGAGGCTTTAACCCACAGCGCCACCTGCGTCCCTAAAGTAAACCTTAGCATGTTACAACTCTAACTACTGTGGTAACTTGCTCAAACTGACTGCCATAGCCACATCTGCTCTAGGAAAGACGAAAGAGATCGGGGGGGGGGGAGAAATTGAGCTCTGATGCTGGACTCCAGTTGAAGAGCGCAACCTCAAGGCTGCACTTCCTCCCCAAACAACACTGACACTGAGCTGCAAAGAAAGTGATTTCAACTGACTTAATGTTCTTGCGCTGCTTACCCAAATGAGACCTGACGGATGGACTATGACTCAATGGTAGAACACATGCCTTATAAGCCGATGGTCCTGGAGTTCAATGCCTGCCACCTCCCCTTATAAGAGTCAATTAGTAGGTAATGAGGAAAACCTCTGCTTTAGAAGCTGAAAAGTAACCCAGCATGGCTGGTGGGAGTTGTACTCCAGCACCTGGTGAAGGGCACCGGAAAGCCTACAGTAAATAATACTGATCTAGGTAAACTACTGTATTTTTCGCTCCGTAAGATGCACCTAGTTTTTAGAGGAGGAAAGGGGGAAAGCCCCATTTTTGGGGGGATCAGTTCACAGTTGTGCAGCTTCTTTTGCAAAGGGGAAAAGCCCCTTTTTTTGAGGATCAGCTCAAAGTTGTTGAGCTTACTTTGCAAAGGGGAAAAAATCCTGTTTTTATGGGGTTCAACTCACAGTTCTGCAACTTCTTTAGGAAAGGAAATGGAGCCGTTTCTACAGTTTCCAGACAGATAACACTGGGCAGCAATTTTTTACTTTTTGAATGTTGTCTAGATTTCTACAACTGATTTAGGGTATTTTTGCACTGCTGAATCAGGAAATGGCATCCGTTTCTCTCCATCAGGTCAGGTTTACTGTAAACTGAATGGTGGGCATTGATAAAGGTAAGTACACGTAAATTGCATGTTGCTTCACCATTTTTCAAACTTCAGGGCTTGAACTTCCATTTCTTGGAACTCCTGGAATGCTCAGCGGCAGGGAGGTCTCTCTTCAGAGTCCAACAGTAATCAGCCATCATGACTGCGTCCCAGCGACCCTGATACCTGGTGTCCATCACTTTGATGTCCTGATGGAATCTCTCCCCCTGCTCGTCACTCATTGAACCCAGGTTCTCAGGAAACCGGTCCATATGTAAAAATAAGTAGTGCATCTTGACGCTCATGTTGCAGCCCAGGTTTCTGAAAGCAGTCAGCATGTTGTTGACAAGTTCTGCGTAGTTTCTGGCCTTATTGTTGCCAAGAAAGTTCTTCACTACCAGAACAAATGCCTTCCACGCTT
Source organism: Podarcis cretensis (assembly GCF_951804945.1). Classification (NCBI taxonomy): domain Eukaryota; kingdom Metazoa; phylum Chordata; class Lepidosauria; order Squamata; family Lacertidae; genus Podarcis; species Podarcis cretensis. The sequence goes on from NC_137181.1 coordinate 23,179,836, forward strand.
CCAGTTCCACTTCGTTCATTGAGTTTCCGAACTCTGGATCTCTGATGAGCTGACGGATCTGAGGACCGTCAAAGATGCCAGCTTTCAACTTCTTCATGGTCAATCCTAGAAAAGCCTGGCACAAGTAAGTGAAGCAGTCACCATCCTTGTCCAGAGCCTTGGTGAACTGCTTGATTAAGCCAAGCTTGATGTGCAGCGGTGGGAAGAGTATTCTGTCTCTGTTCACCAGAGGGTTGTTGATGACGTTCCTTTCTTTGCAAGGCACGAATTCCTCCCGCACAGGCCAGTCCTTCTTCGTGTAATGCTGAGCACGGTCCCTACTATCCCACATGCACAGAAAACATGGGTACTTGGTGAAGCCAGACTGTTGTCCCAACAAAAAGTTCATCTTCAGGTCAACACAAATAAACCACTTATGCTGATCATAACCAATTTTCTCCAGCACATACTTCACCGCTTCATAGTTCTCCTTCAAGGTACTCAAGTGAGCCAGGGGTATAGAGGCAAACTGGTTGCCGTTGTGTAGCAGAACACATTTCAGTGATCGCTTGCTGCTGTCAATGAACAGTCTCCAATCTTTGGGTTCGTACTGTGGCACTCCAAGCTTGAGCAGAAGCTGCACAATATCTGCACAGCACACCAAGTCCTTCTCTTCCGAGAAAAAACGGAGGTACTCTTGATGCCTGTTGCGGAAGAAGCTGATGCGAGCACTGTCAGAAAGGAGGTTTTTTTCCTTCAATCTGGATGCCAACAGTTCGGCAGAGTCCTTTGACAAGCTGAGGTCGCGAACTAGATCATTCAACTCCTTTTGGGAAAATGGATGTGGAGCATCATCTTCAAGAACCACTTCTTCTTCATGTCTTTCAACACTGGAGGCATCTTCGTCACTAATGTCAGGAAGTTCTCCGAAGATAGGCACTGGAATTTCATCACAATGAGCTACAGGACGACGTGCTGATTGAAGATCAGGATACTTTGTGGGGTGGCTGCCCCATTAACTTAGTTTTGATCCCCCAACTTTATGCTTTGCCGCACCAATTTATGGAAGATTTCGAGGTTTTATGACTTCAAACTGATCCCTTTTCGACATAATCACCCAGAACTATCGGACCTGAATACTTCTTGTCATTAAAATAATCATTTCCAATCAAAACAATTATTCGACATGGCATTTTACCCCCACCAACTTCTTCTAAAATGCTCCACACAAGCATACATGTGAACAAAAACGTAAAAAAATGACATGTGGCCATAGCTCAAAAACTTGACCTGATTGAGCAAAACCAATGTGATTTTTGGATTCAGCGCATCAGATTTGTCCTAAATCAACTGAAAAAACGCAGACAACAAATTTGTTGTTGACCAGTGTAATCTAATCAGCCAGTCACATGTTGCTGGGGAAACAAACAGCCTCCTTCTTCAGAATATTCAACAATGGAGGCCTGGGCAAAGGGGCAGGGCCAGCAAGGGAGCCAGCGATCGACCACACATTCGCTCCATAAGACGCACAGACATTTCCCCTTACTTTTTAGGAGGAAAAGGGTGCGTCTTATGGAGTGAAAAATATGGTAATACTGAGCCAGGCTGCCAGCCACAATGGCTATGCTCAGCCTACACAACTGGAGGCAGTAATGCTTCTGAATACCAGTTGCTGGAAGCCACAGGAGTGGCGAGTGTGATTGTGCTTTAATCCTGCTTCCTGGTTTCTCATTGAGGCATCTGGTTGGCCACTGTGAGAAGAGGATGCTGGGCCATTGCTCCTGATCCAGCTGGCTATTCCTGTGTTCTTGTGAGCAATGGCCTGGCTGAGTAGGAGGCAGCATCTTTTTGCTGCTCCTGCTTTGTAATTTGTACATCCTCTGCACAAGTTTACTCTGATACAAATCTTTAACCTTCACTTTTATTGTGGCAATTTAGGGTGGAGCACCTAAGGAGAGCTTGCATAACTTGACAAGAAAGATTTGCTTTTGCTGCGAAAGCTCTCTAAAGTGAAACATCCTATCCCGTTGGTCTGTCTGGGCTTGAAAAGTTGGATCACTCTCTTTTGTGCAGTCCAAGCCTTTGATCCATTGTTCACTCGAGCCATATATCTGAACTGGTGCACGCAGAGCCAGAGAGGCCTGGAGGCTTTTCCAGGCATTGATATGCTTTAAAAGGAGAGCAGCCAGGATGCTTAGCTTCGCTCATTTCCAAAACAACAGCTATCACAACAAATGGCTGGCCTGCTCCAAGAGCTGTTAAGTCAGTTAAAAGGGTTCTGTTAATAACTCTTTCTTTTCCCACCATACAAACTGAAGCACACAGCCAGGCCAGGTCTTTTGACAGGTCAACTTCACCTACTGCAATTAATGCAAAACAATTCAGTGCAGTGGAACCTTGGTTCTCAAACTTAATCCGTTCCGGAAGTCCATTCCAAAACCAAAGCGTTCCAAACCGAAGGCACGCTTTCCCATCGAGAGTAATGCAAAATGGATTAATCCATTCCCGACATTTAAAAACAATCCCTAAAACATGAATTTTACTATCTAACGAGACCATTGATCCATAAAATGCAAGCAATAAACAAAGTACTGCAGTCACACAGTCAATCAATCAGTAGCTGAACTAGGTTCCACACAGTAACACACAAAAAAGAGCCGCAAAACCAAACAGAGCTCAGCGTAACACTCAAAAGGGAAGCGTGGCACTCAAAATGGAACCATGGAATCCAAAACAGAAGCTTGGGCACTCAAATCAGAAGAGGAGCACGTTTGGCTTCCAAAAAAAGTTCGCAAATTGGAACACTTTGCAGTGTTTGAGTATCAAGGTGTTTGAGAACCAAAGTACCACTGTATAGGGGGAATGTACATCTGGAGTGGTTTTGGCCTTACCATCAGCTTGACAAAGACCAACATCCTGGGTCAGAACATCCCCAACACTCTACATATCAACACTGGTGACCACATGCTTGAGGTGGTAGATGATTTTGTCTGCCTGGATTCCAGCATAACCAACAACCTTTCCTTTATGCTGAGCTAGACCAAGCGTACTGGCAACGCAGCTACAGCAATGGCTCACCTCTCCGAAAGCATATGGGAGAATGTGATTCTAATGTCCAATACCAAGATGAAGGTCTACCAGGTTTGCGTGTTGAGTATGCTGCTTTATGGAAGTGAGTCGTGGGCAACTTAAACCTGCCAGGAACGATGCCTGAATGTGTCAGGATGATTTTGGGCATCACATAGCAGGAGAGGGTCTCAAACAAAGATGTGTTTTCCCAAGTCCACATTCCCAGCATGTTTGCACTTCTGTGATGCTTATGCTGGCTTGATCATGTACACAGAATGGAAGGTGGCAGGATCTGCAAGGATGTGCTCTATGGGGAGATGGCTTCAGACACCAGGTCTGTTGGCAAACCAACTCTGTTACAGAGATGTCTGGAAATATGACATGAAGGCTGCCAACATCAGCCACACTGTGTGGGAATCCCTTTCAGATGACCTCAGAGCCTGGAGACAATCACTCAGGTGATGTATCCACAGCAGTGCCCAGAGGAGGAATGACTGCTGTGAGGAGTGCAGAAGGAAGAAACACATGGTACACCTGCATCAGCACAACTGGACCCCTTCATCTGCCCCAGCTGCAACAAAACATGTCTCTCCATATCAGTCTCTACAGCCACAGCAGGTGCTGCAACCTTCCAACAGTTAGACTCTCACCTCCAAAGGCACACTCTTCCATCATCTCCCGAGACAGATGGATGCCAATGACATATTGTGGGGGGACCTAGTCATTAACTATGTAAGAAAGTTGAGGAAAGCAATAGAGCAAGAGTTTTCTTGCTCTAAACAAGCTGGTAGCTTAGAAAACAACAACCATTAGAGAGAGAGAGAGAGAGAGTAAGTATACACACACACACACACACACACACACACACACACACACACACAACAAACATACCCTTTCATTAGAGATCCTCCCAAAAAGCAATCTTTGCCGACACTTTCTTGCAATAGATAAAAACAATCTACTCAACAATTGAGAGGCAGTTAATAGGTGTAATCTTCTGAGTGAGTCTCAGACTCAGATTTAAAACTGGTTCATTTTACAGCAGGAAACCAATCAGGAAGGAAATAGCTGGCTCCTTGCAATGGCGGCAGTGCCACTACCCAACAGTGAGATGTCCCCAGTATGACAGCACAGATTGAGCTTTGGTAGGAGATTGTTGTTGTTGTTTAGTCGTTTAGTCGTGTCCGACTCTTCGTGACCCCATGGACCAGAGAACGCCAGGCACTCCTGTCCTCCACTGCCCCCCGCAGCTTGGTCAGACTCATGCTGGTAACCTTGAAAACACTATCCAACCATCTCGTCCTCTGTCGCCCCCTTCTCCTTGTGCCCTCCATCTTTCCCAACATCAGGGTCTTCTCCAGGGAGTCTTCTCTTCTCATGAGGTGGCCAAAGTACTGGAGCCTCAGCTTCACAATCTGTCCTTCCAGTGAGCACTCAGGGCTGATTTCCTTCAGAATGGAGAGGTTTGATCTTCTTGCAGTCCATGGGACTCTCAAGAGTCTCCTCCAGCACCATAATTCAAAAGCATCAATTCTTCGGCGATCAGCCTTCTTTATGGTCCAGCTCTCACTTCCATACATCACTACTGGGAAAACCATAGCTTTAACTATACGGACCTTTGTTGGCAAGGTGATGTCTCTACTTCTCAAGATGCTGTCTAGGCCTGTCATTGCCCTTCTCCCAAGAAGCAGGCGTCTTTTAATTTCGTGGCTGCTGTCACCATCTGCAGTGATCATGGAGCCCAAGAAAGTAAAATCTCTCACTGCCTCCATTTCTTCCCCTTCTATTTGCCAGGAGGTGATGGGACCAGTAGCCATGATCTTCGTTTTTTTGATGTTGAGCTTCAGACCATATTTTGCACTCTCCTCTTTCACCCTCAATAAAAGGTTCTTTAATTCCTCCTCACTTTCTGCCATCAAGGTTGTGTCATCTGCATATCTAAGGTTGTTGATATTTCTTCCGGCAATCTTAATTCCGGCTAGGGATTCATCCAGCCCAGCCTTTCGCATGATGAATTCTGCAAATAAGTTAAATAAGCAGGGAGACAAAATGCAGCCTTGTCGTACTCCTTTCCCAATTTTGAACCAGTCAGTTGTTCCATATCCAGTTCTAACTGTAGCTTCTTGTCCCACATAGAGATTTCTCAGGAGACAGATGAGGTGATCAGGCACTCCCATTTCTTTAAGAACTTGCCATAGTTTGCCATGGTCGACACAGTCAAAGGCTTTTGCATAGTCAATGAAGCAGAAGTAAATGTCTTTCTGGAACTCTCTAGCTTTCTCCATAATCCAGCGCATGTTTGCAATTTGGTCTCTGGTTCCTCTGCCTCTTCTAAATCCAGCTTGCACTTCTGGGAGTTCTCGGTCCACATACTGCTTGAGCCTTGTAGAATTTTAAGCATAACCTTGCTAGCGTGAGAAATTAGTGCAATTGTGCGATAGTTGGAGCATTCTTTGGCACTGCCCTTCTTTGGGATTGGGATGTAGACTGATCTTCTCCAATCTTCTGGCCACTGCTGAGTTTTCCAAACTTGCTGGCATATTGAGTGTAGCACCTTAACAACATCATCTTTTAAAATTTTAAATAGTTCAGCTGGAATACCATCACTTCCACTGGTCTTGTTATTTGCAGTGCTTTCTAAGGCCCATTTGACTTCACTCTCCAGGATGTCTGGCTCAAGGTCAGCAACCACACTACCTGGGGTATATGAGACATCCGTTTCTTTCTGGTATAATTCCTCTGTGTATTCTTGCCACCTCTTCTTGATGTCTTCTGCTTCTGTTAGGTCCTTTCCACTTTTGTCCTTTATTATGGAAATGTTTGTACGAAATGTTCCTTTCATATCTCCAACTTTCTTGAACAGATCTCTGGTTCTTCCCATTCTATTGCTTTCCTCTATTTCTTTGCATTGCTTGTTTAAGAAGGTCTTCTTGTCTCTCCTTGCTATTCTTTGGAAATCTGCATTCAATTTCCTGTATGTTTCACGATCTCCCTTGCATTTTGCTTGCCTTCTCTCCCCCGCTATTTGTAAGGCCTCATTGGACAGCCACTTTGCTTTCTTGCATTTCCTTTTCATTGGGATGGTTTTCGTTGCTGCCTTCTGTATAATGTTACGAGCCTCCATCCATAGTTCTTCAGGCACTCTGTCCACCAAATCTAAATCCTTAAACCTGTTCCTCACTTCCACTGTGTATTCATAAGGGATTTGACTTAGATTGTATCTTACCGGCCCAGTGGTTTTTCCTACTTTCTTCAGTTTAAGCTTGAATTTTGCTATAAGAATTTTGCTATAAGAAGAGCTGAGCCACAGTCAGCTCCAGGTCTTGTTTTTGCTGACTGTATAGAGCTGCAGAGAATATAATCAATCTGATTTCGATGCTGCCCATCTGGTGATGTCCATGTGTAGAGTCGTCTCTTGTGTTGTTGGAAAAGCGTGTTTGTGATGACCAGCTTGTTCTCTTGACAGAACTCTATTAGCCTTTGCCCTGCTTCGTTTTGATCTCCAAGGCCAAACTTGCCAGTTGTTCCTTTTATCTCTTGACTACCTACTTTAGCATTCCAATCCCCTATAATGAGAAGAACATCCTTCTTTGGTGTCACTTCTATAAGGTGTTGTAAGTCTTCATAGAATTGGTCAATTTCAGTTTCTTCAGCACCAGTAGTTGGTGCATAAACTTGGATTACTGTGATGTTAAAAGGTCTGCCTTGGATTCGTATCGAGATCATTCTATCATTTTTGAGATTGCATCCCAGTACAGCTTTTGCCACTCTTTTGTTGACTATGAGGGCCACTCCATTTCTTTTACGGGTTTCTTGCCCACAGTAGTAGATATGATGGTCATCCGAACTGAATTCACCCATTCCCGTCCATTTTAGTTCACTGATGCCCAGGATGTCAATATTTATTCTTGCCATCTCATTTTTGACCACCTCCAACTTACCCATGTTCATGGTTCTTACATTCCAGGTTCCTATGCAATATTTTTCTTTACAGCATTGGACTTTCCTTTCGCTTCCAGGCATATCCGCAACTGAGCGTCCTTTCGGCTTTGGCCCAGCCGCTTCATCAGCTCTGGATCTACTTGTACTTGCCCTCCGCTCTTCCCCAGTAGCATGTTGGACGCCTTCCGACCTGAGGGGCTCATCTTCCAGCGTCATAACTTTTATATGCCTGTTGTCTTTGTCCATGGAGTTTTCTTGGCAGGGATACTGGAGTGGCTTGCCGGTTCCTCCTCCAGGTGGATCACGTTTGGTCAAAACTCTCCACTATGACCTGTTCATCTTGGGTGCCCTGCTCGGCATAGTTCATAGCTTCTCTGAGTTCTTCAAGCCCCTTTGCCACGGCAAGGCAGTGATCCATGAAGGGGTGGTAGGAGATAGCTACCAGCTATTGTGTTTCAGTCAGCACTAGCAGCAGTGTCAAGACTGTCAGTGTTTGTTCTGCCACATGGGGCCATCTTTCTGCTCCCTTGCATTCCGTTTGCACTTCAAACCAGTAATTAGTGCCAATCTTCTATGGTACGTTGCTCAGAATCCCTCTTTCCATCTCATCTCCTTGGCAGGCAGTATGGCTCCTATGACCTTCAGCCCGTGTTGGGAGATGGTACACTAATGTGTGACGTGGTGTATGTCACTGTATTCAAAAGCCTTGCCCCCGTCATGCAGCCCACGCCTATTGTTTTAGCATCTTTGTAAGCCAAACATGAGAGAGGAGTTCAGAGGAATCAACAATTCAAACTGTAAGAGGCACCCTGGGAAGCGCTTCTTCAATCAATATGCATGGTAGCTTCATTTGGGGGGGTTGTTATACTGCCAGTCCGGCAACTCAACACTGCCACTAAACTTGTAATAAATTATCCATCAACCCAGTGCTTTCGAAAGACGTTTTAGAATTGTTCCCACCATTTTCTACATAGGCCCATAGCCAGAATGCTTGTGATGAGCAGTCAAAGGGTGGGAAGGAATCCTTGCAGAACAGCCAAAACATAAAAACAGAAGGCCTCAATTATTGCATCAAATATTAATACAGTAACATTTAATTTTACAATACTTTTTAACAACAAGGGCCTGTTGCTTGTCAGTCAGGAGAGATGAACACCCCTTTGCTCACCCTGGGAAGTTCCGAGTGAACACTCACAAATGCTTGAGGGATCCGCACACATTCCATATGAATGCACACGAAACACTCGCCTTTGCCCCTGCCCTTTCCCTTGCTGCCACCCGCTCCAAACAAACAAAAATCATCTAGAGGCTCATCTGAGGCAGGTGAAAGTAGAGGTTAAGAGTGCCAAATCCCAGTGGAGCATCTTTTTCAAGTAGTGGTATCATGGTACTTTAAATGTATAGTGTGAATGTGGCCTTGAACTGGCACTGTTTAACCCACCTTCACTTAACTACCTTGATTGATCCAGGCAGTAAATTCTACACAGGAGCTTTCTGAGGCCAGATTCAAAGGCAGGTGACTGCTTGGGATACTAGGGACCGCGATCAGGATTTCGCACGCCTAACCAACTTGCTGCAAATCCTTAGACCCTTATACTTCCATCTGAGAAATGATTTGAGACTAATTTTAAATGCAAGTGGTTTGGCTTGTGGCTTCTGGTTTGCAGCCATGATTTTCAGACTTCACGCCACAAATTTGAGAGATCTGGCAGTAATCCAACTGAATCAATTAAACGTTCCAGAAGGATGCCTGGGGGGAGCTCGGTGTCAAGCAAATTTCACCGCATTCAATACAAATTAATTCCGAAGTAAGTGTCTTGAGTATATTCAGAGACCTAGCACAAAAACACACATTAAGAAAACCCAAGGTTAGGACCCCTTTGTACTTAAAAGTCCTTCCTGACTCTCTTGGTATAACACAGCTTACAGTCCTGCACAATACTCTCTGCACAGTTTCAGTGTGTGTGGTTTATTTTAAAGTCCTTATTTTGTCTCCCAACAGAGGGAGAGGGCTCAATACTGATCAGCCTTTAGGGAGAAATGTTGAATGCAACCTTTTTAATAGAAGGATCATCAGTGTGGATCACACAGCTTTTCAGCTTACTTTTCTGTGAGATTCCATATTGCTGATGGAGTTTATCCCGGTGTCATCAAAACAGCATCCAGGTTTATCTCCTCATATCTTGCTTCTAAAGCACTATATTTGTATTGATTTTTTTCAAGGCGTTCCATATAGCATTTCATCTTGCAAGTTCTTATAAGCATGTACGTAACCCTCCCCTCTTTTTCCCCCTAGTTTTTTGTGTGTGTGGATAGTCCACAAGATTTGCCAGCTAAAAGGGTGAGGTGAGCTCTGAATTAAGGACACTGTCTCCTCTCCCGTCAGGATTTGCAGTAACACAGCCTTCAGCAGCCTGGTGCCCTCCAGATGTTTGGGACTACAACTCCCATCAGCCCTTGCTAGTATAGGATTGCACCAGGCTGGGGAAGGCTTGCAGCAGCATAGGTACGCTGCAGGACATCACAAGCCAAAGAGAAGGGGGGGGTGTTTTTCTATTCCCCACCTTTCTATCCAGGTCCTCAGCGGGCATGCACCCTAAGTCTTGAAGGGGTTGATGCGACTTTATCTGCAAGGGGACTGCTGGATATAGAGACAGGTACCCTCAAGCTCAAGGGCTGAATGTGTGTGTGTGTCTTGCTCTTCGGCTCTCAGGACACTGGCCTTCCTCTGTACCCTCCTCAAATGATTTTACCTGGCGGGGCTATCATCACTGAACTGTTATAATATGGAGAAATGTGTGTTTATAGAAACCTCTGACTTCTGCTTGACTGCAGTGTTTACCATGGTAAAATGATCACATCCATTGTTCCACTCATTTTTGCCTCTGGCTCTGCCTGTCACTCACATGCAGCCACTGGACAGCTCCCCACAAGGAAGTGTGGCCCTCAAGCTGAAAAAAATTCCCCACCCCTGCTTTGCAGTGAGAATCTATTACTGCTGGTTGCACAGGGCAGGAATGAATCAAACAAATATTGTCCTCCTTAGCAACTTCCTTTCATCAACACTGATGATGCCAAGACTGCCTACATCCATTCTTCTCTCTGTTTCTCTCATACACATGCCTAATGACATTGCTCTGCTCTTCTGTTGAGTCTATCCTGCGCACGGTCCCCAAATGCACCACAATATTATCTGCCCAGTCTCCACCAATTTTGTAACATATTATAACTTCCTTTTTGTATTCCCCACCCACCTCAGGTCCTGTAAACCAGGAAAGTTCCAATGTCTACAAAGACGTCAGTCAGCATGCAGGAAAGATACTGCTATGCTCTTCTCGACCTGGGCTACAAAGGACTTTTATGGGGATGAGACTGAAAACCGCAAACCATCTACAAGGGCCTAATTACAAAACTGCAATTGACATACTACAATTTTCTAAAACAAACTTTAAATACAGCGGTTTCCCACATGCTGATCTATGTCCTTTTGCAGACAAGTGAAACCTACAATTAATGATCTTTTGTTCTTCCTTTACTGCTAAAGCACTTGGAACAAATTACTTGATCTCTAAGGTTTCCTGTAAATGACTGTAAAATCAGTTGCTTTTTTCTGCTGTTGCCATCTGGTTTTCTTTATAAAAACTGGAACATAAAGGAGCTATGTGGTCCACTGCATACCTGTACATCTCAGGACATTTTTGGCTCCAGTTTTATCAAACTTGCTTCAAGTTTTGCTGCAATTGTTAGCAGCAAAATTATTCCAACATACCACATCTAACAGTATATACTGCAAAGTTTAAGCAAAATCCCTGCAACACACAAATAACCTCATTGCTTGCGGAATTGCACTATGGATGAAAGCTTGGTATGGCTTTCAGTCTAGGCATTTATTTGCTGGTACCCTGATTTGGCGGTTCGAATCCCCATGACGGGGTGAGCTCCTGCCCACCTAGCTGTTCAAAATCACGTCAAAGTACAAGTAGATAAATAGGTACCACTCCGGCAGGACGGTAAACGGCGTTTCCATGTGCTGTTCTGCTTTCGCCAGAAGTGGCTTAGTCATGCTGGCCACATGACCCGGAAGCTGTCTGCAAACACCAGCTCCCTTGGCCTATAGAGCAAGATGAGCACCGCAACCCCAGAGTCGTCCACGACTAGACCTAATGGTCAGGGGTACCTTTACCTTTTTACCCTGATTTGTAAACCATGTCTGCACTGCAGGTCATTCTTGGCCCCCAGAATCTGTACCACTTCAGAAGGCAGGTTGGGAGTTCATTACCCAATACTTCCCCATGCTGTAAGCTTGGCAGGCAATCCTTGTCTGGTCTTCTTCCTGCTAGTTTTCTATCTTTTTTCTTTATTACACTGGGAACCATTCAATCATGCATGCTTCATCTGAAGTGGTGCAATCCCAAGACAGCTACACCTTGCAACTTTCCTAAATACATGTTAGGAATCAGAATTATGTTTCAGGGCTCACTTTCCCATTATAATATCCAATGAAGGTTGTTCACACACACCTGAGGGATAGATCTAGACCACTGTAAACTATGGTATACAGATATTAAAGGTTACTGCTTTTTAAAGGACATATTCTGGGTTCTTTGCACAGAGCCAGGAGGGCAGATAGTAATGACAAATCTTCTGGTGTCGCCCAAATCTCATTGAAATCAATGGCTAATTTACTGTGGGCTTTGCTTTTTTCTGGAATGTACCGTTTTACTTTCCTGTTTTATAAAATACTTAGAATAATTAGACCAGTAAACACTGTGTTATGCTGCTGAGGCTAGCTTTTCTTTACTAACTTTAATTGGGGAAACGCACATCTTGTGTGAGGTATATTTGTGAATATGGCATTGCCTCCATTTCTTTGTCATGGGACCTAAAATATGCAATTGAGCATGCAACAAATGGCATCAGGGAAACGAGCACTTCTCCTCCTCTGGTCCGATAAAGATCACCTCCCATCCCAGGGAGAAAGGACACATTTGCATTTATCACTTACAGTTCATTGTCCAGGAAAATGCTGTCACAAACTAAACAAAAGCCATCTCACCCAGTCCAAATGTGCCTGGATTTAGATTTGCCTTATCTAATTGCATATAGCGAGATCTCTAGCCTGTGTCATGGCAAAAGACACAACTGTCAGTTGAGGCAGGTTTGGGGAACCATAAATGTCAATGCCTAGCTTCTCTTCATTTTGCTGTTTTAAAGGAATCTCCTTCTACCGCTCCAAACAAAGAGGCTACAATCCACCCACCCACGGAAATGGGTGAATGGGGCTGGATGTTCCTCTTTGCCCAGCCCAAAACAGCTCCACTCATATCTGCCCAAAAAGTCATCCTGGCTTCACTCCTCCAAGGTGGAGCTCCCTGTTCTGCTGATCAACAGGATTCTTACCAGCTGCAGAAAGTGTGGAAATTGGGTCTTCAGGGGGCTGAGCCAGGCTGGGATCCACTGGATCCCAAGCCACCCCCCAGTGCCATTGTGCCCCATTACTATGCTAGCTCCAGGCTGGCATAATGCAGATCAGGGTTTTGCCAGTCTTCCAGCTTGGCTGGCATGAGCGGAAGAGCTGCAGATGAGGCAGCAGCTGGGCATTGCCTGTCAAGAAATGCGCACCAGAGCAAAAAATAAAATAAAAAATAGCAGGAACTTCTGCCTCTTTGCAAATGAGTGGCTTGGCTAGAGGCCAAATATGCTTAGGGCCTATTAAGAGTGCTCAGATTTAATATACCCCAGAAGTACATGTGCCTGATCTTCCTTTATTATTTCTGTATAGTTATTTGTTTTGATGTTCTGTGCTTTTTTACATATAAACATCTCTTCTTCTTTTTTTAATGCTCATGCTTCCCTCTGGAGAAAATAAGCAGTATATGTGCAGCTGGAAAATAAACTCGGGACTGGGAACATTCTCACAATTTCCGTTCCTCTCAGTTTCTCATTTTTCCAATCTATAAAGTTCAGTTCTCCACATTTCCACATCAGTTTGGCAATTAAAAAACAATAAGTTGTCTGGGAAATTCATCGGCATTTTAGTATGAATTTTAGTATGAAAATTGCAAAGCAATTTTCCCAAATCGATTGCATTTTTGTATGCTGTTTTCACTAAGGGCTCGTCCACACTTCTGCTTGTCCTATGCCTGAGATCCAAGCAGTTTTGCCTTTGCCCCACCACTGGAAACCCCACTCTTTAGTGCTAAATCGGAACAAATGGCAATCCAAGGAAAACCCATTGCCATTTATTCTGATTCAGCGCTGAACCGTGGGTTCTCCTGGGGAAAGTGGCAGGGCAAAAGGAAGTGTTGATAAGCCCTAATACATACACATTACATGTACAGTTTAACCCTAGTATTAGAATTTTTGTACACATGACTTGGCCAGAGAACTGCATTGCAAAATTCAAGCACGAATTTGAAAGGATGGCTGTGTTTTTGCATTGTATATTGTTTTGGAAGGTGCAAATTAGGTAGGTTTGATTTTAAAGGCAAACTGAATCAAATTTATTCCCCATCCTTCATGAATGCTGGACCCAGCTCCTTATAAAACCTTGCTCAGCATTCTGCTCTGCTGATTATGTGACACTGCAGAGAGAAAATGTAAGCCTTTTGGGAACTTGGCCTCTTCTCTATTGCTGTAGGTGCCAAAATGAAAGTGGCACCTGAAAGAGCCTCTGGGATTGGTTCAGGCAAACAGAAATGCAGGTTATCATCATTTGGTAATACAGATACTGCAAATAATACAAGTTATCTTTACTTAATACTACAAGTGGAAGACTGCATGTTTAAATAAGTCCCCACCCTTGAAAGTATTGGGCGTGTTCAATAAACAACATTCCCTCTACTATCTCAAATGTTATGGCCCACAGACAGTCACCGAGACATACAATTTGACATTAGATGGGGTGGAGTTGCCATACTGGGGGGGGGGGGATTAAGTGCCCATAGAAAACTAGGCCCCAGGGAGAAGGATTCTCTATCCAAGAGAATATAAAACATGATGTTTGCCAGGACTTCAATAGTCCTTCAAGAGGCTAAACATCGGAAGTTGTGGGAGTTCAACCTCAGTTCTCCATCAAGATGCGCTTTGTTTTTTGCTGCTTCTTTTTTTTTTGTTCAACACTTCATCCACAGATTTGGGCAGACAACAACAACCTGCCCCAAAACACTCAAGCCAATGAAATATCATCAACAGAAATGCTTAACAACAGGGAAGCTGGACAAAAGCCTATGCCTTCAGATCTAGAGCCGGATAAACACTCCCGCTGCAAAACTCTGCAGCTGACAAATCCAATCCCTGATTTAAAATATGTTGTACGAAGGACACAAATATATCCTGTATTTTATCAGCTTCATGCCTTTTCAGCTATATTAAATATATGAAACACAGATTAATCTGGCATTTAATCAACATGATGCAATCATTTGTACATCCTCTATGAAAAAGAAAATCAAGGAACAGATTTGGATATGGCAGGCCACAGGGACAAACAATAACTCATCTTCCTGATGGCAGCACTGTACTTTCAAAGTGATCAAATAATATCCCATTGTAATTGCATTGATTTTCATGAGAATTTAGAGGCTACTTCTGGTTTCAAAAAATCTCCTGATGCTGAAGTTTCTTTGCTGCTCCAGTCTTTACAAACTGAGATTGTGCAAATAATATTTTGAATTAAAACAATAGAACATTGTGTGCATGAAAGAGTTCTATCGAAATAGAAAATTATGGGACTTCATTTCAGTTGAATTTTCAGTGCCATTTTCTTATTAAATTAAAACCACACAAGATCATGTAATTCCCCTCTAATATGTGGCTGAGTGCCTATCAAATTGGAACAAAATTGGAAACACCCCAAAACAAGGTAGTGACCTCTGCATACTCACAGAAGTGCTTAAGTTTGTGAATAAGATGGAAAACAAAATTGCCTAAAAGGAACCTGCAAACTTTTATAATATGAACATAACTAGTCCGGCATCCTGTTCTCACAGTGGTCACCAGATGCCTCTGGGAAGCTTGCAAGCCACTGCAAGAGCTCTCTCCCCTCCATAGATTCCCAGCAACTGCTGGGAACAGAAGTATTACTGTCTGCAGCTGCAAAGGCAGAGCATAGCCATCATAACTAGCAGGCACTGACAGCCTCCATGAATCTGTCCAATCATCTTTTAAAGCCAGCTGGGGACAATATGTTAATGGCAGATGAGCCTGCAGAGTGGAGTAGGGAGGGGCAAGGTCTAAGGAACCAGAGGTCAGGCAGAGTGTGAATTTACTAATCCAACTTTGTGCCTATTTGAGACACTGACTGTTTGGGTGTCAAAGGCTGAAAAGAAAAGTGGAAGGCAGAGAAAGAGAGGGAACTAACCTACTTAAGACCCTGATGTCTTATAATAAATATCCTAGAGCAAGAGAGAAATTAGGAAGAGGATATGTCTTTATAATTTCCAGAACTGCATGCCCCCATTCTCTATTTAATTATAATATACTCGGGCACATGGGTGGGGCAAGAGGGGACAATAACATCAAGACAAATCAAGACAAATCTGAGGTTCTGCCCCTCCCCAACAAAAGCCTACCCCCTTAAAAAAGCCTTCTCCCCCCCAACTAAAATACTGCTCAGGCAGCCTTCCATTCAAAAGATAACAATTCTAAACATGCTTATTGGGCAATAAGCTCAGCGAGCACAATGGGACGTGAGTAAAAATTCATAGGATAGTACTGTAAATATGTATTATATAGCCAGAGAAGACAAGTATTGGACATGCAACCCCCTTTTTTCTTCTCCTCACTCCTGAAACACACACTCTCACACTTACCTCCCCAAAGACCTGAGCACTACAAGGTAGGTTGACCAGATGCACAGGAAGGCAGGGCTCCTGCATCTTAGCAGTTGTGCATAAGAGGGATTTTCCACAGGTGCAAAACATGGCACATGGGCGGGAACTATGCAACTATTAAAGGTACAGGAACCTTTTCTCTCCCCCCCCCCCCCGGGGCCCACACACCTTTTTAAAAAAATAAGTTTTGCATATAAAAACATAGATTAATAAAGGAACAGAAGTTTGTCACCAATACAGTCAACCTTGTGCATGTACCATAAGGAAGTGTATGAAGTCAAAGGCTGGTGTCTACTTGATCCACCATTCATATTTGTGATGAATGGAAACTCTGCATCCAGGAAACTGTCTCTGTTTCAGCTACTACAATCTGCCAAATATTGCTGATTCAATCACTAACCCTGCAGCCAGATACCAACGTCCAATTTTGTGCTGCTGCAAGCATGAAGATTGTTAAATGTTTTAAGCAAAAGTTTGGTTTTGATTATCTGGAAATAAAGACAATGAACAAATTGAAATTCTGGAGGGATGGGTTATGTATGATATTAGGCCAAACAACTGGAACCCAAAGGTTTTCACTGAGAGAAATTTCTACCACATTTCTACCACATCCACAAGGATGCTGGCAACATAAGATGAGCCTGATGGGTCAGGTCAGTTGTCCGTCCAGTCCAGCATCCTTTTCTTACAGTGGCCAACCAGATTCCTACAGGAACCAAGCACAACAACTCTCAAGAACCTCCAGCCCATGGCTTAATTAAATCCACCAGGCCTCCATTTGGCCAAAGAGGCTGTTTTGGCCAAACCACACACACTGGCCCTAAACTTGATGTAATAATATGACATCAGGCAAGAGGCAACTACAATTCACAGCCACACCAAAAAGGCATTTGCAGGAGTCACCAATCATATACAAGTGCATTCTTTTTTCAGAATTTGCTTCTAAAAATGCTGTCTTCATCATCCTACTGCTATGAGTTTGAGTGTGGGGGCAGACTCCCCATAATGCTGAAAACCCCTGGATGTGGCGCTGTGGGTAAAACCTCAGTGCCTAGGACTTGCCGATCGTATGGTCGGCGGTTCGAATCCCCGCGGCGGGGTGAGCTCCCGTCTTTCGGTCCCAGCTCCTGCCCACCTAGCAGTTCGAAAGCACGTCAAAGTGCAAGTAGATAAATAGGTACCGCTTTATAGCGGGAAGGTAAACGGCTCGCCAGAGCAGCTTTGTCACGCTGGCCACGTGACCCGGAAGTGTCTTCGGACAGCGCTGGCTCCCGGCCTCTTAAAAGAAACCCGAGATAAGCGCGTAACCCTAGAGTCGGACACAACTGGCCCGTACGGGCAGGGGTACCTTTACCTTTAACAACCCAGACCAGCACCTTGGCATAGTCATTAACAAGGGACTAAGAAAACCAGTGAAACCATCCGAGGGCCAGTGAAACCACCAGAGGACAAGACTGCCAGACAGGGAGGAGGATGTCATGAACTAGCTCTCTGACAGAAGGGCTCCTACTCCAGCTGCATGTGTTAGTGGGTGGCGAAAAGAAAGGGTTTAGGGTTTCAGTTTGGAGGATGAAGGGAAATTGTGGTGTTTTGCAAGTAGATTGAAAGGCGAGGGCGAAGTGGGGCCGACAGAACTCTTGGCAGGCTGGCTAGAGCAAGCTGTAACAAAGGGACAGGTGGTATGGTTGGTTCTTCTGTTTGTAGACCTAATCCCACTGCTCCTAAGAGAGGAGGAAAGAATCGTCTTGAGAAGTGAATACTGGAAATCCTTCCACTGTAGACTCAGGTTGTATATATGTGTAAATAAATGATATTCCATAAAGACACTACAGTCTCCACTGCACCTAATATCCGAAGGAAACACAAACCCTGGGTAAGCGCTGCCAACTCCCCAGGACTTCCTGACAGTAAGAGCTGTTCGACAGTGGAATTTGCTGCCAAGGAGTGTGGTGGAGTCTCCTTCTTTGGAGGTCTTTAAGCAGAGGCTTGACAACCATATGCCAGGAGTGCTCTGATGGTGTTTCCTGCTTGGCAGGGGGTTGGACTCGATGGCCCTTGTGGTCTCTTCCAACTCTATGATTCTAGGACACTCGATCAGAGACTGGAGTGGCGTGTAATAATACCTTGTGGATTTGGTTTACCAAGCCATAAAGTTTTCTAGCGCTTTTATGGCAAATCTGGAGGGGAGGAAATTAAAATAGTCTAGCATATGATCAGTGCTTTAAGTAAAACAGTATATTATGGGATATGGAGGAGACTCTTGAGTGTCCCATGGACTGCAAGAAGATCAAACCTATCCATTCTTAAGGAAATCAGCCCTGAGTGCTCACTGGAAGGACAGATCCTGAAGCTGAGGCACCAATACTTTGGCCACCTCATGAGAAGAGAAGACTCCCTGGAAAAGACCCTGATGTTGGGAAAGATGGAGGGCACAAGGAGAAGGGGACGACAGAGGACGAGATGGTTGGACAGTGTTCTCGAAGCTACCAGCATGAGTTTGACCAAACTGCAGGAGGCAGTGGAAGACAGGCGTGCCTGGCGTGCTCTGGTCCATGGGGTCACGAAGAGGCGGACACGACTAAACGACTAAACAACAACAAATGGGATATGCACACTAATGGTGCTGTGTTTTTATTTTAACAGTTTATTCTTTCAGCTGCTAGTATAATTTCCTCCATGGAGGAAAATCACACGTGACAGCATTAAAACAATTTATTCACTGTCAATTTCCTTCTGAAAGTGAACAATTATACTAGCATTTAGAAGAACTGGACACTTCCCCCAAAGTTCCTTGTGTGTAATCCATAAAGAAACAGAAACTCAGCAGCTTTCTTTATGTATAGCTAATTTCATCAACGTATTTTGCCTTTCATAGAATTGTTTAAGACAAGGTAAGCATTTAATCTCTTGAACAAATGTTTCAGTGCCGCGGTCAAATTTACACTAGATTGTGAGCAAATTGGCAATTTTAATGGTCAACATAACTAAGCTAAATGTGAATGGTAAATACAATTTTATCTGATTTTGTATTTTTAGCCAACAGAATCTGATTCTGCAAACAATTGTGCAGAGCTTCGCATTATGATTTTTATTGCAATTAGGTCAATTCCTTGAATAAGCTCCTTTTGGTGGTTTCTGTTCTAAGAGCTTGTGCCTCTTTTCACAAGCTACTCAAAAGGGATTGCGGCTGACAACAGGATCAAAATGTCCCAAGGCACTTCCCGCCACTCTTTTAATTATGATTTACATAGAATAATGGGCTATTATGTAATCTATGGACAAAATTTTACCAGTGCTTTAAAGCAATGCTAGAGCAACACAGCAACCAATAAAAGTCATAGTATCATAGAATCATAGAATTGTAGGGATGGAAGGGCCTCCAAGGGTCATCTAGTCCATCCCGGCAATGCAGGAATCTGAGCTAAAGCATCCATGACAGATGGCAATCCAAGCTATGCTTAAAAACCTCCATGGAAGAAGAGTCCACCACCTCCCAAGGGAGACTGTTCTCCTGTTGAGCAGAGTCTTCAGTCATTTTAAAGATTAACACATTTATAGTGTGTCTAATTTATTGATGACCCAAAGTGATTACAGCTCTTACAGCAAACTCATAGGATCACTACTTATGAATCGCTTTAAAAAAAAAGAGGAAATGCATAATCAAAAGAGAATGAAAGAGGAAATAATTTGCATAGAATGTGCATGTGCGTCACACACAGACGCTTAGAACTGCTGTGATTTCAAAAGAAACACATCTTACCTACAGTGAGGACACCTGTGAATCTGTGTGCCTGCTCAGTCTGTCTAGGTGGTGTTGATGGGAAACTTCAAGGCCACACTTGGTCTCCCTTCTTAGGACTCCTCCTATTTACTGAGGATTCCTCCTGACTTGCTTGCAGGACATTTACGCAGTTAAGATTGTATCTAGCCTTTATTGAGCGTTTGTTCTGATCTGTTTGCAGGGAGGTTCTATGACAAGGAGCCAATTCGTTCCTAGGAAATATAGCAAACAGGACATCAAAAAAATATTAAAACAACAAGAAGCACGATTAATATTTTTATTTAAAACATTACAGCCAGTAGGATTTAATTCCGAATTTGATCTTTCAGTTTTCATTTAATTACAGCAATGGGTATTGAAATGTGTGTCTAGATGTGAAATGTATGAGATGTAAGTACAAATAGTATCATGTCTATCCTCTACTCCACCTCCCCACCTCTCTACTAATGTAAAACACCTATTGAAAAACCCATAATGAGAAAATGTTTGTGTGTGTGTGTGTGTGTGTGTGTGTGTGTATCTGTAATCAAACAGGGCTACCTTGCTAAGCTATTCAGTCTTGTATGCTTAAGCCAAGAAATTGTCTCTTCAAAGATATGCAAGTACTGTACATAATTATGAACTTTTGCATCAAAATTGATTCTTTGTATATAGTGGGAGAATTTATATTTACTCTGTATTCAGTTGAACACCTATAACTGTACAGTGGTACCTCGGGTTAAGTACTTAATTCGTTCTGGAGGTCTGTTCTTAACCTGAAACTGTTCTTAACCTGAAGCACCACTTTAGCTAATGGGGCCTCCTGCTGCTGCCACGCCGCCAAAGCACGATTTCTGTTCTCATCCTGAAGCAAAGTTCTTAGCCCGAGGTACTACTTCTGGGTTAGCGGAGTCTGTAACCTGAAGCGTATGTAAGCTGAAGCATATGTAACCCAAGGTACCACTGTATTATGTTGATTCTGATAAGATTCCGTTTGGATTATTATCAGTTAGCACTAGTAGATGCATCGATGGCATGAGACAACTGAAGAAGCCCAGAAAACTGTGCTCAGGGAGAGTGCTATCTACCAACCCCAACAAATTGGCCCCACTGGGGGCAAAACAGCAGCCTCTCAACTGCATGGACTGCTAGGGCGAAACAGGAATAGAATGCTGGTGCCCTGCCTTTTTTTATTACTTCATACGCTGCTTCATCAGCACCTAACAGAATGACTGCAGCAGCAGTGTTAGTAATGGGGGAAAGTAATATCTGGGAGATCCTGGATTTATCCCTCGGAGTGACCTTAAACTCTACCTCCAAATACAATTTGTGAAATAAGGTAGCAACTTATACTGCAGTATCCTAGAAGGGAGTTTGGCTTTAGGCCAGCTTCTTAAAATATGTGTGTACCTATGAGAAAGAGAGGATGGGGTCACAGCCAAAAGCAAGTCAGAGTTGTAATTCTTCCTGGCATTTCCATTTAAAAAAGGGGGGGAGTGGGGCACTGTGGCCCTCCATAAGCTATTGGATTCCAGCTCCCATCAGCCACAGTTAGTATAGCTAATGGTCAGGGATGATGGGAATTGTAGTTCAACAGCATCTAGACATTTGGTCTTCAACCCTGGGCTGTTGTTGATGGGACTACAATTCTCACCATCCCCAGCCATTTGGCACAATGATCAGGGTGATGGGAGTTGTAGTCTAATAATATCTGGAAGGAACCATGTTGGCTACCTCAACATATTCTGGTGCCCTCCTCATGGTCAGCACTACAGCTCCTATCATTGGCCTTGCTGACTGG
Organism: Podarcis cretensis; assembly: GCF_951804945.1. Lineage (NCBI taxonomy): Eukaryota > Metazoa > Chordata > Lepidosauria > Squamata > Lacertidae > Podarcis > Podarcis cretensis. The sequence continues at coordinate 23,201,221 of NC_137181.1, forward strand.
GGGCTGATGGGAATTGTAGTCCAAAACATCTGGAGGGCACCAGGCTGAAGAAGGTTGACCTAAGGGTACAACCAGGTGGAATCTTAAAAAAACCCACCTAATATGTTAAAAGTCATATAATTGAATTAAATATGAATACTATTTATTTATTTAAAAAAATAAGCGTTTGGGGTTAGATATACTAGTGCAAAGTTGGTTCACACCTGTGTGTTCATCACTTGATAACCGCAGCATCAAGTGACAAGCTGTGTCCATAAATGAGCCATAAATCGCGCATGGTCAGCTGCAAGTTCTCAAGTCCTAAGTAATCAGGTTGATTACTTGCATATGTGAAAAGGTGGAATGATGGAGGGAATCAGTATGGTATGTACTGTTAGATTGGCATATGCAGGAGAACAAGTGAAACAAGAGCAAGAGAAAGGCTTCTCTTCCTACAGCACATTTTGCACTCTTATTTTCTGGCTAGGCGGCTTATGAGATGCATCAGCGCAAGCCATCCTGACTCAAGGTAAGCTCAGTTTCTACACTGCACATCTGTTTCTTCTAAAGCTTTTCAAAGCAAGGGGCAGCTTGCAAGCTGGTCATCATTTAAATTGGGGACGGGGAGCCTGTGGCCCTCCAGATATTGTGCCTCCATCACAGTGCCATATTTAGTGTGGTGCAGGCAGTTTCCCTGCACAATGTGCCAAGTTGAGGGGGTGCAAAATAATAGCACCTATATTTAAACAGGTACCTACTGAGAAGATCCATTTTAAAAACTGTAATTCCCAAAGGAATTAATGTGAAAATAAGATTTAAAAATTCCTTCCTGTAGCACCTTAGATATTACTGGAAGGATTTTAAAATTTTGTTTGGACTACGGCAGACCAACACAGCTACCTACCTGTAACTGTGAAAATACGAGGTATTGTAAGGGCAAACTTTGTCCTCGCTCAGGCACCATATTACCAAAGTCTGCCCCTCCCTGTCCATCAGTCCCAGCCAGCATGGCCAATGGTCTGGGCCACAGGTTCCCCATCAATGATTTGAATCTTAGAAACAAAATGTGTGAAGTTTCTCTCCCCCACCTACCCTTTGTGTATAACTTAAGCTACATAGCCACAGGATGATTCCTGATTGTTGAGAGGTATTTCCAGCAAACCATGCAAGGTTTAGGAGGGGGAAAGGCCAAGGTGAATAATGCCAGAGCTTCCTTTTGAGCCCAAACACCATGTTGTGTTCAAATAAGCACCTGCCCCTTGGCCCAAGAGTGTGCGTTCTAGAGAGCAGCTTCTGATGCCACCCACTAATCCTGAATCACAGGAGCTTCTCCAAGGAGCTCAGGGTGGTGCATGTTGTTCTCCTCGCCCTCATTTAATCCCAACAACCCTGAGAGGGAGGCTAGGCTGAGAGGCAGTGACGGTGAGCTCCATGGCCTGGTGGGGATTCAAACCCAGGTCTCCCAGGTCCTAGTCCAACACTCTAACCCTGTAGTTCCCAAGGTGGGGCACGTGCCCTACAGGGGGGCAATTTGATTTTTAAGGGGGGCAATTTGAGAAAGTGTTAGACCAAGTTAATGGCCTTTTAGGCTTCCTCCATGTGAATAGGAGTTCACGTTTTGAATATTAATTGTACGTCACGGGGGGGGGCATCAGGATATTAGAGATGCTTAAGTGGGGCATAGGGACACGGGTGGCGCTGTGGGTTAAACCACAGAGCCTAGGACTTGCCAATCAGAAGGTCAGCGGTTCAAATCCCCGCAACGGGGTGAGCTCCCGTTGCTCGGTCCCTGCTCCTGCCAACCTAGCAGTTCGAAAGCACGTCAAAGTGCAAGTAGATAAATAGGTACCGCTCCAGCGGGAAGGTAAACGGCATTTCCATGCGCTGCTCTGGTTCACCAGAAGCGGCTTAGTTATGCTGGCCACATGACCCGGAAGCTGTACGCCGGCTCCCTCAGCCAATAAAGCGAGATGAGCGCCACAACCCCAGAGTTTTCCGCAACTGGACCTAATGGTCAGGGGTCCCTTTACCTTTTGAAGTGGGGCATGGCCAAAAAAAGGTTGGAAACCACTGCTCTAATCGTTATGGCACACTGGTATTTGAGAGATCAATTTTAAAAAGCACAGGTGACCTTTTATCAATGCAGGCGGGTTCCAAAGAGGTCGGCCATTTTAGGAGAAGCAAGACGCCACCCGCCACCTCAGAAGTGGGGTCTCGGGCAGCCCAGGAAAGCTCTCCCGGCCCCATAAAACGGTCAGGCCTTCGAGGTGCCCCCAGACTCCTCCTCCTCGTTCTTCCGGCAAGGACAGACGGACGCAGCGCTGACCGCTGTGGGATTTCGCCCAGCATTGCAGGTAGCTCCTCCTTCGCCTGCTCTGGCGCGAGACTATGCAGCGCCGGTCAATACTGAGGCAGGAAAGCGGGGCTCTCCAGGGACTCCCGCCGCGCGGCTCCCATGGCAACGGGAGCTGGCGGGCTCGCGCTCGCCGCTGCTGCTCCTGCTGCTATTTTGCAGCCGAGGACGCACGGGGAGAACCATTTGCTCCGCAGACCCGGGCGGGGTGTGTGACTTGTCGAGGGTTAATGCGTCTGCGGCTGGTGGAAGAGACCCGCTGACCGGAGGAGGTGGTCGCCGCGGTGCAACCAGCAAGCAGGGCTCTTGCAATCCCATGCAGCGCTTGCTGCTCTGTGCATGGTTTTTTTTAAAAAAAAAAAATTAAAAAATAAATAGATACTAAGCGCACTTGCACTTCAGCTCCGCTCAGCCTCTGCCAGGAGATGCAGTAGTCGGGGAGGATAAGACTTGCAAGCCCCAATCGCATCTGAAGGGAAATTGTTTCATTTTATTACTGTATTAATATTTTATTGGAATAATTTCATTTATATAAAAGAGTGACAAAAGAAAAAGTGAGAATGAAAAAGAAAAAAACCCTCAATTACATTTCCATACATTGTATACAGATGTGTATAATCTTATTATCCTAATACACACATCATACACATGGTTTCATAACTATAATGCAATAATAATTCTCTTCTTCCCAAGAAGAAAATCCAACTGAATAATGTACTTGGTCATTTGTGCACTGACTTGGGACAAAGTTGTTTCTATTTTTAAAAAAAATCATACTACATATATTAATTAGTTTATCAAACAATTACTGGTTTGGGTTCTTAGAATGGCTGTGCCAACCAATCAGTGGAACTTACTCTGTTTAACTTCCTCCTGATTTCATTTTCTTCAAACAAACAAACAAACCCAAACTATCAAACTACTAGCTCACATTTTCCCCATTTTAATCTGGTTTTACTCTTTCTGGGAGAAATCAGTTATACAGTATTTGATCTTTTTTAAATGTTACCAACAACCTGTTCAAACAACCTGCTTGCAGTATTAAGCCCCCACCTGGAAGCACCCTGGGTGCCCATTAGCTTGACTCCATCATCATTTCCAACCATAACCAACTCCCAGACATCTGGTTTATTGAGCATTATCCTGATTTTGTTTGTACGGAGTTTGCAAGGATGTTAGATAATGCTGATTGTTTATGGAGTATTCCTTCTGATTTGTTTTACTGGAGGTTGTACAGCATGGCAGTTATTATCCAACACTGTCCAGTACATTTCCCCTACCATTTTTGTTAACACAAGAACTCTGATTTGGGGCAGGAAGGAGGTTTGTTGCACAAGGGTACCAAACCCATTTTAATTACACAACTTGAATTTGCCAGTATGAGACTGAATTCTACTTGCAAAATAGTCTGAGAGAAATTGATGGAGTTGTTCAGAAGTACTGTACAGGGAGCAGCTTAGAGAATGAACTGATTTTGCTGAAAGATGGAACTGCTTGGTTGAGTTCTGGAATCTTGTGTTATGGAAATATAAGATTATGAATATTTTTGTTTATTAAACTGCAGTAGTAGCGTTGCCAAAGGATGGAACTGTTTTGCTGATTTTTGGAAAATGTGTTTTTGAGATAGAAGAATGCAAGGTTTGCTCTTGCTATTAATTATAATAGGAATAAAAGTTAACAAAAAAAATTAGAATGTGAATTTTGAAAAATACAATGAACAGATGATACTGAGTTCAGAGTTGCTTACATTTAATGTTAGGATGCTTATAAAATTGGCATCAATAATCAGTAGATATATTGCACTTTACTGTTTAGTCTGAACAACTGCTGTTAAGACTGTGCTTTTAGCAGATTCTGTATTTAATCCTACCATAATCTGGATCATTAAACTTATTAAGATCTTGTTTTTTGAGGGTGAATAAAGCACAATATGCTTTTTGCAACTGATAGCTTTATGACAAAGGGCGAGTCAGACCTTGGCAAAATAAGAGTACTGTAGAAGGCTCTCGGGAACACTTTTTAAAAATTTAACATATTGTCCTTATTTATTTGCTTCTTTTTGACTTTGTGTGGTTTGTGGAGTTTGAACTATGCAGATGACACTTTATTTATTTATTTATTTATTTATTTATAACGTTTTTTTCGCTCCCGCCATCCTTGCTTCTTTCCTGATTAACATTGAAATGAGTTTTGTCTACCTCATTTCCTCCGTCATTGTGCCATTTCTAATGATTTTGGGCCAATCCTAATTTCCATTAAAGTAATCGATAGACAGACTCCCATTGATTTCGGAGGAAGCTAGTTTGGGGCTTTGATGTTTCCTTTTCTTGCAGCTCAATATCATTTTCCCATTCAAAAATGTAAGAAATTGACTTGTTTAATATTTTTCTTTTTATCCTTGCCCTTTACACTTTTCACCCAAAGTGCTGAATAAAGGAACACTTACAGGTATGACCCTGCTCCATTAAGAGCCCAGATGTAAGATTTTTGCTGGCAAGTAAGTGCTTAGGAATGGGGTGTTTCAGGTCACCATGTTCTTATTAGGTCTGTCAGTGGCTATTAGTCATGAAACCTTAATGGACCCTCCATATTCTGAGTCAATAAATTGTTGATTATCCACTGCTGGAACCAAACAATAGGATATGGAAATTTCCATTGTTCCTATACGTGAGAGGCAATGGCTGATCAAAATGAACTTTGCTCTGTGCCATCAAGACCATTTCTCACATGCTTATATACTGGTGAAATGTCACAAAACTTTACTGTATCAAGTTGAGATTCTCCCACTAATTTTCAGAGACTGTATGGCCCAATGAACAGAAAGATAGTGCCTGCTAAACTTTGGTTTCAGTAGATGGTCCTGATTTGGGCAAGTCATTGGCCAGGTTTTTGGTGTAAGGCTAAACCATTGTTTGTTTAGCTTAGCTCTGGTTTGTTTGAACATCAGAACCTGCCTGAAGCAACTAACTATGGTTTCTTTGGGGCCAACAACCACAACCTGAAATTATAGATTGCCTCCATGGCGTTGGCATTTTTCAGGAAGGGTATACGAGAAATTTAAGTTTGTGCAATTAAAGTGGATTGAAGCATTCTGCTGCCTTGGTGCAACAAATGACAAGAGAGCAACCATCAGCAATTTCCTGTCTTCTACAAAGCATTTTTCTATAAGAGCCAGGTATACACAGAACGGGCAAGGAACAACAAACCATGGTTAGTAAAACAAATGTGGTTTGCTTGATCATCCATGAACCTGGATTTTTCTACAAACCACAGATGTTTAAAGCAAATAACAGTGGGTTTAGCATTATGCTCATATGCAGTCATTGTCTCAGTCTTGGTTTTCTTGTCTGTGAAAATGGGACTTCTAGTTATCTACTTCTGTGTGTGTTATAACAGATGTGATAAGGATTGTGAAGCAGTACACAGTAAAAGTTGTTGTTTTGCAACTCCTATAATTGCTATTTTAATATTAAACTTATATGGGCCACTTCTATTGTAAGAAAATGGCTCTTCTAGCTCACATTAACTTAGTGTTCACATGAGTGCAGTGTGAGAGAAGGCCCAAAGTGCTGTTTGTGTAATGTGTATTTCATTGTTCATATGTATATAAGGCTTTTTTAAAGTGTTGGTTCCATAGTTTGTTTCCCATTCTAACAATATGATGCTGCAAATTTTACAAAAGAAAGAAAGGTGAAAAAGAAGTATTAGGAGAAAACATATATTTTACCTATAGATGGCTACTTTGTATATTTTAAGAAGACAATTCAGTGTGCTGAATTTATCTAATAAATGCTGTCAGTTAAAAGTCTTTATCAATTATACAGAAGTTAAGATAAAGATTTATTGGTCTGGAAGGTAAATAATGACCAAAGATGAACCCAAAATCAATATTGACTTTGAAGGATAATCAGACCTGAGAACTGTCTCAGTATTAAGTCTGTGGTACAAAAAAAGGAAGTCTTCGCATTTCTAAAACCCACCCCATACAAACCCCACTGCTAGGTTGTAATAATAGAAAAGCAAATAAATTATAATAGAAAAGCAATAAAAGACAATTTGCTTTACATGCATGTATGTATGCAGTGTGTGATGTTTGCCCCAAAAGAGCTAGTTTAGGGAATCCTCAAAGGCTTGTGTATCCTAAATAGGAATCTTTCCTTTTTCTATTTTGAACAATAAGCTTTTAAAGGAAAAATGCCTTCATTGCAAAAGCCTGCTTGCCATGTAGCATATCAGTACATTCTCCTGACCATGATACTGCCTTGCATATGTAAACTTTAGGGCTTCTCAGTTTTAACTGGTAGATTAATTGACTGACAGTGCAATCCTATGTGTCTTTAGAATTAAGTCCCAAATTGAAACTGAATCCAGAGAAAATTGAAGTGCTGTCAGTGGGCATGCCTTATGTTCTGGAGCTGGCAGAGTTGCCTGTTCTTAGTGGGGTTGCACTCCCCCTGAAGGAGCCAGTGTGTTGTTTGAGGCTGCTCCCAGAACCACCTTTGGCTCTCAAGCCACAGGTGGCCTCTGTGGCTAGGAGCACCTATGCCTGCCAGATGCACCATTTCTGCATAAGGATATCCTGGCTAGGGTTACGCATGCTCTGGCAACCTCCGAGCCCAAAATGTGTTCTAGGAGCCTTTGAAAATGTTCCAGAAATAGCAGCTGATGTAAAATGCCGAAGCAAGAATGCTGTTCGGAGAACTAGGCCACGAACATATCTACACAGGTTGCCAATTGTTTTCCAGCTCCAATTCAAGGTGCTTGCTTTGACATTTAAATCTCTCAAGGGCTTGGGACTGCAAGAACACCTTCTCGCGTTCTGTGCTCAAGAATCAGCAGATGGGGCCTTCCTGGTGGTCTCTCCCATGATGAAGAAGGTGGGGTGGGGACTCAGAGACAGGCCTTTTCAGTGATGACTCGCATTTTCAGAACTCCCTACTTACTGAGCTGCACCCAATATACCCTCCAAATTTTCTCCAATGAAAATAGGGACATCCTAAGGCAAAATGCAACATTCCAGGATCAAATCAGAAATCAGGGACATCCCTGGAAAATAGGGACACTTTGAGTTTTCCTTGTAATAATGTGCAATAGCTTTTTGATACCTAAATTGTAAAGCAACTTATAGTTCCTTCAGCATCTTAGAAAACATAATAAACATATTTATTTTAATTTAGTGTATTTGTTTGATTGGCAGCTCTAATTATATCCATCGATTTGTCTGGTTTTGCTCTTTTTTATTAAAAAGACAACAACAACCAATGGGACTAACATAGTTTGCCTAGTAGATTTCACTTGTGAGAGGCTATTAAAACCCTACTGGGGCACGGAAAATACCTATGCAATTATAAATACCCTTTCCAAATAATTTATAATTCCAAAATAGTCCTATTGGCTTCCCCTTCCTGTGCTCCAGAGCAGGCTGTTGAAGGACTTTGCTTTTTGACCGCAGTTCTAAAGATTGGTCAGCTTTTAATTGGTCCTGGTAAATTTAACTCCAGGCTCTGCTTTTCCAGAATGGCTAAGACGTTTAACTTTATCATATGCAACATCCTGAAATCACTTCTTTTGGATTGCCCTGAATCGTTCCATGGCATTTCTGGCTCCCTTGTGCATCAGAGAAGAATGTAGCTTTTATATACCTCCCAAGATTCATTCTGAATTTTGACAGATTACTTTAAGTGCCTTCTTCCTTTGTCATCTCTTTTAATAGATTCCCTGCCCCCCAGGTCTGTCAGTTTCCTGGGCCAAGAAGCTGCTTTCGTTCACCTCGGGAACAAAGAAACTGCTCCTGTTTAACTTAATCAAATACTCTCTTCTTTCTCATAGAAAGGGAAGCAGCCAATTTACGTCCCAGCTCTATTAAGCCTGAAAACAAATTTCCTGCATTCCACTAATATGAAGTCTTCCCTCCCCTTGTCTACCTTTTTCTTCAGCTTTGTATAATGGTGAACATTTTAAAAGGACTTCACACAAACATGTTCTATATTAGTTGCAAACCCCATTCACGTCTTCATTAAAGCATTATAACTTAAATATTTCCCCTCCAAGTCACTTAACTGTTTTGTTTTTTTCCAATGTAAAAATTGCTGTTTGAAAATCTGAAAGCTTTATTTTTAATTTTGTTTGTTTGCTCAGTTTCTAAGCCACTGTAGAACATTCTTTCTCTGGGTGACTTTGTGGCAAGAATCAAGTTGCATCAAATGCAATTATAATGTAACTGTGATTGTTGTTGTCGTCATGTAAGGATGGGGAAGAAAGTAATTTCAAATTTAAAGGTAAAACCACCTTATTCACACTTTCCAAAAGTATACAAAAAAATCTGAAACAGCCATATTTTGAAATTTGCAGTTCTCTGAAGTTTGCAATGCAGTTCTCCCGTCAAGTAATAAGTGCAAAAAAAAATTATATACTATGGTAAACTCAGCATGACAAAGCATGGATTAGTTTTAATGACATACAAAATTGCATTATATTAGAGGGAAATGCATAGCATTTTAGACAAAGTAGCACACAAAAATGTGTATATTGGCAAAAATTATCGTTCAAATGCTGGTGGGAAAATGTGAAAAACTGAATTTAAGATTGGAGAAATGAGAAACTCAGAGCGACTGAAATTGACAGATTCATTCATCCCTAGCGCCACACAGAGAAATACACTGGAAAAACAATGAATGGTGTGGCTAAATAGCACATAATTTAGATTTTACTTCAGTTGGGATGAGGATTTTGAAGGATTTCCCCCCCCCCCTGCAAAAATAAACATGAAAAGCATGACATGTGTCCATTGCATGCGCCCATTTCCCTGCAAGAAAGCAGCAATAGATATGAGCTTCCCAGTACACACATGAACAGCAAATTAGATGTGTGTGTGGTTGCCACACATGACGAGGCTCCTATTGATGAAACCAGCTTCTGCATGCACTTCTGCTGCAGATTTGTAAAGGTAAAGGTAAAGGTACCCCTGCCCGTACGGGCCAGTCTTGACAGACTCTGGGGTTGTGCGCCCATCTCACTTAAGAGGCCAGGGGCCAGCGCTGTCCGGAGACACTTCCGGGTCACGTGGCCAGCGTGACATCGCTGCTCTGGCGAGCCAGAGCCGCACACGGAAACGCCGTTTACCTTCCCGCTGGTAAGCGGTCCCTATTTATCTACTTGCACCCGGAGGTGCTTTCGAACTGCTAGGTTGGCAGGCGCTGGGACCGAGCAGCGGGAGCGCACCCCGCCGCAGGGATTCGAACCGCCGACCTTTCGATCGGCAAGTCCTAGGCGCTGAGGCTTTAACCCACAGCGTCACCTGCGTCCCCCGCTGCAGATTTGTATCACTCAGTAAATCTAGTTACAGAGTGATACAAATGCACACGAAAGCTCATACCAAGAACTAACTTAGTTGGTCTTTAAGGTGCTACTGGAAGGAATTTTTTTATTTTGTTCTGTAAATCTACATCACAATACTCAGCTTCACTCATTGACGGGGCTGAATTATTTTGGGGGGAAGCAGAGGGGAATATGCACTGCAACACAGAACTGTTGTGCATGATTAGAGCTGAATCAGGAGCACAGTGTAAAAAGCCTGACAGTGCAAACCTAGGGAGGTTTCCTCAGAAGTAAGAAGTGTGTATAGGATTGCAGCCCACATATCAAATGAGTAAGCAATGTTTTATTGGCTATTTAGGTTCATTTAGGGGGAATCTCTGTTTTTGCATTTGTTTTGTCTCTCTGAGTTCTCTCTTTTTTTTTTAATAAATAGATTTATTTATTTTTAGCAACACATTCTTTTGAGGGTATTTGGCAGCATAGCAGAATTCCATTCCTGTGCTGAAAGTTAAGGAAAGTGATTACTCATACATATTTTACTTGGATGAATAAGTACTAAAATGCTGAACAGTAGAGAAATGAATATAAAACATATATGAAAATGCTCTGTATATAATACAATAAGAGAGATGTTTCAAATAGAAAACCAAATAAAACTGGCTTGAGAAAATAGAATTACTTTGTCTTTAGAGCTGCAACCTTTTACTCACTTCCCTGGGAGTAAATCCCAGTAAACTTGGGGTGGCTGACCTCTGACTAGATGTAGATAGGCTTGCGCTGCACACTTATTATTTTCTGTTGATCTGTTTGCACATTGGATTAAAAATTATATATCACACACTTTTTCTCTCCATGATCTATTATGCAATATGTGTGAAAAATACTTTACGTTAATTGTTAGAGTTGTATATATAAAATTGTAAATATATATATATTTGTATATACATTTCATTTATAATAAGTAACCACATACTAGGTTTAAAAGCAAACCTAAGGAAACCTCTAGGTATATATAATTGAAAGGTAGCAATTTTTTGGAGATCTCATCTTTTTGAGGGTATTTTAAGCAATGACTAACACTGAATTGACACTGGAAGTGATGGTATTCCAGCTGAACTATTTAAAATTTTAAAAGATGATGCTGTTAAGGTGCTACACTCAATATGCCAGCAAGTTTGAAAAACTCAGCAGTGGCCAGAGGATTGGAGAAGATCAGTCTATATCCCAGTCCCAAAGAAGGGCAGTGCCAAAGAATGCTCCAACTACCACAAAATTGCACTCACTTCACACACTAGCAAGCTTATGCTTAAAATTCTACAAGGTAGGCTCAAGCAGTATGTAGACCGAGAACTCCCAGAAGTGCAAGCTGGATTTAGAAGAGGCAGAGGAACCAGAGACCAAATTGCAAACATGTGCTGGATTATGGAGAAAGCTAGAGAGTTCCAGGAAGACACGAGTGCCTGGTGTGCTCTGGTCTGTGGGGTCACGAAGAGTCAGACACGACTAAACAACTAAACAACAACAACACTGAATTATAATTGTAAATATTGGAAGAGGCAATTCTTAGCATGTAGGCTTGTTTCTGTATTATTTATTTCCTAGAGTAGTTTTAGAATAGATTTCCAAGGAATTTGGGGCATGCCTTTAGAATGGTTTGCTGAAGACTTTAGCAAATATCAGAGTGACCAGTGTGGCTTTAGCAATGTCAAAAGATCCTTGGAAGAAGCAGGTAGTTAGGTGATTATGTTGCTCCAAGACTATGCAGGCAATTATGATGAAATGAGGCCTCTAATACTTTGCCAGACAAGTCTATATCTAGCCCAGCCCACATGATCCCCCCTAGCAAATGTCAGTACCCAGTAGAGACTGGTGGAATGCAGTTGCATCACCTGACCTCCCAGCACCAAAGTTACTGCTGTTACTGGGAGAGGCAAGGTGGCCCACACCTTGCAGATGTACCAGCAGTCAATACAGTGTCTCTGCTGGTGTATCTCCTTGGCACCAACCTCCCTGCCGCCCTTCCCCTCCCACTCTAAGCAACAGTGACACTGCTGGTGGGAGGTCAGGTAAGTGCTGCCTCTCTGCCCATCATCTGCTACTGGCAGTAGCTCTCCAGAGTCAGGCAGACTTTCCCCAAAGTCCTTTGCAACTAAGCGTAAATGTAAAGGTAAAGGTCCAGTCGTGACCGACTCTGGGGTTGCGGCGCTCATCTCGCTTTATTGGCCGAGAGAGCTGGTGTACAGCTTCTGGGTCATGTGGCCAGCATGACTAAACCGTTTCTGGCAAACCAGAGCAGCGTACGGAAACGCTGTTTACCTTTCTGCCGGAGTGGTACCTATTTATCTACTTGCACTCTGATGTGCTTTTGAACTGCTATTTTGGCAGGAGCAGGGACCGAGGAACGGGAGCTCACCCCCTCGTGGGAATTCGAACCGCCGACCTTCTGAACAGCAAGCCCTAGGCTCTGTGGTTTAACCCACAGCGCCACCCACATCCCTGAGCATAGCAGTGGTTGAATCCAGACCTTTTCCCTTCTATATCCAAAGTGTATTATTGTTATCAGTGCAATTCTGTCACAATTATCCAGCTGCAGTGAATCCAGTGGGCAGTGGCACAGTTAAGTCATGTGAGACTCTGAATGGTCTTAGGAGGGGCTTTCTTAGATGGTAATACTTACTATTTCACTGTACAAGGTGAGAGCCTTTAACAGGAAAAGGACAGGAGAGAGTATGAACCTGTTACTTCTGCTTGACAATTCAACAGCTTTTGTTATCATCAACCAGTATATCCTACTGGATCCATTCTGTGGTTGGCACTTGGAGCACTGCTCTGAAGTGATTTCAGCCCTACCTTCAGGGCCAGTGACAGAGTGGGTGACTCTGTAATTTCCCCCTCTCCCACCCCCACCAAACTATATAATGGCTTCTATATGAAGTCATTGGAAGTGGTCACTAGGATCTTTGGCGCATGATATCGTCAGTATGCTGGTGGCACTCAGCTCTATTTCTCCGTAACGTCTGAATCAGGAGTAGAGTCTTGAACTGGCATCCAGATGCAGTGGTAGCCTGGATGTGGGGACCAATAAACGGAGACTGAATCCTGGCAACACAAAGGCCCTGTGGGTAGGTGGCTTCTGGGGCTGAGAAGCTGGCCATTTCTCCTTTTCTGGATGGAGTCACGGTCCCGTTGAATGCGAACAGTTTATAAAGCTTTCACAATTAAAAAAAAAAGATGATTTGATTTCAAAATGAAGGGAGCGGGTGAGAAAAATGTAAATAATAACACACACATCCAATTTGTTGACTGCCAAACTTAATTCCTGCAGTGATCCCAATACTTGGCTGTTTCATTAATGTTACATCTATCAAGCAGAAAGCAACACATCAAGATGAGAGGTATTAGTGGGTGGGTGTTTTTTTGCCATGTCGGTAACATCCTGCTTTGGGTTTTTAATATGGCTGCTTGAGCCCTACTTAATTGTGTGATGTGAGCATAGCTCCCTCTGTTGGTTTCTGTCCAGAGTTGCATCTAGTTGATGGTATTCTGAGTGTACCGATGGTGATCTGTAGACCCTATTGCAGCGTTGTGGAGAAGGTGCCAAGGGTTTTGGAATGCTTGGGTGGCTTGTACTGCTGATATTCAGAATCATCATAATACCAGGCATGCATATATTATACTGGGCCCTTTACTAGCAGGCGTTTAAGTAACAGCTACCTGTATGCTGTGGGAAAGCTTCCTTGTATTTTACAAGAAGGATTTAATAACATACTGGAAATTTAGGTTTCCACAATTAAAGTGGATTGGAGCGCTCTGGTGCTATTATACCACTTTAATAACATCTGCCAAAGAATCTGGTGCAGTTTGCTTAGCCCGGTGTTAGAAGATCCCTGTTCCCCTTGCAGAGCTACAATTTCCAGAGTTCCCTGGGAAGAGGGACTGATTGTTAAACAACTCTGGAAATTGTATCTCTGAGGATTCCCCCCCCCCCCTTTCTCATCAGTTGGTGGTTTTTATTGGATTCACTGCTGATTTTTGCCTTGGTATGGTAATTGTTCCATGCTTGCTCTTTAACAAAAAAATAAAAAAATTAAATGATGTTGCTGTTCTTTGAATTTGTTTTAGTTTTGTGGTTTCTATTGTGTTGTGCCATTCTGGGAGAACTTGGGGGGGGCTAACAATGTTTTAAATAAATAAAGTACTGTAGCAAACAAACCCTGGTGTGACTGTTAGCAGCCAAGACTGATTAAAAAAAAAAGTTTAACTAAACAAAACTAATTCCTTTCTTTATTTGGGGGAATTGATTTGGTCTGTGAGGGCCGCACTGCAAAACTATATGGTTAGATCCTTCGCTGTGGGCAGTGCCTGCTCTCTGCAGCAACCTGCCTATGAATAGTAGGCAAACACATTTTGCTGTGTAGTTTTTGGTGCCTGCTAACAGCATTTTGGTTGAGTCACACCTACTCAGATGCCTATTTTTTGCAGTTTTGTTATGTGTATCTGTTTTAAAACTTCTAGTTTCATTTATATTTTGAAGGGGGCATTACTTCAATTTGCTTTTAGCGTTTTATCACATTTTAATGAATATTTTATATTGCCTTATGCAAACAGCTTAGAGGTTCCTTTCAATTAAGGTATGCACAAATCTTGTCAAATAAAATTCAGAGGTGCCCTTCTGCTAGCATAAGGCCTCTTGCACTCATGAAAGGGCCTGTTTCCAGCTTAGCTGAAAGATGTTTCGTGGGGGGAAATGGGATGCCACCTCCCAAGGAAGTTCTTCTGTCCATACGACTCTTTGTACAATGCCAGTTTACACTGGTGATTGTATATAAATTAGTGATGTAACCTTTCCAGCAGTTAATACAATTAGGAAGGGATAGGGTTAGAAATCTGATTTAGTTTGCAAATTCACACTTTCTGAAAAGCTATGGGAGCCAAAGCATAGCCCACCCTTCAACATTCACACTTCAAGCCAACTTTACAAGTTAGTTTGTACAGATATGCATTTACTAAGGTGGAGTGTGCATATAAACACATATATTAGTGAAAATAACATACAAAAAAGGATTACATTAGAGAAAATAGCTTTTGTAAAAATGTAAATTGGGCAATATTGCGTATGAAATAGGAGAAAGTCATATTAAAATGATGGCTTTTCATGGGGACTTATGTGTTGTGTGTGTTTATCAAAGCTGGAGCACTGAATTTAAGATTGGAAAAATGAGAACTGAGATGAACTGAAATGGACAGATTTGCTCATCCCTAGCCATAGTTCAGTGGCATAACTCACCCTTTTGCATGCAGAGGTTCTGGTTGCAATCCATGGCATTTCCAGGCAGGACTGGGAATGATTACCCTCTGACACCTTGGGGAGCTACTGCCAGAACTAGATGGACCAATGGTATGGGTCTGTAAGGCAACTTCCTATATCCTTAAATTGAACAACTTCCTTCAGCCTAGCCAGTGTTCACAATGTGGCATATGAGCTTCTAAATTAAAATGAGCGAGTTTCTGCTTTGTTAGTTAGTTTCAATCTTACACAGTGATTATAGAAAAAAGCTCCTGGATATTTAATTAAATTAGAAGTGTGCCTTGTCTTGATCCCTTGAGTTACACAGAGACATGGTGGGGGAAATAACCCACAAAAGCTCTCCCCTTTTGAAAATATGGGGGGGGGAGTAGTAAATTGTCACTGTCTCAAGCATTGGTTGGAACTTGCAGGTTATTGCTGAGGCAAAGCAGAGGACATGAATGAAGTAGTCATACGTTAACAAAGCTGGCAGATCTCTGGATGCTGTGCAGTAAATCAGCATGGTCTTCTGACTCCCAGTAGCTTAACAAAAGTATTTTTTAAAATATTTGTTTATTAGCTTTCTCACTCATAAAATATAAATACAAATTTGCTGCCTTTGAGATGGCCCCACTGTGTCTCTGGTGGCCAGATTTCAGAATCACTAGCCTGTGATAACTCAGAGTAGATTTGTACTTGTACGCAGTGCTATTTTTCTAGAAAAAGAGGTGCCAGAACTCACCATGAACTAGGGGTGGAGGGAGGGGGGTATTGTGGGTGCGGTGCGCCCCGGGTGATACTGAGGGGGAGTGACAAAATGCTGGGCGGCACTCACCGCGGGGCGTGCAATGTGCCTAAGCCACACGTCTCTCCTAGGAGAGACACGGTGGCTTGGGAGCGCACAGGCTCCGTGCTGCCCAAACTGCCCAGCTGTAGGGTGGCCGAGTGGGAGGAGGCAGGCAGACTCTGGAGGCCCCGCAGTGCACCCCGCCCCTATGGACGGCTCGCCCTGCCCCTGGCTGCGCCACCCCAGGCGCCCAAGCGGCTTCCTCCGCCGTTGCCATGAACATCTCCCATTTTCTCTTATAATGGCAATGGGGCTTATCACACACGCAGCCCAACAAGACAATTACAAAAATCCACCAACAGCATACAAATCAATATGGCTAACCTGACCCAAAGCACACACCCGCCCCACTCACACATGAAAACAAAGACCACCACAGCCAACCACAAATGAACAACCACACCCTAGGCCAACCCCAACCTCTCTCACCACCAAAGGAACCCAAGTGAGCAGCAAAGAACCTTGACACCAAACCCCACATATATTAAGTAAAATAGAAACATCATCACCCCCATCCTCCCCCCCCACCTCTTTCCCCCTTTTCTTCCTAATGTCTCAACAAATGAAACTGATTTGTAAAAATGTTACATGGGGGGGGGGGACGAGAGAGAGAGACATTGCACATACTTTTGTAAATCAAGGAAATCTTTAATAAAAATACATTTAAAAAAATAATAATGGCAATGGGGCCCAGCTGAGAGTTGCCGGAACTGAGTTCCAGCGAGTTCTGGCTGAAAAAAGCCCTGCTTGTATATGTGCAGGTTATCCCAGCGTAATTGCACAGCATATTGTCCTAAACAAAAAGGACAAAAGGGGACACAGATCTGCATTTATATGTATAGCTGTAAATTTAGAAACAACTATGGTGGGGAGTTGTTTAGAAACAACTATGGAGGGGACGCAGGTGGCGCTGTGGGTTAAAGCCTCAGCGCCTAGGGCTTGCCGATCGAAAGGTCGGCGGTTCGAATCCCTGCGGTGGGGTGCGCTCCCGCTGCTCGGTCCCAGCGCCTGCCAACCTAGCAGTTCGAAAGCACCTCCGGGTGCAAGTAGATAAATAGGAACCGCTTACCAGCGGGAAGGTAAACAGCGTTTCCGTGTGCGGCTCTGGCTCTGGCTCTGGCTCTGGCCAGAGCAGCGATGTCACGCTGGCCACGTGACCCGGAAGTGTCTCCGGACAGCGCTGGCCCCTGGCCTCTTAAGTGAGATGGGCGCACAACCCCAGAGTCTGTCAAGACTGGCCCGTACGGGCAGGGGTACCGTTACCTTTACCTTTATGGTGGGGAGGAAGATTGTGACTGGTCTCACAGCTGATGGGCAACTTCAGGGCCTTCAGTCTCCCTTCTTAGGGTTCTTTAACAGGAAACATTCAGCCAGATAGCCTTCCAAATGAAGGACACATTCTGGCAGAGGTCTGTCTTCTGGCAGCCCTTCAACTAGACATCTGTCGTCCGTAAAGCAGGACACCTGGGCACCCTAGTCAGCTGAAACATAAGTACTACCTCACCAAACCATACTGTGGATAAAGCTGTCAGAATGTTTTAAGTTTACACAGTGAGATGGCGGCCCTCCTTACGCATGTGGGGCTGGAGAATGATGTTCCTTTACCCAGAGCTCAGATGGAAGAGACACTTTCCATGCACAGCAGCTACTACTGCTAATAACTCCTGCTCCTGTAAACACGCCTGACCCCCTTTTGACAGTCGCTAATAACACTGGTGGAGCATTGACAGTGCTATAATTACTCTCAAAAATATGGCCATGTATATGTGACCTTGCCTTAAGACCCAGGCTGAATTTAAAGCAGTGACCTCAAAGGGAAGGGCTCTGAGGCTTTTAACGAAACCCCTGCGCAATACATTTTCCCCTGTCAGGATGTTGTAATCTAAACAAACTCCTGGAAGGTTTCGAGGCTTCTGAGCTTATAGGGTGGTAGCCATCAACCTCCGGTGAAGATTGTGGGCCCATTCATGCATTGCGCTCCTCAAATTTCAAGGAGGATCTTGTCTCTTCTTTTCTATCCCTGTTGGGATTTTAGAAAGCAGCGTCCGGCAGGCTGGGTTTTAATTATTGCTTTCCGTTCACTTGTTTCGCGGAGAGTCCATCTTTGCTCAGATACTTCTGTGTGACAGACTGTGCGTAAGACTGAAAGACACTTCAGTCTCCAAGGGAACTGCCTGAACTATGATAAGCTGCTTTTGCCCTCATTGGGGACACTCTTTTCCTATTACTGTTTTCACAACCTTAGACTTGATCTGCACCTCGGGTGACAGCTGCTTGTTTAATTGGCTGTCGCTGACATTCCTTCAGGGTTGTCACAAGTGTGGAGAGGCAATGCCCAGAGAGAGAGAAAATATTGCATGTATGTGCTGTGTGCCTGTGTGTGGGCCTGACAGGCGCTTTCTCATATTCTTTCTGGTATACCATTATTTTTCGTACCACTGCAAATGCATGAGGGGTGGGGAGCGGGATATATATATATATGGTGTGATCACACACAGACCATGATACGGGATGAGAGGGATCATGTGTGTGTGTTTTGTGTGGAAAATACCTTCCCTGTAGCAGAAGCACCAAACCGCGCCAGCATTTTCATTATGATTCCAATATTCCCGTTATCACAAAAGCTGGCAGTTTTAATGACAAACGGCTGTCATCGCATAAAGCATTTTAAGAACTAATAAACCTCTCCTGAATACCAGGGTGAATCATATTAGGGCTGAATTCCTGAATTCATTAGTAAAATCAAATAGTGTGTGGTAGGAATATATATTCTGAAATCTATTCAACGTAACTTGATTCTACGCTGTCGGGAATAACGTGGCGAGCAACTCTCTGTCTCCTGCCGTAGCTTTTCAGCCATCACGCAGCCTCCTCTGCCCTTTTGTGTTCCTAAGCCTGTAGATTTGCATATCATTTTAGATTTGCATATTTTAATTTTCAGGCTTGCTTGTATTTCACAGTTGACAGGTTGGTATTGCTTTTTCATATTAATCCCAGTCAGATGCAGAAGTTAACGAAAAGGCAGGGTGCTTGTGGGTGGGTGGGGGAAGCCCCAGAAACCAAACATTTGAGTGGTGATCACTTTATATTTGTCAGCAGTTAGTGGTTCCTCATGTCTGATCCCTCATGCCATGCCGGCAATCGAACACTGAAGGACGATGCCCACATTGTGTGGCTACATTGAAATACTTTATTGTCACTTGTATACAGTGAGATTTCACATGTGTCTCCCCACCCTCACCCCATTGGGAATAGAGTTTGCTTTCCCATGGGCAAATGCGAGGCTGTTAGCATGTGTGCAGAAACAGAGTTTTGAGGTATCCCAGAATGAATGATGAGGCTCTTGTCTGGCCCATGGTGAAGCCCTTGCATGACCTGTTCACTGTGAGCAAACTACAATTCAGTCATGGTTTCAAAAACACAAACAGATGTTTTCACTTTTCCTCTTTGATTTGCCCCTCTGGAACAGGCCCGGGCCCAGTTTATTCCATGTTTAAAAACCCAGTACATTTTTTAAAAAATGGTTTGGCAACTACTCATGATAGTAACAACTTCCATAAGGGTAGTTTTAATAGTAGTTGCAGCAAACACAGCCAGGAGCTTTGTGACTCCTCTGCTGGTACAGTGGTACCTCAGGTTAAGTACTTAATGTGTTCTGGAGGTCCGTACTTAACCTGAAACTGTTCTTAACCTGAAGCACCACTTTAGCTAATGGGGCCTCCTGCTGCTGCCGTGCCGCCGGAGCCCGATTTCTGTTCTCATCCTGAAGCAAAGGTCTTAACCTGAAGCACTATTTCAGGGTTAGCAGAGTCTGTAACCTGAAGCCTATGTAACCTGAAGCCTATGTAACCTGAGGTACCACTATATAAGATTTTGAGGGGTACAGTGGACAGCTGCGGGCAATATGCACTCTTGAAGACCATCAAGCTTTGCCTGGCAATAGTGTAGGTCCAGTGCAGGGTCCCACTGAGAAATCAAAGAAATGCTACGTCACATGATCTACAGTTATTGTGCAACTGTCCTATAGACCCTAATAATGCACTGAAAGGCAGGGTGTCAAAAATTTAAACAAGCAACATTTGTGTACTATATACAACCAAAGTGAGACAAAAAGCAGCAGCAGCAGCAAAACTTATTCAATACATCCTTTCCTACTATCCTTAACATTCCCACACTTTTTGCAGTAAGGAAAGTGAAAGATAAATGTACTAGAAAGTATGGTAAAACATTCCATTGACGGGAAGCTGCATAACCTCTGGACAAACAAATCAGGATAAATGCTCAATAATCAATATATTTGGAAGTGAGACTAGCGCCATGAGAACTCAGTTGACTTCTCTAGGAAGAGGGAATTAATTTTTAAAAATCAGGTTTGCTGTGTAGATTTGCTTCTAGAGGGGCTGACTATCCAAGCTCCCCCTGCTGATTGCAGTAGATGACATCAGAGTAACAGAGATCAAAGCTGCATTAAAGTAAGCAGTGAGCCAGGCACGATTGGAAGCCTGCCTTCTCTCCTTTAAAAAATGAAGAGTG
Source organism: Podarcis cretensis (assembly GCF_951804945.1). Lineage (NCBI taxonomy): Eukaryota > Metazoa > Chordata > Lepidosauria > Squamata > Lacertidae > Podarcis > Podarcis cretensis. The sequence continues at coordinate 23,221,537 of NC_137181.1, forward strand.
TGCTTGGCTGCCTTTGCAAATATCTATTTCTATACGGCCTGAAAATGGAGAGAGCTTGGAGTTCGAAGGAACAATGTTCCTCAGTCCTATTCTGCAAAACCATCCAGTAACATGATTCAGTGGCCTTTCGCGTTTCTTTTCTGCGGTGGCTCTGGGAGAAAGAAGTGTGCAGCTTATCGGCTCCCACTGCTCTGCCACACTGTGAAACCAGACACCCCTTGAAGGGGCCCACGGCAAAGCATGAAAAGATTAATAAGAATATTGCTCAGCGTTTGGCGGGTAGCTATGGGTTACCTTGCTGCCGACTCGCATTACCTCTGAGTTTTCGCTGCATATCCAGCAATACTAGCTGTGTGTCCTCCTTATTGCTCGGACGCCAGAGCAGGATACCCAAGGTAGCTCATGTTTTTATATAAATAAAAGTCGTCCCTGGCAAAAACTTTGCAAGTGCTGTTCTTTTAGTCATGCAGAGACATAATAATGGAGTGAACCAATCAACTATACAGTGGTACCTCGGGTTAAGTACTTAATTCGTTCCAGAGGTCCGTACTTAACCTGAAACTGTTCTTAACCAGAAGCACCACTTTATCTAATGGGGCCTCCAGCTGCTGCCGCGCCGCCAGAGCACGATTTCTGTTCTCATCCTGAAGCAAAGTTATTAACCTGAGGTACTATTTCTGGGTTAGCGGAGTCTGTAACCTGAAGCGTATGTAACCTGAAGCATATGTAACCTGAGGTACCACTGTACAACTGTTACAGATATGAGTCCATTCTTCATTGGATTGCATACTGGGCAGTTTTAAATGAGACAGTTTTTAATACCTCATAATAACTGGAGATATCGGTGGTTGTCATCTGGAGAAGCAATCTTGTATTCTGGAAAAGCGAGGGGCACTGATTACGCCCGGCTCTCTTTATATGGCACCCCTGGCATGGCATTCACCTTTGGGGAAACTTAAACTGGAACTTAATCCTGGCAAGAGAGAAGAACAGTTAGGTACAAATACAGCTGATTTGGAAGAGGTGGCTTAGCCTGTATACAGTGGTACCTTGGTTCTCAAACTGAATCCGTTCCGGAAGTCCGTTCCAAAACCAAAGCGTTCCAAAACCAAGGCATGCCATAGAAAGTAATGCAAAATGGATTAATCCGTTCCAGACTATTATTATTATTATTATTATTTATTTTAAATCATATTTATTAAGTTTTTAACAAAAAGAAAAAGGGTTACCAAAGAGTACACAGTAAACAAAAAATACAAAAAGAATACAAAAACCAAAATTTAACATAAAAAGAAAAAATGAAAAAATAAAAATCCCTCATTCTGATATCTTATCATTCATTTGCTTATTTTCATGACTTCCTCACGCCTCCCTTTTTTGTATTCCAGTTAAATAGTTATTTCAGCAAATCCATACCCTCTTTATTTACTCTTAATTTACTCTTAATTCTTTGTCTTCACCTAATATAACTTCAAATTTTCATCTAATATCAATCCAATTTTACCTTATTGCTAAAACCACTTCATTTCATTCCAGCATCATTAACATTCAAAAATTTTATAGTGTTTCTGTAAATAATCTTTGAATTTCTTCCAGTCCTCTTCCACCAACTCTTCTCCCTGGTCTCGGATTCTGCCAGTCATTTCCGCCAATTCCATATAGTCCATTACTGTACTTTCATCTGCCATTCTTCCAGGGTGGGTAAATCTTGTGTCTTCCAATCCGTTCCAGACTTTTAAAAACAACACCTAAAACAGCAATTTAACATGAATTTTACTATCTAATGAGACCATTTATCCATAAAATGAAAGCAATAATCAATGTACTGTACTATATGAAATAATACAGTATTGTAGATGATAAAAAAAAAAATTAAAAAAATCTTACCTGCACTGATGAGAGTCATTGTTTGGATGGAGGGCTTCTATCCATTTCTGCAGTCACACAATCAGTCAGTAACTAAACTAGGTTCCACACAGTCACAAAAACAAATTAACCGAAAAAGCCTCAAAGACAAAAAGGCAAAATAGCAAAAACAAAAGCACCAAACTTAATCTGTTCTGGAAGTCCATTTGACTTCCAAAATGTTCGAAAACCAAGGCACAGCTTTTGATTGGTGCAGGTGCCCCGGGAAAAATAGCCGACAGCCGCATCGGACATTCGGCTTCTAAAAAACATTCAAAAACCGGAGCACTTACTTTCGAATTTTTGCCGTTTGAGTACCAAGGTGTTTGAGAACCAATGTACCACTGTATCTCTAATGCAGGGCCAGGGAACCTTTTCTCACCTGAGATCTACAATCCTCCCCATGTAACCTTCCAGGTTCTGCGTGCTAGTAGCAGGACCCAAGCATCATTCCCCCCCCCCACCAGGCCCAGTGCAAACATGTAACATAAGCTTCCACCTGCTCAGTTTCATCGCATCCATACAAACACGTGAGCCGTGATAAAAAGCTTTTCTTTTAATTATGTTTTCTACCTGTCTGAAGTTATACTAGGCCAAACGGCTGCTAATCTACCATACCTTGCCCCCTTTATGTGTGCCTGTTTTAATATAACACCCAGTCTGAATAAGAGCCCCTCCAGAGATTATATTTATTGCTCATTTATGATGATTTATGCTCACGATTCTATAATGGTGGCTATACACAATTGCACTCTCAGTGCCATTTGCACTTGCCGTTATACTTCTTTGGCTATGATCAGTGCATGCCCCGTAGTTTAAGGATAAAAAGCCATTACTTTTTTAAACTACAAATGTTCCAGTTCTCCTTTTTTTCAAGAGCAGCTTTTAATGGCTGGCAATGGGCTGTGGGGGGTAGGCAGGAGATATGTCAAAGTTGTCTTTTCTCCACACACATCCTTTCTAGTGCAGAAGCATCCCATGAGTGGAGTTCTGTTCACAGGAACGTTAAATCCAATCCTTTATGTTGCTTGTTTAGTCGTTCAGTCGTGTCCGACTCTTCATGACCCCATGGACCAGAGCACGCCAAGCACTCCTGTCTTCCACTGCCTCCCACAGTTTGGTCAAACTCATGTTACTAGCTTTGAGAACACTATCCAGCCATCTCGTCCTCTGTCATCCCCTTCTCCTTGTGCCCTCCATCTTTCCCAACATCAGGGTCTTTTCCAGGGAGTCTTCTCTTCTCATGAGGTGGCCAAAGTATTGGAGCCTCAGCTTCAGGATCTGTCCTTCCAGTGAGCATTCAGGGCTGATTTCCTTCAGAATGGAGAGGTTTGATCTTCTTGCAGTCCATGGGACTCTCAAGAGTCTCCTCCAGCACCATAATTCAAAAGCATCAATCCTTTATACATAACAGTAATTAATAATATACAATAAGCTGGTCTCTGTTTTGTAGGCTTGATGTGTGGTTTTTTTTAATTGACATGTTGTCTATTTTATATTGTATTTTAATTTCCTGTAGGCTGACATGTAGGTTTTTGAACCAAAAGCCATACGTTGGCCATTAATAAGTCATTGACTTAATCAAGTAAAACTCCACAATTGTGTCAGCTGAAGGAGTTGAAACAAAACCTGGATTTGAAATATTTCAGCCAATTATTTAACTGAAGGAATATTACAAGCTGTCCTTGTTTTAAAATAGTAGTTGCCAAATATACAGAATGCGGCAGTAAGACTGGTGACTAAGTTTTGCAAATAAGTTTTTTTCCTATTGTAAACATAATTATTTAAATGTTATTTTTCTTTAAAAGACTAAGCTTCTTGACCTCAGTATTACACTGATTATTTTGAAAACAGAAGCCCTTCATTCCTCCAGAAAACAAAAGCCAAGTTTTATCATAGTAACTTAGTTACTATTGAACGTTTTCAAAATATTTTTGCAACTTCCTTCATTATCTCCAAAATGTCTACATAAAGAGAATAGTACTCACAGCCTGTCACTTTGTGGTGCTAACAAGGTTCTAAAAATATAAATGCTTTTGAAAAGGAGGTTTAATGCCATATTGTTGAGTACGTTAATAGGCAAGCATGTTAATGAAGCAATGCAAATACTCATAAACCAATTCCATTTTGTGTTTCAAAACACAATTGTGTGCCATATCTTATGTTGCTTTATCAAACTCAGTAGAATTTCTTCCTCAAATTACTCCCATTATGGTATAAGAACTTACTTGCCTTGGGAACTACCTCTGCAAATCTATTTCCCTTTGGGTAGCAATTATAAGGAACTCTTAGTGACCCTTGTTTGTTCATACTGTATACTTAATTACAGGTGTTCCCACAACATTTGAAGCTACTAGTATTCGGGTATTAATGAAGTTTTATCTGTTGAATTGCCTCACCTTTTTATGAGAGATCCCTGGGATTAACAGACCCAAGAACATGAGTTTGCTTAATACCTATAGATACAGACTATAGAGAACTTCATACAGTGGTACCTCGGGTTAAGTACTTAATTCATTCTGGAGGTCCGTTCTTAACCTGAAACTGTTCTTAACCTGAAGCACCACTTTAGCTAATGGGGCCTCCTGCTGCTGCCGCGCTTCCGGAGCACGATTTCTGTTCTCATCCTGAAGCAAAGTTCTTAACCCAAGGTACTATTTCTGGGTTAGCAGAGTCTGTAACCTGAAGTGTATGTAACCTGAAGCGTATGTAACCTGAGGTACCACTGTACTAAGGACTCCCCCCCCCCTTAAAGTAGGGTATATGGCTACCCTGCTAGCAAGTAAAAAAGTGAGATATATCTATAGATACTGTATATAGATATATATTCCTAGAATCTGAATATTAAATGGAAAAAGGCAACAACAAAAAAGATAATCCTTAATTAGCATAATTTCTCATCTGTAGCAGGTTGTCTAGGAATTAGTGAACATTAGCATATTATCTGCTACGCTGGTTCAGGAGTGAACATTTCAAATACTCAGGGCATTTCCCAGCATTGGGTAGAAGCCTGTTTGTGCACCATACTGCTGGGAAATGGGGGAGCCAGCCAGACTCCTGACAATAACATACCTGCGTCTGCTCTGCCTTGTTGTTGGGCAGACTAGGCTAGGTGTAATGCTTCTGCAACCAAGCTTGGGTGGCAGCATCATACAGGGAGAAACAGAGGGAAGACTTCTCCTACTTTGTCCACTTTGGGCCTACGTAATGAGCTGAGGCCTGCAACTCAACTTCAGCCCTTTTCAAGCTGCTGGGAACGAAGCAGTAGTGATACAAGTGGAGGATGCAGCTGTATGAGAGCAATGGGAGAGGGAAGCGCCTGCATCTGGAGATAGGGTAGCATAGATGGGCCAGATAGAAATTGCTGGTGGTTTTTTCCTCCCTCTTCCCAACACACTCCCCACTACTGGTGCATACTATCCTGAACTTCTTGAGAACTTATGGAGTGAATGCCTGAACAGGGCTGCTGCCTGGGACATTTGTGTTTCCCCAGCATTCCTTTAGCCAAACACCCTCTCTTGGGTTTTAAATCAGTGGAGGGCAGGCCATTAGTAGCCAGTGAAGGCTGCTTCATTAGGGCAAATGGGGCACACACACCCAACCTCATTCTGCCTTTAGGCAGTCCACACCTGCCTGCCTTCTTACCGCCAACCAGTCCAGGGGATGGCACTGGCTGTCAGCATCATCTTCCTTAGCCCCTATACAACTCAACCAAAGTGGTTGTGGAGGACAAAAGTGTAAGTAGCAGTTTGCACCTGTCACTGGCTCTGGCACCACCCTCCTTGCCTTCTGCCCTACTGGTCTCACCAGCCACCACTGGAACTGAGAGAACGGAGCCTTTGGCAATGGTGTGGTGGTGTTTGGGGTCCCTTGGCAGTATGAGAATAAGCATGTTACAACGTTGGGGGTTGTGGAAGCATAGTTAATCATGTTGTGAGCTATTGTTGGTCCAGGCCAGTGCATTGCCTCCTTCCTGGCTCCTTCCACTTCTCTCAGTGCAGGTGAACAAACAAGCAAGGGCAGAGCAGCTTGTGTTTTTCTTGATTCTTTTAAAAGTGAGTTTCAGTTTGAAACACAATCTCTCTGCAGGCTCGCCTTGCTTTGAAAAGTGAGAACAGTACAGTGGGAGATATTTATAATTTCCTTGGCCTTTCCCAAGATGGTCATACAGATGAGAAGCACATGTTCTGCTCTTTGTGTACAGCAAACATCAAGCAATCTGGTGGCCAGAATAGAGTTGCAAGGAAAATAAATATGCAGACTTTCACTCTGCCATGCAGCACAGCAGAGCATATCTCTTCCCCTTTTTGTTTTGGCATCTTTTGCAAACAAGCAAAAATAAGTCTTTTACATTTAAATATACAGTGGTACCTCGGGTTAAGTACTTAATTCGTTCCAGAGGTCCGTTCTTAACCTGAAACTGTTCTTAACCTGAAGCACCACTTTAGCTAATGGGGCCTCCTGCTGCTGCCGCGCCGCCAGAGCACGATTTCTGTTCTCATCCTGAAGCAAAGTTCTTAACCTGAAGCACTATTTCTGGGTTAGCGAAGTCTGTAACCTGAAGCGTATGTGTCAGGGGCTCAGGAGCAGAAGCACAGGAAAGAGGGGAGATGGAGAGCGAAGGGGAAGAATCTGAGGGCAGCGTAGGAGAAGATGACAGTGGCCCGAGAGATTCCATGAGCCTCTCCAGAGAATCGGAAGATTCACAGAAGGGGGCGCCGGTGGCCAGGGCAAGGGGGGTCCCAAGGGGGACACTCCAGAAGCAAGGGGCCAGCGGGGACTCCCAGAGCAGCAGTTGGAGATCAGGACCAGCTTCCCCACCTGAGCATAGTGGGGGGGAAGAGTCCCAGGTATCGGGGGTAGCGTCTCCCCCAGCAGGGAGAGAAGAGGAGTCAGGGCTGACCACGCCTCCATCGGAGAGTCAGGCAACGGAAGGGAGGTCAGGTCCAGCTAGCAACCCGGAAGAGGGAAGCAGTGACAGAAGCAGTGTAACGGTCAGGAGGAAGGTCACTGGGTTGGCGCGAGAGCCAAGTTCAAAAGTACAGGCGCACAGGGCAGCAGAGAACGAGGATTGGGAACCGGGTCCTAAAGCCCGCAGGAGGCAGGGGGAGGAGTCAGGGGACTCAGCGTCAGAAGAGTCCAGAAAGGGGAATGCCCCAGCGGACAGGAGGACCCAGAGGAGAAGAGAGCAGAGGAAGAGGTGGAGCAGGGCTAGAATCTTAAACTGGTGTCAGGGGGGAGGAGATTCAGACGGAACTTCGGCGGTCTAGGGTTTAAGACGTAGAGCTGCGCGCTACGGCTTTGGAATGGAAACTGAACTTCAATAAAGACTTTTGTATATAACGACGACCTGGCGTTGGTCCTCTGTGAGCTGGGACCTTGGGCAGCTCTGACAGTATGTAACCTGAAGTATATGTAACCTGAGGTACCACTGTATAGTGAATACAGTGGGGGAAATTCTAATCTGCACTTCTCAAACTAACATGTGAACTGAAAAGCAGCTGTCCTCTGAAACTCACACTTCTCTGAATCTTGTAATGCAGTTATTCAACCCAAAACTTGTATACAAGCATGTACATATTAGGGGAAAGTGTGCATTAAAATGCATATATTGGCAAAACTTAAACATTTGCCTAATATGCTTTTAAAATTTATCTTAGATAAAATTACGTATAAGTCTACATAAATACAAGGAGAAACATGCACTGAAATGCTGAGAAATTGTTGTGTGTGTTTTTTTTTAAAGTGCAAAACATGTGCTAATTGAACTTAAGGATGGAAAGAATGAGTAGCAGAAATAAACCAAAACTGGCAGATTCAGCCATCCATCTAGAGCAGTATCATACCAAAGTCATAGCTTTCCCCCCAATAAGTGTGCTGAGAGTTGTTAGGAGATTCTTGTTCCCCTAACGGAACTACGATACCCAGAATTCCTTGGGAAGAGGGATAAATTGTTAAACCACTCTGAGAATTGTAACTCTGTGGAGGGAATAAAGGTAAAAGGTAAAGGACCCCTGACAGTTAAATGCAGTAGCAGGCGACTCTGCGGTCGCGGTGCTCATCTCGCTTTACAGGCCGAGGGAGCCAGCGTTTGTCCGCAGTTTTTCCGGGTCATGTGGCCAGCATGACTAAGCCGCTTCTGGCGCAATGGAACACCGAACACCTCGAGTTACAGAAGCCTTAGGTTACAAACGCTTCAGGTTTACAAACTCTGCTAACCTGGAAGAGTTACCTCAAGTTTAGAACCAGGATGAGAACGGAAATCGTGTGCCGGCGGTGCAGCGTCAGCAAGAAGCCCCATTAGCAAAAGCACGCCTCTAGTTAAGAACATTTTCAGGTTAAGAACGGACCTCCGGAACGAATTAAGTTCGTAACTAGAGGTACCACTGTACTTCTCTTAGTTCAATATGTGCTGTGCCCACTCTGCGTTTGTAGACACACCTGCTCCTTTGGCTGAGTGGGACTCTAGACCTCAAAGTCGTAGCCTAACAGCACTACGGTTTACAATAGTACAGTCACCACCTATCCACCTTTACTTAATCCTTGCCTAATGCAAATTTCACAGCAATTCTTCTAAACCAAAAGCAGGAGCAAAGTATGATATAGCAAAATGATAAATAAGGGGAGAAATGAAGCCAGAATAACTACTAATGGCAGGGGACAGAAAACAGGGTCAACGTGAGGGAAGATAAATTCTGTGATGGTAGCAGCTGGGGGCTTCCACAGTTTGGGCCAGTCTCAAAGAGTCCAAAATATTTTATGTGGGGAGAAGCAACAACTTTGCCACTGAGCTGACTTTTATATTCTGTTCTGTTTCAGCTTAGAAATCTCATCCTTTTTAAAAATAGCATGTCCAAAGCATGTTTAAACAGTCAGGTTACCAACTTTTACTGTAAAATAGTCAGGGATGCATTGTCCATTTTATATATTAGTTGCTGCTGTTGAAGAAACAAAGATGTGCCGCTAACAATGGTTGTTTTTGTTCCTCATGAGCAATTTAACCACTGCATTGCATATACTTTACTCAAAAGTTGTGCAAAGAGCTCATACTGTTAACCTGTAATATATTCCTCTTTAGTAGATCTGCATACTTTGGATGGTTTGCTTTACCTTTTGTCTTCATAGACCTTGCTAGATTGGGTGCCTCTGCAGATGCATTTTATAAAATTAAGTTGTCTACATATACTTTAAAGAATGTGTTTAACTTAATGTGTAGCTGGCCCCAAGTCAAATGGAAAGGATCATCAAACAAAAAGGAAGGAAATATACTTATTGACATCCAGTAATGGTGTACTAAGTGGTTGTGCTGAAGAAGCAAACATAGTACTATATAATAAAAGCAGTATGTTGTGACATTCGTTGCAATCTGCATTTTACTTGTCCATGAATAATACAGGTGATTGCAGTGTAAGTATTCCAGAATGTTGACATTCCTGTTGACAACTCAGTTGTATTTGTACAGCTAAAGAGATGTGGAAGGGGAATTTGAGGTCTCCGTAGTTTTCTCTTGTATGGTTAGCGTAAACATCACTGTGCAAGCCAATAATGGATTTTAGCCTGCTCAACTCAAACTGATTCATGCTGTTTTGCAATACATTTTTTTAAGGTTTAAAAAATACAACACAGGTGCTGTGAGGATAGGAACATCCTTAGCTTTTCCATCTTTCAAAATTACCAAAGACTCAACACTATCAAGTCCACAGGAATTTAAATTTGTTAGGATGTGGCTTTGGGGAAAGCATAATCCAGCAAACAATTATGTAGCATTATGTTATTACATACAAAAGCTACCTTACCAATGAATCAGCCTTTTAAATACCTGTAAACTAATTAGAAGTGCCTGGTCATAGGTACTATTTAGCAGAGCAATTCACCAGATTGCTTTCTGTCCAACAGTCTTTGGCCTCACTGACGAGACAATGTCCAACTTACATATTTATCCCCCACATTCCTAATTATTTCACAGCTTTTCTGACATCCATAGAGTGAAAACAGGCCACCTCCATGCACAAATTCCCCACTCTTAAAATGTGTTTACTGAAACAGCAACAACCGCAGTTCCATGGAGTTTTAAACAAAGGTTGCTTCCAGTTTGTTCAGAATTCATCCTGATTTGTTTGCACAAAGTTTGTGAGACGTTAGATGGCATTGGCTATCTACTGAGCATTCACTCTGGTTTGTTATAGGGCAATTCAACAACTGATGAAGAAGGGCAGTCTTCAGTCGCCACCTGCCATACCGCAGACAGCAGGGGCAGCTGAAGAAAGGACTTCCGAGGACAATCTCTGTGGATGGGCGCATTGTCAGGAGCAGGAATCAAGCATATGTCAGCAATAGAAAAACACGGTGTAAGTGCAGTTAACTTTGTATTCAAAGAAAACAGAACAGTGCAGGCCTAGTGATCCCAGCAGGTCTTCTCCAATAAGGCAGTTGTGAGGGCTGAAAGGTTCGCACCTTCTCACCACTCACTAAGGCTCCTGCTCTTCCCAAGCTATCGCAAACTGCGTCTGTGCACAACCAATCTCAGCTCAGCTCTTTTCATTTCTCTGTGTTCCAGACTGGGGGTAGGGGAGCTGGCCACCACAACAGAAGGGGGGGGGGAGACTCCCTGGATTCTTGAGCCTCCCTCCATTCTACCTCTTGGCCCACCTCCTCTCTGGCCTCTGCTTCTGCCTCTGGATTGCTTTCTGCCACAGCCTCTTCCTGCTCACTAAACCTTGTTACCTCTTCAGCGGCTGCTCCCTCTGATTACCTCTCCCAGTCTGCTCCCTCTGATCACTCATCATCATCCCACCACCAACCCTCTGGCTCTCAGCCTTCTTCCCTTGGGGGTTTCCTTGGGGGTTCCCCAGCTGCTGTCTCCCACCACGCAGCTGCATCCAGCCAGTCCATGACAGCAGTCCAACTGATACTTGGGTCCTAAGTCATGTAAGGGTTTAAATTGAGCTTAATAGCTGTCATAGTCTGCCCTGGCATACCTTGCCCTGAAGAAGGTGCAAAAGCAATAAACAAACACACAATAAACAAAAACACAGTGATGAAAAATCAACAAGCATTCTGTTAGCTTCTTTGATTAAATGAGTTATTGACATATAGTACATTGGCACTGGGACTGGGTTTGACCTTTCTAAATTCCAGATTTTAGCATGTTGAAACAACAGTGAGGATGCTATCATGATCAGTTAGGTCAGCATGTTGGGAGGCAGGTGGAGGGATGATAAATGTCCATCCTGGGCTATAACAAATCTTTGCCATGTCACTCTGTGGTCCTTTATACTGACCAAACTGGCTAAGAATCAGAAAGATCTGGAAATATATGCTAGTTTAAAATAAGGCAAGGCTAGGCTGACACAAGGAGGCTCCGAATCATCAGCCAGCACCAAGAATCAGGTTCATCCTCTTCTCCGAAACATGTTTTCTGTTCTTTATATATCCTTTAATTTAATCTTTTGTTAAACATGCCCAAATACTGTGCAACAGTAATAGTCTAATTGGTATTCACACTAACCCAAATTATAGGGCTGGCTCCAGCATGTGGCTTCTTTTTGCCAATGCCGATATTATTTATGTATTGTTTAAAAGGAAAGGGGGGAAAACAAGGAACTATTAATTTTTATACAATAGAGTGAACACTGGCAGTGTCACTTGGATTCCTGCTGGATTTTCTTGAGAACGCTTTCAAAATGTGCAAGCCAAATAAAAAACTGTACAGCTGCCATAAGCTTTGGAGCCAATTGAAAGTCTTTTTTTAAAACACACACACCAGATACTAGACACATGAATCTTTGTACTGATTAAAGAAATGATTGGCTAGAAGTATTTTGCATTATTTTAAAAGGTGCATTAGCTTCTTGATGAGAATGTTAAGTGATATATTATGATCTAAATTCCTGTCTTATTTGCATATAAATTTGACAGGCAGGATGTGTGCATCCATAGTTATACACAAGATCTACATCCCATTTTATTTTACTATTTCATTCTAATATTTGCTTAAAAAGGATTATAATTTTTTCCTTTTTAAAGGGATGTGTTATGAACTGCCAGGGAAATTCAGCATTTTAAGTTTATGTTGCAGTTTATTTAGGTCTGAGTTAACTCTATTGATACTACTCTGTATTACTTTCATACTGTTATTTTGCAAATGAACCAATCTAATCTAATACGCGAGAGCTGGCTTTCATGTGCTATCACAACTAGACACATTTCAAGTGACATGCTAAAAAGTCAAATCTGCCTGTGGCAGCAAATGCACACAACCAGTTCTTTATGGGTATGTAAGTCTCTGTATAGGCAAGCCTTTCCCCACTATCTCATGCCCAGCTGGTTGCGCAAAAAGGCATTAAGTACCAGTTATTTCAATGGAAATCACATTAAAATGTGAACCAGAATCTGTCCCAGCCAGCATAGCCAATGATCGAGGATGATGAGAGTTGACCAACTGATGTGCTGATCATGTTCATTTCTTTGGCCCCTCCAACAGGATGGCCAGTCTTACTCAGGCTCAAGTGCCCTGAACTAGCTGAGGCACAGGATTGCTACTGGTGGTGTATGGTTTGGTCTAGTTATCTTCTCCAAATTATGTAAGAAAGGCATCTTGAGAAGGGGACCAAAGAAAGAAAATGCTGAAGAAGGTGGCATTAAAAAACAACAACACTTTCTGGAGTGAATTAAGAGTTCCCACCTTTTCCCCAACAGCCCAGCCTTCCAGGTCATACCAGCTTACCAAGATTTTATAGGATGGAGTGCAATTGCTGGAACCCAAAAGGAAGAAGAAGGTTGGTGGAGGCGACAATCAAAATTATGATCGACAAAAGTAAACCTCACTCCTCTTGGTCACGAGATATTTAAGGCTGAGGTCAGTGACAAACATCATAAAAGAGCAGTCTTGGTGCTCATGACACCACCTTATCACTGAGCATCGAGGGAAGCCCAAACTTCTTTCAGAAGTAACACAAGACTTTTCCTCTTGGGTGCTTTTCATTGCTTAAGGCTAAGAGTGGCTAACTAAACCAACTGTTGTAGTCTGCACTAGCCCAGAAGACAGACAAGAATTTAAGGGTGTTTGTTATGTTAGCTTTGTAGCTTTTGTGCAGTGGCAAGACAGGCACCAAAGCAAAAAACTGCATGTTGGCTGAAGGAAATTGTCATATACATTCTGTTTGAATTAGTATGTAGTTTTTATTTGTTAGTATCCAGTGCTATCATTTTGAGTATGTGGAAAGTTGCCAAGGTGCAATTTGTAAATATTATTTTAAACATTCTCTCTTTCCGGAGTTGATCAGTTTTCAAGTAAAATTCAATGCCATGCTTATTTTCAGTTTCCCTTTAATCACTCACCACCTATCCTTTCAAACACTTTGTTACCCAAATCACAATTCTTTTGAAATCCACTCCTAAAAGTTTACAGAGACAAAAACTGTATCTTTGGGGGGGGGGAGGTGAAATACCCATCAATTTACCAGTTGCACCTTGGTTCTTCAAGGTGCCATGGAAAGAGTACTTATGTGGAGGTGGTACGGGGTCAGTGAAGAAGTGGGGTGAGGAAGTAGTTTGCCACTTGTTTGTTCATTTGAAGACAATTCCTACTTGGACTGGGTAATCTCAATCTGCACCTCTCTGCTGAAATGAACAAAGGCTATGCTGGTCCAGTGCTTACTGGATGAGGCTGTAAACCTCTCATTCTATTCTTTGTCTTAAGGACCTGATTGGACAAACTGCTCTGAAGACCACAGGTATATCCGGGAAGAGCACTGGCCCCTTCAGGTCCTCAGTAACTTCTGAGAAATGCAGGCCTCTTAACACAGCTGTGTAAAAGTCTTTGTTCTTAGGTAAGGTTTCCAGAAAACCAAGTGTAGATTAAAGATGGAAAGGGTATGCCTTCCTGTTGTCATAATTGATTGGGAACAGAAGAATATAGAAAGTTAAATATCTCCCAGACTAGAAATATGTTCACTTGCCACTCAAAAACACAGATTGGAAATAGGGGGGTGAGGAATGCTCTATCACCAATGATGAAGGGTTTATAGAACTGGCTGATAATTTTCTACCCTTTCCAGAAGTGCTTCAGAATATCCAGGGGAATAATATCTGAAAGAGAAACAAGGGTGCCTTGATTAAAAACTCAACATGCTAAATACCAAACTACCATTGAACACAGAATTACGCATACTTAAACCTGCTGAAAGAAATCAGTGGGATTAAGTGCATTTCACTCTGTGCTGGGTCGTGGCCAAAGATGACACATGATACATACCAGCATGTTTATGAGGAATAAATCAAAGAGTTAGGATTTCATCTTAAGCAAGTATGCAACTATTAGGGCATCAGTCTTTAGTTAATTAGGTAATTGGCTGGCTCTATCAGCTAGAACATTTTAAAATAATAATTTGTGGGCCAATATATTAGGGGCACCCATTTTTTATTTTTTAAAAATCAAAACAACTACTTATAAAAACTGTAAATGGGAAGAACCATCTTAGGAGATTCCTCCAAATATAGGGTGAGAGAGCTGGACTCCATGTGGTACGTCAACAAGGACTTTTCTCTGCCTTGAAGCTCCCACCACTCAGTTTCACTGGATGACTCTGGCTTTAAGTATTATGCAAGAGGGTGAGAAACATCTCTCTGTCCAGTTTCTCCACGTCATACAGCATGTCATATACAGTACTGCTATCATGTTCCCCTCATTACCCACCTTTTTTCCAAAGTAAAAAACGTTTTTGCTAGCTGTGAAGGCCTCCCCCCCCCATAACAGTTCAAGCTTCAGGGCCCCCAAAAAAATTAGGTCCACCACTGCTCAAACCTTGTAACTTTATATTGCAGAATGGATTAGATGTCCACTAGATATTAACAAGACAAGTCTATACATGTCTACTCAAAAGTAAGTCCCACTGAGTTCAAGAGAATTTGCAACACAATCCTAACAACTACTTATTCAATGGAATTTATCCTCAAGGAAGTGGGATTAGGATTGCAGCCTATGTTATTTTTTTTAACCTTCCACATCTTCTGTGCTGTGTATTATGGTCCTAGTCATTTGCAATTTGATGTTACTGCCTAGGAAATGGAACCATGTGTTTGGGCCTGTGCAGGGGTTGATTAGTTCTAAAGACATTTTACGCTGGTCACTATGTATCTGAATCCCTCCCTCCACTGGCCCAACTCTGCTTGTCCTGGTATAATATGTCAAGAAAAAGAATTACACATTCCCCTTCACCATTTGGAGAGGACAAATGTGAGTCTTCAGGATCATCACTAATAATAAATAATAAGAATACTATACAGTGGTACCTCAAGTTAAATACTTAATTCGTTCCGGAGGTCCGTTCTTAACCTGAAACTGTTCTTAACCTGAAGCACCACTTTAGCTAATGGGGCCTCCTGCTGCCGCCGCGCCGCTGGAGCACGATTTCTGTTCTCATCCTGAAGCAAAGTTCTTAACCCGAGGTACTGTTTCTGGGTTAGTGGAGTGTGTAACCTGAAGCGTATGTAACCCGAGGTACCACTGTACTGCCCTCCATCCAAGGATCACAGGGTAGTTTACAATATATCTGAGGTAATTATGAATACATAATTATGAATACATAGTATTCACACCATTTTTTAAAAAAATATTTGTCGTTCGGTCTTTCTATCCAGAAAGAGGCCTTTGACCCTTGCTGTGAATCTTGCTCTCCTCCATTCTCACTGAAACCTGAAATTGTACCCTCTGCTCTATTACAGCTTTGCTTAGCGATGACAAAGAAAAACACAAGCATCCAAAGGCTTCCCTCTGGAGAATTTGCTTAATGTTGTTTGGATCCCTTAAAGATTTTACTTGGAGGAATTTACTGCTGTCTAACGATTCCCTCTTGGGCATGCAATCAAAGTATAAAAATGTGTCCCAGCTTCCCTTAGATCCCAGCACAAAGGTCAGATTTAAAAGCAGTGTGTGGCATTTAAGACAAAACAAAAATCAACAGACAGTAAGAAACTGCAAAGCAAGAAGCAGGACAGAAACTAGTTTCTTAATGTTTCAAATGGCACTACTGTTGCCTTTTCTAGACAAAGGGTAAATAATTTATGAATGCAAAAATGAACAATAGCCTTAACTTCTCTAGGTGAAACTGCAAGGAAGTGGAAATATAAAATAAACAAGATGATATTTCAGTGGACCAACATCTGTTGGTGTGGGAGTATGCAAACCTTTGAGTAACAGAGAACACTAATACATTAACAATGTCTGAGTGCTATGTAAACAGAGAGTTTGCATAATTTCCCTCTTTCTGCTAGCAAATTGATGGTGTTCTCTCAATGAAACTACAATTCTATGCACACTTTCTTGGGAGTAAATCCCACTGAAACCAACAGGATTACTTCAGACTAAAAAGTCATGGGCTCAGACTATGTGCTTAACCTCCCCCTGCCAGTTAATACTGCACATCTTAAATCTTGAACACGAGATTAAAATAGACTGTCACATTGATCTAGCACAGGGGTCAGCAACCTTTTTCAGCCATGGGCTGGTCCACTGTCCCTCAGAGCATGTGGTGGGCTGGACTATATTTTTTGGGGGGGTGGAAGTAAACAAATTCCTATGCCCCACAAATAACTCAGAGATGCATTCTAAATAAAAGCACACATTCTACTCATGTAAAAACACGCTGATTCCCAGATGGTCCATGGGCCGGATTGAGAAGGCAATTGGGCCGCATCCGGCCCATGGGCCTTAGGTTGCCTACCCCTGATCTAGCACAAGGGTGGGGAAACCTATGACCCTCAAGGTATTGCTGGACTCCCATCATCCCCAGCCAGCTTGGCCAATGGTCAGGGATGTTCTGAGTTGCAGTTCAGCAACATCTGGAAGGCCGCACATACCTCTAGCACATCTGCCTACCAGGCCAGCATAATAAAATCTCTGACATCCACTTAATGATGTGCTCCGGTTTGGTGACAGAAGTTGAAGACACTGAACCATCTGAGGGATTTTCTTTTATGGGGAAATTCCAGGTCATTTAATTTTATTCAGTTTGCAGGTGAAACTTTCCCAGCTCCAACAGGACTGAGTTACAGAATGCTCTGGAAAATGCAGGTGACCAGCAGAGGGAGAGCAATCGCAGGGCATCTTAACCATCTGGAAGGAGCAATGGCCTGGCATAGGGATGGCCAAGTTCTTCCCTCTTTGTTAGCACAGAGCTGATTGGGAAGCCATTCAATTAGGCGTTCCTGGAGGAGGGACTATGGGGGCATGATGGGTCCGTTCCACTTTAGGAGCTTATGACTCAGACAGGCAGGAAATTTGGAGGCTACGAAAGTCCAGAAACTAAGGGGGAACGGGCTACAGCCATGTCCCTTACATCCTACTCCTCTCAATTTTCTTTTGTGGACAGGATAAAATCATATTGACAGCCAGACACTACATGCAATCCGTAGCCTAGCAAATCTAAAATCCTGGAGGGCTATTCCGTCTCCTCTGAGTGGATTTGCAACTGGAGTCCATTCCTCACATTTTCATTAGTGTCAACAGCTACCCTCTCTCTGCAGGAATTGGCTACCCAGCCCTTTGTGGTGTGGTGGGTGGACACTGTTCAGAAAGTGGTGTTACTGCCTACTTTGTGAACGTGCATCCTGAATATTGGGTCCAAGGACCTCAGGCCATCTAATAAGACTTCTAGATATAATCAAGTACCTTTGTGTACTCAGGAGTTGATTCTGTTAAAACCCTTTTTACCATCTGAGCAGCCCATCCCAACGCAGCCCACATCACAAATTGCTTTGGGAACTTCCCTCACTATCATATGTCATAAATGAAACTACAGCATCGTTTCCCACCCTTACCTGACTATTTCCTCTGGATAACAATTGTTAATTGTGTAGATATACTCTTGAAGAAGTGACCCAGCCTCTGCTTTTATCTCCTGAACCTTTTTAAGGCCTCCACTCGTTACAAAAAGGCGCCGTGCCTTGGAATCATGGGGCAGAACCTATTTAAAATGAAGCATATAATAGTAAGAAATTCAGCATTTCTTTCCAAAGGTTATTATCTCCTGTGAAGTTTTAATATTGAAAACAAAATTGAGGGACACCAAGAGCACTATCTAACAGAACGTTCTCCTCTGCAAGCCTTGCTGAGACAAAACGGAGGAGGGAAAGGGAACAATAGCAAAGGCACTTGTGCAGAAAAACATACCACTGGACTGTGCCCAGAGAGTGAAGAAGAACTGCAGACTCACACTTGCTCAGGGCACTTTCATTAACAAGCAGGAGGCTTAAAGCAGTTTTTGCTCAAATTGATTTGTACACGACTGCAAAACCTACAGTGGTCAGCATGCACATCTGAATTACAAATGCCTCTCTTCTGCTTCCTGTTCCACATTAGCAATCCTGATCCTATGTGCACATTAATAGCAGGAAGAAGGTGCAAAGGCAACTTTAGCTTTGCAGATAAAAAATTCCCTAGTTGGATTCAAAATATTCTGTTTTCTAAACTTGACATTCTCTTGACTGGCCTTCCCCAACCTAGTGCTGTCCAGATGTTTTCCAGTACTCTAAAACTCCTATCTCTGGCAGTTGATCATGTTGGCTGCTACTGATGGGAGTCGTAGTCCAACAACATCTCTGGAAGCATCGGACTGGGGAAGGCTGCTCTGGACAGAAAGCCCATATCAGGATCTTACTGTCCTTAGCAGCAATAAAACCCATCATTTCAGTAGAAGCTTCTCTAAACGCAAACTGTTTTGTTCTGCTTAGCATGCATTTATACTAGCTTTTCCTCTTGATCTGATCCATGCCGTAACCCTCCTAATAAAATCTTTAAAGAACAAAGGATATCCTTTTATTTCACCTTCGCCTTTATGATTATTTTTAATAGTTTAAGGTCCACTGAGTATTGACACCAACATGTACTACTCAACCGAGAGACAGATTCAGCTGAGGCTACTAAGGGTAAGCTGCAGCATAGAATGGGATGTGGCAGGGAATGTATGCCAGAGTTCTTTTGGCCCTGCTTCCCCCCAAAAGCATCCTTGCCACATAGCAGAGAGCAAGGGACTACATAGGGGTTGGGAGGGGGCAGCTCTCAAAATAAAGGGTGGCCCTTAAAACAAGAGTGATATGGTAAACTACGAAACAGGGCTCCACTGGACTCTAATAAGTGTGCTGTTTCCAGTGCAGGGATTGCCTCTATTTAAATTTTCAAGTAATTCCCTCTGCCCCCCCTTTTTTGCAAGACTCAGGGCTCATCTATACTTCTACTTGTGTGCTGCAGTGAGAAAGCACAGGTCCGAGTGGTTTTCCCCTTGCCCCACTCCTTTCCAAGGGAAAGCCCACTCTTTATCAATAGATCAGAACACATGTCAATCCAGGGGAAACCTCAATTGCCGTTTGCTCCAATTGAGCGCTAAAGAGTAGTTTTCTCTGGGGAAAAGGACAAGAGGAAGTGTGGATAAGCGCTCAGAGCTCTATTTGCGTTAAGCAGTCTCAAGTGGAAATCTTGCCCTCATTTCTTTAAAAATGGAAAGAAGAACAAAGAAAGGCGGCTTGATTTCTTTCTTTTACATTTTTAATAATAATAAAAATAGGAAGGGTAAAACATAGTAGACAATACGTTTTTGAACAATAGCCCTGAAAAGTTACTGCATTATTAATATAAGCAGGCAGTTTATTGCAGTAAGATATATAGGCCTGAATTCTATTAGAGTTCCAAAAACTGATGAAGGGAGCCCCTTTTCTTATACATTTATTGGCTTGAGGTTTGCAGAGACGACTAACAAAATATATTGTGGCTGGATTTCTTGTTTCCTGCTTTTCCTAACTTCAGTTTATTCTAGAAAAACATTGACTTTTCATTCCATCTGAGGCATAAAACCATGGAGTGTCATATTAAAAAACATGTTAAAGAAGAGGGAGATTGGTTGTCAGGGACTCAGAAGTTATGCAGAGATGCAGTGGTCTGTGGTTGCAGGGGGTCAAAGACCCGTAACTAGTTCTGCAGCAGGATCCCTGTCTCTAGCATCCTATTGGCATGAAAGGGGAGCTTTTTAGCCACTGAGAAATCTTCCCATTCTTTGTGCTGACTGGAGCCAATCAGAGTGAAAGGAGGGGAGTCAGAATACATCCCTAGTTATTATTTTACAAGATTACTGCACAATCTTAGAAGGGAGCAGGTGGAGCTGTGAGAGGCCATGGCTGGGACTATTATGAAGAGGCCCTGCACTTCTGAATTTGCCACTACACTACTGGTTATGTGAGCATGGGCCTGAGAGGCAGGTTCATGCAAGCACTGCCCCTTGCACCTGGCAGGCAGTATGAAGCCTATGGATTAGACAGGCCAGCATATATAGCAAGGGTATTTTCCCTTCTTCCCTTGGCTTGATCTACAGAGCAAAGCCTTTTTCCTGCTGCACTCTTGGCTGTTCCCAGCAAGTGATTTCAAGTGTCCTCAACAAAACACTCCAGAACTGGATTCAGGTACAGCTGCCTGCACAGATGCACAAGAACAAGACCAAAAGCAGCTGTAACAGGCATCCCAACACAGAAAGAAAGCAGCAGCACAGAATGGTCTTTATTCCCCAAGTGTTAAGACCAACCTATGCCACTGTTGTTGTTGTTTTCTGTGCGCAACAGCTGCCCTTGGCCCTGAGAGTGCTAATCAAGCTACCCAGATTGGTTTTAGAAATGTTGGACACGGATGGAGCCTTTAAGAAGTGTAAGCAAATGCTCATTTACCTTACTGAACTGGCCAACTATGTGCTTCAGGATGTTTGGAGGAGCATCATGCAGTAAGGGTTCAAGTGCTGGCAGATGAGTGCACTTCTGCAGGATGTTCTTCAAAGCTTTCTTAGTCTATCAAAACACAAAACGTTTTCAGTAAGGCATTGGCTGACAATCATCATCAAGAAGTTACCAAGTCTGCTTGGGAAAACCCAGCCTTTTGTTATTTCTATAATGAATAAACTTTAAGTATCCTTTCTAGATCCAGGAATCTTGAAAATGTTTCTTGTGCATCAAGTCTGATTAATTTTGGAAGGCAGTAAGTTTATAATAAGCAGGTGCACACTTTTTTTTTAAAAAAAGCCACAACCTAGTGAACTGTTCTGTGTTCTGTTATATCCCAATGAAATCAATGAGATTTAAACGTGTGTATCTTTCAACTAGGGACGCAGGTGGCGCTGTGGGTTAAAGCCTCAGCGCCTAGGGCTTGCCGATCGAAAGGTCGGCGGTTCGAATCCCTGCGGCGGGGTGCGCTCCCGCTGCTCGGTCCCAGCGCCTGCCAACCTAGCAGTTCGAAAGCACCTCCGGGTGCAAGTAGATAAATAGGGACCGCTTACCAGCGGGAAGGTAAACGGCGTTTCCGTGTGCGGCTCTGGCTCTGGCTCTGGCCAGAGCAGCGATGTCACGCTGGCCACGTGACCCGGAAGTGTCTCCGGACAGCGCTGGCCCCTGGCCTCTTAAGTGAGATGGGCGCACAACCCCAGAGTCTGTCAAGACTGGCCCGTACGGGCAGGGGTACCTTTACCTTTACTTATCTTTCAACTTGTGTCAGATTGTGGGTGTTAAGTATTGCAGCCCCAATGGAAATGGAGGAGGAAGTCAAGGCACCAACTGAAATGAAAGGCCATGATGTGTAAAACATGTTGTGTAAAACAGGTACCGTTTAGTGTAACGTACAGCCTACAGGTTTATTCAAATGGATCTTGACTCGGCATGGCATGAGGCAAGGACTTCATTGGCATTCGCCAGCTTCAATATTGTAAAAGTTGTCTGATGCAGATATGACCTAACTCTGAAATTCTCAAAGTCTGGTTCATGGATCACTGGTAGTCTGCAAGCTCCGATCAGGTGATCCATGGAAAGGTTAGCGAACAAATGAAAAATACTTGTGCTTAACCCAGCACAATTTGTTTTTTTTCTGATGAACAAGGCTGTTTTGATCAGAGATGTATTTATTGGACAGACTAATAAGGCTCTGATCTAAGGCCTACAGTTTTCATAATGCAGTGATGGTGCATTTCCTCCCTAGAAATCTGCAAATTAAAGGGGCCAGTCTCAGCAGCCTGGCACCTGTGATTTTCATAATTTGGTCTGCTTTTGACAATGGTTTCAGTGAAAAAAAATGTATTAAGTGGCCTGCTGAGACCCCTAGCAATTTTCAAGTGGTCTGGAGTCAGCAAAAAGGTTGAGAGCAGCTGACCTAACATGTACTTTGTCTCCTGAGACTCCACACATTCAGTATGCATTTCTGTAGTCCAAAATGGATCTTCTGTATCCTGCAGGGATACCTGTCTCTCCCTTGTGACTACCTGAGGCTCTACTAACCTCAAATATAATTAGATAATGACATGATATTCTATCCCTCTGTACTAAGGTTGCAAGTAGATTAAAATGCTACAGTGACTAACAGCTTGTATCCAGCTTCCCATTCTTGGAGTTTTAAAGGCAGACACAACCGAGCTACCCATGGCTGGGTGTTTAAGCCCTTTGTGTGGTTAACTAACATTCACCATTCAATTAAACCAGAACGCTGTATTTGAATTGAAAGACATGAATTCAGATATATCAAGGACATCAAGGAAACAGGCAGCCAATCCAAACCATAATTTTAAATGTCTGGAGGAGTGCTGTAGGTCGGCCGTAATAAGAGCACGCACACACAAATATAAGGTTCAGGGTTCAATAATAGAATCACAGAATTATAGAGTTGGAAGGGACCCCGAGGGTCATCTAGTCCAGCACCCTGCAATGCAGGAATCCTGTCCACAGCTGTCCCTGGGTGGGTTCAACCTTCTGGTTAACAGCCAGATGCACTGACCCACTGCACCACACAGACCAATCCCTAGGTAGCCGCTACTGGTCAGAGTAGACAGTCCTGCACTAGATAGACTAATGGTCTTGCTCAGTGTAAGGCAATTCCATATGTTCATATATCCTTGTGCCACAACAGTTCAAGCAGCATCATATGCAACATTGAGACCGAGTGACATCACTCTTCTCCCATTTGCCTCTCCCAGCCTTGCTGCACCAATTTGTCAGAGAGGCTTTAACCAATGTTATCAGGATAGACCCACCTACCTAACCCCTCTCTCTGTATCCCCTCTCTGCCTATTGCAGTAGACATCTGTATACGCTCAAATTCTCGCAAATTATCAGGAATACCTCCTGTTTTCTAGTCCTTGTTGCTATTTTCAACTTAAAAGTTAGTGTGAGTTTCTGGGGGTGTCATTCTACAGCGTTTGACTCCTTCCCGAGGATCTGTGGAAACTTAGAATTTCTGAGAGCGATGGCTGGATGCATCTCTAGTGCCTATCAGATTCTACCAGTCTCCACCCATAAACTCAAACCAGCATTTCTGAAATCAAAAGTTGGCAGTGCCAGTCAGCACTGAATGACCATCCAACTGTCATTCTAAGCATGTGCATGATCACCCAAGTCTTGCAGTTCTGATTAAAATCCCTCCTTAAGCTGCTATTCGGTGCAAGAGGGGTGGGTCCATAGCTCATACTTGGCATGCAGAAGGTTACAGATTAAATAATCATAGAATCATAGAATCATTCAGGGAAGCTTTTAATGTTTAATAAACTATTGTATTTTAATATTCTGTTGTAAGCCGCCCAAATATATATAATTATTATTATTATTAGGTCATGTAGAAGGTGGTGGGAAAGTTTTCTGCTTGATCCGTGAAGACTGCTGTTAGTCAGAATAAGCAATAGTGGGCCAGAGGGAGAAAGGGTCTGACCAGGCATAAGGCGATTTCCGAAGCGGCCTTTGACACCAGTGGCAACTTCATCCTCCCAGGTGCAATAGTAGCTTCAGGGGAGGGTTTTATTCATCAGGACTGCAGTACTGGGGCAGGGTGGGGGTGGGGGGTTGATGTCCTCTCCCAGTGTGCCAGGGCCTCAATACTGACTGGCTTCTGAGATCCGTGAAATGCATCCACACCTTTCACAAATGGAAAGGCACTGTGCTGGGCACAGCCTGCCATTTCACATACTGCAGCTGCTGACACATATTTTGATCTTCTGGCATATTGTAACAGAGTTACAATTTTCTTTAAGCAAACACATCCTTGGCTTATTTATAAGACAGGCTACGACAAAGTAAACGAACACAGCATGCGGTAGGTGGAGGAGAGCCTTTTCCAGTGATAAAGTAGGGATGCGGGAAGAGGACTCAGGTCCTTGGTATGGGAGCTGACATGTTATAAACATATATCTTCTTCTTTTTTTAAGTTGCAAAACACTGGCAAGAATGTGTTGCTCCAGTGCTGATGCAGCAGTGCCAATAGCTGACACTAACCTGCTACAGGAAATAGGCATGGACAACACCCAGCGTTGCAAATGATTTCCCTTGCAGTAAACAGACTAGCATCCAGTCTCATGTGCACAGTGCAGCGTAGCATCACAACTTGTAAACGAGCTTGCATATGGATTAGGGTGTGGAGAACTTTCAAATTACCTAAGCATGTAAATGCATCAAGGCCTGGGTTAGTCCCCTCTACCCTGTGGATGATATGATGCTTACTTGGTCACCAAGAAGCTCCTGAGAAAAATGAATGGCCCTGATCTGTACAGATTCCAGCAGTCAGCATGGACAGGTGGCACTGACCCCTCCTCCTCCTCCTCCTCCTCCTCCACTGCCCCCTGCAGTGGTGAATGCTGCAACAGTGATGGGCTGGGCACAGTGAGTCATGTAACCTCAAGACTTGATTATTGCAATGAACTCTATGTAGGCTATCCTTGGGTCATAGTCTGGGAGCTCCAGCTAGTGAAAAATGCTGTGGATAGGCTGCTGGTGAGGAGAGACTATACTAACACCTAATTCCAGAGTGTAAAAGCTAACACTAGCTGCCCATATGTTACCAGGCCAAGTTCAAGGGTCCCATATTAATTTACAAGGGTCTTAACAACTTGAGTCTCGGATGCCTTAAGGAACACCTGGTTCCTTATATCCCTGCCCAGTCACTGAGATCATCAGTGAAGGCTCTTGTTAGTGGTTCAGATTCATGGCTTGTGTCCACTAGAAAGCATGCATTCAGTATTATGGGCCTGATTCTGTGGAACTCCCTCCCAGCTGAGATCAGACGCTTGAAACAGACCTTTCTATTCCAGCAGGCATTTTAAGGAAGTTTCATCTTTTTCTAATTAATTTCAATTCTAGTCACTGTAAGGTTTTTTTTCCATTTTATAAATACCACTTAGAAACTTCAGTGATTATGTAGTATATAAAAAGCTGAAATAAAATGAATATAAATAATCAGCTACCACAACTGACAGGCAGCTACTCAAAAAAGCAGCTAGAAGCTGCGCTCTGCACAGGTTTATCCCATGCCATAACCCCAGCTGTGGAAAAGGCCAAGAAAATCCAGGAAGCCCTTGTTGTAATAAGAGATTTCCCCTCATGTGGTTCTCCTATGCTTGGAATGAATTATGACTCCTGGTTTCAGAGAGGCATGATTTGTAGCTCCTTGGATGGCTGACCATCTGGGAAGGTATGTGTGCACAAACTACAGTAGCAAATGGAGCTTAAGAAAGGCAGAGCCAAGAAGAGAGAAACAGGAGAGAGGAGGAGAATAGATTGGTGGACTCTTGCTTGTGTGGCTCCGAATGTTTCCTGCGTGAGAGTGCAACTTATGCTCTTTGTTACTTTCCATGTGTCACTCCCCAGCCTGCACACTTCTAAGCAAGTTGATTTACACTTTACACTCCAGCTGCTATCCTCAAAAGGAAGCAAAAACCTAGAGAGGCCCCAAAACTTTCCATGACTCAGACAATATTATGTCATATCCTGTACAGCAGAAACAGTAAATACGAACGCTCTGATCTTAACTATGTTTTTTTCTTGGAGGTAAGGCCCAATTGATATGTTACTGAAACACTGGGGGGAGCCACTTCCATATAGCTTCACCCTGTGCTTCTCTGGCAATGTCCTGGCCTATGCGCAAAGCAGAACGAAGGTGGTGGAATCCTGATGGAACAGAATGGACTGTACCATTTCAGATTACAGGTGGGGGGGGGAAGACATTTCTGAATGTTCTCTGAAATACTATTTTCTGAAGTTTAAAATAAATCACTTTCAAGCAGAAAGCAAGCACAGCTGAAGTTTTCTTCCTGGTACACTAGTTTTCCATCTGCAAGGAGTTTTGTTTTCACATAGTCTGAAGTGGTAATCTACTCTAACACCTCAGGACTCTTACCACCTCATTCTAAGGCATATATAGTGCACACCAACAGAGGAACAAGATGGTTGAACCAAACAATGTGTTTTCTTTTAGATGCAAACACCACCTTTGGAGGTCTAGGAGATGCTCATGTCAAAAGAACTACATTATGTGGCCCATTGATACTAAAGTTGCATGGGAAGCAGCCATGGGGAAGTGGCTCTTCCACTGATGCACTAATGTATAAATTGGCCATGTCCCACTGAGTGGGTGGGACTGCAACTCAGTAGAAGAGCACCTGACTCCAGCATCCCTAGTTAAAAGGATAAGGTAGCAGGTGATGCTTGCCTAAGACCCTAGGGAGAAGCTGCCAATCACAACAGATAATACTGGGCCAGATGAGCAAATAAACTAGTTACTTGCTGTAACTACGGCAGGTTCCTATTTCATAGTGATACTTGCTTTCACATATGTAGCTTGAATCACAGCCTATAGGGATGGGATGGTTGAAGCAGAAGGTCTCTAAATGAGAATATTGTACCTTTAAAACAGCCTGGCACATCCACCAATTGTAGTTTGATAAAATGATAAATTGTGCTAACGGATCTATGCAATTTAGAGCAGCCATCTGGCTTACTATATATTCCTAGGCAGGGTGAGCAAATTGTCACCCATTCCCGGAAATCTAATACTTATTACCTTAGCACCAAACTGGTTGCTAACCCATAATCGAACGTTATTTGTTTTCTAGCCCACCCTGTCTCAAAGTGTCAGGCAAATCTACTTACTTTGACTTGAAGATCTTCTGAACTTTCAGTTGACATATACAGGGAAAGCAGCACAGGCAAGACATTTGCTACTGCAACAGCACGGGCATGTTCCGGAGTGTGTCTCCCAATCTGTCCCAAAGACCAGGCAGCTGCTGCCTTAATATGATCTTCTGGCTCTTCTGACAAGCACACTGCCAGCTGTGGAACCCCCTGTGGTATTAATCAAAAGCACAAAACACTATGAATCCAGGCTGGGTTTGGAGAACCTTGCAAAGATTGCTGGGGAGGGAGGGGATGGAATAAAAAGCTTCTCCCTTTCTCTGTATTTATACATTCTCAACTCAAAGCACCTATGATGCCTCTGTCACTTGCACCATCTGCAAGGATTACTCCTGAACGCTACATATTTAAGCATCAGAAGAGTATTAAATCTGCAAATTTCTCCGAGATAAGGGCTGTTAGAGCTGACACGTTTATTGCTTTCCAAAGGATTCAGAGAGCAGGTGCCACAGTTCAGGCAGAAAGCAAAGCTGGCGCTTTTATCAGGCACTGAAATTCCAGGGTTTCAGGTTTCTTTCCCAGGTTTCCTGGAAAGCAACCAAGCACTGCCTCTGTGCCCCCTCCGTTCATTCAGTAAGACTTGCACGAGGCTGCCACACAAGCCTCACATAAATGAATGGATGGGGGACAGCCATGATGCTTGGAGGGAGCAGGGTGGTTTCTTCCACCACTCCAAGCAGGAATCGTTTAGATATTTAGGTCCTTTTTACTTGCTTTTCTTCATTTGCTCCACACAATGCCGTTAAACACAACTAACAAGTTATTATTAATGTGAGCGTTGACCCTTACAGATGTATATTGGAACTTTCATCAGTCAGGTTGGCTTTTAGTCCTGACAATTTCATAATTAGAACACTTTGGTGTGTTTTTTTTAAAAAAGCATCAATACATTCTACTATCCACCAGGAACCATTTGATACATTTTTTTAAGGGAGAGGGAGACACAATAGCATCAATACCTATATTGCTCACAACGCAGTGAAATATTACATTTTCTTCCTCACTGTCAGGTTATCTAGCAACCCTCATCTCAGACACAAAAGCTTGCTTAGCAGTCTAGCCATTTCAAATAAAGCAATGCAGGAAAACCAAAATAGAAGAGCATTCACAAGGGTTCAAAACTGCAAGTCATTTCATGATGGAACAGAGCATAAATGTGTTTCACTTTTTTGCAGCGTTTAATTCCCCACCACCACCACACACACTTTAAATGTACCACAGCAGGAGCAAAGCAGGTACATGTTTGTCTTATGCATTCTTATTTTGAAGAAATTTAAAGTGAGACATCAAATATTTATTCTAAGAAGCCAATTGCCAATGTTGTTTCTACCATTTGGAAAAACAACTTGATTAGCATCTCATGACTGTGCTAGCAAACTAATCCATAACCTTTCTTAAAACAAAAAAAACCCAAGGCCCTGCTATTCCATTGCATTCCAGGCACAATGAGTAAGAGCATAACTCTGGTTATGGAACATAAATTAATACATTCAAGTGATTTTTTTTGCTTTAGAAACACAAACACCCTACCTTTAAGAGGACACAGTTATTATATTTCAATGACATTTTTAACAATGAATTTCTTTCTGATTTCTTTAATGCTCCCCAAATAACTCTGAACACCATTATCTCTATGGTATTTTTAAAAAGAATTATGGAAGTTATTAAATAAACAAAGGCACAATCCAGCCAAATGTAGGCACTGATTTAACACTCTCTCTCTCTCTCTCTCTCTCTCTCTCGCACACACATGCAGGGAGAGAGAGGGACAGGGAGAGAGAGAATTAAATATGTGCATAACTCTCCCTCTGAAATCAACAGGATTTAAAAATGTTTAACTCTGGCAGAATTGTGCTAAAAATATTCTTTCTAAATTGGGATTAAACAAACACCTTTTTTCTAAAGATTTTACACATAATCTTTTAAATACAACTTAGAATTTTTATGACTAGGTTATAAGTGGGATACAAAGTTCATTCTTTTGGGAGCAAGAGCCACTGAAACCAGCAAGGCTGGTATCTAATTGTGTTTAGATTACATAATGAAAGAAGAATTCCAGTTGAAGTGTGAAATGTTATTTTCATCCCTGCCCTACAGTTCATGAAAAACATCCAAGATGTTTGAATCAGTAACTAGCCTATATTCAGTTGCTTTTCCCATTGGTTTACAGTGTCAAGAGGGTGCATGAGATTTATGTTTGTTTTGTCTGTTTGTTTGCATTGGGCTGCATCCTATGGCGGCTTTGCCTTAGCAGATAGGGCTTCCAATTGTACAATCCAGATTTTTGCCAACCTCACCTATCCAACATAATCCTCTGCAACATATCCCATACTGTTCTGGAGAGTCCCTGATTCTTCAGAAGCAGCTTTTCAGGTGGAACTTAAGTGGAAAGGGAGTGATAGGCAAAAATTGGGCGTTCCACCTTAACTGAAAGGAAGCATTTTCCAGCAAGGTAAAGCCACCATTAGATGCAAGCCATTCATATCCCACCTTTCCTTCAAGGGACTCCAAACAGTGCACATGGGCTACCTAAGAGAGAGTGACCAGCCCAAAGACACCCAGTGAGCGTCATGGCTATCAGGGGATCAAACATTTATGAAAAACAAACTTGCATTCTTTGTCTTCAGCATCCTCACCAGTCTGATAAACACATTGTTGTGACACCTAGCCTGCACAGCCACGTGCATATGCATCATCTTCTCAGAATCTCATTATGATTATAGCAACCAGCAAGAACTAACCTTTGAAATGATCACTGCCATGGCCAGGTTCTCCGAATGAGCTGCCACATAGCCCAGCATCATGATACCAGGAAGTCTAACATTTCCTTTGCAGCAACCAACACAGTCAATGACAGCAGCAACTCCCCCTGCATTCACTATGAGTTGTGAAAGCTGGAAACAGATAAATCAGAAAGGATTTCAAGTAACTGTCAAACAGTGCAGTCAAGCAGTCTATGGCCAAGTGACTCCATCCCTATTGATGATGCACACCCAAAAAAAATTTTTTTTAAATGAATGAGCCATTCTATTCATATGGATATAATTGAGCTGAAGAAGCCCCTAGTGCTTAATCAGCCACATTATATGCTAAACAGATGCTTACAGATGTATTCAAATTAGCAAAGTATAATAAAATGCAGCCTTCCACTGAAAGGATAGAGAAACCGTGGACCTCCAAATGTTACTGAACTATAACTCCTATCATCCCTGACTATTGGCCATAGGGCTGAATTCACAATATCAGGAGTGGAACAGGTTCATCATCCCTGTTCTACTGGCCCTAGCAACCAGGGCAAACCCATTTTGCTCCACAGAAATCTTAGGGTGCAGCTGAAGACAAGGAGCTTACTAGTAAGCACTGGGATGTATTGATTTGTAAGTGATCAGCTAGATTTGATTATTCTCGTGGATTCAGAGGTTTTGGTCCACAAGGACTTTCCCATTTGCTTCAGTGGAAGAGCAGTGCTGCACACACAAAAGAGGTGTCTATGTAAATACATTGTTACATATGCAACACATAAGGAGCTATGGCGTAGGGTGTAAACCACTGTCACCCACAGGCGTATAGATGCCCCTTCCATTCAAGATATGTACATAAGCGACGACCTATATGAATATTGGTTCATCTAGGTTTGTGCTGTCTACAGTGATTGGCAGCACTTCTCCAGGGTTTCGGTCAGGAATCTTCCCCAGCCCTATCTGGACATGTCAGGAGTTGAACCTGGGATATTTTACATGCAAAGCATATGCTCTACCACTGAGCTATGAAAATGCTTGGTATACTTCCTAATAAAGAGTAAGGCAAGCCTAAATTTATTTCAGTGGGTTTAAGAACATTCAAACATTTAGGACTATGCCTATACACTAAACGCAGGCCTGTTCACATTCCTGGGTGTCTACATGTGCACTGTGCTGTGTAAAATGTAAACTCTGAAAGTTTCCAGCTCTTATCAAGCAAAGTTTGAAAAATATATTGTCTATGGAATTAAAGCAGAGCTATGGAAACAGCTTGTGCGGGAATAGGATCCCAAGGATCCTATTCTTTCTCCCACTGACCTGCTATTTAGTGTCATCTCTTTCTTGCCACAACTTCTTTCCAAATTACTCTATTTTTTTCAAATAGACAAGGCCAATCGGGGATGGGAAGGATTAAGTCAAATTTATCATGGACAAATGAATGAAAAGCTGAACATTCTGAGCACAGAATGAATACTCTTAGTTCAGCATTCAGAGCCTTGCTTCCTTTTTAAGGGTGAACATTCTCAAGAACCCTGGTAAGTGAAGGTGTGTTGAGTCACCACTGGAGTCCTAAGAAAACTGGATGAATATTATTTAAACCCAAAACAAAACTAATTTAGCATTTTTAGTTTTTTTTATTTTCATCCCTACCTGAAAGGTTCAGTGTTAATCCCAAGAGAGAACTCACTCAATAGTAATCTTGACCTTTAAATTAGTCTAAATAGGATCTTGCTCCCACCCCAAATACTTCCAGAAAATATTCATTCTCTGGCTTTGGCATGTATCCAAGAGGAGGTAATTGGAAAGAGGCCATCAAGAATATGCTTTCATCACACAGACAGAATTGCCAGCTTTAATTTATCACATTGCCACCCTGCCTTTTCTCTAAGGAGCTCAACGTGACATCCACAGAGTTTCTCAATTCTGTATTTACAACAATCCTACCAGGTAGGTTAGGCAGTGAGGCCAAAAGCCACATATGTGAATTTCACAGCCACCTGGGAGCTTGAACCCAGCTCTCCAAGCATGCATTCTCCTTCTAACTTAAATTATAACAAAACTAGGAGAGCAAACTATAGACATAGCTGTCTGGAATTGTTTAATCCAAGACCTTATAGGTTAAAACCAGCACCTTGAAGTGTGCTTGCAAAGCAAATTAAAAGCCATCAGAGCTTTTGGATCAGTGATGCAAAGTGTCCCCAGCAACTGTGTTCTCTTTTTTCCAAAACAGTCTCTAAAAGCAGAGCACTGTAGCAGTTAGTGAACATGTTTCACCACTGAGAAATGATATTCATCATGAGTGTAGCCAGGATTTATATTAGAAGGGGCCTGGCTTTAGGGGGGGTGGGGCAGAATTGAGTTATCTGCGACAGCTTTGGTCAGTTAAATAGTTTTAATTACTTACTTGATTTGGTGGGGGTGGGGAGGCAGCTACACCCATGATATTCATGGAAGCATAGCCTGCACAAATTTACTTAAAGTTCCACTGAAATCCATGGACTTGTACACACATCACTGTGCAGGACTGCATCCTTAATGGATTTTTAAAATATGCTTTTCCAAGAGTCTGCTTATGCCACTACTTCTCAAGACTATACTCTTATCACAGTGAAGAAACCTTCAAACAGACTTTTTTATTATTAAAAAAAAAACAATCTCTACATATGTCTATCTAAAATGAGAGCCTTATCAGAGACCCTATTCTGGGGTACCCTGCCCATCCAATGTTTTGTGGATGGCTACTGGGGAAAGGGCCTTTTCATTGGAGGTGCTCCAATTGCAGAATGCTGTCCCCAGGGAGGCCCACCTACAGAAGGTTGCCAGGTTTGTAGGGGTTCTGCGCAGTGGTCCCCGGAGTGGTCCCTACAGTACTGCTGAGGTTGGGCACCCACAAACTTACCCAATGGCAGCAGTGGCACAGAAAGCAGCAGAGTGTGTGAGCAACAGAGAAACATCAGGTGAGGCATCTGCAGCCGCCACCACCAACTTAATTTCCCCAGAAATTTCCCCAGAATGTCTCTGGGTCCCACCTCAGAAGCTGGAGGGATTCTGGGGGTATTAATATGGTGGCTACAGCTTCCTCACCATATGGTTCTTTTGCAGAGTGCTGTGCTGATGTTTTTTATATAAGGAAGCTGATGTCTGCAGCAGAGGGCCTGGCATTTGCCTCACCATGCTGGGGGCTGACACCAGACCTATTTGCCCGACACATATACTGATGGCATTTGAGACTTTTTAAATTTTATTTTACTTCAGTTTGGTCTGTTTTATATTGGCAGGGCTTATGGGTTTCATACCGCTCCTGTTGATTTTACTGTTTTAGTATATTTCAGAATATTTTAAAAGTTGTACATTTTAAATTTATTTTGCTGCATTTCTAAATTTTGTAACTGCCCTCAGAATTTTATGGCAGGGCGGGTTATAAATCCCTCAGATAAATAAATAAATAAAGCCATTCTTTTTCTATTTCGAGGGCTATTTACTCAAGCAACTCAGTTGAAGACAAATAAATCTGCTTTCCAATATTTAATTAGCCACCTCTCCGGCTAGCATTTAAAGTCATACAAGGGCTGTGCACCGCTTTAATTTTTAACAAGACCAGCCGGCCTGACAAATGAAAGCCAAACAGTGAAACTAATACTGTGCGTTGTTTCAATTTGGCTTCATCATTTGATGCCAATTTTGTTCGCTGAATCGCTTTGGAAAACTAACTGTGTATATGTAGTACGCTGTCCTTTGAAGAACAAGTATCAACAGGACTCTCTCAAGATCAAATCCTACATCCGAGAAAAGGCCTGGTGAGAAATAAATCCTCGGCGCTGGAGCCCAATACCAGATTCATCTACAGAGGCTGCTCCAGCCTGCAACCCAAGCAGCCCCTCCCCCTCCCAATCCTCTGCTTCAAATGCATGAGCTTTGAGAAGCAGAGCGAGGACTCCTGTGGAGATTGTGCTCCCGTGGCACAAAGGAAGTTTTGACTACAGCAAGGATTCCCCAAATCCTTCCTCCTCCCCCCACCCCCAGCAGCACCAGAGCTACGGAAAGCAGCACCTCTCACATTATCCCTGTGGCATCTGGGGGGTTTTCCCTAAAGCCCCAGAGCACCTGAAATAATGAGAATATCGGATTTCGACATGGGGTTTTGTGGCTTAAATTAATAAAAAGCTCTCAATAATGAGACCCTAGTGTGCTCTAAATGTTCACGAACCACAAGAGGGGGGAGCTCCCCCTCACACACACTCTTGTTTCTTTACAACCTTCTCAGCCTAGTTGATAATATTTCAACACTGGGGGTTTTTTAAAGTCAAGTTTTGGAGTATTGAGGTTCCGCAACGTTTGCAGAAGAAATGTAAGGAGTAACGTCCCAAACCTGACATGTGGAGCCCCACATTTGTTTCAGAGGGAATCTGTGCGAGACAATTATGCAGTATGTGATTCACTGTATTTAGTTCAGTGGAGGCAGATGGATCTCACTCAGTTATCAGTTTATTTTTACTTTACTCCATAGTCCATGCACTGAGCTTAACTCAGATCTGCTCAAAAACATGATGTAGAATTCAGAGATTTTCACATCAGTATACAATAAGCATTTTAAAGGTAATGTAAGTATTAGTATCTTGCTAGGGCAGCACATTTAAAAATGGATTTCACATTGATTGGACATCCTGAAGGGGCCACGTCGCAAAAACTGAGGGGCCACACTTCAATGCACCCTGAAAAATGCATAAATCTATTGATTTGAGAGATCTTAACAGCACTTATCTGTGTGTTGAATGGTAGTTTAAGAAAAAACGCACTTCATAATTGCCTTCCCTACACTCTCCTTTGTGTCCTAAGCGTTAAGAATACTCTCCATAATGAAACCCACAAGCAAGGAAAGCCTATTTTGCCCATTTCCCTATTTGTATTCCAAACACATTCAATAACAGCAACAAACATTTCCTCTCTTTTTTTTTCCACCAATGGAAATTCCACAGAGCTTTTCGCTTTGCCTAATGACAGAATAATACTGGGAATTTTTAACATTTATTTAAAGTATACACACTAATAACATGACCTTGTATTTGCATTCTCAAGGTTTTACCTCAGGCGTATGCCTTGCTATCTCTCTAATTAGAGTTGCAGCATTTTTCTTGACATATTCATCCGAGTCCTTCAGGCATGTGAGTACAACAGGGAAAATTTCTGCTTCAACCACCATTTCTGCCAGATCCACAGAATGCTTTGCTATCTGGCTGAGAGCTGAGAGCACCTGACGCTGGTAAATAGGAAGGATTGTTTTATAAATGGCTTATTGGGCAAACACTTTACAGACGCAGACACACACACATATAGAAAAATAAAAAAGAAAGAAAACTTCCTCTCATGCTGTGAAAGAATGAAACCACCCACAACTTTTACAAAACTCACAGTCCTCCTAGTGTAACAGCAACAAACAAACAAAACATAATTATCAAGAAAAACACATTTACTTAAAGAAAGTCTCATTAAGTTCAGAGGGGCTAGTTTTGAGTAAATAAAATATGGAATCAGAGTGGAAGAAAATGCACTCATGCTACAAGAAATTCAAAACAGAAGACATGCAGTTTATTGGTCTCATTTAAAAGCATTACACATGAAGTAACTGCTTTTTTCTTTTAAGTTACAAAGTACAGACCCCACAATTTTTCAGCAGCTGTTATAATTTAAATTTTAATATCTGAAATAACAATATTTTTTTAAAAAAACTATTTTAATTAAACATGCATGTGGAAAATGCCATTTGCTGTTAATTGGCATAAAATACCATATTATTAAAAAGACAAAGGAAGTTGAAGTCCTTTAAATACCTATCCATTTATTGTGTCATGATTTTCTGTAGAAAATAGCTATGAAATTAAACAGTAAAAAAGAAAACATATATATTATGAGAAACCTACAGTCCTGTACCAAGTTTCTCAGCTGATTTAGTAGGAACCAAGTACCACTAAAAGAAATGAAACTATGACCAAATGCATGTGCTTAAGAATGCAGAATTACCATTTTAAGAACACCATTACAGCACTTCACACTATATATTAGACCTATTGAATCAATGTTAGGAAGGTTTCAAATGTAAAGAAAATACCACTATACCTTGGACTAGCCCTTGAGATAATTGTCAGAGATATCTGAATATGTACTGCTGATTAGAAACCAAATAATCTCAACATTTAAAGGTGAGTGGGTTCACTCCTTTCCCACCAGTTATTTCCACTATGTATACAGAAGTCACATTAAAAACAGCCGGATCTCTACTTTGTTACCAATAGTCAAGTTAGCAATGTGTCTTTTGGGATAAGAGTCCTTTAGAATCCAACATTTAGATTAATACGTGTGTTTTTTCTCAACACGCCATCACAGCTAAAAATGGGTTCCATGTCATGAGAAGGCGGAAATAGTTTGAAAAGTACCTTTAGTTTGGCATCGGGGTTGAGGATCATCTGAGCCAAGTGAGCAATTGCCCCCGCGTCCACAACCGTCTGTGCTAACTCCGGAGAATGCTTTGAAACATCACTGAGCGCGGAAGCTGCAATCCTTCTCAAAGCAATCTCTGGCTCCTGGATACAGAGGACTAAGAGAGGAATGGCTCCAGCATCCACCACAGCCTGTGACAGTTCTGTTGGTCCAATGAAAGTAATTAAGCGAGTATGGGTGACTGACCCTTGTGCAAGCCATTTTTCACCCTGACAGATACAGCAGGAGGGGGAGAGGGGAGGGTGTACTTCAGTGCCTTGACATCTGCATTTCAAATCAGCCCTCCTAGTTTCATAAAGCCATGTGGACCAATCCTTGGCTGAAAAGAATACAGGTCAATAGATGGACCTCCATTTACATGTACACATTTGAGGTAGATTAGGCTGAAATGGTTTCGTTACCGTGTGTGTGTGTGTGTGTGTGTGTGTGTGTGTGGTGTGTGTGTGTGTGTTTAAAAAGAGTAAGCAGATGTCAGCTGTTTAAGCCCTGACTGTTGGGGCACTGATCAATAGGCAAGCAGTTTCTGCACAGCTAACAATAAAGAAAAGCCAAAATGCCAAAACGTGTCCCCCTCTCCCACAAAGTTAATTTAGATGGCATTAATCCCCATTCGTATACGAAGCAAAAAAATAACATGCCTAAATAAATGCACTCAATTTTTAAAAAGAAGAAGAAATCTATATATAATAGTACACTCCACTGCAAAATCTGGCTTGCTAATTTTGGACATCAAAATGCTCTTTCTTTCTTTCTTTCTTTCTTTCAACAGTGCATTCCTCATCAGTAAACTACCAATAACCGTCTTTCCCTACATTAAATCACTGCAACAGACAGTTGCATTAAGCTGCCATGGCCAGTTGCTTGCATCTTAACCCAAGAACCCACAATTAACTGATATAGTCAGCGTACTGTTATAGCAGAAATTCATTACCCTCCCTCCACATATTTGTCATTAGCTTCAGTACTGAAGTAGAAAATTGCGGGATAGCAAATGCATGGAATAGAACAAGGGCTATTTTTGGAGATGATGAAAAATGAACACAAACCCCATTAATTTCAAATGGGCTATTATAGGTTCTTAAATAAGGTTTTGTTAGGTCCTCTCCTTGTTATGCACATACTCTCTTATCTTTAACATTTAACCTGCCTTACACTGCCATGGCAACAAATAGCTGTTGTAATTCAAGGATTCAACTTTGATTTTGCATTTACAGTCCATCAATCAAAGCCTTCAGTGGAACTTTCCCAATCACCGTGTTATAACCACAAACTTGGATTCTCCACTGATGTGCTTGCTTATGGCATAATTTATATATTTTATTATTATATAGATAGTTACTAAAGAGCACCATTCAGCCACAATGCTCCAGTCCTCCACATTAGAAACAGGGATTGACACAGCTAAATCTAAATAAATTGGTTAATTTTATAATTTAAAGGTTTGATAATCTGCAGTCCTGAAAGTTTTTAAATTTACTGTTGGGTGTTCTTATTTGGTTTTGTATTATTCATATAGTAACAGCCATTGGCTACAATCATTAAAAATCTGACTGATGATATTGTATTTTGCACCTATAATGGCACAAAAACAGTATTCTTAATTTGCTGTTAAATTTAGTTGACCATAGATACTGCTCTTATGGGCTGAAGTACGAAAGTCTACTGCACTATAATCAGGATCGTACTTAAGATCAAATACATAGGTTTTTCAATATGAAGCCTGTATTTTATTTACAACATACTAGACTATTTTGCATTTGTCATAAAACTCAAAATATTTTTCTATTGCCTAATATTGCAATAGATGCATATTGGTCTGTTGGCTTTCATAGCATAACTTACAGAAAAATGCAATATTCTGAACCTATCATAGTCTAGTCCTAAGACTTAACAGTGAAATTTCATCCCAATGGACTGGATGCTGGTAAGGAAAGTTCATAAATAAAACAAAACATTCTACTGAAATATTTTCCCCACTTCTTAGAAACTACGTTTTACATTGAACAAGGAGAAGTAGGTTTGGAACTTAAATATGATACTTATACAACAACAAAACTGAACAATCCAAACAAAAATCTAAAAAGGATCTTAAGCTAATAGGCCAGTGCATTTAATTAATAGGCCTTTGCTTGAATTCTTGCTCTTTTAGTATGTTGCTATTAAATACTATAGGGTTATCTGAAGAGATGTCTGACTTGTGACTTCCCTCTTTTCCCTGTGTGTCAAGCCAACTTGTAGATAAAATATAATGAATATGATCTCATCTTAATACCAAATATTGAAAATATTCTTGTTTACATTTTCAGATTTGAAGAGCTCTGTCATAAGTTTAGGTACATGCATGTTTATGTATAAAAGCTTATTTTCCCTTTCTCAGAAAATGAATACTATATAGAGTTTGCATTGTTTATCACACTCCAGAAACAACACTATTTCACTCCAACACCCACAACCTAGATGAAGAAGGGGATGGTGGTGGAGGGATTTTTTAAAAAAGAATTAGGCTATGGGAATTAATTCTAGTTCAGGGGAAAGGCACAGAAGGGTTCTGAACAAAGAATGTTAAGTTTAAATAAAGGGAGCAGATGGAAGACCTATGTGAGGTGATACAAGGGAAATATATATATTATAAATCAGATTGTATCATTCCCCGTAAGAGTGAACTTAGGAGGTCAAATGCCTGTCAGAAAGCGAAATGGGGTCATGCAAGAGTAAGCCAGCAATTTTTTATATATTAAAAAAAACCCTGGGGTTGTAGAAGTATATAAATGTGTAAGTTAAAATTTAAAACAAACATTGTCTGATGAGGATCTACAAGCTTCCAGGGTGTACATAATGTTTATGTGTCAGTGAAGGAAAAACATGTAATCTGGAGGTGGAGGGAGGGAGACAAGAAACATGCATGTTCAAGCTCTTAAGAATTTATAGTAAAAATCTTGGAGGAGTGGATTAGGCTTAGTATGATGTGAGCTGGGAGGTTAAAAATCTCCCCTCCTTGAAACATACAGGAATTTTCACTAGAACTCCACCCACTGCTATGTAATGCTTAGGTCTGGAGCTTGCAGTGAAACCTGAAAACCTGATCCCTCCAATGCTATGGCACAATAGGGAAGACCTCAATATGGTGGAAAGGGGGGAAATGTACAGTATCCTCTTCTCCTGTTCCCCTCCTGAAAATCTCCCTGCTCCCCCACAGCAAAGAATGAGACCACTGTTCCAGGCTGGCTGAGGAGGCGCACCAGGAATACACTGCAATATTTTGTTGCAGGTTCCCCTGGTTTTATTGTATCAGCAAAATTGTGGCCATCTTGGATTTCCATCTTGCATGCTAAAATCAACATTAGTTCAGAGGATTGGGAAGTACATACTAAGATAGTCAAGATGCATCTGGAAACCCCTTAACACCATTGTAAAGGTCTTCCTTTAAACTCCAAGGTATGCCTTACTGCCCACTAGGATTCCAGTACCACTGATTGTACTGATCAGATTTCAGTTCACTTTCTAATTCTTACCTGCAACAATCTGCATATTGATTGTCCACTGTTAATTGGAGCACTTCAGAAAAGTGGTTTGTGGTTTGGCTCAGCCCCACAAGGTCTGATGTCATTCAGAATCAAAGACTGTGATCCGTATGAGAGAGAGGATTTCCTGATCGGCTGTGTGGTCCATTTTGTTTGCTATGTATTACTGTTTCCATGGACACAGGTTCTCTGCGTGTCTGAATCTACAATTGCTTCATGAGAGGAGAAGAGGCATAGCTCTCTAGAAGCATGCTCTGGTAATTTACGAACTCTTTGTAACAAGTATTTTCCCCTGTCTTCTAGTCTTCACCGTCTAAACTAGGATAGTGTACATGTTAGAAATCTATTCAACATTTCCTTTATTTTCCTATATGTCTGGTTTTTCCTAAATAAATCTTGCTCTCTTTTTTCTTTTTCGTAAGTCATTATTTTCCCTCCAGTTTATTCAGGAGCTTTGTCATGCAAGCTTTCTGTGATTTGGAAAACATATTATTCTGATAATTTAGTGGAAGATTTGAAAAATATGGCCAAGGATGTAAGTATAATTCTACGCTTTAAAAAAAAATCACTTGGTTGTTTCTGGTTTCTAA
The DNA here is from genome assembly GCF_951804945.1 of Podarcis cretensis. Taxonomy (NCBI): domain Eukaryota; kingdom Metazoa; phylum Chordata; class Lepidosauria; order Squamata; family Lacertidae; genus Podarcis; species Podarcis cretensis. The sequence goes on from NC_137181.1 coordinate 23,261,758, forward strand.
ACATACTTAAAAGGAAGTTGGCAGAGAGGAAACAGGGAGCACAGGTCTTATATATATGGATATTTGCTAGCTATTAGCATATTGTTCTACAAAGTGCTAGTTCTAGGCTTGGAGGGCGATCCTTGGGACACTTTTCTGGGTAGGCCCACCTCCTCTTTGTTTACAGCCCCACTGCCAATTGACATGCCCTCTCCCTCTAAGCCTAATCCACACAACCACTCCAGAGGGAAAACACAGGATAGGGGATGTTGCTGCTTCACCTCCTCACTCTTGTCCCTGCATGCTTGGAGAGGGCAGGTGAACAGGCAATGAGAACAAGCAGGAGGAACAGCAGCTCCCCAGGGCTCCAGGGCTCTGTATTTGGCCCCTGCATGGGGTATGGGCCTTTGCAAGCCCCCCAAATCACATAGGTGCTGTCATCATTCAGATGTCAGGTGATTGACAGGTGGCTGGCCCTTGTCCTGGGGGATGGTAGGGGGAAGATAAGAATCTGGACCACAAACCAGATCCACTTCTCTAGCTCTGCTGTACATTCTAGTAATATTATTTGTGAGTTGGCAGTTTATAAATATTCTTGCCAATACACAAATAAATATGGCCTAGAAACTCTATAACAAAGCAGTTGTTATTATGGGCAGATCCACACCATACATTTAAAGCACTGGACTCCTCTCCAAAGAGTCCTGGGAACTGTAATTACGCCCCACCCACAGAGCTACAATCACTAGATACAAGTGGGAGATTTAGGAAGTAGTGCTTGTGGTTTCACTACTGCCTCCCTTAATTCTTCCCTCACTCCTGATTTATATGCACTTTCTTGAGTGTTCAAATAATTTTGCATGCATTTACTCTGTGTTCCTGCCAACAATTTTGTAAGGTGGGTCAGCATTAATATCCCCATATTCAATTTTAAGGCAAAATTTGAACTGAAGAATCTCTTATCTGTTGTGATACAATAGCTCTTATCTGCTAATATCGCATCTGAGACATGCTGTCCTATGAAGCTACAATGGATGTTGCTTGGCCTGTTACCTGCTTATTTGGCAATAAAAGAGCTGTGACCATGCTGCTTTCTGTGTTCCCTCTGACAGTTGTTACCATGTTAGCACACACAAAAACATTCTCAAAAGTTTGGAATGCTGTTACCTGCATTGTGTCTCGCTATATAGCCGAGGGCCCAGGACGCAGCTTCCTTTACTCCAGGGTCAAAATCCTCCAAGCAGATGACCAGTGTGTCTAGTGCTCCACAGTCAACTATCGCCTGGGCTAGCTGGGGAGAATGTTTTCCAACTGCTCGCAATACAAACGCAGCTGCTTTCTTGTAGAAGCGCTGCAGAAGCACCAGGGAGAGGAGAATACACTGCAATTATCTGAGGGTTTTTCTAAGGTCTTGCAAGATAGAAAAACTTTGCACTAAACGATTTTATACAAGTTGAGCAATTTGTTCCTATCACACATGAGGAGCTTTCTGGCGTATTTTTCACTGTGAGAATACTGTATATATAAAGGGAGTATATTTGGGAAAGGGCCAGAGGTCAGGGTCAGAGTAGCTGCTTTGCATGCAGAAGGTCCCCATTTCAATCCCCAGCATCTCCAGCTGGGCTGGGAGAAGCTCCAGTCTAAAATCCTGGAGGGTAGACAAGACTGAGTTTGAGGGCAGGCAGCTTCCTATGTAGGGAATTTTACAGCATGCTCTTGCGAGGTCTCTAGAGGTACATTTGATATGCAGCAGATGACTAAACTGGTCTTTGAACGTCCTAGCAGGTTAGGAAACTTTAAGCTAAAAGTGCAACCCTGCTTCCCCCAGCATGCTACATTGTGGTTTGCCTTGTAGAAGCCAAGCAGAACCTCCCTCTCCCCTCCCACAAGCCACAGTCATGTCCGTATACTTTATTACAGCCAAGCAATATTCCCCAAGCAGCAACCCATCTGTGCTTTGAAGGGACTATCCAACAGACTGTTCGTTCTCAGTACCCATCTATAACTCGGAGTAAAAGTATGAACAAACTGCTGGTTTGAAGTACAGCATTGGCAGTGTTTTTAAAGGAAAACAGATACTCAGGAGTCAGATACTCCAGTTCTTTCATGTGCTGGGAGAGTGAACACAAGCTCCTCCAGACCGCTCAACTAGACATCCCGTTTTGGGGGCTGTGCTCTTGAATAAGAGCATAGTGCCCCAAAATGAACATTTTGGGGGTGTTGTGCTCTTGAACAGGTCATGTGACTCACGCAGTGAGTGAGCCCCAGAAGATGGGCGTTCCAGTTTCCCGCTGCAACACATTGGAGGGTATGACTCCTCCCTTCCACCAGCTGTCTAAAATGATGGGTACTGTGGGGGAACCACAACACCTCTAGAGGTGAAGGTCCATTTCTCTATCACACAAAATGGTTGGGGCCAGTTGTACTGTGCCTGAACCAAGGCAAAGTCACAGCTGACTTCCCCGTCATCCTGCTATACAGTTGTACCTCAGCTCCCAAACACCTTGGGAGTCTAACGTTCCAGCTCCTGAACGATCAGAAACCAGAATTGAGTGTTCTGGTTTTCGACCGTTCTTTTGGAAGCCAAATGTCCGATGGGGCTTCCATGGCCTCCAATTGGCTGCAGGCGCTTCCTGCAGCCAATCAGAAGCTGCGCTTTGGTTTCCAAAAGTTTCAGAAGTCGAATGGACTTCTGGAACAGATTCCGTTCAACTTCCGAGGTACGACTGTACGTATTGGAAATCAGTGTGGTAAAAGGTGGACAAGCTCCACCATTTCAACACAGGCCCATGTAGAGCTTGCCTGAGGCCCAAGGTGGGAGTCTTGTTAGAATAAAGTTATGAACTCAAACAAAAAAGCAGCCCATCCCTGGCAGGGGAACCTGGCCAGCTTAGCCCTCCAAGGCCTGAGGTAAGTGTACCCGGCTACATCGCCCTCTCTGCACAGGCCTCTTTCAACAGATGCATACACAAAGAGGTGAGAATGACTAAAAGGATGGAACCTACTTTACAGATTGTGAGGGCCAACCAGGAAAGTGAGAGGGTGTGATTTTGAGGTTGTGGTGCAACTAGGCCTCAGCAGGTCATCAGCACCCCTGAAATGATTTGCCTAGCTACTGTCCATGCACACATATTGCAAAGAATTGTGCAAGGCTTGCATATCAGAAACATACTATCTAAACAAGACTCCTACTTTTAAAAATAATGAGAAAATACCATAAGAATGGTCAGTGTGAATAGACCTTGATCTTGAAACAGGAAAAAATAAACCCTGTCAGCAGTTGCTGCGTGTCAAACACCAATACTACAAAGACTGGCTATAAAATATTGCAAAATGTTGATGGTTGCTCAGAGGACAACAGTTTAAGAGTGCCAGCATTATTATTAGCAAGTACTTGTATGTGCATCAGAGCATGCATATTATTACTTTCAAATAATTATGTTTTAAGCAGGAGGCTGTGTTTCAAAGGCTTTTTAATATCGGTTGGTAAAATCTGCAGGGAGGCCTATCTATGCAATTCCCATTCATTTCACTGGTGCCTGCACAGCTAAACTCCCAAAGGACTGCATCCATTATTATTATTCAAAATGAACTACTTCTGAAATAATACACATTACAAAGCGTCACAGACCCAGGGGCTGATGTCACTGCACCAACACGCTTCACACACTCAGAGCCAGCTCAGGGATAACTTTTAGCATTGGAGAAAAAATAAGACTAACCAAATTTCACATCAGTGCTGAGACTTTAATAGCTGCCACATTTTATGCCAAACCATGAAGAAATGCCCAAGCAGCTGGTACTGATGTAAAGTCTGTGCACCCCTTTTTCAGTGTCTGTTTACCATAGAGAGATTTTCAATCTTACCAGCTATCTTCCTAAGGAACCATTTATCTGAGTAACAAGCAGAAGAAAAGATTCACTAGTGAGAATGTTTTTATAGCTCAGGGCAAAACTGAGCATTTTTGACAGGGAAAAGATTTTACAGAAAAACAGAAGACAACGTAAGATCAGACAATAAATACCAAAGCAGCAACACAAATTTAGCTGAAACACTGCAGGGATGTGAGAAATACCATGTTCGGTACTTCATTCATTCTAGAGTATTCTTGGTTCCAAAAGGAAGTTATTAGTTCACTGATAGGAAAATAAGTATAGCCAGAAAGCACAGCTTATATAAGGAATTCTGGATTCCAAAGAGGGTCCTTGTTTAAAGGAGAAGAGAGCAGGAACAAGCAGCATTCTATGCAAGCAGCAAAAGGGCGAGGATGAGAAAACCAAGGACTGTACAGGCAAGACGTAGCTGCCCTGCCTGATGCTTTGCTGGTGATTTTAAAAGACATGGCATCCAACACCAGGTTGGAACCTGGAAACCCTAAGACTACAACTCCTATCATCCCTGATTATTGGTCATGCCAACAGGGGCTAATGTGAGCTGAAGTACAACAAGATCTGGAGGGTACAAGGTTGGGAAACATTGTAACAGGTCCTTAAAGTCCCTTTTCTGTCAACTTCATTGAGTTGGTCTTTAAAAAAAGAAATAGCCGGAGGATGCATGTACCCCAGCAATCTGGTGCAAGACCTACACCATGTCACAAATGCCATGCATGTTGTACACTATTTCAAGAAGATCAAAATGATTGAACTACTTGACTATATAATACAACCTATTTATCAGCAAATATAAAAGTTTTAAAAAATATTTTGCTACTCAAACACAAATACATTTGATATTACACCGCTAAGGGTTTCTAGACTCTCATGTGTTGTAGTATCATTTATGCTACAAAATTTAGTCTTACGTGCATTTTACTTAGTCACTGTTAACAAATAGCTAATTACGGGGTGGTTTTTTCCAATTATTTCATTTATAAAACAACCTTCTCCATGCCATCACTTCATTAAACAGTTCAGGAAATAAAATTACCGGTAATATACTTCAGCTAATGAAGTAAGAATAAAATCTTTTCCTTTTCCTTTTTTTTAAAAGGGTCATTAAATTACAATTATGGACACCTTCTATCAAGAGGGATCAATGCACTAAGCATGTATGTTGTGGCAATGACAAAACATGAATCTACAGAGTCTAATTAAGACAGAATAGTTTTTCATTAAAAATCATAATGTATACAATCTATAAAATATACATAAAACAGGTACATATATTAAACATAAACATAAGGCAGAAGATTTTAACCCCATATGGCAGTGAGAAAAGGCTTCTTTAAGAAAATAATAGTTCCTTACATTCTGCTCAGCCAATGAATACACGAGCTGTGGAAGAATATCTCCCTTAACTACAGCTTCTGCCAGGTCATCATTATAATTGGCAAGTCTCCCAAGGGCCAAAGCAGCTGTCTGTTGAATATTTGGAACCACATCCAATAGGAGCGGCCTCAGCAGAGCCATTACACCTGAGTTACGAGAAAGGAGGGAAAGTCCACACAGTAATTAGAGAAACGAATCAAATGCTACTTTTAAAAGAGAAAAATAAAATAAAATAAAACACACTGAATGCTAACGTTAAGGAAATCTGCTGCAAGTAAACCTAAGCTCTGTGTTAAGAACCATTCCTGGAGTACACATTTTACCTATCCAAAGTGGGCGACACCATTAGGAACTGGGGAGAAATTCAATTCAGTTCACATTTAAAGGCCAACATACCTAATTTACCCTTCTTGAAGCATATGAGAACCAAAACAATATGAGAACCATCCTTTGTAATCCATATTTCCTCAAAATTTGTGATGCATGTCCCCAAGCATGCATATATTAGGGGAAAGTGTGTGTTAGCATGAATATAATGGTGAAGAAAAAAACAAAAATGCAAAGACACAGTAATCACAACCTATGATATAGTTTTATACTGCTAAATTATTAAACTAATTTTCTGAGATATTAATACTAATGTGGCTTGTTGATATTGCACAAATGCAGCTGGTGAAGCAAAAGAGACCATCTGATGATGTTCTTGCAGGCTTCCCATAGGCATCCGATTGACCACTGTGTAGTGTAGTGGTTAGAGTGTTGTACTAAGACCAGAGACCAGGATTCACATCCCCTCTCAGTCATGAAGCTCACCAGGTGACCTTGAGCCAGTCACACAATTGTTATGAGGGAAAAACCGGGAAGGGGAATAGTATGTGCCACTCTGAGCTCCCTGAAAGAAGTGTGGGGTATAAATTGAACAATAAACAAACAAACAAACTCAACCTATACCACATTCTTCAAATCCAGCAAAACTTCCAACCGCTTAAGTCAGCTTTTTAGTCAATATGAAGAACACTTCTTCAGCACAAACACACAACAGTCAGTTTGTAGTTTTTCACTGGCCAGTGATTCATTTCTAGAAAAAGAGATGCGCCAGATCTAATCTCTTCCTGTAAAGTCACATTCTGGGACACAGAAACCTGTCACCTAATCTCAGATACGGTTTTGACTACTCATAGTGAAAGGAGGGCGCCCATGCGGAAGTTTCCTCCAAAGCAAATGCCACCTTCACTGTTGGAACTACTGCAATCCCAATAATGGGGCCGTCTCCTCCCTTCATTGACGCTATTTGCCTTAGGAAAAGAGTTGAAAAAATCCACACATCACCTCACAAAAACCAGTTTCCACTGGGTACACCACAGTGGTCTGAAATTTGCCTGTGCCCGCTTCCTGCCCATGGCCACCTGGTGGTGTGCAGCTGCTGACACATGCAAAACTCAACTCTTTGGCACACAGCTGCAAATTTCTTGGGGCACCCAAGAAAGGCCACCACTTCCCATGGCTCCTGCTGAACACAACCAGCTGGCTCTGGAGAGGGAGCTGCCACGTAGGAATTCCAAACAGCTTTGTGCAATATCAGCTTGAGTGGGTAGACTTCTATCCTCTGAGAGAGCCCTTGTCTGAATCTGTTGTTGAATGACAACCTCTATTGTCAATCAGCAAGATGCTCACCCTCCCCTCCCCCAAACACACTGTATTTGAATGACAGGTGTAAAATTTAAAATGTTCGGAAGCAGAGAGAACTAGCTTAAAATCATTGGGGGCGGGGAAAGAAGAGGATTAGAAAAATGGAGATCTCAAAATGGAGATCTGCATTATCTCAAGAGGATTACAACTGGTTCTTGTATGAGAAGAGGAGGCTATCGGCTTTTTCTCTGTGGTCACTTCCCATGCTGTAACCAGGAACACTGGAGCAGAAATGTTTGCATGTGGGAAGAGTTGGCACAATGGTGACTTTCCATGCCAATACTACATTTTTGTCTGGGAATAAGGAGCAATGTCCCATGTGAATTTCACGTCCTAATGTCAGCAGAGCATTATGGGATGGAGTCAAAAGGAAGCAGTAACCACATTGCTCCCAGAATGAAAGCACTGCCCTTTCAAAACAATGTAATTTAATCAGCAATTTTGGTCTTCTTTTTTCCGCCTTCTTTTTTTGCTCTAGTCTTTTGTAAAGTAAGCCTGTACTTACTCAAATAAATTATCCCACCCATCCAAAAAAACATTCCCAGGACAGTACATAATAAAATATGCAAAATAATGTAAAATACAACAACAAAATTCAGTAAAATATTAAGAAAATAATAAAGCACAGGTGTTCTAAAGACACATGTACCCAATATGCATAAGACTGCACCGTTGTACATTGTGGTAATTAATCTGGAATAAGTATGACATTCCATTTGTACTCACATGCAAGTCTAAATTCCCATCTTACCCAACCACAAACAAAAGGGTGAGAAAATTTGTCCTTTAAAGATTTTAAAGGGCAGTTCATCTGTGTTAACTGTCTTAAATATGAGCCCACCAATTTACTTCAGCTATCTTGCAGCCACTACCCTAAAATAACCTAGTTTACCCAACCACTATGGGCCATGAGCTGCTTGGCAGTTTATGATTAATTACAGGAACCAATGTAAAATGACTTAGTTCACAGAAAACATGTCAGTGGGCTTAGGTAGGGAGCACTAAGGCCTAAACAAAGGTTGTCACTGTGAACTATCTGGAGATGTTCCAAGGACACGTGAGGCCTGTTGTAACATCATGATTTTGGTGTTTTTTAATGTTAAGCTTCTAGATCTCAGCATTACACTGAGTATTTTGAAAACAGAAACAGTGCATGTCTCAAAAAACAGAATTTAAAATTTAAAATAACTAATATCTTAAAATTTAATGAGAATTTAAAAAATGCAACTCCCTTCATTATCTCAAAAAGGATCTGCAGTTGGTGTCTGTGGTGTGCAAATATGTTTAATTCAAACTGATAAATGAATTAATTAGTTAAAGGGCATATGATCAATAAAAATAATTTAATTGGTTGTGCAGACCTAGTTAATTTAGGAGACCTAAAAATAGAATAGTACTCACCTCATCTCACTGTGGTGATAACAGTGTTCCAAATATCTAAATGATTTTTAAAAGGTGGTCTAATTCTGTATAGAAACATATGCTAATATGCTTCAATTACAGCAAAGAAGAAATGCAAAAAATTCCATTGTGTGATCCAAAACTTAAGTATGTGTCATATCAGCCCATCAGAATGTCCTAAAGGAATAACACCACATTGTGCTACATATATGAGAAACAACTTAACTGGGGAACAACCTCTATAATCTATTCCCTTCGGATAGCAATTATAAGCAACCCTCAGCGACTCTTGTTTATTTATATACTTAATTACAGTAGCCCTCACAGCACTTGTGCTGAGTCAAAGCTAGACAATGGAACAGTCCCTGTGTAAAAGATTTAGCATATGCCTACTGTGTGATGCAAAGTTTTTTGAAGCAGTATGTTCTGTAGATAAGTGAAACTATCCAGAGAGAATACCAAAATTACTCAGTGGTAGTGTTCAGCCACAGTTTCTGACATGTACTTCTGATTTTCTTTTTATTAAAAAAAAAAAAAACCCTGCTGAGCAGGAAAAAAATAAGTCACTTGAATGAAAAGAACAAATATGAACTAAAGCTTGAGTTTATGTGCATAATCAAGTGCCATGATAGCAGTTTATGAAGTTATGAACAATATGGAGAGAGAAATCTTTCTCCCTCTGTCATAACACAGGAACTCAGGTCACCCAATGAAGTCAATTTACAGTAGATTCAGGGCAGAAAAAAAGAAAATGCTTCTTCACACTACACATAATAAACTTAGGGAATTCACACACATACACCAAAGATATGATGATGGCCGTTGGCTTAAATGACCTTTTTAAAGGATTAAACAAAACTCCTGGCAGCTGGGCCTATCAACAACTAGCTAAATAAAATCTCCATCTACAAAATCAGAATATTTCTGTTTTTTTTTTTTTATAATAATTTTTATTAATTTTCCACACAAATAATAAAGAACAGTATAAAACAATACAACTTCAAGCTCATCAGTTCATACCCTTCTTTCTTTGACTTCCCCATACCTCCCCATCCCTGCATCCTTATTTAATAATTCTTTAGCAACCCTTAGGTCCGTTGTCTTAATTCCCTTTCATAAAAATTTCTTAAGTTTTTTTTTGTTTACTGCTGCAATTCTTTACTTCTTACCCCCTGACATCTTAACACTCCTCAATTTTGCAATTATTTTTAAGATATATTTTGAATTTCTTTCAGTCCTCTTCCATTGTCTCTTTCCCCTGGTCCCGGATTCTGCCCGTCATCTCAGCCAGTCCCATAAAGTCAATCACCTTTGTTTGCCATTCTTCCAGAGTAGGTAGTTCTTGCGTCTTCCAATACTTTGCCAGTAGAATTCTTGCTGCTGTAGTGGCATACATAAAGAAAATCCTATCCTTCCTTGACACCACTTGGCCCACCATGCCCAAAAGGAAAGCCTCTGGTTTCTTAGGAAAAGTCCACTTAAGGACCTTCTTAATTTCATTATAGATCATTTCCCAGAAAGCTTTAACCTTTGGGCAGGTCCACCAAAGGTGGTAGAAAGTGCCTTCAGTCTCATTACATTTCCAACACTTATTACTAGGCAAATGATAAATTTTTGCAAGCTTGACTGGGGTCATGTACCACCGGTAGATCATTTTCATAATATTTTCTTTTAAGGCATTGCATGCAGTAAATTTAATACCGGTGGTCCATAACTGTTCCCAGTCAGCAAACATAATATCATGACCGATATCTTGTGCCCATTTAATCATAGCTGATTTCACCATTTCATCCTGTGTATTCCATTTTAACAGCAAGTTATACATTTTTGATAAGTTCTTAGCATTGGGTTCCAACAGTTCTGTTTCTAATTTTGACTTCTCTTTCTGAAATCCTATTTTCCTGTCCTGTTTAAACGTCTCATTTATCTGATGGTAGTGCAACCAGTCTCGAACCTTTAGCTTTAATTTCTCATAGCTCTGAAGTTTCACCCTTTCGCCATCATATTCTAAAATCTCATGATATTTTGGCCATTTAGAATCCATATTAAGCTTTTTTACTTCCCTAGCTTCCATTGGTGACACCCACCTAGGGGTTTTACTTTCCAACAAATCTTTATATCTAATCCAAACGTTATACAATGCTTTCCTTACAATATGGTTTTTAAAGCTTTTATACACCTTTACCTTGTCGTACCATAAGTATGCATGCCAACCAAAACTATTATCATACCCTTCCAGATCCAAAATGTCAGTGTTCTCAAGAAGTAGCCAGTGTTTCAACCAGCAGAAAGCTGCTGATTCATAATAAAGTCTTAAGTCCGGCAGGGCAAACCCCCCTCTATCCTTTGCGTCAGTTAAAATCTTAAATTTAATTCTGGGCTTTTTGCCCTGCCAGACAAATTTTGATATGTCTTTCTGCCACTTCTTGAAACAGTCCATCTTGTCCACAATCTGCAACGTCTGGAATAAAAACAGCATTCTAGGCAGTACATTCATCTTAATAGTAGCAATTCGGCCTAACAAGGAAAGTTTCAACCTTGACCATATTTCCAGATCCTTTTTAACTTCTGACCAACATTTTTCATAATTATCCTTAAATAAGTTCACATTCTTAGATGTTAAGTTTACCCCCAGGTATTTTACCCTTTTTGTTATTTCCAAGCCTGTTTCATTCTGAAAACTCTCTCTTTCTTCCATTGTTAAATTTTTTTCCAAAACTTTCGTTTTTTGTTTATTCAATTTAAAACCTGCTACTCGACCAAATATTTCAATTAGTTCTAATACTCTTTTAGTGCTAGTATCTGGCTGTTGCAAAGTCAATACTAGATCATCTGCAAATGCTCTTAATTTGTAGTGTCTAACTCCGACCTGAACTCCTTTAACCAACTGGTCCTTTCTAATCATGTTTAACAAAACCTCCAGGACTGATATAAAAAGCAAAGGGGATATTGGGCATCCCTGCCGTGTACCTTTTTCTATAGGTATTTCTTCTGTTACCACATTGTTTACAATTAACTTGGCCTTTTGTTGAGAATATATTGCACCTATACCGTTTTCAAAACCTTGGCCTACCCCCATCCCTTGGAGATTCTTTTTCATAAAAGTCCAACAGATATTGTCAAAGGCTTTCTCCGCGTCCACAAAAATCAGAACTGCTTTCCTGTTAATGTCAACATCCAGCAACTCCAAAATGTCTATAATGTTCCTCACATTGTCTGACATATGTCTACCTGGGAGAAAGCCTGTTTGGTCCTTATGAATCTCTTCTATCAACACTCTTTTCAATCTTTTTGCCAAAATGTCTGCAAAAATTTTGTAATCCACATTGAGTAAAGATATAGGGCGGTAGTTTTTGACCTGGTTCTTCTCAGTCTCTGTTTTCGGTATAAGTGAGATGAAAGCCTCTTTCCACGATTCAGGTGCCTTTTTCCCCTTCAAAATTTCATTGCAAACTTCCTTCAATGGTTGTATCAGCCATTCTTTCAGCATTTTGTAATATTTGGCCGTCAGGCCATCTGGTCCTGGTGATTTTCCCAATTTCATATTTTGGATGGCACCCTCTATTTCTTATTCTGTTATTTCCTCATTTAAGATCCTTTTACTTTGTTCTGGAATTTTTGGTAGACCGTATTTTCTGATAAATTCTTCTATTTCTTGTTCGTTGATTGGCCCTTGTGCATACAATTTCTTAAAAAAACTTTGAAAACAATTGTTTATCTCATTGGGTTTGTAGATAATTTTTCCATCCATTTCTAGACTTGTTACAGTGTTCATTTTCTGCCTTTTTTTCAGTTGCCATGACAGAAGTTTCCCGCATTTATCCGCTGATTCAAAAGTTCTTTGTCTCATTTGCTTTATCTTCCATTCTATTTGTTGGTTCATAAGCTCCATGTACTGCATCTGATAAAACTTTATTTCTCTCAAAATCTCATGGGACTTTGGTTTGAATCTCAGCTTCTTCTCTCCTTCTTTTATTTTTTCTAAAATTTTTTCCTTCTTCTCATTTTGTTGCTTCCTCTTTATAGAATTTTGTTGAATTAGAAAACCTCGCATCACGGCTTTGCTTGCGTCCCAAATTATTCTTTTTTCCACATCTGTTTTCCTGTTGATCTCAAAATAGTCTTTTAATGTTTTAAGGGCCTTCTTGTGGATCTCTTCATCCTTAAATAGGGTGTCATTCATTCTCCATCTAAAAGATCCAGTTGTTGTTAGTTTCATCTCCATCTTCACCGCATTATGGTCGGAGCACGTTTTTGGACATATTTCTACTTTTTTTGTTCTTGACGCCAGACTGCTAGAAATCCAAATTTGGTCTATTCTTGTCCATGTCATTTTTGCTTCAGAAAAGAAAGTTCCCTCTCTCTCTAGAGGATTCCTTATTCTCCAGATATCAATCAAATCCATTGTTTCAGTCATTTCGAAAAAGATCTTTGGTAATCTCCCTTCTTTTGAAATCACTTGTCTCTGTGCTTTATCCATGTTTGTTGAGACAACTCCATTCATCAAAATCAGAATATTTCTGAATACCCCCACTAACAGGAAATGACAACCACCTTCATGTCCAATTTGTAAGCATTTAGCAGGCCACCACTGAAAGCAGAATACTGGGCATCTTCAGCAGACCTTAGTCTCATCCAGAAAGGCTTTTCAAAAAATAATCACTACTACTTCTTCTTCTTCTTCTTCTTCTTCTTCTTATTATTATTATTATTATTATATTGCCGCTGCTATTGCTATTACTAACATCACTTCCAAAATATCAAAATAAGACATGATAGAGGAAGGTAAGCAATATACATTTAAAGCAGCCTAGTTAAAAGGAAAACAAAATGTTATCTTAAAAAAGAAAATCTTTACAGATAGAAATCCAATTCAAAATACAATAAGCTCCATAAAATATCATTAGTACCTAAACAAAAGAACGGAGAAAGGAGCTACATCCTCACACCCCTCTCTCCCCTGCAACACAGCAACCACTTCCAAAATGCATCCTTAGCAATCCTCCCTAGCCAAGCCTCACTCTCATGCGTTCTCATCATTTAGAACACTCGTGAACAACGTTCTTGAATGAGCACACCTTTACCTTTTCCCACACCAGAAAATATCTGCTATTTGTCCCAATGCAAAAAAAAAAAAAAAAGCACTCGGAGAATACAATAGCAAAACCAAAACCTGGCCAGTACCCCTGAAACCTGATGGACCCCAAACTAAGACCTGGTGGAGATTGGGACAAGAGGAGAAAATTTTGGAAAAGCAATCTCAGCCCTGTCCAATGCTGTGTCTTAGGTGAGGCCTTAACTAATGGAGGGAAAGGCAAAGAGGAGAAATAAAAGAATGAGGTTTTCAGAAAGGGGCGGGAAGGATTCAGACCAACCAACCAGGAGGCAGGGAGAAGTGTTGCCATGGCGGAGGAGAAGAGAGCAACGTCAAAGTGTGGGAGTGTCTAAACCCATTGTAGGATAACAGGTCAGAACTGTGGTCACCAGACACAACCTGACTTGTGTGCCTTAAGGTAATCTGTTGTCTTCAGGTGCAGCACACCAAGGGTGGGGAACCTTTTTGGCTCAGTGGGACAGACTGTTAACTGTGAGCCCCACCCCTGTGAGCCAACTTTGAGGGGTAGTTGATTCATGAAGTCAGCTGAATGACAGGTGAGTTGTCCCTCCGACCTGTCAAAATCCCTGTGCAGTCCTTTCCCTCAGGCTGCAAAATGTCTTAGGATGGTCCTGGGGAGACAAAACTCTCCATCCATAGAAAGCTGCCTTATACAATGGAATCTTGGTTCTCGAATGCCTTGGTACTCAAACATTTCGGCTCCCAGTTTTCGAACGTTTTTTGGAAGCCGAACATCCGATGCAGCCATCGTCTATTGTTTCCAGGGCGCCTGCAACAATCGGAAGCCGCGCCTTGGTTTTCAAACGTTTCGGAAGTCGAACAGACTACCAGAATGGATTAAGTTTGAGAACCAAGGTACCACTGTACTGAATCAGACCACTGGTCCATCTTGCTCAGTATTATCTACACTGACTGTCACCTTCTGCATGCAAAGTGGAAGGGTATTCTATATTCTGAGAGTAATCTTATATTCTCAGGAGGAAGATAAAATCCCAGTGGCACTTGTGGACTCTAAGAAACAGGGGGCTCTAAAACTCCCCTACGGTTGATTGGGGGGAAGAGAGGATAGAGATAGTTTCAGAGAGATTAAATGCAAGCAAGGAAACACTGCTGGAAATGTGCCTGCAATCAGTGCTGACTGGCTCAGAAGAGATACTTCACCACCCCCATTTTAAAAGGCCTGGCCACCAGCTGCCTATAATGATGCATATTGAGACCAAACCTCCAGATCTGAAACTGCCAAAAGGATATAGATATGCTTAAAAGGCAATGCCTGAAAGAAAATATTAAACGCAGAAACAGACCCGGAACATAAATCACAGCAGGGCAGAAATAAAAAGTTGATGGGCAAATTGCTTGCCAATATTTTAGCAGCATTTTCATCAGAAGAAGTGCTTCTCCCCACCCCTACGCCACCTCCATATGTCGGGACCTGAGCATCCAACATCTGCAGCCTTTCATCGGGCTGAAGGGTAGCACTCCCAAGAGAACACAAGGAAAAGTCTACATAGGAGGCAGTGGCGTAGCGTGGGTTGTCAGCACCCGGGGCAAGGCAAGTAATTTGCGCCCCCTAACCCGTGGATTTGCGCCCCCTATCCCGTGGATTTGCGCCCCCTAACCGTGGATTTGCCCTAACCCCAGATGTTGCGCCTGGTGCGGCCGGCCCCCCCTGCACCTCCCACGCTACGCCACTGATAGGAGGATATGGTGGCAAAAGGGCTTCTAAACTAAAGGCATCACATTCTCCCACATACGACATAATGCTCCCCCCAAGAGGAGCTCTTCCCTTGAAGGCTGCATGTTGCCAGCTGTGAGACATTCAGCAAGGATGCCTGCTTTTACTGCCGCAATGGGATGGGAAATGACTTGCTGACTTTTCACCGCTACAAAGCAAAGGAACTAGACTACCTTTCCTTCAGATGTTGACAACTCTATGCAAATGGAATGGTTCAAATTGATCCCCAAAGCCTTTTTTATCAGTATTCAAATTACAGGGGGGCAGTAATTTTGTGGTGCCCTTCCAGCTACCATTTTTAGAAGGTGGGGTATGATTTAGCTAATATTGAGAGGAAGGACAGGGGATGGAATATGGATTTCACTAAAGCGCCCCCTCCTTTCCTCCTAGAATTCAAGCATTGGTTTTTATACACTGTGGTTCTGCCGCAAATGACAGTGTGCTAGGGATTAAGCCACAGCTGAGGATCTTCCCCTGGAATCTTAGCAAAGACCAAACCTGAACACTGGGCGGGAGGTGAGACTTAAATCAACATTGGGATTATTTAAATTCCCATGTTGTATTGTGGCATGTTGACTCATATTTTATTTACAGATTTGAATCTTCGTTTTAGTATAGCTGCCTGCCCAAACCTCTAGGGATAGGTGGGCAAGTAGTCTAGATCAGTAGACTGATAGAGGAATATACAGATAATGAGTCTTCCCCCTTCCTCTTCCTCTTCCTTCTGTAACATGGAACCCAAACCACATAGAGAGGATCTCTGCATATGTTTGCATTCACTGTAAAAGTGCAGAGACCTGTCTGTGCAAGGCAACTGGAGGCAACTTGGGCTATTCTATTTTTAAACTCAGTTAGTACCATATATCTGTTATCACAACTGCCAACTGTTACTGAAGGAGCAGAACAAATCCACAGCAGGATCCAAGATTAGTATCCCAAGAAACATAGCAGAGAATCCAATTGCCTGTGAAGTGCAGCTTCTAAACTGATGGGTAGTAAATTTTACTCAGAGTAGACCCACTGAAATTAATGGACCTAACATAGTCACATTCATTAATTTCAGCAGGACTACTTGGAGTAAAACTTAGTTGAATACCGCCTATATATTTATTTATTGCGTTTACATTTTTTTTATTACTTCTCCAAGGAGCTCAAGGTGGCCTACATGGTTTCCTCCCTCCTCAGTTAATCCCCACAAGAAGACTATGAGGCTGGTTAGGCTGCAACACTGACTGGCCCAAGGTCATCCAGTGAGCTTTGTGGCTAAGGGGGGATTTGAACCCTGGTTTCCCAGGTCCTACACTCTGACCTCTACACCACACTTGGCTCTCAGTATTGTTACACCGCCTTTCTGAAAATTACCAAGGTGGCGTAGGCAGATCAAGGTCAATAAAAACATCACAGTGAACAACGCCACAGAAAAATTAAAAGGTCAGATTTAAAAGATGTGCCTATACCTTTTCTAAAAACAGTTGCACTCTGAATAAATTTGTTGGTCTCTTCCTCACTGGGGATAGTCATGTTCCAGCCCCTACACCAAATAATTGGTTGTACTCTTGTGCTGGGATTCCTTTATTTGGTAATAAGCACATCAGAACACCATTTTATATCCTACTTCCAATTTCAGAGAGCGTCTGCACTTTTGAAACCGAAACAACAGTGACAAGCCCAAGAGAGGGAAGAACCAGCAGACTCAGGAAAACCCCAAGGTTTTCAGAAGCACCCAAAAAAAAAGTATGGGGGGGGGAACCTAAGGGAGGGGAATCCCAAAACAACCCAGTGAGGGACTATACACAATCAGTGGGGACAAAATGTGTACTGATTGCTGGGGGGAAACAGAAACCAAATGCTAAGAAAGAAGAGCTAAAAAGGGAGAAAGAGACAAACAGATATAAAAAAGCTTAGACAGACCAATCTCATTGTCTGGATATGTCATTTTCTGGCTCACGCTGAGAAGCTATTTTTACATGTCCTCAGGGATGGAAATGAGAGCTGCCTATGGTAATTGATGGAGAAATTCAATATTTTAATATAGCTACGATTGGGCACCAGTATGTCCAAGCCACACACACAGCAGCAGCAGCAGCAAAGAGAAGACTTCCCACTCTTTCTAACTCAGTTCTTATTTAGTACAGAATATTAAAAGAACAACCCTACAAATGCCAAGCAAATGCAATTAATAGTCCATTTTCCAAAATGGCTAATGACAGACAAGTACCGTAATGTGTGGTTCACACTGCATACTAGGCTCTGACTGGTTCACAACAACCCTGCAGTGTTGTCCAGTGATATTAGATCCCCTACTGCTCATGGGGAGTTGAACTGAAGCTGATTGTAACAACCCTTGATTTTGTTCCCCGCACTGCAGGCTGGGCAGTAGTAAACAACAACTCTCCAGTATAACTCACTGCTTTACTCCTATCACTCCTAGAAGGGCTGCACTGCAAGTAGCTTACAGCAGCACAGCAATGTCACTGTGAACACTGCAAGGCAGAAATGAGGCTAAGGCTGGCTTGCACTTCCCATCAAGAGTCTCACATATCTCTCAGGTTGCAGCAAAGGCCATTCTACTTACATTGCCCTCCCTCTAGGCCAAATCAAGCATTCAACTGCATGCCGCAACCTTAAGCTGTACTGAAGGATGCAGACTGGTTACAAATTTAAAATGTTCAAAAACTACCGGTACTTCTTTTTTATTTGCAGATGGTTTAAGACCCAAGTTAGAGCACAGACTTTCTTGATATTAATTTTTGCTTGTTTTCAATCCCCTTAGCCACAGGATCAGGTCACACACACACACACCAGGGACACAATACAACATTTTGTTGTGTGGCCCTACTTGTTCCCTCTGATAATGAAATTCCAAGGGCTTCATCAAAGCTGAGGCTGTTGAAGTGGCCAGAGACCATCTTGGCTGTGAGCCCTGGAAGATCTGCTCCCTGCTTTTCTGGCCTGACTGACTGACTCCAGCTACAAAAGCTGCTAGACAATTCTTGTGGTATTGCTTAGGCTGTTTTGTTGGGGGTTGTTGTTGTTAACTTATACATATTCATTTTTAGTTATTATTAGGGTTTATGTGGAAATGATTTCAATTTGATTGTGTACTTTCTGATGTGGCTTATTTTTTGTTTGTGGCTTTTGTTACGTTTGTAATTATGTAAATCTTGTCATCTTGTGAGCCATCTTGAGCATGGTTTTAACTATGGAAAGGCAGCATACAAATAAAATTATGAACGTGATGGTGAAGTTTTATTCCTCCTGTAGCCAAAGCAACAAAATCCACACATAAGAGGGATGTATCAGCAGACTTGGGGGAACATCTAGGGTTTGTAGAATTAAGAAGAAGCAGCAGCAGCCCCAAAAATCGGTTCAGTCAGGACTGAACATGGGGAACAGAAAACTGGGTGAAGAGGGGAATGGAATGCTGTTGAGGAGAGCATGGCTGGCAGGCTGAAAAGCTGAAGAGGAGCATGGCACTCCATCTTGTTAATGTTAAACCGAATTCTACCGAAAAACCAGTATATTAGATTAGAATTGGGTCTAATGCAACCACGCACTTCTGGTGTGGATCAGTAAGACAGCACAGATTTATTCTTTTGTGGGGTAAGCTCTGATTACAAATTAATCATGGATGACCCCCATGCTGTGCTCAGGCTCCCCTCTCTCTCCCAATGCCTGGTATGCTTATCTGATTTAATCCTTACCTAGCACTTTGATATAGCCACTCTAGGGTGTGTGTTTTAGCTTATATACTGTTCCAGGCGACAGAACAGGAAATGACTTCATGACTGTCAGAAGGCCAGCCAATCTGCACAACCAGCAGAATCAGGGGCATGCCTTCCACTAGGCTAGGTGAGGAGGCAACCTTAGGTAGTAGCAGCAAGGCGTTGGTAGTTGTTTTATGTGCCACGTGGCCTACCCTGCACCTGCTGCTGCCCTCAGGTGCAACTGAAGACACCCTCCCATCACTAGCATTTCATTAAGATTCAATTGCCAATTTGCCTGCCTTCTGTATATGGAGTTGTGGGTGGAAATGCGGGTGAAGGTGCATCTCCCCTGCCTCAGGCTGCAAAATATATTGGGCCAACCCTGGGAAGGAGTTGCTCCCAAGCTCAATTCTCTTATGTTGGTTGTATGTATACAGAGAAAGCTCTTAGTGATAGATAAGCTGATAGCAGAAGGAGATAATCACAATTCTTTTCCTTTTCAGTGCCATATAAATAGCTTCATTCCAGGCTTGGTTTTTATTTAGAGGCAGCATAACAGATTTCTCTGTTGTAGGCTAGACAAGTGTTTCTCAAAGTGAATTTCATATTCCTTTATGGAAATAATTAACTACGCTCATTTTCTGCCGTAAGAGTTTCTAGTCAAAATATGACCACTGTACCAATTCATTACAGTCAGAAGATTTGGACAAGAAAATCCTACTTTTAACAACAACAACAAATATTTAGTCAAGAATAATCACAGTGGAAAAATATGTTGTGATGCTTGTCATTTCTTTGTAGGTTAATTTAGTGATGAAGAAAGAGCTTAACAGCACTGGAAAGAGCTATGCATGAGGGTGTGATGAGGAGTGTTAAGCACCCCAAACCAGGGAGGCAGAATCTGTATTCCCTGAACACACTGGTAGAAATACTGACATAATTCACCATTCCATGCATGGGCCTTATATTCTGAGAAAGACTGAAAAATATGACACTAAAATGTGCTGCTTCACCTGATTACTACATTCGTACCTCAGAAGTTAAACGGAATCCGTTCTGGAAGTCCATTCGACTTCCAAAATGTTCGGAAACCAAGGAACTGCTTCCGATTGGCTGTAGGAAGCTCCTGCAGCCAATCAGAAGCTGCGGAACCCGCATCAAATGTTTGGGTTCCAAAGAACACTCGCAAACCGGAACACTCACTTCCAGGTTTGCGGCATTCGGGAGACAAAAGGTTTGACTCGCAAGGCGTTCGAATTCCAAGGTGCAACTATACTGAGTAAAAACTGGATTTCCCAGTTTGGTTAGTTGCAGTCTGTCAAATGTCCTTACTTAAAGAGGTTGTCCTTGTCTTGAAAGGATATACAGTATCTTCTTCTACACTACATATTTGTAAATCAGACCTGCACTTGTGGCATATGGGAAGCTCAGTTCACTAGCCACGTAGTGTAGTGATAACACCCTCTGCTTTTGAAGATCCAGACTACAGCAACAAAAAGATTTACTGGGCTCCAGGTAGACCACTGAATCAGAGCGTGTGAGCTGCATTCAGCATGGTGGGTGGTAAATGTGCAGGCTGGGTCATCAAAATTATTTGCATTGTTTCAACATACAGGTCCCTTCCAACATGAGAAGATTCCAACATACTCAGAGGTGCTGCAAGAAGTATGAGAAATATAACTGAAAAAGTGAAAAGGATACTTTTTATAGGTGAACATATGATTTAAAATATTATCACCAGTTTTTGAATGATACATTTTTCATCAGCCATAGCAACCATATTGTTAAACACAATGTTTATTTATATCCCTCTTTTTCCTTCAGCATTTAAGAACCAGCTTGTATTTTCATACTTCACAGGCTGCAATTCTTAAAAGAGTTTCCTCTCTTGCAATCGTTATTTAAATCAGACTTACAGATTAATTTTTTTAAAAAAAATTGAAAAATATCACACAAGTGAGATATCCTGAGATGTACAAGTATGGGGCTTAAATATAAATATTACCGTAATCATTTCTCATTAACAATTACAAGTAATAATCTGAAATTAGAAGGATTTCAGTGATGGTGAGCGCTATTTTCAGGGCTGGAACAAGGGTTCTTTTTAGAGAAACAGTTTTTTCAAGTTTAAAATTTTTTCATTGTATTTCTACACTGGATATTGCACCCTTAAACCTTGATCTGCTGTTATTGAAGCAAACACCTCCATTATGCTTTTTTTATTTAAAAAACCTCCTCAATGAAGGTTACACACATTACAGCCTTGTTCTGATACCTCTTATCCACAAGAGTATAATGCACAAAATTATAGCATTTTAAAATAGGTTCTTACAGTAGGTTATAAAGGTGACAGCTATTTTTTTGGTATGTGTCACCTTCAAAGCCCATCTTAAGAACATACCTTAACATGCTATAATTTTAACACAAAGCCCATTGATATGAAAATGTGTTTCTTTCTTCTTCCTTTTCCCAGGGCACTTCATGATAAAAGCTCAGTTTTGAAAAGATACATCTTACAAAATTGAAGAGACATATTACCAGCTTAAGAATTTTTGTAAGCTTACTGATATTGAAAAAAAAGAACTAGGTTAGGAATTTACTAACAACAGGGTAAATGTTGATAGTAGGAGAACAGGAGAAGGATTGGTTGGGGAAATCCTGAAAGGTTGCAAAAATGCATAAACTCACAAAATTTGCATGGTTGACTTATGGCAGACAACAGATGAAAGGATTTCAGGAATTACTGGCTTCAACTGATTTAATTTATGAAAATCAGATATAAGTTGAACATTGACAAATACCGTATATAATGAACATGAATGGATCCAAGAGCTCTTACATCGCTCTTGTAAGACATCTTCTATATGCAGGGATTTTTATTATTATTTTGTATTGAGGAGTATTCAGGATTTCAGGAATTACTGGCTTCAACTGATTTAATTTATGAAAATCAGATATAAGTTGAACATTGACAAATACCGTATATAATGAACATGAATGGATCCAAGAGCTCTTACATCGCTCTTGTAAGACATCTTCTATATGCAGGGATTTTTATTATTATTTTGTATTGAGGAGTATTCAATCATGTCAGAACCTACTCCATTTGCAGTCTGACGAAGCACAGTCTAGTTACAGGTATAAACATCAGTTGCTGTTTGTGAGCACTATGCCATGAATAGTCAATATGGAAGAAATCAAGCACGTGGGGGGAGCCACTAGGTGGCGCATCGGAAGATGGCTGACAATAACATCTCTCCGACCCACACGAGGTAATTTGGAGGCTATGATGGGGGTAATTAGCCTCCTTAACCCCCCCCCCAGGATTATGGGGGGGACGGCCCCTGCCTGCTGTGCCCTATACCACCCCCGAATTTGTGGGGGTGGGGGCACTAGGCACAAAGCCCTCCTGTGGGATTTTCGGCACTCCTCGACGCCGTCCCCGATTCGCGCCGCTGGTTGCAATGATCTTTAAAAGAAATAATTTGGACATGATTATTTGCACATACATCAAGGAAAAAGGGGAGTAAATACTGCTGACAGAAGAGATCTCTGATAACAAGACAACAATAAAATACGAGAAGAATGTCAAGATACGGTAATGACTGAGGGGGGAGGGGGGGAAACCTGCCTCTACCTTTTTATGTGATTTAACAAGAATCCCCCTCCCCTAATGAGTCAGAAATTAAGGACTTAAGCTGTGGATTTAAGGCTGTGTGGAGATAAACTTTCGATCCAAAGCAATGTTTCAAGATGAAGCTGGAAAGCTAAGAGTTTTGGAGTGACGCAGTCAGGAAAAAATGCCGTTCGCCATTTTGTGAGGCATTGTGGGAGCTCTTGGGTCTGGGAGGAGAAAGAGAGAAATAGAGTTGTTTACATATCGTGAATCAACTCCTCGGTGGGACTTAAGAGCAACAAATGCCAAAATTTACGATGGATAAAGTGATGTTATCTACGAAGGAGATATATGGAAACCATCTGGACTTAGTGGAGGAACGGGAAATCCACACAGGATTATTACACTTGCTATCGGCTTAAGGAGACTAACAGAAGAGATCGTAAAGGAAAAAGAGAAATTATACGAACAAGATATGATGTGGCAACACCAAGATAAGACTGGATAGAATTATGAACTTTGTTTGGACTAATTGGGACTGATTTGGACATTAACGCAGTAATAAGAAGATGATCTGAATTCCCCTTTGGATCTTGAAGTATGGGTTCCCCCAACAAAATTTAAAAATTTGGCTTTGTAATTCGGAATTTATATGATGTGATTTAATTTGATGTGATCGGCCAGTTAATAAAAATTATTTTTTTTTAAAAAAAAGGAAGAAATCAAGCACGTGGGATTTCACACACACACACAAGGCCACAAGTACAAATCATGTCACTATTTATAAACTACAGATCGGCTAAATTAGAAGAACGTGCATTTTTATATTTGGTGAGGTTCTTAGGATTGTTTTAGCATCACCATCGTATGAATGTGGTTGTTGTTTTTTTTCAGAAGTAGCCTGGCCCCCACTATGTTCTGGGACATGGGACTGTAGCCTAGCAGAACAATCCTATGCATATTTACTTGGAAGTAAGTCCTATTACATTCCATGGTGCTTTGTCTCTATTAACTGTGATTAGACTTGCAGTCTAAAACTAAAAATATTAAAATTTAAATAGATCACTCTCCAAGTACGTAACATTTCTGTAATCTGGCCTGGGAGGGAGGGCAGTAAATGACTCCTGCTATGAAAGCTGAGGTTGCTGAACACACTCTTGGGCTGGGGTATTGTTTAGGAGGTATGAGGGAACCGTTGCTGCTATTGATATTTTAAAAACTGCATCCTTATTTTTATTATTTATGTTGAAATTGTGCAATTTGATTGTGAAATTCTTTAATGTTTTACTTATTGTTTATGGCTACTTTTGTTTTACTGTAATTATGCACGCTTTTTTCATGTTTCACCTAGAGCATGATTTGAACTATGGAAAGACAACATACAAATAACATTATATATGTGTGTGTGTATGTAAACTTTGGCAACCAAGTTTTGGACTATATATATTTTTTAAAGATTATAAAATTAAATTAAATTAAAAACCAACATAAAACTTCTTTTTGTGTCATAGTGATGTCTTCTTCTCCGAATATAAGATTTGCTTGTCTGGGAAAAATCGTATTTTAGAAAAGCAGCATTGTGAATTCTAAAAACAGTTTGTTTACTCTGTTGTTTCAAGCAGCACCCTGAGAAGGCAATTGTTAAGTACTGTACAATTAATACCTGTTTTATATCCTCCTCTTCTAACAGCAATGCCTAGAATAGAAAGACTTGGCACTGAGTGGTGAATTGCAGTCCCCACCCCTGCTCTGTCTTTCATTACTTGAAATAGCCTGCAAACAGCTTGTAAATAGTCACACATGTGGGGAGTTCCCTTGGTGCAATGTGTGGCTATATGAAGCTAATATTTCAGCTGACTTTAATGGATAGACATATGTCCTACCTGCTCATTTTATTGGACCATCTTTAAGCTATCTAATAAGGAAGGGGACTTCAAAGTATCAGACTGCTCTCAGTTCTATGGTAAGATAAACAAAAGGATTTGTGCATTTTTTAAATTCTGAAGCACTGCTTTTTGTTGTGTTTGTTTGTTTACCTGCATTCTGAAGAGTCTCGATATTTTGCGGCCTAGTAGCAAGTTCTGCAACAGTCTGAACAAACTGCGTTCGGGCTCTTTGATACTGCTCAAAGACTGCAAAGAAGGCAGAATAAGTGCATTTCAATGAGGGCTTCCTATCGCAAGCCTTCACACATTAGATACAGGCCCAGATAAGCAGGAAATGTATTGTGACACCTTATAGAGTCTATAGACCAAAGAAAAATGATGAAAAAAACTGTCCTGAGCAAGAAGCAAAGGCTGTATTCCAAACCCTACTAGTAAACGGCATTTCCGTGCGCTGCTCTGGTTCCACAGAAGCGGCTTAGTCATGCTGGCCACATAACCCGGAAAAACTGTCTGTGGACAAACGTCGGCTCCCTCAGCTAGTAAAGCGAGATGAGCGCCACAACCCCAGAGTTGTCCGCGACTGGACCTAATGGTCAGGGGTCCCTTTACCTTTACTTACCTGTGAGTTAGCCCCACTGAATTCAACAAAACTTATTCTCATGGTTAAGGTTTATTTCCATAAACTTTTATAGGTTGACTTTATGACTCAATGTGGCTTACAGATTAATGGGGGGAGGGGGTTAGAAACCAAATTACTACATAATAGAATAAAATATAAAAACAGACAATTCATGGCAAGTAAACTCCAGTGAGTTCAGCAGCAAATACTCCTAGGAGGATTACTGTTTTGTCCTGTGTACACATTACCAGGACTACTCAGAAAGTCTCATTTAATTCAATGAGGTTTACTCGCAGGTAAATGGAAGATTCTGTTGCGTGGGCGAGCTTTCTCCCCCTTTCCTTTTCTTCTCAAGAAACTGTAAAGCTCAGAAACCCCCCAGTACACAAAACCCAGCCTTAGAAATACCTTGCAAGACCTGCCTCTGACTCATGGCTCCTGCTGGTCACCCACTTCCAAGAGCCTCGGCAGCGATGTCTCGCCCCCTGGATCCCCCTGCGGCCTTGAGGGGGTCTTGTTCCTCCGCTTCGCCTCTCCACTCAGAAACTCGAGCGGGTCCTGCAGCTCCACCTGCCCCTCGGGCTCCGCGCTTCCCCGTCTTCCCCCGGGGCCTTTTCAGTTTGGGCCGCGGTGTGTATCTTCTCCTTGGCAACCGAACGGAAGCCGGCGCCATCAAGGGGCGGGGGGGAGGCCGCGGCCTGCGCCTCATTGTGACATCAGGCGGGCGCGGAGCGAGAGGGCCGGCCAGCCGGCGGCGCCTTGCGCTAGGCTCTCGCGCGGAAGGGCCGGCGCAACGCGATCCTAGCGCAGCGTTCCTTGAGCCCTTTTTCTCCCCCTCCCTCTGCGCTTCTCCAGCTCGTTGGGAAAGGCCGCCAGGCGACGTCCTTGCCGCTTGGATCTACAAAAAGAAAGTCTCTCCCTGCCGAGGTTGGCTGCGATCCTGGTTAGGCGTACTTTACTCTGCAAGAGTACACCTGATGGTTGCATCTGAAGCAAGTGCGAGTCAGCAATTGCCATTAAGGCCAATGGGAGGAGCTTGAACATAAGAACGGGGGGAAACCGCCTTTATACCGAGTCAGACCATTTGGTCCATCTAGCTCAGCACTTGCCTACCTTGGCTGGCAGCGCCTCTCCAGACGGAGCTCCCTCTCCCAGAGATGCTGGGAATTGAACCAGGGACCTTCCTGCATGGAAAGCAGTTGCCCAGGCATCGCTCTGAGTGTGCGGGTGCCGCTTGCAAGGAGGCACCGGGGAGTTTGGTCATGAGATGGGTTACTTGTGATCTTATTATGGAAGACTGTAGTGATGTGCCTTTACTGCGCTAATCCGGCTCGTCTGCGTTTGGAGACCTTGCTGCGCACTCTGCTCAGTGGTTCGCACGCGGGTTTCTGCCCCCAGCTCCTTGCAACGAGATCCTCAGCCCCTCTTGGCTTCCTCCAAGGAAGTGTCTTAGCCCTCATTTAAAAACAAAGCAGTGCCTTTAAAATGGCTTGTACTCGGAGCTGCCCTGGAAGATAGGTCATTCTTCTAGACGGGTTTGAAATGAAAGACATCGATTTTCCCTAGTGAGTGACCTGGCAACTGCTAAGCCGCTTTACAGCGCAATCCTAACCATGCCTCCTCCGAAGTCAGTCCTATTGGATTCAACAGGACTTACTTACTCCCCGGTAAGTAGAGTTAGAATTCCAGACTTAGTCCTGTTTGAGTTCAACTCTCTTTCCTTCCTAATTCATTGTTGCGTGGATGCGATCCCCAGACCAGTTAAACCGAAACATTTTGCTTTGATCGTGTCTTACGAGTGTCGAAGGGCTAGATGGACAAAGCTGCAATAAAGTAATAAAAATGAACATCGACTTTGTTTTACCCTTTCCCTTGTTTTCTTCTCTCTCCCCTCACAAAAAGCCCTCTCCACGTTTAGTAGTCACCTCTATATATTCAGTGAATGAATCCGAGGTGCTCGCTATTTAACTATTTGTAACTTTTTAATGCGCTTCCTATAGCAGATATACAATACCGTGCTGGGCTTGAGCTAGATGCGAAGTTTAAAGTAAACTTGTCGCGAATCGACAGGGCATTGGCCTCTCCCTCGGGACGCTAGTTTACCTCTAACAGAGCTACAGTTCCCAGCAGCCGTAACAAACTATGTTTCCTGGATTTTTTTGACATTTTTGGAGGAGGGTGCTTTAAATTTATGTTGTGTACACAGTGTCAGACTATCGAAGGGAAGATTCCCCACAACCCAAAACTCACTTTCGTATGTTCCTCTCCTCTCCCAAAAATCCTTAAAAAACCAACCAACCTCTAATGAATGATTTTCTGTTCCTTCCAAGGATTTAAGCTAATAACACGGTTGTCCTTCTGAGTTTAATTTTAATTTTCCATTTACGTTGTGGATACGCCCCCGCCCCCATATGTGACATGAAAGAGAAAGGAAAGCTCATTAAAACAGCTTATGCGGCAAGCCTCGCAAACTCTCTTGCCATTGTCACGCGAGGGCCACTTCACACGTTGTGCAGGAGGCAGTGGCGTAGCGTGGGTTGTCAGCACCTGGGGCAAGGCAAGTAATTTGCGCCCCCTAACCCGTGGATTTGCGCCCCCTAACCCTAACCCCCAGATGTTGCGCCCGGTGCGGCCGGCCCCCCCTGCACCCCCCACGCTACGCCACTGGCAGGAGGGAAGCGTTTCCGACCAGAATCCCCCATGCCATGCAGAGTTTTACATTCCCCAACCCCCGCACTCAGGAACGTGTCTTGATAGAAGAACTACTCCGTGTGCATGACACCTGCGTTTTCTTTCTGTGTTGTGCCTGGCGGGTGTCGCTGCCAGCCAGGGGTGGAAGCAGGATGACGACCCGCAGATCCCGACCAAAAGAGGCTCCTGCCTGGTCAAATCCTCTGAGCCAAAGTTTCTGACTCTAGCTGATCCTCTTCCAGCACTGGAATGAATGCCTTTGGGGTTCACATGCACCCCGCTCTCCGGATCTTGGGACTCTGAACCGTCCTTGAAAGCAGCGTGGCTTCTCTTCTCCCTTCGCCTCCGCTCAACTGGAATAGATAACGCTCAGGTCTTTCATATCCCTGTCCTGCTCCTTCCTCGTTAACATATATGCTCATATATATGCTCGAATGACATTGTTTTTTCCTTATGGGCTCCCAAGCTTCAGGGTGTGGAGCTGAGATTATAGCTGGCCACTTGCGCCCCCCTCCCGCATTAAAAAAACCCCTCCATGGCAATGTATTACTGTTATTGTGTAAGCTCTATATCACCGCGTAACCTTGCCAAATGCAGTACAATTTCTTATACAGTATCTTCAACTCGCCCCTGGTCGCCTTTCCATGGTAGTGACTCTCCCTGAAATCAATAGGCAGCTGCACTGGACTGATTCAGAGTCTGTTGGTCTGTTGGTTCAGCATTGTCGACACTGGCTGGCAGCGGCTCTCCTGAGTTTCAAATGGGATTTTTCCCCCGCACCAGCACTTGGGAGATGCCAGCAATTGAACCTTGGACTTTCCCCTCCCCACCAGCGTATAGTCTGCCGCTGAGCCACTCTCTCATGTTTCAGAGCAGGAGGCCGAGAGGATGTCAATTAAGGTCAAGCAGGCCGTCCAAGTTGGACTTCTGAGCCAAAGTCTCGCACTGTCTGATTCCTCTCATTGGCTCGTAAATTCAGGAAAGAATCTGAGAGGCGGTGAGTGGAGTGTTACCCCTTATGAAAGCATACAAAACATCCGGTTCGTATTTCACACGTAGGACCGCCCCCCCCCCGCCAAAGTCCCTAGATTTAGCTGAAATCGAACCTTCTTTCATTCCACTACCAATGATGACCTCCAAAGAAAAGGACACCTCTCTCCTCTTATTCCTACCTGAGACTCAGGTGTCCCTGCAAAAGGCCACTGCAGCGCCTTTTGCCCTGCGCTAGTGTTATAAGCGTCACGTGGCAGGGCGAGAGCTTATCAAAAGTTTGAAAAAGAGGAGGGTGTGCTTCTCTTCAGCCACCAAAGATCTGCTCTGTGCTAAGGAATGCGGGGGTTGCAGCAGCCACGTAGGATCGAGGTCTGTTTGAACACCCCCTGTAGAACGATGCCGGGTCCCGATTTAAAGGCTGCAATCTTATGCCCACTGATTAAGCCCCATTAGGTGCTTCTGAGTAAATAATGCCCAGGGTTTGCACTGCACCACAGTAAAGCATAGCGTGAGGAGAGAGAGATCCCCGCCCACTTAGCTATTCAAAGTGTGGATAGGCTGCTTTCAGATCCTGCAGAGGATTTTCCTGTCTGGCTGGGGTGGTTGGGGATTGACCTCGGCGACAACCCGCTTCTGCATCGGCGACGGAGGCCGCGAGGCTCCGCCAAGCCCCGAGGGGGCGGCGTGATCTGAGCGGCCTGCTCTGGGCCAAGCCGCGCCCGGCTCAACCCGGCAGTGAAGGCCCTGCAGGCTGGAGACAGGATCGGCCCGCCAGCCTGGCTCTCCGGGGGAGGAAGCAGAGCAGGCGCCCCCGAGCAACCGCATAGCCCCATCTGCAGCCCCCAACTCCGATCGATCCTGGTGGAGCCCGACTCCGCTGCACGTTTCCTCGGAAGTAAGTCCCAGCTAACCCCGAGGGACTTACTCCCGGGTAAGCTAGCCTAGGATTCCCGATGCAGCGAGGAGGAGCTTGTGGCTGGTTTTGCAGCAAACGGCAAACCTCTTAACTTAAGAGACTCTGAACAGGGCAAGTCTAACCCTGTCTACTCGGAAGGGAGTTCTGTTGAATTCAGTGGTGCTTACTCTCAGGAAATACTGGAAGGGTCCCGCTTGGCATTTTAAGGATCGCAGCCCCGCAGGATTCCTTCTCTCTGCTGCTCAAGAATTTCGGGGATGATCGCAGCTTCATAACAACATAAAAATCCCCCCGAAAAAGTAACACCCCTCTTGGAAGTTCAGAGTCTACAGCAAGGAGAATCCCGAGTTGCCTTTGGCGGGCAATGCGCATGCGCAGGGCGGAAGGATGCCTTTCATATTTAATAAAATCGCTTTCGCTTCCCCTGAGGACGTGACGCGTCACATACCCAGCTGGTCCCGAGCGCCTTGGCCAGCACGTCGTGGACGTCTCCATGCGGCTGCGTCGGATGGGGGACGAGTCCCTTGGCCAGAAGGGACTGCGACGTCAGTTGCGTTGTTTTAAGAGCAGTCTCGGGAATAAGACTTCCACATGCACAAACACACAAGCTGTAGTAAAAATGGACTTTATGCATTAAAAGGTAATGTTTCGGCATGCTGCTGACATTTAGCTCCGAAGCAATGATATATTTGCACCATATAGTTAAAGCACATGGCTTTCCCCCCTCCAAAAAAAAAAGAATATTGGGAACTGCAGTTCACCAAGGGTGCTGGGAATTGTAGCTCTGAGAGTAGTAAACGACAGTTCCCAGATGTTGGGGTGTGTTGTTAAATGTGTTTTAAATGCATGGTGCGCGCGCAGCTCTATCACCTATTTTGTGGAATTAAAAAATTGCAGCCTAGCTTCCAAATAATACCGGGGTCGCTTGTATAAGCGTGCACCTATTATTTGTCAGCCTAATAAGGTTCGATGCCATTATTCCCGAATAGCTCTTCTGGAAGTAGATGTCGGGGTAAACAGCTGGAAGGTTGCTGCAGCTAAGTCCACAAATCAGTTAAGCGAATCAG
This sequence comes from Podarcis cretensis, assembly GCF_951804945.1. Lineage (NCBI taxonomy): Eukaryota > Metazoa > Chordata > Lepidosauria > Squamata > Lacertidae > Podarcis > Podarcis cretensis. The sequence goes on from NC_137181.1 coordinate 23,292,441, forward strand.
TATCTGGATTAGACAGGTCCGACAGAGAACGCGGTCCGTGTTCCTGGGCTTGATTCTCAGTAATTTGTGGGACTCGTTTCCAAATTAATGTGGTGTCCCTCCACTAATTCAAGTTCTCACGCTCAACTGCCTGGGAGAGCAGTTAATTTATTGGCCATGTTCTTAGGTGAAGGTTATCATTATTGTCCGTCATTTAACCTAGTACGAGTAAGGCCAGTTTAAAAAGCATATGCAAATATTGGTGTGGTTGTGCGCAGGGGGTAAGAAACAAATGCAAGACTTGAACGTCAATCCGATATACTTGGAAATGAACTCTACTGACTCTCCCAAGGACGTGGAAACAGGATCTGTCTCTGAAAGGAAGGGATTTGTGCAACATGTCACAACAGATCTGGATAACCTATTTCTAAATAATGTTCTTCACTGAAGAGAGCTTTTAAGTTCCCACGCACACCATCATTAACACAGGGAATAGGTAGAAGAAAAATAATTAACATCTATGAGGTTTCTTCCCACGGTGGGGGCCCCACCAGGCCATAGCATTTTAACTCTCATTTGTTCCAACGGGGGAGTCTTAATCTTCAATCCTGTACTCAGTTTTCCTGAGAGCCCCAAATGGCGCTTACTTTTAAGTAAACATGCATAGGATTGCACCATTAAGAATGTCCAATTCTCCTATTTACATAATTGGGCTTATTTAAAAATAAAATTTAAAAATACTGTATGCTTAGGATGGGAGGGGGGCAGCCCGTGGCACTACTGCTGTGACAAACTCTGATCCACAATTTAGTAGACTAAGTGATAAAAGAAATTAAAAGTAAGGTGAAAAAATATCGGATGAATCCTAACATCAGCAGCACGCTCTGAAAGTTTCACAGCTATTCCAATTACATTATATATTTGCTAATAACTTTTTATAATAACACCTCAGTGTTTAATCTACTTAGTCCAGCCTCTGAGTATTTCAAACTACCAGAACATAAGCCCACAGTTTGAACACTTTTAAACATTTTCACTTTAGATAAGAACTTGCTTTGTGTAAATCTCAGGCAAAGTTACTTATCCTTTGAGGTTGAATATTCCCCTCCATCATCATTCTTGTACTGTTTAGAAGTCAAAGGAATTCTAAATATATGGAGAGGCAATTTTCACACCTAGATCATAAACGCTTTGCCTGGAAATAAACGCTTTGCCTGTCCTCCCCTTGATTCCCAGGGACACTTCTAAAAAGTTTTTGGAAGCATGTGTCGCAACGGGTTGCCGACGACGTTCTCGGTTCATATTGCCTCGCATGCAAATAAAGAAGGCTCAAATTAGCCGTGTTCTCTTACCAGACTGAGGCAGGCGGCGTTTCGGTTTCAAAAAAAGGATTAACTGTTTCTTTCTCGACAAAGAAAAGGAGACATGAAGCTGGTCTCGCGAGGAAAGAGATGGATAATACTGCAGACAACAGCAGAACGGGACAAAACCCCTTGCTCCCAAAGCAAACACTGTGAAGCGAAGTTCCATCGAAGTGAATGGGTCTGGCGCCCATTATTGTGAGAGGAACCACACACGTGTGATACTCGTGCGTTGGTCCGCGCATACACAACTTGCTCACAACTTTTCTCCTAGAGACTCCATTGCTTAACCTCAGGCAGTGATGGAGAGCCTTTTTCCTTTGTATTTCGTGCTCATCTTTAGTGCTTGATATTTCTGAAGGATTTTGACGGTGGGTGTGTCCACCAAGGAATTAATTTTCAGTATTAAAGGTCCTAGATCTTAAGCGCACAAGCTTTGCTCCCTAAATCCACCTGAGTGAAAGGAGTCTGAGTGCCTTGGATATTCAGATAGGGACACTCTCAAAGCACCCTCATAAAGAGAATTATAATTTATCGTAATTCCAAACGTGTTTACTCGGTAGTAAGTCATTTCGATTTCGACGAGACTTACTCACGAGGAAGTACGGTTAGGATCGTTGTCAATGTGTTCCAGGCTGGAGACTTTTACTAAGAATGGGTTTCCCGGTTAAGCAAGCCCTGGTGAAATGCCCTTGGTCGAATGGAGCCCAATCAACAATCACGTCTCGGTTTAAATCAATCCTTAAATCGCCTTCATTCCAGCAGAACAACCTAATGTGTGATGGGACACAAATCAACTTTTAATTCGAACGCTTGTACTGCTTAGAAGTCCAAGGAATTCTAAATATATGGAAAAGATTAACGCCAACTCTTTCTGTGAGTCTCACACTGGCCTTGAAAATTACAATTAGACGGTGACCAGTGAAATCCAACCGCACTCATCTTTACAACAGTCCTGTAAGGTATGCTCCTTTTATTCCCAAATGTCATAAGGCGATCTAGGGAATCGGACAGCCGCGCCTAGTCTCAGACTGAGCTACTTACCTACTGAGGGCGGAGTTGAGATTTGAACCTGTGAACAATTGGATATCAGCTCGTTGATTTGCCCGGGCATATCCAAGAACAAGAGTGTAGGAACACAGAGTTTAAGCACTTGACCTTTCAATGGGTGTACATCCAAATTCGTCAGTTGAATAGGGTTGCACTGTTCTACCCTTAAGAGAATTGCTCCGGTCGGCGATTCACTCTCTGAATTGATATACAGTCAATCCGTGGGAATTTTAAGTGCTTCAAACTTAAAGCAATTGGCAAGATGGCAGGGGAACAAAACAGGAGGAGTGCCGTTTAAGCATGTTCTAGATCAGTACGTTCGTTCCGTTTATGTCACTGGGCTTGATCTGGTTTCAATATGGGACTCAATTTCGGGTTGGCTGTTGAATGCTGAGCAGAGAGGAAGAACCACAGACTTAGCTAAGTTTACAGCCCCTCAGCTGCTGTTCTCAATTCTGGAGCAACCAACACACATTCTAAACACGCAAGCCAGACTCTATACAGAGGTAAGACTCTGCTTTTATTAATTCGAGAGACTATTCCTGGATTTCATAACAGATAATAAAATTCCTGCCCACCCATAACCAGGCACTGAAAGGCTGAGAAAAAAACCGACATTTAACTACCACGATGGTGAGTAGAATTGGTTAATCCGGATTCAGGAGGTTCTGAGCAAGCTTTAGGGTTCTGCTCTGTTTTTAATTATTTTCGAGTCGTGCCCAGCAGGGCTGGCTGTGGTGGGAAACCCAATATTCTAGCCTGCGCACCAGGTTGGCTTTAGGAAACATTAACGCTCCTTAGCATTTATATGGCGCTTAAGGGTGTGCAAAGCACGCCACACGCCTCTCAAGCAGGACAGCACCAATGTCCCCATATAGCTGAGGTTGAAATAACCGAGACATGCCGTAAACCCATGTGGTGAAGTAAAAACTGAACTGGTGGCCTCCTTGGTTGCACCCAGGCAAAGTAATCCGAAATTTATATCACTCCAAAGTAAGTTCAGTGCCGTTTATTCTCCAGATAAATTGGCTTAGCATTGCAGCTTTAGTGTGGACGTACACAGAGAAACGCGCACGGATGAAGGAGTCTGACTTGTGCAGTCCAATTTAAAATGGTCAAGGAGATAGCTGTGAATCTCTCGGAAATATTTGCAGCAATATCGTGCCTTGAGTGATTAGAAAATAGTAGCTGTGATGGGTGTGTGGGGGAAAAACAGATGGCGTTTTATTCTGTTCAGCCCACAGCTGGAAGGAAACTTTGACTACCTTTTGGTGTTTTTATTCCTACTGCACTTTGTGGCTACAGTCCCCTGGTCCTATCACGTGTTCTTTCTGGAAAATATTTGTTTACTTAAAGAAAAAATGCACCACTTGATTGCAAACAACAACTCTCAAAGCAGTTTGCAAAATCGTGCGGACAGATGGGGAATTCTTTCCCTATAATCCCTAGAATGGGGCGTCTATGTTGTTGGACCCCAGCTCCCTTCACACCTAGCCTGTATTATTATTATTATTATTATTATTATTATTATTATTATTACTATTATTATTACTATTATTATTAACTCTTTCCTCTAAGCCTGAGCTCAATAGACGTAGTACATGGTTCTCTTCCTGCCCATTTAATCCCCACAACAACCCTGAAAGGCAGATTAGACAGAGGGTGAGTGACTGGCCCAAGGTCACTCAGTGGGCTGCAGAGGCAAGTGGGTATTTGAACCCTGGTCCAACACTCTAGCCGCTGCTCCCCACTGCTTGTACACACGCATGGCCAATGGCCAGCGATGGTGGAAGTTGCAGCCCAACCACCGCTGACCGATAAAACGTGGGTTGCCTATCAGGCCTCCTAACAGGCTTGTTTATCTTGATCTGTCTGTGGGCACACGGGGGAGAGCAGTTCACGCAGGGAAGCGGTCGGCCCCATTCACGAGCATCTTGAGTCGGTGTATTTGGCTTTCAGACAGCTTGCATATAGATCAACGCCAACAAATCAAAATGCACTTCACCTCGAAATAAGCTCTGCTGAAACGTAGGAGCTGACTCGCAAGTAAAGGTCCTTGCCATCCGAGTCGCTTCACTGGGAGCTGGTGGATGGTTTGCGTTGGGTGCCAGCTTGGCACGAACCCAATAATTTGTTTCTTTGCTTAAAACAAGGACACTCGGCTTTGCCAGCGGGATGAGCCTCCCCCGACCCGCTTAAAGCGGCTTATGGGCCAATACTGAGTGGAAAGATGGGGTAGAAATTATACGAAGGAAGCCAGTTTGGATACATGCTAGAATTGAACCCCACGAGTCCTGGATTGAAGTCCCTCCGCTGAGTGCCTTAAAGAATGGCAGCCTGTATCGTGTGCTTTGGGTACTGTTGCTGCTCTGGTTTCCCAAAAACCACCAACGATAAAGTGTGCCCCCCCCCCCCGTTGTTGGTGCATCCGAGCCAGAAGGTCATTGTTTTGCATTCGCTGAGGTAGATGCAACGTGCCTGGCAGGACGCGCAATTTCTACAGCGCTGATTGAGACCTAAGTCCCAGCTGGCCTTGACTCCTCTGCTGAGTCACTCTTTCATTATAATGACTAGGCATTAGCTGCATGTGTAGGATACGTGTGTATACTGTATATCATCATTGGCATCAATGGAACGGTGCGAGCTTCGTCTCGATTGTCCTTCTGGCACCCTTAAGCGGAAGAAAAGCGTCTCTGTCGACGCAAGGAGAATTGCAGCTTGGAAGAAGGGATAGCCAAGGAGGTCATGACCGGCTGGGATTGGGCGAGCTCAGAGCAGGGGTGGGCAGATTTTTCATCTGCGGGACCTACGGTATTTCTTTTTATTAGACCGCTTCCCAGCCATCAGCTGGAGAAAAGGGCAAAATAGTGGCTTAGGAAGGGAGCCGAGATGGAAGGGAGTCAGGTCCAGGATGTAGGAGAAGAAGACATCTCAGCCAGGACGTTGGTTTTCTGCAGCAGTGACTGAGCTCCCAATCCTTCCACACAAAACTCCATTCCTGGTTTCCCCCCAAGCTTTCTTTGTTTTAGTAGCCTTGCGTTTTGGTTTTGGTTTTTTAGGGGAGGGGGAATTTGTTGCTTTTGTTAAATAAGTGGGAATAGCCTTGGTGGTCTATTGCAAGTCGCTCAGAAATCTGCCAGTAGATTATTATTATTTTATTAAATTATTTGTATTCCGCCCATCTGACTGGATTACCCCAGCCACTCCAAGAGATTCCCGATGTACTAGAGCCGTCCGTCTGTCTAGCTTTCCTGCTGACCGTCCAGAGATGGACTTAGTAAAACACCCCACGCAGTTCTCCATAGGCAAAGGAGGTCGGAAGCTGAATTGAAGTGTGTTGTGGAGGCAAATCAGGCGTATTTCAGCGCTTCGAAATAAATATGAACCGGATCGGGGTGTCAGGCGCGTAAATCCAACGCTTCGACTGAACTGCGTTGTACAGATCGAGGTGTTCGTGTGATGATACCCAACCCGATTCACCCAGCTGGGGAAGCAGAATCACTTGTTGGCGTTTCTTTTGAAGTTAAACCTCGCTAGATCCGTATGCAGTAATGGACGAGGGCTGTGCATTTAAACGCTGGACACGATCCAGTCCAGATTCATTTGCATCGGAGGGATTTAACGCGGAGATTAAGTTAAGCCCTCTTCGTTTTTCTTTCGAGTAAACCTGCTTAGGATGGGGTGTTAGTGAGTTTAATTTGGGCTGTTAGTGAGCAAGTTCTTGCTATTAGCAACTAACTACATACTGTTTAGTAAATTGGTCGTCGGAAGGGGGAAGAAACACCCATTGGTCTGTTGATGAGTTATAGGAAACGGAAAGTACTGGGTGGGTGGGGGGAGGGAGAGGTAGTTGTCTGTGGTGCTGCAATGTTTCTTATAACAAGCAGGCGATGAACCATATTGGACCAGTTTCAAAGGGTGACAGTGACACGTCCGATGATGACGCTTCCAGGGAAGGCGAAGCTGAACGGCGTTTATTAAAGGACTATCTGACCCGGAGCTCTGAAAGTGCTGGACTGTTTGTTACAAGTTTAACCAGCAGTAAGCCCTTACTCAGCAGTGAGCCCTGTTGAATTCAGTGGGGCTTATTCCCAGGTAAGTGGGGTTAGGATCTCAGCCTAAAACTAATAAACATGCTGCACAACAATCCTTTGCCCTTGCATTTCTTTGAATTTAACCTTAGTTCAGTGGTTCTTAGTCCTGAGTGAAGGTGCAACCTCCACGTGTCTATCCAGAAGTAAGTTTCATTAGGCTGGATGTGCATAGGATTCCCACCTTACTTTGAAGTCAGTCCCATTGAAACCAAGGAGGTTTACTTCCTAGTAAATTAGGTCAGAAGTGTGTTCAGTTCCCTAAGGTGACGTTGTGTGTTTGTTTTGTTTTTGCCTTTTAATACTTTGATTCTAGAAACTGACGCTCCCAATGCTCTTTCAGAGCCGAACAACGCAAACCTATTCCTTAATAGCATTGAGCTCAAGGGAGCTTGGCCTGGAGGTTTGGGTTGCGTTGACCTGCAAAACAATGGGAGAACGGTTCTCTTTTCAGGACTTTGCAGCCGAAGCCAGCTTTCCTTTCACACACGGGCCTCTACCAATGTTCTGTTTATAAATTCACAGTGAGTTTGCCCGTTTATTTTAAGCCCGTGTCAGTGGGTTCAAGGTAAACCTGGAAGCACCGATTTCCAAGACACGGAACTTTGCAGTGAAAAGGTATTGCGGCGCTTGGCCTTACTTCCAAATCCACGTGTTTGGGCTTGGAGTATAAAAACGACCAGAGATTACCATGGTATTTGCCTCCACATAATGTGTTGATGATCAAGGCGGCTGACAACACTTTACAAGCAATTTATTTTTTAGACAGATGTGTGTGTGTGTGTGTGTGTGTGTGTGTGCGCGTTTCAGAACTGCTGGCTTTCCGGAGCCTCAAGCTGCCAGTTGGCTTCTGTGATGGTTTCTGTAAACAAATGACTGTAAAGGTACAATCCGGCCTTCTTCAACCTACTTGAAGACATCAAGGCCGCAAACCTGGGTATTAACCCCACCACTGAGCACTGCGCGGCTTCTGATTAGGTATGCCTACCGTACATTGCATGGAGTTGTTGCTGTAACAGTGCATGCCTATCCGGAAGTTCAATGGGTTCAGTGGGATGTACTCCCAGGTAAGCGGGTAGGGTTTGCATCCTGAAAGTAAACCAAGTCGCCATTTGATACTTGACACTTCCAGCCGATCGTTCAGGTCGTACTAAATTTAAGGCGATATGGGCACAGCAAACCTACGGATTATTCTTCCCAAATAAATAAATAAATAAAGGCATCAATAAACAATTGTTTATTCACAAGTAAGCCCCATAGCGTTCCATGAGGCTTACTCCCTGGTGTTTAGGATTCCTAAGGCGTGCTCAGGATTTCGCCTTTTCCATAGAAGGAAGCTCCCTTGAAATCGAGGGGGGGGGGGTGTCTTCCCGCGAAGTCAACGGCTATTGGACATTCCCTGCCGTTTTCAAAGGTTTCTCTTCCAAGAGACTACGCTCTCCCGCGCGAGGTGGTTGCCAAGAGGGCATTCGTGCGATGACGGTGCGAGTAAGGGGAAGGAGTCAGAACCTAGCAGCTCCGATGTGGACCTTCCTGGTTCCCTTCCAGCAAAGGCAGAAGACGCCACTGCAGAGCCGCAGGAGGGGAATCAGCCCGTGGTAACCGCGGGATGGCAGCTCGCTGCATTCCCAGGGTCCTCAGAGGGACGCCCTGCGTTTCTGCAAAGGGGATATTTGAGGAGGGGTGTTTGCCTCTCCGGAGGAAGGAAGAGAAGGGGATTCAGTTGCTCCCTCAGGATCCAAGAAGGCTGATTTACAAGACTGTGATCGACCGACCTTTTCTTATTTAGCCTTTAACCGCATCCACCCACCCTGTTGGCTATGCACAGAAGACAATGCCAAAAGGAAATTCTCTCTTTTTCATGTGTGTAAGAACGAGGAGAGGAAAGCTCTCTCTCTTCCTACACATAACCAAAGGCCCCCTTCCAGCCCCCAGCCCCAGCCCCTCGTCGCTTGAGCGGAGGATACCAGGGAACAATGAAGTGGCGGAGGCAGAGGCGCAGGGCTGGGACAGAAGCGAAGCGGGAGCGAGCGAGACGCCGCCGCTGCAGCCACAGCAGCAGCAGCAGCAGCAAATCGCTGGTGTGGTTGCTACTAGCAACACAGCGGCCCGGAGCACCTAAGCGGGGAGGTAGAGAGAGAGAGAGAGAGAGAGAGAGAGAGAGAGAGAGAGAGAGACTGGGGGGGGGGGAGGCGAGGAGGGCTCTGGGCCAGCCGGGCTCTGCTCCCAGAAGCCCCTCGCCCGGCGCAGGGGGGTCTCCAGCCCCGGGGCAGCGCCTCCGCCTCCCCCAGGAAGGCTGTGGACAGTCGCTCCCGGAGCCAGGAGGCTCTTTCTCGCTGCTCCGCCGGGTAGACAATGACGAGCAAGATGGCAGATAAGAGAGGGGGTACGTGGGTGTCTCTTCCTGTGCCCCCCATCTTCCTCACTGGCAGGGCGGAAAGGGATCGTGTCCTCTTGGCACAAGAAGACCACACCTTAGCGGGGTCCTTTTCGCGTGGGGAAAGGTCGAGGCTGGCGCAAGCCCTCCTCCTATCGAGGGTCGTCCTGCTGGGCTCCAGGGGGTAAGGAAGGGCGCCTGGGATTTCGGCCCAAAAGTCTGTGCATTGACTTAATATCCTTGCGTCTGCTGGATCAGATTTCTCTAGATCAGTATCTTCTTCCCAGCAGAGGCCAGCTATTTCCTTCCAAGACGCTGGCCAAGCAAAGAGTGAGGACCACAACCTCTCCTAGTTGTTTGTCCCTATTATCACCCGCTGCTTAAGAGGTATACTGCCCCTGCCTTTGGAGGTTCTATTCAATTATCATAGCCAAATGCCAACTATCATTGCTGGGCCTATCTTCACCATCAGCCATGCTGGCTGAGACTGAGGGGCGTTGGAGTAGGACAATGGAGAGACAAGGGCTAACCTCTTTCAGCAAGACAAAAACATTTATCTCACACTCTCCCCTTCCCACATAAGCGCGCCTTGAGGAGGGGCCTTGATCCGGGTCAGTTAACCCCTGATTTTAGTGGTTTGTGAATTGTAACGAGAGCTACACCTTACTAAGCGCCCAGAACTCATATCCTGGGTTTCCCATTCTAAATACACTTACTAGGGAGTGAGCTTCATGGATTGTAGTGACTGAGACTTCTAAGGAAGCATCCCTCGGATTGCAGTGTTAGAAGCCGGGTGTCCTCCCTGTCCCGGGTGTCATTTCATATTCCTGCATGTAGGGATGAGCATAAGAACAGGCCTACCTTACAGGGCTATTATAAAGATCGTTGAACTGTAACAATACGTTGAAATATAATTGAAACCCCTAAACACACTGTTTCAAATACGAAGTACAAGCCATTACAGTAAATCCTCCATCCACTGATTGACTGGAGCTTTTGAAAGGTGAAATCGTTGAGGGGAGGTGGACAATTTATTTAATTTTTTTCGTGAATTTTATTTTAGTTAGTTCGTGAATTTTATTTCAGTTAGATAGCCTCTCGGGGTAAGCCTCCCTCACAAGGCGGCTTACAATAAGAGAAGCAAAACCATCAAGATAATGGTTTTTTATTATTTCAGGACATACTGGCGAAGTTCCTTCGCTCATAAGGGAGCCTTTGAGTGCCTCGGGTGAGGCCTTAGCCCAGGCTCTGTCGGCCCCCGTACCCACACCTCCCTCTTTACTGCTTACCATGGGCGTAGCCAAGGAGGGGCAGAGAGGGGCAGCTGCCCCCTAAATCGATAAAAATCAATAAAAAGTGCATAGCTAACTGAGGTTCTTCCCCCCCCCCAACAAAAATCCTGGCTACGCCCATGATGCTTACCAGCCTTTCTAACAAATGGGGCTGAAAAGGAGGCGTGTGTATGTTATCTTTCTAAGCTGATTTGGATGTTTGTCAGAAAGGCATCGGTGCTGAAAATAAAGCAAGTCACAGAGCCCTTTTATACACGTCTTCTCAATGTAACTCTTATTTAATCTCACAGGTATTAAAAAGCGAATATAGGATTGCACCCTAAATAAATAAAGGAAGACCCTTGGTAGACCTCAGGAGGAGAGAAACCAAGGCGAGACGCAGAGCCCGTTACTCTGCCGATTTACTCGGAAGTAATGCCAGTTGAGCCCAGTGGGACTTAATCCCTAGGCCTAGGAAATTAGCACAGAGTTGCAGAAGTGTAGCATTTTGGAAGGCTCGCCCGGATCCACATTCCCACCTCGCCGGTCTGGGAGGCTCGCGTAGCCCCTAAGGAGGCCGAGGGGCCGCTGTGCTGCTCCCTCCTCCGTCCGACGCGGATCCTGCTTGCCATTTACAGCGAGGCCCAACAGAGAAGTGGTGAAAGTTCAAAATGTCAGCGCTGAAGGAAATGTCACTGATGGCTCCTCTACGCAAAAGGTCAAAACCTGAGAAGAAAAGAGCATTTCTCTCCATCCTGGGACTGCTAGCCGTTCCCCTTCAACAACGCCGAGCTCTTCGAAAGCTACAAACAAGGTTCTGGTTATGAATGCTGTTTCTATCCACCCTTACCTTTCGGAGTATTGCCATGCCTTCATTTTGTTTAATCTTAACAACAACCATGTGAGGTTGTTTAGGCTGAGAGAGGGGATTCGCTCGAGGTCTTTGGCCCAATATTCCGTCCACGACACCCCACCGGATTTTGGTAGAGCCACCACGCACAATGGGTGCCCTGCTGAAATCGAGTGGGACTGAGCTCCAATGGATGAATTTAGCGCCCGCGTGGGAACCCCGGCTCTGTACAGTTTTAATATACTGTTTATCCTACTAGGGTGGCCAAAGGCAGGGCTCTTACACCTTTAATTATGTTGCCACCTAAGCTCCGCCTTCTGAAATGTGCAACTATGAAAGGCGGAAGGACAGTCTTTTCCATCTGAGCGCCCTCGGCTTCCCGTCAGCAGATTTAAGGCTTGCCACCCGCCCAACCTCTCCGGTAGTACCATCAACGGATCGAAATACAATAGGAAAAGTGATCCGCGTTGTTTCTTCACATCTTCAAGCCGGGAAAAGATTATCGCCTTGACTTCCCGCGCAAGAACTATCCAGAAGAGGATGGGGGAAGGATCCTCTTCTTCAAAAGGTCCGGGGCCTGTAGCCCTGACAGGGTTCCGGGGCTAAGCAGTGCCCCCACTCAAGGATCCACTCTAGCCTAATGGTTAGACTCTAATTCGTTAGAGTGTTGGACTAGGACCTGGGAGACCAGGGTTTGCCTATCTGCTCAGCCATGAAGCACCCTTGGGTCAGTCACCATCTCTTAGCCTAACCTCCCTCACAGGGATAAAATGGGAAGGAGCAGAAGAACCATGTGCACCACCTCGAGCTCCTTGGAAGAAAAAAGGTGGTATATAAATGTAAAAATAAATAATAATAAACAAGGACTGCAAGGAGATAAAGCCTCTCCATTCTTAAGGAAATCAGCCCGGAGTGCTCACTAGAAGGACAGATCCTGAAGCTGAGACTCCAATACTTTGGCCACCTCATGAGAAGAGAAGACTCCCTGGAAAAGACCCTGATGTTGGGAAACATGGAGGGCACAAGGAGAAGGGGACGACAGAGGACGAGATGGTTGGATAGTGTTCGCTAAGCTACCAGCATGAGTTTGACCAAACTGTGGGAGGCAGTGGAAGACAGGAGTGCCTGGCGTGCTCTGGTCCATGGGGTCACGAAGAGGCGGACACGACTAAACGACTAAACAACAATAACAGCAACAACAATAATAAAAAATCCTTAATTTTGCAGGTCATTTTGCTTCAACTGGGTCTCACCAAAGAGCTCAGGAACCACCTTGGGCTGAAGCGCGTTCTCGCGCGGCGCGGCGCCGGAGCAGTTAATGGGTTCCCAGGGGACGCTTCGCAAAGCAACGGACCTGCGTTGTCCCTCGCGAAGGAGATGCGCATCTGAGCAGCTCCAAACGCCGAAAGAACACAGAGCTTTACCTTCCCATCTGGGAGCGGGGAGAATTTCCTGGCAGACGAAGCAGGGAACTTCCTGGGCTTTCACTGAGTTTTTGAAGCGCTTCTCGAGAACCTGAAGTCAGGAAGGCTGAAGCAAGCCGGGAGATCTAGATCTGATGTTTTGACCCCGCGCAAATTTGTTCTCGAAGGACAGGTTTCCCTCCTCTTCCACGGTGAGGGCGAGCTTTCTTGCCTTCTCCTCTCGGATCCTAAACTTAAGTCGGAAGAGAATCCGGCTGGAGGTAGGAGGGAAAATGCTAGCACAATATGGCTAGGTTTCAGATAATAATGAAATTACTAATTAATAGTAATAATACCTAAATATGTGTGCCTGGTGCCCTGTGTGCCTGACGGACCAAGGTGGTTTTAGAACAAGGGTTGCTGTCAATAGTTTTTCTCCAGGTGGAGGGCAATTTGCTTGGAACTGGGTGGAAATAGTAGGAATGCCGTAATTTTCGCGCAATATATTGAGCTGAGTCTTGGCAGATCAGAGAGGGGAGGCGTTTGTGGGCCTCCAGGCGCTGATGGACACCATCTCCCATCAGCCCCATCAGCCCCGGCCAGCATGGCCAATGGTCAGCTCTGATGAGACTTGTAGTCCAGCAAAATTCGGAGGGCCACGCGTTCCTCCTCCTCGGCCCTGCAGTCCGAGAGGGAAAAGGAAAGGTTGCTATGACTGAAGGGACCATACTCCACTGTGTGGCTTGCTTGTCAGCGGCAGACGCCTCAGCTCACCTCCGAATTCCGCCACGAAAAGGGAGATGATCCTGGCAGCCTAAGCTGGGTGGCAAAGCTGTGCTAGCCGGAAGCGGCCACCATTCTTTGGAAGGGGCGAGAGGATAATAGCTAAAAGGCAGATCTGTCCATAGAAGGAAGGGGATGGAGAGAAAGAGAATTGCTAGTCTTCCAAAAATACAGCTTATTTGTCCACGGTCGTAGCTTTTGCCTGTGAGAGCAATTGCTAAGTAGGGTTTGTAGTCGAAGCCATCCTTGCAGCAGAGACTCCCCTTTCCTTGAAGCTGTGCTGATTTTAGGGGCAAGTTCGCTTCGTGGGGCGCAAGTACTTTAGCAGGGCAGGGCAACTCCCAAGGAGCCGCGCACAGGATCGCTCCCTGGCCCTCTTTCCTAAGCGAGGCTTACACTGCAATGCTAGAGACAGTTACTCAGAAGTAAATTCCATTGGACACAGAGGCCTTGCTCCTTAGTAAATTTATTTGGAATGGTAGAAATTATTATTACTATTACTATTACTATTACAATTACTATTACTATTAATTTGGCAGGCCCTAGTCTATACTTCGAATTCAAACCCGGACTGGGTTTAACTTTACCGCCTGCTCTTTACACGTGAGAATTCTGACTTGGCCACATCTCTTCTTGTCTTGTATCAGCTGTAAAACCTCGAATCTCCACTGGAAGGGTTGCTGTTGCTTTAAAGTTTAACCTCATTTCTCAATCCGGGTTGGTTTGAGAAGCGGAGTTGCCTTCAGGGTGGGGGGAAGCCTGGCGGGACGACGCAGCTACCAGAATCCACCCCACAGTCCGCCCTCTCTAATATCTCCCCGGGCCCCCTCCCAGGCCTCCCCCCACCCCACCCCACCCCACCCCACCCCGGGTCTGCTTCCCGCCAGGCAGCAGCGCGTCGATCCAGTTTCGAAATTTGGCGGCGGGAGGGCGCCCAATGGGGGCGGGGAGCTGGGCTGCGGCGGAGTGCGCAGGCGCAAGATGGCTCCTTCGGTGCGGAGCTGGAGCGGCTGAGCTGCCTTCTCCGACCTGAGAAGGGGAGCGAGAGGCCGCCGCGGGCATTTCTGTCTCGAGCTCCCTTCTTGGCACGCCTGGAAGAGCGTAAAGAGGAGCCAAGGCCCTGGGGAGCCCAGGCATGGGCGCAGCCAAGGGCGGGCAGAGAGGGGCAGCTCAATAAATCCAGAAAAAGACATAAAAAGACATAGCAAACGGAGGTTCTGCCTGCCTCCCCCAAAGATCCTGGCTACGCCCAGGAGCCCCGGGGAGCCTCTCCAAAGCGTGGCTCTTTTGCAAAGCGAACTGGGGAGCAGCAGCAACACGAAGGGGATCCCTGGAGAGAATCCGTTTCTTTCCCATTCGGTGGAAACGCCTCTTGTGCCTCCTCCTCCAGCTGCTGCTGCTGCTGCTTCATCCAGCGGGGAAAGAAAGGGCGACTAGGCTTGCAATCCTATGCACACTTGGATGGAGCGCACTCTCCGAAGCACAGCGCTATGGTCCAGTTGCAGCGCAAGCCTAGCCATGCCTACTCAGAAGTAAACGCTGCTTAATTCAATGGGGTTTACTCCCTGGTGAGTGGAGCAAACAGCCTTCTTGTCTTTTTATTCCGTTCGTTCCTGATTCCTTCCCGCTCCTTTGATGTCTCCTTCCTTTCTTTGGCCATCTTTGCCTTTTCTTCTCTCTCAAAAAAATAATAATAAATAGAGCCCGGGTTCCGTTCTCCTCTCTTGGGCTTGTTTGCAGCGCAAGCGGTTGCGCCCCCCCCCCTTGCGCTCCCTCCCAGCCTTTTGCTGTAGGATAGCGGCTGAGTGTTGGCACCGCAAGGTCCAGCGGGGTCGGAGGATGCGACTGGGACGCCCAGAAGCGTCCCGAGATGGGGAGGGAGGGCGCACAGTTCTTGCTTGCGCGCGGCTTGAAGCCGCCTCCTGCTCCGTTTCAGACGGCAATCCGCGCGGGGAACTGAAGAGAGACAGGGAGAAGGTAATAATAAAATAAACAGCTCGGAAGTAACTCCTGTCGAATTCAAGTAGGGCTTAACTCCCAGGTAAGCATCCAGTGTAGGGGCGAGTTTGCGTTGCGGATTGACAGCGCAGACGAGAGAGATCCACAGTCTTCTCGGAGCAGACGCTTGAAGCTCACACCTAAGGAGTGAAACCGTCCCAAGGTTGGCAGAAGAAGCAGCTAAGTGGCCGAGCTGCGCCTCGCTCAGCTTGCCCTGGATGCTGGCATCAGACCCAGACAGCCGAATTCCTGCCCGGGTTCGGCTGGTGGCTGAACTCGGAACTGCAAGCGAAGAGAGCTCTTTCTTCCATTCTTCCGTGCGGAAAGCGAGTTCAGAGGGGGTGGTTGGAATTTGGGGAAGGAAGGCAAATAACGCACGAAGGAGAGAACTCGCGTACGTGGATCAACAACAAGATTCAAGGATCCCAGTGGCGAGCTATATAAAGAATCGCAGATACAGGATCTCTTGCACAGATCCACCTTCTAAAGTGAATTGTAAATCCTCGCCGGAGAGAATCTCCTGCGTGTAAACCGAGTGGGTGGGGTGGGGGTGGGGGAACATCTGGAGAAGTCGGACTGGGCAGCCGCACGGATCCCCGAAAGCAAAAAACGAAGCAGAAGCATCCGCGAGGGAAGGGGGAATGTTGCGCGCATTCTCGGGCCGTTAGTTCTCCCGCCGGTCCGACGATTAATAAGCAGCTCTCTCCTCGCTTTTCCGGATCTATCGGGAAAGCTCCGCGTTACTGTCCAAGTGGGACACCAGCTAAAAACCTGGCCGGTGCGATGGCGCGACGGCTGAGTCCCAATCCGAAGGGTGGTGGTGCTAATATAGCCTTGTAACTTTGCAGCCCAATATCGGAGGAAGCAAACTCTCCTTCGCAAGGGGAACCTATTTGTATTTCGTAGGACAGATTCTATAAAGCGCGTTTAATGTGCGGTCTTCATAGTTCTTGCAACAACCACGCCGATCTTCAAAAGACCAGATCTTTGCTGCGCCTGTTTTACGGAGAAAAATAAGACGTCGCCAGAACAGTCAAGGTTGAAGCTTAAGGTTCAAAAAAGAGGGCAGAGACTCCAGGCCTGCAAGTCCTACGTTCTGAGCAGTATGGCCTGCGGCCCCCACTGAACTCGGAGGTGTGGGGCTTTACTCATTAGTGAAGTGAAATACACTCTGCACATGTTCAGAAACACTTAAATAAGACGCACGGTTCGGGATTGGCTTCCTTTCCCTCTCTGAATATTGTGCAGTACTGACGCCTTCCAAGCTAACGTGCGTTACTGTGCTTCAGCTCGTAGGTTTACTCAGAGTAAAACCAGCCCTCCGTTTTGGGAAAGCCAGCAATGAACTGCGCAGCCGATGTTCGCTTTTAGAGCTCCCTCGGCTTAGAAAAGTAGAGCAAGTCAGTGAGCGGACGCAGCGGGAATTCCCTTTGCTTCTTGGATTCCCTTTTAAACTATTATTACTCCCAACAGTTTAACACAGCATTGAAGTTTGTATTCAGATAAACAGGTGATGCATGTCTGCTCAGAAGTAAGTCCCACTGAGTTCAATTGGGTTTACTCTGAGGTAAGTGAGGATAGGACTGCAGTCTTGCACAAGGGTAAAGTTATACTGCACCTCACCAGGTATAAATAAACAAGTCCCCCCCTCGCCGTTCACCTGCGTGTTGGGGCGTCCTGAGAAAACCTTGGGAAATCCAAGATGAATAATAGACTTTGATGGAAAGTAACGCGATCCTAACAGCTACTAATAAAATTAATCCCATCCTGTTTGTGTTTGTATTATTATTGATTATTATTATTACAGTATTTATTATTATACCGCCCTTCATCCGAGGATCACAAGGCGGATTACAATATCAAAGGGAGTTCCGCGTGATCGCTCTTAGGATCCGGGAGGCAGCAGTAATCACCTGCTTTTACAGCCATCTCCAAAATTATTAAAAGGAAGAACAACTAAGAGGTTTGTGACGACTTCAAAGGCTAGCACATTTATTGTGCCACAATGAGCTTGTGTGGAACAGAATCCACGTCATCCACTTGCTTCTGATGAAACCGATGTTACTTCACGAAAGTTCATAGCTTATTATGTCATAATAAAACTCTGAAGTCTTCCTCTTAGACTCTTCGTCGGTGTTTCAGCAACCACCACGCCTTTCAAAACCGTGTTCTTTTTCTTAAGGTGTACTCACGGTATAAAAGGAAGATAAAATGTTCACCATGACTCCAGTAACCCGGCGAGAGTGCAGGTTCAGGCAGTGACCCTCAAAGCACTGCGATGGAAGCACGCTTCATTGAAATGAATGGGACTCGCTCCCAGTTAAACGTGCTTGTCTGGTGGATGCAATCAACCCACACTTATCTTCGCAGAATTAGCAATACCAATACAGTATCAGTTCAGTTTCAAAATATAGCAGCGTTTGCCGTGATTGAACTGGAACCAAATTGCGCAAACTTGGTTTGATTTATCGGCAGTTCAGAACTTTGGGTTCAACATTGGCCTTTGTGATAATTATTCCATCTTCTTAGACTTGGTTGAAGTCTTTTTTTACCTTTTTTTCCTCCTTTGAAAAACAGTCAGTTGAGGATTTTTTCAGAACTAATCCAAAGCAGGAAAAAGACTTGTTATAACACAGCTGCTTTAATTCCTTTCACTGTTAGTGAGATGGAATTCTGACAGAAGCGACTAATACAGTCTATGGACTGTATGTGAGTTAATTCATGTGCATGAATCTAGATCTAACCTTCCTCTCTAAGATATTTTATTGTGAAACAATAAGGGAACAGGGATGTGTGTGTCTATGTGTTTTCCCTGGAAGCCCGATCTGATTCATGAGAGGGATCCTATTCTCTCAAACTGTATTTTATATCATCATTGGAAACACGCGTTTTCCCCTTTTAGAATCTCTTTTTGGATTGGTTTGATCTGCCCAACTAAAAAATTATTCGACTACCTAAAACTGAATTTGTGCTTGTGACTACGTCTATCACGAAAAAAAGAATTAGTCTGAAAGAGACAGTACTTCAAAGTATATATCTCACATTTACATTAGCAGCTGAAGGACTACAATCGCTCACAACCCAATCCAAACTACTTTTACCAGGAAGGAAGGAAGGAAGGAAGGAAGGAAGGAAGGAAGGAAGTCCCTTTGCTTTCTATTGATCTTTGGCGCTATCTCCCAGGAAAGCGCGTGTACAGGACCACAAACTTTATAGGTTGCAAGTTCCATTTAGTTAAGCTGAATGTTAAACACTTTAAGTGTTAAATCCGGTGAACATGATCTCCGGATCTCTTTTTGGAGACATACAAAAGTTAATAATACCCTTAAACATTGACTATATAACGTCACAAGAAGTAGCAACGGGGTATATGCAAAAGTAATGATTTAATGACCGTAAGCAAGACAAAGCAATAGAATTTGTGCTTCTTTCGCAGACTGGAGACAATGAAATGTTTAGCTACAATTTCCCCGTACAAACATGAAAACAATAGTCATATAGGATAACCACCCTCACAAATGCGTAACTGGTGAGTGAAGAACACACACACGCACACACACACGCACACACACAACGTTTGACGAAAAGCAAAGCACAAACTGAAAAGTATTTGGGGGCTCTTCACAACGCTTAACTTTTAAAACAGTCCTTCTTTTCCCAAACGCAACGCCTTCAGAGGCCCGTCTTGAAGAAGGGATTCCCCGCAGCTTATTGGAAATATCAGAGTACCTGTTCATTTTTAACCAAATTAGTACTGTACCATATACATACATACAGATATATATATATTAAAACAAATTTAGACTAAAAGCCTTCATCCAGCAACTTGCTGATTTCTTAAGAAAGAACAACTTAATCAAATAGATTCCCGCATATCTTATGGCTTCTTGTGTGATTTCCTGTGCTTTTTTTATATTTTAAGGGTGGAAACACAAACCCATCACACCAAATAATAAAATTTAATGAAATAGTTAATGCGCCCTCGCGTTCCTGGCGTCGCCTCCTGCTCTCCTGAATCCTTTCCCACTGCACCGTTGGAACAATAAATCACATTCTGTAAAAAGTAAGAAATGAAACGAAATACTACTTGGAACCAAGACAAAGCCCGTAAAACCCTTTCGAGATGGCCAATTGCTTCCGGGTTAACCGCGGTTTGAGCTTGCTCCCTGCGACTCCGCAGCCTTCAGGCGTCACTAGGGGGGAAAGCTGGTGTCTGCTTCGTCAGCAAGGAGCTAAGCAGAGGCGTCACCAAGGGCCGAGCTAGCCAGGGAAACGCAACCACCGCGTCGAGAGTGCGAGAAACACAATATTCTCTTTATAATATTTATAAATATATCATACAATACTGCTTCCTGTTTTGTCAAATAAGAACGTGGCAATGTTGCACAAATGCAAAATGCCACCTGATTCTTATCCTCCAAAAAATGTGGTTCCCACCCCCCTCGTTTGTTTTTCCTTCTTTAAACAAGCCAGTAAAATAAACGGCAATACCCGCCTTCAGGCATACAGGTTGTAAAAAGTGAAATAGTATATTTTTTTTCTTGTTCTGTCGTTTTTCTTTTCTCAACCCCTCCTTCCCCCAGTTCTTAAATCCTTTCTGTGCTGCAGTAGGCAAGTTATGGGTGAAACACATTTTTTAAAAAAGAGAAAATCAAAGAAAATAAAACTGGCTAATAAAGCAGGAAATTGTTGTTCACAGTGACATGGCTACATTGATGCATAGTTCTTCTATGCGTTTTTTTCTCCAATCCGGTTTTGTTGAAGAATATTAAGATATGGGGCGGCGGGGAAATCCACTTGCTTTCTGCAGTTTTACAAAACAGTGAAATAACGATTAACAACGGAGATCTTAAACGTAGAAGTTAGTCTGGGTTAGCAAAAAACTAGATCCCATTACTGATATGCATCCATTTTCCAGAGAATCCCGTCCAAACCACGAAGGATGTGGCAAAAACCAAAAAGCATTCCTTTTCCTCTATAGTTTATCCGGGTTTATAGCGTTGCTAGTCCTTTAGAAACACCTCCTTCTCCTCTTTCTAAATCCACGGTCCAGAGGAGAGGCTCAAAGCTCAAATCCCCCTGTTTTCACAACAGCCGAGGTTCGTTTTAATATCCAAAAGTTCCCATATCTAAGGTTCGTGTGGGAGGTTTCGCTGATCGTCCCTCTCACTTCTTAAAGCAATTCGGAGGACAGTCACACGAGGGGATAGCATCTATAAAGCTGAGTGGCACGGAGAGAAGGAGACGGGACAGGACAGGACGGAGCAGGTCTAAAAGAGACAACGGTGGAGATTTTGGAGTCCCAGAGGCGCTCGGCGCGTCAGCCCGAAGACGTGGCAGAAGACCCGTTGACGGAGGCTTTCCGGGCTCTGTTGCTGAAGGAGTGGTGGTGGTTGCTGCCGCCGCTGGTTCCGTTCATAGTACTAGAGATGTGCGGGAACTGGGGGTGCGGGGACTGCACCGGGGTGCCGGGGCTGAGCAAGCAGGAGGAGGTGGAGGGCGGGCCGCCTCCCGCGGGGCTGCTCGCCTTCTCGCTCCCAGAGTCACTTTCCAGTTCCCCGCTGTGGTTCAGCCCATCCTGCTGGTGGCAGCCGATCTTCATCCTCTTGCAAGTTGGTCGCA
The DNA here is from genome assembly GCF_951804945.1 of Podarcis cretensis. NCBI lineage: Eukaryota > Metazoa > Chordata > Lepidosauria > Squamata > Lacertidae > Podarcis > Podarcis cretensis. Next base: position 23,313,226 of record NC_137181.1, read on the forward strand.
CCCGGTACTTCAAAGGGAGGGGGCCGTTCTGCAATAAAAATAAAATAAAATAAGAGGAGGGCGTCCTCAGACGAGGCGCTGCTTCCCCATCGGTCCGCCCCCTCGCTCAAGGCAGGGGCTTCCAAGCCTTCCCCCCTGCCCTATTTACCCTTCTCCAAGTGTAAATATAGGCAATATCCATGAGCGTGTAGTAGTCCTTCAAGGGCTCCTCTTCATACATGACGTCGATCTAGGGGGAGAGATGCAATGGAGCTTCGTTTTACATGGGTAGGGAGGAAGCGACGGCATCAACGTGCACGCCAAAGAAATATCCACCTGGCTCCAAATTTAAACGACACTGTAAGAGTTAAGCCCCTTGACCCAAATAAACCAAAGATTTAAATCCAGGTACTTAGACTTACATTTGTTGGGATGGAGGAATTTATCTTTCCTTCGTCCTAGGCTTTAGTAGGATTGCTGATCGGCCCTTAAGGAGCCAATACTTCAAGTCTTTTATTTAAGAGTTTTGGTGGTTGCTGGTTTTTTTTTTTTATATATATATAACACAGACGCAAAAGCCATTAGGCAAAGGCTTATTGAGCAACCTTAGCATGAAAAAGACTGTCTAAAATGCTGCGCAGGCTCTGATCTTTCAAGGACAAAGCAACCTATGATCTGACAGCACAGAGCAAAACACTGGGGGATACTTATCTGATTCTCCAGTTTCTGAAAATAGAGGACTACATTAACAGCTTGTTTTATGTATATAAACCAAAGCAAACCACTAGCTTACATGGTACACTGTGTTGCTTAGTAAAGTTTGTGGCAATACATTTTTAAGTAAAAAGCATTCATTTAAATTAAATGCCAGGAGCCCAGATTTTACTGGAACTTCTACCACTATCACCCCTTTAATAAACAAAAAATGTACCTGAAAAGTATTGGGTATGTCCATTTTGCTCCTGAGAAACTTTCTCAGATGCATTACAGTCATAGCTGCAGGGCAGCGCAAATATCTTTTGTCATTCACCTGGTAAGGGTGTTTGATTAGGGAGAAAAAATAATGCATATAATTAAGAATTCAGTGTAAATGTAGTAGAGATACATAAGCATAGCTGGAAACTAGAAGCTAACTGCTAAATCAAAATAACAAAAATGCAGAACAGTTAATTAAGGAGAGTCAAAATGTAGTAACATACATTTTCCAGGGTTTATTTACAATATATGACAAGTTTCCTCCTCAAAAAAAAAAAAAAAAAAAAAGGGTAAAGAAAACTAGAAGGAAACAAAAGTTTTTGGACCATCAATCAGTTCCCTTTTAATTTTAGTTGCCAAGAAGAAACAATAAATGTCTGTACAATAGCTGCCTGCAGTGTTAATTTCTTTAGGGGGATAAAAATAACTATTAATCTAGCTGGGGCAAACAAATAATCTAAACTACTTTCTAAAAAAGGGGGTCTGTTAAATTCCAAAGAAAGTAAAAGTTATTTACCTCCTCTTTGGGTTTCTCTTTCTCTTTATTTCCTTTCCGTTCCAGTCTGGGAAGAAGAGTGATACAATTATAACAAAGAAGAGCTATCTAAGAATGTGCAGATAAAAGTAAATTATTGTGTTCACAACTTGCCTATTTTGGTCGAAGAACTCTATGGATAAGCTTATTATCTCATCATCTGTTATAATCCTTTTGTCTTCATCTGCAACTTCGCCCCTGTCTTCATTAGAGCCATTGGCAGCTGCACAGAAATTTCCACAGTGATTTACATCTTTAAATTCGAATGAGAACAAACCTCACCAAGAGGGGAATCTCTCTCACAGCTAAGATTATTTCTGCAAATACTGAGATAACTCTCTGTAGCATGTATTAAAAACCTTTAAATTAATTATGCCGTATTTTGTCACTGAAATGTTAGGGGAAGAATAGATGGGGAAATGTTTTAACAACCTAAGCTTTTGAGTAAGAGGAGAGTTTTATGTCTACAAAAGAAAGATATTGAAGCTTTTACCATCAGCAGACGGATGAGCAGCGTAAAAGTCTCTTCTTCTTTTCATTTCATCTGAGTGAGAACACACATTTGTCATTTAGTACGCTCTGGCTTTCATACAAGATAGTGCTTGCAGTGGTCACTTAATCTAAGAAGGGCTTACTTACTTTTGAAAAGGCCTGGCACTAACTTGTAGACAATGTCTTGGAGAGTTTTATCAGATCTGAAATATAAAATCCCAGGAAGCTCAAATTTAGAAGGGTGCCAGTATTAAAATCCAAACTGCACCTCACTTTCCAAAGCAAAGAAAGAGTATTTTCTAACAGATTCAAATGGTCAGCCCAAATTCCCGCAACATTTAAAAATGGTTTAGACAGGAGTCTTTTACACCAGATACTTATCTGCCTAGGTGGGGAACAATTCTGTCTACGGAAACCTACTTGCCACAGTGTTACTGTCTAAAATGCATGCAGCTAATCAAGAGATGCCATCCCTAAACAGCAAAGGGTGATGCAGCTAAGTAAGGAGGACTTCTGAAATGAATCTAACTTTTGCCTTTCTCCACCAGCACAATATATGAGGGGGATGGGTTAGCTGGAACTGACAATAATTTGCAGTTTGGTCAGGCAAGGCAAGAATAAAGTAAGTATCCACAAACATATAAGAAGCTGGGGTTTGGGTTTGGAGGGAATTCAAGGAGACAGGACTTAAATGCCACCTCCACCTTCACACATGAACTTCAGTTTGCAGACTGACACCTCCAGCCAGATCCCAACATGTGATGAAGAGGTGGCAATCCAAAGAAGCGGGCAAGCGTCGCTACCCTCTGAACTTATCACCTGAAACTAAACGCAGCAGTTCAGTTGTCTCTCGCCTACCTTATATTTAAAAGGGGTCTGGTTTTGTGAACTTGGACATCGCAAATAGGGCAATACTTGCTGGTCTCCAAGTAGCGCACGATGCACGTCTTGCAAACTATAAGAAAAGAGAGAGAGAGAGAGAAAAGAAGAGGCAAGATTTTGATCAGCGGTCAAGGCGAGGTTTCCAGCTATTAAAAGAAGTAACGAGACTTTTCTAAACCCGGAGCCACCAAGCAAAGGTAACCATTATTTGGACAGGGGGCCAAATCTCGAAGGAGCTGCAAAGAGAGAGCCGGAGGGAGTCCCTTAAAGATATATAGGGCATGTTTACAAGACTATGGAGCTACTGGCAACCGCACGTAAATGGGAGCGGACCTTTATTGCGAGGGATCAGAGGCTGGCGGGGGTGGGCGGTCACTGGCCCAGAGCCTTTTTCTGCGTCCCTGGAGGGCTAAGGGCACGTGTGAAGCCGGACGGTACTTACAGGAGTGCAGACACTCGATGATGGTGGTCGCATCGATGAAGTACCCTCCGCAGAGCACGCACATGAGGTGGGGGTTTAGCTCGGTGATTTTGATGCGGGTGGTGCGATGCATTTTTGCAGCTCTGAAAGGCACACAGGAGGGCCGTTTAAGTGCGGGAGGGAAGCGTCTCCGAGGCGCGCGCAAGCTCCACTCCCCCTTCGGACCCCTCCTGGCTTGCAAGGCAGCCCCGGCCTCCCGCTCGCCCCTCCTCCAGGACCAGAAGAAACCTCGGAAATGTAACTCGGAAGGCGGCGGCGGCGGCGGGAAGCTGGCAGGCAGGAACTGTAATGCAAAGCGGGAGGCCGGGCGCAGGGAAGGGGCTGCGCCGCGCGGGGGCTGCTGCTCTGCCCAGTGCCCACCTGCCCGCCTGGCCTGCGGGGCTTCTCGGGGCCCTTCTCCCGCGGCGAGCAGGGCACCCCGGTGGCGCTTGCCGGAGCTGAGGATCGCGATCGGGGGAGAGGCGAGGAGGACGAGGAGGAGGCGCCGGATCCCGGTGCAGCTGCGGACGCTGCCCTGGGCATTTCCGGCGAGGGGGGAGGAGGGGAGGGGGCGGAGGAGGAGGAGGAGGAGGAGGAGGAAGAAAGAAGAAGGGGGGAGAGGGAGGGAGCGGCTCCTTGCACCTTGGCACCAGGGCGGCTGGGCATCGGCGAGGCTGGGCAAGGCGAAGCAGGAGGGGATCGGGCCGCGGCGGCACTGGGCTTCTTCTCCTGCGTCGCCTGGCTCCGCTTGCCTCGCTGCCGCCAGCCCAACAGGCTCGGGACGGCGGCGCCTTCGGAACCGCGCTCTGGAGGGGGTTGCTATAGCAACTTACACTTACACTTGGCATCCTGCCACAGCCCGGAGCGCAGCACCAGGAGGAGGGGGAGGGGAGGGGGGAGAGAAAGAGGGAATCGAGGGGGGTGGCGGAGAAAGCAAAGAGGGAGAGAGAAAGTGCGCCCAGGAAGGTGGCCCGGGAGAGTCCTGCGAGGATCTAGGTGTGCCGCACCCGGGAGGGGAGGGGGGTGGGCAGAAGAGGACACGGGTGTGCGCATGGGGGGCGGGGTGCAGCCTCAGGAAAGGCGCAGGGGGCGTGGCGGGGGCCGGGAAAGGGGTCCTTTCCTCTCCTTCCCCTCCGCCGCCAAGGGGCCGGGCAGGAGGCCAAGAGCGGCGCTGGAGGGGGAGGCCTCGGGGGCGGCCTGAGCCAGCGCCGGGGTGTGCGCCAGGCCGAGCAGAGAGGCTCCTCCCGGCCCTTTCGGCAGCTCCTCGCAGGGGCCTCCATCCACGTCGACTCAGTCCGGGCAAGGAAGCGGCAGCAGCTCAGCCTCCGGTTTCCTGCCCTCTCCAACGAGCCGTGTCTGCGCCGGGACGGGGCTCCAAGTTGGACCGTCGCTGGCGACAGCCCAGTCGCGCATCTGAATCCGCACCTAGTCCCAGACCAGCACAGCGGCCCGAGTGTCATTTCCAGAGGTTGCTGAACCAGAGCAATTTACGGTGCCACCGGCTCCAGAGACAGCCGGGCAGGAGGGAAAGGCGCCTGCCGCCCCGGAGCCCAGCCTAAGGTCCCTGATCTCAGCAGATGCCCTCGCAACCAAGGCGAAAACCTTCCCTGCAAAGAGCCCGCAATGCCAGCCGAACTTGGCCAAGGAAAGAGCAAAAGCCCTCGCGTTGCTCGGAGGAAGGAGGAGATGGAACTGGCAGCAGCAGCAGAGACAACCTGAGCAAGCAAGCAGCTCCTTCTCTGGGGAGAGGGAAGCAAACGCTGTACCAGGGGGAAATGTTTCTCTTACACACACACAACACAAATTCCCCAAAGGGAAGAAGGCCCGGGGGAGAGGGGCTAGCCTTGGCCTTAAACTCGAGGGTGGCAGCGAGGCTGGGCGCTCCCATGCATTGTGTGCGGATTTTCCAAGATCTCTCCAACAAAGGAGCAGCCTGGAGTTTTTGGATCTCGCCAGTCTCGGCTCTTGGCTTCTTGCCCGCGATTTCCCTCCATGCCCTCAGCCAGGAGGAAGACTCCTTCTTGAGGTGACCTAAACCAGTCTCTCCTGCCCTCCTTTTATTCGTGAAAGAAATCCTAAATATCTCAGAACTGGCGCAAGTAGGTGGCTGTTTTAATCCGCCGCCTTACAATTCTTCTCCAGCGCTGAGACCCACCGAAGCAACCTATTTTTTTGGAAGAGACGAACATGTTTTATTTCACAAAAGACTCCCTAACTGAAAGAAAACTCCCAACAGCCGTGAAGCTTTCCTGGTCGAAGCTCTTTCCCTTAACCGCATATTATTTATGACCCAAGTTAGCCTTCTTCCCCAGGGCATGGTCGAAGCTATCTCTGAAATCCGGGGTCTGAAAACCAGCAAACTGAACCGAAGAACAACAGTGAAAGACGCCAGCCAGCACACACGTGTGCACACGCACCCCCCCTTTCTGTTCACACACAGTTTGCACTGCACGCGTAAACATAAAGAGCATTTCACTCCCAAACGCGCCAACTCCTCCTCCAGGAGGGGAGCTTCAACTTCTCATTCCCCGCCCCCTCCTTATGTTAAGATCGGCGTGCATACAGTCAAGAAACGCTGACCTTTAACACGAGCGAATATATTTTATTCCAGGCGCTCTCTCGTTCTCCAGGCAAGTCTTCAACCGTGCAAACAAGGGGAGAGCGAAGCTTGCTATGACAGCCAGCTTGGAGGCCATGCGCGGGTTACTTCAAAATACAGGGGCAAGCCCTAGTTATGAAGGCTCACGGTACCCCGTGAATGAGCACAAAACATCTGCGCCGGCAGCTGAAAAGGGAGCGGAGTCGACCCAAAGACAGGGTAAGCCTCGATGAAGCAGAGCTGCACCCTTTGCACCAACAGCCACACAGGCAGATAGCCCTTCCTTCACCTGCCATGTATTTGAGACCTTAGAATTCTTGCAACAGACCTAAATCCTGATGGCGATCAATCAATCGATTGAAAACCGATTCTGGAAGGCATATATGCCCACATGTGTTGCCAATAAGATCCGTGCTCTCTCTTCCCAATATCTGGCTGAAATCCATCTTTAAGTGCGGGAGGGAAGCGGCTTCCAGGGAAGAAATTAATGTGCTCAGTGGCAGAAATCCTTCTCCTTTAGAGCCAAGCTCCTAAAAGTAGCAAATGGGATTCTCCAGCTGGTCTCCTGCTACCACAAAATCTGGTTCCTTCCCAGCCAGCGCGGTGTCCAAACTTATTAAAGGTTAAGAGGCTACACACAGAATCCGCCAACTTCCAGCAAAAGTCTTCCCTTACACATACGGACGCATCCCATTCTCCTCCCGCCCCATATTATATTTTCAGAGTGTGTTCCTCCTCCTTGGAGGGTCATTTCCAAACAAACTCTCCCCCAATACTTAGCTGCGTCTTGTGCTCCTGAGATCTGGAGGCAAGAAAAATGTTAGAGGTTCGTTCAACGAACGCCATGGAGGTGTTCTGACCACATGTCTGTCTCTCCCAGGTTTGGGGGCAAAGGGGGATTTTACCCGTAGGATTTGATGGCCCCGACTTATTTCCTGAACTCTTTTTGCCGGGACTCTCCTGTCAAGCTAGGTTAGGCCAAGCTGGGTTAGGTGGACGTGTGCTGGGTTTCTCGCGCCAGGAGCAAAAGCATCACACCTCGCATACTAGCAAGTCGTTGCTACTAAACTTGCCTTGACCCAGCTTGGAAGGACTGCGGGACAAGGGGCTAGAAAACCAGTTAGAGAATAAGAAAGCCGCGCTGGAAGATCCTGCAAAGTCCCAGCACCTCAGCTTCCCCAAATCTCTTCCGTCTGCACAGGGCAAACTCGCATTAACGCAGAAACCCCTGTGCCCCCGAAGTTAATTTCCCAGCTTTGCCCTCCCGTCCCCAAAGCGCAGAAACTTTAACATTTTACGCACACACGAGAAAAAGCGCCCAGCTGCAAGCTGAGCGAGAACCGCCATCTTACGAGCCATCCAGTCCCACACCGGGGTCCGCCAAACTTAAGTTAATAAAATTCCTGGGAGAGCCCTCCTGAGCGCGAGCAGCCCCCCAGCGGGATCGCCCCCTCGGGGGGGACCCATCCCTATAAGATGGGGGCTCTGCGGGGCTCCTGAAACCCCCTGCGAGGCGCTTCTCGGCCAGGCAGCCGCCGTCCCCGGACCCAGGCAGCGCCAGGTTTCCTGCACCGCCCGCGTTCAATCGAAATCTGCATTTAAACAAAGGAGCCCCAGAGAGATCGGCGAGCAGGGGCTGAAAATAGAAATATCCTCCTGCGGGGCCATGTGCCCAGGAAGGGGCTAGCGGCCAGCCGAGGGAGGAAAGGAACCGAAATCCGCCGGAGGGGGGGCGTCGCCCCAGCCAGTGCACGGGCCGCCGCCGCCGCCGCCGCCGCCGCGCCTCCCGGGCTCCGTGCGCGGAGGGCGAAGGCGCGCGGGCGCGGAGGCAGCGCGGGGATGGAGCAGCCTGTCAGCGCTTTCCCCACCCCGAGAGCCCGGGGACACCTAGCAAGGCTGGCGCCCCTTCGCAGCCCCCCGAAACCGCCTCCCAGACCCCGCCGCCCCCCGGCCCCCGGCGGGCAGCCGCGCCCGGGGATACGTACCCGCGAGAAGGAGCCGGCGGGCGACGATCCTAACCGCCCCGAAAGACAATGAAAGTTAAAAGTCGCTCAGCAGAAAATGAATGTGAGCCAAGCGGCCATCTTGAAATGAACTGCAGACGCTGTCAATTGCAATGAGCGCAGGGCTGCCGCCGCCGCCGCCGCCGCCGCCGCCGCGCTCAGCTCAGCTCATGCTCGCTCCCCCGCAGCCGGGCTCCTCTCCGCCACCGAGCCCCCTCCCTCGCCCTCGGATCCCCGCGCCGCCCCAGGAGTTGGCTCGGCCTCCCCCCCCCCCCCGCAGCCCTCGCTCTCCCTCGCCTCCTCTCTGCCTCTCCCCACCTCCTTCTGAATGCGCAGCTCCAGTGCTGGGATCTCAAAATCTTTCTAATCCGGATGGTTTGCCTCTCCTCCTCCGCCAGCCCATTGTCTCTTGCGCTCTTTCTTTTCCTCCTCGGCTTCCCCCCACCCCTTCACCCACTCGCCTCGCAATCTCTTTCCCCCTCTGCTGTGCTTTTTCTTTCTTTTTTTCGGCCCCTCGGAGAGGGAGGCTCTTTCTCCCTCCCTCCTTCCCACTCCTCCTCCTCCTCCTTTTTTTCCCCCCTTTACGAGGAAAAAAAATAATTGTGATTATTTCACAGTTGTGGAGGGAGCCAGGGGAGAGGAGGGAGAGTGGCGGGCGAGGAGGGGGCTGCTGGCTGCTGGCTGCTGCTGCTGCTGCTGGTGGTGGAAAATGCAACGCTGAAAGGCACACAGTGGAAACTGACACCGTCCCCAAAATGGCTCAGAGTTCGCCCGCCCCGCCAGGATCACGTGGGGCTCCTCATTCCTTAAGGGTGGCCTGGGAATTAGTGTCGGTGTAGTCGGAGCCCGTCAGCCTCCCTGTGACCCAATCCAGCGGCTCGGCCGCCTCCCCCTCCCCGCGCGCCACCCTCCCCTCCCCTCCCCCTCCCCGCACTCCGCCTGGTCCTCCGCCTCCCTCCGCTCCACACACACTTCGCCGAGTCCTCCTTTTCTCCACCGCGCTCACGCTGCTGCTGCTGCTGCGGCTGCTGCTGAGCCGCCGCTGCCGCCTGTTCCACCTCCCCCCTTCTCTCTCTCACACACAAATGTATTATTCAATTTCTTCCCCCCGAACACACCCACTCCACGCTGGTAGAGTCGCTTTGCCCGTTCCTTCTCGTTTCCCCACATTTTGTACACCCTGTCTCTTCACACGCGCAATCTCTCGCTCTTTTCTTCTGGCTTAACTGCAACACACACGAACCTCTTTTTCTCTGCTTCCCCTCCCCCCGCTATCGCCTCTTTCTTTTCTATATTTGCTCCTTCTCTGACCGACATCTATCTACTCTTTAAATATAGATTTGTGTGTGTGTGTGTCTCCCACTCCGCCCCCCGCCCCAGGGCACAATAAACTGAAGCTTGCCGCCTTTTGCCTTAGTCCATTCCCCTCATCTCAACCTGTCTACTCCGCTCTTTGCGCCTGCTGCCACCTCTCCCTCCTCGCGCGACGGTGGCCCCAACTCCGTAGCCCACCATTTTAATATCTGGAGGTGGCGCCCAAAGCAAGGTCCCCTTGTCCTCGAAGCGTCTCGCCTGGTGGCTTCCCTCCCGCGCGCACGCCGTCGTTGCCCCACAGCCTTCTTTGGGTGCCCGCGCCCAAAATTGCCCCCTGCCGCTCCCAAGCTGCTGTGGGCAAGACCTTTGGCGACGCGGCGACAGGAGACTTGCGCAGCAAAGGCGTTTCAGGTATCGTGGGTGTCGGAAGTGCAACGTGCGGCCAAGGCGAACTAACCCGCAGCGGCGTCTCTGCGCTTCCACCTCCGCCCCTCGTTTCCTTATATTTTCCCGCCTTGGCATCCGATCCACGCGTCGTCTGTAGACGAGCTGCTTCTCTTCGGTGCGTCCCAACACTCTTCCCGCCCTGCACATCCCCACGCGACCCCCGTTTCCTCCGCCTGGTATTTCCTATCCAGCGCCCCCAGTCTTTGCCTCCTTTCGCCTTCCACTTTTACCATTCTCGTCTCACGATTTATATACACCGCAGAAATGTTTGAAAACTGACCCCCTCCCCCCTTCTCCACGCCTCTCTCTCTCTCTCTCTCCCTTTCCTTCTAAGGACCCGATCCCGATTACCTTCCTTTATTTCGGTTCCCTCTCACGCGGCTTTGACTTCGCCATCCCCGCGCCTCTTTTTGCCCACCCAAAGTGCCCTCGCTGACTATCGCAGACTCCTCAACCCTCGTCCGGGGCTTTTCTCCCTCCCCAACCCCAATTGAGATTCCTCAGATACACGAGGTTTCCCTCGCGCCCCTTCACCTCTTATTTTCTTTAAGAGCGCTCCTGACCCGCGAAACCGCCCATTTCCCCTTGATTGGCGAACTGTCTTCCTGGCCTTGAACACGCCGTCTCGTTTCCCGCCTTTCTTCGTCGTATCAATTCCCTTCGCCACACCAGCTCTGCCACCTCACGTTTCGTCACGGGCGATAAATATGATCGCATTGAGGCAACAAATGTCTTCCGCGAACACCCCCCCCCTTCCCTACCACAATTTTGCCTCCCTTCCCCCACCCTGTCGCTGCCTCGCAGGCATTCCTCGTCGCACTTTCCCCGCTTCCCTCGCTGTCTCGCGCGCAGCTCGCACGATTTCCTTCCACAGATCCCAGCGGCAGAATCCCCCCTAATGGCGCGCCCCGAGCGCAGGCAGCCCGGCGCTGCGGGTGGGTGGGTGCGTGGGGGAGTGGCGGGAGGAGAAGAGGCTCCCCAGGGAACCAACTCGAAAAGAGGCACCCCTCGCCTCAGCCGCGGCTTCGGGCGAAGGAACATTGGCGCTATTCGCAACAGTGAACGTCGCTTGAGAACAAAACGCAGCGCAAGGCGCTCCTTGCCCCGAAGGTAGTTGGTCGGTCGGTCGGTCGCGGCGCGTGTGGATCCTTCCACTCCACAGGCGATCCTTTAAGGCTGGACGCTGTTGGACGCCGTCCCTTTCTCGGCAAATGTTCAGAAGAAACGCAGCCATCGAAACGGAGCTGGGAAGAGAACGCCCGCCCGCCCCTTCCCAAAGAGAGAAGGACGGGGGTCGTGCGGAGACTGGCACACCCGGGAGACGTCGGAGGGGACACTCCTAACCCGGCTTCGTGGCTTGCGCTGCTTGCCACGCCGGGGAAAGAGCCACGCTCTGGTCTCCCTCGGCCATTGATTGGGAACACAAACGTCCAACACACGCACACACACACCCACACACACACGGGGTAGACAAACCTGGGGCAGCGCCCTCCTCGCCACCATTTGACCCGTTCGTGTGTGTTATTTCTGATGCCATGTTGCCAACCTTGTCTCCCTCTCTACAGGACGCAGGGAAATGGAAGGTTAGAGAGCAGATCGGATTCTCCTCCACGCCGTGATTATAATGGGAAGCGAATAGTAACCCGCGTAGAGGCATTCATTTATTCATTTTTTAAATAAATGAATTATAATCAAAAATGGCTCTCAGATTCCACCAGGGATGGAGAGACTGACCCTGGCGTAACCGCAGCACCGAGGAACTTGACCCACCCGCGGATTCTCTTCCCAGTGCCAAACCCCGAGCTTGGAAGTTTAGGATCGGGGTGTAAAACAGGCTGGGAAAAAGGGGCGCCGGCTTCACTCAGTCGCGGATCGGGTGCCTCCCACTGCAAGCTCGTTTCCTCCCCACCCCGCGCTAATAATAATAATAGGAATAATAATAATATCTCAACGATAAATGGTGAGAACCAAAAGGGATGGGAGGATGCTTGTTTGGTTTACCAATCTCTCTTCTCTCCAAGCCGGCTGAAGGCAGATAAAAGGACCCGCTTCCGCGTGCGACCCTCCCCCGAATAAGAAATATGGAAGAGTCTAAGCCAGGAGGTGATGGCAGCGTCTTCGGCACTTCGCTTCTCTGCCTTTCATCCGTTCCTTTGCCACCATGAACGCGGACATGGTTCTACTTATGGGGAGGGATCTCTTCAGGTGGACTCACCACGTCTAGCTCCAGAAGATTTCGGGGGTGGGGGAGAGAATTCACCATGGGATACTTAACCCATTAGGGAGCACAAGTGTCACTTTTATAGCAGCAAAATTTGGACTAAATTGGTGGGTTTCTCTCCCTCCCTGCCGCTTCCCAACGTACCTTTCATGACGTGCGAAATGGGTGTTTTGCATTTTGAGATTTCCAGTGCAGGGTGGGCGCTTCATTATCCTAAACTGAACACTCCAGGTTCTTATGGGCTTGGTACAGAAAACGCTGGTCTATTTCTTTGTCACTCCCCAACAAAGAGTAGCAAACGAGTGTTTTCCCTCTCAGGTGGGCAGTTTCCTCTTGCCCTTTCCACGATGGTATAAAGAGCCCAAGGAAGATGAAAGGAAAAACGGGAATTCGGATCATGGATCTCGCTGTAAACCAGAGCTGTCTCGCTCCCCATTTCCCAGCCGGGGGTGTATAATTACCAACTGGGAAAGCAGCTTCTGCCCACGTTGAAAGATGGGGGCGAGGGTGGAGTTGTTTTTTTGTTTGTTTTAAGTTGTGGAGACAATGCTGGTCACATTCCATCTATAGCCATTCAACTGCATTGAAGTGAAAAGAAACCCACTGGTGCAATTAAGGGCACTCCAGCTATTGTCTATCTACATAAACTACTGAAGATTTAAGCAAGTAAATCCGGGTCAAAACAGATGAAGGCATGACAGTTTCGTTTCGCGTGTGAATCGCCAATTTATTTATTTATTTTTCAAAAAGCTGCAACGTGACTTCACCAAAATGAGACTCAAGACGACTGACTACTTAATTACAACACAATGAAGGCCTCCTTAGGTTCAGAGCCTCACAGCCCTTCAAAGTGATCTTTGCTGGTGAGAAGGTTACTCTTGGGATGTTGACTCCATAGCGGGGACCCTCAGAAGAACCCAACCATCCCTCCAGTCCCCCAATCAACACACATTATTATTGATAGATGTGGCACACAAAATAGATCAACTCTCTATTGCTTTTGCTCTCTGTTTTTATTAGAGGTTAGAAATGGGAAATAAAGCCTTGTTTTTAAAGACAGGACAAGACTGAGCAGGGAGCAGATATTTAACAAGGTGACAGGGAAAAAAGAAGAAAACAATTATCTGGTTATCTAACAAATAAACATTTTCCCATTAGACATGATACTAAAAATGCTACAGTCTTGACTGTACAAACATACAAAACATGAAACATTGGCTAGAAAGTAGGCATTCCATTTCAGTACAGCCAATGCTTTATCAAAATCCCATCAAATGAAGTAAGAACAAGGAGTAATCATATTAATGTTCAAAGATGAAACTGTTAGGAAACAATTTCTTTTTCTTCTTGGATCCAATAGTCTGCCAAGGTCTGCAGTTACAGCTGAGTTGTTCTCTCTAGGCTTTTAGCTGCATCTTTTAGTTTCCCAACTAAATCCTAAAACATGAAGTAAGAACTTTAGAAAAGAAGTAATTCGTTGTACATAGTGGGGTTACTTGAACATGTTAGTTCTGTGAATGTTGTCTTCAAAGGTGATCAAGTTTACATCTGGAAAACTTGGTGTCTAACACTTTTAGAAGAATGCCTACAAATCAGCTATTTTATATCTTTAAGAAACATTCAGCCTTTCTGTCATATTTTAGTTAAGGGTAGATACTGAACATTCTTAACAGAAATGTTGTGCTAATAACATAATTTTTTAAATGAAAGTGCTTGGATTAATATAGAGCAGAATATAAATGACCATAATAAATTAAATAAAAAGTATCAAAAGACAGAGACAACTTTGCTATCTTTCTTGCTGTTTAATATAACAATTAAATTAATTCATCAACTTTTCAAGTTGCATTCCTAAATATATTTACTTATTTGCAATGGATTAAAATTTCAATTTAATATGGAATGTAAAACTAATTTTTATCTTAAAATAATTCCCAGGATTAAACTGTAACCCTTTTCTTTTGCTCAACTTCTCAATCTTTACCTAATTTTACACTTTTTAATGCTTGGGTTAGGTTTTGTTTAGTACGGTACTTGCTGTAGTCAATGTGAACTTCTTTGTATAAAGAGCTCTGTTTACCATCCTTGAACAATTTACACAAACCCAATTTAGCCAAAGTCAATGCAAGTTGCACTCTTTATATTAATGCACAGTATATAGTTGCAGAAAGTGAATTTCCTCTCAGGTATTACATTTGAAACAGTTCCCTCCAACCCCCTTAAAATGTGATTCCAAGATCATAGCTACTATGTGGGTTAATCTGAAATCTCAATTTGTTGAGGTACATAATCAAACAATTATAAAGTAACAAGTTTAATAAACGCACTTTTTGCAAGCTTTAGTTTGGGTGGATTCCTGATAGAAAATTTCATTCTGACACCTGAAATGGTCACACCCGCACAAACATATGAAGAAATACCTGTAATTGCTCCATAGAACAACTAAAATTAATGTCCGGTTGAGATCTTGAGTCACTGTTCTAAAGGAACAAAAATCCCAAATGTTAGAAGTTTGACATCTGGCAAAACCTGAAGTAATATTTAATTCAGTGATGGTGAGGAAAAGCATAAGAATGGGTGCAGTACCTCAACATTTAAGGTCATCAGATAAGCAGGGCGATAATTTTTATGAAGTTGATTAGTCTAAAGTAATAAGGGAAGAGGAAAAAAAATGTATCAGAATTTAGCAGATAAAGAAACCAGAATAAAACAGTACCCTTATTAAATTACCTTGATCTGATATTCCAAACGCCAACAAACATCAGTTATATGCAGCGGACATCTGCCTATACTGAAGAACACAACCATCATTTTCTTATTAGGTTATATTATGCTAAATGAAAAAGCTGTTGCACACATTTCAGGCATAAAAAGGTGACTGTTCCATAGATCAATAGTATATTTCAAAAGTGGGTTAAAGGTGCAAATTATCTCAACTTGATAACTTGTGCCTATGTTTTCACCACTGTATCCATTTCAGCAGCCTCTTATATTAACTTTAAAGGTGCATTTGAAAATAGCAAAACTCTAGCCATATAGTTCTGATGTATTCAATGGGGCTTACTCCCTAGTAAGTTTGTTTCAGTTTGTAACCTTAAAGTAATAAAACAACTTCCTTTGACATACCTTCCCAATAGGATTTCCAAGGTATCTTTATTTTTCTGCAAAGAAGAGAAAAAAGTTTGCCATCTTCTACAGAACAAATAAAATATGAATATGGGAATAAAAAAATAATAAAATAGGCTTGAAAACCTGGTATTCGGTGCAAAATTGTTCAATTCTTTCTTTGTCAAACTTACAGTCTTCTAAATAAGTACTAAAAGGGAAACCAAAAGGATGTGTTAGCCTAAATGCCAGTACAACTCAAGCAGGAAGATTTACAGCAATGGCTGGTGTTAAAAAACAAACTAAAACACCTCAAACCCTGTGAAGGGCTTTAAAATGGGAGTACCTTATGGCAGATTTGTCAGCTTTTTGCTTTCCAGCTTCTACTATACAAGTTGCAGCTGCTGCATGACAATATTTTAATACTGCTGGATCAATATGTTCCAAGTCTGGATGATCTAAAAATAAATGAAATTTCAAAGATGGTATAACGTCAGGGGAATGTTCCTTCAAACAGAGAGAGACTAAAAACTTTCCATGCAGCCACACTTAGCATAGCCCAGTTTTAACAGTTGGGAAAGTATAATAATAATTTCATATTGGCAATACTTAAAGCACAGCTATAAAGATATTGACTCATTCATAAGGTTTCCCTCATTCATAAGGAGCCACTACAAATGAAGAGGCAATCTCAGCTCTCCTTTAAAATGCCTTTTCCCAAGACCCAAACCTGGCCTAAGTTGTTTCCAGCATAAGTTTCTCTGGAATTATCCCATCAGGCTCAGAATTTGGCACGTTATCCAGAAGAAACAAACGGATTTAGTGCATTTTCTAAACACAGTGTCCTGGTTTTCCTCCTTCCCCGCGTTTTTTGTTTTTGTTTCAATATGCAATCCATTACTGGAATTTCTTGGCAAGCATCGAGTTATAAAACAAATGTAAATGGCAGAATTTATTTCTACAAATAAAAAATCGCCATGCTTTTGGATGTTGCATTCATACAATGAGGGGGAGCACCTGACCCCCTATAAAATGCCCGTGGAAGAGATGGAGAAAACATTTCATAGGGTTGAGTTCTAAATCAAGGTCAGTTTAAAACAAAACAAAACATACACACAACCAAACCAGATGCCTTTCTAACTATCCTCCTCCGAATACCGCGCGTCCTTTCAGAAGTACCGTAACTACAAACCCTTCTGGCCACAACATTTCTAACTTTTCCTTTTCCTCCTCCTTCTCCTCCTCCTCCTCGCCGAGCCCCGTCTGAGTAAACAGAGCTGCTATTCGGCAATTGCAGTTCAAGCTAGTTCCTACCGGAGGCCGCGCGTTTTGAAGGCGAGCGACTACATGGCAGCGAGCAAAGCGTCTCAAACAAACGCCCTCCTTCATCGGCTAAGCGAAAGCGGACGGTCCAACGTCAACAACCAGATCCCCCTTGGCCAGCAGGCAACGGCCGGTCACCGATCCAGGGTTTCCCGCACAGAAACAGGCCGAGAAAATAATAATAATAATCCTCATAATGATCATCATAATAATGGAATGCAGTTTCAGAGCTGCGTTAAGGAACAATGACATGAAAAGAAAGCACTGTTCATGCGCAGCCCAGAGAGCCTTGATCGTGAGGTTGGAGCACGGAGCCTTCCTAAAATAAATCAACCCGTTTAGAAGCCTGACCTTTGCAAATAACAACAACAACAACAATAATAATAATAATGACGCCGCTAATCCTAGGGACTGCAGTAAATAACTCGCCGGGGGAGGGGGGGGAAAGGGAAGTGAAAATAAACCGACACCCACGCGACGGAGGAGGGGAGCCGACGTCCAGCACAAAGCTGCCTCGGCAAAGAGGCTTTTAGGCCAGGAGCGAGCGAGAGGAGCGTTGCTGATTTTCTGCAAGGAAATGACAGCCGCCGGGAAATGGAGGAGAGCAGCAACAATAACAGACAGAAACAAAGAGCGAGCCTGGCTGCAGGACGTGGGCGGCTGCCTTTCTCGGCGAGGCAGAAAGCACTTCCTGAGTTTCAGGGGAAGCGGCCGAGGCTGGTGCCGGAGCTGCGGGCAGCAAGCAGCCCTGACAATGCGCCGAGGCTGCGGGGAGAGAAGCAGAGGCAAGCGCGGGGGGAAGAGCCGCCTCCCCCGGCCGCCCGGCCTGCTTCTCTCTCCCTCTCCGGTTCCCCAGGCGGCGGCAGCAGCAGCAGCAGCCGCCCTGCAGCTTCCCTCCCGGCGCCTGAGCTCCAGCTCCTCCCGGAGCAGCACTTACCTAGCGCGGCCTGGTCGGCCTGGCCGCCCAGCAAGGCACCGAAGGCGGCCTGCAGCAGAGCCTCGTAGGCTCTGGGGGAGAAGCAGCCGCGCTCGGCCAGGAGCTGCAGCCCGCCCTGCACAGACTCCGACAGCTCCATTGTGAGCCGCGCGGTGACCTTCGACACGCCGCCCACGTGATCCCCGCGCTCAGCTGATCCCGCGGCGAGAGGGGAGCTGGAGCTGCTACGGCGGCGGCGGCTGTGGATTTCAGCCCCGAGCCTGCGAGGAAGGAGGCGCTGCCGCCGCCGCCGCCGCCGCCTTCACCGTTGTTGCTCTGGTGGCTGCGAGTTCAACGTCCACTTCCTCTTTCTTTCTTTCTTTCTTTCTTTCTTTCTTTCTTTCTTTCTCTCTCTCTCTCTCTCTCTCTCTCTCTCTCTCTCTTTCTTTTTCTTTCTTTCTCTCTTTCTTTTTCTTTCTCTCTTTCTTTTTCTTTCTTTCTTTCTTTCTTTTCTCTCGCTCGCTCGCTCTCTCTCCAGGCATTCCTTGAGTATAAACTCCCTTTCTTGTACTTGACCCACAACCCCCTTCCTTTCATTTTATTTTCTGCTCGTTTTGCATTTCATACACAGTAAAGGAAAGGGCCAGCCACCACCGCCGCCGCCTCCTTTGATTTTTCTGGCTGGGGGTGTTGGGGTACCTCGGTTATATTTTGCTAACGCACATCGAACCGTTTTCAGGTTTTATTTCATGGCTAATGAAACTGGCCCCACATGGTAGTTATTTGTAAAGGTGGCTTTGGACGTAAACCTCTCTCTCTTTCTCTCTTTCTCTCTCTCCTTTCCGTATGCTTTGTAGACATGGGATGCAGGGCAAGACATGGGATGCTGTTTTCCTTAAGCTATAGGCAAATGGGTTTTGGATATTCAGAACCACAAAAACTTCTTAAGGAATTGCATAGAAGCTGCAAAGGCAATAATGACAACTTTATTGTTTATTATATACTGTAATCTTCATTTCCCCCTGCATTCTAGCTTTAAAACAACACAGGGTTGTTGCTTTTTTAAAAATAGTATTCTTTATTCATCTGTAGCTGTGCTGATACATTTATATAATTTGCAAAAGCATTTTAGTGGTAACTGTTAAAAATGTTGCTCTTAATATTTTTATGATATAAAATGCCATTTTTTGTGTTTTATAAGACACTGACTGCAGTTTCATTAGTTTCTGCAGAGTAGATTCTTAAAATTAAAGGTCGGCATTTTTATAGATGGCCTACTGCCTAAAGTAGGAAGGGGAAAGGGGAAGTTTCATAAGATTTTATTATTTATTTATTATATAATTTATGAGTCACCTAACCAAGATATTCTCTAGGCAACAGCAGAATAAACAAAGAGAATTTGGTTAAAAAAAAAAAAACCCTCAGCACTAGTTCAACAATAAGATCCAGCCATAAAGTCCAACTCAGCATAAGAAAGTGACAAATTCTGGAAACATTTAAGTTGACAGTCCCTTCTCCCCCATTTTATTGTTCTTGACGCTATGGGGAAATTGCTAAGAAAACATAATATTAATATTATTAAAAATAGATGGGTTAAAGAAGAAGTCATGACCTAACTTCACAATGAAAACATTTGCTCTCTTTTTTCTTGTTGGAGTTTGACTCATTGGGTGATGGATTGTATTAACAGCCTGAACACCAGCCAAATTGATTCTGCGATGTTACAATTGGATTTTGTGAGCGATTTATGATTTCTACATTTATTACAAGTCACTTGGCTACTTCTGGACATGTCACTTTCCTTGTTACAGATAACTGAACTCATTCACTAGCAGCCTACTGAGGAATATTGGGGTAAAAGCCTTTTGGAAGATCTATCTTTAAAATCAAATTGGAGTTGCATAGCACATATTTATCATCTCCTATGCATAGGTGAATATGACTTTTTTGTTGTTCTATATTCACGTCAGTAACATGTAAAAACAAATGGCACCAGCATATTAATATTACTCGTGCACAAAAGACTGCAGCTCTGTGCCTTTGGGAGTAAGTGCCATTGAATATACTGGAACTTCTAAGTAAACATACATAGGGCTGGGTTTTTGGATGGAAATGACATTTCCCCTGACTTCATGAGAAGCCTCCAATTTGGGTGAAGTGACAATGGATTTTATCTTTACATACTAGGATGCAACAAGATGTAAATCCCCCCCCTTTTTTTAAAAATATAGTGTTACATGCACTGAAATTGTTGTGTTTAGAATGTCATGCACACTGATGGTGCTGTAACAACATATATATCATTTGTATAATTTCAGGGGGGCATGTAAGCTATTCAGGCCAATGAATAGTTTTGCATAAAAATTGAATGGCAGTAATACTCAAAACATAAATAAGATTGGCACCAATTTTATTTTCAGTTTGGTGCCATGTTAAAACCCGGTTATTTGGCCATGCTTTTAGTAATTGTTAATTTCACTGCTTAATTTGTAATGAACACTGCTTGTGTTTTAAGATTATTTATTGTTTTTCTACAACTGATCAGTAGTTAGATTTGTTGTTTTAATGACTGATGTACATCACCTGAGTGCTTGGATAGAGGGTGAGTTCTTAATTATTCAATTATTGTTAATTATTCAAAGCGGGCTTTCATTAGGCACTCTCTTCTCAGTTATGATTATTTTTTTTAATGATGAAGGAAATGGAAAGGTACATCAAAAATCATTAGGCAACTGATTAACGGCCTGAAAAAGGACCTGAAAGTTAACTGGAGAAAACTATTCACAATTGTGTTTCAGAACGCAAAGAACCATAGGCTTTTTTTGTTCCTAAACAGAGGAAGGAGCAAAAGCAGGATTCCAGGGTCTAAAGCTGCAGAATTGCAAAGATTGATTGACTCTCTTTTAATCAATTATTCACAATTAAAAAATTAATCATATCTAACCTGTATGTATTACCAAAATGTCATCATAGTTGTTTTTTCAGATGGTGAAATAAGCATAACTTACAATTGAATACACAAAGCTAGTGCTACTACTCTTTGCTGCAAGGGCAGAGCATCTTTTTCATTTCCTATTGTTTCCCACAACTACCAAAATAGCCTGTAACACTCCTCCATACAAATGTGTGCTCTTAACTCTCAGCAACACTGATTTATCAGTTAACACATGCTGTCCTTTTAATAGCAAATCATGCACATTCATAAAGTGAAATGAGGGGGAGAGAGGCCTCATATTTATTCATATGGGCTGGGATCCAAAGAACCCCTTAGTCTTCACACCAAAGTCTTCTGTAATTTCTAAAAGTTTATTCTTTGCGCAGATGCTTGCCACAAGCACCCTAAGATGAAATTTCCATGTCACATCAGGAGGTGGGGTTGGAGGAAAAAAACAGTAGCTCCAACACCCTCTTGGGCTTGTGGAGCTTTGGTTCCTGGGTTTTTGGATCCTGGCTGTCGTTTGTTAACATCATGCATCAGAATGTCTGCACTGTGGCCGGAACCTTCTGCTGTAGAAGTCTGCCACAAATGGTACTTCTTCCAAAGTAGCCTCCCAGTCTATCATTTTCTCTCTCTTGTGATCTCTTTTAAAAAGGCACACCCAAATAGGACAAGGTACAGCAGCCCTAGCCTTGCAAAGGTATTCAGAAAGGCTCACCTTTATTACTGTAGTAAGCTACACCCCCTGTAGTAAGCTACACCCCTGCTTTATTGGAACTTTAATTTGTTGGAAGAGGGAAAATGACAATATATGGATTGCTAGAGAGACTACATACACAGACAAAGGTAGAAATTAGGACTATTTTACCTGTTACATATTTTATCTCATATATGTTTTATCTCATATTTCTGTAACCCTTGGCACATCTTCCCCAGTAATAATCAAACCTGCCTCATACATATTCACTTCCTTTTTAATCTAAAAAGTGATGATTTTAAATCAACATCTGGTAAATAAATAGTAGCTGCCATTTTGCTTGTCAAGTGATATTCTGCTACTATTTTTTTCACTTGCTACCTTTTGTTGGCAGGTTAGGGTCTTCTGTCAACAGATTCTAGCTGGGAAGCTGTTAATAGTAATTATTTCCACCAAAACCTTAAAGCTGTAATTAACTAGGCAGCAGTGCTTTCCTGATTAAGAGAAAGAAGTGCCAGTAGTCATATATTGATAAAAGTGCCGTGGTTGCCAGCACAAAATGGCTGCCACGAGCAGCAAATAAAGCGGTGACAATATTCCATACTGGTGAATACTGCCATCCAAAAAAGCCCTACTGGGGAGTAAGCCCTATTTAACTCAATGGGACTTTGTTCTGAGTAAGCATGCACAGGACTGTACTGTAAAAGAATGCTTTATAAGCCTCAGAGTGATCAGCTAATGGAGTTGTATAATATACTGGAAACTACATTTATTATTATTTCTCCTCTTCAAAACACAAGGTATTATCAACTGCGGGTACAGCATCATCAGTTCATGATGGAAGTCAGGGAGAGGTTTAGTTGGTTGAGAATTGTAACAATTAATAGTGCTCTTTTTAGTTAATTAAACCATGGCAATATTACTGTCGCCTCTGAAAACACCACATTCATTAAATACCTGTTTATCTGGGCCTTTGGTCAAATGGTTCTCTTTCCTCCTGCAGCATTGCTGTTCTGTGGTGCTTTCAAATTCTGTTCTGTGATGTTATCTTATGATTTTAAAATAAATTGTACTTATTTTAATTGTACCATTTTTGTAACCTACCCTGGGATCATTTGATGAAGGGCAGGTTATATGTGCAAATAAAAATAATAAATAAAGATACCGGAAGTTTGAAATAAAGGTGCTATGAATGTTCAGCAGAGGTGCAGCTCACCTTAGCAATTGTTAATGAGATTAGTGCCTACTGAAAAGTTATATTTTCATTTCTTTAAAGAAACCTGAGCACTCCTTCCCTAACACTTTTCTAGACAAGGCCAAACAAATTATCTTGCTCTGCAGGGACTGTCTGTTTTCCCCTCCTTTGTCCTGAGCAGAGACAATCCAGCCAGTTAAGCATTTTAAGTAACAAAATATTTTATTGTTCCCAGTCACCCATGAAGGATCTGTTGCTTTCAAACCTCACCATTTATTATTATTTTTTGAACCGATGGGGCCACCAAAAAATATAATTCAAGTTACTCTGTGTCTCTTAATTTCCCATTATGCCATTGCTAATGGTCACTGACTGGATGTACCAAAGGGAGTGTTTGTAATTAAGATCCAGCCTCCTCACCATAGCATCAACAAGAAAACATGCTTCTCAGCTGCAGGATCTGTCCCTTAATACCCCGTGCATAAAATGCAGCATGTACAAACACACACACACAGAGAATGTGTTTTGCTAATAATGAATTCAAGAAGCAAAATCTGCCATGCGTCTTGACACAGTATTTTTGTTTTGATACCTTGCCATCAAAGTGAAAGTCTGAAGGGTAATGACCTCTGATGCCCTCAACCCACACATCACAGTCAGTTTTATTTTTTACTCTGCCAGAAGAAAGTAGCAGAAGAACAGAGAAGGACATCAGAAAGGAAAATAAAAATATCTCTAGCTTAGTCTCCCTTCTAACAAGTACTGTATTTCTTTTGTGTTTGCATGAAGGAAAACAGTGTATTTAAAGAATTGGGGGGAGGACATAGGAAAAAAACGGTGGTAGAAATGTTATGTTTACGAAGCAAAGCCCAGGGTGGACAAAACTGATGTATAAATTACCTCATATTATCCTGTGTAAAGTAAATTTTAAATCTTACCAGGCCCAACATTTCAGTTTAGCATCCTTTATTTTTAACTGAAAGATCAAAGTCAGTTCCTACCATATAGAGAAGTCTAAAAAACCCATATTTGTTTTTGAGTAGGTTTTCTGAAAAGGGCATATTGAGGGACAAAAGCTCACAAAGGAAATACTGTACAATTCGAATATAAATTACTTGATTAGTTGGACTAATTGCCACAACCTAACAAAAAGCCTTAGCTTAATAACTAAATGCATAGGACATGTTGCATTAAATCCAAATGCCCCCCCCCCATTTGATTGCAACAAAGCTCAGGAATTAGAAAAAAAAACTATTAAAAAAGGTATTTACTTAAACAACAAAACAAAACCTGGAACAGAATTAAGGGAGAGGAAAAAGAGAGGATTTTGCATTTTCTGCAAAACTCTTAGTGATGTCAAAAGCAGTTTAATTTGACTGATGGAACGTTGTATAGCCTCTCCTCTTTGGTAGGAATTCCCTTTCTCTCTTTCTCTCTCTCTTTTACTTGTAAAAAGGAAAGCATGAAAAATAGACCTTGTTGTGTGCTGCTGTCCTAGTGACTTCAAGCATAGCTAAACAAAACAAAAACCCCAAACGCCACAGCCTATGAACAAATAAAATGGCCCAGAAAATGTTCTGCATTTACTCTTTCCTTTACAACTTGTACATATAGTTTAAGAAACTAAATACATCCATGGATAAAATTATTATTTGCCGCTCTTTTTAGATGGGGTGAGGGGGGGGTGAGGGTTGGCACTAAGAAATGTGTATCAAGTATAGAATGCAGCGTTCATTAAAATAAATAAATCTGCCACTATACGTAATGGGGATTTCCTACAATATAACTATTTTGCAATTAAGTGGAATACCAATGAAGAAAATGCATGCAAGATACATTGCTTTTTTAACTTTTGAGTTTGTTTTTTAAACAGGTTTCACTTTGATGGCTTCATATTTTATTTCTCTTTATCAATTAAGTTCCCATCTAGATTTATTTGCTCTACATTTCCTACTCTGAAGAAGTCCATCTGCTTGAACAAGAGTGAAAATATGCCGGAAGGGCATATATGAGTTAGGGCCTTTTAAATCATTCTGTTTAGCTGATTGATTTTTAATCCTTTGGAGAAATGCTAAAAAAAGATGCCTTACTGGGAAATGACACACTTTAAAAACTTCAGTGGTATTTTTAAAACATAGCAATGGAAGTTCAAGCTCCCTGCTGATTCACTTAAAATATTGAATCAAATTTTAAAGATTTATTTTAAGAACAATTCCAGGCAACAGAGGTCTGTTCAAATCAGAGACACAGAGACAAGAGTATAAAGCTGAGGTCTTTAAAATAAGTAGTTTTAATTAGAAGTACTGGACACTATTAAAATGCAGTATCTAATTAATATATTTGGGCTTCATTCACTGGCACAGGCATCAAAACTGCTGCAGTAGTTCTGTTAACAGAAAGATGAAACAGGTACAGATGGATTCTAAGATTCCTTGAAAGATCTGAAACAGGACATTTTAACTGTTCAGAAGGTGTGGTTCCCACAAGATAGCAGCCAGAAATTCAGTCAGTGTCTAATAGAAGGCAGTGCTGAGATTTCCCCTTTCACACATTTTAATAGTCCTTTGAATTGGGGCTTGCTGGGACATTTGGGAACTTATGTGTACTGCATATGCAAAAATACAAATCACATTTACTGAATGATATAACGCATCATTTTAAATATACATTTTTTTGCTAATCAGCACAATCTTAAGTTTATTATGTAGTGTCCCCAGTTGTTGAGTCTCTCCTACCTTGGTTATGTAAAATTCTTGCTCCCATTTAGCACTTTCTTAGTTAAAAAATATATAAAGCACTTCTGCATTTATAGAACAGTAGCAGTGAGGCCTGTAAATGACACCTGACTTAAATTGACGGGAGAGAAATTCATAATACATTAACACTACCATTTAAGTTTTATACAAAATTTAAGTTTACAGCAGGCAGAGAAGCCAGATTTAATAAGAACAATGTTTGTTCTTAATTTCTATCTCTTCTATATCTGCATTTAACCGTATCTTTTGAATGCACATTCCTCATTCATGTCAATTGCCACAATGTGACAAATATTGAATAATCCACAGAATATATTGTCAGGGCAATTACCATTTTTATTTGCAAGTAGAATGCAACTCTGAAAATAATCCCTACCTAAATATTCTCCACATGTATAAAAGTTTCTGAATTAGTGGTGAAACATTGCTATACTGTAATATATTCCCTACATGTAGGTTTCTGGCTACTGAGTTTTACTGAGAGAAGACTTGACGGTCGTCAATGTTTTAAGACCATCTGGTGTTTTGCATTCATACTTCATTGCTGCCGAGATAAAACTTTGGAAAGGTATGCAGAGCTCTTCTGCATTCTGACGGTTAAGGCAAACAGCCATACCATCTTTCCCTAAATACTAGGAGTGTGCATGTAGGAGTGGGTTTTGAATATAACATTTAGCAGACAAATCTTAGAGGAAACAGAGCAACATGTTTGTGACCTGAGTGTTTGCCATGGTACTAAAATGTGATTTAGCGTAAGGCCAAGCTGGTAAAATAGTTTGTGTTTGTATAACAAACAGAAACTTGTTTTCCTTAACTCTGGTTCTAGTCAGCTTTTTTAGCAAGTCACAGAAGGAGTGATCCAGGAAATGTAGCAAGGCTTTCTCCAGTCTTCTTTGGTCAATATTCAAGAGTGCACAGTCAGCGAAGATGCTTTTCAAAGGACCATAGACCTGAAAAATAATTCTGTATTGTCACTGGGTTTTTTATATCAGTTGTATTTTATGATGCATTGAGGCTTTAAACTTTTATTGCTTTTATATGTTGGAAGCCACCATTTAGGTTTGACCCTAAAAGGTGGCCTGCATATATTTTAAATAAAGAATACATGAATTAGGTGAGGAATAATGTAAAATGGTTTATGTTTCAAAGCAGCATCAATGCAAGAATTCTAACCAAACATTTAGATGTGTGTAATGCCGGGGGGAACAGGGACAGGAAGATCAGAACCTCAATTATTATGCATCATCTGATGGAAAATGCTACATTTTTCAGTGCAATACACTTGCCTGATGAAAAGTGTATAGATGCTTTCTCAAAACTTATTTTATTTTTTATTGTTGGTTATGTAAATGGGAATTCCACACTTTATGGCCTAGCAGTAGTGAGAAGGGGCCGCCTCTACCTTTAGACAGAGAGAGGCGGTGGCCTCAGGCAGCAAATTTTGTGTATCAGAAACAGCAGCAAATGTTTTGTTATTTAACACATCATTGTTGCATTTTGCTGTCAGAGAGCTGAGGGGAGAGAGGGAGGGTTATGGGATTTTCTGTCTGAGGTGCCAGAATAAATGGGTTGGCCTTGTGAATAGCATGTATCCTGATTTAGGAGGGAGAGCAGCCTTTGTAACTCTGTATAAGGCAGCAAAATGCCTTGGGCTAGCCTGTAGTAATAGGATGGCTAACAATGTTGCATGAAGAAGTCCTAAGTCTCAGGTACCTTTTATCTATAAAAAGAACTGCTTTAATTTTAATGGCAATCACATAACCCGGGTCCTGCCTGCAATATACAGGATTCTTTGTGAACAGATACAATTTCCCACTCAATAAAGATGCTTTTAATATTCATTTTAAAGCCTAATGTTTTCCACTAAAGACAACAAAAAAATAAATACATTTGTTGAAGAACTGTGCTTCACATCAGCCCAGTTTCTACAGCAGAAATGTGAAGAGTGAGAATCTGTGAAATAGCAACTAGATATTAGGGAACAGATGTACAAGGAGCCTTGAGAGGAGTCTCACATAGATCTAGATTGCTGGTTTTCACATGGCCGAAGTCACCAAGCACAAAATGCTGTTTGCAGTTCAGCCTGCTATTAAATGGTAATTATTAAACAAAAACCCACATGGAATCTGAACTGCAAATTGCCTATACCCCTTAAAAATCAGTTCCCTTGCATGTTTTATTTTATTCTGGGCTTACTTGATTACCTCCAGTAGATGTCTGATAAGATAAATACACTACATACAGAGATGTTTATGGAGGCAAAGTGGGGGAGAGAATGCATTTCTGTTAAGAAATTACTCAAATCAAAATATCCATTGCAACTCGTAGAAATAACATTGGAAGAAATGTGAACACAATTGTGCTCTACCTAACAGCATTAACCATGTGTAATGTACATGAAAAAAAGTGTGTAGGCACAATCTATGAAGACATTTTGCTTTGCAAATTCAATGAAAATGAATGGAATTGGTGCAAGGGCACTGTGTGTATGTGTGTGTGTGTGTGTGTGTGTGTGTGTGTGTGAGAGAGAGAGAGAGAGAGAGAGAGAGATGAGAATGTTCTGGTGGATTGTGCTTTCACTTAATCATCACATTCTCTCTGCCCCCCTTAAATACTGTAAAAAAAAAATTGATTATTTGAGATTATTTATCTGCACTTGAACTTCATTTTTTTGTATGGAATATTCACGTTTGCATAAACCCACCACTGTATCAAAACAAAACATATCCCTGCCTGGTGACTGAGCTGCGGCTGCAGAATTGGCAGTAAAATGTCAAAATAATGATTACAACCTAAGATGATCACTCAAGAAAAATGCATTCTGACTTCTTCTATTCCTTAGTACCTAAAGCATTGCAAATGGGTAATAAGGCAAATACAGATTTGCAGAATTTATAATTCCTAGAAGCGGAGCAGTCAAGACATCTTTCAACAATAGTGATGAAATATTGCAAGAACTCAGACAGGTAATGAGTGAGTGGGAAAGCTTCATCTGCAAAGATATGACGTTAAATTTAACTTTAAAGTAGGGGGAACCTGATGATCAGCAGCTGATAACTATGATAGGGAAAGGGGAAAAATAGGGTGGATAAATTAATGGATATGTAGCTAAACAAGAGGTATCTGAACTGGGGAAGTCTATGTGAATTATTGTATAAGGATGAAAATAGGATCTGTAAATATAAAACTGGAAAAAATTCCATAAATAATAAAAAAGAAATATTGCAAGAATTTTTGGAGGACAGTAGAAACTTTATTATTTGCACAATTTCCCTTAGTTTTCTGTTTTGTAAAACAGTCATTTTGAGAAGTATTCTAAGGATTTAGGAAGTGAACTTAGCTATTATCAGTGCTGCAAAAAGACTAGATTCTTGAAGAAACATCTTCATCTGCTGTTATATATTTTCACATATTTGTTCCTATCTACTGCACCGCAATGTAAAAGATTAGCAAATAAGCACCTTTTCTGATGTGTGCTACTAAAATGTCTGATGAAGTAGAAAGAAGTCCACAAAGGTTTATATGCCAGAATAAATATAGTTATTGTTTAAGGTGCCACAATAATCTCTTTTGTTTTTGCTGCAAAAGGCTAACTCAACTACCCTTCGGTAAAATATATGAGTATTTTTGGTTTGACTGATTTCACACAGTTCTTGAGGTATCCTGCTGAACCCGTCAGATTCATGTTAAGATCATTATTTTGCCTTCAAATGTTTAAAATCTAAGTATTTTGTTTCAAGACAATGTTGAACAACATCATGACTGGGCATGGTGAACAATTAATTCATTATACACATATATATTTGCATCTTTATTATAGTGATTATTTCCATGATTCCAAATATTGTCCTTGGGCGATTCCAAATATACATGCATTGATGATTTTGCCCTTCTGATCTTGGTGATGATGACCATGGTTATTCTAATACATGAGACAGATATTCAACCTCTATCTGTGTATGTAATGATAGTTTCTCTTGGTGACCTGAAGTACACGAACTGTTCAAATTGTTGTTGGAAAACATATGATTCAATTGCAAATAAGATCAGATCTATGGATTAATTTACTCAGTTGCATTAAATTTGTTCCATTATATTCTATTTGCTTTATACTTTCGTGTTTCTGTTGCCTATTTTTTTTTCCGTGTCTCCCCCCCCCTCAGAATTATGATTATTGTTCATGATCATTTGCTTTCCTTGGATTAAAACCGTGGACTTTTCAATATATTTTATTTGGTGCTGGTCATCATGATAGGCTACTTGATGACTGATATCATTATTGCAAACAATATATGTGTCGCTCAGTGGATCTGCAAGGCATATTTAAAATAATTGCTGAAAGATAAATTATCTGTGTTCTTTACTCCAGAGAATTATTATCTTTATTCCATAAACCTTTAAAATATCACCTGTTTTTAAATAGGGACAGGATCCGGGGAACAGCAAAACTTGTTCCAAGTGCCCAAGTGCCCTTTAGGCTTATATTTCTCAGTTTCTTCAGTCTCCTCCCACCCGCAATATATATTTATTGTTTATTTGCAGTAATTTTTCCAGATACAGATCTGGAAAACACCAAAATAACAATACAACCATAACATTATAGTAGTGCACAGCGATTGTCTGATTAGATAAGAAAAGCTATATGCTTAGTAGGTCACATGCAAACAATATCACTATTCTGAAGCTTGTTAGGAATGACTTAACCGAGGAGATGCCTAGGTAGTAAGTCCAGCCAGAAAGTTTTCTGAGTGGCTGGATGTGTTACAACACATCTCTGCCCAGTTATGTAATGCAAAAAGCGGTTCCATGTGTCTTCAAATTTATCTCTCTTGCCTCTCATAACATGATGCCTTTAAATCTGTTTCTTCCTTATTGTTGACATTAAGGAAACTTTTAAAATGCAAAGAACTGAAAATTTACCCCCATCAGCATTTGAGGCTGGGAGTGTCTATAGGATGTCGTTTGGATTTATGAGTTGTGATTCCATTTCCAGCTTAGTGCAGAACAGCAATGAAAACACCCGTTTTCAATATGTAATGGTGCCTTCTATAGAACTTTTGCTGTACCAAGATAACAGGGTTTTGTTTTTGTTTGGTTTTTTAAGAAATACAATACTCTATGCCAGGCACCCCCAAACTCGGCCCTCCAGATGTTTTGGGACTACAGTTCCCATCATCCCTGACCACTGGTCCTGTTAGCTAGGGATTATGGGAGTTGTAGTCCCAAAACATCTGGAGGGCCGAGTTTGAGGGTGCCTGCTTTATGCCTTCCTTTCCTTCTTTATCCTAATGTTGTTTGCAAAATAATAATAAAAATACATGAACAATGGGTGTGGAAAATTGAAAGGACTACAAGCTTAGGCTTCAACTCCAACTCCTGGCTAGCAGCCGTGGGGCTGGATGAAGCATTGTGGCCATCACTGCATCTCCAGCCCTCCTGTTTGTGTTGGTCGGGGTGGAAGGTAGGGAGGCATATCTGCTGGTGCAGTGAAGAGGCCTGACTCGGGTCCATTGACATCTCATGACAGCAACACTGATGGCTCAGGACCTAATGGATACTGCACTTGCTCGGCCCAGCCTCCTCCCTGAAATGCCTCATTTCATGGGCTCCCACCAGATACTGCCAGCAGAAATGCCACCAATCTCAGCTTCCGTACACCATTTGAGCAGGTGCATTGGGGCACGCCTTGCTGGGGCCAGTCAGGGCTGGGTAGAGGGACACCTACAAACCCCCTACAGTACAGTAGATGGATGGTGGTGATTAGATTGCTCTGTTAGATGGCTTGAAGAAGAAGTAGACAAATTTGTTGAGATTAGGCTGTCATTTGCTATTCGTCACGTTCGCCAAACTGTATTGTATGGAGGTCTAAGGCCGGTCCTATCATTAGGCAGCACAAAGCAGCCATCTCAGGCTGCAGATACTAGGAGTCGCAGAGCTGTGGCAAGGAGTTGGAAGACCGAGCTATGTGTGTGCCCTGTGACCCTAAATTTACTTGCTGTGACCAAGGACACTGTTCCATCACCAGCGCTGAAGGAAGATGCAATTGTTTTGTTTGATTGGGGCTTCTGCACATAGAATTTGGAGCGGGGATCTTGGCTGTCTCAGGTGGCAAAATGTCTTGTGCTAGTCATGTTGGATGCAGAATCTCTCAAAACCCCCAGCACTGAAGATAGGCAACATAGGAGAACTATTTTGTCCAAGTCTTGCTTGTGATCTTCCCAGAAGCAGCAGGCTGTTTGCTGTTGGAAACAGAACAAATTAGATGGCTCTGGCAGGGCACCTACAGGCCACAGATTTCACAACTGATGCAACCTCAAATAGTTGCTGTTTCTCTTCTTCCTTTGTCCCCCAGTAGGTACACTAAGAGTGACTTTTAGCAAATGTCACTACATTTAGCTAAAGATCGACGACTGATTGTGCAATTGTTTCAGCGTATGAGCTACAAATGTGGCTGGATTTTAGAGCACTCTTTGCAACATTTCAGAAATAAGCTGCACACAATGGGTGGATATGAGAGCAGGAGAGCTTGTGGCGAATAGACTATGGCTGTGATCCAAAGACCATTTGCTACATGGAGCTGCTGTTTTGTTTCACAAATATCTAGCATAAGTATCTTAAATAAGCAAAACAGGGCTGCATATATATATTTAAAATATTTGCATTTCCCCTGCAGCTTTAAGCGATTTTGTAGGGTTACTTTTCCTTTGCATATTTACTGTGGTTAGTCACCTTGAGGCTCAAGCAATAAGGCAGGATACACTTTAGAATATTTTAATGAAACACAGAATTCTGCAACCTGTATAAAGGATGCAAATTTGACAAATGAGAAGAGTCCTGCTGGACCATCAAGTCCAGTTTTCTGTTCCCAGAATGGAGAGCCACATGCCCATGGGAAGTCCAGAAGCAGGACATGAGTGCAATAGCAATAATAATATAATATAATATAATATAATATAATATAATATAATATAATATAATATAATATAATATAATATAATATAATATAATATAATATAATATAATTATAATATAATAATAATATAATAATAATATAATATAGCACTCTCCTGCTCTGTCCCACAGCATACTGCCTCAGATACCAGAAGACACATACAGCTATCATGAGCCTGTAGGACTTTTCTTGCATTCTCATCCACATCCACTTCCCCACTCAGTTCGTGGTCCAAACCATTGTTGGAGGAGATCCCTTGGAACTGCAGCTGAGAAGGTGCAAAATGAGCAAAGCGAAACACTTGGTGCAATGTTGCACGATGTTGGAACCAGGGGCACCTTGAATGACTGCTACCAACCCTCCAGGTACAAAAATTTGCAGATGTCTCCAGTCTGCAACAGCCTGGTGGTAAAGGATGTTCAGAAATGGGTCTCTCACCTGCTCACATTTACTTGTGCTGCGCTGTTATGAGAGAAGCAAGGGAAAGGCTTAAAGCTGAGCAGACCTGCAAAGGTAGGAAAGGCTCATTCAGTAAAAAAAAATACTAAAAATACTCAGGTCTCTTCCAAAGATGCTGTGAATGCAGCACGCAAAACAGCAGTGCGCAAGGACAGAGAAGCAGAAAGAAAGGAGAAAGGAGACAGCAGCTGGAATAGAAAAGGGAATAGGTGGGCAGGCAGAAAAGAGGGAGCAAGAGCAAAGAACAAAGAAGTGAGGAATGCCGAAGGGAGAGACAAAGAAGCAGGAAATATGGGAGCGGAGGAGACGGAGGCTGGTGCGGGGGGGGGGAGGAAAAAAAGGTGATAGACATGCAAGGAGACACAAAACACGAATGAGAGACAAGCGGGAGAAAGCCGAATAAGCACAATTTGTATTAGAAAATGGTAATATTTATTAGATGTGCCTGGATCTATTCTAGCAGGTAAGCCTGAGCTGCTTCTTAGCCACAACTCTCAGGATACTTCTGTTTTAGAGAGATCCTGTGGTCCTTTATCTGCCATCTCTTTGTTTCTGCGGCTGGCTTTGGGTTCTCTCTCTTTATCCTGTGGGCCCCTCCCACGCACAACATGATGCCCCTGATCTTTGGGCTCCTCCAGGAACCCTCTTTATTGAGCATGGGTCCTCATTTGCTTGCACAAAGCTTACTTGGAGGTTAGATTATACCTGGTCTTTATGAAGGATTCCTTCTCATTTCTTTGTGGGGCTGTTGTAGGACAATGGGCATTCATCCTGCATTCTTCCTGTTTCACCTCTGGGGTTGCTTTTACATGTTCCTCTTCCTCATTTGTTAATGCAACAATTTTCAGTGCATTTCCTCATCATCTTAACCACTGAAAGTCTGTTCCTTTTTTTAAAGTGGATTTTTGTTGTTGTATGGTGACAAAGTGCTTTATTCTGCTTTAATTGTGCAAACCTGATGTTCCAGCATGCATTTGAATCCATCCCATTAAATGCATCCCATAAAATGTGGGAGTTGCCCCGCTCTCGAATATACAAAATAAAACATTTTTGCTTCAGAAACACTGGATAAACCACAGCCCCAGACTAGCTAAATTTCCAAACTGATCCAGTTTTTTTAAATGGAAAGGTCAGTATTCTAGTCCTGTTTGAGAACACCCCATCTACAAATATCTAAAAAAACCCTCTGCTTGTTCGGTTTCAATTCCTGCTACCTTGTACTGTATTGCTTTATACTGTAAAGCTTTGTTTTGTAATAGCCCAAGGACCAGAAACAAACATATATCTATTTCATTGCTACCCACCACAACCCATTCATTTCAGACGAGGCCCAAAAGAGAAAGTTTGGAGATATGAGCCCAAATTGAAGAAGACAGGGAAGAAAATGCTATTCTACTGAGCACTGCTGTCAAATCTTTTATTTCAAGCACTTTTGGATTAAACAAATAAATCTGCCAATATCATAATGCTACTATACAAATCTGTGGTCAGACTGCACTTGGAATCATAGAATAGAATTGTAGAGTTGGAAGAGACCATGAGGGTCATCTAGTCCAAACTCTTGCAATGCAGGAATCTTTCACCCAGAGTGGGGCTGGAAACCACAAGCCTGAGATTGAGCGTCTCATGCTCATGTTTGATTATTTGATTGTTAGCCGCCCTGAGCCTGGCTTCGGCTGGGGAGGGCGGGATATAAATGAAATTTATTATTATTATTATTACTGACTGTACTACATGTCGTTCTGGTCAACCATCCACACTTACCTGGGAGTAAGTCCTATTGAACTCAGGACTGCACTGTTGCTATTTTTACCTGGTCTCAATGGCCTTTAATGTAATTTCAGAAGGAAGTGGGCTTTGACCACAGGGACGCACAGAATTCAGAACAGCAATGATTAAATGTGTCAGTCAGATGCTCTCCACCTTCCCCTTCCCCCAACCCTTTTGCTTCTTTTCTCCCAGCCAAATGAGTGGTGGCAGTTCAGGGTGAAAGCCAGAAGTTCAGGGTGAAAGAAGAACTGCCAGCACAAATTGGGCTCTGCTTCCCGTTTATCATTCTGTGCTTCATTCATCTTGCTGTGATGAGCTGTTGTAATGGCATTGTTTGCATAACTGCACAGGGCTTTAAATCTCCATCTTTGGACTAGTGCTGCTGTAATACCATCCCTTTATCTGTGGGTATATTTTTATTGCACCTTTGCATTGTATTTCCTTGGGAGTGCATTTTATCACAGACATTCTTTGCTTCTGTATAGCTATTAAAGAACTCTGGAGATATTGATTATAGTACTATGAACTGCTTCACCATTAAGAATTTTAAAGGCCTGTGACCAAAATATAAACAGACTTTATAGCTGGCTTGTTCCTCTAAGAATATCTGTGCTCGCTGCTAGATGTAGAAACTCTCAGGATAACCATGATGTAAATAGATTCTCAGTGTTTCAGACAATACTTATTAGTGTTCCTCATTTCCCTGATGGATAGAGAGCCAAAGTCTAGTGGGGCTTGTTCCCAAAGCAGTAAATTTTCAACATTCACAGAAAACCCATGCCTTCTGCTCATGTGATTAGAGGCGAATAACAACATCTGAGAGGAAGATCAAGATCCTTAAGAAGCAACCAACAGTCAGAAGGACCAAAGGCAGGTCCACATAGCTCAGGATAGGCAGAAGGTCAACTTCCAAGGATGGTGGTGAGGGAACATGCACTTAGGCATGCAGGAAGCTCATTGGTGAGACAAATCATTCAGATGGAAGATTATGCTCTGAAGCTGAGGTTTTATAAAGTTTAGTGGAGCCAGATTAGATGCCAAATCAGCTTCTATTGCAACTTAGATGATGCCTTTGAAAACATAATGCAGTCAATACAAATTGTGTCAGGAATGTGGTGCAGGGCAGAGTGCGGATTGTGACAGAGCCTGGTTAGCTTCTAGGATTCCTAATTCAAGGCTCAAGATATGTATCCAAGCAAACAGAGATGAAGTTCCCCGGCAGATTTTTAGGGTTGCATGACTTTAGATGTGGAGGTGTGTGCTGGAGCCTCTAGCATTCATTTTTGTAAACATGTAGTTGGGCGCAAACAATCAGGTTGAGAAGTTGGAAACT
Organism: Podarcis cretensis; assembly: GCF_951804945.1. NCBI lineage: Eukaryota > Metazoa > Chordata > Lepidosauria > Squamata > Lacertidae > Podarcis > Podarcis cretensis. The sequence goes on from NC_137181.1 coordinate 23,348,577, forward strand.
AAGCAAACACACAGGCAGTCACCATCTCAAATGGAACTGTAATGGAACTGGTTGGTTGGAATCCATGATGTGGTTTTACACTGGATGCATGGAAAGTTCTCACATGGGAAAAATGCTTAGGAACAGTTAGGTGTCAAGATGGGTGGTCTGCGGTTTATCCAGACTTGTAAGACAATTAAAGCAGGCCGGAAAGAGACAGACAGAGAGTTGAGTTTATGTCTGAGACCCAAGTTGCTCAGACTGAGGAGCCAGCCAGGCCTAAGTGGACACATTTCTGTATCCAAGAATGTTCTATTGGCTCCTTCTGTCACCTGGTCCATCCTGAGCTGCTTTCTACAAACCAACCAACCAACCCAACCCAACCCACCTCTGGTAATTTGCATTGGTAACACAGATGTACAACAGAGCAGTGCTCAACAACTCCTCATCTGATTAGTGTTTTAACTTATTTTAATATTTCGTTTTTATCTTTTTGTAGCTTGCTTTGGCACAGCAAACATGGTGCTTGCTGAGTCCTACAGGAAGAACATGCCACCTTTTCAGATATATGAACTTGGCCTCAGTTTCTGAAATCTCACCAGGTTATCTTAAGATGCATTTCCCAGCTGACTGAACTAGCTTTTCTCCAGAATGGATGAGGGTAAGCATTTTCTGGAGGGCAAAGCTGGCTGGGAGGGAAGTCTAAGTTGCCCCAGAGTACTCCATTGTCAGTCTGATCCTTCGCACACTGCACTTTGCCTGCCAAGTCTATCTCTGCTCATTCTGCAGGCATGCTAGAATAACTTATTACGACACTGTACTTCCAAATACTATATTAATTTCCTGACTCTGTACAGTAATATCTTACAGCTGGTTTGAATAAACATTCCAAACTGATGCATTTCTTCTTCTTCTTCTTCTTCTTCTTCTTCTTCTTCTTCTTCTTCTTCTAAAAAAAGAAAATAAAAAGGCAATGCCAAAGATGTTTTGTTTTTATTGAGTGCTTACTGTCATTGCATTTGACACCAGATATAAAAAGAACAGCTTCTAAATGGTAATTACTCTTCAGGCATTTATTCGCTTTTACTGTTGGGTTGCATGTTTGGTGGGGGACGTTAGCATAATGCTAAACAGAAAGAGGATGAGAGAGAGGGAGAGAGGGAGAGACAAAAGGTAATTGGTTCATGGTATTAATTTTCATGAGTTATTGCACAGTTTGGTCTCACTAAAATGTCATTGTTATTTTTTCACATTTCCAATAAAATACCGGTATGTCTGTATTTTTTTATCCAAAGCAGGATCTGTTTATGGAACTCGAGTTGCTTCTGACATTATCACGCTGATATAAAAATATGGGTCTGATGATGCAAAGGCTAACCAAATAAACAGGTCTGTGTGTGCCAGCCCTTTGTGGAAACATATTGCTCCAGGTATCATTGGCATTTTGACTGACAGCTAATTTGTTTTTTAATACTCTATGGAAAAAAGAAGATCTAAGTTAAAGTTGCCACCTAAGACACAAGCTCATGGCTGGGGTAGGGATACAGGATCGGTATCCGGAAACCCCTTGTGTCAAGCTCTGTTTCAATAACCAAATTTCAATCATATGCACCAAAAGGGAATTTTGTGGGCCTATTCAGAGGTAATGCAGCACAGCACTGCTAGGAAGAACTGGCTTCATGGGATCATTGGGAAACTGCAGGATATCTCAGGGTAGTCTTGAGAAGCCTGGTCCTTACAACACAAGACAGCGGGCAAATTCCCTCCTGAGCAACCTTTCGAAGGCCACAAGCTAATGTTGGGTAGAGCAAGAGGCAAAAGTGGGTGGGACAGCAAATGTAAATGGTTATAGCCCTAGGAACTCCTGACCGGGTGCCAACAGTTACCGTATTTTTTGCTCTATAAGACTCACTTTTCCCTCCTAAAAAGTAAGGGAAAATGTGTGTTCGTCTTACGGAGCGAATGCAGGCTGCGCAGCTATCCCAGAAGCCAGAACCGCAAGAGGGATTGCTGCTTTCACTGTGCAGTGATCCCTCTTGCGGTTCTGGCTTCTGAGATTCAGAATATTTTTTTTCTTGTTTTCCTCCTCCAAAAACTAGGTGCGTCTTGTGGTCTGGTGCATCTTATAGAGCGAAAAATACAGTACACTTCTGGACTAGGTGATACAAGAAGATGTTTTGCTGGGATGAACTCACTGACCCTGGATACCTGGTTTTGATTGTTCTTTTCCTCTGCTCCCACTTCCAGTGGACTCAGCTTGCTAAAGCCTTGCTGTGGCTGAGGGAAGTCTCTTCTTACTTTGTTTGTGGGTCTACTCCGATGTTAAGGACCCACACACCCTGCCCCTGTGTCCATAAGGAAGGCAGTAACGCTCAGGGCCGTCTTAAGCATATCTGGCGCCGTGGTTCAAAGATCCCTCCGGCACCCCCCCCCTTTCCCAGAGTTGCTGACCTTTCCCCAAGCCTCTGTGGGGATCGCTCTCCTTCCGTGGAGGCTTGGGAAGGAAGCTGCACACCCACCAGCCATATGGTTGACGGGGCACAGCTGGCGGGCGTGCAGGGAAAGGGGAGGCTGCTGGCAAAGCCGCGCAGCTCCCCACCTGCTGGGGCGCCCCTGAGAGGCCAGCACCCTGGCGCAACACACCAGTAAGCCCAATAGGAAAGACGGCTCTGGTAACGCTCCCACACACAATCTTTTCAGTTCCAAACTGCAATTATTCCCCTCTCCTTCCTTGAAACCAAAGTCGCCCACTGCTCAGTCTCTCATCTCATCATTGCCGCCCTCCTAACACTAGTGAAAACTTCACATTTAACCAGTAAAATTGGCATCCTGTTGTTCTTCAATAAAACTCCATTTCGGGAAAAGTTCTGTTCATGTGTCTCTTGCTTTCCGAGTATCTTATGATCTGAGGTTACTCATACTGTTCTTCTTTGCATTTGGAAAATGTGCTAGTTTCTGGGCAGTTTGTCCCCTGAGGGAGTAGAACCAGGATCACAGAGGTAAAATAAGGAATTAGATCCCCTCCAGTTATTCAAGTCACATTTAAGCTACAAGTTATACGTGTTCCAGAAGGGCTTATTCCCTTAACCCTGAGAAGTAGTCTGTAGACATGCTCATAGACATGTGTGCTGAGCAAGCATGGTAACAAATGGCTTCCAGTTATTTCTGGGCCTAACTTTGGCTGCTAGTCAAAGTTCTCATTTGACCTTTAAAGTCCTTTAGGGTTTAGGCTAATTGAAGGACTGCCAGTCTCCATATGTGCCTACAAGTATGCTAAGATCTTCAGCAGAGGACCTGTAGCATGTCCCTTTGCCAGCTGACTACCAGGGAAATGACCTTCGTAGTGGTGGCACCTCGATTGTGGAATGCTGTCCCCAAAGAGTTCCATCTGGCACCTTCCTTGCTGTCCTTTCAGCACCAGGCAAAGAGCTTTGTATTTATCTGGGCCTAATTTTAGAGATGATTATTTTTAGATAACTTTTAATATATTGTTGCCTTTTGGTTTTTCTGGGATATGATGTTGTTCTTGTTGTTGCTGCTGCTGCATTTAAAACACAACATTAAAAACAGTTTATAATAATAATAATAATAATATTTTTTATTTATACCCCGCCCTCCCCAGCCAAGGCCGGGCTCAGAGCGGCTTACAAACAATAATAAAAACAAGAAGAATGATTACAACTTAAAAACAAAAATAAAATACAACATTAAAATAATGGAACATTAAAATATTAAAATGTAGCCTCATCGCAGGAGGAGAAGGAAAAGAAAGAAAGAGAGAGAGAGAGAGAGAGGGAGGGAATCAAATTGGCTCCAAGCCAAAGGCCAGGCGGAACAACTCTGTCTTACAAGCCCTGCGGAAAGAAATCAGATCCTGCAGGGCCCTGGTCTCATGAGGCAGAGTGTTCCACCAGGCCGGAGCCAGTGTTGAAAAGGCCCTGGCTCTGGTTGAAGCCAATCTAACTTCCTTAGGGCCCGGGACCACTAAGGTGTTGCTATTTATGGACCTTGAGGCTCTCCGTGGGGCATACCGGGAGAGGCGGTCCCGTAGGTATGAGGGTCCTAGGCCGTGAAGGGCTTTAAAGGTCAAAAGCAGCACCTTAAATCTGACCCTGTACTCCACTGGGAGCCAGTGCAGCTTGAAAAGCACTGGGTGAATATGCTCCCATGGCAGAGACCCCGTGAGGAGCCTCGCTGCAGCATTCTGTACCCGCTGGAGTTTCTGGGACAGCTTCAAGGGCAGCCCCGCATAGAGCGAATTACAGTAGTCAAGCCTGGAGATGACTGTCGCATGGATCACTGTGGCCAAGTCGGGGCGGGAAAGGTAAGGGACCAACTGCTTGATGCGGCGAAGGTGGAAAAATGTCGCCTTGGCTGTTGCTGTAACCTGCGCCTCCATGGAAAGGGGGAGGGGGGTTTGAAAGTATTCACCTCAAGTGTCAAAGGCTGGTGGAAAGAAGTTCGTCTTCAGCATATGAGAAAAACTGTACACTGAAGTGCCAGATACACTTTTGGGGAGAAGGTGTTCCACTTGGGGGCTGCCATAGAGAATACCCTCTCCTGATCCATCACCATTGCCTGAGCTTCTGAGGGTGGTAGGACTACCAAGAGGGCCTTTTCTGTTGATCTGAACACCCAAGAGGGACTGTGGCTTTCAGATATTTTAGTTGATTGAGTGGATTTACAAAAACAATGTAAGCACAAACAATGCATTTTCGTCTTATGCAAACCAGAGTTTCTATGGGTTCTGGAGCTATTTTCCTCCACTCCTGTCTTCCATTAGCAGTTGGAGGCAAGTAAGTTCAAAAGGCAACATTTTATTGGCTTTTATTGGCTAGTTACTGGGGAGCTGCTGGATCTATGTGCAGCTCCCCTGTGTGGTTAACAACAAAACTGCAAGTGGCTGCTTCACAATTAATGCACCACTAAGCTCTGGACTGGGACGCAGGTGGCGCTGTGGGTTAAAGCCTCAGCGCCTAGGGCTTGCCGATCGAAAGGTCGGCGGTTTGAATCCCTGCGGCGGGGTGCGCTCCCGCTGCTCGGTCCCAGCGCCTGCCAACCTAGCAGTTCGAAAGCACCTCCGGGTGCAAGTAGATAAATAGGGACCGCTTACCAGCGGGAAGGTAAACGGCGTTTCCGTGTGCGGCTCTGGCTCTGGCCAGAGCAGCGATGTCACGCTGGCCACGTGACCCGGAAGTGTCTCCGGACAGCGCTGGCCCCTGGCCTCTTAAGTGAGATGGGCGCACAACCCCAGAGTCTGTCAAGACTGGCCCGTACGGGCAGGGGTACCTTTACCTTTACCTTTTTAAGCTCTGGACTGACTCTGCCAAACCAAGTTGGCCACTAGCCATTGGATCTTCCAGGATGGGAAAGAGTGTGAAGGGTTTCTTACTCTAGTGGAGCCTTGCTTGAGCAACATGGTCTTCCAGCGTTCTGGTATCCATGGTTATGTTTTGGTTCTAATTTTTGGTTTGCCTCCTTGTTTGCCCATTGGTCTTGACTTGCTATTCAGTCCTCCTGACTTCTGAGTGGCTCCAGTATGGCTTCTAGTTCTTGGCTTCTGGCTCATCCCAGACTGCTGCCCACAGCCCTGTCCTACCATATTACTAGGGGTAGCTGCAAGAGCACAGAAGCAGGCAGTGCACTAAAGCCAGAGCCTCCTCTGTCCTTAAGACATCTTCTTAGGAATTGACTGATGGCAATCCCACTAAGGGTAAACATCAACTCTTCTTCTGCTAACTCCTCCTCATGTTTTTCCTCAAGCTGCCCTTGTCCAGTGACCCATCTCTGTCATATGGAGATGTCATACCCTCCAACATTTCTGTGATGAAAATAGGGACGTCCTATTCCAGAATAATATATATTTTTATTTATTTATACCCCACCCATCTGACTGGGTTCCCCCAGCCACTCTGGGTGGCTTCCAACATATATGAAAAGCACAATGAAACATTAAACATTCAAAAACTTCCCTACACAGGGCTGCCTTCAGATATCTTCTAAAGGTTGTATAGCCACTTATCTCCTTGGCTTGGGGGGGTCACATAACTCCATACTCTCCAACATTTCTCCAATCAAAATAGGGACATCATAAGGAAAAGCGGGACGTTTCAGATAAAAATCAGAAACTGGGACAGCTTCTGTAAATATTGGGCTGTCTCTGGAAAATAGGGACACTTGGAGGGTCTGGGATATGTGATGATGAGAGAGCTGTGGTGGGCTGAGACCTTGATTCTCTTTAAGCCAACCGTTCTCATCCAGGCAGTGTGGTTTGAGCCAGTGCTGGGGCAATCAATGCTACTACTACTGCTATTCTTCTTCTTCTTCTTCTTCTTCTTCTTCTTCTTCTTCTTCTTCTTCTCCTTCTCCTTCTCCTTCTCCTCCTTCTCCTCCTCCTCCTCCTCCTCTTCCTCTTCCTCTTCCTCTTCCTCTTCTTCTGCCCATCTGACTGGTTTGCTCCAGCCACTCTGAGCAGCTTCCAACAAATTTAAACATCAAACACAGTAAAACATCAGACATAAAAAACATGCCTTTACTGAGTTGCCTTCAGATGTCTTCTAAAAGTCAGTTCTTTTAGCGCTGTTCAGTCAGTTCTCAGCGTCTGGGCTGGATGATGGAGGTGGAGATGCTCCTTCAGGTATACAGGGCCCATGGGCACAGCCAGGAGGGTGCAGTGGGGAAGCTGCCCCCTCTAAATCAAATAAATAAATAAAAATACTTAAACAACTGACCAATTGTGTCACAGATAACTTGGTTCTCTCCCCCCCCCCCCAACATAAAGCCTGTCCCCCTAAAATAAATCCTGGCCAAAGTCGTCTCAGGTTGCTAAAGTACGATACCCTTCTCTCCCCAGAGGAGGAATAGTTTCCAGGTCGTAGGGCATTCTGTTATGTACTGAAGTTCTCACCCTGGGCCAGCAGGGGGATACTGTAGATAGTTTTCACTCAGGTCCACATATGCAAATAAGGGATTGAAAGTGACGTTCAGTGATTGGATAGTTACAGAAAATGGTTACTGTTGCGTTCTAATGGAGCTCTATATAAGCAGGCTGGCTGAACCCTTCAGTTCAGTTCTGTTCTGACCTGTGAATAAACAAGAGCTGTTTGAAGAATCGCTGTGTCGTCTGATATGTTCACCCACAACTTAACACATTCCAGTCTCCATTCTCTGTTCTTGGGACAGAGGCCTGCACCCCTGAGGGAAGGATCCTATGCCTTCACACTTTGCTTCCAAACCAGCAGTCCTCAGTCCCTGGCTGGGAATCTAAACTAAAGTTACCAGATTTTTTTCAGTGAATCCGGGGACACTTTTCAACTTCCTACTAAATAGATGGCTTTTGTCAGGGAACTGATTTGTAAATCCAGGGCCATCTGGTAACCTTAATCTAAACAGCCACTTCCCTGCCACCTCAAAGGCCGGCCTTAGGATTTCTCTCTCTTTCTCTTCCCACTTCATTTATATCTGTATTGCATTGATATCCCACTTTTCCTCTAAGGAGCTCAAAGTGGTGTGCATGGTTCTCTTCCTCCCCGTTTTACCTTCACAACAACCCTGTGAGGCAGGCTAGGCTAGAGACTGTGACTGGCCCAAGGCCCAAGGTCACCCAGTGAGCTTCACGGCTGAGCAGGGGGAAGCCATGTGCTTTAAATGTAAGGTGTGTCACCTCAAATGCAAAGTCTGGATGGCCTGCAGTCCCTTCCCTTTTTCCTCCTCACTGACTTAAAATGGATTTTTCTCTCCATCTTCTTTGGGATTTGGCACAACAACATATCTCACACAGCCAGGTGAGTACCAAGTTAATTGGTATATTATTGCCTATTATTACATACAACAATTCTGTTACTGAGTAGGTTTTAAAAGCATGCTTTGTTTTTGCTATTTTTTTCGGGGCTTTTGTTTATTACTTTTTCCCCTCGGTTATTTGAAAGTTGGAAATGATTATTCTAAAGACTTATGATTTGTGGGGGTTGTGGTTCCAAACAAATTATTTAGATATGTATAGATCTTTTACAGATAAAGAGCAGCCTACCCATTGATCTCAATATATAACATAATTCCCAGCTTGAGTTCTGGCCTAGTTTAGGAACAGACAATGTTGTTGGAAGAGAGAACCAATGTTTTTAGGGGGATAGGCAACCTAGCTTCTATTATTTCTATGTGGAAGCGTGAACTGTGAGTATTATTGACAAATCACTGTTTAAAATAATTTTCATTCCTGAAACAGATCCTTCATCTGAGGAACCTGTGAAGTAATTTGTATTAGTGCTGGGCTGTGCCATGCTTTTGAAATCCCAAAGCAGCTGAGGTGCTTCTAATGTTATTAGTACTTTTACTCTGGATAAAACCTGTTTTCCCCCCTCTTCTTCTCCTCACACGGGATATGTTTTCATCTGCTATTGTGATCTGCTATAGCAGGTGAAAAAGGACCTTTAGTTGTACGTGTACATCCTGATATTAACGGTTTTGAAAACTTGGGCTTGGATCCAATGTGCCATTCATAATAACTTCAGTCTCTTGTGCTTTTGTGTTCAACCTCTCAGATTCTCCTAGGTTTAGAGCGCATACTTACAAAAAAAAAAGAAAAAAAAAAGCCAGAATGGCCACTTAAGATTGTCTTCAGCACGCTTTCTCTATTGCAGAGTAGATTCAGGTAATGATAATTGCGCTGCACATTGTGAGCATAATTGTAGGAGCCAGAATTCCTCTGCAGACCCAACCCCTCTTTTATTTTGAAACACCAATCAGCACCAGTGGGTTCCATGCATGCCTCTTATCTAACTGAAAATAAAGCTACCAATATCATAATGCTGTTACACAAATCTATGGTGTAACTGCGTTTGGAATACTGTGTGAAGTTCAGGTCGCCTCACCTCAAAAAGGATACTGTGGAACTGCAAAAGCTTCAGAAAAAGGGTAACCAACATAATCAAGGGGATGAGGAAAGGTCGCAGTGTTTGAGACTTTTTATTTTAGAGAAAAAGCGAGTAAGAGATGACATGATAGATTTTATAAAATTATGCATGGCATGAAGAAGGTGGACAGAGAAAATCCCTCCCCTTATCTCTTGGTACTAGAACTTGTGGAAGCTAAAGGAAGATTCAGGACATATAAAGGAAAGAATTTCTCCATGCAGCACATTATTGAACTATGGAACTTGCTCCCACTGGAGGCAGTGATGGACAGGAGTTTAGATAGTTTTGAAAGAGGGTTGGACAAATTCATGGAGGACAAGGCTACTAGACGTTATGGCTACCGTATTTATTCGAATGTAATGTGCACCTCTTTTTTGCCAAATTACGTCATGGAAATTAGGGTGCACATTAGATTCGATGGCGTATTACATTCGAGTAAATACAGTATATTCTATATTCTCTGTCAGAAGAGATATGCCTCTGAATACCAGCTGCTGGGCATTGCACATGGGCAGAGTGCTGTTGGAAGAGCATGGTAGGAAATTGAGATTTGTTACTATGCTTGCTTTCCTCTTCCATCCTCATTCTTTACCCCCCTTGACTTCATGTTTGTTAGATTGTGAGTCAAAGACCAGGGATTGCCATATCTTTTCACATCTGTCCAGCACTTAGGAAATTGCAGGCACTTTATAAATGTTTCTTCTTCATCATCATCATCATCATTCTGTAATGTTTGCTACATAACAGGGGAAAGATGGAAAGGGCGGATCTTTTATTGCTAAAAACATCAGTAAGAATAAATAATTTTTAAAGTAGCAATGTAAGATCAAAATAGAGAATCTGATCTCCAAAGCAGCATGTTTTTAATATCACGCCTAGATATCTTTGAAGCATTACAAAAAACTTTTTTCAAAAACCTTGCTTGACCAGTGATTATAGACATTAGTTTAAAAAGTGAACATTGATGTGGAAGTATGGTGAACTGAACTTAAGTTTGGAAAAATGAGAAACTGAGGGAAACTAAAATTGACAGATTCATCCATCCGTAATTATCTATAATTGAAATAAGTCTACACTGTTGACCTCCACTGGAAGAAATCAGACAGAGCAACCATTTGTCATTAATTTAACACAAATCTCTCTCTTCCTTTCCACTTATTTCCATTCTGCAGTGTAAAAAAAATATGGTAACAATGTTCTGCACACACACCCAAAAACCTTCTGAATGAGAGTATTGATACTAGTTTTATTCTAAACTCACGTTTAGAACCATGAGGGCCAGTCAGGGGTGTGTGTGTGTGTAGGAGAGCCCTTTGGTTGCCGTGAGTCGATTTTAAATGTCATTGGTTTAACCTCCTCAGAAGGAATAAAAATGTGAGGAGCTGGAATCTGAGTAGAGGGTTGTTTTCCATTTTACTTGAGAGCTTTTGATATTTGCTTCACATACCAAACACACACACATGCACAAATATCCATTAGCTCCATCCCAAAGCAACAGGTTCAGCCAGGCTACTTCCCTGAAAAAGCCAGATACCATCCTCTGCCATAGTGCAGATGAGGAAGGGCCATGGCTCAGTGACAGAGCATCTTTTTTGCATGTAGAAGGTATCACATTCAATCCTTGGCATCTGCAGACAGGGCTGGAAGAGACCCCTGCCTGAAATCCTGAGACCCACTTCCAGTCAAAGTAGGGGCGGGGGCTATTGGTTTGTTTTGGTTTTGCTCTTGTTTTAATTATGTGGCTTTACTCTGTACAGTCTCCTGCCAACCTAGCAGTTCGAAAGCACATCAAAGTGCAAGTAGATAAGCTCCGGCGGGAAGGTAAACGGCGTTTCCGTGCGCTGCTCTGGTTCGCCAGAAGCAGCTTAGTCATGCTGGCCACATAACCCAGAAGCTGTACGCCAGCTCCCTCGGCCAATAAAGTGAGACGAGCGCCGCAACCCCAGAGTTATCTGCGACTGGACCTAATGGCCAGGGGTCCCTTTATCTTTAATCTGTACAGTGGTACCTCGGTTTAAACTCTGCAAAACCGGAAATAGTGTTTTGGTTTGAGAACTTTACTTCGGTCTAAGAACGGAAGCTGAACAGTGGAAGGGCACCAGCGGCGGGAGGCCTCATTAGGGAAAGTGTGCCTCGGTTTAAGAACGGTTTTGGTTTAAGAATGGACTTCCCGAACGGATTAAGTTCATAAACTGAGGTACCCTGTATTTTCATGCTGTGAACCACCCTGAGAGCTTTGGATAAATGGCATTAGGCAAATTTAATAAATAAATGAATAGACAACATTGAACTAGATGAGCAGAGGCATTCATAAGCTCCCTTCCATCTTTGGCAAGGAGCTGTATTGGTGCCCCCCCCCCCCAGTCCTGTGACGCCAAGCCACTCCAAGGCAAAGTGGGGAGGCGTGATTTTTGTGCCCCCTCCCGGCCTGTGTCGTTGGCATGGGCCAACCTGGCCAACCCCTAGGTACGCCCTGCTAGATAAGCCAAGGGTATATTGTGACTTCCTTTGTTCCTACATTAGGCTCCCTCTCCTAATCTCTCAGACCCCATCCTTTAGCAACAAGGTTTCACCCCAGATTCTTGGAGTCTGAGACTCAAAAGGTCTGGCAATCTGCATTCTAAAGCCAAAAACCTTTGAATAGCAAGGTTATCTATCACAATAATTTCTTTCCCTCAAGCTGTAGTTTAACCCTCACAGAATTACAGTTCCCAGCAACCCCTAGCAAACCTCAGTGCCCAGAATTATTTGTGGGTAAGAATGTGGGAAGTGGGGACAATGTATGGTTGAGGAGACTGAATGAAATCTTGGTGGGACTGTGGCACATGAGTGTGGTTTGGGGGAAGTCAATGGCACTCTTGTTACCTGATTCATTGGCAATGAGATCGGCTCTTCTTAATTTTAAAGGAGACGTACTCTGGCAGAGAAACCCATACATTTTGGTCCATTTGTGCTTTTTTTATTAGTAAAGTAAAAAGTCTGTGAAATTCAGACCTTTTATTAGGCCCTTCAGTTTATGCAGTTTGGGGAGGTAATTATTTTAAGAATAATTGCTCAAGATGTTACCTGAGGCAAGTCATATAAACAGAACTACATGCTCAGTGCCATATTGTCCCAATACCACTGGCAGTAGGAAGCTTTAAAATCTCTTGCTTACTTCGAATTCCTGTGGCTTAGCATTCATTATCGGTGCCAGAGGGGAATGAATGGCAAAGGGAGCACAGAAACAAATGTTGTTAAATTGGGGTAAGTATTAAATTTAACAATCTAAAAGTAAGCACAATTAACCTGAAATTTTGATCATATCAAAGTTATCTCTCTCTAAGACTCTGGAGACTGACTGCCGGTTAGAGTTGACAATACTTGGCTTTTCTGGGGGAATGCAGGGATACGCATACCCCTAAATATTTTGTGAATCTAAGGGGAGAAGAAACTAAAAAATTCAAAATTTTAGTTTCTTCTCTAGCAGAGTGAATTGTAAGTTCCTTTGCTACTCCCGATGGCGGCCTCATTTCCTGCCATGGTGTTTCTGCGTCTCAGATGGAAGCGAACATTTAATGTGTGAAGTAGGAGTTGGAATCTAGCATGGTGATTGGTCAGTTTCATTGTTACCACCTCCAATGGCGGCTTCATTTCCTTTCCCAGTGATTTTCTTAAGTCAAAATGAGAGTACCCCTAAACCTTTTTTTAAGGGGAAAAAAACCCCTGCCTGGCTTGATGGACAAATTGTCTGACCTGCTATAAGAAGCTTTTGATGTTATTGTGTATGGCTTTATATTTTTAAAAGATAAAGTACTTTTTAACCGCTGCAGTTTGGCACAAGTTATATGCAAATTAACAAAATGTCTTTTTTAAAAGAGTCATGTCGCATTAAACATTTACAAATTTTGTTAGTACATTGTAATGGAAATGTGGAAGAGCTTTGTCTTGTGAGGAGTTACTGGTGAAAGTTAACGGTTCCTCTTATACCTTCTTTTGGGGGGGGTGTCTGGGACCCTTTAATTAGCCAGCCTCATTTCTTATTTTGTGTTCAGACACCTACTGATAAAGTGGCTAGTTTCTTATCTATTGCTTAGCCACAGGGAGCTCTTTGCAGAATTCAAGGTCAGCTACCTGTTAAAGGAGCCTGGTGTCATGTAATCTCTAAGAATGTTTGTTTGAAAAATATAAAAGGGGTTGGAGAATCACCTCCATGTAGGCTGCATTTTTCTTTGCTCTTTGCTCTGTTTTCTCATCCTGCCTGTAAATGCGCACACACACACACACACACACACACACACACACACACACACATTTATCAAGGAACAGCCCTGGTATGCTCTTTGCCTTGTCTGGATCCAAAAAGAACACCTGATCTTGGCAGAACAAACATAAGCTTTTGTGAACCATAGTCCACTTCATCAGATGCATGGATTCCCTGTTGTCATGCACACTGATGTAAAGGAAAGGAAAATGTAAAGGTTGGAGTTAAATGGCAATGGAATACAAAAGGTACAGTCTGTGATCAGGGCAGTTGCCATTATTGGGCAGAGTGAGAGGGATGCCTTAGGCAGTGCATACTGGTATGTGTGTGGTGGCAGCAGCCCCCCGCCATTGCCTCATTGCCTAAGCTATCCTGCCCTACACCGCCTGAACTTGCTTCCCTCAGGTGTCATGGAGGACACTGACTGCCATCAGCACACATCTATCTGGCAAGGGAAAGGTTTCTACAGAAGAAGAAGAAGAAGAAGAAGAAGAAGAAGAAGAAGAAGAAGAAGAGTAGTAGTAGTTTGGATTTGATATCCCACTTTATCACTACCCTAAGGAGTCTCAAATAATAATAATAATAATAATAATAATAATAATAATAATAATTTATTATTTATACCCCGCCCATCTGGCTGGGCCTCCCCAGCCACTCTGGGTGGCTTACATAAAAACCAAAAATACAGTAAAATATCACACGTTAAAAACTTCCCTGAACAGGGCTGTTCAAAGTGGCTAACATTCTCCTTTCTCTTCCCACAACAAACATTCTGTGAGGTGAGTGGGGCTGAGAGACTTCAGAGAAGTGTGACTAGCCCAAGGTCACCCAGCAGCTGCATGTGGAGGAGCGGGGAAGCGAACCCGGTTCACCAGATTGCAAGTCCACTGCTCTTAACCACTATACTACACAGGCTGCACAAACAAGGGCGCAGTTTCCCCACTCTGGATTTAAAGTTTCTGTGCAGCAAAATTGGAGTCAAAGGAAGGATGGCAGGACTTCCGGCCTCAAGCCACAAATCAACACTACTACATCAGGAAAGTTGTTGTTATAAGCCATATAGTGAAACCACTTAAAGCAGTTGGACACTCCAGCTTCCATCTGTCCCAACCAGTTTTTACATGGCTCACTGAAGGGTTCTATTAACTGTTGGAAATCTGCTTTAAATTGCTAAACACATTGGCTGTCTGCTTGTGAAAAGCTGCCCAGCTGCACGTACCACCATATGCGGGATTAGGCTTTCTACACAGTACAAAGAACCGACACAGATTCAGATCAGAAGCATAGGCCTGCGAGTGGTGGCACCAAAACATGCCTAACTCAGTAAAGGAAAGGATTGCAAGCCTGTGCTGCTGAAGATACTTAAGGTGGGTCCTGTTGTTCTATTTCAGTGTACACCACCCAGCTACGCACACAAACCTCTTTCTATATATCAAGGACTGTAGCTCAGCCATGCCAAGACAGCCTTAAACCATGAGATGCATTTGGTTGGTAGCTAAGCATGAGCTCTGCTAGATCAGACCTATACAAAAGATTGGTTTTGTGCAGCACATTTACTATTAAAGTTAGAATAATATTCAGAGCACATCCAGGCAATCTATGGGAACAGGAAGCGGCATATTCCGCAAGCCCCAAGTTGTACAATATAAAGAAATGTAGGGTCTTTTTAAAATGACTGCTGGATGCGTTAAAAATGCATCTCTCTACCAGGCAGGAAAGTCTCATTATAGTGGTGCGAGCCTCAAAACATTAATTTTGCAGGGCTTCTGCAACCTTGCATTGCTGTTTATAGGTCTAAGAAACAGATGTATTTATTGTTTAACTGGGCCAATGTTTGTGTGTGTTTTGCAGATAAGAAATACTATACTTACTATGCTGTGTATTGCTTCTATAATAAGGGGTTTAGCATATGTTCATATCTGTGTGTGTTTTAACTGAGTTTTTTTTAAAAAAGCATTGGTTTTATTTTTAAAGAACCTGCATTTGGGAAATGGTTAGGGAACATCTGATGCTGAAGAAAATATATTGGTTTCCTTCATCTCCCTTCCATCACTTGGCAATAACTTCAGTTGATTGCATTGTCTGGGGTATTGCAGCTGTAGGATTAGATCCCAAGCACACTTACATGGAAATACGTTGTTACTGGGGAGTGCAGCTTCACTGTCATTTTAAGCATGCTCCAGCACCTTGACTCCAAATCTCCATATTCTCCTCTATATGTGTAATCAGAGATATACGGGGAAGGGTCATAGCTGCATGGCAGAATATCTCATGTTTTGCATGCAGAAGGTCCTAGATTCAGTCCCTGGCATCTCTAATTAGGGATTGGGAATGTCTGTTGCCTGGAATCCTGGAGAGCTGCTGCCCGTCCGTGTAGGCAGTACTAAGCTAAATGGATCAATACTCTGACTCAGTATAAGGGAGTTTTCTATGTTCCTATACATGGATTAGGACATGCAGTAAAAAGGTCCCATTAAAATTAATAGGACTTTGCTTCAAATAAATGCTTTCAGAACTGAGATCCAGAAAAGAATAAGTTTGATTTTTCTCTCTGTGTTTGGCTGTTAACAATTATATATTTTAATGGATGATTAAAGAAATATAACAAGGGCAGCCATGTTTGTAGCTAAGGCGGGGGGGGGGGGGGGAGTGCCAAAGTTCACAGACAAGTAAATACCTTTATGAGGACTAATCAAAAAAAAATTTGATTAGTTATTTATCCAACAGTGGATTTTATTTTATAATCATCTAAATAGTTACAAAATGTCAGCAGGGAAACCACGTACAATCATTTTCCAAACAATTTTAAATATTACAAAAAGAGCAAATGGGAACTCTGAAAACCTGGAAGTACTAAATGCATAAAGAAAGCAATTGTTTCGAAGTTTTGTAATGCTGTTACAGCATTTTAAAGGCCAGTTAAGGGTGGAATGGCAAGAAGAGCAGACCAATAACATTTTTAAAATAAGCCATATGTGGTCATATGTGTGTGTGCTTTAATGTTTTGAAGTTCCAGTAGGCGAAAGTTTCCAGTGGCACTAGGGAATAAAGTCTGCTTCTTAACAATATGTGCTGGAAGGAGAAGGTGGGGTGGGGGAGAAACAGCAAGTTGTAATGCTTTGTAGTAGGGAATGTGACAAAATGTTAAAAAGTGAGAGTGGGAGTATTAGGGGTGTATGTGATAAAACAAGAGCTGGTACCCTAAACTTATGGAGGTTGCAATTCCCACCCTACTGACCTGGGAGTAAGCCCCACTGAATTCTGTAGGAGTTATTTATGAGTAGACATGGTTAGGGTTGTGCATAATGAATTGTTTTGTTAACTTCAAATTTTAAAAAGTGACCTTTTGTTTGAGATAAGTCACATTGAGATAGTCACCGACGCTTCCAGTGACAGTACAATGGGCATAAATCAGAGCTGGGGGCAATCTGCTTGACATTTAAAGCTTCATCAGAAACAAACTATCCACCAAAGGGGCATTGCTGATCTGCATATCTGCAATTATAACAGATGCCTGCAGTCAAGGTTTTGGTCCATAAATACCTATGCGCAAAATGTGACTCCTGCCAGCCCTGTTTATATCCAGCATGACCATAATTCCTCCTCAACCCCCCACTCTTTCTCTCTTCCCCTGCTCTTTCCTCTGTGATAGGCACATTAACTATTGGCAATGTGTGAGGACAAAGGCAATATACCATATTTTTCGCTCTATAAGATGCACCAGACCACAAGACGCACCTAGTTTTTGGAGGAGGAAAACAAGAAAAAAAATATTCTGAATCTCAGAAGCCAGAACAGCAAGAGGGATCGCTGCACAGTGAAAGCAGCAATCCCTCTTGCTGTTCTGGCTTCTGGGATAGCTGCGCAGCCTGCATTCGCTCCATAAGACGAACACACATTTCCCCTTACTTTTTAGGAGGGAAAAAGTGAGTCTTATAGAGCAAAAAATACGGTAATTTAAGACATAGGCAGCTTCATTACCATTATACTTGGAGGATCACTGTGAATTTTGAGCCACCCTTTTGCGGACATGCTAGATTTATTTTGCACTGGCCTTGAAAGCCATTGTGGTCAGGTATGCAGAGTGGACTGGGAGAGCCTTGATTCTCAAGCTATCGACTGCAATAACTGTCTAGAACCGAGACTCTAAGGTCGTGTACATGTTGCTGGCTTAAAACACAGCCAGGTCATTTTCCCTGTTTCAAGTCACCTTTGCATTCTGTTGTACACACCACAGAGGGGGGGCAAGGATGTCATCACACACATCACATTACCTGTTTGGTTTCCCTGACCCTGCAACACCTGCACCCATATTCCTGAAGCACAGACTCTCCAAGTGTCATTATTTTCCAGGGACAGCCCCGGATTTACAGACGCTATCCCAGCTTCTGATTTGATCCCGGAATGTCCCACTTTTCCTTAGGACGTCTCTATTTTTATTGGAGAAATGTTGGAGTGTATGGAAGTGGTCGTCAGCACATGTGCAATGGCTGTATGAAATGTACACACCTCAGCTTAAACATGAAATGAAGTTTTCCTTTTGGATTGAAGCTGGTTTCAGGAGAAACACATCAAATAGCAGATTATTTCTCAAGAAACTACTGGATAGTTCTGCACTGCAGGCAATGTTCTATGTGCATGGATTGAAATGCCAGCAGGGAGAGTGTGTTGGAGCCAGTGTAAATGGTAATGTGTACACAGCTTAGGATGGACTAAGGAAAACAGCTGTCAGTGTCTCTCAGACATTCTTTTTTTAAAAAAGATAGGTCTGAAAATGTAAAATCTGAATTGGACAAAGAGTTCTCAAAAAACACATATATCCTCAACTACAAATTGGTATAAAAGTCCTGAACAGATTTACTTAGAGGTTTAAATCCCTCTGGGTTTTAATGAGATGTGGCTTCACTTAAGTCCATTTAGGATTTCAGATTTCATCAGGGTAATTTCTTCTATCTTCTCCCACCTTCATCCAAAAAAGTGATTAGCCCTATGAGAAACTTCTCCAATCTGCTTTTGGAAGGTGTGTGTGTGTGTGTGTGTGTGTGTGTGTGTGTGTGTGTGTGAATGAGGAAGGAAGCACTGATTCCAAGTGCCTCCTTCCCTCACTCCCACTCCTGCCCCAGGAAACAGAAAATCAGCATGGAGAAGTCACGACTTCCTAGCTTTGATCATCAATGTGAGCTCAGAAGCATTCTTCAGGGTCTGTGGTTCTTGAGATTGGGGCCAATATGTGGTGTAAAGGGGATCCATACATATGAGAAACAAAGGCATGGCTGTTTCGTTAATGCTGTGCTTAATTTGCATTGACAGCAGCAAATTGGCCTTAGCAACAGAATGCCCATGTGCACAGTAAAATCTAGATTTCTCCCACTTATTCATTTATTTTTGTCAAAAAAACAGTCCCTGAACTGGGAAAGATTGAATGTAGTTGGGTTGCCAAACTTTGGTTCATACAAGGACATTGTCACACAGCATTCCTGAGCCAGTTGTGACAGGGCCCTGTAGATAGGACAGGTAGAGGCAGGTGCTGGCAAGCTGGAGCCTTGAATCTTGAGACTCTATAGCTCTGGACAGCCTTCTTCACCAAGCAAAAAACCCCATTGAATATGTTTAAAGAAGGATCCCTTTCCCTCTAGTTTCACCTGCCTTGTGGCCAGGTGGACTCCCTGAATACGACAACTGAATGTTCTCCTTTCACTGCACACGGAATTTCTGATCATGCATCTGTATTGTACAGAATATGTGCAGACTGACCCTGCGAGCATTTACCGTAATCCAAAGACAATCTCATTGAATTCTATGCTGCTTATTCTCAAGTCAATGTGAATAAGGTTACATCCGCACGCTACATATGGTGTTACTTTAACTGTCATGGCTTTCCCCGAAGAATCCTGGAAACTGTAGCTTGTTAAGGGAGGTGACCTCACAGTTCTAGCATCTTCAGCACACTATAGTTCCCATAATTCTCCATGCCTGTTAAGGTGGTAAAAGAGTGCTTCAAATGTATGGTGTGGCTGTAATCTAGGATTTAAACCTTCTATGCACCAGTGCGGTATAAATGGAATAGGATTTAAGCTTCACATCCACCATTAGCCCTTGAAGTTCACTGGGCTGGTCTTGGGCTGGTCACACACTCGCAACTTAATCTACCTCACAGGGTTGTTGTGAGGGTAAAGGGAATAGAAGGAGAAGCATGTGTGTTACCTTAAGTGGCTTGGAGGAAAGGGAAGAGGGAGAAAAATGCAATATCATTATTATCGTAATCATAATGTGGATCCAGAATTGGCCTTCACAGTCACTTACAAACCCACTCACTGTTAAGACCTTGTTCATGGAAGACAATCTTACTCGGCTAGGAGTGACTGCCAAAGAAGAAGAAGAAGAATCATAACTAGCACACTGTGGAAGTGGAGAGCATGGAACTTTATGCTGTGTACCCACTATACTTTTAAAGCACATTCGAAACACACTGTTTCCCTCAAAGAATTCTGGGCCCTGTAGTTTTCTCCTCACAGAGTTACAAGTCCCAGCAACCCTTAACAAACTATAATGCCCAAAATACTTTGAGGGAATCGGTGTGCTTTGAATGTGCTTGAAAGGTATAGGGTGTACACAGAAAGGGTTCTTTGTAAAATAATAAAAAGCACTACAAGGCACAGATGCAAACCCTGAAAGAAAACCCGAGCAGCCCCTTCTCTTACCGCCCCTTTGCCTGGCTGTCCCTGGTCTGGCTCCATTGGCACATGCAGGTGGTTTTTCTACACGGTTAATTTACGGCCGAGTCTCTGCCTGATACTTAAGCTGAAATCATTAACATGTGTCCTGGGCATTACCTGAATGGAAAAGCAAGTTCCCAAGTTGTTTTGCTCCGGCAACTGCCCTGTTTCGATTACAAATCCCCCTCCAGGCACAAAGTGAGCTGGACACCTAGGGTGAAGCTAAAGAGTTATTTGTTCCCTAGGTGGACACTAATGAATGGCTGCAGTGCTGCCCTGAACAAGGGGGTCCCCAGTATTAAAAGTTTAATAGAAAGCCTTTGGAAGCCAGAGGCTGAGAGGGAAAGAAGGGGCGGAGAGGGAGAGAAGCAAAGTAAATCACTGAGAGGCTTTTCAGGCTCTCAGTGGACCATCCAGGAGGAAGCAGTTGGGGCATTGCAAGGAGCCAGATCCCCTCTGCCCTACTCTCTTTCAGCCAGGCATCACAGAGACTTTGACAGAAAATTGTCACCTCCTTTCCATGGAAAGAAAAACAGTGAAAGAAACAAGTCTGTTGGCTTGTTGAAAGCTAATCACCTGAAAGTCTTCTAATTCCTTCAACTGGTTTCCTTCCCCCCCCCCTTCTTTCCTTCTATCTCTTTGCCTCTGCATTTTTCTTTTAGAAAAGTGTCCTTTGCTATTTGCTCTCTTAATTCCTCTCCTTCCAGGCTCAGCAGCTCAATAAAGACACATTCCAGAAGGGCAGCCGTGTTAATCGGTGACAGTCAGAAGAGGAAGCGAGGAAAAGAGAGTCTTGTGGCATCATAAACACCTAACCGATTTATTGTGGCATAAGCTTTCGTGGACTAGGACCCACCCGGGGATGGTGTTCCATGTCTCTGGCTTATAAAAACTTAGGCCACAAGGTTAGTTAATTGCCAAGGCAGTGGTGGCTGGTGTCCATTGGTGCTGGTAGGGTCAAAGGCAGGAGGTAGAGTCAGAGCCAATGACAAGCAGAGCCAATTGATTCTAGTTTTGTCTCTGTTGAGTTCCCTGTGTGGTTCTCCAAGGTAAGACCATTATTGTTTTATTGTTATTTATTAAATTTGAACACCGCCCTTCGTTCAAAGATCACTGCGCTGTTCAAAACATAAAAATACAAAATGAGAACACAAAATACATAATAAAGCAAAAGCAAACCAATAACCTGTCTCTCACAAACACATTTAAAAGGCCATAGAATGTTAATCAGACAAAGACCTGTATTTTTTTATTATGTATTTTTATTATGTATGCTTTATTAGTCTCGTTACCATGAGACTAAGGAGGAGGACGCTGGCAGTCAGGGCCACCTCCTAGACTGGCTATAAGGAAAAAAGGCATTCAGGCAAGCAGGGGCTGGCAGTCATGGCTTCCCCCAAAGAATTTCTGTGATCTGAGGTTTGCTAAAGCTGCTGAGAGTTGTTGGAGACCCCTATTCCCCTAGGTAAAGGTAAAGGGACCCCTGACCATTAGGTCCAGTCATGACCGACTCTGGAGTTGCGGCGCTCATCTCGCTTTATTGGCCGAAGGAGCCGGCGTACAGCTTCCGGGTCATGTGGCCAGCATGACTAAGCCGCTTCTGGCGAACCAGAGCAGCGCCGTTTACCTTCCCGCCGGAGCGGTACCTATTTATCTACTTGCACTTTGACGTGCTTTCGAACTGCTGGGTTGGCAGGAGCAGGGACCAGCAAGAGGAGCTCACCCCGTCGCGGGGATTTGAACCTCGACCTTCTGATCAGCAAGTCCTAGGCTCTGGTTTAACCCAAAGTGCCACCTGTGTCCCACCCTATTCCCCTAACAGAGTTACAATTCCCAGCATTCTCTGTGAAGAGGGATTGATTGCCAAACCACTCTGGGAATTGTAAGTGCACACTTCTACAAGGGGTGTGGGTCTGCTGCAACAGCAGAGGAGGTGTTGAGATCTCAGCAATGGGATGGGGGTCAGCTGATGTGGATCTTCCATTTCCAGTTGTGCAGCCTCCCTTCCCACCTGGCTGACACGCCCCCCCCCCGCCTTGCTAGGGAATCTCACTGCTCCATGAATGGGGCAGAACAGGGAACCAACGGGACTGTCTCCCTTCTCCAGACCTAAAGGCAGAGGGAGCATCCTTTCTGTCAGACTGCTCCCTGCCTATTGTGTCTTTTGCACTTTCCTCCTTTCTTAGCAGACAGCAACTCTGGTATCTTGTAGCAAGAAGACTCTCATGGCAGAACCAACCAAACTTTTCAAAGGTGATGGGAGATGCTGTTGGTGGCAAGTTATAAACAGATATAAATGAAGAATTCCCTGGATACCAAAATCCAGGTTTCGGGCAAGTACTTTTTGGTGAGAGAACCCTGACAGAGATTTAAAATATGCAGAAAAATAAAGTGTGGAAATATAGGCTGTTAGACCTTTAAAATATGCGCTTTATAAACTGAATTAATATGTTTCCCTCTTCCCCTAGCATAGCAAAAGACCACATGTTTGGTAAGTTAAGAATTGGTTTACTTACAAACTCTTTTCCATATAGCATTCAGAAAAACCTCACAGGCATTAAAACTTGGTGAAAGTTCCTAAATTATTGGTATGGGAACTCAAGAGTAACTTGTGTGCACCATATGGTCTGAACTGGAGCGGCCGGCTCAGATGTCCTCAATTGTTGACCTTCTCAGGTAGACTGGAGGGGAAGAAAAACTTGATTAGCCAACCCCTCCCAAGGTGAGTTAAGCCTGGCACGACAGCTTACTCTATGGTCTTAACCTCTTCATGCATTAATATGATCTTAACTCCTTCATGCATGCATGTTGGTTATATGAGGCTGGTTATTCCACAGATGCAGTGAGGTCTCACCAAATATCTCAATGGGTAGGCAAGTTAATCTTCCCCTTGCCCTGCTTTCTTCTAGTTATGTATGTCCTTCTTCCAGCACAGACAAATATATGCTGTAGTCCTACAGTTCACTTACCTTGGGAGTAAGTCCCACTGACCTCACTGGGGCTAACATATGAATAAACATGCATAGGCTTGCACTACTAAAAGGCAGCCAGAGAGGGTGGAATAAAGGCACTGCCCCATAACCACTAACCAGAGTGACCTTCATCTTACATGAACCAGTCTCCAAAATTCCATCACCAAATGACATACTGCCACCCTCTTACTTTGCAGCTGTATCTAGTTGCCAGATGGTGACTGCAGCTCAATATATCCAAGACAGCATCAGAGGGGCCAGAGGCAAACCTGATACAGGTCTGGATCTCATCTTACATCAAAGTTAAGCCATGAAGGCACTTGTACTCCCTGTTACTTCTTGCAGTGTGCAGAAAGGGACTCTGGAGTGAGGCAGGCAGACTCCAGATGTGTGTGGAGCACATACTTATCCATCCACACAAGGGAGAATAATGGGCTCCTTTTTCACAGGTCACAAGAGGCTCTGGGAAACAGGTGCACAAGTCGCTCTTACACTTACTTTTTGAAGCTTCTTGCAATGCCTGAAGCAGGATGCACAGCCCTGGAAGAATGGCTTTGGCAGCCGGGGGTATTTCCAGAGGGTCACTTAATTTGCAAGTGGGTCATTGGGATATCATAAACAGGTTGTCCGCAACCATTTTGGTTTTGTGTATTTTTTCTTATTGGATTCCCACGCAAAAGGGTTAATCCACGGTAAAGGGGGCAGGGAATAAGGACTAACAGAATGATTGGAAATGTAACTGTGGAAAGCACTTGGATTTTTTTGTACTGGTTGCTGAGTTGATATTTCTGCCCAGATACTCTGAAAAGGCCTCACGTTGGGAAAATCAGGCCTGAGTTACTGCTTAGGTGGCTAGTCAGCTAGCTGTAGTAGGCACAGAAGTATTGCTATTTCTCTAGGGATTTTTTTCATCCTTGGCCACCAAAAGAAGAAAAAAGAGCCACTATTACTATGAATATAGTGAGTACTTTAAAACTGTAAAGGGTAATTTATTTTTTCAGGTCACTTTAAGCACAGCTTTATTTTTCAGCTCAACAACTTTGGGTGGGTGCTCCCCTAAAAAAAAAGGGAGTTCTGGCACCTCTTTTTCTAGAAAAAAAACCTCTAGACTTTAAGTTATCTATTTTAAGTTATCTATTTCCTTATTGCTGGCTGGGTGGAGAACACAACAGAAAGTGAAAATCTAAGAGGTCAAGTCTAACTGTAGCTCATAGTACAACATTCTAATATTTAGCTCTTTAAGGGTCATACAGGCTTATTTTTTTCAGGACCACAAGTAATTATGGGGTGATTGCAATCAGGAAAAAAAGCATCTCCATCATGAAAGTCTTGAGTGAGCAGGCTTTTCAGGACTCCTCCAGATGATTTTTCTGTTGCACACTTGCCTTGCCTTATTCAATGAATTTTTCAGAGGGTCTTGTTTTTAATTGGCTGCTGTTCTTAAAACAAGCTGTCACTCTTTAAATGGAAGCTGCCATTGTCTGTCATGCCACAAATTAAAAAGACAATAAAAAACAAACAACCTAGGCAAGGGTAAAGCACAGCTTCATTGCCGCACCATGGCTACAAGTCTGAATTTAAAGCACATTTAAATAGCCTTCCCCAATGTATCATGGGGTAGTTTGCTTGCTTGCTTGCTGGGAATTGTAGCTCTGCAGCTGCCACAATTCTTTAAGGAGAGCTATGTTCTTTTACATGTATGGTGTGGATGTAGGAGAGCAAATAGTGAATCAACACTGGATCCCAAGTGGCAAACTCAGTTACTCGGACAGTAACCCGGGGCAGGCATGCAGAAGGATCCCAGAGAAAGCAAAAGACAACACAAGGCAGAGGGGCTGGAGATGCATCTGTGCCTACCCAACTACAGCAAGAACCAATACTGTAGTTATCCTGCACAGCAGAGAGAGTTTTAATAGCATCTCCCACTGAAGTCCTGCTGGCTTGAGAATTAGCCTGCTCCTCTGGAGTTAAATGGGGTGCGCTTTGCAGTTTTCACTTTCCCAGTAAATGTCTATTGCAGTCTTATAGCTTGTTCCTACGCACGTGGTCTTGGCTTTTTAATAGTCTTTCTGCAGGCTGCAGCATAACAATTTCTTTAAGAAAAGAAAGGCAATTTATGAAAAGATGAAAAAAGGACTGTGCCTCATCGCTGTGTACTAATCCCCCGGTCTGAATGTATAAATAATACTTCGCTGTCGGAAACGATCTTAAGACATTGCTGTGCTATGTTTAGGTACAGCTAGATCAACTCACTTTGCAAAGCAGCCTTTCGCAGGTGTCTCTGTGGCGCAATCGGTTAGCGCGTTCGGCTGTTAACCGAAAGGTTGGTGGTTCGAGCCCACCCAGGGACGGTTTCTGTTTTACTCTGCTAGCCGTCACAATTATAATACTTCGTTTTATCTGGGTACAAGGAGTCGGAGAGGGAGGAGGAGGAGCACGGGAGGGGTCTGCGGCAACGGGGCAACAGCTGCGTCACGTGCGTTCCCGATATGCGGCGGGCTGGGCGAGGAGACGCACCCACCCACCCCGTGCCTCTTCCTTGCAACACCCGTGTGCAAAATGGATGCGTGCATAGGGAGCCCCGACTGCCCAGGGAGCTAGAGGAGAAGCTGCGGTTGCACTGCCGGCTCCCTCCAGAGCAAGCCTTGGGCGCTGGAAGCTGGCGCTCGCCTGCCTTTGCAGCTCCCCGGGGAAGGGCCCCGCAAGGGGGGCTCCCGCTCCCGGGCCCTGCTCTTCCGAGGGTGCCTCGTCGCAGGAGCCACCGCTCCTCCCTCGCCTGCTCTTTCTGCCCTACGGAATCGGGGACGTTTTCTTCCACTCGCCTTCCGCGATCGCAGGCAGGAGGAGAGGGGGACCTTCTACCCGGCAGATGCTGCTGCTGCTGTTGCAGCTTCTTAGGCAGACCTTTATTCCACCCCTTTGCAGCAAACGGTCCCTCCGGGTCTTGGTCGCCCAGCATTTATTTACCACCTTCCTCGGTGTTGGCTAGAGAACGAAAGGAAACCCCCAGCCGGCCCTCCCTCAGCCCAATACTCCTCCCCACCCCCCTTTGAATGCATGGCGACGTTAATAATTATTGGCATATTGATCGAAGTGGAGAGAGCTGCGTTTAGGCGATGGTCGCTCCGCTGCGCCCGAGCTTGGCTGCAGCCCCGTCACGCAGGCAATTGATTCTCATTACAGCGATCGGGCAAATAATCAGCTGCAGCGCTCGGTGGGGCACGTCGCGTGTCACAGGATACGTGTGTGTGTGTGTGTGTGTGTGTGGAGAGAGGGAGGGGGGGAGGCGGAGCAAGAAGTGGGTGCCAAGAGGAAGAACACTTATATAACAGGATCGATAGGAAAACCGAGCCAAATTCGCGTTCAGTTTCGTTCTCTCTCTCTCTCTCTCTCTCTCTCTCTCTCTCTCTCTCTCTCCCCCCCCCCCTCTGCCTCAATTCTGGTTTGCTGCTGCTGCTGCTATTGACTGCCTCCTCCAGGAGAGGTTGGGATCCCGGCTGCACTTTGCACAACGAAGCTGCAGTTATTTTTCAGGCCAGTCGGCCACCCCTCCCCCCACTTTTTTTTCCCTCTTTAGCAAAAAGTTGGTAATAGCACAATTCTATGCGTGTCCACTCTGATGTAAGCCCCTTTAAGTTCAGTTGGACTGTAAACGTTGCGAGAATTGTAGGTGTCCCTGCAAAGAGTGAGGGAGCTCCGTCTACATTTTGCAAGCTTTTATCCCCCCAATATTCTTTCAGTTCGCAAAAAAAGGGGTGTGTGCGGAAAGTATTGTCTTTTCTGGTCCTCTCCATTCCTTTGGCCAATTTAAAATTGCACTCCAGGTTGTTGTTTTTGGCTGGGGATGAAGACGGAACTGAGTTCCACATTCGCATAAGATCTCGTTTACGCCCATGGGTTTTTATTCTTCAAACTTCAACCCGTGCAAAGTAAAGCTCTTATTTCGCTCAGGAAAAAATGCATAATTTAAGAAAATTATCGGAATTCCCCATACAAATCCACTTTCTCCCTTTACCAGCCTCCTTTTACTTTTCTTCCTGTTTTATTTAAAATAATAACACTGAAAAGGAAGTCGAAAGGGCAACAGTTACAAGTCTTAAAAAGTCTCGACCTCTCATAGTTTCAACTTCCTATTTTTTATATTACAGTACATTTGTTCTCTAAAAACAGTCTTTGTAGGGGAAACTCCCCTTTTAAAGCAGAGGTTAGTTTTGTTTCTATTCCTTCCCTTTTTATACGCCTTTTTTCACCTTGGAGAAGAGCTATACTGTCAGCGCACAAAATGTTTTTAAAAGTGTCTGTTTTCATAGAATTCCAAGTAAATGGAAGGATAATGATTAACCCATGCATCCAGTCAGAGACATTTTATATTTCAAGAGAGACACCGAATAGTTTTGACACAAGCTTTCATGGACGACTGTCTTCTTAATCAACATACAGCTGCAATGTATATAGTCCAAGGAAGTTTATGCCATAACCAGTAGGTTAGGCTTTCAGATCCCACAAGACTCTTCGTGGCTTTTGGTGGCGCAACAGAGTAGCTCTGGATTTTGAATACTTGGATCGCCCTATCACGCTTACGTGTTAATTTCAGCAATGGGGCAAGTGTTTGGCACCGCATAATGCTCGCATGAGACTTAACCCAGCCCAAAGGAAGCACCTCTGTGTTCAATGAGATTTACTCCTATGTTAGCATAGGTTGCTTCTCCCACTGAAACCTGCTGGATTTAAGAGTAGCTTAAGGGTAATTAAGTTACATAGGAATAAGTCTCATAGAACACGGGGTTTACTTCCGAGTAAACATGTATAGGATTGTGTTGTGAAGTGCTGAAATTTGGCAGGATATTGCCTTTGTAGTTGTGCAGTACCATAATAAAGGTATCTTTATTATATAACGTGTTTAGTTATTATGGTGCATTACTCAACACAGAAAGCTAGAACTAGCTTCTAAATCTCTTCGTGACGAATAGAAAAGTAGTTGGGAGCTTGCATCGGAGGAGCAATTTATTTTCCATATGGATATTCTCCATTTCCCAACCCCCCCTCAAATCAAATGTGTTTTTTTAAAAATAAAAACATCGATTTTGATGGAAGGGGTTTTACTCTCAATGAAGAATGTAAAATGAAAATTCTAAACTTTTGAGGTTTTCTTTTACTGCTTCAGTAACAAGAGTACATTTTAAATATCTGTGTAATGCTGGTATTGTGAAGTGGAAAATTCTCCACCCATTGTCTGCATTATAAAAAATAATGGGATAAGCGGTTTTAAACCCAGTTGATTTCACGGACTTTAACATGCTTCTCAGAATCATAGGGACCCAGGAAAATGATTTGTACCGAGGCAGATACAAATCAGGGTCCATCTAGATTCTGTATTATCTTCACTGACCGGCAGTGGCTCTGCAGGGTTTTAGAAGAGTCTTTTCTCCAAATCTACCTGGAGACAGCAGGGATTGAACCTGAAACCTTCGGTACAGAAAATAAGTATTTTGCCGCTGAACCACTGTGGGCGTCCGTTTAGTATCTGCCCATAGTTTATTTCAAGTTGATTGAAGATGTATGTGCCATTGCAGTGTGTGTGTGTACACATACAGATATGTTCAATGCTAATTAAAACCTTTTTAAAATTGCATTTACAAGGCAAAATGCTATGGATCTCCACTTTCTCGGTCCCCCCCGTCAGATTTTAAAGGGATATGACCTCCCTCACACCACTGTGACTTGTGACTTGGCAGATGAAATCGCCATTTTCCCCTACCTAGATGTGTATGTCAAAATTGCGTTTGGGAAAAAGGTGTTGAGATATATCTATATAAGTAAAGTGATTTAAAAAGCAAGTTTCAGGTAAAAACACAAAAGAAAGCCCATCTTTCCACCTGACATTTGACCAGTGTGTGGTTGCGAGGGTCCCCATTCATTTCCACTGCTACCCACCTTCCAGGTGGCTTTCCTCCAACCCTCTCGCCTCCCTTCCTCTTTCACCTGCCTAGGAATCCTATCCCCACGCGGCAGCCTCCAGTTATCTGTGAATTCTCCTGCTGCAAGTCATCTTCTGCTGTCACCGCAAACGCAGAAGGCGTTTGCAAGTCCTGGATCGCCAAGCAGCAACCCAAACTGCTTCCAGGGACGAGCATGGCAGGGAGAGGATTCGATGAAGGAAGCTTTCGCCCTTCGCCACTCCCAACCTGGTGCCCTCCAGAGGTGTCAAGATTCCCACAGGCTCCCCTGAACCCATGCACATCGGGCAACACCCCGAGGAAGAAGCCCTCTCCCCCAAGCCCCACATCTCAGCCTCGGGTCAAGAGACTCCAGAAGGCTGTGTTGTTCATTGAGAGCAAGAGATCATATGCGATCAGGACTGTGTGTGGGTATGTATATGTGGGATGCGTGCAGGGACCCAACACAGCGAGGAGCGAGCCAGGATTCCGGGGGGGGGGGCAGCCCGTCGGGAGGGTAAACGGTACTGAAGTGGGCTCTTTCCCCCATTGCTCACTTCGCTTCCTTTATGGGTCCACCCAAAAAGGCGCACGGGAGCACTGGAATGGGAATGGGACCCAGTGTTGTCATCAGCTCCCTGGAAAATCCCATTTTTATTTTTATTTTTTCTCTGGGTAGCTTTATTAAAGCTTCATGTGTCCCTGTCCGAAATGTGGCCCTTCTGCGCTGTGGGGCCCTCTGTGGCTCATTCCGACTGCGTGGGGCGCTGGTCTTCTGCCTCCCCACAAGTCCTCCTGACCAGATGGCTCCCCTCGGCCAGCAAAAAGAAGAGCGCAGCGCAGGGCCCAAGCAGCGCCTCGGCCAGGCCGGCCGTTCTATGTGCCGCAAACCCCGTGACTGCGCGTTGATTCGCTGCTCCCAGCCCGGGAAGGGATCGGATAAGCCGCGCGGCCTGGGGAAGGGCCAATGGCAGGGGCAAGTGCTTCTTCCCGCCCTTCTGGAAAGGGAGCTATAAGAATCCCGTTCGAAGATGGTGTCTCTTTCCTTCCCTTAATCGAGGCCCATTCGAAAAGGGCGGGAAGCAAGGATCAAAGGAAAGAGGTCACGCCGGCCTTTTCTTAAATCCGGGTTAGGCGAAATCAGTGCTTTTTTAATGGGGTACGTAGGGGTACGCTTACTCCTAAACGTCTTCTTTGTCCATTTAGTGTATTTATTTTTCCCAATTTGAATTATACAGTAAAATGGTGGTTTTCTTGAGTCAAAATGAAGTACTCCTAAACATTTATTTTTTTTTTTTAAGAAAGCACTGGGCGAAATAGTTTTGGTTTTGCTCCAAGGTGCCCTAATTTTTAACCCCAAAAAATAGGAAAAGAAAAAGTATAGTTTCCTTTTCTCCTGACACGTTGGCCTGGAAGTTGTTTGGACCCTTTAAAAGGTGCTATTAAGGATGCAGAATAATATGCTGAGGGTGGATAGCAGTGCAATTTGGTTAAGAAACAACAACATCTCCATCATTTTGACATGTTAAGCTGGGGGTGGGGGAAGGAGAGAGAACTTTCCAGGAACTCTTTAAGTTTCGCGTTGTTCCATGCCAAGAAGTTGTGTGGCAGAGAGAATTCAGCTTTATGATAATCAATAGTAATAATATAATCACAATAATTATTACAGTAAACAGCCATTTTAAAATGGCTTTTTCATTGCTTGTGTTGCTGTTATTCGGTGGTATTAACAAGCAGAGTTATAAGGTGGTCCACTGTCCTGCTTCCCACACCAGCAAGCCACACTGTTCCTCCTCTGGCTGTTTTCATTCTCATAATGCAGCTATATAAGGTTAATATAATGATATATGAGTGGGTTCATATGCCTGCAAGTTTCAGAACATGGGAAACAGCTATAATAAAAGGGTGCAGATAATAGTCATCTTGAATATTTTAATCCATCCCTTTCCAGGGCAGTTAAATATAAATCCTGGCTGGAATAAAACTTAATGTTTCTATTTCCCTGTTAACACTACTGAAAAATAGCAATTTGGATGAATTTAATTAAATGAGGAAGTAAGTGAAGTTTAGTTGAGTTTCATAGTTTCTGAAGGCTCTTGATCTAGAATGTGAGAACAGGCCTTTTATGTAGGGGGGAAGATTATTTACTGTAAATAGGAGCCACAACGGAGTATTCCGTGGGGGCCGAGACAACAAGCTCACAGGTTACATTACTCAGAAGGGCTTTGCTCAGTGCAAATTCTTTCCACTTTTTGCTAGTTACTGTTTTACTTTCCTTGGATTAGTGCCCTCTTTGAATAAACTTGGCAGAATGACTTAAAGAAAAATCCAAATGAGAGCCTCAAGAGACAGTACTGGATAACTAGAGGCTGCCTTAGATATGGTGCACCAGTACTGCAGTAATTCTTTCAGTTACTGATACTGCCGTTGCAAATTTGAAAAAACTTAAACAGGACCAATGTCTGTTGGTGAATGTATATGCAAGCCTCTCAGTTATGCAGGGCAGCTGTTTTTCCATTCAGTTTTTTCTGATGAAGAATTCTGTTCTACCTGGAAATTTTTGTATCCTGTCACCAAGTTGCTTTTTCAGAAACCAGTTGTGGAACTTGATTCTAGGTAAATGGTCCATGAGATTGGGTGAGCAAGAACTACAAAATAATTGGGAGGTTATAATACATCATTTGCCAAAGAAAACATTGATTCCTTGCTCTTACAGTGATATCTGACATTTCATTACATATAAGCAGTGCTTTGTACAGTAGATTGAGAACAAACCTATGATGTAATTTGGAGAACATGAGGTTGATGGGAGAGGACTTGGCTGAGCTGTAGGAATGCTTTAAGGTTCAGTGGGGAAGGCCTTGAAACTCAAAGGTCGTGGATTTTTAAATGTTGCCAAGTTAATAGTTTGTAACTGGGAGTCCAAGGTATTTAGGAAGCAAACATCACAGGGTGGGAAGATTAGTGAAAGATTCTTTTCATGATATAGTAATCAGAAAAGAAGGACTGAGAAGCACAATGGGCAAGCAGTAAAGGAAAAAATGGTTTTTTAAAAATCCTATTTTAATTCAGGGAATGTTCAACTGGTTTGGAATAAATGTGAAAGCACATAAACTATGATCCAGATACCTGGGGTTAAACTTGACAACCAAGAATGTGAACCTATTTAAGGATAATTATGAAAAAAGTTGGGCAGAGGTAAAGAAGGATCTGGAAATATGGTCAAGGTTGAAACTTTCCTTGTTAGGCCGAATTGCTACTATTAAGATGAATGTATTGCCTAGAATGCTGTTTTTATTCCAGACGTTGCAGATTTTGGACAAGATGGACTGTTTCAAGAAGTGGCAGAAAGATATATCAAAATTTGTCTGGCAGGGCAAAAAGCCCAGAATTAAATTCAAGATCTTAACTGATGCAAAGGATAGAGGGGGGTTTGCCCTGCCGGACTTAAGACTTTATTATGAATCGGCAGCTTTCTGCTGGTTAAAACACTGGCTACTTCTTGAGAACACTGACATTTTGGACCTGGAAGGGTACGACAATAACTTTGGTTGGCATGCATACTTATGGTATGACAAGGTAAAGGTGTATAAAAGTTTTAAAAACCATATTGTAAGGAAAGCATTGTATAATGTTTGGATTAGATATAAAGATCTGCTGGAAAGTAAAACCCCCAGGTGGGTGTCACCAATGGAAGCTAGGGAAGTTAAAAAGCTTAATATGGACTCTAAATGGCCAAAATATTATGAGATTTTAGAATATGATGGTGAAAGGGTGAAACTGCAGAGTTATGAGAAACTAAAGCCTAAGGTTCGAGATTGGTTGCATTACCATCAGATAAATGAGACATTTAAACAGGACAGGAAAATAGGATTTCAGAAAGAGAAGTCAAAATTAGAAACAGAACTGTTGGAATCCAATACTAAGAACTTATCAAAAATGTACAACTTGCTGTTGAAATGGAATACACAGGATGAAACGGTGAAATCAGCAATGATTAAATGGGCACAAGATATTGGTCACGATATTATGTTTGCTGACTGGGAACAGTTATGGACCACCGGTATCAAATTTACTGCATGTAATGCTTTAAAAGAAAATATTATGAAAATGATTTATCGGTGGTACATGACCCCAGTCAAGCTTGCAAAAATTTACCATTTGCCTAATAATAAGTGTTGGAAATGTAATGAGACTGAAGGCACTTTCTACCACCTTTGGTGGACCTGCCCAAGGGTTAAAGCTTTCTGGGAAATGATCTATAATGAAATTAAGAAGGTCCTTAAGTGGACTTTTCCTAAGAAACCAGAGGCTTTCCTTTTGGGCATGGTTGGCCAAGTGGTGTTAAGGAAGGATAGGATTTTTTTTATGTACGCCACTACAGCAGCAAGAATTCTACTGGCAAAGTATTGGAAGACGCAAGAACTACCTACTCTGGAAGAATGGCAAACAAAGGTGATTGACTTTATGGGACTGGCCGAGATGACGGGCAGAATCCGTGACCAGGGGAAAGAGACAGTGGAAGAGGACTGGAAGAAATTTAAAATATATCTTAAAAACAATTGTAAAATTGAGGAATGTTAAGATGTCAGGGGGTAAGAGGTAAAGAAATTGCAGCAGTAATAAAAAAAAACTAAAGGAACTTTTATGAAAGGGAATTAAGATAATGGACCTAAGGGTTGCTAAAGAACCATTAAACAAGGATGCAGGGATGGGGAGGTATGGGGAAGTCAAAAGAAAGAAGGGTATGAAACGATGAGTTGGAAATTATATTGTTTTGTATTGCTTTTGTTATCTGTTTGAAAAACGAATAAAAATCATTATAAAAATAAAAATAAAAAATAAACTATGATCCAGATTCCAGGCTAGCCCCACTTTTATATACGTGCAGATGAATTATTGTTCCCCCTCCATGTGTAAGGGCTGAATAGCTGCAGATTCACAGCCTTTAGGGGGAAATTGTATTCTCCTTGCCATACTCCATTCAAAAAGCAGCTCCATCAGCATTAATCTGTGTAAATGGTTTGAGGACTGCAGCCTTAAAGTTCTGGCAGTGAAATTGAGACAGACTTTGTTATTGTAGCTCCAAGAAACTCTTTGGGGTAGACGTGGAGACAAAGTACAGCACTGAGTGTTGAGTCCAATGTAGCATCTTATTTATATCAGTTACTAATTTGGAATTAAAGTTCAAAATGTTTCAGGTCAAAGGCATGCAGACAGGCCTAAAGGAATACTGTACTTTCCTTTACATCTTCATAAACGTTTGTTTTCATTTTGGAAAGGCTAACAAAATGTTGTTTGCCAGTCCAGTGGCCCAGATCCTTTCCATTTAATTTACGTACATGTGGGTAGATTATGTACATGTGGGTCAGGCCAAATTTCCCAATAAATACATGAAAACATGCAATCCGTATATTGGGTGATAATGTTAGAGTAGGCCTATTAATTTCATTGGGTCTACCCTGAGCATGATTTAGTTGGCTATCACCTATTTAGATTATTTTTCTGTGTCATTTTCTTTTTCACAGATATATCAATCTATCTAACCTAGTACCCTTCTTTCAACAGTGGCCATCTAGATACTCCTGGGAAGCACACAAAACAGGGCATCACTGAAATAGGTAAGTATTCCTTGAACATCTCAGTCAAGAGGTAGAGTGCCTCTGAACAGAGAGGTTCTGCTTTAGCTATTGTGATTGATAGCTGTTGGTAAACCTCTTTTTCATGAACCACCAACTGAGAGTATTTTAGGTTGCAGTCCTCTAAACACTTGCACATGTACCTCGTGAGAAGTTCCATTGAACTCACTGGGACTTACTTTTTTGCTTTATTTTTTAGTGGACATGCTTAGGAAGAATTGCACTCTTCCAGTGCAATCACAGAACCATAAACCTAAGTACTTAAATAGAAATAATTTAGCCCACCTAGATAAACTTGGGAAACAGTATTCATAATGTTATTTGCCCTAAGGTAGATGGATTGTTGCTTGTAGTAGTAGCAGCAGATGAACTCTGCTACCATGGAAATTGATTGTAAATTTGCTAATAACAGAATGCACCAGTATACCATGTTCAGCAAACAGTTAAGTTATTTACTATACCACACTTTATGTGCACTTTTGGATTCTGATTTGATTGAAACTCATAAGATCAAAGAAAACCTGTGGTTCTAGCGAAGGGAGCAGCTTATATTTGGGTATTGTCTTTTCTCTCCCCCCCCCAATGAATTTTAAAGGTGCAGCTTATATTCAGGTGTGGCTTATATTCGGGCCAATACGGTATATATTTTCTTGTGCTTTTTGAAAGTCCTCCATGAGAAAAGTTGCACCCGAAGTCTCTCTATTGAGGCTGATGCTGCAGAGTAATGTATCTGTGGCTTGCAGAGCCAAACCATGAATGTTTTTATACTATTCCACTCTCATGCCTTACCAGAATTTTATTATTTTAGTCCCTAATCATAGTTTCTTATTTTTGTCCGTCATAGGCTAGGAATTTGGGAGAGAATGTTTTTCTCATTCTGGTTCCAGAAATGAAAAGACGCAAAATAGTTAAGGTAATATTATCTTACATTTGACTGAGGTCTGTTGAAAATGTAGTAATTAGGAATTTAAATTGGAAAGAAGATAAGGTTTGCTGCAGTAAAATTTTATTAATAGATAACAAGTAGGTCAGTTTTCAAGAGCTAAGGGAGCTGCGAACGTTATATAACAGCTGGATAGAAACCCAGTGAGGCCAGCTGGGCTGCCTTTGGAAATTTTTAGAAGAATTTGTCAGAAATGTGGAACTGCAGCCGGCTAGTATAGGTTCATAGCCTCTGTAATTTTTTCAACAACCTTAGATGGAAGAGGGCAAGCAAGCACAGCCAGATGGCAATTCCTGTATCTTTTGCATGAAGTGTCTCAGGCCTTTCAGACAGCTGTAGGAGTTGAAATACAGTTTGTGGCTTTATATTTAAAGCACATTAGTTCTCCTCAAAGAATATTGAGAACTGTAATTTGTTAAGGGTGCTGGGAATTGTAGCTCTGTGAGGGGCAAACTATAGTTTCCAGGATTCCTTGGGGGAAGTCATGTGCTCTGAATGCATTTTAAATGTATTGTGTGTATAAGTTGTCTCTGTGAGTAAGTGTGACGAAAACACACATTATTGACC
Organism: Podarcis cretensis; assembly: GCF_951804945.1. Taxonomy (NCBI): domain Eukaryota; kingdom Metazoa; phylum Chordata; class Lepidosauria; order Squamata; family Lacertidae; genus Podarcis; species Podarcis cretensis. The sequence continues at coordinate 23,384,484 of NC_137181.1, forward strand.
CTCTATCACATCAGTCCTTCTATAAAGAGTTCTGTAGGAGGCATTCTAGTCTATCAAAACAACACCAACTACTTTCCGTCTAATCTTATAACTTGCCTTACGATGGCAGTGAGTCTTAAAATTGCTAAATGCTTTGTTTGAAATGTCGTTTCTGTAGGGGTGTGACTTGATATTAATGGAAAAACTGACCCTAACAAAGCCTGAGACCAAAGAAACACAAAATCAGACAAATTTTTATAAAACTTTGTTGAGCTTTATTTCCGACACAACAGCAAAAGATATATATGGTTGTAGCCGACCAACAACTTAAGGGGACATATGTAAATATACCGTACTTTTATTTGAATGAGCAACATTTGTGTGTATTTGAATGATACTGGGACTGCGCTTGAGAGGTGGGAAGGAAGGAGTTTTCCATTTTGATTATGTTTATTATGAGCATAGCTGTCAAGTGTCCCTTATTTGAAGGGACAGTCCCTTATTCCAGTGCCATGTCCCGCTGCTGATGGATGTCCCTTAAATGTCCCTTAAATGATGTCCCTTAAATTTCAAAGGAAGCAGCTCCTCTCCTTCCCTCCCTGCCGGCCACGGAGGAGGGAGGCTCCAACTGTGTTGCTTGGCTGTGTTGCTCACCCAATAAGAAGTCTAAGAACGACTGGGGGGTAGAGCTTGCATGCCTTGTGTGTGGCTAGTTAATGCAAGCTGAGGGGTTTTTTGAATGCTGGACGCCATTTTGTTGCACGTGCTGCTGCAAACTTTGCAGTGCAAAGCCAGGCCGGGGAGCCATCTTAAGTTGAGGCTGCATAGGCCTTGTCGTGCATGTGACTCAGATTCTATTCAGCTGAACTTCTGGTTACAAAGTTGGTTGGACAGTGTTCTCGAAGCTACCCAGCATGAGTTTGACCCGACTGCAGGAGGACAGGAAGACTGGAGTGCCTGGAACAGGTGAGGCTGCAGGTCCCTTATTTTGGCTGTTGGTCCCTTATTTTCAAGGCTGCTGGTCCCTTATTTTCAAATCTGTAAGTTGACAGCTATGATTATGAGATGATTTTTAAATACCTTTAAAAAAAACACCCAATAACCCTAGTTGCTCAAAGATACACAGGCTTTAAAACAACCCCAACCAACTAGCTAAAAGTCATTAAATTTGCTGCCTATGAAATGAATTTCAGGAAATCCATTAAGCCCTCCTTAGGCACTAGCTAGGATTGCCAGAGCACTGAATTCTTTAAAAGCAGCTAAGAAAACATACCTGGCTAAGAACATTTCCCATCCTTTTCAGGGAAGGGAAATATTTTGAAACTCTGTTTGATGTATTATTATTATTATTGTTGTTGTTGTTTAAAAAGCCTTTTGAATAGGAGGTTAGCTCCAAACTAAGGGAACTGAGCTTTATGGGACAAGTTAGTCAGAATTAATTCCCTCCCCTGCCCCATTGTCAGTGAAAATGTGTAATCCTAACCAAGCTGTCTCAGAATAAAATTCTGTTGAGTTCAACCCTGGGTAAGTGGAGTTAGGACTGCTGACTTTGAATGAAAACATTAAAAACAGATTTAACGAGCACATAACTTCCCCCAAAGAATCATGGGAACTGTAGTTTTTTAAGGTTGCTGGAAATGGTGCTTCTGTGCAGAGGAAATTATGGTAAATGTGTGCTGAGTATGCTTTAAATGTGTAATGTGGACTCACAGCTAGTGCAGCTAACTCAGTCTAGATCCATCCCATTGTGTTCTCTAAACATCATATCACTGATGATCTCAAATCACTCTGCACATTGTATGGAGCTGGGCACACACAAATTGTTACGTTATTTGTCCAGAAGCAGTCGGGGGCTCTGAGGAGGATGTCAGCCATTTTAAGAGGTTGACATTGGAAGAGGCTTTGCCTGAGCAGCTGAGCCCAGTCTGAACATTTTTTAAAAAAACAGAGGTTTCTTTCCCTTTATAGCTGAAAGGACAATCCAGCGTTCTTAAAATCAATACGTGTTTTGTAAATTACTATAGCAGGATGAGGACTCAGGCCTGAGTTCAAGGCAGTATCTAGCTTTACATAAGCAAGCAGCGCTGTATACCCATCTAGGGATAATTCAGTGGGCTATTCCTTTTCTTCAGCTTTACCAACCTCGCGTACTGAAAGGTCTTCTGCTCTCTTAATTATCCTGCTTTGTTTTCCATTGATTATCTGTTCTCTCCTGCTGCCCACAGGCCTGGAACAACACATAAACAAACAAACAAATCTCCAGAATCTGCAGGAATCACCCTGGTGGGAGTGTGCTGGTGAAACACCCAGGATTCAGCTCTGACAGTTGGGTGGAACTGCCTTGATGGGAAGGATGACCTGATGTCATCATGATGCAAGATGATTGATAGGTAGATGGCTGGTTTTTTATATTTTATATTTAAAGTTTTGTTTTTTTAAAAAAAGAAAAATAAGTGCAAACATAGCAGAAAGAAAGAAAGAAAACAAAGAATAAAAAATATAAATCATAAAGCGTCAAAACCTATAAGGACAAAAGTACAAAGATACAGCACAGCTCCAAAGGGGCAATAGAAGTATTAACTCATACAAATATTCCTTTTACAAATAATACAGATACGTAAAAACAGAAGTATTATCTATCTGTGAGTTCCATCATCACTGAGAGCAAAGGTTCTACAAAGTCTTAGCTGAGCAAAGGTTTGCGTAACCTAGTGCCACTGAGCAACCACATGGCTCGATATTCATATGAGAAATAAAATCATGCCATACATTAAAAAAGGTCATTTGAGCTCTAACCTTTACATACTTTTAGTTTATGAGCTATCTTTTCAAGGAGGGCAATTCACTGATCCCTGGAGACTAAGTAATCCAAATTATTAAGGTGGAAGGTTTTCCAGGATTTGGCAACTGAGCCTTGGGCTGCTGCTAAGAGATGAGATATAAGTTCTTTGTTTTTCACATCCCATTCTGTTTCTATATAATGGTTCAAATGTGTCTGGTGGAAGCGTGGAGTAAGAGTTTGTTTCTCGAGCAAAGGGATCTCAGTGAATACCTTATTCCAAAATTCAGCTGCCTTTGAGCAGTCCCACCACATATGTTTATATATACCCATTCTGTGGCAGCCCTTTAACACAGTGAATGTTATACCTGGATATTATAAAGGAGAGCTCTCGCAGAGCAGTGTACTAGCTATGTACAGTGGTACCTCAGTTTAAGTACTTAATTCGTTCCGGAGGTCCGTTCTTAACCTGAAACAGTTCTTAACCTGAAGCACCACTTTAGCTAATGGGGCCTCCTGCTGCTGCTGCGCCGCCGGAGCATGATTTCTGTTCTCATCCTGAAGCAAAGTTCTTAACCTGAGGTACTATTTCTGGGTTAGCGGAGTCTGTAACCTGAAGTGTATGTAACCTGAAGCGTATGTAACCCAAGGTACCACTGTACTAACTTTAGTGAGAAAGCTCAAGCTGAACACTTGTCAAAGTTGTTTTGCAGGGACAGGGAGGACAGACAAAGACCAGGCAGAAATGTTATCAGTAGCCTTATACACCAAGTACACTCTTTCTATACCAGTGGAATAGCCACTGTACTTTACACATAGTCAACTCAGAAGGGGGAAATGAACAAATAAAAGAAACAAAAATGTTGTTAACCTAGCAGACATGCCCATGGCATCCTTAGAAACATCACGAAAGCCCACCAGTTGGGCACTGGGCCAGCGATGATGGCCACATGCCCCCCCACATATAGGAAGACAATGACATGATGGTGACGGGAACACACCCCTTAATCACCACACACACACACACACACACACACACAACACAAGATGACACCATGGGACCCCGCCCCAGCTGCCCCAGTGATCCTGTCACTTACTGCTGCCACCAGTCCCTACGGATAGACATTCAAAGCCTGTCAGGCTGCCGTAGTTTGGTAGGATAACACACTATGGAAAGGGAGTCCTGTAGAAGACAGCACCTGCATAACCCCTTGGGAAGGATTCTTGTAGTGTAGAGCACAAACATATCCCCCTATGCCCCTCTCCCCAGGGGATACATCTTGTATATATATTTTTATTGTACAGTATAAGATATGAAAAATCCATGCAAGAATAGTGACTTAGTGGTTGCAAAATTGGTACCAAGTGTGCCTATACAGTGATACCTTGGTTCTCAAACGCCTTGGTACTCAAACAACTTGAAACCCAAACACTGCAAACCTGGAAGTAAGTGTTCTGGCCTGTGAGCTTTTCTCGGAAGCCGAACATGCTCTGTTTTGAGTGTTACGCTTCTGATTTGAGTGCCACACTTCTGCTTTGAGTGTTACACTGAGGTCTGTCTGCTTTTGCTATTTATTTTGTGTTTTTGTGGCTCTTTTCTTGTTTTTGTGACTGTGTGGAACCCAATGCAGCTACTGATTGATTGATTGTGTGACTGCACTACATTGTTTATTGCTTCCATTTTATGGATCAATGGTCTTGTTAGATAGTAAAATTCATGTCAAATTGCTGTTTTAGAGGTTGTTTTTAAAAGTATGGAACGGATGAATCCATTTTGCATTACTTTCTATAGGAAAGTGCGCCTTGGTTCTGGAACACTTTGGTTTTGGAATGGACTTTCGGAACGGATTAAGTTTGAGAACCAAGATACCACTGTATTAGGCACTGCTCTTTCAGAATGACTATGCACATTTGCTTATCATGACTCAGTGCAACACCTGAGTTTGTAAGGTCTTTTGTTAATTGATAGGGAGGTAAGTGGTATAGTTAGCCACATATAATAGCCATATTTGCTATTATTCATATTTGCAGAATGGGCACAATTATCATAATAATGCAACTACCTGTGCTGATTAGTACCACTTGTAAATAATAAACTGAGTTATGTGAGCAGTGAGTCTTTATTTGATCTTCTTTTTAACTACATTAAGATTCATAGCTTTGTAAGGAACCAGTAATAATTTTGTTTTGCGCTATATTCATTACAGTGCAGCTCTCTGCATCACTTAGGCAAACTATTGAATGAATGAAGGATTATGAGCTTGGGAGATACAGCATGCTTAAGGACATGCGGTGAACACATGCAGAGCTCAAATTTGAACCGGAGACTAACTGGCTAATGGCTTATGTTCTTAACCTCTTATACTGATTTATTATTATTATTCCAGGCTCCTAACAAGTTTCCAATGGTGGTTGGCAAAAGTGGTTAGAATTAGATCACAAAGACAAAAAGTTAAAAGAAAATCCAACCAGCTTGTTTCTGGTAAATCTTGATTTGCTTGTGTGAGGTTGGAATAGTGCAGGTCACTGGAGAACTTAATCTAATTTGATATAGAATATACTGTATTTTTCGCTCTATAAGACGCACCAGACCATAAGACGCGCCTAGTTTTTGGAGGAGGAAAACAAGAAAAAAAAATATTCTGAATCTCAGAAGCCAGAACAACAAGAGGGATAGCTGCGCAGCGAAAGCAGAGATCCCTCTTGCTATTCTGGCTTCTGGGATAGCTGCGCAGCCTGCACACACACACTTCCCCTTACTTTTTAGGAGGGAAAAAGTGAGTCTTATAGAGCAAAAAATACGCTATGTCAGAAAATTGGTTATTAAATATTAGCCAGTTTTTATCTGTTGTACCCATCTCTCTATTTTTAAATTGGTTTTTGATGTGTAATTATATTAATTGCCAAAGCAAAATGGTTATACCCAACCTATCTGCAGTCAAACTACCTCCCAAACCATGGTGTTGGCTGGCTTAATAGGCAGTTTAAATAATGTCAAATTGCAGGAGTTTATTAAGCTGCTGTGATAATGTACGCAAAGCGCTTTGAACATTTAAAAGGTGCTATATAAATGCTAAGGGCTAATAGCATTTATTCCCATGAAATAGTAATGACTTCTTGGAAACAAAAGGATGATTTATTCAATTTATACTCTGCAAATGAGTAACGGGGGCTGATGAATATGATAATGAGGAATAGATCGGTTTCAATTCCCTCTGGGATTTGGGTCAATCTTCAAGCGCCGTAGGACACTAACCCCAGTCCTTAGCTGTAGAGGCCCAGAGATGACACAATGGTTAATACATGCTCTGAGCTCTCATATTCCCTATAACCAATGCTGAATGTGTGTGTGTGTGTGTGTGTGTGTGTGTGTGTGTGTTAGTTAACCAGCCTGACAGGCCCTGGGTGCTATTATTTTCCTGGTTCTCTCCAAACCATCTTAATAGCAAACCAATTGACACCCTTTCATTTCCGGTTCTCTTATTAGTTTCCCTGCCTCTCCCTTTCATGCCATTTCCCTTCCCCAATGCAGTTTTTCTGGTGAGGTCAGGTGATGGAGGCACCCCCTGCTGTTTCTGCCCATTTCCACTGCCTGTGAATTAGCTCTTGTGGAGGCAGCATTTCCTGTCAGTGAGTGACAAGAGGTGCTGTATCTGACAAGATGAATTCATTCTCTCTTTCTCAGTCCCTCTCTCTTTTCTTCTCTTCCTTTCTCCACCAGCCTCTCTCTACCTCTCCTTTGTTTTTAATTGCTTTAGTCCTCTCCCTCTTTTCTCCTTATAATCTCTCTTCATTTCTCTCTCTCTCCCCCCCCCCTTCTATTATCTCTCCTGCCCTCCTTTGTATTCTTTCATTCCCAGCAGGGCTCATGCATACAAATTGACCCCCTCCCAGCCAGTAATGGGACCAAAGCTCTTTGTGGCTCCTACAATCTCTATGGTAACTGTTCAGGGGTGGTGGTGGTGTGGGGCGGGGAGTGTCTCAAGAGTGGCGGTGTAGACCCAGCACTTAGGCCCAGATATTTTTGTCCCTCCTCACATTGCAGAGCATCCATACAGATCACCTGGCCACTCTTTAAAAAACCCACAGCTGTTCTGTTTTACACTCTTTGTGTCAATACCTTTAATGAACACTAATGGTAGAAAAAACCCACAAGGTTTAGGGGAGGGGTGGTGATGTGCAAATCTTTTTCCCCTGATAGAAGATATGTTGCCTTCAGAATTGTGTTCCACTGGGCAGAGCTTTTTTTTTTTTTTTTTTTTTTTTGAAAAAAAAGCATTATATCGAATAGGTACCATCCGTCTATCATCCTAGAGAGAGTGGCTGCATTCAAAGGACAACATGTGTTTATATTTCGGCAACAAGCAGCAGCAGCGAGTCTAAATTGCTCAGTCTAAATTGCTTGTGGGGGGATTAAGTCTTTAAGAGGTTTGGATGCCTTTTCATCAGAAATGTGGTTTGAGTTATAGTTTTTAAAATACCTGTGAATCAGTTCTGCCTCAGCACTTGAAGCTGCTCTCACTGCTGCTTTAATCTTCCTGGCTGCTGCTTATAAGTGATCAGTTTCCTGACAATAAGTAAATAAATAGGTGCATAACCTGCTAAACATTGCCTGTACCTTCCTAGTAAGCCATGCTGTGCCATTGGGCTGTTTCCAAGAGACAACTCTGTGGGTGAAGAGACTGAAAATATGGCTTTGAAAAAGAATAGATTTTTTGCATTCTTAAGATCATGTTGTATAGGTTAATTAATCCTTGAACAGCCTGTCATCCTGACACAACCAGGGTGGTTAATATGTCCCCCACAATCCTTACAGTACATGCATAAGGGTGCAGAGAGGATAATAATCTGCTTTAGCAATTCTGCGTATGAAACCACAGGACTGCCATTTTCCCCAGATTAATTTTTATAGAGAGGAAGGTGGAGACCTTGTGTATATGACAATTAGATTTCATTTGGAGCATTAATTTCCATAACCAATGACTAAAGTGAAATGGACACACTGTGAATTTGACAGTGGTGGATTTCAAATATCACTTACCTCTTAACCCGGCTCAAAGGGTTGTATTCAGAGGCTATCCACTGAACTTAATGAGCCTCATAGTAATGCCCATTAACTTCAATAGGTCTACTCTGAGTAAGGACTAGCATTGAGCATCACTCAACCAAAGCACATGCGGGAAGTACTCCATCATTTTAGGATTCATGGCCATCACGCATCCCTTCTGACTGAAAATGTGGGAAATTATTTTATAGTTTAACTCTGGGCAGATTCTGCATTTCCCCCCTTTTCTATGTTTGTTTTATTCATCCCAGGTTGGCTCTTACCATTTAATATCAAATATCACTGTAAGAAACATAATATTTATTAGGCAATTAAATTTTATTGCCTCCACCACTGCTGGGGGGGGGGGAATCTATTAGTAAATCCACAAAATCTTTCACTGCCCTGCCACATACCACAAACCACATGACATTCAGCACTTGGTGATTTTATACTGATCTTTAATTAAGAACATTAATAAACACCAGTACTGCTAAAATAATCTATAGATAATGGGAATGTTTAATGAGCCACATTGTCCTTATATTCAGGCAGTTTCTGGCAGGAGAGTCAGCAGTCAAATAGTTAACATTGTGGGCATTTAAGTGGTCATAATTAACAGTCTATTAACATGAATAGGGGAAGTTCTCACTTTGGACAGCTATTGTTTCACTCTCTGTTTACAGACTCCACTAGACAACAGTGCATAGCTTTGCCTTTGTGCGTGCAGATTGTTTAAAAAAGAATCAGGAGAAATAGACATTTCATCTTAAAATTAAAACCAAACCTAAAAGGCTGTACATAGCAAAATTATCAGTCTTGTTGCTTCTTTATTTTCTTACATTTGTACCCCACTTTTCTTCCATCATAGGATCCCAAGAAAGCATACATGTGGCCCCCTAAGAAGTCCCCTCCAATCAATGCTGGTGTAGACCAGACCTAGACCTGCTTAGGCTCAGTAAGGTGACAGCCTCCTTTATTTTCAAGCCATGCCCTGTGTCCCATAACACTTTGTGTAGGAAGCCTCATTCAGATCAGGGGTCAGCAAACTTTTTCAGCAGGGGGCCGGTCCACTGTCCCTCAGACCTTGTGGGGGGCCGGACTGTATTTTTTTGGGGGAAATGAATGAATTCCTATGCCCCACAAATAACCCAGAGATGCATTTTAAATAAAAGCACACATTCTACTCATGTAAAAACACCAGGCAGGCCCCACAAATAACCCAGAGATGCATTTTAAATAAAAGGACACATTCTACTCATGTAAAAACATGCTGATTCCCAAACCATCTGTGGGCTGGATTTAGAAGGCGATTGGGCCAGATCCGGCCCCCGGGCCTTAGTTTGCCTACCCATGGATCAGATCCATGTAGCCTAGTGTTTCCATCTCCGATTGGTAGCAGCTCTCCAGCGGGAGGTTTTCTTCATTGCTTAGAATCATAGAATTGTAGAGTTCGAAGTGACCCTGAGAGTCATCTATACCAATTCCCGGTAATGCAGGAATCTCAATTAAAGCATCCATAAGAGATGGCCATCCAACCTCTGCTTTAAAACCTCCAATGAAACCACAACCTCCCGAGGAAGTCCGTTCCACTGTTGAACAGTTCTTTCTTTCAGAAAGTTCTTCCTGATTAGTCGGAATCTCCTTCCTTGTAACTTGAATCCATTGGTTCCCTCCAGAGCAGGGGAAAACAAGCCTGCTCCATCTTCCATTGATGTGACAGCCCTTGAGATATTTGAAGTTGACTGTTGCATCTCCTCTCAGTCTTCTCTTGTCCAGGCTACCCAACTCCCTCTCTAGCATTCCTCATAAGACCTTGGTTTCCAGACTCCTTGATTGTCTTGGTTGCCCTCCTCTGCATTTGCTAGTTAAATGGAGATGCCAAGAATCGAACCCAGGAGCTTCTGCATGTAAAGCACATTCTGTACCACTGAGCTGTGGCCAGCCCCACAAGCAGACAATCATTCTCAAACTGCAGCATGATACTGTGCCTCAGGAAGAGCTCCTTGTGTCCCATGAGCCAAGTTGTCACAACTGTCCACTGGGTATGTGCAGCAGTGGCAGAGGAAGCCTCTTGGGCACCTGGGGTGGCGTGCCCAGGGGCAGGGCGAACTGCCCATAGAGTGGCACACCCTGTGCCTTCCCTATGGCTGCCGCATGCCCTGTCCCTATAGGCACCACACGCCATGCCGCATGGGGTGTGCGGCGCCCATCGGGAAGTCATGGGCTGAGACGTGTGGCGCCCATAGGGATGGGGCGGGCAGCACTCTTAGGGACGGAGTGCACCATGGGGCCTTAGCCGCCCTACAGCTGGGGGGGAGGCAGCGGGTGGACAGCGCGGAGCCTGTGGGTGCCAAGACGCGTGGCTCTTGCACGCTGCAAGCCCCGCGGCAAGTGCCGGCCGCCATTTTGTCACCCCCCATCAGGGTGGCACCCAGGGCGGACCGCACTCCCCTTCCTACGCCCCTGATGTGCAGGAATGTTTAGGGCAAGGCTAGCACATGCAGCATCACCTCCTCTACATGTTTTGCGAATCTCTTCAGCAATAAGGCATGAACAGGGCTGTTGAGGCAAGGTGACCAGTCATTTCTAAATCAGGTGGTGCACATGATCAGGAAAAGGTCGTACAGAACCTTTCTTGCATCTTTACATTAAAAAAAGTCTTAATGAATTGCTTCATATGAAAAAGGGTGGTGTCTTTTTCTCTTCCTCTTTATTTTAAAACAGGCCTTTGACATGTTACAAGCAGAGTGGCCGGCATTTCTCCATAATGCAAGGCTAAAATCTTATTGGCAAAACAAAAAGTCTAGCAAGTGCTGGGAAAATGCAGGTGGGTAGAAAAGGTGCTCAGCTGAAAAAAATATCTGTGTGTTGTTTCTCTCTCCTGTGGAGATCAGAGAGCAAGCATGGCTCCTGTTCACCTCCAAATTAGAGCAAGAATTAGGAACTCTTTACTATCCAAGCATATATTCCTATAACACGCCTCGGTCATCATTGTGATTGCTTTAGGACTAGAGAGTGCTCATACAGCAAATATTCAGATTACAGCCATCTTCCAAGCCAGTCTGCTAACTCTGCAGAGTTAATCAGCACAATTGACCACCCTAGCAGCATTCAACAGGGAGAGCATACCACCCTGAGACAAGCCCCTTCTCACCCTCCAGCCCCCTCTCTTGCTTCTTCGCTCCCTCCCTGTCAGACTGCTGCTTGATTCCAGCAGCCCCTTTCTGTGGCTTGTCCCCTGCTGAGCACAACGTGTGTAATATAGCATATCTGCATCCTGAAAATTTTGAGAAAAATGCAATAACTTCCCTCTCTAATATATTTGGCCTAAATTATTGTTCTGATTTTCATTTTATTAATTGAGTCTCTGCTCAAAGTACCCATGCATTATAAAATGCAGATAACAATATAATGAAATAATGATATAATGAATGAAAACATGAATCTAGCTAACATCTGCAGTAGAACTCCACATGTAAACCCATTTACGCTCCCTGCCCAGCAGTAGACAGATACAGTATAAGCCATTATTATTATTATTATTATTATTATTATTATTATTATTATGAGATAAGCTATAGTAGAGACAGTACTTGTCTGTCTGCCTAGGCTGATAATCTAAAGGGACCTGAGATACTGCTTGTCTTGGGATGTTGTTGCACTGCCCTGTTTGTTGAGGGCACAGGCTCTCCCTGGGTGGCATGCTGTCAGAGCAAGGGTCTTGCCCTCTAGCTAACCTGGCCAGCAGTCAAGGGAGCTTGCCAGGAAGACAAACAGAATGTTAGAGATAATTAAGAAAGGAACAGAATACAATACAATACAGGGAATCAGTGGTGCATGCACACTTTTTGCACTATGCGTTATCCTGGTCTGCTCAGAACAATTAGCCAGTCCTTGTTAGGTAAATTATTCCTGGTCAGAAGGACGCCATTGCATATCCCGGATTATTTATTCTGGCTTTCTATAATCCCTTCCACTTGTTCTATATTAGTCTGCAGGCAGCAGACTCTGACCTTGATCCAGTGCCATAGATCACCTGGATCTTTCTGGGAAGTTGAGTCCCTGGTAAAGTCTAGGTCTCTAGAGAATGCAGATGTGGCTTTCATTTCGGAATGTCTCCCTTGCCAACATTGCTCACTAACTGCTATGTAAAAGCAGCAATTCAATAGGAGCTTGAAGATTTGGCAACGGGAAACTGCACCTGCTGAATGTTTGCCTGGCATCAGACTGATAAAAGGACAGCAAACATCCCGAGGTGGAGAGTAGCAACTTTAGCTTAGTTCTGAAAAACTGTGACTCCTTGGTGTATTTTTCTATCAAGCCTAAAATTCCATTTTGGGATATACCAGGACATTTCTTCTCAGTACCTGCAAACTGGCTGGGAAGTACCTCTGAACATGTGTAAGGTGCTTTTTGTTTACTGCTGGGAGATTGCAAACTCCTTGGGGCAGGGATTGTTCCCTCATGGGTTGAATACACTTTACAAATAGGAACAATGCAGCTTTGTCCCACACACCAGAAGTTAAAAGCCACAGGGCTTAGTTCAGAATATATTGTTTCCATATAGGCTTCAGCCCCAGCATTTCTCTTCTTCCAAAGTAACATTGCCCTCTAGTATTTGATTAAAATCCCTCCAAGGTATAAGGAACTTGCACAGGTGGCAGAACGGTCCTGGGAATCTGCTGCTCAAGTGTTAAAATATACCTCTGGTTTGCCAGCCTCCCAGGCTGGTATTGGTTGAGTTGACCTTGCCCAACCCCTTAAGTCCTAGGGCTCCCCTGTGGAAAAAGTGAATCTTATCCTATACCATCCTTCTCTTTGTTCTTACCTACCTGTTCTTTTTGGGGTTTTGTGTGGTCTCTTCCAACTCTATGATTCTGTGTTTCTATGTTTCTATATACAAGTGGAGCCTGCAACTATATGTTGCAATGTGGCCTCCTCCTGCTCATCATATTAGTCAGCCCTTTCCTGGATGACTCCATTCCATTACCCTTCCCCTCTGGCTTTCTGTTCCACCCCACTCAGTCAGCATTTTGTGGTTACAGAGTATGCTTGACCTTCATTGTTCTGCCTTGGGTTCTCCCCACACCATTGCCTTAGAGCAGTGGTGTCCAAACTTTCTTCAAAGAAGGCCAGATTTGATGAAGTGAAGGGCCGTGAGGGCCAACCAACGTTGTTGACCTTTGAAGGATTGAAGTTGTTGAGCTTTTTTATGATTTTAACCCAGGAAATAAACTGCCACAGGGGCCGGATTAAACCAACTGGTCAGTTAGACCCCCGAAACGGACTTTGGACATTCCTGCCTTAGAGTCACCCCCAAAATATTTTGGTACTCCTGCAAACCTTGAGGATCCCCCAAAGCCTGCTGGTATGCCTCTCATGTGGGTGGGAATTGCTATTTTGGCTGCAGAGGATTCACCCTTAGAGAGCGGACTATACTGGAGGTTTTCAATCTTTTTGAGTCAGCTCAGTTGGTTGGAGCGTAGTGCATTAACCTGTTTCCCCAAAGGCAACCCATACAAGTAAGGTTGTGGATTCGATCCCCATCTGGGACAGCTGCATTTTCCTGCATTGCGGGGGCTTTGACTAGATGATCATCAGGTTCCCTCCCAACCCCACAATTCTATGATTCCACTGCTCCCTTGACCAGTTACATTCTTTCTGCAGCTTCCCTATGAACAGTCTCCTTATACCTGTTTAGTCAAATATATTCAACTGAGTTGCATGGGGCTTGCTCTTACTATGCACTGGACTGCAGCTTTTTTTTTTTTTTTAAAAAAAGGTCAGTCATAGGGAAGCAAGAAATAAATAAATTTTAACAGGTTTCTGGCCCATCCCAGATAACACTTCAAATGCATTGAAATCCCTACTTCTCTGCCAGCTTAACCTGTTTCCCCAAAGGCAACCCATACAGGTAAGTTTTACAGTGCTTCTAAAAGATGCTCTGGCTTAGATTTTGGAGAGGCATCATATGAAGGGAAGCCCTAAGCTGGAGTCTCCCATGCAGAAGTCCTCTCTGTGTGAGGTGCGGAGAGCTGAGACTCTCAGAGGTGGTGTCTGTTAATTGGGCATCATTTTTTTTATCAATGTAGTGCATCTGTTCCGCTCTGTGTTGTTCATCTGTCTGTTCCTCCAATCTCTTTGGCCTGATCCCATGCCAAGCAGTTCAGGCAAAAGGCTATGGCAATGTGAATGATTATTTAATGTATTTTGGGGTGTTTCTTACGTGAACTGTGTGTTGATTTACATGGATCCGTTACACTAATATGAACTGCAGCTTGCTCTCCAGACTGTGCAGGATAATTAACTCTTATGCCCGTGAAATGCATTCCCCTTTAGGTTAATGTTTTACAGTTGAATAAAAAGGGGTTTCTGACCTCTTCATTTAGATGAGATGAGGACATGGCCATCGTTTATGAAATAGGCAGATCATAATGTGAGATTTATTGGGACAGCTGCAGCTTCTGCAGTCCATTTGAGACATGCAGAGAGTATGTTACTTTCCCTTCCGTAGTACAAATGGATTCTTCCAGGGCTCCTTTATGGCAGAGATATCTGCAATTTGCTGTTGTGTTATGGAATATAAGATGCTGCCTTATGGCAAGTCAGACCATTGGTCCTGCCTAGCTCAGTATTGTATACAGTACGCTGACTGGCAGTGGCTGTCCTGCCAGATTTTAGACAAGTGTCTCTTCTGAACCAATGTAGAGATGCTGGGGACTGAACCTGGGACTTCTTGCATACAGTGGTACCTCGGGTTGAGTACTTAATTCGTTCCAGAGGTCCGTTCTTAACCTGAAACTGTTCTTAACCTGAGGTACCACTTTAGCTAATGGGGCCTCCCACTGCCACCAAGCGATTTCTGTTCTCATCCTGAGGTAAAGTTCTTAACCCGAGGTACTATTTCTGGGTTAGCAGAGTCTGTAACCTGAAGCGTATGTAACCTGAGGTACCACTGTACAAGCTATGTGCTCTAAGAAGGGCCCTGCTCATGTAATGTGAGGGTGGATCTGAGGTTTGTTCTACTGAAAGAGAGGAAGTAAATATTATTTAGGACACAGAAAATAACCAAAGGAATTATGAAATTCTGCTACCCTTGCGGTATATTTGTCAACTTCAGATATCAATCCTGGTGCGGTGAATGTACAAATTGATGTTAGCAGGGGCGACCTGAGGTTTTTCGCTACCTGAGATGAAATATCCCTCTGCCGCCCCCACAATGAGCGGGAAGACTCCATAAAGACTCCCCCCCCGAGAAGCCCTTATGGAGTCTCTGCTATGCCAGGGAGAGAAACCCTGCCACACTGCCCAGTGGTGGTGGGAAAATCTTTCCCAGCCCCTTGTCTGACAGCAGGCATGGGCGTGGCCAAGGGGGGGGCAGGGACAGGCTGCTGCCCCCCCAATATTTTTTTAAAAAAGAAACACATAGCAAACTGAGGTTCTGCCCCCCCCAAAAGAAATATTTTGCAGGGTCTCTTTCCATGTAGCATTTGGAAAGAAACACATAAATGCATATCCTCCTATTCAAATTTACATGCAGTGGCCAAAAAAACCCAAGTCCTGTGAATGACATTCTGTCACAGAACTGGGCTCTTCTCTCACCCCCACAAAAAGACACTGGATGTTGCTGTGACAACCTTTTCCCTTCTCTCTAACAGATTATGGTCATTGTTTTGCATCAAAAGAGTATTTGCATAGCAGAAATCTGTCTTCAATTACCTCTAAAACAGCTTCAGAAGGGTTTGGGTTGAGAATTTGGGTGTGTATGTATGTGTGTGTTTTACTTTTAAAATTTATTCTGCATGAAATTATCTTTTTTTGGAACATTGTAGAACATGGCACGATCCTCTGGGGAATGAATGACTGACAGAAGCCATACTGTTGCTTTTGTGGATAATGCCAGTTACATTATAGGCAAGATGGCTGTCTCCAGGAAGTGGCTCTGAGTGAGAGAAGTGTGTCTGCTGCCTGTCTGGTTTCACACAGAAGTCTAGTGTGATTTCTATGTAGCAATGTGCTTTAACTCTTCTATGCTGCTTTTTTTACACACCAGTGGAATCATTCCCTAGAGAATAATTTCTTATCCACTGAGTAATACTGGTCCAAAAATTATTCTCTTAATAACAGACCTGTGTGTCTTCTATTGCAAATGCTGAATATTTGTTTGCTTCTTTCAGAGCTGCCGAAGGCTCAAAGCTCATTAGTCACTACAAAAACCGAGGGATGGGAGGTTTTGAAAGCTGAGTTTTTACACTGTAGTCCTATAATTCTTCAGAAGTAACTCCCACCATGT
This sequence comes from Podarcis cretensis, assembly GCF_951804945.1. NCBI lineage: Eukaryota > Metazoa > Chordata > Lepidosauria > Squamata > Lacertidae > Podarcis > Podarcis cretensis. The sequence continues at coordinate 23,400,582 of NC_137181.1, forward strand.
TCAATGAAGTTTACTCCCAGTATGTCTTACTTAAGTATGCATGGGACTGCAACCTATATGTAACTACTCAGAAGTAAGGCCCAGTGAGGTCAGTGGGGTTAGTTTCTCCCAGGAAAGTGTATATAGGACCACAGCCAAGCAGTGTGAAATTCTTGGGGTTCCAGGTGCTTACCCAGGGTTTGTGTTTCCTTCAGAAATTAGGCACAGCAGAGACTGTGGTGTCTTTATAATATATGGCTTTATTTACACACATATACAACCTGCACCTAGATGGAGGGATGGCAGAACATTCACACATCCTATGAGGATCTGGCTTCGCCCTTAAGGGAAGCAAAAAACTATTCTCTGCGACTCTTAGTTTCACCTGTCATCCCCATCTCACATGGAGTTCTTCCCCAAATGACTCCAAGGACCCCCCCCCCCAGCCTGCATCATTCAAAGTTGAAACCCTAAACGTGGCCTTTGCTTCTTCCCACTAGCACCCCACTCCCCCTTGCTTGGCAATCCTGTCTTCTGATAGTTTCCTTGATGAGCCATTACTTTGCTTTGTTCCTTCATGACTTACACTCAGACAGGCCTCTCTCTTCTTAGCATAAGCTGAATCCAGGAAGTTCCGTGTTTGGCACAGTTTAATCAAACCTTGATTAATTCTAACTTTTATTGATTCTAATAATTATGGGGAGTCTGGCACCCAGGAATTTAGGGGAATCTGCCCCCTCCAAACCTCTAACAGTATCTTATGCTTTTGGTTTCACCCATTTTCTTCTAGAGCAAATTTGGAAACATTCATACATAGTGTTGAGCTTGTACATTATTATGTGACAGTGTGTAATACAGACACATCATTAGGTTTTATATAACTGGCATTCGTATGTATTTGCTCACAAGCAAGTTCCACTGAGTCCAACGGGGTTGGAACCAAAACTATGGCTGACATATTGGGAGAGTCTGGAACCTACTTATGAATGATCATGCATAGGATTGGATTCTGTGTGCATTAATTCCTGGTGCTATTTACATTTACAGTCATACCTCGGGTTGAATGCGCTTCAGGTTGAGCGCGTTCGAGTTGTGCTCCATGGCACAACTCCGTTACTTCCGGGTTTCGCTGCTTGTGCATGCGCAGACACTCAAAATGATGTCATGCACAGAAGCGGCGAAAAGCGATGTGTGCGTGCGCAGAAGTGCCGTCGCTAGTTACGTTTGCTTCTGGATGTGAACGGGGCTCCAGAACGGATCCCATTCGTATCCAGAGGTACCATTGTACTCCACGATTATATGAATAAAAGCACCATTGCTTAAAATCATATGTCATACAAGTTGCAGACCCGTAGGGATAGGGAAACCTGCCCATTTCCATTTCTCTCAGATTCTCATTTTTCCATCCTTAAATTCCGTTCCACAGTTTCCCACAACAGTTTGCAATTTTTTTAAAAAAAAAGTCTTCATGAAAATTCATCAGCATTTTAGTGTGAATTTCTCCTAATACACACATTTTTTTGCAAAGTAATTTAATCTATTATGGTGCATTCTTGTAATTTCCACAAATATATGTATTTTTAGCCATACTTAGCCCTAGTATATGTAATTTTTGTACACATTGCTTGGCTGGAGAACTGCACTGTAAAATTAGGAGAGGTGGAAATCACAAAGAATGGCTGCATTTCAGTTTTGTATTTTGTATCATATTGGAAAGTGCCCAATAGGTAGGTTTGCCTTTAAATGTAAATGGAATTGGATTTCTTCCTCCGTCTCTAGATACCACAGAGGTTCCATGAGGAGGGAAAAGTGGGTTATAAAATGTACTAAAAGAATATGACAAGCATCAGCATGTGTAATGATGAACGTTCTGGAAAACTGCTGGCAGAATATATAAAGCCACTCACATTTATTCTGCATGCTTTCTCCTGCCCATGCAGAATTGCTTATGAAGAGGTCTTCACTCTTGCAAATTCTACTGAATGTTTATTGGGCACTGTTTATATATGAATGCTCTTGAATGGAGGTGGAGCAGCAGTTCGGCTTGCCAAACCCCTGTCCCGCTTGATCTCATTGATAATGGAGCCGAGTGAATAATCTGGAAATCATTTATGTCAATAGCCTGTTTCTCTGCCTGTGCAGTATTTGTCATTACACCACAGTTTCCACAGATTTATTCATTTTTTTCCTGTTGTCTTTAAATTTATTGGACTTTCAGGCCATAAATATTTCAGATGTATGTTGTCTGATTTACAGTCTGATCCAAGTCAATGGGGCTACATTGGCCGAAATCCAAGTTCTTTGGCTTAATTGGGCCGCGAATTGAACTGCCCATTTTTATTGGACAGGCTTGTCAATTGGCACTCTCCGGTTTCATGATTGCATGGAAACGTAAGACGCGCAAGTACATTTTGCAGTGTGCGTCTGTGTATGTGTGTGTTTGTGGGGGAAAAAGAGATAATTTAAACTTTTATGCCTCCAAATAAATTCTTTTGTATTCCTTTCATTGTCTCCTGATCTTCTGAGAGTGAGAATTAGCTGTCAACTTTCACTCGGTATTTAAATCAGTGTGTTTATCTCCGCAGACTTGTTTATTTCCACTGGAGACAAATTGATGTCACAGCTGGTCTTGCTTGTTTGAAAACCCCTTGGTGCTGAGAGCTGCCGAAGCAATTTTACCTATTGCTAGAGCATGTCAGGAAATGAAATACTTATAGCCTTAGTAATTTCCAAGCAGCTACCAAGTTTGGCTGCTGAAGGAATCACAGGAATCATGCCACATCACAAAGTTGCCCATTCTTGCTGAATCCTTAAGCCTACCTTGCATGTTTTGAAAAGGCTGTGTTAGTCACAGAGAAGGGAGACTTGTCGTGTTTTATGCTTGTGTTTCATCCCCTCCTGGGGATTAAACAAATGACTCTAAAAGCTACTGAAGCCATGTCCACATCAGAGGAAATTTGAGAACCTCATGCAGACTCTGCCAGAGTAGGACTAGAGTGGGATGTGTCTTCAGATGTAATGCAGTTCTAACCATGATGCATTGTAACATCTGAACCAACCTCATCCTCCAACAAATAATGATTTGCCATCAGGCCAGGATTTAAGACGTGGTTGAAATCTCGTTTGCGAACCATACTTTGGGCAAAATCATAGTTTGATATTGCATTTGAATTAATCAAACTTTATGAACTGTGGGGCAGTTTAAGCCTTCCTATCGCTCTCCCTCTTCCTCCTAAAATGTATGGACCATGAGGACAGCAAGTAAAAGGTAAAGGGACCCCTGACCATTAGGTCCAGTCGTGGCCGACTCTGGGGTTGCGGCGCTCATCTTGCTTTATTGGCCGAGGGAGCCTGCATACAGCTTCCGGGTCATGTGGCCAAACATGACTAAGCCGCTTCTGGCAAACCAGAGCAGCGCACGGAAACGCTGTTTACCTTCCCGCCGGAGCGATACCTATTTATCTACTTGCACTTTGACGTGCTTTCGAGCTGCTAGGTTGGCAGGAGCAGGGACCGAGCAACGGGAGCTCATCCCATCATGGGGATTCGAACCGCCGACCTTCTGATCGGCAAGTCCTAGGCTCTGTGGTTTAACCCACAGCGCCACCCGCGTCCCAGGACAGCAAGTAGTTGACTGTAATTCACAGGCTGAAGGAGCAAGCCTTTATAGGATGTAGCCTACCTGTGTCCTAAAACTATTCGTTCATTTTAAAAGGGAGCCAATAGGCTGCTTCATGGATTAGCAAGTCTTCATTCTCCTAGTTGAACCATACGCACATTTATGGCACCAGGCAACTATGGGCTGAGTGAGATCCAGCTGTTCAGCCTCTGAGGACCTTAGTGGGAGCTTGGTGGCAACAGCCAGCAAAGGAAGACTGGTCTCCATCATGGGCCGAGAGAAATCCAGCTGTCCAGCTCCATCCTTGGAGGACATCAGGGGGAGCTGCTGACTGATATGACACTTGGAAAGGACAAGGGCATATATGGATACTGTAATTTCTGTTCCTGTGCTAGATTTGAGTGTAGTTTTATTTTGAGAATCTTTTGTAAATAGCTTTCACAGCTAGAAAGCAGAATAACAGTATCCTGTGGTATGATCTTTGCATTTAATACCTAAATAGATTTGGTGAGCACTTTTGAAGCTCAGTTGTAACCCCTACAACATGGTAACCTTCTTTATGAACCCCAAATGGACTTGTTTCTAGAGGCTGGTTTTATGCCTAACTCCTCTTGCTTTTTACATCTGCTTTGAAGAGAATAAACTTGTCACATTTTCCCTGCCTTAGAGCACAGCTATGTAGTGGACAATGCAGCTGATCGTGACTTTTCCCCCTCTGCCCTTTCCTCTTTCTCTACCCTGTGCCTCACTGAACTGTTTGGCAAGGAGTTTCCTGTGCACATTTGCTTTGTGGCTGGCTAAACACATGCAACTATCACCGCAAACAAGATGAAGTGTTGTGTTTGCTACTGGAATCATCTAAACTGTGTACACACTATATACCTTTAGAGCACACTCAAAGCACGTTCTTTCCCTCTAAGAATTCTGAGTACTGTTACGAGTTGCTGGGAATTGCTAGTGCAGAGAACGGAGGCTAGTCTGCTTGTGGGGGCAAACTACCACTAGCATTTAATCCTCTGCTTGCAGGATTTGCACTGGCTGCAAATCTGCAACCAGGTCAAGTCAGTAAAGGTAAAGGTAAAGGTACCCCTGCCCGTACGGGCCAGTCTTGACAGACTCTGGGGTTGTGCGCCCATCTCACTTAAGAGGCCAGGGGCCAGCGCTGTCCGGAGACACTTCCGGGTCACGTGGCCAGCATGACATCGCTGCTCTGGCGAGCCAGAGCCGCACACGGAAACGCCGTTTACCTTCCCGCCGGTAAGCGGTCCCTATTTATCTACTTGCACCCGGAGGTGCTTTCGAACTGCTAGGTTGGCAGGCGCTGGGACCGAGCAGCGGGAGCGCACCCCGCCGCAGGGATTCGAACCGCCGACCTTTCGATCGGCAAGCCCTAGGCGCTGAGGCTTTAACCCACAGCGCCACCTGCGTCCTTTAGGGTCAAGTCAGTACTAGCCTATAAATCCCTATACAGCCCAGGACCAGAACACTCTGGTTTGTGGGAGAGTTTCTCTTGCAAGTTCCAAAAATCTCAGAAGCCTGTGACTGCCTCTGCTCTGTGGAATCACATTCCTGTCAAGGTACAACAGGCATCCAGAGGATTGGCAGTTGAAATCAATGGAATATGCCAAATTGGCAAGTTTAACAAGTAAAATTAGAAATCAAGCTGAGGCAAAATTTAAGGAGAATTGGAAAATGTTTGTAGATTATTAAAAAAAAAAATTGCAAGTAGCCTCAGAGTAAAAACAGCAGTAAAATTTAAATTTGAAAATATTGTGGAGAAGATAAGGCATAGAATAACCATAATGTGCAGCATTATTTGGTAAATTAGGGAAACCATGGAGGTGGGGGTAGTCTAAAGCCAAGTGATTGTAAACTGGAAAATGTTATAAATTCTTTTGAAATATATAAATAATATATATATTTAAAATGCAGCAGGCATTCACTATCTGTACTTTTCAGAAATAACCAATACATTTTTGTTCCAACAGGCTTTCCCAACTGAATAAATGTGTCTTTACCACAAGTCTCCACTTGTTAGAGTTTTTGTTTTGTTTTAAACATATTTGTTGCTTTTAACTGTTTTAAATTATTTTATATGTAAATGTAAATTTATATGGAGATGGTGGTTTAGAAGGCAATTAATTATTATTATTATTCTATATTTATTTATTCCGTGATGTTTCCCCTGACGGGATTCAAGGCAACTTACAGAGAAACATCAGGCATTAAAGTACAATTAGACATTGACAGAATTAAAAATATATACACATATAAAATCTATTAAAACCATACCAATAATTACAATAGGAACATCATGGCACCATCCTATTCAATTTCCAAAGGCCTATAGAACAAGAAAGACAGTAAAGAGAGAGCCAATCTAGCTTCTTTAGGGAGGGAGTTCCGAAGTCTAGGAGCAGCCACTGAGAAGGTCCTTACAATACGTGCCTGTGAGGGTGGTGGGACTGAGAGAAGGGCCTCCCCCAGAGATCTCAAAACTCAGGTTCGGATGAGGGAATACAGTCTTTCAGATAGCTTGGACCTAAGCTGCGTAATAAACCAATGATAGCTTTTCTACTTTATTAACAAAGTGGGTTTTGGTTTTTTTAAGTACAAAACTTTTTTGAGGTTTTGGAGAAGGTGTCCTAGCGACATCACTGGTGCTGGCCAATCAGTGCCATGCTTCTGCTGTGAAATTGATGTTTCCTTCTCCCTGCTACCCCAAGGCTTAACCCTGGAGGAGAATTAAGTATATTTGAAGTGAATTGTGTTGAGGCTGCCATATGGCTCTATACATGCTTCATCCTTCTCCCCAAATTTCTAGTTCTGGCTTGCTTCTGAACATGGCATCAGCATTCATACAACTGGCTCCACATGTGGCAGCACAAACATGAAGCACCTAAAAGCACAGTGACCGCATGCAAATGGGGTCATTTGCTAAGGCTCTTGTTTCAACAGAATGTGGTTGGGATTGCAGTGTTTAGTAACACATGCTTGGATCTTTAATCTTGGATCTTTATACCTTTCAGACATTCTTAAGTGTTTATGCACTAGTTAAGTAGAATAAATTCTATTGATATATATAGAAAGATTAATTTTATTTGTCTCAACAATATAGGAGCATTAACTGGACTTATTGTGAGCAGCTAAACGTTAATTTAGGAGAAGAAGAGATCATTAGCTCTACTTCAAGGAGGAACATTACAGTTTAATGAGAATTAATAATTTTGCAGTGCATAGGAGCATATTGCCTCAAGCAAGGCATGTTGCAAGCACAGTATTACAAATAGCTATTTAAAATTAATGCCCCGATACTATCACACATTGCTAAATTATCCATAATGATTTTATGCTGTCCTTGTAGGTAAAATGTATACTCAGGTCATACTGGACATTAACGAATGCTTTTAAGACATGGGCACTTAGATCTTAAACACACTAATTGAAAATCCCATTGAAATCAATGTGACTTACTTACAGGCAATGTGGCTAGGTCTGAGGTTACTGTCAGTAATCTATAAATTACATGAGAGTCAGGCTATTTGATTTAAGTCTATTTAGTTCCACTGAACACTTGAATTCCTTAGACCAGTCTCCCACCACCTGTGGCCTTCTATATGATGTTGGACTACATCTCCTATCATTCCTGGCCATTGTCTATGGTAGCTTGGACTAATGTCAGCTGCAGTTCAAAACATCTAGACGGCACCAGGTTAGATCCTCCATTGCTCCATAATCTTAACTTTGATTCATGCACACACCCAGACAGACCCCTGGAGATGACAGTAAAGGGGCCATGGAGCTGCCCTGGGCATTTCTTATTACTCATCTCCAACTCAAAATTCTCTCAGGATTAGGAGATAGAATATTCCTGATGGCATCTAGGCGGTATAAACTGCGGAAACACTCTTGCAGCTTCCAGTGACAGCAGGATACTCCTGGTGGTCTATGCTGGTTCCTCATTGTTCATGTGGCAGACTTGATCTTATGGGTTCTACAGTGTTCACATGGCTGGCTACTCAAAGAGAATGTGGGATGATCTCCTTCGTTATTTCTTTTTAATTTACTACCTGCCCTTCACCCTGGGTATCTCAACCTCTAATGAAGACCCCAGTGACACAAAGTCTGAAGATCTTATGGGGGCCCCCTGTCTCCAGTGCTACTTTGGGAACCTCCAGCATCTCTGGTGAAGCAACAAAAGGCCCATCTGCAGCAGAGGACCAGGAGGGACCCTGGCTCACCTGGATGATGATGATGATGATGATGATGATGATGATGCACATACCGCTTACTTGCCAAAATGGCTTCTAAGTGGTTTACAAGTAAAAAGTGGATAAAAATATAAAACTGTAGCAGCTCCTTCACCTGTGCAATTGGAGGGAGAGATTGAACATCCCCTCTGCCCCAGGGATAACCAGTGTCAGAAAGTGCAGGCGCAGGCAGTCCATCGTTGATGGAAGGCACACTTCAAGACCCAAAAGAACCAGGATCCTCGTGGCGGACAAGATGCAAGTGGGAAGGCTGAAAACTGGTGGTGAGCGCAACAGTATTCTGCCCACCTGCGATTTCTAGCAACACTTATTCAAAGATGTATTGACTTCTCCAGAGATCCATGCAAAGTGCAGCTCTATTGCATTTCTAGTCCCAGTTCTGTTCCAAAGGCAATATTCAGAGGCCAGCCATGATCAGAAGCCATGTAGTCTTGCTGTGAGGTTCCTGAATGGAGAAGAGAGCTAGGGCCAACCTGACAAGCACAAGTAAGGTAAAGGTAAAGGTACCCCTGCCCGTACGGGCCAGTCTTGACAGACTCTGGGGTTGTGCGCCCATCTCACTTAAGAGGCCAGGGGCCAGCGCTGTCCAGAGACACTTCCGGCTCACGTGGCCAGCGTGACATCGCTGCTCTGGCCAGAGCCAGAGCCGCACACGGAAACGCCGTTTACCTTCCCGCTGGTAAGCGGTCCCTATTTATCTACTTGCACCCGGAGGTGCTTTCGAACTGCTAGGTTGGCAGGCGCTGGGACCGAGCAGCGGGAGCGCACCCCGCCGCAGGGATTCGAACCGCCGACCTTTCGATCGGCAAGCCCTAGGCGCTGCGGCTTTAACCCACAGCGCCACCTGCGTCCCTGACAAGCACAAGAGGGCACCCCATTTCAGTCCATGTGCAGAAGCCAACTAGAGACAGGCGGGTGGATCTCATTTCACCTCTGGCAATGGGGCAGTGTCCTTCACCACAACCAAGAGCAGCAGACTAGCTCAGGGCAGCACAGAGCAGGCCAGCTAACACACACACACACACACACACTTCTGTCCTCTAGCATAGGGGTGGGCAAGCTCTCACCCTCCAGATGTTGCTGAACTGCAGCATCCCTCCTGACCATTGGCTGTGCTGGCTGTGGCTGATGGGAGTCAGGGCCCAACGACATCTGGAGGGCCACCTGCTTTAACACCTTGATGCCACTCCCCCAGGGCATCTACCGTCTGAGGCAGCTGCCTAACTCTGCATCATGGTAGGGCTGGTCCTAAGAGCCGTGGTGCTGTCGGCCCCACTTCCTTTAATCTTTTAAGGTTGGGTTATTTGTGCTGTGGTGCATGCAACAACCCAGTCTGCAAAGAGGGCAGTTTGCACGGGGCTCAAAGTGATGTCGAGTCCAACGGCAAAGTCTTGTCAATTTAAAACTGGGAACAATTCCTGCTGAAGTCTTGGTGGAAAAGCTGACTTGAATCCCATCCTTCTTGCCCCCTCCTGCCTCTCCTGTCACCCTCTCCCTCTCCCTTTGGGGCGCTGCTGTATACTTGGGCACAGAACCATGACACAAATTTGCATATGCTAATTTACAAATGCCTCTGGGCAAACAGAGGTGGTGGGTGGGTGGAGCCTCCCAAACACCATGCTTAGCAATGTGCCCAGATGCCCTGCAACCCTGCAAGCAGAAATTATTATTATTATTATTATTATTATTATTATTATTATTATTATTATTATTATTTTAAAGAGAGAACATGGGGGGCTTTCACAAAAGATCTGGGGCTGCAGCTTCTCCCTCTTGCTGAGAAAGAGAGAAAAACAGACAAGTGGTTTCCTCACCCTTTTCCTGGAGCTTAATTAGCTCCTCTGCGTGAGTCCCCATTGTGCAAGCTGAATGCTGCGGCAGGCAGGAGGAAGGGAAGGGAAGGGTGCCGCGTCATCATTGAGGTCAGACCTGCTGTCCAATATAGTGGCCCGAGAGTTGCAGAGACAAATGCCAGGCAGCACTCAGAACTGCGAAGGCTCTAGTTGCATGTACATGTACATTTAAAGCACATAACTCCCCGTCCCCCCGAATACTGGGAACTATAGTTTACCCTCACAGAACTACAATTCCCAGAAACCTCACAGAACTACAGTTCCCAGGATTCTCTGGAGAAAGTCATGCTTTTTTTGGATGTATGATATGGATCTGCCCTCTTCTGGGAAAATGCGTTTTCTCTCTCTTACTCTAGCTTATAAGGCAGAGAAGATGGACATTTTTACTGTCGTGATGTATTTTGTCAGGGGGCTAATGTGTTGAATGCTGCCTGTGGCCAGAGTTGAATGAAGCCAAAGCCAGAGCTGCAAGTTGGCTCCCGCTTCTCTCTTTCTTGGTCTTGGTCTTTCTCCCCTACCCGTCTTCTCTCTCTCTTCCACCCTCTCACCCACCCAATTTCTCCCCTACTTGCCAACTACATGAAAGTAGGCCCAGGTGCACTGTAATATACTCTCCATAACAACTGTACATGCAGATAAACTTACAATGTGCTGCTATCATAAGACAATACTTCAATCTGTCTTTGATGTAAGCATCTTTTTAGTCAACTGAGCAGCAAATTAGCCATGGTGCTCCCCTGAGACAAGAACAGTTTGGAGGGAGTGTCTCCCAATGGGTCTGTTGTCATAAAACTGCAGATTCTCCCACAGAACAGGGTCCTCCTTGTTGCTCTCCCCACTTTCACAGGACATACGTTGGTCCTTCTTAAGAATTCAAGAAGAGCCCTGTTGAATTGGGCCAAAGGCTGTCTAGTTCAGCATCATGTTCTCACAGTGGCCAACCAGATGCCCACGGGAATCCCGCAAAGGAACCTGAGTGCAACAACATTTTACTCAATTAATAAATCTTCCTTCACAGGCATCTGTGGTAACATTAAACAACTCTAAAACATTTTCCATAGTTTGCGCCTAGCAATTCTAAGATGCGTTCAGAAGTAGTGACCCCAGTTCAAAGTAGAACCTGAATTCCAAAAAAGCTAGATGAATAGGACTATGGTAAGCATTGACTGGAGGGCGATGGTATTATTTCAAAGCCTGCTCGTAACCAATATTCTTTACGCTGTTTTACTCATCACTGCTGCTCACCCAGAAGGGTCCAGCTTTCTTCCATAGGCAAGATGTCTGAATTTACTCAAATGTCATTTACTGTTCCACCTTCTCATCAAGGGCACCAGAGTGGCTGACATAGTTGCTCTTATGTCCAGCATCCTCTTGTCATCCTCTTGTCCAGCATCCTCTTGTCATGGTAGCCTATCAGATGCCCCGGAAAGCCACAAAGCAGGACCTGTATGTCCAACGTGCGGCCTGAGGGCCACATACAGCCCTCAAGGCCTTTTTTGGTGGGCCTTGGCAACATTTGATGCCCTCGTGGTGCCTTCCCAAAGCTGGGTAAGTGTGCTGGGGTTTGGGGAGGAGGTGTGTGGGCTCTGACAGGGTTCCACAGTCTAAAGCCTCTTCCCAAAGCCTAGTTAGCACTTTCCTAGCTTGGGGAAGGAGCTAGGAGGGCTCTAGGACCATGCCAGAGCCTTCCACCTGCTTCCCAAAGCCCAGGGCCTCACTTAGGCGGCTTTGGGAAGGCAGTGTGAGGGCTGGGGGGTGGGGCGTCACATTTTGATCTTACTCCCCAGCCCCTGCACAACAAGGCAGTGTGCGCACCCTGAGGGGTCCGTGTCAAAGTGCCCTTGCGGGCCACTTGGTATGAAAAGTTGGTCTGCCCTACAAAGTGAGCCTTAGCAGCCTGTGCTACTGGACTTAAGGTATATCAGTAAACGCATGGGGACAAAGAAGGAGTGTGGTGGCTATTGAAAGGGGAAGGAGCAAAGAAACTAATGCATGCTGGTCACAGAGGACATGTCCTTCATGTGTACAGGTGGCAATGATTTAACACCTGCTCATGCTGTCTGCAGAGTGTTCGTGTATGGACACTTGCAAAGCAATGTCTACAAGAAGTGCTTTTTGAAAACCCCAAACCACAGCGCTTCAAATGCTGAAGTGTGTACACAGCAACATTCTCTTCTGTGCCGGGATCTAATGCCACATACAGACTGTTTAGCATAATTGGTTAATCCAGGACTGTCCTTCAACCTTCCCCCTTTTTGTCCACGTGGTACCGTGAATAAAGAAAAAAGGGTCAAGCCAGAGTTATATGCTGTTTTCCCCTTTGGGTTAAACCTGGTCCATAACTTTGGTTTAACGTTGGTTCAGGATTTAATTAAAGCACACCAGGCACCAGCAGTTGTGCCCTAAATCATCTTATCACCATCTAGCTACTTAATCTTATAAAATGATTAGCATCTTATTACAGTTCTTTATTAAATATTGATGCCAAAGGTTTTCCATTCAGCATTTGCAAATCCTTTTAGTCAATTAACAGTGGAACAAAAAGCATTCCATTACGTGCAAGAGCTGCTGTAATTATGTTTATTTTGTACATTAGTACAGTGTGTTTAAAATATGTATGTTTGTATTTGTGTGCAAATGAATATACATATGTAACTAAATGGGTACCATGAGCAAGGCCCAATTTTCTTCACTTACAGATATATTCACTTACTATATATATATATGCATGCTTATTGTCTTTCTTACGTATTCCTAAGGCACTTTGCTGGAAAAGATTTTGAACAGCTCATACATTTTCAACTCTGCACTAATCCCAGTATAACAATAAGAATACAGACATGATTAAAAGTCAATAGTAGAATAATTGCTGGTTGCATATGGTTCATGTTGTTCACAAGACAATTTTTGGTCCAGTTGTTATTGTTGTTTTATCTGCACCCCTATGTGTGTGCTTGTACACCCACCCCCACCCACCCTTTCCAACTGAGGACAAAACTTCATGTATCCAATAGAGTGAGCTATTCCATGAAACCTTATGCCACAATAGATCTTGTTAGACCTCAAGACATAACAAAACTGTTTTTTGTGTTTGCTGTAATGGGTGAATGTAATGGATCTTTTTCGTGACCACCACTGGAAAGCTTTCTATAGATGTGTTTATACGTGCACGGACAGAATTATTTCCCTCTTCCATTGATGGAAATAACTGTGCTAATCTAAGCAGCTAATTAGCAGCGGTAATTAATTCCTCTTAGTAATGGAAATGCATTCTGTGTGTCTTTATATGGCATGTATGTTTCTTAGTGATCCCAGCGGCTGCCAGCTCCAGATTTTGGGGGGGCCCTTGTGTCAGATGCCTTCAATGGACGCCTCCCTCCGCTCTCCATCCGCCATCATCTTATCTCTCTCCCTCTTTCTGGGTCCAATTCCCACTGAAATCTAAGGGGAAAGGGCAAGTGAGTGCCCTTTGCCTGGTTCCCACCATTCATTGTGCTATCCCTTAAGGACAGAAGGAGAGAGCTGCTAAGCAAGCAGTAATGGCAACAAGGCTCTCATGATCAGGCGGTGGGGAGTCCTGCTCAGTAGTAGGTGCCAGCAAAGCTAACTGCTGATGCTGGCCTTGAATGCAACAACCCCTGTGCCCTGACAGCAAAAAACACAGGTTTTTCCATGGATGTTTTCTGGGTTCCATACTTTTTCTCTGAGGCCACTTAAGGTTGATGCCGGGGGGGGGGGTGTATACAATTTTTATTAAATTTTCTGTTTTACAATTTGAAATACTCCTTTTTACATCCTTAAGATATCAATGACTTCCCTTCTTCTCTTTCCATGGTTCATTTTACATATCATAAGTCCCTGCATATTTTACAAAAACTACCATTCAGTATTCCATTATTATGTCCATCGAAACATATTTACACTGTTGAATTTATCTTAATGCTGCCAGTGTTTCCAGCTGTAGACAGTTATTTTCCATATATTCAGTAACCATTTTCCAATCTTCTCCAAATGTATGTTCTTTTTTGTTCTCTTATTCTATAAGTTAAGTTTGTAAAGCTGCGCATAGTCTGTCAACTTAAATTGCCGTTCTTCTTTGGTTGGGATGTCACTCGTTTTCCAATTTTGGGCTAACAAAACACGGGCCACAGTAGTGGCATACATAAACAACCTTTTTTGACGCCTGGGAATTTCATCTGAATTATCCTCTCTGGTTTTTTTGGCGGCTTCAGCCCTGGCACAAAACAACCCTGCAAGTAATAGATGAAACAGTGTTCAATGGGCTGTTTTACTCCTTTCTAAATTTCCCCCCACTGGAAAACTTTGACAACCACAACATGTCATCCATTGATTTGTTCAATGATTTAAAATGTCTTGATAGACTAAAAAGGAATTGTTCCTTATATGTGAGAGAGGAGGCAATGATTGAGATGATCCTTGTGTGACACATGCATGAATAAATATGTATAGGACTGCATAACTAAAACACATATATGTATTTAAAATAAATAAATTCAAGCCACCTTTAAGGACAAGTCCTTGCAAGGCCGCTCAAGAGTTAAAATATGATCACCATTTCAAAATACCTAAGGTAAAGGTAAAGGTACCCCTGCCCGTACGGGCCAGTCTTGACAGACTCTGGGGTTGCGCGCCCATCTCGCTTAAGAGGTCGGGGGGCAGCGCTGTCTGAAGACACTTCCGGGTCACGTGGCCAGCGTGACATCGCTGCTCTGATGAGCCAGCACCAGCGCAGCACACGGAAACGCCGTTTACCTAATAAAAACCAGCAATGATTTTAAAAACACCCCTCCAGCCCAAACTACACAAATCTAACAGAACATACAATCAGAACCACCAGCAGTGTCATAAAACAACCCTAACAAACCACTCCAGGAAAAGCCAAGGGAAACAAATAGGTTTTTAAGGCCATCATAAAATGAAAGGGTGATACTCAGCTAAGATTTCGTTAATCTGGCGACAACCTTAGAATCTGGAGATCAGCCCAGCACAAAAAACTACTGGACAATGCATCTGTAAGGTACAGACATTTGTTCTTCAGACTCTACTGTTATTCCTTTTACATGAAAATAGCATTATTCAGAACCGAGGAAGACTCTCAACCCTACCAATTTCATTTTGTGGCAGTCATTTGGGGACTTTCCAAAAAAAAAAAAACTATTCATTGGAGCAATGAAGATGTCCTTATCAAAGGTTTAGTTATACAGTGGTACCTCGGGTTACATACGCTTCAGGTTACATATGCTTCAGGTTACACACTCCGCTAACCCAGAAATAGTGCTTCAGGTTAAGAACTTTGCTTCAGGATAAGAACAGAAATCGGGCTCCAGCGGCGCGGCAGCAGCAGGAGGCCCCATTAGCTAAAGTGGTGCTTCAGGTTAAGGACAGTTTCAGGTTAAGAATGGACCTCCAGAACGAATTAAGTACTTAACCCAAGGTACCACTGTAGTTTCTTTGAGATAGCCCTTAGTAGACCTCAGCATCCCATTTCATTGGAAGTGGAACTGAGGCGATGACAAAACACATTTATTTCTCTGGTTACCATCATACAGATTTTCTGTGGCAGAGTTGGAAATGGAACTTGGGGCCTCTGAATCCCAGGACGGTGCTTAAGGAATGAGATGATCACCCTCTGCAGAGCACCCCCCCTCCCTTCCCACCATATCTGGAAAGACAGGCCCAGCTGTTAGTTCTTTTTATCCCTGGCGCCTGCTTTGCATCTCCAAGGCTTTCCTCAAAAGGAAGTTAAACACATTTTTGTTAACATGAAAGCTGAGAATCTGCTTTATATTTCTAATCAGGGATCCAACAGGTTGCAAGGGCCACCAAGGCCAGCTTCTAATCTAAACTTCACAGCTGCCTCCTCTGTTCCATAAAAAGATGACCCTCAACTCTTGATCCTAACTTTGGAGGTGGGCGTTTGTGAGGGTGCATGGATAGAGAGCTCAGCTTTGCAGCTGAAGGCTATCACAGCAGAAAGGGAAAGCATAATCATAAACAGGCTCACATGCATATATGGACTTGGATGCAACTTGCGGCATTTACAGGTGCGATTGCAAGCCCTTGGATCATGCCTGCCGTTTCTCTTAAACTCATAGAGGAAGCTGTATGACAAAAAACAAACATTACAAAAAAATTGTTCAGTAGCACCTTAGAGACCAACTCAGTTTGTTCTGGGTATAACCTTTCGTGTGCATGCACACAAAAGCTTATACCAGAACAAACTGAGTTGGTCCATAAGGTGCTACTGGACAATTTTTAAATTTTTAAATTTTTTAATTTTTTATTTCGACTGTGTCAGACCAACATGGCTACCTACCTGAATCTAAAAAAAAAAATCATGTGTAGCGATTAGTTCAGCTGAATCCCAAGAAAGCATACACAGCACTGCAATCTTACTGAGCAAAGACCAGCTCTCATGGAATAAAATAAAGCACTTTATCTAATTTTTTTTTTTACTCTGTATTTTCAAATTGCTATGGCTGTGGGAGGACAACATATATTTAGTTGTCCGTCATCCGCTGTTACAGAGGCCCAGCTGGCTTTCACTAGAAGCTGGGCATTTTGTACCACTGGTCCAATGCTGTTCAACACTCTTCCAGCAGAGATGGAGCAGACACTTAGTTGTTTTCTCCAAGGCCTTTGACACTGTTTAATTTTAATTTTTGCTTAGCTAGTCACCACAATGATTTGTAACCCCCCCCCCAAAAAAAAAAACCAGGTGTTTTGTCTGATCAAATCTTGCTTTGTGCCAATCCCACTACTGTTCAAATGGCATCTCAACAGCAACAAACACCTTGATCCGTGGTGGTGATGTGTGTGTGAATAAAACAATGTAGGTTTGGCTAGAGGTGGGCTGGTTTACCCAGGTGTGGAATGGCCCTCTCTGATCTCCTGCACAACCATTTCCTTTGTTCTCTTTTGCATTGTTCGCTCCACTGTTGAGAACTTCAAATGCTTCCCAGGTTTTTACATATATATATATATATAAAATCCACTTATGCTGCCTTTGGTGTCAAGTCTAACAAAATCTCTCTCTGAGGTGAAATACACAGGGCTTGCCAAAAGCCATCCAACATCACTTGGAGCTGAAGACGGAAAACATATATAAACATTTCAGCTTCACCTTTTTCTTTTCCTATGAGAATTTATAATAGGAACAATGAACTTGACCTGGTGCATTTCCTGTGGGTATAATGTGACCCGCAAGGGTTAATGGCCTGTGGGTTTGCCTTGGGCTATCATCTCCCCCAGCCACTGATTAATCCTGAGCCCCCATCATTATCCCTTAAATGGAGCCTTTGAATTGAAAATTATTTTGGAATGGAATTTGCTGCTACACTGAGCTTCATTCATCACACTGAACTTGCCTCCTCCCTCAGAGTTAGATGCATTTGCTTGGCTGAGGGTAACTGGTTGGACGGCCTCTGCTAATTATCTTAAAGAGTAAATAAAAGGAGAGATTAAAGGGCTGGAAAAGTAGAGTGCAACATCTCTTACTTGTCTGCATTAGAGTTTCACTGGTAGCCTTCAGTATATACTGTGGGCTATATTCTTCCTAGTACAAATGCCACACTTCCAGTCTGCTGCTATGGGGAGGGGGGTTTGAGATTAAACAGCTCGCCAGCAAATTCAGGTTGCACAATTAAAGTGGATTTGGCACTCTTTGGTAACAAACTTGATTCATTAAAAAGTCCAGACTTCAGCAGTAAGGAAAGTGATGGGGAAATGCACTGGAAAGTGTGGGATAACAGTTGCTTGACATTGTATAATCTTCCCACAAATAACCCAGAACGGATGCTAAATAAACACTCGATGTCACATAACCTCCTTACAAATTTAGTGCAAGCAAGCCAAGATGAATGCTTAATGAACAGGTCTGGAAGCCCTCAAAAAGTCTTGTGGCACCTTGAAAACTAGCAAATCTTAGTGTGGCAAAAGCTTTTGTAGATCAGAGTCCGCTTCGTCCACTGTATGGCTTGTGATGCTCAATTGTCAGGAGGGTAGGGGCACAAAATGAATATGGAAAAGTTGGAATAAAATGGCAATGGAATGCTAAAGGATAATCTGTGGGTGATTCCAGAATGAATTCTCCTAGTACTAAATCACTGCTTTTCTGATATAAGCTACAATTGGAATTGCAATGGTCAGCAGTTTTTTGTGTGCATTTGCTATTTTCTGTTTGTACCTATGGAACTGACCATAACTGTGTGGGCAGCAAAGGGCAGTTCCTTCTCTCCTTACTGCTCTACCTCCCCTCTTTCTTCCCTCATGCTGTCCCTAGCTTTCAGAGAAGGGGTCCATAGATGTCTGATACCTGGGAATTTGAAGAAAAGGCATCAGTCCTTAAGTGACCCAAAATAGGCCCTGAAGGTAAAGAGGAGTGCTGTATGAATGAAAACAGGGTTCTTGAAGAGGATGGATAAGAAAAAAAATATGTCGCTGAATCACGTGGCAAAATAATGCAGAAGATGATTCTGAATATACCATTTTAACAAAGACACACAGTTAACACCAGCTGTACGCTGAGGGGAACCCCTTTATTATGTGAATCTCACTGTGTGCTTCTCCTCGTCATGGAGCTTCCAGATCACTGGAGGTCTAAGTGAGCAGGAGTCTTGTTTGTTCCAGCCTCTGAATAGTTTTCTTCCCAAGACTGCTGGGATAATAGAAGCTTGTGGAGCAGATGTAGGAAGCTCTTTTTAGTCTAACTACACCACTGGTTTTAAAGTGGCCAGTGGGAAGGGAACCAAGCACATATATTCTTCTTTCTCCCCTTCCCTGCCTTCCACCATCTCAAAGACAGTTCGCACATTACTTTAATTTCAGAGCATCCATAAGCAGAACACCTTGAGTTTCCAACACTGAGCTCTGTAGGACTGTAACTGCCATTTCTCATCCCAATTGGGTTTCAAGGAAGCCATTGTGGTATACTGTATGACCCTTTCCAAGGACATAATCAAAGAGGTTCAGACACTACCTATTATATATACGGGGGAAATTGTAGCTCACAGTATAGGAAGGATGTTCTGCCATTGTGACCAGTGCTTTCCCCACGAAGCTGCCTGCCAGCATTCATATGGATGCTAAGGCTGCGTACATGCAACATTTTCTTCTAGAATTATCAATTCCAGCTTCAGTATCTCAGTGGTTGCCATTAGTGGGACTGCTGTCTTGTAGGATGACTATGGATGGCTACTGGCCATAGCCTATTTAAACAATGCAAATGATAACTGAGGCTGAAACATTTAGACAGCAATCCTACATATGCTATGCACAACACTCTTTAGATCTATCTAAAAGGTGCTTGTTTATTGGGCAGCACCTTCTTTTGTAAGTTTTGAAATTACTTTGAATATACTGTATAGGTATTTGCAGGGCTTTTTCCCCAGCTGGAACTCACTGGAACTCAGTTGGGTACCATTGCCATTATAAGAGAACATGGTGAGTTCCAGCATCTTTTTTTCCTAGCAAAATAGCACTTTGTTTGCAAACAAACAAAATACCCTTGATGTCATGAACTGGCAGTACAATGGGGAGGTGGAAGATCCTGGGTGTAGGTGTGACTGGCGATGGAGAAGGAGAGGCTGGTGTAGAAAGTACACAACGGACACCCACTGTTCGTTATTTGAATCTGTCGCTTATGTATATCCTGTGTAGTATGAGTAAGAAAGATGTTATACAGCCCAAACATTGATTGTGAATCAGGTCCCTCTGCTGTAGTATCCCTGGGAATATATTTACCAAGCCAGTGGTGGCATCTCCTTATGTGATGGGTTAACTGGGATTATTTTCCCGGCACTTGCCTAGAGCAAAGAAATGTATATCCCAGTTGAATATCCCTTCTTCCTATGGTTTGATGGGGCCAGAGCCTCCTGGGGCAAAGGTACAGCTTCCACCTGTGTTTTAATCGTGGCACATCTGAGTTTACAGATTAAACACTGGAGGTTGCCCAGCTGGCTGACATGGACAAAGGGGCCACCCACAACTCCTTAACTTTATTTGGAGTGCAGCAAGCCTAGCATTGCGCTGTGTACAGCCTTTTGTGTTTTGGCAAGGAAGCTGGATTGGGGGAGGGTGAATGCAAGGGGAATCAGGAAGACGAAAAGGAAGCAGGGCGATCGAAAAGATGCTTTCACTTTGCAGACGGTTCTCCGTGATTACAAAACTAGTACTTAAAACCATTTGTACAGCGTTTTGACAAAGAGAGAGGGAGAGATTTATATTGTTTATTGGGGTCTTTGATAGAAACTGAAACTGAGGTTGTTATAAGAACTCTGGAAATAGTAAGCAATTAAAACGAGACAGCTGTTACTCAAGTCTTTTCCAGTCTCCCAGGAACCCAGCTCATATTGCAGCCTGAGTGCATGCTGCTTTTCATTGGCTCCAGGCCACTGTTTATGTCACAGCCAAACGGGCCTCAATTTTAGTTTGGCCTGAAGGAGAGTAAGGGGAAAAAATTCCGGTACTTGGACAGCATTTTAGAAGCGCTGAGCCACAGTGCTTCAGATGTAAAAGGCACCCCTCCCCGAAGTGGTTCAGTTTTGAAGAGGACACTCCTCTGTTTGCAAGTCTCCCTGGTCCAAGTCCAGTTGAAAGATAAAAGTTCCCTAAGCAGCAGCAGGAGGAGGAGGAGCAACCCTGAAGTCGCCTATCAACAGTTAGCACTTGGGCAGCAGACTGAGGTCACAGTTGCACCCAGGGCTGGCCCAAGACATTTTGGCACCTCAGGCAAACCACAAAATGGAGCTTCCCCTGCCAGGGAAGAAGGGGTGGATGAAGATCTACATTGGGAACAAAGGAATAAATATCTACATTGGGGAAAAGGGGGAGAAGAATCAAATCAAACCTTACCCAACAGTTGAAGTGGGAATCAAAGGCTGTCGCGGGGGGTGGGTGGGTGTGCTGTGAATGTCACTAGGTGGGTGCAGAGTCCAAGAGGCCCCAGAAATTACCATGTCCTCCTTAGGAGTGGGAGGAAACCAGCAGCACTTTCTATATGCTGAGAGGCCACTGTAGAGGCGGCATGCGGGAACTGCCAAGGAGGCAGCAGATCTGGCCTCTGAGGGACGTGCTGTGGCCATAATTGCTACTGTGGTCATGGAGATGGCAGAAGGTGATGCGTTCCTTGGCGGCTGGAACTGCTGCCCCCCTGGGGCAAGCTTGCATTGCCTCATGGGTGTGCCAAGCATGTTCCCAGAAGAACCATGTTCCCAGAAGAAGACCTTTCTAGATCAGGCCAATGGCCTATCTAGACCACAGTAGTCACCCAGATGCCTGTGGGAAACCTGCAAGCAGGACTTGAGCATGAGAGCACTCACTCTCCCTGTGGTTTCCAGAAACTACATTGCTGCCTCTGACCGTGAAGCTAGTAGCCTTTGGTAGCCTCATCCTCCATGAATTTGTCTAATCTTCAATAATAATAATAATAATAATAATTTATTTATACCCCGCCCATCTGGCTTCGTTTCCCCAGCCACTCTGGGTGGCTTCCACAAAGACCAAAATACACTAATATGTCATACATTAAAAACTTCCCTGAACAGGGCTGCCTTAAGATGTCTTCTGAATGTCAGGTAGTTGTTTATCTCTTTGACATCTGATGGGAGGGCGTTACACAGGGCGGGTGTCACTACCGAGAAGGCCCTCTGCCTGGTTCCCTGTAGCTTTGCTTCTCGCAATGAGGGAACCGCCAGAAGGCCCTTGGCACTGGACCTCAGCGTCCAGGCAGAACGATGGGGGTGGAGACGCTCCTTCAGGTATACTGGGCCGAGGCCGTTTAGGGCTTTAGAGGTCAACACCAATACTTTTAATTGTGCCCGGAAACATACTGGACAGCTGTGAGTCCAAAATGACTCCAGGCTGCGCACCTGGTCCTTCAGGGGCACAGTTACCCCATTCAGGACCAGGGAGTCCTCTACACCCGCCCGCCCCCTGTCCCCCAAAAACAGTACTTCTGTCTTGTCAGGATTAAAGCCATTCAAGCTGATGGCCAACGCTGCCTTGTGTGAGAGCAAGTTCCATAATTTACTATGCACTGTGTGAAGAAGTACTTTCATTCATCTCTACTGAATCTCTGTGTCAAAGTCATGCTGAGGGCAGCGCATGGCTCACAAATGTTTGTCTCTGCTTTCTAAGTTACAGGGATCCCCGTGGGACTGCAGTCATCAACATACTTGGTCAATTTACTTGGGTAGTTTTTAGATGAAGCGATGGACAATTTTGCCACTTGGGTCATGTCCCCGGAATGAGTTATATAACCAAGTGTGAGAAGAAACTTTGCACAGTTGAAGATCTCGCCCTTAGCAAAAAAATGTAGATGGACTTCAACTGAAACTGATATTTATTTCGTAAAAGGAAGAAAGGGAAATCTGCGAGCACTGCTGCCCACAAAACATGGCTGATGTTTGTGCAATACTCAGATTCCAATCAGGCCCAAATAGTGGTGGTGATTTCATTTTATGGAAGAACAAAAATTAATCTGTCTAAGATCGCTTTGTCGTGAAGGGTAATTTCAAAGCTTTTGCACAGGACAAAGTAAGGGAATGAAACAGACTGAAGAAACCCCTTAAGGGAGGAAGGGAGGATGAGTGTCTCTGTGCTAATGCATTTGATGAGCATTATCAGGAAACAGCATGTAGCTCGAGTCCCATGAAAAGTAAAATAGCACCAAAAAAGGGGGGAGGGATTAAGTGAAAAGTGTTGAGCACATTACAGATACCATTACCATTCTGAGTGACAAAAAGTTCCTCAGAGACCAAGTTCTCTCAATGTGGTAATTTCCACGAATCTTCTTTCCAGCCTTTTTGCATTTGGACTATGGTCAAACCACAGTTGTTTTATTCTTCAGATCTGTTGGCCGGCAACTGCATTGGCTGGAGGACTAGGTTGCTAAGCCTGGAGCAGCAATCTTAGGTTACAGGTGGGATTGATGAAATCAAATTTGGTTGATTGGATCACTGCCCATGGCCAGGATGGAGAGGCTCCAGCCTCTCCGATGTTACTGAACTACAACTTTCATTACTACAGAAAGTTCCTCAGCCCTGCCCTATGGTATTGATCTTTTCAAATAAACAATTACTCTAAAATGATCCATAGTCCCCCCCATAAATGCAAGCCATTCAGCAGTCAGGTGGGTGCTCCCTTGCAGCCTTCAGCATCCAGGGTCCCTTACAAATGTTTTGGACTTCAACTCCCAGCATGCTCAGCTCAGTGGGGCTAATGGCAGCTGCAGTCCAGAAACATCTGGAGGGTAGCAGGTTACTGAATGACAACTTTCTTTCAAAACAATGCACCAAACATTCTGCTTTCAAGTTCCAAAATGGAGACTATTTGTCTTAACTGAAAACAGCTATCTTCTTGGAATTAAAACAAGTAATTAGAGGGCTGTTTTGAAATACTACTCTCTTTCTAAAAGAACAACAGCAGCAGCAGCTGTAACTACTAGGACTGCCCATCACTATGTTTCACTGTGAAAGCCAGAACAAAATGCCATCTGTTACGGTAAAATCTGGGTGCGAGGCTGCTCTGCCACCCAGCTCGTCGGACTAAGTCCGCGGGTCCCTGCGGAGGAAAATGAGCTCAGCCGGAGGCAGGAGCAAGCTGCAGAAGATCCAAGTTTATTGCGCAACAGGTTCAAGGCGAGATTGAACAGCGAGAAAGGGGTGACATGAACTTTTGAAACTTCCCTCCATGTCCCAGAATACAGTGCAAAATACATCCCAGTTACATCATGAATACATTAAGAAGAGGTTGGGTTACACAGATTACATCATGAATACATTAGGAAGAGGTTGGGTTACACAGGATTAACATAGGGAGGGGGGAATATGCAGAGCTGGAGATATGCACAGTTAAGCACATCCTGAGTACCGGTGATGAGAAGACAATGGTCCATGTACTGGCATTGCCCGGAGGAAAGGCTTGGCAGAGTGATTTGACAGGATTAGGGTCTTGACACCTTGCTTGAGGGATTATGGAGGACAGGGGAGGTGTCATGGAGTCCTAGAGAAATTGAGCAAATTGGCACGTTGAGTTTCTATGAATTTTATAGATTTTAGTCCCTTTTGACATTGACAATTGGAAATAAATGGATATATTGTAGCGAAGAAGAAGGTGAAGAAGACATGCCCCCCCTTCCGTATCACATCAAAGGGAGATGCGGCAAACTCCAAAGTAGATCTGGTTTGCTTTTTTTGCCTCTCTGAATAACAGAAGTTTTTACTAACCACTTAAAGAAACACTGAACAGGAAATATAAAAATAGTTATGCGAGAAGCCCTTTCCCTCAGAAAATATTATTTTAGCATACCTTGTGTATAGTGTAATAATTCCAAACGAAACATTGTTAAAAGTGCAAAAATAAGCAGGCTTGAAACATGCTATGGAGCATTTCAGGGTGATTAATAGCTCAGGATTGAAAAAGTGAGTGACAAGACAGAGAGAGAATGAGAGTGAAGGATGGCTTAAGGCAGCTGGGAGAGTGCGGGAGAATTTACAGCTGACTAGGGATGGACGAATCTGCTGGGTTTGGTTCTCCCAGTTCCTGATTCCACCCCCACCCCACCCCCGGTCTTAAATTCAGTTCTCCATTCTGCAGCAATTAGAGATAATAAAAAAAAGATCCTCATGGAAATTCACCAGCATTTTGCTGTGAATTTCTCCTAGCAGACACAGTTTTGCATGTTGTTTTGAAAATATATACATTTTAAAAGCAAGTTACTCTAATAATTTTAGTGTGTGTGTGTGTGTGTGTGTTAAATTTATATACCTCCCTTCATCCAAAGATTATAGAGTGAGTTACAATATATACAACATATTTTATATATGCATATATGTTTGTATGTGTGTATAATTTTCACTAATATAGGAATACTTTAATATATGCATATTTGTACACCTTACTTGGCAGAAGTGACTGCATTGCAAAATTAAGAAAAATGTTAATTTTGAATGTTATCTGTCTTTCTGTTGCATATTGCTTTGGAAAGTGTTAAATTAGGGAAGTTTGCCTTTAAATGTGAACTGAATTTAATTTCTCCACCATCCCTACACCTGACCAATCTGATTTATATGTTTGGAATTTTATTATTTGTTTCAAATTGTGCAGTGCTGCCCTTAATTCAGAATTGCTTCAGCTTTCACATATGATCATGGTTTCAGTGCAATCAATGCTATTGATTAGTAGATAAGGTGGTAGATAAGATTTGAGGGCTATTTCATACATTATGCAGGATAAACCTGGATTTACCTCCTAGTGTACACTCAGTGGGGAACTGTGGCTAATTCTGGTCCCCCAGTGGGTTTGCTTATTTGATGCAAGTGTGTGAAAACATTAATCTTTGTCACATTCACACCTTACACTTTTAGGTGAAAACATATTGGGAGTACAGCTCGAAATAAAACAAAACAAGGAAGGCATGATATAAAACTGCAAAATAAATACTGTTTAATGCAAATGTGTGTAATGAAATCAAAATAGTTTTTTTAAAATTAAATAAAAAGTCACATCAGGAAGCTGCTGTTTTAAGGGTTTTTTTGTCTCTTTTTGTTTCCTCAAGATGCTCCCTCCCCCAGCGAATTTACAGGTGTGTTTTCATCCCTGTAAATTTACCCTTGCGTAGTTGGTGTTGGCATTCTAAATACTAAATGCGCACTAGGAGATCAAAGAGTTTTAGGATGCCATCGCCCTCATTCCTTTGCTCCAGTCCTCTGAGGCTGCTTTTAATTTGAAAACAAATACAACAGAGACACACACTTGTATGTAATGTGTAGTTTGGCCAAAAGATTGGGCTTTTGTTAGTTTTGCAGGAATGCCATAGTTGAGAGGCACAGCTACCAAAAATACTGCTGTATGTATCCTTGCAGTCCTGAACAAGAAGGTGTAAGACAATTGTAGGACTACATTCTGTATTATTGTTAGCACGTAGCTCAGAGGCCTGGTGAAAAAGAAATGTTTTTGCCTGGTGCATAAAAGCATGTCATGATGGCACCAGGTGAGCCTTCCTGGGGAGAGCCCTGGAGTGC
Organism: Podarcis cretensis; assembly: GCF_951804945.1. NCBI lineage: Eukaryota > Metazoa > Chordata > Lepidosauria > Squamata > Lacertidae > Podarcis > Podarcis cretensis. The sequence continues at coordinate 23,426,347 of NC_137181.1, forward strand.
AACAGCATCTGGAGGTCCACAGGTTTTCTATCCATCCCCCATCCATCTCCCCTATTCTCTCCATTTTCCTGACTACAGATCCCTTTTCATATACTGTATATGTATTTGCCTGCCAGTTGATGTTTTATCTGAACAATGTTTACAAGGTGTTGAATAATAACTTGATCCTCATAAACAGGAAAGACAGTGAGAACCCTTTAAAAAAATCCCTTGCTTTGCTTTTAGAGAAAACCAACAAAATAAGAGAACTAAATAACCAGTGCCATTAGTTATTTTGATCAGATTGGAATCTTAAATGCCGAAACAGTAAGAATATCTGCATAGCACAGTGTAGCAGAATATTGATGGTGTAACTATCTTCATGATGGGATGCGGGTGGCGCTGAGGGTTAAACCACAGAGCCTAGGACTTGCCGATCAGAAGGTCGAATCCCTGCAACGGTGTGAGCTCCCGTTGCTCGTTCCCTGTTCCTGCCAACCTAGCAGTTCGAAAGCACGTCAAAGTGCAAGTAGATAAATAGGTACCGCTCCGGTGGGAAGGTAAACAGCGTTTCTGTGCGCTGCTCTGGTTTGCCAGAAGTGATTTAGTCATGCTGGACACACGACCCGGAAGTTGTACGCCAGCTCCCTTGGCCAATAAAGTGAGATGAGCGCCGCAACCCCAGAGTCGGCCACAACTGGACCTAATGGTCAGGGGTCCCTTTACATTTAACTATCTTCATAGCTTTCTACAGCATTCCTGTCCAGGTAATTATTTTGAAACATTAGGTTCTAACAATTTATTATGAGGCCTACATTATGCAATGTTTTATAATAATGTTTTGAACAGGGAGACCTGAAAGACAAATAATTTTTTTATTAGTTCACTCAGATTTGGATGTTTCATTACCTCACAAATGGGTAACCTAATTTGTATCTAAAAGGCCCATTGTGGTGATATCCTGGCTGAATTATTTTATCCAATGCCTGACACTTTGCTATTGATCCTTCTGTTGTGCCATATGCTACTCATGGTACAACTTGTGTTAGCGACAAAACGTGCTTTGTGACAAGTACAACATTAACAATATGTGGTGATATCATGCATGGCATGGCTTTTGCCTGGCTTTGGCACATGGGGAGAGAAAGGGCTCTTGCAGTGCAAAGCTGCCAGGAATGATTGCCAGTGCAAGAGTTTTCCATAACTGCTTCCATAACTGTTCCTTGACTGTAATTAGAGCAAAATGTACAATTAGTGCTGCAGTTACAATCTTTGTTTACTACCTACAAAGCAAAGCAAAACTCTCCTGTTAACAGAATTTCCTTTGTAGTGGCATGAAACTAAGGTTTGTTGCACAAAACCAGCACAAAAAAACCATTGGCACAGGTTTGGGGGGATAGGACAATCCTACGTTATGAATGTTATTATAAGTTGTTTCAGTGGGATTGCTTGACCACAATTGTCCATGCATTGGTGAATTTCACACTGGACGACTGCAGTGCACTACATGTGGGGCTATGTTTGAGGTTGGTCTGGAGGTTGTAGGTGGTGCAGAACGTAGTCACCAGGTTCCCTATGGGGGCAAGCTCCTGACAGTATATAACACTGCTTGTGGGATTTGCACTGGCAATCTGCTACTGGGTCAAGTTTGAAGTGTTACTACTAACATAAGAGACCCTATGCAGCCCAGGATCAGTGTACTTGAGAGATGGCCTGATTCCTTATGCTATATATACCCAGCAAGTCACTGCAGTCTGTAGGACAGCTTCTCCTTCATTTCCCTATTGCTGTATGTTTTTTGATAATGACAGATATTCTCTCTATCACACTGAACTGTCCGGCAAGTGATAAAATCATAGAGATGGAAGGACCTTAGAAGCCATCTACCCTGCACAAAGAAACAGAAAGTTGGTTTGTGGGAGGAGGAAAACAAATTGATGTATTTTGATGTAACACTAAACCATATTGTTACATGAATGAGATACAGTGGTACCTCGGGTTACATACGCTTCAGGTTACAGACTCTGCTAACCCAGACATAGTGCTTCAGGTTAAGAACTTTGCTTCAGGATGAGAACAGAAATTGTGCTCCGGCGGCGCGGCAGCAGCAGGAGGCCCCATTAGCTAAAGTGGTGCTTCAGGTTAAGGACAGTTTCAGGTTAAGAACGGACCTCCAGAATGAATTAAGTACTTAAACCGAGGTACCACTGTACAGGCTTATGTGAGCTTTAACTTATCTGAAATAGCTGTGAGGAGATTACTGGAAACATTGCTTCCAGTTTAAATTAATTGCAATTTGTTATTTCATCCAAAATGGAACAAACTTAGTAAGTTTAAATGATGGTTTATCTAAACAAGCCAAGTTCAAACTGTGGTTTCTGATCTTAACCTGTTTGAATATATACCATATTTAAAACTAACTACATTTCCTAGTTTGGATGAAACGATTGACTGTGACTAAATTAAAATGGAAACAGATGCTTCTAATCTGCAGCCAGAGGAGGGAGGAGAGCAGGCTTCTGTATGTAACACTAAACTATGGTTTAGTCACTATGGTGCTACATCCAAATGAGAGCAAGGCACTTGAAATGAATAATGGTGGGAGCAAAAGGATATTGGAAGCTAACAAACGCTGCTAGTAGAATTTTAGATGCTTTCATTCAGAACCAAATGTTCCACATCAGATTTTCTTTCTTTGAAGCATTATCACTGATCATGCTTCTTATGATCAACCAAGAATCAGGAAAAATGTGACTTCCTGATGCAGTATCTTCTTTTTATTGATCCCTGTTGTATTTTATATTTCTCTAGTTGGCTTTTCTAGCCTAGAACATTTCTGAAATGACACACACGCCTCACTGGGATAAGCGCAAAATGCCTTGAGGACCACAGTTTCTAATCCTTAACATAATTTTCAAGACAATCCAATTGTATATTAGCTCTGAAGGAAACCCCAGTATGTTCAATGGGGTTTACTCCTAGGATTTATTTCAGACATTTGTAGGTTGCCCTTCAATTTGTCAAAACTTCCAAGGCAGCTGACAACAAAATAAGACAATATCAACTGCACATTAGAATTGAAGGCACAGTGGTAGGAGATAAGTTGTTGGTATAAAGGTTCTCCTCATGATTTTAACTTGCTCCATATTTCATCTTAATGGCAAGGGAAAAAAAACCTTTAAGAGAATAATTATGTTGTGAACTGAGAATGGCTGAGAGAAATTTCTCCTTGCCCCCTTGTGGTCAAATGGTTTTTTTTAAAAAAATAATACTGCAAATATCCATGAATCTTACATGAAAACAGTTGTGAAATTTAAGGTTCGATTACTTTAAAAGCTGGAAATGTAGGTTGGTGAAATGAGTACTCTAGTTCAGAACCAGCTCCTGCTTTAAGCAAAGATCAGTCTTGTGGGGGCCATTTTCTCTTGGTGGGCATTGGTGGGTTGAGCTTGTCGTGATGGAAGGCAACAGGAACATCAGGTAACTGGAGGCTGCCGTTATAATTTCCCACAATGCTCCAGAGTGATACCATTTCTGAGGCATTGTGGAAAATGAAAATGTCAGCTAGGCACAGATGTTTGCTGCTGTTTGGAACACCAGGCCAATGTGTTTGTTTAAAGGAGGCCCAGGACAGGTAGCAGTGATGGTTGCTTCTGTGACATTGGGGCCTTGGCAGCTGTCCAAGGATGTCAGGAGCGGATACCAGGCCTGCTCTAGCTAGGCTTGGTATCAGCTCCTTAGACAGGTAGGAGCAGCAGTCTTTGGGCTGAGGTATTATTGCATTGGGACGCAGGTGGCGCTGTGGGTTAAAGCCTCAGCGCCTAGGGCTTGCCGATCGAAAGGTCGGCGGTTCGAATCCCTGCGGCGGGGTGCGCTCCCGCTGCTCGGTCCCAGCGCCTGCCAACCTAGCAGTTCGAAAGCACCTCCGGGTGCAAGTAGATAAATAGGGACCGCTTACCAGCGGGAAGGTAAACGGTGTTTCCGTGTGCGGCTCTGGCTCGCCAGAGCAGCGATGTCACGCTGGCCACGTGACCCGGAAGTGTCTCCGGACAGCGCTGGCCCCTGGCCTCTTAAGTGAGATGGGCGCACAACCCCAGAGTCTGGCAAGACTGGCCCGTACGGGCAGGGGTACCTTTACCTTTACCTTATTATTGCATTATTATGGGATTATGTTGGCCATTTGGGTGGGATTTAAGTCTAGGCTTTTCGCAGGCAATTATTTTAAATTAATAGAATGACTAGCTCTTACCTGTTTGGGTAAATGAACACCTTATTTGTGTGCTATTATTTAATTCCCAGACTTCAAACAATGTGTTCTGTAGTATGTAGATTGTAGTCTAGAACAGTTGTGTTCAAAATGTGTTGGGTGACCTTGAACTTCTGCCAGCAATTCCTTCGTTAGAAGTCAGTATTGGTACATTGTGGACAAGCTTCCCTGAAAGACAGCTTACCCCCCTTACCCATCTTCCTGTCAAGTCTGAACTATTTGCAGTTGTTGGAGGGGAGCAGAGTGTCACATGCAGTGATATGCACAGAACCACATTAGAGTTAGGAAGAGCATACTACTCAAGCAAGGTCTCAGCCTCAACAGGAAGCCTTTTATAGCCCTTCCAGTCCAGGAGAAGGGCAATAGCTAGTTTGGATGGGTGACCCAGGCAGCTCCTGAGACTTCTACTACTATAGTTGTGTTCTATGAAATATTTTCATGGGGCATTGATGAGACCCAACTGCCCTGCCTCTTGGTAATCAGCATGAACAGTGTACGCTGTAGAACTTGTTTAAGAATGCTCAGAGGTGACCAAGTTTTTGATTACTCATCATTAAGAGATCTGATTATACAATAACTGTACAGTGGTGCCCCGCAAGACGAACGCCTCGCAAAATGGAAAACCCGCTAGACGAAAGGGTTTTCCGTTTTGGAGGCACTTTGCAAAACGAATTTCCCTATGGGCTTGCTTCGCAAGACGAAAATGTCTTGCGAGTTCCTGCGGGGTTTTTCCCCTCCCCCCCTTTTCCTAAGCCGCTAAGCCGCTTATCAGCTGATCTGCTGATAAGCCGCTTAACAGCTGATCGCTAAAAGCCGCTAAACGGTTAATAGCGCTAATCCGCTAAGCTGTCAATGGGCTTGCTTCGCAAGACGAAAAAACCGCTATACGAAGAGCCTCACGGAACGGATTAATTTCGTCTTGCGAGGCACCACTGTAAACAGGAGTTGCCTGTTTGCTATGTGTTCCAGAATTGCTCAAAATATTTGCACGCAAAAGGTTCCATGAAAACTAAGCGCCATGTAGATTGCGCTTTTAGGATTTATTTCACATAGGTTGCCAGCGGAATTCATAATGAAGTTTGCCCATTGTCCCTCAATAGCCACCAGCATGGCCCAACATAGTTTCCAACATAAGACGTTGTTATGCGATATTAGTATTACTATTAAGTGTGATTTAACCAACAATATTTTTAAAAGCAAGTATTCATTGATGGATATTTATCTTTACCACAAAAGTTTAGAATGTGATGGTAATATAATGGCTTAATAATTGAAATTCAAAGCTATTTCTGTTACAAATATTGTGTTGATATTATAATCCAGATTTAAAAGATATATTGTCTCCCTTTAACTGAGCTTTGTCAGATTCAGATAGTCTTATGATTACTCATCATTACACAGCAAATGGATGTACAGTGGTACCTTGGGTTAAGTACTTAATTCGTTCCAGAGGTCCGTACTTAACCTGAAACTGTTCTTAACCTGAAGCACCACTTTAGCTAATGGGGCCTCCTGCTGCTGCTGTGCCGCTAGAGCATGATTTCTGTTCTCATCCTGAAGCAAAGTTCTTAACCTGAAGCACTATTTCTGGGTTAGCGGAGTCTGTAACCTGAAGCGTATGTAACCTGAAGTGTATGTAACCCGAGGTACCACTGTAATGAAGCGCTATCACGGGAGGATGTGAATTTGATCAGAATCTTTTCTTCCTGTGAGTGGGAAAGTAGCATAGGAAAGACAATTTGGTGTGTGGGGCAAATCGCAGAGGGCAAAGATTTAAGATTACACATACACCAAGACTCCTGTGGCAGACTTCAAAGCTGCTTTGGCTGCTTTTCATAAAATACACTTTAAGAAATGCAGGGGAGACCGCAGTATTAATTCTAATGGGCTTTTACTGCAGAACATCATACTGGTTATATTTAAAATACTGGATTTAGACTGTACCAGCCCAATTAGATATTTAATACATCAAACAAAACAAAAAACAGTTTCTACAGATGTATCTTTGGTTAGATCCTACTTCTAAAGCATGTATGAAATGATGGCCCATCCCACTCCACAACTTTATGGATCAATAACTCCTGATAAAATAAGGGAAGTGAGTGGTGATTAAAAAGCCATAAGGCACAGTTTGGTCTATTAATTTTTAGATTGTGGGCAGAACCTGCTTTTATTGTACCATGCAGTAGTAATTGTTGGTAATAATAACAACAACAACAAGAGCAATCACAATTAGGTGCTTTATGGCTATGAACACTGCACCACACAATTCATTCTTGGTTTTGTCTGGATATCTGGCAGCCTTTTAAAATACGTATTTAACATTCATGTAGTGAAGCCTGACAGCGATTAAGTACCACCTGAGAATGAGTTTTAGCTGATAACTGATTTACTAATTTTTGTTGAGGTAGATTTACAGTAGTGTTTGGAACTTTATACTCATTTTAAATTCCTTTGAGAAGATAAAAGTGTGGCTAAATATTTATATTTGAGGTTATGGAACTCCGTCACAAATGACATTGATGTCCTCATTTAGGTGCAAGGTGAAAATGTTTTTGTTCCACTCTACACAAAGGAATTAAAAGTGAGCACATTTCCAGGGTGAGTCACAACAATTTAAAATACAGCATTAAAAACAGTTTAAAACAAATTAACAACCACAAGATAAGTAACTGTTTGCAAAAAAGTGAAGGTGGGCAGAGCTTTACTGACTTAACATGTCTAATATTATGCACATCTACACTGATAGATTGGTACTGTGACTGTGACGCAAAAGATCTTGGGGTCATAGCGGATAGTTCACTGACGGCATCAACTACAGGTGCTGCAGCAGCAAAAATGGCAAAATCAGTACTGTATTAACAATGATAAGGAAAGGGACTGAAAACAAATCAGCAATGATCATCCTAGTGACAGTTACATTATGCAAAACGATTGTGTGGGCAGAAATAGGTCTCCTTTGTGTAACGTCATATGCTTTCCCAAAAATCTTCACGCTTTTCCAAAATCAGTTGGTGAATAGAGGCACTTGTTAAGATTCATCTATGACAAATCCGTGAAAGCGACAAAGCTTGAATCATCATTTGGAATATAATTTCCTTCTCTCTCTCTGAGGCCTTTGCTGAATAATACAGTAAACTCTGCTGCTATATTCGAACGATTATCCCATTCGTATCTCCGCAGCAACCTAGGGAGTGTAGGACTAGCGGACCGAACCTAAGATCCACCCAGCGAGTTCCGTGTCTTGAGCTAACGTGTGAATCCACGCCTCCCTGGCCCGGCTCTATCGCAAGCTCCCCTCTGTCACGCCGTCGGGAAAAGTTTCGCAACAAGAGCGCGGGAGGCTTTTTTGTGGGCGCTTATCGTTGGCTGTGTGCCGTTGCGAAGGACCCTGTTTTGTTTATAGCGCGAGAGAGGCCTCGTTTCCCCTTGGATGTGGGGGCGGCTGGCAGCTGCCCTCCCCTCGCAGCCTCCCTGGGCCTGGCTGGAGGTTTCTTTTCTTCCAGGCCTTCCCAAAACACAAGCCTCCCGGCTTCGGCCGGTTGCTAGGCGTCGTGACGACAGAGGTGCGGCGGGCGGCGATTGGCGGAGGCCCTGCTCTTCCCCCCGTGGGATTCGCAAGGGGGAGGGGCGGAACCGGCGCGGACGCTGGAGCATGCGCAGTGGGAGGCGAGCGTCCTGCCCGGCCACGTCTGCCGGGTTCTGCCGCAAGCGGCTGTGCTGAGGAGAGCCCGACTGAGGAGGCCAGCTGCTCGGCCCCATGGGCTGCTCCGCGCGACCCTCGCCGGGGCTGCGCCGGCGGCCCCTGCTGCTGCTGCTCGCGCTCCTCCTGCTCGCGCAGCCCGCCTCGGCTTGGGAGAGCGGAGACTTGGAGCTCTTCGACCTGGTGGAGGAGGTCCCGCAAAACTTCTACGTCTTCCTAGGAGTTGAGCAGGTGAGGGGAGGCAGCGCCAGGAGGAGACCCCCCCCCCCGGGCGGGCACGGGGTCCGGTCCGGCCCGCCGTTCCTGCTTCCCTTCCGGCTGGGCCCGGCTGCGACCTCCCCTTGAAACCCGGGGCTCGGGCCCGGAGCGTTTGGGGCGGCCGAGAACCGGGACCAGAGGGCTCCTGAGCATGTGCAGATTAACTTCTCGGGCGGCGGCTGCTGCTGCCTGGCTCCGCGTATCTGGGGGGAGGTTTGTGAAGCAGGTCTATAGTGTGGGTTATAAAGTTGTGTGCGTGTGTTTCTAAAAGTATGCAGTGCTGCCTCTTCTACCTCTTGTAGCTTATTTGTTGCCCACTCACAGCCGTTTCTCCCTGTGGTGAGGAAACCCAGCTTTCCCTTGTCCTCTTCTTCTCCCCCCCCCCCCCACAATTTATTCCCCTTTTTTGATGTTTGCATATTTCCCTTCTGACCATCCAGCTCTCTTCTAAAGTTGCGGTGTTCTGTGTTTGGATCCTGCAGGCTCCATTGTGCTCTTTCCTCCTTCCTTCCACCTTTATGTTAAAATGTAGTTGCCCCTTTTTATCTCACTTCTTTTCATTCCAAACCTCTGTAGGAGACTTCCCCTTTTCTTTCAAATCTAGGCCACCAAACCTGCAAACATATTCTTTTCTCCCCCACCCCACTGCTTTTATGGAAGTGGCCTATTTCCCTCCCCCCCCCCTTTTTATAGTTGTTTATCTTGATTGTGTACTAACTTGTGAATCCATTAGATTAAAAAGCAAGATATAAATGACATACATACATACATACATACATACATAAATGCATGCATGCATGCATGCATTGGATGTGTGGCTGGTATTGAGGAGCTACTAGGGAAACTTAAAAGTTATCTTAAGTTTGTATTAGGAAATAGTGTCCAGCTAAACAGTATTGTAAAAGATCAGGTTAACTATTCTGAAACAGATTTGAATGGATTTTACGTTTTGCTTTTTAAATAAAGACTGATGTAGCAGATCCAGCAGAACCTAGTCAGCAGGTGGCTCAGCTTATTTCTGCTCCTGGTGTTTGGACAGGAGTAGCTACTTTGCTTGAGGATCAAATTTTCCTTGAAGCGTGTGGTATAATTTCAATTTGAAACAGGCATAGTTGAGACCTGAACCGAATCTAATCATCATATCCAGTTCTGATTCAGACATTAATGTAAAATGATGAAATAACTGGTTCTGTTACGATGAACTTATGTTTTGCAGACTGATAACCAACCCTTCTTGCGGAGTAAGTCTAATGAGAGTGAATATAATGATGAATACTTAACTAGAGAACTTTTTATATATTTAAAACATGGTGGCGGATCCAAAGAGCCATTCTTCTTCCTCTGTCACTCCAACTGACCTTAAAAAGGCTCTTCCCTGAACAGCATTTGTTGAAGCCTGACAACTTGCAGTTGGAAGGGGAACTTGTAGAAGCCCACATAATTGCCAAGGTGCATGCTTGAGGATCATTGGATCTTGACTGTTTTCACACACAAATACCACATCCTGTAGAATTCTATCATTGTACAATCAGAATGAATTTCAGGAACCAAAATGCTTTTTCTGTGAAGCCTGAGCAGCAGCAGTGAACAGTTACTTATTGCTGCTTGTCTCTGCTTACCCCACACCACCATCCTGCTCACAGTTGTGGAAAATATTTTTACGTTATGAATGGTCCGTGTCACCATTAAGAAAAAGAAGTAGGAATATGTGGACTGTCCCTGGATCAGGTGACTCTTCTTCTTTAAGTTCTCAAAGTCCTTGACCTACCTCAATGTTGTCATATGAACTAGCCAGATGTTTAACTGATAATCAATCACAGTTAGCCTGTCATTTAAAAGATAAGACTTTAGAGCTGTCTTGCCCAACAAGGTGCCTTCTAGATGGTGTGTACTATAACTTCTGTCAGCCTTAGCCAATATTATCAATGGTCACCTATTTGGGGAGCTGTGGAACTTGTTGAGTGGCACTATTCTTATTCTTATTATCATTACTATTTACATTTAGTAAATTTGTATCCTCCCTTCATCTGTAGATCTCAGGATGGTTCACAACATAAATTTACAACATGAAACCCAACCATAAAATAAATACATAAAAAGATAATGGAAAACTAATTTCCCTCTCTCACAATACATTGTTAATCAACCAAAGGCCTGGTTGAAGAGGAATGTTTTTGGCTGTCACCTAAAGGCATGCAATGAAGCCACCAGTTGAATCTCCCTGAGGAGAGCTTTCCACAAATGGGGAGTCAGTGCAAAAAAGGCCTGTTTCTGTGTTGCCACCCGCCGGACCTTTCATGGAGGAGGCACACGAAGAAGGCCCTCTTAAGTGTCTGGGTGGATTCATATGGAAAGAGGTGGTCCTTTAGGTATTGCAGTCCTGAGCTGTTTAAAGCTTTATAGGTCAAAACCAGCACTTTGAATTGGGCCTGGAAACTAATTGTCAGCCCGTGCAGTCAGGCCAGGATTGGTGTAATATGCTCAAACAATCTTGCCCAGGTGAACAACGTGGCCACCAAATTCTGCACCAGCTGAAGTTTCTGAACCATTTTATGAGACACCCCTATGTATAACACTGTTGCAGTAATCTAACCTAGATATTTAATCTAACCTAGAGATTATCAGAGCATAGACAATGGTAGCTGGCTTGTCCCTGTCCAGATATGAGTGCAGCTGTTCCACCAACCAAAGCTGATGCAAGCTGAAATAGGTTGGGGAAGGCTGTTTTAAAGATTCCAGTGCATACACATGGGCAAAATGCAACCAATGAGTGTAGTATGGCGATTCTAATTTGTGGGGAAGTGGGGGGTCATCACAGTTCATTTCTGGATTAAATATGAAGAAAAATAGCCTTTCGGCATCATTGTCAAATCCAGCACCATACGATGGCTGGGCCATTTTGCCTGTTTGATAATTTGGCCCTGGTCGAAAGAGCCTTGAACTCTGTCATCAGAAAAACAGTACAAGTATTATTGTCTGTTCCACAGTCTTTCCATGGACTACCTGAATCGAGCTCACAGATCATCAGTGGTTAACAGAACAAAGTATGAGATAAGGGATGAGGTACTACTTGCCCCAAGAGAAACTTGAGGCATATTATTTGCTTTTTTATTCAGGAAGTAGCTGCTTGGCCTGGCCGTTCTAAGAACTGGATATTTCCCCTTCTAAGCTATGCAAATAAGGGCTGGCTCAGTTCTCAGTGGCTCCCATTCAGACTGGGACATGGTTGAGGGTGGAATAGAGGCATCTTTCACTCCAGGTCATCCATCACCTGAGCAGCAGCATCTGAGTAAACCCATTTACTTTCTCTTACATAAATGAATGACTGCTCTTCATTCATAGGGGAGAAAAATAAAGTGCTGTGCTTGAGGACAAACCTTACCTAGTTTATGACCCTGTGGCTTGATGTGTCTTTCTGCACAGAAATATGCTGCACCTGTGGGTTCTTCAATATACAGGCCTCTTTCCCATGCGTTCCATTGCTCATTATAATGACAAGCATTTCAGTAGAAACAAACAGATTGATCTAAATCCTATACACTCTCTCTCTCTCTCTTTAAAAAATGCTTTATTTTAAACAAACTAATTTATTGTTAGCCCTTCTGCTAGAATATGAATAAATGGAGGATAATTGCTGCACCTTTAGAAAATTAACCTGTGAAGTAGTTCTGTTACCTGGATGTACATTTAAACTACGTGTGAGCTGAAATGCAACTTCTAAAACTTGACCAAGCACATTTTCTATATGAAGAATACAAAACAATAAAATCAGTCAGTTTTCAAGGACAATGCAGATGTTGTATTGTTTAGACCTGAATAACTTTTTCAGAACTTGATGATGACATCTGCTTGGTCTGTAGCTATAGCAACTCCTCAATGGCTTCCTTTCTAATTTTCACATAGAACTGACATTTTAATAGCTCATTCAGAGCACTTTATGACAAGAAGCCCCTAAACAGATCTGCAATAGATTAAAGAAAAATCTGTATATGGGACAGTAGTTTTTTAAAAATCCGCTTCATAACTGGAGGCTTAAAGATAATAGTTTTTCTTACCAGCATATGTAAAGTAATTTCTTAAACAATTAATATATTCTTTTCTTTTTTGCAATGGAAAAACACCGAGTTCTTATTGGAACTCAATCAACAGAAGTTCAAGCGGTTCTTGAGGATACTGAATAACCTTTAAGCAAACCTAGACATAAGTACCAATTAGTCATAACTTCCTTGGTCTCCAGCTGATGTTTACATTGTATGAAGTCTTAGCTCTCCTCCTTGAGGCATGGAGGAAGATCTTAAGTTTTGTTTTCCACATTCCACATTTGTGAAAATGTTCTGGCTAGCTCCCTGGTCTATGCCAGTCCTAGTTCTTAGACATGTTGACCACTTCCATAGAAGAAGTTTTAAATTGCCTTGGAGCTCTGCTTTAGGATGTTTTTGTGAATGTCTGATAATTCTTAATGTGGAGGAGAGTCCTTTGTGAAGTGCACAATTTGAACTGAAAGAGTAAAAACAATGCAGCATTTTATCTGTAATTGAAAAAGTGTTCTGTTATATAACACAGTGGTGGGAAGGGTGATTCCTGTTGAAGGAAGATTTAATTTTCTTTCTTTAAAAACCTTTCGTCATAGGCTATTTTGTGCAGAGTTATCACCTTTTGTATTTAGCTGTACAATTCTTGTTCTGGGTATACTGTCCCTGGTCATTTGACTTGGTTGACTTGGATAAGTGGTAGAGGCCAGATAGCGTGAACAAGGGAAGGCTTAGATTAAGCTCACTCTTCTACACCCATGACCAAATGTGAAGTTGCCTAATATTTGGTGTGTAATCAATTGCTGCTTTTTGAGAATGTCAGTCTAGTAGACATTGTGAAGTACTCCTGTAAGCATGCTACTGATTTCATTTGATTCTAACATTTGGTCTGCCAAGATCTTTTCTTGTTTCCCTTAGATCTGCTAGTGATCTTGCCAGTGTTTGGCCTTGTAGTGCAGATTTCGCTCTAGATGGGACGGGGTGGTGGTGGATAGTTTTGCCTGATCTCAGTTTTATCAGGCAGCTTTGTAGACCTGAGTAGGTTAACAGCTGCACATTCAACTTATCCTTGTCCAATGACAGCATACACAGAATCAGTTGCCTTGTCTGCTCCTGACGACTCAACGTGTGTTCTCTCTCTGAGAAAGATATGACAAATCCAGGGAGATTTGTCATATCTTTCTTAAAGCACTAATGCTGGCTTGCTGTCAGTTCAAGGTAAGCATGACTTCCATTCTTTCCAAATCCTCCCTGCATCTTTCTGAATTATGCCCTACATGTCAGGGTCGCAGCCTAGGTGTAATCTTCTGACCTAGTGTGCCCTCTTTACCCATGGCTATTCCAGTGCCTTGTTCTGCTAGCTGCTACTGCAACTGATGCAAGCTTTGCTTTGTTCTCTGTAATGCAAAGCTTTATTGGCTTTTTAGCTTGATAGAGAAATATGTAGACTTGTGCGCATCATTATTCTTGCACTGCATGTCTGTCCATTGGTTGCAAAACCAAACACACGCCTGCTTTTGCTAACCACAACATTGCTGGTTCTATATATCCTATATATGTTTAATAGTCTTTGGTGGGATTTGTAGCATCCAATGCCTGTGAATTCCTCCAATTAGCTGTGTGAAAGAACTACTGCTTTGGGGTTATGATGGAAAGCAATAGTGCACATGTGAGTGGTTGCCTAGTAACTGCCTGCATGATTAATTCCACCCTTGTGTGATTATGCCTCCCCTATCCTGTGGGCATGAAGCAGGCTCTAAACTGCGAAGTCACAGCCAGGGTGGCAACTCGGGAATGAGGCTTGCTTTTGTTGGCAATTTTTCCTGGGTCACCTTTAGTCTAAAAGTTGCGCTGTACTAATTATTAGCATAGGGAGAAGTTAATATTTCCTGTATTTTTCCACCTTTTTATGGCGTCTTGGATTATCTTTGTTTTAACTGGCCATTAGGATATAAAGTGGAGATCAGTGATATGGGGTAAAATGAATTCCCTTTTCCTTTATATATTCTCCCCATGGAACCTTTTTCCATTTATCAAAATGCATTTTTAATAAAAAAAATAATGTCTATCATGAATGGATACTATATTTGTCAATTTGAAGGGTAATTTCAAACTTGTAATTCTGTTGCTCCAGAAGACTATTGCTAAGAAACAAGTTGAGAAATGGACTAGTATCTGCCCCAGTTGGGAGAGGGAGGGAGTAGATTTACTTCCTCATTTCTTCAGAACAGCTGATGAACCCAATTGCTGCATTTCTAAGAGGGTTCTGGGCATGCACACCTAAGTCAGCTACTGGATATGTCCTTAGTGAATTCTGCTATTTCAAAATTTCCACCAGGGTAAACTTGGCAGTTTGTTCCTATCCATTTAACTGTTGAAGCTCTGATCTTAAGCGGCACAGGCAACTTTCTTTCTCTAGCTGTTGTGTTATCAAAACTACTATTTCCAGCAGACTGGATGATTTCCAATTCAGTATTCCACTTACCTGAGTAGCATTGATGAGATTTTTCTTTCTGGCTGTTGACACAATGGATCCCTAATTCGTTTTCTTTTTGGGGGGGTTCACATTACTAAGCTGCAGTGTACTTTTGCCTTTGTAGACTTTTGGATTAAATTTGGCCCCCAAGAATTGCCAATATTTAAAATACAGCTTAGAACATTTGACGTGGGTGGCACTGTGGGTTAAACCACAGAGCCTAGGACTTGCCAATCAGAAGGTCAGCGGTTCGAATCCCCGCGATGGGGTGAGCTCCCGTTGCTCGGTCCCTGCTCCTGCCAACCTAGTTCAAAAGCACATCAAAGTGCAAGTAGATAAATAGGTACCGCTCCGGCGGGAAGATAAACGGCGTTTCCGTGCACTGCTCTGGTTCGCCAGAAGTGGCTTAGTCATGCTGGCCACATGACCCGGAAGCTGTACGCCGGCTCCCTCGGCCAATAAAGCGAGATGAGCGCCGCAACCCCAGAGTCAGCCACGACTGGACCTAATGGTCAGGGGTCCCTTTACCTTTACAGAACATTTGAAAAGGGATATGTGTAGATTGGGGTAGCCAACATGATGCCCTCCTGTTATTGGACTACAGCTCCCATCATACCTGATCATGGACTGGTTGATGGGAATAGTAGTCCAACAGCATATGGAGGGCACCATGTTGGCTATCTTGGGATAGGTAGCCAAAGAAGAAACATCTGCATTAAAGTAGTGATCTGTCTTACTGTGGACTTGCTCCTTGTTTATACATGGACCCCATTTGGATGATTGGAAACTTATTCACCTAGACATCTCTATCCCCAATAGGATGCTTCATTGCTGTTTTCGGCTCTCCCCATTCCCCAGAAGTCAGTTTAAAATATGCTCTGCAATATTTTTAATATTATAAGCACCATCTGTTTCCATCTTTGGTTTCCAGTGAAGCCCATTCCAGTACAGGGCCAGCTTATCCCAATATGTTGTTCCCTAGTGCCTGACAGATCCAAACCCTTCCAGCAAACACCGCCATTTAATTCATGCAGCTTTACCTGTCTAGCTGGCCATGCAAGTGGAACAGCTGGGATTTAAAACAAGAGTTTACTTGGAGGGTTTGCATTTAAACTTCCTACCTGCCAGTCTCAATTTTGCTTCTCTGGTTGGGCAGGAAAGAAGTGCCTTTCAGCTGAAATCATACTGACTCTAAAGGGTAGGTGGGGAAAGGAAACGAAGCAGGAGCATAATCCCAAATGTCTGTGAAAAGGATATGTCAAGGTGGGGGAGCATAGTTAACTAAAATGACACAGGACCGTCCTTCGAAGAAGGATAAACGTGTTTGTGTAGTTCACAGGACCGCACATTTCTAGCTACCTTAAGATTTTTTTAAAAAATATATTGAATAATATATATATATAGAGAGAGAGAGAGAGAGAGAGAGAGAGAATATAATGTATATTTTGTTTTGCAATAATGTTACTTGTAACTGAGAGATATAACTTGTGTCGTTATATTTCTTAATATAATGTGTCATTTCATGGATAACGCTTCTGTTTGTGGCCTGTGTGTGTTTCCTGATGGGACACAGCTCATATGTTTTAATACGTTATTTAAGAACTGGAAACAAGTAGTTCTAATTCATCTCTAAACAGTGTCCTTATACATCTGTATTAGCCTGACCAACCTGCCCTGACACTTTAAAGGAGATGTCATTTTAAAAAACAAAACAAAAAAACCCTTCAGTTTTGGCTTCTTACCACTTGATGGCAGTGAAGGAGCTAATGTTGCCAGGAAAGGTTCAGGGCAGGATGCTATTATGAATAACAAAATGGGAGGTACAAAGGAAGTTTCTGACACTTTGATATTATTCCCATTTCCAGGCGATTTTGCAAGTGACAGTAGTGGAGTAAAAGCCTCTAGATGGAGCTTCAGCACTTCCTAAAGGGGGGAAGAGAGATTGCCAAGCCTCCTTCAGGGGAACGCTACATAGTCTGCTTTTAAAACTTGTATCAAACTTAATTTCTCTTCTTCGTGTATGTAGAATGCGTGCTGTAATGATAAAAGCTGTTGGTTCACCTAGAAGCTGCCTAGTTAGTCTGCCTTTCAGTATAAACTCCTAAGGCGCAGAGCAAAGATAAAACTAACTGAAGGATATAATAAGCAGGAAGAGTACATGCAACAGCTAATAAAACCAAGTAGATATGTTGACCAATAAAAAGCTTGTCTAAATAAGCCGGTGTCTAAAGCCTCACCAGATCATGGGATTGGGGGGGTAAGGAGGGAGAGAGATAAGAGCAAGGTAGGTAGATTCAAGTGGTTAAATGTCCAAATTATAAGGAGAGATGTAGCATTTCTGGAAATATTCAGTAAATTGAATTATTGTGGCTCTGACAATCATTTTCATGGAAAATCCAGGGGCATCTTACTACTTTGTAAAAGTTCTGCTCCCTCCCCCTGTATTACTTTGAGGCTCACTGCTTTTCTTTTCTTCTTCTGTAACTTGGGGGCCACCACCAAAAGAGCCCTTTCTTTGGTTTCCACCTATTATCGCAGGGTGAGAATAGACTCTGGCCTTTTGTACAGTAGGTTATATTCCAACCTCTCAAAAGTCAGAGGTTTCTGTTCCACTCCACCTCTCTCCATCCTACATCTAGCCATGAAAGAAAGAAAGAAAGAAAGAAAGAAAGAAAGAAAGAAAGGTGTCATCCCAGTTCGGTGATGCATTTCAACCTAGCAAAGGGGAGGGGCAGGACTCATGAAGGCTTGTGACTAGAGACTTGGCCTTGGGAGCCAGAATGGAGGACCTGAGGTTTCCCACTCCTGTTCCATCAAAAGGTGATCTGTGCTAGATCCTGGCGTGGAAAGATACATATGGGGGAAGTTATTCCCTCAATATATGACTGTTCTAAACTCAAAACTATGTGTAGTCTCCAATGCACAAAATCTGTTTTAGAGCCATTCTTCACAGCTAAAAAATCATCAAAGTGTGTCGTTAGATAGCTGTCTATTTACCTGATGGTTTTTCCTCCCTGAAATATTTTGTGAGGGAAGGTAATGAAAGGATTTGTCAGTTTAGAAGCTGTCAGTGACATGGGTTTTGGGGAAAAGTTTCCTATATGAATTAGGGTAATTTTAGGGAAGTGGGACGCAGGTGGCGCTGTGGGTTAAAGCCTCAGCGCCTAGGGCTTGCCGATCGAATGGTCGGCGGTTCGAATCCCTGCGGCGGGGTGCGCTCCCGCTGCTCGGTCCCAGCGCCTGCCAACCTAGCAGTTCGAAAGCACCTCCGGGTACAAGTAGATAAATAGGGACCGCTTACCAGCGGGAAGGTAAACGGCGTTTCCGTGTGCGGCTCTGGCTCGCCAGAGCAGCGATGTCACGCTGGCCACGTGACCCGGAAGTGTCTCCGGACAGCGCTGGCCCCCGGCCTATTGAGTGAGATGGGCGCACAACCCCAGAGTCTGTCAAGACTGGCCCGTATGGGCAGGGGTACCTTTACCTTTACCTTAATTTTAGGGAAATATTAGGAGTATTAATGGGAACTTTTATCTGATATCCTAGAGAACGATCTAGTTTAACATGTTTGTTGTACCAAAAGCTTTGAAACTGCAAAGCATGCCTAATTCCATTTGACATCCATTCATTGTTACTAACGAACATATGATATTGAAAATTTTTGTGGAAAAATAAAGCACTGGAAAACTTTCAGCTCCACATCCTTGAGTACTGTACTAAAAGGCATTGGATGAATAAAAGCTGGTGACTGCAAGGGAAAATTTGCTTAATGCTTTAGGAAAATGTTAACTCCTTTTGCATTTTTTAAATGTGGGTCTTACCCTTCTACAGTAGATGAGTTTCTTCATATCAAGCAAACAAGAAGTGTTATTGGAGTTCAATGGCACAGAGGAAAACAATCAAGGAGGGTTATCTGGCCTCAGGACACTCCCCAAGCCAAACACCTTCCTGAGCTACACCCCTCAAACAGCAAAATATTTGGGAACACTTGCTAGGTCAGTGATATTAGGTAATGTTGAAGAGTGTGTTAGCATACAGAAGCCCCCATTGGCATTGGCCTTATGTGATATTTGAGAGCCTTTCTGCAGTCTTCCCCACCGTGGTTCCCTCAGGATGTTTTGTGCCATAGCTCCTACCAGACCAAGGCAGGATGGCTGGTGGTCAGAGATTATGGGATTATTGTAGTCTCAAACAACTGACAGGCACTAGGTTGGGGAAGGCTGCTCTATTGCAGCAGTAGTCAACTTTGCATCCTGATGGTCAGTAAGGCAAGAACAATTGTTACAGTTTTTGACAACAAGAAATAATACTCAGAGAATTATTGAGTTCCATTGGTTTTGCGAGTCTCCATGGATGTTGGTCCATGCCAACAAGGGAATTGCATCATCCAGAAGTTTTTATTTATTACTTTATGAAAGATCACAGGGCAGTTCACGACATAAAAATGCAAAATGGAAACACAAAATACATAACATAACAACAAAACCCAAAGATGAGACTATGGTAGCTATTACTCCAAGAGTGACATAATGTTTTAGACTGGTGCAAAACACTGAAGCAGTCAATGCAATTTAAACTCATAATTGTAGGTAAAATGCTGTATCAGAATATGAATTCCAGTCATGAAGTGGAGTGCCTCTTCTCTTGCTTTCTGCACCTGTCTTGCACTAGTCAATTTTATTCCAATGCTCTTTCTAGAAAAGTTGCATTCTTTAAGAAGAGCATGTAACTAATTTTAATTTATAGTGGGCTTTTGGCTGTTTCCTGGGTTGCCCTGCAGGCTATTTCAGCCCATGTGTAACAACTCTGTGAAAGAAGATCACAATACCACTTGCTTAGCTGATGCTGTATAAATTGTCACCCTAAATCAAAACTGTTCAGAGATTTACGACCATGAAATACTTGGTGGTGCTAAATTTAGTGGTGGAATGGGTAGTACTAACTTTCGGGGGGGGGGGTGTGTAATGTGTAACAGAACTGGTTGTGCAAGTATAGAAAGCTAAAACATATAGACCGGTTTTCTGTTTTGTTAAAAAATAATTCAAAGTCATGTACGGATTGGAAAACTGATTAAAAGAGTACATAAAAATAAAATCAACAGCAGGAAAACAAGTGGAGCAGCAAAAGATCAAGCAGCAATTATCAGAGCCAGACTTTAACAGCCTTGCCAATAATTGGCTGGAAAAGCTTTCCTGGAAAAAATAGATTTTCCTATCTGTCACTGACTTTAGGAAACGGCACTTAGACCTGACAAGAAATAAGTGACTGTACCCACAGTTAGCCTAATAAAAATGTTGCTGTACTATATGGCTACATTGGTGTTGGTATTTGCTGGCATAACTACAGCCAGTAGAATATGGCCAAAATGTGGGTGGAAATTTACATGTTCCCTTTGTAGTGTGAGAGAGAATCAGCCTGCTAAGGTACCAAATAAATCACCCATCAAATGAAAGCATGGAGTGTACAGAAGTGTTGGTAACTTTTTTAAAAGAAATCTGACAGTACTTTGAACCACCTAACTCTGTAATTTGGGAAATCTGTGTGGAAATAGGGAGCTACTGGTACGATTTGTGATGAAGGACCTAGGTGGGTGGGTGTTTTTATGAAAGGGAACAAAACAGTCATTCTCCTGGCTTGCATAGTCACTTTCTCTTCTCTATATTATAGATGAACTCTGCTGAACTATAGCTACTATGTTCACTGGTGTTTTTTGTTTGTTTTGTTTTTTAAGTTTAATGAAAGGAGCTTGGGTGTTTGTGTGAATGCTACTAGAGGCTAGGGGACTGAGCTACAAGTCAGGAAGTCTTTGGTTTGAATCTCATCTTTGCCATTAACTTGCCATATCTTCTTAAGTAAGCCAAACTTCCTCAGGCTTCAGTCCATTCTCAGTCACCCATCTGTGATATGATGAAAACACTGACATCCCTCACAGGGTTTTGTATCATCTGGTTATAATACTTACAGGTGAAGCATTGCGAACACTTGAAAAATCTCTATATAGAATATTGCCATTATTAAGGAAGTTATGTGTGTCTGATGCTCCTCCACCATGATATTTTAGTGCTCTTCTCCAATGCAGTTCTGAACTGGGACAGTGGTTCTAGTATTTGCATTGCATAGTTGCAGTGCCCACATTCTCATTGGCTATCCCTGGATGTTGTCAGAGAAACAGGATGGAGTTAAAATGGCTAGTTGGGAGAGAGTAGTTCTTTTTTCGTACATGCCTCTTGGGAAGCCATTTATCTTTATCTCTGTTATTTGGGAAATTCTGCTTGAGTGGAGAAGCCTCCTAGATACTTTTTTTTTAAAAAAAAGAGAGAACAGGCTTGTGTGTTTTCTTTCATCAGACTTGGAGGCTTTGTTGAGCCCAGGAGCATCGAGAGATGTGCAAGTGTTCTTGGGTACAGAGGGCCCCATGCTTCGTATCTGGTGAATGTATTATCTGCTTAGATGAAACCTTGAAACCCATTCAGTCAATAGATTTGTGCTGTGGGTTTGATGTAATAAAGCAGTTTCCAGAAATTACTTACTTAGTATTCTTACAATGTATGTTTTGCTCATTTTTCTTTAAATATGTGTTTCCAAAATGCAAGCCATGTTCAGTTATTGCGTGTGTTGTGTTAAAATGAGGACTGATAGACACATGCCACATTCTGACACACCCAATTTAGAGAAATAAGAGTTCTGAACTAAAAGGGGAGAAATAACGCTGAGTTGTGAAATGTACAACTTGGTGCTGGCTAAAGGACTCCTGAAAACAATGTGTGTTTGGCTGTAGAAGACCTGGGACCCAGATGTTGAGCTCAGAGGACATCTGTGCCTGAAGTAAAACAAGATCACAGGCATAGGTAAGACTTAGGTCTGAGTTCAGTGGTTTGCTAAATACATTCCTGGGATACGCAGAGAGATTGCTAAGAGAGTAGACATGACAATGACTAAAACCTGGCTTGTAGGGGATCCAAAAGTGATCCAGCATTATGAGGTTGTTAAAGTGAGGGAATGAAAGGGGATTAGGTAAAATCCAAATAGGTGTACTTGGGCTTAGGGGAGCAGCTTCAAGAGAGAAAAGACCCCTGTAATGTAATGGGGAATGTTCTGGTAAGGGGTAGATTGGGCCATGTAAACAAACAAGGAGGACTCGTCTGAAAGTTTTACCTTGTGGCTGGGTCTCTTGAATGGATTTAGCTATCAAGAACATTGACTATGGTGAGTGGCTTCCTGGCGAGTCATACTGCAGACACTGTTGTTTTGTCTGGTGTGTAGTGTTGATGGAGGAAGCCTGTATCTCGTGGAGCTGTGGATGCAGCTGCTTTTAGATGCAAAACCTGCATCTGATGACCTTTTGTTTACCAGGCATTTTATCTTATTACTATTATTGCAACCTAGGTCCTTGGTGAGTCAGTCTGTGAACTTTCTGGTTCCTCATGACCTTACTGGCAAGAAGGTCAAGCACAGAGAAATCTACAAGACTGTACATAAGGTCAAGGTGTGGGGGGGTGTTGTTTCCCATGGTCCTTTGCTTTTGCCAAACCCATCTTTAGTTCACTGTAATTGGAGGTTAACAGTGAAAGCCTTGTAGCTGTGTGCGTACCAAATATATAGCTATTTGATTATTTTAAATGGTTTCTTATATTGTGTTATAATTCTTGCAACCTGCCCTGGAACCCTAGGGTGAAGGATGAGTAACTCATTAGCTAGCTAGTATCACTTGTTTGCTGTGAGGCCCTCTTCCATTGGATAGCCTGCTGTGATGTGTAAGAATGTCCATAAGGTTTCTGAGGAGCAACAGTTAGTCACATGATGTTGACATATAGTGTAGCTGCTGTGAGAAAAGATGTCCCTTCCGAAACTTGAGTGGAAGGAGACCCAGAGAAGTGGAATGGCAGATATTCCCGTACAGCAGTTCAGTTTTGGAACTCCTCTATGGCAAGTAGCAATTGGCTTTCCAGGAAGCAGATGGATGGTAAATAGCAAGGCTGCTCTATCTGCAGGCAATCATCCCACCTTGACCTGACCCCACCCCACCCCAGTTTTTGGCCAGGAAGGAGGACAGATTAAAAATGGCTCAGGGAGGCATTGGCCGGAGAGTATAGGTGGAGAAGAGTTGAGCATACTCCCCTGCATTAATCCCCCCCAATCCCACTTAACATTTTGTTGCAGCCGAAGTCCAATCTATTACCAAAAACATTTGGATGTTAACCACTGCAATGTGTAGAAGTGATTTTAAATTAGTCATAGTGGTGAGAAAGTGTTTGGGTTGTTTGTTTTGTTTTGTTTTTAAAGCAGGAAAATGACAGCATTGCAAATGGAACATGGAATATCCCCCCCCCCAAAAAAAATATATTTATTTTTTATGTAAAACTAGTAAATGAAATTAGTCTGCTATGATTAAAACAGATCGATAACATGAAATGCAGGCTTGATCGATGCTCACAGTGAACAGAAACCTATTTTACAACAAAGTCTGGCTTTGTGTAGCAGCATGCACTTTAATCAGCAACGTGATGAATGCTTGGCCACTTGGAAGGGATGCCGTTTACAAGGGTGGGGAGGAGAGGAAGGATGGAGAATCAGCAGTAAGTATGTTGATTACAAACCTGAAAGTAAATAACAAAGGTACTTGTGAAATTCCCATTGTCAGCTTAGGCTGAAATGTGTAGCAGTCCCCTCTGTGCCTTGGCAATAGGCTGCTTTATGGAAGTGATGGTGATGCTGAAGATATCAGCCTAGTTCTCTCTGATGTGGTAAATCTGTGCTTGGGCTATGCCACTTGAAGCTGCAGGTTAGGGGCTCACTTGATTGAATGAACCTACATTCCCTGCCCCCTCCAGATAGAAAACTTGGTATTGGGGGCAGGGGTGGGGGAGAGAGAGAGAGAGCTCACCCTCAGCCCTTCCCATTCACATCTACTTGCCTATTCCGCAAAGATGACATATTGCTTTTTTATGGAGCATTCAATCACAGGAGTCCTCACCTGCAGTCTGAAGTGGTAGGGCGCAGACAGATTTACCCTTAGTGAGAAATAGTCCTTAGACGTAACACCAAACCATATCAGAGTTGATTAGAATGCTGCCATTTCTGTACGCTTTGGATCAAGCAGTCACCATCAAGCTTGCCTTGTGCATTATGCCCAGGGGACTGCTGAACTTCTGTGCCTACAGTCCACAGGGAGAAGCAGCTTCTTAGGGGAAAGGCATTTCTTGCTATCAGTTCTGGATTAGCTCCAGGATGCCTGTAGATTGAATAAGAACAGTTTTCTTTGAGCATTTAGCATACAGTCATGGCCATGCATACTGGAAAGAAAGTTCCTCTGGAAGAGAGATTCTAGGTTTTTTTGTTTTTACCATTATTTACTGAAAGACATAAATGAAATTTAGTGTGGTGGTGGTGGTGTTTAAAAACCCCCCCAATAATAATCAGAATCTAGAGCCAAAATTTTGTGGTTACTGGAATGACTCTAAGTTTCAATTTGGCATTGTACATACTTCAAAAAGCAAGATTAGTGGAAATCTCTCCAAGGTCTGGGGTTATATGGAAGCAGTTTATATTTGCCTAGAGTGCAATAATATAATTTAATAAATATGATAATTATTTATTAACAAATAATAGGTAGCAACACAACAATATTCTTACTGTAGAAACCAATTAGCTATTACAGCATTGACCTAACTTTGAGGCTGGTGTAGACAAATAACTGTTGCCTAAACAAGGCACCATGCTAAACATGAATCTTCACCCTTGCTGCCTTCTCCCTCCTTCTACATCCTCCCCCACCCCTTAGGGTTTAATCACAATTAAGTGACAGATGCTGAACACAATTTGTCCTAGTCTAATTGACTGCAAAGTCATGGTCAATATTGCATTGGCTAACTCAACTCCTCACAGCCATGTCCAAACATAATGAAATTGTGTTAGTGAGACATCTTGCTGAAGCTGGAGGTGGAGGTGCAGATTTCTAGCCCCCAAATTACTTAATTTACATATATAGCATGTTGGGTTTCTGTGTATAAATAAAGCCACTTTCCCCTTCATACTTGCATTCATAATTGTGTCTCCAGAGTGAACTAATTTTGCATCGTTTTCTCCTTTGCTGGATCTGAGGAGTAGACTCTTGAGTGAAAAGATGCACAACGTCTAACTTTAATTTTCTTTAGGTGATACAATTTCAATACCACAATAAGAAAAAAGCCCACACTCTTTTGCAAAAACAGGGTGTATTAGAATAATCAGAAAGGATGTTGAAATTAATTATCCTAAATATAACCTAAATTCCTAAATTCTGTTGTTGTTGTTTTTTTGTCAATTTCTTGATGAAATCTGATGCATGTTTTATCAGAGTGAAATTCCACCGTGTTTAAAAAAGGCTACTCCTCAGTAAGTGTGTTGTGGTTTACAGCTGCAAAATAGATTGGGGATTTCAGCAGGTGCTCATATCTTGCCTGTGAAAATGCAAAAATTTTGCCTTGGTGATGATATCCTGAATCTTGTATAGTTAATAGTCTTTTCCTGCCTGCATCCCCTCCCCATTACTCAAAGCAGTGAAAATGCCACTTCAAATATCATGCTTTTTCTACACAAAAAGCCCTTTGGTGTAAGAAAAAGCATGAGGCCTGCATGGAGACAGTCATGGGTGAGTTCCATGCCTCTGTTTCAAAGCCTCTGTGTTCTCACAGCACATGTAGCACGCATGTAGCAACACAGAGACGATTCCTCACACATGCAGCACACTCCACCCGATTATTCCCTTCTGGCCTGAAATGTTTTGTGCTGAATTAGGCTTGTGCTGTAAATCTGTAATGAAAACAGTGCTTTGTGCTGAAGGTTTGACAGGCTAATTACAGTGCTGCTTTAATTGTCTTATTTTTGACTTCTTGTAGTTTTAGAACCTCTTCCAGATTTGACCCACAACAATAGTTTGTGCAGATGTAGTTCTAGAGAATGATGTATGGGAGAGGATGTGATACCGGTATATATCCCGCTTTATTACTTTAATCCGAGATGAAATATCTCTCTGAAACCAAATCCTCTTGCTTAGTTCACTTGACAAGACTTTCACTTTATACCAAGCAGTTTCTTAGGGGTCGTTAGGATACGTTTGTTTGAGGCTAGACTATCGTGGTGGTTATGTAAACGCTCAGCATACGTTGCCTTTGACATGTTGGCCATTAAACTAGTTGTTTTCAGGGTATATGTAATGATACTTTGTAATTTAGACACAGCTTTGTTCCTCTAGAGAAGAGGTAGGGATTAACCGTAACATCTTTTTTTGCCGGGTGTTCTTAGAAACTGAATTTACTTACGCATCTGTGCAATTAATACAAAACACTTGAGCTTCATTTTTTAAATAATAATAATAATGAAAGTGAACTGAGATCAGGGCAGTGCCATTGTTTGGTTGCACTTCTGCAGTTTCCTTCTCGTGAAATGCAAGCCGACGCTGCTGTGAGTGAAAGCCCTCTTACGCAGACAAGCAGAAACAAAGGTTGCTTGAATTCTGCAAGAAATTAATAGAGATGTAATTTTAATATTAAGGGCACCACATTAGCTGAGGCCTTGCAACTTGTAAAAATGAGCGTAATAGCTGAAGAAAAAGGGAATATTTTAGAAGATACGCAGATGTATTAATTTTAATTTGTCCTTTTGATCTGTTAATTACCGCTGAAGATTTATTGACTAATTTTAAGGAAGCAAGTGTTTGAAAGTTTCTGGCAAATACTATCTTCTTGTAATGAGCACATGGCAGTGAAAGAAGTTAAGAGGAGAGCAAAATTAGATTGACTGATTGTTCAGTCATGTGGGCCTGGCTCGCTGCATATCCCGGCTGAAGAATGATTGCTCAAATTACATTGCCTCAGGTCCCCGCACTTGGTTGGCTGTCTTCTCAGATCTTAACAAGGTTCTGGGAATTCATTTCTGACAAAGTTTGCTTTGTGTTTTTCAGGATGCTTCATCGGCAGACATTAGGAAAGCGTATCGCAAGCTTTCGCTAATATTGCACCCAGATAAGAATAAAGATGAAAATGCGGAAACCCAGTTTAGACAAGTAAGTGATGCATATACAAGCATTAAAATGTATCATGTGATCATTAAAACCTTGAATAAATATAATGGTGATTGTGGGGTAATATTTTTTGAAATGATTAACCTGGGGAAGTTTGGAAGCTTTTGTTGCCACTTTACTATGGTCTAAAGCTTTCAACTCCTACAGAAATTTAAAATGGGTAAAAAAAAGACACCACCATGTGCTGTCAGAAGTGAAACATACTTAGATAATGGGAATGCTTAGGGTTGGGAACAAGACTTGGTGGACTCCTTGACTCTGTTCTTGTTGTTGTTGTTTTAATATAGTGCCACAACCTGCGTGTTTTGCATTGCAATGGAAAAACATTTCATCAAACATGTTAATGTTTAATGTGTATAAAATTAAGCTTTACTCTGTGGGTGTATTTTTCAAAGAAGGCCTAATATATGGTTTTTCAACAGTTGTTCACTTGGAATTTATTTGGAAATTATAATGAATACTAGAGAAACAGTAGAGCATGCTTTGAAAGTTGGATGATGATGATGATGATTTGTTTGTATCACAGAATAATTAAATTGCTACTATCTTGAACAGAAAATTACTGAAAACGGGGAAATATTTAGTTTACACAGAATGACCTGAACTGATTCTTTGATTCTAGGAACTGTTATTCATTCTTACTTTTAAGAGTACAAAAACGCCCAGTATACTTGCAGTATTGTGGCAAAATATTCTGGCTGTTCTGTTCACGGTTGCTGGTGTGTTGATGTTTTTAGAAAAATAAAAGTATGCTTTTATTCTAGTTGGTGGCCATATATGAGGTTTTAAAGGATGAAGAGAGAAGGCATAGGTGAGTTTATTTTGTATATATTTCAAAGCAGAGTTTTTCCCCAGCTAAACTGAACCAGGTTAGCCAGAATTTTATAGGCTCTCTCATATGTGCTAGGTTCTAGCCTATGTTGATAAAAGAACCAGGTGATAACTTTATAATTTGTAATATAAATATGAGCTTTTAGACTGCTAACACATGCTTAGTGCAGCAGTTCATTCCCTCTTAATTGTTAAGCTGATACTCAGATTCTCCAACTATAGAGTAAGACCTGTGGATTTTCACTGTGGCCAGTGCAATCTGATTGTGGGTATTGCTGCTTTGCTCAAATCCTTTAAGTCTGAAAAGCCATCTTCCATTTTTCAGGATCTCACCAAAAGTTGTGGACTTGGGTTATTTTCTCCATGGCTACTGTAGCATGTGCTGACTAACACACACACTCTCTCTATATATAGATATATATCACACACACCTTTAAAAAACCTAAATGATATGACAAAAATAGGAATATTTGAAAAGGCTTTTAGTTATTGCATATTATTCAGACACTTTTTTTCTTAAGTACAAAACATAAGTATTCATGTACCTGTGAGAACATAATTTTATCAGGCAATTGCTTGTGCTTGGGTTACTTTCCAGAGGACTGTTGTATTTTACTTTGGACTTGTGGTTTATTAGGATGCTCACTTTACTGTTAGTGACCCAGGTATTTTGGCCAAAGAAAAGAAGGGCTTGCTGCCAGCAAATGAGTTCTGTTTAAAATATCTCTAGGTTTTCAATTCTCTGAGTAGTGATGCTGAAAGTTCTCCAGGAGGTTCTTGGCTTTGTGGAAACCTTGGCATGAGTCCAGGTCTCATAGTAGAGATTATCTACTTTCAGATAATCCTCTGTGTTGAAAGAGCCATGGAACAGTGTTCAGAGGAGTTTTGGAGATTCTGTGTATGGTTTTTACCCTGCCTCCCACTGCAGTCTTTCAGCTTGGAGTCATAGATCAAGGAAGTTTAGGAAGTTTAACAATAGGGGGTCAATGTCTGGTGTCAAATGGTTGCAAAAGGTATGAACTAGTTTAAATGCACCCCCCTACACTCACACACACACTTAATTTTTTTGATAGTGTTTATTTTGCATGTTCACTGTTCATGCCTTTAATACTAAATAACCTGTGTTTTTGTATGGGTTTATTTTTACATCTCCCCAGTACATCTGTGTACTTCCACAACCACACTGACCACTGCCATGAAATTAAATTATTTAGGGATTTCACATAATGTGTATATTGGAAATCATGTAATGAAATTATCTCAGAAACGTGTTTAATTGAATTGGTGCAAGCCTTCATTATCTTGTGTAAAATGAGTTGCTGTAAAAATGATTTTTTATGGTTATTCAGCTAAATGCCTAAAAATGGCTCGTGATGATCCCTGAATGTTCCCTGACAGCAAGTATTCCCTTTAAAAAAAAAAAAATTTTAAGCCCAACAAATTCTGCTTTGAGACATCTCTTTCCAGCACTCTGCCTTTGGGAATTCTTGGCCGCTTGGATTACAGATTCAGTTGCAAAAACTGCACTAATAACAAATATAAAGGCTATTTCTCTTGCATTAAAATTCTTGTTGCCTCTTGATTAACAGTTATTTTAGGTGGGCTTCCCCCCCCCCTTCCTTAAACCATGTGCTTACCAACTAATTACCAAATAATAAATTAGTTTCCCTTGGTCCTTCCTTCAGATTCATGTGCTCCAGGTTTGGTGGTCCCTGACTTTGTTTAACTGTGGGCAGATGCTCAATGGACCATCATCTCCTCCAAGCACTCAAGTTTCTCAGTCTTCCTTAGCAGGTTGTCAAAGCAATTTTCTCAGTATGTAGCAGCTCAACCTAACTCCATCTACACAGCAGTAAAAAACGTTTCAAATTTGCTCTTCTTTTTTAAAAGTCTCATACTGAACGTCAAGGCGGTGATTAAAATCAGCATGTTTTGTGCATACACCAGAATTTTCTTTTTGGAAGGGTTGTTTGTTCTGAAGCTGCCCACACAGTACCTCCAAACAGCTGTCCAGCCTCCCCCCAGCTCAGAAGCGATTTGAGTATGTGATGTGAAAGAAGTATAAAGAGGCTGGAGTGAGGGCCGAATTTTTGTTTGAGTTTTCTTTTCAGCTCCTCTTGTGTCAAACCTTCAACCTGCTTTTTGAACTTGGGGGAGGCTAAAGAGCAGTTTGAGGATGCTGTTTGTAGCAGGACCCATTGGGCTCTTCTTAAGATTTAATATCCTGCGCTTTGCTATGTTGAGTAGGCAAATGAGCAGGAGATGAAACAATATATGTAGTTTGATATTGGGAGCTACTCTTAATCCAGCTGCATTTACTGTAATATTACAGAGTAAATATGTTGTTGCTTGTCTTTAATATGTAGTTGGAAATGGTTTCATTTCCAACAGATTCTTTTCTTCCATTAGATGATAGAAAATATAATCTGAACAGGCTGGTGGTGTTTTTGTTTTTAAAAAAGCAACCCTAATGACAGATCAACAACTTATCAGTTTTAAAATCATACAGCTTTTCTAATTTAGAAAAGTGTTTTTAAATGCTTATGGATAGATTACTGGAACCAGTAGTTGGGCATCAAAATAAGTGATCTAACACCAAGGTTGACTCCTATAGCACCTTTTTCATAATGAAGAGGTTTCTACATGTACCATATAGAAAGTATATGAAGCAAGTACATTTACATTATTATTATTTTTTGGCAACAACAGCAGGATGAAAGGGAGTGTTTTCTCCCCCTTTGAGCTTAGATTTTAAAACCTAATTTCTCTGCAAGTATTAGATGGGAGTGAGTTCCATTGATTTTGCAGAAAGTTCAATTTAAATGTGCGTAGATTCAGAATTTTGAGTTTTAAAATAATTTAAGACTCTAAAGATATATGTTTGAAACAAGCCTATAAAAGTTGGGAATTCTGAAGCATTGTGTTAAGCTAGCTAGACTATAGTGGCATTGCAGCATGCTGCATAAAGCTGAATATGGGTGAGCGAAATATATTTCTTTGTCCTCTTATAATTTCATCTTTACAGTTTACTTGAAGCTACAGTTGTGCTGTAGAATAATCAACTAGTTTTGGTCTGTGGTTTTAATACCAAATTTCTGTTTTGAATATGAGAACTTATTTTTGGCTAGCTTTAACAATAATAACAAACATAGTGATCTCAGGTTTTACTTAATATACATTTCACAATAATAGTTATCTGATTGACGTGTGTGCATTATAGACCTAGCTCTGTGTTGCCCATATTTTGGAAATGTGCAAAATCAGAGCATGAATAAGATGCAAAGAGGACATAAAGGCAGTCTGCTTTGTGATTTCCTTATTTCCTTAATTCTTATGCATGCCTCTGAAAGTCCATCGTAGGTGATAAATTGATTTCTGCAAATAAGTACTTTAATGAATCATCTGTATGCTTCCTAATTAACTAATTTGCTAAATGTGAAAAACAAGATTTAAAATTATCAGAGGATTCTGAGTAACTTAAGGATCATTGTTCATATGCGGTCCTAAAAATTAAACAGACATCTTAATTTTTAAATACAGTGCTCAATTACCATAGAAAGGAGTGATTTATTTTTTGACAGTATATATTCTAAAAAGTGGGTTATAATAGAAGCTATCTTCCCTTAAAATAGCCAGTCGTGTGAGCCATAATGTTCATTGATAGTAAAATCAATAGAGCATTGATTCTGGAACTAAATCCTTGGAGACTTTTGTTCAGAATAGCAGACGTAGCCTGGTAAATACAGAGTGTGTTTAGTGCATGAAATTTTCATGTGTCAGATCTGGACGCATATAGAACAGATTTTTAATATATTGTGAATTTAAGTGTGGATTATCAAGGTCTATGATAGTTCCAGAAGATAAATATTTAGCATTTCACCCCCTTATTAGTACATAACCTTTAATGTCTCTCTCTCTCCCCCCCCCCTTCACTCACTGTTTGGTAGCAGTGATGGGGAGATGTTTTCGGTTTTAGTTTCAATAGTTTTAAAGGGGGAAAAAATCTATTTCATGCAAGCACAATATAAAGTATTTTAAAATTTTATTATTTGTTCACCATTTTTACTTCTTACTTATGTTCACATTTCAAATTACTGAGACATTCTGAAAAACCCCATGGTATTGAAATAGCTAGTTTTCTAATTCTTTTTGTTGCTCACACTAAAACAATTTTTCTAGGACATTTGAGACCCCCCCCCCTTTCCCTTTTTGGAGAGGAAAAACAGACATACTCCTATCATTATAGGCACGGCTTAAACACTTTTAATCTTTTATAGTGATGGCTTAAACTAGACCCTAATAAATACGTTTTGTTTCTGTTTTTATATTGCACATAACAACCAACAGACGTGGCAAAGTTATGTAATATTTATCCTACTAATATTCAGCAATGCAAATTAGCAGACTGTTTTGCTCTGACCAACAAATAACTAACCATTTGTTTAGAACAAATGAATCAGAGGGCATCTTAATTTTTTTCAATGAAATCTACTTTATACAAAGATGTAGGGCTTTTTTTTTTTTAAAAAAGGCAATTTTTTAAAAAAGAAATTATTCATTAATCTATCTCCAAGGTATCAATTTAATAACTATCAAAGTAGCTACTGCAGTTGTTGCATTTAAATTGATTTACACGTCAAGGCTGGCAGTTTAGCAGCTGCGCTATTATTCCGATCGGTCAATTTACTTGAGAAAAACCTACTACTGAGTCCTACTGACCTGCATGACAATATAGGCCCTATTTCTATTCCTGTAATTAGGCCTGCGACTAACTCAGAATATTTTTAATTAAAATATTTTGGTCAATGTGTTGCACCAAATTAGGCTTTTCAGTGCCGATTTAATTCTGGAAATAGCGTGATTAGAATATTCAATGAGTCGTGCTCCATTTAGGATTAATTTTAACATACAGTATTTTAAATGCCTCAGTTCTAAATCTTCCTAATAATAGGCTTGTCAGGTTTCTATACTAAAAGTTATCTACTTCAGTGGTTTATGCAGTTAAGAGTTGTGTGTGCGTAAATGATCAGTAGTAGAACTGATTTCAGGAATAATAAATGTAGAAAGAATTTATTTCTAACAAATGGCTTTTTATATGAAACATGCACACAAAGAAGGCAGAAAAGTCGCTAGAATAAAATGCAAACTTAGCAGCCTATAATGTTTTAAATTTCATTCCTTTAAAGAAAATGCCAATCACTTGTACATTGCAAGTCATTTCTAAATTAGTTTTCATGTCAAAGGAAAAAAGTTTAATAACGTTACACCTCTGTTCAACAGGAACAAGGTTGTTTTTCCCCTTATTTTTCTAAATTAAGGAGTCAAAGCTAGCAAATGGATTTGGTGGTTGTTGCTTCCCACTTAAAACCATCCCTTTGTAATTCTTTTATTCTGGGAACATGACCAATGATTGACAGGTAGGTTGAACATATGGTTCATTGTAGAGTAAAAACATTTCTCAAGTGAATCAATTGGGGGTGCTGTTAGAACAGTAGAGCTACCCTTTTTATGCAGTCGCTGAAGAAGATTCTGTTTACCAGGAGCCCAGATTAAAATGTTGTTGTTGCTGCTGCTGCAGGAATTTAATATTTTTGAAAAGTGGATAAGTAAAACAGAATTTCCATACTTTTCTCTCTCTTTCTCTCTCTCTCTCTTAAAAAAAGCAAATCGGTTCATTTTAAATGCCTCATGAAAGCTTGTTTGTTTTTGCCACTGTAGGTATGATGATATTCTGATCAATGGGCTACCAGATTGGCGACAGCCTGTATTTTACTACAGACGAGTGAGGAAAATGAGCAATGCAGAGTTGGCATTGCTGTTGTTCATTATCCTCACAGTGGGCCATTATGCTGTGGTTTGGTCAATCTACCTGGAAAAACAACTGGTAAGCATCGGAAATAAGTTTTATTTAAAATCGCTGCAAAAGTGTTCATCACACCCACACCCTCTAAATTAGTTTCCTAGTAATTACAGACTGACAAACATTCCTCACTTGAATCCAGTAACTGAGTATGAACCCCTCAGCAAAGAAAAAAAAGCCTTTTAAATGATGTGCAACATTTAACAATAAAATGCAAACCATTTCGCTTTCTGTATTGGTGACTTTCAGGGATCTTTTTACCTAACCCTCCTTGCAAATTGCACAAATGCAGGTTTTGGGGGTTCTTCCCCCCCCCCCAGCTTCCATTCTTGATGTTTGAAATTCATACTCGCCTGGGCTTTTAATGTCTTAATGGAGGGTCCCTCCCAACACCCAAATTGAAGTGTCTTTCAAATGTGATAAATGTTCCAGGGTTAGAATGGTAAAATGACAGAAGCAAAAGAAATGTTTTAAATGTTGCTTCCTTCTTATCTGCCAGAAAGCAAAAGAGCAATGATTATTTACATGCAAAATTTGAACTTTAGCATCTGTTTGTTTGATTTTGTGTTTTCAGAGCTACCGTATTAAAGTTGTCATATGAGGAAAGAAGTTAATTTTTTTTTAAAAAAGAGAAACTTTGCTTGCTGTAGATATTTGCGTGACTGGCAGAGCTGGACTTCATGTGTGCTTAAAGAGTGGAGATGCCATGGCAACAGTTATTGTTAGATGATTTTACTTAATCATGTAGCTCCCCCCCCTTGCATTTGCATAAATGCTGTTCTGTTCTGCTCTTAATTGGAGAATCTTCCTAACAATTGCAGAGCACATGTTTCTGATAACCTCTAACAGTCCCCCCCCCCTCCTCTCTGTATTAGGATGAGCTGCTTAGCAGGAAAAAAAAAGAGAAGAGGAAGAAGGCAGGAGGGAAGAATATGGAAGAAGCGAAACTTGGTGTAGACAAGAATGAAAGGTGGGGAAGGAAGCGCTGAAATAGTTCTTGTCAGGCAGGCACATAAAAGTAGCAACTTCTGAATGTTTTGACACTTGGAAAAGAAGCTTTGCAGTGTTTGTTTAAAAAACACACACACAAAAATAACTTAAGCAATTGCCATTAGTTCTAATAATTTTTGAAACATAGCTGTGGGTTGATTGTATGAAATTAATACATTATTGGGGGGCAGGGAGGAAACCAGCAGAAAGTGTGGAAACTTCTGCTAATTTAAATTTTTCACTTTGAGGGGAGGAATTAACTGCAAGGAATTTATTGCATGCAGGATATTCAACGGGATCTTAATTTTCCAGACTTATCTGCTGTTAAGGGTAGCGTAGGTTATAAGCTGGCACCGTTTGGCCTTAGAAGCAAAAAAAGACATTAGGAAAATGTTCTCAGTCCTGTGATACAGTGCCCCCCCCTTCTTTAAAGCCAAGAAACAACATGGGGGGAAATAGTGACATTCAGAATACTCCGAAAGATACCACCATTCCTTCTATTGATTCATAGAAAGAAATAAAGGGTTTAAATAGTTCACACAGCAGGGGCATGAACTGGATCAATGCAGGATGGAGAGCACAGACCATTTTGCCTGTCTTCAGTTCTGATGACATCAGTGAGTAATGCTTCAGTGAACTGCAAATGACATTAATTTTTATGTATTGGTTTGTTTATGCTACAGACTTCATATCTGGTTGTCAGCGCTTGTGACTGGTTTGGTGGTAGTTTCTCTCCCTCCGCCCCCCGTACTGAAGCCGTCAAAAAGTCTGAGGGGTTTATTTTGTGAGGTGCAGGCAAGCCCAATGTTTAGGAAGGCCCTCTGAATATATTTGTTTTCTTGATTACGTTCTACATGGAAATATTTACATGGTTCCCATGCTGGGATGCTACTTTCTTTAGCCCTCATGTTCCTCATTGGAGGCCTTCATCACAGTGTATGCAACAAGACATATACACATAAATTACTAAATTATTATTGTTATTATTATTATTATTATTATTATTATTTCTCTAGGTTGCTAGAGAAGCCACAGTGGCAGGACCTTCTTCCATGCAAGCTGGGAATATGGTTCTGTTTGACAGTAAAAGCACTGCCTCAGCTATTTCAGGTAAAAATGCAGAGTTGTGTGTTTCCTTTTGTTTCCTTTTGTAGTTTTGGAAACGGTTCCACTTTTCGTTTAATTCTCCCACAGAACAGCATTTGGTTTTATTTTTAGGAGTCTTCTGCCTTTGGCCAAGTAACTATTTTGAGCCTGGAGAATGTTTCATAGTTGTAAAAACAGTGGAGCCCCAATGGTTCCCATATAGCAATGATAAACACTGAATCATTGAGAGCTCAGCTAAATAAATGGAAAAGGAGGGGAAAGCGTCACTCCTAAAATGAGACTACTGAATCAGCAGCAGTGTGTTGAAAGACTTGCCATGTATATTGGACCCTAAAGCATTAAAATATGAGTAATTGCTCATATTTTATAGCATTGGTATATGAGTAATAAAAATACATAAATGTGAGCAGTAATAATTCAGGTTTCAAAAAGGTGGGAAAGCAAAGTATTATTTAAAAAGAGTGCATTTATTGTCATTACTCTGGTTTTTCTTCTTCTTCTTCCTCTTTACCAGAGTACAATTTTAATAAATTATTTGAATGTCTTAATGCCTCAAACTGTACATTATCCCTGAGTTAGGGAGATGTTCAGAACCTAATTTTGCATAGTCTGCTGAAGTGTGTCTGTGTGTGTTCCTAAGACTTATAATTGGTTCTTGGCCAGTGTTATAAAACAGTACTGTACAGTATTACAAGATTGGTGCATTTGTGGTCAATTTATTAAGAAATTTATTAAATTTGGTTGAGGTGAGAAAGCAACACTTCTGTTGCCTAAGGTATCATTGTACAAGATCTCCTTTAATAGCTTATTAAGGCATTTTAATTTTACACACACTTCTCTGTATTTGGTATAGACCATGCAGAGCAAGACAGGTTAAGTGTCAAATCTGCCCATCATTAGCAACCTATTAACCCAGACCTTGATACTGTGCCGGTATCTACATGGATAACAGAGCTCTTACAGGCTGTGCTAGTGCTGGCAGATGTAAATTAAAAGCTAAGAGGACGAAGCAAAGGAGTAGAGGAGAAAGTTTTTAGCCTCTAAATCTCCCATGTGTGCAATGGATAGTTTTGAGCTTGTGTGTGACTGCAAAGCCTCCAGAGAGCTGGAGGACTTGGTAGATCAAGTTTATTCGACCCTTTGCTAGATAGACAAGCTCATGAAGAAACTGCTGGTTCCTGGTAGGACTTGAAGCAGCGATGTCTAGTTGGAAAGCCCCTCTTGTCTCCTGCTCCTGACTCTGTGAGCAAGTGAGAACCGGCTCTTTGATTGGTCCAGAATGCATATCTTCTAGCCGGGGATTCTATTTTGACTTGTCTGCAATTGAGAAAGAAGTGTTGATAAGCACCACCACAATGTTGGCCTTCTAGTGTTGCCTTCCAGTATAGATCATAATGGGGATGTGTTGCAGAGACTGCTTAGTGGATAAGGAAGTTTGGTTAGAGGAGTATGGCAAGCTTCAGGGCCTGCATGGATGCAGTATGAGGTGTGTGTGAAAACCATTTTTGTACTGGCTCTCTGGGTCCAACCTGGGGAGTTTGGAATTCTGGATCTCTTAAATTCCTCCTTGTCCTTAGTGCTGGTAAATGCAAGATCGGTGAATAGATAATTTTGCCTCCAACCTAGTTGGATGAGATAAGTAGACCTATACTAGCCTAACTTGTGTCCACCATCAACTTGGGCCAGAGATATATGAGGTAGGGATGGTCACAATGCATTGTGGCTATTTTACCGTATACAGGTAGACTGGTCTTGATTGGTTGCCCTGGCGTTGGATACCAGGGACTAATTTGGGATATTTCCGGCTACGTAGCATTCTTTCAGCTGGTGCAATCATCTTGAGACTGCTGTTTGAGATGCCCTGATGAATTGTACTGGGTCACTCCAGTATACATGTTCAGACCTCCTTGTCTGGTGCAGTTCATGACACTTTGTGGCAGTTGTGGAGCTATGCCAGTTTGTATTGGGCCTTGCACATGTAGAACATGTGCTGGATTTGCTGTTCTGAGCTGGACAAGAATCTGTTGACTGGGATAGTAAGGATGGTCTACATTTGAAATGTTATGGATTCTTCAGGTTTACAGAATCAGAATGCAGCAAAGGAAGTAACAAGAAATTCTGGAGAGAGGCCAGTCCACATCTTGGTCATTATATGGCATAACTGTTCACTGGTGTGATCAACATAGAGCTCCCCTCCCCTAAGTACTCTCTTTTTCTCTTTTCCTCCCCCGTCCCAGATCTCAGCTCTATAATGAAGAGCTGGGATACATGGTACTTTGCAACCTGCTGCATTAGGTGAATATATCTTGCTAAGTTCTCCTAGTTGCTGTGTAGGCTCTTAGGCTCTGATGGATGGTGATGCAACTTGAGTTTTCCATGACAGTTTTGCATGATTCTTTCATGGCAAATTGCTCATGTATTTCCCAATTACCGCAGTAAGATACTGCTGTTCAGTCAAAATCTATATCAGAAATGTTGAAAACAGCCTCTTCTCTAGTAGCTTGTTTGCATTTGATTTGGGTTCCCTCAGCGATGTTGATGCTGCTGAGAGTTGTGGAGGCTGTTGCATGCTGTTTGGACTCATGGGGAAGACCAGTCTGACCAGACAGTGGTCATCTGGTTAGAAACATAAGTGCCTCATTGAAAGACGTTTCCTCCTGCTTAAAGGATAAGGTGGAAAGTTGGAAATGTGAGCTCAGCTTTGTGGGAACAGGCACATGATGATGTTGTAAATGCTGTTCAGTGTTGATATGAATAAATGGTAGTCATTTGTAGCCTTAGGAATAGGTGTCATCAGTATGCTAGTGTCACCCATCTCTTACTTTCCTGCAACTCAGTTCTGCCCTTAGTCAGTGTAGGAGGTGATAGTTGGGTGGAGGAGGGTAAATTCACTAGGCCCAATGCAAGGTGTGAGTTAAAGCCTTTTGAAGCCCTTTATGGTCTGAGACATTCCCACCTTAAGACCTAACTCCCTCTGTACCAGCCCCTGAACCACTTGCATTTGACAAGCCGGGTCCATATATTCTTATAACATGAGATTAGGACATCTACTGCTAGGAGCAGGACCTTGATAGTAGTGGCCCCAAGGTTATAGAATACCTTTTTGTTGAGGTTAAAGGATTTTCCCTCCACATTTTGATTTTTTGGGGGGGAAATGTATTGATCACTATTTTCATTTTTTTGTAAGAACTCTTTATTTTGGCAAATCTGCTCGATTTGACTTTCGTCAAGGAGCGAGTGGATTTGTTATTGAAGAAATTTTTAAAAAATTATTACAGTGGTACCTCGTGTTATCTACCGTCCCCCTTATGAATGCTGCGGGTTACGCACTCCGCTAACCCGGAAGTAAATGCCCCTTGTTGCGACCTTTGCCCCAGGATGCGAGCAGAAGTCGTGCTCCGGCAGCGCGGCAGCAGTGGGAGCCGCCATTAGCGAAAGTGTGCCTCATGTTATGAGTGGTTTCCTGTTACAAACGGACCTCTAGAACGGATTAAGTACATAACACGAGGTACCACTGTACAGTGTTTTGTTTTTACCTGTATTAAGCTTCTTCCAGCACAGCAAAAGAAGCACTTTGCTGTTTGTTTAAGGACAGTAAAATTCGCAATGGTGAGAGAGGTTGGAGCATATTTTTTTCCAGTGATTGGGAGGATGTTTGTTACTCCCTATGCCTGATGGAAGCAGAATAAGGAGGGAAAGTACATTCTGCAGCAGAGAAAGCTTTCAAAGGCTAAACCCCACGCAGAGAGTATTTGTAGTTTATCCTCAAGGTTACAAAGGCAGCGATGATAGCAGCAAGATTCCAGTCTTCAACATGAGGAGCAGGCTGTTGTAGCCAATGTTGTAGATAAAGGGGGCTCCTAGCAGCCAAAGCCGTGTGCTCCCAAGAAATCAGTCATGCACTGGGGCAAAGCACAAAATAACAAGCGTTATTTACCATGCCTAAGCTCACCCCTCATTAAAGCACATTTGTGGGGGTTGAGGAGAG
Organism: Podarcis cretensis; assembly: GCF_951804945.1. NCBI lineage: Eukaryota > Metazoa > Chordata > Lepidosauria > Squamata > Lacertidae > Podarcis > Podarcis cretensis. The sequence continues at coordinate 23,465,895 of NC_137181.1, forward strand.
CAAGGTTACTTCCTTCCTTCAAAGTTCTAAGCAGCTGAATTGGTTTTCTTCTGACTGTTAAAGGACAGAGATGATTCTTTGTTCTTGAAACCAAGCAATGAGTTTCCTCCCTCCCCTGCCTCTCCCTGCCCAATTAAAACTGTGTTTTGACGGTGATTTGGTTCTAGAGGTCTCCTGCGAGAGTGGAAGTTGCCTCTGCTTGTTCATGGGTGATGTTTTCTCCTTCAAGACCCATCATGCCACTTCATGCCATTCTGAAAGGCTTCTCTGGAATGGCTTTTGCATGCATGGGGGGCTGTGTGGGGAGGACCAACATACAGGGCTGAAGCAGAATTGGGCGTTGGTAACAGTGGTAACGGGGACACAGGTGGCGCTGTGGGTTAAAGCCTCAGCGCCTAGGGCTTGCCAATCGAAAGGTCGGCGGTTCGAATCCCTGCGGCGGGGTGCGCTCCCGCTGCTCGGTCCCAGCGCCTGCCAACCTAGCAGTTCGAAAGCACCTCCGGGTGCAAGTAGATAAATAGGGACTGCTTACCAGCGGGAAGGTAAACGGCGTTTCCGTGTGCGGCTCTGGCTCTGGCTCTGGCTCTGGCCAGAGCAGCGATGTCACGCTGGCCACGTGACCCGGAAGTGTCTCCGGACAGCGCTGGCCCCTGGCCTCTTAAGTGAGATGGGCGCACAACCCCAGAGTCTGTCAAGACTGGCCCGTACGGGCAGGGGTACCTTTACCTTTACCTAACAGTGGTAACAGTCACCCACACCTACCCCTTGTGTTTGAGCAGAAGCGCTTTCCATTTAACTCAGGATTGTTTTTTTTTTTGGGGGGGGGAGGTCTTTGGATCCAATCCTCTATCTTGTTTAATATAACATAAAAGAAATGTGAGTGGCAGGATATCCATTTACATGAATCACGTTGCAAAGCTGCTACCCGCATCTGATTGTCATTTATCCAACCACACGTTTTTCATTGCTCCTGCCCCTTTTCTTTTCCCCCTAACGGGGGGGGGGGGTTGCGTGAGGGGGGTGGGGGGAGGAAGGAGGAATACACGAAGGCACTTAAAATAATTAAGGTAGTTCTTTACTTGAGAAAACTGCTTTGTATGCATGTCCACAGGTTAGCCATTGTCATTTTTACTGTTCTCTGCTATGCCAGCTGTTCTCTGCTCTCTAGAGTTGGAAGAAAAATGGTGTGCAGGTTTCAAAGCATAATTTTTTGAGAGCTTTATTTTTAATTATTTTGTGGAGGATGGGGAGGAGGTAGATTAAGATGGATTTCTGATGCGCAGGGAACTGATGTGTACGTTTAACAAGTGGGGGGCAGCTGAAGTGCCATTTAGGCATGCTTCCAAATCTTTGCCTCTCAAGTGAAGGCGTCTGCAAGTCTTCCTTGCACTGGGATCTCGGGAGGGCATCTCAGGTGCACTGATCTCTCTGCGCATGAGATTTGCAAATAGTGGCACTGGAGGTCTTTCTCTGCAACCTTTCTTTTGTTTAATTTAGATGCTGAGGTCTGAACCTGGAACAGGGGTAGGCAACCTAAGGTCCATGGGCCGGATGCGGCCCATCGCCTTCTAAATCCGGCCCACAGATGGTCCGGGAATCAGTGTGTTTTTACATGAGTAGAATGTGTCCTTTTATTTAAAATGCATCTCTGGGTTATTTATGGGGCATAGGAATTTGTTCATTATTTTTTTTCCAAAATATAGTCCGGCCCACCACATGCTCTGAGGGACGGTGGACCGGCCCAGGGCTGAAAAAGGTTGCTGACCCCTGACCTGGAAGCATTTCCTGGCAAAGCTCTGCTATGAATCTCTGGCCTCTAGAACAGGAGTGGCCAACCTTTGGCCCTCCCGGTGGTGCTGAACTACAACTCCCATCATGCTTAGCCTTTAGCCATGTTGGCGGGAGCTGATGTGAGTTGGAGTCCCAGCAATCTCTGAAGAGCCAAAGGTGCAGGAACTTGGTGCAGGGAAATGACGTTTCCCCGCTCTGTGATGTGTTGATCAGCTGTCCTGCCATGTCCTGTGTAGAATCCCCTCAGATAATTTGGATGGCCTTCTATAGGCTAAAGCTACATCGGGGTGGGGGGTGGGGAGAGGAGGTTGGCCTAGCATTCCAAAAGTGTATGCTCTCAATTTTAGTTAATTACAAAAACTGCCTAGATAGCTGACCCAATGAAGCCAAGCAGGGCAAAGGGAGCAAAAAGATATTTGCTAGTCTGAAGTTGTAAAATTCCCCGCCCCGCCCCCCCATCCTCAGATTTGGTGCTTAGGTATAGTCTATTCATAAAGCACCACTAGCTTTACTGTGCATTGAGAAACTGGTAAGCACACTGCAACACATGAGGGGACTTGCAGAGAATTCTTATGCTGTGCTTTCCAAAAGAGAATTTCCATGACACTTTCCCAGCCTGAGCTTTCCTTCTCCCTCCTGCATTGCCACAGTGTCTAAGGAAGTGGGAAGAATTCAGCACCACACACTTCTGAATCTTCTGTCGGTGCAAGCATTCCAGCTTGCCGCACAGAATGACCCCCCTCTCCGCCCCCCCAGTGTGGTTCCAGGAGTTCTCATGCCTCCCAACCAATTTTGGGGCACACAGAGGAGAAGGAGAGGGGGAAGCCCTGTTGTCCAACTGGAAGTCTTACTCAGGGCTTTTGCAGATGGGACTTATCTGTTGAATCTCAACCTCTGTTTTGTTGGGAGGGGAGGAACCCTTTTTTTTTACCTTAGTGTCCCTCCTTTGAAGCACCAGTGAAATATCAGGTCCTGCTAAAAACCTGGTACTGTAAAATACCGTATTTTTCGCTCTATAACACGCACCAGACCATAACACGCACATAGTTTTTAGAGGAGGAAAACAAGAAAAAAAAATATTCTAAATGAAATAGTGGATATATGGTTTTTGTGGTTCATGCTGTGGCCACAGACATGTGATCTGACAGTGAGTTTGGAGTAGCCCAATGCAAAAATCCTGAGGATCCATGTGGATCCATGCTTTGTAACCACGGAGGAGGGAAGGAAGGGGAACCAAGGATCCTCTGCTCATGACTGCAGCAGATCCCCCCCCCCCGCCACCCGCAGGCATTCGCTCCATAACACGCACAGACATTTCCCCTTACTTTCTAGGAGGAAAAAAGTGAGTGTTATGGTGCAAAAAATATGGTAAGTTATAGGAAAACGACAAGCTGTTCTGTTGCTGTGTGAGACAAGAGTAATACTGCCACACATTGAGAAGTGAAAATTGTTTGTGAACAACTGAAAAATGTGCATAGTGTTGAGATGGGTTTTATCCTTTTGTGTGCTTTTTAAAATAATAAATCTGTATTAAAAATGCAAATTGATAACAGGTTCTTGATCTCCCCCTTTTAATTGGGGTAGAAAGTAATTTTTTTAAAAAAAAATCAGAACAGTTCATTTTGAAAGCAATATATGGGTGATAGAATTGACTTCTGCTTCCTGCAGATTTTATATGAAACCATTAAACATTAACTTGAATCCCATAATGCAGAGTTAGTGTTATTGCTCACAAAGGCTGCAGTCCTTAGCACTTCAAAGCAAGGGCCATTGACTTCATTGGGGCTTGTTTCCAAATAAGCCCAGTTAAAATTGGGTTGAAAGTCCATTAAAGAGCCTGGTGAACCAGAAGTGGACTTGTTTAAAGGAAACCAGTGCAAACTGAGAATCTAAAACAGAACACAGCTGCTAGTTAGAATGAAATCTGTAATTAACTATCCGTGAGTGTAGTTGCTTCACTAAGCGATGCTCGTTGCTTCACTAAAACGAATGTTAAAACTGTGTCTTCCAAGCATGGGTCAGAGGGAGTGACTTTAAAAACTTGGATTTCTGAAGTACTATTGTTTTCCCTTTTTCTTTGAAAGAAGTCTTCATTTGCAAAATGCAAGCTTGCATTCACTTTGCATCAAATTTCTGGATGCCAGCAAAGCTCCACTATGCATCTTTTATTTGGGTTACTACAGTAATGAAGCAGGAAAATTGCTACCTGGTTTCTACAAAAATGATAGGCCTTTAAAAGAAAATGAAGCTGTTGCATTACCTGCAGATCTTCAGCAGTGAGGTCTAGTGAAGACTTGGGGGGAATATACACCACAAATGTCTTCAAAATTCCCAGTAAAATGAATGGGAGCAATGAAAGAGCATGGCTGCGTAATTTCTGGAGCTAGGGCAGAGTAATTTCCTATTGGATTTGTGTTGGTAGGAGGCAATTGCTTCCACTTTATAAAGAGCTGTATAGACTATATAAATACAGCACGGTGTGATATAATATACTCTGCCTCCCAAAGCTGTTTCTAATTGTTTTAATTTATTGTTTCACACAATTCTTAGCTGTCTTACAGAAAGGCAGGGTATCCATTCTCTTATAAATTAAAGGATGGAGATGGAAGAGGTTAGTTTTTGTTTTATTTTTTAAAAAAGAAAAGAACACAATGCACACAACCAAAAAACTTAGGCTTGTATTCGCTAACAGGGAGGACTGGGTTAAACACTCTCAGTTGATTTCATGTAAACCTGAATATATTAATTATTCTTACGCATGTACTAGCTGGATGCTGTTCAAGTCAATGACCTGTAGGTGTTCTAATTTCATGACAACATTGTAATTACTTGGGAAAAACATTAATTCTGTAGATACTCGCCACTGTTCTGGAACAGTTTGCTGTTCTTGTTGTTGCTTTTTTCTTTTTAAAAAAAGGAACAGTCCAGTTAGCCAGCAGTCAGATTGTTGGTTTTGTTTTGTTTTGTTTTAAAAAGAATCTTAAAAAGCTGAAGCGCATTGTCCTTGACAAAGCTGTTTAAAATGCCTCCGTTTTGCATCCTTAGCTATCTATTTGTGTGTTTCGTTTTAATTTACGCCTCTCTTCCTATTGTGATGTGAGGCAGATGGAAGGATTATATCTAAGAAACACATCGAAGGAGGGGCCCCTCAATCGTTACTGTATACTCAAGTAAACAAGACTATTTTGCAGGGAGTCAATTGTATTTGAGCATTGTTATTTATTTATTTTTGCAGTCCAGTAACTTGAGTTCTGCACTGTGTGAGACAAACCTTTCTACCTTCTGTCTCGCTCAGTGCAGAACTAAGAAGCTGGGGGATTTTATGAAGGGAAGATAATAGTTTTGCTTGAACTTTGGGTGGTCAACAAGGAATATTGTCAAGGTTGTCACTGGCAGCCTGTGGACCAGAATTGCTTCAGAGGCTAAATCCAAATTTTAATCAAGACTTAGAGGTCATACTTTTTTGTCCATCGCTAAATAACACAAAATGGTTTTAAAAGATCAAAATATTACGTATCTGGTTTTATTTTGCATTTAATATCTTTCCTTTGGCATTGGTTAAAAGTAGAACCTGGGAGACAAGAGTTCAGAGGTCACTGGCTGACCTTGAGCCAGTCACTGTCTCTAACCCCAACCTACCTCACAGGGTTGTTGTGAGGATAAAATAGGAAAGGAACAACCCCCACTTTGAGCTCCTTGGAAAAAAAGTGGTATATAAATGAAGTGAAAAAATAACAATAAATAAAAATTATAGAGCTTGATCATCCATGAAAGAGCCAAGCAGTGCAACAAAGTTTATTTATTGGTTTATTTATTGCAGTTATACCCCACCTTTTTCTCCAAGGAGCTCAGTGTGGTGTATACACAGTGTTAGAAACTGAGATATGAAAGCTAGGAGCTAAATGGCAGATTAAACCTAGGTTATGGGCACCGCAACGGAGGGTCTAGGCACGGTTTTTTAATAACAAGAATAGAAAGCTGAAAATGAATGAACTGCAGCTAAAATATTGTGTTCATTTTTCACATGGTCTAGTTCTTCCCCTGCCCGCCCCCCTAATATTCTTAAGAGGGTCTCTTCTCCAGTCTTCAGAGAGCAGCTGGAAGTGGGGAGGCAGAAAAAGGTCCTCCTTTCATTCCAGTAGTGGCAATACTGCGTCCAGAGCTCAGAAACTGATCGCATTAATGAAATTCCCAGTCGCAAAACGTGCCTAGAACAATGGGGGTTTCAAATGCTGGGTGTACATGGTTCTCTTCCTTTCTCCTTTAATCCCTGTGAGGTTGATTAGTCAGAGAGGCAGTGCCTGGCCCAGGGTCCCCCATTGAGCTTCATGGCTGAGTGGGGATTTGAACCCTGATCTCCCAGGTCCTATTTCAGCCCTTTAACCCCTACATTACCCTGGCTCTCTATCTCTTATCCATCTCTAACCCAATATTTTGTACACCGGTTCTCAGCACTGTCTAGGGAAGAGTATTTTGCATCTCCTTGGAATTGTCTGGTGAATAATGAAAGCAAACCGCAACAATACAGAAGTTGCCCATCCTTGATCTAGTGAAATGCATGGCAGAATGAAATGATGTAATTGCCATGAAAGCAGCAGTGGTTGTGGGAGAATCACAGTGATTGTTTTGAGTTTACAGTACATGTAAAGATGTGCATATAGATAAACCACAGCTCGGTAGTAGTACACAAAGCTTGCATGCAAAAGGCCTGAAACCCTGGATAGCTGCAGCCATGCAGTGCAGAGAATACTGAGCTATGTTGGCCAATGGTCTGGCCCATGTATAAGGCAGCTTCCTAATTCCCTGTGCATATTTTTATATGATATATAAATTCTGATACTTATCCGGAACAGAGAGAACATACGTTCTTTTTCCATTTTGATTGCAAATTTAGGGTTATAGCTGCTTAGGTTCATTACAATAATTAATATGGATATCATGATATGATGATCCAGTATTAGTTTGTGAGTTCAGACTCTCAGTAGAGAAGAGACTCCATATTTTAACTGTCTTCTGCTTGATCAGAAGAAAGTGAAAAGATCCAGCTTCATAAAACAAAAAACCCACATTCTGCATTTGGTCACTTAACATGCGATGGTGACCAGTCAAACTATAAGTGTATCACAATTATTTATTTGTGTTTGCCCGCTTTGACTACTGAAGATTCTGTTTGGTTTCCTCCTCCTTTCTGTCATTCTCGTCTGAGTCTCAGTTCCAATTGTTTCATGATTGACACGCCAGCAAGATTGACAGATACCCCTTAGAGTCTGATGTCTGGAGGTCGCATAAGCAATAATAGATTCTGTTCCAGATTTTAGCATCAAATATTGGCTTTCAGTGTCAAAGGGGTTAAAGTTAAATGCTGATTGACTGTGTCTAAGCTGAAGCCACAAGCAAAAAGCATCCATGGGATCTTGGTATTGTGCATTTGATGTAATCTCCGAAACACCATGTGGAAGATTTATAAATGATCACATTTTGGTAAATTACTACTAAGTGAATAAAATGCAACACAGTCAGGTGTCCTTGCACATGAGTGTGAAATAACTTTGATTGGAAAAGCCAGAATTTATTATATAAGATAGTATCTCTACATTTGTACATGTTTATGTACTTGAATCTGGAAAGGTCAAAATGCATTTAGTTTTGTTTTTTAACTATGTAAAATACAGTGTATTTTTTAAAAGTTTCCTGGGCTATTGCTTATATGTGCACATGATCACTTGATCTCTGAAGCCTCGAGCGTATACAGTGTCTTTATGAGATGAATTTATTGTGTTCACAGATAAGATATTCTGCAGTGGGAACGAACTAGATAGAATATCCCAGTTTATAGCCCATAGCAGCAAAACCTCTAATCCTCAATGGCAGAAACACTTCCCTGTTTCTTACTCCACCTTTACCCCTGCTCTCTGCTGCAAGATTGTCAGGTTAGCCTGACGACACATCATGCTTGAGCAGTATAAACCAGCATCTATTACGCGAATGCACTTCACAGCCATGGCAAAGGAGTCCACAATGCTTTTGGCTGGCCTTGACAAATGCTCACCTTCTGTGCAACTCTGTACATGTTTGCTTGGAAACAAGTCCTGCTATGTTCAATTGGGTGGGCCGGCAAAGCTTTTATTTTATTTAGTTATTTTTAAAACATATGTGTATATATAGATCATTTTATTAAAAGCAGTTTACAAAAATGCCCACAAGCAAGTCTTAATACAATTTATTTGTAAAGTTTTTTAAATTATTTAATTCTGTAATGTATCTAAAACAGAACAATTATAACGGATAAAATTAAAAGTTGAAAAACAAAACTATACAATAGGAACATTGAATGAGTAGTTGCACATGAGTCAAAGTAAAGACTGTCAACATTATCAGATCATGGAGTATCGTTCCTGAGTTTTCAGATCAGAGTTTCCTTTCTCCTAGATGGGCTACCTTCCCAAGTTGACAAGCCCCATTTGCCCCTCACTTCTTTCTACAGCCATAGCTGCCAACTTTTCCCTTTTCTTGCGAGGAATCCTATTCGGAATAAGGGAATTTCCCTTTAAAAACGGGAAACGTTGACAGCTATGCTCTACAGCACATACAGAAACTGCCCTCTTGGCCATTGGACCAACTATTCATCTCATCCACTCAATATGCCAGAGCCTATAGCCACATGCTGGGGAAGTCCCTAATTCACCAAGGGCTTGAGACCCATAGGCTACCCTCACTTGGTTTAACTGGCCAGTTGAAGCTGTTTCCCAGGGTGTGTTAGGGGAGGGGTAGTACCTCTGGTGGGAGACAACATCATGCTCTTTCAGGGGTAGTTTGTCCACCTTTGGCCCCCACCCTGCACTTGGCTCTCACCAGTGGCTCCTAGAAGCTGTAAGCATGCAATCAAATTATGTACTTCTGTAAAATACCTCACATTGATCTGTGCAAATAAGCAACTGAGTTGGAATGGTGTCTTGTGGCAGCCATTGATAGCATGCATTTGCACACTGTAGGAAGCCAGCAAGGAACGTAACATTTCAAAATCTGCAAACACAACATTTTTAATGATCTCAATTACATTTTCATGAGCTCCAGTGCAACTTCTTCATAGTTCCACTGTTTTGACTATGTCATGGTGCACAATTGTCATTCATGCTGTTTTCTCTCATGTGTAATGAATGTCACTATTTTAAATATTTGATTGAGTCAGCACAGGAATACCCACCCTCACCCAAAGTGATTAATTGATGGGGCTTGAATCTAATCATATAAAATGGTGTCATTGCAGCCAGCTGTTTTGAGATGCTAATATCACTACATTTCTTTTAAAGGATGCCAGACAACTGTATGTAGAATATAAAGAAGCAAAAATGAAGGAGAAAGAAGAGGCCCTGGCTAGAGCTGAACTGGAAACACTTCAGAGTAAGTTTTTATTTTTATTCACAGTCTTGATTACATATACCCATATATGACTGATGGCGGGGTGGGGTAAGATCACAGTTTTTCTCTCACAAATGTGTCCTCTGTGTTGCAGCAACTGCAGAAAACAAGATTGCTCTGAACCGACTTCACTGTAGTATGAAGTTGCTGCATAATAACATTTGGATTTCTGAATTCTCTGTAGAAATTTTAATGCATGCAAACAAATGGGTTGAGTAACAAATAACGTTGGGCAGAAATGCGATAGAAATACTAATAATTTGCAAGAGAAAATACCTAAGAAGTCTGCAGTGAAATAGCAGACACCGAGAGCCTGCCTTGGTTTTGTGGCTGCCTGGAAATAATTCAAATAATTGGTGGTGCATTTTATAGCAGTTCCAAATTGGTTTGACTTCTAAGTATTCTAAAATGCACTCAAAATTATATGCACCTGCAGAAATTGTAGATGCAAAACTTATGAGGCAAAGCTGTGACCCCTTTGATATTTTGAATTAGAACTTGGAGAGACAACTCTCCTGACTGCTTAATAAGCATGATTAACTGCATTATATAACTTACCAACCCATTAGGAAAAGCTGTGACTAATTTACTTTTTTCATTACAACCCACACATTTTACAAATTTCGAGTTTTCAATATTCCTGTATATATTATTAGCTTTTTGTGCTATTGTACACTTTCCAGTTTGCTTCATTTTATGTCCGTATTTTGACCCTGGAAAATACCTGTTTTCATCCTTTTCTGTTATAGGACAAACATTATGCAAAGTAACTTCAAATTGTAGCTGTCTAGTTAGCACTGTCCTGTGTGGCTTTCCCCCACAAAAAGTGAATGTTAATGTTTTTGTCCTGTATATAGTAGAAAGTAGGACATGAGGTTGATTTATTTAGAGGGATTTGCACTGGAGTCTGAGATAGCTTTAACTGGGTTAATGATGCTTATTATCTCAGCTGATAATGATAAAACGAATTGCATGGCATATCTTATTTATATAATTACACAATCCCACCCAATTTTCCTCCAAGGAGCTCCGAATGGCTTACATATGACTCCCACAAACCCATTTTATCCTCACAAGAACCCTGTGAGGTTGGTTAGATGGAGGGATGAGTGTCGAAAGGTCATCCTGTGGCAGCTTCATGCCTGAGTGGGGCTTTGGGCTTTGGGTCTCCATGGTCTTAGTCTGACAATCGAGCCACTAAGCCACATTGGCGGTCACTGCCAACTGTTTGAAAAGAACACTGGAAGAATGTGGATTCTTTAAAACTTTTATTTGGAATTACTTTAAAAATCTTAGCCGTTTAATTTACACATTTTCATATTATGGGTTTAAAACTTTTATAAACTGAAAATCCCTAAATGCCCATTCCATTTATCCCTGTATTCAGCTGTAAAGAGTATATCATGCTTCATATTGAGCTATAGAATCCATTTACAGTGGTACATCCGGTTGCGGACAGGATCTGTTCCAGAGCTCTGGTTGGATCCTGAGGTTTCCGCAACCGGTGGGACTGCTTCTGTGCATGCGGTAGAGTGCTTTTGTGCATGCACACATGGCAAAACACTTCCGGGTTTGCCGCTTTTGCAACCCAAAGTTTACGTTACCCGAGGGTAATGTAAGCCAAGATGCTACTGTATATCTCTTACTGTGAAGCCTCTCTATTTAGAGTGAATCCTGCTCTGAACTTGAAAACCCATCCTGTGTTGTGTTGCTTGGGTATACTAGACCAGAGCATTATAGAATGGCTGTGTTTGGATATAACACTAAACTAGAGTTTCGCGTTATGTGAACCTTGGGCTTGTGAATTCTCTTCCTCTGGCAGGTTGTGAGGAGGAGCTTGGAAACCTACGCTTCTGATTTCAGTTAACTGCATTGTGATGCGTGGTATGGTTACCCTGGCAAATTCTGGTTAGTCTTAACTATGGATTAGGGAAACAAGCCAACTTCAAACCAACTTCATTTCTTGGTCCTACAAACAGTGGGACTAACCACACTTCTGGGTTCAAACATACCCCACAAACTGTGGTTTGTTGAAAATGGAAGCAAAGGTTTTCAATATTTTGGGAAGTGGAGAGGGAGCACCCAGGTCTGAGTCTCATGCACATAACACAAAACTCAAAACTATGGTTTAATGTTATGTCCAAACACATCCATTGTTGTGTTATATTAAAAGCTTTGTGTGCTGCAGGAGCTTCCTGCAGCCTATCAGAAGCCGCGCTTGAGTTTTCAAACATTTTAGAAGTTGAACGGACTTCCAGAAAGGATTCCGTTTGACTTCCAAGGTGCGACTGTATAAGTCCTAAAAAGAGAGCATTCTGGGAGCATGGCATGGCAGCACCAAAGAGAGCCCATTCCTCAGGCCGTTCAACTCAGACTTGTGAAATACCGTCCTGGCATAAAACACTATTTTAAAGGCTTGTTTTCTATCTGCCAGGCTTAGGCAGAGAAGCAGCAGCATTCCCACTGCTGAACAGGGTTTGGTTCTGGTTACACCAGCTTAAGTTACCTCAGCTTGCTTTATGCCAGCTTTTTGTGAGTAGGATTGCTCCCTGCATGTCTAAAATCCAAGTTGTAACCTCTTTTTTTGCAGCTGTGATCTATAAGCGTGACAACAGCTTTATAAAATTTGCGTTCAATAGGTGTTTAAATCATGTTTCTGGGCAGAGTTTGTGACTGTAGGTCAAATTTTGTTTTGTAGAGGAAAAGAAACCTAAAGTCAAGAAACCAAAATCTGAATTTCCTGTATACACTGTGGCAGAAACAAATGCATTTATACCATCGTATGATCATGGCGCTTCAATTGAAGAGGTTGAAGAACAGTTGGATGATTGGTTGGAAGAAAGGAACAAATCACTAAAAAGGAAGGCAAGCATATCTATTTTTTTTTTTTAAATTAAACAAAGTGTTTCAAGTCCAGGCAAGAAATGGATTGCTCAACACTGTCTTGCCTTTCTGGACAAATCAATAAATACCAATAAAATAACAACAACAACATCTTCAGTAAAATAGTCTTAAAATGAGCAATTGAAAAATAAGAACAGCCCCCTCAAATATTTTATTAAGGGTGGGGCCAAAGGGACCTTGGCCCCTAGGAGTTGGCTCCTATGTGGCCATCCCATTGTTGCTAGCGTAAGGAAGTGTCTGCACCAGTCGTGTTTTTTTCTAGGAGTAATAGATTGTAAGAGCAGTTGCTTTAAGTTTTGCAATCATATTCCTGATTACTGAGATCATGCTTTCCAGGCAAGGAAGGGACAAAAAAGAAATGGTTTCTTCTTTCCGGGGGCAGGCGGGGGTGGCAAATGCGCTGATGGAACTAATTGCCATTGAATTGAGTTCATTTTAATCATCGGGGAAAAGGCACTTAAACCCCAGTCCTATGCATTGTTTTGTTTTGTTATCTGGACTTTCGATTGTATTTGTTGTTGCATACTATATCTACATGTTCATTCTCCCGCTGTTAAGAGTGTTGCACTTTAATGCATGCAAATTCTCTCCTTGTGTATGAAAATCCATGCATGTTTTTGTGAGATTGGCTGTGCAAATGTAATTTCCCCCCTTTTCTCTCTCTCTCTCTTTTTAAAAAAATTAACCTGATATACACATCAGGAAATGGGACTGGTTTGCTCCAATAAGAGCTTGTTCCATTGGTCCTTAGGGCAGCTGTGTGCTAAATGTTCAAAGTTTAATTTTTCAGTTTTCTGTATTCTGCAGTGCTTACATTAGATTTCCTCTTGTAAAGTTTTGTGGGTCGGAGGAGGGTCCTTGGCAGGGAGGAAGTGCAAGAGTGAGTGGTTTGTTTGACATTAGAACAAAAAACTCTTCAAAGTGGGCATTACTAAGACATGAAAGACAGATGGATTCATAGGTGTGTGGCTCTACATGAGCCTAATAAGGCAATTGTGATTGGCAGCAATTCATTTACCGCACATTGAGGAAGTGAGTCTTGGGCACGGCAGGGAAGCAAAAGTGACCATTATCTTGGATTTGCAGAGCGTATTGCCAGTTACCAATGCATGAAGGAAGCCCAAAATTTTACACATTTTAGAAACCTTCTAATGAACCATGTGATTTTTGTTGAGGGCTTTATAAGACTGTGGCATCTGCTGCTTTCCAGTGACCAGTGTTGCTCATCTGCAAAATGGGAACCTATTGAAATTCAAATTCATTTAAATGTGTGTGCATATCCAACCAAGTTCTACTCTGAGAAGGCCCACTGAAATTAATGGACCTGAGTTAGTCATGGCTATTAATTTCACTGTGTCTACTCATGAGTATGACTACGGCTGGATGCAGCCCATGGTCAAACACCTGCAGTTGGTGGTCTAAGGGGACAGCTTTTTGCTTTTATGTGAAACCCGCAAGAATCTCTTGGCAGAGCTTGCTTGTTCGTCCGCATCATATTTTCTCGTTCGTTTAAATACGTTCGAGTTGCTGGCATCGTCACAGAAATAGCAATCAAAACAGTGAGAATGTGTTCAGCTTGAATCCCAGATCAGGTTTGCCAAAACATGCTCCCTCTCTGCTCTGACTCCAGTTAATAATATGGTGGCTCCTTAGATGGACAGCGGGAAGGTATACAATTAAATGGCAACAGAGTAATATGATAGGTGTCTTAATAGTATAGACAGAGCAACAAACCCATTTGATGAAGCAGGCAAGACAATGACATTTATATCTCTAAGTATCCCTTAAACCCTAGCAACAGCCTTTCCACAATACCATTCAAAGAGAAACCTGGCTGCAGATAAATACTAAGTAGAAGCTCACTCCAAACAAGGTGAGCTGCCTGTCCTTGCCTTCTCTGAACTAGAGCTAAAGAAAATCCCAAAGTAATTGTCTAGTGCGCACACAGCAGAGGAAACAAAATTGTACGTGATCAGACGCCGCCACCCTTTAGAGAGCTTCCCAAAAACAATACATTACCCTAGAAGAAGCATCTTGCAAAACAAAATCATTTCTAGTTCACCATCAATGTGTTCAGTTTGTTACAGCTCTTGTCTCACTTGCCCTCTCAAAAGGGTGTCATTGTCGCTTGCGAGGGAAGTTGCTTGTTTTTGAAAAGGGCAGGTTTTTCAGAAACTTCTAAAATTAAGTCCAAATAACATTTTATTTTTTACCGATTATGAAAAAGTGAAATGCTTAGAGAGAAGGCATCCTTTCCCTTGTAACATACCTCCTTCCTCTCTGCAGTACTTGCATAGCTCCAGTTGGTAGAGCACGAGAGAGAGAGAGAGAGAGAGAGAGAGAGAGGGATGAGGAAGAGGATATGGGAAGAAATTAGACACTTTGTGGGAAACTTATCAGGCCTTCTCACTTCTTGGCTTTTGCTGTTAAAACCTTTAAAAGAAAACAAACACTCGGGCTTTTAGTTAATTAAATTGCTGATTTCCCTCTCGGCTTGCTGCTGCCATATATGTGCATGTTGTTTTTGTTTTGTTGCTGTTAAATTTTGATTTTGTGTTTTATTTATTGCAAGTTTGTACATTGCCTCAGGCAACTTGTCGCTAAGGTAAAGGTAAAGGTACCCCTGCCCGTACGGGCCAGTCTTGACAGACTCTGGGGTTGTGCGCCCATCTCACTTAAGAGGCCAGGGGCCAGCGCTGTCCGGAGACACTTCTGGGTCACGTGGCCAGCGTGACATCGCTGCTCTGGCGAGCCAGAGCCGCACACGGAAACGCCGTTTACCTTCCCGCTGGTAAGCGGTCCCTATTTATCTACTTGCACCCGGAGGTGCTTTCGAACTGTTAGGTTGGCAGGCGCTGGGACCGAGCAGCGGGAGCGCACCCCGCCGCAGGGATTCGAACCGCCGACCTTTCGATCAGGCAAGCCCTAGGCGCTGAGGCTTTAACCCACAGCGCCACCTGCGTCCCGAACTTGTCGCTAAGCATAATGTAAATCTGAAAGCTTGGACCAGGAACTCCTAGTCTCTTTCTAATGTGATGATTGAAAGAAAGGTGATTTCAGAGGGTTTGGGTAAGGATGTGAACCCTCCTGATTGTGCCTATTTCCTGCATTTGAGCAGCCAGTCAATAAGTTCTGCCTGATCCCCCCCCCCATTTGCCCATCCTAGTACTTCATATTCTGCAGAGTACCCGCAAACATCTCACCTCACTGTCAAGCAGTTTCAGGATAAACAGTAATGCTCCATTTTTATTAAGTGCTGTGGGTGCCTTTGCAAGATTCAGAGATGCCATCAGTAGGTTCATGAAGAATTAAGTGAAGTTTCCATTGCAGAAAGCTTTTGGATTGATCTCAAATAGTAATCCCTAGTTTAAAACTACTACATATTTCAGAGAGTCTTCAGTGGGTTGGTTTTCCCTGTTTTGGGCTGAAAAAAGTCTGGCTGTCTTCCAAACTGAGCTCAATATGGAATCTCTATGTGTATTTAGTGATTATTATATCATCATTGCCATGCTAGATTTTGGATATTCTGTTTTGACTTGGATTTAAGAGTAGGATTTTTTAAAGAGCAGTTTATAGCATCCCATAATATGTAGATGTAGGTCTGCCAAGGTCAGTCAGTGCTTTCTTGCCGGGTTTTTTTTTTTAAATTATGTTAACTAAATAATTCACTAACATACCGTATTTTTCACCCTATAAGGCGCACTGGCTCATAGGACGCACTTCGTTTTTTGGGGGGGAAATGAATAAAAAAAATTTATTCCCTACCCCAGCCGCGGGGCTGGGGCGGGGGAAGCCCGAGCTTCCCCCGACCCCAGCCCACAAAACAGGCTGCCGCCCCTAGCCTTGCACGCCCGTTGGGCGCACAAGGCTTGCGCACACCTCCCCGAAGCACGGGGCGTCCTCCGGAGGGCGCCCCGTGCTTCAGGCTGCAGGCTGCCGCCCCAAGCCTTGCGCGCCCGGCTGCATTTGCCCCATAGTACGCACACACATTTCCCCTTCATTTTTGGAGGGGAAAAAGTGTGTCCTATAGGGCGAAAAATATGGTAAATATAAAACATCTGAAACACTAAACCATTCTTATGCTGACTTTTTTCTTTCAAGTGAACAGATAACAAGCAGTTAGTTTATTTTCGGCAGCAAGTTGTGTGTTTCGCTTCTTAGCTCAACCAAACCAAATTGATGATGATCTAAGGGTAGATGTTACAAATGACACAGAGTTGCTGCTGAAAAGGTCCTTGTTTTTATAATCTAGCCAATGAAGATTCCACCTTCTTACATTTATGCCTGTAAGGTCTGTTGGGTTCCTTATGCTCCACCTCAACTACTGAGATCTTTCAATGAGGTTTGAATTCTACCAGGGACTGAGCCTTTAGTGTGACAGATCCTGCCCCATAGCACTCCTTGCTGGTTTGGCAGAAGTAATCTCTTCCTTTCAAGAGCTGTGTTGTTCAGAAAGGCCTTTGGAAAATGTTTTTTTTTTTTTAACCAACTGTTCTTTACTGGTGTTTTTATTGACGTTATTGTAGTTTTATGTTACAATGCTACACACAGCCCTGCTATACATTTTATGTATATATTATAAAGTTTATAAATATTTAAGTAAATGTGGTTTATATAGTTGGCAGGTACTGTCTTCTGTGACCTTGTTTAGTTCTTCTTTTTTATTTTAAAGCCATTCAGACAAGTAGCCATCACCACATCCTATGGGAAATAAATTTATTTTGTGGGATGTGAATGTTTCATTTTGGTGGTGTTGAACTGACGTGGGTGATGTTGACTTTTTCTTATGGGAGAGTGAGCATGACTTACCAAAACTTGTGCATTTTGAAAATACTGCTCTTGCTATAGCCTACCCGCACCTGCCTTATGACAGGCCAAACACAATGCAACCTATGGATTATTTGATCTACATGCCTGAGTGTCCTATAATCAAATTTACTAGAGTATTTCACATCTTTTCTGAATTAAAACAATTGCCTGGAAGCTAATCAGAAATAAATGAGTTAATGCTTTCTGCTAAGTGCTACCAATTATATTGGCCTTTCAATTAAAAATTGCCTTTTAATTTCTTTTCCTTAAAATGGACTTGAGTATTTATGAACTATTTCTAATTGTGATGCTTTCTTTCCTCTTGAGCACTTGGTGCAGCATCAGGAATTTATGATTTGCAGAACAATAGGAAACATCTCTCTACATTGTTGTTGTTTGCAAAATGCAGCATATACTCCAATCTATATACAAATAGATATTTTTCAATTTATTCCTTTAATGTTTTGAAAGTGAAGAAAATAACATTTCTCTATCCACTATTGTATGAAAAATGTACTGTTAGCACTAAATAATAGCCACTTCAAAAGCTGCTTATATTTTGAATTTTTCCACAGTAAATTTGGCTCCCAAAGGATTTCTTGTGACTTGAAGCACTGAAACCACTTTTATGGCTCTGTGCTCATACTAGAACCCAGCCCTAACACCCATACATTATTCCAATCCTTCTTCTAGCTATGTAAAGCTTTTTCACGGCACAGGGGGAAGGGAGCTGCTTACATTTAGCATTTTAATGTAAAAGGAGCTAAAGAATAGTTAAGTCCAAGCTGAACTACTATTTTTTTGATGGACATAGCCAGGCTAAAATGGTGATGGGGAGAGGTGTGCCTGGTATGGTCTATTGGAGGAGAGGCAGCCAGCAATGAATATAATTGTTTTGTGCTGAATAAATGACAGGCCATGTGAAGCACAAGATATAGGTGAGGTCAATTTTTTTACTGTTTTTGGTCGAGATCGGAATATATTGAAGATCCATTGATAATGCCAGGCTGAACCTTATGGCATGCTCAGTATGTTAGGCTACATAGAAACTAAGTTTATTCATCTTGCTATTCACTATTTCTCTTGCTCCCTGCCTTATACTGGAGGTTGTCTGGATGCTTTTGATCACTAGGGTTGACCTTTCCCAAGCTAGGAACTCCAGCAACATGTTCTAAGGTTTGTGCAACTGGGAATAAGGCAAGGACAGAGGCCGGCTCTTGCATCCAGCAGCAATCTGCTGGCGGCTTCCCAAGTCCCATGATGAAAGCTTGAAGGCACCTCAGTGGCTTAGAGGTTTATGAGCTTAGATAGTGGTACTATACACGCAGGTCCCACTCTCTGAACTCAGTGTGTTTGCAGGAAATTGTTCAGTAGGTGAGCATTTGTATAACGAGCTGGTGCTTTCTGTTACTTCCTATGGGGACATTTCTAATCCGTGATTTGTCTGTTCTCTCTCTCCTTTCCTCCATGCTTTCTGCTGACAACTGCTGCAGCCAATCAGCAGAAGCCAAACAAAGGAAAAAATGGGTTTTTCTGACCCCTCTTGCTCCTTGATTTGTCCAGTCTCTCCCCCCGTCCCCGCCTTCTTCCTTAAATGGCAGGTGCAGGCAGATGACTCCATGACACCAAGTCCTGTTATAAAATCCTCACTGTGTGAAACCACGTCATCCGTGTCTGGATTCCTAGGACTTTCAAACAGCAGCTAGTTAGTATGAATCATTTCAGAGCCTTTTGGTGAAAACAAACAGGTAGCATTTGCTTCTTTTTTTAAGTGGTGACCGTAATACATTAACATTGGCTGGTTTGGGCTTTTGAACTGCATCCAAGCACCAACATGTTGAACTTGTGAAACAATTTTGAAGATTGTTGCATCTTTTTTTAAAAAATAACACTGCGAGTTCATAAATGTTTCCAATAGGACATGTAGATTTTTGTATCTGTGCTTTGGTATGTATGCTGTGGCTCTGCATAGATCTTTATATTGCTACCTTTTACTCTCTCTTTTTTATTATTTGTTTCCATTTAGAATAAATTATGACAGAGTAATTTAAAATAGCAGTTACAAGATCAGAAATCAGTGAGTTACGTTTTAAATTAATCTAAAAATAATACTTTATTCTTCTAGAACCGTGTCTGAATTTAGCCAATTTTTTTCATTCTTGCTATAATAAGCATCTTTACCGTAGATGAAAAATGAGGGTTTGTGAAATAAATACCAAGGTATAATTTTGTTGCTTGCTAGCTAGTGTGTAATGTCCTCTGCAATTCTGAGAATATGAAAATGGTAAACAGGGGTGACTAATTTAGCATAGCAAAGACTTGCCTGGTTAATAATTTGCACAACTGGGCTTTCTTTGTGATCCTAATAAATCTATATATGTTCTGGTTCTTCCTACTGATAGCCTTTTTGTCATCTGCCACATGCATATCAATTGTAGCTGACTTGGATGAGGTTTAAGAACAAGATGAATGAGTTGCCAAGGGAATCTGGCCTTAGGTTTTTTGTGGGTTTTTTTTTGGAAATTAGTTTTGTCTCAGGACTACAGCAAATACTGAGAATGAGCCAGGACTAAATAAAGCATGCGTATAAAATCGGACCAGTGCAAATATAATTGTGGACACACTATAGATCTGGATAATATTACAAGGGCAATGATTATCAACATTATAAACAGTTGCCATTGACGAAAATGCTGTAATAGGCTTATTCTACATAATTGAAAACAACTACTATAAATTAATCTGGCCAACATTGTAAAGTATTCAGAAACAGCATGGCTCAGAAATAAGCGTCTTAATTACGCTCTGTCTTGAGACTTGGTGGGGATACTCAGGAGATAGGAATGTCAGAATTGATATGTACTTAATTGGCCTAATTAATAATAGCCTCAAAGTAAAAAAAAATGTGACTGCAATGCCTGCTTTAATAGATTAAAAAGAAGCAGGATTTTCCTCATAGAAACTGTATTCACATCAATCATGTTTGTTGTACCAATCTAGATCAAACATGACTAAATGGGAGATTTTTATGCCGCAATGTCACAGGCAGTTTAGGCTGCCTGGTTAGATTGGGATAAGGTTGTGGATAGCTGGAAAGTAGCTTGAGTGACAGAGAAAGCAATAATTCTCCATCTCACTAGAGCTGGATGAGTTCTTTATGCTGTCGTAATCCATTGCTTATTACTTGTTTGGGATTCATATTCATATTCTCTCTTCCTCTTTCCCCTCTGCTTCTTTTAAAAGGAAAGAATGGGGGTGGGTTTTTCATGCAGATCCTGTTATGTTATTAGCCAGTTTTGTTCTAGTACTTGCAAATTTGTATATTAAAAAATGCTTGCTAAATTGTACCTTTCAGGGGAGGGCAGGTATAACATCTGTGACAGTGAAAGATGCTGTACATAGCCAGGACCGGCAGGGATTGCTGAGTGTAGCCTTTGATCCACGCTGCCTAATAAAGGATTGCTGGGCCAGTGGCGAACTGGGAGGGGCGTGGGAGGGTTAGGTAGAGGTCTAAGCTGCTTTAGTGCACACCTTCAAAACATGCACTGAAAACATCAAACCCATGCAGGTATACCTGCCAAGTAGCAATGATTACCTGCCTCTTTGGCAAGCGTACCTGTATGAAGAAGGCATGGGCTTGATCTTCTCTGTGTATATTTGCACAACGCCGTGTACACGCTCCCTGTGAAGTATGTACTTCATGACACCAAAGAATATATGAAATGACACTAGGCTGCTAGATTGAATGTTCAAGTCCACGGAGCAGAATCTCATGCAACCAGAGCAGGCACTTACTGCCAAAAAAACCTCACAAGAAATCTGGTAAAAAGGATCGGTGGGATGATTTTTACGTGGAAATGCAGTAGAAGGACTCTTTCCTCCTCTCCTTTCCTGCAGCACTTTCAGCTCCATTCAAATCACTTTTCTGCTATGTAGATGGACAGGCAGAAAGAAATTGGTGGAGGAGGGTTATATTACCTACCTTCCCGCTTGGGAACCCCCCCCCCCCCAAGGCTAACAGGCATTTGGTAGCAGCTTAGATTTGAAGACTCAGATCTGCTGTTGCTTGTAGTTTCTTCCTGATAGCCCTGTGCATCTGCTTTGGATAAAACATGAGTTCCAAGGCAAAGCAAGCTGCTTCGGAGGTATTTGGATCATGTCTGAACCTCAGCAACTGATCTGCAAGTGGTCGAAACCAAAGCAGACTGCTCCCAAATCCTTGGACCTGCTTTAGTGGGTGGTTTGCTTCTGTAAGCCCCACTCAATACATTTTTCTAAAACTTCCTGCAATCATTCCATAAAAGGAAAATAGCGGGGAGGGGAGGGAGAAAAAGTGGGGTGTAGTTTTGTGAGTGACGGCTCTGACTTCAAGTCAGGGAATGACTTCACCAGAACTCTCCAATCACCATGCTTTGGGGGAGGGATACTGAAGAGTAACATTGGGAAAGCATTCTGTTTTTTCGCTGCCCTTTGCTTGTTAACACTCTTAAGAACAGCAGCATTTGAAAGAGTTTGGAGAAGTTGGTGGTTGTGTTTTGCTTGTGCAATCTTCCCTTGTTCCAATCCTTGCATTACTCTTACTGTTGTCTGTGCCTGCCTAGAGCATTATGCCCATCTCTCATTCTGGCCTTAGTAGCATTTGACTGAGCTTGCATTAATTGTCGGTCTCCGTGTGTCTGTGAATGTATGTTATTAGTATAGCATCTGTCTGTTGCCGTGTTCTTTTTGTGATTGTCTGTCTCCCTGCCTCTCACAGACTCTCCAGTGCTGTTACAGAGCGCGATTGCACCAAATGGCACTAAATCTCTGGATAGAATAATATTTTCAATAAAAGTTTCAACTATCTCAGGTTTTTATTGGGAAAACTCAGGTTGCCCACAATTTCTGGGAGGCAGTAGAGTTGGCGACATCAGATCTCACACAACCCATCAATGTTTAGATGAGCTTCACACACACACACACACACACCTGTGCACCTGAAATTTGGCTCTGTCTTCTCAAGATATGCCTATGCCTGTGCACCCACATCCACCCATATTCTGTCTCAAATTTAAAACATTGGTTGATTTATCCATTGTAACCAGCAGACAATATATCTGAAGGGCCCTAAAATGAAACAATGCAAGAAGTCACGTGCAGTGTCAGTCTACAGCTCTGAACTGAGGTAATCCACTATCTGAAGTGGATTCCAAACTGATTCCTGCCCTGATGACTTTGTTTCATAATGGAATCAGGAAAAGAGCTGATGGATCAGTATTCTCTCCCCCCACCTGTCACTTGCACCACCTTTAAGTGAAAGCTAAATCTCAGCATTTTGATTCTGAGTCCCATTTTCAACTCCTGTGCCTGTTTGGTTCATTGATGGCATATGCACACCACTGCTAGTGTATTTAGAGGAACTATTGGGGGCATTAGGTGGCAGAAAAGCACAGTCAGTTGTTGGTTTCACTTCTGTGCAGTAGCTATATGCTAGAATTACTTTGTTCAGCTACTGAATATCCTGACTGCTGCATCGAGTGGAATTTAGAACTACTATTTTTAATTCTGTACTTGCTGCCTGTGCTTTTAAGGTCCCCCCCCCCAAGCAAAAGGCACCTCCAAATCTCAAACATAATAAAAACCAAAACACTGAACTTGAACATTTGGGGGGGGGGGAGTACAATACAATTTTCTTTAAAATCTCCTGCAGAAGTTTAAACATATATCAGTGGCTTTGGAAATATCTTCGGAGACATCTGCTGAAGTTGCTGGCTGCTTGCTTTTGCTTTGCAGCACAGGAACTTCCCCAGCCTGGTGATTTGGTTTGGCCTGCATTCAGGGGAATCATTGTTTGGCTCTGGAGAATTGGGTCCAAGGCAGAGCTGTTGGCTTTCCCCTTTCCTTTTTTCAAAGTGTAGGAGGAAGTCTGCCCCAAAGCAACTTGTACGGAGGCTGCTGTTTTCATCTGAACACACAGCTTCTGGCTAATTGCCCCTGAGGGCATGCTTAGCAGCAGACATAAGCTATGCCTGGCCTGGTCCACCCCACCCCCTGCCCGCAAGGCCTCCCTTGGATTGTTGCTGGTGGTCATCCTGTCAAGTCAAGCAAACCTCCTCATAATGCCATTGTGAAGTGGGCTTTATTATCGCTGCTTAAATGGGAAGAAGGCCCAGGCACCATGGATGCCTGTCTTTTTCCAAGGTTAAACACCAAGACAGATTCCAGGTGTCTTTCCTGTTTTGGCAACACTGCTAATCCCGGTATCATTGTGCACCCTTTGATACTATTGTCTCGTGTTAGAAGTGTATATACAATAGTACACTCTCTAATGCATATTTCCAGTGTTTTAAAAACATCTAAACGATTCCTTATGAAATCTCAATTATAGCCCTGTGCCTCCTTCCTCCTTTGGTCTCCTACTCATTCGGCCTCCTGGATTTTATTCGTCTGCCTGCAGTGTAAATAAAACCATGCACTGCACCATCTGTCAGCAGAGTGGATGGTTTTTAAACAGTAGCAAAGTGAAGTTTGGCAGCTTACTTTGATTGGAGATTATATTTTAAAAATCAGTCAAAACTTTTTATTTTTTGAATTTTGTATCAACTTTGGACCCCTTATGTTTCTTAGTCTGGGATAATCCTGGTGGTGGGGTTTTCATAATAAACATTTCATTATTAAAATAGTTCATTTCTGGAATCCCAATGGAGCTTGTACAGTCATTGTGAAGCTTTCCCCATAATTGTATTTCCATACTAAAAAAAAGTCTTAACCTGATGAATTTCTGCCTCCCATACAGTTGTTAAAGTCACAAGAACCTTGTCTCCCCACCCCACCCCAGTGCTAAGCCTAAACCAAAACATAGGCTATCCCTTTAAACATAGAGACTTCCATGTAGTTCATTGAACTGTAAATTAACTATACAGTGAATTCTTATGAGTGTTTCTTCTTTAGTTCCTGCACACCAGCAGATGTCCCTAAGACTCTGCAAAGTTTTCACATTTGCCTTTTGGGGGAAGGAGAGATTTTTTCACATCCACCCACAATCATTGTATAGTAGTACTCACATAGAATAACTTCTAGGGACTACCTGATCTCAGACAAGCCCACTACACTGGTACCTCAGTGTACAAACAGCCCTGTTAATGAACTATTGAGTGAACGAACTCTGCAAAACAGGAAGTAGGTGTTCCAGTTAGCGAACTTTGCCTCGGAAGACAGATGGAAGATGAATGGTGGAAGGGCACCGGCTGCGGGAGGCCTCAGTAGGGAAAGCACGCCTTGGTTTAAGAACGGTTTTGGTTTAAGAATGGACTTCCGGAACAAATTAAGTTCGTAAACCGAGGTACCACTGTACTGGAAATATGTGTCCTGGTTACTAGGGAAAATATGTGTCCTGGTTACTAGGCAAACTACAGAGATTCTTAAGGATTAGGGGAGAAAAAAAGACAGATTTTTTGGGGGAGGGGGACTGCCATAAAGGGTGGTGGGAAATAGTTCTTTAGAGCTCCAGGAATTCCTGTTGACTGGTCTCCAATCAATCACTTATCAAGTCACAACTCTGACTTCACTCCTTTGTGAACCTGTCAGTGATTTCAGCTGTCAGGCTTGACTCATTTCACAGAAATGATGAGGACATTTTGCTTCATAACTTTCTTTCTAGTAAACAATTGAATTCATAACTTTCTTTCTAGTAAACAATTGAAAGCAGTGGCCACGCAAGGAATGTTTCCTATCAGCAAAAGCAGAATATCTGGTTGAAGGCAGAGCTCATACCAAGCCCACAGACAGGAGGCAATGTGCCCCACATAGGGATGAAGAAGGCAAAATTGGAGTTGTAGAAAGCTGAAAGCTATGTGGGCACCAGGATTAAGGAGCAGAATTTTTTTTGGGGGGGGGAGCTTAGCACAAGGTGTAGAGCAGGGGTCACCAAGCCGGCATCTCTTGGCTCCTGCAATGGCCTCTGCTTGAACAGTTAGAATGGTCAGGAATATTATCTCACCTGGCTGTAGCTGCTTTGAACTACAACTCCCATCAGCTCCAAGCAACACAGGAGTCCAAAACATCTGAAGAGCACCAGGTTGGGGAAGGCTGTACTGGAGGGAGCCAAAATAAACTGGCAGGTATACAGTAGAAAGGTGGAATGTAAATTTCTGTGTGGATAAATAAATAGTGTTGTAATTAAATTTTTTTAATTGTAAATTGTTACCTCAGGAACGAGCGCTTTCCTCTCTATTAAAATGCAGCTGTACTACAGCTGTCCCCAGTTGTAAACCTGTTAGTAAATGACAGGTTATAAGAGGGCAGTGTGTGAAATTTTAAAACATATTTGCTGTTTTCTTGGAATATTTGAAATGTGTGTGTACGGTATTTAAAAGGTATTTGGAGCAACCATAAGAGCAGGGAGCACAGCACCAAAAAAACTCCCCAGTTAACTGCTAAAAGCTTATATTCAGTATGAAAAAATCTCGTTCAGTAAATTTCTTTAAAATGTTATTTGACCAGCCGATATGAATATTTATAGCTGTGAAAGTAATCTGTTTTTAATTTTTGTGTTAAAAACGGTTCCTCGTGTCTGTTTGCCTCCCCCTTCTTTTGAGTGTGTTGTGTTCAGTGTGGAGAGCAAATCCCAAAGCACTGTCTTTCTGATGTAAAATCTGAATGCTTGTGTAGACACAACAGCTGTCC
The DNA here is from genome assembly GCF_951804945.1 of Podarcis cretensis. NCBI lineage: Eukaryota > Metazoa > Chordata > Lepidosauria > Squamata > Lacertidae > Podarcis > Podarcis cretensis. The sequence continues at coordinate 23,491,482 of NC_137181.1, forward strand.
CCTCACCATGTGGCATCTTCCATCACTCTACTGTAGAGATGAGTTTTGGCCCAGTGTTTCAGCAATATTGGACAAACATGGTTTTAAGTGGCAAAGGCTTATGCTTACACATTCATCTGACTCTGGCTCCAGAGCAGTACAGGGAGAATAAATTCACAGGGTTGCCACCCTCCTAGCTGCTTATAGCAGTGGAGTCACAGGGGGTTATCTTAAAGACACCGTTTACTGTTGTGGAAGAGCTGTAAATTCACCAACCCTTAAGAAGAACAAAATAAAAGCCCGTGCCTGTGTGTGTGTGTGTGTGTGTGTGTGTGTGTGTACGTGTACGTGTACCTGCACCCGCATGAGTGTGTACATGTTTATGTATATAGAAGGTGGATGTCTATGCTTCCAGGGTTATGGAGGCCTGTTCTTTTAGCGATTAAAAGACAAGCTTTCTTTATTTCTGAATTTGTTTTGGTAAGAAATGGTCAAAGCAACATATGAACCAGTTTACTTGAATGTAAATTCAAATATACAAATTTCAGCGGCTCACTTGAGAACGAATTCTTCTTTTAAAGGTGTTTCTAGGAACATAGAAGCTGCTGCTTTATAACGAGTCAGCATCATTGTTCCATCTACACTGATTTGCAGTTATTCTCCATAATTAAAAAGAGAGGGTTCCCTACCTAGAAAAGCCCAAGGTTGAACCCCAGACTTGCAAAGCAGATTCTCTATAGCCCTTCCCTATATTCCTCTTGTCAGTGCTGTAGATGTTTATTATGCCAGTTCAGTCATAGCTAAATCCTAGCTGTCAAGGTTCTACTTAATACTTTCAGCAACATTCTAATAAACATGTTTCTTTTGTCCATAGACTTTTAAAAGATCTCCTGCCCCCTGATTCAAATGTGATCTTTTAGCCTAAGCCATTCATAGCCCACTAAATAGCCAGACTAGTCCATTTAGCAGTGTTGGCTTAAATGAAATGATTTAACTTTTGGGGGAAATGTTGAAGATTTGGAAGAAACTTTTCCCCTTCTTTTCAGAATATGGAAACTCATAGTTTAAATTGAGGGCTTTGCTTAACTATTGGTATGTTGATTGTAGTCCCTGGGGCTCAGAAGTAATATATAAGTTAGGCCTGGCATTATATCTTCCAGATAGTGAAGGAATTTGTGCTTGTAAGGAAGGAAGTCGGGAAGTTTAATGTTTTGGGTATGTGTGCATCTCCGCCTCTGCATCTAAAGGGTTCAAGGGAAAGTTGCAATCTCTCTGTCTCTCATTTTATCTCCTCCTCCACAATCTTGTGAGAGAAGCTGGGGTGGGGGGAGGAGAGTGAACTGCCCAAGGCCACTGACTGAACTTTGTCTGAGAACGGCTTTTCTCTAAAATATTATGAGCTCAGCACATGGGACTGCTTGCTTTTATGCTCAGGGCTTTTGTGGTAGGCTCTCCTCCCAGGGTCCTCTCACATACCGCAAAAGCCACTCTAGGGGTTGTATCCCATAATAAGTCCTGTTCCAAGTAGGCGAACGGGAACTAAGGAATGTGGCTAATGCAGATCCATTTATTTCAGTGGGTCTGCTCTGCGTATAATTCAGTTGGGTACAAACCCTGTAAATCAGAGACCCTCTGAAGTGGCATCCTGCACGCTGTGATAAGCAGCAGCTGCAAGGAGAAATTGGTGTAATTCCAAAGTATGTTGAGAAGCACTTTAGGTGGAGACGGGAAGCTGTGTCCCTCTAAGAGTTGTTGACTACTGGTGACCTTGGCTGAGGAGCTGGAAGTCCAACAATGTCTGTGGAGCCATGGGATTCCTATCCTTGACTTCATGTGTTCTTCAAATGCTTGCCTTTGATAGTACCACCTATCTTTATTTTTAACAGTGTGGATCTGTTTGTCACTTAACTTTTTACTTGGAAAGGCAAATCTAACAAAAAAAAGTCTTGTCCGATCAATATTTGTGCCGAGAATTCAAAGTGGGGAATTTTTCATTCAGCGTGTTCTTTTGAATACACTAAGTTTTAAGTAATGATGGGCAGTTAATTATTAGTGTTAGGAAACTAGGCTGCAAAGCAACTGTCTCTTGTGTTCTTAAATGTCGTCTGTGTGAAAGACAATTTGTGGAATTGTTCCATTTCCTACTGTCTCCCCACCGTTTCAGATTGTTCAAAAGCTTTGCAGACTTTCACACTATTAGACTTATGTTTGGCTATGTGGTATTGAAAGCTTTTGATAGCAGTAAAAAGAAAAGACAGTTTCTCCCTGTTCTTTTGTTTTTACACTGACTTCTCGGAACACTTATCTCCGCTTGAAGAAATGCTGAATAGCAACAAGCACACTTGACATACTTTCTGCCAACTCCCCAGGTAATGGTATAGGTCAAGATCCAAGAGCCACATTCCTAGCTCAAGGGACCCTGCAGAATTTCAGTGTCTCCCTTTCTGACAGCATCAACCCCTTCCCCCCTCCTTGCCCCCAGCCAAATCTTATAGCAGCTTCACAAACCCGATATAGTGCAAATTGCTACAGGAGCAGTGGGATGTTCGAAATCCCACCAAGTACGTAATAAGCCATTGTACACATCTGAGAGGGCTTTTTGGATCCTGGCCAACAGCACATGATACTTGGGTAGTGAATTTTACATTAAATATCTATAAGTGCCTCTTTCTGGGGGGGCGGGAGCATGGTGCAACAGAAAGATCTATTACTTGCACTGGAAATTAGCTGCCTTTACCTGATCCAAAGCAATGGCAGTTTCCCACTGCACTGTGTGTGTGTGTGTGTGTGTGTGTGTGTGTGTGTGTGTATATATGTATGTACACATATTTCTTTCTTTCCTCCTCCCCAGAAAAAAGTACATCCTTATTGATATATACGTCTGTGTGTCTGTGTCTCCATCCACCCACACAGCCAGTCCTGAATTATTATGGTTGTACAAAAAGTCGCACAGATATGATTTTCAGCATTTGGTGAACAAAGGCATGCACGGACACAAAACAGGGGATGATTGATAAAATCCTTCCTACTATTGGCTATTATTTACTGCTTCTTAAGCGGCAGGCTGTATATTTATGCCAATTTATCTGCTTCAGGGAGCATTCTTGATAGCAGGACAAAGTGAATAAAAGTAGTTTGCTTTGCAAATGAATGCAAATGGCAGAGCCTTTGGGAAGCCTGTTAAACAGGGGCAAGGCACTCTGATTAGGAGTGAAGCTGCCATTTGGACATGGTGAAAAGAGCACGCTTGAGCCATTGATTGGGGGAGACAGTGAAAAGTCAGGGAAGGGCCCCGTTTAAGCTTGTGGTGGAGCAGGCGGACGTCAGCGTGGTTAGAGCACAGTGGGAGAATGACAGGCAGGATTAGTGTCAGGGAGAAGCTTTGCCGTAGCTGTGGAGATGGTCTCTGGGGTCATTCACCTCTGAATGTTGTTCTGTGCTGATGGCTCTGTAATGCAAACTGCTTGGTGCCTGCCTGTTCATTATCGGAAATGGTGATTAGGGGAAGGTATTTGTCATAAAGGGCTCTTTTTAGAAATAAATAGAAATGGGAAGCTGTTGCTTGCTGCCCGTGCCAGTGCAGAGGAAGCCTGGTGCAGATGGCTTTTCTGATGAGAAAAAAAGGGGAAGGTGGAAACAGCTGCTTGCATGTGAATGAATGTTAAGGCTTCTCTATATAGAGCCCCTGCGCTCCTGCTTCAAGCTTTGGGGGCTTGATTTGTCATTTTAAAAAAAGAAGAAATTGGAGTTTGGGTTTGCAATTGAGGGAGCATGTCTATTGGTCTCTCTGGGAACAGCTACCCTGCCCCTAAATGTGCTGTGCTCAGGAGCTATTCATTCCAGGTGCTTCCAACAGATTAACCACCAGACGTTTAAGCAGACTTTGGATGGCCATCTGTCATGCATGCTTTAGCTGAGATTCCTGCATTGCGAGGGGTTGGACTAGATGACCCTTGGGGTCCCTTCCAACTCTACAACTCTGTAGTACTATGACCACCTCCACAAATCCTTTCCTTGTTGGAGAAAAATCTAGGCTACACCATTAAAAATGCAACAGTGTGGTACTGTATTGGATTGTGTGATACACACAACCACAAATCCAGGGTCTTTCGTAAATTCACTTCCCTGGGGAATTATGGATTTTATGCACAATTTTGTCATGTTAATACCTTAAAGCATCTGACACTATTAAATATGTTGCATTTGTAGAATTTGTGCGCACCCGCACGCATGTGTGTCCAAATCATTATAAATAAACTAGACCTGCTAGGTATATGTGTTCCTCTATTCAACAAGCAAGAGTAGGAAGTATTAAGCAAGCTATAAAATAATTGTATTTGCAATGAACACCCTTTGCATGATTACTTTGCTTTAGTCTTGTGCTCAGTGTCTCTACTCCCTCCTGCCACAGACAAACCCTCCTTGTGTAATGAATGTTCTTCAAATGTTTTACAGGCACCGGAATGGACGGAAGAGGACCTTAGCCAACTGACAAGAAGTATGGTTAAGTTCCCAGGGGGGACGCCTGGTCGATGGGAAAAGATTGCTCACGAATTGGGTCGATCAGTGGCAGATGTGAGTTCACTCGAATTTGCATTGTATGGACAAACCAGAACAAGACAGGCAGTGTAGAAGCCAGACATAGATGGGGTCCAACATTGTCTTTTGAGAGAGGCTGCAATCCTTTTAGGACCTGGAAGTGAACCATTAACTAACTAAGCAAGAAGCAGATGTCAGCTGGTCCCCCTGCTCCACAATTAACAGCTGTAACTGATCAGCTATATGGGGATTCTGGCGCTTAGAGACTCAAGCTACTGTAACCCGATAACAGAAAAACAATGCCAGTTTTAGGCTTTCTAGTAAACCCTCTTTGCTGGAAGAGGACATTTGTGAGACTTAAGTAAAGATAATATTTCTGGTTGGGCCAACCCCCCCCCCCTTTCAAAAAACCCTAAATGCAGATCAGCTAATAGTGTTTAGACAGGTGGTATCCATTAATTAAGCTTGGGATCTCTCTCTCTCTCTCTCTCTCTCACACACACACACACACAATGATGGGCCTACATCCTAACACAGAATACGGTGATGTGTAAAATGACAAATTTTAGCACTTGGTGAGGCAAAACATCCACTGTTGTTTCTTTTTAAAATGGACTTAAGGAGTTGTAGTTCTTGAGTATTGTTCTGGGAGAGAAGAAATTGAATTCTCTTCAGTTCAGAGGCATCAGGGAAAGAGCATGAAAATTAGTTGAACCTCATCAATGGTACTTGGCTGTTGTCACATCTGGGCATTAAGAACATTATCCCATTGCTGGGAGAAGAAGCTGACCTCCGTAACCACTTTGTGTAGCATTGATCACTATCCCACTAGGAACAGTGTCACACTAGGCAACAAGTTCTTTAATGAAGTGTGTCTCCTCAGAGGTTGAGGATGAGAAAACTAGTACTGATCCTGAGAGTTGGTGGTTTGAACATTAAGAATATGGGTAGTTGGGTATACAATAGGCAGGGTGAACTGTCTGCCTAACACGAAGGTTGCAGACAACCCAAGATACAACCCAGATTTTCAAGGAGCAGCTGTCAAATGTGTCCAGACCACTGTAGTTGCTAGCCTTGTGACTGTGTAGTCAGAGTTCACTTTGTCTTTCCAGGGATGATAAAGACCGAGGGTATTTTGAAGGAACATAGGAAGCTGCCTTATAATGAGTCCACTGGTCCATCTAGTTCAGTGTTGTTGTTACTATTAATTATTATTTTTATATTGTTGTTTTTGTTCAGTATTATTGAAGCCTTGTACGTCTGTTAACCAAAATGTGGGTGGTTTGAGCTAACCCGGTGTTGGCTGTGGGGAGGATTCCTCCATTGCAGGGGGCTGGACTAAATGACCCTGAGGGTCCCTTCCAACTCTATGATTTCTATGAAATCTATGACACTGATAAGGAGCAGGTGTCCAGGATTTCAAGCAGGGTGTCTCAGGCCTCCCTGGAGATGCCTTGCTCTGTCACTGGGCTTTAGCCCTTCCCCCCAGTTTAAAAAAACAACCCTCCTTTTTCTCACCTGGTTTATGTTAAGTCAGCTATAATAATCTAAGAATTGCCTTACTGGAGCACAACTGAATTTAGACATCTCCCCAAACAATGGCCAGCCAGATGACGTCCCAGACAGGAAGCTCCCAGGCAGCACACAATGGTGGTAAGGATCCCTCTCCAGTGTTTGGTAATTGGCGATATTGTGCACTTGAATATACATTTATTTGGCTACTGTTATCCCACTTTATAGCCCCGAGAGCCCTCTCAACCTGGCTTAGCAAAGTCAGAAAATTGCACCCAGATCTAGTACAGGAACAGAAAATGCAGGTGCCTGCATGGAACCAGGGTCTCTCTGGTAGCCTTTTCTGATGTCATAACAGGCAGCAGCTACCACCAAAAATTTCTAAGGAACTGAAATGAAGGTCAGCCACCGAAAGTTGCTCAGCCCATGATAGAAGCAGTTTTCTACTGCTGGAAGTTGGCAGTTGCCAGGCAACAGCTCCAAGTAAGGATCTCTGAGGAAGTAAAGAAGCTCATTCAGCTGTCATGGCTATCCTTTGTCCATTTGGCCATGACAACAAAAGCCTATGCTCTAATGGTTTTAACATTTTAAAAATAATTTTTGTGTGTGTGTATATGTATATATGTGTATGCGTGTATGCGTGCGCGTACACACACACACACACACACACACACACACACACACACACACACTGAGCCAGACCATTGATCCTTCTACCTTTGTATTAAACACATTGACCAGAAGCGCCTCTCCCGGGTTTCAGGCGGGGGGTCTCTCCCAGCCCTACCTGCAGATACTGGGGACTGAACCTTCTGCATGCATAGCAGATGCTGTGTCACTGAGCTACGGCCTTTTCTCACTGTCCACCATCTTAGGCCGTATTTACAGACAGCAGATCACATAATAAAACTTTTCTGGACTATGGGTGGTTTTTTTTTGGGGGGGGGTAGGTGAGTCTTGTGGCTAAACAGTCCATTGGAAAAAATCTAACTGCACACACTGTACTGCAAAATGGTTATAGACAGTGCTGTTTTTCTAGGAAAAAGAGGTCCTGAATTCTCCATGAATACCTCCCTTATTCCCTTATCATGGCAATGGTGCCCACCTGAGAGGTGCCAGAACTGAGTTCCAGTGAGTTCCCCCTGGGGAAGAAAGCCCTGGTTAAAGAGGATGTTGTTCACTATATGGTGTTATTTATATAAAGGTCTTTATGAACAATGTCAGTCTTGATTTTGGCTGCAGGAAAAAAGGTCGTTAACATGAAGTGAGTTGGGTTGAGGAATATTATGTTAGCTTGTGTTCTTCTCTATTTGTGTTAGCTGCCAGGAAATTGAGAGCCAGATTTGTTGCTTGTTTGTTTATGGCTTATAGATAAACAAATAAATAAATGGTTACTACTAGTAGTGCATATAGAAAAATAGAATATTAGGGAATATGTTGGCTACAGTGCTCCCCCTCCCCCCGATACCACTTCTGTAGTGAAATACGTAAATGAACTATGCATTGTGTACCCCTTCCTTCTTTCCTGAACCTTTCCTGATTCATTGCACAGGTTCAGCATGGGGAGCAAATTTTTTTGCACTACTACTTTTTCCAAGCTGGTTAGATTTTTAAAATGAGGTGTATTCGGATTTTAAGAAGTAAGTAATTAGCTTCTCTAGCTTCTGAAGTAGTATTTTACTCCAAAACAATTTTTCATCAGTGGCACTGGAGCCTGTTCTTGTTCAGTCATGTGATGTGTTTTCTTTCCCTTTTTGTTTTCCTGAACCTTCTCTCAATTTGTATGCATTTTTTAAAAAAGTATCCTGCCCAATCTTAATAAGATTGGTAGTTTTACAGTGCCTTGGTGTGAAATAAGTCAGGTAACCACTTTATTAGAACACCCCCCCCGTCAGCTTAGATCTCCTCAACTCACAACTTACCATGTCAGCTTGATTGTGAGAAATAGTCTCCAGAATCTAAACATTTGAAGCAACTGTGTAACGTCTAAGCCGCTTCACCTCTCCTTTCAAAACAAAGTCCAGACCAAAAACAAAAATCCTCTCAAACCAATCAGTATAATGGGATCACATTTTTATTTGTAAGTGGAAAGATAATGCAGCATTTATTAAATTACTTTCCTGGTTTGGGCTTGTGGTATTAATTAGATTTGTTTTTGTCAAGCGTTTCGATTATGAAAGGGAAGCCTTCCAGTTCTCTTTAATCAGAGTTCCTGCCAGCTGACCCGGTTACCTGTACCAGCACCCCACGTCTGCCTCCACACATCTGTTCTTTGACCCGTTTACCCCTTGTTGGATTTTTGGCTCTCATTCTTGCCCTCTTACTACTAGAAGAAATAGTTGAACATTCTTCCCCCACCCCTCCTAAACACACTCCCCCCTTCAATGGGTGAGCTCTCCCTGGTTTGGTTAACGAATGGCTCACTTGTTTCAGGCTTCCCCAGCAAGATGAGCTCATTGACAACTGGCTATACTGACTGGGGCTGATGGGAATCGGAGTCCATCCACATCTGGATGGCCACAGGCAGTGTGGTGTAGTGGATACGGAACGCGGAGCTTCTGTTAAAGCTTATGCATTGTTACAGGTTGAACCTATGCAGTCAGAAATAAGCACTCCTGAGTTGGAAACTGCATAGAATGGCAACAGACATGCATCTGAATATGTATTTATTGGGCTATTGTTATCCCACTGAGAGCCCTCTCAACGCGACTTACCAGAGTCTGAAAATTGTGCTCAAATCTAATACAGGAGCAGAAAACGCCTGGCGTTTGTATGGATCCAGGATCTCTCAGGGAGCTTTTCCTGGTGTCATAACAGGCAGCAGCTACCACCAAAAACTTCTAAGGCACTTCTGAAAGGTGCCTTGGGAATCATGGTCATTATTTTTTAAAGTTTTTAAAAGGACGCTAAAAATTGTGAAAACAATCTGGTGTTTGTGCAAAGCAGACTCCTGGTTGTTTATTTTAACGTGGTTATTTCACTGTAAGTTTTTCAACTGGCAGCAAAGAGCTCTCTGGTTCCATTCACATGAAATAATATCATTTGCTTGGCTAAGAGGATGTAAACTGATGCTGCTTTGCCTCTGCAGTCACTAATCTCTTATATTCAGGTTGCAATAGCAGATTGATGGGGGATTTGCTGCCTGCATGGAAAAGGCCCAGGTAGGCAGCAAAACAACAATGGAAGTGATCCATGAAGAGAAACTGATTGCTGGTCTTAGGTTTTCTGTTAATTGTTTTCTATTTAAATAAGAGTTTATCTTAAAGAACACTGATTAACTGTTTTGAAAAAACAGTATACAATTTCATGCAAATCATGATGCTGTCCCCCTTTTTAAGAGCAAGGTTAAGAGCATCATCTGGGTGAAATAAGAAATCTTCCTCTTTTCCCTTTCTTATTGGAGTTGGAGCCCTTTGGCCTATAGAGAGAGCCAGTGTGTTGTGGTTGTTTGTTGAACGACTTGTTACACTTATACCCCATCCTTCCTTTTAAGCAGCTCAGGGCAATGTCCACAATCCTGCCCCACTCTGCTTCTCATCTGGGAGGATTGTTCACAGTTTTGCTTGCAAGACATACACCAGAGCCCATGTTTATTTAATAAAATATTTATTGTAATTATATATCATGCACATTGGGCTTTTAGAATAGCTGAATAGGGATGGAAATGTGCAGCTGGTCTCCGTCAATAGTTCTGGTTATTGGTATTCACTGGACTCTTTGTCTTGATCAGTTTTCTTTGATGTCTTCTTTTAAGCCATCTTACAAAATGTATCTATAAATTAAATGCTTTCTCTTCCTTCCTAAACAGGTCACCATGAAAACCAAACAGATTAAAGATTCAGTTACGTGCGCTCCTGGTAAGTTTCTAGTGCTTCTGTTATTTGTTTCTTGATGCTTGGAGCATAATTAATCTGTGTTAAGTGAGACTGGAGTACATTCAAGCTTAAAAACATTAGTGCCTTGCTGAATCAGATAGTAGTTCAGTATTCTTTCCAGCAACCAGCAGCAACTAGGTGAACCTCCAAAAATTTGCCTTTCCTCACTTGCCCGCATTCTGCCCACCCCTATTTTGGCCAGTTCTTGGGTCAGATCTCACCAGCCAACCTTTTTTTAGAGAATAGGAACTCCTGCTCCAGCTATAACATTGCCGCCATGCAGGGTCTCAGCTTGCCCCACCAGACTCATGGTATTGGGAAATGGCAATGCAATCTCTTCCCATCCCTTATCCCTGCAATGACCTGGGAGTTGAGTGTTCAAGTCAAGCCATAATGTTCGAGTGATATATCTGCAGAATGAAATCTCACAATCCTTCCTCCACAGCTTTGAGAAACTCACAAGAAACTTAACTGTACTGTCTCCCTCTTCTATAAAATGATCCAGGGAGAAAGGGACTTGTATATATGCCCTTATTAAGTGGATAATATGAGGCTCTACCCTTCAGTGGTTAGCAGTGCAAATGACACAGAATAACTAAGGGTACCGTTAGCAGTAGGGGCAATGCAGTTCATTCATTTCAAACCAGTGGAAATTGTGCAGTAGCAGGTGCATGTTAACAAAGGAACCAGAAAACAATGCCAGATGTTTTAGCATCATACCTAATTGATGCTATTTCTGGATTGCTTAATTCAGGTGTGCCTACCATGGAAACAAGGGAGGAAGCAAAAACAGAAGCCCAAATTCATTATTTTTATGAACCCTTGATTTTTGAGTAGATGTATCAGAATTTTTTCAAGGGTTGACTCAACAATTACTTACTGGGGGGTAACAGTTGCAGAATAAGAATACTATAGGATCAGTTTCCCCTTCCCTGGCTTAAATCATGCTGAAAATGATACTGTTTCCAACAGGTATCGTTAGGCTGTCAGAGCTGAAAATGTTGGCCCAAAACTCCAAATCCAACAAGGCCAGTGTTAACTTGTCAGATCACATAATCACTCAGCGGGAAAAAGAGGAGGAAGACCTGGAGGAGGACGTGTCAAAGTACAGTTGTGACCCAGAACCAATAGATATGGCAACAGCAGATCAACAAGAGACTGCGTTGACTGAAGCCAGACACCGCAGGAGGAAAACAATACCAAAGAGCCCTGAAGTGACACTCCCAGTGATGAAAGAGGCAGCAGAGGACAAATGTAGGGGGAAGCGCCAGAAGGACTTTGACACTGCAGATCAAGAGGAATATAGCGACGAGGAGGCCAGAAAAAGAGAGAGATGCCGCAGTTCTGAAGACTTGTGGACTCAGAATCAACAGAAGCTTTTGGAGCTGGCCTTACAGCAGTATCCAAAGGGAACCGCAGAACGCTGGGATAAGATTGCCAAATGTGTTCCAGGGAAAACTAAGGTGAAGTCATGCTCTCGTGTAGGGTTAAAGCAGTCTGCCGTTGGGTGTGGTGTGGTGGACTAGCTAAAAGCTGAAGCCGCCTCCTTGATTCTGCCAGAAGTTCAACCTGGGGGAGGGAATGCACTTCAGTTTTCAGCAAATGTTGCTGAGAATGAGGTGTGGCATATGGCTAAATGCTGTAGCTGCTAACATGCAGCTCCTTTCAAGGCAGGGCTTTTGGAGGTTTGGGCTGGTTCTGTATAGCATTGCTTCTAAACTGGTAAAACAGTGAAGTTAGGTCCATTCGTGGACGACTCTGGGGTTGTGGCGCTCATTTCGCTCTGTTGGCCAAGAGAGCTGGCGTTTGTCCGCAGACAGCTTCCAGGTCATGTGGCCAGCATGACTAAGCCGCTTCTGGCAAACCAGGGGGAAGCACTGTTTACCTTCCTGCCGGAGCAGTACCTATTTATCTACTTGCACTTTGACGTGCTTTCGAACTGCTAGGTGGGCAGGAGCAGGGACTGAGCCTGTCGCAGGGATTCGAACCGCCAACCTTCTGATCGCCAAGCCCTAGGCTCTGTGGTTTAAGCCACAGCGCCATCCGCTTCCCTGAAGTTAACATAGTGAGGCCCAATATTAGTTTCTGGCATTTTGAATTTTATTTTATTAGGGTTATGCAAAATGCCACATGAATGTGAGCAAGGTTGTTTCTTTTAGATAGAAATAGAACTTTTTGCATAGTTTCTTTGACAGCCCACAGACAGCAAAAACAATTGGTGTGAATGTGTTGGTTGGTACAAGCAGTGAGTCGGTAGCTGTGAAAAGTGGACTTGAAATCTCTGCAAGGACCTAGGATCACACTGTATGGCAACTTGTTCATGCATTTTCCCCATGGAATTGTCTCACTATGGACACATTTACACTGAGAAATTCCATAGCATGAACTATTTAGGATATTTTTCCCACTGTCAGTTTTCCATAAAATGCCCCTTTAAATTGCTAGCATACATTTTCATTTAACAAAAGTGAAATATCCTTTAATCTCAATTCTGCTTCTCTGCCTGCAGGAAGAATGTGTGACTCGATACAAGTTGCTGGTTGAACTCATACAAAAGAAAAAAATGGCAAAGAGCTGAATGAACATTCTCAAGAACTTTGCTTACTGAAAATGGAGATATTTTAAACAACATATGCAGTAACTTGTATTTTTGTACCTCAGTATTTCAGTATGTCATGTGCCTTAGTAAAAAATAAATCAATACATTTTATGCCTTCCTTTAAAACTTGTGCTTATAAGATCAGTAGAATTTTTTTTGCCAAGAAAAGTAAGTATGTAAGAACCGAGTACTTAAACCTATTAGTAAAACATGGCCTAAAAACACCCTAAAATCTGTAGTCCAAAATCTCTACAGGGAGGGATGATCAACATGGCGCCCTCAAACTGTTGTGGGACTTCAAGTCACAATAGTCAAGTTTGGCGAGTGCTGTGGTCCAGTAATATCTAGAGGGTGCCAGGTTGGGGAGTTAATAGAACATTTAGTTAATAGTGCCATTTTTAGAGTGTGCTGCATGGGCTCCTACCAGATACAGCAAATCAAGCGAAGCTGGAACTTCAGATGCCGACTTTAAAACATGACTTTTCGTTCACACACATAACGATGTGTGTAATACAATCCAATGATAAGCACATCATAAAAAAACTGCAGTTGGAAGAAATAAGTTGGGTTATGTTTACAACCATAAACAATATTAAAATTTATTAACCAAAGCTTTGTACATAATCTTTATATAAACTTGCAATTTTACATCTAGCAAAACAGCAACAATTTGTACAAATTGTTACAGAATATTAACGAGTGGTTTAAGCAAATTAAACCACACTGATTTACTTTAGTAAATTATCTACAAAAGTGATTTGTGACTTTTTAAAAAAATTCCCATGAACATATAAAAATAAATTATTCTTTCATTTTCAATTAAATCTACCAATTAGAAATATTACAAATCAAAATATCCACCTTATGAATTTTCCACAATACAAAAAACTGTCACAAAACCTTATTTACAGAAATGAGGTAAGAACTGTGCAATGTTTAACCAAACGATATTGCAGAAACAATAGGTTCATCCAATTAAGTACACAGTGTAGGTCTAAAGTATACTTGAGTATTTTCCACTAATAATTCACACAAATTCAGATTAGTGGCCATTAAATCCCAACCTCAATCTATGTTCTGCTATACTGCATAGTCATACCATGAAAAGCAACTATTCAAAGTGAAAATATTTTTTTAAAAAAAATTCCACCCGTTTACACCTTTTCCTCAGAAATGTGTTATTCCTTCTCCCCCCCCCCCCCCTTTTCTTTTTTTGGTAATTTATTAGTGGAAAGCAACCCAGATAACAATTTGCCTGAGCTATCTACAGTGACAAACACTTCTCATAAAGGCAGATCAATGGGGTACGGCTGCTGGTGCAAGGTTGAGCACACTGACGGCTTTCACAAAGACTTGTTTAGTGCATGCCCAGCTATACAAAGCAATTCCAACCCAACAGAGGTAAGCAACAGGCACTTGGGTTAATTCAAATATTACCAGAACATGAGTTGCCCTCTCGTCTGGTAAGATTTATCATCTTTGAACTGATCTGTTTTTTTCCAGCAACCTTAAAAAAAATCCAGTTGAGCATTAGCCACCATTTGTCATTACTTGAGACTTCTTGCTTTAGCAAAACATCCATTAAAGTTAACTGGGGGTGGGAGTAAAAAGTTTAAAACCTGGTTCTTTATTGGGGGGGGGGACTGGTACCTCTTTTATAAAAAACCACTGGTGTTTAGCTAAACAGTAACAACTTGCCATTGGCAGATACTGCAATTTGGCTTGCTTTCTTCAAACAAGTAATGGATCTGGAACAGGCAGGGACAGACAGTCTGTTCATTACCACTCTGGTATGTTAAAAGGCTACTAGTTCAGCAGCAGAAGTCAAACAAATGGCCCAAACTGACAACTCTAATATGCAAAAATACTTTAAAAGTTCCATGAAATTGGAAGAAAACAGTTAAGGTTCAGTGCAACAAAAAGCAACAAGGTCAAAGCCTTACAATAAATGTCTTCAGGTAGATTCGCTTTTCCAGTGTGCAGTTAGCTCCTTGTTGCATTGAGTCATACCTGCAGAGAGTCTGCAACTTGCAAACTGATGAAGTGCTCTCACAGCAGGACACATAATTCTCATGTTTTTATTTCTCCAAATGTCAATTCTTTTCCGGTGCAACTGGTCCACTTTTATCATTGAGTCTCTGGAGACGAAATCAACATGTCATGCCAGCGTACAATTGTGTCACATTATCAGGGTTTTTAAAAATATATATATAAAACAAAATGGTAATGCATCAAAAGAGAGAGATGTTTTGTGGTTTTTCCGTATGGCAAAACTTCCTAAGGTTGAGAAGCAACATAAAATGAAAACTTTTGACATAAAAGGATGACATTTGGTCTCCAGCCTGCACTCCCCTCACTAAGGGGGGGGGGGCAAACCACCACCTAAAAGCTCTCATAAGCTGCTTCTGGATTCAGCCAGTTTATGTTTTCTCCACAGTACACAAAATTTGAATTAATATCTACAGGATTTTTAGGAAACAAAGCACACATTTCATTATGAAATAATGAATGCAGATATATTCACTGTTCATTTACTTCTACTGTTCCAACTGAGAAGCAGCACCTTTACAGACAGTTTGGGTTAGGTATGTGAGGAAATAGGGGGGGGAGGAATACTAAAAACGGCCTTTCCTATTTGTTTCTGTCACTAAATATCACATTCAATGAGTTTTGGGAAATATGCAAATAATTTGCAATACTGATTAATTGATCAGGTAATTGCTGATTGGTTACTAACTCTTTAAAATTGGTGGCTAGCCCTATTTAAAAGCAGTGGTTAATTGCTAAGACAGGAAGGTAATGTTACTGAGCCAAGTCCTATCAAAGGAACAGCATACACAGCTTTTCTGAAAAAAAAAATAAATTTGGAAAACTAGACAACAGTAATGGGCAATACCAACGCAGAAAGATGGTTCTTTCCTCTCTTGTGCTAATGTTCCAGTGCTAGAGTTCACTATGCTGTGGGTCTTCCAGTAGTTTATTGAAAAGTATTGTAACTAGATGGTGCTAAAAGCGCAAAAATACCCCCACGGCTAGTACAAAGCAACAACGAGCAGCATGTGGTCAAAACTCAGCAATGGCACACACACAAGTGCAACTGTAGCAGCAAATGCCCTTGCTGTCCCCTGGAAAAGTAGAAGAGCTGCTGATTATCCTGCAACATTATCCTAGTGAGGGGGGAGCTTGAAGGCTTTACCAGGCAGGGACCAGAGGGGTTCGCAGTCTAAGGACTGGATGCCAAAGTAGATGTGACAGTTCAAGCCACTCATTTCAGTCATATACTTGTAGCTGAACAGGATTTCCTCTCTCCATTTAATCTTTAATATAAACATTTCCCTTGGGGTTGGTATTTTTAACCTTTACCTAGTTAAGACCTTCTCCTGCACTTGAATTTGCTTATATGAGCACTACATGTATATACTTACAGTTACTTTTTGAGCTGTGTTATCCCCATGAATGGTAAGGAATGGGTTACTCGTAGCTGTATGAAGTGGGGATGCCTGATTGCCTGCCAGCAAGTTATTGATGGGAATCTGTGTTGCTCCAGAAATCTGCAACTGTTGTACTTCAGGCTGGTGGTGTTGCTGCTGAACTAGTTGATACAGAAGAGCCTGGTGCTGTTCCTCAAGTACAACGGAGAAGGACAGTTTTAGTCATTTTATGGGTGAACACATTTCTTCTTGCATTCAGAAAAATGAGTAGTCAAAACTGGTGAAAACTAAACTTGTGAGTGAAGTAACTCCTCCCTTATCCAGGATTTACACACACTTTTCTGTAGTTTAGATTTAAAATGACTGTAGTTGACTTTTCCACAGCTTCAAGGCAGAAGAGCAGCCAGAACTAGCCTCTTAAAGCTGCTGTTGGTAGAGAGGTCCCTTGCCTGCTCAGAACTAATGTTTTGCCACAATTAAGAGCAGAGCTTTGATACAGGGAAGTCCAGTTCACATCTCTGCTTAAGTATGAAGCATACTGGCAGGCATTGAATAAATTTATTGCAAGAACCAAAACACAACTTTGACCAGACAAGTGGGATGCAGAAACAAAGATGTGAACCAGGAAAAGCAGAAAGTCATGCTGTTGACTGCAAATCTAGGGGAGAGAAAACTTTAAAGGGTAGTGCCACAGAGATATCTGAAAGCCCCTGTCTTCTTCCTGACTAAGCCAATCTAAGAATCCAGTATGTATGTACAAAGCAAAAGCATTTATGTCAGAAGCTAAATGAAAAAAGTTCTTTTGGAGAACTAACAGGCGGCAGGATCTAGTAAGCACCTTTCTAAAGAGCTATAAGATAAAACATTACTTGTGTATCTGTCTTCAGTGGATACTGGATTGTGAATGTAAATGATTGATTAGCTTCAGGGTGCTTATAGTCTACCCCCACATCCTGGTACCCCGTTCAAAAATGTATGCATGTGAAAGAGAACACTGCCTGCAAGTTTGTATGTCTACAAATCTCTCAGGAATATCATTGCCTCTTATTTTGTACCAATGCCATAAACATCTTTCAAGCTGAAGAGAAATCCTTCCAGGTTGATGCATGTCGTAACAGTTCTGCAGTAGCAAAAGATGTTGAGGAGACCATCTCCTCTTCCAGTCTGACGCCCACTCCACTTCCTGTGGAGCAAAGTGAGCCAGCCCTCTTTTCTCCAATAAATGGGAGATAGTTAGTGACGGGTTGGAAGGAACGAGACAGGCAAAGCCATGGGTGCACTGTCTTTGCTCTTCTAGAGTTATGGGAGGCATGCATGACTTGTGTGGTGAGTTATTGGAATTACATTTGTTCCAACATCCACATCTGTACAATTGAAGGTATGGTTGGCCCTTGGTAAAGAGGTGGCAATTTTGTGATATGGTTGGATAGTGCCCTGCATGCTTCCTTCCAGCAACTCCTGCAGCCAAGCTGGTGCCAAATGTATTGCTCTGCTTTCCTTTGGACCACATCAGAGAGGCTGAGGGGGGTCTTGTCATCTGAGGACCTCCACTCAAACACACACACTGCCCAGGCCTGCACCCGGGGGAGGTCACTTCAGTGCTGCTAACACAGCAGTTTGACTTCATTTCGATTTAGGTGTTTACGAAAGTCCTTTTGATGATACCTCAGGCACCAAAATGCATCTGGCCATCTACTTCTTCTTCTCATCCAAGATTCTGAACTGCTTAAAGCTCAAGCGGACTTTTGTGCTTCTCTTAGAGAAACTTTTAAAAACAGTTCTATAATTTTTCCTGGGTCCCTCTCTGTGAGCACCTTTTTGAAGCTTGTGACAAGATTTAGAACAAGACCCAAACTAGCTACATAAACATCAACACTTGCCCCCGAACTCTGGAAATAAAAGGGACGATAAAAAAAGACTCACTGGTGTGAATTGTTGAGTATTCAGTAACTGCTGAAATTGCTGGTGCTGTTGATGTAGCAGGAGTTGTCTCTGTTGCTCCGGAAGAAACCCAAGTCCAGAAGCACTGCAAATTACCAACAAACTCTTAACTGAAAATGCATTTACCTGGTGAATTAGCTCCTTGATCATTTTTACGGCACTCTTTCAGCAAAAGTTAAAAAAAAATCTAAAACATTAAATATATGCAGATTAACATGCATGTGCCTAGATGCATTTGATTATACATCCCACTAAAATTATTTTAAAACTTTGATGTATCTTAACTTAGGAAAAACAAAACTAGCGTTCTTGTCATTTCAGATTACATTTATAGATCCAAGTATAAATGCAGCCAAACAAGGGAAGTACTTAATCCCCCCCCTGAATTCTGAAGACAAATTAGCAGTAGTTCTTTTTCCTTTTTCGTTTTTGCATATTTGCAAAACCAAATGCAGGACTAAATCTCACCCGCATTTTGCATGCACAAAAACCCAGCGGTGGGAGAGAAGGATGACTTCCTAGTGTTTACTTGCAAGTTTGAAAAAGTACATGCACTCATCCTGCACTTTCTAGAAAAAACACACTGAATGCTGTTTACAATGGGCAACACAGTCCATCCATGAACTTGAAGCAGACATGGAGAGTTTCTGTGCCAGGGGTGCCTCTACTGCACTATCAAGGTGCTACCAGTAGGTAGAGACCTAGCAGGACTGCCAGCTATGGGAAGTGCAACTGATGAAACCAGGGCGGAGCTGTGGTGGAGGCCCTGGCTTTGTGCTGGCTGCCAGCAGTGCTTGCTCCAGAAAGGAGAACCCAAAACCTGGATGCACCCATTTCTCCAACATCACCTAGTAAGAAACCAGCACTGCTCCCAGGTCTCAATAACATGTCCTTCTGGGACCAACAAGGCCAAAAGAGTTGCTGCTTAGTCAAAAGTGTTCCTTCCCTTGCGATTGCAAGACAGATACCGTATTTTTTGCTCTATAAGACTCACTTTTTCCCTCCTAAAAAGTAAGGGGAAATGTGTGTGTGTGTGTGTGTGTGTGTGTGTGTGTGTGTGTGTGTTATGGAGCGAATGCAGGCTGCACAGCTATCACAGAAGCCAGAACAGCAAGAGGGATTGCTGCTTTCACTGCGCAGCGATTCCTCTTGCTGTTCTGGCTTCTGAGATTCAGAACATTTTTTTTCTTTGTTTTCCTCCTCCAAAAATTATGTGCATCTTGTGGTCTGGTGCGTCTTATAGAGCAAAAAATACGGTACTTATGGAAAGGGGCTGCCTTTAAAGCAATATGCTAAAGAAAAAGACAGAAAGGGCACAGAAAGGTACAGTGAAGAAAAATAAATATGCCAGTGCAAAACACAGGATAAATGAAGTTATCCAATACACTGAGATTGATGCTAACCAAACAGAGTGTTTCATATGGTGTTACTGTTGTAGCAGTCAAAAAGGAACTGAGTGGGAACATACTTAGAGCATGTGCAGACAGTAGGAGAAAGCAGTCTGCCAAAATGCAAGCCTAGTTCTAGACTTTTCCAAAACAAAGTCTGTCCAGGTGTAAAATCCAGGTGACTGAACGTAGGACAAGCACAGTCAGCAGAATTGTGTCCCTTGTGGCTAGCCATTTCAACAGCCTGATTAACCAGGGAACATGGCAACTTTAGAGCATGACATGGAAATAGAATAGCTGCATCACATATCCCGTTGTCCAGTCAACTCATGCAGTACAAGCCCCCAAGCTAAGCTGGAGGGAGAGCATATTGTGGCAGTGCAGACGGTTAAGAGGAGAACTTGGGAGAAAGCATCTAAACTGGGAAGTGACTGTTCAAAAAACAAAACAAACAAGAACATGCACAGATGAACACACACTCCATGCTCAAAACAAAATCAGAGAAATTAATCCTATGTTTTAGGAGTCAGCTGCTGCAAGAGAGAATGACTGCTTAAGTTTCCTATTCACATGCAAAAGGAAATTTGAACACAGTAAGCATTTCTTTTAAGCTCTTCCCTCAGTACCTTCAAGAAAAAGCAGTTATTTTAGACAGACTTAAAAAAGGAAGGGGGAGGGATATCAAATATGAGCCAAAAAGACAAACAAGAGCAAAGGCTTACCTGCTACTCAGTGTAGTTGGCAGAGGATGTGCTGTGTTTGGTGGCCCAGTTGCGTGAGCGAGAGGAGAAGGGTTCTGCGATATTGTGGCAGGAGTCTGAATTACCCCATTTAAAGCCCCAACAATTCCATTGATTGCCAGCTGGTTACCTGGCAGAGCTCCAATTATTCCACCAACGGCGGCAGGAATGGTGGATGTTACAGTTTGCATTCCGCCGGCAAGTGCCCCCACTGTCACGCCATTGACCTGTTGAACTCCTGCGACTCCGGTGCCTTGCTGAGCTGGACTTTGCCCAGCAGGTGGGGGAGTGGAAAGAGCAGAGGAGCTACTGGTGCTTTGTCCACTGGAGTTGATCTCCTAGTGAAAACACAAAGGCTCAGCTGCATCAAACTTCACACAAAAGCAAATAATCGAGATGCACTATTAACCTAGCAGAAGTCTTAGAATGCATGGAAAAGAAAACAAACAGTACCTGATTTAATACGGGAAGGGAATTGTCAGGTAGAAAGGTGCTTCCCAGATGAGGGCTCTTGCTGCTGTTCAAAGAATCAGTGCTAGCAGCTAAAAGCAGGAGTTAAAAACAAACAAACGAGAGTGTGAGAAAATCTCTGTTTCTGCGCCCAAAAGGCATAAAACCTAATTCAACGTGGAACACTTAAATAAAAGTGAATTAATGTTATATTAAATATATGGACTAATAGTGATCTACTTCTGCTTTTTTTGCTGTTCAATATGAATCCACAGCCAGCAGAAGTACTTAAATTAATTTCATCTCTTAAGTTTCACCTGGCCAACATATAGTCTCTTTAAAAGTGTTCTCAGAAATTACTGATTTTACAGGTCAAAATATAGAATAAAAACAGTAGAAACATTCAATTTGCTTCCTTCTCATACAGATTAACAGGCAATAGTAAGAGGCCAAAAGCTTTCTGGAAGTTGTGACAGAGCTCTGCATTAAAAACAAAAACTACTACTGTTGCCTTACCAGCCTGAGCTGAAAATGCATGTATTTGATGTGAAGGACTTGGATTGCAGGTTATTGTTGGGAAAGGAACTGAAAGCTGGGCATTTAGTAGCTGGAGGCGTTCCTTTTTAGCAGTCAGGTTTTTAATCTGTTCTTCTAAGCGTCGGTTCTCAACTTGAAGCTGGTGCAATGACTTCAGCATACCTAAAACTGACCAAAATACGACCAATCAATCCAAGTCCCTGAAAAATTCTAATTAAAGGTGCTATTTCTTAACATAATAACTGCATACATTGTTCCGGCTTGGAATAATTTTTTTTAAAAAAATCTAAGACACCACTAGCAAATCAGTTACTAGAGAGTACTTTTTACTTCTCTAGTAACTTCTTTTTAAGATATGTCCTTATCAGAAAGACAGGCAAAGAGGTGAAAAATGCTCTAAATTCCCTTTGAAGTTAGGCATGGTGAGAACTACAGGGGTCAATTCATACACATCTGTTTATCCCCATCTCTGCTTAGTGTGTGCATGCCTCTGCAGTCACATATTCTGGAAGCCCCAAGTGCATAAGCTTCTTAATATGGGACACATATTTCAGAGGACCAAGTCTGACTCCTGTACCCAGCTTAGCGCGCAAAGAATTTTGTAACTCACTCTCATTTGTCCCTACCAATGGCCATAAACAAATGGCAGCGCACACACTTTCAGTTTACCATCACTCTTCTAAAGGAAAGATTCCTTCAGGAGCATCCACTGCCAAGTAATTGTTCAAGAACAAGATACTCAGTTTGGGTTGTACAAAAGTTTTAAATGCTATTATGCTCTCACAGAACAGTTTTGTAGGGTTTTCTTTTTCATTTTTTTTGGGGGGGGGCTGATTTGTTGACTCATTGGCCAAAAAACCTGCAAATTTATGTAATCAATGAAAACTTTTACTCTGTTTTTATTGCTTTTAAATCAACAGACTCCAGCTGTTTTCAATGTCCCTCTAAAGAGCACCCAGCAGGGAGCAGGAGGAACCCTGCAGTCTCTGCCCTCTCCCTGCAGATAAAGCACATCCACAGCCAAATACCATCTTCTCGACTCTCAAATTTGGATTTTGGGTGAATTTTGGGACTTTCGCATCAGCCTGCATGCAAGATAGTTTAGCGATTAAAACATGGTAAAAGCTACTTTTTAAATTGTAAATTGTACTTGTTCAACGTGACCTCTGGGCCTAATACAGACGCCAGTCTACTGGTACAGGCACATCTGGTCATTTCCCAAGGATTTAGCTTTTTTATCCCTCCTCTTCAAGAACATACAAAGGAACTCTCAGTGTGCCCAAATGAGATGCAATAAGACTTAGCTAAACCTGTCCTCCAGCTATCATGTTTAAAGGATTATCCCTGCATGAATTTCCTCACAATTAGCATTTTTGTCAGGGTACCATTCATAAAAAAAAACAAAATACCAACTAGATGGCACTTCTCTCACTATCAACAACCAGGGAAGCACGCTCAATGTTTTATTTGTTAATTGTTTAAAAATATTAATTTTACCATTTCAAATATTTAAATGCTTGGCTTACAAACAGAAAATCACTTCTCAAAAGGGGCTCAGGCAATCATTTAGACTACATATATAATTTATTATTATTATTATTATTAAAATGTTCCCACATCTGCTGTAACCCACTAACCAGATCTCCCCCGTTGTCAAGGTTCTGGAGCAAAATGTCATTGGCCAACATTTCAGGCAAGCATTTTTTCATTCCAAGATGGAGAGAGGCTGCCAGAACCATGTTTAAACACATTATTATGCTTTAGCAATGTTTATCACTGTTCAAACGTAATTAACGCACACTCACCAGAAAACATTTCTCTGTTGGATATTACATAAATGGGGCCATACATGGTTAACAATGTTCAGTGTTTGAAACAGGCAAGACAGTATGAAGTACTTACTGTCACTAGGGGTGCCCTGTTCTAGCAAGAACTGCTGCCCTTCACTCCATTGCCTCTCCAGAAGTTGCTCTATAGTAACTGGTACCGGGGGCAAATGCTCCACATTGCTATTCCCTGGCTGATCATAACGAATCTGTAAATTACTTACAGGCGACCTGTAGGAAGATTATAAATTATATTTAAAAGGAAGAGGAGGGAGGAGAACCCCACATAAAAGACCCAGCAACTTTCTTTAGCTGCTCCTTAACCCCTTGCAAATCAACATTCCTTAAGTTCCCTTACTGGCTCCCATTAACAATGGTTTAAAATAAAACCCCAGCATGACAACAGTTCTTAGAAAATTTCTGTTCAAAATACAAAGCTTCTCTTATTTGGATAATCTAATTTAAAAGTGCCCAGATGAATGCAAACTTCATCAGCTGATGGAATGTTTTGCTGATATAATCAACCACAAGAGCTCTACAGAAGATATATATGTATATAACAAGCAACACCTTTATACAATGCCAGGCAATAAAATACTTGTCAAATTCCTGAGGTCCTCTATAGTTTATGAAATTTTGCACAAATACGCTTGCGTGAGATTTTAGGAAGAAAATGACTGTGCCATTCAAATCCTTATGGCTTATGTTTTGATCATCAAATATCTTTGGAATCTCGCCCAATGAATAGCTAAAGAAAAGAGGAATGTACCATGCTATTAATCTCTATTTAAGAGGCAAGGCTTCTGTATGATGTAGTATAGGATCTCTGTATAACTGAACCAAGCGATTAAGTCACTATACTAAAGAAAAACCTTAAGTATAACAGCAGTCAATATGACATACAAGAAATTAAAGGCACATGTAGACAGTATAGCTAATTTAGGTCACAACAGGAAATCCTGATCAGCATGTAATGTGACAGACACTTTTACAATTTGGAAACTTTTGTTTCTTAAAAATTAACACACACAAACCGAGAGCACATTACAATTTCTTTGAAGACTGTGACCTCATTGAGTCTTTTGAGTGCCAAGCATTTCCTGTGTCAGAGTCAAGAGATAACATTACAGCAGCTTCCTATCAAAATTATACTTCAGACATTTTTAAATTCATCTTAAAAATTAAAAATACATATAGACCTAAGATGATGGTGAATTCAAATACTTCCTGTCCACTTAATTACAAGAATATTGCAATTTCCTTCTGACATTCACAGTTTTCAAGTATAGATTCTTGAACATGACAGCACAAAGCATTTCCCCCAGCACTCTGCCTTAGCTGGAGTAGAGGGCACGTAAAAAGCTACCTACTATTTAAAATACATGTAACTTCTGTCTTAATGCGGCACCATTTATATCTGTATCAGGGCTGCTTTGAATTTAACGGGCTTTGGATTCAACACTTCCTATTGCCATATTGCATAATCTCTGTTGTTTTGACCAGGAATTCAATATTCAGCCTATTACTGCATGTAACTAATGAATCTATGCCCCTATTTCCAAGTAACAAAAATAGTTTCATCTCACATTTACTTAATCTAGTTTAAAGCACATAGAAATTAAGCGAATTGCTGAGAAACATGCAGGGGAACTAACACAGTAACAGAAAGCAAGACCACAAAAGTCTTGTTTTCTGGCCTGGTATGTTTTTTTGTACTGAAAAGATCACCAGCAACATCCTGCATTGGGAAATATTTTGTTTAAAATCAAAGCTGGTAATCAGAAGAAATAGGCAAAAAGGAAATGAACACAAAGTGTGAATTATTTCATAAACAGCTAACATTCAGTTGGACTCTAGATCTTCTGCAGGACACTATCAGTGAAATTACTCAATAAGGAAAGCAAGTGGCAAGTGACAAAGATCAGATTTAAAAGTATCTTATAATTTTTTATTCCACTTCATTTTTACGCCCTTGTAAACAGTTAAAAGCTGTTCTTAAAGAACAAAGCAAGTTAAAATAAGCAAACGGAAATCTCATTTTCACAAGTGGGTATGCTGGGGTAAATCCTAGCCAGAAAATAAATAACCTAAAATTGTGTAAGTGGTCCCCTCTAAGTCAGCAAATCTTGATGATAACTAACTATAGAGCTGAAGTCAAGTGAAATGGGATGCTAGAAAGCATTAAGGGCGAGAAAAGACACAAAGAATTATGTAATTCTGTATAAATCCACATTATGAAAGTACACATATTATACGAAATATGATTTTTTTCTAATAAGAAATTATATCTATGGAATGCTTAATAGCACTACTTGAATGCAGAACATCTTCCATACAAGATTAAATCCAATCAAAAATTACACCATTTGAAGGAAAATTCAGAGCTTGTAGTATGGAAATGTATAAGATCATAAACAGGGTTAAGTAGATATAAAACTGCTATATACTCTTCAGTACAATGCAAGAATTACATGACACCAAATCCATTGTTCTTCCTTACAAAGTATACTAAATCTACAATTGTATCACAGAAGTGGGGCAATATACTACATTGGTTAAAATACAGCATTAAACATATTAATCTGTGGTTATTAGCCAATGTGACCAGAGCAGCACTTCTGCACATAGTCTCAAATGGTGCAGAGTCGACTGCTGCACAAACCTCCATTCACTTATTTGGATGCATTGTGGGAGATCTGCATAAGCTCTATGTTAATGATTGTGCATTATACAGGCATATATGCTTAGTAGACTGCACTAAATCTAAACCCTTTGAATGTCAGGAATTGGGGGGGGGGAGGTGCAAAGAGCAGATCATCCCATACCTGCATATTTCCCGAACAATTAGACAGGGCACTAGGTTTACCAAAGGTCACTGGCTAGATCTAAACTGGCAGTTTTTATATATAAAATAGTGGAGTGTGATTAAAAGATACATTGTCCCTTTCCATTGTTTCATGTACAATGTCAGAGACAGATGTGTTGTCTTACACACAATTTTGCACCCTTTTTAGTGTATTATAAAACAGAATGGGATAAAACTGAAGGGTTTCATAAAATCGAAATACTTAGAATCTTAACACATGTTTAACATGTGTTTTATATCTACAGGAGTGCGCATATGCCAAGTTGTTTCATATAAGCATAGATAGCATTTTATTTGCAAGCGTATGTTAATAATGTTTCACTTTGTTATAATTACATGTAATCCATAAATAACAAATATATCTGAAGAAGAGTTGAGTGCTAGGCCATAATCCATAAAGACCTGAAGCAAACCTAAATTCCAGTGAAATCAATGGTACTTAAACAAGGAGAATTTCTGTGTATTCTGTGTCGTTATTCCTCTATTTATGAAAGAGTTCTGAAAAGGGACAAGACCCTAATAAAAATACTTAAATAAAAAGTTTTCCAATAATCCACATGTTTACCAGACCAAAAAAAAAAAAAAATTGATCAAAAGGCTTAATATGCTGCAACACTAATAATAAGAAAATACATTACATTATCCGTTTTATTTAATTTTAACTAACTAATGCACAATGGAACCCTACAAACAGCTCCAACAGAGATAAAGATGTTTAAGGAAATAGATCTATATACGTAAAAGGCTTAATTTGCAATCTGTCACAGTCCATCTTCATAAGACTTTTGAGGATTTGTCCCTAAGACAATACTGGCCTGATTCTTCAGAAGTGAATATATTTTCAGTCAGTCTTTGGGATTTGCAAGCTCTTGAAAATCAGGCCACAGATCACTAACATTCACTTTACAGTTCATTTACTCTTGTACATGACACAGCACTTCTGATTAGATATGGGACATTGACATGCCTCCACTAACAATGTTTTTTATTTATTACCAACTTATTAAATGACTGCTGATACTGCAGCAGCAGCACATAGTGCTATTCTATCATTAAGCAAAAAGTTTAAGAATGCCAAACAATAATTATGAGATTTTTTTTTCCACTGAAGTCAATATACAAGCAGTGCAATACCATCTTTACATGACACTTAGCAACAAATACTATTTCTTTAAACAAAGACACCAGCATAAAGTGATTAAATTCTGGTGACCAGTGTTTCAGTTCTGGTCATGTCTACATTTTAGATTTCATTGCCTTTGGAAGAACTTTCCCTTTTCCTGAACCACCTATCTTTTTCTTTCTTTAACACATTTAAAAAACACATTTAACATATAAAATGTTTACATTTAACATTCTTTTTTAAAATATATATATATATGGACATTTGGTAGCTGCTGATACACAGGATTTTACATACAAATAATCAACTAGCCATATAGGTGAGCCAAGATTATGTAACAATTGGAGGGATGTGGAATTCCCCAAAGCCATTTTCATACCAGAGGTAAAATATATTATTTTATTAGTTAATCCTGTTAAGTTGATATTGGGAACATTTTTCTTTACCCCTCTAGACACAAATCTGTACAATTCTGTTCAGCCTAAATGAAAGCATGGCTGATAAGAGATAAAAGTTTCCATGCCTTAAAGAATATTTCCTTTGCCTTAACTCAGGAGTGTAAATACTGCTTACCGTGGTGAAAGGCTTCCTCTGGGTGAACCTCCCCTGCCCACAAGGCTCCGGCTATTGTCTCCAAGATCTTGATCTGCAGAGTAAATATTTCAAAGCCAAGAGTGACTCTTTCCGAGATAATATTTTAAGATGCTGCAGATAGGGAGATCCTTTCAAAATGTAATCCAGTATCTGGGAGTTGCTAGTAACACTAGAGAAGGTTACCAGTTTAAAACTGCTAACTGCAGTGGGGAAGGCATTGTCCGCACACATTTCTCTGAGCGTAGCAGGCCAAGGATTAGCCTCAGTCCTTTCATTGCTTTCAGTTTTATAGCACAGAAGCATGGCTTGCATTTCCAGTACCCTCCCCTCAGCCACTTTTAATTTCTGCAGCGAAAGTAATGAATCACAGCTGTGGACAGCTAATCTGTATGCTTATCACAGCAAATCCCCAGGCTTTGTATTTTTGTTAACACTTTGCATCCCAGGAAAACCCATAAACCGCCCTGTATATTTACTTCTTATCAGTAACTTCCCCCCCCCCCAGAAGTTCCACTAACAAATGTTAAAGCATACATTATTTTTCTAAAAAAAAGTTAATGCCTATTACTTTAAAAGTGAAGAAAAAAAAAGATGGAGAATATGAGATGTGTTTAAAATGTATCATTAAATACATGGAAGCGTCTTGCTTGGTAGGACTCAAAAGGGTTATTTTTCCCTATGGCCTCTCAATAAAATAACCCTATCTGCCCCCTTCAAGGTTGCCCTCCCCCTATTCTGCAGCAAATGACCTCTGGCCTCTTAGAGGGCAAGACATGACTGATCCATTCTTGGTAAACTGCTAAACTCATTCCCTTCCCCCAAACAGGCATGACTATTATGACATGTCAACAAATCCTTAAGGATGGAATGAAACAAAGCAAATCCAGCAGCTCATTAGATATTTTTTTTTAAAGCCAATACTATTAAAAAAAAAAGCATCATTTTTAAAAACACTGCGAAAGTTTGCGTAACAGGATCTCGGTCACACAAACTTGTATATTGTGCAATTTCATGAATTATGCAAATAAAGGTTTAAACTATTCACAACAAACCCCAGCGCTGCTCTCCCCTCATTGCAGAGAACTAAGAGAACTGAACGCATCAATCACAAAAGTCACAGGAGACATTGTTGCATTCCTGCCTGCTCATGGCTCTGCTTAAACATTTACATTTCAGACAGTGGAAGATACACAGCAATGACTTCTGCAGTAAAGCAGCATTCATTTCCAAAATGCAGCAAGCTGTTAAACATGCAGCTGAACCAAAAGCAAGAAGGAATTAGCTAAAAAAATCCTTTTAAAAGATACGGTGCAAAAGAGACATTTTGAAAATCTTTATCTTGCCTGTTTGACTGTTTTCAGACTGAGATGTAAGTGCTCCCATTGTTGAGGTGGGGTTCAGCCTATTGCCATATGTATGAGATGGAGGCAGGCTGAGGGAAGATCCAGGTAGGGTATTTGCCTATACAAAAATAAAATTAAAATATGTTTATACTTTTGCAGAGAAAAACCTAACAAGGCATCACCTGAAAGTGTCACAAACTCAACACGGGCAGTCAAGAATATCACACACGTACAGTCTTCAAATCAGGCTTAGAACCAAATAAATATATTTGAAAACTAAACAAACATTTCCAACTTTATGATACCATAGAAGAGTGTTTCCCAAACTTAAAATAATAGCGGGACAGATGATTTGGGGGTAGTTTTAACAATACATATTTTTGAAAGCTAAAAAACAACAAGAAAGTCAAATAAAAGAATTCTGCCGTAAGCCTTGCACACACATTCCTGGGGATCCATGTATCACACTTTGGAAAACACCGCTGTAGAGCATTGCAACGTCCAAACTAATCCGCACCAGAAATGGCATGAGCTACCATTTCAAAGTAACTGCTACAAAATGTTGGGTAACACAGAATTGCTCACATTTCCAAAGGACGCAGGCAATACCAGGGCTTGGCGGCATGGTGACCGTGTGGTTTTCCTAATTATTTAATCTTATTAAACCATTTACAGAATAAGGGCAGGTAGACAACAGATGTCTCACAAATGCTTGGCTTCCTTACATCACAAGAAGGCAATGAAGGTCAAAAGATCCAACTTCCAGCTTTATAGTTTAACCGCATAGAGTCATATTTCCTTTGTTGTGCTCTATCATTAGTAAAACCTGAACACTATTTGGTTACTTCCTATTTCATTTACACGAGGAAACCAAGTTTTTGTTTTTGTTTTATTTTACAGAAAACACAGCCATTACAAGTACGTTTCTATACAACGTTGGGCTCCGTGAACCACAGCTCTGCCCCAACCCCCTTATAAGGAAGTTCAGTTTTGGCAGCTGGCCAGTTCAACTTACTGAAGAGCTCATCCAAAATTGTATTCATTCATGTTGCTAACCACAATTCTGAAGTTCTCCGCTGGGACTTGTGCCAAACAAGCAAAATGAACCCTTGAAGAGATAAAACTGAGGAGGCTGGCAGAACTTTTGTCTAATCCGGAGTAATAAAAATACCTTCTTCCCTTAACTCTGTTACTTTCTACTAACATAACTCATTTAATACTCAATTTGGAAGCTTGGTGAACTGCTACCAGTTCTTCAGAGAATTGCTTTTAAGAAGAATATATTATAGATTTCAGCCTCATGGTATTGACGCAGAGAAAGTTAAACACTTAAAAATTATAAATAGTTTTAATTTAAACTCAAAAAACATGAAAATTTGTTTTTGAAGAAGAAATTAAATTTTAAGGTGTAATCCAGCCAAAGTTAAGTGTCTGATCACAAGCACACTTACTAGGGAGTAAGCCCCACTGGAAAATAACTTTATCATAAGCATACTTGAGATTGTACAACACAACCCATTGAATTCAATGGAATAGTTAAACTTGTGTTTAACATTAAGATCAACAGATTTTTAAAATGCTGAAATTGGACAGCTTGTCCCCCATTTAAAAGAAGGTTGACTAGCTGCACACAACATAAATACCATAAGCAAAATATTACAAAGTATAAGCTGCATCTTTAAAAGAATCTTTGGGACGCAGGTGGCGCTGTGGGTTAAAGCCTCAGCGCCTAGGACTTGCCGATCGAAAGGTCGGCGGTTCGAATCCCTGCAGCGGGGTGTGCTCCCGCTGCTCGGTCCCAGCGCCTGCCAACCTAGCAGTTCGAAAGCACCTCCAGGTGCAAGTAGATAAATAGGGACCGCTTACCAGCGGGAAGGTAAACGGCGTTTCCGTGTGCGGCTCTGGCTCGCCAGAGCAGCGATGTCATGCTGGCCACGTGACCCGGAAGTGTCTCCGGACAGCGCTGGCCCCTGGCCTCTTAAGTGAGATGGGCGCACAACCCCAGAGTCTGTCAAGACTGGCCCGTACGGGCAGGGGTACCTTTACCTTTACTTAAAAGAATCTTACTCTGCTATTAGGCTTTGGCCTCCAGCCAACATGTTAAGCTTCTACAAATGTATACATTTATCAACTATTTCAAAAGAAAGTCAATAGCCCTTGCTTATAAACCAAGGGAAAATTGTGCCCCAAAGCCACTCTTCAAGTTTTTCTATTTTCATGTGCAAGCAAAGCACTGACAAGAAATCACACACACACACTTGAAAATTTGGTGATTTAATGCATTGGAAGATGTTCATTATTAGGGTGGATGTACTGAAATAAATGACTTTAGTCCATTTATTTCAATGGGTTTAATTCAAGCGATGACTCAGCTGGATATTATCCAGTGCTTTATCTGCTACCAGAACAGAATATTTTTACATGGAAGCATCAGTAAGTAAGTCAAAACCCAAAACAAAGACAAAAAAAGTATTTTGCACAAAATACCAAGGAAACTTGGGATATGAGAGAAGAGACTTATGAAATACTGAATTTTCATTATTAATTTGTGGCGTAACACTGGCTAAATCCAGAGCGCAGGTAATTCCTATTATTCTGTAAGAGAATCAAAAGGGCTGAATCCTTTGAACATTTTAACATGTTAGAGATAAGCAAAAAGGAATGAATTACTTAGTCCAATTCATACAATCACTTGCATCACTTGATGGCTCTGTGCTTACAGTTCAATCCTTAAAGTTCAATCAGTGACAGACTTCCTGGCAAGAATACTTAAGACTGCCAACTAGATTATTTGCAGCTGAATGTGTGAAATGGCTCTATTGAAAAGAACCGGGGCAACATAGATCTTTTGGTGTGCTGCTGTAAAATGGTTTAAGGCAGCACTTCCCAGTTTCTTTCCTCTACAGGCCACTTGAAAATTGTTGAGGGTCTTGGTGGACTTAATGATTTTTCTGCCTGTTGTAGCAATTGTGATGCACTTTGCTAGATGCTGTATGATTTTTTAATTGTATTTTTATTGCTTCTTTTAATTCTTGTATTGTATTTTAATTTGCATTTCATATAACTGAAATTGTAATACATTAAAGTATGGTATAAGAAATAAAATAAGCAATAAAAATATATAATTAAAATCAATATGGATATTTAATACGGGCATGCCATGGACCACCCGAGTGAAGCTCATGAATCACTGGTGATCCACAGAAAACAGTTTGGGAACTCCTGATTAAAGGTGTTTGGTTTTACGCTACTTGTTTCTTTAATTTTCTTAGATCGTTTTTAATACTGCTGTTTTTAATTTAATTATATTATGCAAGCTACCTTGTGAAGATTATGCACTAAATGGCAGCCCAAATTAAGTATGAATGAGAAAGTTCTCACTGTGGTAGCTGTTCAGTGATGGCTCATTCACACACACAAGTTGCCACTCGATGCAGTACTCAGTGAATATTCATGGAGTTGAATTATGGATTAGAAGAGCAATTTTGAATTCATTTGTATAATCATATACATGCAAACAATATTCTTAAGAAAGCTGGAATTACACGAAATAAAAATACTTTGTAGGTTTTGCCCAAGTCCTAATTCATTTACTGTCTTCTTAATTACTCTCCCAAAAGGTCCTAAGGATTAAAATGCAATAAGAAGGCAAGTCCCCGAGAATTTGCAGAATTTATACAAAAAAATGCAGGTCTTTGCACTTAACTCATTATTCCTCCTAGCACAATAAAAGTACTATGCCCATTTCCAATACAATAAAACGCACTGGTGAAAAGCAGAGAATAATGAGTGCTTAGTTGTTTCCCCATCCAAATCCAACTTTTTGCTGCAAGCATTTTCCTGTGCTGATTCTAGACATAGCCCTTGGACAACAGATCCACTGGCAAAAATCCACAGAGATAATTTCTGACAAGCCCAGTAAGGTTTTTGACTCCCCCCCCCCCCCGCACGGAACAGCAAGACCCCATGCTGTAACACAAACTGCTTTTGAGGCCCAGCCCTTTCAGAAGCAGTTTGCTATACTGAACAAGGAACTGCTCAAGAAACACAAGCTCCTTGAACACATAATTAGGAGTGTTGTTCTTTGGATCCTATCCATTGATTTCACAGAGATTTAGCTGCAAGTAGTAGGTTTTTTATCTCATCTTGCCAAACCTGCAAAAATTGCTGGTACCTTTCCAACCATGGTAGCTATCCAACCCACCCACTAAAACAGGACAAAAGAAAATAATATTTTTGAACATTTGAAAAGCGAAACTTTTTTTTTTTTACTACACACACACACACACACAAATTTAGACCCATTCAAATTCAACATTTTGCAATATTTTATAGTTCCCAGAGATGTACACATTATATTTCAAATATTATTCCTAAATTGCAATAAAAGCTGTTTTAATCAAATTGGTCATTAATTGGGAAGTATATCATGAACCAAAACACTGTCAGGGGAAAAAAGAAATTAGAGGCAGGATTACTATTTATATAGGAACTTAATTTGGACAGGAAAATAAAGTATTCCATTGCTGCATTGTTTAAAGGTGAAGTAAAAGAATCATGTTTCACTTGAAGTTGAAAAACACTGAAGAAGCGTTTCTTTAAAAGGCAGACTCATCCTATCAATACGTTTAAGATAATGGGTTCAAACATGTACCAATATGCAGTTCTGAAACTGCATTTCAATTTACTTCAGCTAACTCAGTTTAATCAGAAACATCAACTCAAGACTGAAATGCACTTTCTACCCATGTGAAACTTAACTTTAAAGATGTTTCAGCACACAGATTCTGGACACCTACAAAATGCCTTTTATTTATAGGTAATGCAATGTACTGAAAACAGAAGCAGATCGTGGAAGGTATACCTTATAAAAATATCATTGTAATGTTCCGATTAAAGGCAATACAGAGACAATACAGAGAAAGGCTCAAGAGAGCTTTATTTTCCCCCCTCCCCTGACTACATGCATGCACAGGCAGCCAGTTAAGGAGATGGTAGGTCTGTGTTTGCCTTCCATACTCCCATCCTGCCCTTCCTCTCTGGTCAGGGCAGGTTACTCATGCTCAAAAAGCCTATTGTGTTGCACATGCAGGTTAAGAGTAGGGGAAAGGTGAATGGGTCTCCATTGTGAACAGACACCCTATGCACATAGGAACTGTACCAACAGGAGAGTGGGCCGTGCCCTAAGATTTTATTAGTAGTTATTTCTATAACTAGCAAATAACCACATGATGTGTCCTTAAATTTTAAGAAAATCAATATGTTAGAACAAAACCTGGCAGGATACTTTTTTGTAAATATGACAGAACCCCTATAGTCTTAAAAATCAAGCACAAGCACCCAGTCACCTCAACTTTTAGGATATTTAGTATTTTCTGATACAGCCCCCATTCCTGTCTAAGCTCCCCACGACTAAGGTTTTAATACTCAGCGTGTGATGAGAGATGAAACCAAGTGTGAACAAGTTTCAGGTCCCATGAGTAGGCTGACTGTTGAAGCTGTCAGGTTCAATTGCATCATTCCGACATTATTCAATGCCCCAAACTTCACTCTAATTGTTAGGGGCTTAACATATTCAAAACCATTGTTTAGGCTAATGCTGAAATGCCCACAGTTGAGTTTCCATAAAGAAGGGGGAGGGATTTAATTGTACTTAAACCATTACTGAACTCTCCTTCATTCATGATAGGACAACAAGAAAGGCCTGAGCCACCAATTCCAAAGCTGCTTTGTAAAATCAGTTTATATCTAATAAATACCTCATGGCAAATTAATTTTTTTGTTAATAATTGTTGAGGGTCACAATTATTTCCATACTTTAAAATTAAATGAAGAACAGCATCACTATTTGCTTCAGACCAGAAATATTTTCTTTTATTTTTTTAAATTCTTTATCATCGAAATTTGGAAAAGAGGATACAAAGATTATCAAATATATTTTTGCCAAAGCTAAAATGGAAATATATTCTCCATATAGATGTACTTTAAAAAACTGAACCGCTGTAATTTTAATTGGAGATCCTTCGCCTCTCTAAGATGACAAGTGCAATTTTTGTTCCCTCTTCTAGTGGAAGTTGTTTCAACAAAAAACACTCAAAAATGTCTGATATCCTGTTGGTATTTATGTTTTTTTTTTTCCAAGTGCTGTTCATTTTACACAGGGTTTACAAAGGGCAATTTGCTGTTAAATCATAGCTATAGCAGGGACAAACAATCTGTGGTCCTCCAGATGTTGGGACTCCCATCAGCCCCAGGCAGTGTGGTCAATAGGTGGGATGATGCAAGTTGTAGTCCGGCAACACCTGGAGGGCCACAATCTCCTCTGCTTCATACAGACAAATAAATCTTAGTTATTTAACATTACTGAAAATTTAAATATCAAAAAAAGGGAAAGCTGATGTACATTTTAAGAACACTTTGTATTTCCCACAGAAAATAACATGTAGCCATATACAATGGTACCTCAGTTTAAGAACAGTCTGGTTTTAAGAATGATTTGGTTTACAAACTCTGCAAAATCAGAAATAGTGCCTTGGTTTGAGAATTTTAGCTCGGTCTAAGAACGGAATCTGAACGGTGGAAGGGCACCGGCGGCGGAAGGCATCATTAGGGAAAGCACGCCTCGGTTTAAGAACGATTTTGGTTTAAGAACGGACTTCCGGAACGGACTAAGTTCATAAACCAAGGTACCACTGTAGTTACTTATAATATAAGCCATGAAGTCACTAGATGCAAAGCGCTCTAATCAGTACTGTCTAATCATTAGCTACTAAATAGCTTAACTTGTCTTCTAAATTATCTGATACCTTTATTCCAACATTTTTAATATTTACTGTTAAAAGACAAAAGATACCTGCCAGATACTAGCCCTCTGATTGTTGAAAACCCAAACAGAACAGGAGAGTATGTCTAGGATCAAGTGGAGATACAACTTTACGTTGAATGCGGCTTCAAAGCTTTCTGTCCTCCAGCCAAATGCATATACTGTGAAGACACTGCTATTACAACACCGCTCACTCTCCAACAGGAACTTTGGCAAAGTCAGATAATCACTGGTGTACATTTTTTAAGCAAGCAAGCAAGATTATAGTCAGGCAATGGCATGGCATATTACTAAAAAAGCCTGACACAGCATAGTCAATTGCCCCATAATGCACACTAGTCAATTTCAAACACTGTTCTGTACAAAAATGCTCAAAATTCACAGTATATTTATATAAGGGCTTTGCACTATCAGTGAACTTTGGCCACTCCCGTGAAAGGTTTTGCACACAATCTTTCCAAAGTTATATCAAAATTCACGGAAGTATTTTGACATCTTTTCATCGCAATGTAGGCTCTTACCAAAACACGCACACAAAAAAACCATTTTTCACATTCACTGCCATTACTATTGTCTCAGGAAGCTAAACTGAAGTAGTGCTACACTCAGTTCATCGAAGAGGTCAATGTGCCTCAGTTGCCTGGAGACTGATGGTTGCTACAGCAGCACCAGATAAGCCCAACTAAATAAGCTTCAGCTCCAAGGCAGAAAGCATTTACTGCTGGACTGAAACATTGAAGCAGTTGTCTCAGCATGCAGCAGTGTGCACAAAATCATGCAACTGTCTGTCAACCTTGCTAAACCGTATTTATACAGGAGGCCTGCATTACTGAAATCAGTTTATTAAAAAGTAAAGATTTTAATTGGGCAAAATACTACCACTATGAGCAACTATGATTCCTTTGTTCTTTTAGTAGAGTCACATGTTGTGTGGAATTTTCCCTCTGGCAGTAAATTCTTCTCTTCCACCCCAAAGTCCCCAGTCATAATGACAACGAAATAGGATTTTGCTTAGTTTTGTCTAGTATTTGATAAAAACTGTTCAAATGCCATTTTAAAGAAAAACAAGACAACACTTTAATGGAAATCTTTCTACATTCTGAAACTTTTACTCAAATATAAACACCACTAAGTGAAAATATTATTTCTGAAGGAAGTCAAAAATATGATATTTCTGTTTTAGGATCTTTACATTAAGGGGAGGGGGGAGAGAAAGTGAATTAGATATGGCTGCTTTTATGCCTGCCAGCCAGAGGGGGTCACTGCAGAATGATACAAATAACACTTTTCAGAAGCACACAGGAACTCAGGACAAAGTTCAGGGCATGACATATGATTCTCCTATACACTTGTGCATGAAGCTGCTGCACACAGCCATAAACCATTAACAACTTAAATAAGCTAGATGACACTGCTGCTCTATCACTCCTTTCAGGAAAAATATTGCAGGCATGCTTCACTTGTCTACCAGATATGTTTTACTTGTCTTCAACAATAACGTTTAAAGTTTTGAGAACATAATAGGCAATGCAAGTATTCTGAATGCTTTCAACCAAGCCAATGAGAAGCCTACTTGGGAGCACACTCCGGTACCTGTCTACTCAGGAGTACAGTACATTGAACTCATTTAGTTTAATGGGGATTACTGACAGGAAAGTAGATAAAGGAATGCCACCTTGCAGACACATTTTATTTTACTATGTTATGGAAACAAGCCCAAAGGGGAGCACACATTTGTTACATGTAATTCTATGACTTACTATAACTACACACGTTGTCTCCTTCTAACTATCTGACTATTTCAGCATAAGGTACTGAATGATATGTTGCTCTTTATGTACTATTTATTTACACAATGAATATTATTTAAGTACATCAGAAGCTGGCCAGAAAAACAGTAAAACTGGTAACTGGCAAAGTTATAAGGGAAGGAATTATAGCAAAACAATGAATTTGTCGCATCTTCATTACAAAATATCAAGAAATATCAAACCCAATTCATTTTTCTTGAGTAATATATCACAGTAGTCATCCAAGCCTCAATTGCATTCTCTAAAGTAGTTGTAAGTTTTCAACTATTCAGAAAACCAACATGTTTAGAGTCAGCTTTTGTACTATGTAGTTACAAGATTTCCAGAATCACTTAATATGAACAAATTGACCAATCATCTGTCTTGAAATGGTAAGAAAGATTTTTATAAACAGAATTAAGGATGTGGAAAAGCAGCCATGCTGAAAGAACATCAACATACCTTTAACCAGAACATGTTCCTTAAAAGTTTAGGTTTTGGCAGACAGAGGTATGTATGGTATATATTCTGTTTCTGACCAAGTTCTTTGCCAGACACATAAAACTTAGCAGCTATGGAATAACTTAAGATTCTGTTATATAAAAAAATTATATTGGGAACTGTTAAAATGACAGGAAAACCAAAAAGTGGGTAAACTGAGAGTTGTCAGAGATAAACTGTGTGGCTTCACAAGGGTCTGTACTGAGAGTCGGTATTCTTCAGGTCAGCCTTCCCCAGCCTGGTGCCATCTTCCATGTTTTGGTCTAGACCTTATCAGGCCTAGTCAGCAGGGCTGCTGTGGTTCAAAACATTTGTGGGGCACCACATTAGGGAAGTCTGCTTTAAAGTATCTACAAATGAGGACTTTTTGGTTGGAATGACTAGGAAAAGCAAATAAATGGGTGAATAGGGCTCAGTTTTCCATTCAAGCGCTTGAATTCTGACCAGCCTCCAAGAATTTTGCACAAGTGTGGTGGGTTCCTTCAAGTCACCTGCATCTATTCAAAGCTAGCTAGGGCACGACAGGCACTTTTTTCCCCCAGCCTTCTGGAGCAATGTCAAGAAAACTGCTACCAATTCTCTGTACTTATTGTATCATGTGGTTTTTTGTGGGGTGGTTGTTGTTTTTAAAGCAGTAGTACAACATGTGATATGTTATACATTCAGATTTGATAGATGGCTACAGATAATATACCCTTTCAGGCTTTCACTTCATCCCAAGATACCATCCCATAGCATACCATGTTTGGAGAAAGGTGTTATGGGTATTTGGTCCTTACAACCATTCAGTAAAACCATACCACTTGCCCACAAAATTGTCTTCACAGTCTGGCCATCTGAAAACTTCAATTTCTCTGCTAGTGCATTATACCAGACAAAGTTAAACTATTCTTGTGTCACACATACACCCTTATTTTTGCAACACCTTGCTGTTAACTTTTTGCAGCTACCAATAAAAAAGTAGTTGCAAAACAAGATTTAGAGTTCTTTAAATTGGTGGTTCTCAAAAGGTGTGGTGCACCATACTCATGTGGCAGGAGAGAATGGCAAGTGTGGTGGGAAGATTCAAGGACAATCAAAGAAACATTTAGACATTTCATTCGTGCTGATGAGATGAGAGTTTGTCTCAAATTAAAGCTAATATAAATGAGATTAGCCAATGAAAGCAAGTTCACACCTCTCATCAACTTAAGGTAGGAGGATTGTTTATAATTACATTTTGGGAAGGATTCATGTTCTTATGTAGCTGCATTATTTTACACTTTCTGGATGCCCCATGATCATATTATAAAGTAGCTGTGTCCTATGTTATAAATCAAGTACTGCTAAGAGTACCAGTTAAATTTTTTTGGTGTGGCACAATCAATTTTTTATTCTGAAAGTGTGGCCCAAAGGATGAATGTTTGAGAACCATTGCTTTAAATGGTATCATTGTGCTAATCAAAAATAGTCAGATTTTTTTATTAAAAAGAATAATGTATCCCAACCATTTTTTACACTTACATCAATACCTTATCAAACAATTACCGAATGTATGGACACCCCAACAGATATCATAGTAATAGATCAACAAGGACATGGTGGGACAGGGTGTACCACCCACCCCCATAAAAGTAATTATGACTGGCAATATCCACATTTGGGATTGTGTGAAAAAGTAATACAGCAATAACCAGTAAAGTACAGCACAAATGCCAAACTGAAGCAATAAATATAAGCACAATACCAAATAATATATGGCTTAGTGTTATATAACCTATTTGTTAAACAAGCCTACAAACTATTTAGCATCTACTCTCTCTGCTGCATCTCCTTTTATATGGAATAATGAGACTAAAAAATTATGAATACCTTTCCAAAGATTATGCCTGTTTGTTAGCACATAAATAACAAACAAAGTTTTTCATTATATATATATGACTACCAGAAAGAACAGCCCTATGAAACCATGACACACATGCTTGCAAAGGCAGAAATCATATCATTGGAAGCATCTGTATACTGCAACAGCTATAAGAAAAAAACTCAATTGCAGAGAAGGATAAAAATGAAACCAGACTGAATGAGGAAAAGAAACAACTTTTTACTTACACATAACTGTTTGAAGAATCTTGCAGATCTCTGTATTAACAGCAACTGCAGCAATTATCTATTTTAGTAGAAGGGTTTTTGTACCTGTATTTATTTCACCTGTGGGGCCTGGAAGAAGTGTTTTGTTAAAGGGGACTCTCTTTAATTAACCCCTTTGGTGCTGAATTTAAAACTTTTTATATTCCCTCACAATGGATGGTGGTTGTTTTTTAAATGCCCCAAGCTTTTTAAAAGACTGCCTTTTTATGTTTTAGGCACAAAAAGCACTGCCAAGACAGCAATTATGATAGAACATAGTAAGCATTTCATCCAATCCAGTACCAAAAGGGTAAAGTATTAAAGGGTAAGCAGGTGAAGCTCCATCCCCTTTTCTCATGTTGTCTTTCACCTAGCAGAAATACCATAATGTTGCCCATTTTCTTATTCTTCTGGCAAAATTTACAGTGAGATGATAAGAAGGCTTTGGTGCTACTAGCTGAGGTTCTACTTTCAGCTGGAGATAGCAAGAGAAACTTTGTTATGAAATTTCTGCCTTCACAAGGAATTATGCTATTATTTGGAGGTTGAACTCCAAAATGAATCATAAATAATCAAGGCTAGCTCCTTCTCCTAAAAAGTATGTTCTAAACACAACTGAATACAGGGGCGGCCCAAGACATTTTGGCACCCGAGGCAGATCCCAATGAAGAAGAAGGGTTCAAGGAAGAACTATGCCAGGAACCAGGAGGAAGTAAGAAAGATCAGGTTCCATGATCTGAAGTGAACTTCCAATTCTGAAACCAATAAGTAAGGAGAAAGATGCTCGACTTTGGTGTTCAGTCTCTTCATGTGCCAATGAATATATAGTAGGACTGTGCTGTGAAGCCCTGCCCCCAATATTGCACCTCCATACTTGTGGAGTCTTCCTGAGTGGTTTAGAACTCTTGCTTCAGCCAATCACCCTCAACCTCATGTATTGAGCTGACATGTTCAAGGGGCAGAGCTTGGAAACATGCCCCCATTTCTCAAATATTCATTCCCACACAAGGAGCCTTAACAGCAGAAAAGGGCTCAAATCAGAGAGGGGAAGAAGCTTGTGTGTGAGCCTAGGGGGTGAAAAACCACAACCAAACAATGCAAATTGCAGTGATAACTTTTTGCTTATACATTAAATTGTGGTGTTTTTTTGTGTGTGTGTCACTTGTGATATTGATTTATTTTTAAATTTGTTCTTGTATTTATATTACCCCCCCCCCAATGATTATTCTTAGTCAAAGCAGAGTACTTTTCTTTTAAGCCCTCAATTTACAGTCCTAAAGACATTTTAGTACAAGGGTTTTTGTTCCTGTATTTATTTCACCTGTGGAGCCTAGAAGAAGTGTTTTGTTAAAGGGAACTCTCTTTAATTAACCCCTTTGGTGCTGAATTTAAAACTTTTTATATTTCCTCACAAAGGATGGTTGTTGTTTTTTAAATGACCCAAGCTTTTTAAAAGACTGCCTTTTATGTTTTAGGCACAGCATACATCTTCATCATTGTGTATGCTGACTTTGGGGGCAATCTAAACTCTGGCAGAGAAGCAGCAACCCACATTGACAACCCTGCTGGCCAGGGCAGAAAGTGTGGGAGATCAGGCCTAAACTGAGTCTGATGCTGCCACATGATGGCAGTGGCGCTGGCTTAGGCATATCCAGCAGATCCCAGGCTAGTTCAGCTGCTCCCCAGGTACATTCTGGGCCTTTCCACTGGCTGCTGCTAGTGGGGATCCCACCACCAACATTTCTGCCCACCTGGCAAACAAAACAAGCAGTTCCAGTCTGGCAAAGTGATGCTGACTTTACCACGCAGGCAAAAGCCAGCATGACTAGATAGAGGAACACTTCTGCCCAATCCAAACCACTACCACCCCCAGCCAGGAATAAAGGGGGTTTGGATTGCAGCCTTAGTTATAACCCAATTATAATGTCTACTTTCAACGGAGATCTTATAAGGCACTTATTGAAAGGATTAGCTTTGGAAGGCAAACACTGGCACAACGGGGGGGGGGGGGGGTTGGGATGGAAATCTGTCGTAATGCTAATATTGAAACCACAGTGTGCAGACGCTCTGAATACTATTTGCAGAAGTTTTATGAAACAAGTGAAGAGAAGCTAACGGGAAGTCACAAATATGAGAAGGTTAGTTATTGAAGTACTTTTATCCTGCCTTTATACATAAAATATCCAAGGATTTTAAGACTTAACATATTATATTGTTCAAATATTTGTATTTAGTTAACTGAAATACAAATAGCCAATATGGCTCATTTGTCGTGGCAGAATATCTCACCAATAAAAAAACCCAACCTACCTGAGTTGTAGCAACAGTTGTAGTTACAGAAGGCGTAGAAGACGGAGACAAAGTTCCCACTTGCTGTACGTGACCAGAAGACTGCTGAGGTAAATGTGAACTGGAAACAGGAGTGCTAGATCCTGAGCCAGACACTGTGTTTGGAAAGGACACTGCTACATCATTGCTGCTATAAATGCCTGAAAGAAAGCACACGTACAAATGTCTTTCTGGATTCATGAACCAAATTAGTACTACATTAGTTGGATCTAAAGAAGGCCCTCTACTGCATTTTAGATAAAAACAAGGAGTTCATTAAAAGGCATATGAAACAAGAACAAACCTACTGTGAAGTGGCACAAACAAATTTACAACTGTTTGCAGGTAGGATAGGGTTTTTTTTGTTTGTTTGGCTTGAGGATTATAACCATAACCTGGAAAATATTTTAAGGTTAAAAGGACAATTATTTAAACAATCATAAATTGCTACATTGAGTAATAATTATCACCCACATAGGTTAGCCCTAACTCTTCCTATAACGGGTTGGTCAGAAACTTAAAAGTCTAGCTTTTAGATTCTAAAATGTACCGGCAATTGGTCAAGCTGGAGGAGAATGTTCCATTGCACAATGAGAAATCTTTGCAGTGTTGAACTGTTGTTCTTAGCACTACATTCAATACAACCCAATATCATTGTGGAAGATTGGTACAAAAACTTAGGTAGAAAACAAGGATGACACCTTCCTAGATCAGATTACCTACCACATTCTCAAAGAGGGGAGAGATGGTAGTACAGTGGTACCTCTGATTACGTACTTAATTCGTTCCAGAAGTCCGTTCTTAACCTGAAACTGTTCTTAACCTGAAGCACCACTTTAGCTAATGGGGCCTCCTGCTGCCGCTGCGCCGCCGAAACACAATTTCTGTTCTCATCCTGAAGCAAAGTTCTTAACCCAAGGTAATATTTCTGGGTTAGCGGAGTCTGTAACCTGAAGCGTATGTAACCCGAGGTACCACTGTAATGGAAGATTCCAACTCTGTAGATATCTGTTG
This sequence comes from Podarcis cretensis, assembly GCF_951804945.1. NCBI lineage: Eukaryota > Metazoa > Chordata > Lepidosauria > Squamata > Lacertidae > Podarcis > Podarcis cretensis. Next base: position 23,534,790 of record NC_137181.1, read on the forward strand.
GAAGGTGAACATTGCTTAGATTTAAAGGTCTAACAAATTCCTGACCTATCTTGGTGAAAAGTTTATCTTCCACAAAGTAAAAGAAGAAATATGGGGACCAGCTACCATGCACCTGATATTCATCAACCATAAGAACTTGTTGGGCTGCTGAGGTGAAACAGCAGAAAGTGTAAGTGACCACAACATCTTGGTATTCATGATACTGAAGAAAGAGAAAGCTTAACCTAGTCAGATGTGCACCCAAGACTTTAAGAAACCTGATTTCAGTAAGTTTTTCTCTTACTGATGTTGATTCCCTGGATGACACTGGGTTTGATAACCTTACATGTGGAAGTGATCTAGTGATTTTAGTATACCACATGCTACATATAAGTCAGCAGTATGATGTGATAGCACAAATAGCAAATGGAATTCTAGGTTGCAACTAGAGAAGTATAGTGTCCAGATTGCAAAAAAGGTACTACTCTATTCTGCTTTGCTTATACTTCTCCTGTGTCCAGTTTTCGATACTGCAGTTTAAAAGAACACTGACAAACTGGAATGTGTTCAAAGAAGGATGAGAAAGATGGAGAGAGGCTGGAGATTTTATGAGGCAAGGTTGAAGGATGTGCATGTTTAACCTGAAGATAAGACTATTAAGCAGCGTCATGCAGATGAAACAACCATTTTGTTTTCTGTTGCTCAAGATGGTGGGATCTTAAGCAATGGATTCAAATTTCAGGAGAAAGAATTTAGACAAACATTTGGAAGAATGATTGTTTCAATCAACAAAAATACAGCTGTTAAACAGTAGAACAGATTGCCTGAAAAATTGTGAATTCTTCTTTGTTAGAAGGTTTTTAAGCAGAAAGCTGATGGCAACCTATCAGGGATGCTATAGTAGTGGGTTTCCTGTATCAGCAGGACGACATTAGATGAAATGAATTGTTGAGGTCCCTTTCTACCCTAGAATTCTAAATTGCCACTTCTTCCCTACTAGCTATAAATACATTATCAAAAGGCCAGAACCAATATTCAGAACATTTCAGGGACACACTAACTAGCGCCTAATTAAAATAGTTGACTTTTAGCTCTCTGAATGCCATTGGGGTGCAATCTTGGATTGCATAATGAACTAAGGAATAATGTTTAAGACTAAATATCTTTCCATGTATTTTTTTTAAAATAATAGCTGGTCAAAAGTGTAAGGCAGCTTGAGGTATACCTCCGTACTGCACAGCTATGAATGGAATCTAGGAAAGCCCGTCACAAAAATAATTAAAGAGAAAAAAGTGTTAGTAGTAGAATAACACTATTTTCATTTTGCTACACACAAAAACTGTAATAAAAGGAACCTGAGGAACTATTGACCTATCAGCCTCCTGCAGGCATCTACAAAGTTTTCACTGAGGTACTGAACAATTGACTCACTATAACCTTGGATTTCATCCAATCAATAGAACATACAGACCTTCAATCAGAATTTTGCACAAAAGACTACCTTTTGTGATAAATGAACCTGTGGAGAACATTCTAATATAACTTACCATCCTCTACAGTATTCATAAACTACAAGACAGCTTTTGAGTTTGGAGAAAAAGAACTCCATGTTAAAATTGTTTTAATACACACACAAAAGAATGTATGTATAGATGTGGGTTTCAATGAAGAAGAATACATCTCTCTGCTGCTATTGCTCTGATCACTTACCTGTAAAAAGCGTTTTCTAACAGCTATTATATTGATTTTTTTAAAGGCTTCCTGAGTGCATTCAATCATATTGCTTATTTTATGAATGAAATGATAGTATTAGAAAACATATCTGAGAAATGTTATATAAGTCATGGATTGTTTCCCTACAATAACTTTCCATTCAGCAATATGCATATTTTATTGATATCCATAAACCTTCAAAGAAGGTTTTGCCTTTATTATTATGTTGCACCAGGTTTTACTTTCTATCATTCTATATTTGATATGTTTATTAAAAGCTATTTTATCTGTAGGCATACATTGTGTATTTTAAATCATGGCAGGCTGAGGGCATATTGACTTAGTGACTTTGTGACACCAGCAACTGCCACAACAAATTTGTACACCCCTTCATATCTATTTGCATGATTAAAATTCTCAGTATTAAATGTAGCTACTGTATATTCCTTACTTAACACTGTTAAATCAAAACACCATTAAAGTAAAACATTACTCTCATAGCATTTGTTAAGAGTCTTAGACCAGGACCCAGAAACCCAGGGTTAAAATCCTTACTCAGAAAAGAAGCTCACTGCCTCTCAACCTAACATAGTTCACAGAGGGGTTGTGATGATAAAATGGAAAAAAGAGAGCCTTGTATATAAATCTTGAGCTCACTGGAGGAAAGTGGGATATGAATTTAATAATAAATAAGACAAATATACTCAAATATTACAGGCTTTTGCCAGGCTTATAGCACTTACAGAATCACATTACTACTACTAATGATGTTTGGGAGGGGAAAAATAAGTACATTAAAAATTACTAATGGGAAATTACTTCTGATGAACATGCAGGGAGATGTAAATGAGGAAGAAGCAGTGGAAAAATGAGGAAAAATGCATCATAGCAATCTTGGAAAGTGGACTGAAAGTGGACTCAGAGGTGAGCAACATAACAGCTATTTCTGGACACACCGAACTTGTGGCAGCATGAGTATATAATGGAAGATTCTGCCAAAGTAAGGGACAGGAACACAAATTCTGGTCACCGTGGAAGAACTTACTTCTTCCAAACACTACCTAATTTGGTGTGAATCTCAATAATTATACAATACCTTGACCATGCATCCTTAAGATAATGCCTTTTTCTCAGGCCCCACTAGTCTTGAGGCTGAATAAGAGCACTGGCTATATATGCAGACAACGAATGTGTGTATAGACACATTTTTGATGGCTGCTCTACAAGCCTGAGAATAAGCACCCTTCATTTTCAGCTACCTTTCAGTGATAAGAGTTAATAAAGAATGAGAGAGCATTCCTTCCAAGGATGGCTTCAGAAATCGAAACATCCTGGAAAGCACAAACAATCTTTTTGTGCGTGCGTGCGTGCGTGCGTGCGCGCGCGCGCACACACACACACACACACACACACACACACACACTCTGCAACTTACCACAGTCCCTCTTTATTTTAGGACAGAGCTTTCCAAACTTTTCATGTTGGTGACACTCTTTTTAGACATGCATTATTTCGTGACACAGTAATTCAGTTTTACTAGCAAACCAGAGGTTAAATTAACCCCCTTCCAGCCCCAGGAGGAGGATGGAGAGCATTCGCACGACACACCTATACACTGCAGCCAACACACTAACGTGTTGTGACACACAGTTTAGACAGCTCTGTTCCAGGATGTTTGGCATCCTCCATATTTCTTACCACTTTTGGAACCATGCAGTTACATACCAGGAAGCTGCCAGACACCTATGGAAACAGCACCTAAGACTAATGTCCAACTATCCAACAGAAAGAACTAGGCCCAGTTAAGTGAGGTGGCAATTCTTTTGGATTTAACATGATGTTGTATAAAACGTAATTTTTCTGGAAGTAGTTGGTTTTAAACGCTGTAAATCCTGCCCCTCCAACCTTCAGGATATGGTTCACAACATCTAGAATTTAATTACCAAACTTTGAAATATTTCAGGTTCCCGGTGTATTATTTTCCTCCCACTGGGAATTGATCAGGTGGTAACATTGCTCCGCCTTCTAGATGTTTCACCTTAAGGCAGCCTTTGTCAACCTGGTGCTGTCCACATATTTTGGACTACAACCCTCATCAGCATAGCCAATGGTCAGGGATGACAGGAGCTACAGTTCAAAAGGTCTCAAGAGTATCAGGTTAAGGAAGACTGCATTAAGGAGGGTCATGAGATAAAGGAAAATACAAACTAAAATATTCTCTTATTTTCAAATCATGCTGCAGTGTATGCAACAAAAACATAAAAGTTCCTGTCTTAGTCCAAGAGTTGATTACCCCTTAAAAAAAGGTATACATTTTATTTGAAGTCTTGCAGAGTTATCTTAAATGGAAGTTGCACAGTGGCATGCTTCAATATTGTGTTTTGGACAGCCTTCCCCAACTGGTGCCCTCCAGATACTTTGAGCTAAAACTCCCATTATATCTGCCCGCAGGCAATGCTGGCTGGGATTAGTTGACAGCACCAGGTTGGAGAAGGCAATGGTTGTGTTTTCAAATATATTAATTATTCAAACAAGAGGCAAAGTAGAATCTTCAAGCATCACTGTTTGAAATATATTTTCCTCTGCTTGTTGTGAATGTAAATATTGCTCAAAATACCAGCTTGGGTGCTTTTGTATTTTTTTTCTCCCTACACATACCCTTGTCTGAATAAACCTGAACATTCACCATTTTGAATATTTAATACCAATGTTTAGCATCACAGGAGATATTATATAGCATCCAAAATCATCTTTATATGGAGTCTTAATTTTCCTTTATAAACCTCAAACAACATATTTTGTTTTTTCTTCCTCAACAACTTTTTAAACAGGCTTTTTGAAGTTAAGGGCTGATTGCTATCTTGCAAATGAGCTACCAGGAATGTGTTCTGTGGTAAATTGATTCCAGATGCTCAACGATGATTGATCCTAAGAAGGCGTCTTAACTTTTATTTTCTTAAGAAATATTTACAAAAAGGCAGTTGCCATTTACACTTTAAGCAAGAGCTATTTCTGGGAACTGAAGTACTTATAGAAAACTGAAGAAATGACACATCATAACCCAACTGCCTGTTCAGACTTGTACTAAGTTTATATCCCACCTTTTGGTCTCCCAGATCAACAAGGCAGCAGCAAGAGAGACTGCTCTTTGGAGAGTTCAAAAGGAGGGTACCACTATTGAGAGAGCCCCATAAACCTAGCTTCTGATGGCTGGGGCACTAGAGCAGAAGACAATCTAAGTTTATGGCATGGATGGTATGGGAAAAGTGCTCCCAAATGTTTAGGGCATTGAAGGTAAAAAGTAGTACCCAAACGGTAAGTAGCAACAAGTGACATTATTTTAATACTGATGCAATATGTTCCTGGTATCTATCCTCCAACTACCATGTTTTTAGCCAGTTCGGAACTTTTCAAAATCTGCAGTGGCTGCTTCATGTGCAGCACATAGAATAGTTTGAAGTTACCAGAACATATATAATAGTGGCTAGATTATTTCCCCCAAAAAAGGCACATGTGACAAAGGTAGACCTGGATACAGATGCCACCTAGCCATCCAATCTGCAAAACTGCTCCTACTGGGTAGTATGGCCCCCTTTAGAACAGGCAAAACATTTACAAGACTGGGCCATCCATCATCAACATCTCCTAGTATGAAGATTACATGTAAATTAATTCACCCCATCTGGCCTAGTAGCAATTCTAGGCATCAGTTCCGAAAATTTTCTACTACACTTCAGTGTCACGTTTCATCTGTTGCTGTCCTGCAACACTGTTGCAGGACAGCAACGATGCCTCCCCTGGATCTAGTGGATGTGCTGGAGGTGATGAGTTTTCCCGGGCTTTGAGCCCTTTTCAGCTTCACCAAGGCCCAGGAAGTGGATTGCAGCTTGCCTGCCTATTTATAATTTCAGGCTTCAATATCTTATTTACAACATCTTTTTTTTACTATGTTCTAGGTCTAGGACATAGGAAGAAATATAGATACATCTTTCTGTTTGTTTATTTTAAAAAGGTAGATTTCCAGGGGGGCACTGAGTATTTTTTTTTACTGAAAGGGGGGCGGAATAATAAGTTTGGGAAACTCTGGTCTAAGGGACTGAGGAAAAGGTTTCCTCATCCACTTAACGTTTTATCATTCTCTCTTACAAAAATGTGGGCAGTATCCCCACATTTCCTTGGGGGACATTAATTGAATGGCACCATTTTTTAAGTAATACCCCTAAGCTAAGCTAAGTCTAATCAGCTAAGTCTAATCAGCCAAAATGAGCTATATTAGGGCAAGCAGGTGGTAGGCCTAAGCACTCCAAGAATCTTGTACACATCCTTGGGTGACAAAACTGCAACCCACCCAAACAAGCCTACTAATGGATGCAGTGGATGTGTTGAATAGCAGACATGTACACATTGTACTGCCCAAGATAGAAAGGATATCAGGAACTCTTAAGTGCCTTGCAAATAACCACAGTAAATTACTGAGGATCTCCCATGATCACATTTCTAACCTGGTTATGAGATATCTCTAACAGCAATGAAAAGCTCTGCATTTGTGTTATCATCCTAACTGCCTCATTAGGATAGCATTTGTGCTATCATCCTAACTGCCTCATTAGTCTCAGCTCTTCAAGAATCAGCTCCAGCAAGCAAATAATGGCAATCACCTGAACTGATTCCCTGTTCCAAAGGTTAGTCATGTTTGTTAGTCAACTGAAAACTTCCATTGAGCTTTCTGAAAACCATCAGCCACCAGGAACAGAAAATTTTAATCTCTCTGCCATTGTTTACAAATAACTAAGGTGCTGAAACGCCAATCCTCACCAGATGTTTACCTGTTAACGACAAAAAAGGAGTCAAAATATTCCTAACTATAAGATCACCAACATCCTATCAGCAGAGAGTATCAAATCTGGGGCACCTGCTATGTACCTGCCCAACTATACACTGGGAGAGCTCCAAGGTAGCCATTAAGCCCCAAGTTGTTTCTTCTGACATTCCCCAGTCTGAGGGGTCCACAAAACCATTTCTTAGAACACCTCAGCAAGCTCAGTCAATTAGGAAGCCAGTTGGGAGTATATAAACAGAATCACTATTTTGTGTCACAGAGTGTACCTGGTGTTAGACTAATTAGTAAAGGCAGGATTTGGGGTGGAATATCTGGCAAGTAAGATGGAATATTTGAAAACCACAGAAACTCCTCCACCCTACCCTGTCCCACAACTGATGCTGCAATGAAAACACAGCTAGGCAAAACTGGATTTCCAGCCTCCACTCTGCACAACATAAGGCCTACTCTTGTGAAACATTAGTGGGCATGCAGGAATTTCAATCATTATGCCTACAAGTGTATTCAGAGCTGTTTTGCTAGAAATAGTTCATGTATGCCTACAAACCTGAATGGTGGAAGTTGTAGTAGCAGAAAATGAAACACATATGGAACACATTAGCACACTCAAGATGCTGTACAAGGATTTAAAAAACTACTAAAAACAAGAGGGGGTAAAATTATCCTCTATAAATTCAAGTTGTTATATATACAATTGCTGTTGGCATGCAGTATTTCTCCTACTTGCTTCTATTTCAAGGACATCATACAAGCATCTGTTTGGCCACTGTGAGAACAAAATGCTGGACTAGATGGGTCACTGGCCTGAATCACCAGGCTCTTATGTTCTTATAGCCATGCACTGATTTCTACATTTGTATGTTGGCCTTCTGAAGGTGGCCTTTCCACGCCAACCTCTTATGATCTCTAACAAGTATAGAACTTTGGAGTGCCAATCATCACAGTAATTCCCATGTAGGAAGCACTCAGCACTCTATGGACCATCCCCACATTTTTTATTTGCATTTTCTCAATTGTCATTTCCTTTACCACTTTCATGTTTCATGTGTTTCATGACTACAAAGACTTGTATGCGTGATTTAGGAGTGGACAAGCAAGACTGCATGTGAAATAGATATATAAACATGACTAATAGCCACTGTATGTAACAATACAACATCTCTGAAATTCTCAAATGGTTGATTTCCAAATTCATCACATTATTAGACCAAATCTCGTGGATTGTATCCTGTTTCATATTTCATTGGAAACAGTGGCGTAGCGTGGGTTGTCAGCACCCAGGGCAAGGCAAGTAATTTGCGCCCCATAACCCGTGGATTTGCGCCCCCTAACCCTAACCCCCAGATGTTGCGCCCGGTGCGGCCAGCCTCCCAGCACCCCCCACGCTACGCCACTGATTGGAAAATATATGGAAAATATAGTGCAGATGATAGCTGAAGGTCCCCTTGTATGTTGTTTTCAAAGCAGTGTTGATCCTGCTTAACTGATATAGTTCCTGCATAGGTACTTGATGAATCGAGCTATATCCCAAAGGGCTTTCTGCTCCCAAAGACCATATTCCAATGATAACATTTCCAAATATAATAGAGGGGTAACAACACTGTGTTGTTGCTCAATCCTGCCAGTGTGCCTGAAAGTGCTAAACGTTGCATACATAAAGACATTTTAAATATCAAGGCTGTCACAAATTGGAGGGGATGCTGGCAGTGTAACAGACCTTGTACTTTCTGCATACTTTTCAAATTCCCCACATCAATTTACTTTATGTGCCCAAACTAAAATACACACAAATGTCAGGTCCCCCCCCCTTAAAGTTCTATGTTCTTCAAGAACTGTTAAGCAAGAATAGCCAACAGTGACTTCCTGTGCAGAAACATTTTTAAAGTTTGATAGGCAAGAAATAAAGAGTTGGAGGAAGAATAGTTTTGGAGAGAAAGTTCAAACTCACATACACAGGATATTTAAATCATTCTTTAAAAGTTACAGTTGCAATTATCAGGGAAGTGGTTGGAATTTTAAGGAAGAAACAGCACATCCAGGAAAGATAATGCCTGTTAAAAAGCCACACAATGCTGTTGACTGCTTTCATTCTAGAGTAAAGGAAACTGTACGCTTAAAATAACAGCAGTTTTGGTAGCTGCTTCCCAGTTACAAAATATCCGCTTGTTTGCAAGCCAGAAAGAGGAATTCAAATAGCTGTTACCTTCTGCTACTATATTCCCCTAGTCTTTTTTCCATTAAAATATATCCTGGCTTGTTGGAAATCTCTTATTGGAAACAGTAGTGAATTTTCTGGAAAATCTTGAAATCCAAAAAATAAATTCATCTATCTTAAATCAAAGGGTATCTGAACCAAGTAAGTCTGACCTGGTTAAATAAAAATTAAAAAGTCGTAATAATTTTACTTACTGTTTAAATATCTGAAAAGTTCTCCAAATAGTCAAATTAATTACATTGCTAGTTAATTTTAGAAACTAATGCATACCTCAATCTGAAAAGTGTTCCATGGGAAAATATAACTGTGGGAATTTTTCCATCCAACACCACTGATTAAATATTTGGACACAAACTGTAGGAAATGTCTTTTTGTGGTGCCTCTATAAAGTATACCTAAAACCCATCCAGTTAAGAAATTATTTCATGCCTCCATAAAGGCTTTCTAGTTTATAGTCTTGCACTGAAATTCTAACATTTCTAAGGATTCTACACCTTAAAAAAAAATAAAAAATCACAGCACCTGGTATTCTAAACCCCTCAATCCAAAGCCAAGTTCAGGTATTCAATCCTAGGAATTCTTGAAATGGGTCTTTAGTGGCCTAAACATAAGTAGCACCGAAAAAGAGACCTGTAACAGACACCCACTAGCCCTGTTAAGGTGACTGCAGAAACAGTTTTCAAGAATGCTGAAGAAAACTAAGCACATGTCACCTTTACTTTTTCAACTATTTGCAAAACTTTAATTTTGATTTTTTTTTTAAATAAAACTTGAATAGCAAAGCCAAATGCCATTACAGAACAAAACAATTATCTTTGGATGTGTCTATCAGGAATCCTCGTGAAACACTGAGAATATTAATAAAAAGCAAAGAAAGTCATTACACATTTTCTTAACAGGCATTATTGGATGAGACCTCAGTTTGTTTCTAGTTATAAGAATTTTAAGTTCAATCTTTGTTAGTCATTATTCCAAGCAGGTGTATAGTGTGATGGGGTGTGTGTTAATTTTTCTGTTTTCAAGATAGCCAGTTTAGGGGGCATCAACTTAGACTGAATGTATATGATCATTGAGACCATAAGTTCCATGTTATATTATATACTCAAACTTTTGATTTCTAAAGTAAAACATATGCCTACCTGAACCAACAGGGGAGGAGCCAACACTGAGACTTTGTAGACTTCCATTCCTAAGCAACGTTGGAGATTTTTGCAAATTAGAACTGGTTATACTTCCTGCAGCAGATGCCACAGATGATGTTGGGGAGGCAGAACAAACCGATAGGTGGGAAATATTCTCCTGACTTTTATTTCCTTTTGGCCTACCAGGCCCATGTTTACACTGCTTATTTCCTTTCCGCTTCTTTTCCTTTACAGTTTCATCTTCTGTCCCAGAGGACTGAACACGCTTGTATCCTGTTGATGTAAGGCTTGAATTACCCAACTCTCCAGGTGAGCTGTCAAAAATATTAGGCTGGGAGGCAATAGTTGAGGTTGAAGGAAGACCAATTAAGGAAGTAAAACAATTCACACCCCCTTCCTGGCTTCCAGTCTCTCCTTTATGTACATCTTTGGTCAACAATGTCTGCTGGGAATGAGTATAGCTGTCATTACGTAGATCCGAGTCTGTAAAACTCAAAAAGTCCTGGGGAGACTGAACTGAACTTCCGGAAGATGACTTTATACTACTAGGAGTTCCCAAAAAACTTCCTGGAGAAAAGGACAAAAAAGAGTGTTAAAAATAAAATAAACTGGCAAATGTGTAAGCACAGCAATACAATTAGCACATGTATCTTGTTGGCAAACAAGAAGTTACAGCAGCTTTGCTGTTTGTGTTCTATAAGAGTTTTACTCTGGTCTTTGTGCCATCTAAAAGGGGCAGGAAAGTGGCAAAGTTACAGCACATGTTATGTTCTCATATTCCCAGCCAACCTTCATTTCTTTCAGCTCTTTATTGGCCTGGACAGTAATGACTGAGACTGCACTAATAAAATGGATAAAGCCCAAGTAAATCACAAAGTAGAGGTTCTTATCACTCTGTAATTCAACTTTGGCACCTATGTTCAAATTGTTTTATAAAACTGTTTTATGATATCGTGCCAATGAAAATCCTCTAGAATATAATTTCTCAGCCACAACTGCCCTGGGGCAGAAAAGATGTCAGGGTAACTGGGGGGATGCGGGGATGGCAGTGTGCCCTAAGTTTATCCCTGTTTCTATCACTCTGACTTGCCCTTTCTAGATGGCACTGACTAATTCCCCACAAGGCAAATCTGTATGAACAAAACATTTATCAGAAAATGTAATCCAAACATGGCCAATATGTTCGCTTCTAATTATTAGTTCTACCAGTTTCAGCAAAACCATAATAAATAAGTCTCAAAATAACTGAAAATTAATCACAAAGCTTTCCAATAGGAAAAGAATATTCCTACAATAAACATGAGCATTGTATTGAATGCCTTTTGAAATACTTTGCATATATTTCAAATGCTTTCAGTACAGAGGCAGATGAACATAACTGTAAAAAGTGAAAAGAGATGGTTCAGATGTCATGACAAACCATAGTTTAGCATTATAACTGTGATCCTGGGACTCAATCAGTGACTGCCAGGTCTTGCAAAGTCCCTACTTGGCTCCTCAGAAATTTACAGTCAACTGAGGGATTACAATAACAAGTCTCAATCTCATATAATTTTCCCTTCTCCCTCTATTAGGAGCTCAGAAACTTTAGACTGCATTGTAGATTAACTAGAGTTTGCCACTCTAAACTGTGGTTACTCTTAACCATAGTTTCTTGCAACAAAGCAGCTAAGATTAAGCACAGTTAATTTTGGTATGATTAGCATGACCAGCTGGCCACTGTGAGAACAGGATGCTGGACTAACAAAAATTACAGCATGCAGTAATTCCTTGCTGGACGAAAAGGGGTTGGCAGCTGGTGGGCCTTAGGCCAAGACAAAAATGTAAAAAGGCAGGACCATAAAAAACTGCACATGTTACACTATACAATTATACACAAATCAAAAATTAAATAATAAGATAAACCAGATTCTGAAAACAACAGTAAAATGCAAAATCTACAGAAACTCAGGAGATAATGTGACTGAACAGCATAATGCAAATTTTAAAAAAGCTTCCAGGTGCCAGACAATAAGATAAAGTTTCTGAATAACATGATGAAATGCATTATATTTTATATGACAGAAGAGAGTGGCAAATGATTTCACAGCTGCCAAACCATTCCCTCCCTTTTAGGTGTCTTGAAACAGCTTCATATAAAGGAAAGATAAGTTAGGTTGACAACTAGTGTGATGTAGAGTGCTGCACTAGGAGGCACACCCATACCCCAGAAACTCAACAATTGTTGCAAGGATAAAACGTGAAAGGGGGAAACTATCCATACCACCTTGATGATAGAAAGGTGGGGTATAAATTGAATAAGAATAAAAAGAAGAAGAAGAAGAAGAAGAAGAAGAAGAAGAAGAAGAAGAAGAAGAAGAAGAAGTGCATAAATGACTTAAGACACACACTTGTCAGAGGTGCACTCCAATCTTTTCCTCCTAACTCCTCCCCACAAAAGGAGAATCATAAGGAGAACATCAGGTACATTAAGAAGAGAGGGAAGCCTCTAATCCCTGTTCGCTTCCTACCAGCTCCCATATTTAAGGTAGCATGGAGGGAAACCGGGAAAGTGGGTATAACTGTCTAGCCCAATGGCAAAGTAGCCTGCCAGTAAATACAGTGGTGCCTCGCAAGGTGAAATTAATCTGTTTTCGTCTTGCGAAGCAAGCCCATTGACGGCTTAGCGGATTAGCGCTATTAGCGCTATTAGCGGCTTATCGGTTTAGCGGCTTAGAAAAAGGGGGGGGGAGGAAAAAAACCCCGCAGGAACTTGCAAGACATTTTCGTCTTGCGAAGCAAGCCCATAGGAAATTTGTTTTGCGAAGCACCTCCAAAACGGAAAACCCTTTCGTCTAGCGGGTTTTCCGTCTTGCGAGGCATTCGTCTTGCGGGGCACCACTGTAACTGCTAATCAGGGTATTTGAAGCCAAGTGTTCCCAATACACTTCTAAAATATAGGTTGACATTCAACAGAAGGAGAAAATTAGGACACTATATTGAGGAAAATGGCCAAGACAGCTTTTCTTACATGTCTAATTTCTTCCTTGTTTGAGCACTAATCCTTTTGTCTTTATTCCAACATGCTCCCATACTGTGTAATGTTTTTGCAAGTTGAGGGCAGATATTATAGAAAATACAACAGAAAATCACCACAAGGTAATCCTGCTCAATATCTAAAGGAATAGTCTCAAGTGTAACAAGAATAAAGAAGAAAAATTGTTCGTACTGCCCCAAAGGAAGCTGACATTCACATTTCATTTAGAGAGCTATGCATGATTACAAACAGTATTTCTTATTGTACTTAAATATCAGTATTTATCTCAAGTACACTCAGGTTACTATCCTATGCATGCTTACCTGAGAGTTAGTCATATTGAACATAGTGGGACTTATTTTTGAGTAAACATGCACAGAACTGCACTGGAAATGTGCATGTGTTTTGCATTTATATCTTATACTAGGCAGTTTATGTCCTGTATATAATGTGGATAATATAAGCAAAATCCATTAGGAAGGATTAGATTTTTGTATGTGTTAACACACACTTGGTATTCACCTTTCTAGCCCACTTGAACCTATGAAAAGCTGCCTTATACAGAGCCAGACGATTTGGTCCACCATGACTAATACTGTCTACCCAATATTGTCCACCCTAACTAGCAGCATCTGGCGATGGTCTTTCCCAAGCTCTACAGCCTGTGTAACTGGAGATACCAGGGATGGAAACTGGGACCTTCTACAAGCATGTTATCTGCTGTTTGATCTATTGTCTTTTCCCCACAAGCCCAGGACAGGCAACAACTACTTTTCAAACAGGCTGTTTTGAATCTGGAAGAGATGCCAAGGTATTTTGGCTTCCCACCTGTACCAGCTGTCTGGAATAAAGCCCAGGTATACTGAATAACTGCAGGGGTGGAAAAACAGGCATGGAAGGGGCTGTTTCTACTTTATAGCGTCACAGAAAATTGAGGAAGGAGAATTGTAGAAATGAAGAGTTGGAAGGGACCACGAGGATCATCTAGTCCAACTCCCAGCAATGCAAGAATCTTTTGCCCAACGTAGGGCTCAAACCCACAAGCCTGAGATTGAGTCTCATGCTCTACTAACTGAGCTATCCCCCATCTCCCAAAAACTAAAGTAAGAGGAACAGAAAGAAATACCACAGGAAGTTTGCAAAAACTGTTTGCTCGTAGGAGGGAATGGGGAGTGATAGGCCTGGAACTCTTAGGTTCATCAGCAGAGACCCAGGGTGACTTTGGCTTAATTCAGATGATCCTCCACACCATGAGTTGGAAAATCAAATCAAGTCTGGATTGCTTATTCTCACCTACACAAAAGATTCTCTCCTCTATTATAGTACAACCATAGTTAGTTGTATGTTACAGCTAGGTTTCAAGCAATTATTTGAAATCATGGCTTTGAAAAACATGATTCAGAGGTTAGTATTAATCATAGTTGCCTGATTCTTCTGTCGTGGCAGAAGAAATCCATAACTACATTAGGGTATCTGTGTGCAAAAAGAGTGGATCATAACATATGGAAAGGATAACTAGAATGAAGTGAGCTAAATACGGTGTCAAATATTAAAATATCACCATTTAAACAACCATTGATTGTAGACTGTCCATTATTTAGTAAGTAGTATGAACAGTTTGCTTTAAAAAAAAGTGTTACTGCATGCTGACTAAAGAAATGTAGTGATTGATTAAATGTAATCCACAACCTGAAAGACTGTATGAATACAAAATCATTTGCCTGTGTCTTAGCTGGAAAAACAGGGTTCATCCCCGCAGATGGTTATATTTAATAGATATAAAAATATTCCTGGAAAGGAATATTCTAATCATAATAATAGTACTTATCTATTTCAAGAAAAGATGCATTACTTCTGCTAGCTGTCCCAAAACATTTTCTCTCAACTAAATTAGCATACAATTCAGTTGTTGCATTGATCAAATATAATACATAGAAAAGTCCATCTAAATTTGCAAAGTTTTTAACCTATTTAATTCTTGGCAGTCATGGAAGTTATATAGTATTCTTGAATAATACCTTGCTGAAAAGTACAAGCTGCTGACACCGGAGCTCCAGGAGTCCTTCCACCACCAGGCTTTCTTCCCCTCTGACCTGAATTATGACCTGCGGACTTCTTCCCTTTGCTCTCTGAACCTCTGGCCTCTGAAACATCTTTACCACTTGAAGCATGTGCAGACACTTCCTGGAAATTTGCATTTGTAAAGCGAGCTGCGGTATCTTCCAGCCTCTTCAAGGAGCCTGTCATAGAGTTGTTGGTAGTGCTTGTGTAAGTCTAACAGTATTGAAGTGGGAAAGAGGAAGTTGAGAGAGACAGTTAGACCACAATAAATTAACTGTACTCCAAAAGACACACAATGTTGTTTCAATTCAGAAACATAGATGTGTCCCAACATTCTAAAACAGCATAGAGAAAGTTAAAGCTAACTATGTTATAAAGTTGCCACTTAAAATAACTGAGCACTTTAAAGGTGGGTTTAAAAAAAAATATTAAACTGACAGGGAAGTATAAAGAACAAAATACGCTTACTAATATATCAGCAAGATATCAGCTGTCAGTTTTGCAAGCATCAGATTGCAGCAATTAGTAGAAGTGCACATACTGGCCTCCCCTTACACTTAATCATGATACTTCTATTTATTAAATACAAAAAAATGTCAGCTATTTTTCCAGACACTAGTTCCTGCTGAAATGTATGCTTTTGCAACATGTAACAACAGGTTATTCTGTAAGTTAATCTTTATTGCCTCAGATTTGCAGATATAAGCTTTTGTAAGATAGCTTTTTTCCTTTAGGTTGTTCAGACTATTGTAATTTGAAAGGTAATTTTTAATTTTCTGTACAATGTATAAAAGAAAATACAATATGATGAAATACAATAAATTTACACCAATATTTATACATACCGGTATTCATTAACACATGTATGGATTTTTGTCTGCAGTGCTGCTTGTCATTTAAAAATTAGTAACTAAATCTTAATTTATTTATTTTTTAAAATATTTTATTAAATTTTCATAGTACACAATATACATACAAGATCCCTTCACCAAAAAATAGTACACAAAAAAGCCAGAACAAATACACCAAAAAACAATATAGAAAGAAGGAAATAAAAAAGAAAAAAGAAAAAGAAAAAAACCAACCATTCAATACAATTTTTTATATATATAACTAACTGGACTTCCTCACATCTCCTTTACCCTGCATTATTTATATTAAAAATATCAGCAAATTATTACCTTGTTTCATACCTTATTTTGTACTTTCCAAATATTATACTTCTAAATTTAAGATAATTTTTATCAGTTACTCATACCTTAAATTTAAACATATTGTTGCCTTAAATATCGACCTTTTCTTACTTATAACTTAATTTTCTATTTTACAAAATCTATTTGCTGGAACTGAGATTTTCTAAATCGTGCAGATACTTAACATTCATACAACTTATATTGTTTTTGTAAATAGTCCTTAAACTTCTTCCAGTCCTCTTCCGTTGTTTCTTCTCCCAAGTCTCGGATTCTGCCAGTCATTTCAGCCAATTCCATATAATCCATCAATTGCGTCTGCCACTCTTCCAGTGTGGGCAAGTCTTGTGTCTTCCAATACTTTGCAATAAGTATTCTTGCTGCTGTTGTCGCATGCATAAAGAAACTTCTGTCCTTCTTTGACACTTTCTGGCCGACAATGCCCAAGAGGAAGGCCTCCGGTTTCTTAACGAAGGTATATTTAAATACCTTTTTTAGTTCATTATTGATCATTTCCCAGAAGACCCTCACTTTTGGGCATGTCCACCAGAGGTGAAAGAATGTCCCCTCAGCCTCTCTACATTTCCAACATTTATTATCAGACAGGTGATATATTTTTGCAAGCTTGACTGGGGTCATGTACCACCTGTATATCATTTTCATAATATTCTCCTTCAAGGCATTACATGCCATGAATTTTATTCCGGTGGTCCATAACCTTTCCCAGTCCTCAAACATAATGTTATACCCAATATCCTGAGCCCATTTTATCATGGCTGATTTAACAGTCTCATCCTGTGTGTTCCATTTAAGCAGCAAGTTATACATTCTCGAAAGTACCTTAGTCTTTGGTTCCAACAGTTCTGTCTCTAATTTCGACTTCTCCACCTGGAATCCTATCTTTTTATCCAATTTAAAAACCTCTTGAATTTGAGCGTAGTGTAACCAATCTTGCACCTTATTCTTTAATTTCTCTAAGCTCTGCAACCTCCATTTGTCTCCAATTTTTTCTATTATTTCCCAATATTTCGGCCAACAGGCCAGTAACTAAATCTTAAATTAACTGGAGAAAATATTTTTGTAAGACACAAGCTTATCATACAAAATTCAAACCTTCAAAAAAAATTTATTTGGCAGTCCATAAACAGGCAGTACCTTTTTCTTTTTTCCTATTTCCTTCATTGTACAATTTAAGTTGTGTTTTACAACCCTTTTATAACTGTATCCATTTCATTCACTCCTGATTTTTCTTTTGACTTTATTATGAAACTCCTTGCGTTTAACTTATATGATTTTGTTGTTAATGTTTGTTTTTCTCTTCATGTGTACTATCTGTCTTTGTTGTTCAATAAAAATTAAAATAAAAAATTGTTGTTGCTTATCTCAAACATCATAGTGCTAACAGTGCAATTCTATGGATGCCTATTCAGAAGTTCCCTAAGAGTTTCAAGAACTTAGTTCCAGATAAGAAGGTATAGAACTGCTGGTGAAGTATCAAAGACTAATGCAGAGACAAGCTGATTTTCTACTGGTAAAAATTTAGTAGTTATGGGCCAGGATCTATAGAGCTCTATAGGTAAAGGTAAAGGTAAAGGGATCCCTGACCATTAGGTCCAGTCGTGACCGACTCTGGGGTTGCGGCGCTCATCTCACTTTACTGGCTGAGGGAGCTGGCGTACAGCTTCCGGGTCATGTGGCCAGCATGACTAAGCCGCTTCTGGTGAACCAGAGTAGCGCATGGAAACGCTGTTTACCTTCCCGCCGGAGCGGTACCTATTCATCTACTTGCACTTTGACGTGCTTTCGAACTGCTAGGTTGGCAGCAGCAGGGACCGAGCAATGGGAGCTCACCCCGTCGCAGGGTTTCGAACAGCTGGCCTTCTGATCGGCAAGTCCTAGGCTCTGTGGTTTAACCCACATGCCTAAAATACTTCCATATATGCACAAATGGATTGCATATTTTCCCTTCTAGCTGCACACCCTTGAACCATATCAACTACTGCTCAAGAAGGCTTCCCCAACTCTCAAGTACAATTTTTTTTTTAAAGGGACAGCAGGTGCTGCAGTACAAATCAGGCCTTTTTTAAAGAAAAGAAAATGTGTGTTTGCATGAAACACCATTCACAGCCCTATGAATTCTTGCCAAACATTTTTTTTTAAAACCAAAACAGGACACAATTCAGCCAACCATTCAAAACTTAGGTTTCATTCATTTTAATGGAAAAGATTTGAACATCTCCTTAATGCTCTCTAATTGAAGTTCAGTTGAAGTGCTTAAATCTGGCTGAATTGCACCCCTAATTCTGCAACAGAATTCCTATGGGGTTTGGGGGTTGGGGTTTGTTTTTTGTAAAAGCCATTTTTGGAAATGCTTCAAACATTTTTTTCAAAATGGCAGACGTAAGCCAGTGAAACAAGTGCAGTATGGTTTCACTTCATTAAGTATCAACAAGGACTTTGTCCACTTAAAGTTGTTGTTGTTTAAATTTGTATACCACTCTCCATCTGAAGATTCCAGTGCAGTTCACAACATTAAAATACAAAATGAGAATGCAAAATACATAATAAAACAAAAACAAACCAATAACCCCACTCCCACAAACGCATTTAAAAAGCCATAGAATGTTAATCAGCCAAACACCTGGATGAAGAGAAACGTTTTTGCCTAGCGCCTAAAGACATGTAATGATGGCACCAGGTGAACCTCCCTGAGGAGAGCATTCCACAAATAATATAAACACATTTCACATACTGATTAAATTAAATCACTGCTTAAATATGAAGGCCAAATATATTCGAATTTACTTCACACATTCTGGAAAAACACCAAATATGAATCTTTAATTAAGTTTTTAAAAATATACCCCTGAGAAAAATATTGTGCAGTCCTAGTGAAACAGGTAGCAAGTGGCCATATACAATATAATAAAGACATAATAGAGAAAATTTATTTTTTCTAGTATTTCCACAGGGTCAAAGGTGTTGCATGTTCATGAGTGACAAATGAAAGAAAGCTTTATTCAGAAACTTGTACCATGTTGGAACTTATTTGAGGTCCTCATTTCCCTTTGGGAAATTAATAAAATTAAACCATGTAGAAGCCATGTTAAACTTAACACCTGATGATTAAACTTCATCAAAGTTACTGCATTTTACATTAAATATGAGTTTCTCCAGTTCCATGGGTGCAGCACCCAGAGGAATTCCCACAGGGTATCATCAGGCCTCCACCCATGATCTTTTGCTCTAACTGGGCAGAGACAGAGGCCTCCTATTTCTTTTAGCAGCCTGCTGTGCTGACACACTCTCCTCAACCTAGTCAGTCTCATTTCTAAGGGAGATGCCAGAAGCCCCACCTTAGGGATTTCCATCATTCCTCTATCTGCATTCAAATCTGGGACAGGCAAATGTGTTACAGGAAGAATGAAGGACATTCATAGCTTGCACAGTTCCAGTGGCAGCTGTTATTGCAAGTCTGGCCTCCCAAATGAGTACGGATGGCAGTGGAACTACTGCCCATACTTCTCCTTCCCCACCTCCTGCAACTGTCAGGACAGAAAATGGTTGTGCACATGTATACACAATCCATTTCCTGATCTTGGTCCCCTTTTATTTTTATTTCTAATGCTGCACTTCTGCAAACCTGAGTTCCCCTGTGTCTTCTGCTGCCTCTCGGGTGGGTGGGTGAGGTGCCATTTTGATTCTATATGTATCAGCATTCATCCCATAAAATAAAGGGAATGTTTTCTTTAAACCAAATGAAACCCAGCTGAATCCAAGAGCAAATTTAGAAGTGATAAATACCAACAAAGAGTAATCAGTATAATTCAAAAGGGTGACATTTTGTTATGTACTTTGGAAATGCAATATAAACTTTCACGTAAAAGGTTAGCTCTGGCCAGTTTTCTCAGGTGCTGTTTACACTTAACGCACATTTTTCTACAAACATATTCAGTACTCCTAGAAGCTGTCAGCATGCGATAGCAGCTGCACCCGAGGAACAGCTTTGACTGGTCGGTTAAACCAGGTGAGGGTAGCTCATGGGTTTCAAACCCTTGCTGAGTTACTGACTTCCCCTGCATGCAAAGATAGGCTCCGGCAAATTGAGCGGATGAGACCAATAGTAGGTCCAACAGTCAAGAAAGCAGTTTCTGCATGAGCTGTAGAGGGAAGTGAGGGGCAGGTGGGACTTCTCTGGGAGGGTAGCCCATCAAAAAGAAGGAAAATTCTGATCCTAGACATCCACTGCCTTGCAGAACATCTTTGGCAGAAGAAAAGGCTCAGGAGTAAACCCTACACCAATCCGAAGTAGAATCCCTAAGACGGTTCAATGGCACCTTGTATGCTTCCTTCCAGAAATTCCTACAGCCAAGCTGGTGCCAAACATAGTCCAAAGGAAAGCAGAGCAATACATCAGCGAGGCGGGGGGGGGGGTATTGTCATTTGGGCAGCCCAAGACCTCAATACATACTGCTCAGGCTTGCGTCTCGGGGAGGTCACTTCTGTGATTCTAACGCAGCAAACATAACACAGGAGGCAGCAGTTATGAGTTACCAACACAGCAGGTGCTGTGCTTCTCCAGAAGTTTGACTTTGCTCCTGGAAATGCACTCCATTGTCTCTCAAGACAGACGGATGCCAACAAGTATTTGAAGACGTTGTACATTATACATTGCTTAGAATCAGGGTAGCTGAACAAATGCATTTTCCTACATTAAACCTCCCATGTGTAGGTCAGCAAATGATGCTTTTAGATGCCCTTGACATATGTGGTGAGGCTAATGGGAAACCAGAGGCCTTTTACAGCAAGGATGCCATGTCTCCTCAGACAGGCTCACCTGTGGCTATTTTGCTATCCTTTGGAACCAGG
This sequence comes from Podarcis cretensis, assembly GCF_951804945.1. Classification (NCBI taxonomy): domain Eukaryota; kingdom Metazoa; phylum Chordata; class Lepidosauria; order Squamata; family Lacertidae; genus Podarcis; species Podarcis cretensis. The sequence continues at coordinate 23,555,815 of NC_137181.1, forward strand.
AAAATGTCTTTATGTTCTCCCAGACCTTTTAAAGACTGTTTTAATCTGCTGCATTTAATTGCTGGCATTATTTTTATTGCCTGCCTTACTCTAGTTTTGTATTGCATTTTGTTTTTATTCTGAGTATCTATCTTTTTTTAAAAAAAGTTGTGGACCATCTGACGTCAAACAGGCAAGCCATTGTTTATTCTAGGTGTCTTGTGAGGTAAGCAGATTCAGTTGTGACTAATTATAAACCAACTTCTATTTTATAATAGGTTTAAAAAGCTAATAAATTGTGGCAAAATTCCATGAAGCCTCAGAAGTGACAAATTAAAGCTTAGCATTCCAGAACAGGGGGCGGAATGGGGGGGGGGGTGCTTACTGACTGAAACCTAGCTGAAACCTAGAAAGTGCCTTTCTAATTACAAATCATCTTTCTCAGACACTTTCCTAGGACATTTTAAGAATCTGGCCATTTCATTAGATATTATTTATCCTCCTTTGAATTATGGTGCTGGAGGAGACTCTTGAGAGTCCCATGGACTGCAAGAAGATCAAACCTATCCATTCTTAAGGAAATCAGCCCTGAGTGCTCACTGGAAGGACAGATCCAATACTTTGGCCACCTCATGAGAAGAGAAAAGACCCTGGAAAAGACCCTGATGTTGGGAAAGATGGAGGGAACAAGGAGAAGGGGACGGCAGAGGACGAGATGGATGGACAGTGTTCTCAAAGCTACAAACATGAGTTTGACCAAACTGCGGGAGGCAGTGGAAGACAGGAGTGCCTGGCGTGCTCTGGTCTATGGGGTCATGAAGAGTTGGACACAACTAAACGACTAAGCAACAACACCAGCATCTTCACTATTCCCAAATGAAGTACAGTGGACGCTCGGGTTGCGAACGTGATCCATGTGGGATGCATGTTCAACACCCACAGCATTCGCAACCCACAGCAGCACGTCTGCGCATGCGCAGGTTGCGATTCGGCACTTCTGTGCATGCACAAAGCACAATCTAGCGCTTCTGCGCATGTGCAACCGTCGAAACCAAGAAGTAACCCATTCTAGTACTTCCGGGTTTTGGCTGTCCATAACCCGAAAAAACACAACCAGAAACATCTGTAACCCAAGGTATGACTGTATTGCATTTTCTCATCCATATTCCACCTTTTTCAGGAGAAAAAGCCAACAAGCAAATATTGCAATTAACATGTATAGTTATTTTATTTGATGCAACAGCTGGCTGGGGTGGAGGGTGGGATAAAGATGGGGACCTCAGCATGCCGAAAAGAGTAGTTGACCTTCTCGCCCAACAACTCCTCCACCTAAGGCTGTCATTGGTGTCAAGAACAGGCTCCCCATTGGGACAAGCATCAGCTTCAGGGAAAACATTTTTGTCAGGACCATGATGGGGGAAGCATTAACTCCTCTCCTCCTGTGCCATGGTCCCAATCCCAATTACTCCCATCCTAAACAGTTCTTTAAAATAAAGGAACAAGATTCATCCAATGAAAGCACACAACACATAACTTGCCCAGCTTCAAGATGCAATTCCAGAACAGAACTTGTATCCCTGGTTAAAAGTCTCTACCAAACATGCTCGTAGTGGTTATAGTTCAGTATATTTTAATTCTTGCATTATGGAATGTGATCCAGTAGTTTGCCCTTCATACTATGCTAATAACTACCACAGTGCTGAGCTACCCCATAAGCCCAAATATCTTTGCTTGATTCTATTTTTCTCTCTCTATGGTGTCAAATACCAAACACTACTTCTTATTTTATTTTATTTTTTGCTGCTGCTAATATACTATAGTATATTAAAAGTGAAACCATCAGCTGTTTGTAGAACTAAAGAAAATAGTGCCATTTTATTAAACCATTACCAAGGTACTTGTAAAACAGTGGAGTGTTTGAGAGTCTCTGAATTGGCTATTATCTCTCCAGAAACATTTTTTAACCAATTGGTAGGGAGAAATGCAAAGAACACGCAACTGTGTAAGTGCATTCACATTTGAATACTGGAATCCCATCTACATAAATTATAGAACTGTCATCCAGCAAGAGATTCTAAAACTTAGGAATTTTCAGTTACAAAAGGAAGGTCAGTGTCGGAACTTGCTGCTTTGACATGAGGAATGCTAGGTCTTTCTTTCTAAAAGGACAAGGCCATGAAGAGAGAAAATACTGGTGATTAAGATAGTCAGGTGACTGCATTACAGACTAGCATCACAGACTAGTTTGATGAACACTTATGAAAAAGTGGGGGAAATAGTACCCAATGTTTTAATCTATTTTCTCTACACCACTTGAGAGAGAAGTATCTGAATCTTCCCCTTGGGTATCATTAGGAAACACTCATATGGGTATAATTTCCAGTTATACTTCTGCTTATATTACAAATTTGTTCAAACAACATGGTGTTGGAATCAGAAAGCTAACTCCACAGCCATGAAATCTAGAAACACATTTTGTGAACAGAAACATAAATTTAAGCCTACTACCTACATAAGAAACCTTCAAAAGATAGGAGCTCCATATGACCTAAAGCACCAAAGGAAAAAAAAATCTCTGAATGTTCCTTTTATATGTAAGTCACATAACTTGCATAGAAACAAGATCCTCAGGTGAGAGATATGAACACATTTTGACATACAAAACAATGCCCAAATGCCAATATTTCTGCTGATTTTCTTGCAAAGATTTTATTTTTAAAAAATCTGGAAGCAAAAAATTATTTTAGATATCATCTTTGCCTAAAGATCACTAGGTTATGGAGACAGTACTGTACAACTCTTTTAGCAAAGAGGGGGTGGGTACAATAACCAAAATGATACTTAGCCTACTGGATAAAATGTCTGCCAAAGCAGAAGATGTGTTACGAGCTCACATAAGTAGACTAAGGACAGGAACTCTACAGCATCAAAAATATAGCCCAGAAATGCAGTGATTTGAGTCCAATAATCTGTGAGTTGTATCCAGTGTTAGTCATATGTACAGTAGACCAATTAACATTGATTTCAGTGGGTCTTCTCTTAACAGAAATTAGTTGGAAAACTCCCAGTGACTTTTGGGTTTGAGACCATACTTCCTACTCTCCTTCGTTTCTTTTTGCTGTAGAGGTGTCTAGAACACCCATCTGGTTATTTTTGTGTGAGATCAGTTTGAGTTATTGCAGCCTGAGAACGTGGGTAGGAAGGTTGAAAGGGTCAAGCCAAAGACATGTTATCTTGCCCCTTGCCCAACATGGCCTGTGAGATCTAGTCAGAAGGGACTGACTGGGTGGGTTCACAAGGCGGTCACAAGGCGGTTAATGCCTGTGGAGATGGATTTACCGCCCAACACTTACTGTTTCTCTAATACTGCATAAGTGAACCAGCTAACTGAACAAATTACTTGGAAATATTGTTTAATGTATTTTAACTGATTCAGTTGTGGAGGTTTCAACTGACTATGCTGTACTATACATGTACTGTATTATATACATGGTACTCCAGGGTTTGTTAAACCAGAATTTCCTCTAACATCCAAACCATGATATTTACTGGAAAACTATAGTATAGAATACAAATGAGAATATGAAACTTTTAAAATAATTGAGGCTATTCTACTATATTTATTTATGTAAGCATCAGCGTACTTTAGCAGAATAGTAATATAGAATCAATGATATCCCATTTTTTAGAAAACACGTACATTTCAAAAATCAAGTTTGTCATATTACAAATACCTAATAGCACAGCTGTTTGATCAGAAGCACCGCTAGTCATCAATAGGGGGTTCTCTGTGATAAGCAATTTAGGAACAGCAGAATTCCTCACTCCATAAAACATACACCAAGAATATAAATGTCATTCTAAAGAAGATGTAGGAAAAGCTCACTTACTTTCTCTGTAGTTACTGTTAGAGAAGGAACCAGAGACGGTGAGGATTCTGATTGCTTCTTGTGTTTTTGTTTATGTTTATCCTTTTCTTTATATTTCTAACAAAGCATGAAAGCAAAATAAAATGCAACATCAGGTTTATGCAAAATGATTTTTTGTCATTTAAATTGCGTTAATATGAGCTGCTACTAAAAATTAATAAAGGGTTGTATCCAACAGAAGTCATCTCATTTACATAAAGACTTCTGCATTGGAACCACCTGACCTTCCCTCTCCTCAGTGTTCCCAGCACACACACACAGACACACCCAAAAAATTGCTCTGGAGAGTTGTGGGGAAACTCCAGAAGATATCTGGGCTGGGGGAGGAGAGGGGGGAAAGTTCTTGCACCAACAAGACAACTCTGTTGGATACAGCCCTCAGTGTTTCTGATGTATAAGAAACTATTATTGTTTTATTGTAGTGTAATAAATGCAAAGTAGTATTGTTAATAAAGAAGATATAAAAAAATAATGTTGTCCATTTCTCCTAAAAACATGAATATACATCGCATCATAAAACAGATATCCACACATCTTTTGCTTGGCTTGCTAGCCATCTTTCATTTGTGGTTGCCACCATCCACCCAGCTCCAACTTCTCTAGTATGTTCAGCGAACTTGGGAGAGGGTCAATAGTTTATTCTACCTCCTGCAGGTCTTCAGAGAATGCAAGCAGCAGCATGCATATTACTTCTTCCCCAATGCTTGTAGTTAGGAAGTGGGGAAGTGGGATGTGTCTGTTTTCCTTCACTATGATTTTACAGAGGGAAACAAAACGAAACACCCTCTCCTTCTTCATATTTGCAGAGAATCCACTTGCCAGAGAGATGGTACTTGTCACTGGCAAAATGAGCATTTTGGCATAATCTGCCTTTATAAATTTTGCATTTATATACTTTTTGAGCCATTTTTGCTGGAAAGGCAATAAATTATATCATTCAATAAAGTATCTGAAAAACATGGACATAGGAATGCAATCTTTTTTAAGGTTCTGGATGAAATCCTTCTAAAAAAAAATGTTTGCTGTTGAAATGTACAAGTTTAATAATCAAAATATCATTCAACCAATAAGAGCGACCACAAAACTTCAGCAGCTATTGCAACCAAAATAAAAAAACCAACTATATATATATATATGCACGTATAAACTATACGTGTTCCAACAATTTTCATTTGCAGTTTTAATCACTCCTGTGCCTCTTTACAAAGTCCCTAACTTTGGAGCCAATCTCTACTGCAGATGGTATGCAAAAGCCACCTAGGAGTAATATAAATCCTGAGTTTTTCCACTTTTTCTTTCCCTCCCTTAGCAGAGCAAAGCTTGTGCAAAAGAGCCAAGGAAGGGGGCAGGTGTCAGTCATTACTTGTTTTCCCACCTGGGCAAGAGTGAGTGAGAAGTGGGTGAAGAAGGCATCCCGGGGAGTATGATAGCTCTTCCATCCTCAGCTCTTCTTGTCTGGAGGTCAGGGGCACCAAGTGGAAGGTGAAGCAGCAGCCCCAAGCAAGAGATGAGAAGATAACCCTGTCTCTGCTGTTCCAGCAGCAACCAAACCACTCTGTCCCTTTATACCATTGCAAATGGTTCTTCCTTCCTCAGAAGCAGTTCAATGAGCCACAAGAGGGATGCCAGCACCATTAGCTACGGAAAACCTCTGCACTCTGTCACCCTACCAGATAGCCATCACCAGGAAACAGTGTAATAGTGGATGTATTAGAGGAGATAGAGATGGGTAGCTTTATTTAGAGGAAAGGCAAAGAGAGCATAATCTCAATTGGGCAATCTTGTTTTGATATATGAATGCCCCCTTCCCCCCCAAAAAAACAGGTAAATGAGCATAGTATCTGACAGAATTAACAGTAGCTGCAGAATGAAATCTAAATATTTATGCCTATGCTCTCATTTTTTTGTATTTATTTGTTCTGTTGCTGTAAAAAACTTTTTAAAAATCATAGTCTTCCTTAGAAATATGCTTTTAAAAAAATGTACTTTTCTGTTTTCATATTTATTACATTCGCTTATGTAATATTATTTACATACCATAGGCGTACTCTCAGGTAAATTCATACAGCCGTCTTAAAAAATACTTTAAAAACAACTAATATTAATCACCAATCCAGACAGAATCAGCAAGCAGCACTTTCTTAAGCTTAGTTAAGAGACCAGAGCAAGTTTTCATAGAGTATATATTTTGCTGCTGCAGCCAAACAATTTGTTTCCAATTTCTTAACGATTGTTAAAGGATTGCCAGCATGATCTGCAGAAAGGCTAAAAGCATCTGTTGCTGTGCTACACTTTAGTAAAACATTGCCAATTATCATCAGTTATTTTTAAACAAATAGACTGCAGTGGTGCTATCCTATACACATTTATTCTGGAGCTGAACTCCATGATACTCCATTAATTGTGAGTAGACATGTATAGGATTGTACTGTTATACTGTTTGAAATCATTATTTTATTTAAAACTGAGGGAAAGCTTTACTTCCCCTTCTTTGTCCAAAAAACACATTACCAACTACCATTTGGACATTAAAAAGTCATAGTAACTAACTAAAAACAAAGGTATTCATTCTGCAAGCTCAGAGGAGTAAGATGTGATATGTCTTTACTACATGCAGAAGAGTTATGCCATCTGTGGAAACATTTATTGATAGAATTCAGTATCTAAACCAAATCCTGAACTGGATGCACTTTAATATAATCAGAAGAACTAGCTATGAAAGTAGGTAGTGCAGTGGGCAATGATAATTCTATAAAAGATCTATATTCAAAATAATATTTGGCAGATTGGCTTTCTTTCTGCTGAGAAAATAGTACAGTGGTGCCTCGCAAGACGAAAATAATCCGTTCCGCGAGTCTCTTCATCTAGCGGTTTTTTTGTCTTGCGAAGCATCCCTATTAGCGGCTTAGCGGATTAGCGCTATTAGCGGCTTAGCGGCTATTAGCGGCTTAGAAAAAGGGGGGGAGGGGAAAACTCGCAAGACTCGCAAGACGTTTTCGTCTTGCGAAGCAAGCCCATAGGGAAATTCATCTTGCAAAGCGCCTCGAAAAATGGAAAACCCTTTCGTCTAGCGGGTTTTTCGTCTTGCGAGGCATTCGTCTTGCGGGGCACCACTGTACCTAAAGTACTACTAAAAAATGGCACAAATGTCTAGCTGAATGCTGAGGTACAAAGTATATAATGGACTGTAAACCTGCTTTCCTGATAAGGACAATAAAAACAATAAACAAATCAACATCAAGGGAATAATGCATGTTATCATATAAACACAATAACCCAAGATTACAACTACCCAATCTTAAAAACTGAACATTACGTAATAATATGTTTTAAACATGGATGAATGAATTTTCACATTTATTTACAAATTCAGCAATAACATTTGTACAGGAAAACAACTTGGCATGGTCTATATGAATCATTTAGTTTATTTAAAAGTGAAGTAAATACTCCCAATGCTGTATGCATTCGGCTGGCATGATATATTCCCATAGTTTATTCATCTCAAATTTAGAGGTGAGGAAGTACCTTAGATTGGCTTCCTGCAAAATTACAGATCAAAAGTAAATACTTTCAAAAAAGCTCAAAGTAAACTAGAGGACAGGCACAAGAGGTAGACACATTGAGCTGCTTTATGTGTAATGCCAAATCACATCTTGGCAGTACATGAATGAGCTCTGTACTCAGGTACTCTGCATCTTTGTTTGATTAAACCATAGTTTGCCATTACATCCAAACTGGCAAACGAGGACTGCAATCCTAATTGAAGTGGAATACACAATGGAGGATGGACCAAGAGGGGAAGTGGATGGGCACAGGGCTTCTTCCCATAGCTCCAAAGCATGGGAAGAACTCATATGGGTATAATTTCCAGCTGTTGGTGTTACATGTGAACCAAACCATATATGGAAGACAGAATGCAATCCGTTAATATTAACAGATTTGTTTTGCTCCATCAACATATAAATGATAAACTAGGAATTAGATATCAATATCAGCTTCAGTGCTCAAGAATTCAAATTCCATCAGCATTAATTTAAGAAACACTAGTGGGAGAAATCTATTCATCAGCTCAAAACAATTTATGATTGTCCATATTATGCTTGATGCATAAACCGCTATCTCAACAGATCCTACCAATTTCAGCAATTCATATAGAAACTGTATTTGAAGACGCTGAGCTCTTTCAGAACTAAAGAGAAAAGGCTATTAGAGACTTCTACTGACACTTTAGAATTAAAGAATGCCAGTTTTTAAGCTGGAAAAGAATTAGTGCAGGTAAACACAATCTGTATGTGAGAGTGACAAACATTTGCAATCACAATAATATACGACAAAAAGTATATTTATGTTAACACTTTCCATATACTCTGTTACACAAACCTTAAGTATCAGAAGATAAATTCCATCCCCAAAGTAACTAGAGAATCACATTTCCACAATCCTAATTGAAAGGAGATTTCAGTCTCCAGTATTATTCTTAAATATATATAGAACAGTAACTCTAAATATGGCAGTTGTAGATGTTCCGGGCTGAGATATAGTGACTATTCCAAGGTCACCATATAAGCTTCATAGTTGAATGTGGGTTTACACTTGGGTCTCCTCCGTGCCAGCTCTGCAGCACTCTAAGCGCTACAGCACCCTGTCATGCAAACCTAGCTACACTTGATTTAAAAAAGTGTAGACAGACACACAGTAATCACTTCCCATATCTTGAAGCTACTCCATGGTAAAAAAAGTTATGTGCTAATTATCCAGCATACAGTTATACAAGTTCATAGGAGAAATTAAAATAGGATTTTCTTTCTCTCAAATACAGAGAATTCTTGCAGGCAGTGCTATTTTTCTAGAAAAAGAGGTGCCAGAACTCACCGTGAATGCCTCACTCATTCTCTTATAATGGCAGTAGTGCCCACCTGAGAGATGCTGGTGAGTTCCAGTTGAAAAAAAGCCCTGGTTGCAGGTTTGGTTCAGACATTATTCTGATTGAGTATCAAACCATGTTTCAGTGATTAGAACACATCCTAGTTTTGTGTACCGCTTCTCCCTCCCATGCATATTTTCCCTCCCTTTGTGGCAATTTAACCAGAAGAATTTCAAGGCTAAAGAAGCAATCAAAGGAGACCTATAATTTATGAGTTTCTCTACCCAACATCTTATATCAGGATGTTGTAACTGGTATATAGTTACTACTGACCACCACTGGTTCTCAAACTAAACTATGGAAACTAGGCGTATATCCCGGTTTAATTTAGCATCGTTTTATTGCTTGAGAGCAAACTTTTGTTAGCAGTAGCTGTGATTATGCTGGTTCAGATACCCCAATGAATCACAGTCATTGCTAAACAGCGAAAGGCAGTGAAAAAGTAAATGAGTCCAAAGGGGAACAGGGAGTGGGGCGTGCAAGCCTGCAGAGCATTCTCAACCACCGAAGCACAATTTGGTAAATACAGTAACAGGATATCTGAATGCCACAGTCTAGGCAAATGTTGCAAACTGTGATTTGAGGAGCCAAAACACTTAACTGTGTTGCTACATCCAATGTAACAACCAAGTTACATAACAGCCAATAGTAGTAGAAATAATAAATAATGGTTTTCTAGACATATATTCCAGAGGACTGGCTATGTTACTCGGTTTTAGCAAAAGCAATTTCTGCCAGTACACTTTTTTGTAGTACTGTATACTTTCTGTAACTAGACTTCATCTTGTGCAGATTATATTGCAGTGATGTAACCTCAAAGTTAAGGGGCACGGGTGGCGCTGTGGTCTAAACCACTGAGACTTGGGCTTGCTTATCAAAAGGTCGGCGGTTCAAATCCCCTCAATGGGGTGAGCTCCTGTTGCTCAGTCCCAGCTCCTGCCAACCTAGCAGTTCGAAAGCACGCCAAAAAGTGCAAGTATATTAATAGGTACTGCTCCGGTGGGAAGGTAAACAGCATTTCCGTGCGCTGCTCCGGTTTCACCAGAAGCGGCTTAGTCATGCTGGCCACATGACCTGGAAAAACTGTCTGCAAAAGCGGACAAACACCGGCTCCCTCGGCCTGTAAAGCGAGATGAGCGCCGTAACTCGAGAGTCGTTCGCAACTGGACTTAACTGTCAGGGGTCCCTTTACCTTTAACCTCAAAGTTGTGGAAACAACTGAAACCACTGCAGGATTTCAATAGGAAGGTGAAAAGTAATACGTCAGGATTCACCTAACACACTCTGTCAGTGAAAGTCCTTCTCCGACACACATGCACACAAAATTGGCTCTGGGGAGGTCAGGAGAACACCCAGAACAGTGTGGGGACTGTTTGTAATAGCATGACACTGAATTCCACCCATAGCCTTCTGATCAGGCTGTTGCAGCAGAAATGTGTTTCCTACAATCTCTTCCTATGGAAGGGCAATTTAATCAGAATCATCTCAAGGCTTATGAATTATGGGTCTCCCTACCTTTTCCTACCCAAGTGCATTACGATTCTGCTCCAAAGATAAAATATAAAAACTACAGCTAGTTGTAGTGCTAGCAAAATGGCAGAGCACGGCACTCAAATGTCACTATCCCCAGATACTTCCCTTGGACTTCGTGGAAGACAGGAATGTTGGCAAGTAGTTGTGTGAAAAGGGGGCTCTGGCAGCTCCTCCTCCTCCTGTAATTCTTTCCCTAGGCTACTGCTCTACATACCATCCCTGCATAGACATATCAGCTGAAGCAGACTGAAAACAAACAAAACCAAGTAAGAAAACCCAAGCCACACATTCCAAAAATTCAGACATACCGGTACATAATATCTCAATTTTTATTACAAATTAATATTGGAATGGCTCCTGGTTCTATCTTCATAATTCCCAACATAAATTTGAATAACTGAATAATTTGGGGTGGAGGAGATAAGACTCACTCTTACTCTAAACATGTAGTGTCTTAGGGTAAAGCATACTTTAGATGTGCATTAAGTCATATGGAAAGGCCAACACATAGTTGAAGGAAAAGTCACCAAGTTAACCTAAATACAGACAGCTGAGTGCGAACCAAGAACATAACTGTCCCACCAAGCCATTTCCAACTGAGATCAGCAGAGGAAAAGTCTGCAGACTGTGGCATAGGAAGAGACTTCTTTTCCAGCAGTGATGCCATAACCACTGCAGAGCTTTCATCTCCAACTTCAGTATGATGTGACTCCCAGCTGTGCTTTAAATGTCTGCTTGCCCTTACCTGTTCTCAGTAGAAAAACACTCAGGGGCAGCCCTGTCTTATAGTCAAAGGACAGGCTGTTGTTCTACAGTTCAATCAGTTTGTCACAAAGGTTACAATGAAGCTCACCCTGTGCTATCTTCCCAGTGTCCAGCAATCCTGCACGCTGCCTATATCTCATAGGACAGAACATCCAGGTTTTCCACCAACCTGAAAGGGTCACATGAACTCTCAAAAGACCATCAGACTACAACTATTAAGTCTAGTTTATTTCCTACCAACTACTAGGCTCATTACAGAATAACCATACTTAACTGGCTCAGAGAAGCATGTTATGGGGTTTTGTCAAGCTTTTGAAAAACAGCAGTAGCAGTAAGCTGCTGTCTTGTTTCCATTTATAGTGTACAGCATATTTGAATTTGAGTAGAGGAAGTATGCCTCCTACCACAATGCAGCTCCCTCCTATGCACGCAGCTGGCAGGCATAGTAAACCTTGTATGTGGTGGCAGAAGGGTGGGAAACATAAAGTACAAGTAACCACACAAATACAATCTATTCTGTGTGGCTCAGTTTTCCTTTCCAATGCTATGTAAGATCCCTTTCAAAGCACAGAACCCACAGAACTATGCAAGCCTAATTACACGGAGCCACAGTATTTTGAGAGCTATCTTAGAATAAGAAATGACACCAGAAAACATATTGGCCTAGCAAATATTTCAGCAGTTTCAGGCCTGGTAAATCTAATTTAAGACCAATAGAAAAGGAAACTATGGCAATGAGTTGCCACATGCTGATTTGGGCTTCTTTTGGCAGCTTATGGACTCTGTGGTTCTGTGGGGAGATACCTTTTCTAACGATTCCAGGAGTCATACATTATTTTAGGCAATTGGAAGCATAAGGGGAAATTCCAAGCACACATTTTGGTTGCCTGGGAAAGATTATATTTAGTAACTTCTGTGGTCTTCAGATTGCTATAAAACAAAGTATTTTTTAAACACGATGCTAGAGAAGGCATTTTTAAGCTATCTCTTTTGTAGACCATCATTTAGTTTGGCTACGACTTCTCCCTTTGCAGTATGACTAGCTGACAAACACAAATTCATTTAAAAAAAAATGTAAATTCACTTTACATCATTCCTTTATTTTTGATAATTGGAATTTTGGAGTTAGTAGATTTTTGTTTCTTTCAATAAAAAATTCAAACTATATTATAGTGTTAATTATCGGTATCATGACATTTTAAATTTATCTTTAAAATTACAGTAAGAGTTAACCATGATATATGTTTGTATAACATGTACACAGTTCAACATGTCACAATTAAAAAGCACTGTCAAATATACCCTGGTAATATCCAGCTTGGCCAAGGGAGTGCTACACCAGTGACCTCCCCCCAGGGCGCAAGCCTGGGGCTTTGGATATAGAGGTCCTGGGCTGCCCAGACGACAAGACCCCCCTGTTGGCCTTGCTGGTGTGTTCCAAAGGAAAGCAGAACAGTACGTTTGGCACCAGCTTGGCTGCAGGAGTTGCTGGAAGGAGGCAAGGCAGTGGAGGTTTAGGATCAGAGTTTTCCTTCTCCTTGATGGGTTACCTTCCCAGGTTAATGAGCCCCATCTGCATCTCACTTCCCTCTATAGCACATGCATAAACCACCTTCTTGACCACTGGACCAACTACTCGTTTCATCCCCTTACTCAACCAAATCCCGTCATCGCATGCAGGGGAAGTCCTTGATCCACTGAGGGTTGAGACCAATCAGCAACCCTCACCTGATTTAGCGAGCCAGTCAATTCCATTTCCCGGGGTATGGCCACTGTCACATGCTGGCAGCTTCTAGGAGCCACAGGTGAGAGCTGAATGCAGGGTGGGGACCAAAGGTAGCCAAACTACTCCAGAAGGAGCACAACATGTCCCCCACCAGAGGTACCATGCCTCCTGTCACACCTGAAATGTGCTCCAAGGGTTTGGAAAGTGTAGCTGATGCAGAATGGTGTGGCAAGATTGCTTCCAGGTACATTTTACAAAGATCATGTCATTCCCTTTTTGTTTGATCTCATTGGCTCCCAATTTGTTTCCAGGAACAATTCACGGAAATAGTTATTATATGGGGCTTGGGCACCAAGTCCACCGTTCTGAATGACAAATTTAATAAAGTAAAATATCAATACTGCAATAAATAAATATGATGATTTGAAAAGGCAAACTTCTAGCAAATGCCAATAACAAAAACATATAGCAAAACCATATATAGAGCATGACACCTAAATTAGATATTCAGAAGTTTATTATGATCAACAGGTCAAAAAGACAAAATACAAAACTGCAGCCTCATTGAAGCAAAATGTTTAACACCTGACAGTCTAAGAACAAGAAATATGACGCCATTCAGATATTTTGCCACCTGCTCTGTAACAAGATCAACTAGGAAGCCATCATATAAAAGGATATACAATACATTCTCTAAGCTCCTGATAAAAACTACAGTAAAAGAACACATGAAACTGTTTTGGTCTTTGTGTGGTTACATGGACAGCCTCTATCTTTAAATGAAAGCTCTCTAGCAATTCTGCCATCTAAACTCTTTGAAGAATTAATATTAAAATGGTCCAATAAAATACTCTTCTGTACTGAGGCATTGGTATTGACACACCATTATTAGAAGCAGATGAAGCCAGGACCAATGACGTACAGTAGATGTTCCCCTAGCTAATAGATGTAGCTCTTGCCCGCCTATATATTTATTCTCTATTCAACTACTAATTCCAGTGAGAGCAGAAAACAGGAGAAAAACCAACAGCAGTTTTTTTCACTTAACTCGCTTTTCCAGAAAGACACAAAGCAGCACCTGACAGACCAGAGAGTTGGAAGAGGTAAAGGAGCAAATTTGAAGCCAATAATGAATTGAGTATGTCCATGCCAAGCTACTTAATGAGCTAAAACTGACTTCCAAATTAAAAGCAGCACCAGCAACACATTTAGGTATAGTTCTAAGAAAGGAAGACTGAATTCCTTCCAAAGAAAAGTTGAGTCCTGGAAACAAGATTGAGGCTCCAAACAAAATCTGGGTCACAACTTTTTGCAGCCTACATACATATGGTTGCTGAAACAAATTTACTTCCTTTTGTGTAGAAAAATCCAATTAATGTTATTATTGTATGCTTTGCTTTGACCTTTGCTAATTTGTCCTGCACTTCCTAACTGGTAGATTCATGAAACAATATCCCAAGATACTTATCCATACCCATGGCTGAAGTTCACTTGGCCTTCCCTTTTGGAAAGACCATTAACTTTTGACTTCTCATAGTTAATATTTGTTTCAATAACAATCTGCAATAATCTGCAAGTCATCTAAGTCCCAAGTGAGTTTGCAAGGTTAAAACAGCATCATCTGCATATAATAAAATGTAAACAGCTGAATTATACACATTGGACCATAAATTTCACCTAAAACTCTTAAGAACAAGCATCCATTTAAAAAACAACCCCAAAAGCAACAGCTATGAGATGAGAGCAAATCAGCTATGATACTACCATTAATTATAATAAAGAATAAACGGTGACCCAAATGTAAATAGCCATCCCTATAAAGCCAGCTTGTTCATCAATCAATGAAAGAAATTGACACAACAAATCTATATGTGCAGTTTCACAGACAAAGGGGAGACCAAGAAGACTTCAAAAGTATCTCTATTCCCCTGCCCAGAAAACCCCAGCATCAAAATGTCACTTCAGCATACAAAGACATACCCCAAACATAATATCAACTGGTGGTTAGGCTCTTTCCCCTTCTAAAGGCACCAATTTTCTAGCCAGTGTAATGTAACAGGGAGATCTTAAGTCCTACTGTAAACCCTGAAAGGACTTTCTGGCACATCTAACACAATGAATTCTTCATTCTATCTGCAGCATCAACATTTTCTTCAGTGCAATACAAAGAGATGCATTTCACAGCAACAAAGTTTTAAATAAGGAAAAAAATGTTATATATCGTTTTGGTTGGTTGCTCTTTCAGTCAGTTTTATTTTGTTCACATACTGCATGTTGTCTTCATACAGTGCAGATCGGCTTGGTAGCTCTTCCAAAGAGCTGGAAATGCTTGTTGAACAAGTGTAGCAAGGAGTTCCCCACCCACGTTTTCATTATGACTTGAAGAAGGATACACACTAAAATGAACAGTTCATTAATGCCTGCTCCTCCACTGCAACACAGCATAGGCTTTTAACTGTAAAACGTGTCTCTCATGTTTGCAATTATGGAAGAATCATGACATTTTCAAAACTTAAATTCATCTATCAAGGGATTTTGAAATTTTGTAAACCGAAATTAAATAAAACAGATTTCTTTGCAATTGCTACTGTTAAGAACAAATTGTTTACTTTAAAAACTGAGCTCTCAGGCTATAATCATTTAAAATGGTTTAGAAACTACCCAACAGACAAGCAGGCTCCAGCAATGTTCTATACAAGGGGACCTGCAAGAACATTTGGCAGTGTGCAGTGCTTCTGTTAAGGGCTCCAACCAGCCAGATATGCCCTTTTTCAGGATATTCTATATCAAATTCCTCTCCATCCCCCATTTTGCATTACTCCTCCTCCTCAAAAAGGCACTCTTCTGTGACCACTGAGCATACTTAACTGGCAATTGGCTCCTTTTGGATTCCCTCATATGCATGGATATTGCCACAAGGAACTACACTCCAGGAATGAACTCCCTATTAGGTTCTATTATTCTAATGCTGCTAGCTTTAGTAACATAATATTAAAATATCCATACATCAATTTAAAATACAACTGAGTATCACGAATACCCCCCTCCCTGCAACAGTGGAAAAAACTGATTAGTAGTCAATAACTTGGTGTGACAAACGCACAAGTATATTCAAACTGCTCAGAAAGGTGGGGGGGAATGTAACTAGAATCCCAAGATAAAAGCTTCTTCATATTATGTATGGCCTAGAGACATGGTGAGGGAGGCAAAATCAAGAGCCTTGGTCAATAATCTTGAGAAAGCCTCTAATTTTTGGCCTTCTACCCACTTATAAGATAGAAATGTCAACACACAGCTACTATGCCTCTTTCTGCATCATTAGGATAATTAGGGTTATCTATGGATGGGAGCCAAAGAGCCCTTGTGCATATCTAAGGTACTTGCACACGTGTGCAGAGAAGCTGTTGATTTTAAGGGCAATCCTAACCATAAGAAATAAATTATATTGAATTCAATGGATATTACTCCCATTGGGATTAGGATTGCAGCCTAAATATTTGAAAACAGAGTTTCCACTGTGCAAATTTATCCCATCCAACCAGTGTGTCTAGTTCTCAGGCTGGCCTACACACAGGTCCTTTGTATTTCTTGCTCTGAGTCTGAAGGAAACAGTTTTTGGTTGTTGAATGGGGAGGGGAAGGATTGTATTATTTTGTTTTAGTGTGTTGACTCACTGTTTGTAGTTTTTATTCTGAGTAGAGGTCTCAAAAGTTGGAAGTGGCCCAGGCCTCTCTAGACCTCTGAGAGGAACTGTCCAGAAGTACTAATGAAAGATGAGTCTATTATGCCAGTCATTTTCTCTCCTCTGACTCAGAGAACTCCAACTCAGAAGTCTTAACAGAACCACAGACTCTCCCAATCTGTCAAGGCAGGCTGGATGAGGCACCTTGTCTCACTTAAGGTGAAACTAGTAACTCAGATAGAGCTGCAGCTTCTATTAAGTCTGAACATCTGCCATGCTCAGGCAACATTTAATCTCTACTGTTATAGAGTCTCTAGCCTGAGTTTTGCACTGAGTTATCCAGGGTGCCAATGAATCTTGAAACCCTTGCATTGCCGTAACCCAGAGACTTTACCCTGCCTTGACTTCTTACTCTGGCGGCCTAAACCGGATTTTTTGCCTTGATTCAGAACCCCTGTACTCTCAAAGCTATTGCCTGGAACAAAACAGGCACCCTCACTTTCACTATGTCTGTCTGCAGAAACATACTACTTGTTAGTTGCAGATTGGATTAAAGTGAATCTAATTTAAAAGTATGTTAGCCACATTCTTTTCCACGATAGGATCGCTCTACCTACAACAAATCTATGGGCAGCTAATCACACTTCATCCACTACAGAAGTCATATTTATGACTGATACAACTTGAAACTACTCAGATTGACTGGAATTTTATAGATTTATTTATTTGCTAATTACATTTTATGAAATACAATTTCAGGATTGTGCCCCATCCCACATCACCAGCAAAAAGCTGAGCCGAGTTCAATGAATACCTTTCTGAATCCTAGCAAATATGGCCAAGTTGGAAAAGCAGAGACGTTTCCCGAACAAATAGTTCACAAAACAAGGTAACACTGAACATAGGCTTGGAATATCCAGACAGAGTCTACTCTCCTCTTATGGAGGTTTGAGTTATATCTGCTGCTTTAGTTCTATGCAATGGAAAACAAATAACTTAAAGCAATTATAAATTTGGTATTGTGAGCCAAAAATTTGCAAGTATTCACTTACCAACACTGAATCAACCTTCTTCCCTAAACTATCTAAAATCAAAGTATAAGAAGAACAAGTCAACAGGGATGCAATTAGTCTTTAGTGATTTATTTTTTACAATTTACTGAGATTACAAATTTCCGTATAAATGATAATAGCATCGTGTATGTAATTACAATGCAGAAAAGATTGCAAGTACCACCAAAAGATCAGCCAACAACTTCTAGCTAGCTTTCTTCAACAGAAGTGAAATGGGTACATGAAAGATTGCAATAATAAGATATGCAGAAACTGATATTTTTAAGAACTAGTATGCTACTCATATAGTCAAATGAAAACCAGCTTCACTCTTATATTAAAAAATCTACAATAAAATCAATTGCATGCAAGAAACCCTACTCTAATCCCCTTTCCCCGCAACTTGAAACAAGGACACTGGTAGAATGAAATGTAAGGAACAAAAAGAAGAGTTCCTCCACTAGGTCTTGTTATCGCTGAATCAACATGCACACAGTATTAATATAGCTGTTTCCCACACTGAAGAAACCAAACATCCTCATACATTTAATGATTACTGATTAAACATTTCGAAGGTGCTAACACAATAAAAGCAGATGTGTTATGTAACAGATCCACTTACTTTTTTCTCTTTCTCATGGTGCTTATCCTGAGAGTGAGAGGAAGAATCACTTAAACTTTGATCATATGACCTATTAGATGCCCGTTTGCTCTTTTTCTAAAAAGAGAAAATATATATACATATATATATATATTCATGAAATTAATATACGTAAAAGCCATCTACACCATGTCTGACAAGCACCTTATCAATCAAAACACAAATTCCTAACTCCAGAGCTAACCAAAACACTCATAATCTAAACAAAGCTGTTCTGAGGAGTATGAAAAGACAAGAATACAAAGCCTGCTATCTTCACTGCCACTATTTGTAAAGGTACCTTTAATAAAGTCGGTATCATAAGATTAAAAGCATTATTTTGCTGAATTTGCATATATTAAGACATGCTTATGTGAGGCATGAATAAACAGCACCTTAAATAAACAGCACCTATTAGTAGTTCCTAGCCTAAAGAATTAGCAACTTCTATTCATTTGCTCATTGAAGCTGACAGTTAAACAGCTAAAGAGCAGCTGCTTCAGAATCAACCTATTTCAGAATCAACAGTATTTCTAGGTAATCATACCTTTAAAAAAGTAGCAATATTTAAAGAGTCAATCCAAGTATTAAAACATTTCCCAAGAAGCAGAATTTATATTAGACTGGTATTTTTTTTATTATCTATGCAGTAGTTATTTGCATAGTGCTTAAAAATAACAAATAAATGCTTCAAGAACTGTAGCCTCAATAATCCTCAATATAATTCTGGCAAATTACTTACTTGGTACTTTTATAGTGCTGAAGAAAGTAATGCACAATTCAATTTTTTCTATGCATTGAAAACCAGAAAATGCAAGTTTGAGTACACTGCAGAATTCTGCAACCATTCAACTAATGCTCTCTTTCTTACTTGGGTAACACATTTTTCCGTGGACTTTCTGCCGTGCATGAATTTTATTGTTTCAAGGTATCATGTCACTGACTGGAGAAAAGTGGGGATTTATAAAATACTGCAGAACAACAGGTGTTTAAATATATGAACTGAGAATTCATGGGGAAAGCTGTGTCTTTCATTATTAGAAGCCCAGCCACTTAAAAAGCCCCATCCTGTACTTTTTCAGGCATCATTCCATAACAAGGAAAGCCACAGAAATTTGAAAAATTGTAATGATTCTATGGCGACTACTGATCTATACAGAGGTTATGAGAGCTACAAGTGCAAAGATGTCTGAGGCAGATAGTGCTGCTAAGAGATGAAGTTTTACACCTAATAGATCAATTGGTCCGGATGGCGTTCACTTGCGAGTTCTCAAAGAACTCAAATGTGAAATTGTTGATATTCTAACGAAAGTATATAACTTGTCCCTGAGAACTAGAAAGCAGCCAGTGTACACCAATTTCTAAAAAGGGAACTGGGAGAATCCTGGAAATTACAGGCCAAATAGCTTAACGTTTATCCCAAGAAAAATGGTGGAAAGAATTGTCAAAGACAAAATAATGAAGCATATAGAAAAACAAGCCTTGCTGAAGCAGAGCCAACATGGCTTCTGCAACAGCAAGTCCTGTCTTACTAACCTATTATGGGTCTTTGTGAGAGATAGGAAGCGTACAGATAATGTGTACATGGACTCTCAAAAAACTCTGGCTCCTGACCAAGCTTAACAGTCATGGAATAAAAGGAGAGGTCTTCTTGTGCATCAGGAATAAATGGCAGTTGTAGAAAGTGGAGGCCCCCTAGGATCAGTATTGGGACCTGTGCCTCTTTATTCGTTCACAAACAATTTAGAATTAGGAGTGAGCAGTGATGTGGCCATGTTTGCTGATAATACAAAATTGTTCATGGATATTAAAACAAACTGAGTGAATGGGCAGAAAAATGGCAATAGTAATTCAATGTAAACAAGTATAAAGTTTTGCATGTTGGTACAAAAGAAATCTTACACACACACACACACACACACACACACACGATCCTGAGGTCTGAGCTGGCAGCAAGTGACCAGGAAAGAGACCTTGAAATTATAATGAATAGCTCAATTAAAATGTTGACCTGGTGGGCAACAGCTGTGAAAACTGCAAATTCCATACTAGGGATCATTAGGAAAGGAATGGAAAATAAAACTGCCAATATCATACTGCTGTTATACAAATCTATGGTATGACCACGTTTGGAATACTGTGTACAGTTCTGGTTGCTTCACTTCAAAAAGTGTATTCAAGAGTTAGAAAAGTTTCAGAAAACTGTGACCAAAAGGATCAAGAGGTTGGAAAAACTCCCCTATGAGGAAGTTGCAACATTTTGGACTTTTTAAATCATAGGAAAGGTGAGAAAGAGGTGACATGATAGAAATTTATAAAATTATGCATGGCATGGAGGAAATGGAAAAAAGGTTTTTCTCCCTTTTTCATAACACTAACACTAAACACATTATACTAAAACTTGTAGCCATCCAACACAAAAACTTGTAGCATTCCAATGAATGTTAGAAATTTTGGGACAGTTAAAAGAAAGTGCAATGCATAGTTAAACTATGGAACTTACTTCCACAGTAAGCAGATATGGCCACCAACTTGGATGGCTTTAAATGGGGAGTAGACAAATTAATGGACAATACAGCTATCAGTGGCTAGTAGGCATGATGACAATGGTCTGCCTCTACAGTCAGAGGCAGCCATGCTTCTGAATACCAGCTTCTGGAAGCGACAGCAGAGGAGAGTGCTCTTGTGTTCAGGTCCTGTTTGCAAGCAGCCCATAGGCATCTGGCTAGACTAGACGGGTCTCTGTCTTGATGCAACAGGGGTTTCCTTATATTCTCAAAGAGAATAGGTAGTTGTACTTTCATGCCCCTGGATCTACATGACAGCTGCTCATGAGATATCATGTTTGCATAGGAGTCTATGTGCATAAAGTCATAGAATCATAGAGTTGGAATAGACCACAAGGGCCATTGAGGCCAACCCCCTGCCAAGCAGGAAACACCATCAGAGCACTCGTGACATATGGTTGTTAAGCCTCTGCTTAAAGACCTCCAAAGAAGGAGACTCCACCACACTCCTTGGCAGCAAATTCCACTGTCGAACAGCTCTTACTGTCAGGAAGTTCTTCCTAATGTTTAGGTGGAATCTTCTTTCTTGTAGTTTGGAACCGTGTCCGCTTCTCTGGAGGAGCAGAAAACAACCTTTCTCCCTCCTCTATATGACATCCTTTTATATATTTGAACATGGCTATCATATCACCCCTTAACCTCCTCTTCTCCAGGCTAAACATGCCCAGCTCCCTTAGCCGTTCCTCATAAGGCATCGTTTCCAGGCCTTTGACCATTTTGGTTGCCCTCCTCTGGACACGTTCCAGTTTGTCAGTGTCCTTCAGTGTCTAACACAAGTCAGCCCTATATACCACAAAACTGAAATTTACAAGTTGCACATTTTAGGTTGTGGCTGTGTACATCAATATGCAAACAAAACATCCAATATTTGACTGCTGAGTGGGCTGGGGTCAGAAAGGGTCCAATCCCCTTACTATACACAAAACATTTAAAAATGCACATATTACATCAGAAGCCATACTGTCAGCTCCACTGCATGATCTCAGACATGCAGGTTTATAGAGTCTTGACTGTGCCATTAGTAAACTGTGAGATATTAACATCAGTACTCATTTTACATAGATAAACTTATTTTCTATCAATGCAAGTACAGTAGTCAAATGCAAACAACTGAATCAGTGGAGTTATTCCTGTTTATGATGTGGAATTTGAAACCTTAACTCCACTTTGATCAGAGATCCATATAAAATATTAAGGCTGTCAGGGAGGAGAAAAGAACAGAATAAAATCCTAATCCCTAGTACTAGTGTTCAAGTAAAGCCAAGTAGCCAAGGCAACTCCAGTTATAGTTGTTTCTAGTATTTACTGATAGCAGAATAAACAGTCCTCCTGCTGATACTAGCGCTATAGGGAGGCAAGCAATTCTGAGCTGCCATTCCAATCCAGAAGACATGAAGATATCTATGAGCAAAACAATGAAATGCAAGCAAGATGACTAAATCCACATGGCAAAGCATGGAAAAATCCAGGAAAAGAAAGTGGGAAGTCAGGAGGGTTTACAGTAGCAGCAAGTGAAGATCAGAAGGGAAAGGAAAGGAAACTTTGGCAGAACTTAAGTGTGTCCTGGGAAGGGGAGGGACTGAGCAAGGATAAATATCAGGCATCCTACTGGGAGTCCATTGCCTGTAAGATCTGAGAAATACCAAATTCAGGTCTAACACTTTAATATGCTAGAGTGGGGAAAACCTGTATACACAGCAGAATCCTCACTAGTCAGCTCTTAAGTATATATACCTTATGAATAAGTTAAATCAGATTCATTCCACATCTCTGGATCACATTCTGCATTGACAACACTTGCTTATCTTGAATCCCAAAGGAATCAGAATCTAGCATTTAAATCATAGGTTGTAAAGCCCAACTTTTGGTGAACAACCTGCAGGTGCTCAGGAATATCTGTTTCAGGATCACTTACAGCTGTTATTCTATACCAGGGGTGGGGAAGCAGTGGTCTTCAGGCCAAATCAGCCCCAACATGGGACCAAATTTGGCCCACAAGGCACTTTCCGCAAACCATGCCCACCTGCCCACACCTGATGTCAGCTGTCATGCAGGTAGAGATGTAGCAGCAATGGAACAATCTGGAGCCTTAATCTACACCCTCAGAGTACAGATAGAACAGAAACTGACAACAAGCACAGAAACTAATGGGAGCTGTTCAGAAATACTCAAATGTCACTTGAAATCCTACATAGAAAAATAATTTTAGGAGAAGGACAAAATATATAAATTAGGAAGCTCAGAATTGGAAGAGAATATAGCTATATTTGCTGCATCAGAAACCTAGGAGAATATTGAAAAGTCAACAGCATGTGATTATCCTCACCTACAATTTTTAAAGCAATGGCATTAGTTAACTGAATAAATTAGAAAACTTAGAACATAAAGTTTATCCCCAAAATCCAAGTAAAAATAATAACATATGGCTATTGCTCTAATAGTGACTGACAGTATAAATCCTATGCATGTCAGTTCAGAAGCAAGTCTCACTGAATTCAGTTAGACTTACTCCCATTTAGGCTTGTAAAATAGGCTAAATTACAAAAAGGTTGTCAGGGATGCAGCTAAGGTTGGAAATATTATAACAGGAAACTCCATGAAATTTCTCAGGGGGTGGGGGAATCGTATCACAATAGGCACAAGTTTTCTAGAGACAATAAATGACTCCAGATGGGATGGTCAATCATGGAACTCACCAAAAAGAAAATTTATGTATTTAATCCCAAAAGGTGAATAGGATCTGGCAGAAGATGCAAACAATGAACACAATACAATCATGCTTAAATATAGTGAATATGAAAAAATGACCAGAAATTCCCTCAGTCATATTAAACTGTAAAATGGGGAATTAATATTAATATTATGATGATTATTAGGTAAAAGTAAGCTAAAACATACATAGTTGGGAGAGCCAAATCACTTCAAGAAGCTTGGAAATTATTTTAAACTTCTTTAATAATAGCTACAACAGGTGAAAAAAGGCACCAATAAATCTGAAAAGATGCAAGGGTAGTTAAATAGCAGTATCAAGAAAAGGGGTCCTTTGCACCAGTAGCCCCCCACTTGTTGAATTCAGTTTCTAGAGAGGTCTGCCTCACACCTCCCCTGGTAGGTTTTTCCTCCCCACCTGAAAAGCCTTCTAATTTTCCCAGGCCTTTGAACATTGTATTTTGAATATTATTTAATTCAGTGAACTTTTATTCCACTGTTTTAAATTGTGAATTTATTTATTTGCTCTCTGTTTCAATTGACTGTTCTGATTTTATTGCTGTGTTTTTATTGTACTTTTATTGTAACATGTATTTTTATGTTCAAAGCAGCGCAGATAGTTTTTGTTTTAGGGTGGCACATAAACAATGCAAATAATAAAGAATGCTATAAAAGTCAAGAATTTTTCTTTAAAAAATTGCAGGGCTTGCCTGAATTGAAACATAGTGAGAGACACAAGAAAAAGTGCTCTGACAAACCAAATGTACATCAAACAAGCCAGAAAAAAAGAATTGCTATTTTTAAAATTATTAGTTTAAATAAGAGCAAGAGAATCAGGAAGCCAGCAAGTTGCTATTATTATGTTAGCTAAAAAGGAACCTTACTATCTATGGGGAACAGAGATCAGTGCATGGCTATTACCATCATGTTCTGAGTTGGGGCTTCCCAGAGATATCTGGGATGGTGGGGGGCACTGCTGCAAGAACGACGGACTGGATGACTGTCTGATTTAGTTAGGAAGCTTTTTCTTTATAAGGCAAAGTACACATCTAGTATTAAAATGTGGGTGCTCCTCAGGCTATTCCCATAACAAAGATTAAACTCACTATGAAATAAAACTGGAAAGTCAAAATTGTCATTCACTAAATTTTTTTAAATGACCAGAAGATTACATTTTAGTCACTATTTAGTAAAAGCAACACCTTGTTAGTGGCCAATTGTTAAGTGTACATGTTATTAGTAAAATACAATATTTGAAACACTAAATTCAACAGATTCTTACCAGCTTACTGAAATGGTATTTACAGTAGCCACAATACTGTACGTTATCTGCACCATTTCCTTCTTCTTCACAAAGAAGTCCTGCAAACTGTGCACTGAGAAGAAGAAAAAGAGAGGAAGAAATCAGATACTGAAGATGGAAAATGTAACTTGCTCAACAAAATATTTAGGAGAGGAATCCCAAAGTTGTCAGGGGGAGCGATATTTGGTAGAGAGAACGCCACTTCCTAAGCTCTTCCAGCTTGGGCTGGTCAAGGTGGAAGTCAGGAGCTGGGAGGCAGAAGTTCCACTCCATTCCTTTCAGCCTTCTAATTTTTTCCCCTCCCATTGACACTCATGGGAAGGGAAGTAATGAAAGGGGAAATAGTTTTTCACTCTTTCTGTTCACATGTCTGGACAACAATGGGGTCTGGGATCAAGTGGATGCAATGCCTTCCCCAATATGTCCCAGAAGGCCCTGTTTCTCTACTATCCTCAGAACACTGCTGGTAGTAGAATGACAGCAACAGAACTTATGCCACCATACTAGGGAGGCCTGTGCCCACAGACCTCCCTCTCCACAGCATCCTACAACCTCTCAGCCTCCCTCCAGGGACACACAGAACTGCTCCCTAAAACAGGTTCTTATTTAGACAAAAGATAATCTTTCAGCCGAGTGTGTAAACATGCACTTGAAAATCTAATCAGAAAAATGTCTTAAGGTTACTGCTTATTGTGAGTAGGGAGGACATCAAGCCTTTTTTCTGCACTACCGCAGCACAAATTGTACAATGAATTATAGAAATAATGGTTAAGTGAAATGTACTTACTACAACCATGCTATAACAAGTGATTATTTTAAATGGAATCATTCCACTATGGAGCCACATCTACCAGGGCAATAAAACAATATAACTTGGAGAGAGGAAACCAGGAATGCACGCAAGTGGGAATTGCTTACTTACCATGTTACATGGAAAGCTTGGCGGCATCCATGCTTGTTACAAGTCATGCAAGCGCCAGTGGCTGCTTTACTTTCTCTGCCTTGCTCATCACATATATAACATGTCTATTGGGGAAAATAAGACAGTTGTAAGAACACTATTACCTTTAAATGGACTCAAACTCAGCAGCAAAAGTAAGAGTAATACTCCTTTGTGCAACTACAGCAAATACAAAGCAAAGGCAAGACTGAACAGTGCTTCGGTTCTCAGACCTGCTAACTGGAGTCACACTCCAATATTCCAGAACGACTGTATGTTATGCAGAATGCTTTGTGTGATTAGCTGTTCCCGATGCTACCAAGATGCAGAGCTGTAGCTACGGGGGGGGGGGGGCTAACCAGGTTCTTTGCCCCAGGTGAAGCCTCCAGAGGGAGGCCATTGAGGCTCCTAGTCTCTCTCTGTGTACACAAATGCGCATAGGAGGGCATCAAACTAATTTTCTGACCAGGGTGACATAAAGCCTAGTTTAGTCCCTGCATTATGTATAGCATTGATAAATACAGGGCTGGCCCAAGACATTTTGCCTACTCCCCTGATGCCTGCCCCCTGCAGATCTGGTGCCCTACCCCCTCCCTCCCTCTGCTGTCACTGCTGCCCAACCCATCACCACAACTGTGGCTGCACTGCCACCACAAGACCACAGCAATGGCGAGGACACAGTGGCAAGGGGAACTGCACTGGATCCATAGCATGGAAAGTGCTGGCAGCAGTACAACAGTGGGGGCGAGGAGGGGGAGGGAAGAGAATCAGATCCACCCGAGGCAAATGGCTTCGCTTTGCCTCATGCACAGACCACCCTTGGGTGAATGCAACCTACTTCTTTATCATATGGTATGTCTTCACATTAATACACTACCCTGGAGGTTGGTTCTGGCAAATAAAGCTCCTTGGCTATGAAGACTCAGAATGAGTTTACTGAGGCTTCATATCATGTTAATGGCAAGGAAAGGCATTATGGGAAAGTGTTCCTGCATAGTAATCAATGACTGACATTAGGCCTCAGATGCAGTAAATAACATTACTGTACTAAGAAACCTAGAATAACTTTGCTACATGATAAGTGCCCTATAATTTACATTTCTTCAGATCATTGTATCATTAAGATTTTCTGATTATTTTAATTAAATTCGCTGTAGCAATGTGGAAGACCTCCAGTGGGGCCAGCAGCATACAACACACATACCCAGATGCACAAGCACAAAGGAGTTCTATTTAAAATATGCAAAGCTAACATTTTAATATTTTTCAATAAAACCTGTTGCTTTTGCAGGTCTAACAAAATACTTCTAAGACAACATTCTTGTGAAGTAAGATTATCTCAGTTTTCCTTGGGCTGCTGGCATTAACTGTTTTGTATCAATGGCTACCCTGCAGAATTGAAACCCAGAAAAGCATATCAGCAATCACAAAGCTATAATGGGGGCTGTTTCAAGGCTGCCAGAGGATTTCATAAAAATGCACACTTCTAGGCAGATTCAGTAATTCCTTTACCAGCATGGAGATTCACAATAAACCTAATTTTCAAACAAGATTTCTAATATTCACAGAAAATTGTTATATTCTTAAAATAATCTCAGTCTCACAGGATGCATAGCTGGGCATTCCTAGTACTTATTAAATACAGTACAATTCTAATTCAAAGAAATATTTTAACTCTTGCAATACCTCTAGCTCTTCAGCTGAAAACTCAACAAGCTTCATGTTTGGGGACAGCAAGGGTTGTCTGCTGAAAGGAGTTGGTGTCTTACTTGTGGTACTCCTGTACAATCGTACCTTGGTTCTCAAATTTAATCCGTTCTGTGAGTCCGTTCAACTCCCAAAACAGTTCAAAAACCAAGGCACCGCTTCCGATTGGCTGCAGGAGCTTCCTGTAGCCAATCGGAAGCTCCGGAAGCCACACTGGACATTCAGCTTCCCAAAAATGTATGCAAACCGGAACACTCACTTCCAGGTTTGCGACGACCAGGAGCCAATTTGTTCGACAACTAAGGCATTCGACTACCAAGGTACAACTGCATTGACCGTAGGGTGAAACTTTCAAAGGCTGCTTACAAATGTATTAATAGACTCTTAGAAAGCATTGTTCAAATACTGGTGCCCTTAGCAACATACAATCTCATTTAATCATCTCATTACAATTTCATGACATGAAATGTTTAATGTAACCAGTCACTTTCCACAAGATAATGAACTTTGATACTGGCTTATTACAGTCTATCAAGTTCTCTCAAAAACATTTGGAACTCTTATTCTAACCCATAACCAACTATTATTTGCTCCCTCTAATGACAGACTCCTGTTCTACCTTACATCATATAATGCTCATATACTCATCTCTATCTTATTAGTAAACACAAATCCATCTAACAACTTTTTTCATGTAAGAGTCTGTATTCTACTCGACAAGTTTACTACAGAAATCTCATGAAGATATTTGCTCATATGTATCTGACATTCATCTTTGTTTTAGATGTGAAAGAGGGCACACAAGTCCCATCAGGTTTCTACTCTACAGATCCAGTGTTGAGCAGCCTACTGTTTTCAGCAATGATTAAGTAGTCACCAATAAATGCCCACTAGCAAAGCCTGAAGCTGCACCAAAAACAAAAACAGGACTCCAAGGGTCCCTTCACACATTATCCAAGTTAGTAATATATACCTGTTAACTACAGAAATGTCATATATCCATTTTGTAACCATACGTATATGACATAGGTATGGTTACAAAATGAATGTGTGACATATCTGTAAATCTGCTATAGAGCATACACATGGACAAAAAGTGAGTCTCTCACACATTAAGGGGAACACCACAGTTGCATATAAGCACCACAGTTGCTTATATATAAGCATATCCTTTCCAGATTTACATACAATATGAATCAGTCTTATAAAATGCCCATTAAAATATACATATTAATGGATCTACTCTGAGTAGGCCTTAGACAACTGTTTTTCAAATATCAGTTCACACTGCAAAATGGTTTTCTACAAATATGATAAAATAATGTGTCTCTATGATCTCTTGATCAACTGCATCAACCCAGTCCAGAGATGTGTAGTAGACTAAACATGCCTGACTGGATCTTATTGATCACATGTTCAGCTTTTACAACATCAAGTTCCAGTGCCAATTACCTGAGCATTACAACCACACACAGAGCAACTAATTCTTCTTCTATTGAAGAATCACTGTCACTGGATTAGGGTGAACATGTTATAAAACACCAGCTACATGTTGAGCAAATTGTGAGGAGCAAGGACTTTAAAACAACAACAACAACAACAACAACGAGGTTTTAATGTATTTCATGACTAAAACACACTTACAGAAAAGAAATGATGAGCCAACAGAATGTACCACAATATTTTTTTATGAATGAGAATGAAAAAAATGTAATGAAATGTAGTCACTGACAGCATAACAAAAACCAAAAAAATAAATGGTGGTGAATTGTTGAGAAACCACAGAAACAAAACTATGTCTAGAAAAGATAGTAAAAGTCTGAAAATGCAAGTTAACTTGCACTAACTCAACTAAACTGGCTTTTCTAACAAACTCTTGATATCGAACTAATTTTGAAACCCCTTTCAGTTTCAAAATGTTTTTCCATACAACCTGTAGTTCTGCCGTTCAAGAAATATAAAGCTGAATTGCATCCCCAATGCCCAGTTTATGAAACTAGTATCATAAACTAGTTCTTTAAACTGGCCTATGTGGGATGACATTTTCTGTAGCCTTAACTGTAGCTTTGTAATACTGTGCTTGACATCTGACAAAGTTAAAAAGAACTATAAGTTAAGTTAAAAAATAAAATTAAGACAAAACAGCAGATCGTGAATGGTGACAGAGGGAACAGGACTCAGATTTCTGGAAGTCCTTCCCATGCTGTGCATCTAACAATGTCCCTACTGCCTCCATCTGTCCCTAACCCCATACATTGGTCCCCCAATTGAAAATGGGAGGCTGGATAAAGAGTTAAAGATAGAGTGCATACAGATGACTATGGCACATCTTCCATGAACACTGTATTAATCCCCAGCTAACGTTCAAGACGCAGGTGGCGCTGTGGGTTAAAGCCTCAGCGCCTAGGACTTGCCGATCGAAAGGTCGGCAGTTCGAATCCCTGCGGCGGGGTGCGCTCCCGCTGCTCGGTCCCAGCGCCTGCCAACCTAGCAGTTCGAAAGCACCTCCGGGTGCAAGTAGATAAATAGGGACCGCTTACCGGCGGGAAGGTAAACGGCGTTTCCGTGTGCGGCTCTGGCTCGCCAGAGCAGCGATGTCACGCTGGCCACGTGACCCGGAAGTGTCTCCGGACAGCGCTGGCCCCTGGCCTCTTAAGTGAGATGGGCGCACAACCCCAGAGTCTGTCAAGACTGGCCCATACGGGCAGGGGTACCTTTACCTTTACCTTTAACGTTCAAGAAAATACATGGCAGGGATCATGCTGGCTTATTCTGCAACCCTTTGCCCCTGCTCCAAGATCTCAATGATATTGCATGCTGGGTATCATATATATATCCGTTTTTAAGCCGTATGTAGGTTACCAAAACCTACTGCTTGACTGTAATAAAACCTCTAAGCGGTTTACACACAAGGACCAGAATCCCATAATCAGTACACTCTGGTTTTGTCTACTGGGCGCTATGCATGTACAAATCCAATAATATAGGTGCCCCCCCACACACACTTACATATGATTGACTGCTGTGTAACCTCATATACACGCAGTACCAGAAAATAATTAAATAATTCAATTCACCTGGAAATGGCAAGAGAGTTGGAGCGTCCTCATGGCTAGCAAGGAGAACCTCCCAAGAGCATGAAAAGGACATCAGTGAGGGCGGAGGAAACCCTGAAGAGACCCTGAAGAGGCGTAGTGGGGCTTTGTTTACACTGCTCAGCCTCCCCACCTAACAGCTGCATGTGCGGGGTAGCACAGCAGCAGCTGCTACTTTCATGAAAGTCCTCCAGCCTCCTGCCAGCCCCAGAACTTCAATTATAGCTGTAGATATTTCTGGATACAGTAATTTTGGTATAGATTGAAGAGAGAGCTACAGAAAGGGCATTTAAAGGTTTTTTTAGAGGGTACTCCCTTCTTTAGCCAATTTCAATTATGTGTGCGGGGGACCAGAATGTAACCTCCGCATAAGTGGGGAGTCGCCTGCACTTAACTTGTGAGTCAGCATAATCTAAATCTCACAACACACGTTCCAACTGAATTTCTACACTGGTCTATTATGTGTAAAGAACATGAGTGGGTGGGGAGCTCCTGCTGATATTTCATTCACTTTCTCAATGGCAAAACAATGTTTAACTACAGATGCTTCCCTAAAGCAAGAGAACGAGAACTGTGAACATTGTGCTATAAGAAGAAAGGGAGAGAACAACAACAATAACGGTTGAAAAATTCAATTCTACTCTCAATTAGCTTTTAATAAGAACCGTATCAAGGAACTGATCAACAGTAATCTGCTGCTAAATATAGTGATTACTAATAAAACAGGAAATGTCATAAACCTATTTGATCAGTTGGTGATGAAAAACATTAGATATCTAAGTAGATATTACCTCATGCTATAAACTTCAGTAAGACGTAAATAATTTTACTCATTTTCTTTCATACAAAATGTTCTTTAAAGAAATACAAGCCCTTCAAAGCAAAATATGCTTGGTTTTTTTAATGAGATGTGAAATATATAGCATATTTTTCAAATACGAAATTATATCAAGAAAATAAGTCATAGTAGAATTATACCTTATTATAGCGATCATGAGGAACAGACTGCAACACGATAGGTTCCATTGTAGAAACATTTGCAAATTGCACCTCGGGAATGTACAGAGCACAAACCACATGAGCCCAACCTATAAAAAGTTAATTACATTTTATTCTTAATGTCTTCTGACAATACAAATAGAATAATTTCAACTATAAAAAGAACATTTCATATCACAATATGTTACATGTATTTTCAATTATTTAAACACAATGTAAGTATCTAACACATTCCTTAGAACATCACAGCATATAAAGATAAGATTACATATTTTCAAAGAGCTGTAAACAACTAATATAAATAATGATTTTGCAAAAGTAGAAACAAAACACTTTTAGATTGTACCTAGTTCTTAATTCACATTAAAATTAACGGGCCTACATGCTTGAAATTGGGAAGAAAATATGCAGATAATTAAACTATAATGGTTTCTCTTCACACCTTTCCATAAGAATGAATTTTTTGCTTCTTTTCTTGTTGCTTACATCTAAGACCTGACACTATTACTTTTATATCTTCCTGTGTGGTATCCTAGAATGGTATTTCAGCATAAAGCAGCATATATTTTTAGCTTTCTTTCAGTAGCTTTTGATAGTATTTCATAGACCAGTAGGGTATTTTTTTCTGACAGTTTTTTCTTTTCAATTTCCAAGGATTCTTGACCCAGATAAGAGCCTGCCTAATTTCAGGTTCTCTGTGGTTCCCAAGAGAGTCACCAATTTGTGCTTGCCAAAGAAAACAATTTAACCATGTCTGCTACTGTTTCATTGCATAAATAGCTCAGCTTGAAAATTACTTTGCTATTCAAGAGCTGCCCATATTCTGTCCTGGATTACTTTATACAGAGAATTCCCAGACAGTTTGATACACCAATTTCTCAATATGAAAAGCAGCAGAATAGTAGGAATGTTCAAAACGTAATTGCAGCCTTCCACAAGAAATTAGGTCCCAATCTTCACACACACTCTATATCTGTGTTAACGTCCAAACATGAAGAAGGAAAAAATATCACAGGGGTACACAAAGTACCTGTTAGAAATATCACATATACAACTTATCTAATCTTCATACAATGTTATATGGCTCCGCTCTACTTATTCCGTGTATACTCAGTTGCTTCAAACCATGCATGAGGTAATAGATCGTGTTTTACATGGCAATGCTGTGAACAGCAAATATTACGTAAAGCTGAAACAGGTTTGCAAACATTTGGGGCCATGAAAGGAGAAATATTTGATTGTCTACAGCTCTCTGGAACCTGCTCCAGAACTATTTATAAATATCTGCAAAACAGAAATGAATTGTGGTGTTTACAGCATACATACTACGCACTGGTATATATGCAACAAACAGCCTTGCCAAAAGTCTGAATCAACCTATTCCAGCATGCAGAAATGTTATGACACACACACCAAAATCCACAAGAGAGAATGTGTGCACAAGGGACAAGGTTAATATACTCTCAAGGTCAAACTAGACATGCCACTGTGCACGTGACTGGCCCCTGTTTACTTTGTTGTCTTTCAAAATCTTTACACCCAATGGCAGCTTCCCTCTGAAGGCAAATGGTAACCACTGGGCAAGTCCTACCTGTATTGGAACCACGAGAAGAGCAATGAATTAAATCCCCCCACACACTTATCCCCACATCAATGTGCCAATCAGGCCTCCCTCAGCAATATTTAACACAGGAAAACCAAACACACAAGTGCCAATCATGTGTACAACATTTAGTGCTGTTTCCCCCCCCCCCGAAGCCTTTTTCTCTCTCCAAAAATGGGGAAATTGAAAGATGTTGGGCTATGACATGTGACAGGGTGGATAAAATTTGTTTCTATCCAGGCAAACCTTTGATATTTAAAAGTCCATAATAAATATGATGACAAATATGAAGAAGCATAAATGGACTGAGATAGCTCAGAAAATGAGATTGATTAAATTTCATGAAGTATTCATTGAGTCTTGGCTCTGCCTTCTCTCTGCCCCCTCCCCACCCCCTCACAGCTCTTTTTATGGCAATGAGTGCATTATGTCTGCTTGACACTATGGAGAACAGAAGGAGACAGAGTGGTATTCAATGCTAGTCCTACTTAGAAGTTAAGAGACATGACTAACATAGGTCCCTAAATTTTAATGGGTCTACTCTGAGTAGGACTTCGTCAAATATATAGTTTTCTTATTTTTACTATAATTATCATGGTTTCTCCTGTTTTTATTGTTTTTTCCATTCTCATAAACTGACAAAACGAAAGGGATGCTAGACTCCTTACAGTTCAGCAGCTTGGAGCTCCACTTGTAACAAAAAAAATGAAATCAATTAAAAATGTAAATTCAATTTGCAATGGACAAAATAAATTGTATTTTAATATACCAAACATGATAATCTAATGGCAAACCATATTATACAAAATACATGTTATGTTCCTAAAGCAACAAAGTGACATTTGATCTGTAAAAGCGGCTTTAAAAAGTTGAATTTTTTTTTCAATTGTCCACAAATTTCCACACCCCTAAAAAAAAGGAAAAAATATTCTCCTGTGGGTTCAGAATTTCCAAAAAAATTATATCTCTAGTAAGAGTTGCATCTACTGCTCCACCCAGTATTTCCTCTTGCCCCACCCAGTACTGGAATGCAACATCCAGAAGGTTTTCCATAAGATAATGTGACCTGACCCTCAGGCTGAAAAAGTCTCCACACTATTAAGATAAAGCCTTAAATGATAAATGTATTCTGGTTGGTGTGCTGTTAATAGGAGGAGGAAAAAAGAGCCCAGGATTGATACATGAAGTTACACTGAAATACCACTTTGGCTTTAGTTATTTCTGTTGCTATCTGCTGGAAACAATGTCTTTGTGCTCCTAACAACCAAAAAACTGCTGGGAAATTAATTTTGCTGTATTTCAAGTAGCTAGCTGCCCACAAGAGGTTATGGCAAACTGAAACACTGATTTATGTAGAGCAGATTATACTAAAGTGGAAGTTAGGGCTATAGCTTTCTTTGGGGTCCCAGAAAGCCACTAGTGTTCATTTTTCAGTTCCCCTTTCCACAGGAACTCATAACCTTTTATAACAGACGTTGGAACTAATGCATCCCATCTGCTTTCTGCCACTAGAAATAACGTGTTCTTCTGTTCAGGGTCCTAGAAAGTGACCTGCTGCATTCCTGGCTAATATTGTTTATGCACACTGCTCCATTCAAACAGCTTTTTTTTCATGAGCTAATCATTTTTCAGATTTCCTTTCTTCCAAACCCTTAGATACAAACCCCATGACATAACACTTGCTTTTTCAGGGAATGTTGAAAGCAGCTGGGATCTCTTTGGAAACAGAAATGTCCTCTTAACTGAGCAAGATAAGGATATTACTTCCCACCCCCCTCAAAATTTTAGCACATTTGCACCAGATAAGTATCCAATATTATTATGTGTTAAAAAACCTTGGGTTCTGAATAGGCAACAACATTAAGTTCTAACACTACTATGCGCTTACAGTGGGCAGTTAGCACCCTCTGAATGCATGTTACTTAAGGAACTCACTAAGTATTGTGAGAATTTGCGTTACACTGAAGCTCAGTGTATCTGACTGCAGACCATAATCCAGTCATCTTGCAAACAGAACTATATCCCTCACTAAGATAACAGCAGACAATTCTGAACAGTTCAGTTGACAAGGGCCTTCCAAGTATTATATGCTAGGATAATTTATAGCTTAAATGATGCCATAGGTATGGAAGTCACACTGGGTGACATCCTGATAGCTAGTAAGGCCTAAGGCCTGCCTTTCCATCTTCAAGGTAGCAACCATAATAGCTGGGGCTGAGAAGAGCCCTTCCTTGCACAGCCAGTGCACCTCAGCATGAAGTGTTCACAGAACCGCCATCAAGAGCCATCTAGAGCCACCAAGAACGTCTTGGCCACCTAGAAATAACCAAAGTAGCATCTAATCGTTCTAACTGTCATAGGGATTACAGAAAACAAAAGGACTAAGAATACATTTGAAAGGCATCGTCTGCTTTTTCATAATTCATGTCTGCACCCACATTTGGTCCCTAGTTTGCTTCTTCAGCAGACATGCAAGTCAACAACGGGAACCCAAACATAACTGATCAGAAGGAACCTCCAGAGTTAGAGATCGTTCCAAATGGCCTATTTTCTGCCTGCTCAACTACCATCCAAGCATTGTAGATGCCTCTCAGATACCTGGCTGTTGGAGGAGTCCTGCTTCACTCAACAGAAGGCATGCAAGGGCTTTCCATAGGTAGGACACAGCTTCCAATAAGCTTTTTCACATGTATTTGTTGGTTTGGAAAGACACATTTGTTCTGTCCAACAGGAGAGCAAAGGTTCTGAGAGTCAGACAGACCACTCAGAACTCTAGGAAGCTGATGCTACAAGATGTCTTACAGTGTGACCACAGCGCCTAGATGAAGAATTATTTGAAGTGTGCTTCCCACATAGGTAGGCGGGCATTGGTTACTTCTGAATATACTATGAGTAAGTCTTTGATATGTACACCTTTCCACCATAGTCCACTGGGATATTGACATTTGAGTTCCTGGGTATTCAGATATGTGGGTTCAATCTTGATGCAATTTGATCTTGAAGATTAGCAGGAATGTCTGAAGAGCTCAGACATGTAGATAGGCCCAAGAAAGTCAGCTGAAATTAAAACCCATCATTTCCAACAGTCTGGCTAAGAGTTAAATCTCCTTTGACCAGAGATAACAGGATTTTCCCTCCTCTAAAAGAAAAGAAAAACAATTGGCTTCCAGAAAGAGTTATCAAAAACATGTGCCTCTGGGGCTTCTGTACAGTAGTCTGCACATGTTAAAGACACAACCAGGTAGTCTTACAAACAGGAATAAAACTTATACTCTACCATCTTCAAGTAAGTCTTATTGGTAACTAGGAGCAAGGACAGGAAGAAGGAGCTGAAGACAGAACAACTGGCAGTGAAGTGCAGAAGGAACAATTGCAAAGTCAACGAGGCAGTTAGTAGTACTCTATAAAATTTATTCATGCAAGGAAATCTTAACAATACAGGCGTGCAGAAATAGTGCGACCCATCTCCATGCCAAAGCGTGGAGATCTACGATCTTTCTGAGGTCTTCTGATTTCTTCAATATACTGACAAAAATATAATTCACCTTAAAGAAGTAATTATCCCTCTGGAACTAGCTCGGAGTCTATTACTCTTCTCTCCAGAAAGTATTGGATAGTATTGGAATAGTGTTGCATCTTTCTTGGGTTGCCTGAGCAAGGGAAAGTAAGGGATGGTCTCTAAGTATGCTTGAAGGGGGAATAACTTTCTCTCACTGTTTGCAGAACCCACCTACAACATGGCCCTTCAACCACATATCTGAAAGTGTTAAGAAACTAAGGAGCCTTGAGTCAAGAGGAAGGGTTTCTCCCCAGGTTAGGGCTGATCAGAGTTACTCTTTGGTTTGGGAGAACTTTTGGAGTTTGGTGTTGCTTCTCTCATGGTCAGTGTTAGAAACTGAGATATGAAAGCTAGCAGCTAAATGGCACCTTAAACCTAGGTTATAGGTGCAACAAAGGAATGTCTAGGTGAACTTTTTTATAACAAGAATACAAAGCTGAAAATGAATGAACTGCTGCTAAAATATTATGTTCATTTTTCACATGGTCTAGTTGTTCCCCTGCCCACCCCCCTAATATTCTTAAGAGAATCTCTTCTCCAGTCTTCAGAAAGTAGCTGGAAGTGGGGAGACAGAAAAAGGTCCTCCTTTCCTTCCACTCTGCAGTTTTAATCTGAAATCTTAGGCACAGTTCTGCACCCTGAGCTCAGAAACATCTTGCGCTAATGAAATTCCCTGTCACAAAATGCGCCTAGAACAATGGGAGTTTCGAAAACTGCTCATGGTATCCCTGAGATGGATGGCAGAAACAAGAGGAATGTCTAGAACAGGAGGGTATCTTGTTCATAAAACAAAAGGAGAATAAGGTAATCACCAAATACTGGAAAATGAAAGGCAAGACCAGAGTGTGTTTCTACTATGTTGGTTTTTGGTTTCTCACTCCCTTTCTCTCATTGTTTATTTATTATTGTTATTGTTATTAATAATATCCACCCATCTGACTGAGTTGCCCCAGCCACTCTGGGTGGCTTCCAACAAATTAAAACACTAAGCACAGTAAAACATCAAATATTAAAAACTCCCTACACCTTCAGATATCTCCTAAAAGTCAGATAGCTGTTTATTTCCTTGACATCTGACAGGAAGGCATTCCACAGGGCGCGACTACCGAGAAGGCCCTCTGCATCCTTCCCTTTATGCAGCTCCTGAAGAGCGCCACAGTGTCTTCCTATACAAACAGATAGATGACTTGGAATAGATGGAAGGTGCCAACTTCACAAGAAGCTACCTTCCGAATTCCTGGAAACAGAACTTATCTCAATATTGAACTCCCTTCTCTGTACAATGAATGAAAATAATTTAACAAAAACTATTTGCTTTTAGAAGACCTACTAATTTGTTTTATCAGACCATCTTTAGTATTCTTTTTATTTATTGCTTACTATACAACACACCAGTACTTAGGTGGTGTCGAACATGCCCTACTCTCAGCTTTAATCAGGAAAGAACAGCCACAAATCAGTCCAAGTTTGAAAACAGATGATTCAACAATCAAATTAAAGTTGGGTATCTCAACACTAGCATTATGAAGCGGAGTTCAATATTAAAATCTCACATTTCAAAGTAGCAGAAGGGTTATGTTGTTTATATTTATTAAGTAATTTATATCAGAATCCGGCTACAAGCAGATATAAGTACTTAATACAATATATTAGCAGTAGTCGGTGACAGCACTTGGGTAACTTAAGTTTGCATTAGTGCTTTTTCTTTTAACGTGCAGAGCCTTAATGAAATTCAGAGGGAGAAAGCTGCTGACTCAAAAGCTGGCATGTGACATTCCTTACAAGCTTAGGAGATCCCCACTCTAACCCTTAAAAAAATGACGACACTATTGCATTGTTAGTTGGCTTTCAACCAAGCAGCTGCCTTCCAGAAATCCTGTTATAAAGCTGACAAAGAATGCTGATGCACAACATTCCTGATCAGCATCCAGTTGGAACAGATTTCAATCCAATAACTGGTTCTAAATATGCTGAACTAAAAAGCTTTGTTGTGTACAGTGCAGGCTTCCAAACAAAACCGTAAAACAAGAAAGATTGCAAATACTGGGTGCTTTGTAACAGTTTAAAAGAACCAACTCCCTCACAGCTTTTTAAGTCTCTTATTGATTTATTTAAAGCACACACATACAAACACAAACAACAACTAACACCCAAATGTTTTTGCAGAGATACTGAGCTTTAAAAATGAAGTGTCTCTGGTATCCATTCTTACTCCAGGGCATCTTGCTGGAGATCAAAGATGTGCAATTTAAGAGTAGTAGAACAAACAAAACATAAGGTCAGTTGTTTATGCAGTGATTAAGACCTCTGCGGAAATCTTGCAAGATATGCATTGCCAGTTACAGCAAGCAACTGGAATTTAAATTAGTGAATCTAATACACAAATAAAAAGTATCCAGCTTCTTAAGAAGAGTAAGATACTATTAGACAAGAAACTGATGCAGAAGGAAAAACAACTGTATAATGCAACAATGCGACGGGGCAATTTACAGTAAGTGGACATGACGAAACCTTGGTATAGCAACAGTTAGTGATATTGTCAATTTCAAGTGGAGTTCCAACAGGACCACCAAGGTGCAGTCTTATGTTTGGATTCTGTCAGGCCCCTCTGCCCACTGAAACTCTTGTCTTTATCTTTGCTTAATGCCTCAAAATTTGAACTTTTGTTCTTCTACTATTGTTATTCTGAGATTATGAATGGAAGAGCTCTTTCTGTTTGCAGCAGGAATAGGAATTCAGAAAATGCTGCCAGGGTGCAGTGCAGGGTAACATTTTCCACTACCCTCTCCTTCCCCCCAGCAACCCCTTTCTCATGGTGCTCCAGAATGTCACCAAATGGTGCAAACCACAATTTTGAGGAACAAAGGGGATGCAGGGGGAAATGGCAGAAAATGCCACTGCCCCCCCCCCACATCCTAGTGGGAGCTTCCTACCAAATGAACTCCACCCACAGGTTGTTCCCACCACCAGAACTTTAGTTAAGATCTAATCCCAAATTATTATTATTTTCATTCCTTTACATGCTATTCTGTTTTTAATATAGTATAAATTCTGTTAAAAGAATACAAAACTAAAAATATAACATGGTCTATGATAATTTCCTCGTTCAACGCTAAATAAGCTACATGTCATAAACACAGCTTGAAACATAATATTGTAATAATGAAACAATTTTTATAATGTCTTAAAATATGAGAAAAATAGCTTTTCCCAGGGCAAGAAAAAACATGATTTTCCTGGCAAAGCCTACCCCTAATAAATACCATGCAAACCCTACCATTAAGTTGAAAGTAATCTTCATTTTAGGCAAGCATTATCCAGAAGCAACTTTTGAAAATAGTTTTAAAGGCTTTATTATTTTTATAGCATATCCTCCAGATTGCTGATAATAGGAGGCTGATATTTTTGCGTAGATAGCAATTTAATGTTCGGCAGCTCATTTATATTTATTTTTAAATTGGTGTGCTGCCAAACATGGTTCCTTGGATCCCTCGGGCTGGCTAATACCATATCATAAATATAAGAACAGTACCAATTTAAAATACAGAAACATAAAACAAGGGGGTGGGGAACCTATCTGGCAGGTTCCAGAAACATTTAAGTGTGTGTGCCCTTTCTTTAAGACTTCACTCCCTCCCCTCAAAGCCTGAAGCAGGAAGGATTTCATCAACTATCTAAAAGTAAAAATTGAGCTAGTCATGTTGTAACAGGACTTTTATGACTTGAAAAAGCTCCAGTGGATGGCACTGTGCAGATAAAACAGTGGTGAAGATAGGATTTCTTCAAAGACACCACCAAAGAATCTGTGTTCAGCTGAACCTAACTTGACCTTTCCTAAACCTTTCTACACCTCATCATCCAGTTCCTTCATTGTTCTCAATTGCCTTGAATATCTAGAGCAAGTCTGACCAGGCCTGATGGGAGTTGGAGTCTGCCAACATCTGGAGGTGCACTGGCTACTCCTGTTCTACAGCCATCATGTCCAATACTCAAGTCGGTTCCAGCGGGTGGTGGAGGAACAATCTTGTTCTGCCAAGGGGCCAAATTAACCCATGAAGCAATTTGCCCCCAAACATACCCACCTGTCCACCAGCCAGTGTCACTGGGTAACTTCAGCTGATGGATAAGGGAAAGGGTAAAATCCTGCTGAGCACTGTGAATCCTGTAGGCAGCAGGACTACACTCTCTGCTCACCAACTGGAGGGCAGGAAATTCAGTCTTGCTGGGATTTGCTTTGCCAGCACATTCCCTGCAGGGAATGAGCTTAGGAAGCAGACCGCTCCCTGCACTGCCACAGGAATTCCCACCTATCAGTCAACTGACATGTTGTGGCCCACTCCCCATCAAAGTTGGGCCCCAGGGGTCGGGGGAAGATAAAGATGAGGCCTATTGAGCTAAGTAGTTATCCACCCTTGAGCTAGAGCTTTGACAGGACAGTCTGCCAAGTGCACCAAAAATTGCAGTTTGGAAACCAACTAGATCCATAAACTTTCAGATGAGAACAATCCTTATTAGTCTGCCACCTCTGCAAGACTTGACAGATACTCCCAGAAAGTCAACTTTCCATGACAATGGAGTAGTTGCATCCCCCAAACAGCATCCTCTACTCACTAAGAGAGTACCCTAATCGATACACATATTCCATGTCAGTAACCACAAGTTCATGGAAGTTAACACCTTATTCATTGTGGTAATACAACAGCAGAGACAAGGCTGAATTGAAAACTCTTGAAGTATATGAGCTGCTTTTCCATACAAAGTAGCATGAAGGCAAGACCAACTTGTTTCTTGATGCATATTTTCATCTCTTACACTAGACTCCTACACACAATAAGAGATAGCTTTACATCAATAATAATCCACGTCCTATTTCAAGAAAATTATGCTAATGAATCATTAGGCAAATTAAAGCTAAGCTAAAGTAAGCAATGCAGACTTTTGCTTTCTTCTAATAAGCACATTTGGGGCTCTTAGCCAAAATTTAAAAATCATGTGTTACTGATTCCCTCTAAAAAGCATTATAGCAAGAAACCTGGCTTGTAAGTTAAAATGAGAGTATAAATATGTTTGTATTAGTGCCATGTTTTTATCTTTTATCCTATTTCTGCTTTTTGTAAGCCACCCCAAAAAGTCTCAAAAAGAGATGGGTCTATAAAATAAAACTTTATCATGGAACTATGGAAAAGGAAAGTAATCACCACGGAAACCCAAATTAAGCCTTCACAAAAATGAAAAAAATTAAGCACAGATAAGTTTCCATGTATTTTAATACAAACAACCTGCATTGGCTCCAAAGTCTAATTCAAAGTGCTGATGACCCTAAATGGTGTGGGTCATGGATACATCTCTTCTTCTACATAAGCCTAGCCACAAGTTTAAAGACCTTCTTCAGGAGCCCTTCTCCATATGCTCCCTCTATAATGGATGGGTGCAGGGTTGGGCAAGCTAGTGTGTGCTGTGTAGATATTGCTGGACTACAAATTTTGCCAACCCTGATCATTAGCCATGCTGGCTTGGGGAGAAGGAAACACCATTTTAAAGTCAGGTGGTATCATCAAGTAGTTGCTTGTCATATTAAGTGTGCCACTTGAGTTAGCAAACCATAGCCACTGAAGGAATTAAATAACCTTCACTGTTCACTTACACTGAATTATTTTTGCATAAAATTAAAGTCTACAATTTATATACAGCCCTCTAGCATGATGCAGTGCTCTCATTCTCCATGTGTAAGAGGAAGATAAGATTTCTCATATACATGCTGCAAGAATAAATACATTTTACAGTGATGAGCACCTAAATTATTAAATATACAAACCCTGAAATACCTAAGGTTCAGAGCTCTTTAGAATAACAGAATATTTATATGTGGGGCTCCAAAAATCTTAACCACACAAGCTATGTTCCAATTTTATCAGTTTATGCAACTGAACTGCAGAAAAAGGAACAAAATCTTTAAATTACTAGAGACTTTTTTTTGAAAAGGTAAAAGACTTACCCCCATTATCAGTCCTTTTCAAAGCACCATCCTTATGAGGGCATAATTCGCATCTCTGCAGGAAGGCAAACAGTTATTAAAACAAGAAATAAGGTACCGTTCAAATATTTTCTGTAGTTGACCCATTTCCTATTTGTCTCCTTTCTCATAAATATAGACCTTTCCTTAAGTTAAAAACCTCTCTCTAACAGATATCTATGTCTTAAACCACAGCTCAGTATCCAACATTTCACACCCATGGTTTCTATTCATCTAAAGCTATTTATGAGAATGGCCATTTCTGGAGCTCAATTTCTAAATTACAGACAAGCCAAACCTCCAGAGCCTTTAAGTTCTGTATTTACAGGAACAACGACACAAATAAGACAACCATGTGTGCTTCTGCATACACACACTGCTCCAAGTGATAGTGCTAAAAGCAACACTGTTGTATCAAAACCCACAAGATAGATCTGTTCTGCATGAGCCACATAATGTTATGGCCTAAAAGAATCAATACCAACGATTATTGCAAAACTTTATGTTGAAACTGTGATGTTTAGTACAATACTATCCATATCCAGAATTCAAATTAAAGTTGGTTATCTCCACACTAGCATTATGAAGCTAAGATCAAACAACCAATATTAAATTCAATACATTTGAAAGTAGCAGGAGAGTTATGTCGTTTATATTTATTAAGTATTTTATATCAAAATCCAGTTATATCAAAATCCAGAACTTCAGTTCTCCATAGATACTTCTTTTTTACTTCATTGCCAATACAGAATTATAAGAAAGCTTTATCAGTACTTGCAAAAGTATCCTCCAAGAC
The DNA here is from genome assembly GCF_951804945.1 of Podarcis cretensis. Classification (NCBI taxonomy): domain Eukaryota; kingdom Metazoa; phylum Chordata; class Lepidosauria; order Squamata; family Lacertidae; genus Podarcis; species Podarcis cretensis. Next base: position 23,599,339 of record NC_137181.1, read on the forward strand.
TGGAATTAATAATACCCCAAAGAAGTTCATGTGTTGAAGCTAGAGCATTGCAGGCAGACTACAGAGCCAAGCTGATTTATCTCTCTTTGGTTTACAGTGTATTCTCACAGTGGGGTGGTGGGTGTCCAAAAATCAGAGAGTAAAACATTTATCAAGATAGCAGAGTACCACACTTCTGGTGGCACAGTGTTTGTGTCTGGCTTCTCTCTCTCTCTCCCCTTGTTGCAGGGAGTCAATGGGGAAGAGAATGAAGGTTAGCATTCCCTCACAAGATCCTCTGCCATCCTTTCCCCTCACCAGAAAAAGGTTGTGGTGGTGGGAAACACAACTATGAAGCATGCAGTACAGTATTTCTGCAACTGTTAGCCTCTGAGCAGCACTGAAAATCCTGCCTAGTTCTCTCTGTACTTCCATATTAAAACTAGAACATGAAAAAATCCAGGCAAAGGAAAAAAAATGAATTTCTATGGCTTCCAGCGGATATATGCCCACTGTTAACCTGAGAATGAGAAAGCTTCAGCCCCTGCTAAGAATAATACATTTTGAGCATTTTTGCTACCAAGATAAGAACTAGATTAAAACATGCACCCAAGTATTACAACCAATTCAAACTTACCACTCTAGCTGCTCTTTCCTGAGATTCACATTTTCTACAAAACCAAGGTCCAGTAGGTACTTGTACAATTCCATAGCATGCTATTTTGGGAGAAAAGAGCCAAAAAATCATATTAAAAATACATATATTATACAGAAAAATAAGTCCTGCAATACACACATAGGTAAGTGCAAGGGTCATTCTGAGAGTTCATTTGCAAACTGGAGAAACTGTTGCGGGCACCACACATACATTTCAACCAAGCACACACCATAATGTATTCTACTGGCTACCATAGAATGTTTCTTTCAAGTCTTAACTTCAACAGGGGGAGAGGTGGAAGAGAGGATGTTGTGGGAGCCCTTGGTCAACGGGTAAATAAATTTTATTTCATCTGTCTAAAAATCACAGGTTATCAGTTTATTTTAGGGTTGTGCATTGGATTCAGAAGAACCCCAAGCTAAAATTTGATGCCTCAGTAGTATTGTAAGCTTACCTAGGTAATGACAGGACCTGTGCAAGTCTGCATCAGTTAAAGCAGGGACCCTAAACCACTCAATATTGACTCAGTGATAGACATTTTAAAAATGCTGCAGACAAGTGTCTACTAAAACTGAAGATAAGCTTCTACGCTTACCACACAAGTTAAATGCCAAATCATGAGGTGAAAGGGCAACAGGTACACTACAAAATTGAAATTTAGCTCGCCAAGCTTAGGAAAGAGGTCAGTATAGAATGGGATAGCTTCTTCACAAAAGACAGGTCTAGCTTGTAATCATAAAGCAAACCCCTTTTAGTTATTCCTATGCCAAAATCCATTTTTATAAGGTGTATCCCACCTATCTGCCTGCAGGGTTCGAAATTAGCAGGGCACCAGGCACATTTTGCAACTACAGATTCTCCATTTGCGAGCACCTCAGAAAGTCTAGGTGCCACTTTTTGCGCCTGGCTGACACTTAAGGATTACTGAAATGTATGTGCTTTAAAGCCTCAAAGTATATGTTAAGGATAGACAATCCTTAATTACTTAAGAAGTTTAACAATAAAGAGTAGAGTGTTTGGAAAACCGAAGTATAGTACCAATATTTTTATTTCAACACCAAATTAAACATGTATTAACAATTTCCTGCTAAAAATGTGATATTAACAATATGTCTCTTATGCTTATCAAAATAATAAATTAAAAGTGTTGCCGACCCCCACCCCACCTCCCGACATTCTGTTTTGGCACCCAAAACCCAGGTCCCAGAAGCCATTTGGCTCCTAGCTTTTCTATCCTAGCTTCTAACACTGCTTGCCTGTAATTTAGCAAGCATTATCCACTCTACAAGGGACGCAGGTGGCACTGTGGGTTAAACCACAGAGCCTAGGACTTGCTGATCAGAAGGTTGGCGGTTCAAATCCCCACAATGGGGTGAGCTCCCGTTGCTCAGTCCCTGCTCTTGCCAACCTAGCAGTTCGAAAGCACGTCAAAGTGCAAGTAGATAAATAGGTACTGCTCCGGCAGGAAGGTAAACGGCGTTTCCGTGCGCTGCTCTGGTTCGCCAGAAGCAGCTTAGTCATGCTGGCCACATGACCCAGAAGCCGTACGCCGGCTCCCTCAGCCAATAAAGCAAGATGAGCACCGCAACCCCAGAGTCGGTCACAACTGGACCTAATGGTCAGGGGTCCCTTTACCTTTACTATCCACTCTACAGGGACCTAGTATGCCTACAGAATTTGTTAACTTCTGTCAAAAGTGGGGGGGAGTGTCTCTCTTTTTTTGCCCATTAATGAATGAAGGGAGAAACATGTGGACTAAGACAAACCTACAGAGCTTCTTGAACCAAGGCTGGCTGTTTCCTATAGTATCAAATCTTGTGGTCTAAATGTGCATGCAGACACACACAACATACACGCACCAAAAAGACCGGATTCAGTCAAGTATGGTAAAGAAAGAAAATTCTACTAATTTCAAAAGGCATTTACAGCCAAATGAGTTTATAACCGACACTTGCACAATTCTGGGTGCAATCCACATCCTATTGAAATCAAAGACAGAACTACCATTGTTTCCAGTTACACAAATTGCATTTTTTTGTGTTACAAATAAAAACATTGTATAAAAACAGCCTTGCAGAGCAGACTGCCAAATTTAACAACAACATGTAGGTGTCACTATAAAAACACTATCCAAAAACATAAGGAGAGTCATTTTTACACTCAAAAGTATGTCCATTTCTAATCAGTACTCTTGTTATCTAATATACCACAACAGAGGATATGTGCAGCATTATCACAGAAGAAAACATATTAGCCCAAAGATGCAGTCTCATCTTGAACCTGAATTCTTGTTTAACAATGGCTGCACTCACACATAATAAGCCAAGAACTGTGGCTAAACAACCCATGTTGCATGTGCCCAGTTACTTCTGTTTCACTCCATGCTTCCTGCGAGTGCAAAACCCGAGAAAAGGAGAGTTAACATTATATCCAAACCCAGGATCATTAAACCTTGGCTTAAAATTGACTTAAGTTTGGTTCAAGATACTTGGTTTACAGACCTGGCTTGTTAGGGAGAAACAACCCACGATCCCAGGTTTGGAAGTAATGCTAAGTTAACCCTTCCTAGTTTGTTTACTTGCTCATGCAAAAGAAGAAACTAAGTGACAGCAATCAGCCTGCATGCACTAGCATAAACCTCCTGCACAGTATGGTGTATAAGCCAAGGTTTTTAGCTTACAATTATATGTTAAATGTGGCCACTGAATCACTGGCACTTGAAGGCGTTCACCCTTATGTGCCTGATCTTTTCCATGACTCCTCTCTAGTTTCACACTTTGCTGGAGATAAAGCCTCCCCCAATTAGACCCAAATCTGAAGTCTAAAGTTAAATAATCCATTTGACCTTGCATACCTAAGCTCCTGTTTGTGCTTCTCAGCCTGCCATCTCTTGTGACCTGCCTCCTGTTATGCCTTTTACTCTTTCCACAGTTCCTGCTCCCAGTCCTTCTGAATAATCTACCCAGCTGTGACCTTGGCTACTATCAGTTGTGATGTTGGTTCTTCTTTTGCATGTATGGTATAAACTGACTGCACTGTCTCTCTTCTGACTCCTGAGGTCTGGTTCCTCTTTATGCTTTGTGCCTTAGACTTTTTTCACGGTTCCTGATCCCTCTCTTGTCTGGCTCTCATTCCATGGCTCCTCAAAACCTGCTGTTTGTAGACTCTGCATATCCATCCAAAGCTCTAATTCTGCAGCAACAAGCTTATCAGGTGTAAACCCAATGAAAACACCCATCCCTACAACAAAGTGCTCACCAACTGAAGCACTCTGTACTCATTCCCATGGGCATTTGGGCCAAAAGTGTAATTTCCCCCATATTGGGAAGTGTGCCAGGGACAGTCCCTTCTGGTCTTAAATGGCCCAAGAGGAAGATGAGATATTTCAGATTCCAAGAAAGACTGCAGAAGCAGCAGGAGGGGACAAGTGAAAGAAATACAATAGAAAACACCCATGTACTGCTCCAGAGAAGAAGGAAATTAATCATTTTACAGTCCTTATCGTGTCTATCTACTCAGGCAATGTGAATAGCCCTGCACACCTGTGCAGTCCCATCCTGATTAATGAAACTTAAGAAGTCAAATCTATACTCAAGTACATATTATTATCCCTGACATTTATTTATATAGCACCATCAATGCACATGGCTCTTTAAACAATTAAAGTGAGAAATTCTGGAGCTCAAAACAGGTATATGTACTCAAAACTGCCTTCCATCAGCATTTGCCAATGCTGGTTATACCTTTTATACTTGCTCTTAAGCCTCAACAATTTGCCCTCACATAATTTATGATGAAATGCTACATATGTGGAAGTCTCTCTAAATCCATGTGTCACAGGCATGACTGAGCTTAGGAATTAATATTGCAGAGACCACTGTGCAAACAGATCAACTAGCCCAAGGCTTTATATAGTCCAGAATTCAACTGCATCATAAAACTAAATACCCTGAATATGTGCACAAGCAGAGAGCATGTAACAAAACAAAGTTGGAACAGCTGATCGTATAGAATTCTACTTGAGAATTCATTAGTGCATCAGATCAGCACTATATCTCTGGATAGCTTGAGTTATACAGCACACTATGATCTTATGTGTATTTACTTGGAAGTTAAATTGCATGGATTAAACTGGGTTTATTTCCAGATATGTATGCATGAGACGGGGCCTTAGATACACTTTGCAGTGTAGGCTGAAGCTCCCAACCAACCACAGCTGCAGTGGCTCCTGCATCTGAATTAATAAAAATCTTGGGTGTATTGGGAATGTTTTCCAAAACAGAGCCGAATATTTCTATCACCTAATTAGCCAAAGTGATTTCAGAAATTTTTGGAAATGGTGTTGTCAGCATGTCCAAAAAGATGGAATAAACCTCATGATGCCTCTAACCAGAACAAAAAAGAAAATACAGGGTCTCTCTTAATACATAAGTTGTGCAAAAGTAACTGGCTTTCTTAAAGCAAATTTCCATGCTAGCAGCCCTCTCCTTTCCTTATCTAGAAGAAAATGTTTATGTCCTACTCCATTTACTCCTCAGTGTTAGGACACCATCAGACGCCATGCTTAGTCTCTGTGTCCTAGGCTGCCATTACATAAACAAAGAGGGTTAGTTACTTTAGAGGAAGGGGATACTTATTTCTGTACTGTTCACATACTTTGCATGTATAAGTACATTCCCCACAAGGAGAACCAATTCAAATGGAATAACTATTCAGGTGAAGATTGCTCTGGTTTTCCTTTTTAAGGTGTCATCTCACGTTATTTCTGCAGCTCTACAAAAGTCTCCCACAATTTCAGATTCCTTTACTTAACATGCTGTCACTGAAGATTGGAGCACTAAAGGAATGACAGCTGTTTCTCGCTACTGTCCTGCTGCACAGTCACCTGGCTTCTAGGTCCCCTGGGGAAATAGCAGCTACTACAGGAAGAGGGGGGCCCTAAGCTGTTTCTTTTCCACGGATGTCTAGCTCCCTCCAACAGGTTTATTGGTACACATGAAATCAATAATAGAAGTTTGGGAGTGAAGTTTTCCCAGGTAAAGCTTTCCTGAAATATAAAGGAAATAGTACTTTGATTTTCCCACAGTATATTAATAGTATTTAATTTAATTTCCATAGAGAGAGCCAAGCCTTATTGCAAATAACTTTTAGGACCCTAGTGCAGACCCAAACAATGATATAACAAAACAGACATTTGCAGCTATTTTTCAGATAATGTAAATTATATGTGCATTTACTTGGGAGTAAACCCCACTGAACTAAATGGGATTTACTCTGAGAAAACATGCACAGGATCAAGCTTTCTGGTGCTTTTTCTGAATCAAATTACACACCTAGAGTGCAACTGTGATTTAAAAGCAAAACAAGTACACTAATCAATATTAGTCTCACATGAGTACTTTTGTACTGTAACTCCTCCTATAAGTCTCCCTATTCCACTTTCAATTTCTTACTTACTTCCTATTTCCCATTCTCAGACTATGTCTTAAAGATTTTGCAAACTCATAACCACATCAACAGAAGAAAAAGCTGGGTTAGCTGCATGTGTGGGAAACTGAATAAGAGCACAGATGCCACAGTCTCTCACTTTCATTAAAAACTGAGACTTACTATAAATATAGATATCAATTTCAGTTTACAGAGTACAGAGGATTCCACAAACAATATACTGTAGGGTGCACGTAAACTAAGGTTTTTCTGCAATCCAATAGTCATGCTGAAAAGGGATGGGGCACATCTGCACCACTTTGTAATAGGTCACCATCTGCGGCCCATTTCCTGGTTGCTCACATGAAATCTCATACCTCTAAACACGCATAAGCTTTTGTGAAATGAGAGGGGAGCTGAAGTTTCACATTGCCCCTTGACTTGGACAATGTCCCATCCCTCCTCTTTCTCTAGCACATGCATCTATTCACCCAGACACCTTGACCCCTTTTTCAATGCACTGAATCAAACACACAGGTACACAGTTGCAATTCTAAAGATTTGGCATTTGCTGTAACAAATAATAGTAAGCCCAGACCTGAAATTCTAGAAAAAGTACATGCATGCACACTGGAAACATAAAAAGATTAGTTCCAAGGTGTCACCCTTCGGGTGGAAGAGAATTCCTGAAGATTTTCATGATAGACAAGTTCACATGAAGGAATGACAGTTTATTCCATTCTCCAGTGCTCTTTCTGACTAGTCACAAACTATGTAGCCCTGCAGCCACCTCTCACAAATAGGATTAAAAAACAATCTGGATCAGCTGGATCTTTTGTACTATCATGCATGTACTCGCATACTCTAAGTTACGACCGCAACAGTAACATATTCCAGACGTAAAGGAAACTCATACAGCTCATCAGAGACAAGCAGAGACACACTGTGCTCATTATAGCAAGCAAAACAGCAACACAGCCACTCAGCTGGGCACCAGCCAACTGCTCTCCCTCCACTAATCCAAACAAATCTACCATCAAAGGATAAGTCAGTAAACGGTGCCCCTTTCCTCCCCTCCCCCAACACTCTCCTACCACAAACAGGAAGTCTCCTCATTCAGCAGACACCATCCAGCCAAAGGACGCTCCGGCAGAGGCAGTCGGGAGGAAAGGGGCAGTCACATGACAGCTAACTCTCTCCCTTTGACAAACACGTTTTCTGGCTTCTTACCTAGGTTTAGGAGACAGGAGGAGGAGCAAGACTTTTCGAGGACGTGCCAAAAAGTGCAAAGGGATACCGACGTAGCAGGCAGGGGCAATTTTGCTAAAAGCAAAAAAGCGCACGTTGCCCATCCTCTCTTAAGCTCACGTCGAAGTGTTTTGATACTGCTCCGTACCTTTCCCTTCCTGCCTACTTTCACTACTAAGGGCGGAGGAAGGAAGGAAGGGCAGGCACTCACACAGGATGAGGAAGTAACGACTAGGGCGACACACGCAACTTACTCGTTCACACACAAGGATAGCACACCTTGTTTCTGACATTGCTGGCCACCCCTCCTCCAAAAGCACATGCCCGGCCGCCCTCAGCATCTTTGGAGGGGGGTCCACCCATCTCCCTTTTCCTAAAACGGGCCCGCCTCCTTGAGTTTTAAGCATCCACGAACACAGCCAGCAACAGAGTTAAGAGGAGGCAGGGGGACGGGGGGAAGGCGACCCACGCCTGCAAGCAAGGAGGGGAAAGACGTGGATGGCGCACTCCATAAAGTGGTGACTTGTGACGCGTGTGTGAGAGACAGAGAAGAGACATGGCGGGGGGGGGGGGAGGAAAAAGAGACGCCTCCGAAAGCAGCCCCCCGGCCCTCTCTCTCTCGGTGTCTTTACCCCCCACCCCACCACCGAAGCAGGCCCGTCTCACTCACCTTGATGCACTGCGACATTGCAGCCATGCCCGTCGCAGTAAACCAGCGGATTCTCGGCCCAGCCCCTCTCGTCGGAGCAAACGCAGCAGCCGCCGATCATCTCCTTCATACTATTGGAGAACTCGCCCTCCAGTGACACAGGCAGCAACAGCGGCTCGCTAGAGACCATCTAAGGGTTAAAAACACCGTCAGCACGACACCCCCCGGCACCGGAGAGACCCCGGCCGCCGCCGCCTCAGTTCTTGCCCCGCAGCACTCCGCCTTCAGTCGCTCAGCCACCGCCGCCGCCAGTACCGCCTCCATAGCAGGGACGTGGGACCCATGGCCGCTGGTGGCGGCGGCGGCGGCGGCAGCAGCAGCAACAGCAACAGCCGAGCGGCGGATAAGGGGCTCCTTCCAAGTTCCTCGCTGGGCGCCGGCTCGGCCGGGCAGGTACCCAGTCCGTCTTGGGAGATCTCCAGCAAGGAATGAAGGGCTTGCTGGCAGCGGCAACAGTCCTGCGAGCCGCACGGACTGGGGGGGGGGGCGTAGAGAGAGAGAGAAGGCGAGGGAGAGAGAGAGACAGCAACGCGAAAAAGGCAACAGAAGCAGGGGCCTGCTGCACGCAGGCGCACTGCGACGCCTCCTCGGCGAAGGCCCCGCGACGCGGCAGCAGCAGCAGCAGCCTTCGCTCTCTCGCTTTTCCTCCTCCTTTTCCCCCGCGGTGGCTCATGGGCCGACAGCAGAACACGAGCTCGCTGGGCGAAGTTCTGCCTCGCGCGCTGCCCTGCTGGCTCTCAACCGTTTTGGTTTTTTTTGAGCGGGTGCCCAGTGAGAGCGTGCGCGTGACGGGGGCGGTCGAGGTGGGGGGGTGGTGTCCCCTGGGGCGGAGGGCCAAGTGACAAATATACACTCCCGCTGCCGGGCTCCTCCTGCCTTGAGGGACTCGTGCTCTTGTGTGTGGTGCGAGTGCCAAACTAGGCCCGTGCGCCTCCTCTCTTACACGTGTTAACTTATCATACAACGACGGCATCACACACTCTTCTGTTCCCGAGGGATCCCAGCGCCGCCCCCGCGCGCGTGTTTTTCGTCAGTCTCTCTTTATTTCCCTCAGGCCGCTGTGACACCTTGAGGAGCAGCGGGATTTATACTTTCCCGCTCCTCGCTCCGTCACACGCACCGCATCCTCTCGTGTGTTTACGAGGCCAGGCAGCTGAAACAGCTGGGCAGAGTCAGAAGCCTGAGTGAAACAAAAACGATTGCGATCACCTAGAAATTTGATCAGTTTGGGATGGCGGGGGGGGGGGGGAGTGTACGCACACATGCGACCTGCATTTCTTCTGCAACAGGCTCTTCTTCTTTTGCATTTCAAGGGATGTTGAATTCCGTTTCTCTGTTCTTGGCTGATGCGGCGGGATTCCTCTCCCACCCTGATGATCCCAAACTCCTGGAACAGGAATTCCTTTCAGGGGCACTTCCTTCCTGCTTTAAGGGTCCCCAGCCTCAATTTCGGATTGCTAGCTAATCCTTCCAAAATTCCCCCTCTTGTTTGAATGTGCTGCATTTCCAATATATATCGTGTCTATGAACAACAGTGGGCACCGTGGCATCTAAAAATACTATTTTATGGTGACAAACTTTCCCAAGTACTCTCTGGAATTCTTTGTTTTTATAGAAACAGCGTCTTAATCTCTCTGTGTGCACATACATACTACTTAGTCAGACTCTATTACCCTAGTTGCTATAAAACACGGGTAATATAGCTATATCCCTTTGGAATTCGGTTTCTCTTGCATCACTTTAGCTGCAAGGGCAGAACTGATACATTTCCACTTTTCTGTTTGGCTAACCTAGAGACCACTGCACAAATCCTGCAGAAATGCTCATGTTCTCCTTACCTTCATCCTGGCCTCGCCATATCTTTTAGTACCATGCATGCAGAGGTCTTTCTGCATGGCTGTTAAAACTAGAACTGAGCAGACAACACAACCAGGGAAAAGACAGGCTGCCTTATCCCTCTAGAAATATGCACATCCCCCTAAACTTAGATGTTTTTGTTATCTAGATTAATTTAAAAGGACATGTTTTCCAGATTTTGATCAATGATTGTTGGGTTTGCTTTTATATATTTCAAAAAGCAGAGTAAAAAACGAGATGGTTCAGGTTATCAGAATCCCAAGCTTTTCAATTATCCACTATAAGCAGGTAGAACTGTAGCAGAAGGAACTAATTGTGGCTACTGTTAAGACTGAAAGGAGATTAAATGCAGCTTTGCAAAATTCTCCTCCTCCACTAGCCCCAGGGCTGCTACTTTTGTGAAGGAGAAGGTGAAGGGAAAGCCTTACAAGTAAAATACCATTGATTTTTCCCTATTATCATGCTAAAGTGACTTTATGCATAGACTGGTAAAATTGTATGATTTTGCAAGACTGCATTATTGCCTGACATGAAGACAATTTAAATCAAGTGTACAGTATTAAACCATCTGTATTGTCCTAAGTGTGTGTATGTGTGTGTTTTAGAAGTTGTGAAATAAAGAACAGTTTAACACATCTGCAGATATGTGGGCTTGTGAAGAGCTGCTGTTTAAAGAGAGAGGAGATGTGCATAACTATTCTCCTTTGGGATATCAGAGCCTGCAGTTTATGAGAGGGATATCTTGGGTCAGTTTTTGCTGTCCTTTAAAGTCTGAAGTGAAATTTTCTAGATAGAGGAGGAAGGACAGGGAGAGGGAGTGGTGAGTGTCATTTCCTACAGAAGGCATAGCTGAGCACTTTGATTAACATAACAGGGTCATTGGAGTGTTTGTGATCTGCCAAATATTCATCTGTATGCTGCATGGCAATATCCCCCCAAAGTCCAGTTTTAGCATTTTGAGGCAATAACTTTTGACATACCATACAAAAATGCTTCACAAAGTGCCTGTATTTCCATGTGCCTGCTACAGCAAAGAAAAAATATGTAGAATGGAGAGTGATATTTAAAATCCTAGAGCCTAAGTACAAAAACATGTATTGTCTTTCAATCATGTGTATTATCTTTCAGTCCTTCAAAGATATGGAAATTAGAACTATATTGTGTAATTTATTAATTTCCTTATGTTCTGAAAGCTACATTATTATTTAAATAAAATTATTTAAAGGATTAGATTCCACTTTAATAACTGTGTTCCTATCAAACCAAACTACTGTTTTAACTAATTCAGACTTTAAAACCATACATGCTTACTTGGAAGTAAGCCCTACTGAACACAGTGGGACTTATTGTAAGAAAAAAAAATATAGGATTGCAATGTCAACTCTATTGACCCATATACACCTAAATTATTCAAAAATTAGCCTGTTCCTATGCATATTTACTCATGAGTAAGCCTCACTGTATTAAATGGGTCTTCCTTGAAAGTGTAGATAGGGTTGCAGCTTTAAATGAGTTGTGGATCTGAGTGAAGAGTATTTCAAAGCTATTTTTGCTTATTTCAGGAAAATGATATCTAAGTTCTAAAAAGTATTCCCAGTGATATTAACCCCAGCATTAGAACTGTGGCCTAAATTGAACTCTAGTTTGTAGACAGTTTGTTGCTACCTTACAGACTAATTTAATTCTTGTTTCTTCATTGCCCTTTTCATTGGAAATTTCCCATACACACTATATGCCTTTTAATGGAGACCAAATAAAATGTTTTATTTAAACATAAATCATTCCTCATATTTATTCTTTTTTAATGGAGACCAAAAGAACTAAATAGATACCAACCACTTCACTACAAAGTAGACCCAGAGTGACTGAAGCAGCATTATTCAACAAGTCAGTCTGCATCTACTAGGAGCTATTGTGGGAGACTGAATAAATACAGATAGGTGCACTGACAGATGGAGTTGGACTTTAAGGTAGCAAAGGGAGGGTGAATGTCAGGGATGCTGAGGACTTGGAAATTTCAGAATTAAGTAGCACCAAGGTTCTGCTGTTTAGCAAAGCATACAATGGACAAGAAACCTAAGGGATACAGTACTCTGGAAAAGTACATTGTAATAAAATTGCAGCCTATGTTTCCTTCCAGTTTGTAAAAGCTTTGGACGTATTTTTACTTTTGAACACTATTAAGCTTCATATAGTTCTACAGTTCATTTTTCACATTCAGTATTATTTAAAATTTGGCCCTTCCTAGAATGTAGAGCAATGCCAACTGAAAATCATGCTAAAAGAACTGCCCAAACTAAAATGTATATGTTAGAAATGTATTTTGCAAAACCTTTGGATGCATTTTAAACAAATCTCTCTTTTTTAAAGTATATATGCTGTATATTAACAGAATGATCAACATAAAACTTTGATTTTGGCACAAAAACTCCCAGGGTAAATTGTATTGCACTATAATAATACATTAAACTTCATTTTAAATTGATTGTACTAACTTTAGTTTCATTTAAGGAATTGAAATATATAGACTGAAAGAGGGACTATGATCCTATTTTAAAACATTGCAGGGAACTTGATGACAAAATGTAGATAGCCTCTTGGTGGTTTTGTAAAACAATGCATTTGGAAAGAACCATTGAAATGCAAAATAGGAAGAGAAAGGCTTTACGACAATGTACTACACACATAGTAAGCCATTAACATCCATATGATATGAATGTGGAAACCTTTTGCATCCTATTCCTAAGCACACTACTTGAGGCAAGTTTGAAATCAATGAGATTTACTTTCAAGTTACAGTTTTTAAGTTGGGGTGTTAGGGTGTGTTTTCAGGAATAGATGTAAAGGCTGATGATAGGGGGAAATGTTTTTGAATTCACAGCTTTTTCAGACCCAGAGATAGAAATATGCCTATTAGAAAAGGAAAACAGGCAAAAATTGAATTACTCTGTATTTCAAATTGGTAGTTTTTTAAAAGATACAATGTAGACAACAAATCAATCCACATATTTTAAAGGTACATGTAATTTTCTACTATTTTATAACTTTATTTGTTTTAAGCTGCAATCCTATACACACTTACCTGGGAGTAGGTGGCATTGAACTCCATAGGATGTACTTCTAGGATTTCATGTTATTTACTTTTATTTTAAATAGGAAACAGACTTTTAAATGTTAGGTGGGGGGGGGGAAAGTAATTTACAAAAACTTTTTCAGCACTTTTAACGTCCTGTATCACCTAAATATTTAAAAATATTTTAAAAACAAGTAGCATCAACCTAAAGTTCCAATTTCCTGAAATGCCCTTTATGTTTTGCATGTGGCTAATAATTCTAAACATGGATTCAGTAACACATCCTGGGCTTGTTGAGCAAAAGAGCCTGTATTACTTAATCACCTCTTTGTCACAATTAAATCAGGTGTAATTTTCTTATTACTCAATAAGAACGAGCATGTGAGATAAAATAGATATATAAAAGCAAAACCAAAAAAATCTCTTCAAACCCAAACATGTCTTTTTCATCCTATGTTGAAAACAATTAGGAGGGAAGGAGGGATAAATGGAGGAGGAATAGAAGAGTTGTGTCAGGGCTGTTTGTTTTTGAAGAGTGAGGGTAGGAATAGATGCTTGCCTAAAGCCATTAACAACATGTTAAGATTTTAAAACTGAATCTTTGTCCAAACTTAAATTTTATACTTTACCCAAGCACAAGCTATAATATTCATAAAATAATGTGCCTTTTAAAAGTTCTGATAAAAAAACTTGATATTAAGTATCTTCTTATTTGTGTTTATTTTTTTTTAAAGCACACTTTCTTTACCTTCTTTGCTTGCTGAACTTGAATATAGCATTAATTTAAATGTTAATGCTGCTATTTGTTTAATCCTAGGAAATGAAAGCATAATGGTCAGTCCAGTGTGGAGTGCGACACTTGTGATTTGACCCATACACACTACTGCTATACAGTATTTAAAACTATAAGGTATAGTGGTCTGAATTCAGCAAATTATTTGCCCTTGCTCAGTTATGAAGAGCATAACATTTTGTCCATGTTTTTTTACTCCCTATGTTAATCCTGTTGTGTTCAGTACTTCAGTCCTAAAATCTACTTTCCAATTGGTTTAAACAGAACTTACTTTAAACAAAATGTGCTTGTAGAGTTTCTGAGTAAAGCTACACCAGTAAAAACATATATATTTTTATTTTGTGTGTGTGTATGTACACATAACCGCAGGAATACTTTGCAGCAATATAAATACCAGCTTATATGCAGTTCACCTTTCATCTGCATTTTTTAATGTATTTACACATTTTCCAATTTGTACATACAAGTTTTAAGTCAGTTGTGTGCTGACCAAACTACCTATTAATGTAAGTATAACTTTGACAGTTAAAACTGTGATGGCATTGTTTGAATCTTTCTCAGAATCTAGCCAGTAAAACCACTAATTTAACTGGTAAGTTGTTTTTAAAGCCTCCATTATATTGTTTTAAATTGCACTATCACCTCAGGAGGCTTTGGGCAAATGCCACTTAACTAGGAGCACCAGTGGATGAAATAGTTGTTTTCCAAGTACTGCTTCTGTTATGATAATGCTAGCATTTAATTGTTAATTTCAGCCTGAGATGTACTGTAAACATGATGCAAAAGAGTGTTTTTTACATAAAACCCCTAGATTAAATATTCTAAGTAAATATTACAGCACAGGATTTTTTTTTAGCATGGTGGGTAAACATACCTTCAGTTTGAGAGGCCCAAGGTTTACATTTAAGAGCTAATTTATAAAGTTATTCATTGGAATATAGTTAAGTGCTACTTTCAGCTTATATACAAATATAATTTATTATTAAAGGTTTTTTGAAAATTCACATTTAATATAATAATGCTGTACTAATCAGGGGGAAAGATAGTAAACTTTAAAGTTTAGATTTAATGTAATTTAAATGTAATGCAATGATTTTCTTTGCAGTATCTCAATAAAGATTTGGAATTTTGCTGTAACTGGTTTGTTTCTGGCAGTAGGGATATTTGAAAGTAGTCTTTCCCTTCATCCATACACACACCAAAAAGCACAAAAAACATGAAATATGAGCCTATATTTGAATAGAAATCAAAAGTTTATACTGGTTCATATTTTTGTCAATACTCCTAGGTTGCATTTCCCCTTTTTATTCATTCTTGTTCTTCTATTAGAAAACATCTTTAATTCCCTATCATGCATCTAAACTATAAAGCTATTTCAGAATGACTGTTATCACCAGTTAGAAATTATCCATAGAAAAGGGAGGAAAGCAGTTTTGTTAAATATAAAAGCAACTTGCTATACATGAAGCAGATCTCCAGTCAATATCAATTATGTGTCTGGTTTGGGCAGAATCATGTTACTTTTTTTATTTAAGGAGTTTTCTCCTCAAATGGGGGCTACTACCTCCCAATCTCAAAAACACACCCAAGAATATGCTAATTAATTGTATTGTGTCTATGAATGGAGTAGCCAAATGCAACCATTAAAAAAAAATCTAACAATGTGTGACGTTTCCTGTTACAGGACACACTTTTTTTAATATTGATATTACAAACGTAAGGGCACAGACGATCCACGTACTAATTTTAAACCATTAAAAACCACCTACTAAACACAGAGAAAAGCTAACATGACCGCATAGGCGGGGAGTATCTTGGGAAGCTTAACATTCCGAGCGAATTAAGGGCACAAGCCTCGGATCACTTTTTGTCAGTCTCACTGTGGCACTTCAGAGTCGGAATGTGATTTTTTTACATCGTGCTACTCTCATTTTTTTTAAAAAAAAATTACCCATTTGGCAAGAAAGATGGGAGAAATGTTTCTATTTCGGAAACAAGAAAAGTAGTATGGAACACTGAGGAAAAACCAGACATGCTATTTATCCTGTTCCTTCAGCTGTATTTTTTCTTCTGTAATACAGATTTGATTTTAAAATCCCTGTATACGTATTGCCTTATATAAATTATGTGTGCATCTGAAGGCCTTCTCACATATATATATATTTCAATATTTTTCTAATTATTTGTTACTAAGGATTCGTGATCATTAAAGATTACAACCGCCAATATATTTTTAACTATGGTGATGTCTCAAAATATGGGAATTTTAAACTCTGAAATTATTTTCAAAGTGAGATTTGCCTTATTCTTCTGCATTGGCATTTACTATCTAAAGGCTCCAAAGACAGCAAGTTTTATAAAGAAAAGGAGTAAACACAAACGTATTTCAACCCTGTCTCCAGGAAAGCTACCAACAGTTTTCTGCTCCATGGTGTTCAGAAATACAGCCCTGTTGAGTGCTTTACTGAAGTTCAGAACTTCAATAAATTCCATTTCCCCCCAGAGAACATGGAAATACAATATTTAGAAATTATTCTAATCCGCCTTTTAAAATTCCCTCAAGTTGCATGAAACAATGCTACTGTATTGCTAAGAAGCTATTTTACCAGAAAAATAGTTTCAAGTCTATATATATATATATATATATATATATTTAAAAAGAATGTAGACACGCTTACCTCCCCCCATCTAACAAGGCTGGTCGAGTAAACAGCACCCCAGGCGCAACATTTAAAAACAACGTATTATAGACACTTGTTGGATTTTTTTTTAAAGATAAGGTTAAGCAGTTTATTTTCCTTCAAGTAATTAAAATGACCAAAATCAACTCAAATTAATTGAATTGTTTTTAAGGACAAATGCATTTTGTTTTTGTTTTTGCTTTTTAAAGAGAAACACTTCAGAAGGAACAGGCCTTTCGTTTTAAGAACTTTTATTTTTGCCAGCCTCTGAAAGGCACAAGACACGGTTTTTCCAACTTCAGCAACAATTTTTTTTTAAAAAAAGAACCCGCTCTTTTCCGAACCCACTCTCCCTTTAGCTCCCTCTTCGTAAAATCCAATTATTTCAGCATTTAGTGTTTTTCCTCCTCGAGTTGTTTCCTGCCCCTTTCCCCCCTCCCCTTCCCTCTCAAAAAGTCCTGTTCTAAAAATTCACCGCTGAACAGATGTTTCCCTTTGTATCAGGCGAGCTTTTTCTCCCTGGTGGGGTCTTTTACCTTCGGTGAGCTATAAAGCCCCGTGAATAAAACAGCAGCACTAGAGGAAAACAAGGAAGAAGAAGAAATAAAAAAGTCCTCCCTACTTATGGACCAGATAAAACTGCTGCTGGAAACCGGGAGGGAAGAGCATTGCAAACTCGAACCGTACTCCTTCCACACACACCCCAACAATAAAATAAAATAGGGCTTGGGGAAGCTCAACCCAAAAAGCAGAAGCTCGTCCCTTTTTCCTTCACAGCTGCGGCGAGAAAACAAGGGGAGCCTTCGCGCGAAGAAGGGCGGCAGCGGCAGCTTCCCTACGAGCAATGGGGGGAAAGGAGCCGCGGCTCCCCTTCCTCTCCCCTCACGGAGGCCGGCCTACCCCGCTCGCTGCTGCCCCGGCCCGCCTGCTGCAACCGAGCACCTTCCCTCCAACTGCACTTCCTGCCTGAATGAGGCCTCAGCTCCTCGGCGGCAGCTGCTACCGCCTTTCGCAGCTTCCCCTCCCGCCGCCGCCGCCGCCGGCAGCCCCTTTCCTTCCCCCCCTCCGCCCCCCAGATCTCGTCAGGCGGCCTCCCAGCTCCCCCTGCGCTCTCTCGGCGTCCCTCGCGGCTTCTTTGGTGGGGCCCAGCCCCCTCTGCTCCTGTGGCTACAGGCAGGCAGGCGAGCAGGTCGGCCTGTAGTTAGTAGGCCCGGCTGCGAGCCTGGCTGGGCTGCTTCTTCCCTCAGGAGGAGCGGCTCCTTCTCTGAGCCCTCCTGCCAGCCAGGCTTAGTCCTTGCACAAGCAGGCCTCTCAATTGACTCTCGTTTTGTAAGCGACACCCACAAATTCATTATTTCACCTGCTCGCCCTCAACCTCTTTCATCAACGCAAAAAGGGCTTTGAGGAAGGGGAGAGGGTGGGGGTTATTGGGTTTGGCTGCCCGCCAAGCTCCTCTCCTCTCTTCCTTTACACACGAGGGTCCCGGGTTCCAATCAGGACGACCTTGCAAAGGCGCCGTGCAAAAAACCCTTTTGCTGCCACTGCCTTGCCAGCTGGCCCCTGTCCTGCTCACTCGTCCTTCTTCGCAGCTGCAGCGCTGCCTAGAGGAAAAGCGGGCGCTCTGCGCTCTCCTCCAATGCAGCAGCAGCAGCACACGCTGCTTTTTCTGGGGAGGGCTTCTGTGCCCTAACCAAAAAGGCAAACTTCTTCTTTTAAGCAGCCTTTGCAGCGGTTGGTTGCAGGAGAAAAGAAAGGAGGGGGATGGGATAGATCATCAATCAAAACAGGACAAGTGCTGACCACAGACCTTTCTCAATTTCTTCCAACCCTGGTAAAACTACTCTTAGGAAAGCTTGGATCCACAACCGATAGAGTGGAGCTCTACTGTCCTCTCATATATGCGCTTACTCGGAAGGAAGTCCCAATGAAAGGGAATTAAGCCGATTCTCTTTGCAAAACTGGCTTCAATCCAAGAACTTCGGTTTAACGTCTTCATGACTTGAACTCTTTGCCACCTTGGCTCAAACTGTCACGCTCCTATTGCCCTGCTAACGCTGCCTTCTTTGTTCGCTGAGAATCTTTCTACAATTCTCAATAGTTTTACCACAAGACAGCAGATTCACAAGATGCTAACCTCTAAAGAAAACAAAAAGCATTCCTCTTGTTTTTAACAAATCAAACTAATACAACTAAGAGCCACCTAGACAGGCCCTTTAAAACAAACAAAATGCATCTTTCCTTCAACTTCCTTACCTATAATTTAACCATGAGCGGAATTGTGTTACATTTTGGCTTTCTTTTAGTTTATTTGCTATATTTTGGAGTGTGAGAGGATGCTTTGCAATTATTTTATTGTAAAGAAAACCTTTTCCTGCTTTGATATTTTTTCACATAAACATAAAACTACTTCCCACTTTTTTAATAAAAAAGAGTATTTTTTAATTATTGCACCATGAGGAAGTGTCTCTTTTCAATCTGCTGTTGATTGGTGTGTTTTTGTTACAAATAAAATACGTTTCCCTTATTTTCTTTTTAAATGAGCTGGTTTATATTCCGACAACTAAAATCTATTTGTAACCAATCCACTGCTCATTGTAAGCATGGCCCAACCATGGGATACAGAAATCCAGATATGCTAATTAGGGGAAATTATAGGCACTTAACTGGCAACTCGATTTACAGCCCACTTAAAATTGGGTTCTTTCATGTTCACTTGCAAGTAAAGCCGACTAAGTTTGTGGGACTTACTCTCAAGAAAACCTGCATACAATTGCAGCCGATCACACAACATCAGCTACTGGTTTCTAAAACACATTTAACTGGCAATAGGTCACTGCTTCTGTTGTGCTTGCCTTCTAAACAAGTGTCAGGATTGCAACCCCAGAAGCACACTCAACAGTCTGTTTATTCCAGAATAATCCAAAGAGATTGATCCAGAATAAATTGATTATGGATGGCAATTTAACATCTCAAATAGTAAACTTAAGAAATTCAAGTCATGTCATGGAACTCACTTCTAAATAACGCATGTAGCATAAGAGGATTAATCAATTTAATCGAAATACTTGGCATTAATTGGTATCTGGATCGAAATTATCAGGTGCCTAACTGGGATGCTGTGTGTAAAAGAGAGAGCAAGGGAAAGAGGTTTAAATCCACTTAAATAATTAAAATACCACTTTATCTTGTTTTTCCACATTTTGACAACCATGTTAACAGTGTCAGAATTTTATTTTTTAAAATATTTATTTTACTCAAGACCTGACAAGACCCTTTTAACAGCCCGATGCCAAAACCTGTTCCAATCGAGTATTTGGCGAATAGGCGCATTTTGTCTGGGATAGAAAACACTTGTCCGTCATATTCAACAGGCAACAAGCGGCTCCAAATCCCCCTTCTGCCCGGTGGACAAGCGTCTCTCTCAAAACCTTTAGCGGGATTTGACAATTCATGGAGCGTCAGTCTTTTATTACCATTTAAGGGTGGCGCGGGGACAGAATCTTTTTGTTCCCTTCTACATGATTTGTTTGTATCGATTATGTCGCCAGCAAGAATCTCCCAAGAAAGCCGTGTGCAATGCATTGACACTCATTTGCCTAACACGGCCATGCTTTCAAACGAAAACCAGCCTCGTAAAATCTCTTCTTTAATATGCACTACAATCCCGCCTCGCTGTTCGGATGGATTCCTGTCCTCCCTGCAACCTTCCGCTCGTATGCAGCAGGTCACCGTTTGGGTCGCCACTTTCTACGTCTTGCTGCTTTTGGGGAAAGCTGCGATTTGGGAGGCTGCCCCAGAAGCACCTCTTCCCTCCCCCTCCTCCGTCTCAGAGCCCTCCGGAAGCTCGGCCCACGCCTGCTCCTAGCCTGCACTTTGTTCTCGCAGTGATCTCGCAGGTTGGGAAGGCTTCAACAAAAACAAAAAGCAGGCAGCGATCTGAAGATATTGCAGATGGCCGGGGCTGTCTGCTGCACGTGCATCTGAACGCTACCGGTTCTGGGCCACGCTGCAAGCTCTGCAGATCCGCAAGCAAGGCCGAGAAAAACACTTCCCTCTCGGCTGCAGCTTTAGCTTAAGTTCTAAAGCTCTTCGTTAAAAGAACTTGTTTCTTTCCAGCCTTCCAAGGAGGGGCGAGCGGGATTTGATCTATTCAGATATTCTTAAGAGTGAAAGGCTGTGCCATTTGATGGTAGTCCCCTCATGCTTTAGACGGAGACCATAAAAACAGTCCTCGATCTCGAGTCCCCCCCCTCCCTCTTTTCCCATTTAAAATATTCTTTTTAAGGAAACCCAGGAGTGTCATTTTTCTAGGGCAGAGAGAGAGAGACGCTAAAAGCTGAAGGATGAAGAAGCAAGTCACCCAGTGACCTGTTTTGCTGCTTTCCAGTCCCACCGACCCAACCCCGCCTCACTCACATGGTCAGGAAGAAAAGCAGAAACAAAGAGTTCTAAACCTTTTTCTTCAAAGCCAGCCCTTTTGCTTTTGGGGGAAGGGGGAGGGGAGATGATGACTTGGGGCAGGAGATGCTGAGTAGGAACTGCAGTGACTCTTCATCCTCGAGATAGTTCCCTAATATTCCCTTCAACTACATTTCCCCCATATTGGGGGCGGGATGTGGGAGCTTTGAAGTCTAGCTCTTTGCCTTATGGAAGGGGAAATCCTTTACCACTCTCCCCCTCCTTTTCTCCCAGTTTTAATCGCCCTGCCTAAACTTTCATGAACTTTTCTTTTCTTTTTTCCTCTTCAGCCGCATTACCGTCATCGTTGTAAATAATCCTGATTTATGACAAGCGTTAGCTGTGTTCAATAAATGCAATTAATTACTGCTGTCGGAAATTATAATTAATAATTACCTATAATAACGTGGACAGTGATACCGGATGTTGAATACGTGACTTGAAAGTAATCTGCACCAGTGTCAATGGGACCGTAAAATTAGTGTTTGGAACTGTTTTATAAAGGGCGTTATCGAACCATTATTATTATTATTATTATTATTATTATTATTATTATTATTCATAGAAAGTATCCCGCGGGCAGCTAATAGCACCCTCCCTTGGAAGCGGCTGCCCCTAGCGCCCACGAGGGGAGTTGCAGTAGCGGCCTCCGCCAGGAGCTGCCTGCCGGCCTGAGATTGGAAGCCGCGCGCCCGGGAGGGGAGGGGAGAGAGAAGCGGAGTGGGCGGGGTTGAGAGGGGCGATTACGAGAGACTCGAGCTCGGCACGAGCGCGCCCGGCGCGCTGGCTTCTGGGTAAGCAAATGGCCGAGCGGCAAAAGGAAACGCCGAGGGGGGGGAGGAGAAGGCAGGAAGGCAGGAGGTGAAAGGTCACCGGCCCGCAGGCCCCGCCCCCTGCGCCCGGGTAAATGAATGGAAAGAGCCCAGGCGAGAGGGGGAAAGGGAAGCTGCTGCTGCTGCTGCAGCGACGGTGGCGGGTTCCTCGTGCTAACTGCGCTTGCCTGCCTGCCTCCTGCCTGCCCGCCACTCTTCTTCTCTGGGGGGAAGGAGGCAGCGACGCCTTACATTGGCGTAAGGAGACGTTGGGCCCCTTCTCTCCAGTCTCCTCCCCCCGCTGCTCCCGGACAATGCAGCCGAAGGGGAGAGCTATAAACATTGGACGGGGGGGGGATCCTCTGCTGCTGCTGCTACGCGGGGACAACTTAGGCAATGCCGCCTCCACCTCCTGAGCTTGGGCCACAACAGGCCCCGGGTTCTCCCTGCTCCCGCCGAGGCAAGAAGCGCTTTCTCGGCTGCAAAGGACCTTGCAGCCTCCAGTTCCCGCTTCCCCCTTGCCCCACAAAACCCCAAACAGGGGAGCTGTTCGTGAAGGCGCGCTGCCTTCCTCAGCCCGCGCACGCACAAACCTCGCCGGGCCCTTTTTCTCCTTTGCTCCCTGCAATCGGGGGGCGGGGAGACCCTGATATATTCCCTACGTTTCCTTCCTGGGCCGCTTTTCCGAAGGCGGCGGCGGCGGCGAGATTTTGCGTTTTAAAACGCAGCCCCGTTCCTTCTTCGCGCGGCTCCTAGCCGTTTTTTCCGCGCAGAGCAGTCGCTCGAAAGCCCGGCCGAGCTGGAGGCGCCGGCTCGCCTTCGGAAGGGAGGGTTTAGGTGGTGTTTGAGTTTTTTTCTTTTCGCGGCCGAGACGGCGCGAGCCGTTTCTCCAGTTTCAGCGCCGCTGAATTGGCGGCGGACCCGTTTGCTGCAGGCGGTGCGAGGGAGGTGGCGGCTGCTGCTGCTGGGATCCTTCTCCCTTTCTCTTTTGAGTAGTATTTAAATCCGCGCGCCGGTGGCTAGTTTCTCAAACGCCCCGCTCGCTCCAGCCTTTCTTACCTAAAAGCGAAAAAGTTGTGCGAGTCGCCTCTCCCTTCCCCCTCCCCAGTGTCTCCTCGATGAGAAATGGAGGAAGAAAATGCAAAACGCTTCATAGGGAGAAGTGGTCCCCTTTGTTCTGGCATTGTTTCTCCACGAACTGGCGGCTACAAGGATAAAACACTTACCTTCTCTCCTTTTTGCTGCGAAATCCAGACGTTCCCATCGGCTGCAAAATACACAATCCACCTTAGAAAGGGACTAGAGATGTAGAGAGAGTTTGTATTCCGTTCTTTTGCGCGCTCTTCCCATTTTGGGGCAAGATTAAGTTGCCGAGCACGTTGTTGCAAGCTGTAGCCCCCCGCCTCAGTGAATGGTCACGTTTAGGACCCTCCAAGGCCATCCTAAGTCTGCCAGTAGAATCCGAGGGTATTGAAGGTCTAAAACTTTCAAAAGGAAAGGGGGCCTGGAACTAGCCAGAGAGCTGCAAATATACACTAGGATGCCCCCCGCCGCCGCCACTACACGCACATACGCACATGTTTGCCCCCCTCCCTTAGCTTTAAATAAGGAAACCTTCCCCGGTGAGAGTTTAACGTGAAAGAAAGAAAAAGTTTGCACTTTATTAATTCCTTAAGAGCGAATGTGTTAAAAGCCGATCCCTGTCTGCATTTGAAACCCACTACCCTTCTTGCTCACCCCATGTGGCAAAAGTTTTGAATCTCGAAATAAAAACAAATGAGCCGGCGGTAGAAAACGAGGTTGGGAAGTTTAGGTTATGGTTGTAGCTGGGAGAAAATGTGTCGGAGGAGGAGGAGGAACAGTTTTTTGTTTTGTTTTTAAGAGGAAATGCTGTTGGTGTTACTATTTTGGTAACGCGATGATCAAGCGAGCAAAAGAAGCCCATTCACTGATTTCTGCATACTCCAGGCGATGTTTAATGCTCAGCCTCGCAGGTATTAGTGTCCAAACCTGCATTTAATCTGATTATGATGAGGTTTGCTGATACAATGGATAGTTGAATAGATCCTTGTGTCTTAGCAAATGAGGTGGATTTTCGGCGTCCCTCAGTTTCCGGGCATGAGAGGAAATAAGGCTCTGATTGTCCACCGACATCTTCTGGAGCCCCTCAAACATCTTTGGGTTTTGGTTGTGGGTGGAAATGAGCATAGCCCCCTCAGCGCCATATTGTAACACCGCGCTGGATGTCCCGGCTCTTTTATGGCTAGACCTGAAAGTTTCGCTCTGTGTGTGCAACTGGAGAAATGAAGAAAAATAACAACAAATATGGAGCAGGCGTCTCTGGTGTCTTTTCTGTCCCTCATGTAACGCTCCCCATTTCCTCTTTACCACCCTTCTAAAAAGGTGATCTGCTGCATAGGAAAGGAATGAAAAGATTGCAATAAAAGCAAAACCGAGTAAATAAGGTTGAGGGCAGAAGGAGAGGTTTTCTTTGCCAGCCTTTAATTGCCACTGAAACATTCTACAGTTGTAAACATTCCTTATTTATTCAGCCCAAATAGGCAGGCATTGTCTTGCTTTTATCGCAATCGTAATTATGGTGTCCTTTAAACTGGCTGATAGCTAGGGAGATAAGGGAATGTGCCTGTAGCTTCAGATCAAATCTCTCTCCGTCCCTCTCCCTCCCTCTCGCTCTCTCCCCCTCCCCGGGTCATCAGGATCCCCACAGTCCTTAGAGATGAGGAACGCTGGAAGACTCTGGCCTGGCCATTCCTTACGTCATGAAAGTGATTTGTACCACATTGCTAATTTGGTGCAATCCCTAACCCTTTGGATCTCGTGTGCGTTTGTAATTGCCTTTTGCTGCTTGCTTCAATTTTTGGTGCGTTATTTTTGGCGGCAATTTGGAGGGGGGCGTTTGGGGTGGGCAATATATCTTTTGCAATCGAGTCCAGGCGTGTGAGGGGGGGGGGGGTTCTGCCCACCTGTACGTCAGAAACACCAGCGTGTCCCTGAGTCTTTGTTTACTGCACCTTTGTGTCTAATTAAAAATGCACACTTTTAGGATCCTCGCAGAACAAAGCCTCCCCAAATCCCCCTTTACGTCCAAGGATTTGCAAATTTATAAAGGCTGCATTGAATTCGGGATGGGTCAAGGGGCAAAAAAAGGGTAGGAGGTCACTGCATTTTGATTATGGGTCAGTAGGCAACATGGCAGGCAGTTTGTGTCCCAAAAAACCTCTTCTTTAAAAGTGAGGTTTAAAAACAACAAGGATGAGCGAAGTTTCTAGGGGAAAATTTGACGATGAAAGAGAAGAAAACCTCTTTTCCTGATATTTGCAAAGCAAGAAGATATGTCCATGTGAGAAAACAAAGCAACCCTCAACAGCACTATAAATTGTTGCTCTGTTTACAGAGAAATAACTCACAGTGTGATGTGTTGCAGGAACTTAGCTATGGGTCTTGGAGTGTCCCCCACACCACGCAAAGCCTTTAACTATACTGGGTATTGCTGTAATGTGTCAAAAGGTGTCTATGCTTGTCCTTTTTAAAATAAGTGTATGTGGAGGGTTTTTTTTAAAGTCTGCACTTACGTTTGGCTGAATGATATGGGGAGCTGAATGACCCTTTTGACAGGTTTTGGTCCCTTTGCCATATTCCCCAACTGTTTCTTCCCCTCCCCCAATCCGCCCTGGATATGTTATAGGGGGGACTACAGGCAATGCACCAACTCTGAAAATCTAATTTAGGTTGGGAAATGATATATTTTTACCTCTGAAATAAAATAATAATGATTATAATAATTATATGCAGAATAACCCACGTATAATAAGCTGTGCCAATCGGGAAAGGGTTATAACCAAGAATAAGATAGTCTGGAGGTGGCTGTTGTAGTGTGAAAATGCACCAGGATACGGAGAATTCGAGGACCTAGTGAAAATAGAAGCTTAAAGTGCTGTTGCATTTCACAAGTAAACATTTAAAGGGCTGTAAATGGTGCTCTGAGTGACTTGCCCCAGAAATAAGAGGTCAGCCTGGATTGCAGGGCTGTTTAAACATAGTCATGATAATACAATGAAAATATATCAAAGCACAACCTCAGAGGGCGTTTTCAAATATATACCCCCCTCTCTCAAACGCAGACACACTCATCTCCCAGTAAACCCCCCTTTCCCCAAAAAAGCAGCGATACAAGGGAGCTTCTATATATTTTTTAATACCACAGAGTAAAAACAACAGCTATGCAATCTGAGATCAATGGGAATAGGTTTACAGCATTGGGTGAGGAATATTATTTTTCCTCGTTATTTTCTAATTAGGTTTGTCGTTCGCCAAGAGTGCTTCAGACTGAAATATCATCTAAGGTAAAGAAATCCTATCTAAGGTAGGGTATAGATTACAGACTGGGGCTACTCGATGGGAAAAGGAGCACATTTGATTGATAATCTCTCTCTCTCTTTCTCTCTCTCTCTCTCTTGGAGGTGAGAAGAGGAAAATGCCTCATGAGCGTTCTCGCTAGCCACAACCCAGTTGAATTGTTGTCCAAAGGCTGAACCCGATTCAATCTAATTGATTTTCGAATTATTGATTCCATTAATTCCACCGTGTCCCATTCATAACTACTTTCACTTAAAGGTTTTCCAGGCTGCAAGACGACCTAAAATCCAAGTATTTCCTCGTCTAACTGGTATATGGATCCACCGGTAGCCTTATCTGTTTCGCCAGAAAGAAAAAGGCCACATTTCAGCCTCAGGTAAAACACACACCCTCCCCACCCTACAAAACAAAACAGATTCACAATGCAGTGAACCTCACTCTTTTTCGCTGTGCAGAGATTTATTCCTAAATCCTTCGGCAGGATTTGCAAACATACAGAGATCTTCCTGGTATTTGGAAAAATAAGTCCCGCGGGTTGCAGAGCAACTTGCTTCCAACTAAGCGTTTTAGGGTTGCAGCCTAGTAGTCCAAGCCAAAGCGCGTTTACTTGGAAGGAAGTTCTACTCCGTTTAATTAGGGTTCTCCCCCATCCCGCCCCAAAAGCGTGCTTAAAATTGCATTTGAATTCAAGGAATCCCCCGTAGCTGGACTGGAGAGGCGGACTCAGTGGCAGGGCCGAGAAATTGTACTGCCTTTGATTTTCCTCTATGAACGCTGCCGGCGTCTGTTGTTCACTCAGGGAAATCAGTAAAGTCTCGCCTAATTTTGAACACCGCCGACAACAGGCACCTTATTTCCACACACCCCAATATCTATCCGCTCCCCCAGCGTGTGTGGCTGTGTGTTTTGGAGGGAGCGTTCTCACGTTAATAATCTGAAGCTGCAAAACTGTTGCTAGCTTCGGTATGCCTGCCTGCGAATCCACTGGAAAAACCTCCTCGGCCTTCCTTTTGCTTCCAGAGAGGGTCCTCGGTCCGCGAGGGGTTGTGGAAATGAGGATCGACTCCCGAAGTGCGTAAGGAAGATCCCGGATATGCAGCGGTGTGTTTTGATGACCACAAGAAAACTGGCAGGTTCCTCCCCTCCCCCACCCCCCGCAAACTCAAGATGGAGAAGTTTCAAGGAACAAAAGGCTGCGGGAGGGAATCTGGTGGGGGAGTTTCAACTCGACTCCAATGTGCCTTTCCCATGTGTATTGAATATTTCCTTAAGATCTCTGTCTCGGTGTGTGTGTTTATTTGTTTATTAACTGATCTAGTCCTACACACACACACACAGTTATTACCACGATTTTTTTTCAAATAGAGAGTTAACCTTGTACCTTGGTAGAAATGTCGATTTGCTAAAGAAAAGCAGCTATTTAAAGCGCGCACACACCCGATTTTGTTGCTTTTAACGTCGATGTTTAAAGCAAACAAAAACTGGGGACCCAGCCTGAAGAAGCCAAAGAAGCAGACGAATGTAGTCGTGTGTGTGTGTGTGTGTGTGTATGTGTGTGTGTGTGTGTGTGTGTGAGAGAGAGAGAGAGAGAGAGAGAGAGAGTTTGCGAGGCAGAATGGATGTGGCTCTGTCTCTGAGCCTGGATGCGCTTGTTGTGTGGCTGAGATCCCCACAACCTCTTTACTCCGGAGTACGCCACCCTTTGCAAGGCGGATGATGGCTTGGTTGTATAGCCTGTGCCGATTTGGAACCTAAAAGTAACCGAGCCACGACTTTAGAACTCAACTTTGCGAAATAGACGAACAGCGAGGCATCCGCCCGAACTTTAAAGCCAATACCTCGGGCTTCATTTACTTTGTGGATCGGCCTGTCAGGGATGCCATCACCTTCAGCATCAAATTAGGGGGAGGAGGGGGAGGAGCAGCGTTGGGTGGGGATGTGTGTGTGCCGGGAGTGGGGGGCCCGAGACGACGGCTGCCATCCTGGGGAATAGGAGACCGGGAACAGAGGGGTCTGAAAGGTCCCCATTGCTTAACCCTACAAAAGCTGATACCGCTTTATTTCCCTCTTCGCCGCTTCATTCTACACCCACACCCCCCCACCCCCCCACACAAAATAAAACAGCCAGGCAGCTGTTTTCCCTCCGAACTTTGCTTTGCAGCTCCAGAATGAGAGGCGATGTCTCCTGCGCGAGGGGGAAGAGGAAGGCGCACAGGCGAAGGCAGCCAGATGCGGAGCTCAACTGGGCTGCGAGGAGCCTTCCATTCATTGTTCGCCACCGCCTTTCGATTGCGTTGGAAGGGCTGTACTATCACGAGACCCTGGACCAAGCTCTCCTTTTCGCTCTTGTCTCAAGGGAGAGCTATAATATATAACATTATATATAATCACACCCACACATATATAGGAATGATATTCCTTGAGACAAGGGTGTGTGGGTGTATAAATTCTTTCTTTCTTTCTCTTTCTTTCTCTCTCTCTCTCTCTCTCTCTCTCTCTCTCTCTCTCTCAACAGTTTCTTGCTTCAAGAGGGAACCGGGCCTTGAAGCTCGGAGGGGAGAAGTCACTCCGTGCATGTTGTGTCGCCTTCTGTCTGGCGAGCAGCAGCCGAGCTCCACGGCTTGGTCAAGCCCAGCCTGAGTAGAGAGGCGAGGCCACGGACTTTCTTAATTTCCGGGCGCTCGCCAGCACCCCTTGGCCCTTCAGTCCTCACACTGGGAGCTGGGAGGGGGGCGGTTGGAAGAGAGAGAAATCGCCTGCTGAATTTTACCTAGTCATGCACAACGACGGTGAAAATGAATACCAACACACAAAAAAAGCAAGAGCAGGAGATTGGGGGGGCAGGATGAGTTTTTTTTTGGGGGGGACTGGACGGGACTGCTGAGCTCTGTTGGTAGACTTGCTTATTTGTTTTCCCAGTTCCGGCGTAATCATTCTGCAGCCGCTGATATTATGGGGCATAGGACTATGGGAATCTATATCAGTGGGGCACATGGCCTTCGAAGACAGGCCATCTTCTTCTTACCTTCCGCTCCCCCCTACACACACACACACACACACACCCTGTTTCTTCGTCCGAGGAATCCCAGTGGTTTTCCTGGAGCCCAGGGATGCATTTCATTTTGGCTCTGGCCGCGAGCTCCTCTCTGCAAAGACACAGCCACTTTGTGCTTCTGGCCGGAATTCGGCGTGAATCGATTAGCGACTGCGATCCACCGCAACCCCGCGGACTAACAGGATTTGGGTCGACGCCGATTCGACTCCGGCTCGACTGGGGCTTCAGCCGCTTAGATGCGGGGAATAGGGCCGGGCTGCTGGTCATTTTGCCTTTGGGTTGGGATAGATCTGAAAGACGGAAGGGCTTGGAGGGGGGGGAATAATATACTCAAACACCCCCCCCAATAAGACAGTATAAGTTTTTCGTGGGCTGGGCCTTATTTCCCATCCCTCTTTTGTCCACGGAGCCGAAAATATTCGGCCGCCACTTGGGAAAGGTGAAAGTTGGAATTGTAAGGTTGGGGGGGGGGAGCAGTGGCGTAGCGTGGGGGGTGCAGGGGGGGCCGGCCGCACCGGGCGCAACATCTGGGGTTAGGGCAAATCCACGGATTAGGGGGCGCAAATCCACGGGTTAGGGGCCTTGCCCCGGGTGCTGACAACCCACGCTACGCCACTGGGGGGGGGGGGAGAGAGCCTTTTCTATAGAGCGATGGAAGTGTGCGGGGGGAGGGGCAAGACTCTTTCCCGCACCCACATTCAGACACCGAACGTGTGAATAGGAAACCCCTTACACCCAGACACCTTCAGTGAATTTACTATTCCAGCGGCGGGGAGGGGGGGCAGTCTCATCGCCTGGACCGCAGGTAGGGGGGGGGGAAGAACCCTCAGCCTCCAGGGAAGTTCTAGCGAGGGCGGCACCCTAGAACTCAGAAGCATCCCTGTGACCCATTGCAATCTTCCCCTTCCTCCTCCTTCCTTCCTCCTCCTCCTTCTCCAAGCTTTCCTCTCGGCTCTGTTGCCATCTTTTTCCCCCTGCTGGAAGCAATCAACACGCAGGCGATCCTGGCGCGGACGCGCGGACCGGAGGGGGGACTCCCTCCACCTTGGGAGCTAGCACGGGGGAACTGTGGAAAAGTAGAGACCTTGCTGCTGGCTTATCTCGGCTTTGTTATGGGTCTGACGTGAGCCCGCGTCCCGATCTCTCTCTCTCTCTCTCTCTCTCTCTCTCTCTCTCTCTCTCTCTTCCCCCTCTCTCTTCCAACCTCCTCCTCTCCCCCTCCCCTCCCCCTCCCCCACCCCCCAATATTACAGGCAGAATTTCAGAGAAAAGTGTTACAGTATTGCGGGGCTGGAGCTCAGTATAACCACGCAGCCCTAAATAATTCCCACCCACCCCCAGTAGCACCAACTTAGCTATCGGAAAGAGTGAGAGTGAGAGACCAGGAGGAAGAGGAAAAGAAGGGACTTAAGCTAGCGAACGTGAGTATTCTCGTTTTCCGAGTCGTTCACAGAAATATACAAAATAACGTCAGACAAACCCCAGGGTTTTTTTGTTTTTTGTTTTTTGTTTTTTGTTTTGTTTAACTATGCTTGCAAGCCAAAGGAAGGGGAATACCAGTTGAGGAACCCTCCTTTTGACACGCATTGCAGAATAAGCGCCCCTTTAAAATGGTTACTTAAAAGCTCCCCCTTCCAATCTTTACATCCACAGAATTCGTATCGTGGGGGAAACAGCTTTCTGTCCTCCCCACCCCCGCACTTTATCCCCACTAAATAACCCCAAGAAGGTTTCCAAATTCCATGTATTTCTTATATTTGTTTCAAAAAAGAAAAGAAAACCCGTGTCACCGAGGGCTTCCAAACCCGGTCCTTCAGTCGCCAGCGCCGCCGAGAGCGAGCTGTGGGCTGGCTGGGAGCTCCGGATTGTTTAATAGAAAGATTTATATACTAACAGTATTATTTACTTTGGGAGGGGAGGTAGGAGCCTAAGAGTATGCTAATTAGCCAGAGATTTGGAGGGGGGAGCTGCGAAGGGGGTGGAATATCAATTTTTATTGCATCACCTGTCAGGAGTGTCCAATCAGCGCTGGCTTGAGGGGAATTAATTGATGAAGGTGTCTCCGGACCAGCTCACTTCCCTCTGTCATTTGATTTGGAGCGAAAGCAGCGGCGGGAAGAGCGGCTGCGTGGCTCGGCTCGTCTCCGCACAGCCCCCTTTGGCTCACATTCCTTTATCCTGGCTGGGCAGTGGGGGGAAGCCGCCAGCCAAAGGGCACAGGTAGCCAGCCTGCCTCAGTGCCGTCGAGAAACACCGGGGGCAAGCGAGCCAATCGCTCCCGCCCAATCCCCTAAGGCAGTTTTCCAGGACCTGGATTTTTTAAAAATCCCCTCCCTATAGCGCTCAGTCCCTCTTTCTTTCTCTTTCTTTCTTTCTTTCTTTCTCTCTCTCTCCTGATTCCAACATCTCCCCCCCCCCGCCCCCCGCCTAAAGTTTGATCGGGTATAACAGGCTTTGTTCTTTTCCCTCCAGCAGGATGCCTTGAGACCCCGCTCCAGCACCTGGCTGAGGATTTTATATATATATATAAATAGCCTTTTCTCGCGTGGATCTCCTCTCCTTCCTTGCCACCCACCCCCTCCATCCGTCCCCGCCGGCTGCACACCTTTTCCTGCCGCCGCCGAAGGCTGCTGGTTCCAACTCCGGGGTGCGGCGTGCATGTGTGGGGGTTGGGGGGGCCCCTCCGGCGCCCCCTTTTTATGCTCCCTCCCGCTGCCCGGATGCCGGGACTGCTCTGAGGCGCGCGCCATGGGAGACCACCTGAAGTCGGGCTTCGAGGAGGTGGACGGCGTGCGCCTGGGTTACCTGGTGATCCGGGGCAAGCAGATGTTCGCGCTGTCGCAGGTCTTCACGGATCTGCTGAAGAACATCCCTCGGACGACGGTGCACAAGCGCATGGACCACCTCAACGTGCAGAAGCACCACTGCGACCTGCAGGAGCTGCGCAAGCTCAAAGCCATCAACTCCATCGCCTTCCACGCCGCCAAATGCACCCTCATCTCCCGCGAGGACGTCGAGGCGCTCTACACGTCGTGCAAAACCGAGAGGGTGCTCCGGACCAAGCGCAAGGGGACCGCGGCCCTCCAAGAAGCCCCCGGGCCGGACTCTTACGCGGCCTTCTGGAAAGGAGGCGGTAAACTTTGGCTGGGTTTGAATGGAGCCGCCGCGCCTCTGGCCAGCAGCGGCGGCGGCGGAGGCAGCAGCGGCCGCCGACGGAAAGCGTGGCGCGCGGCGGCGGCATCGGGCGCTTTCCTACCGGCTTCGGATCTACCTCACTTTTGGAGCAAATCGCCCGCGCCCAGCGCGCCGGGACTGGCGCGATCCCCTTGCAAAGGGTCGCCAAACTATGAAACTGCGCCGCTGGCGCCGCGCTACGTCTCGCTGGCGTCGGAAGCGCCTTGCTTTCGGAGCCTGCTCTGCTCCAAGCACCCGCACTACTACTACCACTCCTCGGCCGCCATTGCCAGCCAACCCAAGCTCGTCGCTGCAGCCGCCGCCGCCGCTGCAGCAGCCGCAGCAGCCGCCGCCGCCGCCGCCGCCACGTCGGAGAGCGGCCCGCTGGCTCTGGGTTGCCGCTCCAAGAGGAAGAAAGCCGCCGAGGGGCGCTTCCCGCTGCTGGTGCCCCGCGCCGGCAAGCCCCCCAAAGCCGCCTCGTTGGAGAGGCTGCCGGGCTTGAACGGCTTCCTGGCGCCGGCGCCGCCCCAGCAGCCTTTCCCGGAGCCCTCCTACAGCAGTGACTCCGACTCCAGCTCCTATTCGGACCACGCGGCCAACGACTCCGATTTCTGCTCCAGTTTGACCAGCAGCAGCAATTCCGGGTCTTCGGAGGACGAGGAGGGCAGCTACGCCTCGGATTCCAGCGAGCTGAGCTCCGACGAGGAGGAAGACGAGGAGGAGGAAGAGGAGGAGGAGGAAGAGGAAGAAGAAGAAGAGGAGAGCAGCTCCGAATCGGACTCCAGCTCCGGCTCCAGCCAAGCATCCGTGCAGAGCATCCGCTTCAGGCGCACCAGCTTCTGCAAGCCGCCCGGTCTGGCGGGGGTTCCGGCCAGTCTTTTGCCTCCAACGCCCGCCTCGGCTGGACGGGACGAGAGCCTCCCTGGACCCGCGCGGAGCATCAAAGCCGAGGCGCCCGAGGAGGACTGGGGCATCACCCCTGCCGGCTGGGTCCCCAAAACCGAGCCCGGTGTGGATTGCTACTGCTTTGGGGAGCTGAGCCAGGTCCGAAAGCGCGGCGGGTGTCCCTCGCCCTCGCCCGACGTGAAGGCTCCCGACCTGAAAGCCGCCCCCTGCCTGGCCAGGGGGTGCCCTTCACCCAGCCCAAAGACGCCCCACGCTTTGCCACAACCAAGGTTCCTTCGAGACGCGGCGAGAGGCTGGCCCACCCGCTCTCCTCCTCCTCCTCCTCCTCCTCCTCCAGCTCCTGCAGAGAGCCCTGCTGCTGCTCTTGGGGTGCCCCCAGAAGCCCCCCAGCCACATCGCCCATTGACCCCCTGCCTGGGCTGTTCCTCCTCCCAAAGCCAGCCCGAGGTGCTTGCTGCTGCTGCTGCTGCTGCTGCTGCTGCTGCTGCTGCTGCTGCTGAATACCCCGAGCCGCTGCCCCTTGTGCCCATTGCCCAGATTAAAGTCGAGGACAGCAGTGCCAACGCCGAGTATGGCGCCCTCCCCGTTCAGGGACAGAGCCAGCCCCCGCTCAAATGTGAAGGCAGCGATGACGAGCACAAGCTGGAGGCGGACGGCGAACCCGGGCCCTCGCCGTCTCCGCCACCCAGCCCGACCCACCAGCCTCAGGAACTTCTGCTGCCAGCCAAGGAAGACCCCGCCTGCTGCACTGACGAGCCCCCCAGCCCTCCGCTGAGCCCCCCGGGCCAGCCCGCCCCGTCGAGCCAGGCCCTCGCCTCCTGCACTTTAGGCGCCGCCGCCGCCGCCGCCGCCAAACCCGAGGATGGGGAGTACAAATTTGGAGCCCGGGTGAGGAAGAACTACCGGACTTTGGTGCTGGGCAAGCGAGCCCTGCTGCCCAGCCCGCCGCCGCTCAAACCAAATCTGAAATCCGTCCGGAGCCCCCGCCTGCCCGCCGGGAAGCTCCTGGACGCCCCCGAGGGCGCCCTGGACGACTTGACAGTTCTCAGCCGGCGCAAAAGGGCGGCCGGCCACGTCGCCTCGGCCGTCAAGAGGCCCTTCAGCTTCATGGGCAACTTTCCCTGCCCGCCCTCCTTGGTGGTGGGCCTCGACGGGGATCTGCTGCCAGCCTACACCTTAAACACCGCCAGGGATGCGCAGCCGCCTCCCAAGGCCCATCCTGTCTGGAAATGGCAGCTGGGCGGCTCAGCAATACCTCTTCCACCCAGCCACAAATTCAGGAAATTTCATTCATGAGAGAGAGATTGAATGGGAACCCTACTTCATGGTCGTTGTTGTTGTTGCTGTTGTGTTGTTGCTCTTTTTTCCTTTTTTGGGGGGACCCCAACTACTTCTTTTCCTGACCTTCGATAATCTTACGCTGGATGCTGGTCCCGTCCCTCATCACATCCGATTTGATTTTGATTTTTTTTTTATGGTGTGGGGGAATCCTGGTTTATTCTATTTTTGGAGGACGACGAAAATAAAACCGGATTACTATTTTCTTTGCCATGAAAACCCATCGTGGGGGGAAGGGAGGGGGGACGACGACGAGGAGGACGAAAGAGGTCTAACATTCCACAGACTACTTCAGGCAAAAGTTTTCCAAGTTTATTAAAAACACACACACCACACAACAAACAAAAAAAACCCACCTCAGTGGAATCTGCTAAAGCTGGAACACTTTACTGTCTCAAAATGCTAGCAATGCACCTGGTACCTCAATTCCAACTGCTACAAATAAATGTTTGGTTTATGTTTTTTTTTTTTTTTAAGTTGAATGATATCAATTCGAATGAGCCATTAACGTGTAAATGCACTAGATTTCGAATTCAGGAAGTCTAAATGTTCAGTTCCGTACAAGGTTTTTTGTTTCGTTTTGTTTTCAGCAAGAGGTTGCACAGGGAGAATTCACTACCCTTCTGCTGGGAATGCCTTCTACTTTATTGCAGAGGGTTCATTGTTATGTTTTAATTCCCCACCTGTCCTTTCCACAAAAGCAGTTGCACTCTGCAGTTGGGAGTGTGCATGCATGTGTCTCTGGGTCACCAGTGGGAGAGTTGGAATTAGATGGTCAGGCATTTTTTTAGGACGAAAAAAAGAGAGACAAAAAAGGACATGCCACTCTTTGCCTTCTTTTTTCACCTTGAACCCTTCAGGTTGGCCACAATTGCCTATCTCGGCTACAATACTCAACCCAGCCAAACCATTTGCTCGGAAGCTGCTCTAACCCCACGTTCAATGGGATTTGCCTCCAAGTAAATTTTACTCTCAAGGAGGGGGCCTTCCAATCATTAGGTTTTGTTGTGGGACTGGGTTGGAGCTCTGTTTCTATTGGAAGGTTTGCAGGTGTGTGTGTGGGGGGGGGATGTTCTCAAAATCTGGTCCTCCCAGATTTGCAAAGTCAGGAAAAAATGTTAGGTTCTCACACTCCCATTGGAGGGAATCGGAAGGAAATGCAGTCACATTCAGCATGCTAAGTGCAACAGAGGCCCCAGTGGAAGGGATATTATCAATGAAGAACCCCATACTCTTGGTGGCTACTTTGGCACCTAAACTCAGGCTTTTTAAACCAGGACTTGTCACTGTTTTCTTTACATCTCTGGGGGGGAAAAAGAGGACTTTTCCCAACCACCCTATCTTTGTAGCAGGATCATTTTCTACTGCACGTGACAATCAGAGGCAATTGTCTATATTTGCACTTAAACCTCGACAGAGTTGAAGCAGGCAGACTTCTAGAGTCGAGCCTTTGGTAAGACATGCTGGTGTTAATATGTTGTGATGATGGAAGCAGTAAATCAAAATGATGGAAATTTGCACTGTTGGAAAAAGCATGCTTTAGCTTTATTTTCAATTAAAACACTGTTTTAAAAAAAGCGATGATGATTTTATACTTATTGTAGGGTTCCTCGTTAATTTCTGACTCTTTTGCGAGAGGGAATGTCTGTGTCTGTGTGAGAGAAAAGTGTAGGGATTTGATTGGAAGGACTTCTGCATCCAGAGGCTGGTTGCTGTTTCTTTATAAAACTGTGATATAAAAACAAACAAGTGTGAGGCAGTTGTCAGTGCTGTTGCATGTTGATGGAAGACAGGAGGGAAGGGAAGCTAAATAGATTTTAGCCGAAAGTTTAAAGGCTGAGAAAGTATTGACACAGAGTTGCTGAATCAGCACTTTGGGATTGACTGCCAGCTCCTGGGCAATTTCTTTCTCACCAATTTAGCATTTATATGCCAACAGATTCTCTTTCTAAATTCAAATTCTCAAGGATTTCACCTATAGAAGAATCTCAACATAATGATTTCTACTAAATCACAAAAGAAATCAGCATTTGAAATGTTTCACCCTGGGCCTCAGAGCCAATGTTTTTAAGATGGAAATCCTTGGCTTGTTTTGTTGTTCTTCCTTAAGGTCTTTAAATTCCTGCCTCTGGTGATAACGCCCCCCCCCCCCTTAATCTAGCAGACATTAGCTAATTTGATCTTCTTTAAAAACACATGGAGAGAGGAATAAATGAGTAAGGGTTTTCCACTCCTTGTAAGAAATACCTGCAGGATATATGTGTGTGTGTTGTGTATATGCACACATAACAGATATACACATACGTTTTTCACGTCAGGTCGGGCAGTTGCAATCATCAGTTATGGTGGTATATTACTTATTTAACTTGCTCTGTTAAAATCTGCTGGTCTCAAAATGGGGGAGGGAGATATGTTGCTATAGGCTAGTCTGTGTCTGGAGCTGCACAAATTACAGCCTTATGTCACTCCAAAAGGCCATACTTAGTTTGCGTAAGTCTCCCAGCCTCAGGCACCCACTCTGGCTTCTTTAGCAAGCTGCAGGGTGATTTGCCAATGCTCCCCCCCCCCACTCCACTATTATTCATGCCAAAATCATCCTGCCATTAGAGGCCGAGTTCCAGAACTCTCCACCTCCACCCCCTGTGTCAAACATGCCTCTGCCCATCCCAAAGTGGCCTCTTCTCCACTCCATGGGGCCTGCAGGCTCATCACCACTTTGGCCCTTCCATAGAAAATGGCAGAGAGAGAACAGGGGAAGTTTTTCAACCCTGATGGGGACTGAAGCACCACATTGTTGACTCTGTGGTACTTTCAGACGTTTGAGACACTATTTTTATTTTTAATTGTGCTTTGTTGGCACCTCAGCCCCTGTAGCTTTCAGAGAGTTACTCGCTAGCTGCACTTTCCAGAAGCTGCAGAATGAACAGTGTTGAGCCAAAGGCTTCGTAAGGCGTAGCTTTTTAGCCTAGTTTTGTCCAAAGAATTGCATTGGAGGTAGGGGGCAGGAGAGAAACCAATCCACCAAATAATACTCCAAAATCCTAAATATAATTACATGTCCATCTCACTTCAAGACCGACAGGAAGACCTATTGCTTCATGGTTGGCAGTGAAAGCTGTTTTTGTTTTTTGAGGGGAGGGGGGGGGGAGATGCAAGGAGAAAGAGGGAGGCCTGCAATTCTGCTAGGTATTTTCCTTTGTACAAATTAACAATTCCAACTGGTCCAGTGGATTCTTATTAGAGTATGACTGATGGTCAAACTCCATATACACAACCCAGTTAAATTGCTTCAGAGCAATCCCATTGCCTTTAGCTGGAATGCCTTGGAGCACATGGCTTGTGGTGTTCAGCACAAATTGTTGGGTTTAGGAATGTCTCTTTGTCCTCTCTGTAAAATACCTCTTAGTAAGCAACAGTGGACATATATAATTTTTCAATTTAACCTGAAATGAAAGATAAATTCTATTTCCCATTTGATATGGCTCTACAGACTTTCCAGTTCTTAGGGCTAAAGCAAACCAAACCACAACAACAAAAATCTGGCAAAATATATATATATATACGCCGACAAACATTATTCATCTATGAAGCATATAACAGAGTTGCTCTTATGTTATTGAGAAATGTGTTGAGAAGTGTTCTCCCCATGCTCTTGGAGACAAAGGAAACGATGGACTATATATCTAGCATTCAAAAGGGAACATGTGTAAATGCCTTTCAGCAAAACCAGGTCTATTGCCTTAAATGATGTAACACAGAGTTTACAACCCTTTACTCTGAAAAGGGATTGTCTCTATAAGTCCACCCATACTTAACTACAGTGGCAACACAAAATAAAAATGGGGGGGGGGGAATCTCACTGCTGGTTGTTTATTCTAAACACCACTGTCTGTTGTATGAAGACTGTTGTTCAATCATCCCCTTGGCAATTTACAAAAGGGGGTGATGCTCTATCAGATTTAGTTGCCAATAAATTTAAGTTTCTGCAGAAAGTAGAGAAATGTGATGTTGTGGTTTCACTTTACACGTGTAAGTGTGCTTAGAGGAGCTGTACTCAAAAGTGGCCTTTTGGAGGGAAAAAACAGATACAACACAGGAAGTGCTGCTCGCTGTGGTTTTTTTACGGTTAAGATGCTTTGCGTTGTAGGGGGAAAAAAAGTTCATGATTTAACTGCAAATCCGTTGGGGTAGCAGAAACTTTCCTAAAGAGTAGAAGCTTATAGAACAATTTTCCTTTCCAATAGAAGCAGGACAAAGAGCGGGAATCTACCTTGTTAAATCGCCCTTGCAAACATCAGGCACTGGCAAAATCTCCTCCTAGGGATTCCAACAACAAGCGTGTTTAATAAAAATACGATTGAGGGGGGAACTGGGCAGGGGGGGGGTCATGGGCTTTTCTTAGCCCTGACTAAGGCAAGGATTTTACCTCCCCCCTCCGCATTTTTGCTAAACGAAGGGCAATTCCCAAATATCTGTCATATGTGTATATATGTGTGTATGCATATACATATATATATATATGCAGGCACACAGATATCTACATAGACACACACACACAGTATGTTGCAGTTAGTTTGTGCGTGTGTCTATTCCAATATAATTATTTGCGTTGCCCTGGCTTCCCCCTCCCTTCTCTTCTCTCCCTCTCCTTTTCAATCTGAGGCGGCCTCACAAGCCCCAGCGTTAAAAGGCCCGAGATGTTTTGCATGAAGCTCTCACAATAGGGGTTGAGAGAATTGACAGTTTCAAAAACAAGGCGCTCTGTCCTTTCCAGATGCCGAGACCACCTCCCTCCCTCTCTCCGTCCCCTTGCTCTCTCTCCCCCCTTCCTTTGCCTGCACCTTCTCTCGCGGCTGGTGGCTTTTAGGGTGCTTTGCAAATCTACGACAACAGCTGTGTTTGTAAACAGGGCTGGGACTTTGGGTGGGAAGCCGGCGACGCTTCCCTGCTCTTCTTTTCCTCTTTGACGAGAGTGCCTGCGCAGCGCATATGCGCCAAGTCCGGGGGTCTCTGGCTTCCCAGTTTCACGATTCCTTCCTCGGGAAAGCGACTCTCCTGCTTTCCTGCGGGAGCATCGCAGGTTGCAAGGGAACCGGCGGACTCGGCGAGTGCCGTTTCCCCTCAGCTCCGTGGGCCAGGAGAGGTAGCCGGAGGCCTCTCCTGGTCGCCATCTTGCGCGCTCGAAAACAAACTCCTTGTGGTGCTTCGCCCCGGCCGGCCTCTCCTGGTGTCGCCTGGCCTTTCTCTTCCTCTCCCCCCGACATGGGACCGACTCATTTAGGCGAGGCGGAAGGGCCGGCCCGGAGCCCCACTTCAAGGTGGCCTTTCTGTTTGCAGGAAGGAGGCGAGGGAAAGCCGAGTCGAGGGCCTGCGCCCACTCGGGCCTGGGCTCTCCACC
The DNA here is from genome assembly GCF_951804945.1 of Podarcis cretensis. NCBI lineage: Eukaryota > Metazoa > Chordata > Lepidosauria > Squamata > Lacertidae > Podarcis > Podarcis cretensis. The sequence continues at coordinate 23,639,282 of NC_137181.1, forward strand.
GGCCGCTCTCCTCCCTTTTGTCTCCTCTCGTCTCCCGCCTTCTCGCCTCTCCAGCTGCTCCAAAGCGGCTCCCCTTCCCGACTAGGCCTCGCTCCCACACCGGCCTTTTCCGGGTCGCCCGCCCTGAAACAGAAGGTCCCCTCGGTCGCGCCCACCTTCCCGCGAAGGGGTTTCAGAAGGGCTCCCCAATGGGTGCCCTCGGGCCGGCTCTTCGTGCACCAACAGAAAGGGCGCTGCTTGCCGCACAAATAAATAGGGGACCTCCACAGTGCGCAGGGATTTGCCGCCTTGCAAAGCTCCGCGAGGAATTCGGCCGGGCTTGCGAATCTCAGGCCCGAGGTGGCTTGGCGGCGCCAGGCCGCCTTCCACGCGCCATCTCCCTTCTCCCTCCCCGGGGACGGGCCCGGGCCGGAGCTCGCCGCTGCAGGGTTGGGAGCTGGGCCTCCGGGTCACAAGAGGCGACTCCCCGGCCCGCTTGAGCGCCAGCACCTTTGGATGGGGAAGAAATGCAGCGCTGCTCGCAAGGAATATGGGGAAGATCAGAGTGGTAGAGGGAAGGGTGGGGGTTGCAGTGTTTGGAGCGGATCGGCTCTCCGAGTCCATCCACTCTGCAATTTAAAACTGTTCCAAGGAAAACAGAGCTGGGTGGTTTGTGTGTGTGTGTGTGTGAGAGAGAGAGAGAGAGAGAGAGAGAGGTGAGGTGGGAGTTTTGAGACAATTGGCCAGTTGTGGCGACAGCTTCAGCCGAAAAGTGCACTCAAGGTTGTTTACTCTGGTGTTTGAAAATGCACTGGGAGGTTGTAAAGTGTGTGAAATTACGCACTGGTCTCTTAAAGAGTGCCTAATTTCTAGTAAATAGCCGGGCCTTTGTCAATGGCTTTATTATGTTGTTTCTTGTTAATTGTTGAGAAAATCCCCATTGTGCCGGGTGAATAGCTTTATGAGCTAACCTGGTCAGTGGTGAAATAAGGGGGCAGTAAATGGCCGCCTCGTTTTAAAGAGCCAAGGCTGGGATCGGCCATGGCCGAGCCGAAAGCAAGGAAGGAAATGGTTGGGCCCAGTTTTCTTTTTCACTCCCGCTCCAAAGGTGCTGTTTGTTTAGGAAGGCCCGGAATGCAATACGTGGAACTTGATTCCATGCAGGACTAGACACACACATTTTAAGGGCAGATTTGCAATTCTGCAACTCCATAGATGCTCTTTGATGCAGCTTCCTGGAAAAGATTCAGTTACAACTATTTTAGTCCTTTGCTGAAGGAGACATTTTGATGCAGCGACTTAACACCAAGCTAAGCCACATTTACTCGGAAGTAAGTCCCACACATTTCCTGTGTGAGCCCTCGCACGAGCGCACACACTATTTACTCTGGAGTAAGTTGCCTTGTAGTCAAGGAAGGCCGCTTCCGCTTCAGTGTGCTTAGGACTGAGGTGTAAACTCGGACCCGCAGCGCAATTCGGGACCAATGTCGGTAGTGGGAAATGGAGGCTGCGTTTTGCAAGAGCAAAACCACCAACAGCTCGGAATCTCTCGGGGCTGAAAATGTTTCTTAGTTCACACATATAAGAAAACTAGAACAATAATAACCACAAGGCCTCGGCCGTCTTTTCCAAGTTCCGAGTCGGAGGATTGCAGGGGTCCCTAAAGGAAAGAAACCGCACATTTCAGGGAGAGAGAAAACCGGAGAAATATTTAAATGGCAGCGGGGAACATGCACGAGGGTCTTTGATTTCTCTCCTTTGTTAAAAGCTAGCAACAAACGCCCATCAAGTAAACGTGCGTGGCTCTTGGCGAACGCCTCCAGGAGATCGCAAAATACAAGCCACTTTAAAAAAAAAAAAAAAAAAGGACGGCGGAAAATAAATTGCCAAACATTGTGGGAAACGTGGCTATCTCCGTCCAGCATTCAGCTCTTTCAGCCAACTAATTTTTATGCTTTCTACTTTGTGTGTGTGCGTGTGTTATTGTGTTATTGTTTAAAAAAAGATTTAAGTGGCTTTGTTTTTAGAGAAAGAAACTCAGATGGGTAGGATTTATTTTATATTTTTGGGGGAGGGGGAGGGTTGTACCGTGAAAACTCCAGCAAGCTCTCCTGTCCCAAAGAGCTGCCGGCCAGTGAGAGCTTTTCGCTATTTCTGGCTTTCAAAGGAAAATGAGAAGCCGGCCGACTCGAAAGAAGGAGCAGCAGCAGCAGCAGCTGCTCCACCGACTCCGCGCGCCATTCCAGCCGCTCTCCCGGCGCACGTGTGTCTGTATGTTACAAAATACACATTGCGATGAAATGTACGTGCCTCCCTCTACTTTTATGGGGCTTTTCCTCTTGAGCCTCAAAACGCCCAAACTCGCTCGTTGTCTTCCGGACTCCTCCGGCAGCAGCAGCAGCAACCGGCACTTGCTCGCCTCACCCCCACTAGACTGAAGGTTAAGATCTCATCTTCGTCCTGCCCCCCCCCCCCCCCCCGCAAGATCTGAGATAAAAGCGGCAGGAAAGAAGTTTAGACGCCGACGCTGCACGTTATTTACTTCGGCGGCCGTTTCCAACTGCTGAGAATGGGAGAGGCAGGCCGTGGAAAGATCGCAACACGCACAAAACCGCTTCCCCCGTCCCCTCTTTTTCTTTTCTTTTTTTATTAGCACGCCCCAAGGAGAGTTGTGAGGCAGCGCAGCCCATTTCCCTCTAAACAGGATACTTCCATCAAGCTGCATTTCGTTTCCACTGCAACTGCTCTTCCCCAGCTCAGGGCGAAAGATCTGCCCCCACAAGCCAGTTGGGAAAGCGCTGCTCAGAAATACTGGAGAGATAAACCATCCCATTTAAACTGTCGCTCGGGTCAGTTCACATCCCCCCCTCCCTTTGCATTTCAAACAGCCGTCCCTTTCGTTTTCCTTCTCTCTCTCTCTCCCCCCGCAGCAAAACCGGTGGGGGAACAGCACCGTCACCGCTGCTACCTCTGCGGCGAATTCTATCCAGGCCACTCAGCATCGTTGTAAATTGTGTGTGTGCGTGTGTGTGTAAAAGAGAGAATCCTAAGGGTTTTCTGTGTTGGTGAGGACCCCTTACGATATTCCAGTTTTGCTAGAAATATTTACAACTTAACAAAAAAACAAACAAACAAACAAACAAACCACCATAAATGTGAATGCTGTTTATTTACTCAGGGTCAGCATCGCTCAGCCAGATCCTCATTCATTTAGTCTTATAAACAAGCTTACTACCTAGCGACGCTACATCACAATGAGAGAGGGAGATGGGGGGGAGGGGGAAATCCCAGTTTCAGGAATCTCATAAGGACTTCTCCTTCTGTGCTGTAATCCGCTTGTCCCCTGTTTGGAGGTAAGCAACCCTGATGAGCCTTGTTTCCAAGTAAATGTAAGATCAGAGGATCAGAAAGACAGATAGGACCCAACATAACTTACCATGTAGGTTTTTTTCCTACCCTACTATAGAAGAGTAGCACCCTTTCATATTGCACAAGATTCTTCTGTGGGATGCGTTGTTAAATGATAATCTATAGAGCATAGATAGTATTTGAACAAATTGGCTTCATGTTATTAAGATCTCATTAAGTGGTCAGTGGTACTCAAACCAGCCCTGTATTCATAAGGCCAAGTCTAGTTCTCTTTCGGGTAAATGTACAAAAATAAAAAATAAATCACCCTTGTTTCTTAGACAGCTTTAGCCATTACAAATTATGGGAATATGCAGTTTAACGTTACAGGGTATTTTACAAACCTCACCAGGTTTGTCTTGGACAACTTGAAACTGACCATTTCCTTATGAGAAATGCTTTTAAGTTGTCTCCAATGGAGATAGTGGGACATTAACATTATTGACTGCTAAGAGGGGAGGGGGAAATTCTAAACTTGCTTTGTGTACCCGGAACAGAGCACGTGTTGGTGCCGCAAAAATCTTGGAGCAAAGTGGAAAAGCAGCCCACTATATTTGACTCCCTAGGTCACTGGGGATGATAGGCTGTTTGCATCAGATAAGAGATCTGAGTATACAATATAAAGAAGGGCCTTTATTCTCCCCTTAAAACATGAATTGATTGATTGAGCCTGTTTTGAAAAGAAGTTCCCTTGAACCCAGGAAGATCTGCATACTGCAGTTTCACAGAAGGAAGATGCTTCCATACTTTAGCAACAACAACAAAAACGACGTGGCTCTTTACTAAGTAACCGGCATGAGCTTTCATGCGTTAGGAGCAGAGCTTTCATGTGTTAGGAGCAGAGCTTTCCAGTGGTGGAATTAGAATAAAAACATCAATAAATCCATGCAAAAAACCAAATTCCCCTCTAAAACACTACTGGCCTTTTTGATTTTTTTTTTCTTCCTAGACACCAAAACGCTCACCTTGTACTTATATGATTGAACTACCAAAGCAATCTCGGATCTCTTCCACCTCACATTAAGCCTGCTATTAACTGTGTAAACTGCTGACCCGTAAATACAGGTAATGCCATTCCAAGCAACCCACAAAAACACACTACTGCATTGCAGCCCAGTCCAGGACTAGAACTGAAAATCTAAGTATTTAGTTTCGATCAAGTTCTAAATCTTCCTGAAATGTCCTTTTGACTCATCTGACTAGACTGTAGCTAGCAGTTCGCTTTGCATGTTGCTTCTAGCGGTGTTCTAAGCCAACAACCCGATCCTAAACTCCTTGGCATGGGTGGGAAAAAAGAGGAGCCCAGGATCTTGAAGCGAGGCGACTTTCAATGGAAGCCAAGCGCGTGGGAGTTCCTTTCCACGCTTGATATCTTGGTCTCTCTTGCAGTGTAGCCGGAGTGTAAGGTAGCAGATGATATTAGATAATATTCAGATTATCTGAATTATTTGTACCCGCATCTGATTATGTCCCCACCCCCATTCTTTATCTTATCTATCATCTCGCCGACACACAGGACTAGCTATTCAAGGCAACTAAATCACCAACTTCCCCCATGGAAGGTCCTGGTCAGGAGGATACAATACTGCGGGGTCGATTATGTGGCTTGCTTTTTTTTAAGGAGCTAGGTGAGTTTTGCAGAAAACTGGCGGTCTCTCTCCGCCCCGGCGACAGGTATTGATCTGGCAAGCGGGCGCCGCTGGGCCGAGGCGATCCTGGCGCTTTGGGGGCGAGATGCGCCCAAGCGCCGCTCTGCCTTTCAGCTCCCGGGTCTGCGCGCTGCGGCGCCCAACATGTGCTCGGGTTGGGCGCTCACAAAGAAACTTTGGATTTCCCCCATTAGCAATCAATAATGTTAATGCCTCTGCACCGACATGTCAGTGAGGGATTGAAACGCTGAAGGATCCCCAGCGTTAGTCGACAGAGAAAGGAGCGGGGGAGGTGGACATGGGCGGCGGGGGGGGGGGGGCAGAAAGCAGGCCCCACTGCGCGCCCCCTCGCAAAAGAATCCGGACCTGCTCAGCGGCCTTAGGTGGTCGTCGGCTCCTGCTCAGCACAGGCGAATCCATTCATTTCGAGCAGCAAAAGCCAGGGCTCCCTTTCGCTCTAGCTGCCTCTCTCACAGAGATGGGAGAGCTTTAGCTCTGCTTTTCCTTTTGAAACGCCTTAACACCCCCCCCCCCAAATCCGTATCATCTGCGACCTCCCGCTCCTTGCCACATTTAGCAAGATTCAGCGACTTCGTTGCAAGTAAATATCTGAATTGCTGCATTCTTTCTTGGGAGATGGCAATCTTCGGGCCGGGGCTTGCTTTTGGGTACAGAGTCTGACACTCCCCCCCCACCAAATACCACTACATTACTATTGTTGGGACCATCGTTATTTTGAGGTGGTAGTAGCGATACTAGTAGTAACAGTAACGGTGACGGTAATTTTTAATTCACAGACTACGCCTGTGATAAGTCCAGATCCCGGGCGGTTTATTATATTTACAACTGGAATGCTTAATAGGAGAAAAATGCGATGTCCTCTGGGATGAAAATCTCAGCTACGAGGCACTGAAGTCAGTAAGGCTGCATGGGAGCCCTTACGACCCGGGGAAACAGAGAAGTCCGGGAGGCCAATGGAAATCCCAAATTCACAGTCCGTTTCCTTTAGTTCATTTCCTACGACGTGGCTGCTCGGGAATGAGGGAAGCCCTCTCAGGCGCGGCACCTGGCCTGGTTTTCCTTGTTGAAGGCAGGCCTCCTCGGCGCCTGTTGGAAGAAATTTCCATTCATTTAAAGAGAAATGCAAGACAAGTTGTACGTGTGTACGTATATATATATATAACTACTACCAGAGACAACCAGACAGCGGGTATTCGTCTGGGAAAACCAGACACAACCGACGGGTTTTCGATGAAGATCTGCACACTTTAAAAATGCGAGTGAAAAACAGGCCACTTGACTGTGAAGCGGCGTGAAACAAACGGAAGGGTTTTCAGTAACTTCCCCCGCGTGATCGAGAACCCAAACGGAAATAAATGTACAAGATCCCCCCCCCCACCTCTATGGAAAAAATAGAACCGTCCATTTCCCTGCAAATTTGCAGAAAACAAACCAGGACTTCTGACCATCTCTTGACCTGATCAAGGAGCCTTGCCTATGTTGCAGCCACATTGCACACTCTTAGCGCTGCAGTAGTAATATCAAATATTCTTTTTTTAAAAAAAAAAAAATTCTAAATGTGCTGTATCTAGGGCTAAAAACAACCCATGTTGGCGGTAGGGTAATCCAAAAAGAAAGAGGTCGTCCCGAAAATATTCCAGTGGATTACAAGGTTATGAGACAGGTCAGGATAGCGCACAAAAGGGAAATTCGGGATACGCACACAAGCGAGGGCTGCTTGGCTGGGCTCCCTTCCCTTTGCAAAGTGCGAAGGGGCATTTACTCGGGGGTCGATCCCCTCGATTTCCACGGGCCTTGCCTTCGAGGAAACTCGCTCAGCGCGCTGGAGGTCGAGGGGATTTGCTCGCCAGGAGAAGGCGCCCGGGATCTGAGCTGGGGTCCTGAGGAACTCCGTCGCCCAAAACTTTATGCTTCTTTTTACTTGGAAGCAGCGGTCGGGGGCGGGAGAGCACTCGCTTCCGGGGTTGCAAGGGCGTTTGGCCCCCTAACCCTTGCGGCCTCTGCAGACCACCTCATGTTCAGTGGGTCTTGTGGGGGGAGGCAGGAGAGGGTGAGGTGAGGTGGGGGCAGAAATTAAATCGGGGGATCCGATTTCTCAACCCGGGAAAGGCGCGCTGGGAATCAAAGCGGCGAGGAAGGCAGGGAACCCTCCCTGGGGCTGGAAGGCATTAAATATTGCCGCGATCGAGGTCTGTATCCCGAGCCAAGGAGGGGATCCCCATTTCTCTCTCTTTCGTTGGAGTGGGGAGGAAAGGCGGCTTTGTGGGCTGGGAAACCCCGCGATTCTCCGCCGTGGGGCTGGAAGGGGGGTGGGGAAGGTGGAGGACGGGGGGAGAGCGCGAGAGAGCGCTGCGCTAGTCCATCTTTGAAGCCTGCGCGCTCCCAGTCTGGGTTGCAACCCCGAGGTGAGTGGCCTCTCCAGGCTGCTGCATCTCGGGGGTGAAAAAGCCGAGAGGGCTTTGTGCTTCGGAAGGCGGATTAAGGAGGAGCGCGCTGGGAGCTGCCTTCTCCCCAAATCCCAGAGGGAGAGAGGGAGAGGGGTGGAGGGAGGGGGTCAGCTTCCCCCCTCCCCAGGGCTCGCTCTTTTTTGTTCCGGCTGGGGCCCAACAAATGCTTTTGTCTCGGGCCGGGCACCTCCCCCAGGGTGCGCCTGGGTGCAAGAGCGCGTGGCTCGGATCCCTGGCGGAGCAGGAGGGGGTCGTGGAACTGGGGGGGGGGCACATGCCTGGGACCCTCCTCCAAGCCACTGCTGCTGCCTCCAAGCCTGTGTGTGTGTGTGTGTGTGTGTGTGTCCCCCGCCCGCTTCTCCAGCGTTTCCTCCAGCCGTTTGCTTACTACCTCTATTTCCGACCTTGCTTTGGGGAAATATAAAGCGCAGCCTCGGGTCTCGTTTGAATGGCAGGTCCCAGCCTCTGGGATCGCGCGAAGTCATAAAAAATAATGAAAGCAAGCCCCAGCACATGTGGGGAGAGAGCCGGCTTGCTGTGGGAGTGGGGCTGGAATAAAGAGACTCCGCTTCCCACCCAAGTGCTGCGATCGCTGGGGTGGGGACCGCCCAGCCCAGGCGGTCTCCTCGCAGGGTTGTTGTGAAGGTACAATGGGAGAGGGGAATTTGGACGTGGAGGAACGGCGGGGATGTAGCCAGCCGGGAAAAAACATCCTCCTCCTCGCCCGTAAAGAGTGGCAGCCATCCAAGCGGCGCACATCTGGGATTAGGGGACGCCCTTGCCCAGCCCAAAGAGATGGATTTCAGGAAAGCCACCTCCCGGGTTTAGACAGGAAGAAGGGCATGATGGGAGTTCTTGGTAGGGATCGATGACCCCTTTCCCTTTTCCAGGGTTTTCCTTCCCTCCCTCCCTCCCCAGCAGCCTGACATCATCTTCCTTCCTGAACAGCTAATCGTTCTTTTTCTCCTCAACCCCAAGTCCTTTCCGCAAAACTCTTACAAGGGGAGGAGCCGTAGCTTCGCTGTGACGCAAACTCTTGGCGTGCAAGGAGGTCCCGGTTCGGTTCTCAGCACCTTCAGCCTGAGCTGAAATTCTGCAGAGCGGCTGCCTGGCAGTGCAAACAAACCACACCGAGCTGAATGGACCACAGAGGTCTGATTCTGTCTAAGAAACTTCCTGGGTTCCAGCTCCCCTGCCCCGCAATCTTCCCCTTCTTGTTTTCTGCCCTGGGTTGACTGCATCAGCCTAAATACATGGGTTCAGGGAAACAGATTTCTCAATAAGTGTACACACACTATACATTTCCCCCAAAGTTTCCCCAGGTGTGCTGGGAACCGTAGCTGTGTGAGGGCAAACTACAGTTCCCAGGTTTCTTTGGGGGGGGAATGTCCTTTAAAAGTGTACCATGGAAGTGGAGATGGGGAGCGGTTTTAATGGCTAAGATAGCTTGAAGAGAGCTCCTGGAGAGCCCTTCTCTCACTCCAATAAATTACGTTAAGGATGCCAGAGATAAAGGCAGAACAGCCACTGCCACCACTCTTCATCTCCCATACATGTGGGAATTGCAAAGGACTTCCAGGGCCGAGGGTGTGAGGTCCCCGCAGACTTTAGCACCAGCATTGTTTTAGAAAAATTATTCAGTGTTGAGAGAAATGCGAACACCTTCCTATTCCTGAGGAAAAGGACTGGTCTGCCTTGAGATCTGGGTGGGACTCTGCATGTACCTGAAGGGCACTTCTGCTGGTCCTCCTGGCTGAGGACTAAAGAATGTGTATTGGGAAACAACCTGAAGCCTGGTTTTATACTGGGATACTTTCCACACTTCTCTCTCTCTCAGCCTCCTTCCAACTTGAAGTTTCTGACCTGGAACAGAGAATGACTGCTCTACATTGGTTGTCTTTGGCCTCTCCAAAAAAATGGTCTGCATCATCCTATAAGTTGTTCCTGTGTCCCCCACCCCCCACCCCCAAACCCCAGTGCTTTGAAATGAGTTGTTGAGTGCAGCTGCAGATCGGTATTCCATGCCTATGGAGACTGAATAAATTTTAATAATAACAGTTGCCGTCATGATTGTTTTAAACTGAGTTGTTCATTTTAATATTGATGGTGTGTTTTAAATTGTCCACAGCATTTTGTGTTTTAATTAGAAAAGTGGGGTAGAAATTAATAATGATGATGGTGATTACAATAGGTGGCGATGATGATGGAAGAGGAGGCGGCGAACAGAACCTAAGAGCCCTGCTTGATCCGAGGGATGGGGAGGAAAGGATGCTGGACAATGCTGTGTTTTGGAAAGCTTTGGCCTTCCAGATGTTGTGACTACAACTCTCATCATCCCTGACCTTTATCTGCACTGACTGAAGCTGAAGTCCAGAAACAGCTAGACGGCCACAGGTTCCCCATGCCCGATTTCAGTTGCAGAAGACATTCACTAGAATTGGTGGAGCTTCTAAGAGGTCATGGGGGTTTGGCCAAAGAAAGGTCATGAGGGCATAGCCAATTTCTGGTTTCTCCCCATCCTTCTTCCTTACAAAGATACCATGGTGGGTCCCTTAACTATTTGTAAAGCAGCAATGCTTAGCACCTAACTATAAGCTGAGAATGTCTTACTTTTGTTCAGAAGGGGCCCCTCCAGTCACAATTGCTTCTTTGATGGGAGAAAAGTTGTTTTCTTCTCCACCTGCTCTGATTCTCTCCATGTCCTCATCCTTTGCAAAGAAACAGGGGACGCATAATCATAGCAGCTTTGTTAATACTTAGCACCCAAGTGTTCAGAATGAGGCCCTGCTGCCATAATTTCTAGTGTGGACTCATGCCACAACTGCTTGTTACCCAGAGGTAAACATGGCTGAATTCCATGGGGATTGCTTCCCAATAAGAATGTACAGGATTGCAGCATGAATGGGTTAATATTAAAGATACCCCACAGGACTTTTAATAAGGGACCCTATTAATTTCCAGAGCTATGGAAAAATATTACTCCCTTCCACAGCTTACTCATTTCTATGTCTTCCTCACCGGAATATGGAATAAAATGCATTTGCTAGCCTCTAAAGTGCCAACTGAGTATTGTTTCATTTCTGCTCTAAGTCATGGCTAAATAGCAACCCCTTTGATTGAAAGAATATGAGAGAAATGTACCACACACTGCCAGTGACAGAGGAGGACTTTTAAGTCTCCAGATCCTCTATCTATTGTCTTTCTTTTTTAAATGTATGGAGACAAGGAGGCTCTGGCCAATTGACTTACGGAGAAGTTAGTGTGATGAAGCCTAAGGGGTTTAACTTATAATATCAACTCCTCCTTGCAAACCACAACCTCCTTTCACATACTTGAGGAGAGGAGACATAATTAGGAACTATGAGCCTCATAAATAAATCCCAGGAGCATGCAACAGGGTACACCTTCCTCACCCAATGAAGAACTTGTTTGTAGTTAATAAGGTGATTCCACAACAGACAGTCTTTGCATAAACAGTACATTCACCACAGCAGAAGATTCGGCTGAGTCAGGCCAAAGTCCCATCTGGTCCAGCATCCTGTTCTTACAGTAGCCAAACTAACAAAAACAATAACCCACAGTATTTTTCAACTTAAAGAAAAACAGGAACACAAAACCTCAGTATTTCCCACCTCAAATCTAGACACACACAAACCCTATGGTTGCAATAACACTCAAGTATTGATAGCTGCCACACACAGAGAAGCCATCCACAATTTATTCTCCCAACCCTTCAACCCCATTCACAAAAATAACTGCTAGTAGTGCTTAAGCAAAAAAGTACATCGAATGGAAAGATACTCACACAATCTCTCCACCACTGCTCTCTCTTAACAAATATTCATAATAAAAAAGTTGCTCAAGCTAGCAACCACACCCTTCTCCTACAAAGAATGTGCGTTGTGATGTGGGTGTGGCCTTAGGAAACAGCTCTGAGCAGGTTCGGACTGCTCTTAAAGGCAGCCCTCCTAGACCAATACTGTGAATGCAGGTTAGCCCTCATAACAACAGATGGAGTGCAAGGCTTCACACTGGGCACTCCTATCAATCACATGGTTCTTCTGCTTAGGGGCATATGGGAGGGGATTTTTTTGCCATAGCTATACTTTGGGATTGGCTGAGGAGTGCAGGGATCTGATTGGCCCAATAACGGTAGATTGACAGAAATGTTTGCGGAGCTTCTCTAAGTTCAAATAAAAATATAACGTGTGTGTGTGGGACAGGAAAGAGTGTGCAGACCCTCCAAGTGCCCCTATTTTCCAGGGACATCCCTAATTTAGAGAAGTCGTCCGGTTTCTGATTTGATCCCGGAATGTCCCACTTTTTCTTAGGATGTCCCTATTTTCATTGGAGAAATGTTGGAGGGTATGCGTTTGAAATTTGGGTTTGTTTTTTTCTTGTCGTTCTCCTAGTGCACCAGCCTCCACTGCCTGATTTTCAATAGCTGCCTCCGGGAAGTCGACAGAGAAGGCAGGAAGGCAACTGCCTGTGAACCTGCAAGTTGCACTGAGCACTTGAAGCTATTGATAAACGCATCCGTCAGGAATTGGTCTAATCTCTTTAAAAAAGCAAACTAAGGTTGCAATCCTAACCAGGTCCGATTGAGTTCAATGGAATTTACTCCCAAGTAAATGGAATTAGGATTGCAGCGTTAAGTGAATGTATTTCTGCGCATGCTCAGAAGCACTCACGAATTTCATTCATGGAGCTAAGTAAAGGTTATGGAGCAATCCTCGACGAACCCTAAACGGGCTGCACCCCGCTGGTCTCTAGGACTTGGGAGATCTTCAGAAGAACAGGAGAAACAGATCTGGACAGGAAATCTCCCCTAACCATGCTATGGGAAGAAGATACCAACTCAAATAAGCCTGGAAGAGTTTTGGCTGACACTTAGGTCCCCGCACCCGCCTTAAAATTCCCACAAATCCGTGAGGGAATGTGCCGGAAAAATGTTTGGCATTAGCTGGCAAAGAGAATGAATGAATGAATGAAGGCGACCTTTCTTTTTTGGAACGAAGCGAAGCCAATTAAAACGGTCCCTCAAAGCCACCCGTAGTTCCCCAAATCTGACATTGTTCTAACCTCATAATCAGACTGCCTTTGCTTTATATAACATTGAAAGGGAGAAGGCTTGATTCTCTCTCTCTGTCTCTCAGCCCGTGTGAGTGAATGATGGGGAAAGGAAAGGGAGAAGAAGGTGAGGAGAAAACAGAAGGGGTGAAATATACACAAGCTCCTGCTCTTTATCCTGGGGCTACTTACCTTTGGATATACCTTTAGATAACTGCTCCTGCTATTGCCACTCCCTTCTCACCAGGATTAGCCAACTGTGACAGTGCCTCCCAGATGTTGGCCTCCAACTCCCATCATGCCTGACCATTGGCCATGCCGGCTGGGGCTGATGGGAGCTGTAATCTTGCACTGTCTGAAGCACATCACGTTGGCTACCTTCATCCTTTACTTTCCCCCAACATTAGTGTTGATCAGGCCCATGTTTGCACTGCATAGGATTGCAGCCTTAGAATCCTGAAACCTTATGCACTGTTCAAATAGTAAGGAATGATTATAATAATCTGTCAGTAATAAGCAACAAGGGATAACTCTGTGCTTTCAGACAGGACAATGCTTGTTGTTCAATAGAGGGACATGCTTTGGCTCCTGCTATTCAAAACAGTTTTCATTTGACAGTGACTCTTAATTTATTATATTTTTATCTATCTGTCTAGAAAATCATCTATCCAGGATGATTTATCTAATAAATTATTGCACTATAGTTAACGTTGTCATATTATTCTCTTTATTTACTGATGCACAAAGAGGGCCTAGTAAACTAAAACCTTCTTTTATAGCACACAAAAGCTTAGCAATTAATAGATAGATTATGAAGAGTGTGAAGTCCAAGGATGTTGATATTTGTGGTATAACTGTTATAGAATGCAGACAACATATGCATAGAATATATTTAACATCTCCTCAAATTGAGATGGAGCAGATGCTGGTACAAGAACCCTTGCTCATTTGTACAGTAAACAGACTTTTATTTACATATGCCTATGTATCTGTATACTGATGTCTGGTACATCACCTAGAGAAATTAGTTTATTATTTAAGCTTATTAGTGTCTTCCTAAAATAAATGATGAACTCTTACACTAAAATACAGTAACATAATTAGTATAATGGTTAAGGCAATGAACAGCAAATCAGATCAAATGTCACCTTACCCTGAAGTAAGTGAGTAGTCTGAGGCAAGATATCCTCATACAGTCACACATATTTATCCCATGTGGGAATAATAGCAGTCTACACTATAAGGTTGTTGTGAAGATTTTGAACCCTTTTAAAAAAACCTTTATTGGGTATTATAATGTAGTTTTGGAATTTTGAGCAATGTAGAACTACCTACAGCAGTAGCAGTGGTTGTAGAAGTAGCAGCAGCAGAGCTGCCAGAAAGACGTGTGGATCCAGAATTGCCCTCCGCAGTCCCTTATGGACACACACCATTAAGACTGTTTTCAGGGAAGACAATCTTACTCGGCCACAAGGAGAAAGAAGAAGATGAGCCACACAACTGGGTCCTGTTATTCCCAGCCCCCTTGGATTTAGTAACAATAATTCAAGTTGCTCCTTTAAAGCTTCCTTACAAGGGTCCATTGCTCCGCAAAGCAGCAGCATTCCAGCCACGAATCACCTTCTCCTGCTCTTTAAAAGAACCAGGAGGGGCGAAAGGTTCTGCTCACAGAAACACGTAAGATTTGGACGGCCAGCCTTGCCTGACCTCTCGGGGTTGCAGAGGAGAGACGTTCCTGCTGCGGGATGCCGGGGATTCGAACCCGGGGCCCTTGTACCCTGCAGAGCAGCTGCTCCACCGTGGCAGCAGGCGTGGAAGGGCCAAAGGCAAGAGGAAAACCGGAGGACAAAGGTGGGGAAGGCCGGATTTGCTGAAGGCCTGACATCAGTGTCAGCAGCAGCAGCAGCAGCAACAACAGCACTCTCACGAACTGCGGGGATGGGGCGCACCCAGGTATGTTATCCCCGCTTCGGTGGAGCTTCCCTTTCTCCCTCCTCCATCCATTCGGGCCTCCCCTTCATCTCCTCCTCTGGCCCACGAAGGGCTCCTGATCAGGCCAAGATTCAGGGGCTGCGCCATAACTGGCTGCTCTGAATGGGAGCCCCCCCCCCCCATATCGACGCCCTCTTCGGCTTCTCTTTCTCTGAGGCCTGGTCGTGGGTTGGCGGCCCTGCGCAGGGAAACCTGTAGGGTGCCCCGTGGCCCCGGGGGGTGGGGGTGGAAAGGCTCCCCCTGGCCTTTGTGAAACCCCCGGGCCTTGTGTTGTGTGTGTGTGTGTGTGTGTGTTGTGTGGGGAGAAGGCTGCCTTCCTCCCTCCTCCGCCCCTGGATTCACCTGTCAGGGCGATCAGAGTCCGGCCCCGGTGACAAAAGAGTCCCTATCGAGGCCCTGAAAGGGGCGCTTCAGGTTCACTGCTTCGCGCCGAGGCTTCGGGGGAAGCGGCAAATGAGCGCGAAAACGGCCCCATTCTTGCCCGGGGAAAGACAAGCGGGCGGCTTCACGCCTCGGCCCGCCAGGCTTGCCGCCAGGCCTGCGGAAAGCGGACAGGCCGCCGCGTAATCGCCAGAACAATTTCATTTCCTCTCCTCGGCCTTGCAGGCCTCGCTCGCCCTCGGAGGGGGCAGCCTCAGGCAGGCAGGCAGGCAGGCCGGGAGGGAGGGAGGGCCGGGCAGCGGGGGCGGGGAAGGCCCGAACCCTGCCTGCCCCACTGGGAAGAAGGGTAGCCGAGGGGGACCCCCAAGCCGAGGGGACCCCGAGTCCAAAGAGGGAACAGGCTAGGCCTAGCAAGAGCAGGGTCGTCTGTTGCTTCTGCGGCTACTCTGGTCGTCATCGCCAGGGCCCCGCCAGCTACCCCCCCCCCCCAACTTAGGCCAAGGCTGGCATCTTAACGGTGGCTACTCAGAAGTAAGTCCCATTGAATTTAGTTGGGCTTACTCCCAGGGAAAGCGGGGGTGAGGAGTGCAGCCGTGGCCTTTCAGGTGCCACAGGACTCCTTGGTGTGCATTTGGCTAGTTGTGCAGGAAATGGGATCCTTGGAAGACTTCTTTAAAAATCACTTTTATTGGTTTTCATGTAAATACAACATATAACTACAGTAGTTTGTCCAGTGGTATAGTCTTGTTTCATTTGTAGTACACAGTACACAAGCAATAAATTTTGTTTATGCATTATCAGTTCAAGTATCCTCTCCACAGAGATTCTTGTGTTGTGGGTGGAATAAAAGTATCTTCTGTGATCATTGAAGACTTGTTCCATTTGAGGAGAAAGAGGAATAACTCCTGAGACCTCCCCATGGGTTCATATGCCGAATTCCAGTGACCTTGGGCAGTCTTATTGAAAATAATACAAAATAATAATCGTAGCCGGGTTATTTATCTGCAGCGTATCCCACACATACACTTGTGCTCCAAGCAGTTCACTGGAAACAATAGCACAAAACCTATGCTTTATCAGAGTTATATCAATGGAACAGAACATTAACAACTCAGAAGCTTACAGTTTATTTAGAAGACAGTGAGAATGTATGCAAAAAGTGAGCATAAATTTCAGTGACAGCACTGAATAACTGGGGGGAGGGTAAAATGAAATGAATTTGCACCAAGGCAAAAGGGCTCTCCAAATGCAGCTAAGTGCTTCTGAGACTCCTCAGTTTAGAAGGGCAACCCCAATGTTCAATTCAATAGGACTTGTTCTCTAGTAAGTGTCATAGCTGTCAACTTTCCCCTTTTTTAAAGAGAAATTCCCTTATTCTGAATAGGATTCCTCGCAAGAAAAGGGAAAAGTTGACAGCT
Source organism: Podarcis cretensis (assembly GCF_951804945.1). Classification (NCBI taxonomy): domain Eukaryota; kingdom Metazoa; phylum Chordata; class Lepidosauria; order Squamata; family Lacertidae; genus Podarcis; species Podarcis cretensis. The sequence goes on from NC_137181.1 coordinate 23,655,647, forward strand.
ATGGTAAGTGTATTTAGGATTAGAATCGTAAATTAAGTACATGCTTAACACCCCCCCCAATCAATGGAACTGAAAACTGCTTCTGTTAGGCCGGATCGTGCCCAAGCGTTTCTAAAAAGCGGGTGGAGGAAGTCAAAAAGTGGATAAAGGAATGCTTGAATGGTAGAAGATGAGTAAGCTAAACCAGGCCTCCGCATCCTGGTGTCCAGTTTAGGACAAGAAAGGGGTGAAAACGTTTCCCAATCTCTTTCCCCCCTCCTCTCTCCCCCCTTCCCATTAATAGAACTTGGCAACCGGCAACAAATCCAAGGCATTAGTGAAATGAAGAGACAAAAGGCCTTTGGAATGGGGAGGGGAGCGGGGAGCCTGCCCTGCTCCAATAATCTGAAATTAACAAGATGTTACCATCTTGCAATCCGCACTTCGAAATGCCGTGAAAGGTTAATATTTATTATTTCACTCCGAAGTTCAGAACTTGGGGTGGGGTGGGGGAGGAATTCAATTAAATATTGTGAAATCGTTTCAAGCTTACTTGGGAGACTTAGACTTTCCTTTTTATTTTTCACCATCAACGTGGCCATTTAATATAGAAAACAGAACCTTAGGGAGCTTTGAACGAGCCCCAGATCAACAGGCCTCATGCGTGTAGAAAAAAAGAGAGAGGAAAACTCAGTTACTTGTCTTAGATTTACCTAATTATTTTGTAGGAGCAAAAGCCTCCAGTTCAAAACCTGGAACTGCTCTGTCCTTTAGCTTTTATGTCCACATGACACTGATGCCTAAACCCTATAACCAATAATAACAACAACAACATTTAACTGGAAGAGCACTGGAATCCATCGGATTTATGTCCAAGTTAAATTGTGTGTTAAGATCTGGGTAAACTACATTCAGTCTAGTTACATGAGCATCATCACCCCCTTAGGAATTAGGAATGTCAGAGTCATTGGTCTTGAAATATGCGTGCAATATTGGAGGAGATCCTATCCTTTTGAAACAAATTTCGAGTCCTCCTCCTTCTGCGTATTGCATCCAAAAGCATCGGCTGCCTTTGTGTATTGGATGCGGATATCCAAGCTAATTGGGGCTGTTTTCGGTCGGCTTCTCAGTCTGAGACTTGTGGGATCTTGAGGTCTTTAAGCCCCTGTCCTGGGGAGTGTTACTCAAAGCGAAATTTAACTTGAGTTCTTATTTGGAAAATCCAGGAAGGGTGGAACTTATTTCTAAGAATCTTTACCAGGGCCTCCTTTTGTGGAAACACCTTCATACAGTAGTGGGAAAAACACACACATGCAAGTAATAACTCAGGCAGCAGCCCTGATGGCGGATTAAGTGGGAAACCTATCTGTTTAGTAGTAGTAGTAGCAGCAGCAGCAGCACAATAATACCTTCGTGGAAGAATTGCTCACAGGGGGAAAGTGTGTTTGCTACTTCTTCATTGTTCCTAGGGAAGGTGTTGTGCCACAGTTGCAGTTTGGGTATTTTCACCCAGTGATGGGAGAAGGGAATGTGGAGGACTTGGCAGGGAGGTGAAGGGGTAACCTAAGGACATCGAAGGAGGAGGGAAGAATCGCAGGAGCCAGAGCGCCTTGGCTAGAATGCTGCCGCCCTTTTCACACTGGAGAGTGTGGAGCGGGGAGGGAAGCAGCGCAGCTTTTTGGCAGCTTTCCGCCAGGCTTTCAATATTTGCAAAACGCATGGGTTACATCATGGGTTACTGAGAAAGTCCTCGTGTGCTAATCCGCTGCTGAGCGTGGGGAACGCGCCAGGGAAGTCAGGCAAGCCGCCTTCCTCTTCGGCCGGCTTCCCGGTGACAGATCCGAGAGTCGTCTTCTGCTTTCATCGCGGAAATAGACATGTTACATCTATCTGGACAAATTAATTTTTTGACGGATTGGTGGCATGATCGCCTTTCAGGATATTTGCAGGGTTCTCTTGAGCTGCAGTAAAGTCCAGAGACAGGAGAAGAAGACACGCGGGGTGAAAGGGAAGCTGGGGGGGTAAAAAAGGAAGAAAAATAGTCCGGAGTCTTAGGCGGAAACCGGGCTTAGAATAATATCTGCTCGCTAGAAGCCCAAGGCTGTCGGCGCATTTTCCCAAGATAATGCCCCCATATTCCAAATGAGCGATCAGAGAACTCCGGTATTGTTAAGGGAAATGAGAGGAAGGGGAATGACGTGGGAGACAAACAAAGGCATTTCTGAATCGGTTTGGGTGATTGACGTTTGGGGGCTTCGTGACTCCAGGGAATAAGACTCATTACCGGGAATACACCAAAACATCAGCCAAGATTAGAACTCTGGATCGCTCCAAAATCCCATTTCGCTCTAAATGATTCCCGGGAGAATATTATCCCTTAAGATAAATAAAATTCCTTTACTAAACATTTTGTGTTTTAGTGCATCAAAAGTAGAGGAAGATGAAATGACTACTATGAGTAGTAGTAATAGTCAGCAGCACTAACAATGATAGCAAAATACTTAATTCGCAAACGTTCTTCCTGGTCCTTTTAGCTACTTAGAAAGAAATTGCACTGAAATCCATATAATTAAATTATTGTTACATGCATGTTAACTGCGGGAAATCTCCTATCTATTTCCCTCTAAAGTGTGTGTTGTGGACTACCAAGAATAAAATGAAATAAAAGGGAGATAAAGTAAACAAATTAATAATTCACAAGCAATAACGACAAAATTAAATATGGGACGGGTCACCTGAATCGTAAGTCTAGATGGGCAAATCTGAGAAGTAATAAAGGCAGAACGTATGTTTAGAACAGGCATACATTGTAAATTAGAGAGTAATTTAAAGGCATTCCATTCAATTTGGATGACATTTTGCAATCTGCAAAGCCCCCCCCCCTCAATTCTTTCGGGCAGGAGAAGACGATTTGTTTGGAGGGGTGGAGGGCAGTTGTCCTGCGATGCATCTCTACAGGGCAGGAAATGGGGCAGAGTTGATGCTGTATTCTTATTGTTTTGCTGTTGTTGATGATAAAGAAAATGATGCCCCCCCCCCAATTCCCTACCACAAGTTGGTAGCGTGCACACTTGCAGCTACTGACTCTTGTCATAGTCCCTTGCAGGACTCGGAAGGCAAATCACGAGAACCCAAAAGGAAGAGGGGGGAAAATATTCCAGATCTTGGAACAACTGTAAAGTGGTTTTAATTTAGAACCTGTTAGTTTCCATGGAGGCGCGTGAAAGGATCAGCCTCAGTTTATCAACCCTTCTGATGTTTCTCCAAAGCTTCTCGGATATCACATCATTTTTTAAAAAAATATTTTTTATTAAATGTTTTCTTGGTTTACAATAGTACGTGTATGGCCTCTTTTTTCCAGGTTGTAAAGTCTTTTCTACCGATCGGTTACATTTGATATGAGACATTAGTGTTGTACGCAGTATAAGGTTGGGGGAGAATAGGAGGGGTGGGGTGCTGAAGCTTATATTATTTTATATGGTGTACGTGTGGGGTTTTGTGTCAACTGGGTAGGTTCTCTTTGTATTCGCTTATTACATTTCCTTGGCTGTGAGAGGGACTGGAGGGGAGCGCCCAGGGTATGGTGGGTTGTTTGTAGTTGGCTGCGGTGAGGTTAGTTCGCATTTGTGGTGGGGGGAGAGGAATTATTGGGTCAAGTAAGCCATATTGATTCGTATGCTGTCGGTGGGTTCTTGCTGTTGTCTTGTTGGGCTGTGTATAGGATAAAAGGGAGCCATACTGGGGTGAAGGCGTGCTCTTCTGTTTCTCCCAGTGTCAGTCTATTGGTTAGATTTTCTAGTAAGGCTGTTTCCCATACGATTTGGTACCAGTGCTCCATGTTCACTCCTGACAGGTCTCTCCAGTGTCTGGCTTATGATATCATATCATTTGGAAAATCTTGGGGTTATTTTTTTATTTAAAAAATAATGCTTTCTTCCCATTATTAATTAAAAAATAGGTGTGCGTAAAGGTCGTGTCACAGGAAAATTAAGATTATTGTCATCTTATCCGAGCTCATTCTCTTGGCTTCACCCACCCACACAGACAATCGTGTCGTCTAATTATTTTCTGAATTAACGGAGAAAGGCTGTTTAACTCAGCGCTGGAGTGCTCGAACAAAGTAAGGACCCTCCTCCCTCGGCGGAATGAATGCGCCAAGCCGACATTCCGCGGGTGGGATGAAGAGGCCTCGTACTTTGCGAAGTATTTCAGTCTATTCGCCTCGGTTTTGTTGGCTGCTGGGCTGGAAGGAGACTGAGGGAGGGGGGAGGAAAGCCCTGGAGCTTGAGCACAGACTCTGGTACGTAAGATCCTTTAAATGAAAGGGTGGGTGGGGGGAGAGAATCCGGCGGCTGCATCAACTTTTTTTGCTGCTTCGGGTGTAATAGATGAATGAAAATATAAAATGGACCCAAGTCAGGGAATTCAGCTTGAAACAGTGTCAAGGTGCCTCGCTGTGGGCTCCTGGGGAAAAGCGAGAGATGTGGACTAAATCTAGGGTGTTTGCCTCCTTAGTTAAGAAGTTCGTATGTATGTATGTATGTCATTGTTTTTCTCCCTTCCGGACGGGCCAGTGGACTCCAGTTGCAGTTTGCCACGTCGAGATGGATCTTCCCAAAAGACCTGTCCGGGTTGCAGTCTAAGGCAGAAGACCAGGGACCCTCCCTGCGGAATACGCGCGCGGGCGGGGGGTTGGCTTCCCAACGTTTTAGGGGGGGGGCAGGGCTCCAGCAAAACCATTAAATCCATAGCTCACCCACATTGTCGTTTAATGTGGATAATAGGCTTTCTGCACCTCCATTCATTCTCCGTTGCCCACACGACGTTCTCCTCCAAATCACTGATTCCTACACTTTCCACTCCCCCAATCCGGACCCCCCCCCCTTTAATACCCTCTCCTTTGCGGGGAATCCCTGGTGTATGAGAAAATCCGGACTGAGGGAGGGGGAAACGTGAGAAGAGGATGCTTTGGTTGGAAAAGAACGTCGTATGGACAACAGAGAATAAATGGAGGCGCAGGAAGCTGACTCGCATCCACTTTAAACGACAGTGTGGACAAGCCCTCGCTGCCCCAGCCGGAGCTGCGCTAGTCCAGAACTTCCACACTATTTCGAAAACTATTTGCAGTCATGATATGGAGCGGGGTGATTCAGGTCGGGGAGGAAAGTGTCCCGCATGCCTTCCTCTTCTGCATTTTGCACATTCCCGAAAGCTTCACCCGTTTCCCAGTAGAAAGGTGTCCCCGGGATCCCTTTTAAATGCACGTGAGGGATTACTAATCCGATTTCCGGAAGGGCAACTCCATGCACGGCGGTATTAGAAAGGATGGGCACTATTGGAGTGAAGCAGTCTGAGATAGGCAGCCGTCCCCCCTAAAAAAAATAAAAGCATTACACGCGCGCCGGTCGCTCAGGCTGTCCAAGGCGGCTGTGCGGACGGAGCGTCGAGCAACGCTGAAGAGAAGCAGTAGAGACGCCGCAGCCGCCTGGACTGACGGCTCCTTCAAAGGTCTCGAGGACGTTTTGTCGTCCTGTACTAGGAAAACGGTACTTTCCCGCATCCCAGAGAAACCAGCATCCATCTCCCACGAGTTGACGTGAGAGCACTGCAGCGATCGGTTTAGACTCCGGGTCCGAGCGAGGCTCTTGAGGAAACAGACGTGGCTGCCGCGTTAGACGGCTCTCTTAAATCTGCACGGGTACTTGGAAGTGAGCCTCTAAAACGACTCAGTGGAGACTTCTTCAGAGTGAAACTAGTGTAGGATCAGGTGTGGAGGCTGGATTTCTTGGAAGTAGACTCCTACAACCCCAGGAAGCTTTACTTCCCTGTAGCAAGGTTGCATGCCTCTCCACCACTCCTTAGGAGGAAGGAGTATTGAATCCAAGTGGAAATCAACGTGTGTTTAGGATGGCACCAGAAGGATTTGTTTGGCTGAGAATGCTAGCCTCCGCGCCCTATCCACTCTTGTTCCCATTTCAGACCCTTGATCCTGAGCGTAGGACTTGCCAAGGAGTCCCCATTAAACTCCCGCCCCCCCCCCCGGTAGCCTGTTCAGGGTTGGCTCGTGGGAGAGAGGAGGAAGGAAATAAGGATCTTCGAGAATCCCGGCTGAGGCAAACTCGAAGTGCCTTAAGTCTCATGGATTTCAACGGTAGATGTTTGCAGCGGGATCCCCATCGGGTCTGTGCGAAATAAAATCCCATTACTAATCAGTGTCCTTTGGACCTGAGCCCTTAGCCAGCGCTTAACTATCCCACTGAAATAAAGGCTCAACTTTGCCGGGATAGATCCCCGCCGAGTATGGTAATTCTCATTGTGTTCAATGGGGCTTACTGGGTCAGAACCAGAGTCACAAGATTCTGGAAACGAGGTAGAAGATTTAATCAATTAAACACCCAGATTATCCACAGAAGGGAATATCAAACAAGCGATTGTTAAGATCGTTTCTAAAAAGGGGACGGGCTGATTTGCAGAGCCCAGGATTCTTACAAAGACCCTGCTAATCGTGTGTGATGTTGAGGCAGATCAGCGTAGCGCTGCGTGTCTTCCTGATACATAAATAAGCGAGTCCCTAAGGAGCCTCAACAGGTCTTTAAAAAGTAAAACAAAAACAAATACGGAACAAAAATGCAGATTTTTGGATCTCTCGTAAATGCATGTCCCTCCGTCCTTTGCATCGGCGCAAAACTGCGCACCTTCTAACCCTAACAAGTCGCCTTCGATGCTCCCAGGTAAGCGAGTTTAGGGCCACGGCGAAGCACAGCGTCAGCTATTGGCATAATTTCGTTGTAACACCAGGGGAACCGCAGGCGTCTTATTTATTTCCTTTCCAGCACAGTACAAGATCTCGTTCAGGCAGGATCCCGTATCAACGCTCCGCTCCGCTGTGTGGGCTCCGGCGCGAGCAATTAACAGGCTCTGTCTCTCAGGCATTGGAGAGGAGAAACGCGGACCGGCAGCGCCCCCTGCAGGCCATTGCCTCCTTGCAGCCAAGGCTTTCCTCTTAAAGGGGAAGTTGCTCTTAAGGTGGACTGGTCCCAGTAGCAGAGCAATAATAATAATAATAATAATAATAATAATAATAATAATAATAATAATAATAATAATAATAATAATAATAATAATAGCAAAATCCCTTCATTCTCAGCAGATCGTTTTCATTACGGCTCGTCCGCGGTATTGATCCCCTCCAGGACTCTACCCGTCTCCTTTTAATAAGAAGGATTCCCTCTTCCGCCGCTCCCGCCCCGCGAAAATCTTCAGATATCCGCACGGTTTGCATTTCCCTCTGTTTTTATTGCTTTGATATGGCATGTGTTGCTGACTTTATTAAGTTGGCTCAGACTGTTGCTTCCCTTTCCCTTCAATCTGATGTAAGTAAATCAATAAGGACAGATATAATAGGGCGGGGAAGGGGATGGGGGGGGGGGGGAAGGAGACCGGAAGGAGACAAGAGCAGAAAAACAGACTGATCGCTTCTTTATTCTTGTTTAGTCTTAAAGCAGGAAATTTGTAGAAACTTGGCATTTATATAACGCTTTGGAACAGTCATGTTGCAGAACTGGAATTCCTTTCATCACCCCTGACCACTGGCCATGCTGGCCGGGGCTGAAGGGAGCTGGAGTCTCCAAGCCCAGCTTTAGAGTGCCCAAGGAACTCCATTATAACCAACCTGGCGCCCTCTAGATATCGTCGGACTCCAACTCCCATCAGCCCCACACTCAGCGTGGCCAAAGGTCAGGGATGATGGGAGTTGTGGTCCAGCAACATCCGGAGAGCATCACCTCGACGACCCCCGGACTTTTCCTAGACCTCCTCTTCATTTAAGAGCATGGCACTGTCACGCCCATGTGGCAGAAGATGGATGGGTGGTGGGCAGAGGGTGGCTCCAGCAAGGCCAGTTTCTAGGGCAGGAAGGAGCGGCTCCAGTTGTGGCTTTTCCCGGCTCACAGCTTGCAGTCCCGGCGGCTCTGCTCTGCTACTCTGGAATAGAAACACCATTCGCCTGCAGACAGTGTCCTCTTCGTCTCACCACCTCAGCCCAACCCTTAATGAAAACGAACTTTCTCCTGCTGCTCCTCCGGCGTGGGGTAGTGCTTAGAGTGTCGAATTAAGGACCTGGGAGACCCAGGGTCCGGATCCCCACGGGGCCATGAAACTCGCTTTGGGCTACTCAGGGCCTCTCTCTCGCTCTCCTACCTCATAGGAGGATTAAATGCACGGCCCCTTGAGCAGCTTGCAGGAAAAGGTGGGATATAAGCGCAACAAATAAATGACAAATATCGCGCCCCGGCCAAGGTTCCGACGCAGCCTCCACCGTCCACCTAGCGAGTTTGCCACCGATTTCGGACGGGTTCCAGCGGGGTATAGATGGGGATCGGCATTAGTGGGCTATGGAGAAGCACGTCCCTCCGTCCGCAAGCAGGTAAGCCGAGGTCAGGAGGCACGTCCAGGAAACGAATCGCGGAGCTGAGTCTTGTGGAGGCATGGACGAGGACGCGAAGCTAAGAAGAGCTGGTGCAGCATCAGTCCTAGGTGCCTGTGAGGAACACCGAAGCAGCCCTGAGCCCTCTCCCCTCCTGCGGTTTCCAACGACTGGTCTTCGGCAGCATCCGCCACAAGTCCAGATCGACGCTGGCATCGGGCTCGCGAGGAAGTCCTTCTGAGAGCCGTGGGCCTTGCTTAAGCTGGGGCAGGATGGCAGTCTGCCCCAGCGAGAAGCAGGCTGCAGAACCAGCCGAGGAAGGAGCCGCACAGCGCGGCCAGCCAGCTGCTCCTCCCGGGGATGCGCTTGCTGGACCAGCCCGGCGCGCCCAGCCCAGCCCGGATCTCCACGGCCCCGACGGCAACTCGGCACCTGCTGCCCCCCTCTCCGGCCCCAACAGCTCCCGGTCGGTCCTGAGCGCAAGCTCGGCTGCCGGGACCCGGCGGGTGAATCCCCCTGCGCGGCCGACGCTGCCTCCTTTTTCCGTGGGCAGAAAGGATGGGCGAGGGCCAGGCGGCTCGCTGCCGTCGAGCCAGGAAGCGGGGCAGCCGAGCCGCGCCAGGCTAGCAAGATCCGACGCCGCCGAGATGCAGGAGAAAGCAAGCAAGAAGACGCCGCTGGTCCTCGCTTCTTGCCTGCGTCTCTGTCTCTCTCTCCGGCTGCGCAGCCTGCAGAAGAGGAGCAGCGCGCGGGCTGCTTCCCGGGGCTGCGCCAGGGCTGGCACCGCGCCAGCGGCTGAGCGCTCCGGGGAAAGAGCAGCCGGCCCCACCGCCTCCCTCCCTCGCTCGCTCCCGCTCCCCCCAGAGCTCCGGCGGCCAGTTAACCCTTTCCGGACGCCTCTCGCCTTCCCTGGCACCCGCAGAAAAACAGCCCTGTGGCACGTCGCTGCTGCTGCTGCTGCTGCTCCTCCCCTCCCGATCCTCTTGGATTCGTGCCAGCTCCGGCGAGTTTTTAACGAGCATCTCAGCTGACGCGAACAAGCCGCTGCGTTGGCTGCAAAGCGTGGCTGGTGTCCCTAAGCCTTCCCTCGCTCCCTCCCCACTTTCCCCTCTCGCCTCCTGACATCGATCAGTTCCAGGGTTCCTCGGCCTCGGGACACGCAGGCTAAGCCATAATGGAAAGAGCGCCTCTGGCAACGTGCTGAGTGCTTTCCCTTCTCTGTATGAACCGTAGCCTATCCCACGTATCGACTTGGGTCAAGGGTCGGGGGATACGGTCGCATCGGCAGGGTGTGGATCGTACGCAGCTCTCTCAGGACCGAACCAGGGACCAGCTTCCCTTTCAAGGGACCGAACCTCTTTCCGAGGCTGACCCGTTTTTCTCCGCAGGCGAAAGATCTGAACGGAAAGTACATAGGCGAATAAGGTCTATGGCAGGGGTTACACCACCTCAAGTGCCCTCCAGTAGTTTCGGACTACATTGTCCATGCTGGGTGGAGCTAATGGAAGTTGTAGTCCAAAACACCTCGATGTCCCCTACTTGGTTTATTTAGGGAATGGGAGCCTAGAGAGCATCACCCTGATGCTAATAGCAGCTTGAGAACAAAGACCTCTGCAGGGCCAAATTTCTTCATCCCTAGCCTAATAATTCTCTTTGAACTTTTCCCTCTTCCAGGAGAATATTCCATTTTGCAGGGGAAGGGGAAGAGGAAGGAGGCACTGAACACATTTCTAAGGCTTGTTAAAAATGATATGCAGCTAAAATCTGGATACCCGGAGAATATAAAGTGTAGTGGAGTTCTAGGAGCAATTGACACCACAACTAAAATAGCGAAAGTGTAACTGGGTTAAGTAGCTTTGGGTTCTGCCTTTTGCAAAAAGAGGATCAGACAAATTCATGGAGGACAAGGCTATCAATTACTGTACTCTCTCCTCCCAGCTCCCTCCAGTAACTGGTATTTAGAAGCAGATTGCTTCTACAATGGAGGTAGAACATAGACACCATAGTTAGTAGCAGAGGGGAAGAACAATGGTGCAAAACTTCAGCAAAGCAGGTAAAAATATTATACAGTGAGCTAATTGTGAAACAACTGTGGAAATGTCTTTACCTGATGCCAGAATGACGTCAAAGTTGGTCCCAGGAGATCCTCACTTGGGTAGGCCATATCATTATCATGACTGAAAAGGTACTCTCTATGTTTGGTGGGAACTGTTCAGGGCTTTATAGGTAAACACTGACACTTTGAACTGTGCTAAGAAGCCAACTGGTAGATTAATACAGGGGAGTTGTGATCTGAGTGCAGCAACTGGTGGGTTTCTTCCACTCATTTATTCCTCATGGAAAATCTTTTCTTGGGAAGGGAACTTTGCAAACCAGTGGCAAACTTTTCTTCTAAGAGCACCGTCCTTTTAAAACAACAACAACAACAACAACGGATGGGCCAGGGGTTGTTTTGCTGCTTTCATGAAAGGACTTCTGCTCTCTCCTTTGGAGCCCTATGGGCACCAATAAGTTGACAGTGCAAATCAAAGCAACCACTTACAATGTCCCTACAGGCTTGACTTCTGCTGAGTCAGATTTGATGGGGATTCTTGGGCATCCTACTATAGTTTTCTTTTGATTCCTCCCCCTAATCGTGCGCGCCACACACACACACAGTGGTATGTCCTCAGCATAGGAGATTAAATGGCCTGTGATCTGTCATGCTTTACTGTGGCTTGATGAGTAGATGGGGAGTTTGTTTATTTATGCTTTTCTATTAAAAAGCATTGCAGACAAAACAGTGCTACTTTTTGTAGTAGCTACTACCTCTAGCTACTGTAGTACAGTGCCTCTGATACCCATCCCACACAGTCAGTCTAGGCCGTTAGCCCCAGAGACATCCAGTAACAGTAACAATAACAGTAACAGTAACAGTAGTAGCAGTAATAGTAGTAGTAGTAGTAGTAGTAATAATAACAACAACCCTCCCAGCTTTCTGCATGGAATTCAATAACCAACAGACTTTCAAATTTAATTTTGCAACTTCATTATGTTACATTGCTAGCTTCTCATGCAGCATTTGGAAGAGAATGGTGATTTATTTATTTTGCATTGCCCACATTTTCCTGCAACAGTTTCCCCCTGAATTGTACCTAATAACTGAGCTTCATCCCAGCCTGAGGTTGTTTCAGAGTGTCCCCCCCCCTCCCAGGCCCCCCTGCCCACCTTTAGGAAAATGAAAGGGTATGCGCTGCAGGGTGTACATGGGCATTACACACCTGTAATTAATCTAACGAACTGCTGGTAATGTGAGCCCCCCCCAAAAAAAAACCTTCATAGGTCTACAGCTGAAACAACAATTATTTGGCAGTAAAATAAACGTCACCCCTTGTGGTGCCCCCAGACGTACAAGTGAATTACAACAAAGTACATTCATGGTGTGCGTGTATGGTGCTAGGACATTCCTGCTACATCATTTAAATAAAGGGCCCGGTGATAATTGATGCGCCAGGGGACTGTCAGAGGGGAGCATGGCACTCAAGAGATGAAAAGGCTCGACTGCCTCCACGCCTCCTCCCCCCACTCTCGAAAAACCATGCGATTCCCATTAACCCTTCCGGGCAGCTGAAAGTCCTCTTCTGTGATCGGGAAAAATAAATTAAACTGAGTTCCAATTGCTCTTTGCTGCTTAGTGATTTGTTGTGAGTTGTGCTGTCGTTTTTTAAAAAGCGATTGTGTTATTTTTAAACTTTTTAGGTCTTCTTTTTCTCTTATATTTGATTTTGTTGCAAACCGCCCTGCGGCTCGTGCAAAGGGCGGCATGCAAATGAAATCCATATATTTTGATTGAGACTGCCGGAGTTTGGCTTCCCGTTCCAAAAGAGCTGAGCTCAGGCTCTTTCTGGCAGGTTTCCATCTAGAATTCCAAATATTCAGAGGCGTTCAGATTGCGGATGGGGTGAAGCATTGGGTGTGAGCTGGGGAAATACTGCTCTGTTGCTATTTCCAGTCTAATCGTAAAATCACTCGATTTCACACATTTTAACGACCTCCTTACAGAGCTGGCAGATGGGGATCTACTGGTAGATAGCAGAGTGCTTTGCAGCAGAGCAGCAAATATCTTGGCTTCCCGCTGCTTAACAACAGCAGCAACAGAAAGCTTCCAATTAGGCTGCAAAGGCGAAGGGAGTTTAAGCTTAGGGGGGAAACCTGGAGTGGATTTTTGTGTGGGAGAGCAGTGAGCTGAGTTCTGGAACTGAAAACAAATTCCTGGACTGTGCATGTGCTTGGAGGCAACTTGCTCCTAATTCTAAGAGTATTTTTTCCACCTCTCCACTATTTTGCATCTGGCTTAGGCTGCTGGATTTTGGGGATCAAATAAAAAGAAAGGAATAAAAGAAAAGCAGATGCCAGAAGTCTGTGCTGGAATTACTCCACTCCACTTCTGACAACAGCTGGCAAATTCATTTAATGTGATCCTGTGAATTGTGGGCATCCTACAATTTTGAGCATCACATGACAGGACAGATTCTGAAATAAAGATGTGCTCTCCCAAGCCCACAGTCCCAGGATGTTTGCACTTCTGTGTCTCAGCGACACTTATGCTGGCTTGGTTATGTCCACAGAATACCAAGGACGTTCTCTATGGGGAGCTGGCTTCAGGCACCAGGCCTGTTGACAGAGCAACTCTGTGTTACAAAGTAAAAGGTAAAGGTAAGGGTAAAGGAACCCCTGACCATTAGGTCCAGTCGTGTCCGACTCTGGGGTTGCAGCACTCATCTCGCTTTATTGGCCGAGAGAGCCGGCGAACAGCTTCTGGGTCATGTGGCCAGCAGGACTAAGACGCTTCTGGCAAACCAGAGCAGTGCGCGGAAACGCCGTTTACCTTCCTGCCGGAGCGGTACCTATTTACCGTATCTACTTGCACTTTTGATGTGCTTTCAAACTGCTAGGTTGGCAGGAGCAAGGACCGAGCAACTGGAGCTCACCCCGTCACGGGGATTCGAACCGCCGACCTTCCGATCGGCAAGTCCTAGGCTCTGTGGTTTAACCCACAGCGCCACCTGCGTCCCAAAGGTGTCTGCAAATGTGACACGAAGGCTGGCAACTTCAACTCTGCCATGTGGGAACCCCTTGCAGATACCTGCAGTGCCTGGAGATAGTTAGATCCTGTATCCACAGCAGTGACCAGAGGAGGAATGACTGCTGGGAGGAGCGCAGATATAAGAAACAGTATGGTACATTTGCAGCAGCACAACCGGACGCCTTCATCTGCCCCACCTGCAACAAAACATGTCTTTCCCATATCTGTTTCTACAGCCACAGCAGGCGCTGCAACCTTCCAGCATCTTGACCTCACCCCCAAAGGTGCACACCTCCACTGTCTCCAGAGACAGATGGATGCTAACAACAACAACAACAACAACAACAACAACAACAACAACAACAACGTGATTAAGGATACAATCCTGTGTTTGGGAGTAAAAAGGTAAAGGTAAAGGTACCCCTGCCCGTACGGGCCAGTCTTGCCAGACTCTGGGGTTGTGCGCCCATCTCACTTAAGAAGCCAGGGGCCAGCGCTGTCCGGAGACACTTCCGGGTCACGTGGCCAGCGTGACATCGCTGCTCTGGCGAGCCAGAGCCGCACACGGAAACGCCGTTTACCTTCCCGCTGGTAAGCGGTCCCTATTTATCTACTTGCACCCGGAGGTGCTTTCGAACTGCTAGGTTGGCAGGCGCTGGGACCGAGCAGCGGGAGCGCACCCCGCCGCAGGGATTCGAACCGCCGACCTTTCGATCGGCAAGTCCTAGGCGCTGAGGCTTTAACCCACAGCGCCACCTGCGTCCCTGTGTTTGGGAGTAAACCCACTGAATTTGGTGAGACACATTTCAGAGTAAACATGGAGCGTGCTGTTAAAGGAATGGGAGTTTAATAACGGTGGAACAGGACCCATTTAGCAGATTTGGGGGTTCAGAGCAGGGAACAAGATTCAGGAAGGCATATAGGAAATGAGATCAATTTTTTCCCCCTTTTCCATTCTCTTGGAACCTTCATTCACCATGCTACACGCACTGTGTTTTTGAAAGTTTCAATTTCTTTTAACTAAGATAAAAAATTCTGCAGGTCTGGAGAGCTCCCCAAACATGTGGGGACATTGTCACATTTTTGGTTGGCCCCATTATGTTTCCAAGGGACCACCTATGCCCCATATTAGAGGAATAATGGTCATAATGCTCTATGGAACCACTATCTCTGGAGGCAGTATACCACTGAACACCAGTTGCTGCGAAGCAGCAACAGGAGCAGGAGCCTTTCTGCCTTGCCTGTGGACTTCCCACAGTTTGTCATTTTGCGACATAGATCAGGTAAAAGGTAAATGACCCCTGGACGGTTAAGTCCAGTCCTTAGTTGATCCAGCTGGGCTTTTCTTACATCCTTATATTAGGCAGGCAGACAGGGGTGGGGAACCAGTGGGGAGCCTCAGGCCTGCTTAGAGCTAGAAGGAAGACAGGAAAGGGCAGACTGAGCTCTGCTAAGGATTTTGACAGCAGGAAAGAGCATTCAATACATTCTTTCTCTGCCCAGCATGCACACACAAAATTTTACATGTGCATGTCTAACAATTATTTAACCCTAAATCTTCTTTGTAAATAACTGTTTCAATGTTATCAAAAGAGAGAAGTTTGAACTATAGTAAATGGGTAATTACTACTGATAAAAGATGGAAGGCTGACAGTAGTTGGCTTCAAAGAACATGTACCTCTCCAGTTACAAAGCCGATTAAAGACCATTGAGGCCACTGTGTGGGAATGTTTACAGTGGAATGTAATGCCATTTGAAATACCCAGTTTTAAGTAAATTAGTACAAAAAAAAATGGCTCTGTTTTAAAATCCAGTTGCCCATAAACTTTGGCCCAAATCATCCATCAACAAACACACAAGTCATTTACCCTGCCTGGGAAAGTTTGTGTGCTGCTTTTGACAGACATGTCATTTTAGGTCCAATTCCCATGTTTTAAGCTCAGGATGTACCTCTAAACTTTTCTAGCGTGTGCCACATATCTAGTATAAGCTGCAGCATTTCACTTGGCAGGCTCAGCATTAATGCTGGATTACAACCCTCATAGCTTCCAGCCAGAGTCAGGGATCAGGGATCAGGGATCAGGGATCAGGGATCAGGGATCAGGGATCAGGACCAGATCCAGATCCAGATCCAGATCCAGACCCAGACCCAGACCTTTAGAGGCCCTAAGCACAGAAAAGGTTGTGGTGCCCCCCCATGTAATTCAAAATAAAAACAATACTAAACTGTAAAATAAAACTTTTTTTAAAAAAAGCTAAAAGCTAAAACATAGATTTATTGCAATACCCAACAGGATCATATTTCCTTGCATCGCTTTGATCTGCATTAGTTGGATGCCCCCTAGTTTAGGTGAGTAAAAGTAATAGAAAGAACAGAAAAATGGGGGAAGAGTGTGTAATGAAGTCTAACAGAGGCCCGATTTTCCCCATGAAAAATGTTTTTAAAATAGCGAATGTCAAATTCTTAAAAGAAAAAGACCTCTCTTTTTTTGGTGACCTTGCTTTGCTGGTGCCCCAAGGAAGTGTTGAGATTGCCTATTAGGTAATCCAGCACTGTGAGGGATGATGACAGTTGGAGTCTGACAACTGAAGGGTCACAGGCTAGTTAACCATGCTCTAGACCAGCCTTTCTCAGCCTTGGGTCCCAGATATTGTTGGATTACAAATCCCATCATCCATAGCTAGCAGGACCAGTGGTCAGGGATGATGGGACTTGTAGTCCAACCACATCTAGGAACCCAGGGTTGGGAAAGGCTGCTCTAGATGCACACACACACACTACTCACCACTGTAGTGGTGGAGGGAAACAATGCATGTAACTTTTAGATTTGGCCCTCAGCCTAGTCTAACATCAACATTCAGTAACACAGTTTCAGAGAACGATACAGAAATACCCAGACCACTTCAAGCTGCACCCATCTTGTAATCAGAGAAAGATTTGGATCCCAAAGCAAGCAAGCCTGAAAGTATTCAGTTACTTGACCTTTGAAGGGAACTTGGAAATGCAGGCTACTGAACCATTTCAGACTTGCATGTTTTTGGATTCTCATTTTCTCTGATGAAGACCTGGATGCAACTTGAGACTGCTGGGGCTTTTCATATGATTTTCTCCATCACGTGTGGTTTGGCACTCAGTTACTGACTACTGATTTTTCTGCTCTGTGTCTCAGTAGAGTGCAACCCTCCTGCTGGATTGCATTATGTGTCTAATATATTGTAGTGCGGGGGCACAGATAAATGTATTAAGCGGCACTAGTATTGTGTAGGCAGCCACGAGAATATTTGACCTTTCCCTAAACATGAACACACAATACAAGCTTTACTCGAGCGAAGGAAAATGAATGTGCACTGAAGTGGCTACAAACAATTGCTATTGTGTCTATAAAGGAGAAATGGAAGGGAAGTTTTGGGAAGGGACCTTGACTCGGTGGCAAAGCATATTCTGCATGCAGAAAGTCTAGTTAAAAGGATGAGGGAACCTTTGATGGGAAATACCTCTGCCTCTGCCTTGGGCCCTGGATGGCTACGTCAATCAGAGTAGAGCCAGGGTAGCCAAAATGGTGTCCTCTAGATGTTGTTGGACTCCTAACTCCCATCAACTCCAGCCAGCATGGTCAATGGTTAGGGACAATGGGAGTCCATCAACACCTGAAGGGTGCCATGTTGGTTAGACAATCAGAGTAGATGCCAAAGAGTTTGACCTGATATGAGATAGTTCCTCGGGTTCCTATCAATAAGGGTTTGGTTTATTTTTCTCCCGTTGCTGGGTTCCTGCTCCTGCCAACCTAGCAGTTCGAAAGCAAGTCTAAGTGCAAGTAGATAAATAGCTACCACTCTGGCAGGAAGGTAAACGGCATTTCCGTGTGCTGCTCTAGTTTGCCAGAAGCGGCTTAGTTATGCTGGCTACATGACCCGGAAGCTGTACGCCGGCTCCCTCGGCCAGTAGAGCAAGATGACCGCCGCAACCCCAGAGTCGGTCACGACTGGACCTCATGGTCAGGAGTCCCCTTAACTTTTACCTTTATTTTTCTATTCACATAAAATTGAGGTAGGGGTCAGTAACTAGCAGACCATGGACCACATCAGCACCCCAAGTCATGCCTTCTGCCCCCTCCTCCATTTATCAGTCCCAGAGTTAAAAAGGAGGTGTAGATGAGTTAAATCTGCAACAGTAATACTTTGCAGCAGGGCAGTTTCACAGTGAAGCCCACCCCTCACATTTTTTTTTGTCAAAGTAGCCAATTGGCAAGACTAATTGCTGATCAAGGTGTTGGATATCACACAATACATGTCTGTAAATATTGGTAATAATATTTTCTAAGGTGCTCACATATTACTTTTGATTATACTTATTTTTGAGCCGCATTGTGTACAGAGTGTCACAAAACGGGAGCAATTTTTTTTAAAAAAAAGGGAGACCATGTTTTGAAAATCAAAATTTCAAGCTGCTGGATTGTTTCTTGAGAGATGTAGCAAAAAACGATAGTGATGGATGAGCTAGCTAAAAGCCAGAGTAATGTGGTGATTTTATAGCCGTATTCTTTAGGAGTTAATGTAGTTAGATGTTCATCTAAGAGATTATGAATTGGAGAAAGGGGATGTTTTCACAGGCCAAAAGTGGTTTCTGGAGAGCAGCATAAAAGCCATGTGGAATAAGCCATAAGAGCTCATAATTTCGCCATAAGTGCACAGTCAAAGATAGAGCAACATGTTTTATTTTGTTAAAAATGGACAGTGCATGTCAGCTGCAAGGAGCTGTTTTTAAGAGCTGTGCTAACATAATAATAGCATTTTAGAGGGAGAAAAGGTTACATGGTACATAAAGGCCCTCACAGCTGCCTAACAAGTAGTCTTCAGAATACTCACAATTCCCAGGTTCAAGTCATTAATGCAATTTTACATTCCACTTCAAGCGTGAGGGACTGTGCAGTTCACAAACTGTTCAAGTGTGTGTACATGTGCCGGAGTGTATTTATTCTCAGATTAATGCGCCTAACATGGTTGAAGAGCAGCTAGCCCCCCCCCCAAAGAGATGGGAATGGAAACAAACACACACAAAGCAATGCCCCTTTTTTCTCCATACAGCAGTTTGGTTCAAGTATCCAAGTGTGTTTCAAAAGCACGCCAATCTGAGGAACAAGGACATGTCACTGGATTGTGTCACTTCTAAGGTGTACACTCCTGCAGTAATAATCACTAATGCAGTGAAACGGATCACAGGTATGCCATCCTTGGGATCCCTCGAAAACTAACCAAACCTATTGTTGTCTGAAAATGGGTGTGTACAGTGCAGCTGATTTGAATGCTGAATGGAACACAGCAGTGGGCAGCCTGAGTTAGTTCTATCAGACCTGGGTGCCTGCCCAGAAACCCTAGAGTGAGAGACTAGGGTGATGTCAGCCAGCAGGTTCAAGGAACCCTATTTGTTGTGAGATTTGGGGGTTGATCTGTGAGTTTGTTTGGACCTTGGGTAAGAGCCATGGTAGATGGGTGGAGGCTGAGACATGCTGAGTGGTGAATTGTGTCAGAAGAAGGCATTTGTATCTGTGTTTATTTATTATTGGTTTGTATTAATGGTTTTATTGTGTGTTTTTGTAACATTTTTCTGTTTTTCTAGTTTGCTGTACACCACTTCTGTCTGTCTGTCTGTTTGTCTGTCTATAAAAATTGCTGAAATAGAAAATGGCATCTAATCTATATTTCTTGTTCTCATGTCTACACGGGAAGGGCTAGTTATTTTAACCCCCTCTCAATGGAAACCCCCTCCCCCAAATTAAAATATATTCCTTTTAGATAGAAATCAAACTCCCAATTAAATAGTCATGTGGTTTTGTTTCCCCTGCTTAGGATAATCCAGATAACAAAGAGCAGATTTAGCCAACAAGAAATTAGAAATGCTAGAACCGCTTCCCAGCTATTAGTTTACACAGACTACAGACTACAGCTGAGGAAACTAGGTGAAGCATCTTTACTTTCTCAATGAAGAATCAGAGGAGAGAAGACCAAATGCAGACATCATGTTTCAAACATTCAGCCAAAGAACTATAACCATATAATTGAGCGTGGGGAGCACATGACATTTTCCAGCTTGAGATCTGCATTCCCTTGTTGGTAACCTGCTGGAGGTCACCTGCCATGGTGGGTGGGGCCCCGAGGCAAAAGTGGATGGAGCAACAGGTGTAACTCTTCCTTTTGTAGGGTAGGTTGCATTTCAGTCAGAGGATTCTACCCTGAAGAGGGTGCTGAGCAAGACTGGCTAGAGGTTGTGTCCCAGGGAGAGTTCAAAGGACCAGACAAAAAGGCCAGGAAGCTTGCATTTGCTCCTTGGTCCTGAGGTTCCCCACCTCTGATAGAAACCTCATCTATACTCTTCAGTTGGTCTCCATTGGCTAGTCTGCTCCTAATTTGTACCTAGCAACTGAGCCTTCAAAAGTATATATCTGGAGAATGAAAAGGCAACTGACTTCATTGTGGGGGAACCTTAGAGTATTGCTAAATTTATAGGACAAAGGAGTATAAGAAAAAGACATAATTTGTCACCTAAATGTGTTTTCTGGGTGTTATTGTTACCCTCTGCTCTCTGGGTGATAGTTCAACATTTTTGAAGCTAAGTTTTCCAGCACTCTTGAATAGGAAGTTGGTCAAGCTGTTTGCGCTCCTGAGCTCTTAACTTTTTGATGGATTTTGGAAAAGTATGTAATTCAGTCACTCTCTAATTAATCTCTCTTCAAACTCTCCCACTCAACATGCCCCAAGAGGAGAGCATCCCCATCTGGGGCATACCCTGTACCAGGTCAAGGGAAAACCCAGGAGAGGCTCAAAGGGTTATCAAGTAGCAACCGTGTGTCAATAGCGCCATTGTTCCTCTGTTCGATTCATCCCATCTGTCATTCAAGGGAAACCCTACCTCCCATTCTTACATTATTAAAAGACATTCTCAAAAGATCCCTTTACAGCCCTCAGAATTATCTTTTCAATGCCCCCAAAGCGATCCCAGAGTGTTATCTTGAAAGCATCTGAGCTGCTTAGCCTGTCTTTAGATGCTTTGCAAAGAGTTACCTGTGTCTAGTCAATGGCCATGAAGGAAAATGGGGTGTTTAACGTGCTGTTCTGGCAGCCTGTTCGGAAGGAGACCAGGTGTATTCTGCTCTTGGCATAAATTTCACTTCCTTCTCCTCCTGGATTACAACAGCTGCTTCTCTGATGAGCTCCAGGTGGCAAATCTTGGTAGGCCTGGTACCAACCTGTTAATATCCAAATGAAAGAATAAACCTCTTTACTGACAGCCCCCTTCTTTTTCTTTTTAATTAAGCTTTAAACTGGGGCAAAAGGCATTACAGAGCACCAGGCTCTGTCTTCATAATGCTGACTTTAATTATAGACAGAGGCATATCTACAACAATCTCTCGCACTCTTGGCAAGGAGCTATATCGCCGCCCCCCCCCGTCCCTTGTGTCCTTGTGGTACTTACTTTTGAGTAGACATGCACAGGATTACACTTTAAATCACATCAGCTGCCCCTGTTTAATTTGCTGCTCAGCCCACAGAAAAGGGAACTTTAGGAGTGTTGGATTTGAAATGGTTTCATTTTTAAGGCTGTTCACTTAGGCAGCTATCATTCTTATATTGTTTGGCGTCTGAAATAAGAGGCAATAGGGTTGCTGTGTGTGACGCTGACTGGCTGTAGTGAAGAAAAATAATAATGATTCTGTATACCTGTTTAAAGGCATCGGTTTATTTATTGTTCTCTCCTAGGCCTGAACTCTAGAGGATGTTGAGCTCAGAGCTCTTTTTTCCTTAACAGTTTTGTGGGCTGCACTTAATGTTGGCTCTCTTGCATGCAGTTTAAAGGAGAGGTTAATGGCCGTGATTGTAGAGGAGTTCTCCTTCTCCATGGAGGTGAGAGACAACTTTGCCTTTTGTGATGTGTTCCATTGGCCAGTCTTTCAAAGGGTTAGGGTGTGTCACTGCAGCTGCTGCATCAAACAGATTAAGTTAATATGAACTTCAAAACTAGCCCTGTCCTCCTGTTCACAAAACACTTCAAACACAGCAAGGCATGTCATCTCCCAGATGATTGAGGCTAATCCACTTAATCTGCCCCCCTCCATCTGAATGCAAACTACTGGGACATACCCAATTACATCTCTTCAGTCAAAACAAACTCTTCATTCCAAATACTTCAGTCAGTTTTTAATAAGAGCTTTCCAGCTCTTTGCAAGTATCAGCCAAGCTTCCTAACCCACAAAAATAGCTCTGGGAACACTGCAGGAGATGGGGCGGCTACACTCATTTCTGGCAGAGTGCCATCAGCCCTGGTCCATTTAAAAAATATTAGGCCACTTCCCTTCAGAGTTTCTACATGTACTTAAGAGCAGCAGTAATGAAACCAGGGTCATCTGTTGGTGAAATGATTATTTTGTCCTCAGTGTCCCACAGATGCACTGAGGTTTGAACACTCCGCCTTGCCTTCATTATTTTAGACAGAGTTGCACAGATATGTAATTAAGGAGGGAAATATGTCCAGCCTTGTCTAGCAGCAAAACAGAAGCAGACGTGCAAATATCTCATTTTGTAATACGTCCAGGATTGTCTGGACTCAGTTTAGTGAAGAATTAACTGTTTTGTACTGCAGCCTGAACAACTGACTAACAGCACTCTGAAAGTTGATATTTCAAGTTCCCTCGGGTATTGGCCCAGCTGTAGGTTGACTGCATGGTCTTGATGTGAGCAATACTCCACCAGGCTTACTTCTGCTCTGTGTTAGGGCCGGCCTTACCATTGGGCAAAGTGAGGCAATTGCCTCAAGCACCTGGCATGTGGAGCAGCAGATTAGCCCCCACAGCACCTGCTGCTTGCCTGCACTGGCTTGGCTGGCCCTGCCACTGCCTGGCAACACCTTCCCTTCCCTCCCCTCTCCCCATTTCTTACTCTAGGAAGATCAAAGAGGGTCCTTCCTTGGAGACAGAAGAGTTCTAAGCTGGATAGCCACGAGAATGCCTGCATCATGCTGCCTGGCCTTTCCCAAAGCAAGAGAGGGACATGGTGGGAAGCTAAAGCAATGGCATAAAAAGTAATGGTAGTAAGTTAAGGGAAGCTGCCACCATTGCCGTGGGGAGTATTAGCCATGAGGGCATCAGCAGTGGTGTGATCTCTTGCACTTACCCTGCTTTGTGTTTTCCAGCCTTTTTCACTCCTGTTCCCAGATCCTGGTTCTTAGCCTTTACTCTGGTTCTCCCTAGTACCAGCTGCCATTTTTTGATTGTCCACCTCATTTCAACCTTCTCCTGACCTTGGCACTGTTAGAATTCAGGCTCGGTCAGAGGTATGTGCCTATCTCTCCAGGCACCGGCTGAATTCTTTTGACCTCCCTCCGGCGACTCCCGGCAGGAAAAACACACGAGGTCCGTTCCGGCGATTTTCCTCAGGCTGTGAGAAAAACACACCAACTGCTTCTCCTCCTCCCTGCTCCCTGCATATCCCCAGGGAGGGGAATCAGACTCAGACAGAAATGTATCTTACATGCTTTTATTCCTGTCTTTAGCAGTCATGCAGTGAAAGATGTCTGCTCTCTTCAACAAACAGAGAGAAACTCCAAACTCCACCCATGTACATCCTGTACAGGTCATATAACACACACTGAGCTCACATCCTGTGCTCAATAAGGAGAATGGACTGCCCCTTTGTTTCCATGGCAACAGTCACATACATCCTGTCTGGCTTTGCAGCCACAAGCAGCTGACTGAGCTGCTAGAGCCTTTGCTTGCTGCAGCATTGCTGCTTTAGAATAACAGGCACTACCTTTGTATAAACTCAGGTTCTGCATGTGAGCTTCCTATAGGCATCTGGCTGGCCACTGTGAGAACGGATTGCTGGCCTAAATGGGTCTTTGGCCTGATGTAGAAGAACTCTTCTGATACTCCTATGCCCACCTCTGATCTAAAGCATTTTGCAACCATGAGATAAGAGAATTCCCCTGTGCTGGTGATCCATGGTGGGGGTTTTTTGAGTAAATTTATCATAAATCAGTAGTGCCACCACATGCTACAGCCTATAGTAGACTGCATCTTGACTCCTTCAGAAGAAGAAGAATAGGTTTGTTCTTAGCTGTGAAGGAACAACTTGTGATGGCAAAATAGCTGCAAGTCCTACTCAACACCCCCAAGAATTTTGACAGTGATCTCTATTGCAATGTCTATTGCTGTTATTTCGGTATCTTGATACTTTAATGTCTTTAAGCCATTTCTGCTACCACTAGATACTTGTTTTACATAAAAACATATCATCTTAAATTCTCCTTTTGATAATTGTTTTGCATCTTCTTCCCCTTCTGTTTATTCAGCCCTGACACCTGGCTTTTTATTTGAGTTGATGATATGCCTCCCTCTTCCATGTCTGTTCAGAATCCGGAAACTTTTTTTATATGAAAAAAATCCCAATTGATCCCTTAATGATCACATCAGAAACATCAATGAGGGAACCTTTCATAATATGTCTTCCTGATCCCACAATTGTCCCACCTAGCAAATCTCCCTTTGATTTCAAAGGAAGTACTGAAGTCTAACTGCAGGATTATTATCAGTTGGCTTGTTTCCCCTGAGTCTGAAGCTAGTGTTTTACTTGAAACTAGTTACTGAAAGTACTTCTAGAGAGGTTTGTCTGTGCTCCAACACAATTTAAAGTCAGTGGCGTAGCGTGGGGGGTGCAGGGGGGCCCGGCCGCACCGGGCGCAACATCTGGGGGTTAGGGTTAGGGGGTGCAAATCCACGGGTTAGGGGGCACAAATCCATGGGTTAGGGGGCGCAAATTACTTGCCTTGCCCCGGGTGCTGACAACCCACGCTACGCCACTGTTTAAAGTTAATTGGCTGGCATTGTAAATAAGAAAGCAGCCCTACAATAAGTGCCCAATGCCATGAGATAATATACTGTGTATCAATGAACGACTTACTGGAAGGAAAAGAGGTCTCTGCTGAATCAGCAGACAATGGGTTTGTGAATATCATGTTAGTAGACACTAGTAGTGGAATGGGCATGGCACCAGTTACAACCATGCTATCCAAAGGGCTCTTTTGCCCCAACAGAGTTCTAAGGTGACCAATATTATATAGCATCTTGGCCAGTGTTACCTGCTGCTTAGTCAGATCTGTCCTGTACAATACAATTGTAGGATGCTGGACAAGTCACTGGCTTGATCCAGCAAAGACTCTTGTGAAGTTTCCTTCTTTGCAGGGGCTTGGACTCAGTGACCCTTTTTTCTGTGGGCTTCCCCTAGGAGTGGTGTCCAAACTGTTTTCAAAGAGGGCCAGATTTGATGAAGTGAAGGGCCGTGAGGGCCAACCAAAGGGCCGACCAAAGTTGTTAACCTTTTTTAAGGGTTGAGGTTGTTAAGCTTTTTTTAGGGTTGAGGTAGCTGAGGGCCTTTTTAAAAAGATTTTACCCCAGGAAATAAACTGACATAGGGGCTGGATTAAGCTAACTGGCAGGCCAAATTAGGCCCCTGAAACGGACTTTGGACATGCCTGCCTAGGTGTTGGCCACTATGGTCTGACCCAGCAGGACTCTTATGATCAGATGCTTAAGTTCTGAAGATTTTACAGCAATACTGTGGAAAATAGTAGAGGATTTTATCTGACTTATTAAGCCATTTCAAGTCTGTTGAATGTTGGGTTTTTTGGTTTTTTTGCTTTCGTGACTGAAAGAAATATGTGAGAACATGACTGCGGAGTCTACTTTAGGTATAAAAACCAGACCTCTGGTGACAGCTGTTGACAGCCTTCATAAAGTAGATACAGTTTGCTTCTCTCTTTTTTTATTCCTAGACAGTGACATCATAAAGGCCAGAGAAGACTATGACAGCAGATTATACTTTCAAAACTGGTTTGGCTTGAATGGGAGTAATATCAGCTCTGAAGTATTTGTTATGGGTATGAATAGCACAGGGAGACAAGAGCTGCATCAGAACATCATGTGAACATAAAGTAACTTCGAGTGACAGTTTGGAATGCAAGTCAAAGGGTACAAATCAATAGAATATCTGGTACAAAGTGTTTCCTAGTGGGAGAAGATAGAATTAGATTACAAAAGGGGCAAAGCTAGATGCAGACTAGATAAGTGTGTAAATCACAATGCAATAAGCTAGATCTTTGAACATCCTCTCTCCAGTGATTGATGAGCGATTAGAAAAATAACAATAAAAGATTTCAGATTTGGAAATGGTTCTCAAAAAGTAATACATTTTTTGTTCCAAGTATGTGCACCGTTTGGTGGCTATGAGTGCTTATTCTTAATATCCACCAGATGGTGCCACTAATCAGCAGAAGTCATCTCTCTCTCTCTCTCTCTCTCTCTCTCTCTCTCTCTCTCTCTGTGTGTGTGTGTGTGTGTGTGTGTGTTGTGTGTGTTTTAAAAGCATCTCAGCTCAAGAGCTACGTTTCCAGTTAGGCTATCTTTGCAAAGCTCATCAGATATAAGGAACATTACAGTTTTCAGTCCTTCTCTGACAGAGGAACACATATGCTATTACATGCAAACAAAAGCTTTTGTTTGATGTGCTCTTTGCTCACATTAGGCAAGCTAATAGCTGCTCCTCATTTATGCAGGACAAAAAACATAAAATGGGACTTTCAGCCTCTGAAATAAAATCATACTACTGTAGAGTTGGGAGGGACCCCAAGGGTAATCTATTCCAACCTCCTGCAATGTAGGAATCTCAACTAGATCATACATGACAGATGGCCATCCAAATACTACATTATTCTACATACCAAATTATTCTACCTCCCACCCATGTGAAGCAGTGTTATAAAATGACATTATAATAACTCTAATGAGCACAATTTGCTGCCCCACCACAAATTAGATAACAGTTGCCTTTTAATTTAGGGCAAGCTTTTAGAAATGTCTGTTACAACACTCAACTGGATCATTTCAGGGGGAAGCTGGTTGTGTGGCAGCTGCCTTGAAGACAGAAGAAAAGGAAACACCAGACTGAGAAGTTCCCAATCTTATTTTATTTTTCCCCCCTTTCGCATACAGAGCAGACCTCCCTGTACCTACTCTCCTCTAAAATAATCCGATGGGGAACCCTAGGAATGGGCCTGTAATATCAATTAGGATATAGAAAAGAATGAAATGCTGGAAAGGCAGGAAGTGTGTTCAGAAAAACGGGTGAGTTTTCCAAACTGAAATCTGGATTGAAGACAGAGCTATGGTCACTCACAAAAGGGCTTTCTGCTAGCCCAGTGGTATCCCCCCCCTCAGTCAATGTCTTAAATACAGAGCTTGGGGAATAAATTGTGTCTGTGTGTCATGTGGACATTTGGAAAGATCTGTTATTGGTGTGAAAGGAGCATCCTTGCAAATTTGACTTGGGTGGACTGCAACATCATATCTTGTGCCTTAAGCACACAGCATGGGTAACATAGTGAGCTTCTGTTTAAAGCAAAGGTTGGAAAAGTTAAACTGAATTGTGCTAATGTCCCTACTCCTCAATTCTACCAAATTGCCTTATATGCCATAAAAGTAGACCTGCACAGGTGACCTTGTATGCTGAGGTTAATGTTATGTGTTCGTAGGAACTTCTTAAATGTATTTTATTTGTGTCTTTTTTTCTGAACAAGAAGGAATGTCTTGTGGCACCTTAATGAGCAACAAATTGTATAATAGCAGAAGTCTTGGTGAGGGGTTTGTGTAGATAGTGAGGTCAGAAGAAAATTAACTGCATATGGTGCTGACTGGCAATAGCATCATTAGTACTGAATGTTCACAAATGCAATTCACAATAAGCTAGAGACTTCTATTTTAATCTCCAGCCTGTGACATATTCACTCATCTACTGTGTTTTTCATTTGAATGACATACTCTCAAGTGACTGTGCTTAATGCTTCATGTGTCATGCTTAACGACATCACCAGGGACCATCTCTAGCTCTCAGGTTTGGGCCTAAAATCTCAAGATCTGGGATGCTCCTGACCTTGGCAGCCCTAATGCATCTGGTGCGGATCTGACCCATGAAAACCAGCTGTGTCTTCAGCATGGTCTGCTTATATAATCTTTCTCTCTGGCTTCTCTGAACCCATGTCCCTTTTCAGATGATAATCAGTATGGTATACATCAGGGCTGAGCAACCTCTGGCCTTCCAGATCTTGTTGGGCTACAATTCCCACCATCCCTGACTATTGGCTGTGTTGGCTGGGGCTGACAGAAGACAGGAGTTAAATAACATCTGGATGGTCATCATTTGCCCACCCCTAGCATAGGATATACAATATTATTAATGAATATGCCTTTGAGAGTGTAGTTTCCTTTGAACTTGTTGCATGTGCTCACTAATAATGGTAATTTTTCTCACCGTAGCCCAAGTTTACCCCACTTAGCTGATTTTCTAAGAAATCAAAGAAAGCTCTGTTTACTACCAAACTTGCAGGGACTGCAAGCCAACTTCCCAGTTGCGTGTTGTGAGGGGCATTTCTAAAAGCTTGCCCTATATTAAAAGGCAACTGTTATTTAATTTGGAAAACCCAAAATTTTGTCATTTTTGAAATAAAAAAGCATACACTGGTAGCTTATTTGAAGCCTTTTATTTTCCTGTTGCACTAGGAACACAACATTCTGCCAAAAACCCACCCTCTAGCTAACAGCACTCTGTGCCAACTGCTCTGGTTTGCCTATAAAAGAGGCACAGTGTGTGTCTTCCCCTTGAAAAATATATAGTGCTCACAGATTTTAATGACTCAGTGAGAAATTGTCATGAACTTACTCCAGAACCCTCTAGATATCAGGGTTTGTTCGCCCGAGCTTTTCAATCATGGACTTTTAACATACACAATTTGTTTACTGTGCTGTTCCTCCCTCTCAGATGTTTCCACTGAGTCTGCTCTTTCATACTTTTGTTCATTTGATTAGTTTCCATAGTGACACTCATTTGTGAAGTTTAGAGTTCCCTCCTAGCAGGTTCTCATAAATGCCAGTTACTGATCACCGGGGCTTGTGTGCCAGGTTAACGAGACAAAGTCAGCCTTATTTCCAACACTTTTCATTGTATGTGAATGTCTGTGTCTTTATTTCATTTTGCATTCGTTTGAGAAGGTTCTTTAGCCTTTGAGAGCCATTCCTTTTCTGAGGCAGTTTTGATGGATAGAATCCTAACTGGATTTCAGCTGCTGAGGCTGTTGAACTGGGCGCTGTTACATAAACTGAAGGAATTTCTCTTTAACCTCTGCTGCATTCTAAAGGGCACTTTCCTTTAACTCAAGTGCAAAATAAATGGTTTCTCTTCTGTGACTTTTCTTCGGAAATGAACAGCAGCTAAAGAGTTCTCTGTGCACAGACAACATAAATATAACTTGATGGTTTGGAAAGTGTAACAAATCTTGGACGGTATGTGCATCAGAACATACCTATCTACACTGCATTGTTTTGAAAGGGATAGTAACAAATGAAGAACCTGCTAGAACATGTCAATGGCCCATCTAGTCCAGCATCCTGTTCTTACAGTGGCTGAACAGTTGCCTCTGGGAAACCAGCAAGCAGGATTCAAGCCCAAGAAAAACCCTCCCCCACTTGTGGTTTCCAGCAACCGGATGCACATTCTGATCTGCATTTGAGTGATCTGCATCCCTATCTCTGTTCCCATATAACTAGTTAAGTGGTAACATCTTGTTTGCACAGTTGGGTTGGGTCCTGAGAGCATGGAAACGTTTTTTTCTCCTGGAGTATATATATATTCTCCTGCCAACCTAGCAGTTCGAAAGCACATCAAAGTGCAAGTAGATAAATAGGTACCGCTCCAGCGGGAAGGTAAATGATGTTTCCGTGCACTGCTCTGGTTTGCCAGAAGCAGCTTAGTCATGCTGGTCACATGACCTGGAAGCTGTACGCCGGCTCCCTCGGCCAATAAAGTGAGATGAGTGCCGCAACCCCGGCGGCGTCCGCTTCTGGACCTAGTGGTCAGGGGTCCCTTTACCTTTATATGTTTATTGTAATACTAGGGACTGCACACCTGCGTGCTTTGCTTGCCAACCCCTGCCATTTTCCTCACACTAACCCCCTGCAGCTTCCCCTTTCCACCCCATGCAACTACTAAGATGACCTTTTATCTTCCCAACCCAATAATTGAAGCTATTTCTCTCTTCTATCCTGCACCCCTGTTTTTACCATCACCCCCACGTCCATGCCTCTTCCCTCCTGCAACCCCCTGTACACAAACCAGCTCCATGCTAAACTCACATGACTCAGGACCTCATTACCTTAAGGACTGCACCTCCCCATATGAACCAACCCAGACCCTGTGCTTTCCCCCCAAGGCACTTCTCTGTGTCCCCACTTCCCAAAAGGTTCAGAGGGTGACAACATGAGAATGGGCTTTTTCTGTGGTAGCTCTCCATTTGTGGAATGCTCTCCCCAGAAAGGCTCACTTGGTGCCATCATTACATGTCTTTAGATGCCAGGCGAAAACATTCCTCTTTACCCAGGCCCTCAGCCACTAAACAACTATGGCCTTTTAAACATGGGAGGGACCTGTTATTATGACTTTATTCTGTGATTGTTTTATTGTTTTTTATTTTATTGTCTTTTATTTTTATGTTAATTATGTAAAAGACAAAATATATATGTAAATTATGTTTTTAATGATGTATACTGCCCTGGGAACATTGGATAAAAGGAGGTATAGAAATCAGATGGTTGGATAAACCTCCTGCATCTTCCTTCTCCCACACATTGCAACTACTAAGTACCCTTTCCATCTTCTGCCCAATTGTGATGCGGCACTCCAGATTCTTCAGTGGGGGCTGTGTGATGACAGCTAACAAATTTATCATGGCACAAACTGGGGGTGGTTATGCCCTTAGGACTCAAGGACCACATTCACCCTTAGCCAACCCTCTGGGCACTTCAAGCACATTGTATACACCCTGGCTCAAGGCCTCTGTGCTTTGATGACAAGTCATGGGTCTGTCCCAGTTTACGGAGTGAGTCCCTGATTCCAACAGTCCAGCTACAAAAATAGCTTGTTTGATTACAGTGCAGGTGATTCCAGAGACAGGGGCTGATGCGTTTTCCTTTCAAAATACTTTTTCCTGGCATTTTGGATGCAGAAGACTTCCAGTGTTTATTAGAGTAGCATACTTTGCCTCAGTTGGATCAAGCCTGGTTTTCATTTTACCTAAGCTTCAGGAACTCAGTGGCACAAACTTTTGCTTTAAGGTCATCTTTGTGATGCTTGAACTGTCCTTCTCCATGGCATGTTGGTCTGAGCTGAGCTTGAATGGAAAAGGATTCTTTCCTTGAGATGTTGCTTCTTTCAGCCCAGAACATCAGTGCCTGGGATCTTGTCCTCCTGGGATACTGAGTATGAACAATGACCAGGTTTCCAAATGTGCCCACAGGTCCCAAAACAGTGGTGAGCCCTCATCTACCTATTGTATCAGTCATATTCCATAAAGAAATAGCCATCACACATAGTATCCAGTAGGTGCTCCCTCTGCAAACACTGTAGTCGAGGCAAATATTTCACTTCAAAAATCAATCTATGGATGTCCTGCTGCCTTATTTCTGCAAGTAGTTGCTGCCATAGATTTTTAAGGGAGTAAATTGGGATGGCAGCAAGGATGCAGAGCAGAAGCTGCTGCTGCTCCTTACTTATCCACTTCCCACGCTCTCCCCCTGCTTAAGCGAGAGGCTGTCCGCCATGACTGTGAGGACAAAGAAGGTTCTGTGGTGGAAGGAGGACCACATCGAGCCCCTCAAAACCTGATTTCTTTGCTTCATTTGTGTCTGTGTCTATCTCCTTCTGTCTCAAAATCTGAAGTTTCCTTGGCTGAATTGTAACAGGCTCAAACAAGTTGTTTCTTCTTCTTTTTAAGCAAGCAGAGAATGCCCTGGGTGACTTTTACAAGAAATTCTGCAAAATGAGAGAAGGAAAACAGGATGATTTTGAGTAAGCAAGGAATAGCTGAATCAGAGGTAGTGATGGCCCCTGAGGTCAATAGGTATATGCAAGTGCTTCTCCCAACTGAAATATTACAAAGAATTACTTTCTGTAGAAGCATTTGTAGAACCATTTAGGCTGCAGTTCTGCTGACAGCCAAAGATATCTGGGTCCCATTAAAATCAATGAGATATACATGCACATCACTACAGTATAGTGATTTGCATATTTCAAGGAGACTGGATGTACTTCCTGGCCTCTATTTAGAACTATTTTGCTCAGTATGGGTGAGCTAGAATAAACACAGATGAAAAGGGAGGGGGAAAAAACTTCCTCAGGCATCTGTCCTTTTCCTCCTTTATATCTTTCTCCCTACTATATGCATTATCTTCAAAAAATTCTATTCCTCTCTTCTGTTGAGTTTGCTCAGCAAAGTCTAATATCATTTCCCCTTTAAAGTATCTCCCTAGATTGTTCTACTTTTTCTGCCCGTGTGATGGTATCTATTGCTGCAGTGTATATGTCACTGAAGGGCTAAAAAATAAGTCAATTGTTTAGTTCAACATGATTCTTAATGTACTTGACTGCAATGCTGACTCTTCTGCACAATCTCCAGCAGAAAATATTGAATTATTGACTATTGGATAAGCCATGATATTCAAAACATTACTCTTGCATAAAAGACTGCAGCTATAGTACCTTTGTTCTCTGAAGTTGCTGGGCAAGATAGCCATGAGACTCTGTGACAAGGAGATGAGCTGCATGAAGAAAGTTCTGTAAGGCGTTGGAGGGCTGAACTCTAGGAATTCGGCAGCAGATTCCAAACTCCGCCCCATCAGGACAGCTTGCAGAAGGAGGAAATGTCTGGCCTGATTTTGTTGCTTCACAGCAGCACCTTGATAATGGCAGAAAGGAGAACCACAGGTGGTGTGTGCTAAGGGGGTCCTGCTTGCCTTATATAACTGATAACTCTAGTTTACTTCTTATTTTGAGTAATTTGTCACCTAAAATGGCTGCTCTATAGGCTTCTGAAAGACTCACTAAAAGGCACGGTGGACTTTCAGAAACTGAGTGCCTTTTCCACCTTCATTGGACTATGTTACCTTCCTCTTGCATGAACGTTTACTGCCTTGAAGTAGATCGCATGCCCCTGACCTCCTGACCATTGGAAGATGACCTGTAACTCAGCTTGCTTAGAGAGGCTTGAATGGGGTTAAGACAGACAGAGTGGGAGACCTAAACTGGCTCTGTCTCTTTGCCCTCTGTGCTGACCTGTACTTTGAAGTCAAATTAATATGTGTTAAGAGTCACCCCCTTTCACTTCCACCTCCTTTCTCACACTTTCTCTCAACCTTGATGTATCACCTTGATGTATCTTCTGAGAACAAAGGGACAAGCATGGCTTCTTTGTTTCTCCAACTAGTTACATCGGTCTATAGAAGAACTCTTTCCTATCAAGCATGTACTTTTTACTATGTACCCTGCAGTTAGCACATACCGGTATGCGAAATGGAGAACTTGGTCCAATACAATGCCCCCCTCCCGTGACCCTCCAGATGTTGTTGGACTACAACTCCCATCTCCTTGGCAATTGGCCACACTGGCTGGTGCTGATGTGAATTCTACTCCAACAACTGGAGGGCCACAGCTTATTGCTGCTAGGTTAGAGAAATATCACCTGGCCACAGTCTTAGTCTTGTCATTGCCTGTAACAGGAGTAGCTAATTTAGAGCCCTCCAGATGTTGTTGGCTATGCTGACTAAAGCTGATACGAGTTGGAGCCAACATCTGGATGGTGCCACGTTGGACACTCCAGTCTATACCAACCAGGTCCACCAGCAAACTGTCTCTTGAATTTATCAGATAGAACAATAGTTTCCAGCTAAATGCACATGATATACAAGAGAGTGGGATAAATATAAAATTATAGTTTTAAACAGCTCCAAGGAGATATTGATTCCTTCGGGAGGGAAAACTGCTTATTAGAGAATGAGGACATTGCACTGCAGCAGGCATGAGCAAGCTGCCCATCTCAACACAACAAATATTTATCTCTCCAAATGTAAGCATATAACAAGGATTAATTTTATTTAAAGCAAGATAATTACTACGGGTTGATTCAAGCTCTGTGATGCAGAACCAAGCAAATCAGTGTGGCTTTGTTCTACATGCCTTTCTCGGGGGTGGCTATTTTATCTTCGTTTTCTTTTATCAAGATCTTGGAAAAATATAAAATGTTAATCTCATCATATATTATGCAGTATTCAATGAGAGTATAACACCCATGAACTGTATGCTGAACAATTTGAAAGGGAAATTGTCTTCCCCCACAGGTGGAAAACTGTTGTTGCTTTCCATACAGAAGATGAAATGTAACTGGAAGGTATTAATTTTGCCTTCAGTGTTCAACTCAGCTTGTATATACATGAGCAACTGCAAATCTTTTGCCTTTGTGGTATATCTGCCCTCTGTTTGTGGAATACAATGGTCTGCAGAAAATCAGTGTGGTGTGTTGCAGGATTAGGAAATTCAAATGGAAACTTTCATAGACAAATCTGAAATAGAAGAATTTGCTTGAGCATTTTCTCCTCTAAATGCATTTTGGCTTTTTCCACATGCACATGCACATGCACATGCAAAAAATACTGATTAAAAAAGTATCTGTAAATTGGGGGGAAAATATAACAAAGGAATGGTCATGTGAATTGAATTGCCCTGGAATTCCATGTAAATCTGTCAGGACTGGCACACTGAATTGTTGTAATTTAGTTGTACCACAACTACAAACACCATATTTTATTTTATTTTTTAAACCAAAGCGATTGGTAACTCTTGAAGAAAAGATGAAGAATCACATTAGGAAGTTTGCAAATACCATACAGGCAATGGTTACCGTACTTTGTTTCTGTATTAGCACAAATGGAAACGTAGCAGGCAATTTAATCTTCAAACTACACATAACTCCATTGCTTCAGTGAGTTGGAAAATTGGGAAATGATTTAAACAGGACTGCCTTATGCTTTCTGCCAGACTAATAGGATTTTACGCTAATGTAGCATTTAGACTTGTGGTATTCACCATGCAGCCTCACACACACAGTGAAGACTAGTAATTATAGCTGCTGTTCTCATACACGGAAACTGTTCTCTAACAGGGCACTCCTATGCTTGAGTTAAACTGGTTGAGAGATCAAAGGATATGATGGAAACCCTACTACCCTGGTGGAATGTGAGATATGCTCATGGAATACCTGAAACAGGGTGGGGTGGGGGAGGCTCGCATTTACATTGCATCCTATGCTCCTCCAAAGCACATCCACGCCACAGTGGAACTTTACACTACTCCGGAACCCAGTGCAAGAAATTTCCTTTCCATTGACTTCAATAGGAGGAGAAATAAATGTGGAAATGGCCACCTCCACGTTGACAGCTGCTCTGCCCATGCTGCAAGGATACAGTGCAACTCAGCAGTCAAGGCACAGCGCACCATCACCAGACCATAGCTTAGAAATGCTGTAGCTGGGCAGATGACAATCCCTGGCCTCAGTTTACACAACCTTAAAGCTCGAAAGGGGGAATTCTGCTGAGCAGAATGGTGGAGAAAGGGGCATTTTGCACAAAGCAGCACCCAAGGGAGCTTGAATATAGTGCTAGCACTTCTCTGCCTGGAACTCTTACACTTGCTCACCTTGGGACTCCGGATAGACCAATGGGGACTGGTGTGTTTGGGTGAATGAGGCACTGCCCAACCAACCTCAGTCTGCCCTCAGCCAGTCTCCACTTTCCTGTTTCCTTATTTACAACCAGTTCAGGATATAGCCTTGGCAGGTATGCCTCCTGGTATCTGAAAATGTGAACAAGTTTCTACTCATCACTTCAAGGATTTGAGCAGTGATCTAATCAGCAAAATGTCAAGCTTTCGTTTGCATATGACAACCAAGACTTTTGGTACCTGAGGCGAACCATGAAATGGCAGTGGCCCCACAGCCAGGGAAGAAGGAGTGAGTGAAGATCTACACTGGGAACAAGGGAGGGGTGACAACGTCCATCAGGAACAAGGAGGGGAATCAGCTCAACCTTACCTGATTGTTGAAGTAGGAATCAGAGGCTGTCACAGGAGGGAAAGCAGCCAGGTGGGTGCAGAGCCCAGGAGACCTCAGAGCCCACTGTTTCCTCCCTAGGGGTGGGAGGAGACCAACAGAACCTCCTATTTGCCAAGTAGCTGCTGTAGAGGTGGCATTGGGGTGGGCTGCTGAAGAGGTGGCAGATCTGGCTTCCAAGGAGCATGCATTCATTGGAGGCTGGATCTGTTGCCCCTGTAGATTCTGGCGCCCGAGGTGGTTGCCTCACCCTGCCTCATGGGTGGGCCAGCCCTGCCTCCTTTGCTGTCACGTCTGTTTTAGTTTGCATTTAGTTTTCTGTAAATCAGAGTGCTGAAAGTCATTGTGTCATGTCTTTAAGGCTTTTGGATATAAAGGTATACCCCGAGGAATACTTTGGAATCTTTTGACTTTATTGATCTGGGTATTACACTGATGCTTGGGGGCAGGGGAAGGGCAATTATACTTTTTTGATAGCATAGCATTTTTGTTATGGTTTTATGCCCAAGACACATAAAACTGAACAAATATTGGAAGCAGGTTGATGCCTAAGCATGCAGCATGCCCACTAATCATCCATCAAATTCCAAAAGCAGTAATGGGGACAGACCCTATCCTGAAGCCCCGAGGCTTTTTCCAGTCTTGCTAAGCTCACAGTTCCATCCAATTCAAACCACAACTGCTGTCTCTCTAGTCCTCCCACCAAGCTGAAGGCTGTGTGACATTAAGATTTTAGTACTAGAGCACTTATAGAAATGATTCTGCATTTATATTTTGTACTGCTATTGCATTTTGGAAGATTTTATAATGTAAACCGACTTGAAGAAGCTTTGCTCAGAAAGGATAAGTGCAATTATTTTTATTAAATAAAAAAAAGTTTATAAAAGAATTCCAGAAAGTTTTCCAGAGGTTAACAGTGGAACCCTATGCATGTTTGCTTGCAGGCAAATACCATGAAGTTCAGTGGGCCTTACTCCCAGGAAAGTCTGTATAGTATTGCAGCCAAAGGAACACTGTGTCAGCTTGTTAAGTCCTTGATCATCCATCAGTTGTCAAGTGATAATTCACAAGTGATCATCAATGGTGTCTAAAAACCAACACTATAATCATACAGGGCTGTGAAAGGTCTGCTCAGGGGATGCTAAAACACCTCCAACAGTAGTGTTGTTAGGGCAGGAAATCAGGGCAGAGGTCCAGGGCCCAACTCAGCAGAATCAAAAAGTACCACCACCTTATGAGCTGGGCCAAGGATCTAAAAGGAGTGGAGGAATCTGTAGCCCTCCAAATATTGTTGGACTCAAACTCCCATCAGCCCCAGCCATCATGGCCAAGAACCAGGTGGTGGGAGCTGAGGTCCACCAGCACCCGGAGGCAGTGGCGTAGCGTGGGGGGTGCAGGGGGGGCCGGCCACACCGGGCGCAACATCTGGGGGTTAGGGTTAGGGGGCACAAATCCACGGGTTAGGGTGCGCAAATCCACGGGTTAGGGGGCGCAAATTACTTGCCCTGCCCCGGGTGCTGACAACCCACGCTACGCCACTGCCCGGAGGGCCAAAGCTTTTCCCAAAATTACCAAACTGCACCCCTGATAGTTTGTTTGGACCCTGGACAAGAACCAGAAGGCTGAGAGGGAGGGTGTGTCAAAAGGAAAATGATTTGATACTGATTTATATATTGTTATGAGTTTTGGAGGGTATGCGAGATCCTTCTAGCCCCTGGATCCAACAAGTGTTAGAATATAAGCCAGCCTAGCTTCTTTTGTTGAAGCGATTGCCTGGGTGATGGGCCATTAAGAGAACCAAGGAAAGGAGGCTCTGTGTGAGAAGACAAATGGGCGGGGAGAGAGTTAGGAGGAGAAATCCTGAATTTAGAGTGGCAGTGATGTGACCTAGAGTTAAAGCAGCAAGCTGAAGAGTGTCAGAGAAATATTTGTTTTCTGTTTAAATCCAAGGCTGTACCTATGGAAGAAACAAGACCCTTTTGGGGTGCTAATGCTGCGAACCCCTTCATCGTAGGCTCAGGTTGTATATGTGTGTAAATAAACCACCTATATATAATAAAGACGCCACAGTCTCCCCTGTACCTCATTCCAAAAAGACAGGAACCCTGGATAAGTGCCTGGAACCTCTGAAATCTCACATTACTGGGATATTGGGATGGCATGCCACACTACAGAAGTAGCTTTGTATAATACTTTTATATGCAATACTGTATATATATTTGTAATATTTTGTTTAAGTTGCCTGTGGTTGCTCCAGTTTTTTTGTACACCGCTTAGAAACATTTTTAATATATTAAGCGGTATAGAAACCAATCAATCAATCAATCAATCAATCAAACCAGTATTGGTAGGGGGAGGTTTGCAAACACATCTTGTTGAGAGGCTGGATCCTTGGAGCTTGGAAGGAGATACCAGGGAAGGAATCCTTTCTTCTCCCCTAATTCCCCCCACCTCATGATAAGTTTCGAAGGCAACAACTTATCCATGCTGACGTTCCCATTCTTCTCGAGCCCTGATGGCTAAGCCATAGCAGCAGAGAGGGCAGGCCACGTTCCCCCACCTGCTCCGGGGTTCCTCCTCTTCCTTAGAGAGAGAGGCCTGGCGGCGAAGGGAGCAGCCCGCGTCCAGCAGCCCGCCCCCTTCCTTCAGCGCGGCGGGTCTCTCCCTCTCTCGCTCTCTGCTGGAGGAGCGGAGCGCGCAGGCACCAGGCGGAGGCGGGCGCAGGCGGAGGAGGCTCCAGGCAGCAGCGGTTGTTTCCCCCCTCCCACTCGCTTGCACATGCTGCCGAGCCTCTGTCGCAGCCGCCGCCGCCAGCTGGAGCCGCGCTTCCGCCGCTGACCTTCCTCGCCAGAGAGTCCGCAGTGCCCGGCGACTCATCCGCCTCGCTCGCCGCTCAGCGCCGCGGCGGCGGGCAGGGAATGCGCCCAGCAGCTCGGGGCGGCCGCTTCCGCCGGGACGCTTCGCGGACAGCTCGACCATGAACCCTCAGTGCGCCCGCTGTGGCAAAGTCGTCTATCCGACCGAGAAAGTCAACTGCCTGGATAAGGTGCGCGCGGCGAGGGAGGGCGGGCGGGCGGGCGGGGTGCGTGGGGGGAACAGGGGGAGGAGGGCTGAGGGGAAGCAGGACGAGGGGCGACCCGTGTGTGCGTGTATGAGGGGAGAAGGGAGCTTCCCTCGCGAGCTGCTTCTGAACTCCCTCGCCTCCCTGCCCAGCGTCATTTTGCTTCACCTGCTTGAAGAAGTGCCTGCTGCTCTCAAAAAAATCGGAAAATGCGTCGCTTTTTATTTTGTGCGTGAGGAGAGAGGGCTTCGGGGTTCCTCGGGGTTCCTTCGTTTTCCTCCCGCCCCTTGAACTTGACTCCCCCACCCCACCCAGGACGGGAAAAAGTGTCCGCCACCTGCACTTGTGAGGGGTGAAAAGGGAAGCGTAACACAACGTAATAATAATTGTAATAGTGATGATAAAAAACCAGAGCCTGGTAATTCCCGCCCCCACCACCCTCTCCTTTCCAGTTAAGCGCGGGCTGAACGTTGCCCTTGCGGTTCCCCAGAGAAGAGCAGGGAAGGGGGCGAAGCGGAGGAGCAAGGTGGTGGGGCGGCGGCGGCGAGGGAGCGCCATGAAGGGTTAACGGGGAGTCGTGAGGTGTCGGTGGTCGTGGGGGACGCACAGGCGCCTGGCGCTGGGCTCGGCTCCGCCGCCTGCTTTGAGGAGCTGGGCTGCTGCGCTGGGATGAGAGGCTGGAACGGGAAGCTTCGCAGGTGGCCGAGCGCGCGCCTGGGCGGCTGCTTGTGCATCGGAATCTGCGCCGCTGCTCCTCCCCCGCCTCGTCCCCTTCCTCCTCTAATCAGCGCGGCGGTGGCGGGGTGGGCAGACGGTAATTAACGTGTCAACCAGCCACTGACGCATCGCGAAGCACGCCCGCCGCGGTGGGGGCGGAGCAAGATTAAACTGGATACAGCCCCCCCCACCCCACCCCGGCCGTCAGTTTTGTGAGGGGTTAGTCAGGTCCCCTTTCAATCCGACCAGAAAGCTTCTTTAGGTTGGATATGCTCAGCTGGCAGTACAGTAGGTGGAGGAAAGCCCCCTCTATCCCTCCCCGGGTGACCCCCCCTGTTATGTACTGGGTTGAATAGGATCCAAACTGCAGCAGTCTGATTGGCCCTAGAACAATAGGATCCAAAAGGCAGCAGCCTGATTGGTCCTAGAACAATAGGATTCAGAATGCAGCAGTCTGATTGGTCCTAGAACAATGCAGCAGTATGATTGGTTGGCAGGAACTACCCAATCATGCTCCAGATAGAAGTGAATCCACAACCTGATTGGCTTACAGTAGAATTCCGGAATTAGCCAATCATGTGCAGCCCATTGTGTAAATAATGTATATAAAGCAGATACCTTGAGGGGACTTTCATTCATTCCTCCTCACCACTATGAGCTGAATAAAGAGCATGAAATCACTTTGCGACTCTGAGTATATTTCACTGGCGACGAAGGTGGGATCCCGCTGAGCTGACTGCCACACACAGCACCGCAGCACCGCCACCTGCCGCATCGCTGCCTCGCACCGTGTATCCAGGCTTCAGCTCCGGGACACAAGGAACTCAGAATGGCAACCAACAGCAGCTTTTCGCCGTTCAACCCAGCATCTGGAGACTGGGAAGCATACGCCTCCCGTTTCACCTTCCTCCTAGAAGCCAAAGGGGTCACCGATGAAGAAGACGCCAAGAAGAGGGCAATATTCTTCAGCGTCTGCGGAGAGGAGACGTTTGAAATCGCCCGGGCTCTCCTTGCGCCTGAAGACGTCGCTACTGTTCCATACAAAACAATAATGGAACAGCTGAAGGGGCACTTTTCGCCGCAGCCCTCAGTGGTGGCTCGTCGAAATGCCTTCTACGCAAAGCGGCAAGCCCCTGGGGAAACCATAACTGGGTTTGTGACCTCTCTCCGCCAAGCCGCCCGGTTCTGCAACTTCTCAGAGCTGGAGAACATGCTTCGTGACCGCCTCGTCGGTGGCCTGAGGGATGAGAAGCTGCAACGACGCCTCTACGCTAAGAAGGACCTAACGTTCCAGGTCGCTCTGGAGGAGGCCCTGGCAACGGAAGCTGCCGAGAGGTCGACGCAAGAGGCACGGCCGAGCCTGCCATCCCAACCGAGGGTCCACCATGAAGACCTCACCGACGACTCAGGATCCAACAGGGAGGAGGTGCACCGAGTACAGCAGCGCACTCAAGCAGCCCACATACCACAGCTGCCTCGACGAGAAGGAGGGAACTGCGCAAGCTGTGGAGAAAGTCACGAGAGGAGGACCTGCCGTTTCCGCAACGCAGAGTGCAGGCAGTGCAGAAAATCGGGACACATCGCCCGGGTGTGTCGGGCTCGGCCCACCCGACGCCAGGCATCAGATGACCAATCCAAGAGCCCCAGGTCCCGGGGCCCAACGCACCAAGGCAACTCGACTGAGCTCACGGACTTCCAGGTATACCAGTTGCCCCACCCCAACGTAGAGAAAATTTATGTTGACGTACAGATAGAGGGGGCCCCATGCCGCATGGAGCTTGACACGGGTTCAACTCTATCCATAATCTCGGCAAGGACCTTAAGGAAACTGTGTCCTACTGGGGGTCCCAAACTCAGGCCGGCCCCATTCACCCTCCGGGACTTCCAGAAACGTAAGGTCCCCACAATGGGGGTGGGGACCTTCAGGGTGCAATACCGAGGGCGGACGCGGCAACTGGAATTGCTGGTGGTCAAGGGCCCCTACATTAGCTTACTGGGATTGGCATGGTTTGGACCACTGGGGCTAGCCGTCACCGGGGTGAACCACACTAGCTTACAAGTGGACGTGGACGCCATATGCAAGGAATTTCCGGGGGTTTTTGATGGGAAATTGGGACAGTATACGGGCCCCCCAATTGCTCTACAGCTTGACCCCGCAGTACGACCGGTCAGGCTCAAGGCCCGCCGGGTCCCGTTCGCCCTGAAACCCCGTATAGACGAGGAATTGGACCGGCTTGTGGAGCAAGGAGTGCTGGAGCCGGTGCCTAATGCCCCCTGGGAAACCCCAATTGTCACACCCGTCAAGCCTAATGGTTCGGTCCGCATCTGCGCAGACTACAAATGTACCATAAACAAGGCCCTTACGGCCCATGCATACCCAGTGCCAGTGGTCAGCCATGTTCTTGCCACCCTGGCTGGGTCGAAAATTTTTGGCAAGCTGGACTTGGCCCAAGCATATCAACAGCTGCCAGTAGATGAGGCCACAGCAGAGGCACAGACAATTGTGACGCACAGAGGAGCATTCAGGGTAAAGCGGCTGCAATTCGGTATCAGCGTGGCACCAGGCATATTCCAGAATCTAATGGACTCTCTACTTAAAGGGATTCCTGGCGTCACCCCCTTCTTCGATGATGTGTTGATTGCCGGGCCCACACCAGAGGAGTTTGAGGACCGCCTCCGCACCGTTCTGCACCGTTTCCAGACGGCGGGTCTCAAGGTGAAGCGGGAAAAATGTCTACTAGGAGTGCCTCAGGTGGACTTTCTGGGATTTATGGTGGACGCAGAAGGGGTCCACCCGACTGGGGACAAGGTACGGGCCATTTGTGATGCCCCAGCGCCCAAGAACAAGACTGAACTTCAGGCCTTCTTGGGACTATTGAACTTTTACCATTCCTTCCTTCCCCACAAGGCGGCGGTAGCGGAGCCCCTACACAGACTCCTGGACAAGCGGGCCCCTTGGGTGTGGGGCCAGCGCCAGGAGGCCGCATTCCAGGCAGTCAAGGACTTGCTTGTCTCAAACTCGGTCTTGGCACACTTCGACGAGAGGCTGCCGGTGGTGCTAGCATGTGACGCCTCGCCCTATGGAATTGGCGCTGTCCTGGGACACCAACTCCCGGATGGAAGAGAGGTACCAGTGGCATACTTTTCCCAGACACTCAACGCAACCGAGCGGAACTACTCGCAAATCGACAAGGAGGGTCTGGCAATCGTGAAGGGAGTAAAAAAATTCCATGATTTCTTGTACGGGCGGCCCTTCACCGTGGTGACTGACCACAAGCCGTTGCTTGGCTTGTTTGCCCCTGAAAAGCAGACCCCCCAAGTGCTGTCTCCTCGCGTCCTCAGGTGGTCAATTTTCCTTGCCAGCTACCAGTATGCACTGATTCACCGTCCAGGGAAGGCGATGGGCCATGCGGACGCCCTCAGCAGGCTACCACTACCGGAAACAGGCCCCGACCCAGCACCTGCACAAGAGGTTATGAGCCTGGAGCTGCTTCCTGACCGCCCCATTCAGGCACAAGAAGTTGCACACCATTCCAAGAAAGATAGGGTCATCTCCCGGGTCCTGGACTGGGTGTGGAGGGGATGGCCCAGCAGCAGCCCCGGGCCAGAATTCGCCGGCTACACAACCCGCAAACATGAACTGTCGGCCCACAAGGGGTGCCTGTTATGGGGAAGCAGGGTCGTTGTTCCCCAGCCCCTCCGCAAAAGGGTCCTCACAGCCCTACACGAGACACACCCAGGGGTAGTAAGAATGAAGGCCCTTGCCAGGAGTTATGTGTGGTGGCCAGGGATCGACGGAGAGATAGAGGCCTGGGTCAAACACTGCCAGGCCTGCCAAGAATCCCGCCCAGATCCCCCAAGGGCCCCAGTCCAGTCCTGGGAGTCCGCCCGAGCACCATGGTCACGCCTGCATGTGGACTTCGCTGGCCCCTTTCAGGGGAAAACATTCTTCATAGTGGTGGACTCCTACACCAAATGGCTGGAAGTCGCACTGGTACCGTCCACTTCTACGTCCGCAGCCATCCGGGTACTACGCAGGCTGTTTGCAACCCACGGGCTCCCTGACACTCTCGTCTCAGACAACGGGACTGCATTTACGTCAGGAGAATTCCAAACCTTCACAACGCAGAACGCCATCCGCCACATCCGTTCGGCGCCATTCCACCCTGCCACCAATGGCCAAGCAGAACGCATGGTGCGGACCACCAAGGACACCCTTCGCCGTATGACACAAGGGGATTGGGAGTACCGCCTTGCCACATTCCTTCTAGCACAGCACAGCACCCCCAGCTCAACGACTGGCCGGAGCCCCGCTGAACTACTAATGGGTCGGCGCCTTGCAATCAGATTGGACCGCCTTCACCCCGATAGAGCTCAGGATGAGGCAGTGGTGGGGGAAGGCAAGAACCCCCGGACCTTCGAGGCTCAGGACCCAGTGTACGCAAAGAATTTTGGGGCAGGCCCAGCATGGGTACCCGCCACAGTCACCAGGGTCACTGGCCCCGTGTCGTATGAGGTGCTAACGGATGGGGGGCAATGCTGGCACCGCCACTGCGACCAGATACGGCGACGATTCCCAGGAGAAAACCAGGAGGAGGAAAGGGCAGAGGAGTCCCAAGGGAACAGAGGGGCAGTGAGGCCCATAGAGCACGAGGGGCCAGCAGGAGAGGCAGAATCAGTAAATACAGAGAGGACCCGCGAGGCCGAAAGGACACCGGAACCAGAACCACGACTGAGTGAGCCGGTTGCGCCAGACCAAACAGCCCCATCACAGCCAGCATCCTTGGAACACGAGCCAGAACCTGAACCCCGGACCAGGGAACACCCCAGGCCGCAACGCACACGTAGGCCGCCGGCGTACCTCGAGGACTATGAATGCGACCTCCCGGGCAGGACTGGAACTTAGAGGGGAGGGGTGTTATGTACTGGGTTGAATAGGATCCAAACTGCAGCAGTCTGATTGGCCCTAGAACAATAGGATCCAAAAGGCAGCAGCCTGATTGGTCCTAGAACAATAGGATTCAGAATGCAGCAGTCTGATTGGTCCTAGAACAATGCAGCAGTATGATTGGTTGGCAGGAACTACCCAATCATGCTCCAGATAGAAGTGAATCCACAACCTGATTGGCTTACAGTAGAATTCCGGAATTAGCCAATCATGTGCAGCCCATTGTGTAAATAATGTATATAAAGCAGATACCTTGAGGGGA
Source organism: Podarcis cretensis (assembly GCF_951804945.1). NCBI lineage: Eukaryota > Metazoa > Chordata > Lepidosauria > Squamata > Lacertidae > Podarcis > Podarcis cretensis. The sequence continues at coordinate 23,700,134 of NC_137181.1, forward strand.
CTTTCATTCATTCCTCCTCACCACTATGAGCTGAATAAAGAGCATGAAATCACTTTGCGACTCTGAGTATATTTCACCCCCCTAGGGAAATGAGGGTCGAAGCTGCCCGCCCCCCTCGCCCTCCTCTCTTTAGCCCTAAAGGTGAGTCGTCCCTTTGCTCCGGACTCGGAGCGGTTTCATCGCCTCCAGGGCTGCAGTGCAGAAGGAGATGCTTCTGACAAGGGCAGCTTCTTACGCAACTGCAGCCAGCTGGGGCGGTGTGACTGACAGGCAAGTCACAGGAGGGGGTGAGGCTCATCATCAGCATCCCGGGCATGCCCTTTTCTCCGAAATGAGGTCTCCTGTCCCCCTCCCCGTGATGGTGGTGATCACAGAAGCACGTTTGTCTGAAGAAAAACCGCAAAGTATTGAGGCTGTGTCAGATGTCTCTGTTTCTCTGCACCTTCACCTCCCCAAAAGGGGATGGGCGCCTCTTAGACTTCAGGGTGGAGGTAGTTTCTGTAAAAGTACAAACAGGCTTAATGGGTGGTATTTGTTTATGCAGTGTTTGGGATGGGTATTTGCTGAAAGATTTTCTTAAAGAAACCTTATTTCCTTCTGCTACTCAAAACAACCCAGAACTATTTTTTGGGGTGTGTGTGTGTGTGTATATGCATGTGTAAAACTTAGAAAGGTAAAGCTGCGGTCATCAGGGATGTGTGACAGGCTAAGGAGATGATGTGACTTATCACTTAAATAAACTGCTGCCCACCTAGTTAAATGATGACATGATGACATCCTAAATCTTCAGGGAGTCACCATTATGTTGGGCTTGACATATGTAATACCAAATATGCCCAGACTGTATCATTCACTTTAAAAGGTAGACAAATGGCACTTCTGTCACTTGCTTCATAGGGTGTGAGTGTTTTATTTGCTGAAAGAGGCCTTGGATTGGATCCAGTCAGACTAAGTCAGTTGAATTCAGTTTCCATTGAAGTTGGTGGGAAATGTAGTTAAGACATGACCAAGTTGCCTCATTGGTTTCAGTGAGACCCAAGTTCAACTAGCTTAGGTGGCAATACCAACTGTATGCACCTAGGAGACTTACTTCTGAGTAAACATGGTTAGTATTGCTTTGTTAGTCTGGACCTAAGCCCAGGTGCAGTGTGCTGATGTTAACTGGGATTAAAATGGCCACAGTTTTATTGATCACAGGCTTTGTCTTAGGCATTGAGTATATATCCTAAATCAGCCTAGCTCAATTGCTGGCTAATTGATCCTTTAGGGTAGATCCTGGGTTAAAGAATCGCCCCACAATGTAGATCAAATGGGGCAGACCCGCCAGGCTGCCACTTGGAAAGTTTTATGGCCTATTAGCCCCTGTCTGGGCCTTCGGATAAAACCTTCCCCATGGACCCCTTTACCAGGGTACCTTAAACATTTTGTTCCAGTTTTGACTAAGGGTCCAACCCAATGCCTTTTCTGCCCAAAGTTGTGACTGTTGCTATGAGGTAGGCAAAACCTCAAGACAGGCACAATTTGTCTGCCGACAAATTTCTCCCTGGTCCCGAATACCAATTAATTCCACAGCAAAGTCATGCTAGAGCATTGCCCACTTATCTTTGGGCAGGGCCAAAAGACACAGGGTGGGCGGAACATCCATTGCTGACTATGCTGCTCACTCACAGTGAGGAGGACCTGAGTGGAGACTAGCTCCCCCAGGTCTAGCTTTCAAACCACTGGACTGGCTGTGATTGGCCGATTTGAAGTTCAGTTTCTGGCAGGACCTCCCAGTAGACTCCACAACTAGCTGAGGCTGTTAGTGCCTCCAGAGGTCACTCGGGTGAAGACCCCTGCCCCCCTGCCCCCTCTGGTTTCCTGGAGGCTGTGCTGAGCTGCAGTCACTGCCATCGGAAAAATGCTAAAATGTGTGTAGAAAATGTGGCATGTGTAAATTGAAAAGGTTTTTGATTTGCACAATGAAGTAAAACTCTGTAAAATTAGAATTTTTAAAAATTGGAAATCCCTCTTTCATTGCTTAAATGGCAAATATTGGCAGTGATACCATATGTAACACTATGAATTCTTTTTCAGTACTGGCACAAAGGATGTTTCCATTGCGAGGTCTGCAAAATGGCTCTAAACATGAACAACTACAAAGGGTATGAGAAGAAACCCTACTGCAATGCGTAAGTGTCGCACATCATCTAGTTTTACAGAACTGTACTGGATCTAAAAGGGTGTATGTCTGGGCAGACTTTTACACTGTGCACATGTTACTGTAAAAGTTAAAACATCATTAGATTGGGTGTTTACTTGCATGGATAAGGGCAAAAACATATTGGGTTTAACCCATGGAAGGGTTATTTTGGAAAAAGTGACCCCAAATCCAGAGGAGTCCCTCCTTTTACATAAACACATTCTTTTTATGGCCCACTACAGTTTATAAACCACAATTTGTATTATCCTTTTTCACTGAAGGGCAGGAATAATATTTGTTTCATTCTGCTTATGGTTCTTTGGATCCAAACCTATGAAATTATAGTAGAGTCACTATGTGTACTTTTGGTCTACTTTGTGCTGTGAGAGAGGGAAACTCTTGAGTATTGTGGGAAGCCTCAGTTGGTTCTGGTTCCCTGTGTACTTGAAAATGAGCAACATTTCTTTCCACATGTTATGGGCTACGGTACTAGTAGATGAGCAATGTGGAATTTTCACTGTATTTTTGTAGTTGATTTTCCTGTGTAATGTTTTATTCTGACGCTGAAGACGCGGTCCTGTTTCATTGTTAATTGTGTTGTTTTATAATGTGGATTTCCCCCCATTATTTTTTTTATTTGACTTCTATTTGTGATGTTTACAGAATGTTGTAAACAGCTTAGATTTTTATTTTCTGAAACATACATCTTATATAAACTGTCTAAATAAAAATAATGTGGTGTGTGTGATATCATAACACATTGATAGGCCTTGATTATGGTTGCATAATCATCCACGGGAAGCGGGTGGCGCTGTGGGTTAAACCACAGAGCCTAGGGCTTGCTGATCAGAAGGTCAGCGGTTCAAATCCCTTTGACGGGGTGAGCTCCCGTTGCTCGGTCCCTGCTCCTGCCAACCTAGCAGTTCGAAAGCACGTCAAAGTGCAAGTAGATAAATAGGTACCGCTCCGGCGGGAAGGTCAACAGCGTTTCCGTGCACTGCTCTGGTTCGCCAGAAGCGGCTTAGTCATGCTGGCCACATGACCCGGAAGCTGTACGCCGGCTCCCTTGGCCAATAAAGCGAGATGAGCGCCGCACCCCCAGAATAGGCCACAACTGGACCTAATGGTCAGGGGTCCCTTTACCTTTACTATGGTTGCAAAATCCACATTTCATAGTGCGTCTTACTTTCCATCTATTGATTTTGAGGCTTTAGTGCAGGGATGGGGAAACTGTGACCCTCTGGATGTTGCTGGACTACAACTCCCATCACCCCTGACCATTGGCTTTGCTGGCGGAAGCTGATGAGAGCTGGAGTCTGATAACATCTGGCAGGCTGCAGGTTCTCTATCTCAGCTGTGGTGGGCTAAAGCAAAGGCTTATCTCTTTCAGTCAAAATGCAGAAGCAGCAGGAAGTCGTATTGGTCTGCCTCTGAGTGATGATGATTTTTTTGAAGTAAAAATGAAATTGGGAGTCAGATTTTTTTTTTTAAAGTATTGTTGTTTGGGGAAAGAAATAATAAAAAAAGGAGTATACAGATATTGTGGTCACTTTTTCAAGAGCCCATATGCCTGCTGGGAACTTGTCATCCGTTTCACTCATGTAGCTTTATTGCAGCTCATCCCTCGGTATCGGATGCTTGAACATGTCGTTCATGCTAGGTAGTGGCAATATCTCGATTATAGCAGATTTCTATTTTATTGTGAATTCCTCTTTGCACAGTGGGCATGTACTGCAGCTGTGTAGTTTGCCTCACCAAGGAAGCGCTGGTGGCCTACCTGTTCTGCACAGGTTTGCACTTCCCTTGAAGGATCAGATTTGCAACTTGGGGATGCTGCTAGATTCAGGTTTGATACTGGATGCCCAAATTGCATCTGTGGCGCACAGTACTGTCTACCAACTAAGGCTGGTGTGCTGGCTGTCACTACTCCTAGACAAAGAGAACCTATCCTATTGATGGCCACTAGCCATAATGGCTATGCTGTTCCTCCATGGTTGGAGGCAGTAATGCTTCTGAATGCTGGTTGCTAGAAACAATAGAAGGGGAGAATGCTCTTGTGCTTAGATCCTGCTTGTTGATTTTTCACAGGCATCTGGTTGGCCACTGGGAGAACAAGATGCTTCACTAGATGGGTCACTGGTCTGATCCAGCAGGCTCATCTTATGTTCTTATGGCCAATATTACTAATGCTTTGGTTACTGCCAGAGCATTGGTGTAACTGTGACAGTAACCTGAAGATTTCTCAAACACTAAATTTAGTTCAAATCACAATTGCTAGTCTACTAACTGGGGCCAGCTGTATGGAAAACGTATTACCAGTTCTTAAACTACACAGACTGTTGTCCCACTTATGGACACAGTTCTGATGTTTATCTTTTCAAAGCCATAAACAACTTGGGACCTGATAATTTAGATCATGTGCTTTTCCCCCAGATGAGCCTGCCTACAGGTTGTAATTGCTTTCCGAACCTCCTTGCTTTCTAAATATTGGTGGTGGAGTTAAGTGGCCAGAAAGGAGGATGTGGAATGTCCTCACAAGAGACACTTGCCTGTCATTGAACCTGGTGCTCTTTTGCACCAGCAAAAACCTCAATTCAATTGCCCAGGACATCCAGCATGTCTCCTTGCTAGTTTTACCTGACCATTTCCACTGACTTTACCATTTCTGCTATGCCAATTTTATATATTGTTTGTTTGTTTATTGCATTTATATCCCATCTTTGCCTCCAAGGAGCTCAGTGCTGAGTACATGGTTCCCCACTCCTTATTTAATCCCACAACAAGGTAGGCAAGAGGATGTGACTGGCCTAAGGTCATCCAATGAGCCTCATGGCCAGGTGGAAATTTGAACCCTAACCCTTGTGTCCCAGGTCCTAGTCCAACAATTCAGCAGATATGTTTTTTTTTAAATAAAAAGTCCCATTTTATCATGTTTCTTTGGGACATTTTATGATGGTGGATTCATGCTTGTGAACAAAATTCAAACTACTTTTTAGTATGCTCTGCTTTGTACTGTTCCAGTTGCTGCTGTCTTATTGTTGTAATGTTAACAAAGTTTTAATTATTGTATCGTGGATATGTGTGTATAGTGCCTTGAAAGGTGGAATATAAATATTAGAAATAAATAAAATCTGACACATGTTTGTACTTGGTTCCATGCCCTGAGAGTTCCTCCCTTCAGTACACCAAATTATTGGCTACCATATTTTTCGCTCTATAAGACGCACCAGACCACAAGACGCACCTAGTTTTGGGGGGAGGAAAACAAGAAAAAAAATATTCTGAATCTCAGAAGCCAGAACAGCAAGAGGGATCGCTGCGCAGTGAAAGCAGCAATCCCTCTTGCTGTTCTGGCTTCTGGGATAGCTGCACAGCCTGCATTCGCTCCATAAGACGCACACATATTTCCCCTTACTTTTTAGGAGGGAAAAAGTGAGTCTTATAGAGCAAAAAATACGGTAATTAGTCTTATACTAGTGCAGAGATAGGAAACCTGCGGTCCAGCAGCTGTTTTTTGCACCATACCTGCTATCATCCATGATCATCGGCCATGTTAGCTGCGTTGGAATCCAACAACATCTAGAGGGCTGCAGTAGAATGACCCCCCCGATAGCATCAGTATAGAACGATTTATTTCAAATTGCCTTCTCATGATGCCTGATATCTAAGACTACTCTTAAATGAATTTCAAATAAGAATGGGCACAAACACAATCAAAGTTGTGCTCTCCTATCCCTCCTTTTGGAGCAAATGGGATTTAAAAAGATTTAAGTGAGTTTTCTAGTTTGTATGCATGGTGAGTTCTTGCCTGAGAGAAAACAGGGCTTTCTTTTAATCACTGGAAAAGGAGACTTGCCATTTCAGCTTGTGATTTATTTACCTGTTTGCTTTTTCATGTAGTTGCCCAAACAAAATCAAGTTGCTGTTTACAGTAATGCTTTAAAAAAAGAAAAAGCTTGATTCTTTTAGTGTTAGTAGGAAACTTACGTTACTGTTGAGTTTAGCATGCAGTCGGAATGCTGGAAATGAAGGCTGAATGCATTTGGCAACTGAACTGTTCTCCAGTAAAAATATAATAAATACAAACAAATATAAGTGTCTCTTTAGGTGTGCAAAGAATTTTTGCACCAGACTTCCCCAATCTGGTGCCCTTCATTGTTGTGGACTTCAGCTCTAGCTGACGTGATCCATAGTCAGGGGTGATGGGGGTTAGTTCAAAATATTAGGTGGCTTCCAGGCTGGAGTAAGACTGATTTATAACCGAAAAGTAAAGGTAAAAGTAGGGGTGCAGGTGGCACCGTGATCTATACCACTGAGCCTCTTGGGCTTGCCAATCAGAAGGTCGAATCCCCATGACGGGGTGAGCTCCCATTGCTCTGTCCCAGCTCCTGCCAACCTAGCAGTTAAAGCACACCAGTGCAAGTAGATAAATAGGTACTGCTGCAATGTGAAGGTAAATGGCGCTTCCATGTGCTCTGGCTTCCGTTACAGTGTTCTGTTGTGGTAGAAACGGTTTAGTTATGCTGGCCACATGACCTGGAAAACTGTCTGCGGACAAACGCCGGCTCCCTCGACCTGAAAGCGAGATGAGAGCCGCAACCCCATTGTCACTTTTGATTGGACTTAATTGTCCAGGGGTCCTTTAACTTACCCTAAAATTGTACTATAAATGCTTTAATGTTTGAAGGCCAAATAGTTGATCTTAATGTTCAAAATACGGTACATATCTCCATTATTCCAATGGAATTATTAGTGTTGGCAATGAATTTATTTAATAGTGTACACTTTGATCTGATTTCTTATACTTTTTAACCCGGTTGTCAGGTGTCTTTTTACTCTTAAAATACTTTTGCAAAAGACATAAGTTATATTACTTATTTGTCTTTTTCTATTGGATTTTTAAAATATATTTTTAGCTGTGCATATGGCTGGTATGTGTAACTTAGAACATTCCCATTTTGAATATGAAATGGGACTATAAAAATGCATTGCCCGTGAGATGTGTATTTTCCTATTCCAGTGAGCTGATGAGATCATAAGATTTGCATTACTGCTCATCAGTTGCTATCTTAACCATAGCACTCAGAGCTTTTCTCCTGGGGGCTTTGTCTCAATTACATTAGAAAAAGGTGTGCTGTGTTTCAAAATGCTTAAATATCAACATCTGAACAACTTTAATGGTGCAATGCCTTGGTGCAAAAGCAGGAAATTTGTGAGCGTGGCCTTGGAAACAGAGTGTACTAATTAAGAACCTGTCTTGATGCTGGATTCTAGCAGGTGTTCAGAAAAAGGAAGGGAAGAAGAAACTGGTGAAGGGCTTCTTCACACCAGCATCACTTCTTACAGCAACTGCAAGAAGAACATGCAAACTTCCACAGCTGCCTCTACTTGTGTTAAGCTCATGATAGGCACTTACATGCCGCCATAGGCCAAATTTGACTTTTGATATCACCCAATATCATTCAAAAGGTTTGTTTCTAGTAGCACATTGAAATCTAGGGATAGTTGTATGATGAGGCCTTTCAAGTTAAAAATATACAGAAGTACCTTAATGATAAATTATTATTATTATTATTATTATTATTATTATTATTATTAATTTATTTATACCATGCCTTTTTACCTGATGGGGAATTAAGGCTGCTTACAGATATAATAAGAACAGCTAAAAACTTAGGGGGGAAAACCTCCAATCATAAAAAATCCAATTAAACATTACTATAATTTTACACACACACACAATCTATTAAAAACCTACAAATATTTACTGTAAAAACAGCATGGCACCAGACCTTTCATTAAAAGCAGTCAGTTTTGAAAAGTCTGTTGGAGTAAGAAAGTTCTCTAGGAGCTGGGCTGATTTTGATTAATGACAAAAAGGAGTTTCCACTTACCATTCTTCAGCTGAGGGGAAGTGTTTTATCTGTTGGTGAAAATATCTCAGGACAGGCATTTTCATAGGTTTTGTCCTTGTGATCATAAGAACACAAAACTTTATGGGTTGTACACAGCCATATTCTGGATCAATCAAAACGGACAAGAATGGTAGTGAGGCATGTTAGTGGCTATGGTTGTGTGAATGAAATGCGCCCCTAAATACCATGAGTGTGACATAATCTTGGATAGTACTCTCAGCCTCTATGACAAAGCTTCTAGGCAAGTGATTTGTTATCTCAGCTTTAGGTATTTGCTACGTTATCTGCCTGTCTTTCCAGTTTTCCTTCTCTCTCCATTTTCTTTTTTATTCTCTCTTCAGTTCTTTCCCCCTTCTCCATTGTTTATGGTCGCATCCATACCATACATTTAAAGCACATGGCTCTCCCCACAAAGAATCCTGGGATTCCTCACAGAGCTGTAATTCCCAGTATCACAGAGCTATAATTCCCAGTATCATTAACAAACTACAGTTCCCAGGATTCTTTGAGGGAAGTAATGAGCATTGAATGCTTGGAGTGGATGAAACCCATGTCTGCCCCCATTCCTCCTCAGAAATTTCTCTTTTCTCTTCCACAGAAGAGAATGAACAGGGTAAATGCTACTCTGTATGTCTGTGTGAATGAAAGAGTACTACCTCTGGGTTTGTGGTTTGGATAACTGAGGGACAAAAGTAAGTGGAGCTGCAAACTCAAATGGTGAAGTTATTTTGGGGAGGCCTACAAAGCAGCAGAAGCAAAAATGACCTGTTTACTAAAGCATGGTAATGAAAAGTGCTTTTCAAGCCTGCCTGAGTTGAAAGGGATGGCAGCAAAATGATGAACGTTGAATGCTGGCATGCAGAAATTCTGGTTTGGGCAGGGAGACGATCTCTTTGTACTTGCTCTGCAGCAATGTAATCTTTTAAGAAGCCTTTCCTGTTATTAGAGGATAGCAGTTGCACAAATGTGGTGCCTATGGCTACAGCCATGTAGGTCATACCTTGCCAGTTCAGTAGCGCCAGAATATACATACAGTATATAAAAAAAATGATCTGGTGCTGTTGGAGTTTCAAGTGAAGATCCATCTACTTAAGGGCTACCTAGTCTGTTTTGAGTTGTTTAAACTAGGATTGTGCATGCTGCACCCCATCTGATCCAGGGTCCAGCCTGCAATTTCAGATTAGCAGGCTGATCTCAGGTCAGCTCAACCCAGATTCAAGCCCCACATTGATTTGGGAGCCAGCCTTTCCTACCACCTCCTTCTGATACCTTCATGTTTAATCAGAGCTTATAAAACTCTGATTAAACCTGTGGTTGGGGTGGGGTAAGGAGAAGCTACAGCTCATTCCTCCTCCACCTATCCCACACAGCAGCCAACAGGATTAAGCCCATGGAGGGCGCAATTCGGCTAGGAGCTGCTTTGCTGCTCAACTGCCACACCTTCTGACAGCCTCAGCCTGATTTGTCTGAAGCCCAGTTCTGCCCAAATTGCCCTGGTTTGGTTTGGGCTTCTGCTGAATCCAGTACACAGCACTAGTTTAAACTAGGAGATCTGGATGAGTATTTTGAGTGCCTCTGCGGTTCCTGCTTATTGGTACCTTTTTGTCTTTGTTCTCTGCCCCAAATTTCATTCTCTCACCAGCATCTGATCTGCTTTTGAGAACTCTCCCTCTCACTTCCTTTACTGCCTTTGGCCATCTGCCTTTTTTGACTGCAGCTCCCAGTTTTCAAGACCTCCTTTCCCCAACTTCATGCCCTCCAGAAGTTTTGGAGCCCAACTCCCATCAGCTCCAGCCAGCTGGGCCAATGGCTGGGGATGATGGATGTTTTAGACAAGTTAGAGAAGTTTGGCCTAGAAGACTCATGCTGCATCTATTCTTTTTCCTTAGGGCCTTCTGTCTGCCTTTTCCTTCTCTGAAGTAGCTGAGTAGCTCATAAATGACTGCCATACATCTTCTGCTCACCTCATACCTTGATAAAATTAGGGCAGGTCAGTCAATGACTGATAGGGTTATATCTCTGCACATTTACTTTACATATAGCAAAGCAGTGCAGCAGTAGAGGAGAAAGGGAAACAGGAGTCATGACCATGAGATATTTCTGGTTAGTAGGTAGGCTAGGGAAATATCTCAATTTGCTATAGACCTCTCCCAGAATGCTTCTGTTATCCGAGAGATTGCCTCCTAAAGGCTTTATCTTTTCATCACTACAAGCAAAAGAGTTTACAATGTGCTTTAAAAACATTAGGATCCTTAGGGATCTGACTGGATGCAATGAATATTGTGTTGGAAGCCAGCTCCTATGATTCACTATGTGATTAAGGTGCTGCGGTAAACTGTTGTCTCTGCTTCTACTTGAGCCTGCAGGAATCTTTTTTCCCCTTTCCAGGTCAAGGCTCCTTTTTGTTACCTGATACCCTCATATGAGACAGAATTTTAGTAAGATGCAGTGATAGAAATGCCTTTTAACGTTTTTACTATGTGGAGGCAGGGCTTGGGAAACTGGCACATGAAGAATTGGTGAATACAGACTTCAAGCCACATTGGATGCTCTTCTTAGGAAAAGCAAGTCTTTTGAAAGTTTTTAAAAATAAAAAATAAATTAATGTTTATTTGGAAGTTAGTTCCATTATATTGAATAGGGATTAAGTCCAGGTACATGTGTGCAGGTTTCAGCCTCAGAAGTCAGAAGTGTGGCATGACTCAGTATGGGTGTTGGTTTATTCGATGGTTGAACTACATCTGCTGATGAAAGAAGGCCTGGGAAAATAGATACAACAAAGACATGGTTGTATCCATTTCCCCAGGCTGGAAGCTTGCTTCCATCAGCGTGAAACACACCAACTTAAAAACCTCTGTGTTTTAGATCTGTTCTGCTTAGAGACAGCCAACCTTGGTGTTGGCAGATTTCTCTTCAAGATGGCCATGATCTTTTCAGAAGTAGTGCTAAGCTCTTAAATACCTGGAATAGAAAAAAAGGTAGAGAAGTGAAGACCAACCAGTAATACAATTCCTTGAAACAAGGGACATAAAATATCCTAAGCGCTGAAATAAGCACGTCCCTTGGGACCTTAAAATATATTTATTGTGGCATTGGCTTTCTTATGCATATGACAAAGTGGGCTCTTGCCTATAAATTTTCCTGCTGCAGAGATGTGTTTAGCCACAGGGGTCTTAATCATTTTTGCCTCAGCAGACTGACATTGCTATCTCTCAGGAATTTAAAATAAAAGAGTACTTTTATGGAGACTGGTGGGACTTTAGGTGAGGGTTGTGAGTCTTGGAATGCAGTGGGAGTTTATAATAGTTGATTATGTAACCTGCATGCCAGGAGGCAGTTTGGGAGCAACTCTACATTGGATGACACAGTACTTTACAAACATTTTCATACAGATCTGTCATTTTAACATATGAGCTGTTTTTCTTTGTAGTTTCTTACCAAGATACTTACTTGAATGAATGAATGAACAAATAAACAGTGTTATATGTCCCTCAGAAGTGCTTTTTACTCCCTCTGAGGTAAAGGTTATATCCAATTAAGTAGACCTATTGAGAGTTATCTATTAATTTCAGTGGGTCTATTCTGTGCATGACTAGTATTGGATACAACACCTTAGGGTTTTATTAATAGATCATAGAATCAGAGAGTTGGAAAGGATCACGAGGGTCATCTAGTCCAACCTCCTAGAATCTTTTGCCCAACATGGGGCTCAAACCCACAACCCTGAGATTAAAAGTCTCATACTTTACTGACTGAGCAATCCCTTCAATCTGTTCAACTAACTTTCACTCAGAGTACATCCATTAATATTAATGCACCTAAGTGATTCATGTGTATTAATTTCAGTGGGCCTACCCTGAGTAAAAGTTGGTTTAACTGCAGCCTTTTCGCATTTCATCAATGTGATATATAATGTGATATATAAACATCAAATATAGAGTTTAAATGGTTGAGCTCTCATTGGCTGTGATACTTTACTTCAGTGTCCCACTTTCTAGTGCAGTTAACTGAAGCTATTAGTTTTCCTTGGGATATAAGGGAGTGGGAGGAGAAAGCAGTAGTGGCACATTGTTGACTTTTTACAGGACAAATAAGAGCAGTAAACAATGAATGAATGCCTCAATATTAAAACAGTGAAATATAGTACTGTGAGTCAGTGTTGATGTGAGAAGGGTCATAGCTTCTGTGCATTCAGATGGTGTTTCCAGGTAAGAACTGGGACAGACATCCTCTCTGCATAGCTGCTGCCCGTCAGTGTAGACAACGCTGATCTAGATGGACCAATGGTTTGACTGGTATAAGGCAGCTGCTTATGCTCCTATATGGTACTCTTCCTTGGGTGAGATCTGGAATAGTTGCCCCACTGCCCCACCTCCATGCCAACTGTGATTTCAGTCTACATTCTCCTTGGTTCAAATCCAACATGGTCTTCTTATCTTCCTGTTTCAGCTGGCTTTTAGTGTGGACAACACTGTGGTCTCTGAAGCGCTCCTCCATGGTTAAGATTCAGTTCTGTCCATCTATCAATAGTATTTCATTCTTCAAAAGCTTTCAAATTCATCACTGCTATGCAAGGTTTGGCATAGGTATGCCATAATGCTAGTAGGGGTGTTTGCTAATGTTTATTCAACTAAAAGGCTAAATACTGGCTATTTAGGGCAAAACTTCTCACTATATGTAGGCAAGTGCTGCTCTAGGTTTTTTTTTTTTACTTTCAGGAAAGAAGAGGTGCAACTAGTCTAGCATGCAAGGTGGTAGTTGTATGTAGTTCTGGCTCTTACTGGCAACTTGTTTCAGCAAAACAGGACTTGAACGACAGGCCTGAAATAGCCCTTTGGTTTTCCAGTGGCGTAAGGGCTCAGCTTGATCCCACAAATTAATGAAAGAAAAGGAACTTCCTCCCTTGTTTACTGCGCTCCTTCTAAATGACCTAGATTAAGGATGGACAACTTTTTATTTCTGCCGCAGGGGGCAATGTGTCAGGGTCCACAAGCTGACTGTGTGCATGGGTGGTGCTGAAGCCAATTTGGGGGTGGAGAAGGACAGAGCAAAAAGTGTGTGCAGCCACTGTCCCTTTCTTCCCCTTTCTCCCTACCCAGGAGTCTGCTGGGGGATAAGTCTGATTGCTCTTGCTAGAAGCTCCGAATTAATTGCTTGAAGAGGGCTTTTGAAATTAGGCCGAGGGCCACATAAAATTAGGCCGAGGGCCACGTGGACCGCTCACCTGTGCCAAAGAGTAACAGATGCATCCCTGTTTGCTGTTGTAAAGGGAGAACCATCTGCTATGTTGTCCAATGAAGGGTCTGCACAATTTAAAAGGCTCTTACTGTAATGTAGATCAAACTCAAGAATTGCAAAGGAGCACCAGACATTCTCTCTTCCATTTGAAGTCACAAGAATAAGAAATTAGTAAGAAATACCACAGAAGGGTTATCAGTTGACCTTTCTGATTTTTGCCAATGTATCAATCAACCACTCAGTTGTCGCAAAACTTTTAATAGAAAATAATGCTAACTCTTCAGAGCATGTGTTAAATCGGTGGGGGAGGGATAACTTTGGGTGTGGGAGCAAATGTCACTCTCCAGGCCTCCCTGCATGGTCCTCTTTCATGGTCCTCTTTAACAGTAAAATGTTAAAACTTTTCAGCATCTATGTGTCTGGGTACACTGGCCTGAACGAAACTGAGGAGGTGCCAAAGGCTATTTGAAGGTTCTTTCATGTGTCCTTGAACTCTTGCTTGCCTGGATAGAGGATATGGAGGTGTATCTGTGTGCATGTGTTTGTAGAAACTAGACGATTTCAGAAAGGTAGAATTAACATTAGTTGCCCCACCCACTTTAGCTTCTGGCCCCACCCACCATTGGCATTCAGTGGCCCCTGAAAGTTGATGAGAAAGCAGTGTGGCCCTTGGGCTGAAAAAGGCCTTCCTCTCCTGTGTTAAAGGAAAGGTATAGTCAACAGTATTAATTGCTTGTTTAATGTTAGTGTGTAGTCAAATCTGAAGCTCATCTTCTTAAACAAACAAATTCCTGTTCTTTTTTAAATAGTTGCCAAGATTCTTTTCAATTTTTCACTTGATAAGGAGAATATTTGAGTATAAGCTTTTATGTCCCAAAGCTTTCAGTGTGACCACATTTTCCACATAGCTGCACTGGTTTGATGCCAACTTAGCAAAATAAACACAGACTTAACACTTGTCTGGAATGAAATTTTAAGGCTACAATTATTCTGTTTTTTGAAAGCAGAAAAAAACATTGGAAATGTAAGTGTTAGAACAAGGGCGAACTGGATGTGCATAGACCCGTTTCTGCCAATTTTTGAGGACTGTAAATAGGAATATGAGGATTTTCTCTCCTTTTGTACATGGGGGAAAAGTTGACTTAAAAACCTTCAGTTTAGGGAAATAAAGCTATGCCTTGCCCATTCGAAACTGAAGAGACAAGTTGCCACATAATGTGCAAACTCTGGCTGTTTTATATTTGAAAGATAAGAAAATGGAATAGTTAAATGTGAACCTGTGCCAAGAAGAGCATCTATTAATAGGATTATTGCTAAGAAAATTTTACAAGGCACAGGCATGCATACGCTTAATGCTTTTTTCCCTCCCTAGCATGTATAGAGGCTGAGCTGGGAGTGAATTTTGGTGAAGAGTTAATGAAAAGATAGCTGATGCCTTTCTTTAAAAATACTTGTTTCAATATTTCATATAAAAGCTTTTTTATGAAAAAGTACTGAAGTGAGAATTCTTGATGTAGCACATAAGACTTTGGCTTGGATTCCAAGAGGGGTTGCTGGCAAATTTTTCGTCTTTCAGTGGAAGCTCCTTGTCAGTGGCGTAGCGTGGGTTGTCAGCACCCGGGGCAAGGCAAGTAATTTGCGCCCCCTAACCCGTGGATTTGCGCCCCCTAACCCTAACCCCCAGATGTTGCGCCCGGTGCGGCCGGCCCCCCCTGCACCCCCCACGCTACGCCACTGCTCCTTGTGCCTCATGGAATGTTCCTCTCGACAGTCCTAGGATTTTGGGAGGGATAGGGAGCTACCCATTAGAAGGGGCAGAGACCAGAAAGCCTTTAACTTTATGTAGACCTTTGCATCCTGGCCTTTATATATTTATTTGTTCAGTTATTTGCTGGGTATTATGCACTCCTAAGTGCGTATTGTCAAAGTATACACAGTCCTGCGTTCATGTGTATAAAAATAAATTATGATTTAAAAAAATTAATAAATTGACCGTAAGAGAAACAGCAGGTGAAAATAGATATTTTTGCTGGGCTTTGTCTAGCAATGGAATGTTGAATCTTAACTAGATTAATTTGGAGGCTTTGTGGCATTATTATTTGTATTATGAGAGGGAAAACACAGATAAATACAAAATCCTGAGATGAAGAGTAATGAAGTACATTCCACCCACCTTTTGGACCCTTCACATAACCCAGCTTCTTTTCCTAAATCAACACTGTAAGCTTTGCTGCCAATTAGGTGCTCTTTAGTCTCATGTATTGCTCTTTTCTAATGAGAAAACTAAATTATCTGCCTTCCCCCAAAGCAAAAGTCATAGTTGGTAGCAGGCCCACACAGAGCTTGTCTGAGACCCAGGGCAGGAGTCTTGTTAGAGAAAAGTTATAAACACAAACAGAAAAGCAGCCGGTCCCTGGTGCCCCCCACCCCGGCCAGCTTAGTCCTCTGAGGCCTAGGGCAAGTATACCTGACTGCCCCCACCCCTCTGCACAGGTCTGGTTGCTATTGCCATATAACAGACTGAAAAGACAGGCAGCTTGGGCAAAATGGACAAGACAGTTGTTGGTGTGCTGTTGGAGTGACTTAGCTCATGCTGCAGTTGTGGGTCCCAACCTTCTGACTGAAGAATGGTACCTGATAACTCACACAACAGTTGAAGTCCTGGCCATCTACCAGTGAGCTGCTTCCACATTACTCCACTCATTTGCAAATGAGATTACAGTATGTACATCTGTCCTGGAATTCTCTGGAGATTACCATTGCCATATGCACAAACTCCATTCGAGTTCAGGAACACAGTGTATCTTTTTTATATTACCACTTGAGTAGAAGCAGTTTGTTTCTCTGTTTTCATTTGTATCTTTTATTCATTGTGTTTGCTCTAGCTCCCAGAAGTAGCTTCTACAGCAACAGCCACAGTCAGTTTATTTATACACTGGATTTTCCACAAATGCATTGTCCTTGAAACAATTCATGGAAAAATATGTGATTTACCGGTAAATACAGTAATAGCACAATAGCCATAAAACACTACAGTGAAAGCATTGACAGTTCAACAGCTTCATGAATGTTAAATATATCAACAGGTAAATTAACAATATCCAGTTCTAATCCTATCAATATGGTGGCCAATCTATGTAGCAGTACATATTAAGTGACCCAAACCAAAGTACCAGCATCTAGAAAGGGGGAAGAATTGACATGGAGCTGCTGTTCTTTTGGTGGCAACTCCATGTCTCATGTAAAATGTAACTTTTCTTTCATTTCTTGCATTTTACCACACTATTACTTCTGCTTATTTTTTCTTGTATGACCTTCTTTCCATTTCCTTTCAAGCACTATAGGCAGTCTTCATGCCAGGGAACCTTCTCAAAGGCAAATTATTATTAAATTCTTGGTAGTGGCCCTGTGGAATGCCCTCCCATCAGATGTCAAGGAAATAAACAACTGACTTTTAGAAGACATCTAAAAGGTAGCCATGTTTAGGGAAGTTTTTAATGGCTGATGTTTTAATGTATTTTTAATATTTTGTTGGAAGCCGCCCAGAGTGGCTGGGGAAACTCAGCCAGATCGTCGGGGTATTATTATTATTATTATTATTAATGATGATGTCAGGGGCACTATACAATAGTAGTCCACACAGCACTCACAATTGCAACGTTTAGGATATTAACTAGGGTTCAAGCAACTAGAGTTTACGGTAAGTGTTATGCCTGTAACAAACCATAGAAGCATGTGATTCTAGTGATTATATATATGTGCCGCCCTTCTGACTGGGTTGTCCCAGCCACTCTGGGAAGCTCCCAACAAATAATAGTAAAAGCACAATATGATATCACATACTAAAAACTCATCAGAATTCAGTGAAGCAGTTACCGGTACCTACCGGACGCGGGTGGCGCTGTGGGTAAAACCTCAGTGCCTAGGACTTGCCGATCGTATGGTCGGCAGTTTGAATCCCCGTGGCGGGGTGAGCTCCTGTCGTTCGGTCCCAGCTCCTGCCCACCTAGCAGTTCGAAAGCACCCTTAAGTGCAAGTAGATACATGGGTACCGCTTTATAGCGGGAAGGTAAACGGCGTTTCAGTGTGCTGTGCTGGTGTCGGCTCGCCAGAGCAGCTTTGTCACGCTGGCCACGTGATCCGGAAGTGTCTCCGGACAGCGCTGGCCCCCGGCCTCTTAAGTGAGATGGGCGCACAACCCTAGAGTCGGACACGACTGGCCCGTACGGGCAGGGGTACCTTTACCTTTACCTTTACTGTATAAACATGTCCTTAGCTATATTTTGACAACATTAGAAGGAAGTAGATCAGGAGGCATCTACTTCTACAGCTTAGACTGTCGTAGACTTGGCTGATGCATAATGTTGAGCCAAATTAAGGCATAGCTTGAATGAGCAAGCATTCTGGTGCACTTTGGCCCATTTGCTTCTCCCCTACTCCTACTGCTGCCATGCTGCATGTCTGAGCCTGGCTCATAGCTTGCCTTTCTCCAAACAAACTATGATGCAAGGTTTGTTTTTGGCTAACTGCTCATGGTTTGTTTGGAGGAGTAAAACTACGAGCTCAGGTACACATGTAATGCTAAGCGAAATGATGTTAGCATTTAAAAGTATAACATCCTCTCTTTAACTACCCTAATTTGACAAATGTAAAAACAACCACAATTTTAAAAAAATGTAAATCAGTTTTTGAGAAAGAACAAGAGAAACACAACCCCCTTTAATAAACCGTTTCCCCTGCCCACCCCTTCCCCTAAAAACCATAGATTCCTATGGGAAAACATTATTTCAAAGTTTCAGATGTGTGTCTGGTAGATGCCATCGTAATTGATGTTTCATTGAGTATGTGATAAAAGGGTACCATGTCACTATAAAATTGTATTTGTCCACCGATGGCATACAAATCAATCTGGGTTACTTGGCCCAACAGGCCCCCTCCTCACAAATGCAAACAAACCCCACTGCAGCCAACCACAGACAGCCAACCACAACCTGGGCTCCCCCAATCCCTTTCACTACCAAGGAAATGTAATAAGCGAATAGAAAGAGAGCCTACCCAGCTGACACTGACACAAAACCCCACATGTACACTATATAAAATACATTTCACCACCCCACCCCTCCTCTCCTCCCTCTTCTTCCCCAACTTTACACTGTACTCAACACTAATGTCTCATAACAAATGTAACTGATCTGTAGAAAAGACTTTACTGTACAACCTGAAAAAAGAGACAATGCATGTACTTTTGTAATAAAAAATAATATTTAAATTGGATTTGTACCTCTTTCTATAGCTGCCCAGAGTGGCTGGGGAAACCCAGCCAGATGGACGGGGTATAAATAATAAATTATTATTATTATAGCCATAGATTATTGAGGTGTTTTCTTTAAATATGACTCTGCTCTCTACTTGTTAATTACATTTTAGGTTTCATTATTGTTGCTCTGGGCTTTTAAGTTTCAATTACAGGAATTCTTAGGAACAGTTGCTTAGTAACCCACAAACATTATTTTGAAACAGGCTGGTTTGTGATAATAAAGTAACCCACAAAAGTGCAAGTATTAAAGTTGAAAGATAAGCAAATATTTTTGGAGGTTTTCCATTTCAGGTGCGATCCATTCCATTGCAGGTGCGGTCCCCTGCTGGACAAGTGTCCTTGTCCGTTTAGACCCATTTAGTCCAACATGCTGTTTTTGCAGTGGTCAGATAGATGCCTATAGAAAGCCCGCAAAGCAGGACCTGAGTAGAATAGTACTCACTGCACTTGTGATTCCCAGCAGCTAGTATTTAAAGGTATACTGATATTGCCATAATACCCAGTGTGTGTGTGCGTGTGTGTGTGTGTGTGTGTGTGTGTGTGTTTGCAGGGCATCAAGTCAACATGAAGATGTGGAGGTCTGTGCATAGCTGCCGGGTCTGTATTCAGCACTCCCTCTCAACCTTGTGCAAGTGTATATATAAGCTGCAGCTTGGTTACAAAAGTTGTGTACACCATACAAAAATTACAGCAAAAATAAACAGATCAATAAGACATCAGAAAACAACAACAACAACAAATTCTGGTTGGTTAAAGAAAAGTGTATTTGACCTCTGAGCATGCAAAGTTTGCACCAAGCGGAAGGGAATGTGGGTGGCGTGCACAGAATTTCCATGATGTGTATGTGTCTGTGTGTGTACACCAAGCAGGGGGAAGAGGAAATGGAGCTCTGCTGAGTCTGTCCCATATTAATCCCTGAATGCTGTTGTTGTGTTAGGATGTTCCATGCCCATGATCTGTTCTTTAAAAAGCGAAGTTAATGCATATGTTAAAATGGATTGAGTCCAGTTGTCTATTTTTTTCATGGTGCTAGCTGACAAAAAGTCATGTCCTGTGTATTTGCAAAGTGCTTTTCCAAAGTTCATTTTCAAAACAGAGGGTAGAAGGGGCTAAGGGAAAGCAAAACATTTGAACCTTCTTCTCTTAGACAGGATTGGGCTTGCATCAAGGAGAGGTTGACGAACAGTCCCTAGAAAGTCAACAAGACATTTAAGCAACATGTCAAAGATGACTACTTTCTGCAGTGAAGCCGGTAATAGGTTTTAACAATCTAAAATTATTCCATGGGTAATCCAATTTCACCTTCCATTTTACTTTAAACCCTTGTCTGTTGTTCTGTTAAGCTCACTTCTGCTTTGAAGTAGAAGACTGAATCCACCATGGGAAGTTGGCATTTATATTATTGGAGAGGAAGGAAACACAAATACTGTAACTGTTGTCCGTTTAGAATGGTTCATTGCTTTGGGCAACAGCGAATAACAGCCTAAAAAAATGGGATAAGTGCCATTCTTAGGTGGGGTCTGATGCATCTATTTCATGTTTTGGGAAGGGAGGATCCTGAAATGGCTTGAAGCTGTGTGGGTTCCCTGTGGATTACTTCCTAAACAACATGCCCTCTTAGGAAATGAATAGCTTAGCAAGAGAAACACAAGAGATTTGTGCTTGTATTTTCATTTTTGAGGTTGGCATTCCCTTAATCACCTGCCAAGTGCACTGCTGGATTCAAAGCATTAAAACGGTTGTTGCTACTTAGAAGGTGCTGTGAAGACAAGCCTAACTGGTACTGTGTACTGTTTTTCCTTCTCCCTTACTTTTCCTTTTCTTTTGGAAAACAAACTGTTTTGAAACATACTCTTCTAAGAAAGAAACCCAGCCCTGTAGCAAATAAAAACAGGCTCTATGCCCCTCTGCTTCATAATGTTTAATATGAAGGAGGATACAACATGTTTGAAAGTGAGTTTTAATAGGCATGCATCTATTTCATTGTGCTTCTATGCACAACAGTAAGGAAATGGAAATCTCATTAAGACATTTTCCCCTCTGTATTTATAAACATGAATGTATAGCTTTAAATGCATTGGGTTGCATCCAGCTAAGTCATTCTTGGAGTACAGCTATTTAAATCTATTACTTGATGTTAGTCTAGTGCATTAATTTCAATAAGTCTAGTTGGAGCATGACTTAGTTGGTAAATTGAAACAAATGGGTTGTGTCCAAGTTTTGTTCCAGTGCAAGCTTATTTCATTGAAGTTTGAGTAGGAGCTGTGCTTAGTGGATTATGCTCACTACTGTTACTAAGTTTATGCTGAAAGACATTTAGGCAGAAATCTGCATTCTTTTCTAACATCTTAATATAGATTTTCAGAGCTGTGTCAGAAGACTGTTGGCTCAAACCTCCTCAACATCTTCCGCAGTGACATCTTGCAAATGTTGCAATTGGGGGCTTTCTGAGTACTTTTATGTATGCTAAATATATGTAAGCACTGAAATGTGTGTTTAAAACTTTCATTCAAAGCATTTTATTTCCTTTAAACATCCACATTCTTCTTTTCATTAAAACAAAAATATGGCAGCAGAATTTTCCCCACAGCAGCAGCTTAATCCTCAAGGTCTGTTTAAAAGCACTAGAAGCTAAGGAAAACAGAATTGTGTTTTCATGGAGCTTAAAGGTAATAAAATTTGGTACAAGATGAGTAGATAAGGGAAGGGAGTTCTATAGCAGAGGTGCTATTACCAATAAAGTCACCACTGTCTCTGGTCACCAGCTCAACTAAGGTTTCTGATGATCTTCACTATAGGTAGTCAAGACAAATTGAATTGTCCTCAGAAACAAACTAGTAGCCAGTGAAGGTCTTTAGATGCTCGTGAAATCTGTTAATTCCCAGTTGTTCCTGTGAGCAGCCTTGTGGCAGCATTCTGAACCAGCTCAGAAGTCTGAATGGTTTGAAAGACAGCTTCACGTGGAAGCATACTGCAGAAATCCAGCCTGGCTTTAAAACTATATTTCAAATCAATAAAGTTAAAATTTCTTCCCCCGCTTCCTAGTGATGTAGGTCTAGTAGTAATAAGTATATATATCCAGTAACATCTAAAATATGTACATATCACTTTATCTTCCTGTTACATAATAGGTCCTTATATAGGGCAGCTGGGCAAGGATCTCTCTTGGGTGGCCAGATGGTCACTGGTATATGTAGCTTTTCGTCCTTTCAGTGCCAGGAAATTGGACAGGACTCTGCAAAATGTAGAATTCTCCATGGTGAAGAAGAATTTGAGAATATGCAACACTTTGTTTAGGTTCTATTTTTCTCCAGTCATGCGTTACCTGTACTTTGGCTGCAATGCTGTTATTAAAACAGCAGACATTTAGAGGCAGTCCACAGTAACTGTCTACTGCCAGTTGGGGTGCAGCTCCTTATATGCTATATTACTGAAGAGAGTTAACAACTTGTACCTCCCCGCTCAACCCCCAGCATTTCCTGTTCATCAAACTGAGGAGATCACAGTATAATCTTTGTCCAATTTAAGAGTCTGCTCTTAAGCTGCCAAATTATAGGGTTTGCATTGCAGTAACCATCTTGTTGGATCCACTCTGATGCCAAATGACTATACCCTTCAAGCCAAGTTTGTATTTCTTTTAACTGTTTCTGTCAGATAGTAAACCTGCTAGGGGCTCTTTACTTATGAACATCATAGTTTTGGAGGATTCTTGCTGAACCTTCCTGTAGTGGTGCTGCTCTTATCCTGTCATCACAGCTTGCTACCATAGTAGAAGGGGAAGACAGGGGGGTTGTTATTTAAAGCAAGTAATCCTCCTGCATAGGAATGATCTCTCCATCATCCCCCTACCATAGAGATCCTAGAGAAATATGTGTTCACTTGGATAGGAGTCTGGTAGCTGAATATAAATAGCCAGTCTCTAAGGCTGTGATTGTGCAAATATAATAGTTTCTGTGGGGTGTGATTAGATAATACACCTGATTCCTGTGGGCTTTCATGCATGTGGTATTTTCATCTGCTGGTCATTCATATAATGTGCAGCATAATTGTGCAGGGATATCCAAGTATTTCTCAGGAACACTGTCAATGTTCAATTGTTTTCAGGAAATGCAGTCATTTTTAGGTAATCTATAGGAGGATCAGGGGATTCAGGAAGTGGTCAGCTGACACAGAGGTCTCATTCAGCTGACTTACAGATAGGGTCTAGTACAAAACAGGTAACACAATCACCCTCCCACTTTTATATCAAAATCCCATCCCATACATATAATTGCAATACAATGGGGGGGATGCTGCTGTTTTAATTATAAAATAACACTTTTTAATTATAAATATACATTTCTGAAGTTATACCTTGGCTTACAGTAAATCCTACCGTTTATGAATTTATAGGGTATAAAAGGTAAATGTAAAGGGACCCCTGACCATTAGGTCCAGTCGTGGCTGACTCTGGGGTTGCGGCGCTCATCTCACTTTATTGGTCGATGGAGCCGGCGTACAGTTTCCAGGTCATGTGGCCAGCATGACTAAGCCGCTTCTGGAGAAGCAGAGCAGCGCACGGAAACGCCGTTTACCTTTCCACCGGAGCGGTACCTATTTATCTACTTGCACTTTGACATGCTTTCGAACTGCTAGATGGGCAGGAGCAGGGACCGAGCAACGGGAGCTCACCCTGTCGCGGGGATTCAAACTACTGACCTTCTAATTGGCAAGTCCTAGGCTCTGTGGTTTAACCCACAGTGACAACCGCATCCCTTTTATAGGGTGTACCCCCCCCCAATTTGTACTACAGTTATGGTGCTTTGTCCTTCTCGCCAGCTGTCCCTTACATCTGCCTATGCACAAAGAATTCCAGGGTTGGTCTCAAGAGGCCATGTGACAAAGGGAAGTCTCTCAAACTCTGGTTCCTAGTTTTCCTCCACTAGAGAAGAACCTGGGTCATCAACTCTCACTGTTCAGAATGTTTCGCCCTAACACTGCTCTGATTGGCTCTCGCAAACCCTACATAGTTACAGGGACATGAGTTTCAATAAATATCATCAAGCATGACCTACAATTTAGCCTAAGTTCTCCCCCTTATGTTTGTGGGGTTGCAGCCTGGATTGGGCCCCCCGGTAAATTCCTCCCCCGTACCTCACTTGGGCTCTGCCTAGAAAAGCAGAGGGTTGGGAAGTAATCTGGGGATGAAAGCTCTCTTGAGCCAGAGAGGAGCTGTTAGGTAAGCAGCGAATGCTGGCTGCTTGCATTTCAACTTCAGCCAAGCTAGGAGGAGGGTGTGTGTGTTGGTGCTGACCCTGAGCTTTTATTCTCGGGCTCTTTGCTAGTTGCCCAGGAAGGAGGCCTCTTCTCTCTCCAGTGGAACACTGCCATTGTAGCATCAGAAAGGTTGCCTGCCACTTAATTCAGCATGTCAGGCTGTTGCATTACAGGAGACATACAGCCTGTTCCTCATTTTCTGTAACAGTTCCTAAAAGGTTGCTAAGCAACTTGATTCCACCAGCTTTAACTACTTCTCTAACCCCTTGAAAATGATGGTGAACAGAGTTTGAAAGTGTAATTGTTTGATGTAACTCTTCCCTACAAGGCTTAAGTAAATATGTAAAGAGGACATGCTCGTTTTTGCTTTACTGGTACTGTTTGGTTCTCCCTCCCTCTCTCTCGTGTGTGTGTGTGTGTGTGTGTGTGTGTAAAAATATGGTTACATTGTTGGAAATGCTATTTATATTAAAACTTGGTTATAGTTTTGAGCCATTTTAAGCTCAATGTTGTTGGAAAAGTGACATACAAATTTGATTTTTTTAAAAAACCAAGTAATAAAAGACAGAAATTACTTAATGGCAGCAATGTAACAGTGCAGAAGCTGTTCGCTGGAAGAAGCAAAAAATATGAAAAAATGCCTAAAAATCAAAGGTGGACTATTTGTGGTTGTGGTGTCGGTAATAAATCTAAGCTATGTAGCATACAGGTCAATGTTCAGTGGGTAACATTGATGTTGTGAATTATATGGCTGATGTTGTGTGAATACAGCTTCAAAAACTAGCAATGGGAATGCACTGGGTATGTGATGATGTGGCATGTACCACAGGCTAGGGAGATGTGTTCACAAGCAGGACATGAAGGTGACTATTTTGTATTCAAATGTACTCTCAATTTGTACATCTACCTATCATGCCTAATAGTCGTTCATAAATCTGTTTTCCACGAATGTGTGTGATCCTTTTGAAGAAGTCAACTAATCTAGTAGCCCCTACCACATCAACGTAAACAAATAGTACTGTCATGCTCTAAAGTTGCCATGTTGTGAAGTGGGAGAACTGCTCATGTGTACTAGGAGTACAGGACAGAGTAAATGCTTTGAACTATCTCACCAGTCAGCTTTATGTAAATATGGACCTTTGTGATGCAACCAAATTACATTAAAATAAACTGAAGTCTAGTCATGCTTTACTGTCTTGCTGTTTATGTTTAACTTTTCAGACCTGTTTGTTCTCTTCGTTAGTTTTACTTGTTCTCTCTGCCATCATGGTTTTTCCTTTTCTTATCATTTCTCCCTGTGTTCCCTCAGCTTTTATAGCTTCTCCAGATCTTCCTTTAAGGCAAACATGTGAAAGAATAATCCTGTAGATTTAATTTCCCCTGCCAAGTACCAATTAGCTTCCCCTAACTTCTTGTTCTCTTCCCTCATGGCCATAACTTCAGAGCTTTCATTTTTTTAATGATTGCATATTCTCCCCCCACCCCCTTTCTGTTGCTCCTGTGCATTGTAAAGGTCTATGGCTATATACAATAAATTGATTGAGTGATACACTATTGATACACTAATCAAGAGGAGGGTTTTTAAATGTGTATCAAGTAACTATCACATCCATCCTTGTTGCTGGCAGGATCTGGAATTGGTTTAGATTGAAAGCAGCATGATCACAAACAATTCTAGAAGAAGGAATAAGCTACATTTTCTGTGCTACAAGCGGGTTAGTGTGCACATAGCCCAAGACTTTATTCCTTAACCAATGACAGCAGCATATGGAGGTTTTCATGTCTCTCAAGAGTCCAGATTTGCTTTTTATCTTGTGCAATTCTTCCAAGACAGTAAATATTGCCTTTGGTGGATCCTACTTTCCTT
This sequence comes from Podarcis cretensis, assembly GCF_951804945.1. Lineage (NCBI taxonomy): Eukaryota > Metazoa > Chordata > Lepidosauria > Squamata > Lacertidae > Podarcis > Podarcis cretensis. Next base: position 23,725,909 of record NC_137181.1, read on the forward strand.
TTCACTCTTAACCATGTTTATGTGGCAGTAACCAGTGTTCCCAACCAGGGTTTGAAAGAAGAGTGTAAATACTCAAATGGCTAGACCTAAGCAGCATAGTGTGTTAAACACCTTGCTTGGGTTTTAAATTTTTGTAGCGACTGATTTTGGTTAATCTCTGAATTTCTCTAGTATGATATATATACAGCAGTATTCTAACTTTGCCTGCAAGGGCTAGAAAGATAGCTACAAAATTTCTGTCATAAGGTACTAGAAGGAATGGAAATTTCCAGTACCACTTTTCCCCCCTTGGCAATTGAACATTTTGCTTCCCACATACTGTGGTAGTATTATATTCACAGACCTACGCAGGGCATGCCTAATCCACTTCTTCATGTCATGCTGAGGCACAGAGTTGAGATACAGCTAACACAACTCTCTGTGTTGTATTATATTTCCTCACTTTCCAGCTCCAAAAGGATAATTATGATCTAGTTGGTGGAATGATCAATCTTGCTTTTGCATTACATATGAATGGTTCTTCTAGAGATGATCAGTGAATTGGGGCCCCAGCCACATTTAGTCTTGTGTACTAGTCCCTGTTCAAAGGTTAAGTGTAATGTCAAATCCAGAGGTAATGGCAAATTGTCTCAAAAGGCCCTTCTTGCATGGCTGCATTCCAAGAGAGTACAAAATGTGGTGTTCTTCAGTAATGAGTGTTGGAAGAAAAACAATTTATTTGAGGGGGATTTCCCACTGAATATCATTCCTTTCCAGCATATCAGTTGCTTGGCAGATGTCAAGTATCCCAGAGTAAGTTTGTCCTTAGCAGCTTCATATCAAGCTTAAAATGGTTGTTGTAGGATGATGAATTTATAGGTTTGTACACACAGTGATGAAGAATATAAGCGTTCCTTACCAGAGGCAGAGCATGTTTTTTGAGTTGAACTTAGAAGAATTTGTAAACCTGTGCATGTGGCTTCTATAGAGTTAGTGCTGGTTCTGCAAGTCTCTGTAAGCAGAAATTCTCAATGGTTTCAAACAGAGCCCACTGAGCTAGGGACCTTCCCAGTTTGTGACAACATCATTTGACACTGAAGCCTGATTGTGACTCCATAGACTCACACTAGCCTCATTAAAAACAGCCTCATATTTCTGTGTCTTGTGACTGTTTTTCTAATAGTTATGTGTGAGTTTCTAATGGCTTACAGGGAGGTTATTGCTAGGTTTTTCTTATTTTCTGGCATGTTAGAAAAACAATGAGTGGCATACTTAATTGGATGGAGGAGTGAAGCTTAGCTGCACAAATTAAATGGAAATTCACTTTAAATTTAGTTCACTTTAAATTTAGTACGTACAGTAAAGTGGTTCATTTAGAAAGGCTGTGATCTGCAAATAGTGCCTCTCATGCACACTTCCATATAGATGTGTTACTGGATCAATTTTATTGGGTACTGGGCTTCACAGGTTTCTTAAAAGTGTGGCTTTATTTTGAAAGGAAGTATGAAATGAAATTATTGATTTTTAATCATTTTTCAGACAAAATGTTTTTGATATTAACAGACCCTTGCTAAATGTGGGTATGTATGTTTTGAACATTCATTCTAGGAGATAACTCTTGCTGAATCTGAAGCCCAAATCTTTTGATAGCCTATAATAATACTAATTATTTATTCAGCAGTTGTAATGTACAAATTGCTTTACTGTAGGGAAGGGGAATCTGTGCCCTTACAGATGTTGCTGCACTCTATGCTGACTCGATTTGATGGTAGCTGTAGTCCAGCAATACAGTATCTGGAAGGCATTGTGAAATGTGTGTTGGTCACTAGATTGACCAGTGGCTAACTTGGCCACTTGTTTCTGTAAACTCAGGGAACTCCCTAGGTAGGGAGTTAAATTCAATCACGTTTTACTTCACAGTCCCAGAAAGGAGCCCCAAAGTGATTTGCAGGGACAATAACATGGCCTCAAAATGAGGCCACTAAAACCAGGATAGAAATTTATGTATATTCTGAGAACATAGAAATGTATACTTTAAAACATATGTGAGCAGACTGTCTCCTTGTGGGGTTCTATATCTTTTTTTTTACTAGAACTTGAAGGTCCACCACCAGTTGGAGGTAGACGCAAAATGGTGGCTGGAAGGGAAAAGTAAAGCACTTATCACATGAGCCATACAGTCTGCAGTCTGCCCCTTCATGCCCTAAAATGCAAAAAAATAAAAATAAAAAATAATGCACATATATTAAGAACAGATTAAAATTTCAAAAATTATATGAGCTATAGCAGTTTTCATCCTGAAGCTTTTACATCTCTGTGAAGCAAGCAGAATTACGTTCACTTGTAATTAAGCAGATAACTTAAGAACTTGAAAGGCAGGGGAGTATTCAAGCTTCAAGCTCTCATTAAAAGTCATTAGGATTTGGGAGCTTAATTTCCAGACATCTTGAAAATCCCGTCTTTACTGAGTTGTCTAAAGTTGTAAACTGACCATTATCACTGGGCTTAAAGCCCATAAGGCCAAGGGAAAAAAATCATATTAAACCTCCCCAAAGTTACTTGGGAGCGGGGGGGGGGGGATAGATGGGTATACCTGGAGTCAGCTCATACTTGTTTACTCAATTTTAATTTGAAGCTGCATTATTGAGACTGGTTAGGTCTGCATTTATTAAAATATTTATATGTCAGCTTTTGGTTTGAAAAGCAACCCCAAAGGCAGCCTACAACAGGCTTGAAATAGTATCAAAGTCAAATTGCATAAAATATTCAGCATGAACAAATCAAGTGAAATGTATAAAACAGTCAATGTATCAGGAGGGAATAAAAATTATTCCCACAATGTGGTGAAACAGAACAATCTTTGCCGCATCCCAAAATGCTAATGAAGAGGTAGGCAAATGGACTTTATGGGGTTGGGAGCTCAGCAACCAGTAATGGACAGCATGGTGGGGTTGCAGTGGTTATATGACCTCTCAGCAGCTGAGTCACAGCTGCTTACTGGTAAAGGGAGGGCGAGGTGTGAGCTGGAGGGGAGGTTGGCAGGATGCAAATGCACTGGCAGAGCAAATTTGGTTCTACTGCCATTGTGTTTGCACTGCACCAACTTCTTTGTCTTCCCCCACCTCCTACCAGCATCAGGATAGGTGAGCGCTGTAGTCCCAGTATGCCATCTGGTAGTATCCATAGCCCAAAATTTGGCACCGGGGCACCAAGCACTCAAATGGAGAGTGGGTCTCTGGGGCCTTAGGATGAGGTCTCTTAGCTCTGCTATTAGGAAGCCTTTATCTTTGCGGTGGGGAATATGACCCTAAAGGCCTCTTTGACACACTCCCTTAGTCATACCCTCCTCAAGTGTGTTTGCCTGGCTGGGCTGTTTCCTTGAATTGCGACGATACATCTTGCTTGCCTGGATGGAGAATAACGAGGGGTATGTGAGTGTGTGTAGATGCTGTCAGGAGCCAGAGTCAGGTGTAGGTCAGCTATAAACAAACACTGATGTCAGTAAAGTTAACTCTTTATTAAAAGAAACCTAAACAGTGCAGGCCTAGTGATCCCAGCATCTCTTCTCAGTAGGTTGTGAGGACTGAAGGTCCCTGCCTTCCCACTGCTGCCCACTGGTTTCTCCCCCAAGCAATTGGAGACTGAATCTGTGCACAAACCAATCTCTGCTCTTTTCATTTCTCTGCATGTTCTGGGAGACCAGGGGGGAGAGGAGCGGGTTGCAGCAGGAGGGGCAGACTCCCTGGATTCTTTAGCAGCCTGCCCCCACTCCTCTTCAGCCTCTGATTCTTGACTGCCCTCTGCCACAGCCTTTTCCTGCTCACTGAACCCTGTTACCTCTTCAGCTTCCAACCCCCACTACTGCAAGTCTGCTCCTCTGCTTCCTCTGACCACACATTATCATCCCACCACCGGTCCCCTGCTCTGAGCCTTCTTCCCTTGGGGGTACCCTTGGGGGTTCACCAGCTGGTATCTGACATTTGTTGTTACACCCACTGCTGCCTCTATTCCCACCAGTCACTAGCATGCTATTCCTGCCTGCCTGTAAAGGTTGGTCCTTGAAATGTGGTCCTTGGGCTGAAAAAGGTATCCTCTTCCTAGAAATGTACTGATTTTAAACATTTGTTAAGAGGTACAACCCTGGCACCACCTTCAGTGAAGGTGAACACATTGCCCATGGGGGCGGAGTTCTAATCCAAGTGCAAGCAGCATCTTTAAGCTGCTGAGCCATACTTTCATGTGCATGCTTGTGTATCATCACCTCCAAAACCGTGCTTTTCAATGCAGCAGCAGTTAGCAAGTTCAGCTGCCAGCCACTGAGTGATGTAGAGGAGGCATGTGTGAATCAGCACTCTCTTGGCAGGAAGCAGCCTCATCCCAGGTCTGTGAACAGACTGAAAAGGGAGGGAGGAGAACCATCTGGTATCACAAGTAAAGAGCTGAAAAGCCTAGGAACAGTACAGCTATTTTCCCTCCCCTGATCTTTGGCATCATCAGTTGACACTTGCAGTAGGCTCCACTTCCCAGCCCATTAAAAAATAAATAAAACAGGACCTGAAAGAAGTTAGGAAGGACTTTTGTTTCTCCTAAAGTGTTTTCAAAATAGGGAGTGCTGAAATTCTTTAGTACTCCTAGTAATTCCTAGCATGCCATTGAGCCAAGTGCCTTTAAAAACTGAAGGTACAAAGCTGGAACCACCCTGCTAAAAATAGCATAGATATTACTACTGATGTTCTAAAAAACAAGTGGTTCTTGAAAAATGATACATTCGGTTATATTTATTATTTTTAAAAAGTAATTAATTCTGAAAATAGCAAAAGGAAAACCTTGTTTTAAAAATAAATAGATTGTCCATTGAATTAATGGCATTATCCCGTCCTGTGACCTAAATTGTTTTGCTGGGGAGGAAACGCCTTTCCAGGAGGAAAGGTTACAGCTGCTTATCATTGTGTTGCACTTTACCACCTTACTGCAAAAAACAGTGAAGTGCTGTTTCTCTTTATATAGACTTAGTTGAGAGGAAGCAATTACTGTGTTGTGACTTTGTTTTCCCAGTGTCCAGGGTGATAATTCAATGAGATGGCTATTATTAATATAAGCACAAGTTTGAAGCATTCATAAGGGCTTCCTGTAAATTGCAATAAAATATAGTATTGAAATTAAAATGTCAGATTTGTCACTTTCTTCTAAAATAAGGGCAAGAAGAAGAAAAAATCCTTGCATTAAAGAGGCCATATTTAATGGGATTTCCTGCACACAGAACCCAGTGTGTATTCAACCTCCTCCTACAATTTTAAAGAGAACCGTGTAGACATTATGATCCCTGGAACATGTGAAATAGCCACAATCACAAGGTGAGCATATGTGCATCCTGTCCTTCTCAATCATAGTTCCATAACAAAAACAGTGGTATACATCTGCTTGCCTTCAGTCGAGTTAAACTGCAGACCTCAGCACTTTGCTTCCTGAGGAACAGTTGAAATCTGGCAACAGCACCCTTCCCTATCAGAACTCTTCAGGCAGCTCTAGTCCTTGTGGAATAATTGCCATTGCGATATGGGAGTTTCTCTAAGGCAGAGGTGGACAGCCTCTGACCCTTGGCCTCATTTCATGCAGGAGACAAGGAAGGAGGAGGATAGCAGTGGGTGGCAGAAAGAGAGACAGAGAATGATGAGTGTACTACCTTCTTTCCAGATTGCTAGCATACAGTCCTTGACCAATTGCTCCTGAAGGAGTGCAGCCCTCAACTCTGTTATTGATTGCTGTGCTTCCCAACCACTGGCCAGAGGAGTATTGTTCCTACCAGATCTGCAGAGGGCAGGTAGCACAAGGGACAAATAGGGTTCCACTCAGAAATTTTGGTATGGCTCCTGTCTAAGTAAATTGCTCAGGCACCAGCTGGGCATCATGTAGACTTGCCTGCTTCCTGCTTCTGCCTTTAGCTTGCCTCTTGACTGCTTACCCTGACAGGTATACTGTAGCTTTCAAAGGAAGTAATATTTATTTGCAGACTAAAACAGTAGTTGTTCATTAGCAAAATGCCAGTCATTGTAGCAGGTGGGGTGTGTGTGTGTGTGTGTGTGTGTGTGAGAGAGAGAGAGAGAGAGAGAGAGAGAGAATATGAATATAAGAGAGGGAGTGTTTATGTATTGCAAGGATCCCTGTAGGGGCTGCATATCTCTATATGCAGTCATACTTTGTATCCCAGTGGCTATGGGGCCACCCGTAGTTGGTGATGGAAAGTAGACAGACATTCCCTTACAATGTTATTCTCCAAAGTAGCTCTGCTTCCCCACAAATGTGAAGGAATGTCTGTCATTTGCTCCTGTCGAAAAGGGTCAATTTGGGGTAAAAGCGTGAACAGATTTGATGGAAGCTGTACATGTTTCCCTGCCCAGGGTGACATCAACAATTGAGAATAAGCTGAGGTGGTGACTAGCCCAAGGAGGGGTGCCAACTTGAATAACATATTTTTTTTTTGGGGGGGGGGAGGTAATCCCCACCCTGCATAATTGATCACAAGACGCTGCGCAAGCACACCATTTGAATGGCAGTGCCCATCAACTTTGGGAGATGCCTGGCCCCCTCAAATATTTTATTGGGGTGTGTGTGGTGAAGGGAACTTGGCCCCTAGGAGTTGGCTTCTATGAGCCCAAGACATCTAATGGTTCCTCCTATCATGAAGCTCTGGAGAGGGGAATTGATTGAAGGAAATATCTGTGTTCATTTGCCTTTTATATTTTATTTTTCCATTTAGACTGTGTGTTTAGCAGCAGGCCCATGCAGAGGGAGTGGCAGCTGGGTACACTTGCCCTGGACCTTGGAGGTCTAAGCTGGCTGGAGGGCCCCTGCTTTTTTTTTTTTTAGTTTATAACTTTATTCTAACAAACTCCTACCCTGGGCCTCAGACAAGCTCTGCATAAGCCTGATCAGCACAGGGTAGCAGGCAGTGACCTTCCCTTCATCCCTCCTACTTTCTTCTTTAAAAACTAGAGAGATGCTTGCAATACCTTCTTCTGCCTTGTGTCATGCAGGTTGAGCTAAAAGTCCACAATCCTGGCTGCTAGTATTCTCTGCTAAGGACAATGGGACTTGTACTTCAGTGCCTTTTAGTAGAAGGGGATGCTGCAGTGTAAAGATGTGACAGGAGCCTCCTTTCATAAGCAAAGAAATAAATGGAGAATAATGGAGAGGCCCAGACCATTTTCAAGTAGACTTGCATAGGATTGCCATCCATCCAGGGAAAAAAAAAGCTCTGGTCTGTTTCTGATTTGTTAACAGAGGTTTGCTATGCAGAAACCAGTACTCTGTGTTTTTTAATTGCATGGGGCCAAATATGATCACATGATCAGACCTGTGGATCAAACTGCTGCTGAAAGGACAGCAATCCCTGACTTGCAAAAGAGCTATCACACAACCTCCTTTATTTGCTCGATGTTTCCAGAATATTTTAAATGGTTTTAATGTTATGCAGATAGTACGCCTTCTTGAAATCCTACCTGTTTGTCATATCACTACTTCTGTCAAATGATTTTTCTGTTTGATTTATCCCAGGGAGCATTGAAATGTAAAGTAATCACTATGGAAACAGAATATTTATCTGAGCTGATTACAGTTTAAGTGTATAGAATAGGACTTATGTGCCTGATTCATTAGTCATATCAGTAGGATTTTTAACATGCTGGAGAAAAGTGAAAAAGCTTGTAAGTTTGGAATGATGCAGTATAGAGTAGGATAAACTACTAATGCTACATCTTCAACAACACATGACTTGTGCAGCGGGTAGGGGCAGGGCTGAGGTGCCAGTGGTCTTCATTAATAAATTCAAAGTAACAGATTCATTAGTTAACAAAATGAAATTAAAATGCTGGTTTATGTTTGCACAGAACAGCATTGAAATTAGCTGTATTATGTAAGGTATTTTTAATCAGCAAAACTAGTTGCATTATTCCAACTGATATGTGGGATCTAAACAGAGGTAGATATCTCCTTGGGTGGGTGGGAGGCTGCTCAGCACTGGGCAGCCTCCCTCCTGAATAGAGCTTTGAAGGTGTGGAACCAGCAGTAAATCACACCAAGCAAGTTGGAATTAACTCTTTATTAGCAAAAACAGGATCTGCACAGGAGTGTCAGGCCTAATGAGCATAGCAACTCATCTCCGGTAGGTCTTGCCCTCATGAAGCAGTTCCTGAGACTGACAGCTGTCTAAGTCCTCTTCTCTCCAGGGTTTTCCCCAAGCAACTGGTGATTGCGCCTGCACGAAGCCAACCTTTCCTCTGCCCTTTTCATGCCTCCCCTGGTTCTGGGAGACCATGACGGTGGGGAGCTTTTCGCAGCAGGAGAGGGATATATCCGTGCCTTTTCACCAGCTGGAGTCATCTCTTCCTCTTGGTCTCCCTTGGCACACCTATTGAAATTAAAGAACACAACTAACATAGGGGCTACTCTGAGGAGGACTTTATTGGCTACAACTTATAATGACTAGATGGAATGGAAACAATTCAGGGGCACAAGGAGTCCAATGGAGTTGGTATTTTAGCCCAGCTGATGAAATGAAACCTCTTTCCAACTCTCTCACCACTGCTGCAGCTTGTTGGAGTGGCTGTTGGTCTCAGATGACAGTGCTTAAGCATTGGTTGTGTTAAAAGCTCAGGGTAATGGAAAGTGGGAATACCAATTAAGAAACAAAGAAACAATACATTAAAATTAAAACAACAGCAGGAGCAGTAAAGTAGGAGTGCCATAGAGTGCTGTTTTCTTCCGGTAATTGGTGCCTTTTTCCTTTTCCTTTCTACGCTCTTCCCCCTCCCTCCCCAGCAGGACCAGTCTTTTCCTGGTTGATTGGCAATCCTGTTTCTCACACTCACTTGTTAAAAATGAGTAGTGGAGACATATTGGCTTTTGACCAATGTGAAAAATTAATGGACCAAAACATTGTTGGCTGTGTACAATGAACTGCTGAGTGAATCTTATTCAGTTGGATAGTAGCTGTTAGCACTATTGCTAAGGGGGGAAATGAAACCCATTGAGAGTTTACTGTAAATGTGTGCGAAGTAGTGTTCTGTTTCCATGAAACTGTAATGCTGCTGATGACTACTTGCATTGTTGAAACAATGCCCAGTAGGGAAGCTCATGCAGTAGGCAGTGAAGCAACTGCTGGAATAAATGGCCAATAGTAGGAAACCTCTACCCCCAACCACAATTCTTCACATATGGATTGATTGTGTTACTATTTCTTTTAAATGCAGTTCCATCAAGGTACATAGCACCTCAGTGTTTTATAGACAGTTTTATACTGTTATAAAGAAGCACAATCTGAAAGTGACAAGGAGGGAACAGAGAGATTTGTTTTACAGCTGCTAATGGAAACTTGCATGTATTAAAGTTCATAAGCATTCCCTCTGTGGATCACCTGGGCAGATGAATCACCTGCTAATAGTACCTCTTGTCTTGATTGAGTTTCACCCAGGGTGGAAGACTCATTGAACTGAATGAGACCTACTTCTAAGTAGCATTTCTACAGCATATTTTATAGCAACAAGCTTTACACAAAAAATAAAAAGCATTGAAAATCTACTCCAGGAAACGGGGGTAGGGGTGACTTGTTGCTTGTACTGTACAATTATTAAGAAACTAGTTTAGTGCCAGTCTTGTCTTTTATTTGCCTTTTGCTTGTTTTTTAATAGTGATGCTAACTTTATTGTTTATGATCACTGTTTTTAATTGTAAGCCATCCTGAAAATCTCCAGACTGAAGAGTGGGATATAAATATTGTAATAAAAAATCAACAAGAATGTTATTTGGCTCCAATGATTTCATGGACCCTTCATTAAGACCTGCAACAGCCATATGCACATATGTGGCAGTGGCCTCCAACTCTCTTCTGGCAAGAGGAATCCAGTTTCCCTAGATATAGCTTGAAAGTATTAGTGATAGCTGATTCCTGTCAATGAAGGGGTTTTGATTGTTTTTTGTTTTTGTTTTACCGAGGAAAGCTTAGAGATCGCAGAGGAGCAAATGTTAGGCACAATAATGGATGGATAAATAAAATATTTGGTAAATATATAAATGTGTAACTGTTGCACTTTGCAAGGAGATAGTTAGAATCGAAAAATAATCAGTTCTCCTGCCAAACTCATAGATTGCCAGTGGGGTAGTTTTATACATACAGTATAGACTGTGTTGAATAATATATGTATTTGTACAGATGTATACCTAAACAGCATAGGCACTGTATTCTAGGCATTTCTTTATATGCCAGAATTGCCAGAATTGGGGTGGCTGTGTGTCCTAGGCTTAGTATATTTGAGGGGCTGTTTGGTTGATATAAAAAACTATAAGAGAGCCAGTGTGGTGTAATGGTTGGGGTGTTGGACACCAGGGCATGAATCCCCACTCAGCTGTGGAGCTCACTGGGTTATCTTGGTTCAGTCTCTGTTTCTGAGCCTAACCTAGCTCTCAGGGGTTTTTGCAAGGATAAAATGGGGAGCAGAGAACCATGTGTACCATATTGAGCTCCTCCCGGGGGAGGTGGAGGGGGAGATGGTGTATAAATGTAATCAATATTAAGGGAGAGCAGGGTGCTTGATGTTTCCCAGAACTTGGAGCAGGCACGTAGTTCACCTGGCCATAGTCTTCCATACAATGGTCTTCCTATTTAAATTATTTCTAAATTTGTATTTCCCTCCTCTCTCACTTAGCATATACTGTACACATTTTATACAAATCTGTTTTCTCTTGTGACCTCTTTTTTGGATGTGCAAATGACTATCCTAGCCAGGTTCCATAGACTACTTCTTATTACTGAATACAACAACAAGGCTGCTTTATATTATATATTATTTGCACTTATATAGCACCTACTTTGTTTCTGAAAAACTGCTGATTTGGCATTCACATCTCTGGTAAATTGGGAAACATTAATAGCAATCCTAAATATGTAGGCCTACTCTGAGTAGCTGACATTGGCTATCACCCATAGGTTTTATAATATTTTTAAGGCCTCTAGCCACTGAGTGCATTTTGACTGGGGCTGCACTTACTGAGTTTGCAATCAGCCTTGAGTCTCTGGAATGGAGCAAGATGAGATCAAAATTAAATAATATGCACCATTTAAATAATATTAATATTAAATAATATGCACCATCTAATGCACCATTACAATGATATAAAAAGAAATGTTGTGCAGAGGCATTTGTTAGCAAGAAATTTTTAAAATAAGCTTATTGCTTGCAAAGCAATGGTGTCAAGATGGCTTTCTGTATCTGTCACATTCAGTAACTGATATGCATTCTAGCTCATGGGTGCTATATTGCTTTTGACATGGAGACTCCTCTAGGTTTCTTGTGGAAGCCAGAATATTTTTGTATGCTTGTTTGTTTGACCTTATTTCCTACCAGTAGGTAGCCTTTGGTGCTGAGATAGGATTGATCATTTGTGGTCTGAAGAGGTCACATATACATTCTTTTTCTTCTTGTTGTTTGTTCTGTCTCATCTCTACCCTTCCCCTTATATTAGAAATGAATAGTAGTAGAAAGTGAGACAAAAAATGAGGTGTTGTATACTAAGGTGATATAAAGAATCCTTCCGTATTTAGCTGGTTGGTCTTGAACGTACGCCCAAGTTCTGTATCTGGTTGGACTCAGCATTGTGGTGATGGGCCACTCTTGCTTATGTTACTTCTATGTAGAAGGAGAGCTCGTTCGCTCCCTCCCTTTCTCCATGCTGTTGCTCTTTCCTAGTAGAGAGGGACAAAGATCTATGGACCACCATACAGCTTGTCTCACGAAGCCAGGGAGGGAGTGGGGGAGATGAATGGTGATGTCACCAAGAGGCTTATTTTCCTAGGGGAAAGTGGCAGTTCCACATTGTGCATTAGATCATGGGAAATGCATCTTTAAAAACTAGAAGTATTCCAGATCAAAAGGAAAGACTGGAAGGATTTTGGAAGCTTTTATTTGACTTTGTAACAAATATTTTGAAATTGGCAAATGATTAAGGAAACTCTACTAATACCAAAATATGTGGAGAATCAAGAATACCTAAACACCAGAAAACCTTTGAGGACAAGCTGTTCTGGAATGAGTTGTCTCCCTTTTATGCCCTGGCTTGTCCTCAGTATGTCTGTCATTGGGTAGCTGGGGCTCTGAGATGAACAATTTAATATTAAACCTCATGAGACAAAGAGTGGTCTACAAATTGGAGGAATAAATAAATAAATAAAATTTTGTTCTGCTTAACTCCATTTTGGGGGGTGGGGGGGAGGTATTACTTGAGAGACACAAGTATTCAGACCACATTGAATCATAGGAATTAAATATCTGGGTTTTTTGGTTTTTTGGTACTATCTGAAACGACAGTTGTTAGAGGTAACTCCATGCATTTCAATTGGAAAAGCTGGCTGAAATAATTAACTGGTAACTCTAAAAAAGCCAAGTGCACATGCAAGTGTAAAACTTGGATATCAGATCTGTGACACTCCCCTAGGGACTATTATGATGCATTAATCAATGAATGGCATGTACTGATCTATAAATCTATTCTTGCCCTCACTGGCAGGGAGAGAATGTGTATTTGATGTGATTAACTGTTTTGAGTACACAGTGTACCATAGAATTGCTTTATGCAAAATAAGGAGTTTATGTTTCGTCGTATAGGAGATGTCACTTGGAAGTAATCATAGCTTAGAAAAGCAGGCCTGTCCTTTTATACAAAACATGTGTGGCTTGATTTCCTGTTTCTGCCAGTTTATTTAATGACACCAGGTCTTAAAATAGACAGAGGCAATGATAGGGAATTGCTTTTGCCTGAAACAATCCCTCCCCAAAATATTTGTTTTTCTAAATGATGAATGAGAATGGCTCAGAACATGGATAGTCTTCCCAAATCTTTACTAATTCTTCCATCATATAAAGGTGTCACTCATGCAGAAATATAAATGCTGCCAGTGTTAGAACAGGAGCAGAGAGAGCTGTGTGGTGAGTCATTAGACTGCCAAGTTTGACAAGGTCACACATCTCCAAATTTCACTCATTGTCAGATTTCCATTCTTGCTGTGGGAATAGCAATAGGCAGCACAGATATTCTTCACTCTAAATGAGTGTCCAAGGGTCAAGAAAATGTTGTGGCAGGGATATTTGTACCTTTCATTTTGGAAATTTCCATTTTGAAGTTAACCCCCAAGCTCTGTCCAAAGACAATTACTGATACACATGTGTACATTCCTAAACTCTTTATGTATTTTGCTTTCAGACCTTTTTACAGCCATGGGTTTGCCCTATTGTAATGAGAAAACAGCCAGCCTGGCAACAAACCTACATATCTACCACGCCAACTTTGTTTTGCTTAGTCCTCCATATTATTTTGATCAATTAACAACAACAAAACAGAAATAAAAACAACTTTCAGTTTTAACATGTTTGTTAAGGGCTTGCTATATCTGCTCAAGTTCCAAAATACCAAGAAAATGCAACTTTTAAGGACTGCACCCTTAACAGATGCATTATTTAGGCAATGTGGACATATTATGGTATCTTACATTGTGGTCCGTTCAGGCTTCACCAGTGCTTTGGAGCTGGATGGCACAGGGGTAGACCTAAGGCCCAGATTTTTCGGTTCAAGTATAGACACGTGGAGTCTATGCAACTGAAACTGCTATTTCACTTTCCAAGTACTCAACTGGCACTCAATACCATCTACATATAATTATAAACGTTGGAAGGGACCTTGAAGATCATTTAGGAGTTGAATCTCCTAGAGCCCTCCCACGTTCTTCCCACAGCTGGAGAAGCACCAACTAGGCTTTAGATGGGGTGGGGAGGACTCTGGGACCCTGTCAGAACCCTCACGCCTCCTTCCCTCAAACCAGCACCTACCTTACCTGGCTATGGGAAGGCAGTGCAAGGGCTGGGGGAATGGTGTCAAATGTTGGTGAGGGCTGCTAAGAAAGTCCTCAAGAGTTGCATATTGGACCACCCTGCTGTAATTGCTTAGACTGTTAGCTCCTTGGGGACAAAAGTAATAAACATGAGGCTTTGAAGACCTGATCTCCCTCTTCTCCTTTTCCTTCCCCTCTCTTTCTCTGGTATGCTTTCTAGTTTGTAAGAGTCTCTGTGTGTTTGTGTGTATATGCATATGTATGAATGAATTGAATTGCTTTAGGAGACAATAAATTATATGAAAAGGAGAATAAAAATATAATAAAAACAAAAACTGATGCCAGCTGCTCTCAGCCCACAGGATAGAGTATGACACAGCTAATCAAATAAATAGGAAATAAATAATAAAACTTGGTAGCTGGAGTTTATGGACTCCATTACAAGTGCCCAGGAGTTCTTAATGTAAAAGCAACTCTTCCCAGCCACAGGCTTATTGTGGGAACTTACAAGGTGACCTTTTGAAAGGTTTTATGAGAATACAATTTAATGGAGCGTTGGCATTAGTGCCAGTCTGGGAATGTCAGCTGGCTGAACTGAGCTCTCTGAAACTTCCGGAAGACTGTCATCGCTCTCTAGAACAGTCTACTGCTAGTTTAGAAAGTGGGTGCACACCCTTTTAAAGCAACTGTGTTTCTCATTTGGTAAACTTTCCTTTGTGTTGAGCACAGCAGGAGTTTGGCTAGTACATGTACAGAAAAGATATACTGCTACACGTTTTATTGTCTGTAATGAACACTATGGACAGAGGGCCAAGCTCCAAACAATCTTAGGGGTGGCATGTTCCAGTTCTGTGAAGCTTGGGGACACCTTCCGCACCAATATTTTCTATGAAGCTTTTGGCACAGTCCCCTCACCATCCTCTTTTACTGTCACTAAGACTAAGGGTCAGCCATAGCTCAGTGGTAGGGCACATGCTTTGCATGCAGAATGTCCCAGGTTGAGTCTGTGGTGTCTCCAGGTAGGGATGGGAAGGACTCCTGCTTGAAGCCTTGGAGAGCCACTGCCAGTCTGTGTGGGTAATACTAGGTTAGATGGACCAGTGGTGTGAGGAAGCTTCCTGCCTCAGACTAGATGCTATTCTAAAGGTGTATCTGAATTCTGTACATGGATTTTTCTAGGTCTTATTAAAAACACCCCAACCCCAAACCAGCAGTTATGCGGTTCTGATCCAGATTGGGACCACTGAAAATTGTTACTTTCAAAGCTGCAGAAGGTGATTTTGAGTGTCTCTGTGTTCTGCCACCGCTGCTCCTCATTCCCAGCAGCAACTGTAACTGCTTCACTCTGCCTAATGGTAGGGCTGGCCCTGTATGTCTTCTTTTGGTAAATTAAGCAATTTAAAAAGAGATGTGGAGAAACTCAATCATGGGATTCAAACACATAGTTAAAGTCATTGAACTAAATGCCTATTCTTCTTCCCCTTTTTACTTTCTATCCTCTTAGAGGTGTGCAATAATTCTTTGTGTGCTGCTATTCTGTCCATTTAATCGAAAAGACTTCAATTATTTTTGTTGGTTGTTTATTCACTTCGTCACTCACATTTATGTTCTTTACCCCATTTTTAAAAATGCAATTTGGTGGTGGCAGCAGAACAGGTTTATGTGACTGTTCCTTGTGGCTGCATATTCTTTTCAAGATCAACTGCATGTTGCATTACTCTAGGGTCATCCTGTTGAAAAAGGTGCCCATCACACAAAAAAGTTGCAAGCAGCTGCAGGGGCCGTGTCCCTCCCCCTCAGAATGTGCTGGAATGATGTGACGTAAAGGATGCATTGGACAATGGCTGTTAAACTCAATTGAATGGCATCAAAGTTTGCCTCAAAATAGCACAATCTGGTTTACATTGCTAAACAAACCAAAATTCTATCCACTCACAGGCTGCTCTTTATCAGCATAACAGTTGTGGTTTATAAATTGCAGATTAGGTATTCCTTTAGAAATAGCATATCAAATGTGAATTATTAAAACAACACGGTATCTGTTAGCTATGAAAATGTAACCTCCCCTCTTCAAAGAAAATCAAGGAAAGACACTTCTGTGGATGACATAACCAGCAGGATTAGACAATCCTTTTCTGAAATGACAGGCACACAAAACATGGGCCTTCAGGTGAGGATAGCAAGTAAAACCACTTTCATAAGCTGCTTACACATGTGTACACACAAAAGCACACCACCACTACCAGAACCCTTGTAATTGCTCCATACAGCGAAGTGAGGGAGTCTAGTCCAGTGTTTCCCAACCTTGGGCCTCCAGCTGTTTTTGGACTACAACTCCCATCATCCCTAGCTAGCAAGACCAGTGGTCAGGGATGATGGGAATTGTAGTTCAAAAACAGCTGGAGGCCCAAGGTTGGGAAACACTGGTCTAGTCCATAGTAACACTGATGTCTGCATTCACGTATTTGGCCCAAAAGGAAGTCTTGTCTCTATTGCAAGAAACATTATGTATGAAAACAACTTGTGGATGAACCAGTCCTATGAGATGCTGTGCTACGGAATTAGGTAGTATTATGCAATTGAAATACTGTTTTAAAAGCACCATGTTTAGTGGTTTACATATTTTATTAAATATAGGATACAGAGAAAAATCACAAAAGATGCAGTAGGTGGGAAATTATTTCTTTTCATTTCCCCCTGCTTCTTGCTGCCTTTATCTGGCCTCTTCCTGCTCCCCCCACTGCTACCACCAATCACAAACAACAACAAATTCTGCTACTGTTGATGCGACTTCAGCTTCTATGTATTGTTCTTGTTTACAACAGTGTTTGAGGAGGTTTTCTTCTTCTTTTTCCTTCTTCTTCCCTATTGTTTTACCGAAAACACAAAAAGCAAGAATAATCAGCTTTTCTTTTTATGAATATTTCGTTGCAACATTTCAATTTTAGCATATAAGTAAAAGCAAACAAGATAACTATTTCTATTGCGTCCAGCGCTGACTCTTTTAAAAAATAAAATAGAGTGGGTTTGCTTTGCAACCTTTCATTTGCTCTGTCACTACAAAAAGCAGCCTCAATTTTAACACAGTGTTTGCATATTCTGCTTCTGAAAAAGAGAGAGAGGTGTATTTGTTTATTTAATTCTGCAGAATTATAATCACCCTCTCATCCTGCTTATTCTCAATCTAATTAAACAAGGGTTAGATGCTAATTATTTGCTGCTAGTTGTCTAGTATTGGGTACACAGCATCCTCTTGTTTCAAAACTCATCTTACAAATTTTCTACTATCAGAAATATTTTGATGGTGAACTTCAAAGAGCAGAGTACACAGCAGAAAGCACATCAGTTGAACTTCAAAGAGAAATTCTAACTTTAAAGAGAGCTTCATGTCCAGCACACAGAAAAATAAAAACTGCCCAAGCTCTTCCCTTGCAAAGCTAGGGCATAATATAGTAAGGTAGAGCTTTTCAACCTTTTGGGGTCCACAGTTCCCTTGACAAACTATATTCTTTCTGCAGCACCCCTGTGGGGCTCAGGAGCCCTGTTATGTCACCCATTGCCTGCAGAGCCAGCAGCCACTCACCCCTTTTTGAACATCCTCCCTTGTGGAGTGTTCCCTCAGCCTCCTCTCTGCTCCATGCTCCTTGGGAGTCCTTTGGGCAACTGCAACTACTGCTCCTGGTGTCTGAGCTGCCCCCCACCCCAAATAAAGGTGCCTTCTCACACTGCCCCACAGGGGCTTGGGAAGCACCCCCTGGTCAACCCCAGAGGCACCATTCACCTGGGGAGCTTGTAGCCAGAGCTGCTGCAATAAACAGCTGTGCAAGGGAGGGAGAGACATGAGAGGGCATCAGAGGAAGGTAGGGAAGGAATGAGGGACAGAGGCCAGTGTTGCCTACGGCACCCCTGACCATCATTCAAGGCACCCCAGGGTGCCACAGCACACTGGTTGAAAAACACTGTAGTAGGGCATTTTGGAAGTGCAACAGCAGAGATGGTTCGGTTTGCAATCTAAGAGTTAATTCTGTTCTCAGTGTTAGTCAAGTACCCAAGAGGGTGTGTATGGAGAGGTTGCTTAATAACCAGTCAGAGTGGCATCAACTTGACCGAGGTTGCATGTCTTTTGATTTGCTGTGTTCTTAGGGAGTTTTCCCATATATGTGGTTGAATGTCTTCCTGCTATGCACTGATATTGTAAGGCCAAATAAACATTTAATACTCTCAACACTCTTTACTAACAAGTAGTGAAGGACATAGGTTTTTCTCTTTGCAGTTGTTTTCCAGAGGATTGCTTCATTGGTTACATTTGCCTACATATTAGTTCCTATAATATTTAGAAGTCATCTAAGTGTTTGCCTCCCCGACCAGAAGCCAGCTTTTATGTGGCTTCCAAATCTTATAAAAACATTTACATATCCTTGCATAATTTATGAAGTGGCTGAGTCGAAAATAGTTTGAGGACTGCTACTGTTTTCATTCCAGTTTTTCAAAATTGATTTCTTTGAAATACCAGATTCTACCTTTTCATAAAGTTGAGGAGGGAAAACTGCAGAAATTGGATGTACATGTATATCAGCCATGTTGCATGTTTCCTCATGGTGCATGCAGAGAGTTGGGAAAGCATAAGTTCCTAACAGACATCTTCTGCACCTGTTTCATCTGCCTACATAAGACTAGGAGCCAGGCACAATATCAAATAACATTCCTTTTATTGTTTTTCAGTCAATGCACCATCTTGAAAAAAGCCGGGTCCCTATCGCTTTCTCCCTAGGTACAGTTTTAATGGCAGTCTGTGGCTGTTGGATGAGAGAAGCCATGCTTTTGTCTCTTCCAGTATTGAAATTTTGGATGTGCCCTTTGCACTGTAAGGCAGACACAAAATGTGGCTGGGTCATAGAACTGTAGAGTTGGAAGGGACCCAAGGATCATCTAGCCCAACCCCTTGCAATGCAGGATTGTGCAGCTGTCTCATAAGGGGATCGAACCTGCAACCTTGGTGTTATCAGCACCACACTCTAACTATCTGAGCTATCCGGGCTGACCACCACTGTACCATTTCTGTTTGTGTTACGTCACTAGATTATTTCCAGTAGTTGAACTATAGACAGCATGGAACTTTCACATTTGTCTGTAGTAAATAATGCTCCAATTATTCTACAGGGACACTGTACTGCAGTGCGTACATTGATGTGAGGTTGAATTTGTTTGCTTGCAACAAATATGTGATGACTAATTGGGATGCCAGGAGGCAAAAAGGGAGGAAAAAAACAACACAAAACTTGACACCTAAATGTCATACAGCTTTTACATTAGCAAATTGAGTCTCTGTTCTTTCCGACTGGAGCTTAAGATCCTGAGAAGATTTATAAATAAAGCCCTGACAGTGCTCTTGCTTCAACAAACAAGTATGTGTGGCAAACTGTTTTGTTTCATTTTTTAATATAGGTAATTCAGAAAAGAACTGTGAGCAGGAGGGAGTGGGGAACCTTATAAGAACTGTCAGTTCACACGTTTGTGAATGTGCGATGCTGTACAAGCAGAACATGACTCAGTATTTAACATTTAATGTGTGACAGGCATATTGTTTAAAACTGAGGAAGAGATGCTGAGTAGGTTGCTGTTCTTTGTAGCACATCTTTTGCTGAGTATATTTTCCACTTATGTAAGCCAGTACGCTGACACTACTGGCACTAATAGTGTTGACCTTTGGGGGAGGTGGAGGGGCTGCATAATGCCAGGAACCCTTTGTATACTGCTCAATAGGGGTGGCTCAGTCTGTATGCAAAATGAGGTGGTGATCAAGACAGTGAAACTTTGTGACCTGTGTGCTCACCAGGAATGAAAGGTTACTTGCCCCAAACCACATCGTTCATACCATGTAGCAACCATTCTAGGTAGCACAAGCCAAACCCTAGTAGCTTATGGGAACGGTACTGATTTCCTTTAACTTTGTACATATTTGTTTCTGTCTCTCTCTGCCCTGCCCCCAATTTACATGGTTGTGTCTGTTTTCTAGCATTTCCACTCATCCTTTCATGAACAACGCCCCCACCCCCACCCCACCCCCTGCTCATTCATATCCTGAGAGATACTTTAAGATTCACTAGTTCGTTAGTTCCTAGAGTAAAATCCTATGGGTGCATATTATGGCTGCAACTGTTACCTGATTCATCAGTTAGCCCAGCCTTTCCCAAGTTGGTGCCTTCCAGCTGTTTAGACTACAACTCCCATCAGCTCTAGTTAGTACATCTGTGCTGGCTGAGGCTAATGGGAGTTGTAGTCCTAAACATCTGGAGAATACCAGGTTGGGGAAGGCTGAATTAACATTTTAACTGATTCAGAAGTCCCAAATTAAGTAGGTAGAAAAAAAAATTATAATGGTTAATTGTAATGCAAGAACCTGGAGGAAGAGTGCGTAAGTAGAGCTATTTCATGGGGTTTTTTTGCGGTGTGTGTGTGAGAGAGATATTCTTCTAAAATGGTGCCTGCTATAACATGTGCTTGCATGCTTTTGAAAACAAGTCACCCATGTTCAAATTCTCTGAGTAGCAAGAACCCAGGGGGGCAGCATGTATTCAGGTTCATTTTCCCTTGAATGAGTTTACTGGAGGCTTAACTGGTGGTTTCATAATGGTTGTTGCATGTTTACAAAATTATGGTTTGAGCATTTTGCTTGCTCAGTGCTGGAAACAAAACTAATAAGCAAGCCAAGGCTCAGGGCAGTTAAATCAGTGTGTCGTTGTCAAGCCAAAAGGCACACCTATGAGCAGAACCAAGATCCAAAATTTAGACTGTAGCTCATGAGATTTACTCCAGCAGAAGGAAATAAGGGTCATCACCTGTCAAAGGCAGATTCACAAGAAAAGGGTAAATGAAGGGGAGGGTGGTGCCAAGAGGTACCAAGGCAGATAGAATGGCCAGAGCTTGGTGAAAGCAAGAAACTAGAAACAGGAGTGATCAGCAATTGAAGAGAGGTGGGCATTTTAGTGGGAGACTCACAAAGGTTGCCTGGATAGAAAAACCTGAACAGACAACTTCCTACTGATTAACCTGCAGCATTTTTACTTGGAGCAACTAGTCCTTGCCAGGATTGCTGCATGCCAGCCAGCACTCAGTGGGTTGCCATAGTCAGCTTGCAGTGAGAAAAAGCTGCCTTTAAATCTCCCCCCGCCTTCCGATAGCACAGCTCTCCTCTAATCTCAAGATGTCTATAAGCTGTTATAGAATCTGAATCAGTTTGTTTGACTGGAAGGTCTGTCCCTTTACCACTCGCTTCCCCAGAGAAGCCCAAGGGCTGAGCAACTGTTATGTTGGAGATTTCTTGTTCAAGCCCTGGACCTCTGGCAACAACCCATAGATTCCACAGTGAAGAAGTGTGTATATTGTATTGATGCTGAATCAGTATTCTGAAGAAGGGGCATGTTTTTAAATGAAGGCATTTCATGTCCTGTACAAGTTTGAAAATGAAGAATAACCACACTAAGATCTAAAGAGTCATAAATATTTTATTTTTGAAGATATGGCCCAACCCTAGTTGTTCCTTTCTCCTGTGCAGCAGAGTTCTTTGCAAGAACTGAGAACTCTGGAGTCCCTTGCTCATGCATAGATATACAATTTGCTCTATATCATAGGCTGCTGCACAGCAGCCTGCATCCCTGCAGTCCTCTGTTTAGAGACCACTGGAGGCAAGTTGCAATTCGAGGAAAGGAAACTTCAGTTTGCAAGTCCCCTTGAGACTGAAGCACAGCTGATAACACAATGCTCATAACAGACATACTGGGGCCCTAAGCCATGTCAATTTTAATAGGTCCCATAGTATTACCTCCAAAATGTGTATGATTCTAATGGAAAGGACAG
Source organism: Podarcis cretensis (assembly GCF_951804945.1). Taxonomy (NCBI): domain Eukaryota; kingdom Metazoa; phylum Chordata; class Lepidosauria; order Squamata; family Lacertidae; genus Podarcis; species Podarcis cretensis. Next base: position 23,747,621 of record NC_137181.1, read on the forward strand.
TAAAAAAGTAGTTTTATATTTGCATATATACATAGGTGAGGATGCAACTAAAAACCTAACTAAAACATATTTCTTGCAATAAACCTATTTATTTTTTAACCAGTTACATAAAACTTCAAATTTAGCGGTTGGTTTTTTTTTAAAAAAAGAGGACTGTCATAATCTGGGGCCTTAAACTGTAGCTTACTTTGTTTGTGCATAAGTCCAGTGCCAAATATACTTACCTCCAAAGTAATTTCATTACTATTTTTCTTCTTCTTCTAGACACTACCCAAAGCAGTCCTTTACTACAGTGGCAGACACACCCGAAAACCTTCGATTGAAGCAACAAAGTGAATTGCAAAGTCAGGTAAGCTGTGCATTCTTTTGCCTATGTGATGAACATTGTTCTTAGCAATTGGGATCCATTATTCTAAAATAAAGGCGCAATAGTGTGAGCACCAAGGGTTAGTTCAAACAACCCACATTGCTGTAGAATTTGGAGTATGGCGAAACATTAATATTTGGCTTTCTTGAAGTCCTAAAATGATCAAACTGCCTTTGGCCTAATGAAAAGTGCTGCCCTGATCGGGAGAATCATGGTCTGCCTAAATCTGTGATAATTTAGTTCACATGCTACATTGTTTCCCGTGAATGTGTGGCCAAAGTGGGCACTTGCTACACTTCATTAAAACAGCCTGCCTCTTGCCTTGATACAAGTTACTCATGCTCAAGAGTGCAAGTAACTTGCACCAAGTGAAGAGGGGAAGGCCTTCTGTTCACTCTAATTCAGCCTTCCCCAACTTGGGGCCCTCCAGTTGTTTGGAAATGCAACTCCTGTCAGTTGCAGCCAGTGGCGTAGCGTGGGGGGTGCTGGGGGGGCCGGCCGCACCGGGCGCAAGATCTGGGGGTTAGGGTTAGGGGGCGCAAATCCACGGGTAAGAGGCGCAAATCCACGGGTTAGGGGGCGCAAATTACTTGCCTTGCCCCGGGTGCTGACAACCCACGCTACGCCACTGGTTGCAGCCAGCACTGTGGAGAACAACAGCTGGGCAAAGGTTGTGTTAATCGCAAAGAGTAAGGTTACCATAAATTCCATCATAGAGCTTCAGTATGCTGATGACAACGTAGTGTGAGCACGCTCAGAGGATGACCTCCAAACCATCCTAAATATCTTTGCAGAAGCTTACGAACAGCTTGGCCTTTCACTCAACATCCAAAAAACCAAAGTGCTGCACCAACAAGTACAAAATAACTCCTCTGCAGCGCCACAAATCCAATTCAATGGTGTAACGCTGGAAAATGTCGATCACTTCTCCTACCTAGGCAGTTATCTTTCCACAAGGGCCAACACTGATGCTGAAATCCAGCATCGCCTGAGCTCTCTGAGTGCGGCTTTCTCCCGATTGAAGTGCAGAGTGTTTGAGGACTGGGACATTCACAGGGAAACCATAATGCTTGTTTACAAAGCTATTGTACTACCAACCTTACTGTATGCTTGTGAAACATGGACCACTTATAAACGCCATCTCCAACTCCTCGAAAGATTCCATCAATGGTGTCTCTGAAAAATTTTACACATCACTTGGGAAGACAGGCGAACTAATATCAGTGTGCTGGCAGAAGCAAAGATCACCAGTGTTGAAGCAATGATTCTTCAACATCAACTTCGTTGGACTGGTCATGTTGTGCGGATGCTTGATGATCGTCTTCCAAAGCAACTACTCTATTCCGAACTTAAAAATGGAAAGCATAATGCTGGTGGTCAACAAAAGAGGTTTAAAGACTGTCTCAATGCAAATCTAAAAAAATGTAGTATAAACACTGACAACTGGGAAACACTAGCCTGTGAGCGCTCCAGTTGGAGAACAGCCTTTACCAAAGGTGTCATGGGCTTTGAAGACACTCGAACTCAGGATGCAAGGGAGAAATGTGCTAAGAGGAAGGCACGCTTGGCAAATCCACACTGTGATCAACTCCCGGCCGGAAACCAATGTCCCCACAGTGGAAGGACGTGTGGATCCAGAATTGGCCTCCACAGTCACTTACGGACTCATTGTTAAAACCGTGTTTATGGAAGACAATCTTACACGGCTATGAGTGATCGCCAAAGAAGAATTCTTAATGGCTCCCAACTGCTGCTTGCCTGCATATTTGTATGCATATATAAAAGAATGCACCAGTGAGATTGGGGAGCAGAACTATGCTGAGCCCCCAGAAATCCGCATGTGCCTGCAGTGGACTAAATTGCACCACATGTATGCATCTAAGAATTCATATTCTCCTGACTTCATAAATAATAGCAAATGAAGTATTTACTTGTTTATTCAATTATTTCACCTATAGTGTCAGTTACAGTTTAATTTTTAATGATTTGTTGTACTAGGCTCATAAATAATTTACTGCATTTTATGCATCATGCAGAAAGTGCTTCATTGCCTAACACAATCTAAATTTCACATCTGCATTACTCTTTGATCAAGTCCTGTAAATCTCCAAGTACAGCCTGAGTTGCTTATTCCTTTGATTAGGATGCAACTCGTCATTAATACTAGTTGCATCCTAGTGAAAGGTTTTGTTTTGTTTTGTAAGGAATTCGAGCAAAGCAGAGGAAAAGATGGCACACAGATGTTCGAGGACTTTCATATGTTCACTAAAGGCAGCGAAATAAGTTTATGTGCAGTAATCTACCTAAATCATCTTTTGTAGGGTCCCTTTTTAGCCTTGCAGAGAATATTATCTTAATGAGGCACAGGATGGTATTCAGCTAAGTTTTACTCAGAGTAGGGACAGTGGAAAAAAAGAGAAACAATTAATAAGTTTGGTCAATTACAGATGATGAATTAGTGGTTGTTTAGTGGAGGAGTTTGAGGGGGGAACTCAGAGTGCTCTCTCAGTGTACGTAGGACCAAGAGACATGGATGATGAGGGAACTGCTGCAGTGACCTGCAATTCCTGTGTCATGTCATCTTCCTGCCTGAGAACGTACAGAGCTATACCTGCAGCAAAACTGCTTCACTGGAGGTTTTTAAACAGAGGGTGGATGGTCATCTGTCATGGATACTTCACTGAGATTCCGGCATTACAGGGGGTTGGACTAGACAACCCTCTGAACCCCCTTCCAAACCTACAATTAATTAAAAAAATACCAGCATTTAATCTGCACTAGTGGTGTTGTCAATGTTAGTCAAAATATTCAGGTGTTATGTGCAATTGTAACTATATTTGAAAAGGGTGAGGTATGAACCAAGGTGGTGTTACTGCAACAAAAAACGGTAAAGGTATGAAGTGCTCCAAATATCTTAAGTGGCAGGAACAAAATGGCACAACTGAATCGAACATTGTCCTAGAAAATTATATGAAGGATGACTGCCCTTTCCCGACAGTTCTCAGTGTGTGTAAGGGGGTGTGAGTCTGTACTAGCCAGCCCCTGATATAGATGCACAACATTCCTTTGACCACACACCCGTCATTCACACGTTCAGATGAATCTACAAAAGGGGGCTCTTATGCGTGTGTAGCCCTATGCAATCAAGAACTCTATTCAGTTTGTCCAACCTGAGTTCAGTGAGGCTTATTTCCATGTAAGTGTGCAGTTCTAACATTTGTCAGGTTCAGTAGCTAGCTTTCTAATTAAATTCTTCTTTCCTGCTTGAGGGAGGAAAGTTTGTCTTATCTTGGTTCAATAAGTGATGTTCTCATAACGCAGGAAGCTTCCTTATTGTTCCATCTAGTTCAGTGTTGTCTACACTGAATGGCAGCAGCTACCCAGGATTTCAGACCGGGGTCTCTCCCATTCCTACCTGGAGATGCCAGGGATTAAACATGGGCCCCCTTCCATTCAAGCAAATGCTCTACCACTGAGCTATGGCCCTCCTCTCTATTAAACAATTTTTGCCCCTCTACCCTCTCTGAAGGTTGTGTGTCTGTCAAACTTTTGCTTTGTTGTTTCTCATTTAGGTTCTGACTTCCTCTAGGCTTTAAAAATATGTAGCTACTAAAGAAGTTCATATTTTTATAACTTGAAATTCGGTATGACCGTCCCAGCTGATTTAAATTTTTTTTTTTAAGTCAGGACACCTGAAGGTCATTAATATTAAATGACAAACATTGATTTCTGGTGAGACTTCCTAATTTTGTAGTGCTTAATGGGCCTGAAGCATGGCTCAAAACAACAAAGGAGCATGTCAGGTAAATATATTCTATGCTGCAGTGTGAAGCTTAATAGGAACTGATTGTGAAATGCTTGATTTGAAAAGCTATTGATTTTTTGTTCTGTCGTGTTTAGTTCATTTTGAAATGATGAACATTTATTGCAGATGTTTAGCTCTAGTAGAGTTTTTAGTATCCTGACCAGCACTGTCTGAATACACAAACAACTTCCTGTATATTTTGAGAGACTGAAGTAACTCGTTTTTAAAAAATCCACCTACAAGATGCATAATTTGGTTTACCTGAACGTTTAAAACATGAAAATAAAACTAACTAAGCTTGATACGGGGAAAGTATGCAACTGTCTACTAGAGGGCAAATTTTAAAACTATCTCAGAAACAAAATGATTCTTCCCTATATTTTCAGGGAAACCCCGTAACACTTCAAAACCAGTCCCTTTGCTGGGTAATTCAGATAGAAATAGGATTGGGTTCCTTCCTTTCCGATGCTAATCCAATGTGGAAACAGAAGAAGTGTGATTTATGCTTCCTGTATTCCATTCATGCATACCATTAATCTCAGCCCTTTATTATACTTCAGATTAAAGCCATGTGTTGTGGAATAGAAGGCTGTTCTTCCACCCGATGCAATGGAAGTGTATTTCAAGCTAATGTGCAATAGCCCATCCTAATTTATCCAATTTTGTAGAATATTCTGACATTAATTCACCTAGTTCAGACATAGCAGGGAACTCTGGCTTAATTCAAGCCAGGATATTTGACCTGAACCTGCATGCAGTGGGAGGAGGGAAGTGGTGAGGGAGGAGCATGTGGCTGTGGCTTGTGTCACTTGCCTGAAGCTGACGATGAATGCCCAAATGCGGCCAGTGCCACAGTGAGGTAAAGTGTTTCCTCTCTGTGCAAAGAGTATTTATTTAGGACATGTTTTTACCCTGCCTATCTTCAACCATGGAACTCATAGTGACATTCATGTTCTTCCCATCCCAGGCACTGATAAGACACAGAGCAGCTTAGCTTTATTCAAGACTCCCTTAAAAAATGTCCACTGTCTTCGTCTTTCACTTCTAGGCAATTTGAACAGAAGGTTTGCAGGTGGACAATGTCAGACACTGCCATTAGCTTGCTCAGGCTATTTTAGATGAAGACATATGTACTGACCTCGTGTTTGCGGCGATGTGCTGCTATCTTTTAAGTTATCTGAATCAGACACGATGCTTGAGTGTTTCACATGTGACAATAAGAATTGTTGCTTAGAAAGAACATTTGATGTAAACTTTACTCTTTCTTGCTTTCTCAGTTGCATGAACACTATTCAGAAATCACAGTACTTCATGTCTATAACACAAAGTTGTTAAATACCAAACTAGAGAGTGTTTTCTGCTTCAATCTCACAACTATAACAAAGGTCCATCTTCTGCCTTGTCACTGGTTCCATGTTCCCACTTTTTTTCTTTTTTAATGGCTGTATTTGCATTTTACATTTTATTTTTTTAAAAAATGGATTCATAGCAGTTTCAATGTCATTTGGTACTGGTACTCTTGACCAAGAGCAAACTGAGAGCAGATGGTTGACAGAGAGTGATGCCACCTGGTCTGTCACTGGTGCCAGATATGCTATCTCCTGTCCATGGACGTTTGTGACGAGAGAGGGAGACCAGATAAAAGGCAAACTGTTTGTAAATAGGCTATCCAAAATAACAATGGAATGCAGGAGAAAGTATGAAAATCCCAGTTTGCCTATGCCTTATATTGTCATTCTGTTTCTTTCCTTCCAGGTATAGCTTATGGAAGTTTGTGTTCTTAATTCCTGAATCCTTAATGCACACCATTTCCTTTCCTTTAATAAACTAGTGTGTGTGTATGCACGCACATGCGCTCCTAGGCAATGATGAAGTGAAGATACATGCATGCATACATTAGGTGTCTCTAGTAGTATAGTTCATTGAAACGCTTCTTCTTTTTTGAATAAAATGCTTTATCCACCATTCCCCTTCATTTTATATTCAGCTGCATGAGCAGGGGTTACCTTATTTCTTTCCCATAACAAAACAATATAACGCAGTACAAGGTTACAACTAAACTACAGCAAAACCGATACCTTCATCTTTATTTCTTTTTTCGCTCAAACTAAAGATGCTCAGTTTGCTCCAGTTTGGCATTGTGGGCTGCCTTTGGCTGCAATCCTAAGCGTACTCTCTAATGAGTAAATAAACATGCTTAGGGTTGCCCTGTCAATCTGATGGGCCAATGGCTGTGGTTTGAAGAAAACAGCCTGCCAAGCCAAATTGGACTCTCTGGCAGGCTAATATTAGCCCACAGGCTGGAGGTTCCCCAGCCTGCCTTAAGCCATAGTTAATATTAACCACCGTTCCAGATACATCACAATAAACAATGGTTAACAGACAACATAAATGAAAGCTTCCAGTGTCTTCCTTGTAGATGTGCAGTAGCAGGAGAAGGGGATGTTCAAGGCTTGTATGTGTAACACTAAATGACTGTATGGGTTCAAAGCCTTGAGTTATATAAACATCTTATATGCTTACCTTTTGGTATTTTGGAAATGGGCAAGGTAAAAATAAGTGTTATATTTTGTCTTCAAGATTCTTTATCCTGGCCTTTTCAGATATCAGGTTTTTTAATACACCGCTCCGGATAGATTTCAGCTGCATCAACCTTTGCCATCATTACTTCTTTATTTTTGTTTGACCTTTTCAGAAATCATAGAAAAATGAGGCAATGCTGTACAACCATTAATTACTGTTGCTTCTATATTTTAAAGAATTTGAACCTACCCTATCCTTTAACTGCCAGTCATTTAATTATTGAATGTTCACAGCTTCTCCATTCTTATCCAACAAAACCCTTGCAGATGGCCACAGAAACATTTACAGGGCGATTTGCCCAGTTAACTACATGATACAGAACCTCCCACTTCTTGACCATTTGGTGGTGATGCATCATATTATCCTCTGTGATTATTGCGGCAGCTGTAGGTTTTTGTAAAAAAAAAAAAAATAATCAGTTTACTTAGTGACTGTAGTGCATATATTTTGTTAATAATATTTTGCACACAAGGGTGGAATTTAAATTCAAGAAAAATGTGGCCCCCCCCCAAATATGTGAGGCTGATGCAAACAATGTACCACAAGTGCAAAGCAAGAGCTGGAAACATGTTTAGAGCCAGGTGAAAACATTCCTCTTCTAGTCCTTTGGCTATCTAAACAATCTCTGTGTTTTTAAACTGTGTGTGTGTGTGTGTGTGTGTGTGTGTGTGTGTGTGTTGTTTTGTTTGCTATTCTGTTATGTATTTTTCTGTTGACTGTAAACTTTCCTGCGATGAAAGGATATACGGCTGAAGAGCCGTATATAAATGTAATAAAATAATGTTACATTTATATGTAATAAATGTCAAGAAAAGTGAATGAAGGAGCCACAAGTTATGGGCAAGTGTATTGCTTTTGATTATTCAGAAATGCTTAAGCCTTTTGTCTTTAACATAAACGGGCTTTATAGTAGGGAGGTGCCATTTTTTACAATATTGTTTTCTGTTGGTGTGAGGTTTTCAGCTCACAGAACTCATTTAGAGGAGTTTTATCGGATTTGCAAGTATTGGGTTATACAAAACACATTTGCTTAAAATTTGCTTAAAATACTATTCCAAACCATGGTTTAGCATGAAGTCATGGGTTCCTGGGGAGGAGATTGCAGCTGCTCTGCTCCTCCTTGGTTCTTTTATCTCATAGTTATGAAGGAGGGAGCTTAACCATGAGCCTAGGTTCAGACAGTATGTTAAGCCAAACCTTGGTTTAGCAGCTATACCACACTATATTGAGCTAAAAGGACTGGAGAGGGGCACAGCAGGTACAAGCACCTCTCTGGGAGTCAACATGATCATACAGTCCAGGCAAGCCATAGTTTGGCTTACTGAGCCATGCCAACAACATGGGCGTAGCCAGTATTGGGGGGGCTAGAACCTCAGTTTGCTATGTATTTTTATTGATTTGGGGGGGGGCAGTTGCCCCTCCTCCCTGCCCCCCTTGGCTACACCCATGGCCAACAAGGCCATAGTATTTACTTTTGCTTTCTTTTATGTTCTGAAATATTTCAACCATTTCTTGCACTGTCTAAGAGTTCCATCTGGCATGTGGCTAAACTGAATACAAAACCTGGTTTCTCCTGAAGCAGTTACATACAGTGGGATGTATCCCATGCTGTTAATCCTCTGAAACAATGATTACTAATGAATAAGAAAGTAAATTCCCTTGATTTCAGTTAGATCCTTATGTTGGATAGTGTATATCGAGATACATGCTGTTGAATCGGACCAATATTGGTTGAAATCTAGCATAGTTTGGAGAACTGGAAGAAGTAAATACTGTGCTTTACCATAGTATCTAATAAAACATGAATGGCTTCAGGTGCCCTTTCTAGACCCAAAATATCGCCATGACCAGCTAGAGACATTTAGATGAATTTTGTGGTATGCAAATAGCATTATGTGGCCATCGTTTATTTTGCCCTTCTTCATGATCAGCCAGCTCTGCGTGCTAAGAATGCCTGCGGTAAAACTGTTCCATTGATTAAATGAAAGTAGATGTGCTAAGGTGTTGGCAGCATTTTGTTCACCCAAAGCTTCATTTGGTGGCATAGTATATAGTGAAAATAAGGTTTCTCTGTTTTCTGTTTGATAGGTCAAATACAAACGTGACTTTGAGGAAAGCAAAGGAAGAGGTTTCAGCATTGTAACTGACACACCAGAATTGCAAAGACTGAAAAGGACTCAGGAGCAAATTAGTAACGTATGTGGCCCATTGATAGTAGATCAGAAACGTGATGCACAAATGAAATGGCATGGTTGGATCCGATAGAATGTTTCCAGGTGTGAGTTTGTATGTATGTGGGGACTGGAATTGTTTTATGCTTTTGTGTTTGTTGTGCTTGAGTTCAAAGCTTTGTGTTGTTTGTGCAGCACAATTGTGGTGTGTGTTTCCCCTCTCCATACCAATTAAAGGTGGACATGCTGTTTACAAAATATTCATTCCTTTAGAGAAACAATTTCTTGCTAATAAGCACCTTTCTGCTTTCATGTAATGTGCAGGATAAAAGCAATAAACCAAATTTCCAGGTAACTTCATCTTGCAGAATTACTTTAATGGTTTTGCTTCTCTTTGCCATGTCTGTAACTCTTGGCTTTAATATGTAATGTGGGTCATGCTCAATCAGTGATGTGAGTTTTCTTCGAAAAAAATCCTGTGCAGATTAGGATAATCTGCACTGAAAATTTTCCAGAGTGCACTTGAATTTTTTCCCCTGATGTCCTGGAGAGCAGAAGTGGACACAAGTGCTTCCTTGACCTCCTGGTAGGTAAGTCACTACTGCTTACCAGAAATGGGAGAGGCGAGGCAGCAGGGATATGGTGAAAATGCACAAGCCGGAGCTAATCTGGCACCCCTGCCAGTGCGTTTGCACCACACCTCCTTCCTTTCCACCTCGTCCTTCCGTAAGTGCCTCCACCCAGCCATGCTATCTGCTATTGTTACAAAGCGCTCTGTAGCAATGCTTGTCTTACTTGCATCTGGTATGCAAAACTCAAAACTGGTGCCTTATAGTGCACTTGCAATTGACTTCAATATATTATTTCATCTAATTCTTATTTTAACTGCCTTTAGATATACCACACAGCCAAGTTGTATTGACTAAAACATGATTGAAATTGCCAAGAAAAAGGGTTGATTTTAAATAATTGGTTTCCAAACAAGCATGCATACCATTTGGTTATTGGGACAAATTAAAACACATCTCTTTTGACAGCAAATAGTCTTTATACTGCTCAGGACTATAAAACAAGGCTTCTGGCCACGTAGTTTGCATGATTTTGCATTCCACAATTTGCATCTTGCTTTTGGGGATGTGTTGTTGTGAAGTTCTGAAGGTGTAGTGGTTCGCTCCTTTAGGTCTGGTTTATGGAAATGGGTTAGAACCTCAGAAATAATGAGCTTACATGCAGCTGCCTCCTGTTAAGGCTTCAAGACCAGTGTCACAAGGTATTTGGGTGGAAGAGGTGAATGCCCATGGTCTAAGTTCCCATAAAACCTGGATTGGTGGGAGCTCTTGGCAGCTAACCAGCCAAGGTCAGCGTCTGTTGGGGCTTTTGACATCATCTCCTTCCATTGCTCAGCCTACAGAGATTTAAGTGTAAGCATTTATGTTAATTAGCTGAATAAGTTAGTGGTGTTTTTTTTTTAACCTTCTGAGCTATTTTAATCTGTGTAAATATTTGGAGTTTTTCTCTCTTGTAGAGAAAGTAAAGTCTGTGTATGGTTTTATGAAATTTGGTCTGGTCTGAGTTCCTGAACCCTTTAATTTTGACCATGCTTTTCAGAGCAAGGGTCATCTACCACACAAGGTAAGGGTTATTATTATTATTATTTTAAATAACTAGTAGAAATGTATAAGAAAGTGCTGTGGGACATGGGAAGTGTGTGGTTGGTTTATAAGCTCCTTCCTTCTCCTACCCCCCCCCCAAATTCCTTTCCTTTCTCTTTTCAGAGCTATCAGTGTTATACCGTATTTTCACTGATGTTAATGCTAACCATGGTTGAGATCAAGTTTCATGTCTCCTGCTGTTCAGAAAAATACCAATAAAATTTGAATGGTAAGCAGGCTAGCGTATGACATATCAAGATGGAAATTTATCACGAGAGGATGTCCATTTGTATGCTGTAAAGAGCCTGCCAACCTCCTATTGAAAGATGCAATTTTTCAAGCAAGCAATGCCTCCAGAAGTCAGTGGGAATGGGAATGCTTTGAAGAGAAGCTCTCACAGAAGCAGAATCAAAGGCTTGATAGGATTCTGTTGTCATGGCAGTCACAAACTCAGTGTCTTGTATGGATTGCTCTAGGAAAATTAAATAAATTAACTGCTTCTCTTTAATGACAAGTTTTAGACATTTTGGTTCACCTTTCCATGGTTGGATGGCCATTTTAAATTGCCTGTGCATTTTTCAATTTGTGTGGTGTGATTTAAGATGCTCATAAATTATTTTTTTTCAATATTTCAGGTCTAAAATATTCACATCTATTCTGCTGAGGAGAGAGAACACACACTGACTTGGGGGCCTCAAATCTGACTCTGTGCTTGGTGTACATTCACATTGCGTGATCAGGACCATTCTACACCCCTGTAATTGGCATTTTTTGTGGGGTATGTTAGATACTTTCATAATGAAAACATATATACTTTCATGATGAAAGTATATTTCAGTCTCCATTTTTCCTCATTTTGTGAAGAATAAATAAAAATTTAATAATCATCTGAAGTAAGAAATGAGTTAGAAAATCGACACAAAGACCTCTTAAATATAAAAGGAGGATATCTATTCTGGAAGGCAGCCTAAAGTTTCGCACACATGCACACACCTTTGATTGTTTCCTAAAAACATTGGTTTGTTCTTATGTAGTACTGTTGATGGGCAGTCACTGGAGAACTTACCAGATTGCTTCCACCTGCTTACTGGAGAAAGTAGCAAAACCACTGATGACGTTATCACCCTGCGTTCCTGGCCCAAGGTAAGACAACACTGTCCTTGTGCTGGTGGTGGGGAAATGGCATCCGTTTGCATTTAGCATGCCTATTATCTGTCTCTGGGCAATAGGTAGTGAACAACCTCCAATAATTTGGGCTAAATGGCATTGCTGTTAGGTAGTTTTCCTCTGCTGACACAGACTGAAGGCATACCTTATAATTTAATTTCAAAGATGTCAAAGGGTCAGTACTGGAAATTGTGATGGTTGTATAATTCCACGCCACCCCTTTAAATGAAATCTCTTATTACATATATGTACGTGTTTCTAAAGCTATCTGTTAAGTTGTTAATGAAGAGAATATAAAGCTGTTTTGAAGGCAAATAACAAATCACAGGGTAAAACTTAGTAAAGATCAACACTCCTTTATTTATTTATTACATTTATATCCCACATTTCCTCTAAGAAGCTCTAGTTGACATATATGGTTCTCTTTCTCCCCATTTATTCCTCACAACAACCCTGTGAGGTAGGTTGGATTGAGAGACTGTGACTGAGCAGGGATTTGAACCCTGGTCTCCAGGGTCCTAGCCCATCACTCTTAATTTCTGTACCACACTGGCTCTAATATGGCATAAGCTTTCATGGGCCACAATCCACTTTGCCACATCCAGTGAATCATGCAATGAGCTCTATGAAATCAAATGGCTTTATGGTTCTTGAAAGACAAACCCCAGCCCATGTGGCAAACCACTTTGAGAAACTCAAGAGATAAATTGTTTTCTTTGTTTTGTTTTTAATTTGTGTTATGACAGAGGGACCTGCTGTTGAAAGGATGAAAAGAAAGAAAGAGTAAAACTCTGCACGAGCCTTTGGGAGCACCGAAAACATTCCTTTGCATAGGAGCCAAACCCTAGGGGCCAAGGGGTGTTCACCCCCCCCCAAGCTGATGGGCATTGCCATTCAAATTGTGTGTGTGCACCATGTAATGTGATCAATTACGCAGGGTGAGGCTTACCTACCCCCCCAGTATTTTATTTAAGTTGGTACCCATATTCCTTTACACTATGGACTCATTTCCCAAAAGTGTATAAGCCAGCCTTCCTTAACCTAGCATGTTCCAGATGTTTTGGACTACAACTCCCATCAAACCCAGATAACAGATGTTTTTCTGCCCCACCACCGAATTTCTAGGCTCAGTATTTCATTTTAGTATTTGACATTTTCAGAAATGCTGCATTTGTGTGTGTGTGTGTGTGTGTGTGATTTTCTCTTTATCATTCTGAGAGTTACGTATTTGTAAATATGAAGAACAATATGCTTCTCGTAGGGAAATTGCACTGGAAAGTTTCTTAGACCACAGATAGCCATATCAACAACTAAATTCACTATCTGCTGATGGTGATGTACTGTGCACTGTTTCTGGCTTTAACTGTACACTTAAAAAAAAATCCCTATAATTAGAATTGTTGGCACATTTGTGCAACCTGTTTACTTGCTCAAGCATAAGCTGTGCTCTGAAATTGATAAAACAGATTGCAGGGAGAATTGGCAAGCAAAGATGTTAAATCAAGGTCCATAGCACCACTTGGAAACTGCAGATCATTATTTAAGCGATTTACTTTACCTTCTCCAACTGATGTTCACACTGATCTCCTAAAGTACTAAATAACCCAATGCAGCTTTGAGAAATGAATGGATTCATGAGTTCCTATTCTAATAGATTCTACTGGATTGAAAATAGACATGAAAGCAAAAATGAAACAAAATGGGTCTACGTTCCTGGAGCCTAATAATTACATACCATCCATACTCATGAATTGCATGGTGTGATGATGAGGTAAAAAAATAATAATGCATGGAATCACTGAGCAATTCAGTTTGGTAGGCGTTTAGCTTTTCATACTGGAGTATGTGGTAGATTTTGATATTGCTAAAAGGTCCACAGATTAAAAGTATGTAACTCTGAAGAAAAAAGAGTGCATTGCCAGCTATGTGGGAAATCTGTGTTGGGTGGTCCTCTGATTATGGGGAAGCTCAGAACTAGAATGTGCTGTAGTTTGTATCTTAGCTTCCATGCATATCAGATTCTTATTAGGAGTGAAAGCTATAATGCATTTAATTGGTAGATTAATTAGCCAAAATTCTAATCTCATGCATACACATACTTCTCCCTGCTTAAAAGGAGAAGTGAAGATTGACCTGTGCACTGATGTGCCCTTTATGCATCAATGACAGATCCTAGTTCCTTTATTTGATGGAGAGTAAAAGGAAGCATAAAGGTGTTTTTCTCCCCTTCAGCGCCTTTCTGCTAATCTTTAGATAATTTGCCCTTCAGGATGCAAATGCTACAGCTTTCCTACTATAAATAAAAACCACAGCAACTGAAGCCAACTGTGCTCATTTGGAAACCAATGTCAACGTTTCTTTTAAATCTGGCTCTTTCACAGTACAGATGGATTCAAACTCTTAATTTTTAAAAGGACTATTGTCTGTTTAAATAAAATTTAAGGATCAGTTAAATTTGTGTATAAATTTAAATATGGCTAAAAACAATATTTTTTAAATGGTGATGTGTGTCATAATGGGAATCATCTCAGAAGAAAACAAAGGATGGGGGGAATGCATTTGCTAAGGTGACACTTTGTACCAGGAAATAGTTATATCAATACATTAATATTTCTCTCGCATGCCCAGTTATTCAGATGTGACACCTTTTTAGTCATTCTATAGGTTTTTAAACTATTAATCCAGCCAGTTAATTGATTATTCCTTGCAGCTTCATTTCTAACCAGTTTTGGCCCCAATGTGCTGGTGTTAAGAATTGAGAATATTCTGTATTTTGGAGTTGGTGTGTTTCTGCTTTTTTGGTCCAAGGACAGCATTACTCTAGTGCAGGCATGGCTAAACTTGGCCCTCCAGCTGTTTTGGGACTACAACTCCCATCATCCTTAGCTAACAGGACCAGTGGTCAGGGATGATGTGAACTGTAGTCCCAAAGCAGCTGCAGGGCCAAGTTTGGCCATGCCTGCACTAGAGTAATGCCTGCTCTAGTGGAAAACTGTATTCTAAAAGTGGGTGGGGCTAGACCCACACATAGTCACGCAAACAAAGAGTTATTTCCCATGAAAACAGAAATATGTTCTTAGAAAAATGTTCTTAGAAACATTGTTCAAGTTTTACTTTTTATTTTCTGAAAAAACAAATAGAAATGCTCCAACACACTTTAGTTATCCTGACTATGCAAAAAAGGCAAAAAGTGCTCAGTAATACCTGCAAAATGATGTAATTGAAGCCAATGCAGACAGCTATGTTGCAAGCCCTGCATTATGGCTGTTGAAAGCAACTGCATCTGGAAAATTGCATGCATGCAGCTGCAAAAGGCATTGACTATCTTTTGCATATTTGAAGCAAAAGCAAGTCTGCTGAGACATTTCCTTGCTGCCTTGATATTGCAGCTGCTCTTACTGAAGATGGAATCACAATTGTACATTTTGCAGAAAACCAAATCCACTTTCTCTCTTGGCTGTTTCCTGCTGAACAGCTAAGGTTTGGAAGAGACCAAGAGGTCCTGGTCAAATCTGGTTTTAGACCGCATCTGTAGCCTGGAGGTTTCCAATCCCTGTTCTGTTATTGCACAACAAAAATAATATCCATTGCAACAAGATCGTAATAAGTTCCTTCTGGGTTAGGCCAGTGGCCCATCTAGTCCAGCATCTTATTCTCACAGTGGCCACCCAGATGCCTATGGGAAAACAGCAAGCAGGATTTGAGCACATTAGGACTCTCCTGTGGTTTCCAGGAGCTGATATTTGGAAGCATTACTACCTCTGACCATGGAGGCAAAGCATAGCCATTGATAGCCTTAGGTAAAGGTAAAGGCACCCCTGACCATTAGGCCCAGTCATGACCAACTCTGGGGTTGCAGTGCTCATCTCGCTTTATTGGCTGAGGGAGCCGGCTTCCGGGTCATGTGGCCAGCATAACTGAGCCGCTTCTGGCGAACCAGAGCAGCACACGGAAACACCGTTTACCTTCCTGCGAGAGCGATACCTATTTATCTACTTGCACTTTGACGTGCTTTCAAACTGCTAGGTGGGAAGGAGCAGGGACCGAGCAACGGGAGCTCACCCCGTCGTGGGGATTCGAACCGTTGACCTTTAGATCGGCAAGTCCTAGGCTCTGTGGTTTAACCCACAGTGCCATCTGCGTCCCTTATTGATAGCCTTACCTCAACAAATTTGTCCAATCCCCTTTCAAAGCCTTCCAAGTTGGTGGCCATCATTGTCTCCCAAGGGAGTGAGTTCCATTGCTTAACTAAGTGCTACATGAAGAAATACATCCTTTTATCCTGTTCTGAATCTTCCGACATCCAGCTTCATTGGGGACCCACAAGTGTTATGAGAGAAGGAGAAAAATTTCCTCCACTTTCTCCATGCCATGTATACTTTTACAAACTTCTATCATGTCCCCTCTTATAGGCTTTTTCTCTGAACTAAAAAGTCCTAAACACCACAACCTTACCTCATAGGTCGGGTTGCCATATTTCAAACCCCGTCTTACAAAAATGCCCCCAAAAGCGATTTACCCTGGACGTCAATTCTGCCTTTGAAATCCCAGTAATGTCCAGGAAAATCAGGACATATGGCATCCCTACATAATGACAACTCTAGGTTTCACCCCACAGATCCTACTTGACATGGGGTATGAACAAGCAAAAAAACCCATCAAACAGCGTGTGGAAGACACTGAATGCCAAGCCAGATGACTGAATGTCCTGAATACTTGAAGGAGTCCTGCACAGATGTTAAGCTGCCAGAGAGGCCTTTCTTGGTGTTGTGCCATTAGGTGTCATACCCAGCATGGTTTGATGATGCCCTACTTATGAAGCTCCCTGCCTCAGGAATATAGCTGGTGACTATGCTGCTTACATCCAGATGCCCATTTAAAACTTGGCTATCGACCTAGTCCTTTGGGAGCAACTAGCAGATTAAGTGATGGCTACAGTTTCAGGGATGCAGGAGGCGCTGTGGTCTACACCACAGAGTCTAGGACTTGCTGATTGGAAGTTCGGTGGTTCGAATCCCCGCAACGGGGTGAGCTCCCATTGCTTGGTCCCAGCTCCTGCCAACCTAGCAGTTCAAAAGAACATCAAAGTGCAAGTAGATAAATAGGTACTGCTCCGGCGGGAAGGTAAACGGCGTTTCTGTGCACTGCTCTGGTTTCTCCAGCTTAGTCATGCTGGCCACATAACCAGGAAAAACTGTCTGTGGAAGCGGACAAACACTGGCTCCTTTGGCCAGTAAAGCAAGATGAGTGCCGCAACCGCAGAGTCGTATGCGACTGGACTTAACTGTCAGGGGTCCTTTACCTTTGCCTTTTTACAGTTTTATGATGGGTTGAAATATATTTTTAATTTTAAATTATAGTGGACTCTGCATTTTTATTGAGGTTTTACCTTGAGCTCTTTGGATATAGCTGTATAAAATTCTTTTAAAGGCCTAATAGTTATAAAACACACAGGATTCATCTTACATTTTTAACAGGAAAGAATTAAGGGAGTTGTGTGAAATATTCTACAATTTTGGATGAGTTGTTTTCACTTAAAATAGTATTGCATGCCTTAATCTTTAGCACAGAGTAAGAGCAGAATATTTTGGCAATGTGTTTGAATTATTCAGATAATTCTCACTCTGGCCAGAGTGGTTGCATATGTTGAGTACTGCATCTTGCTTGTAGCATGAACAGCTTGCATCTTTACTTGTTAGCTTGCTTTGGCTGTTTGACTCCTTCCAGGGATTTTATAAACTTAACTTTTTCTGAAGGCATTCTGTTGCACAGAGCAGTCAGTCAGTTGAATCTCATGCAGCTCTCCCTTTAACATCAAGGTCGGCTGTTTTTATATGAACAGGGACTGAAGTGCAGATATGAATGTCTTTCTGCCAATTGGCAAGCTTGTAGTAGTAAGGGACATAGTAACTTTTGTATGTATTACTTGCCTAATGCTTGTGAACTTTTTGAACTACCTGAACTGCTATTCAAAGTGGATTAAAGGGGGAGAGAGAGCATGAATTAGGTAGGATGCCCTGAAAAAGCTTCATCTGTGGAATGTGCTGCCCTCTTACCTGCTTGTGTGTGCCATACCGCGGTCCTCCTACCTTTCTCCTCAAGGTCATCAAAGGAGCTTATGAGGAGCATAATGGAACATGCAAAAGAGGAAGGTGGAGAAAGCAAAATGTTTTTTTCTCCAGCTGCTAGCTTGCTATGCCTGCCTTGGAGTTATTTATTGCATTTTTATGATTCATCATCTGCCTGGTGACTGGGGAAGCATTTCTGTTGTGTTTAAAATGCTGAAATATAGATGAATAATACTGGATTCCTAGTCATTCTTCTACTTCGGATGGAGATTTTTGAATGCGCCAGCGTTGTTTTGTTTGTTTATTAGTCTTGATTCTTTGATACACTTTGTAGCAGGGTTAAATGGCCAGAACACCTTCCTTTTAAAGTATGACAGGGATGAGATTTTAAGGTTGCTGCAAGATACGGTATAGCAAAACGCAATATAAATTACACTACAGGAAGATCATCGTTAGAGAAAAGTGAGTTTTCTATTGTGAATCTGTTAAAACAAAATATGGTGTGCTTTTACTTTTAGAGGTCATAATGGTGTTTTCTTATAAATAAGTTGGATTTACTACAGCATTAGTATGCAAATATTAGTCTTGGGGGGGGGTACTTTGGAAAGGAGAAATCCAGCATAGACTGATGCTTATTGGGACTGATGCTTATTGGACAGACGGCAGGGAAACCAACAGTAGGTTGTATGTCTACTTTTGGGTAAAATCTGAAATAAAAAGTGCATTGGGGTGTTAGTATTTCACCATAGCTCTGTTTAAGTGAATATAAGCCTCTTTAGGCATGCTTGAGGTTCTTCATTGTATACCTGTGTTTTATATGTAGGATGAAAATATGATTTTAAATAGGAGTATTTTAAGAGATGTTGTTACCTAAGAAAGTTGTAGAATACTAGGAAATGTCTGTTGCATTTATTTCGAATGTAGCATTGCCTCCCAGCTGAACTGTAGATCTTGTAAATGTTTAAGAGAAAACGCTACTGAATATGAGAGAGGATATAATATAATGTATCATTTCTTACAATCCTAGAAATTGTTAATGACTTGCCAACACAGCAGATGCAACGTATCCACACTTGAGTAAATAAACTATTGTGGGCTGTATTCTTCAATGTAGCAAAAGGTCTGCTTACTTGAGTAGCTTGTTGCCTGGTTGGCGATGAGGCAATTTGTGAGGCCCAAGGAGCAGACACATCTGGAGGGGGACACATGTGGTTCACTGATTGACCAAAAAGGGCAGGAAGTTAAAATATTGACCTGCAATCTCATTTACCACTCTTCCTGTGGTTTGTGTCCTTGGCCCTGTCAATCTGTGCACCAGTGGTGCTGAGAAAGATTTTTTAGCATACCTCTCTGTCTGATTGGCAGATGGAGATGTTTCTATGCAGGGCTCTTCTTTCAATAAAGTATTTAAAGACTCTCTACTTTAGTGTGTATTTCAGCCTATTTTGGTTCATATATTTAGTTTTCTGACATCAATCCTGTGGGTATAATTCCATTAAAGCTATTCTGAGTGGGTACTTGGGGGCTATTATGAAATGTATTAGCAAAAGGGAATAAGCAACAGTAACAATGGACAGAGCATTCAAGGGGAGTAATAGTACCGCTCTATTCCGTCTTGGATGCGGGTGGTGCTGTGGGTTAAACCATAGAGCCTAGGACTTGCTGATCAGAAGGTCCGCGGTTCGAATCCCCGCGACGGGGTGAGCTCCCGTTGTTCGGTCCCTGCTCCTGCCAATTTAGCAGTTCGAAAGCACGTCAAAGTGCAAGTAGATAAATAGGTACCGCTCCGGCGGGAAGGTAAACGGCGTTTCCGTGCGCTGCTCTGGTTCGCCAGAAGTGGCTTAGTCATGCTGGCCACATGACCTGGAAGCTGTACGCTGGCTCCCTCGGCCAGTAAAGCGAGATGAGCGCCGCAACCCCAGAGTTGGCCACAACTGGACCTAATGGTCAGGGGTCCCTTTACCTTTACCTTTATTCCGTCTTGGTCAGACCTCCACCTGGAGTACTGTGTCCAGTTCTGGGCACCAAAATTTAAGAAGGATATTGACAAGTGGAAGGCATGCAGAAGAACATGCCCAAGATTATAAAGGGTTTGGAAACCAAGCCTTATGAGGAATGGTTGAGGGAGTTGGGTATGTTTTGCCTGTGTAAGAGGAGACTTATAGGAGATATGAAAGCCGTCTTCAAATATCTCAAGGGCTGTCACTAGTATTTTAACTGTTCATCAAATATTTGAGGATCTGTGGCAATAACTGAGGGGAAGCTAGTAGCCTCTGTCATTCTTCAGATCAGCAAAGCTATCAATAGAGCAACTGTTGACTAGTAGGAAAATCCCCAGGAAAATTCAAATGTTTACTTCTGCTTTAGGAGCATTTAGGAACAGACATTTCCAGTCCAACCAGTGAGACAAATATTTGTGTTCTCAGAAGAGACTGATCCCAATCATGATAATGATTTTATTCAACCATAATAAGGGCTTTATATAAGCTCCTCCAAATGAGTTGGTTTTGTGTTTTAGGGTGGTGTAAAACTAGATTACAGAATAGAGGTGGAGAAGTCCTTTCGACCAGATAAACTCTCTGTGGGCCACATTTGACTGGTGAGAAGGGCTTCCCACTTGTCCATTGCCTGACATCATATATAGCCAAAGATTATTCAAGATTAAAAGGTAATGCTAAACCAAACCATGGCTTAACTCTGGGTAGTATGACAGCAGCAGCTGGCCATAATTTTATTTTGGGAACCTGCTTGTTTTCACTAAGCCATAGTTTGCAAACTGGACTGTTTTGTCTTTCCATTGACAGATAAAATGCATGTTATCAATTGCATAAATGAGTTTGGTGATGGAGGAAAGAGTTTTCCTAATATTTCAACAAGTTCATTGTGCTTCTATAATTGAGAAATGGGATTTGTGTGTCTGAGTGAGGAATCCTGAGGTGCTCCAAGGAACATGATGAAGAGTCTGGCCTGGTTCACCTATAATGCAAAGCCATACATTGTTTCACCAAACTGTGATTTGTTTCAATGTCTAACCCAACTGAACAGAATAACCTTGGGTTTTATTCTGGCAACAAACCACAATGTGAAGTCAAGGTTTGTTGTTGGCTTATGAACCATGGATTGTTTAAACTCTGATTTGGCATTATGCCCCAACCCATAGGCTTGGTTTGTTTGGCCACCTCATTCTAGATGCTCACCAAGCTATAGGCAGGAGCAGCTAGAAAATAAATCAAGCCTTGGAAAACTAAGCTTTGGCTTGTTTGCTTATCTGTGAACAAAGCATGGTTAAAACAATCAACGGCTTAAGAGTTATGTGTGAATGCAGATGGTACATTTACACAGAGCTGTAAATCCATAGTATTAACTTTATTTTGAGAACATTAATTTAATACTTAAACAAATGCCCTAGATTTAGCTAATGAAAAGCATAGTGTTTTGCAGTTTGATGGAAAAAAGCATTAATCTGTTACTTCCTGACCCTGTCTGATTTGTAAGTGGTAGGGCTAGGATGAGACATGAAATAATACTGAAGCAGACATTACACATGCATTCACCCTGCTGATCCTTTTCATGATGTCATGGACTTAGATTCTATGGTTTCCAGTTTTCATATGATGGATTTTATAAGACGGCGAAAGTTCTCATAATTATCCAGATATTATAGCTACTGTACTGTTTTGGGTAGAGACAGTACGGCATAATTATTTTGCTTTTAGAAATAACATCTTTTATAAGTTTTATGTTGCATGAGGCATTTTAAATGATATTAAGTTCCTCTAAAATGTTCGGCTAACAAAGCCCTAAACATGTTTGTGCACACAGAGCACATTCTTTGCATTCAAGGTTTAATCCCTGACTTGTCTAGTTTTAAAAATCAGGTAGCAGGTGATGAGAGAGACCTTTCTTTGTTTGAGATGTTGGAATGCCACTTGCAGAGTGTTGTTGCTATAATATTTATATCCCACCTTTCCCCCTGACAGAGTAGTCAGTACTGTGATTAATAGACCAGTGGTTTGACAGGTGGTGCTTATCCAGTTTGGGGGGCCTCTGGTTGTGGCCCATCGTGGACACCCCCCCTTTGCCCTCACGGCCAATCATTGGGCTGCTGTGTGGCCAGCCACAATGGCTCCTGGGATAGCATGCCAAGGGAACAATTTGAATTTTCACCTATTCAGGGCCTTGGGTGGGTAGAGCTTTGGCAGCAGACTGGAGGGAGCAAGTCTTCACTACGGTCCGCTGCCAGGGAATAAAAGATGGCTGTGCTGCGGATCCTCAGCTGAGTCAACAGAAGAGCAACCCAGTTGCCCACCCTACATGTTATTCTTTAGACACCAGTAAAAAAAACCCTTGCTGTGGTTTAAGGTAGTCACGGTCTTAGGGGCCGGGCCTGTTTGGGGTTTTTCCTCATAGCAATCACCACAACTTTCAGTGGATGGAATCCTTAGTCCAGTTCTGCGTCTGGGGTGATTTAGTGCATTACCCCGAACTCAAGCAGGTTTGATTTCAGGGTTCCCCGGTAAAGGGGTCTGATTGGAAGTTTCTGTCCTGAAGCCACGTGGGGAGCAATAGGGCCATAGAACTTCGAGTAGTGGCAAGGGGAGGCCCAGCTTTGTTGACCTACATCTTGAGGTGGCATGCATAGCCCTGTCCAATCCTCAGCCTTCCCTCTGGAGGTCGATAATGGATACACACCCAGTGCCTAAGCCAAAGCTTATCTACAGCCTTAATCAATAAAGTTGTGACCAAATTTTAATCCCAGAAAGTTGTTGTGTCTTGTTTGCTCACCCTGTCATTCCTCATGTCTTTAACCACAAGGGTTGAGCACACTGTGAGTAGGTCTACATTATTGGGCAACTTCATGGCTGCCTGTCTTTGTGAACTTTGTGAACTATAAAATAATTTTATAGTCTCATCTAAGGCCATGGTGTTTGGCTTTTTCTTTTGGTCTATTATTTGTAACATTAAGAGACTTCTGTACAGTAATGCACTAGAAATTTAAGTTTTTAAAAATAAATGAATGATCTGACTGCAGCCAGAGCCCGTGGTAGATGTCAGGGAACTGCCAGCAGGGCCAGAGGGAGAGAGCGGGCTCCAGAGGGATTCCAGAGAGCGTCCCAGGATGGGGAGAGGCAGCCCATCTTCTGGGGAAGGGAATCAGCATAGCACCAGTGGAGAAGGGGGGCAGATGGGGGAATCGGTGAGGCGGTCCCATGACTCCTCGCCGGGGACCAGCGGGGAGAGTAGGGGTCCTCCGCTGCCCACACCCTCCTTGCGCAGAAGGCTTCCACGCAGGGAGAGAAGGCGGAGACTAGGGGTCAAAGAGCTTCTTTGCTGGAAGAAGTTCAAGAAACGCCCACTGACGGATTCTGCCAGCGATTGAGACAGCCACGGGCGAGTGGCTGTCCGGGCAGAAAAGGTTCACTCAGGCAACCCAGCCAGGTGTGGCGCCGGTTTACGCACGAGCAACCCCTAGAACCATTACAGCAATCTGTCAGTCTCTGACCTTGCTTGTGCGCAGCCCTGGAGAGGCAGCACGAGAGACGGAGCAATAAGCCGTGGTGCGAGGTCTGGTCGAGAGGAACCGAGACCTAGAGGCACATGTAGCTACCCTGACGGCACGGCTGGAGGAGAGACGGGCTCAGGATGCACAGGTCAGAACCACCCCCATCGCAAGGAAGGTACCGGGGCTGGTACACAAGTTTGGGGGAAAGCCCCAAGACTACAATGCTTTCCGAACGGAAGTTCAGTACGCTTTGGAACTGCAGAAAAATGACTTTGCTGATGACGGGGAGAGGGTGGCTTACATTGTGGGACATCTGCAGGATGGGGCGCGCGAATGGATCAGGCCCCTAATGGCGACGTAGAATAATGCCTTGAAGGACCTTAAGAAATTCTACCAGGCAATGGACGCGATGTTCTCCAGCGAGGTTGAGCAAAGCGTGACACGGCGGAAACTCATGGGGTGCAAGCAGGGGGGCCAGTCCGTCAGAAACTACTGGTCACGTTTTGCGATGTTAGTCCACAGACTCGGGTGGGATCTGGACTCTGAACCGATACAAATGTTGTTTGAGGCGGGTTTATCCCCCGAAGTGAAAGACGAGTTGTCCCGAGCGCCCCGGCCATGGTCGATGGATGAACTCACAAAGGCTGTGCTTGCGATCGGCGTACGCCAGGAAGCGCGGGCTTAGGAGAAGCGGGAGATAAGAGGGGAACGTTTCCATGACAACCGCATTCCTGAGATGCCGAGGGAGCGTTCCCAGGCGGCGGAGCCGATGGAAATTGATGGCGCGCGCGCACGAAGTTTCAAACGCTGGTGAAGGTCGGAAAAGGGAGGGAAAGGAGTGGAAAACTACCAAGAAGTGTTTCCTCTGTCAACGACCGGGACATTTTGCTAAGGTCTGCCCTCAACGAAAAGCCTGGCAGGGCATGGTGGGGGCTGCAGGCCACGACGAGAAGGGGGAGGAAGAGCAGGTGCAGGGAAATGACAACGCCTGGCTGCCAACCAGCAGGGGCAGCAGCCAGGCCAGCGACCAATAGAAGTGCCCCAGCCTGACCCCCCCAAGGCAGCTATAGCCATAGAAGTGGTGCTAGAACTCCCGAGTGGGCACCCCGTCAAAGTGAAGGGACTGCTAGATTCGTGCAGCTCATGTAATTTCTTCAGCAAAGACTTCGCTCTGGAGCACCAACTCCACGTGTTACCACTAGATTTTCCCTTGCAGGTGACCACCATCGATGGCAGGGAACTTCTGGGAGGGGAGGTGACACACCAGACACCGCCAATGCGAATGAGGGTCTCCAGGCACACGGAAACCATTGCCTTTCACGTAGCCACGCTGGCAGGACCCCCAATAATACTGGGAATGAGCTGGCTGGCAATACATGATCCAGTAGTGTCATGGCATCAGCGGTCAGTCACCTTTGGGTCAGCTTACTGCTTAGAACACTGTCTGGGAGGGAAGGAACCAAGAATGACGGTGGCCAGGGTGGCTGGGCTGGCCTTGGAACAAAAAGGGGAGGTGCCACCACAATATGCTGACTTGAAGGAGGTCTACAGCAAGAGGGAGGCAGATAGACTACCCCCCCCACAGGCCCTTTGACTGCCAAATCAACCTACTCCCAGGGGCTCAGTTGCCGGTGGGTAAGCTGTATGCCATGTCTGACTGGGAGATGCAGGAGTTGCGGCAGTTTATTGACAAGAACCTGAAGAGAGGGTTCATAAGGGAATCAAAGGCGGTGGGGGACAGTCCGGTGTTCTTTGTGGACAAAAAAGAGACTAATCAGCCCAGACTAGTCGTGGATTACCGGGCCCTGAACCTGGTGTCAGAACCCGTGACTTTCCCAATGCCCAGGATTGACGACATTTTAACACGGGTGAGGCAGGGGAAGATTTTTACCAAGCTGGACCTCAGGGGAACATACAATTTGATTAGGATAAGGGAGGGGGACGAATGGAAAACAACCATGTTCACCCCCCTGGGGGCTTTTGAGTACTTAGTCATGCCATTTGGATTACAATTGGGGTCCGCCTGCTTTCAAGCATTCATGCACCATGTGTTGGGGCCCCTGCTGTACAAGAATTGCGTAGCCTTTTTGGATGACGTCTTAATCTATTCGGACAATGGGAAGCAACACGTCAGAGACGTCAGGGAGGTGCTACAGAGATTCCAGAAGCATCAGTTGTGGGTCAAGCTGGAAAAATGCCAATTCCACGCCAGGGAGGTCGAGTTTCTGGGGTACAAGTTGTCAGACAAAGGCCTAGCTATGGACCCAGGCAAAGTGAAGGCAGTGCTGGAATGGAAAGCCCCCCAAAACCGAAAGGATGTGCAGAGGTTCCTAGGCTTCAGCAACTTCTACAGGAAGTTCATAAAGAACTTCGCTCACTTGACAGCGCCCATAACGTATTGTCTTAGTAGCAAAAAGAAGTTCGCGTGGACAGAGAGTGCACAGCAATCCTTTGAAAGGCTGAAGAAGGCGTTCGCCTCGGAAGAGCAGCTCCTGCACGTGGATCTGGAGAAGCCCATGAGACTGGAGACGGACACGTCCAACCGAGCCATTGGAGCGGTCCTTTTGCAGCCCGGGGCCAAGCAGAGCTGGAGGCCGTGTGCCTTTTTCTCAAGGAAGCTGAGCAAGTCAGAGCAAAACTACACAGTGTATGACCGAGAACTGCTTGCGATCTATGCGGCGTTTCGGCAATGGAGACATCTATTGATAGGGGCACAAGATCCAGGTCCGAACTGACCACAAGAACTTGGAATACTGGCGGATCGCGTGAGTGCTCAACCAGAGACAGATTCGATGGGCCCAGGAGTTCGCCAAGTTTTCCTTCGAGATCAGATATGTGCCGGGAGAGGAAAACGTAAGGGCAGGTGCTCTCTCCCGGAAACCGGAGTACATGGAAGGAGAGGGACCACCGGAGACCTGACATGTGTTTCCCGAGGTGTGTGGGGGAGCGTTGGTTGGGAAACGAGAACTGGCAGGGCTTACTAGAGACGATGCGTTCGCTCAGACAAAAATCAGGGAACTCCAAGACGGAAGGGAAGACAATGGAGGGTTTGAGGAAAAGGAAGAGCTACTGTACTATAAGGGGGCACTGTATGTACCGGGGGAGACCTTGAGGGGGAAGGTACTTAAACAACTCCACGACAACCCAACAGCTGGGCACTTTGGACAGCACAAGACCATGCTGCTTGTCACCAGGCAGTTCTGGTGGCCAAAGCTGAGGGAAGATGTACGAGAATATGTACGAGGGTGCGACCGATGCCAGAGGGCAAAGGGGGAGATGGCTGCCCCCGCAGGGTTACTGGAACCCTTACCTACACCGGGAAGGCCCTGGGAGGTGGTGTCCATTGATTTTATGACAGATCTGCCCAAGTCAAGGGGGAAGACAGCAGTCATGGTAGTAGTCGATCTACTGACAAAAATGTGCCATTTCATAGCTTGCTCACATGCGGCAACAGCAGAGGAGACAGCCAGGCTGTTTGTGGATCACATTTTTAGACTGCATGGGGCTCACTTGAGGGTAATCTCGGATCGCGGGAAACAATTTACTTCCCAGTTCTGGAGGAAGCTCATGAGCTTGCTACAGGTCAAGGTGAGTTTCTCGATGGCAAGGCACCCAGAGACCAATGGACAAGCAGAAAGAGCGAACGGTATACTCCAGCAATACCTACGCTGCTACGTCAGCAAGAGACAGAACGACTGGGTAGAGAAATTAGCTTTGGCTGAAGTTGTGTACAATAATGCTGAACATGTGTCCATGGGAATGAGCCCTTTCATGGCCAATTATGGGTGTCACCCCAGGGCCTTCCCGGGGAGGGGGGAGGAAGGATGGAGTGTACCTGCGGCTGAGCAATTTGTGGAGGAAATGGAGGCCTTGCACCAGCAACTCAGGGTGAACTTGGAGCGGGCCAAGGAAGTTTACAAGAGGGAGGTGGACAGGCACCGTCAGGAGGGGGAGGCCATACGAGTGGGAGACCGAGTGTGGTTGTCAACCCAAGGGTTACCCCTAAAAGGAGGGTGCAAGAAGCTGCAGCCGAGGCGGCTGGGGCCTTTTGAGGTAATACAGCAGGTGAACCCAGTGGCATTCAAACTCAAGTTGCCTGACAGCATGAAGATACATCCGGTGTTCCATAGGTCCCTACTTTCACCGTAGGTGGATGGAGGTGGATGTCAGGGAACTGCCATCAGGGCCAGAGCGAGAGAGCGGGCTCCAGAGGGATTCCAGAGAGCGTCCCAGGATGGGGAGAGGCAGCCCATCTTCTGGGGAAGGGAATCAGTGTAACACCAGTGGAGAAGGGGTTCAAGAAACGCCTACTGACGGATTCTGCCAGCGATTGAGACAGCCACGGGCGAGTGACTGTCTGGACAGAAAAGGTTCACTCAGGCAACCCAGCCAGGTGTGGCGCCGGTTTACGCACGAGCAACCCCTAGAACCATTACACTAGATTACGCACGAGCAACCCCTAGAACCATTACAGTAGATTGGAGCAAGGTTTTTAGAAGGAGGAATGGCATCTGCGCTGAGTGAAAGACAGACTGTTCCAGTCGCTGAGAATGGCAGGAATGGACGAAGATAAGCATAGCATGAATATGAACTTGTGGCAGTAAGAAAAGGAATAAGGGGGAACAGATAAGGTGACACAAAAATGCAATCCAATATAGGCTGCAAGTGACAAGATGAAGTAGGACAGATTCTTTTTTTCAAACCAATAGCTTATTTATTAAGGTTTACATATTCAGGCTGTCACTAGAAAGTTAATTTCCAGGAGGGCCAAGGGCATAACTTGGATGAGCTTTTAGGCTTTTATCTTTCTGATGATCTCATAGGCAGCCAGAGTCTGCCTTTCTGTTAAAAAAAAATAAAATACTATCTAGCGCCAGGGGCTGGTTTGAATCTATACCAATGAGCTTTGTGGATTTTTCTAGAGCATGAGAGGCGACTTTAAAGTCTCATCAAAACCCCAGAGATAATAATCTGTAAATCAAAATGGCATGAGGCTTTGCCAGGAGGCAGAAGAGGGAAATGTCAAATCTTATTTATACATACCTTTCCCAACATGGAGCCTTATTTCATTTCCTAACACACTTTTAAATCTAGCATGCAATAATCCTGCTTTACTATGTTAGTAATTTAAACCACTCCGCAGCTAATGTCACCAAACGCAAGCTAGAAATTAAGCATATGCAGAGAATTGTATAGCTTCATATTTGTACTTATCAACCCAGATGCTTTCAAAAGCATCGACAGCTGTAAACAGTAGTGCATCACAAGCAGAAAGGGTGTTCTGTAAATTGAAGCAAGAAAGTCGCAACCCCAGATGAAAGCTTATAAAAAGCAAAATAACTGGTATTTTATCTTGCAGCAGGTCAATAATAGATCTGCCACCTTCCACACATTTTAAATTTAATTTGCTTGTTAACACATTGTGTTTTAATGCAGTAACCGACTTACCTGTAGTTTGAAATATTAGGTCAAATGTTTGGAATAAATGCACTTTTTATAAAAATCACATAAAACTATCTTAAGCTAATTACACTTTGAAAATGTTGCTCATTGAGCTGTTCATTTTAGATAGCACCTAAGGGTACTGACATATGGTTCATTCAGAATTCGCTGCTTCATAGGATGGTTCACCCAGGTTATGGCTTAATGAAATAACCATTTATGCAGAGCCCTTCTAGTGCATCACCACCACTCTAAGATTTTGGTTGTAGTCTCTTTAGTTTTGACATACCTAGTCCACTTTCCTATCTTTCACAGCTGAAAAAGGACCAAGTGCCAAGAGCAGAAGACAGCAGCCCCTATAGGCTAGTATCTCAGGAAAATTAAGAAATGAATCACAATCTCCTCCACTGATGTCATGGCTGCTATATGAAAGGAGGAAAAGCTCTCTGCACAGGCCCATAACTCAGTTGCAGAGCACACGTCTTGCAGGTGCCAGGTACTTTATCTATGCACTGTATGTGCCCAGATAAGAAATGGGGTTCCTAGGCTAATTCTAGTTCTTATTGAGTCCTGACTGCTCTGTCTTGTAGCTGCCAAGTTCTACCGAGCACTGGAGCAGATGTTCAGATGGTAGGATAAAGGTAAAGGGGCTCCTGACAATTAGGTCCAGTCGTGGTCGACTCTGGGGTTGCGGCACTCATCTCGCTTTATTGGCCAAAAGAGCAGGCATACAGCTTCCGGGTCACGTGGCCAGCATGACTAAGCCGCTTCTGGCGAACCAGAGCAGCGCATGGAAACGCCGTTTACCTTCCCTGCCGGAGCAGTACCTATTTAACTACTTGCACTTTGACGTGCTTTTGAACTGCTAGGTTGGCAGGAGCTGGGACCGAGCAATGGGAGCTCACCCCGTCGCCGACCTTCTGATCAGCAAGCCCTAGGCTCTGTAGTTTAACCCACAGCGGTAGGGTATGGAACCCCAATTAATAAAATGTACAAAGACCCCAAATATGTCTTGATTAGGTTGCCCTATTAAAACTCTCTAGTGATTTCCCCACAGCACCAGTTTATTTTTAAAACAATTAAAAAAACTCCTGGCATGTTTAAGAGTGAAGGCTGACACTCAGCTGCTGTTAGAGAGATAGAAACACTTTCCTCCAGGGGTAAAATGTAAATGCTTGAATTATTAAACTAGCTGCACATTACACTAAATGTTATTGTGTTGCTTGTGCACATATTAAATTGCTTAATATGTTATAATATATGGTGGTAGATAATATTCAAGACAGCTTCTGAAGGTGTCGCCATATTGACTTGTTGCAGGAAATATAACTTGTGGCACCTTGAAGATTAACAGACTTATTGTGGCAATCACTGTTGTGGGCTAGAGCTTGCTTTTCCAGACCTATGAAACTATACACATGTACCTAGGGCCAAAAGGGCCATGAAATTAAAAGTTAATGTATGTTCTCCATATGCATTACAGATGCAGAAAATTCAAAAAGATGCCCATGGGGAATCTTTGACATTATCTGGCAGAGAACAAGTCCGTTATTATAAACTTGTCTTATCCCTCCACTAAACAAACAGCTGCCCAATCATGAGATACCATGACAGATCCACACCAGAGCAAACCATGACAGATCCCTAAATTATTTAAAGAGTCCCCTGTCACCTAAACTGCCTAAAGCACATTTAGCTTTAAACTTGCTTTCCCCATAAGAAAGTCAACCCGCTGTCTCTTCAATACATCTTCAGTACAATGTATGTCCAGTACTCTGAAGATGTGCAAGCTCTCCTTCTTTAAGTGAGAAAGTTGTCTGTGTCTGGGGCAAAAACGTGACTCTAAAGTGAAATGATGCCCAAAATGATTGGGTGCCAGCAAGTCAGTACGTGCACTAGAAAATGAAGTTATGTGCTGGGCCATCTGCAGCCACCCACACTCCATTGTTTCCACAGAATTGCCTTAGGATTTACATTGGGCCTACCAGCATTTCGGAGAATTAAAAATACAGGGGCCTTAACCACTCAGCCACCCAAAAAAGCAAGCATCAGGGGTGGTAGCAGTGGCAGGAGTAATGGAGAAGAGCAGGGTGGCCAGTACAGTGAAGATGGCAAGGAAGTGGACCAGCACAAAGGTGATCAAGGCCATCTTACCCATAGGTACTAGGGGTGCGGGGCACCTGGGCGCCGGGCTCTCAGGGGCACCAGGCCGAGAGTCTGGGGCCCGAGAGTTGAGTCTGGGGAAGAGCCCGCCCACCGGTCAGAGTACTGTAGTGGGCTTTTCTGCTTGCGGTGCGAGTTCAGGGGCTACTGAGCCAGCTAGATGCTGAGGTGGCTGGCCTGCTCCGCCCTCCATGCCTGGGACTGGGCAACCTGGGGGGGGGCACTGGGCAGATCTTTGTACCTTGGCACCGCATATGCTTAAGACAGCCCTGGAGGTGGCACACAGGGTTTCTTGTCCAGGGCTCTCAAAACTGGCGGCATCTCTGAAACAGAATGGAAAGCAATAGTAGAACAGCTTAAAACCATTGGGTTCTTTGGCTGGCTTTGGTAGCCTACTGTACCAGTCTTGGCAGATGTCCTTAGATTGCTACTAGGTTGTCATGGGAAAGACAGAGGGAGGATGGGGTGAGAAAAAAGACAGGTAGTGCCATTTTGAGGCTTCCCTCCTCTCTCTTTGATCTGTTGCATTCGATGTCTACATTTTATATCTCTCATTACTAAGTACCCAGATATATGTCAATTTCATGCAGTAGTAAATAGGTGATGGAGGGTCACCAAACGTATTACCTTGTTCAGAGATGTTCTTGGCCTCAGACCATTCATAATCTTCACTTTGCATTATGGCAGCCTATCACAAAATAGGCACAGCCAAGCACCAGACAAGTGCCGGTTCCCTTGGCCTGAAAGCGAGATGAGCGCCGCACCCCATAGTCACCTTTGACTGGACTTAACCGTCCAGGGGTCCTTTACCCTTTAACGTTTTACCCTTAGAAAAAATAGGAGCTAAAGGCCATTTTGAAAAGCCATATCTGTGCTGGCTCTTCTACCAAAGTTCCTTTATGACCAAAACAGCCAATTTAATCAATGAAAACTCATGACTTAGATCCCATTCAGGATGAAGACAAAAAGCATGCTAACAGCTAACTCTCCAGCCAATCGGAGCTCTGCTCCCATGAAGGGTGACAATCCAAAGCCTTGTGTGCTTCTTCATGGAAGTGGGTCAGTGAATGGGCTGTGTCAGCAGCTTGCATGGATAATGCCCTAGGGCAGGAGTCTGGATTTTGTAGCCCCAATTCCATTTTTGAAACTGAAGTACTGTAAGACATCTACAGTGTGATGCTTCATGAGACACTGGGCGGATAGTCCCAAGACTTCATAGAGATGCAAGTTCCCAGCAGGAACTCGGGAGCAGAGGAAGCTGCCTTATACTGCGTCAGACCACTTGGCCTGTCTAGTTTCAGGTTTAATTTGGAAATTTTGATGCATATTATCTCTTGAGCTTACACTGTGTGTTCCTGAACTATGCAGCACAAAAGCCTGTTTCTATTTAAGTGTTCATAATTCTGCCCCTCCCGATGAATTGTGAAACCTAAAGTTTCATATGGTTCGATCAAGGAGTGCCTGCAAAGCAAAGCATTCTATGTAGCAAATGAATATATATATATATATTGCTGGGTATACAACCTTTTTTTTACCGGCATTAAATTGTCATTTAGATCCTAAAATATGCTAACTGTACTCACAGAGCTGCTGCAGCTGCATGTGTTGGAATGTAGTATGGCAACTGTAAAATAGATATTTGACAATGTGTAGGCAGAATTATGTTTTTCAGGAGGTTGCAAGAAAGAGCCATATTTATCACCATCTCCCTGTTGTCAAGGTAACCATGTTTCCTTGTTGGGTAGCGTTCTTCGTAGGGAGCCTAACTTCCCTTTACCTAATCATTGCTAGCCATTACATTTTCAATTCATTTTATGTCAGTTCTCTGGAACGACATCCTCGTTTCTCTCCAGGGTTAGGGTCAGCCTATGTGTTAGCATGTGGATTGTGCTGACAGCCTATAAAGCCATGTGGAGGAGATTTACAGTGAAAGGTAGGAAAGAGTGCGGTGCCAAACGTGTCCTTGAAACAGCCTCCCCCAGCCATTTTTCTCTCAATAAGTTTACTTGTAGCCTTGGAAATCTCACCAGGAGAGTAATAGCTGGGCAAGGCAATTTCGGGGGAGAAGCACTGGTGGAGAAAGGATTTTAGGACAAGAACTTCTAGTGTCAGAACTGTGCTTGAATGTGATGAGCTATAGAATTGTAGTCATCTGCCTAGGCAGCCAACTACTCGCAGAGCCTGGAATAGCCATACCTAGTGATGGTACCATTGGGCCCTTCTACCTGGGAATGGAGGAGAAACTTACCTAATTTGCAGTTTCCAAAATAATATGCAGACTTAACCATAGCCATCGTTCAAAATTTCCACTTCAGTTCTCCATAATACATAGTGATGTATATTAAAAATGCAAATAGTATGGTAAAGAGCTCATTTAAAAATGCATAGTTGAAAATAACATGCAAAAACACATTATACTAAAAAACATTGCTTTGCAAAAGTGTGAATATTAGGAAAAAATGCATATCAAAACGTTTAAAAGAGGTTTTTATGAGGACTTAAAAAAATAAATCACAAGCTGTTGCAGAAATTATTCTAGACTTTCAGGCTGGAATAATGAGAAACAAAAAAACAACAATAACCCTGAAAGTGATGTTTCCTAGGTCCTGGGCCAACACTTTAACTACTATACCACAAGGCCTTTGCATTCCCTTCATTTGGTTCTGCTGGACTTGGACCCAAGCATCTCTTCCAACAGGGTATTCCTTGTATTCTGTCTGCCCTTCAAACAGAGTACTGTCCTCTGTAAAGTAGGGCACATTGCCACCTTGATAGGCTCTGGGAAGGTGTGTCAAGAACACGAGCACACAGATGAGTACTCTGTGTCCTCTTGGAATGATATATTCAGTGCGTCTAGAAAACAAGAACAACCCCAGATAAGTAAACACAGGAAAATGAACCTTCAGCAAGTTCATGTATGGGAAAGGGAGAGCAGGGAATGTAGGACAAGCTACAGAGTATTTCTAGCTCAGCACTTAGGCACTTAGTCCACAACACCAACAGAGGGTACTGTAAATGCTGCCCTGGCTGGTATCCCAATGCAGTATTATTGTACGATCAAAGTCATTCTGTAGAACCGCTTTTTAAAAATTCTTCACAGTATATTTTAGAAGGTTTTTAGTATGCTTTTACCATATTGTAACTTTCACCTGTTAAGTCAACCAGGTTCCCTTCATTGAAAATGACAGGAGTCTTTTCAGGTAAATGTGTCAAAATGTAATGTAGGTTTACTGTATAACTAACACCCCCCCCCCCCCCAGTATTTGAACTATACAGCTTTCTGGGAAATCTGTAGGAATAGCAGAAAGCTATGTTTGCTGTTTGTCTACAAGACAAGACTTGTAATTAGCAGTGCGAGTTTGACATAGTTGGTCAATGGTCTCTGATCCCTGCTGAGCTGTGCATGGGATTCCAGGGGTCTTGGCCCTCAACCAGGGTCTGTGCTCCTTTTGAAAATTGAAGATGCGGCAGAGGCTGTTGTAGCTTTAAGAAATACGATTTTTTTCTCCCAAAAAACATATTTACACCTGAATTTAGATGGAGGGTGTCCAGATCTTACAGCATAGTCATCTCAAGAGGGGCTTGTTCCCCACAGCAGTGAAGCGCAGGAGCCCAAAGTACCTCTCCCAGCCATACGGCAGGCAGACTGCCCAAGACAGATACCTCCCTTTGTTCTCCCTTCTTCTTCCCATCACACCTTGCTAAAGACACTCTTTCCTGTCACCTCCCCCACCTTGGCAACCTCTGTCTGCCCAGGCCCAAGATTCCTCTTAGATTGGGCCATCAATACCTTTTGTAATACTAACATCACTATCCCAGATGAGCCACTGGCTCCAAATTATACGCCAAATACTCCAATACCCCAAATAATAAAAATCATACAGTTTATTAATTTCTAGGGTATAGGGCAGTCCCCCCTCAAACCTATAACATTGTATTTTTGAGGTGTTGTTGCAAGTGTGTACTTGGATTCACACGTGCACTACTAGCACTCCTGTATGTTCATATACACACTCCTGATAATTTTGTAATCCTGCCAATTTTACAAAATTAAGGGGCAGGCTTTTGTTTAAAGCTCAATATTCTCAAGTGCAGTTTTAGATATTTTAAGCCTGGTTGCAAGGAAGTATTAACTCTTTTTGGTTTTTTTGTTGTTTTTAGGTCACTACAGCAAGGACATTTGTGACGCCTTTCACTCCACACATGCTGAATTGTTCAGATAAGACCCTTGAAGTACTGCCTAAATAAGGGAAAAACCATGGGGACGTTAAGCTCGCTGTAGAAGCAGACCAGCATAGGCATTCAACAAGTTGTAGAGTGCAAGCTATTTTACCTTACTGAACTTTGCCATTTTTCTAACTGAACGGAAGAAATGAGAATGCTGTTTCAAGAATCTAGGGAGAATGGAAGTGAGGAGGAGGATGAGAACTCTGAGGCAAAGGTGGGTGGTTCTGATACATTCTGTAAAGTGCTAGGGAATTCATTATGTGATTTGTACTCATTTTTGGCATGCCTTCTTTCTTCTATAGGTGTTCCTTAAGCCTGTTATTGAGGATAGAAACATGGAGCTTGCCAGAAGGTGCACTGAAATGATAAGTGACGTAAGTAAAGGTTCTTAGTAGTGTGTTAATTCCTTATTAAATTTTTGGTCATGTTTCAGCTAGACAAGATTTTTAAAGCACGCATCCAAGGCTCTAAGTAGAAACGGACCAATTTGTTCTTGAAAAATATGTATGCATATTTGTGAAAGGGTTAGCGGTTTTCCTTTAAAACGGCATTGTGAAACTGGTTTTTCCCATTTTCAATTTTCCCTTTTCTTTGCAAAGTGTTCCAACGTTTCTAAGTTGTCAGTAGAAGCTTATTAACAAATTCTGATGGGGTTTTAAATAATGTGGAGCCCAAATTTTTTTAGAAGTTGGCTTTAAAGTGGCATTACGAAGGTTGAATTTGAGCAATAAGTGACTCCTTTTTACAACAACTCTGAATGTTGTTTTCTGGGACATCATTGCTCAGATGGAGCTGGTGAATTTCAGAGCAAATGAGTCTTGGCTTCAGGCATTCTTTTGGTGGGTTTGAGATAGAGAACTCATCTTTGTCATGTCACTTGAGCCCCCGAAAAACCTCCCTAGGGAGACATGACTGGCTTCTTCATTGCACGGTCTGTGCCATTTGGACAGTATATGGTTCTTTAGGGCATTGCATTTTTTATTATTGGAGGTCCCTGTTGCTGTTTTTTATACCTTTGGTTTTGATTGTTTTAATTTTTTTTTCTGATGTTGTACAGTGGTACCTTGGGTTACATATGCTTCAGGTTACAGACTCCGCTAACCCAGAAATAGTGCTTCAGGTTAAGAGCTTTGCTTCAGGATGAGAACAAAAATTGTGCAGTGGCGGCACGGCAGCAGCAGGAGGCCCCATTAGCTAAAGTGGTGCTTCAGGTTAAGAACAGTTTCAGGTTAAGAACGGACCTCCAGAACGAATTAAGTACTTAACCCGAGGTACCACTGTATATGTGTTTAAATTTTATTAGCTGCTCTGGATTTCTCTTTGAAAGAAAGGCAGAGTTAAAATATTTCACTAAATAAATAAATGTCAGCACAACTGTGATTCCACTGAGGTAGCCATTGGCCATACCATAATCTCTCAGGTTCAGCGCGACCATCTGTGAAAGGGTGATAACAATATTGAACTGCCTTGAGACAATATACTGAAGCCATCTTGAACATATGAAAATTCTTAACTATGGCTGTATCAAGGCCATAGTATTAGTTTTTCCTTGAGACCCACTAATTTCAGTGGCATGGTTGGTCTCTTGCTTAACTGTCTTCTGTTCAAAGCAATGAGACTTAATTGTGCTTAACTTTAACAGGATTGTGGTGGTGTTGCTGCTTTTATCACATACACAAAATTGAAACTTGTCAGATCCACAGTGGATATCCACGAAGAACCTTCTTCTCTAGATCATTGATTTCTAAAGCTCTTTTCACTGGCTTAATGGAAGTCTGTTGGATTTCTGCCATTATAAGCATAGTGATGATAACTGAAATGTTTAAGTGTCCTCGTCTAGCCACTTTACATCTCTCTGATGTCCAGTTCCTAGCACTGATTCAAGCTTTGTGTTTCCTTTTCTGAATGAGGTACATATAAGCTAAAAGCATGGGATACCTTTGCCCGGCAGCGCTGTGGCCCAAAGATTGCAGCAAAATACTGGGGCAAGATTTTACCCAGTATATTCTCTGTGTGATGGGCTCATGGGAAAAAGCTTTCCCATGAGCCCTTGCTGAAGAGAGGAGGGGAAAGTCTATATAAGGCTGCTTCCCCTGGATCTCACAGCCATTTTGTTTGAGAGGTTTCAGCACGCCCAGCCTCGGGTTAGAGCCTTCACTGAGCAATTTTGGGCCGGAAATGAATTTTACTCTCTCAACCTGATAAGCACTTGGTTGGGGCTTTTCCCACCTTTCTTCAGTGAAATTCACAGGCGGAAGAACATTGTATGAGGGTGAAAATGGCATTGGTCAGGATCAACATAGTATAAGGGCCCCCCATAAAGGGCTTGAGGGGGAGGATTGACCACAGCAAACCCAAGTGTGGGTTTGGTATCTGCTTGGTTGGAATCTGCACCCTGGCCCCCCAGTGAGACCATGCTTGCTTGTCTTGCACTACAGCAAGGTTCAACACGGGCCGACAGTTTATACACAGTTTATACATGCACACGCTAATATATTATTTTCTACTTCTCCTTTCCAATCCTATTCTTCATTTACAGGTCCATTATAAAGGAGCATATGAAAAATCTAAAGGCCAGTGCATATTTGTTCCTGACACCCCTCAGCTAAAGCATGTGAAAAACATCTCTGCCTTTATTTCTGAGGTAAGGCACAGAATATTTGGGAAATTGTTTGGCAATATGTACAGTCCGAGAGTAGCATTATTTACAGTTCCAGCACTTCCACCCACTCCTAACTCAGACAGTAAGCTCTAGAAGGATACTATGCTTGATGGTATCCAAAGCCACTGAGGAGAATTGACAGGGATACATATTCCTGCTTCTCTCCTGACAGAGGTCATCATACAGGGCAGTTTCCTCCAAGAGTGCCTGGATCTGGTCTGCAACCACCCGCTCAAGAACCTTGCCCCAAAAGGGGAGATTGGCAACTGGCCTGCAGAGTGTGGCCTGCCACTTGCATTGGACTGATCACATGTTGGGACAGACTCATGGTGTCATGGTAGCCGAGAAGTCTTGAGCCACCCCAGAGCCAATTGCCTTGGCATGGATGTTGAAGTCCCCCAGAATGGGCAGTTTGGGGGTCCTCAACACTGCTTCTGAGACCAGCTCTGTCAGCTCAGGTAGGGAGACTGCTGGGCAGTGAAGTGGGAGGTAAATGAGCAGAATCCCTAATCTGTACTGATTGCTTTGTGCCAGGAACACACATTCTAGATCCCTCTCAACGGACAGAGAGTCTTGACAAAGCAATGGCATTTCTATGAGCCACAGCAACTCCCCTCCCCTGTTCCTCAAGTCTTCCCTGATGCTGCATTGACTATACAGGTGGACATAGCCTGTGCCACCCTACTCATCTGCCCAGGTCTCAGAGATACAGACCAGATCGGCCCCCTCATCCACAATCAGATCATGCATGAGGAAGATCTTATTCAGAGTTGACTTGGCATTCAACAGGGACTTCCGGTTGGCGCCGGCGCTAATGGCGGCTCGCTCTCCGTTCTCTGGAGAGAGAGCTGCTCCGCGAGTTCGGGTCTGACCGCTACGGCGAAGCGGGGACCCCTAAAATCACAGGCGCGGAAGCCTGTGAGCAAGGAGACTCGGTGGGCATCGTTTGCGCCCCCTTTTACTGCGAAAGAGCCTTTTTAAAGGCTCCGGAGGAGCATCGGGGGAGCGCAGAGCTGAGAGTCGTTACCCAGCTCGTGGAGTGAAGCCGCATCGCCATTAGCGGAGAGCGCCGACTTCTTCCTGTTATTTGGACTGAAAGAGATTCCCGTGAGTAGGATTGGCAACCCTTTCGGGACCTTAAATCTAACTTCTTTAAAAATTTGGCCGAAAGTGGGGACGGTAAACAAAGGAAGTCTGCCTTCCCCAGACTGCATGACTGCTAAAGCAACGGACTTGGTAAGCTGCAATTGACATTTTTTTAAGAAAAATTTTAAAAAAAAGGGATTAACCCCAGCATTGACTTAAGTCCCCCCCCCTAGGGAGCAGGAACGGGGGGGGGGTGAAAAAGAAAGGAAACCTGCAGGGAAACTTTTTAAGGGACAATTTACCGCAGACTCTGTCTCTGGGAACGGACTGCCTGAGTGAAACACTTTGACAGGGAGCTGTCAAAGACTTTGCAAAGAGGAGACTTTATTTGATACAATTTATTGAGACTTTGTAAAAATTATACGGTTGCAACTAAAAAGACTGAGAGAAGTTTTTAGTAACTTTTCTCTCTGAGGGTTCTTGGATTCATTGTTTCTTTGCTATATTGAAGATCCCAGCTCCCTCTAGAGGGCTGGAAGTAACAGTTGCAACACGATTGTTAACAACAAAGTCACTGGATTTTTCCACTCAAACCTGTTCCTGTGAGAACGACCTTGGGACATGAGCGGCCCTGGAGATGAGATAGCAACAAGATCTAAGTCTAAAGCAGCACATAAGAAAAGGGGCTCCTTATCAGGACTATTGCCAACAGGCCCAGGTGGACAGGAAAAGGGAATAAGTGCATTCATGGAGTCAGTGACGCAGGCATTATTGAAGATAAATGAATCTCTAGAAAGATTGAATAAACAGAGTACAGAAAATACTAAGCAACTGGCAGATCTAACGGCAAAATTGGATTTAAACACGAAGAGCGTAACGTCTAACACAGAGATTATACAACAGTTGGTAGAGGAGAACGCCACAATAAGGAAAATTGCAGAAGAGGCTAAATCTACTGCGGAATCCACACAGGAAAATTTAGTCCCTGTTTGTAGGAGGCTTGACCAGCATGAGGCGACCCTCTCTTTATGGGACATGCAGCGTAAGGAGAAGAATTTAAGACTTAGGTTGGTTCCTGAGAGTGAAGGGGACAACCTAGTGGACTTTCTCACAAAAGAAATTTCAGACTTTTGGCAGGAAAACCTAGAGGGAACAGAATTTGAGATTAAAACCGCCTTCAGATTGGGTAGAAGGCAAGGCAGGAAGATCCCAAGGGACTGCCTGATTACATTGAGGTCGAAAGAGGAGAGAGACAAGATACTTAGTTTGCATTACCAGAAAACACTCCAGATTCAAAACGTCTCTGTGCAAATTTACAGGGATATCCCAAAATATATTTTGGAGGTGAGAACTCAGTTCAAGACTTTGGTGGACCTGCTGAAGAAGAACAACATACCTTTCAGGTGGGAATTTCCACAGGGTTTGTCTTTCAACTTCAGAGGAAAGAAAGTCAAGATAAAAACTGTACAAGATAAAGAACAGTTCCTACATAAACACGGAGAAGACCTGGTGAAAGGGGTCCTCAACTCAACTGCAGATACAGATTTGGGGAATTTGACATTTGGACTCAAATCACCAACGGACGAAGAACAGCTGCAGGGTGCAGTTGGAGGTAACTAACCAACAATGTCTCTGAAAATTTTAACTTGGAACTGTAATGGACTGAACCTTCCCAGAAAAAGGCGTGAGGTTTTTCACATTTTGAAGAAAGAACAATTGGATCTAATTTGTCTACAAGAAACCCACGTGACAAGAGCACAAAGAAGATTACTTATAAATAAAAGACTGGGACAAGAATTTATTTCATCAGATAAAGTTAAGAAAAGAGGAGTGGTGATATATGCAAAAGAGAAATTGGCTCCAAGACAGATTTTCAAAGATGAACAGGGCAGAATCTTGGCAATTGAGATACAGATTCAAGGAGAAAAAATTTTGATATTTGGAATTTATGCACCAAATGAAGGGAAGGCAGAATTTTATAAGAATTTACATGAGACATTAACAAACTATCTGGATTATAAGGTGATCTTATTAGGCGATATGAACGGGGTCGTCTCTACAAACATGGATAAAGCACAAAGACAGGTGATC
Source organism: Podarcis cretensis (assembly GCF_951804945.1). Taxonomy (NCBI): domain Eukaryota; kingdom Metazoa; phylum Chordata; class Lepidosauria; order Squamata; family Lacertidae; genus Podarcis; species Podarcis cretensis. Next base: position 23,788,608 of record NC_137181.1, read on the forward strand.
TCCAAGGACGGGAGACTACCTAAGACTTTTTTTGAAATGACTGACAACTTGGACCTGATCGACATTTGGAGAACAAGAAATCCCCTCGAGAGGGAGGGAACATTCTTTTCAGAATCACAGATGACCTGGACAAGAATAGATCAAATATGGATTACTAGTGGGATGGCTTCTAAGATAAAGAAAGTGGAAATCTGCCCAAAGACATGCTCCGACCATAATGCAGTAAAGATGGAAATGAAAACAACAACAGCTGGCTCCTTCAGATGGAGAATGAATGACACCCTATTTAAAGATCCAGAGGTGTACCAAAAGGCCCAAAAGACTTTGAAGGACTATTTTGAGATAAATCTAAGGACAGAAGTGGAGAAACGAGTGATCTGGGACGCAAGCAAGGCCGTGATGAGGGGTTTCCTGATACAGCAGAATTCCTTGAAAAGGAGGAAACAACAGGAGAAGAAAGATAAAATTTTGGAAAAGATAAAAGACAGTGAAAAGAAATTGAGATCTAACCCAAAGTCACATGAGATCTTGAGACAAATCAAATTGTATCAGAAGCAATATATGGAATTGATGAACCAGGAGATTGAATGGAAAATTAAACGAATGAGACAAAAGACATTTGAATCGGCAGATAAATGTGGGAAACTCCTGTCATGGCAATTGAAGAAGAGACAGAAATTGAACACAGTCACAAGCTTGGAGGTAGATGGAAAGAATATTTCGAAACCAAATGAGATCAGCAATTGCTTTCAGAGCTATTTCAGAAGATTGTATGCACAAGGGCCGGAAAACGAAAGAGACATTGAAGAATTTCTTAAGAAATATGGATTACAAAAAATTTCGCAACAAAGTATGGTGTTTTTAAATGAGAAAATAACTGAACAAGAAATTGAGGGTGCCATTCAAAACATGCAACTGGGGAAATCTCCAGGGCCAGATGGACTAACCTCCAGATATTACAAAGCCTTGAAAGACTGGATAATTCAGCCACTTAAGGAGGTTTGTAACGAGATATTAGAGGGGAAAAGGGCACCTGAGACGTGGAAAGAAGCCTTCATCACACTTATACCAAAGACTGAGGTTGATAAAAAACAGATCAAAAACTACCGCCCTATATCATTACTTAATGTGGATTACAAAATTTTTGCAGACATTTTGGCAAAAAGATTAAAGAAGGTGCTGGTGGAGGAGATTCATAAAGATCAGGCAGGCTTTCTCCCGGGTAGGCATATATCTACTAATGTAAGGAATATAATTGACATTATAGAAATGTTGACAGTGAACATTAATACGAAGGCAGTTTTAATTTTCGTGGACGCGGAGAAAGCCTTTGACAATATATCTTGGAAATTTATGAAAAAGAATCTCCATGGGATGGGGGTAGGCCAAAGGTTTGAAAATGGTATAAGTGCAATCTATTCTGAGCAAAAGGCGAAGTTAATTGTAAATAATGTGGTTATGGATGAATTACCTATAGAAAAAGGGACACGTCAGGGGTGCCCAATATCCCCATTACTTTTTATATCGGTCCTGGAGGTCCTGTTAAATATGATTAGGGGAGATCAGCTGGTAAAAGGGATTCAGGTCGGAGCCAGACATTACAAATTAAAGGCTTTTGCAGATGATTTAGTACTGACCTTGCAAGAGCCAGACACTAGTACCAAAAGAGCTTTGGAATTAATTCAAATATTTGGCCAGGTCGCAGGATTTAAGTTGAATAAACAAAAAACCAAGGTATTGGAAAAGAACTTAACAAATGTTGAAAGGGAAAGATTCCAAGAGGAAACTGGGTTAGTGGTGGCAAAGAGTGTAAAATACCTGGGGATTAACATGACATCTAAGAATGTGAACTTATTTAAGGACAACTATGACAAGTGCTGGACTGAGATAAAGAAAGATTTAGAAATATGGTCAAACCTGAAGCTTTCCTTGTTAGGTCGAATCGCTGTGATCAAAATGAATGTATTGCCTAGAATGTTATTTTTGTTTCAGACATTACAAATTGTTGATAAACTGGACTGTTTCAAGAAGTGGCAGAAAGACATATCTAAATTTGTCTGGCAGGGCAAAAAGCCCAGAATTAAGTTTAAGATACTTACTGACTCTAAAGAAAGAGGGGGGTTTGCCCTGCCGGACTTAAGACTTTACTATGAATCGGCAGCTTTCTGCTGGTTAAAAGATTGGCTACTTCTTGAAAATGCAGACATTCTAGATTTGGAAGGATTTGATAATAATTTTGGTTGGCATGCATATATCTGGTATGACAAGGTTAAAGTGTATAAGGGTTTTAAAAATCACATTGTCAGGAAAGCACTATACAATGTATGGATACGGTATAAAGATTTATTGGAAAACAGAACTCCCAGGTGGCTTTCACCTATGGAGGCTAAGGAGGTAAAGAAACTTAATATGACAACCAATTGGCCGAAATATTCTGAGATTTTAGAACAAGAAGGTGGTGAATTTAGATTACAAAGTTATGAGAAAATAAAGTCCAAGGTACGAGATTGGCTCCATTATTTTCAAATAATGGAGGCTTTCAAACAAGACAGGAAAATTGGTTTCCAGGTGGAGAAATCGAAATTAGAAACAGAATTGTTAGAGCCCAATACTAAGAATTTATCAAGAATGTACAACTTGCTGTTGAAGTGGAATACAATAGATGAGACAGTGAAGTCTGCTATGGTTAAATGGGCACAGGACATAGGTCATGACATTATGTTTGCTGACTGGGAGCAGTTATGGACCACAGGTATTAAATTTACGGCATGCAATGCCTTACGAGAAAACATAATGAAAATGATTTATAGGTGGTACATGACCCCAGTCAAGCTTGCAAAGATTTATCATTTGCCCAATAACAAATGTTGGAAATGTAAAGAGACTGAGGGTACCTTTTTCCACCTTTGGTGGACCTGCCCAAAGATTAAGGCCTTCTGGGAAATGATTTACAATGAAATTAAGAAAGTGCTTAAGTGCACCTTTAACAAGAAACCAGAGGCATTTCTCTTGGGTATGGTCGGCCAGTTGGTGCCGAAGAAGGACAGGAATTTCTTTTTGTACGCTACTACGGCAGCAAGGATTCTTCTAGCAAAGTATTGGAAGACACAAGAGCTACCCACGCTGGAGGAATGGCAGGCGAAAGTGATTGACTTTATGGGACTGGCAGAAATGACCGGCAGAATCCGCGACCAAGAGAAAGAGACTGTGGAAGAAGACTGGAAGAAATTTAAGATGTATCTTAAGAATTATTATAAAACTGAGGAGTGTTAAAATGCTGAGGGAAAAGAAGACGTAGAATTGCAGCGATAATTGGGTTTAAAACTTAGGGTGGAATAGAGAAAGAGGACGAATTTATATTTAATTGGGCAAGATAGGTTGCTGAATAACGGTACTAAATTAAGGATGCAAAAAGGGAAAGGTATGGGGAAGTCCGGGAAAAGAGGGTTATGAAAATAAGGTTATGAAAATATGAGTTTTCTGTTTGTTTGTTTTTTGTTGTCTTTTGTTTTTGTTTAAAAAAATTGGAAATTAATAAAAATCTTTATAAAAAAAAAAAAAGACTTGGCATTCAACAGCAGCAGCCGCAGACCCAAGGGCTGGCTGATAGGACAATCACAGCGCCCCAGGTTGGAGGAGGGGCTGGCACATGGCACTGTCACTAACTGCTTATCTGGCCTGCCCCACCTACCACACCATGTCTCCCCTTACCCAGAATTACTGAGACTGCCCCCTCTCCTGCCAGGCACATGGATCAGTGTCGACAAAAGTTTATTCCATAATAAAGTAGTTAGTCTTTAATTGCTGCAACAGACTAACATGGCTGTTCCTCTGGAAACTGTCACTTTTATAGGACTCTTAATTCAAAAACACATTAGTGTAAATTGATATTGCATGATTTCAAGTAACATGCTAGAATTATTTTAGAATCCAAGTTTGGCCGAAAAATGGAATTGTTACATTGTATAAGAGAGTAATCTGTAAAATGGATACAAAATTAGCAATTCTAATTTATTTAAAGTGTTATTGATGTACCAAGTATAAATCTGTTGGGCGCTAGCTCATAATACTTAGGTGCTTTGATCTATTTATAGATACTCAATACTGTATGTGTGTCATTCTGTATTTTTATGTGTATATTCTTTGGGTCTTACTGATTCCAGATGCAAGTCAAACACTTCAACATTATTTGTTTTGGAAATATTTATGGACTATAGTGAACACACACACACACACACGGCAAAATTCAGCAATATTCAGGGCAGAGTGTGTGGTTTTGCATAAAGGTTTTACATCAAAATATGTTCCCGAATTTGTGCATGTTTGAGAATTCTGAATGGCTGTGAAATAAATGCCTTCACCTACATTCCCCTACATTCCCCTTTTTATTTATTTTAAAAATATGTTTATTTAATATAGCAAAAACAAGGATAACAAAACTCTGGTGGACAACATGGGGCTTACACATGTAGGATATATCACATAGAGTTCTTCAGTTGGGTTGGTTTGTAGAGGGTCAGTAAAGAGAAACGAAGCAGGGTTGGTGAGTGGAGGCTGTCATGGAAGTTGGAAAACAAAAGGGAGCCTCTCCAGGGGAGCAGATATGGTTTAAAAATATATATTATTACATTAACTCTTTCAAGTGGGTCTGCCACAAATTCTGTGAAGATAACTGCTTACCATAGACAAAAACTTTTAATGCTGCAATCAGAATCTCAAAGAGATGTCTATAAAGATTTGTCACAAGAGATGGGCAAAATCTATTTTTATATCCAGTTGTCAAAAGGCATAATGTTGAACCTTTCGTCCTAAATGTCTTTTTAATCTGTTTGAAATAATTGCTGCATTATTTCTCTTCCTTCTAGGCACAATACAAAGCAGGTGCAAAGAAAGACCTCTCCAACTCAATCTATCAGCAGATGCCAGCCACAATTGACAGCGTGTTCACAAAAGAAGTTACGCAGCTTCAGAGCAAAGTAATTTTTATAAAAAAATAAGTATACTGTATATTTAAGCAGCCTGATCCATTTCCTGCTGGTACACATGCGTATGCACATGGAGGAAAGCACCCCTCCACTTCAGGGTACATGTTGGGGCCTTCTGCCTCCACTTGTTAGCTGTCAGTCATTCTATCCATTCCTTTCCATGCCTCCCATAAACGTGTCTAGAAGTCCTATTCCTCCCCAGAGTCCCAGTGTACAAGTTACTCTATGATCCACCCTGGAGTGTTCTGTCTGCAGCAATTTTAGTAACTGATAAGACTGGCTAGTACTCCCACTTCAGGAATTCTCTGAACAGCCTCTACCAGCAGTTCTGTGACAATGGTAAAATGACATAGGACACAACATAGAACTTAGTGGCACCCATTGCACCCATACCACAGGGTGGAGTAAACATTTCCCAGCACCACTTTCTGGATTCTTCCACTCAGATGGGAACAAAACCATTGCAGTTTGATTCTTCCAGTTTCCAATCCAGACAGAAGACCCAGAAGGTCCACCATGATCAATGGTATTGGAAGCTGATCCAGGAGAATCAGCAAGGTTGCACATTCCTGACTATCTCCTGGTATAGAGTTTAAGTCAGCCAGGGTGAGCAAGGCAGTTTCTGCCTCAAACCTGCTTCATAAGCCAGATCAAAGCGGTTCTGGACAATTAATGTTTGAAGCTAGGCTGCCAATCCACACATTTGAGCACCTAACCCAGAAAAGGGAAATTATACAGTTTGTTTGGGTTCAAAGATGCGTTTTTCAGATGAGCCATCTCACTGCTGTCTCATTTGAGGCGCCAAGAAGGAACAACCATACTCTTTTTTTTAAATATAAACAAGACTTTTCATACTCATTCCTTATTATATGTATGTTATTCAGGAAGAGTGACCTTAAAAATCTCAGTCTAGAATAAATTGTTTTAAGAAAGGCAGCTATGATTTTTGCAAGGGAGAAAAACATTCGCTCTTAGCGATACTGCTTGAAATCTGAAGACATTCGAAAAATAGACTTTGATTTGTACACCTTAAGTATCCACAAGCAGGCGGAAACAGGAAATTGCAATCACGGTTGTGAGAAACAGATGTATAATAAACAGCTTATAACAATCTAGATCAGCACAGTAACAGGTAAATCTGTAATCAATACAGTCTCTTAAAATTGCTGGTTGCAAAGAGTTAAGAGTTTAAGTGAGCTTTCTATTGTGATAGCAGTAAATTACAGAATGTTTTTAAATAACATACTTAGTTTGATTTATAAATGAGATTAACATAATTTATCTGGCTGTCAATGCATTTCTTTTCTGGCCCTGTTCCAAAACAGCATAGCATACAGTTTTACATAGTAAACCCCCCCCCCCTTCAGTGATACAACAGAACAGATACAATAAAAAACTGACTATAAGATTAAAATAAGTTTGTTAGTGCAGCTCTGTCTTGTTGATGTTCCTCGTATAAAACATATTCCTAAATAATTAAATAATGAAACTGCTATTAAAACATTTATTCTGAAACACACATCCTTTTTTTTTAAGAGGACATACATAATATATATTAGATGTAGCATGAAAATGTAAAACCTGCAGACACATTTATTTCCCATTTGTAACATAAATCACTGCATTCTGCTGCAAAAGCCAGGGAAAGTGGAATAATTTCCTCTTGTCGGGTTTCCCAAAAACTATGCCTGCAAGGAAAATGAAAGGAGAGATGGTGGTTTTACAGCAGAGCTGAGATTTGTCCCTTCCCAAACCACCCTCATCTAGACTCGCATCTTCCAAAAGTGCAGTGTTCATGCACAGACAAGTTTGACATATGCTGGAGGGAATAAAATGATAATATTTATATTCTGCTCCCTCTTGCTTTCCTTGCCTTTCCTCTATATTTATTGTGGCTCCAGTGTCCTCCATGACTTACAGTGCTGTCACAGAAGATGGAAAGAACATCTCAGTGCCTAATTTGATGTTTGTTTGTTTTTAAAAAATGTTGCTTGTGACCAAGAGCCAGGGGCAGGGCAAGGCACGACCTTCATACACGCTGCCCAGACTTGAGCCCAAGGGGGGTTACTTTGGTGCTGCTAACATAGCTGTTTGACTTCACCGCTGGAGATGCACTCCATTGCCTCTCAAGTCAGATAGTTGCCAGCAACAACAACCAACAATAGTACAGAGAAGTACCTCTTTTAAAGTGCACTTTGAAGGAGGAAAAAACAACTTATGAATCTCCGCAATTTGCCTTGTTATTTGGCCAGTGTGCATACCCATTAGCTATACCTTCAAGTTTGGCAACATCTACAAATTTGATGATCACCTCATCCCATTTCCTTTACCCAAGTCTTTTATTAAGAAGTTAACACAGCACTGGGCCCAGGACAGAACCCTGCTGCAGCCTACTTGCCACATTTCTCCAGGAACGATTGAGAAATACAATTTCAGTATGGCCTGCCAACTAACTACAAATCTTCCCAAGAGTCTAGCTAGCATTTTAGCAGCTTAGTCACTACTCAGTTGACCCTAATAGACTATGTGGAAAGAGAAAAGCAGAGAGCCAAAAACAGATTGCTGAGAGAAAGCAGAAGACCTTCTCCCTATAAAAATAATTAGGAAGAGAAAAGGTAATCAGCTGTAGCAAAACAGCAGAGGGGTCAAGGAGGATGAGGATATGTACAGGATCATCGAATGTGGCACTGAAGAGATTAATCAGCAATTAGCCTAACTAGCATTACTGTTTATTCATTAGAAGAAGTAAACAAATTTCTGAGCACCAAAATAGCTGTGAGAGGATTCTAGCTCACTTGCATATGAAAAAGAGATTTTGCAAACCAACATTTCTTCCTTCAAGAGGATTACTGGGCACCCATTTTCTATGTTTTTGGGTTTTTTTTTGGCCTGTTATGTCTGTATACTGTCAAAACAGTATCAGAATAAATAACATCATATTTTGGAGCATTGTGATATGGTAGTTAACAGATAGTTAGGTCCTTTGTTTTTCTGGAAAACAAGGAAACGGATTTCCAGGTTTCCTGCTCTCCTCAAAGTATTTTAAAAATATCACAATGAAAGCCAAACTGCTTGAAATAAATGAATGAGGAAATGATGGGGAAAAAACCAGGACAAAGGTTTTGATTCACATACATTCCATCACTTTGACAGAAAATTCCAAGGCTTGATCCCTATCGGAGAAACAACATGACCCAAGGAAAATAGAAAATTAGAGCATGTCAACAGACTGTTCAATTTTCTTCTTTATAGCTAACATTTCTTCAAGCTCTTGGCAAATATGCTTGAAGTAATGTTTCTGAAAATGATGAATTGTGGAAATCCTATGTTCTATGTTCAAGATTGAAGAAAGAGTGGTGGTATAGCTGTGTAATCCATTTTTGGAATAAACAGAACTTTCAACTTTCTTGAATATGTATTAAATATTATGGCATACCAACTAATTAAAAGCACATATTCACATCTATAAATGTTGGCTCAGTAAATCTGATTGGACACAATTTACATTCAGTTTGGATTCAAAATGAGATTGGGGTGAATCTGAACCACTTTATGAAGTTCTTGAGCTATGTGCTAAATTCAAGTTCAGGAATAAGATCCTATTAAAGCTCATTCCTTGGCAATATCGTAAGTTCTGTTTGCAATTTCTCAATAGTATTGTTTATCTTGCTGCACCCATCCATGAAATTCTTTACAGTGGCCTTGGCCAAGTCTGAAATTAATTATGTGGACCCAGCAGTTTTGATATCAAAACTGTGGGACTCTTACGGATGTGCATTATTTTGAAAATAAACAGCTACAGCCTTTGCTGTATGGAGATTTTAAAAAGTCAATATTTAAAATGATGGTCCTCAGAATCTCACATTTGTTTTGTTCAGACATTATCTTTGTGTAGTGAAGTGAGAAATCAGACCCTCCCTTTACTGATCTGCTGTAAACTTGCTTGCTTTAATCTGCACTGATCTTTACCAGTTGCAAATCCTTCTTTGGCTAATATGTTTTCAAATCTTCTTGCAATCTTTGCTATTAGGTTACACACCACTTGAGTGCCTGTATTCCAGGAGCTCCTTATAAAATGCCTGTTGATTGAGGACCGTATTGCCAAGAATAGAAACCTAGTTGGTTTGAATCCAAAGCTTCCCTTTTTCCAACAGAAGGAGGAAAACTTTGGCTCTAACCTGGTGTGGTGTTTTTGTGCCTACACACACCCACACCCACACCCACACCCACACCCACACCCACACCCCATTTCAGTTAACTGTATCTGATATCTCTTATATGCAGCCAGTTCTATGAAAGATATATAAAGGTAAAGGTAAAGGGACCCATGACCATTAGGTCCAGTCGCGGACGACTGGGGTTGTGGCACTCATCTCGCTTTATTTGCCGAGGGAGCCGGCGTACAGCTTCCAGGTCATGTGACCAGCATGACTAAGCCGCTTCTGGCGAACCAGAGCAGCGCACAGAAACGCTGTTTACCTTCCCACCGGAGCGGTACCTATTTATCTACTTGCACTTTGACGTGCTTTTGAACTGCTAGGTTGGCAGGAGCAGGGACCGAGCAACGGGAGCTCACCCTGTTGCGGGGATTCGAACCGCCAACCTTCTGATAAAAATAAAATGCAGCCATTCAAATAAAAATAAAAATACAGCCATTCAAAACTTAGTGATGGTTTCATTTTCCTTCTATATTAATTAGCTGAAAGTTTCTCCTCTTCCCCACTTCCTGAAAGATAAGGCGGAGCAGTAGTACAGCAACTTGTTTATTTTCTAACTCTGTAATTCAACTATTTAAAAGTAATTAGCAATAATTATTAACAGTATTTCAGTGTTAAATTAGAAAATAACATAGGGACAACTCTGCCTGGGGCAACAAACAATCTGCATGCTTTGGTCCCTTCCCAAAGCCCACTGCAGTCTTTTGTATGCATTGGGTTCAGTGAAGATGACTGAAGAGATTTCGGAATGTATCTTCTTGGTTTGAAGTTTTTGTTTGTGGTTTTTATCCTGCTTTAAGGATACAAATGCTTCCATTGGTGACTTCTAAGTAAAAGCAAAGGGCAGTACCCAAACATAAAAACTGATCAGGATCCTTCCCACAGGGTAGCTGGCTTGAATGTATCCCAACAGTTTATTCTGGTATTTCAGTTAAATTGCTTTTTGCCTTGCTTTTCATTTTTTCACTGCAAAATTAAATATTATAATTTTGATCTCTTTTATTCAGTGAGTACCAGTCAGCTTGGTTCAATGGACGGGATATTGGGTGTGGACTTGGGTTTAAATGTCTACTTTTATCTATAAGCATGCAGTCTTTGACCACATCACTCTGTCGCACATTTTGATACCTAATTGTAAAATGTAGATTATAGTTTGCTTCTTCACAAATTGTCAAGGCAAATGAGCACTTGAGCATTATGAGATATTTTTGATAATAGAGAGAGAGAGAGAGAGAGAGAGAGGGAGGGAGGGAGAGAGGGAGAGAGTCTGGTTCTTTGCATCTTCATAGTTTAGGTTTATGAAAAGACACGGCAGGAAAAAATAAAAATAGTGTAAGAAAAGAAACCCTTCATTGACCTTCCTTCATATCCTGCATGATACATATGATATAAAATGTACCATTTACAGGTTCTCTACAAGCAAAAACATGATGCTGAAAAGGGTACATCAAGTTATGCGCATATGAAGGAGCCTCCAGATGTTAAGCATGCCATGGAAGTCAGTAAACACCAAAGTAATGTGAGTATTCTCTGCTATTAATTTGTGATGCTCCTGTGTTTGCCTGAAATGAAATGTAGCTTTGATATTTTGGAGAAATCATGGTTTGAGAATTTAATCATACAACGATTTAAGGGAAATATTTGCTAGTTTTAGGAAATAATACTTTGTATGAAAACCATGAGTAAGATCCAACCTAGTGCAAGAGGGCATTCATTAGTGCAGCAGGGCACCCCTTTTCTCCTCCGGTACAGATTTTGGGGATACATTGGAATAGGAATCATGGAAGAAAGGATGAGAGATTTGCTCTTCTACATGAGACTCCACACCTCGCCCCTTCATCACATTCAGGATTCAAAGGGATCAATTGTGATCGCTCGCACTATGTGAGGCTGCGTCCCCTGACTTAAGAGAGAAATGGGAGAGGGGCAGCGAGGCTAAGAAGGGAGGGAGACAAGGACATTGGAATAGACCAGGGGTCAGCAAACTTTTTCAGCAGGGGGCCAGTCCACTGTCCCTCAGACCTTGGGTGGGGGGGGGCAGACTATATTTTCAAGAGAGAAAAAAAAGAACAAATTCCTATGCCCCACAAATAATCCAGAGATGCATTTTAAATAAAAAGACACATTCTACTCATGTAAAAACACGCTGATTCCCGGACCGTCCGTGGGCCGGATTGAGAAGGCGATTGGTCCGGATCTGGCCCCCAGGCCTTAGTTTGCCTACCCATGGAATAGACACAAGCAGGTTATTTGTGTGTTGTGGGTGGTTTTTTGTGAACGTGTTTGTTCTTTTAGCAAGACGCAGGGAGTGAGAGGAATGGAAAGACTGTGAGTGACATTCAGTTCACAGGGCTTCATGGCGACCGAGGGGAAGACTGGAAAAAACTAAAACAATGTCTCAGGACAAACTGCAAGTGGCTGCACACAAAGGGAGGCCAAACAGTAAGGAAAACAGAAAAAGGGGAGATAAAATTTATGAAGGAATTTGAAGTAGGGAAAAAAAGGCCCGAGGAAAGAAGGGAGCTTGATATGAACATAACCACTTTGATGAAGGCAGGAAAGCAAACTGGATTCTGGGAGCTGCCTACTTCCTTCAAGTTGTCTTTCATGCCTTTGACCACTGATGATCTTTAACCAGCAGCACAGAACTGCCTTTCAGAAAGGAATAAATGATTCTGCACCAACCTTATGAGTGAAAAAGCAAGACTGATATAGAAAAGGGTCCCCAAATTGTGAAAGCAAAATTATCACCTTCTTAATACATGTTAGAACTCCATCCAACATTTTGACTACACCTATACTACACCAGAAATGGCTTGTGAAATAGTGTAGCTTTGGTTGTTTGCCACGTGGCATTAAGGAAAAATGTGTGGTTCTTTAGATCATAGTGGGCTTTGTTACACAAAAGAAATCTAAAAATTTAAGAATGTTTACTCAACCCCAAGATTATTTTTACAGCTGATAAATAGAGTCAATATAAAATCAGAACAAAATGAAAGGCAATCATGATACCTACTTTTGCACTTAACAAAACAGAAAGTATGGTGAATATTTTCAGCTATGTGACAGGCATCAGTATTAACAGATTATTTACAAAAAGAATTTTACAGCTTTTCCAGTTCCTTAGCTCTGTCATGCATTAGGAAACAGGTATACCAATTTATACCTATTGTTTTCCATTTACTTGGTTCATTTACTTACTTGGTTCATTTTCTTACTCTTGAAGAGTTGACTTAATGTTTAAATTTGGGATTTCTAGTTTTGTAAAAATAAAGTTATTTTTGATTCACATGAGGCTGCATGTTCAGCTCTGAATATGAAAGTTTGTCATTGGAATGTAAAAAAAATTAAGCATCCACCCTCCTAGAGTGTATTTTTTTTTGCTTTAATGAGCTTCGTTTTGAAGATTAAACCTATTGTAGACATATTGTAGGCAGGACAAAATCTTTCTTATCTACCAACAGAGTGTTATGTGTCAGTATAGGAGCAGAAGGCTTATTTACCTACATTGCTCTAATTAATTCCAACCTTTACACATAGAGTTTACAATTAATAGGATTAGGGCGAGTTTAAGATTATTTGCTCAGACTTATACTTAAGTGTGTGAAATGGGAAATTTCCTTTTACAGATGAAGGCTGTCATCTTCTAAAAATATCATTGCACTCTCAGTTTGAAATCGTCTAGTGCGTCATGACTTCATGCCACCTTGAACAGAATTCACGCTGAGCTTCACAGTCGGCTGAAGTTGTATAATAGGAAAAATAAATACTGTCAAATTTCCCAGGCTTATAACTTAGGGGATGGACATTTTAATGATCTTAACATCTATAGCAAGCAAAATGATTCCCCAAATTATGGCAATTACATTTCTGACCCCCAAGAAATATAGTTACAAAATTATTTTAGTTGGTATGCTATGTTTACCTGAAAGCTTCTTCTGCAATATGTGATTAATTTTCTGGTTGTAGAATATTAAATCTGTCATCTTATACACATCTAGGAGCAAATCCCATTGAACGCAGTGAATCTCACTCCTAAATAGATATGCATAGGATTGTGTTGCTAATGTTGTGGCAGGATCTGGAGATCTGGTTAGCTAACCTCATATCCTCAGAAGGGCTTCCCTTATGTTTCATCAGTAGATGGCAAACCATCACTGAGGACCCAGCTATACAGCTGCAAATATAACATTTTAAGTGCATTATACAAACATGACACTAGATGGCGATGGTGAACTAATGGCAAATTCAATATATTTTTACAAAAACATATTTTAAAAAAGCATTTTCACAGCATTTTCAAAATATATGTCTAGATTCCACCTGAAATTATTTTCAAAGGCAGTCTTAAAACTATGGCATTCAGATTATGGAAGTGAAGAACAATTGTCCCACTCTTAGGGACTTTAGGCAATGTAAGAAGCAGGGGGGTGGAACCTGTAGCCCTCCTGATGTTGTTGAACTTTGCCTTGTCACATGATCAGGAATGCATTCTAGCAATATCTGGAGGACAGCACATTGCCCAGAACAGGGGTGGCCAATGTGTCTTGCATTGTCACAGTTGAGCATCTCCAGATAGGTAAAACAGGACAAGGGAAGGGATGAGGAAGAAGCAGGACGTAGGAAGGACCTTGTTTGGGTGCATGGTGGAGCTGTTACCGATACTGCCTATCAAAACTGATGTGATGTTGGTTGCATTTTATTTAGATGTTTAGAAAGTTGATGTGGGTTTTAACTCTATTGTTGTTGTCGTCAGGGAACTGCCATCGGAGCCAGAGGGAGAGGGAGGGCTCCAGAGGGATTCCGGAGAGCGTCCCGGGAGGGAGAGAAGCAGCCCATCTGCTTGGGAAGGAAATCAGCGTAGCACCAGTGGAGAAGGGGGGCAGATGGGGGAATCAGCGAGGGGGCTCCATGACTCCTCACCGGAGACTAGTAGGGAGAGCACGGGTCCTCCGCTGCCCACACCCTCCCTGCGCAGAAGGCTTTCACACAGGGAGAGTAGGCGGAGACTAGGCGTCAAAGAGCTTCTTTGCTGGAAGAAGTTCAAGAAACACCCACTGACGGATTCTGCCAGCGATTGAGGCAGCCACGGGTGAGTGGCTGTCCGGACAGTAAAGGTTCACTCAGGCAACCCAGCCGGGTGTGGCGCCGATTTACGCACGAGCAACCCCTAGAACCATTACAGTTGTTTTAACTTTTCAGATGTCTTATTAATTTTTCTTAGTGATTTCATCTTGTTTGTAAACAGCTTTGCATTTTTGTGTGTGTTTTGTTTTACAATCAAGCGCTGCATATTTTTTTTGAAATAAATAAATGAAATAAATTTACCAGAGCAGAATGGCAACAATATATCCACCACCAGTTCATAGACTAAATAGGAGATAGGCTTACTCGGTAATAAGATCAGGACTGTGCATACTGGTGAAATACGATGGGAACCTTAACTAGAAATGAAAAACCTTAGTCTTACCCTTCTATGTATTTATTTACTGTTTGCAGTTATTGATTGCTTATTCACTAGGTCCCCGAGTCCATCACAGCTATATGTCACCATGAAGAATCTCTTGCTGTTTCAATGCCATTTCCCCCTCTAATTTTTTAGAAGTGATTGCAGCCAATCAGGGATCATGTAGTTACGTGTGATGTCCCTGGACCATGTAGCCAGTGCCACTGAAGGCAAATGAAGCTGCATTGCCCTCATACAGAATGGGTGTTAACAGGAAGAACTGCTTCTGCAATGTGCTCCCTGTCTTGTAGGACCTTACTGTGAGACAAGTGATGGCAGGCAATGGAAATTTCAGGGATCCTTGGCCTAGTTGCCTTAGCAAGAGGCACATGTTTAGTTTCTTGACACCTGCCTCCACACCAGGTGTGCAGGCACCTTGCGCAAAATCATGAGAAGGAATGGCAAGTTTCACAGTGGGCTGCAGCGTTTGTGAACAGCACATATTTGTCTTGGCATGGGCCTAGTCGCGATAATTCACAGACTGGGAAATGCATAGCCTTCTGCAGCCTATGTTCTGCTGCTACATGACATTAGTAATATCAGTGGGGTATGGCAACATACAAACTATATATTGCAGACATTTGCAAAATGTTTGATGTCTCTGTCTCACTCCAACATAAATATATCTTTGACTGGGTGCCAGAAGAGTAATAATTTATGAGAGGAAAAGTATTGCGCTAGACCTTACATCAAACTTGATTGGTGAAATAACTGTCTGATTTTTCTACTGTCTCCTCACTGTGAAATTAACCACACTTCCTTATTTCATTTACTATGTGACTGTCACTTGGGAACAATAAGGTACAAAATTGCTGCAGCGTTCGCCACAAGATTCTGTGCATTTTTCTCTGTGTCTGAGCTGACAGTTCAGTCCTTGCTGCTGTTTTGAGTGCATATGCTGGGCTTTAATTTGCAATTTACATGGATGATGGGGTCCTTTTCAGAAACCTGTTCCTGCTGCCTTTATGGTATTCACTTCACCTCATGTGGTCATTAGGGTGAACAGCATATAATTAGCTAAATCTATGTAATGCTCTGAATTGCAAGAACCTGGATGCACTTCTGGTTTTATTCATTAAAAAAATGTTTCCAATGCTTTGCATGACAGTAGTGAATAATATGAGTTAATTTTTTACAAAGAATACTAGGAAATTATTTTAGCAGCTTCGCTTAGACCTTTTTTGTAAAAAGTAATGTATTAAATGAAAACATCATCAAGCGACTAACATACAGAAGCAGTCAGATTTTTTTAAAAAATCTGTTTGTCTATCTACTTATTTAATGTATGTTCCACCCTTCCTCCTAAAGGAGCCCTGGGTTCATAGCGGTCAACTTTTCCCTCTTCTGGCGAGGAATCCTATTTGGAATAAGGGAATTTCCCTTAAAAAGGAAAATGTTGACAGCTATGCCTGGGTGGCAAACATATCAGTGATTAAAACAATACAATCAAGAACATGTAAAAACAATTTCACACATATATAGAAGAATAAAGGTGTTAAAGCGATATAGACAGAAGCTGAAAATTCATGTTAATATTTTGGGAAGACTATTTGTTATAAAATTGTGATTTTTTTTAATTAATTAAAAAATACATCCACTAATATGGTACTTCCAATGTTCTTGTTGGCACGAAAGTTTAGAATTTGAAGGCAAAGTAATTTGTTTTTCAGATAAGAAAGAGATATTAGGAAAGGAATTGTGAGTGGGAGAAGCTTGATGCCCTTATGTCCTGCTTCCGGGCTTCCCATATTCAGCTTGTAGCCTGCCTCCATCAACATTTGGTGGGGTACATTCTGGAAAAGCTGAAGTTTCCAAGATCCCTTTAAAGGCCACTGCATGCAGAGTTTGTAATAGTAATCTAGTGTGGATGTGACTAACAGGACTGAATCACTGTTACTAGATCAAACCTGATCAGCTTTTGTTACAGGACAATATTTTGTCCCAACCTGTAAATCCCAACCAGCTTTGTCTGCAAGGCAAGATAAACTTCAGATATCAATTAGATACGTTTGGGAAAACAAATGAAAAATAAAAGACTTCCCCTCATAATACACATTGCATAATATACATGCTGATATACTAGCATTTCCATTTTGGTCTTTGAAATAGGAATGAGTTTCTCATTTTGTTTATGATATAGGCTATTATTAGGTTTTATTTTGCCTTTATCCTGGCAGTCTACCAGGTGGTGTTTGCTGAATGTATAGGACAGCTAATATGTTAACAATGCTACATTTATAGCTGACCTGCTAAGTCATAGATAATTAATGAGTCTTTTATTTTACAGGTTTCATATAAAAAAGATCTCCAGGACACTCACAGATATACTGAAGTTTCAAATCGACTAGACATAATGATGGCAACCCAGTTGACAAAGATAATAAGCAACGTATGAAATTAAATTTCTTTGTAATTTATAGAAAATGTTGATAACTTAAAATTTATTTTTATTATGGACAGAGCTACTAAAGTTGTACAAAGTTATGATAAATTCTAGATTGCATTCAGACCAATAACCTAAGTACCCCAAAGGGGGCAATTTTCAATAAATGATCCTTTCTCCCTCTTCTTATGTGCTTAGGTGCATAAACATGAGAAAATTTCCATCTAGCCCTCATTATTATCAGCAGCCAAGCTTTCTAAAAACCCTTAACCTGCTGTCTCAACTTTTCTAGCATTCATCACTCCACTCAATTTTAAGCTTCCCCCAGTTCCTTTCTTCCAAAATTTTGGATTGGCCAATTAAAGAATGCCACCACGCAGCCTCAAATATCCATCTGGTTTTCATTCTTGAAGTACCAAAGTTGCATCCGAAGGTTTAAAGGATAGATTCTCTGTCTGCAGTTCTAGCATATAAGGTATCCTGTCTATCAGTCTCTGACCTTTCCCCCTTCCATGCTTCCTTGACCTGCACACCTGTTGGTGGGTTCACTCTCCTATAGAATTTCATGCAAACTCCCCTCCCAACCCCCGGTATGCAGACTTCCACTATATTTTACTCATTGCAGTCTTTATTGACTTTAATAGGATTGTATTTCTGTAATTTAGAGTGGAATCTGACCTATTATATTTTTTTTAAAAGGCAGCCACCTGCATTTTCAGTTCAGCTTTGCTGGAAATTGCAAATCCCCCCAAATAACAGGGAATCAGCATTTCTTATGTTTAAGCTCAACCCTTGATCAAACTGGAGGATTTTTTAAAAATGCTGCATATTATTTCTCAAATAAAATAAATGGTACATTTGTTGAATCAGGAGAAGCCTGGGAATTGCTGATTAGAGTGTTAGCGAAAGTGGTGTCAACAAAGGTCACCAAAGATACTTGCTATACTGTTTCTTTTGAGACTTACATTTCCCCTGACAAAACTGAAAGGGTGGGGGGAACTCTCAAAATAAAATTATGCCTGGCGTGCACATACTTTTCTTTTTATTACTTGAAGGCTGAATATGCGAAAGGAAGGCGAGAAATGAGTAAGGAACCAACTGTCCTCGGAAGACCAGACTTCAACCATGCAAAAGAGGTTTCCAAATATTTAAGCCAAGTAAGATTTTCTTAGCTTTCAGACAATGACTCAATTGAGATATCTGATTCCCAGGAGTGCAATCAAATGCTTCACTTTTCTAATTGCAAACTATCTATAATTGCATGAAAACTTCAAGATAAGGTTTCCACAACTCTTTCCCATAGAATTGCTGTAATTGGTATGCATTAAATATTTTGAGAGATCTGTAGCTGAAAGCCCACAAGTGGACAAAGAAATTTGCCTTCGGTCACAGTTAGTTTGGTGGTAGGATTAATACATTTTGATGTCACTGGCCAAATATATAGTCTTCGGGGCTGGACGGTGGTGTTTAATTTTTGTTTCAAAGTCTTTTGAAAGTGGATATTTTCTTTTGCCACACAAAAGCATGTTTTATAAAATAATAATAATAATAATAATTTCAGTCCATTCAGAGAGCAAACCACATGAACTTAGTGGAGCCATAAGACAGAGAGTGGCATTATGTCATTCTGCTCGATGTCAAGGCGTCGCTAAATTCTAAGACAGGATTGCAATTGATGCAAATGAATGTCACAGAGCCCTGGAAAAAAGCAATTTCCCCCCTCGCTGCATCTGTGCAGTCCTCGTGTTCTCTTTGGATCATGGATAGTTCATATATGAAGGGAATTCTAGGGACGAAGAGGAGTCTAGTGATCTTTCAAGGCATACTGGTGTATTAAGAAGAGAATAGTGTTTATAGGCATAGGCGATTTTAAGCCACTACCTTTTTACACAAAAAGGAACAAACCATCCTTCCTGGTCCTATTTTCCACCCAAAGAACAGTTTATGGGAACATGATTGGGACGTAAAAGCTACGGTACATCTGCTACTTAAAAAAAAAAAAGGAGTTAATTAGGCCAAGTGGAAAAAAATTAAGATCTGCTTTATGATACCTGTAAGCTAAATCATATAATTAAAATATCATTTTCTTTAATCATACATGCTGGTCGAAAGCAGTGAGGTTATATATTTCCTCTTTCTTTTTAGAGTCCCAGTAATAAGGTTTTGCGTGAATAATCCCATTATCTTATTAAATAATTTGCTCTTTGTTAATAATCCTTTAAAATACTAATTTATATCTTACCCTCAATCAGTGTGGTATTAATTATTTGAGGGGTAACTATTAGAGCTTGGATCATGTGCTAAGGTATTGTATTACTGTAGAAAATACAGGGAATTTTTGCCACATTTGGCCCAGGACATTTCATGCAAGAACAGCTACACTGAGAGGCATCTATTGCAGGACCCAAAGTAGTGTTGTGCTGCAGCAGCTGCCGTGACATTACGATGGATCCTGGGACCCTCCTTGTAAACCTTGTGCCGACTGTCTTCATCCCTGGCAATCATTTGCTTGCTTTGGTTATGTAGGTGGGGCCAGCTCTTGCTTTTATGCCTCAGACACCATGTTATTTATTATCCTCTCTTAGGTTATATTCTCACCAGGTACTTGATGCTTCCAGACAAATTTCAGGGTGCTGCATATTTATGCTCTACTTTATTTGATCTCCTGGAAACCCTTTAGTTGTTCTCAGCTTCTTAGTATATACATTTTGTTTGTTATAGGGATAAGAAAATGATTTATAGTGTTAAAAACCTATTTCATTTACAACGAGAGCTTTCTAATGTGCAATGCCTAGTGCTTGGCTTTTTTTTTTTTTTAAACCTTTTGGGGTGGTAAATAGAACAGCAGGTGCTATTGTTCACTTATGAAACCTAATACTTATTGAAAGTGCTTGCGGTTAGGAAAGCTGCCTTATAGCTTCAAAAGATACACTTTCCCCAGCTGTATATGGGATTTGTGCAAGTTTAGCAAGAAATTTGTTTGGCTTAGCGTTCTTCACGGTTGTTTTTGTTTTCCTCCTGCTTCTTTCTGAGCCATGTCTTGATGATATATATGATATATGTTGTCTTAAATTAATCTCAGTCCTTAAAAGAAAACATGCTTCACGTGTAATCATCACATTAAATAAGTATCTTGATACTCAAATAAAACGATTATTGTGAGAGACTCCTTTGGAAAGGACTGTAGCTCAGTGATAGAGTATATACTTTGCATGCAAAAGGTTCTGTTTTCAATCCTTGGCATGTAAGGTAGAGCTAGGAAATACCCCATCTGAAGCTCTGCGGAACAGCTGCCAACCTGAATGAACAGTGTTGACACTGTTGGACCAGTGGTCTGACTCAGACTAAGGCAGCGTCCAATTTCCTTTCTATGCTCTCAAGAAAAGAAAGGAAGACAATGCAGTAAATGGTCAGGATTTTTGTAAAGAAAAGACATACTTCTTTTGAGACACGTGCCTTTGCTTCCCATCCAAATAGCTTATAAAGTTAGCCTTTATAATTAAAATCGAGCTGGGGGGGGGGGAACCTTCCCAGTTCTCTAAAACTAGTTTGGCAATGAAAAGCTCCTGGGATTTCTGCTCTTCAAAAGTTTTTTTTTTAAGCCTGACATGCACCTGAGAGTGTGGTATAGATGTCTTCTGTTAGAAACAAACTTTTGACTACATTTAACACCAGACTGCTTCCCCTTTCTCCTGTGCACTGCAACCAAAATTTTATTCTACTCTATAAACCATGTCATTTGTTCAGATCTTGCTCTTGTTGTTTTTACTTTGAGTTTGAAAGTTTACCACCAACACGTGTTATTCTTACTTGCCCTCTTTTTCCAAAGGCTGGGACTAGGGAGATCTGCCATTGACAGCAGCAACCTTACATTATGTTTTCATTGGAAATATTAAGTGATACAAGGCCTGTGACACGATGCTGTTGCACTTCAGTGCTGCTGTTGGTAGGAGCAGAGAAGCTTACAGCATCATGGTGTAACATTATGGATGTTGTATCAGCAGATATTACTGAGGAGAGATGGAGGGTTCCTATTTTTCGTGGCAGCCTTCTATCTGCTGCGTCATCTAGTTCCAGCTTTCCTTTCCTTTTATGAAGCAGGGATCAGGCAAAGGTGCTCCAGAAACCTAGATAAGCCCTTTGGGGCCGGGCCTATGGCCCTGTACCATACCCTCTGTGTTTATTGAACTGGCCTGTAATTATATAACTGAGGGTTTGGGATAAGCTATGAATAGAAAATGCCGATGCTAAGCTATTCTGAAATCTGCACTTATGCACTATTACAACCTATGCGATTTGTTTGTTTCTCAGGCAAAATACAAAGAGCAGTTTAATAAGGATATGAAGAATTACTGCTACAATCCTCTGGAAAGTGCTTCTTTCAAGCAAGCACAACTTGCCTCTGTCTTGGCAAGTGATGTAAGTAGGGCTGTTTTTGGCACTCTTTTTATTGTAACGTTTTTGTGTGGAAGTTGCTTGGTGGGCATTTTATTTTCTTAGCATTTATTTGGAAAGGTCTCTTTTCAAAGGGTTAAACTTTCCCCTATAATAGAATATGCATTGCGGCCATCTTTTTGTCAGACCGTAGTAAATGAGTGCCACCTAATGGCCGATAGAAAACATGGCAGGCAAACATGGAAAAGAAGAACAATTTTTTCCTGCAGTGAAAATGAAACCATGCATTTCTGTCCCATGCTCTGGTTTGTTTTTAACCAAATGTCTATTCTTCACCTTGCAGGTGAAATACAAAAAAGACCTAGAAAGCCTTCATGAGCCAGCATCTACCTTTCCGAACCTGTTACAGTTAGAGCATGCCTTGAATGCCAGCAAAATAAGTAGCCAGGTAAGTTGACTTTCTTGTGATTAATTCATTTGAATAGGGTTTTAAAATGCAAATGGTTCAGAGCAGATAATTGTTGTGTTATGTTCCATTAAACTTAATGAGCCCTTCATCTGAAGGAGCAGGTACATTGGTTGGGGGTACTACTTCTGGGTCCACTGCTGTCGCTTGAGGTTCAGGCGGCCTCAGTGGCATAGAGTACCTTCCGTCAGCTTTGGCTGGTGGCTCACCTGCGCCCCTATGTGGACAAGAATAGCCTAACTTCTGTTGTCTGTGCTCTGGTAACCTCTAGGGTAGAGTACTGCAACGCGTTATACATGAGGCTGCCTCCGAAGACAGTTCAGAAATTTCGGCTGGTGCAGAATTCAGTGGCCAGGTTGCTCACTGGGGCAGGTTGGTTTGAGCATATTACACCAATCCTTGCCTGATTGCACTGGCTGCCGATTAGTTTGTGGACCTGATTGTTTTGACCTATCAAGCCTTAAATGGCTCAGGGTCGCAATATCTCAAGGACCACCTCTCCCTATATGAGGAGAGACCCAGACCCTGTGATCATCATCTGAGGCCCTTCTTTGTATGCCTCCTACATGAGAGGTCTGGAGGGTAGCAACACAGAAACGGGCCTTTTCTGTGGTGGCTCCCCATTTGTGGAATGCTTTCTCCAGGGAGGCCCGCCTGGCACATTCCTTACATATATTTAGGTGCCAGGTGAAAACGTTCCTCTTCTCCCAGGCCTTTGGCTGATTAATATGCTAATATGTTCTGTATTTTTATATTTTTATATTATAAAGCTGCCCTGTGAACCTTGGATGAAGGGCGGTATAGAAATTTAATAAGTAATTTAAAAAATCATAATTACATATCCTTAAAAAGCAAAGCCCATCTTTGTATGCAGGCAGCAGCCATCTGGAATGGCATTCATGGGATGAAAAATGGGAAGCAAGGGTTTGTGGTCTTAAATTAATCTCTTACCATAGAAGAGATTTGGTGTTTTTATATTGTAAACTGTCCTGTGATTCTCTGATGAAGGGCAGTAGAGAAATTTAATTAATATTAATGATACTGATACTAATAATGTCTGAATTACCAGCATACTGTGACCAGGAGTTCTTGAGACACACCAATGTCTCAAAATGGGTGTGTGTGTGTGTGTGTGTGTGTGTGTGTGTGCGCGCGCTTCAAATCTAATTCTAACCATTGAGGAATTCAATCTTTATGAATTCTGATTCAAACAGAAGTGTGGATTTCTTTTGGATTTCATACTTTTTTTCCAATTCTGTGAAAAAATTATTGGCTCAAAAAAAAAGGAACTAAGATGCATTTACGACATGTATTGAGGATAAAATGCATTTTAAATATACATATTGCAATTCTTGAAGAAGTAGTTTCCATGAAAAGAAAGAGGGAAGATAAATGTTAAAATATCTGGCAGATTTTTAAAAGAACTCTGTGTAGACAGAGGAAACAAATGTCTCCTTGCACTACCCAATCTGCCACTACACCAGTAGCACTATAGTTTATGAGGTTTTTTGGTTTTCTTTTACCTTTTTAGCTCCTCTTCTTCTTTTTAAATAACACTTTTATAAACTTCTAACCTTTATAACAGTTAAAAGGAATCAGCACATCAATATTTGTATAAACTACCGGTAGATGTGGAAAGACTTCAGATTGCCCCCCCGCTCAGTCCTCTTATTTTGGGGATATGATTTGAGGTAGCTGAATCTAATTCACATGCTGCAGAGTAACACCTCCACACACCCTGGTTTTGTTTTACTGTGAAATGGGTTTTTGCTCTCACAGTATAAGCAATTGCTTTGTGTTGCAATCATGAAGCATGCTCATGTGATTTGGCAGCAAAGCTCTCTTCTTAAAGGTGACTTGTTTTTGGTTGATGTTCACCTGTAGACCTGTAGGTACAGCATGTAGATGGGAAAATGCTTCCAGATTTTGAGTCCTGAGCTCCCTGCCAATTTAACAAGGTTGTCCATTATAAAATCTCCTTAATCCGTGATTAAGGAGATGGATGAAAAGGATGACCTGTCTTGTGTTATTTGAAATATCTGTGGTAGTTAGCTTCTCCCAACTGTGCCTTCCTGGGTACTCAGTTCAGTTGCAGAATAATTCAATGGTCAGAGAAAGTTGTTTTTGGGGTGTGTTGTTTTGTTTGCTATGGTTTCCACTGCCTTTCTAGGCTCCCTGTCCATTTCTGAGTAAAAAGTGCATACAATTGCACTGGGTGTGTAGTATGCATACTTTTCTACTCTTTTTCTGAGTTTCTATTTTTATATTAGCAAATTGACTAATTGCATTTCACTTTTAAAACAGATAGAGGCTGCACAATGTTTGCTTGGCTCCACTAGGAGGCAATAAGAGACTGTCAAATTGAGCTCACACTATTTCTATAATTTTCAACACTTGAGCTTCACCCCCTGAAAAGCTGCCCTTGAAAGTTAGGTGGACCCTCTGGAGCAGGATTTCATTGGCTATGATAAGATAACCACTGCCACTAGATTAGGAAACCAGCTGTGGCCCCGCTCCCTGGAATCACTTTGCACAGGAAGATTGTTTATGAATCCCGAACAGCCCCAAGGCTGTTAAATGTCCTGATCAAAAGTTGCACATGTGCTGAAGTGGTGTGAGGTATGTGTCATGCTACTGCATGTGATTACGATCTAGCACCAAGCATTAGCTATGAATTTTGGAGGGATGGAAAACCTTAGACTCTGCCCTGCTTAGAGGTGATCAGTGCTGTGCAGAGGTGTAGACAGATATTGAAAATATCTCCCAATGCTACATGCATGGTTCAGATCAAATACTGGAATTGCCACGAATCGCTCTGCATGTTGTTTCCATGTGCACATGTTGTCCTCACTGGATCAGAGCTTCATCTGTTTTTTTTTTTAATAGAAACCATTTCACGGTTTAGTTTACACTTTTGCTTTAAAGATGAGTTCTTACAAACTTTGAAACAAAGTTGTGGGTTTAAACAACTACTACAATGAGGTATCATTATATTTTTAAGGGATTTATATTAACTGATAGTTTTGGTCTTTTATATATATTTGCCTATTATTTGTTTCAGTATGAATATAAGAAGCTGTTTGAGAAAAGTAAGGGGCTGTATCATTTTGCACTGGATACAGTTGAACAGCTGCACCACAAAGAAAACGCAGTGCTCCAAAGTCAGGTATGCACACAGTGTGCACAGTCCAGTAGCTCTGCATGTTTGGATTGTATATTATGTACAGCATATATGTTTAGAAGGAGGGAAATGCTTTTCATGCATAAAAGAGAATTCATACACAAGGAATGGGAAGCCCCTCCGCTGTGAATGAACAAACTGTCGGTTTTAAAAATTGCTGTAGTTTTGATCCGCGCTCTGTTCTGTTAGGTGAAGTACAAGGAGAAGTATGAAAAATCAAAAGGCAGGGCCATGATGGAATTTGTGGATACCCCGACTTACCAAGTTTCAAAGGAGGCTCAGAGGTGTCAAAGTGAGGTTGGTGGAATGCTTTTGGAAATCATTACTGTACTGCAGTATTCAATACATTGTGCTGCTATGGCATTTGAATAAGGGCTGTGGGTAGTTCTTTCACTATGTTGAAATGCATTGGTCACAGCCTAAGGAGATAATTCAGCCTAGTTCTCACTCAGTTTGGATCTTGGATTCCCCGCCCCCCCCCACTGGGCAGCATACCAACTTGACACACTGCATACTGGTTTTTGAAGTCCTCCCACTTCCAAAACCATTTGCAGCACCACATGCTGCTCTTCAGGAAACAACCACATGTTCAAAACAGGCTTCAACACATGGAACAAGTTGAGCAAATCTTTGGATCCCGTTGTGTCTCCCATTTGAAGTTGGAATAGCTGTTTTAGAGACGCACTTTGATATCCTCCAAATGTTTAGATTCTGTATCTTTATGTTTTGGATTGTTCAGAGAAAACGTTTTACCTCTTGCTGCAATATAACTATGGCTTACATGAAACGGCATGCAATTTTAGAGTTATATAAAATTTTATTTCGTGCACAGAAAATATATCGAAAAGAATTTGAAGATAAACTCAAAGGAAAGGCAGCGCTGGACTTGGACAAGACCCCGGAATTCTTGAATGTGAAGCGTGTTACCAACCTGCTCAAAGAGGTAAAGGCAAAGGTAAAGGGACCCCTGACCATTAGGTCCGGTCGTGACCGACTCTGGGGTTGCGGCGCTCATCTCACTTTATTGGCCGAGGGAGCCGGTGTACAGCTTCCGGGTCATGTGGCCAGCATGACTAAGCCGCTTCTGGCGAACCAGAGCAGTGCACAGAAACAACGTTTACCTTCCCGCCGGAGTGGTACCTATTTATCTACTTGCACTTTGATGTGCTTTCGAACTGCTAGGTTGGCAGGAGCAGGGACCGAGCAACGGGAGCTCACCCTGTTGCGGGGATTCGAACTGCCGACCTTCTGATCGGCAAGTCCTAGGCTCTGTGGTTTAACCCACAGCGCTACCTGCACAAGCTGTAATAAGTCAGAAAATGGAAGAACCACCTCTAGTTACTTCTTGTTTTACTACGTATATAATACTTTGGTAAGAAAGAACTTGTTGTGATGCCGTTTGCGTAGCCACAGTACTGCAGTGTGACAACAGCGGATGGAGCAAGCAAGCAAAACATGCAGGCTAGAGTTGTGGGTGAGCATGTCAGCTGAGTGAGCAAGCCTGCCATTGGGCAGGCTGGTGACACAGACGTGCCTTCTCATGTTCCCTTGTTGCTGCAGCTACCCTCCTAATTTGCTTGCCTTCCCACTTGCTTGCACACATGACAGGGTGAGTGAAGCCCCGGTTAGCACAACAGTTAAGTGAGGTTGCCAACTCACTTAAAACCATGGTTTCTGATTCTTGTTTGCTGGCCAACCACAAACGATGACTTGCCACTCTCAGATAATCACGCCAAGTCATCCTTAAGCTTCATTAAAGATTGTTTGGTGTGATGTCTGAATTGACTTGAAGCTTCAAAGATACCTGGAGATAAATTGAAACAATACCTCTTGGTTTGTCAATCAAGGAGAAACGCATATCTTCTGGAGACAGTGTCATAAACTGATGTAACTCTGGGTTATGTTTTCTGCAGCATTAGTGTGATATCTTTCTACATGTTCATTTCAATCACAAGTACTCATCATGCTATGTAACTCTGATTTGTGGATAAGTGCCTTTTGCATTGCATTTAGTGCACCTTTGTGAATAATGATAGCATTAGCAGAACTTGAGTGACAGGGTCATTTACTTGTCTGTAATCTGGAAAAAAAAAAAAAACACCTACCATCCATAGCGGAAGCTCTTACAGTTTTATAAAGTATCTGTAGTAACTAGTTGTATAAAAAGAAGAATGTGGTTCCCTTGCTCCCAGGAGCAAGTAAAGATTACAATCTTTTCATTCTTGGTGCATCCTATCTTTTGATTTCCCAATTCTATTTTAACTATGGTAAATGTGCACTATCTAATTCATATTTTATAGAGATTTTCAAAGTATTCCTTGAAATATTTAATAAGAACTTTTCCTTTTCAAGATCTTGCTCACGATTTAAAGCTGAGAAACCTTTTTCCCCCCCTCTCCTTCAAACCTTCAGAAAGAGTATAGAAAAGATTTGGAAGAAGGGATGAAAGGAAAAGGACTGACAGTGTTTGAAGATACGCCAGAGTTGATTAGAGTGAAAAATGCAGCTCAGATACTAAATGAGGTAGGTTATGTTAGTAAAGGTTATTAATGTCGTGGAAAGTGAGCCCTTCACAAAGCACCCAATGACACATCTGCTTAGTTTTTAGAGTCTATGAAAATGTCCATGCTTTGAAACTGTTTCCAACTTTTTATTTTTTTAGAAGGAATACAGAAAAGATCTGGAAAATGAAATAAAGGGGAAAGGAGTTAAGCTCATCTCTGAAACTCCTGAGGTTCAAAAAGCAAAGAGAGCATCTAAAATTGTTAGTGAGGTCAGTAGAGCAAAACATTTAAAATTATTCCTTTGCATCTTTTATGGCTTGGTGGAATTAGCAATTATTTGGCACATCCGGCACAAGAAGAGCAATAAAGCTGAATAGAACTACTGAATTTCAGAAACACTTTCTGTATTGTTCTCATTTAAGCAAATATATATATAGAAATTATTTTGTTTATTGAAAATCATTGTAGAAATCTAATGCAGCACATTCTGTTTTTGAAACGACGTGGAAGGCATAACACGATAGAGTTCTTTGGCAATGTAGCTTTGTATTGCCAAAGGCATATTAGGTTACATGGGAGTAAGTCCCGTTGAACTTAATGGGCTATCAGGGTGCCAGAACGTTCAGCCAAAAGTCCGAGATGGTTCCTAGAAGGCTGGGTGGCTTTACAAGCCATTGGGCAAGAGAGTCAGAGGAGGAAATCCTTGCATTTCCAAGGTGGTCTGAGGAATGGGTCAGGGCTTGATCCTTATTGAAGGGACAAGCTGCCTTCCTTCCAGCCTTCTTTTTGCAACAGCACCTTCCCTCCCTCCCTGTTTCCCACTGTGCCTCATCTCCCAATCTGCATTTTGGATCCAGATTGGTTTTCTTTGCCTACTTCACACTGAATAGTGGGAAGGAGCGCTATATGGTCTGCTGTGTTGTTTAAATAGGTTAATATTCTTGATTTGGTCGCTTTTGGCAGTTTCAGTGTGGGAAAACAAATAGTTTGGTTTAGCCTGGTGACGTCCTTTAGGCATGTTTCAGCTGATGGGTCAGCACTGAGGCTCATTTCCTGGACTCTCAGGTTCAGGGGCTGGGAGAGGGGCCTCATCTGAGGCCAAACTCTCTCATCCACTTGTGGTTCTGCGGTCTTGGGGTGGTGGTGATGGGGTAAGTCTTTCCTTCTCACCTATAGGGGTTGGCCAGGAGTCAGGACAGGCTAGGGAGTCGTGTTCTAATTCCTTAGGCAATGGTGGGTCACCCAATGGCTATAGTTATACAGTTAAATTAGTTTCTTCCCCATAGGCATTCTCCCCTGATTATTTTAATTTAAGGTCTAAATAGAAGTGGCCCAGTTCAACCCCAGCTTATGTGTCTACCTCGGTGTACAAATAAATATTCTAGAGCAGTTAACTCAACACACCTTCCAACACACTTTTAATAATATATGTGCTTATTTAGAGAATTAGGATGTGTTAGGACCCACTGAAAATAAAATGTTCATTTTGAATTAATTATTTATATTTTATATCACTTGGTAATCCCCAAGTCAATAGCACAGGCTATTTAAATTAGGAAGCGTTCTTTGTATACTAAAAACAATTTTTTTTTAAAAAAAAACCATTGCTGAAAACTCCCCATGTAACTCAGTACCTCAACAGAATTTTAAACCACCATTTAAAATGTTTGACCATGTGTTTAATATGCAAGCCTTCTAAACACTCTGACACATTTATTCATTTTGTAGGTGTGCAAGAACTCCGCTGCAGAGAGAAACCATTTGCCTAAATTGTAAATTGGTCTTTGAGGGCAAAGGTTTTGAATATGCAATGTGTATCATTTAAAGGTGTTCCGCTCTCTCCCACCCATTCTGTTTCAAATAGACCCTGATATATATTTTCTTGTGTGCATAGAAAGAATATAAAAAAGACCTGGAGACTGAAATTAAAGGGAAAGGGATGCAGGTTGGCACAGATACTCCTGAAATACAGCGAGCCAAGAGAGCATCTGAAATTGCAAGCCAGGTTTGTTTAAAATGCTTCTTGAAATGGAACTGTATGCTTTATAGCATGATATAAGGTAATATGACAACTTTTGGAATTTATACTCTGTTTTGCAAGAGTGGAGCATTTTGGTCTGGTGTCCCATCTGCACCATACATTTAAAGCACTCTCATACCTCTTTAACATCTGTGGCTTTGCCTGAAGTTAAAGCTGAAGTTAAAGGTACTGAGAATTGTAAGGAGATCCCTCAAAGAGCTACAATTCCTAGCACCCTTAACAAACTGCAGTTCCCGGTATTCTTTGTGGGAAGCCATGACTGTTGAAGTGGTGTGCTTTAAATGTAAGATGTGCTTGTGACCTTAGACCAAAATATTCAACTCTTGCAAAACTGAGTGTGAATTCCAAAAGTTGTCACAGATAGGGATTGCAGTTGGACCACCAACCTAAGCTGGTGGAAGGCATACCACCATACCACTAAGGCCCCCTGTGCCTTAAATGACAGCAGTGGGTCCAGGAGAACCATCAAGCTATGAACTTGGTCCTCTGAGGGAGTGTCTCTCCATCTAGAGCAGACTGCACACCACTCAGCTAAACAGAGGAACGACTCACTAACAGCACCTCATTGTTGTCTGGATTAAATGTCACTTTATCAGCACCCATTCAGCCCATTATCAGAGCCAAGAACTGATTCAGTACATCCACTCCCTCACCTGCAGAAGATAGAAAGGAGAAATAAAGTGGTGTGTCATCTGCATACTGGTGACAATGCACTCCAAAACTCTGTGTGACTCCACTCAGTGGTTTCGTGTAGATGTTAAACAACATTGGTGACAGAACTGATCTATGTGAAACCCCAAACTGGAGAACCTCACAGAGCTGAGCAGTGCACCCCAAGAACCACCATCTGGATCTGGCCACCCAAGCAGGAGTGGAATCACTGGAATGTGGTTCCCCCAATACTCCGCTCAGACCCCAGAAAAATAGCATGGCTGATGGTATCAAAAGTCATGTAGGAGAATTCACAGAGCTACACTCTCAGCTCTCTCCTGATGCAGATCATTGTACAAGGTGACCAAGTCAGTTTCCATTCCAAACCAGGTCTGAATCCCAAGTAGACTAGATTCCAAGTTGGGTCTCTTATTGGAAGGGCTTTAGTACTGTTGGCTGTAAGGTTCTGGTGAGGGTACTGTGGGGCTTCATATGAAATTGCTCACATACCCAAACCCAGCAAGACTAAACCACCTGCACGTTAGCTGATGTTCTGGGAGCTCAATCTTGCTTTCTACAGGGAACTGTGTCTTCAGCTGCATGTCCACCTACTTCCCACCTGATCCTACATACGATGTCAGGTGTGGGGTGATTAGGTGTGGTTTTGGGAAAATTGGCTCGTGGGCTAAACAGGGAGCCAAGGACTTGTGGTAGTAAACTTTCATTGATACCTTACCTGTAGAAGAACAGAGGAAGGGCTTTTCATCCCCCCATTTGCATTGAATGTCAAATGCTCAAACCTTAAACTAGTGAGTGGATCTTGTGACAGATGAATTTAGTCCTTTCTGAATTACATCTATTATCTATAATGCTCAATTATATGAATTTATCCATTGATTCAGGACAGTGAAAACAGGAGCAACCTGAAATAAAACACTACAGAGATGATGATGATGATGATGATGATGATTATTATTATTTAAAAGAAGTATTTTTGTTAAATGATTTTCTTCCTTAAGGAACATCAGATATATCTGAGTATCTCCTATGGAGTCAGTATTCTGAGAGTATAAAGGGACAATTTGACCTTCATGGGTGCTATTTAATAAAAGCATGCAGATTAAAGCAGGATCTGTATAAAAGCTTCAGCTGCTGTAGATCTGAGTATTTCCTGATCTGTCCTTCACAGAAAGAATACAAGAAACATCTAGAAATGGAAATTAAAGGGAAAGGCATGCAGGTGGGCATGGATACTCCTGATATACAACGAGCAAAGAAAGCTTATGAAATTGCAAGCCAGGTTAGTGCAGAATGCATCGCTTCAATGACATTTACAGTAAAATACAATGGACTTTTAAACTTTTTTATTTTTTTATTTTTACGAAATCCTTTTGAAAGCAGGAAGTATAGAAAAATAATAAAAACTGAATCTGACAGAAGCACAGCCAGGCATCAGAAATCTAGTTTGTGTTGCAAGCATACCTTTTTGAAAGCAGCACACATGAATTATTCCAGCTGTATGGGTATGAAAGGCTAAAGATATTGTATGTCTAAGAATTCATTAACGTTCCATTTCTTACAGAAAGAATATATGAAGGACCTGGAGACTGAAATCAAAGGGAAAGGAATGCAGGTGGGCTCAGATATCCCAGAGATACAGCGAGCCATGAAAGCTTCTGAAATAGCCAGCCAGGTGGGTAGGGAATGAAGAGTAATTAAGTGGCGCTTGCAGTTCAGAAGTGTCCTCCTGCGCACAGGGTTGTTCGTTTTGTTCTGATATGAGTCTTATTTTTTAATAAGTATGCATGCTTCTTATGGCAGTGCATTTATTTTAATGTGTGGATGCTAAAATAAAAATAATAAAAGATACAGACTTTAATTCTGAGTTATATTAAGGCCCAGTTTGCCATTGTATAGGAATTGTGAAGCGACAGTAAAGTAGGCTTACACATATTTAAGCCTATTTAGTTGTTTAATTGCTTAATACATATACACTTATTTTGACACTAATACTAATAATTTTATTATTTATATCCCACCCATCTGGCTGGGCTTTCTATTTTGTAGAAAAAGTACAAAGATGAAGCAGAGAAGATGCTGTGCCTCTACTCTGCTGTTCCAGACACTCCTGAAATCGAGAGAATTAAAAACACACAGAGAAATATCAGTGCTGTAAGTAGCAACAATCCAAATTTTAAGGGAAACTCTTAACAAAGTTCAACATCAAATGAACTCTCTTGTGTCCCAGGGCACAATGAAAAATGTACCGTTCATTGTCCCCAAGCCTGTTGCATACCCTCGTTGGTAAAGGTTGTACCATTCCTGTTGGGGGGTGGTTATTGTTATTGTTTTGTTATTGTTTGTTATCATGGAATGTAATTTTTTAAAAATATTGTAAACTGCCCTGTGATCCTCAGATGAAGGGCGGTATAGAAGTTTAATAAATAATAATAATTGCAACAATAATTTTCACAGTACTGTGGGAAAAGGTAGCAATGCAACGATTTTTTTTTGAGCAGTGCAGTCTTCTACAGAGTTATGTGGACTTAAACCCCACTGAATTCAATGGAGCCAAATTTATTATGGTGTCAGCTTTTATGGATCAGAGAAAGTATGAAGTGCACTTGTCAGAGCTGCCTCTAGGTCCCAGCTCACAGAGGACCAACGCTAGGCTGTCGTAATGTACAAAAGTCTTTATTGAATTTCAATTTCCATTTCAAAGCCGCAGCGCGCAGCCCTACATCTTAAACCCTAGATCGGCGAAGTCCCGTCTGAGTCTCCTCCCCTCTGACACCAGTTTAAGATCCTAGCCCTGCTCCACCTTTTCCGCTGCTCTCTCCTCTTCTGGGTCCTCCTGCCCGCTGGGGCATTGCCCTTTCTGGACTCTTCCGACGCTGAGTCGCTTAGCTCCTCCCCCTGCCTCCTGCGGGCTTTAGGACCCGGTTCCCAATCCTCATTCTCTGCTGTCCCGCGCTCCTGTACATTTGAACTTGCCTCTCGCGCCAACCCAGTGACCTTTCTCCTAACCGTTACACTACTTCGGTCACTGCTTCCCTCTTCCGGGATACTGGCCGGATCTGACCTCCCCTCCGTTGTCCGACTTTCTGATGGAGGCGTGGTCAGCCCTGCCTCATCTTCTCTCCCTGGTGGGGAATGCACTGGCCCCGATCCTTGGGACTCTTCCCCCCCACTCTGCTCTGGTGGGGAAGCTGGTCCTGATTTCCAACTACTGCTCTGGGAGTCCCTGCTGCCCCTTTGCTCCTGGGGCGTTCCCCTTGGGAACCTCCTACCCCTGGCCACTGGCGCCCCCTTCTGTGAATCTTCCGATTCGCTGGAGAGGCTCATGGAATCCCTCGGTCCACTGTCCTCTTCTCCTACGCTCCCCTCGGATTCTTCCCCTTCGCTCTCCATCTCCTCTCTTCCCTGTGCCTCTGCTCCTGAGCCCCTGATCTGTGGATATCACTGGGAAGTATGCTACCTGTTATGGCCTTTCCCAATGTGCACTCTTTTCATATGAGGTTCCAGTAAAGAAAATGAGTTTATTAGTTCTTGTGGTGATTTAGTTTATGGGAAGCTAAAACAACAGAGGCGGTATACTTTAGTATTTGGAACATTGCCTGTTGTTGCAAACTTGTGCCAGGAAGCATACCTTCATAATTATTTTTCTATTGTTCAATGAAGGTGTTGTACAAGAAAGTGATAGGAGCTGGTACAGCAGTAACAGAGACTCCAGAGATTGAACGAGTAAAGAAAAACCAGCAAAATATTAGCGCAGTAAGTTTTTTTTAAAACAGATGCTCCTTTGTGCAAATTTTTATTATTGCTGTTGTTATTGTTGTGGAAATGCACTGTACTAAAAAACAACAAACAAAAATAGAACTATAAAACTGACATTCCAAGTGAAATATATCATAATTCAGCACCAGTCAGATTCCCCAGCCCACCTGCATTTGAAACCCTAGGGGCAAACCCTTTGGAGCAAAGAAGCAGCGGACACAGGAAGAGTTAAGCACTCTCCCTTTCTTTCATTCTCCCAGTTCAGGAGCTACTGTATTTACAAAAGAGCGGGGGAAAGCCCAGCCTCTTAATATATGCATGTAACTCTTAATCTCTGGGTTGTGGGTTCGAGCCCCATGTTAGGTGAAAGATTCCTGCATTGCAAGGGGTTGGACTAGATTCTCACCATAGTCCCTTCCAACTCTGCAGTTCTACGATTCTATCCCCTGATTATATATGCATGAAGTGTCCTTTTTCTTGTATATTTCTGTCTCTGCAGTACTTCTTGAGGAGTCTCAGTCTAACACCCAGTTTTGCAACTTCTTATGATATCCTTCTGACATCATCAGAATGTTTGACTTTATATCGTAAACGCTGAAATGAAACAAATTTCCAACCTGCACTTAATATTGTCGAAAGAGGATAGATCTATTGTTTGATCTATTTTAGGGAATATGTGTCAGTTTTTAAACTTCCTTTCCCTTTTTGTGCACCAGCCCTGTAACTGCAGTAAAAATCCCTGTTGAACCAAATGGAGACTGTACAGCAGCAGTAGCACTAATACACCTTAGAGCAAATTATGTTAAAGTTAGTAATGCTTCTCTTTGCACATATTTTACCAATGAAATACAAAGAAATAATTACGTTATGCTTCAGCATACAGCTTTAAATACCAAACTAATTAGAACATTTCGAATTTAAACACCAGGTGCCCTATTTATCATTGTTCAGTTGCAATGTTATTTATATATATCTGAAATTAATAGGCTTACTATAAAGTGCAACCTGGTAAAGCAACTCCTGTCAGTGTCACTCCTGAGATGGAGAGAGTCAAGAAGAATCAAGAAATTATCAGCTCGGCAAGTCCTTTGTTTTTCCTTGTTTCTTTTTATTGTTTTGGATTAATAAAGAATTTAACCTTTCTGTGATGAGTGCATCATGCCCTTAACAAATCATGTCCTTAATAAATTAATTTTGAATCTTTAAGAGTACTATAGAAATGTGTATTTATCCGTTTGGCCTAGTGACTGCTAATAATGAAGCAGTAGGTTTCATGTGTGTTTTTCTTATTTCTCCACTTTGTTTTTTAATGACTTTGCCAATGTTTACTAAAGTGCAATCTTACATTTTTTGTATCATGCATTATTAACTAGTCGGTTACGAATTGTAGTGAAGGTCGATGACTTTGAACGGGTAGACCAGTGCAATGCGCATTACCACATCTCCACAATGCCTATTCATTTTGGGATAGAATGGTAAAAGAATATCAGTTGCGCGTGACATTAAGCATGATTTTCCTGTCAAGTTGTGCACACTCGAAAAATCCATGTGCTGTCTTTTGCAGGTCAAGTACAGCCGAGATCGGCAACAGATGAAAGGTAGACCTAGTATGATTGTAGACACACCTGAGCTGAGGCATGTCAAAGAGACACAAAACAACATCTCAATGGTAGGGTACATTTTTCACATAGCTAGTGTGTTCTGAAGAGCAGTAGCTGTAGATTGGATTGGATTGAACCCTTCATTAATCTAGGTAACTAGCACGATGCGCTAAAGTCTGGACTGAGTTTTCCCACTTACACAGTGGTTTTTGGGGTGGGGGTTTGCTAACTGCATTTAAATGTTGCATATTGCTATACTAATAAAACGACTTCCCTAACCATTCACTCGTGTGGCTTCTTAAAGACACTTCACGTGGTTCCTCTCGGTTTCAGCATTGCAGATTTTAACTGGAGAGGGTGATACACACACACACACGCTGCCTTGTGCCTGTGCATGTTTTTGATTTGTGTGTGCAAGTGGAATTCTGAATTTGGTTGCTCTGATTGCCTTTGCCTGAAGGATTGTGTATGTGTGAGTGTGCTGTGTATATGACCGTATGTGAGGAATGGGGGAGGGGGGCTTTTAAAAAGCATATCGATATCTGTAATACCTTGAAAAGCCATACTAATTTGAAATTTTATCCTTAACGTATTGATATGGAGCACTTGTGCTTTCTATAACTGAAATTGAATGAAATGTAAGATGATTTTGAAGGGTTTAGCACCATCATTTGCATGTGAATGTAACACTAAATGCAGTAGACTGCATGCGACTTTTTATCTGTATGCAAACAGTAATTACCTTAAAAAACAAACAAACCAGCGAGGACAATGGGAATTGCACATCTATTGGGCCTTGTAGCGGCAAGGAACAATTGCATGACAGTGGTTAGCAGCTTGAAATAAGCAAAAATTTCAGTGCCCAAGAAAAATAATGGTGACAATACCTATCAATACAGCTCTCAATACACCTTGTCATTGGACTAGAAAATAATAATCTTCCCACCCTGCTCCAGGTCAAATACCATGAAGATTTTGAGAAGACGAAAGGCAGAGGTTTCACTCCAATAGTGGACGATCCTGTAACTGAACGGGTGAGAAGAAATACCCAGGTGGTTAGTGATGCTGCCTACAAAGGCGTTCACCCACATATAGTTGAAATGGACAGGAGACCTGGAATAATTGTGGGTAAGTTTCTACTCTGTGCTTTACTGACCCAAATATATTATGTGGGCCAGCTCTGCAGAATAATCTTGCTCTGTTATTTATTTACTTATCTAGTTATCTTGT
The DNA here is from genome assembly GCF_951804945.1 of Podarcis cretensis. Classification (NCBI taxonomy): domain Eukaryota; kingdom Metazoa; phylum Chordata; class Lepidosauria; order Squamata; family Lacertidae; genus Podarcis; species Podarcis cretensis. The sequence goes on from NC_137181.1 coordinate 23,825,545, forward strand.
TCTGTCTAGTTGCAGTGTTATCTGTATTTGATGTTTTGTACCTTTGTTTCATATGCAGTTCCTTCTTAAGATTAAAATGATAGGTCAGTTTTGGGTTATCAGGCGATAATTGTCTGCCGCAGAATTCCTGATTGCAGTCACCTCTGAAGTAATGAGTATAGTAATTAACAGAACAGATGATAAGATGAAAGGTATTTTAATCAAACATTAATTTGCTCTACAAAGGCTGAAAGGTAAAGAAAGAGAGAGAGACAATATAAAAAGTACTTAAATTGTTAATATGAGCAGCCAATTATTAACATTCTTAACTTACTTTATAAAATGAAAGTAATCACAGAAGAAATTGCCATTTGACTTTTTCACGTAGATTAGCAGAAAAGGAATTCAGCTCCATGATTTTAATACCTGGTATGATGAGATTTTTATTGTTGGAAAAGTCGTATTATTTTTATTTGCAAACTATAAGTGCTGACCTGTGCATTGAAATGAAAATGAGATGCATTTATTCTTTTCATTCAGTAACACACTAAGAATCTCGTAAAATTATTTCTGCAATGTTGGATAGTATTTATGAAACTATGAAGCCACAAATCATATCTTACACTTTTTCAAATGTTATTTTTCCCATGGTCAAATCCATGGTAAAACCCATCTCCATGGCCCACAGGGATTATTTATGTCTTCCCTGATAACATCTTTGTGCTTTTACTTTCTTCCCCCAACTGTCTTACTGTTACTTTTTGGGAAAGACCTCAAAGTTTGGCGCACAGATCCTGGCTCCATCTTCGACATTGACCCTTTGGAAGATAATATTCAGTCTAGGAGTCTACATATGCTTTCGGGTATTGTTTAACATGATTTTCTCCAGTGCTTGATTGTAGTCAAGTAATATTTGACCAGCCCATCTAATGATGTAGTTGCTGCTTTTCAGAACTGATTTGTGTGAGCACAGAAGCAATTTTTTTAATGGGGTGGCCGCATTCATGTGAATTGTCATTGGCCTGTGCACTAATTCACAGAGTGAGGCTTTATTTACTCCACATGTTTGCGTTTCCTGAGGCAATTTACTGATGTCTGGACAGGCCTAAAGGCTGCAGATCTAATGCCCACTACTGTCTAATTTAAGCACTGGATGTTTATTCCAATTATGAAATTTATTTAATATCATGACAATGGTTAGTTTAATTTTTGCTATGGATCACATGGCTTGGCTTACAGAAAGATCCAGAATGCAATTTAAAGTTGGTGATAGGTCTTGTGGGTTTTCTATCAGCTGCCTAGATTCTGTGGTTAAATGCAAACCATTTAAAACCACATCTCAAAAAAAACAGCACATAGCCTCCATGAGCTATCCATTGTATCCCTTAAATAACTGAATAACTAAATATAATCTGCTTGCTGCTATAATTTTACACACACAAACAAATTCTATAGCGCCCTTCACCTGAGGATCATAGGGGAGTTATAATCCACATTACAGCAAGTTTCTGCATGGTTCCTCTTAAGGGTAAGCAACACAATTTCCTTTGGGCAGTAAAATGTCTTATGTCACAGCCATAGGAGCCCAGATCTTAGAGGCCAAGGTCCCTTCACCCCCACCAATAAAATATTTGAGGGGGCTTCCCTCCCCAAGTTGACGGACATTGCCATTCAAATGGTGTGCACAAGTCACGTCATGTGATTGATTATGCGGGGTGGGGCTTACCTGGCCTTCCAAATACTGTATTCAAGTTGGCACCACTCGTCGCAGCTGTACCAGTATTTGTGGGAACAGTCCGTGCGTGGCCCTAGCCAGAATCCAATAGCGGCATTCCTGTGCGAACAGTTTTCCCTACTTGCACATTTTAGTGAGCTTATGGATTCCAGTTATTAGTATCTTGGGGCAGCTTTGCACAAGATGTTGCTGGCATGGGAAGTACCCAAGTTGTCAGCCCTGTTATTTGAATAAAAACAAACAAATAAAGAAGCTCTCTCTTACTTTACTCATCTGTCCTATAGCTATTTACTGCAGTATTGTGTTTCCCCTCGTAGAAAAAGCAAGGCGTTACAGTAAACAGCATTTCCGTTCAACCAGTACTTCTGGCGTTGGAGATGACAAATCAGAGGGCTCTATGTTTTCTTGTTCCAGTGAGGTAACAAGGCCATCTAACGAAGGAGGTACCCATAGATGTCCTCTGTTCCCTTCTGATTAACAGTCACAGTGTGCCTGTTTCCTTGCACATCTCCAGGTTAACCCAGCAACCCTTGTTTGCCCAGTAAACAAACAGCTGTGTAAGAGATGTATTTTTATTAATGTCAAAGAGCCCTTGAGATAGCCAGTAAGATTTTGGTTTGTTTGTTTTTTTGCATGCAGTGTTTGATTCACAGGTCTTAATGCCTCTTCTTGGTTAGCTATTAACATATTTATTAAATAAAATATTTTTGTTTTGTTTTAATGAAGCTCGTCCACCTCTGACTTCAGTTGTGTAGAGTGCAAATAACTTCAAATATGTGACTTTAAGTGGGGAGGTGGGGGAAGGAAGGGGGTCAGTCTATTTATTGCCTTTGTCCCAAGTACAAGCTCATTGGATAGTGTGAGGAGAACATAGAGACCGGGGCTGTCTAATGTAGTTTTGGTCAACTGTGTTTGAAAGGTGTTCATGGTCTTTGCCATGTGACCGATCTGTGCTGTTACACAGCAAGAGGTGCAATGTTCTAGTTGATTTATAATGCCAGCACAGTATTACAAGCAGTTAGGGTGCTCAGTCCTACACCCACCCACCCACCCATACCATATGTGTTTGTGTATTTCTGTCTATGTGTGTATTTTGTATTGTGTTGGGTGTTTTGTAGGAGTACACAGCATCTAAGTCACTGAGAGGGGCAAGTACCCAAGTCTTGAATTATTTTATACTTTCTGCTATTGTGTTCAATTGCAGGGCCCCTGATCATTTAAATTAAAGGTTTGTGCTCCACTGTAAATCACATTCTTACATTCTTAACACACATTATCACAGGGCAACTTGTAGACTGAGGACTGATAGTTCAGGCTTCCCCGTGTTTCTTGCATGCTTTTATTGGAATTCTGGTATATGTTGGCAAAGTCCCAGCTCATTCGATCTTCATGCCAGTGTTCTGAACGAAGTTGCCAACCATTTCCGTAAATGAATATACATGGAGAACTTAATAAGCATGCTTGTTGTTGTGTCTGTGCTTTAAAGTGGATTTTGCATTACACTTAAATATGTCTATGAAATATTCATTGCAATCTTCTATTCTTCTTGACTATATTTCCAGGCCATTTAAACTATGCCTTGTCATTTCAGGGAGGTATTTCGTCTTAAAACTGAATAGCTTTAGCATTCCCATTAGCATCTGACAACTATGTGTTTCTTATTTGGAATTTAATATTTGGGTCTCTGAAATTTGCCAAGTTCAAGCCCATTAGTGACAAACTATGTATTTTCTTTTATGAAACACCAGTGTTAAAAGAAATGTGTTAATCTGAAAAGAAGGTCCTCTCCCATAATGAGTTATCTTGCTTACTACATTTCTGTAAAGTCCTGAATACTTTTCTTCAGTTGCAGTTGACATAAGTTGTGATTCAAATATATATATTTGAATATATATCTATATCTACCGGTATATATGAATATATATGAGAGAGATCCAGCCACTATCAAATGTTTTGCAGTTCCAGTGAACTCAGTCTGAGAAGTATCCCTCTGTTGTAAGACAGGAATGTAAAATTATAATAAGTGCCAAAAACCAACAATGCAATAAAATTAAGGAAAATAAAACCATCCTGAGAGAACGTTTCACAGTTAGGGGGCTACCACAGAATTTTGAATATATATAATAGTACATGTGTTTCCATTAATGTAGCGACTGCATTGTGGTCCCATGGATGGTGCATCTTGGATACGATATTTTATGAGCTACCTATACATCAGCAAAAGGGGTTGGGTAGGCAAGACTTCTCAGCCTAATGGAATCTGTGTGCATTTATGTAATAAAGCGGCAAACATTCCCCCATTCAGACACATAAAGGGTTTCTAGCTGGCCTGTTTAGTAGGTTCTAATATTAGAATATTTTATGAATGGTTTTGTAGATCAAAGGATCTCTTTGTTCAAATTGTTACTTTCCAGGCTTTATGATTTTGCAACTATTATACAATTAGATTATATATACTTCATGGTTCATTTCAGTGCATTTCCTGTTGAGATGCATAGTGAAAAGAAAGTAAGTCATAAAAGCAAAGTTAAGATTCCATCAGATTTTCTAGTTGAGTAGATAATTAAAACCAAACCACTTTTTAATCATACTTAATGGAGCAAGGAGCTTTTATGATACAACAGTCTTTTGTTATTGTTTGCTTATTTAACCATGTGTAAAAACCTAGCAATTTGTAATGGCTTTGTTATTTTTCGGAAAAATGGGAAAGATTTTACTGCGTGGGGAAAGAGCTCATATAATTAAAAAGGTTTTGCATGGTAAAGCATTCTGTCTTGGAAAGACCAATGATCTTTAAAATTTCTTTTAATTTTTTTACACAAGGTTTATACCATCGGAATGGGAATGTCAATAGGACTGCAGGCAGGCGGGATAGAAAAGTCTTGAGCAATAGATAAAATAATATCTATAGGGCAAGGTTAAATAAGGACACCTGCAATGATGATCCCTCCACCACGAGGGACTCTTCATGAACCAAATCCAGCATTGACTGCCTAGCATCAAGGTTAGACGCTAAGCAGTCTACCGGGATGTGGAAGGCTCTACGCATCCTGGGTAGTATTATCTGCAGCTTATACCGCATGATGCAACATTGCCACTTTTTGTGCCAAACTCCCCTTTGGAGCTAAGTTTAAAGTGGACTGTGATGAATTGACAAGCAGTTCCTTCCTGCTGAGCTGCCTTAGGATGGGGCCAGCTATAGTGCTGCCTGTGACTTGCACACCCTCGGGTAGGAGTATTCTGAGCCTGTTATTTGCCCTGGGCAATGGAACATTCAGCCAGCATCTCTGCATCTCTTTGGGAGCAGGACTGCTTGCTTTCCTGCAAGATTTGTGGGCACATGTATGTAGTGTGTGACATACTAAGTTTAAGAAAGTTTTCATTAGGTCTCAGTGATCAAAGGCAAAAGGCAGGAGGACGCCTCAAAAACAAACAAACAAACAAACAAACAAACAAACAAACATGAAAGATCTAGCTAACCTATGAATGTCTATAACTTACAGTCATAGGGTTGTCTTGGGTACAGGAGCAGTATGTTGGGTCTGTATAGAATTGCAGGTGGGGAACAAAGAAATAATTGTGCAAATGTTCTTTAGAGTGATAATTGTTCAGTGCAACCAGTAAGTTTAGCTGCATATGGGCCTGAGTTGCACGTACTGATTTGCATGCATATGGGAAATGGAGATTAGTGTTCATTACTACAGAAATTTCTCAGCTTCCCCACTTGATCACATCTTCCAATCAGTTTCTCAGGTTGTAGATGAAAAAAGTATTTGGGAAGACATGACATCCCTGCTTAAAAGGAAAATGATACTAGTGAAGTTGTGTCTTAAAGAGACATATCCTTGGCATGGGATATGCCAGGGATATCTCTCTCCCTGACCTTGTGACTATAAAACGCAGGCTAATTTTTGTCCTTCCCCCACATCGTGTGTGTCCCCCCCCCCCGCCACTGCCTTGGACAACATCTTGGCTGATAAAATGTTCTCCACAACTCAAAAGCTTGCTACTATTTCGTGACATTTTGGTTGGTCCCAATAACCCAACAGCAGATGCAGGACATTTGTTTCATATGGACCAACATACCGGCCACCTTTGTGTGTGTTTGTACCCAATCAATGAATGGAGGAAGAGAAAATCACAACACAATGTCACTCCACTTTTAGAAGGGCAACCTAGATCCTTCTGCAGGAATGGGGAGCACTGGGCCCACTGGTGCCAAAATGACAGCATCCTCATGTCTCCATAATATCTAATCCAGAGGTAGCCAATGTGGTGCTCTCCAGATGTTGTTGGACACCAACTCTGAAATATACTCAGAGTCGAGAGTGGATTTCATGCTCTTTATTCAGCTCATAGTGGTGAGGAGGAATGAAAGTCCCCCCAAAGTGTCTGCTTTATATACATTATTTACACAATGAGCTGCACGTGATTGGCTAATTCCGGAATTCTTCTTTAGGCCAATCAGGTTGTGGATTCACTTCCATCTGGAGCTGGATTGGGTGGCTCCTGCAGACCAATCATACTGCTGTATTGTTCTAGGACCAATCAGATTGCTGCATTTTTGATCCTATTGTTCTAGGACCAATCAGACTGCTGCATTTTGGATCCCATTCAACTCAGTACATAACAAACTCCCACCAGCCCCATCCGATATGGCCAATCTGGAAGTAACTATGTTGGCTACCCCTGGTTTAACCTACATCCAAAGAACTTGGGAACAGATATCCTACTTTGGTCAGAGAATTTGGAGACCTTTTGATGCGCTTTTGGATCCCTTGATAACAATTGTTCCCCCCCCCCCACCTAATATTATAGCAGCTTGTATCTGTGTCCATTGTGGTGTTCTAGGTTAATAAAATTGCTTGTTTGGTAGAAGGATTGCATGTCTTTCTGTTTTAGCAGAACCCTGGTCCCAAAGTGAATACTGTATAAGTTGTTTGCTGCCCACTGCGTTTGTAGTGTAGACAGCACAGAAGTAATTTCCTTTACTGCTGAAGTGAACTCTGTCTGCGAAGAGAGGTGTGAATGCACCTGTTGTGACTCTCTGGGTAGTTGATCAGCAAGATGTAGGAAGGTTGTGAGGCCAGAACCACATCTACCAACCTTTGATTTTCATGTTGGGGTATGTAGCCATAGAATGTAAACAAGTACTGCTTCATAGAATAAAAAAGTCAAGGGGGTGCAGCTCTTTTGAAGTGGAATTGTAGACAACACAACATTGTTATGTGACATTAACTATAGAATGTTTTCATTTAACTCTTCCTTGCATCTGCCAAGTTTGGGGTGTCTGTGTGTGCTTGGGGAGTCCCCCACCAATTTTTAAAGTTAGTTTTTCTATCTAAGACAAGCTTTTTTTGTGTATACAGAAGCTCTTTCTGCTTACTCCAGTTCCTACTGAGGAAACCAACTCCTGCAGATGTTGTAAAGGGAGAAGAAAGCACCACTTCACTTAATGAATGACCATAGCATGTTCCCTTGTAGTAATTCATTTATGTTTCTTTTGCCATGCAGCCCCTGTACTTCCGGGGGCATATCAACAAAGTCAGCCCCAAGGATATGGTTACATGCACCAGACTAGTATGTCGTCTATGAGATCAATGCATTCACAGCCACATTCAGCTACCTTGGTGAGTATTGAGTTAAATAATTAATCCTTTTCACAGCAGCCTCTCTCCTGCAAACACAATTATTTTCCCTCTTTCCTCTATAACTGAGCCTGTCTTAAAAAAACCTTTATCTTGCACTTTTTCACATGGGCTATAAACATGTTCTCTAAACTTAACCTGAGCAAACTTAATTTTTTTTTTTGGTAACGGACCTGTTTAAGACCTTAAAGGAGTACAAATCTCAATTACATATTGCAATCTATGCAGTAGCTAAATTACTACATTGTAATTGAATTATGCTGGAGATTTCACCTGACAGCTGCCTTATGTAATTACATGTAGAACTTTGAGCTTTGTTTCTCAGTTACACCCAGATCATAATAAGCTTCTAAAAAGTTTTAGAAGTTTTTCACAGTGTGGCTATGCTGTCTGGAGCTGATAGGAGTCATATCCCTAAACCTCTGGAGGGCATTAGGTTGGCAAAGGCTGTCCCAGAATCATAAGATACAGTAAAGAATCGCATTCCCACACCTTCTAATACAGTATTTGATATTCCAAATATCTCTTGATGTTTCTGGCATATGGCTGGAAACTGACACTTAAAAAAAACAACACAACCTCATCTTGATGAAGAATGATGGATTAAAACACTACCAAAAATCTACCACAAACTGCTTTGAACGGCAGTGAATAAATGTGTAAAATTGTTTGGATCTTCAAACTCTGAGTTAAAAGCTTTTTGTAAACAATGAAATATTGCTGTAAGCATTTCCACCGCATAATGCATCATAGGACCCATCCATACGTCCACTTTTCTCATACTTTTTAGGCATGGATCTGAGCAGTTTTTCATTTGTCTTGCCATTTTCCCTGGGAAAACCCACTCTTTACTGCTGAATTGGAACAAATATCTGCAGAAAAAACAGGTTTAAGCAGCTGCACAAGCAGAAGTGTGGACAAGCTCATAGAATCTTGGGTGAAATAATAATAATAATAAAGAAAAACAAAAATAAAAATAAAATGCCACCCATGTGACTGGGTTGCCCCAGCCAATCTGGGTGGCTCCCAACAGGTGATTCTCCCATACTTAGGTTGGCATAAATGTGTTTAGTAAATTGTGGTAGCTTAAGAATAGATTTTGAAATACTGTCTTCCCTGACTGATCACCAAGTTTAGCTAGCAAACGTGACCACATCTTTATGGTGAATATCTAAAAAACTCCCCAACAATAATTTATCTCTCTCCCCACCCCCCACTCCAATTGTGTAGATATCTATGTGTAATATGTGTGGTTATATACAATTAATGGCAGGAAAAGGGTGAAAATCCTCCTCAAATATAGTTGATTGTTGAATTTGCCTGATATAGAGCATTGTGACGTGTAATTGGTATGGTATATTGTGTGCTTTTTAAGTGCCAGTTCATACCAATGGTATTCTCCCCAAATATGGATATCTTAGCTTATTTTATGACGACCAGGCAAGTGACAATGCATATTTCAAAAGTGTTTCTAACATTCAGGGCTGCATACTCAAGACTATCCCTAGTTCCATGAAGAATAATTTCTTTGCAATTTGAAAATTTGCTGATCTATACAACACACATTGGTGGTGACATATAATGTAGGTTTGTAGAGACTGGTTTGTTGGAAAGTCTGTGAATTGTGTTTAATGGACTCCCCTCTCCTTTCTTTTCACAGAGAACATATAGAGCAATGTATGACTATAGTGCCCAAGATGAAGATGAAGTTTCATTCAGGGATGGTGACTACATCATCAATGTGCAACCAATTGATGATGGTTGGATGTATGGTACTGTTCAGAGAACTGGGAAAACTGGAATGCTTCCAGCAAATTACATTGAGTTTGTTAATTAATACTCACCGTTAGTACTTCTGAGCTTTATTTTGATTTACTTAAGCTTTACAAACGTACTTTTAAGACCACATCTTCATTACTTCCCTGTTAATGTAACAATCAGTGCTCCTTTCTGGAAGTCAAACACAATTCCTCTAACAAGTCCAAGAAGCACTGAGTTCTCAAAGTGTGCTGCTTAAACAGATATAGAAAAACAAACTTGTTGGTGGAAACCTGGTGCTTGTAATCATGTAAAGGTTTCTATTAATTAGCTCCTAGATAGGTTTCTGCCTTTACAGTAGGCTGCATTTCCCACTTAAGTTTTAATCACAAAGCAGCTGGTATTTTTTATTGTGTGACTTTGAAATTGTAAGAGGTTATACCTTGGTGTTAAGGTCCGAGTAATTAAAAATCCAAGTTAACAGAACAAATCTTTTGTTGTTGTGATAAATGACATGCTCAGAAGTTGCTTACAACTGCCTGGCAGCCTTAAACAAAACGTATCTTGTACTTAATGCCGGAAACTTCCTGACACACAGCTGTCTACTGTATTTTCCCCTGAATCTTTCATTTTCTCTCATCCATAGTCCCAATTCATGTCAGTCCTCCCAAACTACCAGTTGTGAATGATCTCCAAGTCGTGACAATAGCTGTGCCTTTTTGCACAGTTAGAAACAATTTTAGAGTGCATTTTCTATTTTGTTAATTCCAACCTTTTCTATTTCCCCTTGTATTAACACTGTTTGTATAGAAATTACTGTCTTCAAAGCACTGTCTTCAAAACACATATATCTATTTTTTGTTGTTGTAAGGGTCTGTCCTGAGAACTTTGCAATGACATATAATTGTACCCTTTACGTGTAATGGTTCAGTGCAGGGATGGCAAATATGTAGCCTTCCAGATGTTTTGGCCAGGGATGAAGGGAACTGGAGTCCAGCCACATTTGGACAGCCACAGGTTTTCCATCTCTGGTCTAATGGATTGGTGGTAGGGGTTACTTCATGAATTGGGGCTTGGATTTGGGACCTGACTGGCAAAGAATGTGATTTTTTCCAGAGGCTTAGTTCAAGAAAAAGATTATTAGATATTTAGTAAATTTCTAGCTTTGTGAATATAACTCAAGGATTTACTCAGTAATTGAAGCATGGCATCCACCTGAGAAACTTTTGTCTTCCCACAAGGTAAAAAATACAAAACCATTATTTCCCGTTTTCTTTTTAAAAAATGATATCATTTGCACTGCTGTCTTACTTGATTCAAATCTCACTTCTCCCACCAGCTCATCAACTGGCCTTGCTTAAGTCACTCTCACTCAACCTCAGTTCCTTATCTGCAAATGGGGAGACCAATACTGAAGATAATACTGGTGAATAACTTTGTAGTATTATAGGGTTGGGTCCAAAGGTTTCCTTCCTTTGATGGAAAGACTCATTTGATGAAAGATGCATTCTGTCAGTTGAAGCGAATGTTTGGATCAAGCCAATTATTATTAACACAAGGTAAAAAAAATGAAAGAGCAAAAGGGAAATACAATGAGTTTAGTTGTCAGAATTTGTCCCCTGAACCAGCGCATTTCTTCAAGCCCAGCAAGTAGTGCATGAAAACAAATTTGCTGAGACATATTCCTAATTGTTTATGCAAAAATAAAAAATAAAAATCAGTACCAATATAAGTTACTTCCATTCTGCATTCATAGTATCCAACATATTATGAAAAGGGGAGGTATGGGAAGAATATATTTTTCTAGGTACTCAAAGTATGGATATTTATGACCATTTATCTCTTGTTTTTCCTCCATACAAATAAAATCAGGACTGGTGTGGGTGTATGTGTGTTTTAAAAAAAGATCCAGGTCAGAGAGAGGGAAATGTAAACCCCCAAGTAAGATGTTTTTTAAATAGATTGTTATTTACATAGATTGGTGTCTAAGGGCTACAATGTATTTTGCTAATGGTATGAATTACTGAAGTTGACCTTTGAAGGTATGCTGCATCCATTTTATTGTGCATAATTTTTTTTTATTGTCTAAGGGAAGTATATTTAAACTGCTTTTAGAGAGTTTTGTTCTCAGATGTCAGAGGACAATGTCTCTAGCATAACATCTCGAACATAGTAACTCATAAGTACAGAAGTTAAAGAATAGAAAGTTCTTCATTTCTATTATTCTGTTTTACCCAAGAGAATGAAAATAAACCATTTTTTCCATCAGACCAGCAGCTGTTTTGTCTCCTAGCCATTTTTCTGTGAGAATGGCCTCAGTTTGACCTGGGCAGTTCAGGCCATTTAGCTATTCATTGGGCCAGAGCATGGACTTCAGAATGGTGTTAATAAAAAGAATGTCATGCCTGATTCAAGTGTTCACAAGATGAGATGGACCAATCTACTCATGAGACCATGCCAATTCAGTTTATATGTGGCGAGTTTTGAAGGAATATGTGGGGAGCTTTGCCCTGGAAACCTTTACCTTTACCTTATGCTGATATTGTAATGTTGTAAGGTAAAGGTAAAGGGACCCCTGACCATTAGGTCCAGTCACGGACGGCTCTGGGGTTGCAGTGCTCATCTCGCTTTATTGGCCGAGGGAGCCGGCGTACAGCTTCCGGGTCATGTGGCCAGCAGGACTAAGCCGCTTCTGGCGAACCAGAGCAGTGGTACCTATTTATCTACTTGCACTTTCAGTCCCTTCATTCAACCACCTCCATGTTGGCAAGCAATGCTGTCAAAATAGTTTCTCATTAAGTAAAGGAAATTGTCTGCAATACCCATATTTGTGCAAACAACATACATATGCAGTCTGTGACATTATTACATGTGATATTAAATTGCAAGGATGAATGCCATCTTTATTTCCCTGTTGTAATTTAACCCCCCCCCCCCCCGAAACAAGGTACTGGTAATTGTTTTTCAAAGAGAACTGTCCCACTGCAAAATGTTTATGGCATTTATTCAAATATTTAATGCAGTTTTTGAGCTGGTGCACCATGCTGCATATAAATGAATGCAGTTTCATACAGTTTCATACACAAGCAGTGTGCTTGCCAATGGATCTCACCTATTGTGGATTATTCATAGGGTTGTGGCACTTATTAAATGACTCAGATTTGTGGAAAACCCTTCAGATTAAACTCTGCCATGCAGAAATGGATTCCAGTGGCAACTATGCTATAAGAGCCTTCCTCAGCCTGCTGTCCTATAGATGTTGTGGACTACAATGCCCATCAGCTCTAGACAGCAAGGCCAATGGTCAGGAAGGCAGCTGCAGTTTGGCAAAGGCTGTCTAATAACGTATGATGTAGTTCTTATGATTCCCACAGTGCACATTCATAACTGAATTCCACCACCACAAAATGGAGCTACATAAAAAGTATCCTTTTGAAAACTACAATTCAATGTGCTCAACTTAAGAAGACATTTTCTAGAGAGGTGAAAAACATTTTTTAATTTTTTGGGGTGTTTCACCTTGTACTGGACAATACCTGAAATTTACTCTTCTTTCTAAAACAATTGCAAACACAGAAGTTGGGAAGAATGTAGTTTAGCAGTTAGTTAATAAGAGCTGTTAGATTTTAGGTGTTAGGAATGACATTATACCGTTAACTAATGGATAAACTTTAGTTAATAATTAAATAGCTGAAACCCAATCAGTAGCATCGAACTCTTCCAACCTAGCAGTGTTTTCTGCTAACAAATGCAAACTTCTGAATTAAAATTATGAAGCTCTTAACAATGCCTTGCCAATTCTTCTCTAGGTTGAGATTCAGAGGTAGGAGATAGACAAGGAGATGAAACCGATGCATGTAGTCAGAGCTTCATATGCTGCTGTTGGCCCAAGAATCGTTCCAATTTTAGTATATGTGCTGCCGAAGCGAGCACCAAAGAATCTACTTTTTAGTGTAAAATACTGCTTGGAAGAATGAACTGTTCATTATGGAGCACATGGTTTTTATGAAGGGTCCAGGTTCTCTAGTTTGCAACTACGATTAAAAGAATTCCAGGTATGAAAGATGTGCCTGAGAATTTGAAGAACTGCTTCCAGTTACAGCACTGGTTTAGATGGGTCAAGTATCTTTCTTGGTGTCAGGCAGCTTCATATTCTGCAATATGCTTCCCCCTATCCCAAATGACAGTAAGTCCGGAAGCAGGGATGGGGAACCCGTCACCCTCCAGATGTTGCTAGACTCCAACTCCCATCACTCCTGACCATTGGCCAACAAGATCTGCAGGGCTGCAATTTCTTCACTTCTAGCTTACAGAGGTATGCTTTTTTTCCAACGAGGGAACATGCATCAGATGTTGGAAGGAATCAGATTCTATTGCAGACTGCACAATTACAAATTCTGCATCAGATTCCCAGATAAAAAACTGTTGCAGCTCAGTTTTAGCCAACTGTAGCTAAAATTCCTCAGGTTTTCTGCCCCTGTTTGCCTGCAACTCTTTCCAAATTCAGACTTGTTTCAAGCTGTCTCTCTGTTCCCCAAACTTTGGTTCAAACACCATAAAACGAGCCTGACAAGGTTGCTTGTTTCAGGGCCAGTTGCTGGAACAATGAGAGGAAGGACCGGTACTTTTTCTCTTGTAAAGCTGTAAACCTTAAGTGAATACTGTGCCAGTTTTGAGGTTTGATTACCAGACCTGCTCTATTTTCCTATCTCTGGCCAGAGAGTTCTAATCTGAGACCCAGCCCAGTTGCTAGAGTTTGTGATTTCAAGATCTGGCAATCACAGTCAGATGATTAGAGTCACTGAGGAATGCTGAGACCTTTTTGTTAAGTCTCTAATTGTTCTTCCATCAAAAACATAACAATTCATAATAGCCAAACTCATGAAATCATCTTCATATGAAAAAGAGCAAGGAGAACTTTAGCTCTGTATATGGGTCTTTCTGAAGCACGAATGTGCCTCCAAGCACCTCAAACTTTGAATCCCCCTGGGATAAATATTTGGAGTTATATTTTCTTCTGAAACTGCCTGTACTACTTACAGGATGTTCAAATGAATTTCATATGCTTTTTTTGTCCAATATATAGAAATTGCATATTGTATTTATGATGTAATCAAGTTGCAACAGAAACATTTTATTTAGAGAGGTCATAAATTATCTGCTGTATCATTACAAATCTGTATTGCAAAGTACATGTCTCTAAACCACTGGAAATCATTTTTTTTCTGACTGTATTTGGTTAGCATGATGTGGAACTCATCTACTTTTTGCAATTTATAAAAAAACAAATAACAAAACTGCTTAGTTTGTACGTTTGCTTAAAAATGCATATACTGAGTTAATTTGCAAAATTGTACTTTTATTTGGGAGTATAAAATTATTAAGGAAACTTTGTAGTTCAGCAGGGGAAGGGAGTAATTTTAAGAGATTATATGATGCATTGGCATAATTTGGCTTTTGTTATGCGAAAGGATAACACCAGCTATTAAAATATATTTTATTAGAAATGCTTTAAATCCTTTTTCCGCCCCTGTACACTGTGAATCTCAATGCTTCAGTGGACTAGAGCAACATTCTTCTGCTGCCTGAAGTACTAACCTATGCAACCTAGTTCACATTTTGGTTGATGTCAAGTAGTTGTAACATTTACATATTCTGCATAACATACAATGGCACTGAAATAAAATATTAAAGCTGCTACTATGTATGCAAGATATTAATCAGAAACTTTTCAAAGCCACAACACTCCATGGCAAAGATATTTCCTTTGTAGTAGTGAAATATGTGTCACTTTGACAGGCAGTTTCAGGGTGCCCATGCTAGAATAGGGTAAGTGAAGGTCTATTCTAGCCCTGGGATACAGGTGGCGCTGTGGTCTAAACTACTGAGCCTCTTGGGCTTGCTGATCAGAAGGTCAGCAGTTCAAATCCCTGCGATGGGGTGTGCTCCCGTTGCTCTTTCCTTGCTTCTGCCAATCTAGCAGTTTGAAAGCATGCCAGTGCAAATAGATAAATAGGTACTGCTGCTGCGGGAAGGTAAACGGCGTTTTTGTGCGCTCTTGTTTCCATCATGGTGTCCCATTGCACCAGAAGCGGTTAAGTCATGCTGGCCACATGACCTGGAAAGTTGTCCGTGGACAAACGCCAGCTTCCTTGGCCTGAAAGTGAGATGAGCGCCGCAACCTCATAGTTGCCTTTGACTGGACTTTATCATCTGGGGTCCTTTACTTTTACAATCTTTTGATTGTAGCTGTGGCAGCAGGATCAGAGATTTATTTTTATTTATGTATTAAATTTATGTACCGCCCTTCATCAAAAGATCACAGAGGGGTAGTTCACAAGATAAAAACACAAATAAAATGTTAAAACAGAAACAATAAACCCCCCCAAAAACACACACACATTTAAAATGCTGTAGAATATTAATCAGCCAAAGGCTTGGTTGAAGAGGAATGTATTTGCCCGGGGCCTAAGTATATATAAGGAAGGTGATTGGATGACCCTTCCTGGGGAGAGCATTCCACAAACAGGGAGCCATTGCAGAAAAGGCCCATTCTCATGTTGCCACCCTCTGGACCTTGGTATTGGATGATACAGAAATATACCCCTCCTGCTGCCCTGATCTCCCCATGGTGAAATCGTGGAGTATGATCTCTAAAACAAGCTCCACCGGGGTGAATGTATCCTGGACATTGCTGTGTTTTTGCATAGCTCCTATTTGTTTCAGTACAGTTTGTTCAGGAGGAGCTGCCAGCAACTAAGGAGCCAAAGTAATAGCTGCAAGTACATTGTAATGTTACCCTTTTTCAAAGCATTAGGGCACATGTTTTTCCCCAGTTAAACCCTCTGATCTGTCTGTGTTGATCATGGTCAGGATCTGCATACTGAGAGTACATCATGATATTCAGGAGAATCGAGTGCCTGGCATCTTGCCGGAGAAGGTTGCAAAATCCTTTGTAGATTATTATTAAAATAAAGAGAAATAGTCCAAGATGGCTGATGGAGCTGAAACAATAGGGTTCCTACCTTTCTCACTCAGCTGCAACTATTTATACATGTCTTTTGAGCTAACATAGTATGCCTCTTTCAGAACTGGTATTTTTGTTCCAGTTCATGTGTAAATACGCAGCAGAGAGAAAGGAGCGTTCAATGTATTCAAACATTTTGTTTTAAAAGCCCAAATTTGAATGCTAATCTTGTTCATGACTCTTAATGGCAAAGGATTCAGAATTAATTCCAGAGGGAGCTGAAATGTCAATTGCAGGAGAAGAAGGGGGGGAAAAATCCCTGATGGTTTAAATTCAGTCTGGCTTTTTAATATGAGAGACACACAGACAAAGAAGAAAATTAAAGAAAAGTGCTTGTATTATCTGGCTTCTACGAGACATTCTTTTCCAAAACAAAGGATGCTGAAGACTGCTCCAAAAGGCAAAGGAAAGTAGAGGCTATATGGACCCCATCCAAATAAAATGGAACATATTATCAGGGTGCAAAGTGGACCTCTCTAGTTTTTGCACGATAAAGCCAAAATAAGGAGGATTTGGAAGCAATGCCATAAGTGTATGTTTTAGAATTTCAGGTTATATGATCTTGTAACCACTTCCATGCACACATCTGAACATAACACATGCATGCGTCCCTGGAAACAAAAACCTGTGATTCTTTTTTCCCTGTGGTACGATAGATATAGCCCAAGAAAACCAGCTTGACACACATTGATTTTCTTTAGCTGAAAGTTAACGGCTTAATCAGATTTTGTTTTCAACTGGAATGATTTGTTTCCCCTCGGGTTCTACATTGTTGTCTTGCTCTAATCTTCTACTTGTGTGACCCACCCACCGCTCTTAGTTGTCAGTGCACAAGTCACAAAAATACAGTACTTGGCCTCTTCAGAGATGGGGAGGGTGATCAGCTATCCACCTTCTTTCTTCACATTCCTTAGAGCAGTTGTATCTTCCAAGGACAGACCGAAAAGGTGTGGCCCAGGATCCCTCAAAAGAGTTTCAGAAATACTGGTGGAGGCTTCTGATGGTGCTTGCAGTGATAACAATTGTGAGATGGTCATTTGGCAATGAACTTAATCTTCCCCACTTCGCCAACCCAACCCATGGCTGAGCTCAGTTTCTTGTCTTCACTTTGTGATGAAAAAGGGCAACAGCAACCTGAATTTGGCAAGCAATCCTTGGGGCTAAACTAGGCATGATAGGGTTACATCTCTCTTTCTTTTGTTAAAAGCAGCAGTGGGGTGGGATCTTACTTTGGTCATTGTGCTGACAGAGGCGAGTTTAACTCCCCATATGCTTTTTCGATGACTTAAATGCTACCAAACCTGCTATTGACCACAACAAAGAGGTAAAACAAGTACCCATATTGCACATGGATTTTCATTTTACTCCATCCAACCAAGCTAATAAATTGAGGGTGTGGCTTGGGGGGAAGGGTTGAAACTATGCTGCAGCCTCATCCAGTCACCCACCCCCGTAACCACTTAAAAACAAAGGAATTGTGGATCTCCTATCCTGTTTGACCATAGGGCAGCCAGTATTATGTGTAATCCCATCCAAAGTTCTTTTTTTCATTCACTGATATTTTCAGAACAGACTTGCACGTATATCATAAGCCACACCCTCAGTTTCTTTGGAAAACACTCGTTGTTCAAAAGCGCCTAATGCAATGAGGTGCAATGAGAGTGTGATTTTTTTCGTAGAAAATACTTATAGTTTATAAAATCTGAGAACAACTTAATCCACAAGCAGCTACTACAAAG
This sequence comes from Podarcis cretensis, assembly GCF_951804945.1. Classification (NCBI taxonomy): domain Eukaryota; kingdom Metazoa; phylum Chordata; class Lepidosauria; order Squamata; family Lacertidae; genus Podarcis; species Podarcis cretensis. The sequence continues at coordinate 23,843,431 of NC_137181.1, forward strand.
TCCTCATTTCTCATGCCATCCCATGAAATAATTCTCCTTAGCTGAGGCACATGAGCCGCATACATTCTTTTAGGAAAAATATTTGGGGAGAGAGACATCTGGACTGTGCAAGTAGGAGGCCAAGGGAAGGGGGAAAAATAGCCCTTCTACTATATTCATTGCATTTCAGTCTTGACCAAGATAAATCTCTGCTTTAATTCATCAAATGTAAGACAGGAATAATGCACACATACTTTTGCAGATCATTGTACGAATGTCCAAAACTAATATTGAACTTAAAAATGCCTAGAAATAACTGAATTTGCTTGTAATAAATAAAGTTATAAACTGTAGGGAGCCCTTTTGGCTCCTTGGGACGGATCCTTATCAGGATCAGCTCTGTGGATCATATTTGGCAGGTGGGTAGTGCTACCTACCTGCCAATCATCCCGAAGTCTCCTGCTAAAATGAATGAGGAAAGGCTTCACATTTGAATCCCCTGCTAGAATGACTGTTCCTTCCCCTTCATTTTAGCAAGGGTTTCTAGCCAAACCCCTTCATGAATAAGATGCTTTGTGTGGATGGTCTGTTAGGCCTATGCACCTGGATTCAGGTAAGGATCTTTAGCCTAACAACAGAGGCTCTCAAACTGTGGTGTACTTGTGGTCCACAGGCATAGAATCATAGAATCATAGAGTTGGAAGAGACCACAAGGGCCATCGAGTCCAACCCCCTGCCAAGCAGGAAACACCATCAGAGCACTCCTGACATATGGTTGTCAAGCCTCTGCTTAAAGACCTCCAAAGAAGGAGACTCCACCACACTCCTTGGGAGCAAATTCCACTGTCGAACAACTCTTACTGTCAGGAAGTTCTTCCTAATGTTTAGGTGGAATCTTCTTTCTTGTAGTTTGGAACCATTGCTCCGTGTCCGCTTCTCTGAAGCAGCAGAAAACAACCTTTCTCCCTCCTCTATGTGACATCCTTTTATATATTTGAACATGGCTATCATATCACCCCTTAACCTCCTCTTCTCCAGGCTAAACATGCCCAGCTCCCTTAGCCATTCCTCATAAGGCATCGTTTCCAGGCCTTTGACCATTTTGGTTGCCCTCCTCTGGACACGTTCCAGTTTGTCAGTGTCCTTCTTGAACTGTGGTGCCCAGAACTGGACACAGTACTCCAGGTGAGGTCTGACCAGAGCAGAATACAGTGGCACTATTACTTCCCTTGATCTAGATGCTATACTCCTATTGATGCAGCCCAGAATTGCATTGGCTTTTTTAGCTGCCACGTCACACTGTTGGCTCATGTCAAGTTTGTGGTCAACCAAGACTCCTAGATCCTTTTCACATGTACTGCTCTCAAGCCAGGTGTCACCCATCTTGTATTTGTGCCTCTCATTTTTTTTGCCCAAATGCAATACTTTACATTTCTCCCTGTTAAAATTCATCTTGTTTGTTTTGGCCCAGTTCTCTAACCTGTCAAGGTTGTTTTGAAGTGTGATCCTGTCCTCTGGGGCTTCATTCAGGTGGTCCACAGACTGCAGAACAGACAATAATATCATACTCTCCAACGTCCCCCTGATGAAAAGAGGGACAACATATTCTACATCAGTACTCCAAATATATAGATTCTGACACTCATTAATTTCTTGGATTTTTTTTTTTGTGGGGGGTCTCCCTGCTCCCACATTCATAACAATCATTTGGCTGATGATTCTTAAGTAATTTGAAATTATCAAGGACCGCCAACTTAGTTTAACAGCTGAATTGAGGGTAGGAGGGACAAAAATAGCAAGCATCATTCACCACAATGTGTTTGAATGTTTCTTTACGTTTTAGATTTCCTTATTTCTAATACCCATCACTAAGAAATTTTCAGAGACAGCATTTCACTTTTGCAACACAGTACAACAAAGTGTACAGCATTTGTGGTGTGTGTGTGTGTGTGAAAGAGCTGAGTGCAGCTCCCCATCTGTTTTATTGCACTTCTCGGAAAGGAAAGATGTGCAGCCCAGTCGTATCAGGGTCTGCTTGGAAGCAAGATTTCCAGTAGAGCCTTTTCTTTTTCTCTCCCAAGTAAGGATGGCAAACCCAACACGGTACCTCGGGTTAAGTACTTAATTCGTTCCGGAGGTCCGTACTTAACCTGAAGCACCACTTTAGCTAATGGGGCCTCCTGCTGCTGCCGCGCCGCTGGAGCACAATTTCTGTTCTCATCCTGAAGCAAAGTTCTTAACCTGAAGCACTATTTCTGGGTTGAGGAGTCTGTAACCTGAAGTGTATGTAACTTGAAGCGTATGTAACCTGAGGTACCACTGTAATTTAAACTAAGCAAAAAATTTAATGTAATTTAAATGTAATTTAAACTAAGCAAGAAAAGCAAAGAATCCACAGAAAATGGGACAACAAAACAAAATCTTAAAACCAAGCATGTGTCTGAGGGAACAAGAAAGTCTTAGTCATGCACCCAAAGTTCAAAAAGGAGGGTGCCTGTCTAATTTCATGTGGGAGGGAGTTCCACAATCTTGGGCCCACTACACTGAATGCACAGTTCTTTGTAGTTATGAACTGTGAATCTGAGCCATGGGAAACAACCAACGAAGAAACGCCCCCCCCCCGCAAGATCTCAGTTATTGGGTTGGGATATATAAGGGATCAGATGATCCTTAATATATATTGAACCCACTTTCTGAGGGCCTTGTAAAGTTAAGCACTATTCTTTCTTGTATTCTAGTCTAAAGAAGAAACTCTAAAATAGATCCCAAAATGGACTTGCATTTTGTACTTTTTCGTTTGGAGCACTTTGAGCATGAGTTGATTTTTTTTATTATTAAATCACACAGATTCTTTATTACAGCCCAAAGACCCACAAAAACAATTTCGAAAGCAAAATACAGCAGAGTTGATGTTGTCTTTAAAAGTTTTCCAACATGAGACTCTTAATCTAAAGGTCATGGGTTCAAGTCTCACATTGGGCAAAAGATTCCTACAGTGCAGGGGGTTGGACTAGATGACCCTTGTGGTCTCTTCCAACTCTAAAATTCTATGATAATATGTTTTGCTCTTTCCCTCGTTCCCTGGCCCCCAATGCAGACCTTCAGTCTGTTTCCTTTGCAAAACACAAAAGGCAATTGCACAAAACTGACACAAGGGGGCAGATGTATACTGTCTATTTAATCAGATCCTTGTAATGAAGCTGAATGGTGAAACTTTAGGAATAATTGCTGATTGATTCAGGACAACAGCAAGAGAACAGCAAGAGAATCTGAAGAGGTGACCACCTTATCAGACACATAATCAAATGCTAACTATTTATAGTTAGCATGTTATTGTGTGCGCAGTCACTTGGCCTCCTCTGTCACTTATGGACTCAATGTTAAGACCGTGTTCATGGAAGACAATCTTGCTTGGCTACGAGTGTTTGCCAAAGAAGAAGTTATTGCCTTCATACTGTCACTAGTCACTGCTTCTTCTTCATCATCATCTAGATCTATATCATCTATATCATCTATATCATCTATATCATCTATATCATCATATCATCTATATCATCTATATCTATATCTCTCCCACTACTGAGTTATTGTCTTTTAAAATGGTGCTGAAAATGTTGGGGCAACTCTGCATTTCACCCCAAGAGCAGAAAAGAGTTGAAGCCAAGTGATTTTTAAATGGTTTGTTAACAAATTGGTTCTCCTCTCTCTCTCTCTCTCTCTCTCTCTCTCTCTCTCTCTCTCTCTCTCTCTCTCACACACACACACACACACACACACACACACACACACACACACAGCACTTGCAACCAGCTCTGCAATATAACCCACTCCCCCTGCTAAAGATGCTACCCAACAGATAATCTTGTTCCAGTCTATGTTTATAGAGCAAACTGAGCCATAACAAAAGCAGCTCTCTCCAGGTCTGACTAACCCAAATACTGTACCGGCTTCCAGCTGTGTTTCTGATTAGGTGTTCTATTGCCGATTTGAATTATGAAGAGCTGGAAACGTTCACAGTGGTTTTATATTCCTTAAAAATAAAAAGACTTGTTTTGTCTTGAGAGAGAACGCAATGTCCATCAGGAAATAAGACACACTTTCAGTGCAAACCTGCTATTCCCTTTCCCCTCTGCTGCTGGGTGTTGCCCTCCTTTCACTGGCTGTTTTAGGGTTCCATCTGAACACCATTGGCTGCTACACCCATGACTGCTGGCCACATTGGCTATGTTCTGCTGCCTCTACCCCTGCGGGGAATCACACATGATGAGAGTGCTGTGGGGCACCTAAGCATCTAGGTGGCCATTGCAAGAAACAGGCTGTTGGGCTAGGTGGGCCTTTGGTCTGTTCAAAGAAGGGCTCATGCAGCCTAGACAGCTTGGCCACACCCCTGTGTCTGCTCATTGGCCACACTCCCATTATGTGGCAATCCCACCAGCTGCACCAGGCACCACTGCTCCTATCACAACAGCCCTGTGTCATAGGTCAGACTGTGAGATGACAACTAGCCAGTGTGCTTTGTGGTTGTGTGGAGTTTGAACCCAGTGTCCTAGGTCCTAGTCCAACACTCAAATCTTACACTGCCTCTGGACTTCAGAAAAGAACTGGTAGCAGATTGATGGTTGCAGTGGATGAGGAATAAGTGACAGAGCCGGACGAGTGATGGGTGGAGAGGAAGATACAGGGAACATCTCACAGCTAAGGTCACTTTATGTCTCTCTCACATTCTGTTCTCTTTTTGGAAAAGTGAGAGGTAGCTGCTTGTCAGAGCTGTTCTTGCACTCCTTTCTTTGCTCCAGTCGCAGTTAACTTACCGGAGGTTATTTGTAACCATCATGCCGGTCTTGGTTTCCCCGTAGCATATCAAGCCGAGAATGGGTGTGATGAAGAAAAAGGTCACAGATGAAGGGAATGAGCATCTGAAAGCAAAGCGCCGCAGACTGTCAATTTGGACAGGAGCCGACACTGTTACGCAACCTCCTGTCTTAAACCTACCCTACTGCCAGTAAAAGAGGGAAACGATTCCAAAAAGCAGCATAGCAAGACATAGTAAAGCAGTGCATCAGATTTTCTTTTCCCCTGCACCATTTATTTCCTTCCAACAACTTGCACCAAGAGCAAACTTAAAATATTCCATTCTATTTTGACTAGCATTCTGGTTCCCCCCCTTTCATTTGCATACATTAGGTAAGCCTTTCTACCAAGCTAGACCTGCCAAGCGCTCTTCACTCTGAGCAAGCTGTTTTGCATTCAAACCTGCTTGGAACAGAAAACCTTCTCTTAATTCATTACAGCGCTAACATACCAAAACTACTCACGTAACAATGATTCCATTTGCTGATGCAAGGCAAGCACCAAATGCTTTGCATCTGGTCAACCGGTAGAACTTTAATTAGGTTTTGGAGACAGGACAAGGGGTAGCCAGGCTTTTAAGGTCGTTCTTAAAGTTGCAGAGTTGGAAAAGAAAAGACTAATACTATACTTCCAGGAGTGTCTCCAGCCGTGTAACTTCTGTAGTTGTTGGCATCTGCCTGTTTTGGGAGATGATAGAGGCGTGTGCCTTTTGGGGTGAAGTCAAACTGTTGGAAGGTTGCAGTGCCTGCTGTGGCTCTAGGGACTGATACAGGAGACACATGTTTTGTTGCAGCTGGGGCAGATGAAGGCGTCTGGTTGTGCTGCTGCATCTGCACCATGGCATTTCTTCTTCCTGTGCTTCTCCCAACAGTCATTCCTCCTCTGGTCCCTGCTATGGATGTACTGCTTGACTGCCTGTCTCCAGGTACTGTGATTGTCTGCAAAGGATTCCCACATAGCAAGGCTGATGTTGATAACCTTCATATTACATTTGCAGTCATCTTTGTAATGCAGAGTTGGTCTGCCAATGGGCTCTTTGCATAACTTCTACAGCAACACTTTTGTCAATGCCTACACAACAAAGCAGATATTTAACAGACCTGACTTTGGCAATTTACTTAATGAAGGTCGCTTTCTTGATCATTTTAGCAGTCTCCTTTTTCTGCAGAATCACATCTTAAAGCTAGCAAATTGCAAACTTGGAACCTCAAAAGCCCATTAAGTCTACCCCTGATCATATTGCAATACTAAAACTATTTAAGTCAGGGGTGGGGAACCCCTCCAGATGTTGCTGGACTCCCAACTCACATGAATCCCACGAAGTCAACATCTGGAATGGTCACAGTTTCCCCACATCTGTTCTTAGTCTTGGAAGCCATTATGCTGTTAAAGGCTGTGTGAAGAAGGACTTTCTTCTGTCTATCCCAAATCTTGCAGCACTCAGCTTCATTGGAAGAGTCCTGGGCTGGGTCTAGACACATCAAAGACGCGCTTCAGTTAAATGCATTATGAACTTCCGAAAGGGAAATCCTGTTAGCGAAAGACAGGACTTCACAGCGTCATCTAGTGTCACAATGTTTCAACACTAATAAAGTGCTTTATCTTAATGAATGCAGCTGAGTCCCTGTCTCTAATATAATGAAGAGGGGGAGGAGGAGGAGGAGGAGGAGGAGGAGGAGGAGGAGGAGAAGAAGAAGAAGAAGAAGAAGAAGAAGAAGAGTAGTTTGGATTTGATATCCCGCCTTTCACTCCCTTTAAGGAGTCTCAAAGCGGCTAACAGTCTCCTTTCCCTTCCTCCCCCACAACAAACACTCTGTGAGGTGAGTGGGGCTGAGAGACTTCAAAGAAGTGTGACTAGCCCAAAGTCACCCAGCAGCTGCATGTGGAAGAGCGGAGATGCGAACCCGGTTCCCCAGATTACGAGACTACCGCTCTTAACCACTACACCACACTGGCTCTCACCACACTGGAGAAAAAGTCTCTCTATCCACTTTCTTCACACCATGCCTAATTTTATACACTTCTAGCACAGCCTTCCTTACCCACCTTCCCCTGCCCCCCAGCCTCAGATATTGTAACCTTTCTTTGTTCTCTGTGTTTTGCAACTCCGAAAACAAACTGGAAAAGTTCCTCTCCCACCCCTAAGCCTGTCAAAAACAAGCTGACCTTACAAACCAGTACAGTATTTGTACAGCTCCCTTAGGTCTGGTGTACTGCCGTGATCAATTAGGGGGAGAAATGTATTGAGGGAAGCAAGAGGAAGCAACTTCAAATTTTGCATAACTTTGGACTTATTTGTTTATTTATACCCCAGGAAAATAAATCCCATGTGTTCATGAATGATTTATTTTACTTTCAGTGAAGCAGTGACCACCAAACTCGAGAAAGTGCATGCATTTAAATACATTAGAGAAACGACAAAATTAACATAGCATATGCCAAGACTCAAACAACGTCCCCCCCCCCTTTGCCAGCCACCTTTGAGAAGGACTGACTAAGAGGGTAGGAAGTGCTGCAATAAATGGAAAGCAGCAAGATTCTTTATCAGGCTTTACTTCTGAAATGTAAATGATTGCATATTTTTAGAACTGGCTCATGCCCTCATTAGAGGTGGGTGAGGAGTGAGATGTTACGGTTAGCATGTCACTTAATTGGACACCCAGCGTGCAGAATGTTTTAACATTTTAATTCCTGATGCAGAGCCTTTGCTTTTTTGACTGAATTGTTCCACTAATGCATAAATTACCGTATTTTTCCGTCTATAAGATTTAAGAAAATGGGAGAGATGTATCTGTGCATAAGACACCCCCTAATTTTTGACATTTTTTAGGGGGGAAACCTAGTCCTATACACGAAAAAAATGCGGTAATTTATATTTATCACACAAGGCAAAGCAGACCTTTTATCTCTTGCCCTGCTGAATCTGGAATATGAGGAATTGACTTCACTGTCCTGCTGTGAAATCTAGCACCATGGGAAGAATTGGTTTTGTATAAATGATGCTAAACTGTATCTTTGGCTTCCTCTTACAGTTGAAGTAATTGATGCATGCACTATATTATAAAAGGTAAAAAAAAGAGAGGAAAGGACCCCTGAAGTGTTAAGTCCAGTCAAAGGCGACTATAGGGTTGCGGTGCTCATCTTGCTTTTCAGGCCAAGGGAGCCAGCGTTTGTCCACAGACAACTTTCCAGTCATGTGGCCAGCATGACTAAACCACTTCTGGCACAACGGGACACTGTGACGGAACCAGAGTGCATGGAAACACCGTTTACCTTCCCGCCACTGCAGTACCTATTTATCTACTTGCACTGGCGTGCTTTAGTTGGCAGAAGCTGGGACAGAGCAATGGGATTCGAGTGGATTTGAGCCACCCATCTTCCAATCAGCAACCTCAAGAGGCGCAGTGGTTTAGACCACAGTGCCACCGACTCCCCAAGCTTTACCTTTTTATATTATAAAACTGTCCACAAGACTTTTGGGGCACATGAGTTGAAGGCACTTCCAAATTCAAACAGCAACTACAAACTATATGTTTATATATACAAATTCAATTTGGGACAGAGTAACCTGAAGGATGGCTTTGAGTTCTACCAATTTGCCCATGCCTTACAATCTGCTTCTGGGGCCCTGTTTGTATCTCCATTTCTGAAGCAGGGATAGGGAAGAAATTTGGTTCACATTTAAAGGCAAGCCTACCAAATTTACACAAACCGAAACCCAGCCATTCTTTGAAATTCACACTTCTCTCATTCTTTTGAGGCAGTTCTCCAGCCAAAATGCATCCATTGAATGTGCATATAAGTGCATGTGTTAGTCAATCTAACATTTAAAATGCATTATATTAGGGGAAACCACTTTGGAAAATGTGTATATTGGGCAACTGTGTATATACAATTTTGTATTTTAGGGCTTAAAACAACAACAACAACAAGCTGATGAGGAAATATGGAGAACTGAATTTAACATTGGAAAAATGAGATATGGAGAAGAACCCAAACTGACAGATTCACCCATCATACTTGTGAACACAATCAGGTTGGCGGGTGCAAAGGAGAGGGCTTTTTCTGCAGTGCCCCCCCCCATCTGTGGAACTCAGTGCCAAGTGAAATCAATAAATTTCCTTACACATTTTAAAGCAAACCTTGAAAACATGTCTTTTCTCCTGCTTTTCAGATTAGCTGTGGAAACCTCTGGTGCTGTTTCTAATCTGATGAAATTGTGCTTCATGATAGTACTGGCTTGTTTTTAATGTGCTGCCTATTTTAGGGTTATGGGATGTTTTAAAGTTTGAAACTGTTTCTTTTTTTTAGGTTGCTGTTGCACACTGTTTAGTTCATCCATTTATGTCTGCTGGTTTGTGAAGAAATTTTCCTGAAATGTGGGATAAAAATGTACCAATATTTCTTCTTTTTTAAGAAAAATCATAGCCGGGACTTTAAGTTCAGCTGTACCAACTCTAAAACAGTGGCTAATAGGACTGTGTCACATGGCAGGAGACATTGCTAATGGCGCAGCGGGCAGCATACCAGATATCAGAAGGAAAAGTTTGAATATGCAGAGGAAGACCCCTGGAATCCAGCCTTGAATACTGATTTTTATTTTATTATTTATCTATTAGATTTCTTAGCCACCTTTTACCATAAGGCCTCAGGGTGTGACCCAACAATAAAATATACATCTCTAAATGTATAACACACACACACACACACACACACACACACACACACACACACACAAACAAAAAACCCTCCTGGCATAAATTGCAGATATATGCCTCTAGAACAGTTGTCATTAAACATGAACAACAGGTACAAGTTGGGCTGCCCTCCTTGAGGAAGGGGAAACTAGAACTATGCAGATATTCAGATTCCACCTACAGCCACAAGAGTTTGCTGCAGTCTTATATTCTGCATTCTCCCACTTCAAGGTGAAGGCTGATGGCCTCCTGTCAAGTCACTTTTACATGACAGCAGCCCCACACTTCACACATAGCTGCCCAAACTCAGGCTTCAAGGCTATTTGATGGTTTTCTTTTGCAGCCCAGTCCACTCGAATGTTGCTTGTCATTCAATCTCCCTGCACCACACTCCCTTTCTTGCTTTCTTTCACCACTTTTAGCATTCAGTTCCCTCTGCACTAAATCACATTTATTGATTTATTTAGATAATTGATATACCACCCTTTGTACAAGCCACAGGGCTTTCTACAACAGGCAAGTTTTTTTTTTAAAAGCTATATAGGAACAGTCCTTCAAAAACACATGACGAATCAGCAAAGAACAATTCCTAATAGCTGCTGCAGCAACAGCAATTGGGATTCTCCTCCCCCAAACGCTTGTCAAAAAAGATGCATCTTAGCCAGCCACTGAAACGTATAATGAGATGGGTCCAGATGCACCTTGGTAGGGAGGGAGTTCCACATATGAGGAGCCACCACTGAAAAGGCCCCTTTCCCAGGTCCCTATTCCACACATGTCATAATGGTTAGGGACCATCTGATGAGCTTAAAGGCTGCTTGTGAAAGTGTCCCTCAGCTTTCTCCACTTGTGGTTATGCTGATTTGCAAGAGTGTCATTTAGCAAATGAAAAGGCAAGGGAGATTAGTAGATTGTAGCCTTTGGATTGTGCATGATGTGAAACACAACCATGTTCCGTCTTTCCCTCCAGTAACCTTTTCCTCAGGCAGATGCTAACCAGGACTCGGCTGCCTGACTTCTGGAGCTTGTGCTGCTTTTCCAGCAATTTCAATCCTCGCCGCAGAGCACTTCCCGGTAAACTGTGACTTCTCTGGAAAAAACTGCTCTCCTTGGTTAAATTGGCTTCCTTTACACTTTTGAGTCACCGTGTCGCAGATCTGTGGTTCTATTTCTCTCTCTCTTTTTTTTAATAACTTTTTTATTCAAAATTAAAACAAAACATATTATCCAGAAACATATCATCCTTATTCCCCCCCCCCCACCATCTTTTTGATGACTTCATTACTACTATAGCCCAAAGTTCTACAACAGAATTTGCTACCAAGAGATGTGATGTCCACCAACTTGGAAGAGTGAGGCTCAGTGAGGGAACACACACATTGTGTCCAAAGGGTCTCGGATCCAAACCCCGTCATCTCCCAGGTAAGGCTGGGAAGAGGCCACTATCTGAAACCCTGGAGAGCTGCTGGCAGTCAGTTTTGGTAAAACTGGAAGGGCTGGTGGAGTCCATTCCCTCTTAGCCCCATTGATTTGCAGGACCCTTTTGGGACACGACCAGACACCACATTCTCAATTACATTAGGGGGGCAGGATCCTCAGGGAGAATCCGTTGCCTCTACTTGGGTCAACCCTGAGTGCTTCTAGCTCCCCTCACTTCACCTGGGACAGGTTCCCTGGTAGTTTGGGTTCAAGGGCCTTCCAAATGGAGTGCTAAGGTAAATTTGTTGCCCATTCCATCCTTTGGCAGCACCACTCACTACTGACCATTAGTCTCTGAAAGCTGAGGTCCTCAGTATAATTGTGGGCCCCCCTGGCAATATGCAAGGCAGGCTGCTCCTAGTGGACAGCTACATCACTACAGGAACTACCCAAGTGCAGCATCTCAGCCTAGAAGTCCAGATCTAAAGTTTCAAGAGCTCTGGCTAACTGTGTATAATAATGCTGCCACACATTGTAAGTTTAGACTTGTATCTGAAGAGCATTCCTGATAGGAAAGCACTGTTGCCTGTCGTACTCACAGTCTTTAAAATGTTATTCCACTCAGAGGCAATATCCAGTTATCATATTGTAGAGACCGGAACAACCCTACATCAGGCAGACATTTCATTATCCCACAGGATATTAAAATCTTGATATTAAAGTTGCCAACGTTTCGATAACAAAAATGACTCTGCGAATGATTGCTCCTTTGAAAGCATCCTTACATATCATTTTAATACAGTAATATTTCATACACCATGGTTGCTAATATTAATTAGTGCTGTAGAGAGCGGGAGAGACTAACCTCAGCACAGGTGCAAAAATCGTTCTGAGTAAAATAATGAAAGAATAAGTGTCTCTATTGACAAATTGTCATGAAGACTTTTTTTAAAAATGCAGACTGAGGCAGAAATGTGGAAAACTGAACTGAAGACTGGGAAATTAGACTGTAATTGTCAGATCTGTCTATCCTTACACATGGTGGATCAAAGTGAGAGCATTAAAGTTCTTTGTAATTATAACCAATTCTGGAAATGTAACCAATTATAAACTGGTCAAGCAGAACACAAGAATTACAGTACCGAAAGATCAAGGTGACTTCAAGCGATTCCACCTAAAGCAGTGTTTCTCAACTTTGGGTCCTCAGATGTTGGACTACCACTCCCATCATTCCTGAGCTCTGGCCTTGCTAGCTAGGGATGATGGGAGTTGTAGTTCAACAACATCTGGAGACCCAAGGTTGAGAAAGGCTGACCTAAAGGTTTATTTTTTTTAAAAAAATAATATTTATTACTTTTCCAACAATTTAAACACTACAAAAAAGAAGAACAATACAACACAATACAATACAAAAACACTACACAACACTAACATTAAACTAACAAAACAAAACAAAAACAGTTTAAAACACATCAAATAATTTCAATATCTTCTCTTTCAGTCACTTATTTCCGCGACCTCCTCACACCTCCCTTTTTGTATTCCACTTCTGTTAATTGTTTCAGCAATTCCTTTCCATCTTCCTCTGTTTTCTATCCTATAATTATCTTAGCACATTCTAACCTTATTTTTTCCTTTAATACTCTATTAATCTATTTATACTTAATTCCTTATAACGTTTCTACTAAAGCCATATAACTTTATTCCAACATTTTTCTAGCATTCATTAATTTTACAGTATTTCCGTAAATAATCTTTAAACTTTTTCCAGTCTTCTTCCACCGACTCTTCTCCCTGGTCGCAGATTCTGCCAGTCATTTCTGCCAGTTCCATATCGTCCATCAGCTTCATCTGCCATTCTTCCCGGGTGGGTAAATCTTGTGTCTTCCAATACTTTGCGATGAGTATTCTTGCTGCTGTTGTTGCATACATGAATGACCTAAAGGTTTATTGCCCTTCGAATGCATTTGCATTGCTGAGAGAGGCCTTCAATAATTATAACACAGCAATACCACAATAAAGTAGAAACACCAAAACAAAGTAATCTAAACCAACTCAAAAGGTAAAAGCCCTAAATAGGGTGCTCCGCATACAACACCATCTGCCTGCAAAAGAAAGGTTTCCTGAAAATGAGAAGGTAGGAGATGGGCCTGCCAGCTCTGGCTGGAGCAGGAGCCCCAGGTGCAAGCGGAGAAGACGATGGAAGGCAGGCACCCACCCACCCACCCACCCTGGGGTCGAGGGGAGAGTTGCTCCTATTATGTCTCTAGACGACTAAGAGGAGGAAACCCTTCCCCTTCCCCTTCCCCTTCCCCTTCCCCTTCTGCAGAACCTCATCATGGATGGGGAAAAACATTGACCAAGCAGAGGGAGGAGCTGAGCAAGGGAAGATGGTACTTGGCACCAAGAACTCAGTACCACTTCTATAGGTGGGATCAGATGCATCCTTTCTGTGCAGCATAGGATGAAAGAGTCCCACGGGTGAACTTGCCCCCACCTCATTTTTAGAGGTTGGCAGGAAAGATGTGTCAATCATCAAGTCATCTTCCTAGCTTTTGTTCGGTTATGAACTTCTTGCTTTTGGGCCTGTACCTGGGATCCGTGATGGCTGCTGAGCCTGTATTGCTATTAACCTGAATTGAGATCTCTTCTTTATTTTCAAGTAAGAGTCACTGTCATTGTGTTTTTGGTTGGGAGCCTGTTGGAAGCCTGAAAGAGGAGCTATTTAAAAATAAAATAAAATTTTATTTATATCATAACAATCCACCAAAGACAAAAATAACTGACAACACAGGTTTAGTAACACCAGAAAGCAATATCACTAGCCTTCTGTGAGCCCCATAATGAACCAATAGGCCAGTAACAAGCCTGTAACATACAAGGCTGTGTACAGGGTAGTAAGAACAATCTACAAAGAAGCAGCAAATCAGGTGAATCGGGACAAATAACCCCTACGAAAAAATCTCTGGATATTAGGTTCTCCTGTACTGGAGTGAAAGAAAAGGAAACCAATCAACTTCAAAAGTGTATTCTGCAGGAGCGGACCTTGTAATATGGTACCCTGTGTGAGGCCAAAGTTTGATGTCCCCCCCAGCCCAAAACTGCCTTCCCAAAGGCAGGCATAGGAGGTTTGGGAAGGAGGCGGGCAGGCCCCAGGACTCAGCAAAGGGGAAATTGGTAAAAAGGTAAAGATAAAGGACCCCTGGATGGTTAAGTCCAGTCAAAGGCAACTATGGGGTTGCGGGGCTCATTTCGCTTTCAGGCTGAGGGAGCCGCTGTTTGTCCACAGACAGTTTTTCTGGGTCATGTGGCCAGCATGACTAAGCCGCTTCTGGCGAACCAGAGCAGCGCACGGAAACGCCATTTACCTTCCTGCTGGAGTGGTACCTATTTATCTACTTGCACTTTGATGTGCTTTCGAACTGCTAGGTTGGCAGGAGCAGGGACCAAGCAATGGGAGCTCACCCTGCCGTGGGGATTCGAACCGCTGACCTTCTGATCCCCTAAGTCTGCCCTCTGTCTTCTGTAATTTCACCACTGGCGAGTTTGCATTGCTGTGTGAGCTTATTCACTATCGCCAAGTACCAAGCTCTCATCATTCCAGCATCTTCAGACCTGAGCACTTTTTAAAATGGGAATGCAGCCAATAATTTTGTATAAATTATAAACAGAATAGTATGGGAAAGATTTAATATATATATCAGAGAACACCTTCCCAATTGTAGATAAATATATAGGAGACAACAGTTAAAATTAAAACACCACATTACAAATGGGGGGGGGGGAAGATAGGGTTGATTTAGATCCCAATGTGCCTTCACAGGCTCTTGTTGCCTTATTAGTCCTACTCTCAAAGTATACAGCAGGCAGAAATCCTTCTCTTGTGTCTTATTTGAGATAAAAGGTTGTCCTTGAGGTTCAGGAGCCAGGAACTAAATAGCAACCCACAGTTTAAAGGATTCAATATGAACAAAAATGAAAAGGGGAGGAAAAAATAGACAGATAATCCTACAAGATTCTGTTCAGAAGTTTCCTAGAAGCTAAACCAAGGATTAAGTTGACTTGTCTTTATTGAGATACTTTCAGACACAGACACATCCACGTATATGTATTGCTATGTATTCAGACTGGCTGCAGTTCTCATTCTGGGCCACCAGTATGCAAATGAAGGATTGAAAGTTGCTTTCACCGATTGGGTAGTTAGTTGGAATTTGTTACTGTTACAAGTTATTGAGCATTATGTAAGGCGGCCAGCTTCACTGTTGTTCAGAGAGACTTAGAGCAGTGCTAACTGCTGTAATAAAGAGCTGTTGCTTAAAGAGCTGTGTCTGTTGCCCATCTTTCCCACTATACAACATGTACAGTATAATGTCGTTATTGGATCTGGCTATGAATATAGCTCAGTTTACAGCCATGTTCAACTCAGCGCTGGGGTTTTGCAACAGTGGAGTGAGACAAAGCAGCTAAAACACAGCCTCATCTCACATAATGCCATTAGGATGCTTCTCCATGTTGCTGGAGCAGAATATTGTTCTAACTGGCAACACACGAGGCAAAACCGCACATAACATGCTAGTGCATGTAAGGGGGGGGAAAAACCAGACAGCTACTTCTGCTAGGAAAAGCAGATTCAGGAGAGGGTGATTGGAAGCAGAGCAGAGAGGAAGGTGCTTTAAGCACACATTCCCCATACATAATGCATGTGTCCATGATTATCAGCTGGAGCACGACAATACTGGACCGTCCTTTTATGCCAGGAACAAAGGAACTCAAAGAACAGGAGAGAAAACACACTGGAGAGAAGCAGTTCAAGTGCTCCGAGTATGAGAAAAGCTTCAATCAGAAGGGAAGCCTTGTGATACCAGAGAGAAGTTACACTAGAAAGACAGAGAGATAACTTAAGGCATAGGTTGTGAAGAAAGCTTCAGGCAGGCAAAAGGGAAACTTTGCCAAGCTTCTTCTTCTTTTTTTTAAAAAGCATCCAAGTATATATAACTGCCTATTTTGTTGTTGTTGAAGAAGGAGTGATTTATAAGATACTATTCAGCTATCATTCTGAAATGGGCAAGTAAAGATCTGTTATTAAACTGGCCACAAGATCATGGTCATTCCATACATGTTGATATATTGAAGTAGATAAGGGAACAAAATAATAGTAAGCCTTATGCAGTGGGTTATGTTATTGGAATTAAGTCCCCCAATTATATATTTTTATGTAAGCTATCTCAGGAGGAGCTTTTTGCCCTGAAAGGCAGCCTTAGACTACAATATTTCAAAAGAATTATCATCATCATCATCATCATCATCATCATCATCATTATCATCACCATCACCACCACCATCTAGGAATAGCTTCCCATAAGGTATCCTAGAATGAATTACGTTATAATAGAAATATATATAAAGCATGTTAAAACAACTGAGTATTAAAAAAACAATTGTTGTTGGCATCTGTCAGTCTCGAGAGACAATAGCGGGGTGCACCTTTTGGGGTGAGGTCAAGCTGTTGGACAGTTGCAGCACCTGCTGTGGCTGTAGAGACTGATGTGAGAGAGACATGTTCTGTTGCAGCTGGGGCAGATGAAGGCGTCTGGTTGTGCTGCTGCAGATGCACCACGGTGTTCCTTCTCTCCACGTTCCTCCCAGCAGTCATTTCTCCTTTGGTCGCTATTATGGACACATGACTTGACTGCCTGTCTGCAGGCACTGCAGTCGTCTGCAAGGGATTCCCACACGGCAGGGTTGAAGTTAACAGCCCTCATGTTACATTTGCAGGCATCTTTGTAACGCGGAGTTGGCCTGCCAATTGGCCTGGTACCGGAAGCCAGCTCCCCATAGAACATGTCCTTGGGGATCTTGCCATCTTCCATTCTGTAGATGTCGCTGAGACAGGAGTGCGAACATGCTGGGAATGTAGGCTTGGGAGAGAACATCTTTGTTTGAAATGCTGTCTGGCCATGAGATACCCAAAATCTTCCTGACGCAGCACATATGCATTGAGGCATTGCTCCTGACAGTTGTAAGTTGCCCAAGATTCACTTCCATAAGGCAGTGTGCTCAACACGCAAGCCTGGTGGACCCTCATCTTGGTAGTGGACATCCAAAAAACCTCAATTAACAGCTTACACATGAAAACAGTTCACAACAACATCCTATACATGAGATCAATCCAGATCCAGTGCAGTTGCCAACTGGGATAAAGGCCTCCATTTAGGTGGCTTGATGAAAGAAGAATTTATTCAGTGGACACTGAAAAGACAATAGAGAAAGTGCCTGGCTGATAGGAAGGAGTTGCAAAGGGTTGGGGCCACCACACTGATTCCGACATTGTGTGGAATGGACCTTCTGATAGAAAGGTGTCTGTAGAATGCTCTTTTCTGCAGAATGCAGTGATCAGTTGGGTATATCAGTTGGTGAGAGGATCTTTTAGGTACCCCAGCCCTCAGATGTGCAGGACTTTGTACACCAATACCAGCGTCTTGAACCTAGCCCAGTAGCTAACTGGCAGGCAGTTCAGTTCTTGCAGCAGTGGCATCATAGAATGGCAATATTCTGTCCCAGTGAGCAGCTGATCCACTGCAATTTGCACTAGCTGCAGCTTCTGCATCAGCCCAAAGGGAAGCCCCACAGAAAGTGTGTGAATGAGTGAATGAATGAACGAATGAACAAAGCTGTCCTGCAAAGAGTATTTTCACTTCCTTATACTTTTGGTGACCTGCAAAACTTTTGGTGAGTTATATATACACAAAAGTACAGAACGCTACTAAAAACTAGAATCTCTTTAAAGTGACAGAGTCAAAATACGAAGTTCTGCTTAAATCCATGGATGTGGTTTTATAAAAAATAGATGGCTTCAAACGCCCCTAGTGCTGTCCAATATTTCCACTGTATGTTTTCGCACAAAGGAGGGGGATTGACAGCCTGTCAGTTGGTTCTAGCCTTCAGCAGCAAATGTCAACCGCTGGATTCTACTCCCTTTCCTCTGCTTATGTATCCAAGGCTCATAATTTGTGATAAGCAACACCATATAAGACAAGTCCATCTTCTTGCTTAATGGTAATTCATTTTAATTGCTTATATTTTTTTTAATGGAAGATGCTGATACTTAGCTGTCAAATACAGGCTTCATAAAACCCCCTGCCTTTCTTTTGAATGAGCAACATTATGTTGTAGCACAAGATAAGCCATGTTTTATGCTCTTAGAGGTGTATGTAATGCTGACTTCTATTGCATACTATTTGCAAACAGCCACTTTCAGAGCAATGCAGCGGTTAGCATGGTGGAGGTTGGCATCTGCTGCTCGAAGCTTGTCAGGGTCAATGAGGTGAGGAGACTGCCCATCTGAGGAGGGCCTAAGACACTTTTCATTTAAAACACACACACACACAAAAGGTACAGGCCTACTCTGCAAAAATGATGCACAACAGAAAGACAGGAAATGCCAGCATTTACTTGTGGTAAGACTGAAAAACGGGGGGGGGGGGGGGAGGAAATGTTCTCAGAACAGTTCACGCTGACTTTGACAAACAGTGACAGAGTACAGTTCATATTGCTATCAGGTTAAAGCTCCAAGAGCTTATATTTCTCGATCTGTGCCAATCAGTGTCTGAAGCATGTCCCCTTGATACAGAAATATAACCAGAGAAGGTGCATGCGATAGTATTGGTTGTTTTAGTGAATTATGTGGTCTCTCTGAGGAGATGGAGCAGAGATATTGCCTTGTCATTGCTGCTTAAATACCACACTGGAGTTGTGAATGTAGGTTGAGGGCAAACATGCTACCTGTCCTTCTTTGTTTCTGTAATAAAGGGGTGGAGAACCTGTGGACATCCAGATGTTATCAGACTCAGCCTGAGCTTGGGTGGCCAAATGTTAGGGATGATAATTGGAAAGCCATTTTCTTCTTTGCCTCAAATGGCAAAATGTCTTGGACCGGCCCTGTTCTTAGTGAATGGCATGTGGATGCTTGACAAATGCTAAGTTTGTGATTCAACACCTCACGGCTCAATCAGCACTTCCAAAACTTTCAGCTATGTCTGTACCCCACACATGTTGCGGCGGTGCTCACAAATCTCCATATCTCAAAATGTCAACTCTCTTCAGTTCCGTAACAATTGATCAAACTGGCCTGCTTGATCAATAACGCCTGAGGGGTGCTATTGATGGTTCTATAAAGTTGGACAGGATGAAAATTAAAATGGATAATGGCTGGCAAGGGGATATTTGAAAGTGCAGGAGAGTGGATTGTGTAGTCCAGCGTTGCCAGTTCCAAGTGCTGGAAAGGTATTTCTGGTCAGTGGGGACAATGTTCAAGCAGAGTTGCTGGTTTGTTTGATGGTTCCAATCCACACAGTCTGCTTTTCTGAATGAAACAGACTGGGGAATTTAGGGATGCCCATCTCCACAGCTCAGGTAGCACCTAAACTGGCTCCAAGAGTGCAGGGCAGGAAGCGTCATGTGTGATTGGGGTGGCGGGTGGGGCGTTGTAGAGATTTCATATGTTCATTTCCAACATAGCTATAATCTCCATTCCGGAAATGCCCATTATTTTAGACTTGCTATATCACTGAGTTTAATTCTGCTGCATGACCCTAATTGCTTATAATTTGAGCAACAACTTCCTGGCCTGAAATGTTGTATGCACAACATCAGCCTGCTGCAGCAGGCAATTTTTAAGGATGGAAGTGGGGATTTATAAAAATGAAGGCTGACATGGCCAAAGCTGTAAAGTCCCAGAGGAGGTTCTTATAATACAATTTGCTAGAGATTAAAGAAACAGGGGGAGGGTCCCTATTGCCTGTCATGCTGCAGGAACAACAAACCCAGCAAGTTTAAAAATGATTAATGATGCCAGGATATGAAAAATGCTTGGTTTAACTGGGGTGTTAATAAATTATATTTAACAGGAGAAGCGTGAAGGATGGCTGTTGATATTTAGATGTATTCAGACTGGGAGGATGGAAAGGGTATAAATTAGTTGTGACATTTTAATTTTCACCAGTAACACTTGTGCTGAATATAGAGAAGATAAATATATAGTTTTCTTGGTTTATTAGGAAAAGTTGAGTCTATAGGATCTGTAGCAAAATAAAACACCAGGAAATATTTCTCTGAGAATACTATGCTCCCAACACACATGTGTTATATGTAGTAACGAACAGAAATCTAATAAATGAATAATCTGCATCCCATCATCAGTGTCAACAAATTCCATTGCTGGGGCTTATTACTAGCATTTGTTAATGTTTGCATTTGGTATAGTGCCTTTGAATATGGGGCTTCTATTTTTCGCTCTCATGTCTGTAATACCAGCCACTACTTTGCCCAATCATTATAAGGACTCCATTCTCTGGTTGCTAGGAGGGAGAGCATCTCAGGGCCCATATAATTTTGCTGATCTTCCTCTTCATAGTTAAATTTGACCCCAGGAACAAGAAGCACCACAAAGAGGGTCTCTCCTCATGATTATTCCTGTCTTTGATCCATCCTGCTTAGGGATAACAGAAGGTGTTTTCCATTCTGCCCTGTATTCACTGCAGATCTGTTTCCATCTTGCTGCAGTTTGTCTTCTAACAAAACCAATGTTAGTTGTCTCACTGTCTGCTTACACAACTTACACAATTAATTACATAAAGTATGCACTTATGTTTTCAGTATTCCAGCCCTTCGTTTCAATACAAAGGAAAAGAAAGGCAGATTGTGTGCAAGGACACGACATAATCCCCTCTGCAAACCATTTATGGCTTTAAATTGCAAGTCATTTCTGTTCCTGACCATCCCAGCTTGCTCCAGCCCTGGATTCCATAGGCCTGTTAGGATTTCGATGAATAAGTACTGAATCCACTGATTCTGTGACTGCATGATACCATACATTAAAACCCTAGCAGGCAAAAGCAGAAGCAAACTTCAGAATAACAGCCCAGCTTCAGTTTCCTCTCTTTAGAGGAAAGGGCTGGTTTTCTCCCTGTTCCAGCTTTTGTACGATTTCCGCATGGAACTTGAATATACAAGTCACATATGGCTTTATGGAATTTCATTCAACATGTGACTGCTTTACTAAACCTTAATTTTATTTATTTTTTGCTTTTATAATTCCCAGATGCCTCTGTCTGTGAAACTGGCCCTTTTATTAGTAACAGCTGTGCCAAATTTAGAGAGTGATTGCTGTTGTTAACTTCTCCCAGAGGCAAATTCTGAAATGGTTGAAAATGTCCCTAAAGAGGTTATATCGTTTGTATCTTTCTGATCCCATTTTGCAGCAGACGCCTGCGACAGGGCAGGATGCGCAGCAAACAGCCAGCCTCCCCGCCTATAGTTTCTCTCTCCACTACTGTATTTGTTCCAAGGTTTATGAACGTAATAAATTTCAGGGAATAAGTGAAGTCAATTCAGCCTATTAAGTTTCATTTTCTTTTAATACTCCAATCCCCTCAGGATGCCATTTACTGTAATTGTTTCTTAAATGATCCCCCAGTGTTTAAACTTCAGCGCCTCTGCTCAGAAAGTCCTTCCACGCAAACGTTGCGGAGGAAAATGGGACACATGACATCTGTTTCTGATTTGTTTTTCTTTACTTTGCAGTTATTGCCATTGTCCTCTTATCTGTTTTTGAGGAGAGAAAAACGGATAACAGCATTTGGCATCAACTGTACTACTTAAAGTTTAATGTAACTAAATCTAAATCTCCTCTAAATGGAACGGGCTATAAATCCAGACTTTACAGTCTTGTCTCATACCCTTCATCCTTGTTGGATCAATAGTAAAGTGCCCTTTGGTTGACCTTTATACTTGGTATATTTTGTGAGTGCTGTACCAACCAAAATGCATCATGAAGAGTTTTCTCCAGGATTGCATCCCTCTGCCACCATCAGACATTCACTAGGAACAGATGCAGCTTATGAGCAGAGCAGCCCAATCTCTGAGCGGTGAGAGATTTCAGGGGCTCCAGAGCATACCTTGGAATGAAGGTCATTGGAGACGAGTGGCATTTTCTGTGACATAAGGCTCCTCCACAAGCCAACCTCATTTCCCCCCTCCCTTCACTCTCCCCATTAACACATGCCTAGAGTGATAGACTAGGGCAATATCAACAGGCTTCTGGGACTTGCTTTGCCACGAGATTTTGGGGGGCTGATCTGGGAGTTTGGATCCTGAGTGGTTGAGCAGCATTCAGAATGAGAACCAGGAGACTGAGAGGTGTTCAATGGGGACGTGTGTTGGAAGCAGTGGCATAGGAAGGGGGGTGGAGGGGGTGGGCCGCCCCAGGTGCCACTCTGGGAGGGGTGACAAGATGGCCGTCCATACGAGTGCCGTCCATATGGGCTGCGACGCCCCGGGTGCCGGAGAGGGTTCCTCCGCCACTAGTCGGAAGGCTTTTATATCAGTATTTGTGCATTATTAATTTGCACTAATGGTTTTATTGTGTGTTTTTGCAACATTGCTTACAGATATGTTTGCGTTGTAAGCGATACAGAAATTGTCTAAATAATAATACAGTGGAACCTTGGTTTTTGAGCATCTCAGAAGCCAAACGATTCGGAACCCGAACACCAAAAACCTGGAAACGAATGCTTCCATTTTCGACCGCACCTCGGAAGTCGAACGGCTTCTGAGGTGCCTTTCTCCATTTTTTCAATGGAATTTGCCAACTGCCCATTGCACCTCAGTTGTAATAATAATACACTACAATATTTATGTTTGGAGCTGTAATATGTTGACGTTTTGAGGAAACTGATGGTTCTGTTCTCTCAAAATGTCATTTCTATAAACAAGCCATCTCGTAATTGAAGGAAACAAATTTCCCTCATTCTATAGTTCAATTTGCCCCCAAAGATTTACCTTAAAATCTACAGTTCAGCCCTGCCCCCCCCCCCAATTCAAAGTCTCCTCATGTCCTTCAGCTGCTTGCAGACTGGCCTATGGATAACACACCTTGAGGCCACCAAGGCTCACCCAGATAAAGAAGGCATAGAGAATGGGTTGCAGGTAACGAATTAACGTATATGGGATGGTGGCAGAAGGGGAGAAGCGGAAGAAACATGCCCCAGGGGAATGATGGTTGCATAAGACAGTTTTCTCCCATAGCTTACAGATAGCTAGTAGCCACCTGGTGCTGAGTGGGGTAGGAGAGTTATGAGTGTTGACATTTACCAGCTAAATTATTGGGTTCTGGTTTCTAATGAAAATGGCTCTTTATGCCAAGAGGCTTCAACATGACACCCAGGCGAGATTTTCTCTTCCTTAACTTCTCCCCATTATTTCTGACTTCATTCTTACATGTCACATTGAAGAACCAGTCATTTTGGTCATGCACAGATTCTAATGGCTACCTCTGCAGATGGATAATTGTAACACCAATGCCAAAAGGGTTTCACCCCAATGCAAGAACTGGCTGGATGTGAGATCTGGGCCAGCAAAGAAACAAACCCTCTCTTCTTTGACTCAGTGGCATTTAATTATGGGTTGGGTTGAAACCAGGCTATTTCCTTTTCTCACAGTCAATTCTACTGGTGCAGGCTTTTAACCCTGGCCCTTTGTAACGCAGACGTGGACATATGGAAAGAGATGCAGAATTATTGCTCACTTTGGTTTGTTCTCCATAGGTCTCACCTTGTATTTGGAGGAACATTGAGGTTCCTCATCTCAGGGAAGTTGTTTAGGGCCCGAAGTTAAGGTCAGCTAGCAAAACAACACAAAATCAAATGCAGATTCAATGCATAAGAAAAAGGGTGCTAAAACCTAACCCATTCTTAAAAACAAAATAAAAAACCCCTTCAATTTTCACAATAATACCCTTATTAAGTGCAATGAAAGTCACAAAAATATGTGGCAAACTTTCCAATGGACTGTAGGGTTTTCTTTTCAATGTACCAACATGTCTGTGTTTGTTTTTTTATGATGTTTCATAAAGTTACTCTTGATACTACTTACATATCTATGAGGCCTTTGCATCTGCGTCCCCTAAAATTTAAGGGTATCTTAAACAAAATACCACTATTTATTTATGTATTTAATAATACATAAGCACACATTTCATCCTGGCAGTGCTCAGTGATGGGGCGCTTAGCATTGGCAGCAGGATGGCATTCTGTGCCCCTAGACAACTCTCTGGGCCTGGACATATATATTAATATTCATGCACCTCACATTTAAGTAGCATAACATAGCATAGCATAGCATTGTATAGTCACCTGGTCTAACCCCCTAAAATGCAGGAATCACAGCATGCTTCTGTTTGCCCATGAAAACAGTAGAGATGGTGATGTTACCAAAAGCAAGTAGTGAAACTCTTCTCTGTTTTCCTGTCAGTCCAAGGTTTATTCAACTGTATGGTTAATGTTAATCTCACTGCAGGAGCCAACCCTGCTATGCAGCAGGGAGCAGATGGGGAATAGATGGCAGGAATTGTGTCTAAATGGCGCAGCAAGACTTTTGAAAGTGTTAGCCTCAGTGCAGCAGTTTCCCCTAATACAAGGTGTTTTTATTTCTTATTTTCACTAATGTAGATTTTCTATGCATGCTTTAGGTGCAGCCTATGCATTTCTGTATATATTACTTGGCTGGAGAACCGTGCTGCAAAATTCAGAAAAGTTTGAATTTTGAAGGCTGGTTGTGTTTCGGCTTGCACATTGTTTTGGAAAGTGTGTGAATTAGGAAAGTTTGCTTTTAAATGCAAACCAAATCAAATTTCTCCTTTGTCCCTCCTTATGCCATGTATTCTTAAAAAGTGGTGCATAGCAGAAGACTTCAGCTGTGCAAATGCGAGGAAGTGAAAACATGCACTGCCATGCTTAAACACACCGGGACAGTGGGTGGCTTCTTCAATTAAGCTTCCTCCACATGCTGCACTAAATTATGTATATGAAATAAATGCAGACAATTCCTACATCATTTATCCTCAGCACACAGCTCTCTCTCTCCCTCCCCCCTCTCCCTCCCTCCCTCTTCTATCCATTAAATTAGATTTAAATTGAAGGTGTTTAGAACAACCTCCCCCACTCTGTTACCCCCCCCCCAAGTTCCTTCATTTCCACAAGAAGGCCTGTGCTGTTACTCCAGTGTGACAAGTTAGATAATGTTCTGCCCTCTCCAGTTGGACTTTCGGCACCATTTTTGACTAGACATCCTGAAATGACATAATGAGGACCTTCAAGAGGCAATTAATAATGCCCGTTTAAAATACTGAACTGCAAGGTAATGGATAACTGCAAGCTCTGGAGGAACAAACCTCTTCTGCTAAACAGACGCTGGACCATATGGAGAGGCTGTGGGTAAAGTCAGGTGAATGTTAAGAAGAGTCATTTTGCACAGCTCAGTAGGGCTGGGCGATATCAGCTTTTCAACATCGCGGTGTATCGCCAGCCAAACATCACAGTTTGACAATACAGTGGTACCTTGGGTTACATATGCTTCAGGTTACTTATGCTTCAGGTTACAGACTCTGCTAACCCAGAAATAGTACCTCGGGTTAAGAACTTTGCTTCAGGATGAGAACAGAAATTGTGCTCCAGCAGCACGGCAGCAGCAGGAGGCCCCATTAGCTAAAGTGGTGCTTCAGGTTAAGAACAGTTTCAGATTAAGAACAGACCTCCGGAACGAATTAAGTACTTAACCCGAGGTACCACTGTATATCACAATGTTGAAAAAATGAGATGCATTGCCCTCTGCCCGCAAGACACCAGATGAAACTGTCCCAGCTCTCACCTTGAGAGCTGAGGCGGTTTCACCCAGGCTCGCAGGCTGGGACAATGCAGTTTGTTTGCGCCACTCAGCTGAGGGGAGGGAACGTTCACCTGCTTGCGAGTGGGCAAAGCATCAGGGTTCCTTTAACTGCTCACTGCGGGGAGCGACAACCGAGCTCCCCTAAGCTGAGCAGTTTCCCAGAGCCTCCACCCTGCCGCCGGCTTGTGGGAGCCAGCGCTGGGCTGGGGGCTCCTTTAACTACTTGACTAAGACAAGGACAGCTACACACTCCTCAGTCAAGCAGTTTAAAGATGCAGAGGAGGAACAAGCTGTTTCTCCCTCTCCGTCATATGAGGGCAGAGTGGAATGGTGGTTTCACTCAGTGATATATCGCTGATGAAGCCGCCGCCACTTCTGAGTCCCTCTGCTAGCAATGCCAACTGGAGGAAGGAACTCTTTTGACTCCCTCCAACGGATGCTGCTAGCAGAGGGGCTCAGGAGCGGTGGCGGTTTCATCAGTGATATACTGCTGAGTGAAACCGACAACACGGTCTGCTCCTCATATCGGTCCTGGGCGATATATCAGTATTTTGCCCAGGCCTACAGCTCAGTGAAGAGGCTGAGAATGTTTTTAGATGCAACTGGGGGCAAATTTGCTTGCTACTTCCTCAGATAGGCCTAAATTTAGTTCCAGAACAATTGTTAGATTAGAATCCTCAGCACTCACATTAGGAAGTGAATCCCATTCAGTTTAGTGGAGCTTACTTCTGAGTAAACATTTTCCTGTTGCTCTGTTGTTAGACTGGAAGGGTTTGTTTACCTGCTGTTACTTAGCTCCGTGGGGAAGACAAAAAACAAGCAATTTTAAAGTTAGAATGAAATTAAATGAATTGGAAGCCATGCCAATAGATTGGGGTAACAGGGAAAAGGGAGCTGAGCACACTCTGTTTGCAGGCCGTGAAGACAGGCATTTTGATGATGGGAGAAGAAAAATAAGATAGATATATAAACTTTATTCGCATTAGCCAACGGCCATAGCAACATAAACCAAGCAATATATACAATTAAAAAGACAACAATGGGTAAAAAGGACAATCAGATGACCAAGATTATCATTCAGATAGTGGCCCTTAATCTCACTGCACCCTCAATAAACCTAGCAACCTTTGCTGTTGTCTGATCATTTTGATCTGATTAAAGAAAGAACAATGTGGCCGCAGATGGGCAGCCTAGGATGGTAAGTAAGAGTGGGGTGATGATCTCATTCCTCAGGTCTTTATAAAGGGGACAGGATAGGAGAACATGAGCCACTGTTTCCAGATTGCCATCTCCACGTGGGCAGAGTCGTTTCTCAGTTGGAATCTTTTGGTATCTGCCCTCAAGTACGGCAGAGGGCATCACATCCAGTCTGGCCAGTGTGAAGGCACGTCTGTATTTTGGGATAGTTAATTTATACAAATATGGTGCCAGGGAATCAAACTGAGAAGGGGGGAAAAAGGCACACCAAGGACAGAGTTTCTTTATAATGGCCAGATCATTCTGTTGCTCTAAGTCCTTCAGACGCTGTCCAGTTAGCCTTTTTGCTTTAATAAAGCCCATCGTGAGAAGAGAAGAAAGATAAAATGGGTCAAAAGGTTTTGCTGGGGTCTGGGTTTACTAGCCACAGGGGCAGGGGCAGCCAAAGCAGCTCCTCTTGGTGACTTTCCGTTGGTGACATCATTCACCTTTTCCCAGAAACCCCCTCTCCATGATGTAGCATCGCACCAAGAGGGATTCAGTGGGGAAATGGCAGCCCCCAACAGCAGCTGCCATGTTGTTTCCCAAAAGTCTCTTCTGTGTGACGCTGCATCTGACATTTTTGTAAGTTTGGATAGTGTGCTATACCCTCTCTGAAGTTTCTAGGGATACTTGCTGAACAGGACTTATTTGTACATAAACATTATAGGAGAATCTTGGCCAGTGGGGAGAGTACTTCTGGATAATATGGCATGACGTTAAAGTGATTTGTGGAACCTTCATTTCAATTCTGCTTCCAGCTAATTGTGGAATAGCAGTGCCTCCACAGTACTAAAGAAGCAACCTCTGGGCCATAGGGAAATGGATTGAAATTAAGCAGGATTGTTGCGGCTCTGAAGACTTAAACCTTTTGAAAAACCCAGTATGCCAGACATGAATGAGATCATTTCAATATGTTTGCAATAGGATGCCAGTTTTAAAGGGGAGGGGTGAATAGGCAGTAAAATGGCTGCCTCTTGTGTCTTTCACTTGCCCTCTGTGTCTTTTGAAAAGCTCTGCCTTAATCTCTAGTTTATCATTTGCCCTCCAACACTGTTTATTCTTAAAATAAACAAGCTGTGAGCCTTCCGAGAGTCCTACAAGAAACGAACAGCTTGCAAAATCCCCACCAGAGTGCAAAGTAAGCAATTAAAATAAGAATACTTTCCTATTATTGCTCAGGACCTCTAATGCAGTTTCATGCCCTGAATCACAGAGCTCTGTGTAACTCGGCATAACATCTGCCACTTTAGCTGAAAAAGCGAAATCTCCAAGATTTATTGAGCAAAAACATCTGATCTGGCAATATGTTGTGATCTAATACAGCAGAGGTGAGCCTGAGAGGAATGCCGCTTCCCCATCCCAGACCGGGATGGAAACAATTTTTGAGATAACTCAAGTGAATAACATATTCTGCAGAAGTTATAGCCAATGGCCTCAGGAACCACTGGAAGGTGATGGACTAACATATGTGGGGATGATAAGGTCATCCCACAATTAATAACATCCTTTACTCAGCAATCCATTGAACAGAGGCAAAATCTTCTTATTTCATTGGAGCCAACACTGAGGCTAGTCTAGAGCTGGCTAGAAATATAAATATGGGGCCAGTGGAATTATTTGCGAATAGGACAAGGAACTTCTGAGGTTCAAAAATAGGCCATTGTAGAGATAGCATGATGTCTGGTGAAGAGGTAGATGTTGGCACAACAAATAAATAAGTTATAAAGTGAAGACAAAAAGTTATCATAAAAATATTTGCCCAGCTTACTGGTGCTACTTTGAAGGGGCTTCATATACGCTATAGCTGCACTGTCAGGCCCACTTTTCATGGGTTCACCTTATAGCACAGCTTCAGTGATTAAGGCCCAGAACCACCTGCCCAGAACCTCTTAGTGGAGGGCACCAATTTCAGTGAAAATACTAAAATGGAAGACATGGTTGGACCCACTTGGTGTTAAAGTCACCCTGAGGGGGGAATCCATTGAAAGTTAGTTGCAATATGTGCAGGGAAATTTTGTAATATTGCAGTAAAGTTAGTTCTTACATTGTAGGATTGTAAATCTGTATGGATCGAATACCTAGAAGCCATAAGAACTACTACCCTCCACCCAGGAGGTTGAAATCTATGTCCAGATTTAGATGAGTATCCAAGTTCCAGAAGTCCAGAAGAAACAAAGAAGAAACTAGTCAAAAAAACTTGTAGGAAGTATGGAGTCTTTTGTAATCATTCTTTGCTGCACACATAATAAAGCTGTACCAGTAAGATGTGAACGAGTCCTTACATTTTAATCCATGTGCCAGTCTGTTACTGAGTTTTTGAGCAAGTGCTAATTGCCAGACTTTGGTATAGCAGTTTATCAAAGACTCCCCCTCCACATTTCCCCAATACTTAGCTATAACAAGTCATGCTGTGAATAGTAAGTATCCAACGGCTTAAAGCGCAAATCTGTATTTTCTACACACACACACACACACACACACACACACACACACACAGCTTTAGCAAGGCCGACTCTGGGGATTTAACTGCTTTTCTGTCCAGTTATTTTATGAATTTCATTGAACATGTCCCAAAATTTAGCTACCTTTTCCACAGGCCCACCACACTGTTGTGTAATATGCAGAATTATTAATAATAAAAATAAAAGAATATCCAGCAACAAATTGGAACAGGAGAAATGTGTTCTGTTTAGATTGGGAGAAGCAGGGAGGTCAGGGCTGTGCAGCACAGAATGCTGCTGCCAGGAGGCTATTGCTCCAGCTCTGCCTCACCAGACAAGCCACTCCAGATTTAGACAGTATAAACTACTAGCACCATTTACCTGAATAAATTATGTGAAACTGACCAGGGCAAGCATATCTTTGATGCACTGCCATGCTAAGTGGAAGCCATGATGGATTTCCTAACACGTGTGCAGGCCCAGAAAATCAGTGCTCCTTTCAGATTATCTTGTCGCAGGAATATTGTTTCCATAACAAACACTCTCTTGGTATTATCGCGTTTCCGTAGCACTATGTTATACGAAGAAATGCAGCTCCGCCACCGATGAGTTCGCCATTAGTCTTGGTTTTCCATGCCTATACATCAAAGCAATTTGTACTGCAAACACAAGCAAAGGGCAGCTTCAGCAAGCACAGACATTCATGGAACAAACAGCACAGCGCATTAGTAGGCAGTGGGCCAGCATGCTCAACGAATGCTCTCAGGATCAGGCAAATATTGGCAAAGCCCAAAGCAAACTGAAATGACTAAAATGCAATGGAAGAGGAGTGCCACAGATCCTGCGCTGCGGCGCAAGGGAGCAAAATCAAGCCACCTCTGCATTTAGCGAGAGAAGCGCAGCGAAAAAGTCTCCAGATTAAGTGAATTGCAGCTTTTAATGTTTAAAAGGTTATTGTATTTTAGTGTTTGGTTGGAAGCCGCCCAGAGTGGCTGGGGAAACCCAGCCAGATGGGCGGGGTATAAATAAATTACTACTACTACTACTACTACTACTACTACTACTACTACTACAAATGGGCAAAACATAATGCGATGGATAAAGAGAAGATTAAAAATGAAAGGGAAATCTTTGGGTGTGTGCTTCATACACACAGGAGCCAGCCTCTAGGCGCTGAGGTCACTTCAGGGACCCCAATAAAATATTTGAGAGGCCAGCCCCCCAAATTGATAGGTGTTGCCATTTAAATGGTGTGCATGCACCACATCTAGATGGGGCTTACTCTCCCCCCCCCCCAATATTTTATCCTAGTTGGCCCATTTTTCTTTCTGAAGCAGGAGTGAGGAATGTCCAGCCCAAGACTGGTCAATGAGGCCATTTCCCACAAACAATGTGCATTTGTTAGTCAGCTGCCATCACTCATGATGTCAGCTGATGGACAGGAGGACACGGTTCAGTTCTGCCTTGGCTGTCACAATCATATGCATGCCTACTCAAAAGTAACCCCGCTTAATTTATGGGACCTATTCCCAGGTGAACGAGGATAGGACTGCAGCCTCAGTCTCCTTTTTCATTTTTTGGGTAGTTTTGCTGCCAGACCTCCCATGCTCCTTTTGTCCTTTGAAATAAAATAGGTTGCCATTCTATTTCACACCAGCAGCGCATGACCTATCAAGAAAAGCTGCTCTATCTAACAGTTACCATCCTAGCTAACACTACTGAGCATGACAATACGAAATTTGCCAAAAGGCAATGGGGGCTATATGACAAGGCTCTCTTTGTCATTTCCCCCCTACACTACAATTCTATCTTTGCAGCGACAGCACAATCAACAGTGGTTTGTTTTGTTTGATGCAACTCTATGAGTCCCTGGGGAGACTTGCCCATCTTCCTGGCATGCCAATGAATCCTGCTATCTGAAAGCAGTTGCGACTGCAACATGCAGGGCAGAGAATAGCAGATCAGGGAGAAGCATGAATTATGGGTTTCATTACTTGTCATCAATGTATCAGTGACTAGCTGCAGCAAATGGATTTAACGTGGTAATTTGTAATAAAAAGTATTTCAGGTGTTTGCAAATGATTTTTGCAATTAACCAAGTGTAATTATATTCCATGAGCAATGAAAGATGGTCTGCAAACCAGAGAAAATACTCTCCCCACCGGCTTATAGCACCAATAATTTATAGCAGTGTTGGGGAACCTGTGGCTCTCTAGTTGTTGTTGGGCTCTAATTCCCATCAGCTGCAGCTGGGCATTGGGCCAGGATGCAGTTCAACAACATCTGCAAGGCCACAAATTTCTGATCTACTATATGCTAATACCTATTTGAGGTCAGGTGAGGTGAGGTAAGGTGAGGTTAGGTTTCTTTTCTTTTCTTTTCATTTTTCTTTTCATTTTTCTTTTCTTTTCTTTTCAAAATTGCACCACCAATATACAGCAGAGAAGTACTGGCAGATTCAGGGTAACCCTGAAACTTGCAGAAATAGAAAACATAAAAGTGGGAATCCCAATGCACCCCACAATAACCACATGCACTGTGACTCCTTCCCAGTCTAATCTACCAGGTTGTCTAGCTGATGTGTGACATCTACAACCTTTGCACCAGGGGGGCAAGTCACCATGTGGTCTACACACGCATCACAAACCACAGTGTCAGTTGTTTCTAATGTCTGAATCACTCACTAGCAGAAGCCACCAACACCACCTGCCAAAGAGTACCCTTGGTGCAAAAGGATAGCTACTCAGCCCCTATGAAATAGGTCCCTCCTAAGGGATCATTTCCTTCTTCCTCAGGTGACATCCTCCATCCCCAAGTTTGGGAATTTTATTGCTTCCAAGCTGGCGAAATACACTGCAACTCTTCCTCTTGCTATCTTGTCCAAATCTCACTGGACTGGAAGGGCTGGAAGGAAAATACGCTGCAGCATGATGTGCATTTTCTGTACTGGATACAGTGTGTGTGTGTTTGTGTGAAATCAATTGGACAGGGTGTAAAGCTGCTGTGTTTCCCCTAAATTGATTGTAAGAGGGCTGGAGCCTTACAGATATTACACTTGAATGAAAAATCACATACTATAATGTGAAGTATATATTCTTTAATGGCTCACCCAGCAGCACATGAGCCGAGAGAGAAGCATCAAACCACCCCATTTCTAGACTTGTTTCAGATGTATTGCTGTTAAAGGCTTTTGTTTCCTGTTCAGATTGTCTGTGGTCAAGGGAGCAGGGAAGTTTTAGACTAAAAGGCCTCTTCATTTAAGATACTTTAAAGGTATCCCTAACAATGTAAAGCAGAGCTGCCTTCCATAATCCAACTCCCAATGGCCCAATGGTCAGAGATGATGGGGTTCTCGCAACATCTGGCGGGCCACAGTTTCCTCACCCCTCGCATAGAATGTGTCTGTGCTAAACAGAAGCATTCACAGGAGAGCAGGGCTGTAAGTAGGAATGCACATTCAGTGGAATTATATTTTTTCTCAACTAACGGTGGGATCACAGCCAGGTACCATCTATCATATGATGGCAATACAGTGGAACAGAAGTTCTTGATATCTAGGCAGATCCAGAAGCTGGAACAGACCAGGAATTGCTCCAGCAAAAGACAAGGGTAGTCTTCAAATGAACTTACCCATTTCTCCCCATAACTACTGTCATTCATTCACCCATTCCCTTCAGCCCTCATAATCTTTGAATGACTATGATTCTGTTTGCCCCATCCTTAATATTGCCATTTCCTGTAGCATCCAAAGGCATGGAAAGCTTTTCAAACCTCCTTGTGCTGCCTTGTGCCATTTGTGTTCCTTTTTTTTTGGCCACACACCAGATTGCAAAGGTAATATTTGGGTCAAGGGACAGAAGAGCACACTTTCCACCTAAACATTAGGAAGAACTTCCTGACAGTAAGAGCTGTTCGACAGTGGAATTTGCTGCCAAAGAGTGTGGTGGAGTCTCCTTCTTTGGAGGTCTTTAAGCAGAGGCTTGACAACCATTGTGTCAGGAGTGCTCTGATGGTGTTTCCTGCTTGGCAGGGGGTTGGACTCGATGGCCCTTGTGGTCTCTTCCAACTCTATGATTCTATGATTCTATGATTCTATGATTCTACTTTTACCCTTCGATTCAAGGCACTTATAAATCGCATATGGACACTTGAGATGTATGAATGCCCACACTCACCTTTCCATAGGCAGGCATAATTTATGTGCCAGCCTCCTTCTCAGAATAATTTTGCCTTCCTTTTTGCAATAAGTACAGTTTTCATGTTCACTTGGGGGACATCTCTTATCTCACTGTCTGCTTCTGCTGTGCTTTGTTCCCGTCTTGCTGCTGTTCCCGAGCACTGCCAGGAGTTTGCCGCCGCTGGAGAAGAAAGGCTTAATGAAATTCAAAAACTTTCGGTGCATTCATCTTATTTACGATCAAAGGCAGCGAATGAAAAGGAAAACATTTTTCAAGGGGGATGTTGACAGGTTTTGAATCAGTCATGTGGTCAAATGTATTTTGCTGCAACAAGAATCGTATCAAGGGGACCTCGGTGGCAGGAGACACATTGGATAGCTTTAAACTTTTAAAAGATAGCTATGCTTCTGATGGAGAATGCATTCCCCCCCTCTCTTTAACAGAGGTTTCTGCACCTGCCAGGCATTAATTCAACAGGTGTAGAGACATCACCTTGCCAACAAAGGTCCGTATATTTAAAGCTATGGTTTTCCCAGTAGTGATGTATGGAAGTGAGAGCTGGACCATAAAGAAGGCTGATCGCCGAAGAATTGATGCTTTTGAATTATGGTGCTGGAGGAGACTCTTGAGAGTCCCATGGACTGCAAGAAGATCAAACCTCTCCATTCTGAAGGAAATCAGCCCTGAGTGCTCACTGGAAGGACAGATTGTGAAGCTGAGGCTCCAATACTTTGGCCACCTCATGAGAAGAGAAGACTCCCTGGAGAAGACCCTGATGTTGGGAAAGATGGAGGGCACAAGGAGAAGGGGGCGACAGAGGACGAGATGGTTGGATAGTGTTTTCGAGGTTACCAGCATGAGTCTGACCAAGCTGCGGGGGGCAGTGGAGGACAGGAGTGCCTGGCGTTCTCTGGTCCATGGGGTCACGAAGAGTCGGACACGACTAAACGACTAAACAACAACAAAGCTTTCCCAGTACTTTCCTCTAGCATAGAAATGATGACGGGGGAAGTGCCAGACACTGAATTTCTGTCTGCTAGGCAACTCTCGAGGTACCAGGAGCTCTGCCTGGTAAATTGTGTTGGCAAATTGGGAGGTGGGCTTGCAGCAAAGGTTCAAATCTTCCCACTCAGCCATGGAGCTCACTGAGAGGGAGGGAGGGAGCAGTGGTGGATTTAGGGGAGCATGACATTTTGGTCACACTGGGTGCCAAGCCTTGGGGGTGCCACAACTATGAGGTAGAATGGCGCCAGAGGGTGAGGGAGTAAATTTTGGTACTGCACAGGGCGCTGCTGGAATTTGAGACCCCAAGGTCTCTGGAGAGAGAGTGTGAAATAAATGTAATCAATGAATTTCACAAATATTGCACTCATCTGAGGTATGTGAAATGGCTTCAGGGGTGGAGAAATCTGACAAAATCTGATGTTATGAGAGACGTGTGTCCACTTTTTACACACCATTGGAAGCCCAGGATGCACCGCCAGGAGCCCAGAACCTCCCAAAGGTGAAGCCATGCACTCTGTCTGAGCTCACCAGCCTCTGTCTAGGCAGAGAAGAAGCACTTCATCTTTCTAATGAGATGTCAGCTGCTAAGCAGTGAGAGGAATGGGGTGCTGATGGAGGTGGTGGAAGAAACGTTATATGGAATGAAACCTTTTGTAATGGTTGGGGAAAAGGTGTGACACGAGAGCATCCCGACAGTCAGCTGCTATAAGACTTGCTGATTTAACTACCTGCTGTTTATCAAGTGCTGATACAGCACCTCACAAATTGTATTATTCTGCTGATGTTGCAGAGAGATGCACACAAACATGAACATATTTTGAAACGGAAGTCTTAGAGTGGCAAGGTTTGTTAAGTTGACATATCAGCTGAAAACTAAAGATCCATTAGGTCAATCAGAAGGAAGAGAATTCATTAATGCAAAGAGGAAAGAAGGGAAGTCTCTTTATAGATTGGGGAGCGGGGAGGGAGACGCATGCGCCTGGCATAATATTACTTCAAGGCTTAACTGAATGTTATTTAATTTTCTCCCTTTTATCTAATGGAAGATGATATAAGTTAAATTCACTTTTCACCTTTGAGTGTGCCAATACATCAATGAAGCCAGGCCCTTGCTCTTGTACAGCAAGATCAATAGGTCTCAAAAACATGCCCTCATTATTCCAGCAAATGCATTGGGCTTGAGAGGACTAATATTGAAACCTGGAGTCACTCACCACCGTTGATCTGTTAGTTAAATGTGTACAACTTTTAGGAGCTCACCATACATTTATTTGATGCCAGTACCGAAATATCTTGACTTACATGGCTAAGTTTTACCTCCACTATTGGAGGCAAATATATTATTTATACCCTGCCCATCTGGCTGGGTTTCTCCAGCCACTCTGGGCGGCTCGTAAGAGAATATTTAAAACATGATAAAACATCAAACATTAAAAACTTCCCTAAACAGAGTTGCCTTTAGATGTCTTCTAAAAGTCAGATAGTTGCTTATTTCCTTGACATCTGGTGGGAGGGCATTCCAGAGGGCAGGCACCACTACCAAGAAGGCCCTCTGCCTGGTTCCCTGTAACCTCACTTCTCACAGTGAGGGAACCACCAAAAGGCCCTCAGAGCTGGGCCGTATGCCCCTGAATCCCAGTTCCTGGGAATCAGAAAGGGGGAGAGTCCTGCTGCACCCAGGTCCTCTTTGTGGGCTTCCCATAGGCATCTGGTTGTCTGCTGTTAGCCCAAATATGCTATATTATTCCTTAATAATAAACACCAGAAGGTAGTTTTCCAATAAATCTTGTATAGTACACAATTGGCCAGATTTAAATGGGAAATTAAGGTACTAAGTTTAAAAAATAAAATAAAATAATAATCCCATATGCTATTTCATAATCCCTCATATGAGCATTAAACTTTGCATCAGTTTTTTTTACCTGCCAAGAAAACAGAAGACATCAACCAAGCAATATGGTTAACAGCTTTTAATTAAACAACTTTACTCTGCTCCTTTGTATTTTTACAGTGGTTTCCTTGCAAAAAAAGTAACTTAAAATTATACTACAAATGCCCACTATTGTATGGTATTATCTATCCTTTGCATTCTTACCAGTAGGTGCTGCAAGCATTTTTTCTGTGTTGGCAACCATTCCTGCATATTTATGGATCCAGAACTCTTGTTGACTAAGCCCTCCTGTCACCATTATTATCTCACTGAGTGCATTATGATGCTATTATGCCATAATGTGTAGGCAGATTGTAAATAAGTTGATAGGACCAAAAGTACTGGAAGCTACTATTCTGTATATTTATACTGGCATAATAAATGCAAAGTAAAATAGCATAGCAGCAATGCCTTCTAAACGCTATTATTAAGGAGCTAAGTTTGAAGATGCAAATTGCAAAACAATGGCGGCATGACTGTAATGTTTTCTGCGATGTTACCAGTAAAGGAGAATTTTGCAGCAAATCCTAAGGAGGCTTACTCAGAATCAAGTCCCTTTGATTTCAGTAGATTTCACTTCCTAGTAAGGATGCTTAGATTATGTAGACATCAACTACTGTGCTTAGGAATCTCAGTGGATTTACTTAAAAAAATAATCAGTACTCAGTGATGTCTGTTTGTGATGACCCTGGAGTTGTGCAGAAGACTCCTCCCCTTCACAAGAAATCTCGTGGCCAGGGTGTGGGTCTTGGAAGGGAGTGGTAAAATTCTCCCAACTACTTCTTGTTTTGCTTTGTTTTTTACTGCTCTTAAATGGCCCCCTTCCTCTCTGTGCTTTGACTCCTGAGAAAACTCCACGTGGCTTTGATAAGAATAAACACAAGTTCATGTTTTGGATGGCTCTTCTTCTAGTACAGGGGTCAGCAAGCTTTTTAAGCAGGGGGCCGGTCCACTGTCCCTCAGACCTTGTGGGGGGCTGGACTTTTTTTTGGGGGGGGGGAATGAACGAATGCCTATGCCCTACAAACAACCCAGAGATACATTTTAAATAAAAGGACACATTCTACTCATGTAATAACACCCGGATTGCTGGACCGTCTGTGGGCCGGATTGAGAAGGCGATTGGGCTGGATTTGGCTCCCGGGCCTTAGTTTGCCTACTCATGTTCTAGTATCTGTTAGACCCTGGACTGTATATTTACTGACGTGATAGAGCAGAAAGGGGACTCTGTATTGGAAAAGACACAAGGGCAGAGCTATGGTATGGCTTGCTCATTTATTTTCTCTTCAGAGGGGGATCTCGAGGATTTCACGAGTCTGACAATATTGGTTCTGCCACTCCTCTCTATGAGATGAGCCACACATGCAGGAAAAGCACATGGCACACACAGCCTTCTTGGGATTGTTCTGCTTCAAAATGCAAGCTTGCCTAATAGTGTGAGCAGCCCATATGCTGGGAGAATGGAGAAGAGGACCATGGGAGGGATCAGTGGCCTCTCTGTGGTGTTCTCTGCCTCATGCAGCTTACAATGCAGAATACTCAACCCAGAGAAGTGTGTGTGTGTGTGTGTGTGTGTGAGAGAGAGAGAGAGAGAGAGAGATAGATTCCAAAAAGAGCAACATAATGAACTGTCACGTTTATTAAAAGCTTACCATAATTTATATAAAAGCAACATTCACTTAGCATGGCTCATTTTAGGAATAAGCACCAATATTATTATTTTTAATTTGCTGTTTTTGTTTTTTTTTGTTCACATGGTTTCATAATATGCTGTGACTAAAGGATGGTCATTTTCTAGAGTTAGGTGGGGAATACTTTCAAAACAAAGCTAGTTTACTACAGTGTAACTACTTAAGTTCCCTTTGCCTCAATGGGACCAAAGCATAGTGGTGAATGAACACATTGCAGACAGTATGGATTTTGATAAAGTGGCAATACATCTTTTTATGCACTTTCTACAGTTTGGAAAAGTTCCTTCCTTCCTTCCTTCTGCAAGAGGAAACAGTTTCTATTCACAGATTTTAATATATATATTACCTGGAAAGCAGAAGTGCTAAGTAGAGCACATAGAAAAGATCCATGGTGTTCTTCTGAGCTGCTGCCAGCCACCTTTTCACTTTCCTTCTGTTTTGATTCTTGGTCTCAGTCGCATTAGAAGGCAGCATGAAGAACAGAAGCCTTTTGGGCACAGCTTGAGCAAGTCATACAGAGAGAAATCCAAAGCACAAAGAGCTTGCCTTGTGCCTTTTCCTACATACAATGGTAGAAGAAGGGCTGCACAATGTGCAATGATGCATATTCCGTACACTGCTGTGGCAAAAGGTGGCTGGGCATATTTGGGAGGGGATGACGTGAGTCTGGGAATGGCAGCAAGCATCAACAGGGATGCTGCACCGTGGACCTGGTTCCTGGCATCAGGTGGGGTTCCTGGTGGCACTGGAGTCCTCCAAAACTTCTGGGCACTAAGTAAGTGCCCAGCCATGCTGACTCCTGATGCTATGCTGGCAGAAGGTCCCAGGCACAATCCCTGGTATCTCCAGGAAGCTGCAGGTGGTCTGACAGGTCTCAATTCAAGACCCCAAGAGCTGCTACCAGTCAGTAGATTTGGTTTGGACCTCAGTTTGGTGACTGGAACAAACAAACAAACAAACAAACAAACAAACAAACAAACAAACAAACAAACAGCCTGCCTCCACCTGAAGTGTTTGGGAGGCTGCCTAGTTTGGGGTTTGACTACAAACTGCTTCAGAAATAAATGAAGCTTTATTTCACTCCCCAGTCAGTATTATGGGGAAATCAAACCCCCAATAACTTCCATAGTGAATAAAATCAAATTATAGGAAAATGCGTCCAGGGGCTGGGTGAGTGGGTGCTAGGCATCTATAAAATATGCTTATTTTTCAGAAGGAACCCTCTATCATTTTTTAATAGTTTAGCAGATTGGGATGAAATTTCAGGTATGATAGACTCTCCTGAGAGGATGAATCCTGCCAAATGCCAGAAGATAGTTGCAGGGGGTGTCCTGCAAGAGGAATCACCACCATTTGGGTGACTTAAAAGGTTTCCCTTTTTTATATGCAATTG
Organism: Podarcis cretensis; assembly: GCF_951804945.1. NCBI lineage: Eukaryota > Metazoa > Chordata > Lepidosauria > Squamata > Lacertidae > Podarcis > Podarcis cretensis. The sequence goes on from NC_137181.1 coordinate 23,882,975, forward strand.
TTATCAATGTAGCAGAAAGAAGAGAGATAAGCAACCTGCCTAACTGTAGGCAACTAGGACCAGCTTTTTTTGTGTTAGGAAATTTTTAAAGTTTTATTTGAGCCAAAGTGGGTGAAATTTGCAAGCACAGTAGAACCTTCTGAGGGACTGATTACTGCCAAATTTCAGAAAGATGGCTGCATTGGTTTTCTTGCAAGGGCAGCCTTTACATATTTGATGTGTGTTTTTTTAAAGTAATTGCTTAATCTTCCCTATTGTTTTCTGAGATTTTTAAAAATGAAAATACCAGACATGAGAGAGGGGTCGGTATGGAATAAACCTGTCAAATTGCAGATAAACAGGTCCATTTTTTGTGTGCTAGGCACCTTTAAAAAAGATTTGCAGACAGGAAGAAACTAAAAGAGATTCACTATCCTTCATAAGGTTTTGTTTGAGATCAGTTTCAGTGGTACTCCTAGGTGGTACTACATACAGAGTAACAAGCAAAGTGTATTGATATGAGAAGTAGCCCAGCATGTGTGTTGAAAACTTTTATTTTTGTGCCCCTCCATACAAGTACCACTTAGGTAAAGGTAAAGGTACCCCTGCCCGTACGGGCCAGTCTTGACAGACTCTGGGGTTGTGCGCCCATCTCACTTAAGAGGCCAGGGGCCAGCGCTGTCCGGAGACACTTCCGGGTCACGTGGCCAGCGTGGCATCGCTGCTCTGGCGAGCCAGAGCCGCACACGGAAACGCCGTTTACCTTCCCGCTGGTAAGCGGTCCCTATTTATCTACTTGCACCCGGAGGTGCTTTCGAACTGCTAGGTTGGCAGGCGCTGGGACCGAGCAGCGGGAGCGCACCCCGCCGCAGGGATTCGAACTGCCGACCTTTCGATCGGCAAGCCCTAGGCGCTGAGGCTTTAACCCACAGCGCCACCTGCGTCCCCTAATGTTACACTAGGTTGTAGTAAAATTGGGTTGTTAAGTGATTCTGAAAGCACTTTTTTCCTGAAGCATTTTGAAAAAGTAGTAGGAGAAATGCAGGATGACTTTCAGGAGTGCCTAGTTGAATTGTTTGGACACAAAAGAAAGAGTTTAGCAGTGAATTAGCATTTTGCAAAAGTGTTGTGTGGGAGATATTTGTGACAGTGATAGATGGAGTCCCAACTCTTTGAGTATTTAAGGGATAAGCAAGCAACAGAAGGAAAGAAATGATTTAGAGTGCAACAATGGGCTGTGCTTTGGAATAATGGAATGAAATGAGGAAGTGGTGAACCTTGTACAAATATATTAGGAAGCAGTAAACAATATATAAGCTCGAATAGTGAGGAGAATTGGTATGAGAGAATACCCCTCCTCAAAACTGTTTCATGTATGCCTGTATGAGACATCTCTTGCATAAGCTCCTCTCTTCATGACTTAGAGCTGGACATATGAATTGGCTGCTATGAAAAGTGTTGTGTTTAAGGATTTGCGAGATCTCTTCTGAAAGAAAATGCAGGGTGCAATTTTTAAAACAGATAGATACAATGGGTTGTCTCCAGCCATAGCTCCTACACAGAGAAGCCTCACTAAAATAAACGAAAGTTAAATCTTGATGAACAGAGCAATCCAAACCTCTGATCCGCTGATCTGGAGGTTTTTTTTTTTTTTTTTTATGAAGCAAAGGTATTCCTCTGCCCAGCTCTACTTCCATTCCTATCCCCCCCAAAGTATAATTCCCAGAGTTTCCTGGGATTGTTAAACCACTCTGGAAAATGTAGCTCTGTGAAGGAAATAGGGATCTCCTAACAACTCTCTGCTCTCTTAACAAACTACAGTTGCCAGGGTTATTGGGGGAGAGCCAGGGCAATTAAAGGGGTATGATATTGCCTTAGGGACGCGGGTGGCACTGTGGTCTAAACCATTGAGCCTCTTGGGCTGCCGATCGGAAGGTCAGTGGTTCGAATCCCCATGACGGGGTGAGCTCCCGTTGCTCAGTCCCTGCTCCTGTCAACCTAGCAGTTTGAAAGCATGTCAAAGTGCAAGTAGATAAATAGGTACTGCTCCAGCGGGAAGGTAAACGCCGTTTCCGTGCACTGCTCTGGTTCCACAGAAGCGGCTTAGTCATGCTGGCCACATGACCTGGAAAAACTGTTTGTGGACAAACGTCGGCTCCCTCAGCCAGTAAAGCGAGATGAGCGCCGCAACCCCAGAGTCGTTCGCGACTGGACTTAACTGTCAAGGATATTGCCTTAAATGTATATTGCAGAGGGTATTTGGTTTATATATTGTCTGCATTGACTGGCAGTGGTTGTCCATGGTTTCTGACACTAGGCTTTCCCAACCCTGCCTGGAGATGTTGAGGAATGGGATCTTCTGCATGTGCAGCATGTGCTCTTCCAGTTGGAGCCATGTCATGGTTGAGCCTAGTACCCTAGCTCACTTTATCTTTGAAAGGCAGCAGTCTGGAGAGGTTCCTTTCTTGGTCTACCATGGATAGAACCTCAGTTGGTTAGAGCGAGTGCTGACAGTGGCGGAGTATATGTCTGTGCTGACTGGGGAGGGCGGACGAGGCACCCCCTGATGAAGCAGGGCTATTGATTTCATGCTGGGCTTATGGGCTTCCCAGAAATATCTGGTTGGCCACTGTAGGAAGTGGGATGGCAGACTAGATGTTCTTAAGGCTGAACTCCTATGCACACTTACTTGGGAGTAAGCCCCATTGAACTCACTGGGACTTGTCTTTGAATAGATCTGTACAGCATTACACTGCAATTAGAAAGAGTGAAGCATATGCTTAACATCCCCATTGAAATCAATCTCAAATATGCCCAGTTTTAGGTGGATTGTGCCATGGTTGTTTTAAAAAAATTAAAATACAAAGGAAGAAACGTGTTAAAAGTTTCTATTCATTTCAGAGTTGTTGGAAGCAGAAATACAGTTGACAGTACAATTTAGAACTGTGATGTTGATAGAAATCAGAGAGATAAGTTCAGTTGTGCCATTGACAGGTGAGAGGGTTTTTTTTCCTAATGAAATAGCAGCTGGAGCATTAATGTGATGTGTTAGTGCTTTGTCTTCCTACGTGTACTTTGTAAAAATTATTCACTGCAATACATTTTTATATAAAAGGGCAAGCAATTACAAACAGTGCATGTCAGAAGGATACGATTCTAATATTTCATTGGGGGGGGGGGGACATTCACGCACGTACAAAGCCTAAACTTATTTAATAGTTAACTGCTTTGAATATTACCATATTCACAAAGCCACACAGCACCACTCTGCCTCCAAATAATGAATCATGATGTGATCTGAGTTGCTTAACTATCACATCTGCTATTTGGTGTCTTGGATTGCACACCACCTGCATATTTAGCAGGTTAAATGATTTCTGGTCCCTAAATATGGTTTCATTATCTGAAATGGGGCACAAATGGACACATATGCAAAGTCAACACAACTGGGGCAAATGCAGGAAAGGCACAGATTGTCATATGTCTGCATAACCTGGCATTGGAATGCATTCTTTATAGAAGCTTTCATTCTCCCATTCCATGCATTTCTTGCTCTTAATTAGATTGTAACCCTGCAGGCCTTATTATTATTATTATTATTACCACTACTACTTTTAATTAATATTCGGGGCCTATTAGTCACTTGTACTTACCAGATTATTCTTCCTGACATGCCATAGCTCCCAGATTCCACCCCTCTTGTATTTCCATCTCAGTCACGATTTGACTTTCCCTTCATTTTTGGGTTGGATTTCTCTGTGGGGTCTGAAATGACAGCAACCAAGGGTTGGAGCCTGCTTATTGGCATCTGTCTGTCTCACGTGACAATGGAGTTTGCCTCTGGGGATGAAGTCAAACCTCTGTGTTAGCAGCATCACAGTGACCTCTCCAGGGCACACACCTGGGCAGTGTGTATGGAGAGCCTGGGCTTCCCAGGTGACAAGACCAACCCCTCTTGGCCTCACTGCTGTGGTACAAAGGAAAGCAGAGCAATACATTTGGCACCAGCTTGGCTGCAGGAGTTGCCGGAAGGAGGCATACAAGGCACCATCCAGTCGTCTTAAGGTTTACTCCTTTTCTTCTCCCAAAGATATCCTGCAAGGCAGCAGAGCTTTAGGACCAGAATTTTCTTCTCCTAGATGGGCTACCTTCCCAGATTGATGAGTCCCATCTGCCTCTCACTTTGCTCTACAGCATGTGGAGAAACCCCCTTTTTGACTGTTGGACCCACTATTGGTCTTGTCCACTAAGGGACGCAGGTGGTGCTGTGGTCTAAACCACTGAGCCTCTTGGGCTTGCCAATCAGAAGGTTGGCGGTTCAAATCTGCACGATGGGGTGAGCTCCCGTTGAGCCAGAAGAGGTTTAGTTATGCTGGCCACATGACCTGGAAAGCTGCTGGCTTGCTTGGCCTCAAGTGAGATGATTGCCGCAACCTGATAGTCGCCTTTGACCGAACATAACTGTCCAGGGGTCATTTACCTTTACCTTGTCCACTCAACTTGCCAAAGCCTATCTTCACATGAAGGGGAAGTCCCTAATTCACTGATGGTTTGACACTCATCTGGTTTAAACCCCATCAGCGGTACTACCCCTCCCCAATACAGGGGTTTATTTCCAGTGAACTTGGTGAAAAGCTAGCCTAGATTTTTCCTCACATTGCTTATTTTCCATTTGCAGGGAAGTAATGTGGACATATGTAGTTGTCTTATACTGAGTTAGCTCAGTATTGTGTGTATGACTGGATTCTCTAACCGGGACTGAGCCCATCTGTATGTGTGTGGCTGCTCCCACATTGTTGGCTTGTTGGGGGGGATCCTGTTTGCAGAGAAAATGTGCAGGAGGGATTTGCATAGGTGAGGATAATAAGACCTCTTGCAGTGCAGGACCGACAATATGTTTCATCTTCAGCTGTCTCCTCCATTGATAAAGAGCAATTCAGTCAAATTAAAAACATGAAGACATTTCCCTTCAAGCCACATTGAGCAATCAGGGCTAATAGAAAACATACTGTGCTCCCGAAGCAGATAATAATGCCAATGATGAGGTATTACAGTTTGGAGCAAATGGTTTTTTTGGGAAAATAATAAGCTCATTTAATGAGCTAAATGGGATGAGATGCTTTTCATAAATATGCCAAAAGGGACATAATGCTGGAAAAGGGGCATGATATTATGTGGAATTAATGCTGTCATGTAAGGTTTGTGTTTCTGTTCCTGTTGAAATCTATGAAAAAGCAGCCACTGATTTATGATGAAGTTATAACAAGTCTCTGAGAAGTAGGCTTTTCTTTTAGAGGGGATGGACAGTTGCATTCTGTCTAGAAATCTAGATTTGCAAGGGATGCCTTGCATTATAGTACAGCCACCACTGCCAACATGTGGATGAGCTACTATGCACGTCACTCTGTCTGTGCATATGGCCACTTTATTTTATTTCTTATTTTGTTTACAAAATTGTAATAAACCAAGGTTAATTTATTGCTTTTAATCTTTTGAATTTTATTTTATTACTGTTTCAACAACCATTTTGCAAGTAATATTCCATAATATGGAATAAAGCCTTCTTACGGGGTTTTTTTTTTTGGTCACTAGCTATTGCCTAAATAGCAAAATGTTGGATGCCCAACATGCAGTCATTGAGGCCATGTGACTTCAGCAGCAGCACTAGTAAATCACATGACATTGGAGGCAGGGGGAGAGGTCCAATTGGCTGTCCCCTCCCTGCATAAGTGTGACGCATGGAGGATACTAGAACGAACCACCATTTTATCTAGTCCTTATGTATGTGGGAGTAATCTCTTGTTGGACCAAGGTCCTCTGCTTTGTTTTCATGATCCACAAAAAAGATTTCAGCAGAATTTCTGATTTAGACTCTTCTCCTAATCACTAGATTTAACATCAAAGAGCTTCAACCAACCAAGAACACTTTTTTGTGTCTGTTTGGCTCCGGATCATTATTCCCAAATCTCAGGATCTGATACCAAATGTTGCCAGGGAGTACTTAATACAGCATTATTGCATTTTATATTATTTTTATTAAAACAATTATACATTCACTCAAACATTATGTTTAAATAATAATAATAATAATAATAATAATAATTTATTATTTATACCCTGCCCATCTGGCTGGGTTTCCCCAGCCACTCTGGGCGGCTTCCATTGGGCATCAGATATTAAAAACTTCCCTAAACAGGGCTGCCTTCAGTTGTCTTTTAAAAGTCTGGTAGTTGTTTTCTCTTTGACATCTGGTGGGAGGGCATTCCACAGGGCGGGTGCCACTACCGAGAAGGCACTGGTTCCCTGTAACATGGCTTCTTGCAGTGAGGGAACCGCCGGAAGGCTCTCTGCACTGGACCTCAGTGTCCGGGCAGAACGATGGGAGTGGAGACGCTCCTTCAGGTATACTGGACCGAGGTCATTTAGGGCTTTAAAGGTCAGCACCAACACTTTGAATTGTGCTCGGAAATGTACTGGGAGCCAGTGTAGATCTTTCAAGACCAGTGTTATGTGGTCTAGGTGGCAATCAACATCAAAAACAAAAGGGAAAAAAACCAAGAAGAGGCAGATTATTATTTATTATACTATTTTAGCTTCAACCTTGTACACGTTTACATGGGCACAAGGCCTGCTGAACTTAAACAGGCTGACTTCTGAGCAGGCATGATAAGTTATATCTATCAAAGATCCAACTGGATGATGGCTGATTGGACTTGTAGTCAAAAACATATGGAAGGCACCAAATTGTCAAAGGCTGGTATAAACTGGCTCATAATTAATATGGGAAATATACTATGTCTCAGGTGTGAAGCTAACATCTTTATGACTTTTGCTTAAGGAGTTCAAATACGTGGCCTGTGATTCTGAGAAAATAAGAAGGTGCACTGCATGTTTTGATGTATTTTCATTTTGCCTTACTGCTGAAAGGGCATCAGCAAATTGCTTTTGACTCCAATGCTGCTTATCTGTGGAGATGATAAAATTTTGAAAGAAAAATGGATTTTATACCGCCGTTGTGAAAAATAAAGGAAGGCACTTAAAAATATGGTATATTCATAAGATGGATTTATGCTTTCATATTGCATTTGCAGAGACATAAACAGGGGAGTTGGTCACAAAACATGAGCCGGTTTGGGCAATGAAATGTTCACCTTGTTTATAGGCTTTTCCCATAAAGGTCACCAGTAATCCAAATAAAATGCAGCAGCTTACTCTCCCAGGAAGGCTAACCTACTTCTTTTCCTGTTTGATGTTCTCTCATCTGTCTTTTAAAAAACATAAATAGTGAATTCACTCAGTGGAGGAAGAACACCAAATTGGTCAAAAACTGCAGGAGGAGGAGATTGAAAAATGGAGACACGGTTTTCATGGAGAGAGCTGGCTTCCATCAGCTGATAAGAAACAGGATACGGAACAACACTTTTACTCAGCTGCATTGCCAACATTAAGAACAAACAGCAAAAAGCCGTCACCTCCCAAAAGAAATGTTAAAAATAAACGTGACACCCACCTTTTAATCTTGAAGTTCTTTTCCAAGAATGGCATTTGGAGACCAAGTAAATTAAAACTCCGATAAAGCTCTTGTCAAGGAGTTACCTCAGCCATTTTGGAGAAGGGAAAGTGGTTTTGTTGCTGTTAACAACATCATTTTTTAACATCCTTCCCTGCCTTTCACAGCCAGATTTCTTGTATAAAGAAACAAGATACTTTGATATTTCCTGCTGTTTTTTGTTTGATTCAGAGAGGGAGCCAACAAAACTTTCATGAAGTGAGAAAGACGAAAAAGTTCTAAGACCAAAACACACACGCACACATTTCATCTTATGTGATTCATCTCAGAATGACGGATTCCTTTGAAAGAAACGGTGTCACATTGTGTTAGTTGCATTCTTCAAATCGCCTGTGATATTTCTTTATTGCTAAAACATTTTCCAGGGAAGCAAGACAAATCATGTTGCACAACCATTTGAAAGAGTTGGCAGCACAAAGGAAGATGCCTTATTTCAACTCCGGCCACTGGTACAGTTAGCTCAGTGCTGTTTCTGACAGAGGCTCATCAGGGTTTCAACCAACAGCACTTTTCCAGCCTGAGCTGGAGATCTCAAAGATAAGACCCAAGCCAATTGGATGCAACGCATGCACTCTATTACTGAGCTATGGTCCTTTGCCCATAAGATGATGTCATAGTATAGACCAGAAAGCTTTATAGTATGCCGTCTGCTTTATGAAACTTCATTCACTAAAAAGTGTGTTTCAGAATCTATTCCCGCAGCAGCAGTAGACCCTAGCTCAGGCATGGCCAGACTTGGCCCTCCAGCTGTTTTGGGACTACAACTCCCCTCATCCCTAGCTAACAGGACCAGTGGTCAGGGATGATGGGAATTGTACTCCCAAAACAGCTGGAGGGCCAAGTTTAGCCATGCCTGCACTAGCTAGCTCAGGTCAATAAGTGAACACAGTGGTACGCTTCAGATTACAGACTCTGCTAACCCAGAAATAGTCGGGTTAAGAACTTTGCTTCAGGATGAGAACAGAAATAGTGTGGCAGTGCAGCAGTGGGAGGCCCCATTAGCTAAAGTGGTGCCTCAGGTTAAGAACAGTTTCAGGTTAAGAACGGACCTCCAGAACGAATTCTTAACCCGAGGTACCACTGTAGTATACTCTGCCCTGCTTTTTTTTTTTAACTTCTTCTTCCTCCAGAGGGTTGTTAGTTCACAGCATTGCAAAGATAGAACCTGGACTGGAAAGCTGCCTGCCTGGACCTGGTACACTTCTAGGGTTTGCAAGCTCGGGAGCACCCAAGACCTTGAGATTTCAGGGCCTAAGTCTGAGACCTAGGGTTGGCCCCTGGTGATATTATGGGGCAGGCACCAGTGATAAGCATCACACATCAAACATCAACCACAGTCACTGAAAGCCAGCTTGAATAAAGCAGAGGTGTCAAGTTCAATAAAACATGAGCATTTGAAAGGGCATGCCCATCATATTGGGGGCGGACGGCCCCCTCAGTTATTTTATTAGTGGGGCGAAGACCTCTTGGCCCCAAGGAGTTGGCTCCTATGCCAAGAGCAGGTCATTCATCTGCCTCCCAGCAGTAAGCCTTGGAAACAGAGGCAAATTGGGAGAGCACAGGAGAGAGCGGAGGAGGGTGAATCTGGGCTATACCGGTAATTTGCAGCTGGATCCTGTTGGACAGAAGCTTGCAAGAAGCACACATTGTCTTTGTCTAGTTATTCTTACCCACCTGGACACTCAAGCCATTCCTCTGCCGCTTGGAGCGAGACAGGCAAACCTGGAGACTTCAGGTCAGCCCTGGATGTCAGGCAACACTAGATGTTTTGGACTACATTTCCCATCAGTTGGGAGTTGTAGCCCAAAACATCTGAAGTGCACCATGTTGGGAAGGACTGCTCTACATTCTTGGGCAGTGATGGCCAAACTTGGCTCTCTAGCTGTTTTGGGACTGCAACTCCCATCATCCCTAGCTAACAGGACCAGTGGTAAGGGATTATGGGAATTGTAGTCCCCAAACAGCTGGAGGGCCAAGTTTGGCCATCACTGGTCTAGGGCCTTCAACTCTTTGACCTGCTGTCTTTTGTCCAGCAAAACTCCTTTCCTGCTTACTTCTTTCCCGATAGCTTTACTTTCCAGTTTTGTTTTCATCCTTTCTCCGGAGTTCCTCCTTGCTTCAACTGCATGCTTCTTTTACCCTGCTTTCTCAGGTTCCTGCTATTCACAGAATCACAGAATTGTAGAGTTGGAAGAGACCCTAAGGGTCATCTAGTTCCATGCCCCTTTTGCCCAACATGGGGCTCAAACCCATGAACCTGAGCTTGAGAGTGTCACGCTTAACCAACTGAGCTATCCCAGATAGATAGATGCCTACTGCCTACTGTTCCCCACTGTCACCTAACCCCTTTCTTGACCAGCCTTGCTACTATTCCTCTGTCCTTCCCCCTCACAGCGTACAGACCCCAATCCTGATATTAAACTGATATGTCAGGCCCTGTCTTGATGAGATCACCCTTTGTGTTAGAATGCCTCATCAGAAAGCCTCTTTCCTGGGCATCTTTCAGTCCCCCACTTTTTAGAATCCTCTAGGATTCTTTTCCATGCCAATCTCCCATCAAGCCTCTCTGATCGTGTGGATGGCTGTGGAAGCAAGACTTCATCTTCAGATTGCCTAGATGCTGGGACAAGCCATGAGGAATGTGTGACAACATTCGTTTTCATTTCCAGGAAAAAAAAGAAAAGAAAAGATCTGCATTGAAAATCTATCAGGGCAACACGAAGGAAAGGGTGGCATAAGCAGCTACTTTGTCCTTCTTTTCTGCAGTAATATAGAGGCTGAAATGGTGAAGGCTCTGGATATTTGAAATGCAAATCAGGAATTGGGAAGAAAAGCCTGTTTCATTTTAGTGTTGTATGTAAAATAGATAAGCTGCCTCTGCAGGCTGAGCTATTTGAGATATAACTCTTCCTACTGAATGAATGCTCTGCTTTTGTTTTTCCTCTTCATGTTACGAAACCATGTTGTTTCGCCATCGTCCAGCCGCATCCATGAAGCAGCACAAATGTCGATCTCAATTGAATTTCACATACATTTCAGTAAAACCCTTAAATGTTTTATTTCAGCCCTTAATTACATTGATAAGAAAGAGGCCTGGGGGGTGGGGGAGGAATGAATATATTGCTTAATGATTTTACAGCATGAGCCTCCTATAGCAAACAAATCACTCATTTTTTGTATTTTAATTTGTCGTGGGCCAATGATCAAAACCCATTGAAAAGGAACCTTTCTTGGCTGGATGACTGAAGAAATCCAGCAGAATCCTGGTTCCTCCTAGAAGACCAGTGTTTGTTAAGATTTTTTTTGTGTATGTAATATCTTCCTTATATTAACTGTCCTTTGCATATTAAGGGCCATGACAAATTGCTGCTTGTTTGTTTGTTTTTTTGCAGGGTGTAGTCTGCAGTGTGCCATTGATGCAATAACACTGCATAAGAGGTAGATTTATACTGGATCGTCTACACAGCATTCCACTGTTCTACAATACTTTCCCAATATTACCACATTGTCTGGAAGGGTACTCTTAATCTCAAGGTTATGGGTTCGAGCCTCAAATTGGGCAAAAAGATTCCTGCATTGCAGGGGTTGGACTAGATGACTCTTGTGGTCCCTTCCAGCTCCACAATTCTAGGATTCTATGGTTCTCGCACTATAGGACATTGAAAGCAGGACAACCTGTGTCCCCAAGCATTTGTGATATGAAAAGTTACAGGATTTCAGCAGGAAGTTATGGGACATACACTGATTGGGAAAAAAGCAATGTGTCTTCCCTGAAACATTAGCAGGTGCAAAAAAGTATTGAAATGTGTAAAAAGGTAAAATGGGGCGACGCAAGTGGTGCTGTGGTAGACCACAGCCGATCAGAAGGTCAGCGGTTCAAATCCACTTGATGGGGTGAGCTCCCGTTGCTCTGTCCCAGCTTCTGCCAACCTAACAGTTCGAAAGCACACCAGTACAAGTAGATAAATAGGTACTGCTGTGGCAGGGAAGGTAAATGTTTTTTTTGTGTACTCTGGTTTCTGTCACGGTGTCCCGTTGCACCAGAAGCAGTTAAGTCATGCTGGCCACATGACCTGGAAAGCTGTCTGTGGACAAACACCGGCTCCCTCGGCCTGAAAGCGAGATGAGCGCCGCAACCCCATAACCGCCTTTGACCGGACTTAACCGTCCAGAGGTCCTTTAACTTTACTTTCATTACCTAGAAATGTGTAGAACTGTTTTAATACCATCCAGAGCACAAGTAATCATGAATGCACAATAAAAAGGATGTATGGAGGGACTCTGAGTGGTAGAATAAAATGTACTTCACTTTGCTGATTTATCTTAGACAGCAGAGAGCAAAGTCAATGAGTATCTGTCAGCATCATATGCTTAGTTTATATGTATCATATGCTATAGTTACAAGTCAGTGCCAAAACTCTAATTTGGATTTCACCCATCTCTTGGTCACCAAACAATCACACATCAAATAGCCATCTGAGAACAAACATTTAAGGAACTTTTTTTTATTCTGCAAAGAGACATGTTGGTAGATTATAAAGATCAGTTTTAATGCTGTTTGCTTCCAAGTTATTTTTTTAATATAGCAAGAAAGACAGCTTGAGTAATAAAATGAAATTCAATCCCCACCAGACCAACATTTTAAAAGAAGAAATACAGTTCCCAACTGCTGAGGGAAAACATTCTGTTTCTATTGCAGGGTCACAGATGGGGATGTAAACTATTGAACTTGGATACCTCTTTGCAGATGAGACAATAGTTGGTAATTAGTTCCATTCCTTCTTAGTTCAGTAAGAGAAAAAGTATCCAAATGTCTGCATGATTCTCCTTGTGAGTGTTGATAATAATCAATATTTCCTGCGCTCTCTAACAACAGAATCCTATGAGTTGTAACACTGAGGCAGGGGCCCTCAAATATTTTATTAAGCTGCATTTTTAAGCAAACTGACTGATTCACACTTTTCAGTCTAACAAGCAGATCAAAGCACAGTTTTCTGTTGATTTTTGCACTTCTCTGGATTTTTCAATATAGTTATTAGCTTAAAAAACAAGTACAAAAATGCATATAAAAATGTGTATTTGGGGTAAAAATGAGCACAACCTGTGCATTTTAGGAGAAAACACATACAAAATGCATATATTAGGAAATATGTGTATAAAAATGTGAATTTTATGAAAAGATTGTTAAAATATTGCGAATCTTCATGCTTTTTTTAAAAAAATGCAGATTGGTGCAAGAATGGGATAGAATGGACTGATGAATGTACTAAAATGAACTAGAAATAGACAGATATATCAATTCCTTCTCTGAAATAGCCATTTGTGGTGCTTTCATAGGACTATTAGTGCTTAAAGCAAAGGGTCAAACCCAGAAGCTCCCTTCCCCAACTGCCACAAAAGCAGCTCATAACTCCAGGATTTTGGACCCACAGAACCTTTAGAACAGGCATAGGCAAACTCGGCCCTCCAGATGTTTTGGGACTGCAACTCCCATCATCCCTGACCACTGGCCCTGTTAGCTAGGGATGATGGGAGTTGTAGTCCCAAAACATCTGGAGGGTCGAGTTTGCTGATGCCTGCTTTAGAAGCTGATGACTCAGGGCAGAAGTGCACCAGCCATATTTGGACACACAGCATATTTTTAAATCCCTCCCCTGTAGTTTATTAAGGGTGCTAGGAATTATGGCTCTGTGATGGAGAAAACTACAGTTCTCACAATTCTTTAGAGGAAGCAGTGTGCTTTAAAAGTACGGTATGTACATAGTGTAAGAGTCAGAGATTTTACGCACAGTCCAGTTCCTAGTTCTGATTACCTGTCCTATAACCAGCATCTTCTAGAGGACAAGTGCATCCATCATCTTTGAGGAATTGGTTCATATGATCTCCAGTGTGCCGCTGCCTGCATTATTAAAGAGCAACTGGGACACAGATATTAGATTCATTTTTATGATAAGCAAAATATATGGCTGTTAATACAAATACACCTGGAAATCATTTCTATTGTGCTATGCAATGCCATTTTCCTGTCTGACAACATCTCCCGCTGAAACCCCATGGGGAATCTAAGGGCATGAGGGTCCTGGGCAATGCCATACCTTGCTCTTTCCTGCCCATTCAAAGTGACTGAATGCTACATGTGAGGTCCATAGTTTATGTTTAACCTTTGAACAAAAACTGCAGGAATGAATAGAATGAAAATTCATGTCACATATTTATTTCACAAGGTAGAGGCTAGAGCAGCACAGACCTCTGCTATGTATTCCCAGCACCTCTAAACTTGTTTTACTAGTGATTTAACTTTACACTGTGCTTGCTTTGCACTCTCCAGTTTATTGGTTTTACTGTCATATAAAATTATTGGCATTTTCTTTATGGTTTGGATTTCATAAAACCAAAACCCAGCATTTCCTTAAAATGGTCATATGCTGCTTTTTACAGAGCAATCCTAAGTCTCCATGCAGAAGTAAGTCCCACAAAGTTCAATGGGGCTTACTCTTAGGTAAGCGGGTATAGGATTGCAGCCTCAACAAATTTTGTATTTCAGAATAATAATAATAATAATAATAATAATAATAATAATTTTATTTATACACCAGGAGAATAGTAAAAACATAATAAAACATTAGACATTAAAAACTTCCCTAAACAGGGCTGTCTTCAGATGTCTTCTAAAAGTCAGATAGTTGTTTATTTCCTCAACATCTGAAGGCAGGGTGTTCCACAGAGAAAGGCAGGTGATGGACTGACAGCAATTTCGTAAGAGAACCAAGTTTCTGAATGTCTGTACTATGATATAACACTGACTTAAGTACCCAGCCATTCATAGTTCTGCACTCCTGTAAGTCACACATCCTCTATTTTCTAATGTGGTTCATACCTAGATGCTTTGTTTCCCCTTTCTACATAGCAAAGTACCAAGAGCCTTTTTTTCTTGAATACAACAATGGCTTGCTTAGCAACCATCAATCTTCATATGGCAATGGGTTTGCTGCATTCCTCTGAGTCAGTTTCCTTGGACCCATGCCAGCGAGAGCAAGGATGAAGTAACTGCTCTATGCACTGCTGCAAAAGTTAAGGCAGATGTGACAGTGCAATCCTATAGATGTCTATACATCTATACATCTATAGACATACGGTATATGCTTAAGTGATAAGGGAAGCACCAAAGTAATTCTGCTGCACTCTATCACTGTGGGTCCATTACTTAATATTCATCAGGTATCCCTCCTTATTTTGCAACTGGTTTTTCCCAGAGACCATTCTCCTATAGCCTGTGGGATGTGTCTAATAGCAGCATGGCACAGCTCCAAGCGTAATGACTCAAATGCTAGGAAAATATACGATTACCACATGATTACAATACACATACTGAAACTGGTCACTGCGTGCTTTAGGAAGTGCTGTAGTGCAGAATTGTACCTCTAGTCCATTGTCAGACATGATCATGCCTCAGAAATATTATGGTTATACCATTTAAATGTAATGGGTAGCCAAGGACTGATAAGTGCGTGATTCTCACTTTCCTAAAGCAACTGTAGAGTTTACAACCCACTGTATTTTCATGTCTAAAAGGGTAGGAGGTGTTTTTTATGTGGAAGGTATTTTTATATGATTGGAGCTTCCTGCCCCCCGCCCTGCCCCCCATGTATCTATGTTTATGTTTTAAATGTGTTGCTAGTTGCTTGGAGACCTTTGGGTAACAAGTGACCAGAAAGTCTAATAAATAAATAAACAACAGATTATTAGGTCTGTTCACCCTAACCTGGAAACACAAATCTTTATATCAGAGAAGCTGATTTTCTGGAGCAAATCATTGTGTCTATATTCTGAACTCCAACATGTGCTGCTCTGAACTCCTTGGAGGAAGGCTAGGATAAAAATGTAATAAGGAAATAATGGGAAGGTTCTGTTTATGGTCTAGTTGTTCATTTGTTAACAGCCGCCCATACAGTAACAAGCTGCAACTGGAAAAACCTGTATTCTTTTACACTGGATGATTGGTTAAATAATATATGTTTAAATTGAAAATCTGGTAGAAAGAAGACACTATAACAACCAATTTATTGAGAAGTGGAGTTTGTTTATTAGTTCTCAGCATGGCAAAGTATAAGATAATATTGACCTGTGTTTGTTTGCTCGGAACTTTAGAGAGCTCAGTCACACCAGGATGAAACTATAAATAATAATAACAACTGACTATTAAACTTGAATTGCTATTTTTCATTTAAGTGAATAATTATTCAGGGGGTATACTGTATTGTACATTGTACATCACAGAAAATTTTCAGTTAAAAAAACTGGGGAGGAATGGGTGAGTATCCACTTCTATTGACTTTCATACTTCCTGTTTCCTTAGAAAAGGTGCAAGACCAGTGCTATTGCAGAAAACCCCTTCATTTCAATGGAGCCTAGATAGGAGATCACCCAGATGGATGATGCCCTTATTCAACATTTGTTCATACGCTTGTTATTCCATTCCCTCTGTAGCGCACCGGACATGCTGTGTTAATATCAGCCAAGCTCTACATGTTGCTGGAATTTACTGAGGAATTAATTATACTGTGACCTAAACGGACTTGAGACAAAGGCTAGGGATGTCATTACACAGAGTTTAGAAACACACTGGGATCTTCTTTGTTTCCACTTCTCATGATTAATCTGAGATACGTTAAGACTGGTATTTAAACAAATGAACAGGCAGCTGCAAGGGATCAGATAGGCAACGCTCAGTAAGATGAATAATATTTGCAAATGTAAATCAAAATTTGAAAACTTTGAAGCTGAGCTGACTCACCAAATGCAATTATG
The DNA here is from genome assembly GCF_951804945.1 of Podarcis cretensis. NCBI lineage: Eukaryota > Metazoa > Chordata > Lepidosauria > Squamata > Lacertidae > Podarcis > Podarcis cretensis. The sequence goes on from NC_137181.1 coordinate 23,899,332, forward strand.
TTAGATATAGGATGAAGCTGACTAATGGGACCTGTAACAAAATGTTGTGCTGCTCCTGTTCAAAGTACCAGCCCGCTGAGTTCCACAAGCCTCCTCTTCCATTTTTCCTATTCTTTTGGTTTTTCTGTTCATTCCATCACAGTCAGCTGGTATTCTGTGCCCACTGAGCATGCTGTCCTCACTGGGCTGTTGTTGCTTTAGGGGTTCTCCCTTAGGATTTTTTTCCCTTAAAGATTTTGTCTGCAAACTTTGTGGGGGCGGGGGGTTCCCTTGAGAATACCTACTTCTTCTTTCTCAGTTTCCCCATTTTGGCTCTTGGCCTGGTGGCACCTCGTATTGGTATGATATCAGTTTTAATTCAGGGGCACCATCTTGTCCTCAGGTTTGTGGGAGCCTGCCGCCCACACTGCACTGGGGCAGCCGGCAGCGATTCCTCTTCCTCCTCCTATCCACAACCAGTGAGGCACCCTTTTCTGTGGGGAGAGGCTCAGACCCGGAGGAAGAGAAACTGCTGCTGCATCTGTGCCCCAACCCCCAGAAACGGATCTTTCGCTCTCTGGCTGTGGAAGGCGGAGCTGAACTGCTTCTTTCTCGGAGGCAGCACCATTGCTGCCTGTTGGCTTTTTTTATTGACTTTGTGGGAGTCCAGCCCCACAATTATATTACTGTGGGTGCCCACGGCCACCTGGAGTTGGTTCCTATGATTCAGTTTGCCTGGGGAAGAGTAAATGTGGAGCATCCCTTTACAGGCAGTGCTGCTATACTCTGCCGCTTGCCAGCACTTGACGTAACATCCCTCTCATTTAGGCATGGATAAAGTCTCCAGCGAACCGATTAGCTGGTGAGTGAAGAGGATCCCTCTCTTTAGAGTCAAGAAAATGAGAGGTCTATGACTGGATCTCTTGTATTTGGTTACAAGGGTGAATGCAGTACCTTAATGTTCCTCTCGGGGGCAAATAGCAGTTCAGCAGGGTGGGGGCACGTTGTACAAACAATGGAGATGGAAAGGGTTAATCTACATTCTCCCTGAACCATAGTCTCAATCTGAATTGTTCCTTCTTCCATGGTTCCAATTACATCATGGCTGTACAGGTGGCAACCATTTTGTGTGTGTTTGATTGGAACACAACCACAAACACACATGCCATTTTTGGCCCCAGAATCAGGTGGAATGGTGGCAGAACTGGGCAGGGTGGGGCTGGCTTATGTGGACTCCACCAACACTCATAATGACCTGGAACGCAACACCCACGCAAATGGGGAGTTGGCAGTACAGAAAATGCAGGAGACCCAATCCCTAGTTATGCACACAGAGTGCAAATAATGAAATTAGAAAAAGGATCAGGTAGTGGGTGATTTAAGAAATACTAGGGTCTGAGACCCTGAAGAGCACCCTTTGTTCAGGATATTGGATCAGATGGGAAATAATCTGTCCTGGTATAATTCAGCTTCCTACCCTTTAGTCAGTAGTTAAATAATAAGGTTAAGCAAAAAATGATGTTCTCAAGACTATACAAAGAAAACCTCCTATTTTTCAGGCACCTCATATAAAAAAGCAATTTGAAAATCTTTTAGAAAATAGGTTTTTTAAAAAATATATATATAAGAGTACTGCTACATGTCTAAGCAACTCCCAGATGAAAACAGAGGGAACACAGGTGAAAATGGGAGCTATAGCCTTGTAAAAGTTAAATACCCATACAATATTTTACTTTTACACTTCTAACCAAAGGGAGGGGGAAACCTTCAATGAGCTAGCTGATGTACTTACTAACTTTGGAGAAGGGGACCTTGTCATGGGAGGAGATATGGATTTTGCAATGAACAACTTCATGGGTAGCTGTGGCACAAATGCAAAAAGCAGGCACTCATTAGTCAGATGGTTTTAAAAGGGGATTAAATGTTTTCAATTAAAAAGATTTTCGGAGGATTCAATATCCAGATGAAAGGGATTATACCTTTCTTTCAATGATAGACATGTTTCTGCTTCCTGCGCTGTTAATTAGCAAAGACCATCACAAAGAGAGAGGTAGCTCCTTATATGCAAATCATTTCCCAGTATATGTTTGCCTTCTCTTTCGTTTGAACTTTTACATAGATCATGGAAATTAAATCAAATGTACCTGGAGGCACCGGGGACTGACCATGGGACCTCTAGCATGAAAGGCATATATACCGGTAGTCTGCAACTGAGCTATGGTTCTTTCCCATAGGGAAATGGGGAAAATAATAATAATAAACCAGCCATCCATCAGCTCCTACCCTTGCTTCTGTTAGTCTACAGGGGTGGTTCTGTCACAGAATTTTCCACCCAGGTGGCAAGGACTGCTCTGTTAATATGGATAAAGGTATAGGTAGGATGATAAATGATTATACTGAATGCTGAGACAAATATAGAAAGAAAATAGCTCAAAAATTATCACCTTCAAATTAGTTTTAGATTATGAACTCACTAACTTCAAATTGTGCTGTGGGAAGTTTGAAATAGGGAGAATGTTGCCGGACATCAAAGCATTACAGAGGGTTTGCGGAGTTTATATGTAAAATGCTTATTTCAATATTTATCCATCAGGTTTGTTTGCTTACTCAAAACTGGAAATGCAACATTATCAACACCTCCCACTAATTTTGAAATAAAACACCTTTAAATGGGAATAAAAAGGCATTATCAACAACCTATCCCATCTAAATAGAACCTTGTGCATGGCCAGCAGAATCACACTATTAGGTACAAGATGCAGCTCGTTCACTATTTTATATGTGTTTAGATTTAAGAGAATCACTCAATGGTAGCTCTGCATTCGCATCTCATGCCATACAAAGTATCCAAGATATATACAAATATTAATGGACTGTATTGGTTTTGTGCTAAACCCCAGTGGAACTTTATCAGTTGTGGTCATTTTTGAGAGCACAAAGGGCTACAGTATTGGGAAGTTGTGAATGAAATAATGGTAGAAACTATGCAGTCTCATTTATCCCTAGATACTTACACTATCCTGCTTAAATTCAAAGGCCACCACTACAAAAAAGTATCTACAGTGGTGCCTCGCAAGACGAAATTAATTCGTTCCGCGAGTTTTTTCGCCTTGCACGGACTTTGGAAAAGCTTCAAAAATCACCATAGTCTTCAAAAACCTCAAAAAAAGGCTACCACACCGTGTGCTATGAGTTGCTCCTCGAAGTGAATGCACGGTTTTAAGAAAAAGGAAACAAACTTGCAAGACAAAGGAAACAAACTTGCAAGACGTTTCCGTCTTGCGAAGCAAGCCCATAGGGAAATCCGTCTTGCAAAGCAACTCAAAAAACAAAAAACTCTTTCGTTTTGCGAGTTTTTCGTCTTTCGAGGCATTCGTCTTGCAAGGTACCACTGTATAAGGGATGAACTCTGATGATACATTACATGGTAACTGATTAACGTATTGTTAATTTGGAGAATCTGTGTCTGAATCAAAGGTTTTCCTCCTCTCTATATTTATTAGCAATTTTTATAGGTTGAAAGTAGAATGGGAAATAATCCCCACTGAATTCAATACCATTTACTTCCAAGTAGACATAGTTAGGCTTATGGCCATACTTTATAGTTACAGTGCATCCATTATTGAAACATAATGACATCTATGTAAACATGAGTACTGTAACATTTAAGCTGGCTGGGACTTTTCAGCTGAGGTTTTTAGAATGATTTTAATAAGCATTTTATGATTTAAGAGTGCTACTGTACAATGTGTTCCAACTAGGGCTGACAAGGAAAGGAGAAAGAAGAAAAACATCCCATTCTCCTTGTACTTTTAGACTTACTCAAACAGTAATTTTAACGTCTGGCATATTTATTGTGGGCTGCTGCAAATGGCTTAATTAATATTTTGTACTTTGAGCAGGAATTTGCATTCTTTTTTTAATATAAAAAAAATGATCCCGAAATGTCACGATTCTTTCCTTCTCCCCAGAATGCATTTAGTGGCAGAAAATTACTCAAGCCTGGTTGCTAAATAATTAAACGGCAGAGCAAAAAAAAAAAAAAATGTTAAGAGGGTAAAGAGCTCCTCTTAAATTGATTCAAAAGTCCTGTTTGGCTGTTCTGTTTGCTCCTGATAGCAAACACATGAAGGTGAGGAGGTGCGTGCCTTGCCAAGCCCCACCCCCTCCAGCGAAGCTCCACCACCTTTTCAGCCCTTCATGAATGCGTGAAGCAGGGAGTCACTTCGCTCATGGAGGTTCCCCTTGTGCTATAAAACCCCGATTTTGCCAAATCCTGAGTTTAACATTAACACATAGTGCAGAGAAAGTGAAGTTTTTCTCCCTCTCAATAATAGAACTCTAGGTCAACAAATCTACATGGTGGGTTAATTGGGGAAGATAAAAGTGCAGGATTTTTGACCACAGGACTGAAAATGCTGGTGAATTTTCAATGAGAAAAAGGGAGAAACTGAAACTGACGGATTCACCCACTTTTGGGTTTTGTGCAACACTGACCCTGCCATAACTTCGCTTCTGCTCCCTCCCTCCTACTAAGTGGTCACGAATCCGCTGCTAGACAGCACACTAAAGGTAAAGGCAAAGGGACCCCTGTGGCGCTCATCTCGCTTTACTGGCCGAGGGAGCTGGCGTACAGCTTCCGGGTCATGTGGCCAGCATGACTAAGCCGCTTCCGGTGAACTAGAGCAGCACATGGAAATGCTGTTTACCTTCCCGCCAGAGTGGTACCTATTTATCTACTTGCACTTTGATGTGCTTTCGAACTGCTAGCTTAGCAAGAGCAGGGACCGAGCAACAGGAGCTCACCCTGTCGCGGGGATTCAAACCGCCGACCTTCTGATCAGCAAGTCCTAGGCTCTGTTGTTTAACACACAGCGCCACCTGCGTCCCAGACAGCATCCTGTGTGAGGCCAAAATCTGGAGCCCCCAAATGGATCTTCTCAGTTATGGCTCTTCTCAATTTTGCATCCCCTCTGCTCAGCACCGAAATCTCTGCTCCACCAGGTAAGTCTGCTTAAGTGGGATCCAGCAAAGCTTTTTCAAAAAATATTTTCAGAGGTGGTGGGGGCAAAGCACAATATAATTGATTTGTTGTAGTATACATTTCAAAAATATTTGGGATGCATGTATAAAAGATGAGAAAGAACTGGCCCAAGGTGATTAATGTGCAGAATCAAAGGTTCCTTCTCAAAGAAATAAGTAAAAACAAAGATAACGATAGATAGCAATCAATGAAATTAACATAAATATTTTTTCCTCTGTCTTTGGAGAGAATAAAGCAGCATTCCCTCTGTTCAGGTGGGTTCACAGTATAGTAAAACAAAAACAGAAACAAATCAACCTGCTATTCCTGAGAGATGAAAAAAGCACACGAAATTATGAAAAACTGGAATTAGCATAATTAATTTGTGAGGAAGTTAAATGAAACCCAAGTGGTGTGAAATGTTAGCAACTAGTGCTCAAGGAAAAGCTGGATATATTTAATACAAGAGTAATAAAGAATGAACACTCTCAGAATAAAATGTTGGCTGTATTTTATTTTGGGGGGGCTGGCAATAAGCTTGAGCCATGGTGCAGTCACTGCGAAGTGCAAAGATATAACCCAAATTATCCCATTTTATTTCACTGAGATGAAACAACATGAAATCCAAATGCTTAAATGGATTATGGATTCAGTTTTACAAATGTTTCTATTATATCAGGATTATTCAGATTGTACTCAAGAAAATCCATGTTCATAACCAAACCCTCTAGTTTAGACTCTTTTTAAACAACAACAACAACAACACTACAAATGAAAGCTTGCTATTTATGAAAATGGTAGGTTTAGAAGTGTGTTTAGAACATTTCTAAAACTGTACTGCTGGAAGAAGAGTTTGGATTTGAGATCCCGCTTTATCACTACCCTAAGGAGTCTCAAAGCGGCTAACATTCTCCTTTCTCTTCCTTTCCCACAACAAACACTCTGTGAGGTGAGTGGGACTGAGAGACTTCAGAGAAGTGTGACTGGCCCAAGGTCACCCAGCAGCTGCATGTGGAGGGGCGGAGACGTGAACCCGGTTTACCAGATTACGAGTCTACCGCTCTTAACCACTACACCACACTGGCTCTTGTCCTCCAGATATTGTTGAATGCCAACTCTCATCAGCCTCATTTATCATGGCCAATTGCCAGGCATTAGGGGAGTTGCCCAACATGATCTGGGTCAGAGGGCAATGCTTTCTTTACCTCTGCCATACTTTTTCAATAAATTAGCCCAGATGAACACATACCAAAACCCAGACATTTTCTTTTGCTCCTTAAGATTATCTGCAAAGGACTGTAGTTTTGCAAATATCCTGAAAAAGGTAGAAATCCCTGTCACTCTCTCTCAAAACCACATTGCCCAGAGTTCACTGCGTGGAAAACCATTGCTGTTAAACTAATGGACGTTCATAATGTAGCCATGCTGTAAGAGATTTAAAGCAGATGAATGTAAAAACGCCATTGCAATTTTACTGATTTATTATGCAATTTGTAGATGACTGGCTGGTTACCATTTTGATAGAAAGAGACCATACTGCATGTCTGTTTATCTTTAGTCTAAGGTGGATTCCCCCACCCCCTTTTAAAAATGCACTCAGGGGAGTAAATCATGTCACTTCAAACAAACTGGCTCCTAAGCCTTGACAACAGCGGCAGACAACTCTTCAGCAGTTCAAGAAATGTGACTAACTATAGCATCAAAGATGTGACACTAATTGCATGGAAATAAATAGCAGCCACCCCCTTATCAAGGCCACTTTATAGAGCCCATTGTTAAAATTAAAAACGACTAGTTTCAAGTTCTATTCTGACTTCATCATATTCACTTCAAAGCATCTTCTTATACATTGGGTTAGCTCAGTCAGTAGAACACAAGACTCTTAATCTCAGAGAAATGGGTTTAAATCCCATGTTGGGCAAAAGGATTCCTGCCCCTTATGGTCTCTTCCAGCCCGACAACTTTATGGTTCTATGATTCTATTTGGATTCTATTTGGATATTAGTAATGCCTGTCCAAGTTTTACATTTTACTTTTGTGTTACTAAGTGTAAAGGGATTAGGGGTTGCTTGTGCGTAAGCGCCAAAACCGCTCCAAGCTGAGTAGTTGGCTAAAACTTTCCCTGACCGGACAGCCCTTACTTCATGGCTGCCTTAATCACTGGCAGAATCCGTCAGTGGGCGTTTCCTGAACTTCTTCCAACATAAGAGCTCCTTGACAGAAAGTCTCCGCCTGGATTCCCTGCGCGACAGCTTTCTGCGCAGAGTGGGCGTCCCCAGAGGAGGTCCTGAGCTCTCTCCGCTGGTCTCGCTGGAAGCGTCCCTGCGCCTTCCCTCTGACTCCTCCTCCTTCCCTTCTTCCTCAGCGGAAGATCTCCCTCTTTCCCTGCTGGTTCCCTCCCCAGCGTCCGAGAGCCTCTCCACCACCCTGCGCTCCGATGGCAGTTCCCTGACACTAAGTAAGAACCATTAGTTAAATAGTTTTGTGTTACATTGCAGTTTCATTAAATCTCACATCAGTAGGGTGATTTTATTATTATTATTATTATTCTTGTGTGACTTTGGTACTGTAAGTAACTTAACCCAAATAACCATTTGTTGTCTAATTTCTTTGTCCAGAAAACCGGTGCAATAAACAACTTCATAATCCAAATGGCAGGAATGAAGAACATGTTGCGGGGCTGTGTTTAGATTTCAGGCATGAGTGAAGGGTTTTATTAAGTTAAAGGTAAAGGGACCCCTGACTGTTAGGTCCAGTTGCGGACGACTCTGGGGTTGTAGTGCTTATCACGCTTTACTGGCCGAGGGAGCCGGCATACAGCTTCCAGGTCATGTGGCCAGCATGACTAAGCCGCTTCTGGTGAACCAGAGCAGCGCATGGAAACGCCGTTTACCTTCCTGCCGGAAGGTATTTATCTACTTGCACTGACGTGCTTTAGAACTGCTAGGTTGGCAGGAGCAGGGACCGAGCAACGGGAGCTCACCCCGTCACGGGGATTCGAACTGCTGACTTTCTGATCAGCAAGCCCTAGGCCTGTGGTTTAGACCACAGCGTCACCTCTCTTATTAAGTTAAGAGAGGTCAAATATTCTGTGAAAGTATCCCAGATATCAGTCCCAAGCCCATTAAAATGAATGAGACTGGAGTGGGTGGGGGACATTCTTGGTGGACTGAATACATACTGTACAAAGCAATGGATAGATGATTTGGTCAGAATGTGCTAAATCAGCTGAGTGGGGGTTTGCTTTTTTTAGTCCAGTATGATTTTGTGCAAGGAAAGAAGAATAAGGAGCTGCTGAACATTAATGATTCAGACTTCAATGAGATGAAAGGCAAAGACAGTGGGAGCCCACAGCGTTGCTGGAGAAGTAGAAGAAAGTCGGAGATGGTTGAAAGTCATAAGAGAAATTAATTTTCCTTTGTTTTCCTCCTCCAAGCTATCTGGACCCTCCTTCCCCATGCATCATTACAGAAAACAAGTTGAACTCTGATAAAGCACATGCAGTATTTACCGTATTTTTTGCTCTATAAGATGCACCAGACCACAAGACGCATCTAGTTTTTGGAGGAGGAAAACAAGAAAAAAAATATTCTGAATCTCAGAAGCCAGAACAGCAAGAGGGATCGCTGCACAGTGAAAGCAGCAATCCCTCTTGCTGTTCTGGCTTCTGTGTTAGCTGCGCAGCCTGCATTCGCCCCATAAGATGCACACACATTTCCCCTTACTTTTTAGGAGGGGAAAAGTGAGTCTTATAGAGCAAAAAATATGGTACTTCCAAGCAAATGGTAACAGCCTGTTATAGAGAAGGAACGCATGCACATTTTCATGCAAGGGAATGCTCTTCTGTTATTTAAATCACCAGATGCATGCTTTTGACACATTAAATTCATGAATATGTTACTGCAATTGTCGCTGCTCTATGTTAGACCTTTTTGCATGGAACTTCTCCAACAGAGCAATCCAGAGTCTGCAATTGTTCCTTCCAATGCAGCCCTATTTACACAGAAGGAAGTTGCTGTCCGCAGTTGCTTCTTTATTTAGGGAGCAATCCTATACTTACCTGAAGGCTGGCTGAGAGGCCTTAAGGTGTGGCATTATGAGCTGGTGGGTGGCCAGACAATCGGTTTGTTTGCGCAACAACTGTAAATACTCCTGAAGATTCAAGTTTTAAGAAGATTCATATCTATAGATGCAAGAAAATCAAAAGGGTGCTGCTTCCAGGCCAACAGCTACATCATTCCTCTCCAATGCAACCTAAGTTGTTCTTGACTTGAAATAAAAGGTTTATTTAAAGCTGTTAAGTGTAAATGTGCGGGGAGAGAGTGGCTGAAATCCATCAGAGTTAAGAGCTGTGAATTGAAAAGAAAGGCATTTTCAAATGCATGACAAAGGAGTAATAAGCAGTTGTTGAATGGACCCTTTTTGGGGGATGAGAAGATTAGATTTTCCTTTGTTGAATGAAATTCCTCCCCCCCTCCATGGCAACTGATGGATTAAGTGACTCATTGCATAAGCACCTAACTGGGCCACTTAGGCAGTATTCAGGCAGTTATAAAGTTAGATTTTTTCTCCCAATTTATAATATTTGTTTTTGTGCTGCTCTACCTGTTGTGTTACGGAATTAAGGCTTTATAACCTCCAAGGAGAGTCCACCACTTTCAAAGGGAGTCCTTTCCAATGTTGGACTTCTGCTGCCCCAGGTGGCTGCCTCACCTTGCCTCATGGCTCAGCCCTGGGAATGATGAAAACTACTCTTAAATACGGTACCCTACCTAAACTGAAAGGCATCACTTTCCTCTTGGCCCTGTATAAACAAACTTAACGTTCCCTAGTTTTGTTATGTCTCAGTAACATACTTTCCAAAGAACTGTCCAAAATGGCACATTTCTCCCATCTTCAAGCTTTTTGAAAAGGGTAGTATTTTTGTGGTTTAATCTTGAAATCTTTCCCTCCCTTTCTTTCAAAAGCAAAGAACTGTCATAGACTCACCATGGCATGGCTCTCTGAAAGGTCTTTTCAGTTGACAAATATGAATAAGTTAACAAAGAGGACTGTGCATATATTGACCTTTATCTAAAGGCTTAATACATTCTGCACTGAAGTAAAATGGGGAAAGAGTGATGGGTGGGGGGGGGGGAGGAGGGAGAACATTTTTGTCATTCTAAAAACCACGGCATCATGACATTTTTCCCATTCTAAAAACCATTTTTTATTTTTTTTGGTGAGCATTTATTTTCATTTCAAGAAAGTGAGTGTTACCTACTGTCCATACATTTTGGGGCTGGATGAAAAACTACAGGCTGCCTTTCAGAAATAGTAGGGGGATGTGCGCTGCTATGCTGTTTCCTTTATCTTCTGTGCTCAGAAAAGAAAGCGTTTACACTGCTTGAAGCTGAAGGCTGGGGCTGCATGAATCTTTGGATTCAACAGGAACTTTCATTGATGTGGAAAGGCATTGGGAAACACTTCAGCCAGGGTTGCAAACATGCATGGAATGGAATCCAGACTAAGCACCTCACATACTAATGTCCATGCAAGAGGGGAGATTCTTGTGCTAATTTCGCTTTGGAAGCAATAGGCGGAAATACAGTTTGAAGGCATCAAGTGTGAGGGTGTGTTGGTGTCAAGAGCATGTGGCCAATGCGGACAGCTCAGTGAGGGCACAATCGTGAAGCCACTCCGACACTCCTTCCCCTGCACCTGTGCTGTATTGAGTCCGGCTGGCCACTATTGGATCCTGTCCTGCATATTAACCAAACACACTTCAGAGGGTGGTAGGACATTGATCTGAGCCAGGAGGGAGGAGGAATAAGAGAATCTTAGAGTAGGAAGGCACACCATCTAGTCCAGCCCTCTGCAATACAGGAATCTCGGCTGAAGCATCCAATGACAGATGGAAGATACTATCTACAACTAATCCAGAATGCGGCAGCTAGACTGGCTACTGGGAGCGGCTGCCGAGACCACATAACACCGGTCTTGAAAGACTTACACTGGCTCCCAGTACGTTTCTGACTGTGTTGGTGCTGACCTTTCAAGCCCTAAGCAGCCTTGGTCCAGTATATCTGAAGGAGCGTCTCCACCCCCATCGTTCTGCCCGGACTCTGAGGTCCAGTGCCAAGGGCCTTCTGGCGGTTCCCTCGCTGTGAGAAGCCAAGTTACAGAGAACCAGGCAGAGGGCCTTCTCGGTAGTGGCACCCGCCCTCCCATCAGATGTCAAAGAGAAAAACAACTACCAGGCTTTTAGAAGACATCTGAAGGCAGCCCTGTTCAGGGAAGCTTTTAATGTTTAATAGACTATTGTATTTTAATATTCTGTTGGAAGCCACCCAGAGTGGCTGGGGGAGCCCAGCCATATGGGTGGGGTAAAAATAATAAATAATAAATTATTATTATTATTATTATTATTATTATTATTATTAACCTTTCAGGTATGCCAGACCCAGTCTTGGCTCTAGGCACTTTCAACATAATTCCTGCACAGAGCCTACATGGATACATGGCTGAGGGTGGGTGTTATGTTGAACATGCATATGTGTCAGGGATTGGACTCAGGCGGGCGAACTGGAGGAGGAGGAGTGATGGAGATCACACACCCCTTCTCCTGCAGCTTCCAGTGAGGACGAAGGCAGTCTCGAATTACAGCAGGGCTTTGAGGAAGATACGTAACAGCTCAGAGACAGGCGAACAGCAGAGCTATGCTGTGCTAGGAGAAGGAGGGGGAGAGACAGAGCAGCTATCTGATATGTCACTGGACAGCATAACTGACCCCTCTTCTCCCAAAACACAGCGTTCATTAAGGGTGCAAGAACAAAGAGCGCAGAGATAGTTGTCCACGGACAGACGCCATAGAAGCACATGTTGTTGCTACAGGGAAAGGGGGAGGAGCTCAGTGTGAGCAACTCCATCATGGAGGAATGACTTGGGTTCTTTGTCTTTCACTGTGATGACTGAATAAATCATAAGTAAGAACTCTCTTGTTTCCTCCTTGCTTCTTGGTGCCATCAGGGGGAGGGAGAGGATCCCTCAAGCCTGACAATATGTTAATGTCTAATATGCCTGGCCTTCTCTTACTATAGGGAAGGCAGGGGGCTGCATACTGGTGGTGGGTGGCAGCAAAGCCAGAAATTGTCATCTCTAGCTACCCCCCTCCATCCTTTCTGTCTCTCTCTTCCTCTTTGATCCCTTCAAGTCCTGTGGCAGTGGTAGCTCTTCATAAGAATGTAAGAAAAGCCTGCTGGATCAGGCCAATGGCTCAACTAGTCCAGCAGCCTGTTCTCACAGTAGCCTCACACTTCTCACAGATGCCAATGGGAAACCACAAGTAGGGCCTGAGCACAAGAGCACTCACCCCTTCTGCATTTTCCAGCAACTGCTATTCAGAAGTATATTCCAGCCAACTTTTTCTGACGCAAAACCAGGACACGTGTCTTGCAGGAAATACTCCTGGGTGAATCACGTGATTCATGCCTCACTCTTGCCCTGGAAAAAAACAGCACTTTTTCCAAGAGGGAGAGTACAGCGAGATCATGGCTTCCAAAATGGCCGCCGAGATCTCATATAAAAACAGTGGGATGTCCCATTTTTCAAAGGCCTTTGTGATGTATGGAAGTATACTGCCTTTGACTCTGGGTAAAAAAATAAAAATAAATATGGAGGCCGACCATAGCCATCATGGCTAGTAGCCATTGATAGCCTTATCCTCCACAAATTTGCCCAGTCCTCTTTTGAAGCTATCCAAAATGGCAGCCATCGCTTCCTCCTGTGGGAGGAAATTCCATAGCACTGTGTGAGGAAGCACTTTCTTTTATTCCTTCCTGAACCTCCCAGCATTCAGCTTCTTTTGATGTCTACTGTGGTAAGAGACAGGGAAAAACTTTTCTCTACCCACTTTCTCTGCTTAATTTTATAAACCTCTGTCATGTCACATCTTGCTTGCTTTTCCTCTAAACTAAAAAGTCATGAACCGTTTCTCAAGGTGGAGCCGCTCCGAGCCCACCTCAGCCCTTTGGGAACTTTTCCCCTATCAACAAGACTGCCGCATCATGCAAAAATCATGTCCTATTTTTGTCACTGTTCGTGCTGTTAAAATGACAAACGATGACAGAAACCCCAGGAAGAAATTTTACACTAGATAAAACTGACGGGTAAGCATGAAATTTATGTTAATTACTTATTTCAGTTCCAATATTTTAGATACCTACAAGGTAGTGAGGGTGGGGGTGGAGGAACACATGCATGTATTAATCTGCATTTTTTAAACATATGAAAATTTGCATTTAAATAAATGTTTTTATTGCTAAATAAGCATCTTATCTCACTGAACATATATCTAAATATATGTCGCACTTAAAAATGTAATTAGGTTTGGGGTTGTTGTTGTTTTTGTTTTTTTAAAAAATAATTTTTATTAACTGGCCAATCACATCAAATTAAATCACATCATATAAATTCCGAATTACAAAGCCAAATTTTAAAATTTTGTTGGGGGAACCCATACTTCAAGATCCAAAGGGGAATTCAGATCATCTTCTTATTACTGTGTTAATGTCCAAATCAGTCCCAATCAGTCCAAACAAAGTTCATAATTCTATCCAGTCTTATCTTGGTGTTGCCACATCATATCTAGTTCGTATAATTTCTCTTTTTCCTTTACGATCTCTTCTGTTAGTCTCCTTAAGCCGATAGCAAGTGTAATAATCCTGTGTGGATTTCCCGTTCCTCCACTAAGTCCAGATGGTTTCCATATATCTCCTTCGTAGATAACATCACTTTTTCCATCGTAAATTTTGGCATTTGTCGCTCTTAAGTCCCACCGAGGAGTTGATTCACGATATGTAAACAACTCTATTTCTCTCTTTCTCCTCCCAGACCCAAGAGCTCCCACAATGCCTCACAAAATGGCGAACGGCATTTTTTCCTAACTGTTGTTTTTAAACTGAAAACCCGTATCACACTACTTCAATGAAATGTGAAATCTCAATGATATTATTTAATTATTTTATTCCTACTGGACAGCAAAGGTAATATTGCTACTCAGTTAAACTCAACTGGATAGAACCTGATGTTGACAATATTAGAATCTACACTGAAGAACTTTGTTCAGTAATTAGCCATTCCTAAAAGCCGTCTTCAAGCATTATACATGTGAAGAAATACACAATTTCTGGGAAACAGGACTGCACCACTGGCTGCACCCAAAGTCCATGTGGTTTCCTCTTGCCCCACCTATGATATCCATGCACTGGGTGCAGTTGTCTGCAGGCATAAAGCCTACACAGATTGCCTTTCCCATAACTGTAATCCTTGCTTGCAAAATTCCAAATCCTGGGGAAGCCTACTCACAAAGTCCTCTAAGCGCATGGACATTTCCCCTAGCCATACTACCCTAAGGTCGGAGGCAGCAGTGTGATCCCACTCCCTGGTACCCATATAAGAACACCTTCATGCGCATAGTATGTATGTAGAAACTTCCACGTTGCACATTATTGCAAATACTGCAAATGAGAAGATCTGTATCAGCTTCTTTACAAAATGGCCATTTTTAAAAAAACTGCACAAAGCACACTTGACCTTAAGGTTGTTCACTTTGCAGGAAACAATGGTATAGTAATGAATTTTTGGATGAACGAACACACGCACACATGACATTCGGCTCTTGGTGTATCTGCTTATACCATATTTACAATTTCAGTGGCATATTCTTTATCAATTTCAATGCTCAGCAAAGATACAGTCCCTGAAAAATGTTAATTTCCATCACCGGAGCTTCAGTATGCGACACAGCTGAGCACCCTGTGCTTTATCATTCAACTTTTATAAACTGCAGAAGAAAAGTATTTTCATTCTTATTGCCTCATTTTGAAAGACAAGGCAACTGGTGACTTTCCACAGGTTACATTCTTTCTTGTCACTGTTCCCTTCATTTCAAGTCTCGGCCTTCAAAAACAGGAAATGTGAATGCTGAAAACAGCACCTTGATGATGAATTTCCCCAGGCATTTTTAATCTTTTTTCAGGAGCTGATTTTCGGTGTCGTTTGTTAGTGCTATCACAGGATGCTATCAGGATGTGTGGAACCACATTGCTTCTGGACTTCTGCTGTATTTTCAGATTTCAAAGAAGTCTTCAGACACTGGCTAAAAATGATAGCAGGCATTGCGTTTTTATTGATGATCATAACACTTCACATTTGCGTAAGCTTCTATAAAGTTTGAGTGTGCCATCCTCTCTTGTTGAAGTGGCCATATGTTCAATGCAACTGGAAGCTTCATCCCAGAGTACTTATGGGATTAAACTATTATGGCATGCTTGTCTGTTTCCCCCTTCCTCTGGGTTCAGAATCTCAGTTTTGTCCACCAGATCCCAGCAATATCTAATATAGCCATGCCCAGTCCAAGTGGATAGTCCATATGAAAAAAAAATGGACTCTTAATGGCATGTCTGCCTGGAGAACAGGTGTATGGAGTGGGATACGCAAAATACTGCACACCATTTAAAGAACTTTTTTTACTTTAAAAAAAGATTGAACACACAATATTGCTTTGAGAATTATGTGCATGAACCCGCCTTCCAGTACGTTCAAGAATATTTTATCTCTTTCAATTAAGTAAGATTGAAATGAAGATTGATTGAATCAGAAGCTGCTGGAACTTTTGAGACATTTGACATTTGTATTCACTTTCAATAGGAACATTTTGCTTTGAGGTATGTAAAAAATCTAAGGCCTTTTTTAAATTAAAAAAAAGTATCATTAAAAACAGAGATAAAAATAAAACACTACTGGAGCATGGAACACCTGGGCAAAAAAATGTCTTTACAAGATATCTAATGCAACTTATGGATGATTACTTCATGTACAGCAGAGGAAAGTACATTCCAAAGTGCAGGAAGATGGCAGAAAATTCTGATGTTGGGGCCACCACCCCAAGATATTCTGTAGGGTGTGGTGCCATGAGTAAAATTTTCCCATATGACCCAAATAATGCTACCAGTCTAGGCAGGTAATCTGCCCTGAATTATTCAGGGCTTTATTTGTTAATAACAACTCCTTTAACTTGGTCTGGCAGCTAATTTAACTTGGTTTGGCAGCCAGTCCACCATTTGATGTACAAATTAGACCATCACCATTTGAGCTTTAGTTTTGAGTGGGGAAACTTGAATTTAAAAATCTGCCATTGTTGCCACTACTTTGACCATGAACTGATGTCCAATTAGTGACACTGGTTTAAATTCAGGCAGTGCAGGTTATTCCACTCACCTGAAAAGTTGTGATGAGTTGAGTTCTTCTTCCATAGCAGGCTTTCTGTGCCATGCATTTTCTTAAGAAAGAAGTTATTGGGAGATGGCAATTTCACACTGCCACTAAGGACAGAAGTTATAAAAACTGTCACCTTACCAAAGTAATCTTTGAAATATATTGTTTTAAGTTTCAGCTCTTGGAATGAAACACAGCTATAATAAACAATGGCAGTAAAACAAACTCTGGAGATACCATAGTTCTTCTCTTATCACCGGAAAGACAAATGAAAAGTTCACAAATGTGAATGGACTTGTCTTACGAGGGTTCTTTCTCAGAGAATGGGGGAGGGGAAAATAAATGAACAGCTTTTGCAGAAAAAAGCAAGCTAGCAAGCTCTCCCAATACTTCATTTGATAAAGGACAATTAGCTCAAAATGGACAGCCAGAAATAATTAGAGCAGTATGAAATGGCTTGTTGTGTGGTTGTATTTCTAACATTATAACTATATCTATAATAACTGGGACAGGTGTCACAGTGCAGGCAAGCTCTCCAAAAGTTTATGAGACAGTGGAGGATGAAAAGCTGCTGTTTCCCCCCAAATATACCTTTGATCAGTGCAAGGCCTACGGTAAGCTCATCAGCTAGCTTCTGCATGGAGAATTTGACTCTCTCTTTAGCAAACAGTCTCCTCAGATAAAGTAAACTTTGCACAGAAAACAGGATGTGCTAGACAGAAACTCTGGCTTCAGTATCTTGTAAACCTTTTCTAACAGTCCAAATAGAAACACTGAACTTTGGATGAAGCTCAGATCACCTAAGTTGGGAGGTCACACAGATTTTTAATAATCAGATATATTATGAATATATAGCAAAGACACATGAATCCTACAGTCCAGCAGGTTGCATTTATATTTACCCACTTCCTTTGCAATAGACAATGCAGCATAAGAAGGCACACCTCATATTCAGATGTGTAGGACTGAAACACACAGTTAAATTATTAGGATCTGTTGATGTTAATAGATGGTGCCAGCCATATATAGACGGAGTTCGTTACTGGCCCGGGGAGAAGTGATTGCTGTGAGCCCATTTCCTGTGGCTGCCCCTGTGATTTTAACATATGACAGTGCTGAAGGTGAAATAGTTAAAGAAGTTACCCAATCAGAACCCAGGGGGGTGGAGTCAGAGGGACTATAAAACCAGCTCTGGGAGGGGTGAAAGGAGAATTTGTTGGGTGGTTGGTTGGAGTAGGAGTGAATTGGGATAAAGTCTGTGGGTAGGTTGAGTTAGTTTAGCGAAATAAGTTGAGTCAGGAACAGTTAGGAGCTAGGAAGATGAGTAAATATCTGAGAGGTGGTTTAGTGAGTGAGAGCAGGTAGCGGAAGTTATCGGTCTGGATAGGCACCCTATGATTGTAATTGACTGATACCGTTTATGAAACCACATGATTGTTAAACTGCAATAAATAAACAGAAGTTTATGTTCCAATTTAAAGCTGACTGGACTCAGTATTGTCCCAGGTAGGGCCTGGGTGGTGGCAGTGAGAAATAAATTGGTGGCACAGGGATCAATAGATGGTGAAACATCCGGGGACCCTGTGTGATCATCACAACCCCCTACTAGTGGGAGCTGCCATATCCTCCCTACCCAGAATGCCCTGCAATGGCACTGTGAGAAAAATAAAATGGCTGACGGCTCCCAGATGCTGCCAACATCAGTTCAGCTACCAACACTATTGCCATAGACAGCAGCAGAAGAGAAAGAAAAAGAAAATATGAAGTTAATAATGAAATGAATGCAACATAAACAAATGAATAAGGAAACAAATGTGATTTTAATTAATGAATTAGGTTGTGGGGGGGATGCCATTTTAAGAAGCATTAATTTTGCATGTTCCTTTTATGGTTAAGGATGCTGTTCTGCTTGGGTCTTTTCTGTGGGCTTCTCACACACATCTGTTTGGTCACTGTCAGAAGAGGATGCTGGACTAAATGACCTTTGACCTTATCTGGCAGGCTCTTCTTAGGTTCTTATTTGGGGGGATTCTTTGATATTTATGCCTCCTTAGTCCTTGTATCCCAAATGTCCCCCTGTATGGAGTCTTCACCACAATAAGTAGCAGTAGTTTATAGTTATAATTATTACCATGATATTTATTAGTGTTATTAAATTTATTCATTTTTTTAACCAATGAAGGGTTAAAACCAAAGTAGCTCACATCAAATTAAAAATACGACAAACAGCCAGAGCAATACAGCCATAATTAATACTAAGAGTGTTCATGCCACATGAGGCTTTGGTTTCTTTCTAATCAATTTCTCTTTGGGTTGGCCTCATTCTTCTGCTTTGTTCAGAACACTGGGAGGGAAATTCAGCCAAGCATCGCACAAATGCTCTTTGGTGGTACAAAATACAAACACCCTTTCTCTAGGCTCTTATATAATCTTTTCTGAGTTGGGGATAGTTCTGCAACTTTTGATACTTTTCTAGACTAAGCAGGCCTTTAAATAAGAAGCCTGCTCATTCCAGATAAGGATCATGTTTTTTTTAAAGAAAAGGTTTGTTCACTGATAAAAGTCCAGCAATAAAACAACTGGGAATTCCTCAGGCAAAGAAACCAGTAACATTTTGCAGCAGCTGAGTACTTTCGCTTCATCTCTGTTCTTTTACTGTTTCCAGTTGTCTCCTCCTCTGATTCACCAAACTCTGCAAACACTTACAAGTCATGGCAATAAAATACAATGACAAAAACCAGTGCTTTTTTTCTTTAAAAAAAATGTTTAGGGGTATTCTCATTTTCCTACTCATATTGAGATACTGCCCCTCAATGAGGCCAAACTTAGATTCACAAAATGTTTAGGGGTGTGCGTAACCCTGTGTACCCCCCAGGAAAAAAGCACTGTACGTAACAAAACAGCAGAACAATGCTGATGGCAATGTGATTTTTGATGCAAAGGGCATTAACTTCTGTTTTTACCATTTTATGTTCCAAGAATTCCTCCGTCATTGTTTCATTCCAAGTCATTCTGGGGCAAAAATTATGGCCACCAGTGGAAACTGCTACCAATCCACCCCGTACCCTGGAACAATGAAACATACAGAGCAGCCTGAGAAAATTAAATGGTTGGCTGCTTTTAAAAAGCTGGTACTGAGGACAGAAAATGTGAACTAGCTTTAGATCTCATCTTCCGTTCTGTTCCTTCCGCATTTCAATCATTTTCTTATAGTGTTTATATGGGTAAAAAAGAGGGGGAAATGATGGATGATAAGAGTCTGAAAATATATATTTTCTATTTGTCACTTCATAGGAAAAAGCTGAAAATAATTTGAGAGCAAATACATTTTCTCTTTTGTAAAAACAGGAACCTCTACTCTCTGTTTATTACTGTGTGTGTTTTGGAGAGTCTGGAAAATAGATTTGTGATATTTGCACTTCACATTTCGCTCTGCAAAAGGAAAAGTGAATTTTGTCTGCTCGGTGGCATTCATATGAATGAGTGTTCAGAAACTAGCCATATTTTAAAGTGGCCTTATTTCTATTATTTCTTCCATGCTATTATGGGAACACAATAGTACCAGCATCTATTTAAATATACATCACTTAAGCCAGTAGGCTTCAATTCTGCAAATTGAATTCATCACAGAATTTTAAAAGTGTTACTGCAATCAATCAGACTTTCTTCCAGGATTTGCCTGAGGGTTTATGAATCAAAAGATTCATAGGGTCCTTTGATGAGCACAGTCAATAGGCAACCCGTGAACAATGTCCAGCTGCTCCCATTCCTACTGGAGCTTGCCACCGCTTCCTTGAACAGTTTGTGAGGCTGAAGAGTCATCACTGATTCTTACCTAGAGAGCATTCCTCTTTCCTGGGAGGAGCGACTGCAAGAAAAGAAGCAGTACCTTTCCTAGAAACCAGAATTTGGCTTAAAAGGGAGGCCAGTTGAGAGTTGCATACAGTGGTACCTCAGGTTAAGTACTTAATTCGTTCCAGAGGTCTGTTCTTAACCTGAAACTGTTCTTAACCTGAAGCACCACTTTAGCTAATGGGGCCTCCTGCTGCCGCTGCGCCGCCGGAGCACAATTTCTGTTCTCATCCTGAAGCAAAGTTCTTAACTTGAGGTACTATTTCTGGGTTAGCGGAGTCTGTAACCTGAAGCGTATGTAACCTGAAGCGTATGTAACCCGAGGTACCACTGTACTGCTTTTTCTTACAGGTTCATTTCCCACTGGGAAATGAAAGTCCACTCCAAAAATCCCCTTCATCTCCAAGATGGCTCCTCATTTCCTGAAGAACATTAAGATGTAACAATTTTCCATTCTTAATTATTTACTGTTTTATCAAATTGATGGTGTGTATTTTCATGCTTTCAAAGCATCGCATTCCTAACTCTAGAACTATGTAGAGATAAGATCTCTTTCTGTCCCTGCTTCCCTACTGGAAAGTCATACTCCTTATTGAAATTCCTTCCACATGGTGATGGAGGAAGAGCCTTCAGCACTAAAGGGAATGTGTCACAGCACAGCAAGTCTCCCTCACCTTCAGCTACTCATGTGCAGTGGACAATCTCTCTCTCTTCTCCCCCCGCCCCACGGATTCCTGTCATATAATTCTATGAAGTTGAAATAGCCGAAGGGGAAAGCAAGACAAGATTCTGAGACTCACCTTGAGGGGGAGGCATTTGAACCAAGGTGATGTCATCAGAAGAACCAAATTTGTTATCCGGTCCAAATTTAGAAATGAGGCCAAGTAACAAAGTGTGCCCACTTTTACTTAACTTGTGTTGGTGTGATGGGGACAACACAAGGCCTTGGTGAAGGTACATATCTTTGTCTACCGTGCTCTCTGGCAACTGGAACACAGCAACACCAGAATCCCATGCACTAAGGAACTGGGAAATGCCATTTTCCCATAGTCTCTGCGTCCTTAATTAAAACAAAAAAGAATGGTCATGACAGGACATTTCCCTATTTATTGGAGCTTTCTGTTTTTCCTCCCACGCTCTTAGGTATTCATGGGAAGTCCATGATATGTCTAGAAAAGGGATGAGGAATCTGTGGCCACCCAGAAGTTGCTGGATTCCACCGGTCCCAGCCAGCATGGCTGATGATCAGGGATAATGGGAGTTGTAGTACAACATCTTGAGGGCCACAAGTTCCTCATCCCTGGGTTTTCTACACAACATCCACATGTGTGAGCAGGGCTGCCGATAGATTGGAAGGAACAGTTGGGTTTGCGGTAGGGGGAGGCATAGCCAGCTTCCATTAAAAGTAAGTTCCTAGATGCTTTAGATCAAAATATATAAGCTGAAATAGGAAAGACACCCCACTCCAGTTTCCGTGAAATGAGCTAGCCTGGTTGGTAGTCCCCATTTTAGAGGGTTTTAACCAATGGGTGAAGTTTAGAACTGTGATTGTCAAGTAACCTGTTTGGACACCACAAGGCAGAGCTAGGAATTTGAGAACTCCTTTTCCCTTATTCTCTCTCATTGCTGCTCATACATTGCATATAATGGTGCGCGCATACATATTACATGTGTGAGTTTAGGGCTTTGACATGTGGCTGCCCCCATCCACTGTTCTCTGCTTTGTGTCTTTCATTATATTACATTGGTCTGTTGTGCTTTCCTCTCTTTTAAAACTGCATCTGTTCCCAGATAGCTGAAACAAAACAAAAATTGTGTAACACCTTCTATTTCCCTTGGTAGTAGCTAATGTCTACTGGCTTTCTTAGGAAGGTACCATCTGCTTGAGCTGCACAGTCTTTAATTAGCCTGAAGATGCCTAATGAAGTCTAATTTTTTGTTGTTGTTGTTATGCAGTGATGAGACCAAACATTCCCTAACTATATCTTTCCATTTCTAAGTCATGCAGTTTCTTTGTAGCAAATATAAATGATATACAGGAAGATATTTAGCATAATTCGGGGAGTGGGGGGAGAGGGAGAGAGGCCTTAATGCTATGTGCATTTTCTGTCCTTCTGCTCACTCATTTTACCATGAAGGTCATGATAGGTTTAATCAGCTTTTTTTCTGCTTGGTTGCAAGTTCCCTCAGAGCTGCTTCTAAACAAGAGATGGGCTTCACATATCACTTGAAGATTTACCTTCAGATAAATCTTTGAATGTTTACTCAGGGCTGGTCCTGTCATTTACAGGGTGAAGGAGCTGCCTCATGCGGCAGATGCCAGGATTGAAATTACATTAGTCCCCTGAGCTAGCTTGATGCCATCAGGTACTGAAGATGCGTCATGCTCCATACTGTCCTGTCACCAGAGTTGAAGAGGTAATATTCAGCGGGTGGTGCTGTGGTCTAGACCACTGAGCTTCTTGGGCTTGCCAACCAGGTCGGAGGTTCAAATCCCTGTGACGAGGTGAGCTCCCGTTGCTCTGTCCCAACCTCCTGCCAACCTAGCAGTTCGAAAGCATGCCAGTGTAAGCCCGCTCACCCTTTTGCGTGCGGTGGCATTGCGGGACAGAGGAGGCTTCACTGGGGCCCCGATGGAGGAATTCAACCTTGACTGGGCCCTTCCTATGCAGATCCTATGCCTGCACCCTGCTTTGGCATTGGGCCAATCCTTTGTTTTGGATAGAGGGGAGGTTTTAGTCTCTGCCTGCACCTCCAAACGCTGCATATCCTATTAAAGGGATCCGGGGGGGAGTGGCCATGTCCATGTGCCCTGGTGGGGCAAGAGCCGAAGGCACTACCCCAGACAGTGCTCCCTGTGGGGGTTACCCTGTTAGATGTAAGTCTTAGGAACCCCCACCTGGATTGACCATGCATCACGGGCGGGCCGGAAGTATTTTGATTGCCCCATGCTGAAGCCAAACCTCTTTAATCTGTATTCAATAAAGTTGTAACCTGTTTTGACCCAAAACCAGTCTCTTTGGTCTCTCATTATACGGGTTGGGGAAGGGAAGTCTGATGCCTGGTCCTGCAAGTAGATAAATAGGTACCGCTGTGGCGGGAAGGTAAATGGCATTTCTGTGTGCTCTGGCTTCCATCACCGTTGCACCAGAAGCGGTTTAGTCATACTGGCCACACGACCCAGAAAGCTGTCTGTGGACAAACGCCGGCTCCCTCGGCCTGAAAGTGAGATGAGCCCCGCAACCCCATAGTTGCCTTTGACTGGACTTAACCGTCCAGGAGTCCTTTATCTTTACCTTTTTAGCTATTCAGCTCCTAGAGGCCAAGGTCCCTTTGGTTCCCCCAATAAAATATTTGAGGGCCGTCCCCCAAGGTTGATGGACTTTGCCATTCAGAGGGTGTCCGTGCACTATGTCATGTGAACCTGACTGAAGACCCCTGGCAGGAGTCTTCAGCCAGATACAACACTGTGGCCACACCCCCTTGCATGCCCAGGATTGGTTCATTCAAATGGGCAGCCTCCCAGCATCCCACATGGCTGCCCTGCAACAGCTGTGCAGGGCAGAACAATGGCCCCCAGCTCAGCCAAGGACACACCAGGCTCCAAACCGCCACTCTCTGGCAGCGGATGGTAAGCAACAATTCTTCTGCAAGATCCCTGCAAATCTTTACAAAAACCAGCTGCAAGTTTATGCCACCTTGGGGAAAATGTTCATTTTACTTGTAAATCTGCTTATTGGAGAGACAAGTCTGTTTTGAAGCTCCAGTTTGATCATTCGGAACTAGTGAATACATCTGTTCACTTGCAGATAAAGGGCAAGATGGTCTGATGAATCCAGTAAAACCATCAATATATTTTTTTGCCGCAATATTGCAGATATCTATGCATTCATCCTTAAAGCATGTAGCTTATCTTCTAATTGGAACTGGGTTTTATTTATTTATTTATTTATTTATTTATTCATTCATTCATTCATTCTTACTGGTGATCCATTAGCTAGCATATTTTTAGTGATAGAAGTGCCTTCTAATCCTTACCACAGTTTCTTGCTTCTCTTCTCCTTCTCTGTTTCAACATGATCTCTGGACATTTCTTTCTATTCCAAATTATTTCACCCAGCTTATTGATTTATTGATATTCCAACTGGATCTACGTGGGCCCAATGGGGGCAAGCCAAAGGAATACAGTAAGATGCCTTAAACTGAGTCAGACCATTAGTCTATTCAGCTCAGTGTTGCCTACACTGACTGGCAGCTGCTCTCCTGGGTTTCAGATGGAAGACATTGTGAGTCCTACCTGGAGTTCAGCATCCTTCTGCATGCAAAGCTGATGTTCTGCCACTGAGCTACAGCCATGTTTTCTCTCCCAAGAATGACCCTGAGGACAATATATTGTCATGACACAGCACAACAAAACATGGGTCTCCAAACAAAGCGAGTTCAGCAAGTGTTAAAACAAATACAGTTTATCCTGACCTCTCCAAATGCCATTTATCACAAGGTTTTAGGCACAGTTTTGCCGAAAATGTTACTGCAGAGTAAGGGCTGACAAAATGTAACATTTGCCTTCACGAAATAATAATAATGTTGATCAGAGTTACAACAATGGGGCAGAATTTGCTTTCCCTTTCTGAGCCACTTTGCATATTTATTTATTTCACCAACAATGGTACAATAATGTTCACGATATAACATGAAAATAGCTATGTGCCTGTTTTGCTCTGCATAACAAGCATCAATAAGCCAACAGAATGGTGAAATGCAAACCCATTTCTCATAAGTGCTCATCATCCCGTTATATTTTCCTTTCTCATCTTCACCATGGCATTGTACATCAGGCGTCTACATCACTGGTGCTGTTGCAATGGGGGGGAGTGGATTCAAATGATACCCTCCCATTTGTGGAAAGAACCCATGAGGGCTTTTGCAGGGCCTCACAGGCCAGCCCTGCCTTCTGCTGCAGGCATGTGCTCTGGTTATGTCTGCTCCCACCCACAAGTTCAATCGGTCCTTGATGCGCTGATGTCCTTCATGCAAGAGGAGACACCTCCCATATGGAAGAGCAAGCTACTAGAGACAGATACATTAGCATTAGACACAGATACATTAGCATGCTACTAGAGTTTCTTTCACATGCCAACAGAACATGTGGGCAGCAGGGAGGTGTACCCTCTGCATGTGGCAGGGTGCAGCGCAAGCCCATGCAGCCCCACAGGTCTCTTCGCAGGTTTTCTCAATGCATGTGTGGGGCGTAATCTGAACTTTGGGTGTGGGTTTGGACATCATCAGTATGAGAAAGCAAAGAGGGTAAGTGAAAAATACGGTACTTCTGACCATGGATTATACTGCTGCTGCTGCTGGCCTACCCTGTACTATAAGATGATACAATATTAAAATCAGCAACAATAATAATAATAATAATAATAATAATAATACAATTAGAAGCTAAGATTTGATACTGAATGCATGTAATAAATAAATGCACAATACATTTAGCATTGCTACGACTCCATTTCAGCCATTTTTGACCAGCAGGCTTCCATATCATCTTTCCCAAAGCCTCTCCTGCTCTTTTCTATTATGAGATGTGACAGCAAGCCAACAAAGTGTTCTTTTGTTGTTTCCTTTGCAATGTCTCTGTATGAAGTTAGCAATTAACGGGTCTATAAACACCCAACCAGAGATGCAGTTATTGAACAAACTTAATGGAATGTCAGTAAATATAACAAATAGGTGGAAGGAAGTCAATGGACAGTCACCACCACGACTGTAACAAAAGGATGAACCTTTATTTAATGGGAATCCAAACAAATGACCTTGCCTTTTTATTGTTCGCCTGGATAAATAATAAAACCAAACAAGTGAAATGAGCTCTTAAATTTAGGTTAAACAAAATGAAGCCATAGCATTATGGGTTACAACTTTGATCTTACCACGCCTTCTCTAAGATGTGCATTAGGAACAGCAATCATACTGCAAGTTAATCTGAATCTCAATAAAGGCACAGTATATGTTGTTACATAGTTTAAAGTCATATTGAGTATGCCAAATCTACATCAGGTTGAAATTGTATTGGCACCAATGACAGCTTTCTTCCCCATGCAAGTAGCAGTTTGAGAGGAGCAATTTTTGTCAGGACCTAGAAGGAGAAGGAAGGGTTACACTCCTCCTCCGCTCCTGCTGTTATTTGCATTTTTAAAACAGTGTGTTAAATGCAAAACTTTATTTAATGTCATGTCCAGTTTGGCCCTCATTTATTTTGGTTTCTCTGTTTCTCATTATTCCAATCTTAAATTCAATTCTCTACATTTCTTAAGAATCCTCATGAAAATTTGTCATTATTTTACTGCAAATTTATCCTGAGATATACATTTTTCTGTAACTCTGATGAATATACACATTTTTTGCCAACTATTTCCCTTAATTAACACACTTTATTATGCTATTTTCACTCATTTCACTCATACATGCACTTTTGTACACTTTTTTTAGTTGGAGAATTGCATCGCAAAATCTGGAGAAGTGTGAATCCAGAAGGATAATTGTGTTACTGTTCACATATTGGTTCAAAAAGTGCAAGCTAGACCGTTTTGCATTATAACACAAACAAAATCAGATTTCTC
The DNA here is from genome assembly GCF_951804945.1 of Podarcis cretensis. Lineage (NCBI taxonomy): Eukaryota > Metazoa > Chordata > Lepidosauria > Squamata > Lacertidae > Podarcis > Podarcis cretensis. The sequence continues at coordinate 23,926,065 of NC_137181.1, forward strand.
CCCACCCCCCTACCCTGCACATCACTAGCTGGAATTGAGAAATGCTATACATTATACAGCGCAGAATTTTTGTGATCTACAAAAAGTAGCATGAGCTCTCAGGAAAATCCCTGAAGGAAACTGTCTTGGATGTTTCAACAACAGCATCAAAGGAAATGCTGTTGGCAAACTTATGGTTAGCCTGGGAGCATTGTGTTGAAATTAGGGACTTTGCAGTATTGTAGGAGAAACTGGCAAACTCACCTTTAGCCTCTTGCAGTAGGCAGAGAACAAAGCAGTGCTGGAAGCTATTTCCTCTTCACCATTCTTGAAGACAGAAAGACAGACAGACAGTTAAAATTTTCACAGCAATGTATGGAATCTTCAGTTAAAGTGAATAGAAAGGAATGTAACTATAGCCCTGGCTCTGTTTCAGACCTCAAAACCATGCATTTCTCTTTGTAATCCTTACAGGTCCAGACCAACAGTCTTGGGGGCATGTTTTCAGTTCATGACCAGCATCTCTAAAGGAGCAGAGTCCTTCATTGTTATTCTCTTTCTCCTCCATGCGATACAATAGTTAGAAAGCACCTGTGAACGCTTCACAATCCAGGCTGAGCCGCTTTCTAATACCTGTTTTATGAACATAGGCAGGTGTGAATAAATCAAATGATCCTGAACCTATTGGCTCCATTTGTGACATTAAGTGGCAATTTGCATAATGGTGCTGTCAATCAAAAGTGAGAAGCAGCTGGGAATTTCCCCTCACCCTAATCCCATAGAATAGGAGTACAGTATTTCCCCTCACTTGGTAACTTTTATCCCTGCCATGTGAGTTGTCTGAAATATTTTTCTCAAATGCATGAAGTTTGTTTTGAATTGCATGCATTGCCAGTGTGAGTCTTTCTCAGCCACCCACTCTTAATCACTGAACTAAAGAAGCTTTAAGGTTTAAGAATAGCATACCTTCCAAGTGCCCGTTTTTTGTGGCATGATCTCGTGTACTTTTGCACTGCGCTCTTGCCTGGAAAAAGTGCTTTGGGGGGGGATTATCTTGCAAGTTTTGGGGCACCATGCAAGACCTTATCTCCCACCCCAAAATCACTTTTTCGGGGCAAGTAAGAGGCACAGGTCATGTTACTCGCCCAAAAGTGCATCCTGGAAGACATGCAGCCCAGTTTTGCACCAGAAAAAATGGGAAGGTATGGAATAGGCATGTCACTACCATGTTTTCCAAGACCCATTGCACATTTCTCGTTACACATCATCAAGTTTTGATAAACCTAAGGAAAGAAAGCAATGTCATTACATTGGAAAGTATTTGCACCAATACACTGGATCAATACTTTAGACCCAACCCCACTTACAAAGGACCTTTCCTAGACCAATGGCCTGTGCCAGCAGTGCGGGCCTCAATGGGCAAAGTGATGGAGCTGCAGGGTGAAAGAGAAATTGTTAGCACAATCCTGAGTCTCTCAACTATTTCTCTGCAAAGTGATGTAAGTGGAAGTATAAACTTACCACAGCAACAAATGCCTTCTTGCTTACTGATTCTCTTCATCCTTTTCATGTAAGCCTCCCTTTGATGTCTTGATGATCCAGTCGAGATCCCACTTCCAGTATCCTCAAGATACGATCAGGAAAAGAAGTCCAGTCATTTCACTGGGTTCATAAAATGGAGAATGTTTTTCTGCTTCAGGATCTCATGACAGTGCTGGACAGGCAAATGTGGGCAGAGCAATGAATGTGGATTGTGCCTCAGTACAGTAGGGCAGTTTCTATGCACTCACACACTGCTTTCTATCTAGAAAAGCAAGGGCTATAATCAGGTTTGAAAGACACATGACAGCCAGGTAAGAACATTTGGCAAAGCAGGGCCAATGAGAAATGTGGCCTGAGGAGAGGGGGTGTGGGCTGAGGAGAGCCCTGAGGGCCTGACAGAGAGGCCTGGCTGATTGAATGCAGCCCCAGGCCATTGCAGTAATGGGAAAGACAAGGAGCGGAGCATACAGAAAACTTCCTGTCCTCTTTTGAACATTCTTGCTTCCCTTTGCTTTACTGGAGGAATGGGACCTGGCAAGAAATTGTCCAAGCAAGTCCCTCTGTGGCTCAGTTCCTCATTTGACTCATCAGGGCCAAGTGTGTGTGTGTGTGTGCTTTAACAGTCATCTTCATTGGGGTATAACAAAATACATGTTGGCTTTTCATGACAGCAGCAATACATTCATCCATTGGGTAACAGAAAGAATGAGCAGATTTGCAACCACCAACAGGTGCATATGGTGGAGCAGCCAACTCCCCACCCCCGCAAAATGTCGAGGCACACATATTCCAGCTCAGATATTTCACAACATGGCCAGGAAAATGATACAACCAGGCCAACCGTTTGTTAGCTAAAATCCTATCCAGTGACTTCTCAGCTGTGTGCCCCAGATAAGTAAGAGAAACACTATTTGAAATTAATCCAAAAGAATGTCTTTGTACTACTGATTTTGCTTTTCCATACCTCTAGCCAAGTTTCTATGCACTAAGAACTGGGACTCTTGGAGCCAAAACCTTTCCCCCCAGATACAAGCTTGAGCTGCTCTCAGATGAATTTTTAATACAGCTGCCTCTGAAATATTCCAAAACAGCAATCCTAACAAAAAAATATTGGTTCCCAGATCTCAGCATGACTGACCACTTACCATTTCATTCTCTTCATGTTTAAGAGATGAATGCTTATTATGACAGCTGGCCCCTTGGACAAAAAAATAAAATAAAAAATGGAACAATGTAGAAGACCAAGAATCACGCAAAGCTGTTCTAAAGGCCCTACGATAGAGGTGGGCATCCTGTGGCCCTCCAAATTGTGCTGGACTACAACATTCATAATCCCTGGCCCTTAGTCATTTTGGTTGGAGCTGATGGGAATTGGAGTCCAGTAACATGTGGCGCTGTGGGTTAAAGTCTCAGCGCCTAGGGCTTGCCGATCGAAAGGTCGGCGGTTCGAATCCCTGCGGCGGGGTGCGCTCCCGCTGCTCAGTCCCAGCGCCTGCCAACCTAGCAGTTCGAAAGCACCTCCGGGTGCAAGTAGATAAATAGGGACCGCTTACCAGCGGGAAGGTAAACGGCGTTTCCGTGTGCGGCTCTGGCTCGCCAGAGCAGCGATGTCACGCTGGCCACGTGACCCGGAAGTGTCTCCGGACAGCGCTGGCCCCCGGCCTCTTAAGTGAGATGGGCGCACAACCCCAGAGTCTGTCAAGACTGGCCCGTACGGGCAGGGGTACCTTTACCTTTACCTTAACATTTGGAGGTACACCAGTACCCCCCCAACATACCCTAAATTCTCTTAGGCCTCTATTGTATACATCAGGCATTGCTACGGCCTTCTTCCTAATAGGGTTCCTGCCTGGCAATTGTAACTCCTTTGAGGGAACTTTGTTTTACTCAGGGACAATGAATTACTAACTGAATACCATGTTCTAGGTACAGCTCTGATGAGACCTTATCCTATTTCCCTGTTTCCTTATCTGATATTAGGATAGAGTTCTCTGGTTTGGATGTATTGGGAAACTCTAGCTTAATGCAGTTTGGGATTGTCATGCCTAAGTCAATGTATGATGGAAGAAAAAGGGGGAAGAAGCAAGGGATGAGTGTACTCACCCATAACTTCATGAATCATAGGACTCAGCTATACAGCTGCAACCAAAGCAGTATAAATGTTATGAAACCTTAGATGGTTGTCTGAGTATGACCATTGTGCTTTTTGGCTATGGTGGATGCATGAGGATGAAGGAGAAACAAAAGGGTACCTGCTTGATGAGGTGCAATCTCTGTGTCTTCTACCTATGAGTGCTGAAACATTTTGCAGATGTGAAGAATGGAAATGTTTGTATGCACATCACGTTGGTGTCCTGTTCTCTATTACTTTCCTCTTTCTTAAGTTCAGCAATTGTGTACATAGAAGCAAAATTATTTTCTATTTAACTACCGTCTGCTCTACCATGATTATTTGTGAGATAATATATTTGCCTTCTGCCACGTAATAAAAATTGAGGTTTATTTTTAGGCAGGATGCAATTATGTTCCATGACCTCTCATGCCCTGTTTCCTATCTAATCAAAGATTATCCCTAACCTGACTGAAAAAGGGGGTTCTGCTTTCTACTGCTTCTGCATTTTTATTGTGGGATGCTGAACCAATAACTATTTGACAGTGCAGAGGATTCTGGGGCATCCCAGCTCTTCTGCCACCAGAGCCATTCTTCCTAGTAGTTGCAACCCACAGAAGTCGAAGGAGCTGACTCAGCAATACTGGGTTCCCTCTGAAGCAACCCCATCCAGATTCTAGGGGTGCCCACAATGCTCATATACAGCGGCGTAGCGTGGGTTGTCAGCACCCGGGGCAAGGCAAGTAATTTGCGCCCCTAACCCCTAACCTACCGCCGCTGCCAGCTTCTTCTTGCTGCTGCCTGGGCTGCTGCCATGGGGCTCTGCTACAGCCTGTGCCCGAAGCTCTTCGGCGACTCCGGAGGCAGTGAGCGCCCCCCCCCCCAGATGGTGCGGCCAGCCCCCCTGCACCCCCCACGCTACGCCACTGCTCATATATAAAGATTGCTTTTATAATTGAGTTAAATCAGCAAGTTCTAGCAAGCCAATCTTGGGGACCTACAGGGCAATATTTCAACACCTGTAAGGAGGGGTTTGACACTGTATTTGAAAGAGAATTTCAATTAAATATTTGGAGGTTAAGACAACAATAAATAGCAGGAACTCTTTATGGTTTGAATAATTCCAAATTTGTTCTGAACTTTCTAAAATTTCAATCAAATCAGAGAAATGGGAGATATTAAATAATACTAAAACAAATTAACACAGATTAGTGAAAATATATCTTTTGTTGTTGAACTGCAACATGGAACCAGAGCAGGTTAGATGTTAAATGAGCTCAGAACACTGGGAAAAATATACTAGTGGAGGTTTGGGAGAAGTTATGAACAACTGCACATAAGTTTTTCCTGAATTCAAGGATAAGAGGAAATTGTTATAAAATAAATGCAGGTGGTATAGTATTTATTAACAACTGACAGATCTTACACGCAGGCAAACAGAGAGCGACAACTGTTCCAACGATGAAAAAAGGGTATAATAAAATATGGGATTATGCAGTAATGGTAAAATTAACATATTATATAAGGTTTAAGGAATACTTTTATGTTAAACTGGAACATGTTTGTTTTTTTTGGGGGGGGGGTGTTATTGCAAGTTACATGGAGAATTTCCAAGAGTTAGTTACAGATTTTCAATGTTCTGACGAGGAGGAAAATTAAAGAGTATCTGTATGTTGTTTCTCTTTTCTTTTTTGTTAGTGCAGTATGGAAAATTATTTCATTATTCAGTATACAAAATACAAATTGGAAAAAGCTTTCTTCTTGCTGTTCTCTCTCATTTAAGAAAGGTAACACCCACACCATAAAGTCCTCTTATATCACTTTAACAGTCATGGCTTTCCCCAACCTATGACCTCTCTCTCTCTCTTTAATGTTTAGACTGATAAGTCAGTACAGCAATAAAGGTACAGTGGTACCTTGAGTTACAAACACCTCAGGTTACAAACGCTTCAGGTTACAAACTCCACTAACCTGGAAGAGTTACCTTGAGTTGAGAACTTTGCCCCAGGATGAGAATGGAAATCATGTGCCGGCAGTGCAGCAGCAGCAAGAGGCCCCATTAGCGAAAGCACACCTCTAGTTAAGAACAGTTTCAGGTTAAGAACAGACCTCCGGAACAAATTAAGTTCGTAACTAGAGGTACCTCTGTACAGGGATACTCTGGCAAGCCAGAGATCCCTTACTTTGTCTAAACCCATGCAAATCCATCGCAGCAAGCTAAATTGCACCAAAATTTATAACAAAAGCTCCTTGCATTGGAAATCACAATGAGCCTTTCAAATTTGGATGGGACTGTAATTTTTTTCTTCTTCAAATTTAACTACTAAACTAACATGATATAACTTTGTCGCCTTTATAACAACATTAACCTGCCAAATTGGAGTAAAAGCTTTGTAGCTAGAAGAGAGCCTCTGTTATGAAGGTCAGTGACAGCAATCAAGAATGCAACCTTATATATTAAAAACAACGCGTAACTTAGAAAATGAACATATCAATCACCCTGCGGCACTACATAAAAGTGCCCAATCAAATTAAAATGTAAAGTGATGGCAGAGTAAGGGGACTTGAATGTGCTGCAGAGCTAAAGTGGAAAGTGGAAAGACACACAGCCAGGTAAATGCAGGATTTGGGCATCCTCTGCCTGCATCATAGCCCTAATGCTGGAAAAAGTGAGGGCAGCTGCAGGAATGACTCAAAGGGTGAGTGGAAAGTGCTTAACTCTTCAACTGCTTGCCGATTATTTTCTACAACCCTTACTCCAAGCTGCCTTTTAACTATCTTTATCAGCTGGGACCCCAAGAACAGAAATAAGCTCACGTGACAAGAAAAGGGTCACCGGATAGTCGTTTCAGAGAACGAGTGGATGGGGAAAGGAAGGTTTAACACAGGCATAGGCAAACTCGGCCCTCCAGATGTTTTGGGACTACAAGTCCCATCATCCCTGACCACTGGTCCTGTTAGCTAGGGATGATGGGACTTGTAGTCCCAAAAACATCTGGAGGGCCGAGTTTGCCTATGCCTGGTTTAACATCTCCCTCTAGCTTTTCACATTATTTCTCTCTTGTGAATGACTTCCAGCACCTATGGTCCTGTTATGCTAACAAGTATGGATATGGGAAACCATGTTTTCTGGGATAAGGTGTAGTTCCACCCTTAACTGAAACATGCAATGGAAATGTATTTGGAGAAGAATTCCATTGAGTGGCGAAGTATTTTGTGGCATTTCTTAGCAACAGACTCCTTCCAAGTCTGTGCAGCTCAATCAATCAATTATTATCGACTTTCATATGGCATATTCTTAATGGGCATGTGGGATGTGCAATAAAAAGATGGAGCAAGGAGTGCAGCTGTTCAAGATTCCAGACAGTGCCTTCTGCTTCCTCTTAGGGATGGGTGAGTCTGTCAGTTGCCGTGTGTCCTAGTTTCTCATTTTTCCAGTCTTAAATTCAGATCTCCACATCAGTCACAGTTGATATTGTTTTCTGAGGTCCTCATTCTTGTATGTTAATTTCATGAGAATCTGCATTTATACCTTTCAAAGGCAGATGCATTTTTTTTGTAGACATTATTTGACTTGGCTTGAGAACAGCACTGTACAAATTTTGAAGGATGGTTGTATCTTAGTTCACTTATTGTTTCAGAAGGCAGGGCAGGTTCATCCTTAAATGTGAACGGAATCTAATTTCTCCCTTATCCCTCCTCCCCCTCAGGGTAGGCAGAAAACAGATAAGGATCTACAGGTGAATCTCTGGATTGGACAGGGTTTCTGACTGCCAGTTGTTTTGCAGTAACAACAACAATTGCCCCTCCCTTCTAAATAAAAGCCCTGGATCAAAGGAAACTTGGGGGAAATCAAGAAGTGGATTTTCATCTAAAAGGCTACGAATGCTGATAGAGGAGGTCACCACCAGAGGGTGGGCCTTCTCATTGACAGCACCCCAACTATGGAACTCCCTCTCTGTAGAGATCAAGTTGTCTCCTAAATTATGTTCATTCAAGCAGCATCTTAAGACCGATTTGTTCTGGCAGGCCACCTGAACAGAACAGGAGTCGACACCATTTGCAATAGTTGTCTGTACCCATTGGACTTGAAATTGCTTTTGTATGTTTTTTATTGTTGGTGTTTTGTTGTTAGGCACTTTGGGATGTTTCATGGGAAGTAATTAATAAATTAAATGGGAGACCAGAGTTCAAATCTCTACTCAGCCATGAAGCCCACTTGGTGACCTGGAAACAAGCTCTCAGCCTCACCTACCTCATAGAGTTATAGGAAAGATATAGTGGTGAGCATGAGAAAGCATATATGCCATTCTGAGCAACTTAGAGAAAATGCAGAATATCAATGCAATAATAAATGAAAGAAATTCCTGAGATGAGCATCTGCTTAGAATTACTATGTTCCTAAATTCTAAGTATATGTTTTCCTCCTGTGCTACTATTTTGTACTTGGCTCCTGTTATTGTATGCTAGGCTTCCAGTAAATGACAGAGTAAATCCTGTCAGCCTGATTTCTGCCATTTCCTGATGTAAAGGCTTAGACCCATACCAGGATTCTGTGTGTGTCAGATCTGAGACACAGAGTAGCATCTGCTGGTAACAAGTGGGCATAACTGTACAGCAGTACCTCTGGTTATGGACTTAATTCGTTCCGGAGGTCCGTTCTTAACCTGAAACTGTTCTTAACCTGAAGCACCACTTTAGCTAATGGGGCCTCCTGCTGCCGCTGTGCCACCGGAGCACGATTTCTGTTCTCATCCTGGGGCAAAGTTCTTAACCCGAGATACTACTTCTGGGTTACCGGAGTCTGTAACCCGAAGTGTTTGTAACCCGAGGTACCACTGTATATGACACCAGCCTATATTTTATTATGCTAAAGTTGATCAAGCATAAAGTAACTAATTGGCTGCTTCAGAACTTAAATTAAGCTACACATTTCAAACAGCAAAAATCACAAATTCAGAAATTAAAGAACATTCAAAACACTTAGGAAAATGTTTGCAATGCTGAGTATATCGTGGCATTTATTCTTTGACTGACTGGAAGTTTTTAAAAAATAAATCCTTTTATTGGGTTTAGATTCATTTTTAATGCCATGTATTCCCTTTCTGCAAAAATGAAAAACATACATCAATGCTTAGGTGATCATAAATAATAGAAAATGGAGTTTGGAACAAGCATTTAAAACTCAAGGTATCGATGTAATACTATTACTGCTTTAGCATTTGAAGCAGAATCTAACAATAGAAACATTTAATGTGAAACCATTGATGAAACAGATTATATTATTGGCCTTAAGTTCATTGTTTGGTTTTTCTTCAGAAATGCATCAGTTTCATCAGCACATAAGTGCATCTCCAGAGTGAAAAAAAGAACCCGTGGACATGAGCAGGGTATCGGGTGTATAAAAACAGTTATGTGCACTTGTGCATTGTGTTTTGGCAGAGAACTTCATCTTCAGAACTGGAGGCTAACTCAATACCCTCTACATTTTAAGCATTTTTGTTGACATTAGTTGAAGAAACACTTGATCCAAATTGGACCTGTACTGTCCGATTTGGAAATAAACACAGGAAGAAATGCAGGTGTCACGTACAGTGGTACCTTGGGTTAAGTACTTAATTCATTCCGGATGTCCGTTCTTAACCTGAAACTGTTCTTAACCTGAAGCACCACTTTAGCTAATGGGGCCTCCTGCTGCTGCTGCGCCTCCAGAGCACAATTTCTGTTCTCATCCTGAAGCAAAGTTCTTAACCTGAAGCACTATTTCTGAGTTAGTGGAGTCTGTAACCTGAAGTGTATGTAACCTGAAGCGTATGTAACCCAAGGTACCACTGTACCAGCTTCCAAAGGCTATGGGCTTAACAAGACAATGAGAGAGACATCAGGCAATGTTGTGTGGTTGTCCTTGTTCCAGTATTATGGGAAAGGGGAAATTGCCGAGAGTCCATGGATCAAGGATAGGAATACGATGGCTGGCTTTTCGGAGTCCTACAAGTGATTACCCCTTCTCAGTCAATTATATGGTTCTCCATATCATCTGAGAAAAATGCATCTGAGAAAAAAAAGCATCAGGGATTCTTCTCTTATACCTAATCAGAAATTTAGAAGAGTCCATATCTCACAACTAAAGCACTACCACCTCTGTGGATAAGGCACACCAAAACACTGTTGATGGGTTCCCTAAAGCCTTACATGCCAGCATCCCCTTCCTCTATCTTTCTTCAGTTTGCAGATGTGGGGTACAAAAGATAGTGGGAGATGTAGTGTTGTATAAATTTCAAACTATAAAGGTAGTGCCTTAGGCTCCTGAAATCTTAGGACTGAAGTTTTTCATTCTGTTTACACCCCGCCTTTCTGGTCAGATGGGCATTCTAGTGATTCACGGCATTCTAAAATTTTAAACGGGTACATTCTAAACGGGTACAGTGATTTAAAGCAACATAATTAGCCATGCTAAAATGGTTCATTGCTGAATAATTTGTGTCAATCTCTTGCACAATGCAGAACATGCCCAGATATCATATGCTCTTAGGAGAGGTGACATAACTCTGAACTGCTTGTGGCATTTTGTGACCTTAAAATATAAATATTTACTTCTTCGGAGGCTAAGTTCTCCACTGCTGTGCTACTAAAATGTAGAAATACTTCTGTGTGTTCTTTAAGAGCCATAAACCAGCAAAACACTCTCTCATCTTGATAAAGTGCCTTTCCAATTTGTGCATTTCCTCCCTTCATTCCTTTTTTTAAAAAAAAAATTAGGAGGCTTCACACCTCTGCTTTCCAGGCCAGGAGCATACGTCCTCCACCCCAATTTTAAAAGTATGCTCCCACAGCAAAGCTTCTTTCCCACACATACACATGGCCAGCACACTGTCTCCCAGTAACTGATTGTAGCAACTTCTTACACCTGCAGATATCATGTGAGCAGCATAATGTGTGAATGCACCTCAAGCGAGCACCTCAGCTGAACTAGTTCAACTGAAACTTGAGGACGAGAAAATTTTGCACCCACTTCCCGGATCACACTTCTTGCCCATGGAAATACAAGGCAGAGGCCAGCTGCACATTGTTATGTGGGATCTTAATTGGCTAGAATTGCACAAGGAGGCCCAGCTGCACACAGAGAGAATTATGTTGCCATAGATGAATAAATCATGTGCATTGTAAGCAATGGCCATTTTGCACAGAGAACAATTTGCGACCAGTCAATTCAAGGAGCTGCAATCATCTCAGATCTAGCCAAGAAGTACATTGTATGTTTTGTCTTCTGTAATAGTTCAGGCTTTATTTCCCATTATTTCCCAGAGTTAAAGTCTGTCATATTTAATGTATAGTCTCTGGAGATTAGTTCTGAAGGCATGATAAAATAAGGAAGGCCCTGAAGCGTTCATTCCTGAATGAGAAAATATTGCAGACTGCTATGCTATTAATGTGACATTCATTCACAAATCAAGGGAGGGTGCAGCTAAAACATATTCTGTTAATCTTTCACATTAAAAGAGAGGAAGAAAATTATACTGTAAGAGAGAGAGAAACCAGTGGCAATGCTTAAAACTCCTTCCCAGGGTGTACATCCCATAGACCAAAACTTATTTTTAAAATCAGACCCTGCTTTTCACATGTGTCTCAAAGCAGCTGACAAAGAAAAAAAATGAAACATACAAGGTACAACATTTAGAACAGAGATGAAAACATCAGAAAATAAGAACATTGGAGTTGTGTTCTTGGAGCAAAAGCTTCATGAAATAAAACTGCTCTGACCCAATATCTGAAACTTTGCAAGAATGGTGTCTGCCCACTGGGAAGAAGTTCCACAGAGTTGGGCCCACTATGCTGAAGGTATGAGTCTTTGACGTGAGTTTTGCTTCTGGACCACTTATTGTGCTTCCCCAGATTATCTTGGTAATCACTTGGGACATATGGGACAAGGCAGTCCAATAAGCATGTCTAGAGCTGCCTGTGAAACTCGTTCATATTATGTAGTTGGTTGTCATACTTACAAAAGAGTTAATGGAAGTGTATGTAGCAGTGTTTTTGAAGAAAAGATATTGGTAGAAATCCACCTGTCACAACTTGCCAATATAGTGGTACCTCGGGTTAAGTACTTAATTCATTCTGGAGGTCCGTACTTAACCTGAAACTGTTCTTAACCTGAAGCACCACTTTAGCTAATGGGGCCTCCCGCTGCTGCTGTGTCGCCGGAGCACGATTTCTGTTCTCATCCTGAAGCAAAGTTCTTAACCTGAAGCACTAGTTCTGGGTTAGTGGAGTCTGTAATCTGAAGCATATGTAACCCGAGGTACCACTGTAAGTCAAACAAATATGGGCAGCATACAGAAGCCATCAAAAACCCCTTTGTCCAGAAGGAAACATGAAGACTTCAACTGGGGGGTAGGGGAGTTACCAGAAGGTTGGTCATGGAGGAGGGTAAGATCCGAAGGTAGCATGTGTGCTCAACTGAATATGCTTACATGCCTCCTCGTGATCAGGTATGCTGCTAAGATTGTATCCGAAGGAGGATGTTGCTGTGTAACTGCTGGAACCCTGAACAGAAGCACTCCTGGTGAGGCACTGCAACATTTGGGTGTGGGTGCCACTCATGTGACACAGTTCTATGAACAAAAGCAATTGGTTGTCTCATCTCTCTAACTGTACCAAATGAATGCTGAATGTCCTTGTGCCTCATTAACCTAGTCAAATGTTAATTTATCCTGTATATTAAAAGCAAGTAAAACAATCAAACTCAACATTTCTTAAACTAGTATATTCTTCTGGTCCATGCCTTTTCAGCACTAGGGTGTAGTTGTATATTTGCATATTTCTATTTTGGGGAGGGGGGAATTAATAGGAAAGCCCACATGAACACAGAATGAGGATCAGTCCTAAAGGGCCTAGATACGATTTCAAGGCCATGGGCAAGCTTCTAGATGGCATCATCACCTTTTTGTCATTTATTTCAGTGCAATAAATCTCAATAACAATGCTCTACTTCACAAGGTTGTTAAGTCTTGCAATGCCCTATGCATATTTAAAATAATACTTAAATGTTTAATAAAAGCTATTTGAGAGAAAGCCTTACACATCCTATATCAATTTTAATTCCTATGAAATAATGATTGTGTTTTTTGAGAGTATATTGCATATTAAAACCCAGCATAAACATTTCCCCTTTCTGCTTCCCTTGTCAGGAACAATAAGAAACTACAGCTCCTAAACATCCCAGTGGGAAATGATGTGTCTGAGTGGCCAGGTCAGGCAAGGAAGGCCTACAAGGTCTTTCCAGTGAAATGTCCCCATTGTAGGAGACACCTATTCCCCTCACAGAGCTACAATTCCCAGGGTTCCTTAGAAAGAGGGATTGATTTTAAACCACTCCAAGGACTGGAGCTCTGTGAGAGAAATAGGGGTCCCTTAACAACTCTCAACACCCTTAGAAAACGACACTTCCCATGATTCTTTGGGGGGAGCCATGTCTGCTTAAAGTGGCGTGGCACTGCTTTAAATGTAGAGTGCAGATGGGGTCAAGGTCTGTTCAGGTGCTCATCTGGAGCCTCATCTCTATTGACTTCCAGCTCCTTTTGTCCATGGTCGCCATTTTGTCCACACAGTAATTGGCACTGGCACTGGCACACAAGTGCAAATGGTGATAAGCAACATTTTCAGAGGGAGTGGAAGACTGAAGCTCCACATGTACCAGGGCTGGTTCAGATGCAGGTCAGCATTCAAGATGCAGAGACAAGCAGAAAAGTTAGCTCATTAATTATTATTATTTTTAAAAACCCAGCATACCAGGCAGCAATGCCTGCAAAACAGGACTAGCCCTCATAAAACAATTACCAGGACTGAAGATCTTTGTCTCTGTCTCTGTCTCCTCCCCAGCTGGATGTCTCCCTCGCAGCCTTAAACTATGTCGGGGAGGGGCCACCTCTGCTATATTCAAAACCGTCCATGTCCTTGGAGACAAGTAGGGAGGGGCGCTTACCATGGTAGGAAAAGGAAGCTCTGTGGATTCTTCTTCTTCTTCAGCCTCTGCCCCCTCCTTCTATGCTTCAGGTCCTGAGTCTGCATTGCTTTCTGGCACCTGGCTCTTCTCTCTCACTCAAGCCTGTTGCTTCTTCAGCCTCCAGCCATTCTGCCCCCACTTCATCCTCCCCCACTACTTCCCAGGCTCTGAGCCTTCCTCCTCTGAGGCTTAGCTTCCCTTGGTGGTTCCCCAACTGGTGCCTCTCACCACTCCTCTTCAGCCAGCCAGGCCCTGACAACATGCTACTAGACATACAAGATCCACATATATGTCAGTAGTAGATTTGAATATTGTAAATACATTCCAAAAACAGACTTCTAATTTGCATAACTCTAGCTGCACATATTTGCGAGTTCCACTGAAATTAATGCGAGCTACTATTCCATGGCAGCATTCTTAGGCATAGGGTGTAAAAAGAAATAATTAACTGATATATTGAAAAATATTTGAATATTGTAATGTTTTGGTCAGCAGTCCAGTAATGATCACAATTAGCAATCATATTTTGGTTGAAATATATCAGTCCCATCAGCTTTTACAGCACTGTAATGTGAACCATCTGATTCTACTCCACGTTGCATGTATAAGCTGTGTGAAAATGAGTTTACCTGTTACAAACTTTGCTTTTCAACCAGACAAAAACATTTTCCTTTAGATTTCCATTTGCCCGAAGAGTCTTCTGTTATAATGGGTTTTATTACACAGAAGAAGAGAATGCAGCAAATAAATAAATAAAACATTTCCATACTCCATCAAAGTAAATTAGCCATTTTAAAACTCAACTCTATTTAAAAAAACCCAAACAACTTGTTTTTTAAAATTACCCTGTAAAAATGAGTAAGCTGCTAGTTAAATCTGCTTATGCTCCAAAGTAAATGCTTAGCTCATGAAAAGCCTGAGATGGTAAAAAAGAAGAAGGAAGCGAATAAAAAGGAGGGGGTCAAACTTCCTGCTTTGCATACCAACAACAGAGACTGTATTAGGTAGAAAGAACCTAGCTATGCTTCATTCGCATCGAGTTTATAATAATGTTAACTAAGCCACACCCCTGTTTATTTTAATAAACTCTTATCTCTCATTTATTTGTACTATCATTCAAAGGAACCAAGGTTGCCCCAACCTAACACTGTATAAACATATAATAATAATAATAATAATAATAATAATAATAATAATAATAATAATTTATTATTTATACCCCGCCCATCTGGCTGGGCCTCCCCAGCCACTCTGGGCGGCTTCCATAGAAAGCAAAAATACAATAAAATATCACACGTTAAAAACTTCCCTGAACAGGGCTGCCTTAAGATGTCTTCTGAATGTCAGGTAGTTGTTTATCGCTTTGACATCTGCTGGAAGGCCGTTCCACAGGGCAGGCGCCACTACCGAGAAGGCCCTCTGCCTGGTTCCCTGTAGCTTTACTTCTCGCAATGAGGGAACCGCCAGTAGGCCCTCGGCGCTGGACCTCAGCGTTCGGGCAGAATGATGTGGGTGGAGACGCTCCTTCAGGTATACTGGACCGAGGCCGTTTAGGGCTTTAAAGGTCAGCACCAACACTTTGAATTGTGCTCGGAAACGTACTGGGAGCCAATGTAGGTCTTTCAAGACCGGTGTTATATGGTCTCGGCGGCTGCCCCCAGTCACCAGTCTAGCTGCCGCTATTTTACCACTATATACAGTGGTACCTCGGGTTACATACGCTTCAAGTTACATACGCTTCAGGTTACAGACTCCACTAACCCAGAAATAGTACCTCGGGTTAAGAACTTTGCTTCAGGATGAGAACAGAAATCGTGCTCCGGCGGCGCGGCAGCAGCGGAAGGCCCCATTAGCTAAAGTGGTGCTTCAGGTTAAGAACAGTTTCAGGTTAAGAACGGACCTCTGAAACGAATTAAGTACTTAACCTGAGGTACCACTGTAATCAGCTGTAAGGGCAATTATACATGTAACAAAGCAAACACAACTGTTGTATATGCATATATATTTTGAATCCTGGTTTAAGCAATGCTGCTTGATGCATGTAAATAACTGTTTAAAGGGGAACTAGGATCTGGGAGACCAGGGTCTAAATCCCCTCTTGGCCATGAAGCTCACCTTGGGTCAATCACCATCTCTCAGCCTAACCTACTTCGCAGGGTTAGTGTGAGAATTAAATGAGTATGCCACCTTGAGCGCCCATCTATTTTGAAAATCGGTTTGTCTGTCTGTCTGTCCTCTATAGATTTGAACACCTCTTGAGATATCGTCACCAAAATTGGCATAAGGGTTCCAAGTGGAAGTCATGGTTTTCATTGATGTTAAGATGCTGGCTGCCATTTTGAATCAGGATGGCTGACCGAAATGTGACTTTGCATGACTACACCCATTTTGGGACATAGGTTCAGCCACCACTTGTAATTTCATCACCAAACCCAACACAAAAATGGTACAGTACCATTCCAGCCTATGAAGTCACTGCTCCAGATTCAATCTGCTGCACAGCAGGCCATGCTGGCACTGGGTTTTGGGGATCCCTAATCTCATCTTCATTGCCATGCCAGTGAACATTCACTGCCCTTGGGTTCCCAATATACACAGGTACCTAAGTGAGAGGGCAAGGTGAGAAGAGGCTTCTTCTTACTTCTGCCACTGCTCATTTGCTTAGAAAAAAATCCCCAGGTAAACAGGCAGTGACAACAAAGAGGTGATGCAGAGTGGCTACAGGGGTTAACTTTGCCCCACCACCTGCTGCGATGTGGGCCTTTGCAGGTGCCCCAAAATGCCATCCCAACATGATAGAAACTCAGGAAGTTGCCTTATGTGAGTTGGGCTTAGAAATAGTTACTTATTTTCAAAGAGTGTCTTCTCCAGCTAAATAAGCACTCCATATATACCTTTAGGGGGAAATTTCCCTAACCTCTATCCCCAACCAATCACTCACAACCAAGAACAGATGCTTATACAGACGACTCTCAGAGCCTCAAGCTTTTCCTGCTTCTTCCAATTTCAAAGTTGGGTCAGATGTTTCAAGAACAGCTTGTTTATATTCATCCTCTGATCAGAACACTGCCTAAAGCCCTCTGGTGTGAGAGTCTGCTGCTTACTTGAAGCTTCACTGCAGCCTCATAGAATAGTTCCTTTCTCCCCTTAGCCATCAGTTCCACCCTTAAGGTCCTTTTTCAGCAGGATTCTCTCTGACAGCCCATCTTACTTTTTCCTGATTAAATAGGAATAAGAATAAGAATTTACAGTATATACCGCCCTATACCCGGGGGTCTCAGGGCAGTTCAGGACTGATAACCAATGGTCTCCAATTGGTTATGCTCTTCCCCAGCTGGAACCTTTGTCCAATCATGTTCTTAGCTTCATCAGGATCCTCACTTATTGGTCTTCTTTAATGATGAATCAGTGGTTACATATGGACCTTCCAACAACCAATATAATTTATTGACCCCTTGATCGTTCCAAATGGTATTTCACCATATAAAAATAATTATAGCTTATCCCACTATAATAGTGATAATAGAATAGAATGATAGAATGATGATGAAGTCAGGCAATCTGGTGGGACTGCTGCATTGGCTCTGCTGGTGCACCTGCGCAGCCCTGACCTCATCACTACCTCCACCTCAGACTACCTGTATCCAGATGTTCTTGGACTCCAACTCATCAGCCCCAGCAAGCATATCCAATAACCAGGGATGGTTGGGGTTGTTGTGGGCACCTGTCTGTCTCGAGAGACAGTGGAAGACTGTGTCATTGGAAAAACTCTGGGGCGCAAGCCTGGGAAGTGTACAGTATATGAAAGTTCTGGGCTGCCCAGATAACAAGATTAGCCTCACTGATGTAGTCCAAAGGAAAGCAAAACAGTACATTTGGCACCAGTTTGACTGCAGGAATTGTCACTGACATGCAAGACAACATCCAACCGTCTTAGGGAAACCACTCTAGATTTGTGTAGGGTTTACTCCTTGGCCTTTTCTTCTCCCACAAGCCAGTAGACATAGATTATTCCTCAGGGTTTACTCTTGAAGCCTTTCTCATGAATGAGTATAGCCACAAGGCAGCAGAAGTTTAAGGTCAGAGTTTTCCTTCTCCTAGATGGGCTACCTTCCCAGATTGACAAGCCCCATCTACGGTCCAGCAACATCTGAGGGCTACAGGTCTACCACTCCAGCTGTAGTGAGGAGGAGTTTTCTTCTTAATTTCTTCATATATTGAGCCCCCAACCACCCTAAACAGGATACCATAAGGAATCTGACTTTAGGAAGGAAGTGCTTGGGATTTGTCTGGATGTGACAATAGACTACTCTGCCTCCTTTCTTTTAGCAAATGTTTTGTGCCACAGGGGAAGTGGTAATTCTGTATTGATTTGTTTTGGATGTTTGTATGTGATGCCAATAAAAGGTCTGATGATGATGATTTGTCTGGAGTTCTATGTCTGGTCTGCAGTTTCATCTTTAAGTAGTCTAAGCCACTGAATGCTAATTACCTTTAATCAAGAGGTAGCCTCTGTGGCATGGACCTCTGCCATCCAAGAACTCAACTGCTGTTTTTGTTCTCTTATCAGTACCCTTATCAACTCCTAAACCAACCAATAGCAAATTATAGTGATTACACATTTTCTGCATAAACAGTTCCTGGCAACTAAGCAATACTACACTGTTAAGCAATAGCAATGAATTGTTCTTGGCTAGTGATACAGTCTTATGATTGCATATTTATAATGTCTTATCAACACATGCATTTTTCTTTCTTTTTTTTCAATAAAATAAGAGCATTTCAGTAGTCTCTGCTATTTCTAACACATTTGTGCTAGGTGATATTTTATGCTTCAGTATGACTAACAATTTACAAGATAATATATACAAGTTTCCCCATTGGGTGCAAAGTTGGTTATTGATACACTCTACTTCATGCAGAAGGTCACATGAAACTTCCTGCTTGAAGAACAAGAGCTGCCTCACTGGACTAGATTAAAGGCTTGGTCTACACAGGATGAAGGAGTCTGCACTCCTTAGGTAGTAATGTTCCACATCAGAACAATAGGATAGGATCATGTTGTAATATATAGTTGCTGATTCACATTTGTGTGCATGAAAGAGTTAGCCTGAGTGCAGGTTGCTGGGGGTGTGGGTGTGGAACTGCAGCCTTTTGTTTTCTCCCTCCCATTCTTCTCTCTCTTTTTACTTCCTGGAACAAGCAAGGAGCCATGAGATAAATGGCTCCCATCTGCAAGAAAAACCAAGTGAATGAAATCTCTCCAAAAGAGAGATTTTACTGTCTGCATCTTTGCTAAAACAAAGATTGCATGTTTTTTTTTAAAGGAAACCAAGTACTTTTATTTTTAAATCATTTGGAACCCTTTTCATCTTTGTTTTACTGCAGTAGATGGAGACTTGTTTGATGTAACTTCTGGAAACGATGAGTAAAATACTAATTTGCAAAGCTAAGAGTGATTTGTTCTAGCCTAAGTATTTTCATGGGGAATATTTGTTTAAAGGTGTATTAGGACAGATGCAAATCTAACAAAGTTTTAATGTGCTTGAAGCAATTGCCATTGTGCCAACTCTGCTACAAGAGAATAAATTATCTCTCTTCCAAACCTCTCTCTGCAACAGATCAGACTAAAGACCTATCTAGGTGAATATCCCTTTCCTACTTTCACAGGGGATAAATAGTCCAGCAGCACTGTGTGAATATTGGAAAAGGCAGCACACCTTTAAAGTCAATATAGTGTATCTAGCAAAGCTGAAATCCCATGCTAGCTTCAGGAAAGAAACAGTTAAAGGGTCACTCTGAAAAATCCAATGTTGTTGCAACACTATAAAACTTAACAAGATAGAAGTAATCCCTTTACTATGGTAGTGGCTAGTTTTAATCTCCCCACAGTGATTGCTTTTAAAGTAGAGGAATAATCGGCGTATGACCTCTTTTGTTTATCCTTCTTGGCTAAGTACTTTCCCTTCATAGCCTTAATATACCAGTGTGCCCACAGATAAAGCAAGTCAGTATATGTACTCAGCTAAGGTGTGTGTATATATATATATATATATATATATATATATATATATATATTACACAAATGGCTGTTTTGTTGTTGATTCTGAGAGGAGAAAAGCCATGGTATGAGGAGTAAAAGGTAAAGGTAAAGGTACCCCTGCCCGTACGGGCCAGTCTTGACAGACTCTGGGGTTGTGCGCCCATCTCACTTAAGAGGCCAGGGGCCAGCGCTGTCCGGAGACACTTCCGGGTCACGTGGCCAGCGTGACATCGCTGCTCTGGCGAGCCAGAGCCGCACACGGAAACGCCGTTTACCTTCCCGCTGGTAAGCGGTCCCTATTTATCTACTTGCACCCAGAGGTGCTTTCGAACTGCTAGGTTGGCAGGCGCTGGGACCGAGCAGCGGGAGCGCACCCCGCCGCAGGGATTCGAACCGCCGACCTTTCGGTCGGCAAGTCCTAGGCGCTGAGGCTTTAACCCACAGCGCCACCTGCGTCCCGCTAGGTATGAGGAGTAGAGGAACCTAAAACATTTGCCTGTACCTAAAGGAATTCCTCTGTTGCAAGATCTCACAAATATGCTCACCTGGAAATTTCACTTGGCTTAGTGGCCCTATATTGAAGGGCATTGATCGTTCTATCCCCCAGCTTCCCACTGAAGCCTGCCGCAATCTGTTCTTATATGCTTTCTGCTACCAGGTTAGTATGCATTTTCTTTCTTTCTTATTTGTTTACAGTGTTTCTAGGTTGCCCTATAAAAAAGTTCTCATGTGGATTCACACCAAAAAGGCAAATAAAACTTTTAAAAAATCAGTAACTCAATAATAAAATTCAATTCAACCATTAAAGTACAAAGGCAGCATAAAAAGAGGCACACACAGAGAAAAAGACAGCTGGAAATGCTTGGGAAAATGAAAAAAAGATAATTGGCAGATGCAAAAATGACACCAACAGTGCAATCCCATCCATGCCTTTTCAGACATAAGTCATACTGGATTTGATGGGGCTACTCCCAGGTAATCAGGGCATCTCTAGATCCACTCCATTTGATTATCTGGGTGGTGTTTATTGGCTTGCAAAAGCTACTCAGAAATATTAAAATAAAATAAATGACAAGAAGTGGTGGATGCCTTGCATTTGTGAAGCTTTCTCTTGATCTCATAGGGAACCTAACCGTTGTCCAATGGAGGACCTCATGAGAGATGCATGACTTTGTCCATGATACACATTGCTGAAAGGAAGAAGAGTTTCTGCACATCCTGTCCATCAGCAATGGGGAACCTTTGGCCCACCAGATGTTGCTGGACTACAACTTCCATCATCAGCCTTGACTATTGACCATGCTGACTGGGGTTGGTGGGAGATAGAGTTTAGCAACATCCAGAGGGCCAAAGGTTCTCTGCATAAACAGTTGCTTCCACTTTGCCTTTGTATTTGCAGTTGTATTCATGCCTATTCAGAAGCAAGCCCCAGGAAGTTCAGTGAGATATACTTACAAGTGACCTTGAACAGAATTGCCACCTTAAACTAGAAAGTTCCTATTTATCATAGTTACACGGTAGCGGTAATCAAACTACCACACTTTAACAAGGTTGCCTTTTAGAATTCAAATGTACATCTGTACAAAACGAAAGGAGACAGCTATGCATTTGAAGTCACCTAACTGAATGTGACTGAGCACAAGAAAGATGTTTTAACTCATATGGAATAATTCACTAGGCCAGAATGAAGTTGGATATACATCACAAGTTGATTAAGGGCTGCATCAAACATAATGTTGCAAGAAAGTCCTTGGAATGCATGCTGGCAGAGAACGTAATGTATAATTAGGGACACCCAAGGGGGCAGCCACACGTTCCTGACAGCAATTCTATTATCAGGATAACACTCCTTTCAACAGCCTGGAGACAAGCAGCACTTAGGGGTAGATCAAGCTGCCTTTATGAATGGTCCAGGCCATGTGGTGTTTTCATTACATGAATGTGTCTGAGAGACAGTCAGAGTGCATCATATGGAGAAGGTTGTGAAAATCTAAAAGAAATTATTTGTAGTAGAAAAACACACTTCCGTTAATCCACGCAGAGGCACACAGTTCCTCATTTTCTCAGCTCACTCTCCCATAACTGCACACTTTTACTTAACTACACTAGCTGAATACCACTGAAGCAAGGTCAAAGTAAGAGAAATAGAGCCTGGGTTCTTTCTTCCTAGATGTTGATCTACTGCTCCCTTGATTAAGGGCTGGTTATGGTTTCCTTCTAAAGCGGAGATGGGGAACCTGTGGTGTCTGGATGTGTTGGGCTCCAACTCCCATCAGCCCCAGCATGATACAAATGTGTATCGTGGTCAGGGCTGATGAGAACTGTAGTCCAACAAGAGCTGGCAGACCATAGTTTCGTCAACTCTGCTTTAGAAAACAGTACAGGTGGGGAGACATGGTGCCACCCTCCCAACATTCACATCACTGCTGATTACCTGGGTTGAGATGGGACAGTGATAAAGTCGGGTCCACATGGCTGCACCAGTGTGAAAACCGAATTAGTGAGGGTCCTGCTTGTGAACTCATGTAGGCCTGACTCACTGTCATCCTACCTCAGCCCCAACCAAGTGGCTGTGTGCCTGTGTGTTGGGGTGGCGGCTCTGTGGCTCCACCCCAGTCTACCCCCCACTACTGTTAGAAAATGCCAGAACCTGAAGAACCCAAGAAGTGAACAAACAGCTGGCCAGTACTACAAATACACAGCAAAGAAATTTGGCAAGAGCAGGAGGCCAAATACCAGAGCACTGTGTTCATTCAATAACTACATTCCATTTTTTGTCTTTTAAAGATACAAAGGATATTTATAGTTTATTGTATGGTGGGTAGTTGGGAAAATCAGTGGTGCTATCAGGGCAGGACGTAGGTGCAAAAGTTGACAGCCCAATTCAGCAGAGCTAGCAGGAAGGACCCAAAACAGAGGAGATGGCTTACTGTTGGAGGGTCAGGCAGTCTCTGTGGCGAGGGATGCTTATTTGCAGCTCCAGTTTCAGCTGGTTCCCCAGCTAGTGCCCTTTTTTGGACAGAGATGACTTAGCCATGGTACTCCATGCTCTGGTAACTTCCAGGTTGGATTACTGCAGTGTGCTCTACATGGGGCTGCCCTTGGAGACAAATCGGGAGCTTAACTGGATCAAAAATGCTACAGCCAGATTAATGGCTGGGTTCCATTTAGTACTCATATGACCCCTATTTTAAAACAGCTGCATCAGTTATCAGTTTGTTTCCAGGCTCAATTCAAGGTACTCACCTTAGTGTTTAGAACGCTAAATAACTCGGGCCTCAAATATCAGATAAAATGCCTCTTTCCTTACAGTTCTTCTCAGGTGTTAAGATCAACAAAGGAGACCCTCTTGGCCAGGCTTCCTCAAACTCAGCACTCCAGATGTTTTGAGACTACAATTCCCATTATCCCTGATCACTGGTCCTGCTAGCTAGGGATCATGGGAGTTGTAAGCCAAAAACATCTGGAGGGCCAAGTTTGAGGAAGCCTACTCTTGGCAGTTCCATCACCCTGAGAGGTTCAGGATGGTGGTGAACCAGGAGAGGGTACTCTCTGCGGCAGCTGCTTGGTTGTGGAATTCCCTTTCCACAGTGGGGCATCTGGTACCTTCTTTATATAGCTTTCATTGTATGCTGAAGAAACACCTTTTTGCGTTGGCTTTGACACCTGAGATAAGTATTTTTGAGGTGCACCCTGTTCCTGTGTGATTTATTTTAACTGTTTTATAATGTTGAATTTTGGAATGCTGTAACTCTCCCTGGGATGTGCTGGTGGAGGTGGACTTGTTGTTTGTAATACACGTTACCATCTAAAGAGAGATGCCGCCCCTTAAAAGCATTAAATTCAGTGTCTATAACATGCCCTAACTGCACTACTGGAATAAATGTAAGTATTTTAAAGCATAAAATCTCATAAAAGATAAATATATGATGCACTGTGTACATGCATAAGGCAGAATCTGATCACAGATAAATATAGATACATAAACTCAATGTGTGTGGTTTTTCCCATTGGAAGCAGAAGCTCATCTAAAGAAAATACGTAGTTAAATATGTCTGTATTACAGGAAACAGGCTTTTTTATTAAAAAAAACAAACAACAAACCCTCACAGTACACTTCTGATAAATATGCATTTGATAAAAGGCAGCTCTTGTATTATATCTCATAATAACTTGCATAATTTTAGGAGTTGCCGTGAAAATGATCAACTTCAAAACAAATACAAACAAGTAATTATAGTGCCTAAATATACTTCAAAAAGGGTTGGAAACGCACTCTTGATTGACTGATTTCCATATTCATAGGAGGCATGAAAATTCATTTTTCACATCTGTATGGATTGCAAGCAATAACTCTTGAGCAGAAATGTGAAATTGCAGGCTGTAACTCTTAGGAATGAACTATACATTTTTATAGCTAGAAAAGAACTTAGCTCAACTCATATCAAAACAAGCAGTAATATTTTATTTGTGATTGGGAATAAAAGTTGTTCCTTTTTCAAAGTAGGGAATTTATAATAAATGTATCAGTGAAATATTCACTAAAAGTTTAATAAAGACTTTAGCAAGGAGTATAAAGCTTTTTTAGCAAAAATGAATTAGTATCCTAACATACTTGGCTCCCAAAGCCAAAATTGTTACCCTAAACTTATGGCAGTGCCATAGATGAAATAGTACCTTTCCTGAAACCAATAAGCAAAGGTGGCAAAAATATATCCAAATCCCAGCTAGTCCCATGTTGCAGAAAGAGCTGGATAGGAGATGAGTGCGTTGTTGCTTCTTTTTCAAAGTGATGGCTTGGGGAAGCTGTGGGGCCTTTAAAGCTACATCATACACTGCCCTCTCATTGGATGGGTGGTATGAAGCCATTGTAGCTGACTCCACCCTGAACAGCTTGGGCTCCTTTCCCAGCAAGAAAGAGGCAACACTGCCCCCCCCAGGACACAGTGAGTAGTGCCATTGTAAGGATCCTCAATTACCTTCGTGTGTGTGTGTGTGTGTGTGTGTGTGTGTGTGAGAGAGAGAGAGAGAGAGAGAGAGAGAGAGAATTTCGGTAGTCATACAAGGAAAAAAAGATAGTAATTATACTCTTATAAATTCTCTAAAGAAGTGATCTAGAAATGTTGTCCCCACCTTCAAAAAGTGGAAAAAAGAAGGTCCGGGTAACTACTGATTGGTGAGTTTGACATCAATACTAGGAAAGGTCCTAGAACAAATAATTAAACAATCAGTCTGTAATCACTTAGAAAAGGATGCTAAGACCAAGCATGGGTTTCTTAAAAAGAGTTCATGCTAGACGAATCTCACTTTTTATAGTTATAAACTTGGTAGATCAGGGGAATGCTGTGGATGTAGTACATCTTGATTTCAGTAAGCCTTTTGACAAATTCCCCCATGATATTCTTGCAGGGAAGCTGGTAAAATGTGGACTGGATGAGATAACTGGTAGGAGGATTTGTGGCTAGTTGACTGACCAAACCCAAAGAGTGCTTACTAAAGGTTCCTCATCATCCTGGAAAAAAGTGACAGTGTGTCCCAGGATTCTGTCCTGGGCCTGTTGTTGTTCAACATCTTTATAAACAATTTGGATGAAGGTACTGAGTAGACGCTCATCAAATTTGCAGATGACACTAAACTGGAATGGGGAAGCTAATGCTGAAGACAGAATTGGAATTCAAAATGATCTTAACTAGGGCTGCCATACATTACCAGGATTTCAAAGGTGGAATTGATGTCCGGGGGTGTGTGTGTGTCCAATAAGTGGCTGTTTGTCCTTGATCTTAGGGAAGTCAATTGAAAAATCACAGGGTTGTTTTTTTTTTTTACTATTTTGAAATATAGCAACCCTATCTTAACAGATTGGAGAACAGGGCCAAACCTAACAAAATGAATTTCAATAGGGACAAATGTAAGGTTCTGCACTTAGGCAGAAAGAAGCCACTGGACACCTGACTTGCCAATAGTACATGTGATATTAATCTAGGGGTCTTAGTAGACCACAAGCTTAACATGAGTTAACATTGTGGTGCAGCAGCAAAAAAAGCTATTGCTAGGCTGTATCAACAGAAGTATAGTTTCCCGATCAAGGGAAGTAATAGTCCTACTCTATTATACATTGGTCAGACCACACCTGGAGTACTGTGTCCAGTTCTGGGCACCACAATTTAAGAAGGATATGCACAAGCTGGAATGTGTGCAGAGAAGGGCAATCAAGATGATCAGAGGTCTAGAAACCAAGCCTTAGGAGGAACGGTTGAGGGAACTGGGTATCTTTAGCCTGGTAAAGAAGAGACTGAGAGGAGATATGATAGCCACCTTCAAATATCTTCAGGTATCTAAAGGACTGTCCCAGGAGGATGGAGCAAGCTTGATTTCTCTTGCTCCAGGAACTGGGACTGGAACCAATGGATTCAAGTTACAAGAAAGGAGATTCTTGTAACATTTGACAGTGAAACAGATCCCCACATGACGTGGTGGACCATTCTTTCTTGGAGATTTTTAAACAGAGGTTGGTTGGTTGGATGGCTGTCTGTCACATATGATTTACCGTAGTTGAGATTCCTGCATTGGCAAGAGGTTGGACTAGATGACCCTCCCAACTCTTCAATTCTATGATTGACACGGTATAAGAAAGGGAAATGAGTATTCCAAAACACTGGAAATATTCCATCCAAATAAATAACTTAAAGGTTGCAACCCTATGCGTATTTGCCTTGGGGTAAGACTTCTTTAACTCAATAGAACTTAGGTAAAAGGTAAAGGTACCCCTGCCCGTACGGGCCAGTCTTGACAGACTCTGGGGTTGTGCGCCCATCTCACTTAAGAGGCCAGGGGCCAGCGCTGTCCGGAGACACTTCCGGGTCACGTGGCCAGCGTGACATCGCTGCTCTGGCGAGCCAGAGCCGCACACGGAAACGCCGTTTACCTTCCCGCTGGTAAGCGGTCCCTATTTATCTACTTGCACCCGGAGGTGCTTCCGAACTGCTAGGTTGGCAGGCGCTGGGACCGAGCAGCGGGAGCGCACCCCGCCGCAGGGATTCGAACCGCCGACCTTTCGATCGGCAAGCCCTAGGCGCTGAGGCTTTAACCCACAGCGCCACCTGCGTCCCAATAGAACTTACTTCTATGTAAATGTGTCTAATGTTAATATCTCACTCATTTCAACAATAATCTGATTTTACAGTTCTTACCTTTGCCTAGAATGTGCTCTTTTCATTTTTAACCTGAATATAGGTTTTAAAAAAGTCTTAAGGTTTAAGATTGTGCCCATTACTTTCACAAGAGTAGCTTTTAACTACCCTAAACTACTTCTATTGTTAAATATCAAGTTTCCCATACGGAAGCCAAGAACAATGGCATTTCTTTGCATCCTGGACTTACTCTTCTCAATGATGTTTGTTGTCAGATGTTATTTCCTAATTATTTATACAGCTACAGTTCATATATTTCCAGGTATGAATGTTGAGTAAAATGCAATGACTGACTGAGCTCCTTTAATGCTAAAAATGCAGTTTTAAAAATAGCTTGCTTATTGGGAATGCCTTAAGCAAAAACTGTCATCGTGGGAGTGAGCTGAAATTTGATTCAATTTTCATTTAAAGGCAAGCCAATCTAATTTGTCCTTTATGTAACAGAATGTGAACTAAAACACAGCCATTTTTCTAAATTTGCAGTTTCTGAATTTTGCAATACAATTCTTCAGTCATGGAATGCATGTACAAGGTTAAACTATGTGTAAAAATGCATATATTAGTGAAAATAACAAAAAAGCATCATATGGGGGAATTGCTTTGCATAATAATAATAGTAATAAATAATACACTAAGCAAAATTGCAACCACACATGTCTATATCAGGAGACGATGGCCCTAAAATGCTGGTGAATTTTCATCAGGACTTTATTTTCCTCTAATCACAAATATGATGTGGAAATGTAGAAAACCTAACACTAGAAAAATGAGAAATTGAAGCTGACATATTTGTCCATCCCTAACCGTGCTTGCTCCTTTGTCTTCAGTGCTTCTCCTCCAGGTGCCCCACTCCTGGGAGCATAGACCATTTTTCAACCTCCAAGCTCTTCAAACTTCCTGTCCCTACTGCATTCTTGCTCTTGTAGCCATTATAGCCTCACTAGCAGAGCCCGTCCAGCCTTTAAGCAGGGTGAGGCCACTGCCTCAGTTGGAAGAAGCCCCACAGGAGGCACTCCACATATGCCCCACTTGTCCCACCACCTCTGCCATCAGTGAAGAAGCTGTGCCACCATCGGCACCAATTTTGGGCACAGTCGTGTCTGTTTGGGAGATCTCATCCCAAATTGGCTGAAATCAGAACTGATGTTGGCATCACTTCTCCACAAATGGTGGATGCGGCAGCAGAAGCAGGTAGGAGGTGGTGGGAGCGTTGGCAGGGCAGAGCAACACTTCCTGTTTTGCCTCAAGCAGTGAAATGGGACAAACCACCCCTCCTTGCTAGGTTCTGGCTTCTCCTGTAGCTGTCTCTTGACATCTTTTCCCACTTTTCCCAGGTCCTGGCTCTCACCTGGGAATCCACCCAGCCCTACTAACATACCTAGATACTTTGAAACTTCTATTTTCTGTTTTGTATTTTTTTTTGCATTTGGTAAAAGTTTAAATAAAGTATGTTAAATATTTATGTCCTGATTGCTTTGGTTCTTCTATACTTTCTCCAACACAGCAAAGATGCAGAAGTATAGGAGTTTGCTAACTCAATGTTCTGATCCAATATGGTAGTGTCATGTTCACAATAGGAGACAGACAGATAACCAATCTTGAAAGGCAATCCACTGTCAAATATCAACTTCACACAGAGGACTAGATTTGATGAGTGTTGTCAGTGCAGGTGTACTTAATGCTCCCAGCAAGAAGTTTCATAAAAATCGAAGGCTGATGCTTAGAGAAGCGAAACTGACAAGTATATTCTAACTAGCTGCTTTAAAGGTGGGCCAAAAAATGCTGGAGGATTTTTAAGAAATACGGATGAGTTTTTAGTACATCCTGAATGCAAGTATCATTTGATGTGGTGAACAGTTTTAGCCATTTTCTGATATGATAAAAAGAAGAATGCAAGTAACCTCAGGTTTCAGTAGCTTTTCCAGCATCTTCTCGTTCACTGTGTCACATCTTCTTTACAAGTGCCTTATTCCCTTTAGAAGTCTTTCAGATCTTTCTAACAAGGCCTCATTTCCCAATAGGGAAACAATAGGGTTTGTATTGGGGGAAAAATATTGCTAAAAGCCAAGTAGGTGAGCTGGGGATGCAGTGCAAAATGAAACACAAGTCAGAAACAAGTTCAGCGATACATCAAGAGCATGAAAGCAATTTCTCAAAGGTGATGAAAGAAAATGTGCTCTTTTTTTAGGTCTCTGGAAAACAGGTGCAAAACTAATTTTAGGATCGTTATTTTCCTGCAAAATATGCATTAAGAAGAACTCTTGATTACTCATTTCTTCATGGCTGCCTTTCCCCCTCCTCCCCCATCTTGGATTTTCATAGGCAGGGATACATCCAAAGGCCCAGTGTCCATACCCCTGGTCCCTCTCTTGCTGCACACAAATAACCACAACCATTGGATTCTTCAGTTTGCTGTCGTTTATTAGGGGCAAGGTGTTACATCACACACTCATCCCCCCTTGAATATCCTCCAGAAGTTCCTTGTTAAGATACCTGTTGGGCATAGGCTGAAGCTGACACTTTACTGTAGCTAGGCTACTTCCCCTTCAAATTCCTTTCCAGCACCTTCTCTTTGTTGAGCTTTGGCTCAATTGGAAGTCCAGTAAAGTACTCTGTGGCCTCACAACCAACAGTTGAGTCTCTCCCCAGTTATTCCACATCTGGCTTATCTCCCAGGCATTCACCAGGAAGACCAGCCGACCAGAGACCTAATCCTGCATCCACACAGGAGGGATGCAATGTTCAGGGGGTAGTGAGGTGGTCCCTGGCAGACCTTCATACCTGATTTTATTAGAATAGCCTTCCTTCTCTTGGATTGTCCTTGGAGAGACATCATAATAACGAACAATTCAGTAAGATTAATAACAAAGTAGCCACTAAAGTCAGTGGAATCACACTAGCTCCAGGTTTTCAACCAGTGTGCCATGGCACCCTGGGGGTGCCTTGAATGGTAGTCAGGGGTCACACTGGCCTCTGTGTCTCTTTCCTTCCCTCCCTGCTCTGATGCCCTCTCATGTCTCTGCCTCCCAAAGGCTTGCACAGCTGTTTATTGCAGCAGCCCTGGCTATAAGGTCCACAGGCAAATGGTGCCTCAGGGAGGCATCTGTCTTTGGGGCAGTGGGGGGCAGCTCAGAGACCAGGGGCTGCAGTAGCTGCCTGGAGGACTCACAAGGAGAGGGGAGAGGAGGCTGAGGGAACACTCCACAAAAGAGGGTGTTTGGAAAAAGGGGGGGGGAGGACGGACTTCCGGGTTGGCGCCTCCGGCAATGGCGGAGTTCCTCTGATCGGGAGGATTTTGCTCTGTGGAAATCAGGGTCTGACCGCCACGGCGAAGGCGGAGACCCACTAAAATCAGAGGCGGGAGAAGCCTGTGAACGTGGGATTCGGCTGGCACCTTTTGCGCCTCCCCTACACGCGGGGAGACCCGGTTTCGGGGATCCGGAGCGATGTGGGGTGAGTGGCGCAGTGCTTCAAATTGACTGCTTTTTTCACGGAGTGAAGCCGCATTGCTGTTGCCGGAGAGCACTGACTTTTTCCTGTGGACAATTTGACTTTAAACAACTACCTGTGAGTAGAATGGAAAATTGGATTTACAAAAGTCTTAATTTGGTACCGAAACGGGAAGGTTTCAAACAGGAAGTCTGCCTTCCCCTTTTGTAAATAGATTGAAGCAAAGAAGCTGCAAGCTAAGGTCTTGGAAAGCCTTATGTAAAGGATTAAACTTCCATCGATTAAAATCATTAAACCCCCCTTGGAAGCAGGAGAAGAGGGGGGAAGTTTTGGATCGTGTAAGCTTGCAGGAGAGAGTGATAAAAATTAAATTACCACTGCTCTGAACCTGGAAATGGGCTGCCAGTAGATTGACGTTTTGGGAGAGTTCATTGACTGTGAATAAAACATGTTGACAGTTAGTTAAATAAGAGAAATATATTGTTTCCATTGTCCTCTTCTGCGTTTAAAAAGGAGGAAAAGTAACTGAAAATTGAAACTAACTTTACTTTTGGAACTGTGCTTGAAAGGATTGATACAAGTGGAGACTGTTTCCCTCTAGATGGAGCTTTGGAAACTGTTACAAGAGTGGAGCTGGGGAATCTCCAGCTGCAGGATAAGAACTGTGAGAATCAGGGATTGACCTTGGACCATTTAAGAATGTCGACAGGAGAAGCCTTAGTGACTGCATTATGTAAGATAAGCTATTTGTTGGAACAGCTTCACAAGAAGACCGATGTTATGACTACTAAAATTGATAACTTGGGACAAAAAGCGATTAATTTGGGACAAAAAGTGAGGACCAATGCAGAAATTATTCAGGATTTGCTACAGGAATCTATTTCAGCAGAACAAATTGTGGAGAAGGAGAAAGTTGTTGTTGTCAAACCTAAAGTAATACAAGTGGGAGCCTCAGCCTTACAGAGGCAAATTGAGGACTATAAGTTGAGGCCTTTTATGATTGATTCTAGAAAAAGTCAGATTTTGAGGATCGGAGCCCAGCCTGGACTGGAGAAGGAAAGCTGGAATGATCCCTCCATGCAGGGATTAACTGAATTTTGGGACATGGACTTGGGTCAGGAGGAGATTGGAGTTCTGGGGGCCTTTGGATTTGGAGGAATCTTGAAACATGGATCTTAGCTTTAACTATGGAAATCTGGCTGACCTGTCGAGGAGGAATAAAAATATTGTTGGGTCGGAGTTTTCCCGAGATCTGCTCTATAGCATCAAAGAATATGAAGAAGGCCTGCAGAAGGGACTTGGAAAAGAGTTAAGAGCCTCGGACCTAAGATCTCCAGGTTGATGGACTGTATGGAGTTGACGGAAGTGACTGGCAGAGTCCGAGACCGGAGAGAGGAGATGGTGGAAGAGAATTAGAAAATTTAAAGTCTGTATATAGAAATACTGTAAAATTAATGAGTGATAGAAAAATGTTGGAATGAAATTTTATGGCTTAGTAGAAATGTTATAAGGAGTTAAGCTTAAATATGTATATTAGTTTTAATGGAAATAAGATTAAAAATGTGTTAAGACATTTATATGACAGAAAATAGAGAAAGATGGAAAGGAATTGCTGAAACAATTAATAGAAGTGGAATACAAAAAGGGAGGTGAGAGGAGGTCGATGAAACAAGGGAATGAAAGATAGAGTATGGAAAAGGTATGATGTATGTTTTTAAATTGTTTTTGTTTTGTTTTGTTTATTGTGTTTAGTTTAATGTGTTAAGGTTGTGTTTTGTATTGTTTATATATTGTACTGTATTGTTTTTTCTCTTTTTTGTTTTCTTTCTCCTGTCTTTTTTCTTTTCATTCTTTTTTGTAAGCTTTAAAAGTAATAAATATTATTCTTTTAAAAAAGAGAGGCTGCCAGCTCTGCAGGCAATGGGTGACATACCGTACTTTTCAGTCTATAAGACATCCCCTTGTATAAGGACCCCCCCCCATTTGGGGGAACTCAATTTTAAGAAAATGAGGGGAGATGGCCCAAAGTTGTTGAGCCTCTCCCCCCATGGAGCTGCGGGCAGGAAACACTCCTAGATCATTTCCCATGTGCAGCAGCATTGGGTGAATTTGCACTCCCGCCAGCCATCCGGTTTTCGGGAGCACAACCTCTTCCGATGCCACCACCCAGGGAAAATGACCCAGGGAGCGCCAGCTGCGCGCAGCGGCATTGGGGGAAGTTGCTCTCCCACCAACAAGCTGGCTGGCAGCGCACAGCTTCTCCCCCCCCCCATGCAGCTGTGGGCAGGAAACACCCCCAGATCGCTCCCCGCTCACTGTGGCATCGGGGGAAGCCACGCTCCCACCAACCAATGCCACTATCCGTGTATTGGACGACCCCAGTTTTTTGATGTGATTTTTGAGTCAAAAAACCACGTCCAATACACAGAAAAATATGGTAACTGGGCACAGGGATGCCGCAAAAAGAATGTAATTGGTTAAGGGAGCCATGGACTCAAAAAGGTTGAAAACCTCTAGGGTAAGGTTACCAGATTTTTTCAATGAATCCGGGGACACTTTTCAACTTCCTATTAAATAGATGGATTTTGTCAGGTGACTGATTTGTAAATCCGGGGACCGTCCCCGGGAAACGGGGACTTCTGGTAACCTTACTCTAGGGCTAACTTTCATAATGAGTTGACTTCCCCCAACATGCAGATGAGACTCAGTGCAGCAGTCCACAGCACTCTCTTTACATCCCTAGATAATGGAATAATACATAGGTACTTAATGCATACTAGTGGTCTCAAAGTGTTGGTGCAGATGACCCTGTTGTATAAATTTATAGGATGGAGTAGATTTTTGGTGTTCATCAGGACTAGCTGAAATATTGTTCCTCTTATTCCAAGTAGACTGGCTGCCAAAGCTTACTTTAACCCTGGTGACGAGACAGTACTCTTCTCCACACCTGATGGTGGCAAATTAATGAAGACGGTCCAGATCCACCCTCTAAGACCTTGCTGCAGGTAACTCATTGGACCTAGGATGACATGGTTTTAGGAGCTGCAGCTGAAAACATTAGCAAGTTGCCTTGTCCTTTTCTTGGAACCATTGTGGAGTTGCACTCGCTAATGGGGCATTTTGTGGCTAACATTATAATCACATAATTAGCATCAAAGATCCCACAGGTGCCTGCAGATCAATATATCTACAGTACAAGAATCCAGACACAACTCAGCAGGTGCAGAGATTCACATTCTGGTATCATCTAAAGGCACAGGGAGTTGCTGCTAAAGCAGATATATTTTGAGATTTAGTGGCAGTGTAGCTTAATTGCTACTCAGGGGTATTGAAGAGGGGGAAAAGAGGCAAAGTGACAAAAAAGCATGACTTCAGTGTCCACAGAGGGATTTTCAACAGGATAAACACTGGCTGCCTTCTGTGCCAAAACGCTCCTCAGATAGTTTTGTTTTAAGATGGGAGAAGCGGAAAGTGTATTTATGTCTCAATACATATTAATAACCATTTCCGATGATGCAAAATCCTTCAAGCGTTTTTCTTTTCCACAGGAAGAAAAGAGAGCTAACTTACCCTAATGCTTGAATACATTTATTATTGGTGGGAGAAATGCAGGATCAGATCTAAGGGTATAAAGTGGAAGTCAGGCATGGATCCTTCTGCAGGGACCTTCCAGCCTGCTCCAATGTTTGGGCAGCTCCAAGTGCACAACAGAGATGCAAGCACAAAGCCGGTCCCGAAATTAATTGAAGAGCTGATGCTCACATGGGAACTCCAGATGTACATCAGAGCTCTGGCTCATGGTGTGTGTTTCTTTCTGTAGTAAGTAAGGAGAATGTAGCTTTTCTGTTAGCATGGGTTGATGTTTCTAGAAGGAAAATAACAACCAAGTTCACACAGCACACTGAGCCACACCTTGGCTTCAGAAAACTGCACAGATATGTTGGCTCCCAGCTGCTGTGCCAAGCTAAGCTTGAATGGGTTGTGTAAACCAGGACTTGTGGTTAAGCTTTCTCCTCACCAACCTTGAGTGCTAGGAAAGTGCAGCACGGCAGCCAAAAGGACCAGCTATGAGGTCCTCTCTAGGAAAGAATCACCTGCTTCATGTGGTCTTCCAAAGCCAAGGTGGTGCTGTGTGAATCAGGCCAATGTGGAATTTCCTGGCCACTTGGGCTGAACCAGTTGTTTATTTATATACCACATGGTGGCTGGCCCAAGGTTACCCAGTGAGCTTCATGGCTGAATGGCAATTTGAACCCTGGACTCCAACACTGAAACCATTACAACACCCTGGAATCAAGGGAGTTTAACAGTCCTCTCTCCTTGGAGCACAATGACTGTGCATAGAGGAACTCATTAATTTGTCCTTAAAAAGGGAAATATTTATTTTATTTTGGATGTTGTAGCAGTTTTGTTTAAGCAAATGTGCATACTCTGGGTTTAGGCAAAATTAGGGGCCTGCAATTATTTGCTTGTTTAGCTATTATAATCATTATCAAAAGCTCATTAGTTTAGATATTCAGTAATTAAAATCACAAATATTTTTGTTATTCTACTTTGTTTTCATTTCCCATTGCTTTGAAGAGGAAACCCACCTGCTTTTCTGATGCCCTGCCTGTAACTGTGTTTTCTACCTAAATGCCATAACATTTGACTACCCGCTCCAAAGAATCTGGCATGCAAAATTTCAGCCGTACAGAGAAAATGTTTCCATTTCATCAGCAAAGACACAGGGATGGACAGCCTAACTACTGCCTAAATGCTTTATAAAGAGAACTACTAACGACTCGCTAAGCATAAATGAATGGGAAATAGAGTGTAATATAGTGTCAAATGGATTCTAAATACTTTAAGGAACTGCAAGAGGTAATGGAAAGGGATCTGTTTTTGCAGAAAGACAAAAGGCATAACAACAGAAGGACCTGCAGACACACACTCTCCAAGGAGAAATAGCTCATAGTAAAAAACAGGCAACCCCCAGGACCAAGTATTTGTCTCCCTTTCAGAAAATAACAAGGGCATCCCACCATCACTGTAACTGGACAGTTATATGTGGAAAGATATATGTTGGACATCTTACAACAGCAATCTCTCCTTGCCCCCTTTCTCCACACCTCTAACTTGACCTATGCTGGTTCCAAGGGGAAATGAATGTTAAAATGGCACCAAGTTCTAAATGAGAGACAAATTAATAAATGATGCTGGGAACCATTTCAGAACACCGGCATTTATTTCTTTAATAATACTGAATGAAATGAATGGGCCACATTCATTTCAACTTTCCATTCATTATGAAATGGATGTGCACTCTTAGATAAAATGAGTGCATTTTTTAAAAAGATGAATGGACACTGTAGCTCCTCCATCAAGGCACAGAATGTTATGCTCCTTCCATGCGTAAGACTGATAGCATGCATGTGCTCAAACACGCACATGCATACACTTAAAACTCTGTAGATAGGGAACAAGAAGAATACCTGGAATTAGATCTTTACATTCTTATTTCCTAAGTGAAGTTTCTCCCTGTGTGTAACAAATTGGTCTCTGATAACATCTAGACAATCTGAACAGTTTTTAAAGAAACAACAACCGGAGACCAATTTGTTAAAATCCAGACAATCTGAAGGCAGTTCTATTGAACCAATTAAGAGCCTTTAGCCTTGGTAGTATTGGGGGTATACCATAATTATATTTACTTCACCAGGGCCACAAATCTCTGGAGTCAACAGGAAGATTCCCTGCTCCCTTCAGCCAAGTACCTGATTGCAGTCTCTTTACTTCCTCCCATGGAAGTGAATGGGTACCAGGAATTTTGCTTGTGATCTATAATCGAATGGCTGTTGCCATTCCCAGTCTTTCTGCTTCCATGTGATTCAAGGAGCCCTCAATGGTACTAGTCCATCTACCGGGGGGGGGGGGAGTGCCATAGCTCAGTGGCAGAGCATCTGAAGGTCCAAGATTCAACCCCTGACATGTCCAGGTAGGGCTCTCTCTGAAACCCTGAAGAGCCTATCCAAGTCATTGTAGACAATACTGAGCTTGTTATAAGGAAGCTTCTTCCTATATTCCTATGCCACACTTCAGTGGTTCTTCAGCTGCTTGGGATGGTGTAGTAAAACTGCTTCTCACCCATAAACGGAAGCATCTCTGTACAAATATCACCTTTACTGATTGAAATAAACTGCTCTTGTGTTCCACCCCCCAAAAGAAACCGTGCACTGGCCACCGACATATTGAAATAGATTGAATGAATTCCTTCTCTTCATTTAGTCTTCGGGCTCTCTCGAGAGAGGATGTTTGGTGTTCTGGAAGCCCTTGTTTTGTATTTGAATTTAGTTTTAGACAACGTGTCTCTTTCACCATCTGTCTCAATAATGAGCTCTGACTGCCAGTGTAGTTACTTTTCTCTGCCCATTTGGGATGGCCCATCAAAAATCAGTGCCGCTGATGACTCATCTGTCTGCTAGCTCTGCTATCGCAAATGGAACTGACACCCCTTGTTACAAACACAAACACAGCTTAAAGCAGGCGCGTCAACTTCGCTTCCAAAGACATTTGCTCCCCCAACGAGGATTTAGAGTTGCCTTTGAAGTCACAGACCAATAATGTGATAGTCTCCCCAATAACACAAGAGATAAGGCCATGGCAGCCCTGTTCTCCCAGCTCAGATCAGAGCAAGGATCTGTCCAGTCAGGGCTACAGGAATCCTGGGCTCCTGTCATTATTGCCCCTAACAGGAGTGTTTCTTTCAAGATTCATAGTCCTCCCTGTTTTTCTTTCCCAACCAACGTTCAACAGTCTATGCTTACTGAGCATGCTCAGTCCTTATAAGATGTTTGCTGTTGCTGTGTGTGGCCCCATTAAATGCTAAATGGGCGTGTACTTTGCAAACTTGAGTTTCCCCCAAAACATGCTGCCACATCGCCTTCTTGTCTCCCAGTGGCCTCATTTTGAGCTCCAATCCTATCTGCGTTCACCACCTGAATTTGCTCTTAACAGAGAATGATGAAAATGAATGATCTTAGATAGCGCGGCTCATTTTATTATTCAGCATTATTGATGCACGTGCCCACTAGAGATAATTCAGATAATTCAGATGAAAACAGGAATAGGAGCAGAAATTGCCAATATTTGTTTATTCATTCCACGTTCAGAACGGGAATCAAACCAGCAAATACAATTGGCATTCACTGCTGTTGTGGTGGTGGTTGTTGTTGCTGCTGTCTGCCCACAAACAACACATAATTAATTCTGTCCCTCTTCTCCCCACATCCACATTGCATTTTTTTGCATTGAAATGAATAGGGTTGAATAACATGACAATGTACCTAATGAAAATAATTATTTACATTATGTAAGTTACATAATTTCAACACAGCAAAGAGTAGGACAAATGTGGTTTTTGGCAGAAGAGGAACGACGACAGCAGAATGAAAACACTGTTGCATGGGGGGGGGGGAAATATAGGACAAAAGTGAAAACAATGCCTTCTAACATCCCTAGTGTCCATGCTAGGATGTGTCCTGGCATCCGTTTTCAGGATTTATCCAAGGCTACTGTGCTTGCTATCTCCATGTTACGAGGCAGAGGGACTTCTCGGTAGCAGCGCCCGCCCTGTGGAATGCCCTCCCATCAGAAGTCAAGGAAATACAGTGGTACCTCGGGTTGCATACGCTTCAGGTTACACACTCCGCTAACCCAGAAATCGTGCTTCAGGTTAAGAACTTTGCTTCAGGATAAGAACAGAAATCGGGCTCTGGCGGCGCGGCTAAAGTGGTGCTTCAGGTTAAGAACAGTTTCAGGTTAAGAACGGACCTGCGGAACAAATTAAGTACTTAACCCGAGGTACCACTGTAAACACCTGACTTTTAGAAGACATCTGAAGGCAGCCCTGTTTAAGGAGGTTTTTTCATGTTTGATGTTTTATTGTGCTTTTAATTCTGCTGGGAGCCACCCAGCCAGATGAGTGGGGTATAAATGATAAATTTATTATTATTATTATTATTATTATTATTATTATTATTATTATTAATTA
Source organism: Podarcis cretensis (assembly GCF_951804945.1). Lineage (NCBI taxonomy): Eukaryota > Metazoa > Chordata > Lepidosauria > Squamata > Lacertidae > Podarcis > Podarcis cretensis. The sequence goes on from NC_137181.1 coordinate 23,964,414, forward strand.
TTACTACTGGTGCGGTATTTTTGACCACTCTCCTGGGTTTTGTTCTAGAGAAATCACTACCACCAATTTGTCTAATAAATGTTAAGAACTGGTGGCTGTCACTTTGTTTTGTGGCACACAATAACATGCTGTGTGGTATTGAGCTTTTGTCCATCTGGAATGCATTTGAAGGGTGGAGTCAGTGGTGGATCTTGGGGCCTCAAATTTCAGCGGCGCCCAGTGCGATGCCAGAATTTGGCTCCTGTCACACTTTATTCTAAATCATAGCTGTGGCACCCCTGATGCTATCCGCCCAGTGCAACCCAACCGGTTGAGCACCCCTAAATCTGACTCTAGTGGGGTGCATACCTTCCAAGTGCCCTGGAAAAAAATGGGACACCACATTTTTTCCTCAAGACATCTTGGTGGCCATTTTGGGTGCTGTGATCTTGTGCACTCTAGCCCTGAAAAAGTGCTAGATCAAGTTTCCTCAACCTTGGTCCTCCAGATGTTTTTGGCCTACAACTTCCATGATCCCTGTCTAGCAGGACCAGTGGTCAGGGATGATGGGAATTGTAGTCTCAAAACATCTGGAGGGCCGAGGTTGAGGAAGCCTGTGCTAAACTTTAGTCTAGAAAGATGAATGGGGCTGGCCCACAAGTAACCTTATATATTCAGTAAGGAAATGGAGTGTGTGAATACTCAGTAGAATTTCTTCCATTTATTAGGGCAGGGGTGGCTAACCCTTTCCAGCCCAAGAGTTGCATTAATGATAAGCCACCCATCTGAAGGCCACACATTCTTCAGGCCCCGACTGGCAGGTGAGGTCATGTTGTTGGTGCCACCACTGGAGGCTGTCCAGTTGGGCATGTGGGGGGGTGACCTACAACAGGGCCTGCTCAGTGGTGACTCCCTGGTTGTGGAATTCTTTCCCTAGTGAGGTGCACCTGTCTCCATCCTTAAGTTTCAGGAGGAATTTGAAAACATTCTTGTTTACCTAGGTATTTCGTGGCTGAAGAACACTATTCCTGTTCGACCCCAAGTTTACTGGATATAGTGCTATTTTTCTAGAAAAAGAGGTGCCAGAACTCACCAGCAACACTTCCCTTGTTCTGTTATAATGACAATGGCCCCCACGGGAGAGGTGCCAGAACTCGCCTGAGAGATGCCGGAACTGAGTTCTGGTGAGTTCCCTCTGGGGGAAAAAACCCTGTCTGGATGGAGTATTGTTTTAAACTGTACCTGCTTTTAGTTTTTAACTGTTTCTAAATGGTTTTTGTTTTAAATTGTAGATTTGTTTGCAGCCCTGGGCTCCTTGGGAAGGAAGAGCAGGATGTAAATTCCTTAAATAATATCAGTGGTGGCTTTGGCACATATACCTATGTGCCCCCCCAACAGCGCACACATATACTAAGGACTCAGTGCTGGATCCAAATAATAGGGTGAATGAGAGTGATTCTACACCTCCCCAAGTCAAACTGTGATGCCAACAAAGTCAGATCAGGGCCCCACAACGCTAGGGCTGCCATAAATCTGGAATACGGCAGTCGGAAACAGTATCCGGATGGAAATTACTGAAATGTCCGTGTTGGAAGTGTAGATTTTGGTGAATTTCCTTAAAAATAGCTTTAAAACTTCACTTTTTGTGAGTTTGCCCCCCCCCCAAAAAAAAGCTCAACAACTTTATTAAAGAAAGCTTTTGTATCCAGATTTTCACCTTTCGAAATATGGCAACCCTACACAAAGCCTCATGTTGCTCTGCCATTTTGTTTTCTGTGCTCTCTACTTTGCTGTACCTCTTTCTTCCTCAATGTTAGGTTAATGGGCTCTGCATGATGTAAGAAGAACTCTGGATTATTTCCTTTTAAGCATTTTGTTAAAGCAGAGCAGTGAAGAGACTTTTTAAGAGTTAAAAAACCTTCACTTAACTTTTAAAGAAGTCATCCACTGCTCTGCTTGGAGGGGTAAAAAAAAAATCATCTGAAACTCCTTCAACACACTAGAGACATTATTAAAGATAGACCCACCTTTTAATGCTTACTGGAGGACATCTCCTCAAAACGCAAACAAGCCTCATGAAAGCTGAACTGGATGGGGTAAAGCTGCTGATTTTTTAATATATATTTTAAATCAGCAGGCAAGAATATACAACACTCAGCCACCTCTGAATAGATTCTGGAATTCTAGTTGGCCTAATAAAAAAGGTATTGCCTGTATATGGATTATGCAGGAAAATGAATCCCCTTTACTTCCCTCATTAAAAACAAACAAACCTGGACCTACAATTTGGCAGGCCTCTGTGGTGGATTTTGTGCCTTTGAATTTCATTTGCTTCTGCCAAAATGGAAAAAGGTTATACCCACTTTTAGTTACCCAGTAAGAGTGAATGCTTATGCATAATAATAATAATAATAATAATAACGATGATGATGTCACGGCTAAAAATTGGCTGCTGTTTCTTTAATGCTAAAAGAACTAAGTCAGCATGAATCAGTGGCCGACAATGACTCATGCAACCTTTCACCAAATTGTACCTGTATATATAGAGTGGTCAATGTTAGTGTTGGGCGTGGGTTGGTTGGATGGTAGAAAGCTTGTTGTGTTTGGTGTGTGTAAAAGCTGTCGTCGTGGTTGAAGAAGACTTTTTAAGAATAAAAGCAGCAATACTCTGCAAGAATACTCTTTCTCAAAGACTCTTTTGTGCCAACTAAGGTCTGAGGACTAGGCAAAGGAGTAAAAAGGAGGTCAGAAACTCCCCCCCCCCAAACACTGACAAATAATATTAATAATTTTTATTTATACCCCGCCCATCTGGCTGGGTTTCCCCAGCCACTCTGGGTGGCTTCTTACAAAAGATTAAAAATACATTAAAACAGGCACCCCCAAACTCGGCCCTCCAGATGTTCTGGGACTACAACTCCCATCATCCCTGACCACTGGTCCTGTTAGCTAGAGATGATGGGAGTTGTAGTTCCAAAACATCTGGAGGGCCGAGTTTGGGGGTGCCTGCATTAAAACATCAGTCATTAAAAACTTCCCTAAACAGGGCTGCCTTCAGATGTCTTCCAGAAGTCAAGTAGTTGTTTGTTTCCTTGACATGTGATGGGAGGGCGTTCCACAGGGCGGGCGCCACTATCAAGAAGGCCCTCTGCCTGGTTCCCTGTAACTTTGCTTCTCGCAGGGAGGGAAACACCAGAAGGACCTTGGAGCTGGACCTCAGTGTCTGGGTTGAACGATAGGGGAGGTGACGCTCCTTCAGGTATACTGGGCCGAGGCCATTAGGGCTTTAAATCATATCAGGGGGTGTTATATACAAAAAGCAGGTACAAAGCATATCTTGGGGGACACACACATATACCACATACAGACTACATGCAGTTGCCACATGTCATGCGACACACATGCTCCTCCCCATCCCTGCACTGTGATTGGAGACAGGGGGATCCCATCTTTTGTTCTTCGCAGATCATTCTGTGGCTACAGTGAGAATGAGATGTGCCATGGGCCTGATTCAGCAACCTCGTCTTATGTTCTTCAGCCTGATCAAACCTGTGGGCTGCAAGTTCATAACTTTTGTATTAATGCTATTGATCACTTGTAAAACTGCACAGCATTACACAGCTGATTTCATTGGCTGGTTTGTTTTATTCTAGCCATGTTTTCATGTCAAGAATGTCCCTCCATCCCTCCCTGTCAAGGGTTTAATTCGTAATCACGCCACGAACAATTATCCCATGGAAAAATGGCATGTCATCTCGTTACATAAGATGGTTCCAATCTACGCCACTGACAAAGCTGCATTCACATTTTATCTGCTGACGTACTAAGGTTTTTTGGATTTTTTTTGCTTCATCTGGATTTTAATGTGCCTTATTACACACACCAATCTGCCGAGCATTTTAAAAGACCACTTGGCTAATGTCAGAAACACTATAGTCATCATCCTAAAAGCACCAATCTGCTAAGCATCTAAGGATACTGGAATCCCAAATAAATATTTTGGTACAAATTAATCTTTTCATGTAAACCTTTCACTAAAGAGCAGCTGGTCCCTACACAGTTGCCAAAGGAATGTAGCTTGCTCTTTCTGCACAGCAGACCTCACCGCTGTTATGATTGTGCAAGCAGAAATTTTATTTACTGAAATATTTCTTAACCGCCCATCATCAGATGATCCCAGGACAGAATGCAAAACAATGACTAAAACTGTTCATACAACATGTGAATGCAATAATTAATAAACCAAAAAAACCCCAGCAATATACAAGAGACTGCAAGAGAAAAGACAGGTTGAAATGTAGAGAAAATGGCATCTAAAACAGGTGTGGGTAACTCTGAGCAGTCTTTTCCACTGTCAAACAGCTCACACCATCAGAAAGTTATTCCTAACATTCAGTCTACCTCCTTTTTATTCTCATTTGAATCCGTTGGTTTGGATTTGACCCTCCCCAGAAACAGCAAGCCAATTTGTTACACCATCTCTCTGACAGCCTTTTAAATATTTGAAGATGGCTCTCTCACATTTCCTCATAATGACCTCTTCTCCAGGCTAAGCATACCCAGTTAAACAGACACAAACACACACCAAACAACCAAGCCGCTGGGCCTTAACAGTATGTGCAACATCATTGCTGGATCAGAATGATCACCATTAAAAACTGAGAACACTTACGAAACATTTAATTCTGGATTTGTCTCACAGTCCAAATTTGTGCTTCCAATTATAGTAGCAGGATTCTTTGGCAATACTGACACTTAACCATAGACGTTGGAGTAAAGAATCATATTTGTATCATTTTCAATCCAATCAAATTAAAAACATGGGAAGTATAGATGACCACAGTTAGCTTCATGCCATTCTTGCTTCACAGGAAAAGGCAGAATTTGCCATAGTGAATCAAAGGAGGCATGAATGGCATTTCCCTATAGATATCAGTACTACATGGCCACATGAATATGCCTATTGGCCAAAGTAAATGGATCCAGTGGCCTGAACCCTTGGCCTACCTGGTGGCAAGCCAGTATGTCAAGTCCCCAGTCCAGGGTCAATCCGAGTGTCAAAGGGAAGCAGAGTCCCACAGAGACCCTGGAGCACCCAAGCTGAGATCCATCTATATGGGCAGTTGGGCAGAAACAGCACCTCAGCTCTGCTGCCCTTTAGTAGTTTGCATGCTGGTAGCAGCACCTGGGCTTGATGAGGCAGGTGACCCTCACCTGTTTCAAGCCAACTCCAGCTGAGGATTCACATGCCTCCTCCCAGAGCTAGTGAGCCCCACCTGGCCAGCTAAGGAACTGGGCTGTGGGTGCTTGCCTGCCTCAGCCTCCTGGAGTTCCCCTTCGGCTGCTCCTTCAGAGCCCACTGTGTTTGTGGAGACAGGGGCCCCTCTGGGTCCTGCTGTTCTGGTTCCTGTGCATTAACACTGTGCATTAACACTGTGCCGCCCCTTGTCATCCTCCGTCACCCTGTGAGTACTTCCAACACCAACCTCTCCTTCCCCATCCCCAGCTTGCCCCAGTGTGTCCCAGTCCTGGCTACACTCTTGGCTGGGATCCTCTTCCTCTTCCCTGTTGTCCTGCTAGTTCATGACACCCAGAAACTGCTCTCCATGTATTTTCTACAATGCAATGGAATTAATGAATTGCCCCAATTCTCACATACTGGTTATTACCATAAAGCCTAGACACTGGTGCTTTTTTTTTTTTTTTTTTTAGTAATAACTAAAGATTGAACCTGATAACAACATCATTTTTATTTCATTTAAATTGCTGTATATATCTTTTGTATTATTTCAGATTTTTGGTTTTCTAACAAGCAGATAAGCGTACCTAGGCTGCCTGCCCCGTCCCACTGTCTGCTGCCAAATGACACAGGCATTTTCCCATTCATGTCAGTGGCATACAACACACGTCAGTGGCATACAAGCACAAACCACTGAGTTCTCCTGTGAACATCCCACAGAGAGGAATAGAAGCGTTTGAAAGCAACACAAGATAGTCCGTGCCCAAGATGTTCACTCTCATGTGACTCTTTCTTACCACCAGAGGTCCTTAAACTAGACAAATTAAGAGCAGCGTTGTGGAACGCATCTGTTGAGAAGGATTAACACTGTGCCGCAATGGCCATAACGGGGCTCTGGAGTGACATGAATTTAGTAAGTGGTACAAGTATCAAGCTTGGCACCATGAGCAAAATATGCTGTGCATCCATTCATGCGTCAAACTAACAGCAAGCGAACATTCAGTAATTGTTACATTAGGCCCATTTTTATTGGTGATTCATAATTTGCTGTCTGGTATTTGTGATCCGTAAGAATGAGCATTTTCCAGGATTCTACATGTGGTGCCTGCCACCTGAATTAACAGCCTGTGGCAATCAAAGATGCCCAGAAGCAAAATCAGAATCCCTTGGGCAGCTGCAATGACTCCATGGCCTTTGCAGGCTCCACAAGATAAGATAGGGTGGCTGAAGAATGTCAGCCTCATTTGCTACACCATTAATTAGCAGTACAACTGCTGAGTTTCTGGGACTAAAGACAAAATGCATCTCCCCATATCTTATTAGTACATTTGTTATTACAGAACATTACCAGCTATTGAAAAGAGCAGGCTGTGTGATTGCATAATTTGAAATTTTATTTACTCCTTGCATTGCTGCATTCGACAAGAGTGTGTTTCCCTGACTTCCTTTATCACTATTCTCTTATACCAGTGATGGAAGGTATTCAGTGGGTGTAAGAGAGAGAACCTTTGCCCCTCCTGATGTGATTGGATTCCAGCTCCTATTCTCGTTTATCTTCATCCAAGCTGATGGGAGTTCAACAGCATCTGGACCATGTGTCTCCATGCCATGGCAAAAGCATGGCGGGTTCTTGTCCATGAGATGTTGCTTGCAGGTGACGCAGCCTTGACAGCACTCTTCGAGGAAGCTCTACAGATTCATCAACCATTTTGCACAAGCCTGCAGGGACTTCACACTCACCACCAGCCTGGCAAAGACCAACATCTTCGGTCAGAATGTCACCAGCACTCCACGCATCAGCATTAGTGATCACACGCTTGAGGTGGTAGATAACTTTGTCTACCTGGGTTCCATCATAACCAGCAACCTCTCCATAAACAATGAGCAGGACAAGCAAATTGGCAAGGCAGCTACACCAATGGTTTGCCTCTCCAAAAGGATATGGGAGAATGTGATGCTAATGGCCGATACCAAGATGGAAGTCTACCAGATGCCCTTGAACTCTGATAACTTGACTGGATGAGAGCCAACAAACTGAAGCTCAGTCCAGATAAGACTGAGGCACTGTTACTGGGTGGTTCCCTAGACCAGATGAATGGGAGGTTGCCTGCTTTTGATGGGGTTATATTCCTTCTGAAGGACTGGGTACGTAGCTTGGGGACGCTTCTGGATCCACCGCTGCTGCTTGAGGCTCACATGGCTTCAGTGGTGCAAAGTGCCTTCCATTAGCTGTGGCAGGTTTATCTGGACAGGGACAGCCTAACTTCTGTTGTCTATGCTCTGGTAACCTCTAGGTTAGATTTCTGCAATGCGTTATACATGGGGCTGCCTCTGAAGACAGTTCGGAAACTTCAGCTGGTGCAGAATTCAGTGGCCAGGTTGCTCACTAGGGCAAGACAGTTTGAGCATATAACGCCAATCCTGGCCCGACTGCATTGGCTGCCAATCAGTTTCTGGGCTCAATTCAAAGTGCTGGTTTTGGCCAAAAAACCTTAAATGCCTCAGGACTGCAATACCTCAAGGACTGCCTCACAACATATGAACCTACCTGGACCCTGTGTTCATCATCTGAGGCCCATCTTCATGTGCCACTTCCACAAGAGGTCCAGAGGGTGGCAACATAAGAACGGGCCTTTTCTGCAGTGGCTCCATTTGTGGAATGCTCTCCCCAGAGAGGCACGCCTGGCACTTTCATTATTCATCTTTAGGCGCCAGGTGAAAACATCCTTCAACCAGACCTTGGGCTGCTTCACATCCAATACCCTTTTAAATATGTTGTGGGAGGGGTGTGCTATTGGTTTCTTCTTGTTATGTATTTTGTGTGTGTTTTTTTTTATCTTGTATTTTTATGTTGTGAAGAGCCCTGAGATCTACAGGTGAAGGGTGGCATACAAATTTAATAAAATAATAATAATGCTACTAATGCCTCTAGTTTGTTTAACTGGAAGATACTGAGAGGTGTGTTTACATGTCTTGCTCTGTGCTCCTTTGCCCCATGCCCTGTCTATCACTGGCCCCTGGAAGGTTGCTCAGAAGGGAATGCGGCCCTTGGACTGGAAAAGTTTCCTCACCAGTAATCTTCTTGGCCCTCAAGTGAATAAACTTCTTGTTTTCTTCTCTACAATACAGCCGTCCACCCAGACCTGTCACTGGAAGAATGGGAGGCCCCTGTACAGAATGAGTTCTGGTTTGTTACCAGGAAATGGAAAAGTCCAGGAAAGGAAAATGACTGGCTTTTTAACAGTTTTGTAGTTAAACCACTGCTTTCAGAAATGTCCGATCTTCTTCTGGATGACTAGTGGACACGCAGCAAAATGAATCCAACAGAGGAAATAATGAATACAGAAAATACAGTATTGTATTATTTACTGAAGGAAATAACAAGTAAAAATCATGGAGGTTTTGTTTCCCCCCCTTTAAAAAAACCAGAACCATACAAGTATTGATGTGAAAATGTAAAGAACTGTGTTATAAAGGTGCGACCTGAAAAGGTATCTGAACAACCTGAAACTACTATGATTCAAGTGCTGCTGTTCATATGGAAGGTGAAATTAATGAATGGGTTTCACAATGCAATAATGTCCATACAAAACTTGAATAGACATTTTATTAGCTCAATATATATTGCCCCCTTTCCATCCAAAGGAATATTTCACTGGGAGTTTTCTTTAAAAAAATATTATCTTTCCCAGTCAGGGAAGGAAAGGGTTTTGTTGTTTAAGAAACCGTGGCTTCCAGAGGCAGGCAAAGTTATAGCACTGCAGATAAATGAACCACTTTCCCTATACAACATAAAATCTTATTTTAATATTAAGGATTATTTTACAACTCAGTGGAAATATGCAGCAATGCAATATATTTCCATCGTCCGGATGGCAAAAAAGCACTCTTAACAGTCACAAGAGCCTGCCTTGTGTTAGCTATAAAAAAAATAGATTTATATATATATATATGTATTTATATATATATATGCATGTATGTATGTATGCTGCTACTATGTGCATTAAACAATACTTCTACATGAATCTGCAGGGATTGCAACACATTTAATGTTTGTCTTGGGGAGGGGTGCGGTGGAACCAACAGCACTGTTCTCAAGTGACCTGTGACAGAATGGTAAGAGTTAAAAATGGTAATAATTTCTTTTTGTGTTTCAAGGCTGTTTCCCCTCTGGCATCAGCCAAACACATCTACCACTTTTGTTTCAATCCACATTTCAGGAGCATAAACATTATCCCTGAAACTATCAGCTAAATACTAGGCGTGGCCACTCCTAATCGACTTACTCCCAAGCGAGCGTACCTGGCAGTGCTGACTCCGTCTCACTTTTGTGAAGATCAAAACTGAATATTAGTCCAATTTCTCTGTATATTCCAGCAGGACAGCCCAATTTCACCATAGTGAAAAACCTTACAGCTTTTTTTAGAAAAACCCCCTGACAACTCTCTAATGCTTTGTCAACTATAGAAATATAGTTGTGAGCAAAACAATAATAATCACAGTTCATGGGATATAAGCCTACAGAATACAAGAAGGACTCTTGTTGTTTTTAGATGTATATCATGTTTCTGGACTTGGGTGGAGTTTTCTAATTTTATTTTTAGAAATGAAAATTACATTACTCATGAACTGCAGAAAACTGCTTAGCTATGTTATCTGCATCAGATTGATCTCACCAGCGCCTTGTCAAATGAGGAGCATTGCCTCTGGGGCTGAAAGGATAACCCACCGGTAACAGCTGGAATAGAAACACCGTCACTGCACTGGATCCAGAAGGGAAGCACTGTTCTGAACTAAAGCTTTATATCCCGAATCACTCTACATCTCCGATACCTAGAGAGCATGGCAATTGTGTTCATCATTCTCCTACTGTAGGTGTTTCTGAAGGGTGCTACTGAAACATGGCATGGTGATTTGCTGTGAGGGGGGCAAAAAAATATCTCTGAAAGGGTAATCGGGTATCCTAGACACTTTTCCTTGGAGAAAGTTTATCCAGAACTCCATTCTGTCTCTCTCTTGGGTTTACAGCAGCTTAGATTTCCATTTCTTTCATCAGAGGCAGAGTAAATGTCTCACACCTGTAGGCCAGTACTGGTGATCTGCCTTAGAAATCCTAGCACTGCTCTGACACAATGAAGCCTTCTTTTTCGCCCACAGGTTCCACTTCGGCATAAGCAGGGTGTCCAGAGCCTCTCCGAAATTTCATTGCAGGCCATCTGCTGGGGCGACGCTAGAAGAGTGGACAAGAAAAACAAAGGCAGTCAGACTCTAGCAGAAGCTGTCCCCAGCTCTACCATCAGTGTAGGCCAAACTTGGGTCTCCAGCTGTTTTGCGACTACAACTCCCATCATCCCTGACCACTGGTCTTGTTAGCTAGGTATGATAAAGAATAAAGAATACTGGGAGGGGCAGAATCTTAAAAAAACAAAACAAAGCTTGCTGAACTGAACTAAACTGAATTTTCCAACGAGATCAGCTTATTGCTTAAGTGTCCAGATGTCCTTAAAACAGAAATGAGCTATTTGTTATTAGCCTTTGGAAAAACAAACCAGCCGGCTTCTCTCTTTGCCATGTACTCAAATGAATACTGTAAGCACAACAGCAAACACACCAACTGGGCAGAGAACACCAGTCTAATTAAGAAGCTCTCCTGGATAGCCTTCTAACATCTAACAAAGATATCCCATAGTCTATTCAGATGTTAGCCCTCACTGAGTACTTGGGGGACTTGTGCAATGAGACTCTCAGGTAAGTGAACATAGGACTGCAGCCACAGAATGCACATGGCAAGCATGGCTGCAGAACACCCTTGTCTTCCATACAATGAAAACAGTCATTTAAGGTATTTATTTATGGTGAAAGTGTTACTAAAAACAATGGGAGGGGGAGTGTTATGTGATTTTGTATGCGTGCACAGCAACCCACTGGGACTGTAAAAAAAAAGAAAGTTCTGGATGCTGTGAGCAAGTAAGTAGTGGGAGAGATCTGTTATGCACATGCCACAGGGAGATAAAGATTAGGGGATAAGTGATGAAGGAGAAGATTGGTGATAGAATAACTGAACAGATGTGCTCACTGGGGTTTAATGATTTCCACATATTGCGCAAGCAAAGGAATATGGTTATATTGGCATTTAATGACTATTTCCCCCATGGCTCCTGATGAAACTGAGAAGCATATTGTTATGCCTTATAAGGAGCTATATAATTTTTTATGTACACCAATAATGCTGTACATTTTACCTACTACGAGAATTCAGTTACAGCAATTACGAGCGCTGTGTATGCGCTCTGATTCAGTGTTAGTTTGCTGAGATTCTAAATAATCTCTTTATATGCATTTCCTTCCATGAGTTTATTCCACAGTAAGCTCATAATATCTGCGGTGGAGATCATTTCAGAAACATGTTGTTTTGTCCACCAATGCACACAGAAAGGGTGCCTGGAACTATTCTGCATGCTGAGAGCTTACCAAACCAGAAACATAACAGTTTATCATGGGGGGTGTCTCCATTACATTAAACATCTTTTTTTGTTATTTGCTGCATGCAGAGAAATGTAAATTATGAGGTGCCTTCGCTAGATTACTTGCAATTTTACTACCAATTTACTAAACAAGTCCTTGTGGTAACTTGCTACATTACAATATTTATTAAAGGGAAAATGATAGTATTAGGGCTAATCAAGCAAGCAAGCAAACAGGTTTCATTTTCATTTTTGGGAACTACTGAGTCTTCTCTCCCCACCTCCATCAACAACCCCACAGTTCTGTCACTGTTGCTGGTCATGAAGCCACTCCCCCCTTTAAAGGAACAGGGCTCTACAGACTGGTGAAAGAGCTGTGCAGATTCCAACGAGACACATCTACTCAAAAGTAGTCTCATTTGAGTCTAGGGTTGTAGATTAATGCTCATACTGAAATCATTTGGCATTTGATTTGTTGATTCATCCATCCATCCGCCTAGCAATGATGTTGGCATTCCCATGATGAAATTGCACTGATGACGATCAGCATGCAGAATGGCCCAGTTGCTGTGGAGGTGGATTGTGTTGCTTATGTGAATTATTTCTACCTTCAGTTGAACCCAGTGAGGCACAACCACTTTACCCACACGAGTAGAGTATAGCAACACTGAGAGCAATGCTGTGTGGTACGAGAATCTTCACTCCAATTCAGCAGCTTGTCCAGATGAAAAGGCTTTTCTCTTCATACCTGTTCCTTGCATGCAGCTGTGCGGTGGATGCATAACTTTTGCTTGCATAGGCAAGCATTAAATGAGTGACCAACATACGGATTGGCAAATCCACTGAATTGCATAGCATATCCGCACAGGTGGCCATCTGCTTAGCCTTAGACACTCGCATGTGCATTCAAACAGCAAAGGAATGAAGTAGATAAATCTTCCCTTCTATACCTAGATGTGCTTCCACATACACTGGATGGTGCCTCTGCAAAAGACAACGATCTGAAGACTCAGGACACAGCCCTATTGCTGAAGCTAAGCAGGCTGGACTCTGTGAGTTGCCTGCAAGAAACTCTGCCAGGAAGCCACACATAAGCTGCTCTGACCTCTTGAAAAGAAGAGCAGGGTATGAAAAATAAAGAAATGCAATTCCTACAGAAACCAGCAGTCATACACATCATGTTGTTGCCCACAGCCGTGTCTGGAACAAGGCTACTGTCTACTTTCCTATAGAAACAGTGATACTTCAGTGTTTTCTGTTCGTAAGACACAGAAAATATGCAACAAAGGAACACTGAGTTAAAATGAATTATTTCCACCATTATTGATAATGGCATGTGTTATACTGATATTAACTAGTGTATCATGATGGCACAGGCACATTAATATGGTCAACTATTGCAAAGATGATTCAAAGACAGGGTTGGAGACAGACTACTTGACCTCAGAAATTTATTCAGCAAACAAGTCAGATCTGTCACTTAACATGTCGTTTTGGGGAAAAGGTCATGCTCAATTTCGCTGCAGTTAAACTGGCTTGAGATACACTCCCTGCCTGTTATCATACTGCCCAGCTAAAGGCCAAGCATTGTAAATCAAAGAAGAACAATAGCAACACGACAGGAAAAGACAAAAGCCAGTGCTTATCAGGACTCTGAGAATACTTCAGAGTTTCAGCATACAGGAAGCAGACCAGCCTCTGACCAGGTTATAGGTGGAAGACTTGGTGATCTAGTATGACAAACACATCTCACCTCAATAAAGAAGAGACTGGCTGCTGACGTCGGATGGTGGTACATATAAACTGTCACAAGTATTGCCGCTGCAACAATCAGGACCAGTATGAAAATCCCAACAATTAAACCTGCGTGAAGAGTCCCGCTTTTTCTCTCTGCTGCACTGTCATCTGTTGAGGCTGTAAAAAAGAAGAAAGAAGACCATAAAACTCCAACCCAACATTTCATTTTGTTTCCCTCTTTCCCATAAATACAAGGTTTTACCCTAGGAAACTGAGGCGCCTCTTTTCCTGTGAGCTACATACTCATATATTGCCAATGAAAATGGACAATTTCCAAATGCTCTCTTTATATCTAGCTCAATAAACAACATTAATATAGTTTAGGGAAAGAAGATGAGTAAGGCGGGAGGCAGGAATGGGACATGATCAAGATGTAGAACTTGGGGCCATCCAAGGAAGCTAGATATGGAAAGCGTAGGGCAGACAAACGAAAGCACTTATTTACACAGTGGTCCTGCAAGAGATAGTGATGGTCACCAACGTGGATAGCTTTAAAAGAGGATTAGACAAATCCATAGAGAATAAGTCAAATTCAATGGCTACTAGCCAGATGGCTATGTTGTATTTTCACTGCTGGAGGCAGTGTGCCTCTGAATGCCAGTTGCTGGGAATCTGGTCCTGCCTTTGGTCCTGCTAGTGGGCATCCCATAGGCTTCTGGTTGGCCCCTGTATGAAGAGGATGCTGAACCAAAGGGGCCTTTGGCCTGGTCCAGCAGGGCTTTCCTTCTTTGAACACAAAATGTAGGCACCCCAGCGTTTCCAAATTAAGCCAGATAATGAATCTACATTTTGTTTTCCCACTAATGTATGCACCGCTGCCTACAGACATACATTAATTGAATGCTGCAGGTCATCATCACATCTTGCAAGCTTCCAAGTTATGAGCTATTGCAAATCTTTCTTAGGAAGAGTCAATAAAATTGGGCAAGTGCAGAGCATCATCTCCCAAACTTCTGTGCTACAGTGGAGCAGATGGGCATTAAATGGTCCTCAAATATTTTGATCGGAACAGAGCCTAAGTACCATATAAAAATGCTGCTGAAAGCCATCCCGTTGCTAAACTTTTATGGCAACACGTTCCATGTTGTAATACGATGACAGTTGAGAAAGGGACAAATCAGAGCAAGTACCATCGGCAGCAAAACAATCTTCCAAAAGCTAGCCAACCAGAACTCTGTTTAAAACTGATGCCATGAAGTTTAGTACATTTAGCTAGTTTCTTGGCGTCTGGCTGCTGGTGGCAAAGAACAATTGTGGTTTTGGATGCTCTGGACATCTAATGGGATACTGAAAGCTTAATATTGGGTAGAATAGCCTGTTTTGCCATAAATAAAACACTGCATGGGCATTTGAGCAACACAGCCAGATAAACAAGAGTCATCAAAAGAGGTCTGGAGTATTGAATGAATATCATTCAAACCCAGGAGTTCAATCCTATGGTCCCTGCGAGGGGCTATATATATAGGCCACTACTCAGCTGGGAGCTGTATGCAATTGTGGCTCCCTGGTGAGCATACATGAACGGTGCATGGGTTTTCAAGCTTATGTCTATTGCATTCAGAGCATGCCCTGAAAACATTTTTAAACATTGCACTGGCACCAGGAGCAGCTGGCAGGGGAGGGTGGTGGCATGCCCGTGGCTTCATGGCATTGATGATGTTGCAGAGTATTGAGAAGAAAGTGGGAAGCGAGGTTGGTGCTGCACTAATGGAACAAATCTGGTTCACCCATCCGGGTGTTCTTCTCCCACCTGGTAAGCTACGGTGACGTTGCTGCCCGGAGGCCACATGCACAACAATGCCACTCCATGCTGGCTGCTCTTGACTGACACTTGCTTTCCAGAGTCTTGCTTGGGGCCATGGCTTTATTTGAGAATAGGCTACACAGCAGGCATGACCACAGCAGAGTTTGTCAGCAGAGTTGCCTTTGGTTTTCCAAACTGGAGGACTGATTTTTTTTTACTTTCGCTTCCCAAATGAAGTTCTCAAGACAAGTGTCCTATTTCCTTGTTTTAGAAGGGCAACTGCCAACAAAGCATGTGGGCTCCTGTATTTAATTTCTGCTATTTGAAGTTTTGGGATCTGTTGAATCAATCATTTCATTCACATGCTGTCTTTCAAAGGTCAAAACCATGCTCAAAGCAGCTTACAACATATTAAAAAATTACATACCTACAAGCATAACAAAAGTAGTCATAAAAAATAAGCTAAACATCAAAAAGTACACAACCAAACTGATTTCCACATAAATCACTAGATACAAAATAAAGATACAAAATAATAATAATCAACAACAATACCCTAGTCCCTGCCTACCTGCACCTGCTTACGGCTAATCTCTTAGATGATTCTATAACTGATGGATAAATTGATTGATTTAATTGGGTTGTTGCTGTTGTTATTATGTTGTTTTATAGTATTTTGGGAAATGCTCTGGGATTCTTTTGCAAGAGAATGGTCTCTAAAAGTTTTGTTAGTAATATTTTTTTGCTGTCAGTGGAGTAACATCCACTGACAGGTCACCACCAGAAATGAGGGGCCTGAGGCAGCAACACTAGCCTGTCGCCATAAAGATCTTAATAATGTGGTATGGAAGCAGTCCATTTGTGGTATATTTCTGATTCCCACCAATAAGGAGCTACTAAATGGTCCCCAACAAGGAGACCAACGCATTTTCGAAGAGTTCACAATTTGCAGTCCAAATCTTCCTGTTGCACCAGTATGTGCGAGTTAAACTTCTTCACAGTAGATACAAGCAAAGCTCTATTAAAAAGAGATTCAGGCCACAGACATCTTAGATAATGTTGGATTTCAACAAAACCACAAGCTAAGAGAGTAAGAACCATAAAAACTAATCCCATCCATTTGATATTCATACAGTGTTTAGCATCCAGGTTTGAAAATGAGAATTCTGTCACTTCCAGACAATACATATGCCAACATCTTGTCAGTATTTCTGCCAGCCTCCGCTTATGAAGCGCTCCATGTATATTGGACAAAGGGATCAGCATGCCAAATGCAAAAGGTACGTGAGGTACGTGTATGTGTGTAATTTTTAAGTGTCAAACGGTATACAAACAAATGATCTGCATAACTGAAGTCCCATAAGTTGTAACCTCAAGGTTAAAATGTAAAAGGGAAATCATTTTTACTCTGTTTGCACAGACAATGAAAAAGGTTGTCAACTTCGAAAAACTTTTCGCTGGCAGAGATGGCACCAGACAGTTTCCTTTAAAAGGTAAAGGTAAAAGGACCCCTGACCATTAGGTCCAGTCGTGGCCGATTCTGAGGTTGCGGCGCTCATCTTGCTTTATTGGCCGAGGAAGTCGGCGTACAGCTTCCGGGTCATGTGGCCAGCATGACTAAGCCGCTTCTGGCGAACCAGAGCAGCGCATGGAAATGCCGTTTACCTTCCCACCGGAGCGGTACCTATTTATCTACTTGCACTTTGACGTGCTTTCGAACTGCTAGGTTGGCAGGAGCAGGGACCAAGCAACGGGAGCTCACCCCGTCACGGGGATTCGAACCGCTGACCTTCTGATTGACAAGACCTAGGCTCTGTGGTTTAACCCACAGCGCCACCTGAGTCCCTTTGTAGGTTTCCTTACAAAGTAGTATAAAAGAAGGGAAGGAAGAAGCAACCTCAGAACCTTTTGCGGGTGAAAATAGTGTATTACATTAACCAAGGCTTATCTGATGTTGCCAGGACAATGGAACCCTGCTTGGCTTCTTGACGCTCCTCTCCTCACCATCTCTGCAAAGTTCATTTGCAATTAAGGTGACCACAAGAGAGTGCACTTAAGTCTCTGACTGCTTTTGATGAAAGCGCTGATGCTATGCTGTTTTTGCTGTAATTATTTGTATTTTGTATTTTTTTTTCTCTCTCTCTCATTCCATGTTAATGTTAATTTTTTTTAAAAAAATCTTCTATGTTTTTAGCTGTTCTTATTTTTATTTGTAAGCTACCTTGAGTCCATGTCAGGGAAATAGATGGGGCATTAATAAATACGTAATAATAACAATAACAACACAAGGTTGATATACATTATTGGCAACATCTGATACAAAACAACATGTTCAGGAACTCTATAAACAAGTAAGTTGCCTTTTTATTACATACACAGGGAAAGGAAGGTCTGGACAACTTTCCAGATTCAGCTACTAGCAACTGCAGTTGAAGGATCTCCGGTAGCAAGAAAATGAAATAATTCTACCTGAAGACCAAAGTAAACAGGATGCTAAAGCTAAAGGAGTCAGTGCAGCTATGAGACTCCAGAGAAGAATTATAAAATCTTTTTCTTTGTACTATTTCGCAATCTAAATTGTCCCCCCACTGGAAGCTGCTATTTCTATGTACTTGTATTTCACCCACTAAGGATGAAATTACAGTTTGGAGGAGAGGGTTAGAACAGGAAAACAGCATTGGGAGAAAAGGTCCACACCCACCCACCAGATCCCTCAGTGATGCAATCAGGATCTATTTCCACCCCCTTCTGCTTTTAACTTTAAAAAGACAAACAAGCAGGGTATCCAGTAATGGATTTCCCTTCTGCCTGTAATGTGGGGCTGAAAATTTCCTAGTGCTTTCTTTTTCCACAGAAGATTTTCCATTTCAAAAGTTTATTAGTGACAATGAATGGATGCCCATTGCAACACATTATTATGCAAGGTTGGCAGTTTCCAAGTTTTGACATTTGTTTACTCCATACAAGTAAAATAAACATGCTAAATTAGATCACTCTCCAGGGCATCACATTTTTTATGATGCAAACTAGGGTGTTTTCTTATGCAAATAACCCAAATTTGCACGGGAAAATTGTAATTCAAAATTCTCTGGAAAAACCACTTCAGTCCCCTGCTCTTACTTTAGATGGCAGAAAACACCAACAGGCTCCACGGTTATAACCCAGATTGCATCCTGTGGACATTCTGAAATCAGTTGTAGAATCCACTATCATTCTGAGTCTCTCTCTCTCTTCTCCATTATAAGATCCCAGCCCCCCAAAATGCAGCAGTAATGTTGCATGGATATCACTGAGCATTAGCCTACAAGGCAAGATCAAAAAGCAACAAAGTACTATCCAAAGAATTCTCCTTCTATGAACCAAATGAAAATTAAATTGCAATCCTCAGATCTTTAACCCTAGAATAATTCTCTCTGAAATCAAAATAATTGCTGCAGAACTATGTTATTTGCAGACCTCATCTCCAATTCCTTTTGGGATTACAAATTCTAAAAGAGTAAACTGATCAAGGAGACATCTTTTATTTGACCTGCATATGCAGACTTTTGAATGCAACAGAGATCTTCTGCTGGCGTTCTGCATATTCTCAATCCTGGAGGCTGTTCTGATGCAAAAACAAGTTTAAATTCAATGGCAGTCATTTCCCACCTTGCCATTTATATAACTGCTTTTCAAAGCAAAATAAGATTTTGGCATCCAGCATGGAGGGAAAAAAGTTACATTCCCATCACTCAAATCACAAACCGTAGTGATTTGAATAATCTCTTTGCTTAATTTCTGCACTACTCTGAACACTTTCAGCAGCAAAGGCTGCAGTCAAAAACTGTGCTTAGTGAAGCGTGGGGGGGGGAGGGGCTGGGAAAAATCTGGAGCAAATCCAGGCATTTTATACCAACACACTTCTGAGCAAACTCCAAAACCCCATGAAACAAGCTGAAGTGAAAGCAATTTATCAGAGTGACTAGATTAAATTTCCTCAAAGTAAAGATTATTAATCTGGGAGGCTGCTTTCCCAGGATGAATGACTTCAGCACTTTTCTCTTCCGGCAGAGAATTTAAACAAGCCCTTTGTTAAGAGAGAAAGAAAGAGTAAACACCCAGCTCATCATTCCTTGAAACAAATAGCACCACTTCCCAGAGAACCTCACCATGAAAAAGCACTGAAACCTAGCCATATCAAAACAGAAAATGCTCGAGAGTAAACTAAGCAATTTTACAGCGTGTGTGCGCGCGCACACACACATATGTATACATATAGATATTGACTTACAAGTTTATGTTATTTTTAGCAGTTACCAAGACTGCTGATAGCACTAGCAGTGAAAAATGGTTGAGATGAGCCAAAAAGTGATGGATGTTCATTCAACAGTCATGCAATGTACTGGAGAGCCAGTATGGTATAGTGGTTAGGTTCCTGGACCAGGATGTGGGAGGGCCTAGTTCAAATCCCCACTCAGCCATGAGGCTCCCTGAGCCAATCTCCATCTCTTGGTCTAGCCTACCTTGCAGAATTGTGATGGTAGCATGAGGAAGAGGAGAACCTTGAGCTCATTGAAGGAAAGGTGGCATCCAAATGTAATAATACGTAAAAACATTTACCACTCCACCTTTCAGGAGGGTTGGGGCTGGATTTTGAACCATTCAATTATCTATCAAGGGCTCTCCTCTTCCTTTTCCTCTAGTGCTTGGCTTTGATTGTCTCTTGGTTCAGAAGTGCATGCAAATAGGTTGCTTGTGCACAGACCTGATTACGACGGAAGGTTTTGGTAATTCTCCTACAGATGCAGCTGATTACGGAGTCTGATTTCAAAAGGGTATATAGCATTTTCAGAAAAAATAATCTTGTTGCTCATATGAATATAGGTCCAGTAATTAACACTTCTTTGAGATAAAGGAATCTGGTGCCAGAAAAGAGTTTTGGAGTACAGAAGCGAGTGCAGTTAAGGATCAGCAATCCGTAGACTGGTGAAATGAACAAAAGGAGGAAAAGCAGAGGATCTGGGAGAGAGAAGTTCCAGGAGGAGGCAGGATTAACATTGGTCAAGAAAGTGAAATATTTAGGGGTTAACATGACTGCCAAGAATGTGAATCTGTTTAAGGATAACAATGAAAAATGTTGGATTGAAGTGAAAAAGGATTTAGAAATATGGTCAAATTTGAAGCTATCATTGCTAGGTCGAATTGCTGCGATAAAAATGAATGCATTGCCAAGGATGTTGTTCTTGTTTCAAACATTGCAAATTATAGACAAGATGGACTGTTTCAAGAAGTGGCAGAGAGATATTTCTAGATTTGTCTGGCAGGGCAAGAAGCCTCGAATAAAATTTAAGATATTAACTGATGCTAAAGAAAGAGGTGGATTTGCCCTGCCGGACCTTAAACTTTACTATGAATCAGCTGCTTTTTGCTGGCTGAAAGAATGGCTGCTTCTTGAAAACACTGATGTGCTGGATTTAAAAGTTTTTAACAATGTATTTGGTTGGCATGCATATTTGTGGTATGATAAGGTAAAAGCACATAAAGCGTTTAAAAACCATATTGTTAGAAAAGCACTGTTTAATGTTTGGATAAGATACAAGGATTTGTTAGAAAACAAAACCCCAAGATGGTTGTCACCAATGGAAGCGAAGGCACAGAAAAAAACTTAATATGGAGGCCAAATGGCCGAAATATTGGGAAATTTTGGAACAAGATGGAGACAGAGTAAAACTGCAGAGCTTTGAAAAATTAAAAAACAAAGTGCGAGATTGGCTCCATTATTATCAAATAATGGAGGCATATAATTTGGACAAAAAGGTTGGCTTCCAGGTGGAAAAATCAAAATTGGAAACAGAATTGCTAGATCCTAAAATTAAGAATTTGTCAAGAATGTATAACTTGCTGTTGAAATGGAACACTCAGGATGAAATGGTGAAATCTGCTATGATTAAATGGGCACAAGATGTTGGACATAACATTATGATGGCTGACTGGGAACAGTTATGGACCACAGGTATGAAATTTACGGCATGTAATGCCCTAAGAGAAAACTTAATGAAAATGATTTACAGGTGGTACATGACACCAGTCAAGCTTGCAAAAATTTACCATTTGCCCAATAATAAATGCTGGAAATGTAACGAGACTGAAGGCACATTCTTTCACCTTTGGTGGACATGCCCAAGGATTAAGACATTCTGGGAGATGATTTATAATGAAATGAAAAAGGTATTTAAATATACCTTTCTGAAGAAACCAGAGGCCTTTCTCCTGGGCATGGTTGGCCAATTGGTGCTAAAGAAGGACAGAACTTTCTTTATGTACGCAACAACAGCAGCAAGAATTCTCATCGCAAAGTATTGGAAGACACGAGATTTACCCACCCGGGAAGAATGGCAGATGAAGCTGATGGACTATATGGAATTGGCGGAAATGACCAGGGAGAAGAGTCGGTGGAAGAAGATTGGAAAAAATTTAAAGATTATTTACAGAAATATTGTAAAATTAATGAGCTTTAGAAAAATGGTGGAATGAAGTTATATGGCTTTGGCAGAAATGTTATAAGGAACTAGGTACAATTAGATTGTTAATGTATTAAAAGGGAAAAAAACCCAAGGTTAGAATATGTTAAGACTAATTACAGGACAGAAAACAGAGGAAGATGAAAAGGAATTGCTGAAACAGTTAATTGAAGTGGAATACAAAAAGGGAGGCATGAGGAAGTCAATGAAACAAGTGAATGAAAGCTAAGTTTGAAAATATTGGAAGTGTTTTTAATTGTTCTTGTTTTGTTTTGTTAATTCAATGTTCTATGTAGTGCTTTTGTTTTTGTATTGTATTATATTGATTTGTTTAATTCTTTTTTTCTTTTTGTAATTTTTAAACTCTTAATAAATATTATTATTTTTAAAAAAAGAAAAGAAAAGCAGGGATCTGGGATGATGCCAGAAGGAAGGGTGAACAACATGAGAAGATAGCAATGAGACCAGGAAGCAGTAGTGGGCAATGTGGTGCAGCAGAGTTACTAAACCAACATTCTGGAATTACTGACACTACTTTTCTGACAATAATTTTCAAGGCTTTACATTTTCAGGGGGAGCAACAGACGCTTTCAAAGTATTGCAGATAAGAGAAACTATTGCTAAACTTTAGCACAACCTGTTCTAGCTTGAAATTTCACTTTTTAAAAGTTGGGACAGAAGATCTAAATGGATCAAGAGGTTGAAAAATCTTCCAAGATAGGACTTAATTTTCAGCAGGGGTGGACCAATCTGTCAGTTTTGGTTTCTCCTTCTTCCAAGCTTAAATTCAGTTCACCAGATTTCCACAATTTTGCAATTAAAAATAAGTCCTCACAAAAATTCAACAGCATTTTAAAAGTGCACCTCTTCTAAAATACACATTTTTGTATGCAGTTTTGCCTAACATACACATTTCTGAAAGTGATGTATCCTAATGTTGTTTTCACATATACGTGCATCTTAATACACATTGTCCCCATATATGTGCAATTTTGTTCCACATATTTTTGGGGCTGGAGAACTGCATTGCAAAATTCAGAGAAGTGTGAATTTCAGAGGATAGCTTGTTTCTCAGTTCACGTATTGCTTCTGGAAGTGCAAACTAAATAGATTTGCATTAAAAGGCAAACTGAATTTCTCCCTCACCCCTTCTTAGGGCAGACCCAGACAGAACTGCTTTGCTGCCTCTACCAATCAACATTTACAATATTCCAAAAAAGCTGAGCTGGAGGACATATAGCGAGACAGACTGTACCTTAAAAAGACAACACACATCTGGATAAACTGTATTTCGAAAGGAGAAGCCAATAAAAGCAATGGGGAATTTACAATGAGAAACCATTCAGCGTTCCCACGGGGTTTAATGCTTTTAATTACAGGTGATTTCCCCATAAATATAAAATAAAATAAAAAGGTCAGAATAGTTTGACCTAAGCCGGCAGTAAGATTTAAAATGTAATTAAGTCACCATGTGATAAATTATGGCCATAAGTGTTACAGTGTGAAAGGAATGGCAGGATTATTAAGAATCCTTTGGTTGTTTCTAATCAAGTATTGACTGTGGCGCCCCAACGGAGCCCAAGTAACGACACAGCCTCATTGATCAGATATAACTTGCTTCTCCAATTCGATAAGAGTTTAATAGAGGATCTTATTTTGGGAAAGCTGATGGCTTTTTATTTGTCTGGCTTGGGATTGTCTGCCTGAAAGGCTAACAAAGCACAGCTAGAGAAGTTTTATCAGCCTAATCTGAGAGCTAGGATAAAAAGCAGTGCATAATTGAGGATGTACCATGAGCAGAGCCCCCAATTTAAAAGGTAGCAGTTAGCATTTAGTTCTTCCTCCCCATTTTGTTTGTTTGTTTCAAGCAGTACTGGGAAGAAAGCAACAGCATAAGCAAAGCTCTCTACATAACTACTGCTTTTACAAGACTTTCCATGCTGAAGTGCCCCACAGACATTCAGAGAAAACTCAGGTCGTAAACAAGCTTAGTAAAGACTGACCGGGGCGGGAGGGAATCAAGCGCTTCTAAGCTGAGTTGCATGATTACAATAATCACGAGAAGTCAGCCATCCACAGACTTGAAATTCCATGCTGCATAATGTAGAGTTTTACAGGTCGTCACTGGAGGCAAGCAAACCAGCCTTTTTGCCCACACGCTTCTAGCAAAAGCTAAGGCCATGGAAATACTCAGAAATCTGATCTCATATATCATCACTATATGTACTTGGTTTGCTTTTGCTTTGATTTCTTCCTTTGGGGAAAAGGAAGTCCATAACAGGAAAAGATCTATTGCTGTTTTCTGTTAACACAACAACAACAACACATGACTGATTTCCAGTATTATAAATTGCATGCAGCAACTCTTCTTTAGACCTGGAAAGCCACAATCAGAACATACTGAGTGCTGAACACTCTGACCTTTGCTGTGAAATGTGCTAGAATGAAGCGCAGATGAGAAGCAATTAAGGGCTGATTTGCTCTGTCTTCAGAAAAGGGAAAGGGGGGAAAAAAAGCTTCCGAAGCATGGTTACTAGCAGAACATAAACAACGGGACTTAAAAAATAAACAATGAAATGAAAAGGAAATGAAATGAAAGAATGAGTTTGGGGGGGTGGATTACTGACTCCTGGTGGCGCTGTGGGTTAAAGCCTCAGCGCCTAGGGCTTGCCGATCGAAAGGTCGGCGGTTCGAATCCCTGCGGCGGGGTGCGCTCCCGCTGCTCGGTCCCAGCGCCTGCCAACCTAGCAGTTCGAAAGCACCTCCGGGTGCAAGTAGATAAATAGGGACCGCTTACCAGCGGGAAGGTAAACGGCGTTTCCGTGTGCGGCTCTGGCTCTGGCTCTGGCTCTGGCCAGAGCAGCGATGTCACGCTGGCCACGTGACCCGGAAGTGTCTCTGGACAGCGCTGGCCCCTGGCCTCTTAAGTGAGATGGGCGCACAACCCCAGAGTCTGTCAAGACTGGCCCGTACGGGCAGGGGTACCTTTACCTTTACCTTTAAAGCATCCTTGACATTCTGAAACACAGAATTAATTGTGGTTGACTGATGAAGAGCTACAGTCCATCAATAGGGATGGGAGGGTTGTTGCTGGCTGATCAATGTTATTATTCTGTCCCAAATTTCCTCTATAGTGTCAGGAGTTGAGCAAGGTAGTCCTCTTTGCCTGCCTAAGCTGACAGGTCCTGGGCACAGAAGTAGTTTGCAAGTGAAATGTGTTTTGCACTAGGAACATCAGAGGCACATGCTTGAACAGTTAGAAGAGAATAGAAGCCACAGCAACCTCTGTGACCATATGAACACAGGGAATGAGCACTTAACTTTTGGGAGTGTGCAAGGATGTGAAATGCATTAACAAGATACCTTGGGTGGGAAGGAGATTCTTAAGAGATAGTGCTCTTTTAAGGAACCAGACAGAAGAAAGGGTAACTGTGGTAGACAGAATTCTGGAACCTTTATGAGTTCATCAGATCTGAGCTTAGGCCAGGGATGAGACCACCCAGATGTTGATGGACTCTTAAATCCCACCACTATGCGGCCTGGGATTAATGGTAGTCCCCATCCCTGGCCTCAATCAAAACTAAGTCATGGAGGGATGACTGACAAAATTAGTGCGTTCTTTTCTCTATTAGAATGTATTTTCCTACATCTACCTTTGTTTTCCTAGTTAGGCAAAGTAGGGCATATACTCCATAAATCAATAAACCAGTGTCAAGTATGTTTGACTAATTGGGAAAATGAATTATGGATTTAATAATGTCAATAACGTAATAACGTACTGTGTACTCTCCTAGAATGTCTTCCATAGTATTGTCGTACAACAACAACAACAACAACAACAACAACAACAACAACAAAAAGGCAAGTGACTTCTCCTGTGGGTTCAGGACAAGGTTTCTCTGAGACAGATTAATGTGGTTCCATGGAATGTAGCTGACATTATTTGAACACAAAGATTAGCTGCTCTTACCTCCATTATCTTTTAGGTGTAACGCTATCTTGGTATCATCTAGAAAAAGAAAATCAAAGCTATTAGAACACAGAACTTTGCATAAAAATATGATATAATGCTTTACTTGTGATTCTTATTATTTCCAGTTTACCTTTGGTATTCTATTTGGTCCCACATTCACAGTAGGCTGTGCACATCAGTAATTTAAGAGCATTTCTGTACTACAAATATACAGTAATTTAGCATTCTCCAGTTTTTTGAAGCAACTACAGATTCTTGACATCAAGAGGAGCTGGTGTTGTGCTGTCCAGTTTCAAATTCCCCAAATGAGGGGTGCTAAGAACTTGTAACACGACTTGGGAATTCAAAAGTTATTTTGATTAAATTAATGTAATTTAGTTTTGCCTGGTAAGTGAACTGTGTGCAGAATTGCATGGAAAGTTGTTGTTATTTTAACATTACCTGTCATTTTCAGAAGGTAAAAGTAAAATTCTTTTGTTTTTCCAAAAGTAGTTTATGTGCTTCCTCATCAAAATATATTTACAAAGCTAAATGTTGTCCAATCACAAAAGATAATAGCAGCTTTGAATTCCTCACAGCAAAAAATGGTATTTTTAAGATCTCTCGCTGAAGAAATGTGCAAAAGTTAACTTTCACCCTGACCCCCTAAAATGACATGCCCTGCGTAATGCCAGAATATTAATGTTACCTTTGTACAGTAGGGTGCTTTCCTTCCACACTCACACAACTCTGTCTAGCCTCCGTTCAGGCAAGCATGAGGGTTGATCAGAGTTTGAGGACAGAACCCCTCATGGTGGGTACAGGGTGTGGCTCATGAAGCATTCCATGGATCAGAGAGAGAGGCCAGGAGGTCTGCATTCAGCCACTGGCCCTCCCTTGGTTTGTAGTATCTCTGGATCAGAATCATTACGCAAGGATTGCTTTCCCCCAATGTGCTGATGTCATGTGAGGTTTTCGCCCTAGGAAGCTTAGCACAACAGATAACCCCTTCCAGTTTAAGTTACCTTCTGTGGGTAGGCTAGTTGGCAGATGGGATGTCGTGGCTCCTTTGGTAGTGGTTAAAACTCTGAATCTCATTGTTGTCTGCTGGATAGCAGTAGTGGTATGAGGAGGCATTTGCGTCGTGTCTACATTCTTCTCACAAATCTTATCTTTAGACTACAGAGCCGGGAGGGGGGGAGGGGGGAACACAAACAAGAAAGGAGAAAATTGGTTCTCAATGAAGGCCATTTGTCTCTGATCTACAGACATCTAAAGCAAGCACAAAATGTCAGACCGGAGTGAGTGAAAATGGAAACCTTAAATCAAGACTAAAAAATAAAATAAAAATCAAGACAGAATACTCTCTGCCTTGATTAAAAAAAAGGGGGGGGGAGAGGGGCAGTGCAGAAATCTGTAAGATGGGTGAGGATGAATTGCAGTGACCAAGTTGGAGGAGGGAAGGATCTCTGGGCATGCTCAGATTCTCTGCTGTGCTGGGAATGCTGATTTGTCGTGGAAGGGCCACATACATTAGTGGCTGTTGCACTACACAATTCCCTTCAACCCTGAACATTGTTGGCTGGGGCTGATAGTAGGGTCCCATGCTGGCTACCCCTATTTGTTTATCATTACTTCACATGCTCTTGTTACGGAAATTGGGGGGGGGCATATCTTTAAAGTTGTTAAATGTTACAAATATTATGCATAAATGTATCCTTTTGACTTGACAGCTCAGGGAAGTTACCTAGCTTTAAAAATCATATAAAATCAACTCCTTTGCTAGTTTCCTTCATTCCAGTGCCAATTTGCTTCATTGGCCACTCGGTCCTCACCATAATCCCTCAAGCGAGAGGTCACATACTCACAGGAAGGTACTCATAGGTGTCAATCACTGGGCAAAGGTACTCCTCAGGACTCGCCCAGGTGGAAGACTATGCAAACCAAAGTTCTATTGTCCCTTTGTAGTAGGTGCTTAGAATGTACATATCCTGTATCCGCCTGTTGCCCCAACACATCCCTCCTATGTTAATCATGTATAACCCTCCCCTTTTCTAATGTAGCAATGATGTAGCAATGATGTAGTTATGATGCTTAATGAACTGTATTCTGGGATAAGATAGAAACTTTTAAAAGTCCTTGTCACCCCATCCTCGTGGTTCAAAATTCCTCTTTGAACCTGTTGCACAATAAACTTTGGTCTACATCTATTTCCTCTGGTTGGTGGCTGGACTCCTTCCTTTATTCCGCAGGGACCCACGGGCTCTGCTCGATGAGCTGGGTGACTGACCAGCCTCGCACCTAGATTTTTCTTTAACACTCTAAAGCTGAGACCTAGGCCTTCCAAACATAATCCAGGGCTAGTCTCCAGCGTGACCTGACATACAAGACCATCAGTATCTACAAAACAATTGGCAGGCTAGTGCTTTGGTACTAAGCCACTCATTTTGTTACTGTCCAGCATTTATAGCACATCTCATCTTTTCCCATACCACGAATAACTAATAAAAGGAAACATTGCTAAATCTTAAAAAACAACACCTACTCATCATCTTTAAATGTCATTAACAGCTATTCTAGCATGTGTTCCAAAATGACAAGGTCGTTATGCATGGAGAATACTCTGGGATTCAGAATCCATGCCCAAAAGATACTGTTAGGGAATGTGAGGGAGAGGCACACTTGTAACCAGCATCAGGTGCTCATGGCAATAGTGATGGAGCAGATGTTCAGCTGTCAACCTTGATTATCTCCAGGGAGAAGCTGATCCCCCAAATTCTCCTTTCAACATTGGTTAGAGGGGAAAGTTGTATCTCTGGATCAGGACCATAATCTCAGGTTTGTTTGTTTATTTACTTACTGCCCCAGCTGTTCACAAAAGATATTTATTAAATATGGGATGTCAAAACATTACCTCTTCAGGGCATCCACCATCTACCCAGTCTTGCCGATGACGATCAAATCCACTGGAACATCTTTAAACGATGGTAAGGGATTAAAGCGATCCGGATGCAAATGAAAAATAGATTGGTTGGATAAAGAGGGAAGGGGGGGGGGGAGAGAGGCAAGGGGAAAGTAAGTCCTTTACTGTTAAACCTTTATGATCAACAGAGTATTCACTTCATTTAGGATGATATTCCAAGTCAAAATGATTAATTCTCCCTATAAGGAACTAATTTTCACGATTAGACATGTCAGTGTCTTTTTGCTATGGATAGTTAATTGTTTCATTTTACTATACAGCAGGAGATTAAGGTTTGATCTCAAGCCTGTGGATTTAAGCCAATTTAATTTATTCTGTCCAGCATTTTCCCTTCATTTTGTATAAATCCATACTACAAAGAACACACTGTACCAAGCAATACAGCTCTGTTTCTTCATCAGAGATATCAAGGAATCCTTAAATGTCTGATCAGTGCATGCCAGGTTTTAGGCAAGAACCCATCCAAAACAGTCTCAAAAGCAACTTGTGAAGAAATTCTTTCCTTGAACTTTTCATTTTTTTTATTGCAAAGACGTGGGATGCCCATAAACTTTTACCCTAATTAACTGAAAATTAATGAGGTTGACACCAAATTATAGTGTATGATATACAAGGAGTGCATTTTCAAAGCAGCTGGTAGAATTATGCTTTAATTATTCCCAGGGAGCATCCAACAGCGCAAGAATTGTCATTACCGTATTTTTCCTTCTATAATACGCAGATTTTTTCTCCTAAAAAGGAAGGGGAAATGTCTGTGCGTGTTATTGAGCGAATGTGTGGTCCCTGGAGCCAAATAGTGCAAGGGGAGGCAAAAAAAAAGCAGGCAAAAATCAAACCGCGCGTCTCCTAGAAGGGAAACCTGAAAGAGGAAGAGGCTGCTTTCCAGCATTCTGCCTCAGGGTCTTACTGCCCACCCACCTCTGTTTCCTTGCTGTGTTTGCTCAAACGGAACAAAAAGCAGGGAAAGCCCCTCCCCTCCAGGCAAGCAGAGGGGAAAGCTGAAAACATGCAGGAGGGAGAGAGAGAGAGAGCGCGCGAGCTGGCTGGCTTGGGTGGGTAGGTGAGGGAAAACTTTTGCCTTCCTTTCCTCCCTCCCGTTATACCCCTCTCCTACATTCTTAGCCAGCTGCTTCTCTGCACACCCCTCTCCTGCTCCTTGTCCCTTCTGTGTTTTTCCTTCCCTCCCCACTTAAAATGTGGTTAAAAAGCATGGATCCACATGGATCCTCAGGATCTTTGCATTGGGTCAGCCCAAATTCACCATCAGATCACATAGCATGCCCATGACTACAGCCTGCCCCCCAAAAATCACGCACCCACTGTTGACTGGGGCTGCAATGGTGCAAAAATGTGGTTAAAAAGCATGGATCCACATGGATCCTAAGGATCTTTGCATTGGGTCACCCCAAATTCACCATCAGATCACATAGCATGTCCATGGCTACAGCCTGCCCCCCAAAAATCACGCACCCACTGTTGCCTGGGGCTGCAATGGTGCAAAAACGTGGTTAAAAAGCATGGATCTACAAGGATCCTCAGGATCTTTGCATTGGGTCAGCCCAAATTCACCATCAGATCACATAACATGTCCATGGCTACAGCCTGCCCCCAAAAACCACACACCCACTGTTGCCTGGGGCTGCAATGGTGCAAAAACGTGGTTACAAAGCATGGATCTACATGGATCCTCAGGATCTTTGCATTCAGTCCCCCCAAATTCACCATCAGATCACATAGCATGTCCATGGCTACAGCCTGCACCAAAAAAATCACGCACCCACTGTTGCCTGGGGCTGCAATGGTGCAAAAACGTGGTTACAAAACATGGATCCACATGGATCCTCAGGATCTTTGCATTGGGTCAGCCCAAATTCACCATCAGATCACATAGCATGTCCATGGCTACAGCCTGCCCCCCAAAAATCACGCACCCACTGTTGCCTGGGGCTGCAATGGTGCAAAAACGTGGTTACAAAACATGGATCCACATGGATCCTCAGGATCTTTGCATTGGGTCAGCCCAAATTCACCATCAGAGCACATAGCATGTCCATGGCTACAGCCTGCCCCCCAAAAATCACGCACCCACTGTTGCCTGGGGCTGCAATGGTGCAAAAACGTGGTTACAAAGCATGGATCCACAGGGATTCTCAGGATTTTTGCATTGGGTCACCCCAAATTCACCATCAGATCACATGTCTGTGGCCACAGCATGAAGCACAAAAATGATACATCCACTGTTTCATTCAGAATGTTTTTTCCCTTGTTTTCCTCCTCTAAAAACGATGTGCGTGTTATGGTCAGGTGCGTGTTATAGAGCGAAAAATACGGTAATTGTTTTAAGGTGGGCTTGAGATCTTGAGTAGGAAAGTGCTGCAACTATGTAACTTATTAAGCAAGAAGGTGTGGAGTAATCAAGCTCAACTTACACATGAGATGTTGCTCAACTATAGAAATCAACCCAGCGCTATATTGACAGAAATTATTCAGCGCTTGCAATTTTTTAAAAAATAACAAAAGCAAAACACATTCATTTATTTTGTTTCATCAACCATGGCTTGTTATAAGCCACAAAAACTGGCTCACACCTTAACACTCAGCTGAGAGTCTTTGATGAATATGAAACTAAACTAGGCAGAAGTCCTGCACTAGGGGCAAGGGAGAGGAAGGGAGAGGCAGTGTGCGGAGATGTGTACACACGGTGTTAGACCACGGTTTAGCATGGAATCTTATCCACACTTACCAGGAAGTTAAGTCCCATTGCACAAATCAAGGCAGCTTTCTGCACTACTAAAGCAGGAAATCTCTGTCTATTAACTGCCTGCCTACACTGCATGAGAAGAACTGAAATAATTCTTGACCAAAACATGTGGAACAAGCAAGTTATCTGGATTACTCTGCCCTAAGGAACTTGAAAGACCTAAGGGCACTGCTTATTTGACATTTTTTGCTGAGGCACTGGTGAACCTAAAAAGCCTTACTGAAAAGCTGCATTATCAGAAGTGATAGTTTTGGCTCCAAGTGAAGCTATCTGCAAAATGTTTCCAAGGCATATGTCAGAGACTCATCCGTCACAGAGCATATAATCATTGTTGCATCCCCAAATTACGACTCTGTAAGCTATCATTACAATGTATTTCCTGCTTAGAACACAACATTTAATAAGCCTTTCATTTACTGGCACAGCGATAATTCCCCATTGCCATGAAAACACCATGGTAGATTTGATTAGTTATGCCATTTGTACCATCTGTCAACACAGTCGTTTTATAACAACTTCATTCTCAAAGGATGACCCAAGTCTGCTCCTGGAGAAGCAATTAACAGACCACATTTGAGGACAGGGGAACAAGGGCCTTATTTGAAGGGGAGGGGGGGAAAAACCTGAGGATTCTCTGCTTCTCTTGTTTACATGGAACACAGAAATGTGATGTTAGGAGTTGCAGTGGGATGTTAAGAGATGTTTACAGACATAATGGTGATGGTTTGATTTGGCTAGTGGCTCTTGATAGGGAACCACAGGGAACAGAGCAGATTTATTCCAGAGTAGTGAATGTAAGAGACAGAAAGAAGCAGTAAACATCTTGAGGTCTCCTAGGGGGTCATTTGTCCCTATTTTTGGCACTGAAAAATAAGGCTTAGTGTTTATTTACTATGCTACCTGAAAGTTGTTTTTCTAAATAAAAATCTTCTCCTTTTATAATGGTGAAAAGAGAGAGGTCAAAAACTACCAGCATCTTTAGAAGTTTCTGCATAATGGGATGGATTCAGCATGTTTCATTTGAGAATGTTTCCTGCCCACCAAAGAGCTGTCAAGGGCAAAAGGGCGCTGCCAGGAAAAATGTGGCAACCCTCATTTAGACAACACAGCCAGAAACAACTTACAAAAAGGGTCAGTAGTGGGGCAGGAGACCCACGGCTTGGACCCCCAGGGCCATCTCTTTATAACAGCCATGGTCTGTCAGCAACAGAGAAAC
Organism: Podarcis cretensis; assembly: GCF_951804945.1. NCBI lineage: Eukaryota > Metazoa > Chordata > Lepidosauria > Squamata > Lacertidae > Podarcis > Podarcis cretensis. Next base: position 23,997,049 of record NC_137181.1, read on the forward strand.
AAAAAGATTCCAAGCAGAACTGTTGACTTTAGACCAGGAGAGAGACTAAAGGCTGATAAGTGGCATGTACTGTCTCAGAATTTGTTAGTTTGCAACAATATGTGAACAGACTTCAGGGTATGCTGAGGTCTGTACATATTTTTGCGGTTGGAAAAGTGGGTGAAAGATTAAGTGTATTGAGGAGGGACCAAATCAAATGCTCAGCTGAGTCCACAATGAATCTTGTTCCACAGGAAGAGAAGAGGTATTTTTAAAGTCTGGGAACTGTTCTCAATGGTATGCATGTCTGCTCAGAAGCTGGTCCCATTGATTTCCAGGTAATCCTAGGTAAATGAGCTGAAACGATAATACTAGCAAAATCGAACTGATGATTTATCAGAAAGAGGGTAACGGGTATCAAATAAAATATAATTTCTAAAAATGCTAGTGTTCAGCATTGTAAACGTGAAGACACTAAAAAGTAGACAGCATCACTCTGTCCTGTAGGCCAGATTAAAAAGGTGTGTCTTCACACCCTACCTAAAATTCAGTGAGTGAAGCTTTCAGAGTTGTGCTGAAGGGGCCCTACAACTGAGAAGGCCCGTCTCCACACCACCCCTCTATATGGTATCCTTGGCAGTGGGATTGCAAGGAAGGTCTCCTCAGAAGATCTTAAGGCAAAGGTCAACAGATAATGGGAGAGGTTCTCCTTCAAGTACATAGAGCCCAAATAATTCAGGGCTTTTTAACTGGGCAAGAAAATTTTGAATTGTGCCTGGTAGCATATAGGCAGTGAACACTGTTTATGCAATATTGGTCTTATATGGTCCCAAATAAAACAACCACTCACACCCCTGGTGGCTGTGCTGCACAATAGGTGTAGCTTCCAGACAGTCTTTACAGATTTCCACATGTACAACACATTATAATAATCTGAACATGAGGTTACCAGGGCATGGTACTTGTTGCTAAACTATTCCATTCCAGTAATGGCTGTAGCTGGCACATTCCTTGCTACTGAGGTCACCTGAGTATATAGTGCAGAATCAGGAAGTATCACCAAGCAACAAACCTGTTCCTTCAGGTGAGGGCAAACCCATCTAGCACAGACCATAGCTCCAAATCCTCGACATGGATCTGTCTACCATCTGAGCCTCTATCTTGCTGGAATTCAGTTTCTGTTTATTTACCCTGATCCAGCCCATTACTGCCTCCAGACACCAATCCGGCACTTGCACTCCTTCACCTGGAGAAACAAGAGCTTGGTGTCATCTGCATATTGCTTCCATGCCATTTACCAACAGCGGTGTCTAATTCATTGTGAATATGAGTTACTGCCCTCAACAAGCCTTGCAAATCTGAAATCAATGGAACCAATTCATCAGGATTTAACTCAACATCTATTAATTTTCATGGGAACTAAGTGGATCCAGAAAAAATTGTCTGTTGCTAATTTTGTTTAAAGGATATTATTAGTGAGTGTTCACATTCTATGACGACCTCAGGCCTGACTCTGACCATCAATCATTTATATCCCATCTTTCAGGATATAAATCCATCTAATCCTCATGCATAAGAATACACACTATATTGATGGGCTGGCTACTTTTGTAGTTGCCACCAGATTTAGGGTTGGAACAGACGAATTCTTCTAGATAAGGCCAAAGGTCTGTCTAGGCTAGCATCTTGTTTCCCAGATATCTATGGGAAGGACATGAGTACAAGAGCCTTCTCTTGCTGTTGTTCTCTAGTGACTGGTATTCAGAAGCATGGTGCCCCTGGTCTTGGAGGACACATATAGCCATCACAACAAGCTCTGAGCTTTGGAAGTTCTCAGAGATCACGAGACCAGGGAAGATCCTCCCACTCACCACTTACTTGGGGCTGGGACAGGCACCATAAATATGCTCACCAGAATAAAAAAAAGCCCATGCTTGCCGCTGGCAAGAGCATTAGCAGATCCATATTGAATGGCTGCCCTCCTATTCCAGATGTGGAAAGCCTAGACAAATCGGAAAGGCCGATTGACATAGGCAGATGAACGCAGTAAAACCCTTAGACTGATTTAATCAACACAGACAAGAAACAAGCTAAGGAAAGCCTTGAAGGTTCTATGACAGATGGTGTTTGTTCATTGAGCTTGGATGGTGTGGGCTCTAAGTTTAAGGCATACTGGAGTTTTTTTCCTTCCCCTCTGGGTTACATTTGTCTTTAGATGAATGCAAAGTCAAATTAAAGTGAACACACAGCAAAAACAGTCAAATGCTGATTACTGATGAATTATAGAAGAGTAGGGGCTCATCAGTTTTCTCATTAGGAATACCCATTAGCACTCATTACACCTAGAGGTGGGAAGCAAATGGTTTAATTACTGCTATTATATAATGCGTGCATTGGAGGAGTCAGCAACAAAAAATATCTAGGGTGGCTTTTCATGTAACCTTTCGTAGTTTGTGTTCTTACTGGAATCTAAAATGCACCCATTTTAGCACTGGAGGAGAATTTCGTTTGCTCTGTGTTATTAAGTGAAGCAACCTAATTTTCACCTTGTTCCAAATGGTTTGGAACAAGATTATCCTTTAGATGATGCACTTCTCTGAATTTTGTGATACTGTTCTCTGCTTAAAGGTGAATGTGTAAACGGATGTGTATTTTATGATAAAACGTGTTTAGAAATGCACGTATTATGACAAAATACAGACTGATCTGTCCACCATTAGCCTGCATGTAAATGTTTCCCCATTTCATTTAAAAATATGTAGGAGGGAGCATGTTTGCATATTTCATTGGCAAGTTGCCTGCTTAGTGCACCTATCCACCTTGCATGACAGATCCGTAGCAGTTGTTGTTAAATTTATTACCCGCCCTTCAGCAGCATGTCCCCGGACGGGTTGCAACAATTTAAAATTCAATATTAAAAACAGTTAAGACAAATTGCAGTCACAGGAATATAGCACAAGTGCCTTTAGCTATCTCTGTCCAAGTACAAATCAGCGTGGGAGAAACTCTGCAAAACAAAAGCGCAAAAGCACCATGGGAATGACCAGATGCAACCGAACCAGTTTCCCTCAGAGGAAGTCGTGTGCTATTACAATCAGGGAGGCCGCGCATAGCTAGTTTCCCACACAATGTTTATGCTGGTCTCCAGGCTGCATCCAACTTGGGAAGCACTTCCACATGGAGACACATAAATATATTCAGTCATAGACAGAAAGGTTTATGAATGTATGTAAACATGTACCTCCAAATACTTAAATATATAGAAGATAGTTGGAAAATTACCTGCTTTCAAAGTGTTTGCTACAACTTTGCATTGGGCCATAAGGACCTTATGAGACCTAAACCAGGGTTGGCTAACCCTCTTCAAGCCAAGGACTGCATAGGTCCATGATCAGCAGTTGAGGGGCTGCATGTCAAAGTTTGTGTGTCTAATGCAGTGTTTCCCAACCTTGTGCCTCCAGCTGTTTTTGAACTACAACTCCCATCATCCCTGACTAGCAAGACCAGTGGCAAGGGATGATGGGAATTGTAGTCCAAAAACAGCTGGAGGCACAAGGTTGGGAAACACTGGTCTAATGTATAAAATTGTGTGTGGCCATTTAAAAAGGGGAAAATTTTGCTGTGATGGGGGCCACAATAATCTTTCGGAACCACAGCAGAAAACCTATAAGTGTGGTCACTCTTCCCCCTTTTTAATGACTTTTTTGTGGGGGAAGAGGAACTTTCTGATATCACAGTTTCAAATTGTGGGAACAGTCAGTGAAAATAAATGAATTTAAAATTAAGGAAGAAGACCTGAGCTAAAAGTGCAGCCCTGCTTCAAAGATATTTGGTATCATCTAAATGCAAGCAATCCATAAATACAGCTGATGCCAATCATGTGAGCCTACTATATTGTTCAGGGTAAACTGAAAGCTTGCACTCTCTCGTATCAATAGTTCCATACACAGCATATCTGTATATGTAGCCATACACACCCACTCTAAAGAAGGCAGGGAAAGCTCTCTCAAACAATCAGAAAAGCTTCCATATCACAGGAAGGTTTATTGTGCTCCTACGAAATATGCCTGATGGATCTCTGTGATCCAGATCCAGATTAGCTCCACTGTCCTACACAATTGTCATAATATCAATACTGCATTTTCAAATAATAGGTGATTTTGTATTAGGTAAGTATCTACCTAAGTATCTACCTATGACCCTACAGTTTTATGCCCCAGTAAACTTCAATATAATAACTTTACAAAGCATCACCTGTGCTACTGCCATTTACATTCAAGTCCATGTTAGCTTAGTGTCTGTTTATAAACTTAAACTTAATTTCTTTCTTGGGCAATTACCTTTATTTTCGAGAGAACTAATTATTTCATTAGTATGAGCAAGCAGGGGACACGTTGCTTGGCCTTTAATCAAGCCTGCCCATAAATGCTTTTGCTGTTATGGATGCTCAGCAATGGTATATCAGTTAGTACTTCTGTATACATGCTTGGCTAAACCTAAGAAAATTAGGGCAGCAAATTAGGGCAACCAATCACATCAACGACAAGTGTTTGATGAGACATCTAGAGTCAAAGCAAAACCCTTCCAAATTGTATGTAGACAGCAACAATGAAGACCAAAATGGGAAAACAGAAGTGGCAGAGAACCATTAGCAACTTCAGATCCTCACATATAGCAATATAAGGCAATTTTTTTTTCATGATAAGATCCTGTGTGCAGTTTTATACAGTTTTATACAGTGGTATCTCGGGTTGCATATGCTTCAGGTTACATATGCTTCAGGTTACAGACTCCGCTAACTCAGAAATAGTACCTTGGGTTAAGAACTTTGCTTCAGGATGAGAACAGAAATCGTGCTCCGGCGATGTGGTGGCAGCGGGAGGCCCCATTAGCTAAAGTGATGCTTCAGGTTAAGAGCAGTTTCAGGTTAAGAACTGACCTCCAGAATGAATTAAGTACTTAACCCGAGGTACCACTGTAACAGGGATAAGGAACCTCTGGCCGTCCAGATGTTGCTGGACTCCACCTCCCTGCCCATTGGCTGTTCCTGACCATTAATGATGCTGGCTGGGGTAATGGAGTCCAATAATGTCTGGAGGGCCACAGATTTCACATTTTTGTCTTAGAAAATCAGGCAATCAGTTTACTAAAGGTCATTACAATTATCGTGACAAAACACGCAGACATCCAGTCAATAAAAGTTTTATACAACTAAGGATAAGAGGTGCCTCTCACGAGGAAGCTCATTTTCCTCTGCAAAAGCACATTTCAGGTTTTGTGCCACTACAGCAAAACTGGATACTTCACATGTTAAGTGTTTGTCCTTATTGCACAGTGGGAATTTTATTTTCGTCATAAGTTATGGGCTTCTGTTCCTGATTTTTTTTTTTTTAAAAAAGGTCAAATGGGAGTTTTAATTTTTATTCTTTTGCCCTTTCCTTAGCTGTAAGAAACTTGAAGAAAATATTCATAGGAAAAGAGCAGGTCATATATATGGGACAATGCAAAAGATAATGCCTAAATCTTTCACAGTTTGCAGTCCAAACAGAGGTGCAATTTAGGGGTGGGTGAGGAAGAAGGTATAGAGGAAACCATGCAACATAAATTGATTGCAAACAGAAACAATGGCAGACCTGGAAACATCTTTGTTCTATTGGTAAGTAAATGGCACAGGATGAAATTTTCAAGCAGCAGCAATCTTTATTACGGTCCAGAGACCCAACAAAACATTACAAATCAATACACAGTTCATACAGCCTACCTCCAGGTTAATCAAGCATTTTGTTTAGAATATAGGGCTCATTTGTTCTTGCAACCACCGATAAAAACTTTGCCACTGCCAACGTTCTAGCTTTTGTCCGGTCTTCCAGTAGGAACCTGACATAGTGAGCCTCTGATTTTCCCGGGAAAGGCACCAGCAGAGGTAGTATCAGTTCAGCCCTGGCCTGCTCATACTTCGCACAATGCAACAAAATATGGTTTATGGAATCGATGTCTTGAGCACACGAGCAAAGTCTGTCCTGGTAGGGAACTCCTCTCAACCTACCATCCAGCACTGCAGAGGGGAAGACATTTAGTCTGGCTTTGGTGAAAAGCCTTCGATAGTTAGGTACTGTCAGGTTTTTGATGTAAGATGTTAACTCAAAGACATACCCATATTGAACTTCTGCTGCCAGCGGACTACAGACTGCGTGTGATTGAGATCGCAAGTCACTGTGTGCATTGTCCTATAATCTTTGCTTTAAAACCTTTTGGGCGCCTTCATAACCCAGATAATACATTTGGGGGGAGACAGACCAATAGAGGTGGCTTTTTTAGCCATGGTTTTCTGCCATTTGCAGACAAATTCCTCATTGGTCAAATCTTGGTACAGACCCTTCCCTAGATTAAACACTGAAATCCTGAGCCAATGTTTTAGGGCAGCCCACCACGCTCTAGCTGAAATTGGGCATTCACCAGCTTCCAACAAAGTACGGAGTTGGGGACGCAGTTAGGTACCTGCAGCAGAGATCGTATAAATTTTGCCTAAAAGCCATCTAGCTTTGGCAGGTCCCCATTATGCCAGACATTTGCTGCATACAGGAGTTGGGAAACGGGCTTTGCGTTGAAAACCCTTAAGGCTGCTGGAACATATTTGCCGCCCTTTGTGAAGAAGAATCTATATATGGCTAGCTTTGTAATCTCCGCCTTTTGAAGGGAGGTTTGCCAATGGTGCTTCCAAGATCCTGTATGATGGAATGTGAGCCCTAGGTAACTGAAGTATTTTACCTGTTCAAGGTTATGGCCATCCAGCACCCATTTAGACTGAGAGAATCTTCTTTCGAAGACTAAAATTTTAGATTTTTCATAATTTATGGATTTTCAAGCCATAAAGGCGCTTTGCAGTAAGTCATGGAAGATAAAGTCAAGGAAACGACTTTTCAAAATGTGTCTCTCTTTAAGATGTTGAAAACAAGTCCAATGTCTGGATGGGTTCTATGTCCTGTTCACTTAATTTATTTTTTAATGGTTTGCTGCACACGTATTAGATACACCTTTTTTTAAAAAGGTGCAGATCCAGTTCCAAAAGCTGTAGTTTATGGTTCCATGAAGACCATTGGCTATTTTTGTCACTGCATTTTGGCTGTTCCAAGTAGCATTTCTTTGGTAATCTGCTAATGTCCATCTGTTCTTATTTAACCTGTTATATGATAGCAGGTAAGTATATATGCATTGCTGTTGACGTTAACCTGAACCCTACTCTAACCTGAGTTGCTAGAATACCTGCTCTGATAACTGCCTCTCTGGCATCTTGGGAGAAAGAAAAATGCTACTTCCTTGTAATCTTTTTAAAAAAATTAAAATCCAATTCTCAGAGATGGCAGGGTAAGGTGGTTGCTTTGTGAACCATGTAGCTAAACTCTTAGAGCTTGTCTAGATGCGCAAAGAAATGCATGTGTGGAGGTGTCATGCCAGTGCAGATTACGGGACTGGAGCATTACCACACACTGCTTGTGGTCACATTTCTAGCTGTGTTTGTTGAAGAAGAAGAAGAAGAGTTTGGATTTGATATCCCGCCTTTCACTCCCTTTAAGGAGTCTCAAAGCGGCTAACATTCTCCTTTCCCTTCCTCCCCCACAACAAACACTCTGGGAGGTGAGTGAGGCTGAGAGACTTCAAAGAAGTGTGACTGGCCCAAGGTCACCCAGCAGCTGCCTGTGGAGGGGTGGAGACGTGAACCCGGTTCCCCAGATTACGAGACTACCGCTCTTAACCACTACACCACACTGGCAACCACATTGTTGCCTTATTACAATCTCATCTCATGCTGCTTAACTGCAATACCCAACTGTTACACCTCTCTTAGACTCCTGATCTTCCCAGAATGAACTCAGGCCCTGGTCTAAACTCGGATGAGCAGGTATGCTGGTTTTTATTTTATTCTAATACAATGTACCATCACAAATTGCCGCCAAACTCCCCCCACCCCATGCTGGTTTGATGCTAAACACTAATTTGTGATGTTGGAAAGGGCTCTTTGGTTTTCAAATAAATGTTCTATTTTGAACCATTTTCCACAACAGGAGCTAAAACTCCAAGACCATGTTATTTGATGGAAATTGCAGTTCATAAAAGCAGTAATACTGTGAATGAGGAAATGGACAAATGCAATGAAACAGCAGTAATCAATTTAGAGGCATTTCCGTTCTTCCCCATAGGGATTTGTGAGTAGGCTACCCCCACCCTGGCACACTTTTCTTTATTGGAAGCAACGGGACAATGACATACTTTACCAAAGGCAACCATTTACAACACGCAGCATGCTCTAAAAACACAGGAGATAATTTTGTGGGGTTTTAGCTGTTTTTAAACAGCAAAACTTCTCCCCCACCCGCCGCTGCCACCATGAAATACAGAGACACATACACCCCAACATCTCTGCCAGTTCTTCCTTTTATCAGTCAACGTGGCAGTAGGAAAAGCATTGTGGCTAGTGAATTCTTTCTAGCTAGTTTTCAGATCAAATCAGAAATGATAATCACCAAAGCATTGCATAATGCATTGTGGGGATGTGGGGGAAGAGGTTGGGATCTAGAATTTTAGGGGTCTACTTGTGAGGCCCTCCAGCCATTCGGTCTACAAGTGATCAACAGCTCCAGAGATAGCCAGGTGGGGAGATAAGGATCTGGCCTGCTGGGCCAAAAAGGTTCCTCACCCCTCCTCTAGAGGAAGCATCCTGAGAGCTCATGGGAACTCAGGATCCAAGCTGTTGACCTTCCCTAGGGAAACCTGGTTCCTTCCCCAAATGCTCACAGATTATTTCAGACATCTGCAGTCTTGGGCACTGGAGGGAGAAGCTATATTGGGAACTGCGCTGGAAAAGACAGAATGGTGTGCCTGAGTGCATATGGACCAGAAGCTACAACATTAACAAAGATGGCTACATCTTACAAAATCTTAGCACGTTTTGAACTTCCTTTGCTGACCAACCCAAATCATGCGCACTCAGATTCTGGTAACTAGGATTAGGCTTGTAAAGAAGCTATTGTTACACACAATGCAAATGGTTTGGTTTATGGGGAAATATGCACCGAGTGCTTCCAGGCAAGGGCTAAATTTGGTAACAGGCCATTGGGATATCCAAAAACAGCTCATTGGCAACTGTGCTTTTGTTTGATTTAGTGGATTTTCTTCATGAAGCATGAATAGGGATTACATTGGAATATTTCCTGGCATTCTTGTCTAACGACAAGAATTTCTGAATCTAATTTCTTGGGCTAAAAGCACAACAAAACCTAAAGCAAAAATGCAGCACTAATACAGCCAGGCTTGCATAACAGGAGTTTCTGTTGAATTCATTCAAGCTAACCAAGGTCAGCAGCTGGGGAACGTTTTAAAAGCTAAGACTGTGTAGAATGATTGTGCTCTTTATATTCCAGCTATTTTGTGACTTACAAATTGTCCCTACTGCTGCCATACTGGATGAAACAGTGAAACATTCAATGTCAGTCTTTCCCGATGACCCAAATGAATGTACAATCTGTATACCTGTCTACAGAAATAGTTGTAGCATGCACATGTGCAGTTACTCACATGTAACACTCAAAAATTTACAGTCTGTGTACCCACACCTGAGCTGTAGAAACTACCAAGTGTAGACTCTTTTACAAAAAGCATTTGTACCCACTTCTGTAAAACATATGAACAAGTCTATTGTTAACAGTATACTAGTGTTTGGTTCTGTAACAGTGGGACAATATATTGTTCCCACATGATGCATTTGTTTGAGGAGGGGAATCAGTGACAGCCTTTCTTCAAAGGTTTCACCCAGTGGTAAATTTTGAAGTGCAGGAGCTCATCATGACAATCACCACAGCCTTCCCCCCCAAGGATAGGCATAGGAACACTCTCAAAGAGAGTCTAAATATGTAGGCAACAGTGTTAAGCCATTATTTAACACAGATATGCATAAACACATGAACCCACCCAGCCAAGAGCAGCAGTTCATAGCGTACTGCTCAGTTTATTAGGGTAAGCATGAATGAATACAATCCTATACATAGTTTCCTGGGAGTAAGCTCCCTTGAGAAAAGAAAATGGAAATGAGATAGAGGCACAACATGGTGCAGATAATGTCGAGTAGGGGGCAGAAACCAGAGTTGTGGTGCTCCTCACCAGCATACACCCGTCAGCCACAGATCTCAAGGAACTGCATTTCACACAACAGTTACTATCAGAAAAAGCACACTAATCAGGAATGCATCCCCCCTGCAACAAAATATGTAGGCAGATCAGCAAAGAGAGAGGACCTAGCTAAAGGACAGATTTTCAATTTCTTGCAACAACTATGCAACAATTTAACTCAAGCAAAAATGTGGCCCATCTGGAAATATCCTGAATATTAAGAAAAGTCCAAGGACCTTTAAGGCTGTTCCAGTCTATTTTGTCTTTTGACTTAGCAACACGTTCCTGGTCTTCTAAACCACAGTTTAGAAGCCTATGGTAAAGGGTACATTGCCCTGGAGGTCAATGCTTACTGAATGAACCTTTCTCCCCAAGTGTGGCGTATGCTGGCTGGTCCTACAGGGATTCTGAGGAAGGAACCTTATTACTTTATATATCGCAAATTGAAAGGTCAAAACCATCACTTCAGTTGTCAGTAGGAAATAAATCAGCCCAATTAAAAGAATCCCTATGCATTATATAGGGCAAGAGAAAAATGAATTCATTATCAGTGCCATTGTATATCAAAGGCCAGAATTAACTAGCTTTTCTTACCTTTGGAGTTTATTGCACCAGCTGCAGTTGAAGCCAATCTGAGCCGTGACACATGGCCCACAGCTGTTAAACTGGAGGCAGGCTGCAACAAGAAAAGACCCTGGCAGATAACAACTTTACCCTGCAAATATTTCCTACCACCAATAGTTTTCTAAGGACTAAAATAATGTATTCTCCTTAAAATAATTGGTGAATAAGTGAGTTCTAACCATCTGTCATTAGAAACAGGCTACTATGATACACTATGGAAATAGGCACCACCTATGAAATATTGATCTCTGAGATTCAATTTTAATTCTGTCTGTAACTATACTACCATTTCTGCAAATCTTCATTTCTTTCCCAGCTCCTAAATTCGCCTTTTGCCATGAAAGCATTCAATTATTTCTTTATGTCGCTTTCCTTTTGAGGTCTTACATTTCGCGGCGTATAGCTAATGTTTTTGTCATATAGACGTAATAAGCTGGGGTAGGAAACTGTGTAAGAGCTGTAATTGGATTAAGAGGGGGATGGGAGCTGACTCCAGTTTCTACTGATGGTTTGTCTAGCAATTTACATTCAAGCTTTCTTTAAAGTGTGTGTGTGGATGAGATACAAAATAAGCATTTGTCACTACTTCCTTTGCAGGGCTTATTATGCACCCATGATCACTCGGTGATCAATATACAATTGCCAGATATTGGATGTTGGGATATACTGGTATTATCTAGAGAGTAACCAGTTAGGTATGTCTGGCCTTTGAAATGTAGTTCTTCACATTTTCTTTTGTTCTGGTGTGTGCCCTGATGTCTCTCTCATGTATTTATATTTTCCTTATTTAAAGTAAATATACAATAAACAAAGGAATTAATATTGAAAAGTACAAATGCAACAAAACAATAACACTGCAGTGTGTGGATGACCAGGAAGAAAATCATGGCTGCTTCATCTTCTGCCACTCCTGCTGTGTTGTGCTACTGGGTGCTAAGCCACAGTTTGGCTTACTGTCAGGCTCATGGTTTGTTGCTCTTCAAACAGCAATGAGGTTTCTTTTGGGCTTACCACTCACTCATGGTTTGTTTGAGGAGACAAACCATGAGCTCAGATGCAAATGTAACAGTAAGCCAAGCCATGGCTTAGCTCCCAGCACAGCAGGAGTGATGGAGAATCAAAGAGGTTTAGCTCCTAGTAGCATGGCAGCAACAGGAGCAGAGAAGCAGCAATTTTCCCTGTCTGCGTCAACGTGCTGTACATTCAGCCATAGTTAACTACCATTTAAAGTGACATGTGAACCAGGCCATCATACGCTAAGAGGGAAGATGTCTCTAAAGAATTTTAAAACTAATAGACTGTCTTTAAGAATGACATATATCATGTGCTTGTTGGTCTGTACTTACTGGGTAGAGGAATCATCTCAACAGCTGACAGATTGGTAACCTTTGACATTTGAAGCTCCACTCTGTGGTACTCATATATCGTTCTTCTACGGACATCTACCAGGAAGGAAACAACAACTTTAAATTCAGAAGTTGAACGTGTTTGTTGCTGACTGCGCAGCAGGAAGCAAGCTCAGCCGGTTTAAATGGTTTGGAGGTGGACCTGAGTGAAGACAGGCTTGACCCAGGTCCGTCCCCAAAATTCTGCCCAGCAACCTGGCCATGATTGGCTGATTCAAATTCAAAGTGACAAGGTGTCCCGCCACTCCCCACAGCTGGCTGAGCTGGATGACGTTGCCAGCCGGCTGTGCAGGAAGTTTTTGCCCTGTTCCGGCTTGCCTGCGGGCATGCTGGGTCACAACTGCTCCTTGCCACCAAAAATGGTAAGCAGTCTTTTCTGTCATGGTGCCCAGACTACAGCAGGTCTTATCCAGCTGGCTCTGGATGATTTTTGAAGATTGTTGGATGATTTTTTTGCAGGGCAGTCAAGACTCAATTGTTTTCACAGGCATTATATTGCTGAGTATAATATGATTTATTTCAATGCTCCTGGTGCATTTCTTTTGTTTGTGCGCTGCTATTTCATCCAGTTATTTCAGACATGTCGTTTGTAAGCCAACTTGTAAGCCTATTTGATTACTGCTGACAGACAAGTGGGATTAAAAAAAAAATCCTCAAAATAATTAGGTATCACTGGTAAAATATAATAGCAGTTTATCACTCAGTTTTGTTTACAATGTCCTCCTTTGTGATGCAAAACTTTCTCTGAAACCTGGGAGGGTTCATCGAAAAGTTTAAATGGAGGCCAGAAAAAGAATCACGCATCAACATGTTTTCATTGTATCATCCCACATTATCTCAGAAGTAATTTTGGACAGGATTATAGTTTCAGCTGGTATAGAACTGAAGCCAGAACTTCTCCTCAAGGCAGAATGTTAATTTCCAAGCCATGAATTGATTGCTTTGAAAGACTTCTGCAAATATTATTTATAAGCAAAAAGATGATAAAAAATCAGCATCTAATTCTAGCTTTCCTATTCATTATTTTATTATTATAATCATGTTCAGGCCTGTATTACTACAAGACAAGCTTTCATTTTCATACTATAACACTAAGAAACTATGATGACCTTTTACTCTGGACTTCCGAGTTCTTACAAACTTCTACTGAATGCAATTAAATTCATATTCATGGGGGTGGGGTGGGCGAGAGAAGGCACAATTTATAGGCAGGCCAGGAAACAAATTGCCTATGACTAGACGAATGGGTGATTATAATACAAGAGGTAGGAGAAGGGTAATTAATGGTGGGGCCTCTGCACCACACTGAGCATCAACCAGAATTGGAGAAGAGAGCAGAATCAGAGCAGATATGGATTATTAGATCTCACAGAGAAGCCCAGCATGAAGAAGCAACACTTAGTTGGATAATGAACCGGAAAGACAGAATCAACCAATCTGCAGGATCAAGAAATCCAGATCAACATCATTGACCCCTTTCTCACTGAGGGAGACAAAGGGATCAAAACAAAGACCCACCCTCCTGGAAAAGGATTTTGATCAAAGGACAGTGCTTCACTCATATCCCAAAAGGAGCTGGTAAGCAGAATCCTTATAATCCTGAAAAGGATTAATCCATCTCCCAAAGAGGAAGGCTTCTTCTTCCTCCGGCTTCTCCACGTTTTCTTTTCACTTTCCCAATACCTTGGCATGAGCAGCTGAAAAACAGGGAATGTAAGGAGTACAGGCAGCTGCCTCAGACAGAAGGCAGGCCCACACCCTACATGTAAAGCATACCCAACACACATTTAAAGCACTCGACTTTCCTCCAAAGAATTCTGGGAACTGTAGTTTGTTTAACGGCACTGGTGGGGTTGATGAGGAAACTATAGTTCCCAGTATTCTCTGTGTGGGGTGGAAATGTGATTTAAATGTATGGTATGTATCTGCCCTACCAAGCAGTTCGAAAGCACCTCCGAGTGCAAGTAGATAAATAGGGACCGCTTACCAGCGGGAAGGTAAACGGCGTTTCCGTGTGCAGCTCTGGCTCGCCAAAGCAGCGATGTCACGCTGGCCACGTGACCTGGAAGTGTCTCCGGACAGCGCTGGCCCCTGGCCTCTTAAGTGAGATGGGCGCACAACCCCAGAGTCTGTCAAGACTGGCCCGTACGGGCAGGGGTACCTTTACCTTTACCTTTATGTATCTGCCCTAAGTCCATTAAGGTCAGAATTGCCTGCACTGACCAGCAGTAGCTCTCCAGGGTTTCAGGCAGGGGTCTCTTCTGGAGAGTCAACCTGGGACCTTCTGCATATGAAGCAGGTGCTGTACCACTGGGCCAAGTGATTAGGGGGTCCTTGACGTGTTACCATTTGGGACCTTCTTTTCTTTTAGAGCTATGAAAGAGGAGCCTTCCTACCCCATTTTCCCCACCTTGAGGTCTCATACTTCCACCTTACTTCCACTGGGGTACTGAAACCCAGACAGACAGAAACCATTTGCAGAAAAAACATTCCCCACACAGTATTTAAAGGGCCTGTAACCTTGGCTGCGGGACGCAGGTGGGGTTGTGGGTTAAACCACAGAGCCTAGGACTTGCCGATCAGAAGGTCAGCGGTTCAAATCCCTGCGACGGGGCGAGCTCCCGTCGTTCAGTCCCAGCACCTGCCAACCTAGCAGTTTGAAAGCACGTCAAAGTGCAAGTAGATTAATAGGTACCGCTCCAGCGGGAAGGTAAACGGCATTTCTGTGTGCTGCTCTGGTTCGCCAGAAGCAGCTTAGTCATGCTGGCCACATGACCCGGAAGCTGTACGCCAGCTCCCTCAGCCAATAAAACCAGATGAGTGCCGCAACCCCAGAGTCGGACATGACTGGACCTAATGGTCAGGGGTCCCTTTACCTTTACCTAACCTTGGCTGCATTCCCCTCTCAGCTTAGTCTACCTCACAGGGTTGTTGCAATGATAAAAATGAGGTTAGTGGCAAAACCATGTCCATTGCTCCGAGTTTCTCAGAGGATAACAATGAAAATCAATCAGCAGATACGATTCCTCGCTTACCAGCAAGCAAGATGGAGCAATAAGTGGTATTCTTCTAATCTGTCATGTCAATGAAAGGATTGCCGTTAGTGTAGCGGGATTCCCCCCCCCCTCTTTGTCTTGTGCCCTCCCCAAATCTGCTTTGGAGGGCTGGGGGAACCTCTAGAACAGACTTAAGGGTCAATCGGGGGAGGAGAAATGAAGTATTCCGGTCACACAAGTGGCAATCCTTACGTTGATGGGATCCTGCCTTAGTGTGGCTACAACCCAGTGAGTTCAACAAAGCAGCCAGTACTGCCTGTTTAGCAGCAGTAATTTCTGTTATATACTGGCAAGGCTCCCTATACCCAGAGCACAGTGGAGGGTGCTTTTGTTCTTATCTTGTTTCATAGGCACATACTGGCAGGATGTGGCACAGAAACAAATCCACAAATTATTCTACTTAACTTCTTATCATGGCTGAGCACCATCATTGCCAATTAAATCAGCGTGTTATTTAGTTTAGGGCCAATTCTTTCAAACCCTCTTGATGAAAGGCCTCTCCCCCCCCCCCCGCTTCTCTCTCTTTCCCTCAGATGTGAACCTAACATCCTATTAAGTGAATAAATTACTGCCACCCAGCCAGTCTGAATGAATTACTAGGAAGATTCTGGGCTAGATATCTATCCTGGAAGGTCTGATACCTGTCTGGCGCTCCAAATGCACTGGGCTAGAACATGTGTGCCGAGGCTAAGCTAATTTGGGCTGGATCTGAGAACCTTTGTTGCCAAGCAGGAAAGATTTATTCCCCCACAGTGACTTGCCCGTATGATGCACCTGCCAACACAGAGCATTGCAGGGATGTGTTTGAAATAAACTCCTGCCAGCGCCAGCGGCTTTAATTTGTTTCCCCCAAAGAAGTCGGGTCCTTCAGTCCAAAAAAGCAAGCCAATGAATACCTAAATAAAAATGATGGTATTGGCACTTCAGCTGAACCTTTCAGTGTTCTGTCATTAGCAAAGGTTAACTCAGGGCACACTGGCTTGGCATAAGCTGGCAAATTCTGAATGTGCTCCTCAGGAACAGTATGAGAAAGGGATTGTAGGAAGCTATTAGGCCTTTGTGACAACACCTCTCATCAGAAGGGAAAAGAAAGAAAAATGCCCACAGCTGAACTGCTAAGGTGACTGGCTCTAATAGTGTAAGGCTGAAATCCTATGTCAATTTATCTGAGAAGCAGCCCCACTGAAATTAATGGGACTTACTTCCGAGTAGACATATACAGGAATTTGGGAAGAGTGAATGTGTCCATTTCAGCTTCTCCTTTTTCTAATCTTAAATTCACTTTCTATATTTCTGTATCAGTTTGCATTTTTAAAAGGCCTCATGGATATTGGCCAGCATTTTACTGTGACTTTCTCCTAATACAGTGGTAAAAGGTAAAGGTAAAGGTACCCCTGCCCGTACGGGCCAGTCGTGTCCGACTCTAGGGTTGTGCGCCCATCTCACTTAAGAGGCCGGGGGCCAGCGCTGTCCGGAGACACTTCTGGGTCACGTGGCCAGCGTGACGAAGCTGCTCTGGCGAGCCAGCACCAGCGCAGCACACGGAAACGCCGTTTACCTTCCCGCTATAAAGCGGTACCTATTTATCTACTTGCACTTAGGGGTGCATTCAAACTGCTAGGTGGGCAGGAGCTGGGACCAAAAGACGGGAGCTCACCCCGCTGCAGGGATTCGAACTGCCGACCATATGATTGGCAAGTCCTAGGCACTGAGGTTTTACCCACAGCGCCACCCGCGTCCCAATACAGTGGTACCTCGGGTTAAAAACTTAATTCGTTCCGGAGGTTGTTCTTAACCTGAAACTGTTCATAACCTGAAGCACCACTTTAGCTAATGGGGCCTCCTGCTGCTGCTGCTGCTGCGCTATTTATGTTCTCATCCTGAAGCAAAGTTCTTAACCTGAAGCACTATTTCTGGGTTAGTGGAGTGTGTAACCTGGAGCGTATGTAACCTGAAGCGTATGTAACCCGAGGTACCACTGTATACAGTTTTGCATTCAGTTTTGCCAAATACACACATTTTCCCCCAAAGCACTTTTTTCTGATATAATGCATTTTTGCTTGTTAGTTTCACTGATAACCATCAACAACCTCTTCACAGAGAACTCAGAATCATAGGCACAGAGAACACAGACACATAGGTCGATGCCCTTAACAAACTACAACTTCCAGAATTCTTTGGAGGAAGAATTTTGTTTGAAGTGGTATCATAGCATTTTAAATGTGTGGCATGACTGTGGCTCAAGAGCAGGCGTCAGTACTGCTGGGCCCCGCTGAGGCTCTGAGACCCAAACAGAGTATTCAAGGAAGCCAGGTGCTAAAAATGAGCCTGACTAGAACCATCTTTTGTATTCTAAACCAAATCCCCATGACACCTCATCAAACACAATATTAAAAGCTGCTTTTTAATGGATGAGATGTGACTTAAGGCTGAGCATTACAAATATGGCACAATAAATCTTACAGTGTAGTGATTACGGTGAGCATCCTACTGGAACATCATCTCAGAGGCCAGGATCCAGGAGACATAGATGTAATGCAAAAAGGGGACTCCTGGCGCAAGCACATCACTACAAACTCATATTTCCTACTGACCTGTCAAAGCAGACCCACGTCCTTTAACCTTCCTTCTCCCCCACTATGCCTCTCTGTCACTTGCCCAATACTTTTACCTTCCCCTTCTCTGCCTGGAGAAGCCAAACAAAGGGAATGCACAGCTAGGTGCTGGGCTAGACGATGCTCGCGTCTGATGATCTTGACTGAGTTGGCACCCTGCAACTTTCTCCAGTCAGTGAATGAAGAAGAAGAAACCATAGAGGGAGGATCAGGAAGCTAGAGAGTCAGGAAGAACAAGACTGAAGGACTTGAACCTGCACTACAGCCACTGCTTTCAATGCCTGACACCTAAATTGGGAAGGCAAGGTCACAGCACAGATGAGGAATGTGCTACCAAGCCCTCTTTCTCCTACCTATATATAGGTTAACTGAAGGAAGTTCATGGAAGGAAAGTGTGCTCTCCCTTCCTATTCCCCACATCCCCATAAACCCAGGCTGGAAGTCTGGGGACCCACCTGAACAATGTGGAATGGGCTACAGGGAGAGGGAAGAGCTGCCCCCAATCTGACCTGCATTAAGGAAGTTCAGAGTTTTATGCAGCTTCTTCCCTTTTCACATAAGAAAACTTCTTGAGCAATGTTGGATGCGTTGTAGGAGGAGTAGAGAACTTCTCCCAGTTGGTCTTGGTTTTTAAGGTAAGTTGAACTTCACAGAAGAAATCTTTCCTGTACCCTCCTTCCCTCTGCCCCCAGAAAGCCTCTCTGGAGATTCAGCAGTCCTCCTGAACAATATGGGACAGGAAACAAGGAAGTTGCTTAACTTAAGGAAGTTGATAGGAAGAAAGCTTCCTGTTGCCTCCTTACCCCCAGCAGCTTCTGTGCCACCTCATTCAACATTTTTCATTAAACGCCACACCCTTCAGAGGTTTTTGGAGGGGGTAGGTTACAGGTAGTTGAAGAGGGTTGAACAAGATGGAAGACTTTAGTTACTTAATCTATTTTAGGCTCCAATCCTTAAGATCTGTTCCTCCAGAACCACCCACTGGACCCCCTTCCCTGTACTCCTCTTTGAGTTTTCCAAAGCTCTGCTCAAGTATATTAGTGTGTGTTCACAGTGTATCTGTTTTCTTCACTCAGAGCCCAGGGGAGTGCATTGGGTCTGTTTTTTGTTATATGGCTATATCATACATTTAAAGATTTCTGAGTGACACTCATCACTGAATGTCTTATGTTGAGTTTTGTAGGAGAAACCAATGACTGCACTGAATCCAAAGTCATTGATTTCTGTGAGTCATTATCAAAGAGATTAAAAGTTTGTTATATTCTTATCTATCTCAATTTTAAGAGGATAACTATACGAGTGAATGATTTATTTCTAAGACAATCATTTGAATTGATTCTTTCTTACAACTGAGGCGATAAACTGTCTCAATGTTTAGCCATCTATGGAAAAATCCTGTAGGCTAGATCAATATTTATACTGTCTATGCTCAAGATCACTTAACACAGATTAATTACCCCTTAGCACACCTTCACTGCCACTTTGTTCACACAATCTGGACTATTAAAGGCAGGAGAAGTGCTAAATCCCTCCCCCCTCAAATGCATTCAGTGAAATCTAACAGGTGGGGATCCATGGTCCTAACTTAACTTTAGTCAGTGGCTGTGCTCCTGCAGAAAACGACTGTCTTGACAGTGAAGATTTTCTTTAGAGATTACTATCAGGCAACTTCCTGCAGGTTAATTTATATGCCAGCGTGAATATGCCCTGTGCCCCAAGGATCTCTGTTATAAAAATTCCCCATCTATCATAGCTCATATGAGTTTTTGACAGAGTGCAACAAATACAAATTTAAGGACACTTAAAGTCCAATGGTTCAATCCCCAATGCCGAAAACAGTGGTGGTACCTGTGACCACGTTGCCCAGAGTGAGTCCCACCCTACCCCACCCCTGTCCAGTGTTAGTGGTTGCTGAGTTATGGTAAAATTTCCTTGCCATGTGGCTTAATATTAGAGAAATTCTATCCATGTCTATTCAGTAATATCCAAATAAGCCCAATGGGACTTAGTCCCAGGCAAGTGTGTATGGAATTGCAGCTTTATTCTTGTGATGGTTGCCATCGCTCAGTAAGTTACCACAGGGCAAACTGTCTTTTATCTACTCTATATCTGGGCTTCAGGCCAATTATTATTAATCAGGACTGTGCAGAATTATGTACTGGTCCAAAAATTCTTTTGCTAATTTATGAATTTGTGTACATCTGTTGTGCAACTGTTTCCATCCATCCATCCATCCATCCAATTCTATACTATATCTGCAATAGAATCATAGCAATCTCTGTGCCAATACATGTTTTGCTATGCCTCATCCCAATAATTATTTTCATTAAAGATATGAGAGTTGAGTGAATGGTCTTGGGATTTCTCCCCATGGCATTTGGCTCACAAAAAGTTGCCCCAGAGGGCCAGAGGGAAGGGTTGGACTTCTAGAAGTGGGTAAGAAGCAAAGGATGGGGAAACTGGCAAAAAATGGGTATGGCAGATGCAGGAATGGAGGACTGGGAGAAATGGCCCTTTCCTGCATCACTGCATAATGTATGCCTCCCAGTGGTAGAATGCTCAGTTTGTTAATTTAATTATTTCATAAAATCCACACACCACTCAAATGTAAAAAACCTCAAAGTGGTATACAAAAGATAAAATCGTAAAACCAAGAAAAAAAAGTACAACTCTACTTTAAAAGTAGGGTAGGGCCTTTCCTGCTAATTTTAGGACACAGGCATACTAATAAAGAGAGAGAGCCATTCTCTGTGGTGATGCCCTATCCGTAGAATGCCCTTCCTTGGAATCACATAT
The DNA here is from genome assembly GCF_951804945.1 of Podarcis cretensis. Taxonomy (NCBI): domain Eukaryota; kingdom Metazoa; phylum Chordata; class Lepidosauria; order Squamata; family Lacertidae; genus Podarcis; species Podarcis cretensis. The sequence continues at coordinate 24,017,689 of NC_137181.1, forward strand.
GGTGCTTATGCTTTTTTATCATTTTGGCACCATTTGTTTGTTTGGGCATCTGTAGGCTTATAGTGTTTACATGAAGAAGTAAGGTTCTATGGCTTTTATATACATTGAAATGTTAAGGTTTCTCCTGTGTTTTTATCTATTCCTTTTTATCTGATTGTAAAGAGCTTGCGATTTTATTTCTTGCCCAGCCTGGGATTCAGTCCTTTATGTATTTAGGTGTAAGGAGATATAGAACAATGCTTATATATCTCTAAGCCTCCTGCAAGAAACAAATAGTCCAACAGAACCATCAAACAGGCTAAGGAAAACTTTCTCACATCTCCCTTTTGCAATAATTGACTGGGTTGATTTATGGCCCGTTTAGCATCTTTGAAAAGACAAGAATGCAAGAACATGCACACTTAAGGAAAAGCTGACATAGGCTCTCTGTGGCCCAACTTGATTTATTTTGTCAGGAGAGTGGTATATTGCCTGCAGTTTCAAAAATATGTATCTGCTTTGCAAAGACAGCTATGAATGAGCCTTTTCTTGAATATTACATACCAAAGGAGCCAAAAGAAACAATTTTTTTTAATAGAAAGTGGGATCCCCACCCTTTACAAAGAAGAATTCTCAAATAGCTGCCAGTACTTTTGTTTCCAAATCCTGAAGTTGTGGGGCTGCTGGCTGCCCAGCCTCCTGTGCCTCTGTTCAAGGTGCCTCCACAACACGTAAGACCTTCTAGAAACAGCTTTCTAGAAAGGGATATCATTCCTTAGGCAAGGCATACTCTCCTACACCAGGTTGACACATCAGGGCCACGATAGTGCTAAGCGTGGAAGTGCCATCACAGTGTTGATTCTAATGGTCTGTGCTGTGATACGCAGCAAGGACTCTGGAAAGAGATGGTCTGTAATCATTAGTCTGCCAACAAAAGGAAGAGTGAATACTAATTTTAACCTTGAAAGCTAAACCGGAGAACCAAAGCAAAGAAGATGGTGCCCAAAGTATTATTAACACACGGTGAGACGTTTTCCTTGGTTTTTAATGAAGGTATCCTATATTTGCTCTAAACTGTGCTGTCTTAATGAAAAGGAAATCTGTACTGCTGAACAGTTACAATTACGTGAGTAGCTGGGATTAGTTAATTTCAACAAATTTACGTGACCAGCCGGGTATAGGCTCCTTAATCTCCCTTCAAAGAATGAAGAAACTGCCCATAGGAAATTCCAAGACAGTGAAAACAATGTATGGAATTTTCTTCAAAGCAAATCTATTCCAGTGGTAGCCAGCATGGTGCCATCTAGGTGTTGCAGCCCCATCAGCCTCAGCTAGTATGAAGGATGATGGTAACTGTAGTCTGACAACATCAGGAGGGAACCACACTTGCTACTGCACGCTGTTCTGATAAATATTGTTTAATTTATTTCAGCCAGCTTAGAAAGGCATCTTATGTCCAATTTCTTTGCATTTTCCAAAGCAAAATAAGAAACAACAACAAAACCACAACCATACAATTACTATTCTGAAAAACATGAAGGAGTATCCCATGGAATACAGAATTATACCATCTCCCCCTTTGGGCTAACAGCCACATCTGGCTTTATCGGCTCAAGACAAACAATGAAACAATGAACAACTGTGGGAGTTGTAAACCAAAATGAAATTATATTTAAATTAACAAACTGAGACTTCATAAGCATTTTGTTTTCTGTTTAGTTAAAACATATTTTTGATCTCTTTAAATTTGCTTTCCACTCAATCATCCCCTCCCTTTCAAACACACACACAGGCTTACGTCACATTCATTAGCATGCATTAAAAAAACATACTGGGAATTTGCTGGATCCTGTGGACAACCACAAAGGCATCTGACAGGCCCACCTTCACAGGGTGGTTGGTTGAACTGATCTGCGTCACTGAGACAGGAATCTGCAAGACAAAAATAGACAAATGCCATATGCATACCTATATATAAAATGCTCTCTTCTACCTGTACCCTACAATTTAATTGATAGAATCAAATGCTAAACAGAGTCAGAGCAATGCAGTCTGTTGCATCTGAACCCCCACCAATAGGCAGTTGCCCAGTGATGCCAACCTGTAATGGCATTTCTACTCACCAGCACAGCCTTGAATTGTCTTCACATTATCTAGATTCTCTGTACAGCACCTTTAGGCCTTTTATTTTTCCTTTTAATGAAAGGGACAGCTGGATGGGAGCTGACGAAAATAATACTGAAGTGTACTATGAGATTTGGCTCTGGTTTAGTACTTCAGTTTTGATGGACTTGTTAATCAATCCCTCATAAGTACTTTAGCAATTACAATTTCTAGCCTACCTTTCAGTAATCAACGAGAAGAAAGTAAATTTACTTTGCACCAGCCAATTATAGGCTTCATTGTCAATTCACTGCAGGGAAGAAACTCGCAAAACCTTGAAGTACAATGAATATTTTTTCCTCAAACAGTTTAGCTTGCTTATTGTGTAAACAGGCTCCTCTTTATGCTGTTTTGCTAACACCTAATACAATTCTGCACACAGAGCCACACAGAAACTATATTACATTGGGAAATGAAATCCGTTTCTATTACTGAATATTTCATAGAAACTCTGTTCACTTTTGTAAGCACTAAAAGTGACAACCCATTTTGGCTAAGAGAGGGAAGTGGACTAATATAGTGAATCAAAGAATAGTTTTGTTTTAAAGAGCTATGATGTCTATTGCAGAAAGCAATCATTTAATCTTTGCATAAGCGGGGACAAAATAATGCTTGTAAGCAGTGCTAATGTTCAGTGCTGCAAGTCTTCCACACATAATAAACCACCACTGAAATATCTCTACATTATTTGGTGTGTTTTTTTCTGAATTTTCCTAAGGCGACAACTCTTGCCTGCTCATTTAGGCAGTAATGAGCCTCCAGTCATATAATCACCAAGGAGCCATTACAGAAGTTGTAACATTTGCTGCCTTTGCAGAATGCATTGTGGGTGAGGAAGGAAACAGAAAATAGTTCTGGGATAGAATGTGAAGAGTTTCTTCGGCTACATGAACAAAGGTATGTGATGCTGGAAAGTAGCCAGAAATGGCTAGATCTCATGATGATTTATCTGCTAAGAGACAATAGTGACATTCAAGCATCACAACATGCTTTCATGAACTTTGGGCTCATGTGCTTCCCCTTCTTCCTCTCTTCTTTGCACAAAATGGGACCAGATTTAAACCTTCTGGTCACAGTTTGTAACAAAACAGTTTCTTGTTTCATCTGGATATGCAAAACTTTGCTAGTGAACAAACTAGGATATGGTTTGAACCTGGTTTGTTTGTTTATTTATTTATCATTACATTTATATCCCACCTTTCTTCCAAGAAGTTCAAGGTGGTTTCCCCACTCCCCATTTATTCTCACAACAACCCTGTGAGGTAGGTTAGGCTGAGAGGCAGTGATCGGCCCAAGATCATACTTGATTAATGAAAACATTCTATGCAAATGTTTTTGACTGTGGTTTGCCTTGTGCATTGTCCAGGAATTTCACCTCCAGCAGCGCAATAGTTAATCATGGTTAACAATATTTCCACAGGCCACTGTTTCCATTTAATCCAGAAACAAGAAAATGTTGTTTGTCAAAACCATAGTGAAATCAGGATCAAACCAACTATGGTTTGTTACAAACTCTGGTTGGCCTGCAACGGCCTGGCCCCATTTCACTGCTCATTTTTGTTCCCCAGAATATACACAGTGCTCATGTCTGCCTCCTGAGAAACTTTACTGTGAACCATAGGTGTTGCAGAGGAAGAAAGATCAAAGAGCCCTGTCCACACCATTAGGTCATGCTGCTGTTTTGGCAAGGGCTGCCGACTGAGAAGTGCAATTGATAGTAGGAAAGTCCCATGAGTAAAGTAGGAGTGAGGAAAATACAAAGGGTATCAAGAATGACCCAGAGACTACTGCTAGAGGGCAGCTGAGTGCTGGGACCAAGAAGGCAGGAGCTGAGTTGAGGAATCAGAACTGGAAGGATTAAACCAGGTGTCACAGCTAAGGCCCACACAAAGCCAAACCAGAGCCAAAAACACCTTGCTGCCCAGACATCCCAAGAAGTCCTTCTGGTCTAGGACAGCTTAATGACAAGCCTTGGTAGGCAGGGCCAATCCACAGCCTGAGATTATTTCACCAACAACATGTTCTTCACTAGCTAGAGAGTATCAGCAAGATATTTCCAAGCTGCAGTTTTGATAACCCACCACATGGGGCAGAAGCACCCAGAACTAAAGTTTGAGAACAACAGCTCTAGCAGGTCCTGACACTGTGCCTTGTATTTTTAAGGGTGAATCAGCGCTTAATTTTCCTTTTAAAAAACTGGATCTACTATTTATGTTGATGCTGTGAACAGTTGACAAGAAAATCATTACGATGAAAAGGCTAGGGCAGCATCTGATGATAGGCAACAGACAAGCTGACAGGAGAAATGATTTGTTTTCATGTTAATATTTATTGGTTGAATCAAAACTTCCTACTGCACAAGAGAGTCATAGAAACCATCCCCAGGAGAATGTTTTTTCAGTGCCAGCTGAGACATTACTAGAGTTGGCTGGCAGGTGCAAATCAGTAGTAGCTGACAGGGCAAGCCAGAACTGGTCTCCCATCACTGCAGCTTACCTGGGCAGGCCTGGGGTGGTGTGGTGGCAGGGTCAGGGCTGCCCAGACACACAGGCGGAGCCAACCTGGCTTTTCCAACTGGTGCATTCATACAATCCTGACCTGGCCACTGCCCTGGCCCATCCTGGTAAGCTGCCACAGCGCTGGTGTCTGGAGGGCAGCTCTATCCAACCACATCAGATTTTTTTGATTTTTTTTTTATTAAATTTGTATACCGCCCTTCATCCAAAGATCACAGGGTGGTTCACAACATGAAAATACAAAATGAAGACACAAAATACACAATAAACAAAAGCAAAAGCAAAGCAAACCAGTAACTCCCCCTTCCACAAGAGGACCTGTATGGGCAATCTATCCAGAAGATATTTGTATTTTAAGGAGTTTAGTGATCTAACTTGGTCATCTCTTTCTGCCTCTGTTTACTTCCCTTCTCTATCTCTTGTTAAAGTTCTTTGATGGCTGAGAGCAGCTTTTAATGTATAATCTGGTGGAAGGAAGAAGCGAGAGTGATGGGTAATGTTATGTACTGAAGTTCTCACCCTGGGCCAGCAGGGGGATACTGTAGATAGTTATGCAAATAAGGGATCGAAAGTGACGTTCAGTGATTGGATAGTTTTAGAAAATTGTTACAGTTACGTTGTACTGGAGCTCTATATAAGCAGGCTGCCTGAACCCTTCAGTTCTGTTCTGTTCTGGCCTGTAAATAAACAAGAGCTGTTTGAAGAATCGCTGTGTCATCTGCTATGTTCACCCACAACTTAACAGGTAACCTTCTGACCTTCTTTGATGGTAGACATTGTTTGGAAGAATGTGCAGTATTGGAAGAGGGGTCTAGCTAATTAATAGTCTGCACTAGCTAGTCGGGCAAGGCACGTGGTCTAACAAGTTAGCTATCTATAAATTGGATGGTTTTTTGGCATAGTTCTGAGAAGCTTGTGCATGGACTGATCGAAGGGCTGTGCAAACAAAGGCTACCAAGATGTCAATTCACCACTTCTTGACAAATTCCTAGTGGCAGATCCAAGTGCTTGCTTGGTAACGTATATAATGCTTGTTGTTTAGAATAAAATCTTTAACCTTTCACTCACTTGTGTTTGTATTGCTTCTGAATCTCATTAAAAGTACCACCTTGCATTGGGCAAGACAGGACCTCACCTCTTATTTCCATGGGCGCTAGGCTTGTAAGAGGCTTGAACCCTCCAAACCAAATCCAAATCGTATGGGAGAGCACACAGAGCTATTACTGTATTGGCCCGAATATAAGCTGCACCTGAATATAAGCCGCACCTTTAAAATTGGAGGGAGGAAAAGAAAAAAATACCTGAATATAAGCCGCTCCCTTCCTTACTGCTCCTGGCTACATACTTGGGGGTGTGGGGGGGGGGGAGCCATGCTGCGTCACAGGTGGCCTTGCCCTTTCTTTGCTCTCTCCCTTCCCAGCCTTGGGGGAGAGGATGGGGGACTATGCGCGGGGCGGGCGCTGCTCCTGGCACTGTTTGCCCTGCACTCCTGGCTGCATACCGTAAGGTCGCGAATATAAGCCGCATTTTAACTTTTCACAGTTGGAATTTGAGAAAAAAGTGAGGCTTATATTCAGGCCAATACGGTATATTTAACTAAAAAGATAGCTAAACTGTCACATTAAAGGGCCTAGGGATGCAAGCAGTGAAATATCAAGGCAAGTTGGTACGCAATATTTATTCCATAAAATGGGACTGCCGGTTTCCCTCATGCCGTATCTTAGAAGAAGCTGCAGTAATCTTCTCTGATGCCATATTGCACACAAAGGAACTCCCTTGTGAGCAGAGTACTATTTACACCCATTAGATTGCTCTAACACCATCCAAACTCTCCTCTAAGCTTTCATCATGAAATCAGCCTGGTGCCTTAATGCGATGTCAACTCGCCCGGTGCCTGGGCAGAGGCTGCACAGATACCCAGAAGCCCCTTTGCAGCTCCAGGAAAGGGCTGGTGTGGGAGGAGGGGGTGCAACTGCATTCAAAAAGGAGGATTTGTGACCCCCAAATCCTGAATTCAACTAGCTCAGTAATGTTTATTTGCTCTAAATAAAAAAATCATTGCAAGTAATCTTAAACAAATGGCATTATATCTGCACTCTATATTCAGTTAACAGTCAAACTAATTTTCTGCACACTCTTTGTTCCTTTTTCTTTCTTGTGGGGAGAATAATTCCTCTAACACTGCACCATACCTCCCAATGTTTTCTGCTATAGCTTCTTCATTTCCTGGATTAGTCCTGGAGGCAGATTTGGTCTGTGTAAAAATGTTACTGGGGGGCAAGGGAGGCACCGTGTGGTTTTGCCTAGTCCTCCCTCTCTCCTGGGATGACCCTGACTGTTCCTGACAGCAATCTCTTAGATGGGCAAAGAGCATCCTTTGAACGGTAGCATCTAGTCTTGGCACAGAAAAAAGTCTTCTGTGTTAAGATGGCAGAGCATTGGGGCTGTCGGTTTTTAAATATTTCAGCTGCTTGAACGGAGCAGGATTTTAAATTTAGTAAATCATTTCAGTGCTTGAACTCACCTCTTTATAGCCAAATATGATACGCCCATCGTTGAGAAGTGTTGCTTGAAATGTGAAACTGCCCAGATTGTAATTATCCTGTAGATGTACGTGATCCCACTGGACAACCAATGCAGTACCTGTCAAGTCCAAAGTCGCGAAGAGGAGAGGAAAATGTCACCGTAAATTATAGGGTAGCCATTTAACAGCATCTGATACCATACAAAATGTAACTTTATAGCAATATTATCACAACTATTACTATTGCTAAATAGGCCTTACAGTGGATAGAGCTTTATCTATTGTTCAGACATGCTTAGCCTACAGAAGAGAAGATAATTTGACTGAGGGGTGTTCAAATACACCTCCAAACATCAGCCACCGCCTCAGTGGAAAACAGAAGGTAAGGTGGGTGCAGAATCCTGGCATCCAATGAAATGTGAACATGTTAAAAGGGGGTGTTTTCAATGTCAGAGAGCCCAAGACAGTGCAAACAGGAACTGAGCAGCAAGAAAAAACAGTATTTTTCACGCGGCATGTGCAATGCAATTGAAGCCAGTGGCTACCCCTTATCTTGCAACAGCAAATTACAGAGTTTAATTAATACTGCAACTTTATGAAGAGGCATTATATTTCCTTTAGATCTGTGACTAATGTTGTAGGGTTTGTAGGGCTGAACTATTATACTATTGGGATAATAAATGCCAGATTCAGAACTGCCTCCACCCACAGCTGTGCCACCTGCCTGAATCTGAGGTGAGGTGATGGGCCAGCCAAAGCCTTCCTCCACTGGGATCAACTGCCATTTGGCTTCACCTCTCCTTATTTTTCTCATCCCTCCCTGTTCCTTCTTCCTCTTCTATCATAGTTTGTAAGACATTGTTTTCCACTGCAAACCTCCCTGAGAGCTTTGGCAGCAAGGTGATACAAGAATGAATGAAGATGCACACAAGTGGTCAGGATTGATACTCTGGTACCTAAGAACATGATATATTTATTATGGGCTGCCTGGGCTAGTACGTATACATTGATGCTGGCCTACCAAAAAATTCAAGCTAGTCCTTAGAAAAAAAAAAAATCAGACTTCGAAGCCACAACAGGTCAGGTCTGAGTGAAACAATGATGCTACATATTTTATTATTTTTTAAAACTCTCTGTGTGCAATTGTTTAAAATATTGTTTCCTCTAAATCAAAACTGCTAGCTTTCTTTCATCATAGGTTTTTCATTGTGTTATTTAGCTCATAACTCACTGCCTATAAAACTTAAGGATGTTTACCAAAATGCTGACACAGAAATGTTAATATTTAAAGCATTCCATTTTCACTCCGTCCATTTATTATGCATAAGATTATCTTTTCTTATCTACTGCAAGCTTTCAGAGTGGAAGGGTATTAAATAATATACATCATTGGTGGTAAACATTAACTACACCGGCTAAATAGAATCACCATGAATTTATGGATGATGCCCATATTAATAATGGTGTTGAGCATCTTAGTTGCACATGTCCCACTATTCTTTACGCACATTGTTTTGTTGAATCCCCATGGACCAAACTATAATCCTTCTGACCTACCAAGCTGGATGCAGCCTGTTGTTAAGATTTATACACTGCCCTTCATATCTCAGGGCTGCCCTTCATCTCAGGGTTGTTCACAAGATAAAAATACAAAATAAAACACAAACAAATAGTTAAAACAAAAACAAAGGCCTGGTTGAAGAGGAACCTTTTCACCTGGAGCCTAAAAATAATGTGAAGGCACCAGCTGAACCTCCCTAGGGAGGGCATTCCACAAGCAGGGAGCTACTGCCGAAAAGGCCTGTTCTCGTGTTGCTACCCTCTGGACCTCTCATGAAGGAGGCACAAAGAAGGGCCTCAGGTGATGACTGCAGAATTCAGGTTGGTTTATATGGGGAGAGGCGTTCCTTCAGGTACTGTGGTCCTGAGCCGCTTCAGGCTTTATAGGTCAAAACCAGCACTTTGAATTGGGCTCGTAGCTAATTGTCAGTCAAACCATCTTGCCGTGCTGAGCAAAGCCCTGGCATTGTGGCTTACTATGTGCTGGAAAGCCCCAGTTTTTGCATTCTTGAATATAAAATTCCTGTTGTGTCTTTTTGTTGGATCAGCAGCTTGAAAATGTATTCCCAGGTAACTAGCATGCCCTACAAAAGTGGGGCAAATCCTTTTTTTTAATATAAACAAGGGTGACAATGGGCAGCCTTGTCTTGTTCCTTTAGTTATTTTACAATTCTCAGTCAACACATCATTTACTATCAATTTTGCTGACTGTTCGGTATATATTACCTTGACTCCTCTTATAAAAGTGCCTCCACTGCTCATGTACTCTAAAACTTTAAACATAAAATCCCAGGAGACATTATCAAATGCTTTCTCTGCATCTAAAAACATTAAGGCTGCTTATTTTTCATTCCTGACTTAAATATTCTATTATATTCCTAATAATGTCCTTCATTTGTTGCCTTGGCAAGAATCTGGCCTGATCATGATGGATTACCTCTTTTAATACAGTAAAAGCGGGGCAAATCCCGATATCGTCCTGAATACAAAAGGTATTGGGTTGTATTCAATCAACTCTCACTCAGAGTAGACCACTTGAAATTACTGGACCTAAGTTAGTCATGGCCATTAAATGTAGGAAAAGCCTGCCGGGTCAGGCCAGTAGCCCATGTAGTCCAGCATCCTGTTCTCACAGTAGCCACCCTGATACCTGCGAGAAACCTGCCAGCAGAACTGAAGCATAAGAGTACTCTGCCCTCCTGTGGTTTCCAGCAACTGGTGTTCAGGAGCATTACTGCCTCTGACTGGAGGCAGAAGATAGCCACCCAACCCTCTTTTAAAGTCAACCAAGTTGGTGCCTCCTGTGGGAGTGAGTTCCATAGTTTAATGATGCGCAGCATGGATAGGTATTTTCTTTTATCTGTACCCAAACTTCCAACATTCAGCATTGCTGGATGTCGACATGTTCTAGTGTTACGAAAGAGGGAGAAAAACTCCTTTCTATTCACTTTCTCTGTGCCATGCATAATTTTATAATCTTCTATCATGTCACCTCTTACTCACTTTTTCTCTAAACTAAAATATTCCCAAGGTATTTAATTTCAACAGGTCTACTCTGAGTAAAGAATAGCTGAATGCAACTCCTCTTTAGTAAATATCTCAAAGTTTATTTCAGGCATTGCTTACAAAAAAAATGCCTTTTGGACTCTGAACTGACTCATTCCCTCACAGCATATGCTTTGATTCACATCTCAACAAGTTTTCCTTGTCAGAGTGACCCAACAACAACTCAGAATGGGTCAGTGTGATTCAAGCTCAATGCACCATGGAGAGTATCTTAAAGCATCACAATAATAGTTCAACAACAACACACTGTAATTTATTCTTGCTTCTTACCAGCACTTTGGCGGAAATAAAAAAAGCAAGTCATTTAAGGGGGGAAATTGAAGCATGTTCATTATGTTATCTTCAAATGGAACTTTCACAATCTTACTGCATAAATTATTTCACTGCATAGCGCATCACTGGATGGTGTGAAACAGACAGACGTGTTTGCAATTTACTTTCTGAATATTGATCGGGTTGCTTCTATTTTATTTAAAAGCAATTCTTCCATACAAATATTCATTTTGTCTCACAAATATTTGGTTATTATGCATATGCAATATGTGCATATATCGGTCCACAAAATTATATAGCCTATTTGGTGATTTGACAAGAGATAGATATATATTCATTTCCTGGTAACGAAACCTGAGACTACATTCCTTGACATGATGTTGCCACTAGAGACTCAGGAGGCCTCACTGTCGAAGATTGCCTATTTCTAGCTCCAGTTGGTTCACTGACTATGGCTGTTGTTGGACCAAGATAAGCAGGTATCGGCAATTCATGCTCTGATGACTTTGCACTCAGATTACATGGGGCTGCCCATGAAAACTATCTGGAAGCTACAGCAAGCTTAGAATGCTATTGGCATGTCATTAGCTGTGGCAGCAAGATGGGAGAATATAACAGCAATCCTAAAAGCACTTCATTGGCTTGCTAAGAATTACAGAGACCTATTCAAAGTGGTAATAACTTATAAAACCTGAAATGACTCCGGCCCCAAGTGCCTCCTCCAATAGCCACCTCGATCCTTATCTTGACCAGTGTTCCCCATGAGGATACACTGTGGGGGGATTTGGTAGAGATGGGCATTTTGGATAGTGGGGCTTCAACTTTGGAGTGATTCAGGCAAGATTTTCACCAACCTTGTATGTATGCGTTCCACCACTGTGCTGCCTCTTGGCTCCTCTTTTCCTGGTATACTGTGATTCAACCTTCCTGAGCTAATTAACCTAGTTTCGCCATTATGCCCAAACTGGGAAACTCCAGTTAACAGGATCGGAACTAGCCAGGATCTTAATCCATGGGTAGAAGGTGGTTTAAAGGACTTGAGAAGGTACTTGGGAAAGGGCAGAGCAAGACTGGCCCCCAAAGTTAGAAAAATCATCAACAACCCAGATTAATAAGCTAAGGACAGCATTCTATCACATAAAATTCTGTACCAGGTATTTGACCTTCGGGAGCTGTGGGTAAAGTAAGGCTTATTAGATCATTATATAGGAGCACCTTGCACACCATCTTGATGAGGGTTATTAACCTCAGACATGCTCTACCTCTGGGTGAAAAACGACTCTAAGAATGCAAAATGGTTCCTATTTAATGTACTGATGGTACCAGAGGGAGCATATACTTTTGGAAGACTAGAGGGTTGTCTTTTTCAGCTGATGAAGTTAATTGAGATTCATGACTAAAGTAAGATTTAGGACTTTAGCAGCTTGGATGGATTATAATATTGGATAATGTTTGCCAACACAATCTACCAATAACATTTTAAACCATGGTATTTGACTCAGATGGATGGCTAGCCAGATGAATCAAACTTCTGAGAGCTAAATATTATAAACCGTCTTCAGTGTTTATTTTCCTACAAAGAACAAAAAAAGACGAGCTAAAGGATAATCTGGCAGAAGGATTAATACTTACCATTATCAAAGTATCTGACAGTCGAGTTTCTTGACACACTAGGGTCAAAGTTGGCCATCAAAGGTGCGATGTATTGCGTAGCTGTTAGCATTCGATGCACAACTTCCCCTGTATATATAAAACCTATAATAAAGAAACAAAAGAGCAGAATCATGTCAGCCACAGCTGAAAAGTTAATACATGCCAGAGTTAATTAGGTGCTGCCAGAGCTTCAAAGAGTTACTGAAGGAAAATTAATCTCATCACCAGGTTTTAATAATGAATCAAAGAACGGCAAAAGAATACAGAAAAAAACACCATAAAGGCCAAGGGAAGAATAGATTCCCATGAGGAACAAAAGTCAGGGGCCATATTGATAGGGAAATAATTCAGGCCAGTGTTCATCAGCTGGGATCTTCAGGCCACTTTTGAGAGGTGGGGTGAACATAAAGCCTGTTGCTAACATTATATGGAAGACGAAGAGTCTTTCTGGTTTATAGTTCTGTCACTTACACTGTAATTCCATGCATGCTTGCTCACTCTGTTCCATAGGGCTACCTTAACTCTGTAAAGTGCACAGTATTTATTTGTGAGTGTGTTTGCTAATTATTCCATCATCAAGCTCATAAAGCATTTGCCCTCTTCTGCTTTAAATTCTAGCTCACAGTCATATCTTGAATTGTGCAGAGATACAGAATTTCTCTTAAGAGTTTTTGTGTACTTGGTATTGAGCAGTTCCTAAGCATCCAATAACCAGCTGGCTGAAATGCTGTGCAAGAGCTTTTCACAAGTGGGGTGGAACAACCCACCTATCAGCTGTTTGATATCATAATGATGTCACTCGATTGACAGGTGGCTTGTCCCATCCACCTGTCCAAGTTGGTGGGCACCAAGTATACATAGTGCAACCAACACCTGTTGTCAGATTGCATTCTCTGTTTCATTGAAAGCAGGGATGGGGAATGTGTAGCCCTCCCTCCCCAATGCTGTTGGACTACAGCTCCCATTGTCACTGACCACTGGCTAGGCTCGCTGGAAGTGATGAGAGTTGGAGCTCATCAACAACTAGGGAAGATCAGTCCCCCTGCCCCGGTCTAAAGCAGCACAGCCGCATCTGACCAATGCTGCAACTAGATTCACTAGGTAATACATTTTCTGCTCTCTCAGTAAATGTTGCACTGTGGATTGCTGCCACCCCTGCTCCAAAGTTACAGGAAGAAATAAAAAGAAAGGGAAAGTAACAAGATGGATAACTGCAAGCCAGGAAGCATTTCTGGGATCAAACGTCAACTCTAGTCATGCTTCAGTACAACTTGGAAAGAAACACAGGGTAAGTTCAAAGCATCCCACAGATTCAAAGCTTGAATGGTCTCCCGCTGAACAGGATATTTTATCATTTTCACTAATACCCTGAGTAAATCGCAAATGTAAACCAAGCATATTTTTGAATAGGCTTGCACAGACATTTGGCAAGAGCTGGCTTATACTGTCTATGACCCAGTTTTCTGATGGTTACATTTGCTCTCTGTTGATTCATTGTGGCCCAGCAAGAATGTTCCAAACCTACAGTTTCCTGAACTACTTAATCTTTCCTTTGTGGGAGGGGTTTGGCATTTCCGGAAAGACTCTACAGCTTGAAACATAAGACACTGTCTTCTCAACTGCCTGAGTAAATTAATCAAGTTACAGCATGGAAAGTTATTAAAGAGGGGATTTAAAATGGTATCGTATAGCTTTACAGAAAGCCTTTAGACCAGGAAAGAAAAAATTATGAAAAGCACGGACTGATTAGGGATGACTTGCTGATACAAGTGCATTTGTTTTTTTGGTGTGTTTTTTACTGTTTTATCATGTGTTTGCTGCCCTGGGGTCATTTGAGAGGAAGAGTAGGTTATAAATGTAATAAATTATATTCAATAAATAATAATGATGATGATTCTAACTAATAAATAACAACCACTACTACTGCTTTTATTTTTATTACGTAGCATGATATAAAGTACTGTCCCGCATTCTGCAACATAATAAAACCGAACAAAATGCATGCACCCAATGATACAGGATTCTATAGTAATTCTTACATTCGATGATTCGGATCCAAATAACACATGAGTTGTTCTGCTTGCCCAAGACAGATCCAAGTATCTCAGCAGCCCCTCACAATACATGTCAAATAAAACATGAAGTCATAGGGAAGGGCCATAGTTCAGTGGTAGAGTACATGCTTTGAATGTAAAAAAAATCCATCTCCAGTCAACCCAGAGAGTGCTGGTAAGGACTACTGGCTGCAACCCTGGAAAGCTGCTTCCAATCCATGTTGACAATACTGAGCCGGAGGGACCAATGGTGTAGCCTGGTGTAAGGCATCTTCTCATGGTCCTAACTTCTTTTGAAACTGAGGGGAGGCAGTTTGTGATAATGGCATGGAAGTCAATCATGGTGGTGGTGGTGGACATTTAGAAATCTTACTTGGTGTACCCAAGCTGCTCAGTGTACCTGGTCTCTGTATCCCAGCCAAATCATTAGTAACCTCAGCTCATTCCTTCACACACTTGTCCTCTCCCCACTTGCATGCATTTGATGAAGTGGACTCTAATCAATGAAAGCTTATGCTGTAAAAAAACCAAACTGTTACCCATCTCCCCAGATTCCCTGCATTGTTTTTATTTTGTCAGTTTCTGAAAAGCAACATCCTTGCACCTCTGGGCTAGTGTACTGAAGCATGAGTGCATTGCTTGAAGAACCTTCCTTCTCTCTTGTGAATCTGCCTGTCTAGTAATGTTGGTTGTTGCAGCCCTCTGTCATGTGCCATTGCCTTCTGAGGCAGAGTTGGTGGCTTTTCGTCTGGTGGCGCCTTGCCTTCCTGCTCTAGGAAATTTAAGTTCTCTTTCCCCTTTTACTTGTGTTCCAATGGCAACTCAAAAATTCCTTTTCTGAACAAGCGTTTGATGTACCAATTTCAAATGCTGCTCTTTGCTTTGCTGCTTAGTTTTGTTAATTTGTGTTTTAACAAATGGAATAATGCCATGTTTATATAGTTGCTTTCTTTTGAGTGAAGAGAAAAGCAGGGTGTTGTCACTTTTTTTTTTTTAAAAAAAAGAAGTAGTTGTGAGGTCTCCTTGTTCTGCTCAAAGTTGATTAGGTTGTCTAGGAATCTCTGGGTTGAAAAAATGACCTTATTTAAAATGTATAGGAGTTTTTGCATTGACTTAATACTGTGAAAGCCTAAGTTGGTAAGGCTCCACAGCCTCAGAGTCATATTTCAAGCCTACCTAGGGAAATCACCTGTTTGTCAAAAAAAAAAAAAAGACTAATTTACTTAATATAATTTAGATAGTGCTTGGTAGAACCATATGTTAAAAGCTCTGGCTAACACAAAGGTTGGTGCTTAATTAGCTGGAAAAGCAATTGTCTGTCAGTGATGACAGCACAATGAAAGGTTTTGTATGACAGAGTCTTCATCTGGGCAAAGCTTGCATGGCCCTTTGAGCATGGAAGCTGATTTGATGTTATTGGACAGGTTGCAGCAGCATATAGAGTAGGCCGATAAGTGCACAGAGTGCCTTTTAAGAGATTCGAGGTCACTTCCTCCTCTCGTCCTAGGGCATTTGGAGACAACAACAATATTGCTTAGAAAATCACTAAATCTTACAGCTTTCCTCTCAGCTTTCCTCTGAAAATGCATTAGTCAGCAAAAACAGGATATAAGAGATGCACTCAAACCTTCCAGTCTCTTCAAATTTTATAATCTTTCCAGTTATTACTTAAACCAAGAAAGTGTGAAGGCCCTTTGGGAGGAAAGGAGGGATATAAATTTTAACAAACAAACAAACAAATAAATAAATAAATAAATAAGCAAGCACATTTCTATCCAAAATTAATCGCACCAGGACACAAAGTGGCTGAAATATTCTGACCTGGCCTATTAATTAGATAATTCTAAATTACAGCCAATGGAATATCTTACTCATTTTATCAGATACCAGACCTACAACATCTCTGGAGCTGAGGTCCACAAGAACCTTCTCCTGCTTTCACAGGGGCTCAGCATAGCAAACTACCATCTCCTCCAACCGCTAACATGCTGAAGCTGAGCAAGCTGTTTGCTTGACTCAAGCTGTTTGCCAAAGACAGACCTCTACCATATTAGGAAGTGCATCAGAGGTCCTACTGCCCCTCATACCTCCACAGCTATTTGAGCACATACCGGTAACTCCAGTTCTCAAAAGTGTGCACTGCCTTGCACTCTATCAGGCCAGCCAGATTCAAGGTTCTTGTTCGATTTTTATAAGGCCATTAACAACTTGAGTCCAGAATACCTCAATCTAGGATTTGTCCTAGATCATGGTCTGTGAGGGCCAGCAGTCTGGAAATAAATAGATACCACTGATGCTGACATTTCTACTGTAAAGAACACAGATAGCCAAGCAAGGGAGCAGTCAAACCCATAAGCAGGTACAGGATAGCCTGAGACTACTGCAGTCTGAGATCAGCTCTGCCTGTACCTGATTGACAAACATCTCAGATTGAGGAGCCAAGCCAGAGATTTATAAAACCCTCACTCCCCCCACCCCCAATTCTTGCAAAACTGGCATTTCCACTACCACTTTCTGGCTAATACTTGTATAAGCATTAGGGATAAAAAGGGGGGAAAGTAAATTCAATGAAGTTTAAAAGTTGGTAAATATAACCCAACTTGTTACATTTAAGGCTTGACCTTTTTGGGGGAGAGGAAGGGGTAAATGGGGCCTACTAAAATGACAAGATTGCACACTTATGTTGCGGTACACAACCTATGTAATTTTGTTTTGGCTCCTCCATGATCAGATAACCAGCAGAATGTGTGTCACCACACAAAAGGGATGAGTTATAACAGAGGATGTTCTCTAAAGGACCAACACATAAATGGATTGAAAAGAAAGAAAAACGGGGGGAATTTTATGTAGGTGTTTCCTGCACTATTTTTCCATAATAGAGAGGAGCTGCCTTGAAAGCAGAGCAGTGGGGTGTAAATTTTAAAATCTTCCTCCTCTTTATTGGTGAAACTGCACATGAAGGGTATACTATTGCTATTGCCAGCATGCTGTTCTGCTGCACCAAAGGACAAATACACAGGAATCATAGAATAGTTAGAATCACGGAACTGTTGTCAGGGACTGGGCAGAGGAGAAATGGTGGAGACCGCCTCCCCAGCCTGACTCTTCCAGAGAAGAGGAAACAGTTCAGAATTACAACAGGGGTTTGAGGGAGGCCATAGCTCAGAGGAAGATGAGGGGGAAAGTTGGGAAATAATGGGAGAGGAGGAACAGACAGAGCAGGAGGAGCAGCTGGCTGACACGTTGTCACTAGAAAGCATTCCAGACCCACCATCTCCCAGAACCCGGCGAGCCTTAAAAGTAGGAGAGCAAAGAGCTCAAAGACAGAGGGCATTAAGTGGCACCCGTAGAGGAGGTGATGACGATGAAGACAAATGATGAAGTGGGAGAGAAGCAAGGTGGAGATTCACTCAGGACAACAGGATTATCCAAGAGGCTGTGTTCCAAAGCCTCTCTGTAAATATTGAATAAAAAACAGATGGTAAGAAACTTTTCCTTGTCTTTGTACGTTCCTGGGCAACTGGCTGTGGGAGTTGCTTGCAGCTGCCTGACAACTGTAGAGTTGGAAGGGACCACAACAGTTACCTAGTTAAGTGGTTTTCAACCAGTGTGCCATGGCACCCTGGGGTACCTTGAATGATGGTTAGGGCTAACACTGGCCTCTGTCCCTCTTTCCTTCCCTCCCTCCTCTGATGCCCTCTTGCATCTCTGCCTCCCAAAGGCTTGCACAGCTGTTTATTGCAGCAGCCCTAGCTATAAGCTCCACAGGCAAATGGTCCTTTGGGAGGCATCTCTCTTTGGGGTGGGGTGTGGGGCAGCTCAGAGAGCAGGGACGGCAGCAGCAGGACTCCCAAGGAGAGGGGAGGGCAGAGGAGGCTGAGGGAACACTCCACAAGGGGGAGTGTTCAAAAAAGAGCGAGAGGCTGCCAGCTCTGCAGGCAAGGGGTGCCGTAACTGGGCTCCTGAGCCCCACAGGGGTGCTGCATAAAGAATGTACCGTATTTTTCGCTCCATTAGATGCACTTTTTTCCTCCTAAAAAGTAAGGGGAAATGTGAGTGTGTCTTATGGAGCGAATGGCACTGAGCAGAGAGGTAGAGCTGCACAGAGCCCCCTCACCGACGCGGGAGGAGGAACAGAGCCCCTTCTGTTCCTCCTCCCACTTCGCTGAAGGGGCGCTGCGCAGCTCTCCCTCTCTGAGCAGCGCCTGTCCTGCGAAGCCAGAGGAGGAACAGAAGGGACTCCTTCTGTTCCTTCTCCAGCTTCGCTGAAGGGGCGCTGCGCCTTCTCCCTCTCTGCACAGCGCCTCTCCCGGGAAGGAGAGGTGCTGCGCAGAGAGAGAGAACTGCGCAGCGCCTCTTCAGCGGCACGCCTGTCCTAGAAGCTGGAGGAGGAACAGAAGCCAGAAGCCAGAACAGCCACACAGTATCCCAGAAGCCAGATCCCTCTTGCTGTTCTGGCTTCTGGGATTCAGAATAATTTTTTCTTGTTTTCCTCCTCCCAAAACTAGGTGCGCCTTATGGAGCGAAAAATACGGTAGTTGGTCAAGGGAGCTGTGGACTCAAAAAGGGTGAAAACCTCTGATCTAGTCCAAAATCCCTGCAATGCATGAATCCTTTGCCCAACGTGAGGCTCAAACCCATGACCCTGAGATTTAAGAGTCTCATGCTCTGCTGACTGAGAATCAAACTTATGAGGAAGGACCATAACTCAGTGCTAGAGTATCTGCTTTGCATGCAGAAGTTCACAGGTTGAGTCCTTGGCATCTCCAGGTGGGGCTGGGAATGTCACCCTGGACAGCTGCCGTCATTCAGTACAACTAATACTGAGCTCAACAGACCAATGGTCTGGCTACATACAAGGCAGCTTCCTGTTTCCTATAGTTGCTAGACTGCTTTCCAAGGATGGCTGCCCACCTACAGCAGCAGATGAAGGAACTGTTTAGTCTCAACAACTACTGTTAACATCGCAATTATATTATGTTGATCTTTTCTAATGGAATATACTGTTTTGCACTCAACCATTTCAAAGTGGTAAGAAGTGATGAACACCACCTTCTGGAATGCTTTGAATTGAAGCAGTTTTGAATATTTATTATGTCCTTCTGAGTTGTTTATTTACCAACCCTCAGATTTAGCAGGGATTTCGTGTGCAGCAGAAGCAAATACATAGGGCAGGTGGCACTCATCTTAAAGCAACATAAGTTTAGCTTAAACCAGCTCTCAGCACAGTAAACTGCATTTTGCTTTTTGCAAAGAATTACAGCCAGCCAGTTAAACCAGCTACTGATCCTGCTGATCCAGAACAAACTCACTGTTTGGTGGAAATCAACTGAAAAACTCTACCAGAAACCAAGGAACCAAGTTGTGCCCCAGGTGACTTGCTGCTGATTTCAGTGAACTTCTCATGTCACAAAACTGTGAAGATTACTTTCTATGCCATGTTTTTAAACCAAGTATATGATTACAGTTTTCCCTGATACCGAGAGGACGTTTTCTTGATGACTAATGGCATGAAATCAGCCACCTGTTCACTTCTGTAGGATTTATTTCTAAGGAGGTAGCTTAAAGCTGCCTTGTGATGTGTGAATAAGCACAAAACAAATTTGTATACAATTTCATTTTTTATCTTATCTGTTTTTTATACTTATCAGCCAAATTGGCTTAATACACTTCTCCTGGCATAAACCCACATTACTTCTTCATTCAAGTTATACAGCATCCTGATACAGTATTGAATCAACGGCATCATGCAATTCTTGTTGAAATGCTACACATTACGTACAATAATACTGTATTAATGTATAGCATGCAAATTATATGTTCAATAGTATTTTGAGCAATGCTGATAAAATTCCACAATTAGGGATACAGCCAAGTACAAAAATTGAAGCTGAAATGTCAAATGCGCACTTCATAACAAAATCAAAGCTTAAATACATAAACATTAGTAAGATGCATAGAATTCAAAATGGATTTTGAAAGGCTCATTGTAATGTTTTTAAAAGGAAGATGCAGATGAAATATATTTAAAATGGTATCATTAAAATTACAGTTCAGTAGACATTTATGACCAAATAATGGTACAGCTTGAATTTCAGCATGCTTATTTTATGTCTAAACCTGACTGGAATCCACACAGTGTAGCAAAGGAGGAGGGAATGCATACAAAGTCTGGGTATCGAGATAACATATATATTTGGTTTTAAACCACAATGCTCAATCTCCTGTGAAACTTCTGTGGTTAAGAGCAGACAGGCACAGTAACACAAGTTTAACTACTTAGATTAAACTTCCAGTCTAGAGATTTCAAGCTATAAAAAAAACCCACCACAAACTTTTTAATCTGAAAATTAACTACTATGTTGATAAATGGGAGCCTTAAAATAATCTGCAGCATCTATGTCACATTGCAAGACTGTAGTTTTCCCTGTTATATTCATTGTCAGACATTCACCCAGTCATTCTAGAGAACAATGGTGTTTTTGTGGACAGAACTCTCTTTAAAAGGTTAGAACTCAATAGCAGCCTTACTCATATGGGTGGTTTGCCAGCTTGAGCCTGCACTGATGAATTTGCTGCAAGTTCAGCGCAAGACCATGTTACATTAGTAGGGTGCCTCATTCGGCCTAATTCTTATTCTCTCTAAATCACATTGCCTTTCCCCTTCAATAATTCCTTCTCCATCCATCCAGTAGCACTAGACACAGTTAACCTGCTGAGAATGTGGCTTTTTTTTGTCCTGGAGCGGGGATCACAGAAGAACTCAGCCGAGACTTTTAAGCGTAATAGGGAAATGAGCAAAAGGGAGCACCAGGGGAATAACGTTCACTGGGAATCACACTGCACATATTCATTAAGCAAAGGCAAGAAACATTTTACCAGTGCTTAGTTTGAAGGATTCCCGATCAGAAAACAAGTATTTAGACAAAATATTATTCTCACATACTTTACTCTAGATGATCAAAATCAAGATTTTGTAATGCTAGAAGCAAACAATATAATTATTACTTTTATATAGTTGGTGTATTTATTATTTCATTGTTGCTTCAGTAAGGAATTTCGACTTCACTCCTACGACAATGTAGCCCTGGAGGAGTGCCATCGCCGTTATAATTACACTAAGATTAGTGAGTTGGGGAAACAAAAAGACAGAAATGATTCCACATCCCTAAGACAATATAAGAGTGTTTAAGTAAGAGAATAATGAGCTTGGGCCTCACACTCTAATAATGAGCTTGGGCCTCGCACTCAAGATCGGGGAAGGAGTGAAGCAAAGTCTCCCACGCTCTCTTATATTGCTTTATTTCTGGACAGGCTAGAGATTCCTTTTGCTTTCTTTCAGCTGACTAGCACTCCATTTATAAACCTTTGTGCCTGGCCAGCAATGCCCACAGAACATCCTTGCAACGCCAGCATACAGTCACCACTTGTGATGGAGCAACCCTTAAGCACTGAGTCTTTGCACTGCGCTATAATGCTGGAATCTATATTCATTTTCCCCCTCTTTTGAGAAGGATGCCTCTGAGGAAAAAGCACACACAGGCCACATAGATATAAAGGGTCAGTATGCCAGCCAGCCAACTACCAGCCTATTTGTTATTTATTTATTTGCACACTTTCATGGAACATATCAAGGTGCATTGCAGTCAGTGTAGATTTGATTTAAATCAAACCAAGTAAGACTTGATTTAAACCATTTTATTTTTTTACAGAAAGGCATTCTTGCTGGTATAATCTTAATATTTCCAACCAGATGAAGGTTTCATTTTTGGAATAATAAATTTTCAGAGTAGTTTTTATAGTTATATAAAAATTACTGATTTGGTTATACTATTAGAAATACATAGACAGATAATTATGAAATTATTGTGAGGTTTAATAAGTTAACTGTTTATATTTGGACACCTTTTCTGATGTACTTTATTGGAAGGAGAAAAATAACCATTTCCTTAATAACAATTTAAACTATTTATTTAACTAAAACAATAACATCATAGCAGATGTATCCATGTTTGTTAACTGATGTGGTTAAACATTTTTTTAAATAAAAAAAACTTAGACTGATTTTCAGCACACATGAAAAACTTAAAAATAAATCCTTATTTCCTGGTGGACTTTGGACTATAATGTAACTTAAACAGAAAACTATCTTTAGAAAGCATTTTCTCCAAAAGCATTTTATTTTAAAAATCCAATTTAAATCAGAAAAATCGATTTAAATAAAAAAAAAATCAAATTTAAATAAAAAAATCTGATCTAAATGGAAAAAACCTGATTTTTTAATTTTTTTTAAAAAAACACATTGATTTTTATCTACCCTGTTTGCAGTATATAACATACAATAAAATGGTCTATAAATATCTACAGAACATAATTAAGGACATTGATAAAATGTCAGTAAATACTGGTTGGCTCAAGGGGGGAGGGGAATCATACTGTGAAGGACTGTCTATATAGTGCAGTTCTCAGAAGATGTCTGAAAGAGGGCAGGAACAGCTCCTACCACACTAAACCAAACCAAACCAAACCAAACCAAACCAAACCAAACCAAACCAAACCAAACCACAGGAGGGTGGGGAACCACCAGAAGTGCCCCATCAGAGGATCTCAGTAACTGAGGTGGAGTATAAGGGATCAGATATCCCAGAAGGGCTTTGGGGCCCAACTTGCTTAGGGTTTGGTCATTAACCCAAGAACCCTGTACCTTGCTCAGTAGCAAATCAATCAACTGATCAATTGTCAACCTATTATTTGATTGTTGTCAAGTATCATCAGATATTCCAACGGTGCCACTGTGTAGGAGAACAGAACAGTTTGTGTTACATAGTCTGTCCTGCCCATTTAGTTCGTTTGTTGCTCTCAGGTACAGTGGAGGACGGTGTTCTTCTACCATTAGTGAAGTAAAATTAAAGTTTCAGGGTACATAATGAGGACAAGGCACTGTCCTCCCTTTGCCTCAGGCAGCTAAATGTCCACTTCTCGTCTATGCATCTTGTCTATGAAAGCAGATGCCACAATAAATGTGTTAGTCATTAAGATGCCACAAGATACTTTCTTGTTTTCTTCTTTAATGTAGAGCTAATTGAGCTCACTAGCTGTTTAAAACACTTAAAAAAGAAAGGGGAAACCCATTTATTCTTATTAAATAAAATGATAGGCAGAAAGTGCAATATGTAAAGTCATTTTCATCTCTCCATTATGGGAATAAATAAATCTTTTATTTTCTCCATATAGCAGCAAAGGCAGTAACGAGTGCCAAGGGTATGTGGTTAGCAATGACAAGTTGGCTTGTAAGTTAAATGTCAGGATTCAGTATTTGAACCAGTTGGTGTCTCAAATCCTTCACAGTTGTCACAAGGTCCCTGTGCTATTTGATAATTTAGGCAACCTTACATACAGCCTCCCTTTTCTGGCATTTATCTGACGGGGTCAGTTTGCAGTTTGTGAATCCCCTGACGCTTTTAACATTACTACTTGTTAGCCCTGCTAGACAGACAACTTGGTTGAATAAATATCAGTCAAATCCCCTGTGGGCTAAGAAGCAAGTAGGAAGACCGGATTTGTATGTCTACAACCCAGTATGGTAGGAGTGTATAGAAGAACAAATGGTTTAATAAGCATTGAAGACGTTTACCATGATGGTTTATCACATACATGTTCAGTGTACTGCTTTAAGCTACCTGAAGGCCATTTTGGGCAAACAGCAGGACAGATGGCAAACGGGTGTTAATCCATCTACAACCATGCTCAGAATGCAACTAAGAGCACACTTGTATACTGTCATCCATGCACTAACACTAACCCGGGAGCAAGCTCCATTGAGTAAGCATGCAGGATTTCACATGTACCGTATTTTTCACACCATAGGACGCACTTTTTCCCTCCTAAAAAGCAAGGGAAAATGTGTGTGCGTCCTATGGAGCGAATGCAGGGGGGAGGCAGGCGGGAAAAGCCCCCAAGAGCCGCACACAAGCTCCGTGCGCTCTTGCAGGCTTTTCCACAGGAGGGAGAAGGGACTGACTGGCCGCATCAGTCCCTTCTCCCACCTCCCAGAAAAGCCAGGAGAAGCCGTGATCTCTTTAAAGAGGTTGCGCGGCTTCTGCGGGCTTTTGCGAGAGGTGAGGGAATCCCCCCACCTCCCAGTAAAGCCAGGAAAGCCCTGCGCAGCGTCTCCCGGCAAGGAGAGGCTGCACGGGGCTAAAGGGGAAGCCAAAACAGCGAGCGGGATCCATCCCGCTCGCTGCCTTTGCTTCTTCCATAGCTGCGCGCAACCCCTCGGGCAGGGAGAGGTTGTGCGCAGCCTGTACGCTGCTCTTTGGGGCTGGGGGGGGGGTGAAAGATTTTTTTTCTTGATTTCCCCCCTTAAAAACTGGGTGCGCCCTATGGTCCAGTGCACCCTATGGTGCGAAAAATACGGCAATTGTGCAACAACCAGAAGGAACATTGGAAAGAGATTGCATTTAGTTCTACAGATGAAACTTCAATTAGTAGCAAAAGCAGAAATTGACTGGGGAAAGCCTTCCACGAGAGATAGAGGAACAAGTTCCAGCAATGCTTCATGGCCTTCAAGTACCACGTGACTCTCCTTATTCCCGTGCCAAATGTGGGCAGTGTAATCATATGGTAAGTTACAAGCAGTGGCAAAGCATCCGTGTTACCTTCCAAGGGAGCACTGTGAAATTAGAGGGTGCGTGCAGGGCTGTTTCCACTTCCCCAGTCAGAGTGCAGGTTACAATGTACTTATGGCTAGACTTAATACAGGGTAATTGTGGCATGTAGTTATGGCACATTTGCCGCAAAACCCCATTTGCTTTCCATGCAAAGAAAACATTTGTTTCGTGAAGAATCCGAGAGCCTTCTTAGGCTTGGGAACTCACATCGTGAGAGCTGATCAGTTAACCACAGTTAAAAGACAACAGCAGGCTAGGCAATCGTACACCCATTGATGGAGGACAAGGCCCGGAATGGTCATGATAGCTACAAATGAATTCAAGGATCAGAGAGTGTGTGCTCTTAATGTATTTCTGGGAAAGGCAAGTGGGAGAAGGCCATTGCACTCCTGTCCTGCTTGCTGGTTGACCATAGTAGGATTAAAATGCTGTACTAGACATTTCATATGATTCTGCAAAGCTCTTCTTTATATTCAGATGCAGAAATCCTTCCTTCCCAACCAGGATTTTTTCAACAGATTTTGGAGTTAACAATAATCTTGTGGAAAGTCTGGTTAAACCTAAACTTTGTAAAAGGAGCAGCAGAAGCAGAAGCATGAATTCACTATGGAAAGGGAATGTTTCATTCCATTGCTGCTTCCAGTAACTTAACCACAATTAAGAAACATGTGCACTGTTCCACCATAAGGCGTTCCGGATGCCATACCTTTGGCATGCCCATCCCTCCTCACTTGTTCCCCAGACTTCTATGACCTCATGGTGACTCAGCAACAGAGGAGCTCATTGCTTCAACACATAACAACCAACTCAAATTCATTGCCCTAATGAAGTTAAGTATACTGGCAGAGAAGTCTAAGCTGAGCTGGGAAGGGAAGGGAAGGGAAGCTGAGCATGGCTAAGGGCTGCACACGGACCAGCCTTCCCTCTTTTCACCTACTAAGCTTTTCATTTCAAATAAAGGCAGGAACAACTTTGCATTTATTCTGTTGCTATGACCATATATATTCCACACCTTATCAAAGCCTTATGGGTACATAGACTGGAAAATATTAGCTGTGGGTCTTGGAAGACCTGCTTTCTTGACTTCCAAGGCCATTTTTCACCTGGCCTAGGCATGCAGGGACCTGACTGCAAAAGCTGGGGGCTGAACAGACACTTGGGATGGGGTATTGTTTAGGGATTTTTTTTTGTTTTTGTTTTTTGCTGTTTTTAATATTATTATTTTTGCAAGTTTATTTTAGATCTTGTGGAAATGGCTCAGTTTGGTTGTGTAGTTTTGATGTTTTATTTATTGCTTAGGACTACTTTTGTTATGTGGTGGTGCAGCAATAAAACTGCTAGCACAGTTGCAAAGCTAAGCAGGGTCTGGTATGGATTCAATTTGGATGGGAGACGACATGCTGAGAGTCCTGCATTGCAGGGTGTTGGTCTAGATGACTCTCCAGATCCCTTCCAGCTCCATGATTCTATGTTGCAAGCCGCCTTGAGCATGTCTAACCATGGAAAAGCGGCATACAAATAAAATGATGGTATGATGGAAGGTATATTTTTTTTGAGGGTGATATTTATTGAACTTTGTTGCTATTTTTTAGCTATACAGTTTAACCCTCTCCAAAACTGTGCATTTTAAGTTTTGAAATAACACCTGCATGTGGACATTATATGGAGATCCAAGATATTGGGCATCAAATTCTAAGCTGGGACAACCATTAGGATTAACATCTAGCTACACTTGCCTAAAACACATTACATAAGTGTTTTTCACTGTGGAAATCTATTGTAGAAGTGTGAGGGGCGGGGATTCCTATTTTAAAGTGATCTGGAGGCAATTTATATCCTGGACCATAACTACATCAACTCTGCTTACATGGGTTACATGCCCAGTTGCCAGTGGCGTAGCGTGGGGGGTGCAGGGGGGGCCGGCCGCACCGGGCGCAACATCTGGGGGTTAGGGAAATCCACGGGTTAGGGGGCGCAAATCCACGGGTTAGGGGGCGCAAATTACTTGCCTTGCCCCGGGTGCTGATAACCCACGCTACGCCACTGCCAGTTGCAATCAATGGCAGTCAAAAATAAACAAGGCCTATGCAGCAAGGTGTCTTGTGGCACCTTAAAGACTAACACATTTATTAAGCCATAAGCTTTTATTGAGTAGAGTCCATCAGGTGCATGAAATGAAATATGTACTTGGGAGGTATATATACACATTGAGGGTGGGAGGAATTGTAGGGAGTAAGGTAATGTAAATGCAAACAATACAGACAGTGGCGATTCTATTCAAGTAAAAGAGTTTTCATTTTGCATACACTCTGTGTCCCTTGTGATGCTTTGAAACCAGAGACCCCAAAATGAAGAGGGTAGAGGGGGCTAAGATTGAAGCGAGGGGAGGGACTGACTTCCATTGGGATGATAATCAGACAAACTGACAGTGGAACAGTCTCCCTCGGAAGGTTCTAGACTCTCCTTCCTTGGAGGTTTTTAAGCTGAGGTTGGATAGCCACCTGTCAAGGATGCTTTAGCTGGGGTTCCTGCAATGCAGGGGGGGGTGGATTTGATGTCCTTTGGGGTCCCCTCCAACCCTATGATTCTAACCCATTTGCTGTTACAATTAAGGCTAATTGATAGAGGTGAGGGAGAGATGCAGCTGTGTGACGCAGCAACTGAATGCAGTTACTTGGCTTTGGAGCAGAGCTTAGCAGTGGAGGAAGGAGCCAAGCTGAGCTGAGAGCTAAGGAAAGAGGCGACAAAGTTGAGGTTGAGAGTGAAGAGGCTGAGCCCTCGACAGCGAGTTTCTAGTTCTTCTGCTGTTCTATGATACTCATGGATGGTGTCTTCAGTACAGCTGAGATCCTTTTTCAATTTAGTATTTAACATTGGACATTTATGAGCCCCATTCGCACCTTAAGACACTTCTGGAGTGCCTGTATGTAACATACCTGACAATGTCTCTTAGTAAAGGTAAAGGGACCCCTGACCGTTAAGTCCAGTTGCGGATGACTCTGGGGTTGCAGTGCTCATCTCGCTTTACTGGCCAAGGAAGCTGGCATACAGCTTCCGGGTCATGTGGCCAGCATGACTAAGCCACTTCTGGCGAACCAGAGCAGCGCACGGAAACGCAGTTTACCTTCCCGCCGGAGTGGTACCTATTTATCTACTTGTGCTTTGACGTGCTTTCCAACTGCTAGGTTGGCAGGAGCAGGGACCGAGCAACGGGAGCTCACCATGTCACGGGGATTTGAACCGCCGACCTTCTGATCAGCAGGTCCTAGGCTCTGTGGTTTAGACCACAGCACCACCCACGTCCCTGCATGCAACATACATGGCAATGTGTCTTAGAGGCATGCAAATCAGCATGTAGAAACAGCTGCCTTGCTATAAAAAGATTCTTTGGATTTAACTGGTCTATGAGAGGGAAAACTCTTCTGCCAGAAGATTAAAAAATGTCTCTGACACAGCTTTACCTGCAATTTTGTACAAACTGCACAGTAGTCAAGTTCTTTTTTTATGTGGCGCTCTTTCCCTTTCCAAAGCATTCCTAGAAAATTAAACTCATGAAGCATGCAAAACAGAGAGAGAGAGAGAGAGAGAGAGAGAGAGAGAGAGAGAGAATGTGCCATTTCAAGTACAGGAGCCCTCAGTATGAAAAGCTGCTACCTTAGAACTATTATGATACTGCTTCCCTCCCAGAAAGAAAAAAAAGCTACACACACCATGTTTTTCTATACCTCCGTTTACAGAAAATGTTATTCTGGTGGCTGCTGTTGTACAAGAGGCCTCCCAGCCATCACCCCCCTTATCTACAATTTTTGTGTCAGGAAATATAAATTGTCAGAGGCCCCTTATATTTTAAAATCACTTTCTCCTTTCCTATTGTATTCTCATTTCTCACTCTGGAGCCTGACCGTTCCATGTTGCTTTCTATCTTTGAAAATAATTCTATCAAAATTAGCAAATGGCCTACAAAACAAAATTACACAGTTGCCAATAGTGACAGACACTACAACTCATGCCGCCCCCTCCCCAAACTTTTCAGTGGCTTATTTTTCTCAAAGCAACGTAGCAGAGATGAAGCATTTCTGATGGCTTAAGATGCATCTTCCCTAGGTCTCCTCCTTATCTATTTTCACAGAGTGGAAAAGGAGGAGAAAAAAGCTTTCTTGCTTGGAATTACAGAGTCCATAACATAATCTTCTGTGCACTGTACTTAAATGAAAATCAATAAAAGTTCAGGCCATAACTCTCCATTCTCGTTTTGTAAAGTCAGCCACCAAAAGCCTTCAACATTTAGCCTGTTTGTCAGTGTGTGGCCGACCCACAGTGTGACTGACACTGGAAGTGTGTCTTTTTTAAAAACATGACGACACCTAGCTAAGTGAACAGAGAAAAAGACAGTGCAGGCTGGGAAATGAGAGAAGGGACACATGAAGGCATAAACAGAATGGTATCGTTCAGAAGATATGTGGTGTTTGCTCTTCCCTCACAAAACGATCAAGGAGAAAAATGTTTAGTCCATCACACTGCCTCTCTTTAATGCTCACTATTAGTGCTGAGAAACTGCTTACTGCTCACAGCACACCAGCAACAGATTTCTCTCAATAAGAGATTTTTCTTCTCTCTATTTATGTTTATTGCTCTTTCTTTAGTTGTTGCTTCTTGCCACTTCTTCCCCCGCCCCCCTTAAAGCCTGCTTCATTCAGCCTTTTGAAATTGGGATTGATCTGTGTATCAAAAGATTGCTCTATCAGGGCTGACATTTTGTAGCTCCTGAGGCAGAACAGCAAGTGGATCTCCTCTCGCCAACTTTGAAGGCACACACTACCCAAGACTCGCCAAGTTACTTGGGCACCTGAGGCAGAGAACCGCACAAGTGCCGCTTCCTTGGGAGTTAAAATGCATCGATATAAAAGAATATGCCTTTCGGTAGGGCTGGCTGTGCGCTTTATAAAAAAGGTAAAGGGACCCCTGACCATTAGGTCCAGTCGTGGCCGACTCTGGGGTTGCGGCGCTCACCTCGCTTTATTGGCTTTATTGGCCGAGGGAACCGGCGTACAGCTTCCGGGTCATATGGCCAGCATGACTAAGCCGCTTCTGGCGAACCAGAGCAGCGCATGGAAACGCTGTTTACCTTCCCACTGGAGCCTTCTGATCGGCAAGTCCTAGGCTCTGTGGTTTAACCCACAGCGCCACCCGCATCCCTTGCGTGCGCTTTATACACCAGCCCAAAACATTTGCACCATTACATATCTCAGTGCCACAGCTACTCGATGCACCCAGTTGGAAGTTCAAAGATTCATGCCCCCCCTTTTTTCAATGGGGAACACAAATCAATGTACACACTAAGATTGGCTTACTTTAATGAACACAGAAAGCTTTTCAGGAATGAGCGCCCACCTCAGAATCTATTCACTGATCTGCCACGGTGCAGCCTAACACTGCCATTATGTTATTTTGAAAATTTCTAAACTGAGACTTCATCCAAAGCATCAGTTCCGAGGTGGTGTGCATAAAAATCTAATATCAATACAATACCAAATAGCATTCTAAAATATAGACGCACTTTTACTCTCGCAAGACTGAATGTATTGCCCTCGGCTGTACTTGAGGGAGGATTCCAACAGATTCCACATGAAAAACGCTTATGTCCCTGTGGAGATGGCAGTCCCAAATCGGTGGCGCATGCCCTTTTGGCTTGTACTCTTTATAAAGACTTGAGGAATGAGATTATCACCCCTCTTTTATTGTCCATTCTGGGTCGCCCAACCACTGCCACAGTGTCCTTTCTCTTGGCAGATCAAGCAAGATGAGCAGGTGACAGCAAAGGTTGCAACGTTTTTAGCTGGGGCAATCAGAGGAAGATCCACCACTTGACTAATGATTCAAAACCCCAAAATGTATTTTATATAATTGACTTTTTATTTCTATTCTTTGTATATTGTATTGTTGTTTTATTGCTATGGCCGATGGCTGACGCAAGTAAAGATTCATTCAAATACAAAAAAACCACCCCTCAATGTATAATATAATAACAATATTGCAGAAATAATAAACCAAAACTATTCAATAAACTAAGACAGTTTAATAGTTTTTTTAAAAAAAAACATGGAAACATGAAAAAGAAACACTTTAACCTGGTACTGAAAATAATACAGCCTTACTTCCTTTGAGGGGCCGCGGGTGGCGCTGTGGGTTAAACCACAGAGCCTAGGACTTGCAGATCAGAAGGCCGGTGGTTCGAATCCCCGCAACGGGGTGAGCTCCCGTTGGTTGGTCCCTGCTCCTGCCAACTTAGCAGTTCGAAAGCACATCAAAGTGCAAGTAGATAAATAGGTACCGCTCTGGCGGGAAGGTAAACGGTGTTTCCGTGCGTTGCTTTGGTTCGCCGGAAGCGGCTTAGTCATGCTGGCCACACGACCTGGAAACTGTACGCTGGCTCCCTCGGCCAATAAAGCGAGATGAGCGCTGCAACCCCTAATGGTCAGGGGTCCCTTTACCTTTTGCTTCCTTTGAGAGGTTATTTCAAAGCTGTGGCACCACCACTAAAAAGGTCTTCTGCTTCGTGGATGCATAATGCTCCTCTCCTACAGAGAGAACTTGGAAAAAGGCCTCATCTGAAGACCTTCATGTATGGACAAGTTACTTTTTCTCTTTTAGTAAGTTAATGCATTTTTACACTACTCCTTATGCAGCAAAGTCCCCCGCAGGGCAGCTCACACAAGATTAATAAGAATAATAGCTTAGAAGAGAACGGTAGAAAGTGCATGCCATCTTGAAATGGCCTGTTTAATGGGGTAGTGATAATGACAGATTGCTTCACCTGTCTGCTTCTTCCTCTCCAGCTCACAAGGCAGTTCCTTCTAATGGCTTCAGGGAGGAGAGGAAAGGAGAGGCCCAGTCCAAGCTGAAGAACCAGCAACTGGCTGACATGGTGATGCTGTAAGCTGGGAATTGTGGCTTCTTCTCTCCTACTCTAATCCGTTAACTGATTCTAACCGAGGCTTCCTCAAACTCGACCCTCCAGATGTTTTGAGACTACAATTCCCATCATCCGTGACCACTGGGACCATGGGAGTTGTAGACCAAAAACATCTGGAGGGCCGAGGTTGAGGAAGCCTGTTCTATCCTGTCTCCCTTTCAACCCATTAAATCAATATTTGTCCTGGTTTAAAGGGTGGGTCATGATGACATTTACAGTCCTAAGCATCTATGGCAGGCATGGCCAAACTTGGCCCTCCAGCTGTTTTGGGACTACAACTCCCATCATCCCTAGCTAACAGGACCAGTGGTTAGGGATGATGGGAATTGTAGTCCCAAAACAGGAGGGCCAAGTTTGGCCATGCCTGATATGGGAGCATCTGCTCCCCTCTCTTTAACAACTGCCGTAAACCTGAAGGCCCTTGAATTAGGGTTGCTTGGTCCAAACGAATAAGGTATTTGACATCTGTTGAGAACCTGTTGCATTCTTGGAATTCAGAAGCAAATATTTAATCTCAACTATGTAGAAACCTACTGGGTTTATTTATTTATCAACAAGTTTGTTGATTTGAGGGAGGTGATAGATGAGCAGCAAAGCACATGATTTGTATGCAGAAGGTTTCAGGTTCATTCCTCAGCATCTCTACACAAAAAAGTTCAGGTGGCAGGTGATGGAAAAAACCTCTGCCTTAGACTTTGTTTATCAGAGTAGACAATACTTGGCCACTGTTTATCAGAGTAGACAATACTTGGTTAGATGGATAATTCTGCCTGGTATAAAGCTAAGGATAGCCCAAGTTACTTGACAGTATTGGGGGGCATATATGGTGGAAGTGAATGTTCATTTTGAAATCAAGCCTCTAGCTCTTTTGTCTGTGGAGATAGAAAGGAAAGTGTGTCGGGGTTATTGTAGTACCCAATTGCTCACTAGGAATGAAATGGCAAGCTACCTACATTTATATGCCCTGGCTGTTCTGCAATGATTTCCCAAACCCTTAAGTCCTCTCACACAACATTTCAGGCCACAGGTGAAAGCATTCTATTTTCTGTATGGAAAAATGTTTGGACATAAGAGACTTCACTTTTTTAGATGATAATGTTAAGGAGACAGTTTTCAAGGTTATTAGGGCTCAACTAGACGTGACAAGGAAGGGGGAGTCTATGTGGGTTTATATTTTTATTTCAAAGCAGCTGCGTGGGTTGCTAATTTTATGGAGGAAGCCGCTCTGGGAAGTGGTGAAGGAATGGTTTAGCCCTCTTGTGCCTTGTCTCCAATTTAAATTACTTTACTAAAGCTTCAATTAAGTCTACAAGGGGCAAAACTTACAGATGCTGTACCTGTCCTTAGTGGACAGTACTTAAACCCAGGAAAAAAAATTAATAAGCAGGGATGGAAGGGAATTTTGTTCAGACTGCATTTTTAAGGGAAATGATCTAATTTGCATTTTATAAATGAATACATGGATTGGAACATAATTATCCTTTGAATTTCACACACTCTGAATATTGAGATATGGCTGGGGAGGAAAGTACTGTAATAAATCACAAAATTATAGGATAAAATACATTTAGAAATGTGTACATTGAGTTAAAATATGTTATTTAATTACATGTTTTGTGATAAACTACACATTTAATTATGAATTTTGGTACAAATTCAGCTCACTCATTGATATAAAAAAGGATGGGTTTTTATGAATGGACGCATGCAGAACTGACACACAGACAATAAATAGATTGATTCATCGATCACATTCATAAATCAGAAGATACTCTGAGCAGGGAAGCCAGTGGTAAGATGAGTACTTTTCACATATCTGCTGGAAATGATCAATGAATTCAAAAGCCTTAATTCAAAACAAGTATATGAAAACTAAAGCGAAAAACAAAACTAGATGTCAGATTGGAAAATCTTTTTTTAAAACCTGCACATACATACATACATACATACATACGTGTGTGCATCTATATTCTTTCAGTGAATCAATGGTTATGAGCATCAGCTCCACAATATGAGCATGCACTCACAAGAAATCAATCAATAATGAGCCAATGCTAATCCTGAAGATTTCCTACTAATATGGAAGCCTTTTCTAGTTTACCCAGAAGTGAATAAGATCTTAAACCTCAGGTGTCTGTATTTACTTTTAAATAATAATAATAATAATAATTTATTATTTGTACCCCGTCCATCTGGCTGGGTTTCCCCAGCCACTCTGGGCGGCTTCCAACAAAGATGAAAAATACACTAAAATGCCACATATTAAAAACTTCCCTGAACAGGGCTGCCTTCAGATGTCTTCTGAATGTCAGGTAGTTGTTTATCGCTTTGACATCTGATGGGAGGGCATTCCACAGGGTGGGCGCCACTACCGAGAAGGCCCTCTGCCTGGTTCCCTGTAACTTGGCCTCTCGCAGTGAGGGAACCGCCAGAAGGCCCTCGGAGCTGGACCTCAGTGTCCGGGCAGAACGATGGGGGAGGAGACGCTCCTTCAGATATACTGGACCAAGGCCATTTAGGGCTTTAAAGGTCAGCACCAACACTTTGAATTGTGCTCGGAAACGTACTGGGAGCCAATGTAGGTCTTTCAAGACCGGTGTTATATGGTCTCGGCGGCCGCTCCCAGTCACCAGTCTAGCTGCCGCATTCTGGATTAGTTGTAGTTTCCGAGTCACCTTCAAAGGTAGCCCCACGTAGAGCGCATTGCAGTAGTCCAAGCGGGAGATAACAAGAGCATGTACCACTCTGGCGAGACAGTCTGCAGGCAGATAGGGTCTCAGCCTACGTACCAGATGGAGCTGGTAAACAGCTGCCCTGGATAGATTTGACCTGTGCCTCCATGGACAGTTGTGAGTCCAAAATGACTCCCAGGCTGCGCACCTGGTCCTTCAGGGGCACAGTTACCCCATTCAGGACCAGGGAATCCTCCACACCTGCCCGCCTCCTGTCCCCCCAAAACAGTACTTCTGTCTTGTCAGGATTCAACCTCAATCTGTTAGCCGCCATCCATCCTCCAACTGCTTCCAGACACTCACACAGGACCTTCACCGCCTTCACTGGTTCTGATTTAAAAGAGAGGTAGAGCTGGGTATCATCTGCATACTGATGAACACCCAGCCCAAACTTTGTTGTTGTTGTCTACTCCATTCCCGCCAACTGCCCCAATTCCACCGGGACTGCCATGGAAACTGTGAGGCAATCGTGGTTTCTCACTATGTCCCGCAAATCCTGGTTTTTGCAAGCAGGGACAAGTGGAATGTGACTGGTGCTGTGGCACCGAGTGCAGGGTTTCTGGGGCGGCGCAACAGGTGCCACCATTATTATGAAGGCAAGAAGCAGAGGCATGCACCAGATTTGGGCATCACCGGGTGCAACTGAAATTTTAGGCACCAAGGTCCGCTACTGATTGGGAAAGGGAGCGAGACTGGTCCCTCCTTCTCTTGCCTCTTACGAGCCCCAGCTCCTCTCCCTGCGCCGCTTCTCTCTTGGCTGCAATGCATATCCTTAGGAGTAAATACTATTGAACTCAGTGCAACTTTCTGCTGAGTAAATGGGTATATTGTAAGGATTCTATTAGGGCTTTAAAAAACAACAACAAACCAAGCATCATCAACATCAGCAATTATTACTTCTACAACATCAACTTTGTTGGACTGGTCATGTTGTGCAGATGCCTGATGATCGTCTTCCAAAGCAACTGCTCTATTCCAAACTTAAAAATGGAAAGCGTAATGCTGGTGGTCAACAAAAGAGGTTTAAAGACTGTCTCAAGGCAAATCTTTAAAAAATGTAGTATAAACACTGACAACCGAGAAACACT
The DNA here is from genome assembly GCF_951804945.1 of Podarcis cretensis. Lineage (NCBI taxonomy): Eukaryota > Metazoa > Chordata > Lepidosauria > Squamata > Lacertidae > Podarcis > Podarcis cretensis. Next base: position 24,053,440 of record NC_137181.1, read on the forward strand.
GGCCTGCGAGCACTCCAGTTGGAGAACAGCCTTTACCAAAGGTGTCATGGACTTTGAAGACACTCGAACTCAGGACGCAAGGGAGAAACATGCTAAGAGGAAGGCACGCTTGGCAAATCCACACCGTGATCAACTCCCGCCTGGAAACCAATGTCCCCACTGTGGAAGGACATGTGGATCCAGAATTGGCCTCCACAGTCACTTACACTCATTGTTAAAACCGTGTTTATGGAAGACAATCTTACTCAGCTATGAGTGATCACCAAAGAGAAGAAGAGAAAATAAGACTTCTACTACTACCAGCAAGTAACAACAAAATGGTTACATTGCAGAATTTACCTATTCCACTACTTTCTAAAAATGTACAGGATAAATGCTGCAGAATTAACTGTAAATGACACTGGGATGCCTGCTGATTTGGAAATGGTATTCACAGCAAAGCCCATTTTAATTAATGCTCCAAATTCTTCCCAGATGTTGCAACAAAGGTTCTGACAGGCCATTGACCATAAAACAGCTTGAATCCCAATGACATTCAAAGTTAGGGAATTGGAGATGCAGCATCCAGACGAGCACTGAGTGACAGAATAGAATCATAGAATAGAATCACAGCGTTGGAAGGGACCCTGAAGGTCATCTAATCAACGCCCCTGCAATGCAGGAAGTTTTTGCCCAAAGTGGGGGTCAAACCCACAACCTTCAAATTAAGAGTCTCATGTTCTACCACTTAGTTTAGGCATACTGTTTGCTTATGTCATATGCTGATATTTTCCTATCTAAAAATAATAATACAGTGGTACCTCAGTTTAAGAACAGTCCTGTTTACGAATGCTTCGGTTTACAAACTCTGCAAAACTGGAAGTAGTGTTCCGGTTTGGGAACTTTACCTCAGTCTAAGAACGGAAACCGAATGGTGGAAGGGCACCGGCGGCAGGAGGCCTCATTAGGGAAAGTGCGCCTCAGTTTAAGAACGGATTCAGGAACAGATTAAGTTCATAAACCAAGGTACCACTGTATCCATTTACGAAGTCACACATTTTTACACTCAAGACCTATGTCTCCCCATATAAACCAAGCTGGACTCGGCATTCATATAAACCAATTCATCCTCTGAGGCGCTTCTTCATGTGTCTCCTCCCTGTAAGGTCCAGAGGGTGGCAACACGAGAACGGGCCTTTTCTGCAGTGGCTCCCCGTTTGTGGAATGCTCTCCCCAGGGAGGTTCATCCAATCACCTTCCTTATATATGCTTAGGCGCCAGGCAAAAACGTTCCTCTTCAACTAGGCCTTTGGCTGATTAATATTCTACAGCCTTTTAAATGTGTTGGGTTTTTTTGGGGGGGGGTATTGTTTCTGTTTTAATATTTTATTTGTGTTTTTATCTTGTGAACCAGCACTCGGTGATCTTTTGATGAAGGGCGGTATATAAATTTAATACATAAATAAAAATAAATCTCTGGTTAGAAGGATGCTGGAATGAAGCTATGTGGTTTTAGCAGTAATGTTATAAAGGATTAAGTAAAAATGGATTGTTAACAGGTCAGAATGTAAAGTTACAATATATTAAGATAAATTAGTAAGATAAAAACAAAGAAGGAAAGGATTTGCTGAAACAACTAATGAACTAGAATACAAAAAAGGGAGGTGTGAGGAGGTCAAGGAAACAAGCAAATGATAGATAAGATATGGAAAGATGGATTTGTTTTTAATTGTTTTTATTTTTTTCTGTATTTTGTATTTTCTGTTTTTCTTTTTCTTTCTTTTTTATTCTTGTAACTTTTTGAAACACCAATAAATATTATTTAAAAAAATAAATAAATCTCTGATCCTGCTGCCACAGCTACAATCAAATGATAGAACTAGAGTAAAGGTAAAGGACCCCGGATGATAAAGTCCAGTCAAAGGTGACTATGGGGTACTGCGCTCATCTCGCTTTCAGGCTGAGGAAGCTTTCCGGGTCATGTGACCAGCATGACTAAACCACTTCTGGGGCAACGTGACACCATGACGGAAACCAGAGCGCACGGAAACACCACTTCCCGCCGTAGTGGTACCTATTTATCTGCTTGCACTGGTATGCTTTCAAACTGCTAGGTTGACAGAAGCTGGGACAGAGCAATGGAAGCTCACCCCATTGCAGGGATTTGAACTGCTGACCTTACAACCAGCAAGCCCAAGAGGCTCAGTGGTTTAGACCACAGCGCCACTCGTGTCCCAGTGCTCTTTTAAGATCTTACAGTGATTAGGGGTGGAAACCGCTAATGCAATGCCGCAGCCCCAAACTACGCACAAGAAATGAATGCATGAAAAACATATAAAAAGGACAACTTTATCTCAAGATAAAATGAATTCCATAGAGGAGGGCTGGGATACAAATTTGATAAACAAATTAAATAAATTAGTTCTCTTCTAAAATAAATTGTGCATTTTATATAAATAAATACACAAATACGTTCTCTTCTAAAAAGGTCTCCTCTCTTTTCTTCTCTCTCTCCTCCCGCTCATTCAGTGTTTGCTGGCTTTCACTAGGCATTTAAAGGAGTTCCTCTTCTAATTAAGCTTCACCTGTGGCTTTAGTTTGTTTAAAACTGAACTTCACACAGTGTGACATGTTATTTTCTCAGTCATGCCCACAAGTTAATTAGGGAATGTGTGTGCTATTCTGATATTACCTTCTCTGTTATTTTAATTTAATGTTCAGAAACCTCTGCTGTTTCTACCCAAGTGGGCACTCGTATCTCAGCAAACAAGACCCCAGATGTGAACATTTCTGAAAAAACAACAACAACAACAAATTAACAAACCTGAAGCTTCCCAGTTTTATTCAGAACAAGGTACAAAGCAGGCCTTTTCAATAAAGCAGTGTGTTTTTCTTCAAAAAGAAATCCAGCAAATATCCACAGAAAAGAGATACTGCGTGACTTTGAGCTACAGAGTCAGTTTTTCTACAACCAAACAGTCATCGAGGTCCAGGCTCCATCTTTTCTCCTTCCTCTTTTTTAGAGAATGAAGCAAAGCCTCTGAGTCAGTGAAAAAAGCCTACCATATATCCATTTACAGGACTTATTCATACGTAACGCAAAGCCAAACCTTGGCCAAACAAGAATGTGCAATCCGGTGGGTCAACCAGAGTGAAAATTGCAGCCACTTCACTCCTCCCCAGTCCTGCTGTGGCTACACTACCTGGAGTTAAGCCATGGTTTGGCTTAGTAACGAAGGCAAATGCAGGTTTCATTGCCACCACAGCTAAAATTGGTGCAATTTTTCTGGGGCCAGAAAAATGTGTTTGGGAGCCTAGATCAGGCCCCTGAACTAGGAGCTAGCCACTTTTGGTGTAGACAGTACCGAACTACATGGATGAATGATATAACTCAGTATTAGGCAGATGTCTATATACGCTACTGCCCAATATATCCACACTGAAGATTGTGTTCTGATGGTTACCTTTCTGAGCAAAAGGGGACAGCTGTCTGACTTGATATAAGGTAATTAGGTCTGTTCTCATCACTGAACTATGGTCTCACATAATGGAACTTACTGTGCATGAATGTGTGGGTCAGCCCAACCCCCCAGATGCTAACACAAATAATGGGCCAAGCCATCCCCTGCATCCTTTTGCCTAATGCTGGGCATGTGCTAGCTGGGGATCAGTGTTAGAAACTTGGATACGTAAGCTAGGTGCCAAATGGTTTCTTAACCCAGGGTTATAATCGCCAAAAGGGAATGTCTAGTTGCCATTTTGGGGCCAGATGGCTCGAAAGTCGTATTTTTCAATTTGACTTTTTGGTTCCTGAATTTCATTCCCATAGTGCAGATAAAATATCATGGATAGAATTCTAGAGGATGTGTTGCTAGTGTGTAAAAATAGTCAAGATCCCCAGACATGCACTTCCATGCACTGATAAGATTTAGACCTGCTTAAGTCTGGCAAGGGACTTAAGTCGGGACCGCGGGTGGCGCTGTGGGTTAAACCACAGTGCCTAGGACTTGCTGATCAAAAGGTTGGCGGTTCAAATCCCCACGCGACGGGGTGAGCTCCCGTCGTTCAGTCCCAGCTCCTGCCCACCTAGCAGTTCGGAAGCACCCCTAAGTGCAAGTAGATAAATAGGGACCGCTTTCTAGCGGGAAGGTAAATGGCGTTTCCGTGTGCGGCGCTGGTGCTGGCTCGACAGATGCAGCTTCATCACGCTGGCTACGTGACCCGGAAGTGTCTTCGGACAGCACTGGCTCCCGGCCTCTTGAGCAAGATGAGCGCGCAACCCTAGAGTCGGTCACGAATGGCCCTGACGGGCAGGGTTACCTTTACCTTTAAGTCTGGCAAGATTTCTTAATCAGGTGCCATCAGTCTATGCCCTAGGACTGCTGCATGCATTAAAAAAGGGAGAACAGAAGCGGAAAGAAACTTCCATTCCCCAACATCTCTAAAATGGGGGAAGCAATAGGGGAAAGTGCATAGCTGCGGAAACATGGAAGGATTTGCCTTGTGGGACACTGTATGGCAGGGAAAGGGAACTTGTGGCTCTCTGAATGTTACTGGACTCCCAACTTCCACCAACCTCAGCCAGCATGGCTAATGGGAGAATGATGGGAGTTGTAGTCTAACATCCTCTAGAGGGCCAGTTTCCCTACTGTAGTGGTTAGCAGTTATAAACTTAGTTGTGCCACATTCATATTTTTTTTGTCCTTCTGCTATGAAAGCAGTTAATAGGAATTTTGAACATTCTGCAATTCCACAACTATGAATATGGCTCCTGGGTGCAAAACCAACCATTCTGAGAAACTCTGCTTTCTTCCTCTTTCTTCCCCCAGAAGTGTGTCCCACTGTGCTCAATGAGGGGTACTTTCCAGCATTTTTTTTTTAATTAAAAAAAAAAAAAAGGATTGCAGCCTCGGAAGTATGTGGGGAAACACCTGGTGGCATCTGAAAAGCTGGAGTATTTAGCAAACTTCTCAAGGGGGCTGCATAATACTAGTGCACAGCTCTTGTCCAGGACTAGCCGGGCCAGAATTATGCAAATGCCAGCAAATCAGTGCAGAACTGTTTAATTACAGCAAATGCTGGCTGAGAACTGTAGATGCTTATGCATAAGAAATTCTTATTGCCTGTTCAGTGGACCAGACTCAGGTGCATAGGATTCCAGGTTAAGGCAAGCTGCAAACTTCAGCCTTTTTTGCAATGGAATTTGGGTTACATTGGTACAAAGTTTTCATAGTCTACGAGCACAGACTATACACAGGTTATCATCATTGCAGGGCACAGCAATTTCAGCTAAATTGTACAGCTGGGGAAACCAGAGCATGAAGAAGCGTATAGAGACATGCTGGAGGTTTCCGTTTGTGTTATTTATAAAGATAGTTCAGTGGCTGCATTACACAAAGTATCTGCAGAACGTTGATAACGGTTATGCTGGGAGGGGTGTTTGTTTTCTTAAAAAATCTGCTTTAATCTTTACCTGCCGGGCAAGACACTGTTTTGATCAGACGGGGTCTCGTTTGTCAATTTTCAGCTGCGTTACTATGGAAACTTCACAAAACATATGGAGTGTAGGCGATGCTACAGATCCATCACATTTGGGTAATGGACTGGGGGAGGGCAGTGCCAAAACCTCTTTTGTATTTATTGCCCTCTGAAACTAAACACATTCCTTGAGGGCTTTAAAAGGTTAAGGGGTTTTCCACGGATCTTTCGTAGCCAGTATAATGAGAACCTCCTGCTCAGTATCTCCTTAAGAATCTCTCTGCTCACTTCCCAACAAAGGGACTATCTTTGATTTGCTTCCTCGTGGGGTTTATTATCGAGAAGCTACTCATCTAGAGCCTGCTTATATGTCTTCCCACAAAACAGGGATTTAGGCTGGTGCTTCCAGTTCAGCCCTTAAACTTGAGCAGGAGACAGACGAATGACTTCATGAACTATCTTTTGGATTTTTCAGAACTGATGACCGGGATAGGCTCCAATGCTTTTTAAAGCTGTAGTCAGCATACAATTATTTACAGTAACTGGAATGGAAACCCCTTTCTGAATTTCAGTAAAGCATGATGTCTTGAAATCCACGAATTATAAGAGGCATTCCTGCAACAAAATGTGGCAGCACAGAATGCTGTTGTTCATTATGGCAACCACTCGGTTTGATTTCCCCTCCCTGTATTTCCATTCACAGTCAGCATTCCATGCTCACTGGTACATTTTTCGTTTTGAGTCCCTCCCCTTTTGTGACTTTTCTTTTTTTTAAAAAAAAGTCTGGTATTTCTGCATACTTTCAGTTACCCCACCCCACCCCCACCCCCCATTGCTGATACATCCCTTCTTATGTGTGAACAGTGCTGTTTAGGCTACATAAGCCATGGCACTCACAGCCTGAGCATTATAAACAGAGCTGAAGAGAACATTTTCAAAGAACGCTTTGCTGCAGCTCTACAGTGGTACCTCGGGTTAAGTACTTAATTCGTTCCGAAGGTCCGTTCTTAACCTGAAACTGTTCTTAACCTGAAGCACCACTTTAGCTAATGGGGCCTCCCGCTGCTGCCGTGCCGCCGGAGCACAATTTCTGTTCTCATCCTGAAGCAAAGTTCTTAACCTGAAGCACTATTTCTGGGTTAGCAGAGTCTGTAACCTGAAGCGTATGTAACCTGAGGTACCACTGTCCTATGGAAATATCCAGCTTGGTGTTGAGGAATCCACAGTTCAAACTGCACCACAGTCTCGCTAAGGCAAGCCATCTCTCCATCTCAATATGGAGTTAAGTCTATCCTCCCAGAGGTGATGTCAAAATAATTTGAATAATGTAAAGAGATTTCAAACTAATAATAATAATAATAATAATAATAGCTCTAGCTTTTGGTTGTTTTTAATTACAAGTCACCTTGAGTTTCCTGGATGACAGGTGGGATATAAATGTAAAAAAAAATATCAAATAAATAAACAAATTTATAAACAAACAAACAAGCAATGAGCAGGAATCACCAAAAGAAGCTATTTGGCAAAGATTGAGCTATAATAAAAGAAACAAGGGAGAAGGGGGAAAGGATACAGTACCCCCCCTTAAAGTCACAAGCTACATTTTGCATCAGGATATTGGCAGTCCATCCCCCCAACCTCTTTTTCCTAACCTAATAATGCTGCAGATGTGTTTGTTGAGAAAACAGCAATAATGTAGGCATCTAAATATAATCCTTGGAGGCAGCTGCAGGGGTGTGTGGCGACAAATCTGCCTTTGCTGAAAGTCCAGCCTTCATTCTGTTTCCAAAGTAGGTAATAAGTGAAGAGAGTTTCTGTTAAGTGCAAATGACCTTTAAGATCTAAGATGACTGCAAAATGGTTAATAATGAAATAGAAAGTGGGAAAGCCCTTTATTCTTCCTGACAGTTCATTTCAATCTTGCAAATGTTTGTTGATTATGTCCAGCCAGCCTAGTGCTTTTTCCCCATAAGAGGTACTCTCAGCCCATATGACAGAAAAATGCCACCCACGGTTTGCCAATATCATAACACTTCTTTCCTTTATCAGGCAGGCAGGAGAATACATTAGGCAAGGTGTTTCAAAACAATTTGCGGGATCTAATCAAAGAGTTACGACTACAACACTGAAGTGATTAATCAGATGACTAAAACATTTTGATCAACTCAAAAGGTGCCCTCAATTAATCTGGCATTTGAATAATAATAATAATAATAATAATAATAATATAAACTGCAATTTGCAAAATCCATATTGTTGTAAGAATTTCCTCCTGTGAGAGAGAAAATAGGACAAGCATCTTCTAAGATTATCCCTGTTGTGATATATACATGCAAACGCTAAAATGGAAGATTAGGCTCATTTCTTTTGTTTTTTCCTCTCATATGTAAACATAAGAAGAGTGAATCAATTAATTTTTAGAGGTAGCCTTAAAAAGGTTCAGGACCACAATAGCTCAAGGACTGTTTACCTCCATATGAACCTACCAAGACCCTGAAATTATTCTCTGAGGCCCTTCTTCGTGTGTCTCTTCCACATGAGGTCCAGAGGATGGCAACATGAGAACAGGCCTTTTCTGCAATGGCTCCCCGTTTGTGGAATGCCCTCCTCAGGGAGGTTTGTCTGGCGCCTTCGTTATATATCTTTAGGTGCCAGGAGAAAACTTTTCTTTAGGCAGGCCTTTGGCTGAATGACATCTAACACCCTTTAAAATGTGTTGTGGGAAGGTGGATTACTGGGTTGCCTTTGTTTTTGTTTTTATTCTGCAGTTTATGTCATTTATGTTGCAATTTTATGTTGTGAACCGCTTTGAGATCTACAGGTATAGAAAGAACAAGAATAAAAATAAAAATAAGTGAAAACCCCACATCTTCAGATAAAGAATTGCCCTGTACACATTTTAAACCAGACTTCCCCAACTTGGTACCCTTCAGATGGTTTGAACTACATACCCTTCAGCCCCAACCAGCATGCAGCTGATGAGAGTTTTAGGCCGAAACTTCCAGAGGGTACCAGTTTGGGGAAGGATCCCATCGTTCCTGACCATTTACCATAATGTCTGGGGCTGATGGGTACTGGAGTCCTACAACTACTGGAGAACCACAGGTCCCTGTCATAAGACAATATTCAGACACACCTTCTCCAAAACAATTGCTTAGGTTCACCAGCCTCTTACATTTGAAAAGTGCTACTCCTGTTTAATGCAAGATTAGATTTGATGGTCCAATTTAGCTTTAAAAAGTGTTATTGAAAGGGGGGCATGTGAACACGCTATAAAGGTAAAGGAAAAGGGACCCCTGACCATCAGGTCCAGTCGTGACCGACTCTGGGGTTGCAGCGCTCATCTCGCTTTATTGGCTGAGGGAGCCGGTGTACAGCTTCCGGGTCATGTGGCCAGCATGACTAAGCCGCTTCTGGGAAACCAGAGCAGCGCACTGAAACGCCATTCACCTTCCTGTGGAAGTGGTACCTATTTATCTACTTGCACTTTGACGTGCTTTCGAACCGCTAGGTTGGCAGAAGCTGGGACCGAGCAACGGGAGCTCATCCTGTTGCAGGGATTCGAACCGCCGACCTTCTGATCGGCAAGTCCTAGGCTCTGTGGTTTAACCGACAGCGCCACCCACGTCCCGAACACGATATGCACTGCCCTATATTCTTGCTGCTTTTCATTATCTTTGCCGCTACTCTGACAACCCAATCCTACACCTGACTTCTAAGCCCATTGCCAATGCTATATTCTTCTCTCCTAAATGAAAACATCTGAAATGTTCTGTCAGGAAGACTTTCTATCATCAGAGAGCTGGAAGGCCTCTCGTGGTTTCCTAGGTACCAGAATTAGCATACACAGGAATTCCCCCATGACAGATATCCACCTCTAGAAGAACAGGATTTGATTAATTATACTAATAATGGCAGTGCAAACTGATTTACCTCACAGACATGAATCAAGTAACCTTGGTAAAACATGGATTGAGGGAAAGGATATGCTAATTGCTCAAGCCAACCCATGTGAGTTTCTCTCTCTTTTTCTCTCTCTCTCATATTAATTGAGGGTCAAAAATCATCATTCAAGACTGCTTGGTAGTGAAATGCAAATGTTGTATGGATGGTAAAAAACAAAATTCTTGATCTGTTATAGATATGATGGAACTCCTTGCAATTTAGCACTGTGATATTTAAGGAGAATGATCATTTGAGCCCCTTAAAGGAGAAGCAACGAACTCTTTGTTGACATGATAAAAATTGGAAGTCGTCAAAAAACAAGCAATGGCTTGGTTCACACTGTCACACATAGCCACTGACAAAACCGTTGTGATGCCTCAGATTTGAATGTTCTCTCTTTTACTCCCTGGCATGCCATGTCATTTTGGGTCATTTTTATGAGAAAAGTGACTAAATCATCATCATCTCTTATTGATTCACTAAAACAGGGGTTCCCAAACTTTTTTTCAAAGAGGGCCAGATTTGATGAAGTGAACATGCATGAGGGCTGACCAAAGTTGCTGAGCTTTTTTTAGGATTAAAATTGCTGAGCTTTTTTTTGGAATTTTATCCCAGGACATATACTGCCACGCAGGCCAGATTAATTCAACCGGTGGGCCGGATTAGTCCCCCGAAACGGACTTTGGACATGCCTGCACTAAGAGCACAGTTTTCCTTTATGTGTGTGTTTCACAAAACATAAACCATAGTCACTTGTTCTCTCCTCCACTCCCCCAAAATGAATACCATTGCCTGATGGGAGAGCAGGGGAAAAGAGGAGAGAGCACATCATTACTACCTTTTCCCATATCCCCACAGCCTCCCACATGACTGAGACTGAATGTCTGCAGTGGAGAATCTGCTCTCTGTGGGTAGGCTCCCCACACAATTAAGAACCCTGATCTTCCAGCAGAGCAGGCTCCCTGCTGCAGACATTTGACCTCCAACATGAGGGGTCTGCAGGAAGAGCAATGGGGACATGCAGTCCTTCTTCCTGTTCTGCATACAAATAGGGAACGCTGTGGTCTAAACCACTGAGCTTCTTGGGCTTGCTGATCAGAAGGTTGGCGGTTTGAATCCGTACGACAGAGTGAGCTCCCATTGCTCTGTCCCAGCTTCTGCCAACCTAGCAGTTAGAAAGCACACCAGTGCAAGTAGATAAATAGGTACCGCTTCCGCAGGAAGGTGAATGGTGTTTCCATGCGCTCTGGCTTCTGTCACGGTGTTCCGCTGCACCAGAAGTAGTTTAATCATGCTGGCCAAATGACCTGGAAAGCTGTCTGTGGAAAAACACTGGCTTGCTCGGCCTGAGGTGAGATGAGCGCTACACCCCATAGTTGCCTTTGACTGGACTTAACCATCCAGGGGTCCTTTACCTTTACCTTTGCATACGATAGCAATTGCATTGAGGGGTGTGTGTTTGTTAGTTAATAGGGCTATGGTTTGCCTCCAGAGCACAACTGGAAATTATGCTCTAAGAGAGATTCCAATGCTGGTTTAGAGGCGAACCATCATTTACTCAATTCTGATGTAACAACAAACTATGGTTTGCACAAGTGAGAAAGTGCAGGAAGTAATCTCCGTGAACACATGCTGGGGATTGCATAGGATGCCCTCAGAACATTGAGAAAGGTTGAGAAAGGTTTCTTCTTTTTTCTTGGACAAACAGTAGAATAATACAGGATATTTCTTTTTCTATATTTGGTTGGTGATGCCTACCTATCTCATCATCTTGAGAGTTTGCGTGTCTGGTTGAGCGAAGGAGTGCCAGACACTTTTATCTCTTTCATTCCTAAGTATCTATGCCATCCTCCCCCCCCCCCCATACATCAACCTCTTCCCTCCATTACTAACCTTGCCATGAATTAAAAGCACACAACCCCAGCATTATCCCCTCCTTGGTCTGTTGTTAGCCATTCCCTTTCTTTTACAGAAACACCTCTTTTCCCTCTCTACTCCTCCATTTTAAAAGAGCTAAATGACAAAGCTCAGATTTGAAATCCTCTCCCCTCCCCTATTTCTTTTCAAAGATGGCCATACATAATGGCACCCCACGTATCTTTCCGTACAGGTGGGTGTCCTACTTTGGTAACAAGGAGTTGTTTGTGCAACTTTTATTTTAATGGTAGAACAGCAATTCTCATTGCAGAAGCGGAAGAAAAGCCGTAGCAGCCTACACAAAACACAGTCTTCTATGGGGCAAACTAGACATGGTTCAAAGCAAATCACATGCTGCTGTGTCATTAAAAGAATGTTACTAGCAAGTGCAAGTGAGGGCAGGTTTTTGCAGGGACTGCAGGTGTAACAGCTTTCTCCTCTGCAGCCCTTAAATGCCATAGGAAAGAAGCTCCCTTTGGCATCAGTGATAACCTCCCTCCTGTCTCTAAGCCCTAGAAGGATTTTCTTTAGCTGCAGCAGGGGAGCAAATGGGTAATCTCCTCCCTCATGCATAGAACCCAATGAAAACTGTCATCCTGCACCTACAATTAATAGTTTCTTTAAAAAAAAAATAAATGCAAGTTCTGTGCTTAGATCCATGTCTACTTTGACCCTACGCAGCAGCCATTCCAGAACTGAAACACTTGCCAATTGATCAACCATTCACAGCAAACTCTTAGCCAATTAGCAGTGTAACTGATGCATTTCTAAGTGGCTTGATGGATTGTTGTTCATATGTAAAAGTGAATGAAGAGGTCAAAGTCTTCCTATAATTAAATCTATTCACTTTTATAGACCTTTTAGGGTTAAACCTCTCAAGGCCTTTTAGGGTTAAACCTCTCAAGGCCTTTTAGGGTTAAACCTCTCAAGGCCTTTTAGGGTTAAACCTCTCAAGGCAGTTTTCAACATGTTAACGATCATCTATATACAGTAGTTGCAAGTCATGAAATGGTGAAAAATGAAGTGTGTGATATGACCACACGGCGTTTATAGGTCAGCAACTCCCTTTCCCTCTCTCCCACCATGCATCTAATAGTGAGGGGTCAGGAAAGGTGTAGGGAGAAGACATTTATTTAAAATGTTAATAAAATTTTCTGATCCATGGTAAGCACTATTTATACCAGTTTGCTGACACAGAGGACAGGGTGAATTTGAATGAACTGGTGATCTGGCCTACCCAATTTTGGATATTTCAAGCTCTACCGTAATTCATTCATTCTCTCTCTCTCTCTCTCTCTCTCTCTCAAGAAACCTGCTTTAAAACATCTGAAACTTGTCAGATTATTCAAAAGTGAAACGGGTAGAAAGCCACTTACCCCCAGTTGCCACAGTAATTTCACGTAGGAAATGGCCATAAAATGGAAAATCGAACGATAGATTCACTCTCTGCAAGGAACAACACCAGAAAAGAAAATCAATAATGTAAGGAATAGTAGAGACCCCATTCACTTTAAACCCATTCACTGCTGCTTTTGCCTTAAGGGTTGTTTTTTTTTTACAGTAGCCTTATGCCATCCTCAATTTGGAATCAAAAGTGGAAACAATTCTGCATACTAGATAAAGCTTGGAAACTTATATAGGGAGCATGTAGGGAACCCTAATTGCCAAGAGTTCTAAATCACGCATATAGAAAACCTCCCACATCAGAAGCCCTGGTCAACACAGAGGGGCAGGAGAAGCCAAATGGCTTTAGGGGTTGGGCTAAATGCATAGCCCCTTTCACTGCATTTTGGACCATGTACTATGCCTGAAGAGGGCTTGTCTTGTCAGTAAATCCCACCGACACACATAGGAAGGAGTTGGCTGCAGTGGACACAGTCATTACATAGCCTGTGTGATGCCACCAGCATGGCTGCTGAATTGTGCAGAGGAAAGCAGTGAAGAGGCTGCCTAGAAGAAGCAACAGCTGTGGAATAGCTCACAGCTTTATGGAAGGAAAGCACCAGGGGGCAGCTCTTCAGAAGCCGAGCTTTGCACACACTTCTGGTGCCAGTGTCCTATGCCAGGCACAAAGGCACACTTTGCAGCCATGCTCTCTCTTTCTGCTGGTATGGTATATTCTTCTTGGGAAAGAGCACAAGGGGGCCATTCTCTTCAACTGTAGCACAGAAGCAGCAGCCTTTTGCCACTATATTGCCAGGCTTCATAATTTGCTATTAATATATCCCAAACTGGCCTAGATTCTAACTGGGAGAAGAACTCAGAAGCTTTTCCGTTCCTATGAGTCTCCAACTCATGCTCAACTGCACTGCTTACCTTGTTGCCACTGCTGCAACACTGGCAGCAGGAGAAGGAAGGAAGGAAGGAAGGAAGGAAGGAAGGAAGGAAGGAAGGGTTGGTTCTCCCATTGGTGCTGCTATGATAGCAAGTCAGGTGCCAGAAGCACTGGGAAATATAGTTTCTCATGGAAAGCCTTTCTCTTGGGCCTCCTATGGCAGCAAATTAGTTGTACTGGTAAATATACTTTTCTCATGGCTCCCAATAGATGGTTGAAGACTCACGGGTGGGTGAGCAAAAGATGTAGAAGGAGGAGTTCAGCAGCTCCTGAATCAGCCTTTCTCAACCTGTGGGTCCCCAGATGTTGTTGAACTACAACTTTAATCACCCCTAGCTAGCAAGGCCAGAGCTCAGGGATGATGGGAGTTGTAGTCCAACAACATCTGTGGACCCACAGGTTGAGAACCGCTGTCCTGAGTGCTGCGGGTGAGAGATTTCATTATACTTCAATTGGCTAAATTTGACTTCATTAGACTTGTGGTGGGGGCAACAGTCTAGGTTAGCTCACCATGCACATTGGTGGCATTAAAGTTAAAAATGAAATTAAAAAAACTGGCAGCACCTGTCAAATATCTGGGAAGTGATGCTGTTGTTTTGCAAATTTCAAATAAAAATAATCTTCATTTCCGGATCACATTGGAATAGCACAAAAAGGGGTAACAGGACAGAGCGGAAGGGCTGTAGCTCAGTGGCAGAGAATGCACCCAGTTCCCGGTTCAATCCCTGGCATCTCCAGGTAGGGTTGGGAGATCCTGGGTCTGAAATCCTGGACAGCTGTCGCAAGTAAATATAGACAACACAGTGTAGGGCTCAATGGACCAATGATCTGACTCAGTATAAGACAGCTCCTCTGCTTCTTCCAAATAACGTTGCACATTCCAATCACTCCAAGCAATTGGCCATGTTTAAAAATCTTTCAAAAAAATTTTTTTTCTAACTAAGCTTATGTCTGTCTCATTTTAACTTTCATATTACCTCAGATTTAATTGGTTTTCCCCATCTCTCCAGAAAGGATTAGTTTCTCCATCTATCAGGTATTTTTAATGACTTATTTGGTATGAAATTAATCACTGAATATTTACAGCAGCTTCAAATTAGATTTCTTCTTCTTTTTTCATTAGAAGCCAGAATTTGATAGGGTTTATTTACACATATCTTGTTTAGAACTGGAAGATCTAATTCCATTTTATAAACAGATCATCCCAAGGAGGGGGTTGCAGGAGGAACTTCCAAGATACAAGATTTATACTAATTGAAATATATTCTCCAATCTGGTTATTTTATATCTTTTCACTGCTTATCAGTATTTAACAAGTAACATGGAATATTACCATTGGAAAAGCCAATTTGGGGGCTTATCTGGTCCCAGAGCAGTCTCGGTAGGATTAAAGCAAAATAAAAAGTGATGTAAATCATGTCAAGATTGGTGGCAAAGTGGGCAGAAAAAAGGAAAATAAGACATGAATCCATGTTACTGGCAGTACAGCAGTTCCCTTTACACCTTTAGCAAGCAATTCTGCTGGTCTGTAGGTATTCTGACCATATTTAATGTACAATCCTATGGAGTTTTGGGGGGGGGTCCTCTGGTGGAGAAACCAAACAAAAGGTGGATTCCTTCCTTCCTTCCTTCCTTCCTTCCTTCCTTCCTTCCCAGTGTTGTGTGTTCCAGTTAGAGTGTCAGACTAGGACCTGGGAGACCAGAGTTTTAGTCCCACTCCACCATGAAACTCACTAGGTGACCTTGGACCAGTCACGGTTCCTCAGCCAAACCTACCTCACATGGCAGGGAGAAGAGAAAGAATTATGTACGAAACCTTGAGCTCCTTGGAGTATAGGTGGGATGTAAACTGAACAAACAATTTCCCTCCCACTGGTCCCAGTAAATATGCCAGCTCCAGGGCTGCTGTAGTTTCCCTCTTTCTGTTCCTGAAGCACACACTCCTTTTCTCTTACTGCTCTCATTGCTGAAGGTGGAGCCCTTCCTACCATGGTGTTGGGAAGGTTTCCAACTACTGACCTCCACCTCTGAATGCGGGCCACTTTTTCTGACCATCCAACAGGCTACAATCCATTCTCCCCATCATAGAGTTGCTCCCGTAGATTTTGCTTTAGTCATTTCCTTTTCCTACTAATCACAGCTGGCGCAGTGCGGCAAAGTTCCCAATACTGCCATTGCTACAGTTTACCTGTATGGGTCTGGGGCAGGGAGGCAGGAAGGGCAGTGAGACCAGCACTGTATGGGCACAGCAGTGCAGGTGCCAGACTGACTCTGCCAGTGTGTCTACACAGACCTAACCTTGCTGCCACCCAGCTCCTTGCTGGTAATCTGTGGCGATGCTAGTGTCAAACAGCAGCTGTGTGGCATTGCCACACAACACCAGCCACTACCACTGGTGTGCAAAATCCAGATCCATGATCTGCTTCTCTCCCAGCTTGATTGCTGCCAATGTTTCCTACAATACAGCCCGAAAATAGTTTGAGAGGGAATAATACTCAAAGTGAGCTCTTACTAGAAAAAGTAATGGCCACGACTCCACACACTTTTCACATAGCAGTTGGGGGGGGGGGAAGACTACATGGGCTTATATGCACTGCAATTCTAAGCATGTTTACTCTGAAGTAAGCCTTGCCAAGTTAAATTGAGTTGACTGCCAAAAGCCAACTCAGGATCACAGCCTCAATTAGTGTGGAACATGGTTCCTTGAAAACCACTCTTCACATATTCAGGTTTAATTTGATAGCCTCAGTTGCGGGGGATGGGGTCGGGAATGGCCAAAATTCAAAATGTTGGGGAAAGCTCAACTGCTCTTTTTAAAGTTCAGTTATAAAAAGTCTCCATGGACATCCTCAAATCTCTTTCCTTACTTACCAGCAAAAATAAAGCCAAGATTTTCACTTCAATGCTCTTCACTTCATCTTTCTGTTTTTTTCCTTCCTTATTATAGTCCACTTATTCTGTTCTGCTATGAAGTCCCAGAACACACACTCTTGATACCTCTTAGATCTTTCAGCTGCCCTTCAAAGTTTACTTCTTCTGCAAGGCCTTCTTTAAACTCTACATTTCTTTACTTCTGCTCTCTGACTTACAAGGACCTGTGTGTTCCAGTATGTCCTACAGAGATATATGAGTACTGTAACTATTTTCAAAAGGAGAGTAGGGGATTGTTCTTTCACCCCAGCATGCCTCGCTACAACCTGATGCCTTTTTTTTTTTTTGCCACAGGCACAATTTAAACCAGTTATGATGCAATCCTATGCTTATTTACTTGAAGTATGTATGTCCTTTTGTTTTCTCAAAGCAATGTGCATAGGATTGTAGTCTATGTCTACAAAACACATTTCCCTTCTTTTTTAAGACTGTTATAAGCTGCAGATGCAACCTATATCGTCATGTCCACCAACATCATGCCTTCATTTGGACATAACATGATAATAAGCCACAGTTACTGAAAAAAATACTCACCCTCCCCTTTCTCTGGCTCAACCACAGAGAGTTTGGAAGCAACAACTTCTTCATTTCAGCAAGCTGTAGTTTATCACCACATTGGAACTGCAGTTAGTTTAAACTAC
The DNA here is from genome assembly GCF_951804945.1 of Podarcis cretensis. Taxonomy (NCBI): domain Eukaryota; kingdom Metazoa; phylum Chordata; class Lepidosauria; order Squamata; family Lacertidae; genus Podarcis; species Podarcis cretensis. The sequence goes on from NC_137181.1 coordinate 24,070,666, forward strand.
AGTTTATTGAAACAAACCAGGATCAGAAACCATGTTTTGCTTTTGACATGTTTCAGTAAACCACAGTTCAAACTAAAAACACTTCAGTCCAATTCAGATATAATGGCAAACTATTATTAGCTTATAGCATATGCTTCCAATCAGCGGCGGAGCATATGGCCATGCTGCAAAGGGCGGGCGCACTCCCGGGGGGGGGGGGCATGGCGCAGAAGGTGCCCTCCCAGGTGCGGGATAGCCGCTCAGGTGCCACAGGAGTGGTGCACGCTCCCTGCAGCCAGGGGCGGAGTGAGCCATCCATGGCGGACATTTGGCGTGCCGCCCGCCCGCAACTCCCAAGCCTCCCCCAAGCTGTCAAAACAAAGGAGGAAAGGGGGAATGCCACCGGCAAAGTGGCGCAGCTCCCCCCTTACCCCGATGGCTCAGGGTAGGCTTGGGAGTCACGGGCAGGCAGTGCGCCGTATGTCACCCCTCTAAGTGAGGGCACCCAGAGTGGTCCGCTCCCCCTTCCTACGCCCCTGCTTCCAATCTCTTTCTGCCAGCTGTGCCAGAATAGAGGGGGTGTGCTGTAGCCCAAGGCCCAAGCAGGCTCATTTAATAACTTTGAACTGTGGTTTGGTGTTATGTTTGAACTGGGTCTCTCTCCCCGACAACTCCAGCTTTTGTTGCTGATTAGTTTAAGAATCCAGCATGAATAAGGGTTCTGGTAAGACTGAAAACTTGCTCAGCCCTTTGTGCCATTTCAGTTGGTCCTAATATAGACATTGTGCTACAGTACCTGTGCTTTTGTATATTTATATGCCTCCTGCGTATTTTCACAAGGGCACAAACTAATCCAAATACTTTGGTAACCGCAACTATTCTTTGAGATTAGATCCTCTTACGGCAACTCCCTCTCTTCCCCTTCCCTGTCCAACCTTGAACAAAAAAGCAGACTCTTTATTAGCAGAAAGAGGGACAGTTCTTGCTTTGCTCTCCTAAACATCACATACATAGATCACGTTTTGCCTATAAAGCCTTGTTGTCTTGTGCTTTTTAATTCTGCCTCAAGTGTACTGAATCATAAAGGTCTCTGTATCTCACTAACTGAACTTGTTCCAATAAAATAGATAATCCTACAGTACCTTCATTGCACCTCTCATCCTCTGAGGCAGCCAAGGTGGCAAAACAAACAAACGAAACCAGAATACAAAATAACCAAGTTTCCCATGGGAAAATATATTTAAAAATCCCGAATTCAGCAAGAATGGAACATTTATAGATAGCTTATTGCAAATGTATTTTTAAAAAGTGGAATTTGCAGGGAATTTTTTCTAGTCATCATTTCAGAAAACAATTTTCTAACGCATTAATATCCTAGATTCAGTTTAGTTTTGGACATTAAGCATCATGCATGTTTTCCTATATTAATTCAGCCTTCTCAATTTAGAAAGCATCTGATGAATGAGTGTTTAACAAATTTAGGCCCCCTTTTTCTTGTAAACTATAAGGAATAAGCCTTAAAAAGCCATTTTTATTTTTATCACTTAATCTCTGCATGATGCGAAAATTGTCATTTACTGGCTAATGATGCAGATTCATCTCTTTACAAGGGCAGAGAAGACATTTCAGGCAAGCTCTGAACAAGACAGCCCTTAGATTTTTTAACACTCTAACAGTTTTATGATTCCTCCCCCCCCCACACACACTTTCTCCAAATTTATTATCTTGGGAAGTTGGAAGAAAGCATAAAAAAGTGAAGTGGTGTCAAGTCCAACTAGAAGCCACATTTTTCTTCTTGCACCTGCAGGTACAAGATTAAAATCTTGATTTAACCATAATCAGGATACTGGAATTTCTTCTTTTTCTTTTTAGTTTGAATGGAAGGATTTGCTAAGTGGCATGCTTGTACGCTGAGTGGATTGCCAAGGTGACATTAAGCACATATCTGATTGCACAGCCTCTTACTGGGAAAGAGTCACATTAATTGTGTTAGGAAGCTTGGATCCAGGATCTGTTTGGAGAGTTTGGCATTATAAAACTATTACTCTAAGAATGCATAGAGCTACAAGACCATTCATGCAAAGGTGCTGAGATGCAAATAGGGGATCGAATTATACACATCAAGTGGATAACAACTGGATGTGATAGATTACTAACCAATCTCTTGGTAATTCATACCATGAAAATATTGAAAAGGGGAGGGAAGTGACTCTTGTGTTGCCTTTTGCTTGCAAGGTTCTCAAAAGGCAGAATTGTGTCAGACGTTCTCCTGAGTTTGAATTCCTGCCTAGGCAACCGTCTCTTAAAGTTCTCACCAAGAATTTTTAAAGCAACACATGTGGCTGTGAGCTTGATCACACACACACACACACACACACACACACACAGCTTCTTCATGAGTATATACTGGTTTCTTCAGAAGCTACAGGTCAACACCACAATGGCCGTGTTCTACCTCCACTCTCTGAGGTAGTATGCCTCTGAAAACCAGTTGCTGGAAATCACATGTGGAGAGACCACTGTTACATTCAGGTCCTGCTTGTGAGAATAGGAAACTTGGCTCAGTGGGTCATTGGCTTGATCCGGCAGGTCCTTATGTTCTTAGTAGGGGACAGGTATGCCTCCTACCAAGTCTCTGCCCCATCTGTTTCCATAGTCCCCCATATCTGCTGGCCTTTGCCTCTATTTCCTTTTTTTTTTTTAATAATTTTTATTAACTGGCCAATCACATCAAATTAAATCACATCATATAAATTCCGAATTACAAAGCCAAATTTTTAAATTTTGTTGGGGGAACCCATACTTCAAGATCCAAAGGGGAATTCAGATCATCTTCTTATTACTGCGTTAATGTCCAAATCAGTCCCAATCAGTCCAAACAAAGTTCATAATTCTATCCAGTCTTATCTTGGTGTTGCCACATCATATCTTTTCGTATAATTTCTCTTTTTCCTTTACGATCTCTTCTGTTAGTCTCCTTAAGCCGATAGCAAGTGTAATAATCCTGTGTGGATTTCCCGTTCCTCCACTAAGTCCAGATGGTTTCCATATATCTCCTTCGTAGATAACATCACTTTATCCATCGTAAATTTTGGCATTTGTCGCTCTTAAGTCCCACCGAGGAGTTGATTCACGATATGTAAACAACTCTATTTCTCTCTTTCTCCTCCCAGACCCAAGAGCTCCCACAATGCCTCACAAAATGGCGAACGGCATTTTTTCCTGACTGCGTCACTCCAAAACTCTTAGCTTTCCAGCTTCATCTTGAAACATTGCTTTGGATCGAAAGTTTATCTCCACACAGCCTTAAATCCACAGCTTAAGTCCTTAATTTCTGACTCATTAGGGGAGGGGGATTCTTGTTAAATCACATAAAAAGGTAGAGGCAGGTTTTCCCCCCCTCCCCCCTCAGTCATTACCGTATCTTGACGTTCTTCTCGTATTTTATTGTTGTCTTGTTATCAGAGATCTCTTCTGTCAGCAGTATTTACTCCCCTTTTTCCTTGATGTATGTGCAATTAATCATGTCCAAATTATTTCTTTTAAAGATCATTGCAACCAGCGGCGCGAATCGGGGACGGCGTCGAGGAGTGCCGAAAATCCCACAGGAGGGCTTTGTGCCTAGTGCCCCCACCCCCACCCCCACAAATTCGGGGGTGGTATAGGGCACAGCAGGCAAGGGCTGTCCCCCCCATAATCCTGGGGGGGTTAAGGAGGCTAATTACCCCCATCATAGCCTCCAAATTACCTCGTGTGGGTCGGAGAGATGTTATTGTCAGCCATCTTCCGATGCGCCACCTAGTGGCCCCCCTGGCCTTTGCCTCTATTTCCAAAGGGACACATGAAGATCACGCCAAAGGTCTATGTAGCCCAGCATCTTGCTCATCACAGAGGCCAATCAGATGCCTATGGGAAGCACACAACCAGGACAGGAGAGCAACAGCTCCCTCCCATTGCCGTTCCCCTTCTCTTGTCAATGCTCATGCTCCAGGTCCCATTTCAAAAGATGCTGCATATGCAATTAATCTAAAATAAGTCACCATATGAAACCAAATTGGATATTAGCAGGGCCAGTGTTCTCCCCCCTTTCCCCTTTGGATGGAGACTTACAGGGCTACTCGTGTGAGCAAAAACACTACTAACCAAAGCGGTCGTCAGTTCCAATTCCCAGCAACTTAATTGGACAGCTACAACAATCAATGGCCTTTTAATTTACAGGTAAAGAGTTAATATAATTACTAACGTTTCTCATTAAAATGAGGAAAACAAACACATTTATACCATTCGCATGCAATGCTAAGCCAAGCCATGGCTTAGTGCCAACAAGCAAACATGCAGGCTCATGTAAAGAAGATCACGAGTGCCCAAATCCTCTGATCGTGAGTCAGAACAGCACCTCTGTATTCATACAAGCTTTTGGCTGCATCAGCAAACTCCAATATAATATACGCCATAATTTATGTCCCTATAATCTCTCACTTCAACAGAACGAATTCTCTATGCATATGTATTATATACCGATGAGTCACAACAGCACTCTCAGATTGTGCGTGCTAATTCACAAGTTCTTGTCGTACTCCCTCATCCTCATCACATTGGTTTCTTATTTTTAGGCTGCTCTAGCTCATGTTTAGCTTTACAGTCCTCACAAAGGCCTTCAAAATGCAAATCATTGGAACAATCCTTGCAACTTAATTGTTCCCGCAACTCATCTGAATTCAGTATTATTTAACTTTGGGTCAAGTATGCTGGGCTGCATGGTTTTGGCTTGGAAAAGAGAGGCAGGCCTGCAAAAATGGTTGCAATTCCTTTGACGAAAACGTCATTGCTTTTTCATCTTGCTCTTCATCTCTTTCCCAATTCGCTTTCCAAGAGTGCTCAAGAAAAGATGTGTTGGCAGAATAGCCATACCATTAAGCATCCTTATTTGTAGCAGAGCTTGCTTTTTATTAAACACACAACCATGTCTAGAAATCTCATATAACTGATACTGTGCTGTATTAGGTCCATTCTTAACTCAGGAAACTGCCAGACTCCAGCATTTCCACTTTGCTCCATCCATTTATTAGCTATTCTTTTCAGTTTGGCTGGGAAAAGAGAGCTTCTATAAATTATGTTGTGTCAGTCTAAATCTGGAGGGTTTATTACCTCCCTCTCCTCTTGAATCCTACAGAGATTCTCTTCCATCTACTGCTCTTCTCTCAGCCTGTCACCTGGTTGGTGAGTTTATTGGTCCTGGGAAATGATATGACACAACCCAATGGAGAGCAGAATTCTTCTAACTCCCTTATTTCTTTTCCACTCGTCCTCTCAACTGCAAATACTTTCTTCTGCATTTTTAAGACTTCACGAACTATCCCTTAAAGCTATTTACTTTGACTCCCCCCCCCCCCGTTGTCAGAATTCCATCTGATTGGTCTTCAGACCAATAGAGCAAAAATCCATTCCATCACATGACAATGGAGTTGTCATTTTTGCTACGGAATTTACATCCCCTTTAAGGTCAGTACTGATTCTTTTCTTTCAGGAGCTTCCAGTGCTCAGGTCAGCTGTGGGAATACCATTTTGGAAGTCTTACAGCATCCAATTATACTTGTAAGGTAGCGGCTTAGTTTAGCATTCTCGCTACAAGGAGTGCGTGATCAGAATTAACCAACACAGATCTTTGATGTGGAAATGGAATTATACCTGCCACCTCTGTTATCATTTGACAAGAATCAACAGCTGAAAAACAACAATATTTTGACAAGGATCTAATAGTTCTCAGAAACTCAGGTACCACGGCTACTCATACAAATCTAAAGGGTAAATACAGGGCTGCTACATTTTAGTTCTAAATATGGCAGTTAAGCTAGTCAATTTGTAAGATAATTCGCCTGTCAAGTGAACTCGATGGGAAAACAGCCACTGACTTGAATGACACCAAGATTACATATATTTTCCCTCCCAATGCATTTTATAATACTGCTACAGGTCTGTTGAGAGATTTAATGCTCATTGACACTGGGGTAAGGTTTTCTGAGGGAAATATAATCCTACAGGCACATATGCCGGGCATTTTAAAGTAATGTGGGGAAACCCACAAAAAACACACACCATAGAACCACTTACAGATCTGAGCTATAGGTTCAGAGGTGAACACCCTGGACTAACAATTATTCTACACACATTATAGTGTGTTTATGCCAGTGGTAAAACAAAAAAAAAAAAACAAACCACCAAGTGGGGATATATCTTTTTAAAAAAGAAGGTCATTCCAACTTTAGAAATCCCACAAGCATTAAAAGCAAAAAGCTTAACAATCATTAAATCCTTTGCAAGCCACCAAATCTATTTTGCCTGTAAACCAGCCTTCTTGCCTGGCACAGTATCACAACTGTTATGGTTACGATTATGATTTCGCGTATTGAAAAGTAATTCCCAGCCTCTCAATCCCTTCTGGTATAGCAATGGTCTAGCAATACTGTCACCTCTAATGTAATATAGGGACCTAAGAAGAGTTTGCTAGATTAGGCCAATTGCCCATCCCGCCCAGTTTCCCTTTTTCACAGCTGCCAGCCAGATGCCAATGGGAGGCCTGCAGACAGGGCCTGAGGACAACAACATTCTCCTCCTGTGGTTTCCAGTAACTGTATTCAGAAGCTGACTGCCTCTGACAGTGGAGGGGGAGAACACAGCCAGCCATTGCAAGTTTGAGTCTTCCCGTTTCTTTCAATGGCCTGCTGTGTATCACAGAGGAAGCCAAGATGTCAACAACAACATAAGATTAAATAGCAATGCATATCAAATGCCTTACTGCAGCTTGCCGGTGTGTGTTGGAGAGGATCCCATGAATTTTCACTTTATCTTTCTCCATTTTGTCAATGTTCACCCACAGATCTCGGCTGGTAGAATCAAATGGGCCATATGTCCTTGAAGTATAATAATTGTGATCCATATCCTCCTGGAAGAAGAAGAAAAAAGCCAAACGCAGATTTAAAACGACTCAATTTCCAGAGGGTTGTTTTTTTAAAAAACTGTTTAGAAATGCAAGATTTATTCATTTCCTGCAGAAACTGGTAAAGTTTTATTTCCTTGTCCCATAAATTAAGGTGACTGAAGAAAAAAGAGGGGGGAAACCAGCACATTTTATTATGTGAATACTAAAACAGGAAAGCAGAGCATCAACTCAGCTTGTGATAAATCTCATTTTACAAATGGAATTTTTGCATCCCAAGATCTCAGACAAGCAACTGCTGCAAATGCAGAAATAATTCTGCCCTCTGATGCAGCAATGGCCAATAAACGTTTTGGCAACAGCTTCCCCAAGTAGCTTCATGTGTTAGTGACCAAGCTTTTTTGTGGTGGCCCTGAAGCTCCTGTGTGACATGCCATCTCCTCTCCTCCTGTAAGCCTTGGGGAGGGGCGGTGCTCTGAGTGTTGGCCAGGAACCCAGACCACTTACATGTGGAGCTCCAGTCCAGGGCAGGGATGTCCAGCTCCACTGGCTCTTCAGGTGACTGGCAGTTGGAGATCTGCTGAGGGGGGTCCTGCTTCTCCTCCAGGGAGACCCCTGGTACAGCTGACCCCTAGTTTGTTCCAGATAACAATCGTTTCTTAGTTTAGATGAAATTTGGAACTATGGTCAATTGAAGACTTTCAAGTTTAACTGCTGCATGCCAAGAAAAGAGAAGAGGCTGGGGGGGGGGTCAAAAGTGTACAGTGGTACCTCAGGTTAAGAACTTAATTCGTTCCAAAGGTCCATTCTTAACCTGAAACTGTTCTTAACCTGAGACACCACTTTAGCAAATGGGGGCTCCTCTCCCGTTGCCGCTGCGTGATTTCTGTTGTCATCCTGAAGCAAAGTTCTTAACCCGAGGTACTATTTCTGGGTTAGCAGAGTCTGTAACCTGAAGCGTATGAAAACAGCCACACACATGTGGTACTTTCATATATTTATTCAGCACAGTAAGCTAAAGGTAAAGGGCACCCTGACCATTAGGTCCAGTTGCAGATGACTCTGGGGTTGCAGCGCTCATCTCGCTCTATAGGCCGAGGGAGCTGGTGTTTGTCTGCAGACAGCTTCCGGGTCATGTGGCTAGCATGACTAAACCAGAGCAGCGCACGGAAACGCCGTTTACCTTCCCATCTATTTATCTACTTGCACTTCGTGCTTTCAAACTGCTAGTTGGCAGGAGCTGGGACCGAGCAATGGGCACTCACCCCGTTGCAGGGATTTGAACCACCAACCTTCTGATCGGAAAGCCCAAGAGACTCTGTGGTTTAACCCACAGCGCCCCCCGTGTCACAGTACAGCTCAGTAGTTTCTAGTAATTAATGGCTTTTAAGTAAGTTTCCTCTTTTTGCATTCTCTAAATATTTTTTAAAAGCAGCTTTGTGGTTTGTTGCTAAAAGCTGAAACTGGAGGCAAATGAAAGCAAAAATGGAGATCTGGTTTATGTGGAGCCAAAAGGACAAAGCCGCTTAATCTCACCGAAATTAGTTAATCATTTCATAGATGCAAAACTGCAATGCTATAAGCAGAACAAATCACCAACATTCTCAGAACTGGTGTGATCCCTCTGACTGATACTATCACAAGCAAACAAGATTGTTTACTAGCTCTTTTGACAGGCACCATCTAACTGATATGCCTCTGATTTTCGCATCCCATCCCATCACTCATCTCATACCAAAGGTAGAAGGTATAATCCATTTTTATCTGAGGCCAATGGAAATGACAATGGAGACTCATGCAAGATCATGCACAGCTATGCGAATCCACAGCACTAAACTCCCCTATGTAGTATTTCATATTCGCAAACTTGATAGCTTGATAATGAGATTTTTGAAGCTTTTCAAGGACTTAACTCTAGCACACACATCTCAAGAGACGCAGATAATAAATTTTGCTTATCTGGGGAAAAACACTTGTAATTTATTAGTGACCATTATGAAACATTGGTGCCCACTGTTTGAAAATCAATATTGCTTCACCCTTCAGGTATGGCTTTTAAAAAAAATTACACTGAAAAGTCATTTGCTTGGGCTACGTGGGCCTCTAATTCACAACTGACACGTTGTTCACCGTGTGCCCACTCTGAGCAGCTTCTGATCTTACATCATCCTTAAACATCAGATGAATGCACAACTTGTGGCTCATCGAGTTGAGGTCTCTTCCTTGCCTTTGCAATCCCACACAAGTGGGTCTCTACACATGGATAGCAGATTGTTAGTTGAGCAGATCTGCACAAGTTCTCTTGGCTGCTCAGGAGACAGTCATGGCCAAGAGTGCACCTCTTTTTGGATAGATCAGATTTGGCCACAGTCATACATGCCTTACCTTCATCCAGACTGGACCACTTTAAGATTGTTCAGAAAATTCAGCTGGTGCAAAATGCAGCTGCCATAACACTGAGTGAAACCAGAAAGACAGAACTTAAAATTCTGATACAAAACTCCTTGGATTGGTTGCTGATCCACTTACAAATCCAATTCAAAGGTCAAATCCATGGGGCTATTGTGAATATGTGTGCTAAAGTGTTCTTGGTTGGTGGATTTAATTTGGACCAAGTCATATGTTTTAAAATGATTTTGGGTTTGTTTGTTGTTGTTTTTTTTTTAAATCTTACCCCCCTTGAACATGACCAGCAGGAGATACAACCCCTTTTAAAAAATAAACTTGTCACATCGCCACTGTAAAGTCCGAAGGGAAACTAGGGCAGAAAATATGGGGAAAGTTTTGTTATGCTTGTACTTGTTTCCTTTTTGATATCTGCACATCCAGGTGACTACAGATTCTGTAACACTGCTATGTAGGGATGTTAGCATTATTGCTCTGATAGACAACTTGTGCTCCTGCTTCTAAGATGAAGAGCCTTGGGGCCATTATCACACTACATTCCCAGATAGTTCCGCTTAAGAAGCTTATAGAAGAGCAATCAGAAGATGTGCAATGTTATTACTTGGGAACAGTCAGAAATGTGCCTAGGGGACACATGGGTTTGGTTAATTCCACAAAGTTTACTGCACATACATTTGAGATATGTATCCAACACAGTTCAGAAGTTACATAGACAGAACGCAGACAGCAACATGAAAAAGGCACTTAGCAAAGGCTTGCTTTGATCCCTAAACTAGTAAAAATGTTAAGAGGAAACTTGTTTTTTAAATACATTAAATGCTTTCTTGAAAAAACAGCAAAGTAATAAAAACAAGGAACATGTAAGGAATCGTGGATCTCAGGAATAGACAGCACCAGGAGACTTAGGCTCATTCAGACTTTCTTTTGCACCATGTTTTGCAACACAGGTCCAGGTTTCAAAAGCTCTGTGTAAGAGCTGCTTTTTTGTCCTGGCACTTTCCCCAGGAAAACCCATGTTTTATTACTGAATCGGAGCAAATGGCAATCAGGTTTATCGTGGATCACTGTTTGTTCCGATTCAGCAGTACACCACGAGTTTTCCCAGGGAAAACACGGGAACAAATAAAAAACTGCTCAGACATTTAGCTTTGAAGAGCAGATCTGTGCCTAGAAAGTGTAGCATAACAGGAAGTCCAGATCAGCCCATGCCAGAGATGGTAATTTTACCTTTGGTGCTGCCATGGCAGTCCACCAGAAGAAGGAGCCATTGTCCTGGAATCCATTGGGTACCACAAATGCAGCTGGCTAGAACAAAGTTCTTCAATTTGCTGGTTCAATGGTTGCCAGGCAATGGCCTGTTCACATTTTTATAAACAAATAAATAAAAGGAGGGGTAAGTGGGATTTCATTTGGCCCTATATATCCTCAGACTTTATCCTGACTCCTGAGTCTGAGCAACTTGCCCACAGAGAGGAGGTCAAGTTGCTTCAGATTCTTGCTCATCAACATATTTGTCTCTCCATGCTAATGTCTCTCCTGCTGTACCTTCTGGCTTGCCTACTCAATGATCACCAGGGTTGACTGTTCCTCCAAGACAAACAGCTGTGACACCATCCCAAGCAGCTTCACAGAAGCAGAACATAAGCTGTAAAATGAAACATGTTCTTTCTGAATCCTTGTTTTTTTTTAAAAAAGCTGCAGTTATGGTTAAGAATTGTTAAGAGATGCAAGATCTCGCCCGAGCATTGTAAAAATGACGCCAAGCATTCCTCAAACGGTGGAAGCTAAGCAAACAAAGGCTAACTAATCTCTAAAGCAACTTATGTCCGTCTATATATGTTATGTACTGAAGTTCTCACCCTGGGCCAGCAGGGGGATACTTTAGATAGTTTTCACTCAGGTCCACATATGCAAATAAGGAATTGAAAGTGACGTTCAGTGATTGGATAGTTACAGAAAGTTGTTACTGTTGCCTTGTAGTTGAGCTCTATAGAAGTAGGTTGGCTGAACCCTTCAGCTCAGTTCTGTTCTGGCCTGTGAATAAACAAGAGCTGTTTGAAGAATCGCTGTGTCGTCTGATATGTTCACCCACAACTTAACAGTATAAAGTCTAGTTTCACCCCTTATTATAAAAACAAACAAATAACTCTAGGGGGAAATCAACAGACACCTACTTCTTCCTTTGATTGGGCTACCCACAATCCTGCTTTAATTGTGTTTTTATCTTGTATTTTATTCTGTGAACTGCCCTGAGACCTTATGATGAAGGGCAGTATATAATTTTAATTAATAAATAAAATAAATAAATCATAATTAATCATACTGAGTGCCCGTGGATTGTAGTAAAAGAAATGTACAGCTGTTACCTACCTTTAAAAAATTTATAATAAGGAATCAGAAATTATTCCATATATAAGCTTTAGAACTCACAACTGCAGTGTGCAGGATGCATACATTAAGTTAAATGCACTCTTGAAATGGGACCTCAATCCATGCTTTTCTTTTAACAACCAGCAAATCAAATATTTAATTATAGCCTCTAGCTCAACAATCTAGGTTGCGTGTATAATAGCTGATAAACAGCTACTCAAGAACAATCAGAGTCAGTTCCAATTAATATATCATTAGAGCCAAAGGAATGAGAACTGCTTAATAAATGTAATAGGAGAAGCTTCATTTCTGACACTTCCACAAGAAATAATTTCTGAACACCTAACATTTTACGTAAGGGGGAGGAACCATATGAAGGAAAGAGGAATGAACATTGGCTCTTAAAATATTTTGTTTGTGTATCTTGATGCTTTACTTGATGCTTCCAGAACATCTTTAAGGGCAGCCCCACATACAGAGAATTACCGTATTTTCCACCCTATAGGACGCACTTTCCCCCCCGCGCCTGGGGGGGGAAAAATAACTTTCCCCCCCTTTATTTTCCCCAAAAAAACTAGGTGCGTCCTATGGGGCGAAAAATACGGTAAAATAATCTAGCCAGGATGTCACCAGTACATGAGTTACTATGGTAACAATATTCCTGTCCTAGAACATTTGTAGCTGGTAAAGGTACTCCTTGCCACTGAGGCCACTTGAGCCTCAGTGCATTTAGGAACAATGCCATTGTCTCAAGGGGACTGCAACCCCATCTAGAACATGCCATATACCCAATTCCTGGATATGAGAACCTCTGTCTTATTGGGATTCAACACACTGCACGGTCAGGGGAAAAAACAATGCTCTCCAGGGTTGTAAAGACTGCGAAGGGAATAATTGGGTGCACTCTTCCCACCTTGGATCAAATCTATGCTTCTAGGTGCCATAAGAAAGCTGCAGAGATAGTGCAGGATAGTGCACACCCCGGAAATGATCTCTTCCAGCTTCTGCCTTCTGGAAGAAGGTACAGGGTCATAAAGACTAGGACTAGCTGCCTGAGAAACAGTTTCTATCCAAATGCGATTTTGGTTTTAAACACAGTGTAAGGTAGTCTTTATGTGAGTATACTGTATTCAATTATAGGGTATCAGAGTTTTTAGGGGCTAACCAGGCTGGGAGAGCTGGGATAGCAGGCTTGTGGGTTTTTGAATGTCTGATGTAGATTTTTTCAATTTCATTGTTCTGTATGGGACAATGACAATAAAGATTACCGTATCATATCGTAAGCCCTCATTCAGCTCATCACTCTTATTCCCTTTACACCTTCCACCTGTTAGGTTATTGCAGAAAAGAGGAAGTCTATAGATGCATCACAGGTCCTCATCCAGAGCTCTCTCGCATCTCTGTTCAAATTACCCCAAATCCCAATCTTTCTATTCATGGGTGCTAATCTCTTGACAAGGGGAAGATGAATCAATCATACTGTAATAAATGGTCTCATTTTAATGTTTGCAGAATGTAGCATTTAATGGTAGGAGAGGTGTTGCTGCAAATTTCTACCACCACTGAAGCATGCAACTCTTAAATGGCTACTTTATATAATAAAGTTTCCGTAAACCGGTTTCTATTTTGTTGGAAAACAATCTTATCATTTCCACTGGTGGATTTAGTATGTCTCAGCATGGCATTCCTATACCGTAATACCATCTGCCATGGCTAGATTTATAGACATCTTGAAGAAGCGAAGCTGACATACTGTAAAGATTTATTTCAAATTGCCCTCTGAGAGATAGGTATGCAATGCTGCAGATCTTGTAAAGCAGCTAAGTACAGGGTAAAAGGTCTTGAGCAGAATCAAATATTCAGAAGTACTACAAGATAGTGCTGTGTTTGGAAGGGGTGGGAGGAGACCTCCACTTTAAGTAATAAAAAAAGCTGTCAAAATAGGGTTTTTTAAATAGCCAATTGCTTTCTAGTGGACATTTGAGCTCCCGTTTGGAGAAAAACAGGATAAGTCCTCTGAGTCAAAGCAGTAGGACAGGGCTTCCCCTTCATGCAGAGAGAAAGGAGATATTTCTGGCTTGAGGGGGAACATATTCAATTGGTTTAATCGAACAGGGAAGTTGTTTTGGAGAGTCTCTGCTGGTGTGGTTTCTGAACTCAGTTTTAGTTCAGATAGTTGCAAGCCTGAACCCACAGCTTATCAAGTGCTTCTTTGTACTCTTAATACTGATCATCAATCTAACCATTATCATCCACTAGCCTTCCTCTAAAGAACTGAAGTCTGTTGAGTTAAGCCTGTACTCTATGGTTGAACTGTATCCATCATTACTTCTCTGGGTTTCGCTTTGTTACATTATTAAAATACATATGCAGGTACCCAATAAGGACTGAGATGCTCAGTGGCCGTGAAATGCTTTCTAAGTGAGGAGGGAACTGAGGGAGGGCAGAGGTGGAACAGAGTGGCTCGAAGCCTAAAGAGGAAGCCCTTCACGCTGCCACATTTTGTTGCTGATCCCACACATACAGAACATACAGTGGTACCTCGGGTTAAGTACTTAATTCGTTCCGGAGGTCCGTTCTTAACCTGAAACTGTTCTTAACCTAAAGCACCATTTTAGCTAATGGGGTCTCCTGCTGCTGCCGTGTCGCCGGAGCACGATTTCTGTTCTCATCCTGAAGCAAAGTTCTTAACCTGAAGCACTATTTCTGGGTTAGCGGAGTCTGTAACCTGAAGCGTATGTAACCTGAAGTGTATGTAACCCGAGGTACCACTGTACTAGGGCAGGGAGAGGGCAAAATATTTGGTCTTTACTGCAAAGGTCACAAGTAATCAAATGAATAGTGCTATACTTTGTAAGCATCCCATGAACCACCCTTTTTATTAGCCTTTTTTCTCCTTCCCTGATCACCCCAGCTACAACAGTAAAGGTAAAGGTAAAGGTAAAGGGACCCCTGGGGTTGCAGTGCTCATCTCTCTTTATCAGCTGAGAGAGCCGGCGTACAGCTTCCGGGTCATGTGGCCAGCATGACTAAGCCGTTTCTGGAGTCTTGTCTAAATACAGAATGCAAACCTGTGCTTGCTTTGCCTGCAGTGCCTAGTGTCTATGCCATAGAGGAGGGGTGGGGAACCTTTGGCCCTCCAGATGATACTGAACTACAACCCCCATCATCCCTGGCCATTGGCCATGCTTGCTGGGGCTGATAGCAGTTGTAGTTCAGCAGCATCTGGAGGGCCAAAGGTTCCTCACCACTGCCATAGAGGAACCAACCACCACACAAAATGAAATCATCATGCTTATAATTGCTGGATATTATTGAATGGTCTCTTCCCAATGCAAAAAGCTGCACTGTAATGACAATCCTAACTTTTACATATGTTTCATAAACAGCTGTGCCACCAGGGTTTTCAGAGAATATGAAACACTTCTGCTTCATTTTTCATGGTGGCTTCTCTTCTATTGTACGTCTAAAATTAATTTCACACTGTTTTAAGCAAGAGTGCTGTGTGATGGTCCACAAACATAAAATGAATTCTACGTCTGATTCCTTTTTCCCAACAGTGAATGTGACGGAAATATGGTAAGAGCTGACAATATTTGCAGCTTTGTCAGCAGAGTAGGACCACAGCATCGAAGCTGCACAAATCGCCACAGAAAAGTATCCTTAGCATGAAGAGCTCAACATAGACTACAAACACACAGACAGAAGAGGAAAACACTAAAGACAGACAATAATAGTTTATATAAGAGGTCTATGCCAGGGATAGCCAATGTGGTCTCCTTGATATGTTGCTGGACTCAGCCTTAACCATCAGGGCCAATGGTCGGGTATGATCCAGATCAACATCTGGAGGGTACCATATTGGCTACCTTGTTATCCCTTTGTAAGGATTTGCACTATCCATCCAAAACTAAGACTGAAATTCCCACTTTCTCTGGCTTCAGTTTAGACAGCTGCAGCATGAGTTCCTGGCACAAGAGAAAGATGGATTTCAGCTAATCTTTATGCTGTACATTCTTCAGATTGTTGATTATGCCAGAAAGTTCACTTGCTGTCACTTGATCACGGAGACTCTGAATATACAGAAAATTAAGTCCCTGCTAGGATCTTGGCAATAAGGAAATTGCAAAGATGTTCATTTGCTATGTGCTCAGGTTTAAAAGAATTGCAGTGAATTAAGCCATTACAAGCATCTTGGCAGTAAGAAAGCTGCAAAGCTGTTTGAGGAATGAAAGTGAGGTAACTTTTGAGATGCTAATAGTTTCTTTCATACAAAAGCTTTTGCCATGTGAGAAAATGCGGCGTTGCTTGGAACAGAATTTTAAAATGAGCAAAACTGGCTTACTTGAAAATTGGCATACGTGAAGATTAAGGGTGCAGTCCTATCCACACTTACCTAGGAGAAAGTCTCATGGAACTCAGCTGGGCTTACTTCTTAGTAGATTTGTAAAGCACACTTACCTGGGAGCAAGTCCCACAGAACTCAGTGGGACTTACCGTATTTTTCGCCCCATAGGACGCACCGGCCCATAGGACGCACCTAGTTTTTTTTTTTTTTTGGGGGGGGGGGAAATCAAGGAAATTTTTTTGATCCCCCCCCCCCAGCCTGCAGAGGCTTTGCACAGCCATCCCCAAGCTAGAAGAGGGAGATGGAGCGCTCGTCTCCCTCTTCTGCCTTCAGGAACAGCCTCCAAACCTGGTCGGGGAATACCGGGATGGCGGCGATCCGCCTCCCCGCTATCCCTCCGAGCTTGTGGGGCTGGCGGTGGACAGGAGCTTGCTTCTCCCCACGCCAGCCTCCAAACCAGGTCGGGGAATAGCGGGACGGTGGCGCTCCGCCTCCCCGCTGTCCCCCGAGCTTGTGGGGCTGCCCGATATCTGACCGAAGCCCGGGGTGCGCTCCGGAGCGCGCCCCATGCTTCGCGCTGCAGGCTGCCGCCCGCAAGCCTTGCGAGCCCGGTGGGCACTCCCGCGGGCTCCCAAGGCTTGAGGATAGCTTCCTGAAGCCTGGAGAGCGAGAGGGGTTGGTGCGGACCAACGCCTCTCGCTCTCCAGGCTTCAGCACAAGCCTGCATTCGCCCCATAGGACGCACACACATTTCCCCTTCATTTTTGGAGGGGGGAAAAGTGTGTCCTATAGGGCGAAAAATACGGTACTTCTGAATAGACATTCATAGGCTTGTATTGCAAACTCCATTTTTAAAAAATACACTTATAGCAGAACCCTAGGCATGTCTATTGACAAGTCAGTCTCACTGAATTTAGAGGTAGCTACTGTCAGGCAAATGTATGTATGAATGGATACACATCCAGGAATAGAAGCTGATGGGGTAATGGAAGGAATTCCAGATGACTCTGTGGTCTTCCTTGACAGATTTAAGATGCCCAGCATATGGCAGAGTATTAGATAAGCTGCTACACCAAAGTTATTACAAAATAGCTGCTTAATTGCTCTCAAATGCATCCAATTGCTTGGTAGTTCTCCAGCCAAGAAATCAGTGAAACAAAACAGAAAGTTGTTATTAACTTCCTTATTTATTGATGCATAAACTAGGATGGCTATTTCCATCTGGACTATGAACTTAATTCTTAATTTTTGATAAGCTCAAAAGTTACTTTGG
Source organism: Podarcis cretensis (assembly GCF_951804945.1). Classification (NCBI taxonomy): domain Eukaryota; kingdom Metazoa; phylum Chordata; class Lepidosauria; order Squamata; family Lacertidae; genus Podarcis; species Podarcis cretensis. Next base: position 24,087,979 of record NC_137181.1, read on the forward strand.
ATTAAGTTATCTAAACTGTATTTGAATCAGTTGCTGGAACCAGGGTTATAACAGCATGAACTATTAGACAAAATTAACTAAAGCCCAGCTTTCAGTAATACCGTACTAGCCTGGAATATAAGCCTCACTTTCCCCCCAAATTCCAACTGTGAAAAGTTAAAGTGCGGCTTATATTTGCGACCTCACGGTATGCAGCCAGGAGCATGGGGCAAACAGCACCAGAAGGGGTGCCTGCCCCGCACACAGTCCCCGTCATCTCTCCCAAGGCTGGGATGGGAGAGCGAGGAAGGGGAAAGGCCACCGGCAATGCAGCACGCCCCCCCCCCCGGAGCAGCGAGGAAGGGAGCAGCTTATATTTTTCTCTTTCCCCCCCCCTCAAATTTTAAAGGTGCAGCTTATATTCAGGTGCGGCTTATATTCGGGCCAATACAGCACTTTAGACCTGCTCATATGAGCACATTAAGATGCCTTGTGCTGAACTAAGTTAAAGAGAATGTGTGGCCCTCCAGGTGTTGGATTTTAAATCCCCATTGGCTGTGGGCACCATGGCCAATGGTTAGAGATGATGCATAGCCACAGTTCCCTCATGCCCGATATGGCTTCAGTGCCATCTACAATCTCAGCCTTGCTAGATAAGATCCTTTTAACTTGACATGCCAGGGATTGATTTGTTCATAATTCCTGGGTAGTGGATGCCTAAGACTTCCTTCTATTACCATAACTTTTCTATTTTAAGCTACTTCGTTGTCAGCAACGTGAACAACTTACTTAGAGAGAGGCCAGGATCGGAAGAATGTCTAGAGAAAGGGGAGGCAACTTCTCAGTAACTTAAACTCCAAGTCAAAAAGTATTCAGGTAGTGTGATAACCACCAAAACTGCTTGCCTGCTATACAGTTCTATGTTGCCTCAGTAACATATTAAGTTCCAGTGATATGGGCTGACATGGATCATATCATTCTTTCCCATCCCAGTGTGGCTCCCCACCCACAACTGGCCCACTAAGGTGGACATGAGAAAAACAGTTGTATCCTGCATGATGCCAGGGCACCAGAGCCAAGTGAGCCACAGGGGAGGTTTTGCTGCAACTACCCCACCATCATCTCCATCACATATGAAGTAGGCATAAACCAAATTGCAAGAATGAATGCGACAAATCACTGATTCTGGACCATTCACGAGGTTTCTCCCTCATAATATAGCTGATGGAAATGTTTAGGATTGGTGAGCATGTGAGACAGGGTATTCTCAGTGGTGGCCCCACAGTTGTGGAGATTTGTCCTGTTAACAACCATTTGGCTGATTCATCTGGCATTCAAGAAGGCCTTAAATATGTATTATTTTACTAAAAGAGAATTCTAGTGATTTAAGTCATTATCTCTTTGCACATCTATGTCTGTATCCATTCAGTGCTTCACACTCTGCCTGCAGTTCTTTTTTTATTTCTCTTTGTACAGTATATTACTTTGAAGGGTTTAGCCCTGAAAAGCAACTAAATCATAGTGGAAATAAATAAATCAAAAGTACTAGTTTAGGGCCTCCCCAATTCACTCTCTGTTTCCCTAACCCCTTGTCTGCACCCTGACCCTTTCCAGTCTTGATTCTCCATAACTGTCCCACTCCCAAGCTTCTCTAACAGATTTGAAGTGTAAGGGCAAGCTCATTGTGACTTTGTGTGCTTTGGCCTCGTGTAAAAAAAAGTGCTGGTTTTTAACCTTGGCTTTTATCTCATTTCCTGGGGTAAGTTCAAGCATGTGGTCCTTGGGATGCTGCCAGGCAGCCAAAAGTAGATATTAAAGAAGTTCAGATTTATTTATAAAAAACTCATTTTGGTTTGTCAACAAATTCTCCCTTGCAGAACATACTCCCACACAGCATTAGCAAATCACATAAGAATATCTGCCTCTCCACACCAGATAGGAAAACATTTGCCTTGCTTTATGTAGCCTGGTTAGCCATCTAAGGTATTTTACATGAAATCTTTCCTGTGAGCTGAAGGAGCCTCTGACACAGCACATGCTTTGGCCCCTGGCATTTACTTCTCTGTAACACATCGGTGATGGGGTTTTTTAAAATCCTGCTACAAATAGTAGGCTGAACTGTCATTCAAATCATCCAGCCTCTCACAGGGGAAACTAGCAGGTCAGAGAGAAGCTGACATTCTAGTCTTCTATGTGCAGGGGGTTAGACACACACACACACACACACACACACACCGTATTTTTCCATACATAAGATTTTTTTGCTTTAAAAAAATTGTCAAAAATTTTTTGGGGGGGTCATCTTATACACAGATGGTATAAGGGGGTTTGGGTTTCGGCTCTGGTGTGAATGGCCTGGGCTCAGGTTTGAGTATGGGCTCTGGCTCAGGCAGCCTGGGCTTTGGTGTGGGTGGCTCAGGCTCTGGCCTGATTTCTTAATTGGGGTTTAAAAAATAGGGGTTATCTTATAGAGTGTTGTCAGGGAACTGCCATCGGAAGAGCAGGTGGTGGAAGGGCTCAAGGAGGTTAGGAGAGACTTAACAGCAGAGGAAGGAACCAGCAGGGGGAGAGAAGGAGCTCCGAGGGAAAGGGAGTCGGAAGAAGGGCTCTGGGACACTTCCAGCGAAAACAGTGAGGAGGTTTCAGGACCTCCTATAGGGACACCCACACCTCGCCGGAAACTGTCACGCCGAGAGTCCAGAAGGCGCGTTTCCGTTAAGGAGCTTTTATGTTGGAAGAGATTCCGCAAACGCCCACTGTCGGATTCTGCCAGCGACTAAGGGAGCCATGCTTAAGGGCTCCGCTAAAGACAGAGTTTTGCTAAGCTGAGCAAACCCTGAGGGACTAAGCTTTTTACGCACAAGCAGCTCATCATCCCATCACAAGTGTCTTATACACAAAAAAGGCAGTGTGTGTTAGGCCTGGGTGATATATTGGTATATCGCCCAGGACTGGTATAAGTAGCAGATCGCGATGTCGGTTTCACTCAGTGGTATATCGCTGGTGAAACCGCCATTGTTCCAGAGTCCCTCTGCTAGCAGCCTCTGCTGGAGGGAGTCGAAAGAGTTCCTTCCTCCAGCGGGCACTGCTAGCAGAGGGACTCAGGAGTGGTGGCAGTTTCACCAGCGATATATTGCTGACTGAAACTGCCACCCACTCTGCCCTCATACGATGGAAAGGGAGAAACAAGCTGTCTCAGCAAGGCACCAATACAGCTTGATCCTCCTTCTGCATCTTTAAACTGCTCGACTGAGGAGTGTGCAGCTGCCCTTGCCTTAGTCAAGCAGTTAAAGGGAGCCCCCAGCCCGGCACTGGCTCCCGCAAGCTGGCAGCAGTGGGGGCTCTGTGAAACTGCTCAGCTGAGGGGAGCGCAGTTGCCTCTCCCTGCAGCAAGCAGTTAAAGGAGTCCTGATGCTCTGCATGCGAGCAGCAAGAGGACCGGGGCTGTTTCAGCTGGGGGGGGGGGCTTTCCTACCCCCAGCTGAGTGGTGCAAACCAGCTGCATTGACCCAGCCTGTGAGCCTGGGTGAAATGGCCTCAGCTCTCAAGGTGAGAGGTGTGGGCAGTTTCACCCACTGTCTTGTGGGTAGAAGCCAATGCATCTTGAATCAGAATACTTGGCGTGCACCATGTTCCTGGAAACTGTGTTGGTCCATATGTATATCACTGTTGGTTCAGATGAGTAGGTTGAACAGCACTTGGGGCCGACCTTCTGTAACAGAGCACCAACCCTCTTAAGTAATATAGTTTCCCACCCACTTCTGCTTCATGTTATTGCTGAAAGAAGCAGCTACTAAGAAACCTCCTAAGAACGACAATGGGAAAGTCTTCACTCTCTACCATTTCTTACAGTTCAAGGAGGGGTGGGGGAGCTCAAAGCTAGGAAATACAAATATAGTACCAGGTGGCTTTGGTCAAGATGAATGAAATCATAAGGAGTGCTGCAGCGGAGATCCATTGCTCTCTTGGGAGAGGAGACAGCAGATATCTATGTGGGTCTGCTTCCCCTCCTTTCCTTCTTCCTGTTCAGTTCTGCCTCCTAAACAAGGAGCTAAGTTTAGCACCTAAGCAAAGAGCCTGTGAATACATTTACTCTAAAATATCAATCAGGGCTGGGAGTTCACTCAAAATCACTTTGTATATGGGGTGAAAATGGGGGAATCAGAGCATGATGCAGCTTCCATGCAAGAAGACACTGAGTAGCATCCTTAATGCAGTAGCCATTTCAGCTTTTAACTGTGCCTTATATAATTTAAGTGTTATATTAGATTGTCAGTCAAATATTTGGAATGTATATGGGAAAAACTTGGATGAGGGATTGCTGAGCCCTTGCATAATAAACAAGTTTGTTTCCCTATCTCTATCTGGTACCATACAATAACTTTTCTCAGAGTTCCAACACGCCTTTCATCCCAGGTTCACTGGGCACAAATAACAAGCCCCCTCTCCTGTATCTCCTGCCCTCTTCATTCACTGCCATCACATGTTCCTTCCTACAGCCTATATGCTTATCTTATTGCTGTGCATGCTGCACAATGCACAACTTCCCTGGGCCATACTTCCCATATAAACACCCTCAGGGTGGTTCGCACAGTAAAACTAAAACAAATATAATATACTAAACAAAAATGTAAAAACATGAATAAACTGGGAGCATTAAAAACAAGCACAGCATAATTATTAAACAGTTGAACAAAGAAGAAATTGCTTTTGCCTGGTACTGAAAATTTATCTGAGGAGGCACCAGGTAAGCTTCCTCAGGAAGAGAACTCCATAAATGGGGTGCCAACACTGAGAAGTCTCTCTCCTCAGTTGCCACCTGCCTCACTGCTGATGGGAGAAATGCCTCAGATAATGAATGGGCAGGGCGATGTGGAGGTGATGCTCTGATATCCTGGTCCTAAGTCATTAAAGGTGCATTCCTGTCAGGCCTTTGGGACAGATGTCCAGGACACCACTCAGCAGCAAGAGCTGAAGGGCCCCTGAACACAGCAGGGTTGGCTTGCCACATTTTGAAGAAATACACATTGCATGCAAAGTGCCTAGCTGCACCAGTGCAACTCATGCAGGGCTTTAAATGCAAGAACTGCTGCAACCACAGCTTCTTGTTTCTCTGTGCTCCTCACAATCAGATCACAAAGGCAATATAATAAATGATTTAATATTGTTTTTCTAATTCACCCTGCCTAGTCTGCCTATTTATTTGACTGATCTATTGTTTTCCCAGCATCTAGAACTTCAAGAGGTTATGTTCAGACATGAGGTAAGAGAAAATCTGTGTCTTGGTTCCTGGGCAGAAGCTCTCCATGTTAAAGCCTGCCCCTTCTGAGAATGCAAACCATGTTATTCAGCCATATTCACATATCACCTTCCCTGAACCTGTGTGGATAGGGATCAGTATACAAGCCCTACCCTTTCGAATCCTCATGCACGTCACCCTGCATGAAAAAAGGGGTGGCCTCCCTTGCCCCATGACCAATGTCTACTCAGGTTCTGGTTGTCTTGGCCTTGGGAATGGGGCAAAGAGCAACCCTTTTCCAGAAGCAGCAGAATCAAATCCAAGAAGAGAGCAACCTGGGGGTGAACATGACCTCTAAAAATGTTAACTTATTTAAAGATAACTATGAGAAGTGTTGGTCAGAAGTGAAAAAAGATCTTGAAATTTGGTCAAACTTAAAGCTTTCCTTACTTGGACGAATCACTGTCATTAAGATGAATGTATTGCTGAGAATGTTGTTTTTGTTTCAATCACTGCAAATCATAGACAAGATGGATTGTTTCAAGAAGTGGCAAAGGGACATTTCTAGATTTGTCTGGCAGGGCAAAAAGCCCAGAATTAAATTTAAGATACTTACGGATGTGAAAGATAGAGGGGGATTTGCCCTGCCGGACCTTAAGTTATATTATGAAGCAGCAGCTTTTTGCTGGCTGAAAGAATGGCTACTTCTTGAAAACACAGATATTTTATATTTGGAAGGGTATGATAACGCATTTGGGTGGCATGCATATTTGTGGTATGGAAAGGTTAAAGTACATAAGGCATTCAAAAACCATATTGTCAGAAAAGCATTATTTAATGTCTGGACTAAATACAAAGATGTATTGGAGAATAAAACCCCAAGGTGGTTATCGCCAATGGAAGCAAAGGCCTTGAAAAGACTTAATATGGAGACTAATTGGCCAAAGTATTGGGAAATTTTGGAACAGGAGGGTGATAAATTGAAATTGCAGAGTTATGAAAAACTTAAAGATAAGGTGCGAGATTGGTTACATTATTTTCAAGTAAGAGAGGCCTATAATTTGAATAAAAAGATTGGTTTCCAGGTGGAAAAATCAAAATTAGAAACAGAATTGTTAGAACCCAATGCTAAGATACTATCAAGAATGTATAACTTGCTGTTGAAATGGAATACTGTGGATGAAAGGGTAAAATCTGCCATGATCAAATGGGCACAAGACGTTGGACATAATATTATGTTTGCTGACTGGGAACAGTTATGGACCACTGGAATTAAATTTACGGCATGTAATGCCTTAAGAGAGAATATTATGAAAATGATGTACAGGTGGTACATGACCCCAGTCAAGCTTGCAAAAATTTACCACTTGCCCGATAATAAATGCTGGAAATGTAAAGAAACTGAAGGTACATTTTTTCATCTATGGTGGACGTGCCCAAGGATTAAGGCTTTCTGGGAAATGATTTATAATGAAATGAAAAAGGTATTTAAATATACCTTTCTAAAGAAACCAGAGGCCTTTCTCCTGGGCATGGTCGGCCAATTGGTGCCAAAGAAGGATAGAACTTTTTTTATGTATGCTACAGCAGCAGCAAGAATTCTCATTGCAAAGCACTGGAAGACACAAGATCTGCCCACCTTGGAAGAATGGCAGATGCAAGTAATGGACTACATGGAAATGGCAGAAATGACTGGCAGAATACGAGATCAAGGAGAAGAGCAGGTGGAAGAAGATTGGAAGAAGTTTAAAATCTACTTACAAAAACATTGTAAAATTTTTGAATGTTGAGAACATTGAAATGAAACGAAGGGGTTCTAGTGAATAAGGCAAATAAGGGTATGAAAGAAGGGATAGATATTGGACGAAAATTTGAACAATATAAATACGTGAAGGAATTCTTAAAGGATAAGAGTAAAGAATGAATTTGCTAAATTAACTTTAAAGTGGAATACAAGAAAGGAAGGCGGGTGGAAGTCAGGAAAATAAGGTTATGAAGGATATGAATTTGAAAAGAATCCTTTTTGTTTTTTCTCTTTTTTATGTTAAACTTTTCTTAAGTTTTTTTTTATGTTTGTAATATTTTCCTTGTTCTGGTTTTGGTTGTGTTTTAATTGTTTGTTTTTGTTGTTTATGTTTGTTGTTCTATTGGAAATTTTTTCTTTGTAAAATTTAATAAAATATTATTAAAAAAACAAAAACAAATCCAAGAAGAGAGCAGATTTAAAAGAAACACCTTGGAGAGTAGCAGAGGTCCTGTCTCAGAAGTCTTCTCCTATCATACAGTCCCACATTAAAAACACAGTGACTTTTGCAGTCCCATTCCATTTGGCAAGCTCTTCCACTTCAGGTGAGTTACATGTGAGAAGCACTGCCCCAGGGGCTTTATGTCCATGTGCATAGCTCGGTCTGAATTGCGGGATACCCAGACAGTAGATAACAGGGAGAGCAATGAGAGCACAGTCCCTAGCTCTGCCAACTGTGAACGCCACAGACACAACTGATATCTTTCCAGAGAAACAAAGGAATTCCTTAAGAATTGCCTAAGTTTCAAGGATGCCTGGGGAAAATAGGTAAACACGTAGTCATTTTTCTTACTTAAGCGGTTATTCCAAAAAAGATGGGAAGGTAGCAAACAGGTGGCATGTGTTGTTCACGTGCTTTCAAATAGGCAAACATGTCTGCAGATGCTGGCACCATAGAACCCCTTGAATTTAGGGGTCTGGTGTAAGCTCGCAGTTGCAACTCCTGCAACACATTCAACATGCAGCTTTAATTAATCCTGCCAACATCTGGAGACCCAAAGCTGCAGAAAGGCTGATACAGTGGTACCTCGGGTTAAGTACTTAATTCGTTCCGGAGGTCCGTTCTTAACCTGAAGCACCACTTTAGCTAATGGGGCCTCCTGCTGCTGCCGCGTCGCCGGAGCACGATTTCTGTTCTCATCCTGAAGCAAAGTTCTTAACCTGAAGCACTATTTCTGGGTTAGCGGAGTGTGTAACCTGAAGCGTATGTAACCTGAGGTATCACTGGGACTAGGAATAGCCAATGTGGCGCTCTCCAGTTAGAGCATTTTTAGCTCCCCTGCTACCGTAGGTGCAAGGAATGTTTGCTGAACTACAATTCCCATCATCCCTGGCCCATTGTTCACGGTTGCTAGGGCATATGGGAGTTTTCATTCAGCAACATCTGGATGACCAAAGGATTACAGAAAGTACCTTATCCTTTAATGTCGGGTTTTAAATTATTATGTCAATACATTTTTATTTTTTATTTTCTGGTATATAGGATATCAAACGAGGTGTTCAGTTCCCATCAGCCCTTGATCATTGGCTATGCTGGCTGGGCTCAACAGGAGTCAGGAGTCCAACAACATCTGTGCAGTACCTCATTGGTCAATCTTACTATAAATATAATCATCATCATCATCATCAAATTTATTACCCAGCCTTCACCAGCAAGTCCCAAGGCAGGTTGTAAGAATGTAAAATTCAGAATTAAAAACAGTTAAAATGAATTACAGTCACAGGAACAGGCAGCTACAACACCTATGCTACACAATGGTAGACCTAACAACTATGCTGCCTTTGACCTAGTGCATATTCTCATGCAAAGTTGCCTGGCATCCTGAATCGGACCATAGTCTACTCTGCCTGGCAGTGGTCCTTCATGGTCTTGGCAGAGGTCTTTCCCTCCCTATCACTCCTTTTGCTTAGATACATCCCATCCAACACCAGCTTTATTTCAGCCTTACCTGGCATGGAGAAGTTTTTGCTGGAATTTCGCTGGCGGATGAGAAGCTTCAATAATTGGGAGGGAAGTCTCTCTCACACACAAATCAACTATACGCTATGTAATACCAAACCAGACTATACGCTATGTAATACCAAACCAGAACCCTAAAAAGCATCCTCATCACAAGGCAACTAAATCACCAGCAGTTACAAGGGAAAGAGGCAAACAGCTTGGGGGAGATCACTAAGCATCTGTTCTCCATCAGGGGTAAAATCTATAAACAACTCTGACAGCTTTATGATGTCCAGAGCTCCTTATCTGACAATCACTGGTGGATACACCAGTTTAACAGGGATTTTTCTCCATAAGAAGAATTGCCATCTTAGAATATAGGTTATATTTTGCGCAAAAAAATAAATAAATAACAGAAACTTGTTTTATCTGGATTTGATTTATAATCCTCCTGGATCTCATTAGCAACTCTCCTAAAGTAGTAGCAAACTCAAAGTACATGGAGCCCTCTTCGTGTTTACATTCCACAACAGAGTTGAGCTAAAACCCTTCAGCAATCTGTGCTGCCATACATTCCCTGCAGAGTCCAATGTTGTGCAGTGGACTAAGCGTAGCCTTAGGGTATGTCCACATTACCACCTAACTCCATATCCAGAATACAGTTGTACATTGGTTCTTGAACAGAATGTGTTCCAGGAGTCCATTCAACTCCTGGAACAGTTCGAAAACCAAAGCACAGCTTCAGATTGGCTGCAGAAGCATCCTGCAGCCAATCGGAAGCCACGCCGGATGTTCGGCTTCCGAAAATTGTTCGAAAACCGGAACACTCATTTCCAAGTTTTGATTGTTCTGGAGCCGATTCATTCAGGAGCCAAAGTGCTTCCAAGGTATGATTGTACTCCCATGGCTGGTTTTTGAAGCCATATTCACACAACATTAGCCACAATCCATCTCTCTCTTGTAGTTATTAGACAAAAGTTAGTTTGATGAGATTTTTCACACGCCAGCTTCATTCTGATTAGAAAACAGTGTTCACTTTGTACTTCAGAATGGTGTGCACATTTGAGACTGCTGACGCACATGGGCAGAGAAGCGCACATGCGCAACATAACCCCTTAATGAAAAGGTGTTCCAGGGTCAGGGTTGTCGTGGCAACAAAAAAGGTCATGCAGATTATCTCTGCTCCGTCTCTGATGTGAACAACCCCACGTAAATGTGGCTTGAAACACAGTGGGCGGGGGGAATGTGCCTTTGCTGATTTTTTAAAGCAGCTAATGTGAACATAGTGCTGCTGCAGTGGACAGCTTTGCCCATTGTTTACTGCTAAGATCTGGCCTCCCTCTCTGACCCCCAGCCATCAACCTTTGCTTCACCAGCGCTACTGAGGGGAAACCTCTGTACATTACAGAAGCAAAAGGTGTGGACAAGTGGGGTTGTTCTGTGTCTATTTAGAGAAAAGTGAGGTTTATGGATGAAATGGTACTCAGCAAAATAGAATGGAAATTGTTATAAACTGTTGAGACAGGCAAACACAGGAACAAAAGAAGACCATTAGTACTGTCCACTCCAGGGGTGGGGAATCTCTGAGTCTGGCCCACCAGGCCTTAACAGTGCTCAAGAAGGTTCATTGGTTCATAGTTGGGGTTTCCAGGAAAAACACAAAGTACAATTTTAGCTCTTTAAAGCCTGGTCTCTTTTTGTCCTTTTTGTCCTAGCTCTGTTTGTTAACTGAGCAATATCATCTGCAGTATAGGCTTTACAGAAGTACTAGGAAACGGAATATACCTAGGGTGCTCAAGTCTTTAGCATGTACATCAGGCTACCTGGAAGCACCATATTGAAGAACTGGCACAATATTCTAAGAGTGAATCTCAGCTTGAAATATCTTACTCTTTTATTAGGCATTCTTCCACCTATGAAGACGACATTTTTTCCTTCTTATATCCTAATAAAGGGTTGGTTATATCCTCCCCGCAAATAATAACACCTAGTCTTAGCAATGTTAATTGCAGGAAATATCTTTTCCAAGCAGGAAGCGGAATTTTTGTATTAAAAATGTTTGCAACTGACTACAGTGAAAAATGTTTGCTGTCAAACTGCACCAGCAAGAGAGTAGAATAAATAAATTCTTTGAAATGAAAAACTAAGCAATCTGGCTTCAATGCCCAGTTTGTTATCGACTCATGTCAGCGACCACATTCACCAAAAGGAATTACAAATGAAGCTTCTTATACGTTTGCACAATTTTGGTGTGTGTACACACACACACACACACACACACACACACTTTCTGCCGTGCAACCTGCAGCTGGAAGGATGAAAGAAGAAGACTTCACTGTATTCTTAGAGCACATTCTCACTAGGTGCTTAGTTATTAACTTTTATTCATTTTTTTGAGCTGCCCAAGATCTCAGCTAAGTTTAGCTCATGCACCACAGTTTTGCTGCCCTTGCTATTTTAAATAAGTTTCCAGCAGGAGAGTTGAAGAGCAAAGAACTGTGCAACTGAGTGAAACTGTTGACCTCTTTCTGGAAAGAATACAGCACTTACCTACATTACAGTATGCAAAGCTGAAGAGCCACACAAACAAAAGAACTGGAAGAAGCATTTGCTGGCATTCAGAGAGGAAATACTGCATAAGCAGTTGCTAATAAGCATGCAAGCCTGATGTGTTACCGGCTTTTCAATTGGACTAAAGCTTGGCTTACAAATCTAGGTGACTGAAACAAGTAGGGGGAAATTGTTTGTTTTTTAATTTATTTAATCAATTTTTCGATACAAACATCAACCGCAAAAGACACATACAACAAAAACCATAATAACAGTAGTAACAAAATTTGACAATTCAGATTTGGATACACTGATATACCTATGACTACATATTTTTAAACAATATTTCCCCACCTCTCTCTGCTCCCTCTGCTTCCCACCACTATCCGCCTTATCGCTTAAATATTAGTTCTTTTTGCTTCTAATATAGCACGGTACACCCATATATTTTTTTTGACCCCTTGAAATCTCCCACGTTTCCGGAATATAATTTAGAATTAAATTCAGTTCCCCTAAGTAACAATTTCTTTTTATTACTCTTGCTATAAATATCCTCACCTCGCACCAAAATGATCTTATCATTGGACAGTTAATCAACATATGTATTAAGTTCACATTCTTACTTCCACATCTCCAGCAAATGTCTGCGCTTGTTATTTTCTTCTGGTATAGTTTTCCTGAAGTCCAGTGGACTCTGAATATTATTTTCTGTTGAAGAAGTCTGTCTTAGATCCATAGAGGCTATTTCTGTTGATTTTATACTTGAGTCCCATATATCATTTGTTATCTGTACTGAGCAGGGGGAAATTGTAGGCCCATGTGTGCCCACAGTGGACGGTGTATTCTGTTGCATTCTGACGTGGGATGCTTTTGTCCCTGTCAACGTAGTGTTAGGGGGTTTGGACCAGAGGTTCAGACTGTGGCTCTATGCACCAACAAATCCGCTCTTGAAAGATTGCAAGGAAGAGCACAGTTGTGATCTGAACACATGGCAAAAGCCACACACAGTTACTTCATCATGGACAGAATTCAGGCTAACCTGGGCCTAAATCTAAGTCAGGCAATTAAACTGGCCCTAACCTAGCCTTAAAAAAAGCAATGTGAAATGAGGGTGGTCCCTGAAGAATGGCAAGCAGTGTTTCAGCTGTGTCCTTTTTTTGTATAAGTAAATACTAATCCAGTGCACAAGCCTCGTGTTCTGAGACTCTGCATTGCTGAACTTGATATCCTGCAGACTGGACATAAAAGCATAGGCAGTAATTAAAGTGCCCCATGACACTTCTTAAGAGAAAAGCGGCACTAATCCTGGCTTCCAAGCCTGAGACTAATTAAGATAAATAACAGGCTTCTTTCTACATTAACACAAAAAAGAAGCTTCTGATAAATGAGATTTGGTTCTTAACCTAATACCACACAAATAAAGGCCATTTCCCTGCTGCATTCCAGGCAGAATTTAAAGTCTTGGGAAATCCACGGAGGAGTTCAAAAAATTGAGTTGGGCATACAACAATTAATATATATTTTAACACAGGTGTGGGGGAATAGTGTGCAGATCCTCAGTTCCCTCACCTCTCGCTGACCACTTTGGCAGGTGGGCAAGGCAGCTCACCTGCCAATCACCTGACTTTCCTATGATACCTGGTGACCCAACTTCAAAGGGAAAGGATCAGGAGAGCACACTTGTTTCTTTCTTTTCTTCATCTGCAGCCCAGCTTGAATTCAAACCAGCTTGCAGAAGAAGATCCCTGGAAAAAGGGGCTTGCAATCAGTGCCAATCAGCTGATCAGTGCTTACTGAGGACTTTGTTTTTGACAGTGCTTGGCTGCAGTCCAGAGTTTCCCAAGCGCAACTGGTCCCAATGAGGCCTGCAGTCAACGCTGATCAGCTGGTCAGCACTGACTGCAAAAGCTGCTTTCCGCGGAAGCAGCTCCACTCGGTTGCTCCGACTAAAGCACACTCTAAGGCTCTCAAATGTTCCTTTGCAGCTACTTTTTTACACACACACACACACACACACACACAACCATAATTCTCATATATTGTATCTTTAGCAGTTGCATACAACAAAGCAATCAAAGTAAATATATAAAATATTACTTAGCGATGCACATTCAGCAATGATGTTATATAGGGGGCACAAATAACAGCCATTGATTTATCTGCCCCACACCTGACGTCATATATAATGGCAGACATGGGAGGCAAGTGGAGGTGGGTCCAGGAAAAACTGCTTTGCAGGCTAAATAAGGATCCCTGCCAGATCCAGTTTGACCTGCAGGCTGGAGATTTTACATGCCAAATTTAACACACAAAGGTTTTTCTTTTAATAACCATTGCATAAAATGTCGTGGGTGGAATCTGTACTCTTTGCTTTGCCCTCTTGCAGCTACACCTCTGGCAAGTTATGAGAAAAAGCAAAGTGTCTCCTAGTGGATTTAAGGAACAAGCAGTCAGATCTCGCACGTGACCTTGGATAAATGGCAGTCTGTCAGTAATCTCTGAAGCAGGGTGAAAAGCAGAAGAGAAATCCTGGCTTCCGGAGGTGGCGCGTCCGGCAATGGCTGCCCTTCTCTAACTGTGAGGAGGGAGCTCCGCAGAAACGGGTCGTCCGCTACAGCGCAGCGGAGACCCACACCGGAAAACCGCAGGCAGCGTATGCCTGTGGCCATGGGACTTGGTGGGCACCTGGAGCGCTCCCCGAAACGTAGAAGGGACCTCGTAAGAGGTCTCGGAACGTGGAAGGGGGTGCGGTGCTGTGAGTCAATCGCTCTTTCTGTGGAGTGAAGCTGCGAAGCTGCTGTCGGAGAGCGCTGTCCTCTTTTCCTGGAACTATTCGGCTGGAAATCAACAACTCGTGAGTAAGAAGGAAAGAAAGATTTGGATGCTAAATTTTTGCTAATTCGGCTAAAAACGAGAGACTGACAAGGACTTAAAGGCCTCAGATGTGAGGAACCCAGGCTAAAAACTGTTGTTATGGATGGGGGGACATTTGGAAGGGACAGAAACCGGGGCTGGGGGGGTGGGAAAGGAGAATTTGTTTTTAAATCTTTATGACTTTTGTGTTTGATTATTATGACCTATTTTTAAGATTAAAGGGAAATTCGTGGAAGGAACTCGAGACGACCTTAGGAAAGGCTTTAATGTTTTATAAGAAAATTGGATAAGTAAAATCTGGCTAAGTAAATGGTTTTTTTTTAAAAAAAAAAACAAAACAAAACATATTTATATAGATATAGTAATAATATGCAATGGATGAGAGATTTGAATTTGCTGAGTTAATGTAACTGAACTAGGATGTATGAAGGGGGGATGGGGGGAGGTCAAGAACTGGGGTTAGGAAAGTAAGGTTATGAAATTTTTATACGTGTTGTCTTTGTCTTTGTGTGTGTATGTTTGTCTTTATAAAATGTGAAAATTTAATAAAAATATTAAAAAAAAACAAAAAAAACGAGAGACAAAACCAGGAAGTCCGTCTCTTGCTACTGCTTAAAGATATAAAGCAAAGACTTTGAAGCTTGGAGCCTCTGAAGAGGCGCTAATAGGCAAGCAATTCTCACATCTTACATCTATTTAAGCTGCTTTAGGATTCAATTTGCTAAAAGTTTAGTTTGGAATACAAACCGTTTGATACCTGTTCCGTTGGATTTACAAATTGATTAAGAATCCCTGGTAGTGGGACTGCCTGGACAACAGAGCTGTCAGATTGCAAGACTTCGATATTTTGTTGCTGAAGGTATTATTAACTGAGCTTTAGTGGAACTGTTATACTGAACTGTTACATTTTGCACTTATTGAGACACTGTTACTTTTGAGACCAACTCTGCTAAACACAACTAAACTGAAGATCTTTTGGGAAACCAAAGGCTGTTTGGACTGTGCAAAAATTGGGGAAAACTTTAAAGATTTAAACAAGGAGATTTATAAATTTGATATATCCCCGATCTTAAAGGTGGGCTCCCTCTAGAGGACTTTGGATTTACAACTACATTTGACTGTCCTTTTGGTTTATTTTCCTCCTAAAACTTTGTTATATGGGCTTGTGGATTCCCATGGGAACATACTCAATTTGACCTTGACTTGCAGATAAACTTGGAATGAGTGGCACTGCGAGACAAACAAGAGCGGCTAGAGGAAAAAAGCAAGCAACTTTGACTTTAGTTTCGCAGCCACGAAGATCATCTGCCCCCAATGTTTTGGAACTAAAGGGAGCTGAACAGCTGCCGGTAGAAGAAATGGCATCAGGGGGATCTGCTTCAGTATTAGACAAAATATTAGAAAAATTGGAAGGCCTAGATAAAAAAGTGGATGAACAAACGGCTAAGATCGATCAGACCAGAGATTCTGTCAACAAATTAACTGAGCAAGTCGCATCAAATGTACAAGCAATTGGCAAGTTAACTGAATCCACTGCAGAAAACCGGAAATTGGCAGAGGAAGCTTTCCAGAAAACTGAGGCACTGGAGCAGGAGGTAAGACCACTCCACAAGCAGGTCGGGGAACAGCAGGCCTACTTGTCTATGATCGAACTTCGGGCCCGGGAAAATAATTTAAGATTGAGGTGTGTGCCAGAACTTGAATCTGAACAAGGAAATTTAATTGACTTTCTGACAAAGGAATTTTCTAAGTGGTGGCCCTTGAAGGAAGAAGAGGACTTTAAAATTGTGACGGCTTTTAGACTTGGGAAATTGACAAGGAAGGACAAGCCCAGAGACTGTTTGATCACTTTGAGATCCAAGGAGGAAAGAGACAAGATATTAGGACTACACTATGGAAAGTCACTGGAAATTTTGGACAAAAGAGCAGAGATTTACAAGGATATTCCTAGACAACTTCTGGACCTTAGATCCACCTATCTTGAACTAACAAGGTTGCTGAGGAGTAATTCAATTATTTTTAGGTGGGAATTTCCACAAGGACTATCGTTTACGTTTAGAGGGAAGAAGGTGAAAATAAAAACAGCTGAAGACAGAGACAAATTCTTGAATATTTATGGAGAGGACCTTCAGAAAGGGATTGGAGAGCCTTCAGGGGCTGGACCATCCCCTGCATCTATACCTACACCCTTGGGGCCTGAAGACCAGGACAAAAATATACCACCACTAGAGAAATAACAGATTTACTCAGGATGTCTCTGCAACTTTTGAGTTGGAACATAAATGGTGCCAACATCCCTGAAAAAAGGAGAAGGATATTCCACATTCTGAAAAAAGAACAATTGGACATTATTTGTTTACAAGAAACACATGTGACTAGGCTTCATAGAAAAGTGCTAATAAATAAAAGATTAGGCCAAGAATTTATCTCTTCTGACCGAGTTAAGAAAAGAGGCGTGGTGATTTATGCAAAAGAGAGCCTGTCACCAAAATTTCTATTCAAAGATGAACAAGGAAGAATTCTGGCAATTGAGATTCAGAACCAAGGAGAAAAGTTTTTGATATTAGGAGTTTATGCGCCAAATGACGGAAAATCGGAATTCTACAAGAAGTTGCATGAGATAATGCTGGACTATCTGAACTATGACAACATCATTATGATGGGAGATATGAACAGCGTGGTATCAACTAACATGGATAAGCCACACAGCCAAAACATAACAAAAGAAGGCAGACTACCTAAAACATTCTTTGAATTCACTGACAACATGGACTTGATCGACATCTGGAGAACAAAGAAGCCCCTAGGAAGAGAGGGAACTTTCTTTTCTGAAGCCCAATTGACCTGGACAAGAATCAACCAAATTTGGACAACTAGAGGCCTGGCACCTAAGATAAAAAAAATGGAAATCTGCCCAAAGACTTGCTCCGACCATTGCGCTGTAAAGATGGATACGAGACTAACTCCAACCGGCTCCTTCAGATGGAGGATGAACGACAACTTGTTTAGAGATCAGGAGATTATTAAAAAGGCCCAAAAAGCTTTGAAGGACTATTTTGAGATTAATCTGAACACTATGGTGGAAAAAAGAACCGTCTGGGATGCAAGCAAGGCGGTTATGAGGGGGTTTCTGATACAACAGAACACTATAAGGAAAAAAGCACAGAATGAGAAAAAAGACAAGATTTTGGAGAAAATTAAAGAAGGTGAGAAGAAATTAAGATCTAAACCGAAATCAAAGGAGATTCTAAGAGAAATTAAACTTTATCAAGCTCAATATTCCAAACTGATAAATCAGGAAGTGGAATGGAAAATTAAGCTAATGAAACAGAGATCCTTTGAATCAGCAAATAAATGTGGAAAGCTGCTAGCATGGCAGCTGAAAAAGAGACAAAAATTGAACACGGTAACAAATTTAGAAATTGAAGGAAGAAATATTCAGAACCCAGTAGAAATTAGAAAGTGCTTCCAGAGATATTTTAAGCAATTATATACACAAGGGCCGCAAGATGAATTGGAGATAGAACAATTTTTACAGAAGAATGGTCTACCAAGGTTGTCTCTGCGAAATAGAACTATCCTGAATTACAAAATAACACTACAAGAGATTGAAGAAGCCATTCAGAACATGCAATTGGGCAAATCTCCAGGACCAGATGGTCTCACCTCCAAGTATTATAAGACATTGAAAGACTATTTGATGCACCCACTAATGGAGGTTTGTAACGAAATTATGGAAGGGAAGAAGGCACCAGAGTCGTGTAAAGAGGCCTTCATCACATTGATACCTAAACTAGAAACTGAAAAGACACAACTCAAGAATTACCGCCCCATCTCCCTCCTGAATGTGGATTACAAAATATTTGCAGACATTTTAGCAAGCAGATTTAAAAAAGTCCTAAATGAAGTGATCCACAAGGACCAAGCAGGCTTTCTCCCAGGTAGACATTTGTTTGCAAATACAAGAAATATTATTGATATCTTGGAACTCTTGCAGACAAACATCAACACAAAAGCAGTTTTGATATTTATAGACGCGGAGAAAGCCTTTGATAACATTTCTTGGAAGTTTATGAAGAAAAACTTGGAAGGAATTGGAGTGGGGCGGGGGTTTGAGAATGGGATAGAGGCAATCTATTCGGAGCAGAAGGCAAAACTGATAGTGAACAATGTGGTGACGGAAGAGTTTAATATTGAAAAAGGAACACGACAAGGTTGTCCTATCTCCCCTTTGTTATTTATATCGGTCCTGGAAGTGCTCTTAAATATGATCAGAGGAGACCGGTTGGTGGAGGGTATTCAGGTCGGAGCGAAACAATATAAACTTAAAGCATTTGCAGATGACCTAGTATTGACCTTACAGGAGCCAGAGCCCAGCACCAAAAGGGTACTGCAATTAATTTATGAGTTTGGTCGGGTGGCGGGATTTAAACTTAACAAGCAAAAAACCAAGGTTTTGGAAAAAAATATGACCCCTTCAGAATCAGAAAGGTTTCAGAAAGAGACAGAATTAAATGCGGTTAAAAAAGTTAAATACCTAGGGGTAAGCATAACAGACAAAAACAGGAACTTATTCAAAGATAATTATGAAAAATGTTGGTCTGAAATTAAAAGGGATCTAGAAATCTGGTCAAGATTGAAACTTTCCTTGTCAGGACGTATTGCTACTATTAAGATGAATGTATTGCCAAGAATGTTGTTTTTGTTTCAAACTCTACAGATTGTGGACAAAATGGGGTGTTTTGAGAAGTGGCAGAGAGATATTTCTAAATTTGTCTGGCAGGGCAAAAAGCCCAGAATTAAGTTTAAGATATTAACTGATGCTAAAGAAAGAGGGGGCTTTGCCCTGCCAGACTTAAGGTTGTACTATGAATCAGCAGCTTTCTGCTGGTTGAAGGACTGGCTACTTCTTGAAAACACGGATGTTTTAGATCTGGAAGGATTCAACACTGCTTTTGGATGGCATGCATATTTGTGGTATGACAAGGTTAAAATACATAAGGCTTTTAAGAACCATGTTGTCAGAAAAGCAGTATTCAATGTCTGGATAAAATATAAAGACTTACTGGAAAACAAAACCCCAAGGTGGCTATCACCAATGGAGGCTAAGGCCCCGAAAAGACTCAATATGGAGGCCAAATGGCCGAAATATTGGGAAATAATAGAAAAAGACGGAGATAATTGGAGGTTGCAGAGTATGGAGAAAATAAAAGATAAAGTGCGAGATTGGCTACATTATGCTCAGATTAAAGAAGTTTTTAAGTTGGATAAAAAGATAGGATTCCAGGTGGAAAAATCAAAGTTAGAAACAGAACTGTTAGAACCCAGATCTAAGATACTATCAAGAATGTATAACTTGCTGTTAAAATGGAATACACAGGATGAAACGGTCAAATCAGCTATGATAAAATGGGCACAGGACATAGGGCACAACATTATGTTTGCTGACTGGGAAAAGTTATGGACTACAGGTCTGAGATTTACCGCATGTAACGCCTTGAAGGAAAATATTTTGAAAATGATATATAGGTGGTACATGACCCCAGTCAAGCTTGCAAAGATATACCATTTGCCTGTTAATAAATGTTGGAAGTGTAAAGAAGCTGAAGGAACATTCTTTCACCTCTGGTGGTCCTGTCCTAGAGTGAAGGCTTTCTGGGAAATGATATATAATGAGCTGAAAAAGGTATTTAAGTATACCTTCCTTAAGAAACCAGAGGCCTTCCTTTTGGGCATTGTTGACCAGAGTGTGCAAAAGAAGGACTGAACCTTTTTTATGTATGCCACAACAGCAGCAAGGATACTCATCGCTAAAAGCTGGAAAACTCAAGATTTGCCCACATTGGAAGAATGGCAGATGCAACTGATGGACTATATGGAATTGGCAGAGATGAGTGGCAGAATCCGAGACCAGGGAGAAGAATTGGTGGAGGAGGATTGGAAGAAATTTAAGGACTATCTACAAAAATATTGTAAACTGTATGAATGTTAAGAAAGATATAAGATCCGCAATAAGATGGTTCCAACAAATTAGTTACAAAGAATATAAATTTAAATGTGACTGAAAGAAAAGACAAATTTTGGATGAACAATATGTTAGAACTAGAGTGTTTTAAATTATAAGATTTGAGATTTAATATTGGATAATTAAATGATATAAATTGAATTAAGTGAATAATTTACTAGAAAAATCTATGTGTTTAGAAAGCAGGAACAAGAGATGTGAGGAAGTCCAAAGATGTGAATGAAACGTGGTTAATGAGAAAGATCTTGTTGTTATCTATGTGGATTTTTGTTTTATAAAATTAATAAATATTATTATTAAAAAAAAAGCAGAAGAGAAATCCTGATTATTAGTAGCAACAGTCCTTTTCATTGATCAAGGCTTTACTCAAGGCCAGCACAGGGAACCCTGCCTTCACAGCTACCCCCCTGTGCCAAATTCCTTGAACGTGTATCAGAGGCTTATCAGGACTTGCAGTGGAAACACTGAATCATTCACTTCTTGGAATGCATTTGTCTGACAGAAAGTTGATAAAAGCTAGGGCTCCCATTAGATAAAGCGCTAGCTTATTGTCTTTGGAGACAAGTTTAATCAAAGTTTTAATCAGCTAGCAGTGGCCCAAATAGTAGTTGCTCAGCACTGGAAACAAACTTTTTACACTCAGTGACTGGGTAATTACAGTAAGACAGAAACTAATCCAACATCACAGGCCCATGACCGTAACCAGTTTATGGATACATGGATGCCATTTCAAATATATTGTGAGCTTGGGGGATTCCATTGTTGAAGTAGCCAGACCAGCTTTTTGGTAATGGCCCTAAGTATGGATCGGAAAGGAAGTTGCTTTGTGCCAGAGTACAAATGGGTGGACTCCCTCCTCCCTCACCTCGCTGGTAGTGAGAAGGACATGAGTTGAGGTGTGTTAGAGAAGTGGCCAAGGATCAGGCAGAAGCCAGAGAGTGAGAGCCATGCTTGACTTCTGCTGGAATCCCAGGCTGTGCCTATGGGAGAAGCAATACCTTCTGGGGTGCTGATGTTGTGAGCCTCTTTAACGTAGACTCAGATGGTATATATGTGTAAATAAACCATCTATCATAAAGACACCACACTCTCCGCTGTCTCGCATATCAAGGAAACTGAATCCTGGGCAAGCTCCTAAAAGCCCTGGTGTTATGTACTGAAGTTCTCACCCTGGGCCAGTTCAGGTCCAGTTCAGGTCCACATATGCAAATAAGGGATTGAAAGTGACATTCAGTGATTGGATAGTTACAGAAAGTTGTTACAATTACATTGTTCTGGAGCTCTATATAAGCAGGCTGGCTGAACCCTTCAGTTCAGTTCTGTTCTGGCTGTGAATAACCAAGAGCTGTTTGAAGAATCGCTGTGTCGTCTGATATGTTCACCCACAACTTAACACCTAGAATCTCGCATTACTTAGAAATTGGGGTGACGTGCAACAAGGGGTAAACAACAGGTCGTCCATTTTCAACCCCCTAGGGGTCCAAATATCTTTTTGGAATGATTGCAAGCTCCCCAACTGCCTGTGCTCCCTGATCTGAAAAAGCTCCAAGGGAGAAGTTACCCCAGGACAGCTTCCTTGAAGCTTTTTTAGTTGAAGCACAGGAAGGCAGGGAGTCTGGCTACTGAGTGCTTGAGATCACTGTGGTCGCTGATTTTGTTTTTAAGGTAAAATCTTCCTTTTATCTTAAATCTTTCTGCACTGACTTCTTCAAAAGTAAAAAAAAGAATTCACTTAAGCAGCAAGAACAATGGGCAGCTCTCAGGCACACTGTAGGCAGCCTCCTCACCTTCCCATGCTTACAGGAGCTGAAGCCAGCATGAGCTTTTCAGGAAATGCAAGTACACAGAAAGACTGCAAAGTTCAGACCACCAGGGAGATGGTTTTGCAGGATGAAAGGAAGTATGATACTCACAAATACCCCTTGGCCACACTGAAAGGAAACTAAGTGTGACAAAAGCAAGGCACTCCATCCCTGAGAATTTCAATGAATCTTTTTCTCCCCTTTGAATTAATTTTTGAATGCAATTTCTTTTCTCATAAATGGATGGTGAATGTGGTTTTTTTATTTAAAAAAAAACTAAGAAGAAATTTTTAGCATTGCACTCATGAGAATTCCTACCACTTCTGCCCCTACATCTTCCTCAAAATACTTAGGAAAGGAGAGGAGGAGGAAGGCGACAGTCATGATGGATGGTTTTCAGAACTATTTCCAGTCTTCAGATTGAACATTTTAAAAGCCCCAACAATTTTTGGGTCAAGCAGGAGAGCAGTCAACCAACCTCTACAAACTGTTCATAACCTCTCAGGTTATGATAAGGAGAAGTCAAAGAATGAGGACCTTTACCAAAAAAATGTCAAATTTAGTCCATTAGGCTTGGGAAATGACCAAACCACATCCCTGTTCTTATATTTACCATGGCGTGGGTGTAAATGTCAAATATATGTCTTGTGACTCAATCCCTTCTGACATTTAGTGGTACATTTCAAGAATCACTAAGAGCCTTCAATAAATGGCAGGCTTTAGTTTCGTTGCCATTATTTACCAATAGTTATTCACATTTCACATTTACTGGGGCAGGCAGGGCAGGGCAGGATACAAATGTAGTAAATAACATAGGCAGTAAAAATGTGAAGTGTGAAAAAGTCTTAACAGCACCAGTTTTGTGACACAGCTGTGTCTGGGACTCTGCTTATAAATACAAGGTACTTGTCCATGACCCTTTCAAAATAAGTTCATGTATTGTGCAGGGATAGAAGTGCAGTATGTCAGATTTGAAAAGGTCCCAAAAAATGGAGTTTACATTCCCTTCCAATCATACAGCACATGAAATGCATTAGCTGACAAGAGGTGCTTCTCAAACTGTTCACAACATTTAGCTAATTCTGTTTAGCCATGACAAGCACATATTTCAGACTCCATTTTCTCCATTTTCGCCCCCTTAAACTGGGCTTTCAGCCATGTCTCTGTTTATTATCTTCCTTAAAGAGTCCACATAATTCACTGATAGCAGCATCAAACCTAACACAGCAGTCTCCGGAGGTTATGATGCTTGTTATTTACCTGGCAAACTAGTTGTAGAAATATTCATCCAACTTAGAAAAACATATTTATCTTAGGAAACTCAAGCCATGCTGACCCATTTTTTGAGTTAGCGATCAACGTGGACACATCTTGCTGAAGTCATTGCAAAAACATGATTTAGACAGATCCATAGCTGTCAACTTTTCCCTTTTCTTGTGAGAAATCCTATTCAGAATAAGGGAATTTCCCTTTAAAAAAGGGAAACCTTGACGGCTATGGACAGATCCAGTTTCTGTCCAGGCTTCCTGATTCTAAAGACTCTGATAGCCTCTGAGTGCCCCGTGAAGCCATTTCATGCTCTTCAATGTCTGCATGGCAGCCATTTTATGACTGGCACCTACAGAACTCTCTCAAAATACCAAATGGCTTAGAAAGTTTGGCACCCCTTGCCTACCAGTTTGGACCACACCCTTCTCTCAGCTCCTAAAACCAAGAGAAGATCCCTAGTGAGGCCTGAAAAAGGTACAAAGAAGGGTCGTCCCGGCCCATGATATGCAATTGCGTGTCAGCAAGATACCTCATATGAGCAGGCTGAAGATCTCTTGCAGAAAAATAAATATTTTAAACTGGAGGTACAAACTGCTACCTTTGCAATTCCTTTTATCAGTGGGATCTATTTAAATTTTGAATCTCTCAGAACTTTCCTTAACCTTCAAGCGAGAACCTGAAGGATTAATTTCTGCCCAGATAACCACTTCTGATTTTCCCTTATAATCCGCCCCACCCCCCTAAATAGCTGTGTGGTGCTGCAGTGTGCCATGAAAGCAACAAGGCTGTTTGGTCTGAGCGAGTCAGAAGGGAAACCCACCTCCGTCATTTCACCTATAAGCTAAGTTTCGGCACTCTAACAAGCGATTCTACTGTTGCCAAGAGGAGTTGCTTCATTCTAATTCTGGCTGCGACAGGGGAAGAGCATGGACACCTATTTAGGAAGGGGGAGGAATTAAAGAAAACAACAGAGACTGGAATTCTATAAAGGGGTTCTTGTCACTTTATCATGGGGGCAGGTTTTTCCATCAAGGGCTGCATTCACTTGAAGGCAACGTTTGAGGGGGGAGCAGGGACATGCCAGTAGTGTGCAGACACACACACACACACACACACACACACTCATACATCAATCCGCCCTAAGCATCAGAAGTGAACAGGGGCAGTAGCACAGGTGGGTGTCCTGAAGAAGTGAGGAAGGATGCGGTTGAATAAATGGATGGACATGTGGCAAAAGGGAAACATGCATAGTTGGGGGAAGCAGCAGGCCACCAGCCACCTGGACAGTCAGGGCAATGAGCTGGATGAAAAGACTTTACTGTATGTCTGGCTCAGAGTCTGTCCTGGTTCCTACTGAGCCTTCAGATTCAGAGCAGGAGTGCAGACCCTCCAAGCGCCCCTATTTTCCAGGGACAGTCCCAGATTTACAGAAACCATCCTGGTTTCTGATTTGATTCTGGAATGTCCCACTTTTCCTTAGGACGTTCCTTTTCTCATTGGAGAAATGTTGGAGGGGATGCCTCTATTTTCATCGGAGAAGTGTTGGAGGGTCTGGGAGCAGGGAGCACCAGAGAAGAACTTGGAAAAGGAGGAGGATGTGCAGCAGAGTCTGCTTGATGAAGCCCCCTGCCCCAGATGTGCCCAGACAGGAGACGCAGGCAGCAGCAGAGCTAGCCGCTCAGGTATCTGGAGCGGCACACATGCCGTGCACCCGGGGGGCGGAGCGAGCCACCCAGGGGGCGATCAGCGCAGCAATTGGTGCCCACTGAGGCAATTGGCACCCAGCAGGGCAGTGCGGCGATCCACCCAGGGGATTTTGTCACACATACCCCCAGGGATGACACCTGGGGCAGACTGCCCCCGCCCCCTTCCTGTGCCCCTGGACCCAGGGACTGGGCCTTCCCAGCCTGTGGAGGACAAGAAAGGCTTAGACCTAATCTGCTGGGACAGAGCAGAAGAGTTCTGAGGAAGAAGAATGCCCAGCCATCTCTCCCAGGGAGAGGCAACATATCAAGAAAATAGATTCGTTTCCCTCAGAGAAGACTCTGTCTCCAGGCCTAGAATGATTGCAGAAATGGAGTTTTTCCGGAGTAGCTGGGCTTTCATATTCATTGTACACTGCTGATAAGTTTTTCTGGGTGGTTTTTTGTGCGCGTGTGTTTTTACAATCAACTGGTATATAAATATTTTAAATAAATATTAAAACACTGCTTGATGCAAGGCATCCAAGGAGGTGTTTGCCTTACTAAAATCATAGCAGGAAATCCAGAGTTGGAGCATCCTGAACAGATGCCCAGCTTCTGCCTGAAGGTCTCCAGCAAGTGAAATAAATGAGCACACGCAAACCCCAAGATAGTTTGCATCACAGTCAAACTGCTCTTACTGTCAAGAGGTTTTTCCTAATGCCCAACTGAGTGCTGCTGAGCTTACTCCTTTAAATGATCAGTGTGTCTTACTGCACAAATACTCCTTAAGGTAAAGGTAAAGGTACCCCTACCCGTACGGGCCAGTCTTCCCAGACTCTAGGGTTGTGCGCTCATCTCACTCTATAGGCCGGGAGCCAGCGCTGTCCGCAGACACTTCCGGGTCACGTGGCCAGCATGACAAGCTGCATCTGGCGAGCCAGCGCAGCACACGGAACGCCGTTTACCTTCCCGCTGGTAAGCGGTCCCTATTTATCTACTTGCACCCGGGGGTGCTTTCGAACTGCTAGGTTGGCAGGTGCTGGGACCGAACGACGGGAGCTCACCCCGCCGCGGGGATTCGAACCGCCAACCATGCGATCGGCAAGTCCTAGGCGCTGAGGTTTTACCCACAGCGCCACCCGCGTCCCCTCAAATACTCCTTAGTTAATCTCAAAAATTCCTTCATGATCAGAATATTTGTGACCATTATTACAAGCTAGTTCCTGTTAGACCTTTTGCTATCTTAATCCGCTGCAAAGTTCACTATAAAGAAAATTAGACCAGCTAACCCAGACCTCCTACCTACCAAGCCTAGAAGAAGAGGCCTAGAAGAAAATAAGACAGTGATATATTAGTTCATCAGCTGCCTAGGAACATATGACATCATGAGGTGAACAAAAAACCAGCTGGACAGTATATATAGATGTAAATGAATTACAATCCCATAAGAATTCTGGTTTCAGATCCAAATGCCAAGCTTCTTTTTTGATTTATGAATGGTAAAAAAAATTCACTTTCCCATTTTTCTTTATTAAAAGCACCTTAAAAGAAAAGGGAAGGTGAAGGATATAACAGAAATGCATGTGATTTACATTTGATTGTGATTAACATATTAAAAAATCAACACGCTTTGAAAAAGCTTCAACTCTTCTTTTAACTCTGTGTTAGGGAGACAAAAATTGTTCTCCTCCTTCTACATACACAAACACACACACACACCTCTTCTTGCTGCCTGAACACAGAGGATTTGATTATGCATAGAATAAATTGTATTCCCTGTTTAATGGCAAGGTAATTTTCTGGAATAAACTCTTGAAAAGCTTGAATGAAAACAATTTAATACAGCACCTGGGACTCTTCACCATAACAGAATAGTTTCCTAAGAAGAATATGGCAAATTTGTTTTTCTGCAGTCCCTTAGGAACAACAGGAAAAACCTTTGCTTTCAATTACCAACTGGTCTCAGCATCCACGTAGAAATTTTATTCAAAGCAGCAACATACTATGCTCTGGAGTAGATTCCATTTCCATTACATTTTAATTATTGAACAGTAAGCTACCACAAGGAAAATGATACTGTCCACAGATAATTCCAACGCTTAATCTTGGTACTGGCGGAGGGAACAACCGCCACCCCCAAAATTCTGCAATATTTGAAAGTGCACAACTTACTTGCCTATGTAACTTAGTTGCATCCTCCCCACAACTTTCCTGTGTAAGTCCAACCCCAACCTTCCCATGCTCTGCAGAGGGCTTTAAGTCATGTCTACTTGCCTTAACAGATGTCCCAAGCAAGTGTGACTAGAAGCTGCCTGAAATGGCTTGTGTGTACATACAGTGCTACCTTGGTTCTCAAATTTAATCCATTCTGGGAGTCTGTTTGACTCTGAAATGGTTCGAAAACCAAGGCACGGCTTTCGATTGGCTGCAGGAGCTTCCCGCACTCAATCAGAAGCTGCAGAAGCCGCACTGGATGTTCGCCATCCAAAAAAAGTTCACACTCACTTCTGGGTTTGTGGTGTTCAGGAGTCGATTTGTTCGGGAGCCAAGCCGTTTGAGTTCCAAGGTACCACTGCATATTGGATGTGCAGAGAATGGGACCTCCCAGTGTTCAATGGACGTGTGATTAACGGCTTCCATGTGCAAATAGCTGCACATGCGCAGAAGCCATTTCATGCAGCTGCACACTTGCAGAGGTTGGGGGAGAAGCCAGAAGAAATAATCCACGCATGAAACAGCTTCTGTTCATATGCCTTAAACTTTTTGTTTTGAAAATATTAATTCACTCCTGCCCTGCTCAGCACAGCACTGAGTCCGTATCCTCCATAATCACTCCTAAATGACACCCCTGTGTTGGCAAAGTCAGCTGTTTTATCTCTCTCTCTCTCTCTCTCTTTTTTTAAAGAATCCTGTAACTGAGTCATTGTTGAGTGTGAACTGAACTGTGAAGGTAATCTGAGCTGTTTGCAGTTTTGAAGAGGGCTGGAAGGGGTGGAATTAGAAGCTGCTTTCATGTGCAATTAACTCAAAAGTTTTAAAGAAAGAAGATGCCCCCCACTGATTGCTGTCTGCTCCTTCCAGAGCTTAATTTCTAAACTGTAAAGTGACATGGCTTAATTGCCTCAAAGGTGTGATCTCTAACTCAATTGTGTTCCAGGTGGGAATGGATGGGAGGAAGTGTCTGCTTCAAAGAGAGACAGACACATACACTCTTGTTTTAATATTTCTAGCCCGGCTGTCAACTTTGAGATTACACTTAACTAATAGGGATGGTTGATTAATCTGATATTTGAGAATTCCATTATGAACCAACGGATCCTCGCATCCCAGACTAAGGCTACCCTCTGGCTTCACACTTCCTGATATATATATGCATTTTAAAATGTGTGTTTTGAGAAAGAAAAATGGTTTCAGTTTGCTATTCACACAAGTGGTTAAAAAATAAATAAACCACAAATTACAGCAGAAATAGGACAGAAAAGAATTGAACAGTGAACGCCAGTGTCCATCCCTACTTACAAGAGAAATTACATTCCAAACTCCCCAACCACAAAATTTGCAGTTCCAGAGATGCTGTAATGGCAATCCATTCTAAGTAATTACCTGGTTCATATGACATGGTAAGTGTGGGACCAGTCTGGTCTGTGGCAGAGCATCTGCTTTGCATACAGAAGTTCCCAGGTTCAATCCAGGTAGGGCTGGGAGTCTGGGACAGGAAGTCCTTTTCCTGAAACCCTGAAGAGCTGCTGCTGGTCAGTGCACAATACTGAGCTAAGTAGATCAAAGCCTTGACTCAGTATATGGCAACTTCCTGTGTGTTCGACTCCCAAGAGAAGAGCATGGAGCTGCTTTGCTCTTCCCCTGTCCCTTTCATCACTACGCTATGCATTGCTGAGCTAAGTTGGCTTAGTGTGACATCTAAGCAAGCGTAGTCAGATATATCAAGAGCGTTTATTGTGGTTGTTTTTCTATATACATCATGATAACTATAGCAGTGTTATGAGCACAGTTCAAGCAGCAAATCCTTTTTCAAGAAATGAAATCCCTGCCTTTGGAATTTATACCTAGTATGTAGGTCATTTAATTCTTGCAGCAATTATAACTCAGGGCAGTGGTCTGAACATAATGGTAAACCATGGCTTAGCATCACATCAATGAGCTGCAGCTAGCATCAGGCTTGTGCATTCCCCCATATCATCTATGCCTCCGGCATGCAGCAAAGAAAATGAGCAAACTCCTCTATTTCTTGTTTTAATCTAAACAGAGTTTCCCCACTACACTCAAAACCTGGAGGGGGGGGGGACTTTGGTTAGTTTAAGTTCTAGTTGGTGAACACTTCAGGATCTTACTAGAGTTTGATCCTGTCTTGTTTAAATTATATAGAGTTTTTATCTAACTGGGATTCCCAGGGAAATCTGGTTAAGGACATAATATTCTGGTCTCCTCTCACATGTGCTAGTGGGAGAGAGAGAAGGAGGAGTATGCAGTCCCAGGGCTCCCTGCATTCTTCCACAGAAAGCTAAACAATGCTTTAGCATAACATCAATATTGGCCTGGCATGAGAGCCCAGTGAGCTGGCCCTAATTTCTGGTAAACCATAGTGTGCCATTACATCCAAACAAACTATGGTTGCCTTCAAACCAAGCTGATTTAGAAACAAATGATAGATTTCACAAGCCATTATTTGCTCAGTTTGCATGTATAACCAAACGACAGTTCGCAATGAAAGGGCTGTCAGAGGGGGAATTGGAGCATGCAGAGGAAGGAGGGACGCCATTTTTTTTTTAAAAAAAAATGTAACCTAAGGAAATGGGTGAGGAGATACTAACAATGTAAATCTAGCTATATTTTGGCACTATATCAAAGTACATTGCATTATACTGGAGAAAAACGTCTGATTTTTTAAAAAATGTAATCTCACTTCGTAGGAATATCATTCAATATAAATAAGAGACTATAATCCAAAACATAAACAGCAAAATGTGAAAAAGAAGAGCAACTAAGATCAATGCCACTGTGTAGGGCTTTTGATGAGCATAAAGCATTGGGAGAAATGATGGTTATTCAGAACAGGCACAAGCACACAGCTACCTCTACTGTGGTTATCCATTAAGGACCTGCTCGTATATCAAAAGTGGACTACTATGGTTGTTACAATAAGGATTTAGAATAGATGCCATCCACACACAGAGAGGCATTAGCAAGTTTCTTTATCGTGCAGCGAAGCCTTTAAGAAAAAAGCAATAGTGGGAAGGAAACTGGATCTAACACAAAAAGTTTTGGGCACAAAGCTTGTTAATGTGTGTATGTGTGTGTGTGTAGCATCGTTACACAGCAGGGAACCTTTTTCAGCCCAGGGCCACATTTCCTTCTGGGGGCCACATGCCAGTGTTGGACAGAGCCAGAGGCAAAAGTGGACAGTGCAAATAATGTAAACATTACAACCTCTGACAGTAAGCCAGTTTCTACAAACTCACACACTCCTCTCTATGTGTTCAAGGGCACATTCCAGTCTGGTGAGAAGTGTGGCCTGGAGAGACACATTCAGCCCCTGAGCCTGAGGAGCCCCTGCTCCCTAGCCCCTAACAATCCCTATATGGTGACAAGTTTTCATATCCCCTCCTCACCATGCAGGTATCTTAAGGCAACAGAACGGAGATAAATAGCTCCCTACCTCAATCTGGGTAGTGTTGTCGTGTGTGTCATCAAGCAGCAGATCTGTGAAGCCCCCAGGTTCTGAAGAGTCCTGCCCCACACTGGCTCTGTTGGTGTCAACTGACTTGAGGAACTCTGAATGCCGTTTCCATCTGTGGCTGTATCTGTAGGAATCCACGAGGATGTTCTCCTCCACTCGAGGAAAGCTTGGAACCATTTCATAAAATGCACCTATTGACAAAGAGATTTTTGTTGGGGGAAAGAGTTAAAGCGAGATAGAAAAAATAATAATACAGCAACATTCTTTTGATATGTATTATTTACGAGTGGATCTTGCAACAAAATGTTTGGGGGGTTTTTTTTGCATTTCTGAAAACTTTGGGGCCTCACTGAGACAACTGATACCTCACTCTTGTTCCATTTTATTAAAATATATATCAAATGCATTTTATTAACAACACTTTTCAGACAGAAACCTCAACGCTTCTTTATATGACAAGCTGCAGAAATATGGCATTTTAACTAGACAATATTCTTACTATTGTATAGTTTGGGGAAAAACAGGAGAAAGTAAAGCAATACTTATTTAGTTTTCAAGCAGTGAGAGATTTCTGATATGTCCAACTTTGCTTTCTTGCTTACAAACATGCACAGTATGTTTTATTTTGAAGTTACCTATCTATAGCTCTGAAAGCTATTCTGCTGCTACAGTTGACACTAATCTGCTAGTAAAAACCTTAATAAGAACTGTTCTTTGGGCCAATTCATAACTGAACACTGCCTTTCGGAGGTCAGTTTTCTGAATACATTCATTATAGGCAGCAGCAGTTTAATTAAAAAAAATCAGTGATAGATAACCTTGATCAGATGAGTGCATATGCCTTTCCAAATCTTTGTCCTAATAGCATGACTCTATGATAAATTCACATTAGGGGAGGAATGATTTGAAGGTATGGGCATTAAAAAAAAAAAAAAGATTTTTACTTATAATAGCTAAAATGTCTTTAGATGCATATAAACACAACACTTATTTAGTTCATGATGCTGGTGGCATTTTAGAATCACGCATTAAAATTTTCAAGATTCTTGAACAGGGATCACCAGATAAGATACTTTCTAAGTTTTCTTCTAGCTCCTTGAAAACCTTTTCATAGTCTATGTGAAACTGTGCCCACGCTGTTTCTGGTCTCAAGTTCACCTTCAACCACTTACACATTTTTAAACGCCCCCATCATTCCCTGTGTTTTCTGCTAATGTAGCCCAGATGGTACCATCAATTTGCACAACCAGCAGGCTTGGTGGTGGGTGGGGTGCAGTGGGGGGGGGGGGAATGGCAAAGCTTGAAACATTTTTAAAAATTTTAAGTGCAGCTTAGCCTGGGAATTCTATGAGCATCCATATCTCTCTGGTCCTGCAGCAAAAACTGCACCTTAAAACTTTACTGAACAGGTAGCTGGTTTGGAATTATCATCATCAATTTCTTTATTGCCTTTTACACAATCATCTCAAGGCGATGTACAGTAAAAATAGGAAATAGTAGTTAAAAAAACCCCAGCAGATGGATAGGTATGGGGAAGTTTTTTATGTTTGATGTTTTTATGTGCTTAATGTTTTTGATTTGTTGGAAGCTGCCCAGAGTGGCTGGGGCAATCCAGTTAGATGGACGGCATATAAATAATAATGATAATGATAATAATAATATACAGTTATACCTCTTCTTGAGAACACTTCATGTTGCGTTTTTTCGGGTTAAGAACCCGGCCAACCTGGAAGTGTTTACTTCTGGGTTTCGCCACGCACGCGCGCACACACACAGAAACATTCTGCATGGTTCACACATGCGCAGAAGTGTTCTGCACGGTTTGCGCATATGCAGAAGCACTCTATCATGCTTTGCACATGCACAGAAGCACCACTCTGGTTATGGACTTTTTGGGGTGCGAATGGCACCCCGGAACGGATCGTGTCCACAACCAGAGGTACCACTGTATATCTAAAACAAAACAAGAACAGGACAAAATAGATACTTGTCACTGAGGGACTTGCAAAATGAATGTGCAAGGCAATGCACAGTTCAGCCAAGGGCCCATGTGAATCACAATGATGATTTCTACCTGCACTGGCCCCCTTAGAATGAGGTTTGTGGCTTAACATGGAGAAAGCAATGTGCAGTGGTACCTCGGGTTACAAACACTTCGGGTTACAGACTCCAAGAACTTTACCTCAGGCTGAGAACAGAAATCGTGTGGCGATGGCGCAACAGAAGCGGGAGGCCCTATTAGCTAAAGTGGTACCTCAGGTTAAGAACGGTTTCAGGTTAAGAACGGACCTCTGGAACGAATTAAGTTCGTAACCAGAGGTACCACTGTACAGATAAGCCCATAATAATATTCAAGTTGGATGCATAGTGATTTGGATCTACCCTGTAGAAACAACTGTATCTGCTTTTGTTTGCAGGTGTCCCAAACAATAATGCCGGTTTGTGGGAAAATGGATACAGCCATGTAAATAAAGGAAAATATTTTGCACATCCTAGCTTCCCCCTGCCACAGTATTAACTTTCTCTGTTTCTTCAGAGCAATAGCTGAATGCAGCTAATGACCTCTGCGGATAGAAAGACATTAGACTCACAGGAAATTTTATAAGGGACTTGGACTGTTATCACCGAAGATCTCAGAGTTTGCACTCAATTAGCACTGCAATGTCATTCAATTCAGCTGGAAAACAGCCAGATATTGTAAGGGCATCTGACAAATAGTTCCATCATAAGAGAAGGTAGCACTGATTAGCAGCAGCTTGCTTTGCAATTTATGTGGACAGAGGCAGTGCTGCAATAACACTCCGTATTTCGTGATTGAGAAGCATAGTGCCCGATGCACAAGGCTTTTGTTGTTTATAATCCCTTCACTCACTGCCACACAAGACGAAACCTTGCATGAAGCTCTCCCCCAGCAAAGATCTCACAGCACTGTTTTGGAAGGAGCGAGATTAGCAGCAAGGGGGTTTATAATGAACACATAATTAAGCCTGCGTTTTGCTCTAATGATTTTAGCAGTTGTCCTTGAGGTTTGCATAAAATTAGACGCTAAAGTGATTAGGCTGGCAATTTTATTCCCCGCTTATGTTGAATTTAAATTTAAGATTGGAGCCCTATCTCGGAGGAAAGCGGCATGAGGGGAAGGGGAACTGGCAGTCTTGACAAGCTCTTACTACGCTGAGATCAGTCAGAATTAATGAATGATTTGTTGGCTGCATTCAGGGCCACTTGTGGCTGCTGTTGATCAATCCAGCACTCTCCAGTCAGTGCAATCAATGAGAGAAGCACTACACCAGAAATGTGTGTGTCTTATAATTCACTCAACTCAGGCAGGTCTCAAAAGAATACTTGAGCAGAGAGGGTGGGAAGAAATCGCAATTAGAAAAAAGAAAAAAGAATAGCTACCAACTAGGCCTTACAGTATTCTGATACAGAGGCATTTGTGCTAAGTTGCTTCCTGAGAAACCAAAAAAACAAAACAGAAAACATGCTCAACTGTGAAAGTAGAAGAAAAGCAGATTCTATTTTAACCAATTAAGCTGAAAACAGATTCTTAATTTGTTTTTCAGGGCTATCCATCCCAGAGCCTGCACCTAATACCGCATACAGCTTAAATTTGGAATCAAATAGAATTAAGCCCTTAAAACCATTTCAGGGGTTATGTGTGTGGAGAAAACAGGCTTTCTCATGTATACTCTTAACTGATTGAGCTCACTATGCAAATGGAGCTGTACATGTTAGAAAAACCAGCAGTGGAACTTTTGGGGGAATAGAGCTGGGGAAAAGCTGTACTTCATTCCCACTAGAAAGCATATTGTCTCAAGGGCTGTTTTCCTAGCATATCTCTCTCTCCGCATGGTCAGTCCCAGTAACTGTGAACAGTCAAATGTCTGTGGACCGATGTTTTCAATGGGAATTGAAATGCTTGCCTCAAGCAGTCTTGTGGTGGCAGTTTTATGTGGAAAGGAACTCCACATAGGAAACATCGTGAAAATCACGTCTCAGAATCATATGCCAACTGCTTATTCCTTTGCACATCTACGCATAGAACCAATCACCACATAACACAGTCTACAGTTTGCATGCTGCTACTATCAGAAGTACTTTCCTGGTCAGTAATGTCACATTAATGTACCCCCTGAGCCCCCTTTTCTTTTTTTAAAAATAAATCATTATTATTATTACTAAGTTTTTACATCAAGTTTAAGGCACATAAAAGTAAAATGAATAGAACAATAACAGTAACAAACGAAACAAGTGTGGGACAATAAAATTTTAAATCAATGCCAAGCAGGTTCTGCATCTATGTCAAATGTAGTCCATAATATTCCACAAGCCACCTCTTTCAAGTGACATTTCCCCTAAATGAATATAGAAGCCAGGCACAGGGAGGAAAGTGTTCTATATCCAAATCTATGAAGTTGCTTAATGCTGTGTTGGGCCATTGTTCCACCCAACCATATAATAAGCCGCCTGCTGGGTTAGGTCAAAGACCTATCTAGTCCAGCAGTCCATGTCCACAGTGGCCAACCACTTGCCACTTGACAGGGGTAGCCAACATGGTGCCCTCCAGGTGTTGGGCTTCAACCCTCACCCTGCCTGTCTGGGGCTGATGGGAACTGGAGTGCAACATGGGAAGCCCACAAGCAGGATTATATGTTTCCCACTCATGCTCCCCAGCAGCTGGGATTAAAATCCATGATGCGTCTGATACGGCAGACATTATCTATTTACCGTACTTATACCCTGCCTTTCCCCCAACACCGGGACTCTATAAGCTCACAGAAATAAAAAAAGATACAGACAAAGCACACATAGCTAAGAACATACGAAGGGTTATCGTTAAAAAGTAGTTAAGCTATATGGGATTGAAACAATGCAAAGATGTATCCACTAAAATTCAGATGATAATTAATTAATCCTAGACCCATAGAATTGTAGAGTTGGAGGGGTTATCTAGCCCAACCCCCTGTGATGCAGGTGTGGGTCTCGAACCCAGAACCCTAAGAGTCTTGTGCTCTCCGATCTGAGCTATCCCACAGGTTAATAATAATGATTAATAGGTAGTACATAACCATCTCCTTTTTTAAACAGCTCATCACTGCAACTTGCGGTGGCAAATCTCATCATTTACATCTGTATGCTGCATATGGAAGGACTTCATTTTATCTGTCTGAATCTCTCACCAGGGTTCTTGTATTATAAGAGAGGGAGAAGTTTCTCCTTATCTACTTTCTCCA
The DNA here is from genome assembly GCF_951804945.1 of Podarcis cretensis. Taxonomy (NCBI): domain Eukaryota; kingdom Metazoa; phylum Chordata; class Lepidosauria; order Squamata; family Lacertidae; genus Podarcis; species Podarcis cretensis. The sequence goes on from NC_137181.1 coordinate 24,124,080, forward strand.
CACCTTCCATGATTATATACACCTATGCCACATCCCTCACATGACTTGCCTTTTCCCTAAGCTCAGAAGTCCCAAGCTTTGTGACTCTCGGTTTTTAGGAGAGTCCAGCCTGGTACTGTCGAGTCTGATTGATAACAGCTTTCCAGAGTCTCAGACTTTCCTGTCACCTCTGGCCTGAGCCTTCCTAGCCACTGGAGATTCTGGGGATTGAACGTCCTTTTGCATGCAAAATATTTGTTCTGCCACTGAACTCTGGCCGCAGAATTACAATGTGCAAGGAATAAATCACACATATATTGCAAGCTACAACATGCATGCAACTCCACTGGACTGTGCATGGTGCACTGAGGGCCTGCATCAACTAGTGGCCACTAGGTGTCAGCAAACTTTTTCAGCAGGGGGCGGGTCCACTGTCCCTCAGACCTTGTGGGGGGCCGGACTATATTTTTTTGGGGGAGAGGGAATGAACAAATTCCTATGCCCCACAAATAACCCAGAGATGCATTTTAAATAAAAGGGCACATTCTACTCATGTAAAATTATGCTAATTCCCAGACCATCCATGGGCCGGATTTAGAAGCCGATTGGGCCGGATCTGGCCCCCAGGCCTTAGTTTGCCTACCCATGGGTTAGGAGGACAGCCTTAAGGAACGACTGGCGGATGTCACTGTGATATACTGAAAAAAATAAAAACACAAATACAAGCATTTAGCTGTCAGAAGAAAAAATATCAGCAGACTGTTTGCTTAATTCCTAGAAGTGTAAACTGCCTATTTGCTCTTGGGCAGCTATTCTTGTTTTTAAATGGGCTGCCCTTTGCAACTAGTGCTTGGAGACACATTGGAAGAGTGTAATAAAACTGGTAATGTACAGAAACCTACCATATAGCTTCAAGGGATAGCGCAGATTTTTAACTTTGCAAAGTGTTTTCTTAAACAAAAGAAAATGCTCATGGCAAAATGAAATCCTGAATAAACTGGACAACTAGCAGGCCTTTTCCTTATGGGCTATTAAGCTCCTCTTGTGGAAAAACAAAACAAAACAAAATAAGCTGTTCTTTAGAAAAGAGACAGACTCAAGGATACACGGGCAGTGACAATAGATGCGTGATCACCGACACATGGGTCCTTTAGGATCTGGAAGGTGAAATGGGGGCAGAAGGGGGGAGCGAAATAGGGGTAGGGCTTCCACCAATGTATGCAGAGGCCAGGAAGAGAACCCATGTACATAATTTTAATGGAGTCTTAAGAGGTGGATCCAGACAAAATGCCATTTCATGAACTAGCCCTGTGCTGGAGCACTGCCTCCTCCCCTTCGCTCCTCCCTTTTCACTCTCTAATAACAGCTGGCCAGAGTGGCTGGGGAAACCCAGCCAGATGGGTGGGGTATAAAGAATAAATTATTATGATTATATTATAATTTCCCCCCTCACTTCTGATCAAGGCTGCAGTCTTAACCACAATGAAGTCCTATTTAATTTACTAGGGCTTACTCCCAGGTTAGGACTGCAGCTTTAGTGGCAAACCATATAAATCAGAATACAGCAAGCTATGGCTTATGCAAACCATAGGTTGCAAGATCTGAATGCAACAGCAAATTATAGCTGGCAGCTAAGGCAGAAATGAGAGGGGAAATCAGGTGTGCAAAAGGAGGAATAGGTGTACAAGTTCAGGGATCCATTCATATAGCAGCAAGCCAGTGTTTGATGTTATGTCTGAAATGACCCACATGTGCACATTAACACACACCCGTGCAAATAATGTGTGTGTGTGTGTGTGTGTGTGTGTGTGTGTGTGTCTACAAACAAATTAAGCTAACCTCTTATTAGTGATAATAATTTACATGTGTTTTCTAATTTTGAATTATTTATTATTCCACTTCTACTAATCACAGGTAGACCTCTTTCTTTAGAAATCCTCATTCCTACCCTTCTGAGATACCACAAGACACTGCCCAAAATCTTCCCATCTTATCTTAAAATACAGGGGAAGATCCTCATAATGCTTAATAATAATAATAATAATAATAATAATAATAATAATAATTGATTTATACCCCGCCCGTCTGGCCAGGTTTCCCCAGCCACTCTGGGCGGCTCCCAACAGAATATTAAAAACATGATAAAACATCAAACATTAAAAACTTCTTTAAACAGGGCTGCCTTCAGATGTCTTCTCAAAGTCAGATAGTTGCTTATTTCCTTGACATCTGATGGGAGGGCCTTCCACAGGGCGGGCACCACTACCGAGAAGGCCCTGTAACCTCAGTTCTTGCAATGAGGAAACTGCCAGAAGGCCCACCGCACTGGACCTCAGTGTCTGGGCTGAATGATGGGGGTGGAGACGCTCCTTCAGGTATACTGGGCTGAGGCCATTTAGGGCTTTAAAGGTCAGCCCTAACACTTGGAATTGTGCTGGGAAACGTACTGGGAGCCAATGTAGGTCTTTCAGGACTGGTATTATATGGTCTTGGCGGCCCCTCCCAGTCACCAGTCTAGCTACCGCATTCTGGATTAGTTGTAGTTTCCATGTCACCTTCAAAGGTAGCCCCATGTAGAGTACATTTCAGTAGTCCAAGTGGGAAATAACTAGAGCATGCACCACTCTGGCAAGACAGTCTGCGGGCAGGTAGGTCTCAGCCTGTGTACCAGATGGAGCTGGTAGACAGCTGCCCTGGACACAGAATTGACCTGCACCTCCATGGACAGCTGCGAGTCCCAGGCTATGCACCTGGTCCTTCAGGGGCACAGTTACCCCATTCAGGACCAGGGAGTCCTCCACACCCGCCTGCAGCCTGTCCCCCCAAAACAGTACTTCTGTCTTGTCAGGATTCAACCTCAATCTGTTAGCCACCATCCATCCTCCAACCACCTCCAGACACTCACACAGGACTTAAGGGTTAGGGTCTACGCATTATCAAGTGGGCAGAACAGGATATGTAGAGAGGGAGCCACAATGACTAGTGTCCCACATCAGTCTCCTTTAGGAAGGAGTGTCAATCTGTATGACACACATCCAGTTGCTCCTGAGCTTAATCCTATGAATATTTACACAGAAGTTAAGTTCTACAGAGTTCAATGGAACTGCAAACTTTGTTAAGTACGAATCATTCACTCCTACTAATAATATGCCTACCAATAAAGCACTGGAACTCTATCCTATGGCTCAGTGTTTTCACATTGATCATGTGAGTCACAGCCTTTTAAAAAACAATGTTTCTAATAACCTTCTTTCCAACTGTTAAAACAAAATTGCTTCATCCACATTTATCACAGTGGCAGTTTACATTTTAGAAAATAAGAGATAACTAACAGCCAGCCAGCTGACTGCTCAAATAATATCAACTGACTGCTTCCCAAACCTTAGTTTTTAGAATCATTTACCATTTAAGAGAAAGTGGAACCATCTAATCCTCCATTTAAATGCAAATTCTCATTCTGCTCTTGAGGGGTTTCCAGAGAATGCTAACTCCACCTTATTTAAACACATTGGACATACACTTAGAGGGATTTTTTCCAGTCAATTACTGGATTATAAATACTTCCGCAAGATCAAGCACCAATGTTTAAGAGAGCCTCATCTATAATACAGGCGTGTCGGTTCTTCCCCTGCTTGGAAACCAGCCCACTTGAGGTTTCTCAAGGTTGTCACAAAACCATGCCACCCAGCAAGAGAGGGAACTTTATTTTTTGGCTTGGTCTTAGAACAGTAGCAGTCTTTTATATGCAAGAGCACTTCACTTTGTTAAGTGAAGTGACAGATGTCTAACTTTAAATTCCTGCTGCCGTTAATTAAGACATTTTACATAGGTGCTATAATTAAAAGTGAGGGAATGACACTGATTATTTCCCCACAACTAGGCAGGAACGTCTTGAAATATAAGGCAAAGATTCATTCTCAAATAAAGTCCAAGGTACGAGATTGGCTCCATTATTTTCAAATAATGGAGGCTTACAAACAAGACAGGAAAATTGGTTTCCAGGTGGAGAAATCGAAACTAGAAACAGAACTGCTAGAACCCAATACTAAGAATTTATCAAGAATGTATAACTTGCTGTTGAAGTGGAATACAATAGATGAGACAGTGAAGTCAGCTATGGTCAAATGGGCACAGGACATAGGTCATGACATTATGTTTGCTGACTGGGAGCAGTTATGGACCACAGGCATTAAATTCACGGCATGTAATGCCTTACGAGAAAATATTATGAAAATGATTTACAGGTGGTACATGACCCCAGTCAAGCTTGCGAAGATTTATCATTTGCCCAATAACAAATGTTGGAAATGTAAAGAGACTGAAGGTACCTTTTTCCACCTTTGGTGGACCTGCCCAAAGATTAAGGCCTTCTGGGAAATGATTTATAATGAAATTAAGAAAGTGCTTAAGTGCACCTTTAACAAGAAACCAGAGGCATTTCTCTTGGGTATGGTCGGCCAGTTGGTGCCGAAGAAGGATAAGAATTTCTTTTTGTACGCTACTACGGCAGCAAGGATTCTTTTAGCAAAGTATTGGAAGACACAAGAGCTACCCACGCTGGAGGAATGGCAGGCGAAAGTGATTGACTTTATGGGATTGGCAGAAATGACCGGCAGAATCCGCGACCAAGAGAAAGAGACTGTGGAAGAAGATTGGAAGAAATTTAAGATGTATCTTAAGAATTATTATAAAATTGAGGAGTGCTAAAATGCTGAGGGAAAAGAAGACGTAGAATTGCAGCGGAAAATTGTGCTTAATTTTAGGGTGGAATCGAAAAAGAGAATGAATTTATATTTAATTGGCTAAGAAGGGTTGCTGAATAATGGTCCTAAATTAAGGATGCAAAAAGGGAAAGGTATGGGGAAGTCCGGGAAAAGAGGGTTATGGAAATAAGGTTAAGAAAATATGAGTTTTTTGTGTTTGTTTTTATGTTGTTTTTGTTTATGTTAAAAAATTGGAAATCAATAAAAATCTTTATTAAAAAAAACAACAAAGATTCATTCTCATCATGAAACAGATCTTCATATTATCATGCATTTTTCTCCCGTTGTCATTATACCAGGAATTCTTTTTCTGCTTCTTTAGGTGATAATGATGTGTGGTTGTAGCCAACGAAGTTCTGCTCAGAGGAGACCCATTGAAATTAAAGGACTAAGTCAATCATGTCTATCCTTTCACAGAATCTCAGAATTGTAGAGTTGGTAGGGATCACAAGGATCATCTAGTAGTCTAACCCCCTGCAATGCAAAAATCTTTTTGCTCAACATAGGGCTTGAACCCACAACCCTGAGATTAAGAGTCTCATTGCTGTACCAACTGAGCTAGTAACACTAATGGATACAGCACATGGTCACAATAATGTGGTCCATTAAGCCAAACATATCCAAATTAGCTGTCTCCTGTGGCCTTCCTTCCTTTGTTGTTGCTCCAACAACAGGCAGGCATTAAGAGCAGGAAGCTTTCAGTATCATGGTAGGTTGCCAGAGCGTGCTGGTGGTTCATGTTAGGCATGGCAGATCATGTAGGGCTGTTTGGGGGGGTCAAACCTACATGGTGATTCCAGATATTGACCTTGGGATATTCCAAATGCAAATTGTGTTCTCTCCCACTGCACTATAGCTCCTTCCTTCTTGATGCACATTGTCCAAATATAAACAGTGGCCCAGTTTTATATTATTAACAACCATCTAAATGGTTCACAATAAGCTGCTAGCAATCTCCTCTATCAGAAGATGGCTGCTTATTATTTTTCATTTGATTTTTGTCCCATAGTCTGAAATCAAAGGAGAAAGATCAGTAGGAAACAAACAGTGGTTGTCTGGAATTAAAAACTATGGATGCTATGTTAGCCGTACTCAGAGTAGACTGATTGTTATCAGTGGCCTTGGGTCCACTGACCAACATTAGATATCACCCTAAATAGGGTATCCTTAAACAGTGAGATGGAAAGGAAACTTTGGAGTTTCCTTCTTATTTGTCACAGTCAAAGTGAATTAGCCATTATTGTGCATCATGCATAGTAATTTGGGAGGAAAAACATATTGGAGGGGAAGTGGCCTATCTTATTGGAAGGGGGATAAAATTAGCCTGTTGGGGTTTCTTTTACCCCTAATTCTTTCCACCAAAGTTTGCATTTCTAACAAGCATATAGCAACGTTGACCCAACAGATAATTTCCATCCCTGCCAAAACAAGAACATGGCCAACAGACATCTTTCATCATCACCTCCAGCTTCAGTTAAGGTAAAACATCAGCCAGCTATAAAGACCAAGAAATGTTTAAACAGCCTGGCAATCTTTTGCCTAACAGAGTCCTTTTTTTGCCAAGGCTTCAACCCACAGACTGGCTGACAGCCCATCTTCAACCACAGAAGCCACCGTCAGGTTTGGAAAGAAACCCTTTACATCTTGTGGTAAAGAATGGATTCTGGAATAATCTGATTTGTCGAGTGCTGTGGAAATACACTGAGCGTTATTACATTCTACCTACTGCAGAATGGAGAACAACTTTAGAAATCACACTTAATTCGGGCCTGTAAACAAGACAGCCGCCTAATTGATTGTGGGGAGAGATAATGGCCTCCAGGCAACCCCCGCAGATAAGCATTTGTGAATCAAAAAGAGGGTTGGCTCTTTTAGGGGTTTTTTTCCCCAGTCATCTTTGTTCTGCCTATCACCAACACACCCATAGGTAGGTAAGAAGGCTAGTTAAAAGACTAACTTCTGTGAACTTATTTGCAAGGCTGCACTTAATTGGTAGGTCAAAATCGATTTTAGAAGGATGAGTGTAACCTTCTGACTTAAATTCATGGGTCACAAACTTGACCCAGGACTGTCACCTGACTAAATAAATGCTAATCCTGTCAGTTTGAGACTGGTCCTAACTGGGGCCAGAGGCCAGAGGGTGACAGATTCTTCACTGGCCTTGGTGGTAGTGGGAGGCAGGTTTTATATTTGGGGGCATGCTAACTCAAAGCAGATTTTTCTCTTTAGGAAATGCATATCCTCCAACATGTTGAGTCGCAAAACTGGGACACACGTCTTCCCACCCACATGAGATCATGGACACGTGAGACCATGTGCCCCACAGGACACAGGCTCTCACAGCACCCAAAAATGTGCATTATGGAGTGCTGTTTGAGATTGCAGCCCTGAAGGGACACATGTTTTCGGGGCAAGAACTTGGTGTGAAATCGCACAAGGTCATGGTTACCAAAATGGCTGCTGCGCTCCCACAGGGTGGGGGTAAATGGGATGTCCCGGTTTTTCTGAGGCACTTGGAGGGTAAGGAAATGGGGTGGGATTTGGATCCATCACAAACCTCATTCTGCTCTCATAATGCCCAGTTTGTGGGCTACTAACAGCAGCAGTGCCACCCACAGGGACACCAGAGGAATCCATGGTAGCAGAGCACCTCCATTTGTGGTCAATAGTGGAGAACTACTTCTGCTGCATCCTAACCCAACAGCCAAGGATAGGAGCTCATGGTTGCTTGTCAATTGATTGACTGATTCACTAGTTTTTAGATGATGTATGTGTGTGCATAATTTTAGCTGCAGTCTAAAACCTGTGAGATAAAAGGCAAATCCTTCTTTTAAGATGGTTCTTACAATCTACAGTTTTTATAAAAATGAAGGGGTGGGGTGGAGATTTTGCTGCCCAATACATTACGGTCAAACAGAAATGTTTTTAACCAATTATAACAAATTAATTGGTTAATGGTTGTTGCCCTGTGTAAAATATTTACATTCCACTTTCCTAAGGCTCAAGGCAGTTCATGTAAGACACAATAAAGTGGTTGCAGACTTTTCAAAAGGGCATGTGGAGGATCTGGTGTCGATAAGACGATTCCCATGTTCTATGGAACAGCATTCCTGATGAACAACGAAAGGCTGCCGCTATCTGCACTTTCCGGGGGGGGGGGGGAATGAATACACTTTTGTTCCAACAGGCTTTTCCAGCTGGATTAATAGGTCTTTACCATGGGTGTCCACTGTTAGGGTTTTAGTCTTGTTTGAAATGTATCTGCTATGTGTGTGTCTTGTTTAAACTGCTTTGAATTACATGTAAATTGCCTTGAGATGCTGGTTTAGAAGGAGATTAATAAATCAAAGATGACAATGATAATAATTACTATTATTCCAGCACCTCAGAGAAATGGCAAAAGAGGGCCTGCTCAAAAGCATTGGTCATCTCAGACAATGGGTAGATCAGAAAAATGATGGCAGCGCAAGCATTGAAACGGAGAGAAACAGTGCCATGGACTGGTTGGATGCAGGGGAGTGGTGGAAGGAACCAGCTGGGAACCCCCAAGGGAAGAAGGTCAGAGCCAGGGGGTTGGTGGTGGGACGACCACCAGCACCCAGAAAAATGCACGCAGGAAGCCCAGTTGCTACAGAGCTGGCTGAATATATTGTTACTTCCCTAGGGTACCTTCTGAACCAGCTTGATTGCAGCCTTCAGTCTTTGAGGTTACAGAAGCGGGCAGAAGTACTGTGAATCCTGTCTGTTCCAAAAAGGGTTGGGACCTATACCACAACTTTAGCTGATGAAAGAGAATTCTGGCTACTAAGGTTATCTGGTTCCAAGTTCCAAATCTGATCCAACGGAATAAGTACAACACCCACACCAAAGCAAGCAGAACTACCCTCAGGAGTTCTAAGATTTCCCACTAGAATCTCCTCTTGCCAACTTTAAACAATCCCTGTTCTAGGCAGCACATATAGCTTGGGCTACTAAGCAGTGAACTTGAGGAAACACCATAAAATGAACTTGAGGAAACACCATAAAAATCTTCCACACAGGTGGGAATATCCGTCTAAAACAGAATCTTGAAAAAGTTGTTCACTTCCACAATGCTTTTTATTTATTTTTTTTGACATCCAGTCTGCTGCTCTGAGAAACCTTACAACATGGATCATCAATCGGGTGCCCATGAGCACCATGGCACCCACAAAAACCTTCTTCAGTGCCCCCAGGATACATCATAACTCCCAGATTCTAAGCGTTCATTAAAAAATAATAATTGTATTTTTAGAACCTGAGACATGAGGCAAATCGTGCAGGTACCATTCTTCCCAGTTTTGGGGTGATAAATTAGCCTGCTCTGCTCTTTTAGTGTTTCACCTGGGCAGGACCCCCGTCCCCCAAAAATTCCCTTCCTAGGAAAATTCCTGCATGTTTGTGGAAGAGGGAGAGATGTACACATGTAGTCAGTGTGAAGGGGGGGAGGGAGTGTACATATGTATGTGTGGTCTGTGAGAGGGAGGTAAGAAATAGCAGCAGCAGCAGCAGCTTCCTTCTAGTGCCCTCTGGCCTACTTGACTATGCCACTGCATTTTTCTTTTGCTCTGTCAGCCCTTAGACCCAGGAGCAGAGTGAGCTCGGCTGACAAAAATGTCTCTTGCCTGCTTTCTGGGAGACTCACGCCATACTTTTAAACTGACATACAGAAGCTCGGTACGGCAAAACCTGATAACTTCCACAACGGTGCTGCATGGAACTGTGTCAAGCTGATGACAGTAATAGACGAAGGGAATAAATCTCCCTTCAGCTTCCAGTTTTATTAAATTCAGGATCGTTTTGCTCCAGGCTCCAATGCCTTCTTTCTCTGAGTCTGCACATAACAGCTCCTCCAAGGTTTTCCTGCTTAAGACAGTGCATGGCTTCAGAAACCACCGACCACTTCCAAGGACATGAACGCTGCCAACAACACTGGGTTTGACCAGAGTGCTAATGCCCACTCACTCTCTTTCCATTGGTGGTCAACCAAAGGATTGCCACTTCCTCCCACTTGGAAATTAGCAGCCTAGAAGCAACACTGTCACAATTCCATCCCCACCAGGGTATACCCCAAGGGCAGGCTTCCATATGCAATCTGCTTTCTTATTACAAGCTGCTTAAGCGATATCCCAGAGCTATTTTAAACATCTGTTTAGTTACTTTTCATTCCATGTACAGATAAACCCTTCTTCCCATTTAATCCTGTGGAGAGAAAAAATCTTAGAGAGAAAGAATATTTCATAAGAAAATGTGCACGGACTGAGAGAAAATACAAGTCTAAATTGTTTCTGTTTGCATAAACCAAAGGTCAGAGGGAACATCCTGATATATAAGGCACTTTGGCTGTCTTCCTTCAACTGGTAAAGACATTTTTATTCTAGCATTTTTATTCCATTTTGCCTCCTAGGTATCTGTTGTAAAAGGTCATCTTAATCTCTCTTCGCTGTATCTTCAGCATGTTATTATTATATTTCAAATACTTTTATTGTATTTTATGACATTATGGTATTGTGATTTTAAGCTGTTGGAAGATGCCCTAAATAGTGCATAGTACTAAAAATGGTAACAACTGAGAATACTCAATATTTAAGCAAAAACAACAAATAGTGTTTTGGTACCTTAGAGACGTTAGAAATCTGATACATTTCATGAGATATACTAAAAGGGATGTTCACACATCACATTCAATGAGTATACAATCTGTGTACACAAACAGTTGTGGTGTACATTTGTATGTACTGTACATTAACATGTAATGCTCAACAAATGTATAATCTGAATGCACAAGAAATGAGATGTGCAAAACTGTATGCTCAGTTGTACATGTGTAGAGACAATTTGTAAATGTGCTTAGTGTAATGTGCAAATAACTCAACCCTATTCCTATGACTCATAAGTTTCAAACTCTTTTCAATTTTAAATTGTTGTGGCCCACCCTGGGATGGTGAAGGGAGAATAATAAATTCAGACAGACAAAACAACTTCATTTTCATCAGTGTTGCTAATGCTAAGCATGAGTACATCTGATTGGGAGACCTGAGCTCGTATAGTATTTTTCTTTAAAGAGATTGTAATATGAGATTGTCAATGGAATTTTTTTTATCAATTCCAATGTCAAACATAAAGAGTTGGTGTTCTTTCTTATGACAATAGCAAGACAAATAGTTGCTTCCAAACTGAAAACCCCCCACCTCCTCTCATCACAGAAACATGGACCCAATATGTGTGGGATATAGCACTTCTGGAACACTTAACTTAACTTAATTGGAGGACAATTAGATGAATAACAAAGAGAGATGGGTGTGACTCCATATGGTCTCGATTTATATCGTTTATTAACAATAGTACAGCAGTCTCAGCCACAGTAGCTACTATGAAAAAAATATTTTGACATTTAGATTGAAGTATTCCCTGTGAATGTGAGCTGAATTTGTAATGCAAAATATTTTCCAAGTTTGTTTTGATGCCATGTGGCTGACTATATAGAAAACTTCACACGTATTTTTGGTGGAAGACAACACTTTGTGTTTGGTAACTGTTTTTAATATTTTTAATAACATTTAAGGGGGGAAACAGAGGTGGTAATAACTAAGTTTATGAAGGGGTCCTGTGGTCTGGATCTAACCATCTAACTTCATTTGTTTATGAAGGGGTCCTTGTTAGGGTGTGAAACCTAAGACGCTGGCAAGTTAGCAATGTCATGTGACTTTAAGTAGTCAAGCTCGTTAAGTTGTTAAGTTGCTCAGTATATAAAGAGTGTTTGTTTTCTCTGCCTGTGGGGGGCGTGATACAAAAATGTCTGAAAGCTCCGGAGGTGTTTCTGTTATCTTTCTGCAATAAACCTGTCTTTGGAAAGACAGGCTTCCCTGTGTCGTTATTTCTTTGCTGCTGAGACTCTGAAGCTTGTACTGCAACAAGAATCTCTGCACTGGACTTAATTAATGCTCTGCAAAGAGAACTGTTGCTGGTTGCGCAGCGGAAGCGTTTACTGGACCAGTACACAGACTCTCTTAGGTTATGGGTTTTCTACGTTTCTACAGCTGTATTGTGTGCAGAGAAAGTGAAAGCAGCTTTCAGATGAGAGAAGACCGGCTTGGTCGTAAATCCAGCTCTTAAAGGAACTGAGAGGCTGCAGAAAGTTGAGAGAGCTGCGTAAGTGAAGATTTACAGCTTCATTAGCTGCAAAAGGCTAGCTTGACCTCCCGTCGTGTTTTTGTTTTGTTAATAAAACCAGAGGACGGTGGTAGGTTGCTAGTGAAGAGACGGAGGGAAAAAAGTTTAAAAGGCTTCAGAGGAGGCTGGAGGCGTCTGAAAAGTGAGTAAAACAAATCCCAAGGGGAAAGAGAAGCAAGGGCACACAGAGGGAGTAGCAGCTGACCCCAAGAATGGCAGTGGAAAATTTCCAGGTTCCCTTTACAAAGTTGAACTCTGCTAATTACGTGCAGTGGTCTAAGAGGGCTCAAGTCTGGTTGGAAGCCAAAGAAGTGTGGGCTGACTATGTCCAGAGGCGAAAGCCATTTGTGGCTGTTGCAGCAGATGCCACAGCAGAGCAACAGGCTGCTGCACATGCTCAGAACAGGGAACATGATAAAATGGACACTAAAGCTAGATGCATGTTGATGGTATCGATAGACGATTCCCAATTACCTCATGTGGAAAATTTAAGGTCTGCATTTGAAATTTGGGAAGCTCTTAGGCGAATTCACCATAGAGCCACCATAGAGCGTGGGGGAACTAGCAGGCAGAGCTGTAAGAAAGCCTCACAAGTGTCTGCTATGGCCAGCAAGTCATGTTTTCGATGTGGCAGCAGGTTTCATTTGATAGCAAAGTGTCCAGAAAAGCAACAGGAATTTCAACAGTCCAAGGTCAGTTTCCGGAGCTACAGGGGAAGACGAAGTGAGAACTACAAGAATCAACGATCCAGAGGGGGAGCAGGTGCTGATAAGGGACTATCTGCAATGGCAGCACAACAGAGTCCTAAAAGGAGCCAACAAACCTTGAAGTGGATAATTGACAGTGGAGCAAGTCACAATTTAGTTCCAGCGACATCTAGTGGCAGCTTGATGAACAGCAAGACATTGCCAGTTGCAAAAACTGTGACTATAGCAGACAATAGTAAACGAGAAATGAACCTTAAAGGCACAATTTATGTTAATTGTTTGCAAACTAACCTTCCTGTTTTCGTTCTTCCAGGAATGAAGAATGGGCTTTTGAGTGTGTCATGCCTGGTAAAAAGTGGTTTTAAGGTTGAGTTTGAAAATGATGTGTGCACCATTTCGAAACAGGGGAAGGAGCTAGTTAAAATTCCCTGTGAGGATGGGCTTTTTGTTTTGGATGAAGAGCAGTTAGCAGCAGGTAGATGTTCAACAGGTGAAGCGCAAGCTAAGTGTGTAAATAAGGCTCCTCATACAGGTTGTGCACATCTACTACACAGAAGGTTAGCTCATATATGCTTTAAGTATGTAAGCAAGATGCCAGATTTAGCTGAGGAGTGTAACATTAAACCCTGTCCAAATTTTCTGGATTGTTGTGCTTGTAAACATGCTAAGGTTAAGACATGTAACTATCCTAGATCTGATAGAGTAAGCAAGAAACCCTTTGAACTTGTGCACACAGACGTGTGTGGCCCTATGCCAGTCAAATCGCTTGGAGGTGCGAGATTTATGCAAATTTTGGTGGATGATTTTTCAAGGGCTAGTTGGGTTTTCTTTCTGAAAGAAAAATCACAAGCAGCTTCCATCCTGATGGATTGGATTGAAGAAGTCGAATGTAAATTTGACACCAGGGTGCGTAAAATACAATCAGATCGTGGTGGGGAATATGTGAACCACACGCTGGAGACGTGGTTAAAAAGGAAAGGTATAGTTCATAGACTTACCAATCCCTATTCACCACAGGAGAATGCAGTTGCCGAAAGAAAATTTCGAACATTACAGGAAGCCATTGCTGCTTTGCTGTTTGATTCTGGACTTCCACAGCGGTTTTGGGCTGAGGCTGCACTGTATGCGAATTATACTTTTAACAGAGTGTACAATAGCACAGTAGGCAACACTCCTTACTTCATGCTATTTGGGAAAAAACCAAAAATTGATCATCTAAGAGTTTTTGGATGTCGTGCTTATGTGCTGGTGCCTAGGGCACAACGTAGGAAAGGTGATCCTAGATCTAAAGAAATGCTTTTCTGTGGTTATCAAGCCAACACAAAAGGTTGGAGATTTGTGAATGTAGAAGGCAATCAAACAAAAATCACAATCAGCAGAAGTGCGGAATTTTGTGAACAGGATGGTTGGAATAAAATTCATGGAAATCCTGACATACTATTTGATGTGGTGAACAGTAACAATGAAACTCAGGCCCCAGGGCAGGTATTAGTTCCAGAACAGGCTGAGGAATTTGAGTCTGAGGACGAAGGTGAGAAATCGCCTAGTTCACCCAAGTCTGTAAAGTCAGAATCTTCTAGCTCTAAAAGTTCACCCGTACAGCAAGAGAGACGTGTAAAGTCAGAATCAGAAAGTTCTTCAACTACTAGTGATAAACAGGTGACGACTAGTGATTCTGGGTCAGAGGGGGAAACTGAAGGAACATCACAGGAACTGTTAAGGCGTTCCAAGCGTGCCAACAAAGGTATACCTCCTGAAAGGTACCAAGCTATTAGTGTTTGGGCTGGTTTGGCAAATTGCGAACCTGAAAGTTTTGAAGAGGTTGAGCAATTACCCCAGGAGGAGGCCAGTAGGTGGCGTGAGGCCATGCAAAAAGAGTTGAATTCTATGAAAGAACTGGGTGTGTTTTCCATCACCAAACTGCCAGAAGGTACCAAGGCAGTAAGTTGTAGGTGGGTGTACAGGATAAAGACAACAGCGATGGGGATACCAGAGTACAAAGCAAGGCTTGTAGCTCGAGGTTTTACACAAAGAGAGGGGTTACATTATTCCGAAGTCTATGCACCCACTTCAAGGAGTGAAACCCTACGGGCACTATTAGCAGTTGCTGCTCAGAAAGGGTTCAAAGTGAATCAATTTGATGTCTCTACAGCTTATCTTCATTCAGACTTGGCTGAAGAGCTCTATATGGAGCTACCGCCAGGATTGAAAGTTGGTAAATCAAATCAGGTATGGAAACTACATAAATCTATTTATGGACTCAAGCAATCTGCTCATAATTGGAATGAGTGTTTAAATGACGTTTTGGTAGGCATTGGTTTTAGCAGGAGCAAGGCTGACAATTGCTTATATTTCAGAGGTTCAGATGCCCAAGAATCTTTGCTTGTTTATGTAGATGACCTGATTTATACTTCAAAGACACAAGAACAAGTAAAAAAACTAGCCAAAGAGTTAAATAAACACTTCAAAGTTAAGAATCTTGGTGATGTAAAGGTCTATCTTGGTGTTCAGATAGATAGGACCAAAAATGGCAGTTTTCTACTGAATCAAAAAGGCAAGATATTGCAAATGTTGAAAAAGTTTGGCATGACGGAGTGTGCAGGTGTTAGAACACCAATGGAAATGGGTTTTGTAAAAGACAATGAGTTCAAGGATAGTGCTGAATTCAAGCGTGCTGAAATCTTTCAGTCAGCACTGGGAAGCTTACTTCATCTTTCGCAATGGAGTAGACCAGACATTGCTTACGCTGTTAACTTACTCAGCAGAGAAGCTTCAAAACCTAGTGTAAATGCATGGAAAGGAATTCAAAGAGTGTTAAGATATTTACAATACACCAAAGATTTTTGCCTTGAATTATCTTCTGAAGGACAAGCACAGATTACTTGTTGGGCAGATAGTGATTGGGGAAATTTAAAGGATAGAAAATCAGTGTCTGGCTGTGTAATAAAATTTGGTAACTCTCTGATTGGGTGGAGATCCAAGAAACAGAACCTGATTGCTTTGTCATCAACAGAAGCTGAGTTCTGTGCCTTATCTGAGTTATGTAGAGATCTAGAATTTTACAAATGCTTGGCACAAGAGATGTATGAAAAGGCCATCACTCCAATCACTGTATGGGGTGATAATCAACCGTGTCTTAAGTTAGCACAAAATGGGCAGTTTAAAGGTCGTACAAAACATTTGGATATCCGTTTTCAAAATGTTTGTCAAACGGTAAAAGCAGGAATTGTTAAATTAAATTACTGTCCCAGTCATGAAAATCAAGCTGATGGTTTTACAAAACCGCTTGGGTTTCAGCGGCATGAAAACTTTTGTGAAGAAATGGGTCTGAAGTAATTTTGTTTTTGTATTGCCAGCGAGAGGGGGTGTTAGGGTGTGAAACCTAAGACGCTGGCAAGTTAGCAATGTCATGTGACTTTAAGTAGTCAAGCTCGTTAAGTTGTTAAGTTGCTCAGTATATAAAGAGTGTTTGTTTTCTCTGCCTGTGGGGGGCGTGATACAAAAATGTCTGAAAGCTCCGGAGGTGTTTCTGTTATCTTTCTGCAATAAACCTGTCTTTGGAAAGACAGGCTTCCCTGTGTCGTTATTTCTTTGCTGCTGAGACTCTGAAGCTTGTACTGCAACAAGAATCTCTGCACTGGACTTAATTAATGCTCTGCAAAGAGAACTGTTGCTGGTTGCGCAGCGGAAGCGTTTACTGGACCAGTACACAGACTCTCTTAGTCCTGTGGTCTGGATCTAACCATCTTTCTGTGGTGTCATGTCAGTCAGCGAGCTGGGGTCTCATAGGATAGGTGTTGGGTCTTGACCAACGTGCATTCCAAGTGAGAGGAAGAACTCGTATGCAGAAGTAGAACTAGAAGCTACTAGAACAGCTCTGCTGCCTATCAGGCAAAAACATCTCTTCCTATTGTTATGAACAAATCTTTTGGCAGTATCTTTAGCTGTAGGCATGACTGCGTATGAGCCCCTCCACCCATACTTGGATGACTCACTGGCTAGCTAAAAAACATTTTATTTACTTACTAAGTTAGAAAACAAAATGTTTTAAACTAACATGGACAATACACTAGAGAGTTCCTTCAGAACTTCATCTCCAGAGTTGTTTTTAGATTGTGCTCTAAAAATAATTAACCAAATGCCAAATGAATGGCAATATGTTCATGAGATACAGAAAACACACAGGGAGATTATTTGTAAAACACTATACGCCACTCCTGGGAGGGCAGCAGGAAAAAACCAGTCAACAACCTTCCAAGGTTAAGCACAGCCTGCTCCCCGTCAATCAATGCCATGGACAGCGGACTTTGCAGCAAATATTGCAGAATGATCAGAGATGGAGATAAACCAGGCTCATCTTATTTGTAGAAAATGCCATAGCAAGGGCTGTTTACTGGTTAGTCTGTACTACTTGCATGCTGTGGCATTCATTTTCAAGACAGTACAGTGGTACCTCAGGTTACATACGCTTCAGGTTACAGACTCCGCTAACCCAGAAATAGTACCTCGGGTTAAGAACTTTGCTTCAGGATGAGAACAGAAATCGTGCTCCGGCGGCGCGGCGGCAGCAGGAGGCCCCATTAGCTAAAGTGGTGCTTCAGGTTAAGAACAGTTTCAGGTTAAGAACGGACCTCCGGAACGAATTAAGTACTTAACCCGAGGTACCAATGTAAAGCAAGTGCATTTGATGTTCTTGAGTGAAGGTGTTGCACAACAGGTCAGAAGAAAATAGTAAAAACTCTGGAAAGAATTACAGTCCACCAGTCTACAGAAGCAAGGCTGAGACCCACAGAACCATGCAACTAATTCTACATGGCCAAGGGTGACTCAGGCAGGCATTTTTAAAGTCATAGCCCAGCATGCCACATGCTCAACCACTTTTGAAAGTCACACTTGGGAAACAGATTGTGATACAGCCTGGGAGTCTGCTGTTCAAAGGCAGGGAGGGGAGTCAATAATTCCATGGGGTATGTCTATGTTATCTTTGGAGCCCTACTCAAAGTGATAAAACGATAATGAAAAGTGCTTTGTTAAGACAAAAAATGATCCCAAAACTGGATCATGGATCTTGCTAAAACATAGAAAAGGACAAATCAGAGTTTAAAAATGATAAGTTATTTTAGTCCTGTCTAATAAAATCCTAATTAAATACAGCCCTGTCATCTCCTTTAGATACTGAATCTGTAGTTGGTAATGAAGCTAATTTGTGCTTGGCCAAGACTCTTACAGTAACTGATTACATACAGATGCCAGTTCTCCAAGAGGAAATTTTGCAACCACCTGTTTTCAATTTCAGGACTGGCAGTCTTGCGCTTTCAGAGCTTATTGGCATGGTGTGTGGGTGTGCCATCTGTTTGGCACAGCTTCCATGTTCAACCAACCAATCCATACTCATAGAAACACAAACATCTACAGCACTTCCAGTACCGATGCATGCAGAAAGAGCCGTCTCTGAACACCTTCTCTCATATATTTCTCCACAGAAAAAAGAACCAGGTTTGGAATAGGTAACCTTGGAACAGAGCCAACGTGTGTGCTAAATTGCATACTGTGGGTCAAAACCCCAATTTCTGCTATGTTTCAATGGACATCTGCTACCCCTGAGTGTCTCTGAAAACTGCGGTAGTTGTTGGTTTACAGTCAAGCAGTGCATAAATTGTATGAAATAAAGTAACTTCAGGACAAGTTTTTCCTCTTTAGCTTGACCAACTTCACCCACTCAACAAAGGGGAACATTCTCCATAACTCAATTCCTTTCAAGGAGTGCAATCCAGGGCCGGCTCACCTATAAGGCAAGGTGAGGAGACTGCCCCAGAGGCAGCATATCCAGCCTCCAAGGAATGCATTGGCTGCTGCTGCTGCTGCTGCCACAGTGGCAACAACAGTCATGGCATGCTCCTTGGAGGACTGATCTGCCACCTCCTTGGCAGCCATCGCCTAACTGCACCTCTACAGTGGCTTATTGGGGAAAGGATGTGCTTCTGGTCTCTTCCTATCCCTGGGGAGGAAATGTCGGAGGCTTCCCTCTGGTCTCCTGGGGTCTCCACCCACCCAGTGTGATTTAAGAGTGCTCCCCACTCCCATGACAGCCTTTGATTCCCACTTCAACCACTGGGTAAGGTTGATTTAAACCCCACTCGATTGTGACCAAATGCTCCTCAAGCACAATATACATCAGGAGGCTTAGTTTGGTCAGAATCGAGTATACACTTCTAGAGTTAATGCTAAATACATTACTTCAGGTAAATGAGCCACCATAGCTGCCAGAGGGCTGTGAAAATCTGTGTCCCAGGCTTTTTAGACTAATCTACTATCTGAAAGCAAAGGGGCATATTGGTTACCAGGTGTGAATTTTCCCCCCAGCTCTTCCCCCCCCCCCCACTATATAGCCAAACAACACCTAGAGCAGGCATCCCCAAACTCGGCCCTCCAGATGTTTTGGGACTACAATTCCCATCATCCCGGACCACTAGTCCTGTTAGCTAGGGATAATGGGAGTTGTAGCCCCAAAACATCTGGAGGGCCAAGTTTGGGGGTGCCTGACCTAGAGGGCCACAGGTTTCCCATCCCTGTCTTAAACAAAGGAGGATATCCAGTGAATATCCACACTAAAAGTATTTAATATTCTTTATGCTTACCAGTCTAAGGCAGACGTATGATTAAAATGTTACTTCAGTCCACAGAAAATAATACTTTGAATATAATTTCAGTGTATTTGTTGAGGTCTCAAATGTACTGGCAGATTTATTTCAGGCAGAAGAGAGTGTGCATCTTAATTTTGAAACTAATTCTGACTCTGTCAATCAACAACATTATTACATAGCATCCATCAAACACAGCAGTCAACTGTGGGGAAAATGATAATTAGATTATCAAGCAAATAGGATCTATCCCCTTGGGGGCTTGCTATATATTAAAATGACATCACCTTTGGTCCAGAATTGTGCTATACTGAAGGGAACTAACTTACTATTATGTACTATTAAACTGAAATCAAATTTCATGGACTATGGCACATACTAAATTGGGTACTTACTTAACCTTAGGCATGTGTTTTAATGTATTGCCTCTAATGAGTTGTAAATATGTGTTTAATATACTCTTCTGGAAGGGTATAGAATGAATTACATGCTTAGGTTCCACACTATGAAAGAAGCACTTTCCCAAACAATGGCCAACTTAATACTAAGGTAGAAATCATGGACAATGGGGGTCAGGTGTGGCATTTAATTGATTCGCTACAATTCTAAGAGCTCCATGTAAAGAAAGATTGAGTAGTTAAACAACTCCAGAAGCTGTAGCTCTGGGAGGGGAATAGGCGTTTCCGATGGGCGCACAACCCCAGAGTCTGTCAAGACTGGCCCGTATGGGCAGGGGTACCTTTACCTTTACCTTTACAAAAACTCTCAGCACCCTTAACAACCTACAGATCCCAAGATTATTTGGGAGAAGATGTAACTGTTTAAAGTTGTTTCACAGCAGTTTAAATATATGGTGTGAATGTGGCCTAAGAATACAGACTAATCCAAAAATGCAGAATGCAATTACTCTGGCATATGCAGCATATACTAATTTGCATTTCTACATAGATAAATGATAGATAGATGATAGATAGATATAGATAGATAGATAGATAGATAGATAGATAGATGGATAGATGATAGATAGATATAGATGATAGATAGCCACAGATAAAACACGGGAGCCAATAGCCTTTCTTTTGATTAAAAAAACCAAAACCGAGTAATGTTAGAAAGTTAATCAAATAATAGATCTTATTCTAATTGTCCCTGCTAAATATTTTGCAGTTTTTGCTGTCACCTGCCATATATATCTGTCTGTGTATATGAATGATGGTAAGCCCCAAAATGCATGAGCTTACAATCTATAAAATGGTATTCAGCCACCCACTGAATATTTTTTCCTCATACTTCATGAATTCAGGAAAATTACCATATCTGTCTGGAAGGGAACGTGGTCAGGCTTGAGAGTGGTTTTATTTATTTGGTATATTTATATATACCACCAACGTAAGAAAAGAATATACTGGCAATGAACAGCATAAAATCATCAATAACATTACATTCATAAAACAAGCACTGTCCTGACCAAAAGCAAGTAATTTGCTAAACCCTTAGCAGCTAATCTAAACCTACAAACACTATTAATAAACAAAAGATGGAGGCTACTGGCTTCCAATCAGTACATTAACATTTTTATTGGAAGTGCAGATGACAGACCCACGCTATTATGAATCTACTGCAATCATCACTGAGAAAAAAATGTTCATTCACCAGAACAGAGTGGAAGGACAAGAAATAATTAGCATAATGTATGTGCTCTATGAAAACAACAACAACAACTTGTGGATGTTACAAACTGCAGCTCCTTCAGGGAAGGGTTCTTCCTTTTCAGAGCATTCTGGGGGCATATTTCTTGAAAAACCACTTAGAGGCGTTACTACAGGCGAGCCGTATATAAATAAAAGATCAACAGCTGTTTACTGATTCATTGCGGACATTAAAAGACAAGGCTTGTCAGTGTTTTCTGTAAATCACATGACAATCTGTTCCATTTCTTATTCCCTTTCTCATTCTTTTTCTTTCCCAAAAACTAGCTGTACAAAATTCCATTGGTTTGACTTGTAGGGAAAAGTCAAAAGGTCATACAGCACGCTCTAGTTTTCTACTCCAGGATGCTAGAACTAACATAAACAGCATTTTCAAAGAAAATCTCTGTTTCCCACCCACAAGTGTAATTTTGAACAAGAACAGCAATAAAGGACTTTTTGAAGACTAAACTTTTGACCAAAAGTGGGGCGGAGGGATGGGGGAGGTGACTGGCAAATAAAGTATTTCCAGTTGTCTTCTTCATGGGCAAACCAAAAGCCTGACTTTATGTCAATTAAGCCATCAACTATGGGAAGCCATCTGGCAGGAACCAAATTTGCACTGACTTCAAAAGACTATGAAACCATTCTTAGCAGTTAACAAATCCTGAATTGGAGGTCTCAGAATGTGAACTCTACATGCCCTGCAAGGACTTTCAAACTGACGCCACAAGGGCATCAATAGCGACAAGTGACAATGCAACACCAAATACTTTATAATTATTCAGTCCTTGATTTCAGATCAGCTACAGCAGGGCAACTTCTAAAACATAGCCACAGGCTTACCTGTGGTGTATCTCTCTCTCTCTCTCTCCCACTAGAAATCTAGAGAGTCCATGAAAAGAATAGGGTGGAGGGGATATGACTCTCCAAAATTATGAGAAGTAACATATCAGCAGACCACAGGGAGTAATTATATTAACATCTGTCAGCAGAACCTGGGTGGCGCTTGGCTTGAAGTCAAGGGTAACCTTCCTTCTAGATAGGCTTTGTTATCTCTAAGTTATCAGCAGGTCTATTCACTCACTTGGGAATATTTAGACTCGATGGAATGGTGATGAATAATATCCAATGTAATCTCCCTTCTGTGTGATTCCTACTTTTTGCTCAGATCTTCACACACACACACACACACACAGAGAGAGAGAGAGAGAGAGAGAGAGAGAGAGAGCGGTGCTCTTGTGTCCAGGCATCTCAGAGTTCCCAATCCCAGCTGGCTTGAAGTCATTGCCTGTCAGCTGATAGCCACTGACTTCAAGCACTGCTTCTGGCAAGCACAGCAGGTCAAAGACATTTTGGCACCTGAGGCAAATGACAAAATGGCATCCTCCCACCAGGGAAGAAGGGGCAAGTGAAAATCTACACCAAGAACAAGGGAGGGAATCAAATCAACCTTACCCAACAGTTGAAGTGGGAATCAAAGGCCACTGCCGGCGGGAGGGCTACAGTGCCCAGGACAACCCAGTAGGCAGCCCCTGCCATTTCCTCCCTTGAGCTCAGAGGAGACCAGCAGCACCTCGTATTCACCAAGAGGCCACTGTAGAGGTGGCACTGGGGGTGGGGGGAGAGGCTGCTGAGGATGAAGCAGGTCCAGCCTCCAAGGAGAGCGCCGCAGCTACTGCTGCCACCGCGACAGCAGCAGCAGGCGATTCATTCCTTGGAGGCCAGGTCTGCAGCTCCTGTTGATCCTGCCACCCGAAGTGGTTGCCTCATCTTGCCTCATGGGTGGGCCAGCTCTGTCGGCAGGGGTTGGCAATGCTGCAGCCTATTCCATTTTATTAGTATTAAACTTAATTTGACAAACAACATTTAATGACACAATAAACCACATCACTCCATAGTATACTACAGAACACAACTATACACAACTATACATTGTATACATCACCATTAACTAATTTACAGAACAAAAAGAAAAGGAATAAAGGGGGGAAAGGAAAAAAGAAAAGATTAAGAAGAAATAAAATTGACTTCTGATTAAACCCATTGTACCATTGCTTATTTTGATTATTTTACACACAGCGTCATACTATTGTTTTGTTTTCCTAGTTGTTATCCAGAATGCTTAATTGTTTATCACCTACTTCTTACAAGAATCAGTCGAGATCTACCAGAAGATTTTTGTTATTACAATAATTTTTCAAATATTCTTTACATATTTTCCATTCTTTATGTACCTTCTGAGTTGGGTTTCCTCTAATTCTCTCTGTCATCCTAGCCAACTGTGAATGCTCAATCATTTGGACCTGCCATTCGGTTACTGGAGGAATCTTTTCACTTTTCCATTTCCTTGCTACCAGAATCCTGGCTGCAGTTGTTGCGTACATGAAAAGTGCTCTGACTTTTTTATTTTATTTCTGATGACATTATCCCTAAAAGGTTTAATGCTGCAGCCTATTCTAGTGGACCTGCTGTCACTGCTGACCATTGTTGACAGCAAGCCTCCCTTGCCAAGAAACAAACAGGGGTGCACTTGAAGGTTCCCAATTGTCTGTTGGAAGCTGCAGCTCCACCTGCCCCAAACTAAGATGTGACATTAGGTGTGGAGCAGGCAGGCATGATTTGGAGGAAGCAGCCTTGCAGGCCACACTGCGATCCACGCTGGGGCAAATAAAAAGCCCATGGGTCAGAGGTAGCTCAGTCCTGGATATAGCAATTGTGAATAATAGCTTTGATGCTGGACCAGGCTCAGTGATGAACCAAGGGAAGAAGGAGTCCATTCAAGAGGATCCTCTTTCCCCTCCCTTTCCTGATCCAGATTCACTTCTGCTGGCCTAAGGCAATCTACAGAAGTTGCCTCTGTGAAAGTCAAATCGAAGACAATCCCTCCACACACACACACACACACACACACACACACACACTAAAAAAAAATCATTTATTAGTAATACCCTTATTTAAAAATGTTTCCATCTAATTTTATTCAGTCTGGACTTGTCATTGTGTCTTCCAGTCACTTTGCCCGTGATAGCTTGAGTCAGGCGTCAAACACTAATTGACCGTGCATTTCAGCAGCCAAAAAGAAAAGGGAGTATCAATCTTCACTTTCTTTGCAGTGCTAAATGAAATCTGAATACAACTGGCAAGCCTTTGATGAACATCGCTTTATACCAGAACATTCGCTGTCACATTTCAAAGAAGTGGGGAGAGAGAGAGAAGATAATGGCTTCATTTCCCTTTATTCTACATCAAAAAGCAAAAGACTACAAGAAACACACTTCTCTGTGTTCTTATTAATACACTGGACATGAATTCCAGAGAGAGAGAGATGCATTTAGGAAAGGCAATAAGATAGCAATGGAAATCCATCTTATGTTCTAGGATACGACTTTCCCAGCCTTGTGCCCTCCAACGCACATCAGCCGCAGCCAACATGGGCAATGGTCAGGGATGACTGGAGCTATAGACCAAAACATCTGGAGGGCACCCTGTTGGTTAAGGCTGATCTAGGGGATGAGCATAATATTAGGAAGAGTGTGCTTGCACTATTCCTGCTCAGCAATATGGAATAATCTAGAGGGCCACATTCAGACGGAAATGATAATTCAACCATAAACATCATATTACTGCCAACAATTTGGTTCTGTCTATCAGCAAGGCTAACAGCTGGTGTGTCATTCCTAATTGCCAACATTCCTAATTGACATGGCAAAACACAACCGCTCGTTTAAAAAATTAAATCCAATCAACAGTCACACAATGACTGATGAGAATGACACTGGATGGTTACAATTCTGGACAAGAATGGAAATGTGTCCCTGATAGGTATCTAGCTGCTCTGTCTGCAGCAACAAAGCTTCACAGCAAAAGTTCTTCAAAACTTAAAAACTTTTCAAAAGAACTGAAAGCATCTTAGACTGGTATAGCCAAACAGATAAGAGGGAGTGAATTTGTTATACTTTCCACTGTATGCACAGTAGCAAGGAAAATCAGCAACACGGCCGGTCCTTAGTCTAGACCAGTAGTTTTCCAGGGAGCCCTGGGATTCGTTAATGAGGTCACCAATGGCAAACAAGCTCTTACAGATCTTGTTTACCACCCCAATAGCATGCATAGCCAATGTGGTAGCCTCCAGTTGGACTACAATTGCCAGTCAGCACATCCAATGGTCAGGGATGATGGGAATGGTAATCCAAATAATCACATTTGGTTCCCCTGCCCTACAATTTGCAGTGGAAATAAAGTGTAAATCTAGGTCACACCCTCAGCTCAGGTGGTGAAATCCAACAGGAGCTACTAACTCCCCCTGGGTCAACTTGGACTCCCTGTAAAAGTTCCTAACGTCTCTGGCACACACATGGTTTCCACTGCAGCTGATTTTTTTGCAGAAAGACTTCCTATAATACTTTCTTAGGCTATAAAAATCAACGGCTGTGTCAAAAGTATTCATTACCTCAACCCCCGATGGATGGGAAGTGTCTTCTGGGAGCATCAGCCAATGGAGCAGACATTGAGAAACTAAAATATTTTGATCCTAAATTGTTATTTTGTCATGTAGGTAAAAGTAAACAATCTGAAAAAATATCTTTACAACTGGAGAGGGCAGGGAACAAACTGCTCTTAACAATCTATAATTTTAGTGTGAGGATGTGGGATCCAGAATACATATTCTGAAGTCAATCGTTTTTCTTCTTCTTCTTTTAATTGTTTCCCAAGGTCTCTTCACAAAGCATTACGAAAGTATGAAAAGACTGGCTGCCAACCTGTAACATGTTAATTGTGTGCATTTGCCACTACACACAGGATTGGGCCACATAAAATAATGAAAAGTGACTTTTATCACTGGAATGCAATTTAAACTTGCCATGTCATTTAATGTACCAGCTAAGAAGCTATTATGAGATAATTCGGAAATGGTTACAAAGTTAAGCATCAGATCGGATGGAAGTACCTTCCACAAAAACACAGAACACTAAATACAACATACTGGAGAGATCACAGGTTAGAAACATAACAAGATCAATGTTAGTAACTGAGATTAAACCTTTTCAAGTCAAGCCAACAACTGCAATTACTGATAAATCAGCATAAATATATCTCATTTTATACCGTCTATTTTGCTAATCTGCAGAAATAACAAAAAAATTCCCAACTACATTGTATGGGAGACATAGCTGTCAACTTACAGATTTGAAAATAAGGGGCCAGCAGCCTTGAAAATAAGGGACCAGCAGCCAAAATAAGGGACCTGCAGCCTCACCTGTTCCAGGCACTCCAGTCTTCCTGTCCTCCTGCAGTCTGGTCAAACTCATGCTGGTAGCTTCGAGAACACTGTCCAACCAGCTTTGTAACCAGAGGTTCAACTGAATAGAATCTGAATCACATGCACCACAAGGCCTATGCAGCCTCAACTTAAGATGGCTCCCCGGCCTGACTTTGCACTGCAAAGTTTGCAGCAGCACGTGCAACAAAATGGCGTCCAGCATTCAAAAACCTCCTCAGTTTGCATTAACTAGCCACACACAAGGCATGCAAGCTCCACCCCCCAGTCGTTCTTAGACTTCTTATTGGGTGAGCAACACAGTTGGAGCCTCCCTCCTCCGTGGCCGGCAGGGAGGGAGGGAGAGGAGCTGCTTCCTTTGAAATTTAAGGGACATCATTTAAGGGACATTTAAGGGACATCCATCAATAAGGGACAGCAGCGGGACATGGCGCTGGAATAAGGGACTGTCCCTTCAAATAAGGGACACTTGACAGCTATGATGGGAGATGCAGGAGCCAAAAATTCAAATGTCCTGTGTTCAGAGTGTTGGTGTTTTGCTTTTATTAAGAAGGGAAAGGTATCTAATAATGCAGTCCTAAACATATTTTCTCACAAGTTAGTCCCCTTGAGTTCAGTGAGATTTATTCTTAGGTATTGCAAGGGTTGCTGCTTAAAAGACTGCAATTAAACTATGGCACATTGGGAAATCTATTCTAGATCAAACAAAGTGACTTATTGGAATATATCAAGCATGTAATTTTGTGATCTGTCCCATACGAGAACTGACACTGTCACAAACTGTTCACTGCCTGTTTGCAGCTACTTCTTTCACTGACTTTCTTCCAGTCTAATTTAGCAAAGTAAAAGCATAAAAACAACAAAACCCAGCACTCTTTTCAAAGGCAAAGGTACCACATAATTTATTAGAACGAGGGAGATGTTTCTTGCTTTCCCCATTCGAACAGTTTTGTCCATCTGAACATTTTTGTGTGATTTCATAATCAAAGGACTGCTGAAATCTGAAGCAAGGGCTTTTCTATGTAGGTCAGACCCTTATATTGGGTATCTTTATTTTTTAAAAAAAACACAATAGAAGCAGCCATGGGAAATGTAAGCTTGCCAGGAAAATGCAAGCAAGCTTTATTTATTTTTCCAAACCAACTATAATGATGACACTGAGACCTTTGCTTAGATTCCACTATAAGTCCCTTCACTTTCTTACCAAATTGATTGTAATGACTTGCCTGCTCAGAGCCGCCACCCAAATATTGAGTGTGGCTGGACAGTTTTGAAGGCAAGAAAATGGGGAGAGTCCAGCAAGTTGCAAGTAGAAAACACAAAGGCTCAGTTCCCAAAATAAAAGCACCTCAAATTGGGTGATGTATTATAAGAGCCTCTCCCTTCCACAGGAATACAAATTACCTTTAGTACTGCTTTCTCCTCCAAATGAACCAGTCATCAAATAATTTCATTCCCTGGAGAGACTGTTTGATAGAGTTAAATACATATGAAAGAGTAAAGCATTACTGTAGTTCAAGATTTCTCTCTGTCAGCTGAAATCCCTTGGGGGCGGGGAGCAGGGAAATATGGTCCATTTCAGCTAAGGAGAAATAGGGAATGAAGAGCATATAAATTACATGCAAAGCAGAATAGACTTGAGCTCTGATAGATCCTGAGTACTAAATTCAAGCTGTTAAGATCAGAGCCCCAGAATAAGGTTGCACGTTCACAGATTTGTTGACTTTGTGAGTTAAACTAGGGTTCTTCAAGGTACTATGATTTCATAAATCGTGTCCTCCCTAAAAGCGGGCACGTGTTGCGGTGAGACCTGGAGACTGACCTCCTGTGTTGTGGGTGCCTGTGTTGTGGGTGGGTAAGACTGGAGAGCCACAACACTCGTGATGTTGGGTTTACTCTGACCCAAAGCTTCCTCTTTCGGCTCGTGCATTCGGAAAACCCGCCCACCTCTCCCTACTTTTAGGGCTTTGCGCTTGACCTTGCTATGCCGTCGTGTGTTGTCTGTCGTTGGGACAGGGGCACGGCAGGAATTTTCCCCACTTGGTTGATTGGCTGTTGCCATTTGGGTTTTGCCTGCTGCATAGCAAATCATCACAACTTGTAAGGTTGCGGATAGGCTCTGGTTCAGGTGATGGGGTGGGAGAATGGTCTTGCCATCCCTATGTGAAGGGTATTCCATTAAAGGAATCCAGGGACTCAACTGGTTTGGTCAACTCCTGAGAGGGGGTTGTGCCTGTGCCTGAGTCCAGGGGAGCATCTGGGGGGTGAACATAGTCTGTTCCCAGCTTTTCACCTACCCAGGTATTCACCCTTGGCTGACCTATGCTGGTGCCCTGGGTCATCACTGTCTGCAAGGGTGCAGGGAGCTAGTCGAACCAGAGCCTATGCAACCACTCACTTTCTGTAATCAATAATGTTGTGGCCTAAATTCTGCCAAAGACCAAAATTTGAGTCAAATGTGTCTTTATTTAGGGGGGAGGTGGGTCTGAACACGCAAATGATCTTGGCCAGTGTATCTACTCCCCCAAATACACACAAGAACACATTAAAAAAAGATTTCTACAAAAAGATGCACAGTTCTCACATTACTGCTTTAAACATAAGAGAACCACAGTGTAACTTTTAGGGAATTGAATTGCAACATTGATATGCAACCTACATTGTCAGGAGATACAGGGCAACCTAAAGGAAGTACTTCTTCATACACAGCATAGTTAAAACTACCGAATTCACTAAATTCAAGATGCAGTGTTAGGCACCATCTTTAAAAGGGGATTAGACAAAGTTCACGGAGGCTAAGGATATCAGTGGCTAATAGATATCACAGCTCTATTACCTTGCCATAAACTATGCACCTGCTACAATTTCCCCTCTACACAACCAAGAAATGTACAAGAGTCCTGTCCTCTTTTTAACCTGACCACCTTACATGTTATTGCTCACCCTCTCACAAACACGCAATAACCCAAATTTGAAGCAAATGAATAAAAATCACCTTCTGATTAATAAAACACAATCCTTTTGCTTTCAGACATCCCCACAGTAATTAATCCTGTCAGCTGCATGGGTACATTTTTCTTAAGAACCATGCACAAGTCTTAGGGTAATAGTAACAAATAAGTTTGCTGACTGAGACTTCAAAGCATCAAGTGACTTCGGTAATTTTGTCTTAGTTATTTGGAGACTTCTGCAGATGTTCCCCCAGCTGTGTCATAAAATAACCACAGGAGTGAGTATAAGCAATAAATAAGCCTGTTTCACAAAATGGAAGGTAATTTTTAAAATTAACTTATCTTACTACCCACAGATGGTTCCATCTCACTCCTCAGAATCAGCTCTGACCCTCAACTTTTTTCATGCTCCCCCTTTGGGGAGTACACTGTCTGCTCCATTCACCATGGTCTTGCAGATGTGTGGTGAAAAGGCCTCCTTTTAAGACCCATTTCATATAAGATGTTTTCTAAACATCTACACTTAACTGAGCAACAAACAAATATGGGTGCTCCCCATCCCAGTTTTGGGGGGTTCACAAGTATATAAATTACAGCTTCAAGACACAAAATATGATTTACGCTAATAGGCAAATGCGTTTCAGCAATGAGTGGTTTCATTTAATTTCTTTTTAAGCATTTATACTCTGTCTACCAACCAAAGTTCTTGATGCAGCTTACATACAATAAATCAGGCAGAGGCAAACTCGGCCCTCCAGATGTTTGGGGACTACAACTCCCATCATCCCTGACCACTGGTCCTGTTAGCTAGGGATGATGGGAGTTATAGTCCCAAAACATCTGGAGGGCCGAGTTTGCCTATGCCTGTACAATATATTTGAAAAAGAATAAAACAGGCAATAGGACAATCATTGACAGCGTGGGGCAAAATTTGTATATGAAATTTCTTCCCCTGGTTCTCCAATGTTTCAACAAGTGCCATTCTACAGCTGACTTTCCTGGCCGGGAATTGTGAAGCAATTGGATATTAGGTGGTTGGTGCAGCTGTCTCTCACAGCCTCAGGCGATACTTATATTTGCTGATGCTGCCATTGCTGTCATTGTCTGGCAAATATTGAGGCCCACTTTTCAGAAATAGCTGATTGGGTGGTAAAGCTGCTATCCTCTATAACCATCTAATGGGATTTTCTTCCAAGCAGACATGAACAGGATTGTACTTGACCAAACTGTAAGTGGGATCTTTTATCACAGGGGTAGGCAACCTAAGGCCTGTGGGCCAGATGCGGCCCAATCGCCTTCTCAATCTTGCCCACGGACAGTCCGGGAATCAGCATGGTGTTTTTACATGAGTAGAATGTGTGCTTTTATTTAAAATGCATCTCTGGGTTATTTGTGGGGCATAGGAATTCATTCATTTCCCCCCCCAAAAAATATAGTCCAGCCCACCACATGATCTGAGGGACTGGCCCACGGGTGAAAAAGGTTGCTGACCCCTGTTTATCAGCTTTGCTCAATCCATGGCCCTCCTGAGGGTGGGCTGCAAACTCCCATCATCTCTGACTGCTAGCTGGGGCTGCTGGGAAATTGAATCTAAATCATCTGGAGGGTGCCAGAATGGGGAAGGCTGGCCTTTTAGTATGATTGAATGTTCACTCTCCCAAAAAGGTACTTCACACTGAAAATAAGCATGCTCTGGAGAAGACTGGGTCAAAGCACTTTGCCCTGACATTTGGCTGTCTACCCTTTAAAAATAAACTCCAGACTAATGAGCAAGAGTATCAGCAGGACTACAGCAAATATTTTCACTGTGTATAGGAAAACACACACCATTCATTCTCATTTATGCCCAAGCAGCATGTTGTGCTGATGCACAAATTCCTCTGACAGAGCTCCAGAGCGTGACCGTGTGTGCATCTGCTTAATTCTTCAAACACAGACATTTCCCCTCTTGTACTAACAAAAAAGGCAGGCGGACATTACTACTTGTCAACATAATAGCAGACCACGTATATTCAATATCTTAAACCATTTTAAGTATCCTATGGAAACAATCCTAGCCCTCCGATGTCAGTAGCTGGGGTGAAGTTTAGGATGACGTGTAGGCCCCTCTCCACTGGTGGAGAGCAGTGCCCCTGGTGTGTGGCAGAGGCCACTCAAGCAGACAGGGGAACTATCACCAGCACTCATCCCACTAGCCAAAACTGGCACAGGGCTCTGAAACAGCACTTTCTGAAACAGGTGCAGTGGGAGATGTGAGGCTGAGTAGACAGTGGATTGGCATGGAAAGTGAAACTAGAACCAGGATTGTTGTTGGCGTCCATCTGTCTCAAGAGACAATGGAGTGTATCAAACTTCTGCATTAGCAGCACCAAAGTGACTTTCACAGAGTGCAAGCCTGGGCAGCGTGTATAGAGGCCCTGGGCTGCCCAGATGACAAGACTGATGTGCTCTCGCTGATGTGGTCCAAAGGAAAGGAAAGCAATACATTTGGCACCAGCTTAGCTCCAGGAGTTGAAGCACAAGTAAAATCTGCAGCAGTGAGTTGTTGCAAGGTCACTTTTAGACAATGAGTTACTGTTAATCTACTGCCGTTTCTGGGATTGATTGAACAGGTGATGAGCTGGTCAGAGGTCTGCTGAATTCTCTGGTGGCCCATTGCCAGGTGAGGGGCACAGATTGCTTTGCCAGCCTGGAGCTGGTGCAGCAGAAAGGAAGGAAACGAGGAAGGAGTAAAAGTACGCCCCCATACACACACTTTCCATCTTTTCTAGCGGAAGCCAGTAGGGCTTCAGATGCAGTGGTGCTCCACGGCTCCCACCGTCCCAGGCAAGGTTAGTGTTGCTGCGTGTTGCTGCTATCCTCTACACACAATGGAACTTACTTATAAGTAGACATGCATAGAGGTGAACCATTAAAGTAGCTGCAAGTCCCAACATTCAACCCTGGGGACACATCAAGATTTGATTAACTTACTCAGTATAAGGCAGCTTTCTGTGAATAAGCAAGACTCTTGGCCCATCTAGCTCACTGTTGTCTACATTGACTGGAAGCCACTCTCTAGGGTTTCAGGCGGGAGTATTACCCAGTTCTACTTGGAGGTCCCAGGGACTGAGCCTGGACCTCCTGCATGCAAAGCCAATGGCGCTGAGCCGTTATCCCAAAACCCGGGGCAAAAATCACCATGCAACTGAAGTTTCACTCAGCCTTTGCAGATGGATTTGTGCCTGCTTTTTTCTCTGCCAAGATCAGTTTTTAGAATCCAGTTTGCAAGCAATAAAATCAATGAAAGTGAAATTCCAAGCAAATTGCTTTGCTATTGGCAGAAGAGTTTACATAGTCTTCTATCCTCTGCAAAGGAAATCCCATGTGACTCAGGATGATTTAATATAAACAGGGAATGGCTTTGATACATATGCTGCCATCCCTCATATTTTCAAAAATGTTTTAAAACAAACAACATTTGGAAGAAAGCATGCCCTAATGTATGATCCTTGTCTGGGCACAAAGAGATACAGGCTATCAGCTCTATATGCTTTCTGATTCCCTACTGCTTTGCTGTAGAGTACATTTTTACTTTTCACATTTGCACATCTACAAAACTTAATCTACAAAGCTTAATCGGCAAGGCTTCCAAGACATCTCAGCCCAAAATCTGATTTTGCTTATCTCATTTTCTGTATGTTTGTATTTATTTATTTTCTATTAAATTAAACAATTCCAGCATGTGGCTTATCTGATTAGTTCTTTAAATGGTGCAGGTCCTTAGATTGACTTATGTCTTCTTTTTAATGTTAAGAAAGATTTAACACCTGGAAAATTTATTTGGCCAACCACCTTTTCTTCATATAGAGCAGATGGAGGAGGCAAAGGCATTCACTCACCTCAGCCTGAAGTAAAGCGGAAGGTAAAAATTCCACATGGAAATCCAGTTTATGTAGTTCTCACCCCCGCCTTCCCAATTTCCATTTATTTATTTAAAACATTTATATAAGTACTGTACAACACCATGAGTGCATTCTGATGTGGGGTTATTGTGTTGGTTTCGCTGGTTATAATGCTAGTGTTTCTGTGGCAGATTCTAATGCTCCTTTTACACTGCATTATCTGTTGTGTTATGGCACCATTGTACCTCTATGTCATGCTAAATTTAATTCACACCAGTGGCTGTGGTGTAACACAGCAGCAGACATCATAGCACATGTTGTGCTGTCCGAATGCAACCTAAATACATCACAGCAGATTAAGACAGCAATAAATTATGTAAAGGCCTGTGTAAATAAATGGTCTTTAAGTGATGCCTGAAACTCACAATGGTCCACTCCAGGATTATTTGGAATGGGAGGAAATTCCATAAAAGGGCTTATACTTGCATTTTTTCTGGGGAAATGTTTCGGAAAGAGACAGGAAATAAAGAGGCCGGCATCCTTTCTCTTGTGTAAAGACTCACAAGATGTCCATTATCCACAACTAATTGCTGTAGCATATTTAGTCTCCCTACTCACCCCTCTCTAATCACCATCTTCCCATGATGACCACTTAGGCATCATCAAAGGAAAAATGTATGAGCAAAGAGAGGACAACTGGAGATACATAGTAGCACAGAATTTGCATATGCTAATTTCTATGTATAAATACAAATCTGGAAATAATTACTATATTTTAAATAGAAATATACCTGTGACAAGGGGCCCATCTGTACTATACAGTGGTACCTCGGGTTAAGTACTTAATTCGTTCCGGAGGTCCGTACTTAACCTGAAACTGTTCTTAACCTGAAGCACCACTTTAGCTAATGGGGCCTCCTGCTGCTGCTGTGCCGCTAGAGCATGATTTCTGTTCTCATCCTGAAGCAAAGTTCTTAACCTGAAGCACTATTTCTGGGTTAGCAGACTCTGTAACCTGAAGCGTATGTAACCCGAGGTACCACTGTACTGCAAGCAGTTCCATACAACTTTAAATGACCACGGCTTCCCCAGAGAACCTGGGGAACTGTGGTTTGTTAAAAGTGCTGACAGAGCCACAGCTCCAGAGTGGATTAACAATCAATCCCACTTCCCAGGAATTTCAAGCAGGCAAGAAATTCTGGTTTTTCATTCTAAGACAAATAATAAAAAAGAAACAAAAACAGTCAAGGAACAGAAAACACGCTGAAGAAATTATGCATAATTGTCAGGCCTTTTTTTCATTCGGAACTCACAGGAACTCAGTTCCTGCACCTCTCAGATGGGCGCCATTGCCATTCTATGGGAACAAGGGAGGCGTTCATGGTGAGTTCTGGCACCTCTTTTTCTAGAAAAAGCGTAATAGTAATAGTAATGGCACCAAAGGAAGGAAGGACAAACTACTGTCACCCCAATCCTTACCCACTGCTTCAGAATGGTTATCTAAATTCTGGCACTCTTAAGTAGACATTCTGAGGTTTAGGGCTGAGGTGCCAGAGAGTTATAGAGAGTACTAGGACTTGTTCCTGCCCGCCCACAGTACGGCCTGTCAGAAAAGACTAATAAAAAGAAGGGAGCATTTCACCATGACCTGTATTCAGCCATGCAGAGCAAAGGAAAGGAAGTAACTGTTCTTTGAGTGAAGAGAAAAGGGCTGGGGGTTGGGGGGAAATGCAAGCCTTGTCATCCATGGTTACTGCCTCCACATCAAGCAGTAAAAACAATACATCAGTCCCAACTGAAAGTATACAAGCTTAATAAATTACTGTTACTTTTTTGGGAGGGAGAATGGTCAACAAAGGCACAAGTTGTAGGAAATGACAAACTCCAAAACAGAACACGCCAGTGTTCTCCCGTTATTTTAATATATGTATTACAGTTTCTAAAAGGCTGAAATCTCGAGCACCCCTTTCATAACTTTTAAAAGAAAATGGCATGTGCTTCGGCAAGATAACATAGCCAAAAGGTGGAGGAAAATTGCAAACTTGCCTGGTTCATAACAAAAACATATTTTTATATCAGCCTGACTGCTATAGGCAATTTATATTCCTGCAGATAAGAGTCAGTCATTGTGATGTACTAGGCAACTTTTTCCATAGCAACTTTTGTCAAACTGTATATCCTGATGTACCACCTGTGGTCCTCCACTCGAAGTGTTTTGAAACGATATGAATGCAAGAGCACACAAGCTTCTAATTTTACTCAATTTATGGTCTTGGGGCTTTCTGTAAATGTATGCAGGTTCTTATAGTTTGGGACATATAAGTACATGACTAAATAGAAAGTAGCAAACAGGCTGAAAACAGAATGCCCATTTTACAGGATTCCCTGTTCCCTGTTCTGATTTCTGTTGCCAAGAGGTTTGGACCCTCCCCCCTGCATTCTCTCATGAGAAACCTTCGCCAGTGGTGGTAGTGAAGGAGGCAGAGTGAAAAAAGGACAGATCAATGGATATTGATTCTTATCTTTGTAGGATAGGCTGCACACCAGTCATGCAAAAGTCAGAGTCATCTGCACTCACCCACATCCCTCCATCCAGGCAAGCAAGGGACATTATTATAATTCAAGGACACATTCCAGTCAGGCAAAATGACTGGTGTGGGGCACAGAGTAGGGTACTGGGGTGTGGCCTAGGGAGAGCCACACAGGCTTGGAGAGGCAGATTTCTCTCTTGGCCTGAGATTCCCAACCCCTGCTCTAGAGAGAGCAGCATGCAGCATGCTGTTGTTCATGTCTAGCCTCATGTGTGGCTAATAACCACATGACGTGGCCTCGGCAGAAGGTCATCCATTGGCTTCATAAAGGTGTGTCTGGAAGGTACACCTGTATCAACACTATGCATTGTTTATGGAGATGGACAGAGCGATCCTAAACATGTCTACTCACACATCTGCATGTATAGGTTTCTCTGAATCCTGGAGCCCTGTGTGATCAAGGGAAGTCTACATGAGTAAGCTTCCCTGCCACCTGTGTTTAGTGCCCAACACAGGGCACAGAGCCCTGGCCAGACAGATCGCACGTGCTTTACTACACACAGTGTAGGGGGGATATTTAGAGAGGAGAAAGGCCATGTAGGAATTTGATTAATGCTTCCATTTTTCTCTAAGCCGATTTCCCATTCAGCCAGACCCATACGAGATGTCCTACGCTTTGGGTCAGAAAGTAACAGGGAAACACTGGAGGGGGGGTGTTGCAAGAGGGCTAAAGGTTAAACACATGAACACACACAGAGAGAGCAGGTTCTCCAAAAATCTTGGTTCTCTTACCCATATTTGCCACCAAACATTTAGATCAGGCTCTAATATTAAAGTTTTTATGCCTTTCAATGTTGTGGTTTTTTAACCGAGAATAGCTACACATACCTTGGCAACAAGAATATTATTCAGTAATAAAATACAACCGAAGCAAGTCCTATTATGACATATAATGGGTACTGAGAATCCCCTCCAAACATAGCTTTTATTTTTCATAACCTTAAACCATGAAAGCAATTGCTTAATTTAGTCAGTCTTTGGTAATAGCTGCTCATTAGGTCTACAGAAGCAGCATCAGAAGAAGAAGAAAAAAGAATTCATCTGCCAGCACTACTGTTAAATAGAAAATCACTTCAGCCATACCTAAAATACAATTTACTGTCAATACATTGCTGCAGACAATAAAGTGCCACGGCTAGTTGTATAGTCCTCACAAAGCAAATTAACAGGTAAAAGGAAAATGAGGAATATGAAAACCTCCTTCCTCATGAAGACTAATCTGTGCAATAAAAATGCTTCGTGGTGGAGAAGGCTATCAGTGACTACTATTGCTCTACCTACACAGCTGGAGGTAGCAAGTCTCCCAAACACCAGTTACTAGGAGCCATGGGAAGGGAGAGTTACTCTTGTGCTGTTTCCCACAGACATCTGGTTGGCCACTGTGAGAACAGGATACTGGATTAGATGGGCCATTGACCAGCAGGCTATTCTTATGTTTGTATGCTTCAGCTGACCAGAAAACCCCACTCAAGTCCCCCTAACTTTTCCAATAAACATGGGCATATAACCATGTAGTATAAAGACAAGAGCTTAATTCTCAGTTGGGGTTCAGCTTCCAACGAGGAGAAACCATGTTATTTTGCCCTTATATTTCTGTGGATTCTAAACTGCTGGCACATTAGCAGTTTCTGCTCCCGGACCCAACAGTCTTCGGATTGAATGACACAGCAGGAGCTTACCAGGGCATTTTTACCATCTCCCTTTTACTTCCAAAATCCCTATCACGATCAAAGACCTACCCCAGCCTCTGCTTTCCTCCAGTAAGTGTATCTATCCTCACACTCCACTTCCCATACCAGAAAGGGAATAATACCAAATACTTCGGCACCAATTCTATTAGCTGTCTTTCCGAGCCTGATAATATATGAAAAACTAAGGGAGTTTCTCATAAGGGAGTTTCTGAGAACAGTGCACTGTGTCTGAACAATGAGATATATTATGTTTGCCATGGAAATCCCAACAATGGCAACGTTTGGGGGAAAACAGTAAGAATCCCACCCCACAAAAACCTTTTAAGCTAATAAAACCACCATTGTAAAAATTTCCACACACCCCAAAAATACTTTTCTTCACCTAAGCATGAGCAAGGGATGAATTCTTACATAGTCTTACTCAATTTTGGACTATTCTTTTCTTCAAGATGACCCAATTCGCCTATTCCACTATATCAAAGAGGTTTACAACTTGGTCATAAAACCATCAAATTACCCATCAGTGGAATATCAAATAATTCCACTCTAGGTCTCAGAAGAGCCAGGCATTCTCAGCTATCCAGATGTAATGGCTCTTATATTGCTCTTCTCTTCTCCGTGGTGCAACAGTGCTGAGGGCTGACTCCACACTTCTGCACAGGCTACCCCCATCTTAACCATTTCAGATTCCAATATTCCCTCTGGAGAAACAACTTCAGATATATTTATGTTTCAAAACTATGAAGTTGCCAAATATTTTGAGCCCTCTACAATAAACCAAACCTGGTGCCTTTCTGATATCTTTCAAAGGATTCGGGATTGTGCAACTTTGGAGTAGCTTTCTATCACCCCTTGCATAACATGTGTGCCTTTTTAACCAGGCCTTTGGTTGATCTTATTGACATCCAACACCCTTTTTGAATGTTGCATTTTTGGGAGGGGGGCGTTTATTGCTTTTGGTTTGATTTTCTATGTTGTGGTCTTGTTGTGAACTGCCCTGAGACCTCCGGGTATAGGGTGGTGTATTAGTTGAATGAATGAATGAATGAATGAATGAATAAATAAATATATTGAAGTTTGCTGTAGTGACTCCATACGTTCTAATCAGTGCCGGATTTTCATATAAGCTAAACAAGGCTATAGCTTAGGGCCCCACTCTCTTGGGGGCCCCAACAAAATTTAAAGGGGGGAAAATTGGATGTACATTTCCAAAGCATAAGATAAAAAACAAATAAAGTGGCTTTAGATACCTATTAAGTCCATAAATTACCATATTGCACAACACAAAAAACAGTGACAATTTGTTGTTGACAAAGGACAGCTGGACATCTAAAGAACACCATTACCTTCAGTAGCTTAGGACCTCATCAAACCTAAATCCAGCCCTGGTTCTAATGCTTCTTTTTGGAAGAGGTATGGTCTGTGTTGAGATGTATAAAAGGCAAAACGGATGTTCACATTTATAGTGAAAGCTGATGCAGAAGTAAGTCCCTCTGTGCTCAGAGGAGCTGACTTGCTTGTAAGTGTTTAGAATTGCAGCCTAAAAAGAACATTCAAAATTTACAGACCAAGCTTGATAGCAACTTTATCACTGCAGCTGAAAGGCTGGAGACAAGGGAAGCTTTTAAAGGGAAAAAAAATCCAGCTGCATAATGATACTTCATTAAGCCAATTGCAATTTATGAAGTTACTGTGTGTGCGCATGCAGAGTCTGGCAGAGTTGCCTTCAGATATTATTATATTTCAATTCCCATCAGCCCCAGGCAGAATGGCCAATAGTTAGAGGTGATGGGAGTTGAATTTTAGCAACAACTGGAGGGCTACAGGTTCCCCATTCCAACATTAAGAAGGCAGGATTGAAAGCGTGGAGTTGTGGGAAGGCTCTCCAAATCTCACTACCTCTCAGCTCAAGAATTACTATCTACATGTTTAGTCAAATGTATTTTTTAACATTTAATTTATGCTTTTAGTGAAAATGCAGGAGCGTTTGGTGCAAGAAAACCCCCCAGAATCCTCTTTAAGTGGATTCCCTCATATTAGTACAATTTGTTAATTGCTTTATACTTTAAATAATTTATTAGCTTTCAAAACTGCTGTCACTTCCCTGGTTGGACCTGCCTGATTTGAAGTGGTTTTTACATTAGGCTACTGATGCGGCTGGATGGTTGAGATAATTGCTGTCAGAAGTCCACATTCTTGTTTTAACAAGCATCTACATGCAAAACTGTGTGTTTAAAATCATGTTAGGCAGGCAACATTAGCACCATTAGCATTAAAGCCTGTTGTCAAGCAGTGCACTCCCTTGAAAGAACTTTGGAAACAGATCTAATAATTATTTTCCCCAAATTCACTGTGTAGCTCTACCAGTGAAAAGGCACAGTTTCTTAGCAAACTGGCTTTTCAGAAGGTGCATTAAATACATATAGTTTTAGGAAATCTTATCACACAAAGACAAAGGACATATTTTCCATCAAAAATATGCCACAAAAATATTTGTATTTAAGAACACAGGAAGATGCCCCACACCAGATCAGACTATTTGTCCAATTTATTGAAAAGTTGAAAGATCCAGCCAGTTCCCTCTTGCTGCCCAGTAGGCTCAGAACTCTGTTCTGACATGATGTATGAGAATGCCCTTTGCAATTTTACTACAGTTGCTCATACAGCCAAGAAATGGTGTAGCAGCTGAAGGAGTGCTTTAACTCTTCAGCTGCTGGAGGTTAGTTGAATAAATAGCTCAAAACAAATCCATGTAGGGTAACAAGGCAGTGATCCTTCTTGATTGGATTGGGAC
The DNA here is from genome assembly GCF_951804945.1 of Podarcis cretensis. Classification (NCBI taxonomy): domain Eukaryota; kingdom Metazoa; phylum Chordata; class Lepidosauria; order Squamata; family Lacertidae; genus Podarcis; species Podarcis cretensis. The sequence continues at coordinate 24,164,241 of NC_137181.1, forward strand.
ATTAAGCAGAGATTGACATTTGTGCAACTGGCAATTTCGTTTTTAAAATGTTGTCCACATATTTCCTAGCCACCACTCTTTTTGAAGCATCTCCTCTTTTACTGCGCTACCTTTTCTTTACCTAGTTTTCCCTCCCTCCCTCATACATTTACTTTTGAAAACAGAATCAACACAAACCTTCGGCAAAAAAGATAAACAGTGATTTTTGCCAGCATACAAAACCCAGGCAGAGATTTGAGTGTATAGAGGGACAGATGATGATGGGTGCTAAGCAAACTTGCCTGGAACTGTTCAAGTGTGCTTTGTTCTGACTAAGTCCAGCAACATTTGACAGCAAGAAGCAGGCTGAATGAAAGAAAAAGCCAAGGATTAAAATGGAAAGGATTATAAACTTAGCACAGAAAAGGAGACTGAGACTGCCACAGAAGTGATGTCCTGATAATGAAACTCGGAACTACGGCACTGTGCTACTTATATATCTAGTTCATCTTTACAAAAGTTATTAATATGGCTGGGATTCAAAGAGAACATTAGTATGTCTAAAGCACTTCTGAGATGAAAATGTTGCCAGTTTCCCTTCCTGTCTGCTGCTGCCTGTTATTCTGTCTAGCAGGCTGCAGTAGACCACTGGTTTCCAACTGGTGGGTCACGGTCTGATCCAAGGTGGGTCACCCAACAGATCTGCCAGTGAAGCTTGTCAATTCTAACATTAGAGGAATGCACAGAATTGTGCTGAAACTTAAATTTCCTAAATATTAAGGACTAGCCAACAGGATCTGCACTGCTCTTTCACCTATAGCAACATAGTACATTGTTGACACTGTTTTGTTCACCCTTTCATACTTTGGTTTCCCTCACTTTCCTAAAACTTTACAGTTGCTATCTCATTTTATTACATGAGTTCTTTCCCTGTAGTATCCCATGATGGCCAATGTCTTGTTAATATTTGATGGACCACATATGTTAATGGAAACGACTTGGGTTTTTGCTAGGTCGGCAGAAGGAATTATTAACTCAAAACTCAACTCCATTCCCACCATCTAGCACATACTAAAGGACTGTAGAAGACACACAGGGCTGGCTCAAGACGTTTTGCCGCTTGCTGTCAAGATGCCACCCAGACTCATTCCATCTACTGAAGCCAACCAGACTGGCAACTTCAGCACTGGCAGCAGGACAGCGTCCTCTACAGCACCAGAAGACATTAGGCAGGACAGGCCACATGGACACAGAACTCTGTCCTCTTATGACCTTGTTGCTGCCTTCAGAATAGCACAAATCCAAGGATAATTAGTACTGCTCATGCAGGGGGAAAACCAATAAGGGAGACAGCTCTTGGATCACAAATGCATAACACTGTATACAAGTAAGTCTCAAACTATCCCTCAGTTCAGGGGTAGCCAATGTGGCACCCTCCAGACGTTGTTGGACTAAAGGCTCCCATCATTTCTCATCATTGGCCAAGCTGGTTGGGGCTGATGGGGGTTGTAGGCCAACATCATCTGGAGGGTGCCATGTTGGCTACCTTAATTTATCAACATACATTCTCAAGTCCTTTGTTTCTAGTACTTCCCATCTGTTACTAAGCTACCTTCAGACAGATGTGCATGCCATGTTCAATGTCTTAGCTTTTATCTACAAAGCTTCGCTGTGCATTATCTAAAAGGAAGCTCTATAGCTCCAAGGCAAGAATGGCAGTTGACAGCCTTTATGCTCTAAACAGAGCAGAACCATATAAACACTTGATGACCTCATCAGCCCAGCAATCAGAACGTTCTGAAGAGTCTGTACAAGACAGCTGAACTTGCTCTCCAAAAAAAACAACACAACCAGCAGCACCATTTCTCCTGCCTCCCTTTCACTATGAAAAAACAACAACCATGAAACAGCTTCTGGAGAAAGAAAGGTTGAGACCAGTTATTGAAGAATCCATGTAGCTAATTAGGTTACACACATTTCTTTGGGTAGTGAATTTTTTTTTAAAAAGAAGCTTTTGTATCTATAAGGTCAAAGTCAGACATCAAGTTAACAGAATTAAAGGTAATTTTCCATTTTTTTTTTTTTGAAATAATGTGTAACTAGAGAACAGGACTCAGCACTGGTAGACAGTTGTATCAGTGTTATACTATCTGTGTGCATGTACAAACATGTACATAACTCACTCAGTAACTGCATTATCAGTGTTAGAAGCTGAGATATGAAAGCCAGGAGCTAAATGGCACCTTAAACCTACGTTATAGGCACAACAATGAAATGTCTAAGCACACTTTTTTATTACAAGAATACAAAGCTGAAAATGAATGAACTGCAGCTAAAATCTTATATTCATTTTTCACATGGTCTAGTCCTCATCTGAGGGCTGCAAAAAACAAAGCCATGCTTCCCCTGCCCACCCCACCCCCTAATATTCTTAAGAGGGTCTCTTCTCCAGTCTTCAGAGAGTAGCTGGAAGTGGGGAGGCAGGAAAAGGTCCTCCTTTCCTTCCACTCTACAGTTTTAATCTGAAATCTTAGGCACAGCACTGCTCCCAGAGCTCTGAAACTGCTCACCCTGATGAAATTCCCTGTCGCAAAATGCACCTAGAACAATAGGAGTTCTGAACGGTGTGCATCATCAATTTACAATTTGCACAGCTGAAATTATGCATGGCAGGCAAACCGTTAAATCAATTGGTCTGCCCAGTTCTGAGGGATCCTGGCCCACTCTGTACATTTTGCAGCTTCCATGAGATCACCTGCAGGAATATTTTGGCTCAAGAATCACAGGGAGGTGCCAACAATAGGTTTTGTGATTAAAAGGGCACCCACAATTCCATGTATATGGCCACATGTGTAGTCCTATAAAAATATACTAACGGTCTCATGAGATCCTCACCAGGCTGTGGATCTGCCAAAGGCCCATGAACTTCACAGGTGGTTCTGTGTGAGCCATCAAAATAGGCCAGGGTACAAATTTCCATATACCACAGACTTACTAGGTTTCTACAGCTTCCCTCCCCAGTATAGTCCCCCCAAAGACGCTCCTGAAAGGCAGAGACTATACCAGAGATGGATTCAACATGGCGTAATGAGATGTAGCCGGAAGTGTACTCTGCCAGTCCTTCCCTCCTTGAGGTTTTTTCCTAGCCATGACCCGGGACAACATAGTGATGTAAACATATGTGAATCACCCTGAAGACAGAGAAAACTACTTCCAGATGCACTGTGTGTGTGGGGGGGGGGGTGCATACACACTTTTAAATTAAGGGGGTAAACTTACAGTGCAGGACTTATTATTAATGCTAGTAGTATCTCTTGCTACATTTGGGGAGGGGGAGGAAGTGGAAAGAGGTAGGGAGGGGTTTTACAAATGCTTGGAAAGGGAGGATTTGAGTATTCTGTCTTAAAACCCATAAATGGAAAAATAAATACAATGAATATAGGTTATTAATCTAGACATATTAAGGATTTGTTTGGAAAATATCTGTGGCTTCTGCTCTTTTTCCATGTCCTCATATTTGAAGTCAGGGAAGAATGTTACCTCAGATTAGACTGGCAAACCTAGGTGGTTTGTCACACTGCCCACCACATTTTCCAATTATGTTAATAGGTAAAGGTAAAGGTACCCTTGCCCGTACGGGCCAGTCTTGACAGACTCTGGGGTTGTGCGCCCATCTCACTTAAGAGGCCAGGGGCCAGCGCTGTCCGGAGACACTTCCGGGTCACGTGGCCAGCGTGACATCGCTGCTCTGGCGAGCCAGAGCCGCACACGGAAACGCCGTTTACCTTCCCGCTGGTAAGCGGTCCCTATTTATCTACTTGCACCCGGAGGTGCTTTCGAACTGCTAGGTTGGCAGGCGTTGGGACCGAGCAGCGGGAGCGCACCCCGCCGCAGGGATTCGAACCGCCGACCTTTCGATCGGCAAGTCCTAGGCGCTGAGGCTTTAACCCACAGCGCCACCTGCGTCCATTATGTTAATACCTGTATGTAATTTAGCTGTGGCATTCCAGAGAATATAGTCTGTGTAGTCTTCAGAGCTAAGCAGCCAGAGGTATATCTCAACTGTATTAGCTTTACAGCCTTCATATGCTCTTCCCTGATTGCAGCCTGACAGCTTGTTTCAGCTCTCACAAACACTTAATGTTTATTCATGTTCCTGCTGAAGTCCATGATTAAATAAGTCAAATATTGACACCAACAAAAGCAGCTCACACCTCCATCCCAGAATTAACCATGAACCCATTAAATAACATGTGTCTTTCAATTAAAGGCAGCACACAATTCACCCTGAGGAAAATGTCAGGTGCCAGTAAAAGGCTATTTTCAAGGAGGCAGAACACTACCAGAAAATAGTTAGATTTCCAGTGGTGATAAAGGTAAAGGTAAAGGTACCCCTGCCCGTACGGGCCAGTCTTGACAGACTCTGGGGTTGTGCGCCCATCTCACTTAAGAGGCCAGGGGCCAGCGCTGTCCGGAGACACTTCCGGGTCACGTGGCCAGCGTGACATCGCTGCTCTGGCGAGCCAGAGCCGCACACGGAAACGCCGTTTACCTTCCCGCTGGTAAGCGGTCCCTATTTATCTACTTGCACCCGGAGGTGCTTTCGAACTGCTAGGTTGGCAGGCGCTGGGACCGAGCAGCGGGAGCGCACCCCGCCGCAGGGATTCGAACCGCCGACCTTTCGATCGGCAAGTCCTAGGAGCTGAGGCTTTAACCCACAGCGCCACCTGCGTCCCTTCCAGTGGTGATATATGCAGCTATAACTTTGTGAGCCAGAATCAGTGTTGGACAAGAGTTCCTGGTTTGTAAGTTAGCAACCGCATAGAAACAATAATCCTGATCCATCTAGGGTGGCTAGTTACACGGCACTGAAACCAGGGAAATGGGCTGCACTCAATGAAATTATACTGGGAGTACATCCATTGAAATGAATAGACCCAAGTGAGGTATGTTCATTAATTTCATGGGTCTGCTCTGAGTTTGATGATGTTGGGAGAAACTCCATGCCTCACTAAAAAAAGAGAGAGAGGTATTTATAAAATTTTATAATCTAAAAGTCTAGGAATTTATAGATTTATAAATATATATTACCTATATGAAAAATGCAGTACAGTTGGGAAGACTGTGACCAGGCTAACTTGCATTCTTGTTCAGTTTACTTGCCAGGTTCTGACTGTTGATAGACAAATATACGGTTGCTCTCCTATTCTTTCCTCTCTTTCTTTCTTTCTTTCGGCTGCCCATCACCTCCCACAGTAAGACAGCCAGGCAGATGATGAGGCAGTTGCTGTGCCAACAGATCCTGCCCCATCAATGTAAAGTAGGAATGCTTGGACCATGTTTTGATTTTCATTCATTCACTCCATGCTGACCCTGGGCCAGTTGTGCTCTGTTTATGAATTCTAAACTATAATTTGGGCTGAGGTTGTGTGTACAGTGATGCTCTTCCATGAAACATGCCGTCCATTCAGAAAACCAGTGAAGCTGAAGCCGTATAAAGAAAAACTGAGCCACAACAGAAAAAAGATACAATAGCTGCAAATTTCCACTGGCATATTACCAGTCATGACAATAAGCCCTGCTAACTCTTTTTTTTACAAAATGTACGTATAGAAAGAGAGAGCTGATAATGGAAAATGTAGCTCCATTTCCCTTTGCTCTCATGCTGGGAATATCAAGTGTGCACTGGCGACTGAAGTGAATTGATTGTTCTGGCTTATAAATGCATTTACTTGTTATAGCTGCATTGGGTTTTAACAATACCAAATACTTTTGTGTGTGCCTCCCACCCTAGAAAAAAAAATCATAATCCTTATATATACAGAACAGCACAAGGATTAAGGATAATGTGAACTGCCTTGTGATTTTTTTTTTTTAAATCACACAACCACCTGGGCATCATGCTTGTCACAGCAAAAGCTTCTACAGGCTATATAGTAAAAGTAAATCCTCCACACCAAACTCTATGAAAGCCTATCAAAAAAGCATGACTGGCGAGATATGATTGTGTTTGTCAGTCACATCAAAAGCTGGATTATTACTGCGTTTCACAGTGATGAAGGACAGCACAAAACCCGTTAGGGATAAAAACAGACCCAAGCCTTCCAACACCGCAGGAACGAACCAAGCTTCAACTACAGCATTCACTACGATGGGCAGACCAGCCAAACCTCAAGCGATGGAAACAGCAAAGGCAAGAAGATGTCTGTCATTTCAGTGGCTCCCTGAATGCAAGCATTATTTATTAGAACTAAGTGCAACTCGATCGCAGCTGCGTTCTATACACAAAACAAACACAATGTTTCCTTCCACATTAACCACGCTTTCAAATTATATTAAACCTTGTACAAATATAACTGGAGCAGTCACTATGCCTTTAAAACAGTCGTATTTACATGAATTACCATAATCAGTATTCTACTGCCTGGTCACAAGATACTACTGGATGGCACCATCATTGCCACCAAAAGAATACAAATGTTTTAACATTGGTGAGCCAAAGGCAACTAACTAGCTTATCTCTCTGTTTCTGTGTCTCTCTCAGAACCTACCTGACTTGCAAGGTTGCTGTGAAGATAAAATAGGGGAGATCATGACCGCCACCCTGAGATCAGTATAAGAAAGACAAGGATAAACAGGTAGTGTCCCTCTTGTGATGCATGCCCATCCTCCTGTCTTCTTCTAACCACACTCAACCCAGAGCAGAAAAGATGGGGGTGGAGGGGGGCTTTCCAAATGTCACTTCCAAGGTGGGCATGTGAGATGTGCCCTTTCGAATGGGACTGTTCCCAGACCTCATCTCTCGGCTGTGATGAGGCAAAATACTGGGGCACACGAGATACTACCCACTGCTGGAGAGAGGAGGAATAGATGTAGTCCAGATGTTTTGGGACTACAACTCCCATCATCCCTGACCACTGGTCCTGTTAGCTGGGGATGATCGGAGTTGTAGCCCCAAAACATCTGGAGGGCCAAGTTTGCCTGTGCCTGTAGTAGAGACTATTCCATGCTATAGCTCACCATTCAGACACCACACCAGGTGAGCAAGAAATGGGAGAACTCAACTGTTGCATTTTTCTATGTGAAAGGACTGTGGCTCAGGGGCAGAGTGTCTCCTTTGAAAGCCCTGGTTTCAATCTCCAGGTAGGTTTGCAAGAGGACCCTGTCCAAACTCCTAGAGAGCTGCTGCAAGTCAATGTAAACAATTCTGAGCTAGATGAAGCCATGATCTGATGTGATGTAAGTTTACATGCACAACTGCATTGCTCTTTGTTGTAGGAAAACCTTGGATAACAGGCTGTGGATGGGCCTGAGTTAAATATGAATAATAATAAAAATGAAGAACCTTCAGGACTTTTTTTCAGTCTCATTGATGTTTTTTCTTCAGGAGGCAGTGGCTTTCCTTAGAATATCAGCTCATCCAGTTGAGCTCTAATGTTTGGGAAGAGGAAGTCTTGCCAAAAAGAGAGGGACTCTGCTTGCTTAGTATAGCCAGCAACAATCCCAGAGCTTGTAGCCAAAGAAGACATTTCTGTTCAATAAGACTAGTTTCCATTTTGCTCAGTGCCTTAGTGCACTTGGCATTACACAGCTTGAGGCAATCTGAGCCAAAAGAATAAAATGCAAGAGTCACCACAGCTAACAAGCTTTACTTTCCCTCAAAGCCTCACCCAAACCAGTTGGCGACACTTTTTTTTTTTTTAATGAACTTCTCACTCGCTCTCATTTTCTTTACTCATCACAGCCAAACTTCAATTTAGAGTCTTGCTGGGAACAGGAACATGTGCATTCGTTCTTAAGACCACCAAGACACAGGAAAAACCATGGCAGCTGATGTGTTGGCGGTTGCCACTCATTTGCAATAATCCATAAAAATGGCAGATGGAAACAAGCAGACCAATCTACTCCTGATATCCTAAAAAAGCAAGGGCCAAAAATTAAAAATCAGTTTGTATGCCAAAGTTATCTGAGGGACTGGATATAAACATAAATGACACCATGACATGCACATAATTAAATGTTCCTATACAAAGGATTTAGGGACGCAGGTGGCGCTGTGGGTTAAAGCCTCAGCGCCAAGGACTTGCCGATCGAAAGGTTGGCGGTTCGAATCCCTGCGGCAGGGTGCGCTCCCGCTGCTCGGTCCCAGCGCCTGCCAACCTAGCAGTTCGAAAGCACCTCCAGGTGCAAGTAGATAAATAGGGACCGCTTACCAGCGGGAAGGTAAACGGCGTTTCCGTGTGCGGCTCTGGCTCGCCAGAGCAGCGATGTCATGCTGGCCACGTGACCCGGAAGTGTCTTCGGACAGCGCTGGCCCCTGGCCTCTTAAGTGAGATGGGCGCACAACCCCAGAGTCTGTCAAGACTGGCCCGTACGGGCAGGGGTACCTTTACCTTTACCTTTATACAAAGGATTTAGGCTGACTCACCAAGAATGGTTTTAATAAATGGCGACATAATTTCTTAAACCCCAGCAAAGTGTTAAAGCTGCTCTTCACGAAAACCTGGCAGTTCAATTGCTTGTTAATACGGCAAGTGCCAAGGAGTATGCTCCAGTACCCAGCAGAGATCAATAACCAGCAAATCAAGAACTCGGGCTTGAAAAATGGAAATCTACTATTCTCTGCTAAACATTGGATTGATTGGTATCATTTTCCAATACTCTATTTTTTTTTAAGCGTACCTGGCACCCACAGCATCACAATAAACCCAATCCATCATCTGCCGCTCTTTCCTCTCCCCATTTGCAAAGCTGTTAACTTCACAAAGGTCACCAAACAATAGAGAAAACTACCAGCGGAGCCAAAACAACAAACGGTACAAAGGATCATTTTATTTACTTGGGTGGACACATTAATGAATTTTGCTTAGTCTGGGAAAAGGCACAGTGCAGCCCTTGCAGAACTTGCCACGTACAGAGCTTTGCCAGTAGAATGTACAGTAAAGGGTAATTAAGCAATTAAACATGAAAACAACGTGCGCCAGGTTGAACTAATGCTGCCTTATTCCTCTCACAACTTCTTCTGCCTCAGAAGCTATTATAGTCCTAAAATGGCACATGCCCTGTTTGGTTAGACCAGAGGTCTTGCAGTTGTCGGAGGGAAACTGGCCCAACTCTCTGGCCCCACACAGGGCAAGACCGCCTTTGCCCCGATCTCCCTTCCTCATCCCTCCTTAACTAGACGCTGACCCACACGCCCTACTATATGCTAGCCCTCTGTGTGCACCCAATTTCCATGAGAATTGCAGACTCTTCTTCAGTGCCTGCAGCTTACTCTATCACGAAAGCATTCTTTATGAAATCCTCTACTCTCTCACTCTGCAAAACAACTGCCTATTACTTGAGTTGTTTCCTGTTGTTGTTGGGTTTTGTTTTGTTTTTTGCTCCACACTTCAAAAGTCCTCCGTTGTACCTGCTTCTCTTCAACTCCGTTTCACCTCTGCAAGTTCACTGCTCTCCATCTTTAATTTAATTTTATTTTTTAAAGAGCGAGGGAAAGAAATTGGACAAGCAGTGCGTTACTTCCAGGCACTTGGCCCATTTTATGCCACTGTGCAGGTGAAATAATAGGAGATGGCTACGGAGGTGAATTCTCGTCTAAGGCCACAGGATTATCCATAGCTATGAAAGGTCAGCGTTATTGGTATACAAGAGTGTGTATTTCTGCATTGATTTATTTTTACAGCCTTTTCTTAAGGCTCCAAAAATTGTGAAGACCTACCAGGAGGAAATGTTTCCCCAGCCACTTCTGCAGCTACCTATCATTATGTGAACACCTATTGGACGAGATAAATGTTTAAAAGGACAAGATGATTACTAGCCTATCAACAGCTTGCAACTTCTAAAATAAATTGTCTGACCTAAGGTAAACCCAAGATAAACCCAGAAGGGTAAAATGAATGCTGGTGCTTCCTTCTTCATTATTTACTCTCTCTTTTTTGAACAATACTGCCTTTTTTTTGAAAGCACAGAGTTCAAATGTGAAAATGCAAAAAATATATAATAATCTAAGACATAAATAGATACTCTTAAAAACCTGAGCCATTGATTGTACCTAACCTGACCCCTGATGCCCTCACAGGCCCCCATCTGCAGTCTGCAAAGGAATGCCATTTTACTGTGATAAATGGTCACTTCCTGCAGCTAGCACAAACTGCACGACAGACGGTGCTTCCCAAAGCCATCTTTTATCTCAAGTGTTTTAAAGAGAAATGTTTCTCTCTCTTTTTCTTATGTGGGGGAGAGATGGGGAGGGGGTGGGGAATCAATAACAAAAAGGCTTCAAGAAACTCCAGTATTTTCTGTCTGGCCAGGGCAAAACAGGCAAATATGAAATAAAATATACAGCCAGAAAAAAATATCAAAAGAAAGATAACTTCCCAAGGATGGTATTCAACTAAGTTTCAGTGGACACACCGAAATTAACCAGCCTAATTTAGTACTGATCATTAATTTCAGTGGGTCTACTTTGAGATAACTTAATTGAATACCACCCCAAGTGTTTGACTGCAGGGACCTATTAAAGCTAAACGTGTGAATGAGAATATTTTAAACCAGTGGTTCACAACCTATTTGAGACAAGTACAGTGGTACCTCAGGTGGTACCTCACTCCGGAGGTCCGTTCTTAACCTGAAACTGTTCTTAACCTGAGGACCACTTTAGCTAATGGGGCCTCCTGCTGCCGCCGCACCACTAGAGCACAATTTCTGTTCTCATCCTGAAGCAAAGTTCTTAACCCAAGGTACTATTTCTGGGTTAGCGGAGTCTGTAACCTGAAGTGTATGTAACCTGAGGTACCACTCTATCGGATTGGAATAACTACTGACCAGTCAGTCATATTCCCTTCTTAATGAAGGTGGTGGAGGGAGTCATGATGACAAAGCTGCAAGCTTTCTTGGTTGAGGCTGATTGTTTAGATCCTTTCCAGTCTTGGTTCAGGCCTGGCTATGGGACTGAGCTGTCTAGTTATGCTATGGGATGCTGCAGAATACTAATTTATCCCCAACTGTACTTAATATCTGTATGAAGCTGCTGGGAATGGTCATTACAAGTTTTGAGGCAAGGTGACACCAATATGCTGATGACACTCAAGCTCTCTTTTTCCATATCATATGAATCAGGTGAGACTGTGTGGGCACCAGACTGATGCCCAGATACAGGGTTAGGACGAATGAGGGAATGTAAGTGGAGCTTGAATCTTGGCAAGATGGAAGCACTGTGGGCAAGTGGGCATTTTAAAGTTATAGCTCTGTGAGGGTACTGGAGATCTCTTAACAACTCTTAGTACTCTTAAACCACAGTTCTTAAAATTCTTTTGAGGAAACCATGACTGTCTAAAGTGGTATCACAGTACTTTAAATGTATGGTGTGGGAATGTTAGAAAGATGTTGGGGGGAAAAATTATGTGGTTTTAGCAGAAAAGATATAAAGGATTAAGTAAAAATGAATTGGTGAAAGAGAGAATGTAAAATGATAGTATATTAAGATAAACTATTAGGATAAAAACAAAGTTGGAAGGATTTGCTGGAATATCTAATTGAATTAGAATACAAAAATGGGAGGCGTGAGGAGGTCAAGGAAATAAGTGAATGTAAGTAAGTGATTTAAAGGTTTGACTTGTTTCTTATTTCTTTTTTCTTTTTTCTGTTTTTTGATGATGTTTTTCTATATGTATTTTCTTTTTCTTCTTTGATTGTTATGTATATGTGTGTGTATATATATTTCTTCTTTTTTTTCTGTAACCTTTAAAATCTTAATAAAAATTTATATATATATAAAAATTAAATGTATGGTGTGAATATAGCCAAAGTTTAAGGAGCTCCAGCAGCTTCTGAAGAATATCCAGCACTAAGGCTGCGTGTTTTGCTTTCTTAAAACCTCCCAGTTTTGTTTGTACAGCTATGAGACAGCAGAAGAATGCGGTAACAAGACACTAAAGAAGTGGCCAGTAAAAATCAAGAGCTGTTTTGGATTCTCATTATCGATTAGGATTTTTAGGCCATCACTTCAATTTATGGGAGTGCTTCTGTCTATTTGACTGAAGATTGAGTATCACTTTCAGTAAAGTGTCTAGCAAACTGCTATGCCAATATAGGTAAATCAAGCGAGAGGAAATAACACACAGCCTTCAATAATTTGGAATGGAGTTATTTTGCAGCTGGGGTGAACAGCATCGTCGAGCATTTTGGCAGTACATTCTTAATGCCTACCATTTATGATCTCAATTTAGGGCGCAAGGTAGCAATCCTTCTTTCTCACGTAATTAAACCTTGCTCGAAGAGGTATGCCTCATTTAAATCAATGAGCCAAGGATTGGGGGTGAGTGACAGAAATGCATATGCAGGAAAAGGTCTCGGGGAGGCATGGAGATGAAAACAGAACAGACTGTTTTCCAACACATTCATTCTAGCAAATTATGATTTACAGATGGAAAGTCACACTCTTTCACACCTGATGCATGGGTGACCTACACATTTACTGAGCATATGCCTCTGACACAAGGCTGAGTTTAGAGTCAATTGTAAACAGACAATAACCTCTGATGGCTTAATTGTTCAACACAGAGCACTTTCCTTACTGGAGACAAGAAGAAACTTAAGGCTAAAAAGAGACAGAGATGTCAATGTGAAGAGCCAGGAAAATGCTAAATGTTCTACAGCAGCAGACTGTAGCCTGTTCAACAACAACAACACAGATATAAATATTTATTACGGCAATAAGATAATCACTGCAGTTTCTAATTATATGTGAGTTAAGTGTAACACTATAGTATTTAAGATTTAGCCAGGAAAATCTATTGATTCCAAAAGAGGGTCTAATAAAGCATGAGGATTAGAAGATTTAGCCTGTAATAGCAGTATTGTAAACACCTGCAATTCAATCACAAATATGGGAGCATTAGGAGCTACCTAGAGACTGGAGAGAAACAGGATAGGAAGAGACAGAAGCTTTGCATGCAGAAGGCCCTAGGTTCAATCCATAGCAATGCATTTTGTAGATGTGCTGTGCCACTGTCTAGAGGCAGTGATGGACTGGATAGGGGCCAATAAACTACAGATGTATTCCAAAAAGACAGAGGTACCATGAATAGGCAGTTCTCAAGGTCAGAAATTGAGGATATGACCCATTTTGGATGGAGTCGCACTCACCATGAAGAAACATATACCAACCTGCCCTAGCAGGGGACCATAGGAATGCGGATGGTGCTGTGGTCTAAACCACTGAGCCTCTTGGGTTTGCCGATCAGAAGGTCAGTGGTTTGAATCCATGGGACGGTGCGAGCCCCCGTTGCTCTGTCCCAGCTTCTACCAACCTAGCAGTTCAAAAGCACACCAGTGCAAGTAGATAAATAGGTACTGGTGAGGCAGGAAGGTAAACGGCATTTCCATGCACTTTGGCATTCGTCACGGTGTCCCGTTGCGCCAGAAGCGGTTTAGTCATGCTGGCCACATGACCTGTAAAGCTGTCTGCAGACAAATGACAGATCCCTCAGCCTGAAAAGTGATGAGCGCTGCAACCCCATAGTCGCCTTTGACTGGACCTAACTGTCCAGGGGTCATTTACCTTTTTTTACCTTAGCAGGGGACCTTCCAGATAAGCAAGGCTACTGTGGACACAGACAGCAGCAACCTCCAAGGTCACACTCCAGACAAGCAGTGGCTCCAAAAAGGGCAGTCTAAATTTTGGCTCCTGATAAGCAAAAGGTTAAGACCAGGTCCATGCAACATGCTGGTAGCAAAACACTGCTCCAACAAGCTCACACAGCCTTACTCGAGGCTTTTAAGCTAGAGCTACCAGAACCTACCCTGAGCCCAGCTGTGGAGTCTTAAGAAGCTTCTGTGGAGAGTATTCCTCCCAAGGAAAGCCTGACTCCTGAGTAGCCCTTTACTCTTCTGCCACCAAGCACTCCTGACTGTGAGGGTCTCAGTCTGTCTCTTGAGCTGCTGGTGGTTGTTCTACATCAGAAGCCCAGCTCCTTTTCTGCGGGAAAGGATCCTTTCCTGTCTCCCTGGAGCATCCCAGATTTTCCTCAGCTTTTAGTTTGGGATGTTTCTTGGGGAGCCAGATCATCCTAAAAAGAGAAATAATCTGACACAAGCATTGCTACATAGCTTGGGGACAATCCACTGATCTTGGTGGCAAGGAATGCATCTTCTCACCTCCAGATGTTTTCTCTTCTTCTACTAATTTATCATTAAATTTATATTCCTCCCTAAGGAGTCCAGGATGGCAAACAACAAGTGATAGAACAACAAAAGAGCTGCACTTAAAAGTCTTGCTGGAAGTCAAAGGTCTTCAGTAGGTGCTGAAAAATCAACAGAACCATCACCTGTCCAATATTCATGGGGAGGGAATTTTGAAAGGTAGGTGCTACAGCACTAAAGGCCCAGTACCTACATGGTGTGGAATGACCTCCTAACAAGATGGTATCAGGATCTTACAGAGCACAGTGATCAATTGCGTATAGAAGGGGTGAGATGATCTTTCAAATATCCTGGTTCCAAAATGTATAGGGCTTCATACACCAAAATTAGCACTTTGAACTTAGTCCAGTAGCTATTTGGCAGACAGTGCAATTCTTTCAGCAGTGGGGTAACAGGCTGACAATATCCTGCCCCACTGAGCAGTCAAACTGCCACATTTTGCACCAGCTGAAGCTTCCGGACAAACCTGAAGGGCAGCCCCACAGAGAGCACATTGTTTTGAGAGCAACTGGAGCAGAATTGCAGCTGTTGACCATTTCTTTGACAATCCTCTTGCAGACCATTTGAAACCAGTTATGAAACAGATTAGAACCTCCAGTTCCATTGACAAACTATATGTTGGTGTTAGAATCCAATACTAAGAATTTATCAAGAATGTATAACTTGCTGTTGAAGTGGAATACAATAGATGAGACAGTGAAGCCAGCTATGATTAGATGGGCCCAGGACATAGGTCATGACATTATGTTTGCTGACTGGGAGCAGTTATGGACCACAGGTATTAAATTTACGGCATGTAATGCCTTAAGAGAAAACATTATGAAAATGATTTACAGGTGGTACATGACTCCAGTCAAGCTTGCGAAGATTTATCATCTGCCCAATAATAAATGTTGGAAATGTAAAGAGACTGAAGGTACCTTCTTCCACCTTTGGTGGACCTGCCCAAAGATTAAGGCCTTCTGGGAAATGATTTATAATGAGATTAAGAAAGTACTTAAATGCACCTTTCATAAAAAACCAGAGGCATTTCTCTTGGGTATGGTCGGCCAACTGGTGCCGAGGAAGGACAAAAACTTTTTTTTGTACGCTACTACGGCAGCAAGGATTCTTCTAGCAAAGTATTGGAAGACACAAGAGCTACCCACGCTGGAAGAATGGCAGGCAAAAGTGATTGACTTTATGGGATTGGCAGAAATGACCGGCAGAATCCGCGACCAAGAGAAAGAGACTGTGGAGGAAGATTGGAAGAAATTTAAAATATATCTTAAGAACTACCATAAAATTGAGGAGTGCTAAAATGTTAAGGGAAAGGAAGACGTAGAATTACAGCGGTAAATTTTGTTTGATTTAGGGTGAAATTGAAAAGGAGAATAAATTTAAATTTAATTGGTTAAAAGGGTTGTTGAATAATTGTTAAAAAAAAAAAAAAAGGATGCAAAAAGGGGAAGGTATGGGGAAGTCCGAGAAAAGAGGCTTATGAAAATGAGGCTAAGAAATTATGATTTTATGTGTTTGTTTGTATGTTGTTCTTGTTGTGTCTTTTAAAAATTGGAAAACTAATAAAAAATTTATATATATATATAAAAAAGACAAACTATATGTTGGGGGAGTGTCTATGTGTGTGGGGAGAGAACCTGTAGCTTTTAGATAGGATTACAGCTCCCACTTTTCCTGAACACTGGCCATGTTTGCTGGAGCTGATGAGAGTTGGACAACAGCACCTGGAATGCAATAGGCTCCCTAGTGTCGGTTTAAGTAAACTCTAAACAACAACCAATGGTTCTTTTCCCCTCCCCCAAACTTACAGATGTTTCCTCCCAATTAAGCAGCTGCATTACTTCATTGTCTCTCACAAAAACAACAAAAACAAATGCTTGATCCTTTAATGCATTGAAGTCACAGTCTTACCAAATGAAGGAAAACCCACAAACTGCATGAATCATCCCATTCTCGTTGTTTGTTCTTTCTCAGATTTTGGCAACACTTGATCAAGACATTAGCGACAGCATCACATTGCTCATTCAATTAGATTCCATGTGCTGCATACAGAAGCAGAGAGGGCACATCACACCTATGCAAGGCATGCCGAGAAAGCATTTTGTTTGTCTAAACTCTTCCCCTTCAGCATATTTAAGTTGGAGAGTGAATTTTCACTGATTAGAATTAACTCTCTATCCTGCCTCCTGGCTAGAGCTCCACCCAAAAGCTTCTTGCAGATTTTCAGTGATCAACAACCCATGCGCTCTAGAAATACCAAATCAAAATAACAATATTTTAAGTATCAATGATAAATAAGTCAGTAGAAAAACCCTATCCTGCAAAGCTGCTACATGGGTGCATGCCAACACGAGAGATCACATTTTATTATTGCTGCTCTTGTTGTTGTTATTTTCTATAACCCTTAATGCAAAAACAGGATTCTAATCTGTTTACAATGTGTAGAACTTTAAAATATAAATACAGTGGAACTTCGGTTTTCGAACGTAATCTGTTCTGGAAGACTGTTCAACTTCCAAAATGTTCGAAAACTGAGGATCAATGGGCGGTCGGCAAAATCCATTAAAAAAATGGAAAAACACACAGCGGAAGCAGTTCGGCTTCCAAGGCGCGTTCGAAAACGGAAGCAATTACTTCTGAGTTTTCGGCATTCGGGTTCTGAATTGTTCATCAATGGAGGCGTTCGAGAATCGAGGTCCCACTGTATCCTGAATGGATCCGTTAAAGCAACACAGTAATGATGCTCCTGTGCACTGCTAGGCAGATGACTGAGCTCTCAGTTCCAATAGTGATGATCTCCTATTGGGGAGGGGGGAAAGTCTGAGCACCACCCCTCTGCTCTTTCCCCAGTAGGTGATCAGTGTTGGACCTCAGAGCAAAGTTCAGTTGAGAGACTGAGATCCTTGCAGGCAGCAGTAAGATCAGCTTGGACTACAGCCATAATTGCACAAGCATAGCTGTGTTTCAATGGATATTCTAATGCATCTATATCTTATTGGACCAGTCCTGTAGAAAGCTCTCCCAACAGAGATTCATCAGGTGACTACTATTTCGACCTTAGACATTTGCAGAAAACTTTTATTTGCTTCCAGGTTTATGCAGACAACTGAGGAAAACATTTTCTGTGATATTTAGCTAGTGATCGGTTTTAATTATTGTGTAGCTTTTACTGCATTATAATGGTTGTAAACCACTTGTAAAATGTTGTAAGGTATTTGTATACTGAAATTTCATTAAAAAAATTAATGTGTCTGTGGTACCTTAAATATATCCTGTCACAACTAAAGAGCTAGATTATTACTCAACACCCTCCCCCCTTTCCCTCTCATCTTGACGCCTTTAAATCTGGCACCTTCATAACATATATTTAGGCCCCAGGAGAAAACATTCCTCTATAACGTTGGCTGATTAACATTCTATAGCTTTTTAAATGTGTTTGTAGGAAGGGGGTTATTGGGTTTTAACTGGTTTGTCTTATTATGTATTTTGTGTTCTCATTTTGTATTTTTATGTTGTGAACTGCCCTTCGTCTTCAGATGAAGGAGAGTATACAAACGAAATAAACAAATAAATAAGGTTTGTATTTGGCTTGTATAAAAAACATAATACTTTTAACATTAACCACGGTTGGTCTAGTTCGGATAACATGACAAACCGTGGTTAAAGGAGTTAAATGAAAGTGAATGCTTCCAATTCCTTTATGCCACACCAGCATAGAAAGAGGGAGTGGGAACACTGCAGCTCATTCTCATCACACTAAATTATGGTTTAGCATGGCATCCAACCCAGGCCACTAAGTCCTAGTAAGTTTCACATCCTAACTTACAAACAGACCAATTATAAATTGGAAACTTCTGATTTACCCTGGTGTTTAAAGGGAAACATGCCAAGGCTGAAGCCTTCACCTCTTTAGGAGAGTTACTTCCTAATCTCACATGCCTGTGCCCAGAGTCTTTTCTCTACTATTATACATGATCTGCACATGCCCCAAAATGCTGTTCTTTACTACTTCACATTTTACATGTAATCAGGGCCTCAAAAAAAGAAATAACACAGATTGTCCAACCTCCAACACCGAGCAATCTTGGACTGTGATCAACTCGTTTGTGCTAAAGCTGTCAGTGATTACTAAACAATTATATTAAATTAGCTTCCACAATTAGCAGTCAGTGTAAGCAAACAGAAGTGAATTTAGCATATGGCGTTCTTAGCAATTTCTGCAGAAAGCTGGGGGAGACTGATAAATATGCCACATAATAATAATCTGCATTCCGAGAGAAGCTTGGA
Source organism: Podarcis cretensis (assembly GCF_951804945.1). Lineage (NCBI taxonomy): Eukaryota > Metazoa > Chordata > Lepidosauria > Squamata > Lacertidae > Podarcis > Podarcis cretensis. The sequence goes on from NC_137181.1 coordinate 24,182,712, forward strand.
AACCAGCAAAGTTTCACAATTGAAATAATTTTGCCTCCTCTCTATCAAAAAAAAATGTGGTTAACAACCATTTATGCTACATTAGTTTCCTATCCTGAGGTGAAGAGAAGGCATCTTCTTGAAGAGCCTTTCGACAAACACTGGGGGTGGGGAACAGGCTTTGAAAGATGGTATAACACACTACCAAACTAAAATGCTTATACTGTAAAGGATGCACTACTCTAATACAACAGAAGCCCTTGCGTCAACTGAAAGTCAATTTGTAACAAGATTTGACTCTGGAGATTTAGATCTCCCAGGAGGAACAGCTTGCATTGGAACATAGGTAGCTGCCTTATACAAAGTCATAAAATCACAGAATTGTAAAGTTGGACGGGGCCATGAGTCCAGCCCCCTACAATGCAGGAATGGGCCAATGGGTCAGACCAATGGGCCATCTAACTTGGTACTATATACACTGGCTGGCAGCAGCCATCCGGGGTTTCAAACGGGAAGTATACGATATATGATATCTTTATTGTCATTGTCCCATACAGAACAATGAAATTGAAAAAAACATTCAAAAACCCCTAAAAACTCTGAAACCCCATTTTAAAATACAATATACTATAGAGACTCCTTATGCTGCTTTTAGAACCAGAATTGCATTTGCATAGAAACTGTTTCTCGGGCGGCTAGTCCTGGTCCTTATAACCCCATACCTTTTTCCAGAAGGCAGAAGCTGAAAGAGATAGTTTCCGGGGTGTGTCCTATCCTGCGCTATCTCTGTAGCTTTCTTACAGCACCTGACAGCATAGATTTGATCTAAGGTGGGAAGAGTGCACCCAATTATTCTCTCTGTGGTCTTTACAACCCTGGACGGCATTGTTTTTTCCCTGGCCATGCAGCTCCCAAACCACACCATAAATTAATACACTCTCCACAGTGCAATGGTAAAATGCCATCAACAGGTCCTTTGAGAGTGGTGAGTGCTGTTGCACTCAGGTCCTGTTTTTCAGCTTCTTCCCTCCAGCACCTGGTTGGCCACTGTGAGAACAGGATGCTGGACCAGATGGGTGTTTGGCCTGATCCAGCAGAGATCTTATCTTTTTAACATGCCTTTTCCTCTTGAAATGTGGTTCCCCTGGCTGGTGCTTCTGAAGCAGGGAGCCCCTCCTGTGTGATTTAGAACTCTGATCCTCTAGTAATACCCCAAAGAGGGATTGTTCAGTCTTTGAAAAGTCTGTCTGTACTTTCCAGTCTCTTCTCATAAAAATAACAGTGATCAGCACCTTGTCAGTTTGCTTCATCAAGGGCCCAACCCTTTTAAAGTTTAACCTTGTCGGAAAAGCTTGTTTTTAACGCTGCTGGGTGAGAATTAATGCTCACGTTTCAAGTGACTTGAACTACATAAGTGTATATTTGCATGCTAACTCACTGAACATTTGAATTAGATGGTATTAACTCTTCATTACTGACTTGAGAACCTTTCAAATGAGAGGTAAGAACTTAATCCAAAATCAAACATGAGATTATGCCAGAGCTGTTCCCAGGCACAGTTTGAGCTGTCTATCCTACAGTGTGCCGGGTGTGGTGATGGACAAAAGGCGCATCACTTAGCAATATTATCTGCCTTCTGATGTACATAGAATCACAGAATTGTAGAGTTGGAAGGGACCCTGCAGATCATCTAGTCCAACCCCCTGAAATGCAGGAATAGGCAGCTGTCCCATCCGGGGATCGAACCTGCAACCCTGGCATTATCAGCACCATTCTCTAACCAACTGAGCTATTCAGTCCATGACCATGCACAAGAAAACCCAGTATTTTATTAAGGTAACTGTGTGGAAACATCCACATGTTGTTCTCATGTCAGTCCATGTTCACAGAACCAAACACATAATTTCTTCTAGAAGTCCTCTTGCGATGTGAGTACTGGAAAACTTGCTCCCTGCCATGCAGGTAATTTTCCATCTGGCCTGGGAGTATGGAGCCCTGACTGATTCCAGCTAAAAAAGAAGAGGCAGCTGACTAGACTCCTGGGCTGGGGTATTGCTTGGGGCAGCTGGGGGGGGGGAAATGTTGCTTTAAATATATATATATATATTGTATCTTTATTTTAGATCTTATTATGATTCATATCAACAACCTCAGATATGCAGATGACACAACCTTGATGGCAGAAAGTGAGGAGGAATTAAAGAACCATCTAATGAGGGTGAAAGAGGAGAGCGCAAAATATGGTCTGAAGCTCAACATCAAAAAAACGAAGATCATGGCCACTGATCCCATCACCTCCTGGCAAATAGAAGGGGAAGAAATGGAGGCAGTGAGAGATTTTACTTTCTTGGGTTCCATGATCACTGCAGATGGTGACAGCAGTCATGAAATTAAAAGACGCCTGCTTCTTGGGAGAAAAGCAATGACAAACCTAGACAGCATCTTAAAAAGCAGAGACATCACCTTGCCAACAAAGGTCCGTATAGTTAAAGCTATGTTTTCCCAGTAGTGATGTATGGAAGTGAGAGCTGGACCATAAAGAAGGCTGATCACTGAAGAATGGACGCTTTTGAATTATGGTGCTGGAGGAGACTCTTGAGAGTCCCATGGACTGCAAGAAGATCAAACCTATCCATTCTTAATAATAATAATAATAATAATAATAATTTTTATTTATATCCCGCCCTCCCCAGCCGAAGCCGGGCTCAGGGCAGCTAACAACAGTAAAACAGTACAACAGTACAATAAAAGGTAAAGGTAAAGGTACCCCTGCCCGTACGGGCCAGTCTTGACAGACTCTGGGGTTGTGCGCCCATCTCACTTAAGAGGCCAGGGGCCAGCGCTGTCCGGAGACACTTCCGGGTCACGTGGCCAGCGTGACATCGCTGCTCTGGCGAGCCAGAGCCGCACACGGAAACGCCGTTTACCTTCCCGCTGGTAAGCGGTCCCTATTTATCTACTTGCACCCGGAGGTGCTTTCGAACTGCTAGGTTGGCAGGCGCTGGGACCGAGCAGCGGGAGCGCACCCCGCCGCAGGGATTCAAACCGCCGACCTTTCGATCGGCAAGTCCTAGGCGCTGAGGCTTTAACCCACAGCGCCACCTGCGTCCCTTCACAACAGTACAATACAACACTCTAAAATCATTCATTATAAAATTAATTCAAATCAAACCAATGGCAACCATTGGGCCAGAGCTCCGCGAAGATTGCCAAAGGAGTGAGTCAGGCTGTGCCCTGGCCAAAGGCCTGGTGGAACAGCTCTGTCTTGCAGGCCCTGCAGAAAGATGTCAAGTCCCGCAGGGCCCTAGTCTCTTGGGCCAGAGTGTTCCACCAGATCGGAGCCACAGCCGAAAAAGCCCTGGCTCTAGTTGAGGCCAGCCTAACCTCTCTGTGGCCTGGGACCTTCAAGATGTTTTTATTTGAAGACCGTAAGTTTCTCTGTGGGACATACCAGGAGAGGCGGTCCCGTAGGTACGAGGGTCCTAGGCCGTATAGGGCTTTAAAGGTTAAAACCAGCACCTTAAACCTGATCCTGTACTCCACTGGGAGCCAGTGCAGCTGGTATAGCACCGGGTGAATGTGATCTCGCAGTGAGGACCCCGTAAGGAGTCTCGCTGCAGCATTCTGCACCCGCTGGAGTTTCTGAGTCAGTCTCAAGGGCAGCCCCACGTAGAGCGAGTTACAATAAGGAAATCAGCCCTGAGTGCTCACTGGAAGGACAGATCCTGAAGCTGAGGCTCCAATACTTTGGCCATCTCATGAGAAGAGAAGACTCCCTGGAAAAGACCCTGATGTTGGGAAAGATGGAGGGCACAAGGAGAAGGGGACAACAGAGGACGAGATGGTTGGACAGTGTTCTCGAAGCTACCAGCATGAGTTTAACCAAACTGCGGGAGGCAGTGGAAGACAGGAGTGCCTGGCGTGCTCTGGTCCATGGGGTCACAAAGAGTCGGACACGACTAAACAACTAAACAACAACAACATGATTCATGGGGAAACAGTTTGATTTGGTTGTATACTTTTTAATGTTTTGTTTGTTGCTTATGGCTACTTGGTTATGTTTTGAATTATGCATTTTTTCATATTGTAAGCTGCCTTGAGCAGGGTTCTGAAAGGTGGCACACAAATAAAATTATGTATGTATGTGCAGTGCATTCCCTTGTATGTCTGCTCTGAACTAAGTTCTATTAAGTTAAATGGGTTTTATTCCCAAGTAAACATAAACAGGATCACAGCCTCAAGTAAACCTGTTGCTTGTGCAAATCATGGGACAAAATAGTATCTCCATTAGCATCCAAACTTTGAGTGCCTCCAGACTGTTGCTATTTTCAGGTGGGATTCAATCACATACCAGCAATTTCTGGTTGTGTAATTACAGCTGATCTAACACTCCTGTGAAACAAACCCGCTCCCCCCCCCCATAAAAATCTGACTTTTTGCAATAAGGAAAGTGATGAAGTGATGAGGAAATGCACTGGAAAGTGTGGGATAACATTTGATTGATATAATGTTGTCTAACTTCCATGTGAACAAATTAGAGCAATTGCTCAATAAATAGCTGACATCATCTAACTTGCCTGCAAACTTTTGGACACACAATAAACAGGTTGTCTGCAAGCGACCTTTGCTCTATGCACTGCAGCACATGTCAGCAAGAGGTATGACTTTATTGATGTTTCTTTCTGCTTAGGCATGCAAATGCCCCTATTCCTCAGAAAAACAGTGTTCATTACAGGAAACCATCATTAAGACACCCATTCGTCAAAGAGCTGAGTGTACATCTCATGAATAAGTGAGGTTTTGTAGTTTCTCATGATACACTGTACAGTGGTACCTCGGGTTACATACGCTTCAGGTTACATACGCTTCAGGTTACAGACTCCGCTAACCCAGAAATAGTACCTCGGGTTAAGAACTTTGCTTCAGGGTGAGATCAGAAATCGTGCTCTGACGGTGCTTTGGGAGGCCCCATTAGCTAAAGTGGTGCTTCAGGTTAAGAACAGTTTCACGTTAAGAACAGACCTCTGGAATGAAATAAGTACTTAACCCGAGGTACCACTGTATACTTAAAAATTTTGTCTCTGAAAAACAGCTAGAATTGTCCTTATATAACAGCTGTTTTGGAAAAGTCATTGCAACCATTTTGCTGAAGCCCAAATCCTTCAGTAGCCCCAGTTACAGAATCCTTATATTGAAGCAGACCATTGGCCCATCTGGCTCAGTATTGTTGACACTGGCTGGCAGCTCACCAGGGTTTCAGGGAGAAGGCATTCCTAGCCCTACTACCTTTCGCCAATGATTGCATCTGGGACCTTTTGAACATAATGCATGTGGTCTGCTGCTGAGCAACAGTCCTTCTCAGTTACCGACTTTCAAGGCAACAGTCACAAATAAATTACAGTGGTACCTCGGGTTACAAACGCTTCAGGTTACAAACTCCGCTAACCCGGAAGTAGTACCTCGGGTTGAGAACTTTGCCCCAGAATGAGAATGGAAATCGCGCGCTGGTGACGCAGTGGCAGCAGGAGGCCCCATTAGCGAAAGCGCGCCTCAGGTTAAGAACGGTTTCGGGTTAAGAACGGACGTCCAGAACGCATTAAGTTCATAACCCGAGGTACCACTGTAATTAACTGAACAATTAATATATAAGGTCTGGGAAGGAGGCAGGTTCTTAGCCTACTCTAGGCTTTTTAAAAGAGAATAGCAATGATGAAGCTTGTTTGTATTTAAAGAGAAAAAGAGGGAAAGAGAAGAAAATCTAATAAAAAGGGTTTTTAAAAAATCTCCTTGAGCTGTCAAGCTCTAAGTCTTAGCCAGTGCACACATCTTACTAACAATACCTTCCTGGCCAAGGTAGCAACAGAGCATTATGCTGATGCCATGCTGCTTGCACCCCGTGCCCTGGACGACCAATTAAGATGGGGCTGCAATGTTCAGACCCAAGTATAGTGCCCAGCCTGATATTTCATCTCCCAACAGCACTAAATGTCATCATCTAAGCATACCAGCTGTCTGTATTCCAACAGCATGAAGAGGGGGATTTTTTATTTATTTATTTTTGGCAAAACTGATACCAGCTCCACAGCGCTGCAATGTCAGGTGGCAGCTGTCTCAGTGACAATTCCCAAAACTAAGGAGAGTTTCGCACTGGAATGTGTGCAGATGTTTTTGTCAGAACAGCTTCAGCACAAATATCTGCCTTGGCAAAAAACAAAAACAAACAAACAAACAAAAACCCTTTTATTAGTAATTCTTATCTCTAGTTCCTGGGAAAAGATGTGGAAAATAATTCATTCTGTTTTTATCATGGCTAAAAACCCATTCAATAATTTTTGGTTTATTATTCAATCATCTGCCCCCCTCCCCCCCCAAACCTCCTTGAAATATTTTTTTCTCCTCTTTCCCCTTTGCTGGCCTTCTAGGACCATTAGCAAGAGGTAATTATATTTAAATATTTTGCATATTGTCTGACAAGGACTGGAGAGACTCAGGTCCAATTCCCTACCCAGACACAGGCTCACTGGATGATCATGGGCCTGTTACGACCTTTCAGCCTAACCTACCTTACAGAATTGTTTTGAGAATTGAAAGGTGAGAACCACATATGATCCCTTGATCCTGTACATGTCCACTCAAAAGTAAGTGCTTTGGGGCTGGCCTGAGGAAAAACAGCAAATGGTTTCCCTCTCCTGTCCCACACACACCAAGTCAAGGTACACAGTTTCCAAGGCTGGCCAAGTTATCTTGGCACTGAGGCAGATAATCTCGCAAGTGCTGCTTCCATGGAGTAAAGATGCAATTATTAAAATAAATGACAATTTGCTGCGCCTTCATGATACTAAATTCAGCTACCTCACTATGCCTAATGGTAGAGCCCGCACTGTTCCCTTATTAAAATAAGTACTGTTAGACCCTCTGTGAAACTAAGATGTCCCTTTCATTTACTGCGTTCAATCCTGCTAGGATGTCAGTCTCTACTGGCCTTTCATTGTGATATCAGTTAAAATAATTTCCCTTACATCTTATACTTGACATTTGTATTCCACTAAATAAAGCCATCTGTTAAACATGTGCTTTTTTAAAAGCAGAATAACACATTTACACAAATAATGCCCGCAACCCCCCCCCTCTAAATCTCTAACCCTGTATTCAGGGGAAAAAAAATTTTTTTTGTTAGCCAAATTTCTTGGCCAAAAAAGAAAGAAAGAATCAAGCAGGATAGGAAGGGTGTAGGTGGAATGCAACTACAAGTACAGTGGTACCTCGGGTTACATATGCTTCAGGTTACATACGCTTCAGGTTACATACGCTTCAGGTTACAGACTCCGCTAACCCAGAAATAGTACTGCGGGTTAAGACCTTTGCTTCAGGATGAGAACAGAAATCGTGCTCCGGCGGCGCAGCAGAAGCAGGAGGCCCCATTAGCTTCAGGTTAAGAACAGTTTCAGGTTAAGAACGTACCTCCGGAACAAATTAAGTACTTAACCCGAGGTACCACTGTACTCTAGGATGACTATTAACTATTATTATTTTTAAATGCATACAGCTTTTCCAAAAATGAGGGAAATTCTAACAAGACACACTGCAGCTGCATGAATGAGAGACTGAACTGTTTAAGGACAGGGAGTCAATATGTCCTTCAGAATTAAACCAAAAAAATCTATATGCACTGCAGAATTACAAACCCTTAGTTTTATAGGAAATTAAATTTCAGCATGGGGGGGAGGGGGGAGGACAGGTGACCTAGAGAGAGATGTCACAGTCATCCATATCTGTCTCTTTGCCAGATAGCAGTCGAGGGCCAAAACAGCTAGCTATGGTATGCCACCATTCATACTAAGCACTGATTTAAATAAAATATTAATCATCTTAACATTTTCTAGCTTGCATAATGCATTGCTTTTGGCTTGCCAGTGCTTTGCATTACCTATCCACGATGCCCATGAGAATTGGAACTATTTATTTCATTAATTACATATCCTGCTCTTTGGGCCCCGAAGGGACTATAAGAGTGGTTTAAAAGGAAATTGCAAACACACACACACACACAAACTACTAAAGTCACAATCTGGCAGTAAGCCACGCCCGGAACTTATTTCTAGCAAAACTTTATTCAAAATCATTCATATACCGCTTAATATTTCAGAAACCTCTGAATAGCAGACAAGATTATGCTTGAAACAATGGTCAAAGCAGCTGGAATGACATTTACAAAAATTGCAGTGGAGACTGAATTCAATATCTATATCTATATCTATCTGACAAAGTGAGCTCTAATCCATGAAAGCTTATGCTATTGGAAATTCATTAGACTCTAAGATGTTGTGGGACTCTGGCTCCCATCATCCCTCACCATCTGTCATGCTGTCTGGGGCCAATGGGAGGTCCAGCAACATCTGGAGGGCCACAGGTTCGCCATTCCCTGCTTCCAAGGGCCACAAGATATTTTGCACAGCTCTCCCTTGAGATGCAGCTAAACCTTTTCTCCTTTTCTTCTTGCCTCTCAGTACAGCAGTTAAAAAAAAACAACTATTAACAGTCTATATGTGTATTCTCCTCCCTTCCCTAATAAATTATGATGAGAAACAGCAACCCCAAAGCGAGGTGGCCAGCTCAGGATAGTAGTTATATAAATGGCTTTCCTGAAATGTACCCAACACCTAAATTATTCTGATTACCACTCTTTTCTAAAACTGGCTGAAATAGAGTTTTTCAGTACAGATGCCACTGTGATTTCAATTCCTGCTTTATTATGCCTTGACTAAAGGTCACTTGCAAGGAAGTTCTACTGTTAGATCTGAAATGAAACATTCTGAACAAATATTTTAAGCTGGCAAATCTTCGCCCAGCTAAATGACTGTTCAAAGGAGATTTACTAATTTTAAAAGGCATTCTTTATCACTGTGCTATTAAAAGGCACTGCCTCTTTTTTGCACCCAGCTGTGAATTCCACTCCCTATTACTGCGCTCAACATGAAATGGCCACCCTGCTTTCAGTTCCAAGCCTTCAGTTCCAAGCTCTTCTCCTTCTGTACCTTCACGTTTGAACATTCCCCCCCTTCTTTGTGTGCATTTTCAAAAAAGCACACAAAACAACACAAGCTGTAACCAAAGATTGTTCTTGGTTTACCACCCGTGGTTTGTCTAGGGGAGACAAATCACAAGTCCAGGTCTGAACAAAACAGTAAGCCAAACATAACATAACAGTAAGCCAAAGCATGGCTTACTTGTGAGTCGCACAGCAGCACCAGATGAGGAGTGCAGGAGCCAGAGTCTTTGCTCCATGGAGCTGCTAATTTAATCATTGGCACGAAGCTTTTTTCAAAGAGGGCCAGATTTAATGAAGTGAAGGGCTGTGAAGGCCAACCAAAGAGCTTTTTTAAGGGTTGCAGTTGTTGAGGGTTTTTTTTTTTAGGATTTTACCTCAAGAAATAAACCGCCACAGGGGCCAGATTAAACCAACTGGCGGGCCGGATTAGGCCCCTGAAACGGACTTTGAACATGCCTGCACTAAGCCATCTTTTTCGGTACATGTTCTTTATTTGAAGCAGAAAGTGGTGGTTGCTTCTCTGGGCAATTAACTTCCACCTTTTTGTTTTGGCGGCTTTTTTGCTTATAACTGTCATGGCTGGCAGCAAAGGGCAGGCTAGGCCAAGGATCCAAGACCTCAGGGCCAGGGGCCAGATCTCTGCCACCAGATTCTGAGCTTGCCTTCAAAATAAAAAAAGAAGCAATTTCCCAAGGGAAAAGCAACAAAGCAAAGCATGCCCAGCAAAAGTGGCCACTCTTCAGCCAATAAGTGAAGTCAGAGTTGTGATGAGTGAGTCACTTGTCTCACCAGGTGACAGGAATCCCTGAAGTCATAAACAGCTACTACAGTGGTACCTCTAGTTACGTACTTAATTCGTTCCGGAGGTCTGTTCTTAACCTGAAACTGTTCTTAACCTGAGGTTCCACTTTAGCTAATGGGGCCTCCCGCTGCCGCTACACGATTTCTGTTCTCATCCTGAAGCAAAGTTCTTAACCCAAGGTACTATTTCTGGGTTAGCGGAGTCTGTAACCTGAAGCGTATGTAACCCGAGGTACCACTGTACTTGCTATTTTCTTTCCTGACTGTTTGTATCCCCTTAGACTCTCCAGAGCAGGCTTCCTCAAACTCGGCCCTCCAGATGTTTTTGGCCTACAACTCCCATGATCCCTAGCTAGCAGGACCAGTGGTCAGGGATGGTGGGAACTGTAGTCTCAAAACATCTGGAGGACCGAGTTTGAGGAAGGTACTTTCTTGTGTTCTGTTGCCCTTCATTTTTTCCATAGAAACCAGGAGAAATCAACTCCTAGGGAGTACCTGTCTCAGAAGATATTTCTACTAACTACTAAATGCCACTACATAACATGTGGGTGGATGTTAAACACACACACACACACACACACACACACACACACACACAAATGCAAAACTCTGCAAAGATAAAGCCCAGGCAGTTGACATGCAGTACAATCACGTATGTGTTTACTCAGAAATAAGACTATGGCTTGCTCCCATGTAAGCTAAATTGGATATAGGATTGCAGTAAGATGGGCTGAAGCTGAACCTAACTGAGGAAACAGAAAAACATGGCAGTCCAAGCATCTAGCCCCAGCCACTGCCAACACTACCAGGTGCTGCCAGAGAGCCATGACCACAGACCAGCTTCTTATTCTGCCGCCTTCCAACATAGTCAGAGAACCCTTCCTGCAATCAACAACAGAGCACTGCCCCTCATGGGTGCTGCCATCTTAACATGGCACCTGAACACAGGCCATAGGGAGCAAAGGCAGCAGCTCCACCTGGACAACAGCCCCGCCCCCCATACAATGAAGGCTGAAATGACTACAGGAAAAAATCCAGCAGGTGAAGCTCTCAGGGCCATAAACACCAGCGTTGTGAGGCTGGTTAGCGAAGGAGTGTGGGGGATTGCCTGTAAAGCTGTCTTATGATGTACGTAGGACCAAGGGATGTGGAAGGTGAGGAAGCTTCTGCAGTGACCTGCAACACCTACACCATGTTTGTCTTCGTGACTGAGAACCTGGACAACAAGACCTGCAGCAAGTGCTAGCTGGCTGCCTTGCTGGAAGAGAAGGTATAGCAACTTGAGGCCTGCCTATCCACACTTTGTGCCATCGGGCAAGATGAAGACATTCTCACTTGACCAGAGTGGACAGCCCTGGAGTAGAGATGCAGGTGGGGTGCCCCTTAGCAGGAAGGAAGATTGACCAATGTAGGACGAACCCCTCAAGGAACATGACACAAAGAAGCAGGACTGTCAGCAGCCATGCTGTGTCTGTGGAGCTGCAAAATCGATTCCATGTCTTCACCTCAGACACTAATTCTTGGCCAGAGGAGCCAGAACAGCAGTTGTAGACCTCAGAACACACCCAGGTGGCAGTGGAAGATACAGTGCACATAACAATTCATGTCACTCCCCAGGGAAGGAAGAAATGGGGGCTGGAGGCAGCTGTTAGTGGAGGAATGACTCGTGGTTTCAGTTGCCTTTATACTAATGCACAAAGTATGGGGAATAAGCAGAAGAATTTGACCTCTTAATTCTGGATGACACATATAAGCTAATAGGCATTACTGAAACCTTGTGGGATGAGACTAATGAATGGAATCTAGAAATTGAGGGGTATAACCCATTCAAAAGGAATAGACCAAATCTACGCATTCAATCTGAACTTTTGTGGCTCTTGTCTGCATTCGCTAAAATTGCAATGCTTCTAATAAATTATTAAAATATGATCCTTCCTTCTTTCATTTTTACACATAAAATGAGTGCAAGAGATTTCATATGCTGGCTGCTTCGGAGCCAACTGCATGCTGCTTGAAAGGAAGGTTAATCATATGATGTAGAGCATTTAATTCTTCAACAAAAGAGCAAGGTTTGCATTGTTTAAAGACGTTGGTCAAATCTTTTTACTCTCACTGGATGAAAAACGGGACACACCTCAATCGCCACTTTCATCCTCCAAATCGAACAATATACTGCCCTACACACAGCAAGTGCTGTCTGCAATCCCAGTACAATAGACTTTAGCTTTGCATTGCAGAAGCAGAAGTAATCTGATCAAAACCGCCCGCATGTCAAAGCTTTGGCATCTGGAAATGCGTGAACCGACAATGCACCATTTCAAAACGGGCACGCTGTCATATCTGCTGCTCGCTAAACTATGGGAAATGTTTGCAGAGAACAGAGGATTAGCTTTCCCTAGTAGATTCCTTCTGTTCATCCACTGTTGAGCTCAATAATGCAAGCCGGCCGTGAAATCAATAGTTTCCTGCTTGCACCTTTTCTCTCTCCCTCTTTGAAAGCAAGGCACAATGGTGTTTATTAAAGAGGCTCAAGAGCTGCCGTCAAAATAAAGCCGATAGGACTTAGAGGCCATTGATCAAAAAGGACGTCAGACGCATCAGAGGCCCTAGAACAATCTAACACCACCTCTTGTTTCAATGGAATCCCCAAACCATAGCAGGTGAGGGAGGAGGGAATTCATCAACATTCAAAGAACTGGAGAAGGAACAATAATGAGAGCTGGGCAAGTGGCTGAGATCCTGGACAGGGACATTCTGTGTTCAGGTCTCACTTTGGCCATGAATCCACTCTCTCTCAGCCTCTGCTCTCCATGTGTGAAATGGTGAGAATATCAGCAGTTGTTAGAAGTACTGAGATACTATATCGAGGATGGACAAATCTATCCATTTTAGTTTCTCTCCATTTCTCTGTTTTTTCCCTCAATTCCCCCTGTTTCTGCAGCAATTTGCAAATTTCTTCTTAATTAAAAGAAAATCCTCATAAAAATGTAACATTTATTGTGTTTCTCCTAATATACACATTTTTGTATGCATTTCTGACTATAGGCACACTTTTGCAAGCCATTCCCACTCATATACAAAAGTGTGTGTTTGTTATTTTCACTAACAGCTGCATCTTTATGCACACTTTCCCCTAATGCCTAGTTTTGTTTTGCAAGTGGTGCTGCAATAAAACTGCTAGCACATTTGCAAAGCTAAGCAGAGTCCAGTATGGTTTCAAGTTGGATGGGAGACTTTGTGTTGAGATTTCTGCAATGCAGGGGTTTGGACTACATGACCCTTGGGGTCCATTCCAACTCCACATCTCTATGATTCAGTTGGAAAACTGCATTACAAAATTCAGAGGAGTGCAAATTTCAACAAATAATAGTGTTTCAGTTTGCATGTTGGTCCAAGAAGTGCCAGTCTTATTAAAATACAAACAAAATCATCCCTTTATTGTATCCAACTTCATGTTCAATGGTCATTGAACACCCTACTGCATAGGAATGCAGCCATACAGTTTACCTGGAAGTAAGCACCACTTAGTTCCGAGGAGCTTCCTCCAAAGTAAGTGCACACAGGATTGCAGCCATGAAATCCAATCATATGAACATTTATTCATATGGTACCCATGTGTTCAATGGGGCTTCCTCTCAGGTAAACATCTGCAGGACTGCTGCCTTTCTTCCCTCATCCAATAATTCATTTTACAAGAATTTGAGGCAGCTTATTTAAGACAGAATATAAAAATCAATAATATATTATATACAACAATCAGCAAAGCATCCTAGACAGACCTGTAAAGCATGACAAGCTAATCTGTTAAGACTGAACAGCTTAAAGATTTATCTGCTTAATGATGAGTGAAAAACCACCATTTTTACATGGTCTCATTTGCTTTTGTCAGCAGCTCCCTCCCCACCCTGTGTGGCTCATAGCAACATGTCTACTAGGTAACAGCAGAAACAGGTGACGGTGGAGTCATGAGTGAGATGAGAAACTACCTGGCTGCTTGCTCGAGCAGGGAGTGATGCTTGCCAGCTTACCCAACTAACACTACTTGGCCGGCTGCTGTGCAATTAACAGCAATTCCAAGTTGCTGAAATCAGCAGGTGAGACCGTTCATCGACTGGAGGTGAACATTATCGCCTAGTGCCTTCATCTCAAACTAATGCAGAAGGCAGAAGAGCAAGAGCTTGTTTAAAAATCTGGTGACTATCTATGTAGAAAAATGCAAGGTTTCTCCATTAGTATAAAGCTGTAATCTCACTGAAAAAGGTTCATATCAAGGACCATGAAAACATACTTACGAAGAAAGATACAACACCCAGAGATAATTACAGCCTTAACGTTGTCTTCTTTTTTTGGGGGGGGGATTAAAGCCCCAGGTTTCTAACAAGATGCAGCAGAAAATATAGGAGGAATAAAGGTGGACATGTTCCAAAAGCTTAAGCAGTTACTAAAGCATATACAGTGGTACCTCGTGTTATGTACTGTCCCCCTTACGAATGCTGCTGGTTATGCGCTCCGCTAACCCAAAAGTAGATGCCCCTTGTTGCAACCTTTGTCCCAGGCTGCGAGCGGAAGTTGCGCTCTGGTGGTGTGGCAGCAGCGGGAGCCGCCATTAGAGAAAGCGCGCCTAATGTTAGAAGCGGTTTCCTGTTACGAACGGACCTCCAGAATGGATTAAGTATGTAACACGAGGTACCACTGTATTCTAAAAACCAGTGAAAAGTGAATCGTAGAAGGCTGGGCAGTACTGACCCTGGAGGCCCAGACTCATGTGCCAGGGATTCATGTACCAACTAAAGCCTCTCCTGGAAAGAGATTGGCAGGATTATTCATTTCCCTAATGCTAAACTGCAGATTAGACTACTACAATGTAATATATGTGGAGCTGCCTTTGGATACTACACCCAGAAACTTCAAGTAGACCAAACTACAGCTGCTACAAACTGGGACCAAGTCAGTGCAAACAACATCTCACTGGTTCTTAAACAGCATCACCGGTTGCCAGTCCATTTCCAAGCAAAACTGAATGTGTTGGTAATGTGACTTTGGACCTAGGTACTTGGAAGGACAATCTCCTTTTCTACAAACCTGCTGCCATATTAAGAACATCTTCAAAGTCTATCTTCTAGGCACCCCCACATCTGAGGCTAGCCAGGCGGCTACAAAAGAGCCTTCTCAGCTGTGGCATCCCAACACAGGAATACCCTCTCCAGGGAGACTGCCTACCATCTGCTTTTATGAGTTTTTAGCACCATCTGATGAAACCCTTTTTATTTTCCAAGTTCTTTTAAAACTCTGGCTTTACGTACTTTGTTCTGCTGCCATGATTTGTATGGGTTTTATCATTCTGCTGCCTCTGTTGTTTTATGATCATCTGGTATCTTGGGAATTTTTTTTAACTGAAGAGTGCATATCCACTTCTAGATAAATTTCAAAAATAAATAAATAAGAGATCTACACTTCCCATCACCCCAACCTGGCACAGTGACAGAGCTACTATTTATTCCATATCTTCAGCTTGAAGGTCACTTTATTTGAAGTCTGAGCCAATCTTTTCATTGGTAGTCAGCTCGTTATTAATTTAACTATTAGCAGTTAGGGTCAATTTGCTGTTCTCTTTTCTGGCTTTATTTCAGTTTGATGCATTTTATTCCCCCCCCCCCTCTCCCAACTGCAGTTTGATTCCATTCAGATTCTACAGTGCATTTCTGGCTGCTTTTTCTCATATAGGAAAACTACATTGCTGTGCATAGGACCTACTTGATGATCAAAAGACTCAACTGAAGTCAAACTGTAATTAAGTAGTTTAGGCATAGACACTTACCAAGGAGTAAGTTGCATTGAACTCAATGGTACTTACTACTGAATAGGCTTGAATACGATTACACTGTTTGTGAACTTATATTCCTAACTGGGAATGCTTTAGGGTGTATAGCTAAGGAAGGGGTAGAAATTCTGTTCACTTCTCATTTAAAGGCAAACCTACCTAATTTGCACTTTCCCAAACCATATGCAAACTGGAATGCAGCCATCCCTCAAAATTTGCATTTCTCTGAACTTTGCAGTGTAGTTCTCCAACCGAATAATTTGTACAAAAAAATTCATATACTAGAGTGAAGAGTATGTAAAAATGCACACATTAGTGAAAATAACATGCAAAAATGCATTATATTAAACTGTTTTGCAAAGATGTGATATTGGGCAAAATTGCATACAAACTGTTTGTATTCAGGGAAATTCACTAAAATGCTGATGAGGTTTCATTAGGACATTTAAAAAAAAATGAAGAGCAAACAAATGTGGAAATGTGGAGAGCTGAAATTAAGGGTAGAAAAATCAGAAACAGAGAGAAATCAAAACTGACAGATTCACCAATCCCTGGTTCCAGCCCACTGGCTATGTTTGGGGACTAAGATTATATAACCAAGTCCTGGTCATGCTGGAGAACATAACACGGTGGGTATACCCAAAGGACAAGGCTATACAAGACTTGGTTTAGCAGCAGCTCTTCCTACTAAACAGAGGTGTTCCTACTTAACCAGAGTTTGTCACAGCCCTCTCAAGAGCAAGTATTTAGTTTTGGCCACTTCCAGACTGTCACTATTTCACAGGTGCTCTTGCACAACAAACCCACTTCCCCCACAAAAATTGAACTTCTTGCAAAAAGGAAAGTGATCAGAAATACACTGGAAAATGTGACATAACAATTGTTTGACGCAGCACCATAAAACCTCTCCACCAACAAATCAGAATGAATGCTCAACAGCGGACATCATATAACTTCCTCACCAAGTTTGTGCAAACTAATCAGGATGAATGGTGGTCAAAAGTCACCTGGAAATGACCTTTAGGTGCCTAGCATGATTTCTTTGTCTCTCTGCTGATGGGAGAGACTCAGTAGTCAAAGGACACCAACCATGTTTCTTCAGCCAAGGGGAAAAGAGAAGAGCACTATGGCTTTCTAGTCCAGGATATATTTTTCATCTCCCCTCGTCTTTCTGCCACACCAGAAAGCACAAGTGTACCAAAGAAGAATGGTCCTCCCATTCATGGAAACTCAGGGGCTAAGGCTATACAATGGAAATCTGCTTCCACAATGAGAGTTCTGATTTCTCTTCTCCCTACTCCTTCCCCCTGCACACCTTCTAGAGCAGTGTTTATCAAACTTGGGTCTCCAGCTGTTGTTGGTCTACAACTCCCATCATCCTCAACCACTGGTCCTGCTAGCAAGGCATGAAGGGATTTGTGCAACAACAGCTGGAGACCCAAGTTTGAGAAACTCTGCTCTAGAAGCTCTCCCAAGTTTCTGGAGATGATTTTGTGGGTGCACAGGGGCTGCGGCAGGAAAGAAAGGAGAGATAATCCCCTTCATCTGAGTAGTGGCCATTTGCTCTATGCTGGATTTCATCCAAGGCTTTGGAAAGGCTCAAGTAGTAGATCATGCTCCAGGTTCTCCCAGGTGAAATCCCTGATCCCTGCTGCCCCAATCCAACCCAGCCAAATGGTATCAGGCAGTATGGCAGGGAAAGACTTGCTGGCCAAGACCCCGGGAATTCACTGGCAGCTGGAGATAGCGGGCCAGATGAACCAGCTACCCGACAGTGCAAACAGCATCACATATTCATAGCTATGGCAGCTTGTAGTCTCAAGCAAAGGCACATATAGCATTGGGAGTTGTAGGCAGGCAAAGCATTTGTCACTCAGTGGCTTACCCCCTAGATGAGCAGCAAATTACACAGTTCCACCAGAGCAAGCAGCCGGAACACTTGGGGCAAAGGGGCAGCTCCCCAGCCGATTATAAGGAGGCTAGATAAGGCCACTTTTTATTGACTAAGAGTAGAAACTACAGAATCTGCTTGTCTGTTACATGGGTAGCCTGTAGCAGAAATAGGAACCAAAGCTACCATCTCTTTTATTTACAGCATTTACTGGTTGCCTTTCCAGAGACTGCTCAAAACTAGCTTCCCAAAGTCACTCACTGCAAAAAAAGCCTCTCTTTTTCAATGTGTCTTGTTAACAGTTGCCGAAATGTGTGTGTGTGACTGCATACCTGCAGAAACTGTAATACTGAGAAATGCCACAAAGCCAAGGTATTGTAAAAGGTGAGAGTGTGAAGGAAGGATGGGGATGAAATGCTGTTACGCCACGAAGCAAATATCGCTGTGCAACAGCCAGCAGTGCAGACATGTAAGATCTCGCAGAGAGCAAGGAATAGACAAGGGCGGTGTAACCTGTCAGGATGCATTACGGGACAGGGGCGGCAAGCAAATAGAAGGTGAAAGCAAAGGCAACATGGCAAGACTCTGGGCACTGCGTAGAAATGTCCAGAGGCCTCTGCGGCATGCAAAACAAGCAAGGCATGATGATTAGAAGCAGCTCCTGAAAGAGCTGGTGGATAGGAAGGAGTAAGCAAAGGGTGATTGAACTCATAAAGCAGCAAGCAAGCGGAAGAGGCACCCCTCTTCTGGCACACAGCTCTAGCGATACAAAGCATAATGCTCACATCACCGCCTGTTTATCTTGCTCTTTCTTTTAAAAGAAGGGATGTAGTTCAGTGGTGGAGCATCCTCTTGGCATGTAAAAATGCCTAGGTTCAAAAATGCCTGGCATCTCCAGATAGGGCTGGGAAAGACTCCTTGAGAGACATTGCTAGTCAGTGTGGACAATACTGAGTGAGGTGGAATGAAGGTTTGTGCTGTTGTGTTTTTGGAGCATCAGATCGAGCCAAACAAAATCTCACTGGGTTAGCAGAGCCCTCACAGCAGCCTAAGTAGCTCTTTGGATCCCAACCAATACAAACTGCATTGTTTTAAAGTCTTAAAAGTTTTATGTTGTGAACCACCCTGTGATCTTCAGATGAAGGGCAGTATACTAATTAAATAAGTGAGTGAGTAAATAAAAACTCTTTTACAAACAAATGTCCATTCTCTTCTACTAAATGCTCATTATTGCTCAGGCAATGCCTTTCAGATAGATTTTTTTTTAAGCCACAGGAAAACACATTGTTCAGTAAAGGTAAAAGGTAAAGGGACCCCTGACCATTAGGTCCAGTCGTGACCGACTCTGGGGTTGCGGCACTCATCTCGCTTTACTGGCCAAGGGAGCCGGCATACAGCTTCCGGGTCATGTGGCTAGCATGACTAAGCCGCTTCTGGCGAACCAGAGCAGCGCACGGAAACGCCGTTTACCTTCCCACCAGAGCGGTACCTATTTATCTACTTGCACTTTGATGTGCTTTCAAACTGCTAGGTTGGCAGGAGCAGGGACCGAGCAACGGGAGCTCACCCCATCGCGGGGATTCAAACCACCAACCTTCTGATCGGCAAGCCCTAGGCTCTGTGGTTTAACCCACAGTGCCACCCGCGTCCCAGCATTTTCTACTAAATCCCCTAGTAGGTGGGCATCAAGGCTCTTAGTAACATCATATGTTTCTGTGGAAGGAAAAGGGAGAGAAATGCTACGTATTTCATGGGAAAGCAAGAGAACAGTCAAGGATTTGCTTTGGCAAACACAGATAAATGATCTAACAGGGTACCCACAATTGCAGACAGATGCACGTTTACAGAGGGAGCCGTTTGCATTTCACAATCCCCAGCAGAAGAGATATATGATTTCTTGTTATATGGCACTTTAACCACTGCTGCCTCCGCTTGCAAATCTTAAGAAAACCAGAATGACATAAGATACTTTGCTGGACCTTCAGGCTAAATCACTACTTCCACAGTAGAGCTGTAAACATATAGAAAACTCCCAGAGGCCACAAAAGCCCTGACCCTAGCCCTGTTATTATGCATCATTATTCCTTCTCACTCTCAATTCCTGCTTCAATATAAAACAGGTTTTATAAGATTGTATGAGTATCCTCAGGAAATTATACCCCTTGGAAAGTCAAGATACCACTTTTCTTGCAAGCAGAAGCAGGTGCTTGGCAATTAAAAAGGACACAAAAGACTCAAGAATTCTGAGATGACATCCCAGCTGATAATTTAAGACAATGAGTCTTTTCATTCTTCTTCCAACAAATATTACATAACAGCCAGTGATAAGAAAAGGAATACAGCGAGGAGCAAATATAAACTTTCCTTTTGATGCTCAAGTGGAAAGAGAGAAAGAAACTCCCAATTGCCAACTCCCAATAAATCTTCTTTACTGAGAAATGAATAATAAAGACTAATAATTATTGTTTCAACGGGCCTTTCTTGCTAGCACTGAACAAAAATTACTCAAAGGGAATAATATTGTGAAAAAAAAAACTATTTTCTTCGCATCTTATCACCCTGTTCAGACACAGACACAGAATAATCCAAACCCCCCTTTTGCTCTGGGCTGGGAAAGGGGGTTGAGTTGTGGTGTCCTTCTGGACCCTGCCTGCAGAATCACAACTGCCCCACATGGAGCTCCCTGTTCCACCAAATGAATGTACAAGTAGCTGTATTGCAGCTTTCCAAGGGAGAGTATGTGCTGGACTGGAGTCCACTGGATCCTGGGCCAGTCTCACCACCATCACATGAGCTAGTGCCACGATTTGCCTACCCTGGCATAACACCCCAGCCAGCACAAGCTGCAGAACTGGAGGTGAAGCAGTGTGCCCCCCCCCCCCCCGCTGAAGTTTGGATGGCAGCTTTACAAAAGCAGGAACAGTGAGTTTAGATCTAGAATGCCGTAAGTGGGATTCTCCTCCAAGAACGGAGTCAAATATAGGGTTAAATATTGAGCTGAGCCAAAACATAAAACTGAAGCTGGTTGTTATACCGTCTTCCTTAATTGCTATATTAATTAGCAATGCAGCATGCAGGAAGACTTGAAGATTTGAGGAAAGGGGAACATAGGAAAATGTCTTAATCGTAGTCAGATCTAACTAGTTCATCTAACAAAGTACATTGGTGCCTCGGGTTAAGTACTTAATTGCTTCCGGAGGGCCGTTCTTAACCTGAAACTGTTCTTAACTTGAAGCACCACTTTAGCTAATGGGGCCTCCTGCTGCTGCCACGCCGCTGGAGCCCGATTTCTGTTCTTATCCTGAAGCAAAGTTCTTAACCTGAAGCACTATTTCTGGGTTAGCGGAGTGTGTAACCTGAAGCGTATGTAACCCGAGGTACCACTGTACTTGCTATTTTCTTTCCTGTTTGTATCTCCTTAGACTCTCCATAGCAGGCTTACTCAAACTCAGCCCTCCAGATGTTTTTGACCTACAACTCCCAAGATCCCTAGCTAGCAGAACCAGTGGTGGCTTTAGAAAGGGAACAATTCCCATCCCCACCTGGAGATGCTAGTGACTGGACCTGGGACCTTCTGCATGCAAGGCTCTACCACTGGCGTAAGGGGTGTGGCATGCTGATAAAGCAAAGGTAAACATCACAGCTCTGGCATTAGAACAGAGAAAGATAATTTCCCCCCTTTAAACTAAATACAGTTACCTTTCCTCATAGGGGAGCTACGTCATTCCTCTTCTGAACCTTTTTCAACTCAACAGTATCCTTTTAGAAGTGTGGCACCCAGAACTATACCCAACATTCTAAATGCACCCACACCAAAGATTTGTTTAATGACATTATGATACCAGCAATTTATTTTCCTTTCCTTTCCTTTGGATCTCTAGCATTGGAATTTGCCCCCACACTGGGTCAACATCTTCATTAACCTATCCACTATGACCACAAGGTCTCATTCCTGATAAGTCGCCACCACCTCAGGCCCTAAGAGTGTATACATGGAATTAAGTTTGCTTGTTTTTGCCCCAAGATGCATCAATTTACACTTGTTTACAATGAACTGCATTTGCTGTTTTACCATCCAGGTATGGGTGGCGCTGTGGTCTAAACCACAGAGCCTAGGGCTTGCAGATCAGAAGGTCGGTGGTTCGAATCCCCGTGACAGGGTGAGCTCCCGTTGTTCGGTCCCTGCTCCTGCCAACCTAGCAGTTCGAAAGCACGTCAAAGTGCAAGTTGATAAATAGGTACAGCTCCGGTGGGAAGGTAAACACCGTTTCCGTGTGCTGCTCTGGTTCACCAGAAGTGGCTTAGTCATGCTGGCCACATGACCTGGAAGCTGTCTGCAGATAAACAACGGCTCCCTCGGCCTATAGAGAGAGATGAGCACGAAACCTCAGAGTCATCCGCGACTGGACCTAACGGTCAGGGGTACCTTTACCTTTACCTTTACCTATGCCTGAGGAGTATCTAGAAAAATAGCATCTGATGCTTGTTGCCCCTGTTCAACAATACTAAGTAATACAAGACACACCTGTAATTGTTATATCTAGACCATAGTCTACCCACAAAGGATGAGTCAGGCCTTTATAAAGCCATGCTGATTTACATCAACGAACAACCTGTGCCCCTGACTTTGCTATTGCCTTCACAGGCAAAGCAATCTTAGAAGCTGAGAGGCAAATTACAACTTGCAGAATTAGAGGCAATATCCTGAAAATTCAGCTCCCATAAATTATGGCCTTAGCTTGAAAGGAAGAAACAAGCTACAATAATAATTATTCAGAGGAAGAATATTCAAATTAGTCTTCTTGCTGCTCAGCTGAGGCGTGTGACAACAGTGCCTTTACACTTTATTTATTGAATGTGTCCCATTGTGAACAACTAAAGAAGAATAAGTATTATAAAAAAAAAGGCAGAATAAATTCTAGCGTTATATTGCATAAATGTAATGGCACTGTACTTATTAGAAGTGTGTTCCATGAACTTTTTAAACACAGCCATTATTGAAGACTGTAGCATAGCCTTGTGCTTTCAAATTAATCATGTTTAAGTTTCCTGTGGAGTGGAAGGCTATGAATACAAATGGAGTAAACCCTTAATAAAATTACCAAGGAGCAGCCACGCTAAGTCTTGTGCGGCAAGAACAACCAATAGTCCCGTGGCAACTTAAAGAGCAGAACAGATTTATTGGGACAGAGAAGGTTTCTGTGGACTTTGTCAGATACACAAAAGTGGGCTCTAGTCTGGTGGGACTCATGTGGCGATGAATCTGTTAGTCTCATAAGCTGGCACAAGTCTCAGGCTTGTATTTAGTACTAAAAGTCATTTTTGCTGGAGCCTTTTGTCTTTGATAACAGCATGTCGGGGTTGGAGAACCAGCAGCCCTATAGATGTTGCTGGACCACAGCTGTTATCACCCCTGGTTACTGGCCATGCCATCTGGGGCTGAGAGTCCAACAACATCTGGAGGACCACACCTTCCCCACCTATGGGTTATGTCAGAGGCTTCATCTCAAATGATGCTCTTGAGAGCATAGTAAACCTCCTGACACCAAGACAGACCAATGGCCCATTGAGAAGGAGTCTGGGAAAGTCGTGAGGTACAAAGAAGGAGGAAATGGAAGAACCAGTAAATTACTAGCGACTGCATGGTGATCAGGCTTGTTAGGCACTGGAGATAGTTAGGCTGTTAACTAGCTGGATATGTTTGCAAAACCAGAATAGGGCCAAACCCCCAGCCCAGTTTTATCTGTCTGGAATGAATATAGGGATTTTCCCCACCCTAATATCTCTGCTAATAACCATCTTTTATGATAAAGACTTCAAAGTGACTAGAAGAGTCATGGTTTTATAGCTGGCAAGATCATTTATTTTATAGAATTTTAAAAATGATTAACAACTTAATATATTTAATTAGGTAAGAGATAAAATAGGCATAACCACCTCTCTCTTTTCCCAAAAGCTGCAAATAAGAAAGCTGAAAACTGAAATTCAAGGATCTCATAGTATTAATAATACGTTGTTAATGTAATCTGAATAATATGTTGTGAACATGAAGTATTACAAGGGCCTGCTGTTTAAAATGTATGTAATCTTGATGAAAATGGAGACAAGAGACATCAGATCTAGGCTATTATGAGAAGGGTTCAGAACTTGAATTACTGCAAGAGCATGCTGTCCAAAATATATGTAATCTTGATGAAAATGACATCAACTCTAAGCAATTATGAAAAGGGGATCTGAAAAGAACTGCCGTCTTTAAGAAAAGGAAAAGTGCGGGAATACATCTACGGCTGATCCTAATTATTTCATTCAGACATTGCCATGAATCATAGTTTATTGTGTTGGGAACAAACGGCATCAAGTCTCAGGCTCACACACTTCCCCCTCCCATGTCCTCGAGAAGGAGATCAGAAACTGTCGTTTCCGTTTTTTTAACTAACAAGAGATTGTCATTTCATCCAAACCCAGCAAACTGTGGTTAATCTTAAAAAGGGGTTGTTTGAAACAAGTTACTTCAAAGTATGCAATATACATATTTTTTGTTTCTACAAACTACAGTTAAGATTAACCAATGAATGCAGGGTTTGGACAAGTGAACTGCGGCATGATGAAGCTATTATATTTTTCTTGTAAGTCAGATATTATGCAACAATAGAAGGGTGAGAAAATATTGGGGAAGTGTTCCAGGAAATAACAGGTAATGAAACACTGGAAGACCTGCTCCCTGCCTTACAGGCTTTTTTTCCACCTGGCCTGGGAGGGTGGGGCCCTGACTGACTCCAGCTACAAAAGCTGAGGCTGCTGAATAGACTCTTAGACTGGGGTATTGCTTAGGGATTTTTGCTGGGGTGGTTGTTGCTGTTACAGTGGTACCTCGGGTTAAGTACTTAATTCGTTCCGGAGGTCCATTCTTAACCTGAAACTGTTCTTAACGTGAAGCACCACTTTAGCTAATGGGGCCTCCTGCTTCTGCTGCGCCGCCGGAGCGCGATTTCTGTTCTCATCCTGAAGCAAAATTCTTAACCTGAAGCATTATTTCTGGGTTACCGGAGTCTGTAACCTGAAGTGTATGTAACCTGAAGCGTATGCAACCCGAGGTACCACTGTATTGATATTGATTTTTAGTATCTTTATTTTAGATCTTATTATGATTTATGTATAAATTTTTAATTTGGTTGTGTACTTTTGGATGTTTTATTTATTGTTTATGACTACTTTTGTTGTATTTGTAGTTATGTATTTTTTAATGTTGTAAGCTGCATTGAGCACGGCTTTAACTGTGGAAAGGTGGCATACAATCATGTATTAATATATCTATTATGTAATAGAAAAGGATTTAAACCTGAAGAATTTATCAATAATTATTATATATATTTTTAATATAATCCTGGTTATTATTCGGTTGGTCTTCTTATTCTCAAATGTGATTAAATCCGAATAACTTTGTTTTTGTATTTCCCCCTTCCCTTTTGATGGCTAGGTCTTATTTTTCTTTCTTGAAAAAATCAGTAAGATACTACAACTGATACACTGACACTGAACAGATTATCGTATCTGCTTAATAAGACAAGACGCATATTAGTCTTTAGTCCGTGTTAACGCCCCTTTTGCTTCTACCTTTGCACAAGCTATGATTAAACCAGAAAGACTCTAATTAGTTAAGAGTTTCATATTTCAGCCAAACCAGGAAACTATGGATATCAGCTTCGGAACAAGGCAGGATATTAAACCAACTTCAAACCATGGTTTAATATCCTGGGCTTGTTCTGAAGCTGGTAACCATAGTTACCCTAGTTGGATGAAATATGGATGGCTTATTATCAAGACTCATGCAGCGGGAAGAGAAAAAGGACTCAATCCAGGTGGAAAAGACTTAGGGCACATCCACACTACACATTTAAACAGTGCTATTTTTCTAGAAAAATAAGTACTGGAACTCCCCAGGAACGCCTCACTTGTTCTGTCGTAATGGCAATGGCACCCACCTGGGAAAAAAGCCCCTTAACTTAAAGCATCATTATACCACTTTACCAGTCATGGTTTCCCGCCAAAAGGCCTAGGAACTGTCACTTGTTAACAGTGCTGAGATAGGTTAAGAGGCCCCATATTCCCAGCATAAAGTGACCGTTCTCCGAGTGGTTTAGCAATCAATCCTTCCCAGGGAACTCTGGGAAATGTAGCTTCGTGAGGGGAATAACTCTGATCACCCTTAAAAACTGCAGCTCCCACAATAATTTGAGGAATCTTGACTGTTGAAGTGCCTTAAATGTACGGTGCAAATGTTGTCTTATTCATCTCTCAGCTTGTTCAGCCAATCCACAATCACCTGAACACAGCCACTGTATGTCTGAGTCTGAGCTAGTAATATATTGCCCTGGTCAGGCTGTATACTACAGTAAGTCGGATGCTGGGCTTCCAGTCCATAAATTTTTGAACTGCAAACAAACTATTAATCTATTATGTTTATGGCAGCTGCAATCTGGCAGCCTGCTCTCTTAATTTAGTTCCCTAATGGATCCCACATTAACTAAGTAGCAAACTTGAATAAGAAATGTGTCAGGGAGCCAGGATTTGCCACTTAGAAAGAGACAAGCTCTTCACTCCCATCATCTTGTGACAAACTTATGTGTACGAAGCAGCGACATTTCAAAGGGAAAATAAAATAAAAACCAACAAGCGTTTTGAAAAGCTCTTCACAAGCAGTCATGTTGCCTTCAGCAGTATTAAAGGTGCTTTGTGATGCAGGGATGCTTTAACATCAATCTGACAAAGGGATATTATTAATGGCTTCCAAAAAAACCCCAACCCTTATGAAAACAGTTCTCTTCTAAGCAGGCCCATCCAGAGCTTGTCTGAGGCCTGGAGTGGAAGTCTTGTTAAAATAAAGTTATAAACTCTTGGCAAGACAGTGTCAGTCCAGCAGGCTCCTGGCTTACCCTCTGAGGACTGGGACAAGTGTACCTGACTGCCCCTGTCCCAGGTCTGCTTCTAAGTTGTTGGTTTTTGTTAGAAAATCTTTATTAATTTTTCACATAAACAAATAAACATGAATTACATAACATACAAAACACTACAAATGAATAAAAACAATAAAGAAACAAACATAAACAATTATGATATATTACACTTACATGACAAATTAAAATATATAGCTTCCAATAATTCTTATTATACTACTTATATTATCTACATTCTTTGCAGATTCATATTTTTTTGTTTTGTGTGTGTGTATATATATAAAATCCAATATAATATTTTATGTATTTCTTGCTTACCAGTATCACTCTATTTCTGCAAGTATCTTATTGTTCGTACAGTACGATTTTAGATATTCTTTGAATATTTTCCATACCCTATATACCTTCTGGTTTGACACTCCTCTAATTTTTCCAGTCAGAAAAAGGTCTGCTTCTAGGTTGCAGCTGTCTTCTAGGTTGCAGCTGCCGATCTAGTTTAGCATCCTGTTCTCACAGTAGCCAATCAGACGTCTGGGAAATGCCTCAAACAGTCTCCCCACTTGTGATGCCAAGCATCCTGCCGTGACAGTGGAGGTAGCCATAGTTAAGCAAGGGATGGGCAGCAATAGGTAAAGGTAAAGGGACCCCTGACCATTAGGTCCAGTAGCAGACGACTCTGGGGTTGCGGTGCTCATCTTGCTTTATTGGCCGAGGGAGCCAGCGTACAGCTTCCGGGTCATGTGGCCAGCATGACTAAGCCGCTTCTGGCGAACCAGAGCAGCACACGGAAACGGTGTTTACCTTCCCACCGGAGCGGTACCTATTTATCTACTTGCACTTTGACGTGCTTTCGAACTGCTAGGTTGGCAGGAGCAGGGACCGAGCAACAGGAGCTCACCCATCGTGGGGATTCAAACTGCAGACCTTCTGATCGGCAAGCCCTAGGCTCTGTGGTTTAACCCACAGCAACGGTGCTATCCTCAAAGATGTTCCAGCCTAATAAGTATCAACAAATATTTGATTCAAGCATGAAACACACACATTTATTTCAACTGCTAACACCTTGACCCTGTCAAGAATCAGGCCCAGTTTAATTTGAAACTCCTGCATGTTAACAGACGCCACAAATATATGCCTAATCACCATTTCCTGACTGAGATATGGCAGAATTGAAAAGAGTTCTACATGCCAACTTGTCCATTCGAGATCTGCATGACTGATAGCCTCATAAACAAATTGTAAAGCTTCAACCGTAAATTTTACAAGAGAGTTACAAAGAAACAAAAATTATTTTTTTAGAGGAGAGAATAAAATAAAGGTGGCAGCAGAATACTATCGATCTGAGAAATCAGTGAACTGAATCCTGTACTGCGCGGTGATGAATTATAAGTAAAGGATATATATAAGCAGTAATTAGCAAGGGTTTCCTGGCAATGGGCTACCTGGAAACAAAGGAACAGATGTCTGGGCAACTACATACCTATATACTAGAGGATTTCATTAGCATCCAAGCTGCCATACTGAATACCAAATGGAGGAAACCTATGTGTTCAGATTTAAGTTACATATAAACTGAACGAGCAGCAGTACAAATAGAATGGCAAAGTTGTGTGAACATTCCTGTCAGATTATTGTCATCTAGGCTGCCCTCAAAAACAGTGATTGCTCAACCCAAACCAAAATATTCATTTTTCACTGATAACTGGCTCTCTAGGCATAAAATGATGTTCAGATTCCTAAGCACCAACACACTAGAAATGCTTTCAGGTTAAAAAGTTGCTACTCACAAACTTAAAAGACTGCTTTAAAAAAGTGGGATTACTATAGCAGAAATGTGTTGGTGTTTCTCATGTGTATGTGTATTATGCACACATAAAGATATAAAGTATAAGATCTGTATCAGCACCAGCTTAAATTAAACCATAGCAACCATATTTTGTTTACAAAAAATAATGTATCACCTCAAAAGGCAACACAACAAAACTGAGCGGGTCTTACTATATACGAGAAAGGACTAACTGACATCGCATGGATCATATCCAGATCTGGGTTCTGGATAATTTTTATTGGCTTCTAGCAGGTCTATTCAAATTTTAATGCAGGTAAAAAGATGTGTCCAGTTTTGTTCGTAAGTAAAAGGAGAGAGAAATTAAAGTTGTTAGAAGCAGGTATTTCCACACTATAATGTTACACCTCTTTTGAATTGTGTATGCAGAACATACACACAAAAGATGTAGCACAGGCTTCATTCTGTTGATCACTCTGTTCTCCAGACTGAGCAGAGAACTCTAGGACCAGAGACACATCTTACCAAATAAACTCAGCTCATCACAAGTGTAACCATTCAGTATTCAGGGTTTCACAGCTATATAGCATATATATTCAGATACAGTAACTCCACATGCACATAATGCCAAATCGTTCTTTAGAATTACAAGGACAAGCCTATACAAACCTTAAGGTTCATGAGCTTCCAGAAGCTTTTGCTTCCGTTCTGGCTAAGCATGTCTGGCCAAACTGTGATAAGTCTTAACTATGGTTTACTCTAAAACAAGGCAACTTCAAAAACTGGTTTATGAAGCTAGCTTGTTTTAGACTTAACACTAAACTGGTTAAGCAAAAACAGAAGTGGAAATTTTCAGTTTCTTCACAGCTGCACTGGAGAAGATGAGGAAATACATGAGCCCAGGGCTCACACAGAGCGTCATCCTTGTAACACTAAACCATGGTTTTGCATTGTGTGTGAATGCAGCCACTGTGTCTCTGAGCTCTATAGCTGGGAAACCCTAAATACTGAATGGCAGTAGCTTTATTAAGGAGCACAGCTATCCATGATGGGCTGAGTGTATTTGGCAAGATACACTTCTGCCCCAACCTCCAGTTCACTTGCCTGGAGTAGAGAGACTCAGAAAATGCAGAAACTGGCCACATCCCTGCTTTATATTATAAACTGCACATATTTTTACAGAATACACCTTCCCAAAATAAAGTCCAATCCCTACAGTTCTAATGTTAAAATAAAATTGTTTCATGTAAACATTGGATTCCTATGCTTTGGTACAATCCTATACTGTTTCCTGGGAATAAATCCAACTGAGACTTATTTTTGAGTAGGCACGTCTGGGATTGTGCTGTTAAATCTTTTATTTCTTTGACTTCTGTTCATCAGTTTCAAAACAGCAAACATCATCCTAAACTCCAATGACATGAGTCTACACAGCCAAGCAAGGAATGCGTTCAGTGGAATTATTCAAGTCTGTCTAGCAGTTATCTCATGGCTGAATTATTCTGCTCACTGTCAAAACAGCCTTTCTTGGAACCATTCTGATTTTAGTGCCTATAAATTATAGCACAATTCTAGCATACATTATTGAGACAAAACAATTGGCTACCTTCCCTTTTTTTTGGAACGAAACACACACAGTAGCTTATCTAGGGTGACAAGAGCAGTATCCTAACAGCAGGCGCAAGGTCTGGAATACAAGAATGAATGCCACTGATTGAGTGTAGTTAAAATCAATATAATGGCATGAATCTCACACATTCAAAGAGAAGTTTCACATTTATTTAGTGTTGTTTTTTTTTAAAAAAAAAAGGTTAATGACATACAGGCAACCCCCATTTTAGGTGTGACCAATATGTGAGCGATCTCTCTCTCTCTCTCTCTCACACACACACACACACATTGTTCAACCTGTAAGTGACCCAGAAACTTTATAAAAGATGTCCCTAAAAGGGTGGAATAGGGGCAGGGTGAAGCAGAACAGAGCAGAGCAGAGTGTTTCCATTTATGCAGGGGTTACGTTCCAAGTCACTGTGCGTTTAAGGGAATGTTTCTGTTTGAGGAGCTCTTTTCGTTTAATTTAGTATTTGTTTTGTGGCAGGGCAAAGGGGGGAAGAGAGACAGTGCACATATTTAATGCAAGATGAAGGGAAATGTTGTTGCTATTATTTCCTGGATGCTTGTTTGTGAGCTTGTCAGTGAACTTCTAAAATGAACTTTTTTGGGCTCTATGCCTGCCTGGATATCGTATTGACTGACTCCATATCCTTCCCCAAACCTGGAAGATATCCTTCCTGAACTCCTGACTAAGAGGCTGATTGTGATTCCCCTGGTATGGTGTACTCTGCGCAGAAACAGAGGCTATTACTTCACATTGTCAAAACAGAGTGGTGCTGATGTGCCCTGGATCAAATGAAATAATCATTTTTGTCTGTTGGTTGGAATACTTTGCTCCTATAATTTAGAGGGGGAAAGTGTTTTAGACAACGAAGTGGGAGAAAACTGCACGGAACTGGAAGCAAATATTTGTCACATTTTAAAAGTTTCCGTGTGGTGGGGTTTGTTTGGTTTTTTGACAGTGGACGTGAAGGTGTAATCAGAACTAGAATTCAAAAACAGATGTCATGTGGTATGGCTTAATTGCTAAACAAGAGGTACAGAGTCAATCTTGTCTGAAAGTCATGGTTAGGCCCTCTTACATGGGAGCTTTCCCCTGTCCATAGATGTATAGCAAATAATTGGCTTTCTTTGGTGAAGAAACAGTAGTGCTCTGCACATGCATAATGACACCCCTTCCTAAATAAGTGATGTACAGATCTTATTGTGATGAAAACAGCAAGGAAAAAGTTGCAGCCCTACCAATTCAAAATGTTACCAGGCACCACGGACTGTGACTTTTCTTATTTAATTGCAATTGTAAATCTGTAGCTTTAATAGATAAAAACCTCAGTATGGGGGGTGGCGTCACAAGATATGGTTCACATCCTGGCACATGTGGGTTTGTTAAGGCACTGCACACACAGCTAGAGCATTCTTAAAAGCTCTCTTTCTGGAAAAACTTCAGCATTTTCCCTAAGTCCTCAGAACAACTGGGAGTCTTAATTGCTGGCTTCGCTTCCAAACAAACATACACTTCATCCAGTTTAATTTGCTCAGTGTTTAGTCTCACTGGTGCAAAGCAGGTAAAGCGAAACCTTTTGGTGGCCCAACTTCTGCCTCTCAGTTCCTGCAGCTGCCATGGCAAAAGCATCCATGATAAACCTTAACATGGAAAATCTTATGAACTGATTAGCTTGGCAAAGCAGGCTAATAATGCTCAAGTGAGCAGAGGGGATCGCAAAGTAGCTTTGAGACTACTTATGCCTCCTGAAACTGCAGCAAAGGCAGCAGTTCTGCCCTCTAGTGGGTAAATGTTAGCAAGATGAATTTATTCACATAGATTTCGCAATCAGATCCTGGTTAGTAATGCTAACAGTTCACAGCTTGATCTACAAGGAAGATTCATTGTGTATTACAAACACAACACAGAAAGGCTAATAACAGCAAAAGCTGAAGAACAATTTTTTTTGTCTCTCTGAAGAAGAAAAACTACAAAAAACCATGGCACAGTTATATAAGGAACAAACTACAGTGGTACCTCGGGTTACATACGCTTCAGGTTACAGACTCCGCTAACCCAGAAATATTACCTCAGGTTAAGAACTTTGCTTCAGGATGAGAACAGAAATCACGCGGCGGTGGTGTGGCAGCAGCAGGAGGCCCCATTAGCTAAAGTGGTGCTTCAGGTTAAGAACAGTTTCAGGCTAAGAACGGACCTCTGGAACGAATTACCATATTTTTTGCTCTATAAGACGCACCTTTTCCCTCCTAAAAAGTAAGGGGAAATGTGTGCGCGTCTTATGGAGCAAATGCAGGCTGTGCAGCTATCCCAGAAGCCAGAACAGCAAGAGGGATTGCTGCTTTCACTGCGCAGCGATCCCTCTTGCTGTTCTGCCTTCTGGGATTCAGAATTTTTTTTTTTCTTGTTTTCCTCCTCCAAAAACTAGGTGCATCTTATGGTCTGGTGCGTCTTATAGAGCAGAAAATACAGTAAGTACATAACCAGAGGTACCACTGTATATGATATATACTAATGCATATAAAAATGCCCTGATATTGGGGGGGGGCGCGTTAAAAAGGTGGTTTGAGAAGAGTGGGATTTAAAGCAGAGAGCAGAGGTGAAAGAGGGTGCTTAACCATTGTCCCTCACTGTTAGCACATTTGCAAAGCTGAGCAGGGTTCAGTATGGTTTCAAATTGAAAGGGGGACCGTGTGTCGAGATTCCTGCATTGCAAGGGATTGGACTAGATCATTCTTGGGGTCCCTTCCAACTCTACAATTCTATGATTCTATTCAAAATCGCTAGCAGCAATTACCATGTAACACAAATCCATAGTTTCGTGCTACATGGACAAGCTATAGCAACCCCAGCCCAAGTGTTGGGCTCACACACTTCCCTTCCTGTTTCAAAGAATGATGACTTGTTTCATGTGAACAAAGAATCCTGGACAACCAGGGGTTATGAAGCTGACTTCTTTAACTAACCAGAATTCATTGCAAGCCAGGACTTTTGGATCATACAACACTTAAAATTAGCATTCCTAATCTCCACCGGAGAAGCAGCACACCATCCTGACTCATTGCTTGGGTTCATTGTGCGTTGCCCACATAGCGTTCAACCTCACTTTAGTGTTACGTGGAAATGCAGCCACAGACAAATTAAGGAAATGGCAGGGTCATGATGTTGATCTGGTGTCACAAAACCTTCACAGACTCTGATATTTCAGGCATAAAATTTTGTGACATCAGAGCAACATACCCCAAGGTTTGGGGAGTGTTAATCTCAACCAACCAAAGCCAGAGTTCTGGCCCTGCAATTTCCAGGATTTTACCAGAGAGCCTGACAGCATCCAGTCAGGTTGCATTCTACCATCATGACCCCACACCCAATTTCTTTCATTTGTTCCTGGCACAATTACAAAGCTTTTGCTTTCCAAACCAAATTTGAATGCTGCAGGCTGTTGACGCCTTCTTCACAACTCTACAGCCACATGAAAGCATCCCAAATAATATCCAAAATGGCATGGGGGAAGGGTCCAAAACAGGATATAGATTTGAGAGATTAGTCTGTGTTTATAATGCCCCCCCCCGAAGT
This sequence comes from Podarcis cretensis, assembly GCF_951804945.1. Classification (NCBI taxonomy): domain Eukaryota; kingdom Metazoa; phylum Chordata; class Lepidosauria; order Squamata; family Lacertidae; genus Podarcis; species Podarcis cretensis. The sequence continues at coordinate 24,216,184 of NC_137181.1, forward strand.
TAGGTACACTCAAATCCATTCATTTTAATGGGCTTAAGCACTCCTAATGCTAGGCTGGATTGTGGCCAATGTATACATTTCAAACTAAAAGTAAATTAATGGGGAACTGAATATTGAACATATGAACGTGCCTTATGCCAAGTCAAGTCATTGGCCTGTCTGACCTAGAACTGCCTACTTCAGGAGAATGTTGGACTACAATACCCATCATCCCTGACCATTAGACATGCTGCCTATGGTTGATGGGAGTTGGAGTCCAACAACACCTGGAGGGCACGGTGTTGGCTACTCCTGCCAGATTTTCTCAAAAGCAACGTGGTTCCAGTTGTTGTGGAACCAACTCCCACCAATCCCAGGCAATAGGGTCAAAGATCAGAACTGTAGTCCAGCAACATCTGAAATATATCACATTGGTTACAGGTGAACATGGAGGTATAAATATGCATGCCACCCTTAAGATTACAATTTTTATGAGTGGAAAAACCCATGTGCTGCTGTGGAAGGCAGAACCCACTATTTGTAAAGCCTTGCTCCTGGAATATCGCCCTGCTGTTCAGGTGTTATTGAATCACAATGTTACGTTGTGCAGTGATATGCTGGCTAGCACAACATTTAGAGTCTCAGAGCTACAGGGGTCTAGAGAGACAATCCTGCGCCACTGGAGAAAATGCAAGATTTGACATTGATTTCTGTGGGAATAGGGGCTCCATCTTGATAGGCAATCAAGAAGCAGTCTAAACCTTTGCTGCTTAAATATTTTTTACTTAACCTATTAAGGCCCACAGTATGAAGAAATCAATAGCGCTTAAATGAAAAAATATCAGTGGTATTAGTAAGTCAGTCTGTGCCGCTATGGTGGTAGATATTATTAAACTTATTACATTTACAATTATAAGAGCTAAATGACCATATCTGATGCAGAATAACTGTGTTCTCTTAAACTGATTGATTGGTTATTATCACTGATCAGCCATCATAGGAAAAGCTTTATTATCAAGTGCTGAAGCTGGGATGGGAAACCTGTGATTCTCCATATGTTGTTGGGACTCCAGTTCCCATCATCCCTGACCATTAGCCATGCTGGTTGGGGCTGATGGTAGCTGGAGTCCAATAACATCTGTACCATCATAGATGCCGCCACAGATGCCCCATTAAGTGCTAAAGCTCATCACTTAACGATCACCACCACTTCAGTTCATCATATTATCATATCTTCATAAAGACAGCAAGTATGTGACTTCTATATTTTCTCCTTAGCCTCACCTAGTATATTAGCACTCAGTATATTGACTTGTCATTTAGCAATTCCCAAGTTTATCTGTCAACCTCCTTCTCCCTCCCCCAGGCCTTCTACGGTATCTTTGGGCTGCCAAAACTGGCACAGGGCCACCAAGATTTTTCAGGCTCATTAGTCTGTTTTTTACAGGTGTCAATTATTCCATAACATCTACTCACCTAGCAAATGGGAGTTCTTGCCTGGTTATATCTTATGTATCATTAGTTCACAGAGCTTAGTCTGATGTTAATTTGTTAAAAGGCCAATAACAGGAAAGACTGTGATGAAGGAATCTGACACAGGGAGACACAAGTGTTGATTCCTTATAATTGATTTGGCTGCATTCTCTGTGGCCTTCCAGCCAAGGACTCTGATTTTAAAGTCAGCTGCCATACTTGTCAGACTATCTGTCCATCTAGCCTAGTGACTACTCTGACTGGCAGCTGTTCTTCAAACTGCTCTCCAACAGAGAGAGGTTTTCCAATGTGAACTCAGTGTGGCGTTAGACGGGAAAGAGTTTACAGTGAAAGACACACAGACGATGCCACAGGTGGCAAGACACTAGTCAGAGGAGAGATGGCTTTAAATCCCAGGAAATGGATTTACCGGGTGGCCTTGCCCAACTCACTAACCTCCAGCCTCCATAACCTCTGTACTGGAAATATCAATGGCAACCATCCTTCATAGGTATTCATGTGCTTTTAAATTTCCATTTATGAATCGCTTCCCATAAAGCATCAATAGTCAAACATAAATATGATTTATAAGCCAATACAAATAAAGAGTGAGATGCAAATCTCCACTTCAAAGACTCAGTGGAAGAGGCAGGTCTTCAACAGGAGGGAGTACCTATGGTTAGGTCCTGCCACACTAAAAGTCCCATTCCAACATGATGCTTAACAGACTTCCTGGAGAGATGGCATCTACAGGACTCACTGAATATATATGGGGTGAGATGATCTTTTAGGTACGTGGTCCTGAGCTGTATAAGGCTATGTACACAAGCACTAGCACCTTCAACATACCTAGGTAGCTAACTGGCAGGCAGTGCAAGTGTTTCAGAAGCAGCCAGCGCTACATGATGGCGGTATTCTGCCCCAGTGAGAACCCCAGCTGCTTCATTTTGCACGGGCTTCAGCTCCCAGTCAACTTCAGGGGCATCCCCACATAGAGCACATGACAGTAATCTGACCTGGAAGTTACCAGCACATGAAGAACAGGGGTCAGGCTGTCTCAGTCCAGATCGCAGATGAAATTCTAAATTGTCACCAGTGACCAGGCATCTTATTCCATTGCTCAGATCTCAGATCCTCTCACTCATTTATTACTCTCTCTCTCTCTCTCTCTCTCTCTCTCTGTGTGTGTGTGTGTGTGTGTGTGTGTGTGTGTGTGTAAGTTCATGAGGCTCCCTGGCAACCCCCATTCAGATATTGCCTTGGCTGAGACCAGCTTAGCTTTAACAATGTGACAGCATCATCATGTGCCCACAGACCATCCTCTGGCCCCTTAGCAAGCTGTCTTTGGGCAAATATTAGCTTGCAGAAGGCAAACACTCTGAAGGAGCAAAGAGGGATTCTTCTTTAAGACAATCTGATGGAAAGCAGATATTCAGAAGCACTTTAAAATTATGTAAGCCCTAATACGCTTTAATCACTGCTTTGTACTCACAATCAAGATTGATTCCCCTCAGCCCCACTTATGGCTGCTGCGCTGTGCAACTCTTAAACAGCGGTAATAATTGTGTACAATCGAGATATGTTGGTTATTTCAGATTAGCCTTAGGTAAATGGGTAGGATATGTGCACTCTCACAGTTTGGCCCGATTTTAAGGTTCAGTATGCACTCTGTGTACGTTAGGATGAACACAGTGTAACAATTCTGCATAATGATTCTTAAGGTAAAACAACCTGAGCACCTAGCTGTCGATGTTAACAGATGCCACATAAAAAGGCCACATAATTATAGCAGCAACAACATCCGCCATACCATCAGGAGCTCATTCACTTGGACACCCTCCAATATTCCACACAACATCACTCATCAACAGCGACAGCCTTCTGGTGTCTTCACAGGATGAACAGATCAGCCTCTAAAGATAAATGGACCCAGATTTGAAATCCGAAGCAGCAATGTTGAGAAAACTCACCCTTCTTCATCCACCAAAAAAACCCTTCCAGTTGGAGATGCCAGTGCAATATGGTGGGAAAAGACCTTATTGGAAAATTTGATTCTATTCTCATTCAGGTCTTGACCAAAACCCAGGCTTGCTATGAATAGTCACTATTCTGATATGCCACGGGCATTCTGGACTTTTTGGATTTCATGCCCTTTTGCTTCTACGGTGCTTTTCCTCTCTGCATACTGGTGCGTGTGTGCACACACTCATAGGTGCAACCTGCCAAATGCATCTAACAAGTGAGTGCAACTCCACAAAAACTTATGCCACCATAAATTATTATATTTCAATATGCCACAATGCCCTTTGCTGTTGTTTTTTTTTCCTGTGACAGACTAATGCTACAAACCTACAAACACTTCAGAGTAAGTCCCACTGAACTCAGTGAGATTTGCTGCTGAGTAAACATGCACTGGATTTGTGGGAAATACTGAGGGGGGGGCATTATCCCATAGAATGCACACCACCTCCCCTAACTGCGTGAACAAACCTTAATAGCACAAAGCCTTTGATCTAGCCCTCTTGCAGACCTCCCCCCTCCCCCATTTCCCTACCAGCTTAACAGCAGGAAATGAAAGGACAGGAAACAATATTGCTATATCTGAGAAGAATGTGAAACCTGGGTTCACTCCTTAAGGAAAAGCAACACCATCATCATTACATATTCACACCAGCCAATAAATTTTTTGTTTGCACCCTTGTAAGAACAGGAAACAGAACGGAAGGAATAGATGCTGGCTGCTGCTTTGAGCTCGAACCATCTTCTCACATGAAGAAGGGCAGAAAAGAACAGATTAGCACTTAAATAAAAGTGTGGGGCTTAATAGAGGAGGGAGAAACAGAGGCTTTGGAATCCACTCTCCCCCACCATCCAATGCACAGATAAAAGAAGGCAAAGGAAGCCTACTGGGGCCTCTGTTTTTATCACATATGGAGATGGGAGAGTCCCAATGAAATGGCAAAGCTGCTTTGTAAGTGCACAAATGTTAACACTTCACATTCTACATTCTTGATGAAAGGATTTTATTTATTTTTTTGGCAAGGTTTCCATGTGCCTGTAGTAGCTGTATGGCAAGGAGAAGATAGAACGAATGTGGCTGTCCCAAGCACACAAGGTGGGCAAAACTTCATCAGCTGAACTTCTACTTTCATGAATAGATTAGAGGCACACAGAATTCAGCAACCCCATGCACAAGGAGAGATCGGATTGCCCATTCTGGATAGGCAGGCTGGTTTACAGGTGAAGATGCCAAGGCACTTGCTGCTGGACCAGGAAGCAAAGGTCTGCAGCCAGGACAGGTTACCTGCTCCCACGGAAACAGGTGGAATCCACTCAATCCACAAGGAAGAAGATTCTGTGCTCCTTTTTGGAGTCCATTGAGATTTTCCTCTACCTCACTGCAAAGTCTGCCAGCAGCTGACCCTGAGCTATGTGCCTAAGAACTCCTCAAGCAGACAGGAATTCAACAGGTGTCTATGTCTCACCTCATTCCAGAACGGTGGCAGAAGTTGCACCAGCCCTGACATTTTTAGCGGGCATGGCAAAAAAAAATGGGCATGGAAAACAGCTCTTTAATAAGAGTTTGGAGGAACCAGATTAATCTGACACATCATTAAAATCACACAGAGAAGGCGCCCTGAAGACCTTACCATCCCACACCCCTCGTCTAAGGGAAGGATTCTTGACACACAAACCCACAACGTCTGCCCTCCGCATTACACCCTTGGGGGAGAATACTAAATTCCATCACTCAGGCAAGCATGTGCCAGGAGGAGGAGCAAGCAAGGTACGCTGTGCAAACAGTGGCAAGTGCAGTGAAATGATCCAGCTGAATCCAAACACACCATGCCAGCCTCCATGGCTGGGAAGGGCTATGATAGAATCATAGATTCATCAAGTTGAAAGGGACCACAAGGGTCAGCTAATCCAAAGTGGGGCTCAAACCAACAACCCTGAGATTAAGAATCTGATGATCTGCCAATTGATGATAATGGATGTCAATTAGTCAGATTCTCAGTCATGCCTGGAACATCATTTGTTCCAGAAGCCATGGGGGGGGGGCGGATTTTGGCCCTATAGGTGGAAACTGGTTGCAAGAAAGGCAAGAAAAAGAAACTCTGCACATGTTTCAAAGCCTCCTAAAACTGAATCTCAGGGCTCGGAGAAATGGGTACTCGCCTCAGTAAGGCGGGATCCTCTCACGCCAGAGATATTTAACCCTACTTAGTCCTGGCAAATCTAGATTTATCAAAACAAAAAAAATTCCTTCCAGTAGCACCTTAAAGACCACTTCTTCAGGTACACAGACTCTGTGTATCTGAAGAAGTGCGCATGCACACGAAAGCTCATACCAAGAACTAACTTAGTTGGTCTTTAAGGTGCTACTGGAAGGAATTTTTTTTGTTTTGACTATGGCAGACCAACACGGCTACCTATCTGTAACTAGATTTATCACTTCGCCTGGATGAGGAAGAGCCAGCCCCCCAGCGCTGCAAAGCGCAAGGAGGTGGTCGTCCGTGCAAAACTTCAAGCGCGACGGTGAACTTTGCCACTTTGCTTAACTCTGCCCACCAGCGCGCGCGCAGACGCACGCGCCCCCAACCCGTCCAGGCCAGCCTCCTCTCCTCTCCCTTCCTTACCGTGACTCTGCTTCGACTTCAGGGCGCCGATGAGCTGCAGCCGGTCCGCCAAGCACTGCAAAAGTAGCAGCACCCCCGCCGCCGCCGCCACCTGGGCTCCCCCCAGCTTCACCATAGCGCCTCGCGGGCTGCGCGCTCGCTGCTCCGAACTCCCGCTGGACTCTCGCTGCGCCGCTTCGGGGAACGAAAAAAGAAGCAGCAGCAGCAGCAGCGCTCAGGAGGAAAGATCCGCGCGCCTCCCTCCCCCTTCCTTCCCTTTAAATCCGGGGTGGAGGAAAGTCACTTTTTATTCCGATCCGATTTCATTGAGCCGGGCAGGAGAGGCGCCGACGTAGCCCAGTCCCGACTGTCACCGCCGCCTTTTTGTTTTTCCAGCCTGTGAAGCCAAAAGGCGATCTTAGTCCAACGGCATAATAACGAGGAAAGAAGGGCGTAAAAGGGCGTGAGTGCGTTTCCCCGCGGGCGGGCGGGAGTGTGAACAAGCGAAACCGAAATCAGAGCCGACCACTAAGTACCAAAGTCGCCCAAAAGCGCGCGGGGGGGGGGAGAGGGGGAGTGCTTTAGCCTGCGTGTGTGTGATCCCCACCGAGTAACTCTCCCTTTCTTTGCTAAGCCTGAGCCGATCTCCAAGGCAGGAGGGGCGGCCGGCTTCAGAGCCGACGGCGATCCTTTCCCCAAACAAAACAAAACGAGAGCCCTTTCTCTGGGAGTGTCCCCGCCACACGCGCGTCCTCCTCGCAGACCCTCCTCCCTTCCTCGCAAACTCCTCCGAGCCGGGACTTCCCGCCGAGCGATCCAGTGGAGAAATCCAGGGGGCAGAGTCTTAAAATGATTTCGGAGACAAAAGAAGCCCTGTCGCTCTTCCTGCGCGAGGACGGGATGGAGCGGGGACGAGGGGAGGCTGAAGGAGGCCGGGTCCAGTCGACCCCCCCCCCCCACTCCCCGCAATTGCCTTAAGGCGATTGCTCGAGATTAGGCTGGAGTCTTTCTTTTTAAGAAGAAAAGAGGAGACTCGTCGGCTGTCCAATTAAAAGCAAAGCCAAAGGGTAAGGGCGGGCGAGGGGCTGGAGGGAAGCGCCTCCGAAGCCACGCCGAGGTGGTCTCTCGCTGGCGAGGGAGAGGGCGAAGCAACGCCCGGGCAGATGCTGGATGCGAAATAGTTTGGCTGCTTGGCCGCCGCGGGAGGCGGGAGGGGCGCGCTCGCTGGCTCGCTGGCTCCCCTTTGGCCAGGCAGCCGGTGCCTCGCACTGGGGCAATGGGGCTCGCCTCGCCTCGCTCAAGGCGCAGCAGCAGCAGCAGCAGCCGCAGCCGCCCCGCTCGCCCTCCTCCCCCCACCTTCCTCTGCCGGAAGCCAGCTGCCCCGGCCGATGCTCTTCCCCGGAGGAAGACGAGAGACCAGCAGGAGCCGGGAAAGGAGAGCGAGCTCGCCGCCGCCGCCGCCGCCGCCGCCGCGCCTCCTGCTGCTGCTGCCTGGCGCCCCTCCTCGCAGCCGGCCGCGCTGCCTGGGCGCCTCCGCGCGACTCTGCCTCGCTGAGTTTGGTCTCCCAGCAGAGACGGGTCACATGCGCCCCTCCCTCCCTCGCTCCCTCCCTCAGCCTGCGCGGAGGGAGAGCCCGAGAGAGGCATCGCTCCTGCGCGGCGGGAGAGGCAGCAGCCGGAGGGCTCCCCCAAACGAGCGCATGGGAGCGGAGGGGAAATCCTCTCCGAGGAGGATTGGGCGCAGCCGAGAGAAGCCTTTCGAGGAGCTGCAGTGTCCCCAGGAAACCCCCGTCCCAGCTCTGCCTGCCTGCCTGCCGTGGGGCTCCTATCGCCCTTTCAAGCGCGCGGGAAATTAGAAATGTGGGGACTTGGGGTTTTCCTCAGGCTGAATTCCGAGCCTTTTCACAGCCTGGTGGCGGGAGAGAGGGGAATCAGCTGCGAGGGAGGAAATAAAAGGGGCTGCACGCCCGCACGCCTTTCCTATGGTCAGGCTACAGAGCTGCTGTTGGCAGCCCAGTCTGAACGGCTCCTCGCCAACCCCGTCGATGGTTTCTCGGGCACCCCCTCCCTCCAAACCTGCTTCGCCCTGGGACGTGCCTATAACTCGTGGTTCTGATGTCCCAACGCTCCCACGGGGCACATTTCAGTCAGGCGAAGGAGGGGGTCGTTGGCTAACGGCCAACAGGCAGAAAAGACTGTCCAACAATGCCATTATCCACACACACACATATGATCCATGGATTAACATCAGAATCCTTGCATTAAAGCTCACTCCTTAGGAACCAGTGGCTTTCAGATGCACTTTGAACAAAGAGATGTTCAAAGGGAAAGCTGCTTTTAATAACGCACCTTCCCCCCGCTGCTTTTTGCAGGTACTATTGGTCTGGGTCTCATCCAGCATCTTTTCAGTACACCCAGTTAGGATTCAGCAGTCCAGTTGTACACTCTTGGGTATTCAGCATTAGCTTAAGGTGTGCAATAATCACATGCCCACTTTTGCAGCATCTTCACAGCATCCCAAGTCTCTCTCTTTATCATACCCTCCAAGTGTTTACTTGTGTAACACGCTTTACCATATCTTGCAGAGAAGCACCTCAGAGAAGGCCAAATCGTCATCCTTAGACTTGGCTGATGATATCTTAATTGACCCTCATGGCTCACTCCTGAGGTTGAGCTGCAACATGGAAGCCATAGGAAATGTTTCAATGTGGTTATTCAACCAGTGGCAGACTTCGGGCTTCACCGGCACCTTGTGTGACGCTAACATTCAGGCCACCCTCCCCATCTCTCACACTCCATTTGGGCAGCCCCTCCAGGGTACTACTCAGTGCATCCGCACAGGTCATACTACCGTAAAACTGCCTATATATTCAACCACACCACAGTAATTGTAGATGAGAATGAAGAGACCCTCACCAGATAACCATCTAATGTAATAATGACACCAGGTGACTGACAGGTAGGTGGTCCTGCCCACCTATCAAAGTTGACCCCTGGAGGTAGGAGGAGAGGTCTGATTGAGCAGTTCGTTCCCAGCAAGAAACTATAAGCAGAGAGCTCAGCTGCGCACTCTGCAAGGATCTGTTCCATGCTGGCAAAACAGCACCCAATAGGATCTGCTCATCGGCAGATGAGCACCCAGCAGGGTTGAAACCTGACACACACACCCATCAAGTGATGGGCTGGTCTTCAGAAGATTGACAGGTGGTCCAATGTGGACCCTCTGGTGGTGCAAGATTGGCCTGTGGGCCAGAGGTTCCCCGCTCCTGCACTAGATGTGGAATAGATGCATTGAACATCTGTATTCCTGCCTATGTTGTCAGGGGGATCCAACAGTGAGCATCTCTTGCACGCAACAGCTGCTGCATGGCATCTCTGCTATACAGCGCTATACACGACTCCCATGTGTTGACTGTAATGTAAAAATCAGCCATCAGTTCACTGTTGCATACCAATACTATGGCATTCTATTCACTTGTATGCTTTTGAGAATATCATCCTTAGTAATTAACAAGACCATTCACCTTTCAAATTGTAATTATATAAATAGGGCTGCAGTGCTTCAAACGTAACAGCTAAATACAGTCATACATTAGCCCAGAAGGATAAGCAGCAAATCAGATTTTATCTAAGCAAGATGTTTAAAGTTGCATCAATCTTATAATTAATTGTTTTACCCTTTCATGCTTTGGCATTCTGGCACACTGAAGCAGAACTCTTAGCCTCCATTGTCCCTTGATCTCTCTGGTTATTCGCTGTGAAACACGATGGATTTTTGTTTACAGGTTTGGATTTTTATCCGAAAGGATTTAAATTGATTTAAATTGGCAGAGTGGGGAGAACAAACTAAAAAAAAAAAGTAATATAACCACAGTATGCCTCTGATATGCCAGACTCAAATGTGCACACAGAGATGTGGCTTCATGAATTAAAACAATCAAGGCAGCTTGCAACAACAAGAAATACACAATATAAAACTGTAAGAGCCCTGGCATTCAATGCCCCCAAGTAAGAAATGTGTGCACAGATATGCATACTGACCGTACCATCTGAGTTATCAGTGAGAAACGTGGGGACAGCATCTGTCTGAAGGGATCCTATATGAGAATAGATATCTGCATGGGGGGCTCCCTCCATGGTGATGGAAACTGAATTAGAGGTTCTGAACCCATGGAAGAAATCCTAAATGTTGAGGGAATGGAGAGGCATTCTATTCAATTCACATTTAACAGTGAAGCTACCTAATCTGTACTCTCCAAAACAATGCATGAACCAAAGCATAGTCATCCCACTGATATTTGCACTTCTCCAACTTTTGTGCAATGCAGTTCTCCAAACAAGTAATGTGTAGTAAAATACATACACTGGGGTAAAGTGTGCATAAAAAATGCATTCTATTAGTGAAAATAATGTACCAAAATGCATTATATAACTGGGAAACTGCTTCGCAAAAATGTGTATATTGAGCAAAATTGCATGCAAACATCTATACTGTATTAGGAGAAATTTGCACCAAAATGCTAATGAATTTTTATGAGGACTTTTTAAAAAATTAAATTTTTTGAACTGAATTTAAGTCCTCAGAGGATGGTCTCAGGGTCTGGGTAGGTTCATATGGAGAAAGGCAGTCCTTAAGGTTTCGCTGTCATGAGCCATTTAGGGCTTTTATAGATAAAAAAACAGCACTTTGAATTGGGCCCAGAAACTAATTGGCAGCCAGTGCAGTTGGGCCAGGATCGGTGTAATATGCTCAAATGGTCTTGCCCCTGTGTGCAACCAGGCTACTGAATTCTGCACCAGCTGAAATTAAGGTAAGCACTTCTGCCCCACCAACTGCTACTGAATATTCCCTTTTGTATGTTCAGGTTAAGAATTTAATTCGTTCTGGAGGTCCGTTCTTAACCTGAAACCGTTCTTAACCTGAGGTACCACTTTAGCTAATGGGTCCTCCCGCTGCCGCAAAAGTTCCTAACCCAAGGTACTATTTCTGGGTTAGCGGAGTCTGTAACCTGAAGTGTATGTAACCTGAAGTGACTGTAACCCAAGGTACCACTGTACCCAGAGGTACTGTGGGTACTTAACACCTGAATAGGGCTAAGTTAAACAAAGACCAAGAGACAGCCGATAAAAGCCCAAGGAGTGTAGAAAACATATTCCAAGCTACAAAAACAAAACACTAATAAACGTCATATGTAGCAGGAAGGTTTGATTATGTTTTTGGCAAATGTTGGGGTTCTGCTAAGGTTCCAGCAGAATGAACTTCACAAATTCTTTGCAACATGCTCATCTTCCATTCCCTCCCTTTCTTCTTTCCACTAATGCTTCAGGCAGTTACCTGCTTACTATTACAAAGCTAACAACCCAGGAGTCCATTTAACATCTTTTCATTTTTAGATGTTGTACGTATGACTTTGAAAATAGTGACTCGTATCACCATTAAACAATCCACTACCGTTTATTGAGATGTGCATGCTTTCTCTTGTTACAATACATAAAGCAGAGCATGCAGTGTTAATTTTGCCATTGGAGAGAGAAGAAATTGTCAAGGGTCCTGGGATCCCCCAAAGTCTTTCAGCTTCTTCCTTCTCTTGCTAGTAGATCCGGAGGAAGATGGCAGCTGTTACGCTTCTTGAAGCCTGTTTGGTCTGTTAATGCAACATTAGCAGATTTATCTTTTTGAAAGTGAAATTCTTAAAGTGGGAAGTAATTGGTTTGATACGTTTAAAGAACACCTGCTGGGATAATTACCCATCTATCTCACACTGAGGATGAGAAGATGAATGAAATAAGAATTGCAAAAGCTTTATTGGCGCAGTGCAAGATCAAGGATATTTGATGTTAAGGAATGAGTTCAATATCTGTTTCAGAAATTAAGAGCCCACCTTCCGAAGTTGCCAGAGGGTTTCCATTCATACAGTGGTACCTCGGGTTACGAACTTAATTCATTCCGGAGGTCCATTCTTAACCTGAAACCATTCTTAACCTGAGGTACCACTTTAGCTAATGGGGCCTCCTGCTGCCACACAATTTCTGTTTTCATCCTAAAGCAAAGTTCTTAACCTGAGGTACTACTTCCAGGTTAGCAGAGTCCGTAACCCAAAGTGTTTGTAACCCGAGGTGTTTGTAACCCAAGGTACTACTTTATTTACCAACAGAGTTTCAACTGCACATGTTGTCAGTCTTCCATGGGACACAGGGTTAGGAAGGACTGAAGCACTTTGGCCTTTCCATGCATTCTTATTCTATGAAAATAGAACATGGACAAGGGTGGCACTGTGGTCTAAACCACTGAGCCTCTTGGGCTTGCTGATCAGAAGGTCAGCGGTTCGAATCTGCACAATGGGGTGAGCTCCCATTGCTCTGTCCCAGCTCCTGCTTACCTAGCAGTTCAAAAGCACGCCAATGCAAGTAGATAAATAGGTACCACTGCGGTGGGAAGGTAAAGAGCGTTTCCATGTGCTCTGGTTTCAGTCAGAAATGCCAGAAGCATTTTAGTCATGCTGGCCACGTGACCCAGAAAGCTGTCTGTGGACAAATGCCAGCTCCCTTGGGCTGAAGCGAAATGAGCGTCGTAACCTGATAGTCACCTTTGATTGGACTTAACTCTCCAGAGGTACTTTACTTTTACCTACCTATTCTGTGAAAGGAATTCAAAAAGTTAAGACAGCCTCACCCTTCCAGGTCAAGTCGGAGCAACACACTGCTAAATTGATAGCGCATAACAAACAAGAAGTTGCATTAAATAGACTAGAGAAGGAAAACCACAGACCCTCCTGGAATGTGTCCTTGAACACTGATAGTATAGGATGGCTCTGAAAAATTTCAAGAGGCCAACATATTTTACAAACAAACAAACAAGGCAATGCACACCCCATGGTATGTTGGGAAGTGACTGGAAAGAAGAAAGGATACTGTATATAACAGCAAATGTGGAATAAAATAGGACATGGGGTGATAAAAGAGGGTATACAAGTACCAGGGTTAAGGGGCAGAGGTTATAAAAGGTCTGGCTTCCTTCTAAAGGCCTTAAAAGTCTCAGGCAATACAGTAACTTCCACAGCTGTTTATGATATCCGTCTTCAGGACCATAACACTGGTCAAGTTCCAAGCAGACAGAGACTGCTTAGGCCTGTAATTTTATGGTCAGCTTTAGGGAGCATTAAGATTACTTTGGTTTAATGTTCTGACATCTTCTATGAGTGTAACTCTCAATTCCTGGGTAAAACTCCCATTGAGGTATTATTATTTCCTTGCATCTAGTATATATGTTTGTTTAAGAGCTGTAAGCTACATAACTCTATAGTTTGGTCCTGAAACTTACATCCAACAGCTGATGCATGCATTTGCTTTCCAAAATATGCATCAGGGCCAATACACACCCAACCCACATGTGTGTGTGATTACTTTATGCATGCTTTTTTTTTAAAAAAAAAGTAAGAACTTCCATGACACAAAAAAAGTAATACGACAATTGCCCCTCAAATATGGACCCAGGTTCAAATTCCTTCTTCTGTGGCCTTGCTGGGTGGTCTTGGGCATGCTCTTGTGTCTCAGCCTCAGTTTGCCACCTATAAAATGGACCTAGTGTCACAAACATCGTACTATGGCAAACCCCACCCCAAGACCAAATAAAATAACTTCTTAGTGAACAAAACTGTAGATGCCAGTTGTTTTCATAAATATTTGAATAAAACACTCTTATGATCGGTGTTTTGAAGAATGTGCTTGCTATCTTCCTCCTCTGCATTTCCCCAAATATAACAAACAGCATCCAGGCTATGTTAAGTCGAATACCCTAGGGATAAATTCCTACCAATTAAGAACTGGGCTTAAATTCTTCCAACATTGCTCTCGCTCTTCATTGCTTCTTGCTTTCCCTGTTAACACCATCAATCACTAGGGGGGAGGAGCGGAGAAATCCTTGCCTCAGGTTCTTGCACTGCACACTGCTAACTTCACTGTCTCTCCATGTGTCCAGCGGAATTTCTATTTGCTGTGTCATCTTGCATCTGGAAGCTATCCCCTTTTTTACTGTCATTCCACCTTTATTTCTTCCCACCAAAATAAACTACCATAGATTATAGCTTTGCAAGCCATATTTGACGTATAAACATCCATTGCTGGGGTGAGTTGTTCCCCCAGCGTTCAACAATTCTCACAGCAGCAGCAGCAGCAGAGGCAGCCACCAATACCGTATTTTTTGCTCTATAAGACGCACCAGACCACAAGACGCACCTAGTTTTTGGAGGAGGAAAACAAGAAAAAAAATATTCTGAATCTCAGAAGCCAGAACAGCAAGAGGGATCGATGCACAGTGAAAGCAGCAATCCCTCTTGCTGTTCTGGCTTCTGGGATAGCTGCACAGCCTGCATTTGCTCCATAAGACGCGCACACATTTCCCTTTACTTTTTAGGAGGGAAAAAGTGAGTCTTATAGAGCAAAAAATACGGTAGTTCATGGGTCAAAACCACTAGCAGTCACTGTGTGAGGAGGACTGAGTGGGAAGAGAAATTCCTGTCCATACTTTTAAGCCAGGGGCAGGGAAACTATGTGGCCCTCCAGAACTCACTATCTCTCTGGCCCTTGGAGCTCTCACCAGACCACACCCCATACCAGCCATACTTCGTGCCCTCTTGAAGTGTTTTTCTCTGGCTGGAATGTGCCCTCATTCTCTGATATTGCCTCTTGGTTGCCTGGATGGAAGATGGAGAGGGGTGTGAATGTATGGAGAAATCAGAGGCCAAAAAACAACAACAACAACCCCCAACCCAACCCATTAGTTGCTTTGTTCACCTTTATTTATTGCTGGCATTATGTCCCCCACAGAAGGTTGTGCAGAAGGGAAATGCAAGAGTGAGGGCGGGGGAGCAGCATGCAAGTCCACAGTGGGCATTGGAGAATGCAAGCACACAACTGGATCAATCGTCCCAGGACACACGCACACTGCTTTCAACAGCAGCAATGACTGTTCCATCTCAGCTACACGCTGCCTCCTCCCACTCAGCTGCCCTACAGCTGGAGGTGAACCATTTGGGCAGCATGGAGCCTGCATGCGCTCAAGCCACTACGTCTCTCCCAGGAGAGACGTGTGGCTCAGAAGTGCTGCAGGCCCTGCGGGGAGTGCTGCCCGGCATTTTGTCACCACCCTCAGTGGTGACACCCGGGGTGGACTGCACCTACTGCATCCCCCTTCCTCCGCGCCTGGCTGGCTGTGTCTCCCCTTGCCTCCAGGTGCCTAAAAGGTATGGACAGGAATTCTGCTCCCCTTCTGATGACCACGAAGCAGCTGCTGGCAGCTTTGCCTAGCAAACCACTTCACCAGCCACTGTTGGGCAGCTGCTCTTTCTGCCTGCAGGAAAAGGGAATGCTCTGGCATGATTCTGGATGACTCAGAACTCTTTGCATTGCCTGAAGAGATCATTCCCCTGCACCCTTAACAGTTGCTTAGAAGGAGGGCAACCTCTGAAAGGTACAAGCCGTGGTAGCCATGAGAAGTGAGTTAGCTTGCAGGACTCTTTCCATTTCCACATGTTTTTGTTTGTTTAGCATGAACCCTTGGGGCGTTTCAGCTTCAAGTGGGCAAACTGGCATTGATGCCAATTCTCAACCTTCCCCAGACCCCACACTCTGGTACTGGTGTTGTAGTAGGCCAGCTGCTGGTTACAATCTGCTTTATTGCAGCACTAGCTCAGAGCTGGCTGCAGAGGCTGACAAGGTCAGGCACTTTATCAACAGTGCCACCACCATCACGTTAGCTAGAACATCTCAAGAAGGTCAGAGGCAGTGTGAATGAATGTTTGATATACAACACTCTCTTCTCCTGCTGGTCAAGGGAACTCACTGAGGCTGTTTTGCCCAGGGTTCTCCAAAACCCTAGTGTTTGCATTGCATACACCTGTCATAAAATGTAGGCAACTCCTAATTCCAAGAGACACCTATTTCATTTTGGCTTTCTGGTGGTCCTTACCTACCTTATATTATTGGTCCAGCTCAGTAGGCTCCATCCTGACTTGTAGCAGCTAGTGGCTTTCAACCCAGAAATACCAGGATTCAAACCCAAAACATGTGCCCACAAGATGGCCAAATCAGTTCTTCATTTTTCTAATCCTAAATTCAGTTTGCTACGGTTCTGCGTATTTTTTGATTGTTTAAAAAAGAAGTTCTCATTAAAAATGGTCAAGTATTTGTATGTGCTTTTGCCTCAGATACACATTTTTGCAAGCAATTTCCCACTAATATAATCAATCTTTATATGTTATTTTCACTAATAGATGCAGTCTATGCACACTTTCCATCCACGTACACATTTTTGGTTGAAGAACTACACTAAAAAAATCAGTGAAGTGTGAACTTTGAAGGAGAACTATGTTTTGGTTTGCATATTGTTTCAGCAAATGCGGATTTGGTAGGCTGGTATTACAATGTGAACTGGACTGGATTTTTCTCCCATTTCTAGTTGTCACTAAGCTTGTCCCAGTTTTTTTACTGAGACTTATGTGGGGTGCCCCTACAAAAACTCAATTGCCGGCATTATCTGATTGCAGCCCCGAGTTCCCAGAAAACAGAGAACCATCTGACAAAACTGAGAGGTGCATTCATTTTTCCAGGCGAGAGACTAGTGACTTGCCTTCTGCTTGAAACCATGTATGTCTGCTGCAGCTCATTACAAGAAATGCCAGTCACAAAGCAGATAGAAGTGCCAACATTTTCATCTGCAGTCGGATTCCTGGGTTTCAATGAACCCAGAATGGCAGCTGCTTTCTCACTACTCAAGGTCTGTGCCCTTGTGGAAATAACTACAATTCAGATGGTGTTCTTTCTGCAGGAAAGTGCCATTTGGGAAACCTGGGCCACAGAGGAATGTGGATTAGGTTTGCTTGTGGCAGCTCCAAGGAAGGGTGCTGCCAGAGAAGGACTTAATTTTCAAGGTTGTTGCAAATGGCTCATAGGGTTGGGCTTGGTTTTTTCTTTTCTTTTTTAACTTACTGGATTTTTTTCTGGAAAGGGTAGATTGGATCAACAGGGGCACTGGAATATGGGCTGGCATTTTGATGCAAACAATTTCATGTGGATGCACAAGGAGGACCAATCCCATAATAAGTACTTGTATGGAAGAACCCAAGAAAATTCTACCACATGAGTCACGGACACGTACATCAGGTCTTAAGTTAATTTTGAAATGGAATTAGTTCCAGTTCACATTCTCCAAAAAGTAACTAATTCAATTCCCAATTCATTCACGTGGTCCTTGGCATTCCTTCCCCTCACACCCTTTAAATTTTTACAAGCTGTTCCGCTAACGTATAAATTATACTTAAGACAACTAAGAAAACACCAACATACTTTATCAATCAAAGAGCTCAGATTTCAGGCCAATTCATGAGTGGTGATGCATATAGAACCATAGAATCACAGAGTTGGAAGGGAACACAACATTCATCTATTCCAACCCCCTACAATACAGGAATGATTTGCCCAACATGGGGATAAAACTCACAACTCTGGGATTAAGAGTCCCATGCATCTACATATATAAATGTGTACTATCTTGTCCAAGAGGAGTTACTCAAATCAGCTTATGAAATATTAAAATAAACACAACAATAACAACAAATCTTAATTAAACTAAAAGCAGCATCAAGAAACAACAACATAAAGGACAAAAAAAGCAACAATTTGTAGGTAAATTACATTAAGCAACAATGGAATCCAAAGCTTGTTTTAGAAGAAATCATGTCAGATGTTGCTGGAATACAAATAGTGAGGAAGGTGACCTACGGTAGCTCCTTGGGGAAGAGAGTCCCATAGATTAGGCATCAGCATACAGAAAACCCTCTTGGGGTATTACAACAAGTTGTGCCTCAAGAGGCAATGAGACATGTCAGAAGGGCACAGCAGCTGATCTTTAAAGGATGAGCAGATGTTCATAGGAGGAGACAATCCTTCAAGTGGCTCACTGTACAGCTAGCTTCCATACAGATAGCTTCCATACAGGAAAGCCATGTGTATCCTCATTCACACTAAAACAAGGGCTCACATGAACTTCATGAAGTGGATATGGAAAGGCATTCACAGCTGCACAGCAGGCAGAAAGCTGGTGAGGTCTGAAGATCTTGTTTGACGGGGAATGGCAGAGAATACACTCCACAGGTTCAATCTCTGGCATCACTGAGTAGGACTGAAACCCTAGAGAGTTGCTACCAGTCAGTGGAGGAAATGCAGAGTTACTGGACCATTCTCAACACAGGAAGTTGGTGTAAATCATGCCAGCTTAAATTGCGGGCATAAAGTATGCTGGATGCTGAGCTGCTGGGCGAAACAGATCTCAGCTCAGGACTGATCCCTTAGACCAGTGATGGCGAACCTTGGCACTCCAGATGTTTTGGAACTATAACTCCCATCATCACTAGCTAACAGGACCAGTGGTCAGTCTGTTCTAATGGTCAGACTTCATATGACACACCTGCCTGTGTGTATATGTGAAAACTGCATGCCCTCCAGACGTTTTGGACTAAAATCCCCATTATCCCTGGCAATTGAGCCATGGTGGCCAGGGGTGATAGGAGTTGAAGAGCATCAGGAGTGGGGACAGTGTTAAGGAAGGCTGGCCTGGGGCATTTCAAGTAAATATTACCATGTTAAAAACAGGGAGTGCCCCAATCTAACTGCAATTCTAACATTCTCCAGAGTGAGGTGTTTCATCTTTAATTCATCTTCCAGCTCTAGCTATTATTCAGGCAATAAGAAAACTAGGATAAAGCATTTCAAAAGATACACATAATGTTTCAGGCTCAATAAATCCTTGTTATCTCTTGGTCTTAGAGGGGGAATATCTAAAACTGTAAATGCATTTACTCTACTGCATAGCACAAAATGGGAGGAATTATTAATGGCTAATTTTATCCATTCCTGGGTTGTTTCTTTTTACACGTAATGATGAAATTAAAATGAAATATCTTAAAGATACTTGTGCAATCAAAAGAATAAGAAAAACCTGATTATGTAGGAGAAATTGTATCCTGTTTATAGACTGTTTCCTTTTTCTTCTGTTTTGCCTTAGCCACCTTTTTTGCTTGTGAAGAATGGAACTTTGAAGAGCACAAGCCTTATTTTCACAGCCCACAGTATATAACGATGTCAAACACACTTCAAAAACAGTTGCAATCTTCTAGTCATTAAAGTGAATTGTTAATGGGTTTTACCAACTTGATAGCTAAATAAGGCTCCTAAAATGTTTCCCAGCAAAATCTCTTCTGAAGTTTTGTGAGCCTTGGATAAAGCTGCTTTATTATTATTTTTCTTGGAGGACATGAAATTCTGCTTCTCAGTTATCATATTTATCCAGTTCGGAGCAAGAAAGAACTAATTTATTTTAAGTGCAAAACCCTGTCAGCTACAGTCTCCTGCTAGCACAGTGGATTTTTGTTCCTTGTTTGGGCTCTAAATTGGGCCATATGCTTAGCTACAGTAAATTGCATGAGAAACTGCAACAAAATGTTGCAGGGGATTCTTCCCAGTTTGTAACAGGAACATTCCTCCTCAGGGCTGCAACCAGCATGGAACAGGAGCTTTTGAGAAGTGTATTAAATAAAGCAGTTTTCAAAGAGTCATAATAAAACTTGGTTGAAGAAATATTGTGGGGTATATGACCTCAAACTAGAATTTTAAAAATGGCATGTTGAAAATCAAATTTAGCTTTGTCAAGGAAAAGAGAGCTTTTATCTCATGAAACAGACAGGTCCAGATCAGAAATATAGAAAACCTGATAGAGTGAGCATCTTTACATTTAAAAATGCTAAGATGATTTTGTTTCCACTATGCATAAGTAGGGGAGGTAGAAGGTAGAAGCAAGCACACATTGCTTACAAATGCTAAATTCCTTAAGGCAACCATTCCGGTTAATGTTGAAAACTACCCAGGTCCAACCTGAAGCCCTTGCTGTTTGAAAGCAGGCTTCCCTGCTTGGCCTGATTTATTTCTAGTCTACCTCTCTGCTAAAGACCTGATCAGCAACTAGTGGCTAATTTTACACCTTGGCCATTTTTACGGGGTCCTGCCCTTTAGATGGTAGCAAGTATTACTTCAAAATGTGGTAAGCCAGCTCTGCTCCATATAGTGGCCACCTTCTCGTTCTGCTGCCCCAGAGGGACCCTGGAATTCTGTCTCAAAATCCTCCCCTGACAACATCACTGCCAGCTGTGCTATTTAGCTTATCTGTCCAGGGTTGCTTTTGTGGGTTTTGTGCAAATTTTTGCCTTAGCAACAGCCATTAAAACATGATATGGGCTGGTCGAGGTTGCGGCTGATACTCATTTGGAATTGTGGGGCAGAGAAGCCAACAGTAGGTGGAGCCAGAGCCAAGGCCAGGCCGAGCCAACTCCCTCGAGTTTTTGCCCTCTTCTTTCCTGCTGAATTCTATAATGGGAACACTGAGACAGAGGAGGAGGCAGCTGACAGCGAGGGCCACCCTCTGGCATTAGTAAGAAGGGAGACAGTTGGGGGCCAGTTGGATGAGCTTCCATTGGCTGTTCATGCAATATGGACAAGGAAGGGGAAGATTTTCAGTCTCTCATTAGTACAGGCATGTCCAACAGGTAGGTCATGATCTACCAGTAGATCACTGGACGTCTGTGGTAGATCACTGGTAGATCATTGGCTCCCCCCAAAGAAGCGGAACTGTGGCTCCCCTAAAAAAAGCTCAACGTTTTACCTCCTCCCTGAAAAAACTCAACAATTTTGACCCGAACCCCCCCAAAAGGGGTAGATCACTGCCAGTTTTTAACTCTGTGAGTAGATCGCAGTCTCTTGGGAGTTGGCCACCCCTGGTTTAGGACATTTCAGCCTCTCTTCTTTCATAATCAAATATAAATAGGTGATGTAGATGTGCACCATAAAGCTGGCCATTGAATGTATAATTATACATTCTGTTTGACTACAGGGTCTATCTATTTCTCTTATTTTTTCTAAGCACCACTGCTTTCCCATCAAAGAGTGGCACAATGTACCAATAAAGTGTTTCTAATGATGCCGGCTGCACCTTAATCTGCAGGGTGCTCTCTCTTTTTAAACTGCCTCTCTATCAACTTTCTATAACCATAGATTATAGAGAGGGATAAAAGCACATGTTCTACATAAGGCGCCGTGCATACAAAGTAATAAATACAGTATATGTGAATTGCAGGTTCTTTGCCATTTGTGCTCCGAAGGAATGGGAAGTATAATAGAAACAAAATTCAGCCACGTTCTAACGGATGTGCAGTAGAGAGACTCCATTATCTGAACTGCATTATCTGAAAAACAAGCACAAAACCCTCTGGGCTCCTTTCTCTGCAGAGATGAGCCCCCATTACATTCAGCGACGGTATATATTACCACCAGACGGATGGTTACAGCATCTTTCAGTTACTTCTGCACCATCCCTAGTCAACTCAGGTTGTTTTCCCTTCCTCATCCATGAAAGCCCTGACCAAATAAAAAAAGATTTCACAGTGCTTTGAAAGCAGGTTGCACATGTGAAGGATGCAGGAGGAAGCTTTGGGCTTCCATCCCTCCTTCATCATATGCAGATGAACTGAACTTTAGTCCAAACTGAGGATCACACAACCAAGCTACTTTTTCTCCTTAAAATAATAGGTTGCACGATGAGTGGGTCCCAGTGGTGACTGGTACCCATTGGTAGGGCAGAAAGCAGGGAGACCAACAGTAGGTGGCGCCAACAACATCTGGGAAAAAACCTGTTTGTTACAGATTTTCATAATAGAACATTGCCTGGAGAATGTGCATTTTGCCCACAGAATGTACAAAATGCAGTTGAGATACGTACTGTCCCCGAGGCCTGTTGAAGATTATGCATGTACCAGATTATGTACTAGAGAAGGTACAACATTTGGTTGAAATATGCTGAGTCCTCAAAGCTTTCTGGGATTATACACAATGGCAGGAGGACGTAAAAAAATTACCGGTAGTTGATATATGGACATTATCCAAAAACCTGCTGGAGATGATGCATATTGACCAGGCAATGTGCACAATTCCCTCTTCATGGCTGAGTTATGTGCACATTCTCCATGAGGTACAACAGCAGATTGTTTTGCAAACTAACAGCTCAACTGACATTCCCTCTAACATAAATGCAAGGTGAATATTGGGGCCTGTGCACATGGGCATATTCATGCTGTTTCCATAGTAAGTAAGCAAATTTTTATTTATACCCAGCCCTCCCCGGCCAAGACCGGGCTCAGGGCAGCTAACATCAAATATCAAATACATTAAAACACAATCAAACAATTGATTAAAATACAACTTAAAAATTAGAATCAGGATAAAATTAAATGACTGCCCATGAATTACAACCATAGGGGTCGGGAACCTCAAATATTCATCAGGGCCAGCTATCCATGTTGGTCCCACATGAGCTGATAAAAGGGCCAAAGAGTAGTCCCATTTGAACATTAGGCCTGGGTGATGTATCAATCCATTGTCCAGGGCCGATGTGAGGGCCAGAGTGCAATGGCGCCTTCACCCGGTGGTATATTGTAGGTGGGGCTTGCCTGCTGGTGCCTTACCTTCCATCTCTGGCTGCCTCCTTTCTCCCTGCGCTGGGCACTGGTGGCAGTTCCACCCTGGCACCTTGCATGGTGGGGGATGATGCTCCTTGTTCCTCCCTCTGTGCACCAGGGACTGATGGTGGAGGGAGCTGCTGCAGGTTCATCCCGGTGCCACGCAGGGCCGGGGCCAATGCGCCTTCCTTTTCAACATTGTGATGTATCACTATAGCATGATGTTTAGCTGATGATATATCGCAATGTTGAAAAGCTGATATTGCCAAGTCTTATTCAACATATGCCGCTCAGGCAAGCCCAGTGGACATAGTGAGGGGTCAGTATTCTCCACAATTACAGTGGTACCTCGGGTTATGTACTTAATTCATTCCGGAGGTCCGTTCTTAACCTGAAACTGTTCTTAACCTGAAGCACCACTTTAGCCAATGGGGCCTCCTGCTGCCGCCGCGCAGCCAGAGCACGATTTCTGTTCTCATCCTGAAGCAAAGTTCTTAACCCGAGGTACTATTTCTGTGTTAGCGGAGTCTGTAACCTGAAGCGTATGTAACCTGAAGCATATGTAACCCGAGATACCACTGTATTCCTCCCAAACCTGTTGCCATACCAAAATTGGAAGAGGATGAATTAAAGGAGAGGAAGTAAGAGTGAATATATGCCAACTATTAATTAGGAGTAACAAGAAACACCATAAAGGAAAAGCAATAAAGAAATAATAATAAATACACACTTCTCATTGTTCATTAAATAAAGCAACAGTAGAAGTCGATAGAATCAGTGGCAAACATACATGTCCTAGGCAAGTGGAACAGGAACATGAGTGAGATTGGTGAAACCAACGAGTATGATGAGAGATAACCAGGACCAAAGCCATAAAGCCATTTAAAAATGAATCAAAGAAGTTTTATGTTCAATCCAATAAGAAAGAGGGAGCTAATGCAAAGCTGCAGATAAAGGGAAAGAGCAAACAAACTGAAAGGAAAGGAAACTTCAATAAGCAGAAGAAATCACAACAGATATTAAAGGCTGCAGAGAAGAAGGAAACCATGTTAATTGCAATAACAGGAGGTCCATGGGCCTCTGTCATGAACTGGCAGGATGACAGGGAGGAAGAAGAGGAGAAAGTAGATCCCAATGAGGGTTGTAGCTGGGACTGGGACACAAACAGGGGACGGGGAAGGAAGTACTCACAGGGTGACAGAGGATGGCGAGGGGATGGGGGTCAGTGAACAGGAAGCAGAGCAACAGGACCCATCAGCAGAGTCAGAGGGGCCCCTGTCCCCACAAACATGGCAGGCTCTGAGGCGTGGGGAACAGCAGGATGGCTGAGGCAGGCTGTGGCAGGCAATGGCCCACAGCCCAGCTTCTTAGCTGGCCAGGTGAGGCTCACTAGCTCTGGGAGGAGCTGGAGTCAGCTTGAAACAAGTGAGGGTCACATGCCTTGTCAAGCTCAGATGCTGCAATCAGCATGCAAAGTACAAGCGGGAAGCAGAGCCGAGATGCTGTGTCTGTTCAGTTGCCCATGTGGATGGACATTGACTTGGGTGCTCCTGGACCTCTATGGGACAGTGCTTCAGGTTTGACTCTGGACTAGGCAAAAAAGGGGACATGATGACAGCCATTCAAAGCAAATAAATGCAATTTGTCTCAAATTTTACCCCTGAAAAAAGAGGACATGACCTGGGGGGGGGGAGGCACATGGGAACCCTACTCTGGACTGTATCCTGACTGCTAGATTTCAGTCTTGGCTACTTGGATTGACCCTGGACTGTGTTTCCTGACCTTTGAACTTTAGCCTTTGTTTGCATGGATTGACCCCTAGACTTTGAACTTTGAACTTGGTAGGCTGAGCAGGCCAGGGGCTCAGTACAGCCTCTGGACAACTGGAGCCTAGTTTAAATTGACCCAAGCATTGCTGAATGCCTAGATCAGGGTTAATATATATATAGGTCCAAACTGTTCAGATTCAAAGCTTGGATCTGGGGAGCAACTGATATTACCACCACACTGACAAATAAATTGTTTCTACTGTAGCAAGGCTCTTCTCATAAATTGATTCAAATATGGTTTATATTCAGTAAAATGTAAACAGTTGTCATCTGCTGGTTGTTGTTTTTTTTAAAAAAATACCATTTCCTCACCGTTAAAATATTCAGTCCCAAAGCATTTAGAAACTTACACCATATTCCAAAGAAAAGGTTAGGAGGAAGACAGCACATCCCAAATGAGATTATACTGTTCTTCTTTTCTCAAAATCTGACTTCATTAGTTCAACTGCCGCTAGAAAGATTTAACTTGTATGGAATATTTTTATATGCCACATCTCTTAAGGACTTTGTAACTTAGAGATATTTCTTTTAAAAAAAGAAGAGTTTATGGACTCATTTTCATAAATTAGCAATAAATTTATTTATTTAAAAGAATTATAGTTTAAATACAGCCGCCAGGGCTGCAACACATTTTCTTCACACAGGCCAACATAGTTTCTTTTTATGGACATTGAAGAATACAAAATTTATCCTATGTAGGAATGGGATCTACAACCAGAGGGTAGATCTACCACCTCAAGATGGACTTTGCTTTTTGAGGGTTATAACCAACTATATACATAGCCCTATAAAGACTTATGGATCAGGCTTCTTCATTAGTCTGAGCAAACCAAGAAACTTGCTCTCGCAGGCCCTGCTGTATTTTCTTTCTGAGCACCCTGAAAGAGACGTTTTCCTCATTGCATTGACTTTTCTTTGTCCCTCTCAGAATGTGTGGATCCTGTCATCTGTGTGTGAGTTAGCAGCCAGATAGCTTACCTGATTCATGTACAGAAATTGTTTTCATGTTATCATACATCTTGGCCATTAGCAGTTCAGAAAGCCGGAGCTGAAATTGAATTATGCTGTCATTTGACAAGTTCAAAACAAAAATGTCAGGCAAGGGGCAAATATTAAGCTCATGTGTGTTTCATATGCAAGTGAGCTGCAGCCTTTTGTTCTTTCGGAGAGATGAGGAAATGTATGCCTGGTATATGTAGATTTTTTTTGTGGATTTGCATTCCCTACCCCCCTTTCTCCTCTGTTATAGCTGTTTTTTTCCTGGCAGCCCAAAGAGAAAAACGTTGCTTTTTCGGAAGGCCGGAAGGCCTTGAGTCTAGTGAGAGACTTGCTCAATTTGCTTGACATCTTTTCATTAATTACAACAGAAATTGGATCAGGGCCTAAGTGGCCACCTAAATGGCTTTATAATGCATTGGGACATGGGAGAAAAGTGAAAATGGTTGTAGAAACTATATCTCCTAATTTTCCTAAACTGTTATATATGTCCATTTGCTAACTTAAGCTGCCTAATCATTTCCTCCTTGCACAGAAGACTTGAGACAGCAGAAACAGATAGTTCATCATCAGAATGGACCACACAGCTTGCAAAATACACTGAGGGTAGCAACACCAGTGTTGGCTGTTCATCATCATCATCATCATTTGTACAGCACTTTCAAAATATTTCACATTCATTATGTATCTGGTTCCAATCCATCGGAATCCTGGAAGCCATGACTCAGGTTTGGGGCAAGTTCTCTTTGGTGAGAGAACAGCAGCGATTGGAGAAGGTAATAAACAAGAACTGAAACATACACACAAATGTTCATAGGGCAGATGAAGAAGTAATGCACTGAGGTATAAAAATAAAATGCGATCAGTACAACTGAAACAGTAGTAGCACCAAAAGCGGGAGAGGATGAAGCACAGTAAAAACACATACCCCCAAACACCAAATACACAATAGGAAAGGCACAAGACCAAGATAAGGAAGGTAACTCAAGAGAGAATGAGACAGAACTGCAGGTAGGATTGGACTGAGGCAAAGGATGGGTCCTTCGCTGGAGAAGAGGCAAAAGGCTTCAGTGGACTCTGTTGTTCCATCCAGTAGGAGGCATCATTCCTATGATTAATGTCACCCAGCAATCTCAGGTAAAGCATATTTTTCAAATTTATTATGTGCTAACGTCAATAGATCTAGAGCACTCAGTGTCTCAAATCTTGCTCTAACTTTTGCTGGGAAGGGGAAATCAGTATGCAGTTCATGGTTTTGATACACAAGCCGATAACAACAAATCTTGTGGCAGCATTGCATTTTTTCTTTTCAATTCTTTGGCATATGCCTCAAAAGGAAACACAAGGCAGGATCCAACAGTGTTGCTCAGACAATGAAGTATTTCCACCTTCCTAGTGTACCCCACTGTATCTTCTTTAGATCAGGAGACCTTTCATGATGGCATAGGATGCAACACGGGGGCTGCCACTGCATATACAAGGTGGGTGGTGGAAATCAGAGGCCTCCTCTTGCGCAAGCTAAACTGCCTTTCACTTGCAGAAAGAGCTCTCTGGATCACAGCCATTGTGGTGGCTAACTTCAAATGAAGAGACTCCTCAATAATCAGTGTCTCCTTGGCCTTCTAGAAATACTGCAATGGCTGTTTACCTAATTGAGGTTTCATGTACATGAGCAGTGAACATCAAGGTAAGATTTCATCTGAAAATCCATTTGGATGGGCTCTCTGCTTGTTGGAAGCTGGTCATGCACAGGACGACGCTGGCAATGCCTCTGAGAAGAGAATGTTCACACTGGAACAGAGAAGCTTGCTGGCTCCCTTCTTGGTTTGAAGGCAGAGGAGAGACTGACTTTCTTAAATAACAGTGGTCCATTTCTAAGGAGATTGCTTCCATTGGACTGTCAAGGATGAGGCAGTTGTCATTCTGGAAATATAAATGCATCTTTTGTTCTTTGTGCAATAAGTGTATTGAACAATGATTGCAGGATGGGAGAGATGAAAGCAGTAAAGCACCTATTATATTTCTTTCTTTCTTAAAAAGATGCTATCTAAATGCAAAAACTGAAGATGATTTCAGGTAAAAGTCCCACCTTGCTGCAGGGCTAGTCCAGAAGAATGACAGATCTCATTTCCTGTGACAGGAAACAGCTATAAAAATAGCACTTTCCAAAAAAAATCCATTCAATTTCTGTATTCAGTTGAATAGTTATATATAAGGAATCTATTTTTTAAGTTGTGTGTCTGTGTGGTGCACAGCATCCAGAAGTAACATTGCTTAATTGGGTTAAGTAATGCAATTATTATTATTATTATTATTCCTACAATTCAACCTTTGCTCACATTGTGGGGAATATGCCCAAAGAGTAAAGACAGTTGTCAAATAACTGAGGGTGGTTTAAACCAGGGATGGATAACAACCAACAACGTCTTTCAGATGTTGTTGAACAAGAACTCCCAAAATTCCTCCCATTGGAAATGCTTGTTGGGTCTGATGGACACTGGAGTCTGACTTAAACATCTAGAGGGTTATCTACCCTTGATTTAAATATGTCTAGAATTCCAAGCAAATCTTACTTATTCATTTATAACCTAACTCCTCCCACCCAACATAGAACTCAAGGTGGTGTATGCAATGTTCTCCTTCCCCCTTTTATTCTCACAACCACCCTGTAGATCTTGGGAAGTTGATTGCCCACTATCTTCGTAAGCAATCAAATCACACTGATCATATGCTCTGCAGAGCTTCAGTTCACCATTATCCCTTGCATTGCAACAACTAAAACAGGGGATGAGATTGCATGGAGGTTGTGACTGTGTTTGATTCGATAATGGGCCATGGGTCTGACAAAGTGAAACAAAATATGTGAGTTTTCTGTCAAGTAAACCCATCACATTTGCAGCTTACACACAGGAAAAGTACCTCAATCTAAGAATGAGTTGGTTATAATCTCTTGGATTTCACTGAAGGTTGAGACAAATGCAGCCTTTCAAGTTCTAGAATTTAACATTATGAACAAGTTTGAGTCACTGTTTTTCAATAAAAGCAGAGGGAGAAAAGGCATGCCAAGAAAAGCCCAAATCCTGCTTTTGATTAAGTGAAACTTTTATTTATTAATCAACTGGAATTTGAACTGTTCAACCATGTAGTCAGTTGAAAACTAAAGTTACCAAGAGTGTTCCTTGCCAACATAAATATCACGTACGGCTATGCTTTCCCATGTGGGTGGATGCTATTTTGAATGAAGTGTTATTTGGAGAAGGTAATTATTCTAATATGAAAAATCATTCCATTTTCATTCAAGTGACTAATGCTATGCCATCATTCAATTTGATTTTAGAAACAGAAAAACATCACGGCAAATGAATCTGCATAAAGTTTCTGTCTTGTTTTATACCCACTTCCAGAGACATCTCATAGTGTCTGCTCTTTTCCTGTAGTTGTGCCATATAGAGGGTTGGCAAAGGAAGCGGTCATGATGTCATTACTGCGAAACAGCTGAAAGAAGGGAGGAATAAGAAGTTATTTCAAAACAAAGTGTCAAATTGCAATAAAGTATAACAACAGCAAATGAGATTTCTAAATAAAATGACAACTAATTTTAGAAGAGAAGTTCATATAAGTTACTGCCAAGAATGGGCAAATATGTTGATTTCAGTTTCTCATTTCTCCTCATTTGTGCATCAGCTTGTAATTTTTTTTTTAAAGTTCTCCTGAAAAGATTATCAGCATTTTAGTGTGAATTTCTCCCAACATAAATATTTAGTATGCAATTTAGTCGAATACACTCTTTCCAATTTTGCTTATGTCTTTTATCTATACTTAGTATATCCATTTTTGTACACATTACTTGTACCTGGAGAACCGCACTGCAAAATTCAGAGATGGCTTTGTTCACATAGTTTCAGGAAAGTGCAAATATGCCTTTGAACACATACAAAATTGAATTTCTCCCCCGTACCTAGTTACTGCCGAATGAATATGTGTGCGGTAGAAGGCTCTTACCTGTGAAAGCCCATGTGATGGTACATTTATTGATGTTTTAGATGCCATTGGACTCTTCATTACTTTTGCAATGCATCTTGGATTTTCAGCTAGTGCAAACAAATGCTTTGTTCATAAAAGTCCATTGGGCTTTCACAGTGCTACTATGTGATAGTTCACGCTAATAAATGGGGTCCAGAAATTTCAAAACGTTGACTGCTACACACCACATATTTTATAATTTGCTAGGTTTTATATTTTACTTGATCTTTACAGCCTTTATCTCAGAGGGCTGCTAGTCCCTTGACCAAGTTATTCTGTAGGAGAAGGGAAGTCTATACAAATAGACGGGGCCAGGGTTTTTAACATGACTGTGTGAACATGAGGCTATTTAAAGCAGTTTAAAGGTTGGCAGCTCAGTTTAATGTGAATTTAGGTTTCTTATGAATGGAAATGTTTATCCACAATGTCTATGAAGGCTTTGGCAATCCCAGGACTGATTGATGGCAGTCCAAATAATCCAACACTACCAGCATGGAGGGGAATAGTAGGTCAAACCCACTATTTTGGTGCTATCATCACTGCCTAATGGGGCAGAGCCATAGCAATAGCCTTGTGACAGTGGCATCACTGTCATTTACGGGATTCAGGCCTCATCATGGGACTGAAACTGCCTTGGTCACACTGGTCGATGATCTCCGGTGGGCTAGGAACAAAGGTGAGAGCTGTTTCCTAGTTCTGCTGGATCTCTCAGTTCTGTTTCCTAGTTCTGCTGGATCTCTCAGCAGCTTTTGATACTATCGACCATAACTGTCTAGAGGGCACTGTTGGGGGCACTGTTGTACAGTGGTTCCGCTCCTTCCTCCTGGGCCGTGTTCAGAAAGTGGTGGTGGGGGATGAGTGTTCAGACCCCTGGGCTCTCACTTGTGGGGTGCCTCAGGGTTCTGTCCTCTTCCCCATGCTTTTCAACATCTACATGAAGCCGCTGGGAGAGATCATCAGGGGGGTGGGCTGGGTGTTCGTCAGTATGAGGATGATACCCAGCTCTACTTCTCTTTCAAATCATAACCAGTGAAGGCGGTGAAGGTCCTGTGTGAGTGTCTGGAGGCGGTTGGAGGATGGATGGCAGCTAACAGACTGAGGTTGAATCCTGATAAGACGGAAGTACTGTTTTGGGGGGACAGGAAGTGGGCAGGTGTGGAGGACTCCCTGGTCCTGAATGGGCTAACTGTGCCTCTGAAGGACCAGGTGCGCAGCATGGGGTCATTTTGGACTCACAGCTGTCCATGGAGCCGCAGGTCAATTCTGTGTCCAGGGCAGCTGTTTACCAGCTCCATCTGGTACGCAAGTTGAGACCCTATCTGCCTGCGGACTGTCTCGCCAGAGTGGTGCATGCTCTAGTTATCTCTCGCTTGGACTACTGCAATGCGCTCTATATGGGGCTACCTTTGAAGGTGACCCGGAAACTACACCTATTCCAGAATGTGGCAGCTAGACTGGTGACTGGGAGCGGCCACCAAGACCACTTAACACCGGTCTTGAAAGACCTACATTGGCTCCCAGTACGTTTGCGAGCACAATTCAAAGTGTTGGTGCTGACCTTTAAAGCCCTAAACGGCCTCAGTCCAGTATACCTGAAGGAGCATCTCCACCCCCATCGTTCTGCCTGATTATTACAGTATTATCATCAGGAGGGATGGGAGGTCAGGACTCTGCAGGGAAGTTGATGGGACTCATAGATGCCAACTCCCTGGGGCCCTGGGTGCCTGAGCACCCACAAAATTCTCCATGAAGGGGTTGGGTACCCACAAATTTCAGTGCTTGGGCTGTACACGCTGCATGATACCCACGGCCCCAGGCACCCATGGTCCCGGGGCCAAGTTGGCACTCCTGATGGGACTACTATATTGACTCTGTTGGTGTATTTATGCAGCCCCAGCCTCATTGAAACCTTCCCCTCCCTGTAAAAGGCAGCGATAGCATTTCAAGGCTATTCTTGTGGCTCTTAGTCACCAGGGAAACTGCCATCAGGAGTTGCCTCAAGAATCTTTCCCCTGCTACCCACAGCCTCTATACCTTTTTCATTACCCTATTGTGTAAGCCACCAATTTGCATGTAGGAAGTACGGTACACATGCAAAGGATTATCCAATTCATTTTAACACAGCCAATGAGAAGCATGTACAAGAGTGAACTGAATTCAGAGCTGGGTTGTAAACTTGGAAGCGCAGACTGATTATGATATGATAATGTTTCATTTCAGTCTTTTATATAGTTACAAAACTTGACATTCTTGCTAATTAGGGCAACCAAGCAGAAGGTCCCAGGATCAATCCACTTTCAGGTGGGCTTGGGAAAGAAGTGTCTGAAACCCTGGAAAGCACTGCTAGACAGTGTTGACAATACTGAGCTTCCCATGTTCCTAAATGCAAAAGAGGACAAGTCTCCCCCATCCAAAATAGGTATGTAGAAGAGGGATCTTTTTCCAGCAGGTGTAGTTTATGGAACTGAAATTCTCTCTTCTACACTACTGTTAAAGGTGCAGAAGCCCTCTCCTGTTTTGCACCCTATAGCTGATGTGGCTGCTGGGACATGGTTCTGTATCATATTTTCTAAATCTTTAATAAGATTACTGATAGATTTTATTTTATTTTATTTGGTACTTAAATGGATGTGGAAGAAAAGCCACACTGTGCATATTTACTCAGCGTACAAGAAGATGAATGTCAACCTCCAGGCAATGCACTCTTGTGTTTTAGTCATTGCAGACTGTTTCTAAAGCAACTGCCTTGCTGATCAGTGTAAGGCTGCCTGCTGTACAGCTTTGAGAGGAGTAATGGAGGATTGCATAGCTGAACTGAGCATCCTGTGGTGAAGCTTCTGGGCTTGGGCTGCCAGGCTCCATGTGGGGAAACTCGAGGATTATGGAAAAAGAAGAATGCAGCCATCACTCGATTTTTGGAAGATTCTGGAATTTATTTGTGACCTTACCAAATGCTTGCTATACAGTGGTGCCTCGCAAGACGAAAAGAATCCGTTCCGCGAGTCTCTTCGTCTAGCGGTTTTTTCGTCTTGCGAAGCAACCCTATTAGCGGCTTAGCGGATTAGAAAAAGGGGGGGAGGGAAAAAACTCGCAAGACTCGCAAGACGTTTTCGTCTTGCGAAGCAAGCCCATAGGGAAATTTGTCTTGCGAAGCGCCTCGAAAAACGGAAAACCCTTTCGTCTAACGGGTTTTTCGTCTTGCAAGGCATTCGTCTTGCGGGGCACCACTGTATTTGATAAGAAACACATGATATCATCCTTTTAAAAAGACACAAGGTCAGATCCAGGCTAAGTTTGCTGCATGTTTCAGTGAGTTTCAGTGGGAACTATGTACGGTACAACTATCACTTTCAACCGGTTGTTGCAAAATGTGGTGGTATCAACTCTGCTACTGAAGATCGAAGAATGAGGCAAATATAAAAGTCCATACCCAGATACTCATGATGCAGAACTGTGCTTTGCAAATCAGCCTGGCCAGGCTAGCTAAGTGCAGAGCCATTCATGCACAATGGTGACCCAAGGGCTGAGACATAGGGGGCCATTGGCAATGCAAGAGAACTGTCCTTCCCCACGCCTGGCTCTGAGGAGTAGACAGAGACAGGAGAATTGGCAGGTTGCCAGGATGGCGTGTGTGTGTGTGTGTGTGTGTGTGTGTGCGTGATGTCACAAAAAATTGTCATTTTTGAAATCTAAAGATGTCCTGGGCACAAGAAGGAGAAAGTAGGCAGAACTCTATGCAGTGCAGACTGAGAGGCACAACTGATTGCTGCTGTGGATGCCAAGCTAGCTGAAGCTACAAGAGGGGCAAGATATAATGTTCTGCACCCCCTATACTGAACACTTTAGGTTTAAATATTTGTAAAATAAACCATATTTCTTAAGTCACGACAGTCTCTGTCCCATCTTGACTCCCAATGGAAACATGACTCTGGGTAAGTGCCTGGAACTCCATGGAATCTTGCTCCCGCTTGGGAGGGATTGGGAATGGCACGCACCCTTTGTAACACTCTTCTACATTAATAAACTTTTTCTTTTGCATGAGCAGCTTAGACATATGCAGGTACTCAATGCAAGAAGCGCACCAAGGTGAACAAAATTTGACCAGGTCAGAACCTCTAGAACCCGAATTTAAATCCATTGAAAATGGATTCCTGCTCCATCCTTACATATGAACCACTTTCTTAGCAAAGTAGCTGATGAAACCAAACTACTGTATTAGTATTCTTGTAACAATTAGCAAATGTACACAAGGCTTTTATATGCAGCCCTGAGCAGTTTCAGAAGGATGAACTCCTCATCTACCGGTCGTGGATTGGAATCATTTTAACAATTCATTCTAGGGCACATAATTCTTTCAGAAAGCATTTTTAAAAGAACACTATTCACACCTACCTCCTGCTGTGCCTGCCACGGAGAAACACTGATCTGAACTCCCAGTGAGGCAGCATACTCTGTAGACTACAAAAGAGACAGGCATTAGCTTCGGGCCAACCTTTTTCAACAGTGAACAAAACAACAGTAATAGTGCCAACTCTATCAGTCCTAAAGCTTGCAGCTTAAAAAAAAAGAAAATAAAATACTCATATCATAAGCTGCCTAGGGAACCTGGTGTTATTTTTAGGAGAGTGCTAGCAAAGCCTCTTGGACTGCTGCGTGGGTTTGTAAACTTTCTGAATGCACATATTGCTAAAGCCAGAAGAGCCAATGGCAATACATTGGCATACCAGTAATTGGTCTTCTGCTCATTAGGACAGAAAATGGAAGGGAGATTTTAGTGTCCCAATCCTAAGACAAGCTGCAGTAGTAGGTAAGAAGTGAAGTTCCCCAAGGATCTCCATTGGCACCACGAATTCTTAACTTGTCCATAAGTGATCTGAAGTTAGTGGTGGCCATGTTTGCAGATGACAACAAATAATGCAGGGGCAAACAAAAAAGGACTGCAAAGAGCTCCAAAGGGCTGGCAACTGTGGTTCAGTGTAGGTAAATGTAACGTAATGGAAATTGGGTCAAATAACCTTGACTCCACAAATATGCTGATGGGCTCTAAGCTAGTGTCCAATAGCTGTGGAAGCTGTTGAAAGGATGCTGCTACGGAGCTGGCAAGAAGGAAAACTAAAATGACTGAAGGGTCTCAGCAACTCAATATTTTTTAGTTTTTTTAGACATAGAGGGTAAGTGGAAACATGATAGAGGCTTCTACAATTACGTCTGGTGTGAAGAGGTTCTCTCTTTCTCTCATAATACTGGGAGCTGGGGTCATACAATGAAGCTGAATTTTAGAAGATTCAAGACATAAAAGTTGTACTTCACACAGCACACAGTTAAACTAGGGAACCTGCTTCACAGAATCGTAGAGTTGGAATGGATCTCAAAGGCCATCTAGTTCAACCCCCTGCAATGCAGGAATCTGATAGATGGCCACCCAACCTCTGCTTAAAACCCTCCAAGGAAGGAGAGTCCACAGAATGTGGTGGTGGTCACCAATTTAAGTGGCGTTAAAAGGAGATAAGGTAAATTAAATGGCTCCTAGTTATGATGGCTATATGCCACCTCCAGGATTAAAGGCAGGATGCCTGAATATCAGTTGCTGGAGGAGCAACAGAAGGAGATGCGTATTGTCCTCATGTCCTGGTTGAGGGTTTCCATTAGGTACCTACTTAGCCAAAGCAGAGACATCACCTTGCCAACAAAGGTCCATATAGTTAAAGCTATGGTTTTCCCAGTAGTGATGTATGGAAGTGAGAGCTGGATCATAAAGAAGGCAGATTGCTGAAGAATTGATGCTTTTGAACTAAGGTGCTGGAGGAGACTCTTGAGAGTCTCATGGACTGCAAGAAGATCAAACCTATCCATTCTGAAGGAAATCACCCCTGAGTGCTCACTGGAAGGACAGATCCTAGAGCTGAGGCTCCAATACTTTGGCCACCTCATGAGGAGAGAAGACTCCCTGGAAAAGACCCTGATGTTGGGAAAGATTGAGGGCACAAGGAGAAGGGGACGACAGAGGATGAGATGGTTGGACAGTGTTCTCGAAGCTACCAACATGAGTTTGACCAAACTGCGGGAGGCAGTGGAAGACAGGAGTGCCTGACGTGCTCTGGTCCATGGGGTCACGAAGAGTCGGACACGACTAAATGACTAAACAACAACAACCTACTTAGCCACTGTGGGAAACAGGATCCTGGACTATATAGGTGTTTTTGATCTGCAGGGCTCCTCTTATGCTCTTAGAACAGGGTACTTCTAATGGGGCATTTCAACAGCTATGGCAATGCTATGTCACAAAACATGCTTCCGGGTTGGCTATGCGCTGCTATTGGACAATCATTACAGGCAGTTATCATGTAAAAAATCCTTGGAGTCACAATGTCTGATTTGTCAATTGCTCATTAGAAATGCAGTTACATTTTTAATTCAGTGATCAGGTTCCTTACAATACATGCACCACAGATGCAGAGAAAGAGAGGGAGAGGGAGAGATGCTATTTGAGTCCCATTAAACAAGGGCATAATTTTGAAGAAGCTAAGCATACTTAGATACTAATGAAATAAATGGTTCAGGCAACCCAACCTATGCATGTTCACTTAGAAGTTCCACTTTGCACAATGAGACTTATTTTCCAAAAAAATTGCGCACAGAATTGAACTCCCAGTTCAGTTCTTAAATCACACTAATTTTAATGAAACTTATTCTAGATCGGCTGAGTAACTTTCAAATATTTAAGGAAAACAAAAGGAATTCAATCAGAGCACCTTAGGCTATCTTAATTTGCACTGAAAAGATAGCTTCTGATTCTGACATCATCATGCTTCTATTTTTCAACCTGCCACTGAATGTATCCTGCCTGGATCTGTTTGAACAAACATAAGAGCGCAGAGATGAAATTGGAAGGACTGCAATGAGTGTATTTCTAACACAGACACAGACCTCTTACAAGTGAATGACAAAATTGCAACTGAATCAATCTAATCTAAAGTCAGATGTGAGGAGGCTTTTACTGAAAGTAAGTGACACATCATGGTTAATTTTACTTAAGAGACGAGCAAAATCTTATCACATATTCATGAAAACATAAAGGAAGTTTTGTTTGTCACTGCAATCCTGCACTGCAGTGCTGATCAGAGCATGGCAGAGAAGATGCAATAGACTTAATTTGCTTCTTGATTCCAAATAGTTCTAGATAAAGTCCATTTCATTAGTTTTTAATAAATAGAGTTAATAACTATCACAAGTGGTTGCAAAGTAATTGTAAATGCAGTCAGAGGAACATCATAGAGATTTAATGCAGAGCAAAGTTTCTGGCCCATAGTGTTATTTGGTGTTTGCCTCTATTTTTAGGAAGCACGAAGGCGATATGCACCAAATAGGTTCCTAATTCCATTTGTAGGGTTTTTATAACAACAATAAGCTCTTTGCCACTAGCAAATGCGATTCGGGAAGCTCAAGCCAAAGAGTACATTTTCTGCTACATTTGGTTTGCTCTCAGTACAATTTTGCTGCTGTACATATTTTGACACCTCGGTGACAGGATTAAAAAGAAGGCTGCACACAGCATTTCGTGTTTCCGGAATTTCAGAGGCGTTGCACGAGTATCACAGGTGGAGTGAAGAAAATACTAGTCTTTTATGGATGCTACCCATCAAGCGCTAGAGTTATACAATTGCCATATTTTGCAAATCAATGCCTCCAAAAATGCCATACCAGGTGAAATGATTTGACCCAGTGTGGTCTGCTCTGTTTGACAGTAGTTCCACAAGATTTCACTCCGAGGACTTTGCTTACCATCTGCTTTGTTTAATTGAAGACGCCAAAGATTGAACCTGCAAATCATGTGTGATACCACTGCTACCCCCAGCTTCAGAGAGAATATGAACAGAAACTCACGCTGGCGTCTCCTGGATTTACCAGCCTTTGGCAAAAATAATAACTGTGGCAGCAGAGATATTCCTAGCACTGAATTGCCTTCAGAGTAGAGTTTACCAGTGTGCTGAGAATAACGTTGCAACAGGAATCTGTTCACAACTGCCAGTAAGAAATGTCATAGTTTTGAAACACTTGTATTCTCCATTTAAATACCTTCACTGAGGGATCCTCTCATTTCATTTGATGGGCAATATACTAGGAAAACAATTGTAGGTTTATTCTATCCATTTCCACATGTGTAGGAAAGGCTGCTTCCACCTACCTTTACACTCTGTGCCTCATAAAGTGGGTTGTCAAATGCAGTTTTGAGGCTCTCTTCCCGTTTCCTATAAAAAGACACAATGTCAAAGGCTACTGCATGTTGAGACTACTTTAGGTTATGAAGATGACAGGAGTCAAAGGGGAAACAAGGACCAAAATAAATTCTGATAAAATGATACCCTAGTAATTAGAATTATGCCATGGGAAATACAATAAAAATGGCTTCTTTTCCATCAAAGTGCTAAATTAAATGGACTTTCCAATCTTAGATCTTCCCCTGGAGGGGCAAAGAAGATTTTCATTGCATTCTAAATACCATTTGATGCCAATTTGTGACCAAAAGGGTCACAATTTGAATATCATCATCATCATCTGAGAAAACCATTTAATCCAAAACCTGTAATTCCCAAAGAAACATTCCAATGGAACAGAAAAATATCCCAGCTGACCACAAAGGTCTTCCAAGTTGCTCATCTGAATCAAATCCGTGGCATCGTTTTTAACTGCAAAGCTTCTGCAAAAAAAACCTGAGCCTGGTTTTGGACCCTCTAAAGTTTCCCATATACAAGAAAGCTCTATTTCTGCTACAGCTGCCAGAGTAATGATTAATTCTTGGAAGATTACAGTATTTTCTTTTACATAACTACACAAGAAAATCAATGGATAAAAAGGGTATAGCTATTCCAGAAATATCCCAAATAATGTGGGAAATTCCCCCTCAGCCTTTTGTTTTTTTCATGTCTCTCCCCCCGCACCCCACCCATATTGTGGAAATCTGCATTTAGCGTTATTATGTCTCCAACAAAAACTACTTAGGCTAATATGCATTTTGTTTTGTTTTGCCAGAGTTATATATCATTTTAAAATGTTTCTCACAGATTAGTAGCAATGGTCAGAATTAATTCCTTAATAAATATATTTCTTACATTTCTGCTGTTATAGCAAAGTCTTTGCTCTGTTTTCCAAGACAGCAATCCTTCCCCAATAAATACACTATAGATCTGACTTAAGAGTGTGTGGTCTACTCATTGCAAGAGAGGTAGAGAGAGGGTGGGCAAGAGCTTCAAAGCAGACTAAAGAGGATTTGCAAAAGGGTTTAATAACCTATATTCCACGCTATATTGCTGCTTAATTCTGAGAGTGTTTTAACCTCTGCTTGGAGCTTTCTCCTGCTTGAACGTGTGCAAACACCCATGTTTTGAATCTAGGCATCCAGACAATTCTTTTGTTCATTACCCACATGTGGATCAAATCTATTTCCCCCTCCACAATATCTACATTAGAAAAAATAATGCATGGGGAAAGGAATAGCCACCTGTCTTTTAGCTCCATGGTCCTGATGAAATTCACCAACACCCTTCCCTGGTGCTGCTGGTTTTTAAAGAATTGTAAAGAGATGGCAGATTGCTGATGTCTTTTATGGCCTGGCCTTCAGGCCCAGCTGCTCATTATCAGAATCTTTAAAACAAAGCAGCTTCTTACTACTGAAACGAGTGTAATTTAGAACACCCTCCACCCCAATCCACACTTCTTTTTTAAAAAAGAAATCAGCTATGTTAGCAAAGGCAGTAACAAGCTCCCTAGTCGGAAAAGTAATAATCCATGTGTTGCTAGAAACCATCAATTGTGTGCAGAAATGGCTTGCTTGCTTTAACATTGTGGTTCATACAAACAGCGGTTGAGTCAAAGTCACTTCAGTTAATTACATGGTTAGGACTCTAAAACCACATACCCCAACATTGTCCCACTGACCTTAAGGAGCCTTTTATTTGCAAAGCCATTTCAGCTGCCTTTGCCATTAAGTGCATTGATTTAAGTATTTTACCTGGACAGCCAAGTCTTAGGCTGCAACCCAGTGCACATGTACTGGGGAGTAAAATCCATGGAACACAAAGTAACCTCCCCCCTCGCCCAGCTAACTATATAGGACTGTGTTCCTAGACTATCATGATGTAGAGGCTTCACATACTACAGGCAACTCCCTGTTTGTGCAGGGGCTGCATTCTGGGTCATTGTATGCTTCAGTAGTCAAGCATAAGCCCATTCCGTCCCTGTTCCTCCCGCTTCCATAGCTGAAATGACATGCACAAAATGATCACTATCTGTATTAGTATATTTGGGGTAAGTGGGTATGTATATGTATGTATGTACTTATGTATGTATGTATGTATGTAGTGCTTTTTTTTCTATAAAACAATGTTTAGGGGTACTCTCATTTTCCTACTCATATTAAAATACTGCCCCTCATTTACAGTTATGTGTACCCCTGTGTCCCCCCCAGAAAAAAGCACTGTATGTATGTATGTATCTGTCTATCAATCCATGCAAGTTTGCCTCCAATCTACTGAAGCTGACTAGAGACACATACCCATTACATCCTAGACCCATTTCCCCCCCCACCACCACTGAAGATTTCTGTCAGCAATTTTACTTGCTATTTTTTTAAAGAAAAAAACAAGAAGGCTCTTCTAAAAAGTCCCAAGGAGTAATCTGAGCTAATCTCATTCTTATAATGTTTACTTGTTGTCTGACATAACACAGACATTACCCTTATTGGAAATAATAGCTCATGGTTAAAGTAATCAGCAATCTAGCCTTCGCAAGGTCTCACAATTATGAAGCTGTGTTGCCACTTTACAGCAAGAAGGAGAAAGCCAACCCAGGGCCTGCAACTTGTCCAAAGTAATCAGAAAATAGGCCAGAATATTATACTCATTCATATTATCGTACTTTGTCTATGAAAGGAAAACAGAAAATAGTTCCAACTTAGCAAGGCTAGAGAGAAAAAGCAGGGATCAGTTTGAAGTTTGGGGAGAAAATGCCGGTGGCCTGGATTTCTGGAGAAAACAAATGTTTAGTGAAAGAGTTCAGTCAGTTTTTAAAAATAGTAACCAAAAATACTGTTGAGAGGAAAGTAATAGTAATAGTAATAGTAATTTTATTTACGGCCATAGGCCCATACAGGTAAAAACGAGACATAAATAACAACTTGTGCACGTGGGGAAAACAGCCACTAAAACACCACTATAACAATAAAATACTATAGAATAGAATGGCATACTACGCCTTAGTTAGCTCGTAGTGCCCCTTGGCATCGCTTTTGGGTAAGGACAGCGACCAGGAACCTTGCCACTTTCAGGGTCGTATGAGTATCCTTATCCTGCAAGATTTGGGCAAGGTGGAATTTTGATGGGGTGCCCTCTAGTTTCTGTATGATTGATCCCAACAAATTTGTCCGTGGCACATTAAACAGGGGGCAAGTGAACATAATGTGCTGGAGCGACTCCGGTGTCTCCTTATCACATTCGCACATGGTGGGGGCTTGGCCCTTTGAGAATCTATGTCTCAGGACGTTGGAGGGAAAAACGTTGAACCTCGCTTTGGTGAAGGCCAGTCTTTGGGCAACAGTCGAAAGGGAGGAGAGGTATGATGGAACGCAGTAAGTTAATGTGATACCAATGTTCTGAGGCGAACAAACACCTCCCCCCAGCATATAATTTCGCTGTAGATCGATGTCATCCAGTCTTTGGCGGATCAGTCTTTGAGCAGTAATTTGGTCTAGTTTTAG
This sequence comes from Podarcis cretensis, assembly GCF_951804945.1. NCBI lineage: Eukaryota > Metazoa > Chordata > Lepidosauria > Squamata > Lacertidae > Podarcis > Podarcis cretensis. Next base: position 24,257,414 of record NC_137181.1, read on the forward strand.
GGAATCTGAAGGAGAGATTCCATAACTCAGGAGTTTGGCATGAATTCTACTAGTCCAAGGGCTGGAGAATTCATCTCGCCATAAGCATTGGACAAGGTAATGGTTTGGTAGTCTATGCCACAATGATAACCAATAATTGAAGACTTGCTTCCACAGGCAAGTTTCTAAGGATGCGATCTTCAATTCTAGTCGCATGGCTGCGTTGCTTACGCACAGAGGGAGCATTAGGAGCCGACGTAGAAATTGATTTTGCAGTGTCTCGAGAGGAGCAAGATCTGTCATCACAGCCCAAAGCGGGGCAGCATAAGCAAGCACGGCAACCACTTTTGCCTTGAACACCTTCAGGGCCGAGGGAACGTGCAAAGCTCCATCCGAAAAAAAGAATCGGAGGAGCGCATATGACAGAGTTTTGGCCTTGTTAAGTAGGTGTTGAATTTGAGCTTTCCACCCCAAATTGTATTGAAAAATAACTCCTAGGTATTGAAATTTTAGAACTTGCTCTATTTTTGCTCCACCAAGCTTCCATTCGTATAATCTCCGGCTTCTGGAGAAAATCAGAATCTTGGATTTAACATGGTTGATGGTTAATTGGTTGAGTTGACAATACGTGGCAAAGATCTTCAAAGCTCTGATTAGTCCAACACGTGTATAAGATAGAATTACCGCGTCGTCCGCATATAAAAGGAGTGGGCAGCGGTAGTCCGCTAGTCTAGGTGCGTGTATACTTAAAGAAGAGTTAACTAGGGGTGCTCGCATGTCGCTGATAAATAGGTTGAATAGACAGGGAGCCAATATACATCCTTGGCGCACTCCCTTATTTATTGGTATCGAATTTGTGAGGTCGCCCGCAGGAGTAAGTCTCACTCTGGCAAGGGTATCTTCGTGGAGCTGACTTATAAGCCATAAGAGTCTTCTATCAATGCCCTGTTTCGCAAGTTTCTCCCATAGGATATTTCTAGGAACACTGTCAAAGGCTGTCTTTAGGTCTAAGAAGGCAGCACAAAGGTAGCCCCGGGGAGGAGAGGAGTACTTCTGTGCGAGATGATAAAGAACTATCGCATGATCGGTTGTAGAGCGTTTAGTTCTGAACCCTGCTTGTTCGTGGCCAATCTGATTAGTCTCATCTACCCATCGCAATAGTTTAGTCAGCAAGAAGCTGGCATAAATTTTCCCTATAATCGAAAGGAGGCTGATGTTACGGTAGTTTTCCGGCTCCGTTGGAGAACCTTTTTTATGAATTGGTACTATAATGGCCTCCTTCCATATTTTGGGGATGAGGCCAGAAGCGTTGATTGCATCGAAGGTTTTGGCCAAGATGCCAGCCCACCATTTTGGGTGTAGTTTAATGGCTTCGGCAGGGATCAGATTGGGCCCTGGGGCTTTACCCGGTTTCAGCTGAGCTATTAGCTTGGCTATTTCGTCAGGATCGGTGGGAGGCCAAATAGGTAAGTGGGTAAACAGATGCGTCAGATGGTCAGAGGGAGCATCCGCCTGTGAGAAGCATTTCTTCAGGAACAATTCCCATGTCGGTGCAGGGATGACTGCCCTTGGGTATTTCCTCACCCTTCTGTTGATCAAAGACCAGAATTCCCTGGATCTGTGTGATTTTGAAGCAGTAATCAAAGCCTGCCAGCGGTTGTATTGCCACTCACGTTTGGCAATTTTCTGCGTGCATTTGTAAACTAGCTTGGCTTGTGCATAACTAGCTGGCAGAGTAGATGCACCGGAGGTCTTATATACATTATATATAGCACGAAGGCGCTGTCTTGATTGTTTGCACTGAGAGTTATACCAGGGGGCGCCGCAAGAATATTCATTTCGATTTAATATTTTGGGTGGTAACCTAAAGAAGGACGTAAGATCAGTCGTAAGATGGTGGAAGCATTTCAACACTATGCTATGCTCGTCTGAGGCAGAGCCTATGTTGGGATGGGGCCCAAGGATTTCTTTTTGAAAGAATTCCTGATACCTTTGAGCCTGGGTCTCCGACCATTTGATTCCTCTTACTTGGAGAGATTCGTTGGTTACCATCTGGGTCACATGTCTATGAACCTCCGACTGCCAGTTCAGGGAAAGCTTAGCTACAAGGGGAAGATGATCACTAGATTGTACATTCTCGATCTTAAAGGTGGAAATACACTTAAGTAGATCCCTGGAAACCAACAGGTAATCGAGGACGCTGTTTGATTTAACGCTCTGGTGGGTAAAATCCCCAGGAATATCAGGGAGGCATGTGCCATTTAAGGGGACCAGATTTAAACGGATGGCCATTTGATAGAGGAGTACTCCAGCCTCATTTGCTCTGTGGTCTTTAGAAGTTCTCCTCATGATATGTTCCAGATCATAATTATCAAGGTTTGGAGTAACCCACCATTTGGCTTTGGTCAGTGAGTCCCAGTTTGCTGCTGTGCGGGCGTTAAAATCGCCACCTATTATGGCCGGGGTATTAGGAAACTTAACATAGCATGAGAGCAAATGCTCTTCTAGCGAGCCCCATTTAGAGCCAAGTTCGGGGGAAGAACCCCCGGGTGGCAAATAGACATTTGTAACTAGAAGTGAGATCTTTTCCCCCGCAATCAGCCCGGTAAGGGCGTAAGGAGGCAAGGCCTGTACTAGAGTAAATTTAGAATGTAGGTTGAGGGAGATGCCTATTATTAGGCCCCCTTTAGGGCGGCCTCCTTTCAGGGAGGGGCAGGCAGGGAGTTCTAGAAGCTCAAAGCCATTTAGAACAATTTTCTCTACTTCCCACGATTCTTGGAACAAGATGGTATGAAACAGGTTAATATACTCCAAGAATTCTGGATCAAGTTTTTTTCCCCTCCAGCCCGCAATATTCCAGCTGAGGACTGATAGGGGCGAGTTCCTGTTGTGTCCAATTCACTGTCATTTCAGGGAGAGATGTGTGTCCTTAGGGGGCAGGGCAGACCCCACAAAAAAGTCAGTTATTTTACTTTGCAGGGCTGGCACCTGCTGGGGGTACCTAGTCTTGAAGTTGGTAGTAAGGTGTTCTGACTGGTGCAACAGGACGGGTCTCCTGCAGGCTAGCCCAAGGGCGGACACTTCAGTGGAAAACTCCACAGGATTTGCTGAGGCTGCCCCACCGCGAGGTCTAAAGATCGCCGATGAAACCATTTGATTTATACGTCCGGCTGGGTCTTCAATCAAATCCGGGCCATTTTTGATGTAGGTAGAACACTCCCCTGTCCTGCTGCTGGCGAAGATACTGGGGATGCTTGGCGTACTGGTACCGTTTGTATATCGGGTCTATGCCGCTCAGGGGGAAAATGAGGACTCCAGTTCCGGCATTGATGGATTGGTTGGTAAGGAATTGTTTTGGTGGAAGGAACTCTGGGCTACATTCCTCAGCGGGGAACTCTTGGAGGGCGAGTCAAAATTTATCAAGAGTAGAGATGAGGGGCCTACTTGTGAGACAAAACCTGGGTCTGCCAAGCATCGGTGGATTTTGCCCTCAAGTGGGGGAGGCATGGGTTTAGGGACTGAACTAGGGTAAGGAAGACTTCCTGCTTCCTTAAAACACGGCTCCGAAGAGCTGACAGGATTATCCTGAGAAGTGAGCAGGACTTTTCCGTTCTTCTGGACATGTATGAGCTGATGATTAAGTACTTCTAGTCTATCAATTATTTCTTGTTGTTCCCTCGGTGGGAGCTGTTGAGAGGAAAACTTAAATCACATTGGATTGCCAATGTAGAACACATGGAGAACTGGTTTTTTTGTGCCCCCCCCCAACTTATAATATATAGAGTTACAAATAATTATTATGTAACATGCATTTCACAGCAGATATCTCATCCTTACCAACCAAAGTTGGAGACAGGCAATACGGATTACAAAAAAATTAATCAAGGCTTAAAGAACTCCTAGAATAGCAATAAGCATTTGGGTGCCCTCTTATTGCTATTATTTTCTTTTACAATATCTCCACTCTTTCTTTTGACCCAAGTCCTCAATGCAACTTGAGCCAAGGCTCTGTGGAAGCCACTGTTCCAAATGACAATCCCATATGACTGGGGGGCTGTGTCTGATTGGGCAATCACTTAAGACAGGGCTGATTGAAAGGATCTTTCCCATTGAAACAACAGTCATCAATAGAGCAGTATAATTCAGCTGCCGTCTTCAGCTAGATTGCATAGTTTCATGAAAAAAGGGTTCCCATGTGGCTGCAGCTACATTTAAAGAGAACCCTGGAGAGTTTTCTGCAAGATGTGTTGCTATTTACACAAAGAGGGACAAAATTCACACTATCCCAAGGCCTGTCACATTTCTATGCCCCTGTTTTCCATGTGCAAAATTCTGTTTCTCATTAATGCTTTGACCTGAGTGGTATGGACTGATGTCTCAAGTTATCCATAATATTTTGCATTGTCCCAACCATCCCCTTGCTGCCTCACAGCATAGTTTCAGGTGACCACATTCAAATTCAAGAAGAGGAAGAGTCATAGCTCTTGATAAAGCACAAATGTTGCATAGAATTTTTTAGTTTTGGGTATTTTAACTTTTGTATGTTTCAAAGTATGGTTGTGATTTTTTTATTGATTTTACTGTTTTTTGTAAGCTGATCCAAGTTCTGCTGATCCATTTTCCATCTGAATCTGGGACTATGCTTCCCAAAGACTATAATTTTGGTCTTGGAGTAATTCACAATGAGCTCTTCCCACTTGCAATACCTGCTGAAAGCTGTACGCAAATTGTTAAGACCTAATCGGGAGAGCAATAGGAGCACCACATCATCGGTGTACAGCAGGCAAGATATCTTCCTATTACTAATTGATGGGGAGGGGGATTGCACCTGTGTTAGCTGTGGCACCATATCATTTATATAAAAGTTAAAAAGTGTGGGAGCCAATATGCAGCCTTGTTTCAAGCCTCTTGATGTCCTGAATGCTTCCGTGAGACCTCCCTTTAAGCCCACTCTGACTCGTGTTTCGGTACCACTAGACAGTTCAAGAATTAATAATAATGGTCGTGGATCTGTATTAGCATTTGAGAATTTCTCGCACAGTCTGTTATGATTGATTGAGTTGAAAGCAGCAGATAGGTCAATGAAGGCAGCAAACAGGTTACATTTGCTTTGATTGATATATTTCTTAATAACATGAGACAGTGTAAAGCACTGGTCAGTAGTGATATATAGTGTGGACATTATGGAACTGGGTGGTCCAATGGCCTGACTCAGCATAAGGCAGATTCCTGTGTTCCTAACCTAGTGTACAGTTCCTTTGTGCACAAGGATTCAGCCCCTCCACTGATGTGAATCAGGATCCTACATCTTGAAGCACACAGATCTCTGGACTAGGTTGCTCATGTAGGAGGGCAAACAAAGTAGGAGAAAGCTTGCTGTCATCTGAGATATGGAGAAGCCAGCCCTTACTCCATCTCACCTTCACTTGAGATATGACCTAATAAGCAATAAAAACCCTTTGAAGTGGGGGGGGGGTGTGCCAACCAACCTATGAAATAAACTGACCCCTCAGATACAAACTTTAAAAGATGCACAAAAGGTTCCATAAATATAACTAACATGTTCTTTTATCAGTGCAAAGTTCTGCTGCGCACAATTTGAGCTGGGGAAAAAAGGAATCTTATTTATTCCATTTATTCCATTCAGCTGATGAAACATGGGTCAAGATAGACTCCAGTCAAGTCAAGTGGTGCTTTTGTTGATTGGTTCAGAAATCCTGTACCTTTATATTTCTTGCTTGATTAGGCTCTTAATACATAGCCAAGTCCACCTCCTTCTACATTTCACTTCTTCCTCAGGCACTTTCTGCCCTTTTACACCATTTTCTACTGGGAGTCTCCGTATCACTCATTATTGCCACTCCCAGCTCCATCTCAAAGGACAAATGGTTTTGTTGTTTGCTTCTGAATAGCAAAAGAACATTCTATGCCGTTTCTTTGCATTCTGTCACACACATAGTCACAAACATATAATATGTGTCAAGGCATGTCCTTTGGGGAAAAGACTAAGGGGACTATGAATTAAAGCTCTCTTAGCTAACTGGTGAAGCAGATTTCTAGCTGACAATAAATTATTTTGAAGAAACTATAAATAGATAAAAGTGATTATTCAGAGAAGAGGATAATATGTGCTTTCTCCATCCTACCTGGAAGTAAGATATTGTTACTCATTTATAACCTGCTATGCTCTTCATAGCTTTGAATTCAATTTGGATAAAAAGAGTAAAACAGGGGTGTACTGCAATCTGTTTAAAACTAAGTGGGAGTCAAAATATGTGAATACAGATGGAACCACAACACATGGAAATTGAAGCTTTGGTGTGTATTTTTTCTTACATATGATATAATTAATTCTATAATGATTTCCAACACACTCTGGAGCCTTTTCCTTTTAAAGAAGACACAAAGATGGAAGGAATGGTGTCAGAAAGCAAGCCAGCACTGTAACTGACAGGCCTATCTGCCCTGGAGAGCTGCTGTCAGTCAGTGTTGACAGTACTGAGTTAGATGGATTGAGTTGGTGTAAGGCAACTTTGCATGATCTGGAGAAAGTTGGTAGCACTTAATTCCCATTGAAATAATTGATAAAACTTAGTCACGACTTAGCTTAAATCTCATTGATTTTAATACAAAAGAAGCGCAACTAACTTATCCTTGATCCACCCCATTACATTTAATTCAAGCTTGAAATAAAATGAAAGCAGGATGGACACAAATATTTTCCTCCTACACACCAATCAGCTGAAAGACATTAAAGTACTTTACCCTCATTCAGTCAAATGAGGACAGCCGCCAATAGAAGAGGTAAACAGCTGCTGACTGCTAGCTATTTTTTAGTCCTTTGCTCCAAAACGAAATCTCTGGAGTTTAGACATCATTAATATGCAGAGCCTTGATATTCTAACCAGTTAGGAATTTCTGAACAAAAAGTTTGTTCACTGTGTTAACCAGAAGCAACAGGGTTACTCCTATATCTGCTTTTCATTGAGACAAAGACATGTCCTTCTGCCAAGCCACAGGGTTGGCTGTTGAGTTACATCCAGGAAGAGTTCCAGTCCTGCAAACGACTTTTCCAGATGACTGACTGAAGACTTGGCATTTCACAAAAAAAGAAGCTAACATGAAGCTTTTTTGGAAGCTACACTCTTACCAGGTGTAATGAAGAATATTTAGCACTGCAAGTGTCAAACCTGTATGAAATGGTAGTTCAACATAAAACAACAGTTCAACCTCTTTGCCAACCACTATAGCCTGATTCTTTCAAAAACATACTTTAGGGTCATATAAGCCTGTAGGTCAGGGGTAAAGAACCTGTGGAACCCCAGATGCAGCTGGACTACAACACCCATGATTCCCAACCATTGGCCATGCTGGCTGGGGCTGACAGGAGTTGCAGTCCAGCAAAAGCTTCCCACCCCTGCTGTAAGTTTATCTCACTTCCAGGGCTTGCTTCAGCCAGAACTTGCCTGAACTCAGTTCCAGCACCTCTCAGGTAGGCGCCATTGCCATTATAAGCAAGCAAGGGAGGTGTTCATGGTGAGTTCTGGCACCTCTTTTTCTAGAAAAATAGCACTGCTCACTTCTGAATAGGGCATTCACATTAGCAATACCTTTGTAGGGTCAGTTGCAACTGCTGAATCTGAAACAGACTACAACAAGGTCTTCCTTTTACTGTGTACTTGTATACAGAGGTTATCCTATGTTCTGCAGCACTTCTCAAGCCTTCCACCTGGTCTGTCCTAACCACCAACGTCAACCCACAGCACCCTTCAAGAAAGCTGTCCACCACCCAGCCCAGCCCAATCCTTCTGTATTGAACATTGCATGAATTTATCTCCATACAATTTGCTTTTCATCATATAACCTTCACTTTCTCATATGTTGCTCCATTAGTCACTTTTTCTTCAAGAGGTGCATAGCTGTAGACTAGACTTTCACAAAACTTTAACTGAATTTTTCACCAGTAAAATACATGAAGTGGAATTGGAATATGGACACACAACACTTTTACATGAATTTGTCCTCTGGCACGAAGCCTTGAAGCTGAATTTCCTAGGTCAGATGTTCCTCCCGGGTAAATGACAGTGCTATGTTCGCCAGCCAGTTGCCTCAAGCCATCAGAGCACTATCATGTGCATAGATTTATTTGGGTTTCTGTCAGTTAAAAATTTTGCTGAGCTGGATGTTGTTCTGAGGCACAGAAGAAACTTCAAAGGAAATAATGTCTGAAATTATCAATACAGCTGGCCCTACACACTTGGAATTTATATTTTGACATCATGGAGGTCAAGAGTCCTTTGCAAGTTTAATTCTATTTAGCAAGTAACCTCCTTGGTGATGATGACACTCCATATCCTTGTCTGATACACACCCTCTGATACACACTTCTCTCACCAACATCAACTCACAGAAGCCCTATTCCATAGTTCCCATTGCTCCCCAGCCCCCCACCATAAACGGGGGGGGGGGGGAGGGAGAGAGAATTAGGAACAAGCTAAAGGAAGAAATATCCTGGTATTTTCCTCTGCAGTATAATCCCATACTTCCAAAAGGCATTGCTGCACAATAAATGCACCTGTACTTCTTCTCATTTATCAAGCACTGATAAAAACATGCTCAAGATGTCACAGCAGCACATATTTCTATACCTCCTGAAGCTCAATGTTATATTTATTTATTATTTTCACACTTATATCACACCTTTCCTCCAAGGAGCTCCAAGTTGTGCATACAACTCCCCTTCTTCCCATTTTATGCCCACAACAACTCTGAGGTAAATTAGGCTGAGAGATTGAGACACATTTTTGACTGATTATGCAGAAAGGATATAACCTAAGGTAGGTGTATAAGGGGGAAATTTCAAAAAGGAAACTAAAACAGAGTAGGACAGAACAGATGACCTGCAATGATCATACCTTCCCCAAGCAGGTGTGAACACATAAAGCTGCCTCATGTCGAAACAGATCATGTTGGTCCAGTATTGTGTACCCTGAGTGGGACTTGTTCGCCAGTGTCTTAGTCTTTCCCAGTTGGGCCACCTAAGATCTTTTCAACTAGCGATACAGAAGATTGAACCTTGAAACATATGCATGTGCCCAGCTTTGAAACACTCTCCGATTACTAGCATAACCAAAGCTGACTGCGAGATCCATCTGGCATGCAGACTGCTCACAGACTCAATTCAGCACACACTGGCATGGCTTGAGAGTAAAGCAGAGCAAATTTCAGGCAGTGCTCTGGGAATATATAGAAGTCCAAAGTTGCTCCAGCAAGGAACAAGCTGGAACTGAGTCCTTCTGCAGCAGTAGGACTAATTGCTAGCAGTCCAATTGCTAGCAGCATCTGTGCTGCAAGATGCTGCTTTATTGAAAGGGGCCAGCTATCAATAATAGTTATCTCCTACTCCTGTAGAGGAGCCTCAGGTCTTCCTGAGCCTTCTGCAGTGGAGTCCTCTTGAGTTAGAAGAAGGCAATGCCATAACCTTGGGGGGTGGGTACAGCCATGCTGTTTCATCTGGTAACAGTGGTTCTGGGGCTGGCCCTGCGTGCCCTTCTGTTTCAGGTTCGGAGTCCTTGCCTTCATCACCTCATGATGGTCCCTGGTCCCTGACACTATCGAAGCTAGTATTCATTTGCTGCTTGATTTGCCTTTGGAAAGGTTTTGCAAAATGCCACAACTATCCCTTGAAACTGCCCCTAAAATCAATGTTGCTGAATTTCTACGCGCATGGGGCTTTAATGTGTCTTTAAAACCACTCATGCTCAAGCAATCAAGTTTCAACTTATTCCCCTTTGACCCTTCTATCCACTTGAAGTTGTCTAGGGTTGAAAAACTTTTGTAGTATTCTTGTTGGTGCACAGCCCTGAGGCAAGATTAAAAAGGTGAACTAAGAAAATGGGCTGCTATTCCCTCTGCTTTGTTCCACACCGGGGCCTGATTTTCTTTGTACACAATGAAAGACTTCACTTACGTTCTTGGCAATTTCCTCTTTGAAAGGATGCATGAAACAGCAACTGCAATTTCAATCAACAGGAAAGCTAATCCAATCCCTAGCCCAGTCCAAGTATCTGCAGAGACAAGCAAGGGAATGAGATAAATAAGCAAAGAAACGTATCCACAAAATTGCCTGAAGATATTTTATTGATTTGACTGGACTCACCATTTTGCAGGGAACCAGAAGATGGAGTCGGAGGAGACTTAGCCTTCATGTGGCAACGGTTTCCTTTCCACTCCTTTTCACATCTGGTGATGGCGGGTGGGGAGGATTGTTGTCAGACATGAGAAAATGAATATTAAATCTGCACCATAACATATAATGTGGTACAAACAGAGCCTACATGAGGAATAAGTTCAATAATGCGACTGAAATGAGCAATACATAATCTGTCAATGTCCATGTAAAAGTGTGAATAAGATTTGCTTGGAATCTAGCTCAGAATTAACATGTACATCTTAAATGTCCAGAACAAACTGGAAGGGCAGGAAAGCAGAACACGATAGCATTCATCACCATAGCCAGTTCTATGGACCTATTTGGGAGCTAATGGAGAAAATATTTTGTTTACTAATTAAAAGAACAAATCTTGTTTCTCTTTTTGTTTTACTTCCCCTTCCAGGAAACATTAGGGTTTTAATTATTTTTTTTGCCAAATTGCCACTCCAAAATTAGGCAGCAAATTATACCAATTTAAACATCCCACAGTTTATACCTAAGTATTTACCGTACATCTTCCCTTACTGCTGTGCTGACAATGTCCTGGCAACCTGTGCTAATACAAACACCCTGTGTTGTGATTTCACACTACAATGGTACCTCTACTTACGAACTTAATTCGGTCTGGAGGTCCGATCTTAACCTGAAACTGTTCTTAACTAGAGGTGTGCTTTTGGTAATGGGGCCTCTTGCTGCTGCTGCGCCGCCGGGGCACGATTTCCGTTCTCATCCTGGGGCAAAGTTCTCAATTCAAGGTAACTCTTCCAGGTTAGCGGAGTTTGTAACCTGAAGCGTTTGTAACCTGAGGTGTTTGTAACTCGAGGTACCACAGTATTAGTAAAGAGGCTCTAGTCCTATAGATGCTTTTCAGTCTTGACTGAAAAGTAATCAACCACCATATTGCAAGCCCCAAAGTCTCTTATTTAGGGCATTTCTGGTTGTAATGCTCACTTTTCTCTAATTCCACTGCCTTTTTAAAGCTAGGTAAGATGAAGATGCATGCCCCAAAGTTCTTAGCTCGAGGGTGCTTTTAGACCTGGCCCTTATCTTGGATGTCTAAGGAGTATGCATGTGACACAGGAAAGCCTTTTACTAACTGAAACTGGTGCTTCAGTTATGCCCCCCTTTGGACAGAAACAACTTGGTCACAGTAGTCCATGCCCTACTAACATCCAGTTCGGACTACTGCAATATTTTGCATGTGGAGCTGCCTTTGAAGACTACTCAGAAACTTTGGTTAGTGTAGAATGTGGAGCAAACTTTCCTGTCTGGTTCTAGCATCATGGAATATATCTTTCCAATATGGAAAGAATTTCATGGGCTTCCTATTTGTTTCCAGGCATAATTCAAAGCACTGATATCAACCTCATAGCCTTTTGTACAGTAGCCTGGGGTTTGCGTATCAGAAAAACTGCCAAATGATGTCGCCTGGGTATTAAGGTCTTCAGAAATAAGGTTCATGATGACCAAGTGGTAAGAGGACAACAGATCTTTAAAAATAAATAAATGGAAGACAATTCCACTATTATGTATCTAGTCTTAAAGGAAAGAGTGAGTTTCTTTGAATGTGGAAAAAATGTCGATGCACAGATTAAAGATGAAGCAAGCATAAGACAAAAAGCTGCAGTTCTGGAAAGCTGGAAACTGGCAAGGGACGCAATGAAATTAGATCTCAGGAGATTGGGTGGAACAGTGATGAAATCAGGGAAAGAATCAGAGCGAGAGAGGCAAGAGAGAGGGGGGGAAGATGTAGAGGGGAAAACAACAATGAGAAAATGAGAAAATACAGATCTGTGGGGTTTTTTTAGCCATATGATTACTCTTCTAGATAACCATTTCAAATAGGCAGCAAACCTGCAATTGTCAGCCTTGGATTTGCAAAATAACAAAGCAGCAACTTGATATATGAGCTGTTGCACAATATTCAGGGCTGCATGACACCATTGTCTGTGCTTTTAGATGATAGGCATGAGGGCCCAGTTAAGCCAAATACAAATAATATTGTTATACACTCCATACTTTGCAAGCGGTGAAAAATTTCAGAGGCAGCACTACACATGTTCCACTTCACTTGGAGGAGAGCTCACTGGAGACTTAGGACTCCATTGCTGTATTTGGCCTATTTACAGGTAGTGTGTCAGTGGAAGCAAGCAGTAAATATACAGCTTCTCATCAGATCTCCATAGAAAGGCAGCTTGCACCCCTAAGAGGCACTCAGCCACCAGCTAATTCTCAGCTCTCTCTCCGTCCCTCTTTGTTTCAAAATGCTGCATTTGATCCTACACACACACACACACACACACACACACACACACACACCAGCCTCTCATTATCTTCCAAGTCCTGACAGTCTTCACAAAAATTTGTCAGCATTTTAGTGTCAATTTCTTCTAATATACCCATGACTGGCTGCAAAACAACTGCACTGCAAAATTCAGAGAGGCGTGAATTTGAAAGGATGGCTGTGTTTGGGTCCACCTCTTGTTTTGGGAAGGGTGAATTAAGTAAGTTCACTTTTAAATGTGAATGGAATAATATTTCTTCCCCCTCTCTGTGCTCACCTGAATTCTTTGAGTTGTAGGAAGTTCCAAGGGTACCTTCTCAGGTTTGGTTTTCTTTGGAAGGAGGTAACTGGAGATTTTTGGTTTCTTTACAACAAATAAATAGGTTGAGCATAGGTGGAGGGGAATCTTAAAGGCTCCAAAAGGTTGCCAAATCCACCACTCCCACATCAAAACTCTAGGGTGACAAGTCAGTTGCAAGGAGATTACAGATCCCCAAGAAACCCAGCTTTGTTCTGCCTCAAAAAATGCCATATTTTCCATTTGGTTCTTCTAACATTCAAACCTAGCTTGCCCCTTCTTGCAGGTCCTTGGGTGGGGGTGGGGTAAGGAGGAAAGGCATGTCTCTTCCAAAGCAATCTCTGTCTACTTCCTAGTAATTCAGGAAGATATAACAAATAGTTCCCATGGCAACTAATAATTCCCCAATAAATAGTGTCTGGCCACACTTGTCCAACCAACTTGACCACTTCAGCAGTCTATCTCTTGTCTAAATCTCCCACTCTTACAATCATAGAAGCACATTATTTGGAAAACATCCTGAAGGTGATCCAGCCCAATCCCAAGCTTGCAACACAAGATTTTACCTATGAATTCTTACGCCTCAATACAACGGGCCCCAGTTTGAAACCTACACTTGCCATGAACTCACTAAGTTAGCATCATGCAAGTCACTCTCTCTAAGCCTCATTTGCACATCTGCAATTTGGGGATAACAACGATGACCTATCTTACAAGGTTAGCCTCTCTTATCACAGTGCTTTTTATCTTTTTGATGCCACAGACTAAGACAGCTACTCTCCTTGGGAGCATTTGTATGCAGAAACAGTACTCAAGCAATGGATGGTACATGCAGCCCTCAGCAGTTTGGTCAACAACAACTATTGCTCTTCTCTTGCCACACTTGGGCTGCATTGAACAACTCTTTAAAATCAGGAAGGAAAATGAGTTGTTTTCTTTCACCCAAGTTACTGCTATTGGGCTCAGTGTCTTGAGTAGCAGCCTGATGGTACACAAATAATATTGTGGAATAAAGACCTTCCAGGGAAGTGATCAAATATGTACCCTCTGTGGAATTTGTTCATTCTACACTAGCAAGGAAAGGAAAGGTTCCTTAATAAGCCTCCTTGCCAGAGTCCAATTTATTTTGAAGACAGGCAATTGTCAGAAGTTACCAAGGAAATCCCCCAGGCCACAAAGCTCTAAAATTTCCACATTAAATACAAGCAATTAATTTGCCTGGACTAATTGCTTCATGACTAACTAGCGGCAGCACATTTTTGTAACTGTGCTTTATCATAAAAACGCCATCCATTTGCAATCTGAAGCCCAAAGATAACCATTTCTATACACAAAATATTTCTATATCCCGACAAGGAGCATCCTTTTCCTGACAACATATGGCAGATGAGAGATAAGCCAGCCAACAGGGTTCCTCCATTATCGTACGTATCCTTATATCCAACTGCCAAAATGTTTTCTCCAATCTGCTTGGGAGGCACAGTCACACTGTAGGAAGAACGGTTGACTCATCCTGTTTGGACTCTACCCACAGGGCTGGATTTATAATGGTGCAATTTGGCAGAATGTTGGAAAGTGGGAGCAGGCTTCATTTCTTCTTCTTCACCAAGCAATCATTAATCCCTGGGGTCCTAAAGAGTTATGGACCCCACTCCATGCACTTTTCTGACTGTATGTTTTTCAATACCATTTTACTTGAAAAGCTAAAATAGTAAAAACATGTGTGTGTGTGTGTGTGTGTGTGTTTTTTTTTTAAATCATTTAAAAATGAAAGCAGTCCACAATGACCCACCCCCAGTGACTACAGGCCAAGGGAGTAAGCTCAGTTGAACACAAGGGGGATTTATGTATCTAAAACACACAATAATCAGGCCAGATTAAGATTGGTTGAAACCTTGGATCGGCACTCATCTGAGGGGTGAGGGGAGAAAAATATGGCTATTTATAGTGTCAAGACACACCACTCTGGTTAAAGGAACCAAAATTTTACGCCTAGGATACAAGCAGCAAATTTTCTTTTGCAGCCATTTTGTGTCTCCTATACTTTCACAACAGGTATGTAATGTAGGCTGGCTGAGTGTTGGTGACTGGCTTGATGAGAAAAATAATTCCTTTTACTTCTCAAGAAGCTACAGTGGGGGAAGGGAAGGGGGAAGGAGAAGAAAAGATCCCATTGGATTATTTTCAGCTCAACAGAGAGAAGAAGAAAAAGGGATGTAAAAGCTACTGCTGCCTTCACTACCTTGTCCCTTTACTGGATTTTAGGTATTTTGGGCAGACCACACCTGGAATTCTATGGTCCAGTTCTGGACACCACAATTTAAGATGGAATAGACAGGCTGGAACGTGTGCAGAGCAGGGCAACTAAAATGATGAAGGGTCTGGAAACCAAGCCTTAGGAGAAACGGTTGAGGGAGTAGCGTATGTTTAGCCTGGTAAAGAGGAGGCTGACAGGATACATGATACAGGTAAAGGTAAAGGGACCCCTGACCATTAGGTCCAGTCGTGACCGACTCTGGGGTTGCAATGCTCATCTCGCTTTATTGGCTTTAATTGAAAATCCCGCATTGCAGGGGGTTGGACTAAATGACCCTTGGGATACCTTCCAACTCTACTGTTTTATGATCTCTGTTGGCTTCCTTCTGCACACTGCATTTGGCAGGAAGGTGTGTGGAGTATGATTGCTAGAATTAGAGTGATTTTGTTCATATGTACAGTGGCTGCTTAGCATAAAACTAGCAGACATAGAATGCATGTTAACTAAGTTCATGCTGGGCAGTAGCTGTGAATGTAAGATGAATCCTTCCTGTTCAAGGGAGCCTACACCACACAAGTTCATGTGCAGCCCAAACTGTCCAGTCCAGGAGGAGGGTAGCTAGTAGGTTGTGGGGCGGTAGGGATGAGTCTAGGGCAGGGTGCTCTTGAGAGCTCCCGGGCCTTGGCTAGGGCCCAAACTGGCTGCTCGCTGGCACCAGCCCTTGGTGCACAGTCCCTATACTCTGTGTATGCATCTTTTGTACCTCCCTGAAATTTATCTATGATGGAAGGACCTGCTGTGCCAGAGAAGTTTAAACAATTTTGCATTTGAATATTATTTTACTTACGTATCATTTTAAATATTGTGCATGCTGGCCACCCACCCAAAACGTGGTAGGGCACAAATAAAATGCTGCTTGGATTTAAAGTATAGAAGTGAGAAAGCACCATGCCTTGTCAAATAATTTTTGAAACTTGAATTTCAAGCTGTTCATTTCAATCTTGGCCATAGGATTGTTTCCATGAATTATTTTCTTGACCACGTAAGTTGGCAAACTCCTGATCCCCCCTCAAAGTGTCATGTATTCTTAGGTTCCTAAAGTTTGAGTAAGTTCTTTAAAATTGCAGCTTTTGTTTAAGAAGCAGAAACACAAATGGAATAAAGATGTGCACGCGTCTGCAATAACCAGGGTTAATAAAGCACCCCTTTAAAGGGAATGCCTTTTTGAAGGAACTTTAAAAATTAACACCAGTGATTACATTTAAATCAAGCAAGTCCTTTAATTAACACTGGAAGGGCTTTCAAACAATCATTTGACTGTTCAAGACTGCTTCTTAAAAGTCTAGAGGGACTGCTTAGTTTGAAGAATAAGCATGAACGTTTGAATCTGTATTAGAAATCGATAATTGCCTCAGTCTAGCCTGTTATCATCATAGTCAGGAACTTTCTAGATGCACTTAGGTTGCTATCTTATATAATGTCTGCTTAATTTCCAGGGACATCCCTGATTTAGAGAAGCTGTCCCAGTTTCTGATTTGATCCAAGAATGTCCCACTTTTCCTTAGGATGTCCCTTTTTCATTGGAGAAATGTTAGAGGGTATGGAGTTATCCAGCCCCTGCGCTGTCTGAAGGCAATCCTGTATAGGGAAGTTTTTTTAAAAAAGTTTAATGTTTTATTAGGTTTTATATATGTTCAAAGCTGCACAGAGTGGCTGGGGCAACTCAGTAAGATGTGTGGGGTATAAATAGTAAAATTATCATTATGGAATGGGATATCCCTATTTTCATCGGAGAAAGGTTGGAGGGTATGTTTTTGTATACATGCTTTAACTATTCCAAAAACAATATATATATTTTTAACAGACTACTGTAGATACATACATACATACATACATGCATACATAATTTTACTTGTATGCAGTCTTTGCACTGTTAAAACCCTGCTCAAGGCAACATACAACATGAAAAAACCTACATAATTACAAACACAACAAAAGTACCCATGAACAGTAAAACATCAAAAAAATTGAACGGAATTGAAACAATTTCCACATAAATCATAACATCTAAAATAAAGATACAAAAATTAATATCAATAGCACGAACACACACAAATTCATGTTATGTATATCTGAAAACATTAAGTTAGTAAGCAAATGGAAGGCGGCTTTTGAGTTCATTTGGGAAAAATACAAACAAACTTAGCCACCCATCTGCCTACTAGACCCTGATCAGCAAAGCCTGAGTTCACTGATTTTACCTGCATAATATAATAACACAGGTTTTTTTCTTCAGCAGATCCTGTTCCTAAACCCTAGTTCTTATTAGTGATTTCAGTTATAAGATGTCACAATTATTTATGCTGTTTACAGTTCTCTCCCTGCCCCTCAAAGCCCAGTGCTCTGCAAAAGCCTCTCTGAATATATGTCTGTAATGAAATATAATACTTCATGCATCTGATGAAGTGAATTCTAATCAATGGAAGTTTTTGTCATAATAAAGGTGTTAGTTAAAGGTGCCACAAGACAGGCTGTCGTTTTTGTTGCAAGAGACCAACACAGTTACCACTCTGGAAACCATTGTTTATTTTTGTAATCTGCTTCTCTCCCCCAGTCCTGCACCCCTGATGTTCAAATTAATTGAAATCAGTTGAGCTATAAGCAGGAGTTGCCCTAATAAAGTTGCCTTCCGAACAGTCATGGCTCTATTACCTGCTAAATAATCATACAGCAGATAGGATATTGCAATATTCAGAGACTTTTGTCACATCTGCACTCTAGTGTGCTAGAAAGCAGAACATGACCATTCATCCCAGTCAAAGGATGCAAAGTATCAGCTTCCCACTGTTGTTTACCTTCTGGATATCTTCCCCATGAATGAATCTGCAAGGCCCCGATAACATTAATCAGTCTGTTATTTTATAGGTTCAAACAATGGTGGTATTTCATTGTATGCATTATGTCACACATGTCCTAAAAACAATTCTGTGATATAATTCTGCGCTTCTTTCTCTTATCCGCCCCCACCCCCAAAATCTCAGTGTAGTATTCTTATCAGCTGAAATGGCCTGTTTCAATTGGAGTTTGCCAGAATAGGACATTACTTCTGCCAGGTGGATTGCAGTACATATTGGAGAGAATAAATCATTTTGTCATTCCCAAGCAAACGTAAATTCATCTACTCCCACAGAAGACAACATCAAACAATAATGTCTGAGGCTGATTTGTTTTATTTATTTTTTTACATTGGACCAAATAGATAAAGGGGGAACGCTGGATGTTCCCCTCATAATTATGAGATGCTTCTTCTTTTAGAAACCACATTTTACAAAACGATGCAAAGAAGGAAAGACACCTTTTCTAGTTTCCTCCTCTATATAAAAACAAATCCTGTGCCGCATGATCCCATCCATGTTTACTTGCAAATCCTACTTAATCCAATGGGGTTTACTCCCCAACCAACCAAGTGTGTATTGTGTAGCATTATGATAAATGATTGGGTTTCTTTCCAAACCTTTTCCTTACTTCTTTCTATTATAAGAAAACAGTGCTGTTTCACTATAATGAAAGGAAACCAGTAATTTAACATCCCCTTTCCCTTGGGTAGCAGGAAAGCAGTAAAATGGGTTGAACCTACATACATAAAGCCTGGTGAGGGCAGACAATTGGCCAGAACCTCTGAACTGCTGGCCGCCTCTGCCTCCTCTTTCCCCAAGATGAGTTACTTGTCCCTTTAGGTGGGGAAACTGCAAGACTGGGATAAGTAAGGCCTTGCTAACTTTGCTTGCAATAATCTATGAGCTGCACCTGTTTGTCTCAATTCTGTTAATAACAACAACAACAACAACAACAACAATAATAATAATAAAATTTTTTATTTATATCCCGCCCTCCCCAGCCGAAGCCGGGCTCAGGGCGGCTAACAACAATAAGCACTGGAACTGATGAGCTTGCTTTTCGAAGCACTCCTAACCAAATGCACCACCACTAAAATAAATTATATGCAACATAACTCCATGAATGCAAGTGACCCAACCACCTAGTGTTGAACGGTGTTACATGATTGGATTTGCACTTCTTTGAGTGACAAGCTGACTAGAGATAGAAATACTCTAGCTTTTGACCTAAGAAACCACAACATTTTGTAAATACCAGAGCAGCCGTAGTGGAGTAAAACTCTACAATGAGAAGCAAAGAGGATTAGGGGGAAAAGAGCTTCAGCCAAGTCCTACCAGGACAAATATATTGTCAGTTGTTGGCTATTTGTTAAGGCCATTTTTGTGTGGAAGTATAATTATTTAAAGATAGATATATCTGTTTGCTTTTATAAACTGGTGTTTAGAACACTCATATCTATCATAACTCACACCAACCAAGTCTTACAAAGGGGAAAACAAAGTTTGGGGTATAAGCTGAAACTGTTTAAGGCCAAGGCCAACAACACTTGAGTCGCTGGCCATCAACAGGAAGGGAAATGATGAAAGCCAGTGGAGCAGGTCCAGTTTCAAGCAGAAGAGGGCAATGTTGCTGTGCTGCATATGTATATTACACGTACACCACATCCAGTAGAATTAACGCATTTCACCTCTTTTGAGTGAGTATGCAGACTGAAAATCTAATTGTAGCTGGGGGGGGGAATGCTTCTATTTCTGCATTTTTCAATCTAGGATGGGTAAGAAATAGCCATGTTGGGGGTAGGGAGTCATTATTTTGCTCACCTGATATTAGGTAAGGCAGATGAAAGTTCAATTACAGAAAGAACAGTAAGCTGTGATATATATAGAGACGGGGGGGGGGGGGAGTTAGTTTCAAATACCTGAAATAAATCAGTTTATTCTGGCCTGAATATGAAATTACTAGTTATCTATACATGATGTTTGAACTGATCTCCCCCCACCTTTCTACAGGAAAAATTGGTCTGAATATTAAATAACAGGATTATTTATACAATGTTTGAACTGCTCTCTTTAAACATTTGACTAGAATAAGGGAAACTCACTCTACTTTTTGTCAAACCTGGACTTCAATGAAACTGAAATTAGGGCTGAACCAAAAAAAACTTGCTTCACACCCACATCACACATTTAAATCACGCCCACACAATTTTAACAGTCATAGCTCCTCTAAACAAATACTCAAAACTGCAATTTGCTAAGGGTCACCTATCACTTTCCAGAACCTTTAGCAAATTACAGTTCCCGGGATTCTTTGGGGGTAAGCCCTTATCATTAAAGTGGTATAGCAAAGCTTTTGACTGGATATTACCTGCAAGTAACAATAGTATGCCATCTTTGAGGAATCAATGAAGCTGCTGCTACAAACAGTTCTTAAACCACCTATTTCCTTGACAGCTTTAGAAATATTCCTATCACAAATGACCACTTGAGCTTCTCATGTATTTAAGTAGGCTTTGCCTAGCATCTGGTTTCATTTTTCTTTCAAAGTATAGAAGAATGGAGATGTCAGTCATTAAAAGCAAGAGTTTCAGGTATACCAAGGATTTGAAATGGTTCTTTAATTGCCATAGCTATTACATCTTTATGGTAAATAAAGTTTCTGTTTTACAGCTTCATCCATATCTCTTTAAATGAGGCTCTTCCTACTTTGACAATATGCCTTCCATAAAAATGGTTTGCTGTGTTCTCTCTGCTTGAAACAAATTTTGTGCCCTTGACACTTCTAGGCCAGTGATTGTCAATGGGTTGGTTGGGACTCAGAAGTGTTGCTACCACCACCATTTTGTTTTGTTGGAAGGACAGTCTCCACCAGTTTATTGCTGGGCAACATCCCCTTATGTATGAGATTCTGAATATGGGTTCTATGCTGCTGGTTGGGCTTTCAGATAGATCCCATCTCTTGGCCTGCTGAAGATCACTGTTCTTGACATATGGATTTCTTCCATAATGGAACCTTTCAAGCCAAAATAGCAAAAATAGTTTGAATGGGTTTTGAAGTTTGTGGGGGGGGGGGGGGAGGAATAAAGCATAGCTACTATTCTGTACCCAGAGAACCCATCATAATATAACCCTATACTATGAGAATATGAACAAGTAGGGTGAGGGTTATAAGGCTTCCTTATTCTAATGCTATATTTAATTCCCCCAACAAACAGTACATTATTATCACTATTCCAACAAACTATCCACCTTGCTTTTATCACTTGTAACCACTCTTTAGACAATTTACTGCCCGACTGTACAAAATGAAATCCAATATCTCATAAAACAAGATATACTTAAGCCCCTGAACAAGATGTAGAACTCTCAATAAGTAGAGCTCCTTCTACATCCTGCCTTACGTGCACAAACTGCAGCTTTTTTCAATTTCTACATAGCAAAGTTTCAAGAAATGAATAAAGAGGCAAAAGCACAACTGATTTATGTTTGTTTTAAACTAATGTTTAAGGTATACTGGAAGCATCATCTAGAGCAGTGGTGGGGAACCTGTGATGTGTAGGCCTAATTAGATCCACAAGGCGTTGCCATTTGGTCTGTAGTTTGGTCCATAGTTTATTCCTTAAAAACATCATCATCATCATCATCATCATCAACAACAACAATAACCCAACTGGATGGAATGGGCCACTTCTTTTATGGTGGAAATGTATATCCATGGATGTGGAAACAGTTGTTAGCTAAATTTCTCATCAACTACCTAGATTTACATCAAAGATGGAACTTCTCTCAGCTTTGGTCCAAAGTACCACCTGCCTTTGTCAAGAAGCCAGGCTTAACTGGCCTCAGAATTCTGTAAGAATCATGAGGCAGCCCCTCAGCCCCCTTTCTACATTTGTCCTCAGTGTCCATTTATACTCTTTTGGGAGCGATACATTTCCTTTGTTTAGCATAGGGATATGGGTGGTGCTGTGGTCTAAACTGCTGAGCCTCTTGGGCTTGCCAATCAGAAGGTTGGCAGTTCGAATCCGCGCAACGGGGTGAGCTCCTGTTGTTCTGTCCCAGCTCCTGCCAACCTAGCAGTTCAAAAGCATGCCAGTGAAAGTAGATAAATAGGTACCGCTCTGGCGCGAATGTAAACAGTGTTTCTGTGTGCTCTGGCTTTTGTCACGGTGTTCCATTGTGCCAGAAGCAGTTTAGTCATACTGGCCACATGACCCAGAAAGCTGTCTGTGGACAAATGCTGGCTCCCTCAGCTTGAAGCGAGATGAGTGCTGCACCCAATAGTCACCTTTGACTAGACTTAATCATCCTATGTGGCCCAGGACTTCCACATGGGAAAGATTTAGCCCAGGACAACAGAACCAAAGGAACAGTGGTCTAATTGGCAGTCAGGCCAGATTGTTTTGCTTTTCCTTCATTTCTGTTACCTAGAGCTAATACAACAAGCAGCACAGGTTCTTTACATCATGTACTGCTTTACATTTAAAGGAGAACTTTGAGTCAAAAGAACAGAGAGAGCTCTGCTGATTAAAGTCCAGAGCTTTCCAATAGCTCCCTCTGGGCATAAAATGAGTGAGTGGTTTGAAACTTCAGGTATGCAAGCCTAATAACACATTTCAAATATATCGCCAAATACATTCAGAAGGGTTTACAATCAGTAACAGCCAGATAAATCCCATTTAGGAAAAGTAGTACAGGGAAAAAAACTAAAGAACAATGCAAGCTTCCTTCAATCACTATGAGTTATGTTAACTGTAGGGATGGATAAACCTGGCAATTTTGGTTCTCCCCAATTTCTAATTTCTCTTAAATTCAGTTCTCCAGCAATTTCTGCAGCAATTTGTGAATCTTTTAAATGAAAAAATCCTCATGAAAATTCTTCATCATTTTATTGTCATTTTCTCTCTCTTTCTTTCTCTCTCTCTCTGTGTGTGTGTGTGTGTTTGTGTGCACGCACAGTTTTAACCAATAAGCATTTCTTTGGTACAGCTGGTTTAAAAAGGCAGGTGGTAGACCAGTTTGAAGCCAGGCAGGGTAAGGTTTCACTCAGGCCCACCTGGAATGACCCACCCCTAAGCTTGCCCATGATTTGGCCTTTTAAATTTAAAAATGACCACTTTGAAGTTTGTGTGCTTTCCATCACCCCACATAGTCGGTGGAGGAGACATGTCATCCATCTTGCAGTGGCCAACCAGGTGCCTAAGTCCACAAATGAGATATGAGCACGAGAGCACTCTCCCACTCATGATTATTAGCAACAGCAAAGGATTCATCCCCTGCCATTGGCCATGGCCATGCCACAACCACCGCTGCCCATGGGAACTGTAAGAGAGGGTTTTGTGGCACATAATATCCCCTAATAAAATGCATTTTGGTGTGCTAGTATTGCCAAGATGTGCATTTTTATGCAAACTTTCTACTAATACATGCATTTTTGGATACATTGCTTGGTTGGAGAACTGTATCACAATATTTGGAGAAGTGCAAATTTCAATGGATTATTGTGTTTAGTTCATATTAGTTTGAGAAGTGTCAATTAGGCAGATCCTCGTTTACCGTAAATACAAACAACACCACATTTCTCCCTCATCCCTAGCTGTCTGGGAACTCTCTCCAGCATCAGAGACAGGCTGCTCTGAACACCTGTTGCTAAGAATCATGAGTGGGAGAGTGCTCTCATGCTCATATCTCATTTGTGGACTTAGGCACCTGGTTGGCCACTACGAGAACAGAATACTGGTATATGATCCAGCAGGGCTCTTCTTACAACTACCACTCACAGAGGAGGAAGAAGATGCAAATGTATCAAGCAGTGTGGTCTACTGCAAAAAAGGGCTTTCCCTTTTGAACATTTTTGCTCAACTATGTGGGGTGATGGAAAGCACACAAAAAACTGCATCAGCTCCTGCTTCTATTTGCTAGTGTGCCTTTTTGTAAATGCGCCTGCTGCAACTAAGCTGCTAGCCAGGAGGTTTCAATCAAAAAAGCCCCATTGCTGTTTCTCTGGTCACCCACACAGCAAAAAGGAAGTTGAACTGTTTGATGACATGGCTCTTATGGTTTGGGCTTCAGCCTTCTTTCAGGAGTCGGCTGCCAAAAGCTTGGCTTGCCCAGACAATGCATTGTAGGCAGTGACTTCACTGGAATTGAAGCGCTTAGGAACCAGGAACTAATCCATGGAGACCACAGGTATGTCATATATCTTGTGATTAGGAAAGCATAACTTGCACCCCCATTTAAAGTTAGAGCAGATGTGCTTACTTTTAGGTGGGTTTTTTTGGGCAAAAGCAAGCAGCTCCCCAGCTCTTAAAACTATGGCTTAACTAAACACACAAAACTTAAGCATATATTGTATTTTCTTGTGACATTTCCTAGTCAGCAGCCCCCAAAGTAAATGTAGATGGAATAGGGCAGTTCTTAATCCAACAACCTTTACTCTACCCTTTCCTTGTATGGTTGTATTTTGTTGGGGGTGGGGGTGTGAGAGAGAGACAGACAGAGCTTAGACCAGTGAGAGGTGTTTTTTTAAACAACCACTTCCCCTTCTTGCCAACTGAACAATCTGAAGAGAAATGGAAGATACATTCTAAAAGCATTAACTGTGTGGAGCGTGTTAGTACAATATGGATTACATTTAGGCAAGCTGCAATGTCAGTTATTTACATTCCATGACCATTGGTGAGACATAAAGAATTTGTACTATGTTGTGCACAGTTCACAAACCACTAATGTTAAAGCCAAAATGCCAGTGGTTCTGGATTGCATGATTCCTGAAACAATGTCACAAATGTATTTCTTATACTGGTCTTATGGCCTATGGGCATAGGAAGATACCTTTTTCATAAAGGGCCAAATGATGCACAAGCCTGCCAGCCACCCACACTCAAAAAACCAGCCTCAGGACTTCCGGAGGCGGCGCGAACGGCAATGGCAGTCCTCTTCCACTAGTGAGGAGGAAGCTCCGCGGAATTGGGTCGTCTGCTACGGCGAAGCGGAGACCCACTTTGGAAACCCACAGGCAGCAAGAGCCTGTGGTCTCGAGACTCGTTGGGCGCCAGAAGCGACCCCCAAAGCGCTGAAGGAACCCCGTAAGGGGCTCCGGAACGTGGAGGGGGTAGCGGCGCTGTGAGTCGTTTCGCGATCCGCGGAGTGAAGCCGCGCTGCTGCTGCCGGTGAGCGCTGACCTCTCTTCCTGAAAACTTCTGATTCAGAAAAGCAACAACCCATGAGTAAAGAAGGACTTTATAAAATCTGAGACTAAAAACTACTGAATTTGGCTGAAAGCGGAGCGACGTAAAAACAGGAAGTCCGTCTTCCGCTGTCACTGAACTTCAAAGCAAAGAGCTGGAGGAGTGGAGGCAAAGAAAGAAATTTTTAACTTAATTTATCTGAGCACCCATTGAATTTTCCTGTAAGCAAACAAGGACTTTAAGCATTTGATTTATGCTCTTTATCTGCATTGTGATACCTTTCTTCTATTGGAAATATAATTTGAGTAAGAAACCCAGGTGTTGGAGCTGCCTGAGCAAATGAGCTGTCAGTTTGCAGATTTGGACACTTTGAATTAAAAATTGCAACAATCTGAGGGAGTTTGGACTTGCTACTTTGAAGTAACATTTGGAATACCAGCATGCACTGTCTGAAATAATTGTGACTGCCAATATTAACTCTGCTTAAAACTTGTTATTGAAGGTTCCTGGATTTTAAATTTGACTCTAGTAATTTTACCAGAACTGATCTCTTTCCTAAAGACATTTTAAGCTCCCCCTAGAGGATTTGGGATTTATAACAGTGACATCATTTTACTTTCCTTTTCCCGGCCTCCTGTTTGATTGTTAACATCTGGGCTGTTGCTTTCTCATGGGAACAACTCAGCTTGACCTTGACTTTTAGATAACTCTGGAATGAGTGGCGCAAGAAAAAAGGGACCAAAAACCAGACAAACAACTTTAACAACTTTAACCTCAGCCTCACAGACACGTAGATCATCTGTACCTACTCTGCCTTCAGAGGAAGAAGCTGCTTCTCTGCCACAAGCAGGGGAGGGAGAAATTGAGCAATTACAATTGGAAGATATGGCCTCAGGAGCAACTGCTTCTATATTAGAGAAAATTTATGAAAAATTGGAATCTTTGGATAAGAGAGTGGAATCTTTGGATAAGAAAGCTGACGAACAAACAGCTAAAATTGACCAAAACACAGAATGCCTAAATAGATTAACTGGTCAAGTATCACAGAACGTACAAGCAATTGGAGAACTGACGGAGGCCACAGTAGAAAATCGGAAATTGGCTGAGGATACTAGCCAAAGACTTGGAAATTTAGAACAAGAGGTAAGACCACTCTGCAAACAAGTAGGTGAACACCAGACCTATCTCTCTATGATAGAACTGCGGAATAGGGAGAGTAACCTAAGGATAAGGTCGATACCAGAAGCGGAAGAAGGCAACTTAGCTGAGTTTTTGACCAAAGAATTTTCCAGTTTTGGAATTTAGAGGAAAAGGACTTTAAAATTGTATCAGCTTTCAGGCTTGGAAGACTGGCAAAGAAAGAGAAGCCCAGAGATTGTTTGATAACATTGAGATCAAAGGAGGAAAGGGATAAGATTTTGGGCCTACACTACGAAAAGTCACTGAACATTTTGGACAAAAGAATTGAAATTTATAAAGACATTCCTAAACAACTGTTGGATCTTAGATCTGCCTACTTGGAATTGGTCAGACTGTTGAGGAGCAACTCAATTATCTTCAGGTGGGAATTTCCTCAAGGATTATCCTCTACCTTCAGAGGGAAGAAGGTCAAAATCAGAACATTGGAAGATAGAGACAAATTTCTGATTGCACACGGAGAGGACCTTCAAAAAGGAATTGAATTACCTCCTGGGCCTGGAGCACCGGCGGTACCTGCACCTTCGGAACCGGAAGATCCAGTGAATAAGATACCACCCCCAGGAAATTAACCAGATTTATTCAGGATGTCTCTGCAACTTTTGAGTTGGAATATAAATGGCTGTAACATCCCGGAAAAAAGGAGGAAAATATTTCATATATTTAAAAAAAGAACAATTGGACATTATTTGTTTACAAGAAACACACGTGACTAGGCTCCATAGAAAAGTGTTAATAAATAAAAGACTTGGCCAGGAATTTATATCTTCAGACAGAGTAAAGAAGAGAGGTGTGGTGATATATGCAAAAGAGAGCCTGTCACCTAAATTTTTATTTAAAGATGAACATGGAAGAATTTTGGCAATTGAGATACAGCATCAAGGAGAGAAGCTTTTGATATTAGGAATTTATGCACCCAATGAGGGGAAATCGGAATTTTATAAGAAGTTGCATGAGACTATGTTGGATTATCTGGACTACAACAACATCATTATGATGGGAGATATGAATGGGGTCGTATCAACTAACATGGATAAGTCACAAAGCCAAAACGTTACAAAAGACGGCAGACTACCAAAGACTTTTTTTGAAATGACAGACAATATGGATCTGATTGACGTCTGGAGAACAAAGAACCCCTTGGGAAGAGAGGGAACATTTTTCTCTGAAGCCCAGCTGACCTGGACAAGAATCGACCAAATATGGATATCTAGAGGTCTGGCACCCAAGGCCAGAAAGGTGGAAATCTGCCCAAAGACCTGCTCCGACCATAACGCAGTAAAGATGGATATGACACTATTACCAACTGGTTCCTTTAGATGGAAGATGAATGACAACTTGTTTAGAGATCAGGAGATTATTAAGAAGGCCCAAAAAGCCTTGAAGGATTACTTCAAGATAAACATGAACACTACGGTGGAAAAAAGAATTATCTGGGATGCAAGTAAGGCTGTGATGAGGGGGTTCTTGATACAACAGAATGCTGTAAAGAAAAAGATACAAAATGAGAGAAAAGATAAGATCTTGGAGAAAATCAAAGAATTAGAGAAGAAGTTAAGATCAAACCCGAAGTCACAGCCGATTCTGAGAGAAATTAAACTTTATCAAGCTCAATATTCTTAATTGATAAATCAGGAAATAGAGTGGAAGGTTAAATTAATGAAACAAAAAACTTTTGAATCGGCGAATAAATGTGGAAAACTGCTAGCTTGGCAGTTGAAGAGGAGACAAAAACTAAATACAGTTACAAATCTAGAGATTGAAGGAAGAAACATTCAGAACCCGGCAGACATTAGAAAGTGCTTCCAGAGATACTTCAAAAAATTATACACTCAAGGGCCGCAAGATGAGGTTGAGATTAAACAATTTTTGGAAAAAAATGGACTACCAAAATTGTCACAAGAAAATAATTGATCCTGAACTGTAAAATAACACGACAAGAGATTGAACAAGCCATTCAGAACATGCAACTGGGCAAATCTCCAGGGCCAGATGGGTTGACCTCCAAGTATTATAAGACATTAAAAGACTACTTGATACAACCATTGATGGAGGTTAGCAATGAAATTATGGAGGGGAAGAGGGCGCCGGAATCATGGAAGGAAGCCTTTATCACATTGATACCAAAATCGGAAGCTGAAAAGACACAACTTAAGAACTATCGTCCCATCTCTCTTTTAAATGTGGATTACAAAATATTTGCAGACATTTTGGCAAGTAGACTCAAAAAAGTTCTAAATGGAGTAATCCACAAGGACCAGGCAGGCTTTCTCCCAGGTAGACATTTGTTCGCCAATACAAGGAACATTATTGACATTTTGGAACTTCTGCAAACAGATATAAATACAAAAGCAGTATTAATTTTTATAGATGCGGAGAAGGCCTTTGATAATATTTCCTGGAAATTTATGAAGGGAAATTTAAAAGAAATGGGAGTGGGACGGGGTTTTGAGAATGGGATAGACGCAATATATTCAGAACAAAAGGCCAAATTGATAGTAAACAATGTGGTTACAGAAGAGTTTAAAATTGAAAAAGGAACACGACAAGGCTGCCCCATTTCCCCTTTGCTTTTTATTTCGGTCCTGGAGGTGCTCTTGAATATGATTAGAGAGGACCGGTTGGTGGAAGGAATTCAGGTCGGAGCGAAACAATATAAACTTAAAGCTTTTGCAGATGACCTAGTTTTGACCCTGCAGGAGCCAGAATTTAGTACGAAAAGAGTATTACAATTGATTCAAGACTTTGGTCGGGTGGCGGGTTTTAAATTAAACAAACAGAAAACTAAGGTGTTGGGAAAAAATTTGACAGATACAGAGTCAGAACGGTTTCAGAGAGAGACAGAATTAAAAGTGGTTAAAAAAGTAAAGTACCTAGGGGTAAACATAACAGCAAAAAATCTGAGTCTATTTAAGGATAACTATGAAAAATATTGGTCAGAAATTAAGAGAGACTTAGATAGTTGGACAAAATTGAAACTTTCCTTGTTAGGCCGAATTGCTGCTATCAAGATGAATGTATTGCCAAAAATGTTGTTTTTGTTCCAAACACTGCAGATTGTGGACAAGACGGAGTGCTTCCGGAAGTGGCAGAGAGACATCTCTAAGTTTGTCTGGCAGGGCAAAAAGCCCAGAATTAAGTTTAAGATATTAACGGATGTGAAAGAAAGAGGGGGCTTTGCCCTGCCAGACCTAAAGTTGTATTATGAAGCCGCAGCTTTCTGCTGGCTAAAAGATTGGCTACTTCTCGAAGACACTGACGTATTGGAATTGGAAGGTTTCAATAACGCTTTTGGTTGGCATGCATACTTATGGTATGACAAGGTTAAGATCAATAAGGCCTCTAAGAACCATATTGTCAGAAAAGCAGTGTTTAATGTCTGGACAAAATATAAAGACTTATTGGAAAACAAAACTCCAAGGTGGCTTTCACCTCTGGAAGCTAAGGCCCAAAAAAGACCCAATATGGAGGCCAAATGGTCAAAATATTGGGAAATACTAGAAAAAGATGGAGACAATTGGAAATTGCAGAGTTTGGAGAAATTAAAGGATAAAGTGCGAGACTGGTTACACTACGCTCAGATTAAAGAAGTTTTTAAAAATGACAAAAAGTTAGGGTTCCAGGTGGAGAAATCGAAATTGGAAACAGAACTGTTAGAACCTAAGACTAAGGTACTTTCAAGAATGTATAACTTGCTGTTAAAATGGAACACACAAGACGAAACGGTTAAATCGGCTATGATAAAGTGGGCACAGGATATTGGGTATAATATCATGTTTGATGACTGGGAAAGGTTGTGGACCACTGGGTTGAACTTCACTGCTTGTAACGCTTTGAAGGAAAATGTAATGAAAATGATATATAGATGGTACATGACCCCAGTTAAACTTGCCAAAATATACCACCTGTCTGATAATAAATGTTGGAAATGTAAAGAAAATGAAGGAACATTCTTTCACCTCTGGTGGACGTGCCCTAAAGTGAAGGCTTTCTGGGAAATGATATATAATGAGTTGAAAAAGGTATTTAAGTATACCTTCCTTAAGAAACCAGAGGCCTTTCTTCTGGGTATTGTCGGCCAGAGGGTGATAAAGAAGGACAGAACTTTTTTCTTGTATGCAACAATGGCAGCAAGGATACTCATCGCTAAATATTGGAAAACCCAAGATCTACCCACACTGGAAGAATGGCAGATGCAACTGATAGACTATATGGAACTGGCTGAGATGACCGGCAGAATCCGAGACCTGGGAGAGGAGAGGGTTGAAGAAGATTGGAAGAAATTCAAGATTTACCTACAAAAATATTGTAATTTGGTTGAATGTTAATAAGGATGCTAGATCATAAACAATTGAGCACCACTAAAATAGTTGGAATTAGGATGATAAGTGAGATTGAGGAAAATATAATTTTTTTGGAGAATTATTAATTATATTTAAACGAGCGGGACATAAGAACGCAAACAAGTTGATAAATTGCTGGCAAAAATTTATAATGATGTAAGTGGGAGTGGGAGACGTGAGGGAGTCCAAATAAGTTATGAAACTATGTTATGAAATATGTTACATTGTTTACTAATTTTGCATTGGTATTTAAAAATCTCAATAAAATATTATTTAAAAAAAAAAAAACCAGCCTCAGGAAGCTGCAAATTTAAATGGAGGAATGATAAGCAGGGAAAATTCCTATCTTCTTGTCCTCAGGCCACTTTTCTACTCAAAATCATGTTCCAAGCTGCTTCTCCTCTGGAAGAAAACCAGTTTAGGGATTCCAACAAAACAAACTCAGTGGGTAACAAATGTGTGGAAGGACTACTGAGATTGCAGAGACTAGCCTTGATCTATAGATGCTGATGCACATGCTAGCTGTACCTTCCCAGTCAATGCGTAATTGGTGTCAGTCTGAAGAGAGGGAACATGAGTACATATGTGTGCATGTATGACTCCTTTCAATCAGGATTTCTGTCCCCATGGATGGAGCCCGATGCACTTACATAAAGGCCTCTAATGCTCATCAAGGACTGGACTGGTGTGTGTGGCTAGCACACTGTTGATGTCTAGGGGTTAGAGTTAGCCCATGGATTCAAGATGTAAATAGGGGTATCACCAAAGGGGGAAAGGGTTAAGTAGCTTCTCCTCCCTCTGCCTCTACACCACACTTACATTAAGATTTGAAGTCCCATTAGATTTCTTTTGACTTTTTTAGACTTTTAAAAAATGGGGTGGAGGAACAACACAGGGAACTACACTTTAATGTCTGCTTTACCACACAAGATCTCCACTATTTGGTCATGTACAATATCTAATAAGGTAGCGAGTGTGCTTGCCTCTCTTGAATGATGAATGAACACAATTGTGGCCCATAACAGCCAACCACTAGGAATGACCACAACCAGGACAGTAAGAAGTACTCTGTAACATTCAGTGACATAATACTTAGCCATTAGATTGCATTAGATTGCTGATCATGACTGGAGCAAGAGCTGTGGCTTGGAAGCAGAACACATGCTTTGCATGCAGAAGGGCCCAGATTCATTCTCCAGCATCTCAAGGTAGGACTGGAGGAAACCCATCTGAAATCTTGGAGAGCTACTGCAAGTCAGGGTAGACAATGCTGAGCTAGATGAACCAGTCCTAGGACTCAGCTACATTGGCAAAGAAAAAGCGCTTTATATGTTTTGTAGATGCATTATAATACTGTGACACCAGATGGCGCTGTGGAGTCCTGTTTTTCCCAACCCGATTTCTCATACAGAGTTTACAATGTGTTTAACTGAAACACTTCTTTGATGTGTCTAGACCCAGCCCTGATCTGACTTGAAATAAGGCAGCTTCCTGCATTCCTGTATGATTAATAGCCATTGACGGACTCCATGGATTTGTGTACTCGCCAATGGTTCCTACTAATATCTGTGCCCACCCAAGTTTCCAACTTCAAATAGGTGTATTAAACTGACTCACATTTTTAAAAGTTGATAATTAAGAAAGAAATATAGTAACGGCAATACTATATTGTATATATCCACAATGTCTGAACAGATTTTAACTAGAGAGACTTCCACTCAAAAGTGCTTTAAAAATTCAGTAATGTGTCAGGTTAATGACCCAGCATTTAAATACTTTTAATGGAAAGATCATCAACAGCCATTGCAGTATATGGTTTTTCTTGTCAGGGATGATTATCACCCCTTTAGTATTGCCTGACATTTGCACCTCTTGCTATATTATAAGCTGCCAGCAGAGAACTAGAGCAGCAATGCACATTATAACACTATGTTCAACAAGAAACTTTCTGTAATCCTGAGTATGCATAATGATATTTACATTGCTTACTATGAATCTTGTTTGAATTTTGCAATTTGGCACATTTTTCAAACTTTATCTTGAAGGGGTGTCTAAGGATGGATGCTTACCAAGATTATGCAGTCTGTCCCGGGCTCGGAGGAGATGAACATTACAAAATAATTTTAACAGCAATTCGGTTTGGGTAATTACTAAAAACAAAGTTAGAATTCCACTGCTGCTTTGGTTTGACAATAAGAACAAGTTATCAGTGAACAAATGTAGTAATCAGCCACTCGGTGCGTAATTTCTCTGCTGTTACACAGCAAATATATATTTACATTTGTAACAAAAATCCCTAGCAGCAAAATGTGATCTGTAGACTATTCTGTGTATACATTTCTCTCAGCCTAGGGTATAAATAACAAACAAACAAACATGGAACAAAATGAGTGATGAATTCATATATAAGAAAACTCTGTGTGGGAATAATAAATAGATAGCAACAACTTTTCTAGAAGAAATGTAGACTGGTAGCCAATTAGCACAATGGCAAACATTTTAAAAAAACTAGTAATGAGAAAAGGTGTGTGTGAAAAATTAAAATTAAAGGAGCAGTACCAGTCTGTCAACACTATAATCTGGCAGGGAAAGTTCAAGAAGTTTTACTTAATTTGCTAGATTTTGCATGTGTTAGGCAGTTCCTTGGCCACCTAGCAACGGCATAAAGAGTTTATTTCTCAGATATCTGAGCTCATGCTGGTTGAGCAGGAAGAATGGTAAAAAAAGGATCAGAGGAGCACAAGGAAGCCTGCAGCTCTTGAACCAACAGGGAGTCTAATAGGGGCAGACAGACTGGTCAGAGGTCAGGACACTGGGCCCTAAAGCACAGAGCAGATGATAATACATTTTTCTCTCCGTGCAAATCCTTGCTCTTTCCCCCCCAACAGCAAGTGACTTTCTCAAAGATATAGCTGCAGCCAATCAAACTGAGCACCAAGGAAAGCTTTAGTACTGTAGTACTGTATTTTGTATTAACTGCATAAAAGACAAACATTTGGGGATTTGCTTGTTTTACATAAAGTTACTCAACTCACAGACTTGCATTTGTTCTATGTGAAAACCCAGCTAAGTAGTTTGGGCTCAACAACCCTAAACTTCACTTAAAAACAAATAAATATGAGATT
Organism: Podarcis cretensis; assembly: GCF_951804945.1. Taxonomy (NCBI): domain Eukaryota; kingdom Metazoa; phylum Chordata; class Lepidosauria; order Squamata; family Lacertidae; genus Podarcis; species Podarcis cretensis. Next base: position 24,291,197 of record NC_137181.1, read on the forward strand.
TTCTAGAATTTGTACAGGTATAGATTTGGTGGAAATCACGTTTTGGAATATTATACAGCCATATCAGAAAGCTAAATACTCTGGAGTCCACAGAAAGCCTTTAATGCTTTCTATCAAATATAATCACTACAACAAACCTCCAACCACTAGGAATAATCAAGATAAGATAAGCAAGCTTAAGTCCCATGAAACCCAGTTGGTTCTGAAGCACATTAAACAGCATGAGAGCCATTGATTACAATGAGATTAAAGTGTACCCAAGTTTTCCTAGGTAGCACTCAGTGGGCAAATTTCACTGATCTGCACCATATGTGCGACCTCCACAGATTTTCTTTCATATGGAGGTTGCATCAATGAAAATGAGTCATTTCTTCTTCTTCTTCTTCTTCTTCTTCTTCTTCTTCTTCTTCTTCTTCTTCTTCTTCCTCCTCTCTCTCTCTCTGTGTGTGTGTGTGTGTTTAATATTCTCCATCAATTAATAAGAAATGGTATTCAAAAATTATAAAAGGGTAGAGAAAATTTCATTGAAATTCTCATAGCACACTCAGAGTTTTCGGTGTGCTTACCTTACTTTGAGGTGGCTGTGGATTCTTGGAAACACCCCTTCTTTAATTCTATAAATCACCTTTCTGTTTTTCTGTAAGTCTCTATCCTTCCTAGCTCCCCATGCTTCTTGCAAACCCAAGGGCACTTCAGTGGGACTTGTAAGCGCAAGAAGCTGGGGAGATTGTCTGCCATGCTCCCAACAGCTGTTCATTGTTATTTCTTAAAAGTTCATTCAAAGAAATGAACACAGAAATGTGCTTTTTTTAAGGGTAAGAAAGGAAGAATTCCCCCTAAAACACAATCAGTGAGTGCATTGATCTCAGGTGCTCGGTAGCCAGCCTTAGTGGGTTCTCATGCTTCAGTTAAAGCCTAGGGGATAAGTTGTGGGGTAACTCGACCTATGAGGCTTTTTGGTTCAGGAAGTGTGAGGAAGGAGGCAGAGCACTGGAGAAATAGTTAATGGAAAGAGGAAAAAAACCACACCATTCATGGCCACCTTGCAATGAGAAGGTAAGCTCAACCCTGAACCCAGCAGTGGACAGCCTGTTGGTTCTGCACTTGACCTTTTCTGGCTGAGCTGCTGTAGCATACTGGTATGGCTGTATTAGCAGCCATTAAAATCAACAAGAACCATCCAGCTAGTACAGAAGATTTCATTGTTCATGGGCTTATTTTGATAATATTCAACAGTTCTTGTGTTCCTATTGGCACACATGTTTGATAGAAAACTGGCTGAAAAACAAACATTGGGTCAAAACATAAGGAAAACTTTTTTAAAATTAATATTGTCTGCAACTGATCTCTTGTCTGATTGCCATTTTTAATATTAGTCCCAAATGCATTAAAAAAAACTGTTTGGGATTTTTTCTCTCCCTTGCATGCAAAATGAAAAATATCTTTGACTTTTTTGCCACCATTGCATGATTCCGAGTATTTCTTAAAAACCTACTTCCACAATCTCCTGTAATTGCACAGAAGAAATAATACTGAATAATCAATCAGCCTTCTCCTTTACAAGGAGAGTTACCCTTATCCTCCCACAAAACAGCCTCTTCCACATCTTCTGTAATTTTTCTTTCAAAGAAAACAATTTTTCCTAGAACGTTGGTTAACCTTTGCAATAAAGCCAATACTCCTAAGAGCAATCTGTGCCCTGTGAAGATCTATTTTCTTCCTAAGCCTCATTGACCCAAACCTTAATTGTATTGAGAGAGGATGTAAATCATCATGGGAGAAGAACTTTTGCAAGATCTAATGACCACTTTGGATGCAAAGGTGTATATTTAGGCCCTCATCCTGGTTCTTTCCATTGTTTACAGTCACCTGCCTTCTTTCAGGAGAAGCATCCTGCCTTATAAACAGGCCTGTGTTTTTGCCTCATTGGATACAACTTAAAATTGTGGGAATCCAAGCGAAAATGCTGGGCATTTATCAGACAACCCACAGTATGCTTTCAGCATCCCAAGTACTGATGCAGCCTACCCCAGAGTCCTGTAAAGGGATTTGCAAACCTCAGCCCTGCAAGATGAATTCTCGCTCAGTCATCTTCCAAGGCTTTCGAATCACTCTCACTTTCCCTGTTCTCTAATGATTTCCTTTCCTTGTCGAACAGGCTTGCACTACTTTTGCATTAAGAATTCAATTATTTGGATCAGATGCTAAAAATATCTCCGGCTCTGATACCGCATAATCCGACAGGGCTGATAAAATACAAGCAAGAGCGCCTAAGGAAATATTTAGAACGTGCTGCTATGGTTACTCTCCGAGCAGGGGTGAACGCCTCTCCCAGCTTCAAAAATCCTTTAAGAAAAGATGCATATCGCTTTCATCAGTGGCTGGGCTTGACTTTGAAACTATTTCAGAAAAAAAGTTTTGTACTTCTTTGTAAAGAGGAAATGACCCAGCTATCAACTGTGCTGGAAGGTGGTAACTATCTGGGTCACAGTGCTGGCTCTGGGATGACTGATAGGCTAAATCTGGTCACTGGCCTTCCAGAAAAAATGCCACCCAGAAGAAAACGGTCATCTGAGAGATCTTCAAAGCAATAACAGTCCCGCTCCTACGGCACTATTCAACACAAAGCTATTTCCTCTTTTCTAAAGTTACAGAAAAACATGACCTTGAATTGTTGTTGGCTCAGAAAAAGATGGAGTTTAGGAAGAAAATGGAGTTGGATTATTTTGAATGAATTGTTACACTCTTTACCTTAGGAAACTAGATGTTGAGAAACATATTTCGTATTTGTAAACAGCCTCTAAGACCTAGGAATGGGATGAGCTAGGAATGGGAACATAAATAAATACGATAGGAGGATGAAGCAACCCAGTTCAAAACTTCAAAGCTCTAATGGCAGGAGTATTCATGAGAAGGATCACGTTTTAGAAACCGTTATTGACTTTTTCCACTACCAATTAAATTTTCTTTAAAAATCCACTCAAATAAGCAGATTTGAGTAAATACGTTCAAAGCTCAAAATTTACTCAAGAAATGTAGCCTGCTTTTCTGTTAGTCATAGGTCTGAGAGAAGACTGCTGCCTTCTCAAAGTTTAATCATTATTTGCATTCATTCAATGAACCTTCTGTGCATTTTTGAAAATTGTGATTATATGGAATGACTGCTAAAAATGTATTTCACGGGTAGTTGCTGCTTAGTATTCACCCTACTTTAGTGTCCCATAAAATAAATGGCATTGATATTTAATACCAGGGGTGTCTCATCCCACCTGTTAAAAGTTATGGCACATATCTACAACTGAGTGCGATTTTATTGTATCACAGTCTAATGCCCTGATACTGAAGACATTATTAGAAGTACATCCTACTGATTTCACTGGGATTAACAAATTGACCAAAGTGACAGGTACATAGTTCTGCAAGGACCGCTTCTCACATTATTTAATTCCTAGAGGTGTATAATCTGTGCTGGGTATTTGTCTGTGCAGGGTCGTTTGTGAAAGTATCTATTTTTCTCAGTCCATCCATCCCACCTCTATCCTCCAAACTCCAAAGGCCTCAAAGTGTAAAAGGAAATTTTGTTTCCCCACCCACAATGGCCCTGTGAAGTAGGTTAGACTGAGGTCCTTATGTCCCTTGGGAACCCCCCTCCCATTTCCAGGAGTGGTGAGGCAACATGCTCCCCAGCATGGCCCAATGGCCCATGGAGTATTGGGGGGAAATCACTCTGCAGCAGCAGCAACAAAGGTAATTTAATTTAAACAAATGCTCAACTGATTTTTTTCCAATAACCTAAAAGCTGTAGGGAAACATTCTTTTAAAATATTTTAAAATACAGGGAAATTATTTATTAAAACCAGATTAAAAGAAACTATTGAGTATGAAGAGTTTAACTTTTTTCTTATAATTTACTTATATATAGGTAAAGGACCCCTGGATGGTTAAGTCCAGTCAAAGGTGACTATGGGGTTGCAGCACTCATCTTGCTTTCAGGTCAAGGGAGCAAGCATTTGTCCACAGACAGCTTTCCAGGTGATGTGGCCAGCATACGAAAACGCTTCTGGCGCAACAGAACACCGTGACGGAAGCCAGAGCACAAGGAAACGCCGTTTACCTTCCTGCCACAGTGGTACCTACACAGGCGGCAACCATTTTAGGCATGTCCAACTGACGTGCAACTGCTGACACGCATGTCCTTTTGGAACTGGAAAAGGGAGCAATGAGGGCAGAACACGGCGGAATGGTGGCAAGGGTGTAACAAAGCATAACGGGGCATAGCAGGCTTATGCATGATCCACAGATGTGTTTGGGGGCCAGGAATGGAACCACTGTGCAAAATAGTTGCTGTCTGTCCCAGACACATTTTGATGTAAATACGGTTATAATATTAAGTGCGGTATTATGATTTCAGGTGAGACACAACAGTAGAAACTGATGAATACCTAAGTAGTAAACAAACATCTTGCATCCATGTAGAGTTTCTGAATGTAAAAAGCAATAAGAAAGAATAAATTATAGATCTGCTTCTGCACAAAATATCTGGCGCTGAAGTTAGAAACACATTTCCCATCAATATTTGTGCTGGCTTTCTCCTCATGTATTCTTGTGAATTGACATTTTAACCTCATTCAGGTTTGTAATCAAGCCAAGAAAATTCAACTTTGAATGGCATTCATGCTGGCCTAATTTTGGAAGTGGTAGCAGGAGAAAAGGAAAAGTATTATGGATCCTCACATGGTTGCCTTCATAAAACGTTTATAATTATGCACCACCCTCAAAAAGTCACACATAAGTACTGGCTGCCTTTCCAGATCTTCCATCTGCTCTTAATTCCCTAACTTGAAACTCAAACAAGGTGGACTCATTAAATCAAGGCAATTTGAATTTCTGATGAGTAACATAAAGACAAAGTACCATTTTAATCCTTCAGTTAAACCATTTCCCATTTGTTCTTCAAATATTTTCTAAACAAAAGTTCCTACCATTTAAACATGTGGCATTAATATTAATTAATAGAACTTTTTTCTACGCAACAGATCACTGAAAATATTTGCTCACATACATTTTGTACTATAGTATGCTATCTGTTTAGAACAGGGATGTGGGCCCTTCAGACTACAACTCCCATCATCCCTGAGGCTTGTGAGAGTTAGAGTTCAACAACATACGGAGGCAAAGGTGACATTTCATTTCTCTCATCTCTGCCATATCTGACTTGCACTTGCACCAACACTGTTGGCCTTGTGTCAAATTTCTGCACCAGGGCAGCATTTTGCTGCACCAGTTCCACACTTCGACATGTAACACAGTACTAGTATAATGATCCTGCACTTGACCATTTCTGCTTTTTGATTTGAATGGCAAACAGTAGGTCCCAAGAGATCACCTCCTCCCATAACAGCCTGCCCACTTGTTAAAATCAGGAAGAGAATGCCCTGCCCTATGACTTATCCAAGGCCAAAAACATGGCTGGGACAAGGGGTCAGGCTTATTGCTACTTGTCTACAAAAATAAGAAGTTCCTGCTGGATCAGGCTGAACGTCCCATCTAGTCCAGCATCTTGTTCTCATGGTGACCAAGCAGACATCTATGGGAAACCTGAAAGCAGGACCAGAGCACAAGAGCATTTCCCCCTCTTATGGTTTCCAGCGGTGCAGCAATAAAAATGCAAGCACATTTGCAAAGACAAGCAGGTTCCAGTATGGTTTCAAATTGGGTGGGGGACTGCATGTTGGGTCCCTTCCAACACTACAATTCTATGATTCTATGAATTGGAAATCAGAGGCATACTGCCTTCGAAAGAAAGGGGGGGCTTTTCTCTATCTACTTTGTCCATAGGTAAAGGTAAAGGGACCCCTGACCATTAGGTCTAGTCGTGACCGACTCTGGGGTTGCAGCGCTCATCTTGCTTTATTGGCCGAGTGAGCTGGCGTACAGCTTCCGGGTCATGTGGCCAGCATGACTAAGCTGCTTCTGGCGGACCAGAGCAGCGCATGGAAACGCCGTTTACCTTCCCGCTGGAGTGGTACCTATTTATCTACTTGCACTTTGGGGTGCTTTCGAACTGCTAGGTTGGCAGGAGCAGGGACCGAGCAACGGGAGCTCACTCCGTCACGGGGATTTGAACCGCCAACCTTCTGATTGGGAAGTCCTAGGCTCTGTGGTTTAACCCACAGCACCACCCGCGTCCTTTGTCCATACCCAGGCATAATTTTATACACCTCTAATATGTCTCCTTCTACTTGCCTGTTCTCTGAACTAAAAAGCCCCCAAAGTTGCAACCTTTCTGTACAGGGCATTGCTCCATCCCCTTGATTATTTTGCTGGCCCTTTCTGGCCGTTTTCCAGCTCTACAAAATCCTTTTTGAGGTGAAGCAACAGGAAATGCAAACAGTATTCCACATGCAGTCACACCATAGATTTGTAAAATGGCATTATGATATTGACAGCTTTATTTTCAGTTCCTTTCTTAATGATCCCTCGCATGGAATTCATCTTTCTCACAGCTGCAGAACACTGGGTCTATTCTCTCTGAAAGAAGTAAAATAAATCCCTTAGGGCCTGGAGATTTTTTTGAGCCCTGGACAAGAAAACTACTGACCCCAGAAGTGTTGTTCCTCCTTTGGCACCACTCCTGCCTGCCTCTTACTTTTCCCCCAAACATGCTGTACCATAACATCCTTTTCATATCTGCCTAGGACTAAGGCAGTATGACAGCATGAATATTGTTCTGAAGGAAGGAAAACAGAGCCTAGGAACATTGGACATAATTTCATCAGCAAGGAGAGGGATGGCTGGCCAATCCCATTGACCTTGAAATAAATGTACTGAAAAAGAAAACAGAAGCAAAACTTACTGGCAGATGGGAACAGGTTCCTTACTGCATGTTCCTCCATTTTTGCAATATGCCTCGGGACAATCTGGAGGGTGGGAAAATAAGTTACAAAAAAAAAGTTCTTGACATATGCAAAACATTGGACATATTCATTAGACAATATACAATTAGAAGATTTACCATCTAAAGGATAATATTCCATAACTACTTGAGGTAAGCATATATTTTATACTTTTTAAAAAATCCACACACACCCCAAATCCACAACCACACCCTGTTTTGCCTATACAACTTAGCTTACATATTTCAATACATACATACAGTAGTACTAAATGCGCTCAAGCCCCATTTATTTCAATGGGAGAATTAAACACATGACTTTCTTAATTTATAAAGGGCATGGTCCAGCTGACTTCAACAGTACTAAATGGCTGGATCACACAATATTTCTATGTTACCATAAGAAGCCTATTCAGTTTTAGACACAGATCTCTACTATACAATGTAGAAGTGATATTGACTGGTTTACTGAGGCAAATCCTACTTTTCTATCGGTGCTAGCTCTGGGTTTTGAGAGGTCCTTGAGCAAAAGTCCCTCAACGGAACCCCCACCCCCACCCCCTTGCCCTTCATGCAAGTGCTTATTTCTGCCTCTGGACCCAATACACAAAATGGCCCATGAAGAAATGGGAAGTGAGCGAGCCAGCAGTGGCAGTGGCAGTTTCTCCTGCTCACTTCCACGGTTTACTGCTGCTTTCTTTCTGCGCCACAGAGAAATTGCAGCATAGGCCTTGCCTGGTGCCCAGTGATGCTGACCTCTGATGCCGACCCTGTTTTCTATTTTAAGTTTCAAATATCTATGCCTATGCCAACTCATTAGGGTTGTCAGCTTGCAAACCAAAAACTCACCCATACTTTGACTCTAGCACTGAACTGGTAGATTAAGGAAGCTACAGGCTTAAAAATCCCTCTTTCTTTGACCACTCCTCCTTCCTTGTTTTTCTTGTACAGTGGTACCTCGGATTAAGAACTTAATTCGTTCTGGAGGTCCATTCTTAACCTGAAACTGTTTTTAACCTGAGATACCACTTTAGCTAATGGGGCCTCCCGCTGCCGCCACGCGATTTCTGTTCTCATCCTGAAGCAAAGTTCTTAACACGAGGTACTATTTCTGGGTTAGCGGAGTCTGTAACCTGAAGCGTCTGTAACCCAAGGTACCACTGTACCTACTGTGTAGCTTGCTATAGCAAACAAAGGAGATGGAGAGAAGAAAGGAGCTGGAAAACATGGGAGAGAGAAGCCACAGCTGCTTTGTGGTACAGGGGAGTTTATGAGTTGCAACCTGGCAACTCTAATCTCAGACAATTTCACCGCCTTTAATGCGTTTAGTTTTGGTACAGCATGAATTTTCTCTCCCAAATATGTCTAAACACAGTTACACACTCAAAATGCACACAAGCGTTCTCCAAGATAAATTCAAAAACATTTCATTTCAGTGAACCCTTCATGATTTTCCACATCAGTGACTCTGAGGTGGTGGACTCCACCATGCCTGGGAACGCAGCCCGCTTCATCAACCACTCATGTGAGTGGTTTTCTGTAGGCTAAAGAATCCTGCCTGTTTATTGTGAATGAAATTTTGACTAAAAAATTGGCAGACTACCTGAACAGCTAGACTCATCAGGAGCAAAATCAATGCAATCCACAATGCCATCACATCGCCGAGAAACTGGAATACAGCTATTAGTCGATGGACACAACAAAGACCCATTGAAGCAATCTTTAATAGCTAAATGAAAGGAGAAACAAACAAGATGGTTAGAGAGCCTTGTTATTTAGTGATACAACATGGCAACAAGACAAATAGCTGGTTATTCACTTTAACCTTGCAGAAATGTTATAGGGTCTGTTCTGGTTTCTAGTCATCTTTGTGGCAGCCTCTTTAAATCCATATTGTTAGTTTTAATCTATAAAGTTCTAAACTGCTTGGTTCTGGATATGTGCAGGAGTTTAATTTCATTCCTATGCTCCATTGTGTTCTCTAATTTCCCCGTGGAGATCCAGGCATGCTCTGTCTATGGAATATTTCTGACGACAACTGAAAATGTACCTGTTTAGCCAGGCACTTCCCTATCTTTAATATTGGTTCTCAGCATTCCCAGTTTACTGTGATTGATTTTTGAATTTTGTTTTATTGAGCTGGTGATATTGTGTTATTTTATTTATATATGAAACACCTTGGGGTTCCCCCCCCAATGGAAAGTATATAAATTATCAGTATGTGTGAGTGTGTTTGTATATTATTACAAGAATAATAGATAAATAATACTTGACAGAGCATGTGACATATGTTCAACACTCTCAAAATATGTGTCATGTGACTGTGTGTACAAGAATTCTCAACAGATGCTCCAGAAGTGTTTATCTTTCCAGTGGAGATGCTTCAAATACTAGCCCTTAAGGCCATTCTGTACAATGAATGTACACAGTTTGACCACTCAGCAGTTGATGACCCAGTGGACTGACTCCATTGAAAAGTATGGTTTGAAACATCTCTGCATATTGTATGGCATGTGTGGTGGCTCCCTGTTTGCGGAATGCTCTCCCCAGGGAGGCTGGCTGGTGCCAGCATTATATATCTTTAGTTGCCAGGCAAAAACTTTCCTCCATACCTAGGCCATTGGCCTTTAACTATCTTGGGCCTTTTAGAAGTGGGCGAGATGTTTTTAATGTATTTCTTTCCCCCCTTGGTTGTTTGTTTTTTAAAAATGTTTGGCTCTTTGGGTTGTCTTGGGGAAGATAACGTGACTAACAAAATTAATAAATTAAATTAAATTTAAAATGTGATGGTTGTTTCACATATGCAAATTCTTGCTTGATGTTTCATCCACAATGCAATAAATATGCATTTGTACACCCTGTGAGGTAGGTTTGGCTGAGAGGCAGTGGCTGGCTCAAAGTCACCCAGTGACCTTCATGGCCAAGTAGGGGTTCAGACCCTGGTCTCCCAGGCCCTAATTCAACACTCTAACCAGTAAGTACAACACACTGGTGAGCTCTCTCTCTCTCCCTCTCTCCCATGGCTCTAGCTTGCGGTTGTATGGTACTTGGTAGGCCCTGAAACCTCGATGGTGACTGGCAAGAGATCTGTCTGTTTTATTTTGTAGGTACTGTATGCTTTGCTTTTTCAATATACAAAATTAATCACACTGTTCAAAAAAGGAACAAGAATATAACTTGCATTTCAGGACTAGAGATGTGTATGCTGTATGCCAGAGATGATTTTATTTAACTTAATATTGTAACTATTCAGCTAGATGAAAATAATTACACATTGTCTCCATGCAAGAGAGTATTTATCCCAGTACCAATAAATCACCAAATATTCTAAAATGTTCTATTTTGTGTTGCAAAAATTAAAAAATACTGTGCTTGCAAGCAAAAAAATATCAAATCTATCCTGTTTCCCCCCCTAAAGCTGTATACTGCCATGCTGCAGCATTCCACTATAATCTCTAAGATCATCTAACGTCAAAGAACTCTAAAGGGATAATCTTGGAGGAAATGCATAAGCCTCCAACTAATTCATGATGGGATCACTGATCAACAGGATGTGACCCGAATGCCTGTGCTTAGTCTTCCAGAAACTAACAGCGTTCTATCATTAGAGCTACTATAACTAATGAAATGTTCTGTAGTATTGTCTGAGATTATTATTTTTCAGTATCATTGTTTAAGAGACTATGGACAGATTTCTTCCCACCCCAATGGTATTGTTGGTTGACTAATTTCACATTCAGGAGAATTGGTCTAAGAATGGAATAATAATTTTTTAAAAACCAAGGAAATGACAAATGTATGCACAGCTACAAAGGCCTGATATCATTTATCCATTCAAAGCCAGGGCATTACTAACAAATTCTGAAAGTAGCTGCATCAGCAAATAACAATGGGGTATGCCCACTTCAGCAACAATACAATCTCTTTAATCGTATTATTACATACGAATGCAACAGCATTACTACAGGAAAGTGCTGGGCAACTATGAATAGGCAGAGAGTCCTGCTTGTATTTCGGGGCTTTCATACCCACAAGGAATGGCTGGGTGGTTGAGGGCAACTGTGTTAATTCAAGAATAACTACAGTGAAATCACCATAAATTCACCAAATGACACCGAGAGCTACATTAGAGACAGGTATCTCAAGGTATTTCATGTGATTCAAATTTTGAACACAGAGCAGAAAAAACCCTATTCAAAATAGCAGATAGTAAGTCCCATTTGACGGATCTAGCAATCTGAATTTACAGCAGATAATTACTGAACATGAACTTTGTGACTACATAATCTTTGAACCTTCTGACCACAACTTGTATCACCCCATAATGTCACATCTCAGAGTTTCAGACAGATCCCACACAGAGGTAAATCAAATATCCCTTAGCTTGACTGAACTCAGCATTTTAGCAGCAAACAATAAGATTTAATGAATTAATTATTTTGACTTTGATTAGTTTGGAGAGTTCACCTTTCAGTAGGATTAGTTCAATTAGCTCAATTTATGAGGACTACTTGATTTTTAGTTAGTTTTTTTCAGTTAGTTTGGTTAATATGAACTGATCAGATTCATTAGTGCTGAGGTACGATTTCAGAAGTATTCAAAAATCATTTTGAAGCAAGAAAAAACAGTGGTGCAAACCCACTGTGGGACACATTTTTGCCAATGATTTTGACTGCCTTAATTGGTGAACTTCCAGAGTGGAATTATGGAATTATTAACTGAGAGTATGTGACAGTTTTAATTGTTCATAATTGTTCTTAAATATTTTTATTGTATTTTTATTGTTGTTTACATTTATGATTCCCCCTTTTCACTTTGTGTAATCTCCATAAAGAATCCTTTATTTAGCTGTGATTAAGATCTTTAATCCATATTGATTCTGCATATGAGACAATTTTTAGAATAATACTATAGCATTTAAAATATTAAACATTATGCTTCTTTAAAAGTAAGTATGCTCCTAAAAGAATCAGTTCCTCATCCATGATCACTAAACACTATCCAAACAAGCAAAACATTATTGTAGTGTGTGTGTAAAATGGAAGTATGGTGAGAATGAAAAGCATAATGCACACAACAGAAAAATGAAAATTATTTCAGCATTTAATTACAAAAATAAAAACCATATAGTATCACAATTACAAGCAATATATTTCAGCAGCTAAATACAGTGGTACCTCAGGTTAAGTACTTAATTCGTTCCGGAAGTCCGTACTTAACCTGAAACTGTTCTTAACCTGAAGCACCACTTTAGCTAATGGGGCCTCCTACTGCTGCCGTGCCACCAGAGCACGATTTCTGTTCTCATCCTGAAGCAAAGTTCTTAACCTGAAGCACTATTTCTGGGTTAGCGGAGTCTGTAACCTGCAGCATATGTAACTTGAAGCATATGTAACCTGAGGTACCACTGTACAGGAATATTTTAAAATTCCACCTAAATGTTAATAACAAAGGGGACAAACTCTGAAGGGATAGCAAGGGAAAGTTTGGGATTTGACTCTTTCCAAGCACTAATGCAACAGAAGGGTTGTAAGAAGTCAAACTAAACACAATCATTTTGATAAGTTATGGTTTCCGTATATCAACTATGTAAATAGAAATGATGTTAATGTAAGACATCCAGCCACTCAGGCTTAAGGAGAGATTATGTAACAGATAGCTGAAGCCTTCACAATGCACTTAATAATTTAGTTATTTTACTATGTCCCCGCTCAATTTTTCTTTTCACATGCAATTGATATAGACATGTAACACTCTACAAGTTTTGTTGGACTTGATCGATATTACTTTACTACAAATTAAAAAAACATTATATTAAAAAAATAACGAGGGGAGCAGATGCACCTCACCAGGAGGTGCATTCCGTAAGTGGGGGACCAGTACTGAGAAGGCCCTGACATCAGCTAGGCAGCACTTAGCGATGGCACCAACAGCCTTCTAAGGACACCAAACACTTATATAGGGGTAGGATAGGTTTCTGAAATAATCAGATGGCCCCAGTAACCACAAAGACAATCCTGTAGGGAACTGTGTACAGTTTTACCCTAAGTATTTACAGGAATGCTCAAACCTAGAAGGAGACTTTGGCTATTTTTGTTGTTTTTATGGATACTCAAGGAAAGTTTGTCACAGACAGATCCAAATTGCTACAAGTTTCTCAGCAATCTATCACCTGATACAGTTATTCTGTGTGCAGAAACATCCTCCTTTATGTCAATTGTTGGTAAGGGTTAGGCATCTGAGTCCGCCATATGTGACTATTCAGAACGAGGGACTGCTCAGGAATGAGGTGTGAGCAGCTTTTATTCTCTGCATATAGTTAAGATATTGGCAAGGACTTAACTGTAACTCTAGAATTCTCTGGCTGTTTTAATGTTTATACTTAAGTTGCATTTCTTGCTTTGCAGTTAATGAATATTGCATGCAGTCCAGGTTCTCTGATAGTTAAAACTGACTTTTGTGAGGGACAATTAACACCATCCTATTAATGTTTCATGATGCTAATATGACATTTATGTTGGATCTTGAATGCTAATGAAGTTTTTGTGGGTGCAACTATATTTGTTTCCACCACAGGGGATGGAGGTAGGGGAAAACAGACTCAGCCCTTTAAAAATAAAATAAAATTCATTAACACTTTGTCTGTCTTTCAAGGCTTATAGGGATACAACCCAGATCCTATTAATGGCAGAATAAAGGACAGGAAAATCATTTTTCAGTCATTGCTGTCAGCAGTGAAGCCACACTCTACTTGGGCAAATGAGCAATGTATACCTACCTACCATTAATTCAATTTTTATTCCTTCTCTGTTTTAAATCATGCAGTTTTTAAAAAATAAAATAAATAAGTGAGATTATATCCTGTTTGTAAGAATTTGGGATGGTGGAAGGACTGGCTAAGTACAACATTTGTAACCATAAGCAGTAATTTCATGCTTCTGGAAGACAGAGCAGGAAATAAAATCCACAATATTAATCGTTATAATGCAACATTAACATATATACCCTACTATCAAGCTCTTCTGTCAGCACTGCTGGAATCCTCCTGTCTACACAAATCTTTAAATCACACATGGCAAGAATTTTGTGGTGGCAGTAGTAGTGGAGATGAGGGTTTACAAAGATCTGAGTGAAAGATTTTCTGATTGCCTCCCTTTTCATTCTGGATTTAAGTTTTATCTCTACAGAACATATTCAACTACACCACCCCAGTCTAGTGCCTGGTCTGGGAAAGGAATTTTCACTCAATAAAAACTGGGGCTCAAAACTCAGAAAAGGATCTAGGTGGCTTGCGGTACAGATCAGGAATTTATAACAGGAAGGGAAACAATATGCATTAAATGATAGGAGCCACATGGCTTGCTAGTTCAGGAGAGATAACGTAAAACACACACATGTAGCAATGTTTTATGTCTGCTAGCCCTCATGACAGTCGCAAACATTTAATACAAATGTGTAGCACGTTAATACTAAAAAGAAATAGAACATGGTATATTGCTTTTCAGTAGATTACAGCATACTATTTTTATATTTTTAATAGGACTTTTCCCCAGGTAAATGTGCACAGGATTGCTGCCTAACAGTGTAATCTCTATATAAATTTACACACAATTAAGTCCCATTGAATTTAACAAGGCTTACTCCTAGAAAACTGAGTTTAGAATTGTAACCCAGATCTATTAATATGATGAGATTTTCTTATTTGTGCTCTCTTGCAGAAACATGAGCAGAAATAAGTTCTATCTGTAAGTGCTATCTCATTCACTTCCATGAGAGGCAGCACAAAGGGATTCATAAAAATAGCTGCGCCTTCCCCTGAAGTAAATGAGCAAGTCCGCTCATACAAGGAGATTTATGCACCCATTTGTATATATACAGAGCTCTGGAGTGAGGTCATCTTTTCTTTTCTTTATTCGTCATTTTTGAACCAACAAAATTGCCATACATGCAAATGGGCTTACCTCCAGTGCCAGTACAGTGGTACCTCGGGTTACATACGCTTCAGGTTACATACACTTCAGGTTACAGACTCCGCTAACCCAGAAATAGTACCTCAGGTTAAGAACTTTGCTTTAGGATGAGGACAGAAATTGTGCTCCGGTGGCACGGCGGCAGCAGGAGGCCCCATTAACTAAAGTGGTGCTTCAGGTTAAGAACAGTTTCAGTTTAAGAACGGACCTCCGGAACGAATCAAGTACTTAACCCAAGGTACCACTGTATTCCAAATATACTGTATAAACAGTATTTTAAATTAAATTAGCTCTTAACTCTTAATTAAAATTAAATATTAAATTAACTCCCAGTGGGCATACATATGCCTCTACTAGGTCTTGCTAGTAACTGAGGTGCATACCTTATTTTGGTTTTTCATCTCTTATAAAATTATCTTAACTATTTTGAAACTTCCATCAGTCCAAGAATGCACACACGTGCGCACAAATATGTCTTTATCACGGGTATTCAACCCAAATGGTTTAAACTCAAGGAAGAAATTTGTTATATGCGAGGGTATCATGGAGCCATGCCTTTAATTTTTCATCACCTAAAAGTCAATTCTACTTCTTAATAACATCAGAGGGCAGGGAAATGACAGTGTTCTTGAAGTTACAAACATGAGTTTGACCAAGCTGCGGGAGGCAGTGGAAGACAGGAGTGCCTGGCGTGCTTTGGTCCATGGGGTCACGAAGAGTCGGACACGACTAAACAACAACAGTGGGCAGGGGCTTAAGTAAAAATAAATAAATCAAACATTACCCATAGAATCATAATATTTAACATTGATTTTGGGTTGTAGTTTTTGTATACAATGAACTTACGACAATTGGCTTCATCTTCATTGAACCTACAGTCGGCCACACCATCGCATCTCAGGAGTGATGGGATACACGACTTGTTAGCACACTGGAATTCTGCTTCCTTGCAATGTCTCGGGGAGCCTGTGGTAGGTTGCTCAGTAGGGCAGGCCATTTCATCAGTCCCATCAGTGCAATCTTCCACTCCATTGCACTTTGCAGAAAGAGGCACACACTGCTTTATGTAGCTGCATGTGAAATTGTCACTGCCACAGATCTGAGGTTGTGGTACAATTGGTCCTAGGGGGAAAGGATGTGAAAAAGAATTTCAATTATCAGATGACCTGCTTGAATTACAGGGCCAGGGAGCCCCCTTACCTTTTCAGGGAGCTTTCTTACCCTATCAGCTACTGTTTTCAGAAATCTGCAGAGTGAACTTAGGCTCCACACTTACATGGGAGTAAGTTATTTCTCACTGAGTAGGCATGCTTTGAATTAGTTTCAGCTTTTTAACCACTTCTTTCTGGAACAATGCATCTGACATAGGAGATATTGAGTAAAAGGTAAGATTGCTGCAACTTGCTGCACAAGCCTATGCATTTATATCTACAAGAAAATCCCACTGAATTCAATAGGGCATACTCCCAAGTAAGTATTTTTTTGGCATTGTAACCTTAATTTCCTTTATAATCACGGGCAGTCAAACCTTCTTTTTCTTTTTCTCTTTTTTGTACTTCTGAAAAAGAGTCATCCTCTTTGCCTTGAATAATGAGAGTGTTTAACTCCTTGGCAGAATTAGGGCCTAAGTATTTATGCCATTCTGACAACTTGCTCTTTGGAAAAAGAATTTAACAGAGGTCAGGATGCATAAGGACCAAGGCTATGATTCAAGCAAGCTTATTTAGAAGGAGGTTTGAGAAAGAAATCAATTGGAGTACATCAAAATAAATGTGTTTAGGATTGAGAGGCCAATATAGTTAAGATTGAAAAGTGGTGGTCCTGAGATTCAGTGAAGAAATATCTGATGGTTGATCAAATTCTTATCTCCATAAATCCAGTCCAACGCTATACAATAAAGACTTGGTTTTTTAAAAATTGTTTGCATGTTTCATTAACATTAATGATCCAGTATTTCTTCTAGCACCAAACTTTGGCTGGAATTAGTTAGATCTTACTGTTGACACAGCTAACACAGATATATGCTATGGTATTCTTTGGTTCCTGGAGCAGAAAGGCAGTAATAAACATTTATATATAGTCTAAATGAAATGTTTCAATTTAGAAAAAATTGGAAGTATAACACATTGCTGTTTATTATGTGAGATAAATGAGGTTCTCCCCCTTCAGGATATTTTTAAGTATCAACATCTCAGGTAATAAACATACCCATTCACTCCTTCTTTGTAATTGCACTATCCTAAAATGGTATTAAGTATAGCATGCTACTGCCAATTTGCCATTCAAAGTGGACAATGATGCAACTTCTTCTGTGAGTGATGGTGCCCCATTGTGATGGTCTGGGAATCGGATTTAGAGGCTGAACCTGAGGAATCCCAGCCTGCACAGAAGTCCCCACCTCCAGAACCAGGTGAGCTGAGGCTGGGACTTGAACCTGAAGGGTTCTCACCTGTGCCAGATCCTCAGGAGCAGACACCAGCTGAGTCTGTTCTGGCTCCAGAGGTGATCGAGGACCCATTGCCTGCAGGTGCTCCACTCTCAGTCCCGCCAGGTTGCCTCTGGGTCCAGTAACCCTCCAGCCTCTCCTGAGCTACAGAGGCTCAGGGCAGAGAGGAAGAGGGAACTAAGTTCTTGCAGGAGGAGTGCTTGCCTCCAGGCCAGGAGAGGCAAGTCACATGTGGACCAGGGCCACCCTATGCCTCCGGGCAGATAAAAGCCAGCCAGCCCAGTCCCAGGTTGCGGGAGCAACGTCGTTGGAAACCTGTTCCTGCCTGCACCCTGTCCTGCTCTTCTGCCAGAGTTCTTGACCTCACCCAACTCCTTGCCTTGGACCCCGCTTCAGCCTTGACGCACAGCCTCCATACCACACCCTTGACCTCGGACTGGACTCGGACCATGCTGCATGGTAAACCCCCGGAACCAGCACACCCATTAAAAGAGCTACAATACTATTTATTCTATTTTCATACCCTTTACTCAAGCACCTCAGCTCAATGTGCAGAGTTCTTGCCCATCCCATTTTAGCCTCACAACTAACTCGTGATGCTGGCCAAGCTGAGAGAGAATGACGGGCCCAAGATCGCTCAGAGAGTTTCATGGCTGATGAGGATTTGAACCTTGGTTTCCCTGGGCCCTATCTGACACTCTAAGCATTTATACCACATAAAATCTAAAACCCAAGGGCTCATTTTCTGTGACATTCTGTGACACAATACTTCCATAGAGGAGTGATCATTGTAACCAAAACACAGAGGACACAATCCAGGGAAAGTTTAGCACGCTGGTGATGCACTGTGAACTAAGTACAGGAAGTTCCAAAATCCCATTAATTTCAGTGGGACTTTGGCATAGTTAACTTTCTCCTGTGTGCACTGTGTATATACCAACAAAGCAAAATTATATTTTAAAACCACCAAATTCTGCTTTGATAAGAACCAACAAACTCTGATGACTGTACCCATATTTACCGAAACAATGTGAATTTCTAATGAATTTAAGAGAAAAATGCTGCTCTTAAGGCCTTTGTCAAGAAAACATATGTTAGGGGTGTGCATTGGCTCTGCATGGGCCAACTAATGAGGTGAACTGGGATTTTTTGCTGCCTTCCTGAAGGGCAATGTCAGGGTGCTCACAAAACCTTGTGTCGTTCTGTTGCTTTGTTTCTGGACTTTTTTTATATTGTATAGTTCTGTGTTTTACTATATATTTTTTATATTTCTCTAGCTTTTCTGTGGCCTTTGCTTTTTTTGTTAAAGCATAGCAGTGGAGGATTTTTAAAGAAACGACAACCCCAAAAGCTTCATTGCAGGTTGCTTTTTTTAAAAAACAAACAAACATTGCTCTATTTTAACAATAAATAAACAAATTGCTAATCAGAACTCTACAGGCAGCATTCCAGACAGTCTTATGTTGTAAGATGTACTAGAGATGAAAAGCATCATGAAGAGGAGGCCACACAGAGGATACATAAACAATAATTCTAGCACAAATGGCTTATGGAGGGGGAACCAGGAGGTTCCACCTTGTAATGCAGAACTGAAACTACAACGCTTAAGAGCTGACTCAGAAAATTCCTAGTATGGCAAACCAGACGAGCCAACATTTATTCATTTAATTTCATAAAATTTATGCACTGCTTGATATAAACAAAAAACTCGAAGTGGTTTACAAAAAGATAAAACAATTAAATCACAAAAAATACATTACAGGAAGCCTTCTGGATAGCACAAAAAACTAGTGGAATGGGAAAGCTGGTGTGATGGTTCAAACTTTTAAAACATGTACAAGCATGAATACACATCACTTGGCCACTTCTTAATTGTTTTAAGGTGAGAAAGAACAAGACTCCCACCCATCCCCTGTGCTTTTCCCTACTCATGAAGGATTATGGAGGGAAATGAATCATTTCTCCCACTAAAAGCTTCCGGACCTATTTATCTGCAATTTGGCAGGTCTAATACAGTCTTAATGAGCTGCCATGTAATAAATAATATAGTTTTTATTTATACCCCGCCCAACTATTCCATCAATTTTGGTCAAGGAAAACATCATAGCTGTTTTTAGATTCCCCATTATGGTGAATGGGGGCCACAGAGTTTTAGATTATACAGAGTAGCCTGGAACCCAAACCACAAAATGAAGTGATGAGACCACAAAATAACACAGAAACAGATCTGAATCTTAAAGTGTTTAAATCTACAGATACAACAGAAATCCTGTGGCTGTGTCCAATGCTAATATACGTCAATGGTTTCTGTGATCCCCAAAGAAGAGCACAGGCTCCTAACACATCAGAGACTAGAATATTTTCATACAGCTTTGTACCATTATAGTAGTTTGTTGCTGCTACTAGTGGGATACAATATTGTGCTTATATGTTACGAGGGGTGGGGGAGTACAGGAAGCTATTTTGTGTGTTATTGTTTTCCTCTCTCTTAGCAAAGAATTATGGCTGGTTTGGAAGTTACACTACTAAATGCATCATTTCACTTGGGCGTTAGAATTGCCAGCAATTGCTGATCACAGTATGCCTAACTCCTCGGTAGGCAGTTGGCAGGTTCTCCAGATGATTTGTGCCCTCACTAGTAGCCAAAGCAATGAAGTCATGAACTAGGCTGGCATGCCACTGAACTCTGATCTGACTCTCAGGGCCTTAGCAACACTTGGAAATTACATCCTGTTAGTTACAACCTTTCAGGTTAAGAACAGCTGACTGACTGATGGCTAAAAAAGACATCTCTGTCTGCAGAGAGTACTTCCCAGTGGCTCCTCAAAAATGTCTTCTAGCAGTAGGGGTGGTTTCTAGGCATGATGCAAAAAAATTATAATCCCCTCTTAAATTATGAAAATCCTGTGCATGATTATGTGGTAGTAAGTCCCACTGGGTTTAGGATTGCAGCCTTAGGATTGAATAAGTGGTTTGTTTCCAGATACCCTTTTCTTCTAGCTGCCCTAAAGACATTTGATTTCAATATTAAATAATAAACATTGATAAAGTACTTTCAAGTGTTGAAAAAATTTGATATCAGCAAAGGGACAAATTTCCTTGGTCAGGATTTGAATTATTTCCCACAAATATCAGAAAAGGGGGAAGAGTAAGATGCACATTAAGTCAATATAATAATTACTAGACCCAGGGTGCAGTCCTAATGCCAAATCTGCTGGTATATCATCAGCTGAGCCGGGAGGTTTCCAGCTCAACAGGGCTACACTAACTTAAGTTCTCAGCCAGAAAAACACTGGTGTATCTCCTGCAAGTCAGCTCAGCCAGGACCCATGTGGATCTTAAACCAGTGCAAGCCCTGGAAAAGCAGTGTGGTGTGGGTGTGGCAGGAGGGAAGGGGACTTAGGCTACAGTACATCCAAACCCATTCAGCAAGATGAGTGATCTGGGAACCAGACAAAAAGAGTGGTGTAACTCAAACACTATTTAAAAGTTTGCTTTCCCTCTCCCAGGCTTAGAAGAAAAGGAAGAGTTTGGACTTGATATCCCGCCTTTCACTCCCTTTAAGGAGTCTCAAAGCGGCTAACATTCTCCTTTCCCTTCCTCCCCCACAACAAACACTCTGAGGTGAGTGGGGCTGAGAGACTTCAGAGAAGTGTGACTAGCCCAAGGTCACCCAGCAGCTGCATGTGGAGGAGCGGAGACGCGAACCCGGTTCCCCAGATTACAAGACTACTGCTCTTAACCACTACACCACACTGGCTCTCAATATACAGTACCTGCTCAACCAACAGCAGCCCTACTTCTGAACAGAGTGTGGATCTGGCATATTTTGCCCCCACTTAATTTATGATGGCTTAATTCATGCCACCTTCTTGTGCTTACGATTGCCCTCTCATCCTCTTGAACAAATAGGGAAGGCACTTTTGAGGCAGCATTTAGCACTACTTGAGCACAATTAAAAAAACTAGAGTGTGTGTGACAATGCAGAAGTACAAATGGATAAGCAATGACTAACAAAGCAAAAGCAAATCCAGTTTTTTTTAAAAAAAACATTTGGAGGAATCAAACAGGGAGATATTTTCTTATTGACTGCAAGCTAATCTGTTCAATAGGATTTACATCCATATGTGTGCTTAGGATTTCATCCCATAAAAGGGAATTTAGACACACTATTTATTCTTAAGAGCTTTTTCTGATCAAGAGAAATCTGCAGATCCAGAACTGCAATTAACAGCAAAATCCTGTGAAATAAATAGTGAATTTTCAATTATTCACTAGACCCTGAATTTCTATCCCTGTTTAGACTGTAGATACTCAAATTAAACAGATATGAAAAGAACAGTGCTCTTCTGCAATGCTGAATAAATCAAAATTATACCAGTTAAGGCTCCCAGCATAAGAAGACTCCCAGCTGTATTGAAACCCCAAAGCAACAAAGTGTTAGCATTCCATGTGTACCTTCATTTGCAGGAAAGAACTGATCTCTACAAGGACAAGTATCATACTTGACTGATCATTGCAATGTTCACAAAGTCAAACTTTCAATGTTTATGGGCTTCCTGACAGGGTTGTGAATTATCATGAGTGTTCACCAAAGCATTAAACAGACTACTGATGCCTATAATTCAGGGAGCGAGTGCCCAAGGTCTTGCTTTTGGTCTATAAAGGAATAGGTAATCTAGTTCTAATCTACCCCAGAGGCCATCTGCTTGGGAAACATTAGAGTTTGATGGGACAGCATAGGCTTCCTGACTCACAGACAAATTCAAAGTGTTCTTCTTGCTCATGTTTCTGAATTCCCCCTCTAGATTGCATTTATGAAACAAAGCTGCTGTTGTAACAAATTGCCCCACACCTCAGCAAACAATCTCTAACAGTGCTTGAGAGCATTTGAGATAGAATGGGACTCCAGATGTCCATACCTGAATCTAGACATAGAAGCTGTTACTAACAGGAGTGGCCAATACAATCTTTCCTTCATTTTGTAGACTTAAAGAAGAGATCAGGGAATGGAGCCGTCAAAAAAGGAAAGCAAGTAAACTGGCTACCCAGTTTTGATAGTCCAATTGTGAAAAGCAGACTTGTGAAAGCAGAATTCCAACTCCCATTCAAGTCCCTCTGAATTTCCCTTTTGCTTTCATTCTGTTGCAGTGCAAGAAGAACATGAACTCAATTCCAGGGCCAGAGTCAGAATCTGACATCTTGGGCCAGCTGCCAGGATCCCAACACCCTGGCAGGGCTCCCTGATGATGCTTACCTTGGGCTCTCCTTTAAAAGTAAAACAAAAAACACACTTCAATTTAGGCAATGGTACAAGCCTAAATGTCATTTAAATTCCTACAATGGCCTAGAGTGGCATATATGCCCACTAGACCACTTTGATTGGCCACTTTGAACTGGCACTACTACAGGTATCCATATAATAAGAACTTGATTGCTTAGCACGACATCACTTACATTTTGGAATTCCCTGCCTATTGAGATCAAGCAGGTGCCTTCATTCTCCTCTTCTCAGCTCCTGAGAAAAATCTTATTGTTTCTAAGCATCTACCCAGATGCATACAAAGTTGAGGTGGTTTTAATCTGTTTAGTACTTAGTTAAAATACTAAAAGTACATTTTAAAGTATGGCTGTGATTTCCCTCCCCCTTGATTTTACTCTTTTATCTAGTCAGTGAAGGAACAGGCTTGCTGGAGAGCACTTTGTCCAGAACACCCTAAACACAAAGCTGGCCATGGCTAAATTTACACAGACATAGTTCTAGCCCAGTTTTCATTTTCCAAATCATCTCCAAAATCAAGTTTTATTTTATTTCACTATTGATTGCATTAGGTTTGTATGATTTGCCCAGAGGATTTTATTCCCCCCCCCCCATGTTACATATTGCAATTCAGCATTGCAGTAGCTCCAGGGACTAGGACTGAAGCTAGGCAGTCAAGGACTGAAATAAGAACTGCAGTCTGAGCTGTTACTATTGTGCAGTGATGTTTTGTCTCCAACCATCAAAGGAAAGAAGCCCAGAGGACTATTCCCAGGTATGTGAACTGAACACTGCAATCCGTTGTTCTACTTCTTCCTGTTATTGTTAGCATTGTTGTGTTGGGGTAGTAGGAAAGATCAAGGATCAAGCAAGCCTTTCAAATACAATTGACCTCTATTGCTAATATATCTGATATAAACCCCACCCATGACCCACTACAGCAAACTACAGGAGCTCAAGAGGTTCAAAAAGCACACTTTGAACAGTGTCTCTACCCTCCAAATACATAACAGGCAGCTGAGCGCTCCAAGATTCCAGAAAGTACAATGTAAGAAAACGCTAGAAACCACACTATGAAATGCTCCCTATTATGAACAGTAACTAAATACATTAAGGCTGAACATGACTCAGCACTACAATTTCAAATATACAGCAACTCAGTAGGTCTGTAACGGCAAAACTCATGTTGAAGAGAACAATATTAAGAAGCATCAGCAGATGACAACACTCAGTTTTACAATGAATGAAGTACTGAAGTTACTCTGGCATTTTACTGGAAGGACACAAGATCATACTTTCTCACGAACATTTTTTTTAAAAAATGGCTTGGGGAGGCAGCATTCTAGCAAAATTCCCCCAGTCTAATGAGGTCTTGCTGTTTAAGAAAAAAATAAAACCTCTGGTGAACTTAAGAAGTTGATAATGCTTTATTGCTTAGAGCTACCAACCAGCTAAATTGTGATTGCTTCCATTTAGAACATGTTGCCCTGGGAAACCTAAAGTAATTAAAGTGAGGCTGGAGAAGTAATAATGCAGAAAGAAAGACAAAAAGTCTGCAGCAACAAAGCAATCCTTTAAGGGAAGTGAACATTACAAGAAAAGTGTGACAGCAAGTTCTCATATTATTCCTTTATCTTGAGTTGAAAAAAATGTGGAACAAAGCTAAGTGCTGTGTGCAAAACACACACAAATCCATTTTTAAAATGCAAAGCTTTTATACAAATATATGAAGAAAAATATGGGGAAAGGGGAGAAGAAAGTGTGCTTTACCTAAAAGGAAAAAAGTTAAGGAGCTGTTGCTTTTCATCAAAGAGAGACAGTCCGTCCCCTCTAATTGAGCAGAATTGGCTGTAGACTCTTCCTGCCTATTTAAAAAAAAATGAATGTAACTAATTTTATTCCATAATAAGCCTTGATTAACTGGGAATGCTCTATGCCTGTTTCCTATCTGTACGTTTTCATGAGATCACAGTGCAAACTAAAGCTGGGCCAAGAATCTCTACCTCACTTCACTTTTGTGGGACCTTTTGTCCCATGTGAAAATAGAAGAGGGATATTTGGAGGCAACGTGGGTGGGTGGGGAGGGAGAGAAGATTACGAATGTCTAAGGGGTGGTCAGTGGAGGCACCTATTATTTCCCTCAAAAAACTGAGCCACTGGGAGCGCCACATCATTCCCGGGGCATTCTCTCCTAGGAATGCAGATGAACAGTCAAGCTGCTTGAAGAGGTGTGGGCTCTCTTTTTTTCAAAAAAAGAGAAGAGAAGAGAAGAGAAGAGAAGAGAAGAGAAGAGAAGAGAAGAGAAGAGAAGAGAAGAGAAGAGAAGAGAATAGGAGGGAACAAACATCTTGTTATTTATGGCAAGACCTAAAATAAGGTTACCAGACGTCCCCATTTCCCAGGGACAGTCCCCAGATTTACAAATCAGTCTCCTAACAAAGTCAGTCGAAGTTGAAAAGTGTCCCCGGATTCATTGGGAAAAACCTGGTAACCTTAACCTAAAAGTATTTAAATTCACTCACCTCCAAAAAGTAATCTTCATTGGGCATTTTTATCCAGTTCAACACAGTAGGGCAGCTTAGTTAGTTACAGCAATAACATTAACAAGTAAATATCAGAGTCAAGGTCATAGCACAAAGGATCTACAGACACTGGTGTTCTATATTATCATTATTAATTTCATTATTTAAATATAATGCCACCTTTATATTTACATTTACAAATATTATTTACAAATATTATTTATTTGTGTAGCCGAAATCATTACAAAACAAATATTTACGTTTGCTGTTACTAGCACAGGCAGAGTTTCTCAGACTTGTATTCTGATGCTGCTGGTGTTTTCACATTGGAACTTGTGAGCAGTGATCCAAACCAAGAAACAGCTGCAATGCCATATCCATAATTCAAAGGTCTTCTAACATAATACACCATCGTGTTGGTGATTTACTGATCTCTCATTGTGGCACCATACCACCGATGTCAACTAGAGTGAATGTCAACCAAACCCGCATCAGTTGGTTTTTGCTGCCAGACTAACAAGGACAAAATCATGCAATTTTTGAAGCAGTTTGAGCAAAGGTTATGCACACAGTAAACCTTGGATTTATAAGGCTGTCAGATTTGACCTATCATCATCTAAAATATATATACCTGATTCATTAACAACCCTTCTGAGGCATAAAGTCCCTGACTGGGTTGAGTTTAAAAAGTTTATTCTTAAATAACTCCCCTTGAAATCATTGCATTTTAACAGTTCCCAACTTTGGCTGGAAACATGTATTTTCAGCTTCATATCCATAGAAGTGATTGTTAATAACCAAGGTCACAAGGTTATGGTTGAAAATAGCAATACAAAGTCAATTGTGATGCATGTGAACTACGCTGTAGAAATTAAAACAATTCTTTGTTTTTTTCACAAGTGCAAAAGTAGTGCTGCACCACAAATATTTCAAGTTCATATCAGTATGCTGCTTCTTTCCCACAAGATATGTTTTTATCATCACTGACAAAAGAGGCATTGTTTTAAACATGGGGTTAAACAACTAATGGAGAGAGAGAGGTGTTTTGCAACTGGAGGTCATAATTAGAGCAGAGCAACTAGTGGTATATTATTCATGAGCATATTTTCCAGCACTGCTATCATTTTTCACTTAGCCATAAGTGCCACAGTTGCCATCTGCTTATTGCCAATCACACACAAAATAGTCTTCTTAAACATGGAGAGTTAAACAAATGACTATTTGCACACAGCTGCCTCATTTACATTCAAATAAAGGCATTTACCTGGGTGATCATATCCCTATAAAAAAGAATGAATTTTCTATAATGTGAACTACCTTCAAGAGGCCAAACTAGACATAATAATAGCAGATCAGGCTCTTCAAATGCAGATCTGCCCTCATCAGATATAAATCCAGAAGACAAAGACAGTCCAGGATAAGGAGCAACATGACAGGTGATACGCAAATTCTTGTTGGTTAGCATAAAAAGCTGTAACACCACAGAGCTGTATTGCTGATAGGTAGATACTCAGACCATGGAAATACAAGTGGTAGAGAGGGCTCTGTGTGATGTCATTTCCCCTCCTGTCCTGGACAGAAAGAAGCAAATAGTACTTCCTGTTCCTCTCTCTCTTCCTGTGACCAGCCATAAGAACAGGCATACCCTGTCCTTGCTCCAGCTCAGGCGGATGCCTGAAGCTGGTTATACTGTAAATTTGCATATTTTGCCTGCTTAGTTTTTACTGCTGTCAAATAAAAGCAAGATTATAAGTAAATTATATTTTTATATTTGTTGCCTGATTCTTTGGTAAGAAGCATGGTAAGAAAGGGAGAGCCAGCTTATTTCATACCTGAACTTGCTCAAAACAAGGCTTTGCAACCTACTTCCCAGGCTTTCAAATTTTGCGCCCAAGGGAAAAATTGTAAAATTCTGTTTAACCCACACATGCAGGTGCCTGGTGGGATAAATTGCAATTAATATATTCTCTCCTACCCATCAAAGCCTATCTCACATGATGAACCTCTGCTTGTCCATGGTTTACATTCCTGCAATCTCTTCCCCTTTCTCTCAGGGCTTAACCAGACTTCCGCTTGTCCTGCCGTCTTCCCCTGGGAAAACCCAGGTTTTATTGCTGAATTGGAGCAAATGTCAATTGGGTTTTCAGCGGATTGATGTTTGCTCTGATTCGGCGCTAAAGAGCAGCTTTTCCCAGGGAGAGGTAGGGCAAACAGAAAACTGCTCTGTGCCTAGAAAGCAGGACAAGTGGAAAACTGCTTGGTCGTAATGCATCTGAGCCCAGGATGTAGGTGGGGGGGGGAATACATAGGGAGAAGTACTAAGGGGAAGTAAGTGGCAGGTGGGCCCTGTAACTGTTTCATGTAGCTTGGTCCTCAGAGGTGCCTCACACATGTTTTTTTCTGAAAGAGAATTACTCATGTTAGAAAACACACATCAAATGCAATGACCACTTGAGTATCTTGGGGAGTCCAATCGTATTGTGTACAATAACATACTTGTTCCCAAAGTATTTATATCAAAGAGGGGACCTATTATAAATGTATTAATAAACAGATAATGAGTAAAGTATATGTGTCCAGCGACTTATCTGTAGAATTACGTACCTCCTGATGCACATTCTGGTATGAAAGAAATGTCATCAAGAGCAAATTCGATGGGCTCATTAGCTCCTACTTCTGCTTCAAATGCCACTTTGAAAGGACTATTGCTGGAAAGGACCACATTTGCATAGGTCCATGTATTTTTTGTATTTCCAGTTGCTGCCCACATCAATATATCCATTCCAAATTCTTCAATGGCATACACCTATTGATAGCCAAATACAGAAAACACACCAATTTAGTAAGTACAGAAGTGTCATAATGCATGCAAAAGAAAGAAGGAATCACATATTCATGATAGCAATGAGAATATATCATATGGAGAGTGGAGGATAAAGCAGGAGGTATTTGAACAGGGAGAGAGAAATAGCTTGATTAATGGAGGGAGAAGTGGGTAGCAAAAGTGGGGCATTTCCAGCAAATGGATTTTGAACACTCTTCCACATAGTGTTATGCCAGGGGTGTTTTTAGGGTGTGTGGGGAGTTGCCAGCTGTTGGTCAAGAAAGTCTAGGAGTTTAAATAAAAAGAAAGACCTATTGAAGTCTCTGGTACTTTCATCTCCAAAGGTTTGGGACCCTTATTTAGAAATGCATTGAAAATGTTGTTTTTATTTCTTCTAAAACTCACAGATACAAGTTCAAAAAAAAGGGGTAAATATCTCCTAATACATATTTGCACATACAATATAATATAATTGATGGCTCAATACCAAGCTCCTTAAGATAGCGATGATAGATTTTATAAACATAGAAGCATTTATCAGTAAGCCAAAACAAACCATCTTCTCAGCTCAGCCATCCTTTTGAGGTTTTATCCTTTCTTCCTCCCCTTAGAACTGCTATAGGCTCTGATTGGCAGAAGTAAACTTGCATTTGCTAAGCAGCATTTCACAGAACAGCATGGCATCACTTCCAAATCATGGGAAATAGTACAAAAATTTGCTGATCCACTCTGTGTTTTCCTTCCTCAAAAGTGAGATGGAGTAATAAAAAAAATTAGTCATTTTTAATGAAATTGGCCTGTCCTCTGCTGTAATTTATTACACCCCAGTTCACAGCAATTTATGTAATATGAACTGCCTAACAAGCTGGAAAACTGAAATATTGGACATATATTATCACAAGGGGAATTAATTTTTGCTTTAACTTCCAATATTATGGCAGTATGTTCAAGCAGCACTGCAGTGAAGGGATGCTGAACAGGGAAACTGCAATTATTCTCCTCAGCTTGTTCTATCTAGGTAGTAAAGTAACATGGGGTGCCAAGGTCTGATACTGAGAATGTTAAGAAATAAATAGAGTACTGTACTGAATGGTTCATCTGACAGCCTTGCTCCTTCAATCTCAGTACAAATATGTAACGGAGGAGGGAAAATATCAGTCCCTTTTTTGCATTGGAAGAAGTAGATTTTGTGAGTCTTGCTGCGGGGAAAAAATACATTTATATTCTTCTCTTCCTCAAAGGTGCTCATTGTGCAATCCTTTGCTTATCTACTGAAAGCTTCATTGGGATTTGCTCCCAGATAAGTTTGTATAAGGTTGCAGGCTCAGGGTGATACATAAAGCTCTCCTCCACTTTATCCCCACAACAACGCTGTGAACCAGGTTAGTCACCACTTATGCACGGCCACTTATGTATGACTGTGTAGATGCACAGCATCAGAAAATATTTCAATTCTAACCTGAAATGGTGGGAGAGAGCTGGAAATTCCTTGTGGCTCACAAGGAGACCCTCCCCAGAGCCCAAAGTCCAGACAAAAAGAACCCAAGGGCTCCAAAATGGTGCACAGGAGCTTTTGCTGGCACTGTGCTACCTCACTCAACAGCTGTTGGGCGGGAGGCTGTATGTACTGCAGTGGGCTCCCCACTTACACGCACTTCGCATCTGTGTACAACGGCCCGGAATGTAACTGTACGAGTCTGGCACTGGCTGTCATGACAGAAACGTGTGTGTGGAAGAGGCTTCCACCAGCATGAATTTATTCTTTAAATTTGGGGAATATTAAATTTATTTCTGATGCCGTGGGCATTTATTTGACTTGCCTTAAAACTCTTTCTATTTAAAAATGTACAACACTTTTCATTTGATCCTCACCACTTATTGTTTTAGGGCTTCTCAGATGTTTTGACTTTTTCCCTGAAACACAAGCACTTTGCTTTCTAGCTGCCTTACTGATATCTCTTAATTCCAAGACACTGTTGTGAGGTTGTTCCTGCCTACGCACCAATTAATGTCTGCAATGCCTAAATAATAGGGTATCCCTGTGAAACACCTGGCACTAGCTTTAGGGAAGAGATCCAATAGAGATGCAATAGAAGAAGTGCTGTGCTTCTTCAACAGAACAGCAGACGGCATCACACCATGTACCTTTATACTTGTCCCTTAAGGAAAATGAATTTTGTGTTGCCAGAAATATACATTGAATGTTCCTAGGTTTTCATCTCCACTCTCCAAGTTTTGTATCTGTTGGTGCATTGATTGGTTGCTACTGTATTTCAGAGGCATTCATCCAGTGCTGCCTCTGATACATGATTTTACAACACCATTATGTTTACACCAGAGAAAACAACCTCTAGAAATAATTATTAAAGGGTTTTTTTAAACAACAACAACAACAACAACAACAAAACGACAAATCTGTTTTTTATCATCTGCAAAAACAATGAGTCTTGTGGTACTTAAAACACTAACTTTTTTTGGTGAAGGGTAGACTTATACCTTAATAAATATGTTAGTCTTTAAGGCACCACAAGACTCTTTGAGATTTTTACTGCAACAGATTAACACAGCTGCCACTCTGGAAATTATGTAACAGGAACCCGATGCAAAAGATTTTAAAATAATAATTATTAAAAACTATATTACAAACTCACAAAAAAATGCATTTTAAAATCCTGTATTAATTTCATATACTGCCAAGTAACTGTGTATAATGTGAAAGTCCACAAAATTCAACACAGGAAAAACTCATTAATGGCTGGTGTATGGTCCCTGGACCGGTTTGCACAAAGTTCAGGAGCCACATAAAAGTGACCTTCAGCAGTCAATGCTCTGCACATATTATTAAATAAGTAGAATAACTACTGCAAAAGCAATCCAGTAGTTTCTGGACGCTGGTAACAATATGCGGTTCTTCAGGTATCACATACCTAAGATCTGTAGCTTCAAGGACAAGGCTTCCATTAGAAGCAATCTTCTGAGTACACAGAACGTCACCATCATTACTAGAAAATCTTTCTAGTTCCTAATATGGAACACCAATACACAGCTGCTTCAAAGAAAAGCACAAGCCACAGAGAGCCATGGGAGTCACAATGGAGATGAAAACAGTCAAGGCTGCTTTGCTCCAAGTTTCTCCAGCAGTGCAGAACATGCAACTCTAAACCACACAGCCAATGTTCAGCGCACACACATACACCTTAGTAAAAAAAGAGTAGTGCAGGAATTAATGCAGTGCATTTACTGTTAGTGGAGAAATGTGATTCAGTTTGCATTTAAAGGTGAACTTATCTAACTTGCACTTTAAACAATAACAGAACCGAAACAAAAGCCATCCTTTGAAATTCTCCAAATATTGCAGTGCAGTTCCCCAGCTGTACAAAAATTCAAATACTAAGATATATGTTCATAAAAAGGGATATAATAGTGAAAATAACATACACTATTAGGGAAAACCACTTTGCAAAAATGCTAATGAATGTATTCGGAGAAATCTGCAGTAAAATGCTGATGACTTTTCATGAGGATAAAAAAAAACAAAAACCACAAACTGATATTGAAAATTGGAGAACTGAATTTAAGACTGGAAAAATGAGAAATTGAGAGAAACTGAAATGGAAAGATATGTCCACCCTCACTTACATTACATTTCCATTGCATTCCACACGCAATATCTAGCAAAACAGATTGGACGGTGTGAAAATAAGTTGAGATTGGGTACAGTGACTGGGAGGGACTGCATGCACAGCTCTTCTGAAATGAGAACATCGTAGCGCTGCCAATGTTGACTTTGTTTTTTCAAGCAGGTTGGACTATAGTGTGGGAAATAATGGAACTGGCAACCAAGAAAAGGATGAATAATACAACTATAATCTACTAGATATTAAATTCCTTGTTTTGCTTACCTTTAACAATCCAATTTCAGGGGAATTAAATGGCCAAAACCAGAAGCGCAATGTGCATATCCCCAGACTGGATGGGAAGTACTGGGTGGTAACTATTCTTGCTTTGTCCCCTTTTTGTTGAGTAGATGAATTGACATACAAAAAATTGTGCCCATTACCTTCAAGAAGACAAAAGAAATCCTGTTAGTATTAATGTTTTAAAACAAAAGGAAACATATTTCTCTTAGGGTGTCAGATGCAAGACATTATCCTGTTAAACTCTTAAGCGTGTTATTATATTCACAATCAGTCTTTCAATGTATGCTTGTAGTTGAATGAGTGGGGATTTTTGATCCATCTGCTTGATAATGCAGATCCAAGGAATAAAAGTTTTGGATTAATTTGAAATACAGTTGTGACATTACGTACTACCAGAGTGACTAGGGAAAAGCTGATTTCTAAATAAATAAGTAGATGAAGGACATTTTGCTGCCTGACAGGAAGGACAAGATGGTGCCCTCCCCCAATTCAACATAGAGAAGCAAACCACACAAGCAGTTGAATCTTCACTGGTGATGGAACAGCATCTTCCACCTCACCTGAGGGCAGCAGGCTAGCTTAGGAGGAGTAGGGCAGGCCTCACGGCACACACAACAGACAGGAATAGCTGGGGCGGGGGGCTCAAGAGAAGCAGCTGGAGGCTGTTATCATTGGTTTCCTCACATCCCAGCATCCAAGGCTGGCCGTGGGGGCGGGCGGAGATGACAACAGGAACAACCACCCATGGCCCACACAATGGGGGACACACCTCTACTCAATTGGTGAGGCTCTTTACCTCTCTACCTCCTTTCTTCCTACAGCAAAGGAGAAAGGGAGAGTGGGACACAGATAGCCTTACCACTGAAGCAAATGAAAAAAATGGAAGTGGCACAGGAGGAAAGGCTACCACCACTATCACCATGAAGAGGAGAAGTGGCAGTAGAGGCAGGAGGAAATGAAGGAAAGCCCCCCCCCAGTGTGATTTACTCCAGATCCTGAACCCCTCCAAGGATGACCCAGACACCATCTTTTACCTGGGTGACCATGACCCTTTCTCTGATTGTGGCACTGCCCTTAGGAATGCAGAATCCAGAATTGTGCTAGTAAATACAGAGGACCATTTCATCACTGAATATATGTCTAATCAACTGTGGCAAAAAAATATTACCACGGACTGCGGTAGGAAAGATCACTAGATTATTGTGCCAATCATTTCTGAGACAAGTGAGTTGTGGTAAACATTGTGGTTTCCTTATGGGTCTAGAAAGCAGGAATGGCGCTTAAAATGTTTATCTTTTCTAAAGACAAATCAAATGTTCCAGAAGGCTGTGAGGTTTTTGGGGACTGCTGTTTAATTACATAATTGTTTGGTATAGGAGTCAGTTATGTTTGGCAGTGGCAGTGTGTCCAGTTTCTGTGAAAAGAAAACCATTGCTGTTAGACCTGCTTAGATTGTCAATTATATAGCATAGTGAATGAAGGGATATGTAATGAATATTTAATAATTTTACTTATACAGATTATAATAAAGACAGAAATACTCCACAGTCTTTTCGTCTCTACTTTAATAGTTAAATATTTTCCCTCTGTTTTCTAATAAAAAGGGGGGAAATACAGAGCCAAATAACGCTTCCAAAAGTTTCTGTTTGATAATTATTTATGTACAACTGCAAAACATGGTCAATACTAAGGGCATTCAATACAGAGACATATAGATCATCTCCACAATGGCATTTTTTAATTCTTCAAAATATTGTTAGGTTTATTAAGCCCCTCTTGTTTCTTCAAATTCCTCATCCTTATCTTTAATTAGAACAATATGTTTGCATCCGGTACTCAGTCTGTATGGAGTCATGCTGATGGTATTCCTCTGCAGGAAAAGAAATGCAAACAAACCTATTAAGACTTTGTGATTAGTTCAAAAGAAAGAGCTACCTAAGGAAGTTCTAACAAGTGCACTTCATTAGAAGCTAAAGCATCCTTAGACTATCTCTCCAACACTTCTGTGTGGGATAATAGAAACCATCAGCTTTGCAAACCCAGGCACAGTGGGCCACCGGGGAGGCGGTTGGAGGTGTAGAAGCAGCAAAAATGACACGACACTGGCTTGGGATTGAAATGGCTACAACTTTTATTGATTCCTGATGCAAGTCAGCTTTGGCATAGGCAATGGGTATGTATCCTGAATCAGCCAACCTGGTTTCTGGCAGATAACTTTATCAGGGTTGATCTTGGGGTTAAGGATCCTCCTGTGACACAAATTTAATAGGGTTATGCTCACTTCTCACTGCCTATCCTGGGCTATGAGTAGATACCCTAAAAAGATACCACTGGACAACTGTCACAAAGAAGGGTGAAGAACACTTTGAACTCCCTGAAGCAGGTTATCTAATGGTTTTTCATTCCCTTATTCCAGGTTGAGGAAAGTTTTTCAGTCATAGGACCAAACTGCTTTCTGGGCAACTTTCTGCAGACCACATTCCAGTGGTGGGCAGGGTCAGAAGCAAAGGGGGTGAGTAAATTTCCCCTTTGTACAGTAGGTTAGTTTCTTCATACTCAGTCCTCTATTCAGGTAAGGAAGAAGCATGTTCAGAGTTCAAGGAAGGCAGAAGCACTCAAGAAGGGTGCAAAGCTGGTGAAGGGTGTGGTCTGAAGATAGTTCTGAAGGTAGGATAAGAGAGGCTAGAAAGGATGGATTTGGCCCCTGATCCTAAACTTCCCCATCTCTACCTTATTTAAAGAGTTCCAGCACACAACTGTCTAAGAACAAAACACCACTGGCTGTGCAATATTAGTGATCCCCATATTGTGCCATGGGGCAAGTAGCTGTCTTGGAAAGAGTGTAGAGAGAAACTGGGAAACTGGCATGGGGGGAAAGTAATAAAGCTACTGTACTGTACAGTACTGAAACGCCAGTCTAATCACTTTTCCTGGCTAATGTTAATATTATTATTATTTAATTTTAAAAAAACAAACCCTCACAAGATCCTGATTGCAAGTTTCCCACGTGATGTGTCATTTGACTTTTTGTCTTCATTTGTCAGGTATCTTTACTAAGTACATAAACATCACCTTCCTGGAGCAAATCAACAGCACATTTAATCCAGATCTGACAATTTTAGTGGGTTTATGTGAAGGGGCCTAACAAGAGGCCATTTGGCTACAACTTCTAGTCTAGTCAATAGAAAGGTTTGAAATGGTTTTTGGAAGCTCAAGGAAGAGTGATGTGTGGGGCTGCTTGAAAACCCTGAGTAAATGGGATGCCCCACCCTGCCTTGCAATGTTGAGGGAACTGGAGCAGGGCCTCAGAGTTCAAGCAAAGCAGAAACACTCGAGAAGGACCCAAAATTTATCCTAAAAATTTGCAATGGATAAGGAGTCTTTAATTGAAGCTCTGTTGGTCTATAGAAAAAAAGGCAAAACATTCTTTATAACATATATGATTAGTAATGTAGGTACAGTGGTACCTCGGGTTAAGTACTTAATTCGTTCCGGAGGTCCATTCTGAACCTGAAACTATTCTTAACCTGAAGCACCACTTTAGCTAATGGGGCCTCCAGCTGCTGCCACACAGCCAGAGCATGATTTCTGTTCTCATCCTGAAGCAAAGTTCTTAACCCAAGGTAATATTTCTGGGTTAGCAGAGTCTGTATCCTGAAGCGTATGTAACCTGAACTGTATGTAACCCTAGGTACCACTGTATACAGCAAGGTTGGACTTCCCCTACATGCAAAGACAAAAACAACAGTAGGTCCAACGGTCAAGAAGACAGTTTCTGCACATGTTCTAGAGCAAAGTGAGGAGCGGATGGGGCTCACCAACCTGGGAAGATAGCCCATCTAGGAGAAAGAAAACTGTGTCCTAAACCTCAACAACCTTGCAGGATATCTTTGGGAGAAGAAAAGGCTAAGGAGTATACCCTACACAAATCAGGAGTAGAGTCCTTAAGATGATTGGATGCTGCCTTGTGTGCCTCCTTCCAGCAACTGCTGCAGCCAAGCTGGTGCCAAACATATTGCTCTGCTTTCCTTTGTACCACATCAGTGAGGCCGAGAGGGGGGTCCTGTTGTCTGGGCAGCCCGTGACCTCCATACACACTGCCTGGGCTTTTGCCCTGGGGAGGTCACTTCTGTGCTGCTTATGCATCCCCAGAGACAAACTCCATTGTCTCTCAAGACAGACGGATGCCAGCAACAACAAATACTTCTAGTATCGCCACAATTGTCCCCACAGCTAGAACTTTTTGTCATCCACAGTAAACTCAAAAATAATAGCTCTGTTCAGGCAAGAGTATAGTACACAGAAAATGTGAAGGGCAGTTCAGTGGCAGTGCTTACCTCCTTGGTTCATTCAGCGAACCGTCTTTCTCTAGAGCTTATGTGCCTTTGGCTCTGTACCTGACTTGAACACACAGAGGTTGGGGAGACCTGCTACTGTAATCCTGTTCTGCCTTTCTAGGTATTTAGTGAGCCTTGTCACTATCTTTCTATGGAGAGAGTTTCACACATTCAGCTGAGAGCCATGTGGTATGTAATCAAGAGATGATCAAATGATGCATGTGTGAATCAGCTGGACCCAGCTGAATTCTTTTTCAATGACAGCTATAGCCATTAAAACAAAATACTTCCTTCATCATGCTTGTGTGATGACCCATGGAAGTATTTAGAAAATCCATTAGACAACTTGCACAAATAAACCTACTACAACAGAAGATTGGATGCGCCAGTTGCCACTGTAGTCAACAATTGTTACACTATTTGTTACTCTTAATTCTTCATCAAAATAGGCCTAGAAGGGGAAAAGTTTACAAGCACTACTTTAATTAACAGGTTTTTTTATTTTAAAAAATGCAGGCAAATGTACAGAAGGCATATTTAATCTACCAGAACAGTATTTTCTCCCAAGGATTTCTGATTAATTAGTATCTTTATGTATTATTTAGCAGCCCATTCTTAAGAGATGAATAAATAAATGCACCCAACCATAGCAGAGCATCGGGAATGCTATCACCAGGGCTGCATTGAAAAGAACAACCTATAAAATTATACTGTCTGTTGTGAACAAAAGCAATGATGAAAATAGCTGATAACTGGCCAAGTCAGGCTGTCTTATTTTATTCCCATTCAGGCAGCACTGTCAGGCAAAATCCAATGCACTCTGTTTTGCCCATCTCTCCTCTGTCTTCTGTAGTGTCTTATTTATGCTTGCATTGTCACCAAAGAAAACAAAACATCCATTGGCATTTTCCAATTAGTTCCTGGTAGCATTTGCTCACCGTGGTTTGCCTCCTTGCACAGCACACAAAATTGATTTCATGTCCACCACTGACCTGGCTCATTCAGCAAATGGCTTGAGGATATCTGTTTCAGGAATAACAGCTTTCAATCATTTCCCCAAAACAGCGTATTACCTGGTGTGTGATCCTTGAGTGGACCTCCTGGTTCTATGACAGCTTTGCTGTGAATGTCCCAGTCAAATTCATCTTCAGGATCTTGTGTAAATCCACACACAGCAGTCCAGTCGTGGCCTTGTGTTTCAAAGTTGCAGCTTCCTGGGACGGTGGTATATTGGCCTGGTGACACAAAGAAAACCACATTTATTTATTATCGTTGAAGCTTCCATTCAAGTCAAGGATGGTGCTTTGATAGCCCAACAATCATTGGGTCTTGTGCCTGCATGGTTTAATTCCACACCATTGGGGGTAGGATGGGGGAAATGGGTCACAAGTGGACAGTCCCATCTACCTGTCAAACTGGTGAGATCCAGTTCTCCATCCTTGATTTATTTATTTACTTGTAATAATACAAGTCTGTTCACAAAGTGGTTTACAACTATTTGAAAATACAAAGGACTGCCTCTCCCCATCTGAACCAACCTGGACCCTGCAATAATAATGTGAGGCCCTTCTTCATGTGCCTCCTTTGTGAGAGGTCAGGAGGGCAGCAACATAAGAAGAGGCCTTTTCTGTAGTGGCTTCCCACTTGTGGAATGCTCTCCCCAGGGAAGCTCATCTGGTACCTTTATTACATATCTTTAGATGCCAGGCAAAAACATTCCTCTTCTCCCAGGTCTTTGGCTAATGAAATCTATGGCCTTTTAAACTGTGTGTTATTGCTTTTGTTTGTTACTATGTTGTGTATTATTATTATTATTATATTGAAAATTACCTTGTGATAATTAGATGAAGGGCGGTATAGAAAATAAATCAATTGATTAATTAAATAAATAAAAATGATAGCAATCCATACAAACTAAAATAATTCAACTAAAATAGTAAAAAAATAATATTTGAAACTTTATGAAAAGCCAAAGAAAGAAGTCACCACGAGTCTCCAGAAGCTCAGCCGAATGCAAGAGTCTTACCTGCTTACAAAAGGAGACTACAGAGAGACACATCAGTTCAGATGGAGGTCAAAAATGATGATTACATTTCTCAAAATAATGATAGTACAACTTTGTTAACTGGTGCAACTTTCATCGGCAGAAATCCAAATTTACATATGTTAAGATGATAAATGACCTCCCTACAAAGAAGTATTGCTGCTTTGGGGGGAAACACTCAGGTTTTCCAGATGGTGTGTGAGAGATATAAGCAGGTCTTTGCATAGGCAAAGCAGAAATATGTGCCAGCTTAAATAGTAAGAAGAAAACTAATGTTTGGACCTTCACCCAAAAAGACAGACTTGAGAGAAACCAAATATTTCACACATGTGACTTTGGATTCTCTTGGGCATTTCCCTAGCCTGGCTGTGACCTAGTAACAAGGTATAATCATTGCGGTGGCTTTGGCTGCAATCCTAAACACACAGGGAGTAAGCACCATTAAACTTCTGAGTAGAGGACTGCACTGTTATTGGGTGCCATGGAGGGAAGTTAACATACGAAAGGACCTATGGCAGAAGCCAGATTTGGATCAGGTGCATCTGCACTGTTGGAAGTGTAAGATTCCTTATACACGTGTGAGAATTCAAACCAGTTGGTTCCTCATTCACTTGTTGTTGTTTTGACAAGCATGTGAATCTTTCCTCCTGCTATCTTGATCCTTCTTCACTGACTGACTTATTTAGTTCAGTTTTAGAGTATTCTTTCTTTTCTCTGAATCCATTTATTCTTGCATCAGCTGTTGGAAACTAGATTCCATTTCATTGGATGCATCCTGTGCTGGCAGGCATTTGTACATGCAGGGTCTGTTTTTGTGTCTCTGATATGGGGGCTGTTGCTGCTGGTGAGTAGATATTGACAGCGATGCATTTGCTGCAAAACTCTCCCACTTTTATGTATGCTTTTTAAAAAACAAAACAAAACAAAAAACACACATGGATAGGAGGTCCTGTCTGTAGGGTTCCCAGAGGCACCACTCTGGCCCTTGGCTTAATTCCACAAGAGTCTTAGTGTTATTTGGCACTTCAAACACTGTGGACCTGCTCTTGCTCTTAGGGCTGTCCCTCTGGGAATGGATTGCTGGGCAAGTGAGAACAAGGGAAAGGTAGAGAAGGAATGAGGCAGCCGAGAGAAGGAAAGAACTAGGCAACCTTGCCGGGCCTCAGATTCTGCTCACCATCAGCTATAGCCCCCAAGTGACATTTCCTGTGGGTGAACAGCCCTTCAAAGGAAAAAAAGTAAAACAAAAATAATGAATGTATAGTTTGATAAAATAGAGCTACTTGCAGGACAACACACTCGCTTGTCTATTAAGGAGCAAGTGCTCGCATATATCAGGCATCGGACTAAATGATTTCTCTATTTAGACACTGGAAATGGATTTCGGGAAAATGTGTGATGCATGAAAGCACCTTAGATCAAAATGTGGGATGCAGTGCTAAAGGCTCAAATGTTTTCTGTGTATTTTGTTCATTATTGTAACTGAAAAAGTTTAAAGGGCTAACTTGAATTTGAAAAGACTTTAATTTAAATTGATTTTTTCCCCTTCGGTATCTGAAAAACTCTCGATTTCCCCACTTTTTATTATGTGACTATAAATGAATCTGGTCTTCAATTACAAACCAGCTTGCCTGAGCAAAAGAAATCAATCTAAATAGGTGGGATTACTTTTGGTATCTTCAACAACCAACAATGCAATAGAATACTCCAGCACTCTTGCAGAAAGGAAACAACAGAGATTTATTCAGCATTCCAGATCAATGCAAAACCATAAAGCATAGTAATTGCAGTAGTACTTGTTAAATGTATTCCTAACCGAATGAACAGGGCAGTATTACTCTTGGCTAAATGGGATTGTTGACTCTGCTCAGACCTGAATGCAGGAGATGCCAGGTGAATGCTATTGACATAGCTTGTTGCCATGCCACCCAGGTAGTCACAAGGGTGCTACTTCAGCCCTGAGAGGCACAGTTCTTCTATAAGTGTCAGAAAATCAAGAGCCACAATTTGGAGCTACTGGGAGCAAGCAGAGATTAAAGTGCCCTTCTCACACAATGCCAGCAGTGTCAGAGCTACTTCCATATAGTGAGGTCCCATACTGCAGGAGAGGGCATGTGACTAATACAGAATGGCCTCCCCCCCCCCAACCCAACTGGCACCCCAGGCATGGGGAAAGGTTCACATGAGTGACCTTTACTCGGCACCAGGGGACTGAACTGGGAGCTTCTGGCAGCAGAACCCAGGCACTTTATTCACTTTATTCATCAGGGCAGCTATCAAGCAATGGGAGTTATTGCAATCATTTATGCTGTGCTGCAGTGCCACCAAACAAGACCACATGAACCAACAGGGCCTTTTAGGAATACCAAAAAAGCAACAAACAAACAGGTCCTGTAAAGCATGTCTACTATGTCTGGTCTTTGCTGGGGACCAGATATGGGATTGCTTCTTCCTTTGAATCAGTGTCAGACTCACTGTCAGGGTCTATGACAAATCCAAGTTCCAGCGCTCTTTATCAGATGCACTGAGCACCTCCCGTATTGTGCATCTGATGAAGTAGGCTCTTGCCTCCCAAAGCTCACGGAATGATAAATGTGTCTCCCAGGTGTCACAAAACTCTGCAAATTCTGCTGCAACAGACTAATGCGGCCACTCTTTTATAATCTCTGTCTACCGCGGAAATGGATGAGACTTTGAAATGCTTTAAATGTTGTGCCTTGCCATTTCATCACTACTAAAAAGATCACCTGGCTACAATAATTCAATCACAATATCTTGCCAGTGTAATTCAGCTTGCATTGTTTACAATAAATACTTAAGAGCAGTATGTGCTGGGTCGATGAAGTCAGCTGCCTGTTTGCACCTTCTTGACATCCTTTTCTTTTTGATGTAAACCAAATCTATTTACAGGTGACGGGGAAAGGACTGTTCCATTTGTCTCTAAAATTGCTTTCATTTCAATATGCCAAGGCATTTGACTAGATGGTTCATCAGCACCGAGGCCTGCTATTAATAAAACCCATGCATAATTGAATGCCGTTCAGCAAAATTGAAAGTGCTTTCAAGGTACGCATGCAGTTTCCCTACATCACTACCACTGCTGATTTTTAAGGGGCATAACAACTGTGGGAGACTGTCTGACTGGAAGGCAGAAGAAAATATTTTAAAGTTCAAATGGTTAAAAAGGAAACACTGGGGGCTTCCAGACAGGAGTTTATTGTGTAATCCTTGTTGCTTGTGCATGTAAGTTTTCTGCACCATCCACACCAGGTCGTCATCATCCAAGTATCAACCCATTGTTTTTCTTAATTTAATCTGGATTTATCAGTTCTATGGAAAATTGATAATAAAATATGCAGTTATTTCTGATGCAGGAGCTCCTTAACATGTAGCCATTTCAGTGGTTAACCTCTATTTCTGCTTCCTCTTCACCTGAGCACATCCCAACCATTTTGTTTATGGCAGGCCACTGAGACCAAACTGAAATGGACTGGTGCATTTAAGACAGGTTTACATAGCAAAATGATGATACAGCCAGTCTTGGTCAGTTTATTTAGAGGTTAAAGGGAAAAGGGAATATAATTTATATCTCTATCTCTATCTATCTATCTATCTATCTATCTAACAAAAGGCTGGAGTGCTGGACATCAATTCTATGCATGACCATGGTAATCACCATGGTTAAACCAAAAGAAATAAGAAACAAAACTATAAACCACAGATACAGCATATTATCTTATTTAATTCTACTTTATAAATACCTACTCAGGAATTGGAATCAAGCATGAAAGACCAACTAATTGTTCCCAAAGCCAACAATCACGACTTGTTGTTCACATGATATATCAGCCAAACCAACAAGGCATAACCTCCTACCAATATAATGAACCACACCAAACCATTTTTTAAAAATCTCATTCTCTACCTCTAAATCATGTATTTCTTTTTAAAACCACAGAATAATTCGGAAATGGGGTGAAGCAGAATTCTGGACATCTACATGCCAAATGATGCATACTGCAGATTCATCCATTTCTAGTTCATTCTTTTTTGACCTCTTACCATTAGCACTGCAAGAATAGCTGCTGTGAGATCAGAATATACAAAACTCTGTGAAGATTTACACCCACTGTCATGCTAGACAGTATAAATGCATTCAACTGAGTAGGAGAGGGGTACATGATTTACCAACCTGGAGAAACGGAAGGTACAAAAGGCCAAGTGAACCAGTCCAATTATATACATGCTTACCCAGAAGTAAGAAATGTATTTAATTTTTTTAAAAGAAATGAATTGGCAAAGTTTTTAAAATATTAGCATTATATAGCATATTTTTCTTCTACATCAGTTTGTTTAATATGGGTCACTTACCGATATTTGGGTGGGCAGTTGTGGTCGGGCATGGCACCCTGGGAGTGGAAAAGTCCTTTCGCCCTTGCAGCCAGACATTGGGATCCTCCTCAGCCAGGTGTGGGGGATGATGGCACAGCCCGTCAGAATTCTGAATATTTTAGCCAATCAGAGCCTGGTGGGGGGCAGGGCTTGGGTGGCAGACCGGAGTGAACAAGTGTTCACTCTGGTCCGCTGCTGGAGGATAAAAGCTGGCTGTGCTTGTACCATCTTGTCTAGCAGATAAAGCCCTGAGTGGAATCTTTAGTTTATTTTTGGGTGCGAGGTGACATGGTGTACCACCCCGACCCCAAGCTCATGCAACTTCTCAAGATACAACCCCTAAAGGTGTCTCAGTGGAAGTTCTGTCCTGAAGCCAAGTGGGGAGCAGATGGAACTTCCAACTGCGGCCTGGGGAGGGCCACTTTAGTTGACTTTCCTAGGCTTATTCCCAGGAAAGTGGTCATAGGATTGCAGCCTCTTTGGTGCAGCAAATGTATCCAGATATAAGAAGAAGAAAAAGTCAAGGGGAACCAGCTCAGAAGCAACATGTTCATAACAATCCTGTCCTGAATAGCTATTTTATAGCACTTAAGCTTTAAAAAAAGCAGCTTACATTAATGCAGAGAGATAGAAGTACTTACTGCAATCAGCTTCATCAGACAAGTCTTTGCAGTCAGCTTTGTAGTCACAAACAAGGTGAGATTCAATGCACTTCTTGTTCCAACATACGAAGTCGGTAACAGTAGGGCACACCCCAGAATCTTCTCCAACTGGAACCAACAGGACAGCTAAATCAATACTTTAATTAAATCAAAGAATGCCCTTTTTGATTTGTTTACCCATTGTGCACCATCACTTTAGTGATTTTCTGCTTCCAACAGATGTTATTCAATCCCGCTCACTTTTAATGATGGCTTGTACCTGCCTAGACTGCTCTATTGCCCATATTCAGAGCTTAATGGATGGGAAGCTTTAAGCAGACTGAAATTCAATTCAGCATGAGGACAACGCTTCATTTGGCTTGTTTGGTCTCCAGATGCATGGGGGGTATGATAACATTCATTGCCAGTAAAGACAAAAATACATAGAACAAAGGCAGCAATGACGAAAAGCCCAATATGCATACACAAACTCGGACATAGAGTTCCTCCTGTTTCCCAAAGGCACCACCTCCACCATTGCATCATGAGTTTTCAAGATTATGGAGTTCTCAGTGCCATTTGCAATGCAGAACAGAGGACTATTGATGCTTTTAAATTATGGTGCTGGAGGAGACTCTTGAGAGTCCCATGGACTGCAAGAAGATCAAACCTCTCCATTCTTAAGGAAATCAGCCCTGAGTGCTCACTGGAAGGACAGATCGTGAAGCTGAGGCTCCAATACTTTGGCCACCTCATGAGAAGAGAAGACTCCCTGGAAAAGACCCTGATGTTGGGAAAGATGGAGGGCA
This sequence comes from Podarcis cretensis, assembly GCF_951804945.1. Lineage (NCBI taxonomy): Eukaryota > Metazoa > Chordata > Lepidosauria > Squamata > Lacertidae > Podarcis > Podarcis cretensis. The sequence continues at coordinate 24,335,257 of NC_137181.1, forward strand.
CAAGGAGAAGGGGACGACAGAGGACAAGATGGTTGGACTGTGTTCTCAAAGCTACCAGCATGAGTCTGACCAAACTGCAGAAGGCAGTGGAAGACAGGAGTGCCTGGCGTGCTCTGGTCCATGGGGTCACAAAGAGTCAGACACGACTAAACGACTAAACAACAACAACAACAACAACAGTTTGAGTAAGTCAGGAAATCTCTCTTTTGCCAACTCCAGCTCCTGTATAGTTGAGGAAAGGTGGGGGCAGGAGGAAAATAAAGCTTAGGACACACACAAGCACCCAGCAAGGTAGTCTCCTGTTTGCTCAAACTAGCAAGCAAATATAATCCGTGAAAATAATTGAGCAGAAAATTAAATGCAAGTACTGCATTCCAGTTAGTCTATTGAACAAACCCTACTTTTGTATTACACTTATGCTATATCTTGAAAGCAAAACTTTAAATAAAACATGCTTGGTAATAAAAAAAATGGGATGATGGTGATGATGATAATGATAATGATGATGATGATGATGATGATAATATGCTAACTGGGGTGTACAAGAAATTTTAAACCCATTGCACACTGAAATACTGTAATACTGAATACTGAAGGCAAGAAAAAAAATGGCCTATCATAAAATCTGACTCAGATATACATATCTCAATATCTTCATTTGTTTAGCGTGAAGGTCTGAAGGGATTTCAAAGTGTGCTTGCTTTAACACACTAAGAAAACGTCGCAGGATCAGCCAGAATTTCCAGTCCTGGGGAATTTCCCAAGCATGTTCAACCTAATGCACTTAGAAGCTTTGGCAAACTGCTGTGCTATACATGTAAAAGTCTAAGAGGAGCCCAAGTACCCAGAGAAGTTGGTGGCTGAACTTGCATGTGCACCCCTGCTCCCATGCATGTTCAGGCAGATGCCTGAATGAGGCTATAATATACCTGCAAACAAGTTTAAAAGACTCACTTTGAAATCAACTGATAGCTCAAGATTACACCCGACGACCTCCTCCCTCTCCAACCCAAAAGCCATGATGGAGGATAATATTGAAGGATCACGTACAGGTAGTCATAAAGGCCAGTCGGGGCAGGGGGCATGAAATGACATAATAAAGATACCTAAAGCCAACTTGGAGTGCGCTGCTAGGAAAAAGTGCAGCCGACTTTTATCCTCCTTTCCTAGCCATAATAGGCCATTTCCCATTTGAATTTTGCAGGTGACTCCTGACCACTCCTGTAGTCAGCAGAGGAGCTGACATCATCCACTGGTTGTGCAGGAAGCCAAAAGACAGCCCCTCCCCCTGATTCCAGGTGATCACACTCGGCTACAATCACCACTTCTGGTGAATTCAGGTATGTGTTTCTTCTAACAAACGTCAGCAAGCCAAGGCACCCCACAAGCATATTGACTGAGCCATAGAACACACATCACACCTATCGAAGTGCACAACATGAGGCTACATCACTCTGTTCATAAAACTTAAGCATTCACAAGAGAGAACTTGGTGCTGGATAAATGGTTGAAAGAGCGATGTGTATCCAAAGTGAGCCAGCAAAGTGGAAATGCTTTATTGCTAACAATTGTATTAAGATATTCTGCTTCTGGGCTGAAGATACAAACATACCAGGAATGCTAACTGTACTACTACGACTGGAGATGTAAGGACAAGGCAACACACAAATATAAGCAACAGAGGAGAAGATGGTACCTCAAGTGTGGGATCCTGAAACACACTTGAATCCCAACCTCAGCACTCCAAGATGGGCAATGAATTCAAATGAATAGAGGACATTTTCCTCTTTCAATGTGAAGAAATTAATCTTTGGCTTTACTTGTGGACTGTATGAAATGACAATATGAACTATCCAAGTTTAGGGGTTACTTACATTAAATACAAAAGCAACAGCAGGCAAGAGCAATTGCCTTCATGCTTCCCGGAGCCATTCCCCTAACATACACATGTGTTGGTTAGAGAACTGCATTACAAAATTCAGAGAAGTTCCAGAGAAGTTTAGTTGCATTTCAGTTTGTGCGAATGTTTCTTTAACTGTGAATTTGCGATTTAAACCAAGCTTCTCCCCCGTCCCTACTAAATGCAAGGTATCCCTTTACCAGTTTTTCAGCCCTTGGCTGAATGTTGACATTTCATTAAGGAAGAAAGGAAATGGTTTTCACTCAGAATAGTGTTTGTCATAATTAGGAGCATTTCTTCATTTTAAATTCAGGATACTTTTACAAAAACAAGATAAACTGAACAAACTAAAAAGGATGCCGGAGAAAAAAATAAAATAAAATTTGTTTCCCCAAATATAATTCAACTAGTTTGCTCTGAACCAGCCAAGAATAACATGCTGGAGTAACAGAAAGCGCAATGACAAAGAAATCTAATGAAGCGGTATAGCACTTGCATGCATTCCCTGTTTTCGCCTGCTGTGCTTCTCAAGTGTCCTTGCAAGGTAAACTATGGGGAGCTGTTGAACTATAGAGGAATGCCAAGGCACTGAAAGAGCTGCACAAGCTGTGGACGGCCAACCCCTTAGTTCAATCCCATCATTGTTTGACTCATATTGCAACCTACATATATTTACAGTGGTACCTCAGGTTACAGACGCTTCAGGTTACTCCGCTAACCCAGAAATAGTACCTTGGGTTAAGAACTTTGCTTCAGGATGAGAACAGAAATCGTGCTCCAACAGCACAGCAGCAGCGGGAGGCCCCATCAGCTAAAGTGGTACTTCAGGTTAAGAACAGTTTCAGGTTAAGAACGGACCTCTGGAATGAATTAAGTACTTAACCCGAGGTACCACTGTATTTGGAGAGAGGGCTCTGACCCCTGCTTACTCTGCTTACCAGCTCCCCTCACATTCCCTAGACTTTCCCCTTCCTACCCTATGCAACTACCAATCCCCTTTTCACCTCCTCAAGCCTATTTTTTAACCCACTTCTCTCTTCTGTTATACTGCACTGCTTTCACCTTCACTCCTATGCCCGTGTCCCTCCTTCCTTTTGTGGAACCCCACTTCCAATTGCAACTACCCCTTTCACCTTTAGTCGAATTATGGTGCCACCTTCCCCTCCTATTATGCAGCTCTGTTTGTACTTCTGTTTTCATCTTTACCTCCATTTCCATGCCGACTCTTCCAACCATTTTTGCAACCCCCTTTTGCAACCCAATTTTCACCTTTATCCCTTCTCCTTCATTTTATTAACTCCGCCACTGCCATTTCTGTGGCTCCTCCTCTCTTCTGTTCTGCAGTCCCCTTTGCACACACAAACCCATGATGATATCTGTTACTGTATCTTTAAGCTAAATAGACTTTAAAGAGCAAGCGTGTCATTAACTTGTTCAGTTAGAGAAGGTTAAGTTCAGCTGATGGCTGTTGCGCATATATGGGTGTTTGCTTGTTGATGAAATATCCATCCTAAATTACTACACAGAAGCTGGATCTTCTTGTTTAAAACAACACAAGGTACTAGGAGTGAAATACATTGTGGGAAGTTACTGTGGGATATTTGCAGGCTCTTCATCCCTTATCTCTCTCACACAAGGCAGTCGAGGAATAGAAGAGGATGTTTGAGTACAGCAAGAAGGGCATGGATAGCTTCCCTTTCATTTCTCCCAGCATTCCCTTCTTGCCGCCCCCCCCCACCCCCCGGAATGCAAATAATTACTCTTAGTTTTAAAAAGTTATCCTTGGAATAACTGTGTGGCCTTTCTTGAAATTGCTAATTTTCCCCCTTGGTAAATGATAAATTATGATTTAATTCTATTCAGTGCTTTTCTATAAAAGTTTTTTTTTGGGGGGGTGGAAAACAAACTATAATTATGCCTCAAATACAAAATGAACAGTTGTGAACCTCTTGTGAGAAGCCTTTTGGGGAAATTCTATATGCAAAACTTGCAAAAATATACTCCTGCCTGATGATCAATATAAAAAGCTGTAATATCAATGTCCTTCACTGCTATTGTGATGCATTTCATTTTCCTTACTGTTTGTTGTACGGATTCCTGAGATAATCTTAAGTGCTTTGAATGCATAGAGAGCAGCAGCAATGTATAAATGCTAAGTGCTGGGTGAAATTGGTAGGTGAATAGTTTTAGTAGGTTAAAATCTATTAGAATTTTTTAAATGGGCATATGGTATTTTATATGACGTTTATAAAACAAACCACGTCTGTACAATCCTGGCCTGGGCTTTCTCCTTTCTCTGTTAATATGTGCTGCTCTCTCTTTTTTCTTGTCTTAGTAATCATGTCAGCCCCCTGCTGGGCCTTCTGCATTTATAATATACTATTGATGAGCAAGCCCTGAATAGTTTGTAACAGTCTGAAAAAATTTCACCCACAGCAAATGATCAATGACACTGGGGACATGTAATCATGTTAGCACAAAGCATCACTCACAGTGGGAAGAATTGAAGTAGCCAACAGGAAAAAAAAATTGCCAGCCATGCACAGGTGCTGTGATTCAGTGCATATGATAAAAATCAAAACTTATGAATCTTGGACCATGTCTGTGGCACACTCTCAAGAAGGATTATTATTATGATTAAATAGCTAGCCATGCAAATATTTTACCAGCTTTTAAATTATTGTGGTAGACATCAAAGTTAAAATTGGGAAGAGTTCTAAAAATACTTAACATATAAGTGCTGTCATGCTATGTTTTTGAGATAGCCATTGACACACTACTTTCAAAATAGAGAACTTTTGAGTGTGGATGTGAATCAGGAGGTGAATAAAGTGTTGCAATGAAACAAAAAAAATTCTAAAGGCAGGTATCTCTCTCCCTTTCCCTCTTTTTCTCTTGATGCTATATTGTTTCTTTGAAGGTTATGTTGTTTCTTTGAAGGTTATATTGTTTCTATGAATGCTGCTCCTGTGAATCCAAATGAAAACAAGGACGATCACTTTTAAGTATAAAAAGAAATTAAAGGGAGGAAAACAAACAGGAAAAGAAGGCTTTAATATTTTGTTTGCTTATTTGGGTTTCTTTTTAACCTGCATTTCTTTGAATTAGATGTACTGTGGACAATAGTTAATTAGTTGTAGCTCTTCCTATATTAAGGAATAATGAGGAACTGTGTTCTGAAGATGCACAGCCTGTATTAAATGAAGGAGGAGGCAAAGAAGAGGAGGTGTGAATGTTAAATAACTAATAAAAAGGATGACTGATGAATGAACTCTTTCTCTGAGAGGAGAACTACTTAAAGGGAAAATGCCACATGCAGTAGATTATTGCACCAACAATTCCCTTCTTTAAAAGCCGTAAAGCGTTTAATAACCAAACTGCCTTTGAATTCAGAGGGTAACCTTTTATCTAAAGGGATCTTACAGAAGAAAACATCCTTTGTGGGTTGTGCCCTCAGTGATTCCCCTTTCCACTTTTCTATAAAGGCAACTGCCATAGTTTAAAAACTGTTCAGGAACAGAAAGTGAAGAACTTGGAACTAAGGTCTTGGATCCATGGGATGAACAAAATGTATATTTATTTATTTAAGTGCAAGTTCAGAAAGATTTCTTGGAAGTAGAATTCTATCAAAGAGCAATAAAGCTTAGCAGGATTCCTCAAAATACATTCGATAAGCACTTTCATTTTCAGGTATTTTTGTATCGGGGTGTTTTGCCAGCTGATTAGATATAGGAACAGCACCATACCATCAGTAACATGTGTGGCTATGGACAGCTATTTCTGGGGGAAAGTTGATAAAGCATTTCCTCAGGCAGTAGCGAGAAGTCGTATCAAATAAGGTGTGCTATCAATTCAAAAATCTGTGAGGATTTTTACTCAGCCAGGGCTAATCATAAAATTTGTGTTGATTCTGACATAAAACAAGCTTAACAAATTATATTGACTCTTAGAGAATTCTGCCTGCGGGCACTAAAGCCTTGGCAAGAGGATCCACACACAATTGGAAAGATTTGTTGGTGAAGACATTGAGATACAGATAATCCCAGCTGCGACCATAGATTTGTCATAAAGTCATAATATCTGAATCTGCCTTTCTACATTTCTGCGAATTTCTGTTTCTTGCTATAGAGTAAATCACACCCCAAGAATATGGTAGCAGACACGTGAGACAAGAAGGCTAATGTTTGGGCATCCATGTGTGAGAATAATGCAGAGGAGATAGAACAGGAGGGGGCAAAGTGGTGCCCACCATAGGTTTTGGACTACATTCCAATGGGCAGCAATGAGAGGAATTGTAGTCCACCACACCTGGAGGGCACCATGTTAGCTATTCCTGGGACAGAAGGTAAAGGCACTGTCATAACCACCAAACAGCAAAATATAGCTGTGATTTTATTTTTTAATAAGATGTAAATTTATTATTTAATATACTGAAGGCCTATGCTTCTTGAAAGGGACGCAGGTGGCGCTGTGGGTTAAACCACAGAGCCTAGGACTTGCTGATCAGAAGGTCGGCGGTTCGAATCCCCGTGACGGGGTGAGCTCCCTTTGCTCGGTCCCTGCTCCTGCCAACCTAGCAGTTCAAAAGCACATCAAAGTGCAAGTAGATAAATAGGTACCACTCCGGCAGGAAGGTAAACGGTGTTTCCGTGCGCTGCTCTAGTTTGCCAGAAGCGGCTTAGTCATGCTGGCCACAGAAACTGTACGCCGGTTCCCTCGGCCAATAAAGTGAGATGAGCGCCGCAACCCCAGAGTTGGACACGACTGGACCTAATGGTCAGGGGTCCCTTTACCCTTTATGCTTCTTGAAACTGCTCGAGTTGATGAGTTGGACAAAGTAAGACAATGAACTTGGCTTAGTGTTATGTGTGAACCTGACCATTATTGCATTGCTTTTTTAAAAAAAATTTCTATGCATTTATTTTTTCAGCACATACCATTTTAAGTAAGAAGTCCTTACCTGTGCTGCAGTTCTCATATACAATGTCATCTATTGCTGCTCCTCCTCCAAGATCCTTGATCCGAATGCCTTCAAACAGAACTTCAAAATTTCTCAGCTTCCCCAGATGTATTTCTGCTTTCTTCCAAAGGCCACCATAGTCTCCAGAATCACTCCAAACCTTTGAAAGACCACTCTCAGTCTTAAAAGAAAAGAATAAAGCTTAAGTGAATGCAAAACTCAGAAGGCTGAATTTGCATCTGCCGTGAATATGAAATGTGGGTAAGAGAAAGTGAAAGCTACAAGAAACACTGTTAGTTTAAGCAGGGCTAGTCATCATCTGCAAGGTACCACCACAAACATCCCTGACCACTGGCCATAGCGGCTGGATGTGTTTGGAGTTGCAGTCCAACAACAACTGGAGGGTGCCATGTTGGCAACCCCTGACCTACAGCAGAGAATAAAGAGTGAAAGGGAATGTGCAAGTGAGTCATGCAACCACTGTCCTTGGTTCACGAAAAGAGAGAACTTAAACATTCATGGGTAAATGTGCAAAGGGTCACATTGCACAAGATTCCTGATGCAAAAGGAAATGATGTAACTCACTCAGGCATCTTCTACTTTCACTGTTGCATTACACGCAACACAACTTTTATAATCAAGTCAAACTTTCAGGAAGGGGTTATGTGGGTCTTGAAGGAGGACTGGAAATCTTTACCTGTGCATGTGAGATTCAGGCTAATGACAGAGAGGAGACCCAGGTAAGAGCTGGGAGTAATGGTTGCCACAAGTGAGAGGTGTTCCTACCATTCAATACATTGTAAGCTAATTATAGTAAGTTTCTGTGAAATGTCCTTAGGGAACAATGACTTTCCCCCAAGATTTGTACACTACCATTTTGCTATTGTTTTGAACATTATTCTCTCTAATCTGTACTTTTAAGCTGTTACATTAGGTTAGCATATTTGTATTGTTTTATATGTTGTTTTAGATCATGTATGGATTTATTTACATGATGATTATTTTGTTCTTGCTTTTTGAATTGAGATATTATTGTTGTTTGTTTGATACATTGTGAGCCACTTGGGCAAATTTTTGCGGCAAAGTGCATATAAATAAACAGATGGTGATGATAAATCTGATTCTTCAATGAACAGACAGTTACCGGTAAGTACAAATTGTCATGTACAGGACCTATTTTCAAAAGTGTTACATCATTCTTGATGCCTTTCCCAGCTGCTACTTTTTCAGGCTTCAAATCATCCAAGCAGCTAAAATGAGCAAATTTTCTTATTACATGGCAAAGCTACGGCTGGGTTACACAACACCCGCAATTTAAGCTGCCACAAAAGTAAAATATATTATGCAGAGCCTGGAGGCAATCTTTTTTTGGTCTGAAAATACACTACTGATTTTGTTAACATTTTCTGCATAGAAGATTCACACAAATATGCAATCCTCACAAAGCCTCCAACTTTGGGGTAAAGTGCTCTGACAGGATGCAACCCAAGGGCTAGATTATATTTTACTACAACTATAGGACTACAAGGGAACAACCCCATATTAAGGAAAGAATCCAGAATCACATACTACTTAAAAATACAACTTAACAAGTAATAGACCAGATAGATCAGTTAGTTAAACGGTGTCAAAGACACCAGAAGACAAAAAGGGACTGGAAATAGACTGATGGATCCATCCCTACCTGGCACCGGTGACCACAAACTCAATAGCTAAAATGCATAATTTTAGAATAAATATTTAACATGGTTATACTCAGCATAATATATTTATAGTTGTAATATCCAGCAAAAAAAGATAACACTATGTAGTTCAAATATGCAACCAGCAGACTACTCCTATGCACATGCTCAAATCAACATTAATTCAACGGCACATGAACAGCACAATTTAACTGATTCCACTATGTGTGTAGATAGAGATATATAAAACACTTCTACTAGTGCAGTCAATTCCAGGGAGTGAACACAGACTTTCTGAATACATAGCCTTTGCTCTAGGTCTCTCTTATGTGCAGTTGATTTGGCAGCTATGGGATGATTAACAGCAAACTAAAACAAACAAGGCCCCAATTAGTACTTAGCTATGGAAACAATATGAATGCCAATGAAAATCAATGATGGCTTACACAACAAATTTGCCTACAATGACTTCTGAACCTTCCTCACTTGGAATGCTAAAAATCCATTCATTATTCATGTCAAGGCCACATTTGGCCTACAACCAGTATCATTAAAGTGGATTGAAACATTTAACTGAATGAGAATTACATCCTCTTGGACTGCAGTGATGCACATACTTGACTGGAATACGTCCCATTGAATTCAGTGGGACTTACCTTTAGAGTAGACATGATGGATATGCTTGAACAGTGGCACACACTCCACAGCATGTATAATTGTCAGCTTGAGGTGCAGCAACCTCAGCTGGTAGAAAGTAAAATGGGTAGAAAGTACTCCATGCACAGAGGCTACTCATAAGGCAGCACTTGTTGCTTGCAATACAGTGCCTGCTACTTACTTACTTCTCTCTACACTCTAGTACTTAAACATGTCCTATGTGTTTATCAATATATTTGAAGGGGGGGGAATGCCGTCAGTTCATGCAACAATAAAACTGGAGGGTAGCAAGGGATATGATCATTGTAATTAGACAATGTAGCGAAGACATAGTCTGCAATTATGCCATAAGATTATGCCATAAGACTGGAGGGTGGGCATGCATATTAGAGAGGTCTCCAGGGATCTTGCAAGTGGTTTTAAGGAGTAAAAGGTTCATTGTGGTGCAGTGTTAAATAAAAAATAGAAAGGGATTCCAACTGTATTTAAAAAGACAAATTCCGTGAATATTATCATATACTAGAAGAACTGAGGGTTTGTTGTTCAAGGCTCAGTCTCTTCACTCACAGCCTTAACTCACAAGGTGGATTTGGGGCAGCATGACCAGTCTTATCGCACTGGGCGCCAAGCCTAGGGGGCGCTGCAGGTCACCGCAACTATGATGTTGTGAATTGAGCAGAATGAAATGCAATAGGCAGAGAACGCAGATTTTTGGCATCACACAGGGCACAGCTGTAATTTGAAAGACCAAAAGTCTGCCCCTGCTTAACTATGTCTCCTTCTGTCTCTCTGCACACACAGCTCCTCACTCCACAGCAACATGGTGCTTTCTGCTGCTGGACCCTAGAAAACAAGTGTACTCTTTTCTCCTGAATGGTGAGTGCAAATGTACTCCCAGCTTAAGTATGGCAATCTTTCTGTTGGAGATTCATTCCCCGTGTCTGCAGTCATGGGATTGTTGTCTATCACATGACAGTGTATGTTTTCATTCCACAGTGTGGGAAGTGACGGAGACAGGATGTTTTGGTATTACTGTGTTCTGTGAAGTGGGACTATTGTCCTTTGTTCTTTCTCTCTTTGCTGTCTGATGAGAAAGAGGAAGGAGCTAAAGCAGAATGCTCCGAGTGTATTATATGTAAATAAACGTAGATTAGCCAAAAAGATGTGCTACTGAGTTCTGTTCCACAAACTGTGAATACTCTGCAGATCCCTAAGTGTACTGATGTCTCCAAGGCATCAGTCGCTGTGCTGTTCGGGTTGGAGAAAGCTTTTGAACGATCGACAAGGAGGGAGACAACATGCCAGTCGGACATGTGTCTCTGCCAGGGTCCTACACGAGAGTAGGACGCTCCTAACACTTTCTCCTTTTTGCCTCCTCTTCTTCTTCTGTTCTTCTTCCTCCATAAAGCCCATTGAGTGCACTTTTCTCTTTTGCCACCCCACCACCATGATTCTAGGGTGGTCAGTGTGGTGGGTTACTAAAAAAAGCCAAACAATTTTATGGGTTTCAGGAATTTTACTTTTTTAAATATGGCAACCCTAGATATAGAGACCAGTTAGACAAATTTGTCAGTGAAGTATGTGAGACTGACAAACTCCAAGGGACAAATTTGGATAGTTCTGCATCATGGAAGTGTGTGGGGGCATATATATATATATATATATACACGTGAATACAAAGACTCAGAGCACTTAATTGCATCTATTCTTTTGGTTGTCTTTACACATACATGCAGTTTGCCCTTGAAATCTCTCTTGTGTGGGAAAACATTCCAAAACATTATTAATAGGAAGAGTCTGATTAATTAATAAAAGAGCTAGCCATTGATTGGGGAATTAAGCAGAAGCTTTAACTGAAGTGGAAATTAATAACGGAAAATTATAATGCAAAATTGATCCATTTAAGTATTTACTGATAATAAAGTGAATTAGACATTTCTAGTATTGAAGCAGTAAGGCCCATAATCCTTTAGACACGTTTACAGATATGCTTTATCTGTTGCATAGGGAATAGCACCACTGAAATGAGTTCAAATACCAAAGGCCATTTGGATCAGATACATAAATGGCTATTTTGCAAACCTTGTAAACATTTCTGGATCTGGAACTGCTAGAAGAGCCCATTACTATTAAGCTGCTTAGCTTCTGCTGTTTCAAAATTTATAAATACTTAATAAAACATCAAATACAGTGAAAATATTCAAGTATAAATAGGCCAACATTCTTAACTGAAATTCTGTTTGAAAGGTCCGAAACCATATTGTGATGGGATGATGAGCTGCTTGTGCGTAAAGCTTAGTCCCTCAGAGTTTGCTCAACTTAGCAAGGCTCTGTTTTTAGCGGAGCCCTTAAGCATGGCTCCCTCAGTCGCTGGCAGAATCCGACAGTGGGCGTTTACGGAATCTACTCCAGCATAAAAGCTCCTTGACGGAAACGCGTCGTCTGGATTCTCGGCGCGACAGTTTCCGGCGAGGAGTGGGTGTACCTATGGGAGGACCTGAGACTTCTCCGCTGTTATCGCTGGAAGACTCCCTGAGCCATTCCTTCGTCTCTCTCTCTTCCTGATCTCCCACTCTCCTCCTGCTGCTGCCTTCCGCCACTGCTGAGTCTCTCCTGACTTCTGAGAGCCCCTCCACCTCCTGTCTTTCCGATGGCAGTTCCCTGACACATATTTTTCAAAATAACATATTGTAGAGTTTGTTTGGAGAAGGAAAACAGATTCTACTCTCATCACAAGATCATTGTTGTCAGTTCTTTGGGGACTGTGAGTGCTTGAGCTATATGCATGCCATTGCTGTGTGCAAGGACACTATTTTAAAGCACTGTAAGCACTGTGCACGTTGACAGTACCAATCACCAGCTCAAGGGAAGCCTTACTGAGAAGTTCAACTGGAACTTACCATATGGTCTGAGACTGTATGTGTGACCTGACTTTGCTCTGAGCCATGAGTGTATCACTGTGGTGGACAGGGAAAGCCTACTGTGTGAATCACCTCAAATTAATTCCAGAATCCAGTGCCATATCTAAATACAATTAACCCCTTAATTCAGGGAATAATTCCCCATTGGGTATGATTATGAGATGGAAAGCACACCCCTCCTTAATTAATTGGACTATCCACATGGTCAATTCCATTTTAGGACAATCCCAGGAAGCTGATACACACAACTCTTTTCTAAACTGCACTGTCTCTATGATGGATCTCAAGACAGCAGGCTTCTTTCTTTCTGTAATTAGGCTTTAGACCCCTCCCTTACTTCCACCCTCCCAGTATACCCTTGCCTCCAAGCTATGTTTATTATTTCATCTGAGGGTTAGTCAAAATCCTAGGCAGAGAGATACCAGCCAGCATCTTTCTAAAGAGTTTTTCCTCTGTTTTTGAACTAACTTAGTACCAGTGGTGCCTTTGCGACACCAATATCCTGTGCCGCCACCCCTCCCCCCGTCTCATGCTCCAGTCTACATCAGAGTTATGGTACCCCTAGTGGTGTCCTTGAGGCTCCGTGCCCAGTGTGACTGAACCCGTTATACTCCCCTAAATCTGTCTGTTACTAGGGCTCAAAAAACCCAAATATCAAATCAGAATTAGCTATATTATTACCCATTCGATTACTGCCTGAGCCTTACGAGGGACAGGGATGCACTTCACACAAAGTGTGTGCAAAGAAATCCTGGAAATCTATAACTCCTCTCTAGTTAGCTTCTTTGACCCTTATGTTTTTTTAATTTATTATTACATTTACTTATTTAATGTATTTATAGAAGTATTTATATACTGCCCGCTCATAAAATGTCAGGACAGCATACAGCAACATAAAATCTGTAAAAGTAGTGAAGAACAATTGTTAACATGACTGGCTACAATCAGTAAGACAACCAACTATATACCACCTTTCTTTTAAGGAGGTTAAATCACCCAACTGACCAATGTAGAGAAGACTAGGATGGAATCTACACACATATAAAAAACGTTCTAAAAATGCTTTTTAAAAAAGCGTTTTAAAAAATACATTGAATTTTCCATAAGGCTCACCATCGCCATCTAGTGTCACATTGTATATTGCACTTAAAACATACTTAATATAGTTTATTTGCAGCTGTATTGCTGAGTGCCAAGTTACTGTGGTATGGTGGTTAGAGTGCTGATTAAGACCAGGGAGATGCAGGTTTGAATCCCCACTCTGCCATGATAGTGATTGGGTGAGCCAAGGTCACAGTGTAACCTACCTCACAGGGTTATTATGAGGATAAAATAAGGAGGGTTTTTATAAGTTACCCTGTGCTCCTTGGAGGCAAGCTTAATGAAGATATTCTTAATTCTGAGCCAGTTTTCCAATAGTACTTCACTATTGTTTGTCCAGGTAACAGCATTTGTAATTTGTTAACATTTCTACTCCATTTGTGTTCCTGTCAATAGACTAAGTTCTCTCTGAAGTTTTTTTTAACCCTGTTAGATTTGCTGACATCAAATCCCTGTTGTAGAAAACTGAGCTGGGAAATGATGGTGTAGCTGTTATCAACGTTTTGGAGAAATATGTATTACTTTTGATGGAAGCTGAAATTAAAACAAACATTTCAGTACAATTGTAGCAAAAACCTAGGGACTGTATTTTATAATCCTTTTCATTCTTTACAATAAAAATCAATAACCTGAAGACAGACTGGACAGATTAACATACACTTTCTTTGATTCCCTGACATTAGAGCAAGGAAATGTTTGTCTACAGCAACTGACAAACTGGAAGAAAAAACAGTGGAGAAAAAGCATCTCTCCATCTCACTCTTTTCTCTCCACAAACAAGTTAAAAAACATAGGAGCACTGTTTGCCTTTTGTCAGTCATCTGGACTCCCATAAATTATTTATTGTGATTTCCAAATCCACTTTATATTTCTTTCCAGGAATAAAGAGGTCACGCTGGTTTATGTAGTGAAATTTCTTCATCTTTGCAATTCTTTGTTTATGCTTCCACCCCTCAAATCCCCAAAGAATGCAGAGAATAAAACAAAAGCTACACTTTGTCTCTGACCACTCTACTAAATCTCACCTAGTTGTGACCTTTACACATTATTGTCCATTGGAGGCTGTCCAACACTGTAAATAATTCCCAGCTTCAAACTGTTCACATCCTCTCACACATAGCTCAAGCTGTCCGAGGAATGAGAGCTGCCACAATCGAACATTTAATCAGTGTTATTTAACTCCCCCCCTCCCAGTGCCCATACATCTGCCAACAGAGGAAGTGAGCTTGGCAGAGGGGGGTCAAGGCGTGATAGGACTCGTAGTCCCTGCTCACCCTGCCTTGGAGACTGGACCAGCAGGTGCAGCAGAAGCGGCAACCCATTGGAAGACAGCACAGTGGTAGGGTTGGGAAGGGAAGGAAAAGGGGTCATCGTTTTGCCACCACTCCAGGCTCCAGGGTTTCGGGTACATGGACTTCAGATGGTTGCCTTCAACTCAAGAGGCCAGTGCTTAGCCTCTTCCAATCCCTCAACATGCATGTTGCATGCATATCATGAAGAGGCAGACGGTTGGGTTGGAGTCTGAGTGCAGAGTCCATCTCCATGCTTGGCCTCCTCCACCCATTCATGATTGGAGGAGCTCAGCCCTGCACCAACAGACATTGGGAGGGGGCACCTATGGTAGCTTGGATTAGGGGAGAGGAAAGTCATTCTGGAACAGGCCATGAAGTGGTATTTGCCTGCCTGCCTTTCTCTCCTGAAATCTTGATCTTCCAATTCTAAGTTCTCAGCGCTAGCATTTCTAATCATTGTAGCTCCAAACGCAGAAGTCAAAGAGGAAGTACCCCAAAGAACAGATGGTTGTTCTAAAGGTACTGTATAGGGCTTCCGTGATGAGTTTGGGACATCCACTGATGTCCACCAATGCTGCTGTTTGGATGCTTGTACATTTGAGGGAAATATGCTAGCATATTGGGACTAGTAGGAGACGAACTAAGAATCAGAACAACTAAGGCTGCCTTGTGAGCTTCTGGTGTATTAGTGTGCCAGCCACTCACAAAGGCACCTTTGCCTCTGGAGAAAGCCAGCATCTGGAAATGCCCTATTTATTATAGCAAAGGATGGCCATCAGTTACCAATTTTCATCATAACTTGTGGTCTTCAGGGACTCAAGGGAGAGAGGGACTTAGTACTTCACATTTTAAATTGCATTATTTAATGCACATCATCTGTCAATATAAATGATATCTCAAACAGAAATAAAATGCTCCCTCTTGTGGTGTGAGATGAAATATTCCACTAATTTGAGAGCATAATCATTTTCACATGGGAAAGGTATACTAATTTCAATCAATCCTTTTGCTGGAGGCTGCAATCTTAGACATAAGGCAATGAGACTTACCTAGGAATAAGTCCCATTGAATGTTCACCTAAATCTCTATCTGTGTGTGCCTGTAGCAAGTTATACACATGCAGAATCATCACGCATGACAATCTGCATTAAGAATTCCCGAAGTTGCTGCAGGGAAGTGTCCTCTGTGAACACCTTTTGTCATATTGGCAGGTCCCTCAGTTTCACTTGTGAAGTACACAGTGAGAGAAGAGCCACGGCTCCAATATAGAGCTAGAAATGTCCAATTCAACTGAGTTCAACATGGCTTATTCCCAGGTAATTGTAGACAGGGTTGTAGTTGTTGTTTTTTAATAAAATATTTATGTCCAGCAATTCATTTTTTTAAAAAATCAGAGCAGTATACAATGTACATAAAACCATAAGATAAAAAATAAATTAAAAAGTTAAAATCAGAAATCAACTAACTGTGATGGAAAGATATAGTCTTAATTGCCTGCATAAGCATGGTGGAATAGAAATGCTCTTGGCATTGAAACAAAAGGTGCCTGCTTCTCCAGTGGAGAAGATGTGGGAGGAAAGAGGATTCTTAACCCTTTCCTTGCACACTTTTTCTCCCCTGCACAATCCCACCCCACCCCATCCCTTCAGCAAAGCAAGGCTCTGAGGAAAGGCAAGCTGGAGAAGAACTAAAGTTCACTTCATAGTCAAGCTCAACATTACAACATTCATATTCCAAAACAAGGAATATTTTGCTATTTGTATTCACTTGCCAAGGACCCAGTTTATAGTTGCTGGATATCTGATAAGCATCGGGTGAGAGAGGAGCAACTGAATTTGTTATTCTGCTGTCAGACTACAGGTTTAGGTGGTTTGATTTATTGAACAGTCACTTTTCTTTTCTTTTTACAAAAGGTAAAGGTACCCCTGCCCGTACGGGCCAGTCTTGACAGACTCTGGGGTTGTGCGCCCATCTCACTTAAGAGGCCAGGGGCCAGCGCTGTCCGGAGACACTTCCGGGTCACGTGGCCAGCGTGACATAGCTGCTCTGGCGAGCCAGAGCCGCACACGGAAACGCCGTTTACCTTCCCGCTGGTAAGCGGTCCCTATTTATCTACTTGCACCCGGAGGTGCTTTCGAACTGCTAGGTTGGCAGGCGCTGGGACCGAGCAGCGGGAGCGCACCCCGCCGCAGGGATTCGAACCGCCGACCTTTCGATCGGCAAGCCCTAGGCGCTGAGGCTTTAACCCACAGCGCCACCTGCGTCCTTCTTTTTACAAAGGAGCTGCTAATTAGAGAACGCCATCACCACAAGTCTTTCTTTGTGATATCTGAACATGACAAGGATACCAAACATCACTGCTTTCCTTAGATTGTGTGTGCATACTAGATTATACATAGTGCTGCTTTCTCCCAAAATAGAATACCCTGTCAGAGCTAAGATGAGTTATTGCCAATAATTCTGTTATAAAGTGCCAGCGAACTCTCTATATTGACTTGTTATCAGCCTAGTGAATGACAATGTGCCAAGGGATGCGCATCCTCATTCATAACTCAAAGGAAGGTTAACTTTTCTGACCTTCCCGTCTTCTTTCATTTTTATTCTTGTCAAGAGCAGCCCAAAGAGGATCATTTGATTTCCTTTAAAAATCTTTCTTCTTGGTGAAACCACCTGGGATTTTTAAAAATCCCTTTTGGGATTCTTTTGCAAGTGCAAAAGAAGAAAATCCAAGTAGTCCACACCTGCTTCTAACTAGTTAATGCTAACAAGGAAAAATCCAGCCATCCTGAGCTGCCCCAAAGTCTGTTGTTCACTTAAAACCCTCAACTCTGGAACCTGCTCCAAGAAGCTGTATGTGGATCATCTGCTTTTCCTTGGGCAAACCAACCAGTTGGGCAGGGTATAAATAATAAATTTATTAGTAGTATTATTCATTCCAACTCTTATTGAGATTCCAGTAAAAGCCCCTTATACCTCCTTCCCAAGTGAAACAAAATTTTCTGCATTTTTGCACCTATTCATTGTTAGTCTCTCTCTCTCTCTCTCTCTCTCTCTCTCTCTTTGCCTCTACTGTCTCTGCCAAAACCAAAATCTAGCTCTTTGGAGCAGAGATTGGTATTTTGTTTAAGTTCCAGAATACATGCACATTGATGAAACTGTACAGACAGCAGTAATAACACAGTCATAGTAGGCAACCTTCTGTAGACAAATTGAGGGCAAATGACATGTAATACTAAATCATCAGTCTATTAATTGCCTTCTATATACCATCTCAATATGATTTCCACATAAGGTAATTAAATGTTAAAAACACAAGAACAGTGAATATATCTGAAACACAACTAAACCCTAACAGAGTAGACACTTGTGCTAAAGACCCACAGTTGGAAATGCCTGTTGGAACAAAAAATATCTTCAAATGTTTGGGGAAGAGACCATCTCGACTGTGAGTCTGGAAGACCTGCTCCCTGCCTTACTGGCTTTTCCCACCCAGACTGGGAAGGAGAGGCCCTGACTGACCCTAATTACAAAAATTGGATGGGGGACCATGTGTTGAGAGCCAGCATTGCGGCGAGTTGGACTGGATGACCCTTGTAGTCCCTTCCAACTCTTCAATTCTATGATATTCAATTCTATGATATTTAAAGGGCTGTCACATGGAAGATGTAGCAAGCTTGTTTTCTCCAGCTCCAGAGGCTAGGACCTGAACCAATGGCTTCAATTTACAAGAAAGGAGATTCTGCCTAAACATCATGAATAACAGCAAGAGCTGCTCAATAGTGGAATGAACTCCCACGGAAGATAGTGGACTCTCCTTCCTTGGAGGTTTTTAAGCAGAGATCTGTCATGGATGCTTTAGTTGAGATTCCTGCGTTGCAGGGAGTTGGACTAGATGACCTTCCAACTCTATAATTTTATGATAAGCATTTATGGAATGAAAAGTTGTGAGAGTCAAACAAGATGTTACAGGATATACACTGATAAGAAATGAATCAGTATGATCATCCTAAAACTTTTGTAGGCACAAATAGTACTGAAAGTGTGATTGCCTATGAATGCTCTGATAGCATCATGAACTCAGATCACTACGGATGCACAGTAAACTGGACATGTGGAGGGGTCCTAACACAGTCACCAGAAAGGAGGAAAGCAAACCAAAACAAAAGTGTGAAACGTTTTTGTATGTTATTTTCACTAATATAAGCACATTCATACACATTCCTTTCTGGAGAACTACATTGCAAAATTCAGAAAACTGAATTTCAAAGTATGATTGTGTTTTGGTGCACATATTGTTCTTGAAAATGTGAATTTTGTAGGCTCTCCCTCAAAGGCAAAGTGAATAGAATTTCCTCCCCATCCCTACTTGTCCCCCAGGTCTTCCTTCTGGGCTCCTGGCTCACCTTAGACTGTTGCTCATGACCCTGCCTCAGCAATTCTAGTATCAACCTTTCTTACAAACTCATTGTAAAGATTACAGACTAGGAATGTGAAATGTTTTTAATCTTTGTAAGTGCTATATAAATGCTACTGTAGAATATCTCCCTACAAGGATTTATCACAGAGTGACTAGCTTTTCTCAATAACTTTAAAGAATGCAATCTTTCCATTGACTTTATTTCTGAGAATAATCTCATATTGGTGCCATTTCTAAAGAAGCATTTCAATTTTGAGCAGCAGCGTGGTATTCTCACCTCAAATATTGTCAAAGTTCAGATCTAGCAATTACTTATATATTTATGCAGGCCTCTGTATTTTTAAAAAGTTAAGGGTCTATGTGCAGTCCCCTTTTAGCAGCCTTGAGCAACCATTTATACAAATGAGCAGAATAAATTTGCAGCACATTTTAGAAGATATTAAAGCCTTTGACTTCTACGGCAGAAGCCTCATTAATCTAACCTTCTGTCCAACGCTACAGGAGTCTGAATGCGGTGTTGCTCTGGCTAGGGTTCCAGACAAGAAAGGAAGGGATTTAAAAACTCACATGGATCCTCCTCCATTCCAGGGTATGAAAGGTTGTCATCTGGATATCCTCTAGCCTTATACCGAGAGACCTTATGGAAAGCGCAAACAATCAACTAGAATTCATTTATAGTTCTAACTCTGACCTTGAACAATAAATAGGACACTAACTCAGAAGAGATGCCTGCCTTCATTTGGGCGGGGTAACTTCAATTTTGCAACTCTTTTTAGTTAGCCACACACAGAGACTGCAATCTGCATGCAGTTCAACTAACTTTGGATCAATAGTCATCTGGGACCACACCCACCCAAAAACCAACAACCCTCACTTAGATCCATCTCAGTAGTTTTGCAGTGGCGGGGACAATATTTTGGAGCATGTGTTCATATAATCACATGACTACTTCACCTTAGTGCTAATGGAGGAGGCAGAAAAATCTAATCTTAAAATTACTATGTGAACTGAATATGGTCTCATTGCTACTTTTGAAAACACAGTGATGTTTTTTCAACATTTATACTTGCTAATTCCTTTGTATGGATGCAGAAAATTGCACTTTCATTCTCGGGGTGTCATGGGACATAAATAAAACATAGCATTAATGTGACCATGTTTATTTAGGACACATGTTCCCTTGTGTAGCCTGAGCATAATACAGTACATGGATTTCAGCAGCAATGTTTTCATCTAGATATGTTAGGTATTTTATTATTAATGTAGACATAATTTTTCTCATAAAAGCATAAGTTTTGGGATTTTGTTTTTTCCTCTGACAACAATTCTGGAACTAGTTCCTCTGACAGTTCTGGAGCACAAACACCATGACAAATTGCAATTTATTAGTAATTTCAGCAACATAAAATGTTGCTGAGAAAGGTAATCTGTCTGACTGAGAAAGTGCCAATTTTCTTTTGTTGCAAAACAGCTCTCTTTGCAGCCTCAGAGTAATTAGATACACCTCACACAGGCAACAATAGCATCCAAGAGCAGCATTTACACTGCAAATATATCAAATGGGTTCTGCATTAAAGTGGCAAATGAAGCATTTTATGCAGAATATTGAAAAGAGAATGACGCTGTGCCTTTCCATGGTAATGAAATACTAAAGGAGAACCCCAAATTCACAGGTTGACAGGCCAGAGATTTCAAGAGAGTTGCACTTCAACTTTTAGTTTCTCAAAATGTTGCCTGGCACTAAGGGTATCTGGCTGATTTCATGAGTGGAAGGTCTGAGTTCCAATTCCACTGCAATGAAACTAAGTTTTTTGAGACCCAGAGTTTTCTGTGTAAAAGGTCCCTGTTTTTAGGCTTTGGATCTCCAGTTGAAGGTTTCTCAGGTTGCAGGAAAGCTTTGGAGAGCCAGTACTAGTCAGAATAGATGATACTGGGGTTGACAGACCTTACTTCACACAAGACTGCTTCCTAGGTTCACTTCTTTGTATTTACTTCCTACCGAACCTTGCAGTTGTGGGATGGGCTGCCTTTTTTTTAGAGGTTGGCTACAATCATTCTGTAGTTTAGACCTTATTAAAGCCCAGGCACGCCAGCTTGCCACCGTGACTGAGGGGAGTCGGTGCTGCACAACATGCTCTCATTACGCATGCACACCATGTGATGCTGCAAAATGCAGCCACTGTTTCAAAATGCAGTCACTGTTTCAGCCCCACACACCATAGTCCACATTTCTAGGCTGCAAAAACACAGAGATTTTCAGAAGCTTTCCATCCAAACATTCCCACCGGAATTTTATACCAGCTTTTCATTAACAGTTTTACATCTGCAGGTATAGCCCCCCCCCCCGCATTACCCATATTTACAAATGCTTACATTGCTATGCTCCTTTTAGGCATTTTGAAAAATCTCTCCTTCCATGACTCTTTCATAGTTAGCATACTAGGTGCCAATATTTCTGCATCATAGTTTCAGAGATTCTGTAATTTACAAAGGAAAATATTTTTTTTAAAAAAAAAAATCATTCCCGCCCCCACAAAAAATCTTCTTGGCAATCTGCCAACAGACCTTATTATGTCAATGGCCCTAGTATGTCAATGGCAAAATAATATAGAAATAAATAAATAAATCACGGCAGGGATATCTCTGGAATTTAGCCAAAACTCTTGGGCAAATTGGTTCGTAATAGCAGTATGTCCTAAGGTACAACAGATGGAACTCCAAATGGGGCATCTGGTAGGTAGCAAGGCAGGCTCCTTTTCTTAGTTTCTTGGTTGCATTGCTTTGCTTTGCTTTGCTTAGCTAAGAGACAAGAGATGTTGTCATTCTCATCAAAAGAAAAGCTGCCAAAAAAGAAAAGAAAAGCTGCCTGCTTTTCAGAGTAATGTGCAACCTGTGGCCTTCCAGATGCTGTTGGATACCAGCTTCCATCAGCCCCAGCTAGCATTGCCAATGGTCAGGGATGATCAGATTTGTTACCTAAGAACATTTGATGAGACGCAGGACGCAGGTGGCACTGTGGGTTAAAGCCTCAGCGCCTAGGGCTTGCCGATCGAAAGGTCGGCGGTTCGAATCCCTGCGGCGGGGTGCGCTCCCGCTGCTCGGTCCCAGCGCCTGCCAACCTAGCAGTTCGAAAGCACCTCCGGGTGCAAGTAGATAAATAGGGACCGCTTACCAGCGGGAAGGTAAACGGCGTTTCCGTGTGCGGCTCTGGCTCTGGCCAGAGCAGCGATGTCACGCTGGCCACGTGACTCGGAAGTGTCTCCGGACAGCGCTGGCCCCTGGCCTCTTAAGTGAGATGGGCGCACAACCCCAGAGTCTGTCAAGACTGGCCCGTACGGGCAGGGGTACCTTTACCTTTTACCTTAGGTGAGCCACCACTGACCTAGAGGAAGGAATACTGCCTGTATCCCTTTTGCTTCTTGGCACAAATTTATGAATCATAAAGGAGGGGGAGGAATAGCTCAGTAGGAGTGCACATGTAAATTCGCCTTGGAATGAATTGGCATTGGTGCACACATCGTAAACCTCATGACTGTACTAAATGGGCTTGCAATGTTTTGCACGTGTACAATTTCATTTACTGCTGACATCTTAGCCTTATATCCCACTCTCAAAGAAGTTAACGGAAAACAGCTCAGCACAAAATATCACAACATTTAAAACCACTACATATATCAAAATAATATAAAACAAGTCAAAGCTACATCCATGTCAAAACAGTAAAACACTAAATCCATTAGGGCTAACTGAGTAACAAGGGTCCTGCTTCTGGCCTTGATGTCTCCTCCCCTCATTTAGCTCCAATGATGGAAGATGCTTCCCCATGAGAAGAACCTATGAAACTAAGTATTATTTCATCCATGTGCTCTAAATTTCTGCACCCTCAAATGAGACAAATGATTACTGTATGGAACACTCTTTCTCTCCAAAATAAAGTTTTTTCTGCCCTCAGAAAAAATAATCCTGAAAGTTTTTATTATATATACAGAAATATACTGACTGTTTTCCACAGGCTAGTGATAGTATAATTCTAGAAGGTTTTTGTGACCCTCAAGGACACCCCTAATTTGTTTTTTGGTTTTTTTAAGTTGTGTGGTAAAATCCTGACCACTCCCATGGGTCCTCTGCTGTGATGCCATTTTTTAAAAAAGCTGACTATTCCTATAGTCCCCTCACCACGATCCCAAATGGTTTATTTGTGGCACCCCTACAACATCCCCTCCAAACTTGTCCTTTGATTTTTATTTTTTAAAAAACTAAACTTAATCATGAATGATGAAAACGGTTTTAAATAGTGTAGAATAAGGTTTCTGAAGATGGTGTTGAGAATTGCAGTTCTCTCCACCACCACTGTTGCAGTTCGGCCATACCAGTTTGACATAAGGCCCCCAGAGGGTTGACCCATGTGTCAGTGTAGACCTTTGCCTATGAAAAGCCAGCTACTCCTGCTCAAAATGTTCCTCTCCCTGATCCTTTTCTGCTGGCCAGAAAATGACTGCAGCAGCCAAAATAAACAGTGCTATCCCCCA
Organism: Podarcis cretensis; assembly: GCF_951804945.1. Classification (NCBI taxonomy): domain Eukaryota; kingdom Metazoa; phylum Chordata; class Lepidosauria; order Squamata; family Lacertidae; genus Podarcis; species Podarcis cretensis. The sequence continues at coordinate 24,358,716 of NC_137181.1, forward strand.
GCTTGAAGCTGTTCTTGTTGTCTCTAAAAGACCTTACAATGTGTGTCCCTACAATGCTGCTTGGCATTTGCAAGGCAGAGGAACGCAGATTTTCTAGACCAATATATGAAGCCACGAGTAGTCAGAACAGCTTGTCTTTCATTCATATATCTATATATCCTGTCTTTTTCTTTTGTATGCATATATGTACACACACACAGAGAGAGAGAAAGCAGTCATGAAAATCTCCCCTGTAACCTCCAGATAAACCTCTCAGTAGCAGATTGAGAAGAAGCACAGATCCAAGGTGTCCCTCCACTACCGTGTCCCTGCAACCAAACATTGACATTCATGAACCAATTGATTGCCCAGGAGCCAAGGCGCTGTTCTGTAAATACATCCCCATTTTAAAATTTCAAGTCAATTTCAGCAAGCAAGAGTAAGGAATTAAAGCAATCTATTTCTTATAGTGCGTGCTAAAAAGCACAATGCCATGTTTGAATGGTTAGTCTGATGAATGCCGACCAAGCAGGCGCAAAATTGGCACATATGCTTCTAATATATCTTGATTTTAATTATCAACAGAGAAAGAATTTCAGGGCAAGGGAGCTCAAATGGCAACGGAATTGAGTTTTGTGAAGTGAGAAAAGCATGTGTTTCAACAGCATTGTTTGTACGCAAAGGGTCCCAAGTTCAGTCCCAGGAATCTTCCGTTAAAAGATCTCAGGTGGAAAAGGCTTGAGCGTCTGATTCAGAATATAGCAGCTTAATTTGTTTAATTGACTAGAAATTACTTAGAGACCAAACCCCAGGATTTTTTTGTTGGAATATATTCAACTGGTGCTGGTCTTCAACTGGTTGTTCAGGACCCTCTGCCAGTTTGCAGCCCTGATCTAAGAGCATCAATACCACCCAAAATTGACACTGGCAGGGCTAGCAGTTGCAGGTGATATCAAGAGTCAGGGCACAGCGAAACAGGACACACCATCCCTGACTGGTGCCCATCACCACATCTTATGGAAAAGAATTCCAGAGTTCAAATCTACACTTTGTACTACTTTTGTGAAGTAGTCCTTTCTGTGTTCTGTCCCAAGTCTCCTGTCAATCAGATTCATTAGACGATCCTCGGTTGTAATGTCAGGAGAAAAACTCTCTCCTCTACCCCACTTTCTCCACATCATGTTCAAATTTATACACCTCTATCATATCTCCTCTTACTTGCCTTTGTTCCAAATTAAACAGAGATTACACAGAGATGGTCAGGAATGGTTGCTGGCATCCATCTGTCTCAAGAGACAATGGCGTGTGCTTCCAGGGGTGAAGTCAAACCGCTGGAGAATCACAGTGTCTGCTGCGGTTGCAGAGACTCATAACTGCCTCCTCCCACATAGCGGCACTGAAGTGTCCTCTCTGGGGCCCAAGTCTTGGCAGTGTGCATGGAGGTCCTGGACTGCCCAGACGACAAGACCTCACTGATGTGGTCCAAAGAAAAGCAGAGCAATACATTTGGCACCAACGTGGCTGCAGGAGTGCTGGAAGGAGGCATACAAGACACCATCCAACCACCTTAGAGACCCTGCTCCAGATTTGTGTAGGGTTTCTCCTTAGCCTTTTCTTCTCCTGAAGATGTCCTGCAAGGCAATGGGTACGTACTTTTTCTCAGAGTTTATTCCTGAAACCTTTCTCACTAATTAGTATAGCCACAAGGCCGCAGAGGTTTATGGTTAGCGTTTTCCTTCTCCTAAGTGGGCTACCTTTCCAGGTTGATGAGCCCCATCTGCCCCTTGCTCAAGATTAGGGATGATACTGTATAAAGTTCCCAGTCGGTTAGTAGTCTGGGATCCAATCAGAGCATGAAAGATTGCTAAAACATTCAGAGAAATGGGGGTTAACATTCTACTACATCTAGAATCAAAGGATTTGGGATCTACCCAGTTAAGTGGGTAGTTAAGTGGTACATAACAAGTACTGTTTTGAGATAATAAATTCTCACACATCTGTAATGTAAGCTTAGTCAAAATCAGACTGTCAAGAATATAACACTGCCAAAGAGAAACATTTCAAATATGACAAACTGCATAGTATGTTGAACTGCAAGGCCTTCCCTGTTCACTGATCAATGAAATGAGTTTGCTAGCACAAGAGATTCCTATCTGAACATGGATACTTCTTGGTTAAATTAAGAACCCCTATTTGGGAATAATACCTTCTCTCTCTCTCTCTTCCCTAGACAAAACTAATATAAGTGAGAAAAGTGAAGAAAATAATTGGTGTAGGTCAGGTAGTGGTGCCAGGGAACAGTTCAGGTGAAGAGCCAATAAAAGCTAAAAATAAGCCACGGGTTTTCATTTGACAGATGGTAGGGCAGTTTTATCTTTGCCCTGGCTCAGTAGCACAGGCAATATTTTAGCTGGTGAGATGGCAAAATGTACAAAATACAAGCCTAAACAAATGGCTTTAAAGCTGCATGATGCTTCAATTTTGTTCCCAGATGCATCTATTCCAGCATGATATAGGCCATGCCTCTTCACATCTATTCTATTGCAAAATTTCCAATGAACACATGTTTTTCCAGCACTTTTCATTCCTGTGCAAACCTATCTAGAGTTTAGTCTCTTCACTTTCTTATGGGGGAAATATACATGCCCTGAGAGATTATTCTAGTAGTTACTGTAACTGAGACATGTCTGAAGAGAAAATCCTTGGAGTCACAGCATGAGTTACCATCATTAAGACAAATGATCCCACCTTGATTGAGGGGAGCCAAGGAGTGTCAGGTCAGAATTTGGCATGGTATACACTGGCCTTGATTGGATCTCCAAATAAACACTGCTGGTTTGCTATGTGGCACATGGACGACTACAAACCATGTGGAGTTGCTCAGGTACAGTGTGACTTGTAAGAATGTACTGAATGAACACCCTCAAGATGTGGGGGGAGAAGACATAGGGCCAATGACGCATGAATGCAAAACTGCAATTCTGTATGAATACAAAGAAAAGGAAAGATTGTACCACTATGGGCACAAAATTCATCTTCCTCAAACTACCTTATATCACATTAAGATCAAGTTTCTAAATCCCTGACTGACTAATGTATGCTTGAAAATGTGTGCATAATGTTTGCTGAAATCTCAGAAGTCAGAGAGGTGGCTGCATAAGAGTTTGGTGGTTTGAGACAGGATTTCAGTGTCCATTAGCAAAATAAATAAAGCTGGCAAGTAGTTAGAAGGACCAAAGAGTGAGTTGAGGACCATAAGCAGGTGGCAGGCAGAAGGCTGAGAGGGAGAGACATGCTTGATTTCTGCTCGAATCCAAGCATGTGACTATGGGAAAAGCAAGACCTTCTGGGGTATTAATGCTGTGAGCCCTTTTATCAAAGGCTCAGGTTGTATACAGTAGTACCTCAGGTTAAGTACTTAATTCGTTCCGGAAGTCTGTTCTTAACCTGAAACTGTTCTTAACCTGAAGCACCACTTTAGCTAATGGGGCCTCCCACTGCCGCCACGCCACCGGAGCACGATTTCTGTTCTCATCCTGAAGCAAAGTTCTTATCCTGAGGTACTATTTCTGGGTTAGTGGAGTCTGTAACCTGAAGCGTATGTAACCCAAGGTACCACTGTATATGTAAACAAACCATATATCCTAAAGGCACCACTGTCTCTACTGTACCTCATCCTAAGGAAACCAAACCCTGAGTAAAATCTTGCACTGCTCAGAGACTGGGGTGGTGTGCAACAATATTTTACTGAAAAATTCATCTTTATGTAAGACGGAATAAATATGGACTCTCAGAATCGCTGCTTTTGATTTTTAGGCTAAAATACATACAGCCCTAAATATGGTTTTAGATACCAGGAAGATATTAGTTAAGTATTAGCGCTCATAAATTTGTTTTCCTAACCTGCAGGAAGCTGGCAGCTGCAATGGGCTGATGCTTCTAATTAAAGAATCTTTCATTGGCTTACACTTAGATGATTGTTAAATAATGCAGTTCACATGAAAGCCTTATTTGACCTTTTTATACAGTTAATTAGAAAACTAGTGTCTTCTACTATTTTCAGTAAAGTAAATTACTTTGGATCATCACCACAATTAAATGTAGGATCTCTTCTCCTTCAATGGCTACCTTAGCTTTTATGCTAGACACGAGAAATTAAAAAACAACCATTTTAGCAAAGAGCTGGATTATTTTCTGTTGAAGCAGCTTTCAATTTCACTGAGATAATTTAAAACATATCGGCTTGCATCCAAACTGCTATTTTTAGGCAGACCCAAGGGCTTCTGCATGTCCTGTCAGATTTTTGACTGTTTCTTCTCTTTGAACAGCAGATTTCCATGGCATATCACAAAGGATATTTGAAGCTCTTGTCAGTTTCAAAAGCGGTTTGCCAAGCACCATGAGGGAGCTGCTGGAGAAACACAAGTCCAAAGCTCCCTTGGGCATGCATGTGGAACTAGTTGCACAGTTCTATGAGCCACTGTGCTTGATGTTCTAAGCCTGCTAGATTAACCAAAGCCATTGCTATGTAGTGGAACACTTCCAAGGCTCTGCAGAAACACACGCAGCCCACGTCTCTAAACTATAGAATCATTAAAGGACACAACTATCCTACTGGGCATATATTAAATTTTAATTGCTAAGGGCTTGTGGATGCAAATTTGCTCATTTTGAACGGTGGGGGGGATTAAGGATAGGATAAAATGGGAATTAGAAGGAGAGATGCTTTGCTACCAGGTCTAGCACCAAGTATGAGGCAAGCCCTCTCCCAATCAGTGGCCTCCTGGCTGTGTGCTTACACTATGAGAGATGCTCTGGGTCTCCAATGGAAATGTTGAATTGTGGGTGGCTTTCCAGAGCCAACTGTTGCCGCCAAGTATATTTGCATCTGGGGAAACAGGCAAGTGGGAGGGGCACAACAGGAGTTGGTGTTGGTAGGTGAAAAGCAAGTGTCAATGCCAATGCTACCCTGCCTGTAACCTCTGTTTTCTTTTGCCAGGTCTAGCTAGGCTCAAGAGGAAAACATCAAAGTATCTGCAGCCCTCATCATTCCAACCAGCAAAAGAGGAGTCATCTGCATTGTACCTTTTGGTAATCTTGGTTTATCCTTGGAAAAGAAGGTCATAAGTCCTTCTTTTATGGTGCTGTGGATTTCAAAAGCAGGAACCTGGCAGCTAAACACCAGTTTTTTGCGCAGGAGAGTGTCTCTGCAGTATGTAAACTGATGCAGATAATTAAAAATTGAGACTTCTCCCACAAAGGCATTTCATACTTAATATCCAACCATTATGGAGATGTGACCCTGTAGCCATTTCCTGTTTGCTTCCAGCAATTGTATGCTGAAAACAAGCCTTGGACACTTAAATCTGCTACCTGCTGAAATGACTAGGAAAACGGAACAGTATAGTTAAGCCATCTCCTACTTTTAAAGTGGATCCAGATCAAGAACAGGGAACCTTTCCCTTTCAAACATTTGCAGCAGGCTACTAATGCAGTAGGAAAAAGGTGGGGGACTATAGTGAATGTGAATCTTAAATCTGCCCATCTTTTCAAAGGAAAAAATTGGCCGATATTGAAAATAATCCCAAAAATCCAACTACAGTTCTTACTACTCTTTTACCTGAATTTTTATCCAGTCTATGGAAATCATACTTTTTACATTCTAAAAATATTCCCACTCACCCATTTTTTTAGCACTGTCAGAAAACTCAAAAACACATTAGTGACCCTTATTCAAAGCAATCCAGTCTTGTGTGCACTGGAAAGGTTTATATTCCAGGTCAGCAAAGCTTTGACTGAGTTTTTAAATTGGGCAGTTTAAGAGTAGAATAAGATTCTCTTATGATAATTTACCTGCAATAAGCCTAGAATTTCCATTTCTCATTCGTAGAAAATGCAACGCAGCCAATGATAAAATCCTTTGCCCATACTTTAAAGATCTCATTACTTTCCCAAAGGATTTTCTATTATTACTGATTTTCCACTATGACTGATAGCTATTTACTTCTTGTTTCTATTAACATTTTGGATTAATTTTGCTACCATGGCCTACAAGGAGTTGAAACAGATAGCCAATCAGATTCAAGCCTCAGGCAGCTCCCATCAAAGTTAGAAACTCAGTTCAGTACAGTGCATCAAACCCTTGGTCCAAAGTCAGCTACTGACACAGATTATTACCAGCATGCATGTTATAGGGAGGTGAAAAGCTGTGATTTCAATAACTCCAGAGAAAGCCCAATGTATGGTCTGAAAATGCAGCATAAACGTGATATAAAGTGAGGGTGGACATGTTATGTTCTGTGTCCCACCATTGATTCCATTACCCTTCATGAGTTAGAGGGTGAAGTTCTGAAGTAGGGAGCCTCTTGTGTTGATGGAGGCTCACCACAAGATAAAGTCTCAACGAGTATTGGAGGCTCCCCCCTGCAGAAATTTGCCCTCTAGCTTGTGGACAGGGAGGGAGGTGGAAACTGTGGGTGAGGGAAAAGGAAAGTTAGCAGGCTTGTCCCTGCTCTATCTCATCACATGTTGCTTTTACACACTAGAATGCCTGAAGAAGATTTATGCTGTTTATAGTATTTTTACTTTCACAAAGTAGGAATGCGGCTCCACAACTGCGTCTCACACACACACGGCTTGGGGGTGAGGGAAACAGCCCCCCCCCCAAAAAAAAAAAACCTTGGAAAAAGCCTCTTTTTCTGAATCTAATTTTCTGAAGTCTAATTTCCCAGCACCTGGCATTCAGAATAATAGTGAGTGACATCAGAGAGGTGAGGAGGGATAGAGATGTCCCTCCATTCCACTGATGCCATCAGAGCATCAATAAAGGTAGGCAGTAGGAGGGAACTTGAAGGCAAGGTGAGTGGGTATAAGACAGGGCTTAAATTTCTCTCCAACTAAGTCTGAAATCTGAATCAAATATGAACTTTGAGAGTATGTAATGCTTGTTTTGCACGAAGGCAAATACTGCAAGACAGCCCACTGTGATATATATCTTGGTGGCGTCTCATCCTGAACATTCAGTGTCAGAACTGACCCCCTATTCTAGATTTTACTCTAATGTTTGTAATGGGAATCACATTCCACCAAACCTAATCAGGACATTTCAGAAGACTGTGTATTTTCAGCACCTGGATCTTAACCAATAAACAGGCTATTTATATATTACCTCTTTTGGTTCCCATCCCTTCCTTATGCTAGTTGAAAAAGGCAACAGCTGTGATGGCTGATGACACCTGGTAAGAAGCTACAGTGTCCAGGTGACAGATTCAGTACTACATTAATCCATTAACAGCTTTGTGGATTGTAGGAAATGTCTCCAGCTGGCATTATGCCTGGCTGCTCCACTAGCTGTAGGTCAGGCTATGGGGCTGCCCTTATATAGGCTAACTTTAGCTGGCTGGTATGTCTTGCTCTCCAAAATGCCATTAAGATTCTGCTCATTTCTGTTTAGATGCAATTAATTGACTGTGACAGGCAACAGCAGTGAAAATCCCTACTGTTTTCATGTTACCATTATGGGATAGCTACCTGAATGTATAAATATCCAAAAACTATGTCAATGATTATACAAATAAAATAATTTTACTGGTTGAGTAGCATATTGCAATTACAAGATACATGATTTCACTAAATTCAGAATGTAGTTTTGCTAGTAAAGGTCAAGGGAAGGGAATGCTACAAATTAATAAGCCTGGGATAAGAGTAAAGGTCAATGTTAAAACAAAGGCATTTGTGTTATCCCACTTCACACCCTTTGCAGCCAGTTTGGGTCTAGTTTTATTATGGACCAAAGCTCTTAATCTGAAGCACGGAGAATCAGATCATTTTTCAGTACATGTGGAAGCTGTAACAAAATGTATTAAAATCAGGGAATGAGGTTTTGAACTCTATGCATTGGATTTTATGTGGGCTTGTCTTTTTGAATTATGCCTACATGTGGGCATCTGGGGGACTGGAGATAAAAGAGGTGCACTGTCATAGAATAGAATAGAATAGAATAGAATAGAATAGAATAGAATAGAATAGAATAGAATCATAGAGTTGGAAGAGACCACAAGGGCCATCGAGTCCAACCCCCTGCCAAGAAGGAAACACCATCAGAGCACTCCTGACATATGGTTGTCAAGCCTCTGTTTAAAGACCTCCAAAGAAGGAGACTCCACCACACTTCTTGGCAGCAAATTCCACTGTCAAACAGCTCTTACTGTCAGGAAGTTCTTCCTAATGTTTAGGTGGAATCTTCTTTCTTGTAGTTTGGATCCAATGCTCCGTGTCCGCTTCTCTGGAGCAGCAGAAAACAACCTTTCTCCCTCCTCTATGTGACATCCTTTTATATATTTGAACATGGCTATCATATCACCCCTTAAACTCCTCTTCTCCAGGCTAAACATGCCCAGCTCCCTTAGCCGTTCCTCATAAGGCATTGTTTCCAGGCCTTTGACCATTTTGGTTGCCCTCCTCTGGACACGTTCCAGTTTGTCAGTGTCCTTCTTGAACTTGTGGTGCCCAGAACTGGACACAGTACTCCAGGTGAGGTCTGACCAGAGCAGAATACAGTGGCACTATTACTTCCCTTGATCTAGATGCTATACTCCTATTGATGCAGCCCAGAATTGCATTGGCTTTTTTAGCTGCCGCGTCACACTGTTGGCTCATGTCAAGTTTGTGGTCAACCAAGACTCCTAGATCCTTTTCACATGTACTGCTCTCAAGCCAGGTGTCACCCATCTTGTATTTGTGCCTCTCATTTTTTTTGCCCAAGTGCAATACTTTACATTTCTCCCTGTTAAAATTCATCTTGTTTGTTTTGGCCCAGTTCTCTAATCTGTCAAGGTCGTTTTGAAGTGTGATCCTGTCCTCTGGGGTGTTAGCCACCCCTCCCAGTTTGGTGTCATCTGCAAATTTGATCAGGATGCCCTTGAGTCCATCATCCAAGTCATTGATAAAGATGTTGAATAAGACTGGGCCCAAGACAGAACCCTGTGGCACCCCACTAGTCACTCTTCTCCAGGATGAAGAGGAACCATTGATCAGCACCCTTTGGGTTCGGTCAGTCAGCCAGTTACAAATCCACTGAGTGGTAGCATAGTCAAGTCTGCATTTTACCAGCTTCTTTACAAGAATATCATGGGGCACCTTGTCAAATGCCTTGCTGAAATCAAGGTAGGCTACATCCACTGTGTTCCCTTCATCTACCAGGCTTGTAATTCTGTCAAAAAATGAGATCAGGTTAGTCTGACATGACTTATTTTTCAGAAATCCATGCTGACTATTGGTGATCACAGCATTCCTTTCTAGGTGCTCACAGACTGTTTGCTTAATGATCTGCTCCAGAATCTCCCCTGGTATTGATGTCAGACTGACTGGGCGGTAATTATTTGGGTCCTCTCTTTTCCCCTTTTTGAAAATAGGGACAACATATGCCCTCCTCCAGTCTGCCGGGACTTCGCCTGTTCTCCAGGAATTCTCAAAGATGACTGCCAGTGATTCTGAGATCACATCTGCCAGTTCTTTTAATACTCTTGGATGCAGTTCATCTGGCCCTGGAGACTTGAATACATCTAAACTAGCCAAGTATTCTTGTACTATCTCCTTAGTTATTCTGGGCTGTGTTTCCTCTGCTGAATCATTTGCTCCAAATTCTTCAGGTCGGGCATTGTTTTCTTTATTGGAGAAGACTGAGGCAAAGAAGGCATTGAGGAGTTCAGCCCTTTCTGTGTCCCCTGTTTGCATTTCACCATCTTCTCCTCTGAGTGACCCCACGGTTTCTTTGTTCTTCCTTTTGCTACGAACATACCCATAAAAGCCTTTTTTGTTGCTTTTAACCTCATTCTGTGCTTTAGCTTTTCTGACTTTGTGTCTACACGTGCTGGCTATTTGTTTGAATTCCTCTTTGGTGGTTCCCCCCCCCCTTTCCATTTTTTGTACACATCCTTTTTTAATCTTAACTCAGTTAAAAGTTCTTTAGGTAGCTACCCTGGCTTCTTTAGGCACCTTCCATGTTTCCGTCTCATTGGTATTGCCTGAAGTTGTGCTTTTACTATCTCCCTCTTAACAAACTCCCAGCCATCATGAACTCCCTTTCCTTTTAGTATTACTGTCCATGGGATCTCACCCAGCACTTCCCTAAGTTTTATGAAGTCGGCTTTCTTAAAGTCAAGAAATTGAGTCCTAGTATGCTTGGCTGCTCCTTTCCACTGTATAGTAAACTTCAGAAGAGCATGATCACTCGCGCCTAATGATCCTTCCACTTCTACCCCACTAACCAGGTCATCAACATTGGTTAGGACCAGATCTAAAATGGCTGTTCCTCTTGTTGCTTCTCCCACTTTCTGGACAATGAAGTTGTCTGCAAGGCCAGTGAGGAATCTGTTTGACCTTATGCTCTTGGCTGAGTTTGACATCCAGCAAATATCCGGGTAATTGAAGTCGCCCATTACTACTATCTCCCTTCCTTTTGCATGCTTGGCCATCTGTTCCAGGAAGGCATCATCTATGTCCTCCGTTTGGCTTGGGGATCTATAGTAAACTCTGTGTGAGTGAGAAGGAAAACTGTGAGTGAGAAGGGAAGGTGCCCTCTCCCTGCACCATCCAGTATAATCCAGTCTTCCCTCTTGGGTTTACCCATGTTTTGTTTTTATGCCTTGGCAAATATAAATAGGGATTTTCTATGTGGTATCTTTTAGAATGTTTATGTAGGCCAGAGAGAAAGTATAGTAAAATACCATAAACTTCACGCAAAAGCAGTATATTCTTGAACCCAAATGAAAGCACCAATGAAGTGGTATGTCAATCAAAATGGGGTCAAACATAGGGTAGCTGACAGTTGGAGACTTAAAGGAAACATCCCTTTGTGGCTTATTTCTGAACACAACTCCCCAATCTACTGTTGAAGCTATTTCTGAACACAACTCAACAACCTACTGTTGAAAATAGTAATTAAATTTGTATATATTTCATCGACTTAATGAGCGCCAGATGTTTGATCAAGAGAGCTGAGCTAAAAGCTGAGCGGAAGATAAAGGTCTTTACAAAAACAAAAAGTGCAGATTTATTTTTCTCTAAGCAGCAATGGGATTATATAAATATAGTCATTTAAAATCTGTTGTTCTTTATATGAAATAAAAACATGATATAGACACAGTTGCCAAGTATATGACACTGCAAATGCCAAGTAGGAATGGAATGAGATGTTGAGTGACAGGGGATCTTGCCACTTGACTCAATTTTTATAAGTTCTAGAATGTTCTGGAAATGCAGTTTGCGCTCCATTTCTGTAATTTCCCACAACCCTGCTAGTTCCACTCTCACCTTCCCTAAACCTGAAAAGCCTTACTTTGGGGACTGAAGACAGAGCTAACATGAGGGGGCAGGCTGGCAATGTCCAGACAGGAAAGGTCCCACAACGCCTCTGTTTAGCTAAAAATACTGCACAAAGCAAAAGCGGTTGGGTGGGGGGGGGGTTAGTTTTCTAACTATAAGTCTGATGATCCCCAGCAGGAAAGAAGCTACTCCACATATCATTTACAACTAAGAAAAAGTCTTACAGGTCTTTCTTATATACAAATGCGCCTTCAGCTGTCTGTTGCTCCTTTCTTTTAAGGCAGACATTTCCCACCCTAAGACTGCACCAGGGAATGACATCATGGTGTAGCACGCCGGCCCACCCATGAGGCAGACTGAAGCAGTTGCTGCAATCCCATGAGCGGCGAACCCTTCCCACTGCCAGAGTTGTGTGGCTGCTGCTACAGCCTCTGGAAAAATCTTTAAAAGCTCACGTGAGGCTTTGGCGGCAGCGGCAGCACCTTCCCATTTTGCCTCAGGTGGTAAAACAGGATGGGCCACCCCCTGTGATGCAGCATAACTCCCATGAGGCACTGTGTCCTTAATTTGAGGGGGACACTGGCAGGTTGTTGAGGGTAGCCTAGCCGACGCTTGAAGCAGCTTGTGAATCTTTTATTCTTTTAAGAAACAAACCCAAATCCTTGGCCACCTTGGTCCAAATGCTCTGAGATTTTCACCCCTTCTCCCACAAGAGCTGAAAAAAGTTTGGACCAAATGTCTCAGCATAGCACTCCATTTAATAGTATAGGCAGCTTCTCCAGGGCATATAGCAAAAGCTTTATCTTCATGGCAATAGCTGCTTCTTATAAACATTAATTTCCCAAAGTCCAACACCTTCATGCATCGTTAGATATTTATATCACACTGAGCTTATTAAGTACAAAGTAAGTAGTTTACTGTTATTCATGTCTAAGGTAGTGAAGCAAAAAGAGTGGTTCCACATAAAGTTTTAATTCTGAATATCTTTCTGAGCAAATTTATTCATTTTGATTTTTCTGCACATGGCCATCACTGCCACAGCACACTAATTTTGAAAACACATCAATAATCAGAACAGACATTTATCACCTAGCTATTTGATTTATGAACTTGAGAGCTTCTGGGAGCAGTATACACTTCTCATAATGATCCATTAAATTGAGCAGCTAGCTGAAGATTGGTCAGTGATTGTTAGACATTTGTGCTAATTTGGGCGGCCGCGGGGGGGGGGGTATACTTCCATTGTTTTGATATTTCTGATAGCTTATCACCAGGGGACTAAATATTGAAATTTCCATTTACCTATCTTCAGGCATCTGAATTACTTTCAGCATAACTGGGCAAGGTTGACAGTAATTTGTTGCAGATAATTTTCAAGCACATAAGAATCAGTATACATTTTGGTGAAGATAGCAAGGTTTGGAATTTCACAAATGGCAGGCGATTGTTCCACGATAAATATGTAGTACATCCAAAGCCTGGAGTGAGGCAGATTGTGTCAATGGGACTCCAATCATGTGCCTAATGACCATTGGGAAACTTTACAGTGAGCATACTGGAAAATAATGATTCCACACTAGGATGTAAGATTACTAATAGTGTGTTTATTTATACTAGACTAATAGGCTTGGAGCCTAAGTTAAATTAACTTAAGGAAGCCATGGATGAATGCACAGGGACTTCTGGGGCAGAGGGGGTGGGAAACGATCCTTCCATAAATGTCCATAACTTATCTTAGGTTCTGATCCCAATTCTGGGAACCCCCACCTCCAGCATCCTATTCCACATTTTTGGAGGGTGGGGAGGGCAATCAGGTAATTGGAGGAAATAGAAAAGGGTATATTTTCCTTCTGCAAACTTCAGCTAACTTATCTTAGGATGGAAGTCATGGTTTGATTTGCCTTATAAATGCACCATTTCCTACCATATACACACTTTCCATCTGTACCCATTGTGCGGTGTGCCTTTGAAGCACTTGCAAAGCTCTGGCAGTGCAGCTTTCCCTGGAGTGTCCCATTCAGACTATTCTGTATTTGCATCATAACAGAACCTGTGCACAAACAATAGTGGCCAAGGATAATAGTCAAGCAGCTAACCATGCCATTGGTTTTAATGTTTGTTTGATTGTTTTTAGAAAGTCAGGTGACACCTTTCCACCTGTCCTGCCAAGAATCACGATTGAATAATGCTTTCATCCATGTGGAATAGCGAAGGTAAAATGTCATTTTTAAAGACAAGAGTGGCAGAGTGCTGGGGGAGAAGGAAATGCAGAAATAAAATGACACAGGTGTGTCTTTTATGTTTTCATTCTATTTATGTTGGCTGCTGAACATTTTCTGATGACAGATGCCACCATTTCAGAACTGCACGGTTACATATTGCTCTCAATCGACAGGGGACCATATACAAAGCTAACATTTTGCTAACATGAAAAGTATCAAAAAAAGTGAAGTTGTCTGTTGTTTGAAGGGAAACTGTTGCATGGAGAAAGTAAAGAGAAAAGGGTGCAGATAGGAAAAGCTCTCCTAATGAACAATTTCTTCATAATGAACAGAAGATAGAGGTTATGTAAAAGGGTATTTCCTCTTTTGCATTTCATTTTGCTCTGCCTCACTTTATGGTAGGACAATACCATTTTTAAAAACTAATAGCATGTCACACATAGGGCATGCTGAATTTTTCAATTTTCAAATTCCAAAAATGAGGGGTGCTAAAAAGTTGTAATATGACTCGAGAATTCAAAATCTATTTGGGCTAAGTTAATATAAGACGCAGGTGGGACGCAGGTGGCGCTGTGGGTTAAAGCCTCAGCGCCTAGGACTTGCCGATCGAAAGGTCGGCGGTTCGAATCCCTGCGGCGGGGTGCGCTCCCGCTGCTCGGTCCCAGCGCCTGCCAACCTAGCAGTTCGAAAGCACCTCCGGGTGCAAGTAGATAAATAGGGACCGCTTACCAGCGGGAAGGTAAACGGCGTTTCCGTGTGCGGCTCTGGCTCGCCAGAGCAGCGATGTCACGCTGGCCACGTGACCCGGAAGTGTCTCCGGACAGCGCTGGCCCCTGGCCTCTTAAGTGAGATGGGCGCACAACCCCAGAGTCTGTCAAGACTGGCCCGTACGGGCAGGGGTACCTTTACCTTTACCTTTTTAATATAAGACAGGAGTGCCTGGCGTGCTCTGGTCCATGGGGTCACGAAGAGTCGGACATGACTAAACGACTAAAGAAATATAATTCAGTTTTGCTTTGTTGGTAAAATGTGTGTAAATTTGCATAGAAATCACTAAAAAGATTACCAAGTACTTGCACTTACATTAAATATTATTATTTAGCATTACTGACATTTTCAGAAGGTAAAATTAAAATTCTTTGGTTTTCCGAAAGCAGTTTATGTGCTTCTTCATCAAACGCAGACTTATGAAGCTAAATGTTGTCCAGTGACAAAAACAACAGCAGGTTTGAATTCCTCAAACCCAAAAACCTATTTTTAGGACCTCTCACTGAAGAAATTTGCAAAAATTGAGTTTCACTCCCTAAAATGACATGCCATGGTGTTAAAGGGTGCTTTCAAAGCAGCTGGGTGCAATGCAAGTTAAAAGTAAACCATGACACAATGTGGAATTAAAATGCTGCCAGACATTCATTGAGAAGAAGTAAGCTATGCAGTCACGATTCTGCATACTCTGTGCTAAATTATAATCATAATTCTTCTTCATCAAGGTAAACAAAATCCTGTGCTAAGAAACTATGACTTTTCTGGGTGCATACTATTTTGCAAATTCACTCAAGGAATGAACAGATTTTCTCCATTTCATTCCTTTCTCATTCTGTTAATTTGATCTGCCCTATATGCCACCTCTTTTAAATTAGGGTTTCTAAAATCAGTTCCAGACTCAGAGCATGCACACTTTGTGGCAACATGCAGTTGCTTCAATTCACTCCTATCTTTTCCCCACCCCCTCTATTTTACCAACAAATGTTCATGGTTGTTGTTTTTTACAAACTAAACAGTAGGTTTGGTGACTAGTAGCCCCTCTGTTAAGAAGCTTTCGTGTCACTTTGACAAAGAGAGTGGAAGAATCAATTATTTGACAGACGATGGGGAAGTGAAACTATTACCTTAATGAGAACCTGGATGTGTCCTGTTGCTTTTGAAGACATGTAGTACCAGAAACTCAGCATGCAAGTGGTGCTAGACTCTGCCCATCTGGAGCTCTTGAGAAGTGCTTTTTCACCTCTTACTCCTAGTGACATCGCTTCAAGGTAGAGGAATTGTCCTGGAATCAGAAATGATGCAGGATGCGAAAACGGCAACAATAATAAACCAGCCGGGGGGGGGGGAAGAGAAATGGAAAAAGTACCACTACAGAGCTTGTTGTACTAAGCAAAACCTCTCTTAGCCACCTCTTATCACACAGAATATTTTTGGATGAAGAGGTCTGTGGAATGGTTAGAAAAGTTGTTGTTTAAGTGTTGTTTTTAAGTACCGGTAGTCATCTATGCAGTCACATAACAGATGCTGTACTGTGTTCCACCCATGCCCATATGTAGGTGTAAGAACCACCTCCAGCACTGAACAGCTTCCATTATAGCCTCTTTATTGCTGAAAACCCTTATATGAAACTCTTACACCTGGCACGTATTTGGTAGCAGACATTCCACTAGGGACAACTTGGCTGCAACCCCAATAATTTATTCTTTGCCCAGACCAACTTGACTTGGTTTCCCTAACCTTCTGCATTCACAGGACAGCTTAAGGTCCAAAATAGTTTACTTCTACAGAAGCTCAGGCTTCAGTAATACAGTTCTGGATACAGCTTGTAGGCTTTGCAGACACAGATATACAAGTGGAAAGTATTTATATTGCTCCAGCAATTCCAAGGCACAACGGACAGACTCACTGACTGACTAACGAGCTGATATGCCTTAATCACTTATATAGACAGTACTGGGCTGTTGTCATAGCAACTGGTTTGGCTGATTCTGCATTTGATGGCTTTTCTCCTACATGGGGTGATTTGTGACCATGAAAGGAAATTAAACCCTTCCTCCATGCCTAGTTCCTCTAACATAATCACTCTTCTGATCCCCATTCCAACTGTAATCAAGCATTTGTACATGTACAAATGTATACTCTTCCCATGACCACGTGGGTACCCCAACTTCCTTTGCTTCTCATTTGCTGAATTCTAGATTGCAATATCCTTGGGAAAGAGACCTGTCCCTCTGTTCTTTGTAAAGCTTTGTGCATGCTGATGGTGGCATACAATTCAACATATATTTTTGTATGGACATAAAAGCTCTTAATGGAGAAGATCCCTCATACCCCCCACAATGTGAATCTCACTTTGACATTCATTGGTTGTTTTAAGTCTGCAACAATATTGTTCGGAAATGAATGCTGGCATGCCAACTCCAGGGGGAAGATCTAATCATCATTAAACACTGCAAAGAAAAGGTCACTTCTGACACTATAGGCATATTGTGTATTATCACAGCCATGGAAATAATGATGCTGAGGAACTGAGGATTCAAACAAATAGCATGAAATATGACTTTCCAGTGTATGATGAAAAGAAAATCATTTGCAAAAATGTTTCAGGTGCCAGCTGAAACATTTATTACAAACAGAGTTCCTTTATAGAGCAAGAGGTACAATTATATTGATGTTTCTTTGCTTAGCCACAGGAAAGTACATAATATGAAAAAGGCATTGTAAATACCAGGTTAGGCAACCCTTTCAGCAATAAAGACTCTGGAGGTGATTTTTGCCCACATATGATCAAATCACTCTTCTAAACATGAAGGCTAGAAACTTAACATAAAAATGGAAAGCTGGAATTGTTAGAAAAGTAGATAAGCCACACGGAACAATGCTAGAAGCCACTTGTCTCCTATGGACATTCCCAGCTCTTCTGTTTGTATCTCTTTCCTTTTGGATTACATATACAGGCTATGGTTTCAGCACCTGGGCCTTTGCTTCTGCTGCTAGCTCACCCCTTAATTTTTTATGGAGCGATTACCCAGCTTCAGCTGGCAACTTAGATTGCTCACAGGGGTGTTGTGACAAAGGCTTGAATGTTTAGTCTTGACTCTGTGGAATTATTCACTCAGTGAAATGTCTAATTGGTGACTGGCTCGGCTTGTTACCTGGTACCGATGTGATATGGCTTCTCTTTGCCACCTGAGAAACAAGTGTGCAACTCCCTTGCACTCTGAGAAAGCAACAATTAAGAAGAGGCTGCTTTGCAAAACAGTGTTATAACTGCATTATAGAACTGTTTTCAGCATTGGGGATTTAACCAATTTAGATATTCATAACAGGACTCTAATCCGATTTAGAACTTGCCCTGTGTTGCATGGGATGGGATGGGATGATAAGGTTTGTGAATGCAGATAAATTCCCTGTGCTGAAGTGGCAACGTACCTTTCCCATTTCCAAGTGTGTGGTCTTTTGGAGGCCTGAGGCTTTGAGGTGAGCTGGTTCCTATAACCCAGTCGAAGTTATCCGCTAGGGAATTCTGCCAACCACATAAACCATTTTCAAAAGTGCAGGAGGTCCCACATTCTCTCTCATCAGTATTATCTCCACAGTCATCCTCAAAATTGCAGCTTTGTTCTGGTCTATAACACTTGCCATTGAGACATTCCAAATAACCATGTGAGCAAGAGCCTGGAAAAAATATACACACAAACAGAAAGAGAAGAGAGAAGGATTTTGATGACAATGTATTCCATTGTTTCTAGCCTGACTTAATTACTGACGTTTTCTTTTACTGCAGTGAGGCGTTGAACCACATTAGTGATTTACAAAGTACATGACAGGAAGTTCTGGATTACTCAATGAAGTGATCAGTAATGATAGTCAAGCTTTTTTGAATTAGGTGGCGCTGTGGGTTAAAGCCTCAGCACCTAGGGCTTGCCGATCGAAAGGTCGGCGGTTCGAATCCCTGCGGCGGGGTGCGCTCCCGCTGCTCGGTCCCAGCGCCTGCCAACCTAGCAGTTCGAAAGCACCTCCGGGTGCAAGTAGATAAATAGGGACCGCTTACCAGCGGGAAGGTAAACGGCGTTTCCCTGTGCGGCTCTGGCTCTGGCTCTGGTCAGAGCAGCGATGTCACGCTGGCCACGTGACCCGGAAGTGTCTCCGGACAGCGCTGGCCCCTGGCCTCTTAAGTGAGATGGGCGCACAACCCCAGAGTCTGTCAAGACTGGCCCATACGGGCAGGGGTACCTTTACCTTTACCTTTACCACCACTGATTCAACCTTCCTCGCAGGGAAGGTTAAATAAATGTGCTCTATGGGTGTGATCAGTTCACACATAAACCTGAGGTTCAAAATGCTGACTAACATCCAGAATGGACTGAATGGTCCACTATATTCAGGAGTTCATTGACAGATATGTAGATGCTATTTAGCATGAAGTCTGAAAACCATTATCACATTTGAAATTTTTTGAATGCCATTTTTAGCAGAAATGAATTAAGGTAAGAGGAGGGAGGCGGAACAATCATACTTTAACTCTTTCTGAAACCGTTTAGATGGAAGATAGTCCTTTTGGAGTATCTGGAGATCAGACTAAGCTAGAGAAGGAGGAGGAGGAGGAGGAGGAGGAGGAGGAGGAGGAGGAGGAGAGGTATACCTTGCCAAAGAAGTCTCCATGAAAATGTAAGTGAATGGCACATGCCGGGGGGGGGGGGGATTCAGGAATAACGTTACACATTAATAGGCATACTGAGCAAAATGAAACTACATAAACTATTTATGCATGTGCTTGCACTCTCTGGTGGAGTTCTAAACCTACCGATCAAGAAGAAAAGCCTTTTAAAACCACATGCACTGAATTCAAGCAAACATGTGAGGACTGGGATGCTGCTGTTTTGTTTCATTTTTAAAGGGAAAATGAAAGAAACTAACTGTCACAGAGATGTGCACACCAGGTAATAAGGAGAGCCAACCAAGGGGATGATAAGGAAAGCCACAACAATTTCTTTTAAAGATAGTACAAAATAATTTTAATAACTAGTTTTAAAAATTGCACTCTACGCTGCAACACACTGGCCCCAAACTAGACAGAACTAGGCAATTAAGAGAACAATCCTGTGCCCACTTTTTTGAGAATAAGCTCTGCTGAGTTCAGAAGGACTGACGTCTTGGTAGATATATACAGAATGTTGTTTTCAGTGTTTCCGCACTAATAAGAACTGAGTGGGAATAATCCAAAGACAGCTGAGTTCTTTTAAACCCTATTGATGCCATAGAACCATAGAAAGGGTTAGAAGGGACCCTGAGGGTCATCTAGTTCAAACCCCTGCAATGCAGGAATCTCAACATGTGGTTTCCCCATCCAGTTTGAAACCATACTGGACCCTGCTTAGCTTTGCAAATGTGCTAGCAGTTTTATTGCTGCACCAGTAGGAGGCTGCAGTTGGAACAATTTCCATTAAAATACATGGGCTGTACAACATAATCCTATGAATGTTTACTTGGAGGTATATCCCACTGTATCCATGAGGACTCATTCCTGAGAAAGTGTGTTTAGGGTGCAGCCTTGCAGTGCAATTCTACAGCATTGCTTGCTTCAAAATATTCACAGTATTATCTGTTGATTAAACAGAAGTCATAAAAGTGGTCTGGCTATTTAATGGACAGGAGAGACTCCTTTGAAAGGGGTCAATATGTTTTTCCACAGCAATGATCTGCAGAAGCTGTTAGCAAGTGGACTTTTTGTTCTTACAGGGCAGGCACATTGACCATAATAGACTCCAAGGAGATGTTAGTGTCTCTAAGATAAAATTCATGAACTGAGGAGGATTTACAACAAATAATGATAATGACTACACAGAAACTTTTAGAATCAATGTGGTAAAAAAAACCCACACAAAACTTTTTGAAAATGAGAATGTTTTATATCATGGTGCTGGACAGAGTTTGCTTGGCCACATGGTATTCATGTCCTGGCAACATCCATAGTAGACTACTGCTGTGGGCTATACCTGTGGATGCCTTGGAAGAATACTTAGAAGCAAAGTAAGAGCCAGACTTCAGACTTCAGCATATAGCACTGATGGACTCCCCAAAACATATTCCTTACATCCCCAATGCACACAGATTTTATCTTCTTCTGTTGCTGCTGTCACAGTAACAACACCACTCCCCACCAGGCCTCCCACTGCCAGATCTTAGGAAGATGGTGACCAGAGACAGAGTCTTTTCTGAAATAGTGACCTAGCTTTGGGACTCTGTATCCCTAATTATTCACCCAGTGCCTACTCCAAGCGCCATGTTAAAAAAGAGTTTGCATGCACTGCAAAGTCTTCAAAAGGCACAGTGATTTTGTTGCTTTATGGTCACTTTGACTCCTTCTGCTGTTGTGTTATTCAGTTTCTATTGTTTACTGGTTGCAATGTTTTAATTGCAGCTTTAATATTATTGCAAGTCACCATGTTGCCCAGCAGTAATTGATGTAAGATATTAAGCATCACGGTGATTTCTTAAATTACAGTAATGCTACTCAGTGTTTGCACACTGCTCAATTTTTGAAACAGAACAGGAATAAAGGAAGAAGTATACTTCATGTGCACCCATCTACATGTGGGGATCACAAACTTCCTACCAATGAGGGGAATTTGTAGTGGTAAATTCTTATATTCTTTTTATAGTTGTGGAGGCAGACCAAACTGCTAGATTTTGTATCTCCAAAGATTGGGCGTCAACCACTATACAGGCAACTCCCCACTTATGCGGGGGTTACGTTCCAGGGCCATGACACCTAAGTGGAATGTGCATAAGTGGAGAGTCCTCATGGGTCATGAGGAGACCCTCCCCAAAGCCTGAAGATGATGTCCTCTTCGGGCTCTGGGAATCATCTCCTTGTGAGCCAGAGGGGCAGCAGAACTTTGTTGAGGCTGCTCTCCCTCCCTGTCTAACAGCTGACATGTAGGAAAGCGCAGCAGCAATTGCTACACTGCACATCAGTTGAGCAGCCTCAACAAAATCCCTCTGTCCCTCTGGCTCTGGGTTTCAAATCCGGGTACCTGGCTCCCACCTCCATGCATTTAAGGTTCCTGTTTGCAGAGAGACTATCCAAATACAGCCAGATATACTTAGGTCCAATACATGTGCCTTTTGGGGGTAGGAAGAAAGTTCTATTACCAGCCTATTCCTTCAGTAATTTTACTTTACCTACCAAACCACTCAAGCTACAAGAGTAAACCTTGGGATTAATCCAGATTTAAGAATTACTAAATGGGTGTAATCTGTTTTCACCATCTGAGATAAAATTCTAATCAGTGGTTTGGAAAACAAAAATTTGGGGTTGTATTCTGCTGAATTGGTGGGTTGAAACCAAACACCGGATTGTGGACTAGTCTAAAATGACTTATGAAAAGGAGCAGCATTGTAAAATCAGTTTCATTTAGTAGGAAAGCAGGGTTCTTTGAAACTATTCAACACTGGGACAGAAGATTCATTGAAAATGGAATGAGCACAAACAGAGTCTGTCCCTGTATTGCATCGTATGATTGTAAACACGACTATCAGAATTTCAAATAAGGCATTTTGCTAATGGTGTCCACAGCAGGACTTGCAGATCATTCTGTCTTGTAGAATGAAATTTACTGCTAACATTTGCACAGCAACATTTCGACTTCTATAGCAGGCAGTCTTTTTCTCCCTTTGACAAAACATGTATATTATAGTTAGTATGTATTGAGAGGCTTCAAGATAACTATACCAAGGCAAATGGGATGAATAGCATTATAAACCCCCAGTTTACACTGATATTTGTGAAGTGGAAACAATAACAAGGTCACTGATAGAGGTTATCAGGAGAAGTGGAAGTATAAAATACAAATATTTAAGCTTGCACAGAAAAGTCATGTTTTTCACAAGGTGAAAGGTCTTCTCATGTAAACCCTGACAGATCTGGATATTGTAAGTTATTGTTAAAGAGATTGGGGGCAGGTGGACAAAAATGCTTTTGAAGAGTTTTCTACTCTCGCATTAAATTCTATTCATCCCACAATCTTTATTCCTAGAAGTGAACTGGGTCATATATTCTGTCTTGCAGCTCTGTTGTGAACAGACACAGCATGCTAAAGTATGTTCTCTTAGCAATACATGCCTGTTTGTTCAGAGAATACACCTAAAAAGTTCTGCTTCCCCTCATTATTTCTCACCAAGAATCTGACCCAGCATCCATGAGTTTTGTTGCAGTTGTCAATAAGCTAGCATTCGATGAGCATCCAGACTGGGTTTAATTCTATTATTCTGATTCATCTTCCCTCTCCCTATATTACAAAATAAACACATAGATAAAATAAAATCACTTGATCCGATGTCCATGTCTGTTTTATAACAGTGTAAACAAAATAGTTGTGTGACTATTCAAGCATGGTTTTTATCTGCTGTTATTACTGTTGGTTTGCTTTAGTGTATTGTATTTTAACTTTTGCCAGTAGGGCCAATTTGCTAGTTGGCCAGTTGGCATGGAGACGGCAAAGGGCTGCAGTTGGGAAGAGGTAGCATAATAGGGTATTTGAAAACACACCACATCCTTCGGAAAGTATGGCTGCCATTTCTGCTAGAGGAGAATCCCTAAGACACAGAGAAAGCAGCAAACTAAGCCAACCTGTGTGAAGAAAAAGGTGATATAGATTTGCGTCAAACAATCTTCCAAGAGAGAATCCATGGACATGAGAGAACAGAGATGCGTTTGCTACTGAAGACAGAAGGTAGCAGGAAGCTTGGAGGTTGTTGTGTCAGCTGACCAACGTATTTCAGGAAGCTTGGGAGCAGGGATGGGACCACTGCTGGGATCTGATGATGTTGGCCTGGCTGTTGTTATTTTTATGGTGTGTTTTTTTAATAAAAAAATTACTGTTCTGTCAGTTGTAGATTTTTCAAATGTCTAATTTACATGTAACTTGAGGGATGTGATTTTGATGATGCTGTTTTGTGCTGTTTTGCTAATAATTTTCTGACTGTGAGCCAGTTTGGGAGGACATTTAGTTCTGAAAAACAGCATCTAAGCTGAAAATAGATAGGTGATAGATAGAGATGATAGATAGATGATAGATTGATAGATAGATAGATAGATAGATAGATAGATAGATAGATAGATGATAGATAGATGATAGATAGATAGATAGATAGATAGATAGATGATAGATAGATAGATAGATAGATAGATAGATAGATAGATAGATAGATGATAGATAGATAGATGATAGATAGAGATTTCCCTCAGTAGGACTGCATCCTGCCTTACTTTATTTCTGCCTGAACTAACCCTCCTCTGACTAGAAATCAGTCTAGATGAGACCATTGCCTGGGACAGAACACTTAACAATTAAAAAAAAACAATAGTGAAAAATTAACAAATTGTATTTGGAAAATACAAAAAATAAAGAGAAATAAATTAACTGAGAAGGACAGACATGCATACTAGGATATAGAACCAGCCGCTGAAGAACGCAAAGAGCTCCAGAGCCATTCAAAATAATATTTTCTTTGCCAAGTAAGTGCCTAAAACGACCATGGAAGATGCAAGAGGAACCTTTTTTGGGAGGAAGTTTTATAAGTTGGGTGCCACTACTGAGATGGCCCTAGCTCAAGCATCTATGTACTGTAACTATGATGGCACAAGCATTTGGAGCAGAACCCCTGAGGAGGGTCTCTGTGTGTTCAGGAGGTTCAGGATAGGATAGGTTTATATAATTGTTTTCTCATGATCTTTTCTTCTTCCTCTACTGCTTACACAGCTTCCTTCCTTGCTGTAAACACCTTGCAGGACATACTTGCTTATAGTTCTCTATACATCTTTTTCAGTTCATAAGATACCATGTACACTGATGGTGTCTTAACAGTGGAATCATAGAACCACAGAGTTGGAAGGGACCACGAGGGTCATCTAGGCCAACCCCCTGCAATGCTGAAATATTCCACCCAATGTGGAACTTGAACCCACAACCCTGAAATTAAGAGTCTCATGCTGTGCTGACTGAGCTGTCTATGTTCTAGTAGTACTAATAGGAGTAGTAGTTAAGTATTCAAAGTCATAAGTATCCTCTACATAGATTTTGGGAAGTTAATCGTTTTCAAAAATAATGGAGGGTAGCACCAGTTTCCAAAACCAACAAACAATTATGCTATTTGTGTTTACATTACATATAATACATTAAATATTTAAATATATACAATACTCTAAAATTAATTATGCTTTGGTTTTTTGAGCATAATGTAATAGCTGTAACTCTTAATCAGAAAATATATCCTGTAGGAGACGTGAGATGGCAATTGCCTTAAACGAAAAGGTGCGCTATACTTGAAATGTCTGAGGCATGATTAAGTTTTTGAAGTGCTTCAGTAAACAGATGGAGGGTGTTTCAGCTTGGGGGTCATCTCAATTTATTGAACTTAATTATTCACAACCTTGTCATTATACTGTTCAAATAAAGAACTCAGTCAGTGCTGAATGGCTGGCAAACTTTATTTCTAGGAGCTGGAAAAAAAACAGAGCGCTATTTTTTTTTAAGCTGAGTTTTGTTGTCAGTGCAGTTTCCTACACTATAACATGCTGTGCTCAGCATAATAAAGATCAAAGAGATATGAGTCTTTAGTGCAGCTAATCCCATTGTCTCTGGATCTCCACAATTCCAGCAAAAAGTTGCATTAAAAGCACTGACCTTGAAACTTTTGAGTACCAAATCGTGGCAGGTGAACAAGAATGGGACAAAAGAAGTGATTAATGAGCTTCCTGCCCAATTGTGTTAATCTGAAAGTGTTTAGAGAATATATATATATTCATACACACACTCACATATGACTAAAACCTTGGATATTCTATAAAAGGAAATGGGTCCCACATGAATGTTTGTAAGGCTTTAACATCCCTGGCATGATGATAAGAAATGAAAAGCTTTCACTGTCCAAAAGAATTGATTTCGAATTTCCAACCATCCCAAGAGTCTCCCAACTGCTTACAAACTGCCAGGTGAACGTGGCCAAGAAGGTTTTGTTTTGTTTTTCAAATAAAGCACAGAACTTTGGTTCAGAGTCTCCAAAGCAGCAAGGGCGCTTTAAAAAAAATATGTCTACAACAAGAATAATAAATTTTCTTAATTCCCAGTGTAGTTTAACACCATATCGGTATCATATGCTAAACAAAAGGCCAATGGAGATGGAACATAATACACCTCCCTGTCAAGCACACCCATATCTCCAGGCTTCAGTAATTCCCTGCAATAATAAATGCCTTGTCAAAGGGGGCAGTAAATTGCAAGAAATATGTCTGACAATCACCATCAATTTTATTGCTTTCAGGCTCTGATTCTAAAGCACACTCACTTAAATATTAGGTTGTGCTGGGAGGGAAATAATGTTTCTCTTCAGGATCAGGGAACGTTCCAGATAAGTATGGGGATGTGGTCTAGGGTTCAATGGGAAAGGGAATCAGGTAGGAGCACCTAATGCAAGGGGCGCTCAAAAATGCCCCGGGTGTCCTGGTTTTTATTTTTTTGAAATATGGCAACCCTAACAGCAGGGAATAGGGGATGGGAAAGTCCCCTTGTGCAAACCTCTTTCTGCCCACAGTTCTCAGGAACTATGGTGGTATCTTTAGCTACTCTGATATGCATTTTAAACCATAAATGTAACATTGTTAAAAATAGACTTTTGCACTTAAAATTGTAAACAAGACTTTAAGAACATGCCCCCGAGAGCAGCCGTATGCATTGATATGGATATATAACTAAGATTGTTCTGTTTACCGAAGCACAGACCCATCAGTACTAAAGTAAAGAGTTCCATCAAGAGAAGTCAATAAATTAAAGGCTTTGACTTCAACTATGGGCTGCAACAACCCAGAACAAATTGGTGTAACTGGGTACAATTCTCTCCTGCACAAAACCACAACAAGCTCCTTATTTTAAGTGATCTCTTATTTTAGAGGATCTCATTTTAAAAGGTGTCCTGCATCTCAGCTCCATTTCACACAGCAGATTTTGAATTACTTTGTCAATTACTAGGGCAATGTCCTCATTTAACACATTTCAGAAAAGTCTGAAGTAATCCAGCGATCTTCAGAGATCCGTTGCTACACAGGGGAAATGTTTGTGCAACCTGCAAGCATTTATATGTGATGGGGAAGTTCAAAAAGATTCTCCCTCTTTAAAGTGACTCAAATATATTTATGCTTTTTCAATAACCACATCCCATCAATGTGCTGATTTCTATATTACTGAAATAGAAAAGTGAAGTGGGGAGAGAGATCTTTCTTGACATTCTCAAGTAATTACCTGTTGGGGGTGATGCTGTAGGTTCATCTGGCAAGAACTCTGATGATGGCAAGCATTCCCTTGTAAACATGATGTCATCAAGGGCTATATATCTGTAGCCTTTTCCTACACGCCCTTCAAAGGTGATCTGGAAGTCCTCATAGGCTTCTAATAGCAGCACTTTTCTTTTCCAGAAATTCCCCTGATTTCCAGAGAGGTTGAATAATACTTGGGGGGGATTTGATGCTGTCACCTGGTAGACAGTTAGTGATCCAGTGTTAGCTCCATACATGTGGTAGTAGAATATTACCTGAAATGAAGAGAAGGAGTAAATATGGAGCAGTGACTTTAAATAATACTCGCTTCATAGTGAAAACACTATGGTTCCATGAGAAAAGAATCCAACAGACTATCTGTCAGTGTGCAGTGGATTTGCAATATTTATCCATTTAAATATCTATAGTCCATTAATAATTTTACAGTAAAGACCAGGTTTTAAGAGGAAGGTGGTGGGACAGGGGAACATGAAGCAGTTGCACTTCTTAATAGAGATACTGAATTCTTGGAGACTGGTTCAGTATCACCCATGAAGTCTCATTTTAGATCCAGTGTAATAAAATACACTGTCTTCCTTTCGTTGTTTTGAGTTAACTTTGTTGTTTTTGATTGTTTCTTGTTGCTTTAATATGCTTCTAAACTGCCTTGAGAATTCCACAGTAGGGCACCTTAGAAACCTAATAAATAAATAACTTCCTTTGAAAAATAAATGTTTATTTCCCACTATCAAATGTTTTGGGGTGGAATCCAACTGACATTTTAACCGCAATAATCTTTTTTATTCAAATATTTATCATTGCTTCATTTCAATAGCTTATCAGAGGCACACAAATTATTCTGTACATTTTTATCATAAGATGTTTTCTACACCCAGCAGCCAAGATCCAAACACTAATGTCACTTAAGCAATGCATTTCATTCAGAACAAATGAAGTTTTCAACAGAACCTATTTCCCTTTTTGGAGGTTCTACACTGAAAGCAATATAATACTGCTTTACAATAGCACTTGGCTAATTAAAGGAACAAGGTGATACCTATAAAACCAAATATTTTCTCTAAGGGACGCTTAAGTGATGTTTGATTCTTGCAATTAGTAATTAACTTCTATTGTTCCTGCTAGACAGTCCTTCACATACCTTGCAATTTTTGCTCTTTCTGCTTACAGTCACACTAGTAATTCTGGCTTCTTGCCCTGGCAATTGAGGGAAGGAGTTTTTTATGAAGATGTAATGACCAGATGGTTCGTGCAAGGTATGATCAGCTACTGGCCCAGTGCCTGCTCTTGGGATTCCTCCAATTCTGAGATTCCAGTCAAAGTCATCATTCTGATCTTGTTCCCAATCACAGAGATCAAACTCAAAATCACAGCGCCCAATGGACATACCTAACAACAACAAAAAAACCCCAACAAAATTCAAAGTGTCTAAAATTGAAAAAGAATGCAAAATGCTGAAATTAGCACCACAATAACAAGCATATTCTGCCTTTATGCTCAAAATGGAGGGAGTCTCATTTAACTAATGAAAGGCTTTTTAACAGGTGGCTGATGCACCATCATGCAAAGGCTGATGGTGATAATGACATTATTTTAAAAGGAATTTAGATTAGCAAACAGCCTTTTGTTTAATTCAGGCTTATTTTACCCAATAGGTATCTAATTGCAATTCACAAATGAATGTTTATAAGAGGCAATATGGGTAAACCAAAAATATCCGGTACCTTAGATAGTTATTTCATAATATTTTGAGAAAAACAGAAATCTTTAAATTTTTAATTGTTAAACCTATTATTTTAAGTTTCTAAGTTATAAGATTCAAAGATCGCAACAAACCAAGCAAAAAAGAGAACAAACTTTTTATATATTTTAGTAACATACAGAATTATATTAGATACAGGAATTAGACCATCGGAGAACAAGGTAAACTATTAAAAGAAACAGCAGGATGCAGCTTATTTCATATTGAATTACCTGTGAAATTATTTATTTGGACTTAACGTTACTTCAGTATAAAAAGAGATAATTAAAAAAGAGCAAAAAAACAACTTGACTAGATATGTTCTTTTATATTCAAAGAGAAGGTACAATTTGCGAGTCCAGGCACAATGATGCTGCAGGCGGTGGGAAGTTGAAATAAGCACAGAGCAACCATTTGGGATTAAACAGGCCACAAGTTTATTTATTAGAGATGTCATCAGGGTTTGGTGTAGGCATTGGGTGTGTATCCTGTATCAACCAGCCTGTCTGCTGTCATGGACTGGCTGGATGCAGAGCCAACCCCCAGGGGAAGAAGG
This sequence comes from Podarcis cretensis, assembly GCF_951804945.1. NCBI lineage: Eukaryota > Metazoa > Chordata > Lepidosauria > Squamata > Lacertidae > Podarcis > Podarcis cretensis. The sequence continues at coordinate 24,387,638 of NC_137181.1, forward strand.
CTCAGAAGCAGGGGATTTGTGGTGGGATGGTGATGCATGTTCAGAGGGAGAAGAGGGGGCAGACTGGAAGGAGGAGGTGTCAGAAGCTGCAGAAGTAACAGAGTTTAGTGAGCAGGAAGAGGCTGTGGCAGAGGGCAGTCTAGACTCAGAGGCAGGAGAGGAAGGGTGGCAGGAGAGAGAGATGAGGCAGGCTGCTGAAGAATCCAGAGAGTCTCCCCCTCCTGCTGTGACCAGATTCCTTCTGCCCTGGTCTCCCAGAACACAGAGAGAAATGAAGGTCAGAACAATGAGAGGCTTGCCCACGACTGGCTGTAACCATGGGAGAGCTCCAGCAGCCAGTGGAGGAGGAAGTGATGTCATCCCATGCTAAAGCCAGAAAACAACCAGGCACCACTGCAGCTGCACTGGACTGCCCTCTCTGGTTGACGGTAAGTGGTACTTCCATCTTACAACCAGGGAAATCTAAACTTATGCTGAAGTATTCTTTTAGCTAGCTAAATTAATGAGGAAAGGGCTTTGGAGAATTGCAGAAGGCAAATTAAAGTTTCACAATGTATGTTTCCCCCCGATATTTTTGTGTAAAAGAAAGTTGTATGGTCTTTTTAAAAAGAGGCACTAGAGCTACTTTAAAATGGATATTCCCCCCAACAGTATTGAGGTTTCATTGGGAAACAAGGATGGATTGCCTCACAAATATGTGCTTGTCACTTGATAACTGCTGCATCAAGTGAGAACCTCTGTAATCATCAACTAAAAGAGGACAGCTGTACAAGAGGCAGGGAATCATAGAACAGTCATTGGAAGGGACCCTAAGGACCATGTAGTCCAACTCCCTGCAATGCAGCAATCTCAACTAAAGCATCCATGACAAATGACCATCCAACCTCACATATACATGGGTGCTTTTCAACACATTTTAAGGAACCTAATCAAACTTGCTGCAGCTCACCTAAGCAGACTAAGAAAAGGCTTTTCGTTTTCTTACCATTTAAAGAACCTCTACTCTAATCCTCAAATCTCCCATTTTATTTAATGGACTGCAACCTGATAATAAAGCTGGTATTTCATATGTTGAGAAACTAAGCTGCAGTGGTTAGACTAGGACAGGCATAGGCAAACTCGGACCTCCAGATGTTTTGGGACTACAACTCCCATCATCCCCAGCTAACAGGACCAGTGGTCAGGGATGATGGGAGTTGTAGTCCCAAAACATCTGGAGGGCCGAGTTTGCCTATGCCTGGACTAGGACCAGGGAGTCTTCGGTTCAACTCCACAAGCTCACTGGCTGTTCTTTGGTACATCCATAACTCTCAGCCTAACCTATGTCTTAGGGAAGAATGGAATAAAATGCAATAGGTAATAATAAAACCTGGCGCATGTTTGAATTTGCAACCATAATAAATACATCTCACTGAGACTGCCCTTCCTCTGTCTTGGGCCCAAGCTCCAAAACAAGTAAAGTTTCCAAAACAAATCCCAAGTATTATGCCAACACTTCCATCAAAAAGACTTCTTACTGCTGGTCCTCCTGGGCCCTGCTGATTTAAAGAATCAGGGCTTGATGAAAACATCAAAGAGTGAACCACCACATAGCCACTGCAGCTCCCAAATGCAATGATTATGTCAGCTTTAAGAGACTGATACTGAACTTCAAACAAAAAACTAAACTCAATTCAAACATTAGACGTTCATCACAGCTGGTCAACTTTCAGCATTGTCAACACATGGTTTCATAAATCTCAAGCGTGATTTGTTGTCAAGAGACAGTACAGACTACATTCTCATTTTAATTTATTTAAAAAATATATTCAAGAAATGCATTTTCTTTGTCATGCACTTCTCTGGAGGGTGAGATCACCGTGTAAGCAGGTCCATCCCAAGCAGTGCTTTGTGATAGTAGATTATCACAGCTAAGACGGCATCATCATTTGGCACACTTTGAACAATTATATTCCTTTTGGAAATGAAGTGAGCATAGCTACCTGATTATCTTATGTCAAAAAAGACCTGACTTCAACAATAGATTATATTCTAAACTTAATTACATTTTTGTCTGCTGAGGAACTGTTCCACTGTGTCAATTTTTTTTTTCTTAGACATTCTTATTATTATCAAGATAAATTAATGGGGCATGTAGGGGGAGATTAGATCTAATGTTAGGTTAGGAAAATTAGTCACTGGAATGGGACAAATCCCCTTAAAAAAACCAAAAATCTATTGCAAAGTCTTAAGATGGGATCAAGTTGGTCTCCTTCTGAAAGACAGGTGGCAAAACGACCCGGTACACCTTAGTGTCCTAGCCAGTGGCAGAGGTCAAAATTTCCCTTCTTTTGCCTCTGCAATTCCAGAATAACACAATTTTATTTAAGCACAGGCTTTACTCAAGCTCACCCATGATGTAACTAAGGACTGCAACATGTGATTTTGCCATGTTGCAACATGGAGTTTTCCCTTTTTTGTTGCCTGTACTTAAAATTTTCAAATTAGCATTCCTTGTTAAAATGAAATAAGATATTTGGATGCATAAGATGCAGTGTTCAACATGAAACCTTTCTTGTTATATTGGGAAATATTTATAGGATTCATCCCCAAATCTTTTAAAATGTTTGGCATCATTTTGCTTTGTTTTCTTGCAAATTTGAGAGCACCAAATTGCAATTTGCTGGGTAGGTATGCAATTGCCCAGGCAGGCGCATTATGTGACCCATGAGAGTAGCAAAATAACCAGAATGTACAACAGTGATGGGATAAAATCAGGCCAAATTAACAGCAGCAGGCAGGGCAAGCGTTGTCATGGCATTGGGTCCCCGGATCAGTTCATCATTCCACAAGCCCCATGTTGATGGAATGGATCCACTGGATTTGGATCGCCCCAAACCTATATGACAGGAGTCAGCCAGTGTTGAACCTTGCTGTGGTTCAAGCCAAACAAGCAAGGTCTCACTGGGGGACCAGGGTACAGATTCCAACCAGGCAGGTACTGAACCCATGCTTCGGTTTGTTGTGGTCAGTCCTCCCCTCAGGCCCCTGGAGTCCCCTCTATATTATGTTGATCCTGACCAATGCCATTTCCACCCTCATACAATGTTCTTCTGCCTAACAAAGGAAAGCCATAATTTCCCTGAGGAAAAGGCGATAAAACCCCACCCAAGTGCCAATCAGGTTGAGAGAGAAAAAAAAAATCATTTCCTGCTGTGTCAACCAACGACCCAAAATTGCTCAGTGAATGCGAGGGTGGGCATGCGGAAAACTCTCAAACAAAGCCTTGCCCAGTATTTTGCTGCAATCTATGGGCCGCCGGGCAAAGGTGTCCTGTGGTTACTGGGAACAGAATGGGGCTTGGTGGACAGTGTGCATCTTCTGTATCCCCTTTTGGTCTGGAGAGAACACATGATTTTTGTGAGATTTGCCCTATCATCTGTGACCACTGTTGCTTAATCATTCTTTCATATGCTTTAACACTGAAAGCGGATGAATGTCCTAGGGGTATTAGCTATTTTTTTTTTTGAAATTTTATCTTTTAAAAGTTGTTTTAAAAATACATGAATCAAAGCCCTTTGCTCATTTAAATCTTGGCCACTGGAGTGAACATGTAGCAATGTACAATTTAATTTCCGTTTTAACTAGCTGGAAGCAGCTTATGGTCAAGTTTAAGATGCAATAAATAGTTTATTAGCTTGCTTCTGCTCAGAATAAATTTCTATGAATATATAACCTCATTTTCACTTTTTTATATTTTAAAATATGGTTCAAGACTTAGATTGCAGCAGCATCAACACGACATCAACTCGCTGAAAGAAAGTTACTGGCAAAAATACGACAGCAAGTTTGGAATTTGTCTGTCTCTGTGGACCGCAAGGTTAGTAGCAGCAAGAAAGTCAAAGGGCATATGTTGGAGATTGTGGTAGGAAGACCTGGGTACACAGGAAGAGACATCCACACACCCTCACTTGCACATGACACTGTTAACATACACCCACTCTTTCTCCACCCAGAAAAGCAACAGGGAAGCATTTGCTGATGCTGAAGCAACATAGCAGCACTAGATGACAGAGTAACAGCAGCAGTGCTGGGGCAACAACATCTAGTTCCACATAGTTATCTGAGGACGCTGTTTGATGCTGCCAAAACTCACCCCTCTCAGTGTCCGTGTAACAAATGAGAATCAGATGTGTTTTCATTGCACTGGAACCCATTTCTCTAGAAAAGTATGTGTAGGGCTGGTTCCACATTTTATTTTGCAACTGTAGTAAAACCAAAATGCTATTGTAATAGCCCGGTTCCCCCCTGTGCCTTCTCGCAAGCTGAGCAGCATCATACCAGTACACTAAATAACAAGTCATTTTTTCTTATTTTACATTAATTAAGATAACAATCACACCATTGCCTGAAGCACATTATTTAATTTGGCTAATACAACTTCCAGGTGCCTTGGACACTATCACTAATATTAACTGGAATCACATGCACCCACATGTTCATACAAACAGCTAAGAGGTGCCAACCTCCTGGGTGCCTAAATCCCAAGGTTTAGGCAGCTGCCTCCTGCCAAAACATTTACTTGGGTGACGCAGGAGTCCTTGGGATTTTGGCACCCAGGAGGTTGGCAAACTCTTCGGTGGGGACATCTGTTTGTATGAACATGTGGGTGTATGTGAGGCAGACTCCAGTATAACAAGCATTTCAAAATCATTAATTTTGCTTTTCATTTACATTTCGGAACCACTAATGAACTGGCAGTAGTCCTACTATATAAATAATTCACTAGAGACTTGATAACTTCTGCTCATTAAAGCAAGGAACAGCCGTACTCACTGCAAATGCTTTGATTCTCATCTGAGTTATCTGCACAGTCATTCACAAAATCGCAAAGGTTATCCTTTGGGAGGCAGTATTTGTTGGCACAGGTAAATTCATCAGAAGTACAGTGTCTGTCTGGGATCAGTAAGGGGGAACACTCCTGAAATGAAATATCATCCACTGCCACATCTCCCACATAACTGATGCCCCTTTTCGCCCTGAAGATAACCTGTGAAGTGGAGAAAGTAGAAATATAAATAGCCACATTCTGATACAAGCATGCACCTCTAGTAAATAGACAATGTTCTGATCCATATGATAGTGGTGAGCATCAGTAGCATCAGTGGGGTGAAGCTTCTCTCCCGACACCAGTATTACTAATGCTTACCAGTATGGAGATATGGAGGGGAAGAGTGGTGGAGAGTTCAGGGCTGGACAGGTACAGTAGTGGGATTGCTGCTGCCAAGCCATTGGTCCTGCCAGGGCACCCACATGGCCCCGACTTGACCACTCCAAACCATCCAGGTAAGCAGCAGCAATGCTGGAGCAGGAGGGCAGCTTCATCTATTACAAGTGCCACTACTGGTAAGAATGCTACATGAGAAACATAAAGGAGATAGCTGGTAGGGAGTGAACAATTCCAAAGTTAACATTGTTCATATTTTACTGCCAGAAAAGGGAACAGGGAAGATTGGTACGATGCAGAATCACCATTACTTTGTAATACAAAACAAGCAAATATATATAGACAAACAGAAATACAATTGGGGCTAAAAAAAATTAAAGAGTCTTGAAAATCTGTTGCTAAATTATTCTATTTTCCAAAGACTGTGATTCTGCCAACTGTGGTAAGGTTTTGACATCATAAAGCAGGGATTGGGAATATGTGACCCTGAATATATTGTAGAACTACAATGTCCATCGTCCATGACCACTGGTCATGCTGCCTGGGGTTGATTGTATCCAACAACATCTGGAGGGTCACTGGTTCCTTATCTCGGCCATAAAGCAACAATAAAGCAGTCAGTTCAAGTAACAGATTCTCTAAGAAACATCCTGCCTCCAATTTCTGCTTCTATGTGCCATTAATGAATGAACTTCATTCTACAGCAGAGGCATCATTTTGATTTTGATTGCTTCATAATGCAATGATGTCTTAAGGCTGACATTACGAGCGCAGAACAACAGAAACATTAAATAGCTTGAAATAGTAAGGGAAGAAGGCAAACAAAATTGCACATACCTGAAAATAAGATTGAACACCTAAATGCACTTCAGCTCTGTTCCACTGAGGACCCTGGGGGCCACTCTGTGACCAAAGTTCAAAAGACATGTTTCCCTCTTTTCTGAGCACCTAAAAATCGAACAACATCTACAGTGAAATGAGCAACTTGTGTTTTGCAAATCGTAAGACAAACAGTATTTAACAGCTTCAGTTTAGCTCCATGTTTCATTTTTACATGTAGAAATAGTTATAATAACTATCCTACAAATCTCTGAACATGCAGTATGTTTATGGTGAATGGCTTTTTTTTCTTTAACAGAATCTGGGATAGCAGCCTCTTAACTCACACCAGCCTTTGATTTATTTACACATTCAAAGCATTAACCTGCTGTCACATGTAGTGCTAGCAGGGAATGGCTTCCTTCTAGTAAGATCTGCAGAATGTGTCTGAATAATACCAGAACCACATGATCAAAGCCAATGTTTCTGACCCAATCACTGAACTCCTGGTCAGAATTGGTCTTTCACATGTGTATCCAGTACAGTGGTGCCTCGCAAGATGAAATTAATTCGTTCCGCGAGTTTTTTCGTCTTGCGATTTTTTCATCTTGCGAAGCACGGACTTTGGAAAAGCTTCAAAAATCACCAAAGTCTTCAAAAACCTCAAAAAAGGCTACCACACCGCGTGCTATGAGTTGCTCCTCGAAGTGAATGCACGGTTTTAAGAAAAAGGAAACAAACTTGCAAGACAAAGGAAACAAACTTGCAAGATGTTTCCGTCTTGCGAAGCAAGCCCATAGGGAAATCCGTCTTGCGAAGCAACTCAAAAAACGAAAAACTCTTGCGCTTTGGGAGTTTTTCGTCTTACAAGGCATTCGTCTTGCGAGGTACCACTGTATTCACAACAGCAAGAAATTTGGCGATGGGTCCTTTTCTGCAACTGAGCACTCCTCCTGTGGGGGCATGACATGGGGCACTAGAGAACATCCCCATGCTTGCCCTTGCACAATGTTATTAGCGGGGCAAGGAAGGGCAAGGAGGGAATAATGCCTGAAAAAGGCTGGAGATTAACACATAAGGGAGAGGATAAGAGCCCCAGAATAACAACTTTTAAATTTTGATTGTGTAAACAAGGCTTGATCATTTCCACTTCAACTGGTTTGAATAGCAAGTGGTGACACTTGCCTTTGGTATGCCAAAGAAATAAGAAAAGCAATCCTAATACCAAGAACAGTTAAAATTGCTATTACCCCATGATTGTATTCAGTTTCAAAACTCATTTTAGTTTCGCAGTACATTAAACATCCAGTTGTTTGCATAAAAAAACTTTTGCAATCAAGTTCCAGAGCTCTTGTTTAGTTTGAACTTCCGAAGGTGCATGAGGTGTCCTCCTCACTTCCTGCCTCAGTAAATATTCATTGAATTGTGACGGGTTGCTCCCAGGAGTCAACTGCCCTAAACATGCTTCACTGAAGCTAAAGTGTCTTAACTGAGTCAAACTGACAACATCAGGAGATGGAAGTATGGTGATGTATGTCAAATTGTGATTCTAGACAGCAATGACAGAACTGTACATCATCAGCTCCCCAAAACGCTTTTCCTCTCCAGGATTTATCACCAGGTATAATGATCTGCAGTTTTAGCTCCAGGACTATCTAGAGAGGCTTTTCATTTTAATAGAAGAAAAATCATCTCCCAGTTGCACATAACATGGCAAAATGAAATAGCCATTCCCTTTAAATGGAACAGTTTTTATTGACAGAGAAGTCTCACATATCAACATTATTTCTTTTATTTAATTAGAACATTTGTACCCCACTCTTCAGCCAAAAAAGGCTCCCAGAGCAGCTTATGTATGATCAATTGAAACAGTCCCTCTTGCAGGCTTACAATCCTCCCCCCCCCCCCCACCATCAGTGACACAACAGGGGAAAGGGACAGGGAAGCAAAAGGGGGGGGGGGGACAAACTCAGTTCTTAAACAATGACTAGCTGCCATAGAGACAGTTCAGGGGGTGATAACAGAATAAATGATAAAAGAAGGGAGCTGAAGCCCAAGATAGGAAGAAAAGGGGGTAAGGAAACACCTAGCTACTTTAAATGAATTCAGCTCTCCAGAGCCTGAGGAGCTGCACCCGAGGGTACTAAAGGAGCTTGTGGATGTAATCTCAGAGCTATGTATGCTATCTTGAGCTCCCTGAAGGGAAGGTGGGATATAAATGTAATCATCATAATCATCATGCAGGTTGTGAATATTCTTCTTCTTTCTTTTTTTAGTCTATAAACTGTCATTTTAGTACCTTCAGTGAACCCACTGTTGCCCCATTCATGTAATTCCAAAACACCAGCTTGCACTTCGGTCCAGTCTGAGAAATTACTGGAGTGGTAATGTCAGCAGTATGTCCAAATTCTCCATTGGAACTGTCTGCATAGAGATACCAGCCTTCCTTAGTTGCCCTGTAAAGAGAGAAATTCACAAATCAAATGAATTCCATATTTTTCACTCCATAAGATGGTTATTTTTAATCAGGCTTTTGAGTCCTATAAATTTTGCCTGAAGTGTGGTTCTGTGCTGTTGTTGCTTATTTATATAACTTTACTGTTTTTAGTGTATGCCACTCTAATCTCCTTAGGCAGGAAGAGTGGGATCCAACGATTAAAATAAACAAACACAGTGGTCCAAATGTATAGGCAGGCACGGCCAAACTTGGCCCTCCAGGTGTTTTGGGACTACAACTCCCATCATCCCTAGCTAACGGGACCAGTGGTCAGGGGTGGTGGGAACTGTAGTCCCAAAACATCTGGAGGGCCAAGTTTGGCCATGCCTAGATAGGGTATGGGTGTGCCCAGAGTTCAGCATTTCAAACTTTCAGCTAAGTTTGCTAGGGATACCAAAAGGGATGCCAACAAAAGAGTGATGATGATGGTGGTGGTGGTGATAATATTTACTATTAGCAGTTGGACAGGGATCACCATACCCCCCCCCCCACAAAAAAAGCCCCTTGATGTTACATCTTGATGTAACATTGTTCCGGGGGAATTGTGGGATAGTAATTCTAGCAGGTAGCTATTGACCACCATAAGGGGCTCTGGTGTTACACTGGAAGAGTGGGAAATGCTTTTAAAGAATCTGCTGCTCAGTTACCAATGGTAAGCATGCACAAACCCACACTCAACACAGCTCAAAAAATTCCTTCTGAAAAATAATTAAATGTCCCCCTCATTTTTTTGCCACTTATAACGTGGGTACCAATTTTGGGTGAAATTTCACAAAGTAATAATCTAAAATGAAATGAAGGCAACTCTTAAGTCAGCCTTAATGGTAAAGGGATCCCCCAACAATTATTTCCATTGGTCTGCTTATTGGTCAGCTTATCAGTACACCAAGAATCTTTTTATCCAATCTAGTGAGCATATTTCTCTAGTTTATGTGGCTATGTGCATAATACATGCATGTGCATGAATGTATTGCACACGGTCCTGTCCAAATGCTATGGTCATCATAGACTTTTCTCTCAGTTCCGTCTTCCTAAACAGGTGGTAACCAGAGAAATGACCTTCTCAATTATAGCTTCCAATTTGGAATGCCCTTCCCATTTGGTTTAGTGCCAAATTTGATTTATGGGGCTGAGGGGGAATGATGCCAGGCAGAAACAGTTTCATTTGACAAAACTTCTAGTATAACCCCTGATTTTAATCTGCTAATATCTTACTGGTTTCCCCCCTGTTTATATTGTGTTTTTATGTGCTGCACTGTTACTTTGTTGCTGTGTTAATACAAGGCTATTTACCTATTGTCAGTGTTAACCTGCTATTATTGCTACCCTAAGAAATTCATTTAACTGAAGAATGGCATATATGTGTGTTAAATAAATAAATAGATCTGTATGTAAATATTTCCAAGTACCAATCAATAATGTTTAACTTCAAATATATTTGCAGGTTATGAGGGTACAAAATTTAGGTTTGCATGCTCACCAGTAGAGGAAAAAAAGATACATTTTACCCATCTGTGTCTTCTGTTGTTGCCTTTATTTTATTTTTAAATGATGCTTGCTGCTGTTTTGCCCTTGGGAAAATTCCTCCTGAATTGCTAAGTGGGCGTTAAGCACATTCTCTCTTTTCTCATGACAGTAATGCTTACGAGAGAAGACGCAGAGATACAATACTGTGAGATTTCTTTACCCTGTCTCCTGAGTTCTCTCATAGAGTTTTTTAATGCGCTTCAATGATCCTATGAAAGAATGCTATAAACTGTACAATTTTGACCTTGCTTTGTTGCAACCATTTGATTCACTGTTTATCCCCATAATTCTTTCCTTACTTGGGCAAAGAAGGGAGCTCAACATTCTGAACATCTAAAGTTTTCAAAGTCTATATTATAAGTATATTTGCTTTCTCATGCAATTCAGTATTTTTCAACCAGACTATTAAAAAACAGTTTTAAAAAAGGTAAAAGCCATTTCGGAAGGTTATAATTTCTATGAAAGTTCAGCTCTCAGCACAGTTTACCAATTCTGTTCAGTACTTCCATGTGCAGCAGTTGAGAAGTAAGTAAATGCAGATGTAGATTCCTATTACAGTTCAAATATTCAGAAAAACCAATATAATCCGTCAAGTGTGAATTGTTTTTAAAAGGCAAGTTATTCTGTTACAGGCTATACATATAAAACCCAACTCTGAAGCATACTTTGCGGCAATGGTTTCATTGAAGTGCCTGGAGGATTTTCCACATTACCAGTTTATTGCACAATAAACACGCTTTCCCTTCTCATTTGCTGAGCACAGTCACCACGTGGCTTCTCTCAAAATTATTAGGAAAGCAGATTTCATTGTGCACCATAGCCACATCATTTCTGGGCTTGGAGAAAAAATGGAATTCTCTCTCCAGATAGCACATGAATGTTGTTGAAATGCAGTTGTACACCTTTAAGAACATCATTGGCAAGGGCAAGGAGGAGTGATTTCACATGTGCAAGCTGTTGTTGTTTAGTTGTTTAGTCGTGTCCGACTCTTTGTAACCCCATGGACCAAAGCACGCCAGGCACTCCTGTCTTCCACTGCCTCCCGCAGTTTGGTCAGACTCATGTTTGTGGCTCCGAGAACACTGTCCAACCATCTCGTTCTCTGTCATCCCCTTCTCATTGTGCCCTCAATGTTTCCCAACATCAGGGTCTTTTCCAGGGAGTCTTCTCTTCTCATGAGGTGGCCAAAGTATTGGAGCCTCAGCTTCATGATCTGTCCTTCCAGTGACCACTCAGGGCTGATTTCCTTCAGAATGGATGCGTTTGATCTTCTTGCAGTCCATGGGACTCTCAAGTCTCCTCCAGCACCATAATTCAAAAGCATCAATTCTTCGGCGATCAGCCTTCTTTATGGTCCAGCTCTCACTTCCATACATCACTACTGGGAAAACCATGGCTTTAACTATACGGACCTTTGTTGGCAAGGTGATGTCTCTGCTTTTTAAGATGCTGTCTAGGTTTGGCATCGCCTTTCTCCCAAGGAGCAGGCGTCTTTTAATTTCGTGACTGCTGTCACCATCTGCAGTGATCATGGAGCCCAAGAAAGTAAAATCTCTCACTGCCTCCATTTCTTCCCCTTCTATTTGCCAGAAGGTGATGGGCCCAGTGGCCATGATCTTCGTTTTTTTGATGTTGAGTTTCAGACCATATTTTGCGCTCTCCTCTTTCACCCTCATTAAAAGGTTCTTTAATTCCTCTTCACTTTCTGCCATCAAGGTAGTATCATCTGCATATCTGAGGTTGTTGATATTTCTTCCAGCGATCTTAATTCCGGCTTGGGATTCATCCAGCCCAGTCTTTCGCATGATGAATTCTGCATATAAGTTAAATAAGCAGGGAGACAATATACAGCCTTGCCGTACTCCTTTCCCAATTTTGAACCAATCAGTTGTTCCATATCCAGTTCTAACTGTAGCTTCTTGTCCCACATAGAGATTTCTCAGGAGACAGATGAGGTGATCAGGCACTCCCATTTCTTTAAGAACTTGCCATAGTTTGCTGTGGTCGACACAGTCAAAGGCTTTTGCATAGTCAATGAAGCAGAAGTAGATGTCTTTCTGGAACTCTCTAGCTTTCTCCATAATCCAGCACATGTTTGCAATTTGGTCTCTGGTTCCTCTGCCCCTTCGAAATCCAGCTTGCACTTCTGGGAGTTCTCGGTCCACATACTGCTTAAGCCTGCCTTGTAGAATTTTAAGCATAACCTTGCTAGCGTGTGAAATGAGTGCAATTGTGCAGTAGTTAGAGCATTCTTTGGCACTGCCCTTCTTGGGGATTGGGATGTAGACTGATCTTCTCCAAAGTCAACTACAAAAGAAGAAAAGGGTCCTGTGCAATTACAAAAGTATCTGGGTTGTTATCCAAATGTCAACTTGTATCTGGTCCTATGTGAAGGCCAGGGCTAGCATGGGTGTCTAAGCTGAAACCTTGTCTTGTTTTTTTGATGATTAAATATAGCCACTGGGGCATGCAACAAAATTCCAGTGTGCCATGCTACTTTTAAAGTCAGACATGCTGTTTTCCCATTCCATTCTTCTGCTTCTCCTCCCAAGCTTCCCATTTTTTAATCTCCCAGGTTCAGAGTTTCTAGCATCCTGTTTTCCACGGTGGTCACTAGCCAGCCAGTGAACTTATTCTAATAGCAGAAGAGTAATTTTATTTATTAAAATTGTATATCGCCCTTCATCCATAGATCTCAGGGCGGTGCGCAACATAAAAATACAATATAAAAACCACAAACTACATAGCAAAAATAAGAACAAAAACAAACCAAGAATCACCCATTCCCACAACACATTTAAAAGGGTATGGGATGTTAATCAGCCCAAGGCCTGGTTGAAGAATACATTGTTCTTTTACTTGTTTTTACCTTCAGCTAATTTGAGAGCACAGACTTGGTTTGGTATGTGCTGGATTTGTTTTCCCTGTATCTTACATACAGTGTTTTTTTGGCAACCTTGTGTTCTGATTCAGAAGCCTCTGGGTACAATGCAATAGCTGCTTCATGCTATTTACTACAGTGTGGGATACCTTCTAGCTCTCTATATAGCCTGGGAATGGGATATTTAAACAATCACCTTGTCTTATTTGAACCAACCCAAGAACTGATATCCACATACCGTATATTTATAAATGCATGCATGTATTTATACTGCATTTATGTCTTTGTTTTAAATGTGTTGTAAGTTGCTTGGAAACTTTTGGGTGGCAATCAACTAACAAGTCTATTAAATAAATAAACAACAAGCATAATATTGGACATCCTACACCATGTCCCAGTGCTGTAAGAAGTGTGGTCGCTGGCACAGTGATTTCCTGCCGTGCTGCTGAGGGTGTACAATGCTTGACCATAGACCCATGAGCATTCTAAGAAGCTGTTCAGGTTTCTATCCACATCTGTGAATTTTTGGTGTTACCATATTATTTTTGCTGTTCTTTGCAATCTTATGCTTTCGGGAATGTTTTAAGATTGTCCCTGTTTTGTTCCCTCCCCCCGCCCCCCTGCTGCAAGCCATTTTGAGGAGCCTTCTATAGAAAAGTGATTTTGTTTCTAAGAATTGTAAACCAAACAAAATAGCCATAACCCTGCACTCAAGGAGTGGCTGCAATTGCACATCATGCTAAACCATCAGCAATAGAATATTGATAAAGAGCAATGTGCTAGTCTAGTGCATACGCCTGCATCATTTTGCTTCTCTCTTCGTCAAGCTGGTTAACCATGGCATGCAAGCCAGCGCATTGTTTTCCAAACAAACCTTTATGCTAAGCAAAGGTTTGATCTTGCCAGAATTATTGTGGTTTGTTTGGAAGAAGCCATAAGTGTGGGTGTGCACACCATGTTAAGCCAAGACTTGCACTTCGTCACTCCCAGCTTGGAAAAGTGAGAGGCGCAGTGGAAGCAATTCAGTGCTGTGCACAGAAGTTTTGTAAACGGATGTGGAAATGAGGTGACCTGAATTTATGAAACAGAAAATCCAGATTTGACTGATTCATCCATCCCTATCCAGCACACTACTCATTCCTGGTGATGATAATCCATATTTTATAACTTACTGCATGGGTAGGCAAACTAAGGCCCGGGGGCCGGATCCAGCCCAATCACCTTCTAAATTGGGCCCACAAACAGTCTGGGAATCAGTGTGTTTTTACATGAGTAGAATGTATCCTTTTGTTTAAAATGCATCTCTGGGTTATTTGTGGGGCCTGCCTGGTGTTTTTACATGAGTAGAATGTGTGCTTTTATTTAAAACACATTTCTGGGTTATTTGTGGGGCATAGGAATTCATTCATTATTATTTTTTCAAAATATAGTCCAGCCCCCCCCCAAGGTCTTAGGGACAGTGGACCGGCCCCCTGCTGAAAAAGTTTGCTGACCCCTGGCTTACTGTGACATGCACCCTTGGCCAGTGAGACCTGCCCAAAGGCACTATTGAACTTCATGGTTGGGAAGAGATTTGAATGCTCTTTCCCACAATGCAGCTGCTGTTGAAGAGTTGAGCTTTAAGTACATGACTTGACTGAAAGACAGAAATGAGTAGGGAAGCAGAAATGGAGCCATTCACTTTCACCACTTTTGTGCATTATGCAACAACAGGCTTTTTTTTTTTTTGCAGAAGATAACACTGATTGAAAGAATGCTAAGTAGGCAATGTAAATTTATGTCATACGTTCCATTACATGTTGAATAGAATATAGTCTGATGTGACTATATTTAATGGAGCTTGAAGTATACATACCATTATATAGCACAGAGATGCATACACACCCATGAAGAGAGACATCACTAACTATTGAAAAATGATTATGTGGGGGGTAAAGAACACTACATAAGAGCCATTTTCACTGCACAGATTCGAGTACTACATTATAAAGAATACTCTCCAGCACTGTTGATGATCTCTGTTTCTTAAAGTGTCATTTGAATGCACTTCCATTAATTTCACACTATCTCAATGAGATATCTATCTAAAAATATATACTGTCAGCACATTCCGCCCCAAAGCAGCCAACATAAACACATTGCAGTGAAAACTATTTATCCTTTCATTCCACCCACTCACCCATACTGAAAAGCTAAATTGCAAACACAAATGCACTCTCAATGGTATATAATGTTGCTCTTAAATTTTAAGTATGCCTGGATTCATAATTTTCAGTCTACGATTTAAAGAGTTTATACAGATTTTCTTTTTCTAGACCCTTATTGTTGTGTTCCACAAATCAGCCTTATTTCTTTGGGAACTTCCATCATGAAGACGTCGTCAAACAGCCTGCAAGTTATTGTACATTTGGCATGAGACTGGCAAAAGACATGAGCCTTCTTCCAACCCTGTCCCTCCCCAAAAGGCATTCAGCGAGGTAAGCACCAGTAGCAGATTTATAGGTGTGCACAGAATGTGTAAAATTAGGGCCCCTGTGGTTGAGGGGCACCAAATAACTGAGAGAATCTGTTTGAGATATGACTGCAATTAACTGCCTAATTCCAGTATTTCTAGTTTGTTGTGTTGTTTTCGCTTATTTCTCCTGCTCCTCAATTAAAATCATTAGAGGATGATCCAATAGGATCATCGTTGAACAGTGGTGCCAGACTTTGACTTCTTACTTTTTTTGTATTAAAAAACACACCAAGTCTCTAAACTTTCTAGAAAGAAAGTTATGAAGCATAATGTGCAGATATCTAGCTAAGCAATTTGTGTTAAATGAACCAGCCTGGCTGCTCCTACCTTTCCGTGTTTTTAGCCAATGAGTGAAGTCAGAACTGGATTTATGCCACAAGGGGCCCTAAACTATGAGCTTTTTATTTTTTTATGAAGTCTCTAGCCCTTCTAGAAATAAAGTTGTGCAGGCAACCTTCTAAGCAAGGAGAGTCCACTGACACAAACAGAGGGACAGGTATTGATGCCTCTGGCTCTGCAACACAGAGTACTTGCTGAAGTTCAGTTCCAACTGGCTATGACGTTAACTCCTCCCCTTCTTTCTGAAGCAAAGACGTTGCCTGGGCAGCTGATGTGGGACAAAAATGGGAGAGCATAGGAAAGACTGGATGAGATAGATGAGGGGGGAGAGACTCTGGGTTGGCCAGCAGGTACAGTAATGGCTTATCTCACCTGTCCAGCCCTAGGAGCCTTCATAAGAGAGTTGTTTCCAGAGGAAGAACTGTGAGGGAAGAGAGACTCTGTTTGCCATCAGAGGGTGGTTGGTTTCACCTGTGCAACCCTACTTTCTGCCCAAAGAACTTCCAGAACGGCATTGCTGCCACAGGCATTATGTGTATATGCACTTTAGTGAGCTGAATAGAGTGAGATATTATGAGTTATGGGTGTGTGGAGCGGGTGTGTATGATCTTAACAGCAATTAGTTTATTTTTTGGTTGCTATTTTGTTAATATTGTTTTATGGATTATAAATGCTGTTAATCACATAATATGCTTTTTGCCTTAATTGCAGTGTTTAGCTTATTTTTTTAGTTGTTGCTTTGTTTACAATGTTTTTTAGATTGTAATTCTTACACTGGTGACTTGTTAATTATTTCATATGATTTATGCTGTACTTGTGATGTTTTATTGTGTTCTATAATGTTCTTGTTATGTATTGTTTGTAAGCTGCTTTGGGACTGATTTGAATGAAAGGCAGCATAGAAATATAACAAATCAAATCCAAAGGAAAGATGCTACTACCCCGTTGGGTTTTTGGAGGATGTTGGGGTTGGGGAAGTTCTGAGACCATTCCATCTCCTTTGCTTTGGCTGCTTATGGAAGGACTTTTTGAAAAAGGGCAGGGTGGGGGGAGAGGCTTTTTGAAAAGCATGCAGAAAGGATGTGCTGGGGCCTATTTGCCTCTTCTTTGTGTTGCTGCCTGAAGAGGGTTTCACTCACCCTCAGTAAACCCCCCTCCCACATGCAGCTTCATCCACAGAGTTAGTGCAGGTTAATGGTTCTTCTCTTTCAGTTCCCTGTCTCAACTGAGAGAGGGGTGTTGATTCAGTGCCCTCATTGCTTGAAAGTCACATCAACTACTGTGTCGGTCTCCACTAGTCCAAACAGAAGACTATGAAAATAGGAAGGCAAACTTTCCAATATCCCTCACCATAAGAAACCCCTTGTTTCTGGCTTAGTGCAGAATCAACTCCACAGAAATCAGAGCCCTTAGAGAATCAGATAATTACCATTTAATCCACAGTAACATAATTAACTGCAAAATGAATTTCTTGTCAGAAGAAAATTAGTCAGGTTAATCTATGAATGCAATCATACACTATATGCAGTATAGGTAAAAGGTACCCAGACTTTTCAGTAGGTGAGCAAAGAGGAATTTAGTTCATTCTGAGAAATCCTTAGTGTTTTGCAGTTAATGGCCAAAAAGTGATATGGAGTGCTGTGGAAGACATGCACACATAACCAGAGATGTGCTTTGCATTGAACTTCCATTCCCCAAAGGGCAAGCCACTGTTAAGTATCAATGCAACGTATCTCTTTGGTAGTGGTAGGGCTGCCATATATTCTTTTATTGTCTTTTTTGAGTTTTTCACTTTGAAATATAGCAAACCTAGGTAGTGGAAACTATTTTGCAGTTACACATACCAAAAAAACAACAACCCAGGACAAAGCTCCAGCTGTGAGACTGTTTCTACTTTTTGAGTGTGGGTCACATCTGAATAGATGTTATTTGTTTTAGACGAATTTAAACTGGTTGTTGTTGTTGGTGTGTATTGGTATAAATTTTTAAGTTCTTCTTGCTACCCCTAAGATCTTTTGTGACTACAGTGACCTAGAAATGTGAGTAAATATAAATAAATAACTTAATAGAAGTGTACTTTTTACCAACAAAGGATATTGGGACAAGCCTGATGGCAGCCAAACTAAACATATTGTAGGCACATAAATAAGCCAAGACTGGATGGTAATCAATGTGATTCCTGTTTCTTTCACAATGCCTTTGATTTTACTTATTTTAACTCACTTCTCTTCCTTTGATAATTCAAAAAGCTCTCAGGTTTCCCACTACCTGATTAAAAACAGCATGGTTAATAATTCACAAACCAAAGGGAACCAGAGATGAATTCCATATTTAACACAACAATTGCTGAATACTAGCTAAAAAAATTATCTACTGTTCTTTTTTGTTGTTGTTATTTTGTTGTGCTTTAAGTTTGGCTGCTTCTGACAAAGAGCTGAAATTAATTCACAATTCTTCTGTGGCTCATCCAAAACAGAGCACATCTCATTAAAATTCCATCATAAATCCTCTGAGCTTGAAAGGAAAAGGAAACAATGGGATAAAATCTCACTCTCAAGTAATAAAGATGGAAGCAGACATTCCAGCACAGCATCTAATCACAGTTGGCATGATTTATTTACAGTTTTGCAACTCTTCTGTGGTTTGGCACAATATGAAATTGAGGTTTCACTTGGCAAATGCTTTAACAGTTCCAGTTTTTCCCACTTGGTCAGGGTATAAGATTATATGACTGCTTGCTGCTTTTGACTGTCATGTCAAATCAGATCCAGACCCAACAGAGAGCAGCTATTACCCCAATGACATTCAGCCAATAACTTAACAGAGTCTATCTGAGAAAACAGTGGGAGTCACTAGGGAAACAGCACCATAGGATGCCTGTTCCAAGATAAGCCATATAAGAATTCTTAGAATCATTTCCACTAGCAGTTATGCACTTGATACAGCCTTATGTGAATAGGCCATCCACACAAATATATCCTAAATGATCCAATGAGCCACAGTTTGGCTTACAGACAATTGCAGGACCTCATATTTATATACAAGCAAACACAGCTAGCATGCAACAAAACGCGCACATTAAATCTTTTTATTGTTCAGCATATCATGCGCAAATCCAAATAATCTTTTTACGAGGAAATGATGGTCTGCATAATGAACCCACCAGAAATCAATTGCCACTCCCCCCCCCCCCTTGAGTCCAAGGCAATTCCACTGTTTGTTATGTGAAGACCTGGGAGGGTGTGTGAGACATTGCCTGCCGTAGGTGCTGTACGAAGTCTGGGCTCAAAGTGTTTATCCTCAAATTGTGTCAGATTCAAGTCAGTAGGTGTGGTAATGGAATCAAGTGCACCATCCTGCTGGTGAAATGGGGCCCCGCCCCCCACATGGCTCCTTACACCCTCCATTATTAGCTCAGGAGTTTTTGGAGCACCACTAGAACACCATGCTGGGGGAGGAAAATGGAGACTGTTCCATTGGCCAAGCTTGCACTGATGAAATAATTGGAAAAGCATGATGCTGAATTCCTCCCATTGCCTGTTCTCAAACCTTCCTTAGTTGTAAAACCTAAGCATGCATCCCTTCTTGCACATGAATCCCCACCACCATAGTAAACCTGAGTTAAGCAATACAGTGGTACCTCGGGTTACAGACTCTGCTAACCCAGGAATTGTACCTCGGGTTAAGAAATTTGCTTCAGAATGAGAACAGAAATTGTGTGGCGGCGGCGGGAGGCCCCATTAGCTAAAGTGGTGCTTCATGTTAGGAACAGTTTCAGGTTAAGAACAGACCTCCAGAACGAATTAAGTTCTTAACCCAAGATGCCACTGTACATATAACTGATATTGAACCCAGGGCCTCAAAGTGAGTGTTCTTGGATTATGACTGCCAGATATAATCACAAACTCAGGTAGAACAGGTGGGGAACTCACAAATTAGATTGGGAGGAATTTGTGCCTGAGAGCAGAGGACAGGGCACAGTGCGGACAATCCTTCAGCTCAATCCCAAAAGCTTGATTAGGGCTACAGATCCATAGTAGAGCATTTGCTCTGCATGCAAATGGTCCCAAATTCAATCCCTGGCATATCTAGGTAGGGCTGGAGAAGCCTTCTGTCTGAACTCTGGAGAGCCACTGCTATTCAATGTGCACCAACAGTCTGACTCAAAACACAATGTTCCATTGTTACAATGCACATATGTACCAGACTTTGGAGGCTCTAGATATAATTTATATAATCTAAACACAAACACACACACACACTAGCAGTCTAAGAAATCCAGTGTAAAGATAGCGGAAGAGCTGTAACTAAGTGGTAGAAGACATACTTTGTATGCAGAAGGTCCAGGTTCAATCTCCAGCATTTCTGGGTATGTTAAGTAAATTGTGTTTTCTGTTTCCAATTGTTCAGAACTTTGTTAAGCAGACCAAAGCAGCAGCAGCAGCACACTCACTGTTAAAATCTATCACAGCTGGCTAAATCCACACAGCTCGAAAGAAATACATATAATTCTGAGTAGTTTGACCATTGCACTCACGTAGTATGATCAGTCAACGGTCTATGGCCCTCTCCACCTGGGTGGATTTCGGCTCCTTTTCCAAGGCCCCACTGGAATATATTAACAGTATGGGTTGAAGCTGTTTTTACCACTTGAGCAGCAGGCCGATACCATTCACAGAAGTGTCCACTGTCAAAGTCACAAGCATCTGAGGCTATTGAAACAAGAAAGAAAAGAACATTGGAATTATATTGAACAATATAGACATGAAGTGTCATTTCATTTCCATGGACAGTTTGGCTAGTTTCTTTACAAGGCACTAGTAGTTGCTGTGTGAACACTCTCACTGGTACTCTGTGTCAGAGCAATGGAAACTTTGTTATTGCAAGCAATAAGAGCCTGCCCAAAATGTTCTTCCCCCATGATGGTTTTTAGCCTTTTTATGATATACTGTATTGAAAGTTGTGTTCTAAACTGAAGGGTGGGGCATTAAAATTTCCAATACCAACCAACCAACAAAATGGTTCTGGCTGGCTACTGCTCTAAATATGATCAGCACAATTGTTAAAGCATGATTTTGTATTTGTGTCTCTTACAAGAGAGCAGATTTAACATACTATTTTCCTGACTGTTTCTTTTATAGCTCTGCTTAAAAGCAACCCCTCCCCTCATTTCAAAAAGTTAGCTTTTGTAGTATTAAACAAAATATTGTTATCCTTCTGAACAGTAGTCATAAGTGAAGGGGTTTTGTTCTTATAATAATTGTTCCTAAATTTAGGCTGTCAATTGTACTGGTGACATGACAGCCTGTTATGTTCCTAGGTATGACAAGTGATGTGAAGGCTTTTGCCTTTTATAAATATAGAATTCATTTATTCAATAAAACCACAAAGCTATTTTGAAGTCTGTGGCATCCCTGTCAAGTTTTGAAAGCCACTGTCTCCAGAATATTTATTTAACAAGAATGAAACAGAATATATATATTAAATTCATTAACTGTTATGGAACCATTAAGACCTACCATGTGTTATGCAGAGCAAATTTTTTAGGTTGAGCTTTTTGGTTATGGGCTATTAAATTGGCTCTATCAAGTACTATGAAATCAACAATGATTATACAGTACTCTTGTAGGCTTATTTTGCATAAGAAACCAAGCTAGATAACTTAATGGCACATATTTTCAACTCATTGCTTCAAATTTCCATAGCCTTTTGCATGCAGATGAGTGCAAAGGTGCTCTGCAGTCATTGGTCAGTTTAGTAAACCAAACAATTATATGTAACTTTAAAAATGAGAAATGGGCAGAACAATGCATGCTGGAGGCATTTCTTCTAAATTACTGCCATTTCAAATCCCAGCATCAAACGAAAGAGCACACAACAGTTTCTTTGAGTGAAAAACCTAAACTGAATTACTTTGAGAATGGGGAAGATACAAAAAAAAAATTGAGATATGCACATAGAATAGCAGTCTAATATGAACATGGAATAGCACCATGAAAGAATCAGGTCAACTTAATGCAGCAGTATTCATTAATAGTTCTTATGCTCACCACAAGATGACTCATCAGAACTGTCAGAACAATCAGGACGGAAATCACACTTCTGGGTGATATTGATGCATTGGCCAGTGGCTCTGCAGATGAATTCTTTTTCTGTACAGTTGTTCATAGGAAGTGTCACGGGAATGGATGTCCCTGATGGAGTTGTTGAATCAACTGGCAAATTCCCTTAAGAAGCAAATGGTTACAGTTATCTCTTATGAGTTTCGCAACTGAGCGGGTGACATTCAAATAGCTGGGCAGGTATAGGTGTTTGCTCTTTGCAAGATCTAATGCACTTAAGTTATAGGAGGATAGGTGTTGTTGTTTTTTGTTGAACAGTAAGTGATACTCCTTGACTCTAAGAGCCATTCAACAGTGGAACCAATTACCTGGAAGGGCGGTGGGCTCTCCCTCATATAGAGCTCTGGAATTCTTGCCCTGAGCAGGGGATTGGACTAGGTGGTCAATAAAGCTCTCTCTAACTCAACGATTCTATGATTTCTTCTAAAATGGCTATTCATTTTCCTGCATTCTGCATTTCTGGGATTGGGAACTTCATTTGCATGCGAACTATAAGTCACTATTTGGCCACACTAAAAGTTTTAAGTCTAGATTCCTCCTTACCATTGTAAAGTGTGCAGTTCATAAAAGATAGGTCATCAATTCCAATGTCTCCAGTGAAGCCATCCCCCACAGTACCTTCCACCAAGATCTAAGAAAAAGCAATAATTAAAAAGCCATCTGTCACCACCACTGAGAGGATTTCCACTTCTAATTACATGTTTAATAGCCATTTATACCCTCCCCTCAAAAGAGTACGATTTTGACTTTTTATGAAGCGCTTATAGCCTTTCTTGAGGATAAACTGTATTTATGAGAGAAACTAATCATGATTAACTCTCCCTGGTGCTCCTTTTAATCACAAGGAACACTTAAAGCATTAGTGTGGTTGGCTACACAGCCATGTGTAAGCCCATTAAAATATCACTGTAATATAGAATTATGGCAAGATTCTATAGTTAGAGCCTCATCATTGTTAGCACATTCAGTAGTAATCATTACATAATTAATCATCGTTAATGATTTCAGTCATCATGTGTCTGAAGCATAATATTAGGGGAATACCATTAAAATGAACCAAAATGAAGATGCTATTATATTATTCGACGAACAGTAAAGAAATAGCATTTCAAGAAATGGTATTAGAGAACAGACTTTCTATATGGAGGTTCCCTTTATATGGCACCCCAGCCATATGTGAGGCCTTATCCTGGAAGCACATGTATATGACTCAACTACCTGGGCAGGAACAAATCACAAGAACTTCACATCATGCTGAAAATATGAAGGAGCTCCCAAACGACTGAAGAAGCTCTAAGAGATATCTGACTATAATCAATATCCATGGTATTATGGTTTTTATCTTATGCTAAATAAAGTGGTGCAACCTAAATTTAAACTCCAGTTCAAATACAATGTGTTGGACTCAACATAACACTAAGTTGCTGGTTTGGTCAGCACAAGATTTCTACTTGTGCAATGTAACATTCTCTTCATCTCCTTACCCCATGCACCCCATAAATCTGTTCTGGGGTTTCCCCTACCCCTATGGAGAATATTTGAGGACAGTGTGGGGCATGTGGGGGGAGAAGACATAAAGCCCCGTTGCACTGGCAGTAATCCTTCTGCCAGTGCTTTTATTTAGTTAAATACCCCCAGTTATATTTCATTATGTCCAGAGTTTAAAGGACTTGCCTTGACAGAGAGACACCCAGGTAGCTCCCCAATTAAGCTGCCCCTGAAGTCTGGAGAAGCTTTGAAAGTGGCATGCCATATAAGATGTCAGGCACTGGGAAGGAATACAAACAAAGACAGAGGGACACTTTTTTCTTGTGAGATCTTTTAGATATTGTCCACAGTATTTTAGATTGGAGAGCTCATATTCTGTCTTAGTCTTAGTCTTGGACACTGTTAGGGCATTCCTTATCAGCACAAAAGATGGAGAGCCTGATTATCTGCTCTGATTCCGAAATCTATTATTGGAAACAGTAAAATGAAGGATTTCTGCCAAGGGCCCTTCAACCTGGAGAGAACTAACCAGGGTAGAATAGTGAGAACATGGTCAAATAAGGAACATGAGGACACATTCCCAACATATGTGCCTGTGTGCTCCTTTCTTGCTTTACATAAGAACAGGAGGGGGAGCTACCAGTTTCTTCCTTCCTACACACCCTAACAAGTTTCATTATCAAGGCCTAACTGGATGAGATGACATTAAAATCAGGACTGGATCCCCCATCTCTTTAAATTTTATAAATTTCCTGTTTTGGAAAAGGACAGATTAGCCTTTCCCAGTCTGGGTAGTACCATCCATGTAGATAGCATAATTTCCAACATCAGCTATGCAGTACAGGCAGTAGATCAAAACTGCACATTCAGATGTCATGTGGTTTGGGGAAATGATTGAACGCCTATAAAACCCTTGCATGCACATGCCCTACAATAATGCTCTCGTCAATCATAAAAAGCAGACACATGAATCCCACAGTATGGATAAACAGAAAGATACATCTTAGTTTCAATATTAGATTTCCATGCGCCATAAGCTACAGGTGATAATTTAGACAATACATCCATATTTTTCAAAACTAAAGAGTGACAGGAAAAAAATAAGCTGGAAAAGTGCAACTTAAATTGTAATGCAACTGATATTTTCAAAAACAAATGTTCCTCATCAGACATTTACATAAGATGATGTTCTTTTCAGTTCTGTATCATTGGCATTTAGGTGAGGGAATGAAGGCTGGGGATGTGGTAAACATATTCAGGTCAAATGTGGGAATGTATTTTTAGACATTATGTATTGCTACATCCTTTCTCCTACAGCTAATTAGTTCTTGTAAATACTTTCACTTTCGGAAAACTAGCAATGAATAACAAATAGGAAGGATTCTTGCAAGATACAAAAAAGATGAGTGTCTGTTTTTACATGCCAGGAGTTTCCCTTTGATAGGCAGACAAACTCCAGTTAGCTACAATTCAGTGCAGATAAAGTAAATTTGCCAATAGAAGTGTGGATGTGGGAGAATAATAACGTGAAAGGAATTCATCCTAAGAGACTGTCAAAGGAAGAAAAATACCAAGACTGCATTACAATAAACATATAGTCAAAATTATTTGTGTACAATGCCACATTATTTCCAAAATTAGTCTGAATATTCAATTTGGGGTTTTCCTTTATTTAATATGTTACGGATAAATAATAGCCTTGCTTTGGGTAATGGGATATTGATTATAAAGTATAACACATCCTTTCAGGCTGGTCTTGGAGGCAGAGTACACATGGTGTGTACACAATCCATATCTATCCTGTGTCTGTCCCAGCTGTGTTTTAAGTTCAGTACTGTGTACACAGATCTGTGTCACTTATTAAATAGAGGAGGATACAGTAGCATGAATTGTTGGAGCTAGGTCTTCATTCAGGAAAGGGTACACTTGGCAAAGCAAATAGAGGTGGCAAAAGACACTTGACTACCACTGTCACCTGCACATTTGTAACTGAGGCAAAATCAAGAGTACCTACCCCCAAACAAAAAAAACTTTTAGAACAGGTTGAAGACTTCTTCCAGACCCATCAGTACCACCAACCAATAGTAACTGTTTTGTCTGGATGTTATTTTTAAAATTATGGGACACGGGTGGCGCTGTGGGTAAAACCTCAGTGCCTAGGACTTGCTGATCGTAAGGTCGGTGGGTGAGCTCCCGTCGTTCGGTCCCATCTCCTGCCCACCTAGCAGTTCGAAAGCACCCTTAAGTGCAAGTAGATAAATAGGTACCGCTTTATAGCAGGAAGGTAAACGGCGTTTCTGTGTGCGGCACTGCTGCTGGCTCGCCAGTTGCAGCTTCGTCACGCTGGCCACGTGACCCGGAAGTGTCTTCGGACGGCGCCGGCTCCCAGCCTCTTGAGCGAGATGAGCGCGCAACCCTAGAGTTGGTCACGACTGGCCCGTACAGGCAGGGGTACCTTTACCTTTACCTTTTATTTTTAAAATTAGAACTACTTACTGTACATTCTGGACCTGCCATCATCTGACACAGTTGCCATCTTCTCCTGCCCATCTTCCACCCTTATACTCAACTGCATTCACAGACTTCAAACTAATTGTCATTAATTGAGAACATTAACTGAGAAAATCCTGATAGTACAGTTTCTGCTGTTTCCAAACTGGGAGCTCTTAGGTCCAAACAAGAAGTTACTTTAAGTGCATAGCAAATTACTATGTGTTTTTCTTTTCCATATTTACTTACCGGTGCTGAGTTGGCCGATTTTAACTGGGACTGCAGGACGAGGCAATGGGATGATTAACCTTTTCCTTCCCAGCTGTGACCCCAATCACACCCACACCCACCCCTGAGGCTTAGGGAGGGGCAAAGACCCACCACACCTGTAATCAAGTACGTAAAAATATAGCACAACACAACTGACCCTTAGCTATATCCAAGATAATTCTTACAAGTTGGCCTAAGCAATCCTGATTTCTGCTCTTCATGATACATAGCAAAGAGGTTTTTCACAAAACTCCAAAGAAAAATTAAATGTTCTGCCATAGTTACCACTGTAAAGGTGCAAATAGGGTCAGTTTCTTATCTACTTTTCTTTTTTTGTAGTGAAGAAAGATTTGTAAGAATTCAGTTCCAAAATTCAAGCTATTTTAAAAAGCATCTGCCAGCTATGTATGTGCAAACCTCAGATTCCATTATATATACTGTACCATCCTCCAGGGAACTCATTTACCATGAAGCTAATTTCACATCTCATTTATTATCTGAATGAGGATAAATAGTTCCCAGTTTCTTTTAACTCTAAGAACTTTGCAGATCCAGCTTGAATGAAACTTACAAGGCTCATATGCAGTTGGTCAAATATTACATAAGAAATAATTCTCTGTAAATGAGAATTATACATTATATTTAACTTTGTTGTTGTTTAGTCGTGTCCGACTCTTCGTGACCCCATGGACCAGAGCACGCCAGGCACTTCTGTCTGCCTCGCGCAGTTTGGTCAGACTCATGTTTGTAGCTTTCAGAACACTGTCTAACCATCTCATCCTCTGTCGTCCCCTTCTTCTTGTGCCCTCAATCTTTCCCAGCATCAGGGTCTTTTCCAGGGAGTCTTCTCTTCTCATGAGGTGGCCAAAGTATTGGAGCCTCAGCTTCACAATCTGTCCTTCCAGTGAGCACTCAGGGCTGATTTCCTTAAGAATGGATACGTTTGATCTTCTTGCAGTCCATGGGACTCTCAAGAGTCTCCTCCAGCACCATAATTCAAAAGCATCAATTCTTCGGCGATCAGCCTTCTTTATGGTCCAGCTCTCACTTCCATACATCACTACTGGGAAAACCATGGCTTTTACTATACGGACCTTTGTTGGCAAGGTGATGTCTCTGCTTTTTAATATATTTAACTTATCGTATATTAAAGAGAAATACTGATTATTTTTAGAACAAATTTAGAACTTTCTGTTATCTAAAACTGCCGCAGTAAGGTCAAAGCTGATGCTATGGAAATTCATAGGTTAATATGTCTCTTGGCAGATATGAAGGCAATTCCTTCCAACAGTAGTATGACCCATTCTTCTCAATTCCTCCATAAGTTCTGTGGTTATTCAGAATGTATAGTTATTTAATCCCATTCTTCCCAATTCCTCCATAAGTTCTGTGGTTATTCAGAATGTATAGTTATTTAATCTACCTTCTGAGATTTTGAGAAGTTAACTTTGTGTTTTATAGCTGCTGGATTTTTCTTTTACTTTTTTTACTGCTCGTTTTATTCTGCAGTTTTATGGTATTTTAATATATATATGTTTACATTTCTTATTGTTTTAATTTGGGTGTATGTGTGACATCTTCTATTTCTATTCTATTTTCAAAAGCAGAGTAGATTGTTTGGGCACAGAATACTGGAAACATGAAATAATGCACAAGTGTGGGTCTTGATGTTGCAAGATAGACTAATAGGCAGCACATGCTAACAGCTTCCATCTTGTCAGCCTGAAGCCTAAAAGGAAGGGGGATGTTGGATGGTTAATTAATTCAGACCCCAATTTCTCCCAGATCCTGGAGTTGTAAGCCACTTTAAAGGACCACGGAGGGAAAGCCCATGTCCCTTTGCCTCTAGAGTGGCTACTGATTCATCACTTTAAAAAAAGGCAATGCATCACACACTCACACACAAAAAGGAAAAAGGAAAAAAGAAGACATAGTTTGTCATATCTGCATATGCTAATTTATTTGTAGAGAAGCAAATCTAGAAATAATGAGTATAATTTACATAGAAATATAATCCGTTTTACCAGCGTTTGGAAGAGACTAGGTGAACTTTGTTCCTGCATAGTGTGCTGTCCAGGTACCAACGGTTGATGGACCACTTCAAGGCCCCTGCTGTCCCTTCCTATCTTTAAATAGGACTTGGGTCACACAGTCTTTCAAATAGAGGTCTGCCCTCTGTAAAGTAGGACACATCACTCCCCTAAGCTCCTCTGTCTGCAAATGGGTTGCAATCTCTCTTCCCCTCTTTGTTGCAATTTAGTTGTTGTGCATATGAAGCACAGACCAAGCTGATCTGGTGGTAGAAAGATGCCATGCAAGTCATCCCACTCCTGTTCCTGTCCTACCCTTGCTCCACCTCTGTCTATTTCTCTATTTCTCTATGCTGTCACCATGATGCATCCTGTTGTGACTGAATGCATTATATGCTCTAGGCAATTCAGTCTTTTCCAGATCTATGTGTTTACAGCAAAATGTAAACCAAGTTTTCTTGGATACCTTTTTCCTACAGAACTGTGTAAGAGGAAAGACAAAGTAAAATATCTTTGTCTATAACACACTCATTTTCCTCCCCAAAGTTTAACGAATCAGCTATATATGATTAATCATATAAGGCATCCTATAGCTAAAACTATTTTGAGAAACAAATGCTAAACTGCTTATAAATCATTAAACTGAACTAAGTAGCCAAGGCACAGAAAACTTTTCAAACAAAGATAGGCCTTCATTCCTTTAAACAACACAGAAGAAACCATGAGATGAAAAATGAGATAAGATATAAGCAAATATGATAAATGCAAAGCAATTAATTTTAATCCAGTGTTTCAAAATTAAGAAAATTGACTTTCGAGTCAATGTCATTTTTCATCACGTTGTTGCTAATGCCAAAAATTGGGTTTATTTTTCATTTTAACACAGTGGGAGTTGAATCAAAAAGTCTTCGTATTGGAACTAATTAGAAACTTATTGCTTCCTCCTCTTCTGTTTCCCCTGCCCCATCTTTTCAGTAGCAACTAAATGCTTTTTTTCTGAACCCATTCTTTATGTTCCTAAAAAACTAAGTGATGTACAATGGACCCTTTCCATAGGTTCACAAGTCAAAAGTATTATAAAATGAAAGTTTGTTCAAAAATAGATGTGAAGGCCTAGGATTTCAAAGAAAATGGGCATCTGGTAGACAAGGATCTGACTGTAAGGGAGTTCACTTCCTCGCAAGCACTGTTTATGTAGACTGTGTGGCAAAACCTATTCAGCAACACCAAATGTTCCTTTGGTAAAGCCTTGCCCTGGACAATTCAGAAAAAAGTTAAGTCTTGCTTACACCTGAAGATCAGAGGGACTGGCTATCCCTCTGTACTAAAAGCGTCAAGAGCTTGCTGTGAGCCATTGTTGTTTGCTAATTATCCCATTGTGATTGGAGACTCATGGACAGTTTTATGATACTACAGACTTACAGTATGGGCAAATTTATTGTTCTGGGACCACATGAGCCATGTACTTACTTCTAGTTGTACTGTCAAATAAAACTGAGCTGCATCTCTTCCATTTTGTAGTCTGGATTTCTGTTCCAGTGTACATGACTTCTTTGATGCAGACAATTTTCCTATTTCTGAGACTGCAATACTCTAACCACTCCCCAAGAATAAGTCCCTTAGGCCTCAGCTGGATTACTTCTGAGTAGACATGTATAGCATGTTGTGAATTTCATGTTAGACTTAAACAACATGAAAGTAAAGCAGTCTGACAGCAAATTATTTTGGCACAAAGTAGTATTTTCTGTTAGTTTATGCTAGGGACTAGTGCAAACATCAAGTTTCTTCCAGCTCAGACTTTGATAACTTGCCTATGAATAGCGATGTGACCAACAAAAACTGTATCTGCATGACGTCAAGAGGAATCTAAAATCTGAGACTGTATGAATAAATATTTGGTTATTTAAATAGGTTGCTCTTTCAAGTACCGAATAATTCTTCACTCTCTAATGTTATGTAAATCATTGTTGCAGTTTTTCATGCAAAATTGTACACTAAATTCCCATTCTCAGCATTTTAGCAAATTCAGTCTAGGATATGTGGATAATGAGAATTACAAAAAGCAGCAGGGGTAATCAACTTATACGATGTAGCTATGTATGAACAGAACTTTGTAAGAGTCGTTAATAAAGACCTGCAGCAGTTATTATGGAATAATAAGATATCAGAGGCATTTTTAGTGGTTTCTTATAATTTGGCAGCGCCACATGGGGGCAATTAACACAGTTTCCAACCACACAGAATGGATAAAATCCAGCACAGCTTAGGAGCAAATGTTAGGTGATAAACAAGCAAACTACTTGATGCCCTAAACTAACATTATGGGTACCTGATTACAGAGGCCTTTAGATTTCTATAGCTATTATTAAAGGCATAAGAAATACTTTTTTGTATACCATTTTGTCACTGCTAGCCATGTATGTTTAATATATTTGATTAGTCTGAAACAACAGAGGAAACTCAAACAACTGTATGGGGAGGGGGAGTATGGAGTAGCACTGTGCTCTGTAAATGAAACTTGAATCAGGAATTGATTTTCCACCAAAGAGACAAGCAAAGACTGAATGACACAGATCCAAAATTCCCTTCCATGGATGAAATTAGTTCACATTTATGAAACAGAACTTTTCCACCTATAACCTTCCACTGCAGCCTCCTGCATTCCACACCATATTGTGGCCCTCCCTCATTTTATGATCTTTTAGATGTGGCAGCCATTTTGTGCTATGCTACACCCCACACACAGCTATTTTGTGATTGGTGCCCACAACACTTCCATAGAATTCAAAATGTGCCCACTGGCCCCTAAAGGTTGGTGATCCCTTTACAATATATTTTGCTGCTAAATATCCACAAAAGATATGCCGTTAATGTTTGGTCAGAATTTGGTTCAAAGGAAATGTGATCTAACAGTCAAACTTCCATTTGGAAAGGAAAGGAAAAATCTTCATAAACATTTCGTGTCACTCTAAGCAAGCATACCTGAAATGGCTCTGAACTCTCAACATAGAGCACTTCCTTTATCCATCTGTTGCCTTGATCGCCAAATGTTTGCCACAGCAGCTGTCCCCTTGTATTGCTCACAGTTCTCTGGGAAATTGCCAGCCTGTAAATGTGCTTTCCAAACATATGATAATGGAAGCGAAAAATGCAGCTTTTCTTTCCATGAGTAAAGGTAGAGTTAAAGACTGGGCTTAGTAGAGTGGCTTGGTTTTGGAACATCTGTGGCTCTGAAGACTCAATGTAAAGATAATGCCCTTTGGCTGTGCCCAAAGTGTGGTCCTTCATTGGCCCAGTGTTAAAAGTGGAGGTTGGCCCTTGGTTTCTGGTCCAGTCAAAGTCATCATCCACATCTTGTTCCCAGTTGCAGAGGCCAAGTTCAAAGTCGCACTGCAGCGCAGTTGCTGAAACCAGTGAATGTATATGCCTTTGATTTTTAAATGCCAGAGAGATGCCACATCCCCCCCCCCCCCGAACACCACAGGTCAATACTATATGTGGGGCATTCTGCACAGAAGAAACTGGTGGCTGCCAGTTGTCAGCTGCTGAGAGGAGTTCTACTTGCACCCATGACAGCAGAGCTTCAAAAACAGACCTTTGTTGTTTTGAAAAGGGCTGCTGCCACCCTTGCTAACAGTAAGCCCCGCCCCCCGTACCTTTTACAGATCCCATCTTCCAAAAGTAGCCACCTGTGAATGCAGGCAGCAAATTTGGTGAGGCCACTTTTGCTCAAGCATCTGTATCTATTTTCAGACACTTTCAATGACGAATGATAACTAACTTACATTAGTTAGTGTAAACTAATTGGATGTGTTAAATTGTTAGGCTTCTCATGCAGAAAATTCAACTGATTTCCTACTTATTCTTAGCACTGTGCTAAGAATGAGGCACCATTTTAAAAATTGTAGGAAATCAGCAAATCTTAATCCAAAGTGAGCAAAGGACTGCATTTTCTAAAATTCAGTTTCCACAGGCCTTGATTTCTTTACAGGTGCAATCCTTCCCTCTTCTAAGTACTCAGTGTGCTAGGTCTACTGAAGTGAACAGAACTGTGATATCGCCTGAGACGCAAGCACAAGATTTACTCAGTGCTTGAAGTTGACCACTGCAATTTAAGGGGAAATGTTTCAATGTCTTACCGCATTTGTCTTCATCAGACCCATCTCCACAGTCATCAACAAGATCACACAATAACAAACTGTCGATGCAAGCCTTTGAGTCTTGGCACCAGAAATGATCAGGGCCTTCGCAGTTTAATGCTGGAGGTGGCATTGCACAGTTCTCAAATGTTATATCATCAATTGCTGAGACGCCATCATAAAATCCAAGACTGACTTTATCTAGAGATAATTGAAATGGGTGTGGAAGGCGGCCAAGTTGAATGAAACCCTTTAGCCACTGATCTCCTTGATTGTAATATATCCTCCAAAGGGGTGTAGGGTCTTTTTGTCGATCAACAAGCAATTGCATTTCTGCTGCTCCAACTGATAGTCCATAGTTGTAATACCTGAGAAGGGAGTCTAAAAGTTAGGGATCAACACCATCAATACACTGAACAAATACACAAAGAGAGACCAAATTTGCTCTCAAACACCTTTTTTTTGTAGTGTACCTATGCTTTGCTTGAGACACCAAGTTGTTACTTGAATTGACGCAGTTTAATCATGTGAGAAGGATAGACTGTCTTTCCTGACAATTATTGTTGGCCTTTTTTGACCCTTCCAATACTAATACTGCATATAAAGAGATTTACATACAAAAAAACAAATGCAGTATCTGTATAATTCATAATACTAAGCAGAATTATAGCTGAAATGAGTCTAACCAATTGGTGCTATTTAAAGTACATAAGATCAGGAACCCTGGCTTATCTACTCTTAATCAGGCTTCAGATTTTTAATCATTTAAACACTTTGAATTTGAGAGAACTTTGGATTTTTGAAGGAAATTTAAAATGTCATGGGCTCACAGAGACAGAAATGGCTAAGGTATTTTCAAGGATACAGAAACTCAAAAACTACAGTCAAGGAGTTCATGTTTCATTGTTAATCACCCTGGTATGATCCTCTTTCTATTTCCTTTAAGAAGGACTGCTGGAAGGCTGAAGCCAGAAAGAACAAAACAGAAAAATTAGCCCCAAGAACGTTAAACAACCAGTCAGAAAGAACTAGGAACTGATTTCTGACTGAAGTCCAAAATAAAATTAGAATTCACAAAATAATAAAGATGCTGTTGTTTAAATAGCACAAAATATTAATTAAATGATTTTAATTCAATTGAGTCTGGGGGAGGATCTACACTCAGGATTTTTAACGTTAAGGGTTAAGGAATGGTTTCGATAACCATATGGCCACATGACATTCTACTTTTAACATTCATAATGCCTTATTAAAATGTGACACCAGAAGGCGCTGCAGAGCAACCAGCAACTAGTAGTAGGGAGACAGTGTTTTGATAGAGGTAAGAAAAGCTTTACTTTAAAAGTATGCCCTGTAACATTTTAGAACAATACATCTAATTTTGTTCTAATAATGTTAAACAGGTCGGTGTAGATCCAGCCTAGAATTTAGTACACTACCACATGAAATACTTTGAATAGTTTGAAATCAATGATTATGTCAGAGCAGTGGTGCAAGACTTAGTGCTATATCAATGTAATATAATCATTGTAATAAACCAGAAGTTACACTAGTAGAAATGGGCCATAATCAGAATATACTAAGTAGTCAGACGTAGAAGCTCTAAATGTGTTCAAAGGGTTTAACATTTTTCTTGGGTAGTGAATTTATCCAAATCTACTTTCAAAACAAATACTAAAAATGCATTCCACATATTGCAGAACAAAGCACATACAATGACAAACACTGTCCTCTTTTTCATTTCAAAGGCAGCCATGTCTTCCTCTAAACACAAAAATCAAACTTCATTCATACCAGAAGGTCATTGTGCAACCTGATCCAGCCTGGCTGAATTTTGGGCTTCGTAGCTGTGCAGTCTGTGAGAAACTGCTGCTGTTTCTTAGAATGAACATAAAGTGGCCTGTTAAGAAGAGCAAAATGAAATTATTTTTCCACTAAGTACATATAATAATTAATAATAATAATTTTATTATTTATACCCCGCCCATCTGACTGGGTTTTCACAGCAACTCTGGGTGGCTTACCACATATCTAAAAACATAATAAAAAAAGCCACACATACTGTATTTTTTGCTCTATAAGACTGACTTTTCCCCTCCTAAAAAGTAAGGGGGAATGTGTGTGCATCTTATGGAGCGAATGCAGGCTGCGCAGCTATCCCAGAAGCCAGAACAGCAAGAGGGATCGCTGCTTTCGCTGCACAGCGATCCCTCTTGTTGTTCTGGCTTCTGAGATTCAGAATATTTTTTTTCCTTGTTTTCATACTCCAAAAACTAGGTGCATCTTATGGTCTGGTGAAAATATGGTATTTGTACCACATCCCTTGAAAAATGTTCTGACATAAAATTGCACCTATGGATGGCTTTTCCTACTTAGATTGATTGAGATCATGCCTGGCATGACTATGTAGCAACCTTAGCCACATGTCCTGTATTTACTTTTAAAATAATGCTTTTTTTCCTGGTTTGCCAATAAGTGCCAGGTGGCTGGGTCTAGGAGTCACCACCATTTTCACTCCTACAATGCCCCCAATATTGTGGCAAATTAAAATGGTGGTGGCTCCAAGACTTTGTCATCCCCTGATCATTAGAGTGCAGGTGCTGCTGCCCACCATAACCACTGGTAAAATATCCCAGAGAAACCCCCTGATATAGGATAGGAACCACCAAAGAATATTGTGCTGAGGTCCCACTCACACCTGAAGCTGGCTATGGGTAAGACCTTACCTGCAGGTTGGTTATAGGTGTGGTCCCGTGCTGGAGCTTGCTTCTGGAAAGCAGGGGGTAGACCGCTTCTGGAGCTCCTTACCCAATCAAATGCATCACCCCTGGCTGTTTCCATCCAGCCACAGCTGTCTGTTTCAAAGTCACATTTAGCAGCTGGAATATAGATATTTATTTTAGTCTGCATCAATTTATCTGACAGGTTAGCAACCAGTGTATACAGAAGGACAAGATGCAGTTGGAAGGGGAGGTGAATTGGAAGGTGCCTAATTAGAAAGTGCTGTTCTGATGCCCCATAGCCCTGCAACCACCACACCACTTCCTATGCTGTTCTGGAGGCTCCCTCAACCTTCCAAGGCAGTTATTTGGAGGTGAAAGTGACTGCGCAGGGAAGGGAGACACAAGAGCACCTGGTTCTATGAACAAAGCAGTGTTTGCACAACTAGTACGCTTAAAAACAAATTGGTGGGCCAAGGGATCAAAGAAAGTCCATGCATGATCTAGAGTAGGCTTCCTCAAACTTGGCCCTCCAGATGTTTTGAGACTATAATTCTCATCATCCCTGACCACTGGTCCTGCTAGCTAGGGATCATGGGAGTTGTAGGCCAAAAACATCTGGAGGGCCGAGGTTGAGGAAGCCTGATCTAGAGTATTATTTAGCTTTGAATAGGTGTGTTCACAAGCTCCAGCTTTGCTCCTGTTTCCACATGCCAGACATGTGTGAATCATCCTTATCAAATCAGTTAGAACACTATAGAGCCCTGCTGTGAGTGTCTGTATTAAGAGAGAGACTGTTTTAAGAAAGCAAAGCTGAATTCCTCCTTTGGAAAGTGAAGCTCTAGATATCACTTTCTGAGGTTCTGTTATTCTGACATGTCATTTTCAATTTTAGTTTTAACCTGAGAAGTAGCCACAACTGTACACAAAGACATCAATAAAGACGCTGGGTGAAAGTGCTTCACCTTCTGTGTGGTTTGCCTTAATTAACTGATCCTCCTAATGAAATAGCCATAAGGCTATTGACATGCACATTTAAAGATCTTTAAGCATGAATTACAGATCAATGTGTTTTCACTTACAGCAGAGGGCTTCGTCACTGCCATCTGGGCAATCAGGAGTGAAATCACAAAACTTGTCAGAAGTAATACAGTCTCCATTCTTACATGCCAACAATCCAGGTGGACAATAAAGAGATGAAGAATCAGAGGTTTCCAACATTGTTGCCCCTTAAAAAACAACAACACAGTTGCTTATTCTTGCCAGGAAAAAAACCAGCAGATAAAACTTTAAGTATTATCTACAGAACACATTTGCCATATTTTTGGCTCAGGGGTAGAGCACATACTTTGTATGCAAAAAGTTCCAAGACTGAATTCCTAGTATTTCCAGATAAATGGGTCAGGTAGCAGGAGATAGAAAAGCTCTCTGCTTGAGACCCTGGAGATCAACTCCCAGTCAGAGAAAACAGTACTAGACTAGATGTTAGTCCTACTCAGAGTAGACCCACTGAAATAAATGGACATGACTTTCTTAATCACATTAATTCCCGTAGGTTTACACTGAATAAAACATAGTTGAATTTCACCCAATGAGTAAACTTTCGTTGGCTATAAACCCCAATCCTTTCCTGCCTAGCAACACTTCTTCTTTCCCTTCAACTAATGTATTCAATATATTCTTCAGTCTGCAGAAGTAGTGGGCTTTTAATTCAATGTTTGTTGCTGTATGATCAGGAGAAAGGCTTGCAAAATTGTCCTGATCTTGTGGGCCATCAATGGTCAATGGCTTTACAAATCCATAGCTTAGATTCTGCAGATTCCATGACAGTCAGAAGATTCTGTACCACATGCCAAATTCTGCACATACTGAATCACAGAATAATGTGATTCCTGCATTGGATTACATCTGACTATACTTCTGTAAATTATTCTCCTGCATGAGGTGAGAACTGAGAGACTCCCTACTCGATATTCCTTCACTATTTTGAATACTGCTAGCCATTCACACAGGGCCCTTATGTCTAATTGGGGAATACTCTTGTACAAACTCATGTACACAGGCTCAAATTGTGAGGTCCAAGACGTCCAATATACAATCTAAAGATTAAATATGTGATTTGAGTCTTTATGTACAGAACTGTATGTGCATATGCACCAACTGGACATGCATGTAAGACAGCATGGAGGCAATCAAAGCTTGCCCCACACTTCTTAGGGTAAACTTGAGTATCTGTCATTGGCCATTGAATAAATGTAAACTCTGACATGCATGATTCTAAGACATCCTCAAAACATAGGTACTTATACAAAAACCTATACTTGGGAATCAGCTACACAGCTGCAAATATAACATTTCAAGTGTGTTTTAAGCACATTATACAAATGTGACACTAGATGGCGATTGTGAGCTTATGGCAAATTCAATATATATTTTAAAACTTTTTTTAAAAAAACATTTTCATAGCATTTTTTATATGTGTCTCGATTCCACCCCAGAATGCACACAAAAATCAATCATATGGAACCAAACAAAAACCAAATCACAAAACCTCATAAACTTGTAAGAAGCCTGCTGATTCCAACTAAGGTGGCAGCTCTTTATCAACTCAACAAGGAGTAAGTGCCATTGAACTTCACTCCATGGAACTTACTTCTGAGTAGACACGTATAGAATGGCACTGTAACTATATCATGCCTAAGTAATATATTTTTGTGGAAGCATAAACAAAGGGAGAACAATTAAATAGGTCAGCAAACCAATTTGAAAATGCTGCTCTGTACTTACCTTTTTGGTCAGTACTTGAAAATGAATTATAATTAGTCCTACAAGCCTTTGTTATACTGATGTCATCAACAGCAACAATGGCTTTTGTTGACTGAAGAGTGGCTTGTAGAATTATCTGCAAGACCAATGAAATAACCTTATTAAATATGACTTATACATATATGCTCTGGGTTTACAAATTAAATAAACTTGAAGTTAAATTCCATTTGCAGCTAGCCTGGTTCCCCCCAAAAAAGAATATGCAACTATCTTAGCCAACAATACCATAGATATGTCAATTCCCAAAGTCTCGTTAATAATCATATTTAGCATTGAACTACTGTATGTAATCTAAAAAATATCATCTCACTCCAAAGTCAAAACGTAAGTCCCATTCATCAATCAATCAATTCTTTATTGCGGTCCAAAGAGCCAACAGAGTTCAATGCATACAACATACTTTCATAGCATATAAAATACATTAAATGCACACAAACTGCTTGGGCAGATGATAAGACTATGACTTTTCAGTCTTTTGTCTAATACCAATTGATCTCTGATCTTGGCCACCTCAGACAGAAACTTGGCAACAGCCGAAGTCACACTAGGAATCCTATTATCCAGTAGGAACTTGGAATAGAAATGGCATAGAATTTCCCTGTAGATTTGCCAATAGTGGGTTACTCATATGTTGTCGGGTCTGCTTATAGTCTTCAGGACAGGAGAATGTGCTTCATGCATTCTACTTCCTGATTACTACAGGGAGAAAATCTTGAAAAGTAAGGAACAGCGGCAAATTTGCCTTGGAGCATTTCCGAGGGGACACATTAAATCTGGACATAGTAAAAAGTCTATGATAATTGACAACTGTTAAATTCTTTAAATATTCAGCTGTGAAAAACAACCCAACATACTGTATACTCATGGCATTTGGTGAGCAGGATGAGTATGAACAGGCCCGCAAATCACAGAAGGCAATATCCCACAACCTTTGTTTTACTGAATTAAGAGCAGTGTAATACCCCATTATGTAAGAGAAGGTCTGAGGACAAACCAATTGAAGCATCTTTTGGGGCAATAAACTTGGACCAACAACTGAAGTACTCATCCTGTGATAAATGTATGGGTAACCCTGTGCCCAGTTTGAAAACACTGGCATTAAGCCAGTCAGAATTCTATTCAGTATTCCAAGATCAAGACCACTGCTTGAAAGAATATCATGCACATACAATATACACAAATATCATGGTTTAGGAGATTGGGGGATATGGATCAGACTAGTTTAGAAGCCCATCATAACTATGCTAGTCATATATCATCCTCAACAAGGGAATTCAGGTCACACAGAGAGAAACATGTCTAAGGTTTGCATTACTCTCTACTTCCACACCTCTGAACTGTAAAAACACAAGAAGAAAGGCAACTGAAAAATAGGGTAAAAAAGTGCATAATCCAAGTGGAAAAGGGGTCAGTTTCACAAAGCACAAACATCCACCATACAAACATCTCAAGGGCTAAGGAAGGAACTATAAAAGGTCATTACATCCAACACCCAATTCATACAACAGGGCCTCAGCAACCATGTTAGCGGGACATTAGAATAGGCTGCCTGAGTTACATGGCTTTCTAGATGAGCAGAAGTTGTTGTTTGCAATTCAGTTTGATTCTCCCATTAATTCATTTTTGCCATCCCCACCGAAGCCAACAAGGCATTTTCACAATGAGAAATAATATCTGTTGTGATATTTTGTGTAAACACATAATGGCTGACAGCTAACAAATAGAGCCACATTTTATTGCGGGGGTCACTGGAGGGCTATGCGTTGCGCTGTTGAGAAATAGCTGTTTGCTTAAGGGCCTCATAGAAGTGAAATATGACTGAAGAACAATGCTTAAAACAGAAGCCTCTCTTGCGCTATAAATATTTATGGTGTCCAGGATGAAGCGAAGTGGGCTTGTGCAGTACGGGTGCTTTTTATGGTACATTAGCTCAACAGCAGACTCCACATTAGAATCACAGAGAGTTGGGGTGGAAGGGAAGAATGACAGTGACGTGTTCTGAGGAATTCATATGTCATTTTAAGAATTTGGCTAGAGAAACATTGCCAATCAGTGACAATACCATAATTGTCACTGGTGAGGAAGCTGCCAAGTTATTAACACACATGTATGGCAACTTGGGGCACTGTGAACAGGGTATAACACCCCCTAGATAGGAGTGGGAAGGCCTAAAGGCCTGCATTGTCGCCTGCTCTCCCATGATGCTCAACTCTCTGCTCCTCAGATTAGGAAAAAACTAACCTACACAAAGGAATGCAGCTAAGGAGTGGCTAAGTGGGAAAAGCCTTTGAGTCAGAAGCCATAGCCAAGTACAATTCAATAAATCTTGGCTTCAACAACTTCCTATTGGTAAGGCTCTGGTAACCTAAGCAACAGAGCTGCCATTTATGCCCACCTTTGCACACTGTTAGGGAAAGGGAGGAAGTTGCAAGGTGACAGAGGAAAACTGAAGGTAGGGAAGATACGCTGCAGCGGAGGCCAACCAGGGAAGAAAGCGTCTAGAATGCACCAGGCCTTCCCAATATACATATATATATTTAAGTCAAAAAAGTCCAATTCAGCCCAGTCTGGATTGAGATGTTGGGAGCTTGTCTATTCCTACTTATGTTGTTAGTTTAGATATGTGAAACACCATGAATGAAGTTACACCATGAATGAAGTTACTAAAAAGGCTGTGCATGATTAATGTGCCTGAAAGGATCAGTTTCACATAGACTAGGATGGGGAACCCATGGTCCTCCTGTTGGACTCCAGCTCCCATTGGCCACAGCCAGAAGGGTCAGGGATGATTGGAGGGGTAGTCCAGCAACATCAGGATGATCCTACTCCTGATATGAACCTGATCTAGTTTCTGGCAGCCCTACCAAATTTCAGTCGAAGTATGTGGAAAGTCTCACTCATACCAAAAATAAAATATTTTTCAAACCTTGTAAGAAAAGAAGAAGAAGAAGAATTTGGATTTGATATCCCGCCTTTCATTCCCCTTCAGGAGTCTCAAAGCGGCTAACATTCTCCTTTCCCTTCCTCCCCCACAACAAACACTCTATGAGGTGAGTGGGGCTGAGAGACTTCAAAGAAGTGTGACTAGCCCAAGGTCACCCAGCAGCTGCATGTGGAGGAGCGGAGACGCGAACCCGGTTCCCCAGATTACGAGACTACCGCTCTTGACCACTACACCACACTGGCTCTCATTTTAATGTCACATCATTTTTAAAATTTTATATAACTGAATATCAACAACATTGGAAAGCTCTTCCTCCTACGTTCCTATAGACTCTGACTATCTCTGAAAGGGTTTGGCCTCTGAATGAGTGTATAGAAATCATAAAGGCTCCTGAGCCAAGTCCTTCTCTAAATGCTACTTAGCAATATCTACTAGGATAAATATGATCTCTAGAAATGCGAAATTCTGAACATTCTGCAATTGTTTCTAAACCAATATTAGATACATATTAACATGTGCCATACTATTTAGCAGCATTTTCCTTTATTTTTTAATTTCAACTGAAGTAATGTATTGGGTTGGATCCATATCAAGTTAGTTGAATTTAAGTCCCACTTAGATCAATGGAACAGATTAGTTGTGACTAGGACAACTGACTTAATCTGGATCCAGCCAACTACATTGTTATTGTTAAAGTTTTAAAGTTATTTTGCAATGAGGAATACCAGCAGCAAGTAACTACTTGCGTACACTTGTACCTTGGTGCGGGTAAGGGGCTTACCTGAAAAGGTCCTATAATTTCATTGCCAGTTACATTTCTTAAAAGTACATTTGCTTTTGTCCACTGCATTGTGCTCTTGAAAGGCTTTGAGTTATGTAAGCTTTGCAAATTCCCATCAACAGCAGTTCGAAGAAAGACACTCAGCTGGGAATCCTGGGACAATTGATACCAAAATCTCATCTGTTGGAAGGATTTTTAAAATGAAATTATGAACCCCTTCAATAGATCACAAAACAATCAACTATGAATGCACAGTATCTTTCCATGTACCCTTTAATCACAAATCTAATGTAACTGACCTGCACGCATCCTCCAGTCTCCCCTCCAAAACCGACTGGGCTTTTAATTTGTTATTGTCAAATACTTAGAAAACTTTGAGGTTGCAGCACAGGCATTCCTCAGAATGCCTGGTTCTGAAGAAGAACCTTTATTTGGCCTTTTCTTAGAGTCAAGAGCTGGCAGAGAAGCTGCCAGTGCCTCTTGCAGTGGGGGGGGGACAGGGAAGGGGCCAGTAGCAAAGAGGAAGATGGGGAACACAAGGGGCTCTCCAGTGGTGGGGTGGGTGAGTTCCAGTGTCAGCAGGGACACTGGCAGGGATATTGACAGTGGGGCGAGGGCATTTGTTATACCATGCCAAAGACCCCCTGAAATTTGGTGTTGACCCTACCCAAGGGCATCTTGCAGGCTGCTGTTGGGGTGGATTGGGCTAGGACTGGGCTTGGCCCTCCGGGTGTTGTTGGTGTATAAGTTCCTATCCCCAACCACAAAGCAACATATGGTCTAATTTGGTTGGCTAAACAGGAAGGCAAAAACTGCTTATGCAAAGGATGGCAAGGAAATATCACCAAGTTACCTGGCAACATAGAGAACCGCTGGAGAGTTTTGTAAAGACTGGGCTGCTGAGGTGAGAAATTATAGGCTTAGTGTTTGCCTCCG
Source organism: Podarcis cretensis (assembly GCF_951804945.1). Lineage (NCBI taxonomy): Eukaryota > Metazoa > Chordata > Lepidosauria > Squamata > Lacertidae > Podarcis > Podarcis cretensis. The sequence continues at coordinate 24,430,168 of NC_137181.1, forward strand.
GTGAGCCAGTCACATAAATAAAGGTTCCTGAAATATAAAATAGGGAGGTTGTTAGGAACATTCATTGCCTGCAAACATAAATGACATGAACATGCCTTTAATGCACTTCTTGGGGACATTCTTCTTCAAGCCTTGTTGATATGGTCTTATTCAGACCTAATAATAAATTATGTTCTGTGCATACAAGCCTAGGTGTGTTTCTGGCTCGTGTACTTCATCCTCCCCTCTTCTCTGGCATGGAAGATCAGAAGCTTTTGCTTCCATTTTTAATGAACAACAGTTAAGTATTATGTCTAAATGCGGACAAACTGGTTACTCTTATCTAGGTATTGGCGAAACTGCCACATCAGTTTGTATTTTGCTTTAAGAACCTGTGAAAATTCATCATCATTTCTGTGTGAATTTCTCCAAATACATGCATTTTTGTATAGAATTTTGCCTAACGCACACACATGCAAAGCAATTTCCCCCAGTATAATGCTTTTATGTATATCATTTTCACCATTCTATGCATTTTTACACACACTTTAATATACATATTTTTATTTACATCGCTTGGCTAGAGAACTGCAAGTGGAAAATTGGAAGAAGTGCAAATTTAACAGGAGAACCCTTTTTTTGCTCCCCCCCCCCCCCGTTTCTGATCTCAACTATAGTTTACTGAAACAGGCCAATTTCAAACTATAGTTTATGAAGCTTCCTTGTTTCAATAAATCATAATTATGATTAGCCACAGTTTAGAGGTAAAAACAATGCTAACTGTAGATAGATTAAATTGGAAGCTGAAATTTCAGATCTCTTCCTCACGGCCACACCAGGAGTGGGGAGGGACAGCACACAAACTCAAGGCTCATGTATGAAACAACAGAACACTGCATTCAGTTTCTGCTTGCAGGTTTCCCATAGACATCTAGTTGACCACTGTAAGAGCAGAATGTTGAACTAGATGCCTTTGGTCTGATCCAGCACGGTTCTTCTTAGGTTCTTTAGTTCTTGTTGTTTATTATTATATTTGTACCCAGTCATAGTAAGTTTTGTAAATTCTCAGTAAACTTCAGAGGCTGACTCTTGGGCTATTAACCCTCTCATCCTTTCCAGCACCACTGTTCCTATCAGACTTTTACCCATCCCCTCCACCACCATCCTATCTCATCTATTTTGGCCATTAGATTTTAAACCAACGAAAGAGACATTACATGCTGAGTCATGCAGTGATTAATTGCTTTGCCCGAAGTACTCTTCTTCCACTGGCACTACTCAAAGAGATCACTCTGGCGTTTATTGCTCAAATGCTGATTGATGCTGAAGGCCCCTCTGCTCCCTTTTCACCCATCTCCCACTATTAGCACAAGGCTTGTTTTCAGAGCTAGAAAACAGCAGAGTACATAAGGTCTCATCTGGGAAGACAAAAGTATCTTTCCATTGCCCTATACAGTGCTGCAAACTATGTTTGGAATTAATGTAGTGCATAGACGATCAATTAAATTGAGCAAACAAAGCAAATTCTGCATTACAACTAGTGCATATATACCGCTAATGAAGCTCTAGTCCTGAACAAGCAACAATAGCTTGATAACTTTGAAAGTTATCAGGAGGAAGAGATGAAACTCATTGTAATGAAAATGCCTTTCCCCCTCATTTACAACTGTTTCTCTTGGTCCCATGTGGTGCTGAAATTGACTAGACCATAGCACATTATTTTGGTTCAGTTATTTCACTTGTAAGAGAACTGCAAATTTAAAGCTACATGAGACCAGTGCTACTTGGTCTTGAATGTGTTAGAGAGATTTAATGCATGCCATTAATAGAAAATTGTCTTTAAAAAGAATATTTTAAAGTTATTCAAACCGTGTGGAACCGTTGCCCAAAAATGGGCACCCATGTTCTGCTATTCTTCCTTATTGAAGCACTACATGATAATTTGCACGGATAAAGGATTTGTATGCCTTGTATGCACCACGGCATTTCCATCTATAGCAGTGCAACTGGATGCCTTCATCTGCCCCAACTGCAACAAAACATGTGTCTCCTGTATCAGTCTTTGCAACCACAGTAGGCACTGCAACCTTCCAAGTGTTTGACTTCACCCCCGACGGCACACTCCTCCATTGTCTCCCGAAACAGGCGGACGCCAGCGGCAATTACCCATATACATTGAATTAGCTGTATGTGCAGCTAATTGTACATGCATGCCATTTGTATGTGTGTCACACACACTAAATGCTCTGCGATAAAAAGGAAAACATTCCACGAAAAATGATCATTCATTTATTTATAAAAGATGAGGTGTTAGGCTTTGGTAAGGAGGCATGAGGCTCTGGCAGGGTGCCTTAGCACACCCACCTCCTTCCCAAAGCTCAGAAAGTGCTAACTAGGCTTTGGGAAGGAATTCTAGGACCCTGTGAGAGCCCTGCACACCTCCTTCCCAAAGCCCAGCATTTCGTTTACCCGGCTTTGGGAAGAACCACCCTGTTCTAACTAATTGTAGCTTCCCATTTCATTCCAACCAAGTAACTAGTTATCAGCTTCAGAACAAGCCAGAAGATTAAACCATGGTTTAAAGTTGGTTGGATATTGTGGCTTGCTCTAGAAGCTCCTGTTTCAAATTAAACAGAGAACTATGATTAATCAGGGGCTTCCTGGTTTGATTGCGCATGCTGCAAAGGAAGGAGTGAAGAGGCTGCATGCATGGGCAAAAAGCTTATTCATATCTCAGTCTATTATAGTGAGATATAATCATCTCAACTTGGACATTATCTGTTCTCAACCACATTGAATCATCTATTATGTATGTTACTCAGTTTCTCTCATCAACCTCCCAGCACAGGCTAGTACTTTTAAAGCATGTTAGCAGTCTTACAGATCATGGAAGCCCAAAGCAAGAGCTGTATTTTTTCTCAAGAAGCCCACAGGCTTGACATTGTTATTTGTGCTAGTGGGAGGAGGGAAACTTAATTAAAGATCTAACCAGGACTGTCAAACTATCAGCCTTTGGATTTGAGCGACTACAGATATGCACTATGTAGGAGATAACATCTTTGAGTGTTTTTAGAATGGAGCATTTTAGATGACAATGGTACTGTTCTACTAAAAACAAAAACAAAAACCAGCTGGCAAGCTTCCACAGAAATCTACATCTTACCTATAAATGGTATACCAAAATGACCAATATTATGGAACACCAGAGTCCTTTCCAGTGCTATGGTTCTGTGATTAGGTGGACCTAAATCTCACTGATTCAGGGGCATTTAGGATTGACTGCTATCATTATACATGACCCAAATAGCTGTCTGCCTTTACCCAGTGAAAGAAGAACTAACCTTAGAGCTGGTAATAATTACCACATTGGGCAGTGCCTAATGGCAAATCAGTCAGTGACAGCAACAGTAGGGATGAGTGAATGTGTCTTATTTCTGGTTCACATTACTTTCACGGGGTTTTACCTATAATTCTGTCCTGTTTGATTCCTGTATTAATCTGAATTTTTAAAACATCCTCTCAAACTGCATATTTAAATGTGCATTTTTTGCCAATATATGCATTTAAAAGCATACTGTTTATGTTTAAGCCACTGGAAATACAATGTAACTTGGACCCCAAGACTGCATATTTGAAAGTTAATACATACATATATACATACAATGTGCTTGAAAGCTCAGAAAAATGCTGTAGCATGACTCACCCTTATTGCTGCTAGTTGTATGATCTGTTCCAGGAAGGAGGGAATCCCCAGAAGTTTGTGCTTTCATTGTCTTCCACTGTACATCCTTTGTGTTCAGTGTCTTCCATTCGCAAAGGTCAGACTCAAAGTCACAGAGAGTGTAATTTGCTATTGAAAAAAGAAACACAAATAGAGTCAAGGGGGGGGGGGAACTGATACAAAAATGTTATTGCATTATTATCTAAATTAATCTGTCTTAATAAAGCAACCATTGGGGTTTCACATTCAAATCCAAAAAGTTTATTTAAAATGAAAACTATGTGAAGACTTTAAGACATCTATTGCCAACTGCTGCAATAAATTTAACACAGAAGTCTTTATGAAAATCTTAAACTGAAGATTAAAAGTAGGGGATAAGTTTCCTAATTAATAACTCAGTTGGCTCATATACACAAAAAAGCCCTTATGAGTGCTGTAAAACCATACTTTTTTCAATATAAAAACAACCAGGAATGACACCTGAAAAGCAGTTATAATTGCAGTCAGGCTATCTGAATATTAAGGGATTAGCCCAACAGTGGTTCTAAAACATTGAAATGTTCTTGCATTCAATTTACTAGTTTAGGTTTGAATATGCATTGGTCTTATTCAGATGTAACACTAAACTATGACCAGAGTTTCCTGTTACATTCAAACCCAGGGAAACTCTGGTTATTGCTAAATCATAGTTTGTTTCTAATACTCCTTTCTGTAGTGTAAATGCTTTCACTAGTCCTTTTGGCACTGTACCATCTTTGGAACAGGTGATTTAACTTACCACAAGCTGCTGGATCTTCATCACTTCCATCCAAACAGTCCAGGTGGTAATCGCAGGCCAAACTACTGTCAATCCATTGGCCATTGGCACAAGCAAATCGTTCAGAAGAACAAACCTTTGGCAATTCTGATGTCATGTTTCCCACAAAATGAAAGTGATGCAAGCAGACGGTGCTCATGTTGCTTTCGACTGTTCCTTCTAAAAGAAGCTGCGAGAATGGTTACTATTTTATATTTACCAAATTATTTCAATGGAAAGAGGAACAAATGGAGACTGGGGTATTAACATGGTTAATGTATTTGCTCAGTGTTTCATGCAACCTCTTTTAACATTTGTCCTGATTAAAGTAGGACATGAGCCACAGATAAAGTACCACATTTAATGCACTTTCTATGCACACAGGCCAAATTTTGTGCAACATGCTAGCAGCGCATCCACAGAATCCATTAAAGGATAGTGTGCTAATATTACATAATAATGGTAAAAGTGTATGTACATGATATGGGACATGTATGGTATATGCCATAGCTTGCATACTGTATGAAACAAGCCTATGCTTCAGTTAACCAATTGGATTGGGTATAAATTCTTTCTATGTGAAATCTAAGCCGCCTTCATGCATGAATTACATGAAGAGGCTATGGGGCTGCATGACTGCTCCCCTTGCCACATGGTCTACTGTGTATGTATTAGGCATGAATATTTGTGTGCCTTCCACATGAACTGGAATCCCAATCCTGGAAAATTCTAGTTCTCATTGAAAGCCTAACACCTAAAGGTCTATCCATATAGGGTTTCCCCTGCGGATATCCATGCCTATTGCCCAGATGTCAGATACTGAGCCAGAAAAAGCTGAATGAGCTCAGGGCCAGGGGAAGCCCTGAAGCATCTTTCTGCAGATTATGCCCATTCATGTGTATAATGCACATAGGGGCTCCAATCAATGCTCAATTAAAAGTTGTTAAGATTGTTGGCTGCTTATGAGGAACAAATCCACATGAAGTCACTGGGACTAACTTCCAGGTAAACACGCATATATTGATTTGGTTGCACTTTCGTAAAGGCCAAACAGGCTCATGTAACTCCATTTTCTAACATAATTTCCACTTGTGTAATATACACAAGCGGATCAATTCAAGAGCCCTTTAAAATGATGAACTGTTGAAATATATTCAATATTACAGCAAACTGAATGACAGCTGGTGCAAAAAGAAAGGACAAGTTAACACACACCAAAGCCATTAGCAGGGATGGAGAGGTAAGTACTCAGATTTCCTATCTTTACAAATCTCCTTCTTTGGAAAGCTCACAAGAGATCAGTATATAATCCATTTTGCTTCTCTGCTAAAATTCAGTCAGAGCCTTCCTATAGGCCTTTAACCCCTACAGACGTGAAATAAGGTACTTTACCTTCCTAAATCTTAGTTATAATTGTGTCAACAGGGCCAGAGTAAGTCACAGTACACTGAGGTGAATTGCAGAGCAGATCCCAGCTCAAGTACTATCCAAATACAGTGGTACCTCGGGTTACAGACACTTCAGGTTACAAACACTTCAAGTTACAGACTCCGCTAACCCGGAAGTAGTACCTCGGGTTAAGAACTTTACTTCAGGTTGAGAACAGAAATCGTGCGGCAGCAGCGGGAGGCCCCATTAGCTAAAGTGGTACCTCAGGTTAAGAACAGTTTCAGGTTAAGAACGGACCTCCGGAATGAATTAAGTTCTTAACCAGAGGTACCACTGTAGGTAAGCACTGTTGGTTGCCCTTTTCAGCCAATGCAGCTTCCTGATTTTATTTTTAATGGTTCACAACTGAAATTGTTGATTTTGAGGACTGCCCCATTGCACTGCCCAGTACAATGAAGTCAGCATTGGTGCATACTGGCATGCCTTCACCAGTCAGCTTTGACATCCCTCATCACTTGCAAGGCTCTGGTTCAACCCTCAGAAGATAGGCTGGGCAAGGACAACAGATTAGTAGAAGGATCTATCCATTTCACTTCTCTCAGTTTCTCATTTTTCCAACCTTATAGTCGGTTTTTCACATGTTGCAACAATTTGTGATTATAAGCAAAATCCTCATGAAAATCCACTTGCATTTTAGTGTGAATTTCTCCTAATAAACACATTTTATATGTAGTACTAATGTACACATTTCTGCAAGCAATTTCCCCTAATATAATGCATTTTTGGATGTTATTTTCACCAACACCTTCATTTGTATGCACACTTTCCCTAAGTTATGCATTTTTTTAAAAAATGCTGCTTGATTGGAAATCTGTATTGCCACAATCAGAAAAGTGCAAATTTTGAAGGATAGATGTGGTTCTATTTGCATATTGTTGAAAAAACTGTGAATTTGATAGATTTGGCTTTTAATGTGTACTGAATCAAATTTCTCCTCTGTCCCTACATTGAGAGACCAATGGGGAAATGATATTGCAAACCAAAGTTATACATTCTCCTGCTACCTTAGAATATTTAAAGTAGCTGACAGGGTCTCTGAGTTGCAGTCTGGCAACTCTTATGGGGAGAGAGGAGGAAAACACTTTAAAAAAGAAAAGAAAAGAAAAAGGAATCAAGGATGGTATTTGACAGGGTCAGATATTTCATTGCTTTTATTCTCTGAACTCTATATCCACAATGCACAGACTAGTCTATCTCCTAAGCAGTTCAGTTAATGTAGTTGCTCAATCAATTTCAGAATATATATATATATATATATATATATATGCGCAAAAAACCATATTGTTTGTAAATAATGCTCCTTTTAGGATTCAAATAAGGCATGAATTTCACAACTGGATTAAAAGTAGGAAGGAACATTGTACTGTACAATATACTCAGTAAAAAGTACTATTAAAAAATAAGTTGGAAGGAAGGAAGGAATTACAAACAAAGTAATCCGTTTTTGTTATGCTGGAAATTGATTTGACGCAGGAAATTGCCTGGAGGTAATTTTCCTGCAGCATGTTTTTAAGTGCCAGGTGTGCCCATAGTTTCTGAAATTCCATTCTGCCCTTTTAATGGAAAGCTTAATCCTGCAACAGCACTGGCTCACTCACCTAGCAGCAACTGGCTGGCTGAATTTAAAGGTGAAATAAATTGGAGCTGCTGCTGGCAGGTCCACTTCTTGTTACACTCCAGGTGATTTCTATACTTGGTAGGCTCTGGGGGGGGGGGAGAGAGCCAGACCAGCGTGGTCGTTAGAGGGTTAAAGCAGGACAGAGAGAACAGGATTCAAATAGATAGATAGATAGATAGATTCTTTATTGTCATTACACAAGTGCAACATTGCACAAGTGCAACGAAATTGGATGCCATCCCTTAAAAACAACAAAAGCAAAACAACAACAACAACCAAACAAACCACATTCCAGCCACACCCACACCCACACCCATCAAACTCCCAGGTCACACTATCGAGTTACAGCATTTAAAAAGGCCACAGCTCTTGGATAGAAACTATTTTTCAGTCTATTTGTCCTTGACTTGATGTTTCTATATCTCCTGCCAGAAGGCAGTAGTGCAAACAGACTGTATCCCGGGTGAGATGCATCCTGCAGGATGTTGTTTGCTTTCCTAAGACAACGGGAACCGTACAGTTCTTCCAAAGATGGGAGAGGATGACCAATAATCCTTTGGGCTGTGGTTATGACCTTCTGGAGCACCTTCCTCTTCCTAGCTGTACAACTGGAGAACCAGGCACAAATACAGTATGTGAGAATCCCCACTGAGCATGAAATTCACTGAGTGGTTTTGGCATCAGTCACTATTTCTTGGCCAAACCTACCTCACGGGGTGCCAAGAGGAAATAAAGGGGGATAATCATCTATGTCATATACACCAGAGCTCATTGGAGAAAAGATGGAATAAAACATATTTAAGAAATACATAAGACTGAAGAGTTTTAAGTTAGATATGGTAACAGGCTTACTGCAACACAAAGTTACTTTCTTGCAGGGCAGCAGTTTTGCTCCTGGCATGTTAAGAAGGTCCTCAGTGGCCCATGCGCAGAATTTGTCTCAGGCTTCTGTGTGAGGTGTGAGGTGATATGGACTGGACTGTCAGGACCTATGCATGTTCTGCTCCCTCCCTCTTTCGTGAAACCTGCAGCCTAGTCATCAAATACTTGGTGGAAACTTGAGCGTCAGTGGTACAGGCAGATCATTTTAGAACGTGGACTTAGTGGTTGCAATGAGCCCCCCTCTGGACAGACTTGAGTATTACTGCAGTTGTGTGGCACACACCATCAACCTTTTCCCTCTTCCCCCTCCTGCCATTCCATGCTTAACAACTACTTCTAGATTCACAATATGCAAAAAACCAAGAAGTTTATCAACCCTTATTTTATTTTATTTTTAGAAATACACTGAGCATATTTAGCTTCTTAGTTCAAACTTGATTACATCATAGTATCAGCAGGACTACAGGAGGGAAATGGGGTTTGCTTCCGCTGCCCTGATGCTAAACATATTGACTTGGGTATAAGCACTGTTTTGCTGTATAAAAGGATAATATCTTGGCAGGTAAACATTTATTTTTACTTTTATTTTTATTAGTATTAGTATTATTATAATAATAAATTATAGTACTTATAATTAATATTTATTGAAAATAATGATTACCTGTCCATGTACAGCCACCCTGGCTATAAAACAGGGGAATCTGTTTGTTTGTTTCTAAAAAGAAGAAGATAAGATGGCAGGGAGACCAGCATGAGTCCCAGTGCATGCCCATGCCAGCCTGAGTGCTGGTGTGGGGTCTCTTGGCTGTTCCTTCCACAATCAGCCACTCTCTTGGTACTCATTTGGGGCTCCCTTGGGCTGGGTGGCCCTGGACTTTGGTACCAAGGTCCAGCCCGAGCTGCACCACTGCTTGAGATACTTGAAAAGGAAGTTGTGGACCAAAGAACTTTGCCTGCCTGTTCTGTTTTCTTCTATGAACTTTGCCTTCCTGTTCTCTTACATGAAATACATTCTTCCAGCTGCAAGCATGCATTAGTTCATAGAAGAAAAATCCTAGAACATGGAATTCTCCATATATTCAGCAGCACCTCTAATTCACTGGGATCAACTTTCAAAGTGGGGATGCTTAAATGTTTTTCTCTTACCTTGGTTTTTTTAAGATCTGTTGGTATCTGTATTTCTGCTTTCACCCACTCATTGTTAGTTGGTGCACAGGCTCTCCACAGCACCACTTGTTCATCCTGACAGGAATAAGACACATATATGTTCAAAAAATTACATACTGTCAGGGGTTCAGGAGCAGAGGCACAGGGAAGAGAGGAGATGGAGAGCGAAGGGGAAGAATCCGAGGGGAGCGTAGGAGAAGAGGACAGTGGACCGAGGGATTCCATGAGCCTCTCCAGCGAATCGGAAGATTCACAGAAGGGGGCGCCAGTGGCCAGGGGTAGGGGGTTCCCAAGGGGAACGCCCCAGGAGCAAGGGGGCAGCAGGGACTCCCAGAGCAGTAGTTGGAAATCAGGACCAGCTTCCCCACCAGAGCAGAGTGGGGGGGAAGAGTCCCAAGGATCGGGGCCAGTGCATTCCCCACCAGGGAGAGAAGATAAGGCAGGGCTGACCACACCTCCATCGGAGAGTCAGACAACGGAGGGGAGGTCAGATCCGGCAAGTATCCCGGAAGAGGGAAGCAGTGACAGAAGTAGTGTAACGGTCAGGAGGAAGGTCACTGGGTTGGCGCGAGAGGCAAGTTCAAATGTACAGGAGCGCGGGACAGCAGAGAATGAGGATTGGGAACCGGGTCCTAAAGCCCGCCGGAGGGAGGGGGAGGAGCTAAGCGACTCAGCGTCGGAAGAGTCCAGAAAGGGCAATGCCCCAGCGGGCAGGAGGACCCAGAGGAGGAGAGAGCAGCGTAAAAGGTGGAGCAGGGCTAAGATCTTAAACTGGTGTCATAGGGGAGGAGACTCAGATGGTACTTCGCCGGTCTAGGGTTAAGACGTAGAGCTGCGCGCTGCGGCTTTGAAATGGAAACTGAACCTCAATAAAGACTTTTGTACATAACGACAGCCTCGCGTTGGTCCTCTGTGAGCTGGGACCTAGGGGCAGCTCTGACACATACATATTTATAAATGTGCATCCATTTTATCTATGGCTTCTGTCAAACCACTTAAGTTCAGCCTTCCCCCAACCTGATGCCCTCTAGATATGCGGAACTCCAACCCCCATCATCCCTGACCATAGTAATGCTGGATGGGGCTGGTGGATGTTTTGTCCAAAACATGGGGAAGGCAGCAGTTTGGGAAAGGCTGGCTTAGCCAAACTTTCTGAACCATAATCAGCCTGTCACTGCTGCCTGGAGAAACACATCTTTCTGTACTTCGTTGCTGTGTTTACTGCTCTGATTGCACGGACTCCAGGGAAGACAAGGCATTTGCAGTAATTAGGCACAATAATTGAGCAATTATCAGGAGATATCTATGTAAATGTAAAATAAACTGCAATGGAAAGTTACAAGGCAGACAAAAAGACAAATGTGGGGTGGTTTCCCCACATGAGACAAAAGGTTAATGGGATTCTACTCTGCCAATGCTCATGAAACTTTGTTTAGAAAACAGCACAATCTTATGAATTTCTACTCAGAAGTATGCCCCATTGAATTCAATGTGACTTACTTCCAGGAGATGAAGTATCTGTTTTCCTGCACCTTACACTGCATCGTGTGCCCCAAACACAAGCCCTAAGCTTTTCTTTTGTATAGGTCAAAAAGAAGCTAAGACCATGGAAGCCAAAATAGCCGGAGCAGTTCTAGCTGTGCCTCCTTCCAGGACAGGGTGAAGAAATATGGATCTTATAAGAAGTGATTTCACTACAGGGTTGCACGAGAGACAAGAGGCTAAGAAGTTACATAGGTCATGGACAGAAATATCTAAACCTGAGAGTTTCTTGGCAGGACCAGGATATTCCATAAAAAAGCTAAAGGACCCCGACAGATAAGTCCAGTCGCAAATGACTCTGGGGTTGTGGCGCTCATCTCGCTTTACTGGCTGAGGGAGCCAACGTTTGTTCGCAGAGTTTTTCCAGGTCATGTGGCCAGCATGACTAAGCCACTTCTGGCGAACCAGAACAGCACACGGAAACACCGTTTACCTTCCCGCTGGAGCAGTACCTATTTATCTACTTGCACTTTGAGGTGCTTTCGAACTGCTAGATTGGCAGGAGCAGGGACCGAGCAACGGGAGCTCACCCCATCACGGGGATTCGAACCGCCAACCTAGGCTAGGTTTAGACCAACCTAGGCTCAGTGGTTTAGACCACAGCGCCACCCGCACCTCTAGGATATGCCATAGGTTATATATAATTCTATAAGGTCTCCTGAGGTGGTCGCTTAAGTTGGAACATAAAGTACAAGAAAAAAGAAGGCACCCGGCAAGGTTCCTATGATATCAGCCCTGGCCAATCCAGAGGGTTCAGATTCCCTGTCAATCACAAGATGGTGGTTTACACACCAGTTTTCTTCTACAATGGAAATATTCCCTGGGGCCTAAACTATATTGCCCATGGTGCCATGGTTTGGTCTTGGTCGCAGGACTCTGAGGCTCTTGGGTCAAAGTTCCTTACAGTTCAAAAACCAAAAGTTTTATTATATTGCACATTACTTGGTAGCATTGCTGCCATTATGGAATGAAAAAGAACAAGTTCTCTTTGTGCCCTGTCAGCTACTTCAATTTGTCACTGTTCTCTTAAGTTTCATTTGCAGGTTGAAAAATCAGACCTGTCACAGTTTTCAAGGCTTTGCTGCTCTTAAGGCAGCAAAGGATGTGCTAGTTTGTGTAGTATATAAACTAATTCCTTAGGAATGTGACTTCACATTTCACATAAACTCTAGAAAAAAATTAATTGGATGGAATGAAGCTATTCAGTAGTCAGAAAGGGTCAAGCTCAACCCCATTCAAGAGGTGAAAACTCCCCTGCTTTGTTATAATACCTCCAGGTCAGAAAGCCTAATTTTGTCTCCGTTCCCATCACAAAGGCTTGAAAACACTTTCCACTCCTTCTAGGAAGAAAAAGTAAGTAATTTGGTAATAGATCATCTAAGTGTCACTGTGTTCTGAGCACTGCCCTACAGTTCATCAGCTCCATTGGTTTCCATCCTCAAAAAAATGTTCCTGGTACCTTTGTGGCTCAATTTTTGGCTGCTTTTTTGAAGGTTCATTTGTCATCAAGAACTCTGTGCCATAGGTTATGGGGTTACATTAATTCCCCTAACCTCAAGATTTTGATCTTAAAACAGCAACAGCAACCTTGAATGCCAGGGCAGCAAGAAACAGGGTGGATAGCGGATAAATGCTAATAGCAACTCTAGCTGAACCCACAAAGCAATTGTATTTTGACTGGGAAAAGAGTATAATGACTGAATCATAAAAAGTGTAAATAGGCTGCTGCAAAGAAAGGTCTGAGATCTGATAATGTATGCTGTCAAAATTATATTTGACTATGTATATCAATGCCTATTTTCAGTTAATTGATTTAATCTCTGTGCCAAGTCTTTTAATCTCTTCCCTACTTTATTTACAAAAATTGTGCCTAATTGACCTATGATTTTGGTTAAGTACTTGGAGAAGAAGAAGAAATAATTTTAATAGAATTCTTCTGAGGCCACAGGATACATTGAATATATGTGACTTGCTGGCATAAAACACTTAATTTGTTTTTGCTTTGTTTGTTCGTCTGTGGAAATGAAACTCATAACTCGACTTGCAAACCCTTTCTTCTAGCTAAAGAAGAAGAAGAAAAAACCATGGTGCTTTTTTGCCTTTGAACATACAGGCATAATTTAGTTGGTGAGCTTTTTTTCTATCATTTACTCTTTTTCTATCACTTTCTCTCCATGCCATAGAATTCACAGATTTCTTTTGACTCTGTGAGCCAATTTACATGTTACAGCCCCACATGCAAGTTGCTGGGAGGGAAATCCATATGGTGGGTCTTCTGCAAGGGGAAAGTAACATCACCTGCGACATGGATTTTCTACATCACATGGTGAGCCTCCATACTAGTGCCACATATTTATTACAACAACAAAAAAGTGCCCTGTATCAAGTCAGATCAACATTCCATCTACTTCTGTATTGTCTACATTGAGTGCCAGCAGCTCTCTATGATTTCAGACAGGAACCTTTTCCAGTCCTGCCTGGAAGTGCAAGGATTGAACTAAAGATCTTTTACAGGTAAATCAGATATTTACCAAGGAGTTTCAGCCTCTCCCAAGTTAGCCTGAATTCTACAGTTCCCCCCCCCCCCCCGGCATGGGATTGAAATGTCCATCTCCTGTTTTCTGGGTCAGTGCTCTGTCCCTGTGAATCATTCTTCACAGTAGCTGACAATGATGTGCAGGTACTCTATACAGTGTGAAAGATCTATATAGTAAATGGCATGGTGTGCTATCAGCTCCTTTGCGAAGCTACTACAAAAGCAATGCAGGAAGGTGGTAGACAAATGTATTCTTCATTGCCTCTCTTTCGATTATTCTGGAGAAGGATAAGATCTACAGTATGTCCTGCCTACAAATATCCTTTCCCTGGCGGATGAAATTGATGAAATATGCAGAAATGGCTAAATTAACTAATAGAATAAGAGGTTAGGAAGAAAGAATTTTTAAGGAAGATTGGAAAAGATTTGCAGAATATTAGGAAAAAAAACATTGTAAACAAATTAAGGTGTTAGCAGGTTTAGAATAAATTCAGCAATATAAAGTGGAGACAAAACTGAAAAAGGAAAGAATACAGATTGATTAGAATATGCAGTGGAAAGGGGTAACTAAAACGAACTATTAAAGGGGAGGGGAAAGGAAGCTGATGTTAAATATATGATATATGCTTTGGTGAATGTAAAGGTCTGTAAAATTAAGAAATTGTATTTTTTAAAAAACCACAAATACCCTTTCCCCACTACTGTTGTTGTTGTTGTTGTTTCCATTTCAAAAAGAATGTATGAAATCATTCAGGGAAACACAACATTGAAGCCTGCAAAAACAATTAATCCTATTTTTAAAAAGTGTTTGTTTCTGCAGACATGTTCCATCCTTCCAGCTTTTCTGCTGGAGCTTAGTATATTATACCTTCCTACTAAAAATGCACAAAGAACTTATTTAAAACAATGTGCTACTATTCAATGGTTTCTGTAAAAGCTTTGTTCCTGTTCCTGGAGAACTGGATGAAAAAGGAAGGGAGATTGGGCATGTGCTGCAAGAGAGGAAGTCTGTTTTTCTGTCTGAAACTGAATTATATCCACAATTTTTTACTCACCGCATCAGTATAAAGTACTGCTTTGAGAACACTGTTATCCACCATGGTGTAATGAAACCAAATATGGCAGTTTTCACCAAAGCAATGACACATTGAGCCATTCAGAGTTGGGCTTTCATATGATGTGTTGACCCATTTATAGCAGCCTGAAAAAGAATCTCTCCATTAGTTTTTCTAGAAATAAATGATTTGTTCCTTTAATATTGATGATGATAACAATGATAACAATTTATAGTAACCTTATTTCTAATCTACCTTATATCAGATGATCTCAGAGATGGGTTACAATCCATAAAATGACAACACAAAACCACAAAAATCAGTACTCATTAATAATCATAGCCAACATAAAATCAATGCTCAGCAGTAAGAATCAACATAGTTAGCTCAAATGCAACTGCAGGTCATGCTGCCAAAATGCTTGGTGCCAAAATGAAGCCAATGAGGACTGGTCCCCAAGGGGAGGCCATTTCACAGCCAGGGTGCTACAGCAGATAAGGCCTTCCCTAGCATCTCCACATGTATGCCCTACTAAAGGTGGAACACAGATGAGAGCCCCCCCCCCCCCAGAGATTTTAATGCCCAGGTACGAGTATGTGGGGAATGGCACTACCTCAAGTATTGAGGTCTCAAGCCATTTAGGGCTTTAAACACCAGCAACAAATTTGAAATCAGACCAGAAAAATCCTGGCAGCCATGGTCCAGAGATGGCTAAAGTGTGACTTTCCAGATGTTGCTGGTGTAGACAGTACAACCAATGATCAAGGGTAAGTGGAATTGCCATTCAGCAACAATGGGAGGGCCACATATTAGCCACCACCGCCATAGACTTAATGCTATACAGGCATCGCGTCTGCTCAGCGGCCAGTGTGTTGTCTCCATTGTAGCTTTCATTTGAAGAAGTCCTCAGGCCCTTCCACCCTCCTAATATGGAGCAATCTGCTTCCATTCTCTATGAGTTTCCACGTATGATTTATACTGGAAATATAAACAAATATTTTCAAAATAAAATGTTTTCAGCTTTTAAAAAGCTATTTTTCTGACGAAAGTACCAAAGGAGGTGAGATCTAATCAGTGTAAGACCCCTGCAGTAGTTTCATAGCAAGGCATATTGTGCAACCAAGTTGCAGAAGCACACGGGTTTACAGCTAAAGCTGTAATTTCAGATCTTTTTGACCTTTTGCTCCCGATAACAGGATTTCTATGGAGGCCTAAGAGAATGACTTGTGTCCTTCATATTCTCCTTTAACTATCTGAAATAAAAAGAGCAGACATCTGTTCTTTTAAAAATATATGATCACTTCTTATTCTTGAATCATTGGACTATCCGGCTATTTTCAGAAGCTGATAGTTAAAATCTTCTAACACTTCACCCTTCGGCTTCTGTGAATATCATTATGGATGGGAAATAGAGCGCTTGTTCTCAGAACAATTTCTATCAAACAAAAAAGATGGCCCTGTAGCCAAATGGGGCAATGGCAAATTCTAAAATGAGGTCAGGCATTTCTCTTTTTCCTGCTGATCTGCTGTGCATCGAGTCATTTAATTTGACCTTGGCACTAAAGTACACCGGATGGCGATGCTAATTTGAGTTGATTGGCAAGGCAGGAAAATTTTAAGGCAGTAGTATCCCTGGCTTTCTGGCATTTTTGTTCATGTGGCTCGCTGACCTCTTCTTCACTTAACCCTGGTTCAAACAGAAGTTCAGGGCTCTTCTTATCTACAGGACAATCAGTGTCAGGATGGGAACATTTTCACAGCTTCCTGCTACTGGAGATTCATAGTTTGTTGATATGAATTTTGAGAGTTTCTCATTATTAGGGCTTAAGCTCCAGGAGTGGTTGTTCTTGTGTAAACCACAGGCCCTCTGTGTTGCATATTTCTCTCTTTTTCCTTCATGACAATTTAGGGTAGCCATTCATGAAGTACCAGCCCCCCCAAAAAAGAGGCCACAGGTTTCCATATGCTAAATTACAAACCGCTCTTCAAATAGTGGGCTGTCCTCTGTAAAGTAGGGCACAAGGCTACCCTTTGCCTACTGCCCAGGTTGTAGAACCAGGGCCACTAGCAGCACACCAACATGTGATTCAGAACATTGTACAAAAGAAAATATTGGGAGGCTACAACTGACCATGCCCTATATTAGCGTTCAACATATTGTTGTGCATCACTCCAGTCTCTGAGAAGTGAAATATTCCAGGGATTTCAGGCGCTTACCCGGGGGTCCATGTTTCCTTTTGGAAATGAGCCACAGTGAAGACTGTGTTGTCTTTATGATATATGATTTATTTGAACAAATATACAACCTGAGCCTACGATGGAGGGGTTCCTAGCACCAACACCCCAAGAGAGTGTTGCTTCTGCCATAGGCATGACCTTGGATCCAAACTGACATCAAACATCACACTCTGCTGCTTTGTTTCTCAGTCACATAACTCCTAACTCTCTAAAGTCCAGCTTTATCAGTTGAGGAAAAGGCCCGACTCATTTGCTGTCTCACACCAAGCCCCTTTCATCCTCTGTTTTCTTAATGGCTCATCTCCCAGACTATCACCTCATTTAGGAAATTTATTCTGGTTTAATCAGCTTTTGACATTTGCAGATTCCAGGGTATTAGAAGTGTCTAGCACACAACTTACTACACATGGGTCTGATTAAATTCTAACACTTACTGACTCCAGGAATTTAGAAATGTCTAGCACCCATGAACTCATAACACTATTGTCCATGTCCATATGTATGGGAATCTGCTTATTTTTACTATCTGGCAATATAGCAAGGGTACTTTTACCATATACCTGCTACCAAATGAAAATGGGGAAAGCAGGGGTGCAGTAAAATTATTCTCACCATGCAGACTGGCTTCTAGATATTAACTTCCCATTGTGTGATTGCAGCACATTGCAATATGAGACCTCAGGCTAAATGATTACAAGTTGCCATCCATGCTGGTGTATAACATTGCTGTCATGAATATTCCCATGGTAGAAAAAAAGATACGATCACGGTAACAGATCAGCTGATCCATTACATTTAAAATGAGGCTCTTAGAATGAGAGTTCTTTAAAGGCTGAACTACATGTTAGGTTATTGGGGGGGAGGCCATTTGTATTGGAAGGAAAGGCAGTTGCTATTATCCGATGCACAATGTTCTCCCAATCTGGGTTAGGGCTCTACACCAATTCCCTGCCAACACTCTCTCCCTCCCACTGCTATTTTCCCTTAAAGCTCCCATATGTAGTTTGACCATTGTGCAAGGAAAGAATTTTCTTAGGTACTGCAAATAAGTTAGATGGCACTGCTCTGGTTCACCAGAAGCAGCTTAGTCATGCTGGCCACATGACCCAGAAGCTGTCTGCGGACAAACGCCGGCTCCTTCGGCCAGTAAAGCGAGATGAACACCGCAACCCTAGAGTCATCTGTGACTGGACTCAACAGTCAGGGGTCTCTTTACCTTTTTACTCTGATCTTAACACCAACTTCAGTGGATATAAACAGATAATTGCATTGTCTAGCAAAGACTATGCACAGCAACAAATTAACAGCACAATTCTTTGTATGTGTATTCAGAAGTCAGTCCTATTGAGTTCAGGATACCTTAATCCCAGGTAAATGTGCACAAGACTGCAGCCTAAGACAAAATAGTGGTTCCTGAATAAACACAAATATTCAATGATAGTAGTAAGTTCCTCTGCACTCAGGGCATAGGTTGACATTAATATGGCATGGGTATTAATAGGGGACCCCCCCCCCCGGCACTATTTCAATTTCCTTTTTTAGAAACTTGAGATCAAATAGCTCAAAGACTGTATCTAGGAAAAAAGATTAGATTTTATTCAAGCAGGTTTTCTAATCTCACTCATTTGTATGCATCTGTGTATCAAAAGCCCTTGTTAGAGAGTTATGCTTTGAGACGGCTATATCCTTGAAGCTCACTAGGCACAGGACCTTGCATCTCATTTTGGAGCTGTCAGTAAACTTTCCCTTGACAATAATTACCACTTTAAAAGGACTAAGTTTACAGGTCAGTCTTTGATGAATGAATGCTATGATAACCCAGCTTGCATGTCCAAAGGGTAACATTCTAGGCAAGATAACATGAGCCAGATTTTGTAGGTGTACTCACAACAGAGCACTTAACATGTTGCAGCACTCAGGCGGCCACTGAGAAATGCTTCCACATGGTGAGAGGTCCCTACAGTGGGTGAACGTAAGGGGTTCGGAACATGGATTTGCCTTATCACTTGGGAATTCCCTAGGCTAATGGAAATACCTTTTGCCCCAAAATGATTTTCACATGAGTGCTTCTCAGAACTTTCCATGTGAAGAGATTCATGATTAGATGTACTGGATTAGGGAATCTGTTCATTTAAAAGGAGGCAAAGAGAGAATCTTCTCAAATCCTGCAAACCAGGGCTTATGCTAACCTCCACTGAATATAAACAAATATTTGTATTGGCTAGTAAAGACTGGTTGATTATCCCACTCTTTGTCTTTGGAAGCATTATGAGGGACTGTGAGAAACATCATGGAAAAGGACTAAGATGAAACTATGAAACTCCCTTGTTATTTTTGTTTAAGTAATCTTGTTATATTTATAGTATTGAAATGTAGGTTTTTTACCTCCTTTCAACATAATCTATCTCACAGGGAGTCATGTACACTGCCCTAAACTCACTTAGATGAAAGGTGGGATCAAAATGTAATAAATAATCAATGAAACAGCTCCCAGAAACATTTGTCATTAATATTATGTAATCTGCATTAATTGGGTATTTTTTGACATTATTGTCAAATCCTGGCACCCAATGAAATGTGTGCATGTTTAAGGGGCCTTGTTTAATGTAGGGTAAGTCAAGCCAGTGTAAACAGGAACTGAGCAGGAACAGCAAGCATGCACTGCAGATATTTGAGAGGATATTTATTTACTGAGACAATTCATGAGTGCCATAAGAAGCACTGGTGGATGTTACTGCACTTGCAGGTGTCAGGTAAGCAACCCCTGGCATAGACTGTGGGATAGGCTGGCAGGGATGGGGACAATGGGCATGGTTTAGTTCTTTCCCTTCATATGATTAAAATCACATAGAGGGAGATGTGTAAACAGGGCTATGGACAAATTTTAATATCAGCGTCCTGTACAGCCATGTGAAAATGCTGCATAGACTTTCACTGGTAAATAGAAATACATTTATTCCTTTGTTACACTTTTGGATTTTAAAGCAACGCCCTAAAGTGGCTTGTGCTTGATACAGTTTTGCTCTAATGGTGTACATTCAGATGCAATGAATTAAACATTTCTGGTTTTCATACCAAATCATGTTACATGTTCTCAACTATCAATGAGCAGTGAGTTTAATCTAATCACTTATGGAGAAGGCAGAAAAAAACAATGTATATATTTCACCAACTTAGATTTGGGGAATGCAGTCTAATCTGCAATGGTCGAATAATCTTAAATAGCTGGGCTTTGTTTTTTGTTTATGTTTTACAGTGCAAAAGGAAGAAAATATTTGCTAAATACAATACTAAACCAGAAGATACTCTCTGTTGGGTGATTAAGATTTTTACTACATAATTTTATATGTTGCTAAAATGATGTGCTTATTCTGAAACTCTATAATTGTTCACTATATTTGCAAATAGCTAATAGGAAAGAAAAATCCAGTAAAGATACCAATTATAACAGCAGGAAAACAACAATACCGAAAATGCTATAAACAAACAGGTAATAGATCTCTTAACATTAGGACAATTAAACTAGCGGCCAGCATTCTGTTCTTTAGTCCAAGGACTCCTTTGATGCAAAGCTCATCCATTTCAATAAAGTTCCAACTAGCGCAAGTGCCATAAAACTCAAGAGTTTAATAACACAGAAAATAGAAATCACACAGCTAGAAAAATATCAGTCAAGGTCAGGAAGAGAAGTTTATTATATGTATGAGTACATTAAAAGACTTGCAAATATTCTATAATCAATTTTGTTTCATGAATACTGTTGTCCAGTCGCCTTCATGAATTAATTTTATGCTCACTCTCTATGTGGGAGGGGGCTTGAACAAAATTAGAAAATAAAACATTTTCTTTGCAAATCTCAACCTCAGCAAGCCGCCTTTGAGAGTGGTATGTGACATTGAGAGGTTTTTGTTTTGTTTTTTGTGCTTGAGCTATAAAGCTGATCTCTGTTATCCATTTATCCTCGGAATAAATAGAAGGAAAAGAAATGCTTGGTGTCTGAGCTATCATGAGTGAGACTGAACCAACTGAAACCTTGGGGTAAAGGTAAAGGTAAAGGTAAAGGTACCCCTGCCCGTACGGGCCAGTCTTGACAGACTCTGGGGTTGTGCGCCCATTTCACTTAAGAGGCCAGGGGCCAGCGCTGTCCGGAGACACTTCCGGGTCACGTGGCCAGCGTGACATCGCTGCTCTGGCCAGAGCCAGAGCCGCACACGGAAACGCCGTTTACCTTCCCGCTGGTAAGCGGTCCCTATTTATCTACTTGCACCTGGAGGTGCTTTCGAACTGCTAGGTTGGCAGGCGCTGGGACCGAGCAGCGGGAGCGCACCCCGCCGCAGGGATTCGAACCGCCGACCTTTCGATCGGCAAGCCCTAGGTGCTGAGGCTTTAACCCACAGCACCACCTGCATCCCAGAAACCTTGGGGTACATTCCTGAAATTATGATGTTTCTATGCATCTTATACTTTTCTGACCTTAAAGTGCTTCAGCAGTTATTTTAAGATGAAACACTGAACTATATATGAACATATAAAGCCGCCCTACACTAAATGTGACAGTTGAATCTGAATAGCTCAGCATTGCCTGCTCTGACTGACGGCAACAGAGAAACCACAGATAAGAGTACAGTGGTACCTCGGGTTACATAAGCTTCAGGTTACAGATTCCACTAACCCAGAAATAGTACCTCGGGTTAAGAATTTTGCTTCAGGATGAGAACAGAAATCGTGCTCCAGCGGCGCAGCGGCAGCAGGAGGCCCCATTAGCTAAAGTGGTGCTTCAGGTTAAGAACAGTTTCAGGTTAAGAATGGACCTCCAGAACGAATTAAGTACTTAACCCGAGGTACCACTGTATAGGATCTTCTCTGTGCAAAGAATGTGTTCTAGCGATCTGCTGTGGCTCTTCAAACTTAGTTCTGTTTATTTTAATAATGGTACCTGTCAGGGGACTGCCATCGGAATGGGGGAGGCAGGCAGGGGAATACCAAGAGCCTCCGAAGCTTCTGAGAAGCAGCTCCTAGTCCGGCAGTGGAGAAAGCCACGCCTCGAGCGGAGTGGGGGGGGAGGGGATAGCCGAGTGAAGGGGAGGCTCAAAGATGCCTCTGAGAGCAAAAACGCAGCCGGCCAGGAAGCAAACACACCGCTTCCGTCGCCCTGCTTGTGCAGAGGTTTGAAACGTAAGGAGGGGGAGGCGGAGATTTGGGGTGTCCAAGTTCTTATGCTGGGGGAGAAACCGGAAAGGGGCACTCCCGGAATCTGCACGTGACTGAGACAGACATGAACTTTGGGTTTCTGCACTGTACATAGTTTGCACCAATAAAACCTGTAAAAGACAGGTCGGAGTCCTGCCTGGAAACTCACAAGCAACCACCACCAGCGCCTGACAGTACAGAAGCTACTTTCTAGATAAGCATACAAAAACATATTAGCTCCTAAAAATATAGAGATCATGGACACAAGTGACGGAAGCAAATAACATGAGGCTAATTCACTTCTCTCTTCACGTTTAGGCCCTCCCTTCTTCAACAAGCCTTCAACAACACTGCACTATGAACCTAAGGAGGAAGGGAGAAGAATCCCACGCAAAGGATTTGGTCTTGGGCCAAGACAATTCCCTGCAATGGATCTGCAGGCAACATCTATGGAAAGCAAACTCACTCACATATCCTTTTCACAGCCAAGGCTGGGCAGTCACTGCTGTAGCTCTTCTAAAGAGCAGAAGGTCTCCCTAGATTCCTCTCCAGCTGGAAAGAGTAACAGAAGTTGCAACCTAGGAATGGGATAAGAATTTAAGGAAAGGGTCCTCAACTATGTGAGCATCCCTGCTCAGAATTCATGCCACCTGCTGCCATGCTTCACTGGAGGGCAGGGTAAAGGTAAAGTACCTTTCAAAGACAACAAGAGGAAGTATAATAAAAATTAATTACAATTAACCAATGAGCAAACAAAAATTGGAAACTGAACAAGGGGGAGCCTTGACTATCATACCTCATACTCTGAATATGTTCCTTTCATTGAAATTTCTTATCTTTATCTGCAGTTTTTTATTCTATATTCATGAAGGTCCTTCTTTATATATAAAAAATGATTACCACAGGTTTCACATCAGCTGACAAATGCATATTTAATTCATTTTTATTACCATTGCTGTCATTGCTTCTATCTTTCAGAAGAACAGATTTTAAGCCACGATCATCTAATTCTTTCACAGGAACCCAGGAAACATGTTCTGCAGATGCATCAGAATTCCAGTCACACACGTGAATCTTAAAACTGCAGTTCTGTTGAACTGAATGAAAGAACAAAGTGTTACTCCCCTTTAAGCTAATTGAATCTCACATTACTTTCATTATTGGGAGATTCATTGTTCCTTCAATTCCTTATATTCCCTTTCTTTGGGCTCCCACATAAAGAAAATATTCAGGGTGCCCCTGAATCTGTCAATATGTTGCGGGAGGGATTCAAACACATACCAGAATTTTGGAATTGCACAACTAAAGTCTGTTGCCCCAGCACAAATGTACTTCTAAAAAAAAAAAAATGAGCTTTTACATTTTGGAAAGGTAGGACAAAATGCATTGCAATGTGTGGGATGAGCAAATCATTAGTGGGAGGAAAAGCAAACACCCCACAAGCAAATCAGGGTGAAAGCTTGTTGTTATATAATTGCCTCTTAAAATAATCAGAATAAATGCTCAATAAAGACTGGTTGTAGTCTATCTACCATATAAGCTCTTTGGCAATAAATAAATAAATTAAAAGGGGACAGAAAGGGGGCAGGGTTCTGGCAAAAATGGTTTTGGTAATCCCATCCGCCACTGAATGCAATGGTTTTGACTATACACAATTTTGGCTTTAGGCGTGAACCCTGGAACATAACCCCTGTGTAAGTTTACAGGTGCTGTTTACAGAGTTCAGCAGCATATGACCATGTAATAAAAATAATGTAGACTGGGTGTTATTTTGAAGAGATAGTTTTATAAATTAATTATAATGAAGTTATATTCAATAAATCTTACAGCAGAATCCTCCGTGTGTGCCACTGAAAGGGATGCCAGAAGGATTACTGAAGTGCTCTTGATCTGGAACTTTGGTCTCTTCACAAGCATGGACCCTCTCCTTACACAGTGAAGTATCTGCTAAGAGCAAGATCAAAACTTTAAAAATAAAAGTTGAGATTCCTACATACAAAATCAGTATTATGGCTACATTGAATTGAAGCTTGGTCACTCAAAATCTCTTTCGATTTTTCAACTGCGCAAGAACAGTTAAGATCCAACTCATCAGGTAAGATCAGTTTTTCACAAGGCACAGCCGTGGAACAATGGAAAAAGCTCTTGGGCCCAGGGGAAAAGCATGGATGAGCCCTTTGAATATAACTAAGTAGCACTGCTTCTTAACAAAATCAAATAATATGCTGGATATGTTTAGGTCATGCACTTGAGAAATAGACATACATAGATCTATAAACATGAATGTTCATGGGGGGAAACTGCAGCAACAAGGGAAGAACCCAGCTCTTTGGAGCTATTAGAAGCAGCACTACTTGACAGGGAGGAATTGAAGAAACTTGCTTTCACCCTTTCTGAAAAGAACATAGTGTGAAAAATAATATTAATTTATTGAATTGCTTTTGAGTGGAAATAAAGCTACATGGAAAGGGCTAAGAATCACCTTCACTTCCACCATTCCTCCACTCAACACTGCAACCTCCCATGACCGACTTTTCATTTTTAAAAAGCCAAGACTTTGGTATACGCATTTGGATGTAATGTGTAGTGTAACTTGCCCCTGTGGGGCCCAGAGGCATTTCAGGGGAAATGAAAATGGCAGGTGTAGCTGGAGCTTCACTGCACAGAACACAACTGCCAGACCACTATACAAAGATTTTAAAAGGGGGAAAGTGGGGGGGGGTAGCTGTGGGCATTAGACTCGGTATTCCCACACTAAGTGTTGAAACTGGGACTATTTGCTGCCCTCACCATTTATTGCTGTCTTTGGTAGACATTTGGACACCCACTCCCAGACTGCTGAGCCTGAGACCAATACCCTGAAGTTTGACTCGAATGGCACCACTATCTAGTGCATTAAACATTAAAAAAAGAACATCTTCTGTATACAAGATTGCCTTCAGACAGCTTGGAGACCGGATAACTCCATACCATCCAACATTTCTCCAATAAAATAGGGACCTTCTACCATACCCTCCAACATTTCACCAAAGAAAATAGGTACATCCTAAGGGAAAAGAGACATTCTGGGATCAAATCAGAAACCAGGATGGCTTCTCTAAAACAGGGATGTCCCTGGAAAATAGGGACACTTGGAGGGTTTGCTATAATGGCTGCCTTGCATCAGCAGAATGGACTTTTACACACTTTTACTAGGCAGGGCATCAACTTTTTTTCTGAACTCCTTACCCACCACAGTCCCCCATGCCACACAGCAAGCAACATTTAAGAACTGGAGGACCCTAGAGAACAACATGGGACACCACAGTAAAGGCCACAGTAAACAGTGACACTTGGCAAAAATTGGGTTGTCTCATTGTCCTCGTCCCGTCCCCCCCATCTTATGGAAGCAGAAGCACTAATGCAAGGCCACCATGGATACAACCTGAGAAGAATAGCATTTCCCTTTTTCTTTCCAACTTCACAAGCTTCTTGACAATGAATACTGTGCATTGCTCTACTATAAATTAGTTTTGACAACTGGTGAAGCCAGAAAAAAAGAAGAAAAGAGAAATGATCAATAAATCATTTGAAATGAGAACTGCTTCAGAAATAAATCAGGGTTAGTAATGGGATGTTTATAATAGATCTATAACAATATTCCAAACTTATTTGAGCCATTTTCTTGTAATCCTTAAAGTTGCAAACATTGTCCCCTCTGGGCTACATGGCTAAGCACTGAGTAGCCAATGTAGTTGTATTACTTTTTTTCTCTTCTCCAAGGCATTCTACTTTAATTTTAATGATATGAAAGAATCAATGTGTCATTTGCCATCTCTAAGTACACACAGAAAAGATGAGCTCATTGTGCATGCTAACTGCTTTGAACAACAATCTATATCACAGAGGAATGAAGCATAGAGAGGCCTGTCTCGTGGAAAGTCAATAAGGACCACACTTTATTATTTTAATTAATTAATTACATTTATATACCACCCTTCATCTAAAGATCACAGGGTGGTTCACAATATAAAAACATAAAAAATGCATAACATAGTAAAAAACAAAAACAGCAACCCCAGCCCACACACATTTTAAAATACCATAGATTATTTAATTAGCCAAAGGCCTGGGAGAAGAAGAATGTTTTTGCCTGGTGCAAAAGATAGGTAATGAAGGTGCAAGACGAGCCTCCCTGGGGAGAGCATTCTACAAACGGGAAGGCACTGCAGAAAAGGCCTGTGCCTTGGAAGTCGAAGGGAATCCGTTCCAAAAGTCCGTTTGACTTCTGAAACATTCGGAAACCAAGGAACAGCTTCCGATTGGTTTCTGATTGCATAGGCACACCAGAAACAATAGCGGAAGTTCCGTCGGATGTTCGGCTTCCAAAAGAAGTTCGAAAACTATTGAACTGAAAAAGGTATTTAAATATACCTTTCTGAAGATACCAGAGGCCTTTCTCTTGGGTATTGTCGGCCAATTGGTGTCAAAGAAGGATAGAACTTTCTTTATGTATGCTACAACAGCAGCAAGAATACTCATCGCAAAGTACTGGAAGACGCAAGATCTACCCACCTTGGAAGAATGGCAGATGAAGTTGATAGACTATATGGGACTGGCAGAAATGACCGGCAGAATCCGAGACCAGGGGAGAGAGACAGCGGAAGAAGATTGGAATAAATTTAAGGACTATCTTAAGAAACATTGCAGTGAATGTTAGAATGACATTGATTTAGAAATTATGGGGTTTTCAGCGGTAATAGATAAAAAGAAAAGAAAGGTTAAAAATTAAATTAAAATTAAGGATAAGGATTTGCTGAAGCAATAAAATAGAAATTGGAATACAGAGAGGGGAGGTATGGGGAAGTCGGGGAAGTAAGTTATAAGAAAATAAGGTACGGAAATTATACATGTGTTTTTTCTTTATTTTTCCTTTCTTTTTTCTGTTTTTCTGGTTTGTTTGTATTATTGTATTGTGTTGGTATGATAAACGTTAATAAAAATTTTTATTAAAAAAAACAACAACAAAAGAAGTTCGAAAACTAGAACACTCACTTCCAGTTTTCGATCATTTGGGAGCTGGAATGTTCGACCCCCAAGGTGTTCGGAAGCCGAGGTACAACTGTACTTGTGTTGCCACCCTCTGGACCTTTTGTGGAGGAGGAACATGACGAAGGGCTTCAGTTAGTGATTTCAGGGTCAGGGCCGGTTCATATGGGGAGAGGCAGTCCTTGAGGTAATAACTTTCTTCTACACTACTACAAGATGAACATGCCCTTGAGCAGTAGGACTCACTTTTCTATTTTTCTTGGTAGTGCTAAAAGAAAAGGATTCCTTCTTCAAAGTTTTTGTTTTGATGTCAAAATTTGCAGGTTGAATGAAATAAAGCCTTTTGTCAAACAGCTATGCAAAAGACAAATGAGTGAGTAGTAAGGAATGAGATAGGTTTTAGGTTATGCTATGCTTCTAATAGGTTGTGTTATATTCTGGATTATGTATGTTTTAATAGATTATGTCTGAATAGGATGAGAGTGTTGGAGATATGTGCAAATGTGTATGTGAATCCGGTCTTGGGTGTTTGATTTTCGTTGTTGTGTATACTGTGTATATACGGACAATGACAATAAATTTATCTAATCTAATCTAATCTAAATGTTTAATGCATGTTCTACAAACTGATCACAATTCAGAGCAAATTTTTTGGGTTGTATTCAACAGTGTCGCTTAGCTCAAATCCAAATCCAAACTCTAGCTGATGGTAAAGCTTCCATTAGCAGATCTGGAAAGAAATCATTCTTCAGTTATTCCTCCTCCCTCTTGCAGCCTCACACCCCCGGCCCAGTAAATCTGCTCCAGAAGGGTCCCCAACTCTCTGGAGCAAATTGAGGCTATGGGGGCTGCGGAGGCGGGAAGAGAATGGCCAGAAAAATGGTTTCCTCCCAGTTCTGCTAACAGAAGCAAAGGGACGGCACAATCCCTTGTTTTACCAAGCTCAGGGAAGCTTCCAGACTTTACTGAACTAAAACTCAAGCAGAAAGCAGATTCAGTTTCTGAACATCAACAAGAGTTTGCTTCCATGTTCTTGGCAAGGTCTGACAGTATTTCAATAATTGTTGAATTAGCAGAGTTTTAACCATTTTGGATTATGCAATTATACTGAAAAAGCCACCATGTAAGATACAGCCGCCCCCCACTTGAGTGCAATCAACTTGCATTTCCCGGCGAGGCCGGGAAATAATTTAATTCAAACCCGGAAATGGCAGGAGAGAGCTGGAAAGTCCTCGTGGCTAGCAAGGAGACCCTCCTAGGAGGCTGAAGAGGACATCAGTGAGGGAGGAGGAAGCCCTGAAGAGACCCGAGGTGCAGCAGGTCTTTGTTTTGGCTGCTCAGGCTACCCGCCTAACAGCTGACATGTGGGGTAGTGTAGCAGCAGCAGCAGCCGCTTTCCCATGCATCCTCCAGCTTCCAGTCAACCCCAGAGCTTCAACTCTAGATATTTTTGTCTGGATTGGCACGAGAGTGGACAGAAAGCTGGAGATGAGTAGGGGGGCAGGATTTGGAGGCTTTTTTAGAGGGTGCTCCCCACTTTATGGGTTTCCGGTCATGCATGTGGGGGCCCAGAATGTAAGTGACAGGGATGTCTGTGCAATAAATAAACCCCTCCCAATCTCATGTCAATTAATTGTAACTTAAAAAACAACAACACCAGAGCCAGGCCAAAACCACAGGACAAGAGAACATATTAATAGAGAATAATATAGGCCTTGGGCTGAAACTTGTCATGCAGCAACAAAAGCTAAGAATTAAACTGAAAGAAGCAACAAGAAAGATTGTTGAAGGCGGGTGGGGGATACACTGGAGAGGCTTAAATTTCCTAGAGATATAGGAAATTGCCGAAGTATTGTGATAGGAAGGAGCCAGATGCAACACCAATTATCTGGAGAAAAGCAAATTAGGGTGAGCAGGCCTAGAAGAGATTCTCAAGGGTTCTTGAAAAAGAACAGTACCTGGAGTGGGAAATCGCTAATTTAAAGAGTGAACAGCATTTCCACAGAAGCCATATCTTGCGGATGTGACACACCACAGCAATTTCATATATCTGATATCTTATTATTTAGCTCATATATACTTGTTTCCATCATTCTTTGACTATAGTAACAAGAGACAACTTGCATATGTGAATCAGTCATTATAAATTAGTAGCATAAAATATTGCTCTATGTCAATCATAGAATCTTAGAATTGGAAGGGACCCAAGGGTCCTCTAACCCAACCCCCTGGAATGCAGGAACCTCAGCTAAAGCATCCATGACAGATGGCCATTCAACCTCTGCTTTAAAAAAAACCTCCAAGGCAGGCTAGTCCACCACCTCCCAAGGGAATCTACCTTTTCAAAGAGAAAGCCAACACTTGGGCCTAAGTCATCAAATATTATGAACATATGTACATGAATGAGTCTTGGGCAGATGCTTTATACCGAGTCAAACCATTGGTCCATCCAACTTATATTGTGCACATTTGATTGGTTAGGGTTGCCATATTTCAAAAGGTAAAAACCAGGACAACTCGAAAGCTGTTGAGCATTTTTTAAAAAACAAAAATACACCCCACCCCACCGGCAATTTTGGAAATCCCCCCCCCCCGACATCAATTCTGCCTTTGAAATCCTCATAATATCTGGGGAAATCTGGACATAAGGCTGCCCCAGATTGGTGGTATCTCTCCAAGGTTCAGATAAGAGCCTTTCCCAACCCTACCTGCAGATGTCAGAAATTGAGCATATAGTCTACCTCTGAGCTACAGAGAAAATATGCTGATTCACGATAAATCTGAAAACAATGGAAAACTAAAAAAGAAAAAGGAAAAATCTCCTTTGTGTTCTACAGTGCCTAGATTAGAGCTGAAACTAGTATTTTTAATTATTCAAAAACTAATCTTTTTTCCAATTGTATTAACATTTTTAATATGAAATTTCAAATTCATTCATGTTCATTTCACATGAAAAGTCAAGTGGTTTATATTTGCTGGTGTTGCTTTAATATTTTTATATTATAAAGCATCATAAGCTACCAGCACTTACATATTATCAGGAATTATATACCATGCAACTTTCAAAGCCACCGAATACAAAATACTACTGTATGGCTGCAATCCTATACTCACTTACTTGAGAGTAAGCCCCATTTAACTAAGTAGAGTTTCTTCCAAGTAGACAGGTATGTGGTATATGTTAGCTTAATACTGTGAATTACTAAACACCATTACGCAGCAGCTATTAATCATAGCTAAATCATTGAAGCTAAGCTATCAAATACTGTCAAAAGGCATAGAAGAACTATAAAATATCATCAATTATCAACTGTCAGATAAGGAAATTTAATACTACAAATATTCAGCAAATATTTGGAAAAAATATAACACAAAACATTCACAGATAATTTTCAGGAAAAACTTAGGATGCAAATTCATTATAGTTTGTCTTTGTGAACAGAAAATGGGCTGTGATAGGGACCAAGAGCTTACATATCAGGAGTCATTATCAAACTGACATTTTCCTATGCATATCAAGCAAGATTGGGGAAATATTTAAATTCTCAAGATAACCTAGAACAGCTAGGCAGAGAAAGAGAAATATCTGTTCTAAGAGCAGAGGTTCTGTTTAAAGTCCAAATCTGCTACTACTTCATAGGGATAGAATTAAATATCTACTTCAGCTCTTTTGTACTTTTTATATCCTTTCTTTTTATAACAGATTGGTCTCTTTAAAAAACATTTGAAACAAGATAGTAGGTTTTCTAAAAGAATATTGGCAATAGAGTGGGTTGACAGCTTTTTGAACCCCTGCGGTGCCATGAAATTACAAGCTGCACACCTGCCAAAATTCCTTCTTCTATACAACTACTGAAGATACAGACATAGACTCTTGCCCTTTGTTACATCTATTCACTCTAGCAATTGCATCCATTCAACCTAGCGGCAACTAGCCTGAAACTCAGTTTCTGAGGACCATTTGACACTTGACTTTTCATACTCAGGCATGATTATCCACACACAAAACACATGAGTGGCATTCTAAGGGAGCATTCATGTACTGTTACTGGGGGCGGCGGCGAGAAACAGACTGCACTTCACTACTGAAAAAGGATGAGCAGACTTATAACACATGAATGCGACCCTCTCAACAGACACAGCAGTTGTGTATTGTGTACTGAAGGACCCATATCAGGCTATGAATATTAGGCACAAGATAGAAAATGTAATTGTGTGGGGGGGGGAACCATTGGAGGTCATTTTTGCTAGTAGTGAGGAATGCTCCCTGTTATTAGACAGCAACAGCATCAATGTGATCTGCATCACTAGGACCAGCAGAACATAGCTGATTTCCCATGGTAAGCATAACGTCATTGGGAGTAGTTGTTTCTATTGTGTTATGCCATGCTCCCCATAGTAGTGATTTTGTGTTCTGCCACACCCCTTCCAAGGCAGCTATTTTGAGACTGGCGCCCCTAGCGCTCTCTTCCAAAAGGTTGAAGACCCTTGATGTTAGCCCATTGCATCAAAAACTACTAAGAATCTTCTGACACCTTAAAGTATAACAGATTTATTGCAGCATAAGCTGCATCTGATGAAGTGATCCACAAAAGCTTATCTTACAACAAATCTCTTTAGTGTTTAAGGTGCTACAAGCCTGGCTCTAAATCCACAGCAGAGAAAGTGTACTTAGATTCAGACGCTTGGTTTTGAAATACCGTATGTATAACCAAACTACAGGGGTAGAGTCTAATATGTTCAAAACTCTTCAGAGGCACTGTTTGGAAGCTAGCAGACATTTGATAAAGGAATGTATGTCATGCTTGGTACATGATACATATATTGCTTATACAAATCCAAATGCAGGACAGGTCAAACAAAAACATGCAAACATAATATATATATACTATTATCAGCAGTGCTTTTTTCTGGGAGGACGCAGGGGTACGCATACGCCTAAACATTTTGTGAATCTTTGTACTTTTGTCCATTTACTATATTTGTTTTCCCCAATTTGAACTATAGAATGGTGATTTTATTGAGTCAAAATGAGAGTACCCCTACACATTTTTTTAGAAAAAAAGCACTGTGTATAAGAATTATACATAAAAATAAAAAATACATAAACAACTGCTACTACTATTTATTTTTACTTCATAAATATGCATGTCTAGAGCGTACTCATAAAATAATATAATATAATCAATAAAAAGCAAGTACAACAAACTCTTAAAGCAGAACACACATAAACCTAACAGTAAAATGCCCAGCTCCACAGGTATAACGTATGCTCTTCATGTATTGTTTTCTTACTTTGTTAAAGGTACCATGTGAAATAAATCTCACACTACTGCCAAATTCCTAGGGCATTTGAGTTATGTTTGCTCTACGATGCAACAATATTGCTCAGAATCCTAAAAGGTGTAAGAAACTACATGTGTAGTGAAGAAGCGAGTTTTTCCTTCAGTCTCAGGAGACTCTGGTTGTTTTGGACTCCTGTGCTCAGAACTGTTTGCTGGAGCTAAATTTATCTGAGACATAAACACTACATTCTAGAATATAATATGAATCACCTCACTAAAATAAACTGATGGGCCCCCAGTGCTGCATTGTAAGAGACAATTTGAGGTCATCTTTGAACTCTGCAACTCCAAGGGCTTAAATGTGCTTGGCAAATCTCCCAGTATCTTTTGTAGGTTTTAGTTGCTGCCTTGCACTCCACATTATTGCCAGTAAACCCAAATTATTGTAATGCAGACAGTTATTTGGGGTCACATATTTAGGGCAACAAAACTCTGGCCCTGTGCCCCTGACATTTTTCTTTTACTGCAGTCTCCAGAAGGTCGGTATCAATGGAGCAGAGGTGCAAGGCAGATGTTTTATAAGGCTGACTGCAACGGTTGGCATTGTTAGGCATCTGCCAAGGCCCCAAAAACAGGGGGCCCACTCCCAATCACCTCCTGAACCTACTCCTCCACTCATTGCTTGTACATCTGTCCTCTCTGGGAGAAATGAACAAGTTTTTGAGAGCAGCAGCTTCCACTCACCTTCCACTCTCACTCCCAGTGTAGACTGGGCTCAGGGCACAAGGTATGCAAATGGGCAATAACATCAATGATTAGGACGAAGTGGGCTGCTAGGGGTAGGGAGGGGAGGCCTCAAGAGCATCTTGTCCACAAGATCCCCCAAACCTGGACCCAACACCAGAAACAAGAAAAAAAATCACAAAAATACTGTAACAGATTTGCCTGGCACAAATCTAGGAGGCCAGAAGGTATTCTAGAAAGAAGCACCAGCTTGTGGTCTGGCCATGCAAATGTATAGTCCCCAATACATTAAAACTCATCTGTTACTGCCACCTTTTGTCAACATCAAGACTCTGTGCTTTTAATTTTTGAAGTTCCTAGTGTACAAAATCACAAGATTGATTACTTGTTTGCATGTGGCAGGCATTACTCACTGAACTAGCTTGTTTTGCCAGCAAGCCAGCATCCAGGTACAATGACACATGAACAGTCAGATTCTCCCCATGGCATCTGTTGCATACTAAAGGTTCACCACAAGCTAAGATGAGCTATGCAAGTAAATTCAAAACAGATGCCTGAAATCCCTGGTTTATTAGTATCTACGCTTAGAATGTCAACAAGGCATTCTTGCCTTGTGGGTTTTTTCTTTTCCTAATTAAGCATCAGAGAAATAATTTAGTACAGCTACAAGAATGCATCCTTACCAAAAGCTAGCAGACATCCTTCAGTGACTGAAACATCATCAATAGCAATGGTTTCTCCTGGTGCCCAAGGTTCAAATATTTGTCCTTTGATGGAAACCTGCATAACCAGAATATTAGGGAGACATGGTTATTCAGTAGTAATACTGTCTATTACAATACTGAAGTATCTAAAATTATCTGCAAGGAAGCTTATAAGGGAGCTTGGAAGAAGCCGTGGCTCTCTTTGTTCCTTTCTAGTTTACCAGAAGGTCTTACGGCCTAACACAGATGTGTTCTTTAAACATGTCCTCTGTGCCCACTCCTTTTTGGCATCAGTGTTAGAAGATAGGACAGGGGGACAGACACCAAAAATCCCCCCCATTAAGCCACTGTGTCATAGTGCTTAGAGTAGCATTCCCTACTTTGTGCCATCAATTCCCATCATCCCTGGCCTTTGGGTGGTGTCGGTTGATGTCCAAATCTTCTGGAGGGAAGCAAGTGGGAAAGGCTAGGTTTAAGTGTCAAAGTTGGAGCAGGGAAACCCAGGCTCAAATTCCTGGTCAAGATTATTCTCTCATAGCCTAACTTAATTCACAGCGTTGTTCTGGGGAGAAAAATGGGTGGCTGAGGAACCTCATATGCCACACTGAATGCCTTAGAGGAAAAGCAGAACATGAATATAACTACATCCCTGTGCACCCATTACTTCTATGCAGCACATAACATAACTGAGAGCCAGTGTGGTGTAGTGGTTAAGAGCAGTAGTCACGTAATCTGGGGAACCGGGTTCGCGTCTCCGCCCCTCCACAGGCAGCTGCTGGGTGACTTTGGGCCAGTCACACTTCTTTGAAGTCTCTCAGCCCCACTCACCTCACAGAGTGTTTGTTGTGGGGGAGGAAGGGAAAGGAGAATGTTTGCCGCTTTGAGACTCCTTAAAGGGAGTGAAAGGCGGGATATCAAATCCAAACTCTTCTTCTCCTTCTTCTACTGACCAGAGAGGATCTAAGCTACTAGGCCTACTAGAGATAGGAAAGATGTTGTTTTTTGAGTTTCCTAGATTTTAAAAACTCTTTTCTGAACAGACGTTAGATAAAGGGCTGGTCCCTAAATGGAAGCTTCATTAATCTTGTTTGCTATAGGCTTGAAAACTGTAGTAATACAGTTCTAAGCACTGATATAATTATAACCTATGCATATTAGCAAGTCTTCACTGCTTCTGTTTTATTGTGATTTTATACTTTTAGCTACCTTGTAAATCAACATGACTAAGAAGCTTGATATGAATAATGTGTTGGATCCAGCCTATTAGTTGCACTATTAGCCTATTAGTTTGTCAAAAGTCCTACTGATTTTAATGGGAACTAAGTGCAACTAAGCAAGCCATTATAAAGAAATAAATACATGTAGCAAACCACAAGCCTAGACTTACAACTTCTTCAGGCATCAGGAAGGAAATGAAAAGGGATGCAGTAATACTATAGTAATACTATAGTGCCAGGATCCAATCCTGTTAATTATCCAAAAACAACAGTACAATTTTGTGCTAGTCAGAGGTCTGTCAGAGAGAAATTTCCTCCTGCATTTAGAGACAAGCAAGGCAGCATTGTACATGATGGCTAATGGAGAGCAAGAATAAGTTTTCATTGGAGTAACTAGAGATCTGACTGCAACTAGGTATCTACTCTATCTTGGCAGGGTATATTCTACATTTACTTTCAGGAACAATGCATAATATGGAATCCCAAAGGACATAATATTTATAATCCAAGAAGCTTGAATGTAAAGGGTTAGTATTTCAGTCTTCCATGATTTTATTTATTGCCCTACTGAATAAGGACATACATATCAGAATAATCAATTTTCTTAATAGGTTGACTTATGAGAACCAGACAGTACCCAGAAGAAAATGCTTTTTATGTTTTTAGTTGGTATAACAGTATTATTATTTTTACAACAACCTAATTTACTATTAAATTAATGCTTTTTCTATATAAACCACTATATGTATCTTCCTAAATTGTTTTAATAGGTTTAAAGAAGGCTGCTGCTTTTCTGAGAAACTGGAAAGCATATGTAGATTCACTATTGTTGTCTAATCAGCACAATGAACTTGCACTTTGGAAACCTATATTGAAATCCCTGTCCAACTGTGGACTGACTGACATGGATCTTGGGCAAATCACTAAGAACCTCATTTTCTTTCAGTGCCAGGAAGGTGCCTATGAAGCCCTACGTGGCTCATAGGATAAGTTAGGCTTGGAGGGGGATAAGTTGCACAAGTCTGGTTCAACATTCAAAGCAAAACGCTACTGAAAAGTAAGTGTAAGTGCATGGCTACTGTAAGTGGGTTTCATTATTATGTCCTCCCACTTCATATACTAGCATGTGACTATCCAGCTAATTTCAGTTTGAGTTACATGCATAATTACAAAATGAATGCTTCCATTAAATCATTGAGATAAGGTCAAGTAATACCAGCCATGAATTTTTCATCAGAATTCCACCTTATTATTCACTTGAATTAAATTTCTAGTGCAAGTTCTTCTCTTTAAGTTGACATTTCACTCATCCCAGTATTGGAATATGCCCGAGCAGCTTGCATACCTCGACGTTCAGAGTATTGTTGATTGTGATCACAGCTCTTTGCCACTGATTTTTAATTCCTCCTCTTTCTTGCCATATGGCCCCCGAGGCTCTATCAGAATTGGTTTGGAGTCCCACTGTGAGGGTTCCATTTATTTGACCAATCCAATAGTAAAACGAAATCTAAGAAGAAAAAAAGGAACGGTCAAGTGTGTCGGCAAACTGCAGTGACAGCAGGCAATATGAAGAGGAGATAGTTCAGTTACCTGGCAGGTGAGCTGGTTGCTAGCCACAAAGACCACTCTGCTCCTCAGAATTGCCGGAAATGGGATGTGTTCAGAGGACAGTGTAAGGAAATGGGCTATTGATAGGAAGGAAAAAAATTAGAAGTTGGTTTCCTGGACTTTGTAGAATTCTGGAAAACTCAGTATGAAAAAAAGAAAAGAAAATGGATAATGGATTAGGCAAGTGGCCTGTAGCCAGTACTGAGCACTGTGGGTTAGGACAACTGGGAGTCACACATCAGATGTTAAAGTGAAACAATCTACTTTATATTCAATGAACAGATCGATCAGGGCTGATATATTTCTTACAAGCTGAGAGTTCTTGGTACAAACTGAGCAGCAACTCAATGTCACATTTTCTCATACCCCTTCTTTCATGTGCTGCTGCTGCTTTTAGATTATATTAAGACAATTAAAAAGATGTTGCAAGGTGCATTGCAGTAAATCAGATTCCTCCTGCAAACTTTGGGGTTCAAAAGCTTTGATGACTCCTCAGAAAGCACCTTCTTCCACTCCACCAGTTTTGCCCCCTTCTGTGCCAAATCCTAACTATATACAGCTTCTCTCTCTCTGTCCATCAAGCCACCACCCTCTCCTTTGAACACTCACAAGCCTGATAAGTGCCAGGTGAGTAAGGAACATGGGAACAAGGCTATCAAATCTATCTGCTCAGATAAACCACTGCTGACTGGGTCCTTATGTTGTGGGTGACCTAGGAGAACTGAAACCAGCTGTGACCAATTTGAAACACCTGGCCAGTGGACTTTAAGGAGTGCTACTACGGCACCCACTCTCTTTATAGTTCTTTAATTTTTGAAGTTTACTATCTCCATTTCCTTTTCCTAAATCAAAGGCTGCATAGACACCATACATTTAAAGCACATGACTCCTCCCAAAGAATCCTGGGAACTGTAGTTTGCTAAGGGTGTTGGGAATTCTACTTCTGTGAAGGGTAAACTACAGCTCACAGGATTCTCGTGGGGAAGTCATATGCTTTATGATATACACAGATCCTATTTGCTATATGGTTGTATAGATGTGCAATAGTTGTTTTGATAGGCACAGGGGCATTGGTGTTTATAGCTCAGGGCAAGAGCACTGATGAGATAAAGTTGCTCACAGCCATTCAGACTCTTATCAGAACAAGGCTGCCCTCCACAGGCATGCAACAGTGAATGTGCTAACCCAGTTGGAATAAATTATTTTAATTTGAATTCCAAGGCTATACACATGATTGTTTTTGTCATACAAAGTGACTGGCTGGGGTTTTGTACTGAGGGATATGGATGGCTGTGTTACTGACTGAATAGCATGGTGTTTTTTTAATAGGTTTTTATTATTAATATGCTGCATTGTATTTGTATTTTGTATATTTCTTTGAGATTCTTTTGAAAATAAAATGATTTCTTGTGGCTAAGTGAAGCTGTTGGACAATTTCTGGGGTAGGGCATGTGCTGCTATGGCTGGTGTGTAGGGGTGATTCTTTCATGAGATCTCAGGGGGCCTACATCCCACAGCCCTGCAAGATCTCAAAGAGGGGCAGGATGCCAGTCTCCTTTTAAAGGACTGGCCACCAACCCACCCAGGTTTCTTCCTCAACCAACAGGGCAAATTTCTCAGCCCTCACTTCCTCAGTTTTATACCCTCCAACATTTTTCCGATGAAAATAGGGACATCCCATTCCATAATAATAATTTTACTATTTATACCCTACAGATCTTACTGGGTTGCCCCAGCCATGCCAGACAGCTTCCAACATATATAAAAACATAAAAGCATTAAACATTAAAAAGCTAGGATGTTCAACATTTCTGCAATGAAAATTGGGACATCCCACCATACCCTCCAACATTTCTTCAGTGAAAATAAGGATATCCTAAGGAAAAGTGAGACAGCCCAGGATCAAATCAGAAACCAGGACGGCTTCTCTAAATCAGGGACGTCCCTGGAAAATAGGGACACTTGGAGGGTCTGCCCTCTCTTATCCTCCATCTGGGCAAGAGGTGTTACCAGACTTCAAAAGCAGGCAAAAGCACTCAAGCAGTTTACAAGCTAGGCCTGGTAAGAGACTGTGTGATTGTAGAGGAGGAGGAGCAGCCATGGGAGAATCCCAAGGGCCACAGAGAGGCCAGGAAGCCTGAATTTTGTGGCCAGGCCTCAAGTTTCCAACCCTGGCCTAACCCTTAAACAGAGACCAGGCTGCAATGCCTTTGAGGCAGGGCCTGGATTTTTGCCATGTACAGTGGTACCTCAGGTTAAGTACTTAATTCATTCCGGAGGTCCGTACTTAATCTGAAACTGTTCTTAACCTGAAGCACCACTTTAGCTAATGGGGCCTCCCACTGCTGCCGCGCCGCCGGAGCATGATTTCTGTTCTCATCCTGAAGCAAAGTTCTTAACCTGAAGCACTATTTCTGGGTTAGCGAAGTCTGTAACCTGAAGCATATGTAACCTGAGGTACCACTGTACTCCTAGAGGTGCCTTGCCTTGGCACTCCTAAAGTGACCCCAAATTCCATAACAGCAACCTCTTGCTGTGGAGACAACCATGGGATCGGGGTTCAAATCGTAGTGAGGTGGATGAGGGGAAAGAATGACAGCGCCCCCCCCATAACAGTGTGTGGTATCTCTAGTGTATCAGCCTCTGTTGTCACCCTGGAAGGAAACAGCAAATAATAGGCACCTTAACAGAATTGGATTGGGGGGGGGGAATAGTGAGGGAGCGAGAGGCAGGCATACAATTTGAACCACTCCAGGAGTTTGGATGGAGGCCAAATAACCGAGTTAGACCCAGGTGAGCAGTCTGAATCTCTCAAACTTGGAATCCAGGTGTAGGCCTCAAGCTCTGCTCCTGGTGGGAGCTTTGGCTGAATCGGTGTAGTTATGCAAAGGCAGAGGCTGCTCTCTCCTCCACAGCCTTCTCTCAATGGTTCCTTCTCTCTCCCTCCAGCTTTGTCAATGTTTTAAACTCTCCCTTCCCATTCTTCCTCTCTCCTCAGAAGCTCCTCCACCTCTCGCTCGATCCCCTCAGAGTCTCCTCAGCCAGAACCCTTGTGACATATCCTAAGGGTCAAAAAAGGGCTGTGCTCAAGGCACCCTTCTGTAACTCTGCATCTCGCTGCCTAAAATCATTCCTGGGGCTGTCTTTGCTTTCTGCTCCTTCCTTTTTATCGAACTTCAGACCTTGGCCTGGACCCTGAACTTCAGGAATATGTTATCTTTGATTGGGTGAGTCACTCTTTTCTCATTTTGATTTCCTGACTTTGACCCCTGGCCTGCTCAGACACAAATCCACAACTTGACATTTGCCAATTCCACCTAGGCTTGCAAGCAGTCACTATTCTCGACCCAGCACGACATATCACTGCAAACCCAGGAAAGTGGCAGGCCATACCTTTTCAGAGAGTCACCCGGGGCAGGAACTATGACTGCCATGCATTACATCCAGCTTGAATAAAAAAAGAATTTCCTGAAAGTGCAGCTGAAAATTGACTGGTATTAAGTCAGAGGCTGTGACCGTATTTGAGTCCAATTCCCATTTGTAATGGGGCTACCAATCTCTTACTTTTGATGACCATTTAAATTCAATAAAATGACCAAGACTACTTTAGGTCAGAAACCAATTTTATGCCTCCTAGTACACTTTCCAAGTCTTAAAATTACCAACTCAAGAAATGTTTAAAAGATGATGTCTTTAAAAAAAAAAAAAGCAGAGTACTGTAAAAGGATTTCTTCGGGTGCAATGTAATACTGAGGATACTTGTTTCCAGTGTTACCAGAGGTTCAAAGTATATCTAGAGGGACCATCAAAAATCTTCTTATGATGGTTAATTATCACTTGATAATATCTTTGGTCTCAACATAATTATATGCAAGAGAATTCTTCCCTTTTCCTCTCCACTGTTGTCCCTTATCATTTGACTTATTCCGTCCTCTACCCCCGAATACTCTGTGGCAACCATACTAAAACAAACTATAGGGTTCATGTTCCTGAAGGCAGAAAAGGGCCAGAAGCCAAACAGTATCACTGAATATATAAAATGTTTAGGTTTTCAAAGAAGACAGTTTTAATCCTCCCGGAAAATAATAATTTGCAGAAGAGTAGCTGTGTTAATTTGTTGAATAAAAAATGATAATGTGTCTCGTGGACTCCAGACCAAGAAAAGTATTACTTCAACAGATGCATGAAATGTTATCTTTAGTTGATAGGTAGATAAATGTGTACACATATACACATGCTCTCAGGTGTAGAGCTATGCTGATAGGAGTTGGAGTCTAACATCCAGGAGGCCAAAGTTTCCTCACCACTAATTTATATGATGATAGATTTGTTTATTATTTGCAAGAGAGTAAGTTGCCCTTACCTGTGTTGTTCCCATTGTGGTCAGAATGAGGAGAGCCTATGATGTTCCTTCCGTTTCTCCTTATCCAGTCAACAGGTGATTTCTCATTGTTCATATTGCACAGGTCACTTTCAAAATCACATTTTCCATAATAGGAACCTAATATTAAAAGGGTTATTTGCATACTTTGCATTCCATAATGAACACCTGCATTATACAAAATGCCATAATATATAACATGTACTTATTAACATTTTTCATGAATAAAAAGCATGCCAATTCTGTTCTATTGCTTTCAGATTACAATTTACCTAAAACGATGAACTTTAAGTATAAAAGATCACAGGTCTATTTCCTACATGTTAAAAACTCTGATATTACACTATCAAAATCTGCCATCTCTATCAGGTAGTTAGACATGGAAAGGAAGTTTACTCCACATAAAACAAATCTGGAATGACTGATCATCTCTCTGAATCTACCAGCATTTGAGCAAAACAAATGGTACTATTTCAGATTTGCATTGAAACATAGAGTCCAATTCTGATTATGAACATACCTTTAAGCATATGACCAAGCTGGATGACTGACTAGCAAATCATGGAGAATTATTTTAGCCCAGCACTCCATTTGCAGGGAGTTTTCAAACAAGAGATTACCTCATTTATAGGAAGAATACCCCAGGAAGAACTCTGCAACCTGTTTTTCCCCTGCACATCTTAAACATTGTACATGATAAAAGGAAAAATTAAATAGGTATAAAAGAAGATGGATGCAGCAGAACATCCTCCCCCTGCAATAAAAGTAATCTGTCTTTCTGTGCTTTTTCATCTATTCTGTATAAATGTTTGGAAAATTGAAGAGGCTAGCAAAAGTAGATATTCATAAAAAATAATTCTCGCAAATATTGCTAACATAACCAAGGCAGCATTTAGCACTAATGATTCAATATTGTACATGTCAGCAGCATTGCCCTTTCCTTTAGAGCAATGAAGATTAATCACTGAAAACAAGCATTTGGCTCAAACATTTGTAACTTCATCAACATAATGCTTTGCTAGATTGCATTTTCAGCAATATGTTCATAACATCTTCAAAAAAAGTTATAATCATTGTTGATGGAGAGGGAGATCTCTTAGGCTTGATCTTGCACATTTATCAGGTGGGCAGTTGCAAAATATTAATGGAGATGGAAGGCATTTTTTAAAAACCACATTAGCCTTAAAACAACATTTACATCAGCATGCAAGATTGAAATGGTGCAGTGATGAAAGTCTAAAGGGGAAAACTGACAATGAATGGAACAGCATAACATTAGGTGTATAGAATAATGTCATTTGACTTAAGCAATCAGCACGTTTTCCTTGCAATTTGAAACTTCCATAAAACCATTTATTCAGCTTGCCTATACCTGCTTAGTTGGGAGAAAATTCCAAAGGAAGCTTACATTTAAGTATACATGTGCAGGATTGCACTGCCCAAAAGTGGCTTGTGCACTAAATATTTCCTGTTGAGTTTTCTTCAGTTTCCTAAACTATTTAAAGACATCAAAATATGATGCTCTTTTAATACTAAAAAGTTTGCTGATTTGTAATTCTATTTGATTGTATAGTTTTCACAATATAATACTTTAAAAGTTATATAATTTAATTTAATTAGGGGTGACTCCAGAAAAAGGGACATGGGTGGCGCTGTGGTCTAAACACAGAGTCTTGGGCTTGCCGATCAGAAGGTCGGCAGTTCAAATCCCCGCAACAGGGCGAGCTCCCATTGCTCGGTCCCAGCTCCTGCCAACCTAGCAGTTCAAAAGCATGTCAAGTGCAAGTAGATCAATAGATACCGCTCCGGTGGGAAGGTAAATGGTGTTTCCGTGCGCTGCTCTGTTTTGCCAGAAGCAGCTTAGTCATGCTGTCCACATGACCCGGAAGCTTTCTGTGGACAAACGCTGGCTCCCT
This sequence comes from Podarcis cretensis, assembly GCF_951804945.1. Classification (NCBI taxonomy): domain Eukaryota; kingdom Metazoa; phylum Chordata; class Lepidosauria; order Squamata; family Lacertidae; genus Podarcis; species Podarcis cretensis. The sequence goes on from NC_137181.1 coordinate 24,473,224, forward strand.
TGGCCAGTAAAACGAGATGAGCGCTGCAACCCCAGCGTCATCCGCGACTGGACCTAATGGTCAGGGGTACCTTTACCTTACCAGAAAAACTAATTTCAGGGAGCAGAGAAGTGTTAAAAACCATTGTTTCTGGAATAAGAATTTAATTTATACTATATACCCTTCAGAATCATCACTGAATATAATCAGCTTGGAGATAAACCTGTTGGATAAAACTGAAACATACAAGATGGAGCAAAATGGGTGAGTTGTTTTACACATGCTTCCCTACACTGTCTGAGATTTACACATCTTATCATTATTTCACAGTATCTCACATTTCTGTCTAAACATAAACTACTGCTCAGCCATGCCCATTTAATTTTCCAGGCCACAGAAGATACTTTAAAAAAGTATCTGGTAGTACATGTTTTGGGGGGATGGAATGTATATACTTTAAGGAGAAACTGTTTCTCCTTAGGTTAATAATTTTAAGTTATCTTGAACCTGACTCAATATGCAATCACTCTGTCAGCCATTTGTCTTCCTCTTCTTACACAACTGCAAAGCAGAAGCAGCTTAGATATGAAAGTCAGTTCAAAGAGCTAATGAAAATGTGAACACTTGATGCCCCATGCTGAAAATTGATTCATGAAGAACTGAGCACAGTAAAATATATGGCTGACTCTCAGCTAGCATGTCCTACTCAAATGTAAGGTTTTTACCTCCCATAATATTGAAGTTAATAGCTTATTGAAATGCAGGCCACATTTCTTTAAAAGGACTTATAGCTATGTGTAAACCTTCCAAGATTAAAAGAGCCACACAGTCTATGAATTCTAGCTAAACTTCTTGGAAGGGGACAGAGCATGGAGAAGAAGCTACAGCTCATAGCTTGAGCCCTTTATTATTATGAAAATGCAAACATACAATGGGGGTGGGTGGGAATCATCATGACATGAAAATTATCATTAAATCAATCTATGTGGCAATATAATTGAAATTTCTAGTAGCAACAATGCAGGCCAGATTTATATTAAAGAAAGCAATATATACAGATGAATACAATCTTGGTATTTCATATTCCAGTAATGTATAAACAAACTCTGCTTTTCAATAAACCGGTCTGGTTAGTGTCCATTTTTAAATCTCTTATAATGCCACAGTCCAAACTCACTGATAGTTGTCAAAGATTTCCAAGATGGCTGCAGTAAGTAAACTGGCTGTTAACCAGGTGCCCCTTCAAATCTTAGAAGACATACATGTAACTTTTTGTCATTAAAACAGATGTTGTCGGCATTTGATGAATGATAGGTAAAAAATCATACTAGTTAGAAGGAACTGGTGCATTGTGGCATGTGCAGTACATTTCTAAGCATGATTGCACAAGAATAAGGACACTGTTTTAATTAGCATCTTAATCAGATTGTGGGGGTGGGTAAAAACATTCCCAAATATTAGATGAATCCTTGGGGCAGACAAATTCTAAGAATTTGCTGGGGGGTGGGGTGTCTATTTAAATTTGGCCAAGGGACTTTCCTTATTTCCTTTTTTTTTTTTTTTTTTTTTTTTAATACTAAAAAGCACTTGGCATTCCTGGAACACAGCATTCTTAGGAGTGAAAGATGGTCTCACCCACCTTAGATTTAAGGTTAGGCCTCAACCCTGAACATTCAGAAAGTTAGATCACAATTCCTTTAATGTTGCCATATACCCCCAATCTACTTTCATGTAGGACATAATCTTGCAAAATGATCTTGCAAAAGTGAGGAGAGATATTCAGCCAAGTTTAGACCCTTATTTTAGAATGCTTTAACTGCTAAGCCTATTTCAGCTTTTATGCTGTTATTTTATTCATTGTAGTAGATTTGTTTTGTTTTAATTGTTGCAGCCTGTCCTGAATGATGCAAAAGCAGTAGAAGGGCAGGTGGGGTATTGGTTTTCTAAACGATACTTAAATAAAATGGGGACAATAACCCTGCAAATATAAATATGTACATAGAACAGTAATCAAGAGAAATATAAAATCACAAAATACCCAACCTTATCACAATCCCCCCCAACCCGCACAACCCCCCCCCCCCAACTGTCTTTCACTGTCTTCTTCCTTGGGGCAAATGTTCCATGATACTAAGGTCTTACTAAAGGCTTACCAAGTTAATAAATCATCACATGCTCTGACCATTTTCAAAATATGAACTTGATTTCCACAGCAATGTTTTACACAACTTGTTTTAAAGCTGATCTGAGGTAGGAACTAATTGCATCCAACTAATACTGGATTCTAGGACAACACTGAGAAACTGTTGATTTGTATTGTAATCTATTTAACACCATAAAAAGGAAATGCACTGAAGGCTAGTGACATCTACTTACATTGTTCTGCATCACTACAATCCTTGCATTGGTAGGTGAAATCACACAACTCCACTGATGGAACCATAGAGCCATCACAACATTGAAAAACGTCTCCTTTAGAAGGCCAAAATGCTGCCAGATTGATACACAGCAAGGCACAAAAGTTGCTGGCTGTGTACATTGAAAATGTTTCTGTAGATACCTTGTCCTTGATGGAATTATTGCAGCAATTACCCTGCAAAATGTGTATACAAAAATGCCATTTCAAAATACAAATGCATTTAAAAACTGATTCAAACTTTGCAGGTCTAGAAGAAGTTTTCCTTCTAGTATGGCATGGCTTATGTAATGTGTTCAGTTTTCATATTCATACAGGTATAAACTTGGAAAATATTTAACCGGATTGCTCCACATTTTATGACAAGCTGAAGTAGTTTGTGGCTTTACAGTGCAACTCAGTTGCCTGGTGATACAAAGAACATCAGATAAATTGAATTAACAGTCGCACACAGTATGCAAGACAGTACTAAAGGCCATTTCTCCTTATTAATAAAATCAAATTGCAGCAGCGATAAACTGATTAAAAAGTATGACACACACATTTTTAAATTAAGTTATCAGGGTTTTTAGTAACCTCTCAAAATTAATCAAATTTCTTACAATATCATAATTCCTTGGACCCAGGATTGGCATATTGGATTAGCCAAAGTCCACATTCTTGCAGGGTAGGGGCATTGCTGGCTCCTGGGATCTCCCAACTTTTCTGCTCTTCCTCCTGGCTGTTCACCTGCTTCAAGGAGGAACATGTCACAATTCACCAGAAAACAGACATCAGCCCTGATGGGAGACTCTCTGATGACAGAAAGAAGGGAAGCAAGGTACTGTAGTAGCCCCCAGTGCTCATGGGGAGGGGCACGGGTAGGAAAGAGAGTTCTGCACTTTCTATCTCACTTCATTAAAATTAATAAACCTGCCTTGCTTGGGAGGGGGTCAAATTCTTGTCAGATTAGTCCTAATGTTGAAGTTACCCAGTCTCTTTGCCCAAGCAAGACATTTTACAAAAAATGCGGCTGCTGTGATGTACATTCCTTTTCTGCAAACATCATTCCTGGGTGGTACATCACTATGAAAGCAGGACCTAGATAGGGAAACACCAATCAAGAACTCCCTGGAGGGCAAGATCAGCCAGCAACATGACTCCTCTGGACAGGTAAATTGCTGCAATGAGGATTTGCATTGATAATGTGGAAACTCTTGCCTTGAGAACATAAATGCAGTCATAAAATTCTGGATAGTGCCTGAAGGTAGGCAGTTAGACCAATGGAAATCCATACAATTGCAAGGATAGAAATGTAGTCCCAGCAGCAGAGATACATCATTATACAAAAGTTTGAAAATTGCCCAAAGGGCAGGTTCCACATGATACTCTGCTCTGCTGCAAGCCTGGGATGTCAATATCCCTCTGTAATTACATATCATATGTTACCTCTTAACATCCTACCTTCCGGCAGCAGCATGAGACTGTAGAATGTATTTTTGTAAGCACTTGGGTAATTCAATATTAGAGATTGAATAATATTAGTGTAATTTAATATTCACATATGGCACCCTTATGCATGAACCTTTAATAGCTAAATCCTCATAAAATATGAACATTCAAGTAAGCCTCCAGGATTAAAATTCCACCTCACTCTGTCTTTCTGCTTCTCTGCTCTGTGGTTCTTAGAAAAAGAACAAAAAAAAACTTGACATAAACTCCTTTCCCCTATGCATTAGCTTCACACCTGACACCCACTGTAAAAAAAGACATTAAAAGTATTTCAAGCTTTTTTAAAATACAGTTTCAAATCCCAGGTGCTTTTTGTGAACTATTCTCACAAAAGGATTTCTAGACAGGGAATTATGTCAATGCTTAACTTCTGACATTATATCAGGAATAGGAACCTGTGGCTTTCCAGATGTTGGTGGACTCCAGTTCCTATCATCCCTGACCCTTTGTCATGCTGGCTGAGGATAATAGGAGCTGGAGTCCAATAATATCAGGAAGGCCACAGGTTCTCCACCCTGGAATATACACTTTGAAATTTATCTATTCTGACCAAAGAGAACAGCGACCCAAACTTTTGCACATTTTGGCTGTGATTCTCACATACCTGGGAATAAGCCCCACTTAGCACCATGGGACTTACTTCTGTGCAGACATGTACAGAATTGCACTGCTATTCTCAAGTTATTCACAAGTAAGTGTCCACAAGAAGGGATGAGACCATTTAAAAAACAAAAAACAAACCTAGAGGTGCCACATCTTAGTGGTAAGCACATGTTATGCATGCAGAAGATCAGCCCTTGGCATCTTCAGTTATAAAAAGGATCAGGTTGGGTATGGCACAGATCTTCATCTGAGACCTTGGAGACCCACTGCCAGTTAAAGCAGCCAATACTGGGCTAGATGCAATACTACTGGTGCTGCAGTCCAAATCATTATTTCAAACAAAAGCATAGACTGAGCTTTTTGCAAGGGTCTGCTCGGGTGTGCTACAGAGCCTAGGACTTGCCGATCAGAAGGTTGGCGGTTCGAATCCCTGCAACGGGGTGAGTTCCCGTTACTCGGTCCCTGCTCCTGCCAACCTAGCAGTTTGAAAGCATGTCAAAGTGCAAGTAGATAAATAGGTACCGCTCCGGTGGGAAGGTAAATGGTGTTTCTGTGTGCTGCTCTGGTTTGCCAGAAGCGGCTTAGTCATGCTGGCCACATGACCCGGAAGCTGTACGCCGGCTCCCTCAGCCAATAAAGCGAGATGAGCGCCAGAACCCCAGAGTCGGCCACGACTGGACCTAATGGTCAGGGGTCCCTTTACCTTTACTCGTGAGTATGAAAGAAGACTTTGCCAACACTTTAAAATTAAAATGTTATAAAAACAACAATATAAATCAATCAACCATCAGAAAAGTGGGGGAGGAAAACCAGATGAGGCAAATCAGATAGCAAAGCGGCCCAATATGCATGGAAATCAGCTGTGTGCCACATATGAACCACCCTGAGATCTTTGGATGAGGGGCAGTATATAAATTTAATTACTGTAACAACAACAACTGGCCCGTGGGCCATAGGCTCCCCATATGTGATCTAGATATGATTAGGGAATGGAATAAGGAAAAGTTTAAAATCAATAATGCTAGTTTTATCTGACAAAATGTATATGCTTCTGGCAGTATTGTTTGTCTCATGCCTAGTGAGGTAGCAGTCATCTTACCCAAGGAGAAAAGTTGTGCTTGTAAGGACTGCAATTGTATCAAATTTAATAGGTCCTGAATGCCAAAACATAACGCTCTAGCCTGTGTGCAGCACCTATGCTGTGCTAAGGAATCTGGAAGTGCCCGGCACCACTGTACATATTTCCTTTAATATATAATCCCATTTGGCACTCCACTTAATTTTCCAAATTTATAAACATCGTGAACTGTAGAACATGCATTTGTCTAAGTGTATTTACAGAAAAACTGTTTCATTGCATAACAAGTGGAGGTGGGTGGAAGCACCCAAAGCAAATCCTATTTTCAAAAAATTCCAAAACAGTTTGCACTCACAACTATAGAACTGTGCAACTTGAGAAGGAGGAGAAGGTGGCACTACAAATGAATTATATGCATATAGTAATGTGATTTCTTAAGACTGGGGTGCTAACCTGAAAAACATTAACAGTCATGATACAGCAGGGGCCATGGACCAACTTAATGAGTGCCCTGACAACAAACTTATTTATACTTCCCAGCAAAAGAACAGCTAGCTTCCAAATCTGTCACAGCAAAAAAAAAAAAAAAAAATCAGTCTTCAGGAGGCAAGTATGGCTTTCAGCTTGTGTGAACATATGAACCTCTCTTATAGTTAGTCAGACTATTGATCCATTTAGTCCCAGTACAGTGCACTTGGACTAGCTCTTCAAGTCATGGGAAGGAACTAGATCTATTACTCGAGATCCTTTTAGCTGAAGAATGCAGGGAGTCTTGTATATGCAGTGCAGGTGCACTACTACTGATGTATAGCCTCTTCCCACCAATTGCCTCTACTAAATTGCTGCCCCCTGATGAGCTGAATCGATATTCTACACACCAATGCTTTTCAAATTGTTTACTAGGAACCCTGCAGTTCCTTGGCTTATCAGGGATTCCTCAGTGGAAAAGTCAGCAATTCCCAGAAAAATGACTTGCTCACTGCTACCATTGTTTGTCCTTCCCTCCAATGTGCAGTCATAGGAGAACGGTAATGAACTCTCAGTTTGCACAAAGTGAGACCAAAGAGACTATGTGAGAGCGTTGACATGCGGGTGCCTCTCTCATTATTTAATCATCATTATCAACAACAATAACAATAACAAGAATAGTTACTTATTACTTATACCCCGCCAATCTGACGAGGTTGCCCCAGCCACTCTGCGTGGCTTCCAGCATAATAAAAGCACAGCAAAATCTAAAACATTAAAAACTTCCCAAAACAGGGCTTCCTTCAGTTGTCTTTGTAAAGTTGTGTAGTTGTTTTATCTGTTTGACATCTGATGGGAGGGGGTTCCAAAGGGCAGGCGCCACTACTGAGAAGACCCTCCGCCTGGTTCCCTGTGACTTCACTTCTTGAAGTGAGGGAACCACCTTGGCAACCTCTCTCTGCCCAGGCCCAATGATTCCTCTTAGATGGACCATCAACACCTTTTGTCTTGTTAATGACTTTTCTCTTCAGTAGCCTGGCCAGGCTGGTTTGCATAAGCCAGTCCAGGGATTCCTTGTCTGGTTCTGCAGCTTGTAGTTCTCTTTTCATATCCCAAATAATAAAAAAGTACCATTTATTATTTTTTTGGGTTTAGGAGGGTTCCAATCCCCAACCCATAGTATTTTCACCACCTTTCTGAAACTTCACTGCTGAGCTTGCCTACCAGTAAGAATGCCTCAACCCAGGAAGCATGTCATATTGTCATAGTGAGCCTGCAAAGAACAAGGGTACAGTACCCTTGGAAGGCTGCAATTCAGCTGGGTCCTAAGAAAACATGTGGGAGTTGTAGCCATGCAGTAGGGGTGATGATGTCAGTACATTAATCTTCCCATCAGGTTTCTCATTTTGGAATAAAATTGTTTCTTTATAAATGTTTGCAATAGAATGAATACAGTTTTCAAATGCATTATTCATTTACCGTCAAGTTTTTAAGTATCCCACCAAGAAAATATTAAGGTTTAAATTTTTAAACTGCAATTCCGAAATACGGTTGTTTTGCAATGCAACTTATGATATATATCCTTCAGTGCTGTTATTGACTGGAGTGATGAAATGCCAAATCCTATGCAGATACACCAATAAAGGGCTGTAAACTTTCATTTTAACTCTCCCCCCCCCATAAAAATAGTTTGCAAATCACTTTCTGTATTAGAACTCCTTAAAGTATTAAGAGATTTGGGCCATGAAAACAGCTTTAATTGCTTGTATCCATGTGAAAACAAGGCAATTAAAGTCTATTATGTAAATACGATACTGTTTTAAAATGCTGATGACAAAATCACAATTAAGTAGGATGGGGAATTAGAGCATCTTGTTTTGATTACACAAGCCATGAGCTTTAATTTTGACACTCTGACAGGCATATAATGTAAACATTATATTTTAGTTTTCACTGATCAGCTACCTAGATCCATTGTAGTCACTGAGGGTAGCTTTAATCTAACCACACAGTTCTGCTTGCTGATCTAATGGCGGCGATTACCTCTCCATGAAATTCATATACAACATCACAATCACTTTATTCATAGGAGGTTCATATTGGTATAATGATGCTCCACTGGGCCACAGTAGATACATGGAATGGCATTAATGGCTGATGACTGTCCATTTCCAAATGAGATCAAAGTAATGGAGCTGAACACTAGCTCTACTCATACAGTTGTTCTCGCCTCCATAAGCAATTATGATTGTGCAAGCAGGAGAGAAGGGATGAATCTATCGACCTTAGTCCATCCCTGTCACTATTCCTGCAGCTCACTATATGCTGGAGGCTGAACTTCCGCAGCAGGGAGATTTCCAGGGGAGCCGTGATCTCTAAGCTCTATGTGGGTTCTACACTACCTCCACTGGTCTAGACTCTACTGGCCTCTGAATACCAGTTGCCAGGAATCACATGTGTGCTGTTGCACTGAGGTCCTGCTTTCAGGCTTCCCATGGGCATCTGGATGGCTACTGTGAGATCAGGATGCTGGACTAGACAGGCCATTGACCTGATCCAGCAGGCTTTTCCTATGTTCTTAAGTTCTCAAGAAGAAAAGACTTCCCATTACAAAACTGAGGAGCTGCAGGAATGGCAATAGGTGTGGGATGTTAGCATCCAAAATGCATATGTAAAGAGTTGTAGAACTCTTAGATGCCATAAGCCTGAGGCAGTTATGGCTTTTGGTACAGCCGTGACAGCTAGTAGTACATACAGTTTTTTAAAAAAATAATATTTATTACTTTTAAAGCTTACAAAAAAGAAAGAAAAGAAAAAAGACAGGAGAAAGAAAACAAGAAAGAGAAAAAACAATACAATACAATATATAAACAATACAAAACACAACCTTAACACATTAAACTAAACACAATAAACAAAACAAAACAAAACAAAAACAATTTAAAAGCATACATCATACCTTTTCCATATACTTCTATATATGTATATTTCTATATACAGACTTTAAATTTTCCAATCCTCTTCCACCATCTCCTCTCTCCGGTCTCGGACTCTGCCAGTCACTTCCGTCAACTCCATACAGTCCATCAACCTGGAGATCTTATGTCCGAGGCTCTTAACTCTTTTCCAAGTCCCTTCTGCAGGTCTTCTTCATATTCTTTGATACTATAGAGCAGATCTCAGGGAAACTCCGGCCTAACAATATTTTTATTCCTTCTAGACAGGTCAGCCAGATTTCCATAGTTAAAGCTAAGATTCATAAAGTATTTCAGGACATGTTTCAAGATTCCTCCAAAACCAAAGGCCCCCAGAACTCCAGTCTCCTCCTGACCCAAGTCCATGTCCCAAAAGTCAGTTAATCCCTGCATGGAGGGATCTTTCCAGCTTTCCTTCTCTACTCCAGGCCGGGCTTCAATCCTCAAAATCTGACTTTTTCTAGGTTCAATCATAAAAGGCCTCAACTTATAGTCCTCAATTTGCCTTTGTAAGGCTAAGGCTCCCACTTGTATTACTTTAGGTTCGACAACAACAATTTTCTCCTTCTTAATTTGTTCTGCTGAAGTAAATTCCTGTACCAAATCCTGAATAATTTCTGTATTGGTACTCACTTTTTGTCCCAGATTAATCGCTTTTTGTCCCAAGTTATCAATTTTAGTAGTCATAACATCGGTCTTCTTATGAAGCTGTTCCAACAAATAGCTTATCTTACAAAATGCATTCACTAAGGCTTCTCCTGTCAACATTCTTAAATGGCCCAAGGTCAATCCCTGATTCTCACAGTTCTTATCCTACAGCTGGAGATTCCCCAGCTCCAGTCTTCTAACAGTTTCCAAAGCTCCCTCTAGAGGGAAACAGTCTCCACTTATATCAATCCTTTCAAGCACAGTTCAAAAAGTAAAGTTAGTTTCAATTTTCAGTTACTTGTCCTCCTTTTTAAACGCAGAAGAGGACAATGGGAACAATATATTTCTCTTATTTAACTAACTGTCAACATGTTTTATTCACAGTCAATGAACTCTCCCAAAACTTCAATCTACTGGCAGCCCGTTTCCAGGTTCAGAGCAGTGGTAATTTAATTTTTATCACTCTCTCCTGCAGGCTTACACGATCCAAAATTTCCCCCCTCTTCTCCTGCTTCCAAGGGGGGTTTAATGATTTTAATCGATGGAAGTTTAATCCTTTACATAAGGCTTTCCAAGACCTTAGTTTGCAGCTTCTTTGCTTCAATCTATTTACAAAAGGGGAAGGCGGACTTCCTGTTTGAAACCTTCCCGTTTTGGTACCAAATTAAGACTTTTGTAAATCCAATTTTCCGTTCTACTCATGGGTAGTTGTTTAAAGTCAAATTGTCCACAGGAAAAAGTCAGCGCTCTCCAGCAACAGCAATGCGGCTTCACTTCGTGAAAAAAGCAGTCAATTCGAAGCACCGTGCCACTCACCCCACGTCGCTCCGGATCCCCAAAACTGGGTTTCCCTGCGAGCAGGGGAGATGCAAAGGGTGCCAGCCGAATCCCACGTTCACAAGCTTCTCCCGCCTGTGATTTTAGTGGGTCTCCGCCTTTGCTGTGGCGGTCAGACCCCGATTTCCATGGAGCAAATTCCTCCCGATCGGAGGAACTCCGCCATTGCCGGAGGCGCCAACCCGGAAGTCAGTTTAACTATTAGAGCAGCAGGTATGTTGCGTTGTGCTGCTGTCTGCCTCAGAGTTAGTTAGTTTGTAACAGCTTAATCTATGGAAGATGTTTTAGCAACTGACGTATCACCTACCCACATTGTATATTTAATCTGCAACTGCAAGTACAGTAAGTAAAAGTTCTGTGTTATTTAAACTTTAAAAGAAAGTGTCTTGGGTAGTTTATATGGGGGGTGGGCAACAGAACTAATTAAAGGTATAAACATCCCAGAGCTGTCTTTCACATGCTCCGCAAATGGAAAATAAAATTTAATTCCCACAATAGGGACATGGCAGGGGGGCAAGTGATCTTTGCTGCCCCCTTCATGCAATGGGAATTACAGTACAAGAGGATCAGAGGCATGAAAGAGTAACTGGATAGGGCTGCTATCAACTGTTTATGCTTGTTTTGCAATCGGGGTGGCCAACAAAATACTGTATCCCAGACTTAAATGTTTTTCCCTACATCTGCGGTTCACGCCTGCACAGGTGAAAACAATTATTTGCACCGGCTGTTAGCTTCAGCTTATTCATCATTTTTGTAGGTTTTTGGAAGGCAAACATTTTTGTGTGATGGTTTATTTAGATACTGCTGCTTTAGTCTTATTTGTGTGTTAGTGGTGCAATCTGTAAATATGACTTTAAAAAAAAGGTTTTATGATTCTTTTATTTTTATTAGTGTGCAGCCTTCAAATGATTTTGATTAGGTGGGAAATAAATGTGTGGTGTATTGGTCAGAGTGTAGGACCAGCACCTGGGAGACCAGGGTTCAAATCTGTACCCGGTCAGGGAGTTCACTGGGTGACCATGAGCCAGTGACTGGCTCTCAGTTTAACCTACCTCTCAGGGTTGTTGTGGGGATTAAATGGGGGGGGGGAAATCATATGCCACCTGGAGCTCCTTGGAGGAAAGACAGGATAAGAATGCTATAAATAAACAAACAGAAAAACTCATCATTACCACCATGAATTTTCTAATGCAGGCATAGGCAAACTCAGCCCTCCAGATGTTTTGGGACTACAACTCCCATCATTCCTAGCTAACAGGGCCAGTGGTCAGGGATGATGGGAGCTGTAGTCCCAAAACATCTGGAGGGCCGAGTTTGCCTATGCCTGATATAATGGTTGTGAGGATATGGGTGTCCTTTGAGGGGATGGGATTAGAGTATCTTGGAAGAAGACTGAATAATTATATTTAGAATACCCTGTGATTCAGCCAATTTTGTAATCATGTTTAATCTAAACAACAAGCAAGAATTTATCAAGAGGATTTCTTATCAGAATGGCATGTTCTATTGCATTCATTTGGAACTTGATGCATTTTCGTCCATTGTTAGTAATTATCTAGTTGGTGCCATGAGATTTCTCATTGGCTTAACATTAAATTGTTGGTGTTTGGATCGGTCAGGGCGACCACTTGCGCTCTAGACCTTGCCACAAGCTTTATCCAAACAAGCTGGGTATCTACTGGATTCAGTCTAACTTATTCATCCTGGTGGATCTTGGGTTTGGATTGCTCCCTAAGTCAACCACCAATTTCTAAGCCATCAGCACCCATGTGTTAACAGTTAAATCTATGATAGCAAAATGCATCCTAATTGATTTGATGCCCATTAAAAATTTATTTCAGAAAATAAAGCACCAGAAAATATAATAAATAAATGATCAGTCATCCATCAAGGACAAGAAAAAAAATCACATGTAACATGAATTATTTAAAACTGAAATAATTCTTCTCATACTGTGGAAATATCTTAATACCAATTAGTAGAGGGGGAGTAAGGTGATGTTTCAGGAGCACATAGAAATTTCATTTCAGTGGTCTTTCTCTATGTAATAAAAATGTTAGAATATCATCACTCAGCCTCCATTGGATTTATAGTGCCTCATCCTCATAATCCTGCATTTGCTTTTTTTGCTTTTATTTGTAAATTTTCAGTTATACACTCATATCATTTTCCATTCTTATACAGTGGAACCTCGGGTTACATACACTTCAGGTTACACACTCTGCTAACCCAGAAATAGTGCTTCAGGTTAAGAACTTTGCTTCAGGATAAGAACAGAAATCGGACTCCGGTTTTTTGTACATCTTAATTAGCTGCATATACAATAATACCTTCACCTTATTTTCCACCTTCCTATATCCTTTGTATTGTGAACTGCTGGTGAAGAGGTAAGCCCTATCTGGAATTTATATTTAAGATCATATTTTTTTGGTAAATATTCCCCTAAATACCCCCACTCACTCTTCGTCTGTTTATTGTCTACATTTCTTATTTTAGATGTCATACTTGCAAGCTCAACATATTTGATTAGTTTATTTAACATTTGTTCTTTCCCTGGAATCTCTCTTTGTTTCCAGTATCTTGCGTATACTCTCCTTGCAGCTGTTGTTGCATACAAGAATAAATTAAGGGCTTTTTTGGTAACTCATTTCCAATTATGCCAAGAAGGAATGATTCTGGTCTCTTGGGAAATGTAAATTAAAATATTTTTTCTAACTTGTTATACACCATTTCCCAAAAATCCTTTGCCTGATTACATTTCCACCATAAATGTACCCTCAGCTTCTAGACATTTCCAACAGATTTTTGAGTCTTTTCTATACATTTCGGCCAATTTAACATCGGCATTGTATTTTTAGCATATTTTCTCTTATTTGATACCAAGCAGAGAAGTTCATTGTTTGGTTTCATGGTATGGGAGTCAAGAAGAATGGACACTAAGAAGGGGAAACATTATTTAAAACAAAGGCAGAAAATTGAGTAAAGTGGAGATGGAGAAAACTGAAAAGAAAAATGTGCTTTTAAACAATGGCAGAGGCAAAAGCCCAGAATTAAATTTAAGATTTTAACTGATGCAAAGGATAGAGGGGGGTTTGCCCTGCCGGACTTAAGACTTTATTATGAATCAGCAGCTTTCTGCTGGTTGAAACACTGGCTACTTCTTGAGAATACTGACATTTTGGATCTGGAAGGGTATGACAATAGTTTTGGTTGGCATGCATATTTATGGTATGACAAGGTAAAGGTGTATAAAAGTTTTAAAAACCATATTGTAAGGAAAGCATTGTACAACGTTTGGATTAGATACAAAGATTTGTTGGAAAGTAAAACCCCTAGGTGGGTGTCACCAATGGAAGCTAGGGAAGTAAAAAAGCTTAATATGGATTCTAAATGGCCAAAATATCATGAGATCATAGAATACGATGGTGAAAGGGTGAAACTTCAGAGTTATGAGAAACTAAAACCTAAGGTTCGAGATTGGTTGCATTACTATCAGATAAATGAGACGTTTAAACAGGACAGGAAAATAGGATTTCAGAAAGAGAAGTCAAAATTAGAAACAGAATTGTTGGAATCCAATACTAAGAATTTATCAAGAATGTATAACTTGCTGTTAAAATGGAATACACAGGATGAAACGGTGAAATCAGCTATGATCAAATGGGCACAAGATATAGGTCATGATATCATGTTTGCTGACTGGGAACAATTATGGACCACCGGTATTAAATTTACTGCATGTAATGCTTTAAAAGAAAATATTATGAAAATGATCTACCGGTGGTACATGACCCCAGTCAAGCTAGCAAAGATTTATCATTTGCCTAATAATAAGTGTTGGAAATGTAATGAGACTGAAGGCACTTTCTACCACCTTTGGTGGACCTGCCCAAAGGTTAAAGCTTTCTGGGAAATGATCTATAATGAAATTAAGAAGGTCCTTAAGTGGACTTTTCCTAAGAAACCAGAGGCTTTCCTTTTGGGTATGGTGGGCCAAGTGGTGTTAAGAAAGGATAGGACTTTCTTTATGTATGCCACTACAGCAGCAAGAATTCTACTGGCAAAGTATTGGAAGACGCAAGAATTACCTACTCTGGAAGAATGGCAAACAAAGGTGATTGATTTTATGGGACTGGCCGAGATGACGGGCAGAATCCGGGACCAGGGGAAAGAGACAGTGGAAGAGGACTGGAAGAATTTCAAAATATATCTTAAAAACAATTGTAAAATTGAGGAATGTTAAGATGTCAGGGGGTAAGAAGTAAAGAATTGCAGCAGTAAACAAAAAAAACTTAAGAAATATTTACGAAAAGGAATTAAGACAATGGATTTAAGGGTTGCTAAAGAATTATTAAACAAGGATGCAGGGATGGGGAGGTATGGGGAAGTCAAAGAAAAAAGGTTATGAACCGATGAGTATGAAGTTATATTGTGTTATATTGCTGTTTATTATCTGTGTGGAAAATTAATAAAAATTATTATAAAAAATAAAAAATAAACAATGGCAGAGGTCTGAGTAAAGTGCCTTCGTACTATGCAATATTTGAGAACTCTGCATGCTTTATCCCTCTTGCATGTGGTGGATGAGGAATGGAAGGAGGAGAATGTTTGAGTATAATCAGAAAGACATGAAGACTCTGAAGTGGAAAAAGTGGCTGTTTTAAACAATGGCAGAGACTTGAGATACTGGGAGTGGGAAAGTCACCATTTTAAACAACAGCAGAAGTTTGAATAAAGTAGAGCTGGAGGAATACTAAGATGATAACAGTGGTGATTCTAAACAATGGCAGAGGTCTGAATAGAGTGAGCAGGGGAGATGCTAGGAGGGGAAGTGGTGGTTTAAAACAAGGTTTAAGTAGAGTGAGGATGGAGTTGGAAAGGGTCTGTTGTTTAGCTTTTTGATGTAAGTTTCTCTGTTGTATTCAGCTCTGCTATTTCTCTTTATTAAAACTGGATTGTTTGTTTTCTTAAATAAACAACCTTTCAGTGTCTCTCCAGTAAGTACATGGAGTTTCTCCATGACATTTCTCGCACACCATTCCCATGTCCACCATTTCTGTTAGAAGCCATGGGGATAGAATGTTTGAATACCACCTGTACACATACAGGTTAAGACATGGAGGTATGGTTGATTTACTGTAATGTAGCTGCAATGCCAACGGAATACTGCTTGAAATCTATATCATGATGGGAAATTCAAGCTGCCCAAATTGTTTGTTTTCTTAAATAAACAACCTTTCAGTGTCTCTCCAGTAAGTACATGGAGTTTCTCCATGACATTTCTCGCACACCATTCCCATGTCCACCATTTCTGTTAGAAGCCATGGGGATAGAATGTTTGAATACCACCTGTACACATACAGGTTAAGACATGGAGGTATGGTTGATTTACTGTAATGTAGCTGCAATGCCAACGGAATACTGCTTGAAATCTATATCATGATGGGAAATTCAAGCTGCCCAAATTGTATTTTGAGAGCTAGTGTGGTGTATTGGTTAAGAGCGGTAGACTCGTAATCTGGGGAACCGGGTTTGCGTCTCTGCGCCTCCACATGCAGCTGCTGGGTGACCTTGGGCTAGTCACACTTCTTGAAGTCTCTCAGCCTCACTCACCTCACAGTGTTTGTTGTGGGGGAGGAAGGGAAAGGAGTATGTTAGCCGCTTTGAGACTCCTTCGGGTAGCGGGATATCAAATCCAAACTCTTCTTCTCTTCTTCTCTGATTCACTAAAATTAGTAAGCTTTCAAAACAAGAAACACAAGAAGCTATTTAAATGTTTTGAAAAGTTGGTCCAGTTGAGAGGAACACTGGAAAAGATAAGGTAAAAGATATCTATCTGTGTGATATGAGGGCATGAGGATTAACAGTGTTCCTAATGGGGTTGCCTGCAATGCAACAGCTACACTTAGCAGAGAAACTAGAATCTACATACAACACAAACAGTATACAGGCTTTCATGGGATGAAGCAATCTCTCGAGAAATTAAAAATCAAAGTTTTGCCACCAGCCATTCATTTTGGTCTATCAGCATCCCAGCAAGACCCAATACCAAGTGAAAAATGAATTAACCAGAATGGGAAAAATGGGCGTTGACTACTAGACAGATGAGCCCACTGATTGGTGTGTAGAAATGATTGTTGTACTGAAACCCCAATCCTTATTTAATGCTCTTAAGCATTAAAAACATTTGTATAGAAAGACATAGGTTTTTAGCAATCAATCAAACCTTAGCTTAATTATCTGGAGTCAACACATTTTTTAAGCTCGATATTACAATAGCTGGTTTTTGGGCAAATCCTGCTTGCAAAATTAAAACAAATAGAAACAGAAATATAGGCCACTGACCACTTTCCTCACTCACTTTTGAATTTACCATTTCAGATGTCTCCCTTTTAGCCTATCTGGGTACTTCAAAAAGCGAATTTATCAGATTGTGTCAGGGTCCATTGGCTTCCTTTGGTTTTATATTCATGGCAAAAATATAACATAATGTGATAAGAGATTGCATACATTTTGAAGACATTTAAGACAGCCTTATGCAAACCTCATATGGTTTCCCAAACGGTTTTTCTATCTTATATAGAGAAACCGATTTCCAGAGAAGCCCAAATCTAAGGCTGATTCCCCTTCCAAGGAGTAATTTGGTCTCTGAAACCTACTTTAGCATGACCTTTACATTGTTTTGTTCATTGTTTATCAAGAAAGTTGGCACAGAGAAAGGGAAATATTGAACGATCAGAGCTCTGGTCATTCCTACTTCTCAGAGAGAACTAGAAAGTGGAAGTTAAAGAAAGCAAGTGCTCCCTGTGTGCAGATTACGAGAAGTTTGCTTTATAATGGATTTCTTTAATTGCATAGCATCATCAGCGTTCATAGCTCAAGTTTTAAATCCCAGATAGGTGTCATTTTCGTTCATTCACACACACACACACCCTTTAATATTAGGCACACTGGGGCGGGGACTCTGTAGCTGTTTGCAGAGTACCAGAGGACAGATCCCTCCCTGCACCAAAGAGCTTAACAGTTAAAATGTGATATTGGGGGAAGTACATATGAAAGTGAGGGAAACTGAGGCTGGGTAAACAGAGAAAGATCATATGTTACTTCTGTTGCAAGTACTTAGCACACTTCAAAACTGTCCAGACTATTTTGCAGTTGGGATTCAGTTATATAACAGCACATTCAATTAAAGTGGATTTGGAGCTTGTGAGCAACAAACCCCACTTCCAAAACAGGCTTATAGCAGTAAGGAATGTAATAGAGAAAGACACTAGAAAGTGTGAAATAACAATTGTTTGGTGTGACAGCTAATAACTTCCCCACAAGCTTTGTAAGAACAAATCAAATGCTCAATAAACAGGTTGTCCAGCACTTAGTTATCACCTAAGGCTGCACTCCAAATACTACTTACCTGGACATAAGCCCCACTGAATTCAATATAGACATGGCTTCAGTTGCAGTAGGGTATGGAGACTACTGGCTGAATCGAAGTCATCATGAAAAGATGGCTTTTGAGGAGGGATTGTTTTAAGGAAGTGTGATAGTATTGCACAGGTGTTCTGGTCTCAAACAAATGGGACCTGCTTCTACTTTAAAATAGTTGCAGTATATTTCCTTCTTTTCTGCTGAAAAGGGTTTGAAAGTCCCTGTGGCCTAATTTCTTAAGCAGCTGGCTTCTTGAGCAAAATATGATAGTTTAAAAGCCCTACTCCAGCTGTTAAGGAAGCCCCAGTAGCCAATAACCCTCTTCATATTTTATGCTGATTTCAAAAATCAACTATTGCCTATTGTTCCCTGTGCAAAGCAGTGGTTTTATTTTTGTTTTGCTTCCTTTAGGCTAATTTGATTTCCATCTCACTTATCCATTCTCCCTGCCCCTATGGTTCAATTAGTGTAATATAAGTTGGAAAGGTACTTCAAAGATCATGAATGGCCATGTACTGAAACAAGGAGCACAAGCCCCAATGAGGTGAATGTTATTTGAGTTATAAACTGATTGTATGTATTTGTCATGGCCTTTGGCTAGTACAATAAATTGATTGATTGATTGTTTGATTGAATGAATGATACAATTTTAAATAAATAAATAAATAAATAAATAAATAAATAAATAGCTGGAGGGGAGGTGTTTGCCTGGTACCAAAATGACAACAAAGTTAGGCACTAGTTGAGCCTCTTTGGGAAGGACGTATGATAACCAGGGTGCCACTACTGAAAAGGCCCTTTCACCCTTAACTACTTACTGCACTTCACCTGGCAGGGGCACTCAGAGAAGGGGGTCTGAAGATCTCAAGACCCTTTAGGTATCCTGATCCCAAGTTGTAAATGACATTCAATTAGAGCTACAAATAGACTAGAAGTCAGTGGAGATGATTATATATACAAAACATACGATCTTCCACTCAGATACGGCTATTTGGACTCCTTTATATATCTGGCCAGCATTTTATGTAACTGTATTTCGACAACTACATATATGCAGACATGCAAGTCTCCTTCTTGATGCTTCCACTTTGTACACATAGTACACTTCAGTTTTGACAAGTCTTTGAGGTTAATTTATTTATGTATTCACAAATGTTTGTCTTTATATGGTTCGATGCATCCCAATTTTGAAGCTTCACTTTTGATGATATAACATTCTAGAAGAGCTGCATAGCACTATATGAAACACTGAAAGAAGATATAAAAAACAAGGCAAAGATCAAGGAGAAATGACTTTCTAAAAAGAGCTCAAATCTGAAAAGGAAACAGAATGACTGTGATACTCAAAAGCAAGAACAGCTGCAATTAAATCATGCAGTCCACATCTGTAAAAAGAAGAAAGTGTTCAATTCTTGGATCAAAAAGCCAGAACAGTGGTTCTGAAAGAGAAATTACATCTTACTACACATTAAAAATTGTGTTTTATTTGGAGATTTTTCCCACGTGTCTCCACATTGCCACTAGTGTACATTTTCAGCAGGAAAAAGTAGCACCACAAGATGCTGTTCTCCTGAGACTGTACTTCAGAATACAAGAGGGAGATGATGTTTCCATATGCAAAAAATAATAATCCAAACCATACGTGCATGGAAAATTAGCATATCAGGAAAAAGTCTGATTGAAGTCTTCTAACACTGTGACTTTCCATGGGGCAAGAGGGTTTTGCTGAGGATAAAATATCCCGTCATGTTGTTAACTACCTCAGCTCTGAAGTGGCACAGTTCTCAATGTGTATTTTAATTTAATTTAATTTGACTGACAGATTGGTCCCACATTCATCAGTCAAATACACTTTTATTCACAACTCTAATATTAAATGCATCAATATCTCAAAATCTAGAAGTGTAAAGTGGCTTAAGGTGTGATATGGATTTGTGTGCCACTTGTTGACATTTTTCACGTTCGATTTGCTTGCTAATATTCCATCTTTCCTGTTCCCAGTCTCATCCCTCAGTTCTTCTTTTATTAGCTCACTGCTGACTTATCGCCTTTCTCAACTGATCTTATGCTTAATGAAAGTTTATGAATCCATGACTGCATCACAGCAGAGGTCAAAATCACACAATTCCACGGTCATATAACTATCTAAAACGTAGCGAGGTAATCAGTACAGGTATCACTTCCAGAAGTGAAATCTGCAACCAAGGAGTTCACATCATAGATAGTCAGAGAAAGAAGAAAGAGTTTTCAATCTAGTTCTGGCTTATATGAAGGGGAGTGGGTTTAACTAGTAAAGATAATTAAATGGTCAATCTGTGAGCACTTGGAAAAGGATATTGTGATTACTAAAACCAGCTTGGGTTTCTCAAAAACAATCCATGCTGGATGAATATCTCTCTCTCTCTCTCCCATGTTTCAAGCTTGGTGGATTGGGGGAATGCTGTGGATATGCTGTATATTGAATTCAGTAAGAATTTTGACAAAGTCCCCCATCATATTCTTATGGAGAAGCTGGTAAAATGTGGGCTAGATAAGGTAACTGTTAAGTGGATATTGACAAGCTGGATCGTGTACAGAAGAGGGTGACTAAGATGATCAAGGGTCTGGAAACCAATATTTATGTGGAACAGTCAAGGGAGTTGGGTATGTTTAGGGCTGCAGGCTTGGAGTGTCTTATTTCTTGAACTGGAATGGCTCTCATTAGTGAGTAGATCTGACTCCACTCCAGTGGGAAATATATTGCCCTATTCCAGTGGTAGGGAACCCTAGGCATTCCTGGTGTTGTTGAGTCCAAGTCAGTGTAACCAACGGTAAGAGTTGATGTGAGCTCCTCCACTGCTGCACTCTTTACACATGACAGACAGATCTTGGATGACATATTGATTGGGATTCATAGGCATGTCAGTGGGATTTTTTTACTTTCTTTTTTAAAGAGCAGATTCCCATGCCATCTACCGGGATAATCAACATGGTATCATCCAGATGCTATTGTACTACATTGCCATCAAACCCAGCCAGAAAGACCAATGATCAAGAATAATGGGAATTGTAGTCTGACAACATCTGAAGGGCGTGTCTTATTTCTAGAAGTCCCCTCAGGTGGTTTGACATGTGGCACCATGGGCTCCTGTTTAAGAAATGCCAGACCTTTAGTATGTGGAACAAGTAATGTTTTTTACATCCCAACCATTGGGAAAATTCAACATGCAGAACAGGGATGGCTAACCTGTGGTTCTCTAGATTACAGCTTCCATAATCACTGGCCATGTTGATGAGAACTGAAGTCCAACGGCAACTGCAGGGCCACAAGTTCCCAATCCTTGATGTAAAATGTATCCATAGGTTGTTAGAGGTTGCTATTTGAAAGTTTCAACTATTAATGTCACAGAGTGCTCGTGGAGAGAATTAGACAAGGCATGTTGATATCAATATGAAGGGCATTTTTTGTACAAGCAAATCTTTTCCATTTGCAAGAACTTTCCAACCTCCTTCTGTGCAACCATGTAATGAGGGCAAGTTTCATTTCCACCACTCTGCAGAACTAAATGTCTTAAGAATGAAGTAGAATTAAGACAGGAATATCATTATGACAATAAATGTTAAGCTTTAAACCAGAAAAGCCTTCCACCCCCCCCCCCGACACTACATAAAATATGAATGAATGTGACTTAAATTGGAAAATCATTCACTGTATAATACAAGTACCAAATAGGTTTATATGTGGGAGGTAAATGAGTTGTAAATGAAAGAGCAAGCACATTGGGAATAAGGCAATGCTTTTCATGTTCCATGTTCCAAAAGTCCAAGAAGATCTTTCTTGAACTGTTCTTGTCCTTCACATGAGGAGGAAATATGCTGACTTTACAGAGCACAATCCTGCACGTTTACTTAGAAGTAAGTTCCACCACAGCCACAGCCGCCACCGCCACCACAGCCTCTACGCCACCACAGCCGCAAGAATTATGCTGGCACAAAACTGGAAAACGGAAACCATACCTAGTATAAGTGACTGGCAGGTTAAAATGGTGGAATACGCTGAACTTGCTAGACTAACGGCTAGAATACGAGACCAAGATGAGCAAATATTTCATAAAAATTGGAGTAAATATTGGAAATATATTGAAAATAAATTGTAGAAGACACTGGTGGGCCTGGATTAACTCTAACAGAGAATAACTAATATTTAAAACTAAGAGAAAATACGTGAATGTAGGATTATTTGATACTTACCAATAGGGTGGAGGGAAGTCCAGGACTAAACAAAGTCCAAAGGCGTCTTTTTTTCTTTCTTTCTTTTTTTCTTTGTATATCTATATGTATGCTTATAAGTTTAGTGATATGATGATCTGTATAGTGTATATCTATATAGACATGTGTATTTCTAAAATTTGAATAAAAAGTATTTAAAAAAAGAAGAAGTAAGTTCCACTGTATTTGGGTTCGGGGGTTTTATTTCCAAGTACATCTACATAGGATTGCAGTCTTAATCAAAGGGCAGGCATGCAGTTCTTATTCTAGATTTCCAAGGGAGAAGATAGCATATGCGTATATATTATTTAATGCTAACATGGTATAAATGAAGGTGTGAAGGGCCATATTCTCCACACAGTAGCTTCCCTGGAGTAGGGATGATGGGAAACCTCCAGTCCTATAGATGCTGTTGGACTACAACTCCTTCATAATTGGGCCATGCTGGCTGGGACTCATGGGAGGTGTAGTTCAACAGCATCTAGAGGATTGGAGGTTCCCCACCCCTGCCCTTGAGTCATCTCCTTTTGATCTCAACAAAAATGTCAGTTTCATCTGAATTTATTGCCATGTCTACTTTGATATGCAACACTGCACAGTATTTGCAAGCTCTATAACACCCAACATACATTTAAAGAAGCAACAATAACACTAGAAACGGGTGCACAGTGTAGGCTGTTGCAAAAACATGCAGTAACAGACACCAGTGAATTAGATTTTTTGCTGTATTGAAGGCATCAAGTTCCTTGCAACTAGGATGGTCCTTGGAGATAATTCAGTGATTTGTGTAGCATGAGTAAGGGTAGCCACCACAAGGGGCTTCATAAGGTCTTATGTTTGCTACCCATGGCATTATGTTATTATATAAATACTGCTCAGTAGGGTTTCTTTTTGCTTTTTTAAACCTCCAAGGTACCAAATGACTTCAAGATGCTAAATGTCTTATTGCCTCTTGAAAAATGAATGAATAAATCAACAAGAAAAATAGTTTCAAAGAGTCCTTTGGCTCTGAAGATAGTTTTAATTCTATGTATAAAGTTAATATTTCATGGTACTCAGCAGTGATGTTGAAGTAAAACACATTTATCCTTTGGGGAGATCCCTAGCTGATCAGTCACTTGCAGACGAGCCATAAAGCAAGGTCCGTGGATGCCAACGGCAAGCCTGACATTGAGGCAAGATGCTTCTAGAATGGATGGGCATTAAACTTTCATTTAAAAACACCACCACACATATACATATTCAGTTGAGGCATATGGTTCTAAATAGGCCCAGCAACAGCAATTGACCAGGTTGGGCAGTGGCTCAGGGCCTTAGAGGTCCAGAGGAACATGTGAACCAGCCATGCAGTCACTTCCCGCCCTCCTTGCTGAGGCCTCAGACAGCTGTTTTAGTGGTGAATGAGTGGCAGTGACTGTTTCGAATGGGAGCCAAACTTGGTTCCCATTCACAGTGGCCATCTCTCCCTTTCCATCTTAATTTATCCAAAATGCAATGCCCAGCTCTAGGGATCTATTAAATCTTTCCATAGACTTACAGGCCTAGATGTTCCATTTTGGATTTACCCAAAATTGGTGTGTGCATTTAGGATAAATTAAAGTAGCATGTGGTCACCACAAATGGGAACAGAGTTTGACTCCCATTAAAAAATAGCCCCAGCACTGACCCACTGCTAAAAAAAGCTGCCTAGGGGTTCAGCAAAGCTTGGTGAGTGATGTTGCTGCAGCCTTGGCAGCAACAGCAGTGGCAGAAGAAGAAAAATACTCTGCATTGGGGGTATGTGTTGGGGATGCCACCCATTGGCAGTACCCTGAAGTCTGGCCCCAGCCCTGATTTTAAGCCATCACTAGCTCATGCTCTGAATAATTTGTCTGGAGATCTGATAGGCCTGTCTCTGGGCTGGTTCATCATACCTCTGACTACTGGGTGCTCCGAATACTAGAAGCAATTCTTAACTTCCTGCATGTTTAATATTTGTGTGGCGCTGTGGGTTAAACCACAAAGCCTAGGACTTTCCAATCAGAAGGTCGGCGGTTCGAATCCCCACGACAGGGTGAGCTCCCATTGCTCGGTCCCTGCTCCTGCCAACCTAGCAGTTTGAAAGCACCTCAAAGTGCAAGTAGATAAATAGGTACCGCTCCGGCAGGAAGGTAAACGGAGTTTCCGTGCGCTGCTCTGGTTCTCCAGAAGCGGCTGAGTCATGCTGGCCCCATGACCCTGAAGCTGTATGCTGGCTCCCTCGGCCAGTAAAGCGAGATGAGCGCCATAACCCAAGAGTCGGCCACGACTGGACCTAATGGTCAGGGGTCCCTTTACCCTTTACTAAATCCCACTCCATTCATGGGAATGGAGAGGATGTTCAGAACTGAGCTGCAGCTAGACTGTTTTCTTTGACTGCTTCTGCCCACCCCATTTCTCCTTCTGATGTCTGCTGTATTTCTTCCTTTGCCCATTTGAATAAATCCATCTCAGAGGTCTCATGCCTTTGCTTTGATGCACCTGTCAACACTGTTTTCTTCCCGAGGGTGTCATAATGCAAATCAGACGGTATTACAGCGTGACTAATGCATGGGTGCATTCCTGAGTGTGCTGCACTCCATTTCTTCCATCTCTGCTTATTAGGTGAGCGCTGATAATGTTTTCAGCCTGACACACTTAATGATAAATGGAGCTTTTATTACCATCAATGGAGGCATGTTTATTTTCAAGGTGCTTCACCTTCATAAATTAATAAGCTTCACTGCAGTTTTTATAATAAAAGCGGTGGATATTTCTTTAGCATTTCCTGAATAAAATACACATCTATCTACATGTTCCCAAATACCTCCTCCTCCAGTCCCCATGTTATTGATTTTCGGAGTCCAGTTCAAAGTTCTGATGTTGAATGTATGTCCTTCCATGGCTCAATGCTTGAAGGATTTCTACTGCCCAGACACTGAGATTCCACAAAAGGAGGGAGAAGATTTCCTGTATGGTGTTCTCTGCTGGCACAACCCCATATGTGGACTTCAAAAGGCACCTTAATTAAGAGTACTACAAGGCATGGAACAGGAAACCCATGAATCTCCAAATGAAGGAAACTCACTGCTCACAAGGTTCACTATAAAGAAAGGGGGGAAAGGACACAGGATTAGCCTCCTGGTGCCATGCCCCAGCTAATGATGTTATACTTACAAACAACTCAGCGGAAGCCACTGACACAATACTGTACTAGTGTTTCAACCTACTGTTCACAAAGTTGTTTCATGCAATGGCAATAGCAGGAGCAGAAGTTATGGTGATTACACAGTGCATCCTAGCAAACTTTTCAAAACAAAAATTACAGTAACAGGAAAATAGAAGCAAACCTTTGGGTGGATTTTCTTATGGTAAGTTATCAGAATGACAGTTTGGACTATGTTTACTCCTTATAAAGCCAGCCAGCCAGCCAGCCATAAGCTACAACAGAAGATAAGTAAACAATTAAGAATAATTACAAAAAAAATAATATTTACAATAGCATGCAATCTTATTTATTTACCACATTATGAGCAAGTAATAAACTGTTTTGGGCTTTTGCAGGTGCCAAAGCAAATCTTACAAGAAGCCAAGAGGAAATCAGTTCCATGCAACTCAGACCAACTGGCTTTCCCCTCAAGAGGTGAGTCTAAACATTTAGTTCTGATCACAGAGAAGACTGGGCAATGTAATTATTAATGTGGTACATCCTCCACAGAGCCACTGCCACAAGAACAGAATCCCAAATCCTAGGATATTACTGTTCTAGCAGATCTATAGGGCTGAGGTGCCAGTTATAATTAATACAGAATTATACAAATAGATGTAAACAAATGAGATAAATAGAGCTTTGGGATGATGAAGCATGTCTCCTGTGTTCTACAGGCTGCATTGCCAACATGGCTGTTTCCATTATCTGCTCTGTCTCCTGCAGATAAATTAGAAGCAAGCAGTAATCCACAAATCAATAATATACTAGGCTAGATTGCACTATCTTCAGAAGAAGAGAAGTGCCATGATTATTTTTTCCGACCACAGGATAACCCCCAAAATGATACCGAAAAGGTATGATCATGAAAACTAGAGTGGAGAGTTTTTCGAAAGAGCTGCTCATTTATCTTTTAGAAGGGTCTTTAATTCTGATTTTTCATTAAACTGATGCAGTATTTTTCTTTTCTTTTTTTAAAGCAGGGGGCAGGGACAGAGAAGGAGAAGTTACAGAATACTCTAGATTTTGGGCTCTTAGCCCTTTGCTTAACAATATTTCAAAGCTTTACAGATCAATTGTATGCGCACAATGGAGAGCTGATAAAGAGAGCATTAATTGTTGCACACTGAACAGGTGAATATGAGCACAACAATTGCAAACCAAGAGGCTGGTAGAATTAAGCAGACATTTTTAAAAGCACCGAGTCTCTTTCAATGCAAACTTTTTTGCTTAAAGAATATTTACAACATTGTTATTTTCCCTTCATGAGCAAAGAAATCAAGCATGAATTATGGCCAACTTTGAAGGGCAACTTGGTATCCCATCTTCCAAGTGCTGGTACAAAAAGTCAGACTCACAAGCAAAAGGAAGACTCTAAATGCCACCATAAAAAACCCAAATAGATTTTCAACAGCAAGTCAAACTGAGATAGTGTTAGTAATTAAGAGTGTCTGCAGAGTAAGCAATTTGCCTGGGAGGAAATAACCTCCGCTACATATTATTTGCATACAGTATGGGGAACATGCTAATTTCTTTGTAAGCAGTCATGTTTTCAGCTTTGGTATACTGTCAGACACTAAATGATACAGACGTATATGAATGCTGACCCAGCAAATATTAAGGTATTCATTTACTAAAGTAAGGTAGAAGTTGGGATAAAGGTGGGTTGTAGTTCTTCTTCTATTATTTTCCTGCTGAATTAAAGCCACCCCATGAGTCCATGACAGAGAAGGCGACTCAGATTCAGATCTTTCATACTGAAGCCCAGTAGTCATTCTTTTCTGAATCACATTGGTTCTCATTGCTACTTCATGGCTACCAAGTACATTGCATACATCCCAATTTTCCCAAGAGACTAATTCCAGGGGTAGCATTGTACAGACAAGGGGAGCAAACCAACACCTAGGCTCACAAACAAACAACCTACTCTTGATGTACCCCAAAGCTCATTCTTGCAAGCCAGCTGCAAAACTTGTACTTGATATTTTCCTCTTCACTGGTTGCATTTGTAAGTTCCGAACTGTTTCTCTTCAACCCACAAACACACATTTGCAAGTAAGTGGGGTGTTCCCAGTAGCTAGTAGCTGCTAGCCATCAAAACCCATCCATGCTCATTCAAGCAACCATCTAGCCATCAATGCAAGTGGAAAGAATATCGTCAGACATAAACCATGCAAAAACCTAGCAAAAATGTCATTTTGCCCATCCAAACAGGATACCTACAACAATATTTTCAGGCCCACACTTGCTTTCTCATTGTGCTGTGAGTACCAAAATGGAAACCATACATATTTAAATGACCGAGCAATCCATAATAAAATATAGTCTTCTCAATTAATAATGTCACAGCCTCTTGAGCTCAGCAGCAACTTCACAAAGCACTTCTCTGCCATGCACAAATAGACACACACACACGAGAGAGAGAGAGAGAGAGAGAAAGAGAGAGAGAGAGAGAGAGAGAGAGACTTATACACAAAAGGAGAGTAGCAAGGGCTCTTTACTTAAAAGTACACTGAAGCTTGAATTTTGTGCATTGAATTTGAGAAGCCTTGTCAAAACTGAGATTGGATTCCCTCGTTGTAGACATCCTTTGTCTAGAATCAAATGAGATAATAAACTAAGATAGATGAAATATATTGGCTGCATAAAGAGCCTCCATCTTTAAATAAAAGAACCATAATTTTCTCAACACCTAGCTAAATGATGCATTAAACTATTTAAAAATATACACATTTAGTAATATTAATACCACAAGTTAAATTATAGCTGTACTTATGCTTGGTGATACCCATGAGACATATTTAAGCCTAAATTACTGCCTGCATTTCCTTTGCTGAATACTGTGTTCTTTTTTAAAAAAAACAACAACCCACAAACACCCATATTATCAGTACTCTCACGCATACATGCATTATTTTATTTATATTTTATTTTATTTATATTCCACTGTTCAAACCATGCTCAAGGCAGCGTACAGCATGAAAATATGATACATAACTAACACATAAGACAAGTAGTCATAAACAATAATAAAAAACTAAAAAAATACACAGAGAAACTGAACAGTTTCCACCTAAATCACAAAAAGATCTAAAATAAGGATACAGAAAACCAACAACAGCAAACCCCCACCAAACACACCAACCCAAAAAGCGGGAGTCAGTCAGGGCCCAGCCCCACCAGGCCAGGTAGAAAAAGGCCTGCAAAACAGGGAGCAGGACTGACAGCCAATATGCTCTCAGAAATACGAGAACTGTCTTTTTTAGCTAATAGACTGCTGAGTTTGAGGCACTAAATATGCTTTATATTGAGCACATACTTGATGGATGGGATGATTGAATACCTCAGAAAAAAACCTATTACTTTAATCAAATTCTGTCAGTCAGGTAGTGGACACCTTGTATACATTTTTCTTAACAGATCTGTGACCACATAATACAATTTGAACTTGTTTGATTTGATACTAAAGCTGTATACACACCCTTGTTTATTCTGCATCCAGTGCACACCCACTGCTGGTTTGGGAAGTGATGTACACACACCTTTAGCCACAATTCATTCTATCCTGTATCTATCCTGTCATATATTTTTTTAAAATACAACTTTTTCAGACGTTTCCCCACAAACCAACTTCGATCCAAATTTGGAATTTTGGGGGGGGGCAACCTAGCTGCATTTTTATCTGGTAGATTTATTCTTCTGATCCTGGAGTTGTTCTGGATTGCTCTCTAAAACCATGAGCCCAGTTGATTGCTGGCTACTGATACCTGCCGACTACTGTTGTTTTAATAACCTTGCCTGAAAAAGCCATTTCCTTACTGCTATTCCAAGCAGAATATTATTATGTGTATGGTAGTTCCTCGCACATAAGAGTGTGGCCAACTAAGTTCTACACTGAGTAGAGCCACTGAAGTGAACAGACCTAAGTTAGTCATGGCCATTAATTTTAATTGGTCTACTCAGAGTACGACTAATGTTGAATCTATTCAACAATCTATTATTTTCCTCTCCCTTTCAGCTTTCTGGTGGTATTTCTCATGACATGCACCATGCTGGTGAAACAGCTAAACTGGTAGAGGACAGATGTTCCAGATCCCACGCTGGCAAACATCTGGCTCATTCTGACAGAGATCTCTCTCTATAATATATATAATTCAATTGAGTTAACCCACTACAACAGAACAAGGCTGTGCAGACAACAGAACAGATTCAAAGTCATGATGTATTAGTTTTGGAAGGTTTTCAGACTGGTGTTTTGGATTATTTTTTTAAACCATTCTTTTGTCTACAAAATGTTTGCTGTTCATAAAGCATCATTTCCCCTTCCCTGCCTCCTCATACAAGAACTAAATGGATTAATGAGTGCTTTCCCTTTATTTACCAGACAAAAATCCATGTTCTTTAATAACGGAATGTAAGGAAGATTTATGGACTACTCTGAGCTTCCTTTTGAGCAGCCAATTCAACAATGACTCATTCATGAAGAATCTTCTTTCACAGACTGGAGTGTGCTATGCTGTACATCTATGCAGAGGTAAATCCAAAACAGAATTTCACATTTTCATTGTCATAGCAAATGAGCCCAAGAAAAATGTATGTTGATTGTAAAATAAAATGCCCCACCTTTCATGGAAAAAGAGAGCATAGTGGTTAGAGTGTTGGGCTATGACCTGAGAGACCAGGGTTCAAATCCTCACTTGGCCACGAAGCTCAATACGTGACCTTGCACCAGTGACATACTCTCAGCCCAACCTACCTCACAGGGTTGTTGAAAGGATAAAATGGGGAAAATGATGTAAGCCTCCTTGAGCTCCATGGAAGAAAGGTGAGATACAAATATGATGATGAAGAAGCAGAAGAAGATAGTTCTGTTTGCAGTTTATGGGGGACATTCTGACAAGTTTTTTTGGGCGGGAAGAATTAAAAAGGGAGAGCTGTTGTTGCTGTTGCAGTTGTTGTTAAAATGGAGTTTGGCTGCCACCACAAGTTTTGCTTGGCCACCATTTTCCCCCAGACAATACCTCTGGAACAGCACATAGCATCATTCAAAGTGAGGGAATCTTTGATCCACTGATAGGATTGTCACAGCAACCAAGTACTTTTAAGCAAGCAGACAAGGGTTGGGGTAGAAGGATATTTGTTATACTTACCCGTTGCATTTTTAGCTGTACATAATAGGTGTGTGCTTCAGAATTTAATGTGCAGAGGTCTTAATATTACTAATTAAAATCTAGTACATCAGTGCACAGCAAAAAGTCTTTAATCACACACTAACTGGGCTGGGGAAGCAGAGAGAGTGTAGGCAACATCTATTAAAATATAAACTTCATGCTCATGAAGCAACTGATTGCGAGAGCAATGGCTAGAAGACATGCAAAACACTTTTACTTTTTCAAAACAATAAAAAATGGGGTGTTTTTCAGACTTTTCCACCATTCAGAATTGCAACTGGACGACTATGTTGTGTTATGTACATCCAGTGCTTTTTTTCTAAAAAAAAAAATGTTTAGGGGTACTCTCATTTTCCTACTCATATTGAAATACTGCCCCTCAATGAGGCCAAACTTAGATTCACAAAATGTTTAGGGGTATACGTACCCCTGTGTCCCCCCAGAAAAAAGCACTGTGTACATCTTCAGTGTTTGGGCATTGATCCCACTGAGGGACCAGAACTTATTTTCTGGTTCTGTACTGAGACCATAACAACTTAAGCAGGAAAAGGTGCAGTACTTGCTTTCTGTATCTGGAGTGAGGGTATCTGTGTGCTAGGTTCAACAACACCAGAGCATTTTCCAGCTATTAACACACACTGATGGTGCCTTCTCTGCATACATAATATGGTCATGATCAGTGACCAACATCCTAATTCATGATTCACACTCTGTGAGTGTGTCTGTGGGTGTTTTTACAACTAATGTTTGCTACTGATTCAACTTGTAGTTTGCTGCTGATTCAACTTGTAGAAGTACACAAATGCGTCACTATGTTAGCCCTGTTGCAGACGTCAACCAACACAAGAGTGAGTGCCACAAAATCACTCTCCCCACTGAGTAATTGGTTAGACAAATAGCTCAAAAATCTTCTGATCAACTTAAAAGGTATCTCCATTTAAATTAGGCAACTATTTTTTACTTTTGATGTAAGAACTGATAAAAGCTATAGGTGGCAG
The DNA here is from genome assembly GCF_951804945.1 of Podarcis cretensis. Classification (NCBI taxonomy): domain Eukaryota; kingdom Metazoa; phylum Chordata; class Lepidosauria; order Squamata; family Lacertidae; genus Podarcis; species Podarcis cretensis. The sequence goes on from NC_137181.1 coordinate 24,504,766, forward strand.
ATTATTGGAGGGAAAACACTTTTCTCTCAGCCAGGAGGGAATCTCTTTTTTTAAGAAAATGCCTGCTGCAGCACAGGCAGGCATCAGGTAAAAAGGCCAAATAACACTTTTTTTTCTTCAAAACTATTGTTTTATTCACATACAGGTGTATGCAGATTTAATCAGTTAATGAAATCCATTTACTGTAATTTGCTGGATTGGTTGACAACCCTAATGATAACAAAATCAAACCCTGATAATGCATCGTTAGGGATTTGTGTACATATCCCAATTATTGTTCCACAAATACCTGCCAATCAATTTCAATAGGAATGTAGATTTTAAAGTAGCACCTTGATCCCTGATGTTTGGGACAAGACTTTTGAGCCCAAGTGCAAATCTGCTCTAATTTAATTCCTATCAAGCTAGCAAAAGTATACAATAACAAAAATGTCAAATCTGATTATCAGATTTCTTTCTCTTTCCATTGGACTCTAGCATGGATCAATTCTAAAACAGTTAAAAAGGATTCCATGGAAGTTTAATATTTTCTTCTGTAAAATCAATGGCAGGTCATAACCTAAGCATACTGTTTTGGCTGAGATCTGCAACCCATTCAAATTGCATTTCTTGTGTCAAATGAAATGGGGCCCTTTTGAAGTTAGCTTTTTGTAAGTACACTTTGTACTTACAGCAAAAATTACAAAAACAAACTCCTATTATGACAGCAATGTGTACTCTAGTATACAATAAAATTAATCCATTTATATGCTACACTGATTGTATTATTGACACCAAATTATTCATGGTGGTTAAAAAAGGATGAGGTGTCATGAGGAGCTTCAGACACGGTGAGTGGGCATTAAAATTGGAAATGCATTTCAGTGTAACCATGTAAAATGATTTACATGTGGGCAACCCCCCCCCCCAACTTAACATAATACATGAATGGGGTTTGCACTAATTAGGAAAAAAAAAATTGGGATAGCTTGATTGAAATGTTGACTGCCATCTAAGGAGATCTGCCTAATGGTAGGGCTGGAACTGGTGATAAAGAGGATTGACTTAGCAATCAGCATACAATGTTCACCAATTTGAGACATGAGTAGGTGTGGTAATTCATCAGTACAGTGGTACCTCGGGTTACATACACTTCAGGTTACAGACTCCGCTAACCCAGAAATAGTACCTCAGGTTAAGAACTTTGCTTCAGGATGAGAATAGAAATCGTGGTCCGGCGGCGCAGCAGCAGCAGGAGGCCCCATTAGGTTAAGAACAGTTTCAGGTTAATAATGGACCTCTGGAACGAATTAAGTACTTAACCTGAAGTACCACTGTATCTCCATTGTTTTAGATAGTTAGCAATGATCTACCATAAAGGGGGATCAGTGGCCAACTTCTGTACCTTCAGATGTCACCTGGTTATGCCAACAATGTATTTTGCCACACAAACTGACCTGCTCATTAATAATCAGGCTTCGTATAAGAATAAATTAGGTGCCATATCCAGCAGTAAATAAGTGAGAGGTTGTACCACTGAGATGAACTGCATATGGATGTTTCATGCCCATTCATGCTTTTTGTGGAGCGCCTTGCAATCCCTTTTTGTTTTAACTACCCTGAATAAGTGGGTGTCACCAGCAAACTTGGGCACTTCACTGCCTCACCCCTAACTCCGGGTCATTTATGAACAAGTTAATACCTTAATTATCAAGCTGTAACCCAACTGAATTGCCCCATAACTCTCACTAATAGGATGGAAATATTTGGACTATCATTTGTTGGGTGTGGATTACTGCCAAAGCTATCATCCAGTAGGTATTTCTTGCCAGTGCGAGTCATCTGCTCTGTGCTAAATTAAACATGTATTACTGCTTGAATTGATTCAATGTGAATTGGCAGGGCTAGCTCTGCACTCTGAGACAGAAAAGACATTAAATATTGGTCCTGGGATTTAATGTACAATGCACAGAGGAGGCATGACATTTAGCAAGTGATAGATACTCACTCCTTCCCATTTTTGCTTATGTTGCACTGGCAGCAGGACCGATTTATATTAACTAAAGCTGACTAACTACTGAAGAGAAAGTATCTTAGGAATATACATATCATAAATGAAGTTGTTTCAGCCATTCCTGACCCAATGCTAATCACACATACTCAACAACTAAAACCATTACTCCACACTGGAGGGTGGGTTTTCATTTTGCATGCAAAACTCCCTGTAAGAAATGCATATGCCATGGAATACTCGCTTGAGATTTAGGAATCTCTAGAATCTCCAATGGCTCTTGAATAAAAAATCACATGGCAAAGCTAATAGGAAAACAGGACATCTCTTAGGGCATGGGTAGGCAAACTAAGGCTCGGGGGCCGGATCTGGCCCAATCGCCTTCTAAATCTGGCCTGCGGATGGTCTGGGAATCAGCGTGTTTTTACATGAGTAGAATGTGTGCTTTTATTTAAAATGCATCTCTGGCTTATTTGTGGGGCCTGCCTAGTACTTTTACATGAGTAGAATGTGTGCTTTTATTTAAAATGCTTCTCTGGGTTATTTGTGGGGTATAGTCTGGCCCCCCACAAGGTCTGAGGGACAGTGGACCAGCCCCCTGCTGAAAAAGTAGTCTGACCCCTGCCTTAGGGAAAGGGATAACTTCTCTCCTATAGCTTCACTCCTATTGCATCCAATGTCAGGAGGGATGTGGGGGGGTTAGATTTGTCACCCAACCATTTGTCTCAAACGTTACTCTCAAACCCACTGCTTACTATCTGTCACATAACTCCCAACTGCAATTCTAAAATCCTAACCTAAAACCCTGGCATTGTCTTTTTAAACTAACTCTCAGTTGAGGGAGGGAATGAGTAAGCCCACTCATTTGCAAATGAAAGTTGCCCTTGATCCTAAACATTCATTGCCCCCAGACTATCAGCTCATGTAAGAGGCTAGTCCTGGCTTAATTAGCTTTTGATGCATGTTGATTCCAGAGGGCTCAAGGCATCTAGTACACAGTTCAAATACACACATGAGTCTAGCAACCAGTTTTAACACTTGGTCTAAGCCTTAATTTAATTCTAACACATAGCTGGATCTGGAATTTAGGGTGTCTTGCACCCGCAAACAGTATTTTAATGCTTGTGTAATTGTATTTTATACTTGTAAACTGCTTAGAAGGCTATTTAATGCTGCTGCTGCTGCTGCTGGTGGTGGTGGTGATGGTAGAAGCTCTGTTGGCATATTCTTCACCAGAAACTGCAAAGCTAAATACTAACTTGGATGACAAATAGTTTAAATAAGGACTTGGGTTTGCTTTGCAGTAATATTTCCAATGTTCTTGTTCTTTAGCACAGAAATGTTAAACATTAAGGTGTTTATCTTTATAGCTGTAACACTCTTCTCTTTTTTAGAAAACTCAACCTTTTTCCTTTTTAATAATAAAAATAATAATGCTTTCTCAATGTGACAAACATTTAGCTACCCAGAAATACACATACCATACTTTTCCATCTATAAGACGCCCCCTTGTATAAGACACTCCCTCTTTGGGGGGGCTCCATATTAAGAAAATGAGGGGAGATGGCCCAAAGTTATTGAGTCTCTCCCCCAATGCAGCTGTGGTCAGGAAACACTCCCAGATTGTTTTCTGCGCACAGTGACATGGGGGAAGTTGCACTCCCACCAGTCATCCGGTTTGCAGCAGCGCAACCTCCCCTGATGCCGCCGTGCACGGGAAGTGATCCAGGGAGTGTTTCCCATGCACAGCGGCATCGGGGGAAGTTGCGGTCCTGCCAACCATCCGGTTAGTGGGAGCGCAACCTCCTCCAATGCCGCCGCATGTGGGAAATGACCCAGGGAGCGCTAGCTGCGCGCAGCAGCATCGGGGGAAGTCGCACTCCTGCCAACGAGCTGGCTGGCAGCGCACAGCTTCTCTCCCCCCCCATGCAGCTGTGGGCAGGAAACACCCCCCAGATCGCTCCCCGCTCGCTGTGGCATCAGGGGAAGCCGCTCTCCCACCAACCGATGCCACTATCCGTGTATTGGATGACCCCAGTTTTTTGACATGATTTTTGAGTCAAAAAACCCCGTCCAATACACAGAAAAATATGGTATTTCCAGTCACCTCAAAGCAAAACTGGTTCAGAGGGAAGGGATTGAATCAATCTCTTATTTCTCTGGTGGTGAGGAATAATATTTCTCCTTTGCCTCCCTTTATATAGAGACTTGCTGTTTGTGGTGTTTTTATAAAAACCCTAACAATTCTCTGTGTTGCTATAACACAAGTGCAGGTCCCTGGATTCTTAAAAACTAAAAATTTTAAGCTTTCTGCTACACTGCAGGTAGCTACCCTAGAAGGAAGTGAATTAATTCTTCTCACTGGTCTCCTAAAACTTTTGCCCTTTCTCTAAGCATTCTCAGAAGGCAGGAACCGTTTTTCAAAAAGAGTCACGCAAACAAGCAGAAGGGCATGGCCGTGGATTAAATATTGCATCTATATTAGAAAACTGCTCTGCTGTAATGAAATCAGGAAAATTAAATGGAAGGGTGGATCAAAATCATTATAATCTATCTGTTTATCTGTTACCTCAGTCAAAATTCCTATTTTGGAAGCCAGCAAAGTAAAGAGCAGGGATAGGGAAACTCTGGACTTCCAGATGTTGTTAGACTACAACTCCTATCATCCTTGACTATTGGCCATGATATCTTGGGCTGATGGGATTTGTAGTCCAACAATCAGGGATTACATAGGACTAGGGAGACTCCGGTTGTTCAAATTCCTGCCCAGCCTCTCTCCGCCCAACCTATCTCACAGTGTTGTGAGGATAAAGTGTGGAGAGGGGAACCATGAGCTCTGTGTTGCTCTAAGTTCCTCAAAGGACGGGTAGGATAAAAATACAGTAGAATAGAACAAAACATTTTGTCATAGGAATATGGTAGTTTGACTAACAAATTACATTTTTATATGTAAGCCTATATTTTAAATTAACTGCTACACATGTGAAGTGTGAATGTGACAAATATGTGGTACACTTATCAAGGAGCTATCATTGGCCAACAGCATAAAAATCTTACCTATTACCACTGCACAAATGACTGAGCTGAAGATGGGCGAATCTGTCAACATTGTTTTTTCTCAGTTTCTCCTTTTTCCAATCAGATTTGGTTCACCCCATTGAAATATATGTCTGCATTTTCATTAATATCCATTAAAAGTCTGCATGAAAATTCATGTTTTGGGGGGTCTCAGTATTTGCATTTTGTATGAAATTTTGCCTAGAATATATGAATTTCTCAAGCCATTTCCCCCTAATGGAAGACATTTTTTGTATGTAACTTTCTCTAGTATAGATCTCTTTGTATACACTTTTGCAATAATATATTTTTACACATGTTCCTTGATTGAAGGACTGCATTGCAAAGTTTGGAGAAATGAGAATTTCAAAGGAGAGCAGTGTTTAGATTTGTGTATTAGTTTGGGACCTGTACATTTGGTAGGTTCGCATTAAAATGCAGCTGCTGAGTATTAAGACATCATCCACAATCTGATACTAAACCAGAGATGGAAAAAAGGAAACCCCTTTGAAATATTCCTAAAGACTGGAAATCACAGAATAAGTGTGTTGTGGGTACAGAAAGCATAGTTAAATTATTTTGAGTACCGGTAAATTACAGGCTGTGAGGTATTTGCTTTGCTTTCCTCTGAATGCTGGTGCTGAAGGGTTGAATTCAAATGAAAACTGTAAATACAGCAACCTGAACAGTAAGAGGATAGCTGCTTTCTTTGCCAGAAATTTGTAGGAGGAAGTGTTTGCAGGGATACCTGATGTGTTTGTGCCATCACAGGCTTTGTGTCACCCTGTGTACAAAATGAGAGGGTGTCCCAGAATCCACCCTACTGTTTTAGAGGATTGTGGGGGCACTTTAAGAGCTTGCAAGAAGCAGCAAAAGAGTATGGGCTTAAGACGGTGCATTTGGTAAAAAAGGTAAAGGTACCCCTGCCCGTACGGGCCAGTCTTGACAGACTCTGGGGTTGTGCGCCCATCTCACTTAAGAGGCCAGGGGCCAGCGCTGTCCGGAGACACTTCCGGGTCACGTGGCCAGCGTGACATCGCTGCTCTGGCGAGCCAGAGCCGCACACGGAAACGCCGTTTACCTTCCCGCTGGTAAGCGGTCCCTATTTATCTACTTGCACCCGGAGGTGCTTTCGAACTGCTAGGTTGGCAGGCGCTGGGACCGAGCAGCGGGAGCGCACCCCGCCGCAGGGATTCGAACCGCCGACCTTTCGATCGGCAAGTCCTAGGCGCTGAGGCTTTAACCCACAGCGCCACCTGCGTCCCATTTGGTACCCATGCACCTGGGTGCATTTGGTACCCATGCACCTGGGTGCATTTGGTACCCATAGAGAAATCTCCTAATGGGCCACTCTTGGTGACATGATTGGGTCCATGAATATAGCCCATAGAATGTGGGCTGCCGTGAAACACAACTTAAAATGGTAGGCTCTCTCAACCATTTGTACAGCAGTTTCTGAACTTCCTGTGCTACAAGAGCCCTGTGTGACCTTTGGGCATGGTCACAAAAAACTAATTTGTAAAATAGCAACAACCACAGCAACAACAACAAGAAGATGTGGGTGTTGAGTAGGGTCCCAAATAAGATAATCTCTCTACATTTTGTACTGTCGCGGGAGAACTGCCAAATCTGACAGCCCTACTTGGTAACTGGTTATATAGTGCATTTTGGTATTCTTAAATCATGTGCCTGAACAAAAGAGAAGAGTGTTACATCCTCCCTTGAATTAGAAAATGCTATTTATAGAGGATTTCTGGAAGTTTTACTGCATGGCTCATTACTCAGGTGTCTTTGTAACAGGTCAGCAAAAACGTACATCTTGCACACACAAAATGCAGTCCCGCAGAAACTAACAAGATAGCGAGATACCATATTATAGCCATTTGGGGGCCATAAGAGGGAGGGAAGAGGATAGTTTGAGAGAAAGCTTTGGAAATGATGATACTTCATAAGCCAATAATGTATTTCCAGACCATCATCACACTTACGGTTTTGTGTGGGTGGGTGGGGGATTCCACAAAACATGTTTAGTAGTTGATTCCTAGTCTGAAATACATCTTCCATGTCCAAGAAGACTTCAGCATTCTTAAAAAGCAGATTCTAGGCAGCTATTGCATGCAAGAAGGTTTCTGTCAGAAAATGAAATTCTTACTCAAATGAGAACTAAACGCAACCTAGCTCAGGCAAAAATGTGAACAGATTTTTTGCGGGGAGGAGGATAAGAAGCCCTTCACTAAAAACATTAGGACCAACAAATACAAATACACACACACACACACACACACACACACACTGCTTTTAAAGTATTAAAGATACATTTAAAAATCAGATAAGGGGGATAAGGAAATTGCAGGGAAGCTTTGCAAAAAATAAATCATTGCATCTGTACTCGCAGCAGAAGATGCAGGGAAGCTACAAGGACTCCCACAACTGAAGGCATTTTTGTTCTGACAAGCTTTCGCAGTGTGTGGAAAGTAGACAGAGAAGTCCCCCCACCCCATAACACTAGGATTTGGGGTCATCTGATGAAACTGAATGGAGGAAGATTCAGGAGAGACACACAGTAATTTGCTGCCATAAAGGCCCTGCTGGATCAGATCAAAGACTCATTTAGTACAGCATCCTGTCCTCATGGCTAGCTTGAGGTTATGGAAAGTCTACATGGCAGACTGAGTGAAATAGCGCTCTCCCCACTTGTGATGTGGTGAAGACTGCAAATTTAGATGGCCTTGGGCTGATCCAGAAGGCACCCTCTTATGTTCTTATGAAACTTTACTATATAGCCTTACGTTTGCTAAACAGCTTTCATTAGAAAAAGTCTACTCCTTTCAGTAGGCTGGTGAAATTAGTTAATTGGCCTTTTGCTACAAACTTCGTAGTGACTGGAATTTTTGAGTCAGGCAAAGCTACGGTTTAAGAGAAAGTGAAGCAACCTTGGCAACAATTAAGCTTTCTATTCAAAGCAGATAAGGTAATGGCCAGATGGGGGAAAAGAGAGGTGCAATAAAACTAAGAGGGTTAACTTCTGAATATTCATTGTTCTTCCCAATCAAATGAAATATCGCACAATGTACAGATTTGTAGACTCGCCTGGTGTTAAGACGAGAATGTTAAAACAGCTTTCAATCTTCTCCTGAGGTAACAGCACATGTGAGAGGGGAAATCGTTATTTCCATGGACTTTTTGATTCAGCATGCATGTATATATTTAATTTCAGAGATGATATCATAACTCCATTTTCCAGTCATCTCATGATAAAGTGGATAATATAGCACACTGAAGTCTTTATTCTCCCTCCAGAAAAGTGTTATTAAAGTTGAAAGACACATTCCAGAAAAGGAAATAAAAGCCCTAAAGCAGGGCTTCCCAAACATGGTTCACCAGCTATGGTTGGACAACAGCTCCCTTCATCCCTGACCACCGGTCCTGTTAGCTAGGGATGATGGAACTTATACTCCACAAACATCTGGAGACCCGGCTTTGGGAAATCCCACCCTAAAGAATGGTTTGAAATAGGGAAGTGGGAGGGGGGTCTCCTGAGGAGAGAGCTGAGGGCTAGATGGAAAGGCCTGGAAGGCTATATTCAGCCCCCAGGTCTAAGGTCCCTCATCTAAGAGAAATCATATCTCAAATCTGCAATAGTTAATCATTGAGAAAACCCAGCATCTTACACTACTAGTGCTTGATCTGAGCTAGTGCTGTTTAATGTTTAAAGCCCAACAGTGAACTGCAAATGGTGTTTAATGAATTTTTAAAATTAGTTTTGATCATCTGCAAAGGCCATTAGTGCAGGCTGGTGCAGATGCTAAACTCAGGGAAGACTGGACTATGGGAGACCAGACCTCAGCTATCATCGGTCTCTAAGCCATAGCTCAGTTTTGCACTTAAAATTGAGGAGTGCAGATTTGCTTCCCAAAGTGGGCACAGAAGATGCCAGGATTTGGAGCTACCAACTGAATCTCCTTAAATAGAAAAACTGACCTAGTATTGGTCCCAAAAATGAAATTTTCAGGTGTCTGAATGCAAAGAGAATGCAAAGTAGATCTGCATTCTTGGTTATAAAAGATATCAGTTGTCAAATGTTATAGGAAAGAAATAAAGAGCACTACAACCCCTACATAAGACGTTTACAACTGTACTCAGTTTTTGAATATATTATTTTCTAGGCTTCTTCCATTATCATGTTCCTCTGACTCAGCATTTTAAAGAGATTGGAATGTAATGAACTTTTGATGAACTAAGATATGGGTGGTTACCTCTAATGAATCATTGAGACAGAAGTTCCTTTCAATGAGAAGCTATTTGTACTAGACAAAATGAATCAAGTTAAAGTTTTAATTGTTATTTCTCTTCCTTTTTCTCAAAAAAGAAAAAGAAAAAGAAGTATAAACCAATCAAGACAGAACTTAGAAAAAGAAAGTTTGACCTAGACTTTGCTAGTAATACTGCAAAAACATCCAGAATGTAAACACCATAGGATGGATCCAGACTGAATTAAGTACTGTTGAAATCCATGGAACAAGTTAGGTGTGGCTTAAATCTTACTGCCTTATTTGGGAAATGAATCCTACCTACTTAATCTGGACCCAGCCTAAGTATTATTATTTTTCATATGTGCAATTTGTCATGAAATTGAACTGAAACACCTGCAATGCTATTCTATAAAAAGAGGTGCCAGAACTTACCATGAACGGCTCCCTTGTAATGGCAATGGTGCTGGAACTGAGTTCCAATGAGTTCCGAATGAGAAAAAGCCCTGCACCTAAGTAAATTCAACTGAGATGAACACTACACCATTCAAATGAACATCCCCCCCCCCCACACACACCTTGTCTTGAGATTACTGGGCCAATGTGAGAAGCCACAAAGAAGCTGTTTCCACACCAGTTGTGGAATTAGAGTTTAATCCCTGGTCACAATCTGCTATTCTAGTACAGACTCTTCCCTACTCAGAAAGTATATCAAATGCATCCATGAACACATTTCTAATGGAGGGAATCCAGAAAATTGCAGGCAGAGTTATGCCCATGCGATGGTTCTTTTTCACCTTCTCCATTCCACTGCGTCCCAGTACATCTCCTAAAAAGCCATTCTCAAGGGTCAAGGGATCCCCTACAGCAGTGTTCTTCAATCGTGGGTCCCCAGATGTTGTTGGGCTACCATTTCCACCATCCATGGCCGTTGGCTAAATTGGAGTTGTCGTTCCACAAAATCTGGGGACCCAAGGCTGAAGACAACAGATGGAAGGAAGCAGAACTAGGAAGCTTCAGCTGGAGAGGGAATGCGGAGGCCCCACATGTACAAAAATGAAGGGCCTTCTCTGAGCCCTGCCCAATGTCAGGAATTAGCAATCCCATTTATTGGCAGATTTAAGCCCTCTTTGGGTATTGTCCAACCCCTTGTTGAACATGGGCGCAAGAAGCAGGGCTATATTGAATGGCTCTGTCCTGGACATTGCACATGGTGTCTTGGTGTCTGCTTATACAGCCGTCATCCCTCAAGAGGGCCTCATGTTCATGCTGTATGTGTAGACATCAGGGAGTAGCACACAACAGCAGGGTTGAAGCTACTCGGCTCCTCACTCCTTTGTTGTTTAGTCTTACCTTCTGCGCATCTACCGCCTCAGCAATCTTGTCATATTTGTGTTCCTTGTTGTTTTACATTCTTGGAGGCTCAGCTCTTTCTTTCAGAGTCCAGGTGTTCGGAAGTGTGCCATAGGACTAACAATCACTTTCTTTGTTATATTTATTGCAAAAGAAAAAGATGTCGGTGTTTGATTAGTGAACCTCTGGAAGATTATTACTGGATTTATTTTACCTCTGGGGAAATACTGGTGTGTTCAGTTTCCACCGTGTTCATTCTTCACGACATCTTTTGTGTGTTTTTTTTAAAATATGCAGCTAACCACAAGCTAGGCATTTTTTGAACTTGAGCAAAGGAAAAATGAGTGCCTCCCAGCTGCTCTAACTGTAAATGTAACAAAAATAATTAAAGGTAATTAAGTGTTGTGTGTGTGCAGAGATTGAGGGGGTAGGTAGCAAGCAACTAAAGCGATTTTGCAAGTAGACAGATCTTATCTATCAATGCTCATCGCTAAAGGGAGAAGAAAGGAAAAGAAAGGAGAAATTATGTGCCTTTCGCTATTGAGGTACAGAAGTGGCTGGCATGCACACATAGTAGCCCTTTTTGTTTTCAGCAGGAGGCAAGCATGGAATGATTTTTCCCAGTTCATATTAAGTGTGGTTCAGGCTGGAGGAACCTGGATTCAAGCCACGTCTTTCAGTATGTGGCTTTGATTACATCAAACTTTTGTACTTGTTTTTCAAAAGGTTGCACAGATATGATAATAATAATCTATCTCTTTTTTTGTTTTTGTTTTTTAAATGTAGCCTGCCTTACCACTGTCCAAGGCACCTTTCATAAGAATTAAAACCACAGTATTAAATGCAATAAAACAATACTGAAATTAAAACTAAAATGGCAGTGCCCTCCACATTCAGGACCATCAGGACATAGCTGACCTCCCATGGTATGTTTGTCAGGGGAAGGCAGGACTGCCTCACTCCTTTTGACAGCCATTTTGTGTTACGACATGCACCTCCATAGCAGCAGCTATTTTGTGACTGGCAGCTCCAGCACTCTCTCAAAATTGTAAAATGTGCCTGCTGATCTGAAAAGGTTGGCGACTCCTGGTGTAGGGACTGGCATGAACAAACATTTCACCTACCATCTCAGAGAACAAGGCTTTCAACCAATTCCTTTGTGAGAAAAGAAACCTTTCCTTTCCTTCAGTTCTTAAGCTCTCGAGGAAGGGGGGGACTGGCACAAAATGCTTGCTGCTGATAATTGTGTGCAGAAAGAAGGCCTCATGACCCAGTGAACATAAGGCAACTGGCCCTCTGCCCTTTTGTTATTTAAAGCTATATTCTAGTGGAGGAAAAACCAGGCTGATAGAAATCAAATTCATTAAGATTCTGTGTCACTGAAATCTTGTCTAGTGATGGCTTTAAATTCTTTTCAGTTTTATCCCCTAAAGACCATTTGGAATGTGACCCTGGCGGCCCACACTTGTCTTCTTCAATCAGGCCCACCTTTCTTGTTATCTGCCACCTGTAGGGGTCTGGCTAAAGTCAAAGTCATTATTTCTGGATCTGAACGTCCTCATGTGGAAAACACACACACACACACACAAAGAGAGAGAGGGAGGGAGACAGAGAGAGACTTCTCTTGCTATTACATGTAGTCGAGCAATACAGGGCATGGGGCATATTTGTATATCTTTAAAGAGATTGTATTGCAGATATATAAATATAAACATGATTTGGGGGTTCTGTTAGTTAAAGAAAAATAGAGGACAAAAGCTTGAGTACAGAGGAGCATATTTATTATATCCAATTCTTTTAAGGAGGATTGTGGTTGCCGGCTAATAGTATCTCCTCCTTGCCCTCACATCAGCCACATTGCAACCCTAAAGTTGGACTGAAGCCCAGGTGAAGGAAAGGCCATATCTCAGTGATAGCATATCGGCTTTGTCACCCAGTGCTGACAATACTGAGCTACCTATATGGACTTAATGGTCTGATTCAGTATAAGGCAGCTTCCTGTTTCCATTTAAACCACCCCATTATGGAGACCATGAGGACTTTAAACTTACGGTAATTTACCATCTGGCTGTTCACTGTGAGAACAAGATCCTGGACTAAATGGACCACTGGACTCAACCCAGAAGTCTATTCTTATGTTCTTATGAGTTAAGAAGGAACTTATTTCAAAGGTTCTAACACCACACTTAATGCTACCTATTCATTCTGTAAGGTTGAGAAGATAGGTGATAGGCAGACAACCCAAGGGATTTTTTTGGTTCCAGCATTCAAAATAAAAACTATGCAAGCTAATATAACTGTCTGGAGTGTAACTGCATCCTGTTGAAGTATGGGATGGAGCCTGTGGAGATCATGCTAATAAGGGCTATGAACTCTGCTCAGGTTGGGTTCCTTCCACACACACTGCAAGTGATGCAAGGCTCAAGTGCATCTCTGCATGTTTATTCTGCATGGGGTAGGTTAGGATGGGGAATCAGTGGCCCTCTGGAAGTTGCTAGACTATAACTCACATCAACCCTAACCATTGATGATGCTGGCTGGGACTGATGGGAGCTGGAATCCAACAACATCTGGAGGGTCACAGTTTCCACATCCCTTGGATAGATAAAGGAAAAAATCTTTCACAAAGATTTTGTAATCTCAGTTGTTAAGAGACGTCTATTCCCCTCACAAAGCTGTGATTCCCAGAGTGTTTTAATAAATTCCTTTTCCCATAGAACTCAGGTATTTTACTGCTTTAAATGCATAGTGCAGATTGGGCTACAACCAACAACTCATACATTGCAGTAGATGAAATAAGGATTTTATTTAAAAACATACTTGTTTATTTTTTAATCATTTTCCCCCTGCAACATAAAAAGAAACTCCCAAATGAAATTTATCTGCTTCCGTTTTAGTTAATACTTAAACCCCTTGGCAAAATAATTTATCCATTAATAATCACTGATACTTGAATATAAGATTGGCATTGATCCGGATCCTGCTTTTGAGGACATTTACCGTAGCAAAAGGCATTACTACTGCAGTGAGTCCCAACAGCATGCAATGATTCCCTATCAGGAGACATTAAATCATAAATTAATATGGGTCATCTGCAAATCCATCTGCTGCTGAGGAACTAAAGAGAAGCATTTGCAAAAGGCTTTAGATTTAACTGTGTAGAATTTCTAAGATTTACAAAGACAGAAATGGCAATTTAGCACTTTGCTAGAAGAATGTCTTTTTTTGGTGTGGGTCTCTTTTTAAATCAATATTATCACTAATCCCAGAAGCAGCACAATATTTTGTTTCTACCTTTTCCAGTTTGAGTAGCACGGAATTCCAACCACAAATAAATGGCATTTAAGTTTTAAAAATAATATTGTAAAACAAAATGAAACACACCCAAAAACTTTCTTAAATGGGGTGGGGGGGATAATGTTTAAAGCTCAGTACTCCTCCTAACTTTTTCTTATTTCTTAATTCAGATCTCCACAAAAGTCAGGCATGGAACTGCAAAATTTGAAAGGTACAAAAAAAATGCCTCAAGGCCTCCAACTGACAAGCAGCCCATTTTTAAAATTATTTCGTTATCTTCATACCTTTATAGCCTACCTTTCCCCATCTGTAGAACAACAACATGCATTTGTTCTTATGAGGCATCTAATCATAAGCCTGCATTTTTATCAAAGGTTATATTTTTGATTAAGGCCTGTATATTAAGATGAGCTTAAAGATTTTCAAATGTTTCATGCCAGGCAGAAGACCAGCTGCCTAAGAACCTTGGCAATGTTTATTCTCCTGGACAAGGGGGCCCCCTGATTTATAGCAGAAAACAATTCTCAAAGTCGTAAAAAGGGAATTACAGGCTGAGAGCGAGGACACTGACCTTGCATGTTGCAAAGTACAATTAAGCTGTAAGAGTGGTTAAATTAAGAGTTGGTAAATAGTAAAATAAAACCATGTGCCTCCCATTAAACTTGAGCCATATTTTCCTAAGGTTAAAAGGCCAAGAGCATCTGGCTGGCAGAAAGGAAGAGAGTATTTTGGGAAGTCTTTTTCTAAAGTTGTTTCTTTCTTAAACTGAGATCCTTTTAAGATTTCTTTTTCTTTTAAAAGGTTATTTATGTTATGTATTAAATATATTGGGTTAAATGTAATTATGCAAAGGATTTAGAAACTAAGAAATGTTAAATCCTTATGCTAGATTCTTATTTCATATAGTTGAAAGAGATCACAGGGGCCATCAGCCCAGCCCCCCTGCCAAGCAGGAAACATCATTAGAGCACACATATGGTTGTCAGGCCTTTGTTTAAAGACCTCCAAAAGAAGGAGATCTTTCAATGATGATGTGAACTCAAGATCCTTGACATCTGTTTAAGATAAAAATTTAAGATTAACCATTTGTTTTGGAGGGCAATAGGGCAAGGAGGGCAAGAGGTGAGCTGGTAATTAAGGTTCCTTGTTGAGACACATGTAAGATATATTACTACTTATTTGTCATTTATAGATAGAAGAATATATAGCTTTTTGTTTCCCATAAAAGGGCAAAAGGAAATGGGTGTATCTTTTGTGATTGGTTCTAGCAAGCAGCCAATAGGAATTTCAACCAGGCTGATTGGACAGAGGCAGCCACAGGAGGAGCAAGGGGGCTGGGTTAAGGAAATATAAGTGCTGGCCAGAATGGCAGGAGGGCAGGCCAGAGCTTGGTAACCATATACCACTGTGCCTCTCATTTATTTGTCTGACAAATAAATTATTATTTTAATTTCTCTATTGCTGCGTTGAATATTTCATTCCAGCTAAGCGTTAACCACAAGCAGGGTGCTACACTTACAAGGTGACTTGCTGGATACCAAAAAAAATTCCATATAATATCAACTTTAGATTAGCCTTTGTGATTTGAAATCATTTTTATGGTTATATAAATAGGCTAGAGAAAACAGTCTTCACTTTTATCTGTGCATCTAATTGGTAAAAAAATAAAGGACATGTTTTTAAAATTATGTTTTCCTATCACAATACCAACTTCTTCTGGCCTGCAAGAATTAAAGAGATAAATTTCATTATTCAACACACACTAGCAAACAGAGTTTTGTGGGGGAATGTATGCGGGATTTCAAGGGACATGCTAATTCATTGGTCCAGGTAATTACTGACAGGGAATGCTATAGTAAAAACATCAGAGTGGTTTACAACAAACCCTGAACCCTTCTTTTTTATTATTTCGGGATACAGATGATAGCATAAATAATTTCCCTGCAGGCTATAGGAACAACGGGGGGGAGGGGGCTTTACCTCTGAGAATATCTGTAATATCCATGGGTATATAAATCCTAGGAAATTTAAGGGGTGGTTTACAAGCCATTTATATTGATATAGTTTTATAGAAATCAATAGGCTCCAGGTAGCAAAACAGGCCTAACTGCTATTTTAGTAGAATACTAAATGTCTGCATCATTCTTCTTCTACACAGTACATGCCAGATTCACTGGAACCAATATGGTGTCATGGCTCTACTATTATTTCCATTCAGTTATGAAATCCAGTGGGTGGCCTTGGGCAAGTTACAGTTGCTCAGTCTAGTCTCCTTCACAGAGTTCAGATAGGAAGGGTAGGGTGCATAGAAGAGAAGTAATATTTCCTTCCCAAATGTTGGTTTTATGACTTGGTGCTCAAGTGTCAGCTGGGCATAAAATATTAAAACAGATATTCTTGGGGGAAGCAAGCTTGTAGTTAGTGGTGTCTAAGGTAGAACTGTAGCTATTTCTGAAATACATGTCCATCATGACATACAAACCCAGAAGCATCATGGGAACCTCTTTGGAGTATGCCTAGCCCAGCCCAGATGTGCACATGGAGTGTGAGTCATGTCTAAGGACCACACATGCATGTGAAGGGCCCACATATGTCAGCAACACAGCAAGCATCATAGAAATGGAAATTTAGCATCAAATTGTGGTACCCAGAACCAGACACAGTACTCCAGATGTGGTCTGACCAAGGCAGAATAGAGTTGGACTATTACTTCCCTTGACACTATACTTCTGTTGATGCAGCCTAGAATAGCATTAGCTTTGTTTTGCTGCTGCATGACGCTCATGTTAAGCTTGTGGTCTACTAAGACCCCTAGATCCTTTTGTACTACAGTGGTATCTCGGGTTAAGTACTTAATTCGTTCCGGAGGTCTGTTCTTAACCTGAAACTGTTCTTAACCTGAAGCACCACTTTAGCTAATGGGGCCTCCTGCTGCCGCCGGAGCACAATTTCTGTTCTTATTAAAGACATTTAAATATCCTTTTCACATGTACTACCGGCAATGCAGGTGTTGTTTGTTTGCATGTTGCTTTTCTACAAGTTTGTGTTCAAAACAGCTCACAACATATCAATTAACAATAGGTACGCCAATCCAAAACAACAACAATAGAAACAATTGCAAATAACCATTGTCTCCATAAGTAAGCACATCATTAATATATAAATCAACACAACTTTGTAGGGGGAGGGGAATGCAAATTACCCAGTCGAACATCTTAAAACTATAATACAAGGCCCAATAGGTTTGAGTCTTCATCCTATAATGTTTTGGTCCTGAAATTTGTGAAAGTGGTTCAGCAAGCTTTTAGGACTTCGCTGATGATTCACATACTAGAATGAGCACAATTTAAGTAATTGCAATGAAATCAATTACCTATTCGTTAAATACTGAAATTATATTTGTTTGCTCTCTCCGGTTTTCCTGAAGATCCTTAAACAACTCTGTCTTGGAAACATAAACTGTAATTTGGCCTCCAGGAAAAAAAGGGGGGGAGGCTAATCCCTCAGCACAATGTAAAATGCTTAAGCAGATGTTTATGAAAATCTGTGTCCTTGGGCCATGTATAGATTTGCTATGCTACAGTTGTCATCATAAGCTACTAAAGAATTTGCAAAGCTGCATTAAAGATTACCAAAGTTAAAATCCTAGAATTAGAGAACTAGATGACCCCAAAGTCCCATTGTGTCTAAACCTTTCCTGCATGGCAGCACCACCCAACTGGCAGGAGCACCATTTACAGTAGGTGGTATGTGGGAGGCAGTGTGTCGCCTCCAGAATTTCAAACCACAGAGCACCTATTATTTTGGACTAGTTCATTAACTCTACATTCTACATATTCCCCCAAGAAGCCCTGCGTATTAGCAAAACGATTGACCAAATCAGCCAAAATGATTTACTTCTTTGTGGTCATTCTCTAGTCGAGATTCCATTATAAACAGAGAAGCAATGCCATGGACTCACTTTTTTAAAAAAAATAAATGTGCAGAAACAACGAGTCTTGTGGCACTTTAAAAATTAAAAATGTGTTGTGATGTAAGCTTTTGTGGACTACACACATAGATGATTTTGCTTGTGTGTGCATTGTGTGTGTGTGGTGAATTATAAACAGTGAGGTCAGAAAGATATGACATGTACAGGTGGTGATAAATCACCTTACTAACGGTGGCCATTCATAAAAAAAACTAGGTGCTAACACACATCCTGGCACTGGTAAGCCAACTTGATAAAAATCAGTTGTGCCAACTCAGTCCACAAGTGATAGCACTGAACCTCTTGATGTATCCAGTGGTTTTATGTTGTACTCTCCTCTGAAGTTCCTTTGATTAAGGGTGGCCAGTTACAAAGTGTCCTGGGAGGCTGAAGTATTCCCCACAAGCCACGTCCAATGGCAGATTTGTTTCCATTATTCTTTTCCATAGAGACTGGCCTCTTTGCACCATGTAGAATGCAGAAGGGCAGTGATGGTGGATGATCACTTATGTCCCTTTGGGAGATGAGCTGGTGAATGAACCACTGGTGGGGTGGATGACATTACCGGGTCCTGTAATACTGCTGTGGATGGAGTTGGTGGCATCAGTCTGCCCCAGGGTCTGCTCCCTGTGTAGATATCCCTGTCATTGTTGCTGAGTAGCTGTTTTAAGCAGTGGTGGCTGGTGTCCATTGGGAATGATGGGGTGGAAGGCAGGAAGCCTAGCAGTAGGTGGAGCTAGAGCCAATGAGAGGAAGAGTTTGGAAATTCTAGCTTTGTCTTAGGTTGTGTGAATGCTCTTTGTAAGCAACTACAGGCCTTCTATCCAAGGCTTGGAAGAGGGAAATGTCATTTTCTGGGATGGGCTGTAGAAAACTGAACACATAGTGATTTAGGGAATACAGTGTTTAGGGAAGTTTTTAATGTTTTTTGTGTGTGTTTTTAATATTCTGTTGGGAGCCACCCAGAGTGGCTGGGGTAATAAACAAATAATCTAATTTTGACTTGTAATTGACAAGTAGTGTTCTGTCATTTTTCTCTCCTCTAATAGATTCTTTGTGGGAAGTAGACTGTAGCCCACAAAAGCATACGTCATAATAAATTTGTTTGTCTTTCAGGTGCCACCAGTCACTTTTGCTGCAAGACACTCTGTCGCTACCCCTTTTGGAAATGGTTACATATCTGTGCAGGTAAAATTATGTGGTCTGGATGCTTAAGTACATTGTAGAGTCCATTTAACTTTCTGAGTGTTACACTTCCGCAAATGTACTGCAGTTTTCATTACATCTGACTTGATTGGCAGGGTTTAGATAATTTGTTTTCTAATTAACATGGCTTTCTGCTTCATTCTGATTAGCTTCTAGCAGGTAGGTTCAGAGAACGCAGTTGGCGGTGACAGTATTTTGCTCTCCATGGTAACTAACTTCCTGAGAGATGCTTAATTACCTGATTGTCTGTTTCGGAAATGCTGCTGTTTTGGATGCTACCCTTGCATTCACTTAAACAGAAGAGCTCCTCTTAACCAGTTATACAGTGGTACCTCAGGTTACATATGCTTCAGGTTACAGACTCCGCTAACCCATATATAGTGCTTCAGGTTAAGAACTTCGCTTCAGGATAAGAACAGAAATCGTGGTTTGGCGGCACGGCGGCAGCAGGAGGCCCCATTAGCTAAAGTGGTGCTTCAGGTGAAGAACAGTTTCAGGTTAAGAATGGACCTCCGAGACGAATTAAGTACTTAACCTGAGGTACCACTGTATAGAGAAGCAAAGGATAGTATAGCATGGGGTCTAAACTGCTGGTTGTTGGGCATGTTAAAAGGTAAAGGTACCCCTGCCCTTACGGGCCAGTCTTGACAGACTCTGGGGTTGTGCGCCCATCTCACTTAAGAGGCCAGGGGCCAGCGCTGTCCGGAGACACTTCCAGGTCACGTGGCCAGCGTGACAAAGCTGCATCTGGCGAGCCAGAGCCGCACACGGAAACGCCGTTTACCTTCCCGCTGGTAAGCGGTCCCTATTTATCTACTTGCACCTGGAGGTGCTTTCGAACTGCTAGGTTGGCAGGCGCTGGGACCGAGCAGCGGGAGCGCACCCCGCCACAGGGATTTGAACCGCCGACCTTTCGATCGGCAAGTCCTAGGCGCTGAGGCTTTAACCCACAGCGCCACCTGCGTCCCTGTTGGGCATGTTAGGTAGGTCTTATTTGTACTTACCGTATTTTTCGCTCTATAAGACACACCAGACCACAAGACGCACCTAGTTTTTGGAGGAGGAAAACAAGAAAAAAAATATTCTGAATCTCAGAAGCCAGAACAGCAAAGGGGATCGCTGCACAGTGAAAGCAGCAGTCCCTCTTGCTGTTCTGGCTTCTGTGATAGCTGCGCAGCCTGCATTCGCTCCATAAGACGCACACACATTCCCCCTTACTTTTTAGGAGGGAAAAAGTGAGTCTTATAGAGCAAAAAATACGGTATTTTATTTGTACTGTTTTTGCTGTTGTAAGCAGCATTAGGACCTCATGGTGAAGAGTTTCAGTAAGAAATCTAATAAACAATAACAGCTGCTTTTGACCCTCTGTGTGCATGTACGGATGCTACTTACCAGAGCCGGTCCACCCACAAGGAAGGTTGGGGCAACAGGATCCACAGGGACAGCAGATTCTAATACAGATCTTTATTTTTCCCCTTGTTCCTGTTGTAGATCTTCACTCACCCCTTATTCCCTGGTTCAGGGGGGTGCTTTTGCGATTGACCTCAGGTGCCAAAATGTCTCAGGCCAGCCCTGCTGCTAATATAGAAAGGGATGAACTGAACAAACTGTTGCACAACACCTTGATCTCTGCGCGATGTGAGATTCCAGGCATTCTAGGCTCTTACCCAGAGTCTTCGTGGCATAGTCGTGTTTGTATATCAATGTTGAAAGTAACAGTTTTCTGCATATCATTGGACAAACAGCACATTAAAAGGATCTGGAACACACATGCATACAAACATACAAATCCTTCTTCAATTAAAGCTGCAATCTACCCCTCGGTGAGCTTCACACTCTGCTTCAAGAATTAAATTATGTTCTTCAATTAGCTGTATCTTTCTTTCTGCAGTTCTAGTTTCCACTCCATCAAAGAGCTAGTTTACTAAATCAATTTTAGACTCCATTAATTCCAACTTTCCTTTTTAGCAGACTCTTCTAGAGCTTGATCTTCTTGTAGTAGTATTCTACTGTCAAACACAACTTAGTCTTTTTAAAAAAAGTTTTACCAAATTTTAGCCTGCAGGCAGAAGTGTCCTAACGATTGCCTTACTTCATTGCATCTGGTCACCTGTAGTAGTAGAAACTTGCTACACCATCCTGATGTATATCAAAATATGTTGTTACAAAAGTATGTTTTTCATCATATCAAAGACAGCATGAGAAAAGGGGTAAGGAAATTAAGTAATGCACCTAAGGCAGCTGTCAAGAATGGAGCTGGCAAGCTTGGTTGTAATTGAACTGATGAGAACTGGCTCAAAGTCTTTGTAAAAGCCATCAATAATGATAGGATTCTAACCTATGAATCCAAGTGACGGACAGACATAGAAGATATCCCATTATTGCTACAGCCCAGTTAGCACGCAAGAACATTTGCTGATCTCTTAAAATGGACCACACATAAATATACATAATTGGATTTCACTACACTTATTGACAAAACATATGAAGAGACTCAGTTGAAAAGCACTGTGAGTTCCAGAATACAAATGTTAATTCTCTGGCTTTTTATCTGTGATTCATCTGTAATTCACACAAACCCAGTCATTTAGCCTCCTCGCTTGATGCAGAAGCCTGCAGATTATCACGCTCCAACTTGTGGAGGGCAATGCAGACAGTGGTGGAGAGTGGCTGGAGCTTGCTCACTCATTGTCGCTCTTCCTGCTCATATGTTTAGCCATCCCAGAAGACAAATGACTGAATAGGGCTATAGACAAGGCATCATTGGAAGCTGCAGTGATATAGTGAGGAACACTAGGCCCAGGATACCTGATGAACTGCCTTGTCCAATATCACCCTGCTTAATGACTCACATATTAATCTAAGGCCCCACTCCATGCCTTTCTGCTCCCTTAAAGTGGAGCAGATTGCCAGGCAAGAAATATGAGGGCCTTCTCAGCAATTGTGCCCAGCAGTGGTGTAGCGTGGGGGGTGCAGGGGGGGCCAGCCGCACCGGGCGCAGGCTGTAGCAGAGCCCCATGTCTCGCGGAATTGAAGAGCTGTGCGCGCGTCCGGGCTGAAGGCATCCGGCAGGCAGCGGCTCTCAGCGCTCGCCGCGGTCCCCTCACAGCCCCGCCGCCGCTGCTGCTGCAGCTGCAGCTGCTGGGCCATGTTGCATTTTCCTCGCCTCTCTGCCCTCCTCCTCCTCCGGGAAAGCGGCGTCATTTGGGCGGCAGCGCCAGCGGCAACTCGCCTCAGATCACCTGACACGGACCCGCTGCTGCCGCCGTGGCTACCTTACCGTAAATACCCCAGCCCAGGCAGCAGCAAGAAGAAGCTGGCAGCGGCAGCAGGTTAGGGGTTAGGGGCGCAAATTACTTGCCTTGCCCCGGGTTAGGGGGCGCAAATTACTTGCCTTGCCCCGGGTGCTGACAACCCACGCTAAGCCGCTGGTGCCCAGGCTTCTGAATTCTCTGCTGTGGGAAGCCCAGGGCTGTTTTCCTGCAGATGAAAGTTTCTGCATTTGAATAGTGTGCAAATATTTTGTAGTATTAGGTAGAGGTATGCATCATATTCAGAAAAATCCTGAACCCATACACGCACAAAACTCATCTTCTGCTCCTAACACCTCCCTATTGTGTACTTAACATGGGATTTAATGTCAAGCTACATAATTTGTATTGTATGGGTTATTACCAGTACTAAAATAAAAGTACATTCCCCAGTTTCTTCTGCCCATAGAAAATTGGGTTTGTTTTTGCCTCTAGTCTTCTCTAACTTAATGCTGCAGAGCTAAAGAAGACATGCTGAATAAGAACGTAACATTTTTATAGACACTTTAAAGGGTGGGGGGAAATCAGCTTTATGGAACACTTCGCTTTACAAATGCATTTGTGTTTTCAGTGTGCCATGGATGATGGTCACCTGTTACTTCCTAATCAGCATTTTATTACTGGCCAAGAGAAGGTTTTGTTGGGTGGGTGGGAGGGAACCAATATGCTTTCAAAGCTCTGGGAAGACTAGATATTACCTGAAAATAGCATCCGCCAATATTTATATGTTTGATTTGAAGGTATGAGAATGTTTCTGATGTCTGATATGTGACCACAGAGCAAGAGGTAAAATGAAGTCACCAAATCTTGCTATCACAGTGGCCTGCCAGATGTCTATGGGAAGCCGGCAAGCAGGATTTCGGTGCAACAAAACTCTCCCCACTGAGCCAAGTGGTGCTCAGAGACATACTGCCTCCAACCGTGAAGGTACAATATAAGCAGCAGCAAAGTAGGATGGTGAGAAATAAGCTTTGTGCTATAGAATTCTCCACCCCCACCATCTATATGCATCTACTATAAAATGCTGCTTAGCCTAAACAAACATGATGCTTCAACCAAGGTAATTAAGAATCAAGTATTTTACAGAGTGAAGGGTGCACAAACGAAGGCTATTATTGACCTCTGTCAATATCATTCTAGATTAGAATAATGCCATCTGCCTTTATTTGCAGTTCCCAAGATTAGTCTCTAAGCAACCAACTCACTCCCTAAGCATGCAGGGGGTAATAAAAATGTCAGTGTGGTTTCCTCCATTCCTTGAACAACACTTATCACCATTACAATGGAGACAAAGACAATGTCTAGACTCAATGGACTAGTCATTGACACTGACTTGGGTTGATCTATAGACCATTTAAAACCTACTGGTGATGTGGTTCAGATTTTAACTGCATATATTTTATGCTAACCTAAAATGTGAGGTTCCTTGAAAGGCTCCAAATGTTTTTTCTCTAAAAAAAATTTCACTTTCTTTCCCGTTAATAAAACAAAAGAACCCCAAGATGCTCTTTATTCCTCATACATCAAATCTTATCTAAAAGGAAAACATTGTGTCAGAGATATTGCTTAAGGCAATACAATATATTTTTGACTGTCAAAAGAAAATCACTTTGATTAAAGTGTGCCCTTTTTTTTCAGCCATTTTAATACTGCTGCTTTGCTGAGTGAATGCAGTGATACAGATCAACGCTTTCCCTTGAAATCAGAATTATTTCAGTTGCTGGTTGAGTAGGCCCCTATGCTTAGCTTCCACTTGATTAAAATGACTATCAGAGTGGCTTTGCACCCTGCACCCCCCACAAAAATGAGGTTAATGTGTTTTGAAGCCTTAGAAGGATGAAATCTTTTGTGTCAGGAGACATAATGGAGTATTATGGTAGCAGTCATTCCACACAATTGAAATAGTTTATTTCATATTCAGTACCATTCACCATGGCATTTTGCTAGCAATATCAAGTAGAAATGCTTCTCTTTTCATGATTTTCCAGATCTATTATATTAGTCAGTAGCAAATGGTAGTCAATAGGCATTTCCTGGGTTTCTACCACTCTCTTCATCAGTACAAAGGTGAGTGGAGTATACCTGGCTCTTGTCTGGTGTAGCAGCCCTCTTTCCTGTTTGGGTGGACGTGCTCTTCTCCATAATCCTGTTTCAATTGGCTATGCCTGGGATGGGGAACTTTTGGCCCTCCAGATGTTACTAAGCTACAACTTCCATCAGCACCAGCAAGCATGGCCAATGGCCAGGGATGGTGACTATGCTTCAGCAACCTCTGGAGAGTAAAAGGATCTCCTAGCCTGCCATTGTCCATGATGACTGGGGCTGATGGGAGCTGCATGAGGTTTCCTGGACTCAGCTTGGAATAATGACCGACATAGGTGGATGCTAACATACACACACTTGCAATTCCAACCCCATAATCAGATCCAATTCCTTTACTACTGCTACCACATGGGCCACTACTCTGGCAACAACTGCTACTCCAGCAATAGTCCAAGAGCTCTCTCCATCTCCCCCATGCCACTGCCCAGAACAAATGCTGTCACTGTAGCAAGTCAACAGTCATGGAGTTCAGGCTGATCGGTAGCTTGAGTAACAGATGGCAAAGTCATAGAGCCCTCAGGGAAAATAAATGTTCTCCAGAATATGTATTGTTGAATGCCATCACAATCTCCAAGCGGTGCGAGATTCCGGGCTTTCAGATGTGTACCCAGGGTTTGTGTTTCCTTTGTGATATATGGTTTCTTTACACATATCTACAACCTGAACCTATGATGGAGGGGTTCATAGCATTAATACCCCAAGTGGGCCTTGCTTCCTCCATAGCCTTGGATACAAACAGAAATCAAGCATCGCTCTGGGTTCCCAGTCTGTTGCTTCTAGTTCACATGACTCACTCTCCACTCTCAACTCTGCCTTTGTCCTTTTAACTACCTGTGAATTGAGGGAGGAGCCCTCACCCATTTGCCATCTTGCATTGAGCCCCTTCCTTTGTTCCCCTTAATGGCTTGTCACCCAGAAAGGTAGCTTGGCTATTAGAAGAGGACCCAAGCATTCAGCCTAACCTCCCCTCCCTTAACAGCATTATTAGAACAGCTGCACATGTGATCCATGTGTGGATACATATACAGTGGTACCTCAGGTTAAGTACTTAATTCGTTCTGAAGGTCCATTCTTAACCAAAAACTGTTCTTAACCTGAAGCACCACTTTAGCTAATGGGGCCTCCTGCTGCCGCCATGCCGCCGGAGCACAATTTCTGTTCTCATCCTGAAGCAAAGTTCTTAACCCGCGGTACTATTTCTGGGTTAGCGAAGTCTGTAACCTGAAGTGTATGTAACCCGAGGTACCACTGTACATAGAATACAAAATGCAAATATTCAAAGCCAGTAAGTCATCTCTCTTTTTTTGTTATATTTAAGGACTTTTTTTGTTTTGTTTAACACTGGTTTGATATGTTCTATCCAATCCAGAAATCCCCCTTTAAACTTTTAATAAATCTTCCCAAACCTTCAAACAGCAGGAGACTGAGAGATTTGTTTCCTGCTGCAATAAAATGTAGCTGCCAATTGCACAATGCATATAAATCCATAATAAATAACTTACTTGCAGCCTTGGCTCATTTACATATTCACTAGCATCTACAAGTCGTTCTTAAGGGTATAGAAGTACATATAAAATCCCCAGCAAGCCTTGTGTTCTTGATCTTATCACAGAGAAGTATGTCAACAAGCCCTAGAGCAGTTTTAGTGGGTGGAAAGCAGTTTTTAAAATGTTGCTTTGCTAGGAGCAGGTTCTACTTGAGAAAAATGTTATATGGAAGCTGGCAGGATATACCTAAGGGAACAGCAAGCAGACTAGGTCGACATTATATTTTCCTTAGGCAGACTGTCCTGGAGAGTATGCATGATCCTTGCAAGGCCTTTTAAAAATCTTAAATCAACTTGGAGGCAGGGCAGGATGGGGGTGCTCACACAAGCATTGCATTACTCATGAACCAAAAATACAGCCGCAGGCAAGATTTCAGCTTCTAGTAGTAAAAGTAAGCACTTAAGTCTCAGCAAGAAAAGCTGACTGAATGTTTGGCAGCGAACACTGAAGACTCTAGTCCTCACCAACAGGAAGGAATTGAACACTGAAGTGGAAGCAGCTGGGAACCTTTGGAGGAAGTGATCATGTCCTCTTGGGTTTCCTGATACAGAGGCAAGGGAAAACTGAGTGTACTCAGAAATGCACTCTGGACTTTTAAGTTCTTTCCAGAGGTTCTATCATGTCTTTAATCCAGATGTGTTGGGCTATTTTGGAGCATTATTCTAACCCAGTGAAATCCGTGAATATATTGTTACACACCACCCCAATCTCCACAAAGGGTGTGAGATTCCAGGGGTTGCAGGTGCTCACCCAGGATTGTGTTTCCATTGGGAGGATTGAGGCACAGTGGAGGCTACTGTCTTTAAGGAATATTATTAACCCATATTTACACCTGGAGGAGGTGCAGAACGTTATATCCCAAGGTGCAGAACATTATATCCCAAGAGCATCTTTCATAGATTCAGCAAACTTGTGTCTGAAGCAGCAGTCAGTCATGGTTCCAGGTCTCTTAGTGCAGCCTCCTTCTGCCAGCACCTCATGGAGGTCTGGCCTTTGTTCTCCTCCTTCTTCCCAGCACACCCTTAATGACTCTCTTAATGGCTCTGCACTTAACTAGCCAGCTGGCTTGCATAGGCTAGCTCAAGAATCCCTGTGCAGCTTGTATTTTCCCTTCAATATCCCAAATATTATCTAGAGTCTGATATTCATTTATTTCTTGGATTTTAGGGGAGCATCCCCCCACATTCATATGTTCTTAATCCTTGACTAAGGTCCTCTTTTCACCATTTCAGAAACAAACATTTAGTGATAAATGTATAATGCCACACATTATAAAATAAACACAGTCTCTCCTTGCTGATCTATGTGTACAGCGTCTCATCATGAAGTTTATTTGCGCTGCATTTGCACAATGGAATGAAGCACATGTTTCTCATTTGGTCCCCCAGAGAACTACCCTTTGATCTCTTTTGTCTCACCTGCCTTGATTCATTTCATGTCAAATGCTGCTTGACAGCACATGGCCTGACCAATTGGAATTTGTACACTGATGCTTCATTTGTCTCACTCTTTCATTTCATGGTTTCATCTAGTTCATGTGGCTAGTAAATGCCCATAGGAACTACATTTGTAAAGCTAAAAAAAAGGCTTCCTAGTAATCTGTTGCAAATTTGCAGTGATATTTCTGTGGCGGGCAGTATGAATTCATAGCATCGTCACCATTTCATATATGGCCTCATCCTGTACAATTTCCTCTAATGCTGTCACTGCTGTGGCTTTTTTTACTCAACTAGGCATTTACCTCTTACTTCCTGCAGTTGTCCACAGTTCAGTCAACTTTCCCTTATATTTTCCTTTTAATATTCCTGACAGATAAACAGACCAGTAGGTCTTCCTCATAACTTTGCATCAGGATGGCCAGATGCAAAAATAAACAGGACTCCTGCACCTTTAATAGCTATAATGAGGAAGGAATGTCATATACACCTGCTGAACCTTCCTGTCCTATACAACTATTAAAGACACAGGACCCTTGTCGTAATTTGCACCTGGCCAACTTACTCTATAATCACCAGCATAATGAGCGGGACAGAACATACATGTTTGTTTGTAGAAGAATGTGATGGGACAGGATGAGACAACCCAATCTTTATTCTACACTTCCTCATTCAATGAAGACAGACACAGAACTATTACACTTAATTGTGCTTGTTTGTACAGATAGATTGTGTTTGTTTATTTATAGCATGCTAAGGATCTGTACACGATACACATCAAAGCATCCCTTCTGTTAAAAGTAACAGCAATGACCTGTATAGGTAAAGGTAAAGGTACCCCTGCCCGTACGGGCCAGTCTTGACAGACTCTGGGGTTGTGCGCCCATCTCACTTAAGAGGCCAGGGGCCAGCGCTGTCTGAAGACACTTCCGGGTCACGTGGCCAGCGTGACATCGCTGCTCTGGCGAGCCAGAGCCGCACACGGAAACGCCGTTTACCTTCCCGCTGGTAAGCGGTCCCTATTTATCTACTTGCACCCGGAGGTGCTTTCGAACTGCTAGGTTGGCAGGCGCTGGGACCTAGCAGCGGGAGCGCACCCCGCCACAGGGATTCGAACCGCCGACCTTTCGATCGGCAAGTCCTAGGCGCTGAGGCTTTAACCCACAGCGCCACCTGCGTCCCAATGACCTGTATATATTTACACAAAAATAAGTACTGCTGTGCTCAGTGATGCTTGCCCCAAGTAAAATGTACATGTGATTGCAGCTTGTTCTATACATATTCTGAATAGTTTACTTTCAGTTCTGAATAAATTCCACAGAGTTCAGCAAGATGCACCACCTTGTAAGTGTTGGCAGGATTACAGCCTTACTAAGATCGAACAGATTAAGGAGTTGAACCTGCCTGAAGCCAATACGTCCTAATATGCAAAACCAGACCAGCTGCATATTAAATATAAACAGAGAAGGTCTTCATCTTCATGATCATTGCCTTTTTCAAAATGGTAAATGGATCATATTCTATTCACTGATTTCCAGAAGTCTTATGGTTTTGATGCTACCATTAGAGCATGAGAGTATTGGGTATCAAACTACATCAAATTCTAGGCTGAATACTCCCACCTGCTGGTTCAGCTCAATATCCACAATGCTTTTTAGCACTTTTAGGTGTGAATACATTAAGCATGCTGGATTTTTTTAAACACAGGTTCAGGTTTTTAAAAAAGACTTCCCCACATTATTTATTTCAGTTGCAGTCTTTTATGAAACTTATACCCCATATCAGTAAAAAAGGACAATGCACCAAAATACATGTTAACTATTACAAGTAAATTCTGGCACAGCTCTACTGTGTTGGACAGAGTCCAAATTTAGAGTCAGAGCAAATGTATTCTTTGATGAGGCTTGATTTAATGAAATGGCTGCAGTTTATTTTAAGAGTGAACGTAATCTATAAACATTAAAAATGAAAAGTTGATAACACTCTGCTGCAGATGGGCCTGCCACCACTTCTCCGAAGATGCTGAGGGTTTGTAGGATGGCACTGAAGTCTGGAGGATCTGTAAAATCTTGGACTTCATTTCATTGACATTTCATTGAAGGAAGATTCATTCTGGCATGGCCTGGATTCAGCCATGAGAACAAAAGTCAATATACCTTTTTGCCATTTTGTCCAGGAAATTTTACTGTTCTTAGTGAGATAAGCCGTTTAAAAAATCAAAGTGACACACCATCTTATGACACCATCTAAAGAAATATAGTTGTTTCTCATGGGTGTCATTAATATTCTCCCCCAAAAACGATAGTTTTGCAAGCTGCATTAAAATTTTATCAATTTAAAGCAGAGTTACTAATGAAATAGTTTGGGGAATTTCATAGAGTAAGGCTGTTTCTCTTTCCTCCCGTGCTTTTTTTCTACAAACACAATTTGAGAGATAACAGCTTTGCTTACTCCCTGTTTGGATTGATTGAACCTTTCTGGTGAGTTCTTACCAACTCCCAGTAAAAAGAAAGCTGTTGCTTGGGATTAATGTTTTTAATAAAACAACCCCCTCAAACATCTAATTGCAATGATTCAAAGTGAAAGTCACTAACAAATCATTTACACACACATTATCTATAACGTCTACTGGGTTTTGTGTAGCTGTAAATAGACATGGTCATTATGTTCCATGAGTGTTCCTACAAAAGAGCGTGGGTGTTCCTTAAAATCAACTGCATCACAAAAGAACACAGAATGAAAGCAGTTTTTAAACAGAAGTGCCTCTCCTGCATGCAAAAAGGATGCCGCAACCTCCTTATAACAACATTTATATAACGCAGTAACATTAGCCACAATCCAAAGATGCGCAAAACTACAGTTTATTATGCTCGGCGAGACCTTAGGCTTATTGTTTTCAAACCACAACATGCCACAAAGCAAGCTGCTTTTGCAACTAAGACTTCTTACTCTTTCGGGCATTTGGGGTCAGCCATTCAAAAAGAGAAAAGCCAACAATTTAACTAAAATAGCCTAAGCCTCATGTGTGGCTGCAGCTATGTCTTTGGATCTTCGCCATGGCAGCTGAGAAATGCATCACAAAGTACCATAACATATCTTGATTGCATTATGCTGGTTGTGGTATAGCCTCTCTGTTAGCCATGAAAACATCGTTGAGAATCAGGATTATGTTCATATGCAGAAGGTGTTTAAGGTTGCTGAATGAAGAACACCTAACAGGAAGTCAGGGCCAGTGAGTTAAAACATACCTCTGAGTTAAAACACAACTAGTTCAGAATCCAGTCACACAAATCTCTTGTTTAATAAATTTTATCCAGATCATTGTCTTAAATCACGGCCTTTGTCATTCATTTGCTTAGAGTAAATAAAGTGTTTTACTGCACTTGCAGAAAAAACAACACAAAAAAGAAACACCAACCATTAATATTTATTGGTGTTTAGCAATCATGCCACAACGTATATAAAATTTATTTTGAAAATGCTTTCTAAGCATTTCAGGTTTTGTCGCATATTCTTCTGGAGAGGTGTAGTAATGCCTGCCATTAAGTGGGTTGTTAATTATGTTGTTTTCTTCGCCAAACCTCTCTTCCCCCTTCTGCTCATGAGATTATGGATAGGAGCTAAATACTTTATTATGAACATATATTACCTCACGAGCTCTTTTAGATTTATTGCCATAATTGCAGTCCCTAAGGATATGTTAATCTGCAATAAAGTTTACCTCGTTTATCCTTCCAAAACATTCTTGTAGTGGTAGGTAATTTTTCCATTTTCTATATAGGATATGAATAGTTAGTTGCCCAGAGCCAAAGGGCTGAAGCCCAACCAACAGGTATACTACCTCACCTTATTTGGCTTGCATAGCCTGAAGCAGCTCCCATATACCAAATAGTTCATTCACCACAGGCAGCAGAAGGTCCTCTCCCTCTTCCCGTCAGCTTCCTTATTAGTCCCTACTCTTTCCATAGCTCTTCAAGAGACACTTTGTCCTTGTGATTTGCAGCCCAGTGAAACCTACCTTCAGGATGTATAATTGGAATGGACTAATACTTGACAGATATAAGACATGGAGAAGATACGGTCCATTTTGACGGATGGGCAGGGCCATGGCTTGGAAGTGAGAGCTGGACCATAAAGAAGGCTGATCGCCGGAGAATTGATGCTTTTGAATTATGGTGCTGTATGAGACTCTTGAGAGTCCCATGGACTGCAAGAAGATCAAACCTATCCATTCTTAAGGAAATCAGCCCTGAGTGCTCACTAGAAGGACAGATCCTGAAGCTGAGGCTCCAATAATTTGGCCACCTCATGAGAAGAGAAGACTCCCTGGAAAAGACCCTGATGTTGGGAAAGATGGAGGGCACAAGGAAAAGGGGACGACAGAGGACGAGATGGTTGGACAGTGTTCTCGAAGCTACCAGCATGAGTTTGACCAAACTGCGGGAGGCAGTGGAAGAAAGGAGTGCCTGGCGTGCTCTGGTCCATGGGGTCATGAAGAGTCAGACATGACTAAACAATAAAAAGACACGGAGAAGATGCGGTCCATTTTGACGGATGGGCAGGGCCATGGCTTGGGTGTTGGAAGCACAGTTTTATGATGGTTTTGCTCCTACCCGCATGACTGGTACCGGAGACTCACACCTACATCTTGGTAACTTAGTTGCCAGATGACTCGAGACATTATTTTGTCCGCAATGCTATTTTACATCTACATAAAACCATTGGGAACAATCATCAGGAAGTGTGGGACACAGTGTCATCAGTATACTATTGACTCTCAGCTCTACTCTTCTATTAAATATAAGGAGAGGCTGTGCATAAGCTGAACCACTGCACTTTATGGAGTAGATATGGGTCAATAAACTGAAGCTGAATCCTGCTAGGACGCTGTGGGCAAGTGGTTCCCAGGTTCAAGAATTGGGGGATCTGCCTGTTCTAGATGGTGTTGCACTCCCTCTGAAAAAACAACAACAGATAAGCAGTTGGGGGGGAGGGTTCTTGGAGCCATCTTTGTCCATGTAGACTCAGGTGGCCTCTGTAGTAAAATACACCTATCAACAGCTTTGGCTGGTCCATCCATTGCACCCCTTACTGGGCAGAGATAATTTGACCATTGTGGCACACACACGGGTACCTTCACCTCATGTGTGTTTGTTTTTGGCATGTCGCTCCATGATGGAAAAAATGGTGGGATAAAAATGAATTAAATAAGAAATAAACAAACTTGAGTGAACCTAAAATAGTTCCCTAAAATAGCACCTAAAATAGTTTCTGTTTTTTTCAGAAATTGCTCTCCCTCTTCTCTGAAAAAACACAGATGGGATCGCAGGAGCTATTTTAGGTATACTCAAGTTTATTTATTTCTTATTTAATTCATTTTTATCCCACCATTTTTTCCATCGTGGAACAACATCTTACCAGGTTTGGGTATCATGAGTTAACAGGGCTTAGGTTGGTGGGGGAAATATGATTAGTTTTCTAATTAGAGGAAATCTTATTACTATTCCCGTTCCAAATATGCAAGTAGTTTTCAGCAGGGAACAAATCTGTATGTCTTTTATGAATGCATAACTCATTTTTTTTATTTCAAACACCACTTAGACACTTTTATGAGTGAAACGCCATTAAAACAGCTCAGATTCCCTCATTTATCTCTGCATTTATTTATTTATTTATTTATTTATTTATTAAAAAGTTTGCCTTTGCAAACTGGAAATGAAAAATCCTCCCTTAGCATTTCTAATCATATGAAGAAAGAGCTTATCAAATTCAATAACAGAATAGTTCCATTGCTTTTCTGCAGAAAAAACACAAACAGGCCATTTAATTATCAAATTAGTGAGAAGCTTGTTGAGTAATAATGGATAAAATGTTAGAACATAAAATAGCTAGAGAAAGTTATAAATGCTAGCAGTTTTGTCTGTTTTGTAAATGGATATACGGACCTTATTTTAGAGATGTGTTGCACTAAAAATTAATGAGATTTACACAGTAAAGAAAAACGAGTCTTACTATATATTATTACAGTGGTATGACCGCAGTATATCTCTGCTCATATTGTATCACAGAAATAGCATGTGCAAGTAAACTACCTACAACAAGGATCCATCTCTCGTATGAATCTACCTGGGTCTTAAGACTGGCATGAGAGTCCCTGCTTCATGTCCCACCACAATTGGATATATGGTGAGAGGGTAGGTAAAAACAGGGGAGCAGCATTGTTTAGATGGTTCATTTATGGCCACTCCCTTAAGGAATGCATAGAGTCCCATACAACAGGGCAGGAGGAATCCCTATTGCAATTAAATATGGGTGGCGCTGTGGGTTAAACCACAGAGCCTAGGACTTGCCGATCAGAAGGTCGGCGGTTCGAATCCCCGCGACGGGGTGAGCTCCTGTTGCTCGATCCCTTCTCCTGCCAACCTAGCAGTTCGAAAGCACATCAAAATGCAAGTAGATAAATAGGTACCGCTCCACGTGGGAAGGTAAACAGCATTTCCGTGCGCTGCTCTGGTTCTCCAGAAATGGCTTAGTCCTGCTGGCCACATGACCCGGAAGCTGTACGCCAGCTCCCTTGGCCAATAAAGCAAGATGAGCGCCGCAACCCCAGAGTTGGCCACAACTGGACCTAATGGTCAGGGGTCCCATTACCTTTACCTATTGTATCACATCACTTGACGCCTACACTGATTCCTGACGTGCTAGGAGAGTATTTTTCCGATACCATACAGGGGATTCCTGCTTAGTGCCCAGAATCCAAAGGTTAATTATTATCTATCTTCCTGGGGCCTACACCCCCCCCCCCTTCAAGCTGTCATGGAAAGAACATGAGACATAATTGATTATGCAGGGGGACCCATATTGAGAGGAACAGAAAATGAAACCTAGGTCAGCAGAATGTATCTCCTGCCATGTGTCCATGGGAGACTAAAAGACTTGCAAATTTGCACACCCTGAACAGAGAAGTTGGGGTCATAGCTGTCAACTTTTCCCTTTTTTAAAAGGAAATTCCCTTATTCCGAATAGGATTCCTCGCAAGAAAAGGGAAAAGTTGACAGCTAGGGTTGGGGTTCTTCAACCCTTCCTGCCCAAACCCTCACAATGTGACATATCAGGATCACCACCAATCAAGACTTCACCCTCCAATTTCTCTGAAAGGAAAAGCCATACACACTAAAAACCTCTACTAGTGGGAATTTGGACCTAAGATAGAAGCAATAGTTAAGGATTTTGGTCCCTATTTTCCCTTCAAGAATATATAATCCCCCTCAAGATCTCTCTTGACCCTGAACAGGAAAGGTGCATCAATAATTGCAGCCACATCAATAATTACACTTCTTGAGAAGCTGAGAAATCCTCCCCAAAGTATCTGTGAGCCAGCAAGCGTGTCGGCCTATTATGGTGTGTTGCCTGCAGGCAGATTATATTTGGGCAGAACTTCTGAAGTTGATCAGGAACTGTGTCTCTTTATAGGATCACGTAGCCCCGCCCCAATACCATGTCATAAAATAAAGGAAATAAAAGTATCCTCCCTCCCCCCAAAATTCTTCAATTAATATTTTAGTGATACTATTCTGATATGCGAGTTTCTCTGCAAGAATTCTTTTGCTAAATTGCATCTTCCCATGAGTTCACGCTGCAGTTTTAAGGCAGATTTTCAGGGAAATGCTTCTTTGAGCTTGGTAACCACAAAAAAGAAAGTCAGAATTCCTTCATGCATTCATCTTAAGGTTGTTGGACATTCACCAAAGTGAAAGCCCACCTATTTACACTAGAGTGCCACCATTCACCTCCTGTTGACTAGGTGCCCACTGTGTGCCCAACAAAGTGAATGCTACTGTTTTAACATCTCAAAACATAAATACAATCCTTATATGCGACTGCCTTCATATCTCTGATAATTCTTTGATCGGTTCTTCTTTCTTGCTTTAAGCGACAACATCTTACCCTGAGGAAAGCTAACTGATCTGCCAACTCTTCCATTTAGTAATTAAATTCAGAATGTTTGTTTGAAAAGGAAGAATGAACCAAGTGGTTTTGTGGCTGATAATATACAAGAGAGAGAAAGGCAGATGGCATGATGAGCCAATGATGGGAAAACATGGAGGTGAGAGAAAACTGCGGTCATTGGAGAGATGAAGACTGACATGTCCATTACCAAAGTCTGGGCTAGTTTTGACAGTATGAAGATTTAGTATGACAAATGAAGGGGTGGGGGTGGGGGTAGAAAAATGGACCTGACTTTAAAATGCAGCTATCTGAGGGAAAGAATATAAACCTTAAAAAATTGCTATAACTAACACAATGAAGTCACTA
Source organism: Podarcis cretensis (assembly GCF_951804945.1). NCBI lineage: Eukaryota > Metazoa > Chordata > Lepidosauria > Squamata > Lacertidae > Podarcis > Podarcis cretensis. Next base: position 24,540,602 of record NC_137181.1, read on the forward strand.
AGCTAAATGCTGCAGGACCAGCACACGTCAGGGATGTGGAATCTGTTGTCTTCCAGATGTTATCAGATTCCAGCTCCCATCAGTCATTTCTGTGCATTTCTGTGCACTGCTCTGGTTTGCCAGAAGCGGCTTAGTCATGGTGGCCACATGACCCGGAAGCTGTACGCCGGTTCCCTCAGCCAGTAAAGTGAGATGAGTGCCGCAACCCCAGAGTCGGCCACGACTGGACCTAATGGTCAGGGGTCCCTTTACCTTTACCATGTCTACTCAGAAGTAAGTCCTATTGATATTAATGGAGCTTTGTCCCAGTTAAGAGTAATGCTATATGTATTTACTTGGTAGTCTCATGGAACTCAGTGAGACTCACTTATGAGCAGACATGGTTAGGATTGAGCTGTTAGCTGAGATCTAGCCTGTTATTCAGGTTGGGATAGCAGCTCCTTGGACTAGCTTCAGACACTATTTCAGGGGTAGATATGATGATGATGTAAGCTGCATGACCCTCTGCAACATCAAGAGTTCTTGGGTCCTCTATTCTAAGGTATGTGGGCTTGTAAATGAAATCAGGACTCTAGATCCTGACAGGAAGACTTCACAGTTCAATCATGACCTGTGTAGGGCACAAGAGGATGGGATTTCATTCTTATTTAGGCATATAAAATGGAGCTAAACGGTGCTTGATTGTGAAGACAAGCCTTTTCTGAAACTTGTAGTCACAACCTTAAGAAATATTGCTAAGTTCCTTAAATATTTGATCAGCCCATTACACCTTGGGGGGGGGGGAACCCCACATTACTACTGAGACAGATAATGGCAATAATATGTTTTGGTTTAATTATCACAGAGCATAGAAGTCTCTTTAAGAAATGTCAGTGACCCTAAAGAAATGATATCAATTCAACACGTAGGATGATCTTCAGCAGTGTTTCTCTGCGGGGAGCTATCAGAAAGGAAAGAGCTAATGCGCTTATATCACTTGCCTAGTGTGAGCCATTTGCACGTATATACGGTAACTCTCTGGAATACAGGCAGTAGGAACATACAGGTCCTATGAAAGTCATTTAAATGAAAACCCTTGTTTGCTGTGTGATTCACCATGGACACCAAGACATCCCTCCACACCTTACAATTTCTCCCATACGTGCATACAAATGCTTTGTTTTGATTTGTAGCCTAAAGAAGATATCATAAATGACAAACTGGAACCGTGTGTATATATTTTATAGATTAGGAATGTCAGATTTAATAGTGGAATTTGATGTACACATTCCTGAGGCTCTGTTCGGCAGTAATGCAATTAAACATTGCAACAAAGTAGTAAAGTTTTATAGGCAGTAGCAAATAAATTTCCATTTTTAAAGGCCAAAGGCATTGCAGGGAGAAATTCAGTTCTGAAAAACAAGTTTGGTTAGGAATTTGGCAATATTATTTTCTTTAGGAAGAGAATGTTCACTTTTGAGCAGAACAGGATGGGAAAACAGAGATTAAATTAGAGCAGGGTATCTCAAACTTGGGTCTCCAGCTGTTTTTGGACTGCAACTCCCACAATCCCTAGCTAGTAGGACCAGTGGTCAGGGATGATGGGAATTGTAGTTCAAAAACAGCTGGCAACCCAAGTTTGGGAAATCCTGAATTAAGAGTATTGTAGTGGTTTGTTAGTATTATGAATATTTCTAAATCACGATGAACATCACAACAGTACCACAGTGGGAAGAGCACAGAGAGAAGAAATGCCTTGGTGCATCTGCAGCAGCACAACTGGATGCCTTCATCTGCTCCAGCTGAAACAAAACATGTCTCTGTCTCTACAGCCACAGCAGGCACTGCAACTGCCCAGCAGTTTGACTTTACCCCCAAAGGCGCACTCCTCCATTGCCTCCTGAAACAGATGGATGTCAACAGCGATACTGTATACAGCAACAAAATAAAACAAGTAAGAACTCATCCTTCTAGGAAAGCCTATAAAAACAAATAAGTTTTTAGCATCTGATGAAATGCACACAGCGTTGCAGCCTGTCAGTGAGTTTTGGCAGGTAGTGCGTTCCACAGGGCAGGTGTTACTGTCTTGAAGGATCTAGTCCAAGCTACCATGGAGCAAACCTCCAGCACATGTGGCCCCCTCTAGAAGGGCCCTTCTAGGTGTCCACAGTTATCAGCAGGTATATAGGGAATATCCTCCTCCCAAGTTGTCTTGCTAACTGTAAAACCTTAAATTTGGTCTCAAAGCATATTGGCAGCTCATTCATCTTGTTTCAGCCATAATTTACAATTGTGGATCGTTCCAGGTTTGTTAATCTATGTTCCTTTGGTGCAGAGATCAGAGGGAGAGCTGCCTTATACATAACCAGACTACTGGTTTATGCAACTCAGAGCAGGATTTCAGACAAGGGCCTCTCCCAGTCCTACCAGGAGATGCCAGGACCTGAACCTGGAACCTTCTGCATGCAAAGCAGATGGTCTGCTGCTGAGCTGCAGCCCCTCCCCAGCACTCAGTCAGTTTCATAGATTCTGTCTCTATCGCCTTAGTAATTCCTCCATGTTTCAACATGTCCATTATAGAAGTGACAGTCCTGTGACAGCTCTGACCGCTCTCAATTAAAAACGACATTGATGGAGTTCTTCTATAACTGAATGTGTCTTTCTTATTATATCAATGTATATTTTCATAAAGCGTGTTAAAAAGTGACATAGTCATTGATGGAGGCAGCAGGGAAAAGCCAGTCCACAAAGATTTCTCTCACCAGAGCAACTGTGTGTCATGTTTTCTGAATGCTGAAATACATAACTGTACTATTTTGGCAAACAGTGCTATTTTGGTAAACAGTATTATTTTAGTAAATAATAAATACAAAGCTATAGTATTAATAGTATGACTTCGTGTTACCTAAATTCTACCAGAAATATTGCCTACCCCTGTTTGGAACTTCATTTGTCTAAATTCCCTGAATTTTACTGGTTTTACAGTATACTTTGTTTTAATGGTGTTCCTTATTTTTAAGTTGCACACTGCTTAGATTTATTTAAAAATATCTCTAATAGTAAACACTTTAATTAGACCAACCATCAAAACTTAGAAACAAGGTAAAATACAAAAAATATTAATATTATTAGCATTTTCACATCCATGTGTTAAGTCAAACTGTAGCCCTCCAGATGTTGTTGTTTATTAATATAAGTGCTGCGTAATGCCAAATTAGGCTACAAAGTACAGTAGTTTACAAGTAGTGCTTCTTCAGCATTGTTGATGGACTACAACTCCCATCTTCCATGGCCATTGGCCATGGTGACTGGAAGGCCACAGCAACCTCTGGAGGGCCACAGGTTTCCCACCTGCAGTTTAAGTCACATGGTGCCTACTGTAAAGCCCCATTTCTTCTACTTCACAAGGGCTAAACTAATTGCTAATTCTTTTACAGTGGTACCTCGCAAGACGAATGCCTCGTAAGACGAAAAACTCGCAAGACGAAAGAGTTTTTCGTTTTTTGAGTTGCTTCGCAAGACGAATTTCCCTATGGGCTTGCTTCGCAAGACGAAAACGTCTTGCAAGTTTGTTTCCTTTTTCTTAAAACCGTTAATACCCAGGGTGCATTCAGGGGGTGCAGTTGCGACTTGACTTCGAGGAGCAACTCATAGCACGCGGTGTGGTAGCCTTTTTTGAGGTTTTTGAAGACTTTGGTGATTTTTGAAGCTTTTCCAAAATCCGTGCTTCGCAAGACGAAAAAACTCGCAGAACGAATTAATTTCGTCTTGCGAGGTACCACTGTACTTGTGTTCTAATGGAATTTCACAAGTTTTGTTTAAAGCCTGAACTCTCAGGCTTTGGGAAAGTAAATCTACAGCTCCTTTGCTTTTTTCTAGAGGTAGACTGGATGGAGGGATCCTTGGCAGTTTGGCTTAGAAACCCCTCCCCCAACAACTGGAGTGCTTTTGTCATGCTAAACTTAATCTGCCTGGTGACACTTTATCTTGATAGTGGGGACAAAAAGGCAAGTCCGCCAGGAGAAAACAATTCCCACCACCACCCCAGCAAGCGACCAGAAACAAAGAGTAAAAAGCAGAGCAAAGTACCAAATAAGCAATTGTAGCTGGCTAGAAGCTTAGTCACTGATGCATTGTGACTAAATGTTTTTGAACTCATCTCTGCATCCACAAGACTACAAGCCTGGATAGTAGAAAACCCTGTATCCAATACAAATATCACATTTGCAATTGTCAAATTAAAGTTTATGGAAGACTCATGTTTAATAATTGAATTCATTCCTCTCAGTAATGCAGGGATCCAAAGCAAGAGAGGGGTTTTTTTTAAATTACTATTTGAAACAAAAAAACTACCTGTTTTAAAAGCTGTTTTTAATACTGTACCTGATAAACCAAAATCCTAAGGTTTCCAACATTGACTGAATGCAATATTATTTGCATTATTATCTAAGTGTTTAAAAAAATCTTGGTAAGCATCCTTCCCCCTGTTTTTGCAAAAAGAGTGAAGCAGAAAATTTGCAGCCTTGTTGCCTGGGTAGTTCAGTAACCGCTGATGAGCACAGCCATTAAAAAGTAAATAAAATAAAAAGATTCCAACACTATTGCAAATCAGTTCTTGGTTCTTTTATTCCTCAGGAGGTAGCTGAGCTGCTTATTCCAACTAGAGAACAAAAGAAATGGAGGTATTGCATATTCTCTTGCTGCAAACAACTTACTTAACAGCCCAGGGGGAGAGAAAGGAAATATCCTTTTATAGCTCTGTTCCACTGATAGCTGTTTCCCTTCCTTCTGACAGCAACAACCGCTCCTTAGAACATTACAGAACTAAGGATAAAATCTCAAATGAGACATGGCATAAAATAGCAGCTTACCCCACATCTCAGCTTTGTTTTATAGGTGAGCTGCGCTGCAGTGAACACAAATTTCTAGCACAGGGATGGGGGATCTATGGCTCAAATGTTGATGTACCTCAGCTCCCAGCATCCCTAGCCACTGGCCATGCTGGCTGGGACTGATGGGAATTGGAGTCCATTGACATCAGGGCTAAATGGAGGGGCCATGGCTCAGTGGCAGACCATCTCCTTTGCATTCAGAAGGTCCCAGGCTCAACCCCTGGCATCTCTGGGTAAGGCTCTGGAAGAGAATCCCTGTCTGAAACTATAGAGAGCTGCTGCCAGTCATTGTAGACAATATGAGATGGAAGGACCAGAGGGTATGACTCCGGGAAAGGCAGCTTTGTATTGCTACAGTTCCACCTTTAACAAAATGGGCTTAATCCAGAAAAAAAAAACATCTCATGCTTAAATCTCATTGGAATATGTGAGACCCATTAGTCATGATGGTTGATTGATGGGTTCATTTCAAGGACGTAATCTTGACAACCTTTTGCTAGATTTGAATTGATAATCCCAATGGCAGCCACCTCTACCTATGTACCTGTTCTCTTTCTAGAGTTCTCAGATCCCCACCTGCTGAATTTATCAGCAAGGGATCCACTAGTTTTCATCAGAACATTTGTATCCTTCACCACCACCCCAGAGCATAGACTTATAATGCTATTCATCACTAGATGGGGGAAATCAGTGAAAATCAGGTGCCTTGCCTCGCACAAGTGGAAGCACTTTCTACTAGTGCAAATCATTAATTGATACAACCCAAAAACATTTTGCTTTTTGCTTAAATCCCCACCCCCAACTTTATCTACATTGTTACCTTAAGGATTCTGACACGCACCTTAACAGGCATTATGCAAACTTCAAAATAAATGTACTTTATGAAGCTGCTTGAGTAATTCCACCTTGCTGTTTCTTGTCTTTTTAGAGTGTTCATTTCCCTGCTGGCATCCATAATTATTACAAGCTTTTCTTATTTTAATTCCCCTTGTCTTACTGCTAGAGGCCTTTGTCACCTGCTAGAAGGAGTGAGGAGGGTCAGCTGAGAGTTCATTCAGTTATCACGTCTGTTTCATTATGCTTCTTTAGTCTGAAAGCATCCAGGAGTTCTGTCTGTATATTTGTTATAATTATCGTCCTGACAACATCTTCTTGGTGCAAGGGCTAAGGCAGCCTCTTCAGAAAATGTCTCCAAGGCAGCTTTGCCTCACAGGAAGCCCTCGCTAATTAAAAAGTGACAGTCTTCTCCATCTCCCTGAAAGTAGCTTGTGTCTCATCCCCCGCTTCCATTCTCTTCTTTTAGCTCGTTCCAGATAATTGAAAAATTAATTGAACTTATTAAAAAATAAAACATCTGGGTTACGGGTCAGGAATTGCAGCAGCCTTTGTAAGTGATCATTACAGCACTCAGCGGCACTTAAAAATAGTAACATCTACTTCTCTTAGATCATTAGGCCCCTTTAGTGGTCAGGAGAAACCTTTGAGTACGTATACAATAAATTGTGGCCCAACAAACCTGTTGAAACCATTGAATGATTTGCAGGGTTGCACGAAGGACACCATGGCTGGAGGGAGAGGGCGATCCTCCCACGAGATCTCAGAGCCTCTTCATCTTTCAAAGCCTAGTGAGATCTTGGGGATGGACAGGCCGGTGGACACGCCACCATTTTAAGAGGACATGTCACCATTCCACCTAGCCTTCAGGATATAGATAATAAGGGGGACCTCCCCTTAACAGGTCCTGAAGGGTAAACAGCTCTTGGCCTTAGTTCAGGGGACTGTGCTTGCCAGTCGCCATCTCAAGTCATCAGTGGTCGCAGTCTCAGTGGTCTTGCACCACACTGGGTCCTCAGTGCTGGTTAACTCCCTATATAATGCCCAAGCAGGTGTGTGAAGATGAAGGTCAGACTTCAAGACTGCAATTAATCTCATAGCTATAAAAGCTTGTTACATTTGTTTATTTTGAAGTATGTAAAAAGGGTAATTTGAAAAACCTTCCAAGTTTTGCTTGCTATTTTGTGTTGAAAGTTACTCACAGTAACACTCACCAGTGGGGATGCAGACAGGTGATAACTGACCTTGTCAGTTGGAAATAACTTTGTCTCTTTCTTGGAACGTTTAACTTGCAGATACAGTCAATTACCTTATGGTAATGGTTGCTTCAAGGATTTTATTGCTTGGCTCCCTTGGAACGAAACACATATATTAGCCTAATTTAGGAGTGCTTTGTCTGAAGTTCCCGTGCTCTCTGTGTGCAGAATTATTGCAGCCTTAACTTTTTATTCAGACTGCAAATTCACTACAATTCCTTTTTTAAAAAAGAAAGAAAGAATGGAAACTGAGTGGATTTCTGCATTGAAACATGAACTGCTGCACTTATCACATCACTCTGAAATAGTGTTCATTCTTTCTGAAAGTGAGGACTACTCATCAACAAAATCAAGACAGAGAAGGTTACTTGGAAACATTAACTGTAAGCATCCTACAGTAGACCTCTAATGTCTTCACTTATGGCTATTAGAAAACATTCGTATTTCAGATTTTGTAGCTTTAGGGAACACTTCTAAGGAACAGTCTTAGGACAAGCCTGACAGTCACGAAACTCCTGCTTATGCAGGGTGTGGGATGTTGACTGGGCCTGTTGGGCTTCACTGTGAGGATGAACTTTAGGTTCTATCCCCAACATCTCCAGGGATTGGGAAAGACTCTTATCTGAAACACTGGAGAGAGACTGCCAGTCAGTGTCAGTAATACTGAGCTAGATGGACCAACAGTCTGACTTAGTATAAGGCAGTTTCCTATGTTGCTGCTTTCCCTGTTCCTGGAGGGGAAGACCAACAATAGGATGCAAATTGTATTTCAAGAAAACATATATGCCATTGCCAACCATCTCATTGGTAATAAGCTTCTGAGGAAAATGTTTCTGGGCTTTCCAGAACCCAGTTTGAAACCAGTATCCTAGAAGAAATCTGACTCATGTTGAGGGGAGAAAATGGTGAGGTAAAAGTAGAAATATTACAACAACATGTCCTATTGTCCTTAATAATGGAATATATTTATAATGAAATGATTTTAGAATGTTGCATTATATTACTCTTGTTAGCCGCTCTGAGCCCGGCTTCGGCTGGGGAGGCGGGATATAAATAAAAGTTGTTTATTATTATTATTATTATTATTATTATTATTATTATTATTATTGGATGCCAGATATTCAATTGGTATTTCTCTGCTGGCGGAAGGCATCAGTCAGCAAAATGAGAAGGGAGGAAATTATCTGAGATTGTCCTTCCTTCTTGCAGTTTCCCTCATCCAAATCTTCTCCCAAATCTTGGGGGATCCTCTAAAGGGTATCGGGGGGTGGGGGTGGGCAGGAATCACCAAAAATGGCCTTTCTTCCATCAGTTAAGGGACACCAGATGGATACACCCACAATAACCAAGGCCTGGTCCTACAGTTCACATGCAGCAGAATGAGGTGTGAAAACAGTGGTGGAATTCTGAAATGAGAGAATAGGATGCACCACTTCAGACTGCAATTGTGGGGGAGAAATCACATTTTTAAACACTCCTCTAGGGTTCTGTAAATATCACTTTACTCCAGCTCCCATCATCCCCAATCTGCATGACTAATGGTTGGGGATGATGGAGGTTGTAGTCTGACAATCTCTGGAGGGCACCAGGTTAGGGAAGGTTGCACTGAAATGTGGACATTCTCTATAGTTCCTGTTTACATGGTTGAGGCAGACCAAGGTCAAACTAAACAGGTTTGCTTCTGTCGTAGTAACATTGGCTCTTAATTTTACAGCCATTAGGAAGTATGCTGATGACTACGAATTGCAGAGTTTACAAAATAATGAGTCTAGAGAACACTGACAGTAAACTCAAAGGATTTATTTTCTTACTGGGAGGGGCAGAGGAATCTACATTTGGGATAATCATTATGATAAGTGCAACATTTTTGGAGGCTTTGCAAAAATCAGTGGCTACTGTTCACTTTATCTGACTGGATGAAATGGTCACAGCAGCAATTGAATTAGAAGGAAAGCAATTGTCTTCAATTATTAAGGATCAGAGTACATATAATTCATATCAGTACAAGATGCTTCTTTACCTGAAGTCCAAGGAAAGGAAGCAAAAAACAAAAAGGAATGGGAGGAATTAATGCAGAAGAAAGACAGAAAACATTTGGCAAAGTATGTGGAATATCAGTGAAACTCCAAGCCAAGGTTGCACTCGGTTATGGTGCAATCCTCTGCATGTTTACCCAGAAGTAAATCCTACTGTGTTCAATAGGGCTTACTCCCATGCAAGTGCATAGGACTGAAGCCTTGCAGAGCACTCCTTGGCATATGTATGGAGTAGTAAGCTCTACTGCAGGCATAGGCAAACTCGGCCCTCCAGATGTTTTTGAGACTACAGTTCCCACCATCCCTGGCCACTGGTCCTGTTAGCTAGGGATGGTGGGAGTTGTAGTCCCAAAACATTGGGGGGGGGGCAAGTTTGCCTATGCCTCCTCTACTGTGTCCAGTGGGGCTTACTGATTTTAACCAGGCAGCCCTCATTTCTGTTAGACGGCATCACTGAAGCAATAAATTATGATGGCTTACTGTTTCATACATTCCATCCCAATCCTGTGTTTGTCTGAAGAAACCACAAGAACTGTATATATAACGACTGCATGTTTTCCCCCTAATAAAAAGAGCATGTGCTGCATCTTGCAGGAAAAATAAAAATAAAAGCAACCACTGGGTTGGCTCTAACTTGATTTCAATGTACCTACTCCAGGTAGGACTAAGCCTGGACACAGCCCAAAAGCTGTATCTTGATTCTTTTTCAAAATGCAAATTGAAGTCTTGCTTCAAATTTAGAAAGGTGCTGGAAAATTTGAGGAAATGTAGTTAACTAACAAATATATCCTGTGCTCTCTTCTTCTTTTAGCAAAAAATAAATAAAATTGAGGTGCCAGTACTCATACCTTACTACAAGTGCTGTGGGTGCCAGCACAAAATGGCTGCCATGGGCAGACAAAATCAGAAGAAGATGTGGTGGAATTTTGTGTCAGTGAGTTCCATCCCATTCAGGGTCAACTCGTTTTTAATACAGAATTTTAAATTCTAACCGAGCCAGGGACCTGCTGGTGAAGGGTGGGTACTATTACTACTACAGTACTAATATTTCATTATCACATGAATTTATTTGTCCTAATGGACAGAGCTATTTCAACAACATTTCACTGAAGAGGGTGCATTTGAGTAACTGACACAAAACATGTCAAAGGTTTTCCCCTGAATCTGTGCAACTTTCCACTGGAACCAGTGGAAAGTAGATGCCTGCTCTTCATCCATATCACAGGTCCACATTTTCCCTTTTCCTATCATTAGGAACGACTGAAGAGTGGCAATTTCCCTGTGGAAAAAAATGTTATGATAGAATTATTCTGAGGTGTTCCCTTAAGAGAAGCCACAGCAAGAGAAAAATGGCAAAGAGAAGTGGCAATTTAGAAGCAACTTCCAGTAGGACCACAACATGTATAGGACTAAAACATTTTTATTGTACTTTTGGGGTTGAGTGTTTGCATCAATAGAGAATTGCTTTCACTCCATTAAAAGAAAGAAAGAATTATGGATGTTTATTTACATTTATATTGTGTTTGTCTTGCATATTGTTCATTTTCTTGCTTTGCAGATAATGAACAATTCTATACATATGTTTTCTAGCTGAGAACAGACTACCATCCATGATTAGAGCTGCTACTGTCATTTGTAAAGCTAAAATAGAAAGTTATTCACTGAAATCCCCAAACTATAGACAACCCCTCCAAATCTTTTAACAGCCTGGGACCAGTTTACTTGAGAGATTGCCCCTGCCTATTCACAGTCCTTGCCATATTAAACACCTGCTGAAAACTTTGTTTCATCAAGTCTTCCTAGTCATATAATTTAGTAATGTACATTTGCTTTCAGAAGTTTTAGCTGGTTTTCTATTGTGCTTTACTAATAATTATTTTATGTACACTCTCTTTTTTTAAAAGGTGTTGCTGATTTTTATCTTTTTTGATAATTTTATTATGTGACCACTTAGAGATTTTTCTGTGTACGTGATCTATATATATTTTCTAAGTAAATACTTTGCTCTCATGCTTAGAAGCAATGGCTCTCGATTACATTTTTCTCCTCTTGTCCTGGGCTTTCAATCCCTGATCAATTCTGCTGCCTGTAAAGCATAGGGTAATTTATTTAATTTGGAAGAACATTGAGGATTTTAGAGTGGGGGTGAAGCCATGTGTAAAGAAAAAAGAGACAGGGTGAGGGAGGATCAGGATCAGGGAGGAGATACAAAGACAAATAGAAAGTCAGGTTGGGTAGCAGTCACATATGGAATGCAAGTGATGAAAAGGCAAAAAGCACCAACTCACCCAAATTTCACCATCCTCCAGTTTGTCCAGATGTTGCCACACTCCAGCATTAGCCTTACTGCAGAGCCTGGTTAAGACACTCCAGAACGGCCTCCATGGTACATTTCCATGAATGCATCCAAGGATATAGAGTACGGATAGGGAACTTGTAACCCTCCAGCTGCTGTTGTACTCCAATGCCCATTGGCTGTAGCCACCATGGTCGATGGGCAGGGATGATGGGAGTTGTAGTCCAACAAGATCTAGAGGTTCACAGGCTCCCCATCTCTGGTGTAGAGGAAGCAATGCTTGGCTCAGCATGACACACTGACAGTCACCGCTTCCTGTCCACAATCCATAAGAATGTTATGGATTGAAAAGTAAGGGACATCATGCCCCAAGTGAATCCCTAGGAAGTGGTGGCTAAAAAGACATAACAATGGGTCAAGGGGGTGGCTACTTTCATGCAGCTTTCTCTATGGGAACGCTCTACGTGGAGAGTTTTAAAATCATAGAAGAAGAAGAGGAGTTTGGATTTGATATCCTGCTTTATCACTACCCGAAAGAGTCTCAAAGCAGCTAACATTCTCCTTTCCCTTCCTCCCCCACAACAAACACTCTGTGAGGTGAGTGGGGCTGAGAGACTTCAGAGAAGTGTGACTAGCCCAAGGTCACCCAGCAGCTGCATGTGGAGGAGCGGAGACGCGAACCCGGTTCACCATATTACAAGTCTACCACTCTTAACCACTGCACCACACTGGCGAATGGAAAAGGAGGAGGAGGAGGTCCTTATACCAGGTCAGTTTATTGTCAACTCTGCCTGGCTGCTGCTTGCCAGCATCTCGGACAGAATATTTCCCCCATCACCTGGAAACGTTGGCCCCAGAACTACACAGTACCCTCCCAAGTGTCATATAGTCTCTCTTGTGTGGCCCACATAGATGAGGCTGCTCATGGCTGGTTTGTATTGCAGAAATCATATGAAGGCACCATCATGCATTGGTTTGGAGAAGATTGCATGCTGCTGCAAACTACCCTAAACAGAAGTAGCATGGGCATCTAAATGTGATGAAACCAGGATGTCATCAGATAATGATGGGCCGAGAACCAGTTCTTGCAAAAGAGTTGTGGTAAGTTGTCTTCCCACGTGCCATTTTATAAATAAGCTCTATGAGAGCCGCTGTAACGTTCTCCTGTATCCCACATCAGGCTAGTTCTTGGGACTTGTTTACATCCTGCATCACACTTGTGAGCTATTGTGTCCCCTATTCATCCAAAGGGATAGCTTGCATTTTGTTCCCCAGCTGCCTCCTTCTTTCTCATGCCTACATACACAGAGAATAAAAACTGCTTTGAGAGAAAATGTCATACAACTGCAGTGTATGAAAGGTCATTACTTGAATTACAAATCAGCTTATGCTGAATTTTCCACTTTTAAGTGCTGGCAAGGAAGTTCATCTTCTTTCCTTTTCTTTCTTTGCACTCTATTACGGTGCTTTTTTGCCCATTCTGCAAAGAATGGGCAGCAGATTCCTTCTTGGACTCATATGTATGAGTACATTTTTCTGCTTCTTATGAAACCAGCACAAACTGGTATAGGGGCAGGTACATATTTCAATTTCTGTTTCTCATTTTTCCAATTTGAAGTTCAGTTCTCCACAGTTCCACAGCAGCTTGCAATTTCTTTTTTAAAAGTCCTCATGAAAATTCAGTGCGCCTTTCTCATAATAAACACATTTCTGCATGCAATTTTGCCATAGCCTGCACATGTTGGCATATTTCCCCTAACACAAAACATTTTTTGTACATTTATTTTCAGTAATCTGTGAATTGTGATGCAAAGTTTTATCTTGGTATTTGCATATTTGTACATATTACTTAGCTTGAGAATAAGGGAAAATTTGAATTTTGAAGGGTGGCTACATCTCAGTTTGTATACTGCTTTAGAAAGTGCCAAATTAGTTTTGCCTTTAAATGTAAACTGAATTGAGCTGGTGATATGTGGTAACTGACAGGACAGAATGAAACTTTCCATTCCTACAAATAAGTCCAATTAAACCCCTGAGCCCAGAGATCTGGGTCCACCTGGAGACCAAAGTGAACAAATGCTCACAGCTTAGTTATACAGATTTTTTTCTTCCAGAAGTGAGCTCAAAGGAATTTACTCCCTGGTAAGTGCGCTGTGGGTTAAACCACAGAGCCTAGGACTTGCCAATCTGAAGGTTGGCAGTTTGAATCCCCATGACGGGGTGAGCTCCCATTGCTCAGTCCCTGCTCCTGCCAACCTAGCAGTTCAAAAGCACGTCAAAGTGCAAGTAGATAAATAGGTACCGCTCCAGCGGGAAGGTAAACGGTGTTTCCGTGCGCTGCTCTGGTTCACCAGAAGCGGCTTAGTCATGCTGGCCACATGACCCGGAAGCTGTACGCCGGCTCCCTCGGCCAATAAAGCGAGATGAGCGCCGCAACCCCAGAGTCGTCTGCTACTGGACCTAATGGTCAGGGTGCATAAGGTTGCAGCTTGGCTTATCTGTAGCAATGGATGTGGAGGGGGAAAGAAGCTTAGTCAATACAGAAAGCTTCCTTTTGTCATATTTGTACCTCCCTTTCAAGGCAATAGAAAATCCCTCTTTTGGATAAATCACTGAATGCAGTTGTAAACACTATTGACAAATACTGAATTGCTTAATGATAAATTAGCAGTGTTTGGCACCTGCAGAATGGTAATGTATAGCACTAATGCAATGTCTAGACAGCTAAAGGAAAATGTGTTCTACAAATTGCAACAGAAATTATGGAGATAATTAACCTATGTTTAGTTCCACCACACATCAAAAATGATGCTGTTCTAGGCATTCCTTTCTTAGCGTTTGGTAAGAACTATCAGCCTTTTGCCTCCCTTTTCAAGTGATGTGTTTCATACATTTCTCTAGCATTCAAACCACACAGGTGTGTGAAGTCACTGGTCTTGTGACAAGTAATACAAAAGACATCTTATACCTACTCTGGGAAGCCTTTGGATCACTGCCACCCTGGTCAAGTCCCCAGTACCCCTAAGCCAAAGTATGTGTAGTTGAAATAGACACATATTCTCCCATCCCAGGAAGAGGACATGAATGTTTGGTAGGATTCTGAACAAGAGCGCTCCATGTTACATTATGTTGACGACCTTACTTGTCTCATGAACTGTCTATTTGAAGCATCTGCACTGAGATATATGTTTGTGTCTGTGTTTGCTGTGCTCCACCACGGATTCTGTAGCTGGCCCGTCCCCACCTCAACTTGCCCCAGTTGTTCCTCAGCTTGCCTTTCGTACTATGGCAGCATTGTCTGCCACTGTCTCAGACTGCACCCTCATTGTTTTGGGCCAGCAGAAGTTGGGCTTCCTGGATAGCCCCATCTGTCTGTCTGTCTGTTTATGCATCCAATGCTGTTAGTTGCACAGGGCAAGGAGCAGAAATTGCTCCACATCTGGCAGATCCTAGGCAGTACAAACAGGATCAAAAAGCTGTGTTAACGGTGTGTGTGCATGGTGCCATCTTCAGCTATTCTCTATTTCGGGGGTTTCCAGGCTGTGGTCTGTGGACCATCGGTGGTCTGCAGCATGTCTGTGGATCTGTGGTTAAGGATGGGAGATGGCAAGTCCATCACATTAAATATTCATATTAATATGTTATTGTATTTCAATCACTTCTTTTATTTCTTATATTGTATTTGATTGTGTTGTATTTTATTCTATTCCATAGAATTATTATAATACAATAAAATACAATATAATAAAAAAATAAAAGCAGCAAGTAAAAATCAGAGAGTATCTAGCATACTGCTTTACAGTTGCTACAACATGGCAAAAATATATTTTAAAAAATCATTAAGTGGTCCACTAAGACCCAGAGCAATTTTCAAGTGGTACATAGGAGTGCGGAGAGGTAGGAACCTAAAACACATTCGCCAAATTGTGTTTGGGCGAAACAGAACATGAACACACATCTGGCAATCAACTGCAACAAGTAGGCAGGTCCTGCTTGTATGTCATGTGTGCACATAAGCCATTTCGAAAAGCGAGCTATACATTATGTTACATCCAGAACATTAATTAGTGGGTACTCCTATCTAGGCTTCTCCTCCCTTTAAATTACAGCCTTGCCCACTGACATTTTCTTAATTTAAGGTGAATGACTCCCACCCTGCACCTCTGACCACCTTTAAATTAGTGATGTATAATTCCAACATTTCATAGCTAAGTCCTTTAGTGCCACCTCGAGGTCACAGCTGAAGTAACAGGCAATAAGGCACTTTAAGCCCAAGATGCAGCATTCAAACTCCATAGAAGCTGCTGAACTGGATGGAATCCTCAGCATACCTCTGGGCTATAAAACAAGGAGTGGTGATCCTGAAACATATTAATATCACCGGATTAGGGACCTGTAAGAAACCTGAAGATCATCTCACTCATGTTCCTGCCACAAAGCAAGAACCTGCTAGTTTGCTCAGAGTGACATTTAACATTAAACTGGTAACAGAACAGGAATGTAGGCACCTGCTTTATGTGATGTTAAGACTACCTAATTCTGACAGTTAGCAGCTCTTTAGGGCCTTGGACAAAGGTATCTCCCATCACCTGCTACCTGATCCTTATACCAGGAGATGCTGAGGAATGAACTTTAGGGCTCCTGTATTCAAAAGCATAAAGGGACGCGGGTGGCGCTGTGGTCTAAACCACTGAGCCTAGGGCTTGCCAATTGGAAGGTTGGCAGTTCGAATCCCCACAACAGGGTGAGCTCCCATTGCTCAGTCCCAGCTCCTGTCCACCTAGCAGTTCGAAAGCACTTCAAAGTGCAAGTAGATAAATAGGTACCGCTCCGGCGGGAAGGTAAACGGCATTTACGTGCGCTGCTCTGGTTTCGCCAGAAGTGGCTTAGTCATGCTGGCCACATCACCCAGAAAAACTGTCTGCGGACAAATGTCGGCTCCCTTGGCCAGTAAAGTGAGATGAGCACCGCAACCCAGAGTCGTTCGCGACTGGACTTAACTGTCAGGGGTCCTTTACCTTTACCTTTTTATTCAAAAGCATGGGTGTTTGAGCTATAGGGCCTCTCTGCATACATCATGCTTCCGGTTTCTCCATGTTGATTCACTGTCCAAAATACGCCTTTGACATCTCTCTGCCTGCCTGAGTGTTCCTGACTGCTGTAGAGAAGGGCTCTTACATTAGAAGCTGGAAACAATGGAGGTGACATAAGCATCCTTCCAAGTCATGGGTAGGTAAACTAAGGCCCGGGGGCCGGCTCCAGCCCAATTGCCTTCTAAATCCAGCCCATGGACGGTCCGGGAATCAGCATGTTTTTACATGAGTAGAATGTGTCCTTTTACTGTGGTATCTCTGGTTGCGACGGCAGATCCGTTTCACTACCAGTGTAAAGACTAAGGCTGTGAACGCACAAACATTTACCTGAGGGCGTCACTGAACTCAGTATGACTTCCTTCTAAAAAGACGTACCTGAGATTGCAGTTGGTTAACCAGCACTTGCAGTAACTGGCAAATTCATGCTGCCTTGCTGGAATGGAAGAGTTTATACTAATTTTTTGGGTGTCAGATAAAACTACTCTAAACCTTAAACTTTACAAAATAAATAGAAGAAGCAACAAAACCAAGTGAGTGCTAGAGGGTCCTTCGTCCACCCTGCGGGAAAGGATCAGTTTAAGGTCCCACATCTGTTCAGTTTTCTGGACTACTCAGAGATGTGTACGTCACATTTTGAATATAGCACCTCTCTTCAGCTTTACCTTTTAGCCCTCGAAAACACCTTCTGACATACGCAGTGTAAAATAAAACCATAACACTATTTCAAAACAAAAGGTGAGAAAGATCCTTTTTCAAACACATTCTTAGATCAAGTTCTGATGTACTCCAGAATTTTACCAAGTGATCAACAAAAAAGTGGTATGCAGAAGAGCATCAGTGGTAGAGCATCTCTGTTTGCATGCAGAAGGTTTCAGGGAATGCCCCGCATCTGAATCCCTGGAGAGCCATTACCCACCAGTGTAGACAATAATGAGTTACGTGGGCCAATGGTCTAAGTCACATCGTCCAGCTTACAAGCTACGCGTCATTTCTACAAAAGCTTGTATTCTAAAGAGAAGCTTTACTAATTAAGCACTGTAGGCTAATTCTTTATCACACAAGGGCATTCTTGCTGGACTAGCCAGACAATCTAAATCCCTCATGGGATGGCGAAGAGTAAGGATTAGTATGCTATTTCTACCCACCACTGCAGGTACCCTTCACAAGTTGGAGTCATAATCATGGGGATGGGAATCACAGGGACCCTACCAGAATAGAGCAGGTTTCTATGGAATCCACTCCCACAAGAGGTAGGGACAATCACCAAACTTGGATAGTCTTTAAAAGATCAGACATATTCCCATATGAGAACACCATTGCACTCATGTCCTGGTTGCAGGCTTCACATAGCCAGTGTGCAAACAGGATACTAGATTAGATGGGCCTTTGGCCTGATCCAGCAAGGTGTTTATGTTCTTAGAAGTTATCCCTCCAGTTCATGGAGGGCAGCTGCACTGGGGTGCAGCTAGAGCACTCATCTCCACTCTCCCTCATCATGTTTTTTTCCTTAATGCTGGTTCTGTGTTCTTTTTTCAATTCAAATGGTGCAACTAATTTTCACCATTGAAATATTCAAATTGCAACACACCAAAGTTAAAAATAGATGCACTGGTTCCAGTCCAAAGAGCCAGTTTACATGCATGTAAAATTACTGTACATATGCCCCCTAGCAGAGCTCTTTTACTGGCAAATCAGTCCCCACTTCCCTTCTTGTCCTTTTCAGAGTAAATATTGCACTCACTGCTAGCAGTATTTGTAAGTGTAAAAAACATAAGTCTTGCTTTACACAGCCAAGCACTTTAATTCACCCCAACAAAATAATTACAATGCAATACCATGCTGATCATTTGTTATAAAAAAGTGTACAAGATTGATAAACCACTTGAGTGATCAAATGACAAACATTATCTTGGACAAAAAGGGCCATGTTTTTCAAACCCTGTGGCATCATAAGTACAGATTAAACACTGAATGCTTCCTTGCCTAATGGTAAATTCACAGTTCCTGTGCAGCTCTTGAGCAAAGCCAAGATGAAGAAGGCAGGGCAAATTGGAAAAATCATGGTATTCTCAACAGATAGTACCAGTAAAGAAAAATCTCTTCCAATTTAGCACGAACATCCCTGAAGAATTTTTTTAATGACCAGGGACTAAGATCAGAAATAGACTTCATTTGAAATGTATTTGTTAAGATGCTAAGAAAAAAGTTCTAAATATATTTCAATAGATATGAAAACGTACACAGGGAGGAACCATAGCTGAACAGAATACATGCTTTGCATGCAGAAGGTCCTAAATTCAACCCAAGGCATCTCCAGCTTAAACAAGGAATAGGTTGCAGGTGATGAGAAAGACCCCTGCCCGAGTCAACAATACTGGGCTACAGGAACAAGGAGCTTCACACATATAAGGCAGCTTAATCTTATCCCAACAAAGGTCTTCGGTTTGATGCTTAGCTTATACCTCTAACTCTTGCCGTGTGTGGCCTTTAGCAAATATAACATTGCACATCCAATTTTACAGGAACATGTGCCTATATTCGACAGTGCAAGCCAAAGGAGTTGACACCATTAAGAGAAAAAAGCCCAGATCTCACTGCATTTTTTTTTTTACAAGCCCAGTGATGAAAGCTACTGTACCGTTGCTTGGCATGCTAGGGCTGAACAGAAAGAAGGCAGAATGACTTGAGGGTTCACCCCTTACACATTGCAACAACAGAGGCAAATAACAATTGCTTTCAAACTGAATTGCTGGGGGAGATCACAATTCCAAAGTGTGAGGGGTTCTTTTCTTACAGAACACCATTTGCCTGGGGGGGGGGATATTGGAGAGAAAAAATTGTGCGCACTAAAGTATGTCACCTTCACCGGGAGAAAATGAACCCAATGGAAATTCAGTTCAGCCCCAGTTGCAATGCAGTATTTCTACCCCAATCCACACACAGGTTAAGCCACAAAGGGCAGCTGTTCTGCAGCCTCTGAAGTTGTCTGGCATTTCAGGGAAGCACTGAATACAAGAGCTTTCACGTAATGCTAAGTGTCAGATCACATACATTACCAGCATTGCCTTAAGACAGAAAACAACTGAGAGGGGAATCAATTGACATTATAGAAGGCAGACAAAATGATATTTAAAAACACCACAGAAAACTGTTACTGAAAAATTTACAGTGATTTCTTGGTGTGGGGACGACAACAAAGCAAACCACTTTAATGCATTAGTTAATGCTTTTTGTAGAAAAGCTAGTTCAATTTGTGCCAACAGAGTAGTTATTTTCAAGCGTACTTTTTGCTCCAATTCTCTCCAACAGAGATGTAGGTAGGCCTCACATTTGAAGGTGTGTGCATATTTTACAGACACAATTCAAATAAATGATTTCTGTGCCACAATCATCCAGAATCTGATTGTAGAATTTCACTGACAAGCGGAATACCCAGAAAAAAATGGCTTTTCCAAAGGATTGCACTTGCTTGGAAGGAGCAGGTCCACAGCCGGGGGTGGGGGGGTGGTCCTGGATTCAGACCCATTACTGGAGGCCTCAGTGGCAAGGGGTGCCTTTTCCGACCTCCAGCCGGCTCGCCATCTACAGTCCCTTTTTCACAGAAATGACTTGGCCACTGCACTCCATGTTCTAGTGACTTGGACTGGATCCTTGCAATGCCCTCTGTGTGCAGCTGTCCTTGAAAACAAGTAGTCCAAAATGCAGCAGCCAGATTACTGCTGAGGTTCCATTTAGATTTCACACACCTTAAAAACAGCTGCGTTGGTTTGCCAGTTTGTTTCCGGATCCAATTCAAGTAATAATAATAATAATAATAATTTATTATTTGTACCCCGCCCATCTGGCTGGGTCTCCCCAGCCACTCTGGGCGGCTTCCATAAAAACCAAAAATACACTAAAATATCACAGATTAAAAACTTCCCTGAAGGTGCTCATGTTAAGCGTTTAAAGCCCTGAACAACTCAGGCCCAGATATCTGAAAGCCCACCACCTCCTCTATAGATCCTCTTGTATGTTAAGATTGGCAGAGGCGAACTTCAAACCACCCTAAGATATTCAGGGGTGCAGTGGCCTACAGGAGCACATACACTGTGGCAGACCCAAGTTGTGGAATTCCCTCCTTCCTTCACTATACGTTTTTGGGGCAGAAGACATAACTCTTTATCTGCCTTTGACACCCTGAGATGTATACTTTGTAGGACCCATCCTATTTTTGTGATTGTGAGCCGTTTTAATGTTTGTATTTAAAACTGTTGCAATGCTCCTTGGCACCTAAGGATGAAGGTTGGGTAATAAAGAAAATAACAAATACAAATGCTGAATGTTTGGCTTTCACGTACTGTTACGAGACAATATTGTTAGAGAAGCTATACCTCCACTTATTTCAACACTTTCCCCTATTCAAACATACATTGCTAAAACACAATGCACTCAAATTTGTCCTCCTTGCCAACATGCAGCATATTCACTGATTTACCAAAAATAAAAATAAACAAAAAAATTCAGGTAAACCGAATATATAAAACACTTAGCAGTCAATTTAAGTTTCTTTCTTTTAAAAAAGGTGTATGTTCACCAAGTCATAAAATGCAATACATAAACAAAAAAGGCAACAACAGCAAATAAATAACTTTCAATGTTAGAGAACTCCTGTAGTGTGCATCAATATTTGAACTCCGATCAACTGGAATCACGTTGACTTTAGTACCCATAACCTTGGGATTCTTAAAGCTAATTGTTGCAGCATAGAAACAGGAAAGGAAGGAGACCGACCTATGTTAGAGGCGATTACTGTAAGCAGCAAGAATAAGGAGCATTTTCAATGGCAAATTGTTACAAGGCAGTCATTTAGCTTATATAGGAGAGCTTTCATATAGTCCCACTTGTTCATCCATCCAAGATTAGTGCATTTTAAAAATGTTAAAAAATACTTTTGAGTTTAAGTTCAGCTGCACTTGATTCAAGTGTTGCTTGTGGAGGTTTCAGAAGTTTTAAGTTAAGTTTGTTGCTGCCTCAGCAGCCAAGTGTACCGCAAAGGAGTTTGTCCATAGGCAAGTGTCACTTTGACTCCAGAAAAGAAGTTATCTTACTCCAATTCGGGAAGTCATCCATTCCAGGCCTTGGCACAATCTGAAAAAGGGGAAGAAAACCCAAGTCTTAATAATAAACATACAGGGTGCAAAATCACTATGCTACGTGTCACCAATTGTACAGATTTTGCTTTTCTCTACTTAATGTTACCAAAGTATTAAAACCATCTTACAAAACATTTTTTTAAAAATAAAATATTTTGAATCAAATAAATGTGAGCATGCTGCTGGAAAAAACACACACACTTCTATTATTACGACAAATTGTGCACGTTGGTCATTGGAGGCCTTTCTGAAAGCTATCTGGGAATACTGTGAGGGATTGAAATTTATGGCACAGCAAGCAGGTGATATTGCATGGGAATTGTAGCATGGAATCTACCCCAATATTGGATTTAATCCAAAGGGATGGTTGCACAAGTGGAATACACTTCTATCTGTGATGGGGTGGGAGCTGTGCATCTGATTTTTGGAGATCAGGAGGAGGGGCAAATGAGCCTGAGGTTTTGCTTTCACACTTTTGGAGTGCAGCACATTGGGTATTGCTGTGCTAACCCATGGCTTCCTGTTGAGCGTGAATACTTTCCGACAAGTTGCCAGTTTCTGTACACAAGCATTTATTTAACACTATGAGTACTTACCCTTCTCCTGTTAGCGCACAACAGGACTGAATGTGCCATGGGTGATCCTTTATGGAACTAAGGGTGAGGTACTTGGAAATTTCAGCTGCCGACATACAGCCTTTCATATCTTGCTTATTTGCAAAGATGAGAACTGCAGCTTTCCGCAAATCCTGTAAATGACGTCTAATTAGAAAATTTATGTTTCCATAGCCCTAACAGCTACATAATCCTTGATTTTTTTAAAAAAGAAAGCAAAAATAGATATTTTCCACTATATTTAAGGTTGCTTTTGTTGCAATTCTGCCAACTGCATAAGCATAGGTTGTAGATTTGTTCCTGCTACACTTCCCCTTCCAAAGCATCAACTCTTATCACCAGTCTCAACACATATTGTTAAAGCCAACCAAATCAGAATTCATTATGATGTATATGGAGACAAGTACTAGACTTTAAAAAAATTAGGGTACAACCCTGTACCCAATTTCCTGGGTAGAAGTCTCACTGAACTCAAAAGCCTAGTAAATATGTGTAGGATTGTGGAGATTAGCTAATGCTTTTCATTTCTGTGGCTATTTTTTAAAAAGAATAGCTTGGATCCAAATATGCTGTTTCAAAAGCAAAAGGCACTAGACTTACATAAGGGAAGCAGCCCCACCCCGCCTTCTTCTCTGCCAACCCCCTCTCCCCTATCTACTGCAGCCACCTGCATTTCTTGAAAAACTGCTCCCGAGGGGCAATAAATCTTTCACACTTTATGGGATGTAGCAAAACTTGGGGCTCTGCCAATTTCAACTTGTGTAATATTTTGGGCAATGCTTTGTGTCCCAACCATTGTCTGTATTCTTAGAATGCACACAGAATATAGAATATCGTACCTCATGTGCCAACATTCTGTATAGTTCTTCTTTTATGATAGATAGTCTCTCTCGGTCAATGCTGTCCACTACAAGGATAATAAACTGTGGAAAGAAAGAAGAAAAGGTGGACAAAAAGCTAAAGGTAGCCACCATGTTTCTAACTAAGGTATGACTGAATGAAATGATACATTTGTGTTACAACAAAATGGCTATACAGGCACACATGTGTTCAACTTGTGCATAATCACTGGGAAATAAATAAATGTTGTGATTCAAACCTGGAAAGGGTGAGAGAGAGCTGGAGAGTCCTTGTGGTTTGCGAGGAGCCCCTCCCTAGAGCCTGAAGAGGGATTTTTCTTTTAGCTTATGAAGGAGCAGGGTTCCAACCTGTTGCTGCGCTACCACACTCATCACCTGAGAGGCAGGGAAGACGCTTTGCAGCAGGTCTCGCTTGCATGACTTTTCCAGTCTCTCTCAGGTTACAGAGCTTGTGGATACTTTTCTTGGGGTGGGGGCATCTTCTGCTTCCAAAGTGGACAGCAAAAAAGGTTTCTGTTTTAAAAAGCTTACTGGCTCCAGAGCTGAACCCAAAATGGCATGCAGGACCCTCTCTGCTGCTGCTGCGCCACCCCGCTCAACAGCTGATGGGCAGGAAACCGTTCCCTGCAGTGGGCTCAGCTGTGCGGCTTCTCTGCCCTTACTGGTGAGACTGAGGGTGAGGAGAGGGGAGGAAGGGAGTATCTGCTGCCCCTTAAATAGCTCTTGCTTGGCTCCTACCCTTCCAAACAAAAGGGGGAGGGGAAACACAGCCACTCAAAAAAAACCCCTTTCAAGCTCCCTACTTACACATATTTTGCTTATGGGGGCAGGGGCTTGAAACACAACCCCTGTTTAAGTGGGGAGTCCCCTGTACACAGCATTCTTTAATTTCCTACTGCTATCTGAGGCAGTACAGGGCAGGGAAAGTGAGCTCAATAAAACAAAATGGCAATAGCAACAAGAGCAGTGTCTGGACCCTTGTTGCTTCCACACAGGCACACTAGAAAGAGTCAGGAATGCTTCCCAGTTCAACCCCGTCATTCATATTTACCAGAGATCAACATCAAGAACTCATTCTTATGAATGAGCCAAGGAAGGGGGAGCACTTCCGATGGTCTGAAAAGCCTTTCAGAGGCTTAATACAAAAAACTTTTCTACTGTTTTCTCCTCAGCTACTTCCCTTCCTCTCTCTTGGATCTTGCCTTAAGCCTCGTGGGCCAAGGGGGATGGAACCCTCAGAAAATTGTCACACACGTTTGCCAGCACAGTCCTGGGTCTTTTGGGTTGCCTAAATTAAGAACAGCATCAACATACCTCTGTATTTGAATAATAGGTATTCCAGGACGATCTTAAAGACTCTTGTCCTCCAATATCCCACATGAGGAAATGGGTGTTTTTAACTACTATTTCTTCAACATTGCTTCCTATAGTGGGAGATGTGTGAACCACCTCATTCATTAGGCTAAAGGGGATGAAAAAGTTGTATGTTTATCAAGGTCATCCATACAGAAATATGCCATCATAGAACAATTCCTGTCTTTGGATTAAAAGAAGATTGTACAGAAAATAGCTCAATCAGAATTTATCTGAAAATGCTCAATTTTATTTTTACTTAAATTTAAGCTCTTGAGAAATAGCTTATAGGTTTTCGTGAAATTCTTCCATATGATCACAGGTGTGTGCTTGTAACTGTTTAAGAAGATTCCGGTGAACTGGAAGGCAGATAGTGAGCTCACTGCTGCCTCTCATCATGAATAGGTATATCTGTGATCAAAGAGAGCTGCCAGCTAACTGTGTTAACAACCTTACCTTTTATTAAGATGGTTGTATATCCTTGGGCACAACCATGTAGAGGAAGTTAACTGTCCCTTTGGTAAGCAATTATATATTGCATTCTGTAATGTACCCTTAGAGTCAGGGTGGATTGATTTAAATAAAATCGATTTAAATCAATTTTTTTTACACAAAGACTCATTCTTGGTGGTATAATCTTAATATTTACAACCAGATGAAGGTTTCATTTTTGGATTAATACATTTTCAGAGTAGTTTTTATAGTTATATCAAAAATTAATGAGTTGGTTATACTATTAGAAATACATGGACCAATAATTATTGTAAAGTTTAATAAGTTAACTGTTTATATTTGGACAAATTTTCTGCTGTACTTTATTGGAAGGAGAAAAATAATCATTTCCTTAATAACAATCTAAACAATTTATTAAACTAAAACAATGACATTATAGCATATGTATCCACGTATGTTTACTGATGTGGTTAAACTTTTTTTTTTAAAAAAAACACCCTTAGACTGAGTTTTAGCACACACGAAAAACTTAAACAAATCCTTATTTCCTGATGAATAGCCTTTGGGCTATAATGTAACTTAAATAGAAAGATTTTCCCTCCAAAAGCAATTTTTAAAAATTAAATCCATTTTTAAAAAATTGATTTAAATAAAAAAAATTGATTTAAATTAAAAAATCAAAGCATTCTATGTGTAACAAGATTAGCAAAGCTATTTAATAACTAGCAAGATTATACCAAAATGGGTTTTTTTGCCTTTTCAGAGCTTATCTGTATCTTCCTGTAAGCAATATCAGCCAGCTACCTTGTTTGCCTTTCTTATAGCCACAGCTTCTGACAGTTATAGTAGCTACTGTGAAGTAATACTTTCAAGCAACATTGTATTGCCCACATTATACCGTAACCCAAGTAGGTGATAGGTCAGCCATAAGATTTTATCCTTCCACCAATGGTAATAGCTGGGCTGACTGATAAACTCTCTGCATTTATGAATGACTCATAGTTAGAGAGTCTAACACACTAGAAGATCATAGGAAAGCTTCCATGTATCTGCTCAAGTCTGGGGGGGGGGGGGGGGAATCAAGCTTCAAAGACAACAGGATTCCTAGACCTTTGAAGCTGGATAATTTCAAATATTTTGACAGACAGGCTGTCCCAAGTTCTCTTTGTGCTTAAAAACCCTGCTCCAAGTGTTGGTCAAATTGTGAACAGTATCATATCTGAAGGAATGAATGTTATCTTGTTAAAATACTTACAACTGGTATAGAATGGTGGTCTTTCCAGCATTGTCAAGGCCCACAATTATTACTTTGTGTTCTACAATACATAATAGTGAACAGTTGTAAGCTGCTGTAAACTTGAGGTTATCACATACCATAGATTATATGAAAGTGTAATACAATGAGGCTTCTAGATTTTTCTTGGTGTAGTAGTTCATATGACCATCAATAACTATTTCCCATATACAACTAGGTAAGACAACCTCTACCCATATTTTCAATAACTCAATCCCGTCCCCCCAAGTCTTTTCTGGCTCACCATAGATTAATTTTGCTGTGTTTTGCTATTAGATCTGAGCCCCCGCCCCATCCTTGTTACTCCAAACATGTTGAACATCTCCCTCCCCAAAAAGACTGGAAGATGTATCTAGGATAGAAAACAACAGTGATCTTTTGACAGCCAATGATGCCTCTATGGCTGTTTTCCAAAGTCAACAGGTGTCATTGAAAAGCAAGTATGAATTACTTAGAAGCCCATGAGCTCATTATCAACCAAGACAAAGTTGGCAAATAAAGAGTGAAGACTAGCTCCTTGGAAGTCTGCCTTTCCAAGCCTCGGCAGCCCATGATAAAGGTAAGATTGTGAGCTATCAAGCTCAGTGGTCTTCCCACTTTCCCCAATGCAACTCTTGCAAAGATGTATCATTGCTAAGACAACCTACCACTGTCGCTCTCCACACCATTTCCGCTATTCTTACCAGTCTTTCAATGAAGCCATTACAGAATAAACTACTGCCAAGCAGGTATTGTTTTTGGCAGTAGTTGAAGAGTGGTGCGGACATTAGGTCTGCATATGGAAACTGAGTGTTTCCACGTGGTGGCAAATCCAAGCAGCAGGTCTTAAGTGAGAAAACACCTCATGAAGTTCATCACACACTGGTGGCCAACCACTAGGGCAAGAGGTTTTGCACACGTCCATGGGATGAGCAAGTCTTGCATGATAGCTGTTGCATCAATCTCGTTACATGAAACCACTGTTAGTTTCTTTAGCTTAGAGGTCCAATATCAGCACCATGTAATTAAAACAATGTAGGTTTGTGTGAATTCTTTGTTCAGTATCTTCAAGATAGTGGAGTTATTGATTATGCCTCATAAAATGTTAACAGGTATTCCATTAAGAAAGGAATGCACTAAGGCAGCTTTGCATGGCACCCCCACACCTTAGGAACGACATCAGAATGGCTTCTTCATGTATATATCTGGCACGCTATTTTAGCTTAAAGAATGCAAGGCAGATGCTGCATTGCTGGAGTTTTTAAAATTAAAACAGTAACCACCATGCCTTGGAGAACACAGGTGCATTTATTTTGCGGGCAAAGCTTTTAAAATAAGATTAGACAAAAGCATATACGTCATGCAAATTTGAACAGAGAAAAGGAAAAACGATCAGCTGGCAATATGACTGTTCTCTGCAAATGCATTCAACAGGGTGTTTTCTCAAACACAAAAGAAAAATGAAAGAAGGTGGTTCGCAAGTTGTTACAGACACTGCAACATTTTAACACAAATTTATTACTTCCTGCACAGATTTCGCCAACAGCCAAGGCTGAGGAACTCATGGAATTTCTTTACATTTTGGGGAAAACTCAAACTCCAACTTTAACTTTTTGCCACATTCCTGTTCACAGGTCCTTTATACTACCAGTTGAATTTGGTTGAAATGTGCTGGCACTTAGCATCTTACAATCTACAGGCTAATTGACTTCCTGGCCTCCCCATTATTCACCCTTGTTATTCATCATACCTATTTCTCCAGCTCACCTTCCCGCTGACTCAAAACCAGTCCTTGTTGCCCTGTTTATATTAAAACACCTTTGGTCAAACAGACAGGATGCTCCTACTCACAGCAAGTGGCCTCCTCTCCCCTAATTTCCCAACTTTACTGTACGTATTAACTTTTCACAGTCCTTTCCTTTCTCAGCCCACTATTTTCCCCATATTACTGTATTTACCCTATTGTTACTCCGCCCTGTCAAAATAAATAAAAACGGTCCCCTCTCCCAACGCCACTCTTGCCTTTTTCGTACACCTCCGTAACATGGGAGATCCAAGACTGGGGGCGGGGGGGGGGGATCCAAGTTCAAGTCCCCGCAAAAAAAGACCCCGAGTGGCCAGCCATACACTTCTTCCTTCTCGGCCTCAGCTACCTCCAGGGGCTCTTGTGAGCATACGGCGGGAGGGTAGGGGAATAGACCCATGCACGATGCCCCCTCCTTCCTTGGGAGAAAGGGCTCAATAAATACCCCGCTTCCCACCCAATGCAAAACCCTAATTGTTACAGACACAGCTGAGACATCCCCCCAGGTCTCGTCACGATCACGATCCTCTCCCTCTGCTACCCTCCCTCAACCGAGCTCCCCCCGCCCCCCGTTAAAGGGCAGCCCGGGAAACTCCCCCCCCCGCCCCGAGACGAAACCCTCCCGGCAAAAATGCCACACGGAGCAGCAAAAGCAGCAGCCCCGGTAGCGGCGGCGCAGGTGCCCCGACAGCCCCAGCCGCCGCCCCGCTCTACTCACCCTGGTTACAGAAAAGGCTCCACAGCTTGGCAAATATCAAGCCCATCCCGACTTGGCCAGCAGAAACCGCCGACCTCCTCTTCCGCTTCTGCTGCAGACGAGCGCCTTGCCTCCTTCCCGTCGGTTCTTTCTTCTCGTGGCCAACGCGGCGGATAAAGTGGGAGGGGCCTAAGCCCCGCCCCGCCCCCTCCTCCTGTTCTCGACCACGGCAGCGGCGCGAGAGCCCTTCCCCAAGCCTTCCTTCCGCAAGGCGCGCTGACGTCACCGCGTCCGCATGGAACGACGCACGTTCCACGACTGCCGCTGACGAAAGGCCGAAACTGGGATTAGGGTGGCAGTTTCCCTCTCACGCGCACCCTCCCTTGTGGGGCGGGGTGGATTTTTTTTTTTTTTAATTGCTCAGAGCAGGGAATGGGCGTGACTTAGTCATGATCAGTGATTTCAACTGCTCGGGCTTAAAAAACGGTGAAAGCTGATACGCCCGCCCGGACATTACGTGCATTTCCTGTTTTCTTTCGGGCGGCGCCATATGAGGGGCGCGAGAGCCAGGCCTTTTCTGTTGGCATTGGTTCAGCAAGGCGCCGGAAGTGACTAGTATCGTTGCGGTCTTTCGCCGCTTCCCTTTGGACGAGGAAGGGGCAGGGCGGGGCCGCGAGAGTGACGTCACCCTCCGCTCCGGACGTGATGGAGGCGTTCTTTTCCCACGCCCGTGGTGAATAGTTTCCCTCTTTCAGAAGGTTCCTGACAGGGACAGCCGGGTTTTTCCACACGGAGTTAGATTTTTATATATGGAATGATACAAATATCGCGCAGCCGTGACTTAAAGTCGATTTTCACTAATGACTTTCGATGCAGATTAGAGTAGTATCACAAGAGAAATGCGAAGATACTCGCATGGAGAATAGTGGAGGTCAAAGGCTATTTTCAATTTTATTTTTTAAAAAAAGTTCGGATTGTAAACTACTGAGTGTCCACGAGGTTTGTCTCCACGAAGTTGTGCAAGTAAACTCCCCTGCCCACGCCACGCCCAACTCAGCACTTTGAAGTCAGCATGTTTGATTATGTAGAAAAAGTGTAGGTAGCCATGTCGAAAGATGCTGAAGCCACAGTAGTAATAAGGTTTAATAGAGTCTGCTAGGTCCTAATAATTGGCATCCTGCGGAGGAAGACATTTGAGCTTTTATAGTGTAACTTGCTTCTAAGTACACATGTAGACAATAATCAATCTGCAATTAGAGAATTATGGGATAACCAGCCTCATATAACTAACATGGTTAAGTTTAATTAATGCATGGGGTGGGGGGTAATCAATGCCTTTGTTTGCTTCTGTCTACCAGAGAAACTTAGTGTGTGAAGAGGCTAAGGTAGTTGCTACATCTTAGCTGCATGGCTCTTACAAGCCACTGTTGTGTTCCTGTACCAATAATTTAGGAACATTCACCACTGTAACTAAGCCAAGTTGTACAGCCTGTGTTTTCTGACTGATGTATGGGAAATCACATGAACCTGACCTTTGGAGAGTTTGTAAGTAAACCATTCCTAAATGTGTAGATTTTTCTATGCTGAGGGCAAAGGGAAACGTTGGAAGGAACTCACAAGGGCATATTTTAAATGGGTTTATTTCAACGCTTTACTTTGCTGCATGCTTTTTGATTTTAAATCTCATCAAAGAGCACTTGCCTCAAACTTGGATCTTAGCATTCAGGAAGTATCTTTTTAACCTATTTTTCCTTGCCAACCACTTCATTTAAGAATAACCCCAGAAAGCTTATAGTAGAAGGGAAATGTGATTATTTCTCTCTTCACCAAGTGTTAAAAGAATCAGGATGATTATAGAGGCATTAACAGGTGTAATAACTATATAGATTATCAATATTGTTGACAGCACAAGTTTATGCATGTTTATTTGCAAGTAAATCCCACTGTGTTCAGTGGGTTTTACTCTCAAGTAAATGCGCATGGGATAGGGCCATTACCCTGGGATTCATCTTCTCTGGATATCACATGTAGCAGTCTTTGGCTGCTGCCTCCCTCGTTCCTCTCTCCGCCTGGTAACCACGTCCTCCCCCGTGGGCGCCCACGTTCTGGTGCGAAAGCTCCATTGCCCTGAACGGAGCTTACTCCCGAGGAACCCTAAATAACTGCAGTTTCGTGCTGGGGAGGGGGCTCTCCAAGTAGGGGGAGGGAGGGAGGCGGAGCTGGGCTAGGACGGGGCGGCATTTCCTATCGCCTCCCCGGATGAGGGCAGGAGGGCGGCCGAAGGCTGGGCGCGGCATTGCTCAGGCGCTGGGGTAGGCAAAGGGGCGCGGGAGGATGACGGCCATGGGGGACCCCGGTGCCTCAGCCCCAGCCCGGGGAGAAGAGGGGAAGCCACGTCCCGGTGTTCAATCCCCGCCGGGGTCGCTCTCGGCGCCCGGCAGCAGATGGCGCCCCATCCGAGGCAGCCGCGACGGAGGCGGGCTCTGCTTTTCGGCTCCTGAGGGGAAAAGGGAGCCCTTTGCAAATGGCCTCCCTCGAGGACACACGCACACCCCTTTTAAAACGGGTGGAAAGAAGTGTGAGGCGAAGTAGACACGGGACCGAATTTAACATGTACTCCAAAGCCGCCCCCCCTCCCAGTTTCAAATCGGATTATAATGTCGCCACGCCTGTTTTGCACCGACTAGAGGCGAATTAGGGGCTCAAATTTGCGTGAAGCAAATCGAGCAGCGGCATTTCCCAGTAAAGTGCAGGGTGTCTAGGCGTTTTGGGTAATGTCATGTGAACACAGGTGAAAAATCCAGCAATTTAAATCCAGCGAGTGCGCTACAGTAAATGGAAATGTGGACACAGCCGAAAAAGTTCGCGATTAGTAACTGCTCACTCTTGGACGACTCTGGCCCCCCCGAGTATTTCCATGCCAATCCAAGAGGGAAAAAGATGGATGCAATGATAAGATTATTGGCAGGCCATTTTTAAAAATGGGCTTGGAATCTTGGCCTTGTTCCTCATGCTTCCTTCATACTAACTGTTGTACAGGACCATTTAGCTTATTTAGTGCCACTCATTCTCATAGAATATTAAATTATTGCTTCAATCATTACATTACATAATTTATGATACAACCAGATGCAACATATAGCAGACAAAATGCAGCTTATTACTGCTATAAACCATCATTCACTTTGGGAATGGCACTGTTTGGCTGAATGTTAAAGTTGGTGAATTGACGATGTCTACTTATGTCTTGCCTTAATTTTTTTTCATATTCTATGACAATGTAGGAGAAAAAGATTACAAATGAAGCTTTTTAATCTGAATTTGTTTGGTTTTGAATTGTTCATGTGAAAATGATTTTCTTTCTCCAGATGTGTTCCAAAAAGAATAGGAGACAGTAAAGACTATGTCTGTTTTCCCCAAAATCTCATTGAGGGCAAAGGTTGAAGAGTACCTGAGGGCTACGTTTAAAAACGATGAGGTAAATACCGTAAAGCGAGTCCAAGGAAGGAGATGTTTGGAAGAGGTACACAAGTGTGTGTGTGTGTGTGTGTGTGTGTGTGATGGCTGCTGTCAGGAATACTTTTAGTTCCAACTAAGGTAGCTGCTCAGATGAGACCTGTCATTTACAGTGGTACCTCGGGTTAAGTACTTAATTTGTTCCGGAGGTCCGTACTTAACCTGAAACTGTTCTTAACCTGAAGCACTACTTTAGCTAATGGGGCCTCCTGCTGCCACCGCGCCGCTGGAGCACGATTTCTGTTCTCATCCTGAAGCAAAGTTCTTAACCTGAAGCACTATTTCTGGGTTAGCGGAGTCTGTAACCTGAAGCATATGTAACCCAAGGTACCACTGTATTAATTTTTTAAAATTTAATGAGGCACACTTTCTCTCTTATTTTGGTATGTCTGAGTTAAAAGATTTGGGGTGGATTTCTGACCCCCGCCACTGTTTGACGGAGCTTAACGGAGCCACTAATGAAGCCCTGTTGCACACGCCAGCTGGAATGCAATGTGGGTGGAGGCAGCACGTGGATTACCGTGATGACAGTTGGGCTGGTTTGGGATCCAGTGGATCCTAGGTCAGCTCAGGCCCTCCCTGGAATTTTCCTTTGAGGACTGTCCTCCAGCAGAGATTCTGTTGGTGGCACTTACATTTTCCTTCACATTTGGTTGACAGAAGAGAGAGAGCTCCATGCCACTCTGCGGGCAGAGACTGGCAGGGCTCAGTGGAGGTATACTTCTGCTGAATCCACCCTCCCAGTGCAGCACAAAGGGAAGTTTGGTTAATCTTTTTGGCAAAAAAATATATTCACAATAAATGCTTTTTTAAATCATTCATCCCATCCACAGAAGATCGTGGTGGGTAACAATCTTAACAAAATAGATTTTTTGAACAAAACAGAAGATAATCATGCTTGCTTATTCCCATTAAATTCTTCCCCATTTAGGCTGTTGCTCATCAGTTGGTTAAGAATTTGTAGTTTAATTTATAGCAAATCCTACATGGATTTACTTTTATCTTAGTACACATGTTTAGGATTGCCATTTTACCCTAATGCAGCCTGTAAGAGGTATCATGCTTAATTTTTGTTACACAGTACCTGAACAAGTCAAGTGTCCTCCTAGGCTTGCATACCCTTTCCTCTTCCAACATGACGGAGGGAAGGAGTTTGGAGGCTTCTGCTTTTGGTTAACCACGGATTGTCATGTCATCCATACATACCAACAAATTGTGATTAACCCTAATTCTGGTTGGTTCTAAACAAGCAAACTTCAAACCATGGTTTCTGAAGCTTGCTTAGTTAAACCAACTGTGGTTAATGTTAACCACAGTAACCATAGGTAAAAGTGGAAATTTCTGAACTTCTACCACTTTGAGAAGGTAAGGGGGGGCAGAGTGTATACACCTGGAAAGAGGCTAGACTTGCACCTATCTAAACCATAGTTTAGTGTGATTCTATCCAAACCTGATATACTGTGGCTTAACTGGCTTGTGCCTTGAGTTTGAATCAGCAATTCTGTACTCCTGGGATTATAGTATAAGCCACTATTTTTGCAGACCTAATGTATTTTCTTCTCTTTTTTAAGCTCCTAACTGCTTTGGGTGCAGTGGAAGCCGAACGGAAATACGAATCTCTGTTAAATAATTTATCCCATCCACCAGCTTTCACAACTGTTCGAGTGAACACCCACCTGGCATCTGTGGAAGATGTAAGAGGTCTGCTTTCTGAAGAGATCCACAAGGTCTGTGTAGTGTCTCCTTACTACTTGTCTTGCCATCAGTTAATTCACTAAAAGTGGTGCAACTTAGATTCACATTAGTAGATTTGTGTAGCAGGACATTATGAAATGCTGTAATATTTTTCCTGCCTAGGAAGATCCAAGTGCCCCCTGTCCTCCTGCAAATAAGTAGTTTGATTGTTTGGAATTTAGAGGCAGCTTATGCATGGCAAAAGCAGGGTCACATTAGTATGGAGCCCATGCTAAAGCTTCTCTTGCCATGCCAGCTTTTAATGAGCAGGGAGCTTTTCATGCAGGGAAGCAGGAAATTAAGGGGGGAAATGCAAACATGATTTCCTTCACGTTCAGTCTGCAGGTTTTTCTTTTTCTCTGTGTTTGATTTGGATCTGTGCCAGTTTCTAAGTGCACCCATGAACGAAGATGCAAGGCAGCACACTTTTTCTGTAGTCACTAATAATAATAGAAATGGATGGGTTGGTCATACCTGTATAAGGAAGAGTAACTAAAAACAACAACTCTGTATTTGGCCGTCAGTTTTGAATTCTGAAGTAAACTCCATCACTGCTGTAACTATCTTGATTCATTAGCACTATGGCTATATTAGAGAGTCCATAATGTATTGTGACCTTAAACATTTCTGTCTAATGG
Organism: Podarcis cretensis; assembly: GCF_951804945.1. Classification (NCBI taxonomy): domain Eukaryota; kingdom Metazoa; phylum Chordata; class Lepidosauria; order Squamata; family Lacertidae; genus Podarcis; species Podarcis cretensis. The sequence goes on from NC_137181.1 coordinate 24,575,065, forward strand.
AAATATTAGTGTAATTTTTTTCTTTAAAAAAATCTGTTTTAAATTGTTTAACTTGCCCTGAAACAACATGATGAAGGATGGTAAGAAACCTAGTAAGTAAATAATGACAATAAATAATGTCAATGAATAAAATGGCTATAAAACACTCAGGTCCTTTTCATTAACCAAAACTAAGAAATATACTTTTTTATTCTTCCATATGTAGCAGTACACAAGTCTTACTGTTCCGGTTCTTCGGCATCCAAAACTTCCTGACATCTTACTTATTCCTGTTATTGGGCCCAGGTCTGTGTATTTTAGAATTTTAATGTTAATGGAGTTTATCTGTATTTCATCTTCTGATGGCTCATAGACTGATTTGGAGCATGAAAACATATGTGCTAGAGCAAATATTTAGAACTGGCATATTGGTCATTGTAAAATAGATAATGTTTTGCAGCAGAAGCCTAACTATGGGCTCATCCACATTTACCTTTTGCCCCTCCTTCGCTAAGCACAGGTCCATGCTTTAAAACTCCTACATCCAAGCACTGCCGCTTTCCCCAGGAAAACCCACTCCATAACACTGAATCAGAACAGGCAGTGATTTGGGTTCTCCGTGTATTGCTGTTTGCTCTGATTCAGCGGGTTGGTTTTTTGGGGGTTTTTTTATGTTATAGTGCTTGGACACAGAGCTTTGAAGCATGGACCTGTGCTGCAAAAGGAAGTCTCGATGAGCCCCATGTCTGCTCGGAGGTAAATCACATCAAATTCATTGGTGTGTCTTCCTGAAAAGTGGAGTTAGGATTTCAGCCTTCCTTGCAATGCAATCCATCTTGGCCAACTAACTCTACGGCTGCAGCAGGTACTGCAGCTCGCCAAAAAGGTGGATAGTAGTGGTATTAGAAAGGCAGCAGAGAACAGCAGATGTGAATTATAATTGTGCCGATTGGTTTTTCTTAACTCTCTCCTTCCCCTGCCCCCAGCAGAAAGGAGGTACAAAAGTTGACAAATGAAGTTATTGTTGGTGCACAGTGTGGGAATGCGGTGCTTCGAGGAGCACACGTCTATGCTCCAGGAATCATATCTGCTTCAAAATGTATGTAGTAACACCCCCCTTCACGCTTCCTTATCTTGTAAGACTGATGGAAAATAATACTTTGTAGTTGATAGCAGCTACCCTTTTTAAGTGTTAATATCTCTTCAAATATCCAACACTAGACTGTTTAGAACTGTAGTTTGTGAATGTAAGATTGAATGCAAGTTGCAGCCATTGTCTTACTTCCCTACCATCCTTTGTTCTGAAATTCTGTTAAAAGGATTCTGTAAAAGAGTAGGTGCTACTACTAAATTGGCAGATTTGCACTATAAGAAAGTCATGTTCCAGTTGAGGAAGTTTATAAGTTATGTAATCAGTATTTAAAGAATTTGTTAAGAAATGCATTTCCTAACAAACTTGATTATCCTGTCCTATGGTTTTGGTAAGAAAGGACAAAATCAGGAAACCAGACATTTACCATTGCATCTATTTCATTCCCTGCCTCAGACTCTGTGGTCCCTAAGCTTTAGTAACTTGAGTATTAACTATTCTTCCTTGTAGATTAGATGCTTTAAAAAGTTACAGAAGAAGTTGCCAAGTATGCATGCGGAATAGCCATTACTGAAGTTGTTCCAGAGCTACTCTTGACCTGAACAGAGTCTTGTAAATAGTCGGGGCTCAAGTATGTGGCCTACTTGAAGTCCCTAGTGAGTTCTTGTGCCAAATAAAATATTATTTGAAATGTTCTCCCTTTCTTTCCTTAGTCATGAAAGCTGGAGATACTGTTTCAGTATACTCTGATATTGAAGGGAAGTGTAAAAGAGGGGCCAAAGAATTTCTCGGAAGCAAAGTTTTCATCGGAAATGGGATTTCTGAACTGAGCCGAAATGAAATCTTTAATTCTACTGGCCCACTGAAGTAAGTCAGAAATTGTAATAAAGTTTGAGAATAATATGTATGTGTTATACTTTCTGGATGTCCCATGATCATATTATAAAGGACCATAGAATGGGTAAAAAGATTGAGGCCTGTGCACTCCACACTGGAAACTGCGTGGGGTTGAGTATCATCTCCCAGCCATCACCTTCTAGGGCAGTGGTTCTCAAATTTTTTTCTCTGGGCCACACTTTCAGAAGAAAAATTTGCTCACGCCACTGAATTTTTTATTGATAAGAAATACATTGGGAATCAAGAAGAAACAAGTCCTAGTAGTGCTCAGTTTCTAACAGAACACAGCTACTGCTCAGTTGGTAGAGCATGAGACCCTTAATCTCAGAGTCATGGATTCAAGTCCCACCTTGGGCAGAAAGCTTCCAGCATTGCAGGGGGTTGGGCTAGTGACCTTTGTGGTCCCTTCCAACTTTACAATTCTCTTTAACCTCCACATGAAGCCGCTGAGTGGTGTCATCTTCCAAATTTTTGTCTTTGTAAGTCAGGGTGTATAACTGCAATAATTTGAGACCACCTTTACATTTTTATCCTAGGAACTGAACCACCACATTAGCTTTGAAATCAGATGACAACTAGTCCACATACAAGAGAGGCAACTAAACATTAAACCAAGATTACAGAGAGAGAAAGTTAGAAGTTTATGCTGAGTTTATAGTACAGTAGTACCTCGGGTTACAGATGGTTACGCATTTTTGGGTTGCGCACTGCACCAAACCTGGAAATACCAGAACGGGTTACTTCCGGGTTTCAGCGCTCATGCAGAAGCGCTAAATTGTGCTTTGCGCATGCACAGAAGCGTTGCATTGTGACGTGCGCAGACGTGGCGCTGGGGGTTGCAAATGTGCCTCCCGCATGGATCACGTTCGCAACCCAAGGTTCCACTGTATATCTTGCAAATTTTCAATTTTCCCTTCTTAGTTGTGTTTATGAAAGTCAGATCAGAATCTGTTTAATTTTGGCCAATATTATGTTGAAGTGTTGGATCTTTTATTAAAAGATTATTAGTATAATACAGTTTTAGAAATTCAGATCAGGATTTTTTTTTTTCTTACATTGTGCATTGTGCCTTTCAGAGGGATGGGAATAAAAATGACAGAACCAATTTACCTTAGTCCTTCATTTGACAAAATGTTATCGAGTTATCTTTTTCTGCAGGTAAGTCATATTAAAAATAACACTAGCTTTCTGAATTCTGAGGTCACAACCCTTTCTATTGCATTCTAAGCCCCATTGAACACAGTTGGACTTCACATCTAAGCAAATAAGTAATTTGGGGGGAAATTCAATTAAAATAGCTCTGTAAGTATTTTATATCTGACATGCTAGGCGTGGACTGTTTTCACTGTGCTGTGAAATGAAATGTTACCTAATTTTGTTTTTTTTTATTACCTTTGGCAAGATATCAATAAATGATATGGACAGCTTCATCTATAGTTCAGTTTAGACGTAATAGGGTTTTAGTGGACTTCAATGGGTCTGAACAAGAGGTGATCCAAAACTTCTTTTGAGAAGTGCGTTGGCTTTGAAATGGCTTCGAGAGAACAAAAGTTTTACAAAAATCGTACTTCTCTCACATTTTATGCCACTAACGCATGCTCATATGATCCAGGTGGTGGTGATTGTGCTGTTAGCCAATGGGTCCTAATAGCATTGTGTTGACAGTCCCAGCTCCTGCTAGGTGAAGTTTTCTTCCATGCTTCCTCTCAGCAAATACCAAAGGGGGTGGGTGGGTCAGGAAGCATTGGTTCCTGCTCCCACCCTTTCTGTTTTAGCCTCAGTTTTGCATCTGCTAGGGAAGAATTTGAATTTGCATTGAAGAAAAATGGTGCCTGTCCGCAGTGTGGAGCATGATTGATGCCTCTGGTAAGTTGTCCCCCACCTCCCATTTCACAGGTTGTGAACAAAGTGACAAAGTTTGGAGGGCATTTCATTTCAACATAAACCTTGAATCCAGTCCCTGAGCTGACACACAACTCTGCAGATCTATGTTGTTTCATCTTGTTGATCTAAAGTGGTCAGTGCATCCAAAGCAGAGTCTTTATTTATATATTGTTTCCAATAAGGAAAGCTCTGCAATAAGAAACCTTGGTTTGATTTTGTTACATTTCCCAAGAAATGCCTGTGTGTGTAGGTGTTGTCGATTGAATTTGCATTTTGTTTTGTTTGAAGACAAATTTAACCTGTCATGAAACAAGAAATTACCTTCTGTTTTATCTATCATTGCACTTTGTGGCTGCAGATTTCCACCATCCACATTTCCAGTGTTATTTCAACTATAGAACATAAACCAGTGTTTCACTCCTCCTCCAAAACATTTGTTGACTTTTCTCCCGTATTGGAAGCAAAAGCATGTAAGCTTGCTCTGCTGCAGCTTTGCACTACTTCTTAACTAGAAGATTTAAGGGACACATGTATGCTCATCACTTGTAGCATTCGGTGAGAAGTTGAATGTATATGAATAAGTGATCACAGATGACCATCTCAGACAGAGTTTTATACCTCCTGGTCAAATCATACACAATACACATAATTTGGCTGAAAGTGTCATCAAATCATCTCGTACCAGCCCCCTGTGTATCCTATTTTCCATGCTTCACCAATTGATTTATAATGCAAGAACACTTCAGCATATACATGTAAGCTCATGTAGCTGAGAAACAGATACTGCCTGATTACTGAGAGTGTGGAAAAAATATATTGATGAACACTGTGTTGTTAATGTTGTGTACCATTAAGCCAATATTATTGATTAATGTTTTCACCATGTATGTTATTAGGTAATATGTGTTTTTGCCTGTAGGCACCAGCAGTTTCTTCTGTATATATGTTTTAATGGAGAATTAATGCAGTTATTTGTGTTTATATATGTGACTTAGCTGTGTATATATAACAGTCAGTCTTTAAATATGTAATATATAATCTATTGGCTGTGCAATCCTGTGCATTTCTACTTGGAAGTATAACTTGCTTGAGCTTAATCCCAGGTAAACACGTATTGTCTTGATGTTTTTGAAGGGATGACACAAGTAGGTTGTGTGTGTAAAAAAGCGATTTGCAGTAAATTGAAGTGCATTTAAAAAGTAAATGGTCCAAATCTGTAGGACAATTTGGGATACAAATGTAAACACACAATTAATGTAAAATTAGACACGTTTTGTTATCTTATACATTTGGTGACTTGGTGACTTACTTTGCCCTTGCCCCAGAGGAAGTGCTTTGCTGCAGCTTGTACTGGGGTTGAAGCCCCATTTTGTGTGTCCTCACTTCTATGCCATGGGAAGTGAAACCTTCAAGCATCTTGTCACATACTTGGGGGACTGGGCTGCTGGAAGTGTAGAGTCTTACACTGCAGTTCAGCTGTGCACTGTGCTGCTCCTATGGACTCTTTAGATCCAGGCATTCATAGGCACTAAGCACTGTCATTGGTTGGTAGCTGCATGCATGGGTCTCTTTCCTGTAAGGTAAAAGGTAAAGGTACCCCTGCCCGTACGGGCCAGTCTTGACAGACTCTGGGGTTGTGCGCCCATCTCACTTAAGAGGCCAAGGGCCAGCGCTGTCCGGAGACACTTCCGGGTCACGTGGCCAGCGTGACATCGCTGCTCTGGCCAGAGCCAGAGCCGCACACGGAAACGCCGTTTACCTTCCCGCTGGTAAGCGGTCCCTATTTATCTACTTGCACCCGGAGGTGCTTTCGAACTGCTAGGTTGGCAGGCGCTGGGACCGCACCCCGCCGCAGGGATTCGAACCGCCGACCTTTCGATCGGCAAGTCCTAGGCGCTGAGGCTTTAACCCACAGCGCCACCTGCGTCTTTCCTGTACAAGGGCTCTAAATAAACCTTGCCCTTTGCACATGTTCAGTAGGATGGGCAGAAGTGTATCCCATTAAGCAGAAACCTTTTAAGTTCTGTTTTTGACATTTATCTAGGAGATACAATGAAGTAGTGAGATGTAATACATACTTTTAAATAAATCTTAACACAGTGCAAGTTTACAAGTTTGCTAGAGTTTTCCCCAAACACAAGAATCAAAACACTTTGTTTTGGAATTAAAGATTTTTAAATACGTTCCACAAGCCTCCCTGGATCATTCCACGTCAAATCACCTGGTGCCATGTGCTCTCACGTCTCAGATTTTGTTCAAAAATTTTTCATGTGTAGATTACCTATGAGATAACCTCAAATTAATTTAAATTAAATCAAAACAGCACCATTGACCATATAACATAGGAAACAAAATAGCTATGCAGAAGTGTTTCACACAATAAAATGAACAAGGGTTCCAAGACATATTTTGTTTTTATTAAATAATTAATAAAACTTAATTTTTAAAATATGTTATAACCACAAATACACCCTTCTTATTTTTAAAACATAGCAAGTTCATGGTTAGCCCATTCTACAAAAAAAGTATGATGCATGTGTTGGTTGTGGATTACGTGCTATGGCTTATCAAACCTACCAAGGTAGAAAATGAATAACATTCACTTTGGTCAGTGTCCGTTTTCTGTGGCACTTAATACCATGTTTATATCTTATTTTGAAAGAGACCAAAGTTAGCTTGATTTTGATACCAAAATAAGCCCAGTTGGTTGAAAAATAAGCAGAACAAGAGGTTTTTTCTAAACTGACGCAGAAATTGCATTAGCCTAAATCATGCGAAAATCGACATTTTTCTCCTGCGCCCATAAAATCTTTAAAAATTGGACCATAAAATCCTGGACCATAAAATCTTAAAAAATTAATTTGAGGTTATCTTGTAAGTATGTACACATAAAAGATTTTGAACAAAATCTGAGATGTAAGAGCACGGTTGAGTATTAAAAGGTGATTTAGCGTGGAATGACCCCCCTAGTAAGTGTTTAGGATTGCTGCCTCAATCAGTTTGGTTGATTATAATGTATTGGCTTCTAAGAAATACCATTTTCTGTCAAAATAGGTATTCCTTTCTCATGTTTATAGTTGCTACAATCAATCATGCTGTGAATGTTTTGAACACTGCTTACAGAATTAGAACACACACACACGCACAATTTTGCTTTTTAGTGGAGGAAACAAACAATAGAATTAGTTTTAAGTAAGATATTCCTGTGTTGGTCATCATTGAAGCAAATCTAGTTTTTTTCTCTTCCATCACTAGAATTTGCCCTCTTCCGTTGTGAGTTATGTTTTAAATCCTCAGCCAGGACAGAGAATTTTGGACATGTGCGCTGCTCCCGGGGGGAAAACAACCCATCTTGCAACATTAATGTGTGATGAGGTAAGTGAAGTCACTGAGCATTTTCTGTCTCAGTGAGGAAAGTTTGACCTGTGCTTCATTAGCATGGCTTGTTTCACTCGTTTGCTGAGATCCACAGATAACTCAAAGTAGCACACCATTAATATTTGAACACACTGCTGATTTACTGGCTGATTTTTGCAGCATAGCAGAATTGCTGAACCAGAGATAAATCTTTCTGGCTTACCTATCACAACATATTTCGAACAAATAGATTTCCTTTCGGTGGACATGTGATAGATTGAAAAAAAATAAGTAGAAAAGTCTTGCAAGAACTAATACAAATTAATTTGGGCTATTTTTAGTGTAGAAGCTTGGTTTTTAAAATAAATTTAAACTTCAGTACTTTTCATTGTGTAAAAACAAAGTGATTCAAATGAGAGTACTGAGTAACCAAACTGTCAACATGACACTTTGCCCACCATTTTCAATAAGATCAAATAATGAGTTAATCATGAGTGCTTTAGGATCTGCTATATTCTGTGACTTTTGAGTTATTAAATTGCATGGAGTAGTTTAACATCTTGTGCCTTTTGGAAATTGGCAGGAGCTAATCTAAAGGGACAATTTCTGCTTGTAAAGAAAAGGAAGGGACTTTAGATCTCTTAGAGGCACCCGTCTTTCCTAACTTGGGGAGCACAGAACCTCTTCCCTTCATTCTCTTTCAATTTCCCCCATCTCCAGTCATCTCTCTTTGCTTCTGACAGTTGGGCCACCCCTTTTCACACTTTCTCATTGGTATTCAGGACTTATTTGTTTCATTTTAAAGAAATGTATACGCTACTCTTTAGCCATACACTCTCAGGGCATCTGAGAGGACTGAGGAACTTCTCAGAAGACTATATTGTTTCTCTGAGCAGAATTGACCTATCTAGCCTGATTGACAAAGGTCATCACCTCTATCTGGAAATTACACACATCCCTAGAGACTAAGGAGGAGGTGGGGCTCCTATAGTTGCATCATTTACTGCATAATGCTGGGCGAGCATTCTCTTCAATATCCAGGATTTACACTTTTCCACAAATAGAACATACTTTGGAGATTCACAGACAGCACAGCTGGAGTTGGCCCATGCTGAGGAGACCCCTGTATTCCGTTTTTTATGCCCAGGGAACCTGGGGCAGCATCCTACTTTATCAGCAGATGAAGAGCAGCTCTTTTTGTGCGCCCAATCAACCTGAAATGCCCTGATATTTCAGACAGTCTTTTGCCCAGACATAGGGAAGGTATCCCAATGGTCCACTGCTCCATTTCCATTTTACATCTGCAGATGTGGCAGTGGATGTACTAGACCAGGCACGTCTAACTTCCAAGAGACTGCGATCTACTCCCACTATTAAAAAAACTGGAAGTAATCTACCCATTGGATTGACCAGAGGCTTCATCAAAGTTGTTGAGATTTTTGGGGGGAGGATTGACCAGAGTTGTTGAGGTTTTGGGGGTGAGGATGAGCCAATGTTGTTGAGGTTTTTTCTTTGGTGGGGGGAGGGGCCATCAGGATCCCACGAACGACCAGGATCAACCAAGGAAACCCAGCAGTAGGCTGGTAGCCAGCCGGTTGGACATGCCTGAACTAGACTGATGTCTCGCCTTTGTAGTGGATTGGTTGACAGCCATCAAATTGGAGCTTAATCCAGACAAAACTAAGCTGCTGTCAGTGGGTGGTTCCCTGAACCGGATGGGTGGGACATGGCCTCTAAGATTGCTACATCCTGGCACACTCACTATGGGCCTGCTCATCAAACCATCAAATAAAATAGATGTGCTAGCTTGAGGTGCAAGGAAACAGGGTTCAAGGAGAGGAGCTGTCCCCTAGTGCAGCAGTCAAAAAGCTTGCTTTCTGCCTTTTTACCATTTGTGCTCTGACTTTTGGCTTCTTATGGGGTCCCAAAGAAGCCTTCTTGACGTAGTTGTATCATGCTCACTGAAGTGTTCAGCTTTTCGGTATTCAATAAATTAAGAATCTGAGCAGGAAATATGGAAGTCCATATTGCAGTTTTACAGAATTTTGCATGGCTGCATGTTAAATTAGTGTATAGTGGTACCTCAGGTTAAGTATTTAATTCTTTCCGGAGGTCCGTTCTTAACCTGAAACTGTTCTTAACCTGAAGCACCACTTTAGCTAATGGGGCCTCCTGTTGCCACCGCACCGCTGGAGCACGATTTCTGTTCTCACCCTGGAGCAAAATTCTTAACCTGAGGTACTATTTCTGGGTTAGCAGAGTCTGTAACCTGAAGCATATGTAACCCAAGGTACCACTGTATTTTTACATGCCATTCAGCTCTAGTAGTCTACTAAAATGCTTATATTTTGGCTGGAGGAAACATAGGGCAAAGAGTACTAAGTACATAGAAAATTTACGAGACATTTTATCTTGCAAGAAATTGTTTGAGTAAGTTTTAGTATGTATGAAACAAAAAGTACCCCTTTGAGAAATTTGGAATAAGGTGGTATGCATTTAGATGAATCATATTTCAACTGAAAAGGGATTGTATATAAAAGGTCAAGTAGGTTGGGAAGTTCAAGTGGGCTGTAGCATGATGTGCTTCCAGTTGTGACCTGTGCATTCTTTAGCAGGGAAACTTTGTTACGGCCAGCCATGTGTTGTGTACAGAGGAGCCATGCAGTTTGTGATATGTGACAGCCTCCTTGACATAATCATATTTTGCTTACTGAACTGTTCAGTTTTTCATTATGGAGAAATTGCTGGCATGAGGTACAGCCTGGAAGTTTTAAAGAAACAACCATTTTCGTACTGGAAAGTGTTTATGTGTGGTGGTGTTTGTTTCCATCAATTTGATTTAGTTTTAATGGACACATGTTTGCTAAGTCAGCGTGTCCCATAAACATTTTAGTTAGCAGTTTGTACTATTTAAAAGATACCTTAAGAGGCTGTTATAAAAAACAAAACAAAAGCAACAATTGCAAGATTTAAGCAATTGGAAGAGGCTGGAGCTGACTACATTATACAATGTTCTCCTGGAATATGCCATTCCCGTACAAAGAAGTCTTTATGTGTAATGTGCAGATTGAATGGTAACTGCTTGGTCAAGCAGAGCAGTGGTTAAAGAAAGAATGAGAAACCTGTGGCCCTCTAGATGTTGCTGGACTACACCATCTCCCATGCCAGTGGGGGCTGATAGGAGTTGGCAGGGCAACAGCTGACTGCTTCAGTTGGTGGAATTGGCATTGCTGCAGGTGCCACATAATACCCATTGGGCTTTTGTAAGAACCCTTTGGAACTCCCTGCCTATTGATATCAAGCAGGCACTTTCACTGTACAGTGGTACCTCAGGTTAAGTACTTAATTCATTCCGGAGGTCCGTTCTTAACCTGGAACTGTTCTTAACCTGAAGCACCACTTTAGCTAATGGGGCCTCCTGCTGCTGCCGCATCACCGGAGCATGATTTCTGTTCTCAGCCTGAAGCAAAGTTCTTAACCTGAGGTACTATTTCTGGGTTAGCAGAGTCTGTAACCTGAAGCGTATGTAACCCAAGGTACCACTGTACTCTTTTCAGTGCCTGCTAAAAACATTCCTCTTTAGACAAGCCCACTCAGATGCTAAGAAAGTTGAGGTGATTTTAATCTGTTTTATAGTATTTTAACTTGTATATTTCAAAGTATAGTCGTGAAGTTTTTCCTCAGTTTACTGTTTTAACTTTTTGTAAACTAATTTGAGGGTTTTTCGTTTTCCTTTTCCTTTTCCTTTTTTACAACTGAGTGGTATATAGGAGTTTATGAAACAAATAAGTAATAAATTCCTACTCTTTTGATTTCCAACATGTTTTTCAGGGAGAAGTAATTGCCCTGGACAAGATTGCAGAAAAAGTGAAAAAGATAAAGCAAAATGCTGCGTTACTGAAGTTGAATTGCATTAAAGCATTTTGTTATGATGGTACTAAGGCACTTGCCATTGGCAAAGGAGAGGATGGGCAAGGTAATATTATTTTTCATTTCGGTGTTCTTGTTGTAGCTGTGTTTTCTGAGGAGGATCAGGATTTTTATGGTAATCCTTAAGACCCTGTTGTGACTAGGACTACTATTGCTTTAGTGTAATTTGGATGTTGGTTAATATTGACTTGCCATTTTATCCAGATCCTTTAAACCTCAAAAACGCTATATAATTTATAAATGGCTGGTAATTTGGGGCATCTTTCATAAGTGCAAGTGAGGTAGCAGTTGGCAGCTCAGGTTTCTTTTTGGTGGTTCTCAGCACACAAATTCAGTCTTCACTCAACATCAGCAATACAAATTTGAGGAAACTGTCATGTGCAGCAACAGAATGTGACTCAGATCTTTCAGTCAGAAAGTAGGAGGGAAAGGACATTTTGCTTTCTATATCCAAACATAATGGTGATTTATCAGCAGTTATAAAGACTTTGAAACCAAGGCCAGTATGACTGTATTTGCAGCTTATACCAATTTAGCTGTGTTAAGCTGACGTCAAGCTCATGCTATTTAAATAATTTCTTTTGTGACATTTCCCCAAACAATAGCAAAGTTAAGTATGCAACATAAATTGGCTATAGTTTTTTTAACTGATCATGTTCCTCTTTGCAGAAGGACCTCCATTTTTACCAGAATCATTTGACAGAATACTTCTCGATGCTCCCTGTAGTGGCATGGGGCAGAGACCAAATATGGTGTATTCCTGGTCTTTAAAGGAAGTGACTTCTTACCAGCCCTTGCAGCGCAAGCTCTTCAGAGTGGTATGTATTTTGCCGTAAAAACTACCAAAGAATAAGTAACCTGACCCTTGGATCATCACTTCAAACACATTCTTGCTTTTAAGCAGTGCTTCATTGAGAATTCTTACATTCATTACTGGCTTCTCATTAGGGCTGGAGATATCTGGTTTCAACATCACAATATATCACTAGCTAAATATGATGATATCTCAATATATCACGATATATATCTGCAGCGGTGGAGGGCCTTGCTGGGCCTCCCCGCAGTGACAGAGGGTGCGCCGTGTTTCCTCACAGCAGCCGAGGGCCTTGAGGAGGGACTTAAAATCTAAGGAAGAAGTAGATTTAATAAAAATATTAAATAAACTTCCATATAATATATATAATAACTTCCATATAATATATTTAATATATTTTCAACTAATTTAAGAGTTCAAGTGATTTACTAGTCAAGTTGCATCTGCTTCCCCACTCAGATGTTTGAGTGGAATCTATGCATGCATAAGCCCCACTGAGCTCAACTAAACTAACTTCTACTTTCCTGGGAGTAAGCTTAATTGAATTCAGTAGGGCTTGCTTGTGATTAGACCCGCAGTTGCTTGCACTGCTTATTGAAAAACACCCTCCCCATCATTCTCACACAGTATCCCAACCTTCCATTTCAGCATAAGGAAGCCAGCTAAATCTTCTCTTCTCCATCCCCCTTCCACAGAAGGCCTCCCACTAAAAGCCCTCATCCCACAATCTTTCCCTTTTTTAATATGGAGGAAAGCTCTTTAGGGGGAACCACCAACACAAACACCACTGGAAAATAAAACAAAAATTTCCTCTCTTTTTTTCACCAGTGGGGGTGAGTGTGAGGGAAGAAAGAAGTGTTTTCCAGTTCTTTGTTTACTTTGGGGCTGGATCTTTGGTTGTCTAGCCGTGGGGGGTTTCTCCTGGATTGTTTGGAGGCTCTGCGTTATTAGCTGAGCTCTAAGTGAAGCTTTATGGTTAGGAGGAAGGAGGGAGAGAGCAAACAAAGCAAGAGACAAGGTGCCTGTAAAGTATGTGTTCTTCTGAGCTACCTCCTGGGAAGCTGTCGAGTCTCCACCTTTTGTTCACAGGTATATTGCCTTGTTGAGACATTTTCCAAGACGTTATTTCAATGCAGGTATCCAACAATGTTGTACAGCCCTACTCCTCATTCGAAGCACCTCAAAGGCTTCCTCTGCTTTGTCTTTATATACTGGATTAAAAGAAAAGCTTCCATCCATTGCATAATCTTAGTCTGCAATCCTGGCTTCCCTTCATCAAGTTTCTCCAAGGAACTCCAGCTTACTAGCCAGCCCAAGCCCCTTCCAAGTACTTGAAACCCACTCTGTGGATTTTGTACTTTTAAATGGCAGCTTCTTAATGTATCTTTTAAATTCAATCCAGTTCCTTGGAGGTGGGGAATGGGAGTGATTCATAGTTCTGTAGGGTTCTACAATAAATTATTGGGGTTGCCTGCATATCTGCGAGCTATGATCCCTCTGCAAAAAAAAAAAAAAGGAAAAGGAAAAGGAATTGACCCGTTAGCTCTTATTAGTACAAGGGAGGCAAGGGAAGTGCACACGGTTACACTGTAGAAGTTGGCACTTGGCCATCCTTTCTTGAGCACACCCAGTTCATGGCACTTGCAAAAGTTCAGCTGGTTGGAGTTGCGCTGAGCTCCATTGTTCTCGAACCAATAGCAACATTGGAATAGATGTGTAACAAGGCTAAATCAAGCTCCCTATCTAAAACACATTGTTGTTATCCTGGCGGCAGAGCCTATGGTGATGTGGAGGCAAACCATACAGAAAGCCAATCAATTCTAAAGCTGGAAGACAGTATCTGTTGAACATAAATAGATCTAGTTAAATTTAGCACAGGCATTCACCTTTGTTGGTAAAGATTCAGTTGACAAGAGATGTCTTTTCTAACCCTTTCCCTTTTAAAATAAAAAGGGTAGTACATAATTTCTTCAGTATAGTCAGAGATGTTTGAGAATTCCTAGGGCGTAGTTTACTTATCTGTTTGGCTTGCTAGTCTGCCCCATCTGTAGGGCTTGGGCATGATATTGCTTAAATGTGCATAGAATAGTCCCCCACCCTCAAACATCAAACAGAATGACACCATTGATAAAATTTCAAATCCACTGAAAGTGTAACCCTGGCTACCGAAATCCATCTCAGATACTAAGCTCTTGTATTGACATAAGTAAGGAGGGTTCATTTCTGTCAAATTGACAAAGTTAGCGAATCTAGTGGGAAGATGGCTTTGTGCCCTATTTGCCTTGTCCCAAGACATCTTTAATATCACTGCTGTGCTCAGATGGAGGTTGGGAACATCAACAATCATGATTTATTCAGCTGTGTTCCCTTGTGTATTGGAATCTGCTGAGCCAAAAAGAAGGGAAGTTTCAGTCGTGTCCTAGAACCCTTCAAATGTTTGTTTTAACAAGGCCAGCTTTTGTATATGCATTCCACTTTTCCTAAAGGAGAGGCAACTTTGGAAGTGTTTGTTTACCTTCTGATAATATCTGCTAAAATATATTGTGTCTTTGCGGGACTGAAAACATCAAAGGTGTAAGATCTTAATTGTTAGATTTTTATCAACCATGTGTACTGGCCACATAGATTGACCCTTGCTTGTTAACTTGCCACTCTAGGCTAGTTGCCTATAATATTTGTCTGCAGGGTACAGGGGAGGCAGTGCAGCGGAGGACAGTACACACTGGTACACACACAAGGCTCACAACACAAAGGCAGCTTGAAACAACATCATGAGAAGTTGTCCTTGGTCCTTTCAAAATGAATATGGACTGTGTAATTCTGCATTCTAAAAGTAAGTTTGCTTGAGAAATGCTGGTATCCTAAAAATGGGAGTATTGTTTCCTTAGGCAGTGCAGCTGCTGAAGCCAGGGGGAATCCTGGTATACAGTACCTGCACAATTACGCTTTCTGAAAATGAGGAGCAAGTTGCCTGGGCATTGGAGACCTTTCCATGCCTTCAGCTTCAGTCACAGGTAAGAACATGTTGTTGTTGTTGTTGTTGTTGTTGTTGTTGTTGTTTTTAAAAAATTGCATCTTTCTCACTAGGATATGACATTACATGCTTGCTGACAGTTAAAAACAACAACCCTGTCTTTTACTTGCTGCCACTCTGAGCTCTGCTCAGCTTCCTATGCTCACTCTGCTGTGGCTACTTCGGCAGCACATAGACTGAAATTGGAATGATACAGAGAAGATTAGCATGGCCCCTGCAAAAGGATGACACAGAAATTAACGAAGCATTCCATATTCTGAAACACCTCAATGTGCCCAAATACACACACTCCACCCAGAACATGCACAGCATCCTCAGCGGGTGGGGGGAGCCCCAAAGCTTTGGCATTCTTGTACTCAGGATAGCTCAGTCGGTAGAGAACACACAACTCAGGGTTGTGGATTTCAGCATCACATTGGGCAAAAGATTCCTGCATTGTAGGAGGTTGGACTAGATGACACTTGTTGTCCCTTCAACTGTGCAGTTCTATGATTATTTTATACTTTTAGGTTTCCCCACCCTCCCTGACATGCACACAAAACCAGCCATTGCTTCCCAAAGCTTCCAGTTCATCAGACAGGGAAGCAGAGACTTGATTGGAGACCTCTCCCCAAACCTTAGCCTTCCATGCCTTCTTAAGAATGGTCATTGCCTGTCCCCGTGTCTGTCCCAGTGCTCATGCTAAAAGTGATTTCTAAGATCCCGCCAACAGTTAAGAGGTCTTTCCCCAGTGAGGTAGCTTCCCTGATCGTAGTGCAAGCTGCACCTCAAGTGCTTTACACCTGCTGGTACAGAATCATCGAGTCCTATGAGCTGACAGAGGTTGCCAAGGCGGCCAGAACCCGCAGCACCATGTGGCCTGCTCAACATTTTTCTGTCTCTGAGCATTTGTTTCCCCCTTACAAAGGGCACAGGGAGGAGGAGCAGATGGACACAGAATACGCCTGCATTGACTTATCTGAGTCTGGGCACTCTGCTGATCCTGCTGGGCTGGGGAAACATCTGTGTGGATGAGCTTCTATGACTCTGTTGCCCTACCCTGTGCAGGGTTCAGCAGGCTGTGCCAGTGCTTTATGAGTTGGCAGCTGTTTGGGAATCATTAACTAATGTAAATGTTAGTATCTAATACGTTTGTAATACATGCCTACCAAAACACTGCATCAGATATGACACAAAACTCTGAAAAGTTGTGTATTCAGAAGGCATCAGATAATTGTGTGACTTTGAGTTTAATTAGTTGCACTTCGCTTCTCCCAGACCTTCACTAACAGTGGCTAAAGGGATTAGGTTTTAATCTTGCAGGATTAAATGGCTGAGACAGCCTCTAATTTGATAGTGGGTTTTGTGTATTTTTTGTAATCATGCTTGTCTTATTGCATGTCTACAGAAAATGCTGATGCACTGTTATGGTTGTTTGTTACATTTGAAATTCCAGTGCATAACGTATTAAAGTGATTCAATGCCATCCTTAGATGTAAAGACGAGAAGAAGCACTTGATGAACCGAACTGTTTTGTATGAGGCTTTCTTTGGTTAAACCTTTAACAGCATTAAGTGTCCTACTACGTTTCTCTGAGGAAGGAGACATGTAAAAGAAGCACACATAAATCAGGGTTTCCATTTACGAGGTCCCTAAATCTGTTATATATATGATCTGCCTGATTATGCAAAAATCTGCTATTTTTGTGTGTATCTCATTGGCACCATGTGCTGGAGCCAGAAAAAGACTCTCATAGGCTGCCCCCCCCTCATTCCTTTTATGTATTTTACAAAGAAGCATCCTTCCTTGAACACAAAGCTAAAGGGGGAGCTGCCTCTCTCTCTATTACCCAGGGACTTGGACTCCTCCCAGCAATAGACAGTGGCAGGGAAAGATCACAGGCCTTTGGGTCTGTTGGAGCTTGATGCTAGAGCCCTGAGGTCCTGCCGCTGACCATTCTCAAGGATCTCAAGGATCTGTTCAGAGAAGTTTTTAATCTCTGATATTTTAGTGTATTTTTGGTTTTTATGGAAGCCGCCCAGAGTGGCTGGGGAAACCCAGCCAGATGGGCGGGGTACAAATAATAAATTATTATTATTATTATTATTATTATTATTATTATTATTATCTTCCATCCTTCCTGGCCACCCTGCAAGGTTTTTGGGGTGTACAAGTATATGCAACAGTGACTATTAAGTGAAGCTCCACCCACTGTTACAGTACAATCCTATACAGATCTATTCAGAAGTGAGGCCCACTGAATTCAGTGAGACTTATTCCCACGTAAGTATGCATACGATTGCAGCTTGAGTCTCAACACGTTCTGGTCAGTAGTATCAGGTTTTACTTGCCCTCGGGTCCTGGGAAAGCCCACCCCTGTTGGGTAGCAAAATAGTGTGATTATCTCAATATTTTCAGTACTGTAACACCTGCGCATCCATGTTCAGCCTTCCATCACTGATTTGCTGCTGACACAACATGGCAACTCAAGCATAAATTAGATTGCATATGATGTTCATTTTTTAAAAAAGTGGTGTTTTGTTAGTGTAAATTTCATCAGTGTTAACTGATAATGAGCAAATTATTTTCGGTGTTATTCTGCTGTCTCCTTAGTCTCAGCCTTTCTACAAATATATTTCCTTCCAGAGGAATGTAGCAAGGCAAACTCCAGGACAGTTTAGATTGCAGTAAAAGTATTCCAAGGATGTGCCTACGGTGGTAGATTTAGAGGCACTGACCCTTGTGAATACTGGCTTTCATTTTTGGGTAAATAAATAATGAACTGCAGAGCAATTAAGCCCATTTGTTTTATTTTCCTCTCTAAAAGGAGCCCCATATTGGAGGAGAAGGCATGATGGGAGCTGGGCTGTCACCTGAGCAGTTGAAAAAGCTGCAGAGGTTTGATCCATCTGAAGCAGTTTTGCAGGGAATGGATTTTAATTCACTGCAAGAATTCAGATACGAAGATTTGATAAGCATGGCAAATAAGGACTGCATAGGATTTTTTATTGCAAAATTTATAAAAGTACCGTGAAAATCATGGCTTTAGAAGTCAACATAAAAAGCACCCTTTCTGTTAACATTTGGAGCATTCTGAACTCTACCTTCATGCTGCTGCAATGTTGCCAAGCCAACGGACTGACGACACAGTTGCCATAGCAGCAGCAAAATCTGCCAGCTGTTTCCTTTGGGAGAGATCCACAGGTTGGAGAAACAAGTCTGAGGGAAGGGGCAGCTTCAATTTGTAA
Source organism: Podarcis cretensis (assembly GCF_951804945.1). Taxonomy (NCBI): domain Eukaryota; kingdom Metazoa; phylum Chordata; class Lepidosauria; order Squamata; family Lacertidae; genus Podarcis; species Podarcis cretensis. The sequence goes on from NC_137181.1 coordinate 24,593,277, forward strand.
AGCTCCATTTGGTTTTATATTAGCAGTAGGTCACTGATTCTAGAAACATGCTTGTTTTTCAGTTTGTCTAAAAGATTTATTTATTTTTTTAGAAAAAAAGCTGCAGTTATGTACAGTAGAAAATCTGCTTTCAAAGTATTTTATCAGTAATTAAATACACTGTCACATGTTGTAAAACCTTATCCGAACTCTCAAATTGCTGTTTTTGAAAAACAATTTTATATTATTAAATGGCATTTCTTACAAAACAATATTAATCTTTTAAGTGATATTGTACATCTTGGTGCTTTAAATTATTAATCCATGTCTTCTAAGCAGATATCTTTCAAGGCCTAATCCTATTTTCCTTGTATCTTGACTTTCTAGCAGCATTCTAACATTCTGTTTCCGGAGAATGCAGATTTGTGAACTCCAAGATCAGCTGTCCCATATTTTATTCTGAGACTGATGTAAAGAAATACTATTAAGCTAACAGACCAAAAATTCCTTCAAGCGTCACCATCATCTTTGGCCCTAGAAGGAGTGGCAACTCAGAATCTTAGCATTCACATTGCTTTTATATTGTCTCATTTTTATTTTTATTTTAAATAGCCTTTGCATCCTAGAAATGCTTCTATTGTAATATGTTTGTGATTTATAGATTTGGGTATTCCACTGAATTTCAGGAACCAACAAGTGGATACTCAATTCCAGCAGTAATTATTATTATTTTTTAATTATATACCACTTACTAGAACAAATGCCACCAAGCAGTTTAGAATGATGTAATATATATGGAATGGGGAATGTTGAGTGGTTAATGTGCATAACTGGCCAGTGTACAGATGCACCAGGCATCAGGGAGAATGTACACATAATTCATCCATGAATAGTGCACATTTTACAGGCAATATGCATAGTCTCCAGAGGAACTTGGGAAATGCACATATATCTACAGAATCCTGTACATCCTCTGGTCATTATGTATAATCTCCAAGAGTCATTGGGAGGGGGGATATATCTGACCTTTGTTTTGTACGTTCTGCAGGCAGCAAGCACATTCTCTGGTCAGTATGCATAGTCTTATCTCTTGTTTGCAAGAGTACAATCCATCTCCTCTGCCCTTCTGTTGGTCCACTGATTAATCAAGGCCCACAACAGATCCTCCTATTGATCAACTGATTAGCAGCAGGAAGAAGGGATCCATCTTTTTAAAAATAACTTATTTTGCATTCCAGCCCTTTACACCACTCTCAGCTGTTCCCCAGTCAGCTTAGCAGCACAACAGGGATAGTAGGGGAAGCTTTAAACCTTCCCACTATCTTCCCCAATTTTGATGGAAATTGCCCCCTGCCCAATGCTATTAAGCTTAGGAAAAAACAGCATTGGGGCAGTCATCATAGGAATCACAGCGTGTCATGGGCCAGGAGTCAGCTTCACCTGCTGAACAGCAGCCTGAAGGGGAAGAAGGCAGAGTGGCTCCACCTGCAGCTGATCAGGAGGAGAAGGCCCTGATGAGAACCAGCTGGCTTTCAGCCTTCTTAAGCAGAGTTTCCAGCAGCAGTGAGATGCTGGTAACGTTTGTAGTTTGTGGGCCCAACTTGCTGCTCCCTGCTCGTCTTGACCCTTGGCCACCTGCTCATCAGATTCTTTGACCCCTGGACTGTCTGACCACATGGATTGCTGTTTGCCCCACCCTAGGACTGGACCTGACTGGATGCCGACTCTGCCTCCAGGCAAGTACACCTCAGAGACCCTTTGGGTTGGCTTGTTTCCCACTGCACTGAGCTCTGCATGTTTTTGCTCAGCAACAAGACTATGACACGGGAGGGAAGTTTCAGCTTGCTGAGGAAAATCACCATCAAGTAGAAAGCCTGACTGAATCAATTTGGTGCTAGTTTTCTATACCATAAACAAGTTTCACTGAGAGCAATGGAATGAAACTTGGTAATTGAGTTTTGTACTGTAGCAAGGGACTGAAATATCTAGATCTTCCCCTGCTTTATGTACACATAAAAAAGTAGCCTGGAACGTTGTGTCCTGGCATGTAGATACAGTAAGTCTTGTGTATATGAGAGGGGAGATTCAAATGTGATCATACAAATCCTGTCTGAAACGGGAAAACTCAGCAACAGATAAATCAGGTGGAACTGTGTAAGGAAATAAACAACTATCTGACTTTTAGAAGACATCTGAAGGCAGCCCTGTTTAGGGAAGTTTTTAATGTTTGATGTTTTATTGCTTTATTATTAATATTCTATTGGGAGGCACCCAGAGTGGCTGGGGAAACCCAGCCAGATGGGCGGGGTATAAATATTTTTTTATTATTGTCATCTTGAATTTAAGTTCTGTTCGTTAATCTTAATTGGGCTTGGGCACAATTGGCTTTTGCTGCGCAAAGCTGTAAGTTTTTCTGCTAGAAGATCTAACTAAATTTATTTCTGAAGTTAATGTGAACTTGAGTCATTGACTTCAGTGTAGAGGAGGTTACAACTTCCACAAACCACTCTTGAGGGCATTGTGTGAGAGACAGCAAGAGGTTTCCTGTTTGCCTGAGCATCAGAGGCTGCTGCATTTCTATAGCGTGTGCACACATACACACAGTTGCTTCCAGCACTAAACATTCGCTTGAATCCATAGGATTTCTTACAAGTATTAAAACATAGCAGTGTGGTTCACATATTCTTGTATCAAAAAACATTTGGTTTAAGAGAACAAGGGAGGTACATATTTATTTGCAAGAGTACAATTGTTTGCAAAAGTTTGTACAAACTCTTGCAAAAATCTGCCTTAAGTTGCATGCTAGGTAAACGTTTTCCAGTGTAGTTGGCTTTACAACATAGCCTCCATCTGTCCTCCCTTGCCTTTAGTTTTTCAGATCTGATACAGGTTGGAGTCATCACTGAAATTCAGGACAGTAGGAGTGCAGTGATTGCCTTCCTCCACCAAGGACCTACTTACCATGTGTTTTCATTTGCATTAATGACTTACTTTACTGTCAACAGGGCTGTATGTAGATGGGAGGGTGAAACAAGGTTGACAGATGCTATTAAGAGAAGGCATGAGTGGAGGCAGCCTGGCATTGAATTAAAGCATCTGTTTCACCATGAGTGAAATGTAAGTCAGCAAGAAAAAGGAGGCAATGACTAGGTCCTGCATTTATGACTAAATGTTAATAGGCCTAGCCTGTGCAACACATATATTACAGTAATGCTGGGTTGTTTTACTTTTGCTTAAACAGTTGCACTCTATTCCTTAACATAAGCTTTGCAAGAAGCTAGCTATTGTTTGAAAAAATCAGGGAGCCCAGCCTCAGTGTTTCCTGCGGAGGGCGAGAATTGGAGTGGAAATCCCGAGGGGAAAATGTGAGTTTGTGGAGGTTAATATATAGAGTCTACTATGTACATGTTTGTTACTTCCATGGCACAGAATGTGCAAGAATCTGTCGTGGCAAGAATGAATTTGTAAGTGCATTAACTCAATCAAGTAGAAGGAGTTTTTTAAATCCTAAAATTTCTTCCTCTTTATTCATTGAGATTTGCCTTTTTAAAGGAAATTTATTGAATTATATGAGCCCGAGGGTAGGAGTTTAACTTGACTGTGACTCTGTGGTAACTAGCATACATACTGCAGTTTAATTCTGCATACCTAGCAAGCCCTCTTAGTGTCTGGAAAACCATTACATTACCTGTTTTGTTTCCAAACTTTTAGTGGAGATGAAACAATAAAAACAATATAAATTTCACTTATAAATGTTTACCCATTCTTCATAATCTTGACTTAAGATCAAAATCCTTCTTAAATGTACTGTTGCATCTTCATTATTGCCAGTCAACATATTATTATTATTACCATCATTAATTATTACTGTTCTATCAAGTTTGTATACCATCCTTCATCTGAAGACCACAGAGTGGTTTACAAACATAAAAATACCAAATGAGAACACAAAAAATAAAACAAAAGCAACCCCCCCAAATCCCCATTAAAAATGCCATGAAGTGCTAATCAGCCATAGGCCTGGTCACAAAGAAACGTTTTCACCTGGCACCTAACGGTATGCAGTGAAGGCACCAGGCGAGACTCTTTGGGGGAAGGATTCCACTAAGCGCCTGTGCCAAGTGCCCCTTACCATACTTACCCCTACCCTGAATGACTAATTGGGGAGCTTCTGCTCTTTCCAGCTCTCTTCCCACAGCTTTCAGTTATAAAACAAACAAGCAACCCTCTCCAAGGTTAAAAACACGTAAGTTAAAAAGCTTTTAGTATTCAGCACAAATCCTGATTATTGGGGCAAAGGGCATTTGCCATTTTACAATGCTGTAAATAAAGCAAAGTTGTATATGCATAGCACTTTCTTCAATGCATAGCACTTTCTTCATCTGAGTGTTTTAGTATTGATTTGATTATTTAAAAACCCTGTTGTATTCTGCCTGAATGTCAGGTTCTTGGTGAGCAGTTTCGTAACAGAAAAATGACCCATCACTTTGCAAGAAGTACAAGGCCAGCCTACCTCTTCTCTTTCTCTTAAGAGTAATTGAGGAAAACACATTATGGATAGGGTTATTAAGTACCAAATAGTAATCATTAAAAGATTATGAGCTATAGTACTCAGCCTTGACACCAATAGATTTGTTAGAATTCATCAGTTTGCTAATCGTGCATACTATGAAGAAATGAATAAACATTGGATTGCATCTAAACCAAGTTAGTTGTACTTAAATCCCATTTAAATCAATGAGACAAGCTAGTTGTCACCTTTAAGACCTATTGATTTCAATGGAAACTAACATAGCAATCTTATATATTTCTATTCAAAAGTGTCATTGAGATCAGTTGAATTGCATCCATATAAGTGAATAGAATTGCAGTCCAAATGAACTATCTGAATCAAACCCATTGAGTTTCCAGTTCCAACTGGACAATTACAAAGTTCATAGCTTTATATGGAAGCTTGTTGCAGAAGCTGAAGAATTTGAAATCCTGCCAAAGTGTTGCAAAGATTAAGTAGAACAAATCCTGCAGCAATAAAGAATGGGCTTTAAAAGCCAGATTCAAAGTATTAAGAGTAATGACTATAGCCAGGGGAGTGGGGGGTAGGGCTTTAGAATATTGGGAATTTGAGCAGAAATACAACAAATAGTGAGAAGCCTCCCACCAAGGAATCATGGGTGGAGAGGTGGAAATACTCTCCCTAATTAGAAGTGTCTGCAGAGCTCTGGGATAAATAGCTTCCTGTTCACCTAACCCTGGACATTGGCAGTCTAGCATTATATTGTAATTACTCCATAGTACTGTAGTAGGTTTGTGTGTGTGTGTGTGTGTGTGTGTGTGTGTGTGAGAGAGAGAGAGAGAGAGAGAGAGAGAGAGAGAGTTGCCGATTCCCTGAGTTCCTTCTAATTCTTCGAGTCCTATTAAAGTCTCATAGCGCAGCAGTTACCAATTAGCTAAGTACTGCAGCTTCCGTTTTTCAAAAGCCAAGCCATGTACCCCATATTATTGACAATTTTTATTTCTCTTTGGTAGTTTTTGTTATTTGAATGGTGCCACAGACCCCCTGGGTGGGTTACGCTGACCTCCCGATTTGGAACCACTGTCCACAAGAATGATGTGAATGTCTTTCCCACTGGGTATTCTGGAACTTGTTCCAGTCCCCAGCACATAAATTGTGTGTGTGGAGCACCTGTCTCCATTACTGCCTTCCCTTTTCAGACTGTATTAACTCGCTCTCATTACAAGTATACTAGCTGTACAGGGCAAACCTGAAATTCAGTTTGGAGTCTTGCTTGCTTCTGTCAGAAAGTTACAATAGCCTTTTAGGAACTTGCTAGAGGCTAAAATCCAGAGGCAAGTGTCGGAAGGCCATGTTAACCAGGATACAGAGATTGTCAAATATAGGAAAGTGGAGAAGCTACAAAAATTTATTTTCCAACAAAATAACTCTCCACAAGCAGTGTAAACTTTTCTTACTAAAACAAATACTCTAAAACACAAAAAGATTTTACATTTCCAGTGAAACACTCAGTCACATTTGCCTGTGTTTTTTACTTTCCTGGATCCTCAACGAAGAGCCAGCAGATTGATGCTTTCCCAATTACCTGTAGACATAAACTTCCTCATGTTGCTTGCCTGCAATTTGGACCTTTAGAGTTGCAGACAGAAGGAAAACCTTTACTCATTTTTGGAATAATTACATTCTCGGGACCAACTGATGTGCTATGATTCAGCCCCAATTGCCATATTTAGCTGCTCAAATGAGTTCTCTGCTGCCATGGCCAGTGTGGTGCTTGAAATCTAAGCCTGGAAGATCATGTGGTCCTTTGATAAGAGGGCGTATTGAAAGTGTGGGAATCCCTTTTCATGAAAGTACAGTTAAGGATTTCCTGACATTGTACTGCATGTGTGTACAAATCGTAATACCTGAGCAGCTAAAGGTGGAAATTATGGTTGATTCATAACATATGGGTTGCCTATAGAGTCTTCTGTGTACCCTTTACAACCACTCCTGTCATAAATTGTTTTACACACAAACACACACTTGCACCATGTCAAATGTGGCCTATCAAGTTGACAAGAAAAAACGTTATCTGTGTGCTCACTGCAATTAGTGTGTCCTGTTTAGAGCATTTATAGTGTCACATTATTTTTGCTGTAGATTTAAAAATGCAAAAATGATTTTAAGTTTGCAAGGACAATCCAACCTTTTATCCTAATGTATTCCTATTTACACTAAATATAAGCTTTCTGCTACTGAAGAAAGTGTGTCTAGAGTGAACCTTGTTAACAAATTTCCTGAATGAGGCTAGTTCCAGTTGCCAGTAATTCAAAAGCAAATCTGCTGACTTGGCATTAGGACTTTAAACAGTGTGGTCAATCTTATATAAGAAGGTGTTTGCAGAAATAACATTTATAAACTGTCTATACAGTACACAGTACCAGTACATAGAAAAGAGATTTTGACTTTATGATCCCCTGTGTGTAAGGCAAAACTGAATTCTGTCTCCAAATGTAGTCCACTAGAAGTACAATCAACAGAAAGTGGCTCTCAAATCAATGGCAAATCAGGTGCCTAACGATTAAAAAAAATCAAAACAGATGAGAGCTTCAGTTTTGGATGTGCTGATTTTGGCTTGCTGAAAAACATGGGAAGTTAATAAACACCAATTGTATTTTGTCTGAAAACACTAACAACACCTTGATGACAACAGATATTGTTCAAGTGGCAGCTACCAAAAATGGCTTTGGGGGGAGAAAAGCTTGGTACAACACCAGGGACTTCGCAGTTGTACTATGCCAATGTGTTATAGCACTAATCAAAATGAATATTCTATTTCATGCTATTGCTGTGATAGCAACAGCAATTTTTTTTTTTTTAAAGCAGCATACAGGATACCACATGTTCTGCAATGAAAACCCAGATTTGTTCTTTTTAAAAAGGGGGTGGGGTGGGGCTTTGTCATACACAACTTCAAAAGAAACACAAAACTGCCAAACGTTATTGGTGACTGTACACCTCTCGCTTCCATTCTGCTGTATCATTACGTTTTTTAGATACCACTTCCCCATCCTTGTCACAATACTGGTCCCTTGATTTATGACGGCTACGCTGCTTGTTGCCTTCATTATGGTCCAGCTCTCGGTCCTTTTCCTTTGAGCGAAGCCTTGATTCTCGGTGCCTGTGATCACTGCTCCCATGGGACTCATCCCTGTGACTGTGATCTCGATGAGAATCATAGTGTTCATGAGAATAATCCTCCTTTGGCTCTACGTATGCTGAATCTCTGCTGTCTTGTGTTTCAGAGTCAAAAGTTTCTTGTCTAGGCAGGCCACGACTAGTTCCACTACGATGGTTATGGCCTGAAGTGGAAGAGCGGTGTTGAGATTTCCTGGTGGGTTCGGCCCGTGCTGCTTCTTCAGCTTGGGAACCAGTTCGTTCAGGGGCCGATTGTTCATTCCTCTGATCTCCTTGAGAGCCCTGATTAATACAACAGAGTTGTAATTTCACACTGGCAAATATTGAGCAGAAAACGCCTCATAAACCAGTAATGTCATGATCCTTAAACTGTTAAGCAGACATCTTTTTCACAATGCTATTCCACAGTAAGCTGTCTGAAGTCAACCTATGGCTAACAACTATAGTCAAATCTAGGAATACAAGAATTGGAACTTTTACTGGAGATACTGCTTTATAATACAAGTGAACCTTCATGCCACAAAGAAACCAAAGTTAGTTTCACTTTATTTTCAGTTAGGCCCTGAGCTCTGGTGATCATATCAACTTTCAGAACATTTTGATTAGCCCCACCTCCCAGCACAGACACACCACATGGAAAATAAAGAGCAGATCTGGCAATGAGGTGGGTGAATCGGGCATGAGATAAACCTGAAAGATTTTTGAAAGCAGACATCACCGCAAAAAAGATCAATAGCAAACCACAGAATGTAGGTGAATCAAGAGTTTTCATTTTAAAAACAGGATACTGTCCTTAAAATAAAAATTATTCAGAGGTTCAAGCTTGATAGCACTTGTATTATAACACCAATAATATCACTGCTGTAGTGTTTTTTAAGGCACTTAAGCTTTTAAGTCCTACACAAGCATACTAGGGAGTAAGCCCCACTGAATTCAGCAGAACTTACTTCTGAGTAAACATGTTTGGATTGTGTTGTAAGTGCATTCTAGTTGTGGCAAGATGTCTTTTTAAACTGCCAATTTATTTTTGCAGAAGGGTTGAACTTTGCCACAAAAAAAACAAAAACAGAGTGAAATTATTGTTTCAATTTCCTAGCACATTACTGAAAACAGAAGTGAAAATTACCAAGCATAATCAAACCTAATCTTCATCAGCACAATGTTTTGAAATCACTGAAAAATGAACAGTTTTGATTAATCATCTTAACTTGCATCATTTTTTTTACAATTTTCACAAAATCACTTAAAAGCAAATTCAAAAGATTTAACTACTCCTAATGAAATGCTCATACTTAAGATATTATCCTAAATATTACAATTTCATTTTTTATTACAAAACTAGAGTTAAGGCAAGAGCAGAACTCTTTTGATGTTTTCTACAGTCATAACTCCTAGAAAAAGTACTTCTACTTAACCTTATATAGACTACTTTTGGTTATTAATTCAATAAAGCCAGAACTGGGGGCTTTGCTTTAGGCTGGAATCTGGCTGTTGTAAATTGCACAACCTGTCTCCATTTTCAGATATTTTACTTATTTTAGGCTGAAATGGAACAGCTCATCTTTCAGCTGCATCAGATCTGAAAGCTGAGAGGACACCTGTGATCTTTTAATACTGGGAATTAGATCCATTTCTGTAACACAAACAGCCACCACAGTGCATGTACACAGCAGGGACTCTTGAAGGAAAGCCTTGAAACCAAATGGCACAAAAAATACCTTTACCTGCAAATTAACATTTGGGCCTGGGTTGATAGGAAGAGTGGCGGTTGCCAGTGTGCGAGTGAGAAGCTCATTAGGAGGGTGGCTGCTAGCAGGGTGTGTGGCCTTCCAATAAGCTTCCAAATAGTCAGCCAGGTGTTCGCAAGCATCTTCAAGCTGATTCTCATCCAGAATCACATCAAACATTTCCTGGAAATGATTAGTTCAGTCAAAACAACGCAAAATAAATAATCTAACGCCATAACCAAAGAACTATGGAAAACCATGTTCATAATATTCAAATCATTAAACTCATGTGACACTTAAACTCAGCCAAAGCTTTGCCATACAACACAGAAATTTACTACTCTGGGGTGTGGGGAATCACTATTTCCACCATTCTGGTTAAGATTTTGTTTATTACAACAGAAAGCTAGAAGACCAGGATATAGCACCCAGCATACAATATCCAATACTTGGGTAGATAGAGGAAGAGACCGTTGATGTAGGAGTTATTTAGTGGCCTTTTGACCTGGATAAGGAACTGTGCTACATAGTGCTGCATGCACTATTCATCCCCTCAAATCCAGCTGGCTGGGCTATGTTCATGGAACTGTCTTCCAAAAACAGTAATTGCACCAATTGGGAGGATCCTTTCCCACCATTTGATTAACATGGTTATTGCTTTTAGAACAGGTTTTGCATGTGTCTAGATAGCTGAACTGTGGAATAATTAATTACAGAGATTTGTGAACTCATGGCTAGAACTTGCTGCAAAAATGAACACACAGATTTAATTTCAGGTCGTTTTCAATCAGTAGAGAAAGGAATGAGTTACAGTTCCACAGCTCTACCCATATAATGTTAAGAATAACTCACTGGAGGGCACTGAGCCAGTTTATCAGCTGCTACCATTTGAACATTAAGGTGCTTCGCCTGAGATTTGCCTCGGGATTTTATCAACCTTTGTAAAACCTGTGGGAAAAGAAGACCACAGTTATAATATGAAAGAATGAAAATATAATGGAATCAATTTTGAACCATGTAAGAAACAGATTGCATGCATAGATACTGTAATGAGGGAAGTATTTTAAAGCAGGGGCACAGAAAACACTGCAGGGTCGGTCACAGTGGACCAGCAAGCAGCCACACTGCCCCTTTAAATTCTTTAAAATTGGTTTCTTTTTTGCATTCAGGGCCAGCGATTTCACTCTTGCTGCTTGATATTGTGAAGCCAGATCCCATACAAAAGATGTCAATTGTATAAGCTCTTCCTTTGGACTTAGTCAGAAATACGGCGGCAAACTGTACTTATGTGTTGTTGTTTAGTCGTGTCCGACTCTTCGTGACCCCATAGACCAGAGCACGCCAGGCACTCATTAAATATATTTTACCACACAGTACTTCAAAGATGAAATTCATCAATATTTCCAGGCAACGCAAGTATCTCCACACCACGGCATGGGACTGGAAGCAAAGGTTAGGCCAAACGTTGAACTACCAGTGGAAAATATTTACCTTTGGAGAAGTAATCTTTACATACACTATAATGGGAGCCAGAGAGGTTTTTCCAAGTTGAGCTGGATGATTAATAGTATCGGCATCAAGTACTACCAGCTGTAACGTCCTTGCTAATTCAAATATTCGTTCAATTTCACTCTGAACTTCAGCTGTGGAAAAGCAAAGAGACACTTGTTTATGGATAGGTTCATTTTCCACACTCACTCTTTATATAGAACATGATGATTCTGTTTGCTAAAAGGTTGGAGAAGCCTAAATTGCCAACAGGTTATGGCCATTTTAATAACAGGAGCTCTGGGTATACGAGTTAGAGAATCTTTCAGAATTTTCATCCCCTGCCCAGTATCTGGATACTGGCCTTTCTTCACATTTTCATTCGGGTGGTTAGCCCGATCCAGCGCCGTTCCTGGCACCACCGAGGGCCCAAGAATAAGAGTGGCTTATGAACATTAATCAAACTGAATGCTTTGCACTCATATAGCATACTCTCTAAGGGCCATTGCTGCTGCCCTAAGACTACTGCGTGTCAAAGTAAAGAGAAATAAAACCACACCTTTCACTATCCCACACTGTAGCTGCCAGTAAACCATCTTCAACTGATAGTAATCAAAGTAATGGGTGACCAAATCCTACTCTCTCTGTTTCTATCAATATTTGTCGTCTTACGCTTCTGTACTGGATTACTTCAACTTTTAAAAAAATTATTTCAATAGGCACTTCTCTTATCTGTCTTTGGCATGTCAATGAAATATATGTGCTAGCTGCCTTGGGAATATCAGTGATTTATATAGTTGCAATTTTTTAAAAAATAATGAACTGTATTTACAGTGCTTTCAGCCCTTCCTCAACTGTGTCACTAGTTTTTGTAACATGAACAAAAGAGTCACAAGGTCTCAAGTACAAAGGTTAAAAACATGTCCAGAGATCTGCTGGAAATCAGAAAGAAATGATCAAGAATGGCTTAATAATTCACTAGAAAGGTGTCTCATGTGTAACACTGGACCTTATGGAGCAAAAGCAGTCTCAAAAAGCAGTTCTTTAAAAGTGATTCCATACAAATTTGTGTGTGTGACTAAAGGTCATTGTGCTGGAAGCCTTTTCAAAGCAGTGTCAAGCACTGTCAGTTGCTACTTTTTCCTGGAAGAGGGTAAGTATGGGATGGAAGGAAAAGGAGGCCTCCATCCTTGGCCTCAGTCAAAGCATAGTATTCTCAGTGGAGACTGATCCAGGATACACAAAATGGCAACATTCCAGAGGTTGCCTTATATTTAAAACATTTTTACCCAGTTTTATTTCACATTAAAAGCTGCTCCCTCTTTCATGAGGCAAGTCTATTTAAGAGCCAGGAAAGGTCTCCAGATTGCAACTGGGCAGTTGCTATGCTGGCAAGAATGTTTTAGCAGCAAGGTGTTAACATTTATTAAAACTTCAAGCGAGGATTAGCTCTTGGAACTTTCAGCAGGGTTATAGTCTTATAATTTGTAATTACAGTGGCATTTTTTGTGATATTTAGGAAGACAAAGAATCTCACATGTGGTGGATTGATATTTAATTTTCTGAAGAAGCTGATAAATTGCTACTCGTTTTAATGGCAAACGACCACACAGTTCAGCAAAAGTTGAATTATGATTTCAATGGGAACGTTAAGTACAAATTCTAACTGAAACCAGAGATATTAATATGGCTTAATTTGGCTAGATTGTGGCCTAAATTTGCAAAGGTGTATTTGGAAATATATATATATGTTTGACCTTTTCATGTTGTATTTCACAAACTGAGCAGGAACAATTATAGAAAAATACATTAATTTACGAAATATCAAAATATAACATAGGAAATATCTATCCATCTAGGCTAGGAACAGATTTTTAAGTTCTGAACAAAGGTGGTCCACACTAAATGCCTTAGCCCCAATCCCATCTAGATGCTGGTGGATTGACACCAGCATATTTAATTGGGCTTATATCAGAACTTTGCCTCTAGATATAAGCCACATTTCCTATGAATGGGAATCCCTCCCACACACACACTTTAGATTTGATATTATATATTTTATATATATATAATCTGACACAACTTCTGGATACTAGGTCCTCTGTACACTTCTACATTTCTATTCTTTATTAACTTCACCAGATTTCACTTCAAACAACTAATGAGATTTAAATATGAGAACCTGCCAGTCAATGAAATGAATGTCTTCCTAAAGAAGGAAGCTATTTAACCCACTGCCTAATCAATAAAAAAGAATTGTACACCAATACTGAACTGTCTTGAGGACAAATTAATTCAGTAAAATAACCCTGCTACTTATGATGATAATGTGCTACATGATAAAATGCTTGACACAAAAATTGCTCCCATGTAAGAAATTTGTGTGAAGCACAGTTTTCTCCTTAATGGCTGAAGCCAAAATGGTCCCACCCCATCAGCAACCTGGTCCTGTACTCGGGCTATCAGACTGTGGATCCATTTTGGTAATTTTAGTGAGGTCAAACAGGCGTGCACTGTGAGGTAAACTTGCTCTTGGAATTTTGAATGCATTGGCTCATGGCATTTTACTGCATTTTGAAATGCAAAGAAACTGCTATCAAAGACAATGGGCAACAGATTTGTCCAGAAATATTTAGTTTAAAATATGGAAGTAGATATGTGAAAGAGGAACACATATTACAAGACAATACTTGACACCAAGAAGATTAAACAAAATATATCCCAACTTCAGTAGTATATGCTGGTGATCTCAAATAGATTTTTTTTCACATTTTGTGGTCTTGGCACCAAATGAGGTTATATTTGGATAAAGTATTATTAGAGAAGGATAGATTATGGTTTATGAATGACCAAGAAACCCTTTAATATTATTATTTAGCTATACTAAAGATGTAGTGCTGCATGAAGATTTTAAAGTCAATTCTAACAGCCCATATGACCATTATGTCAGGTACGGGTAAAAAACAGACCCTCCTGAATTAGAAGCCTGGGTGTTTGAAGTCTGCGACATAGTACATGTTAGTTGATAAAACTAACAAACATAATCAGAGTTAGGGAAGGTAGACAGTGGGAAAATAAGTTTTATAGAAAAGTGGAGTTGCTTTATATCTTTTTTGGGGATTTGTTTATCTTAACCAGTTATCAAATCAAATCAAATAATTCTGTTAATCATAGATATATATATTTATATCCTATTATTTGAAATTATGCAGAATGATCAATATGCCATTTTAAATCCCCAATTTACTTTTCACAATTTTATTACAAATTGCTGGTGGGTGCCTTTCTTGTTTTAACCTGAAAGACTCCATGGTGAGGGCAGAAAGCACTGAATGTATCATGGTCTGACTTTGTCACAGTGCTAAAATCTGAAACCAAGTAGGAGTGCAGTGCTTTCCACTCTCATGATAGAGAATTGTTTGTTTGTTTTCCACAGCTACATGTGGGTGCCACACACACACAATCAACAAGATCATGGGATAGGCAGTGGTGAAACAGCTCCCCGCTTTCCCCATTTTTGAACTGAAAAATTCCCAAAGGGTGTTTTGGCTCTATTCAAATTTTGTTTGCCTGGAATGTTATTTTTCTTCTCCAAGAGAGAAGATTTTAAAGGTAAAGGTATATTTTATGGTATAAAAAAATAAAGAACAATATCTTAAAAATAGATTTTTAAGCATTGCTGATTTCTATCCTTGTAACTGTTTCTTCTTCAGTATGATTATTTTGTGAATTATAAGCCAACCCTCTGGTGTTCTGGCCATGAATGATGCAGTATTAAGAGAATTAAGATGGGTGAAAGGCTCATCATACAAATATGTGCAAATTAGCGGTTCTAATCCTTGAAATGGAGAACTCTTGATCAGGGCTGTATTAGGTGTGTGAACTGTTGTTAGATTCATGATCCTCTGAGGCTAAGAACTGGGTTCTGTGTACAATGCGGTAAACAGTTTACTACAAAAATGGCATATTTAAAAAGCAATGAAAACTTTAGTTCCTTATAGTGATAGATTGTAAGGGCTACCACTATACAATGGATGTAGTTTTCATGCATACAGTATCTTTTGCTAGAAACAAGGGATGTTGGATGAACACACATCAACTACACATTAGTTAAAATACAGTAATTTTCCAAACATTTGGAGGTTGTCTTTTCTAACACAACCGGCATGGCATGTATAGCAACAAAACAAGTAAACAAAGCTTCTAAGACAAGATTTTCAAAGCAAAGCTCCTCTAATATACATGCAAGAATGTGTGCATATATTACACAAAGGAGAACTGTTTCTACAAACATCTGTGCACAACTCTTTTCGTACTTGCACATTTACTATCTTAGACTAGTGCAGTACAGATTCTGAGTACACAATTTAGATATCCAATCTTACTTTTTCTGAGTATTTTCCTGCCAACCGTGACTTGATTTCTGACATTTAAAATCATTGATACCCTCTAGAATAGAGAATTCCATACAGACTACACCAATAACTTGTTTTTACTGTTACAAAACCACCTATCAGAAAGAGATAGTGGTTTTGTGAGGTGCAATACGTCATGAACAAAAAGACAAAAGCAAAAATAATTAGCAACCATATATACATACCCAAAACATCTGGAAAGGGAGGGCATTAATGAAGCAAAGAATGGAAAAACCCAAGAGAATCAGGTTCTTGTCCAAAGCATACAGAATGAGATAAGGTTACAACAAAAGCAGCTAGAAATGTAACATACATGGGAACAAACAAGAAAAAGGGGGTTGGATTCTTGAAACTGACTAAATGAAGCAAAAGCCATAGATGTGGTTCAGCAACTTATACAGATGTCATGTACACACAGACACATATATGGCTACTGGATTTTAACCATGTGTTCCGAGTAAAGCTTCCTTTCTCACACAAATGTAGATTCAAATAACTTTTCAACAGCTATTTGTTCTTGAAACACAACAAACATGCTATGCCCAGAAGGATTTATAAGAGGAAATGCTTGAATTGCTAATGACTTGACATGAACTTGGAATAGTTCTTTTTTAGCTGTGAGACTGTCCATGGTCCCAGTGTATGGTTTGAGGAAGCATGATGCAAATACCTCCTGCACATGTAGGTCTGGTCAGTGCTTGGACGGGGGATTATGGAAACCCCATAAACACTGAACTGAGTTCTGTGACTGAAGAAAGTTGGAATATAAACTATTAACTAATAGGACTAATAAGAGAATTAGTGATTGCCTACACATTTAAGAATGAAGGGTTCAAAAGGACTAAGAAATCAGCCACAACAGAGTAAGAAGAGAGCAACACTGAGGAAAACAAATACCACAGTTACATGGTGCCAAGAGAGAAAAAAAGATAAATACTGACAAGGAAGAAAGATTACACATACCATGCTAAGCACATGGTCAGCTTTTGTTTGCTTGCTTGTCTTTGCTCTTCCCCCTGATTTTTTGGGGACATTGGTGGTGCAAAAGGGCTTAGTCCCCATGAGTTGGTGCCCCTGCTCTCATATCTTACAAGAAAGATGCCTGAACTTATTCTAAAGGTTTGTGAGATGTACATATGAAGCAAACCAGTACATAAGAATTTATATTAGATGAATATTGGACCAACTTTTGTAATACCATGGACATTTTTATTTTATTTTTACATTCTTTATGAGTGAAATTACTAAGCTACAGAAGGAATCTAAGAATGGTTTTGAAAAACCTGCTACTTTGAAACAGGCACATAATTTCAGGTGCACAATTACCCAAGAAGTACATGTGTTACCTCAGTAAGATCTATGGATGTACCAAATTGACTTCCACAGGGAGGCAGTGCCTAAACCCGACACTGATTGTGGAGTTATAATGAATAATCCTTTTTTTATAAAATGAAGAGTTTTCAAGTTTTAGATTATTATAGTTAGTGATGACTTTTAATACTATCATTCCATTCACTTACCTAAACTTGACCTTGTATTGGACCGTTCTATTATCGCATGCTTGCTGGGATTGTTTAATACTGAGCGTTTGGCAAGCGAGATGTCTGCTGTGACCCGTGTGATTGATATACTGAACAAAACAAGAAAAAAGAGTAGTGTTGTAATTCACTGTAGAGAAATCTAGGATACTTTTAGCACACCAAGTTAGGGCCTCTCCTTTTGGTTTCTTGTTACCCCTTCTGAGCCAAAAGGGGTTTTCACACAGCACTTAAAATCTTGAGGTTTCAGACTTTATTCTTGCTTATCTGCTCCCAAGTTAAACCTTGTACAGTAGTTATCTTCGTGTGTGTGTGTGTGTGTGTGTGTGTGTGTGTTAGTTTTGACTGTCAACTGCCTAGGCAAGGAACTTAAAAAAAAAAAGCAAGCATCAAATACAACTTAGATGCTGTAACAGCAGAAACAGTAACAGTGGTATAATCTCTGTACAGGAAATTTGCCTTAAAAATTGTGTTTAAAACAGTTATACAATATAGCTTTATCAAATAAGTTGCCTTTCACAATGGGAATTATATTTATAGAAAAACACATGCAGCCAGAATGAACAACTAACTATAAAACAAGGGATCTGCCATTACCCTAGAGAAGATGTGGGAAGCCTTTGGCCCTCCAGAAGTTCCTGAACTACAACTTCCATCAGCACTAGCAAGCATGGCCAATGTCCAGGGATGATGAGGGTAGGAGTTCAGCAACATCTGGAGAGCCAAAATGTCCCCACACTTGGTGGGGGTGGGTCGTTGTTTTTTAAAGCAGTGGTTGGGAAACTGCCAGAAATGTACAGAAGATAGTTTAACAGAGACTTGAGACTTGTGAAACTATTTCCTGAACAGTTTACCACTTGAAAGTGGAATCCAGGTCATAGCAAATAGCGATAATCGTCTTTAGATTGCTTTTTTCCACTACACAACACATGCTTAAAACTAGCTGACTAGAAACAAAATACTTGCTAACAAGACTATATTACAATTATGAGGCTAGTTGATTTTTTTAAAAAACCAGGGGTTGTATACATTTATGTTGCTGACAGAGTAACATCTGATCCATCAGTATAACAGTGACTGAGGTGATAATTTGCAACTCCCACTGCCCTCTGCCCATTCCTGTATCCCTAATCTGCTTTTATTTAAATGTTTATATATTTAGTTATGTATCCAGGTACCACTTTGCTTTTCTTGTTTCTGAATTGTTGGTTGCTAAAAACAGCTGATATACACTAAGACGTCAATCCTACCCAGAACTCCTAGGTAAGTAGGAATAGGACTGCAGCCTACCTTCAATGTTTTTGAAAAAAGGTAAAGTGCAACATTAATTTCAAAACTAATCAAATAATATCAGTTTCTGAAGATTTGTAATTCATGTCAAATAACAAACAGAATTCCACACAGGAAAAAAATATTACACATGAGGTTCATTGGTGACAATATTTTGCTATATTGCTTGGATAAAGCTTAGAAAATATGCTTGTAACATTTGCAGACAACAGGAAAGGAGACCAACTTGTTCACACTTGAGAAGCAAGTTGGATATAGCATAAGGGGACAAAACAAAATCCATCCATGCATATTCAAGCCCTTAAGGCTTACATGGATGAAATTCAAGGAGAGGTCTTTCAACTGTGATCTCTGGTAGCTTATTTCAAGAAGGATGTCAACAAACATGAGAAAACCCAAATAAGAGTAAAAGCAATTACAAGAAAAATAAATGTGAATTCCATTCAGATTTAGAAATATGGTTTAGAAGTGGGGATGGGATTCAGTCTTAACTAATGCAACCTAGTCTAGATTCTTAAATACTTACCGCCCTTCGAATCTATGTTTTAAAAAATCAAATAATGCTTTTTGCATCATGTCTGTCACCTGAAAGTAAAGAAGAAACAAACCAATTTAATGTGAGATTAGTGAATTAATATTTTTACTCTTAAATGAACAAAATGTTGCCAACCACAGGTGTGGGGGAATCTAATAAAATTTCACACACTTCGGCAGCATCAAGGTAGGCAATACCTTTTAAAATCATTGAACTAGTTCTCATCCTCTCATATTTACACACAGGGGAAAAAAGATACCTAATTAAATTAAATTTCTTACCTCATATCCCTTTAAGGAAGGCCCCACTAAGACTACTGGTCGCATAGAAGGCACTACATCATACGGAGGGATGTGTTCTGTCTGATAAAGAGAAAAAGCACTAAACTTCTAATTCCTACATAAAGGTTAATTCTAATATATTATTATTTTTATCTAGCTGAGGTTCCAGTGGTGTCACTGGGGGAAATCTGAGGTGCATTCCCCCCCAGGGCTCTCCCAGCAACAACTTCAAAAATATCAAAAGATTATTCATATTTGGGAGAATGTTTTAAAAATGCTTCCATCCAACCTTATTTGCATAGCCAGTTTAAATTATATTCACTCCATGTAACTGAAAGATAACCATCACTCTGAAAGAATGGCAAATGGACTATATCTATAGAACTCTATTGCCATCAACTTCTGGTAACTGAAGACAACTGTATAGTCAAAGCTGTTAGACAATTTAATAATAGAATTGAGGCTGTAGAGACAAGAGGCAAACAAAAGGTAAGAATCACCAGTCTTCACCCCTCAATATAAATATGGTTCATTAAACCATGATACTAATTTGAAATCTTTTTGATTGGATTTTTAAACTTACACTTTTATTTTCAAATCAACTGGCATATAAGTTCACAAATACAATTATCTTAGCAGCTGCTGAATGCTATATTAGCAGAATTCTAAACAGTAATCCTCTCTAAAAGACTCCTGCTAATGGTAATGCATGTTTTGTAAATTACTTGCTTGATTTATCATGCAAAAGTTATGAATGGATAATTGACCATTCAATGTGTAAAATGTGTCATACAATTATATGCAAATATGGTCAAAAGAGTTTTTTATATATAAAAAATACATTACCAAAACCACCAAAAGTGGCTTATTTAAAACATTGTTTCAGTTTTGCTTGTTTGCAGTGGGCAAAATGTTTCAAATTCAAAACCACCAACCTGGAAAAAGCTTAAAAGTAGGTATGCCAGATCTATTTTTCAAGGGCCTACATAGTATAAATACATCAGTCAACATCACAGAATGTTGTCATTGTTCATTATTTCAGTATTCAACATGTCCCAAGTGTAGTAATAATAATAAAAGCAATAAGGTAGAATACAAACATAAGAAAACAAAGACAAACATTAATACAGCAACAGCACAAAATGCCACACAAGCAGCAGTCTAAAACATGGAACACAGTTGTGTCAGTGTTTGTTTCTGTTTACATGTAAATTTGACACATAATTGTTAAAGTAAGAAGAATGAATAACAGTGCCCAAGGCATCAAAAGCATGTGAATTTAATTTTTGCATGCCAGATCCACTAACTGCTTAGAAGCGAAGCCTGTTGACTCTGCTGTGTAATTATGAATATATACTTTTGGAATTATTCTTGCTATAAAGATAAATAACCTGGTGCATGCATTACTGTATCAGCCCTCATGAATAATGTTACAACCCTATTATATTTGCCAAATCAACATCCCACTATATTGTATCTCTATGTTTTATGGTGGCTATCCAAAAACCAGCCTCACTCTAATAACCCTTGAAAATTAGGGTAGGTACAGATATTACCTTATTTGATGGAATACTGGTACTTATTAAAATCAGCTGTATGCTAGCCTTTAGCTTTCCCCAGCTCTAATTAAATATGCTGTCAGTGGCAATATGTTATGGGACTGAAATGTGCAACAAGAGACTTTCACCTCCATGTTACTGTTTCAAATTCATTCCAGATAGTTAGGGAGGGATATTTTTTTCATCTGATGGCTGTGCTTTGACTGTTACAGTGAGTTAATTAGAGTATCTATCCAGATTGTGGTGAGCAAATGTCAACACATGACATGAATTTCTCCTGCACATGGCAATTTTGTTGAGATTTTGAGATATCTGCTTTTTAAAAGTGAAAGGACTAAAAAAGAATTATTAGGTGTGGCTCTTGGAAATAGCCTTTCATTACTAAGGAAGATTTAGGCCCAGTAAAAAGAAGGAAGTGAATCATATTTAACAGAAAATACACATGGGATCACAGAGGTGATGAATTAAAAAATATATTTATTTATGGGATTTATATCTTGCCTTTCTGGGGAGAAAAAGTAAAACACCCAATGTGCCCAACGTTTTTATGTACTAGTACTCTGTAAAGCAGTGGACAATGTAACTTTCATATCAACTGACATATGTAGATAAACAAGGCAAGCAAGGGAATTTTTTAATTCAAGAAGAACTGAACAGTTCTGAAGACGACTGGACTATTGTGAAAGTAGTGAATTTGTTGTTTCATTGAGCATGCCATAGACCACACTAGTAAAACATTGGTCTCTAGAAGAACAAGTATATCATGTATATATAATGCTAGGTGTGAATCTATTTTTTTTTTTTAAAAATGAGATTCTTTTAGTAAAAATAAACAAATAAACAAATATTAATAGCTAGCTTTGCTTTCCACTTGCTCATAATTGGCTGCTAAATAACAAATCCTAGTCAGGTCTTTGGGAGCATCTTGTAGTTCCCAGACAAGGGATGAAGAGTATGACAATACACCACATTGGTCAGCCTCCCTATTGAGTACCTTTTGACTATGAAGGGAGTCCCCAGTCCTGTTATCTAACAGGCAAGATGCTATAGTCTGACTGCTGGAGGAGAAGGCAAGAACAATGGGAAAGAATTTATATATGACAATAGGAAAAACTCACAGTAGACCGCCAAAACAAGCCTGCAGTTTTCCACTGGTCTTGCTCATCTGCAGATTTTGCACCTAGTGGATTAGAAGTTTAAATACTGACTAAATTAAAAATTGCAAGTTCTTTTTAAAGAACAAGATGAGTATCTGTTTAGATTTAACAAAAATGAATTATAGTTATAAGATTGAATTACAAGTAAAAAATCTGGAAAAATGACAAAGAATAAGCATGCACTAGATCGGTGCATTATCTGGTCTTGTCAATTTTTGTTTACTTCTGTGGATGTTTAAAGAAATTCCCCTGGCAGCCTATTATTCCATCAAAAAGGAAAAGTACCATAAGCAACATTTGACTAAGTCACTCACAGGGCCTGGTCTGCCTGTTTCTACTGTACTGGAACAGCTAGCAGTCTGATAAGTTTCTTCCTTTGTACTGAAATGATTGCACTACATAAACTGTAGGTGATGCTAATGATGCCAGTGGCAGAATAAATACAACTCGTGTCAAGTAAACTTACCGATTTCTGCTTCTGCTTAGCTACAGCAGCATGGAAAAGAAACAAAGAATAACAAAAGCATGCATGTTATTGGCTTGTCAAAGGACGCAGACAGTCAACAGGACTCAAAATGTGACGCAGTGCAGGTGAGCAGGTGTACAGATGGCAGCTTGGAAGTAGGTGTTACCTTCTTAAAGAAGGGCATTCTTTTCTCTTTGGAGTGGGGTGATGTGACACTGTTTGCACTGGGTTTGGGGGAGCGATGGTTTGCTGGAATATCAATTTCTTCTGCATCTAAACCAGTGGCATCTATGTCTATAGCTATATATAGATAAACAATGTACAATTATCAGATGGCAGGGAGAGGAGAAAAGGGTTAAAAAGAAATAGTAAGCAACAATATCCCAGGTCAGATGTCCGTCAGAAATATCAAACAGAATAAAAACAAAAGGGGGAATTTTAAAATGTACAATACTCAGGGATTAAATGTAGGCATACAGATACAATTATATACAATTATGAATTGTATTTAATTTTTGTTAAATTTTAAGTTTTTCCAGCTTTACCAATACAAATGTATCCTTCATTATACTGGAATATACACTTTCAAGAAGGACTGAAGGTTTATACCAACTTTGAATCCATAACCAAGCTCTCAGAACTAGTGACCTAGGTTGGGCCCTAGGCAAATCCCAAATCCAAGTGGCATAGATTACTTAACCTCAAAAAAGAATGCATATCACACATACTTATCTTGTGGCCGGTAGTATCCTGCCCCCCAAGTGATTAAAACCTACTGATGGGTCATGGAATTCAAATGAGTGGGTCATATTGCCAGTGGTAGTTAAGGGCAATTAACCGCAGGGGGTCTGACTTCTTGTTGGGGTTGGAACCTGTTGGTTCCTTTCATGAAAAGTTGTGAATCGCTATAATGATTTGACAGATCAACATTCACCTCTTGTGAAAACTTTTAATGTATCACATACAGAAAATTTTAAATGCTATAAAAAATAAGTGTTTGATTATGTGAAACAGGCAGAAAACCAAACCTGTTTTATATAGCTGAAGTTTTAAAAGTCTTTTAAATGAAAGTTATCTATAGTCATCTAGGAAATGCTATAGCTATTGAGGGCTCCAGCTGCCTTTGTTTAAGTAAAAACTGAACAATAAACTGAGGATACATTCCTATTATATAAAGCCTTACATCTTAAGGCAATAGGAAGAAGGGGAGGAGGAGGGAAAGACTATTTATAGGACACTATGGAGCACACAAATGTCTTATTGAAAGGGCTTTCTAACAATTATATTGATTGGAAAAATTAACAAAGATAGATGACCAATTACCATTAAAGAGATGCAAATTCAACTGAAAATGTTCAAGTATTATGTCTATTAGGCTACCAATTTAGGTCCATTTTAACAAGTTCCCAGATTAAACATGAAGCCACAGGACAATTAATGGCATATGAAAAAATAATAGTGGAAGGAAAAATAATAGCAAAAGTGTTAATACCATCTTTGTATAAATCTATCATGGAGGTTCAATTTTGTTTCAGCAAAATTTCAGAAGGTGGTGAGAACTGAATTGGGATTTAGAAACTAAAGAAGATGCACAGAACAGGCTGTGGACAAAAGTGCCATACAAATCCATACTGGCAACAACCAGAGAAAGAACCCTTAAAATTGTGCATGGCTGGTACTTAACCCGTAGCCATCTAGCATATATAAAACAGTGGGAGAACAGTTCTCCCACGTGTTGGAGAAGATGTCCCACTATAGGCACGTATCAGCACATGTGGAGGGAGTGTGCAAAAACAGAAAAGTTTGGGGAAAATAATGTACAGAAATATATTTGATTACAAGGCAGAGAGTCCCCATGAACCTAAGACTGGCTCTACTTTTATAGTCACAATATGTTGCAAAATTGAAACAAAGAACTCATAACACATCTATTAACTGCTGCAAGAAAAACTAGTGCCAGAACATAGAAATCATTACAATTATTAACTACGCACCAGTCTGACAAACAGCATTATTGGAAAAACTGACGCACCCACAAAAATAAAAATAGCAAGAAGCCAAAAGAAACATGACAATTTTTACAGAGTCTGGTGCGACTTTATTGATCACACAAATAATGAGGCATATGGTAGAATAGTACCCATAGTTTGCAGCAGTCTTGTACTCATGAAGTGCATATTTTAATTACCCTCTTCTCCCCTTCCTCCCTCCCTCCTTCCTATAAATTCTAATTGTTATTGATACAAAATACCTTTTATTTATGGTCACCAATCCAAGCAATACACATTATTATATATCATTTTATATCTGCAATAATTGTAATAATTTTGGTATATACACTTCAAAGCAACTTTGTTAATATATTCAGAAATGTTAAAAGAAGGATCTTTATGACAACAGGGAGCTGGATTGTATGATGAACATGAAAGCAGTACAAACATCTCCCTGTCTTAACTCCCAAAGGAACATATATGTGTAGCAAAAATATGCAATGAATATGCAATATATTTTAAGTTCTCTATGCTTAAACTTCTATGATGCTTTTCATTGTGGATTACCTAATGCATTGCTGGTGTTTCATTATTATTATTACTACTACTACTACTACTACTACTACTATTACTATTAGTGCCATTGGCAACAGAACTCAGCAATTGCTTAGCCATTATTTAAGTGATGATTTGATACCAGGATTGTACATTAAAGGGAAGTGAAAGGCTGTAAACATGTTTCTAGTTTACATGCTCAATCAATTTTGTAAAAAGAAAATCTGGATATATTGTTATTATCAATTTAAAAAGTATTCCTGTAAGAGATTTTATAGATCTCAGCGAAAATGTTTAATCTTTCTTCCTCTATTATTTATTAATTACATTTATGTATCACTCTTCATGCAAAGATCACAGGGTGGTTCACAAAATAAAAATACAAAATGAGAACACAAATCACATACTAAAACAAAAAACACCCAAACCAATAACCCTAAAGAAGTTTAACCTGGGTGGGAGATGGCAGCAGCAGCAGAACTTAAACTATGGCAAAGGACGTTGATGGGCCCTTCCCTTTTTGGAGTTAGGAAAGCTTCCTACCAAGGAGATGTCAAGACTTAAGAAGAATGACCAACTAGTGTGGTTTGCGGGGCCTGGCTGTGATGAGCGATTATGGTGAAGGCACTCAGTAGATGCTTGGAGACAGCCTGCATTTTCCTGGAAGTGTTGATACTGTGACTGAAACAACACACCCAGTCACTTTGGAATGTCGCCAACAAAGGTGCCCAACAAAGGCCATCGCTGGAGGAACTGGATCCATATACTCCCTTGCCAAGCCAAAGCTATGGCCTGGCAGTTTCCAGGACCACCCAGCCAGTGACTGCTGGAGGGCCCCTTCCTCTTGGCCCTGGGCTCTGCAGCGCTTCTCCTGGTGCCCCATCACAGAAAGCACCAAGCTCACTGCTCATATGGCAAAGATTCAAGATAACCAAGGAAAGTTTTAGAAGCAAGGTATCAAAAGCAATCTATTTAATATTTCAAAACATGTTTTACCACATAAACAGTCTAGAGGCTAACAAAATGTGATGTTGCCAATCCTCTTTCCATGATCTTAGAGATAATCTAAAAATATTTGTTTAATAATCTAAGAAGAGTCCTGCTGGATCAGACTAGCAGCCTCAATGGGAAGTTCACAAGTAGGACAATAACCCGGTCCTTACTGTTGTTTCTGGTGACTGTTATTCAGAGGCATGCTGCCTCTTACCTTAGAGATAACATACAACTATCCTTCAAGCAGCCACTGATAGCCTTATCCATGAATTTCTCTAATTCCCCTTTAAATGGCTCTAAGTTGGTGGCCATCACCACATCTTTTGGTAGCAAATTCCACTGTTTAACTGTGTAGGAACATAATGCTCTATGTAAGAACTTTCATCCCCTTCCCCCCAAAGGCCACCATGACTGCTGCTGGCATGGTTCCAGTAAACCATGTAAAGCCACAGCCTCAGCTATAGGCCTCTACCCATTTTACTTGCCTGGCAAAACTGCTGGTAGATGTACAGCATATTCCACATAATAACTGGACTAAGAGACTATCACCTTCAACAAAGATCCACAACTTACATTATCACTCTAACATAAATACATGAACTAGCCAGAGTGATGCTCTTTAAGTTCTGTTCTACTCCTCATTACCAGTTTTTACATGAATGAGTCTTGCTAAAATCATCTATACCCTGAACCTGTTAATTAAAAAATGAAAAAGGGTTGATTTCTCACTTCTACTGAAAAGTGTAATGTGCAGGAAGACAATAGTTATATTAATTATTATTTATAAGTGTGAAAAAAGCAATGGCCCACTTACCAGATGATGGAGGTGTAGACTTTCTGGAACTAGGTACTACGTCACCCAAACTGGATGATGAATTTCCTCCTGATTTACTAGAGTAAAGTAAATAAACATTCACTTTTCTAATATAATGCTCACAAGGTATAAATGTGATGATGTTCAGTGAAAACTGTAAGATTAGTGGAATTGTTAGGAATTTCCACAGAAACCAAATCTTGGTCCTGAAAGCCAAATGACATGATGCCTTTAATCTGTCTCTACAAAACAGAGATGATGATGATGATGATGATGATGATGATGATGATGATTTATACCCCACCCATCTGGCTGGGTTTCCCCAGCCACTCTGGGCAGCCTACCAACAGATATTAATAATGATAAAAAGCAATTAAACATTAAAAACTTCCCTAAAATGACTACTTCAATATTAAAAGGCCTGATATACCCTGGTAAGGGTCCACAGAAACAATATTTTTGGACTGCATAAAGTTTAAAGATCATATTAAAATATTGCTGATGGCTCTGAGTTGTCATGGCAAAAAACTGACAGATTAAATAAATAAATAAAACCCACAAAAAACATATGGGTGTTGATGGTAGCTTCAATTAAAAAACCACACATCTGTAGTCAACCATCAATCATCAAGGAATGAATATACATATATATATATATAAAGTCGACAATTTATAGGAGGAAAAGACTACAGTCTTTTCTCTCTGAAAGAAGTAAAATAGCAATTAGCAGCTTATGACAATACTGAGGAAGAGAACCATGCTCAGGGAGTCTTAGTGCTACACATGTGGAAACAAATTCAAATCAAAAGAGCCAATTCAGACAATAAGCTGCAGAGTGATGCAGAGAGGCCTTGGTTTTGTGCAGGGAGACTGAATTAGCAAGTTCCTGTATTTCTTTAATCTCCTTGCACAAAACCAAGGCCTCTCATCAATCCTTTATGAGAGACAGAAGGAGCATGTAAACTGGAAGCATGTTCACAGCCTTTCCCTTCAAAGTACAATCCTGGCATTAAAGCTTCACTTAAAGAATGGCTCTGGTAAATAAGAGTGGAGAACGAGAAGAACAGGATTTTTACACACACCCCACCACCACCACCACCAAGGAAGAAAAATATATCCAGGCTTTTTAATTTTAACAACTTCCCATAGATTAAATCACGGTCTCTGTGTAATTGTTATTGATTACCTGGAGTAAAATTTCCCTTGTTTAGCCTTTTGTTCATGCTGCAGCCTCATATTTTCTAATTTGACTGGACTTGGTATGAATCCTATTTCACAGCCTTCTTTTACCAATCGTCCTATCCACCAGTCGTTGTTAAATTTCTAGAGAAAAGAATAGATTAATGAATTTAAATGTCAGAAGTTTTCCTTTTTGCTATTGCCAAAGAATTCTCCCCTCATCCTAACATATCACATTTACCATGCTGGTAAATGATCATGCTGGTAAATGATCATGCTGGTAAATGATCATGCTAGTAATTGCATATAATGTATCTACATAGTGTTTTTAAGCCTAGGAAGTAGATGTCTAAATAAAATATCATCAAGCATGTGTGAATGTAGATGGAGGGTCTGGGGGTTGTTAGATTTATCAGAATTTAGCCCTTAACCAAAATGAGTAAGAATGTGGATGAAAGGATACAGAACGGAAAGATGTATATCTGAAATAAAGAAGTAAAAGCTTGAAGCTAGAATTAGCAGGCTGTAATCCAAAGAGTCATGTTGTACCTTAAAATTCCCCTCATGCAGTAGAAGACAAAACAGTCAAGACTTGTTTATTCACCTACTCTCTCGGCCAACTAGTAATTGCTTTAATAAAAGGATTCTAAATCCGCTACACAGCAGGTGTGGAGTGAGAAGAGGGACAGACAACAGGATTAAGGAAGAAATGGGCAGGAACCCTAGTATCTGACTCATTCCTGATGCATCAGGAAATTTAGAAAAGTATTTCACCCTGACAATGCTATTTCAAGCTAACACAGAATGACTTTTAGGTGTTGGAGAAAGTATGGGCTCTATCCAACCAAAATTAAGTGCTTTTGAGTCTCATTAACTTTGATGCGAGAAAATCACACATGTGCAATGGGACTTGTGTACTTAAGTTTGGCTGCATGATAAGGATTGCACTACAAGTTTTGAACGATTAAGCATCATGTCACCATCCACAAAGCAATCCATGTTTACTTAGTCCTGAAATATTTGGTAAGATGAAATGCATTAACTACACATGAGGTGGAGCACCCATGTGTTAGAAAGCACATTATACTGAATTTCCATAAAGCAAGAGTAAATAATTTAAAAGAGAAAATGGGTAGTCTCTTCTCTAATTCACGGAAGCATGAGAAATGGAAAATAAGAGGACAAGAAATCCAGCAATAGATATCTCGGAAGTCCATCGCACAAGTGCTATAAACAAGCAAACTGTACCTCCTCAGCAGTAACTCGTTTTTATTTTCGAAAAGGTAACCAATTTATACAAGCTGCCATTCAGATTTTTCAAGCTGAAGTGTAGCCCAGCTACATTTTGGGATCCCAGTATGGATACAATCAAGTATGAGACAATGTGCAGAATTAAGTAGACACATAACAGAATATTGGGTGTGGATTAGCACTATAAAATATGGGCTGCATTGCCATTTTTGTTCCCAACCTTCAAATCTGGTTTCCAATTTACTTAAGGACTCCTATAAATCCAGATGGCTCCAACCCATACACAGCGAAATTAGATCTATTGGTATTGTCTTGAAATTATTGTATAATTCTAGTGAGCAATATATTTATCACAATATCAAAATTAGATTAAGGGCTATTGGGGGGGACATTGAGTCAGCTGTAAATAAAATCTGCTCCCCCAAGTTCTGTGGTTTAAATACAACCAATAACAGGATTACTTATATCTCAAAGTTAATAATTCCAGCCCAACATAGGGCATTTACCTTAGCCTGATGTTTCTCCTTGGGCTTTTGTTAAAGGCAGGTATTTAAATATCCCTTGAAATGATAGACATTGTGGTATTTAAATATCCCTTGAAATGATAGACATTGTGGATGTTATTTGAATGTGCTGGACACTGTAGAACATATTCTTTTCTACTGTCCACTGTACAACCAGTTACGTAAACGTGTGTTATCCCCCTTTTTGGGTAGTTTAACATCAGGGCACAATGAAAACATCAGATTCTACCTGTCTGATATTAACCCAGAGGTAACATTCTGTCAATAGTATCTCTTAAGAGTGGTGAATGGCAGTGGGAAGACACTCTTATATGGCTGCTTCTTTGTATATTTTTTAATTCTTTTGTATATGGATACTTTAAAATGGTCTGTATCTGTAATACCTAATAAAGGTTTGGAGAAATAAAAAGAAAGGTTGGAAATAGTGCCACATTTTTTCAGGATCATTCTTTCCTTAATATGACTCCAATACTAGGATTTATTATTAATACAGTGTATCTTTTTTGTTTGTTTCATATGAATTACATAGAAATATATAGACTGGTTGGGTGGCATCTGTTTCAGGAGACAATGGGGGTGAAGTAATAGGGTTGTATAATTAATTAATGGACTGAAATTAGTAATGTCCATTATTTTCAATGCATCATATCTGAGTAGGATTAACAAAGAATACTACATTTTTTGTAATTGCTTCATTCTCACTTTATAATGCACAAAAAGCAATAACAACAGTAAAGAGGAGAAAAAAATCAAAGAAATGAAAAGAAAAGAGCGGAAAATATATGAAGAGAGGGGAAGGAGTGGCAGTATTTCAACAACAGCATTATAACTGCAGACAATTGCCCTTCAGAAGGGATACAACCATTTGTGATTTATTCATGGTTCAGAAAAGACTGGTGAGCATACAAGACACAATTTGCATTTAAAAAGGAAGGAAGGAGTTACTCCTTATTTGCTATCAGACTAGGTTAAGGAAAAATGCCAATTTGTTATACTTCTTGTTCATCATTACACAGCCAAATACAAATACTCTTTCCAACTCTTTCCAAATACTCTTTCTTTTGCTAACATTTTTATTTTCTTCAAACCACAAAAGACTCTTTAATAGAATATTACATACAGTGGTGCCCCGCAAGACGAATGCCTCGCTAGACGAAAAACGCGCAAGACGAAAGGGTTTTTCGTTTCTTGAGTTGCTTCGCAAGACGAATTTCCCTATGGGCTTGCTTCGCAAGACGAAAACGTCTTGC
This sequence comes from Podarcis cretensis, assembly GCF_951804945.1. Taxonomy (NCBI): domain Eukaryota; kingdom Metazoa; phylum Chordata; class Lepidosauria; order Squamata; family Lacertidae; genus Podarcis; species Podarcis cretensis. The sequence goes on from NC_137181.1 coordinate 24,623,962, forward strand.
GGGTTTGCTTCCTTTTTCTTAAAGCCGTTAATACCCGGGAAATCCGCGCTCCGCAAGACGAAAAAATCGCAAGACGAAGCAACTCGCGGAACGAATTAATTTCGTCTTGCGAGGCACCACTGTATCTGCTTTAAATGGCTATTACTTTCCTGAGTAAAAATCTGGCTAGTCTAAAGAGTATCCAGATGTATTACTATCTACAAGTTAGCCATTTCAATCACTTTATGCAGACATTATCTCTTATTTGCTGCTATCGCGGTAAACTGCATAGACACCAAAGGTATATTGACTTAGAAGTCTACTATAAGTGTCACAGAAACATTTATGTAGCACTTTAGCTTACTGTCTGAAAAAGAAAAAACGAGACAAAAGCAATTCACTGAATCTTCTGATTACTAAGGGCAAAGGCATTGCAGCATTTAAACTGACCCAGTTTGTACAAACCATGGCTTAGTGCGAATGAGCAAATGTGTGGTTTTCTGGAGAGAATATCATATCATGCCTACTCTGCTCGTCCTCTCTTCCTGCTGCTACTATGGAGTTGGTTAGCATTATGTCCAAAACCTAGGCTTATGTTTTATCTCCAGACAAACAACGAACTGTAGCAAAAAACAAAACAAAACCCTTGGCTACAGTTCATGGTTTGTCTGGAGTGAAACAAACCACAAATCCAGGTTTGGACATAATGCTATGCCAAACCATGGCTTAGCTCATAGCTGTATGGCAGCAGCAGGAAGAGAGACGAGGCAAAGTGGCTGCAATCTGGGAACCCAAATGTTTGTTCATGATGTATAAACATTACTTTTAAACGAAAATGAGAAAGGAAGAGTGGCACACAGTCTCTATCATATGTAAAATCTTGCTGGATTCCATCCAGCGTAAATAAAGCAGCATACTTTATATTACTGCAATCACAGCTATAACTGAAATATAAGCTGTCTTACTTCTTTAACATGAAGAAAATCTTTCGCTTCAAATGAGATGGCCATGCCTGGGACTGGTACATCATCCTCGTGGGCTGCACTGTAGCTAACATTTGTCCGGACTGCAAATGCAACAGGTTTTGTCTGTAGAGCAAAATGAGAGAAAGAGAGTTGATATTTCCCCCGCCATTAAAATGTGCTTGTCTTCAATGAAAACACTGAAAAGTCTGGGGAGTATTTCATAAGAGGCAATCAAAGTGATGATATTATGCTGAGGATAGATGGCAGTTTTCCAAATAACTTAGAAGTGGGAGACCTGTAACAAATTTGATTATTCCAGAGGCACTTCACAAGGTCAGGGAGAAGACTCATTGCCTGTTGACAAGTTTCCCAGACTTGCCCACTGACAACTCTCCCAGCAAGTATAGTTAACAGTTTCCTAGACATTAGAAAGTAAAGCAGCTTTGGTATCTCATCTGTGGTACCAGACAAGTCTCTTTTGTAACCTAATTATGAAGCTTATAAAGAAGAACAAATGCAAGGAGTCTGTTTTCAACATATTTGAAAGTCCGTTCATTTATATCCACCCTTGCCCATTAAGTGACAGCATCTTTATGTGGTGATTGCCTATTGAAAACATCATACATAATGTTGGGAGAAATGGCTTCTCTGCAACAGGATGGGGGGGGGGAATCAGTGATGGGGCTCTAAAACAAAAGGTTGCAATGTGGAGTTGTTCAGGATTCCAACTACTTCCCATGGTTTTCTTCCCCTTACACCACCAGTCAGTGAGCATTCCAAGCTTACTGGGCATGCTCACTGGACCGTTTTCTTGGGGGGGGGGGTTACACCTCAATTTGGGGTTGCTTTGTCATTTTTACTTTATTTTACTAAAGATGTTTTGCACTCCTGCAAACCTCAAAGTTACCCCAAGTCGCCTAGTATGAATACATATGTATAAAGATACAATATATGAATTAGATGTGATTTCAATTCAGTGAACATTATAGTATAGTAAATGTGATTCTCCCCTCTTATTTTGCAAACAAGCAGATTCTGCAGTGAAGTTAAGTTAGCAACTGACAACAGGTAATATCACATGCTTAGAAGATATAACTAATATGATTATAAAACTATTCATGTTTGTGGCCTTCATGGTAGAAATATATATTTTACATTAGGAGTAGAGAACATTTTTTTTCTGTTAAGGACCACAGTCGCCTGAGGTAATCCATTGAGGGCTACATGCAAATGATGAGCAAAAGTAAAAAATGTGCAGATTACCACCTTTTTGCCACTTCTTTAACAACCCTCTCCCTCCACAACAGTCTGCCAGGGGACAAAGGACTTTTGTCATAGGTCTAAACTGATATTTTACTAAAACTGGAATTTATTTATTTTTTTAAAATGGAAAGAGGCTAGTGTGAGTACTTGAGTCCAAAGCCATTTAGGGCTTTATATGCTGGTACTAATACACTTAACATGTTATCTAAACTAGAACATTTGAACACAAGCATCACAGTTCAGTGAGAACAGGTTCAGAAGCAAAAGTAGGCAGAGGAACAATAAATTTTATCTTTGTACAGTCGGCTAGTTCCAAAACACACACACACACACACACACACACACACACACACACACACTTCTCTCTCCATTAGCCAGACAAGCAAGAGACACTATCAATGTTTGAGCACACATTCCAGACAGGCAAAAAACACTTGGGCTGCAAAGCAGAGTCAGTGAGGAGTGTTGCCAAGGGAGAGGGTGCATGGCTTGGGGACAGTTCTGAGGGTCAGTAAAAGAGGACTTCAGGACCACATCTGGCTCCTGGGCCTGAGGTTCCCACCCGTGATCTGAACATCAGAGAACTAAAGCTTGATTCACAAGTTGGATGCAATTTTTGCAGCTTGTATAAAGTACATCCACAAAGTTTAGGCAGATTTATTCAGAAGAAATTCTGCCATGGTTTGAACTGAACAACCTGGGCAAAATTTCATACCAGTGACTAACTGTGGTTTGGCATCCACACAATATATCTCCATTGGCAACTGTACCTCCAGTATAGCTTATGAAATGGGTGTAAATTTCAGCAGATGGCAATCTTAGTTAAGCTGACATCTCACAGAAGAAAGGGAAACAGCTTAAGAGAAAGTTATGATCAGGTGAAAGCACAAAGAATGAGATAAATTCTGGGTCTATATGAATTTAAGGGGGGACAGCTTTTCAAAGACAATCAAAAGATATCTATTATAGAATAGTGGAATCAAAAAATGTGAGATGGCTTTGTAAGCCATCTAGTCCAATCCCCTGCTCAGGGTCAGTGTTATTAGCTCAACAACCTGGCAGGGCCCACCACTAATACCTGCCTGCCCCTTTTAAACTCTGCCACAGCACTCTAAACACTAGGCAGCTGGGTCTAGCTGCCATTCTCAGTTTTCACAATGACCCATCACAGCATCATTCTATGGCATTGCAGAAAATTAAAGTGGCAGTCCCGTAGTCACCTGATGCTGCTTGGGAGAATTACTGCTGCCCACCAACACTGCCAGGGTAGTGTGCTAGCACTTACCAATTGGAGACCACTAAAGGACACTTTGCTCAGGGCCCCCTCAACTTGTAGTCAGCCTTGGGAGGTTCAACAGAGATTTAGTCAGATAAAAAACACTATACTAATGCTACCAAAGGGAAGTCCCAAGAGTTAGCTGTTTTGCATTAGTATTGCTTTAAAAATTATGTTTGGTTTGAGAAGTCTCATTTCTAAAGTTCCAGAATAATAATAAGCTAATTTTCTTAATTCACACATCTTCACAACAATTCTGTTAATATTGCCAATTTTATTCCCTCTTACTATGTGCGTCATTCACTCATATTCAAGGTGAGACTGCCCTATCTAACACAGCAAGGAAAATATTGTGATATGTATAATCAGCTCTCTAAAAATGCTGCGTGCTTCTAGAAATTATCTGATAGTTCCCTTGGTATTTGTGCAATAGCAGCTGGGGACTTTCAGTGTTTCATATCAAAGAGCAGATATGAAAAAGAACAGGGAAAAAAGAAAGTAGAGTTTTTCAAAAGAAACAGTCTCCAGAGAGCCTTTCGAAAAAGGGTGTTAACCTAAATATAGGCGCCACTGTAGATGTGTTGTTTCCACAGCTCTGCTTATAAATAATGTATATGAATAAAGCTGGAAAAGTGACTCAACATGTAAAAAAGTCAAGCTTCTTATCTTAGATCCTAAGAAGAGGTATTCAGAAACCAGCATTTTTGCACAGCAGTACACAACTAGAAGTTTTGCACACGTATGAACAACTGATTAATGATTGAAAGGTAGATGGCAGAAGCAGTGTGTCTGATGATCATGGCAATTGAGCATGCCTTCAAAATGCTATGTGTTTTATTGAAAGAGTTTCAAAGTCCATATTTTAAGAAAAACAGATATATTTATGTGGTAACAGTATCAGAGTACTATGCAAACATTCTGTAAGCTTAAGTCTCAAGCACGCACACAAGCTAGTAAACACCACTAAACCTAAATGCAGTTTGGATTTACAGCTCTAATCCTTCCCCGAATTGTGGGGTGGGGTGGACAGGTGAAGACTGTCTACCCCTAGAGACTATTGGGTTCTGGTGGGTTTCTGAATGCCCTAGGGCAGAGGATTTCAACCTGGGTACTTTGGCACCCTTGGGTGACTTAACAATTGGTATGGGGTGCTCCTCCTGCTGCTGCTTTCTGTCTTCCAATCATGTCCCAGATGACTTCTCCCCCTCCGCTCGCTCTCTAGTAGAGTTGGCTTTGAGGCACCTTACATGCACGAGGGATTTGGTTATGGAGCAACCTATGCAAAGTGGGAAGTTTGCCTTATTTATTGTGGGGTAAGGGATGGAGGCTGAGATATCTTCAGTGAGGGGGTGGGGACTGCTCTGGTGCCTGCCTTCTACTCACAAGTAAATACTATCAAGTACATGAAACACCTGGATGGCTAAATCCAAGCACGTACGTGGGGGGTGGGGGGGTGGAAAAGGGAAGAGTGCCATTTATGGAAGAGGTTTTTATCCCTGCTCTGGAAAAGGGTTTTTTTTTTTTTTCATTCCTTCTGCTTGCATGTAAATCCCACGTCTGTTCTACAGGAAGCTCAAGGTGGTGCATGTGGTTCTTCTCCCCACACACCCCTTCTAGCTGCACAACCCTGAGAGGTAGGTCAGGTTGACAGGCAGTGATGGCCCCCCAAGGTTACACCCTGTGAAATTACAGCTGAGTGGAGGATTTGAAGCCCTGAAGGTTCCCCAGGCCCCCTGGTAGGTTTGATCATTATTCCTTCAGATTTTCTAGCTCTTTAAAATGGGGTGACCAGATTTCTTTGATTGCAAAGCCACACATGTAGACAGAGACGGAGGTATCTGCAAGACATTTAATTTGCTCCAGAGCCTAGGCTTGGGTAATGTTAGAGGAAACCCCAAAGCCACAAAATTTAGTCCTTTCCAGGGTCGTCTCAGGCCAGAATTAAAAGTCCCCCCAACCTGGCTCCAACTTATTTGATGCCATTATTTGCATGCTGCCCAACAAAAGATTAAAGGATTAAAGATAAGATATAAAACTGCGAAATCAAAGCAGCTGCCAACACTGATGGCATTCTCCTATGACTACCAGTAATTATGGCTAACTGATTTCTGTTTTGGCCTAACATTGCCTGCTCTTTTATTCCTTCTGCTTCAGATTTTCTTGCACCCAGGTCCCATGCTTAAATTTGCAATGCAGCAATATGGAAAGATTATTTAGATTGGCAAGCACCAGTAAAAAGGGGGAATAGCTCAACTGTTCACTGGAGCAGGGTATTACCAACATGTTACCCTGCTGTTGAAAGAATTGCACTGGTTTATCACTAGTTGTTTGCCACTCTGGGCTTCTTTGGAAGGACAGGAAAATAAAGGTAAGTCCCCTTCATGTGTTAATCACACAAAGGGAATCCATGTGTAGAAAGGTAAAGCAGGATTGCACCGCTGACCCTGTTCCTGTGGCCATGAGACCTTTCTTGCTGTAACCCACCTGCCCCAGTTCAGGGAGGTTTACATGCGTAGATTATGTAGACTTCCATGGGAGATGGAAACCCGCATGACAAGGGTCCCAGTTCCTGTGGAAGCTTACACATGCAGAGGTCTCTATGGATAGGTTTCCCATTTTCAGATACCATGCTCAATGTATGCATGAGCCACATGAAGAAGCCACATGACCTCAGGCAAAGGCCCAGCCATGTGGCCCCACTGCCCTGTTCTACATGTGGACCCCCTTCATGAGATTAATATGTGAAGAGACTGCAGTGAGTCCCACTTCTGAGTCAACACATATGGGACTGCATTGCCAAGGATTTAGAGTTATGAATGTTAGTCAATCAGGGGGAAAGGGGAATCATATTTAGAAACTAAAGCAGAAAATGTAGGAACTATTGTGTGCAGGTTTATATTCTTTGCAGGGAGTATAGCAGCCCATACTGAGGTAATTTCAGAAGTACATTTACCAATGCAATTTGGCACAATATTATTTAGGCATTAAGGTATAATTAATGGGTGAACTTCTTCTTTTTTTAAAAGCACTTGGTTAATTATAATTTTGCCCACTAAGTCACCACCAATGCTGAATTAAGGCTGCAAACCAAAACACAGTTACTTGGGATTAAATCTCCCATCCTGAGTACATACATGGGAGTAACTCCTTTGGAACTCCGTAGGACTTATGTTCAGAGTAAATATGCACACCATTAATCTAATGGAATTTAATTATGAATAAACATGGATAGAACTGGACTTTAATTGGACTATAAATTGCTAAGATGCTAATTTAGCTCCAAAAGTTCTAATCCACCAGCACCCAATTGCAAAAGATTTATCAGTTCTCCTACGTTTCATACTTACAGAACTGCATACAGTATTATCTGTAGCCAGTTATCAAAACTCAGGAACTTAATACATTATTGTCCATGAGAACAATGCATTTATGGAAACCAGAGGTTTATTTTTCTGACCGATTCAAACAGCCCACAGAGTTCTATATCGATACTAGATTCAGAAACTAAAAATAAACTAAAACTACTTCAAATGGTCTAAGAGCATTCCTGTTGAGAGATAAGAACATGGAAGAGCCCTGCTACATCAGTCCAGCATCCTGGCCTTTACTGGCCAGCCAGATACTTCTGTGCTTTCTTACAAAAACTGTACGACAGCAACAGCTGGCCCCCACTGTCTGACACTCAACAATTGGTGTTTAAGAAGTTGCCTTTGAATGTGGAGCAGTCATTTAACTATTGTGGCTAATATCTATTAATCAATTTTTATTATCATTTCCTTTCCTCCTTCCAGCTCTATGATGTACTTTTTGAGACAGTGTGGCCAGAAGTGCACAGAGTATTCTGAATTGTGTTTACCTTAGAGTTACATAAAGTATTATATTACTGAAGGTTTTATTTGTAAGAGCTTGTTTCAAGGTTGAGGACCAAAATACTACCTCTCATGGGCTTATTAGGTAGCAGCAGCAGGAGAGCCTGATGTAAGATTATTCTGGGGCACTGGGGGAATTAAAAAAGAGGTTTGCAGACCTAGCTGCCTGATATGGAGGCCCACGGTAAGTGTCAACCCGGTGGGCTCTCCTGGAAAGTGGGGACCCAGTAACTGTCTAGGATGTCAGGTAGTGCCACCACACCTGATTTTTAATCCTTCCTTAGCAATCTTCATTGCGAAATTTGCCTCTCCTTATACAATTCTATCTGATTTATACAATGCGTAAGTCAAACAGAATTGTGTTAGCAGAACTACAGTATCTATGTTAAAACTGAACATGTAAGAGACTATTCAGGAGCCCTACTAGGGATGGGTGTTGTAGCTCAGTAGCAGAGCATCTGCTTTGCATGTAGAAGATTCCAGGTTCAGTCTCCAGGTGGGGCTGAGAGAGACTCCTGCATGAACCCTGGAGAGCTGCTGCTAGTCACTGAGCTAGTCAATGACCTGACTTGTTATAAGGCAACTTCCTATGTCCCTTTGCATGTATCCATATTCATCAAATGTTAAATCAGATATTTAACATTTTATTCAATAGTTAAGAAACATGTTCCATGAGCTCACTGCCAAATGTTTTGAAATTCTTGTGAAAGTAAATTATCATTGGGGGTTCTCTTCAGCTTGCCTATGGTATCATGATTGTTTGAATTAGGTTATTCTAAGTGGTGGTGCTTTAATAAAACTGCTGATGAGCCATGATGATGAATTGATTAGTTTTATAAAAAGAAGTTTGAGATCTTTATAGCTGTCAGTTCCAAATGTAAAAAAACAAACAAGGGACACTGTGGAGCTGTGGTGCATTCAGGACCAACCTGACTTCACAAGTAACCCAAACACTTGGAACAGCAACATTTTAAGGTGTGCTAATGAACAAAGAAAGGATGGTTTGTTCTCCCAATGTGACTTCACATCTTTCAGGCAGAATGATACACACATGCTTAAAGTAATGGAAGCTCCTGAAATCCTTAGGAAAAGAAACAAATATAGGTCAGGACTGCACTGACAGAGAGGCTCTTCAAACTATATTATCTATTATTCTATTTTGCTGGAAACAGACTGAAATCTGTTGCTTATGCAGAGACTTTACACTCAACACTATCAAATCAAATATCTGAACTACTGGTAAATCTTTTTTTCTAGACAACAGACTCACTTGGAATACAAATGCAGTTAGTTTCTGCAGTCACTTTACCTGTCTTTCTCTTTGCCTGCAAGACAATGCAACACAACATACTACATAGTAAGGTATTATGTACCGTATTATGTATTATTGTTTGTTTAGTGAGCCCCTTCACTCCTTTCCTTTCCCACAAGCCATGATTAAACCAATACATCTCTAATTAACCATGTTTTTTCTTTTATCCAAACTGGGAAACTATGGCCACATGGATCAAAATTAACCAGAATCTTAAGCCATGGTTTGAAGTCAGTTTAATACCCTAGCAAGTTGTCAGCCAATGTGGTTTGGACAAACTATAGTTAACTAGAGGCTTACTGGTTTGAGCACAGCTTCTGCAAAGGGATGAGCAAAGGGGCTTCATGTGCAGACAAATTGCTTGTACATATGACTGTATGAACCAGGCATTTCATAGAATCATAGAATCATAGAGTTGGAAGAGACCACAAGGGCCATCGAGTCCAACCCCCTGCCAAGCAGGAAACATTTGAGTCGCAAAAAAGGGCCTTTCCCACATGTTCGCTCTAAGTGTGCCAGAATGTATTTTACTGCTGAGAGAAATCTTCCTTCTCCCAAGTATTATAAAATACCCCTCAAAATAATAATATGCAGGTATCATTGTTCATTCATACTGTTGTTAGTGTTGTAGACAAATGAATTATACATACAGAATATATATTTCCTTGAACAAGTATTTTACTGTACAAGTATTTTACTGACCTCAGCGTTTAACTGAAACTCTTCAGCATCACTGTTATCATGTAACATGAAAAATGTTGAGCATACCAATTATCATTATAAAGAAAGAGAAATAATTACATTTCTAAAAGCTATGTTTTCACATATGCCAGTACACATTTTTAGAACGAATTCATCCTTTGTAATCTCTGCACTTGTTATCATGGTGCTTGTTAAAATGTCTGTACTGTATAATTTGTTAAATAAGTACTGTAAAAACATGTTAGAGTAGCATGAATATAAAAGTAAGAGTTTAAATGTCACATTGTTATGAGGCTTATGAATTCTTATGCACACGCAGCATTCTTTTCAAACTGCAAGCAGTATTTAAGATAAGGACAGCACATATAATCGTTTTAGAATTAAATGGGAAGGTCTTGTTGGAACACTGCACTAGCATTGCTAATAAGGCTAGTTAATTAAAGTAGTTTCAATATAAATTGCTAGCATTATTTGCTTTCAGGGTTGTTGTTTTTCCTTTTAAACCAGTGTCACTTGTAAGCATGAAATAAGGATAATTCTGCTTCATGAAAGTTATTGAATGTAAGAAGAGCCCTTCTGGATCAGATCAAAGGCCCATCCAGTCCAGCATCCTGTTTGCACAGTGACCAGACACTAATGGGAAGCCCATAAGCAGGACATGAGCACAGCAGTAGTCTCCCCACGTGTTCCCCAGCAATTCAGAGACACTGGTATGCCTCTGACACTGGAGGTAGCACACAGCCATCATGACTACTAGCCATGGATAGTCCGCCATGAATTTGTCTACCCTCTTTTTAATGCCAACCAAGTTGGTGACCATCACTATATCCTGTAGCATCACTGTATCCGATATGTGCTGTGCGCAAAAGCACTTCTTTTTGCCATCAGTCTTCCAAAATCCAGCTTATTTGGATGACTCTGGTCCCATGTACTATGACAAGAAGAAAAACGTCTCTCTACCCACTTTCTCCAACACATGCATAATTTTATATGCCTTAATCAGGTCCTCACTTTTTTTCCAAATTAAAAAGGCCCAATGTTGTAACATTTCCTCATGACATTAGCTCTAGCCGGCTGAGTATTTTGATTGTCCTTTCCTGCACCCTTTCCAGTTCTACGATGCCATTTTTAGACGTGGCAACTGGAACTGTACACAGTATCCAAGTATGGTCATACCAATAGAATGTGCCAGGCCCTTATAGCAGTCGTTCAGTTGTTCAGCAGAGTGGGGGAAGTCCCTTTTGAGAAAACCAGGGTTGTTTGTGGATTTTGGTTTAAGCTTTGTTTCACCTTTCCAGAGAAAATGACATGGAAGTAATGGGTCTCAAAGTCATGACTAAACTTTTGTGAAACCCAAGTTAAACCAACAAACTCATTTTCTTTTATACGACAGCTTAAATTTCTCCTTACATCTTGCCATCATTCTTCGAACTTTTGGGTGAGGAAAAATACAATTAATGAAGCTAACAACAATTTCCCCAAACCTTTATTGTTTATATTTTTGCTTTCTGCACTCCCTCTTGTGAATAACAAGAAATATGGTAAGTGTTTTGGAGTAAGAGACAGCTTCATCCTGAAATTTCCTATCAAAACAGGAAACCACCCACAGGGTTTTCACACTCTGTATATGTATAACCTAAACCAAGCCCAGTCAGATATGTGGAGTGGGATGAAGCAACTTGTTTTTTGAGATATCTAGTCATGCCTAACTCTGTCCCAAAATAAAACTCCCATATGATTGTGTAGGTAAATATTTAATGAACAGACCAACTAGAGTGTTCTTTTGAACAGATGGCCTTAGTAGGGGTGAACAGTATACTCAGCCAATTTCTAAGCTTATCAGGCTCCTAATGCTCCAACCAGTAAGAAACACTACTCTGAGTAAAAATTATATAATTTCAAATAGTTAAAGGGCCAGACCACCTTGAAATTCCCAACTGAGCATATGAACTCAACAAAATCTAAGAGAAGATATTTTAAGGTTATTAAATATTGAAGCAGTAGAAAGTATTTTTGGAACAGAGTGATTCTCTAAGGTACATTCAAGTTAAATTATTAAACTGAGCAAAAGAGTAAAAGTTATCTACTTCTGATATTTTACATTTTAGAAATGGTATTAATATAGTAAAAGTAATAAGAAAGATTATGTAATTAAATTTCAAAGTCATTAACTTTATAGGTCACGATTCAGACTAGGTAAGGCACAATAATTTTGATGAGAGTTAAGCATCTGGTTAAATTCATTCTACTGGAATGAACGACCCTCAAAAATGCCTGAATTGACGGAGAACCATCCTTATTCCTTTACTTCTGAACATTTAAAATATATTTAGAAAATGCACAAAGTATTCAAATTTCCCACTAACAGAAAATACAGAATATGTGGCTGTGTGCACTAATTCATATTTTGTCCTCTTAATTTTTATCTCTCTAATTTTAACCACATCAAAAATAGATGGGAAAATTTTGGGCTTCTGAATATGTAACATTGCAATTATTCTCTAATGTGCCACAGTATATTTTGTCTTATTGGTCATGAAAATGAGCAAGATCCACATCTACTAGATGAACACCATAATCTAATGTGTCTGCTCAGTCCATCTGAACATGTGACAGTGAAAACCTATCCTTCAAAATTCTGCACTATGCTTGACACTAAATTTTCTTACGTAACCCCATGGTCCTTAAAATAGGATGTAGATTCACTGAAAGAGCACAAATTACCTTTGAAAACTAACACCACATTTTAAACCGTAGTGAACCAGTAAGATGAAAACTTGCACTTCTAAAGGGCTTTGGGGGCTACTCAGCACACCAGGCACTGGAGCGTTGTTGTTGTTGTTGTTGTTTAGTCAGGAAGGGAGAAAAGGATCTTTACTCCTCTCCCTGAAGCTGTTATGCTACTGCTTACTCAGCTGATAAGTGGGACTTCAAAAGGGAAGTGGGTTAGGGCAAAATATTTAGGAGGGGAAAAGAATCATTGAGTGGGAGAGGACATGGGTCTAGGTTGCAAGAAGACAAAGAATTGTCCCTTTCCAGTAAAGCAGCTAGTTCAGGATTCTCTTCCATGTCCAATGGTAAAGGCAGCATGACTTCATCATTGTTAAGAAATTCTATTTCAATATTAACTGTTTTGTCTATTCAGTTTTACAGTGAACTACTTTTCCACTCACCCCCCCCCCCGCTACATTCTAAGGATAAATCAACAATGAATCAGCTAGTCTTTAATGTATTATAGCACTTTGGGGAGGGGGTCTATTTTCCTACAGAGACTGGAAACACTAATGATTAAACACAATAACAACAGGTAAGACTAATCACTGCTATTCTGTAAAGGCCTCACAGTGGCAGATTGGTGAATGACTAACACTTGAGTTTAGAAATATGATTGTTAACTTATAATCTCTCACAAGTATAGTGCGTATAGTTTTGGTAGGCAGGTGGCAAGAGGTCCAATTATGTTCATTTTTAAGCTTCAAAAATGAAGTCACCTGATCTCTCGATCTCTCTCTGGCAATTCACAATAGTGGAGGTTTTAAAATACTTTGCATCATTGCTTGCCTAATTTGCTGTTCTAAGTATCACTGCAAGTAATTATTTGACAACATAAGACGTTCTCCAAAAGGTTTGGTTCTTTCCACAGCTAATTGTAATATGTTAATTTTAAAGCCATTGCATTACATATTAACCATAATGACCCTATCTCCAAATGCACCTAGGAAAGACTGAATCCTTGGGAAGTCACTGAAAGTATAAAACAGACTTCTCCAACCTCATGCCCTCCAGATACCATATTTTTCTGTGTTTAAGACAATGTTTTTTGCTAAAAAAAAGATATGCAAAAAGTGGGGGTCGTCCTATACACGGATAGTGAATTTAGACGGGGAACAGGCATGGGGGTGATTGGCAGTGGCTGTGGCAAGCGATTGGTGGGGGGTGGGGTGACGGCGACCTCCCAAACAACTCAAGGGCAATCTCTGCAAAAAAAGCTCTGCCCACAAAGCTCAGCAACTCAAGAAATATTGATTTCTTAAATTGGGGTTCAAAAAAATAGGGGTTGTCATACATAGGGGCATCTTATACACTGAAAAATATGGTATTTTTGACAACATGTTTCATCGTAACTGACCATGCTGTCTGACCATGCTGTAGTTCCAAACATCTGGGACTCTATCCAATGGTCTCTGTTTGCTAGTGCAAAGGCTGTTGTGCACACAGACAGGTGAGTTTAAGAAGAGAAATCCAATGCAACAGTTGCACTAGTGTAAGCTTGCTATACAACAGATTGTACAGAAATCTTTTGTACAACAAAGTTACAAGCAAACTGCTTAAATATTATTGTGCAACAACGTTCTGCTGGTACAAAACATTGCACCAGTGAAACAAGTATACTATTAAGTAATTTTTAACTTAGTGTTACATTGGATAACACTACTTCCAGAGGACACCTGGTAGAGGAAATATAATACTGAATTAGAAGGACCAGTAGTCTGAACTGATATAAGCCACTTTCCCACATTCTTTCAGGACACTTGAATGGCGGGGGGTGGGGAGTGAATTTTGAAGTTTGGGGCCTGTGCCTGCACCTGTAACTGGAGATTTGCACACTCCAAATGAGGAACGCTACAAACTCACTACTACAGCCATCAACCAAAGATCTTCAGTATCACAAAAGTTCCTTGCAAAAAACAAAGGGAATAAACCTGGGAACTATCCAGCAACACTGTTGGCTTCAAACTGGGTCTCTGCCCACTCCTGTTTTCAGCTAAGGGACAATCCTGCTTTGTTGTTTTGGTCCTCAGTTGGTTTCAGATTATTATCAAAGCAATGCATAAGCTGCTTGGGAGCTCTCACTGGAAGGCTTCCCACATCCTGTAATACTTGACACTTCCCTATTATCTGGATCCTGTTCACCTCACCACACCCCAGGTTACTTCAACTCTATCTGAACCCTAGACAACACTTAGTCAAGGCCTTATGGGCTCTTAGGTTGTCCAATACTGGATAATAATAATAATAATGTCTCATGATCCAGGATTCTAAGCTCTTTTGGAAACCACATTTTTATTTATTTAGCATATTCCAGATGCAGAGGAAAGCATCTGTTTGGTAAAAGAAGGGTTTTTGACAGGTGCAACTTGCTACTAGAGACGGGCAAGCACTGGCTTGTTTGGCCCATAAATCAACTGGGCTGCTTGAAAAACCAAGTAGCCTAATTTCCACCTTTTCTCATGAAACAGTGTATCTCCCAGGCTCAAACAGCAGTTGGGTCTGTGCATTCCAGGGACGGTCCACATGATCAGGCTGCAAAGAATTCCAGCCCCATGCAGCCCAAGATCCTGTGTGCTTGCAAACTTCACAATCTCTAGCTGCAAATGATGGAGGTCTTTGCCAGTCCCAATTTGACTAAAAGCAAGCTTAAAATGATTTGCCCACAATGAATTCAAGCCATTTTAATTGTTCAAGCAGTAATGCTTTCATTTGATGAACTCCACTTTGAATATCTACATCATCCCTAGTTCCCACACAAGCAAAACTTGCTTAAATGTCCTCTTTTATACAACTATTAAGAACTCAGAAATTATCTCCTCTTTTGCAACAGGTTACTCTGTGAATGAAAGAAAATGAACTAAAAATGTTTCTTATTACAATGCTATATAGAGTATTACCTAATAATAAAACATTGTTTCTTCACACATGTTTCTAGATGAATTTGTTTGTCTCTGGGGTCACCAACATGAAACTCTCTGTGTAATGTAAGACATTGTTGCTTTTTATCATTATCACTATATACTTTACTCTTGGATTTATGCATTACATATTAGTTTAGATCAGGACAAGATGTGTTAAGTCTTCTCCACCTTTTATGTTGGTTCTCCTTCAAAGGTTTTGGTAGGTTTAAAGAGTATAGAAGAGAGCAAAGTTTCCCAACCTTTTATTTTTGGGCAGCACTACCCTTCTTTTGTAGATTTGGCCTGTTCTAGCGTAATCTTTCATTTATTAGCTCAGGCATAGGCAAACTCGGCCCTCGAGATGTTTTGAGACTGCAACTCCCATCATCCCTAGCTAACAGGACCAGTGGTCAGGGATGATGGGAGTTGTAGTACCAAAACAGCTGGACGGCCGAGTTTGCCTATGCCTGTATTAGCTGCATGCAGGGCTTTTTTCCCAACCAGAACTTGCCAGATCTCTCAGATGGGCACCATTGCCATTCAAAGAGAACAAGGGAAGTGTTCATAGTGAGTTACAGCACCTCTTTTTCTAGGAAAAAAAAAGCACTGGCTATATGAGAATAAATTTGTGAATTTTTAGCATTAAAAAGGGAATTGTTTACTTAAAAACTCTTTTTAAGATAACCACATGTTGGCAGCATTTCCACAGTTGCATAGGAGTTGAAAAGATTTTACAATTCAGGAAAACTTGTTAACTAACCTTGAAACAAGAGAAGCAAAGCAGACTTTAAGAGCCAAGAACAGTTTCCAAAACAAGAACAGTTTCCTATTTATATGTATTTATGTACACCACTGCTTATCGTTTGGGGGAGGATTGCCCTTAAAGTTAGGAAGTAAAATGGACACCATTGATTATGTATTCACAAGCCTTTTTATGTGCTCTTAGCTTTCCATCAACGTATTGTGCATTATTCATGTATGCCAACATTTTCTGCATTTTTATGACAAAAAGAAGTGTCATCACATTAATCAGGATCACTATTTTCATCCACAATATTAAAAATAAATAACTGCTTGTAAATATTTTGAAATGGCAAGGAATTGTTAAATATGAGTATCGGACAATATACATTTTCCTGTCTTGTCTGTCGTTTAGTGTTCAGTTATCATTCTTATTAATGCAAAAAATAATGTCAAACATTAACATCTTTGCAGTACTGAAACACCAGCTTAACACTGCCAGTGCCCTCCCACGTCCACTGTTTACAAGTTGTCTCACAGTCAGAGACAATGTCAGACCTGGAGATTATTCCTGAGCCTACCGAAGTGAGAACACCGTTTTGATGCATGGAAATACAGTTTTAAAAAGTCAAGGTCTGCTGGCAGTTTCTCTGTGAACTCCTACGGCAGCTTTGCTAGAGGTCATGAATATTACATAAGGGCTGTCCATGCATTCAAGTCAGCATTGCTAAGCCAAATTCCCATAGCAACACTCACATAGATTTACTCATCAGTAAGAGATGCATCAGCTTAGCATTAGTGAGTGCACTAATGCTATTCCTATTTCTCTGTAAATTCTTATCATCTCTTTTCTTTGAAAGTTTAATTTCACTGATAGTAAAATACATACTCTTTCCTAGAGCAGTTGATTTGTATCATAAAAATGCAGTCTGTAAGAGTAGGAAGAAACTGTCACACATATTCACAGCTATCAAACCTCTGACAACCCAGACCCATTAGTTACTTCTCAGGGTGGTCATCACTAACAAAAGTTACTGATCTAAATTTTGCAACCCTTTAGCAGCTTTCTGTCTCCATAGTTCAGAATTAAAGCAGGGCAGCTGGGAGAGAACACAACAGTATTCCTTCAGGGCAGCTGGGAGAGCACATCAGATTCAGCAGGAAACCTAAAAAGACAGAGCTCAAAGGCTCTTAAATGGACCATCTAAAAAAGTGCACCTCAAAGGCCAGTACCACAAATTTGTCTTATTGCAAAGGGCTTGAAGCCTTCAAGCAGTTGGCTATGACTATGAACAGCCCATTATTTAAGAATGTCATAGCATAAGCATCCCCCCCAAGAAATGTGTAACATCCTCAAAAAGCTACCACTGATCTAGTATACCTTAGTTATGAAAAATGGATCAGGCAACCTTTCCAAAGATTGGACCAAATCTTTAAAATTAGGTGAATGCTTGTTCCTGGAATCAATGCACATTCATCAATATACTAAGAGTGAAACCACACAACTTAAAATCCTCAGAATAACATTGCAAAGCCTTTCCCTAAAGAAGAGGCTTTAATGCTGAAGACCTTGATGATGCTTTAACATGACCTTTTAAATTGTTTATTTGGAAGATGTTTTTAAACACAGGGTGGATTTTGTTGAACTTAGTTGCAAGCGGCAATACAATTTCTGAATTAGGTGGGAGATACATTTTAAAATAAATATATACACATATAATCAGACAATGAGAAAAAATAGGATGGACAAGTATATGGAATATTAGAAACATTTTTTAAAAGAACAGTGTGAGGTACAAAGAATAGAGAATATAGATGTGAAAGACTACATTCTAAAGAAACTAAAGATATAGTTAATTAAAATTACATTAAAATTATTGTACTAAGACATATATGGAAGGCAACAAGTGAAGTCAAAGGAGCAGCAGCAGCATAAAAAGAGTGATGCAAGAGTTTCTTTTAAACAACATCCTTTTACCAACAATATTATCACACACATCTTTAGCCCCATATACTCACAATTCAAAATCACCAAAGAAAAATAGTAGTATTCATACGCAGGGAGAGAATCTGGGATTCCATGTTCTATATAAGATTCTGGAATATCTCTATATAATTACTGAAAAGCAACTTTTCACTAGTTTGCTTTTCATATGCAAAATCCAAGTGCTTCGTTTTTCTGTAAAACTGACTATAGTAGTCAGAACATACTAGGGGCAAATGAGCGTTGTATTGTGCCTTTATCATGCATAGGAAAATATGTCAATGATGATTTAGTAAGACAACAGGTTCTACTAGAAACAACATTTCCATTAATCTAGAGAGTGAAACAGCATCTTACCTTTGCCTTTTCCAGCTGCGTCTGGGCCTGTCGCTCTGCCTCTCTCCGCACTGCCTCTCTGTCTTCCTCAAGAGATACATCTGAATCAGATGGACGGCTAGTGTAGGAGTCCGCCGAACCCTGGACAAAAGGAATATATTACAAATGAAGAAAACTGTGTTGTGTTCTTTAAAAATATATACTAGTTTAGAATTCTTATTTGCAGCACTTTGATATAAATCCTCATTTAACAAATTCTAAAAACCTGTGATTCCCAATAGCATCAATGAGAAAAAGAATTACTATGTAAATTGTTTTAACCCTGAGGCTATTCTGAAAACCAGCATTCTTTCTCCAGCTCTATACTTGCTGTTTCTCCTTCATTCTAATCTGCATATGCCTTTTGCTATGCAGAGCTAGTTTCCGTGAAGTAACCGTAATGGTGCAGTGCAGAGCTGAAGGACGTGCAGCTGTTTCAAGGATAGCTTTAGATAAGCAAGCCACAAATAAGGCCATTTGAGTCTCACTAAAAGCAGCATTCAGATAAAAAATACAAAGTTGCTAAGAGAAATCCTTACACCTGAGAAACACCTCAGTGTCTGCTTTAAACTATTAATTTTATCTTAACTGCAGAGCACCTCCTCACCTGACACTATCTTTCCCTATCAGAAAAAATAACACGGCATAAATCTCAGCCCTTCAGCAAAAACAAAGAAATGACCACAAATCAAATTGCAGCTGACAGAACATGTCTGGAGTCAAGCACATGTCCAACCCCTGGTCACAATGCTAGAATAACTATGTAAACAACTTACATCTCAGATTTTCCTCCTTGTTGCAAGCAAAAGAATGGAAACTGCTAATTCAAACAGAATGAAAGCCTTCCCCCATCCCACCTGCAATGCAAAATATGCCAGCGAATTGAAATTTAGAGCTTACACAGATATCAGAATTCTTCAGCCGTCCTCCTTTGGCTCTTTTCAGAAGCCTGATCCAGGTGGCCTTCATTAGCCAGACAGCTTAGTTATTGTCCGCAGCTGCAGAGCCCAGCACTGATTCTCATAAAACATGTGCACACTGAACACCGCAGAATCACTGTTCTTTTCCTATCCATGCTCTGCTGCAAGCTCTTTCCTCAGTTTTGCAAGTCCTCAATGTCTCTGTTCTAGTGTAAGTAAATTTTTAATTTTCCCATGGCACCAAAAAGCAAAGATGTTTAATTAATTCAGTGGGGGGAATTTCCAGACCAAATATAATGTAAGAGATGCTACACTGATGCAATCCTCAGTACATACAAAAAAAACCTGCCTTTGCTGCTGTTATTTGTTAACTGCCTTTGTTGCCTATTTTTTTAACTGTTTAGAATACAGTGCTTATAAAAGAATCTTTACAAATCCTGTGCAAAATGTAACATTTGCAAGTGCAAAGTTCATTTCATCTCTTCAGAGCTCGGTGTGTGGTGGGGGTGGGGCTAGAAGCTTTTCACATCACTGGGCATGCTCCATATGCACAGCCTTTTACGCAGATGCTCACATCACACTGTGTTGCTAGTCTATGACAAATTACCACTTTACTTCTCAAGGGTAAACAGCTGGAAAACGGCAAGGTCTCTTGAAAGCAGAAATAGCTGCTATTGTGCTCTATTTTATTTTTCTAATATCTGTCATAAAATGTATTTCTTTCACTCAATGTCTAGGCTATGTCACATACTGCTCATTCCTGAGTTTTTAATGAGTTAGAATCATACTGCATAGACAAACACCACTTATTTTGCCAGATTAAGATTTGGATCCCCCCCAATAGAGTACAGTATTGTGTTGATAATAGTAACTCGTGTGTTATCACGTACTGCAGGGATTATGTTGAAGGATTAAAATGTATTTAATATTGTGAGGAAGAGAGAGGAAGAATCCTCTATTACATATTCCCCATCCAACACCGTGGCCACTGTAATGGATAGAACATGGAGCAATTGACCTGAACAAGGGATGGGGATCAGGCTTTTTGACCCATGATACCCTGAACCAACAATGGGTTTCAGGCCCTTATAAGGCAAAAATGAACACTTCTAACACCTTTTCCCACTATAGTCTCCAGGTTTTTAAAGATGATGAACAAGTCATTTTCAGGGAGACCCCTTAACCTTGAAGATGTGGAACATGTAATTTTGCCTTTCTTCCTCTGACTTCCTTGGGCATTCTATGAATAGTGAGAATGGTGTTAGTGTTGGACCAGCAGACCCTTTGCTATCTTCATGCTTATCAAAATTCCTAACCAGTCCACTCTTTGGAGCTGTCCCTGCCCACCTCCAAGCACCTGCTAGAAGCTGTGAGCAAAGGAAAAAGGAAATGCTCTGCATAACCTTCACCCCTACTCCCCTTCTTCAACTCTGCTTCTGAATTTTTCACTATTGGGGGTGATAGCTATGTGTCTGTTACCATATTTTCCCTACTCCCCATATTTTCCCCTTTCAAATAAATTGCAGCCATGCATGCACATTATTATTATAAATATATTAAATTTATATACCACACTTCACCTGAAGATCTCAGGGATATTCACAAGATAAAAGCACAAAATAAATAGTTAAAACAAAAACAAAACAAGCAATAACTGCCTGCCCCGCCCCCCCCCTCCACAATCACATTGAAAAGGCTGCAGAATATTAATCAGCCAAAGACCTGGTTGAAGAGAAACATTATTGCCTGGTGCCTAAAGATGTATACTGAAGGCACCAGATAAACTTTCCTGGGCAAAGCATTCCACAAATGGGGAGCTGCTGCAGAAAAGGCCCCTTCTCGTGTTGCCCCCCTCTGGACCTCTTGTGGAGGAGGCACACAAAGAAGGGCCTCAGGTGATGATAACAGAGTCCGGGTTGCTTTATATGGGTAGAGGCTGTGCATGTGAAAGGTAAACAGGCTGTATTGGTAAATATTGGTGTGGAGAACAAACTTGTCCCCTAATGGTCTCTGACCATTAACAATCAAGCCTACCACTGCTTGTTTAATTTAGAAAATTCTCACTCGTCCAGTACATTTGCATTGCTGTTTTAATGGTTGTAAGCCACTATGAGCAATCTCATAACAAAACAATATATCATAATGATGAACAATCCAACTGATCAAACAAATTGAACTAGATACAAAATTTATTTCCAAGTGAACTCAATTGAAGTAATCATCAAAAGAATTAAAAAGAAACAATTAACTGTCACTAATGCAATATGTTCCTCCACATAGATTCAGCATTATCAGTTACAAATGTCAAAGATTCCTGTGAGTAAAGCTATATACAATTAATTTGATTCTATATTATTTATATGCATTTATTTAAGCCTACAAACATGAGCAGCAAATGCTTCCTGGAGCAACACACAGTCTCAAAAGGTCTGCTCCCCACAAAATGACCTAAATTAGAAAAAGCAAACCAGAACAGCCCCCCACTCCGAATTAGGCAACCCACATCCATAGAATTTATCCCACTAAAGCATCAGAAATAATCCTTAATAACAAACTAAGGAAGCCAAATGTAACTGGCAATGAGGCACAAATCCTGCCAATGTTCTATAACTAAGAGCAGGCTTCCTCAACCTCGGCCCTCCAGATGTTTTTGGCCTACAACTCCTATGATCTCTAGCTAGCAGGATCAGTGGTCAGGGATGATGGGAATTGTAGTCTCAAAAATACCTGGAAGGCCGAGGTTGAGGAAGCCTGGCTAAGAGGTTGTTGACATTAAGAAATGATCATGGGAAGACAGTCCCCTCACTCACCACATTTCAGCCTCTGAAGGCACAAACAGGAGGGAGGGTTGAAAAAAAACTCTTTAAAGCATCTGCCCCCTTCTCCTTCAAACCCTGGAGCAAGTTATCCCACCACCTGCTGTCCACTCATTAAAAGGAGGGGGGAGGCTTAGTGCAATACCATTGATTCTACCTACAGATAACAATTTGCATTGAAAATTTACATTATAAATTAAAAAATGGGAAATTTTCAAAGTTTAAATTCTTATAAGCAATATAAAAGAAAATTGTAATATCATCAAACTATACACTTCCTAGTCTATACATTGAATGGCAAATAATTCCAAAGCTAACTAATGACACACTGCCATTTAAGAATTAAAATGCAGGGATTCATATCCAAAACGTACTTGGTTGCAAACAACAGTATACAAACAATTCATCATGGGAAGTGAAACCTCTCAGGGCTTTTATTCATTTCTCAGTAAGAAGATTCTATAATTGCAGGTTCCAATGTCCCAGTAATTACACTAGTCATTACCCCTAGGTAACCTCAGTTCTCTCCCTCCCTAGAAACAGCTGATTATAACATTTTATCTGTTGAAGGTTTCTTTAAACAAATCTAATATGTCACAATCCCTATTTACAGTTTCTATGTGCCCTTTCCCCCCTGAATTTGGGAGTCTTGTGGGAAATCATCTAAATTTGAAGGGCTCGCAATCTAACTACTGAATTTAGGAATTATAAAGCTTTATATATTTCCCAGTGTTTAGTCGACATACCAGGCACCTCTGCATCATCTCCCCATACTACTAGAACTTAACAGCACTAACACAATCTAAAACGGATCATCAGCATTCATCAAATGTGTAATACTTTTCAGCAGGAATGTAAATACAATGGATGTTTGCTGAGTTTTTCCTGCTAAGGTAACTGGTTCTAAGATGACATGGAGACAGTTGGCAATGTCTTCTTTTCTACATGCCAGATGCTGATATAAACCTCCTTGGGTTAAGAATGGAAGAGCATTTTTCAAAAAGTCAATGCAGCAGTGAAACTGAGGGCCCACGAAGACAAAGTACCTTATACATGTTAGGCTTTCAAAATGCATCTGGGTTACAGCCAACGTTTTGGATGTGTCTCAAAACAAAACCAGCCCAAATGTTAAAACCAGAGACAAATATTAGTCCATATGCTCAACTTTTAACATATAAACTAGCCTAGGTGAATGGATGAGTGGTAAATGCTTTTAGCACTTGCATAACAATGGTTCATTGAACAGCATAAACGTACCAACTTAGGCATTGATGTGTGAGACGGTAGTCTATGTTTTTAAAATAAAGAGTAAATTGGGTGATCTCAAGAATATACAAAGGGTGCTTTTAAAGTTCTCCAAAATCAACCCTATTATACTTAGGGTATATTATACCCTATTATACTTACAGCAATGTGCTTTGGTCCGCCATCTTTTAATTCATTTTAATTAAATGAATTAATTAATCATTCTAATTTTGGTTACTCTGTTTCATTTCTGTTGGGTTGGTGTTGGGTAAATGATTAGTTGGGGTTGGCTGTTATTTTAATTTGGGTATAACTGTAAATGTGTTCTTCTTCTTCGTTTGTTGCTTATATAGGATATCTTGGTATTTTAATGTTTGACGTTTTGTTGTGTTTTATATGTTGTAAGCCACCCAGAGTTGCTGGGGAAACCCAGCCAGATGGGTGGGATATAAAATAATATTATGATTATGATTCTGAAGTCATTATCAGATCTTTTGCAGTTCAACTAGCCCCATGTTTCCTGGGGCTTCGCATAGATACAACTGACTAGGGATGCCCTCTAAATAAGAGTTACAATATTATTTCACTAATGCTATAGTAACTATTTCTAATAATGATTCCCTGGAGTTTGAAATCTGGACAGTGAGTAAAAGATATACCCATACTATCCATTCAGAAGTAACTTTTTACAATCCTAGACAAAATACTTGTGAGGTTTTTTTTTTTTTAATATATTTTATTAAGGGTTTTCTTGTTTTACAGTGTAAGTGTAATGCCTCGTATTTTTTTTTTCCCCGTGTAACATTTTTACAAATCCATTTCATTTGTTGAGGCATTAGGGGGAGAAGAAAAAAGAAAAGAAAAAAAAGAAGAAAGGAGGGTGGAAGGAGGGGAGATGGATGGGGGTGGGGTGGGGTAGCGGTGTTTCTATTATGCTTAATGTATGTAGTTTGGTGTCAGCGTGCTTGTGTTGTTCACTTGTGTTCCTTTGGTGGTGAGAGAGGTTGGGGTTGGCCTAGGATGTGATTGTTTGTTTGTGATTGGCTGTGGTGATCTTTGTTTTCGTGTGTGAGTGAGGTGGGTGGGTGTTTTGGATCAAGTTAGCCATATTGATTTGTATGCTGTTGGTGGATTATTGTCATTGTCCTGTTGGGCTGTGTATGTGATAAAGGGGAGCCATACCGGGGTGAAGGTGTCTTCTTCTGTTTGTCCCCGTGTCAGTTTCAGTTTGTTAGTTAATTTTTCTAGTAGGGCTGTTTCCCATACTATTTGGTACCACTGGTCCATGCTTACTCCTGACAGGTCTCTCCAGTGTCTGGTTATGGTGTTTCTGGCTGCTGAAAGTAGGAGGTTTTAATTAGACCTGTGAATTAGAGAGAGACTGGCTAAAGGGAAGATAGAGCACAGGCAAGGAAGCACTTGGTATTAGCCAGGTCTTTCCAAGATTTCAGACTTGTATTTCTCCAAGGTATTTCCAAGATTTCACCAGATTTGTATTGGGGATGATTCAAGAATTCTATGAAAAATCTCAGAAGTCCCGGAGGGGGAGTACATAATGCCTTTTCATGGAAAAGCAATTCCTTTCATCTTTTCATTATGCATTCTTACCCACTAGTACACTAGCTACTGACGTAGGGCAGAAAAGAAGGGGGGGGATTAAGTCTTTAAATATATATCACATATTTTAAAATTTAAATAGATTTTAATTTATTTTAGTACATTTACCTTAAAAATGGCTTAAAATATCTGAATGCAACAATAAACCTACACATGCAATACAATCCTGTTTGTTTATCCTGAAATAAATTCAACTGAGTTTAATAAGGATTACTGCCAAACAGTTGTGAATAGGAACATAGCCTCATCTCTTAAAATTAAACCCATGATCTCTTCTCAGAGACATTACCATAGCTTTGGTACTATGAAGAAAAACATGACAGGACCATCTCATTATGCCCTATTCCCTTCAGCTGACTCCTCACTCCTCCCAGGCCCATAATATAAGTCCAAGAAAACATAAAGATGTGAAGATGGTATCCTTGTCCTTGTCCTACCCCCTCAATGCTCCCCCAAGGGAAGGGAGCTTTGCCCGCCCCTACTGGTCTCAGCTGGCACAAGCTGACAATCATCAGAGGTCAGGCTCTCTCTTGGCAAAGAATGTCAGCTTCTGCAGGTAAAAAACATAGCAATACAGTGGAACCTCTGTTTTTTAGTTTCTTGGAATTCGAACGTTTCAGAAGCCGAACACCGAAAACCTTGAAGTAATTGCTTCCATTTTCAAATGCGCCTGGGAAGTTGAATGGCTTCCAAGGTGCATTTCTCAATTTTCACCACAGACTTTCCCGACCACCCACTGAGCCTTGGTTGTTGAACTTTCGGAAGTCGACTGGTCTTCCAGAACAGACTACATTTGACAATCAAGGTTCCACTGTTATATGGAGTAGGTACCAAGATGAAGCAAACAGCTCACCTGTTCTGTATAATGTTCTGGCTGCCACCCCAGAGACTATAAATCTTCTCTATATAAATACTATATTCTACTTTTTTCATGGTTCATATTAGTATGCAAACTCGGTAGAAGGGTTTGGCGATACACAAGAAAGTCAGGAGTTGAGCCTCTCATTGTGCTCAATCCCCTTACCCAGTGTTCAGTGAACAATGTTATCATCCAAAGTAAGATCAGTTAACACATAGGACCTTACTTTTGAATAAGCATGTTCAGGAATGGGCAATGTATGCTAGTTCATGAATCCACTACTGGTACAATTTTACCTTTGAATGCTATGCATGTATACTCACAGAAATACATCCTGGAGCAGGGAATTAAAAGTTTTAGCCTTGGGTATACACCAAGATGAACAACAGAAAGTCATTTTAAACTCTGAAGCACCAACATTTGAAGATTTCTGCCTCAGGTAATAGGTGAATTGTACAATTAGAATAAAAGCTACATTTCAGATGAGACAGCTCATTTATTAGCCTGAAGGAACAATTTTAAATTGTACAAAAATGTAGGTCAACTGGATTAATTTGTAAAGATCAGTAATGCTGAATACAAGCACTTTTTTTTGCTCCTATGACTAAACAAAATATTTTGTTTGTTTTGCTACTGGCTGAAATCATGCTGACAGAGAGACATCGCTATCACGTTTTGCCACGCTACACACAACCTGCCAACAATGTAAACCATGGTGACACAGGCAGGAAAACACCAGCATCCAGAAGTATCATACTACAGTTCTCATACTACAGTTGTTGTAAACAGTCATGGGCTGCATGTGGGTCAACAAATTGAAGTTGAATCCTGAAAAGGCATAGGTGCTATGGGTTCCAAGTTCCCAAGTCCAGGTGGGAAGACAGCTTGTTTTAGACAGGGTTGCTGTCTACTGGAAGGAACAGGTTTGTAACCTAGGAGTACTCCTGGAGCCAACATTGTGACTTGAGGCCCAGGTAGCCCTTGTTGGCCAGGACTGCCTATTTCCAGCTATGGCTGGTTGGTCAGCTATAGCCTCTTGGTGAGGTGACTTGGCCATGGTATTCCATTTTCTGGAAAGTTCCAGATTGGATTATTGCTGTGTGCTATAAGTGGGAATGGCCTTGATGATGACTGGTCCAAAATGAAGCAGCCACCTTACTAGCTGGGACTGCCTTTAGAAATCAGATAACCCCTGTTCTAAAATAGCTGCACTGGGTGCCAGTTCATTTCTCGTGCAGTTCAAGGTGCAAAACATGGTGGTGTTTAGAGCCATAAATGATTTAGGCCTCAAATATCTGAAAGACCTTCTCTCTTTCTCTACAGACCCTCCCAGGTGTTAAGATCAGCAGATGTGGTCCTCTTGGTATTTCCTCTGCCCTCAGAAGGTTGGGGTAGGGGTGTCCTGAGAAAGGACATTCTCTGCAGGAGCCGCTAAGTTGTGGAATTCCTCCTGCACAGAGGTGTGTCTGGCTTCTTCACCAAACAGCTTTCAGCTAATGCTTTTTTGCTACATGAGATCCATGTTTCCAGGGCCTTTCCTATTCCAGTGATTGCAATCTGTTTAACCATTTAAAAATTAAATTGTTGTAACCTGCCCTAGTAGCTGCCAGTGAAGGACTGGTAATGCATTTAATTGGGGAGGGGGGAGAGGAACATTGCAATGTAGCCTAAACATGTTGTAAAAGAAAAAAACCAAATTAAATTGAACCTGTCCTGTATTTACTAGCATGAAACTATGAGCTCATTAAGGTTAAGCAATTCTAAGTCCCACTGAATATACTTCACTCTACCACTGAAATAAATTGAACTTAGAAATGCTTAATTAGGACTGAATCACAAAGAACATACTTGAAGACATGATACTAATTATAGTTTCTGGATTAATAACTGCTCTGGAATCTTCTAAATTAAGAGTGGCATATAAATGAGCTTACCACAGAAATATATAACAAACGATAAAGTATTTCTCTCACTTCAGCTACCACATTACCAGCACAGTAGGCGTTCAGGATAACCATAACAACAACAAAACAGCAATACAATTAGAAAGAGGAGGTGAAAGGCGACAATTTATAGATACTGCAAACATGGTTTTTGTTTCGTCAAGAGTAAGTATTTCAACAATGAATTATCTGTTTTCTAATTAGGACGGTGTCTTACCTCTTTAAAATATATACAGTATGTGTGCCTCTATCCCAGGCACCCCCAATTTGGCCCTCCAGATGTTTTGGGACTACAACTCCCATCATCCCTGACCACTGGTCCTGTTAGTTTTAGAAAGGGACTATCACCTTCAGAATCATAGAATCAAAGGAAAAGGAAATATTTCCACTAATAAGTTAGGCATTCACACTATTTGAAGTACTGTAGTGAGCGGTCAAGATATTTTCATATTTGTTTCATATCTTGATAGAGCCATTGCTTCTCTAATTTCTTCTTCTTCTTCTTCTTCTTCTTCTTCTTCTTCTTCTTCTTCCTCCTCCTCCTCCTCCTCCTCCTCCTCCACCACCACCACCACCACCACCACAACATTTCATCTGTGATCTCAAGGCATAAAAAGGCAGTCCTTGAGGTATTGCGGTCCTGAGCCATTTAAGGATTATAGGTTGAAACCGGCACTTTGAATTGGGCACCGAAACTAATTGTCAGCCAGTGCAGTTGGTCAGGATGGTGTAATATGCTCAAACTGTCTTGCCTCAGTAAGCAACCTGGCCACCAAATTCTGCACCAGCTGAGGTTTCCAAACCATTTTCAGAGGCAGCACCATGTCTAACATATTGAAATAATCTAACCTAGAGGTATCCTGAGCATTGCCAACAGTAGTTAAGCTATTCCAGTTCAGATAGGGGCACAGCTGGGCCACTAGCCAAAGCTGATGAAAGGCACTCCTTGCCACTGAGCTCACTTAGGCCTCAAGTGACAACAAAAGGATCCAGACGTAGCCCACAGCTGCCTATCTGCTCCTTCAGAAGGAGTTAAACCCCATCAAGAGCAGGCAACCTCTCTGCAGGCAGCCAGGTAGTCTAGGGAACTGGCCAACAGTACCTCAGCCTTATCTGGATTGAGCTTCAGTTTGTTGGCTCTCATCCGGTACACAGTATGAGGCAGCCATCTATGTTCATCCATGGCAGACAACTTCTATTTCTCAGACATGGGAACCATTACCCACAGAGATCTGTCTTGCTGGGATTCAGTTTATTTGCCCTTATCCAGCCCATCACGACATCAAGGAACTAGTCCAAGGCCTGCTTGCCCCTTGCCCCAAATCACCTAATGACCACAAAGCTACTAATGACCACAATGCTACAGCAATTTCCCCCCCCTAAAAACATACCGGATTATTTTAATAATAAACTGCTATTTTTATTGTTGTACTGTATTTGAAAGGAGTAGGTTGAATTTATATCACTGTGTTTCTAGTCTAAACTACTGAGATTCAGAATTAATCTTTTCCTGTAATTGTAATTAACAGCACGTTTTGAATCTAAGTGAAAACCCCTAATTTTTCTGTCACACTTCCGGCTGTTGTGCAGTGACTCAGAAATAATTGCTTGTGTGGTATAAGGATATGAAAATATTTTCTTCAATTGGGACCTCATGGGTTCTTAAACACATTCAACTTTATATCCCAACACCAAACAAAAAATCTGTAAGCCTAGGCGGGGGAGAGGGGTCCAAAATTGGGGGGGGGGCCTAAAAAGGGGAGGGAATTGAAATTTGGGAGGAAATTGAAAAATCTGGATGATGATTACAGTATTTTTACATATAAGAAGTTGTGTTTAAAATAATGTTATTAAAGCCAATTCATTCTACTGCAAAACTCTTATATTGAAAAAGCAAAGCAAATATTACATGTGGATGTTACTGTTTAAATATTTATATCCCACCTTCACATTACACACATTACATAGGCAAACAATAAGTTAACTACTTTTTTCAAGGTTACTGGAATCCTTCTCTTAATAATATAATATAATGATATATTGCTTCAAATTCTAAGAAAGGAGATTCCAAGTAAACATCAGGAAGAACTTTCTGACGGTAAGAGCTCTTTGACAGTGGAAAAGTCTTCCTGAGAAGGTAGTGGACTCTCCTTCCTTGAAGATTTTTAAGCTGAGGTTGGATGGCCATCTGTCATGGATGCTTTAGTTGAGATTCCTGCATTGCAGAGAGTTAGACTAGATGATCCTCGAGTTCCCTTCAAACTCTACAATTCTATACTAGAGAAGTAATGTCCTTCAAAACATAATGCAAGGAAACTACTTTCAAATGTTGCAAAGCACAGAACGCAGAATACATGTTTCAGGTATTTGGTGCAGAATTGCACTTTGAGAGACTCCAAAGCATATTTCTCCTGAAGCATGGGGACAAAGTCTTGCCTTTATTTATTTAACAAAAAATATATATGATGCTTGATTGACAATATATGTTAAAATAACAAGTTTAAAACTATTTAAAACATATAAAGTTCACTAATATTAAAAGTAAAAAAATTAAAACACATCAACACCAACGTTTCTGGATATTTTAAGGAGGTGCGGAAAAGAGTACAAGCAAAGGAACTTGCCTGATGTCAACAGACAGGGAATTCCAAAGTGTGGGTGGTACCACACTAAAATACCGATTTCTTATAGCAGTATAACAAGTACAATGTGGCATGTGTAACAATGCTAGTTCTGCAGACTAAAGTGGTAGAGTGGACACACTTGTGATCCCGCAAGTAAACAGGTTCCAAGCCATTAAAAGTTTTATACACCAATAGTAAGATCTTGAACTTGTCCTGGTAACAAATCAGCAACCAGTACAAAACTCCAAGTGCAGGTATTATAATCTGACAGGGACTCCTGTCAACAACTGTGCTGCAGCATTTGTACAACACTCAGTTGTCTCAAACTCCTCCATCTACTATAGTAAAAAAAACAAACTGATGACTGTTTGTATGGGTCTATTTTTATTCAAGGAACAAACTAGCATGTGAAGCTCAAACTGAAAGAAAGGAATCAGAAGCTGTAACATTAATTCTGATTCAAGAAATAAAATTAAGATATATTATCAAGCTATATTATTTACCATGTTGGAAAGGGATCTCATATTAATATATAAGATTCCAGGATAGCTAATTTTGTCCACTATTACTATATTTGATATGTATAATGATACTGTACTACTGATAAGTTCAACAGCACAACCAAATTTACTAGGGCATATGAATTATGCTTCTACATAATAATGTTGCAGCTCAAAGCATGGATAAGAAACTCTTCCTCTTGTTTATTATGACATTGTTTTTATTTATTTTATTTGTCCTTGTTTTCACAACTGGGAAAAGCTACTGCATACTTAGATACCTAAGGGTATAGCAGATTGCACCTTCATCTAATAGAACAGAATGATGTAGTCTTGAAAGGCAGTTTAAAAACATTCAAAATAAAATAAATAAAGTGGGTATATTTGCAATTACTGTTGGAGGTTAGAAAGCATATCTACTTTTAAATTTTATAAATATACAAAAGATTATAAACTAAGTTTAGGTTAGACACGAAAAGTGAATATTGCCTGTATTTCAGTTTTTCACAAATACCCATTTCCCCATTCCCTCAAAAAGTGGGGTGATGGCATATTTCCCCTTACGGTTCAAAAATAATCAGAAATTTTACATGTCTACCCAACCCGCTCAAATACAATATGTTCACAACTTACCCCTTCAAAATCTTCATTGTCATAAAGGTACATATCTTTGTCGAATTTTACACTTCTTCACTGTGTTCATATAGTCTTGAAGTTCCTTAGTTTTCTCTTAAAAGTTCACTATCTTAGTGATATACTTTCTACAGCTGGGATACAGAGCTTCAGTACTTGTTTCCCACGGTTGAAATGGTCTTTAAATATTGTTCTCTGATACAAAAACAAAACCTCTTGCTGTAGGCAGTTAAGGAAATTATGATTTGGCAAGCTGCACCAGTAAAAATATTCCACAAGCAAGGAAAGACAGCCACAAAGATGTGTTATCTTAATCCACTTCTATAAGTAGAAGTGTACAGTTGAAACGCATAGGTCAGTTATTCAAAAGTCCCATGCTAATTGCATGTAGCTGGCCCTGCAATGATTGGCTCTAAGTATAGGGCTGTACTTGAAAAACAGCAAGAATCCTGTTCACTTAGTAGGAATAGCCAAGGGCTGTTGCGGATTCATCTCACTACAGTATATGCACACTTTACTTTCTGTACAATCACTTATGTACAAGATAGTATTAATGATCAAGGAAATGGGTATTTTGAGATCTCATCTGGTGACATGACTGGCACTTTAAGAAGATTTAGCTCTCCAAAAGGGGGCAGATCCTTAGAGAGGCGAATTAGAGGCAGAGGCTCAAAAAGCAATTCACTTACAACCTTTGTTAGAACAAGCTGCTCATTAGGAGATATGGGGGAAATAATCAGAGCATCCCGTTTTCTAATCAAACACTATTCTGTTGCCTGAACTTTTTTCAGTTCTTATTTTTAAAAGAATTTTTAAAGTCCTTTCCATTCCATCAGGGTATAAATACTGAAACTGTAAGAATCAAGTTAAACAACCTATGGCCTTTTAAATATGCCACGTGTGTGTGTGTGTGTGTGTGTGTGTTATTGTGATGATGATGTTTACAGGCAGCCCCCTATTTATGCGTGTTCAATATGCACATGACTGTGTATATGCACATTGCGCCGAATCTGGAAGTGAATTTTAAAATTGCTAAAACAGCCCCAGAAGAGGTGCGAACCAGTTAGAAAAGGCATGAAAATAGTACCTAGCAATCCCATAGGCCATTGTAATTGCAATCCCAAGAGCCCTTGCCCTGAGACTTGTGCAGAGTTGGAGTTTGAGGAAGGAGGTTGGGAGGGGGTGATTGTGGTGGAGTTTGGAGGGGTTTTTTAGCTGTTCTTTGAGATGGCACCTAAACACACAGCGCCATCATCTTCCTCGAGTGATGGCAAACCCAAGAGGCAGCAGTAGGTGCCAAAGCCTGAGGAGAAATTGGAAGGGATGGACTGTTTACAGGACTGCATGAGCATGTGCTGTGGCATGCAAGTTTGGCAGGAATGAGTCCAACATATGTGCCATTAATATAAGGGAGAAGAAACTCCAGGCTTCAGGGGCAGCAAGTCCCAGTGCACCTACAACTGCCAAGATCCCCAGTCACATGTGGGATGAGGCACTGAATCTATGGCTAGAAAGCATGAACCATTGGTGTATCCTCATCAATGGCAGCACCTTGTACAAGAAGGTTCTCATGCTGTATGCACACTTCAAGTAACCTGCAAAGGAGTTCTGAGCCAGCTCCAGTTGGCAGACCTGCTTCAAACAATGCTTCTATTTGAAAAACATCAGCACCCGTGTTAAAGCTGCATCCGCACATCAGGAGGCTGCCCAAGCATGCCGTGACCAGTTGAGGAGACAAAGGTGCCAGCTACCCATCACCATGTTCCTTGGCAAAACACCATCAGCCACACCAAGTGCATATGTCCCACAGTAAAGCATTTCAGGGTACTGGTCTACCCTGCTTGTCATTGTTTGCAAATCATCCTCCAGTGATGAGGAAGACTAAGGGGAAGAAGGCAGTAACTCACTGACAGGGTGAGGAAAAGAAAAAGGAGAAAAAACAAGTTTCTCCCCTGCTCTGAAAAAAAACAGCAATGGCTGTTTATAGAGCTCCAATCAGACCCCACCTACCCCAGCTGAGGCAAGATCGGACTGGAAGGGCAGAGTGGCACGTCTCCCTGAAGAGGCAGAAGCAGAAAATTAAAGACCTTGCTTAACTTACCTGGAGGGAGGAGCCAACCTGAGGTGAAGAAATGCTAGTTGGAAGAAACTACAGAGCTTTCAGGAAGGACTTAATAGGTTGGAGAAAGGGGGCAGCTTAATCTTGTATGTGTATTCCAGGGATCCTAGGGACAAGAATGGTCCCAGACTTGCTTGGTAAGAAAATAAGGGACTCACTGTATCTCCCTTAAATTAAAGGTAGTAGATCTGGGGTTCTTGTGGAACCCTATAGTGCTGCTAATTCTCCCTTAATTTCTTTTTGGACTATGAAGCACAACCCTCATCAGCTGTCCTCTCTCTCCTCAGTCCACACCACTTACTAACCCTATTTCATACTCAAGTGTTTTGCCTGACTGGAATGTGTCTGATGATGGCTGTTGGTTGCCTGTATGAAGGACACTGAGGGATGTGTGAATGTGTGCAGAAAGTAACCTTCTGTACAAAGGTGAAATGGAACTTTGTTGCTTTGTCTCTGCTCTCACCCTCTATTGGCATGTGGCCCCTGAGGTTCAAAAAAAGTTCCCCACTCCTGACATAACACAGCCTCCCTTGGCTTGTTAAAATTCCCAATGAATTTTATTCTCTTTCCATTACCACACTTTCTCCCCATAAGATCAATAATACATTAGTAAACTTATGAATTTGTCTCAAAAACCTGACAGGTTGACTTTTTGTTAATATCATATCATAGTTGAATTAGCAGGAAGTCTTGGTATTGGAATCTTAGCCAAAAGCTACAAAAAACACCAGTTACACAACCAGGCACACTATAAATAAGTTTGCATAAGTTTGCAATGCAATGCCTTTGGGAAAAGCAACAGAAAGACACCACAGCTTTAGTTGGCAATATTAATAGAATAAACATATTCTTCTTAACAAACCTGATGCATTCATTTTCTCTCTCTCTCAACAAGCTTTTTATTTGGATCACTTTAACAAAGTGCATGGATTATATATAACCAGATTTAATACTGGGAAGCATAATTCAGTAAAAGAATGTCAGTAGTGTAACTTAAAATGGGATTTATTTTATATACATATTTTTCCTCACCTCTTTTTACCTGATGAAACAATATTCTGCCCAATTTAGTATTTACTGAAGTGTTGCTACTGCAGCTTCTGCATAAGCTCTATTGAAATAAACAGGCTGTGCAGCATCAGTGCCATTTTACATTTATCTGGGAGAAGTGACACATCTCTAGGCTTTCCTGTTGAATACGTTGCTGTCGTTTATCCATGATACTTTGAACAGCATTTCTCTTTATCACTGGGAAGTTCAACTCCAGAAATAGATGCTATCCATCTTATCAGTCCGCCAGACATAAGCCCCTGTTTTTTTCAATCCTTCTCTGGACTGCTTCCCTTCCTGTGCAGTATTTTTTGTTTTGAGCACTGCTACATTACTTATGTCTTTCCTAGTGACTAAAATACCCAATCGCAAAAGTGAAATCAAAATCTGACTCAAAATATACTTTGCAGGAATTCATTTCTCATTTTTATCATTTCTGTATCAGTGCCTACTGAGTATGGCATGTTGATGCAACTGTGCAAGAATAGTTTCCTTCATAAACTATTCCTCCTTTTATTACATTATGCATTTTTAATCACTCAAAGCAGCACCACATAGCATGGCAAGAGGGAAAACTCTGGGGTCAATTGCAGTCAGCGTCCTTTGAAATATATATGGTTGGACAGTCTTCTTGAAGCTACCAACATGAGTTTGACCAAACTGTGGGAGACAGTGGAAGACAGGAGTGCCTGGCGTGCTCTGGTCCATGGGGTCACAAAGAGTCGGACACAACTAAACAACTAAACAACAACTATATATATATATAGTGTATATATATATATATATAACAACTATATATATATGTAATTAAAATATATTTAACCTGCCCACTGACAATTGATTTCAGGGAAGGATATAACCAATAAAACCACAGTTCATGATATAAAACCATAATCATATTCAGCATAAAATTAAGGCAACAGTAAAATGATCATGAGCAGATCACAGGCTAAGCACCAATCGAAAGGAACCAAATGACTGAGTAATTGATCGTGTCTATGTCACTATTGCAGAACTTTCATTCCTTGTCTTTTAATTGCTTTCTCTATAAATACGTAAATCTTTGAGAAAAAATGAATATATTGCTTTTCTACCCTGCCTTTATTTCATGATGAAATTCGGCATAATATACTTAGGTTTTCCAAGTGATCTTCTATGCAGTCACTGATCAGACCTAGAACTGCAAAGTTTCAGTAATTCCATTGCATAATATGCCTCCAGACCATGCTCTGTACATATATTGCACTTTCCCACATTGAAGAAACCAGCCATTTGGTGGAAAACGCTGTAGCTTACATCTACCATCAGGAAGTTGCAATAAAAGGAGCTCTGCTGGGCTTCAGGCAGTTGAATTGGTTTCACTACTGAGCTATGGTCACCTTCCCAAAGGAAACTGATGTCCCATAGACCTCACATATGAATAAGACCAGTGCTTTTTTTCCTAAAAAATTGTTTAGGGGTACTCTCATTCTGGGATGCAGGTGGTGCTGTGGGTTAAACCACAGAGCCTAGGACTTGCTGATCAAAAGGTTGGCGGTTCGAATCCCCGCGACGGGGTGAGCTCCCATTGCTCAGTCCCTGCTCCTGCCAACCTTGCTGTTTGAAAGCTCATCAAAGTGCAAGTAGATAAATAGGTACCGTTCCGGTGGCAAGGTAAACGGCGTTTCTGTCCGCTGCTCTGGTTTGCTGGAAGCGGCTTAGTCATGCTGGCCACATGACCCGGAAGCTGTACACTGGCTCCCTCGGCCAATAAAGTGAGATGAGCGTCACAACCCCAGAGCCGGTCACGACTGGACCTAATGGTCAGGGGTCCCTTTACCTTTACCTTACTCTCATTTTGACTCAAGAAAATCACTATTTTATAGTTCAAATAGGGAAAAATAAGTACAGTAAATGGACAAAAGTACAAAGATTCACAAAATGTTTAGGAGTATGTGTCCCCCTGAGTCCCCCCAGAAAAAAGCACTGAAAAAAAACACCCAGAAAAAAAGCACTTCACCACATGAAGGAGAACAAACTGTTATGGCTCTATTTGCTACCACTCCAAAAAGAAAAGTATGGGCAATAGCAAACAAATTAACCTGTTTCAACTGCTTAATAGTATTTGCAGTTTGGTAAACTCCTGGTCATTCATCTTTCACACTGATAGTATGAGAGCTGAAATTATTTATTTCTACAGTAATTGTGTTAGTTACTAAGGTTGCAATTCTATACACTTTTATATGAGTAGACATGCATAAGAATGCATTGTAAAATACCACTAGCTTCAGTTTATTATATTCTCTGTCACTTTCCTGTATGTACATATTCGTCATGGTATTGCTTAACATCTGCTGACATCAGAAATAAAGTTCATAGCTGAATAAAGTGCACCATTCACCTTGTAATTTATACAAGATGGGTTGTAAGAAGGCCAATAGAAATATTTATCACAGGGAAAAAAACACTGGAAAAAGGAATATATTAGTAAAGAGGTCACAATAAACTATCACATGAAAGTTATTATAAAAATGTAATTCCTTAAGAGGTCTTGCTAAAATACTGATTTGATTCAGTTTCTGCTGCTCTTTCAAAGAAACTCTTCAACATCACTTAACAGAGTGTCCTTTACTCTCTTTAGGGGGAACATCTATTTTAGTAAAAGAGATTGGGCTTTGTTAGAATGAAACAACTTTTAATTTAAGCACAGAAGAGCTTTTGAGCAATCGTAAATCAAGAATAGGGATACTAATAGCATACTTGGCCAGTGATTCGGTGATGTAATTTCTGATAAGAAACAATATGTGTTTTATTTAAAAAGCTGTGGCTAAAAATATTCATATGTACAAATATATAATGGCCACATTTCTTTCCTCCTTCTTATAGTAAAAAATTTCAATGACTGAAAATTAGGCATTTCCTTCCATAGTTAGATGTTACATAGTTATATGCAAAGGAGCAAAACAAAGGGTTAGAATCAAGGATGTAATATCAGTTTCTCAAATCACTTGTTCCATTTTATTTTAATAAATACTTTCTTCATGTTATCTCTGAGACTGATTTTAGGAATCCTGTTGCAATGTCTGTAATAGCAACTTCAAAAGTTCAAAGGCCATCACACAATTCAGTTGCAGCACTCTCCATCTCCATGTGCATACTCCCAAAATCCAGAAGGATGTGGAAGAATTGACATAAGTCGCTAAGAAGCAACGTCTTTAGATATAATGGTAAACTATGGTTTTGTGTTACATGAATTAGCCAAAGGATTGTGAGCCAAAGGCTTGTGAGTCAAAGGCCAAACCAGGTCGAAAACCATAGATTTTGCTTAACTATAAAAAAATCAGTTCTGTGTGCTATTTGTTTGCCCATGTTTTGAGATTACTTCAGACAGTTCTCTTAACTCTCTGTTTGTTTGTTTGTTTGTTTGTCCTCCACCCACCTTAGGTTGCAATCACTTAAGTAAAGCAAGTGCAAGTTGTAGGCTTACTGTATTTATAAGCAAAGTGCATAACATCAAAAATTACATTCCATTTTAGCTGCAGATATTGAGTTACTCATATTCACACCACATTCAATGTTGATGGCAAGGTGTAATGAGAATTATGAACCGATCTTAGTATGTGGTTTTGAATATTGAGTATATACACACAAATCACTAGCCTTTTTTTTACAGCATATATATTATCCAAACTGTATCCTGAAAAAACAGAAATGTTACACATGCTCAAAAAGCTATAGCAAAAGGACATCTTTCCTCCAGGCCTGCCTTATTTAATGAAGAGAAATTATTTAAGTTCAATTCATTTTCTATCTACTTTTCCTTCATACAGGTGTGTTATTCTTAGCTATACTCCCAAATTTAGAGTCTAGTTGAGCGAAAAGAGATGCAAATAAGAGGAAGAGTTTAGTACCACCTAACAGTGCTCCACTTCACTTTAGACATGATTAAAATATACAATTGGAGACAGGAGTATGATGCCATCATGTGCAGTTTAAGTATTATATTAGCTATACATTACAAAAGAACATAGAAAAGTGGCTGCTATTATGCATAGCTGAAATTGTTGCACTGCTAAATGATGTGATTCTTCTGCCTGGCCCACATCACTGATGGCAGCTGATGCTGGTGTGAAAGCGGTGCCCGCCTGATGCAGGAATAAGATGACAAGCACTACATAATTATGGAGTCAGCATGGAAAAGTAATCACGTCAAAGCTGTTTTCAGTCTGTCTATATAACAGGTGGTCACGCCAACTGCAGCACAAAGAACAGCAGGCTCGCCCAGCTGAGCTGTTTACTGAGTGGGAACCAACTGTGAAGTGCAAGGTTTAACGGGGCAGGGGGAGGCCCTTCACACAGCGGTTATCAAGCCTCTTGTGCAGTGCTCCTTCTATTAAATGTATGTTTTAGCAAGCCTTTGAAATGATATAGGTCTTGGGGTGAGAGCAGAGGGGCTTGAGGTGAGCTGCAGGGAAAGGGTGATAGGTGGCAGGGTGGGTGAGGTGGAAAGGGGACATTTGGTCAGGGCAGGAGGAAGGGGTAAGGGGAAGACAGCATTGGCAAACAGAGTGAGCAGGGGTGGCAGCCCCTAATATTAAATGAGAACTGAGCAATATTCTGTCCTTTGAGTACAATTGTAGACAAACAAAAGTCCAAACATTTGAAAAGCGCTCTAGAATATTTTATTTTAATTGGCATTTGTGTGGCAAATATAATCCAACAGAAGGAAGTTGGATTTGTGTGTTTTGCCTGTTTTATTCTATTTTAGGAACATTTTACAATTTCTCTATCACTACCAGCCTTTATCCTTCTAAGTAACTTTCCTGATGACTGAACTTGAGAAGCAGTGCTTTATTTAAACTATGGTTTGCGAACAAGCCACGATCTAGGACTACAGATTGATACTAGTTGTTTTTCACTTATCATAAAAGGTAAAGGTAAAGGTACCCCTGCCCGTACGGGCCAGTCGTGTCCGACTCTGGGGTTGCGCGCCCATCTCGCTTAAGAGGCCGGGGGCCAGCGCTGTCCGGAGACACTTCCAGGTCACGTGGCCAGCATGACGAAGCTGCTCTGGCAAGCCAGCACCAGCGCAGCACACAGAAACGCCGTTTACCTTCCCTCTATAAAGCGGTACCTATTTATCTACTTGCACTTAAGAGTGCTTTCGAACTGCTAGGTGGGCAGGAGCTGGGACCGAACGACAGGAGCTCACCCCGCCGCGGGGATTCGAACCGCCGACCATATGATCGGCAAGTCCTAGGCACTGAGGTTTTACCCACAGCGCCACCCGCGTCCCTCCTATCATAGTTTAAACTTATCATAAACTTATCATAGTTTAAACAAATCACAGCTCTCTAATATCAAATGTCTCAAAGAACCATGGTTAGTTTAAAAACAGATGCTGATTTCCTTTTCTAGCATGTGGAGAGAAGGAGAGAAAGAGAAAAAGAGCATGTGAGCACAACACTTGTGTAGGAAACATCTGTACTGAACCACTATGTAGGCTGATAACAACTGATTTAAAGGCTGTTTTGTTCAAAATGACTAGCAAAGGGTTACTCTAGGATTATTTTTTCTCATTTTATGCCATAAAATGAGTGAAACGACCATGTGAATATTTATATCTATATCTATACTCCATTTACAATCCTGCTTGCAATGACAAAACAATAAACCTCAAGAAAGCTGTATTAGAATAAATTGGTAAGAACTATTTAAGAGGCTTGCAAGTCGTAGTAGAGGGAGAATGAAGCAGTGAAATGTTCAATCTGTCTGAAGTATACTTTGCTGTTTTGCAGATTTTGCAGATTTCTGTACCCACCACTAGGTAGTTTATCACTGAGATATTCTATAGTATGCATACTGTACTTTAAGTAGGCAATCTTTACTTCAGGGTAGGCCTGGGTGATGTATCGGGGCAGGGAAAGCACCGGGGCTGGCTCCGCTGGGGAGTCCTCCCACACCCCAGTTGAGCCGTGCAAACAAGCTGCGTTGTCCCACCCCACAATGCACTGTGGTGAAACCACCTCAGCTCCCACAGTGAGAGCTGCAGCAGTTTCACCTGGAGCTTCGTGGGCTGAGGCCAATGCAGCTTGTTTATTCAACATTGTGGTATATCGCCAGGCTGCAATGCTTGGCTGGTGATACACTGCAATGTTGAAAAGCTGATATCGTCCAGCCCTGCTGCAGTGGTGAAGAACCTTTTCCAGTCCAATGATCATATGCAAATGATGACTGAGGCCAGAGGCAACGTAGGTGGGCCAATGGATGCAACCTTTGTACAGTCTAGCCATGCAGGATACATTCAAGCCACAGAAAAGCCTACGTTTCTGCACATCCTAACCCATCCAAAAAGGCAGGCAAGAGGTAGGATCCCTGGACACATTCCAGCTAGACATAAAACTTAATGCAAATGATGATATTTTTCCTCTTAATTTATTCACGGCACAACTTGGCTGTGAGTCCTGGAGGACCTGCTTCCTGTCTTGCTCAACAGCCACAAAACGCTGGCAGACTAGGGTATGGGACTGAAAACTTAGGGGGAGGAGGACTGGAGTATCATGAAGAAGGTTACTACTGAGTCAGTGAACAGGAGCACTTCTCATTGCAGCATCTATTTGCAGGTCCCACTTCTTTCTCCTTAACATCTGAATCAGGTGAATCTGTGGAAGTGCTAAACTAGTTTCCTAAGTTTAGTGATGGGCTGGATGAGGGCTAATAAACTGAATATATTTTCTGACATAACCAGAGACTCAAGGTGATTCTGTGAC
Source organism: Podarcis cretensis (assembly GCF_951804945.1). NCBI lineage: Eukaryota > Metazoa > Chordata > Lepidosauria > Squamata > Lacertidae > Podarcis > Podarcis cretensis. Next base: position 24,665,175 of record NC_137181.1, read on the forward strand.
ATGGAGTATCCTTTACAAGCTATGGCTGGTCAACCAACAGCAGCCAGTCCTGGACAGGGATAGTCTAGCCATGGTTACCATATTCATGACCTAGTAACTTCTGGATTTAACTACTGCAATGCTATTGGACTAATGAAAGAAAAATATTTTGAAAAAGGTGTGTTATCTGTGGTCTTGTTTGCATGCTACTTTAAATCACATTTAAACTAAACTGTGGTTTAAAGGTGAACACACAGCTCACTTTTGCATTTCACTCCTCCCCTGTTGCTGCACTGGGAGGAGTTAACCATGATTTGGCTTAGTGCTATGTTTAAATCCCAGCCTGAGGTTTGTTTCCCTAAAACAAACCACGAGTGGTAAACCAAGAGCAGCAGGAACAGGAGAGGAGTAAAGCACCCACAATTTTAGCTCTATGCACCAGTAAGCCACATGTTCTACCTTAAACCATAGTTTAACTACTAACCATGATTTTTGCTTCCTATGCATGGATTATTGTGCCAGCAACAACAATGTCAATTTTGCTGTTATGCTGGGGTATATTAAAAGAATTTTCCAAATATGCTATGTCTCCTACCACTTAACACTATAACTTTATTTATTTTACTTCTATACTATCAGTTATGCTCAATTTATAAAAGCAGCAATTGCTCTGATTGGCCATAAATAATCTACAACACAACATCTGTCACAAACCAATTAATTCAGATAGTATGGCGAGTATATTTTGTGATTTTACAGGATATTAAAATATCCCCCCCTTCTTACTAGACATGACACTCATTATTGGTGAGGATGTATTAACTACTTACCTCTTCTTAACCTACTTTGAGCACCCCTTTTGCATTTTAAAAATTCTGTTTTTTAAAAAGATGTGGGAGTATACAACACCAGAACTAGTTTCCACTGAAGACAACAAAAGGGCCCATGACCCAAGAGACCTCATTATATACAACTTCATCATGTTTTTAATCTCACATGATTCTGAGTCTATACTGCAAGATTTTTAATTGGCTGTTGCATGCTGCCAGATAGAGCGTCTATGCTTCGATACAAAATCAGAAACACAGTACCACACACCATCAGCATTACGTGCCCCTGCTGTGAAAAACTTATGATATATTTACAAGCAGCTGAGCAACAACAGCACATCTTTTAGACCACTTTATGCTTTGATGCAGTTCTTATTAAATATTTCTAAGAGGACTTAATAATGTTTTTTCCTTTGTATCACACCATTTGTTGCTCTTTCCTTTACCCACAACCATTCTATCCATTTCTAAAGATAATTTTTGTTGGGCTGTATGCCCAATAGTTAGCAATAATTATTTAGCTACTTTGTCACTTGTTTTCAAGACCCAAAATAACATTAACAACCTCCACCCAATATCACTGAAATTATTCCATTGCATTAGTGCTATGTAATTATTTCACTAATTCTGAAAAGACAATGAATGCAATATATGATTTAGAAGCCATAAAATAAACTGAAGACCAGAGTTTAATACTTATACAAGGCATTTGCCTTACACTGGCACACTGGAAGATGAAAATGGAAATGTTGGGAGAGCAATGCTAATACTGTATATACACACAGGCCCTGCTTTCTGAACACAAAGCATTCCTAGAAAATCATTCGTTAGGCAAGTGATCGCATAACAAGCTGACAATTTCCCTTATTTCCTAAGAGAACATTTCTAATCTGTGATCTCTCTTCCGCCTCCCACCATGGTTTCTTCCTAAAACAGCTGCAGCCAATCAGCAAAAAGGAGACAAAGAAAAAAATGATTTGTCCAATCACTTCTACCCTGCTCTCTCCCCTACCTCCCTATACAGCGTCTGCCTCAAAATGACTGCCGTAAGCCAGCAAAGCACAAACAAGGAAGTGGGCAAAACCCAGTTGTTTGGGTATCTGTATCAGCTGTGTATGTGTTCCAAGAAGCAAATTTTTACATAACAAGTGGGCAGACAGTGAGAGCTGCATGTAGTGTTTAACAATGGCCATGGAACATGCATGACAGACAGAGTGACCATACTGGCTGGAGCTAACGTAGGCTGGAGGGCCATGGATTGCACACTCATGGTCTATGCCTTGAAAAACTGTATTAGAGTCAGGCTTTTCTAGCTATAGAAGAAGAAGAGTTTGGATTTGATAACCCGCTTTATCACTACCCTAAGGAGTCTCAAAGCGGCTAACATTCTCCTTTCCCTTCCTCCCCCATAACAAACACTCTGTGAGGTGAGTGGGGCTGAGAGACTTCAAGAAATGTGACTAGCCCAAGGTCACCCAGCAGCTGCATGTGGAGGAGCAGAGACGCGAACCTGGTTCACCAGATTACGAGACTACCGCTCTTAACCACAACATCACACTAGCTCTCCATGAAATATAGTCATGGACTGGTTGGACACAGGGGAATGGTGGGAGGAACCAGCTAGGGAACCACCAAGGGAAGAAGGCTCAGAACCTGGGGAGTGGTGTAGTGGGACAATGATGAGCGGTCAGAAGAACACCAGGAAGAGGAGGTGTTGGAAGATGAAAGGTAACAGGGCTTAGTGAGCTGGGAGAGTCTATGGCAGAAAGAAGTCAAGAATCAGGGACAGAATATGAAGCAGGCGAGTGGGAGGAGGGAGGCCAAGAGGCAAAGATGTGTCAGGGTGGTGAAGAGTCATGGGTGTCTGCCCCTTTTGCTGTGACAATCTCCCCTCCCCCTCTGTCTCCTTAGAACCAGAAGAGGGCTGAAAGAGGCAGAGCAGCAACAGGCTTCATGTAGGCGCAGCCTCTGATTGCTTGGAAAAAGCCTTAAAGAAGAGGGAATTTAATCGGCTGTGGGGAGGCAGGGACTTTCAGTCTCAGCAACTGATTTCATAAAGTAATACCCACAGGGCATGAGCTGCTGTACTCCTTAGGCTGACACTCAGTAAAGTCAGTGAAGACCATGTTTTTGTTAATAAAGAGTTAACTCCAGCTCAAACAGTGTAATTAACTGGCCGGCATGTTCTGTGACAACTATAAAGAACAAACAATTCAAGCCGAAATCAGTCTGTACCAGCTTTGCACTGCTCAGGAACTTTTAGAAACAATTTTTAGTGTGTGATTTTTAAGTGGAGAGTGTAATTTGAGAGTTTGGATCAGTTAAGTGAAAAATTGGGTGAAGTCATGTCAAGATCACATTTTGGTCTGCCATGCTGTTTCAGAGTGGTACCTGGCATCTAAACATTGACAAAGACTACCACCCTCACATAAAGCACCTCATGCCTATTTGATATCTAGAGAAGTGACTGAACCTGTGAGGGAAATGAGGCAAAGTCCTGTTTCACTCTTCCATCTTGACTCAAAATGGTGCCTGGCTTCCAAACATCCATGAAGACCACCGCTCCCACCTCAGATACCCTCATGTTGAGTTTGGCAAAGATATCTCAGAAGGTGGCCATACGTATGCCAAAAAAATGGGTGAAGTCACACCAAAGTCATTTTAGTTTACCACGCTGATTCAAAATGTGACTAACATTGCAACACTGATGAAAACCATTGCCCTGACCTCAAGAAGCCTTGGGCCAAATTTTGCAATGGTATCTCGAGAGGTGGGTGAACTTATAAATAACAGACAGACAGACCACTTTCCAAAATCCATAGAATATGTGTATTTTGATTAAGACAATAGATTTATGCATCATTAGCTATGTGTTGTAATTATTGCATTGATTGTTTATACAGTAAAGTGAAATACAACTTTATTTCTTCACAGACTTCTGGGTACATTCTCAACGTATTATTCTGGATGTTTTAAAAACAAATTGTTGCCACAGCTTGTATTTCCCTCATTTTCTTTCTGCTCATCCATCACTTCCAGGACATCCTTGTATTTAATTTTAGATACCCTTAAAAAGTTTTTTTTTAGCATACTCTTAACATTGCCATTATAAGAATGAGTTTGAAGTGATGGCATATGGTTACAAATGCATTCACTTTGCCCTACTCTGCGGCCTAAAACAGGTTATTGCCTTTGAGTCAGTGCCAGAAGAGCGTTAAGTGGAAAGACACTTTGGCCACATTTGCACATTATGCTAAAACATGAGGCTTCAAGCTTGCACTCACCCTCCCTCTCCCATATAGCTAGAGGAAGACTGGCAGCTTTTTAAGGAAAAATGAAAAAAGTCAGATTGCATGTGATCTGAACCAGGGATTGTGGTTTATAACAAACTCTGTTTAGTTTAACAAGCTAGCTTCAGAAATCAGGGTTTGAAGTTGTTTACTCTGAGTACTGATCAGAGTTTGCTCTAAGCCATAATGCCTGGTCTAGATGACAGGACCAGCTCAAATTCAGGGAAAGCTCAGGGAAGGAGTATAGAAGTTGCCATAATAGAAGATGATTAATCTTCTGGATTAATCCTGTTTGGACTTTCCTGCCCCTCTAATGAAGGTCACCAGAAAAGAATATAAAATAATATAAACGTTATTAATAGAATCCCTGCTTCCAATTTGTTTCAGACTACTTTTCTCTTCAGTGTTTCTGTTCACTCTTGTATTTTGGTAGGCCTGACTATACTTCTGTGATTCCTGGAGTTCTACTGTTCCTTACTTCTTTAGAGACTATTCTTTGGACCTTATTCTTGTAAGTTTTAAGCACAACCTATAAAGAGTTTGCCACAAAGCATCTAGCCGTCTTCTGGATCTTTTACAAGAAGAGGCAAATTGTTGCAAAGGGTAAAACCTGAAACAAAGTCACAACACAAGAAAGCAAATCAGCAAGTAAATAGTATATTACTAAATATAATACAAAGTGTTGATGTGTTTCATCTTATCAACTTGTACTAGTGGCCTTGTACAGGTATCCAAATTAAATATAATTTTTTCTTCAGGAGGAAATGCTATGAAAGGTTCTAAGCATGGGCATGAGTTTGAAACAGAGAAATTATTTACAGTTTCTAAATGAAATACCTATTCTACATAAATGCAACAGTATTACAAATGATGGTGCTCTACCTCCATCCTAGAACCAACTGTGGCTATTATGCAGGAGTCCACAAAGAAAAAGCACAGGCCACAATACACAAGGAAATTATATTTGTTCGGTATCAGTTTAAACCAATACAAAGTTAATCCATTAAGGAATCATGTATTTTTTTGAGGGGGGGGAAGCATTAGATATAAATTGATCTATCAGAAATATGAATACCTATTGCATTATTAGAGTTTTATTTGTTACATTTGTATTTTTATATTTGTATTTGTTACATTTGTTACTGGATCAGTAAAAACTATTTGAATTACATAAATTGTGAATCCCTTCATTGAAAGATAAAGTCCCCGTCTCTCCCCCCCCCCTTTATTTACATGACCTTTGCTTGTCTACTTTCAGGTCTAGACTATATACCGTAATTGCTTCGGTCAAAATATCCACTTTAAAAGCACAGTCTTTATTTAGACAGTAAGCTGCTTGAGGGAAAGGCTTTTCTTATTTGCCTGCATGATGATGACATTTATAGCTTAGAAGAGCAATATCAATATTATATAATAATGTAGATGGTAAGAGCAGATGACAGTCTATTTGTAAGAATGCAATGATGTATAGCCATTATTACATATTGAAAATACAGTTCTAGTCAGTTTATTTTGAACTTGTACAATCGTGAGTAGTTCTACTGTCAGGCGACAGACAAACCAATCCCCACAGAAGGTTGCCAGGAATGGACAAGACAAGGAAAAGTCTTTGCCATCTGCTTTTATTCAATATTCACAGAGAGGCTTGGGAATGTAGCCTCTCTGAATAATGATGTTGGCACAAGTAAATCTCCACCCCACTTTTCTCCCACTTCCTCATTCGTCAACAGCACCACCACTCCCTTTATGGTTGCTACTTAGGGTCATCTGTCACTGAGCTCTTATCTCTCCCACTTTCAAGGCCTGCCAGGTTCCGGGAGAAAGTGGGTCTGGAATGCATTCTAGTGATAACATGTCAGTCAGCTGCTGCTCCGGCTCTGCCTCCTCCTCCTCTCCCATTATTTCCCAACTCCCCCCCCCCCCATCTTCCTCTGAGCTGTGACCTCCCTCAACCCCCTGTTGTAATTATGTACTGCCTTCTTCTCTGGAAGGGTCAGGCTGGGGAGGCGGTCTCCACCATTACTCCTCTGTCCAGTCCCTAACATCTACATTTAAAATAAAATTGTTTGTATATCAAACATTTTGGTATATGTTAGATTTCACTTAACTGTTTGTGTTCTGGGATTTATTTTTGTAGATGTAAATTTTCATACAATCAAAATGACCAAGAGGCTATAGCAACTGCTCTATGGGAAAAGGCCATGACATCTGGGACTTTTTCATTTAGAGAAAAGACAATAAGGGTGTATAAAAATAAGAGGTATTTAAAGTTATTCGTGGTATGCAGAAAGTGGTTAGAGAAATTGTTTTCGGCTAGGCATAACACTGTTTCCAATGAAGAGGACATCCACTGAAGCTGAAAGGACAGACAAAAGAAAATACTTGACATAGTGCATAGTTAAACTATGGAACTTGCTCCCAAAGAAGGCGGTGATTGCCTTCAACTTGGATGATTTTACAAGAGGACAGCACAAATTCATGGATATAAGCTTATCAATGGCTACTGGCCACAATGGCTATGTTCTAAATCTACTGTTGAATTCCAGTTGCAGGGAATCAAAGGCATGGGAAGCACAGTTGCACCTAGATCTTGCTTTCAGGCTTCCCACAGGCATCTGGTTGAGAACAGAATGAGGCGCCAGATGAGTCTTTGCCTGATTCAGCAGGGCTCTTCTGATGTTCAACATGTGAGCATCCCAGGAAACATCGTCCTCACTCCAACTCAGTTGTGTTTCCCATCAGTGATATCACCACAAATGAGGCTGGGTGAAACACACACACACACACACACACACACACCTGCATTGTTTCATAAGATAAATTAGCAACTTACGAATGGACAAAATAGAAGTCAAACTGAAAAGGTTGTGACTAACTTTTTCCAGGTATAAGTACACATAATCCAATATTGCTTACCAATCCAACATTACTGATCATAACTCTTGCTACAAAATTTCTGATTATGTAGTATCACTCAAGGAAGGGGTCGGAGGAAAATATGGCAACAAAGCAGCAACAACCCATGGAAAGAATGAATGTGAGCAGCTACAACAATGCTGTAAAGGCAGTAGAAATGGCTTGGTGGCCATTCTGGTCATGTTCACAGGTCCCAACTTGAATAAAATATGGGGGGGGCAAGTAAGCATAATTAATCACAAGATGCGGTGCATGCACACCATTTGAATGGTAATGCCCATCAACTTGGGGGGGCCTGGTCCCCTAAAATATTTTAGGGGCAGCAGCAAAGGGACCTCAGCCCTTGGAGTTGGCTCCTATGATCCTATTGAAAGAATGTGTTCAACTCTAGTGAAGTTTCAGCAGAGTCCTAATTAGCACTGCATTTTTTTAGAGAGAGAGGCTGTTAGGATTTAAGCACAAGTTAAGTAAATGTGACAACTACCCTGCAAGAGACAAAAAGGAAGGGAAGGGAGACAGGCTTTTGAGTTTGCTCCTGTTTCAGCTGGATTTCTTTTGTGTGGGGGACGCTTGTTTGCTTAAGATATAAAGTTATTAATGGTTCTATTAGATTTATGAATGCTATGAAGTACTATGGTGACTGGCTGAAAAACAAGTAACAAATTAATTAATTAAATAAAAGCATATATCATTTTGTAAGGAAAGTAACAGATAGGTATTGGGAAATAGTTCTGTGGTCCTAGACTGTAATCCTGGGTTTTGGCCCCTGCTGCATCTCTGTTCACTTCTGTACTGGGAGAAATCTTAATTAAACAGGTTGCACTTTCCTACTTGTCCTTCATGACAGAGAAACAATTTGCTTCATTGGGCTTATGAGCTTTTACAAATGATCTTGGAAAGACTCACTTTGCCAGACATTTCAATGCTAGCAATCAATTTGCAGCAGTATTGTTTTCAGAATATGATAATCAACATGAAGTGTGTCAATAAATCCTTTGTATAGACATACTGAGCTATTGTCACACAGTGAAAACATTCACCCCAATTAGCAATTTCATATTTCATTTACTCTGCATTTTCAAAATAACTTAGCACCTTTTACAAAAATGACTGAATCAGAGATCTCACCACTGCCAACACTAGTCAACAATTATTCTGCTTTCTTTAAGAATGCAGAGGTGACATTTTTAACACTTTGATTAGAACTTGGTGTCCCCCCCTCCTTCTATTTCACCTTAAGCATAGGTTGAGCTTATTATTGGGTTTTATGATGCTCAGCATCTAAGGCCATGTCCAAGGATATGATGCTCAGTATCTAAGGCTATGGGACGTGGGTGGCGCTGTGGATAAAACCTCAGCGCCTAGGACTTGCCGATCGCATGGTCGGCGGTTCGAAAAGCACCCCCGGGTGCAAGTAGATAAATAGGGACCGCTTACCAGCGGGAAGGTAAACGGCGTTCCGTGTGCTGCGCTGGCTCACCAGATGCAGCTTTGTCACACTGGCCACGTGACCCGGAAGTGTCTGCGGACAGCGCTGGCTCCCGGCCTCTAGAGTGAGATGAGCGCACAACCCTAGAGTCTGGCAAGACTGGCCAGAACGAGCAGGGGTAACTTTACCTTTACCTTTATCTAAGGCCATGTCCACTATGGCAAGTTCTTAAAGAAATGGGAGTGCCGGATCACCTCATCTGTCTCCTGAGAAATCTCTATGTGGGACAAGAAGCTACAGTTAGAACTGGATATGGAACAACTGACTGGTTCAAAATTGGGAAAGGAGTACGACAAGGCTGCATTTTGTCTCCCTGCTTATTTAACTTATATGCAGAATTCATCATGCGAAAGGCTGGGCTGGATGAATCCCTAGCCGGAATTAAGATTGCCGGAAGAAATATCAACAACCTCAGATATGCAGATGACACAACCTTGATGGCAGAAAGTGAGGAGGAATTAAAGAACCTTTTATTGAGGGTGAAAGAGGAGAGTGCAAAATATGGTCTGAAGCTCAACATCAAAAAAATGAAGATCATGGCTACTGGTCCCATCACCTCCTGGCAAATAGAAGGGGAAGAAATGGAGGCAGTGAGAGATTTTACTTTCTTGGGCTCCATGATCACTGCAGATGGTGACAGCAGCCACGAAATTAAAAGATGCCTGCTTCTTGGGAGAAGGGCAATGACAGGCCTAGACAGCATCTTGAGAAGTAGAGACATCACCTTGCCAACAAAGGTCCGTATAGTTAAAGCTATGGTTTTCCCAGTAGTGATGTATGGAAGTGAGAGCTGGACCATAAAGAAGGCTGATCGCCGAAGAATTGATGCTTTTGAATTATGGTGCTGGAGGAGACTCTTGAGAGTCCCATGGACTGCAAGAAGATCAAACCTCTCCATTCTGAAGGAAATCAGCCCTGAGTGCTCACTGGAAGGACAGATTGTGAAGCTGAGGCTCCAGTACTTTGGCCACCTCATGAGAAGAGAAGACTCCCTGGAAAAGACCCTGATGTTGGGAAAGATTGAGGGCACAAGGAGAAGGGGACGACAGAGGACGAGATGGTTGGACGGTGTTCTCGAAGCTACAAACATGAGTCTGACCAAGCTGCAGGGGGCAGTGGAGGACAGGAGTGCCTGGCGTTCTCTGGTCCATGGGGTCACGAAGAGTCGGACACGACTAAACGACTAAACAACAACAAGGCCATGTCCACAATGGGAGCATTGCTGTGGTAGTATTTCCTTTAAATCGCTATATCCACACATAAGTGAATATCACATTATGCAACATATGAATGTATGGAGTAAGAGGTGCAGGAGAAATGGGTGGTGGTTTTTAGGTCAGGTGGATTGTTCCAGAGCACACTTCTCACACCCTCCCTCCCCCATAAATGAATGCACAGAATATTTTGGGAGTTGTTTTACCGTAGCATTTGCCTATCTCCTTTTAAAAAATATGTGTTCTGACTATATTTCTGTGACTGTCCAAGTTTCTCTTTGAAGCAATTTAATCTTTCCAGGCACCTTGCTTTCCCTTTGCCATGGATTGCTAAGCTATTTCTCACTTCTAACATGAATGGGTTGTTCACCACCTGTTTGCCCCTAAGTCTACCTTATGCTCCACTGTTCACCTCCAGCTAAAAGCATTCTAGAAACCCTCCTTTAAGCCAACAGTGAAGCCTGTGCATTCCTCTCCTGTGACACCACCACTATAATGTCTCACTACTTTCCTTTCCCTACCTTGGTGGCACCCTCTTGCCTATTCTTTGCCAACCACTATATTTTGGGGGTTTAGGTTGTCCTCCAGGTAACTCTTATATATGACAATCAATTACTTAGGGGTAAGCCTTAATGAAATAATTTGGACTTGCTTCTGAATAGACATGCATAGGATTTGGCTATCAGACTTGAAGTACTACACATTCAAGGAAGAGAATGAAAGAGGCAACATGATAATAGACATTTAGAATGTTACTTCTTTAAAGAGGAAAGAGATCAAAATGAGTTCTGCAGTATTTGTAAGCCTTTCCTTTATAGGCTCTGTAATTTTTATGATTCACTCTAAAGGCGCAACTATAATGTGATAATTGACTTTGGTTTTGGTGGCATCCTGTTTAAAAGAGTTGTATGGATCAATGTTTTTGCAATATGGTAGGACTGGATCCCTGATTCTTACACTACAGTCTGTGAGAGCACAGATGTATTCTGTAAGCTGATGGTGTTTTTTTGGGGGGGGGGTCTCTTTTGTAAAAAAAATCACGCTAATTCAAGAGGACTGAAATGTATCATTGAATGGTTGATCATCTGGTCTGATCAGTGGAGGTCAGGAAATGGAAAACGATTCCCGCCCCCCCAAAGACCCCTCCTGCCCTGCCTCCTTGCCAAAAGAGAAGGTGATGGTGGGGCAGAAAGATGCCAGACCAGTAAAGCAGGTAAGGCTACTCCTTCAATCAAAGTTTGTATAGCACATTGTTTGACAGTGCCATCAAACGTAGCAAAGTGACAGTTCAATAAAAAATAATAATCACAAAATATATTTTGAAAAAATTGCTTGAAGAGCAGAAATTACCAGAGAACAATGGGCTGATGATGGCATGATGTTGTGCACAAGTGAGATATTGCAATAACAGTAAAGAAAATATGGCATGAATGGACCCTAAATCCTCTCTGACTAGAAATCCAAAGAGGAAAAACATATAACAGACCTAACTGGGAAGGTATCGAAAGCTCAAAGATAGCTACTTCATAAATTACAATGATATATTCATATGCTATATTTGAATAATTTCTTAAGGAATAATAAGTAATACCAGGTTTTGCTGGCCATTAAATTTATTCTTAAAGAAACTGAAAACTGACACTGTTACTTAATTATTTCAGTGGTGTAAGTGCAATTTCATTTACACAATGAAGTAACCTAGGATTTTTCTGCAGGGAATGTTTCATCTGCATGCACTTGGCTTCAATCTGTGATGGTCATACATGCATTTGCAGTACAGAAGAATAGAAATTTTAGGTTACAGTTTAGTGTAACTCAATGCCTGGATATTCTTTCATCAACAAAAATGTATTTATTTTTATTTCTTTAAAAATAAAAGTTTTTTTAAAGTTTTTTTTTTAAGTTCCTACTCATGTCTTTTTTAAAAAAAGTTCCTATTTATGTCTTGTTACATTTTTGCAAGACCAGCTAGTTCGGTTCTCCATTTGTCTAAACAGGCTCTATCCATTTGGCACTTCAGAACTGAATCAATTCAGAATTTGTACATTAGAAAAGGCTAGTATGTTTTGCATTTTGCATAATATTCTTCACTATTTATTTTTGTTTTGAGATACTAAGTAGAAAAGCACTGATTTGTTACTATATCCCAAGGGTATGGTATGTAGAAAATCAAACAGAAGTTTCATGCTTGAAGTATGGCTTGTTTCCATACTAAAATAGGCATGTGGCACAGCAGATATAAATAGATTTCCGTTTACTATTAGTGGATTATAATTTAGGACTTCAAGATGGAACTGTGTGAACCAAGCCTTACAATACAAGAATAAAATAAATATATTTGCACTTGATGACAGAACACTGTTCAACAACAGTAGTCAGAGGCATAGTTATATCAGAAAGAATTATCAAGTAAGATATTTTATGCTGGTCTTTTATTATAAAATAACTCTTTCACGTAGTTTTAAAACTATATACTGTATGTACAATTGCACTGTGCTTAAGATGATGAAGATTCTGACAGAATTATGAAGATTCTGACAGAATTATGAGCATTCCAACCACCCAGGGAACAAAGCTGCCATAATGTCTGTAGTTCTCTGAAGAAATGGAAAGCTGTCCACTTGTTCCTAATGACAGGAATAGCTTTGTACCTCACTTTTGCATCAACCTATGCCTAAGGCCAGCTTCTAAAGACCTATTAAAAACTTTTCTATTCTGCCAGGCCTATGCAGGCAGTTAAGAACATATGCTTCCACAATGGTCAATTTTTTTTTAATTTTTTTATTTTTGGAAGTGAGAGCTGGACCATAAAGAAGGCTGATCACCGAAGAATTGATGCTTTTGAATTATGGTGCTGAAGAAGACTCTTGAGAGTCCCATGGACTGCAAGAAGGTCAAACTGATCCATTCTTAAGGAAATCAGCCCTGAGTGTTCACTGGAAGGACAGATCCTGAAGCTGAGGCTCCAGTACTTTGGCCACCTCATGAGAAGAGAAGACTCCCTGGAAAAGACCTTGATGCTGGGAAAGATGGAGGGCACAAGGAGAAGGGGACGACAGAGGACGAGATGGTTGGACAGTGTTCTCGAAGCTACCAGCATGAGTTTGACCAAACTGCGGGAGGCAGTGGAAGACAGGAGTGCTTGGCGTGCTCTGGTCCATGGGGTCACGAAGAGTCGGACACGACTAAACGACTAAACAACAATGGTTTTTTGTATTATGTGGTGTAATGTTTTCTTGCTGTAAACGGCATATATGAGAGACACGGCAGTATACTAATATTTTTATAACTAAAATAATATAAGGCACCACAATCACCAACACATTAGCACTCATTAAGATTAAATATCTTCATCCAAATTATGCACCAAGAACCACTTTGCACCTCCACACCTTTGTACTCATTGCATAGCAAATGACAAAGGCTAAAGTCACCCTGATATGGATTAGGGGCCCTGAACTGGCAATACATCTTTAAAAAAACCGCACTTAATGTCATAGATATGAAACAAAGTATCATCTATTTTGGTCCCTAACCGATACAATAAAGCTTCTGCACACTATTAAACTTGCAGAACTGCCCCATAATATTGCAGCTAATGTGAAAGCCCTTGCTGGAAAGGAAGATAACTCTATCACTGCATTTGCATGACACACTACCATGGTTTAATAGAGGGTTTGGGAACCTCTCCCCAATAACTAGCAGGCTAAACCTGTCAATCATTTGACATCATAATGACCGCTCCCTGCCTAAAACGGGGGGCGCCCTTTGCGTGGACGCGCACAGCCCCTAGATCTGGAGTGGCTCCAACAGCATAGGCTTGGCTTTGCCTTCCCTCAGGTGGGATACCTGGAGGTCTCCGCCTACCTCAGTCAGTTGTCCAATCCCACCTGGGGGAAGCGTTGCCAAGGAGACCAGGCCAGGTAGGGGAGGGATTACCTGCCCACACAACAGAGGGAGGATCTTACCTGGGAATCCTCACTTGGCTCCAGAGCTTCTCCCACCCTACCCACCCTCAGTTAATGTCTTATTTTGCAGGTTAACTTTTCTTCACAGGTTTTGCAGGTTAACTTTTCTTCACAGGTATGCAGGCGCTGCTACGTTAAGGTTGCTGTTAAAGGGCCGGAAAGGAATTTCCCTGCATTGGCAGGTTTCGCCTTTCCCGTAGCAAAACGTCACAACTTTGGCATTATCAGGCCTTGGGCGGAATCCTTTAGTCCATCTTCCTCTTTGCCGCGGCGATACCAGGGTTCCCCGTTAAAGGGGTTTCTGAAGGGAGGCTTTGACCGTACGCCGAAAGGTCGTCATTGCTCTCCCCTGCGGCGGCGTAACGGGGGCGGCTATCTCTGCTTGAACATATGTTCTCCAGAGCCGGCCCATCCCCCCCCCCACTGGATAACCCTGATGCTCCCTAGGTCCCTGGCTGGGGACTGAGGAGGGAGAACGCCCAATGCCTGAGCCAAGGTCTACCCACATTTGAAATTTAATAAAGTTGTGGCCAATTTAATCCCATAGCATGTTGTCCTGAGTCGTTATTCCACATGACGGGGGGGACTGCGCGGGATCTGGGGACTCCGCCTGTCCGCGCAATGATGTCAGGTGATGCTTTGCCTTGAATCCCCAGCTGGAGGGACTTCGAAGTGCTATCAAACATCTGCAAAACTTTAGCACTACAAAGACATGCCTGTGAAAGTTTTGGGCTTGAACATTCCCCACTTAATTTGAGTGTGAGTGCAACCTGTGTGTACCTTGGAGCCTGTGAAATGATAACTTTTTTCTATATTTGTCAATTATATTCTGTTTTAATTCCTAGCTATGCTTTGTATATGTATTTTCTGCCTGGCTAGATTGTGTGATTTTATTTAGCAAATAGGTTTTACTTAGCAAATAGAATTGTTCAAGTTAAGAAAATTATGGAACAAATAATTAATATAGGTTAATAAATACACATGAGGATATTGTTGCTTTTTCCTCTGGGTATTTCAGTTAACAGATTTGGCTTTTATACACTGCATTTATCCACTCTCTCTAATATGAATTTGGCTGGTGTGTGCTGGCAGGACTGCAGCCAAAAGCAGAAAAATCCAGAAAGCCCTCCCTTGCCAAATACAACCTAAGGAGGAACTCCCTCCTAAACTGAGATCTGAGCATGCTATGTGGTCACAGTATACAGAACATGTGATCGGGGAAAGTATGAGGTGGATGGCTGGAACCCTGAGCTAGAGCGTTCCAATATACAGCATACTATTGCAAGTCCAATTTGTGTGGTTCTAATGACAAACTTTTGCCTTGTTTTTTTTTTTTTTTAAATATCATCCCACCTTTCTCCCAATGCAGGACCTAAGGCAGCTCACAGCATAAATGAAAACAGATACAACAACAAAAACACACACAATGAATTTATTATAAATAACCCTCTTAAAAACAGCACTGAAAACACTTTAAACCATTTAAAGGCACCAAAAAATGAAGATTCAGTAGAGGAAGACTTAAGTGAATGTAGAATAGATGCAGGAATGACCACAGAGCAAGGGGACTATAAAAAAGCAAGTTTAGTTAGAAGTTTAAGAGAAATTGAAAGACGATATTCTAGACAAAAGCAATGAAGAGTGATATTAGCATTAATATATTATACTAAGAAAGAAAGAAGCTAGATTCAAATTCTACAATATATTAGTCTGAGCCTCAGTACAAACAACTAAATACATCTGTGCTGCAATACTGGTTTGGATTTGACAATAGTCATAGTACGAGTTCATCACTGAAATCAAAGAAACTTAAGCTATGTTGCATAGAGTTCAACTATTCTAAATATGATTAAATATGGATCCAATAAATTCACTTGTAAACACCTGCAGTATCTGCCCCACTGATTATGCAGAATGGTATGCGTTATAAAAGCAAACTATAACTTAACCGTTTAAGCAAACCTTGACCTCTATATATTTTATATAAATAACATGACTGCACTCTAGCCTTAATTCTGTACACAGGATTAACCTTCTCAAACAATGTAACACAACAGAAGAAAGTCCTGGCTTAGAGTCTGATCCTCCAAATGCAATATCCATTAAAATAAAGAAACAAACCATAGAGGCAAACTGCTAACTGAGTAGAAGCTGTAACATCATATTTCTATGGTTCCAGATTACTTTTGTTCTTACCAAAATTTAATAATGTTCACATATGTGTATGTTTATACAGAATTATGTTTTGCTAATTCTTAATTATTTTAATTCCCCACCCTCCACAACAGAGGATTGTTATTTCCACTGTCTGGTGTTCGAAACACAGTAGTGACATAATGAAGGGGAGGGGTGTGAATGGGAAAGATATGCATGTCATAAGGAACAGAGATCAACAGTTACATAAACAGATTAATGTCCCTTTCAGGGACTATGGAACTCATGCTCCAGTCCATCTATTTCATCTCACCTCAGTGCAATGAACAACCACAGACTTTCTCTTTCCCATACTTAGCTAATTTGTAATTTAGTTACCAATTCAGCACTTAACATTATGGAATGCTTGTAGAAACGTTAACAAGAGGTATGGTACATAAACACGCAGCCTTATAAGCGCACATCAAATATGCCAGCCACTGTAACCCTATCCTCGGATTTTGGTCCCAGCTAACTGTCATTACTGTACACTTCAGTAAAATGATTGTATATAGAGTCCAAGCGTAAATATTTAGTGTTGGTAGTTACTATTTTTAGAACTTCTAATCCATGCTTCTCCTGCACCATCTGCCATATGTTGCCAAAATAATGATGCTGGGAGAGGTACTGTCTAAATAGTATAAATGTTATTTAACAATAAAAAAATATTATCTGCTTTTTGAAGAACTTGAAACTTCCATTGATTTCCCTTAGCACTCTTCCTTTTTGTTCAGCAGCTATAAAATCAAGGTGAAGGAATGCTGAATTAATTATATATCCTTGCTTACAAGCCATGTCCCTTGGCTGACAGGGAATAAGGGGATGTTGATTAGCTGACTGTTCAGTGGCCTTCAGGTTCCAGCAATCAATATGGTTCCTGTTCTGCTTTCTGGAAGCAGGAAGCCACTGCAAGCCTGACCTACTTAAGATCCTCTCAGGATCTTGAAAAAGGTCTGGAAGCGTGACATTTCCAGGTAAGAGCAACAACACTATCCTAGCCTGAAGTGAATGCAGATAAGGATTCAGGCCAATGAATGCCCCATTGGAAGATAAACAACTTTCCCCCTCATATGCTGCAACCTCTGCTATAGATATGTACTTTGCAAGACTGTAGCACACTGGGAGGAAGATCTGCACATGTACAGATCCCTGCTGTAGAATGTGGTTATTGTTAGCAGCAAATTCCATCACTATCCGTGCTCTCTCACATGTGCAGAACCATCTCATCTTGTACTACACATGTCATTCTTTTAATGAAATAAATACCTAGATATAGCAGCAATATGCAGTAACTGATGCGGCACTATTCTCTCAGTGAGAATATTCTTTCTAAGCAGTGTATGTTATACAGTACTGAGGAAGAACAATCAAGGGGCCAAGAGGCAACTGCTGATTTTATGTCTAAATATATTCATTTAAGCAGTGACCAGAGGTACTTCAAAGGTAAGAAAATATGTACTAGACACTAACAAGGAAAGGATAGACATAGCCACTGCCCTACTACACTACATATTGTGAAGATATGACAGATACTAGGCCAGGGTTGCTGGATTACTACAGAGTAAATGCCATACAAAAGGGGATATATGCATTAGCTCTGAAACAACTGAAAATAAAAATATGTATTGCATATTATGTGATATGGCATCGTCTTTGTGAAATACCACAAAGTGTTTTATTTTTGACAGCAGGCTGTGTGTGGACACGATTATATAATAGTGTGAGACTGAGTTTAAAATAGGTCATCATTACTTACTCTAGAATTGGGTCCCAAAATAGCTAACGAAAACAACATGCTACACAGATATCTTTATTTACTACAATTCTTAATTAGCAATATGCATTTAGAAGAACATTTTTGGTAACCTACTTGTACTTACCCAGGACACATTTTTACCCTTGGGTGTCTTTAGCATGGCAACATGCAGTGCTGAGATGGCCAACAACAGTCCCACCAGCATGTGAAATCTGATGGAGGGGTAATCCAAGTCTCTCTGTTACCCAAATGTATAAAGTCCCTTAGCCAAGATGATACAGGCGCAGTGAGTATCATGCAAGGAAACAATTAAAAAAGCCATTTTTCTCCTTAGTGTTTCATCCAGCCAGAAATAAAGAAAAAATGAGAAACGCTCACAGAAAGAAAAAAATCTGTACTTTCGCTATATACAAAAAGTTGACGAAATGGTCAAAAAATCTAAATCAAAAGCACGCAATATTGAAGTGCAGTTGTCCTCCTTTAGCTCTAAAAATGCTTCACCCGATTAATAAAAGCTTTGAGGCTAGAGCTTACCCGAGAATTAAGAAATAAATACTGAGACTGAGATCAAGTAGCCTTCAGAAGACCTTGAAGAGTTTGGTTTCCGGTAGCATTGATTAAGATTTGCTATGCTTGAATATTTCTGAACTCCAGGAATCTACTGACATATAAAAAGAATTAAGATCTCAGTTTCCATAAATAATGTATAGAAGCAGGTACACTGTATATACCTGTTGCTACCTTCTGCGCATTCTCCCTACCCAGCGGCTGCTGCTGCTGCTGATTCAGAGCCTCATAGTGCACCTGTTGTTGATGTATCTCCACTGTGAAAAGACTGGTAACCTAACAACCAATCAGCATTTGTTTAAAGAGAAGCCCTAGAAGGGAGAACAAAAAC
Organism: Podarcis cretensis; assembly: GCF_951804945.1. Taxonomy (NCBI): domain Eukaryota; kingdom Metazoa; phylum Chordata; class Lepidosauria; order Squamata; family Lacertidae; genus Podarcis; species Podarcis cretensis. The sequence continues at coordinate 24,683,708 of NC_137181.1, forward strand.
TGAAAGATCAGACTCCCTGCTTCTTTCCTTTTGTATCTCTGTCCTTCTGTCCCTTTACTTTTACCTCTTGTCAATCTAGATTACCAAAGCCGATCCAGGCTAAATTTTGCAACTATCAGTAGTGATTAGCGTGAGCTGATTGAAATCGGATTATACAAGAAGACCTCTGCCTTCTCACTCAGCAAACAGGCCAGTACCATTTGAAAACCATTTATGCTTCACCTCACAACATTACTGCATTTGGAACAATCCATTTTCAGAGTCATGGGCAAGCTAGATTTGTGGTTTCTTTTAAAGAGAAAGACAAAAATACATCTGAATTGTCTTCTAGTTGGAACACTTCAGCAGCTTCTGAAGATTTACAAGGAAGCATTGAAAATCAAAACACACTGCAGAATTTAAATGTTTTGCATTTTGTCACTAATATTCTAAGGGCTTTGAGTACATGATTTAAAGCATTATCTCCCTGAGAGATTGAAGTGATTATTTACTAGTTTGTAAATGATTAGGACTATATGCTTTAATATGTATTCTTTGAAAAAAATTACTCATTATTTAAAGGTTCCGAACGTTACATTACTAACCCAAATAAAATACACATTAACAACAATTTCAGTAACTTTGGATAAAACAGTTCTAATGTTGCAAAATTGTGAAAGTAATTCTAGTTTCTCATTTACTTCAACGGGAAGCAAGTAAACATGACTATAGAATGTAATGAAACAATGTGTGTGGTATAATATACTGTATATGTCATTTACCACAGCTGCATTTTTAATTGTGCACTTTTAATTGTACAATTTGTAAGCAGACCTATAGGGGGTTATTTCTAGGACATTGCCCTAAATTGTCACCTGTACAATTTCCCCAAATTTCAGCTTGGGTATGATTTTCCTTCTGGAAACAAACAAACAAACCAAAAAAAAAAAAAAAACACCATGTGTGACAAAGTATCCCAGGAATGCATTGGATTTTGCCATTAGGGTATGTTTATTACCCCAGCCAATGGTTTTATGAGTCAATAGTACCCCACACTCATTCAAACCCTTTTGCAAATTGAATTTTTGCCGAGTGTCACAAAAACTTCACTGTGGCCCAGCAAAACCATGGTTTGTTTGCGTGTTGTTTTTTGCTTTTTGCATTGTAGCTATTTCCACACTGAGCAGTACTTGTTATTTCTGCTTTGGGGATCATTTTGACCCCAGTTGGAACCACATATGTTTCCATATGATACACCCCCCATTTCAGAAGGTAGCAAGACTTAATGACAATTCTCAATCTCTGTTTACAGGAAGGTAACTACAAAATTGTTGTTGATGTTTGCTCTCAGGCATCTTTATAACCTCAACAATTTAAAACCTAGGCCAGAGAGCAGCTAAGAAACCAATGCCACACCTTAATGGTTCTGGACAAAACATTACATTAGATAGCTAATTTTCTGATTAACTGGTTAAAAAAAAAAGTTATGTAAAAAGTGACTGGCTTGCAAAAAAAAATAATAATAATAAAAAATAGTTCCTAACCACTACATGCATGTGTCAGGATCATAAAAACCTGCAGATTTCACTCTGTGCAGAGAAAATGCAATATATAAAATAAGATCATTGTTAGAAAACAAAGACGACACAGGTGTGCAAAAGAGTCCTAGTAATCCTGAATAACAAGCCAAGGTGATTGCTTGGGAGGGGTCTGAGGTACCTATGAGGCAAGGTGGGCTTTTACAATATGAGCACAAGTCAAAGCTGAGACCCTTGAATAACTTCACGTGACTCAGCAATTCAGACATTCTAAAAAGTTGAGGACAAGTATCTGTGAAAAACTATGTGTCTACGTTTTACTGTCAATATCAGGATGTGGTGGGTGGAAGGTGAGGAAAAAGCTTTGCAAAATCCAAACTTTAGTATCTAGGTTAAGGGAAACCATTGACTTGGGTTCCATAACATAAGGTGTTATTGAAGAAAATGTATATTTATATATGTAAGAAAATATACACAAAGAAACTCCGGGAGTGGGGAGGAAGACTGACAGCTCCAGCTTGTAATCAAAGGGAATGATTTTAGCAGCACTGTCCAGTCCCAGGGCTTTGGGGGAGGAAGAAGAGACAGTTTTGCAAGAGCAAACCGAAGCTTAAGGAAGATGCCAGGATGGAGAGGGAATAGGTCAGCAGGAGACCTGTGCTGTGACTGACAGCTCAAACTTGTGCTCAGCAGAAGAGTTCCTGGGCCAATTTGTACGTGATTTGGCAAGTCTGCAGTTGTCAGAGCAACTGACCATAAGACACTAAGCGGGGTTAAGTGAATATTTTTCTTAGCTACTCCATAAGGAAGCTCTTACAAGAAAACCACTGCAGTTATTCTTCTGAAAAAGTTTTGTACAGCTGATGCCCTCAGATGGGGGAACCTTGCTTGCAAATTTCATTGAATGTCATCCTAAATAAGGTAGGAATTTTTATTCCTATTATTTTTATTAACAATTTAGTGGTATTAGCACAAAAGTTCCTAGACCCGTTTTGCCTATAATTTGGAAGGCTTTATGCACTCTGTAGGGGTATATATGCCTGCAGATTTCATCTACTTGTCAAAAGTGAGGAAAGTTATAGCCCCTTTTGATGTCCCAAGACTGAAGGGGAGGATGACAAAGCAGACTTGGATGGACAAATTGAATTGGGCATCCCACAAAGCACCCTGGACTGAGACAATCTATTTTACAAAACTGGTTCCAAACTGAGTCATGTGCTCATATTGTTAAAGAAAATACTGTTATTAAAAACAAGTGCAGGCAGCCTTTCTATTTAAGATTTTCGCTGTCCCACGCTGCGTACCTTATGCAGCCCTGTGTTTAGAGGGAGGCCAACATAAGCTAGAGACAGTTGCCTGGACGAGTTTTCTTTTATACTGGCTAAACAATTGTTTTTCAGCAGACAAAGATACTTTACTTAGCGAAGTTCTGTCAGACTCCTTCCCTTCCCCAGGGCTACAACTGTTTTGCACAAAGATATGGCAACTCAGGCTTTCATAGGATCTCCTGGGTACTGCGGCTTTCCCAATCGCCAAGGCCATGTTAAAAACTAGGGTGTGGGACATAGATCGCCAGGAACTAATCTCAGCTGTGGAAAAAACACGTTCCCCTCTTTATTTTCAACTCTCTTGGGCACAGCAATTTAACCTTAATTATTTACTATTTTTGTTTAACCTGCAAGAAAGAAGGGCTTTTTCGCTGGTTAGGTTCAATTCTAATCCTTCTAACCTTCTTTGGGGTAGGTTTGCGGGTATGGCAAAAGGAGATAGGATCTGCCCATGCAATGCCCACCTGGTGGAAACTCTAGCTCACATGGTCCTTAAATGTAAAATGTATGATGATCTCCGCCAACAATTTCTAGACCATCTATGTATTCCAACATGGAAACCAGAGACAGAGGTTATACACTTCTTATTACAGGGGAGAGACCAGGAGCTCACCAAGACAGTAGCTAAGTTCCTCTGTTTGATTTTTTTGTTGCCAAAGTATGCTACAGGATCCTGCCCTTGCTGGAGACCCACAGAGATGAAATAGATTGCTTGCCTCTTCTTCCCTTTGACAAGTTACTGTACTGTTGAAATGGTGACGAGATCGCACTGGCCTATTTATTCTGAATGTTTGTATGTGATGCCAATAAAGGTTTGATGATGATTAAAAATCATCCAATGAACAGGCCATTGGGATCTGGATGAGAAATGTTCTAGTCAGAATTCTAAGACATCACTGTAAATCCCTTGAGTACTCATCCACAGATGTACTGCCTGCTCTCCTTGGAGTGTTATTTACCCACATTGAAACAAACAAACAAACAAACAAACAAACAAACAAACAAACCAGAAATTCTCTCAAACTTCCTTCCTCATAATCCAGAAGTGTCAGCACTTTTTGTTTTCAGAAAAGATTAAGACACTTTTAAGTCCTGTACTAAAAAAATGAAGGACAGTAATTCTTATTTCTTCAATTCATAATGATGCAGAAATCTCATACAATGGTTATTCTACATTAGAAGACTAAAGATGGCATAGTTAAGTGTTTCCCATCTGGGGGCCATATGGCCCCCCGGTGGGGTCTAGGATATTCCAGAGGGGGCACAGGTAAAAATTGTGTAAATGGGGGGCCACAGCATGAGGCTAGGGTCCATAGAGGGAAGTGAGAAGTGAAGGGGGGAAATCATTTTTTTAAAAAAATCCTGATTGGCTGGCTATCCACTTCGTCAATCACAAGCGGGTAAGGGGGCAGCCCACCAGGGCCTAGCGCTCCTTTTTGCCATGTATGTTTTCTTGGAGCAGTCCTGGTTTGTTTCCAGTGGAAGAGGGCAATTGCTCCTGTTTTGAACAGTAGAGCCCACAATCCAGAATTCCCAGGTCAGGTAAGTGCAGTAATGGGGTGGCAATGGGTTGTGCTGGGCGAGTCAGAGCTGCTTGTTGCTGCCTCCAGTGCTGGGCCGGTGGCAGCCTAGGCCTGACTTTGCAAGGTGCAGAGTGCAATACACCCCAGCACCTAGTGGATCAGGGCCTTTGGATATTGCAGTGTCGGCCCGGCTCTGCTAGGCGCAGGGTGAAATCTGACCCAGCGCCTAGCCGAGCAGGGTTTTCTGGTGCTGCTCACTTGCATCTAGTAAATAACTGTCTACTCAGAAGAAAGCCACATTGAGTTCAGTGGGCCTTACTCCAGGAAAGGGGGGGGGGGGTATAGTGTTTTATCTAGGCTGCCAGAGCTCCTCTGGATGACAATATCTTTTCGCACCAGGTCAATGAGGACCACTTGCTTTTTAAAATTCTCCCATATATACAAAACTTCCTGTGCACCTTTTGCTGGTTCAGATGGAACTTACATCATGGAAAGATGTTGAATTTAAACCAGAATCTTTTGATGGGGGAAATTATCTCAGGATTTGAATTTATGTGATAATGTGTTAACCAAGCAAAGAAGGAACAGGCCTACACAACTTCTGAACCACAAAACTGAATACAGATACTAGATCATTACTCATATAAGAAAATCCACCGGGGCAGGCCAGAATACATGATTGCTGGTTGCATTTTGAGACTTATCATTCACACATTTGCTCAGTGTGCTATTATGAAAAGTTTGGACTATATTTATATTATCCAGATACATTCATTGTGGGTTCCTTGTCCAATGTGGAAGTCTCAATGTGGAATTTTGAACAGCTTTCATACTCTTCTACTGGTAAAAATCAATACCAGTCTTCTTAATGCTGCTTAAATTATACAGTTTCATCAATATGAAAAAAGTATTAAATTAAGATAATGGTTTTGTTTGAAAAGTGCCCTAGAGTCTCTTTATAATATCCAAATGAACTCACTATTTGTTAGCTTTTGCTTCCAGCAGTTAAATTTTCTGCATGATTACCCATAAATAAAAAGGTAAAGGTAAAGGGACACCTGGCCATTAGGTCCAGTCTTGGCTGACTCTGGGGTTGCGGCACTCATCTCGCTGTATTGGCCGAGGGAGCCGGCATACAGCTTCCAGGTCATGTGGCCAGCATGACTAAGCCGCTTCTGGTGAACCAGAGCAGCGCACGGAAACACCGTTTACCTTCCCGCCGGCGCAGTACCTAGTTATCTACTTGCACTTTGACGTGCTTTCGAACTGCTAGGTTGTCAGGAGCAGGGGCCAAGCAACGGGAGCTCACCCCGTCGTGGGGATTCGAACCGCCGACCTTCTGATCGGCAAGTCCTAGGCTCTGTGGTTTACTTTTGCAGCCTTACTTTTTAGGGTGGGGGTGGGAGGAATCCTTAGTATTGAGGTGTTATACTTCTCATCCCTATTTGTATTCATATTGTCCAGTGGGCAGTGGGCTTTTAAAGAGTCTATGGATTGTGACAATAAGTTTATATTTGCTTTCTCTTCTAGTTTTTGATTACGCACATATGTCCTTTAATTGCAACCTTATACATTAACAATCAGAACACAAATCAATTACCCAGCTTTGAACAATGATACTGGACTATTATGGGACATAAAAACATAGGCAGAAGTAACTTGCATACAGGAAAGCTGTGCGTTCGACTCTACAATTCAGTTTAGCTGGGTTTACATAAGGAATTCAACTCATCAAATTCACAGAAGTAAAAAAGAACAATACAAAATACACAGAAAGAATATAATCACCAAAGTAGTATTTTGGCAAGCACAACATCTTAATGTAATAGTACAAGGAGTGCCATATACCCAGATGATCAAGGCACAATGGAGCACTGTTTTAACACTGAGTCAGAAGAAAGAATTGTGTATCATCAATTTCATAGCTGCCAGTACCCTTGAGTTTCCTTGAATATCTCCAGTCCAAAATTGGATTAAGGCTGATACGACTCACCTTCATTCAATATATAACCCAGTATCTTTTTCAAGCCTCCCAAAAAGCAGACATTAAACTTGATCTGGGTTTCTAAATAATGTTATAGTAGTTTGTAAAATATGATAGAAAGGGGGCAATTCCTATCAGGATTCCGTCTCACTTTCTGTCCACCAGGTACTCCGTCAAGTGTATATACTTGGTGATGCGTGCCTGGGGCAAGATAAAGATTTATTGCATACCATTTACTCCCCAGAATGGTGATCCTGAGAGACTCTCAACATCTGTACCAATGTCCCCTTGTCTGATGCATCTCAAGGCCTTATAGCACCAGGAAGAATCCTAACTTTTCTACCACTTTTGCATCAGCCAGCAGTTGTTTGCAGTATTGAGGGGCCTTTTACAGCTGAGTCCAGAGAGAGAGAGAGAGAGAAAGAGAGAGAGAGAGAGAGAGAGAGAGAGAGAGAGAGAGAGAGAGGAGTATTCAGAAACTTATTACAATCAATTTCTGAAACACTTTGGTGACAAAAACATTTGTATCCGTTCCAATCTGGACTCCCGTGTACAACAACTTGGGAGCTTCTATCATGTACCCTCAACTCAGGTTTCTATGAATACCCTTCAGGTTGTTGAAGAAAGGGGATCACATACACACTCAACTCTTGCCATCCTGGCTGCTTAAAAAGGTCAGGTCAGGGTTATCTAGCTGGACAATAGAATATTAATGCCTCTTTGAAAGCAGGTCTTGTTCTAAAGGAAACCTTAGTGTAATCTTTTCTTTAAAAAATAGCTACACAACCATCTGATTTAAATAACCACCGCCTCATTTCTAACATTCCATTCCTAGGACACTGACTTGTTACGGCAATCTAGTTAGAAATTTTATTTGATGAAACTAATCGTTGATCTCTTTCAGACTGGTTTTCAACATGTCTCTGGAACAGAAACTGTTTGCTGACCTCTGGAGCATCCATCAGGAGACACATAGGGGGATGGACTGCAAGAAGATCAAACCTATCCATTCTTAAGGAAATCAGCCCTGAGTGCTCACTGGAAGGACAGATCCTGAAGCTGAGACTCCAATACTTTGGCCACCTCATGAGAAGAGAAGACTCCCTGGAAAAAACCCTGATGTTGGGAAAGATGGAGGGCACAAGGAGAAGGGGACGACAGAGGACGAGATGGTTGGACAGTGTTCTCGAAGCTACCAGCATGAGTTTGACCAAACTGCGGGAGGCAGTGGAAGACAGGAGTGCCTGGCGTGCTCTGGTCCATGGGGTCACGAAGAGTCGGACACGACTAAACGACTAAACAACAACAAAGTTAGAAGAGAACCCGAGATTCAGTCCAACCCACTGCAATGTAGGAATCTCAAGAAAAGCATCCATGACAGATGGCCATCCAATTTCTGCTTTAAAACCTCCAAGGAAGAAGAGTCCACCATATTTTGAGGATGTGCATTCCACTGTCAAACATCTCTTCCTGTCAAAAAGTTTTTCATGATGCTTAGTCAGAATCTCCTCTCTCGTAACTTGAAGCCATTGGTTAAGGTCCTACCCTCCGAAGCAGGAGAAAACAAGCTTGTTCCATCTTCCATGTGACAACACTTTAGATATTTGAAGATGGCTTTCATATCTCCTCTCAATCTTCTTCTTTCCAGGAGGAACTCAATACTCCAGGTGCGGTCTGTTCCAAGGCAGAATAGAGGGGTACTTTGACTAGACTGTTGATGTAGCCTAGAGCAGCATTAGCTTTTTTTGCTGCTTCATCACACTGTTGACTCATGTTAAGCTTGTGGTGTACTAAAACCCTTCTTTTTTCCCCTTTTTGAAGATGGGGACAACATTTGCCCACCTCCAGTCTGCAGAGACCTCACCTGTTCTCCAAGAATTCTCAACGATTAGATAGACACTCTGAGATTACATCTACAAGCTCAGCAGGCCCTGGAGATTTGAATTCATTTAAAGTAGATAAGTATTCCCTTACCACCTCTTCTCCTATCTTGGGCTGTGGCTCCCTCCTTGCATTGTTTATTCTATTATTACCAGGTTAGGCACTGTTTTCCTTTTCAATGAAGACAGAGACAAAATAGGTGTTGAGCAGTTCTGCCTTCTCTCTGGTATCCAGTAGCTTTTCTCCTTCTTCCCTACACAGAGGACCAACTACTTGCATGTTCTTTCTCTTGCTTCAAACATAGCCAAAGATACCTTCTTCATTACACGCAACTGCCCGCTTATGTGGGGAGCACCCTCTAAACAAATGTTGCAATCTGAAAGGCTTCTGGGTGCACACTAGGGGAAAAACAGTTCCTTTAAGTACTTAAGCAACAATCAGCCAGTTTAGAGGAGTCTTGGCAGAATATGAGTCAGGGCCTGGGAAGCCAGCACCCACCCACAAACCCCAAAATTCCTAGACACTCCAGACCAGAGGATATGATCTTGCCCAACAACTCTGGCACCAAACACCCCTCCTTGGGAGCCTTCATCCTCTCTATTGTAAGAGCAAGTAGCTCCAGCACAGAGCAACACTGCTTTAAAAACAGATATCTTGAGAAGGGAAAGAATCAGCAGGAGGTAATAATACTAATACTAATACTTATTTATTACTTGTACCCTGCCCATCTGACTGGGCTGCCGCAGCCATTCTGAGTAGCTTGCAACAGAATACAAAAAACACAACGAAACACCAGACATTAAAAGTTTTCCTATACAGGGCTGCCTTCAGATGTCTATGGAAAGTTCTACAATTCTTTATCTCTTTGACATCTCAGAGAAGGTCATTCCACAGGGTTGATGCCACTACCAAGAAGGCCCTCAGCCTGGCTCCCTGTAACCTTACTTCTTGCAATGAGGGAACCACCAGAAGGTCCTTGGAACTGAACCTCTGTGTCTGGGCTAAACGATCAGGTAAGCTAATTTTTATAAGACATCAGTAGGCATCAACATGCTGATGAGGCAATGTCTGACTCAGAGGAACCTGACCTAAAGGAATGTTCCAGGGTTCATCTTCTCAGCACCTCAACTCTGGATGTCCTGTCTCAGATTATGTAAGGCTGGACTTACTGACTCACCTTAACTCATCATGGTCTCATCATTCAAAATATGAGTGCTCTGGAGTCTACTTGTTCCCTAGGATCCTAACCCAAAAAAGTTGTGACATTTTCTTATTCACCAAATATATGGCAGGGCCTACAGAGAATATACAAGCTGGCTAGTACATTCTTTTTCTAGTATTCTTTTTTGGGGAGGGGAGGTAATGGAGTAAGATTTATGAAATAAATTCAAAACATATGAAAAATTATCTTGACTTAGGCACCAATTATGATGAATATACAACTGAGAAACATGAAACTCAGATTTAGGTAGGAACTTGAGAAATGAAAGCTTCATAGTGCTTGATGAGATGACTCTTTGCAAGTGCCTGGCTTAGGATAAATTCCAAGACTGCAACACAGGTGGTTATCAGTGCCCATAAGGGCTGCTATCTCAACTCATCCTTAGACTTTCCCATTGCCAACATCAAGTCTGATCCTATTTGGCTCTGAAACAGTGTGTGGAATGCAACTTTTGGTGAAATTCTGAAATCTCTTTCCTATGAGATAAGCATCTCAGTTTCAGCCAGCTGCCTGAATATTGACCTATGTCTTGCTTGATAGATCCCCAGAAACAGCTTCCATGAGAAACTAACAATTATGTGTTCAACATTAAATGCTACAAAACTAAAATTTAATTAGTAGAACACATAGTTATTAAAGCAATGAATTTCTTATTCTCAAGTATGCCTGTGTTGTTTTAGATTGTTCATAAATATATGTGGGCCTGACATTTGCTACTAATAAATGAAAGTTGATGCCACAATATTTGCCTTGTATACATCAAAATTATTGACTTATTTTTACCCAGTAGTATGACTCTTGTGTTCCAATTGTATCATATATTTTCTGTTGCTTACTCATATTCTAAAGGAGACAGAGTGCCAACATTATAGGATTGCAGAGTGTGCTATTCCATTAGTAAAGCAATTCATTATGTCAACTGTTGCATCACCAAGAAGATGAGAAGCGAAAATGAAATTAAAAGAAGCTACAGAAAACCCTTCTTAGCTATTTTGGGTTTTGTTTGCCATACAATATTAAATCAAAATAGAAAAAACACACACATCCACTGTATGTCACAGAGAAACACACTGCATCACAAAAATACACCCACCTCCCCAACCATTATAGGCCAATTGCTACTTTAAGCAATTCAACTCTATAAGCTTGGCCACATCGTATAAGCCTTCTGCTTCCTGTAACATCTGCACTGTAAACCAGAAAAGAACTGCTAAAGCATAATGCATCACTTAGGAGACTTATTACATCAGCTAAGTGCATCTTCAGCACATTTCAATTAACATTCAGTCCTTCTATTTCTTCTAATATATCAGTTTTATTCCTAAATTTCACAGCAAGAGCTAACATTCAAACAGCTTTTTTGCAATACAGGTATGGAAAAACAATCAGGACTTATATACTATGCTCTAGAAAACACCAGAAACTGATTAACATTTATGCCATACTTTTGCCACCATGCTGATGTTTACATTGAGGTAAAATGAAAAAAAGGAAGAATTTCCCACACTAAGCAGCTGGTGGTAGCTGCTATACATGTCTATAGTTGACACTTAGGCTTGTAAATAAATTTAATATATTTGTTACATACTTGGACCAAATACACCCCTAACTGCCATACAAATGTATTTTTTTAAAGTCTATCATTTTTGTCAATAGAATATCTCAGAAAGGTCAGTTATTTGCTACAAGTTGCTTCCAGTATTTTTTCTGTGTTGCTCCTTATGAATTACTGCTTTGTTTTCTTTCTTTCATTCATTTTTTTTAAATACCTGTTAGAACTGTTCTTAAGCTCTGTGCAAGAAAGCCATTGCTCATTAGTCTTTCATCCAACAAACATCTCATAAAGCATCTGCATAAAGTAAACTGCACTATCAAATATACTATGTTCACCTCCACAATCATCACCATTCTAAAACAATCAGAAACTTACATACGAAACCCGTACTCGACGCCGGTGTGCCAACCCACAGCACTGCATGAAGAGGACAGCAGAAAACACTCAGTATATGGTCTCACCAAGCTTCAGACTGTCTTGTCATTTCCTCTGAGACACTGTCCATTCCTCTTTACTCTCCAGCCCCAGAAAAAGAGAATAGGTAGAAAAATCATTCAGCCAAGCAATGTTGTTAAAAGTGCCCTTGCGACTGATGAAATTGTGTGTGTGTGTGTGTGTTTCCTTTAAGTAAATCAATCCCTTCTGTTTCAGCTGAATATATAATTACCAAATGTCTGTGTTCTCATCCCTATGCTACTATAATGCATCTCTGAGATGAATTATTTCCTACTTGAAGATTTTATATTACCTGTTCTGAACTTAAAAAATAATCTCAAATAGAAGAATCTTATTTCTGTGACTAGTGAAATACCCTTTTTGTGTTTGATTTCTTCCTGCTGCCGTGGCTGCTGCTGCTGCTGTTATTACAGGCTTCTTCCCAATACACAAACTAGCAAGAGCATCCTTGATTCAATGCTTCCTCTGGTCCACAATGGACATATCTGATCTGTTGTTTATTCCCCACCTCCAAGCTTGAAAAATGACTGAGTCTAGACTTTAATTCTCTCTGGATTCTTTGGACTACAGAACCACTGCACAAATTGTCAGAAGCTTTGTCTTGCAGTACGTGTTTCACATGAATTTCAAGCAGAGATTTTTTTTACTGGCTACAATACCTGACTGGCTTAGAAGCTGCAGTTGCACAGTGTTTTCTTCCTGTTGAAACTGACATAATATTTTCAATAACAGTAAAAGGTAAGCAGAAATTTAGTTTTGATGCACCTTTAAAACAACCAAGAACAGCACTGGAGATAAGTATTTTTCTCTGGTGGTAACATTTTGCAATGTTTATAATTTATTTATTTTTATTGCTGTGAGTTGCATCACTGTGATTAGCCAGCACCTTTGACAAAGAAATGCTAAGCTTCATCAAAGAATGAGGATGGTCCCTTTTATGAGAAATTTGGGGAGGCAGATGCCCTGCAAAGGGGATGACAGCTCTGAATTTACAGAGGCAGAGAAGGGTGAGAAGTATAGCTGAAGTTAGCTAAATGGGGATACATACTTGGGGGAGGGAGGGAAGCAGAAGTATTTCTAAGGATCCACTATCAGCTTATAGGAGTGCATTATGATACACACACACACACACACACACACACACACACACACACACACAAAGTTTATAAAAACACTTTACCCCGGTCCTGCACTGCCACATCCAAAGGAAATTAAGGCCTGTAGTGCAGACGTGCCCAAATGATTTCTTCATGTTCATGGGAAGATATTCCTTTAGTTAGGAGTGGGATAGTGCTTCAGTAAAGGAAAAACTGAACTGCTGTAACTGACCTAAAATGTGCAATGGACTGCACTCCTGTGCAGCAAGGCCAGGTCCCCCCTTGAGGGAGGGTGCAGCAGCTGCCTCGAGTGGTGGAAGCCCTTGAGGTGGTGACCCCATGGGCACCCTACCTGCCCCTGCCATCAACTTCCAATGACATCTTGTGGAGCATGCAAGATCTTGCTGGATATTCTTGGCCAGTGCCAGAGGCAGCACTTCCTGTTTCACCTTAAGCAGCAGCCCAGCCATGAACAGAAGACTCACAGGATAATCTTTGTAAGGAAATGGAGGCTTTACAGCAAGGTTTTAGGAGGACCCTATAAAGCAATCCTGAAGCAGAGCTTGGAAGCTGTTCTGGAAAAAACAAGAGGCATGTTTCCTATATGGGATAAAGCTGCACAGAAGCCTAGCTGTCAAGCACCCACTGAATAATTACTGGTTATTGAGAAGTTGCATGAGAACAATGAGGAGTTGACAGAATCAAGAGACTTTGTCCATTCAGACCAGCAGTAAGGGGAAGGGGAAGGAAAAGCAACAGGAAAAATTGAAGCAAAAGACGATCAGAGCTGGGGAACCTGTGGCCCTCTAAATACTGCTGTGCTACAACTCCTATCACCTAACCACTGGCATTGTTGGATCATAGGTGTTGTCCTATATAACGGAAGTGTAGATCCAACAATATCTGGTGAGCCACATGTTCTCCAGACCTGGCCTATAGTAATGGAAGGAGGTGGTTTCTTCACCACAATTGTATACCCTGAAAACCTCAAGCTCCACTACTGAGAATAATATAGAAACTGTGAATTATGGGTGCAAAACAGACTGGGAAATCAGTTTGATATCACAGCCTGTGTAAATGACAGGGGTGATGACAGAAAGGAAACTGACAACTGGCTTGAAGAGATCAGCTCTGCTGGTCAGGCAGAATATGTTGGGCGTGGCTAACCTATGGATCTCCAGATGTTGTTGTACTCTCAACTCTGACCAGTCCAAGCTTGCATGGACAATTGTCAGGGATGGTGAGAGTTGTAGACAACCTACAGCTGGAGGCACACAGGTCATCCACCCCTGCCTTAGATAAAGCATTGTGATGGGCTTTAAATCTACAGATTGGAAAAGACCTGAGTTAGACTGGTCCAAGAACATGTTCAGAAGCAGCAAAATGAAGAAAGAGGGGACCTTTCCACAATGTCCCACAGAGAAGACAATTCAATGGGAACTCATTTTCTCTCCCTGGAAATGTGCCTTGAAAGAAACACTATATTCATTGAATTCTACTCAGCACCAACACACAGAAACGGAAGGGAAATGTGCACTTGTGGTGAAGATGTTTTGGAACTGGGTGTTTTGATAGCATCCCTGTGCAGAGGCATACTTAGGCTCCCTTGTGCCCTTGGCAAGGAGCTGTATCAGCACTTCAGAAGCCAGGAGAAACCATGGACCAGAAACTCAATAGGTTTGCTTTTCATTGCCTTTTGTGCTCCGCCAGTAACTTCCTCCTGGGTTGGGTTGGATTGGGTAAGGCCTACTTTGCCTTTCCTCTTCCTCCATTATTCCGCCAGTCCATATGTTTGCCTTGCTGCCTCCCTTCCTCCCTCTGTTTGCTGTTTTCCCTTCTGTCTCCTTCCTCCCCTTTACCTCCTCCTGCAACTCTCATCTACTCTCTCCATTTTTCTTCCATCTGAGCCCTGCTTTGCACTCACCTGACTGTGGAGGAGCCCCCACAGGGCTGTTGTGATGGCCTATGCCAGTGACTGGATTCCTTCGCTGAGAAGCCCAGAGGAGAGGAGCCTACATGTCCTGCTCAGCCACCCAGAGCAGTGGAGGAGTGGCCTGGGGAGTGCAGTGTACATGGGCAGGTGGACAGGTAGGCTCCTAGCCACTCCAAGTCCTCCTGGGCCTGGGCCCTTGGTCAGGGCCAACCTAGCAACTCCTAGGTATACCCCTGTCCCTGTAGCAGGAGATTGGGGTGCCTTACAATTTTGGGCTGCCAAGTTTTTGTTCCTTGAGTTACTCTGAGACTGATAAGAAATAAACTGGGACTGTGAAGAGACTGTTATCATCATGTAGAGAAGTGTATGTCTGGGTATAGGACAAGGAGTAAAGAATCAAACATTGTGTTTTTCTTGCTAATACTGAAAATCTTCACTGGAGACCATTTTTGGCTTGGGCAAACATTTGTTGGTGATGGCGAAAAACCTTTTTAAAATGTGCATACCTATCTAACCATGAGCCTGAGCTTTTAATTTTTAACTTGTCCAACTGTTCTTTAAGCTATCTCAGCATAGCATTCAAGCTTTTTCTGACAGGAGGAACAATGTATGTTTACAAGTTTCAAAGTGTAGCAAGAGCTCTTGACAAAAGAAAGTTACTGTTTCTTAATAACTGTTGGTCCCTTGAAAGGACAATGCATTGGCAGAGGTGGCCAGGAAGGGGTTGTTTTCAGAAGTACCTCACAAGGATGTGCATATGAGAAAGAAACAGCACTTTTGAAATGTCAAATGGCTAGAAGCAGAGAGAGGGGGAGATTTTCTACATGAAGTTAGCCTTGGAGGGATTGATTAAGCAGCTCTCTCAGGATCCACTTCCTACTTGTAGGAGTGTACTTGCCTTCACTATGCTTTGATTTAAAATACATATATAGAAGCAAATAAAAGTGACAAAGATAAAAGTTTCCCAAGTTCTTTCACCTGAAAAATAAAACCCTGTAGCACTATATCTGCAACTCAATTGTCAGGAAAACATTGTTGATATAAGTGTGTTTGAAAACAGGAAATAGAACTTAATATATTTATTAGCATTAATGTTATAAAATCTGAATTATTGTTAACATATTTATTGAGGACTATAATGCATAGATGAATAATTATTACCCTTCAAAAATGGATTTCAAGGGTGAGCATCACAGAATCCCCTAAAAAGTTACTCAAAATGTCAGTAAAGGTAAAGGTAAAGGTACCCCTGCCCGTACGGGCCAGTCTTGACAGACTCTGGGGTTGTGCGCACATCTCACTTAAGAGGCCAGGGGCCAGCGCTGTCCGGAGACACTTCCGGGTCACGTGGCCAGCGTGACATCGCTGCTCTGGCGAGCCAGAGCCGCACACGGAAACACTGTTTACCTTCCCGCTGGTAAGCGGTCCCTATTTATCTACTTGCACCCGGAGGTGCTTTCGAACTGCTAGGTTGGCAGGCGCTGGGACCGAGCAGCGGGAGCGCACCCCGCCGCAGGGATTCGAACCGCGACCTTTCGATCGGCAAGCCCTAGGCGCTGAGGCTTTAACCCACAGCGCCATGTCAGTAGCTAACTCCAAATATAAAGTACTACAAAAGTGAGCTATGTGAGCTGGCTCATTCTCATCCCAGGACTGTTGCTAGCCAGACACTGAATCAGCTGATCAAATGATTGTCTGGAACTGATGAAATGTACTCACATAGCTTAATGCCAGCACACTAAGGACACCACAGTTTTGAATGCCTAGTTATCTTCTCTAATGGCCTTCTGTATTGTGAATGAGAAGAGCAGTGTACTAATAATGGAGGAACTCAAACAGAAAGAAGATGGCCTCTAAGTACTTGGGTTCATTTCCTGCAAATGTTTAATTCATTCATCTCCCCCCTGCCCACTTGGTCGGGCTCCAGGAAGTTCAGACACAGCATAAAGTTTTTTGCTTATACTGCAGGAAATTACAATATGTTCAGTGTTTTATTAAGCCCCACTTTTCTCACAGAGACTTAAAGTGGCTTACAGATAAAATGTGTCTGCCGTAAATAAACACTTTGAAAACTTGCTGATAGTGTATCAAATTCATTTCCCCTTTTTACATCTTTGGTTCTTCACAGATGCTATTACCTGTTCTTTTGGCTACTGTCTGAGAACCTTTAGAAAAGCTCCTGTAGGCAGCATAGAGTAGAGTTAGTACATATCTTTAATCTTAACTGAGCCAACACTTTTGGCATCAGGCTTTTCACTGAGCAACTAGGAGTGGGAAGGGTGGAAGAAAGAGAGAGAAAAAAACCCATTCATTCATTCAATATACCACCCTTAATCTAATGATCACAAGGTGGTTGGCAGCATAAAAACTAGTGATGTGAGGTGAGAATATTCTCCGGAGAATTTTCTCTGCTAGAAAATTCTGTGGAGAATATTCTCCACAAATTGTAAACTCTAATGTAAGAATAAGTTTTAAAACCCACATTTAAAAAATCTAGTAAATAATAAGTCAAGCTGTGATATTGCCAGTGTAAGTAATGAATAATCTCAAAATATCAGCAAGTGCACCAAATGATGCACAAGATATTTTGGCAGAGCTGGCAGCATATCATGCTAAGGAAGATTTTTTTTAGCAAGTCATATGGATTGAAGTCAGTTGAAAAAGTGGTTGCAGTGGTTTGGTGGAAGGGAACATGCTTTGGTTCAAAGCATAGCAGAATGGCTGTGGACATTTTAAATATGCCACCAATGACAGCTGCAACAGAACGTAGCTTCAGTACTTATGGACTTATTCATTCAGCAAAAAGGAATAGGCTTACTGTAGACAGAGCAGGAAAGCTTACATATGTAGTTCATAACTTAAAATGCCTAGAAGAGAAGAAAACACAGCTTCTAACAAGCTCATTGAATTTTACACAACCATCAACTTCATTCTATGATCTCGCAGATGATCAGTGTGGACTGAAAGCTCTGTTACTTGTGGAGACAAAGATGGTGACTTATCCTCTTAAGATGTTTGAGGAGTCAATATAAATTTATAAACATTTGAGACTTGTTACTTAAAGCCAATTTTAAAAAATAAATTTATTTCTTGTGACAGTTTATCAGTTTAAATATGTTACGCATTGCCTTACTTGTCTAAGCAGATAGTAATTTGAATTTCTGATGTTATGTATATTACTGATTATTTGTGTTTTATTTTCTGGAAATAATAGCATTTATTTTAAACTTTATATTGATTTTATTAGTGTTGCACTGAAAATACTATATCATGTAGATATTAAAGAACGTACTCATGTAGC
Source organism: Podarcis cretensis (assembly GCF_951804945.1). Classification (NCBI taxonomy): domain Eukaryota; kingdom Metazoa; phylum Chordata; class Lepidosauria; order Squamata; family Lacertidae; genus Podarcis; species Podarcis cretensis. Next base: position 24,701,505 of record NC_137181.1, read on the forward strand.
AGATTTTCAATGCATTAAAATGAATATTCTCCTATTTTAAATGTAGTGAAGTTAATGGAAGGCTGGAATTCAGAAGTTTAATCTGAATATAAATCAAGACTTTCAGCAATTTTCAAGTGGTTCACTGAGGTTTTTTTGCGGGGGGGGGGATATTTTGGGAACCACTGCCCTATACTACAAGGTAGCAAAATTTCAACTGAAGCATTATGGGGAACATAGTGGTTCACTGGACCACCAATACTGCACCATCTCTTTCAACAGACAGTGCTAAGATAAAAATAGTATTTGCTTCTTAAAAAGCATAAAATACTAATTACTGTCAAAGTTAATATGGAATATTTATATATTAAGATCCATATACTAAAAGAGAAAAGTATACAGTAGCACTCTCACAGTTTGCTCATGGGCCATGGGATGGAAATTATGTTTTGGCCACTAGATGGCAAAGCTGACCACAGAACTGACACACCTCTACAGCTTATTTCTGAAAAGTTTGTTATTGTGCACACACACAAAGAAACAATTATTCTAGACTTCCCTGCTGAATGAAATCCTCCTCAACTATTCAAATCACTTGGTGAAATCTAAAAGACGTCTCTTAATTATAAACCTAATAAAATATCACCAATATAATTTCATCTCAAAAACCACAAAGTTAACTTTAAAATCCACAGTTGGTTAATATCATTTTTAGAACCAACTTGAAAGTCACAAAAGACGTGTCAAGCTTTTGAGTTCTCCAGAAGTCTTCATCTTCTGGAGGCGAGAATTACACAAGGCAGACGGTGGTGAAAAATCAAAACACAAAAAGAAAAGAATCACCTGGATCTGGTAACCAAGAGGTCTGTTTGTAGGCTCAGTTTCAATAAACTCAATAAACTGATCATCTGGAGGAACCATGAACAACTAGAAAATACCTGAAGGGATGATAACTATTTCGCCTAATCTCAGATAATGTTATCTAGGAGACTGTGTGTGAAGATACTATTATTATTCAGCCCAGTATACCTGAAGGAGTGTCTCTACCTCCATCGCTCAGCCCATACACTGAGTTCCTCCTCTGAGGGTCTTCTGCTGGTACCCTCACTGCGAGAAGCATTTACAGGGAACCAGGCAGAGGGCCTTTTTGGCAGTGGTGCCCTCCCTGTGGAATGCTCTCCCTTCGGATGTCAAGGAGATAAATAATTGCACAACTTTTAGAAGACATCTGAAGGCACCCCTTTTAATGCTTGATGTTTTATGTTTTTAGATATGCTGTAAGCCACTCAGAGTGGCTGGGGAAATCCAGCCAGATGGATGGGGTATAAATAATAAAATTTTATTATTATGAAGAGAACTTCAGTATGGAGACAAAAAACAGGGAGAGCTAGGTTTGGACCCTGTGAGCACCTTAGGACGTCACCTGTCTTCTTATAAATCTGATGTGGGAGTAGGGCTTTGGCTGTTTGGTGGAGTACTTTAAAAGCTGTTCCTTCATTTGTGACCTGTTTCCAAAGGAAACCAAATCTAAGTTTTGCCCCTCAGAGAAGTGGGATGAATATAACACCCTGTGACTCTGTTAGCTAATACAAAGAAGTGTGAAAAGTTCGCAATAAAAGGAGGAAATGGAAGAATAAGTATTTCTGATCCTTTACGAAACTAGCATGTAAACATTAAATTTATTTAGTTAAATTATCTTTATTCAACCTCTTGCCATGAGATGGCAGCAGACTTCAGCTGTAATTATTAAATGCTGCAGACTTAAAATGAACCCTTGGAAAGCCCTTCTGGGTCTATTATCTTGAAAGTTGTGAGGGCTGGGAAATTTCCTTTTTAGGTCAGCATCTTCCTCCATACACTCCCTGTTTCCTTAGAATGATAAATAATTTTGGTGGGATAAAGAAATGACCACACACAAATGTTAAGCAGGACAGAGGGCATTGACTGCTAAAACCTATTTAATGATAAATAGAAAATTAGCATTAGTCAGAGACAGGCAGAATTCCAAATGAAATTACTGTAAACCAAACTTTTACTAATTTTTCCCAGACCAGCAATCTTTAGTTCATTGGGCTAACTAGGATGTCGTTTTATACTGTACTATTATTAGTTATCTCGAAATCAATATTCTCTATTACACTAGCTACCATAAGTGGCACTTTTCACATAACAGCCCTCAGCACGCCATAGCAACAGGAAGAGTCTGAAGTAAAATGGCCTGGTTTCTATAGTAACTGTCTTTCCGACCATCCGTAATCAAATGGGATCATAGGCAGGGAAACTAAAATGAGCAATTCTGCACATTTTAAAACTATTTGTATATAAAAACTTCTCAAAGTTTTGCAGCTTTGCTTCAGCATTATTTCTTAACATAATTAAGTACTATCACATATTAAACAGTAATAAATGAAGCAATGCAAATGCACTCTCTGTCACAAGTAAGTGACAGAAGCCGTGGCTGCTGAGAGAAAAGGGAAGCGGGTTAAGGCAGGGTGGAGAATACATTCCCCTTAATAGCAAAAAACATGCTAGTCAAAGAACACATTCACAGGACATGCAAGTGGAGCTGAATTTCCTGCCACAATCAATCTCTCCTGATTTTTACCCTACTGCTGTTTTCTGCATGCTTCATTTCTGATGACAGATTTGTGCGCATTTATTCGTTTTCTGTGATGTAACAAACTACACTGCACTCCTGTCATGTGATAACATATATCAAAACTGAAAAAGATCAGATGAGTGAGGTAAGGTGTTTAGGCGCTGAAATAGTGTTGCAAGAATATCTTTAAAAAATTTACCTATTTAGCTGTTTTCTGCTTGTGACCCAATATCCCCAAGGTTCGAATTCAGATCTTGTCAGGGGACTGCCATCGGAACAGGGCAGGGAGGGAGGGGGGCCGCTGGGATACAGGGAGCCTCCGAAAATCCTGAGTAGCAGTTCCTTTTCCAGCAGTGGGGAAAGCCACACCTCCAGAGGAGGAGAGGGGAAAGGGCTCGAGGATGCTGCTGAGAGCCCCAGCGCCTCATCTTGCCAGGCTGGCCAGGAGGGACAGACTTCTCTTCCGTCGCCCAGCTTGTGCAGAGGGGTAAAACGCAAGGAAGGGAGGCAGAGGCTTGGGGTGCGGAAGTTCTTATGTTGGGGCAGAAGCCAGAAGGGGCCACTCCCGGATTCTGCAAGGGACTAACACGGACATGGACTTTGTAGTTCTGCACTGTAAATAGTTTGCACGATGAAACTTGTAAAAGACAGGTTGGAGGTCTGCCTGGTTACTCACGAGCAACCAGCAGCAGCATCTGACGGATCTGATAGGTTATTAGGATGTTTCCCATATGCCTTTCTCTGGATGTACCCACTTTTGCAGGTTAGACTGATGACAAGTAAAGAAAAGGCCTTTCCGTGGTGGCATCTCAGCCAAAGAAGACCCTGCTGAGATTCACTTGCCATCAAATAAGTTTTGGTGCCATATCAAACCAGTCTGTGCTTTTAATTTAAACGTACACATTTTTTTTGTTACTGAATGTTAATGTCATGCCAAATTCAATACACATTCAAGTAGCAATAAAAGCCAACAACTACATTTGACTTCAAAAGACAAAACTTTCAAAACATGAGAAGATTAGTGACAAGGAAGTGAAAAGGCAATAGGGTCACATTTCTGCAAAAGTACTTAGGAATTGTTCAGAACCACAATAATGGAAACTCAGCTAGAACGTACAGTATACCATAGGTCAGGAAAAGGATCACCAAGGCCAAGAGGATTCCAACAATGTTAATAAGCAGAGTAAATGAAGCTGTTAGAGACAGTAAGTCTTCCTTTAGAAAATGGAAGTATTGTCCTTACATGACAACAAAAAGGAACACAAACGAAATAAATAAAAAATGCAAAATAAATGCAAATGGTTAGTAAGACACACACAAAAATGATTTTGAGGAGCACATTGAGAAAAGCAAAAGCCCAACAAAATACATTCTTCAAATACGTTAGTAGCAGGAGACAAGCGGTTGAATCTTTGGATGACAAGGGAGTCGAAAGTGTACTAGAGAAGGAAAATGAGATTGCAGCGAAACTGAACGAATTCTTACTATCTGCCTGGAGAAGGAAAGATATACAGCAGATCCCTGTGCCTGCATGGGACTCTAAGAACTGTGGCGAAGTAAAGCTGTGACAAAAGATGGAAGTTCTAGATTCTACTGAGAAATTCACCAGGTTAAGATGACATCACTGAAGAGTTTTTAAAGAACGTAAATCTCAAATTGCTAATCTTCCAACAAAAATATGTAACTTGCCCCTAAGATCAGTCCCTGTATAGTCACAGATTTACTACCTATTTTATAGGCTAGCTGTTCCTCCGGTCACACTTGGTGCTGCACCTGACAACATAGTGGGCACAATTTGAGGGAGGTTCCCACATAGCCTTATTGTAATAATTAACAATAATGTTTGGCAGTCATTTATATCCACCCATATGATTCGTTTTCCTTAGAATTCTCACACTCAAGGAAATTGGTTTTTAAACTCAAGGGATATAACAGGCAGTTTGCTAAGTGGCATGGGAGTTTTCTATTCAAAGGTCCCAAATGTAACTTATCATCTGTAATAAGATAAACAAAGACTGTACTGATCTTTTGTGCCTTTGTTTTTCTCTTTTTCTTTCCCAAGGGCAATTTTGTAGTGGCATAACAGAACTGTAAGCAACTGCTGTTCTAGGAAAATAGTTGAAGATAGAAATCTACACCACTCTGTGGAATATAAATGTTTCAGTACTTACTTATGCAAACAGTATCTATTCAGTAATGTTTGAGGCAGTAGTAGTCTCGAACAGATCACAGTCACTCTACAGTTTACTAAATTCTGGCCTAATGGAAGACATGTTTACTTTAAAATTACCCAAATAAGCTGAATACAGCACTCTTATTTTCAAGTACAGCATAAAACGCCTCAAAGTTTATATTCTTTATGTTGCCACCCCATAGCAAATACTCTGCAGTCTCTTTCATATTTAGAATTTTTCAGATCTGAACTTTTCTGCTGACTCACAGCTCATAGATTGGTCTCTCATAATCAGGGATTATTCCTAACCATTAGCAACAAAGCATTAAAAAATATGAGAATGCTTCCTTAGCAGACAATACAAAATATAAATTCTATTTTAACAATTGATGGTACAACCCATACAAATCTGATGGCAGGAGGAAAGGCCCATCAGGTACTTTTCTAGAAGCTCTGACTAGAAGGAGAAGTGTAGTATTATGGGTTAAGGGGCTGCTTGTGCGTAAATGGTTGAGTTCTCAACTCATGCAATCAGTTTCTAAAGACATATTAGGAGGACACTGAGCCATGCCGCTTGCAGACCACACTGGGAGACACCACTCTACTGCCCTCATGACAGAATAATAGCCCTTCAAACAGAACATGCATGATATGCGTTGAGTAGAGACTTGGAGCACTAGATATCCATATTGGAGGATGTGAAGTCCTTGCCTTACTTTTGGACTTCCCATTGATAAAAGGATGCTGAACTGGGTGGGCCACATTTTAACTTTCCTTGAAAGGAAGTTGCAGAGGGCTGCCAACTCTATCAGTGAAACATCATGTCAGGGAACTGCCATCGGAAAGGCAGGAGGTGGAGGGTCTCTCAGAAGTCAGGAGAGACTCAGCAGCGGCGGAAGGCAGCAGCAGGGGGGGAGTGGGAGATCAGAGAGAGAGAGAAACGAAGGAATGGCTCAGGGAGTCTTCCAGCGATAACAGCGGAGAAGTCTCAGGTCCTCCCATAGGCACACCCACTCCTCGCCGGAAACTGTCGCGCCGAGAATCCAGACGACGCGTTTCCGTCAAGGAGCTTTTATGCTGGAGTAGATTCCGTAAACGCCCACTGTCGGATTCTGCCAGCGATTGAGGGAGCCACGCTTAAGGGCTCCGCTAAAGACAGAGTCTTGCTAAGCTGAGCAAACTCTGAGGGACTAAGCTTTTACGCACAAGCAGCTCATCATCCCATCACACATCACTATAGAAGGAGGTATAGCTTAATTTGATTGGGCTGGGGAAAAGAAAAGCTGAGGGATCCAGTCATGGATATGTTGAATAACATACAGTTTGGTCCTAACATCATTAATGTTAGTTTAATACCGGATTTTATTTGAAATTATTTTTCTACTGAATGACTTGATAGCAATCATAGAAAAATTGAAATAATATTTCAGATATAAAAATAGTGCCATCCAAACCTACTGATTTGTCCACGGCAGAACATTTTAACAGAACCAATGACTTTCAGAGCAATCTGATAGAATCCCAACAGAAGATAGCACAAGCATCCACCCAAGCTTCAGATTGGAACATTTTTCCGCTTTCTGTCATCAAACAGAGTCTGTTCTATATCAGATGAAATGTTCGTAACCAAAACATTATCTTAAAAGTTCAAGAACTACCATACAAATGTGCTATCCTATTATGCAAGTGCTTAGATTTAATTATGTGCTGTATGTTTATGTCTTCATATTCCTAAAAAGGCAGAAGCATTTTAAAACGAAGGAATGAACTTTCTGCCCTGTTAATGATAGCATTCTGTTGCTTTTAGGGATGGTTCTTTAATGTCTTTCAACAGAAAAAGAAAAAAAAGGAACACCATTAATTCAAAACTGCAATAGAAATGTATTTAAAAGCCATTACAACTATTGTCTGTTTTAAAATTGATTTTGCTATATATAAAAAAGAAGAATACTAATGGAATATGCTTTTCTCAAGAGGAACCACTAAAGCATTTTCATCTCAACTTAAAATGTACTAATATGAATTAAAGGAAAACAGAGAGATCTGTAAGAAATATTCTCAGTCTCACAAAGCCAAGGTCTCTTGAAAGGGAGCCTGGCTCATTTAGAATCAGTTGCATAATCAGCACCAGCATTTATAACCCTCCCTCAAATTATAAATAATTTATCATCCAATAAATGAAAATTACAAGAGTTTTCACTCAGAATCTGTATCTTTTTTAAAAAATAAATAAACAAACCATCTACCTTACTGTTCCTTGAATACTCAGATGATTCTGCTACATATTATACTTTTCATGAAGCTTTTGCCCAGACAACATATACCTTTTCCCCAATCTATGTAATTCAAGTGTAGTTCTCCTCCCAAAAGTTCAAAGTATGACAACCTAGTCATAAAAAATCTATTAAAATAATAAAGCAATGCATAAATATTACATTTCAGTTACCTTTTCTTTTTCAGGTTTAGGATTTAGAGTTTCCTTTGCATTCTCACTTTCATTTTTATTTGATGGTTCTTCTTTGCTTTCTTGTTCATCTTTATTTTGCAGTTCCTCAGTATTTGGAACCGTATCTGCATTTTGTTTTTCATCTGTATTCTGTATATCAGTATCTGTATTTTCTGCTTCATTTGAATTCCATAGTTCTTCAGCATTGGAGGTTTCTTCAACAAAGTCTTCTGCCATTCTGAACGCATAAAACAGTGCAGACAACTTTCCTCACAAACATTTAAGTGTGAGTGTCCAAGTATTAAGTTTGTGTCAAGGTGATAGGATCAAAGCGAGCTAGAAAACAGACACCTGAACCTAGTACTGACACCTATGTGAAACGAAAGCCTTTTGTTGTATTCCTCTTTTTATATTTAGTTCTAATACTCCACTAAGGAGAACATTAAAATACAAGGAGAACCTAAATCATATTAGGTGGATAAGAAAACAAAAGATCAAAACCATAAAAAAACAAGGGTAAACGTATGTGTATGTGTAATTCTATTACTTAGTCTATCATTGTTATGGAACCCAAACTGTCACTGAAATCTGACAAGAGAGTAACAATGCAGCAAAAGTAAACTACAGTAGTTCTACAACAACTTTCCCCACAGTCCTCTAGTTGTTCTCAGTGAAGGCTGACATGGATACTTGATCGTTAGTCTTGTAATTAGAGTAGTTTCAGTCAGCAGGAATCAACCAGTGCAAAGGGTGTGCTTGGGCATTCACCAACAAGTGGCAAGTTTGTGCCCAACATGGCTGATGAACCTTCTAAAATATAAAAGATACCGTATTTTCCGTCCTATAGGGCGCACCGGCCCATAGGACGCACCTCGGTTTTTTTTTGGGGGGGGGGGGAATGAATTAAAAAAAAATTATTTCCCACCCAGCCGCGGCTGCCGCCCCAAGCCTTGCACACACCTGCCCGAACCACGGGGCACCCTCCGGAGGGCTCTGTATGCTTCGGGCGGCAGGCTGCCGCCCCAAGCCTCGCACGCCCGGCAGGACCTCCCGCTGGGCGCGCAAGGCTTGCGGACACTCGCCCGAAGCACGGGGAGCCCTCCGGAGGGCCGCCCCAAGCCTTGCACACACCTGCCCGAACCACGGGGCACCCTCCGGAGGGCTCCGTATGCTTCGGGCGGCAGGCTGCCGCCCCAAGCCTCGCGCGCTCGACAGGGCCTCCTGCCGGGCGCACAAGGCTTGCGGACACTCGCCGGGGCTGCAGGCTGCTGCCCGCAAGCCTTGTGAGCCCGCGGGAACTCCCGCCGGGCTTGCAAGGCTTGCGGATAGCTTCCTGAAGCCTGGAGAGCGAGAGGGGTCGGTGCGCACTGATGCCTCTCGCTCTCCAGGCTTCAGCAAAAGCCTGCATTCGCCCCATAGGACGCACACACATTTCCCCTTCATTTTTGGAGGGGGGAAAGTGCGTCCTATGGGGCGAAAAATACGGTAATTCAATGGATCATCTGTCTGTGACATTCAAGGTATTTCAGGAAATGAATGAAGCCCCATGAAATTAGAGATACAATCCATGTATCACTGGAATTAAAAGCAGAACTCCATATATTACAAATAACTAGGGGATTTTGTGGCAGTTGCAACAGTGAAACCTCTAATTTGTTGAGCTAATGTGAGCTGCTGGCTGCTAATTCCTCTCCAAATCACTTCTTTGTTTAGCCTGGCTTGATTCTTCTATCACCATAAAACCCCCTTCCTCAACACCACCAACAGTTATGCTGATGGGTGCTGAAAATGATAGTAAAAGTAGTGATGGTGTTGCCAAGGTACAAGTAGGCCACGTTTCTCCTCCTCAGGGGTTGCTTTCCTATCTTCAGACATTTTTTGCAATATGATTCATTTCCCCTTGACTAAACAGCAAGAGAGGCAATAATTTGTCAAAGAGTACATGAGTTTGTCTCAGACACATTAGCCTATTATTTTGCTGAAGCTAAGCAGACTGGGTAGGTGACCACCTGGGAACTATGTGTTCACTTTCTTAATGGAAGAAAGATGGGATATAAATGGAAGAAAATAAAATAATGAAAATAAAACTTCATTGTCTGGCAATGTCTGGAAGATGTTAGCACTTTCTGTGCATTTTTTTTACTGCTAGGAGAACAGCCTGACCTCAGTATTACTTTCTTAATTGCTTTCCTGCTGAGATGAAAATGGAAATGGTCAGTGGAGATAAAAACAAATTATCCTACTCCTTCGATATAAAAATTGTCAGAATAGCTATGCAGGGAAATTAAAACTTTTTGGAATGTGGATTAGTGAACTGGAGAAGAATAGGTGGAAAGGGAATAAACTGGATGAACATTTTCATAAATTTTTTGCAATAATATGGCCTTTGTGTACAATTTCTAAATGCAAAAAGGATTTTTATAGGTAATTTAACATATGTTTTGCAAAGCAAGTTGAAAATCTGCTGGTATTGGCCAGTTTCTAAGTCCTGTTTTAGAAGAGAAAGCTAGTCATTAAATTCGAAACCTGAATTTAATGATATTCTTAAATTTGGCCTTACAACCCAGTCCCCTAGGTTAGCATTCTGTATGACATTTCTAGGTCAAGGTAGACATATTTAAACAACCAACATTATAACTACACAAAATTTAAACACTATAGCTGATGAAAAGTTAAATCAGTAGGGAGAAAAAAATGTAATATTTGTGTATGTTGATCATATCATATCTTTCTTGAAGAAAGTCTTGTGAAGAATAGTTCAATTTGTCACATGACTTTCAATTATTTTTTCATATCCAGTGAGCTGAGGAGGGAAACAGAGGGAAAAGATAATGCTTAGATCACTGTGAACACAGCACCCTTGTTGACAGCGAGTGAAATAAAAGATATCCTGTGCTCCAAATTTTGTTGGCATCAATCTGTCTCGAGAGACAATGGAGGAGTGCACATTTGAGAGTGAGATCACACTGTTAGAAGGATATAGCGCCTGCTGTCGCTGTAGAGACTGATGTAGGAGAGAGATGCTTTATTGCAGCTAGGGTAGATGAAGGCATCCAGTTGTGCTACTGCAGATGCACCATGGTTTTTCTTCTTTCTGTGCTCCTCCCAGAAGCCGTTCCTTCTCTGGTCACTGCTATGGATCGAGCATGTCCTTGGGGATCCTGACATCTTCCATTCTGTGGACATGACCAAGCCAGTGTAGACATTGCTAAGACAGGAGTGCAAACATGCTGGGAATGTCTCATTGATCAGTTCCTCTGTTGGTTAGGACCAGGTTGAATATAGATGATCACCTTGTTGCTTCTTCTGAGAAATGAAATAGTCGGTGAGGAAACAGAGGAATTTGTTGGACCTTACATTCTTGGCAGAGTTTGAGTTCCTACAGATATGAGAAAAATTGAAGTCTCCCATGACTACTAGCTCTCTCCTTTTTGAATGTTTGGTAATCTGCTGTAGGAATGTATCACTCAAGTTTTCTGTCTGACTTGGAGGTCTACAGCAAACCCACTGCTACAATAGTAGTTTCCCACTCCTACAATTTTTACCTGTACATATGTTCTCTGTCTGTCCTCCATGCTTCAGGACATGTATCTCTTCACAAGTGTACACATCCTTTACACATAATGCTACTTCTCCTCCCTGTTTGGTCTATTCCTTTTGAACAGGTTATACCCCTCAATTCCTACTTTCCAGTCATGAGTCTCATCCCATCAGGTTTCAGTAATGCATATTAGGTCATATTTGCCATTCTGCATTTAGAGCTCAAATTCGTCTTGCTTGTTCTCCATACTCTGAGCATTAGAATAGAGAAAACTAAAACCACAAGTCCAGCTGCTTCCTTCTTGTAGCGTCCTATCCTTTAGCAGGTTTCTCGAGCAACAACTCAGTTTCCTGTGCATCAATGAAGCGATTATTCCCAGTACCAGGTGTTCCCCCGTCATCTATAATACTGTCTCCCTCCTCCTCAGGATTTAGTTTAAAGTTCTTCTGATCAGGTTTGCAAGACTCTTAGCAAACACATTCTTGCCAACTGCTGCGAGGTGCAACCCATCTCTTGCTGGAAGTCCTTCCTCAAAGAAGCAGAGGCCATGCTCCAAGAAGGCAAACCTTTCCTGATGAAAACACCTGAACAGCCAGTGGCTTACTACCAGTATTTTCCTCTCTTCCTGGGCTACAGTCTTCAACAGGAAGCAATAATTTTAAAAAACCCTGGGCCACAAAGCCCTTCAGCTTCTTACCCACAAACTCATAGTCTCTTGCTATACGTCAAAGGCTGTATGTTCAATTTCCAAATGCATCCAATTTCCAAATGTTTTTGAAAAAGTTGCTCCCTATTAATACTGAACACTCTCCTGACTGTATTGTTGATGATGTGATCAGGGTATCCTCTATTTTGAAATTGTTTAGCTAATATTCTGGAGTCTCTTAATAATTTCCCAGGTTGAGTTCCGTTTGAGTCTAATCATTCGACTGAAAGGGAGACTGTTTCTTAAGCGTCATAGATGAAAGGAGTCATATCTTAAAAGGGAATTTTTATCTGTAAATTTAGTAAAAAATGTAACATTCAATTGCCCATTGGAGCTCCTATATATGGTCTTGTCTAAAAAGGAGATGGCCTGTCTGTTATGTTGCAAACTAAACTTAATCGTGGGATGAACTGAATTAAGCCAATTGTCCAGGGCATCCAAATGTGGTTCATTGGAAAAGATCATAAATATGTCATCTATACATTTATATAACTCAATACCATGGAAATAAGGGTTAGTGTTGGGATCCAAGATCCATTGTTTTTCAAACTGATACATTAATAAATTTGCCACACTAGAGGCAAATGGTGAGCCAACTGAAATACCTCTAATTTGACAATAAAAATCATGGCCAAATCTGAAATAATTCTTTTCAAAAATCAAGTCAATTAATTCCATCAGGAAGAAGGGGGGGGGGGTCCAAAGACTTCCGAGCATTTAGAGTATCCTCCAGAACTAACCTTGCTTCCTCCAAGGGAATAGATGTGTACAAAGACTGTGCATCTAAAATGACTAGAATGTTTGATTCAATAACTGTATGTTGTTCTATAATTTGAAAGAAATGTGCCGTATCCTTAATATATGTATCTGACTTAACTAACCTGAAGCTGTAAAAAATGGTCAACAAATTTCGATAGAGGTACCAGGAGTGAACCTGTGCTGGAACAAATTGGATGAGCAGGAGGCGGTCTCTCAGGTTTGTGTACCTGTAGTAAAAGGTAAGAAACTCGTACACGGGATGAGATTGTATTAAAAATTGTCCTACCTTATCCGATAGGTAACCCAGTTCCATAGCCTCCTGGATAATAGTCCTTACCAAATTCTGACTATGTGCCGTGGGGTCTGAACCTATTTTTCTGTCGCTTGTGTCATCTGCCAGTTTTCTCCTATTAACTATTATATAATCATTTCTTTCCATTATTATGTATATGCATGCAGTCAACAAATACATGTTTTGGGAACCTGTTGCTAATGAGGCCTCTCTGATGAGTGAGTCACAAAGAAAAAGATGTGTACATTTTGTCACTCATGGTATTGGACATGAAAGATACAAGTAATTTCCTCCTTGGGAATGATATCAAAGTACACAATTCATCATGTGTAAAGCAGTGCTAAAGGCAGAAAAGACCTCTACAGAAAATCACATGGATAATAAATTCACTTTGCCATTATTTATAACCCTGTTTGTGACTGAACACAGTGTAATAGGCATCCTGCCAGTATTTAAACACTGTGGGGCTACACTGAAAATATTGGTCTAAAGCAGCTCATCTAGCCTGTAGTCTTTATCACAGCTTAATATTTACAAAAGTGATTTTTAAATAAGGTTGCTTCTTTTTAATAAACACCAGGCTTTAAAATAAGATCTGAATACAAGGCTCACAAGGATAACTTTTTATATAAAGTACCAATAGCATATAGAATTGTTTTATAACAGTTATGTACCTTTCATCAAAGTGATTTTGCTTGCACAATTTAGTTTACTTGATCTGTACTTTTATAAGTCTTTTTAATAATTATATAGCTGTGATCTACTTGAAACGCTTAACATGAAATTATAGTCAGACAAAAAAATCACTTGCAAGTAAACTATTTTGAAATTTTGCAAACTTAAGAACTATGTTTCCATATCTAATCTCATTACCCAAACAGTTGAAAGTTAAAGTTATGGACTTCTCTAAATCATCATCATCATCAGTACTAGTCAAACCCCTACAGAAAAATAAATTGAATCTAATTAATTAAATAAAATAGATTACAACAGAGTACAAAAAACTATGTATGCCTTCAGATAAGTAACTCAGTACAGGAGTTCTTCCTTCAAATACCCATATATCATCATGGTAAAACAAACTGCTACTGCTGTTTAATCCATACTGAAAAGATAGTTTATTTTCCATTCAAAAAAGCTACATAACTGAGCCAAATAAGTTAAAAAGCGGTATTTTGTGTAGGTGTGTATAGAATGTGCTCTGTTGTAATATCAATTATATTATCTATTATACATTATCAAAGTCTCAAGATGATGCTATTAAGAGCTGGATCCACAACACTCCTTCAGCATAAAGCACCAGTCCACTCTGATATTGTTGATCAAACTGTTCCTTGAAATTGTTATAAATATCTTAGTATAATTCCTTTGCAATTATTTCAGACAAGTTGGATTTGGGGCCAGACCCAAAGCAATAACATGTAATCTGGCCCTGCACATATATTTTCTTAAACAAATAGCCAGCACAGAATGGGGGAGGGGAGGCTTTACCCCCTGCTGCAGTTCCAATGCAAAATTGTCAAGGCCTGTGCCTACTATCCACAATGGGCATAACACTCCCACTGGCGCTACTGGGAGTTTTCTTCCCATTACAGATAGCAAGCATCTATTTGTTAAAAAATAACCAGGCATGCAAAGCTGATTAACATCCTATCTAGTTTGGCCCCCAAATTTAAAATATTGAATTTGAAATGTTCAAGGATACAGAAGTATCGTCAAATGTCTTTATATATATTACATTTATGTTCAGAAGGTACAGTCATCTCCCATCCAAGGACTGATGACATCCACACCTGCTTTGTTTCAGTATTACTGAAACCACTGGAGCCTGAAATCCACAAAGTCTTGATGACTGCAAGAGTTGCTCTTTCAGCTCCAATATGTGCACAGCTGTGCATACGCGCATAGTGCTGAACCTGGAAGTGGCCATGAAACATTATAAAGACATCACTGAAATGTCTCTAAAAGGGCAGAACAGGGGCAGGGCAGGGAAGGAACGGGGTGTTTGCAGACTTTTTCAATGAGTTTCAATCACAGTATACATGATTTCAGTAGCATTGCGGTACCTCGGAATGTAACCCCCGTGTAAACGGGGGGGGGGGGGGGGCGGAGGGCGGCACTGCCTATGCTATTGTATCCAACAGGAATTAAATGCATATTTAAGCCAGGAATCTACATACTCAATCTACAAGCCAGGAATCTACCTATTCAATTATAGTGCTTTGCCTTGGTCTTCAACACTCCTAAGGAACAGAAAACCACAACTTGTAATAAGATCTACTGTGAATATATATGGGCTTTTAAGCTTCACAGGATGCATCAACATGAAATTATATATTCTACAGTTACCACCATATCACCTTAGGTTTTGATTATACACAACACAATAATACACCATTGGGGAAAGTGGAGGAAATAACATACCTGCCGTACAAAACTATTAGAGGTAGTGTCAGAAGATGTACTCCCATCTGAACCTTTGAATCGGTGTTTTCTTCTTGCACCTTTGCTGTAAGACTGTTAAAAAGAAAAGTTATTACTTTATGCATACATGTCTATATATCAAGCAGACACAAATACTCAACATATTATTAATTTTTTTATATTAGCAAATGCCAGCTTTAGAAATTAGCCAGGCACCAGAATCTACATATTATAGCACAAAGTGAACAAACACCTTACGCAAGTGTTTGCCCAACTGTGCTGAATGAACAGCACAGGAATCACAAGACGGAGAAACCAGTTCCTGGGAAACTTCAGTCTCCCAGGACATTCTATACAAGATCTCAAAGTAGCTGTCTTATTACAAAAGAATTTCAGAAATAGACTGGAAAGAGAAGTTGCTGAATTGCAACTTATTACCAAACTTAAAACCATGGAGAGACTTGGTCTGAATAGAGACATTGGATTCTTATCTCATTATACATGATAAAGCTATTTTTAGCCATCTCACCCCTTGCTTTTTCCTGTAGGACCAATTGCAGTTGTTAACAGTCATCAACAGGTTTACCAGACCTATCAGCCAACCATCCATTCCCACCACCCTTCTGAGTAATACCCCTCCCCACCCTCTCACTATATATAAGGGTCTGGTGACTTATGTTTCAGTGTATCCAAAGAAGTGTGCATGCACACGAAAGCCCATACCAATAACTAACTTAGTTGGTCTCTAAGGTGCTACTGGAAGGAATTTACTTTATTTATTTTATTTTGTTTCGACTACGGCAGAGCAACACGGCTATCTACCTGTAACTAGAGCTATTTTCTTTCCACTCACAGTTATTCAAACACAATATTAAATACCGTATTTTTCGCCCTATAGGGCGTACCGGCCCATAGGGCGCACCTAGTTTTCGGGGGGGGGGGGGGGAATCAAGGAAAAAAATATGACCCCCCCCCGCAGCTCTGGGAGCAGCGGACAGGCTGCACGCAGCCTGTGCGCTACTCCAAGACCTTCTCCCTGCTTTTGCGGGAGGTGGTGGAATTCCCCCACCTCCTGCAAAAGCCCACAGGAGCCGCGCGCGACTCCTGCGGGCTTTTCGACCAGGAGGGACTGAAACGGCCAGTCAGTCTCTTGTCCCTCCTCGGGGAAAAGCCCCCAAGAGCGGCACACTCTTTAAAGGGTGCGCAGCTCCTGTGGGCTTTTCTACGAGGTGGGGCTTTCCCCCACCGCCAGCCTCAAAGAGCACTCTCCTGGCTTCAGCAAAAGCAACGCAAAGCCTCCGGAGCGCAGGCTTCGCATTGCTATCGCTGAAGCCAAGGAGCCTGCATTCGCCCCATAGGACGCACACACATTTCCCCTTCATTCACCCCTTCATAGGGTGAAAAATACGGTAATAATAAAAGGCAAATGAATAATCACAGAGAAGATAGTTTACTACTGGATGTTTATTGAGTTCTTAAGATTATACACTGGAATAGATATCAGCTTCTGGCATTAGAGAGAACACTCCCTGCTGCATGCAGGCAGTAGTGTTGTAGCACTTATAATATCTAATATCAACATTAAAGGGGAAAAAATCAAAGCAATAGGTAAACATCACAGAAAATGGTGCTTTAGGGCAGTGCTTCAGCCATGATGATCTCCTGGTTCCCTTTAGGTCAATTTTTATACATACTACATTAATATACACATAGTAAAATTGACTTACTAAACATACTGAAAATGATTTTTAAAAAGTAAAAGGAGAAGAATTGTTCTTCTCCACAAGTGTAAAAGAGTAATAAGGCAAGTAGTTATACAATAATATCCTCCTTGGATTATTAGGAGGTTACTAGTCCAAAAAAGTTTAGCTTGGTAAATATTCAAATACAACTTTTCACAGCTATTGTTTAAAGCAGTATCCCTTCAATTAAATGTCATAAATGGAATCAAGGGGTCCACTGTTTCATGACCTAGCTGTGAAAATCTAGCAATACATAGCTTAACTTTATGGGGCAATGAATGTGATTGTATAAAAATATGAAAGCTACACAAAAGGGACTGGAAATAAAAACATAAGGAAGTTAGCTACTCAGATAAGGCACTGACAAGACTTCAGGGGAAAAACAGGGCTCCGAAGGTATGCATATTTCTCAACAAGTAGGAATTAAAAAGCTATGACAAAATGTAAACGTTCAAGAGGTTACTCAAACCAGAGACCGTCATATTTAGAAATCTAATTTTAGCAATGTTAAGATGTACTTATAAGGGGGAAATTAGAAGACTATGATTATTTAAGAAAAGAAAAGAAAATAGCTCCAAATTAGAAACACAGAGACCATCAGGAGTAGCAAGCTTAAGGAAAAAACACAAAGTAACTGCTAAAGTACCAGGAGCTGTATAAAAATAAATAAATAAGGAAAATGGCTAATTAAAGAGGAGACACTAGTAATTTATTTCAATTAAGCTCTGCCATGAATTTCTACCCTCCCTGAGGCCTGGGGGAAGAGTTCTTTATTGTTATGAATATATGTTACTGAGATTACACTGTCAGAGGTAATGGTGCCAGAATAAAGAGAACAAGGATGAACAAAAGGTGTAAATCCAAAAGGAGGGCAGGGATAAGCTTGAACTGGCAGAACAACATTAGAAGTGTGCAATGTGGAGTTATAATAGCCATATTATATACATGATATTACAAACCAATAAATCAGAGCTTTCCAAACAGTGTGTCATGACACTTTAGTGTGTCAGCTGCAGTGTGTAGGTGTGTCGTGTGAACACCCCCTGTGCTCCTCCCGGAGCTGGAAAGGGGTTAGTTTAACCTCCAGTTTGCTAGTAAAACTGAATTACTGTGTCGCAAAATGATGCATGTCTAAAAAGTGTGTCACCAACGGGAAATGTTGGAAAGTTCTGCCATAAAATACATATTTTCCAAACAGGGAAATTAAGTCAAATTAAAAATAAAAGGCATTCAATGACAATTTATAAAATAAGCACAATCAAGTGATAAAGGTTTCCTAGGCTATGCTGCTTCAAGCTGCAGATAGGGATTGTATGTCAGGATACATCCTGACAAACATGCTTTTCCTTTTTTTACTGTCATGCTTGTTTATATGCAGAAGGGTCTGTTCCCTAGCAGGGGCATTTAAAAATGCAGCTCACTCACTCAAAGCAGCCCAATGTACAGAAAGCTTGTGTATCCTAAAGAACCTTTGGGAGAATGTTATGGATAATGGGTTTTTTGTTATTGTTATTCCCAAGGTTTGAAAATGATGGCAAACATGCTGAAAGATCAAAAGCAACAACAACAAAATTAAAATCCATTTGTACTAACTCCGTTTACAAAGGTTGTCCAGAATGTAATGATGTCCCCCCCCCCACACACACACACCAATTTTGACAAAACAGGATCAAATTAAGAACATAGCAATACATGCATCCTATCTTCCTTCTCGCAACTCCTGCAGTCAAGCTGGTGCTCTGCTTTCCTTTGGACCACATCAATGAGGCCTTGAGAGACATCTTGCCATCTGGGAAGCCCAGAATTTCCGTACACACTGCCCCATGCTTACACCCCAGAAAGGTAAATTTGGTGCTGCTGACACTGCAAAAAACAATGTGGGAGGCAGGAATTACGAGTTACCAGTCTCCATAGCCACAGCAGGCACTGTGATTCTCCAGCAGTTTGTGTTCAGCCCTGGTGGCACACTCCATTGCCTCTTGAGACAGATGAATGCTAGCCATCTTCTAAATGCAGTTTGGTCCTGTTCATTAGATGCTAGTTAAATAATGTTTACTAAAATATTGTGCTTAGTGAAAACTAGGGACAAAACCATTTATGGATTTGGGGAACATATGTAGCTCAGTGTAAGAACATATGATTTGCCTACAACAGGTCCCTTGAATACCTCACATCTCAGGATAGGACTGGGAAGGACTGCTGCTTTAAACCCAGTCAGTGTCAACAATACTGAGCTAGATGGGACTAATAGCCTGACTCCTATAACTTCCTATGTCCCTACGTAATTGATTAATTCTAATTAAACAGGCAACATGGGGTTGTTTTTTTAAGATGTTAATTTTTTTTATATAAAACTTATGCTTTTATTTAAAAGCATTCTACGCTGCCTTATATTTTCAGAAGACAATCCAAAGCAAGTATTAAATATACAGCAACTAAATAACAAAAAAGCAGAATAAAAAACAAAAACCTTAAGGAAAACTGCCAAACAATAACTGAAAAATCCAGATAAACCAACAAACAGAAGAATCAAAAAGCAACAACAGTGACAAACATCAGTTCAGTACACTTGCATTTCAAAATACTTAAGATTTACTTACTGCCTTTAACTGGATATTAAGTGGTAGGAAGTGTAGTTCATGTATTTATAAACATATGATTCCATGCCATAAAATATTAGGTTGGTGTACAATGTTAAAGCATAAAACACAAAATAAAAAATATATCAGTATCACATGGTGCTAACTAAGTACACTCTGAATGGAAGGTAGAACTTCATATTCTGCAACATCTGAAGGTTTCAAACACTTTTCAGGCATGATCCTATGTGGAGCACATTATAATATTAAGGCTTGCAGATTACAAAAGCATGGTTTATAGATAGCAATTCCCTTCTCTCCAAATAAGCTAGGTAAAGGTAAAGGTAAAGGTACCCCTGCCCGTACGGGCCAGTCTTGACAGACTCTGGGGTTGTGCGCCCATCTCACTTAAGAGGCCAGGGGCCAGCGCTGTCCGGAGACACTTCCGGGTCACGTGGCCAGCGTGACATCGCTGCTCTGGCCAGAACCAGAGCCAGAGCCGCACACGGAAACGCCGTTTACCTTCCCGCTGGTAAGCGGTCCCTATTTATCTACTTGCACCCGGAGGTGCTTTCGAACTGCTAGGTTGGCAGGCGCTGGGACCGAGCAGCGGGAGCGCACCCCGCCGCAGGGATTCGAACCGCCGACCTTTCGATCGGCAAGCCCTAGGCGCTGAGGCTTTAACCCACAGCGCCACCTGCGTCCCCCCAAATAAGCTATATCCAGTTAATTAAATAGAAGATAAAAGTATCAGTGGCAACAAGTCATGATGGCCGTGTTAGCTCCAATATCAAAGGCAGTGTGACTGGGAATCAAGAGCAAGAAACAGCTCTTGCCTTGCCTGTGGGCTCCCATAAGCATCAGGTTGGCAACTCTAAGAACAGAGTGCTTGACTAGAAAGGTCAGCAGGGCTGCTCTTATGGTCTTAAGGCTCCTGACATTCCAGAGGAGATACTGCTGGACTTTGCCTCTGGAGTGGCTGGCACTGAGCAAGTGCACAGCTCTCTAGCACCCAAACCAACTGTTACTTGTTCTCTGCCCAGAGACACTGCTTTTAGGCTGGCAACCTTTCCTGTTAAAGATGCTTTCTCAGTTGAGCTGTGTAAGCTGCAAGTGCTGCAGGACAGAGACAAGTCAATAGTGATTCTGCAAGAACTTTGTTCTCACATACTGAGGATAACAACATATAAACTGGCAGCAGCAGACATCATAGTGCGGGTGTGCCATACACCTGAACTCCATTCCTGCTGAGCTGTTGCAGCGTACCAGAACAGAGGGAGAGTGGCATATTGGTGGCAAGGCTGGCGTGGTACAAACACATTGGCAGGAGCATCAGATTGGCTCCCTTGGCATGATTGCACCATACCAACCTCACAACTCCTTCGCCTCTTCCTCGCTCCATCCCGATATGCTGCAGCCACTCTGCCGGATGGAGTAGAGGTGAGTGATGCAGTCCTACCAAGCTGCCCATTGCTGTATGCAGGGATCCCGCTTTAAATCTCTGGTGTAGCAGGAGGATGGCATCACCAATTCAACTTCTTCCCAGAAAGAAGCCCACCAGGTCATACTAATTCCATAGGAAGAATGGAATAAGACGAGAAAAAGCAAAGTGAGCAGAAGGACCCAGATCCTGCAGTAGCTCTAAGAAGAGATAACAAATTGGCCATCTATCTGTCTATTGAATATAATGCTTTCCATCAATAGCAACAGTAGTTAATCCTATGGGTGCTTCTGCAAATGATGGACCTGCCTGTGATGTATGACAATAACAAAGATGTTCAATGTCAAATTTGTTGCATCCTGAATTTGAGAAATGCACGTTGTACTTTATCTCACAGCTAATGAGCTTATTATGGTTAGAGACAGCAGGGAAACACATTGGAGGTACATGACCCCATCTCACCATTATTCCCACCGGTTCAAGTGACTCTTCAAGCCAAAATCTTTGTGTGCAAAGTTATGCAGGCCAGGCATTCCCAGTTGGAGGTTTATAAACTCTAACTGCATTTCATCTTATTCATTTGTTCTTCACTTTTAATTTTTCTACTATTTTCAATATGGATTTATTTAAAGACTACTTTGAGTACGATTGCAAAAAGCTGTTTTTCCAAAAATAAAAATAAAATAAATTGATAAATGAATAAATAAAAGGCACAGGCAGTGCTTTGTCACTCAATTAAAATTAAAAGTTTAATTAACAGAGTAATATATCAGGGTTGTTTTTTTTTAAAAAAACCTGCCATTAAATTTTTAATTGCCAGTGAATTGCATGTTTATTCGAACAGCATTGGCTTGTCTTATTTAAAAAGGTTATTAGGATCATTTGTTTTTGTCTAAACAGAGAAACACTATTGTTTCATATGACCAAAATCAGTCAATTTCCCAACCCACCTGTTTCATTGTTAAAAGCTGTAATGCTATTCTATGTAAAAAGTCAACAGTTACGACTGCAAAAAGTCCATAAAAGGGAAAATGCAGTGAAAAGGAAAGATATTTTTCAACTGTAGATGTTTCATTTATTCATCATTAGTGTCCCCCAAAAGAAGGTCTATGATGCAAAATTTATCACATCGATAACAGCAGTATGAAATAAAACAATTGTAGCGGTCCATGTTTTTGATATCAGATCTTTAATACTAAGACAAAAGGTCAGGGTCACTTTACACTACAAAGAACCAGTCATTGCAACCCTGAAACAAATCAGAGAATGGGAAATGTATCTTGAGAAAAAGATACATTTTGGGGCATAATTATGATCACCATGTAATGTACTTGTACAGGTAGTGGGGATATTAGCTGATGAAATCTATAAAGTCTGATTTTGAGCAAAAGTAATGAATGGAGTTAGACAAGTTTGGTGGATATGCCAATGATCTTTTAATATTTATTAGCAATACGAATAGAGTCCTTCCAGAATACTTCTTTTTAGCTGAATATTCCAATCAAGTAATGCATTTATCATTGTTTTTGTTCATTCACCAACATTAAAATAATTAATTAGGTTAAAAACACCATGCACAATAAGATGTTGCCATATCCCTGATGAGTTTAAAACATTCAGCAGCAATTTATGCAGTTAACTAACTCAAAAATGGAATTGAAGTGTGAACTACGGTAAGGAACACATTTCATATACATGCTCACACATATATCTATAAAATAGTTCCCTTGTCAATAACATTGAAAACCAGAGAGAGAAATATCGGTTTAAAAACCAAAAGTAACATGTAGAAAATTGTTGCTGAAACAACTGATATGCTAAGGAAAGAAATCATGGCAATATAGTCCTACACATGTACTTTTCAGATAACAAAAACTATTTGTCTGGCTTTAAGTACAGCTATTAAACATCACGGCTTGCTTACATTAACACACCCCATGATACAGAGTATTTAAAAAAAACAAAAACAAAAACAAAAACCCAACAACATACAAAAGTACTTGTTCTGTACTGTCATTACATGAGTTAGAACTTTTGCCCTGCTCTTAAACTTACACATGCAATTTTTTCTCTTCACTCTGGTCCTCTAACACCTTTATTGTGAGTATACAACAAATCATATTATGTGTTTTATTAAAACAGATGCAACAAGAACCTGCCTTAATAACTCCTCATTGGCCACATCTCTCCATGTGCCCATAAGGGGAAAACATGAATTTTCCTGCCCAGAGTTTCCCCTCTCCCACCAACTTTCCAAAGTTGAGCCATTCATATTGCTCTGATTTCCCTACACAGATACTTGCTTCTAACTCTGAACTTGCTTCTGGCTCTGAACAAAGACAAGATTTTGATAGATCTATAGGCACCTATTACAGACCATTTAAGGTAAAATATAACCACTGCTGGCCTGGTTCACACAACACTTGCTTTTTCTACGTTTGATCACTGCAGGCTAACTGATGAGTGGCAGTAAAGCATGAGCAGGTTCCACTAAAGTACATGGTGTGGTGAGTGGGATGGGGGCAGGCGACCAGCGAAATATGGGTCTGTTATTTGTGATGGTACCGTGATCAGGTGATGAACACTCACGTGTGGAGACAAAAGCACCCTGTTGCAGTCATAATTAAGGGCACAAATAGCCAGCAATCCCACCCACATTTGAGCGCATGCTTATAGGTAAAGATTTTCATTCACACCGGTGCATGCTAATAAAGAACCAAGAGCGAAACTGTTCCAGATTGAAATCCTGAAGTTACACTAGGACATAAATCTTATAAAAACAGAGAGGGGCTCACTTCTGAGTTGCAAACCCTAAATACATTGGCATGAGACAAAATCCCACTGGACACACAAAACCTACTTCTGAGTAAACCCACTCACTCACAGGGCTGGAACATTAGCTTGCAATTCTGTGCTCACAGACCCCGGAGCAAGTCCTACTGAACTCGGTGGGAAGTAAATCCGAGTCGACACGCCGTTGGGGGCAGAATTTCACCCTGTGCCTAATCTGAGATTGCTCAATAGAGGAGTCTCCTCGCCTTTCTCTTGCTCTTCCCCTCGAATAGCAGCTTTACCTTGTAAAGTAAAAAAGATGGAAGCCAGCAGGATTCTTTTTTTTGGGGGGGGGGGCGGCGGCAAGGGATTTTACTGCCAAGTGAAGCCTCGAAAACTCTGGCTCCCAAGAGCAACAATCTGGAAGCGGAGTCACCATTAAGGTTTCCCCTGGCCATATGGAGGGGGCGGGGGCCGCACGGAAAGAAAGCCGCCCCCTAATTTTTAGGCGAGCAGCCCCTCCCTCTCTGCCCCCCTCCACCCCTCAATAACTGTACCTGCACAGCCGGGACTGGAGCCGGGGGGTTGTCCAGCAACTCCATCTGCATCTCCTGCGCCGCCGTTGCTGGAGTGGGAGGCGATTTGGACATGTCACTTTGGACCATTGGAGAAAGCGGGTGGGGAGGGTGGATGGGGGGGAACAACTCGCCGACACTTCCAACAACAAAGCGCCTCAGCGAAGCCGTCGCCAAGTAGTCGCCGCCTCTCTCCCTCTCTCTTTTTGAATCGGCGGCGGTTGGTGCACGAGGATGGCTCTTGCTTCTTCTTCTTCTCCCTCAGGGATGGGCCATTTTGAAACGGTTCAAGTGCCTTTCCTTGCTCGCCCGCCCGCCCGCCTGTCTGGCTTGCTTGCTTGCTTGCTTAGGTCGGTTGCTTGACTGAGGGAGATGGTGAGAAACCAAACGAAAAGACTCTGGGCTCCTGCCGCAGCTGCTCGCCTCGCCCAGCCCTCAAGTAACAGCGCGGCTCTCCTCGGTGCCTCGTAGAGCCCAGAGCGCAGCAACCGCTACTACAGCCGAGCAAAAGGGGGAGGAGACGGGGAGGAGGAGGAGGAGGAGGCGCCTGAGGGAAGATGAAATCTCGACCACCCTGTCGTTCTTCCCCCCCGCCCCGAGAAAGGTGGGCGGTGGGGAAAGCGCGGGAAAAGCTGAGGGAGGGGTGTGTGGAATGGCGGCCGCGCGGTCGTCGAGTGGCGGCCCCGTCGTTTCTCCTCAAGAAAGTCGCCGGTCCCTGAATTTTATCCTCCTGCTCGGAAGGCCAAGA
Organism: Podarcis cretensis; assembly: GCF_951804945.1. Taxonomy (NCBI): domain Eukaryota; kingdom Metazoa; phylum Chordata; class Lepidosauria; order Squamata; family Lacertidae; genus Podarcis; species Podarcis cretensis. The sequence goes on from NC_137181.1 coordinate 24,726,281, forward strand.
CAAGCCGTCGTCGAACAAAGTGTTTTTCTTTTTTAAAACACAAGGCACACACTCCAAAGGGAGCGAAGAGTAACATTGGCTAGTCAGGCACGCTGGTTACAAGCTGCACGTAAAACAAAGCAAAAAAAGAGAAAAAGTGCTTAACATTGCCGCTTTGCTGAAGGAAGGGCAGCCAAGGAGCCAGCCAGCATCTGGTGCTGGTAAAGAAAATATATCAAACAAGCACCCTCTCCGCCTTTCATTTTTTTCCTCCCTCAGGTGCAAGTACTAAGTGCCACTGGTTTGGATCTCACCTGTGGGAAACTGTATGTGCTCATATGCCCTCTCTCTTTGGGCATTGCCAGAGGAACCAGCTCCTAGGGGCTGAGGTCCCTTTGCTCCCTTCCCCCATTAAAATATTTGAGGGGGCTGGCCCCACAAAGTTGATGGGTATTGCCCCTCAAATGTTGTGAGTGCGCTGTGTCATGGGATCAATTATACCAGGTGGGACTTACCTACCTCCCCACCCCCCAATTATTTTATTCAAGTTGGCAACCCTGGGCGTTGCAGCAGGAAGGATCAAACCCAACAAAGCCTTCCAGATCTCTAGTGCGAGTGAACAAAAAAAGAGACTGGCTAATCTTCAGAACGGCAGCTGCGCCTTCCTTGCCCTCTTTCACTAAGCAGCATGGAGGACAATAGAGAATTTGGTCTTCCTGGGCCTATTCCCCACCACTGTGCCCCCACCCCCGGCAGAAGGAGAGGGCATGTGAGCAAGCGAGAATATGAGGTGATGGCCAACTCTCTCTATTTCATCCTGGCCATAGAGAGAAGGTGAGTGAGCAGAGCGCTTCCTTTCATTTCTGCTTTCTGCCTTGGCCCAAAGAGGGACAGAAGTGAGAGGTTGTCTTTTGCTGAGAGGTGCTTCTCGCAACCGCCTCTGGAAGCAGCAGATGCAAGATACAGTGGTACCTCAATTACGTACACTTCAGGTTACAGATTCTGCTAAACCAGAAATATTACCTCGGGTTAAGAACTTTGCTTCAGGATGAGAACAGAAATCATGCTCCGGCGGCGCGACAGCAGCAGGAGGCCCCATTAGCTAAAGTGGTGCTTCGGGTTAAGAACAGTTTCAGGTTATGAACAGAGCTCCAGAATGAATTAAGTTCTTAACCCAAGGTACCACTGTACTGGAGGCAGGTGGTGATTTTCACCAGGACTGCAGTATGTGGGGAAAGGGAGATTTAACCCTTCCCTCTCAGCCACTATCCTGATGTAAATCTACACCCCCCCCCAACACCAGCACTACCCGCATGCTGCAATTAGCATTAGGAAATCCTACCGCATAAGCAAACACCTTTCTTGAAAAAAGCCCAAGCAAACAGTTAAAATTCCTGAGTCAGGCATGCTGAGAATCAAGCCAAACATAATGTGCAATTCTTTAAAAGCATGTTTCTTGCTGCCACTTCTATTTTGGAGGGAAAGCAGCAGTTCAGCATTTACTGGTGAGGATAAATTGTCAAATGGTAGGGAAATATGCTGAGTTAGACCTTTGGTCCATCTATCCCTGTAGTACAATATTTGGTGTCCTTCTAGATGTTGTTGGACTATAATTCCCATCACTTCTAGCCACTGGCCATGCTAGCTGGGACTGATAGGAGTCCAACAGCATCTGGAGGGCCACTGCTTCCCCATCCTAACCTTGTTGTTTACCCCAATTGGCTACAATTCTCCAGGGCCTAAGACCAGGACCTTTTCATCCTTATTGTCAGAGATCCTTTTATGTGGTGGAACTAGAGATTGAATCTCATCCTACATACAAAGTGCACGTTCTACCATGCTATAGACTGGACTTACTGTTGCACTTTAGAAAGTCTTCTTAAAATTATTGGCACAAATAACTCAACCTTTAGCATATTTTAACAATATATTTGTTCATAAGGATCTCCCTCCCCCTGTGTCTATTAGAATCATAGAATCATAGAGTTGGAAGAGACCACAAGGGCCATCGAGTCCAACCCCCTGCCAAGCAGGAAACACCATCAGAGCACTCCTGACATATGGTTGTCAAGCCTCTGCTTAAAGACCTCCAAAGAAGGAGACTCCACCACACTTCTTGGCAGCAAATTCCACTGTCGAACAGCTCTTACTGTCAGGAAGTTCTTCCTAATGTTTAGGTGGAATCTTTTTTCTTGTAGTTTGGAACCATTGCTCCGTGTCCGCTTCTCTGGAGCAGCAGAAAACAACCTTATTATTCCCCTTCTGCAGTATTTTCCCTTTTGCAGTTTAAATTGTGGCACTGTTGGCTATTTTTATCATAACATGTTGGCTGCTTTTAGATGTGGATTTGTTTTTGACTGCTTTTTAGTGAATGAATGTGACAGCAGCTATAAAGTAGACAGTTTCTTTCACTGACATGAGATAGAAGTGCTTAAATGCAGAAGCAGTGGGTGTGAAATCCGGCCACACTGTCTGCTCATGTACCGTATTTTTCTGTCCATAAGATGCCCCCATGTATAAAACTCAGATTTAAGAAAATGGCCTTAGCACTATCTGTGTATAAGACGCCCCTAATTTTTGATATAATTTATTAGGAAAAAAAACCTAGTCCTATACATGGGAAAATACGGTAGTTTTTTTTTTAAAAAAAAAAACACCTCACAGTAATAGGCTTTTGGTACATTAAACATACTGTTGTATGAAGTAACTGTATAAGGAAAGAGTCAGAAGGGAGGAATGCAAAGTAGCTCTACCAAGATGGATTTTGTCATCACTCGTCATTCACAAACCCATATGTCTGTTTATCTCCAAAGTCAAACAAAGAATCTAACAAAATGCAGCTAGTCTCTTTTCAAAGTATATCCAAGGAGAGGTCTAAGGATTTCACAGTCTATCATGCAAGTTAGCAAGTTAAAATTATGTTTCTTTGCTGTTAGTGTAACCACAGCTTTTAATTAAACAGACACAAATCTTCAGAGCTACAATGAAGTCCCACTGACAAAATGTACCACTGTTAATGAAAGTCTTATTAGTTTCTTTGAAATTCCTTGGACTTTTTTATCTGAACAAAAACCTGAAAATTTGCCTTATTGTTTTTTTCTATCACCAACTCTAGTGGCAAGTTATACAGCTGTGCATGCAAACCTTCACACAAACCCTATTTTTAAACTTATTTTAATCATATTGTTGCAGAGGGCCAATTCCTTTTTAAGGGCCAATTCCTTTTTAAAAGTCACTTTCCCTGCAAGCTCTTAGCTGTATGTTTAGTGCAATGAGTCCTCATTGTTGTAGAGAGTGCAAGGAGATTGGATCTTTCTTTACATGTGGCACTGTGGAAAAATATTATGATTTTGGATAGATATCTTTAAGGTGGTTGGTGAGATCATGGGACAAAGCCATTCAGGGTGGTCCTAAACTGGCCTCATTACCTTTATTTCAAAAGGGAAACAAAAACAAACAAACCCCTGTAGTCATTGACTTCTTTTGGTGGCAGCTAGACTAAGGGACGTGGGTGGCGCTGTGGTCTAAACCACAGAGCCTAGGGTTTGCAGAAGGTTGCGGTTCAAATCTCCACGACAGGGTGAGCTCCCATTGTTCGGTCCCAGCTCCTGCCCACTAGCAGTTCGAAAGCACATCAAAGTGCAAGTAGATAAATAGGTACTGCTCCGGCAGGAAGGTAAACGGCGTTTCCGTGCGCTGCTCTGGTTCACCAGAAGCAGCTTAGTCATGCTGGCCACATGACCTGGAAGCTGTCTGTGGACAAACGCCGGCTCCCTCGGCCTATAGAGTGAGATGAGTGCGCAACACCAGAGTCATCTGCAACTGTCCCTAACGGTCAGGGGTACCTTTACCTTAGACTTTCAGAAGCTGCTAAACCAGTTGCTTACTCATGAGTAGTCTGACCAGCAGTACAAGAACAATGCAGCTGGAGAAGGCTGCTGGAGTAGTTTCCACACGCCTCCCAATGGTTTAGAAGCCTAAGAGGAAGTTGCAGTAACGATGAGCCAAAGGCTTCCTCATGAAGGAACAGCAAGCAGACAGAGGTAACCCTAATTCTTGCAGATACAGGAATAGATGGGGATTGTCTCCTCTCACCCACCCACACACCCCAGTGGAGTTGGCTACTTATTTGACTATCTCTGTCTGATAGGCAGATGGCAGAACTGCAGTTATGGTATTTGTAATAATTGGGAACCTTTATTCCTACTCTTGGGTTTGTTTCATTCTTACATACATTGGAAGCTGCTTTATATAAGCCAGACCGTTGCTCCATTTAGCTTTAGTATTGCCCATCCTGAGGGCAAAACTAGACCAGATGCCATGTATGCAATAAGCAGTCTTAAAAGTAAATTTTATTTCCCCCCCAATAATTTTAATTAAGTTTTATATAATTATAACACATACTGCAACAAACGTTGCACAACCAAAAAACAAACCAAAGCAAAAGCAAAAAAGTGGAAAAAATACATCTATAAAAAATAACAGCAAACAGATAAACAACACAAACAAACTTAATTATTTAAAAATCCAACCTTATAAACATGTTACTTGACTTCCTCTAGTTCCTCCCTTCTGAATTTCCTTGTATCTGAATGTAACAGCTTTCCAATATCATTATTAAACAACAATATTCCAGTTATAATCAAATTTCTTCACTTTAGTGTTCTAAATCCCGTTTATTTAAATAAATCCTGATTTAATCCTAGGCCTGTTTGATACTTTCAAGTAACTTCTAATTTTTAATATTACAATATTTATTCAAATACCCCTTGAATTTCCTCCAATCTTCTTGATATTCCTCTTCTTTCTGAACAAAATAAAAGAAAAAAAATTCCTTCCAGTAGCACCTTAAAGACCAACTAAGTTAGTTCTAGGTATGAGCTTTCGTGTGCATGCACACTTCTTCAGATACCAGTGTGCATGCACACGAAAGCTCATACCTAGAACTAACTTAGTTGGTCTTTAAGGTGCTACTGGAAGGAATTTTTTTTCTTTTATTTTGTTTTGACTATGGCAGACCAACACGGCTACCTACCTGTAACTCTTCTTTCTGGTCGCGGATTCTTCCAGTCAGGTCAGCTAGCTCAAAAAAGTCCATCATCTTCATCTGCCATTCTTCCATAGTTGGTAGTTCTTGTGTTTTCCACTTCTTGCCTAATAAGATTCGAGCAGCAGTTGTGGCATACAAAAATAACTTTACATCTTTCTTGGGCAATTCCAAACATCTTAAAAGCAAATTTGAAGTGTGAGGGCCACAGTTTGGATCAGGGCGCTGGTAGGGGAGTGAGAGGCAATTTAACCCTTTCCCCCATGTTCCAGTCCTGATATGGATAATTAACACACACATTCACTCGTGCTATTTGTACTGAAATAAAACCTTTCATTTGCACCAGTGTAAATGTTTCTCCCAATGCAAAGCTCAGGCAGTGGGCCTTGCAAACTGAATTGGAACTGCAACAGAAAGCAAAGGATTAAGGCTCCCCAGACTCATGCAAGGATCCCAGTTAGGATCCCAGTCACACTACTTACTTTTTAAGGCTGTTCATGTGTGAATGGCATCTTTGTCTAGCTTGGCCAGACTGGAAGCAGCTCTCCAAATTTCTAGGCACGAGTGTTTCTGCACACTATCCAGAGATAGCAGAGATTGAACATGGTGCATATGGTTCTTTGCTAAACATACTTTACATGTTTAAGTGTACACTTGAAATGCCTTCCCTAATAATATAATGTGGTCCTGAGAATACTAAGGAGGATAATGCTTAAATGAGATTTATTGGAATGGAAGAGATGCAGGTTACAACACACAGGAAATGAGTTCGGGCAAATAGGTAGGATTTATGCCTATAATAATAGCTGAGTGGTGCCCAGTTTGGTAGCAAGAGGAAGGGAAGAGGGGCATTTGTTGTTGCTTTGGATGTGCTCTTTTATAAATGCAAAATAAACCTGTTAGCGCTGCTGTGTATTCTCATAATCTGAATGACTTGTTCTTCCTTCTCAGGTCTCCTTTGAAGTTTATCAAACTGACTCATTTGTCACAAGCAGAACCTACAATTAGCATGTTTCTGCAAACTGAATAGTGGCATGGAAAATTGCACACTTTCCTCATGGTGAACAAGTCAGATGACCATTTTGCTATGAAGATGGAGCCATACAGGTAGGTAATGTTAGATTTCTGTCATGATAAATGGAATTGTTAGCAGTATAGTGGGAGGAGGGTAGGTTTTCATCAAAACAAATTGCACATATGACTGGGGGCAGGGGGAAGCCTGCTAAAGCACACAAAGAAAACAAGTGATGACTGAAAATACATAAGGCATTTCTGACATGTTTTCTCTCAATTATATGCTTGGCTGAAGAAAGGATAAAGGAATTATTCACAGTTAACTTAACCTGAATTATATGTGAAGAAATTGTAAATTTTAACTGATCCTTTCCTTCCCATTCCTGATCATCTCCTGCTTCACCTTCATCTTTTCCCCACCTAAAATTTACCCACATGCTCCTTTCTGATCACTGTCCCGCTTCTCTGGAAGTGGGAGCTGGAAGGGGTATATCAGGGGGAAGAGGCATTGCACACACACTTCCTATAGCTATGGATAGGTGACTGTGAAGTTCAATTTCTCTCTGTTACTCATTTTTCTAATCTAAAGTTCAGTTCTCTGCATTTGTACGTCATTTTGGATTTTTTTATTAAAAAAGGCTGTCATGAAAATCCATCAGCATCTTAGTGAGAATATCACTTACTGTATACATTTTTATACAATTTTGCATAATATACTCATTTTCCAAAACCAATTTCCCCTTAAATAATACACTTTTATGTTATTTGCACAAATATATGCATTTTTATGGAGAATTCAGAAGAGTGTTAATTTCAAAGTATAGTTGTGTTACAGTTCTTGTATTGTTTTGGAGAGAGTGAATTATATAGGTTCACCTTTAATTGTGAACTTCCGCTTCCATATCTATAGCACAATACTTCTGTTTCAGGTCTGATTGTGGGAGAGGCAAAGTGCTGTTCAGGAGGAGCTTATCTCTGAAACATGAAATAATCCTTTGGCAGTATTTCAGTATGAGTGGGAAAATGAGAGTACCCCTAAACATTTTTTTAGAAAATAAAAGCACTGCACATAATAGTTTAAAACATATAACATTGTACTGTATTATGTTCCTGGAGACCATGTACCTAATTAGAAAACCCTAGCTAAATTACACTAGCATAAAATATTTTTATTGATAAGCTGAATAGATAGAAAAGTATAACTCAGCTTTTGTTTATGGTGCTTAGACATTGTGAACCTGAATGTTGTGGATAGCTTAGGTTGGGCAGGTACCTTTTTAAAAATTTTGTTTCATGATTTATTACCTAGAGACTTGAATGTGTAATAGGGTCAGGAGGAGAGAGATTCAAATAATGACAACCAGAAAACTTCATTGTGAGATGCAAAGTTAAAACTTGGGGCTTATCTGAAGCTAATAGAGAGCAGAAGCACCATGGCAACAGGGACAAAGTAACACTCTCAGTAACACTCTCAGTACTGTATAGAGCTTTTATTCCCTACAGGGTGTAAGACATTGCTTGCCTATTCACAACATGTAGGAAGGAAGGAAGATCTTTCCTTTGTTTTTACTTTATGCATTTTACAGCATTCCAAAATCTACTTTATGCCATATGAAATAATGTTAATGTAAACAAGTAAACAGTGAAAAGTGATAATAATATCTAATCTGTGGAATCAAATAGGGAACAACATTGAGATAATTATCAACTGCCAACTGTGTATAAATGGCTGTTAGTTACAGAGAAGGAACAAACTGAATCTAGAATAAGCGGTTTGAAGTATAGTCCCTCAAATTTTAAGAAACCTGTTTTTAACAGTATTCCTCATACAGTATTTACCTTAAGAATTTCTCTTAAAATTTTTACATAAACAGAAATAAAAGAACAATTAATATTTGTTATTTTATATAATAAAGAAAGAACTATTCTTTATAGAGTGGCTGGGGCAAGGCAGGGTACAAATAACAAATGATCATTATTATATATAATAAATATAAGCAGTTACTAGCAGCAAGATTATAGAAGATAATAATCAGTTCTTACTCTTATCTAAAATAGCGTAAGTATTAAGGTTTCTATTATATATAAACAGTATTTTACTTTTTGATGTATTGTAATCAAATAAAACTTTTAATGTGCTAGCCAATGACCATGACAACATCCAAAACATTGACAGACACTAAATATACAATAAAAATATACAGCCATCTAACACTGATGTCCCGTTAGGTAGGGAGAGTGCTGCTCTGACAAATTTATTCTGCACCATTTCTAGTCCTTTACTGGCTTTCATATTGATACCCAAAACCTCTGTACCATAAAGCATTTGGGGAACCAATTTACTAGTACTGTAAAAAAATTAAGAGCAGTTACAAACAGCTTTCCACCTACCATGCAATAAAACTTCATTAGTGTCTCACAAGCTTTCTGCACCTTAGGTTTGCAGCCTTGATATGCCCCTTCCACCACAGTGTCTCAGCGAAAAGGACTTCAAGGTATATAAAGGAACGCATTTGCTCTAGATTCTACTGCTCCATTTTCTATTTGAATCTGGGACTATGCTTTCCAAGAACCATAATTTTGATCTTGGAATAATTCACGGAAAGCACATCCTGCTAGCAATACATACTGAAGGCTGCCAGTAGATTATTGAGACCAAAGCAGGAGAGTGATAGCAGCACCATGTCATCAGGTTATCCGTCTGTTCCTGATTGTTTGGACAAGGGAGTGCACCTGTGTTAAATATGGCACCTTTCATTTTTCATTTATGTCAAAATGAAAAAGTGTAGGGGGCAATATGTAGCCTTGTTTCACACCTTTAGATGATTTGAGGACATCTGACAATACCCCCTTAGTCCCACACCCACCCTTGTTTCAGTACCACAATACAGTTCACAGATTAATAAAAGTAATCTAAGATCTATGTTGATGTTCAAAAGTTTCTCCCATAGTCTGATAAATACCTTGATAAATGCATTATGTGTGTTGGATCAAAGAGTACCTTTCCAATAGCAAAATGCCTCTTCCAAATGCTATATCCCTTCTGTCTTGGGAGACAGTAGAGGAGTGCGCCTTTGGGGGTTATGTCAAGCTGTTGGAAGGCTATAGTGCCTGCTGTGGCTGTAAAGACTGATACAGGAGAAACACGTTTTGTTGCAGCTGGGGCAGATGAAGGCATCTAGTTGTGTTGCTGCAGATGTTTCTTCTCTTTGCACTCCTCCCCACGCTCATTCCTTCTCTGGTCACTGCTATGGATGCATGACCTGACTGCCTGTCTCCAGGTACTGCAAGGAATTCCTACAGGGCGGGGTTGATGTTGCCAGCCTTCATATCACCTTTGCAGACATCTGTAATGCAGAGTTGATCTGTCAGTGGGCCTGGTACTTGAAGTCAACTCTGCTTGGGGATCCTTCCATCTTCTGTTCTGTGGACATGACCAAGCTAGTGTAGATGTCACTGACACAGGAGTGCGAACATGCTGGGAATGTGGGCTTGGGAGAGCACATCTTTGTTTAAAATTCTGTCCTGCTATGCGATGCTGTCGAGGCTGTGTCATCTGCAAACAACATATCTTGAATAAGGACCCACCACAGTTTTGTCTTAGTGCAGAGATGTGCCAGGTTGAACAAATACCCTTCGTTCCTTGAATGGAAGTACACAACAGTAAGCAGTGACAAACATGTAGAACAACTTTTAGGACTGTTTCATGTGTCACAAAATTGCTGACCATGTGAGAATCTACATTTGAAGTGTGTGGATCCAGTGTAATGATCCTACACATAATCTCAGGAGCAGAAACAACATTTTTCCTTGTACAATTTTGCTTCAAAACTTTTTTATGTTATAATTCAATGGCAGGGAATGTGGTGATAGTCGAATTCAGCTGGACTTAAGCATCCAGGGGTTCTTTACCTTTACCTTTTATAGCCCCTTCATACAGCACTTCTCATCTCTGTTTTATTGCATCCTAAGTAAGCCAAATGGTAACTTCTGATAGCTTCCATTTGTGAGACTGAAATTAAATGGAAGCTTTAAGCCTCACACAATTGCTCTGCAAGCAAGAATGAAAAGAAAGTTCACTCATAGGTTTGTTGAAGGCTGTTAGTGCCTTACTGTCCCTTCAGGTAGTGATTGCAAGACTGATTTGTAGAGATGGTTGCTAGTTCACAGAGTCAATAAACATCGAATCTACACCATCTATGCAAATATAGGCAAATAATTGTATTTGCAGAACCAAGGATCATAATAATGTTATCCTGTGCATAAATCACATCACGGCTTCATGTTAAGAGCATTTCTGCTGTACCAACTGTCCAATTTAATAGAAGTTTAAGAGGTTTTTTGTATTGTGTTGCTGTGGCCACATCCATAAAAATTGTGCTCCAAATTCTCCAAGATATTAACACTGCTGGAGTCCCTGTTCCAACAGTGATACTAACTGAAGGGACTGTTCTCTTGATGCAGTGAGGGAGTCTCACATACAGCTTCTATCAACACTAATCCCTATCCATTGAGAGCAAAAGAAGATTAGACTCCTGTGGTGATTCTTTCCAACTGAAATTCAGATTGTGAGGGAATCTGTAGTGTAATCAAGAGAAGCCATATAGAGTCCTCATTTTTCTTGTACAGCTTGCAAATGAATTACTGACAGAGGGAAAGGACTTGTGCTGAAACCAAACCAATTCATTTAAGGAGCAGCATGCTGCTCCCTGAAACAGTCTAGCGTATTGTGTGAAGTGTCAAAGGGCCAACTAAAGCATGTACATACAAAGCAAGGACAATGGGCCTGAAAGGGGTGATGATGATAAGCTTCTTGGAACATCTGGTAATTAATCTTAGTTTTGGAAGCTTTGTAGAGTATTGGCTAATGTAATTGCTATTCACTTTCACTGTAGGAAAATGTAAAACAGCAGACAGCCAAAAGACTTGTCATTATAGTTCCCCAGATTTCTTATACAGTACTAGCAGAGAGAGAGAGAGAGAAGGAAGGAAGGAAGGAAGGAAGGAAGGAAGGAAGGAAAGAAAGAAAGAAAGAAAGAAAGAAAGAAAGAAAGAAAGAAAGCAAAAAGAGTGCAAAACCAACGTTTTCACATCAGATAAGGGGGCAAAGTGATGCAAAGGCACACGGTAAAAATAAAAATCTATGCAAAGATGTTTGCCTCTCTTTCAAATCAGAGGGGATAGAACCATGTTTCCCAATACCACAAAAATGTACCTTATTCACTTCTGGCAGGCTACTGGTACAACTTTTGTCTGGTGATTGAGTATCCCATATGTGGATAACTGGAATTTGTGCTTTGAGTTGTTCACAAACTGCTTGTAAGGCCATGACAATCAAATCACAACAGTTAGCAATATGGACACTATTGAAGCAAGGAATATAAAAAAGTATTGAGGTAGTTAGCCATCCAGACACTTTCTCATCTCCGTATAAAACTAAAAATATGGATCTAAAGCAGAGATTCTCAGCTTTGCAACTTGTTCTTGATTATCAAATTGTTCTCCTCTATTTCCCTTCAGAATCTGCCTCCTTAGGTTATCAGTCCAGGAAGGCTTCTTGCCTTGTGTTTTTCCAATGGTATAATCACATTAGCACTTACGCCACATCCAGTGCACTCCTGCTGCTAATTTTTGAAACCGCAATATGTTGATCCATATTAATTCTGTAGTTCCTTGACAAATACTGTTGCTTGCTACATTCCCCCCAACCAGCTTTAGTTTGATTAGAAAATAAGGTATGTTCACATGACCACTTGTTCCACATTCTAATACCCATTGTGCAAGTTCAGGTCACCATGGAAGCACAGATGAGAGCTTAATGAATAGGAGTTCCTGTTGGATTTTCTCTCTGTTTGTGAGAGAGTAATTTGTTCCAGAAACAGAGAAGAACAGAGAAGAAGTTTCAAGAAGAAGCAGAAGGCTGAGATTGTTTTGTCTATGCAAAGACATTTTCTGTGGGAACTGTTCTTTGGACATGCGTAGTGTGACAAGAAATACTGATAACAAGAGTTCTGTGTAACTTCTTGTAAGTCTCTTGCTTGCATCTTACGGTGAGAGAAGTAGAGAGAGAGTCTTGGACTCTTGTTGGACTCTAAGCATGCCTTGACCATGGCAGTGGTGAATGTCTGTATATATTTGCTACCAACATGCTTTTATGCCTGTCAAGTAAACCTCTACACTTGACTGAATCTTCATGGCATCCATGAGTATCTATTGCCTACTGTGTGTACCTTCAACCCCAAAGATGCTTCCAAGAAAGGAGCTGTATTGCGATGTAACTCTGCTGAGTATGGATACTGGCACACACATGCAGTGAAATTGATGCCAGATCTCATCCTTCTAAATCATCCATCAGAGGTTGATGGATTGATCCAACAGTTCCCTGTGTTTATTGAGACATTCCCATCCCCTGCCTACTGTGGACAACTCCATGCAAATGCAGTTTGAAATGACGCAGGGGAAAATGACCTTGCTGCATTTCAAGCCGCTAATGTGAACATACCCTAACTGAGTTAGCTTTTGATCCTCAGCTAAAAATTTGGCAAGCTGCTGTCAAGAATCAGCTACTAAGACACATTATAAAATTCTTCAAGCCAATATGGCAAATTTATTTTCTCCAGCTCCTTTCAATTCCTACAGACAATATGAATAGTTTAATCCCTATTATAGTGTGACTGAAAATGCAGTTTGCATTCTAAACCTTACTATTATTTTTTTAAAAAACGTTCCCTCCCTGAATCCCAGCCAGATCAAGGACCCTGGATATGTTTGTAAGATGTAAGGGGGAGCTTAAGGAGGTCTGATATTAAATTAAACACTACATTCAAAAGGGATCCCAACTATTCCTAAAATACAGTTTGTTAATGTTGTGGAATGGTAGAAATTCTCTGCTCACAAGCTTCTTAGTTCTCTTAGTCTGAACACACACACTCTCCCCACAGTCCACACACACACATTAGCTCACAGCTCAGTTCAGTGTAACTTCTCCCTCCACAGCAAAGCTGTGTCCCAAAGCATATAAGACAATGCTGTCAGTTGGTGGGTCCTAAAAAACATGGTGCACCTTTTCCTCTATTTCATCAACCACCTAGGCTTGACTACAAGAACAACCTTCTTCCTCTGATCATCCTTGGGGTGTTCAAGCTGCTGTGGCTAATCTTCTGGTGTCTCTGAGTCTGTTTTAATAGGATGAGGGGGAAATGAAATTTGCTTAGCAGCACATATTCTTTCATGTAGGATGGCCCCAAAAGAGGAAATGCATTTCCAAACAAAGAGGTCAGAAGAGGGCATAAATTTGTATAAAAATTACATATGCTAACTTTTCATTATAGAGCCAACTTAGAAATAATTACTACAAGTCTGTTAAAAATGCAGCACTCTATAATGGGGGAAATAGTGACTAAGTTACCTGCTCAGGTGCTATCCAGGTACTAACTGTTGATGGCTCCCAATCCCCCTTAGAATTCTTTGTCTGGACTTGGGCCAATCAGACCTTCATACAGGATGTCTTCAAAAGGGGGCTGTCTGCTGTAAAGTAGGATATATAACTACAAAATGTCACTTGATTTCAACTTCATTGGAATGCTAATACGTTATGAAGTAATATTAATGTCTCACATTTGGATTGTCAGTTGTAAAAATACCAAATTTTCAGTCATTTCTAGTAATTAGGATGCTATAGATTATACCAGTGCCAAATTTCAGTTTTCTAGCAACAGTAGAAACAATGTAACCTTTTTTGGGTACTTTTTTGTCTGCTTGTTTAGAAGGAGAGATTTTGTCTTTCATACTTTTCTATAGGCAATGTGGCATAAACTACATGTTTTCTGTTTTCAGCTTTCCAGGTAGTTTAGAGGTGTCTTAACTACCGTATTTTTCATCCCATAGGGCGCACCGGTCCATAGGACACACCTAGTTTTTTTTTGGGGGGGGGAAATAAAGGAAAAAAATTCCCCTTTATTTCCCCCCCAAAACCAGGTTGGGGAATCCAAACCAGGTCGGGGAACAGCAGGATGGCGCGCTGCGCCTTCCCGCTGTCCTCTGAGCTTGTCTGCCCGAAGCACGCTGTCCCCTGAGCTTGTCTGCCCGAAGCGCGAAGCACGCTGTCCCCTGAGCTTGTGCTGCCCGAAACTCCCACAGGGCTCACTAGGCTGCAGATATCTGCCCGAAGCGCGGGGTGCTCTGCTTCAGCGCTCCCCGCGCTCCGGGCAGCAGGCTGCTATCTGCAGCCTAGGGAGCCCTGCAGGAACTCCCGCAGGGCTCCCTAGGCTGCGGATATCTGCCCAAAGCGCGGGGTGCTCTGCTTCAGCGCTCCCCGCGCTCCGGGCAGCAGGCTGCTATCTGCAGCCTAGGGAGCCCTGTGGGAACTCTCGCGGGCTCCTCAGGCTTGCTGATAGCTTCCTGAAGCCTCTCGCTCTCCAAGCTTCAGCGAAAGCCTGTATTCGCCCCATAGGACGCACACAGATTTCCCCTTCATTTTTGGAGGGGAAAAAGTGCGTCCTATAGGGCAAAAAATACGGTAGTTCCATTTTGAAGAAGACATACAAGTGTTCCATTAGCAGATTTTTCTTTTAAAATTGCATTTTGGGCTGTATGTTTACTAGAGTTTAAGCTTCATGGCTTGGGTCATCTGAATGGTCTAAGCACAATGGCATAAGACACTAAGCACAACAAAATTTCCTCCTGAGGCATTATCACAAATGGGTTTTGCATAGAAAAGTGGTTGAATGTTCCACAACAAGTTCTAGAAATATCTCAGGTATTGTGAACATGGCCAGATAGGTTTGTCAAGAGAGAAAGATCAGATGTTTCCAATTTTATTATTCGAGGGTTCTTGGCAGCTTTTGAGCAATCAGCCTGAAACATCGTTATTAAAACTGCAATAAAATGGTTCTGGTTTATTACAACTGTCTGCATTTGTTTGATCTGCTGTTCTTCATGAAGGTTAAGTATACAGTTTATCATGCACACAGCACTATGAAATAACCCTTTCAGCTTAAGAATGCATGAAGAAGAAAATGAGATTGGTTTAGCATGGATATGTGTGTAGTTCAAATGCAGCATTTGCTAAAAAGCTTCATATTTTCATTGTACTGATGGATTCAAAATTGTCTTTTTAGGCATCCAGTTTGGAATCATTAAGTTCTATTATCCCAAACCAGTTAGGTAGCCATATGCATCTCTTGGCACGGGGAAAAAGATGTTTGACTGGTTTCCCTATATTCTTGAAATAAAATGGAGAAGGAATAATAAAATATTTGATAGGGCATTTACACCAGGATAAATTACCGTATTTTTCGCTCCATTGGACGCACCGGACCATAGGACGCACAGGACCATAGGAGGGGGAGAACAGGGGAATTTTTTTTTTCTTGTTCTCCCCCTCTAAAACAAGGTGCGTTCAAGGTACATTCACCAGAGCTTGTGGGGCTGGCGGTGGGGGGAAGCGCTGCTTTCCACCACCGCCAGCCTCAAAGATCCCTGAAGCCTTTGGAGCGCAGCGCCCCGCTGCCCTGGAGAGGCTGTGCGCACAGCCATCCCCAAGCTAGGGCAGCGAGACAGAGCCCTCCGTCTCGCTGTTCTGGCTTGGGAACAGCCTTGCTAGCTTCTGCAGGACAGCGGGGTGAAGGCAACCCGCTGCCGTGGAGAGGCTGTGCGCGCAGCCGTCCCCAAGCTAGAGCAGCGAGACGGAGCCCTCCGTCTCGCTGTTCTGGCTTTGGAACAGCCTTGCTAGCTTCTGCAGGACAGCGGGGTGAAGGCACCCCGCTGCCCTGGAGAGGCTGTGCACGCAGCCATCCCCAAGCTAGAGCAGCGAGATGGAGCGCTCCGCAGTGCTCCGTCTTCCTGTTCTGGCTTTGGGCTTAGCGGCGCAGCCTGCATTCGCTCTATAGGACGCACACACATTTCCCCTTAATTTTTGGAGGGGAAAATGTGCGTCGTATAGAACGAAAAATACGGTATATGAAAAGTATATTCAATTCGCTCTCTTAACCCTAGGTCATTAGTCATACATATCATTTATACTCTGAGAATCTATTTTACTTCATCACTCAACACCATGGTTTGTTGGAAAACGTCTTAATGGAAAACAGCTAGTCAAGTAAATCCTATCCCTTCCAAGAGAAAGAGAGGTCTTTTTTCACATTCTCTTCCATTAAATTTGCATTAAAGTGACTAGAAGCTGGAGGCACCAATATGAACAGACCTTGCAAGCCCAGCCCACAAAGAGGAATGCCCATTTACTTGCCTAGACTTGGGACTCCAGTCATTTGCCACACTAAGTGCTGTGCCCACCCCATCCTTCAAAAAGAAGGTTCTGGAGACATGCCACTTATTAGGTCAATGTCTTAGCTTGCGTTTAGCTTCTTGTATGCCTGCTGTATCCTGTAGCAGTACCTTGCTTATGTACCTTAAACTTAAGCATTTAAGTTTTTTGATAGTCATCAAACTGGGAGTTCAAGTACTTCAATGAGGGCTGGCACAGTTGTGCACCCAATTATATCACTGGTGTCTGATTTGACTCATGATTGGGCTTAGAATAAACTACTAAACTACTATAAACTACTGGATAGTAAAGATCGAACCTGGGAACATTCATGTTCTGTTACTGAGCTACTGCTTTCCCACCATACTGGAAAATACTTTATTCTGCCAAATTGGTTACAAATTAAAAAGAGGGAACTGTGATTTTCATCACTAATTTGATACTAGTCATAGCTTATTTTGAAGAGTCATGGGAACTGTGATTTGCAGAATGAAAGTAATGACCAATTTCACAGTGCAATTCATTTTCATATTTATTTATTTTAACATTTATATCGCACCTTTTTGCTAAGGAGCTCAAGTTGCATGGTTCTTCCATACATGGTAAGCCTAAAACTACACACACCAATCATATACACACTTCCTTGGGAATTTTCCAAGGAACTCATTTGTTCTTAGTAGCCTTAGTAGAAATCCACAGGATTGTACTGCATAGTTAGCAGACATCTTCAGGCACTAACAATGATGGCTAAATTGCCACATGAAGGGAGGCTGCATGATGGGAACAAGCTCACTAGCTCCAGTCCTCTGTTACCATGCTTGCCACTTGTCATGAGTTGGAATAATAATAATAATCATAATAATTTATTAAATGTACCCCACCCATCTGACTGGGTTGCCCCGGCCACTCTGGGCAGTATTTAACATACATTTATACATAATAAAACATTAAATATTAAAAAGCTTCCCCGTACAAGGCTGTTTTCAGATTTCTTCTAAAGGTCATATATTTACTCATCTCCTTGACATCTCATTCCTTCTTTCCTATCATAAGATCAATGTGATCTTGATTTCTGCACCAAAAGCAATCAAACAATGCTTGCAATCCAAAGATTCATTATTGCCATCAGCCTACAAGTCATGCCCATGTACAATGTGAGAAGGTTAGAAAGAATATAGTTAGAAGCAAGAGGGAGAACCAACCTAATAGTAATCCAAGGTTCTGTAGCAGAAACATCAACCAGGGCCTCTGTGTCTGGATGTGAGTCATTTCAGGAAGCTAAAAAAAGATGAGGCAGCAGTAAGAGAGCCAAATATATTAATATCTGGGACTGTGGGTGGGGCAGGCTGAGTCTTATGGGAAACATGACAAACTTCATTAGTAAAGGCTTTTAAACCCAAGGTTTCTAAATATAAGATTCAAATCTGTAGTAAGCTTGGAACATATTTTCTACTTCATCAAATGAGAAATACAGTTCCGAGATTTCAGCTCTTACACCATCACTATAAAGAATTACTGGAAGTTTACATGCATAGAGTTTTGAAATGAATCCTTCCAAGAAAAGAATGTTTGATGAACGCTTTCCTTATAGCAGAAAGTCCTATTTTGGTTGGAAGTGAGTTTGTTACACAAGAGCTGCAAATCAACTTTAATTGTGCAACCTACATTTGCTGTTACATAATTGAATCCTACCCGAAATTAGCAGTAGTCCAGAAGCATCCAGAGACTTGATCCAGTAGTACAGCGCCATATTTATGAGCTAAGCTATCCAACTGTTGGATGCTGACAGAAAGTCAGTGTGGTGTAGTAATTAATGCAAGGATCTTTTGATATTGAAAGGCCAGTGTAAAGTCTTATGAAAGCAGTTAGAGCACTTAAGAAGTTCATTAAAATGGCAATCTTTGAAGAAAGACCTGTACTTAACAGTACTGCAAAATCTCCTAAGGAGAGGAAGAGAGACATAAAATATTAATTAGCCCATAAAAGGCTGGTACTGTTTCACAGTAGTGGCTACAATTAAGATAGACCTTTCTGTGCAAAATGTTACACCATTTCTATATGTGACATTGAAATCACCTTTCCCTTACATTCTTTATGTGAATGCCTGAACATTTTTTTAATGCGAGAATTGAGGGGAAGCAAGGGTATGTTCTGGCCAAAGAAGGTTTTATATTTGCATAACAGCGCAAACCTAAATGCACTTACTAAGGAGTATGTCCTCTTGTTACTTCTGAGTAAGCGTGCATGTAATGTACTGTAATTTGTTCTTAAAGGGTAAAGGTAAAGGGACCCTTGACCGTTAGGTCCAATCGTGGATGACGCTGGGGTTGGGGCGCTCATCTCACTTTACTGGCCGAGGGAGCTGGCGTTTGTCCACAGACAGCTTCTGGGTCATGTGGCTAGCATGACAAAGCCGCTTCTGGCAAACCAGAGCAGCGCACGGAAACACCGTTTACTTTCCCGCCGGAGCGGAGTGTGGTGGAGTCTCCTTCTTTGGAGGTCTTTAAGCAAAGGCTTGACAAGCATATGTCAGGAGTGCTCTGATGGTGTTTCCTGCTTGGCAGGGGGTTGGACTCGATGGCCCTTGTGGTCTCTTCCAACTCTATGATTCTATGATTCTACTTGCACTTGACGTGCTTTCATACTGCTAGGTTGGCAGGAGCAGGGACTGAGCAACGGGAGCTCACCCCATTGTGAGGATTTGAACTGCCGACCTTCTGATCAGCAAGCCCTAGGCTCTGTGGTTTAGACCACAGCACCACCCACATCCCAATTTGTATTTAAATAACTACATAGGGATCACAGTTCCTAGCGTTCCAGCCTGGCTCGCTGAGAAAAGTTAATGTGCGTGCTTTCCCTCTGAATTCCCAATCTTTCTCACTTGGAAATGTGATGCAGAATCATATTACTACATCCCACATGATCTACAGGTCCTTGTTAAGAAGTGGTTCATGTTCGGAATTAGAAGCTTAGGACTAGTTCTGATCTTGCACATTGGTTTTTATTTTTTTATTTTTTATATAAATTTTATTAAAGATTTTCTTAATACAATAAAGAAGAAACCAAGATAAACAGAAAACAAAACAGAAAAACAAACAAAGATACAGAAATACAATTAACATCTTGTAATAACCATATTTTCTTCGCTTTTTGGACTTCCTCACATCTCTCGCTCCTGCGTTCCAAAATTATACAATTTTAATCAGCAATTTATCACCTTGTTTCCATTCTTATTCTATAGATTACCAATATTATATCCCTAACTTTGAATACTTTTAGCTAAGTCTTAATTACCCAATTTAAACATAATAATCATTCAAAATTTATTTTGCTCTTTAGGTTCACTTATTCTCATATTCTTTTCAACTAACTTAATGGAGCCATGTTATTTTCAATCTCGCATCCTTCTTAGCACTCATGTAATTTACAATGTTTTTGTAGATAGTCCTTAAATTTCTTCCAATCCTCTTCCACTGCTTCCTCTCCCAGGTCTTGGAATCTGCCAGTCATTTCTGCTAGTTCCATATAGTCTATCAGTTGCATCTGCCATTCTTCCAGCGTGGGCAAATCTTGAGTTTTCCAATATTTGGCGACAAGTATCCTTGCTGCTGTTGTAGCATACATGAAAAATGTTCGGTCCTTCTTTAACACCCTCTGGCCAACAATGCCCAAAAGGAAGGCCTCTGGTTTCTTAGGGAAGGTATACTTAAATACCTTTTTCAGCTCGTTATATATCATTTCCCAGAAAGCCTTAACCCTAGGGCAAGTCCACCAGAGGTGAAAGAACGTTCCTTCAGTTTCCTTACATTTCCAACACTTATTATCAGGCATGTGGTATATTTTTGCAAGCTTGACTGGGGTCATGTACCACCTATATATCATTTTCATATTTTCTTTCAAGGCATTACATGCCGTAAATTTCATACCGGTGGTCCATAACTTTTCCCAGTCAGCAAACATAATATTATACCCAATGTCCTGTGCCCATTTTATCATAGCTGATTTAACCGTTTCATCCTGTGTGTTCCATTTTTTAAAGGTCATCTGAAAGATCACCTATAGCAGGCATGGGGAACTGGATTTTGCCAGTGGGGCAAATCTTATCTCCCTCACTTTCTAGGGTTCAACATTGATTAGTTGGATCTATCAATCACACAAGTAACAAGTAACAAGTCTCTAACTCACCAGGGGTTTTAGACCCACCCATTGACTACCCTCACCTGGTTCAGAACCTACCCCCCCAGCTTTCTGGTAGTTCTTCACGCTTGGTAACATTGGCAGGCTTCCTAGATTTCTTTGCCAACTTACAGACTAAACCTAGATATCAACTTGTATATCCATTTAAAAATCATGAAAAGCACAGTAGAGCATAGAACAAGAGCTTGGGATTGCTACTGTGGAGGGGTGAGGGAGGTATGGCGGTGGGGGCAGATGTTATAGGCGAAGGCGATCAAGATATGGATGTGCTCGTACCCCTTCCACTCTGCGCCCCATCCCGAGGGACGAGGGTAGGGTGAGCAAGGATTACTCACCTCCATCACTGGTGTTGTGCAGTGCCAGGTCTATAGGCAACAAAACCGCCACCCTGCGAGATTTCTTTACCTCGCAGGGGGTCGACCTGGCTTGTGTGATGGAGACCTGGGTGCGCGAAGGGGTAACTTACCTTACGAGAGATGGCGCCCCTGGGTTTCTCCGTCCTCCACCAGTCACGAACTGTGGGCCGGGGGGGGAGGGGTGGCATTATTAATCCGGGAAGATTGTTCTTTCAGGGCTCTACCATCGCTATTGATCCCCGGCATTGAATGTGTTGGCCTAATGTGGGGTTCTGAGGTGAGCTTGGCTATCTGGCTGGTGTACCGGCCACCTAGCGCACCAGCAGCCACCCTGTCAGACCTGCTGGAGGCGGTGGCCGGCTGGGCCTTGGAGTTCCCTAACCTATTGGTATTGGGGGACTTCAACATCCATGCTGATGCCACTCCCTCCTCACAGGCTCTGGACCTGGTGTCTTCCATGGCGACACTAGGGCTCTCCCAGTTTGTTTCGGGCCCCACACATCAAGCAGGCCACACGCTGGATTTGATCTTTGGCGTCGGTATAGATGTGATCATGTCTCCTTCGATGAAGGTGCCATGGTCTGATCACTACGCTCTGAAAGCCAGGATTGACTTTCCACCCCCACCCTGCTTAGGTGGCGAGCTGATTTGGGCTCGCCCGCAGAGGCTGATGGACCCTGATAGATTCCATCAAGCCTTGCGGGACCTTGCTCCCCCCTGGCGACTCATTGACTGAGGTTGTTGAGGGCTGGAATATCCAGCTCCTGGCAGCCATCGATGAGATCGCACCTAAGTGCCCTCTGCGACCCCGCAGAAACTGGGCTCCCTGGTTTACCGAGGAGCTTCGGAAAATGAAGCGGGACCTCAGATGGCTACAGCGAGTATGGTGGGGTGCCCATGACGGAGCCTCAAGAACATCTTATAGGGTTTTTATGAAAACCTATGAGATGGCAGTGAAGGCCGCTAAGAAGTCTTACTTCTTGGCCTCCATTGCATCCGCTAGCTCTCGCCCGGCGCAATTATTTAGTATAATTAGGTCTTTAACGTCCCTTGAAGGACAGCCAAATTTAAATAACAATTTGACACACAGCTGTGAGGCATTTGCGAGCTTTTTTGCGGAGAAGGTACTGTTGCTCCGCCATGACCTCCCTGCCAATTTGGATACAATAAAGGAACTGGAGGCCCCTCGACGGTCCTCGGGTCCAGTATTGGACCACTTTGACCGGATATCCCCAGCCGATGTGGACAGACTCCTCCGAACTGGAAAGCCCACCACCTGTCCTCTCGACCCATGCCCGTCTTGGTTGATTAGAGCGTGTCCAGACGAGGTGCAGGCCCCCCTGGGGGATATCATCAATTTGTCCCTTGGCACTGGGATATTCCCAGGGTAACTGAAGGAGGCAGTGGTGCACCCGCTCTTAAAGAAAACATCATTAGATCCCTTAGATCTATCCAATTACCGCCCGGTTTCGAATCTCCCATTCCTGGGTAAGGTGATTGAGAGAGCAGTTGCTGAACAGCTTGGCAGGTTTCTAGATGAAACATTGGCTCTGGATCCATTCCAGTCCGGCTTCCGCACTGGTCATGGGACCAAGACGGCTCTGGTCGCCCTAACAGATGATCTCCACAGGCAGCTGGATCGAGGCAGGTCACGGCTGCTGATTCTTCTAGACCTGTCACCAGCCTTCGACATGGTCGACCACAAACTCCTGGACCACCGCCTTGCCGACGTGGGGATCCAGGGCACAGTCCTTCAATGGCTGCGCTCATTTCTCTCTGGTCGGGGACAGAGGGTGGCGCTTGGGGGGGAATTGTCATTGCACCACTCCTTGGTGTGTGGAGTGCCTCAGGGTGCGATACTCTCCCCGATGCTTTTTAACATCTTTATGCGCCCCCTCACCCAGCTGGTCCGGAGTTTTGGGTTGGGTTGCCATCAGTATGCCGATGACACCCAACTCTATCTGTTGATGGATGGCCATCCTGACTCAGCCCCAGACACACTGACCAGATGTCTGGAAGCTGTGGCTGGATGGTTACGTGGGAGCCGGTTGAAGTTAAATCCTTCGAAGATAGAGATCCTCTGGCTGGGACGGGATGATATGGGATTGAGGGGGCAACTCCCATCTCTTGCGGGGGTGCAATTAGTGCCAGCACCGTCCGTTAAGAGTTTGGGTGTAATCTTCGATACCTCCCTCTCTATGGAGGCGCAGATTACAGCTATAACAAAGGCGGCATTTTTTCATCTCCACCAAGCTTAAGCAGTTGGCTCCTTATCTCTCTCGCTCTGACCTAGCCACTTTGATCCACGCGACGGTCACCTCCAGACTGGATTATTGTAACTCGCTCTACGTGGGGCTGCCCTTGAGACTGATCCAGAAACTCCAGCGGGTGCAGAATGCCGCAGCGAGACTCCTTATGGGGTCTTCGCTGTGAGATCACATTCATCCGGTACTATACCAGCTGCACTGGCTCCCGGTGGAGTACAGGATCAGGTTTAAGGTGCTGGTTTTAACCTTTAAAGCCCTATATGGCCTAGGACCCTCGTACCTACGGGACCGCCTCTCCTGGTATGTCCCACAGAGGAACTTACGGTCTGCAAATAAAAACATCTTGAAGGTCCCAGGCCTCAGAGAGGTTAGGCTGGCCTCAACTAGAGCCAGGGCTTTCTCGGCCGCGGCTCCAATCTGGTGGAACGCTCTGTCACAAGAGACCAGGGCCCTGCGGGACTTGACATCTTTCCGCAGGGTGTGCAAAACAGAGCTGTTTCACCAGGCCTTTGGTCAGGGCGCAGCCTGACCCCCCTCTTCTGGCAATCTGCACAGAATTTTGCTTAACGGTTGCCATCAATTTGATTTTAATTAATTTTTAGAATGAAATGTTTTTAGAATGTTGGATTATTTGATTGTTGTTAGCCGCCCTGAGCCCGGCTTCGGCTGGGGAGGGCGGGATATAAATAAATTATTATTATTACTATTATTATTATTATTATTATTATTACCACAAAAATAAAAGATTCTCTTTACCACTTTAAGTTTGAAAATGGCTATGCACATTAGCTAGGTCAAAATCTTAGCATGCCACACCTGAGACTGTTCTATTGAGATAGATTATGTATATGTATATGTATATGTATATGTATATGTATATGTATATGTATATGTAATGGCTGTAGTAAAAGACAGAACTAAATGGCCTTAACATTTTGTACTTTGGCATGCAGGGGTGATGGGGCTGCTGAGCACCATAATAAGCCCAGACTAGATGGAAAACATTTGTTTTCCATGACCTTACTGTATTTGCTAAAGATAGACCATGGAGAAACAGGCAGAAATCACTGTTACCATTGACCAGTACTGCCGTATTAAGCAAAAGCCATTCAGCTAATGGTACTCTATTCCATATACAGTGGTACCTCTGGTTAAGTACTTAATTCGTTCCGGAGGTCTGTTCTTAACCTGAAACTGTTCTTAACCTGAAGCACCACTTTAGCTAATGGGGCCTCCTGCTGCCGCCACACCATCGGAGCACGATTTCTGTTCTCATCCTGAAGCAAAGTTCTTAACCTGAAGCACTATTTCTGGGTTAGCGGAGTCTGTAACCTGAAGCGTATGTAACCTGAAGCGTATGTAACCCGAGGTACCACTGTACATACTTACTATGGGTAGCTGCTAATAATAGACAGTAGTAAAATACGTGCTTATGGAAGTAACCTGTATATAGATGGCTACTGCTTGTAGTCAGTTTCTTAAGCTGGAAAAAGTGACAGTATGCTAAGTCTGCTTAATGCATGTCCCAAATTAAAATGGGGAACCAAGTGGTTGTTGCCTTACATGGAAACCAAATACAAAATAATAAGAACAAAATAAGGACATTGGAGAAGAAGAGGTAGCAAAGAGACTGAGAAGAAAAAGATATATAAGGATAGAAAACTGAGCTTTTTAAAAGCTGATTTATATGTATAGTTGCAAATTTAGATTCGTTTCAGAAGAAATCCACCTTTTTAAGGAGGTGGAGGTTTAGGGCTTAGGTAAAATATTCAGTGCTTGGACCTGTAACAATCAATTGGGAGATTTATATCTTACTCCTAGCTGCTGGAAAGGAGGCTTTAGTGTAAAAATCCATATTTGAATAAGAAAAATGGTGTTACACAAGTCCTTAAAGGAACCAGTTGTTGCACAGTCTTGAGGTGCTCCACTTGTGCAACCATTCTACTTCTAATGCAATAACTCTTGGGTCACTTCTAGATGACCTGTTTATTGAGCTTTTGTTTATGGAGAGATTAGATAATGTTGACTGTTTATTGAGCATTCATTCTGATTTGTTAGCAGGGAGCTTAGCTAATGTTTCAAAGCAAGTTCAATCTCAAGCTTTCCATTACATTTTCCTGTCACTTTCTTTTTTTTGCAAAAAAGTCCTATTTGGAGGCTGGGGCAGGTTTGTTGAGGTTGACTTAATCAACTATAAATGTGCAGTCTAAATTTAAAACTTAAAAATAGCCATTGTTTGGAAGCACCCTTAGAAGTTGTAGCTATGTATGCTCTGTCAACCTTAAACTGGGCCATAGCATTGCTCTTTAGCTACTAGAAATGCAGAAGTTGGAAGCCTTTCCTGTCAAAACTGCAAAAAAAATCACATATCTATTTATTTGATGCAGAGAGAAATGATGAGATAAAGGAGGACACTTTCTTAGAATTATCCCCAATGCAGGCACAATTAGATTGAAGCAAATTACTGTTCTGTTACCTAATATATGTTTTATGTTATTAGAGTATGATGATTGAACAGCACAGAAACAGCCAAAGATGGATTAAGATAATAGCATGGAAACTAGCCCTGAAGAAAAGACAGCATTATGCCATTCCTGAAATGGATAGCAAGTCCTATATGCCAGGGGACTGCTAAGGATCGTTCCAGAGCATTTAGGGGTCATGTTTTGAAATTTCCTAGATTAAAGGAAACTGAAATGTATCATTACGAGATGCAGTTATATACCTATTTGTTTCCATCTGGGCTAAATGAAGTTAGACATAGGGATGGGTGAATCTGTCAATTTCTGTTTCTTATTTTTCCAGTCTTAATTTCTCCAAATTTCCACATCAGTTTATGATTTTTAAAAATATATCCTTTTGAAAATTCACATTGTTACAATGTAGTTTTCCCTAATATAATTCATTTTTGTATATTATATTCAGTAATATGTGTATATTTTAGTACACATTACTTGGCTGAAGAACTGAATTGCAAAATTCAGAGAATTACTAAAGGATGGTTCTGTTTTGGTTCACATAGTGTTTTTGAAAGTATGAAAGTATGAATTAGATCCCTTTAAGTGGGAACTGAATCAAATTTCTCTTCCATCCCTAGTTACACATTAATTCAACCTGCTCCATTAGTTCAAAGACTTTCAGAGGAGCTCAGAGTTTTAAAATGACTCTAAGAACAAAACGTAATAAGTAAAAGCAGATGCAGTGGTACAATCAATAGAAATACATACACCTCTATGGATAAAAATACTGAAAAATATTATCTGTATCTGGCTCCTTCTGCAAGGTTCAAGGTATTACATGACAGAGATATGTTGTGTGTGTGGCAAGGGGAGGTTCTCTTAACCCAAATTTTAAGCATCCTTCATTAAGATTGCAATGCAATCCATGCATACATTTGTGCTGTAAGATGGCAATCCCGAATCTCTAGGATTCATTTTTACCTCTGAATCAAAATATAGCTTTGATTCCGGGATCAAAATTTTGTCATGAGAATTGAGAGTTGTGAAATTAAATTATTTTTTCTTTTTAAATGGTCAAAATTTAAGTCCTTAAGGTTCCACAAAAAAGCTTATGGCATCAAGACATCGCAGGGTGGGATGAAAAACAGCAGTTGGTTTTTTTAAGTGACAAAAATATTGGTGGGCAGATATGCTCTATAAGCCGTGGTTAGCCACCCCTAATACCCATAATTTAAGGGGAAATGTCATTTTATAGCCCTGATGGGTAGCATAGAATGTGATTATGTAGTATGGAAAGAGAACTGAACCCCTGGATTGTTAAGTCCAGTCAAAGGCTACTATGGGATTGCGGTGCTCATCTCGCTTTCAGGCCGAGGGAGCTGATGTTTGTCCACAGACAGCTTTCCTGGTCATGTGGCCAGCATGACTAAACTGCTTCTAGCACAGCAGAACACCATGATAGAAACCACAGCAAACAGAAACGCTGTTTACCTTCCCCCTGCATTGGTACCTATCTACTTGCACTGGCGTGCTTTCAAATTGCTAACCCCAGAACCCCAAACCACA
The DNA here is from genome assembly GCF_951804945.1 of Podarcis cretensis. NCBI lineage: Eukaryota > Metazoa > Chordata > Lepidosauria > Squamata > Lacertidae > Podarcis > Podarcis cretensis. The sequence goes on from NC_137181.1 coordinate 24,753,430, forward strand.
TAAATCACTGGCCCCCTCTCCTGAATCAGCCTCCAGTTCCCCTGCCTTCGTCACACGCTCGTCAGAGCCCTGCCAGTCCCTGACAGCAATAGTTTGGTTGATCATGGGCTTGTCCACATGGTTACATGTGTATTTGAAACTGCTTGTGTCTCCATCTAATTAGCAGCATTCATATCAGGCTGGTGGGTGGGCAGGTAGGTATCCAAGGCTTGCGAAGGAACAGCAGCCCAGGCTAGTCAGTGAGCAGCCAGGCAGTTGGGTAGCCCAGGCTACCAAGTGGAGGTTTTACTAGATCTAAGGGGAGGGGAGAGGTGGTAGTTTTGGCAAGGTTTAAAGGAAAGAAGGTAGCTTTGAAGAAGGAGTACAGGGATGGGGGTGTCTTTGTCAAGGAGTAAGGAGACTGGGGATGTCTGTGGCAAGTTATGAAGGAAGGAGTGGGTGGCTTTGGTGAGAAAGTTAAGTGGAGTTGGCAAATAAAGCAAGCAGTTCTTGATAAAGTTTTACACATATTAATATATTAATGGTAGTTTATTTTACTAAATTTGTTTGAAATCATTAGGGTTGCAATCGTGTACACAAAAGTTTGGGATTAAGCCCCACTGAAGTCAGAAGGACTTACTTCCATGTAGACCGGGCTTCCTCAACCTCAGCCCTCCAGATGTTTTGAGACTACAGTTCCCATCATCCCTGACCACTGGTCCTGCTAGGTAGGGATCATGGGAGTTGTAGGCCAAAAACATCGGGAGGGTCGAGGTTGAGGAAGCCTGATGTAGATATACATATACTAATTGCACTGTAGGCCAGTTTAGTTTGTGATCATTGTCCTGATGGCATGCTTTAGAAGATTTGGCAGAGAGAAATCATTTTTCTTTGTACATTTTCCTTTTGGTGTATTTCCAATTGTTGAAGATAAAACTATGTCCTAGTTCATCATCAACAATCCATTTAATACATGGGGCAGGTTTTATCTCTTGGCCCTCCTTGCCTCTAGGGAATATACTTGCATTGTTACATTGCAGAATTCTTGGAGGCACTCGCTAATTACAGGAAATGTTTTAATGTCAACATATTCTGATTCTATATTTAAAAAATTAACGGCAATGTTTAAAAATAACTTAAGGGAATTGCAATCCTTAAACATCCTGGTTGAGTTAATAAATGTTAGGTATGGGTTGTAGTGACTGATGTACCTGCGCTTTGTCTTAACTTGTGGTGATGTTACCAGCAATACATAGAGATAGAATTGCCATTTCAAATGCTTAATGACAAGTAATACTCTTATAATCCAGAGAACCAGGAGTGAATTTGTATCACTGTGGTTCAATGAACTCTTGCGGAACTGGTAGTGGAAGATCCTACAATGCAGCAGCATGATAAACTGAAGATTGCATTACTGTGTAAGAAAAATGATAAATATAGGTAGTGTGATATAAACAAGTGAGGCATAACAAGTGGGAAGCTCACATGTACCCATCACATGTTTTGTAACAATGGGATAGCCTCACGCACCATGTCTACACTTCCTGCCACCTATAGCAGCAATGCTTCCCTGTCATTCAACTATTTGGATGGCATAGAGAAAGGCTTTCTACCCATGCTGATTTATGTGGAGAGTTCCTCCACATGGGGAGGGACTCCGGCTCAGTTAATGGTGGAGGTAGGACTATTCCACATTTCTGTATAGTTCTTTTCACATTCATTTATTTCATATATTTGTATACTGCTTAATACTTAAAATCATCTCTAAATAGTTTAGAAAACAAAAAATACAACATAACAATGAAACTGAGAAATAAAAATACAATATTAAACAAAAGTGTGATACAATGTAATAAAGCAATAACATCCCAAAAACAAAAACCTACCAGCATATTTTGAAACATCTTTAAAGTCAGGGGCCCCCTCTCTCTTGAGTCTCCCTCTTACCTGACTTACAAAATACTCAAATTCTGCCTTGCATCTAGACAAATCATAAAATTCTGAAGTTTAGTGTGTGTGTAGAATTGCTTATTTGGGGAAGGAATCAGCAGTTTTAATGTGCAAGAACTGAAACTTAAGGAAATACAAATATTACCTGTGGAATAAGATGTAGTAGGACATCTCCAGAAAGAGTTCCTACATCTAACCCCACAAATAGCTGTAAAATGAGGGTGTAACATTCTTGACAGGAATTAAATAGAATGAGAGTTGTGCCAAACATGATCCAATTGTCTTAAGTAAATCTGCAAGAGTGCTATAGCCATATTCTATAGAAGAAAAAATGAAAGCAATGCTAAAAACAATTCTTGCATTTCTGTTGTTAAATTAACTTGAAAGCTCAGATTTTGAAATCCAGTTGTCAAATAAGGAAAAGGGCAAAGAAGCACTTCATAAGGTGAAAGTAAGTTCCATGAATTTCAACAGCATTTCCATTAAATAGGATTTTTGCCTGACCCAGGGTACAAACCATAGGTCAGAGTTCATATATGCTGGGAGGATTAGGCAAGACTGTGATGTAAGGCAGATGAAACAAAGCACAGCACAACACAACAAAGCAGAGCAAAGTAGAGATGCTGAACAAATGAGCAGGCCATCTTGCAGTAGGCAAAGTAAAATTGGGAAAACAGAATCAAGTGAATCTGAAGGTTATATATTAGCAATGCCTAATGTAAGATAATACACTAAACCATTGGTGGCAAAGGTAATGCTTGATTATACGTACGTCTTACAAGTAGAGAAAAGGTGATAGAACCAGTACTTTTGTTATCCTGATGCTCATTCAAAACATTAAAAAATAGTATATGCAATCATTGTGCTGTTAAATAGTGAGAAATGAGACAAGGTGGAGAATGGATTAAAAGTCATACCACTTTTTTATTCCTGAAAAATAACGTATTGTATCAAAATAAATAAATTAAAAATTGTCCAGCAGAACCTTAGAGACCAACTAAGTTTGTTCTGGGTATAAGTTTTCATGTGCATGCACACTTCTTCAGATACCTGACTTTTCATGCTAACTTAGTTGGTCTCTAATGGCTTTTATTTTATCAACTATTTTTTTGAAAATTGATGGCCTAATTGTATGGCATTTTATCTGAAGGAAGAAAATTTTGTTTCTTAAATTAATTAGCAGTAGCAAAAACTGCTACCATCTGTTACTAGTGACAAATAATGTTTTTTTATGTAAGTGTGAAAAACAGAAGATAAAATTTAGTAACAGCATCTTAGCAATTATTTTCTCAAAGGAAGATGCTCATGTCATTAATGAGGCAATTAAGAGAAACAAGAATAAAGTGTGTTTAGAAAAAATGGCTCTCTCTAAAGATGCTTTCAGAATTACTAGTCAACCTAGAAACCATGTAAATCTTGTTTTTTGTCTTATTCCTGCCAATTTAATCCCATAGATAAACCAGTTTGATTTCACCCTGACTACAGTTTACCTGGTTTGAGGGTATGGTTCTATGAGGGTTAAACTATAGTACAGAGAGGAGGCTCTCCAGATAATAGACTCCAATTCTCATCAGCCCCAGCCAAATATATGAAAGCAAAGATATATTTTGAAATCTACCTGTTATATGGAGTTCATTAATACTGTTTGAAGAATGGAAAATACATTGCATAAAGAATTATGGTGAAGGTAAACGTGTTTTAGTCAGGCAGATTCCATGCAGGGTCAGCCTGAGAAAGGCAGCACCCTGCTGGGGAATGGTACTTTCATCAGCACCACTGATGTTCAGAAAAGCAGCTTTCCTTTCCAGAACACTTATGTGTACACACTGAAAACAGAAGAAAATTGGATGAATATTTTTAATGTATTATTTATCAACAGATTCCTTTACCACCATTCACCAAAATGGTCATAGGATGTTAAAAAGAAGAAGTAAATATACAAACATACGGTAACATTTAATTAACTTAATCACACTGTAGTACGAATAATGATATTCAAAAGACACATGAGAGCATTTTCATAGATGGGGCTTAAAGTTGTCTCCTGACTGAGAGTATTTTGCAAGAAGCATTCAAGTTGAACAATTAAAATGGATTAAAGTGCTATGCTGCCCTAGCACAACAAATCCAGTTGTGTTTTTTAAAACAAACAAACAAACTAGACTTATTGCTGTTAGCAAAATGACAAGGAAATGCACTTAGAAGTGTGGGGTAAATGAATGATTAGTGGAAAGTTATATAAACACCATTCAAGGAAATCAGGATGAATGCTTAATAAAGACCAGATAGTCTAATTTCTACATAAGTGTCAGGGAACTGCCATCGGCTCAGGGGCGAGAGGGGGAAAGCCAGATGGATTACAGAGAGCCCCCAAAGATCGTGGGAAGCAGCACCTCCTCAGTGGAGGAGAGTAACCACGCCTCCAGCGGAGAGGAGCTGCAGGGCTCGGGGGAGGCGAGGCGGTGCTAGGACACCTTGCCTGAGCAAAGCGGGGAGGAGAGAGGTCCTCTGTTACCCATGCCCTCCTTGCGCAGTAGGCTGCCGCGCAGAGAGGGGAAGTGCAGACTGGGCGTCAAGAAACTACTCTGCTGCGGAAGGTTTAAGGACCGCCCACTCTCAGATTCTGCCAGTGAATGAGGGAGCCACGGAATAGTGGTGCTCTGCATGGTGAAGGTTTTTTTTGGCACTAATAACAAGGCTTTACAGCCGACCAGGGAGGCATTTGCCTGATTGCTCTCGAGCAACCCCCTGATACCCTTACAGTAAGCTTTATGCAAGAAAACCAAAATGAATGCTCAATAAATGGGTCATCTGTAGGAGTATCAGTCTACAATGCAAAAGTACAAACTATGTTTGTTAGAAGTAGTGATGAACACAGAGTTTAGAATTCAGAAGTACAGGAGTACAAATTCTTTTTTTAAAAAAAATAATATTTATTAAAGTTTTGAAAGTTACAGAAAGGAAAAAGAAAAAGAATTAAACATAACAAAACCATACAATACAATACAAAAACAAAAATATTACATATACATAACAAAAATAAAACAAAAACAATTAAAAAAAAGAAACAAGAAACACAACCTATACTTTCAATGTTATTAACTTTCTTTTACTTGTTTCAGCGACCTCCTCACACCTCCCTTTTTTTGTATTCCACTTCGATTAATTGTTTTAGCAAATCCTTTCCATCTTCCTCAAACTTCTGTCCTATCATTTAACTTAACAAATTCTAACATTATTTTTTCCTTTAATCCAATTACAATCTATTATACTTAATTCTTTATAACTTTTCTGCTAAAGCCATGTAACTTCATTCCAACATCTTTCTAACATTCCTTAATTTTACAATATTTCTGTAAATAATCTTTAAATTTCTTCCAATCTTCTTCCACCGACTCTTCTCCCTGGTCTCGGATTCTGCCAGTCATTTCTGCCAGTTCCACGTAGTCCATCACCTTCATCTGCCATTCTTCCCGGGTAGGTAGATCTTGTGTCTTCCAGTACTTTGCAATAAGTATTCTTGCTGCTGTTGTAGCATACATAAAGAAAGTTCTATCCTTTTTTGGCACCAATTGGCCGACTATGCCCAGGAGAAAGGCCTCTGGTTTCTTCAAAAAAGTATATTTAAATACCTTTTTCATTTAATTGTAGATCATTTCCCAGAAAGTCTTAATCCTTGGGCATGTCCACCAAAGGTGAAAGAATGTGCCTTCGGTCTCTTTACATTTCCAACATTTATTATCGGGTAAATGGTAAATTTTTGCAAGCTTGACTGGTGTCATGTACCACCTGTAAATCATTTTCATTATATTCTCTCTTAAGGCATTACATGCCGTAAATTTCATACCTGTGGTCCATAACTGTTCCCAGTCAGCCATCATAATATTATGTCCAACATATTGTGCCCATTTAATCAAAAGTACAAACTATGTTTGTTAGAAGTAGTGATGAACACAGAGTTTAGAATTCAGAAGTACAGGAGTACAAATTCTTGCAGGTACAAATGAGTGTGGTCTCTCTACTGTTGCAACTATCTGTTGCCCTTTCAGGATGGCTACAATGAGAAAGCTTGCTAGCTGCAGCAGCATCCATTAAATGGTATCATTGTGGGCACCCAGACATTGGGGAAACTACATTTTTCTGGTGTTGGGGGGAGAATGAGGCTTGTGGCTGTTGTTCAACAGCAACATATATTAATTCTAACAGCCAGTTTAATAATCCTGCTTCTTGTTTTGTGATGATCACATGCAGTCTAAAGGAACCTGCTAATTGGCCTTTAAATTGAATGTTTAATCAAGAAGAATGGGATGTTCTCCATTATATAAAAGAATTCTATTTTACTCACTTTAGATACTGAGCAATTCACAAACCTTTTAGCATTCAGATATAAAACAGATTAACTAGCAGAGGGTTGATCCATAGAACTCCAGCCTCAGGAAAAGATATTTCGAATACATTTCCAACTACAGTATTGCTGTGGTGATTTTGCCCCATCCTGACAGACATAAAATGGATGAAGTTCTTCTGGAAAATAATGCAAGGTTTGGCCAGCATTCTAAATTTCCAGTTCATGCCCATTTTTGCCACAGCTTTTCATCTACAGTACATACAGTTGAAAAGCTCACTGATAAAGCTGATAAGCAAATTTGATTTTCTATGAACTTCATTGCTTTGTGTTGATTTCATGTTTCACATATCCTTGAAGTTTGGGCAGCACTGCCCATCAAATGTGTTTAGTGATTTTAATTAGTAAAAAGTGATGGAGTTAAAGAAAAAAAAGGGTAATACCCTTTGTAGCTGCCATTGTACTTTGGGCATGAGTGCGTACCAGCTAGCTACAGTACAAGAATCTGCTCATCATTTTACCTGTGCTTTCCTTCAATTTACTTTTACCTGGTATTCAGATATTTTTAAATGTTTCCTTATTGCTTCCACTACATCTTCAGTTTCATTCCAAGAGAAAAGTCTTCATTGCTTCTTCAATTGACCATACTACTTAGGTAAAATTTATAATCCTGGTTCCTCTGACTAAACATTGATGGACAGATATCTCTTTGATGAGTAATATAATAAAGAAGAATTTTTTTGGAAGACTTCACTAAAATAGCTTCTAAATCTCCTCCAGCAACTAATATAAAAGTGTCTGGTTCAAGGCACTGTGAATAAGAAAAAACCCACATAAAATTTAAAACATGGCTCAGCAGCAAATCTCAATTAATATTAGAAAGGGTACACATTACTTCCTCAGGTCTTGAATGTTACCCGCAAGTTTGGCTGCAAAACAAGCAGGCGAGTCTGGATGAGCCAACAGAGGTATACTCCAAAAGAAAGACTCCAAGTTTTCTAATTTGTTAGCACACTCTTCATCAGTGGTTGGTGTCCATTGGGACTTAAAAGAGCTGAGGGCAAGGAGACCAACAGTAGGTGGAGCCAAAGTCAATTACTAATTCTAGTTTTGTCACCATCATGCTCCCTGCTGAGTTCTACAGGGGCAAAGCTGAGGCTGAGGAAGATGGCAGCAACTAATCATAAATAAGAAGGCAGGCTGGTTGAGAGCAGAACTACGTTGCTGGAGCAGGTTGTAGGGCTGCCATATGTCCATATTTTTCCAGACATTATGGGGATTTCAAAGGTGAAATTAATACTGGGGAGGAATTTCTTGGACAAGTCAACATCTTTTTAGGTGTTCTGATTTTTACTTTTTGAAATATGGCAATCCTATCCATTTGCCCTTATGGATCAGCCTCCACTGCTCTTCATCAGAACCCTTTGCTGTGCCTAAAAAGAAAGACTCTTTAAAAGAAGTTGCCTTTTATCAAGTCCTTCTAACTCAGTATTGCCCACTCTGGCTGAAAGTAGCTCTTCACGGACTCAGGCACCATTTTCTCACACCGCCTGCTCCTTGATCTTTAAATGAAAAACAAACACATAAAATTGGAACCAGGGACCTACCACATGCAAAGTATGTGCAAATGCAATTATGATTCATCGCTTCTTCATTTTCTCCCTTCCCAGAAGGGAACAATTGGTTATTACCTCTGATGAAGAATATACCATACTCAAAATGCATTTAGCAGTTTGGAGAGGTTCTGTAAACAGAAGCAGTTTGTTCAAGCACCTCTTAAAGTTTATCTCTGTTTGTTGGGCTGAAAATTGGTGCTGACCTCCTTCCTTTCCTCTCCTTAGACTTCACCCCAGTTACTCTTGTACCTGCTTTTTTCACCACAGCTACCACTTCCTGGCTACTACCATTTTAGGAGCCATGGTATTAGGTTATGATGCAAGGTTCTGGACGTGGCATCAGTAATGAGGTAGAAAAACTGTGTGATGAGTTCTTTCTTTATTGTTGCATTTTGGAAGTTAATATTTAAAGCTTAAGCAGCAGAAGAAGAATTTGCTGAAAGCTATCTGGTAAACTTCATAGCTGTGTTGGAATTTGAACCTGTGTTTCCCACCTGCTCCTCAGCCACATCCAGTGGTGCCAACTTGAATAAAATAGGAGGGGTAAGCCCCACCCTGCATAATCAATCACATGATGCGGCACATGCACACTATTTGAATGGCAATACCCATCAACTTTGGGGGGGGCAGGCCCCTCAAATATTTTATTGGGGGAGCGAAGATCCCTTGGCCCCTAGGAGTTGGCTTCTATGGCCATGCCCCTTACCATGTCTAAATGCTCTAGACCAGCAGTGGGGAACCTTAGTTCTGGGGACCAAATGCAGCCCTTCAGAACTCTGGCCCTTGGGACTTTCCTTAGATCATGCCCCTTCTCAGCCACATATTTAATGCCCCCTTGCTCTAAACACTGTCTTACATTGGTTTTTAAAAAGTCTAAGAACAGGTGTTATACCCTCTAAAATCTGACAGACAGAAAGGACATGCTTGTAATAGGCAGCATACTCTAAGGGCCCAACTAGATGAGATCCTATTCATCCAAATACCATTTATGTGAATGACATTCTAAAAGACTGTTAATCTGAATCACTGGCACATTACCAACATTTTGAACTTGAGGCTTGCAGGAAATGGCAAATGGATCTAAGATAATTTTGGTTATATATTTAGCTCTGCAAAATAAAATAGCTTAGGAAGTTCCAGAGAACCATTTTAGTGTTTGTGAATCCCTTTCTAGTGTCTATGTAAGTGCTACAGTTGAAGCAGAAAAAACTAAATGGTAACAAATAAATGTACACATGTACCTGAAGAATATAGCACATCTGTTGAAAACAACATATAAAATGAATAAATATATAAATAGCAACACAATCCTTCTTTGCTGAGATGAGAAGTGAATCACATGAAAATGCTGTGCTTACTAAGTTATCCATACAATTTTCCATTCACCACTTGACTCACTGACCAGATTACAGTCCTCTTGCATCCCCCCAATCCTTTGTGGACATAAAGTTCTCTCCAGTATTTTCTTGATAATCTCTCCTCTTTGGTTCTGGTGGTGTTCACTATAGTTGTTAACTGACATGATACCTAAATCAACTTTCAGATATCTATGGCGAGAGGCAGAGCTGTTGTCTTCCTTCATTTCTTTATCAGGATGCATTCCTGCAGTATTTGGTCCAAATATAAAAGTCAAAAATGCTATCCAAAGAATGAGACAGGTAGAGTCAGGAAACATATTTCCTCCCATAGTCTGTGTTTGCATTGGTGGTGTTGAATTCTGGTTTGCAGTTGGCAGCTTTAAACTTGAAACCTGAAGAATTTATACAATAAAGGGGGGAACCCTCAATTAGAGTGGCTGCAATATGTTTGGAAGGATTTATATGGTTGGCTAAGCTGATTTGCAGCGACAAGCTGTTTCTGAATAATGTGGGGGTCTGCAGGGAAACAGCAGGAAGCTAAGTCGACTGTGGGTAGAATGGTTCAGTAGCATTACACAGTAAAAGGGTGACTCAAATGGATCATTCCTCTCCCCCATCCCCAACAACAATAATAAAATCCTTGTAGTAAATTGCTCCATTCTTCATTAATCAATTTGATAATGGTAGGCTTCTGTGATAAGTTTATGAAAAGGTTTTATGTTTCCCTTTCACTGCATAATGTCAGGAGGACTAGGAAAATTCAATGAAGATTGCATATTAGTATAAGAGCTCTGCAAGTGTACATATGTACCAGTTTCCAGTCACTTCCAGTCACAACAAAGAGCTTGAACCTATGAGCCTCTGAACTAATAGAAAACAGCAGGTTCTATTTTACCTGTGTTGAAGCATCTCTGCTTTGGTCTACATTTCTGGGAGAATGAGGTGGTATTCTGCACTACACAGCTTCAAATTGTAGGTGTGTATTCTGGATTTGAATGTTTCTAAATGAGAAAAGGTGAAGAACACTATTCCAGCACTTTGTTGTGCTAGTTTTCTATTCACAAAGGCATAGGGCTGTATTAAAAATGTGATCACCCACCCACAGACTGAGTGGTACAGTCCAGAACACCACCTCATCATAACTTCTCAGTCACTGCAGTTCTAGTGCTCTGCCTTCCCACAAACACACATAATACTGCAACATCCAGTTTCTTTATGTATTACATTTATGTCTCACCTTTCCTTCAAGGAGCTCAAGGCAGCATACATGAAATTGCATCCCAGTTTATCTTCACAACTATCCTTAGCTTAGGCTGTGAGAAAGTTATATGCCCTAGATCATCCAATGAGCTTCATGACTGAGTGGGGATTTGAATTTGATGTTCCTTGTCATACACACTGTCAGGGGCTGGACTGAGGTGGAATGGTGGGAACCGTGCCCCCCCATTCCAGCACCTTCCCGAGAAGAGGAGGATAGTATCGATTTAGAACAGTGGTTTGCAGAAGGTTCAGAGGCTACAGAGGGGAGAAGCTGGGAAATATTGGGGAGTAGCAGGAAGAAGAAGCACCAGGGGAGAGACAGCTAAAAGACTCAGTGTCTCTTGAAAGCATTCCTGACCCCCACTCTCCCGGAACAAGGTGTGCCTTGAGGGTGGTAGAACAGAAAACTGAAAGGCAGAAAGCACAGGTCAATCAGCACAGGGGTGACATAGAATAGGGGGAACTGATGTGGTGGAACTTTACTTGGAGCAATGCCATTAACTAAGAGAGACCACATTCCTTAGTCTCTCTTTTTGAATATTGAATAAACTACCTGGTAAAAACTCCTTTTGTTTTTCTACTTCTTGGCATCCCACTGTAAAAGGGATAGGATTCCCTGAAGCCTTGACACTAACCACTACAACACACACTGGATTCACATTGGATTTAAGATTATCTTTATTGGCCTCAGAACCCAAAACAAAGTGAAGACAGTTGTCATGTTGTTTTCATCAAAATAGAACCTGTACAAACACTTGTACAACTCTTATTTAAGATAGTATCCCATTGCACGTATGTAGAATGCCATTGCCTCCTCATTTTTTAAAAAATCAGTTAGTCTCTACACATCTATAGACAGTAAATGAGTTTCCATGTAAGAGGACCAACAAGTATGATTTTCAGACGAGATTGACTCCACACTTCTTATTTAGCAGTTAAGCCATAGAGCATGACATCATTTTAAAAATTCATTTATTGTTTGTACCTACATGCCCACTGCCAAAAACAGACACAAATACTTTTAAAATGTGAGGAAACACCTGCTTCTAGTTGCATGCAGTTTTCCTCCCTGCAGAAAAGAACACACCAGTGAACTTTTCATTATCCAAAACCATTCTTTCTTTAAATGTAAAGAACAAAGAATTTTGTGGCACCAAACAGACTAACAAATTTATTAAGACGTAACCTTTTAAGGGCCACAATCCATTTAATCAGATGCCTGAAGTGTAATCCCGAATTAGCAAGCTTGCATACACATGGTGGTGGTAGTGAAGAAAACAGTGAGATTAAAGTGGTAGTGAAGAAAACAGTGTAAAACAGTGAGATTAGAGGGAAATGAAATGTAAAAAAAAAAGCAGACTAACATCACATTTTGCTTAAAGTTATTAATGTTCTCATCATGCTGAAAAGAACCTTGCAAATATGTAATTTTATCAAAACATGATTAGAAATGTATGAAGATTCGCTTGTGCCCATGCCAGGAAACTCCTATAGACATACAATTTATTCTATATCTAATTCCAGATACCGCAAAGGACATCGCTTTTTTCTGGGAGGATGCAGGGGGAAGCATACCCCTAAACATTTTGTGAATCTAAGTTTGGCCTCATTGGGGGCAGTATTTAAATGTGAGTAGGAAAATGACAGTACCCCTAAACATTTTTTTTAGAAAAAAAAGCAAAGGACATCGCTCATAAAATGTCATTCATCCCAATACAATATACCTTCTGTATCAAAAGACAAACTTTTGCTTTGAAATAGGAAGTTTGGCCTACTGTAGCCAATAATAATAATAATAACAACAATTTATTATTTATACCCTGCCCATCTGGCTGGGTTTCCCCAGCCACTTTAGGTGGCTTCCAGCAAAAAATTAAAATACAGTGGTCTGTTAAACATTAAAAGCTTCCCTAAACAAACACATCAATGTATGCATGCATCCCTTTACTGGAAGCATCCTCCATACAGCATTCATGCCTGTTATACACAACATCAGACCTGATTTACTGTAAAAGAATGTAGATTTCATTACGAAATAAAGCAGTGCTAAGAAGCTATAAAAGTAGAAGCAGCTAATAATGCCTGCCAAAACAGTGCCTGGCGTACAGTCAGATGGGAAATTAACAACTGTGTGGATGTTGAAGAAGGGCTTTTGATGATTAAAAATAGTTTTAGTTTTAGGGTGGCACCAGGAAAGGATTTAAAACTGAAAAAATGTTAGAAGGAAACCCCCATCTTGAATTCTCTCCTCTTACCTTTGCTCTGGGGGATAAAAGGGAGGACTGTGTATCTTTAGCTTTGTGGCCTTTTGAATCCCTCAAAGTATTAAGCTGCTGGGAAGCCCAATGTTTTTTAAATTCCTTGGCTCTGCTCTGCAAGCCAGAGAGGATTAGTTTATTCCTGCTTTGAAAAGTTTCTGGTTGCTATGGAGAGAGTTGTACTTAAGGTAACAAGGGAGGTGGATAGACATTTTGTACAAGTTCTTCCTGGCAGGTTTTAGAAAGTACATTGTAAAATATAGCTAACTATTTTAAGTGTATATCTTATGCAACTATATCCTAGTTAGATACATATCTGCAGAACAATTTATCCATTAAAAATTATAAAGTAATCAAGAAGCACTTCTATCTTTTAAATGATATTTTCCTGCAAAAGAAAACAAAGTATTGAAAATGTAAATGCTTTCTATTTCATTCACAGAATGTCTAGATTCCAGGCCCTCCTCCACTCCTTAAAGTAAGAATAACTTAAGAAAGCAACCTCTATATCCATTTTTTATTATTTGGGCTCCTTCCAGGCAACCCATTTACCGGTAGCAAACATTCATCCTGATTTGTTTGCAGGGAGAGTAGATGACATTGGCTATTTATCAAACATTCGTTCTGATTTGCTTGCAGGGAGGTTAGATCATGTTGGGTCAATGCCAATGTTATCCCACTCTTCCCAGTACATCCCCCCCCCCAAAAGTCCTTCTTGCAAAAAGTCTCCCATCTTTTTGGGGAAGTGGGTTGTTCTGCAATACGTTCAAATCAATATCTCCTGCCTGAGTGGTTCTACTTTCTGTTATCCTGTGTGTTTTGCTTCTGTAACTGGATACAGTCTTATGAGCTGAAGTTTTTGAACCTTTCTGGGGATCCAGAAAGATCCTGTGCGCTTTTGAACCTCAGTAAACTATTACTGAAGAATTCTACTGCCTGAGTGTATATATTTTATTTTGAACTTTGCACGGGAGTTGAATCCGACACATCTGCTACTCTGCTACCTTCTGCCCACGTTCTGGAGCTGCTGTATTTCGGCATGGAGACAGGGGGGGGGGGTGTTGCTGGATTCTAAATGGAAGCATTGCAGACAAGGGCATGCTCTGTGGCCCACCTGGATTCTTATTCTCTGCTCACTGCTGGAGATAGAGCCAAATAATGGCTAACTTGTATATTTTTTTTAAAAAGGGGGTAACAACCATTCATGTTTCTATGTCCCAGTAGCCCTTGATGCAGTCTGAAATCTATTTTGCACCCTACCACAATATACTGTAATTTAATTCAGTCTACATAAAACTTCCCATGTTCCACCTCAAGATAGTTAGATTATGTGGAATTCCAGGCATTTCTATAATCTCCCTTCTCCCCTCCATTAATGTTATGGTTTTGCTTTACATGTAACATGACTTTGTGATATATTAGTCAGCCCTAATAAAGGCTGCTGGATTCCCCCCCCCCCCATTGGACCAATCACACGGTTGCCTGAAATTTTTCTAAGGATGAATGCATGGTTTAATCAAGACAGCCAGTGCTATGTAATGCATAATAATTCCCTAAATGCAAATATAATCAGAGGGATGCACTCCATTAAAGTCATGCATACGACTGTTAGCCAGCATTTGGATTGCTGAATCCACAGATTAGGGCATCTATCTCTCATTAGCTCACGACAAGGATTACCTTTGCCAGGGAATGGATGGTGGGAGTGCAACCCTATTGATGTTCCTGGACATTTCAGCAGCTTTTAATACCAACTGTCAAGTTCTTCTGGATCAGCTGTCTGAATTGGGACTGAGGCGGGGGAGCACAGTGTTATGGTGGCTCTAGTCCTTCCTGGAGAATCATTTTCAGAAAGTGCCGTTGGCGGATTTCTGTTCCATGTGTATGGACTGCCTCAGGGTTCTATTCTGCCTCCTATTCTTCTGAAGATCTGAAGTATCAGCAGGGTGAAGATGACCTCTGTCTATGTCTGCTGGTCCCAGAGAGGCTGCTGAACTTCTGAATTGATGTCTGGAGGCTGTACTGGGTAAACAACCTGAAACGTAATTTCACACATCATATTTTGACTCCCTCCCCCCCCCTTGAATTTTAAAGGTGTGGCTTATTTGCAGGTGCGGCTTATATTTGGGCTAATACAGTAAACACCATGAGTTAGATTTAGATTTGCTGTGATTCAGTTGATGCTCTCACTGGAGCAAGAGTGAAGGTGATCTTCACAAATACTTCCTTAGCTCTACATGGGAAAACAGGAATTGGGGGAACTCAGGTGAAGTCTGAAGTCTAAGTGGAAGCATAAACAATGTTGCTTCTTCCACCATTCAACACACTGTTGGCAGAAAATTGCTATGAACAAGGGCCCCAGATTTCTGTATTGCACAGTTATTTTCATCACTGTCAGCAGCTGAACAACATGGGGATGTTAACAAGCTTTATCATACTCACTTCTTGGCTAATAGCAGAAACAATTCTATATGTGCCAGCAGTTCAGCATAAGAGTTTAGTTTTATTTACACAGCAGTATGGGATATTATATTTTAATGATGCCCCCTTGGTAATGTACAGCTTTCTGATAGAGGACCACAATTTACTGAGCAACAGCCACTACTGAACCGGCGAACTACTTATCTTGACGAACTTAGTAAATGAGCTTTGAGCTGCCTTACAATTGCACAGCAATTGTGAGGAATAAAGGATGAAACCTGCACACTTCAGATTTCCCCTATGCTATCAGTGTGCTGTGTGCATATATTCTGTAATTAGATCCATGGGGTGCATTTTTAATGAAAGAATCTTACTCTCTGCACAAAATGAAGTGATGGAGGAGTACATGTGGCAAGTCTGCCAATGCAGAAATGATGACATAAATAATACCCACATTTCAGAGTAATAAGAGAAGTACCATGCGCTAGTGTAAATGTGTAGAACTAGATCAGACAATACTTCTCCCCTAACCTAAGCCATCAGGTGGTCTTCCCATGGAGACATATTGAATTTGGTGGATTCCTGAATGTTCTGGGGAATTTTGCAGGATATAGTCAGATTTAAAAAAAAATAATATTTCCACTGTTGTGCTGTAGAGATCCTGGCAGCTAACAGCATCCATATCAAAAGTTCCTTTTGGTGAAATGTCGTCATAGAATCTCTCCACATATTTAGTAGGATAACTGAGGAGAAATGTGAATGTGTGTTTAAATAATTTCCGATATCTCTTGATGAATTTGATTCCAGAATAAACCATTTTCACCTGAGAGAGGGGAAAAGTCCCCATCACCTTTCCCAGGAGTTTGTTGCTGTGTTGTAATAATATTTGAATGGGTGTGTGATGCTACCAGTGTAGAATTTTTAAGGAACACGTTGCAGATACTGATTTGTATGCTTTAATTTTTATTTATTTAGTTAGTTAGATTTGTATATCACCTTTCATCCAAAGATCACAGAGGGGTTCACAACTTAAAAATACAAAATGAGAGCACAAAATAGTTAATATAACAAAAACAAACAACCCCCCACAACACATTTAAAAGGCCCTAGAATGTTAATCAGTCAAAGTCCGGGTTGAAGCAAAATGTTTTTGCCCAATGCCTAAAGATATGTAATGAAGTGTAGTTGGGCCAGGATTGGTGTAATATGCTCAAACCATCTTGCCTTGGTGAACAGCCTGGCTGCCGAATTCTGTACCAGCTGAAGTTTCCAAACTGTCTTCAGAAGCAACCCCACACATAACATGTGGCAATAATCTAACATAGAGGTTACCAGAGCATAGCCAACAGAATTTAGGCTAACCTGTCAAGATAGGAGAATAGCTGGGCCACTGAGGTCGCCACTGCAATTTTCAATGGAAACAACAACAAAACCCCAATTTTAAAAACACACAACTTTAAAAACAGTTAAAAACAATTTAAAACATTTTAGACGATCGGGGCAATAATAATACCAACAAAACCTGCTAAACGATACCCTAACCCAAAGACATGCCCTCTAACAAGACACTCTATAGGCAGAAATAGTCTTAGGTAAGAAAATGCATTTACAACTAGATGCTATGTATGCAGTTACTCTTTCTTACTTAGCACCTGGGCTGCACATATGGAAGCCTATTTTCATACTGATGATTGGCACTTCTGGAGGAGAAGTGCAAGGGTGGACACAAAGAAACATTTCACTATCATATTTAAGAAAACAAATAAAACCATGCCATTTTAAGCCATAAGCAGAAATGCCACCAAACAAACAAAGGCTAGACATACAGTGCAATCAGAAATAGGCCTATCTATGGATACAAAATTAGGTACTGAATCAGAACCTGGGCTGCACATATTGAATCCTTTAAAAAGAACAAAAAGCATCTTGATTATTATCTTTTCTGGAAGAGTGAAATAGGGTGAGATACACCCCTTGCTCTTTCTACAACACCAGACAAGTGGGGTTTTTTTTCATGCATGGCAAAAATATTGTGCAGTACCTGGGTTGCCAAAGGATAACAACGACATAATCCTTAATTTTTCAAGTCAAGTAATATTTAATTTGAACATATTTTGTGAATATGTTTTCACTAAATAATAATTATGCATTCAGAGAATGCCACATAATAAGCATGATCATAGAAAGTACCCTTGCATATTAAGGCTTGGGACAAACCATTCCCAACAATGCTTACTTCTCGGAAATGAATGAATAAACAGTGCTATCCTATACCTGTCAATTCAGAAGTAACTCCTATTGAGCTCTCTGGGACTTACTCACAGGTAAGTGCATATAGCATTACATTCCTTTGTCCTCCACGTGCACTTCTGACTCATTATTCTGAATAAGAATCCTATTGTCATGATACAAAGTGTTGTCGAAGCTACCAGTAGTTTGTTGTTGTCGAAATCTTCTTCTGTAGACAATATAAAGTGCAGTGCCTGCACCAATGAGGATGAGGATGAAGAACACTGGGAAAACCACCTTTATAACTCGGCCACGTTCTGATGCAGAACTATCTTCTTGCTCTGCCAATGGGGGAAAATGTAATATATATAAAAAATATAATAGACAACACTGAATACTATATACTATGGCAAACCAGTGACAACCCCCTTGTAAGAACAGGAGGGATGTCTGGGTGGTATTTTCTGCACATAAGCATAGTGTGCTGAAAACTTACCAGCCAATGAAATGGTCACCTGACTGCAAGGAGGGAAGGGGACGCAGAAGCAAAAAAGATGCACTGGAGTAGCTCAGATTCCTCTTAAAATAGGAGTACACCCCTTTTTTAAAAAAAGAAAATAGCTTTGGCAGGCTGTGAAGGAATCCAGCCCAAAAGAAGCTGGATGTTGCAATGCAACTGAAAAAAACCCAAAATGTCAAGGCAATAGTATACCTTCCCCCAGTTGTCTTTGCACCACATCTTAAATAGGATACTATTATTCTGTGCATCTGTAGATTAAAGACGATTTGCCTTTTGCGCTTCCATCTTATACGTGAAACACTATAGAATACTCCATTATAACGAGATCTCTCACCCACTCCTCAACTGTCCTGCTTCATAGTAGCAGTTTTTCAGAAGAAAGGAGAGTTGCCATCATTTTCCCCCAGTAGGGAAATGTATTAGTGCCTACATAAACTGAAGAGCTTATGCTAGAAGAAGCTTCAGTTGTTGATTTCTGCCTGCCTGGGTGTGGTAAGCACTGCGAGAGGCCAAGTTACAGGGAACCAGGCAGAGGGCCTTCTCGGTAGTGGCGCCCGCCCTGTGGAACGCCCTCCCATCAGATGTCAAAGCAATAAACAACTACCTGACATTCAGAAGACATCTAAAGGCAGCCCTGTTCGGGGAAGTTTTTACTTTGTGACATTTTAGTGTATTTTTCATCTTTGTTGGAAGCTGCCCAGAGTGGCTGGGGAAACCCAGCCAGATGGGCGGGGTACAAATAATAAATTATTATTATTATTATTATTATTATTATTATTATTATTATTAGGAAAATTTGATTTCACATATAAAGGTGAACCTACCAAATACACTTTTTAGAACAACACACAAACTGAAACACAGCTATCCTTTGGAATTCACATCTATCTGAATATTGTGATGCAGTTCTCTAATCAAACAACGTTTACATAAATGCATATAGCAGAGCAGAGGCAGTTTGAGAGTACTTAGAAATACATATTATGCACATGGCTTAGAAATTCTGAATATTAAACAGTATATAGAAACAAAATAAAAAAAATTCCTTCCAGTAGCACCTTAGAGACCAACTAAGTTTGTTATTGGTATGAACTTTCATGTGCATGCACACTTCTTCATTATATAGTACATAGTATACAGTACACAGTATATAGATATCTGAAAAAATAAACAAAGGAATACTGAAGACATTACTTCACTGGGGGTTGGGGATCCCTCAAAGCAAAATGACCACCTTAGAATAGTGGAACAACTCAGAATTGTTGTGCACAAGAGGAAGGAGCAGACCACTATGGCGAAAGATGCTGAGTTGAGGGTTTGTTATGGTCCCAGTTATTGCATCAACCCCACGCCTAGAAATTTGAGTCAGAAGTTCTTTTTGGAGAATGTTTGGCTCAATGTTCTGGATAGCACAGATGCTTGTAATTTTACCTGAGGTTTTTTTAAAAAAACCCAGTCTTACCTGCAGTTTTTGTAGGTGACTTAGTTGTCTCTTCAATAACTGTAAAACAAAAGAAATGTTTAAGGTGTGTGTGATTGTTGTGTGTATCTATTTATCATCTATCTATCTACAGTAATAGCAAACTACAGAAGCAAATGTTTTCAACATAGTAGGGAAGACAGGTATGCAAGACAGTATTATTAAACTTTTTTTTTTTAGTTCAGAGCTTTGATTAGCAATAAAGTGAGCCAGACTAATGTGGAAGAGTAAAAGGAAAGTTAGTCTGCTTGCCAGCAAATTCAGCCAGCATTATCTATTAAAAAAAATGTAGGAATGGTCAATTGAACATTCAAATATTGTCGTATAATGGATTCTACCATGAGTAGCTTTTAAAAATTGAAATGAATGTTAAGTTCTCACAAGTTAGAAAAGGGTTTAAAATGTGAATGGTTCACTGAATGATTCTTCTCTTTAGCTTTTGTTCTGGAATACCAGGATCAGGTTACAGAAATAACTTTCAAAAAATAAATGTGAGCTTTTAAAATCAGTTGTGTTAAGTAAGCAGCAAGCCATTTCAAGCATCATTTGACAAGGAACAAATAGGTGGTCAGGTGACATTATCAAATTGACTGGAGTACCTAGAAACAAACTACAGTGGTACCTCGGGTTACATACACTTCAGGTTACATACCCTTCAGGTTACAGACTCCGCTAACCCATAAATAGTACCTTGGGTTAAGAACTTTGCTTCAGGATGAGAACAGAAATTGTGCTCCAGTGACATGGCGGCAGCAGCAGGCCCCATTAGCTAAAGTGGTGCTTCAGGTTAAGAACGGACCTCCGGAACGAATTAAGTTCTTAACCCGAGGTACCACTGTACATGGAATGGATTTAATGGGGAATGTGGGGGGTAGGGAGAGGGAGTTTATTGAAAGGATTGCATTCAAGTAGATTGGGCCCTTGGACCTCCTAATTATTCCTCTGCTTGGTATACTTATATCCTGCACTTCTTCCTAAGAGATTAGGGCAGTTTACATATGGCTTGGGGTAGTATCATATCCAGGTAACTTTCAGACCTGCTTAGCTTTAGTATAACTGCTTATGCTTTCAAATTGGTCCCTCTCCATTTCTCCCTCAGCTGATTTCATTGTTCTTGTTAAGAAAAGTGTTGCAGTAAAAGTAATTTATTTGGAAACAAGTCCTGCTGGTTTCATTGGCATGGAATTCTGAATAAATGTGGCACACTTGTAACTCTCTGCCGAGAACCGATCCCCTGTAGACTGAAATATATCACCTTTTGGAACAAATGTCTCAATAAGTTAACCTTCTGCTTTTCCATCCAATGTAATCAATTGCTACCTACAAGTCTTATCTGCGGTTTTGTTACAACCAAGCAATATATAAATCTTGTGAAATAAATACGCAATTATTATCCATTTACCACATTTGTATTTCAACTTTTCCAGAAATAGCTTAGTGTGCTGCACATTTTTTACCCTTCTATTTAATACTCAGAGGATAAGCTAGAGCAAAACTGATTCTTGATGGGACATTCCTAGGTAAACAAGGACTCTGCCAGTTCCTTTGTCTCTAGCCTAGTGTAAACATTGAATCCTGGAGATATGGCAAGGTCTGGGAGTTTAGGATGGGGACTGCCAGTGTATCTGCCATGTATGCATTGGCTGTGCACATATCTCTCAGTAGGTCTGCACTCCTGATTCTCAAGATCCTTCCTTGGAGGTAATGGACAAAAAAGAAAGGGGACTACTAAAGTCACCAAATCTGTTTCTTTAAGTAAAATTGCCCTGGAGAGTATTAAGTTACTCTTTTGCAACTGAAGAGTACAGATGACTGGAGAGGGTCTTATCACTTGGAAATTGGTGTGAGTGTAATAATATTACAGGGAGAGAATAAAAATGCACCTCAGATAGGACATTTGCTTCCAGATGTGCTTCTTTCAATTAGAAAATATGTTACTGTTTAAAAATGGGGACCAAGTTTTGAATTTGAAATGTTCGGTCTGTTCACTCAGTCCCTATGCTTAGCAAGATCAGGCATGGTGACCTTAGCCTTAAAACTATCAAAGTGGAATCTATTAAATGGCTTTTCCTTTTGAATAAAAGGAACGATTTATTAAAATGTTGAATATACCCATTCTGAGGACTGTAAATAATAGTGGGAACTTTTGCTATTATATTTCCAGTTACAGATAGGTAGCCGCGTTGGTCTGCCATAGTCAAAACAAAATTAAAAAAATCCTTCCAGTAGCACCTTAAAGACCAACTAAGTTGGTTCTTGGTATGAGCTTTCGTGTGCATGCACACTTCTTCAGATACACTGAAACAGAAGTCACCAGACCCTTCTATATAGTGAGAAGGTGGGGAGGGGTATTACTCAGAAGGGTGGTGGGATTGGGTGATTGGCAGATAGCTGTGATGAGCCTGTTGTATTGGGTGATTGGCAGATAGCTGTGATGAGCCTGTTGTGATGAGTCGTCAACAGGCTCATCACAGCTATCTGCCAATCACCCAATCCCACCACCCTTCTGAGTAATACCCCTCCCCACCTTCTCACTATATAGAAGGGTCTGGTGACTTCTGTTTCAGTGTATCTGAAGAAGTGTGCATGCACACGAAAGCTCATACCAAGAACTAACTTAGTTGGTCTTTAAGGTGCTACTGGAAGGATTTTTTTTATTTTGTTTTTGCTATTATATATTTATCAAATGTTAATAACATTATTAAATATAGAGGTAGTGAAAATGATTATTCTCTAGCTTTGGTTCTATCTTTTACCATTTGTTGTTAGAGAGTTGATGACTGGAAGCTCCAGTAAGGTCAGCCAGAGGTTGGAAAGAGAATGGGAAGTAACAAAGAGTATGGAGGACACACACACAAAAGTAGGACCAATTTGATGGAATGTGCAAGAAAAAGAAAGGCAGTTGGGAAAGATTGCACCCCCCCCAAAAAAAAAACCCACTGAGAACTTGCTAGTAAGGATAGAACAAGGCAGATTATTATAAACATGCAGAGACAGGAAACAGTCCCTCTCTGGGCAGTAGTCTCACAGAAACACCTTTGTTACACAACTTTAAGAGGAGGGCAGATAAAGAGATGACACGGATAAACTTATAGTAATATGAATCTAGCCAGAAAACAATTACACAAGACTGTACTAAGACATTCACTGTAGTTCTATACAACTCACCTCAACAATTAAATACTGTTTTGAATAAGAATTATTGCTAATAAATAAGAAAATGTCTTACTTTTGTGTCTTTTACAAATAAATCCGTTATATCTTCTGCAGTGTTCCTTGTACCACTCCCCATTATCTGCCTTCATGTAAGCGCAGATGCCACTATAGTAAGAGGAATAATCTTCAGGCTCGAATGTGGGCTCATTTGCTTTCCAGTTGACAAAATCTACTTCAGTCTTATCTTCCCATAACCATTCTCCTAATTATTAAAATCAACAGATGTTGTAATGACTAGAAAGGGAAGGAGCAGCACAAAGATTGCAAGGTGTTCTATATGGAAACACAATTTAAAAACACACTCACCATTTTTAGTTTGGAAAATATACAAGCAACCAGCCATATTATATCAGAACACTGAATACACTAACAGTATGGGGAGGGTGTCTGATTTCTGGCTACAGTGCCCCCTCCCCCCGCATTCCCCCAGACCATACTGAGCTCTATTTTGGACAGCTGCCTGGCTCTGAGGAGCAGCTTTTTTTTTATAGACAACATAGAAGTTTTATAGACAACATAGAAGAGCAGGGACTGCTCACACTGCTTGGGATCAAAACCAGATTAGATGTAGTATTTCTTTTTAAAATGACTAGTAGATACATCTCTTTTTCTCCTTTCTCTAAACTAGGAATTACAGGCAGGTCCCCGTTTACATGGGAATTACATTCAAAGGCATCACATCGTGTATAATTGAAACCCATTGAAAAAAGCCTGCAAAAACCCCATCCCAACCCCGTTCTGCCCTTTTAGTGATATTTCAGTGCTGTCTTTATGACGTTTCCAGGTCACTTCTGCATTTGGTGTGATTCACGTATACATGGTCACACACATACTGAATGCGCATAAATTGGGGGGGGGGGGCTGCCTGTACATATTTTTCATACCTAAAAACTTTTTCTAGATCAGTACTCTAAACTCCCACAACTATTTTGGAAAAATGGTTGGCTCTGCTTTTTCATAAAGTGAACTTTAACATATAGATGCCATTTCCTAATGTAGACTGTTATTCTTCTAATCTGAAGCTATAGCTTCAAGCACACTTACCTCAAGCTCACTGGGAACAACATACTTATTTTTTTAGTTTGCTAGGCTAAATACAAATATTCTGGTTTCCAACATCCCTTTTGGGGCAAGGCTCTGGAGCATATGGTGGCATCTCAGCTCTATCAGTTTCTGGAGGAGACGAAATATCTGGATCCATTTTAATCTGTTTTCAGGCCTGACTATGGGACAGAGATGGCTTTGGTAGCCTTGGTGGATGACTTATGACAGGAACTGGGGAGTGTGTTGGTTCTGCAGGACCTCTCAGTGGCTTACAATACCATTGACCATGGTATCCTTCTGGGCCACCTTGCTGGGATGGGACTTGGAGGACTTGTTTTACAGTGGCTCTATTCCTTCCTGGAGGACTCCTGGGGGACTCCTGCTTGATGGCTTGGCCATTGGCCTGCGGGGTCTCTCATGGTTCTGTTCTGTTGCCTATGCTATTTAACATTTACATGAAACCACTGGGAGAGGTTGTCCAGAGTTTTGAGGGTCCATGACACCCAGCTCTATTTTTCCTTTCCACCTAAATCCAAGGAAACTGTCTCATTTCTAAACTGGTGTCTATCTTCAGTAATTCCAGCAAGGCTGTTTGCCAAACTGTGTTATAACATTAGTCTATTTCTAGAAAATTTTAAGTTTTCCAATTACTACCTATGGCTGTACGTGCTGCCATTAGAAGAAGAAGTGTTACAAATTCTATGCTTTTTAACTGTTCAATTTCTTCCATATATTAGCTAATGCCAAAAAAAAAAAAAAAGGAAAACTCTGAGATGCAATTAAAGAAATTCCCTGGACAACATTTTCCTAAAACAACTTCACCTTTGAACATTCCCACCACATATGCCTTCACATTCTTATGCTGGTGTGACCCCTCAAGCACATGGAAGAACTGTTGGGCTTGATGTACGAAGATTTTCTGGGAGTTAGGTATCATCTGAGCTGTTTCACTTCCAAAAGTGTTTATAGTTTTAACCAATTTTTACCTTCTTGTATTGCATTTCTTGTAAACCACATAGAGAATATTGTATATATACATTGTTTTAATAAATAACTATATTATAAATAAGTATTATAAATGTTATTATAGTATAAACATTGACTGTAAAACAGTTACCTTCAATATTTCTAATTAATCCTATCCAATAATTCCAACGTGTGTTTTGCTGTGTGTGCTCCACTAAAAATTTCAGTTCAGCTAAATCTTCTATAGAAGCCAAGGTGCTACCTAGGAAACATCAGATGAGTTAAATTCTTAATTCATTAAGAATTTGTCATACCACCTTTAATTTATTTAAATAATTACAATTTTCATAATGCATACTTTTATCATTGTAAATTGCTCTGGGACCTTAGGGGCAAGTAAGACGAAACAGAAGCAACAACGTATTTAATAGATACACACTGGCAAAACTGACCATTAGAGATTCCAACTAAACATCAAAAAGAACTAAACATCAAAATTCCAACTACCGGTAAACATCAAAAAGAACTTTCTGACAGTAAAAATTGTTCAACAGTGGAAAAGACTCCCATGAGAGCTGGTGGACTCCCCTTACTTGGAAGTTTCTAAGCAGAAGTTAGATGTCCATCTGTTATGTATGATCATAAGTCAGCTTAGAAGGAAAGCACTGCTGCTGGCACACACAATTTTTGTTTCCCCACAGTGCTTCTCTGGCCCCAGTGGAGCAACATTCTATCTGGGCTCAGAGGTACTGCGGAGGAAATAAAATGGAAAGTTAATAAATGTGTGTGTGCATATGGCATGTGGCTTTTTAAACACCCCACCAATGAACTTTCATTCAGTAAGATTCATACATAAATCTCTTGGTTGGACAAATGAGGATGATAAGTAGACGAACAGCACAACCCACCTCACACAGAAGCACCCAACAATAGAAAGATTTATTATTAGGGACCAGTACAGTCAGGCATTTGCTGATGACCTGAGTGCTCTGAAGGACAAACCACCTGTTCTTCCAATCTTCCCTCAACTTGGCCTCTCCCAAAGTAGGTGTGGGCAGCATCGTCAGCCAGAAACCCCACTTGCTGTGCCTTGCCATTCTACAGTACCTCCAAGGACTACAGGGTCAATTCCAGGCTTCCTTCCTTCCTGCTTTATCATCATAGCAACCCAGTGAGACATATTAAGCTAAAAGGTGGGGAATTGGCCCAAGACATCCAGTGAGGTTTGTGGGTGAGCAAGAAATTGAACCTCTGTCTCTCTGGTCAAAGTCCAAGGCTAAAATTCTGTACCCACTTACTTAGCTTAGGCTCCACTGAACTTGATGGGACATATTTCTTGATAGACATGCATAGGATAGGACTTCCCTGCAACACCATCCACTTACCACATTGGTTTTACATACTAACTAGGAGTTTCCTAGCATGGAAAATTTATGTCATGATCTAATTCAAAACGATACCCACCTAACTGAGAACATTTGAAGTGTGCTTTCGGGCGATCAAACCAACCAGTGAAGAATTTATAGCAATGTGCCCGAAAAGGTATCCAAGATATCAGGTTCTGTTTTGATTCAGGGCATTTTCCTGGTGCCTCTGGAGGTTCAGTTGGGATTTTGCCTATTATGAAACAAGTATTTTATTTTATTTATTTTAAATAAATAAATATATTAGAAACCTATAAATACTAAGGATGTGCAAACAAATCCCAAATCATGAGATGAAGCAGAATATCAAGGTGGCATTTTGGGCTAGTGGCATCTTGGGCTAGTGAAATGAGATGTCTGCAGCTTTGCACATGTCAAAGCAGGGCCCTCAGAAGAGCTTCATGGTGCCAATCCAGGCATTAAAAAACTGTTGCAGATAAGTGTCCAGAACATAAACATGAAATGATGGGGGGAAGGAGAGCAAATATGAGACTGGGAGAGGCAAGGAGGGAAAGCTGTGCTGCGATTGACAGGTTAAGCATATAATCAGAGTCAATAATTTTACACAGAAAGTGAATAATTTAATTCTTTTCCTCTGCAGAATCAATTTTAAAGGTGCCTAGCAAAATAACTCCCCGACTGATAGCAGGTTTCTTACCTACAAACTATCATGTCTGTATTTTTCAGATCAATTTGTTGGCAAAATGCTAGGGAATATCAAGTGATTATTTTTTTTTACCCATCCAAAAACTGTTACAACTGCGCCAGGAGTGCCAACTTGAAAAAAATATTGGGGGGGGGGGAGCTAAGCCCTGCCCCACATAATCAATGATACTCACGCCATTTGAATGGCAATGCCAATCAACTTGGGGGGCAGTACCCTCAAATATTTTATTGGAAAATATTTAAATTTATCTCATTTGAGTCATAGCCAAAACCATTGTCAGTTCATGGCATCCTTGGGCACAGTGGCAGGGCCCACCAGTAATACCTGCTTTGCCTTCCCCCCCCCCCCCGCAAATAATAATAATAATACTAATACTAATAATAATAATAAATTTTATTTATATCCCGCCCTCCTCAGCTGAAGCCGGGCTCAGGGCGGCTAACAATAAAATAATTGTTGTTGTTTAGTCGTTTAGTCGTGTCCAACTCTTCATGAACCCATGGACCAGAGCACGCCAGGCACTCCTGTCTTCCACTGCCTCTCGCAGTTTGGTCTGACCAATAAAATAATACAACATGCTAAAATAATTTCATTATAAAATTAATTCAAATCAATTTGATGGCAACCATTGGGCTAGAGTTCTGTGAAAATTGCCAAAGGAGGGAATCAGGCTGTGCCCTGGCCAAAGGCCTGGTGGAACAGCTCTGTCTTGCAGGCCCTGCGGAAAGATGTCAAGGCCTTCAGGGTCCTAGTCTCTTGTGACAGAGCGTTCCACCAGATTGGAGCCACAGCCGAAAAAGCCCTGGCTCTAGTTGAGGCCAGCCTAATCTCTCTGTGGCCTGGGACCTTCAAGATGTTTTTGTTTGAAGACCGTAAGTTCATCTGTAGGACATACCAGGAGAGGACATGGGCTTCCGGCAGATGCTACATTAGGGGCATTATGAGAAATTGTAAGGAAGACTGGGGGATGCTTGGTGCTCATCAGAGCATTTTTGCCACCACCTGATAAGCCCAGCAGAATGACACCCCAGCATAGGGTGCTGTGCCCATCAGCTGGTGCTTTGGCAGAAATCTCAAATTTAGAGCTGGCATTGTTCCCAACTATTTGTAATATTACAAGTCATTGCTCTCTGAGAAATCAATGCCCTGAATGGGCATAAAATGGCCACCAAAAGAAAGAAAGAAAAAAGAATCCTCTTAATGAAACGTGAGCTATTTTAAATCCTATTGACTTCAATGGTAGGTTAACAGTGCAACCCTATGAGAGTTTACTCAAAGTAATGTTCACAGAGTTGCATGGAGCTTACTCCTGTGTTAATATATAAAGGGTTGCTGCCTTAAAAACACTTGCCTAAGTCTCTTCAATTGAAATCAATGGGTACTAAATGTGGTTACCAAATCCTAGATTACTTATTGTAACTCCATCATATTTTTGTTTGCCTGATGGTTCGAACTGTAACAGTTCTTTCCATATGAAAGAGGCAGAAGTTACAATAGCACATTTCTCAGCTCTATCTTCAAATGGAGTAGGCAAAGTCCCATATTAAAAAAGATACATTCCTTTGCTTACCATGATGCCGCTCACAGACAGTGAAGAATGTTTCATTGCAATTTTCTGTTTTCCAGTGACCATCAGGGTGTAAGTAGACACATGCTATTTTCTGCTTTGGCTCTTCAGGGCCCCAATCAGTATATACTAGTCTCTGGTTGCTTATCCACTTGTAACGCTCACCAGTCTAAAATTCAAATGCACATGGGAACATCACATGCTGGCTTAGAAAAAAACTTTGACATTTGCATACCATAACATCAACTCCACATTATTTACTTTTTCTCCTTTTCATTTTATTTACACACACTCTCACACACCATCATCTTTCAGGGGGTTAACTTAAAGTACTACTATATGGGTGACACCAGAGATAATACCTATACTATTTAACATCTAATTGAAATAGGCGAGGTGTTATCCAGGAATATGGAGCATGATGTCATCAGAATGCTGACTGCACACAGCTCTTGTTTCTCCTCTCCATATGAATCAGGAGAGGCTAGGAAGGTGTTGACCTCGTGTCTAGAAGCATTAATGGGTAGGGGTCAATAGAAGGGCTGAATCCTGATAAGTTGTAGGTGTTGTAGGTGGACAGTTCCTATGTCAAATAATTTGGTTGACAACCTTCTCTGGGAGGAGGTTCCTTGTGAAGGAACAGATTCACAATTTGGGAGTACTGCTGGATTCCAACTTATCACTGGAGTCTCAAATGGCTTCTGTGGCTAGGACTGCTTATGTCCAGGTTGAGCTAAGTTGCTAGCTGCAGCCGTTCCTGGACCAAAGTAGTAGGGTCTCAGTTGTCCATGCTCAGGTGATCTCCCACATGGACTTCTTTAATGTGCCTGCAGAATGTGGTAGATTGGTGGCAGCATGATGGGATGATATGTCACCACACATCATCACTCTGCACTGGCTGCCAGTAACCTACCTGGCAGAGTTTGTCGTGCACCCAGACCAAGCAGAATCACCCTCCCATCACATCAGCCACATCTCTTCCTTTAGAAGAAGAAAGACCCCATCCACTTAGCAGCTCCTTGCTGCCTTCTACGTGTGCAGCCAAACCAAGCAGCTTCAGGTGCATGAGAAAGCTCTCTGTGGAGCTTGTCATGCACCCAGACCAAGCAGAATCATCTCCCATCATATCAGCTAATGCACATACATGTGTATGTGGCCCTGTTGGATTCTTATGCCTGGGTTTCAGCCTGCAATGGGAGCACTGGAGCTGCCTTAAAGCATTTTGCAAAAGTGCTGTTTGAAGCAGTTTGAACTTTTCTTTAAAGTGAGTGGGTGGGCAGTGGCCATGGTAGCAAGTTGGGTGGCATAGAGGACTCTCCTCCATCGCACTACCCCTACGTGCTCATAGGTAACCCACAGATTATATCCAAAACTGTTTGTGGGAAGTAATGCTGAGGGTATTTTCAATGAAGTCAGCTATTAAAAGTTCTGTGTTTTCTAACTATGCCCTCAATACAAGCCCTTGATGTGGATAAGCAGGTTTATGTTCATGTATATCATATGTTCTTACCATATTGCTGTTTAAGCCAATCCACACAGGCTCCTTGTATTTTAACACGTGTAACAATAAGAACGATTGGATGTATGGATTCACAATGCTGGCAAGCTCTGACTGTATAGAATGACATTTTTTCCTGGCCGCTTCCCATGTCATTTTGGGGCCAATGAGAGAGTAACTGCTGTTCCCAAAAAGAATATAGCCAGAGGCTGAAATTGTCGTTTCAGGGTGTGATAATGCAGGGTCTATAGGAAAGTAATAAAGAGAAAAGGCAGAGATCAGTTTAGACTGTACACCATCCTAAAATTTGATTTCACTTGATACTGAAATTTCAGAATGCCATTATCTCCTAAGTTTTAACATCTCAAAGTACTAAAAATCTGAAGTGAAACATTTAAAAACCTTGAAAATCAACATTTTAAGAGTTAACAATAACATTACAGGAAAGTTATAGTTAGAGATGATATGGATGAGGCCTCAGAATACATTTTCTTTACAGTTACAAAAAAGTCAAATTCTTAACATGTAGTCAACAGGCCCTTTTGAAACATATCTTCATTTCTTTCCAGAGAAGTCTAGAGATTTCACTTAGCTTCCTATCTGCCATCCTTTCTCAGATGATAAAACTTTCTACGTATATTCAAATGAATACGTATATTCAAATGAATTTGCATAGGTCATAGAAGAAGCCTATCACTTTGAACAGTGATAATACAACAACTTTAAACTGAAAAATCCTGTGCCAGCATCCTCTTCCTGCCTGTCCTAGAGATGATGTGTAAAAAATGAGGCATATAATTGTGGCAACTCTTTGGCATTAGAGTTCACCTCTTTGCATCTATAAAAACAGGTTCTCGTGACTGCTGCTCCCCTAACCCCTGCCAGCTGATTTATACTGGCGAGTGTGGAATCTCTTATGCATTAAGAGCTTTCAATGTTGTTTTCTTTTTGACCAATATGACATGGAAAACTGGCTTTGGATTCCATCAGGCAATCATAATTTTTTTTAAAAAATTCTGTTACTTCTCTTTGAAAAACATACCAGAGTTTCTTTGGCAAATGTAGGATTTTTTAGCAGAACATGGTCCATCCTTCCAGTTTCCTGCTTGATTTTCAGGCTCTTTCATCATAAAAACACAGTCTTCCTAAGGAATAAAAATATAACAAAGGAACAAGTAACACAAGAGGGTTTGATTATTTTGTAACATATTATGCTTTTCTACTACTTAAACTAGATGAAAATATTAATCTATACTTTTTTGAGCCAAGTTTGTAGGTTATTATTTCTCACTTCTTATAATGTCCTGTTGAACCCAGCCCAGAAACAAGCTCCACCACTTAATGACTCCACAATCACCTCTGTGATTCCAGGTCAGTGATGGTGTGAGGTTCACACCAAAACCTGACTAAACAGACAGTGCAAGTTTGACAGCAACAGGTATCCTATCTCTGAACCCTACTTCTGAGAAGGAATCTGTAACTGATGCATGCTGATGTTTTCAGGAAGTGGGGTAGGGTAGCAGGGCCAGCTATAAAACTGCTTAGGTGAAACCTAGCTGTTGCTGGTGCAACACCTTTTCAGACTGGCTCCTTGACTTGAGACACCTATGCTTCTTACCTGAATGAACAACTCTCCTTGTTTTCTCATCAGCTCTGCTCTACTAGCAACTCCTCTGACTCACCAGGAAACAGGGAGTCTTTCAGTTTCAGTGTTGGCAGGAATAGTACACAATGAGTACCCCAACCAGTAAGATACATTTCCACACAAGCGGTGTATTCAGTTAGTGCTAAGGTGAATGTTCCATCAGCACAAGTATTTCTTCTTGTGCAATAGAACCTTCAACCTGTCTCCTTCCTCCATGTGCTTCCTACATCAGTTGATGGGGTTCCCCAGTGCTCTGGAGTAGATTTGGGGATGGCATAGTGAGATGAGATGGGGGAAATCCTCCTGTTTTTGCTAGAGCTGATCCTTGCCAGCCAAAATGTATTTGAATATTGTGCTATGACGATGAATCAGAGATAATGTGAATTACTATATGTCTAAGAGTAAGTTGCCCAGAAGGGCACTGCCTGAAAACTGGTCTGTAAAAAGAGTTGTAGTAATTGTAGAGTTTTTAAGTAGTGGTAGGGAACTGGACCTGGTCAGCAGACACTTTGAAGCCCTGACAATCAGCTGATGATTACAACTTCAAAGTGCTGCTTGGGACTCTTTGCAAGCCCTTAGCAAATAAAATAAGAACTATTCATTCTCTGTGCACAACATGTACATTTATAACCAATTCTGAGGAAAGTCTATGGCTGGCACTAAAAATGAACAAACTAGGAGCCAGATGAAGATTTGATGGGAGAGTAGTACATAAAATGGGTTTTCTGAATCAGTAGTCTCACTGCAGGATGCAGTACAGAAGACTTTTTCTATTTTGGGGGTGGGGGAACCTTTGCAGGCAGTACTTACACTCCAAAAAAGTGGAAAACCTTTGGCCCAATTTAAATAGTGGACTCCACTTCCATCTGTCCACAGAAATGTGTGCTCCGAATGAATATCATTCAGTCCAATCCAAGCATCAGTTGAAGCACTTTTTAAATGTACCGTGAGGAATGCTGAATGAAAACAAAAGACACGTTTCATCGTAAAAGATTCAACAAACACATCCCCTTAACCTATAAGTGAACCAAGATTCCAAGTTGTTCACATCTATTCTGGCCATGTAATTAAAGCATTTTATGACCAAGTATATTGCTGAGAGGTGTATGGGGTGTTACGGGGTGGATAGTACCTCTGGTGGGGGGCATGTCATGCTCCATCTGGGATAGTTTGTCCCACCTTTGGTCCCCACCCTCACCTCAGCTCTCACCTGTGGCTCCTAGAAGCTTTCAGCATGCAACAGCAGCCACACCCTAGCAATGGCCAGGTGAGGGTAACTGATGGATCTCAAACCCTCAATGAATTAGGCCATTGGCTGTCAACCTGTGTGCCATGGCATGCTGGGGAGACTTGAGGATCATCCAAGGGAGCTGCGGGGGGCCCATCCTTTAATTAACTTGCAGCCCATTATCTTCCTGCATCTCTCTCTCTCTCCTCTGTGGCCATCCTTCCTTGAGTCCTCCTCCTCCTGGATGCCTCTCAGTCATTTCCCAGATTCCTAGTTTCTGTGCCCCCCCCCCCGGTTCTCCATTTCTGGCGTGCCAATTTGGTGCAAGGAGGAGATTCCCTGGTGGCTGCCTTTGTCTATTTTTAAAATGCAGGCAACTGGGGGGTTTATACTACAGTGACGTTGGAGGGGAAGGTTTTACTCAGGAATAAATCTGCACTTTGGAGAGCCTGTCCAAGTGCATGAAGGGGCTGCCAATGTGGGAGGAGGGATGGCGGTTGAGATCTCTTCAGCAAGGCAGGCAAGGAGGCAGTGAAAAGTAGCTTGCATGCCTGTGTCATCAGGCACTGTAGGCAGCAGCCTATAGGCCCCATGACAACGAATCAAAATAATATTGATTTGATCTTGAAAGAAAATTACAATCAAGCTTTCTTAGTTTAATGTTATCTCACTATATCACGCACATGAGGGCCCCCCTGAGATTTTGACTGCCTAGGGGCCTCCACTGGGTTTAATCTGGGACTGTGTGCCATTTGCAAAAACGGGGTTGTTTCCATCCAAGCTCGCAAGTAAATCCCAACAGAGTTCAATGGGGCTTCCTCCCAAGTAAAATGTTCATGAACTGGGGACCCGAATGGCTAAAGTCATATGTGTATGTAAGGAAGGAGGGAACTCTGTGCATTGCAGCAACACTGCCCTGGTTTCCAGCTCCTCCAAGTCACAAGCAGTTAGTTAAGTTACCTGAGTGGCAAGGGCAGGAGCCACATTGTAGCAGTTCCTCTGGCATGAGGAGAAGTTGAGCAGGAGGTCTTGGACTTCTAAAACTTTAAGTCCATAAGAGCAATATGTTTTAAAAGAACTGACCTTGAAAAGCTTTGCTTGTTATAGAAGCCAAGTTTCCTCCTTGTTTTTTACAAGCAGTTCGTGCATCAGACCAATTTTTCCTGTCTTCTTCATTAAACCCAAACAGTTGGAAGCACTGGGGGAAAGAATACAAACTCAAAACTCTCATCAATCATGATATGGTTAATGAAATCAACAATCATGAAATGGTACTGGAGTAGCAAACATGGATTATTTAATGACTTCAGAGAGGAATCAGAAATCTGAGATTTGTTGACTAGGGTTATCATAGAGTGGAGGATGGGGCAGAGGTGCCTACCTGCTGCAGGTTGGGGGAGACACTCCCTGGCAACTACAGCTATATCTGCTGATAGCTCCACAAGTGTAGATTTACCCTGGATAGGAGTTTACAAAGGGGTGATTGAATAACATATTCTTTTACTTTTTAATTGTATGCTTTTTGTAATATACAGCCCACTCACAACTTGCACTGGGGTTACGTTCTGAGGTTTGTGCAAACCCCAAAATTGTGTATAGTCAGAATATTTTGGTACAGCCCACACACCTTTTGGAAGCTTTGCACTGAATGGGCCTTGCCCCCTTTGCAGGGCAGAGAGCTTTTAAGCTTTCCATCTTGTGTGCATTTAATTTCTCTGATCGCAGCTGACCAGCCACCAAATGTGTGAGGCTGCCATCATGCAAGTTGACTGTAATATTCATTGTAAGCTCTGTAAAGAGCCCTTGCATAGAACTGTGGACACAGAGAGCAATTTCTGCATTGTCATAAGCTCATTGTATGCACTATAATAACTGAGAAGGGACAATATATCAGTTATATTTGCAGTCACTTTCTTAGTTACCTTGTTATTAAAAAAAAGCCAGCCATCAGCACAGCCCCCAACAGGTACAGGCATTGTGGGAGCAACAGTTGAACGGACAGAACTGTTATGCCTTTCACAGATGAATTTATTAGCAGTACCACAATTTGTATCATACCATAAACCTGAAAGAGGAATTATGTCTTGATCAGTAAGATTAAATCACTCCCAAGTGAAAAAGCACACAGAGACCTTCAAGTGTATATTGCCAATGAAAGATTGGTAACAACAAAGAGCAGCCACCACTTTTCTGAAAATAGAGCTTGTAAGAGACACCATACTGTTCCTACATTCTGTGGTATATGTCAATCATTCCAATCTGCGGTCTGCAAGCACATGATACAGAAGCCATGCTGAAATTAAACCTATGTGGGTTAAGCCTCAAAGAGAGCCTGTCCATGAACTCTGTGTTGTTTTAAGTTCCATATTGGATGGAAGGGAGATTATGTATACAGGAAGTCCTTGTTTTGCACAGGGGTTACATTCCAGACCCCTGCAGGTGTTTGTGGAATGTGCATAAGCCTGCTCTGTCCCATTCTCCCTCTTTTCATGACATCTTTAGGACATTTTGGAGCTACTTCTGGGTGCAGTGCTGTGCATGCGTGCATAATTGCACGTCATTCAGACACGCCTAAAACAGTTGTCGCCTGTAAATGTAATACGCAATTATCAGTGCTTTTTTTCTGGCACTCAATGGTACTCAATCTAGCGTGGCCTCCAGCCACTAGGCCCAGTCAGCATCTCTCTTACACTTTCTGTCTCAAAAAACCTTGTGCTTCTTGCTGCTGCTGGTCTCCAGCCTTGGAGTCCATGGGACTGCAATCTCATAGTCTAGTCAGGAGAGTTGTGGGCATTTCCTGGGACTCTTCGCCACTGAGGTAGTAGCAAAAGCAGCTGCTCAGGGCCGAGGCTGGTGTGAAAGGAACGATGAGGATGCCGAGCAGCCATGGCAACTGTCACTAATGCAGGAGGGCAAAGCTTGGGAGCGGAGGAGGCCTAAAGCCTGCAGGGCCAGTGAGTGGGTGTATCGCTGTGTCATACAGTGGCTGAAGCATCCCATTCCCTCTTATGTAATGGCAATGACTGTCCCCAGCTAGGAGCTCCCACTGCTCCACCTACCCTGAGGCTATTTCCTCCCTTTGTGAGTCATCCCTGTCTTCTCTGCGTTGGCTCTGTCTCCGCATTAGGTGACAGGAGAGAGAGAGGCTTCAGGTGTGTTAGTAACACTGAGAGGTTTCTTTATCCTTCAGCATAATCTCTTTCAGCTCTCTGGCCCAAGAAGGGTACATGGTGAGTACCAGCACCTTTTTTTCTAGAAAAAAGGCACTGGCAATTATCCAGAATATAAACTGCTTAAAGTCCCAGAGTTAGTAAAGTAGCATATATAAAAGTCCATGTGGCAGTTCCCAAAATCTCTCTTACTGTATAAACTTGTCCACATGATAAATATATAGTGTCTTTTAAAATATTTTAATATCCTGTCATATTCAAAAGAAGACAATTAAAGAGCTGTAAAACAATTGATTTCCACTCCCATTTAATGTATATTTATGGATGGAATAGTCATTGTAACTACAGATTCAATATGTGATAGGTATTTATTGTCAAGTTTGCAGATTCTCATGACCCCCCCCAATGATAAACTTTTATTCTACTTGCCTGTGATAGCCTTCATAGCAACACATGTTTCATCATCATTTCCAGAGTTGGGTTCACCAGGTGCCCAGGACGCATAGGTCACTGGAGTTTGATCCAACCAACTATAGAAAATAGTAAGAGAAAATGGAACAGAATAATGTAATTTGCCCTTCATTTACATTCCATATTTTTACAAAAGAAAAGGGAACACCAGGCTGATAAACTATTTAGCAAAACTGAGCATTTAACAATATTAATTTACAATGATAAAGAATATTATTTACACTGTTATTTCATTCTTATCACCAGGCTTTGCATCTCTTGGTGGCACTGTATATATCTAGCATTACTTTTTCTCCTTTTACCTTTAGAGGGACTTTCTTTAAAATGCAGGGTCTCATGATTAGCAGCCATAGCAATTTCTAAGGCTAAATATGGAAACACAAGACCTGCTCACTGAGCTCCTTTGTCTTATTGTCTTCTTAAGAGTGGTCATGTGCCCCATTTTA
This sequence comes from Podarcis cretensis, assembly GCF_951804945.1. NCBI lineage: Eukaryota > Metazoa > Chordata > Lepidosauria > Squamata > Lacertidae > Podarcis > Podarcis cretensis. The sequence goes on from NC_137181.1 coordinate 24,790,188, forward strand.
AAGTGAACAGTCCTTTATCTGACAGGCTTTTAGGGGACAAACTTTTATTTGAAGATCTGCCCACTATAAAGCTGGTTTAAAGAACCCCAGGTCTCCTGGTCATTCTCTTCCCTCAGCATGGTGAGATGTATTGAAAATATAATGAAATTATAGCAATTATTTATAAATTCATACATACAATTATAAAACATCCCAAACAGGACGTATGCAAATCAGTGCCTTCTTTTGTTCCCTGCCCCTGCTTTTTGGTAATGCAGTTCCTCTTTTCTTTATGATGTCTAAGTGGCCTCTCTATGTCTTTCCAGGATTGCATCTTTCTGACTCACTCTGACCTCAGCCATGGCCTAGCCCTATAAAAATAAAAATAAAATACCTATGACTGGCAGGTAGAAGTAAGGGGCCTGTCAGTTACTGGGGCCGTTTATTTTAATTAGAGGAAAATGATATGCCTGTATTTTATAGGTAGAATGTAATATTTCTATTTGAAAAATGATTAAATTGGTTCTTCTTTTACATAAAAGCCTCCTTTCGTGGCTGTAATCTTCAAGTCTGAGGGGAAGCAGTAGTGAGGAAGATCTGAAAAAAGCTTGTTGGTGGGGGAGCAAGGGGCAGCTTGCCTTTGCACTGCTTCTTTGCCAACTCAAATGGAATGGGGGGGGGAGTATACCAGGTGTGGGGAAGTATGACAACAATCAGCTCTCAGCTCTCTCTAAGCGGCAAGGTGAAGCCATTTGCCTCAGGTGGCAGATCTGACCCATGTCCCACTCCCATCATTATGAAGCTGCCAGCCCCACTGGTACTTCACCTGTGCCACTGCCACCACGCTGCTCACGCTGCTGCCACTGCACCCTCTCTGCCGCTGTTGCATTATAATGCAGATGCAGGCAAGGGTGCAGCTGCTGTGTCAGGACTGGCAGCAGCATGGGCACAACAGCAGGGACAGGGAGGGTGTGGGAAGGGAGCTTAGATCTGTGGCGGGTGCTATTGTGGGGGTGGTGTTGGGGTGTTTTGCCTACAATGACATAATATCTTGGGCTGGGCCTGGTTCTCAGTCTCTTTCACTGGAGTCCTAAAAGGCCATCAGTATTAGAGGGAGGATGTCATGGGAGAGGGAGAGTATCAGTGCTGCAATCTTCAGAGCATGGCTGGGAGCAGAGCAGAAGGGAGCAATTAACTAGGAGCACGCCACATACAAGCTACATACAATAGCCGTAGAAGTCAGGCAGATAGATTGGTGCCCTCTTCCTCAACACATGAAGAAAGAGGGTGGTGCCCCCAAAAGCTTTGGAGGAAACGGCATAATAAGTGAGAAGTTCCATGCAAATGAAAGAGACAAGGGTGTGATGCCAGCCTCGTGAATTGTAACATTGTAGTTTTAGATTGTTGTAACCTATCCTGAGACCTTATGGTTAAGGATGGGTAAAACATGTTAATAATAATAACAAGGCCAACAAGAACTAGAATGCATAATTCTGGGTCTGATAGAGCCAGGGGCAAGTCAGAGTAGAACAGCGGAAGGAACAGAGGGAAATACAACTTGCAAAGCTAAGAAAGGTAGGTCAAGTGATTAGAATGGCTACTGAGATCTTTGAGCAAAGGGCCCACCAGTTAAGAATTAGCCTGTGGCTCTGTAGACCCTTTGTAAAGTCTATTTTAAAAGAGCTAAAATAGTCAAACAGCTAAATTGGCTGAACTACAATATCCAAATCCCTGTTGGGCTCTCACTGACATAGCAGAAGGAAAGGTGGTATAGGACTTTTATTCTCTATCCTTTTCCGGCTACTCCCCAAACTATTTCACTTTTATTGGAGACATAAGTTTTACCACCTTGTGGGGGCATGCTGGGGGCTAAGTGCTGGATCCTTAGGATCAAAGCCTTCCCCTGGTATGTCCCTTGCATGTATGCATTCATTCCAACACTGGGCTTTGATGTCAACACATCAAGGGCTGTGAAAGTTTCTGAGGTAGCACAGTGGAGGTAACTGACAGTCAGTTTTCCTCTCTAAGGTCAGTCTTCCCTATCCTCCATCCCTATCCTCCATTACAGGAACCATAGGACTGCAGAGTCAATCTATATATCTGGGAGATTAAATGAATCAGTTTAGAGAAAAATGGTGAATATAACACCCTTCTATCCAGATTATTTAACATTAACCTATATATTATCTAAGAAACTTAGTATGATTTACATTTTTAAAAAAAGTTGTTGACTTACCCAAACTCTCCATCAAGACCCACAGTTAAACCAATGTAAAGGTCACCAGAGTGAGTTCCATAATAGTTGTTCTATAACATACAAAGGAAAAATGGGGAGTAAATGTAACAATAAAGTAATCGGATATATTTACAAATCAGCCAATACAAAAAGAGACTTGTAATTATAAACATAACATGTTTGTACTTTATTAAAACACAAATAAAGCTTTCAGTTAAAAGAAATTAAAGCCTGTCAGCTAAAATTAGAGAAAACAAGGAAGTCATTTATTATGGATTAATAAACTGATGTACCCGTAATAAGACCATTGGTACTTAATGTGAAAAGGATTTTTGGGTCAATGTAAGAATGGGCATTTAGCTCCCTCTAGCAGTCGAAGGCAAACTGCAAACTGGAAAAAAATATTCAAATTCCTCCCTCAGTTTGTGAGAGGCAATAGACAATTTGGGAGGAAGATTTCTTAAGTGCTGAACTAGGAACTGAGAAATCAAGGTCCAAATCTCCACAGCCATGAAGTTACCTGGGTGACCTTGGGACAGTTGTTGTGGGGATTAAACGTAGAAACCAAGAGTCTACCTTTAGCTCCTTGGAAAAAAACCCAGAGGAAAAGCAATCTGACTTTTCTTTTGTTTGGTTGCTTCCTTTAATAAAGAAGGGAGAGGGAGAAAACTGATCTGCCTTTCCTCTGCTGTGGGAGAGGGACAATGAGGGAAGGGGGGAAAGAGTGGTGCTTCAACTGGCTCCGGAGTCCCTCATAAAAACCAGACAGAAGCCAAGCTGTCACAGAGAGATAAAACATAACAGAAGAGTGTAGTGGGGCTGTTGCAGATTGCAAGTTGGGGGAATGTATGTGAGGGAATATATGTACGTATATATAAAATAAAAAATCTTTAACAACAAGGGAAAGCAACACACTACAATAACACAAGAAGGAGATACAGAAATAATACAAGCCTATAGTGAAGATGTAGAGAGTCAAGAACAGACTGCTTTCCTGAGGCAAAATTGAAGAAAAAACCCAATCTGGATTGTGCTCTAACCTATCTTGTATATACATTTTTTTGTCTGATGGCGAAGAGTCTCTCTGTTTTCTTTTGCTGCCATGTGTCTGGCTTCTCTTTCCCTTCTTTGGCTTGTCTCAATATAAAACTGGCTTTCAACGAGGGAACAGTTTGGATTACAGTACTTCTTTCCAGCTTGCAATTTTGACTGCAACTGCTAGAGGGACCTAAATACACATCCTTGGCATCAGCTCAAGAGCCCCAAGAGAATAGATGGTTTACTGAAGATTTTTAATTATCTGTAGTATAAATTACAATGCAGCCTATGCCACCTGCTTTCATGTCATAATGCTGCCCATTTCACTTCACTCTTCCACTTAGTGAGTTGCACTTCTTTGTCTTCTAAATGAAGGAAGGGGAAGGAAAATTAAACAAGCAATGAAAAAGAACTAGAAGAGGGAAAGGATAAGATGGATCTATAAAGAGTTTCATAATGGATCTAGACAGAGCTTTTTTTCAGCTGGAAATCACCGGAACTCAGTTCCGGTACCTCTCAGGTGAGCACCATTGCCATTATAAGAGAACAAGGGAGGCATTCATGGTGAGTTCCATTCCTGTTTTTCTAGAAAAATAGTGCTGGGTGTAGAGAAAAGCAGGAAGGGAGGTTGGGGAGGTGAAGACAGAGGTTGAAACCCTGAGTGATAAGCCCACTATGCTTTCATTATAGGCCCCTGATAATCTGTAGAGAAGCTCCTCTTCCCAAACATTTTGTTTGTGTATTTCCATCATGTTTCTTTGAAAACTGTATATTGCTGGATAGAATATTGAACTTCGCTGGCATGAAAATTAAATGCTTAGGCACAAAAATACATTTTGACCTATTGCTCTGCATCAAGCCTTGATCTGTGATGATTATTTGGGCGAATGGATCATACCCCCCCCCTTCTCACTTCTTTGTCAGTGTTTTACACTTCAATTGAAGTACATGACCACATGTATAAGATTAAGGTTCTGGTGACCCTATCCAGAAGAAAATGTTTAGCAGGCATTAAAATAGCCACAACCCATCATTCATCTGGCTTTTTTTTTTAAACCAAGCTGTACTTCATTAGGAAAACATATGTTCCAAATATTTCTTACGTATTTCCACAAAAACTTTCTTTCAGTTTCACTTTCAATGACAGTAAGATCTCCACCATGCTTCTTGCACAATGCTCGTGCTCTTTCTGCAGATGTACTTGTATTACTGACATAGTACTCATGTTCCTCATACAAAATCCAGCCATTATCAATTATTTTGAATGAATAGTCTGCAAAAGAAGACATATTTTTATTTATCTTATTTAAAGTAGTTCTTAAATACCCTTCACCAAATGATTCCAGAGAGTTATACAGAAATATGCATAACGGTAATTCATGCAATCAGTGCTATAACTAAGAAACTTTAATGATATTAATGGGGATCTCCCCTCCTCTACATTAGATAAACATGCACATCAGTTCAGTTTGAAACACACAATCAACACCCCCCATGCATTTCTTATTGCTGGTTCACACTGTAAAATTAATTTAAAAACAAAGCAGTTGAGTTACCATGATACTATATTTTATATATAAAATGAGCACCTATTTATTTATTTTATTTTTATTTATTGAATTTATTTACCTCCCCAAACCCGCAGGTCTCAGGGCAGTTCACAAAATAAAATCAGACTATAAAACCACAAAACATATAATCAAAATAAAAACAACAACCCAATAACACACACCCCCAAACACATTTTAGAAGGGCATAGGATGTTAATCAAATCAACCAAAGGCCTGGTTAAAAATGAATGTTTTGCCTGGTGCCTAAAGATGTATAATGAAGGAGCCAGACAAACTTCCCTGGGGAGAGCATTCCACAGACAGGGAGCCACTGCAGAGAAGGCCCGTTCTTGTGTTGCCAGCCTCTGGACCTCTCAAGGAGGAGGCACACAAAGAAGGGCCTCACAAGATGATCTCAGGGCTCGAGTAGGTTCATATGGAAAGAGGCAGTCCTTGAGGTATTGTGGCCCTGAGCCGTTTAAGCCTTTATAGGTCAAAACCAGCACTTTGAATTGGGCCCAGTAACAAATTGGTAGCCCATGCTTTGGCAGGCAAGGTGCTTGAGAGTTTTGTGGTAATTCATCTGCAGTCTTGAAGGAACTAGTTAACTTGGCCTATTTGTCTGGATGCAGGCCTAGATCTGGAACAGCCATAGTTTCCCTGACAGCCAACCTTATTTGGGACAGGGACAAAGAGTGTGTGACTCCATTAGTCTTGCATTGAAGGTGCAACAAACCTTCAGGCAAGCAGCCAGCTTTTTTGAAGATCTGAGCTAGAGAGCATCTCCCCAAAAGTCTGCTGGAGTGTGCTGGCAAGTGGCTAATCGGCATGCCTCAAGCTTTCAAAGTCACAGTGGAGGAATGGTGAGAAGGAAGGGGGTGGGGTGATCCTACATTCCAAAACTGCAATGTTTCTACTCTAGACAATTTGGGTGACAAAGGGAAATGAACTATGGGGGATTATGGGGGAGGAGAAGCAGAAAGGGAAGTTATAAGGATATAAGGTACAGTGGTACCTCTGGTTACGTACTTAATTCGTTCTGGAGGTCTGTACTTAACCTGAAACTGTTCTTAACCTGAAGCACCACTTTAGCTAATGGGGCCTCCCGCTGCTGCTGCGCCGCTGGAGCACGATTTGTGTTCTCAACCTGAAGCAAAGTTCTTAACCTGAAGCACTATTTCTGGGTTAGCGGAGTCTGTAACCTGAAGCGTATGCAACCCTAGGTACCACTGTACAGCAGTCAAGGAAACCTGACGCTTAGGAGCACAGGAATCTACTTTATATCTCCAGCTAGCTCAGTTTTGTCAACACTGGCTAGCAGTGGTTCTCCAGACTTTGTAAGGAATATTTTCCAATCCAACCTGGAGATGCTGATGGTTACTTCAACACGCAAAGGATGTGCTTTACCGATGAGCTAAAGGCATCCCTTCTAGAGGTGAATCTTAACAAGTTCAGCAAGCCCATACCAAGGAGAATCTACTGACAGAACTTTCAATGCCTGAAGAAAACTGCTGGGACAATCCCGCCCCCACCTTCCCCAACACTACTTAGGACCTACTTGTCCCAAGAGAAGGCAGAAATTTGGGTGCCCAGACTATGGAGCACAACTATCCTTCACTCCTGAGAGAATCATCCTTGGCCTGAGAGAGCTGTTAAGGCAGACCTACCCCCACCTTCTATGGTGCAGCTTTAAAAAGACCAATGTGACTTGAGGGAAGGCAGAATCACCCAACATACCAAAATCATTGCTTGGTTCAGGTTTCAACGGTACACCTGAAAAAGCAAAGACAAATTAATTATAATGGATTATAGTATCATTTGTATTGTATTATGTTATTTCATATAGCAAGCAGGAGTTCATAAAAATGAACGTAAAGTTTTATTTATAGCATACCACATTTCTACATCTTTGTGGAAACACAGGTAAAACCTAATGTGAAAGAACAATCAATAGCTCTGTACTCACAATAGCCTCAATGGCCTAATTTCTTGTTCTTATTGAAATGGAATAGAGGCGACTCAGAACTTATGCTGGGGTTATGTTCCGGGGATAGCACCTAAAGCTATGTATGGTCAAAACATATTGGGTTCAATGGCAAGGACGAGACGGGACTTGCCAAAGTATTTTTTTCTAGCCATCCACCCCCTTTTGCCAAGCAGATAGGTTAAATGTGGATAATTTGTGAGTGATCTGTGCTTCACATCTCAGGCTGTCATAATCTGAACTCTGCAACATTCATAGCAAAGGTTGAATGCATTTCTCGTTATTTTCCCCTCCTCTCAAAAAGGCATGCATCTTAAAAAGCCAGGCTTCAGCAGTGCAGCAAATGAAGGCCTTGTTGGCTTTGTTTAATGGACCAGTAGTAAATGAAAAGGAATCTTACCTCTTTTAATTTGGCAAACCCAACTGTGAAAACTGTCACAGTGGAAAGTGATCCAACGATTCCAATTCTGTCCTATTCCTCCACATTTTGCATCTGGTTCATAGAAAAACCTAGCGCTCCTCATTTCAAAGTTTAGCTACAGTAGAAACAAACTTTTCTTATTCTTATTCTTTTTAAAATTCGTCCGTGGCAACATAACAAAAAGGAGACAGACTTACAATAGCAGTCTTAGAATGATTTGTACCCATGTGAACATCTACATATATAGAAAGAAATGGGTTGCCATTTCCTTATTAATGCTGTGTGGGTGCAGGCTAACATTACTCTTATACCTAAAGAGGGACAAGAGTTGACCTTAGTAAAAAATTATTGACCAATCTCATTACTGAATAATGACTATAAATTATTTCAAATGATTTTGTTAGGAAATTTAAAAAAAATTCTATAAGACTTAATATACACCATGACCAAAGCAGATTTTTACCTATCAGACAATTAAGAGACAATGTCATAAATCTGTTTGAGTATTTGAGCTGTCATAATGAGAAGCAAGCTGCACTGATTTTTCTGGATGCAGAATTTTTACATGAAAGAGTAACTGAACTTGCGGATTTGAAGATGGAAAAAATACTGTTTTTAGAGAAAATAGAATGGTTAGATTTTAAGGAATGAATACTATATTTAGCTGCAAGATAGAGATCTAGAAGTCTTTTCTTCATTCTGCCTATGTTCTTTTTTAGATTAAGTGGCTGTTTTATATAAGTAAATTATAAAACAATACTTTGTAATGGGCATGTATTTTTGTATATCAGTAAGTAATTTCAAGCAAATCTTGTAGATTGCATACAAATAATATGTTTAAAGACATTATTGCTGGATATTTCAGTTACTAAAGGTTTTAAAATGCTGCTATGTGATCTGTCCAAGGTAAATATGAGAACAAGAGGGTGTGTACGCCAAGGTTAAAGACATTTTTTGTAAAACTAACAATAACTTTGCTATCAATACATCAGCATTACTCTTTTACTTACATTAGATCCATCACTCCAAGTAAATCCTTTATCAGGATCAACATTATTCAAACCAATCCAATAAGTGTCATCAGAACGCCTAAAATATATAAAAAATAGTGATTCAGAGTCTAGAAAATTTCAACAAAGGTATGGATTTCATAAATCTGATACTCTGGTTTCTCTTCAGAACGTATAAATCTTTCGCCTACGGATTTCAAACATCTGAGTTTTAAAATTTGCATTCACTATATTCTCTAGAAAAATATTATACGTGTGTATCAGTTCATTCATTTAAAGCTTGTTACATCATCAAATTTCTGGAACAGGTGTGCCATTCTCAGCAGGAAGGATTAAAAACAAACAAACTCACATCTCTTCCAGAATCTTCTGTTCTTCTTCACTGTGAATAGAAATGAGTTCTCCTCCAACTGCTCTACAAAACTCTCGTGCTTCAAACCAAGATTTCTTATTACTTTTGTTTTTCGTATAGGCCTAATGCATAAAACATAATTAAACATTGATAATAAGCACCAGATTTTAATACATAACACTCCCTCCCTCTAAATATTGCTAATTTCCTTCTTTGTTTGCACCCAGGATTCATACCCTGATAACCTTTTGAATTCAGACTCCAATTTCATATTCTGCATCAGATTCTACTACTTTTGCTCCTGAATACTAACCAGTACCAGGCCAGTACCCTATTCTGTCTTTATTACATACCAACAATTTATTCATGTTATAGAAAAGAAAGGAGCTTTAAAATGTGAGCTTCATTCATTCTGCTACAACTAGAGATATGTGACAAGGGCTGTCCCAAAACATTTTGGCACCTAAGGCAACCATAAAATAGTATTCCTCTCCCCACCAGGGATACTGCCACCTGAGGTGGTTGCCTCACTTTGCCTCATGGGTGGGCCAGTCCTGTGTATGAATCACCCCTAGGATAAATCTGGTGAGCATTCCTTATGAAATTCCTACTTGCTCTTTCTTTCTTTTCCTGAAGACAAATAACATATTTCTATGCTAGTTGTAATATAAAATGTGGGACCATAAAATAATCTCATTCAGAGTATGGTTTGCATGAGTTCCCATTTCACAGATAAGGAAAGCAGCTAAGGGCAAGACAGACATAGCATAATTGAATGTATTTACACCAGAAGAGTTCAACCTTTTGGAGTCCACGGCTCCCTTGACCAACAACATTGTTTCTGTGGCACCTCTGTGGGGCTTAGAAACACAGTTGTGTCACCCCTTGCCTACAGCACTGGCATCCTCTCAACCTTTTTTGGACACCCTTCCTTGTGGAGTGTTCCCTCAGCCTCCTCTCCCCTCTCCTTGGAAGTCCTCTGGGAACCTGCTGCTGCCACTCCGGGTCTCTGAGTCTCTGAGAGGTGCCTCCTTACACTGCGCCAAGGGGCCTAGCCTTAGCGACCTGACGGAGACTGGCCAAAGGTGAATGTGAGGCCAGCTCCTTACCTTGGGAGGCAACAGTTGCAGCAGCAGGCGCTGCTGGGAACTGCATGGCTGAAAGGCTCCCCTTTAGTGTCCACCTCTCAGCTCCCAGGCAGGCATTGCACACAGCAAGCACAAGAAAGGCTAGTGTGGGGGCTGCCTGCCTGCCTGACCTCCCACTTGCCCATCCATTCCCAAGGGCTGGTGGACTGGCTGGCTGGGCCTCCTCATCCACTTGCTTGCTTACTCCAAGGTTACCTCAGCTGCAGGGGCACCATTTGCCTAGAGAGCATATAGCCAGGGCTACTGCAACAAACAGCCATGCAGTATTTGGGGGGCAGAGACATGAGATGGGAGGGAAGAAAAGAGGCCAGTGTTGCCTGCCACATCCCTGATCATCATTCAAGGTACCGCAGGGTACCACTGGTTAAAACCCCCTGACATACACAGTTTTTAAAAATGTAAATAACCCTGGGTGTGAGGACAATTAGAGTTTTCCTCCCAATGCAAATAGCAGTTATGAAGTGGTACTCTTCTTCAGATTTCAGAAGGACTTATGTGGGTCCTGATCCTGTCTGAGCTTCTCCATACTGCTATTTCACTTTTAAAATACTGCACGTTACTTTTAAAACACTGCACATGTTAATTACTTACATGTGTAAGTACTTACGCACACTTGTTAGAAAATAATGCTAGGTGGCTTTACTGCCGTACCTTAGAAGAGCATCTACAGTGTGTTGGGCTGCCATATGTCTGGGGGGAATTTCCAAAAGGTGGCACTTTGTCCTGGATCTTGAAATATGGCAACCCTAACAGTATGATCAACACTAGTTTGCTGAACCTTTTTTAAAGATTCTGTCACTGTCAGGATACAAAAGATCTGGATAGCTATGCAGCCTTCATTGAGAATTAGTTGCACTGTTTTTGTTGTAAGCCTCATTTAATTATTATTATTATTATTATTATTATTATTATTATTATTATTATTAAGGTAACTGAATATTTCAAACTCATTTCAAAAAGTAAATTTGAAGGATTCCCTCCCAATTCACAAGGAAAATTATCTTAAAATTATCTGAAAGATGTGTAGAATTTTTCTCCAGTTCCTCAGCCTGTAGTGTCACAAATTTTAAGATTCAACAGAATATACAACAAACATTTTTGGTTGGTTTGAATTTGGTTGGTTTGTGCTCTACTTAACAGGTGACAAAAGTTGCAAAACACCATAAAAAATGTTCCTTCTGGATAATGACTCCATAAATATAATCCAGAATTATCTAATTAAGCCAGCACAGCTGCAAATCTCTGGGCCCTGGGTACCCTTTCCTCTCCCTCCCGTGAGCCCAGAGCTGTTTTACTGGGCTACTGTCAATGTGGAATTATCTTTCACAGGCCAGTTTGAAACTGATCTTATTGAACAATTTTAGGTTAATGTTGAAAAATAGGAGACAAGAATTATGAATGGTCACACAAAATATGAGAGCCGCAACAAAAAGGGTCAGTAAAACAGAAATAAATATGCAGCTACAATATGTTAAACCACCAACAGAAAAATTCTGAGCCCAGAAATGAATGAAATTCACAGCATTTCCACACAAAAATCTAAGCTTTCTTCATATCAGTAGTAGAATAAATAGGGCAGCCAAGGAAGGGGGAGTCATTTTGTTGCTAAACAGTGGGGAGGCAGAAATCCATTCTCATCTACAGCAGAAATCCATTCTGATCTACAGCAAACCAGCCAAAGATCAATTTTAAAGTTGACATTTCAAATAAACTAAAGTTCAAAACACTGAACTAAACTACACAATAAAATGAATCACAATTAAAAAAACCCATTGAACATTTATATTTAAACTAAAACCACACTCTCAGATGGCTTGCATGTCTACCTTTGCCTTGCTATTTAAGCTAACAAGAACTTAGAAGCAAGAAACGCTATACCTACCTTAAAGCACACATTTCTAGTACTGCTTGGACGCCATCCTACTGGGCACGGCTGGAGAGGAGTTGGTTTGGGGGCAGGAGTTGTTGTCACACCTTCAGCCCATTGTTTGCAGATGAAGGTTGCCTTCTCCTCACAGTTCACAACATCCCACAATCCAGCTGCAGTCCCAGTTCTCATGGCAACACAGCCAGAATGTTGCCCTTTTGGAGATACAATCGCCAGTCCAATTGAGTATCTGTTCATATGTGTAAAACTACTACTAATAATGACAGTGTAGAAGCCCCTTGTGAAATATCACTCCAGTTAGGCTTCAGGAAGTACCTACCAGGCATTTCTGAATTCCAGTGGGTGAACAGAGCACTGTCTCCAGTGGTCCAGATAAATGTCCCTGGTTGATGTACATCTGAAAGACTGATCCAGAGATATTTTTCAGAATGAAGCCCAACTAGACTAGTCAGGTAGGCCTGTTCATACCTGCATAGAAAAATAAGTAATAAGTGTGTTAAAAGTGAGTGCACCTTTTTTAAAAAAGAAGAAGTTAATTTTCAGGACATACTGGAGTTGATGTGCATTATTATTATTATTATTATTATTATTATTATTATTATTATTCCCAGGGCATACTTAAGGTGGTGTCACTCTGTACATCAGAGGAGACATAGAAGCCAACACATTGGAAAACCATGAAGGGCTAGACTCTACCACAGTGTCATGTAGGTAACAATACTAAGCCTGATGAGTACTTTAGTACAGGGGATATGCTACTGTCCTCCTGCTCAAAGTGCTCAGGGAGATCTTCAGATGGAGACTGAGATCAAGGAGGCATTCAAAAGAGGGAATGCTAGATAAATAGGTGGCTTCAACACTCTCACATAGATTGGGTGCATGTGTGTTCTAATTACAACAAAGAGGTAAATGTTCTAGATATCCTCAATGACTGTGACCAAGGGCAACTGGTCACGGAACCAACCTGAGGGGTCTCAGCCCTGACTTAGGCTGCTTACACACCATATATAGAAAGCAATGCTCTTAATAAAACTGAGGAGTATAGTTTACCCTTCACAGAACTACAATTCCAAGCATGCTTAATAAACTACAGTTCCCAGGATTCTTGGGAGCAGGGGGAGATGTACTTGAAATGTATGGTGTGTAGATAGCTTTAATCTTAGGTGGTGGCCAGAACCTGCTGCAAGATGTAAACATTGTTGAACCAACTGGGGAAAGTGACCACAATGCTATCAAAAGTAAAAGGTTAAAACAACAACACACACCTATGCCTTCAGGTCAGTTTTTACTAAGAAATACATCTACATATTGTGTCTACCAGCATAATCTACAGGTCTGTCACAAGTCTGAAAAAAGAATTACAAGTGCATCCAGAGTAGGTAACTGAGGCACATGATTCTCTGTTCAGACTACAGCAAAATACATATATACAGGAAATCATCAATGGGCTTAGAAGATATTCTAGAAAACATGCACCCATTTGAGATAGAAAAATCATTCAAGCTAAGTGTCTTGTTGTCACAAGGACAACCAGTAAATCCCTGATGAGCAAATTGAGATTCATGCAATGCTGCTGCTGTCTCAAGGAAATCAGTAAGGCCACAGATTGCAAATCTAATAGGAAGTTCACAATAAATGCTGAGCAGATCATTCAAGAAAGTACCTTAGTCACAGACTGTGGTTCAGCTCTTAATATGTATTATGTGGCCAAAGAATTATGTGGCCTCTAACAGTTGTAACCATTGTACTTTTCACCCACATAACACTCATAAGCTTGTATCCAATGTTCATTCTATTTAGTGTAGACACATAAAAAATAATGAACATGGCTGACTTAGTTCCATTAATGTCAACAGATCTAGTCTGAGTGAAATTTAGATGGACACAACCAAGAGTAAGAAAGCTGTGCATAAATTTTAAAAATAAAACTAATTGAGCAGATAGTCATAACAAAATCATCTTTTTTCTTTCATGGCTAGGAAGTGGGGAAAGTGGAGTGAAGAATGCCCTCTGAATATCAAGACCAATTATTTTTCAGTTGAATATTGAGAAATATAGCTTTTTGTAGTTTATCAATATTTAAAATGCTCGTTTCTTCATTCTTGATCTAAGGAAATTCTTTTTCATACCTGTTCTCCACAGAAGTTAAAGATCCCTTATTTATTTCACAGAACATCTTTGCTTCTGAAAATGTTAGAGATGTTTGTCCAATTAAATAACAATAGATACCGTGCCTTTTCCAGCCCTGTTCATATAAAAGAACCAACAACCACATTACTACAATATTAGGTTGGAGACAATGAGGTTTTTCAAATGACACTGCTGAATATGTACTAAAATGGGAATCTCTGTCCATCATGAGGCACCACAGAAGTTGCACAGAAATGTCCTATATGTTGCCTGGGTCAGTGATGTCACCCTCTGAAATGATGCAAGAGTCTTTATCTCAGCATAATAATTAATGCTTATTATTATTATTTATTATATTTATATACTGCCCTTCATCATAAGATCTCAGGGCAGTTCACAGTACTTTGACCATTTGACAATTCTTTTTTGAGCCCAGACTATCAATATAACAATCTAAAGCAGATTATGGGGAATAGTCTGGTATAAAGCAGATGAGTCTGATTTCTTCTGGTTCTGGAGTAGAACATACAACACTGTCTTAAGCAGAGTCAGAATGTAATCTTCAGTATTGTCTACTCTGAATAGCAGCAGGTCTTCAGTGTTGCTGCCCAACTTCCCTTTTCCCTGGAAATGTCAGGGATTGAATCTGAGGCCTCCAGCATATGTTTGCCACTGAGTTGCATCACCAGCAATTTTGCCCATCTCTATTATATTTTGCTCTTTGGGAAAACACAGTTGTGTGAAATAAAAAAAACAACCAGAGCAATCCTGCTAGCTAAGGAATAAAGTTGAATCTAACCATTGAAATGCATAAATTGCTGAATGGATGATGAAGACCTTCCAATGTATACTTGTACTTTTCTCTGAATCAGGAAATGTTCCATGTATTCAGCGAAGAATTCCCAAATTCCAAAATCTGAATCCAATAAAGGAATTACATTGCCCCTGTGAGCACATACCTCCATGAGCACATCAGAGCTCTATCACATTTGCGTGTTGAGTCCCACAACGCCACCCTCACCAAGAAATCACACTTCACACATCAATTTTGTTTAAGGTTTTTGGCATGATTTTGGCCACAACTTTATTAAAATACAAATACGTGAGTGGTTGCTTAGGCATTGGTTATGACTATCTGTCCTTGCCCATGGACAGAGCTGGCCTTCCGGATTCCAGCGGAAGCCAGCGTGGGAAACAAGTATTGGGTGAGAAAATGAAGCCGGGTATCAGTCTCACACCTCTCACCCTCATGTTCCTGTGGGGCTTGCACGGCCCAAGTCCGACTCCGGGGACAAGGACGAAATGAATGGCAAGCCCCTGGATTCCTTTAACGGAATTCCCTTTCCGCACCACCATTTGGAGGGGTAGGCACTTACCCCTCTTCCAACCAATTTTAACCAATGCCTAACCGCCAACCTTACAAGTTGTGACTTATTTGCTACGCAGTAGGCGAAACCCAAATGGCCCCAGCCAATCAGCCAAATGGTAAATTCCTACCAGGCCCCCGCACCAATGCGGACGACCCCATGACAGGCATAGCAAGGTCAAGCGAACCATAAAACCCAACCCATTAACGGGAGGGTGGGCGGGTGATCCAGTGCAGAGGCCAAGAGGACGCCCCAGTAGAGGCGACCTGCATTTATAGCCTCTGACCCCTCCTCCCCAATGGCAACATGCAAAATTCCCTGGCAACACAATTAACCCTTTATGGTTTGGCTTTTCCCCCTACAGCAACTAATAGTGTGGCTTGTATGTCCCAACCGCAACACGTGTTCTCATTTCAGGGAGAACACGCTTTGCGTGTTGAGTCCCACAACGCCACCCTCACCAAGAAATCACACTTCACACATCAATTTTGTTTAAGGTTTTTGGCATGATTTTGGCCACAACTTTATTAAAATACAAATACGTGAGTGGTTGCTTAGGCATTGGTTATGACTATCTGTCCTTGCCCATGGACAGAGCTGGCCTTCCGGATTCCAGCGGAAGCCAGCGTGGGAAACAAGTATTGGGTGAGAAAATGAAGCCGGGTATCAGTCTCACACCTCTCACCCTCATGTTCCTGTGGGGCTTGCACGGCCCAAGTCCGACTCCGGGGACAAGGACGAAATGAATGGCAAGCCCCTGGATTCCTTTAACGGAATTCCCTTTCCGCACCACCATTTGGAGGGGTAGGCACTTACCCCTCTTCCAACCAATTTTAACCAATGCCTAACCGCCAATGGAGCCCTAAGCTCACCGCCAACCACTCACAGACCCAACCAAGACCTTAGCTTGGCTACCACAGCCCCCAGCCACGCCTTATTCCCTAAGGCAGAAAGGTGCACCCCATCATCCCTGTAAAAAGATTCATCCTTAGCAAGAATCTCGGGATGAGAAATCACATCACCATCCAGCTCAAAAACCTTTTTTGAGACCGCGGCGTTAATACGCTTCCTGGACCTCTCAATCGCAGTTGGGCAACGACTGCCTCTCCAACCACGCCTTTGTAAAAATTTGGACCAGAAAATTTTTGCTGCCGGCACCATTGCCCGCAGCGCCTCCAGGTCACTCAGGATTGCAGCGCGTAACTTAACACAGCCCATGGAGACCAGGTCATTCTCGCCCAGCTGTACCACAATGGCCGAGGGCGGCCCCTCCGCGCCCAACTGCCTCCTAATCAATGGCAGGAACTCTGTCCAAGACATTCCCCTTCTGGACAGCCATGACACGTGTATATGACGAGGAAGGCCGAGACCCGATCCCAATCCAAACTGCCTGGCCTCGATGCCGGCCCAATGCACGATGCTGTGCCCCACCATCCAGATACGAACTGCTGCTACACCTGATGAACAAGTAGATAGAAAGAAACGTATGTTAATGAACATAGCCTCTAAACGCATCAGATTTCCAGCGACCCAAATTCTTTATTCTGCTGGCAGAGAGGCCCCAATGTGCCGCCGTCGTGGCGGCCCCAATCCTAAAAGAGTGAGGGGCAAAACCACTAGCAGAAACACCACAGGCCACGATGGCCTTCCGCATCACCAATGCAAACTGGCGCCTAGACAGGGGCAACCCATCCTCATGTCTCAACAGCGGGCCTTCCCCAGGGGCCCGTAAAGCCAGGTACTTTCCAACATCCTTAACCGGACACGGTCCCGCCCCCCCCGTGGCAGGGAGGCGAAGAAGGGCTCCCCTCCCTCTCTGGTCCGTCTTCGAATTTCTGACCATGAGCTTAAGCTCCGCCGGGAACAGCTGTATGTCCCGAAGCAAAAGTCCCCTGGAACGGCCATGCTTGTGCTCCTCCCAAACAAGTTCACCAACCCTCAGAGCACCGAAAAATGCAATAGAAAAGGCTGCCGAAAAAAGGCGAGCCTCATACCTGGACCAGCAAACTTTTTGCAGTTTTTTGCGCATTTTACATAGCAAATCAAATGATATAGGGTGTCGAGTAGCTGGCTGGGAAGGACATAGCCTATCCCATCCCTCCAGGGCCTTACGCACCACGAACTTCGCGCAAGGATCTTTATCAAAATAAAATTTACAGAAAAAGGCAATGGCCGCAGCCTGGATCCTTATCGTCTTAGCCGCGCGTCCCAGCTGAAACAG
The DNA here is from genome assembly GCF_951804945.1 of Podarcis cretensis. NCBI lineage: Eukaryota > Metazoa > Chordata > Lepidosauria > Squamata > Lacertidae > Podarcis > Podarcis cretensis. The sequence goes on from NC_137181.1 coordinate 24,807,512, forward strand.
GTGCGCCAAATATTTTAGCACCTGAGAAGTGGATGGCAAGGCCCACCTCCTTTCCCCAGCTGACCTGTGCGTAAAATACCAAAAATCAGTCCAAGCTTTTGTGTATGACCTGAGAGTAGAAGAGGAAATAGAAGCCGCTACTCCCTGAAAAACTAATTCCTGCCAAGGCTCCAGAGATGATCCGGGAAATATTCCGGACGTAACCGAGCCTCTGGAACCAGAAGTCTGAACCGCTCCATCTGAAAACGGGACAGAGCATCAGCAATTTCGTTAGACACCCCAGGGACGAAACGGGCAGAAAACACTATGTTAAAGCGTAAACAATGCAAAACAAAGGCCCGCAGCAGGGCTGACACCCTAGGAGAACGGGACGACAGTTTAGCCAGGACATTCACCACCGCCATGTTATCAGTCCAGAAGCAGACACGACGGTCCCTGAAATCATCGACCCACAAGTGCACTGCGACTGCAATGGGAAAAAACTCAAGAAAAGTTAGGTCCCGCGTAATGGCTTCTCCCTGCCAATCTGGAGGCCAACGCATGGCACACCATCTGCCCCTCCAGTAAAGACCAAAGCCTAAGGAACCTGCTGCGTCTGAGTGCACCTGGAAATCATTGTGCAAGTTGAGCGTGTCTTGCCATAACGACACCCCGTTGAATTCCTCTAGGAATTCAAGCCAAATGTTTAGATCAGCCTTCACCTCACTAGAGAGGCGAACTCGATGATGAGGGGCCTTCAAACCCACAGTGAGGCGAGCCAAACGGGAACAAAATGGGCGGCCTGGGGCCACCACCCTACAAGCAAAATTAAGGTGACCTAATAGCGATTGAAGTTGTAGTAGGGACACCTTCTTCAATGGGAGCAACTCTCCTATAACCTTCTTCAGAGCAACCAGCTTATCCTTAGGCAAGCTGGAAGTTTGGGACACCGTATCCAAAAGGATACCCAGGTAAGTAAGACGGGTCGTAGGACCCTCAGTTTTTTCCGCCGCTAACGGCACCCCCAATTCCTCAGTAAGGTCAGCGAATGCGCGTAACAACACCGAGCAACCGCCAGTAGAACAATCTGAAGCCAGTAAAAAATCATCCAAATAATGAGTGACTCCGCCCAGCCCTGCTTTCTCCTTAAGGGCCCACTCCAAAAAGGTGCTGAAGGATTCGAAAGCAGCACATGCTATCGAACAGCCCATAGGCATGGCTTTGTCAAAGTAATAATTACCCTCAAACTGAAAACCTAGTAGCCAAAAATCCTCCGGATGAATAGGCAGTAAACGAAATGCCGACTCAATATCACACTTTGCCAGTAAAGCAGCATGGCCAAACTTCCGAATCATCTTGATCGCGTGATCAAGGGATGCATACCTTACTGAGCAAAGCTCCGGAGGAATAACGTCGTTGACCGATGTGCCCCTAGGATGCGACAAATTATGAATCAAACGAAACTCTCCAGGGGCTTTCTTAGGCACAATGCCCGATGGGGATACATGCAGATTAGGAAATGGAGGGGCACAATAAGGGCCAGCCATCCGATGCATGGCCACTTCCTTCGTAATCTTCTTTCGGGCGACCTCAGGTAATTCCCGCACTGATTTCTGATTAGTCGGATTTTTAGCCACAGGAGGCATGGCTACCGGGATCCGAAAACCAACAGAAAAACCATCACTTAAATATAGTGCCGCCTCCTTATCCGGGTAATGCCGAAGCCACAATAGCAGGGCCGGCAAACGTACAGGAGTAAAGGCCAAAGAAGTCAGTGCATTACTTTGTTGTTCCTGAGGTTGATGGGGTGGGGGGGGCGGGCTTGGGGGGTTGCTGAGAACCCCCCTTTCCCCCTCGAAAGGGCCGCCGACCACCAAAGCAAGAGGAAGCGGGGTGCGCTCCGTTGCACTTTTCGCAAATGTGCGCAAACCTACAAGTTAGGCGCTGGCAAGAGGCCCTGTTAAAATCCCAACATGGCAGGCGTCGGCCAGGTCTAAAAGTAAAATTTCTCAGCCTCTGCTGCTCTGGTACCTTTTTGTCAATAAGTAGGGCCACGTACGTAGTCCATACGTCAAGATCCTTCCGATCCCAGCGAGCGGAAGGAATCTTGGCAGCACGGCGCCTGAAATTCTCATCATATTTAATCGCGGCTTTCTCGCCAGCTTTAGTGAAAGCAGAGCGCACAATGGATAAATAGACCAGCAAATGGAGGGACCTCCGCGGATAAGCTGCCATAACTATGCCAGCAAAGACCTGGAAACAGTCGAGCCAACGCTCGAAAGTCCTGTCAACCGCAGAGGACCCTGCCCGTCTTTTTGTAGAAGAGCTTCCCTTGTCCTGATCTTCAGAAGGTGGGACTAACTTGAACATATCAATGTAGCGTCCATTTAGTATTCTGGACCGCAATTTTGATGACAAATGAGAGCCGGGTATAATATCCCTGGCTGAGTTAGTGGAAACTTTTACGTCAGGAACCAACACGCCATCCTTACATTCCTGAACAGCCCCATATCTTGCCCGATGAGTGTTGGATCTGCGTTCCCAAGCCCACCGAGGGAGCCCGGAATCCAGTTCGCCAAAGCCCCAATAAAGCTCCATGCTGCTACCCTCATCATCAGAGCTAGACGAAGACGTACCCGAAGGAGAGGAAGAAGAGTCATCCTTCTTCCGCTTCGCACGCTTCCGGGATGACCTCCCGCGACGACGCTTTCCCCCTAACGACTTCCTGGCAGGAACCGGGAGACTGTCTTCGATAGAGGACTCCGAGTCGGGATTCCGCCGGGATGGAACTGAAACAGACTGGATAGAGACAACGCGTGAGCTACCAGAACCCGATGCAACGTCGGCTGGGGGCCGAGCCGGCGTACGCCGGCGAGTGGAAACCGCCAATGGGGCACTCCTTTCAGCGGCCCGCCTAGAGAGTCGGCCCGATCTCCGAGGCTGGTTCCGAATTGCCGGTAAGTCAGGGGACTGGGACAATTGAGGGTTCGTAATTAAGCCCCCCGATGAAAAACCCTCTCTCTCGTCTTCACTAGATGACTGCGAAGCTGGAGATGACACCAGTGCTGACGAGGGTGGCCTTCCAGATGTGGAGGGTTGCGAGGAACAACGCTGCAAAACGCCATCCATTTCTGCTGCGAAGCGCGAAAGGGCCGCAGGGTCTCCAGCCATGCTTGCTACCAAAGATTGCACTCTCCCCACTGCTTGACTGGAAGCGGGAGAACGGAGTGCCTGAGAAGGGCCTCTAATAGGCCGTTTTGAGGCAATGGCTGAACCAGAACGAGCAGCAACTTTCTTTGGAGCCATACCTGCTAACAGGAAGAAAGCAGAACACGTTAAAATTCAAAATAGCACCTCAGCTGCCAAACAGTTAACAAAATTGAAGCAGTATAGCCACTGCTGGGCCTACACAACTACTGCCCCGCAGCTTCCTTAATGAACCACAATACAGCCAATGTAACCTAAATGCAGCAAATGTTAGACAAGAAAAAGTCTAGGCCAAGAACAAGAATAATTACAAAGAACGTATATAAGCCACTGACTATCTATCGTATCTATCTATCTATCTATCTATCTATTTATCAGGCTAAATGGGGAGCCCAATGCGAACCAAAATCCACCAGCACGCTGCAGCGCTTAGGCCAACCAGAAGGCCTCAACTATAGCTGGCTATCCTTAACAGCCTGAAAACTAAACAATGACGGTGTAATACTCAAACGGCCAGCAGGGGGAGGGGGAGGCCGGCCACCCCAGTAAAAGCAAAAAGAGGCGCAACGCCACTCAGAGCCACAAGGGGGAGCCCGCGTCACCAAATCGCAAAACCGGGAACATCCACTAGGGGGCCGGCTGGCAGAAGCAATCAGTAGGCCTACTGCCAGTCAACAGTGATTACACGGCAATTCTGCTAGCAGTTAGAAGGCCCAAGCCGCGCCAGCAAATCCCCTGAGTCACTGCAGGCCCCAAGCACGCTGGCGCGACGCCCGAAAGGCCGCCCAAAGCTCCAACGAGGCCTGTAGAGGCCCCAAAAGCGGGCGCCTATACCGCAGCCACGCAATCACGCGAAGCAGGCCCCAGGTCCCTACAAGCCCGCGCGCGCTGGCGCGAGGCCAAGCAGGCCTCGCAATACTCTGCAAGGCCTACAGCAGCCCCCCAAACTAAGGACCCCCGCGCCGCAGCCGCGCAAACGCGCAGACTAGATCCCAGGGCCCCACAACCTCGCGCGAGCCGGCACGAAGCAGGCGAGTCGCCCCCGAGGTCAGGAGACGCCGGAACGACCGGCGTCCCTCCCCCGCAGCCGCGCTATCGCGGGGCGGGCCCCAGGCGAGCGCGGCAACGGCCGAGGTAATTGTATAGGGCCTACACAGCCCGCGATAGCCGCCGAAGTGAAAAACGTTTGCCGCGGTGCGGCGATGGGGGGGGGGAAGGAGGACGAAACTCTCCTGCTGTAACCGCCCTCGCAGCCTCCCTATCGGGCACAAAAAAGGGGGGGAGGGGGGCAAAGGGGCCGGGGAGAGAGCCCCCCCCCCGGACCCACACTCTCAGCTGGGCCTCCTTGACTAATAACAAAACGGGAGAAAACGGATGAAAAGATGGGATAATAGGGAGAGGCAGAGAAGGGGGAAGGCAATAAAAGGAAAAGAATTAAGAGAAGGGAGGAAGGAGGAACGAAGGGCTTAAAACAAACAGCAAGAAATAAAGCAGCGAATAAGAACAGGGTTTGTATACAACCAGCTCAACGAACTGCTCCGTGATCCAGTGCAGAGGCCAAGAGGACGCCCCAGTAGAGGCGACCTGCATTTATAGCCTCTGACCCCTCCTCCCCAATGGCAACATGCAAAATTCCCTGGCAACACAATTAACCCTTTATGGTTTGGCTTTTCCCCCTACAGCAACTAATAGTGTGGCTTGTATGTCCCAACCGCAACACGTGTTCTCATTTCAGGGAGAACACGCTTTATTAGCTATAATACAGAACTAGATTCCAAGGGAAACTGATTAAACTGACCCATCTAGCCCAGCATCCTGTTCTCACAGTAGTCAACCAGATGCCTCTAGGAAACCTGAAAATGAGAGCTGAGTACAAGAGTACTCTTCCCTCCGGCAGTTCCCAGCAACTAGAATTCAGGAATTCCCATAATTTTATCTATTAATTTTCTCTCTGCTTGTGCCCCCTACAGGAGTCCCTCATTGATGGATCTGAGCAAGCCCACACTCTTATGGTCACAAGTTGCTGCTGAAAAATTTCAACTATTAATTAGCTTTAAAACCCTGGTAGAGAACATAAATGATAGACATATATGTGCATTTAACTTTTTAAACCACTTCAGACTTACTCTCTGGCAATTTGAATCAGCAATTTCAGGTTCTTCAGGAAGAACTCCTGAAGGTTTTCTTTTACAAATGTAACCAAGTTCTACTTCACAGAAATAATCTGCCCAGTATCCACCCTGGATGAAGAAACATAAATATTGGTGAAAGATGATTCACTATCTTTTTACTTTCTCATTTTCTTGATGCTTGGTGTCTTCCTTGATATCTACAACCAAAACTAATGAACTATTCTACTGAGAAATACTGTGCTTGTTAATGATAAACAAAACAGGGTTTCAGGTTGCAAGAAATGGTAGCATTCAAACATAAGTGGTCATCTTAATTCGAAAACTTAAGGCTGAGCTGGTCCAGTTCCCACTGATGTAAGATTTTCAAATATAGAAGTTTAGGATTGAATTATTTTGTTTTTTAAAAAGCATTATTTAAAATTCTGCAGTCTTTGTATAGTATGTAAATTCTTTTAGTTTGCAAAATTTGTTCTGCGTTATGGTTTTACTTTGCATAGTTTATTTCGGTTTTTCTATAACTATGATAAAGAGCATTCACTATGAAAGAACTGAAGCATCACTACCAAAGACTTTAAGTCTTACTGAGCCACATGTTTGGCTTCTGAGATTTTAAGAGAAAATTCCCACACAAGCAATGGTGCAACTATGATCAGCTGAAAATGGTTTTTTTAAAAAGGAAGATGAGATTTTCAGGAAAAAGAATTCTGCATGTAGTACCATATTGTACACTATTTCTGTGTTCTAACAGAATGTAAAGGTAAAGGGATCCCTGACCGTTAGGTCCAGTTGCGGACAACTTTGGGGTTGCGGCATTCATCTCACTTTACTGGCCGAGGGAGCCGGCATACAGCTTCCAGATCATGTGGCCAGCATGACTAAGCTGCTTCTGGCAAACCAGAGGAGTGCATGGAAACGCTGCTTAACTTCCTGCCGGAGCGGTACCTATTTATCTACTTGCACTTTGTGCTTTCAAACTGCTGGGTTGGCAGGAGCAGGGACTGAGCAATGGGAGCTCACCCCGTCATGGGGATTCAAACCGCCGACCTTCTGATCAGCAAGCCCTAGGCTCTGTGGTTTAACCCACAGTGCCACCCACGTCCATACACTAATTTCTCAACAGGAGTGAATGGTGTGCTGGGTAGTTTTGCAGAGCTTCTCCTCCTGACACTAGCATTGCCACTTACCTGGCACTATAAATTTAAAGGGGTATCATAAGCAGCATTGGGATGTGGGTGGCACTGTGGATTAAACCACAGAGCCTAGGACTTGCCGATCAGAAGGTCGGCGGTTCGAATCCCTGCGACGGGGTGAGCTCCTGTTGCTCGGTCCCTGCTCCTACCAACCTAGCAGTTCGAAAGCATGTCAAAGTGCAAGTAGATAAATAGGTACCGCTCTGGTGGGAAGGTAAACGGTGTTTCTGTGCACTGCTCTGGTTCTCTGGCCAATAAAGCGAGATGAGTGCCGCAACCCCAGAGTCGGCCACGACTGGACCTAATGGTCAGGGGTCCCTTTACCTTTACCTTTACCTTTACATAAGCGGCATTAAGCAGTATTAAACAGTCATGGCTTCATCTAAAGAACCCTGGGAACTGTAGTTTGCTAAGAGTGCTGAGAGTTGTTAGGAGACCTAACAGAGCTTCAGTTCCCAGAATTGCCTGGGAATTGATTTTTCAACTATTCTAAAAATTGAGGGTTTGGCATTCAGTTTGCCAGACTGACTCTCAATATTTCACCCAAAAAGTCAGTTCAAGACCAATATATCTCTACTGGAAGTTCCATATTTTTACCTCCCCATTCATGATGACACATTCATTCTGGACATCATTTATTTGTGTGGGTTTTCCTTTCTGCCACTTGGTGAATGTCACTTTAGTACCATCACTCCATTCATAATACATCTGAGTCTTCTGGTCATTCAGTCCTATCCATAGAAGATCTGTTGGTTCTAAGAACATAAAGGCACCTAATTAATTTGCTCTCACACTTTAGGTACAAAGAGTCCAGATATTGAACGGGATCCTATCACAAACAGTTCTATGGTACATAGATGTGGAAATAAGATAAAATTCACAACTGTAATTCAAATAGACATGTCAATGTGCAGCTAGCTAAACAGCTTATTGGAGAATGTCAGTCTTCAAATGCAGCACAACAACTGAGGATAATCTAACTGGCCAACCTTGTGCTCTCTGCATGTTTTAAACTATACTTCTCAACATCCCTGACAATTGATTATATTGGCTGGGGTTGATGCGACTGAACCAGGTTGTTGAAAGCGATAATAGTCCATGTCATCTCATGTTTGACCTGTTTATCTTCATGTATTTTTCAACAGGACAGAGACCTCAGTAACATTCCATCTTTGCATGTGTAACAAAAAAGCAACACAAAATACCATCTCTCTTAATCTGACATATATATCAGATACCAGGAGAATCAAATTTCCTAGATGTACTTACGGTAGCCAAGCTGAGATATGACAAAGCTGTATTCTTCAATGTGGTGTATACTTATTAAATCACCACCTTCCTTCCGACAGGATGATAGAGCACTCTTCCATGTCTTGGGGTCTCTGCTAAGGTGGTAACAGTGACCTGCATATGCAACCCAGCCATCTGGACAGCTAATTGACTGAAATCCATCTAAAAAGAAAACAGTCCTTTGTAAGATAGCATGACTAGATGGAGTTTTTTAAAAATAATAATTTATGTGCCATTATGATGTCATTGACTCAATACAGAATTTAGTAGATGCAAATCTGGCAATTGATATTAACAAAAGAGGGTAACCTATCCTCTCATATGATTATATTATTGTCAATAAGTTAACAAACAGTTCTTGTAGTCATATACTGTACATTTTTTGACCTGAGAGAATGTGGGTTTGGTGTACAATGGCAGTCATAGATGGAAATGCTCCTTATCTCCCTTGTTGAAGGCAACCTGCTCAATGCCCCCCACCAGTCCTTATAAATTATCTATTCTCTGTGACAGAATTTGGGATAGAGAGAAGCCTGATCTGTGAACATACTTCAGAGCGCCCCTTTACTGGGGCCACCAGATTTATATTTGCCAACTCCAGGGAGTCCCTCACCCTTGGACAGGGTTGAATTGACCCTAGCTTTGAGACAGGTCACAAGGAAGCCACTAGCATCAGCTGCACTTCGAAGTCCTCTTCAGTGGCACTCAAGGAGGGTTGGTGCATCAATACCACAGGTGGCCAAAGCTCCTGAGGAGGTGGCTTCCAGGAAGGTCACCCTCATTCTCTAACTAGTTCAAAGTTCAGCTGTTCTAAGGTATTTCTTCCTTACATTTAAATCCCACCTTTATTTCATGGAATTCTAGAAAATCTACTACCCAGGTACTGACCATACCTAGACCAGCCTAGTACAGTTTCTGAAGCACATGCATTTAGACCATGCCTGCAGTCTTTATTGATTGATAACCCATTATTAGCTACTGTCAAAATACTCTCAGCCATCTCAAACCAATAAAATGTTTCCCATTACATATGCCACTACAAACAGCAAAACTGTATTACTGTATAAATATGGACAATGTCACCCTCCATAAATCATGATATAATGATATATAGGGAAGCTTCATTCCCAGTTTATCGTCCTACCTGAAGGAATAACAGAAGCATCTAATGAAGAGTTTGCTTTTTTGCAAATGTATCCAAGTTTCTCTTGACACTTATTATTCTCCCATTTGCCAACCTTAGACAGGATCGATCCACATATTTTTTCTGTTTCTGGAGTTGGGCTGCCTTTAAGAAAGAGTGAGACAGGTGATAATTGCCTATGTTAAGCTATGTTAACATTGCAACATTATTTTAATAGTACTAAGCCATTTCCATAAAACACTTTTTAATATATAGTCAGCAATGATAAAGTTTAAATTCACCAGCATAAAAAAATAATAAATTAGCCATTCCCCAGTAACTGCCCTCATCTGTCCTGTCCCACCACTATCAACAGCTTATGGAAAAGCCTCTTTAAAAGTGTGAGAAAAGAGGGTCTGTCTAATTTCTACAGGAATTGAATTCCAAAATTGTGGAGCCACCACCGAAAAAAGCCCTATTACACATGTACTTCAATCTATTGCCATCCATGACTTGTTTGTGGATGGAGGAATTGACCTGGCATGTGTAACAGAAACTTGATTAGATGTGGCAGATGGGCCTGTTTTTGCCACTGCTTGTCTGCCAGGTTTTTCTTACAGCAACCCAAATCATTGGGGGGGGGGATTGTTTCCAGTGATTTTTAGGAAGTCACTGGCTTGCACCAGGTGTCCTACTGGGGAGACCCAGTTTTCTGAGTACATGATCTAGAAGCTGGGCAATAGGATTCCTATTGGTGTACCAACCTCCCTGCTGCACCAAGAATTCCATGCTCAAGCTGCTTCAGGTCATGGTGGATGTTCTCCTTGGAGACACCTTGTCTGGTTGTCCTAGGGGATTTTAACATCCATGCCTTCTACAGAGCTCTTTGAGAATCAAATTGTGTTATTTGTTGGATTGCTGAATTATGTTATGCTGAATTATTGTAACAATTGATTTGCATTTTCATCGCTCTGTTGTCAGCCACTTTGAGCATGTTTATAGGGAATGCAGCATACAAATTTAAATAATAAATCAAAAGGTTCCTATTAAAAAAGAGGTAACTGAGTGGAGAGGAAATGGCAGATGTTCTCAGAATGATGATCCAAGCAGCTATAGCAAAGCATTAGGAAAAATAGCAATACATTATATTTGGTTTATCATTAAACCTGTTTAAATTGATGTATTTTATGTAGTATTAACTCTAGATCTTCTACTGTAAATCCCTTCATGCAATTAGCATATGTGATGGAATTGTTGTCACCTTGTTGGCACATAGATGTTCACTCACCTGGAGCCCAATTTAAATATCTTAAAGGATAGTTGCCCATCCACTGCCATCCACTCTCATCATCTAAACTGTTCAGCCCAATCCACAGGTCAGTAGGCATACAACTTGTTAATCCTATTTAAGGAAAAGAAAATCAATTAGATTGCATTATGAAGCTAGGAAGTTTATATTTATGAAGCTAGGGTCATGGGAGCAAAAACCAAACATGCTCATCCCAACATTACTAGAGTTGTCAGCTTTTTCTACTGGTAGGGCTGCGTATCAATCAGAAATTCTTCAACTGAAGCCTTTCACTCAGCTTATAGATGCAATGCTTCATCAGCTTCAGCCAATGAATTTCTGCTTCTCTTACAGTTGTTAAAGACACAGAGGACCTGCAAAAGATTGGTAACCTGAGATGCAATGAATATTTCATACTGAAATGGTCTGAAAATGACTGAATCTAAATTAATTCTTTGGGTGATGGGAGGGTACATCTAATATTATCATTTTGAAAATGCTATTTCTAGTTGAGACAATATTAATTAACAGAATATCCTAATAAACTGATCACTTCTTTAAATATGCCTTGTTATGTCCTACCTGTCACATACACTTGTTCCTGTAAATCAGTGATGCTCAGTAATTCTGCATTCTGTTGCTGACAACTTTTTCTTGCTTGGTACCATGTTAGAGCTGAGTCAGAATTGATCTGATAGAAGTCCCCAGTCCAGTGGTTTCTGGTCCAGAATAATTCATCATGGTCATCTGTAATCATTGTTAACGAGTGTCAAATCATCAAATCACCAATGGTGAAGAAAATTTAGAAGCTGGATATGCTCAAGTCTTTAATAATCTGGGAACCACTTTCCCAAAGAATACACAAAGCAGAATGGTGAAACACAGAAGTTTATGTGATCAAAAGACAGTATTGCTGGCAGTCCACCATTAACTGATGGCTTCCCCAGTCCCATCTTCAGTGTTAATGCATAAGGTGTGGATATCTGCACATCATAATCTACACATAAATAACTCACTATGTACCCCAGGACTTGGAACCCCATGTGCAATCAGGACTTCCAAGTTCCAGGAAAGTTTCTGTGAGTTGACTTTCTCCCTGTAAACATCCACACCTAATGCATTGAATTGCATTAACCTGTGTGTCTGGTACAAACCCAGGGTACCCCCCCCTTCACAGCTGCCTTGTTTTCTGCCCCCATCTATGTCAGTGAATCACTTTCAAAATACAAGTCTACCCTGCGGGGATGCTGGAAGTGTCATTGCACAATCACACATATACATAACAGAGGCATATATTTAATTATTACCCACTCCAAATTGTACATGCATTTCCTCCATGGACTATTTGACCTAAAGCGGAAACAGCTCACTAATAAAAACAACAGCACACTTTTTCTGTCACCCTTTCTCTGTCCTGTAAAAGGTATAGGTAAAGGGACCCCTGACCATTAGGTCCAGTCGTGGATGACTCTGGGGTTGCAGCGCTCATCTCGCTTTATTGGCCGAGGGAGCCAGCATACAGCTCCTGGGTCATGTGGCCAGCATGACTAAGCCACTTCTGGAGAACTAGAGCAGCGCACGGAAACACCGTTTACCTTCCTGCCAGAGCAGTACCTATTTATCTACTTGCACTTTTGACGTGCTTTCGAACTGCTAGGTTGGCAGGAGCAGGGACCGAGCAACGGGAGCTCACCCCATCACAGGGATTCGAACCGCCGACCTTCTGATCGGCAAGCCCTAGGCGCTGTGGTTTAGACCACAGCGCCACCCACGTCCTTCTCTGTCCTGTACTTGCAAGCAAAAATCACTCAATAATTCCAGCAAAACAATGCAAACAAGGTCAATGCACGGATGAACTGCAAGCCATGCCTTACCCTTCCAAAGGCTCAAACTTCAATATATAAGTGTGTCCTGAAAATTTCAAGTATGTAATTGAAAAATGCACAGGAGCAGAAGACTTTTATGACATTTCCCTCTCTGCTTTGATCTTCTTACCACAGGGGAAGGACTTGCAATTGTAAGCTTTGTACAACATCAAACCCCAGCCTCCGTCAACTGCTCCCAGTTGAACAGCTGATGGTTGTAATGAGACCAAAATCCCAGACAAAATTTGTCTGCATCCTGTATCTAGCAGCTCCCTATCGCTCTCTGCTCTAGATCTTGATTTTGGCGAAAACTGAGCTACTTCCTTATACCTCTCCCTTTCAGCTGTAAGCCTGATCCTGTAGGGGGCCCCTGACATCATTGACATTTCTTTTTGTTCTTATTCACAGGATAACCCCCTCCCTTTTCTGCTTTAGCTGCACAATCTGTAAAGCAGAGGCAATAACAAAAGCTTCCCTTTTTGTATGGGAAACCTTCCTCTAAGCAGCAAATATATGGTGGAATAGTATGGGCTTTTAAAAAAACATTGCTAAGTGCTTACCTTTTATTGGACAATATCCAGTTAAAGAGTCTCTATCCACATCTGCAGTTGTTCCACACCAAAGTTGTCCATGTTCATCACCATCTCTTATGCATTGAGCATACAATTTATTCTGATACTTGAATGGAAATACACAGGGGGCTCCTTGGGCATTGCCCCTTAAGGTATACAGAGCTAAAAGAAAAATGGATAGATGTTATGCTGAAATAATTTTGAACATTTAAAGAAAAGAGGAAGTTGGTATTCATTTCAGAAGCAGTGTCCTCCTAATAGAAAGGGTATGGATGTGGGTGTAAGAGAGACTTTTCATGGCTGTGCACATAATTAGAGAGGCCTTTTCCATTTATTGAGGTCCTGGTGGAAACTGGACTCCCATGACTGCTATCAAGTTTGGGTTGTTTCCTGAAATAATTCGAAATTATGTGATTATTATTATGCCTGTTTTGGCCCCCAAATGCAAGGGATTCACCATGCTTGAAGCAGGACACAACCAGCTATGTCTAAAGAAGTGATCATATAGAAAAAAGGAGAACTTCTCTGAATTTTACCTTCATAGTGCTTAGACCACAAATTTTCTTTCGTTCCATAGATCTTCCAGGTACTCTTGCTGGTGGCTACTTTAGACAGCATAAGACGACTTTTTTGGCCACCCTCGGGATTTAAAAACAAATCTTCCTGATCAAGTACAAGGAGCTTGTCATTTCTGCATTCCCATTTCTGAAGTTCAGTGGTCTTATTACAGGGGGAGAGCATGACTCGGGCCTGGTCTGACTTGGAAGGCACTGCCAGGCATAACTTCACTGCCATGTTCAAAATCTGGTCATTGGAAATCCACTTAAAATGTTGCCCCTCATTGTCTGTATCACAGTAGTCCAGGATGGGGGATTGAGATTTCTTAGCCTGAATACAAAGCTTGAGGTTTTCATTATATATCAGAAAGCTGTCACTATCTGTAAAATTAAGAGGCAAAATAACAGGAACATTGTGGGGAAAGTTTCACATAACTTCAAATATCATCCTAATCATTTTAATTTATTACCTGCCCTTCACTCGGAAGTCTTATGGCAACCACTGACAGAATAATACCAGGATTCATAATAAGAAGCAATAACATGGAAAGATGAGAGAGAGAAATGCCTCTTGTGTTAATTCTGTAGTTAATTTTCACTATCCACTGCTCTGTCTTACTGATTCGTGGGCAATAAGTTTCTACGTTCATATAGCTAAGACACCAATTTTGATGTCTTTTTGCAGATTAGTTTGCAGCTTATTTTACTTTGAATAATGTGTGAATTACCTTAGTGTTCTCAGCATCTATGTTTAAGGAATGCTGTGCTTTTTAAAAGGTGGTTGGTTAAAAAAATCTGTATTATTATTATTTTTTAAAGAAGACATCAGAGCCACTAGGAATATTTTTATTTTACATTTTTTTGTATTATAGTTATAAGTATTATAGTTAATATTATTTTTAACATTTTGAGGACCGAACTAAATGTGGCATATGAGAGTTTGTACTGCATCTTCCCAATGTCTTTTTGTTTTTCTAAAAGCATTGGGGAGAGGGGAGAACAGAGGGGTGTGAGCTAAACCTTTCCTCCAAATCAGTTCCTTGATGCTAATTGCTCTCCCCATTGGTTTTATTTGTAAAGGGAATAATATGCAGACACTTGTTATTAAGCTAGGAACTCATCTCAAGGTAAGATGATGATGATGATGGTGGTGGTGGTGACAAGTCAATATGTACACATGAGAAGTACACTATCCTTGAGTCATTGAAACCGGTATGAACAGTTGGGATAGAAATAGATACAAATAACATAGCTATTTAAGCTAACAGCCTATAATCTATATTATAAAACTCCAGCCACTTCAATAAGTTGTTTCCCTTGTATTCAAGTACAGTTAGGCATCAGGAAGGGAGCGTGTGTTTGTGCTCTGTGCCTGCTTGTGGGCTTCCCACAGGCATCAGGTTGGCTACAGTAAGAACAGAATGCTGGACTAGATGGGTCTTTGGCCTCATCCACCAGGCTTTTTTTACATTCTTATAACAATGTGGTTGTTTCCTTTTGTGAGGAATAAATGCTATTCAGATTTGCTAAAGCACAGGAGGCTGTGACCAGCGGTGTCCTTCTCTCGGAAGGAAGGCTCTTTGATCCTGCAGTATTTTCCATTAGCAAAAAACGGGACATTAGCAAGGAAACACAACATTTCGTCAATTCCCTCTTACTCCTGCAAACCTTACATATTCTCCCAATCTTCTCCAGAGCTGTAGAGGAAATATCATCATTTGGGGGGAGTGGGAAATGGCAAACATTGCCCCTTTCCTGCTCTGTTCTTGGAAGCCTCCACTGGATCAAAGAGTTGATGCAGAGGACATCACTGAGTACAATGCAGATACTTTTTAGTGATGGAAAAAGAAATGTTGAATATTTTTCTTGTTGAAAAGCTATTGTTTACACATTTATTATATTTACAGCTTATTTTTATATTGTGAAGAAAATAAGTAGCAGGATATGACTACTGCATAGGAAAAAAGCAAATTCTTTCTTGTAACCATGTAGTAAATTGCATTTAAAATTATGTTAGCCATTCTTCTACTAAAATTTAAACCTGATTTCAATGTTAAAAGCAAATTAATTGTTTAATTAACACTCCTTGCATCTAACACTTAATGGATTTCCCTTTAAAAGTATCTTCCAGAAGATTATTTAAAGGTAAATCTACAGTATGAAAGATGCCCTTCCACTTACTGTTAATATCATAATGGGAATGGAAGTGATGAAGAGCTTACCTGATACCTGCAAAGCTGGCTGAACGAGGATCAAGATATTTAGGAGCAAAAAGGCAGGCATTGGACACAACCAAACCTTCCACATAGCTCCCTTGAAAATAAGACAAAGTCAGGGATTGCTGCTTTTCAGTAACTTCTTCATCATGAGTCATACAGAATGAAGTTTTCAGTCTTATATATACACACAGTACTACAGACAGAGCATAGCTTCATGGGAAATACCTATTCCAGAATAATAGCTTGGGCCGTATTGATTCTTTCCCCATCACTTAGCCTTGTAAAATCCACCAGTTTAAAATTCAAGATAATAATGCTCAGGGCTAAAAAAAAAAAAAAAAGGAAAAAAAAAGGATGGAAGAGGAGACAGGTGATACAAATTGTTAACCAGTGTTTTTCTTTCTGGGAATACTCAAGGGTACATGGTACTGGCACCTTCCCCCCCCCCCACATGTTAAAAGTGTGGCACTTGGTGTAGCACCAGCACAATTTTTTTCTATAAAAAAAACTCCCAAACACTGTTGTTAGCTATAGTACTGTCAGAGACTTGCCAAGCTCAGAGACAGTCTTCAGCCAGGAGTCTGAGTCCCTTTCCTCATACATGGAACTTTCAGAGTTGATTCACAGAACTGTTCATTTAGTGGCTGGAGCCCAGTTCCAGCAACATCCATGGCTTGCTTTGGAGAATGGGAAAGTAGAAGTAAAGTAAAGTAAAATAGAAGCAACTGTCCAGGGCCCACATGCCGCTGCTGTGTAGAGCATGGATAGGCAAACTAATCAACGTGTTTTTACATGAGTAGAATGTGTCCTTTTATTTAAAATGCATCTCTGGGTTATTTGTGGGGCCTGCCTGGTGTTTTTTACATGAGTAGAATGTGTGCTTTAAAAAAAAATGCATCTCTGGGTTATTTGTGGGGCATAGGAATTCGTTCATTCCCCCCCTCCAAAAAAAAAATAGTCTTGCCCCCCACAAGATCTGAGGGACAGTGGACTGGCCCCCTGCTGAAAACGTTTGCTGACCCCTGGTGTAGAGCAACAAATATTAATTTTCACACACACACCCCGACATGCAGTTTTCTCATATTTCCTCCCCCCCAGGCATTCAAGAAGCATTATTAGTCTTCAAGGGCACATTTTAGGCAGGTAGAAACATCCAAAGAAGGTACAACATAGGCCTGGCATTAAAGGTATATTGCTCCACACACAGGCTCCATTAGCCTACATCCAGCCTGAGGCTTTATTCTCCAGGACAGATTTATTTGCATACCTTTATTTTGCTGTGGCTTGAGAACAAAGAACTCCCTCCAAATGGAGATTTGCAACTGAATAACCCTCCCATGTAATCTAAAGTTAAACACCATGTGAGAGAGCAGCAGACATACCCTCAACAGTTAATTATCAGCCTCTTAGGTATCCGGAGAGCTCTTCTTAGCTGCACTGGAATTTTCCATGCCCCTTTAGCAATACACATACGGAGTCATTTTCCATTTCAAAGTACAATTAAACAATTATACTTAAAAAGGCCAACATTCTTTACCCTCGAGCCTCCAGGTGTTAATAGAATCACCAGGTGTTATTAGACTACCTCTCCCTTCATCTCTGATTATGCTGACTGAGGATAATGGGAGTTATAGACCAAAAACGTCTTGGGGACCCAAGGTTGAAGACAATAAATTTGGGATTTACAATTGAAATGGGAAAAAAAAATCCTATAGTGGTTCTGATCTTTGTGCAGGCCCTAAGAGCTAAACCTGTACTTGGCTCCTATAGTTAGGAAAGGTTCTTCAAACTAGTACAGTGGTGCCCCGCAAGACAAATGCCTCGCAAGACGAAAAACCCGCCAGATGAAAGGGTTTTCCGTTTTGGAGGCGCTTCGCAAAACGAATTTCCCTATGGGCTTGCTTCGCAAGACGAAACGTCTTGCGAGTTTTTCCGACTTTTTCCCCCTTCCCCCCCTTTTTCTAAGCCGCTAAGCCGCTTATCTGCTTATCCGCTAAGCTGATAAGCCGCTAAAAGCCGCTAATAGCGCTAATCCGCTAAGCCGTCAATGGGCTTGCTTCGCAAGACGAAAAAACCGCTAGATGAAGAGAATCGTGGAATGGATTCTTTTCGTCTTGCGAGGCACCACTGTATGCACTTCTGAAATCTATGTAGGATGACTAACTTTTACTATTCATTATTGACTGGCTTTTCTATTCAGCTTTAAGTTCTATTTAAGTC
The DNA here is from genome assembly GCF_951804945.1 of Podarcis cretensis. NCBI lineage: Eukaryota > Metazoa > Chordata > Lepidosauria > Squamata > Lacertidae > Podarcis > Podarcis cretensis. Next base: position 24,825,154 of record NC_137181.1, read on the forward strand.
AAATGGACACTGTTTTCAAGAAATGTATTTTGCAACAGGATATTAAGAAACCAGTTTTCAAGTCTTTAAGTGCAGTAAGCTATCATCAGCTAATAAACCATATGTTGTCTGCAGTTGAGCCTAAAGTTCAGGAAGTCTAAAAGTGGAAGTATTTGCATGTAAATTGCTTTAGGTAAAACGTGAAAAGGCACAACAAGAAAATAAGAAAGGATGAAAATGTTACTATTAAATGTATACAGGCTGCAAGCTTAAGCACCCTTCCTTGGTAGTAAACCCTTTTGAGCACAATTGGATTTTCTTTGTAGCAAATTTGCTTAGGATTGGGCTGCCAGAATAAACTTCATTTTTTAAAAAGGTGAATAAATTTAATATTCAACAGTTTCTTTTTTTTTTATATAAATATTTATTAAGATTTTTTTTTTAAATACAAAATGCAAAAATAATAAACAATATAACATGAATCATAACACATTTTCCAGAACTTCTTTGGACTCCCTCACGTCTCCCACTCCCACTTACATCGTTATAAATTTTTCCCAGCAATTTATCATCTTGTTTATATTCTTAGATTTTGTTCAATTAGTTTGATCTATTCTCCACAAATTTTATATTTCCCTCAATCTCACTTATCGTCAATTTCAAATCTAATTCAATGGTAGGCAATTATTTATGATCTAGCATCCTTCTTAGCCTTCAACCAAATTACAATACTTTTGTAGATAAATCTTGAATTTCTTCCAGTCTTCTTCAACCCTCTCTTCTCCCAGGTCTCGGATTCTGCCAGTCATCTCGGCCAGTTGCATATAGTCCATCAGTTGCATCTGCCACTCTTCCAGTGTGGGTAGATCTTGAGTTTTCCAGCTCTTGGCGATGAGTATCCTTGCTGCCGTTGTTGCATACATAAAAAATGTTCGGTCCTTCTTTAACACCTTCTGGCCGACAATGCCCAGAAGGAAGGCCTCTGGTTTCTTAGTGAAGGTATACTTAAATACCTTTTTCAACTCATTATATATCATTTCCCAAAAGGCCTTCACTCTAGGGCAAGTCCACCAGAGGTGAAAGAATGTTCCTTCATGTTCTTTACATTTCCAACATTTATTATCAGACAAATGGTATATTTTGGCAAGTTTAACTGGGGTCATGTACCATCTATATATCATTTTCATTACATTTTCCTTCAGAGCATTACATGCAGTGAAGTTCAGCCCAGTGGTCCACAACCTTTCCCAGTCCTCAAACATGATATTATGCCCAATATCCTGAGCCCACTTTATCATAACCGATTTAACCATTTCGTCTTGTGTATTCCATTTCAGCAGCAAGTTATACATTCTTGATAATACCTTAGTCTTAGGCTCTAACAGTTCTGTTTCCAACTTCGATTTCTCCACCTGGAACCCTAGCTTTTTGTCATTTTTAAAAACTTCTTTAATCTGAGCGTAGTGTAACCAGTCTCGCACTTTATCCTTCATTTTCTCCAAACTCTGCAATTTCCAATTGTCTCCATCTTTTTCTAATATTTCCCAATATTTTGGCCATTTGGCCTCCATATTGGGTCTTTTTCGGGCCTTAGCTTCCAGAGGTGAAAGCCACCTCGGAGTTTTGTTTTCCAGTAAGTCTTTGTATTTTGTCCAGACATTAAAAACTGCTTTCCTGACAATATGGTTCTTGAAGACCTTATTGATCTTAACCTTATCGTACCATAGATATGCATGCCAACCAAAAGCATTGTTAAACCCTTCCAAATCCAATACGTCAGTGTCTTCGAGAAGTAGCCAGTCTTTTAGCCAGCAAAAGGCTGCGGCTTCATAATACAACTTTAAGTCCGGCAGGGCAAAGCCCCCTCTTTCTTTCGCCTCAGTTAGTATCTTAAACTTAATTCTGGGCTTTTTGCCCTGCCAGACAAATCTAGATATATCTCTCTGCCACTTCCGGAAACACTCTGTCTTGTCCACAATCTGCAATGTTTGAAACAAAAACAACAGTTTCAAGCCATTCAACAGCTATTCAGATTATGTGAAAGTGGGGCCTCATTCACAGGGACTGAAAATCACTTCTTATTTATTTTCTTTATTCTTACATTTATATCTTACATTTATATATTATTCTTGCATTTATATCTTACACACACACACACACACACACACACATTTCTTACATTTGTCACCCTCAAGGTGACATACATTGTTCTCCTCTTCCCCATTTTATCCTCACAACAGTCTTGTGAGGTAGGATAGGTTGAGAGACTGTGACTGGTCCAAGGCCACCTAGTGAATTTCATGACTGAGCAGGGATTTCAACTCTGGTTGCCCCTTATTTGAGCTTCAGAGATAAAGAGCAGTGATTTCCAAACTGGGGGCCATGGCCCCATCCAAAGGGTACCATGCCCAACTGCTCATTCATGGAGGGGGAGCACAGAGATTGCCTTAAAATGCTTGCAAAAGCACCCTTTGAAACAACTCCTCCTCCTTTAAACCAGTAGGCAGGGGATGGACTCCCCCCCCCTTGCTGCCCTCTCACTTGCTCTGAAGTCTAAAAGAGAAGGGGAGCACTCCTCCCACTCCCTTTGTTGCCCAGCTCAGACATTGCATATTGGGTAATGGTGTGGATATCACATGACTTGGAATAAATTTATGGGTTTCAGCAGCAGCATCTGGGCCTACCCAACCACCTTGTCTGTCTGTGAACCTCCAGCACAAGGTCCAGAAGATCAAAGAAGCACAAACTGCCCAGCTGCCCAATTTCAGTAACGACAATAAACTAATAATCACCATCATCACAATCATCTATCAAATAATTTTTGAAGAGAAATATAAAATGTATGTGCAATTTATGATGGCATTAAAATGTGTTAATGGTGTATTCATCTGACATCCTCCTCCTAAGGAGGCCAGAGGAACAGAAGTGTACCATAATTTTTCCTTGGCTGCTGATCAGGGAAGTTTATTTGTCTAATTTATAGGCTGGATCTATACTGACCTTTTAAACATTATTAGAACGACATTAGATATATTATTCTAAAACGTCACAGGACGTACTGGTAAATTTAAAATGTTTCTACCTTGTTTAGTTGGTAACAACAGTTTCCCTATTGCTGGTTCATGGTTGCTCTGCAACCATGGTTCCTCTGCAACATTTTAATAACGCATTATTAACATTCTAAGCTAAATGTAATGTGTCCGTTATGTTGTGTAAATCATTCCTTAACCCTTCCTTAATGTTGTAAACCAGGAGGGAAGATCCACCCATAGCCTGTTTGGAATCTGGTCCTTCCCAGCACCTTATACCAACTTTTCTGGGAGTAATTCTACAATCCTAATCCTGATTCAATAGGACTTACGTTTGAGTAAACATGGTTAAGATTGTGTGGTAAACTAGTAGGATTTACTTTTGTAAAAGGCGAAAGATTAATACGATCTGAAGAGAAACCAGAGTATTTACTTTTGAGTGGATATGGATTGTGTTGTTAATATTTGGCATGGAACGAATACTGTTTTTTAAAATAATAATAATAAAATATTATGCAGTGTCCAACTACAAACTATTATATGTGATTTGGCAGGAGAATTTTGGTTAGCAAATTTTGGAATTCAAATGATCAACTTTTGTTGGTACCACTCAAAACTGAATTAGAAATCTTTCTTTTCTGTATAAACATCTACCTTCCCCCTACTAATAGTTTGCCACATGCCACCAAGATTTGGTCAGAGCTAGCATCCATACTGGAGCATATGAATTCTCCAGAGTATTTATACTTTTTTGTGTGGAGATTTTACTGCCCAAACTGGAGCAACTGCAAAGGGTATCTTGCTGCCTTTAGGCTTAGACATGGAAGATATCTGCCTAACTTCACATTGTTCTTTGGACAAGAAATATAATGCACAGGGCCTGAAAGTTTTGGAATTTCTATTCCAACACAACACAACACAACACAACACAACAGGCAGGAGACAGTGAGTCAGGCTGTGCATCCGCAGTGACCAGAGGAAGAAAGACTGCTAGGAGGAACACAGAGAGAAGAAACACCATGGTGTACCTGCAGAAGCAAAACCAGATACCTTCATCTGCCCTCCTGCAATAAAATATGTCTCTCCTGTATCGGTCTCTACAGCCATAGCAGGCACTGTAATGGTTTGAATTTACCTCCAAAGGCACACTCTTCCATTGTCTCCCAAGACAGCCAACAACAAGAACTAAAGGTCAATATACAAACATGGTGGAAGTGCTATTGACTACATTATAGTCTCTCCTTCAGTATTGCCTTTTGTGAACACTTTTGAAGTGTTAGAATGAACAGAAATGGTTTGGTTTCTTTTGAGTGACAATAACAGCTTCATAACACAGAGAGTGGCCCTCTATATAATGGCTGTAAAAAATAACCAGGAGATCGGAATTAGATAAAATTGTGATAAATTGTTGTGATTCAGAGGTTTAATCTGAAATCAAGCCGGATTTGAGTTTCTTGGTGTCTTTGGAACTTTTCCCTCTTAACATCATGAATGTTTGCAAATTGGATTTTTAAAAGGCAAAATAATATTAGAATTGGAGGTGTTAGATGCATAAGGGAAACTGTTTTAATGCTCAGGAATTTGGCAAAAGTCTTTGCAGATTTTTACATTATGAATGGATGTTTTGCATTATTTTATTAATACTATTGCTTAATACAAGTTTGTCATGGCCTTTGGCTAGAACAGTAAATTTATGAACTGAACTATTCAAGTGACTTCTTCATTCCCATGGCTGGAGTGACTGACCAGGATATGACAAGATAATTCAGAAGAATTAATTCAGGAAAAGAGGAAATGCTATATTTGAACATCTCAGCAGTGAGTTCATTGGTGTGTCATAAGCTTCCTCTTTCTCTGCAATTGGGCGGGAGCCCCTCCAAATGCATTATAATTGTGTATAAGTGGGGTGAGTGGGTTGTGTATGTATGCTTTGGCCCTGACACTTTTAGACACTGATTGTTGTTCTAGAAACCCAGACCTTGAGCAAACATGGCTCTCAGGTAAAAATATTTCCTCACCTATGAGGTATAAGACTGTGCTGCATCTCTGTAAAAGACCCACATAGAGTGCATTGCAGATTATCAATATATTATCAATAAACAGGTTATCAGTTTCAGGTTATCAATATGTAGGATACTTTGGCTATTCCTTATTCCATATTCTGGAAAGAAGGCATAAGAGTTAATAAAGTATGTTTGTCTGTGGATGATAATATTTTCCTATGGGCCTGGAAGTGTATGGGGAGCCTTGTTAACTGTTCTGTGTGGTACCTTTTAAGAATAACCAATTCAGGTTGCAATCCGGTATACACGATTTGTTTAATGCAGTGGGGTTTGCTTCTGAGTAAAGTATAGTTATTGTTGTATAAACCCACACAAGCCCATATAATGTTTAGTAGCCTTTTTAAAGGCATGTACTGCCCTAAATAGGCCTATTTGGAAAGGAAACTACATATACAAAATTAGGTACTGAACCAGCAGAGCTGCACATATGGAATTCCTTTTTTAAAAAATAAATAAATATGAGGATTGGATTCCCTGGAAGAGTGGAAGGAGGGCTAGATGCACCCCATACTCTTCCTATAAAACCAGACAAGTGGGATTTTAGCTTTATGCATGGACACTGTACTGATTTAGGGGAAAATATTGTGCAATACCTTGGTTGCCAGAGGATATCAATGACATGGTCCTTAGTTTTTCAAGTCAAGTCACCTTTAATTTATTATTTTTTTATTTCATAAAATGTATACACCTCTTGATTTTTTAAAAACCACAAAGTAGTTTACAAAATGGTAAAACAATAAAATCAAGGAGAAATCCCAACCATACTTAAAAACATACAAAAGTTAAAATACTACAACAGATTAAAATTACCTTAATTTGAATTTATTCTATTTAGAATATGTTTTTTTCTAAATAATAATTATGCATTCAGAGCATGCCACACAATTAATGTGGTGATAGAAAGGAGCTCTGCATATGCATATGGTTACTTCTTGGAAATGAATTAATAATGCAATCCTACCCCTGACAATTCAGAAGTAATTCCTACTGAGCTCAATGAGACTTACTCCCACATTACAGCCTATCTCCCTCTTTATCATCCACAAGCACTTCTGAATCATTGTGAAGAACGATCTCACTGTCACGATAAAGAGAGTTTTCAAAGCTGCCAGTGGTTTGTTGTTTTCTACTTCTTCTTTTGTAGAAAATATAGAGTGCAGTACCCATGCCAATGAGGATGAAGATAACCGGTAGAAGTGCCTTTGCAACTCTGCCATGTGCTGATGCAGGAATATCTTCTTGTTCTGTGAATGGGGAAAGATGTATATATCACACACACACACACACACACACACACACACAAACTCACAAATAGAGAAACACACACACAAATAGACCCCCTTGTATGAAAGGGAGGGATAGCTGGGTGGTGTTTGCAGCTCATAAGCATATTGTGCCAAGAACTTACAGACCAATGAAATGGCCACATGGCTGGAGGGCACGGAGAGGGGATACAGAAGCAGAACAGATGTGGAGTCAGAAACATCTTGTCCCTTCTTAAAGAAAAGGGCTTTGGCAGGCTGTGAAGGAATCCAACGCAGCTGAAAAAAAACTACAAAATGCCAAGGCAATGGTGTATCACCCCCCAGTTATTTTTGTACTACATCTTAAACAGAATACTATTCTGTTCTTTCATGTTCCATCTGAAACACTGTGAAATATTCCATTACACAACCCCCAATTCTCCGCTTCATAGTGGCAGTTCTGTACCAGAAAGGAGAGTCGTCACCCTTTTCCCCCAGTAGAGAGCTATAATGTCTCCACCTTTTCCCAGAAATTTCTCTCTTCAGCTTTGAACCAAAAGTTCTTTTCTCAGAATGTTTGGTGCAAGGCTCCGGATTGCAAGAATGCTTATAATTTTTTCTGAGTTCTTTTCACAAAACAGCCTTACCTGTCTTTTTTGTAGGTGCTTTAGTTGTCTCTTCAATAACTGTAAAACAAAAGATATGCTTATGTTCTCAGAACAGTAAGAAAGTTAGGTATGCAAATCATTATTTTTTATTTAAAAAAAGTAGCATAGATTAGCAACAGAGTGAACCAGACTGAGGAGTGAGAAGAAACTTAAGCAGCATGCCAGCAAGCACATCCTGGTGCCATTCCCATCTAGAACAAAAATGTAGGATTGGTCAACTGACATTTCATAGCTTGTCATAAGAAGATAAGAAGAATCTGCTGGATCAGGCCGATAGCCCGTCTAGTCCAGCATCCTCTTCTCACAGTGGCCAAACAGATGCCTGTGGGAAACCAGGAAGCAGGATTTGAGCACAAAAGCTCTCTCCCCTCCTGTGGTTTCCAGCAACTGAACAGAAGCATTGCTGCCTCCAACTGCAGTGGCAGAGCATAGCCACAGTGGCTAAAGAATACAACAAAAATACAGCTGAAGATTAGAAAAAAGGTTGGCATATCCTCCCCCTACTCTGACTCTGGCTGGTACTGGTGTTATCTTTGATGGAGAACAAATAATAGGCAGTCTTGGTTTGGCAAGGAAACCAAGCTGGAAAGAAGCCTGATTCACTCTCTGTGATGAATCCAAAGCTAAGGGGTTGGAGACACTCTCTCCTCCAAAACCTAACAGGTAAATAAAACTGTTGGAGTTTTAATGCTGTGTGCACTTTCATCTTATGCCTCCAGTGATTTTCCTTCCAATGAAACAAAAACCAAAGGTATGTGATGGGACCTCTGGAATCCCCTAGTGCCTGAAAAATGTGTGTGTGACAGTATTATAGGAAGCATATTTATCCTTTTATTTTTCAAGCTTTGGGCCCTGACATATCACACCACGAAAATAACATGATTATGCGCTTTAGACACTGCATTTGCTTTTGGGTGTGCTTCTTTCAATTAAAAAAAAATCAATAAATATATGTTACTATTTAAAAATGGGAGCCAAGTTTTAAATTTGAAGTGTTTAGTATAGTCACTTAATCCCTTTGCTTAGCAAGATCAGCAATGATGAGCTGAATTTTAAATATGTAAATGTGGAGACTACTAAATGCTCTTGCCTTTTGAGGAAAATGACAAATTTATGATATTTATCACACAGCAATTCTGGGGACTGAGAATGATTGTGAGAACCTTGACCATTAGATAAAATGTTAATAACCTTATTAGTTTTAAAAGACAGAATATTCTATAGTTAGTAGCAAATAATTAATAGACTTCAGCTTTGGTTCTACCTTCTCTCCTGCCATTTATAATTAGGGAGTATTTAGTTGGTTGGAAGTATCAGTAAAGTCTGTCAAAAGTTGAAAAAAGAATAGGAAGTGACAAGGAGTAGGAAAGACAAAATGCAGAGTATCAATTTGATGAAATGTGGCTTATGCTAGAAAAAGGATGACTGACAGTCTAGAAAGATTACCTAGTAAGAATAGGACTAGGTGGAATATTGTTAAAATGGCAAGAGAGAGAAAAGTCCCTTTCTGTAGTAACATGGAAGCCCCTTCCTTGGAGAGCTTTAGGAAGAAGGCAAATAAAGAGACAACAAGGATAAACTTCTAGTAGCATAATCTAGTCAGAGAGCAATTAGAGCAGAGTGTCCTAAGACACTAACTTTAGACAAGTGACTCAATGTTCATCAGTATTATTGTGAAATGCAGCTGAATAGCCATTTCAGACTTACTTTTGCGTCTTTTACATATAAATCCCTTAGAGTATCCGCAGTGCTCCCTGGACCACTTCCCATTGTGGCTGTTCATGAGAATGCAGTTCTTATCACTATTACTGAAAATAGCTTGAGGATCAGGTGTGGACTCTTCATCTTTCCAGTTGACAAAATCCAGTGCAGTGTTATCTTGCCATATCCATTCTCCTAATTATAAAAGTAAAATAAATGGCATAAAGACTATCGAGAAAAAGAGTAGTGCTGCTGCACGACCCTGGATTTGCATGAAGTCAGACCGGGAAAGAGCGAGAGGAAGGAAAGTGGCAGTTTACAACAGCAACATTTTGAGTAAAGCAGGAATGGGGAGACGTTTGGGGGAGAAAGGGAAATGGCAGTTGTAAATCATAGGGATGCCATATTTCCAAAAGTAAAAACCACGCCACCCTGGTTTGAGCGCAGATTTCTGTATGACTTGCCTAAGATCCAGTACAAAGCGCTGCCTTTCAGAAATTCCCAGTAATGTCTGGGAAAATCTGGACATATGGCAGCCCTACCATAGCAGAGGTTTGAGTAAAGCATGGATGGACAGAACTGACTGGGCAATGGTGCTTTAAAACAACAGCAAGGTTTGTGTAAAACAGGGATGAGGTGGAGGAACAGAGAGGAAATGGCAGGTTTATACCACGGCCAAGGTTTCAGTAAAGTGGGTAAGGGGAAAGCTAGGGAGGAAGATCTAGGGCAGTGTTTCCCAAACCTGGGACGTCAGCTGTTTTTGAACCATTATTCCCATCATCCCTAACCACTGGTTCTGCTAGCTAGCTAGGGATGATGGGAGTTGTAGTCCCAAAACAGCTGGAGAGCCAAATTGGGGAAACACTGGTCTAGAGGGTTAATGTGGGGGGAATGGCTGGGGTGGGTGGGTGGGTGTTGATGAGTGGAGCAAGCAGGGGCACAGCCCCATGTATTATAAATAAATATTGAATGTTAAACCATTACCATCTATGTTTCTGAACAATCCTATCCAATAGTCAGCATGTTGGGATTGCTGAGTATGCTCCATCAAAAAGTTCAGTTCAGCTGAATCTTCTATAGAAATCAAGGTGCTACCTAGGAAACATCATACAAGTAAAGTAAGCTCATTTAAAAATTGCATTCCTGTTTAAAATTTTATTTATTCTTTTTAATTTATTTAAAATATTCCCATTTTAATATTGTTGTTTTTTAAAAATATAACTGTAACCCACCCTGAGACCTTATGGTGATGGGTAGGTGACAAATCACCATCATATATGTATTAGACATGCACTGGTAGAACTGACATGAGGTTTGATGGGATTCTTGACAGCCCTGGCAAGTGGTCCTTGGCAATAATGAAGTTGTCAGGATTGTTGATGAAAACACCTGCCCCCAGGATGCAGGAATGGTGAGCTGGGTGGCAAAGTCCCTTTCTTAGTGAAGCCCTTTTCCCAGGCAACAAGGACTCTGCTCACCTCATCACCCCTCTGTTTATCTCACACCCCTGGCCAATCTCTCTTCCTCTCACTTTACCTACGGGCAGGCATGTGCACTGCCAGCAGCAAAAAGTCAGCTTGGCAAGAAAGCACTGCTGCTGCCACACACCATTTTTGTTCCCCCACAGTGCTTCTCTGGCCCCAGTGGAGCAACCTTCTGTCTGGGCTCAGAGGTACCATGGAGGAAAGAAAATGGCGAGCCACAGCAAGTGGGGTTTCTGGCTACACTGACAATCCTGCATGCTTCAGGTGAGGACACATGGAGGGGAGCTGTCCTTCAAAGTGCTTGGATCATCAGCCAATGCCTGAGTGTCCTGATCCCTGATACCAGGCCTGCATATCAGGTTGTCTAAATATTCTTTTAATAATAAATCTTTCTGTTGCTGGATTCAGAGGGTAAGAAAGAAGCTGTTGTTTGCAGTGAGATCTCATGGAAGCCTCCCAGAGCCAGCATGAGAATTCTCCGCCTTGCATAAGGGGCAAGACACTCTCGGTGTGCTGGCTCTGGACAGGTAGGGGTGGTTGTGTGGATGGTGGTTCCAGGCTTGTTCTGGCTTTACACGCAATACCTAGAAACTAACTCCCCTGTAAGTCTTCTGTACCTTCAGTGAGTTCAGAGAGATATTCCAGGTTTATTCCCTTCTTGATTTATCATCACAGCAATCCTGGGAGATAAGTTTAAACTGAAAGGTGGGGATTGGCCCAAGAGCACCCAGTAAGCTTTGTGAGTGAGCAGGAATTTGAACCCCTGTCTCTCTGGTCAAAGTCCAAGGCTGAAAGCCTGTACCCACTTACTTAGCTATAGGCCCCATTGAACTCAATGGGACATACTTCTGAATAGACATGCTAGGATATGTATAGGACTGCACTGCAACACTAACTGGTGTACAAACTGGCTTTGGACGCTAACTAGGAATCTTCTAGCATGGAAAAATCACGTTGTGATTTGAATCAAAATGACACCCACCTAACTGAGTACATTTGAAGGATGCATCCGGCCATCCATTTGAAGGCTGGTTGATTTGATAGCAATGAGCCCGAAAAGGAATCCAAGATCTCTGGTCCTCTTTTGAGTCAGGGCATTTCCCTGGGACTTGTGGAGGCTCAGTTGGGAGTTTACCTATTATGAAACAAATATTTTATTTTTTGAACAGGTATCTTAGAAACCCTTAAGTACCAGAGATATGCATAAGATTTGAACAAATCCAAAATCTTGAGGTGCACATGAGTATCTTGGAGGAATCCTGGAAATGTAGAAGGTGAAATGGGAGGTGAAACTCTGCAAATTTGCACATGTCAAAGAAGTCTCCCTAAAATAATAGGTTTATAGTTTCTGAGTACTCCTGGATGCTTACTCACAGTAATGTCAAATGGGGCTTACTCCTAGGTAAATGTGTATAGAATTGCTGTCTTAAAACACATGCCTGAGTGTATTCAGTTGCTAAACATGGTTACCTAATGCTGGATTGTTTACTGCAACCTCTATTCTATTTTTGTTTGCCTATTTATTATAGCCTGATGGTTTGAAAAGTAACATTTTATTCATTCCCTACGAAAGAGGCAGAAATGTCAATAGTATATTTCTCAGCTCTGTGCTCAGATGGACATTCCTTTGCTTACCGTGGTAGTGCTCACAGAAAGAGAGGTATGCTTCATTGCAAGTTCCGGTTTTCCAGTGACCATCAATGTCTAAATAGACACAGGCTTTTTTCTGCTTTGGCTCCCCAGGGGCCCAGTTAGTATATACCAGTCTCCAGTTGCTTATCCACTTATATTGCTCATCAGTCTGAAATCCAAATTCACAGTGGAATAACACATGCTGGCCCAGAGAAAGCTTTTAAGTTCATTTTCCATAACATGAACTCCACAACACTTACTTTTCTTTCCCTTTCATTTTATTTATACACACATTTCATCATCCTTTAGGGCAGTGTTTCCCAACCTTGGGTCTCCAGCTGTTTTTGGACTACAACTCCCATCATCCCTAGCTAGCAAGACCAGTAGTCAGGAATGATGGGAACTGTAGTCTGAAAACAGCTGGAGACACCAGGTTGGGAAACACTGCTTTAGGGGATGAAGTCTGGGTAGTAGTAAAATACTTATGACGTCTGGAGTCATGAGTATGAAACAATTCTGAGCTATCAAAGGCAGGGGCGAAACTAGGCTTTGTTTCATCCAGGTTGGCACCCCCTGCACACGTGTTTGTGCATGGACAAACACACACACACACACACACACACACACAGAGAGAGAGAGAGAGATAGGCTGGGAGCCTGAATGGTGCCCTTCTAGAGGCTCCACCCTGGGCAAAAAACCTGACTAACCCCTCTGTAGCTATGGCTCTATCCAGGGATTTGGAGCACAATGTTTTCAGTATGCTGGTGGCATGAAGCTCTAGCTCTTCATTCCATCTGAATCATGAGAAATTGTGAAGGTGTTGGACAGGAGCCTGGAAGCAGTAATAGGCTATGCAGGGGCCGACGAACTGAGGCTGAATCCTGATAAGATGAAGGTGCTGTGAAGGGGTGGTTCCTATGTCTGGGAATTAGGTGAATAACCTGTCCTGGGAGGGGTTGCAATTGCCCTGCAGGAACAGGGTCATAGTTTGGGAGTGCTGCAGGATTCCTGTTGCTGGCCTCTCAATTGGCTTCTCTGACTAGGAGAGCTTATGTCCACTTTATGTCTGCCAATCAAGTCCATTCCTGGACCTCCCACCTGGACTACTCTAATGTGCTCTATCTGTGGCTATCCTTGAAGATGGCCCAGAGACTGAAGCTACTGCAGAATGTGGCTGCTAGATGGGAAGTGGGGCAGCCTGATGGGACAATGTGTGGGTCACTCATCCAGAAATCACTGTATTGGCTGTCATTGACTTATGGGGCTTGATTCAAGGTATTAGCATACCAAATCCTGAACATCTTGGGATCCAAGTACCTAAAATATCAGGAAGGAAGCACCTTCCTGAATATCTACCATCAATATACAATCAAGATAACATTTTATAAAATAATGGAAATAGTTGATTGAATATTTACAGATAAATTGTAAACAGATAAGAAAATTGGCAGGATTGTTATAATAACCTGCAGTTTTATGAGTATATATTAAGATATTAAAAATAAATTTAAGGGACCACAGGGAGAAGGAAAAGGATGTCAAGTTTTGAATATATATATAAGAATCCTGGTTGGTGTTGATCCAGTATGGTACTTAGTTTACTGTATTCATTGTAGACAATGTAAGTCATCTATGGAACCTGTTGCCCCACCCCTCCTAAAGCAACATAGAAGTGATTGATTTCTCTTTCTGAGGGTGTAAAAGGAGTCGAGACTAAAGTCTACTAAAGATCTTGCTGCCTGGGGGTGTGCTGCTGCACTGAGTGCAGAAGCCCCTTTACAGACTGGAAATTGTTATATTTCTGTTAAGATTTCGTGTACAGATAAAGTATAGCCACTGGAAATAGCTCATAGGTAACCCACAGACGATATCCAAAACTTTTGTAATGCTTACCAAGGATATTCCTAATAAAGTCAGGTAATAAAGGTCTTTTCTATGCCCTTCTGAACACAAGTTCTTGATGTGGATATGTAGTACAGTATTATGTTAATGTATATCCTATGTATTTACCATATTGCTATTTAGGCCAATCCATGCAGGCTCTCCATATTTTAACACCCACAGCCATAGGAATGATTCAATGTAGGGATCCAAAATGCTGGCAAGCTCTGACTGTTCAGATTTACACTTTTTCCTGGCCTCTTCCCATGTCATTTTGGGGCTGCTGAGAGAGTAACTTCTATTCCCAAAAGGGGTATAACCAGAGGCTGGAATTGTTGTTTCAGAGTGTGATAATGCAGGATCTATAGGCAAGTAATCAAGAGAAAAGACAGAGATCAGTTTAGACTACACACACACCTGACACTAAATTTCTGAATACTATTATTCCCTAAACATTTTAAATCTTGAAAATTGACATTTTAAATGCCATCTATAACACTTAGTCAAGTTTTCCTCAAAAACATATATGGATGAGGCCACAGAATACATTTACCGTATTTTTCGCTCTATAAGATGCACCAGACCACAAGACGCACCTAGTTTTTGGAGGAGGAAAACAAGAAAAAAAAATATTCTGAATCTCAGAAGCCAGAACAGCAAGAGGGATTGCTGTGCAGTGAAAGCAGCAATCCCTCTTGCTGTTCTGGCTTCTGGGATAGCTACGCACCCTGCATTCGCTCCATAAGACGCACACACATTTCCCCTTACTTTTTAGGAGGGAAAAAGTGAGTCTTATAGAGCAAAAAATATGGTAATTTACTATCACAAAAGCAGCAAACAAAATACCTAAAATGTAGTCAACATGACCATTAACAACACACCTCCATTTCTTTCCAGAGAGGTCAAGAATCTGTTCTGTAATTAGCTGCCTATACACCATCATTCTCAGAAGACAAAACCTCAGTTCAGTCATTAAAGCTGGCAATCAGCTTTTTAATTTTTTTTTACCAGAACAGAAAACTGGAGTTAGACTCTATCAGCAAGGCATTTGACAAGGTGCCCCATGATATTTTTGTAAAGAAGCTGGTAAAATGCGGTCTTGACTATGCTACCACTCAATGGATTTGTAACTGGCTGACTGACCGAACCCAAAGGGTGCTCATCAATGGTTCCTCTTCATCCTGGAGAAGAGTGACTAGTGGGGTGCCACAGGGTTCTGTCTTGGCCCCGGTCTTATTCAACATCTTTATCAATGACTTGGATGATGGACTCAAGGGCATCCTGATCAAATTTGCAGATGACACCAGACTGGGAGGGTTGGCTAACACCCCAGAGGACAGGATCGCACTTCAAAATGACCTTGACAGATTAGAGAACTGGGCCAAAACAAACAAGATGAATTTTAACAGGGAGAAATGTAAAGTATTGCACTTGGGCAAAAAAAATGAGAGGCACAAATACAAGATGGGTGACACCTGGCTTGAGAGCAGTACATGTGAAAAGGATCTAGGAGTCTTGGTTGACCACAAACTTGACATGAGCCAACAGTGTGACGCGGCAGCTAAAAAAGCCAATGCAATTCTGGGCTGCATCAATAGGAGTATAGCATCTAGATCAAGGGAAGTAATAGTACCACTGTATTCTGCTCTGGTCAGACCTCACCTGGAGTACTGTGTCCAGTTCTGGGCACCACAGTTCAAGAAGGACACTGACAAACTGGAACGTGTCCAGAGGAGGGCAACCAAAATGGTCAAAGGCCTGGAAACGATGCCTTATGAGGAACGGCTAAGGGAGCTGGGTATGTTTAACCTGGAGAAGAGGAGGTTAAGGGGTGATATGATAGCCATGTTCAAATATATAAAAGGATGTCACATGGAGAAGGGAGAAAGGTTGTTTTCTGCTGCTCCAGAGAAGCGGACACGGAGCAATGGATCCAAACTACAAGAAAGAAGATTCCACCTAAACATTAGGAAGAACTTCCTGACAGTAAGAGCTGTTCAACAGTGGAATTTGCTGCCAAGGAGTGTGGTGGAGTCTCCTTCTTTGGAGGTCTTTAAGCAGAGGCTTGACAACCATATGTCAGGAGTGCTATGATGGTGTTTCCTGCTTGGCAGGGGGTTGGACTCGATGGCCCTTGTGGTCTCTTCCAATTCTATGATTCTATGATTCTATGTAAACACTGTTTTCTGTTCCTTCTCTTCTAAAAAAGCATACCAGTGCTTCTTTGACAGATGTAGCTTTTCTTAGCAGAACATGGCCCATCTCTCCAATATCCTGCCAGCTTTTCAGGCTCCTTCATCATAAAAATGCAGTCCTCCTAAGAAATAAAAGTATAACAAAGGGACAAGTAACACAGTAGCTGTTTATACAATGTAGGGGCCAACCCGTTTGTACTTGAAACTTTCCTTTTATACTCTTGACCCGAAACTCCCTGGAACTCCGTTCCGGCACCTCTCAGGTGGGTGCCATTGCCATTAATAGAGAACAAGGGAAGTGTTCATGGTGGGTTCTGGCACCTCTTTTTCTAGAAAAATAGCACTGCTCTTGACAAATACCAGACTCCACAATCACCCAATCAGAGATAGTGGCAAGAATAAACCCAGACTACAAGTGCAGTGTGCATCTGTCAGTGCAAGGCTTCCTATCTCTGGATCCTATGTGCTCTAGATCAGGGATTAGCTGATGCTTCCTGGAAGTGGGCTACGATAGCAGACCAGTTATAAAACTGGCTAGGTGTTGCCTAACTGTTACTTTACAAACTAGCTGTTTTGCTTGAGACAGCTGGCTCTAAAAATAAACAAAGGAGACACCAGCCAGAGATTGAATGGAGAATTGGTACAGAAATGGGGTGCTAACAGTGAAGGTTCTCTGAACATGCAGTTTCACTGCAGGAATGGAATATAGAAGATATTGTTTCTGGGGTAAAAATGATGAAAGCCTTTGCAGGCAGGACTTACACCATAACCTGGAAAACCTTTGGCCCAGTTTGTGTAGTGGACTCCACTTCCATCTGTCCATACAAACATGCGCTCAATATTAATATCATTCAGTCCAATCCAAGGATCAGTTGCAGCACTTTTTAAGTGCACCGTGAGGAATGCTAAATAAAAACAATGACACATTTTTTCAAAAAGGATTTGGCAAATGCACGCCCTCCACCTATAGGTGTTTTATATAGTGCATCATAATGTGATCTAGTTGTAGTTTGGGTTCATGTTGTATCATCATCATTGTCAAAACACATTTGATTAATGCAAAAATTGCCAGTGTGCTGGCCTTCAGATGCTGTTGGACTAAATTTTCCGCCATTCCTGACCACTGGCTATGCTGCCTGGGGCTTAATGGAGTTAAAGTCTCACAAAGTGTGGTGGACATCACATTGGCTACCCTGTTTTCATAATAACAAAAAGGGCCACTGAATCCAGCACACCACATTCTGTACCTGGATAAAGCATTAATAGGCCACCCTTACAATAAACAAGCTTTTTTCCAGCTTAAGAAGGGTTTAGATCTGAACTGAGAAGATGTTTGGTGAAGTGAGGTTTTGCCTTTTCTGAGATTTAGAATCATCACCCATTTTCCTTTCTTTTCCCCCAATATAATTTTATTGAATTTCACAAATTAACTTCAAATTAAATACATTGTTTCATATTTTGACTTCCCATCACCACAGTATTTTTATTCAAACTCTTTTCTACTGCATTCTGTATCAAATTCTCATCTATTACCAAAATCCCTCTGATACAATTACTTTATCATTTTTCTTCCGCTGTTCCTATCTCAAATCCTGCCCTCGATTTCATTTCTTTGTAATGCTTTTCCAAATAGTCCCTCCATTTTCTTTTCAAAATGATGGACAACAGACTATTTCCCTCAGACTGACAATATACATTTAATTAAGACTCATTATCTTATCAATATAAGCATTGTTGCTTGCCAAAATGGTCCACATACAAAATTATGCTTTGGAAGACAATAAAATTGGAGTGGGTAGCTTAATTTTGGCTTTCAGACTAATTTCGTATGGGTGACGGGAAAGGGGAAATGGTGGCAGAGAAGTGGGCAGGGAGGAAAGGGTTGGGAGAGAGAAAGGGTGCCCTGGCCACTTTTGCCTTCAGCTCTACCCATTGACAGTATGCAGCCCCGGTGGCTGTAAGGCTCCGCCTGTGCTGAGGCACACCTCACACCCGGCATGCCACAGCGTGCAAAGGAGCCCTGCACCCGCGCTCCATGAACTTGTGGCCTCTTGGCAAGTAGACAGGGTTTCCCCCCTGACCTTTTGTCCTTTCATATGATCTGTTTACTAGACAGAACGCTTGGCTAAAGCATAACAAGGAACACAGACGCAATCCACTTTCACAACGCCTACGGGAAACACCTGCTGACATGTGTATTAGCTAATGCTTAGAATGTGCTTAGATGGAATATGTTAAAGTTCAGAGTGGTTTCACTACTGTATTTTATCTAATAAAAAGAGGCTCTGCAAGGCTTGCTTTTCAGCTTGCTTCTGCACAGCTCACTTGCATCCAACCTTCTGTCGTCCTTGTTATTCCTGCAGCCCCTAACGGATGGCCCCTCAAGTAAATACAGCTCTCAACAGGTAAAAGTTTTCCCACCCCAGCTATTGCGCTTGCCTATTAAATCTCTTTTAACTGCTATTAAAATAGCAGTCACTCTTTCTCAAGTTCCCCAAGTATTATCCAACTGCAGCCACCAAATGCATTATACAGAATAACTATGGGAATCTTTGGAGAGTAGATTCTTCCTATGCTACTTGGGGAATCATAGAATTGTAGAGTTGGAAGGGACCTCCAACCTCCTGCAATGCAGGAATCTTTTGCCCAACATGAGACTTTTGAACCCACAACCCTGAGATTAAGAATCTCACGATGTACCAACTGAGCTGTCCCTGAGGTCTACAGCCATGTAGAAGGAGCTGGTAATATGCACTCCTGCATCACTGCCCTGGTTTCCAGCTGCCCCGTTTGGCCTGAAGTTTCTCAAGCCACCTGAGTAGTAAGGCACCACAAAGGAGCCATTTCTAACACTTCTTCTGGCACAAAGGTAACTTGAGTCGAGGCTCTTGGACTTTTAACATGTTAAGTCTATATGAACAATCTGTTTTAAAAAGAACTGACTGCACCTTGTGTAGCTTTGTTTGGTATAGTTGCCAGATTTCCTCCTAGATTCTTGCAAGTGGTTCGTGCATAGGACCAGTTTTTCCTCTCTTCATTAAGACCAAATAGCTGGAAGCACTGTAGGGGGAAATAACAACTCTCCAAAATTCCATACATGATGTAATGGTTAATGAAAGTAGCAATCATGAAATGGTATTGAGCAAATAGACAGGGATAATTTTGCTTGGCTTTAAAGAGCAGTCCTACCCCATAGGATTTGCTGGTTAGAAGGGGATTAGGATGGGATGGAAAATGGGACAGAGGAAGGAACTAGGGAGAACATCCACCCTGGTAGCTACAGTTGTTAATTTGAGCTTTTAAAATATCCCCCTTTAATCAAAAAGTTAAACTATTCAGATACAGATTTTTTTAAAAAATTTTTTTTGGGTATTTACTATTCTAACACAATAGTCCTTTTCAGTTCTTAGTGGGGAAGAAGGATGTGACAACATAATGACAAGCTGCGCCTCCCGGTCTACTTGCCTCTTTATTTTAAGCTCTATACAGAACACCCGAGTAAGACATGAAGGGCAACCTCTGCATATTCAGCAGCTCTGGGGAAAGTATTCACTGTATCTATCCAAAAAGGACTAGTATGCCAAGCAATTTGTAATGACTACACTAGTTACCTTTTTATCAAAGAAAAGCCATCCTTCAGCACAGCCTCCAAGAGGCACAGGCAATGTGGGAGCAACAGATGGACGGACAGAACTGTTATGCCTTTCACATACAAATCTGTCCTCAGCACCACAATTGATATCGTTCCATAAACCTAAACAGAGAGTTATTAAATCACTTGCAAACTGAAAAGGGCAAGCAGTCCTTCAGGTATATAGTACAAATGAAGGCTTGAGAATAACAAAGAGCAGCGGCAGCAACTTATTCGATATTGGAAGAAAATGGGACAATCAGTGGCGGAGAGCATGCGGGGGCGGGGCGCCCAGTGTGGGTGGGGGGCCAGCCGCGTTGGCACCCTGCTGGGATAGTGCTGCTGGGGGCGGGGTGCTCCCTCCGCACTCCTCTTCCTCCGCCAGTCGGGACAATGTGTAGATGGAATAAGCAAGCAGTTGTTCACAATACAAACTGCTTAAAGTCCCAAAGTTATTAAAATAGCATTGAAACAGTGTAGTATTTCCCCAAATCTCTCTTGCCGTATAAAGTTGCTTATGTGATAAATATACAGCATCCTTTAAAACTGGTTGATTTGATAGCAATGAGCCATGTCATATTTTTTTAAAAGGCAATTCAAGAGCTGTAAAATAATGTATTTTCCTTCCCAAACAATGTACATTTATGGATGGAATAGTCATTGCAACTACAGATTCAGGGTTTATCCACACTTGCCTTTCCTCCCTGCTTCCAGGCACAGTCTGCACTTTTAAAGCTCCATGTCCGAGTGCTCTTTCTTTCTTTCTTTTGCCTTTGAACTTTCTCCATGAAAACCCACTCTTTAAATCTCAATCGGAGCAAACGGCAATCTGCGGAAAACCCAAATTGATGTTTGTTGCGCTTCAGTTTTAAAAAGTGGGTTTTAGCAGTGAAAGCTCTGGGACATGGAGCTTTAAAGAGAGGACCTGTACCTGGAAAGAGGGGGGCAACAGGTAAGTCCAGATAAGCCCTCACTGTGTTGTACTTGTTCTGTATTAATCCCTTTCCCCATGCTCAAACACACAGTTTCTCAAGATTTTTGTTTTAATGGTAGTATTTTATTCTACTTACCTGTGCTGTAATACATGACCACACAGTTTTCATCATCATTTGCAAAGTTGGGTTCATTAGGTGCCCAGGCTGCATAAGTCACTGGAGTTCCATCCAACCAGCTAGAGAAAATGATACGACAGTATTGGACAGAACAATGTAATTGTCCTTTATTTTGCATATTTCCACAATGTTTTTTGCTGTTTGTGGGCTTTTTCAGTCAAGGGAACAGCAGGTCTAGAAAACATTTTACTGTTGAACCTTGCAGGTCAGCATTAAGTTGGCAGCATTAAGAATATCCAGTAAAATTACGGAAATAATGTAATCAGAATGACTAGGAAAACAATCCTAATCTTGAAGGACTGAGATGCTGTTAAAGAGGAGCAAATTGCCAGTTATTTTCTTTAATAATAATTTTGTATCACCATGCCAGGAAGCATTTGGAATTTCTGCCTGAGGCAAGGAAACATCTTCTTTAAGATAATGCATTAAGACTTTGCTTCAAATAATGTTAATAGATAGAATTATGAACAGCTCATTTATTAGGGTTAACAAAATTGGTGATGAGGCTTTAGCCCAATGGCTGACAGATAGTGAAATATGGGTTCTTACAGTTACTGGGGCAGTTCATTTTAATTAGAAGAAAATGAAATGCTTGTATTTTATATGTGGAATTTAACATTCATAGTTGAGAAATGATCAAATTGGTTCTTAATTTACACACATTTTTTTAAAAAAACCTCATTTACAACTGCAACCTTAATGTCCTTATTGGGGAGGGGGGCAGTAGTGAAGGAGAACAGCAGTTGGCTCATGCAGGGGAAGAGGAGCGAGGCTGGGCATGCCTTCACATTGCTCCTTTGCTGGCCTGAATGGAAGAAAGGCCAGGTATGTCAGGTGTGGGGACAACCATCAGCTGGAAAGCACTCTTAGTCTCTTCTAGTGGCATCCCAAAGGGCCGTAGTTGGGAGATGGGGAATGTCATTGCTCCAGCATTCAGAGCATGGCTGGGAGGAAAGCAGAAGGCAGATATAACTGGAGACACACCACACTCAAGGTACATAAAACAACTGTAGGAGTCAGGCAGATAGGAGGGTGGTACCCTCTTCCTCAGTGCATAAAAAGAAAGTTCACAGGGGGAGAGCACCCCAAGACCTAATACAGCCTAGAGAGACAAGGAAGTGGTGATAGCCTAGTAAATGGTATTCTCCACAGTTTGGGGGTACATTGTGGGACTAGGAAGATGTTGGATCCATAGGATCCAAGCCTTCCCCATGTTCATTTTCCAGCCATGCCAAAATTGGGGCTTTCATGTTATTAGGCTGTGAAATTTTATGAGGTGGTGAGGAGAAGGTAACTGACATTAAAGCTTCCTCTTTGTGGTCATGGAGGGAAATCTGAAGTTTCATGTAGCCTCCAGGACACCATTACAGGGAACAGGACTGTAAGGCAGCCTCTGTATTTGGAAGAGTCCTAAATTTCCTTTAGAGATCAACTGTGGAGAGGGGGGGGAATCTTATAGCTTAGATTAATTAATATTAGCCTAGTTACTTAGGAGAAACTTAGATTTACAATTTTGTTAAAAATCTGATTTCCACTTTTAATTTTTCTTCTTCTTTACTTACCCGAACTTTCTATCAAGACCCAATATTAAACCAATGTGAATGTTCTTGTAACTTCCATAAAGCTTGTTCTACAACATGCAAAGGAAAAATTGGAAGTAAATGAAACAATATAGTATTCAGATGCAGAGCAATGTAGGTTATTCCATAGGAAGTGCAGAATTCATAAATCAGGCAAAACAGAAAGGTTTGTAATGATGAGCAGCATCTGTGCTTTTTACAAACTTCATTAAAGATTTCCAGTTAAGATAAATTAAAACATGCCAGCTAAAATTAAACTAAGCATGGAAGGAAATTTTGCATCATGTTGTAATATACTAATGTAGGGCTTCACTGATTTAAGCTGGTTTATTAAAGATTTTTAGTTCTATGTAAGAATTACAGTGCAACTCACACAATCAGCTTTCATCCCAGAATTCTACCCACTGTTTCCCAGCTCACTCTTCCACTTAGTGAATTGCACTTTTTTTGTTTTTTAACTGAGGAGAGGGAGGGGGGAAATTAAACAATGAATGTAAGAACCCTGAATGTCTGGAATCCTGATTACACAGAGACATTTTTCAGCACTCTTCTGTGCTCATGAGTAAAGCATGAATCTGTGATGATCAGTGGAGTGAGTGGATGATACATTCTTTTTGAAACTTGGAAAGCCTCACTTACCTGTTAGTGCCGGATGCTACAGGGAAAGTATATGGCCACAGAAAGTCAAAGTCCTTTAGGTTGCAATTTTCTACACACTTACTTGGAAGTAAAACCCATGAGCAGTGGCGTAGCGTGGGTTGTCAGCACCCGGGGCAAGGCAAGTAATTTGCGTCCCCCTAACCCGTGGATTTGCGCCCCCTAACCCGTGGATTTGCCCTAACCCCAGATGTTGCGCCCAGTGCGGCCGGCCCCCCCTGCACCCCCCACGCTACGCCACTGCCCATGAGGCTTACATCTCAGCAGACCCAGCTATATTTGATTAGGAAAGCATATGTTCCAATTATTTCTTACATATTTCCACAAAAACTTTTGTTCGCTTTCTCTTTCAATGACCGCAAGATCTCCGCCATGCTTCTTGCAGTATGCTCGAGCTCTTTCTGCAGATGCTGTTTCATTACTGAAATAGTACTCATTGCCCTCATACAAGATCCAGCCATTTTCAATTCTTTTGAATGAATATTCTGTAACAGAAGAAGTATTAATTTCATTTAAAATACTTCTTAACTATTCTGCATCAAAAGATTCCAGAGTGGTATTCAAACATGTGAATAGCTTTAAATCACCCAACCAGCAATTCTCCAGTATTTCAGGAAGGAATCTTTCAATCCCTACCTGAAGATGCTGAGGACAGAACCTGTGGCTTTCTGCATGCAAAGGATCCAGTTGAATGTAGCCAATTTGAGAAGCGAGAAATCCCAAGCCAGAGAATATCTACCATGGGATCCTCATGACAGAACTGTCAGTGGCCAAAGAGAATCACTGGGGCTGCCTCTTCCCCACTTTCCATTAGATTACAAAAGACCTCTTTGTTCTGAGGGAAAGCAGAAACTGGGAAGCTAAGGCCAGGGAGCAAACATATCTTTGGCTCCTGACAGACCCCCCAATAGCCTGAAAGACCTGTTAAGGCAGTTCCACCCCTGCTTTCCATGGTGCTGCTTAAGATGGACCTGTGTGAGCTGAGGAAAAGTGAAATCACCCAACATACCGAAATGATTGCTTGGCTCCGGTTTTAGTGACACCCCTGAAAAACCAAACACATATTAATTATATCATAGTGAATTTTATTGCATTACGTTATTTCATACAAACAGGAGTTTGTAAAAATGAAGGTGTTATTTGTACATTTCCAGGGCACAATTAACAACCTAATGCAGAGGAACTTATCAGCAAATACTGATATTCACCATGGTGTACGTGGCTCAGGTTCCTTGTTCTAATTGAAATGGAGTTCTTTACATCTCAGCATGAAAGCCAAGGATATTAACCCTGCAACAATCATTATGAAGGCTAAATGTGTTTCACATTTCTCATTTTTAATCTCTTCTCAAAAGCCAAAAGGTTAATAATCATGTTTTTTAAAAAATCAGGTTTCAGCAGTGCAGCAGATGAAGGCCCTGTTGGCTTTGTTTAATGAACCTGTTGTAAATGAAGAGGAATCTTACCTCTCTTTATTTGGCAAATCCAGTTCAGAAAATGCTCACACCAGGAAGGTTTCCACCATGAATAAAACGAAGCCACTCCTCTGCATCCCATGTCTTTATCTCTTAAAACTTGATAGAGAAAGCTCCTCTCTTCGTAGTTTAGCTACAGTAGAAATGAAGTTTTCTTACTTGTTATCTTTCTAAGAATCATCAAGGGTAATATATACAAAAGGAGAGACTTGAAGTGGTAGTTTTTGAATGACTTGTACACTAAGGTTACCAGACGTCCCTGTTTACCGGGGACAGTCCCTGGATTTACAAATTAGTCCCCATACAAAATCCATTGAAGTTGAAAAGTATCCCCAGATTCACTGGGGGGGGGGACTTGTAACCTTATTGTACACACATGTGCATGTATATACATAGAGATGAGCTGTCATTTTCACATTAATAGTGTGTGTGTGTGTGTGTGTGTGTGTGTGTGTCTGTGTGTGTGTGTGTGTGTGTGTGTGTGTGTGTGTGTAAGCTTCTGCAAGTTATTCAGATGACTGGCCATGTCATCTGGGCTAGAGGGGAGCAGTTGTATCACATGGTCAGCCCACAGCATCATGGTAATGGAAATGCATAGATTTAAGGAGATGGTAAAAAGCAAATGCATTTTTTTTCTGGCTATCTTATTGCTCTACTTTTTTTTTAAAGATGAAATAATTTGCATCTGGATTGTTGTTGTTTTTACTTTAAATTGTTCTAATTATTTTAATTGAAATGATTGCATTCCCAACCATGGGTTTGCTTCAGGTAGTGCAGCACCAGCAGAACCAGGGAAGGAATGCAGCAGCCACAATCTCTGTTTGCCCTAAGCCATAGCTTGGCTTTGCGTTATATGCAAAGTGGATAGTTAGTCTGTGTTCTCTTGTTTTTACATTTTTAAAAAATTAAATTAAATGTTCCTTACACACACACATATCCAACTGAGCAAGCCATAACTTCAAGCAACTGTGCAGTAATTGCCATAAGTGTTGGATCCAAAAATTAGATTGCCCATCACATTTATAAATACTTTAATGCTGGACACTTCAATAAGTAAACTTTTAAAGTATTGCTATGGTCTCAATCAAAGTTCACTATGAGAACAAGAGGCTTGAATACTAAGATTATAAATGAATTTGCACATAATTTTACCAACAATGCATTAGAATTCATCATTTACTTACAGGAGTTCCATCACTCCAAGTAAATCCTTTATCGGGCTCCAACTCACTTAAACCAATCCAATAATAGTCTGCAGAAGACCTAAAATATATAAAAAATATTGTAAGCAGAGAGTTGATTTCAAGAGTTTTAAAATTTACAATATAATGACTACTCTGAGGATCACCTTAGATTAGCTATTTGGAGCAGGAACTCTGTGTGTGTGTGTGTGTTCAGATTACATGTAGTCATTTCTTAGGCATGTTTGCATTACATGCTAAGTCATTAGATATTTACAGGTGACCGTATTATAAACTAGGACATGAGTAGGCAAACTAAGGCCCGGGGGCTGGATCCGGCCCAATCACCTTCTAAATCCGGCCCGCAGATGGTCCTGGAATCAGTGTGTTTTACATGAGTAGAATGTGTCCTTTTGTTTAAAATGCATCTCTGGGTTGCATGTGTGCTTTTAGTTAAAATGCATCTCTAGGTTATTTGTGGGGCATAGGAATTCGTTCATCTTTTTTTTCTTCAAAATATAGTCCGGCCCCCCACAAGGTCTGCGGGACAGTGGACCAGCCCCCTGCTGAAAAAGTTTGCTGACCCCTGAACTAGGAGTTCCCAATGCAGTCCATGGGCACATTAGAAATTTTATAAAACTATCATGGGCACCACACCAAAATGGGGCCATAACAAGTGATGATGGATAAATAAATTTCTGAAGAAACTGAGTATGAGGCAGAGGTTTGATCTGAACCCAAACAATCAAAACCCATATCTGACCCCACATATCATAACAAAACACTTATTTCACAGAAGTCAAACTGGTGATTCTTAGAGAGAAGTAACCTATCAGCCAATCCATAGAGGGCAAGCCTAAGACATATTGCTGCCTGATGCATTCCTGCCCTCGTCCCAGGAAACATCCCCAAATGTGTGCGCGTACACACATTCTGCCCTAGGATTATCATTCAAACTTTCATAAACATGAACTCCTTTTCTCCCCCAGGATTGTCACACAGACATGGACCCCACACAAATCTCATCAATTTTCTCACACACTCGGATAGTCGGCCAGAGTAGTGTGTGCTATGCTTGCAAGTTCTGTGAAATTCCTTGTTGTTAAAGGTAATAATGACACAAGATTAAAACACAGTTATGTAACTATGATACTTTTGTTATATGTATGTTTGTGGCACAACACTTCTTTCTATTTTGAAAGAAATGTGGTGTCAGTTAAAGCCCATACACCATTCTTTTAGGTGTATGCACTTTACTCTGTATAGAATGGACCTTTATTCTTTTCAACTGTATTGTTTTACTTAAAAAGTCTCTCTCTCTCTCTCTCTCTCTCTCTCTCTCTCTCTCTCTCTCTCCTCTCCCTCTCCCTCTCCCTCTCCCTCTCCCTCTCCCTCTCGCTCTCTCTCAAATGGTTTCATACTTAATGATATCACACAAATGTTTTATATTTTGGGTTTTCTTGGGGAACATTTCACCACCAAACCAAACTGACATGGTACTTAATAGATAAATAAATGGTGGCACATCCATTAACACTTATCTCAGGGATAGCCAAAGTGATCCAGACTCTCAGTGTTGGAATACAGTTCTCATCATCCATGAGTAGTGACCAGATTGATTGGGACTGATGGAGTTGGAGTCCAACAACCTCTGGAGGACAAGTTATGCTTAACTTAACCCTTTCCCTACTAACTGCTTCTATGTTGCAATACATCAACAAGTGATGTATTTGTTTCTTTGCGTTCTGTTTAACAGGGTTATTACTCTAATATTTTATGTGGTTTTTTTAATTTTAAAAAAGTGGTACTTCATACTCACTGAGTATATAAAAAACAATTAAATTGTCCCTTTGCTATGCATGCAAGCAAAATATGCCTTTAAAAAGTCACAATTTAAAGTGCTAATAACCAAGATTGAACTGATGTGCTCCAACCCCCAAACCAGCTGGACTGTACATGGGTAGCAAAATTGTGATACATGTGGCAATTTGGGGGTGGGACAGTTGTGTTCCTTCTGGGTTCAAGCAGCTGAGAGTTGCCTCTTTTATTTCCCAGAAGTTCCCTGCTCCTCAGAAAAGAGAAAACTATGTGATTTGTTGTTGCTTAGTCATTCAGTCGTGTCCGACTCTTCGTGACCCCATGGACCAGAGCACGCCAGGCACTCCTGTCTTCCACTGCCTCCCGCAGTTTGGTCAAACTCATGCTGGTAGCTTCGAGAACACTGTCCAACCATCTCGTCCTCTGTCGTCCCCTTCTCCTTGTGCCCTCCATCTTTCCCAACATCAGGGTCTTTTCCAGGGAGTCTTCTCTTCTCATGAGGTGGCCAAAGTATTGGAGTCTCAGCTTCAGGATCTGTCCTTCCAGTGAGCACTCAAGGCTGATTTCCTTAAGAATGGATAGGTTTGATCTAATGTAGTGTTATTTTGAGGAGGGCGTCTAGAAAACAAAAATGGCCATTGCCAGCTGTTGGTCATTGCAATGTGTTTGCAAAAGATGGTGGGATAAAGGGAAACTGGGAAGTGCCAGTCTCAGCTCCTCCTTTCAGGAAAGCACGGCAAGCAAGAGAGAGGGATGACACTGTTGCTGTGACCTCCACTTCTGCCATTTTGGATTAATTCCTCTGTTTGCAATAAATGACATTTTCTAGTGATGTCTCAGGTACCGTGTGGTTTTGTGCCATGGCTGAAGTGTGTGATGCAACAGGATTCAGAGTGTTAACTTTAAAAGAGAAATAGGTTTTGGTATGTGTATTGGTTTGGGAAGTGTGAACTGGAAAGCTGACATTAAAATGCCATTAAACCAGAAGAGTTTTTGATTCTGAGACAATGAAGACCAACATTATATGAAACTCACAACTCTGATAGCATTTTCTGTTCTTCTTCACTATGAACAGAAACGAGGTCTCCTCCAATTGCTCTACAGAAATCTCGTGCTTCAAGCCAAGATTTCTTGCTCTCTTTCTCTTTTTTATAGGCCTAAAGGCATAAAAATATAGTTAAACATAAGTAATAATAATCTGTTTTAAATCTATAACGTTCCCTTTCCCTGAATATTGGTAATTCCCTTCTTTATTTCCTAACCAAGGTTCATATCCTGATACTCTTTTCTATTGGTTCTCCAACTTCATATTATACATCTGATTTGACTACTTTTGCTTCTGAGCAATAACCAGTTCTAGCACCCATGTTTTTATCCCAACACAGCTGTAAACATTTTATATTGTCCACCCTATTCCTGTCACTGTAATCTATTTTTACTTATTTAAGCTTTAAATTGTTGCAACCCACCCTGGAACCTGTTGGTGAAGTTGGTGGATAGCTGTAGTAGTAATAGTAGTAATACCAATTCAGTTAAAAGGTTTTTCTTGCCCTTTTCTTTGACAAATCACAAGTTACTTCCCCCAAATCAATTTCTTTGGCAAGGTCACATTTGATAGAAAAAAGTATGATGAGTGCCAATTTCCAGAATATTTTTTTGCTTCTGTCACTGACAGGGTGCAAAAAATCTGATCGTTATTAAAATTAGATGCATTGTGTTTTATTTTTACTGTAAATCTCATTTAATAAGATAAGTGAGGATATTTAAAACTCTTTCTAAAAAGTAAATTGAAGGATTTTTCCTCCCAATGATTTTTTTGCACAAGGTGAACTATCTGAAAGATCTGGTGGATACTTGTGAGGCAGCCATTTAGAATCTTATTTCAGTTCCTTAGGCTCCAGAGTCACATATTTTAGGACTTAGCCAAATATGAAATGAATATTCTTGGTTGTTTTGATCCTGTGTTTGAATTCATAGATGACAAAGATACATAGAAAACATTCCCTCTGGACACACGCTCCGTAAATATCATTAACCATGATCTATAGTTGAGAGGCAAAAATCCATTCTGATCTACTTCTAACCTCTCCAATGAGCTACATTCTGCCCACTCCTTGACTAAAATATAAAAAGTCTGTACTTCAAATAAACTACAGTTCAAAATATTGAAGTAAAACCCCACAATAGTCACAAAAAACATGCACTGAATATTGACTTTAAAACTAAAACCACAGCCTCAAATATCTCAAATGGTTTACTGATAGAGAAGAGCCATTTCTGCCTTGCTATTTAAGCAGACAAGAACTGGTATGCCTACCTTGAAGCACACATTTCTAGTACTGCTTGAACGCCATCCTTCTGGGCAGGGAGGTGGGAGACTTGGTGTGGGGGCAGGAGTTGTTGTTACACCTTCTGCCCATTGTTTGCAGATGAAGGCTGCCTTCTCTTCACAGTTCACAACATCCCACAAGCCAGCTGCAGTCCCAGTTCTCATGGCAACACAGCCAAGATGTTGCCCTTTTGGAGACACAAGACAAGAGCCACGTCAATTGAATTTCTGTTCATATGTGTAAAACTACTACTACTACTATTACTACTACTACTAACAACAACTAACAACAACAACAACAACAATGTAGAAGCCTTTTGTGAAATATCGTTCTAATTAGGCTTCAGGAAGTACTTAACACACAGCTGCCCAATGCAGGTTAATTCTGCGTCCAGGGCAGCAGTCTACCATCTCCACCTGTTATGCCTGCTGACACCCTGTCTGCCTTCACCCTGTCTCACCAGAGTGGTTCATGCTCTGGTTATCTCCTGCCTGGACTACTCCAATGTGCTTTACGTGGGGCTACCTTTGAAGGCAACTCATAAACTACAGCTAACCCAGAATGTGGCAGCTAGATTGGTGACTGGGAGCAGTCGCTGGGACCATATAACACTGGTCCCAAAGGATCTGCATTGGCTCCCAATACATTTCCAAGCACAATTCAAAGTGTTGGTGCTGACCTTTAAAGCCCTAAATGGCTTTAGCCCTGTATATCTGAAGGAGTGTCTCTACTCCCATTGTTCAGCCTGGACACTGAGATCAGCTCTGAGGTTCTTCTGGTAGATCCCCCACTGCAAGAATTGAAGTTACAGGGAACCAGGCAGAAGACCTCACTAGTGGCATCTGCCCTGTGGAACACACTCCCATCAGATGTTAAGGAAATAAATAACTATATGACTTTTAGAAGGCAGCCCTGTACAGGGAAGTTTTTAACAGTTCATGTTTTATTGTGTTTTTGATTTTTTGTTGGGAGCTGTCAAAGTGGCAGGTGGCATATAAATATAAATATAAATAATATAAATATAAATATAAATATAAATATAAATATAAATATAAATATAAATATAAATATAAATATAAATATAAATATAAATATAAATATAGTTGTTGTTGTTGTTATTACCAGGCATTGCTGAATTCCAGTGGGTAAACAGAACACCATCTCCATTGGTCCAGTTAAATGTCCCTGGTTGCTGTACGCCTGAAAGGCCAATCCAGAAATATTTTTCAGAACGAAGCCCAACTAGACTAGTCAGGTAGGCCTGTTCATATCTGTGGAGAAAAATGAGTAATAAATGCATTAGAAGTGGGTGCTTCTTCTTTTTTTAAGAAAAAGTTAATTTTCAGGACATACTGGAGTTGGCCACTCTGTACATCAAAGCAGAAGTGAGTTCAACAACTATAAATCCAAAGTGTCAGACTCCACTACAGAATCATTGTGGTTGGTGATACCCGTAATTTATATGAAAAATATGCTTTCGTCCTGCTGATCAAAATGCTGAAGGAGATCTTCAGATGCAGAAGGAGATCAGAAGGAGATCACATGCAGAAAGTAGCTGTATACTTAGTTAACTTCAGCTACCTTCGCATAAATTGGGTGCATGTGTGTTCAAATTGCAACATAGAGGTAAATGTTCTAAATGCCTTATGTGGCTGTGCTGCCTGACACAGAGAGGCTGTGTAAAGCATACACAACTCAAGAATGCTGGGAACTGTAGTTTACCCCTCACAGAGCTGTAATTCAAAGTACCCTTACTAAACTACAGTTCTCATGATTCTTTTTTCTGGGGTGTATGCATCAAGTGTATGATGTGTAGACAGCTTTAGTCTTATGTGGTGCCTAGGTGGACCTGTTGCAAGAGTGTCATTGAACCAGTTGGGTATATTGACCATAGTACTATTCAAAGTAAAAGGTAAAAACGCGCACATACCCTAAGCTTTGAGGTCCACTGTCACTAAACAATACATCTTCATATTGCATGTACCAGCACAATCCATACTAATTATTTCTCTGCTTGTAATCTTAGAATATTCAGAAATGAACCAAATTTGCATTTTATTGATAGTAAAAACACTTCTATTTGTTCCTTTCTTCTGGAAGGAAAATTTTTTAATACCTGTTTTCTACAGAAGTCAGAGATCCCTTATTTGATTCACAGAATTTCTTTGCTTCTGAAAATGTTACAGATGTTTGTCCAATTAAATAACAATAGACACCGTGCCTTTTCCAACCCTGTCAATATAAAAGAAACAACAACCACCACTTATTATTGCAGTATTAGGTTGGAGACGAGGTTTTTTTAAAAAATAATTTTATTTTCTCATTTTACAAATATTATAACAAAGATAAATTTACATAAGCAATTTAAAAAAACAAATCTTAATATCACCCCTCCCCCCTTTCTGTGGTTACTTATATCATATATTTTACCACTACATATCCAATTCAAATCTATTTACTGGTTATCCTTTATATTCTGTTTAAGTTATTCTCACTGCATGTTTTTATGTCAGTTCTGCTAATGATTTAAGATGAGGGTTTCTTTTATATACCACCCCTCCTTTGTGAACACAGAACCCTCCTTCCAATGACTAGCTAGTTCCAGCTGCTCTGCAGTCAGCAACATTGCTAACAATTCTCCATTTAACAACAACAATGACGTGGAATATTGAATTTATTTTATTATTATGTTTATTACCACTTCCAATCAATAACAGCGTTAGAATCATATCTAAGTATAGGATTTATTATTATTTTTTTGTAATTTTGCCTAATTAGAAAAATACCCCCTTCCAAAATTTTTGAGCTATAGGGCAATCCCACCACATGAAGCATGAAGTACCAATCCTCTTTCACTGCATCTCCTCCAGCATAGTGGTGAAGTTCTTTTTATAACAGACGATAGTTTAACAGCTGTCCAGTACCACCTGAATATTATCTTTAAAGTAACTTACTGAAAACACACTGGAATTAAGAGACTGGGTTTATTTTAGTGACACTGCTGAAAGTTTATTAAAACAGGAATCTTCATCCAGCTTGAGGTACCACAGAAATTGCATAGAGATCTTTGATGCAGGCCAGTGTTGTCATTCTCTAAAGTGGTGCAAGAGCCTTTATGTCTGCATAGAAATTAATACATGGGCCATTTCATACAGTCATAGAATTGTAAAGTTGGAAGGGACCATGAGAGTCATCTAGACCAGCTACCTGCAATGCAGGAATATTTTGCCCATGACCCTGAGATTAAGAGTCACATGCTCTACCAACTGAGCTGAGCTCAGGCAATTGATAGAAGAGTCTAGAACAGATTTTTGGGAAACATCTGGTAGAAATCCAGATGATGAGTGTGACTTTTGCAAACTGTTTCTGGAGCTGGACATATGAAGCTGTCTGCAAGAGTCAGATAGTTGGTTTGTCTTCTTCAGCATGGCAGAAGGTTTCCAGGACTGTTGTACAAAATCCTCTTGAAATGTCAAGGGTTGATTCTGAGGCCTGCAGCATGTGCTCTGCCCCTGAGTTGCATCACCGGCAGTTGTGCCCATCGCTATTTTGAAAATAGCAGTTGGGTGAAACCAAAAATTTTAAATAGAACAATAACTAGAGATTGAAATAAAACTATAATATTTAAAAAATATAAAGCAGTGAATCAATGTTAAGGACCTTCAATGCACCCATAACATCTCCAAGACCTACACACAATCTTCACATGCCCCATATCTTTCTCTGAACCAGGAAATGCTTCATGCTGTCAAATGCATGCAGACCATTATTTGAATCAAATGAAGGAATTGCACTGCCCCTATAAGCAAATACTCCCATAAGCACCTCCACCATATTTTGATTACTAGCTATGATCCATAAGAAGTGATTCCAAGTGATTACTCTTCACACTTGATGCCTTGGAGACTAAGACAGATATATGGGAATATTTCCTGTTGTTGGCAGTGGAAGCAGGGTATACTGCATATATGTAGTGGATCTGTTCTCAAGTTTAAAAATTAAAATTATTTTAAAAATAGAAGAAATAGTTGATGTAGTAGCTGTTTTAGATTCTGGGGGGTGTGTGTGTTAAATGTAAGATCAGCAAAAAAAAAGGGCTCTTCCCTACTAATAGGCACAAGGGTGTAATTACCCTATGGGGGGGGGGAGCAGTAACTCTATTGATTAGAAACTCTCTATTGAAACTTTATCCAAATTGATATTGTCTTTCAATCTTTGATAAAGCAGCCTTCCTGCGGTCAGCAGTAAAAAGGGAAAGAAGCAAAGAAAGCTGACCCGTGGTATAGTTGCTGAAGAGGCTTGAGTGGCCATAGGAAGGGTACGAAATTGGAGGGGAGGGGGAAGATAAATTTTACATCTTACCTCAAGGCTAGAGGTACCTCTGCATTAATGGACAGCTTTAAGAAGAGAAATAGTTGGTGTCTATGCATATTTCACTTTTTAAAATCACTACACAGTTTACTTTAGACTTACTTTCTGGCAATTTGGATCAGCAACTTCAGGTTCTGCAGGAAGAGATGCCAAAGGTTGTCTTTTACAGATGTAACCAAGTTCCACTTCACAGAAATAATCTGCCCAGTACCCATTCTAGAGATGGGAATGTGAAGAAATACAAATATTAGTGAAGAGGGGTCCACTGGCTTTCTCATTTTCTTCCTGCTTGATGTCTTTGTGTCAATGCAAAGCTTTCCATTTTTGCATGAGTTGGACAACTTCACGAAATTCCTATTACATTTGAACTTCACTGAAATCTTCAGCTGAAACTAATGAAGTATTCAGCTTGAGGATCTGATACTTCTGCTGATGATGATTAGGACATTGAGTTGGCATGATGGCAGAGAGAGCAGTGCAGGAAGGAGGAAGCAGTGGCCAGCCAGCCAGCTGGCCTTGTAATCTGTTTCCAGTGCTGCCATTGTAAACCAGCCTGTGATCCTCAGATGAAGGACAGTATAGAAATTTAAGAAGAATTGGTCCCACTTGGCTGGAGAAAATTCAAGGGATTAGTGAAGGTAAGTGTGTGGTGTGGAAGTTGGTGAGGTGTGGGCATTTGGGGGCAAGGTCTAGGAGATGATGGGGTTGGCGAGTGAAGCCAAACAGAGCTTCAATTCCTAGAGCAGCCTAGAAAGAGGGAATGATTGTTAAACCATTCTTGGAATTTTAGCTCTCAATGTGCCAGATTGGCCCTCAGTCCATTTATTCAATCTTTTGTGTAATAGGCTGAATATTCAATTCAATTCAATTCAAAATCCTTTATTAGGCATAACACACCAACAAACAAACAAACATCATATACATCCTGTGTAAAATACGGGCACAGCAAACACAATTTATCCCAGTCCTATTCTTAACTCTCAGAATAAATGTATTGAGGACCAAGGGAAATACATCTCTCTTATAGGATTTATATTTTTACCTCCCCATTCATGATGACACATTCGTTTTGCACATCATTTATTTGTTGTGGTTTTCCTTTCTGCCACTTGGTGAATGTCACGGTAGAACCATCACTCCATTCATAATACATCTGAATCTTCTGGTCATTCAGTCCTATCCATAGAAGATCTGTTGGTTCTAAGAACATAAAGCCACCTTATTTATTTGCCAACAGTCCAGAGTGCCTAGGATCCTATGGCACACAGCTCTGTGGTGCATAGATTTGGAAATGAGAGACCATTTTGAACTGTAGCTCAGTTTGACATGTGCAACTAGTTACATAAAGATTAATGGAATACAGAACTACAAATGAGTAGTGTCTAATTGGCCAGCATTCACCAAGCTGCTGCGCTGCAAATATTTTGAGCTGTAACTGTAATCATCCCTGACCATTGGTGATATTGACTGAGGTTGATGGAAGTGCACTTGGTTGTGGAAGGCTATAATAGTGTCATCTCTCATATTTGACTTGTTTGTGCACCTTAATCACTTCAACAGACTATCGCTCTGTGGTGCTTTTCAATAGGGGAGGACCTTAGTAACATTGTATAATTGTATGTGGTTGGGGGGAAACCCCACCCTCTCTCTTTTACACACACCAAATACCAGGAAAACAGAATTTTCTGGATGTACTCACTGTAGCCTAGCTGAGAAATGACAAAGCTGTATTCTTCAGTGTTGTGTATACTTATTAAATCTCCACCTTCCTTTCGACAGGACCATAACGCATTCTTCCATGTCTTAAGGTCTCTGTTAAGGCGGTAACAGTGACCTGCATATGCAGCCCAGCCATCTGGACATTTAATTGGTTTAAAGCCATCTAAAAAGAAAACAAATATATCTAAGATTGCATGACTGGATGAGCTTTAAAAATTCTGATCTGCCATTATGTTGTCATTGACTCACTTGTGTGTCAGGACCCTGCGACTCCACAGTTCCCCTAAGGGGGTGAATAACCAAACAAGACAACAGTATATAGGTTTTATCAGTTAAAATAGGCCACAACTTTATTTGTTACAGATGTGAACAATTTGGCACAGGCATTGGGTGAAGCGAGACTACAGCACTCCAGCCTGTCTGCTGGGAGTGCATCTAAGGCTAAACCACCACTAGGGGGGCCCTATGACCTACATCAAATAGGGGTACCCCCCGAGGGGTCCTCATTAGAGGATTGCTATGGCCCTGTCCCTATCTGGGAACCAGACAGAAGCTGCTTCTCCTGGATCCCTTTAACAGGGTACCTTCCACCAAGGAGGGGGAGATAGAGTCTACAACCTCCTCTCCAGCCAAGACCAAGGTTTACCCGATGCCTCACAAAGTTGTGATGATTGCTCTGAGGTAAGCAAAAACCCAATGGCCAGTGCCAGTTTGCCTGGCCCCTAATACAGTGGTTGACATGGTCCATAGCAAGGTCGTGGTTGAAAAAAAAACAGTATAATGAGTATAATGAAAGGGAGGGAGGGTGGGAGATCCAGCGAGAGACAGGTCAGAGAGAAAACTGCCAGGTCGGACCGTAATTTTAACCCCTGGGAACGAACCAGGCGGTGCTGATTGACCAGCTGGCCTGCCTCCAGTAAAAGCCTGCCCGCAGCCTTTAAATCTGGGGTCTTTACTGATAGACAAAATACTCTCCGCCATCTCTATCCAATCAAACATTTCCCATTGCATATGCCCCTACAAACAGCAAAACCTGTATTACTGTTATAAATGTAATTTTGGACTCTGGCGCCCTCTATACATAATGATGATACAATTATATAGATATAGGTAAACTTCATTCCCAGTTTATCATCTTACCTGAAGGAATAACAGAAGCATCTAATGAAGAGTTTGCTTTTTTGCAAATGTATCCAAGTTTCTCTTGACACTTATCATTCCCCCACTTGCCATTCTTAGACTGCATTGATCCACAGATTTTTTCTGTTTCTGGGGATGGGCTCCCTTTAGGAAAGAGTGAGACAAGTGATCTTTGAGTCCTGTGTTAACACTGCAATGCTGCAGTTTGAGTAGATCTTTCACAAAGCAGCCTACAATATTTTAAATTAGCACAAAACCATTTAATATATATATGGCCAGAAACAATAAAGTTGAAACTAACCAGCATAGAACAATAATAAATGAGCCACTTTCCAGTAAATTAACCTCATCCATCCATTGCCCCTTCATCAAGAGCTTTTGAAAAGGCTTCTTTAAAATTTGAGTCTGCCTAATCTCTACTGGAATTGCATTCCATAATTGTGGAGCCACCATTTTATCACCATATCTTCAGTCTAATCACCTTTACTGGTGAACAATGAAGCAAACCATCTGAGCTGGAAAATAAGTCCAAATGTGTATCCGCTATGCAGTTGGAAGTGGGTGGGTGTGCATGATCTGTGATCTACCTGATAACTGGAAATCTCTGTTTGGGTTCAGGTACCTTTTCACTGGATTGTGACTACTGAATTACACCACAGTTCCATATTCTATGCAGCAGGAGGGCACTTACATTACTTTAAGAATTATGGCACAAACTGAGGTTCTGTTAAGTGTCATTTCCCCTACCACTTCAACACTGTGATGGGAGAATGTGTAGTAAAAGATTGCTGTCTCCCACAGAGCTCTTAAAAAACAGAAGAAGCTGAATGGACAGAAAGTGGCAGATCTTCTCAGAATCATGGTACAAGAACTTTAGGGAAAGTTAAACTATTTGGTTTAATCATTACAAGAAGGCTACAAAGAATTGTTTTTAAATGCCGCATGATTATTCAAAACTAATTCCTTTAGGCAGTATATTCTGGATATTTTAACCTCATGTAAATTCCTTCAAATTTTTGGCATTTGTGCCTGAATATTAAGCAGCAATGTTGTTCAGTATTAATCCGATTTGGCACATAGTTGTTCACTCACCTGGAGCCCAGTTTAAATATCTGAAAGGGTGGTTGCCAATCCACTGCCAACCACTGTCAAGATCCAAGCTGTTCAGGCCAATCCAGTAGTAAGTAGCTATACCATTTATTAATCCTATTCACGGAAAAGAAAATTAAACTGTATTATATAGCTTGGAGATGTATATTGATGAAGCTGGGGGGACAAAACATAAAAGGATGTCAGATCCACCCCCCATAAAGCTGGGTACCAAATACAAATTAATCAGAAAAAACTTTTCATCTAGTTTGCCGATACAGTGCTTCAACCAGCATCAGTTTCAACCAATGAATTTCTGCTTTTCATACAGTTTTTGAAGACACATGGGTCTTATGTCTAAAAATATTGGGAAAGTGAGAGACAATGTAAGATTATGGCTTTTCGTTCACAACAACAAAGTCAGAATTGTATTCCACTGATTAACAGAGAACATAACACGGTGCATACAACACCAAAATAAATAAATGTAGAGTTTCAAAAGTATTTTACTATATATTCTCCAAGTATATTTTACATTTTTTTTCAACCAAAAGGCACTTTAAAACATCAAAAGAACAATATACCAACAATAGGAAGGTGATGATTTGCACAAAAAAGTCATCTGTGTAAGGCAGCAAATGTACTTTAAGGCTATGTGTGTTCACATCCTAAGATATTCTAAGAGTGGAAAGACACTTCTCATAATTTTAATGAAATTTATGCTTAGAGCTGAGACAGTATTGACTAATTAGCAAAATATCACAAGACACTGATTGCCTCTTCAGGTATGCCTTGTTATGTCCTACCTGTCAGGTATGCTTGTTCGTGTAAATCAGTGATGCTCAATAATTCTGCATTCTGTTGCTGGCAACTTTTTCTTGCTTGGTACCATGTTAGAGCTGACTGGGAATTGATCTGATAGAGATCCCCTGTCCAATGGTTTCTGGTCCAGAAGAATTCATCATGGTCATCTGTAAGCATTGTTAACTTTAGTGTCAAATCTTCAAATCACCCATGATTAAGCTAATTCTACAGCTGAGATATATTTGATTCTTTAATGATCTAGATTCTTTGAGTTTTCCAAAGAATACTCAAAGCAATCTGCAGAAACACAGAATTTGTGTGATCAAGGGACAGCGTCGCTGGCTCTCCCCATCAAGTGATGGCTTCCCAAGCCCCATCCCAAGTGTTCACATATTAGGTGTGGTTATCTACACATATCTAGATATCTAACCATTTGTGCTTCCCCAGGACCTGGAAACCCTGTGTGCAATCAGGACTTCAGGTTCCAGGATAGTTTGGATGAGTTGGCTTTCTCCCTGTAAACATCCATACCTAATGTATGAATGTACCTGCGCCAGTCCAGAGCTCTTCCCACCTCACTGCTGTTTTGCTTCACCCCATCTCCATTGACACTGCTGCTGGGAGGACACCATGGTCTCCGCCCCACTCACTGCATGAGCCACCACTGGACAGATCTCAAACTGGGAGGGACCAGACTCAGGCACAAATGCTTATTTTAAACCACCATCACATAGTGAGACCTATTCCCCATAGAAAAGGAGGCATTTGTTAAATTTTTAGTAGCTCCACTCAAATTGTACCTCCAGGTTCCCTCTCTGTTTTAGTCTTTTTGCCTCTGGGAAACTGCATGTTTTGTTCAACATCTAAACCCAGTTGCCTCTCAGCTGCTCCCCACTGAACAGCTGATGGTTGTGAGGACCAATAAGTCAGGTGAAATCTGGCTGCAGGCTATATCCAGAAGGACCCATGTCTGCTCTATGCTTTGATTTTGGCCCGAACCGGACTACATCCTTATCTCTGTTCCTTTTAGATGAAGAACTGCAGGCTTGATCCTGTAGGGGCCCGGTTAGGCATTGGAATGTGTTGTTGGTGTATGGAAGGGCAAGGTGTGGCCATCGCCTACCCCTTCACTTATGGGTATTCCGTTAAAGGAATCTGGCGGTCGTGGATCCGGTCCGATGCCCTGTGTGGCGGGGGGCCATGGCACGACCCTCGGTGACATCAGGGGAGAGCTTATAGTTGTATTTGCATCAACAGGCTCCCCCTACTGGTGGTTAACCCCTCGTCAGACTCACCCCTCTCTGAGTGGGTGGAGTCAAACTTTCAGTGGTCCAATGCCTAAGCCAATACCTTCTCACATGCTGTAATCAATAAAGTTGTGGCCTTTTTCTAGCCCATTAACCTAATATACTGTGTCCACGTGTCTTTATTCCCAAGCAGGGGAAGGGTCCTCGAATCACAATTCACTTTGTTCTGACTTGCAAAGGAAAAGTTCTTTCCACATGTTCTTTTCTTAAATTACACAATCTGTAAAGATGAGGCAATAATAACACTTCCCTTTTCTCTTTGTAGGTTAAACATTTCTCTAAGCAGCAAATACGCAATAACATAATAAAGGCTCAAACAAAACATTGTTAAGTGCTTACCTTTTACTGGACAATATCCACTTAAAGAGTCTCTGTTCACATCTGCTGTTGTTCCACACCAAAGTTGTCCATTTTCATCGTCATCTCTTATGCACTTTGCATACCATTTATTCTTATACTTGAATGGAAACACACAGGGGGCTCCAAAGGCATTGCCTTCTATGGTATACAGAGCTAAAGGAACATTGGACAGATCATGTTAGGCTGGAATAATTTTGAACACTATTGAGAGGCAAACACAAATAAAGCAGAAGTAACAAGGACAAAGCCCTCTATAGGATTCTATGTAAACTCAGATATGCACTGTTTGTGTGTACAGGCTTCCATGTTCACCTCAGTGGAATTTTGAGCATCCATCCCTTTGCATGTACGCAGAATAAATGCATGCAATTCCTCCATTATGTGGAATGAATTGTCAGCCTCTGGTGTCTCCAGACAGGGTTAGGAAAGTACTGTAGAGGAAGGGTACTAAGTTCCCAAAGGTGCCACCACTCAGCTGCCCATGCTGGTTGGTCCAGCTTCTGCAAACCCAAAGCTTCAACCCTCCCGACTGCCCAGCCATCACGTGAGGACATCAACCAGTCAGACCAGCAGTCAGCAGGAATCAAGTATCAAGTGTGTGAAATCCATAAAAGCAACAATATTATAAAACAGTAATATGTATGTTTATATCAGATATATGAAAGTATGTTTAACATCTAAAAGCTATTACCATACAGGACAGTCATTCCTCCAGGGGGAAGGGAGATATACACATAGGGTTGCCATATTTCAAAAAGTGAAAATCAGGACACAAAAGGTTTTGAGATATTTTTAAGGAAATTCGCAAAAATCCACACTTCCAGCACGGGTTGCCATACATTCAGATTTTCCCAGACATTTAAAGCAATTTCCACCCGGACACAGTTTCCGATGGCCAAATCACGGTTATGTACAGGATATTCCAGACGTATGGCAGCCCATATACACAAGGACATAATTTGAGAATGGGGGTGTGATAAACATTCTAGTCAGTGTGACAGAACATCTGATATGTAATAAAGGATGTGTGAGAGTATTGTACTGTTTGTGTGTGTGAAGGGGGTATTTTTTAGCTGCTTAATTTTTCAATTTGATCTTTCATTCCCTGACTATATATATAGTTGGTGCTTAAGTTGAGCCACTTTCTTTAGTACTCTGCCTTTAGATCCTATTTTGTCCTTCTGATATAGCTGGAGTCTGGACTGATGGTTATGTGATTTGCATCATACCTATTTCGGGTCCCAGATGTAGGGGATTCAACATGCTGGAAGCAGATACACCAGCTGAATATCTAAAGAAAGAGGATTAACTCTCTCATTTTACCTTCATAGCCCTTGGAACACAAGCTGTCTTTCGTTCCATAGATCTTCCAGGTACTCTTGCTGGTGGCTACTTTAGAAAGTATAAGACGACTTTTTTGGCCACCTTCGGGATTTAAAAACAAATCCCCCTGTTCGAGTGCAAGGAGGCTCTCATTTCTGCATTCCCATTTCTGAAGTTCACTCGTCTCATTACAGGGAGAGAGGGTGAGTG
This sequence comes from Podarcis cretensis, assembly GCF_951804945.1. Classification (NCBI taxonomy): domain Eukaryota; kingdom Metazoa; phylum Chordata; class Lepidosauria; order Squamata; family Lacertidae; genus Podarcis; species Podarcis cretensis. The sequence continues at coordinate 24,867,137 of NC_137181.1, forward strand.
CAACCAGGTTTGACTTGGACGGCACTGCCAGGCATAACTTCACTGCCACGTTCAAAATCTGGTCGTCGGAAACCCACTTGAAATGTTGCCACTCATTATCCTCATCGCAGTTGACCAGGATGATGGAACGAGATTTCTGAGGTTGTATACAAAGCTTGAGGTTTTCATTTTGTATCAGAAAGCTGTCACTTTCTGCAAAATCAAGAAAGGAAAAATTATAGGAACATGGTGAAAAAATTCCACATAGCTTCCAACATGGCAACCACTGGCAGGATGATAATACCAAGAGGCAATAAGATTGAAAGAGCAAAGAGAGAAACGCCTCTCATGTTGATTCTGCATTTTACAGTGCTGCGTCTTATTTATCAGAGGTCCATAACTTGCTTAATTCCTAGCTAAGACACTGACTTCTTGCAAATCCTTTTTCAGGATGTCCTTCTTGCAAATCCTGTTTGCAGTTTATTTTATTCTGAATAAGTTTTTAATCATTTGATTATTCTCAAAATGCTGCATTTTTAAACCAAAAACCCATACCTTTATAAATAAAGCTTTTAAAAAAAGGAATTAAAAAAAATATTTCCCTCCTTTTGAGTGCCAAACTAGACATGATGCGAGACATCTGAGACTGAATCTTCCTAATTGTTATTTTGTTTGTTTATTTATTTCTAAAAGCATGGGGTGGGGGCAATCTGGACTGGAGAACAGAGATGAGCAGGTCCACCTATCCTTCCACATCAGTGCCCTGAAGTTATCTGTCCCCCTGCCACCCACCCCTATCCTGCACTGTACAGGGAATAATATGCTGGCATCTGCATTCTGTGAAAAAAAATCCTCTGCCCCATGGCTAAAAACAGCTTTGGTGGAGGATTTGGACAAATGTGTAGCTGGAAAAAGGTTTAGCTCCTCTTGCCTACCCAAACCATTGATCTCATCCAAATATTCCCCACTTGTCTGCTTTTATTAACACCAAGACATCTTCTATGGCCCTCAATATGTGGTGACCAACTGATTTCCTATTTATTTATGTAATTAAAACCATTTGCTATACTGCCCATCAGTAGGAATTAGTCTGATGGTGATTTCTTTTTTTAAAAAAAATACACCTAAGACATGAGAAATACAGTATCCCAAAAGTAGTATCAACAGTCATAAAAAATACCAGGACAAATTCTTACCCAACAGATACAGTAAAAACAGTCATGTAGGCTAACAGCCTTCGTGATTATAACACTCCAACCATACCAGTAAATAACCTGAGAAATATCGCATTATATTCAAGAACAGTAAGGATATGATGTTTTCCTTTCATGAGGAAGAGGTGTAATTAAAGCGCAAGGAATGCGCTCAGTGGGATCCTTCACTCTGAAGGAAGGATCTTTGATCCTGCAGTTTTCTGTTAGCAAAACAGGGAGGAAGGCAATATTTTGGCAATTCCTCATTCCTCCTGCACCATATATTTCCTCCCAATTTGCTCCAGAGACTTGGGAGACACCTTGGCACAGTTTGGGAAGCACATGAGGAAGGAGGAATGGCAAATATTGTCTCCTGACAAAAGGCTCCACTGGATCAAAGAGCTCTATGTCAGTGCAAAGGACACCAATGGAAACAACAAAAGATGCCTTTTTTGTTGCGTACATAAATATGTCAGATATTCTTCTTGTTTAATATTGTTAAAATGTTATTGTTGATGCATTTCTTATATTTACAGTTCATTTTTATATAGTGAAAAAGAAAGTAACAGGATGCAGCGGAGTGTTGCATGAAGAAAGAACAAATTCTTTCTTGCAACAGTAAAAACTCATGATGTAAATTACATTCAAAATGATGTTGGCTGTGATGTTATTGTAATTTAAACCTGATTTTATTGTTATAAGCAGATTCAATGTTTAATTACTTCTCGTTGTATCTCCTGTTGCATGGAGTTAACTTTAATGATGCAACATTAACTTCCAGAAGATGATTCAAATGTAAACAGTTAAATTTATTGAAGGTGCACCTTTACTTACTAAAGTAACAATAGTGGAGCTTACCTGGTACTTGAAAAGTCACTTGAATGAGGACCAAGAGATTTAGGAGCAAAAAGGAAGGCATTGGCCACAACCAAACCTACCACACAGATCCCATGGAAAGAAGAAAAATCAGAGTCTGCTGCTTTTCAGTTACTTCTTCATAAATGAGCCAGGCAGAATGAAAATTTCACTTCTGTGTTTGACATGTTATAATGTACACAAAGCCAAATTTTGCAATACTGCAATTTTTTGTCTTTGACAAATGCAGCAGTGGACTTAATATGAATACAGTATACCGGGGCCAGAAGATCCTCTTGACACCCTTCAATTTTTTGGGATTGAAAGGGGTCCTTTGACTCTTAAAGGTTGGGAGCCACTGATATAAAGGAAATCTTTCTTGGCTACAGGGAGAAGTCAGCAGGCATCTTCAAGAACTGTAGAATATGTGGAGGGTAGCAGGCTATATAACCCATACATGTACAGGACTCTTACTTCATAACTGCTGACACTTTTTTCTAATGAGAATAGGCAAATAAATAGGTTGCACTTCACATTTAATGTCTTATATGGAGCTTCACATTTAGAAGGATTTTTTTTAAAAAAACCCAACACACCCAATAGTTGAAATGCCTTGATGAATTTCTTCATATTTCTGGAGAACGAAATTTCATTTTTACTATTTCTTTAAATTTATTTATTACTTTTATACCATGCTTTCTAGCCACGGACCTTAAAACCACCCACAAAATTCATATTTTGGTGTAGGTGTGCAATGGTGTCCTTGCCTCCCTTTCACTCAACAGCACATTAGCACCTTCCATGATATAGATGTGCTGGAACCCAGAGGGCTGACAATGATCAACACAGTATTCTACCTTCTTAGAATCATAGTTGTAGAATTGGAAGGGACCCTGAGGGTCATCTAGTCCAACCCCCCTGCAATGCAGGAATCTCAACAGACGGTTCCCCCATCCAATTTTAAACCACATTGTTTCTAAAAAAAATTTTTATAGTCAAGGTTGCCACTGACAGCATGGTTGCAGAGGCTCATTTTACTTCTGCTTTTAAAATATATGCTTATTATATATTTATTTATACCCCACCTTTCCCCCCGACAGGACAAAATATATTATCCTTTCTGGGGCAGCAGAAGCTAACTGCATTTTATTCCTGTAGTCATGACAGTACTACAGTTTAAATGAGTTTAAAATGCAGAACGGCATGTGTTCATAGTATTTCTTTTTTTTGTAAAATTATGTTTGGCAAATGTGTTTGTTTCATTTTGTTTTGCTATAACAAATCAGGAATATGGAAGCAGCTGTAAATAATGGAATAGCCGGGAGTGTGGGGGAGAGATGCTGATTCTGTGCTTCAGAACTGAAGTAATGAAAATTGCAATCTAAAAGGAGGACCCCTTAAGACCATTAAGTCCAGGGTCTAAACTCAATTAGCTGCACTATTGCTCTTTATCATTCCACATCCAGAAGCAGACTGAAGTGGCAGTTGACTCTTCCTTCAACAGTGGCAATGGGCTGGCATCCTGGACTTCACCTTATGCAGCAGGTTAGTTTAGCAGAGTGGGCCAATCTTCCAGTTGGGAAGATGGTGGTCAGGGGAAATAATAATAATAATAATAATAATAATAATAATAATAATAATAATACCTTTATTGTCATTGTACAACCTGTGTACAATGAAATTAAATTAAGACGAATAGGCAGAGGAATATATTGAGAAAAATTGCACACAAACATGTTTTTGCTCAGAAAACTTCACACTAAAATGCTGTTGCATTTTCAGGACCCCGTGAATGCAAATGGGTGGGGAAATGTTGAGAAATGAATTTAAGATGGAAAAATGACAAGCCACAGCCCTCCAACATCTGCCACCTAAGGTGATCACCTGACTTTGCCCAATGGTAGGGCTGGTTTGCTCCCAAGGTCTCCTTCTCATTACAGAACTTTGGCAGAGCAGAATTGTATGTAAAGGTCCTCTTCCCAAAGGACAAGCTTGATTAGACCAAAGGCCTGGCCCTATCTCGTCCAGATTGTGTTCTCAAAATGGTGAAGCCCTATGGGAAGCTCACAAAAAGTGCAACAGCATTCTCCCACTTGCGGGCCCCAGCAGCTGGCATTCTGAGGTCTTCTGCCTCTGATACTGGAAGCAATATAACCATCAGGACTAGAAGCTATGGACAGCCTTCTCCTCCATTGATATCTCCACCTCCACCCCTGTAGAAACTAATTTGCTGTGCTCTGTGTTCCCCTGCATCATTATGCTGAGTGTTTTTTCTTGTCCTCGCCAGCAGCAGCCAATGCCTATTTCTGGAGCAGGGGCAGGAAATAACGCCAGGGCACGAGCTATAAAGAACAACATGTGCGGAGGAGGTGGGGAGGATCATGGGGCTGCTCTTGTGTCTTGTGCAGTCCAAGTAATGCCTAGCCCCTCGCCCCCTGCCCCAAAGGAGAACTGAAAAAATGTGACTCAAGCAGAAAGAGAAGTGAAAGCGTGCTGTCATGTTCAGAAGTTTCCTGGAAAAAAATGGAAAAATTGTTCAAGTCACTTCTTCATTGCAGACATTGTTACTGTCTGGTCTGGATCCTACAAGATCATTCAGAAGAATTAATTCAGAAAAAAGAAGGAAATGCTATATGAACATCTCATCAGGGATTTCCAGATAGAATCATAGAATCATAGAGTTGGAAGAGACCACAAGTGCCATCGAGTCCAACCCCCTGCCAAGCAGGAAACACCATCAGAGCACTCCTGACATATGGTTGTCAAGCCTCTGCTTAAAGGTAAAGGTAAAGGTACCCCTGCCCGTACGGGGTTGTGCGCTCATCTCACTCTATAGGCCGGGAGCCAGCACTGTCCGCAGACACTTCCGGGTCACGTGCCAGTGTGACAAGCTGCATCTGGCGAGCCAGCGCAGCACACGGAAAGGCCATTTACCTTCCTGCTAGTAAGCGGTCCCTATTTATCTACTTGCACCCGGGGGTGCTTTCGAACTGCTAGGTTGGCAGGCGCTGGGACCGAGCAATGGGAGCGCACCCCGCCACGGGGATTCGAACCACCGACCTGACGATTGGCAAGTCCTAGGTGCTGAGGTTTTACCCACAGCGCCACCCGCATCCCTAAGCCTCTGCTTAAAGACCTCCAAAGGAGACTCCACCACACTCCTTGGCAGCAAATTCCACTGTCGAACGGCTCTTGCTGTCAGGAAGTTCTTCCTAATGTTTAGGTCGAATCTTCTTTCTTGTAGTCTGGAACCATTGCTCCGTGTCCGCTTCTCTGGAGCAGCAGAAAACAACCTTTCTCCCTCCTCTATGTGACATCCTTTTATATATTTGAACATGGCTATCATATCACCCCTTAAACTCCTCTTCTCCAGGCTAAACATGCCCAGCTCCCTTAGCCGTTCCTCATAAGGCATCATTTCCAGGCCTTTGACCATTTTGGTTGCCCTCCTCTGGACATGTTCCAGTTTGTCAGTGTCCTTCTTGAACTGTGGTGCCCAGAACTGGACACAGTACTCCAGGTGAGGTCTGACCAGAGCAGAATACAGTGGCACTATTACTTCCCTTGTTCTAGATGCTATACTCCTATTGATGCAGCCCAGAATTGCATTGGCTTTTTTAGCTGCCGCGTCACACTGTTGGCTCATGTCAAGTTTGTGGTCAACCAAGACTCCTAGATCCTTTTCACATGTACTGCTCTCAAGCCAGGTGTCACCCATCTTGTATTTGTGCCTCTCATTTTTTTTGCCCAAGTGCAATACTTTACATTTCTCCCTGTTAAAATTCATCTTGTTTGTTTTGGCCCAGTTCTCTAATCTGTCAAGGTCGTTTTGAAGTGTGATCCTGTCCTCTGGGGTGTTAGCCACCCCTCCCAGTTTGGTGTCATCTGCAAATTTGATCAGGATGCCCTTGAGTCCATCATCCAAGTCGTTGATAAAGATGTTGAATAAGACCGGGCCCAAGACAGAACCCTGTAGCACCCCACTAGTCACTCTTCTCCAGGATGAAGAGGAACCATTGATGAGCACCCTTTGGGTTCGGTCAGTCAGCCAGTTACAAATCCACTGAGTGGAAGCATAGTCAAGTCCGCACTTTACCAGCTTCTTTACAAGAATATCATGGGGCACCTTGTCAAATGATATGTGAAACCCCTCTGAACACATTATGTGTGTGTCTAAGTGAGGTCTCCATACACGGACATGAGTTTGTTGTGTTTGGATGTCCTTTCTGGACATTTATCCCATTGATTGCAACTTTGTCCTGTTGCCTATTGTGCCAAAATTATGTAACTTACATTAATTATGCAAGTTCTGGTGGCATTATGTAATTTCACCCAGTTCATTTAATGCAAAGGAAACACAATGCAAACGGATGTAATCAGTTATCTGTGGTTTGCAGATTGTACACAACAGCAGTAGGGAATACTGATCATATTGGCTGGATTGATTTCTGTTCCGGGCATGGGATAAGTAAGGCAACTTCAGCAATTTCTGTTCCTGTTTCTGGTTTTCTTGTAATTCTCTTAACATCCCCTACCGAGCGAAATTTTAATTAAGCTGCTTATGTATGTTTTAGTTGTTTAGTTATTCATTTTTCAATTTCATTTTATTTTTATTTTTGTTTTAAAACTATTGTGTTAGTACTTTGTTATTTTTTTAACCCTGGGCTCCTTTCGGAGGAAAGGTGGGGCAAAAAGTAATACATAATAATCTCCAGATTATTACAGCCCTTTACTCCCAGATAAATACAGCCCTTTACTCCCAGATAAATAAGGGGTGAGGTGCAAAGGCAAGGGAGAAGTGGCCAGCAAAGGGAATGTGTGAGCCACAGTGAGGCAGTGGCCTCAGGTGGCCAGCTAGGGAACAGTCAGGAGGGGTAGAAGATCTGGGTCCCAAGGACTGTGCTTCTTGCCTCCTAAGCTTGTTGCCCTCCTGCTGCCTGCTGCTCCTCCTCCTCAGCTGCCTGCTCCTCTTCCTTCTCCTGAGCTGTGAGCTGCTCCTCTCAGGCTTCCTTTTCTCTCCGTGGCCACCTTCAATAGTGGTAGGCAGTGGCTTTGGTGGCACCAGGGAGGCAGCTTTGGCAGGGAGGGGGGCAGCACCAGCTTTGCCTCAAGCAGAAAAATGTCCCCAACTGGCCCTGTGTATGAGTGAGTGTGAAATGGAGGAGGAACAAGCAGATAACCATGTGGTAAACGGAAAAGGGATGAGAATAGGATACTGACTGGCACTGGAATAAGGGAAAGGGGCACTACCTGTGGTGAATTAATGGAGGAGAGGTTACAGCTGAATAAAAGGGGATAACCAAGGATCCAGGAAATAGAGAAGAGAGGAAATAGGGCTGTAAAGGCTGGGGCAGCAAACCAGTGGTAGCCTAAGTGGCAGACGGATAAATAAGGAAACCTGCCTAGCATGCTCTGGTCCATGGGGTCACAAAGAGTCGGACACGACTAAACGACTAAACAACAACAAGAAAGTACCTAGGGATGAGATGAACCCTAACCTTGAAAGGGGAAGAGCTCAGCAGGTAGCTCTGAACATAAGTGACTGACTGGGACTCTGAAGTAAGATAGGAATCTTCACACTTAGTTTTTCAAGTCAAGTAATCTTTAATTTGAAAATATTTCATATAACATTTGTTTTCACTAAGTAATAATCATGTTTACACTGTGGCATCATGAGCTCGTCACAGGAAGTACCACTACTTATTGCAGCTTGGAACAATTAATTTCCAGCAATGGTCCTGGTGAGCTCAATGTGACTTACTCCCAGGGAAATGCGTATAGAGTTACACATTTGTTAATCTCCCTCTTTTTCATCCCCACCCATTTCTGAATCTTTATTTGGAAGAATGACTACTTTGTCGTGATACATAGGGTTGTCAATGCTACCAGTGATTTCTTGTCGTCTGCCTCTTCTTTTGTAGAAAACATAGGCTGCTACACCCACACCAATGAGGAGGAGGAAGATAATCGGGAGAACCGCCTTCAGAACTCTGCCCTGTGTTGATGCCAGACTGTCTTCTTGCTCTACTAATGTGGGAAAAAAGGTACATCATACACACAGAGAGAGCAGTAACTACTTTATACTATAACCAATGGCTATCTCATTGTATGACTAAGAAAGACAGTGGTATTTAGGGATAAGGGATAAATTAATGTCAAACCCACCAAATCCACACTTTCTAAAACAATATGAAAACTGAAAAACAGCCATTTTTTAAAAAAAATTCAGCCGCCTGAAATTTGTAATCCAGTTATCCTGTGAAGTAATATGTTCAAAAATGCATATACTGGAGTAAGGAGTACAGATATTAGTTAAAATAACATACAAAAATGCATTGTATTTAGCTAAATTGTTTTGTAAAAATGTTTATAATGGTGAAAATTCCACACAAACATGTTTTTGCTCAGAAAAAAAATCACACTAAAATGATGTTGAATTTTCAGAACCCCGTGAATGCAAATGGGTGGGGGAATGATAAGAAATGAATTTAAGATGGAAAAATGAGAAGCTGAAAGAAACCAAACCCAACAGAGTCATACATCCCTGGTGTTGTTTGCTTCACCTAAGCATAGTCTGCTGTGAGCTTACAAACCAAGGAAATGGCCATCTGACGGGGGGAGGGGCAGGAGGGAAGAAGATGCAAAAGCTGAACTGATGTGGAATCAGAACCTGTGTATGAGAGCTGCTCTGATTCTCCTTGAAGTAGAAAAAGAAAGGCCCTTTTTAAAAAAGAGTTTTGGCAGGTTCTGAAGGAATCCAACCCAAAAGACATTGGATATTTCAGTGCAGCTGAACAATTCCCAAATGTCAAGGCAATTTGCACTACAACTTTAACAGGATACCATTGTTTTATGGATATGCAGATGAGAGAGGAACTTACCCTCTCCCCCCGCCCCACTTTTCACATGCGACACTATTGAATTTTCAATTAAATCAAGATCTCTCTCCCATCCTCCACCTCTCCTGCTTCCTAGTATCTGTTCTTCACCAGAAAAAGAGTTGCCATCCTTTCTTCCCCAGTAGAGCCAGCAGAACCAGTTCGTGCCCACATATCTGGTAGGAATTACCCTGAGAGAAGGTTCTGCTGTTGATTTTTCCTGACATCCTGCTACAAAAGACATGACTGCTACCGGGGTGGGGATGGGAGTGGCAGCCCTCCAAGCAAAATGACATAATAGTAGTGAAACAATTCAGAATCATTGTGATCAGCATGCCCACCATTCTGAGTAATGACTTGATCTTGATCAGAGAGGTTGTTGCGGCCTCAGTTGCACCACTTATGAGACTTCCATAATTTAGAATAAGGTTACCATTCTCATTACAAATGGGGAGCAAAGAGTGAGAGCTGAGCTGTAGTAGGGAAAATGACCTGATGTCTGCAAGGTCTTTGCAATGTCCACCTGAATGTCAGCCTGCATTCCTTCCTCTGGCCCCATTAATCTGGATTTACTCTTTTTGATAGAAAATCTTATAAATTGCCTAAGGGAAAAACCCACCTGCTGTTGCCAATGGTAGATGCTTAACACTTTAATTTAGTTATTTTAATAAGAGTCTTACCAGGCATTTTTGAAGGAGTTGTCATCTCTTCAATAACTATAAAACAAAAGATATGCTTACTGTGTAAATTACAGATATCACAGCAAAATACAAAACCAAAAGTCAGGCATGATTCTTTACTAGTGCTTATTACCAATGCTGATGTTTCAGTACAAAACTTGACTATTTAAAAATGTTAAACAAGCATTGAATCTGAAATGTTTAGTGCATTCACCAAATCCCTGTGATAGCAGCATCAAGTATAGTGACCTCAACTTTAAACTTGTCAGTGTGGAAACTATTAAATTATATTCCCTCTTGAAGAAAAGGACTGATTTATAAAAAACATTATGAATTATAAAAACTCCACAGTTCTAGGGACTGTAAATGATAAAGGGGGAGAACATTGATTATTAGGTATTTATCAAATGTTAATAATCTTATTATATTTAAAAGACAGGCTATCTTATTATTAGCAGCAAAAAATAAATACGCTTCAGCTTTGGTTCTGTCATCACTTCTGCCATTTATTATTAGGGTGTCAACAATTGGAAGCATCAGTAAGGTCTGCCAGAAGCTGGACAGGCAGTAGGAAGTGACAAAGAGCGGTAAAGACAAAAAGCAGAGCCTCCATTTGATGAAAAGCAGCTTATGCGACATAAAGGATGGTAGACAGTATATCTATGGAGAGATTGCCACAAAGAATGCTGAGAACTTGCTAGTAAGGATAGCTCGGGGGGGGGGGGATGTTGTTAAAATGCCAAGATAGGAAAAAGTCCTAAGCAGTAGCTCTACTCATCATTAAACTACTATATTGAATCAGAATTATTGGTAAATTAAGTCTAATAACCATTTAAGACTTACTTTTGTTTCTTTTACATATATATCCCTTGTTATAGGCGCACCTTTCCCTGAACCACTTCCCATTTTGGCTGTTCATGCAAACGCATCTCTCATCTTTAAAACGGTATGACTCAGGATCAGCTGTGGGCTTTTCATTGTCCCAGTTGACAAAATCCAGTGCAGTGTTATCTTGCCATAGCCATTCTCCTATTTATTAAAATAAATAAATTACGTAATGGAATGGAAAACAGTAGAATAATAAGTGTGAGACAATATCAACAAAAACAACAATGTCAGTAGTAGTAGTAGTAGTAATAGTAGTTTGTACCCCTCCTATCTAACTGGGTTCCCCCAGTCACTCTGGGCGGCTTGTAACAAATTATAAAAACACAGTGAGACATCAAACATTAAAAACCGTCCCTATACAGAGCTGCCTTCAGATATGAAAATACGTTTTAAAACTAAACTGACTGCTTTGCCTCTCAAACATTTGCAGTTTTGAAAATGTGCAAGCTACCACCATTATCATATCAGAACACTGAATGCACTAATGATCTCAGTGATTTTTGGCAGCATTAACCCAACCCCAATGCAGTGGCGTAGCTATCCGCTTGGGTGCCTGGTGCGGCACACATGTCCTGCAGCTGGGAGCAGAGTGAGCTGCCATGGGGGCGGGGCAAGCCAAGGGAGGGCGGCTGCGTGGAGCCTCTCTGCAGCCTCCCGCTCAACTTTAGGGTGGCAGAGGCAGTGGGCAGACGCAAGCCCTGCACTGCTCAAAAAAGCAGTGCAGAGCTTTCAGGCAGTCCACCCGCCACCTCCCCATAGCTGTCAACGTTTCCCTTTTTTTAAGGGAAATCCCCTTATTCCAAATAGGATTCCTCTCAAGAAAAGGGAAAAGTTGACAGCTATGCACCTCCCCCTCAGGAGATACGCATGGTTCAGGCATGCTGCAGGCCCTATGCATGCTGCTCTAATGGCTAGGATGGAGGCTTCATAATTATGTAGCCCAATCTCTATTCAGTGGTGCCCTTTAATTGTGAATCTAGGAAGCAGAAGTTTGGAAACTAAATTAGAAATCAGAAAAATCTACCCTAGGGGTTTTAAGGGAATCCATGAATTAAGTTTGTAATGTGTACAATTTATTAGTGATGGCTACAGCTTTTTATATTGTAGGCTCTCACCCTGCCCTAATGGTCTTCAAAGGAGCAGGAACCAGGACTCCTGAGGAAGAGAGTTGGGGTTCCTTAAGGACAGCAGCAGCTTTGGAGACAGGAAAGGCAGTCTCAGGGTGGTTGGGTGCTGCATTAAGCTCAAAGGTTTGTAATGCTCTGCATAGTAAATGCATTAAATGCAAATCTTGGAATAAGTCATGTGAAAGCTTGCTGTGGAGTATGATAACTATCACTCCATTCATTCTTATCTTGGTCTAATCTAGCAAATGGGTCTGAAACATCCAAAGGTGCCTGTCTAGAGGCAGAAGGAATCCTTTCAGGTGCTTGCCTCTGGCTATTCTTAACAGAGGGTCTAGGTTAAAAAGGAGATGACGTTTGAAGTCCAGAAAGGACTTCAGCAGAGATATGGGACAATAATTCCTGTTTGATTTAGTTCAGCATATCTTCTGAGAGATAGTAAAGGTAAAGGGACCCCTGACCATTAGGTCCAGTCGTGACCGACTCTGGGGTTGCGTGCTCATCTCGCTCTATAGGCCGAGGGAGCCGGCGTTTGTCCACAGACAGCTTCCGGGTCATGTGGCCAGCATGACTAAGCCACTTCTGGAGAACCAGAGCAGCACACAGAAACGCCATTTACCTTCCCGCCGGAGCGGTACCTATTTATCTACTTGCACTTTGAGGTGCTTTCGAACTGCTAGATTGGCGGGCGCTCACCCCGTTGCGGGGATTCAAACCACCAACCTTCTGATCGGCAAGTCCTAGCTCTGTGGTTTAACCCACAGTGCCACCCGCGCCCCCTTCTGAGAGATAACAGAGCCTAAACCAAGTCTTATAAGGAGCACTTAAAGGAGCTGGGTGAAGGAATGATCACTGGGTGTGGAGCACACTTCCATCCTCAGACAAACCACAGCTGTCTAAACATCATGCCCTCTATCTAACCTTTTACTTTCTTAGTAGTCTGCCGTGCGTTGTCTGCGACCTTTGTCTCCTTCGTCATACATTGTTCAAGGGGAAAGTGACATGGTGGAAACAGTTGCCAAAATAACTTTGTATTACCCCTCAATCTCGGAATTGGAAGATGTGTAAAGGTCACAGTCCAAAATGTATCTGACTGGTTTTGTATTGTGCTAATAAAAAGAGCCTCGGCAGAGCTAGCTGGCAGCTTGCTTATGCACAGCTCACCTGCATTACCAACTCCTGCCTCATGTCCTTCACTGCAGCTGGGTATGTTTATATTCCCAATATGCCCAGAGGGACATCCGGGGCAGATAGCAGAGCAATAATCAAACTAAAAGGGATGTGATTAGGGACAGAGCTTAAAGTTTTGAAAGGAGGTTTGCTTCCTTTATTACCATTTACTATCTAGTTGAAATTCTTGTTGATTGCTATCCTTTAGATGCTCAAAGAACTTGACCAAGAAGACCTCTTTGGCATCTTTTTGGGGTAAATTGATTTTTTTGCCACATTTTATGTAGTTGCCCCCTTTCACATATAACCCTTTTATTATTCCCAGTGGAGTTTGGTTGGATGCAGGTATTTGAATTTCCAGACAGCTCTCTTCCATGGCTTGTGATAGGAGATGAGTAAAGAACGGGGGGGGGGGGGGAGAAATCATTTCAATTTTCAGGGGGCAATAAGATAGTGCACATGCCATGAAAGAACTCACAGAAAATTGGTGAATTTCCTGAATGCATGCCAAGCAGACTCAGAAATACAAGGTGATGTGAATTTGCTAGTACCATTTGCTTGCGCTAACAGTTATTCCTGCTGAGCTCTTTTACTTCCAAAAACCAAAACAAAAATGAAATGCCATATGTTTGAACATATTTTTTGTATTAATAATATATTATACATTAAATATTGAATGTTAAACAGTTACCATCGTTATTTCTGAACATTCCGATCCAATACTCATCACGAGATAAATGTTGAGCGTGATCCATCAAAAAATGCAGTTCAGCTAAATCTACTATCGAAGTCAAGGTGGCACCTAGGATACAGAAGAGGAGTAAAGTTAGCTCATTAAAACGTTGTCTTCCCCTTGAAAAATATGAGACTGCCTAACAGAGTATGACCATTGATTCACTGTGCAGTACTGGCAACAATATAAGGTTCTGGATACCTTACATAAAGTGTATATCTTTTTCTTTCAAATGATTGTAATTGCTATCCTATTGCATAATGTTTTCGTAGAAAAGAATCATCGTAACCTAGCTCCTTTCCCCAATAATAATAGTTAAGAAAAACATTTAAGGACACTGTATTTCACTGCGGAATGGTCACATTTTTGGTACCATTTTTTCTCCATTCCAAAAGGGTGTGTGTGCAACTATTACACAGGAAAATACAAAAGTGTGACCATTATGCGAAGGAAAAAATGGGGACAACAGCAGGTGGATCTGAGGAGCAGGGCCGATGGCATGGGGAGAGCGAGCACAAGCTGGAGACAAAATAACTGTTGTTATCGGGACCATGGGGAGAGAAAACACTTACGGAAAAAGACACTAGCATACCTTTATGTAAAAATGAAGCCCCTCCTTGTGAATATTAATAATAATAATAATAATAATAATAATAATAATAGTAGTAGTAGTAATAATAATAATAATAATAATAATAATAATAATAATAATATTACCCTGCCCATCTGGCAGGGCCTCCCCAGCCACTCTGGGCATATGTTCCATTGCCCACCCTACTGATGTGCAGCAGCATCGCTCATCTATCAGAATCTCTATGGTGAACAATAGTCACCGCTCTATACTTTGAATTGCAAGAGCGGAACAGCCATTCAAATTTAGACAGGAAGTTCCAGTAAGGAATGCCATGGGAGCAGCAAATGAGTGGTGACAGCAGTGCCTGTGGCCGGGCCTGCCGGTGCCTGCCGTATCTCCCCTCAGCCCACGTGTCCCAGCCATCCCCAGCATCGGTTCCCACTGAAACAGTGATTAAAAAGCAGCAGGAGGAAGGTGGGAAGAAACATTCCCACTCGCTCCACTCCCGCTAGGAGCTCATGGCCAAGCTGGCGAGATATGAGGGGAACAGGGGTGGCGGCAGCTGGAGGAGGAAAGGAAGAGGCCTGAGGCCTAGAGGAGCCTCAGAAGTAGTTACCCAGCGATTATTATGCAAGGAATGCTCTGGGACCATTTTGGGGGTCCAGAAAAAGGGATGCGACTATTATGCGGTGGTGACCATTATGTGGTGAAATGCGGTAATACTATCAAACATTTCTCTCATCTTATCTCACTATACGTGATAAAGCTATTTTAGCCATCTCACCCTTTGCTTTTTCCTCTAAGACTAATTGCAGTCGTTAACAGTCATCAACAGGTTTACCACACCTATCAGCCAACCACCCATTCCCACCACCCTTCTGAGTCATACCCCTCCCCTCCCTCTCACTATATATATAAGTGACTTCTGTTTCAATGTATCTGAAGAAGTGCATGCATACAAAAGCTCATACCAATAACAAACTTAGTTGGTCTCTAAGGTGCTACTGGAAGGATTTTTATTTTATTTAAAATAAATGTCATTTTTGCAAGTTAGATGGTTCACAAATCCTAACTCCAATACTTAAAACATATTTCACTCTGTATTTCTAACTGCACATAAAAGGAAAATAGCCACACAGTTCTTTAGTGTCAGCCCATTAACAGTATATGTTTGGTAATTTATTACATTTTCATCATACATTACCTCCAATGAGAGTTTACGATGAGACGCTGGGCTCATCATGTTTCCCAGTTTATCTTTGCAACTGAGATATACTAAGCTGAAAGGCCTATGGTAATCTAGTGAGCTTTCTGGGTGAGCAGGAATTTGAGCTTCTGCCTCTCTTGTCAAAGTCCAGGGCTAAAATCCCATATCTACATAGGCATCTATAAGTGCCATTAAACCCAATGAGACTTACTTCTGGAGAGAAGTATAGGAGAGAACTGCAGTGCAGGTTATCACCATACCACACGGGCTTTCCGTACTAACTAGAATGGAAAATTCATGTTGTGATCTAATTCAAAATGATACCCACCTAACTGAGCACATTTGAAGAAACCTGCTGTCCATTCATACCAACCAGAGTAGAATTGATAGCAATGAGCCCGAAAAGGTACCCAAGCTTTCCCATCTTCTTTTGATGCAGGGCATGTTCCTGGGAGCTGCGGCTCCTCAGTTGGGATTGTACCTATTACGGAGAACATATTTTTCTTTCAAAAAAGAGAACAGGCATCTTAGAAATCTATAAACACTAGCGATGTGCATAAGGTTTAGAGAAATCATGAAGCATGAAGCAAAGCACGATATCTCAGAGAGAACTTAGGCTCATAAATGTGAAATGGGATCTGTATGAATTTGCACATGTCAAAGCAGGGAACCCCCACTGTGCAATCCAGACATTTAAATGAACTGCTACAGACAGGTGCCTACTACAGTGGCAGGTTAAGTACTTAATTCGTTCCGGAGGTCCATTCTTAACCTGAAACTGTTCTTAACCTGAAGCACCACTTTGGCTAATGGGGCCTCCTGCTGCTGCTGCACCACCAGAGCACGATTCATGTTCTCATCCTGAAGCAAAGTTCTTAACCAATGGTAGCACTGGTACCACTGTAATGCCTTTAGCGCAGAGGTTTTCTACCTTTTTGAGTCCATGTCTCCACTGACCAACTACATTCTTTCTGTGGCAGCCCTGTGGGGGCTCAGGAGCCCAGTTATGTCACCCCTTGCCTGCAGAGCTGGCAGCCTCTCACCCTTTTTCGAACACCCTTGCGCAGTGTTCCCTCAGCCTCCTCTCCTCTCCCCTCTCTCCTTGGGAGTCCTCTGGGCAGCAGCTGCCAACATCCCTGTTCTCTGAGCCATCACCACGCCCTGTCCCCAAGAGAGGTGCCTCCTCATACCCCCACAGGGGCCTGGAAAGTGGGTGCCCCCAGGCTTAGTGGCCCAGTGGAGACTGGCCAAAGTTTAACGTGAGGTCAGCACCTTACCTTGGGAGGCAGCAGTGGCAGCACCTGGCCCTCAGCTCCCAGGCAGGCCTTGCACACAGCAAGCATAAGAAAGGCCAGCGCAGCGTCTGCCTGCCCAGCCTCACACTTGCCTGTCCACTCCCAACAGCAAGGGCGGGCACCTGCTGGACTGGCTGGCTGGGCTCCCTCACCCACTTGCTTGTTTACTTCGAGGCCGCCTCAGTTCCTGGCAACGCTCACCCCCTGGCCAGCACCAGAGGCACAATTCGCCTGGGGAGCTTGTAGCAGGGCTGCTGCAGCAAACAGCTGCACAAGCCTTTGGGAGGCAGAGACTTGAAAGGGCATCAGAAGAGGGAGGGAAGAAAAGAGGGACATTGACCAGTGATGCCTGCAACACCCCAGACCATCATCCAAGGCACCCCAGGGTGCCGTGACGCAATGGTTGAAAGCCACTGCTTTAGTGTACCAGGATGCCAGAGTCTGATGATGTCAGAAGGGAGAGCAAACACCAGAGCGAAGTGGTGACTAGGAGAGAGAGCTCTGTTGTGGTAGACAGGTCAAGCTTTTTAATCAGAGAAGATGGTTTTACATGGAAAGCCAATCCTTTAGTTTTTCAACCCTAAAATCTTAATATTTATTTTTATTTGTTTAATCAAAAACATATAATTCTGTAACATCTAGGAAGTAAAGAAACAAAGACAGTACAAGAGAATTTTAAATTGAACACATACACACCAAAGGGACAAATTTAGATTGTTGCATTCACAATTCCTGTCAAGAATAATAATAAAAAAATAGTATTGAAGGGTAGTAACATGTCATTTTTAGACATTTGCAAAAAAGACACGTATTTCCACCTATGGTGGGAGTGTAATCCTTTGGCAGCTTTTTGGAAGACAGTGTTTCCAGAAATTAATTTAATAACATAGAAAGGACTGATAGCAATTCCCTCACTGGCATTCCTGGGGATGGGCCAATTGAAGATGGGTTGAATAAAGAATTGATTCTGTATTTCTTGTTAGCTGCCAGGATGGTTATTGTTAAAAGAAAAAGTGGAAATATTTAGAAGGTTAAAAAATCAGCTTTAAAAGTACCTAGAAAATAGCCCCTGGACTGATAGCAGGTTTCTTACCCAGAGACTTCCATGTTTCCCATATTCAGGCCAATTTGTCCTCAAAACACTAGGGGAGATTAACTGATTCTTTTTTAATCCACCCGAACTGTAACAGCTGCCACTATCCTTCTGCAGTTATTGTTCTGCAATGTGATAGGATTCCTACCCTCAGGATGGTGAACCTTACCAACAAATTTCTGTCCCAAATAAACATAAAACAGTTGAGGGCATTTTCTCTCTCTCCCCTCATCCCATTTTTAAAAGCAAACTGTAATTAAGGTATTTAGCGTAAAAAACCCTGGACCAATTTGTTTATAATTTGGCAGACTTTATCCATGCTCTTACCATGCTGGCAAATGTCAGCCACTACTGTCATTTTTAAAATTCAGAATAGTGAACAGAAGTGAAGGTAGGGGGAAGAGAACTCCACCCCTCAAGCTGAATTGGACAGTCAGGGAATTGGCCTGAGCAGAATCAGGTGATTTTACAAAGCAACACCTAGAATCTGAAATACGCACCCACATGGTGTGTGTGTGTGTGTGTGTGTGTGTGTGTGTGTAGAAATAATGAGACACTTAGCCTCAATCTGGATGAAGATGGTTACTGTGGTCAGAATTATATATTCTGAAAGTAGAATAAATTTATTTAACAAGGCTCAGTTCACCATTTGATCAGTCTGCACGGTTTAGTAGAACACAATTTTGTTGTATCCTTAGTGGCAAGCCATATCCTTAAGCATGTGGTTAGAAAATCTGCTTCAGTATCAATCTCATTCAACGGTATTGAATAAGCATCAATGGAAATTATTTATAAGTATTGTTGTTATATTTTTCTACCCTTCCTCTCACAAGAGGGTAGGGCAGCTAATTACAAAGGTACAGCAGTAAAAAAACTCAAGGAGAAAGACCATTGGGTAAGGGTGATTTCAAAGCAGGAAAAAGATCCCCTACTTCGTTACCCCTCCTTCCTTTGGAAGCTAGTTGCAGTAAGTAAAGGTAAAGGGACCCCTGACCATTAAGTCCAGTCATGGCGGACTCTGGGGTTGCGGCGCTCATCTCGCTTTATTGGCCGAGGGAGCCAGCGTACAGCTTCCGGGTCATCTGGCAAACCAGAGTAGTGTACGGAAACGCCGTTTACCTTCCTGCCAGAGCGGTACCTATTTATCTACTTGCACTTTGACGTGCTTTCAAACTGCTAGGTTGGCAGGAGCAGGGACTGAACAACGGGAGTTCACCCCGTCGCGGGGATTCGAATCGCCGACCTTCTGATCAGCAAGTCCTAGGCTCTGTGGTTTAACCCACAGCGCCACCCGCGTCCCGTTAGTTGCAGTACTTGAGGCTTAATTGCTTATTGTAGCCTCCGTTCTATCTTTGTTTGTTTATTATTCTAACCTGATGGATTAAATAGTAACTTTTTACTCATTTATTCCTTACAAAATAGTCAAAAGTGCCAAGAGCACATATCTCAGTACTGTGCTCAAATGGAGACTTTATTGGAGTTAGAAAGTAATGTTCCACATGAAAACAGATACTTCCTTTGCTTACCAGTATACTGCTCACAGGCAGAAAAGTAGGTTTCATTGCAAGCTCCTGTTTTCCAATGACCCTCAAGGTCCATGAAGACACAGGCTGTTTTCTGCTTTGGTTCTTCAGGTGCCCAATTAGTATATGCCAGTCTTCGGTTGTTTATCCACGTGTAGCGCCCACCAGTCTAAAATCCAAATGCACATGGAACAACACATGCTGGTTTAGAAAAGTCTTTGTTTCCCACAACATGAATTCTGTATCATTTATTTTCCCCTTTTATTTCACCTGCACATACACTCAATAGAATCAGAGAATTACATAGAGTTGGAAGAGGCCCAAAGGCTCAGCTAGCCCAACCCCTGCAATGCAGAAATCACAGCTGATTTCTCCTACCCTCCAGAGCAAGAAAACAAGCTTGCCCCACCCTTTCCGTGTGACAGCCCTTTGGATATCTGAAGATGGCTATCATATCACCTCTCAGTCTTCTCTCCTCCAGGCTAAACATACCCAACTCTCTAAATTGTTTCTCATAAGATATGGTTCCAGGCCCTTGATCCTCTTGGTCACCCTCCTCTGCCCATGTTCCAGCTTGTCAATATCCTTCTTAAACTGTGGTGTTATTCCATCACTGGTATCCCATCTGAATTGATTTCCACACAAGAGCCTCAAACTTGGCTTGGTTGGCCAAGTTCTTACCATATTGCTATTTAGACCAATCCACACAGGTTCTCCATATTTCAACACCCACAGCCATAGGAATGATTGAATGTAGGGATTCCAAATGCTGGCAAGCTCTGAGTGTTCTGAACTACATTTTTTCCTAGCCTCTTCCCAAGTCATATTGGGAGCAATGAAAGAGTAGCTGCTGTTCCCAAAAGGGATATGGCGAAAGGATGGAGTCATTGTTTCGGGCTGTGATAATGCAGGATCTATAGGAAAGCAATCAAGAGAAAAGACAAAGTCCAGATTAGACTTTATATGTTACAAATATTTTATTTCACTGGATACTGAAATTTTGTAATATTGTTATCACATACATTTTAATATCTCAAAGTTACTAAAAATTGGCAATGAAACATTTAAAAACCTTGAAAATCAACATTTTAAATGTCAACAAAAACATTCTAGTTCTAGTTCAAGATGACACAGATAAGGCATCAAAATATATTTCCTTTATAGTCTCAATAGAAGCACACCAAATTCCCAACATGTAGTCAACAGGCCCCTTTGAAACACATTCATTTCTTCACAGAGACTTCAAGAAACTATTCTTCAGTTAGCTTCCTATAATAATTCAAGGTGGGTTCAAGAAATATACTTAGGAGGACAGCTGTACACATGGAGTTCTGTTCTTCTGGTCAAATGAACTTGCACAGATTATGGGAGAATCCTGTCATGTTGAATATGGTTAGATATTATGACACAGAAATAGAACTCAATTTATGCCTCTTTCAGTCCTATTTCAGGGGTGAAAAGCCAAGTTATATCTCAGCAGGTGCACATCTGAGGCTCTCTCTCATAAGAGTTCATTTCTATGCACCTATAAGATATAGTTGTCACAACTGCACTTTTTCTTTATACGGCTCAGTGTTGAATCTCTAATACAAAGACAGGTGGCCATCTAATTTTTATTTATGAACAAAATGATATGACATAGAAAACTGCCTTTGGTCTCCATAAGTCAATCTGATTTACATATTATTTTAATAATAATAATAATAACTTTTTATTTATATCCCGCCCTCCCCAGCTGAAACCGGGCTCAGGGCGGCTAACAACAATAAAATAGTGCAACATTCTAAAAACATTTCATTATAAAAATTAATTAAAATCAAATTGATGGCAACCATTAAGCTAAAGTTCTGTGAAGATTGCCAAAGGAGGGAGTCAGGCTGCACCTTGATCAAAGGCCTGGTGGAACAGCTCTGTCTTGCAGGCCCTGCGGAAAGATGTCAAGTCCCGCAGGGCCCTAGTCTCTTGTGACAGAGCGTTCCACCAGATTGGAGCCACAGCCGAAAAAGCCCTTGCTCTAGTTGAGGCCAGCCTAACCTCTCTGTGGCCTGGGACCTTCAGGATGTTTTTATTTGAAGACCGTAAGTTCCTCTGTGGGACATACCAGGAGAGGCGGTCCCGTAGGTACGAGGGTCCTAGGCCGTATAGGGTTTTAAAGGTTAAAACCAGCACCTTAAACCTGATCCTGTACTCCACCAGGAGCCAGTGCAGCTGGTATAGCACTGGGTGAATTTTCTGTTACTTTTCTTCCCAAAACATCTGGAGGGCCATGTTTGGGGGTGCCTGTCATAGGGTGAACCTTAATCCAAGTTCAACCAAGCCAAAAAGAAAAAAATCAGCAGTCTGACTGGTTGATTCAGGATACATATCCAATGCCTACGCCAAAAACTGCTTACACCTGTAATCAATAATCAACTTGCAAACATCTGTAATCAATAAAGTTAAAATGTACCAGTGTTTCTTTGGCAGATGTAGCTTTTCCTGTCAGAACATGGTCCATTTCTCCACTTTCCTGCCTTCGGTAGAGGCTCACGCATAATAAAAACACAGTCTCCCTAAGGAATAAAAACACTTACGTTGTGTAGGGAGCAATCCTTTTGTCATAGATTTTTCTTAAGAGCCCTCCTTTTGTACTTCTCAAACTAGATGAAAACAGCATCCTATCTTTTTAGAAATAAGTTTGCAGATGGATAGTTCTCATCACTGATAGCTCTCATCACTCATCACTTCTCATCACTGTCTTGCCCAACCCAGCCAAGAAACAGCCTCCACCACTGAATTAAATATCTAAGGAGGGGCTGGCCCCATTGTATCCTGGGATCAAAGGGAGTTAGTGGAGTCCAGCAAACACCCTGAGATTGCTGCAACTAAGGGTGCCTGTGAATTCACGATACCTGATGAAAGCTAATAGATCATACAACTCAACACAGTCCAGACTACACAATTGCTTGTGTGATTCCAGGATCAGATGGTGCCAAGACCACATCAGACCCTAGGCTAAAGGTGCACTGCATGTCTGGCAACACAAGGCCTCCCATCTCTGCACCCTACTCAGGGGTAGGCATCTTTTAATGATGCATGCTCTGGATGAGGGCCCTGTTGAAGTTTACAGGAAGTAGGGTAGTCAGCAGGGCCGGCTATAAAACTGCTCACATGATGCCTGACTCTTCCTGATACAATACTGTTTCCAACAAGCAGCTTGGCTTGAAACACTCTTCCTGCCGGACAATTCATTCACCTCACCTTTAAGTTCAAGTCTTGGCAGAAATAGTACATTACCACTGAGTACCCAGTGTGATAAATTTCTGCACAAGCTCCTCCACAAGAAGGAGTCCATGTATCAGAGTGAGGATTCAGGACACTTCCTGAGAACTAGTCTTGGAAAAAAAATAGCAGCCAGGCTTAAATGTAGAGTTTAAATGTAGCGGGGGGGGGGGCAGCTGGTTAATCACCTGATGCCACAATGACATCTGGAGTCAAGGTACTTGAAAGTCAGCTGATTGCCAGGATTTCAACATGTAGTGCTTCAGAAGTCCATCCTCCTTTCTTCCTGCTCTAATGACACCAGGCAATTGGCATGTGGCCATAGCCTTGGCAGAAGATTGACCACAGCTTTTTAAGGAAAGGGTTGTCAGGTGTGAGCATCAAAGTAGAGCAGTAACTCTACCTAGACAGTGGGTGGTATTTTAATAACTCATCCCACCAGCACACTGACAGGACAATATTTTAAATGCTACATTAGAAGCCATCTCAGATTCATGCAACTTTCTCAGCATGTTTCTGAATCCTTGTAAGACCTAATATAAGTGATTGCTATTTGAGAAAGATGTGGCAGCACCTACCGATCTGAAGATCAAGGAAAGTGTGTACGGAAATGGGTGAGATGCCCTTCAGAATGTCTGAATTCCCCAACTCAGTAGGGAATGTACAATTGAAACGAATGGCAATGCTTCAGTAGGTTTTGGGGAGGAAGGTGTTAACTCTAACTAGGAAACTAAACATTGACAGATTATCTTCAAATCTTTCATCCACTGGCAGAATGCAAACAGAATAAAAATGTCCAGAGAGAGCTGAGGGGAAGTTTCCAACCCTCCAGACCGAATTTAATTGACACAGTTAAAGCAACAGGCCTTATTTGGCATATAAGTTGTTTCACACTAACTTCTACAGAGGCTCTTCAGAATCTGTTTACAACTCTACTGCCTACTTTTGCTAAAAATGTAAAGGTACCCCTGACCATTAGGTCCAGTTGCGGACAACTCTGAGGTTGTGGCGCTCATCTTGCTTTACTGGCCGAGGGAACCGGCCTACAACTTCCGGGTCATGTGGCCAGCATGACTAAGCCGCTTCTGGCGAACCAGAGCAGTGCATGGAAACGCCGTTTACCTTCCCGCCAGAGCAGTACCTATTTATCTACTTGCACTTTGAGGTGCTTTCGAACTGCTAGGTAGGCAGGAACAGGGACCAAGCAACGGGAGCTCACCCCGTCGCGGGGATTCGAACCAACAACCTTCTGATCGTCAAGCCCAAGAGGCTCAGTGGTTTAGACCACAGCACCACCCACGTCCCTGCCTATTTTTGATACTTCAGCACTAAAAGATAAACTAAGTAGATGCCCCTCAAAGTAGGTGGGGAGGGGGAAGAGAGATATATATAAATGGGGTGCTAATGCTGAGAAGGCATTACAATAATAGAATGTAGGATACATTTCTCATCCTGGGGGAGGGGGAGAGATGAAAGCCTTTGCAGGCAGGACTTACATTGTAATTGGGAAAATATGGGGCCCAGTTTGTAAAGTAGACTCCACTTCCACTTGTCCATACAAATCTGTAACTAGAACTACAATCATTCAGTCCAATCCAAGGGTCAGTTGCAGCACTTTGTAATTGCACCATAAGGAATGCTAAAAAACAAAAAAATGACTAAAACATAAAAATTTCACCATGGTGGATTTCACCACCATGACCAATAAGTAATCAATACCATGAACTGATATATTTTGTATACAAAAAACCTATAGTTTGATTAATCCAGGAGTTTTAAACATGTTTTAAAGGCAATGACTGCACCTTGTGTTTCTTTGTTTGGTATGCTAGCCAGATTTCCTCCAGATTCTTTGCAATCAAGTCGTGCTTCGTGCCAGTTTTTCCTCTCTTCTTCATTCAAACCTAATAGTTTGAAGCACTATGAAGAAAGATAAAGAGCTGTGATATCCACTTTCTTTTAGAAATAAATGTCAGAAAACTAATGATTGAAAACTGCATTTTATTGCTTTTAATTTGATGCTTTGGATCATGTCATTGCCTTTTAAATGTTTTGGTATTGTTTTTTCTACAGCCAGCTCTGCTATGCAACAAGATGAGATTGCCCGCGTCAGATGAAAGAACGCCTACACTTTTCAAATTGTAGGAGCAGTATAGGAGGGAAGCATTTGAGCTTCTCTTTGAGAAGAAAATAACCTGTCCCCCCCCCCAAAGTGTCATTTAATAAAAATTAACATAACCAAATTCTGAAAATTTAGTGTGAATACCATTTAACTGCTCTTTTGGGTAGCTGATACATAACCAAACTTTAAGAATACCACCTTTTATTTTAAAATCTGGCACTTCTATTTTGCAGCACAGCAGTCCTTTTCAGTCCTTATAGACATGGGGGCGGCGGAAGCGGGGGGGGGGCGAGGCGGGGAGAGATGTGTAATCATGATGGGAGGTTTAACCCCTAAGCTACGTGCACATTCATTTTAACCTCTATAAAGAGCCCTTACATAGAACTGTGGACGTGGAGAGCAATCACTGCATACTCAAAAGCCCTGGGAAAACATTCACTGTATGTGCTATAATAACTGAAAAGGGGTAATATACCAGTATATTTGAAATCACTTTCTTAGTTACCTTTTTATCAAAGAAAAGCCAGCCATCTGCACAGCCTCCAACAGGTGCAGGCATTGTGGGAGCAGCAGCTGAACGGACAGAACTCTTATCCCTTTCGCAGATGAATCTTTTCTCAGCACCACAGTTTATGTCATTCCATAAGCCTGAATAGAGAAGTTTTGTGTTGATCAGTAAGATTAAATCACTCCCAAATGAAAAATAATCAACAGCCGTTCAAGGATGCATTACAAATAAAGTCTTGACAGCAACTACTACTACTGTACTGGAAATAGAGCTTGCAGGTCAACACACTGCCCTTGATTGTTGTGGTATATATACCAATTATGCCAGTACACAATCTGAAGGCACATGGTACAACAACTTTTCTGAACTTAAGCTGGTCTCAGTCTGATCAATGTGCTTCAAAGGGAGGCTGTCCATGAACTCTATGTTGCATAAGTTCCATGGATAAATGTAAAAATAATGTAAATGTAAAAATAAAATACAGTGGTACCTCTGGTTACATACTTAATTCGTTCCAAAGGTCCATTCTTAACCAGAAACTGTTCTTAACCTGAAGCACCACTTTAGCTAATGGGGCCTCCCACTGCTGCCATGCCACCAGAGCACGATTTCTGTTCTCATTCTGAAGCTAAGTTCTTAACCCGAGGTACTATTTCTGAGTTAGCGGAGTCTGTAACCTGAAGCGTATGTAACCTGAAGCATATGTAACCCGAGGTACCACTGTAAAATAAGCAGTTCTTCACAATTTGAACTACTTACAGTTCCAATGTTATTAAAAATAAGCAATCTTTAATGTATATATCTGTTTAGCATCTCTCCAAATCTCTTTTGTTGTATACACTTGCTGATGTGATACAAATATAATGCCCATCCATAATCCATAATGGACATGGACATAGCCTCAAGTGTGCTTTAAAACGTTTAAATATCCTGTCATGTTAAGTACAATTGTTTCATTGTACATCGAAATTTAAAATAACTCTGTATAACTCTCTGTGTGTACTGCTAAAAGCATAGCATAGTATGGGAAGTTCCATTGAACTAAACAAGACCAGCAGAGTGCCTAAAAAGTTGATAATTAACTGAGAATGTATCTCTGCTAGCTCTGTCAGGTGTTTAACTTAGATCACATGAGGTATTCAGTTACAAGGCACCATTTTGGGTCTTTGGTTCTCTAAAAGCAGCCGGAGAAAAAGACCTGCTAATGATTATTTCCAGATTATTTCCAGCCTCGGGCTAATGGAGTCGGTGTTTGGAGAGAAACTTTGTTTTTAGCTCTGAATAGAAGAAATTCATATCTCTAAGATTTAATATGTGTGCTGGGACCAGTGTGTAGTAGTTAACTATATATAAATTAATTTTTGTGCCACTATCAGGCACACACATTCTCAGATTTTTTTAAAAGAATGATAATATTTTATTCTACTTGCCTGTTCCATAATACATGAGGACACAATTTTCATCCTCATTTGAAAAGTTGGGTTCATTGGGTGCCCAGGCTTCATAGGTAACTGGAGTTCCATTCAACCAGCTAGAGAAAATGATATGACAGTATTGGACAGAACAAAGTCATAGCTTTTTCATTTATACTGCATATTTTTAAAATGGTTTTCAGGTTTTTTTGGAGCTCCGTGGCCAAAGAACACCAAGCTAATAAAACGGTTTAGCTGTTGACCTTAGTGTTCTATCAGACAGCGCTGTCAGATTTTCTTTTTGAGGAAACAACATTAAATATATCCAGCAGTATTGCTGAAATAATGGAGCCAAAATGGCTCAGAAAAAAATCATTATCTTTAAAGATTGAGATGCTATTAAAGCAGAGCAAATTGCCTGTTACTTTCCTTAATATCATTTTTTATCACCACGAGGTTATTTGGATTTTATGCCTGAGGCAAGCAAACTTTTTCTTTAAGATAATGCATAAAATAATATTAATAGATAACATTATCTTAATTATGAAGCTTAACAAAATTTGTGATTAAGCTATCCACTTCTTGTCAGTGATTATGAACCATAAACTGTCCATAGAAGAAAAGGCAGTGGGGTGCACTGATTCAAATCAGGGCATTAAAAAAAACACCCAAGCATTAAATCAAGTGCCTAATTGATATGTCTTCAGGGGTGTCAACTTGAATAAGACATTGGGGGAGGGCAGGTAAGCCCTGCCTCATATAATACATTATATGATGTGGTGCGCACACAACATTTGAAGGCAATGCCCATCTACTTTTTTTGGGGGGGGGGGTCCCAGCTCCCTCAAATATTTTATTGTGGGGGCCAAAACCCCATGGCCCTTAGAAGATGGCTTCTATATACGTCTGCATATATTTCCGAAGCAATAGTGATCAAAAGATCTAACTGGTTCTTCATTTACATAGAAAGTTTCCTCTTAATGCCCAGATGGAGGGGCAGCACTGAGGGAGAAGTGAAGGTGGCTTGTGGCGGTGGTGGTGTGGTGGGGAGAAGTAAGGTCGGCCATGCCTTCTTTTTGCTCCTTAGTTGGCTGGAATGGAGGAAAGGATGGATGTTCCAGGTGTGGGAGAAAGTGACAACTATAAGCCAGGATTTGTTCTCAGTCTCTTCTAGTGGCATCATAAAGGGCAGCCATTGGGAGAGAGAGACTGTCTTTGCTTCAATATTCAGGGTGTGGCTGGGAGCAGAGCAAAATAGGAGCAAGAAATAAGGACACATTACATCCAAGCTATATACAACATCTAGGATTCAGGCAGATAGGGCAGTGCCCTCTTCCTCAACGGATAAAGAAGGCATTTATTTATTTTACATGTATACAGCACACCCTGTGTTGTAGGCAGAGAGAGATTTTACTTTCTTGGGCTCCATGATCACTGCAGATGGTGACAGCAGTCACGAAATTAAAAGACGCCTGCTCCTTGAGAGAAAGGCGATGGCAAACCTAGACAGCATCTTAAAAAGCAGAGTCATCACTTTACCAACAAAGGTCCATATAGTTAAAGCCGTGGTTTTCCCAGTAGTGATGTATGGAAGTGAGAGCTGGACCATAAAGAAGGCTGATCGCCGAAGAATTGATGCTTTTGAACTATGGTGCTGGAGGAGACTCTTGAGAGTCCCATGGACTGCAAGAAGATCAAACCCATCCATTCTGAAGGAAATCAGCCCTGAGTGCTCACTGGAAGGACAGATCGTGAAGCTGAGGCTCCAATACTTTGGCCACCTCATGAGAAGAGAAGACTCCCTGGAAAAG
Source organism: Podarcis cretensis (assembly GCF_951804945.1). NCBI lineage: Eukaryota > Metazoa > Chordata > Lepidosauria > Squamata > Lacertidae > Podarcis > Podarcis cretensis. The sequence continues at coordinate 24,895,443 of NC_137181.1, forward strand.
ACCCTGATGTTGGGAAAGATGGAGGGCACAAGGAGAAGGGGACGACAGAGGACGAGATGGTTGGACAGTATTCTCGAAGCTACAAACATGCGTCTGACCAAACTGCGGGAGGCAGTGGAAGACAGGAGTGCCTGGCGTGCTCTGGTCCATGGGGTCACAAAGAGTCGGACACGACTAAATGACTAAACAACAATAGAGCACACCACCTTTTCCTCTGTGAAGCTCAAGATGGTGTACATAGTTCTCCCTTCTCTGTTTTATCATGACAACAACCTAGTGAGATGCACTGGGCTGAGAAATAGTGACTGGCCCACTGAGTTTCATGGCTGAGAGGAGATTCAGCTCTGGCCTCCAAGCCCATAGTCCAGGCATAGGCAAACTCCAGCCCTCCAGATGTTTGGGACTACAATTTCCATCATCCCTGACCACTGGTCCTGTTAGCTAGGGATGATGGGAATTGTAGTCCCAAACATCTGGAGGGCTGGAGTTTGCCTATGCCTACCATAGTCCAACACTCCAACCATTGCACCATACCAGTTACAAGGAGAAAGGAGTGCTGTGCCCTCAGAAGGCTTGGAGGAAATAGATGACCCTGGGGGTTCCTTTCCAACTCTACAATTCTACAATTCCATGATTCTAGAGCACAGTAAGTTTGTCATTGGGAAGGTGGTGCCTGAAGTTTTAATAAAGTTGGGAGAGACAAAGGAGTTGTGGCAGCATAATAAATTTTAAGAATGTATTTTTACATTGTTGTAACCTACCTGGGGACCTTATGGTGGAGGTATGCAATAAGTAAGTAAGTAAGTAAATCATAGAAGGTATATTTTGAGATCTGTTAGACCCAGTGCTGAGTCAGAGCAGAGAGGGGGGAAGGTTTAAAAAAGGTTAAGGACCCCTGGATGGTTAAGTCCAGTCAAAGGTGACTATGGGTGTGGCACTCATCTTGCTTTTCAGGCGAAGGGAGCCGGTGTTTGTCCACAGACAGCTTTCTGGGTCATGTGGCCAGCATGACTAAACCACTTCTGGTGTAATGGAGCACAGTGATGAGTGGAAGAGTGCACAGAAACACTGTTTACCTTCTCACCACAGCGGTACCTATTTATCTACTTGCAAAGGCATGCTTTCGAACAGCTAGGTTGGCCGAAGTTGGGACAGAGCAATGAGAACTCAACACTGTCACGTGGATTTGAACCGCCGACCTTCCACTCGGCAAGTCCAAGAGGCTCAGTGGTTTAGACCACAGTGCTACCCACGTGCCTTCTAGGCAAAGGAAGGTTATCCAGTGATGAAAATGACAACTGCTATTTTGGGCACAAGAACTAAAAATCTGATTTCCACTTTTTGTTTGTTTGTTTGTTTACTTGTGTTTACTTACCGGTAACTTTTTTCAAAATCCACAGTTAAACCAATATAATGGTCATAATGACTGCCATAAAGCTGATTCTACAACATACAAAGAAAAATGGGAAGTAAATGCAACAATAAAGCAATCACATATTCTCCAGGGCAAGATAATTCAGCTGTCCCATAGGAAGTGCAGAATCAGGCAAGACAGAAAGAGGTTTGTAATTACGAACATAGCATGTCCATGCTGTTTAAAAATAAAATTAAAGCTTTTCAATTAAAACAAATTAAAACCTGTCAGTTACAATGAGGGTAAGCACAGAAGAAAGTTAAAAAAAAATGTTTCAATTTTAGCTGGTTATTTGAAGATTTCTATTTTCTATATAACTCAGTAACATTGCACCCCACTCCACCAGCTTCCAGGCCATAATATAGCACAGTGTTTACCTGGTCTGTTGTTCATTTAGTGAATTTGTAATTCTTAGTGAAGACAAAGAAGAGGAAAAGTAACAAATGAAATAAAAGGAGAAAATAAAGAGGAAAGAACTAATAAATAATAATAATAATAATAAGAAGAAGAAGAAGAAGAAGAAGAAGAAGAAGAAGAAGAAGTTTTTAAATTTATATTCCGCCCATCTTGCTGGGTTTCCCTAGCCACTCTGGGAGGCTTACAACATATATAAAATCACAACAAAGCATCAAACACTGGAAAACAAAATATCCTATATGAGCCACAAACCAACCAACAAATCAATAGAAACCAACAGCAGCAGCAATAATAAGCAGTTTACAGTTATACCCAAATTAAAATAACCACCAACCAACTAAACATTTAACCAACTAGAAGAGGGAAGGGATAAGAAGGGGCTAGAAGTTTTCATAATGGGTGAAGAGAAAGGTAGAAAGGGTGGTTGGGCAGGTGAAGACAGAAGGTGAAACTCTGAGTGATAAGCCCACCATGCTTTCATGAGAGGCCCCATAGAATCTACTGAGAAATTTCTGCTCTTCCCAAACATTTGATAGCCTATTACCAGAACCATCAAGTTTCTTAGAAAATGATTTCTGCATGGCATTTTTAACTTTGGTGGAATTAAAATTACATGCTTAGTCACAAAAATAAATACTGAAACAACTATTTTTAGGCTTTGAAAGAACCCGGTGTGCTGGAAAGTAGTTCAACATAGCCACAGAAAATGCCAGGTCCAACAGGAATGGAAAATATAACTTCTTGTGAGACCTAACAAGAGGAGCATAATCAGAAACTGTTTGATGGGCACTGTACCTCACTTCCTGTTAAATTTCTTCTCATGTGGTTGGACGGATTGAGATAAGTGCCAGCACAAGCAATGCCTGGAAAGTCTAGTACTAGATTTGGCATTTATCACACAACCTGGTGAGCCCTTTCAGGAATCCTATTTCTATACCTGTGTAGACCCCTGATCACATGGAAACTATTATCAGCATATTGCTGTGGTCGTGAATCATGCCCAAATTGTAACAATTATTTGGGGGGTGGGGTGATGGTGAGTGGAATGTATGTAGATTTCTATTTGGCAAGTCTCACTTCCCCATCAGTGCCTTGTTTTACAATGGAAGCATATGACCACAAAGGCTCAAATTAGGTCTTTTAGGCTGCAATCTTCTACAGACTTATTCGAAAGTAAGACCCATTGAAGTCAAGAGACTTACTTCTCCACAGACATGAATAGGACTGCACTAATTATCTCTGCAAGCTTCGGTGACATCATGCAGAAGAAAATGTTCATCAGGCAACAAAATGGCTATTATCAAACAATGTATCTGGCTCTTTTTAAAACCCAGCTATATTTGATTAAGAAAGCATATGTTCCATATATTTCTTACGTATTTCCACAAAAACTGTCTTTCAGTTTCACTTTCAATGACCACAAGATCTGCATGTTGCTTCTTGCAGAATTCCCATGCTCTTTCTGCAGATGAACTTGCATTGCTGAAATAGTACTCGCTCTCATTATACAAAATCCAGCCATTTTCAATTCTTGTAAATTTATATTCTGCAAAAGAAAGCATATTTTTATTTATTTGATTTAAAATATTTCTCAGCTACCTTTCATCAAAAGATTTTGAAGAGGTATATAAACATGTGAATAACATTAATTCACACAACAAGTGGTCTAGCTAAGCAACTTCAGTGATCTTAATGAGGACCCTCCTACTTTAGACAGATACATTATTTCAGTTTTGAAACTGATTTTCTTGGCCTTTTCAGTCTGGGTTTCGGACCAGATATGAAACAGAATCAGCCTTCATCCCCATGATGGGCGATCTTTTTGTGGAGAAGGGCAGTGGGGTTGTGACATCATCACTCTTGAACTTAATTCAGTGGGACTTAATTCTGGGTAGACATACATAGTACAGTCGTAGCTTAGTTGCAGAATGGAATGTGTTCCGGGAGTCCATTCGGCTTCCGGAACCATTTGAAAACCAAGGCATGGCTTACGATTGGCTGCAGGAGCTTCCTTCAGCCAGTTGGAAGTTGGGGAAGCCGCACCAGACATTCGACTTCCAAAAATCATTGGAAAACCAGAACATTCACTTCCGTATTGCGATTGTTCGGGAGCCAAAATGTTCAGCAACTAAGCCTTTCGAATTCCAAGGTACGACTTTACTGAGATAACATCTCTCTTGCTCTCACTCACACTCAGTAGTTGCCTAGTACAACTAAACTTCAGGCAGGCAGGTGGTTCTTCTGAAGCTGGAGAACCACATTCTGCCAGTGTGTGTCCTAATTTGTGTGTATCAAGCTGTTAAATTGTGCACCGGCAGTGCAGCCTGAAAAAAAAGTGGAGGGACAATCCTACATTCCAAAGTGGTACAATCTTCTTAGCCTAGCCAATGAAAATGCAAAAATAATAAAGGGGCGTGGGAGGAGAAGGATAAACTCAAGTTATAAGAATATGATGTACAGCAGCTAAGGAGATCTGACACTCAGGAACATAGGGGGTGCCTAAGCCAAACCACTGGTCCTAACTGAGTACTGTCAACACCCCCAGGCTGTAATCTCCAGGGTTTCAGTCAGGGATGTCTACCAGTCCTACCTGGAGATATGGAGGACCTGGGACCTCCCTCATGCAAATCAGATGCTCTGTCACTAAGATACAGTCCCTCGCCAATTATATGTAATCCAGGCAAGCAAGCCCAGGTTAGGAAGCAGCTGCTGCTGGCTCCTGACAGAATTTCCAATGGATGAAAAGAAACTGGTGGGGTGGCTCCTTTCTCACTTTCCCTGGGGCTACTTAAACTTGTGTGACCTGAGGGAAGGCAGAATTGAACAAGCCCAAGCCAGGGAGCACCTGCATCTTTGGCAGAACCATCAATGGTCCAAGAGAGCTGATAATGCAGCCCCAGCCCCACTTTCCATGGTGCTGCTTAAAAGAGGCATGCATGACACAAGGAAAGGTGGAATCACCCAACATACCAAAACCATCGACTGGATCTTTTTTCACTGTTACACCTGAAAAACAAAACACATTAATTATAATGGACCCTAGTGTAATTTCTATTTTCTTACATCGTTTCATATTGCAAACAGGAGTACATAAAAATTAAAGTGCCATTTATAGCATATGACATTTCTGTAATTCTGACGCAAAGGTAATGACATAATGCGACAGAACAATCAGTGGCTTCTGTATTCACCAAGAATTTGATGCACTAGATCTCTCATTCTCATCAAAATGGAACACGGGAATCCTCACTTACACTGGGGTTTTGTTCCCGGCTACCGTATGCGTCGCTGGGATGAACATGAGTGGGGATTTCCCTGTTCTGCCCACACCTTGTACTGTTCCTGCCCCTTTTGGTGCCAAAAAGGGCACACATGTCAGTGGGAGCATGCATGCTAATCACGCGCAAATGGGGAGACACCTGTACTTCATATCTCATAATATGAAAGCCAAGGATCTGAAATCTGCAACATTCTTAATGACGGCTGAATGTATTTCACATTATTATTTCCTCCTCTGAAAAGTTAGGCATGTAATAAAAATGTTAAAATGCCAGGTTTCAGTAGAGCAGCATAAAGCCTGTTCACTTTGCTTAATGAACTAGTGTTAGATTAAAAGGGTACCTTACCTCTCTTTATTTGGCAAACCCAATTCTTAAAATGTTCACACCAGTCAGAACTCTGCCACGAATCATAGACATACATGGCTCTGCATCCCGTGTCTTCATGGTAACGATCACTAAGATAAAAATTCCTTTCAAAGTCTACCTACAGTGGGAATAAAGATTTGTTACTGTTTCCAAAACAACAACAACAACAACAACAACAACAACAACAAACTTTAGCGGTAATATACAGAAAAGGAGACAGACTTATGTTGCAGTCTTTGAAAGATTTGTACACATGTGTGCATGTGCATATGTAGAGAGAGAGATGGGCTGTCATTTGTTTATTAATAGTGTGTTGATCCTATAGGTTATTATAAAGAATCAGTTCAGGTCACTGTAAGTTATCTAGATGACTGGCCCTGTGGCCCATGCCTTTGGCTTTCTAACTACAAGCGAGTTGAGGGAGGGCCCCCCACCCATTTTTCCTCTAATGCCAAACCACTTCCTTTGTTACTGGGATGGCCAGTTACCTTACCAAGAAGCTAGCCTGGCTGTTCCAGGAATCTGAATCATTGCTTAGATTTTAACACTTGTTGGTTCCAGGAATGCCGCCTACCTGCCCACATACTCAAAACAACATAAACCAGGCAGTCAATGTGTGCTCTCCTGCTCCAGTATCCTTGTTTTTGAAATAAAAAATGTTCATTTAAACATATAAAAACAAATCTAATCCAACCAGACAAGCAGCAACTCTTCAGCACTGGTGGAAGAAGAGGTGGGAGCGCATTACCCCCAGCAGTGCAATCCTAGTGGGGTGCCCACCTGACCCGTGCTGGGCGCTGCACCCGCAGGCGGCGTGCCACGGCCCCAGGATGCATGCCACGCTCCTCTGGGCAGTGCACCATGCTCCGGGACGCGTGCCATGCCCCCAGGATGTCAGCCAGCCACGCCCCCGTCTGCTCTCCACCCCCCATTGCTGGAGCATGAAGCTCCACCACTGCTTTGTAGTAACTGCCGTAAGTGTTGAATCTAAAAATGAGATTACAAGCAAATCATGTTTATAATAACTGAAATTTCCAGTGACTTAAAATCGAAAACACTGCTATGGGATCTGTCAATGTTCAGTTTGAGAGTAAGAGGTCATTTACTTACAGGAGATCCATCACTCCAAGTATATCCTTTATTGGGTGCCAACTCACTGAAACCAGTCCAATAATAACCATGATTTTTCCTAATTCTAAAATATATAACAATAAATATACAGAGATCAGAAAATTGCAAACAGAGTATGGATGTAGATACAGTTGGTGTTTTAAACTTCATGGTACAGACCACTCCCCATTTACACAAGGGATACATTCCAAGGCACCATACCTTTAAGTAAAACCATGTTATTGAACACCATTGAAAAATCCTGTAAACACCCTCCAAAACCTCTGGGAACCCTTTTTTTAAATAAAAATAGCAGACCACTGAACTCTGCCACAATTGCTCCCTCCAAACCTACATTCTCAAACTCCAACTCTCTACTGGCCTCAAAGGTCAATGCAAAGGCTGCTGAGATTGCTCTTGGAAAAGCTAATGAGAATGCTGTGTGCTGTTTTTGTGTCTTTTTTTGCAGTTTTTGCACTCTTTGGGGCTGTTTTTGTGCTTTGTCGTGCCACTTGCGGGTTTGCAGCAGTGTGTGCAAATGGGAAGTTGTCTGTATTGGGACTAGCTTGATATTCTTTAGAAAAATAGCATAAATGAATCTATCACCAGTTCATACATTTAATTTTTGGTACAGTATCAGATTTCTGGAGCGGGTGTACTGTTTGGAGCAGGAACTGTGTGTGTCTAACTTCTGCTCACATGGTCAATTCTTAAGCACACCTGGATTTCAAACTAAGTTATTGGTTCTGTATAGGTGACCACATTATAATCCAGGTGTCCCCAATCCTCTGCGGCCCATGAGTTCATTTATACATTTGTTAAAACTTTCTCCCTTTGCTTCCCAGAAGCCTCCCTCAGAACAAAGCTAACTATGTGACAATGGAGTTCCTTCTAGGAAAATCGGTAGCTCTCAGCTGCTGGTCACTGGGATGAATGTTCAAGAAGTGGTGAGATAATATGAAATATGGGAGGAGCCAGCATCAGCTCTTACTTTTAGTAAAGCTTGGTGAAAGGATGTTCTCTTTCTATACCAGTATAGTAAAACATTGGCTCTTTTCTGTGTGGCATTCTGGGAGATTCTGGGAGATTCTGGGAATCACTATTGCCCTCCCTTTTTGCCTTTCTTGAAACACTCAAGCTTCACCTTTTTAATCCTATAGCTATCCTTTTAATCCCCCTTGCACATACCAAAGATGTACCATGCACAACATTCCTTTTCTTAGTTCACCTAAAGTTTACCCTGATATATTCTTCTTCAACATATAATTGATTATGTGCTCTTATGCTATGATCAGAATATTAGTGATTGCTTTAGACATATTATAATCAATCTTAGTTATAAGTGGATTAAGAGCTTTCATATCTGTCTAAGCTCTACCTTGTTTAACAGTCTTTGAACTATTAAGATTAATGTTTATATGTAATCCTGCCTTGTACCCGCCTTATGCAAATATTAACCAATCAGCAATGAGTTTCTTTGTTTGTATGTTAACCAATCAGCTACCAGCACACTGGTGGCAATGTTTGTAATACTTAATAAAAGAGAGGTTCTGGAGGCTGGCCAGGAGGAACGTCTCTCGATCATCAAACTCTTTGTCTGTCCTGATTCCCCATTCCTACACTTGGCAAAGTGGAGACTGAAAGCAGGGGCATAGCATGAGTTGTTGGTGCCCAGGGTGGGCAAGCCACTGACGATGCTGGAGCACCCCAGCCAAGCAGAGCCATGCTGCTTGTCCACCCACATAACCATCACCCTACAAGTGAGCCTCACTCTCACTGCCATCTTTTTTTCTTTCTTTTTCAAGCTAAATTTACAAATCCTTTATTTAAAAAAGAAAATAGGGACTTATGGGAAAGGCGATACTGCTGTCCAAACCATCTCCATCACCAAGCAGCTTGAAAACCTGCATTTTAGCTTCATATTTACATGCTAAACTCTATCCTCATATTGTTCTGGACATGCACCCAACCCTATGCACATGGTTCATTTATGGAAACAGGAGGTGCTCTTGGAAAGTGTGGGGCAGTAGGAAAAGTTACCACCTCAACATATAGCAAGTTGTGTTTCCTTTACAATTGTACCTTGGTTTTTCAAACAGCTTAGTTCTCGAATGTTTCGGCTCCCAAATGCCACAAACCCAGAAGTGACTGTTCCGGTTTGCAAACCATGTTAGGAAGCCAAACTTCTGACGGGGCTTCCGCAGCTTCTGACTGGCTGTAGGAGCTTCCTGCAGCCAATCAGAAGCCGCACTTTGGTTTCCGAACGTTGTGGAAGTTGAACGGACTTCCGGAATGGATTCCGTTCGACTTCCAAGGTACAACTGCATTGTAAGACAGTTACACACAAACTGCAGCTACAGAACCTGGGCAAAGAGAGAGAGGGGCGTGAGGGAAGTGAGTGAGAGGCAGGCCATTTTAGTACATGCATTTCAGAGGAGAGAGGTGTTTGGGTTCGCACCTTGGTTCAGGAAGTGTCAGTTGGGAGGTTCACAAGAAAAAATGCAAATGTCTTCCCCAACCCTTTTTGATACTGAGACAAAGTGAAGGAAAAACCATTTAATGAAACTCACAATTCCTTTATAACATCTTTTTCGTTTTCACTGTGAATAGAAGCTAGGTCTCCTCCAATTGCTTTACAAAAATCTTGTGCTTCGAACCAAGATTTCCTGTTCTTTACTTCTTTGTAATAGGCCTAGATGCATATAAATACAATTGCATATTGGTAATAAACAAATCTTGCAAAATTCATTCACAGTGAGATTTGTGTGGTTTGCATGAACACCTATTTGGCATTTAATAATAGTGGCTAATGACCAAAATAGACATGGCATAACTGTACATGTTTTTAAAATGTACGGAAATAGCTTTGTGCAGGAGGCTCCCACTGATGCCAGTTTGAACTTTCCTCCCAACATTTTGTCCCTCCCACCAGCTGCCCTTCCTCCTGCCTTTGCACAAGGAACTCAAAGACTGGTGGTTCTTGAGAGAGCAAGTAACACAGGGAAGCACAGATCTCTCTGTGTTTCCATCTGAAAGTCCTGGATAAACTGCACAAGCACAGTCTTTCTTCTACAGAAGGTCAGAAGGTTGCTTCTTCTGCTCTAATGCCAGTTCTGGAAGTCCATTTTGATCTACTGCAAACCTACCAGAGATCTACCTTCCACCCTCCCCATCTATAAAACATTTAATAAGCAATTGAATATTGGCAGTTCAAATAAATCATGGAACCAAACCCCACTATAAAAAGAGTAACGATAAAAAACCTGCACTGAGCAGTAACACTGAAATTAAAACAGACATACTGAAATATGTATCCATCCTTGTTTTGAGACAAGCAAGAACTGGCACTGAAACTGACTCAAGAAATGGTATAAAGGTAAAGGTACCCTTGACCATTAGGTCCAGTCGCAGACGACTCTGGGGTTGAGGCGCTCATCTCGCTCCATAGGCCGAGGGAGCCGGTGTTTGTCCGCAGACAGCTTCCGGGTCATGTGGCGAATCAGAGCAGTGCACAGAAACGCCGTTTACCTTCCCGCCAGAGCGGTACCTATTTATCTACTTGCACTTTAGCATGCTTTCGAACTGCTAGGTGGGCAGAAGCTGGGTCCCAACAACGGGAGCTCACCCCGTCGCGGGGATTCGAATCACCGACCTTCTGATCAGCAAGCCCTAGGCTCTGTGGTTTAGACCACAGCGCCACTTGCGTCATCAAGAAACAGTATACCTACCTTAAAACACACAGGTCTAGTACTGCTTGGATGCCATTCATTTGGACATGCAGGCAGAGGAGTTGGTTTGGGAGGAGGAGTTGTTGTCACACCATCTGCCCATCGTTTGCAAATGAAGGCTGCCTTCTCCTCACAGTTCACAACATCCCACAATCCGGCTGCAGTCCCAGTTCTCATGGCAACACAGCCGGGTTGTTGCCCTTTTGGAAGTACAAGAAAAGTTCAGTTGAGCCTTGTTCTTCACATATATTCAAAACAATTGGAGAAAGCCTTTGTGAAATACCATTCCTGATGGACTTCAGGCAATACCTACCAGGCATTCCTGAGTTCCAGTGGGTGAACAGAACACCGTCTCCATTTGTCCAGTTGAATGTCCCTGGTTGCTCTACATCTGAAAGGCCGATCCAGAAATATTTTTCAGAACGAAGTCCAACTAGACTAGTCAGGAAGGCCTGTTCATATCTGTGGAGAAGAATATGTAATCAATTCTTTCAAATTATTTTAAATTTCCTATATTTTAAAACTAAATTGATGGCCTACCACAGGACAGTTCTCTTCCTGTTGAAGTACAGAGCCTAGCAGGATAATGGACAGGTCACAGTGGAGACAGGGATGTGTCTAAACCAATAGATCCACTATCACTAAGCAATATACCTGCATGTGATGAACCCCTGGTGAATAAACCCACTTGTTTCGCAATCCAATGCCTAAGCCAATACCTTTTCATTGCTGTAATCAATAAAGTTGTGGCCTTTTCTAGCCCATTAACCTTATATCACGTGTCCCTGTGTCTTCATTTTACTTCGCGGGGGTCGGGTCCTCGAACCACAACATACATATAGGATTAGGGATTTTATAAGGAATTCTAGAAAACATTCACTCACTTGAGAAAGAAAAACACTGGATTTGAAAGTCTCCCCACCACACAAGGACAATACAGGCAGCAACCATTATAGGCACAGCCAATATGCGTGTGACTGTGCATGCATGCATCACGTTGAACCTGGAAGTGACCCAAACCCCATACAAAAATGGGCAGAACAGGGTGGGGGCAGAGGAGAATGAGGTGTTTGCAGGCTTTTTCAGTGGTGTTTCAAATATATGTAATTTCACTTAGACAAACAGTGCCCCATGTAAACTGGGAGTTGCATGTAATGAAATCAGGAGTGCAAGGTCCATGCAGTGCAGAAGTTTCAGGAAAGTGAGGCAAGCCACAGATTGCAAATCAAGTAGGAAATTCACAAGAAACACAGAGCTGCTAATTCAAGAAAGTAGAAACAAAAAAAATTCCTTCCAGTAGCACCTTAAAGACCAACTAAGTTAGTTCTTGGTATGAGCTTTCGTGTGCATGCACACTTCTTCAGATACACTGAAACAGAAGTTTCCAGACCCTTCTATATAGTGAGAAGGTGGGGAGGGGTATTACTCAGAAGGGTGGTGGGAATCTTAGTCACAGGCTACAGGTCAAATCTTAATATCCATTATGTGACAAAGAAATATAGCAATTACACATTTCACTCACATAAAACACATATGGTTGTTAGTCCTGTTCACAATAGAGTAGATCCATTGAAATTAATGAGCACGGATAATTTATGTCCATCAGCAAGTTTAATGTGAGCAAACCTTAGCTGGAAACAACCCATAGTCACAAGAAAAGTAATCATTTATCTTTCATGTCCAGCAAAGGGAAGAAGAAAGGAATACAGTATATGCCCTCCTAACAGCAAGACCATTTAGTTTTGATACCTGTTTTCCACAGAAGTCAAAGATCCGTGATTTGCTGCACATGATGTCTTTGCTTCTGAAAATGTTGCAGATGTTTGTTCAATTAAGTAACAGTAGAAACCATGCCTTCTCCAGCCCTGTTGATATAGAAGAACCAACAACCATATGTTACCACAATATTACCACAATGGAGACATTGAGTTTATTTTAATGGTGCTGCTGAACATTTACTGAGATGGGAATCACATCCACCACTAGACATCATGGAACTTACACAGAGTTCTCCTATATGTTGCCTGGGACAATGATGTCATCACCCCAACAGTGCACAAACTTGCAGTGCTTCTTTTTTATTGGATAGGTCAATGAGTCAGAGACCTTCAGCGCTGTTGCCAGTAAGTTGCTACCCCAGCCAATGTGACAATCTTTATTATTTTTTGCCCTTTTGAAAATTGCAGTAGTGTGAAACCAAAAAGTGAAAACAGAACAATCCTGATATATAACTAAGGGATAAAGTAGAAACTTTACATTTAAATACCTTAACAATGAAAGGCTGATAAAGGGCCTTTAATGTACACATAGAGGCTCCAAGGCATATGCATAAGCTTCCCTTGTCCAAAACTTTTCTCTGACTCAGGAAATACTCCATGTATTCAATAGAGGATCTTCAAATGCACACAGGGCGCTATCTGAATCGCAAAACGTTTTGTGTGGAATTCACCAGGGACAAATGTAAGGTTCTGCACTTAGGCAGAAAGAACCAGCTGCACCAATATAAGACAAGGGACACCTGGATTGTCAGTAGTACATGTGAAAAGCATCTACGGGTCTTAGTAGGCTACAAGCTTAACATGAGTCAACAATGTGATACAGCAAAAATAAATAAAGAAAGAAAGAAAGAAAGAAAGAAAGAAAGAAAGAAAGAAGCTAATGCTATTCTAGGTTGCATTAACAGAAGTACAGTGTCCAGATAAAAGGAAGCTACAGCACTGCTCTATTCTGCCTTGGTCAGACCACACCTGGAATACTGTGTCCAATTCTGGGCACCACAATTTGAGAAGCATATTGGCAAGCTGGAATGTGTGCAAAAGAGGGTAACCAAGATGATCAAGGGTCTGGAAACCAAGCCTTATGAGGAATGGTTGAGGGAGCTGGGTATTTTTAGCCAGGGAAAGAGGAGATACGATAGCCATCCTCAAATATCTAAAGGGCTGTCACATAGAAGATGGGCAAGCTTGTTTTCTCCTGCTCTGGAGGGCAGAACCTGTATTCTGATTAGAAGAATGGAGATTAAACATCAGGAATAATGTCTGACAGTAAGAGCTGTTAGACAGTGGGCTCCCTTGGGAGATGGTGGACTATCCTTCATCAAAGGTTTTGAAGCAGAGGCTGGATGGCCATCTGTCATGGATGCTTTAGTTGAGATTCCTGCATTGCAGGGAGTTGGCTAAATGACCCTTTGGGTCCCTTCCAACTGTACAATTCTATGATTCTATGACAACCCCAAAGAACACACACTTCCATAAGCACATGAGAACTCAGTTTGAAGTGTGGTTACTGGCTATAATCCAGAAGTGAAGCTTCCTTGGTTCCAAGTAAATTTGATTAAGCTTAGCATTTTATACCTTGGAGACCAGCACAGATTTATTAGAATGTCTCTTCTTGTTATGGGCAGTGGGAGGATAGTATATTGCGTATCTGCTGGAAGCAGGGCCTTTGAAAAAGTTGCCCCAAGGCACTGCAAATTCCTCCCTGAAATCTGCATTTGCTTTTATTTATTTGCCTTCCAGAGGGTGTGCGAAACACATTTATTCTCTTTGGCCTTTTCACCACCTGGCAAGGTTTTATACATTTTTAGCAGTGATGCTGAGTTTACTTTATTTTGCTTTATTTATCATTGTTTGCTACCTTAAGTACTAGCAGTGCAGCTAACAAATTGTTATTCTCAATAAGCAAATAAAAGAAAGAGAAATTTAAGTAATAGAAAACCCTCTAGGATAACAGTGTAGATCTTCCCATTGCTAGCAGTAAAAAATAAAAGAAGTGAGGAAAGCTAATGGTGTTGTAGTTGCTGAAGATGGGAGAATGTGATTGAGGAAGGGCAAGCAATTGGTGTGTATGTGGGAGAGAGAAACTGTACAGCTCATCTCAAGGCTAGAGGTGCCTCTGCATCACTGGGCAACAAATCCTATAGACTAGACTCTTATAGAATAGAATATTAAGAATAGAAATGGATGGCATATATGCTTATTTCACTTTTTAAACTACTACATGGTTGACTTTATACTTACTTTTTGGCAATTTGGATCAGCAATTTCAGGTTCTTCAGAAAGAATTGCCAAAGGTGCTCTTTTACAGATGTAACCAAGTTCCTCTTCACAAAAATTATCTGCCCAGTATCCATTCTGGAGATGGTAAGGTGAAGAAATACGTATCTCAATAAAGGAGGGTAGACTATCTTTACACTTTCTCATTTTCTTGATGCAAAGTTTTCTATTGTTGCACAAGGGGGACAGCTGCACAAAACACCCATTACATTTGCAGTGCTCTGAATTCTACAGCCTCTACAATAATGAATTTCTATACTGAGAAAAAAGAATAAGTTGTGAGACTGTGAGTGGTGGTGCAGATAATGAGCTAAAATGGCACTCCACCCCCGGCCTAAACCAATAATACCAAGAAAAAAGGATTAGAGAGAGATTTATTTCAAGCCTGTTAATGATAAACAAAGTCAGGTTTCAGCCTGCAAAAAATTGGTAGCATTTGAAAATATACTTCTATCCCAACTGGAGAACTTAAGGTGAAGTGGCCTAATTCCCACCTTTGTAGATGTTCCAAATATAAAATTCAGATTTCTATTATCTTGTCTTTAAAAATGCATTGTTTATGTTTGTTTGCAGATCATGCATATTATTTTACTTTGCAAAATGTATTCTTTGATTTATTTTTACTAATTGTGAAATTTATTTTAATTTTTCTAATTATGGGAAGGTATACTTAGCGATGCCCAGAACTGAAGCATCACCACCAAAGTGATGGCACAATCATATCTGCTAGAAGCTTCCTCTTTAAAAAAGAAAAAGAAAGAAGGCGAGATTCTCAAGAAGATCATTTTTCATGTAGTGGTATGGAAACAATGCTAATTATGAGTAACAAAGGATGGGATGCAAATCACTGTCTCCTTACACCCCTTACAATTCTTAGTTCTCCTAGAATTGCAATGTATACAATTAGCTTTCAACAGGAGCAGCTGGCATGGTGGGCAGGATGTTGTGGAGTCAGCCTGCTTACACCAATTATGCTGTTTACCTGGACAGTACAAGGACAGTGTAGGAAAGTTTGGTGTGCACTAGCACAGCTGTGGGAGTGTCAGATTAGCTGTCAGTATATTTGTTTGGTCTTTCACACAAAGACGAATCCAAGGGAAATACATCTCTATTAGCGTTCCTTATTTTTACCTCCCCATTCATGAATACGCAGTCGTTTTGCACATCATTTATGTGTGTGGGTTTTCCTTTCTGCCACTTGGTGAATCTCACTGTAGATCCATCACTCCATTCAAAATACATCTGAATCTTCCGGTCATTCAGTCCTATCCATAGACTATCCTCTGGCTCTAAGAACACAAATTCATCATGTTATTTACTCCCTGACTTTAATTGCAATAAACCCAGATGTTTCACAGTGGGTAGAGCAATGCTACATTTCAGTCACACATAACTTATGGGCTTTTGCACACCCATGTGCAGTGAGCCCCCCTGTGGAAGGTAGCGGCAAGGGAAGGCAGGAGGAACAAAGATGCCACAACAACTTTTGGGGATTAAAAATTAGCCAGAACTTTATTGATTACCGATGTAGGTAGGCTTAGACACTGGCTGTGTATTGGCTAGGAGAAAGCTGAAGTTAGGTCAGAGTCATGCCTGAGGTTAAGGGCCACCTCAAGATGTGGGTCAACTAAGGTGGCCTGCCCTGGGCTACAGTTGGAAGCCCAGCTGCTCCCCACTTGGCTTCAGGACAGAACTTTGATTCTGACCACTTTTCCAGGTTACCCTGAGATATCGTACCTGCTTGTGGTTGGGGTGGTCCACCATGTCAGCCTGCACACAAAGACAGACTAAAGATTCCACCCAATACCTTATCTGCTGAAAGATGTGATGATTACTATTAGGAAGACAGAAACCCCAAACAGCAAAAAATTTTGCAGGTAAATTCCTTCCCAGTCCCTAATACAGCGACCATTTTGAACCACAGCAAAGTCTTCAAAACGAGGTGCCCAAGGAACAGTATATAGGGTTGGTGGGAAGGCTCCAATGCTCAGCAGGCTTTTCATTTTCCAGAGGTGGACCAGAGTGAAGACTAGTACTTGGCTTTGCTGCTCAAACCACCCCTCCAGGGTCTTGATTGGCCCAGAATATTTAGAATTTTGACAGACAATCCCATCATCCCGCGCAGCTGGCTGAGGAGTATTCCAATGGCCAGCTGTGAGGGCAAAATGATCATTTCTGCTCCTGGGGAGATGCGCCAGGACTGCAACTGCCACCCACCCTGAATTTTAGGTGAGTGACCCTTGCAGCCATACTGTCTTCTCCATCTAGGCAAGCAAGAGCCATTACCAGCAAAGCAAAGGCTCTTGTGGTGGATGTTGAACACATCCAGTGCGTGTCGCCTACGGAGAGCCCCAAAAGCTAGTCGGAGAGCCCAGGCCTGAATTCTCTCCCCCCCCCCAGGCAAGCCAAAAAGTTTATTTTGGAGTGTCAGTCACATAATGCAGTATTACAGATGCATTAGCATCTTCACTAACCTGGTACCCTCCAATGTTTTGGAATACGACTCCCATCATCCCTGCCCATTGGTTATGCTGAAATGTATAGGGTTTGTAGTTCAAAACATCAGGATGGAACCAGGCTGAGGAAGGCTTTAATAGTCTGTGCCATATCTCACATTTGACATTTTTGTGTTCCATATTCATCATCATCACAACAACAACAACAACAACAACAACAACAACAACAGACAATCCCTCCAAAATATTTTTAATCAGGGAAGGGGTCCCAATAACATTCCATTCCAGCATGTGGCAACAACAACAACAAAACATAAGAAGAGCCTGCTGGTCCATCTAGTCCAGCATCCTGTTTTCACAGTGGCCAACAAGATGCTTCTGGGAAACCAGCAAGCAGGATTTGAGCACAAGAACAAACTCTCCCCTCCTGTGGCTTCCAGCAACTGGTATTCAGAAGCATTGTTACCTCCAACTGTGGAGGCAGAGAATAGCCATCATGGCTCATAGCCATCAATAGCCCTCTTTCCCATCCTCTTTTAAAACCATCTAAGTTTGTGGCCATCACTGCCTCTTTTGGGAGCGAGTTCCATAATTAACTCTGAGCTGCGAGAAGAAGTCCTTTCTTCTATCTGCCCTGAATCTTCAAAAACTCTCTTCCCCTTTATCTCACACATATCTTGGATACCAGGAGAATGGAACTTTCTGGATGTACTTACGGTAGCCTAGCTGAGAAATGATGAAGCTGTGTTCTTCAATGTTGTGTATACTTATTAAGTCTCCACCTTCCTTTCGACAGGATGATAGTGCCTGCGGCCACGTCTTGAGGTGTCTGTAAAGGCGGTAACAGTGGCCTTCATAGGCAGCCCAGCCATCTGAACATTTAATAGGCTTTGACCTACCTAAAAAGAGAAAAATCATATTTAAGATAGCATGACTGGATGGATTTCCTTAAAAAAAACACAACTGCATGCTCAGGTGCACTGAGCTTACTGCCTGGTGCCTTGCATACATGATTTTTTAAAAATTTAAATAAACAACAACCAGGACTATGTCCTTGGATCAAAACAGGCCACAACTTTATTGATTACTGATGTAAATGAATTTGGCTCAGGCATTGGGTGATTCCCTGTTCAGTCGGCCCGTCTGCTGACTGCTAGCAATGGGGTCGATTCTGAGATAGGAATGCCCTATGACTTACGCCAAATAGGAGCAACCCATCAGAATCGCCACCAAGGGGAGTGCTATGGTCCTCAGCCCCCATCTGGGCTTATGAGCACCTCTTTTAGAATACCTTTAACAGGGTACCCCAATTTCCTGGAAGGCAAACCCAAACAACAGCACCCCTTTTGATTAATTACTATGGATTCTACCCAATGCCTTAACTGCTACGTCTTCTGACGGCCATTGGGAAGCTCCAAAAGCCTGACATTGGCAGCATATGAAGGTGACTATCATATCACCTGTCAGACTTCTCTTCTCTGGGCTAAACATACCCAACTTCCTCAACTGTTCCTCATAAAGCGTGGTTTACAGACACTTGATCATATTGATTGCCATCCTCTGCACATGTTTCAGCATATCAGTATGCCTCTTAAATTGTGGCACCCAGAACTGGACACAGTATTCCATTCCAGTTGTGGTCTGACCAAGGCAGAATAGAGTGACCCAATTACTTCCATTGGTCTGGACATACATCTGCTGGTACAGCCTAGAATTGCATTAACTTTTTTGGCTGTTGCCTCACACTGTTGCCTCATGTTAAGCTTGTCGTCTATTAAGACCCCTAGATCCTATTCACATACACTGCTGTCAAGCCAGGTGTCCCTTATCTTCTATTTGTGAATCTGGTTATTCCTGGCTAAGTGTCCCTGTTGAAATTCACTAAAACATCTGTCCCTGTTGAAATTCATTTTGTTAGTTTTGGTCCAGTTCTCCAATCTGTTAAGGTCCTTTTGAATTCTGATTTTAACTTCTGCAGTATCATCTTCCCCTCGCAGTTTGATTTCATCTGCAAATTTGATAAACATCACCTCAGTTCCTTCATCCAAGCCAAAGGCAGAACTCTGAGGCACCACACTTGTTTAAGGCAACCTGCTCTCTCTCACACATATACACACGGTCCTTAGAAATTATGTATTGCCAATTAATCCAATGACAGAATTTGGGACTGAGACAAATGTCATGTATGATGCAGAAGGGGACTTCACACAGCTCCTTTACTGGGGTCTACCAGATTGGGGGACGCGGGTGGCGCTGTGGGTAAAACCTGAGTGCCTAGGGCGTGCTGATCGCATGGTCAGCAGTCCGAATCCCCGTGGCGGGGTGAGCTCCCGTCTTTCAGTCCCAGCTCCTGCCCACCTAGCAGTTTGAAAGCATCCTTAAGTGCAAGTAGATAAATAGGTACCGCTTTATAGCGGGAAGGTAAACGGCGTTTCCATGTGCTGCGCTGGTGCTGGCTCACCAGAGCAGCTTCGTCACGCTGGCCACGTGACCCAGAAGTGTCTCTGGACAGTGCTGGCCCCTGGCCTCTTAAGTGAGATGGGCGCACAACCCTAGAGTCAGACACGACTGGCCCGTACGGGCAGGGGTACCTTTACCTTTACCTTTTACCAGACTTAACCCTAGCAACTCATGGGGCTCCCTCATCCCAGGAAAGTTGTTGAACAGGTCCTAGGTTTGTACCAGGTCATGAGGAATCCCTATCATTAGCTGTACTTCAAAGTCCTGCTCAGTGTTGAAAACAGCTGCACCTGCAAGAACCCCCCTTCTGCAACCACTTCGAAACCCAGTTGAGGTAACAAAATGGTGGTGAGCCAAGTCTACAAGATCTGAGGTGGGACTGGGAAGTGGGGTCTCTCCCCCCCTGTGAGGCATGTTTTATGAATTTGCACAGCTCAGCCGAGTGGAATGAGTGGAAGTGGCAGGCCATCTGAGGTGACCAGCCTTTACTGCAGGAAATTGTGAAATTAAATCTGAAGACATCCTTCCACTTGCACAAGATCTTGAGCAAGCAGGAGCACAAGGAAATGTCATAGAACATATAAACTTTTATAGTATGGCATAAACTTGCAGTCATATATTCTCAGTAGTCCTAGCAGATAGTTTCCTCAGAGGCAGGCTTTGGGAATATGGCACCCTGAGTAAGGACAAAAATTGGCATTCCCCAACATTTCTTATTTTCACATTCATTCATTCCTTATTTACTTATTTTGTTCCCCCTTGGCTCGGTGCCCTGTGTGGGGAAATTGCCCACGCCACCCTAATTCTGGCTCTGCTTTCCTCCTCCTCACGGTTCTTTGCATACAACTCACACCTTTTCAATGACTTGACTGATAATAATTATAAACCACATTCATAAGGATCACAAAGGTTTACACAAAAATGTAATAATCACAAAGTTAGGTGTAGGGGGAATATTGTTTGAGCTTTGTACAGGAGTTCCAATATATTACTTTCTTTTCTATAATTCCCATCTTTTTTCAGGATTGAATTCTAGATTATATCCATCCCATGGAAATCTACTCAGATACTGACCATATGTGGTCCAGGTTCCTGTAACATATGCCTTTTTAGACAACACCTTACATCTTTACCAATAGATAACTTATTCTTGGCTACTGATAAAATTTCCTCCAGCATCTGAGTCCAATAAAATGCTTCACATTGCATACACTGCTACAGATAGAAAAACCTCCATTACTAGAGAAAAGTTTTAAGAAATATTGGACACAGACACACTCCATAACTTATGATACAACAATATAAAGGTAAACTTCATTCCCAGTGCAGCATCCTACCTGAAGAAATAACAGAAGTATCTAATGAAGAATTTTCTCTCTTGCAAATGTACCCAATGTTATCTTGACACTTTTTATTCTGCCATTTGCCATTTTCAGACTGCAATGATCCACAGATCTTTTCTGTTTCTGGAGATGGGCTACCTTTAAGAAAGAGTGAGAAAAACTGTAATTATTTTTTTGCTTTGTACTAACATAGCAACACTGTAATCATTATTTATTTCAAGATGTTGCTTACAAGGTTTTAAATACCAATACACTTTATTGTTTTATTAAAGCATGTATATACAGCCCTTTTATGGAATGGGTAAGGCTTGTGTTGTTATTGTTGACTGTCCGAGAGACAATAAAGTGCGCCTGGGGATGAACTCAAACAGCTGCAGAAACAGCACCAAAATGACCTCCCCATGGTGCAAGCCTGGACAGTGTGTATAGAAGTCCTTGGCTACCCAGATGACAAGACCCCACTCTTGGCCTTACTGGTGTGGTTCAAAAGAAAGCAGAGAAATACGTTTGGCACTAGTTTGGCTGCAGGAGTTGCAGGAAGAAGGTGTATAAGGAGCCATCAGTGACGCAGCAAGCCGATCATCTGCTTGTGGGGCAGGGCGAGCCAGAGCAGGACGCTCCGTGGGGCCTCCAAGAAGTCTGCCTGCCTCCTCCTCCCACTCAGCTGACCTACAGCTGAGGGGGAGGCAGCAGGCCGACCATTTGGGGCAAGCCACCATGTCACTCCCAGGAGAGACACGTGGCTCGGGCGCGCTGCAGGCCCCGCAGTGTGTGCTGCCCAGCATTTTGTCACCCCTCTCAGTGGTGACACCCAGGGCAAACTACCCCCCTGCGCCCCACTTCCTCCGCCCCTGGGTGCCTTCCCACTGTCTTAGGGACTCCAGATTTGTGTCTGGTTTACTCCTTAGCCTTTTCTTCTCCCAAATATGTTGTTAACTATAATTGTTTGATTGACATTGAAATGGAAAATAACTCTGTATGTGTTTAAATGTGTGTTTCTTCTTCTGCTGGTACCTAAGACACTATTATGTCTTAATTGGATATATAGTACATTGAATGATGCCTATTGGAACCCTAAAGCAGAAAGTGCTGGGATGTGGCACATATTTTGGTTATGTCCTAAAATCAGAAAATTCTGGGAGGATAGAATAACCGAAATTGAAGTAATAATTGGCTAAGTTTTGGAGCCTCTAATATTGTTATTTGGATATGTTAAAGTTATTGTACCAAGAGGGAAGAGGTAATTAAGGCAACATTGCTGACTGCTGCCTTGAAGCATTTACCATATTTATTTTGATTTTGTGTTTTTTTATCTGTGTTTTTATATTGTGATTTTATCCTGTGAACCCTTCTGAGACCTGAAGGTATAGGGCAGTATACAATTTTTAATAATAATAATAATAATAATAATAATAATAATAATAATAATAATACCACATGTGACTGAATACTAAATGGAGATGGCTTTCAGTATTTATTTAGTTGTTGGCATGCCAATGTTTACTCACCTGGAGCCCAGTTTAAATATCTGAAAGGACGATCGCCAATCCACTGCCACCCACTCTCAACATCGAAAGAGTTCAATCCAATCCAGTAGTCATTTTTCTTATCATTTATTAATCCTATTCAAGGAAAAGAATATCAGTCATACTGAATCACTGCCACAGGCACATGATGTCTGCAGCTGCTGTGGGGAGGGCTGACAGAGTGGACACAGGATACTGGTATTGGGTTGAATTAGGCCACAGCATGGCTGGAGGTGTGTGTGGGGGGTACCAGGTGGCCATCCCCTTCCCGGGCTGGGCAGGAAGATGGCGGCCTCCTGGGCCCAGCTGCAGTCATACTGTGTGGCAAACACCCTCCTCCGGAGCACCAGGTAAGCAGATATTATGTAGCATGAGGTTTACAGTCAGGAAGCTGGAGGCAGGGACCAATGAGAAAATGAAAGTAATACAGTGGAACCTTGGAAGCCGAACGCCTTGCAATTCGAACGTTCCTGTCCCAAACGATCGAAAACCGGAAGTGATTGTTCTGGTTTTTGAACGATTTTCGGAAGCCGAACTTCCAGCATGGCTTCAGTGGTTTCTGAGTGGCTGCAGGAAGTTCCTGCAGCCAATTGGAAGCTGTGCCTTGGTTCTCAAACTTGAATAGACTCCTGGAACACATTCCGTTCAAGAACCAAGGTACGACCATACTCATTTTTTATGCTTCTAGGGGAGAAATTAGATGAAACATTTTGTCTAGTATGCAGGTACAATGTTTCATCATCTTCAACCAACACAATCCTATATGCAGTTCCTCATACAGTTGTTAAAGACATAGAAGAACTACCAGATCCTTTGGTAACCTGAGATGCAACGGATAACCTGTATGGGGATTGTTCAAAACTCCTCTAGGAGTGAGGTTACTTCTTATATAATGTTTATGAAGTTGCTGTCTGTAGTTGAGACGGTATTGACTAATTAGCAGAATATCACAGGACACCGAATGCTTCTTCAGGTATGCCTTGTTATGTCCTACCTGTCAGGTATGCTTGTTCTTGTAAATCGGTGATGCTCAATAATTCTGCATTCTGTTGCTGGCAACTTTTGCTTGCTTGGTACCATGTTAGAGCTGAGTAGGAATTGATCTGATACAGATCCCCTGTCCAATGGTTTCTGGTCCAGAAAAATTCATCATCTGTAAGCATTGTTAACATTAACATCAAATTATAAAATTACCAATGGTGAAGCTAAATCTACAAGTGAGATACATTTGATGACTTAACATACCACTTATCAAAAGAATACCTCAAATATTATGGAGAAACATAGAAGCTTATGTGATACTTGGGCAGCATCACTGGACCTCACTCCATAATCAGAGGGCTTCTCAAGCCCCATATTAATGCATTCAGTGTGGATATCTGCAAGGGATAAACATGGATACCTGCCCCCAGGTCCTGGAACTCTGTCTGCAATCAGGCCATCACAGCATACAAATTTAATAAATAAAAACAATAATAAATAATGTGTGGCCTGTACTACCCCAGCAGTGGTGTTCCTTGGGGTCTCAAATTTCAATGGCACCCTAGGCAATGCCAAAATTCTACCCCACCTCCTCCTTTCACGATCCATTCTAAATAATCATGTGGCAGCCCTGGCAGAGCTCCTGAGGGTGTGCACTCAGTGTGACTGAACCTGTAGAGCTTCCATAAATTCACCTTTGACCCCAGAGCTCCCCTCACCTCACTTCTGCTTTGTCACATCCCACTCCATAAAAACACAAATCATCACTTTACAGACTCCAAAATGAGAGCCCAGAGCCCAGAGCCAAGCACAAACATTCACCTTTAACATACCATTAAACACATTCCCCAAATAAGGAGGAACATACAGTGGTACCTCAGGTTAAGTACTTAATTCGTTCTGGAGGTCTGTTCTTAACCTGAAACTGTTCTTAACCTGAAGCACCACTTTAGCTAATGGGGCCTCCTGCTGCCGCTGCGCCACCAGAGCATGATTTTTGTTCTCATCCTGAAGCAAAGTTCTTAACCCGAGGTACTATTTCTGGGTAAGTGGAGTCTGTAACCTGAAGCGTATGTAACCTGAGGTACCACTGTATTTAATTTTAGTAGCTCAACTCATTATACCTTCAAATTCCTTCTCTGCTTTGGGCTTCTTACCACAAGGAAAGTACCTGCATGCTTTGTACAATATCTGAACCCCATTCCCTCTCAGCTACTCCCCACTGAACAGCTGGTGGTTGGTAGGGGACCAGGGGACCAGATGAAATCTAGCTGCACCCTGGATTTAGCACCCTACTTTGGCTGTAGACTTTGATTTTGAAGTGAACTACATGCTTATCCCTCTCACTTTCTAATGAAGAAGTACAGGCTTTATACTGTAGGAGGCCCTGACGTTATTGATATCCATTTTGTTCTGATCCACAGGGGAAAGTCCTGTCGCCCCACATTTTCTGCTTAAGTTACACAATCTATAAAACAGAGAAAATAATGGCTGCTTCCCTTTTCTCTTTGTAGGAGAAGCATCCCTCTAAACAGCTCATTTATGATGACAAACTAAAAGCCTCCTATCTTATACCACCCATTGAATTTTATATATATATATAAAAGTGCAGATTATAAATACAGTGGTACCTCGGGTTACATACGCTTCAGGTCACATACACTTCAGGCTACAGACTCCGCTAACCCAGAAATATTACCTCGGGTTAAGAACTTTGCTTCAGGATGAGAACAGAAATTGTGCCTTGGCGGTGCAGCGGCAGCAGCAGGCCCCATTAGCTAAAGTGGTGCTTCAGGTTAAGAACAGTTTCAGGTTAAAAATGGACCTCCGGAATGAATTAAGTACTTAACCCGAGGTACCACTGTAAATGAATTTTATTTGAATGAATGGGTTTAACTTTACTGGACAATATCCACAGTCCCTTTATCCACATCTGCCCATTTGACTTACTTCTTCTCAAAATTAAAGCTAGGAGTCTGGCTTCCCTTCCTCCCCCAAATCTGACCCTTTCGACCCATGTGTCAGAACCCTTGCAGTAATCCCAGCAAAACAATGCAAATAAAGTCAATGTGCTGGTAAACAGCAAGTCCCACTTCAGAGCTATGCAAATAGATAAACTTCTATATGCAACTGCATCCTGAAAATTGCCAGTATATGAGTGAAAAAATTCATAGATGCATGTTTACAAGGAACAGAAGTCTGCCAATACATTTTGCCCTCTGCTTTGTTCTTGCAGCAGGGAAAAGATGTGCAGTTACACACTTTACACCAGAGCTTTCCAAACTGTATGTCACAACATATTAGTGTGTCAGTAGGTGTATCATGTAAATGCTCCTGGGGCTGGAAATGGCTTACTGCATTTATGCAACTCTAATGTGCCACCAAATCTAATGCATGCCTCAATTTTCAAAACCTTGAAACCAAAAAAGTATTTGCTGGCAAATATAAATGCACCATTAAATCTAATGCACACCCTATTTTTTGCAACATAATTTGGCCAAAAAAGATGCACATTCCATTTGAGTAAATACGGTAGTTTAACTTCTGGTTTGCTAGTAAAACTAAATTACTGTGTCATGAAATGATGCATGTCTAAAAAGTGTGTCACCAACATCAGAAGTTTGGAAAGCTCTGCTTTACACCATACCAAACCCCTTCCCCCCTCAGCTGCTCCCCACTGAATGTTGGGAGGGGACCAGATGAAATCTGTCTGCATCCTGCATCCAGCAGCTCCTGTTACGAGGGAGCCGGCACACAGCTCATGGAGATAACTGCTGAGTAAATCCATATATGCAGAGACAGTGGCTTTTCAGTCCTTTTATTAGTATCAAACAGAATACACGGAGGCTGTGGAATGTACTCCCTTAAGCTTGAGCTGTTGCCCAGGGTGCCCGCCCGTCTCCCTTGGCACTGATTTCCTACATCCCAGACTCCTCCTGGTTGGCATGGGAATCTTTCTGTCTCTGTTTGGCTTTCTGCTCTGAGACATGAAGGAAGCGTCTTGTTCTAGGATAAGAAGGGAGCTCTACCAGGCTTTCAAGTGCCATGATGTCATTTGTCTGCTGTACTGTTTCTATCACACCTGACTCCTCTCTCTGTTCAGGACTAGGGCACCTGCTAGCTTGCTCCTGTTCCTCACCCTCCATTATTTCCCAGCTCTTTGCTTCCTCTTCTGGGGTGTGTCCTGTCTCAAACCACCATGACCCTGGGTCCATACTATCTTCATCTGCCTCCTGCCTGGAAGCCTGCTAGGGCGGAGGTCTCCCCCACTCCTCCTCATCTGGTTAGTCCCTGACAGCTCCCCACCTCTAATCTAGACTTTGATTCTGGCCTGAACTGAGCTGCATCCTTATAACCACCGCTTTCCAATGAAAAACGGCAGGCCTGATCCTGTAGGGTAGCCTGACATTACTGACAATTCATTTTGTTCTGACTCACAGGGGAGAGGTCCCCACTCTCCATTTTCTTCTTAAATTGCACAATCTGTACAACAGAGGCAACAGAGACAGCTTCTCTTTTCTCTTTGTAGGTGAATCATTCCTCTAAGCATCAAAGATATGATGGCAAAGTAAAGGTTTAAACAAAACTTTTTTAATTGTTTACCTGCTAGATAATTTATTATGGTCGGAGACCAGCTTATAAAACATACTTGGGGGTACAATCCCAGAAGGAAAACAAACATTTAAAACATTTTACAACAATAAATTTAAAATTTATAAATGCAATAAGCGTATAGACACTTAAAACTTTAAGATAAGCTACCACAGAGAGATAAAATTGTTTACCTTTTATTGGACAATATCCAGTTAAAGAGTCTCTATCCACATCTTCAGTTGTTCCACACCAAAGTTGTCCATGTTCATCACCATCTCTTATGCACTGAGCATACCATTTGTTCCGAAACTTGAATGGAAACCTACATGGGGCTCCCAAGGCATTGCCTTGTATAGTATACAGAGCTAAAGGCAAATTGAACAGACTGTGTTATGCCGGACTGATTTCAAACAGTTATGAGAATTAGCTAAAGCAGAAGAAATGAATACAAAACACTCTCTCTCTCTCTCTCTCTCTCTCTCTCTCTATATATATATATATATATACACACGCAGATGCACACATACACTTTTTTTCCAGTGTTCACATTCCTCAAGTTTTGAACATCCATTCTATTGCATCAATGCATACATGAAAACTTCCCTTTAATTGAAGTAAATAATCAGTCCTTGGTGTGTCCAGGGTGGGTTGGAAAAGACTCCTGGTTGAAACCACTGCCAGTCAGTGCTGACAATAAGAGGTAGACGAGCCAACATTCTGTCTTCAGACAAGGCATCTTGCTATCTTTCCAAGTCCTTCTGAAGTAGGCTGCATGGTATGCACACTCAAACACTAGTGCCCATAATGGAATGCCTATTCCAGAGTCGGGTGGCCAAATAAACATAAAAGTACAGCCCATCCAGTTTGGGTAGACCTGAGCCCTTGTTGCAACACAAAGGAGGTGAAAGCATTGCCTTCTAAGGCAAACACAGCTAAAGGGAAATGGAGCACATACTGTTCAGGGATAGTTCTATCCTGGCATGGATTTCCAGTTTCATTTGCAACTGAAAAACTTCACTTGAACATTTTGCTATGGCAGAAGGCACATATGTGTTTTGTGACAGGAGTGAAGCAGCACCTGGAAGTGGCAAATGTTTCAGTGCAGCATCTTCAGTGAGAGAAAGGGAAATCACACGTTCCCAGCACCCTTAACAAACCACAGTTTGCAGGATTCCTTGTGGAAATGTGCTTTGAATCTATGTTTGCACATAAGCCTTAATGTTTGCTCTGCAGTTTCTCTCAGCTACTAGAGTTCAACATTTTTAGCTTTTGCCCTGTTCTTGTGATATAGCTGGAGTTTGGACTGATTTGTACCAGGGGGTATATACGAGGAACACATCCACACTTGAACTGAACAATGTAATTGTTTATGCCCTGCTCATTTACTACTGGACTCCACCCCTTGCTAATAGGACTGAACCCTGGAGCATGTTCTCTGCCCCTTTACTGCTGGCTTCTGACAGCAGACTCCACCATTGTCACTCCTGATATTTCCCCTTGATATTTCCCCTAGTTAGCTTTTACCCCTTGACTAGGGATGGAAGAATTTGTCAGTTTTGTTTCTCTCAGTTTCTTTTTTTCCAAATGTAAATTCAGTTCTCCACATTTCTGAAGGAATTTGCACTTTAAAAAATCCTCGTGATTTATTCAGCATTTTAGTGTGAATATCTCATATGGAGCACATTTTATATGCAGATTTGACTAATGTGTATATTTCTGCAAGCAACTTTCCCCAAAATATTTTTTTGCAAATATGTTTATTTTTTGTGCTCACTTTCCCCTAATAGATACCTTATTGTAAGCAATGCTTGGTTGCAGAACTACATTGCAAAATTCAGGCAACTGTGAATTTTGAAGGGAAACTCTGTTTTAGTTCTCCTAACGTTTTCAAAAGCGCAAATGTGATAAATTCAGCTTTAAATGCAAGCTGAATAGAATTTAATGCCCACCCCCACCCTTGAACTACCAGGTCTACAGCTGAGACCTGGACTGGTAGCAGCATTTTGTCTTTCAAGTGTTGGAATCTCCAGCAACAACAACATCCAGTTCTATTGTGACATGAAAGTAACGGGAGTTTTCATAGTACTTGGATTTGGCTGGAATTACATTATCACTACTTTGATAAAGAAAAAAGTAATGTGCTGAGTGCTCATTACAAAAAGGGTCCCTTCCTGGGACTAATGTGTGTGTGGTGTTAGCAAGATAGAGGACAGACAGTCAGAGAGATGGAGAGGCCAGGTGACATATTTGTCTTTACCATGGCAGAAGCCAGAGGTGGATTTAGGGCTGTGCGAGCAGGGCACAAACACTGGGTGCTGAGCTGAGAGGGCGCTGTCTCAGAGCCCAGTAAGCAAGAAACTGGGCTTTGGGAATGAGGCACAAGGCCCTGACAGGGTCCTAGAGTCTTTCTGTCTCCTTACCAAAGCCCAGTTAGCACTTTCCCATCTTTGGGAAGGTGATAGGTTGCCTATAGGCCCCTGCCCAAGCCCTCATGCCTCCTTCCCAAAGCCAAGAGCCTCCTTACCTGTCTTTGAGAAGGGAGCATGAGGGCAGGGTGGGGGTGCCAAATTTTGACCTTGCACGAAGTGCCACATTACCCAAGTCTGTCACTGTAGAAGCAGACTGTTTTAAACAGCCTCTGCCGCCCCTTTACTGTGGTCCTGATGACTGTTATCAAGTTTGGTTTTTCTACTGATATATTTTGAAGTTACATGGTTACCATCATGCCTATTTCACCCCCTGATGCAGGGGATTCATCATGCTTGAAGCAAATACACAAGCTGGTCACTTAAAAAAAGAGAACAGATTATCTGAACTTTACCTTCATAGTGTTTAGAACACAATTTGTCTTCAGTTCCATAGATCTTCCAGGTATTCTCGCTGGTGGCTTTATTAGACAGCATAACACGATCTTTTCGACCACCCTCAGGAGTTATAAACAAATCTTGGTGTTCAAGTCCAAGGAACTTTGTATCATTTGTGCATTCCCATTTCTGAAGTTCAATGGTCTCATTACAGGAGGAAAGTGTGACTCGGGCCTGGTCTGATTTGGAAGGCACTGCCAGGCATAACTTTGTCGCCATGTTCAAAATATGGCCGTCGGAAACCCACCTAAAATTTTGCCGCTCATTACTCTTATCACAGTAGTCCAGGATGATGGAACGAGTGTTCCAAGACTGTATACAAAGCTTGAGGTTTTCATTATATATCAGAAAGCTGTCACTCTCTGTAAAATTAAGAGAGGAAAAATAATAGGAAGGAACTTTGTGAGAAAGTTGCACAGGGCTCTTGTAGTGGATCCCACTTCTAGCACCAATTATGTGGTGGATCCTACTGCTGTACACCAATTGCGGTAGCTCCCACCTATGGACACACACTATAATCACAACAACAGGTTGACTTTGGGTTCTTGTGTGAGGGAAAACTTTGATACTTGGAGACCCAGGCAGAAGTTGAACAGATAAGATTTATTTTATAGAATAAAGTTAATAAAACAAAGGATGTGTCAGGAAATAATGTACTTTCAAGAAGCAGTTAACTTATTTAATATTTACACTAAATCTAATGGATTCCATTACAGGCCTCCAATCAAGGTAGTAAACACACAGCTTCTTTTAAGCTTCAGTTGCTTATGTTCAGTTATCGTGCTTCCATTAGATGTTACAGATTTCTAGACAAGTTGGTAAATGCTTTGCTTATTTTCAGTTATGTTACTTCAGTTCCTGAAACTTAATTACTTTGGTGTTACATACACAGCTTCCTCCACAGCTTAATTCTTTGGTTCCTAACCAAGGTGGTACTTTTTGTCAGTTACCCTATCTTTTTACAATCACACTCCTGAGGTATTCCAAGTAACAGACCCAAGGGATCACCACACCTCTCTTAACTGGTTTGGGAGTCTTCTCTTTCTAGAGGAGCTCTCCCCTCCTGACTGGAATGAGACCTAAGTAAACTGTAACCTCACAACTTCTCCTTCTCCTGGGTCAAACTCAGCCTCCCATTTAACTCCTGGCTGAATACTCCCCCTAGGCACTGCACACAGTCTTCTAATCTAAGATAAGAGTCTCCTCTTTTTTCCTCAGTGTGGACACAAACAGACCAGAAACAACTCTCCCTTTTGCTTTCTCTTAAACTTCCTCAGAAATGGCTCCTTTTATTCTCCCTCCCAAAATACCGTTCCACCTACCTCTGGCCAGCTGTCTTGACATTTTTATAGCCATGATATGAGCTAGCCAGCTATGGCTTGTGAACTTCTACTTTAACAGTTCTTTGTTTATTGTTTTTTAACAAAGCTTCATAATTTCTTTGATTTAATTGTTTGAGATCAACTGTTAAGATTATCCCAAGCTATTTAAACCTCACATGGGCTATCTTTATCTTTGACATTTCTGTCAGCCGCTTTTGAAGTGTCACCATCAAATTAATTGGTAGTATTTTTTATTTTGCATAATTAATTTGCAATTAAATCTTGATGGAAGATTTCTAAATGTTCTTTCAAAGACTGAAGCACAACAATTGAATCTTGCACCATTATCAATGTATCATCAGCAAACACTGTCATTTAATGAAGATGCTGAGTATTTTTCATGAATAATATTGTTAACGTATTATTGTTTAAGAATTTCTTATATTTAGCATTTTTTTCTGTATTGTGCAAAAATAAGCAACAGGGATATGACTGACTTCTGTATAGGACAAAAGCAAAATATTTCTTGAAGCAATAGAACACAATTTAAAAACATGTTTTCAAAATTGTGTTAGCAGTTAATTTATTGTAACCCACACCTGTTTTCTTAGTTGTGAGCAACTTAAATATTAAATTAGTTATCATTCAATCTAACATGTCATGGATTTAACTTCCAAGCTGTACAACTTTAACTTCCAGAAGATTATTTAAATTTAACCAAATAAAAGTACCTGAAATATGCACCTCAACTTATTGCTGAGGTAACAACAGTGATGGAAGTGAAGAAGAGCTTACCTGATACCTGAAAAGCTGGTTGAATGAGGATCAAGAGATTTAGGAACAAAAGGAAAGACATTGGCCACAACCAAACTTGCCACACCGCTCCCGTGGAAATAAAAGAAATCAGAGTTTGCTGCTTTTTAAGAACTCCTTCATAAATGAGTCAGGCAGAATGATATTTTCACTTCTGTCTTTGGCATTATGAAACACTTGTAGTACACTCACTTAGATTTTTTGCTAAACTTTTAATCAGCTTCCTTCAGAGGAAAAAACCTATTTCTGCTGAAAATCTTTGAGTTATTTAGATTTATTTCCCATCACATAGGCTGGTACAACTCACCAAGCCAACATACAGTACACAGTGCTACGGAAGGAAGTAACTAAAGGATTCTCATTGATAACTATGCTACTGCTAAGCCATGACTTGAAGATCAAGTTCCAGATCAAACCGATAAGGAATCTCTGTGGCTAAAGTCAGTGAGGTGAACTGCTCAGAACAAAGAGCTGACAGGAACTGTGTAAGGCCTGGCGTGTCCCAATTGTGGGACCACAGACAGCATGGAGGCTGAGTGTGTTAAGGTTAAGACTCAAACTGCATCCTTGGCCCACAAGGTTTACTCTGCAAGGTTTGCTGAGGGAATTCAGGAAAGTGAAAACTCTTGTTTGAAACTGCTGCCCTTTACTTGAAGAGTGTGCAGATACAGTCCCTGACTAAGAGCCGTCTATGTAGCTCCTTGTAATAACCTAGGTCCAGTGGTGTAGCGTGGGGAGGGCAAGAGGCGTTGTTGTTGTTTTTTAGGGGCACAACCAGGCACTCCCATGACTGGCTCCCTCATTGAGGCCAGAGTCGTGGTGAGGGAAGCTGTGCCCGGGTTGGGCCTTTGGAGCCTGGCTCCAATGAGCAAAGGAACTGCAGAGGCAGCTTCGTTGCGTGACGGCCCAAGTATATACAGTTGGCCACAGCTCCACTCCCAGGCTCCAATGCGAGAGTGCACCCCCTGCACCACTTTCCGAGGCCGGGGTAGGACAGTCAGACCCCAGGTACTGGGCTACCAGGGCAGCATATGTACACCCTTGAAGCAATGCACTTGCCCCAGGCAACAGTACCATATACTCTGCCTCTGTCTAGTTCTTTAAGAATGCACTGGATGATATTCCGAGCCACCAACCCTTAAGAGAGCTGGAACACACACACACACACACACACACACACACACACACACACACACCATTTATAGTCTCTGCAGGCTTTAGTCTTTTCTGAAATCTTGAAAGTTTCAGAGCTGATTTTTAGAAGGGTGAATTTAGCAGATGAAGTCAGTCCCAGCAATAATCATTTCAGGTTCTGGGGAGCATGAAAGCAAAAGTATATACAACCCGCCCACACCCAATTTACCAGGCAAAGGACAAGAATAATTGGCATGTAACCTCCTGCTGCGTATCACTTAGACAAGGGTATGTGGGAAATTCAGCCTCATATAAACAGCATGCGTAGCATGAAGGAGTTAAAGCCATAGAGTAAGCTATTTTTGCTAGACTTGACTGGGTCATACCCCCTCACCTTGGGATGAAGGAGGTGAAGTTTCTTTGTTCGCCCCTCTTCCATTATGTGAATCTGGCCAGGGAGGACACCTGGGCTTGTCACTCAGAGCCCACACCACGTGTTTAGAAACCATGTTATCAAATTTTGCAACTAAGTTTTTCTGCCTGTGTTTTTCTTTCTAGTTTTCTATGGAAAACTACATGAATCTGATCTTTGGAAACTCTGTAAGTAAAAAAATCTTTTTAAACTTACCAAACTGTGTGGCCTTTTCTATGCTAACAGGAAACAAAGGGAAACTTTGTAAGTGAGTTAAAGTGGGATATTTTAAAGGTCTAACAGTCTACATTCCCATGCTTTACTTTGCTGTATGTTTCATTATTTTACATCTCTGCTGGGCTTACTGACTGGAGAGGGCTTGCCCAGCGTCTGGATCTAGGCATCCAGGAAATTATT
Source organism: Podarcis cretensis (assembly GCF_951804945.1). Classification (NCBI taxonomy): domain Eukaryota; kingdom Metazoa; phylum Chordata; class Lepidosauria; order Squamata; family Lacertidae; genus Podarcis; species Podarcis cretensis. The sequence goes on from NC_137181.1 coordinate 24,929,136, forward strand.
ATTTTATAATAACCAAATACCAATTGGTTACACATGCTCCGTGGGAGAGCTGAAGCAGGGAGTGGGCACCATTATGGGCAACTAGGTTATATTACCTTAGAACAGTTAGGAATGATGTCTGTTGTGTCCTTTCTGTAGGCCTTGAGTCCTTGGAAACAGGTTAAGTTTAATGTTGCTCAGATTTATTTATTTTTGTCTAATTATGGAGGATCTTTTTTAAGTGCCTGCAATTATTTTTCTGGCACCTATTTGAAGATCACAGTGAAAGCTGAGATGGAAGGGCAGACACAGACTGAGGCAGCAAAACCCAGCTTAAGAGAGAGAGAATGGAATTTGTGTGCATGTGACTGTGCTCATGTGTTTCCTGGTCTTCTTAAAACTTTGTGGCAGTGATGTTGGTTCATGTTAAAGAATCGTAAGTTATTTGGCTCCGTCACTGCCGTTGCAGTGAGTTCTGTCAGAAACTGTTAATAAATGCCTTTGCCATGCAAAAGAACACCAAGAATCAATACTAAACTCATTACACTTTCATTGTGAAAGATGCATTGAGTGCTTCATCACATACTACCTTCTTTCGACATTTGGTTTCATGCTTGCTGACATGCTGACAATATATTTGTTCCAATGTTCACTTCCTCTTCTGGCGAAATACTGTGAAAGGAGAAGCAGCCCTTGGCTAATTAAGCAATTTATGGCTTTTTAAACTGTGGGGGAAGCGCAGGGCTGCCCTGCCAGGGGTGTATGATGGGGTGGGGGGCGGCTCACCCCAGGTGCCACCCTGTGGAGGGGTGACAAGATGGCCCACTGCCTCCCCCCCCCAGCTGTAAAGCGGCTGAGGGCGCTTGCGGTGTCTGTACAGGCTGCATTCCCCACCCCGGGCGCCAGAGAGGCTTCCTCCACCACTGTGCCCTGGGCAGGAAGAAAGGGTGTATGGAGTTGGGTGCAAGGGGTCTTCATTTAAAAAAAAAAATTAAAAATGCTTTATGCATCTGCATGTAATCTTGCCCCCCTTAAAAAAAAATTTTTTTTTTGGTATGTGGTTTTCTTTTGGTAAATCTACCAAAGAATAAAATAAAATAAAATCAGGACTAAGGAGTTTTCTCAGGAGGGTGGAGGGTGTGTGCGTAGTGTCTTGTTGGTGTAATGGTGGTGGAACTCACCCTTCTTCTGATCGGAAATGCTCAGCAGGGGGCAAAAAAGGGGGAGGTTGTCTAGATAAATGTCCTTATTTTTATCTGGGGGATGTTGGAGGGTATGGAACTTGTATGTGAGCGGTAGTTAGCCCCTTATTTGCTAGTAGGCACGTGTAGGACATATATTTCAAGAAATATATGTCATTGTTTTCAAGAATTATATTTCACAACAGGCTGTTAGGAAATCCTTTCCCAAGTAAGTTGTAACTGAAAAACAAAACTATATATCCTGTGCAGCTGAGGCCAAACTTCAGCGAACCCCAAAGTGGAAGTATTTGTCTATAAGTCACTTCCCTTAAAATGCCAGATTTGTTACAGGTACGTAAGCAAAGAGAATGAAGAACTGGAAATTTTACTATTAAATTTATGTCAGGCTGCAAGCTTAAGAATTCTTCCATGAATATAAATCCAGTGCCATTTTTCTAGAAAAAAAGGTGCCAGAACTCACCACGAGTGCCTGCCTCCCTTGCTCTCTTAGAATGGCAGTGGTGCCCACCTGAGAGGTGCCAGAACTGAGTTCCAGCAAGTTCTGGCTGAAAAAGCAGCAGCAGCACTGGATAAATCCTTTTTAATTCAATGGGATTTCCTTCTAAACGAATATTGATCTATTAGAACTAAATATATATAGTTTCCCCCTTATAAGTTAAATGGCAAATGAACAATGTAAAAATTCAAGAGTTTCAGTCAGCAAGTGTTCAGATTATCTGCCAGCTGTGTGTGAAAGCTGGGCTGCATTCATAGATACTGAAAATCACTCGCTACGTATTTATTTTATTTATCTTTATGTTTATATCCCACCTTTTCTCCATGGACCTCAAGGTGACATACTTGGTTCTTTTCTTTTCCGTTTGTCAACATAGCAACATTTTGAGATATCTTAGGCTACAGGGGTGGGAAAGCCCAATGGGGCTGATCATAGGCGTGGGAAGGCCTGGTGAGGCCCACCACAGTGAGGTCAGGCCCCTAAGGGTGGGTGGGTGGGCTTAATGCCATCCCAATTTTGCAGGGGTGGGGTAGTCCGAGATCCCCTCAGCCATAGGGAGTTGGTGCCTATGGGTGTTGTGGTCAGATGAGGACTGCCTTCTTAAACCTTCCCTAATCTATGTAAGTGCTTTACAAAATTGCATGTTTTTTAAAAATCCCGAAATTTCAGGAAGTGACGCTGGAGCCCACCAGAAGAGATTTTCCTTTCTGTTCTTCTAAGTCCCACTAGTCCCTTTCAGCCTGAAGGTTCTTCGCTTAGGCAGGAATAACCAGTTGCACCAATATAAGATGGGGGACACTTGGTTTACCAGCAATATATGTTAACAGGATCTAGGAGTCTTAGTAGACCACAATATGAATCAACAATGTGATGCTGCAGCAAAAGAAGCTAATGCTATTCTAGGCTACATCAACAGAAGTCTACTCTCTAGATCAAGTACCACTCTACTCTGCCTTGGTCAGACCACACCTGGAATACTGTGTCTAGTTCTGGGCGCCACAATTTAAGAAGGACATTGATAAGCTGGAACGTGTGCAGAGGAGGACAACCAATATGATCAAAGGTCTGGAAAGCAAGCCTTATGAAGAGTGCTTGAATGAGCTGGGTATGTTTAGCCTGGAAATGAGGAGACTAAGAGGAGATATGACAGCCATCTTTGAATATTTGAAGGGCTGTCACATGGAAGATGGAACAAGCTTGTTTTCTCCCACTCTGGAGAGTAGGACACAAAACAATGGCTTCAAGTTACATGAAAGGAGATTCTGACGAAACATCAGGAAGAACTTTTCTGACAGCAAGAGCCCTTCAACAATGCAACAGACTCCCTTGGGAGGTTTTGCACTCTCCTTCCTTGGAAGTTTGTAACTGGAGGTTGGATGGCCATCTGTCATGGATGCTTTAGTTGAGATTCCTGCATGGCAGTGGGTTGGACTAGATGACCCTTGGGGTCCCTTCCAAATTTACAATTCTAAGATTTTATGAAAGGTCCTTACAACATAATGCAATTTAGTCCCATATGATTAAGCAATTATAAATAAATGAGTCCTCCCACCCTGAGAATAATGCACTCAGATAAACTGGTTTGTGCAGATCTTTTTAGGTAAGATACTTTGGTCATAATAAAGGGCTAACATCCAACTAAATTCTACTTAGGGAAGACACTTTGAAATTTATGTTTGGATTTTTAATTCATTTCAGTGAGTCTACTCCGAGGCAACCGTGTGTGAGAGAGATAGAGAAAGAGGGAGAGAGGGAGAGTGATATGTAAATTTACATAGGAGGGCAAACAAGGGCTGAGAGCAAATGTAAAAAAGGATGGGACAGTGGCATATTCCTGCATTGCAGAGGGTTGAACTGGATGATACTCAACAGGTTCCCTTCCAATTCTACAATACTATAATCCTAGGGGAAAGGAGCCAAAAGCAAAATCGCTTCCCAAAGGTGTCTTTCCATGTGAGAAAGGATTTAAAGTGAGGCAGGAAACAGTTAAGTGGGGATATGTGGAAAGATGGGAGGGGGCACAGAGAGAGAGGGGGAGAGAGGGAGAGAAGGAGGAAAGAGAGTCATCCTGTTAATTCGTTTGCAACTTCAAAAACACAGCCCATTACTCAGGAAAAAAAAAACATGAATACCTGAGTGTAGGTGCTTAAAAGACACAGAGTGGCAGCGAAGGGAGAAGTGGCTCCACGCAGCTCCCAAGTGCTGGTGGGATGGCTCGCTTTCCCCTCTCGCCTGCCTCTGCCTCCTGGCGGTGGCTTTAAGGGCAATGCCTGGGCCTGAGTGGGTTCAGGGGGCACAGGCACACACTCCCCCACTGGTGGAGAGGGAGGGGGGAAAGCCCCGTGGCACTGCCAGTGCAATTCTGGCATACTTCCTCTGACCTTAGGGGCAGAACATAGCTATGCTGACTCCTTATCCATACACTCTCCACTACACAGCATCAAGTTCAGCCACATTTCATTGCATTTGTTGGCTGAACACCCCCCTCAGTGATGACACCCAGGGCGGTCCGCACCCACCACCCACCCCTTCCCACACCACTGCACACAGAGGTACAAACAGCCTAGCTGTATAGGGAACTACAGGCACACAGTTAGGTGCTGCGCATGCAGTCACACTCTCTGCAACAGCACCTAGACTCATTTTTTTAATCTTGAAAATTGTCTCTTCTGGAGGAGATTCACCCTTCTGCTCTTCATCTTCCTCCTCACAAGTGGGATTTTAGCTTTCCTGAAAAGGCCTTTGTGCATAAATGGCCCACTGAATTGGGGCAAGAATATATTGCAGCACCTTGGTTGCCAGAGGATAACATTGACATGACACTTAGTTTTTTTTCCCGAATTGCATAATCTTTAATCAGAATATAATCAGTACAATTTATGATTTTACTCATACTAGATAATATGTATTCAGAGCATTCTACATCATGAGTCTCGCTGTAGAAAGTACCTCTGTATACTGCTGCTTAAGACGAATAACTTCCAGCCGTGGTTACTTCTTGGAAATGAATGAATTAAGGGTGCAATCCTACACCTGTCAATTCAGAAGTAAGTCTGAATGGGGGTTCAATGGGCTTACTTCCAGGTAAATGTATACAGATAGCATTAGTGCCTACATTTGTTAATTTCCCTCTTCATCCACCACATGTGATTCTGAGCCATTTTTTCCTGAAGAATTATCACACGGTCACAATGGAAAGGCTTGTCAAAGCCTGCTGTGGTTTATAGTTGCCTGCTTCTTCTTCTTCTTCTGTAGAAAATACAGGCTGTGATACCTGCACCAATGAGAATGAAGATGACTGGGAGAACGACTTTCAAATATTTGCCGTGTGCAAATGCAGAGACATCTTCTTCTTGCACTGCCAATGAGAGAAAAGGTGTAGATATATACATACAAAACCAAGACATTAAATGCTTTACACTATGATAAGAAGGATGGTGGTGTTTACTGCACCTAAGCACAGCGTGTTGTGAACTTGCAAACCATGAACATTGCCCCTTATTTGTAGGGAGGAAATGGGATGCTGAAGATATGTGGAGTACAAGCTGAGCATGTATAGGAGCAGCTTTCATTTTACTCAAAGTAGAAACAGATTAACCCTCTTAAAAGAAAGGGCTATGAAGGAATGTAACCCCAAAGCTGTGGGACACTGCTGAACAATTTCCATGTGTCCAAGCAATAGTGTATCTTCCCCCAGTAGTTTCAACACTGTGGCTAAAAATGACAGCATTGTTCTGTGCATGTGCCCGTGAAAGGGGAACCTAGGTTCCCCCTCCCCATTTTTCACATGCAATACTATGGAATTTTCCAATAAATCAAAATATCTCTCTCCCACTCCCCAACTCGTTCACTTCAAAGGAAAAGTTCTTTACAAGAAAGCAGAGCTGTCATTATTCCTCCCCACCCCCAGTAGCCTGCACAACCTCCTGAGAGGAGGTTCAGAAGCTGATTACAGCCTGCCATTTTGCTACCAAAGACATGAATACAACCAGGGGAAGCACGTGACAGCCCACCAAGCAAAATGGCCACCAGTTGTTTGATGGTATTGGACAACACAGTCTTGTTGTGCTCAGGAGGGAGGAGTTGTTCACCATGCAGAGTGGCGCCTTGATTAGAGAATTTGTTGTCGGCTGGATTACCCTATGGATGGGGTCATCTGTGCTCCACCAACCCCTCTAGTATAAAGCAGTAGTTCATTCATCGTGGAATTCGATGTTTGATGAGCGCTTTCAGTGCTGTCTTTGTTCTATGGGCTTGGACTTTCTAGTCATTGCTTTCTGTTCTAAAGCGATTTCTTCCTGCCATGTTACTTGCTGAAATTCAGGTGCATGACAAAGGTTTTTTTATTTCAGCTGGCATTTCAAGGTAGGGTGCTGTTGTTTATAATAATGGAATTTAACTGTCTCTCTCCCCCTCCCCGTATGTTTTGTTTAGAATAGAAATTTTATGTACACCACTTAATATACAGAACTTCTAAGCGGCATATAAATGTATGAAATTTATATTTTTTAAAAAAATACTGACATTAGTAATACCAGTGAGGGGGTAGTGGCAGCCATCCACTACTTTGTGAAGAAGGAAGCAGAATGACCATGTGTCATTAATAGTCTTACCTGTACTGTTTGTAGGTGCTTTAGTTGTTTCATCATTAACTGCAAAATAAAAGAGATACTTAAGGTGTAATCATATACATTCTGCAAACCACAGAACTTCCTACTCAGCCCAGTAGGAAGATAGTTATGCAAGGGAATCTTGCTGCTGTTTAGCTCAAGAGTTTTGATCAGCAGGAAAGTGAACCAGTGGGAGTTTTGAGTGGAAGGAAACCTAAGCAGCCTCTCTGCCAGCAGGTCTGGCCCCCACCTCCACCCCCCAGCGCAAGAATCCAGGTTTGGGCATTTGATTCACCAAAAGATGATTTGGCCCATTGGTCCTTCAAATGTTGTCAAACACTTAATGGTAAAGTATACCGTATTAAAAAAGGTAAAGGACCCCTGACAGTTAAGTCCAGTCGCAAACGACTCTGGGGTTGCGGCGCTCATCTCGCTTTACTGGCTGTATTAGTGCAACTTTATTTGAACAACAGCAAAAAAGCTGATTTTCAAATATTTGATTGCAATATCCACTTGGATATTACGCAAGGTCTATCAAAATTGTAGGGAAAACTTTATATTTTTCAGGCTTTGGGCCTTGACATATCCCAACATGGAAATAACTTAGCTATGTATGCTAGACAGGGCTCTTCCTAACTTTGAAGTTTCAATCCAACACACTACTATTTAAAAATGAGAACCATTTGAAATGTTTATTGCATTCATGGCTTAAACAAGCCATCTTTGTGTTTCTCTACAAATGATTTAGAAACTCTCATCACTTTGGAACCTAAGTCTTACTGCCTGTCTTTTCTTACTGCTGTATGGAAAAGCACATGAATCTGGCCTTTGAAGTGTTTGTTAGTAAACCATTTTTAACCAGCCAAATGTGTGGTTTCTTTCTATGCTAAGGGAAGTGGGGAACTTTGGAGCAACCTAAAAGAGGATATTTTAAAGGTCTAACAACCTAAATTTCAATGCTTTACTTTGCTGCATATTTTGTGATTTTAAATCTCTGCTTTGGTGAGAGAGACCAAAGCCCACTTACCTCAAACCTGGATCTTAAGCATCCAGGAAACTCTCTTTCTCTTATACCTAGTGTTTTTTCCTTTAACCAAAATACAAAATACCAACAGTTTGTGCTAGAAAAGGAATGACTGACAGTTTGGAAAGCATGCTAAGAACTTGCTAGTAAGCATAGCAGGGGGCGGAAGGTTGTCAAACTGCTGAGGTAAGGAAAAGTCTGATTTGTAGAATCACAGAAACACCTTCCTTTGAGAGCTTTGTGAAGAAGGAAGCAGATAAAGAGATAAGGATAAACTTTTAGTACTGTACAATGAATCAAGCAAGAGAGCAGTTGGACAAGATCGCCTTAAGACTAACTGCAGTTCTATATAACTCAATATTCCCCTATTGTATTATATCAGAATTATGGCTAAAATTTAGTTTAATAATAATTTATGACTTACTTTTGGGCGTTTTACATATAAATGACATACGATTGTGGCAGTCCGTAACCAACCATTTCCCATCATTGCTGTTCATGGCAATGCATTTATGATCCCGAAAAGCTTGAGGATTGAATGCAGGCTCTTCGCCTCTCCAATTGACAAAACCCACTTGAGTTTTATCCTTCCACATCCATTCTCCTAATTATAAAAATATATAAATAGCATTATGACGGAAAGGAGAAGAGTAGCACCATGACTGTAAAACATACTATATGGAAACGTGTTTTAAAATTACAGCGATCCTTGGAGTTTTATGAAGAAAAATTTACAGGGGGTGGGGGTTGGTCAAGGTTTTGAAAACGGTATAGGTGCAATTTATTCAGAACAAAAGGCTAAATTAATTGTGAACAATGTAGTGACGGAAGAATTTAAGATAGAGAAAGGAACACGACAAGGTTGCCCAATCTCTCCATTGCTATTTATATCAGTCCTGGAGGTTCTTTTAAATATGATTAGAAGGGACCAAACAGTTAAAGGTATACAAGTTGGAGCTAAACAGTACAAACTGAAAGCATTTGCTGATGATTTGGTATTGACATTACAGGAGCCAGAATCTAGTACTAAAAGAGTACTGGAACTGATCCAAGAATTTGGACAGGTGGCGGGCTTTAAGTTGAATAAGATGAAAACTAAAGTCTTAGAGAAAAATTTAACAGTGATGGAGAGAGAAAGGTTTCAGAAGGAGACTGAACCTTTTCAGAAAGGTTCAGCGGTTGCTGAACAGCTTAGTAGGTTTCTGGATGAAACATTGGCTCTGGATCCATTCAGTCCGGCTTCCGCGCTGGTCACGGGACCGAGACGGCTCTGGTCGCCCTAACAGATGATCTCCGCAGGCAGCTGGATCGAGGCGGGTCGGGGCCGCTGATTCTTCTAGACCTGTCAGCAGCCTTCGACATGGTCGATCACGAACTCCTGGACCACCGCTTTGCTGATGTGGGGATCCAGGGCACAGTCAATGGCTGCGCTCGTTTCTCTTTGGTCGGGGACAGAGGGTGGTGCTTGGGGGGGAATTGTCATCCCGCCACTACTTGGTGTGTGGAGTGCCCCAGGGTGTGATACTCTACCCAATGCTTTTTAACATCTTTATGCGCCCCCTCGCCCAGCTTGTCCGGAGTTTTGGGCTGGGCTGCCATCAGTATGCTGATGACACCCAACTCTATCTGTAGATGGATGGCCATCCTGACTCGGCCCCAGACACACTGATCAGATGCTTGGAAGCTGTGGCTGGATGGTTACGTGGGAGCCGGTTGAAGTTAAATCCTTCGAAGACAGAGGTCCTCTGGCTGGGACGGGACGATATGGGATTGAGGGGGCAACTCCCATCTCTTGCGGGGGTGCAATTAGTGCCAGCACCGTCCGTTAAGAGTTTGGGTGTAATCTTCGATACCTCCCTCTCCATGGAGGCGCAGATTGCAGCTATAACAAAGGCGGCATTTTTTCATCTCCGCCAAGCTAAGCAGTTGGCTCCTTACCTCTCTCGCCCTGACCTAGCCACTGTGATTCACGCGACGGTCACCTCCAGACTGGATTATTGTAACTCACTCTATGTGGGGCTGCCCTTGAGACTGACCCAGAAACTCCAGCGGGTGCAGAATGCCGCAGCGAGACTCCTTACGGGGTCTTCGCTGCGAGATCACATTCATCCGGTGCTATACCAGCTGCACTGGCTCCCGGTGGAATACAGGATCAGGTTTAAGGTGCTAGTTTTAACCTTCAAAGCCCTATACGGCCTAGGACCCTCGTACCTACGGGACCGCCTCTCCTGGTATGCCCCACAGAGGAACTTACGGTCTTCAAATAAAAACATCTTGAAGGTCCCAGGTAGGGAAGGGAGGGAAACGGAGGATTCGGAGAGAGGTCTCCAAGACCCTTCACCCGAGACTAGTGGGGAGAGCGTGGACACGCCTCTGCCTTCCCCTTACTTGCGCAGACGAGTTCCGCGCAGGGAGAGTAGGAGGAGACTTGGCGTCAAACAGCTCTTATGCTGGAAGAGGTTCAAGAAATGCCCACTGATGGATTCTGCAAGTGACTGACCAGCCACAGAGTGTGAGCTGTCAGCCAAAGCATGGTTGGCCAGGCAATCTAACCAAAACTGAAGGCAACTTACGCACAAGTAACCCCTTACAACCATTACAGAAGTGAAAAAGGATCTAGAAATATGGTAAAATCTGAAGTTATCATTGCTAGGCTGAATTGCTGTGATAAAGATGAATGTATTGCCAAGGATGTTGTTTTTATTTCAAACATTGCAAATTTTGGATAAAATGGAGTGTTTCAAGAAGTGGCAGAGAAATATCTCTAGATTTGTCTGGCAGGGCAAGAAGCCTCAAATAAAGTTCAAGATATTAACTGATGCTAAAGAAAGAGGTGGATTTGCCCTGCCAGACTTAAAACTTTACTATAAATCAGCTGCTTTTTGCTGGCTGAGAGAATGGATGCTTCTTGAGAACACTGATGTGTTGGATTTAGAAGGTTTTAACAATGTTTTTGGGTGGCATGCATATTTGTGGTATGACAAGGTTAAAGCACATAAAGCGTTCAAAAACCATATTGTCAGGAAAGCACTGTTTAATGTTTGGACAAGATATAAGGACCTGCTTGAAAATAAAACCCCAAGGTGGTTGTCATCAATGGAAGCAAAGGCTCAGAAAAAGCTCAATATGGAGGCCAAATGGCCGAAATATTGGGAAATTTTGGAACAAGAGGGAGACAGATTAAAATTGCAAAGTTTTGAAAAATTAAAAAATAGAGTGCGAGATTGGCTTCATTATTATCAGATAATGGAGGCTTATAATTTGGATAAAAAAATTGGCTTCCAGGTGGAAAAATCAAAATTGGAAACAGAACTGTTAGATCCTAAAATTAAAAATTTGTCAAGAATGTATAACTTGCTGTTGAAATGGAAAACTCAGGATGAAACGGTGAAATCTGTTATGATTAAATGGGCACAAGACGTTGGACATAATATTATGATGGCTAACTGGGAACAGTTATGGACCACAGGTATGAAGTTCACGGCATGTAATGTCTTAAGAGAGAATATAATGAAAATGATATACAGGTGGTACATGACACCAGTCAAGCTTGCAAAAATCTATCATTTGCCCGATAATAAATGTTGGAAATGTAAAGAGACCGAAGGTACATTCTTTCACCTCTGGTGGACGTGCCCAAGGATTAAGACTTTCTGGGAGATGATCTATAATGAAATGAAAAAGGTATTTAAATATACCTTTCTGAAGAAACCAGAGGTCTTTCTCCTGGGCATGGATGGCCAATTGGTGCTAAAGAAGGATAGAACTTTCTTTATGTATGCCACAACAGCAGCAAGAATACTTATTGCAAAGTACTGGAAGACACAAGATTTACCCACCCGGGAAGAATGGCAGATGAAGGTGATGGACTACATGCAACTGGCGGAAATGACTGGCAGAATCCGAGACCAGGGAGAAGAGTCGGTGGAGGAAGATTGGAAGAAATTTAAAGACTATTTACAGAAACATTGTAAAATTAATAACTGTTAGAAGGATGTTGGAATGATATTATATGATTTTAGCAGGAATGATATAAAGGATTTGGGAATAACTGACTGTTAATTGGTGAAAGGAAGAAAAGTAAAGTTACATTATATTAAGACAATTTACAGGACAAAAATTTTAAAAGAGGGAAAGGATTTGCTGAAATGGATAATTGACCTAGAATACAAAAAAGGGAGGTGTGAGGAGGTCAAGGAAATAAGCTAATGAAAGACATGTAATGAGAAAATTTGCTGTATTTTTCTTTGTTTTTTGTCTTTATTTTTTCGTCTTTGTTTAATGGATTTTATTTCTCTGTTTTTTCATATGGTGATGTGTTGTTTTATTTTTGCTTAATGTGGTATTTTTATTTTTTCTTTCTGTAACTTTTAAAACCTTTAAAACTCTAATAAATATTTTATATATATATAATTACAGCGATCCTTTTTCCTCTTCACCTTTTTCAGTTTGGGAATATGCAAGCTACTGCCATTATCGTATCAGAACACTGAACAGACTAACAATAAGGGGAGAGTGCCTCTGATTTCTGACAACACTCCCCCCCCCATATTTAGTACTATTTTGGATGGTTCTCTGCAGTGTTCTTTTCGGTTTAAAAAAAGGAGGGTCTGGTGCATAGGTGCCAGCAGAAAATGTCTGCCAATGATAGCAAAAAAATGAAATAAGTGACAGCACTCCATACCGTCAGGATCATCACAAGAAAGTACTGGTTGTCTGGCTCACATGTGCAGACAACATAGAGGTGCCATGGTAAGTGGGAACATTGACACTGCTCCAGATCAAAGCCATTTTTTGAATTATTGCTTACTAGTAGAACGTGACCAGTGCTGCCAAGCAATTCAAAGAAACCTATAAATCATGGTTTTTAAATAGACAGGGCAATTTGTCTTGTTATTAGGGCAGTGCAAATGTACACACAGACAGTGATCCAACGTTCCCACCTGACCTGGATGATTTCACGGCCTGGATAAATTTGGGGATTGGGCTAATGTTAAATTAGGGTTTTTGTTTTTGTTTTTGTTTTTTTTTAAAATAATTTTTATTGCATTTTTCACAAAAAGGAACAAAAAAGCGAATTTTCACAAACATTACAAAAAGAAAAATTTTCACAAACATTACAAAAGAAAAAGAAAACATAGACAAAAAAAAAAATCGTATCGTTCAGATCGTATAAATCTTTCGCCTTTTAAATTAGGGTTTTTGAAAAGCCTCTCCTCCTTACAGAGAGGAGGAGTTGTGAGCGGGAGCTGTTTCCCGTGTTGGCAGGGGACGTTCCGGCCCCTGCCCAGTTGTCCCGGCTGCTGCGCCGCGCCCCCAGGGAGCCAGCCAATCAGGCGGAGGCTTGGGGACGGGGTTTAGCTGTTCAAATGCGGCCGTGGCAGCGCTTCCCTTTCATTGCGCTGCTGGTTTTTGAAAACCTTTATGGTCAGGAGTTGGGCAGGGGAAAGAGGTGCTACATCACATTTCCTCCTCCCAGTTATTTCATGTTACATTAAAAAGTTGGAAAAAATGTGAGTATTGAAGACAGCAGGGAAGGGAATGCCAGTGTTTTTCCATAGGGCTTGAGATGGAGGTTAGCTGTAAATTTCCACTGCAACGGTGTGGTGATCTAATTCTTTACAGTTTATCACATGCAGTCATGAGACTGGGATGGGGTTACAGGAAGTTTGCATATGTTAATTGAGTAGCACCCTCCATTTTAACACCACATAGTCCTTTGTTCTCAACTGCTGAACCAATGTGAAATGGGGATGAAAAAGGGAGCTATGATTTTTAGGCTCAAATCCATTTCAATCAGCGTTTAGGTCTGGTTTTGGCACAGAAACTGCTTTGGTCTCCCTGTATGATGACTTTGTCAAGAGAGATAGGGGGGAAACACTCCCTTGTTAATTCTCCTTGGCCTCTCAGCAGCTTTCGATATCATGGCCATTCTATCCTTCTGGAGTGGCTGTACAAATTAGGGGTGGATGGCACTGTGTTGAGGTGGTACTGGTTCTACTTGGATGGCCACTCCCAGAGGGTGATGCTTAGCGAGTGCTTTTTAGCCCCATGGAGATAGTGACATTTCGGACCACCATTTTGATTCAAAATAGTGTCTGGCATTCCAACATCAATGAAAACTGTCACCCCGAACTTCAGGAATCCTCATGCCAAGTTTGGCCATGATATCTTGAGAGATGCCTGAACCTACAGAGGACAAAAGAACAAGCCACTTCCCAAAATATGTAGTAATTATAAATTTTATTTTCCCAATATGCCTAGTGGGACATCTGGGATGAAACTTCAAGTAATGGCATAAGTCAAGTTGAAGGAGATGTGGTTAGGGGCAGGGCTTGATTATTTGAAAGCATAGTCAGGGGTCAGCAAACTTTTTCTGCAAGGCCCCCGTCCACTGTCCCTCAGACCTTGTGGGGGGTCGGACTATGTTTTGAAAAAAACCAACCCCCTCCCACAACTCTCCCCTCCCTTCTTCACAGCACCGGATGAGCCCCAGTGGTTGCTTACCTGTGCCTTGCGAGCGGCAGGGGCTGCTGCTGGTGGTGGCGGCAGGGTGATGAGCGGCATGAAAGGGCTGGCTCCAGAGAGGGGCTGCTTAAAATGGCGCTCAGCTGGCTCAGCCCAGCCCCCTTCCTCCTCTAGGCAGGGCAGGGAGAAGCCAGGAGGAGGGAGGGAGGAGGCGCCGCCACGGTATGTGTGAGGGGGGTGGGGAATGGAGCAGCCCGAACAATCAGAATCCCCATGCCGATTCACGTGGCAATTCCTGGACTGTCTGTGGGCCGGATCCAGAAGGCAATTGGGCTAGCCCCAGCCCCTGGGCCTTAGTTTGCCGACCCATGGCATAGATGTTTCCTATACTACTGTTTACCATCTAGTTGATGAATTCTCAGATAATGGGTGAGCTTTTTCCTTTTTCCTGAATGCTTGCCAAGAAGATGCAAGCATCATTCGCTTACAACCGATGGCTTTTGCTGCTGAGCTCTTTTACGTCCAAACTCCCCCCTCCAAAGGAAATGTGTGTCATATTTGAGGACACTTTTGCATAAATACAGATAATACATTTATTATGTATATAAATATTGAGTGTTAAACAATTACCATCTATATTTTTGAACAATCCAATCCAAAATTCTTCCTTGCTGAATTGCTCAGTGTACTCCAACAAAAAATCCAGTTCAGCTAAATCTTCTATTGAAGCCAAGGTGCCACCTAGGAAATATACCACAGCAATAAAGTAAACTCATTAAAAAGTTATCTTCTCCTTGAAAAAGACTCCCTAACAAGATAAGACCAATGAATTACTATCCAGCCCTGGCAGCAATATGAAGTTCTGAATATTTAGAGAAAATATATACTGGTATATCTTTCTTTCAAATGCTTGTGACTGCTATTCTATTGCATAATTTCTATTGGAGAAGGATCATTGTAACCTACCCATTTGTAGAAAATAATAATTAACAGTTAAAGAAAATCACTTAATCAAACATTCAATAGAAATGTCATTTTTACAAATCAGATGGTTCACAAAAATCCTGAGCTCCAGTACTGAAAACGTTTTTCACTCTGTATTTCTAATTACACATAAAAGGGGAAAAAATCACCTCAGTTCTCTGGAGAGAAAGATGATACCCTTTCAAAGTATTTATATTAATGGGGTGCCTGTGTGACTTTGATGTCATGTTTACTGAGTAGGAGGAATGTCATGTTTACTGCTTGGCAGGGGGTTGGACTCGATGGCCCTTGTGGTCTCTTCCAACTCTATGATTCTATGATTCTATGAACTCGGATTAACCCATTCTTATATCAAATAGAATTTATTGGTCAATCAGTTTGAAACAGGATACAAGTTTTCTTCAGAGAAATATTGCAGCAGCAGCAGAAATAGTAGTATATTCAGCAATATGAACTGGTGGAGATGGATGGATGGATGGATGGATGGAACTGGCAGATGATTGGCTGAGGTTCCATTTAGAACTGACACAGCCTAATTTAAAACATCTGTCTAGGTAGCGCTTTCATTTCTAGACGCATTTCAAGGTGATCCCATTTGTGTTAAAAACCCTAAATAGTGCAGGCCTCAAGTATCGGAAACTGATCTCTTCAGTATAAATACTCTCAGATTGCCATTTTGCTAATTCCACTGACCTTGGAAGTGCAAGGAATGGCAGCCCAACAGAGAACAGGCCTATGGCCCTAAGTTGTGGAATTCTCTTTCCACAGAGATATGTCCTCTTGCACCTTCATTTTATCACTTCTGCCATATGATGGTGCCTCTCTTTCCCCTGGCTTTTCACACCTGATGTATGTAAATCTTGTGGGAACGTTCAGGGAGGCAGGAGAGGATATACTGTTAAATAGTATTCTTCATATAACTTGCGTTAGTAAGTCCCTTTACTTAGCAGAGTGCATTCCTCTTTTTAAACACACAGCAGTTAGCTTTGTTGCAAGCTTGTTTAAGCTTATTAATATAGATTCCTGGTAATCTCCTTTTGTCCCTCTTAAAAAGAATAGACATGACAATCTTATTTAAAGTCAGTAAAAAGAAGTTTACTCACAGTATCATTCAGTTCACAATTGGATCCCTGAAGGCAGACTTAGGTTACAAAATATGTACACATGGAATCTATCCCATAGGGAGAGAGTTCCTTTGTCCCTTTTTGGCTGAAAGCCAACAGGGCATCTCTAGCTGAAGAGATGTTGCTTCTTCGATGAATGGAGTCAGAGAGAGAAAAGCCAAGGAGGAAGTGTGCTCCCTGCCTTGCCCTTTTTGTTACATGGGCAGGTAAGGCAACGCCCACCTCTAGTCACATGCAGAGGAAGTTTGTCCCCTTGTATGCCCACTCTAGGAATGTTGTACTTGACAGCTATGTGTTTTACATCCCACAAATCTCAGGGCTGGTTTTAACTTTGTATTGTTGTAACCTGACCTGGGAACTTATGCTGAAGGACAGGTAAGACCTCCAACATATGAGAAGAATTGAATGGTGCCACACTGGCAGAACAATGCCAGGTTTGACAGGACCCTCTGCAGCTCTTGCTGGTCTTTTCTTGGCAACAGTGATGTCCCCTGGCAGGCATGGTGAAATGGCAAAGGCCCTGTCCAGGGCAGTGAAGGCACAGATGTTGAAGACTCCTTCCCAGGTAGGGCCAAGTCTGCTGGCTTGAGCTCTCCTCTGCTTTTCTTTTGCCCCTGGCCCATCTTTCTTTCATTGTGTGCCGCCAGTGGCAAAAAGCCAGTGTAGCAGGAAAGGACTATTTAAATTCTCCCATGGGGATTCTGTGGCCCCAGGGAAGGAACATTCTATCTGGGCCCAGAGGCATTATGGAGGAATCAAAAGGTGAGCCATGGCAACAGGGGTTTTTGGCTGCACCAACAATGCTTTGGGATTGGGCAAGGAGAGGAAGACTGACTGGTGTTCAGGGAACGCAGGCCATCAGCAAATGGTTGTTGGTGCTGATCCCTGATACCAGATCTGTAACACATTATTCTCAGTATTATTTTGATAATAAAACTTTTTATTATTGGATTGTGCCAGAAAGAAAGAATTTCCTGCATGCCATGGGCTGTACCATTTTTCTTCCTACCATTCTCATTTGTAAAACAATTCCTTTTTCAAAATGACACTCACCAAAATAAGAACATCTGAAGGCCGCTTGCCACCAAGTTTCCCAAGCAGGGTAGAATTTATAGCAATGAGCCCGAAAAGGAACCCAAGCTCTCCCGTCGTTTTTTTGTGGAGGAGGGCATTTTCCTGGCAGCTGTGGTGCCTCCGTTGGGAATGCACCTGTTATAAAGCAAGTAGTTTTATTTTTTAAAATAAAGGCATCTTAGAAACCTAGAAATACAAGGGGAGTGCTTAAGGTTTAGACAGGTCCTGAGTCATGAGGCAAAGCATGATATCCCTTTGGCTTATAAAAGGGGATATGGGATCTGTACAAGTTCGCACACTGTGCCACGGTGGACCCCACTGTGCTACGGCAAGCCAAACATTTAAAGAAACTGCTGTAGACAGGTGCCTGTTGAAAGCAAAATTACCTTTAACATACCAGATGATGGGAGAAGGGAGAGCAAACACCAGAGAGATGTGGAGACAAGGAGAGGGAGCTCTGCTGTGATTGACAGGTCAAGCTTTTAATCAGAGGGAATGATTTTACATAGAAAGCCAACCCCAAAATCTAAATACTTATTTTTATTTCTTTAATCAAAAACGTATGATTCCATAACATATAGGAACTAAAGAAACAAAGAAGAAAATAACGTGTTGTTTTTGTTTGTAAGTATCAGGATGCTGTCCTTGAGTGTTTTATGCTATTCTCACTTGAAGCTGAACGATTCCTAAGAATTCCAAGTTCTGATGTATTTCACTGGAGGCATTTCAACAATAAGTCATCAAATATATATATATTTATATATATATTTATATATATAAATTTATATATTATATATATTATATATATTATAAATTTATTTATAAATTTATTATATATTATATTATATTATATTATATTATATTATATTATATTATATTATATTATAAATTTATTATATTTATAAATTTATTATATATTTTATAAATTTATATATATATATATATGTAAATTAATCTTTCCCCCCAGTTTGTCTTGCACTATGAAAGAATATGGAGCAAGCTGCCTGTGAAAACAATTTCAGCAAGGGTGGAAGAATCCTTTCTTAAAATAATTTTGAGGTGTCATTACACCACCAGTGATCTTATCACATATAAACTCCCAATCTCTTCCCAAAGTGCTGGAGCTGCAAAAACAGCAACATAAAGGCACATATTTCCACCTATGGTGGGAGTGGTAGGTGGTGTTCCTATAAAAGGAACTGAACAATATCTATATAGATAGCAACACACTGGGCGAAAGTGATTTCTGTGTTCAGAATTGTATACTCCAAAATCAGAATAAACTGTTTTATCAAGATGCCATCAGATCAGTGTCTACAGTTCTCAGCTCTGTTCTGAAATGGAGACCGTATTGGAATTAGAGTGCTATGCCCCACATTAAAAGAGAGATATTTATTTGCTTACCATGATGCTGCTCACAGATAAATAAGTATGTTTCATTGCAAGTTCCTGTTTTCCAATGACCCTCAAGGTCCATGAAGACACAGGCTATTTTGTGCTTTGGCTCTTCAGGTGCCCAGTTAGTATACATCAGTCTTCGGTTGTTTATCCATGTGTAGTGCTCACCATTCTAATGCACATTGGAACAACACATGCTGGTTGTAGTTTATTTCCCATAACATGAGCTCCACATCATCTCCACAAACCCCTTTCATTTTATTTACAGAAACACAATCAGGTGATGAATTCTGGGTAATGCTATAGCTATGACAACTGAAGGCATCCCTGTGCTGTTTAATATCTATTGAAAAAACCCTTGGGAGATGTCATCTGGAGATCTGAAGCATGGTGTCATTGGTATGCTGATGACACATAACTCTATCCACTCCATCTGAATCTGGAGAAGCCAGGAAGGTTTTGGACAGGGGTCTGGAAGCAATCAAAGGCTAGATGGGTACTAGTCATCCAGTTATATCTTTTCCTGAACCAAGATAGTTGGGCCTTAGTTGTCCATGCTCTGGTGCCTCTCACCTGAGCTACTCCGAAGTGCTTTATGTGGGTCTTGCCTTGAGGATGACCCAGAGGCTACAACTACTGCAGAATACAGCTGCTGGATTGGTAAGTGGGACAGCCCAATGTGACCCTGTGTCACCAATTATTGAGAAATTGCTTAGACTAGCTCATGCTCTGACTCTTCTTGATAGAATGAGGTCTCTTTGGGTTAGTGGAGGTATATATAATTGACTGAGAAATGGCAAGTATTCCTGTTCTGTCCCAACTGGGCATTGTGTTACATATATTGCTCCCTAATCACTGTGTTTAGACTGCTGGCAACTGATCAATTCTTGTTATCTGATACCTTGCATTGATTAGTTGTACTATATCTAGCTGTGAGGTGCCTTGAGTCCCTATCAGGGAAAAGGGTAGGATATAATAATAATAATAATAATAATAATAATAATAATAATAATAATATAATTCAGAAAATACTGCATTGGTTGCTAGTGACCTACCAGGCCCTATTATTATTAAAAAATTGTACACCGCCATATACCTCCAGGTCTTAGTACTAGCACACAAAGCCCTACATGGCTTGCAACCCTGGGCTCCTTTGGAAAGAAGAACTAGATTTAAATTTATGCCGATGATAATAATGATGATTAATGATGCAGGGAGGATGTGCAGGGAGGATTAAGGGGTGGGTGGATAAAGGGAGGGTGGTTGGTGGGATGTGGGGAGAGAGTGGTTGCCAAAAGGGTAGGTGGGGTTGGCAAGTGTAGTAAGCAGGGGCAGTCCCTAGTTTTGAATAAAGTCAGCTAATGAAAGCCCTGCGCTTTCTAACTATGTCCTTCTGAATACAAACCCTTGGAGTGGAAAAGTAGTATTATGTTAACGTACATTGCATGTTCTTACCGTGTTGCTAGTTAGACCAATCCACACAGGCTCCTCATATTTCAACACCTTTAGCCATAGGAATGACTGAATGTAGGGATTCCAAATGCTGGCAAGCTCTGACTGTTCAGAATTGCATTTTTTCCTGGCCTCTTCCCATGTCATTTTGGTGCCAATGAAAAAGTAACTGCTATTCCCAAAATTGAAATAGCCTGAGACTGGAATTGTTGTTTCAAAGTATGGTAATGCAGGATCTATGGCAAAAACAAACAAAAAGCCAGAAATTGTTTTAGACTGCATATATTCCTAAAATTTGATTTCATTTCATACTGAAATATCTGAACATTATTATCTCCCAAGATTTAACATCTGAAAGTACTAAGAATTTGCAGAGAAACATTAAAACCAACATGATAGTCAAACTCTATTCTTTACAGCCACAAAAGAAGCATATCAAATTCCTAAGAAGCAGCCAGCAGACCTACTTGAAACACATTCATTTCTTTTCATAGAAGTCAAGTGACTATTCTTCAATTAGTTTCCTAGCCACCATCATTCGTAGATGATAAAAATTTCTGTTTCTATTCTGGTAATTTCTGTCCAAAAACAGACCTCGGAGGGTGGCTGTACTTGTGGGGGTCTATTCTTCTTATTAAAATGAAAGTGCATTGATCAGGGGGCAGGCTGTCACTTGCAACATGGCTAGATATTATGACACTAAAAAAAGAACTAAAAGAATCAATATGGCTAACTTAACTCAACAACACATCTCTCTCTCACACACAAATCCCACTGCAGCCAACCAAAGACAACCAGCCACACCCTAGGCCACCCTAACCTCTCTCACTACCAAGGAAACATAACAAGCAAATAGAAAGAGAACCTACCCAAGTGACGCTGACACAAAACCCCCAAGTGCATGTATCCAAGGGAAGGATGTGTACACCATGAAAATCTTTAATAAAAATTGTTTTAAAAAGAAATAGAACTAAACTTTTTTCCAGCAGCCTCCTTCTGTCCTATTTTGGGGATGGTATAGTGAAAAGTGAAGTCCCATATCAGGAAGTGTACAACTGAGGTTCTTTGACACCAGGGTTCATCTCTGTATATGTATAAAATATTGTTGTCACGATTGCATTCTTTTCTTTATACAGCCAAATACAAAATCTCTAATACTGGAAATCTAATTTTGTTTTTTGACAAAATGATTATGGCACAGAAAACAGGCTTTGGACTCTAGAAAGCAATCTGATTTTCTCTTCTAAAAACGTACCAGAGTTTCTTTGGCAGATGTAGCTTTTCCTGGCGGAACATGGTCCATCTCCCCACTTTCCTCCTGAATTTCCAGTCCCCTTAATAATAAAAACACAGTCTTCCTAAGGAATTAAAACATAAAAATCAAATAAGACAAGTGCCATCAATTTGCGCAGGAGGCAATTCTTTTATCCTAGATCAGGCATAGGCAAACTTCCCCACAGCTGTTCTAACGAAAGGTGTGAGCATCAAACTGGAGTAATAACAGTGGGTGGTCTCCTAATAACTCATCCTATCAATACAAGGATTTCTGCTTGCACAATGAGATTTCCCCCTTCCCTTGGATACATCTCATGCCCTACTCAAATCTGCTTCAGAGGGCTGGGGGAACCCCTAGAATATATTTAGAGGGTGCAGAAGGTGAGGAGATTGGGTGGGAGAGATTGGTCTTTGCATGCAACTAAGTCCTAGTAAGCCGAGATAGAAAAAGTCATTGCTGGACAGAGGCAGTGCCAGTGGATCAAGGAAGATGTGTAACATAATGGGTGAGATGCCTTTCGGAATTTTCTTAATTCCCAAGCTCACAAGGGGATGTACAATTGAAGTGAATGGCACTGCTGCTGTGGGAAGGAAATAATTCAGTCTAACTAGGAAATGGAGCATTGGCAGATTATACTTAAGTCCTTAACTCGTTGGCAAAATTCAGACAGAATAAAAGCAGCAGAGTTGAGAGAAAAATTGCAACTCTGAAGAATATAACTGGCTTTAAGTCAAAAT
The DNA here is from genome assembly GCF_951804945.1 of Podarcis cretensis. Taxonomy (NCBI): domain Eukaryota; kingdom Metazoa; phylum Chordata; class Lepidosauria; order Squamata; family Lacertidae; genus Podarcis; species Podarcis cretensis. The sequence goes on from NC_137181.1 coordinate 24,950,960, forward strand.
TGTCAGAGGCTCCTCAGAACATGCTGCCGATCTTGGATGCTTCCTATATATTTTATCAATTATGTAATGTATCTATTTGTAAAATTTCTATTCCACACTTCTTCTGGAGTATTTTCAGAGTGGCTCACAACAATTTAAACTACAGTAAACTGAACAATAAAGAGTAAAATGAGGATTAACAATCATAATACCAATCCACGTATTAAATATCAAAACATGGCCAGCTAACCTTGCAAGATTGGCATGGGAAGACTGGTACATTAATGGAGTGATAATGCTGAGAAGGCACTCTGAATATATATAATTTTACTGCAGGAATGGAAAATAGGGAACATTTCTTGTATCTGAAAAAAATAAAGATGAAAGCCTTTGCAGGCAGGACTTACATATTTTGGAAAACCACTGGCCCAGTTTGTATAGTAGACCTCGCTTCCATCTGTCCATAGAAAACTCTCTTCCCTAATAATATCGTTCAGTCCAATCCATGGATCAATTGAGGCACTTTCTAAGTGCACCATGAAAAATGCTGAATAAAAACAAGGACATATTTCATCATAAAGAATTTGGTAAATACTCTCCCTCACTTATAAGTAATCAATATAGGATACCATGAACTGATCTAGTTATATTTTATGTTCGTTGTTTTGTTTTTTAAAATGGTGTCATGCAGAAGTTGCCACTATGGTCCACTTCAGATCTTACTATACTGCATCTTTTTAAAACACAAAAACATTTTAAACTTGTTTTTCTTACAGAGAAAAACTATATCTTCCATCATTCCTGACCATTCTCTTAATGCAACAAAATATTGCAGATGCAACATTGGCTATTCCTGCTTTAAAAAGGACAACATAATCCAGCTCATTACATTTTTGCCCGGAAAAAACACAAACAGGCCATGATTACAAGAAACATGCCTTGTTTTCACTCAGCTTAGGAAGGGCTCCTTTCTCCTGGGCCTTGTTCAGAAAGTGGTGGTGGGGGATGAGTGTTCAGACCCCTGGGCTCGGGAAACCCAGCCAGATGGGCGGGGTAGAAACAACAAATTATTATTATTGAGTCAACATTAAGTCTATGTGTGCAACATGTTCTAAAAGAACCGACTGTACCTTGTGTAGCTTTGTTCGGTATAGTTGCCAGATTTCCTCCTAGATTTCTGCAAGCAGTTCGTGCATCGGACCAGTTTTTCCTTTCTTCTTCATTCAAGCCAAAAAACTGGAAGCACTACGGGGGGGAGTAAAACTCCAAAATTCCATCAATTATGAAATGGTTAGTGAACTCAACCATCATGAGATGGTACTGAGTTGCAGACATGGATATTTTAACTTGGCTTTAGAGGGAAATCCCAACCCTCAGATTCACGGACTTGACAGAGATTCAGATTGTGTGGAGGATGTGGTGTAGTTAATTTCTTCATATAGAAGCCAGGAACTAATAAAAAGTTAACCAACACAGTGGAAAATAGAGGTGGGGGGAATTTACCCAGTTCCTGCTCTGGCCCTCCACAAGCCTGCAATGGTTTTTAAATGGTAGATCATACACTACTTTACCTTCCTTCTCCAACCCAGTCACTGCTCACTGGCTCCTCTTCAGACAGAAAATAGCTCTGCCCCCTCCCAGAGATTGTCATTTAATAAAGAATAACATAACCAAATGCTGAAAATTTAGTTTGAAGACAAATTCACTGCTCTTTTGGGTAGCTGACCCATAATCAAGCTTTTAAGATACCACTTTTTATTTTTAAAAAAATATTTCATTGTTCCTGACACTTCTGTTTTGCAGTGTAGTAGACTTTCTAGTATGTACAAAAGATACATGGGGTGGTGGCATGGAGAGATGTGGTATCATGATGGCTTAACGCCTGAACTAGGTGCACATTCATTTTGAACCTCTATAAAGAGCCCTTGCATAGAAGTGTGGACATGGAGAGCAATCTCTACCGCTCTTAACCACTACACCACAAGCTCTGGGAAAATATTGTATGTGCTATAATAACTGAAAAGGGGCAATATACCAGTATATTTGCAATCACTTTCTTAGTTACCTTTTTATCAAAGAAAAGCCAGCCATCTGCACAGCCCCCAACAGGTGCAGGCATTGTGGGAGCAGGAGTTGAACGGACAGAACTGTTATGCCTTTCACAGATGAATCTGTTCTTAGTACCACAGTTTATGTCATTCCATAAGCCTGAATAAAGAAGTTAGGTGTTCATCAGTAAGATGAAATCACTCCCAAATGAAGAATGACCATTTTTTACCTGTACAGGGGATTGTCGTACACATAATAAGATGAAAGTGGAAGTCAAGCTTCACTTAGTGGTTGCTGGCAAAATCGCTACTCCTGCTGCAAACTAAAAACACGCACAAAAAACCCTCCCTCCTAGTAGAGATCTCATATGTCCTCTTTTTCCAGGACATGTACTCCTTTTCATGGGTTTGTAAAATGAGAGTCATCATAGTGATCCACAGTTAAAAGTAGAAGTTAGCAAATGTGTCCTCTTTTTCGCTCTTTAAAATATAAGACTCTAAGAGACTGAAAAAGGCACAAAGATAGCATAACCAGAACAACAAACCCTCTGTCAAACAATAAACAACAAGTAAAAACTAGAAAAGAGGTCAGGCATACTAGAAAAGAATCCTCCACAAGCTGAGGCAGCCCAAGACCTACAGTGTGGGACCTGAGTTCATCTTATTACATGCACAGAAATCCCCTTTACAGGTAAGAAATTGTTCTCTGCCCCCGCTATGCATGTAGAGATGGCCTCAGCACTATGCTGTAAGTGATTGTTCCAATCTAATTTACCCAAGCTGCAAGGTCCACAAACGCTGATATCAAGGGAATGCTAGTCTCTTTCAGAAAGATAAACAGGAGGAGAGAAGGAGGTAAGAACTGAGTTCCTGCTGGCAGTGTAAAGGTGGCAAACCTTAGGGAGAAAGGAAGAAATAATTCAGACTGTTACACTGTCCTTGTGGAACACATGAAGGTTTTTGAGCTCTGAGATCCATTGAGCAAAGGTGAATGCCACTAGGAAGAGCACTCTTGAGAGTAGATGAAAAGAAGCAGACTTCCATGAGGGAAATCTATGCTGTGTGGAGGTGACTTCAGGATGGCCCCACTATGAAACTGTCTGAGGAAAGGATGAGATCCCACTGGCTTGTTCAGATCCTTAGAAACAATGGCAGCATAGATGCCTGGTGGTTAGGCATGTTAGGCCGCAGCCTCAAAATAAGACCTTCTTGCAAGAAGAGCAGCAGGGATGAAATACCAGCCTTTTAAGGGACAATGTGGTGTTTCCAACCCCAGTCAGAAAAGACTTTCCATATTTTGGTTGTAGAAGGTAACTAGAAGCAAACATAATCTCAACTGCTGATGAGCCAGTCCCAGTTTGACAAACTGCTCTTGTTTCATTGCCAAAAATCTTAATTTCACATGGGATCTGAACTGGTGGTGACTGACGAGGAACGAGACCATGGGTCCTAATGGATTGCTTGAAGAAGATGTCAGCCAAGTGTTCAGCAGCTGGGCGGAAAGCAAACTCGCTGCGAGGGATCATTAGGAAAGGAACTGAAAATAACACTGCGATTGTGACGCCATTCTACGTACAACTTTGTGGAGCAACTGCATTTAGAATACTGTGTACTGCTGTCATCACTTTACTTCAAAAAGGATATTGTAGAGTTGGAAAAGGTTCAGAAAAGGGCAACCAAAATAATAAAGTGGATGAAGCAACTTCCGTAAGAGGAAAGATTACAATATTTGGTGGGAGGTATTCAGAGAAAAAGCAAGTAAGAGGTGACACAATACAAGTGCATTGTATTATGCATGGCAGGAAGAAAGTGGACAGAGAAAAGTCCTGTCCCTCCCATAGTACTAGAGCTCATAGACATGCAATGAAACCAAAAGCTGGAATAATCAGGAGACAAAACAATGTACTTCTTCACACAGTGCATGGAATTTGCTCCAGTATGAGGCCGTGATGACTACAAACTCAACAAATGAATGGAGGACAAGGCTGTCACTGCCTACTTAACCCCCAGTGACCTTGTTCTACATCCACAGTCAGAGGCAATATGCTTCTGAATACCAGTTTCTGGATACTGCAGGAAGGGAGCCTGCTATTGTGCTTCCTATGGGCATTTGGTCAGCCACAGCGCTAACAGGATGCTAGACTAGATGGGTCACATCTAATGCAGCAGGCAAGAAGAAGAAGAAGAAGAAGAGAGTTTGGACTTGATATTCCGCCTTTCACTCCCCTTAAGGAGTCTCAAAGCGGCTAACAATCTCCTTTCCCCTCCCCCCCACAACAAACACTCTGTGAGGTGAGTGAGGCTGAGAGACTTCAGAGAAGTGTGACTAGCCCAAGGTCACCCAGCAGCTGCATGTGGAGGAGTGGGGAAGCGAACCCAGTTTCCCAGATTACAAGTCCACTGCTCTTAACCACCACACCACGCTGGCAAGTGTTAAGTTCTTCTCTGTGTGAACCAAGGTGAGCAAATGCATTAATGAAAGTAGTGACCCACATATGTATTAGTGCCCTAGTGTGGACACCCAAAATGTCCTCTAAAACATTTTAATATTCTGAGATATTCAAAGGAAGACAATTAGAAATGCAAAATACCGGTAATATTATTCCATCCACCCACATCTTCAGTGGGCCAGAATAGTTATTGTGATGTGACATGGGTTCCGTTTGTGGTAGTTTATTTTAATTAATCAGTTGCCCCACTATTGATTGTATATGCACCCCCTTTTAAAAATTGTAATCTTTTATTCTACTTGCCTGTTGCACAATGCATGCAGACACAGGTTTCTTCATCATTTGAAAAGTTGGGTTCATTGGGTGCCCACATTGCAAAGGTCACTGGAGTTCCATCCAACCAGCTAGAGAAAACAATATGAAATCATTGAACAGAACAGCATAATTTCTCTTTCATTTACACTGCATACTTTCACAATGGTTTTCATTTTTTGTGGGTGTTTGTTTGTTTGTTTTAGCCAATGGAACACCAGCTTAAGAAAAGATTTAGATGTTGAACTGAATTTTGTATCTGGCAGCATTGCCAGAATTTTTTTATTGGCAGCATCCAAAATACTGTTAACAAAAAACGCCTAATCATTATCTTTAAAGATTGAGTTGCTATTATAGGGGAGCAGATTGCCAGTTATTTTGTATAATATTATATTTTAATCACCATGCGGTGAGAAACATTGGTGGTCCAAGGTCACATACTGAGTTTCATGGTTGAGTGAGAATTCAAGCTCTAGCCTCAAACTCATAGTTCAACAGTCTAGCCATTAGACCACACACAGGGGAAAAGGAGGGCTGTGCCCCCCCAAACCTTGGAGCAAACAGAGCACAGTAAGTTTGTAAAGAGGGAAGCAGCACCCTCAGATCTAATATAGCTGTGAGAGACAAGGCAGTTGTGGCAGCCTAGTAAATCTTAAGACTGCATTTGTACATTGCAAGTTGCCCTGAGACCTTCTGGTGAAAGGCAGGTAAGAAAAGTATATTTGTTGTTGTTGTTGTTGTTAATTGGCAAGTCAGAGCAGTGATGAAAAGTGCCACTGAGCTCTTTGAGAAAAGGCCCCATCCACCAGGTAAACTCTAAAGCAAGAGGTAGCCTGGGGCTCAGCGGACGCCCTGCAACTGTACTTTAGCTGAACTAAAATGATGAAAATGGCTTAAGTGCAGTATCCCAAGCATTGCTGGGCTCACTGTAGCAGACAGGGGCACTGATTTGGGCCCCAGATTGCGACGTATCGTGACATCATGTTGTGCTGTGACATCATGAAGTCACATTGTGTGTGCCGCAATGGCTCCTAGGGACTCCATAAGTTGTGTCCGAGGCCCAAGAAGGCCTTGGATGCCACCCCCAAGGCTATACAAGGCATCAGCCATGATTTCTGGTGCTTTTTGAAGCACAAGAAGTCACGTCAGAGGCCCAGCGGTGTGGGTGCCAGGCACCCACAACCATTTTTTTCTGGTTCCTTAGGTACCAAAGGCCCCTTATAGTTGGCGCCAGTGGTGCCAGAGCAGAATTAAAGGTGGGGCAGGATTTGTGCACTCCCCCATCATTTTCTATCCCCCTTGCCATTAAATTATTTCCACATGCTGACAAACACAAGCTTCTCCGTAGTTCAGGGGCATGGTTGGGGACTAAGATGATTTTGGATCTTTTGGATCCAAGACTTCTCCTGGTCAGCCACTGCCACGCTCACTTTCCAGTCATTGGAGATTGATTTCAGCAAGGCAATGGCCATGGAAGTTCCTTAGGTGGCATGGAGAATGTAACTGACATCCAGCTGTCTCCGCCAAGCTCAGACCTCCCTCTCCACTCTCAGGAAAGGAAATATGATGTTCTCATAGGAAACCATCAAAAGAACCACAGGATTGGGGGGCCACCAGGGGGCGCATTGGAAGATGGCCGACAATAACATCTCTCCGACTCACACAAGGTAATTAAGAGGCTGATATGGGAGTATGCAGCCTCATTTGCCCCCCCCAAGGGAATGGGGGGGCTGCCTTGCCAGCTGTGTCCATAATTCACCCCCGGATTCAAAAGAAGGGGGTGAGGGCACTTGGCACGAAGCCCTCGGGTGAGGTCGGCTCTCCCTGACGCTGTCTCTAATTTCGCACTGGTTTGCATTAACTCAAAATATATAATTGGAAATATATAATTGGAAAGAAACTAATGCACATACATCAAGTGAAGATTGGGAGTAAAGACTGCTGAATAATGGGATCTCTGTGAGCGGAGCGACGGGCTGGACAATAAATCAAGTGAAGAATCATCATTAAAAGATTGGTATGTTGGACTGAACCGGAAAGGGGGGGGGAACTTTTCTATTTTTGTCTTATGTGAGTATTCAATAACCCTCCCCTCCAGAGAGAAGAATCGTTGCAAATTACTAATCACAAGCAGGAGATTAAGGACTGTGCGGAAATGAATTACTGATCAAAGAGAGGACTGGTGGAAACATTGGGGAATGGAAAGAAAGTTTTATGACGCAGTTACAAATGGAGTTTCGTTAAGACAGGCTTGCTCATAGGAGGACAAGGGGGAGGAGGACCAGGGTCATCGGAATGTGAATGTATGGTGATCGGAATGTGTTCTTGACCTGGCAGAGCCCCCTGAGATATAGACTGGCAAGCCTGTGGAAATCAACGGACAGACTGTGGGAATGTTCTTTACGGAGGTGTGGAAATGGCGTCTGTCCTTTATGAGATATGACTCTTGGAGAGTGTAAAACCCACACAGTATATGTTTGTTTTCAACCTGCTTGTGAAGATTATCAGCGATCATAAAGAAAGGAATATATGATAACAACAAGAAGATGAGGAAAATAACAAAGAGACTATCTGGACAGAACTGGATAGAACTGTTTAATTAAAGCAGCAGCAAGAGTGATGTTTGGATTCCTTTCGGAGCTTGAAAGGAACAAAATTTTAAAAATTTGGCTGTATAATTTGGAACTAATGTGATTTGGAATTAATGTGATTTGATTGGCCTGTTAATAAAAATTATATTTTTTAAAAAAAGAACCACAGGATTGCAGAGTCAACCAGAAGAGTAACTGATGAATGGTGGGCAGGTGTCACATCCTTACATACAGAAGACTTAAATTCTAATGCTAACCTAGTTATGATCTAAAATAAAGTTAGTATTTACAATTGTTAAAAATCTGATTTCCGCTTCTTCTTTTGTTCACTTACCTGAACTTTCTATCGAGTCCCAGAATTAAACCAATATAATAAGCAGTTGCATAATAAGCAGATCCATAATACTTGCTCTAAAGGAAAAATGGGAGTAAATGCAACATAAATTCAACAATAAAATAATCAGGTATTCTCCAGAGCAATATAATTCAGTTATTCCATAGGAAGTTTGTAATGATGAACATAATGTGTTTGTTTAAAAACACAATTAAAGCTTTACAATTAAAACAAATTAAAACATGTCAATTAAAATGAGGGTAAACATGAAAGAAAGTTTTTTATTATGTTATACTTTAACTGATGTAATTAGCTGGTTTTCTGAATGTTTTTATTTCTATACTGTATAAAATCAGTTACAGTGTATCCCACTAATAATCTTTCATGCCCATTGTTTCCCAGGCCAGTTGTCCACTTAGAAGAGCATTCTGTTCTCTGAAATATTATTTTATCTATTACCAGCACCATCAAGTTCCTTAGAAAATTATTTCTGGGTGGGATGTTTAACTTTGGTGCTGTTATGGTTCCAAGGGGTTGCTCTTGCAGGCAAATATCTCCCTGGCTGGCTGCCAATACCTCGCTTGGCTGCCAATGTAAACTTTATCTGTCCGGAGCACCACTCACCCGTGGCTGACTCAGTCACTGGCAGAATCCGTGAGTGGGCGTTTCTTGAACTTCCTCCAACAAAGAAGCTCCTTTACGCCCAGTCTGCGCCGCCCCTCTCTGCGCGAATGCCTTCTGCGCAGAGAGGGCATGGGCATCGGAGAACCCTTTCCCTCCTTGCTTCTCCCAGGCAAGGAGTCCTGGGACCGCCTCGCCATTTCCGACGTCTGTGCCTCCTCTCCACTGGACCTGCGTTTATCCTCTTACCCGGAAGAGGAGCTACTTCTCCCGATCCCTGGAGGCTCTCTATAATCCATCTGGCTTTTGCTGTCTCCCTCCGGCACTGATGGCAGTTCCCTGACAGGTGCCATTAAAATTACATGCTTCGCCAAAAAAAATTCACATCGAAGCAAATATTCCTAGATTTTAAAAGAATACAAATGTGCTGGAAAGTAGTACAATATAGCCACAGAATATGCCCGTTCCAACAGGAATGGGCAATAGAAATTCTGCTGAGATCCAGCAAGAGGATGATAATCACAAACTGTACCTCACCGCATCTTAACTTCCTTATTAACAGATAGCAATAAGTGTCAGCACCAGCAATGCCTTGAGAGTCTAATACTCGCAGGTCTGGCTATTTGCATGCTTGCTATCCGAAAATTCACTTATCTGCACTTAAATAATTATGCCCAGACCTTGCTATACTCTGGGGCAGAAATCAGAGAGGGGTGGGGGGAAGTGAGATCATACAATTCAGAGAGCAGGAGAGGTTGGACAAATAAGTTTTTTTACTTTGTCTCTCTTTTGGTGATTGGAGAGGGGGGTGGGGGAGTGATCAAACAAATCCTACATTTGCAATGTTCCCATAGGAATGGATGGAATTCAGGGACTCATTGTGCAAACTCTCACCTACCAAAGAATTTCCACAGAACACATTGCGTTCAGTAAGTAGGAACTCCATGTGTTATACCACAGAATCTCACCAGTCCATTCAGGAATCACATTCATATATCCATGCCTGCGTAGAACCCTGATTACGTGGAAACTGTTTTCAGCACAGTGCTTTGGATATGTGATGATTATTGGAGGTGAGTGAAACACACACACATATATAGTATATATTTGCAAGCCTCATTTCCTTGGCTTATGCTATGATAGTAGTATATGACCACAAAGGTTGCAATATTTTACACACTTACTTGGAAATGAGACCCATTAAAGACAATGAGACTTACTTTTCAGTAGACATGCATGGAATTGCACTGCTAATCTCTGCAAGCTTTTGGTGCCACCATGCAGAGGAAAATGATTAGCAGACATAAAAATGGCCTTGATCAAATAATTTATGTGCCTTTTTTTAAAAAAAACCAAGCTATACTTGATTGGAAAGCATATGCTCCATATTTTTCTTACATATCTCCACACAAATCGCCATTCACTGCGACTTTCAATGACAGTAAGATCTCCTCCATGTTTCTTGCAGAATTCCCGTGCTCTTTCGACAGATGTCTGTTCATTACTGAAATAGTACTCATTGCCCTTGTACTCAATCCAGCCATCTTCAATTCTTCTGAACAAATATTCTACAAAAAGAAGCAATTTTATTATTTTAATAATGAATATTAAATTTAATATTAAATATCAAAATATTTCTTATCCATCCTTTATGGTATATAAGAGTGTGAATAACGTTAATTCGCACAACCAGCGGTGCAGCTAAGCAACTTCAATGATCTTGCCCACTTTAGACTGTCAGATATATGATTTCAATTTTGAAGCACACAATGAACAACTTCTCCCTCTCCATTCCCCTGTCACACCATGGTACATTTAAAACTATTACAGTTTGATTACCCTGATAATTTATTTTCAAATTAAATTATAAAACGAGCATCTAGGACTGTGGAAATATATCTCCCATGAAAAAGAAACTGGTCGTTTCAGTAATGACAACCATGGAATTATTTGCTGAAAGGCAAGTATGCAAAACTGAAGAAAAGACATTGCATATGTTTTTAAAGGTACTATCTTATGACTTCACATTTTCTAGCAGGGCCTGGGACCTCTTGCATACAAAGCAGTTGTACCACTGAGCTTCCCCAGTTGTATGTAATCCATTTTGGAGGAATGAGCAAGCCCAGGCCAGAAAGCAGCTACCATTGGCTCCTGGTAGGTGTTAGTTTTTGTTTCCTCACTGAGCAGCTGCTTGCAGTCACAGGACTGTTTACATTCCACAGAGTCCAGATACTGTTGGATTCTCACGGGAAAGGGAGACGGGATGTGACGTTACTGGTTTCCTGTTTCCTTTGTTCTGTTGTTTCCTTTGTTCAGTTGCTCTCTGCTTCTCATAGAGAGAACATGTGTATTTCTTTGCTCTCTGCATATCTTAGTAATAAAGCATAGCAATGTAGCCCATATTATCTCATCCTTCCACTGTGGCGTTGTTTTAATGCAATGCTGGGTGGGCTCAAAAGAAGATGAACCTTATCAGCTTGACGACCGGAGCTGAAATCCCAATAGTAGGACCCTTAGTGGCTGAAGAGAACCTCTGGGGAAGCCCCTTCCCCATTTTTTTACTTAAGACCTGTTTGTTCTGAGGGAAGGCAGAAACTGGGATGCCCAAGCCAGGAAGCACACACATCTTTGGCTCGTGACAGAACCATCAGTAGCCTGAAAGAGCTGTTAAGGCAGCTCCACCTCCACTTTTATAGTGCTGCTTAAGAGAGACACACGTGACCTAAGCAAAGGTAGAATCACTCAACATACCAATATCACTGCGTGGTTCCGGTTTTAACTCTGCACCTGAAAACCAAACACATATTGCTTGTAATAGTGCAATTTATATAGTATTGTATTGTTTCATATTACCAACAGGAGTACATAAAAATAAAAATGTTTACAAAAACCAGACCAAAGCTGGTAAATGTATGAGGTTAAAGCTATTCATGGTCATATCAAAATAAAATTAATCACTGTTACATTACATTGCATACCAGACTGAAGGGCAGTACAGAAAAAAAATAAGTACTTTCTAAATATTTCTCAAAAGTGATAATGTATATATATGACTGTACATATGATATCATGAACCCAATACTATTTTTCTAGAAAAGGAGGTGCTGGAACTCACCATGAAAATCTCCCTTCTTCTCTTATATAATGACAATGGCACCTACCTGAGAGGTGCTGAAACAGAGTTCTAGTGAGTCCAGGCTGAAAAAAAGTCCTGCATGCAGAGGCGTAGCAAAGTCAGGTTGTACCCGGTGTGGAAATTTTTTTTGTCACCCCTTCCCCCAAGTTGGGAGATGAGTCGAGGGAAGGGGGGAGCTGCGCTGTTTTGCTGGCAGCCCTGACAAGCTGCCGGGGCTGTCGCTCTCTGTAGGCTTGGGAGTCACGGGCGAGGGCGTGTGCCGGATGTCACCCCCCTTCAAGGATGACACCCGTCCTCTCCCCTGCCTGCCTGCCTGCCTGCCTCCTCCAGCCAGGATCATGGGCAACGGCGCAACCCCCCCTGTGACTCCCAAGCCTACAGTGAGCCGGGGGAAGGGGGGAATTGCGACGCTTTGCCGACGCTTTGCTGTTGCTTTCGCCTGCTTTGCTGCCGCTTTACCACTCTCTGTAGGCTTGGGAGTTGGGGCAGAGGGGCGCCGAATGTCACCCCCCCTCAGGATGACACCCAGGGCGGCACGCACCCCCCACCCCCTTCCTATGCCTATGCCTGCATGTACTTACCTGAAGAGTAGATTTGCTTGTCCAGTATAGCATCACTGGGTTGGGCTTACTTGTACCTCTAGTGGACAAAGGCAGGAGTAGCCTTTTACAGGAAATAGGCTGTCCCCTCTTCATTTAGTTTGCTCCTGGCTCTTCAGTTTTACGTATTCACCAAGCATGAACAGTCCAGAACTGGAGACATAATAGTATTAACCTATTTCCTATGAGAAACCATTAACTGAAAGCCAACAGAGGTGCAAACAGAGGTGGGAAAAGGTGTTGTAGGTCATGCAAGGGTGTGGCCCCAGTGATCCTTTACACTGGACAAGTAAATCTACCTTTCAGGTAGGTGGTGTTGTTTAGTCGTTTAGTCGTGTCTGACTCTTTGTGACCCCATGGACCAGAGCACGCCAGAGCATGCCAGGCACTTCTGTCTTCCACTGCCTCCCGCAGTTTGGTCAAACTCATGCTGGTAGCTTTGAAAACACTATCCAACCATCTCGTCCTCTGTCGTCCCCTTCTCCTAGTGCCCTCCATCTTTCCCAACATCAGTGTCTTTTCCAGTGAGTCTTCTCTTCTCATGAGGTGGCCAAAGTATTGGAGCCTCAGCTTCACGATCTGTCCTTCCAGTGAGCACTCAGGGCTGATTTCCTTCAGAATGGATGGGTTTGATCTTCTTGCAGTCCATGGGACTCTCAAGAGTCTCCTCCAGCACCATAATTCAAAAGCATCAATTCTTCGGCGACCAGCCTTCTTCACTTTCTGCCATCAAGGTTGTGTCATCTGCATATCTGAGGTTGTTGATATTTCTTCCGGCAATCTTAATTCAGCTAGGGATTCATCCAGCCCAGCCTTTCGCATGATGAATTCTGCATATAAGTTAAATAAGCAGGGAGACAATATACAGCCTTGTCGTACTCCTTTCCCAATTTTGAACCAATCTGTTGTTCCATATTCAGTTTTAACTGTAGCTTCTTGTCCCACATAGAGATTTCTCAGGAGACAGATGAGGTGATCAGGCACTCCCATTTCTTTAAGAACTTGTCTTAGTTTGCCATGGTCGACACAGTCAAAGGCTTTTGCATAGTCAATGAAGCAGAAGTAAATGTCTTTCTGGAACTCTCTAGCTTTCTCCATAATCCAGCGCATGTTTGCAATTTGGTCTCTGGTTCCTCTGCCTCTTCTAAATCCAGCTTGCACTTCTGGGAGTTCTCAGTCCACATACTGCTTGAGCCTTCCTTGTAGAATTTTAAGCATAACCTTGCTAGCGTGTGAAATGAGTGCAATTGTGCCGTAATTGGAGCATTCTTTGGCACTGCCCTTCTTTGGGATTGGGATGTAGACTGATCTTCTCCAATCCACCGGCCACTGCGAGCCTCCATCCATAGTTCTTCAGGCACTCTGTCCAGCAAATCTAAATCCTTAAACTTGTTCCTCACTTCCACTGTGTATTCATAAGGGATTTGATTTAGATTGTATCTTACCGGCCCAGTGGTTTTTCCTACTTTCTTCAGTTTAAGCTTGAATTTTGCTATAAGAAGCTGATGATCTGAGCCACAGTCAGCTCCAGGTCTTGTTTTTGCTGACTGTATAGAGCTTCTCCATCTTTGGCTGCAGAGAATATAATCTATCTGATTTCGATGCTGCCCATCTGGTGATGTCCATGTGTAGAGTCGTCTTTTGTGTTGTTGTAAAAGCGTGTTTGTGATGACCAGCTTGTTCTCTTGACAGAACTCTATTAGCCTTTGCCCTGCTTCGTTTTGATCTCCAAGGCCAAACTTGCCAGTTGTTCCTTTTATCTCTTGATACCCTACTTTAGCATTCCACTCTCCTATAATGAGAAGAACACCCTTCTTTGGTGTCACTTCTATAAGGTGTTGTAAGTCTTCATAGAATTGGTCAAGTTCAGTTTATTCAGCACCAGTAGTTGGTGCATAAACTTGGATTACTGTGATGTTAAAAGGTCTGCCTTGGATTCGTATCGATATCATTCTATCATTTTTGAGATTGCATTCCAGTACAGCTTTCGCTACTCTTTTGTTGACTATGAGGGCCACTCCATTTCTTTTACGGGTTTCTTGCCCACAGTAGTAGATATGATGGTCATCCGAACTGAATTCGCCTATTCCCGTCCATTTTAGTTCACTGATGCCCGATGTCAATATTTATTCTTGTCATCTCATTTTTGACCACATCCAACTTACCCAGGTTCATGGTTCTTACATTCCAGGTTCCTATGCAATATTTTTCTTTATAGCATTGGACTTTCCTTTCGCTTCCAGGCATATCCGCAACTGAGCGTCCTTTCGGCTTTGGCTCAGGCACTTCAGCAGCTCTGAATCTACTTGTACTTGTCCTCCACTCTTCCTCAGTAGCATGTTGGACGCCTTCTGACCTGAGGGGCTCATCTTCCAGCGTTATAACTTTTATATGCCTGTTGTCTTTGTCCATGGAGTTTTCTATTTCCCATAGAAGCTACTTCTGCCTTTCCCCCCTAGAGGCGCAAGTAAGGTCAACCCCCAGATGCTACAATGGCAAGCGAAATCTCCTGTGGTTAAGATAAAACCAGGGTGAATAGACTTAAACCATGGAACAATGAATTCAATCAGATCATCCTCCAACAATCCTTCATGAAAAAGGCACACAGGAAGTCCCTCATTTCCTGCCCCTTTAAGTTTATCAAGTATTACAGCTTTCTCATTCTGCTAAAACTTTTACAGTCATACCTCGTGTTGCGTTCTGCTCTTGTTACAGGCTATCAGCTTACGAACGCAGCAAACCCAGAAGTGTTTACTTCCGGGTTTGCCACCCGTGCATGCGCAGAAGTGCTCAATTGTGCCACGCTCATGCGCAGAAGAGGCACTTTAGTTGTGGCCTTTTCGGGGTGGGAACGGCACCATGAAACAGATTAAGTCTGCAACTAGAGGTACCACTGTATCTTCCTTTCATGAGCAGTGCCTGCTGTTGCTGCTGAAGTTCTTGTATCTGTGAGAGTGCCCAGTCTAATGTTACCTTCTTTAAGCTTGAGTCTCCATAGGAACTATTAGATCTTTCCACCATTCTTATTTGTAGTTTTAGTTGCTGTACTACAAATGTATCTCAGATGTTGCTTTCTCCTTTCCTAGGAGTGTTTGGGACATCTTGTGTTGAAGGTTAGATGCAGCCTGATTTTCTTGACAGCTTGAAGGGGAAACATGGTTTTGGGCTGAAAAAAGGGCGGTCAGATCTCTCATTTTCACCTGTATATGAATTCTCCCTTTCCTAGCTCATGGAGGCAGGATTAGTGTTGCAGAACCTCAAAAGTAGGAGGAGATTCAGGTGCCTTTACAGAACTCTCTCTTTAGCTGGCCATTTCCTCAGGTGCTGTGGCCACACCCCAATATTTTTACATTTCTGAAGCACAAATAATAATATAATGCGAAGCAGCCTTCAGTGGCTTCCTGTATTAAGTCCAGTGGCCCATCTAGTACAGCTTCCTGTTCTCACAGTGGCCACCTAGACGCCTGTAGGAAACCAGCAAGCTGAATCAGAGCACAAGAATGCTCCCTCCCTTTGTAGCAATTGGTATTCAGAAATATTGTTGCCATCACTACCTCTTGTGGGACAAGTTCCATGGTTTAACTATGCATTGTGTCAATAAGTACTTCTGAATTCACAATGCACTAGATTCCTGCTTCTCATTGAAATGGAACATACTATACCTCAGTGTGTACCATAATAAAAAGGCCCTTTCACTTTGCTTAATGAACTAGTTGTAAATCAAAAGTAATCTTACCTCTCTTTATTTGGCAAATCCAACACAACATATTCTCACACGGGGAAAGTGCCAGCCCCATAAAACCTACATACGCTGCTACACATCCTTCGACTCTGAGATAATGTGAAGAATACCTATACGGTTCAGAGTCTACCTGCAGTAGGAATAAATATTCATTACTCTTTTTCTTTATAAAAATCTTCAGAAATCTACAGAAAAGGATACAGACTTACAGTAGCATTCTTTATACACCTGTGCACATGTATGTATGTGTGTATGTATAGAGAGAAAGATGAGCTGTCATTTCCCTGTTAATACAATCTGGGTGCGAAAGGCTATTATAAAGAAACAGTTCCTGTCATTGCAAGTTTTCCCAACGACTGAACATGTTTTACCTCCGCCTCCCAATTCACCACACTCCCACTGTGGGCCAGAGCAGGGCAGACATATCAGCTGATTCGCCCACAGTATCATACTGAAACTGTCATTCATTCATTCATTTAATTTAATCCTTTTACATTGTTTTGTATGTTTTGCGTGTTGAGGGCCCCAAGACACCCCTACCCCAATATCTCACATATCACACAGAATTTTTGTTTAAGGTTTTTGGCATAATTTTGGCCACAACTTTATTGACATACATGGATGTGAGTGGTTGCTTAGGCATCGGTTAGGATAGGACTATCTGTCCCCTCGCCTTGGGGACAGAACTGACTTCCGGATTCCAGCGAAAGTCCGTGAGGGGAGACAATATTGGGGAGAACTGGAGCTGTGACACAGGCCCTCAACTTCTCCCCGCATGCTCCCAGGGGCTTACGCGGCCCAAACCCAATTCCAGGGGTTTGGACAAAAGGATGGCAAGCCCCTGAATTCCTTTAACAGAATTCCCTTGCAGCAGCAGCATTGGAGGGGCAGGCCCAGCCAATCCTTACCCCTCCTCCAACCAATTTTAACCAATGCCTAACCGCAACCTCAAAGTTGTGACGATTTGCTACGCAGTAGGCAAAAACCAAATGGCACCAGCCAATCAGCCAAATGGACAAAATTTCTACCAGGCCTCTGCCCCAACAGCAGGCGACCCCATGACAGGCATAGCAAGGTCAAGGCATAAGACCCAAATCAAGGGAGGGTGGGCAGATTGCTGTGTGCACTGCTTAAAAAAACTCTGTTCCCACCCCCAAATTGGCAACATCAAAATTACCCCAGCAACTCAGGCTACCAATCCCTGCTAGGGCCAAGCATCCCAAACATGCCTAGCAACAGCGGGGTGTCTTGTCTGGCCCCCACTGCAACACGTACTCTCTTTTAATGAGAACACGCGTTGTGGTTTTTTATGTATTGTGATTTGCTGCTGTTTTTATCGATTATGGATGAGTAATTCTTTATTGTAATTGATAAGTGTAAACTGTTTAAATATTACTTGCCGATGTTAAATTTTAGTGTTTCATTCATTCATAGACTTTATTGCACTAGCCAAAGGCCATGGCATCATTCACAAGAAGAACATAAAAAAATCAACAATAACCATAAAACATCAGGCATAACAAATATGATAAATCGCAATCACGTCTCCTAAAAATTGTTTGCTGCATGTAAGAGACTAGCTGGGGATTCTCAGGTAGAATGTGCCAACTTAAATGTCCAAATCACCTTTGCAATTGACTGCAATTTTGTCTAGTTCTTTCCTCCTAATCTTCTTAGCTGCCAGTGTGTATAGTTTATAAGTTACAAAATAATCCGTATCACTCAGCAGCCATTTCACCCTTTCCACCCTGTTCGAGTGTGTTCCATTCGTAAGCAGGGGTTTTATAAATCAGTCTCTTGGGTCTGTATATAGCGGGCATTGCAGTAAATAATGATACAGGTCCTGTACATAAGGTTGCCCACACAGATAAAGTCTCTCGTTGTACTGTACTTTGCCATACCGTCCATCCAACACCGCCAAGGGCATTGATTGAAATCATAATTCTGTAAAAGCGATTCTTAGTATGGCAAGTGGGAGCTTTGTCAATAACTAGCTCGAGTGTGCTCCATTTTGATAAGTGGGAACCATGGTGAACTTTGGGTAGAGGCAATCATGGTTAAATCCCTTTCTGCAATGGACCTATAGAGGCGATCTCTTAAGTGCCTCTTGTCCAACTTCATGACCGCCTGAAGATCTTGTAGTTGATATTGGGACAAGAGGTGTTGGATGCCAGCCTTCCAGCATTTGGTCTGTTCTCATTCTGTGAAAGACATAGCGGGGGAATCTCTCCTCTGGGAGGGATTGAAGTCTTTTTACATAGTTTAGACACAGATAGTCAATTCTTGCCTGTATTGTTATTGTGTCCACTTCAACACGAAGGAGAGCAGCTGGAGTCAAATTTTAGTGCTTACTATTGGATTCTAATGGATTATTGCATATTGCTTTATTTGATATACATTGTTTATTTTAAAGTTATTGTGAATTTTTATACAGGATCTGATTGTTACTATTAATGTTTTATGTTTTATTATTATTTGTGTGTGTGTTGTAAGCTGTCAAGAGTGGCTGGGGCAACCCAGCCAGATGGGCAGGGTATAAATATTATAATAATAGTAAAATTTATTACATTTTTGTATGTCCCTTCATCCGAGGATCACAGGGTGGTTTACAATATAAAAATACAAAAATACACAACATAGTAACAAACAAAATTCATAACCAGTTTTAAAAGCCATAGATTGTTTAATTAGCCAAAGGCATGGGAGAAGAAATATATTTTTGCCTGCACCTCAAGATATGTAATGAAGGTGCCAAACAGGCCTCCCTGGGGAGAGCATTCCACAAGCAGAGTGCCACTGCAGAAAAGGCCCTTTGTCATGTTGCCACCCTCCAAACCTCTCATGGAGGAGGCGCATGAAGAAGAGCCTCAGATGATGAAAAATATTTTAACTGTAATGGCCACTTTTCCAAATCATGGCTTTGCTTTGGATAGTACAGGACCAGCAGGACCAGGGAAGGAGGGCAGCAGCCACAATCTTTGTTTTCCCATTTGCACTAAACCATAGTTCATTTTTGCATTACATGTAGGTGTTTATGCTCCTATTGGTGCATTGTTTAATGCTCTGTTTGTTACTTAATAATAATAATAATAAGAGCACTATTTTAAAAACAAAACAAAAACAAATCTAATCCAACTGGATAAGCAGCAATTTCATCAACTCTGCAGGAACTGCCATAGGTGCTCGGTCCAAAAATTAGATTGCATACAAATCGTATGCTTAAAGGCTCGGATGCTGGAAATTTAAGTGACTAAACATTTAAAACAATGCTATGGGATCTGATCAGAAAGCAAAAGAGCTTCAACATTCATATTCAAAATGGTTTTGTAAAAATGATATTAATTTCCCTGTCAATACATTAGCATACTTACAGGAAATCCATCACTCCAAGTAAATCCTTTATCAGGCTCCAACTTAATTAAACCAACCCAACAATGACGGTAAAACCTAAAATATATAAAAGATAATTTTAGAGTGCAGAAAATTTTAGAGTGCTCTAGTTATTTCCCGCTTGGACTACTGCAATGCAATCTACGTGGGGCTACCTTTGAAGGTGACCCAGAAACTGCAATTAACCCAGAATGCGGCAGCCAGACCGGTGACTGGGAGTGGCTGCCGGGACCACATAACTCCGGTCCTGAGAGATCTGCATTGGCTCCCAGTATGTTTCCGAGCACAATTCAAAGTGTTGGTGCTGACCTTTAAAGCCCAAAACGGCCTCGGTCCTGTATACCTGAAGGAGCGTCTTCACCTCCATGATTCAGCCCGGACACTGAGGTTCAGTGCTGAGGGCCTTCTGGCGGTTCCCTCGCTGCAAGAAGCCAAGTCCAGGGAACCAGGCAGAGGGCCTTCTCGGTAGTGGCGCCCACCCTCTGGAACACCCTCCCTTCAGATGTGAAGGAAATAAGCAGCTATCCTATCTTTAAAAGACATCTGAAGGCAGCCCTATTTAGGGAAGTTTTTAATAT
The DNA here is from genome assembly GCF_951804945.1 of Podarcis cretensis. Taxonomy (NCBI): domain Eukaryota; kingdom Metazoa; phylum Chordata; class Lepidosauria; order Squamata; family Lacertidae; genus Podarcis; species Podarcis cretensis. Next base: position 24,970,740 of record NC_137181.1, read on the forward strand.
TTAATGCTGTACTGTTTTTAACATTTGATTGGGAGCAACCCAGAGTGGCTGGGAAAACTCAGCCAGATGGGCGGGGTATAAATAATAAATTAAATTATTATCATTATTTATTCTAAATCTTTCCAGTTGACTACATTATAAACCCTGACCCCTACCTCGTTTTTGGTTGGTTGACGGGCACATTTGAACCTTAAAAAAATACCATCCTATTATCAGCACTATACCGAAATGTCTGACATGGGGGCATGGATAGTCACAATGGACAAACAAGTTCCCAAAGACACTGAGTTAAAAAGCAGAAGTTGGGTCTGAGCCCAAAACACCACAGTACATATTTCAGTCTACCTGGTAACCAGAACAGTTTTTGATTCTGAGACAATGTGAAGAAATAAACATTTCATAAAACTCACTGATGGTACAAACTCGACTTTTCTTCGCTGTTAGCAGAAGCTAGGTCTCCTCCAATTGCTCTACAAAAATCACGTGCTTCAAACCAAGTTAGCATGTTACTTGTATAGGCCTAAATGGATATAAATACAATTGCATATTGGTAAGAATCTTGCAAATTCCATTCACAGTGAGATCTGCATGGTTTGCACGAACCCCTATTTGACATGTAACAACGGTGACTAAGGGCCAAAGCAGACATGGCATAAAAGTATGTGATTAATCTGCACATTTTTTTAAAAAAATAAATAAATAGATTTGGGTGGGAAACTCCCACTGATGCTCGTTAGAACTTCCCTCCTATGTTTTGTCCTTTCCACCAGCTGTGTCTTCTACCTGCCTTTGCACAAGGAAGTCCAGGACTGGCAGTACCTGAAACAGCTGGTCAGATTAGGAAGCACAAATCTTATCTTCCCATCTGCAAGTCCTATTTTAACTGCACAAGCACAGTCTTTTTCTCTTCTATAGAAGGGTATGGCTCAGCAACTCACTGATTACAAAGTTCCCTGTAGAGGAGGAAGCTTTTTAATGTGTAAACATCAACATATCTAAAATGTTGAAAGCTGCCCAGAGTTGCACCGCCTAGTCAGATGGGTGGGCTACAAACAATAAAACGATGACAACAACGAATGTTACTTCTTCTGCTTGAGCACCATTTCTGATAGTCTCCAGCAAATCTCACAAGATTTGGACCCTAGATACATAGATGTTGCTGCTATAAATATCTTCAAGCATAATTAAGCCTCATTTCCACCCTCTTGGTGATAGAGTTGCAGGTAGCCTGGACTCCCTGGATCTTCAGACTCTAGTAAAGGCACCTACTGTGTTACTATCAATGTGGGGGTGTCTTTCAGGGGGGGCAGTTTGGTATCTGGTCTTACTGAACAACTTTGATCAATGTTGACAAAATGCGAGTTCAGGAAGTGTCCCCTCCCATCCCTACCTGGAGACAGGGGTGGACTTTGGACTTTCAAATTTCAGTGGCACCCTCTGCAAGGACACAATTCAGTGCCCCCCCCCGACTCTTGCTTTCTGTTCTGCACATGCACTAAAAGAAAAGAAAAGCTAAAGGACCCCTGGATGGTAATGTCCAGTCAAAGGCGACTATGGGGATGCGGTGCTCATCTCACTTTCAAGCTGAGGGAGCAGGCATTTGTCCACAGACAGCTTTCCGGGTCATGTGGCCAGCATGACTAAACCGCCTCTGGTGCAACGAAACACTGTGATGGAAACCAGAGCCCGCAGAAACACCGTTTACCTTCCTTCTGCAGTGGTACCTATTTATCTACTTGCACTGGCGTGCTTTTGAACTGCTAGGTTGCCGGGAGCTGGGACACAGCAAAGGGAGCTCACTCTATCATGGGGATTTGAACCACCGACCTTCTGATCGGCAAGCCCAAGAGACTCAGTGGTTTAGAGCACAGCGTCACCCGTGTGTACTACATCATAACTGAAACACCCTGCAGTGGCACCCCTACTTTGGCTTGGTGCCCTGTGTGGAGGAACATTTAAAAGGCAATTGAATATTGACACTTCAAATAAACCACAGTACAAAACATTGAACTAAAACCCACTTAAAAAAGAATAACAACAAAATCCTGCACCAAGCAGTTAAATTGAAAACTAAAAATCACATCCTCAAATATCTCAAAAGGTTCACTTAGACAAAAGTAATTTCTCTCTTTGCTTTGATATTGAAACAAACAAGAACTTGGATTCAAGAAGCAGTATACCCACTTTAAAGCATACACTTCTGTAAGGGCTTTGAAGCCATCCTTCTGGGCATGGGGGTGGGGGAATTGTTGATGGGGCAGGAGTTGTTGTCATAGTTTCTGCCCATTGTTTGCAGATGAAGGCTGCCTTCTCCTTGCAGTTCACAACATCCCACAGTCCAGCTGCAGTGCCAGTTCTCATGGCTACACAGCCAGATTGTTGCCCTTTTGGAGACACAAGACAAGAGCCACGTCAATTGAGCTTTTCTTCATAGGCATTCAAAACAACTAGAGAAAGGTTTTGTAAAATATGATTCTGTTGGATAGCCCACCTCACATAACCTGCTTAAGACTAAATAATGGATGAGGGGGTTAAGACCAAAGAGTAAGCTGTCCTGCCAGGACAGCTCACCTTGGAGGGACTAGGTCAGGGATAGTCAACTGTTAAGTTGTGGGTGAACATATCAGATGACACAGTGATTCTTCAAACAGCTCTTGTTTATTCACAGGCCCAGAACAGAACTGAACTGAAGGGTTCAGCCAGCCTGCTTATATAGAGCTCCACTACAATGCAACAGTAACAACTTTCTATAACTATCCAATCACTGAACGTCACTTTCAATTCCTTATTTGCATATGTAGACCTGAGTGAAAACTATCTACAGTATCCCCCTGCTGGCCCAGGGTGAGAACTTCAGTACCTAACATCAACCTGGTCCCTACCACCCACTAGTGGGCATTGTTAGGATATTTCCGTTCCACCTTAAAGGGAGCAGGATGTTTGTGTCACAGCCTGCGTATTTCCTGTTCACAGGATGTTTCTGTTGTGTCTATGCTTTCATTTTCTCTCTGTGTCTTAGACACTGAAGCAGGCAGTCATGTTTTTTTCTTTGTTCTGACCAACGCTGAATAAACTTGTAAATATGCTCTCCTGCGTGCATCTTTTGCTGTGCATTATCTGCTGATAGAGCATGCATCAGCTCTGGAATGTGGCAAGCTATTTCTGGAGCTCATGTTGCTAATTGATTGATACTGCGTTTCTATGGGAGGTCGATGGAAGTCCGGAGACAGCGTGGGGGCATGATGGCTTTTGTCTCCCCGGCAGTATCCCAACAACAGGTTATGCACCCAGATTCACGGCACTTACAGGAGAGTAAGACTGCGTTGAGGTATGTGGGAAAAGCGAAAGCAAATAAGGCTTTTCTGTTTGCCGCGGCAAGAGACTTTGATGTCCGGCTGGCTTAATTGGCCTGGGAGCCACGCCAGAGGTTTCGTGATTAATGAGCTGCCGAAATAAGGAGTTTTTGAAGGCATAAAGACTCACGGCTCAAGTAAAGAGCTGGAATGGAGTTTTTCCAAGCTTCTGAAGCTGCTCAGTGCCCAAAGCACAATTACAAGACCTGGGCTGTGTGGTGTGAGAGTTTGTTGTGACAGTTTGGAGTGTGGCATACTGTGTGTGAAGCCCCTCCAGTTCCTCTGACAGATAGATGGAGGGCCCACGATTCAAGGGCCATAGACGTAATAGTCTTGTCCGTCTCTCTGGAGGAAATTGCTACGCTAGCTTGAAACACCACAGCACGTCAGATGTGGAATGCTTTGAAAGTAGCTCATCTGCCAGTCATCCCAGCCCAGAGTTTGACTGCATTGGAGGTCCTGGCTGTTTCCCAGAATGTGAGTGAATGCACGGATGCTGAGGGCACCGGTTGCAAGCTGCAGGGGGAGCTGACTGTGATGTCATCCCAGGCAGCATTCCAGCCTCCAGGGGGAGCCAAGGAGTCAGCAGCTGAGAGCTCTGTTTCTCATGGGAGCCAAGGTCATCCTCACAGATACCGGAAGGCCAGAAGTAAACAGAGACAGATGCCTGCAGATGGCCCAAAGCAGAAGGGGGGTGGAAAGCCCAAGCCAGGGAAAAACAAGGCCTTGTTTGCTGGCACTGCTTCTCCAAAAGCCGAAGGCAAGTTTGATGGCCAGGAGCAGGGGGGCAACAAGCAAAAGCCCAGCCGGTGGAAAACAAGGTTTTGCTTGCTGGAAAAGTTGCTCCAAAGGCCAAGGCCAGATTTGTTATTGATTCTGGATGCACCCACCATCTGGCAAAAGATAAGCATCTGTTTATCTCCTTCACACCTCAAGATGGTGAGATCCACCAGGCTGATGGAAAGATGTTGCGAATCGCAGGAGAAGGGACTGTAAAACTGGCAAGTCTGCACACAACCATCAAAGATGTACTTTATGTTTCAGGTGCTGCAGACAATTTGCTCAGTGTCCCACAGCTGACTGGGCGTGGCTTTGAGATTTCCTTCAAGAGGAGCGTCTGTGTCATCAGAAAAGGCAAAGAGGACATTTTGCATGCAAAGTTTATAGATGGTTTGTTCTGTTTAACTTATGATGACAATGGTGCTGTTGCTGTGTCTAATGTTGATTTTTGTTGTGTTGCACAAACTAACAAAGTTCTTCATGCAGGATGCATTCATGAAGCACATTGAAGATTTTGTCACATGTCTTGGCAGGCGCTGGCCAAGATGCCTGAGTTGGTTCAGGGTTTGAACATCAAAGTTTCACATGAAATGTGTATCTTGTGCAGAGAACAAGGTGAAGGTTGCTCCAAAAGGCAAGGAGTCTAGCAGGCAGGCTTCCAAACCCTACCAGCTAGTCTACGCAGACCTGGTTGGTCCACTTGCGCCCTCTGTGGGTGGAGCAAGGTACTTCATGGTTCTAATTGATTCCTTTTCCAGGTACATTCATGTGTTTATCCTCCAGCAGAAATCGGACACATTTCCTAGGTTCAAGGCATTCTGTGCTTGGTTGGAGAATGTTCACAGTAAACACATTGGCTGTTTGTTTACTAATCGAGAGGCTGAATTCACTTCTCAGCAGTTTGAAGCTTTCCTGACTGAGAAGGGAATCCAGCATGACTTGTCAATGCCTAGATCGCCATGGATGAATGGACTTGCGGAGTGAGCAAATCAGACTTTGCTTCAAGGCCTGAAAACCTTCTTGCATGATGCCAATCTCCCTGAGAAGTATTGGGGGGAGGCTCTGTGCACGTTTGTTTACACTTATAATCGCAGACTGTCATCACCTATTGGTTGTACTTCCTATGAGAAGATGTTTGGTAAGAAACCTTACATCAAGCACATGAGAATCTTTGGTTCTGACATGTGGGTACACACCCCACAGAGCAACAAGCTTGGGAAGCGTGGGGCACATGGTTTGTTCATGGGATATGAAAAGGGTTCATACAGGGTATGGATGACTGACTCTAAGTCCATTAAGTTCACAAAGAGTGTTGAGTACAATCCTAAGTGGGGGGGAAATGTGGGAATTTTCCAGAGTTACCCAGAAGAGGATGAAGGTGATCTGAAAAAAGCAGATAATGTTGAGGAAGCTGAGGAAGCTGAGGATGATGATGATGATCAGAGTTCGGATTCCAGTTCAGTGGGCGGCGCTGCTGCTGATGTCAGTGACAGTGATGACACAGCAGACTACAAGAGCACAAAGGCCTCAGTCAGACCATCTGATGCATCTGACAATGAACTGGAAGAACCACTGTTCACCACTGGTCACTTTTCTCCTAAGAAGGAGGAGATGAGTCCAGAAGACTTGCGTCTAGTACGCAGATCTGAAAGGGACTTTGCACTACAGGCTGAGGTTCACCAGTCAGAAGACTGGAGGTCTTGAAATCTTTGCAGATGCTAGTTTTGGAAGTGACACCACGGATGGTACAAGCACTTCTGGAGTATGCTACATGTACAACCAGTTTCTGTTTGACTGGCTGTGCAAAAAGCAGACGACAGTAAGCCTAAGTTCCTGTGAAGCAGAACTCAATGCTCTGTCATTTTCACTCATGGATTGTGAATGGTTGATGCAACTGTTTAAGGACATCAGAGTTTCTGTGAAATGTCCTATACAAGTGTATCAAGACAATAGATCCTGTTTGGCTTTGCTGAACTCAGAGAGTTGCAAGCAAAGAACCAAGTACTTGCAGATTAAGCTACATCGTGCAAGAGAGTGTATTCAGAAAGGACTCATTCAGGTGTCCTACATGGCAGGAAATGAAATTCCTGCTGATCTGTTGTCTAAGGTTGTTAACAGAGAACAACTTAAGGTTTATGTACAGAGGTTGCAATTAGGTTGAACCACGGGTACTACAGGTTACACGGAAAGGGGGAGGATGTTAGGATATTTCCGTTCCACCTTAAAGGGAGCAGGATGTTTGTGTCACAGCCTGCGTATTTCCTGTTCACAGGATGTTTCTGTTGTGTCTATGCTTTCATTTTCTCTCTGTGTCTGAGACACTGAAGCAGGCAGTCATGTTTTTTTCTTTGTTCTGACCAACGCTGAATAAACTTGTAAATATGCTCTCCTGCATGCATCTTTCGCTGTGCATTATCTGCTGATAGAGCATGCATCAGCTCTGGAATGTGGCAAGCTATTTCTGGAGCTCATGTCACTAATTGATTGATACTGCGTTTCTACGGGAGGTTAATGGAAGTCGGAGACAGCGTGGGGGCATGATGCCTTTGTCTCCCCAGCAGTATCCCAACAGGCATTTCAGGATTCCAGGTGGGTGGTAGACGGTTCCACGCCCCATGTTACTGCAGCACTGGTGGGCGGTAAGTAAATTTGAAAAATGCATTAGTGGGCGGTAGGTATAAAAAGCTTGACTACCACTGGAATAGGTAATCAAGCATTTGTTTTCCTTCAGTCTATCTGAGAAGCTCAGTGTGTGAGGAGGGCTAAGCTGGTTGCTCCAAGTTCAGACCACATAACTCTAACAAGCCTCTCTTGAGCTCCTGTTCCAATAACATAGGCACTAACAACACTTTGGAACTAAGCCAAGTTTTGCTGCCTGTGCAAGCTTTTCTGGATGCTGCATGGAAAAGCACATTTCAATGAGTTACTTAGCTGAATATATACAGTGGTACCTCAGAAGTCGAACGGCTCTATTGCCTAAAGTTTAGGCTCCTGAATGACGAAAACCCAGAAATAAGTGTTCTGGGTTTTGAGTGCTCCTCAGAAGCCAAACGTCCAATGGGGCTTCCGCTGTCTGCAAGTACCAATCAGAAGCTGCACCTTGGAAGTTGAACAAAGTCAAACGTCCTTAGAGAACAGATTATGTTCAACTTCTGAGGTACCACTGTATGTATATTAAATATTTGCTGTAGTTCTCTCACCAAAGAGTACTTGCCCCCAACTTGCATCCAGGAATTTTCCTTCTTATACAGCGGTACCTCGGTTTTTGAACCTCTCCATTGACAAAAGTTTCGGTTTTCAAACGCCGTAAACCCGGAAGTAAATGCTTCCGTTTTCGAACACGCCTTGAAAGTCGAGCAGCTTCCGCTGAGTTATTTTTCTCAATTTTCTCTATTAAAATTGGCAGACTTCCCTTTGCACCTTGGTTTTTGAACGTTTTGGAACTCGAACGGTCTTCCAGAACCCATTATGTTTGAAAACTGAGGTATGACTGTATATCTATTTTTTCCCTTGCCATCATAATATTCCTGATAGACTTCAGGCAGTACCTACCAGGCATTCCTGAATTCCAGTCGGTGAACAGAACATTGTCTCTATTGATCCATTTGAATGTCCCTCGTTGCTGTACATCTGAAAGGCCAATCCAGAAATATTTTTCAGAACGAAGCCCAACTAGACTAGTCAGGTAGGCCTGCTCATATCTGTAAGGAAGAAGAAGAGAAGAATAGTAGTTTGGATTTGATATCCCGCTTTATCACTGCCTGAAGGAGTCTCAAAGTGGCTAACAATCTCCCTTTCCCTTCCTTCCCCACAACAAACACTCTGTGAGGTGAGTGGGGCTGAGAGACTTCAGAGAAGTGAGACTAGCCCAAGATCACCCAGCAGCTGAGGAGCGGGGACACGAAGCCGGATCACCAGATTACGAGTCCACTGCTCTTAACTACTACACCACACTGGAACGATGTGTAATTGATGCATTCAAATGATTATTAATTTCCTACATTTTAAAAGAGGCTAGCTCTCATCCAGTCAAAATGCACATTTTGGAATGACAAGAGATAGCTCACAGTGAAAAAATGGAAGTGCTTAAGCCTACAGGTCCACTATCATTAAGCAATACACTTGCATGTTGAATTTATCAGCACAATTCAGACTACAACTCTTTCACAAGTACAAAACAAAAACTACAAGGGCATCCCAAGAAAGAAACTGTGAAACAGAAGAATCTCAGCCCAGACTGCACATTAGGCCACAAGTGGCCACATACAACATAGCATTAAGGATCTTAGAAGGAATTCTAGAAAACATTCACTCACTTTAGACAGAAAAACACAGACTGAGACAATGATTAAATCTGTGGCAAAGACTGCAAGACCCATGTAGTGCAGATGTTTCAGGAAAGTGAGGCAAGGCACAGATTGAAAATCGAATAGGAAATTCACAAGAAATGAGAGGAGCCGCTCATTCAAGAAAGTAGCTTAGTTGCATGCTGCAGGTCAAATCTTAATATTTGTTATGTGGCCAAAGAATTTAGCATCTTAAAATAAAGGCATTGCACCTTTCATTCACAGAAAAGGTTGTTAGTCCTATTCAGAGTAAAGTAGACCCACTGAAATTAATGAACATGGATAACACATGCCAATTAATTTCAGAAGGTTTACTCTGAGTAAACCTTAGTTGGAAACAGCCCATAGACACAAGAAAGTCATTTTCTCTCTCTTTCATGCCCAACAAGGGGGAGAATAGACTAAAACACGCCCTCTGAACAACAAACCCATGGGCTTCCTTTTACCTGTTCTCTACAGAAGCCAGTGATCCCTTATTTGTTTCACAGAATGTATTTGCTTCTGAAAACGTTGCAGATGTTTGGCTAATTAAGTAACAATAGGAACCATGCCTTTTCCAGCCCTGTTCATATAGAAGAACCAACAACCACATGTTACTACAGTATTACAAGTTTGGAGACGTGTTTTTGGTAGCAATGTTGCTGAACCTTTACTGAAACAGAAATCCACATCCAGCACTAGGTATCATAGAAGTTGTACAGTTGAAACCAGAATGTGTCAGAATTTAGTTATAACATAAGATTTCCCTGGATTCCTAGATTGAGATTTTGGGGCATAATACAAACAGAGGTTTAAAAAAAGAAAACATGCAGCAAAGTAATGTGTGGAAATGCAGGCTATTAGACCTTTAAAATATCCCCCTTTTAAATCATTTGCAAAGCTTCCCTTTCCTTCCCCTTTAGCATAGAAAAGACCACACTGTTAGGTTAGTTTATCATTGTTATTGGTGCATTTAAATGATCTTTCTGTTCTTTCAGAATTTTTGGTAAATTATTCTGCCTTAAATAGTCCTCCATTTTTTCTAAATCCTCTTTTCGAGCTTTATATAAGTCTCTATAAAATTTTAAGATTTTTTTTCTAATTTCTTTTAGGTTATCTATTAATTTCTCCTCTACTTTTATCTTATTGATTATATTTTGGTCTTGTTTCTTTTTCAATTGCCATGCCAAAAGCTTTCCTGGTTTATTTGCAAGTCCAATTTTTGTTTGTTTTATATATTTTATTTCCCATTCTATTTCTTGATTAATTAACGTTGAAAATTGGGTTTGCAGCACCTTAATGTTTTGTTTTATCAATGTATTTCCAGGTTTCTTAGTTAACTCTTTTTCATTTTTAATGAAAGTATATTTTTCTTCTCCCTTAACTTTCTCTGAAACATGTTGTGATGTATAAAGAAACCTTTCATTACTGCTTTACTAGTCTCCCACACCATATTTATATCAGTTTCCTTATTCAAATTTAATTCAAAATAACCTTTTATAGTTTTTTGGGCTTTTTGTAGAATCATTTAATTATCTAATAGGCCTTCATTCAATTTCCATCTAAATGTTGAATTCCCTTCACTTCTCAAATCCAATAATATTGCATTATGATCTGAGAGAGTCCTTGGCAATATCTCCATGTTCCCCACTCTTATTGTCAGTTCACTGGAGTCTATTCTTCCAGCAGATTGATTTGGCTCAGAGAAAAAAGTGTACTGTCTTTCTAATCGATATTTGAATCTCCAAATGTCTATTAGGTTCAAGCTTTCCATCAACTTAAAAAAAGCCATTGGGAGTTTCCCTTCTTTTGAGCCTTCTATTTCCATATTGTTCTGTCCATTTCAAGGGAAACCACCCCATTCATATCCCCCATTACTATTATTTTCTGATCCATATAATCAAATAATTTTTCCTCCAAAGATTTGTAAAATTGATTTCCTCTCATTTGGGGCATATATCCCCACAATTATTATTATTATTATTATTTGCCTTGCGACTTTAACTGTACAGCTATCACTCTTCCCTCCTCGTCCATGAAGATCTGCTGTGGGTCATATTTGTTTTTTATATACAATATTACTCCTCTTTTCTTAATTTTGTCCGACGTTATAAATTCTCTTCCTAATCTTTTATTTATCAACCTTCTTTCATTTGTTAAACTACTGTACAGTTTACTTTAGACTTACTTTCTTGCAATTTGGATCAACATTTTCAGGTTCTTCAGGAAGAAATCCCAATGGTTCTCTTTTACAGATGAAGCCAAGTTCCTCTTCACAGAAATAATCTGCCCAATATCCACTCTGGAAATGGAAAAATAAAGACATAAATATTTCAGTGAAGAAGTATACACTTCCTCATTTTCTTGATGCTTGATGTCTTTTGTGTTGATACAAAGCTTTCTATTGCATTATCTTGTCCTTAAAAAGCATAGTTTGATGCTAGGCAATTCAAATTCTCTTGCTGAATTCTCTTGAATTCTTCAGTTATTACAGATTGTGCACAATCTTTTGCCTTCCAAAATGTATTCTGCAATTTAGTTTTATTAGTTGTTGTCAGGGGTTCAGGAGCAGAGGCACAGGGAGGAGAGGAGATGGAGAGCGAGGGGGAGGAATCCGAGGGGAGCATAGGGGAAGAGGACAGTGAACCGAGGGATTCCATGAGCCTCTCCAGCGAATTGGAAGATTCACAGAAGGGGGCGCCAGTGGCCAGGGGTAGGGGGTTCCCAAGGGGAACGTCCCAGGAGCAAGGGGACAGCAGGGACTCCCAGAGCAGTAGTTGGAAATCAGGACCAGCTTCCCCACCAGAGCAGAGTGGGGGGGAAGAGTCCCAAGGATCGGGGCCAGTGCATTCCCCACCAGGGAGAGAAGATAAGGCAGGGTTGACCACACCTCCATCGGAGAGTCAGACAACGGAGGGGAGGTCAGATCCGGCCAGTATCCCAGAAGAGGGAAGCAGTGACAGAAGTAGTGTAACGGTCAGGAGGAAGGTCACTGGGTTGGCGCGAGAGGCAAGTTCAAATGTACAGGAGCGCGGGACAGCAGAGAATGAGGATTGGGAACCGGGTCCTAAAGCCCGCCGGAGGGAGGGGGAGGAGCTAAGCGACTCAGCGTCGGAAGAGTCCAGAAAGGGCAATGCCCCAGCGGGCAGGAGGACCCAGAGGAGGAGAGAGCAGCGTAAAAGGTGGAGCCGGGCTAGGATCTTAAACTGGTGTCATAGGGGAGGAGACTCAGACGGTATTTCGCCAGTCTAGGCTTTAAGACGTAGAGCTGCGCGCTACGGCTTTGAAATGGAAACTGAACCTCAATAAAGACTTTTGTACATAACTACAGCCTAGCGTTGGTCCTCTGTGAGCTGGGACCTAGAGGCAGCTCTGACAGTTGTGCAATTTATTTGTAATTTTTCTTCTTATGAGAAGCAACAATTAGTCTTGCATTGGAGCCTAACCACCAAAGAGTGGAAGTTTTATTCAGCCACATGTTTGGCTTCTGATATTTCAACAAGCAATTCCCACCTTAGTACTGGCACAATCATATCTGTGAAATGCTTCCTCTTTTAAAAACAAAAATCAAAAGACTAAAGGTGACATTCTGAAGAAGATGGTTCTACATGTAGCAGAAGAGAAACAGCACTGATTGTGACTAACATGAGATGGAATGGAAATTGCTGCCTCCTTGTAACATACAATTAGGTCTCAACAAGAGCAGTTGGTATGGGGAAGGGTGTCATGTGGAGATGCCCTCCTGACACCAGCACTGCCGCTTACTGGGACAGTAGGACAGACTGGGGTTGTGAAAGTGCACCAGGTGCACCACTATGCACACAGGTCCTGCTATCAGAACACTCGTTATCCACAAATTTTGTTATCGGAAATGAAGAATTAGTACCCAGACCTCGCTATGCCCACCGCAGATTCAGAAATCCAAGCAGCCACAATCTTCTCCCTCCTTACTTGTTTGTGCATTTGTGGTCGGTGGCAACCTTTTTTGGGCAGAAACCATGCAGGGAGGGAGGGAGATCGGGCAAATCAGGGAGCAAAAGAGAGCAGACAAATCGGTCCCCCCCCCCCCTTTGCATCTCTTTTCCTGGTTGGCTGCAGCCATTTCAGGAAGAAACCATGGAGGGAGGGAGGGAGGAGAGTGATTGGACAGATTAAAAATATTCCCATAAGAAATGATGTAAATTGTCAACTTGTTATGTGAATGCTCGCCTAACAAATTCCTGGGAACACATTGTGTTCGGAAAGCAGGACCTGAATGTATTTGATCTTTCACACAAAACTGAATCCAAGGAAATACATCTTTGTTGGGGGTTCCGTGTTTTTTACCTCCCCATTCATAATGACACAGGCACTTTGCTCATCATCTATGTGTGCGGGTTTTCCTTTCTGCCACTTGGTGAGTCTCACTGTAGAACCATCACTCCATTCATAATACTTCGGAATCTTCTGGTCATTCAGTCCTATCCAGAGAAGATCTGTTGACTCTAAGAACACAAATGCATCTTGTTTATTTGCTCACAGACTTTAATTGCAATAAACTCAGGTCTTTCACAGGATCCTATTATTATTAAATTTGTATACCACTAGGGATAAAGAAAGCTGATCGCCAAAGAATTGATGCTTATGAATTATGGTGCTGGAGGAGACTCTTGAGAGTCCCATGGACTGCAAGAAGATCAAACGTATCCATTCTTAAGGAAATCAGCCCTGAGTGCTTACTGGAAGGACAGATCGTGAAGCTGAGGCTCCAATACTTTGGCCACCTCATGAGAAGAGGAGACTTCCTGGAAAAGACCCTGATGTTGGGAAGGATGGAGGGCACAATGAGAAGGGGATGACAGAGGACGAGATGGTTGGATAGTGTTCTCAAAGCTACCAGCATGAGTTTGATCAAACTGCGGGAGGCAGTGGAAGACAGGAGTCCATGGGGTCGCAAAGAATCGGACACGACTAAACAACAACAAGGGATGATGGAAGTTGTAGTCCAGAAACAGCTGGAGACCTAGGTTTGGTGAAGTTTGGTGAAGGCTGTAATAGTGCCATATCTCACATTTGGGTCTCATGTTCAATACAGCAGACTGGTGCTTCCCCCTCTCCCCAGGGTGGGAGACTCAGTAACATTCGCTTCTTGCACGTGGTAACAAAAATGCAAAACAAAAAACTCTCTCTCTTAATCTCACATATTTAGCAGATACCAGAAGGACCAAACTTTCTAGATATACTTACGGTAGCCAAGCTGAGATATGACAAAGCTGTATTCTTCAATACTGTGAATACTTATTAAATCTCCATCTTCTTCTCTGCAGGACCATAATGCATTCTTCCATGTTTTAAGGTCTCTTTTAAGTCGGTAACAGTGACCTGCAAATGCAGCCCAGCCATCTGGACATTTAATTGGTTTCAAGCCATCTAAAAAGAGATCAAATTTAAGATAGCATGACTGGAGGATTTTTTAAAGAAGAAAGTGTGTTATGCTATTAGGATGTCATAGTCTCAATTCCTTAATTTGTGTATATAAAATATGTCAGAGGCAAATCTGATAATCAATATTAACAAGACAGAGTAGCCAGTTCTTTACCATGAGGATATTATTGTCAATAGAATTACCAACAATTATTGTATTCAAATACATTTATTTCACCTATGGAAATGTGAGATTTGCTGTGTAATGGCAACAACAGATGGGAATGCTACCTGTTAAGTTTAATAATACAGTTGATAACTTATTCTTAGCTAATGACAATATATCCTCTGGCATCTCAGTCCAATTGTCAGGGACTGGGCAGAGGAGGAACAGTGGAGACCGCTTCCCCAGCCTGACCCTTCTAGAGAAGAAGACAGTTCAGAATTACAACAGGGGTTTGAGGGAGGCCGCAGCTCAGAGGCAGATGAGGGGGAAAGTTGGGAAAAAATGGGAGAGGAGGAGGAGGCAGAGCCGGAGCAGCAGCTGGCTGATACGTTATCACTAGAAAGCATTCCAGACCCACCATCTCCCAAAACCCAGCAAACCTTAAATATAGGAGAGCAAAGGGCTCAAAGACAAATGACCCTAAGCAGCTACCGTAGGGGTGGTGGTGCTGTTGATGAATGAGGAAGTGGGAGCGAAGGAGGGGTGGAGATTTACTCGGGACAATGTCATTATTCCAAGAGGCTGCATTCCCAAGCCTCTCTCTGTGAATATTGAATGAAAAAGCAGATGGTAATGACTTTTTCTTGTCTTATCCGTTACTGGCAACCTGCCGTGGCAGTTGGTTCCTGGGCCACCGGACATCAATAAAGTGTTCTATATTGCATATACTGCTACAAACAGCAAAACCTCCACTGCTAGAGATAAGATTTTAAAAAATGTAATACTGCCATTGGCAAACTCCACAACTTATGACATAATGAAATATATGTAAACTTCATTCCCAGGTTAGCATCCTACCTGAAGGAATAAAAGAAACATCTAATGAAGAGTTTTCTTTCTTGCAAATGTATCCAAGTTTCTGGTGGCACTTATCATTCTCCCAATTGCCATTATTAGACAGCATTGATCCACATAATTTTTCTGTTTCTGGGGATGGGCTCCCTTTAAGAAAGAGTAAGAGAAACAATCATTATCTATGCCCTGTGTTAACATAGTAAAACTGTATTTATCATTCATTTGGAGGCTCTGCATTTTTAGGAGCTCTGCTAAAAAGTAGCTTGTAATGTTTTAAATAGAAATGCATGTTATTTGTTTTCCTGTTTGCAGAAGTATTTATATCTCAAGAGAAAATAGTATTCTTGGAATATCTATACAAGAAACTACAGGGACAAAACACTAAAACACGGGAAAAATAATATATATATTATGATTCAGATAGAATAATATATATATTACGGTTCACTCACCTGGAGCCCAGTTTAAATATCTGAAAGGACGATCACCAATCCACTGCCATCCACTCTCGGCATCAAAGCTGATCAGACCAATCCAGTAGGCAGTAGTCATACTATTTATTAATCCTATTCAATGAAAAGAAAATCAGTTGTCTTGTATTATGTAGCTATGGGATCCATAATTATGAAGCTGGGTGGAAGGAAGCAAAATTAAACCACAACAAAAGTCGCTTCTAGGGTGGCAGCTTTTATTCCAGTATAGCTAAATTTTAAGCAGAAATTAATATGATGAAACATTTCATCTAGTATGCCGATGCTATGCTTCATTAGATTTAATCAATTAATTTCTGCTTCTACTGTTGTCAAAGACACAGAGGACCTGCTAGGAGATTTGGTAACTATGAATACAAAGAATAATCTGCAGTGGGATCATTTGAAATGAATGACATTCAAATTAATTCTGCTGGGAGTAAGGGTACTTATTATATTATGTTTATGAAATTGCTCCCTATAGTTGAGACAATATTGATTATGTAGCAAAATATTATTAGAACTGATCACTTCTTTAAGTGTGCTTTATTATGTTCTACCTGTCAGGTACGCTTGTTCATGTAAACTGGTGATGCTCAGTAAATCTGCATTCTGTTGCCGGCAACTTTTTCTTGCTTGGTACCATGTTAGAGCTGAGCGGGAATTGATCTGGTAGAGATTCCCTGTCCAATGGTTTTTGGTCCAGAAGAATTCATCATCTGTAAGCATTGTTAACACTAGTGTCAAATTATAAAATCACAAATGGCAAAGCTAAATCTGCAAGTGAGATAAACCTGATTAATCAAGATACCACTTTTCCAGAGGATACCCAAATCATATAGAGCAGCACCCTGGGCCTCCCTCCATAATAATGTGGCTTCCGAAGCCCCATTTCCAATATTCAAGCATTAGCTGGGGATATCTTCAGGCACAGCAACTTAACCACATCAATTTCTATTTACGCTTCCTAGAACCCTGTGTGCAAAGAGGACTTCAGGTTTCAGGTTAGTTTACATGAGTTGGCTTTATCCCTGTAGACATTCACACCTAATGCATGGATGTATATACAACTCTACCCCACCCACTGCATGAGTCACCACTGGCCAGATCCCAAAACAGGAAGGACCAGACACACTCATCTTTAACAGACCATCACACACAGAGACCATTGTTCTACATAGAAACAAAGGCACATATTTCATTTTAGTAGCTCTACTCAAATTGTACCTTCTGGTTCCCTCTCTGCTTTGGTCTTCTTACTTAAGAGAAAGGATCTGCAGCTGCATGGTTCATGCAACATCAAAACTTTTTCAGCTGTTCCCCTCTTAACAGCTGAGGGTTGGAAGAAGACCAAGGGACAAATGGAATCTGGCTGCCCCACTTCTGCTCTAGACCTTGGTTTTGTCTTGAACTGAACTACATCATCATCTCAATCCCTTTCAAGTTAAGAAGTGCAGACCTAATCCTGTATGGAGCTCTGGCATTCTTTATATTTATTTTACTCTCACTCTTAGGGGAAAGTTCTCCCCACCCTCATCTTCTGCTTATGTTGCACAATCAGTAAAACAGAGGCAATAATGACTATTTCCCTTTTTCTGTGTAGGAGAAACATTCCTCTAAGCAGCTCACACATGATGGCAAAGTAAGGGCCTGGCTTATTCTTATATGTTGTACTCCCCGTGATTTATTTTTTTAAATTAAAACTGTATATTATAAATAAACAAACTTGGTTTTACCTTTTACTGGACAATGTCCACTTAAAGAGTCTTTAGTCACCCCTGTCCAACTGGCTTCCATCTTTTAAAAATTAAAGCTAAGAGTCTAGGGCCCCAGCTGACTCCCCAAAATCTGACCCCTTCTCTGTTGGCAGCTGTGCAGTAATCCCATGAAAACAATACAAAGAAGGTCAATGTGCAGGTAAACTACAAGCCCTGCCTTATGCCTATTCAATGTGTCAAATGTCAAGCTGTAAGTGCATCCTGAAAATTGCAGGTATGCAACTGAAAAAAATGCAAAAGCCTATTTGCAAGGGACAGAAGTCTGCCAAGACATTTCTCCCTCTGCTTTGATCTTCTTGCAGCAGGGGAAAGACCTGCAATTGCACACTTTGGAGAATATCAAAATCCTTTTCCATCTAAGCTGCTCCCCACTGAACAGCTGATTGGCTCAAAGGAGATGAGAGGGCCAGAGGAAAACTGGCTGTACCCTGCATACAGCAGTTTGCCAACTCTACTGTGGACCTTGCTTTTGGCTTGACATCTGTTCCTTTCAATTGAAGAAGTGTGAGCCTGATCCTGTAAGGGGACCCTGACATTACTGACAATTCATTTTGTTCTGATTCACAGGAGAAAGATCCCTCTCCCCATTTTCTTCTTAAGTAGCACAACCTGTAGAACAGATATAATAACGACTAGTTCGCTTTTCTCTTTGTTAAGACGAACATTCCTCTAAGCAACAAATGTACAATGCCAAAGGCTCAAACAAACCCTTTTTGTTTACCTTTCGCTGGACAATATCCGGTTAAAGAGTCTCTATCCACATCTGCAGTTGTTCCGCACCAAAGTCGCCCATGTTCATCATTGTCTCTTATGCACTGAGCATACAATTCATTCCGATACTTGAATGGAAACATACAGGGGGCTCCAAAAGAATTGCCTTCTAAGGTATAGAGAGCTAAAAGAAAATTGAATAGATGCAATGATGAAATAATTTTGATCTGTTATGAGATAAGAACAGAAGTTGGTAAGCAGAAGAGATGAAGACAAAGTCCTCAACACAGAATGCCAGATATACTCAGATGCATATGTTGACTTTCTGTGTAGACAGGCTTCCCCATTGACATTAACTAGGTTTTGAACATTCATTCTGTTGCATGAATGCACATGTACAACTTCCCTTTTAATTGAAGTGGATCATCAGTCCCTGGTGTCCCTAGGAAAGGTTGGGAAAGACTTCTGAATGAAACCCTGGAGAGCTGCTGACAATATGATGTGGATGAGCCAAAGTTTTGACATGGTACAAAGTATCTTGCTGTCTTCCTAAGTCTTTTTGAAGTAGGCTGCATTCTATGCATACTTAAACTCTGGTGCCCATCATGAAATTTCTACACAGGAGTAGAGTTGCGAAATAAACAGAAAGCTACCAACCACCCAGTGTTGGTAAATCTGCCCCCTTGTTGCAATGCAAACGAAGTGAAAGCATTTCCTGCTCAGGCAAATGGAACTAGTGGAACCAATGAAACAAATGGAACTAATAGAAATTGAATTGATACTGTTGGGCTATATTTCTATCCTTGCATGTCCCCCCCCCCCACCCAGGTAATTCTTACAGTTTCAAAACATCATTTAAACATCTATTGGAAAGGGTGCATTTGTCTACTGTGGAAGGAGAGATTCAGCAATTTTTTATTTTAAAAAATCCTCATAAGATTTCTCCATGATTTTAGTATGAATTTCTCCTAATGCACACATTTTTTATATGCAGTTTTGACTAATGCACATTTTTTTGCAATTTCCCCTACATAATGCATTTTGTATGTTATTTTCACATATATATTCTTTTTTTAATGCACGCTTTCCTATTAGATGCCTTTTTGTGAATACTCGGAGAACAATATCGAAAAACTTTAGAAAATTTTGAAGGGTAGCTGTGTTTCAGTTTTCGTATTGCTTTTCAAAAGTGCAGATGTGGTGGATTCAGCTTTAAATGCAAACTGAATAGAATTCCACACACACACCATCACTACCCTTGAACCTCCAGGTCTACAGCCCAGGGACCCCAGTCCTGGTAGCAGCAGCTGCGTAGCGTGGGTTGTCAGCACCCGGGGCAAGGCAAGTAATTTGCGCCCCCTAACCCGGGGCAAGGCAAGTAATTTGTGCCCCTAACCCCTAACCTGCCTCCGCTGCCAGCTTCTTCTTGCTGCTGCCTGGGCTGGTCGGGTGTGGTTCTCTCCCGCGCTCAGCGCTGCGCTGGGCGGCCACTGCACTGTCCCTCCCCCAGATAGTCCCTCCCTCGCTCTCTCTCCGCTCCGCACCGCACCGCATGCCTGGCACCCTCCCCCTCCACAGTTGCCGGCGACCCGGCAGCTCGGATCGGATTCGCACAGCCAGCACTGCAGTGAGAGAGAGTGAGTGAGCCAGGTAGGGGCAGAGAGCTGCGAGTGTGAGCGCCCCCCCAAATGTTGCGCCCGGTGCAGCTGGCCCCCCTGCACCCCCCACACTACGCCACTGGGTAGCAGCATTTTGTGTGTCAAGTGTTGGGCCCTCCAAGACCAAAAAATAAAGCCACCCACTTCTAATACGACATGAAAGCTTTCTCATTACAGTACTTGAATTTGGCTGGATGCAGATTATCACTACAGTGGTACCTCGGGTTACATACGCTTCAGGTTACCTACGCTTCAGGTTACAGATTCCGCTAACCCAGAAATAGTACCTTGGGTTAAGAACTTTGCTTCAGGATGAGAACAGAAATCGTGCTCTGGCAGCGCGGTGGCCGCAGGAGGCCCCATTAGCTAAAGTGGTGCTTCAGGTTAAGAACAGTTTCAGGTTAAGAAAGGACCTCCGGAACGAATTAAGTACTTAACCCGAGGTACCACTGTACTTTGTTAAAGGAAAGAGTAAGATGCTAGTGTGTGTGTGTGTGTGTGTGTGTGTGTGTGTGTGTGTATGTTAGATAGATATAGAAAGAAATGGTCAGAGAGATAAAGAGGCTGGGCTGAGACATTTATGTCATAACCATGACAGAAACAAACAGGGCTAAACAGCTGCTCTCCCTTTGCTCTGGTCCTGATGAAAACTGGACTCCCATGACTGCTACAAGATGGGTTTTCTTTGGATATGTTTTGAAGTTATGTGGTTAGCACCATGTCTATGTCAGCCTTGACCATCTGGTCATCTAGAGAAAGAGGACAGATTCTCTGAATTTTACCTTCATAGGCCTTAGAGCACAGGCTGTCTTTTGTTCCATAGATCTTCCAGGTACTCTTGCTGGTGGCTATTTTAGAAAGTATAAGACGACTTTTTTGGCCACTTTCGGGATTTAAAAACAAATCCCCCTGTTCCAGTGCAAGGAGGCTCTCATTTCTGCATTCCCATTTCTGAAGTTCACTCGTCTCATTGCAGGGGGAGAGGGTGAGTGCAACCAGGTTTGACTTGGAAGGCACTGCCAGGCACAACTTCACTGCCACGTTCAAAATCTGGTCGTCGGAAACCCACTTGAAGTGTTGCCCCTCATTATCCTCATCGCAGTTGTCCACGATGATGGAAGCAGATTTCTGAGATTGTATACAGAGCTTGAGGTTTTCATTATATATCAGAAAGCTGTCACTGTCTGTAAAATCAAGAGAGGAAGAATAGGAAACTAGGGAGGAAGTTCCACATACTTTCCAATATCCCAACCACTGGTAAAATGGTAATACCAGGATTCAGAATAAGAGGCAGTAATATTGAAAGAGAAAAGGGAGAAATGCCTTTCATGTTAATACTGTACTTTATTTTCATGATGCAGTACATTGCCTTATTATTCAGTGGTCAATAAACTATTCCATTTATAAGTCACTAATTTTGATTCTTTGTGGCAGATATAGTTTGCAGCTTATTTTATTCTAAATACTATGCTATCATTGTTGGCAAGGGACGCGGGTGGCGCTGTGGGTTAAACCATAAGCCTAGGACTTGCCGATCAGAAGGTCGGCGGTTCAAATCCCTGTGACGCGGTGAGCTCCCGTTGCTCGGTCCCTGCTCCTGCCCACCTAGCAGTTTGAAAGCACGTCAAAGTGCAAGTAGATAAATAGGTACCGCTCTGGCGGGAAGGTAAACGGCGTTTCCGTGCGCGGCTCTGGTTCGCCAGAAGCGGCTTAGTCATGCTGGCCACATGACCCGGAAGCTGTACGCCGGCTCCCTCGGCCAATAAAGCGAGATGAGTGCCACAACCCCAGAGTCGGTCACGACTGGACCTAATGGTCAGGGGTTCCCTTTACCTTTAACTATTGTTGTTGGTATCTATTTTTAAGCAACATCTCATTTTCATGGTGAGGTTTTGTTTTTGTTTTTTTTTTAAATCTTTATAAATAAAACTTCTAAAAACCCTCAACCATGCCAGCAGAAATATTTTTATGTTATATTTCTTTAATGTGTTTGAAGGACAAAGTAGGCATGTGTGAGATCTGAAATTGGTTCCCTTAACATCTTTCTATTTTGTTAAAACCACAGTGCTGGGGCCAACCTGGTGTGCAGATAGGGAAGAGTGAGTTGATCCTTTCCCTCTCTGATGCCAATTCCATCTGAAACCCCAACAATTTAACTGTGCAGGGAAAAACATATGACCCTTGTATTGTGCCATATATTTTCATTTAGGTAAAGGTAAAGGGACCCCTGACCATTAGGTCCACTCGTGGCCGACTCTGGGGTTGCGGCGCTCATCTCACTTTATTGGCCGAGGGAGCCGGCGTACAGCTTCCGGGTCATGTGGCCAGCATGACTAAGCTGCTTCTGGCGAACCAGAGCAGCGCACGGAAACGCCGTTTACCTTCCCGCCGGAGCAGTACCTATTTATCTACTTGCACTTTGACGTGCTTTCGAACTGCTAGGTTGGCAGGAGCTGGGACCGAGCAACGGGAGCTCATCCCATCACAGGAATTTGAACCGCCAACCTTCTGATCAGCAAGTCCTAGGCTCTGTGGTTTAACCCACAGCACCACCCGAGTGCCTTATATTTTCATTTACCCACTGGCTAAAAGCCGCTTTGGTGGAGTATTTGGGCTGTGACCAATGTTTTGGGTCATCTGCTTTTAATAAAAGAAAACATATGGTGAACAACTGATATATTATTGCTTTAGTTAATTAAAAGAATTTCTGTACCACCTTTTTGCTTGAAACTAATTTAGAGGTGAATTACAAATAAAGACAACAGCAACCCTAAAAGCAATATAATACAAAAACATAAAGCATGACTAATCCTTGATTCATTAAAACTGGTATCAACAGTAAGGAGTATGAATTGAGCAATTGGTTATCTAACATATCTAGTAATTAAAACTGCATAGGTTAATAGACCATCATCTACATGATTAAAGAACTCCAGCCACTTCAAAAAATGATTCTTCTATTGAAGTATAGCTAACAATGTGGTGATTTCCCTTCATGAGAAAGAGGCTCCAAAGGGCTGTAACCAGTATTGTCCTTCACACTGAAGGAAAGCTCATTGATCCAGCAGAGCCCTCCATTAGCCGAATGGGGAGGACCCCAACCCTCTTGGGGGATCTTTGGCACATGGGGGTGGGAGGGAGATGCAAGGGGAGTGAGAAATGGCAAATGTTGCCCCTTTCCCTATTTCACTGATGGAAGGTTCCACTAGATCAAATAGCTTTGTGTCAGTGCAAAGGATACCGGTGATATATAAACCAGATGCTTTTTTATGATGTAAATGCAGGTGTTGGATTATATTGCTTGTGTAATATTGTTAGATCAAAAAATATTTATCTTATATTTACAATTTATTTCCGTATCGTGCAAAAATAAGTAACAGGGAAAAGAAGGGGAAAAAGTAAATTATTTATTTCAACAATAGAACACAAATAAATAAATTGTATTCAAAACTATGTTAGCCATTAATTTATTGTAATGACTTCCACACCTTTCTTATGGTTATAAGCAATAAAAATGTTAAACCAATTAACCTTGAATCTAACATTTCATGGATTTAACTTCCTAGCTGTACAACATTAACTTTCAGAAGATGATTTAAATTTCACCAGATAGAATTGTGTAAAAGATGCAGCTCCACTTATTGCTAAGTTCACAATGGTGATGGAAGTGAAGAAGAACTTACCTGATACCTGAAAAGCTGGCTGGATGAGGAGCAAGAGATTTAGGAGCCAAAGGGAAGACATTGGCCACAACCAAACCTATCACACCACTCCCATGGAAATAAGACAAATCAGAGTTTGCTGCTTTTCAAGTACTTCATAAATGAGTCAGGCAGAATGAAATTTTCACTTCTGTGTTTGACATGAAATTCATTGTAGTAGTACAAACAGATTGCAGTGTGTGTGTGCTGACACAGACACACACACTCACATATTTTTGCTAACCCATCAGCTTCCACAGAAAAGATCTATTTTTGCATATCGTCTTTGGGATATTTAGATTCGTTTCTCATCACTTAGGCTGGTACTTAGGCTCTCTCTTACACACACACACACACACACACACACACACACACACACACACTTTTTTGCTAACCAGCTTCCATGGAAAAGATCTATTTCTGCAGAAAACCCATGAGTTATTTAGTTATTTTGGCTGGTACAACTCCACAAGGTAACAAAACAAGGTAACAGTACATAGTGCTAAGGAAGGATGTACATAGGAGATCCTCATTGATAACTATGCTGATTTTAAGCCATGGCCAAGCTCTGAGAGAGCCGCTAACTGGAGGTCTGTGTGATGGCCTGGGAATCCGATTCAGAGGCTGAACCGGAGGAATCCCAGCCTGCACAGGAGTCCCCGCCTCCAGGGCCTGCTGAACTGGGGCAGGGCCTTGATTCTGAAGCGCCTGCACCTGTGCCGGATCCTCAGGAGCAGGAACCAGGTGAATCCACTCTGGCTCCAGAGGTGGTTGAGGACTCAGTGCCTACAGGTGAGTCTCCCCCTGGGCCCAGTAACCCTCCAGCCTCTCCTGAACTGCAGAAGCTCAGGGCAGAGAGGCGAAGGGAACTGGTTTCTCCCAGGAGGAGTGCTCGCCTTAAGGCCAGGAGAGGCAGGTCTCCTGGGGGCCGGGACCGCCCCTGGCCTCAGAGAAGATAAAGGCCAGTCAGCCCAGTCCCAGGTTGTGGGAGCAACGTCGTTGATGAGCTGTTTCGGCCAGCATCCAGTCCTGTTTTCCCCAGAGTTCCTGTCCTTGCCCGGCTTTCCTCTGTGGACTCTGCTTCGCCCAAGGAGGACTGTCTGCCGACCCTCAACTCAGGTCCTGGACCTCGCCCCATGGTAACCTCCCCCCCTGGACCAGCACAGTCTGATTCTGGCCTCATGAAATGAAGATCAAAAGGACCAGAGGCAGATCAAAAAGCTATCAATCGTCACTAGCCATAATGGCTATGCTCTGCCTCCATAGTTGGAGGCAATAACACTACGTTAAGTATAATTGCTTAATTGACACTGAAATGGAGAATGTCTGTGTGTATTGCTGAAAAGGTTTAACATGGGGAAATTCCACTGGAGTATTCTAAGGGCTCTCTGAGCTCCTAAATGAGTTGGATCCTTGATTGAGAGGGAGCAACTGTGTGGCTACAGTGAAGACCTTACAGTGATTGTAGACAATGCTCATGTGTTTTCTGGAGTCCTTTCAATTTAGTGTCAGTGATGTAAATCAGCTTATACAGTGGTACCTCTGGTTACGTACTTAATTCGTTCTGGAGGTCCGTTGTTAACCTGAAACTGTTCTTAACCTGAAGCATCGCTTTAGCTAATGGGGCCTCCCGCTGCTGCCGTGCAATTTCTGTTCTCATCCAGAAGCAAAGTTCTTAACCTGAGGTACTATTTCGGGGTTAGCGGAGTCTGTAACCTGAAGTGTATGTAACCTGAAGTGTATGTAACCCAAGGTACCACTGTATATGGAAAATCCTTGCATTTGCAATTTAGATAAAAACACTGTTAATGGTTCATATTAAATAATTATATTGTTCCAGTGCTCACTTCCTCCTGTAGAGGAAACACTGTGGAAGGAGACTGTCAGGGAGTGGATGAAGAGGAATGGTGGGAGTACCCCGCTTTTCTGAACCTTTCCAAGGGCAGGAGGACAGTATTGATTTAGAACAGTGGTTTGCAGAAGGGCATTGGCCAGAGTGGAAAAGCTGGGAAATATTGGAAGAGGAAACACCAGGAGAGAGAGACAGCTGGCAGATTCAGTGTCCTTGGAATGCATTACTGACTCCACCTTTGCCTAAGACTAGATGGGCTCTGAGAGTGATAGAACAGAAAGCGCAACGGCAACAAGATCAGATTACCTGACATAGGAATGACGTAGATTAATGGGGACAGAGGGAAAACCTTTACTGGGAACAACACATTTTTTTAATATGCTGTGACTTCCTTTGTGTCTTGCTGTGATTATTAAAGATCTTATATGGTAAGAACACTCCTTTCTTTTGATCTGCTTAATTACTGCCACCGGGGGAGGGATCTGATTCCAAGAAGCCTGCCAGAGAAGTAATCTAGTCTTGATCCATAACAGGAGTGGGGAACATTTTTCAGACTGAGAGCCATATTCTGTTCTAGGAGACTTTCAAAGGACCACATACCAGTGGGTAGAGCAGCAAATGTTAATTTCACACTTCAATGATACATTCTAGACAGGCAAAATACTCAAGGGGGAGGGGGTACAAAACAGGGCCAGTGGCTGGGAAGTGTGTGTGGCTGGGGGAAAGATCCAAGGGTCACTTAGGGGTTCTGGAGGACCACAGTCCCTAGGCCTGAGGTTCCCCATCCCTATAGTCTTGGTTGTCAGATGTAAGCCAAGCAAGTTGAAGTGGTGGCTGGGAATAACGTCTCTTGTCATGGACTTCCATCATAAGCAGACAGCCAACATCAGCCCTTTGAGGCCCAGAAGTTTCCTCATGATTGGGAAGGGGAGAGAAATACCACCCTCTTTTGTCTTTAGGTTTTTTGTGGGGTTTTTTTGCTCTGTTGCTATGGACAAGGGTTGTGTGCTAGGCCTGGGGGTAACCTGAGTAAAGCAGTCCTGGTCCGGTCCTGAATCCAAGGGTTCCGTGAGGAGTCAGTCCGACAGGGCCAAGGCAGGACACGAGGCAGGAAACCAGGCTAGGCCAGGCACAGGATGACAGTCAGGTTCTGGCAAACAGCAACCTTGCTCCCGCAACCTGGGGCAGGGTCCAGCAGCCTTTTATCTCTGTCAGGGTAACGACCGGTCCTGATCCCCCAGTGACTCACCACCCTGTCTTGCCCGAAGGTGAGCACTCCTCCTGCGAGTACTCAGGTCTCTCCTTCTCTCAGACCTCTCAGTCTCTGCAGCTCGGGAGATGGCAGGTTACTAGACCCAGAGGCTGCCTCAGCCTCTCCTGACCCAACTGGTAGTGGAGCAGCTGTAAGTGATTGCCCAGCTGGAGGCAACGAGGTAATCCCCGCATCTAGAGCCAGGGCAGGCTCAGGCCCCTGACTCAGCCCAGCTGGTGCTTGTTGCAGGGGAACCTGTGCAGACTGAGGCTCTTCAGAATCAGGACCCCAGACTAGGTTCAGCTGCCACCTGAGGCAAAGGATCCGGTGCGGACTGAGACTCCTCTGGCTCCAAGCCCAAGCCCGAGTCCCAGGCCATCACAGGTTGGATGGTTCTTGGGATTCAGAACTTATAGGGTTAAGATGTTCTGTGACGCCTCACATTCTGACGTCAGGTTTCGAAGGTGGGAGGAGTTTTTCTCTGTTCCTTTGTCTTTGAGGGAGAAGGAAGCAGTAGCTATGGCTGCGAGAAGTCCTGGAGTGTATGTCTGAGAAATGTCGCAATAAAGAACTGATAAATGGACACACAAGTGCCTTATGTGTTTGTCTGGATCTAAGCAGCAGCAGCAACAGCTTTTTCCGCTGTGTTTTTACTCTGCAAGGCGTGACGGAACGGAGCAGATGACGCAGCTTGAGGAAGCGTACCGGACCGCTGTAAAGGGCTAATTGGGATCGTAAAGTAATTAGCCACGTCACGCCTATTAATTATCTCAATAGTTGTTAAGTAGCTCAAAAGTCACAGAGTGAGAATCTGTTGGCACAGTGTGTAAGAGAGACAATGTATGTGAGACCCCATTTTATTCCTGTGGTCATTAACTCATGATATTGTTATGATTTAACCATATTATTCCCAGACACACACACACCAGGGTTTACAAAATGCTTTGTAGTAGCAGTAGTAGCAGCAGTAGTAGTAGTTTTGCTATAAGAAGTCAGGAATGTAGAAGCAATGGTAAAGAATGGAATGGTGAGAGAAAGGTTTATTCTGTGCTTCACAACCGAAGTAATCCAAATAGCTCAGTGTTTCCCAACCTTGGGCCTCCAGCTGTTTTTGAACTACAATTCCCATCATCCCTGACCACTGGTCTTGCTAGCTAGGGATGATGGGAGTTGTAGTCCAAAAACAGCTGGAGGCCCAAGGTTGGGAAACACTGAAATAGCTATCTGAATGGAGGAGCCTGGGAAACCATTAAGTTCAGTGTCTAAAACTACCAAGCTCTTGCCCCACTGCCTCTCTGTATTCCACATACAGAGGCCAACTGGAATGGCAGTCGAATCTTCCTTCAACACTGGCAATGAAACAGCAACTTGCACTGTGCCTGACACAACAGGCTAGTTTAGTGAGGCCAGGACAGGCCATGTAGCACACACACCTCTGTGTTCCAGTAAGGGACAATGGTCATGGGGCTTCAGATGCAGAGGCAGAAGTTTGATGCCATTGCCCCCTGAACAACTGTCACCTTAGTTTAATGGTGGAGCTGGCTCTGATCCCAATGTCTGCTTCACATTACAGGAAATACAGACATTGGAGGGTGGTGAACAACTGTGCAGGCAAATTCCCCTTCCTAGGAAAAGAGCCCTGCTTGGTTAGACCAAAGGCCTATTTAGTCCTATTTGTATAGTGGCCAACTAGATCCTGTGAGAAGCCTACAAGGAGGATGCAATTGCAGTGGTCCTCAGCAGCTCTTAATCAGACACATACACTTTCTGATACTACAGGTAATATCATCATCATGGCTTCTCATTGACCACCTTCTCCTCCACCCATAGCACCCTCTGTAGCATCTGATTCAGCACACTTTGTGTTCTCTTGGCTTCATGAAGCAGTATGGGTTTTTTGTTTTTGTTTTTCGTCTTCACCAGCAACAATCAATGTGCATTTCTAGAGAAGGAAATAACACCAGGAAGCAAATAAAGAGCAACATGTTCAAAGGAGATTGGGGGACATGGGGCAGCTGTTCTGTTTGGTAAGCACTGCCTAGTTCCTTCCTCAATCACATCTGGAAAATGTGGATCAACCGCAAAGTATAATGAGTTCAAAAGAATTGAGAAGTGAAAGTCATCTGCAATGTTATGAAGTTTCCTGAATATTTTGAAAAAGTGGTCAAATGATTTTTTCCATTCAAATTGCTGAGTTGGTGCCTGGTTAGCCCATTACCAGATAATACAGAAGAATTTATAAAAGAAAAGGAAATGTTTGTATGCAGCCCCAAACCATGAAGAAATGTGGCTCTCTGGGAAAGATGGTTCGTCACCCATGAGATGCAGGACTGTTCTGTAAAATTGTTGTGCATACTGATGTTTCACATAGTTAGTAGTTATGTATCCATTAATTTTGTAGATGTTTGTAGTTTCCAGACAAGACTTAAAGAAAGACCCACAAAGAGTCCACTGCAGTAATCCAGTCTTGAAGACTCGCAGACCCTCCAAGTGTCCCTATTTTCCACTGACATCCCTGATTTAGAGAAGCTGTCCTGGTTTCTGATTTGATCCCAGAATGTCCTGCTTTTCCTTAGGATGTCCCTATTTTCATTGGAGACATGTTGGAGGGTATCGAGTTATCGGATCCCTGAGCTGTCTGAAGGCAATCCTGTATAGGGAAGGGTCCCCCCCCCAATGTTTAATGTTTTGTTATGTTTTTATATATGTTGGAAGTAGCTCAGAGTGGCTTTGGCAACCCAGTAAGATGTGTGGGGTATAAACAGTAAAATTATCATTATGGAACGAGATGTCCCTATTTCCATTGGAGAAATGTTGGAGGGTATGAACTAGTAAGGCAAAGTTATCCCAGCACAGGAACAGTTGCAGCTGTTGTAGTAGCTGAGGGTCATAAAAGGAGCGCATAGCAATGGATGCCCTAAGAATCTATTGAGAAGTTACTGTTCTTCTCAAACATTTTTGTATTACCAGCAACATCCTGCTGCTTAGAAAAATTGTGCTATTTGGTGCTATTAAATCTACATTCTTTGACACAAATATACATCTTGAGATATGTAGTTTAATGTTTTTAAATAATCCAATGTACTTGAAAGGAGTGTAAGCAACAGAAAATAATGCAGCCAGTTCCATCAGGTAATCAGCAATATAACTTATAATGAGGTCTAACAAGAGGATCATAATCAGAAAGCGATTGGTGAACACTGAACCCTCCCTCCTGTTAACTTCTTTTCCATGTGGCTAGGCAGATTGTGATAAACACCAGCAGTAGCAATACCTGGAAAAGTGTACTACTAGATTTGGCAACTACCACACAATCAGATCAACCAGGAATCAGATTTGTATTTTCAGAGCAGCATGGAACCCTGATAACATAGAAGCAGTTTTCACCCCATTGCTGTGATTGTGAATCAAGCCTGGACCTGTGCAGATAACTGGGGTGAATGGAGTCTACCTTTTTATTATTTATTATTTAGCAAGAATTACTTCCCTGTCGGTGTCTGATGCCAACAATGGAAGCTTACAACCAGAAAGAACCTTTAGGTTGCAATCACCTACACATTTGAGGCCCATGAAAATCACTGAGACTTACTTCTCAGGAGACGTTCATAGGGCTGTCCTTGAAGATGTCTTGGAGAATTCAGTTGGTCCAAATGTAGCAGCCAGATTGCTGGCTGGAGTTCCATTTGTATCGCATATAACCCGTTTAAAACAGCTGCCCTGGCAGCCAGTTCATTTCTGGGCCCAATTCAAAGTGCTCATGCCCCACATATCTCAATGACCACCTCCTTCCATACAGACCACTTTGCTGCTGAAATCGGCAGAGAACAGCTCTTGGTAATTCCCCCACCCTCAGAGGCGAAGGTAGCCAGGAGAAGGCGCTCTCTGGCAGCTGCTAAACTGTGGAACTCCTTCCCCACAGAGGTGCACATGGCACCTTCATTATATTGCTTCTGGAGGATGCTGAAGACACACCACTTTCCCCTGGCTTTTGACCTTTGAGGTATTTTTGAGGGCCCACCTCATTTTAATAATTGTTAGTTGTTTTCAGTTGTTTTCAATATTGTGTTTAAGTGCTGTAACCCTCCCTGGTACCTCTGCTAGCTCTGCTCCCACTCTTGCCTTCATATTAAAAAATACACAGACTTTGTGGTGGGCAGGGGGAGTAACTGTGAATCAAGTTTCCCCCACCGATAAGAAGAGGCCTGCTTGATCAACCAAAGGCCCATTTAGCATTCTATTCTCAGGGTGGCCCTCCAGTGCTTGTGATGGGGACCTCACAAGCAAGACATGAGTCCAACAGTCTTCTTTCACTCGTGGTGAGTGATCGGAGGAATTCTGCCTCCAGTAATGGAAGTAACATAGCCATCACGACTAGATGCCACTGAAAACTTCCTTCTCCTTTAAAAGCCTCTCCACCCCGCCCAGTAGCATCTAATTCATTGCACTTTGTGTCCTCCTGGCCTCATTATGCTGAGAGCAGCAGCCAATGTGAGTTTCTGGGTTGAGGGAGCAAAGAAAGCTTTCTCTATCACACTGAAGGAAGCAAAGAAAAGTGTAGAGCTTTAAGCTCTCATCAGAAAGGCATCCAAACAAGTAAAATGGCTGAGGCACAATCCAGATGGAAACAAACTGCATATACAAGGAATTGTTTTGCATGCAGTTGCTCTTTCTGAATCAGCACCTTGGCTGCACATATGGAGTCCTTTGTGAATCCTGACAAGCCCACTCACCCCTTTTGGTGCGGCAGCATTGCAGGATGGCAGAGGTTCCACAAGGGTCCTGATGATGGAACCATGGCTTCAGTGCCCTTCCTATCAGAAGCCGGATCCTAGCCTGCACCCTGCTTTGGTGAATGGGGATGCAGGCTGAGGCGTGGGCTGTGTCAGGGGGTGGAGCTGACAGAGCGGGAAGGCTTCCATTGGGTCCACCCCTTGGCCATTTAAGCAGCCTGCACCTGTTTGTCCCTTCGTTGGGTTTCCCCACCCACCTTGGTTTAGGCTGATAGTCAAGGATTTTGCTGTGGCTACGGTGGTCGCTGTTCTTTACGGGGCCCGGTAGGAATTTGTCCACTGGGCAAAGTGCCTCTGACCCGATGGTTTTGCCTGCCTCATAGCAACTGTCACAACTGGACTTGAGCATTGGGGAAATCTGTGGTCTTGGATGGAGGGGAAGTTGTAGTCTCTGCCTGCCTCTCCAAAAGCTGGGGGAGCCTGTTAAAGAGATCTAGGGGGAATGGTCATGTCCACATGCCCAGGGAGGGCCAGGGCCGAAGGCACTCCCCCAAACAGCGGTCCCTGTGGGGGTCACCCTATTTGATGCAAGTCTTAGGAACCCCCGTCTGGATTGACCTGTGCATCACTTCCAGCGGGCAGGCCGGAAGGGTTTTGAATGCCCCATGCCCATGCCAAACCTCTTTCATCTGTATTCAATAAAGGTGTGGCCTGTTTTCATCCAAACCAGTCTTGTTGGTCTCTTATTTATCTGAGTTGGGGATTGGGGAGCATGATGCCTGGACCTGCAACTGGCTCTTCAGAAGAAGAGTGGAGGTCCTCCCGGGGAAGGAAGTAGGTTCACCATCCTTGGCTCTTTTCTCCCCTACCCGATGAGTGGGTTCTTAGCTTTCTTAAAGGGCTTTATGTGGGAATGGTTCACTGTTTTGTGGCAAAACTGAAGGATACCAACAACATGATCCTTAGCTTGGAAAAAAAAAACTTCCAGTAGAAAATACTCTGCATAGAATATATTTTTATTGAATAAACATTACACATTCAGAGCATTCTACATCCTGACTCCATTTGTAGAAAGTGCCCCTGCATATTGGGACAATTCCCAACAATGGTTACTTCTTTGAAATAAATGAATTATCAGTATAATCCTAAACCTGCTCATTCAGAAGTAAGTCCTATTGAGTTCAGTGGCACTTACTCCTATGTAAATGTGCATAGCATTTGAGCCTGAATGTATTAATCCCCCTCTTGCTTCTCCACAATAAATTCTGAGTACTGATTCTGAGAAACTATTGTGCTGTCCTGATGCAAAAGGGTCTCGATACCCGCTAGTAAAGTTTGTGGCTGTCTGTGTCTTCTTTTGTAGAAAATATAGACTGCAACACCCACAGCAATAATGATGAGGAGAGCCGGGAGAACCACCATCATCAGTCTGCCTTGTGGTAATTCTGGAACATCATCTTGCTCTACTGGGGGGGAAATATATATTTATATGTAAGACGCACAGAGAGAGCATCAAATACTTTCCCCAGCAGAACAACCATACAGACCCATACAGAAGGTTGAGCTGTTGATTCTGCCTGCCATGTCACTACTAAAGACATAGGGTTGCCATATTCAAACGGTGAAAATCCGGACAGAAAAGTTGTTTTGCAAAATCTCAAAAAAGCCATTTTCAAACTATTTTTATGGGAAATCAGCAAAAACGGCACTACCAACATGAGCTGCCATTCACCCACATTTCCCCAGACATTTTCCCAATTTCCACCCAGACACTGCTGCTGACTGCAGTATTCCGTGTATGTCTGGGAAATTCTGGACATATAGGAACCCTAAATGAACACTTTCAGAAAGACAGCAACCCTCCAAAGGGTATTACTGGTAAGCAGTCTCTTACCAGTAATAGAAATGTTTAATGAATGCAGCAAAGAAACAAGTGACCATTCTCAGAGTGCAGGTGTTCCCAATTAAGGTTCCTCCTACTTCCCTCTAGGCACTTCCATCCTCTCGTCTCCTGGCCACCTGACCTCTCAATCATTGAGCCTTTTGCACAGCCAGCTTTTCTAATCTCCTAGCCTTGGGACTGAGAGGCTGCACATCTTCCAGTGCAAGAGAGTCTGCTAGCTCACTCTCTTCCTTGTCTTCTTGCTTTCACCTCCCAGTTCTGCCCAACTATTGCCTTCCGAACTGTGCCCCTCAGTGAACCATTGTTCCAAATCATCACTACTCCACTGCTCCTGTGGAGTTTCAGGATCCTGGCCATGAGCAGGGGGAGGGGTAGGCTCCCACCATTCTTCATTAGGTTGTACTCCTCAGCCTGGTCTTTGATATGAAGCATGCATGGCTCTGGCAATGAAATTAGTGGGTGCCCGGCCCCTTCATGGGGAACTTTGTGGGTGCTTGGGCATCCAGGGCCCCAGGAAATTGGCACCTATGGTGAGTGCAATGTAAATTTAATTTAATTACTAGCTTTGGACTTTAACTTGTTGTTGTTGTTGTTGTTGTTTAGTCGTTTAGTTGTGTCCAACTCTTCGTGACCCCATGGACCAGAGCACGCCAGGCACTCCTGTCTTCCACACCTCCCGCAGTTTGGTCAGACGCATGTTGGTAGCTTCAAGAACACTGTCCAACCATTTCATCCTCTGTTGTCCCCTTCTCTTTGTGCCCTCAATCTTTCCCAACATCAGGGTCTCTTCCAAGGAGTCTTCTCTTCTCATGAGGTGGCCAAAGTATTGGAGCCTTAGCTTCAGAATCTGACCTTCCAGTGAGCACTCAGGGCTGATTTCCTTCAGAATGGATAGGTTTGATCTTCTTGCAGTCCATGGGACTCTCAAGAGTCTCCTCCAGCACCATAATTCAAAACCATCAATTCTTCAGCAATCAGCCTTCTTTATGGTCCAGCTCTCACTTCCATACATCACTACTGGGAAAACCATAGCTTTAACTATACAGACCTTTGTCAGCAAGGTGATATCTCTACTTTTTAAGATGCTGTCTAGATTTGTCATTGCTTCTCTCCCAAGAAGCAGGCGTTTTTAAATTTCTTGACTGCTGCAACCATCTGCAGTGATCATGGAGCCCAAGAAAGTAAACTCTCTCACTGCCTCCATTTCTTCCCCTTCTATTTGCCAGGAGGTGATGGGATCAGTGGCCATGATCTTCGTTTTTTTGATGTTGAGCTTCAGACCATATTTTGCGCTCTCCTCTTTCACCCTCAATAAAAGGTTCTTTAATTCCTCCTCACTTTCTGCCATCAAGGTTGGGTCATCAGCATATCTGAGGCTGTTGATATTTCTTCCGGCAATTCTTTTTTCTTTGTGGTCTGGGCTTTCTTCTCATTTCTTGTCACATGCGTTATAATAGTGGGACCCAAAAAGGACTGTGCTGGTCTGTGGTGGGATAAGTGCTCCTCCTGTGCTTTTTAGATTTATTTTGCAGCATCTACCTGACAACATTCGCATCAAAGTACCTATATCTCCCCTCCACCCCAATTTAATCTAGATATACTCTTTCTGTGAAAAATCTGATCAGATAAAAACAAACAAAACCTGCAGCCTATGTCCTATTTGTGATATGTGATAGTAAGCTCCCAGATGGAAGTGAATCAGAGTACAAGCTTGCCTTTGGAGTCTGTGACAACTTACAGTTACTAGTCTGAAGGGGTTTGGTGCAGCAATTCCTCAACATAGCCTATGTGAGTAAGCAGCTAGGAGGAGTGACACTTCTGTTTCTGTGTGGCAGCTGCCGTTTCCCTCCCAGAATGCCCTAGAACAATGCTACATCTGGATAATTAATTTTTTGGGGGTGGGATGGGAGTAAATGGTTGCCAGCAGTCATTTTAAGGATGTCCATTACCTGTCAAAGGTAATCCTCTCAAAAGACCCTCAGACAATTGTCTCTTTAATTTTGAATTGGAAGGTTTTTTTGGGGGGATGTTTAGTCCAGTGCTCCAGATAACATACATGCCTATACTTATAACTTGGTTATTTTCATAAAACAGTCTTACCTGTACTATTTGTAGGTTCTCCACTTGCCTCTTCAAAAACTGTAAAATAAAGGATATGCTTAAGGGGCAATAAAATATACCATAGCAAATTACACAATGAAGCTAATGTAACAAGGGATTTCTATGCTCCCTTATATAATCAGCCATGGTCAAGAGTCTGGCTTCATCTCTTTGAGCTAGTTGAGGTTTCTGAGCACTTTTCAAAGGCAGACCCACTTAGTGCACATGAAAATAATCCAAGCAGGATTTAACTAAGGTGTGTGGCCAAATGAGATATCTCAAGGAATGTGAGCAGCTCATGCACTAGCTTTAACTGCGGAGATGCACTCCTGGCCACCAGAGAGACCTAGGCATCTGTGCTCAGAAGCATGTCAAAACTGTGAACCTATGTCTTCAGGGAGCATGTTACCCGTTCCGGCACAGGCTGAATCCTTATCCCCTGTTCTGCCTTCCAACTGACCAAGAGCTCCTCTATCTTGCCGGATTGAGTTTCAGTTCATTCGCCCTCAACCAGTCCATTGCAGATGACAGGCATGGTTTAGAACCGAGACAGCTTCCTTGGATTTAGGTGGAAAGGAGAAATAGAGCTAGGTAGGTGTCATCAGCATATGGGTGACACTGAACCCTGAAACCCCAGACAACCGCCCCCAGAAGTTTCATATAAATATTAAGTAGCATGCGGGGCAGAACAGAACCCTGAGGGACACACAGGACAACAGCCAATACTGTGCCTCCAAGTCCCATCCCAGCAAGGCAGCACAAAAGGATACCATGGTTGGTGGTATCAAAAGCTGCTGAAAGGTTCAGCAGAACCAACAGGGCCACACTCTTCCTGTCCAACTCCTGGTATAAGTCATATGCCAAGGCCACAAAAGCCATCTCAGTCCCTTGCACTCAGGCTTGAAACTGGAAACCTACCCCATCTGGGCAGCAGAACCATAGATGTGAATTCATGGATAAATTTAAGAAGAGGACAGATAAAGATATACTTCTAGTACTATGAATCTAGCCAGAGAACAGTTAGACAGGAGTGTATTATTGATTCTATACAAGTCTCCAGTCCTATTTTTCTAGAAAAAGAGATGCCGGAACTCACCATGAACGCCTCCCTTGTTCTCTTATAATGGCAATGGCGCCCGCCTGACAGGAGCTGGAAATGAGTTCCAGTGAATTCTGGCTGAAAAAAGACCTGCAAGTCTTCTCAGCGTTCAGATACTGCTTTGTATCATAGGTATCACTAAATCAACTATAATAAACATTGAAGTCTTACCTTTGTTTGTTTTACAAATAAATCCACGTGAATGTTTGCAGTTTCCCATGATCCACTCTCCACTATCACCATACATGAAAATGCAATAGTTGTGATAGTCCGGGGCATCAGAAGCAGATCCTATAAATTCATATTCTGGATCATATATGGGGTATTCACCTTTCCAGTTAATAAAATCCAGTGCAGTGTTATCTTCCCATACCCATTCTCCTAATAACAAAAGTACATGATTGTTATAATGACTATAAAGGGAAGAGCAACACGTTGCAATGCATTCTATATTGGAAATTCATTATAAAAGTATTCTTGCTGTTCTTCTTCTGAAGTTTTTTCAGTCTGGAACATATGCATGCAACCTCAATTATTGTATAATACATTGCTGATATAAGCTTATGTCCTACATATTTCTGCTTGTGAAAAATGGTGAGGATATCTCTGATTTCTGCCATTACTGCCCCCCTTGTCCCCGAACCATATATTTTCGAATGGCTGCTGGCTCTCAGAAACAGCATTTAGATAAAGATATGTGGGTGTCCTGGGAAAGAGGGGGCACTCCAGATCAAAGCCATAATTAACATTGTCAGTTGCTAAACCTCTTGTTCTCCTTTCTCTAAACTAGGAATTACATGTTTTTCATACTTGAAAACTGTTTTGCTAAATCAGTAGCAAATCGCAACAACTCTGTTTTGGTGGCAAATGACTAGCTCTTCTATCTTCATATAATGAACTGAATTAACAATCAAGTAGTAGAATGAGAAGAGGAAACTATCTCTCCCCCCTAATTTTATTAATAAGTCTGACAATATGGAAGTTTCAGGCAGTCAAATGCAATGCATGTTTACTCAGGCAGAAGTCATAAATGGCTTGGGATCAGGCAACCTGAAGCCTACCTTAACCTATTTTAAAAGTGTGCAGATTTTCCAAAGATGCCCTTCTAATCTGTCCCACCTACACCAGGTGCCTATTTTAGAGGAAGTTGATAATGGACCTTCTCAACAGCTGCTCCAAGGATTTGGAATTCCCCTGCCAAGGGACGACATGCTTTGGATTTAAAGACAGTTTTGGCCTACTGAGATGATGTGGTTGGAAGTACTCTCTGTTTTCTTCAGTAATTTAATTTTTTTTAAAAAAGTTTCAACATGCAGCCTATTTAAATGTTCTTCTTAAAGTTGATTCTCCAATGGTTTGATATTGCTTCTTTATCATGACTTTTTATTGTGGATTTAATTATTGCTAGACACCTCTCTTCCATGGCTTGCACTAGGATGTGGGGAAAGGGTACAATTCCCTTGGAGGGGCAGAAGGCAAAATGATAATGGACATGCCAGGAGATATTACTCTGAACATGAGTGAGGTTTTCCCCCTGAATGCTTGCCAAGAGCACTCATAAATGCAAACGGGGGTGAATTTGCTAGCTCTGTTTGCTAACACTGATGGCATTCCCAGCTGAGCTCTTTCATTTCATAAAGAAATAAATGTGTGCCATATTTTAACATACTTATATACATGGATAAATATTACAAATCTGTTATCTTAAAAATAAATATTAAATGTAAACCAATCACCATATATATTTTGGAATAATCCTATCCAAAATTCTCGTTGACGGAATTGCTGAGTGTGTTTCACCAAAAATTCCAGCTCAGCTAAATCTTCTATTGAAGTCAAGGTGCTACCTAGAAAACATCAAATGGGTAAAGTCAACTCATTAAAATTTGTCTTCCCATTAAAAATAAACATGAAGCAGCCCATTAGGGTAAGACTGGTACTGGCAACAATATGAAGTTATAGAGATGTAAGAGAAAGTGTCTGCCCAGTGGAGGCTGATCCTTTCAGAGCAGGTAGGGCATTGCCCCACCAAACTCAATGTGCCCTCGACCATCCCCACTTTTTTACTTATAGCTGAGGGGCTGCACTTCCTGTCTGTCTCAGAGTTGCCTTTGTATAAGTCAGCAGGGAGGAGGATGGGGACAAACTGGAGCTGGTTGGGCTTTGCCTATCATTGGCTTAACTCTGCCAACTTGTGTTGGCTTCACTTACTCTTGGCTTCCCTGCCTTCTGCCCTCCGAGTCCAAATGGGCACCAGCCTCTACTGAATATCAATGTCTTTCAAATCTCTATGATTGCTGTTCAATTGGTTAATGTTTTAGTGGAGAAGAACTTTTGTAACTTCGTCCGTTTATTAAATGCATAATGAAAAAGAAAGTCCTTCAGTCAAATTTCAACAGAAAATAATTTGCAAGGTAGATGCTTCACAAAAAATGGAGCTTTAATACTTAAAAAACACACACCATAATTCGCCCTGTTCTTCAAGTTACAGTACACTAAAAATATTTCTACAGCTTTCTAGTATCAACCCAAGAGAAAGCTAACACTCTATCAAGATATTTTATATTGATGAGTTGGGGAAAAGATCATCAAAAGACAGAAGCAAAAGTACATGATGTCATGTCTGCTATGCCAGCCTCTAAAGCAGAAGCAATTTAATTAATTCATTTTTTTTAATCAAATAGAAATTGTTGCAATGTGATCCATCAGTCTGAAGCAGGATACAAGGAGAAATAATAGTATAAGTATTCTGGACTGGTGGACTGGTGGATATGGTGGGAAGGAAATGAAAACTGAATGGTGACTTGCTGGCAGACCAAGATGGCAGCAACAGTGGGTGGGTGACAGAGCACCTTTCTAGGGCAATGAAGACATGAGTTAGTGAAACTCATTTTCAAGGCACTGGCAACTCTACCCACTTCATCTCCCCTATGTTTGCCTTCATTCGCCAAATCTTGCATTAGGCACCTACATCACCACCAGGAAAAAGGCCCTGCCATTTGCACATACCATTGTAATTCCCCCAACAGTGGAGAAATACTCAGTCTGGGCTCATACGTATTTAGGGGAAATTAAAATAGCAGGCCACAGAAACCAAGTTTTCTGACCACACCATGCCTGCTTGGAGAGAATGCAAGTGAAGGGGAGAAAGACTGGATGGTGAGTCCATCAGAGGAGAGGGCTCAGGACAGCAGCCTAATGGTGTTGATTCCTGGTGTCCGGCCTGTATACTGGTCTCTCTCAATATTCTTTGAACGCTAAAACTTTCTGTTGTTGGATTCAGAAAATAAGAAATAAGTTTCTGGGCAAAGGGTTATTTCTTCCATTCCTCCTGGTTTGTCCAACCTTATGAATCTTACTGATTAAAACAACACAGTTTTCATTCAGAGAACCTCACTGCCTCAAAGATAACACACATTTGTTGTTGGCAGGAATTTCAGCCTCTGTCTCTGGTCAAAGTTCAGAATCCTGTATCCACTATAAGCCCCACTGAACTCAAAGGGACTGTTCTATCTATAGTATTGGATACTAACCACCACTACCACTGATCTGATTCGAAATGGCACCCACCTAGCTGAGTACATCTTATGAATGCTTGTGCCCATGCAATTGACGTAGGGTAGAATTGATAGCAATGAGTCCGAGAAGGAACCCAAGCTTTTGGGTATCTTTTTGATGAAGGGCATTCTTCTAGGCGCTGTGGTGCTTCCGCTGGGATGTCACCTGTTATGGAAAAAACATATTTTTCTTTTTTTTCAAAAAAAATATAGTTACCTGAAAAATCTATAAATACTAGGGATGTGAAAAACATTTGGACAAATCATGCATCAGAAGATGAAGCAGAGTACCTTAGAGGAATTTTGGGCTTGTACAAGGTGAAATGGAATCTGTTTGCACTATTTGCACAAAGCAGGGACCATGGAAGTGTTTGATGGCAATCCAGATATTTGTGCAGCAGCTGCAGGTTTGCAGCTTGTGAAGGTAAAACAGGAAGACACCCGAAGAGTTTGATGAAGTACTTACACCGAGGGGAGGGGCAGGTCAGGAAGCAAGAAAATGGTCCCAGCAGATGTGTCTTTGAGGCTTTGAAGCCCTTGGCCCACCAGCCCCTTGTGAAATCCCTTGAGACTTCTCAGCCTCCAACTGGATCTTGAAATTGCCCTGTGAGAAGCAGAAAGCTGATGCTCACCCCGTCCTGGAGCTGCCATGCCACTGGACAAATGTGCTCCACTCACAAGGGCATGTAGAGCAACGATTGAAACAAACTGCTTCAGACAAGTGCTTGCTGAATGTGAAAATGAGTGTACCAGAACACCAGCATCACATGACGGGGGAAGGTACAGCAGACATCGCAGTGGGGAGGGGGCAAGGAAGGAGAGCTTTGTTTTGATTGACAGGTCAAACTTGCATCAGAGGTGGAAAGAAAATCCTTTCATTCTTTCTCACCACAAAATGAATTTTCAAGGTGCCTAGCTCAAAGACCCCTGGACAGATGACAGGGTGTGCTTTTTAACCCACATATGCTTCTCTCATGTTTGCATTTTTCAGACCAATTTGTCTACAAAGAATTATGGGATAATGTTATGCACCCCAAAACTGTAACATCTGCTCTTGTGGATAAAGCAGTGCATTGAACCTCCTGAGACATGGAAGGATTAATAGCTTTAGAAAGTCAGCATCGAATGAAAATAAAAATTAGAAAGTTGGGAATGTTTTCTTAAAAACAACAACACTCCTATGTCTCTTCAGTAAAACCAGTGGGACCTAAATGGAGTTATCTGATACTGGATTCTTTATTGTAAACTCCACTCTATTTTCACTGATCTATTTGTTATCGTTTGATAGTTTGAATAGTATCATATTCTTCATTTATTTACTATGAAAGAGGCAGAAGTACCAAGAACACTTTTCTCATCTCTGTGCTCAAATGGGAACCTTATTGAAATTAGAGTTAGATGACTCATATTAAAACAGATATTTTTCTTTGATTACCATGATGTCGCTCACAGACCGTGAATAATGTTTCGTTGCAAGTTCCTGTTTTCCAGTGACCATCAAGGTCTAGGTAGACACAGGCTATCTTCTGCTTTGGCTCTTCAGGAGCCCAATTAGTATATGTCAGTCTCTGGTTGTTGATCCACTTGTATTGCTCACCAGTCTAAAATACAAATGCACAGTGGAACAACACTTGAAAAAAACCTTTCGGGTTCATTTCCCATAAGATGCACTTCATGTGATTTACTTTGGTTTCTTCTTCATTCTAATGTCCACACACATTCACTCCCTTAATAATCTTTCAGGAAAGTCATTCTGGTATTGTTATATTTATTACCTCTGAAGTCATATGGAAAGGTAGTATGCTGGTTGCAAGCCCTTGTGTGTGCATTTGCTGCAGAAAGAAGCAGCATGAAGAAGAGAGAATGTAAATGCAGCTGCACAGCAGAAAACATCTTGAATTGCTTATCTTCTTGCCTGACAACTGAACTTTATATACGACTGTGGCGATCACACAGGGCCCCCGGACGTTTCACGGTCTATTGACCCTGTGCCACCACTGCGGTTGCTTTCTTCGCTGCCACCACCCCACTGCTCACGGGGACACACGGAGTCCAGACAGTTGTTAACATAAACAAATAATCAAGTTTATTTTTAAGTGCAGGAACAAGCGTATGGTTGCTGTTTATTTTTCTCTTGTCAGTTTCTTAAATCTTAGTTCCTACAACTTCAAACTGAATTATTCCCAACTATCTATCTAACTCCCTAACAATTCCTCTCACTCTCTCACAATACAACTCAACCAACCCACTGCGTATTCCACCCTCTTCCTTCTCCAACACCCAAGCCTCAACTCCCAACTGACAAACCTCAACTCCCAACTCCCAAACCTCAACTGACAACTCCCAGACCTCAACTGTCTTTTCAAAACCTCCCCTCTACCTTTTACTCCCCCCTTGCATTCTCACTGGCCAATCACATCACACCAATTTTAACCCTTTCCTTGACACATCCTAGGGGGCAAACGCCACAACGACTTATAAACATAATGTATAATAATTATTATTTTATTATTTGTACCCTGTCCATCTGACTGAGTTGCTCCAGCCGCTCTGGGAGGTATAGGATTTACAAGACATAAGACCTATGCATTGGAGAATTAAGTTACTGCATGAGGAACCTTTTTCTTTCCACAGATGAGAGTGAAGGCAAAGGTTCTTCTTCTTCTTCTTCTTCTTCTTCTTCTTCTTCTTCTTCTTCTTCTTCTTTTGTTTAATCACATGCATGCCACCCTAGCAGGATTCTGTACAGGAGTTGGTACTTCTGAGAATGCTCATGAAAGGTATTACTGTGCTTTTAAATGATATTATTGAATGGATATTATTTCTGAATGGGCAATTCCTCTGAGGGTGTGTGTATGAGAAACAGAAAAGGATTTTCTCTCTGGGAGATAAACAAGAAATGTAGAGTGGTTGGGTGGAGGGGCTCTCTTGCCAAAACCTTTTGGGTTATTATGGGTGTTTATTTATACATTATCAATTGGTTATATCCAAAGCTGTTTGGGGGAAGTTATGCTCAATAAAATGAGTTAATAAAAGCCCTGCACTTTCTAACTACATACCTTTGAATACAAACCTTTGATGTGAATACGCTAATGTTAACTGCATATACTCACCATTTTGCTGTTCAAGCCAATCCACATGGGCTGCCTATATTTTAACACCTGTATCCACAGGAATGACTGAATGTAGGGATTCCAAATGCTGGCAAGCTCTGCCTGTTCGGAATTGCATTTTTTCCTGGCCTCTTCCCATGTCATTTTGGGGCCAGCAAGAGAGTAACTGCTGTTTCCAAAGAGGGTATAGCCAGAGACTGGAATCGTCATTTCAGAGCGTGATAATGCAAGGTCTATAGGAAAGCAATAAAGAGAAAAGGCAAAAGCTCATTTTACACATTACACTATCCTTAAATTTCATTTCACCTGACACCAAAACAGTTCTGTTTTAAACTGAGGTTGGAAGGCCACCCGTCAGGGATTCTTTAGTTGTGATTCCCGCATTGAAGAGGGTTGGACTTGATGGCTCTACCATTCTATGTTTCTGTTAAATTTCTGAATACAATCATCCTGCAACATCTTATACAAATCTGAAATGAAACATTTAGAAACCTTGTTGTGTACAGTGGTGCCTCGCAAGACAAAAATAATCCGTTCCACGAGTCTCTTCGTCTAGCGGTTTTTTCGTCTTGCGAAGCATCCCTATTAGCGGCTTAGCGGATTAGCGCTATTAGCGGCTTAGCGGCTAAGCGGCTATTAGCGGCTTAGAAAAAGGGGGGAAGGGAAAAAACTCGCAAGACTCGCAAGACGTTTTCGTCTTGCGAAGCAAGCCCATAGGGAAATTCGTCTTGTGAAGCGCCTCGAAAAACGGAAAACCCTTTCGTCTAGCGGGTTTTTCGTCTTGTGAGGCATTTGTCTTGCGGGGCACCACTGTACTTTTAAATGTGGACAAGTCCAAGTTTTAATTGAAGACAGATCTGGATCAGACCACAGAATACATTTTCTTTACAATCAAATTCCTAATAAGTATTCACAGACCTATTTGAAACCCATCTTCATTGTTTCCAAAGACTATGCAGTTTTTCAAGGTGGGTTCAATAAACACCCTCCAAGGAGTGTGGCTGTACAAATGGGGTTTGGGTCTTTTTTAAAAAAATAAAAAAATTGAACAGGTCAGTGAAGAAGCCTGTGATTTGATCAACTGAACTGGGCTCCATATTATTACACTAGAAGACAACTAAACCTATGTCAGCAGCCTCATACTGTCCTATTTTTAGGATGAGCTGTAGAAAAATCAAGTTGCATATCGGTAGGCACATATAGTAACTGTGGTTCTTTGGCATCACGGTTCACTTCAGTGCATGTATAAAATTATGCTGTCATGACTGCTGCTTTCTTTGCTGTATAATAGGGAGTATGGAATCTCTACTACATCGCTGACAATC
This sequence comes from Podarcis cretensis, assembly GCF_951804945.1. Taxonomy (NCBI): domain Eukaryota; kingdom Metazoa; phylum Chordata; class Lepidosauria; order Squamata; family Lacertidae; genus Podarcis; species Podarcis cretensis. Next base: position 25,014,871 of record NC_137181.1, read on the forward strand.
CGGTTTTCTTTCTGGCCAAAATGAAATGGCACAGAAAACAGGTTGGGACTCATTAAGATGGATTTAGCAATGCTCTCTGTTACTTCTCTTCTAAACACGTACCAGTGTTTCTTTGGCAGATGTAGCTTTTCTTTGAATAACAATTTCCACTTCTCCAATTTCCTGCCTCTCTTTCAGGTTCCTTCATTATAAAAACGCAGACGGTTTTCTAAGGCACGAAAATGTAAGAAAGTAAACAGTCAAGCAAGAGCCATCTACTCTCTGCCTTTGCACACCTGATGTCTGCCTCTCTTCTCTACTTAACACTCCACCCACTGATAACCATGGATTACTCTGGACCACCCAGCCAGGTGTAACCCACAATGATCCAGAGCTATATCAGCCTTACTCAACTGATGCCTGGATCTCCCCAAATCAGCCTGTTTGGGTTTGAAACACACCCACCCCAATTTTTTGTGATTTTCATCATTCAAATTATTTTACATTCATTATAACCATACATTAAAGAATTAAACATTGACTTCCCTTTCACCTTTCCACAGCTTCCTCCAACCATCCATTGCAGCTGCACATTCTAGTCATTCCTTATCTTTTCTTTCTCATTTTATCTCAACATAACTTAGACTGCTGAATTTAAACCTACTAATGTTCTAATCTGTTTGCAATGATTCCTCATGTACTCTAGAAACATTTTCCAACCCTCCTTAAATATGCTTTCCTCTTGTTCTCTAATTCTGCTGGTTAAACTAGCCAGTTCTGCATATTCTGTCATCCTCAACTGCCATTCCTCCCTCATTGGGACTGCTGTCTCCCCCTCCATTTTTGAGCATATAAAATCCGAGCTGCAGTTGTTGCATAGAAAAATACTCTTTGGGGGGGGGGGTGTCCTTGGGGACTATTATTCCAAGAAGAAATGCCTCTGGTCTTTGTTTTGGTCTGAAACTTGGTCAAATTTGTTATACAGCCCTTGTATCGCAAGGCCCTTTCCACCTGGCCTAGGAGGCGGGGCCCAGACTCACCCAGCCCTACTATGTTAAATACCGTATGCATTCTGAAGTTGACCTCCTTTGCAATGTTTTATTTTGAAATCTTTAAGATATTTTAGTTTTCTGTTACGTTGCTTTGACTGTATACTCTATATTTGACTTTCTTCAGATTGTTTTATTTATGTTTTATTGATTTAATATGCTGTAAACCCCTTTGAGATTTTTCTTAAAAATATAAAGCGGCATAGAAATTAAATAAAAAAAAATAAAAAAAAATACTACAGAGGACATTTCTTGTTTTAAGGGGCAGGAGGCGGAGAGTAACATTGATTACATTTTGATTGGGATTTCTTGGACACATTGAAGCCATTGTCTAATCTGTTGCAGTCATTTTGAATCCCATTTCTTCTACAGCAATGGTTTTCAACCTTTTTGAGTCCATGGCTCCCTTGACCAACCACATTCATTCTGTGACTCCCCTATGGAAGCCACTTACACCGGGGTTCTGTTATAGGACGCACATAATTGGAGATTTCTGCGTCCTGCCCCTTTTTGACACCAGTTTTACTTGCAATTTTGCAATCTGCTGGGAGGGATTAGATATCCACTATGACAGTAGTTTCATGGATCCAAAAGAAAGAGATTAAAGCCTTCACAGGCAGTACTTACACCATAATTCCCAAGCGGGAAGCCTTTGGCCCAGTTTGTATAATAGATAGCACTTCTATCTTTCCATACAAATGTGCCTCGACTAAAAGTATAACTCAGTCCAATCCAAGGATCAGTGGAAGCACTTTGTAAATGCAGTGTCAGGAATGCTGAATGAAAATAAAGACACATATTTACATGACAGATTTGTTAAACTAATGCCCTTTATCTAATAAATGGTTAGTATCACTAGATACTAGTCATGGCTAGAATCACATTCCAGTAATTCCTCTGACAGGAAGATACCTTGAATAGGAGTGCCAGGACTTTTCAAATATGAAGCCACTCCCTATACAATATTTGCACACATCTGCAGTCACGCTCATAACTGGCTGGGTGTAGTGGAGAATAGGGATTGGGGTGGGGGTTTGTGGAGCTGTGAGGGGATGGGGAACATGGAGCTGGGGTGAGGTGGTTACATAAAGAAAGAAAAGTTGGCAATGGAATGGAAACTGGTGGGTAGGCAGAGTTGGCTACTAGGGGCAGCAGCCCCTAGAGTGTTTTAAAACAATTGACCGCACCTTGAACGACTTTGTTTGGAATACTAGCCAGGTTTCCTCCTAGATCTTCACAAGTAGCTTGTGCATCAGACCAGTTTTTTCTTTCTTCTTCATGAAGGCCAAATAGTTGGAAGCACTGTGAGGGAGAGGGTATGATAGGAATTTTATGGTCTTAGATATATGGTAATGTTCATAAGCGTACCAACCAAGCATGTACATAGATCAGCACAAGAAGACCAACCTGGAACCATTTTGATTCCTAAACTGAACAAATGTTTTCTCTGCAAGGTCAAAGGAAAATGGAAAAGCCTCCCCATTGTCTTTTCCTTCACAAATCCTGTCTTAAGGGTATGTCTTTGTTTGAATAGGGTGTGACCCTGTGAGCTGGTCCAGGAACTAAGTATTTATCACTACAAAAGACTGGCCAGGCTACCCAGGCAATCCAATCAAGTAACCTGCCAGACAGGAGACAAACAACGACAGGAGAAAAACAACATTCAAATTTCTGTTTTAAGACTGCCTTTTCTGCCTTTTTCTGTGATGTAGGTATGATGTATCTGAGGGGTGGTCTTAGGTTACACCCCTTCTGTGATGTATGTATGATGTTTCTGGGGGTGGTCTTGATCTACAGGGTGGCAATTTCAAAAGTCTTTATAAGGCCTTCCGCGCCATTTTTCTGGGTTCCTCCTGCGGGTGAGGGGAGCACCCTGTTGCAACAGATCAATAAAGATCAAGCTTACTAGCTGCTTTGCTTCTCAATATTCTCTGGTTGGCCATTGTTATTTCTCTCCTACCAATTGGGAACCTATGTAACGACTCTATATGGGCTCTTGGATACCCCATAAGGGAAAAGGGCAATTTTTATTTACAACAGGGGAAACTTCAAAATTCCATCACCCATGAATTGTTTAATGCAGTCAAGAGTCACGAAACGGTGCCAGGATAGAAGTAGCAGAAACTGATAGTTTAACTGGGTTTTAGAGTCATTGTAACCACCCCCACCCCCGATTCACGAACTGGAGGGAGAATCCCATGGGATCAGGGTTGGGGAGAAATCATGTACTCTAGAAAGGGCAGTTATCTCTGCTGATAGCTCTGCAAGTGCAGATATGCCATTGAGAGAGGGCCTACATCACATGATGCCATCAGACAAGGATGGAGGAAGGCAGAAATGAGGAACAAGACTCTTCAAAGTGTTGTCTCTAGGATAACAGCATTTGGGCTCTGCGTTAGGAAGCAAAACAGTCTGTATTTTTTCAGATGGTCGTTTAATAAATGCTAATTTAACTTTAAAGCACGAAAAAATGCTGAACACTTAGTTTGAAGCCACTTTCAATGCTCTTTTCTGTAGCTTGCATATATCTTGAGCTTTTAAAATGCCAATTCCCCTATTTGACAATTAGGTTTTGTTTTGTTTTAGTTTACATTATTTATCACTTTCACTGTTACTTCCTTTTTGCAGCTCAACAGACCTTTTCAGTCTTCATAGCATGTACCGAAGGCTGAGGGAGGATGTGGAATCTATAGAATAGAACTATGGACATGGAGGGCAATCTGTGCATCTTCAACTACTCTGGAAAAGTATTCATTGTCTGTGCCATAGTATCTGAAAAGGGCTGATATACCAATATATTTGCAATAGCTGTATTAGTTACCTTGTTACCAAAGAAGTGCCAGCCTTGAGGACAGCCTCCAAGAGGTTCAGGCGTTGTCGGAGCAACAATTGAAGGGGCAGAACTGTTACGCCTTTCACAGATAAATCTATTCTCAGTTTCACAATTGATGTCATTCCATAAGCCTGAACAGAGAAGTTGTTACGAGTCAACAGGTAAGCTCAAATCACTAGTACAGCCCATCAGGTACGTATTCCAAGTGATAGCTTAGCAACAAAAATAAAATGCAACAATAGCAGCTGTACTGCAAGTGTACTATGCAGTTTCATATAGGAGGTGATTTATAATGTAAATATATATAGAGAGAGTACTTCATACTAGAAATGACTTAATTAAAGCCTTCGAAGTTATTAAAACAACATATAAACAATAAGTCGGGGGAATATTTCCTAAACTCTCTCTTGCTGTACTCCTTTGCTCAGAGAATGCTGAATTACAACCCAATCCTAACAATGTCTAGTCAGAAGTATTTGATTGGTGTCTGTGATGGAAAGCTCAGGTAGGCCAGAGTGTGGTGATGCAGAGAGCTAAGTTGCAGCTTTACTCTGACTGGCTGTGGGTGCAGCTAGCCAGAGCAGGGTGGGCTCACCACTTTGGGAGGGAAAAAGGAAAAGCAGCTGAGAGTTGAGTTCCTGGCATTCATCTGGATACTATAAATAGCATCTGAGCAGGGTGTATTCCGCCCTGAGGAAAATATCCACAGCCAGAGAAAGAAATCTCTGAGCTTAGATTGAAAGCTAGTGATGAGTGTCCTTCAAGAGTATAAGAACCAGGTAGCTGAATTCGAGGCAGGAGAAGTGGAGTTGCGAGGGAAGACTCTACGTGGGTCTCAGTTCAGTAGGAAGGGAATAAAACTTCCAGTGAGAGAAGTATAATCCCCAAAAAGATAGGTTGGGTGGGGTGATCCCCTGGTCTGGTATACTAATCAGTAATTTGATTTACAGAAGGTTGGGAAACTGACAGAAAGTACCAACTTGTTTCAGACAGGGGCGTAGCTTGGTGGGCAGGAGGACCATAGGCCTGGGCCCACAAATTTGGGCAGGGGGGTCACGAACCAAGTGCCCTACACAGGGATTCCCACCCTGCCCTGTCTGCTGCCGAATCCCAGGCCCCCTCACTGAATAGCCACGTGGCCAACACGGGGAGGGGGGTGCCTGACAAGTGGCTGCCTGGGCTCCCCCCTACACAGGGAGGTGGGCAGCACAGCACAGTCCTTTGACCCCTCCGTGACATCTATTATTATTGTTGTTGTTGTTGTTGTTTCTTGAAAGAACTCTATCTCGTGACAAAATCTTTTGTTTTACCTGTTTTGTTGTAAAATAAAATCCTTCTGTTTAACTTCCCTAGGTCTCCAAGTACCAGAGTTTTCTTTTGTATAATAGCAAAAATAGCTAGTAGTAGTAAGAGGCCCCATGCCTCAGTATCCTTTAAAACACTTTAATACCCTGCCCTATCCAAGGAAGACAATTATTGAGGTTTAACATAATGGATTACCCTCGGTTTAATGTTTTAATTTTGGGTGGAATAGTGATGGTGATTCAGTGTGTGGTGCCTATTCATATTAATCCTCACCATTAAGCATGCACATTCTCAATAACTGCTTATAATAGTAACATTTTATTCTAATTACCTGTTTCACGATACATGATCACACAAAATTCGACTTCGTTTGCAAAGTTGGGTTCCCAGGGTGCCCAGGCTACATAGGTCACTGGAGTTCTATCCACCCAGCTATAGAAAATAACATGCGGTATTTAGTCCTTCATTTGCACTTCATAAGTTTACGATGACTTTTGTTTTGTTTTTAACAAAGAGAATGTCTGGCTAAGAAGAGAAATATTTAGGTGTTGAATTTCCAAGCCTGAGACTTGGCTCTTCAAGAAAAGCTGGCAGCACTAAGAATGCTGAGCAGGATTAATGGATATAATGGCGATTAAAAAAAAACATTACATTGAAAAACCTTCCTATGGTGAGGGATGGGGTCTGAATGTGGGGCAGTGTGATAGGAAGACCAGCTGAAAAGTACTCTCACCCTCTTACTGTAGTGTCATGAAAAGCTGAACGTCATTGCTGAACCACATTCAGAGTGTGGTTGGGAGCAGAGGGCAACAGAAACTAGGGGTGTACGACATCCAAGCTATGTACAAGAACAGGAGGATTCAGGAAGAGAGGAGAGTGATGCCCTTTTTCTCAGAGGAGAAAGAAAGTACAGGGAGAAAGGAGTGTGACAGCCTTGGAGGAAATATAACATTGTATGATTGTAATTAAGAGGTTGGCACCGTTAGCCCTAATGCAAATAGGAGAGGCAAAGGAGTGCTGACAGCCTAATAAAAGAGATAATTCTTAGGGCTTGTCAGGGGTCCTTTACCTTTACCTACCTGGAAAGAGCAGGGCTCTATAGGGCACACCTGACCATAGGGTGCACCTAGTTTTCAGAGGGGAAAATCAATGAAAAAAATATGATCCCCCCCCCCAGCTCTGGGAGCAGCGGACAGGCTGAACGCAGCCTGTGCACTTCTCCCAGACCTTCTCTCTGCTATTGCGGGAGGTGGGGGAATTCCCCCAACTCCCGCAAAAGCCCACAGGAGGGAGAAGGGACTGACTCGGCCAGTCAGTCCCTTCTCCCTCCTTGGGGAAACGCCCCCAAGAGCGGTGCGGAATTCCCCCACCTCCTAGAAAACCTGCAGAAGCCGTGCAGCCTTTAAAGAGTGCACAGCTTTTGTGTGCTTTTGCAGGAGGTGGGGAATTCCCCCATCTCCCGCAAAAGCCCACAGGAGCCGTGCACCCTTTAAAGAGCGCGCCGCTCCTGCGGGCTTTTCAACCGAGCTTGTGGGGCTGGCGGTGGGGGGAAGCACCGCCAGCCTCAAAACCAGGTTGGGGAGCAGCGCGAAGGCTGGATCCTTTGGAGCCAAGCTTTCCCCCTAGCCTGTTTCTGGCACACACTTGCTTTCCAGCTTTACTGACATTGAGCTTTCATAGCAATGGGACAAGATAAGGACAAAGTAGTTGAACGAAATCGCTCTCTCCAAGATCAGACCTCCCTCTGCACTCCCAGAGCAAGAAATGCAAGCTTCCTATGGCCTCTGTAGCACCATCGCAGAGACCGTAGGCCTGTAGTGTCAATCAGTGTATCTGCTCAAAATAGCAAAAATGTTGGCAGAACATCCTTATATCCAGATTATCTTAATGCCAATCTAGCTGTTATCTAAGAGAAACTTAATACATAATTATCATTTTAAAATCTGATTTCCATTTTTTATTTTTCTGTTCGCTTACCCAAAACTTCTATCCGGATCCAGAATTAAACCAATGAAAAGGTTTCCTCCAGTTCTGAAAGTAATGTCCTACAACATACACGGGGGAAGATGGGGAAGAAACACAATAAAGTACTGGTGTTCTCCAGTTGAAAATATGTCAGTTATTCTACATGGAGTTCAGAGTTTACAAATCAGGCCATATTGGAAAGAAGCTAGTAACGATGAACAAGAGCAACAGGGATTGTGCTCTTCAACTGAGTTTAAAAGCAGGGCATGAAACTCATTTCTTTTCTTCAACAACTGGAATCCAGACTAAGTTAGAGAGCAATCCTAGCTCCTCTCTCAATTCATACCTGAACAGTGTGTGTGTGTTAGGGTGGCATATGGTCACCTCAATGCTTGCCCAGAGAGGAATGCTGCTGGTTGAGATGTCTCTGCTGTGGCAGAGATCCCAGCTTTGCCCAGCAGAGTAGGAAGGTACCATTGGTAGTCGTCGTTGTCCTGTCCCCCGTCCCCACACTAGCAGTAGTCAGCAGAATCTGCTGATTCCAAAGTCCCGTGAATTTCCCTGATTGTTAAGTATAAGTGTTTAATTGTACATTGAAATGGAAAATAACTGTTCTCTGTATGCGTTCTGTGTAGCATGGAAACTTCCACTGAAGCTTAACGCTAGAGAAGCAGAGTGCCTGACAGTTGATAATTTACTTAGAATGTATCTCTGCTGACTGCCACATGAAAAAGGTATTCAGTTACAAATCTCCGTTTTTTGTGTGGGTCGGTCTTTGCTCTCTCTTTCTCAAGCACCAGAGAAGAAAGGATGGGCAAATGATTCTCTCTAGGGGCAGAGCCTCAGGCTGCAATGGAGGCTGTGGGAGAAACAGAGCTTTGATTCAGTGCTGAGTGAAGTAACTCAGACCCTCCAAGTGTCCCTATTTTCCAGGGATATCCCTGATTTAGAGAAGCTGTCCTAGTTTCTGATTTGATCCCAGAATGTCCCACTTTTCCTTATGCTGTCCCTATTTTCACTGGAGAAATGTTAGAGTGTAAGGATCCGCCCCCGCCCCCCAGCTGTCTGAAGGCAATCCTGCATGGGGAAGTTTTTTAAATGTTTAATGTTTTATTATGTTTTTATATATGTTGGAAGCTGCACAGAGTGTAAGATGTGTGCAGTATAACTCGCATAGGATTGCACTGTTAATCTCTGCAAGCTTCTGGTGACACCATCCTGAAGAAAGGTATAGCAGGCAACAAAATGGTCACGATCGATCAAACAATTCATCTGGCTTTTTTAAAAAACAAAAACAAAAACAAAAAACCCAAAAAGCCTAGTGATATGTGATCAGAAGGGAAAATATATCTCATATATTTCTTACATATTTCCACAAAAACTTGTTTTCACTTCCACTTTCAATAACAGCAAGATCTCCAGCGTGCTTTTTGCAGAATCTCCGGGCTCTTTCTGCAGTTAAAGTTGTGTTACTGAAATAGTACTCAGCGCCATTGAATGCAATCCAGCCGTCTTCAGTTACTTGAAATGGATATACTGCAAAAGAAGAAGAAATGTTTTCCCCCCATTTAATTTAATTTTCCCCCATTTAATTTAAGATAATTTAAATACTATAAAATGAAATACAAGAGTACAAATAAATTTACTTTGCACAACCAGTGGTGAAGCCAAGCAATTTTAATAGTCCTAACTGGGGTGACCCCAACAGTGATGTGTGTTATTTCAGTTTTGAAGCACACCGTGAACATGTCCACCCTCCTGCCCCCAGAACTGCATGCTTTAACACTGCTACATTAGAGTAAACCAACAACAAAACAGCTGTATGACCGTAATAATATATAATTAAAATGAAAGAGCACCTTGGAACCATGAACAACAGATTCTGAAGAAAAACTTGACTAGTTCAGTGGTGATGATCATGGCATGATTTGGGGTGGGGGCTGAAATGCAAGTATGTAAGATTGAAGAAAAAGCATTCTGTGCGTGCTTAAAGGTACTAGCTTATGTCTCCACATATTGTGGCTAGTCAGCCACCCATATTTCTTTTTGGGCAAGGTGCATGAAAGGTTGGTCATGGTTCAGATGCTCTTGAGGAGAACTGATGGTTTTGACCTATTTCAGTCTGGGCTAAACACCAGATTAGCCTTCATCCCCGGTGGATGATATTGTTTGTGTCCGAGAGGAAGGGTAGGAATGGAATCATTCCTCTTTAACAGAAATCAGTGAAATTTACTTCCAAGTAGACGTGCAGAGGATTTGGGCTAGATGATTCTCAGGGTCTCCTTCCAACAATTCCATGATTCTATGAGATAATTTCTCTCTTAACTCTCAATCACACTCAACAGTTGCCTAATGCAACTAAACTTCAGATAGTCAGGTGGTTTTTCTGAAGATCCCAGCTGGAGAACCACTCCCAAGGCTCACTAATATGAGAATATGATAATGAGCAGCCAATAATACCTGAAACTTAGGGACATAGGGAGCTGCCTAAGCCAGACCACTGCTCCATCTAGTTGAGGATACTGTCAACACTGCTGGGTAGTGGTCTCCAGGGTTTCAGTCAGGGATCTCTCCCAGTGCTTCCTGGACATATGGTGGACCTGGGACCTCCTTCATGCAAAGCAGATGTTCTACCACTGAGCTACAGTCCTTTTGCATTTTTGTGTAACTCATTTCAGAGGAGTGAGGAAGCCCAGACCAGGGAGATCTACCATTGGCTCCTCAGCCTCGGCCAAGTATACCTGAAAAAGTGTCTCAGCCCAGACACTGAGGTCCAGCTCCGATGGCCTTTTGGCGGTTCCCTCACTGCGAGAAGTGAAGCTATAGGGAAACAGTCAGAGGGCCTTCTTGGTAGTGGCACTCTCCCTGTGGAATGCCCTCCCATCAGATGTCAAGGAAATAAACTACTAGCTGAGTTTTAGAAGATATCTGAAGGCAGCCCTGTTTAGGGAAGTTTTTAATGTTTGATGTTTTATCACTTTATTATTATTATTCTTAATATTATGTTCGTAGCCACCCAGGGTGGCTGGAGAAACCCAGACAGATGGACGGGGCATAAATAAGTTGTTGTTGTTGTTGTTGTTGTTGTTGTTGTTGTTGTTGTTGTTGTTGTCGTCGTCATCATCATCATCAAACTTTCAATGGCTGTAGAGAACTGCTAGAGCAGTTCCTCCCCAACATTCCTTAGGGCTACTTAAAATCTGCTTGTTCTGAGGGAAGGCAGGAATTGGAGTGCCCAGGGTCAGGGAGCACAAGTATCTTTGGCTCCTGACAGAAGCATCCTTGACTTGAGAGACCCACCCCCACCTTTCATGATGCTGCTTAAGGAAGACCCGTGTGACGTGAGAGAAGACAGTATGAGCCAACATACCAAAATCATTGCTTGGTTCCGGTTTTAATGGTACACCTGAAAAATGAAACAGGAGTCCATGACAATGAAAGTAAAGGGTTATTTCTAGTATTTCACATTTCTACATTTCTGAGACACAGCTAATAACCCTATATGAAAGAACTATCAGTAGCTTCCTGTATTCACAACGAGCTTGTTCTCATCAAAATGGCGGCCAAAGCTCTGGACTCTGCAACATTCATAATGAAAGCTAAATTAATTTCACATTATTTTTTCCCTCATCACAAAAGGCCGGGTGAGTAGCAAGCATGTTTTTTTAAAAAAATAAACATAAAAAGCCAGTTTCAGCAGTGCAGAAAAAAGTCCTCTTCACTTTGCTTCACGAACTCGTTGTAATTTAAAAGTAATCTTACCGGGACTTCCGGGTTAGCGCCTCCGGTAATGGCGGTAATTCCTCCTCTGATCGGGAGGAATTTGCTTCGTAGGAATCCGGGTCTGGCCGCCACGGCGAAGGCGGAGACCCACTAGAAATCACAGGCGGGTGAAGCCTGTGAACGTGGGATTTGGCTGGCACCTTTTGCGCCTCCCCTACTCGCGGGGAAACCCGGTTTCGGGGATCCGGAGCGACGTGGGGTGAGCAGTGCGGTGCTTCAAATTGACTGCTTCTTCCACGGAGCGAAGCCGCATAGCTGTTGCCGGAGAGCGCTGACTTTTTCCTGTGGACAATTTGATCTTAAAGCAACTACCCGTGAGTAGAGCGGAGAATTGGATTTTTAAACGTCTTAATTTGGTGCCGAAACGGGGAGGTCTAAAACAGGAAGTCCACCTTCCCCTTTTGTAAATAGATTGAAGCAATGAGGATGCAAGCTGAAGTCTCGGAAAACCTATTGTAAAGGACTAAATTTCCATCAGTAAAAAATACTAAACCCCCCTTGGTGGCAGGAGCAGAGGGGGGAAAGTTTTGGACTGAGTATACCTGCAGGAGAGAGCGAACAGAGTTAATATACCACCGCTCCGATCCTGGAAACGGGCTGCCAACAGGACTGACCGTGATTAGAAGGTTCACTGACAGTTAGTTAAATAAGAGGAATACATTGTTTCCATGGTCTCTGTCTGCGTTTAAAAAGGAGTAAAAGTAACAGAAAATTGAAACTAACTTTATTGTTTGAATTGAGTTTAAAAGGACTAATACAAACAGAAACTGTTTCCCTCTAGAGGAACTGTTTCCCTCTAGAGGAAGCTTTTGAAACTGTCACAAGAGTTGAGCTGGGGGAATTTCCAGCTGCAAGATAAAAACCTGTGAGATTCTGGGGACCTTGAATCGGTTAAGAATGTTGGCAGAAGAGGCCTTAGTGGTTGTATTATGTAAGATAAGTGACTCACTGGAACAGCTTCACAAAAAGATGGATGTGGTAAATACCAAAATTGACAATTTGGGACAAAAAGTGAACACCAATATAGAAATGATTCAGAAACTGACACAGGAATCTACTTTGACATGGCAAACTGCGGAGAAGGCTAGGGAGAAAGTTATTGCCGTTGAACCTAAAGTAACACAATTGGAGAGAGAGAGAGTCCTAGCCTTACAGATGCAATTTGATGACCAAAAGTTGATGCCTGCTATGACTGAATTTAAAGAAAATCAGATTTCGAGGATCAAAGCCCTACCTGAACTGGAGAAGGAAAGTTTGATAGATTTCCTTACACAGGAATTTGATGACTTTTGGGACCGGGACTTGGGTCAAGAAGAGATTAAAACTGTGAGGGCTCTCGGACTTGGAAGAGGAGGGAAAAAAGAGAAGAACAAAATAAGAGACTGTTGGAAATACCAGAGGAACTTAGAAGAACAACAGTCAAGAGTGGAAATTTTGAAAGACGTCCCGAAATATCTTTTGGATTTTGGGTTTAACTATGGAGATTTGGTTGCCCTGTCGAGAAGGAATAAAATCATCTTTAGGTGGGAGTTTCCCCGAGATCTACTCTTTAGCCTGAAAGGAAGGGAAATGAAAATAAGATCAGTGGAAGACAAAGTAAAGTTCATGTATAAATATGAAGAAGACTCGCAGAAGGGACTTGGAAAAGAGTTAAGAGCATCAGACAGAAGATCACCAGGTTGATGGACTATAGGGAATTGGCGGATATGACTTGCAGAATCCGGGACCAGGGAGAAGAGTCGGTGGAAGAAGATTGGAAAAAGTTTAAAGACTATTTATAAAAATATTGTAAAATTAATGAGTGTTAGAAAAATGTTGGAAAGGAGCTATATGGCTTTAGTAGAAAGGTTACAAGGAATTAAGTACAAATAGATTATTAGAGTATTAAAGGGAAAATAAAGTTAAAATATGTTAAGACAATTATATATTAAAGGGAAAAATAAGGTTAGAATATGTTAAGATAAATTACAGGACAGAAAACAGAGGAAGAGGGAAAGGAATTGCTGAAACAGTTAATTAAAGTGGAATACAAAAAGGGAGGTGTGAGGAGGTCGTTGAAACAAGTGAATGAAAGTTAAGATACTGAACTTATTAGATGTGTTTTAAATTGTGTTTGTTTGGTTTTGTTAATTTAATGTTTGGGGCTTGGTGTTGTGTGGTGTTTTTGTTTTTGTATTGTATTGTATTGTATTGTATTGTTTAATTCTTTGTCTTTCTTTTGCAGTCTTTAAAATGTTAATAAATATATTTTTTTAAAAAAAAGTAAAAGTAATCTTACCAACTCCAATTCAAACCTTGATTTTGTATATCCAAATCCATTTTTGTTTTTATCTTCTTTAAACATCTCATAGACTTGATGATAATGCAACCAATCATTCGCCATACATTTTACATCTTCATATGGCTTTAGCTTCCATTGGTTCTCCATCTCTATTAGTAATTGTTCATAGGTGGCCCAATTTTTACTCATATTTCTCTTTTTTACACTCATTGCCTCAAGTGGTGAGAGCCACCATGGTGTCTTACGTTCTAATAGATTTTTATATCTATCCCACACCTCATACAATAACTTTTGAAATATGTGGTTTCCAAATCCTTTATGAACTTTTACTTTGTCATACCATAGATATGCGTGCCATCCAAATCTGTTGTCAAATCCTTCTAGATCTAAAATATCTGTATTCTCCAACAATATCCCGTTCCTTAACCAACAAAGGCATGATGCTTCATAATACAATTTCAGATCTGGTAGGGAGAAGCTTCCCCTTTCTTTTATATCTGTTAACCATTTAAATTTAATTCTTGGCTTCTTCCCTTGCCAGATATATCTTGAAATTGCTTTTTGCCACTCTCTAAAGATACCAACTCCGTTAATTATCTGGATTGATTGAAATAAAAACAACATTTTCAGTAGCACACTTATTTTAATAACTGAAATCCTACCAATTAAGGATAGTTTCATTCTTCCCCACACTTCTAAGTCCTTTTTAATACCATTCCATACAGTGTGTAATTGTCTTTAAATAAATTTATATTTTTCGATGTTAACCAGATTCCTAGATATTTAACTTTTTTAACAACCTCTATTCCACTCTGATGCTGCAATGTATCAATCAAATCTCAGTTCATAGTTTTCACTAACATTTTTTTTCTTAATTTGAAACCTGCTACTTGTCCAATTTGTTCTGTTTTTTCTAGTGCTTTTCTAGCACTAGTTAATGGTTCTTCCACTGTTATGACTAAGTCATCTGCAAAGGCCTTCAACATAACCACCATTCAAAATCTTGCCTAATACCAAATTTCTTTTGATTTACCCATAATACTGACCTTTGACGCCTATTTTGAACATATGGCTCAACGTTCTGCACCACTAGTCTGTTACATTGTATATATGAACTCTAATAGATTTATTTCTACCTTTTGAATGATATCATTATTCTATTATATATGATTTAACAATTATTAGCCTATGTGTTGTGTCTATATTTCTGTGATTGGTTCTCATTGCAACACAGGGGTTTGTTTTTGTCAGCTAAAGAAGAGTGGCAAGAGAAATTGATGAAGATTAACCAGGAAAATTTGGAACCAGCAGGACCAGACTTTCCTAAAGGAATGGAAGAAGTTTTCGACATATTTGGAAAGCAACTGTAACCAATTGACATCGCTTGTAGGGTTAAAAGAAGTTTTGTAAGAGTAATATATAAGTTATTGTGAAAAGAATTAAGCATAGGTACTAAGATTTGAATTTATAGCAATAACTCTAGTAACAAAATGCATAATTAGAAAAGATTTTAGAAAAACATCGGTCAAGGTTGAAGCAAGTCTTATGCTGTGATAGCCAAAGATTTTGAAATGATGTTTAAAAGGATGATATGCTGGAAAATATGTGTAAAAACCAATGAAACATTATTTAAATAAATAAATAAATAAAAGTAATCTTACCTCTCCTTATTTGACAAACCCAGCTGTGATAATTCTCACACCATACAGGTTCCCACCATGAATGATGTAGAATCACTCCTCTGCAATCTTTGTCTTTGTGTCTAGTTGAAAAGCCTTCATGAAAGTCAAGCTACAATAGGAATAAAGATTTCATTAGTGATTTACAGAAAAGGAGGCAGAGGACTCAGCTACATTGGCAAAGAAAAAGTGCTTTATATGCATTGCTTAAGGGGCCCAGGTGGCGCTGTGGGTTAAAGCCTCAGCACCTAGGACTTGCCGATCGAAAGGTCGGCGGTTCGAATCCCTGCGGCGGGGTGCGCTCCCGCTGCTCGGTCCCAGCGCCTGCCAACCTAGCAGTTTGAAAGCACCCCCGGGTGCAAGTAGATAAATAGGGACCGCTTACCAGCGGGAAGGTAAACGGCGTTTCCGTGTGCGGCTCTGGCTCGCCAGAGCAGCGATGTCACGCTGGCCACGTGACCTGGAAGTGTCTACGGACAGCGCTGGCCCCTGGCCTCTTAAGTGAGATGGGCGCACAACCCCAGAGTCTGTCAAGACTGGCCCGTACGGGCAGGGGTACCTTTACCTTACCTTTATGCATTGCTTATGCATTCTCATGCTTTGACACCAGATGGCGACATGGAGTTCCATTTTTGCTAACCAGAATAATAATAATAATTATAACAATAATAATAATATATTATTTATACCTCACAGCGAGGGAACCTTGGAGCTGGACCTCAGTGTCTGGGCCAAATAATGAGGGTGGAGATGCTCCTTCAGAGGTCAGAGGGCCGAGGCCATTGACTGCTTTAAAGGTCAGCACCAACACTTTGAATTGTGCTTGGAAACATACTGGGAGCCAGTGTAGATCCTTTAGGACCGGTGTTATATGGTCTCGGCGGCCATTCCCAGTCAGAGACGGAGGAAGAGGGGGGCGGTGGGGGCGGTCCGACCTGGGTGTCATCACTGAGGGGGGTGACATTTGGCATGCTGCCTGCCTGTGACTCCCAGGCCTGCCCCGAACTGTGCCGCCTTGCCGGCGACCTTCCCCCCTTTCCCCTTAGTTTTGACAGCTCGGGGGAGGCTTGGGTGTCGCAGGCAGGTGGTGTGCTGTTGCCACCCCTACTGGGCTGCTTCCTGGGAGGGGAAGCCCCCGAGCTGTCAAATTGAAGAGCAAACGGACAAAGGCTGCTGGCAAAGCATTGCAGCCCCCCCTCCAGGAAGCAGCCCGCCATGGGCAGCTCGATCCACCCCCCTTGGACGCTCGCCTCGCCCCCATGGCCCTGCGCCCGGGTGCACAGCAGTAGCTAGCTCCTCTGCTCCTTAGTTGTAGTTGTCACCTCCAAAGGTAGCCCCATGTAGAGCACATTGCAATAGTCCAAGCGGGAGATAACTAGGGCATGCACCACTCTGGCGAGACAGTCTTTCTCATACAAAGATTGCAATGTGTTTAACTGAATGCTTTTTTTATGTGCCTAGATCCAGCCATAGTTTGGTTTGCACTACATGCAAACTGGGTTGTCAGTGTGTGTTTTCCTGTTATAATGTTCCTGCGCCAAATCTTCATTTTTATGTAGTGTTCCTTGTTGTTGTTGTTTAGTCTTTTAGTCGTTTCCAACTCTTCATGACCCCATGGACCAGAGCATGCCAGGCACTCCTGTCTTCCACTGCCTCCCGCAGTTTGGTCAAACTCATGCTGGTAGCTTCGAGAACACTGTCCAACCATCTCATCCTCTGTCGTCCCCTTCTCCTTGTGCCCTCCATCCTTCCCAACATCAGGGTCTTTTCCAGGGAGTCTTCTCTTCTCATGAGGTGGCCAAAGTATTGGAGCCTCAGCTTCAGGATCTGTCCTTCCAGTGAGCACTCAGGGCTGATTTCCTTAAGAATGGATAGGTTTGATCTTCTTGCAGTCCATGAGACTCTCAAGAGTCTCCTCCAGCACCATTCCTTACTTATCGTAATAATAAAACTTTTTTTAAAAAAATAAATAAATAAATCAAATCCAATGGGGCAAGCAGCAACTTGAAGCAACTCTGCAGGACCTGGTGTTAAATTGGGTCCAAAAATGTTATAGCATACAAAGCATATGTTCAAAGACTTTAATGCTGGATATGTCAGTGGCTAAACATTTAAAATACTGCTATGGGATCTGTCAGAGTTTAGTATGAGGGTAGGAGTGCTTGAACCTTAAAACTAATAATAATTTTGGTGTCAATACATCAGCATTAATCATTTACTTACAGGAGATCCATCAGTCCAAGAAAATCCTTTATCGGGCTCCAACTCATTTAAACCAATCCAACACAGGCGGTCACAAATTCTAAAATATATAAAAAATAATTATAGAGTGCAGAAAACTTGAAACAAAGAATGGATTTCAATACAGAGATTTGAAACTTTCAAAATAAGGACTATTAATACTCTCTAGGTAAAAGTAAAGGGACCCCTGACCATTAGGTCCAGTCGTGACCGATTCTGGGGTTGCAGCGCTCATCTCGCTTTATTGGCCGAGGGAGCCAGCGTACAGCTTCCGGATCATGTGGCCAGCATGACTAAGCCACTTCTGGCGAACCAGAGCAGCTCACGGAAACGCCGTTTACCTTCCTGCCAGAGCGGTACCTATTTATCTACTTGCACTTTGAGGTGCTTTCAAACTGCTAGAACAGCATAAATGCCCCAGTCATCAGTTCATTTATTTAAAGAGTATCAGGTTTCTAGAACAGGTGTGCCATTCAGAACAGGAACTCCCTGTGTGTTCATATCACATGTGGTCATTTCTTAGGCACACCCACATTTAATGCTGAGTCTGGATCTTTACAGCTGACAACTTTATAAACCCTGAGGCCCCTGTCCTTTTGGGCCCATGGGCACATATAGGAATTTGATAAAAAAAAAAAATCACAAGCAACCCAACAAAATATCTGACTAATCACAATAGACATCCCAGTCCTTTCTTCATTATATACAAAAACTGTTTGGTTTTTCTTGACTGTGCCTGATCCTTATACTGTTAATCCTCAGTTAAAATAGGTACTGAGGCAGGACCACAGCCATTCTCTCCTCTGCCTTCTTTCTGCTATTCTAGCACATGTGCCTGTACAAATATCTGCAATATCTGTTACACAACTGAAAGAGAAAGGGGCAATTCACATTTCAGATTATGTGGTTCCTTCTCGGAAGAGGATAATGATGAATTGAGTGGCTCTCCACAATGAGGCAAAAGGGACACGGGTGGCACTGTGGGTAAAACCTCAGCGCCTAGGACTTGCCGATCGTATGGTTGGCGGTTCGAATCCCCGCGGCGGGGTGAGCTCCCATCGTTCGGTCCCAGCTCCTGCCCACCTAGCGGTTCAAAAGCACTCCTAAGTGCAAGTAGATAAATAGGTACCACTTTATAGTGGGAAGGTAAACGGCATTTCCGTGTGCTGCGCTGGTGCTAGCTCGCCAGAGCAGCTTCGTCACGCTGGCCACGTGACCCGGAAGTGTCCTCGGACAGCGCTGGTCCCCAGCCTCTTAAGTGAGATGGGCATGCAACCCGAGAGTTGGTCACGACTGGCCCGTACGGGCAGGGGTACCTTTACCTTTACCTTTTACCACAATGAGGCACAAATCTTAAAGGTGATTAAAGCTACTAAGGCTGAGTTGAAATGCTTTCCCTGTTCAGCGTTTGCTGCACTGTACTTAAAAAAACAAAAACAAAAACAAAAAAACCACAAACCCACAATTTTATGACCTAACAATTTAATGGTATAATAGCAGTGGTACACCTTCTAGGAGCTACTGGCTGGGAGCTGCCACTTCAAACTTCCCAGAGGCTCCCCCTTTCAAAGAACAGAGCTTTTTCTGTGAGGAGGACTTCTAAGAAGCAACATGGCAGCTTCTAGCCATTGGCCACTGGAAAGAGTGTAGAAGAAGTGGCAGAATGAAAGGGAAGCTAGGAGGTGCCAGTGTCAGCATCTGCTTTCAGGAAAGCCTGGCAAGGTGAAGAGAGAGATCTCTTTTGTGATCTCTGATTCTGCCAGTTTAGGATGTGGATTCACCCTTTGGAATAAAGAGCATTTTGGACGGATCCCTCTGGTGCTGTGTCGTTAGTGTGTGAATGAGAGACATGGAGGGGTTTAGAGTGCAAATTTTTAAAAAGATATGAGTTTTGCTCCAGCTACTGGTTTAGGGGTGTAAATACATAAAATTGGGAAGTTCACATTAAGATGCAAACAGAACAAATTTCTTCCAGGTCCCTAACCAGCATTGCTTTTGATTCTGAGGCAACGTGAATAAACATTTTATGGAACTTCCAACCTTCTTAGCAGCTGATGCTCTTCCTTATTGTGAGCAGACATGAGGTTCCCCCCAATTGTTCTACAAAAATCTTCTGCTTCAAACCAAGTTTTCTTGTCCCGAAGGTCTTTGTTATAGCCCTAGATGCATATGAATACAATTAGATATTTGTCACAAACTCCAGCTTTTAGGAAGATTAATTGGGATTCACCTCACTTGCTGCACACGGAGACACAGAGGCACAGCAAAGTCAGGTGGTACCCAGTGCATTATATTTTTTTGTCACCTCACCACCACCACATCGACAGCTTGGGGTAGGCTTGGGAGTCACCGGTGGGTGGTGCACCGAATGTCAGCCTCCTCAGTGATGACACCCAGGGCGCCCCCCCTTCCTATGCCTCTGCAGAGACAAGGAGTTGTTTTCGGATGTGGAGGAGTGTTTTGGAGAGAAGAACCACCATTGGGGCCCCCAGACACTGCACAATAGCCCATAATAAGGTTAGCTCTTAGGGCATCAGGTCAGCAAAACTTCCCTTCTTTTTTTGAGACTGGAACTAATGACAACTGGTTTATCCAGAACACAAATTAGCTGCTGATGTAAGAAGAGGCATCAGTTAACAGGCTGAAGAACAAAGCAAAAAGCTTACCTTAATTATTGATGATTACAAAATTTATGATGGACAAGGTTGCTCTAGATTTTTTTATTTTTTTTAAAAAAAACACCCTTCATGTTATATCACTTTTAATTCTCTGTCCTGTCTGTGTGGAGTGTTGGGAATTCCATTCAACCTTTGCTGCAGATATGTGGGATTGTTACATGTCACATGTCTGTGTTTACATTCCAGCACAAATTGCTGGAGTCCCGTGAGTGGAACATCTGCTCTGTATTACAGTGGTACCTTGGGTTAAGTACTTAATTCGTTCCGGAGGTCCATTCTTAACCTGAAACTGTTCTTAACCTGAAGCACCACTTTAGCTAATGGGGCCTCCTGTTGCCGCTGCGCCGCCAGAGCATGATTTCTGTTCTCATTCTGAAGCTAAGTTCTTAACCCGAGGCACTATTTCTGGATTAGTGGAGTCTGTAACCTGAAGCATATGTAACCTGAGGCGTATGTAACCCGAGGTACCACTGTACTTTTGTTTGTCTCTCTCTCCGAGAAGAATGACAAGGAGAGAAGACATGTTTTCTTTGTCCTCATTTATGTTCAATAAACGTAGCCTAGTATCCACACCTCAAGCCAGCACTGTTGTGTGTTTACACTGCTGAGTAATGTGTGCTCATGTACAGTAGCATGAGTTGCGGATGCACGTCAGAGGAGGGTCACTGATGGATCTCTGCAGCGGCAAGGCTGAGAAGGGAGACAGTCTAGCTGGGGTCTGTCCAGCTGTTTCTAAAACTGAAACTGGATATAGCATGGGAATGGTATACTAAGGAAAGAGGCACAAGCTTTCCTTTCCTTTGTGCAGCTGGTCCTTTCTCCTGCCTGGAGGAACTCTGGAACTGGTCATTCTTGAGACATCATGTCACAGATGTCTTTCTGTCTTTCCAACTACAAGTCCTCGTTTAATGCACAAGCCCAGTTTTTTTCTCTTCTAGAGAACATATTGAGCCAGCAACTCACTACTAAGAATGCTGCTCACTCTGCTTTAACACCACTCCTGAATTAGTGGCTTTAGCAAATCTCACAGGATCAGGGCCATAGATAAGAAGTTCCTATAAATATCCTCAAGCATAATCTATATTGTAATAATGGGCTTGCAGCTTGGAATAAACCATGGATCTCCAGGCCCTGTTCAGATACCTTTACCCCTCAGCTTCCTATGCTTGAGCTATGGGCTCTCCTACTGCGCTACTATGAAAGTGGGGTTGTCTTCAGGGGTCAGTTTGGATCCTGGTCATATAGCAATGTTGGAATTTGATATATTCTTGGCAAATTGTGCACCAGGGAGAAGATTCTCAGTGGCCCATTCATCTACATGGTTTTAGCAGACTGCCTCTCGGCCCAGAATGACTGAGAATACTTACCAGTGACAGAAGGAAGAAGGTTTTCACAAATTGTGCAGCAGATGGCAGCAGCCGGGGCAGTGCATCCCGTCTTGCTTCTTGTGCATTGGCAGGAACAATATCAGCATTTTGTTGCTGATCGTGTTAAAATATTTGGCAGGCAGAAATCCTTCCCAGCCTCCTCCAAACCAGTAAGAAATCTACCTTCTGCCCTCTACCTTCTAAATCTTGAACTTCAAATAAACTTAACCAAACTGCACAATAAAAAGAATAACAATAATGTGTGCTGAGCAGTTAAACTGAAACAAAAAGTAGCACTCCCAAAAACCTTTAGAAGTTCACTGACAGACAAAAGCCACTATTTACTGAAAAATACAAGAACTTTGACTCAAGAGGTTCTATACCTACTTTAAAGCACACGCTTCTAGAATTGCTTGGATGCCATCCTTCTGGGCATGGGGGAGGGGGAATTGTTGTTGGGGCAGGAGTTGTCACAATTTCTGCCTGTTGTTTGCAAATGAAAGGTGCCTTCTCCTCACAGTTCACAACATCCCACAATCCAGTTGCAGTCCCAGTTCTCATGGCAACACAGCCCGGAAGCTGCCCTTTTGGAGACACAAGACAAGAGCCACTTTAGTTGAAACCCTTTGTGAAATACCATCTCAGTTAGGCTTCAGGCAACACTTACCAGGCATTTCTGCATTCCAGTGGGTGAGCAGAACACTGTCTCCATTGGTCCAGTGGAATGTGCCTGGTTGCTTTACATCTGAAAGGCCGATCCAGAAATACTTTTCAGAACGAAAGCCAACTAGACTAGTCAGGTAGGCCTGCTCATATCTGTGGAGAAGAATACATAACAATTGTATTAAAAAATACATTTGTGTTTCTGTGTGTTTGTGATTTCTAATTTCCAGATTTTAAAATTAAATTAATGGCTTACCATTAATGGGCCAGCTCTCATCAATTCAAAGGGCAAGGGGTGGATCACAGTGACCAAGGGGGAGTGGCTACGCTTATAGCTCCACCATCACAGATCAATACATTTACACTTTGCAGCCTGAGCATGTAGCTGAAAGTGGGTGAACCTCAGCTACACTCAGGTAATATATGGAACCAGTCCTTTTTTTCTGGGGGTACACAAGGGTACACATACCGCTAAACGTTTTATGAATCTAAGTTTGGCCTCATTGAGGGGCAATATTTCAAACTGAGTAGGAAAATGAGAGTACCCCTAAAGATTTTTTTTTTAGAAATAAAACACTGTATGGAACTCATATTTGTACTGCATAATATTAAGATTTTAAGAAGATATTCTAGAAAGCACATACTATTTAAGGTGGAAACACATGGAGGCTGAAAGTCTTAATTGTCCAGGTCCACCAGTAAATCTATAACAAGGAATTAAAGGCTCTCTGGGTAGGAAGTCAAGCCACAGATGGCAGCTCAAATAGGAAATTCACAAGAAACACAGAACGGATAATTCAAAATGGCAGTTTAGAATCCTGAAACATAATTTGTTGGGCTGAGCTTTCCTGGGTTACAAGTGGAGCTCAGCCAGGCTATGCCAGCACATCTCCCAGGACCCTCCTGGTTCCTCCTAGCCTAGAGGGCCTTAAACCATCATAAGCCCTGAAACAGGGACATGGGATGGGCAGTGCAGGAGGGAGGAGGATTCAAACTGGATCTTAGGACTGTTCCACTCAGTCACGTGACCTGCGAAGCTGGTGGGACCGATGCCAGCAAAGAGGGTGATCCACACCATCCAACATTTCTCCAATGGAAATAGGAACGTCTCATTCCATAATGATAATTTTACTATTTATGCCCCACACATCTAACTGGGTTGCCTCAACCACTCTGGGCGGCTTCCAACATATATAAAAACATATGAAAACATTAAACATTAAAAAAAACTTCCCTATACAGGATTGCCTTCAGATGACTTAGAGGGTCAGATAACTCCATACCCTCCAACATTTCTCCATTGGAAATAGGGACATCCTAAGGGAAAGTGGGACATTCCCCGATTAAATCAGAAACCGGGACAGCTTCTCTAAATCAGGGACGTCCCTGGAAAATAGTGACATTTGGAGGGTCTGGGTGATTTAATCACAAATCACAATAGAAGTCGATGGAGAGGGGCTGTTCCTAGGGAAATAGCCCCAGGCCCACCTGGTGACCCTAGCCAGGTCCAAAAAGGGTCTCTGCTCCAAAAGAGGTTTCTGTATCCTGCGGATCTTTGGCCAATCACAAGGCAGCACCTGCAGGTTTCAAACTGAGCATGCTGAAGCCTCAACTTACCTCACTTCTTGATTCCCATGACATAAATGTTACTTTGCATGTCAACCAATGTCAGGCAGGGTGGGGGGAGAGAATAATACCTGTTCTCCACAGAAGTCAGAGATCCCTTGTTTGTTTCACAGAATGCCTGTGCTTCTGAAAATGTTGCAGATGTTTGTCCAATTAAGTAACAATAGGATCCATGCCTTTTCCAGCCCTGTCAAAATATTAAAAAAGTCAATAGACACACGTTATTGCCATATTAAGTCCAGGGCACCTAATTTACTTGGAAAGACCTGGAAAGCTGTCTGTGGACAAACACCGGTTCTCTCGGCCTGAAAGCAAGATGAGCGCCACACCTCATAGTCGCCTTTGACTGGACTTAACCTTCCAGGGGTCCTTTACCTTTTTTCTTTTTTTCTACCTTACACAG
Organism: Podarcis cretensis; assembly: GCF_951804945.1. Classification (NCBI taxonomy): domain Eukaryota; kingdom Metazoa; phylum Chordata; class Lepidosauria; order Squamata; family Lacertidae; genus Podarcis; species Podarcis cretensis. The sequence continues at coordinate 25,038,723 of NC_137181.1, forward strand.
TTTACTTTAGACTTACTTTCTGGCAATCTGGATTGGCAGTTTCAGCTTCTTCAGAAAGAAATGCCAATGGTTCTCTTTTGCAGATGTAACCAAGTTCCTCTTCGCAATAATTATCTGCCCAGTAGCCCCTCTGGAGACAGAAAAGTGAAGAAATATAAATCACAATCAAGAAGGACCCACTGCCTTAAACATTTTCATTTTTTACATTTGATGCCTTTTTGGTCAATGCAAAACTCTTTATTGTTGTGCATGCTAGAAAACTGCAATTCACACTTACATGAAATCTATAGTCTAAACCAACGAAGTACAATTACCAAGAAAAAATAATGAGAAGTTGTTAATGACAGGCAAACAGGAGTTTGTAGCATTTGAAAATACATTTCTATCTTGAAAACTTAAGGCTAATGTGGTCTAATTCACACTTATGAAAAAATTTAAAACACAAAAATTCAGGACTGCATTCATTTGTTCTATTAAAAAATATTTACCTAGGCAATCCAAATTCTGCTATAAGAGCAGTTGAATCCCACTCTCTTTGTACGCTGTTTTTAACTTTGCAAAATGTATTCTGCAATTTATTTTTTAACTAATTGCATAATTCATTTGGGGTTTTTTCTGGTTATGGTTAAGAACATCAGAAATGCAGGGGATTGAAGCATTGCCACCCAAAATAGGATGCTTTTCAACTTTTTTGGCTTCCGAAATTTTAACAGACAATTTGCACCCAAGCACTGGTACCAAAGCTATGAAATCACTTTTTAAAAACGTGAGATTATCAAGACAAATTGTGCCTCTAGCACCATGCTACATGCTATTTTTCTGTTCTCACAGAATTCTAACATACTCTCTCCAGAAAAGTGGTTGGCATGTTGGGGCAGTGTTGCAGAGCCACTCTCCTGACCCCAGTGCTACCGCTTACCTGGACAATGCAAAGGTAGCACAGGATAGTTGCAAGTTGGGGCTGTGTGGGCACACCAGTGGGAGTGCAAGATAGATCCTCAGTATTTTATTAGTCCAGTCTTTCACACAAAAATGAATCCAATGGAAATATCCATCATGGATAGGCTGGATGCTGAGGAGTGGTGGGAGGCACCAGCTGGGGAAGCTCCAAGGGAAGAAGGCTCAGAGCCAGGAAATTGGTTGTGGGGCAACAATGCGTGGTCAGAGGAAGAAGAGGGAGCAGAACAGGAGGAAGAGATGTCAGAAGCTGAAGAGGCAACAGGCTTTAGTGAACAGGAGGAGGCTAGGACAGAGGGCAGTCTAGACTCAGAGGCAGGAGAAGAGAGGGGGCAGGAGACAGAGATGAGGTAGCCTGCTGAAGAATCCAGGGAGCCTCCCTCCTCCTTCTGTCACCAGCTCTGGTCTCCTAGAACACAGAGAGAAATGAAGAGGGAGGAGCAACGAGAGACATGACAATGGAGTCTTAGGTTGCCAGGGAAGGAACCAGGAGGGGAGCCTTAGAAAGCAATGGGAATGCAAGGAACTTCAGTCCTCGCTACTGGTTCATTGAGGCAAGACCTATTGGGAAGGGTTGCTGTGACCACTAGGACTGAGTGGTTTTGCTTCTTTGAATCAAAGTGAACTTCACTGACATCGGGTGCTTTATTGTTTCATTGCTGACATACGCCTGACTCCAGCTCCTGACAATATTAGAGGTTCCATATTTTTTACCTCTCCATTCATGATGATACAGTCGCTTTGCACACCATTAATTTGTGTGGGTTTTCCTTTTTGCCACTTGGTGAATCTCACTGTAGAGCCATCGCTCCATTCGTAATACATCGGAATCTTCTGGTCATTTAGTCCAATCCATAGAAGATCCGTTGGCTCTAAAAACACAAATGTATCTTATTTGTTTGCTTCCAGATTTTATTTTCGAAGGTGTTGAACAGGATCCTACTGCACACAGCTTTGTGGTGTATAAGTGCAGCAGAAGAAAGTATTCACCACTCCTTTCCAATTACGCATGTTAGCAAACTACATTGGGAACCATCAGTCCTGAAATGCAGCACTACAACTAGACAGCATCTAATGCCCAGCTTTCCTCCAACCTGGTACCTTCTGGTATATTTTGGACTTCAAACTCCAATCATCATTCCTGATCATTGGTTACACTGGCTGGGGTTGATGGGAGTTTTGGTTCAAAACATATAGAGAGAACCTAATTGGGGAAGGCTGTAGAAGCCAGTGCCATGTCTCACATTTAACTGGCTTGTGCCTTGTTGTGCTTCCAAAAGAATATCCCTCCATTGTGTTCTTCATCGGGGCAAGGTCTCAATAACATTCCATACTCACATGTGGTAGCAAAAAATGTAAAGATCTTGCTCCCACTCTCATACTCACACAAACATCAAATAACAGGAATGCAGAACTTGCTGAATGTACGTACGGTAGCCTAGCTGTGAAATGACAAAGCTGTGTTCCATAGTGTTGTGTATACTTAATAAATCTCCACGTTCCCTTCGACAGGACAGCAATGCCCCTTTCCATGTCTTGGGGTGTCTGTTAAGGCGGTAACAATGGCCAGCATATGCAGCCCAGCCATCTGGACATTTAATAGGCTTTAAGCCATCTAAAAAGAGAATAATAATATTTAAGGCAGCATGATTTAATGGATTTTAAAAAATAGGAATTATCTGCTGTTACAATGTTATTGACTCACATCCTTAATTAAAACATACAGAATTCAGCAGAGGCAAATCAAGACATCTGTATTAACACGACAGGGTGATCTGTTTCATCCTGTGTATATATTATTGCCAATGTGGTAATCAACAGTCCTTGGGGTCACTCACACTGAATTTGCATAGTTTTGCATAGTGCAGCAAGTGGGAGAGGCAACCAGTTTGAAGATCCCCTCCTCTACTGAATTAAATGGTGAAATTGAACCTGAAAGCATCATTCCACTTGCGGAAGATAATGAGCCATTAGAAGCATCAGGAAACATGTCATAGGATCTATCATCTTGTTTACCCTCACATCAACTTGAGAACATATCTCCTTTCACCAATATCACAGTAGTTTACATAAAAATATAGCTTTAGCAAGGTTTCTGCAACATATGCCTTTAGACCATGCTTGAGATCTTTCCTGATAGATAACTTATTTTTGGCTACTGATAAAATACCCTCTGGCATCTCAATCCAGTGAAACGTTTGGCATTGCATACACTGCTACAAATAGCAAAAACCTCCATTACTAGAAATAAGTTTTTGAAATTTAGTTTGGTAAATGAATAGCATCGCAGGACAGGGCATTGGACTTCCCATACCCCAACCTGTATAATAAGAGACCAATAAGACTGGGTTTTTGGTCAAATCAGGCCACAAGTTTATTGAATACAGATGAAGGAGGTTTGGCTTGGGCATGGGGCAATCAAAATACTTCCGGCCTGCCTGGAAGTGATGCGTAGGTCAATCCAGACAGGGGTTCCTAAGACTTACATCAAATAGGGTGACCCTCTCAGGGACCACTGTCTGGGGGAGTGGCTTTGGCCCTGGTCCTGCCTGGTCCTGCGGATATGGCCACTCCCCCAGGATTCCTTTAATGGGATACCCCAGCATTTGGAGGGGCAGGCGGAGACTACAACCTCCCCTCCATCCAAAACAAAGGATTGTCCCAATGTTACAAATAGCAAAAACCTCCATTACTAGAAATAAGTTTTTGAAATTTGGTTTGGTAAATGAATAGCATTTTCGGTTTAATCTCCTACCTGTGGGAATAAGAGAAACATCCAATGAAGAGTTTCCTTTTTTGCAAATGTATCCAAGTTTCTGGTGGCACTTATCATTCTGCCATTTGCCATTTGTAGACTGCATTGATCCACAGATTTTTTCTGTTTCTGGGGATGGGCTGCCTTTAAGCAAGAGGGATATAAACGATCATTGTTTATGCCCTGTGCTAATTTTATTTATGATTTATTTGAAGACTCCACCTTTAGAAGATATCATCATCCGCCTTTAATAAAAACCTTGTTGCACACATAGTCAAAACAATATATTTTAAAGTCACCAGCATAGCACAACAGTAAGTTAGCCACTTAACTATAGTCACTCGTAGGTTTTGTAAACCACTTTTTATTGTTCTCTACAATCAAGCATTATATAAATGTTATGAAATAAATAAATGTACATGTACAACAGTTTGAAAAGCCTTTGTTAACAATGTGAGAGATGGGTTCTGCCTCATCCCAGCAGGAATTGCATTCTAGACCACAAAGAGTTACATATTTTCAAATGCCAGCTGGACTATTTAAAAGGAATTACTTTAAGCACTATCCATTGGGTTATAAACCACCAACAAATCCTTGGAAGTGCTTTACATTGGTGACTGACTGTTAAATGGGGGTGGCTTTCAGTATTGATCTCATTGTAGATGCTCACTCACCTGGAGCCCAGTTTAAATATCTGAAAGGGTGGTTGCCAATCCACTGCCATCCATTGTCAAGATCCAAAGCGTTCAGACCAATCCAGTAGTAAGTAGATATATCATTTATTAATCCTATTTATGGAAAAGAAAAATTGGTTGAATTGCATTTTGTTGCCGGGGGGGGGCGGGGCGGGTATATTTACGATGTAGGGATGGGGTGGGTTGAAACAAAAAACTCATTCCAACATTACTAGGGTTTCCCAGCTTTCCTTCTTGTGCCAAGAAGAAATTAATCAGATGAATGCTTTCAGCCAGCATGCTGGATCTAAATTAAATCGCCTTGTACTGTGTGGGAGGATACTTCAGTATTATGCCATGTAATGTCTGCATACAGTTTAGACAGCATTTCTTAACTAGCAGAAATCAAATGATACCAATCACTTCTTCAGGCATGCCTTGTTATGTCCTACCTGTCAGGTACGCTTGTTCCTGTAGATCTGTGATAGTCAGTAATTCTGCATTCTGTTGCTGACAACTTTTTCTTGCTTGGTACCATGTTAGAACTGAGAGGTAATTGATCTGGTAGAGATCCCCTGTCCATTGGTTTCTGGTCCAGAATAATTCATCACGGTCATCTGCAAACGTGAGTGTCAAATCATCAAATTATCAGTGATGAAGCTAAATCTTCCAGTGATTCATATTTGAATATTTATTAATCTCGATGCCACTTTTCAGAAGAATACCCAAAACAGTATGCAGAAGGAGGGGTGCTTATGTGATCATGGGGAGAACCACTGGCATTGTCCCTTAATCCTACAAGTGTTCCTGCATTTTGTGTTGCATCCAAGGAAGAAACCAACACATATACATACATATATAAATAACCTAGAACCCCACATGCAATCAGCGTTTTAGATCCTAGGCTAGTTTTTGTGAATTGGTTTTCTCCCTATAGAGTCAGTGAGTGGATGAACGGCGAGCCCTGCCTCACAGGCTTAAATGTCAGTGTGTAAGCACATCCTGAAAACCGCACATAAGCAATTTCAAAATGCACAGATGTAGTTACAAGGAACACAAATCTTCTGAGACATTTCCCCTCTGCTTTGATTTCCTTGCTTCAAGGAAGGAAACTGCCATTGCATGTTTGGTAAAATATCAAAATCTTTCCCCCTCTCAGTTGCTCCCTACCAAACACCTAATGTTTGGGATATAATCTGTCTGCTTCCTGTATTCAGTGACTCTCCACCACAGCTCCAGAACTCAATTTTGATCTGAATGGAACTACATCCTCCCCAACGAACAACTGCGGGCCTGATTCTGTTGGGGAGCCCTGACTTTACGGATGATTCATTTTGCTTTGACTCACAGGGGGGAAGTGCCCCCACCCATTTCTGCTGTTGTTGCAGAAACATTCCTCTAAGCAGCAATCACATGGTGGGAAAGTAAGGCCTGAAATAAAACCTTGTTAAGTGTTTACCTTTCACTGGACAGTATCCTCGTAAAGAGTCTCTATCCACATCTGCAGTTGTTCCACACCAAAGTTGTCCATGTTCATCATCCTCTCTTATGCATTGAGCATGCCATTTATTCCGATACTTGAATGGAAACACACAGGGGGCTCCAAAACCATTGCCTCTTAAGGTATACAGAGCTGAAAGAAATTGGACAGATACCGGTGAGAAAACTGGATAGATACTGGTGAGAACAGAATTAGGCAAAGCGGAAAGGATTAAGACAAAGTCCTCAATACAAGAGCTCCACGAATGCTCAGATACACACAGGCACTTTTTGTGTCTGTCAGTTTCCACCATCCATGGAGTTTTCAGCATCCCTTCCTTTGCATGCTTGGATAAACACATGGGTGCACCTTCCACTTTAACTGAAGTGAACCAATACATGATATCTCCAGGTAGGGTGGGGAAAACTTGTGGCTGAAATCCAAATGCTATCCAGTTTGGGTTATCAACATGATTTGAAGTTATGCAAGTAGCATCATGTCTATTTTCACCCCAGATGCAACATGCTTGAACTGCATAGACAAGCTGATCATCTAGAACAGATTCTCTTAATCTTACCTTCATAGCCCTTGGAACACAAACTGTCTTTCGTTCCATAGATCTTCCAGGTACTGGTGGTTGTTTTAGACAGCATAACACGGCTTTGGGGGCCACTTTCAGGATTTAAAAATAAGTCTTCCTGTTTGAGAGCAAGGAGGCTGTCATTTCTGCATTCCCATTTCTGAAGTTCACTCGTCTCATTGCAGGGGGAGAGGGTGAGTGCAACCAGGTTTGACTTGGAAGGCACTGCCAGGCATAACTTCACTGCCATGTTCAAAATCTGGTCGTCGGAAACCCACTTGAAATGTTGCCCCTCATTATCCTCATCACAGTTGACCAGGATGATGGAACGAAATTTCTGAGGTTGTATACAAAGCTTGAGGTTTTCATTATGTATCAGAAAGCTGTCACTGTCTGTAAAATTAAGAAAAATAACAGGAACACGGAGAGAATGTTTCACATACCTTCCAATATGACAACTGCTGGTAAAATGATAATACAAGGATTCAGAATAAGAGGCAATAAGATTGATGGAGAACAGAGAAATGCCTCTCATGCTAATTCTGTAGTTTATTTTAAACTATCCAACGCTGTGCCGTATTTATCAGTGGTCCATAGTATTGTTGTCATGTTTAAAATGCATTTTGTTCTTTTAAACAATCATCGTTGTAGCTGAAATTTCATTGATTTAGCTTTAACAGTGCAACTTTAGCTTCCATAAGATGCTTTAAAAGTACCGGTAAACAGTGAAAAATGCACCTAGTGCTAAGTTCACAATGGTGATGGAAGTGAAAAAGAGCTTACCTGATACCTGAAAAGCCGGCTGGATAAGGAGCAGGAGATTTAGGAGCAAAAAGGAAGACATTGGCCACAACCAAACCTACCACACTGCTCCCATGGAAATAAGACAAATCAGAGTTTGCTGCCTTTTAGGAATTCCTTGATAAATGAGTCAGGCAAAATGAAAATTTCACTTCTGTTTTTGACATTAGGAAATGCACCGTGACATGGCAAACACAAACACACACACACACACACACCATGATCTTGCTGATCTGTTAATCAGCTTCCATGGAAAAGACAGAAAAAAACATGGGTTATTGAGGCCATTTCCCTTCACTTAGCCTAGTGCAAGCCCAGCAGATTGTGGGATGAACAGTTTAAAATGTCTTCAGATTTCCCACCAGCTGTTTTAGGATTGCATGCTTAGCTCAATACTAAACTAATCAAACAACAAATGAAACGTCTTAGGAACCAACTGTAACTCGTGTAACACTGGAGAATGTAAGAGTGCCTCCAATGCCCTGTTAAAAAGCAAAGATGCTCCATAATTCAGGAACTTAGAATGAAAAGCTGGCATGGGAAGGTGAGGTCACAACACTCTCTTTCTCTCCATCATTCCTCCACTACAGCCTACCTCCAAGTCAAAACAAATCAAAACCTGGGGTTTTTTTGCAAGGACAGACATGCATGTGAAACCATAGGATGGGTGGGTGAGAGGAAGTCACTTATGGCAGGCAAATCTGATTTGGCCACTGTTATATACAATTTCATCCTAAGAACCCTGTGAGGTGGGTTACATGGAAGTACAGTGACTGACTCATGGCCGCTCCATAGCCAGGCTTCCTTGTTAGGTGGGACTGCCACATTTTTAGGTAGGACATTTTTTGTGGGTGGGTGGGGCAAATATGTTGAGCCTGATATTGCCGTCTAAAAGGAGCAGCCTGCAAGACCATTGACTGCAGGGTCTAAAATTACCAAGCTGTACCTCTGCCCTTCTCCAATCCATATAAAGAAGCTGATTGGTCTGGCAGTTGAACCTTACTTCAACACTGGCAATCGGGTGGCATCCTGCACTGCACACGACACAGCAGGTTAGTTTGACCAGCTAACCGACTTCCAAGCACTGGGATTGGTCATGGCCTTAGGATGATTAGGCAGAGGACTGATGCCATCGCCCCCAATATCTGCCATTTGAGGTGCTCCCAATATCTTCTTCACATTACCAAAAAAGCAACAACACAAAAAACCAGACTTGGAGCGAGGGAGGGAGAGCAGCTGTGTATCAAGTTGCCTTTCCCATAAGAAGGCAACCAAAGGTCTGTCTAGTCCAAAATTCTGCTGTCGGAGGGGCCAATCTCATGCCCATGGAAGTCCACAAGCAGGAAGTCCACAAGTGCAACAGTATTCTTCCACTTGTGGTCCTCAGCAACTGCATCTGATACTGTAGGTAATATTGTCATCATGACTAGAAGACACTGACAGCCTTCTTCTCCACTGATGCCCCCCCTTAGCATCTAATTCATTAGGCTCTGTTTCCTCTGGGCATCATTACACTGAGTGTTTTGGTTTTTTTCTTGTCCTCACTAGTAGCCACCAATGTGGGGCAGGGGCAAGAAACAATGCCAGGTTATGAGATTTAAAGAACCACGTGTTATAGGGAGAATGAGGGGGAAATGGGGCTGCTGTTCTCTCGTGTGCACTTGAAGTAGTGCCTTGTTCCACCCTGAGTGTTAGCTGGAAAATAAGAAACAAACGCAAAACAAAATGAGACAAAAAAGTGAAGTGAAAGTAAACTGATATTAAGAAGTTCCGTAAAATTTTTGGAACAATTATTCAAGTAACGTCTTCATTCTGGTGGCTGCTGTGATTGTCTTGGTCAGGTGACTACCAGCTAATTCAGAAGAACTAACTCAACAGATGTTGAAATGCTATGAGGGGGGAAACATGCTAGTAATTTCCAGATGTACCATAAGGGGTGTGGGTGGGTGTATTTTGATGTAAAAATAATCTACAACAGGGAGCGGTTAATGCTTCACTATGTGAGGGAATGGTGTTTGTCATCTTAAAGGAGGTAATAGGACTGCCACTATTTTGAAAAGCCAGTGCTTGACCAAATTGATTGTCACAACTATTGCATACTTGCAAATACCCACTTTCTAAGGAAGCAATTTCAGGTGGAACAACTGGAGACATACATTCCTGGATGAGACTGTTTATTGGATCCATTCCAGATAGGAAAAGAGGTAGTAGGGGAACACCTAGCTACTTTAAATGAATTCAAATATCCAGGAGAACATGTTCAGAGGGGAGTGAGGGGATATGGAGCACCTGTGTTGGGCAACAGTCGTCCTCATTTTAATGCCAAAGTTCCTCTCTTGACAATATCTGAATAATGTGAATCAAACGGAAACACACACACACACACACAGAGAGAGAGAGAGAGAGAGAGAGAGAGAGAGAGAGAGAGAGAGAATGAAAGTAATATCTGCTGTTAAGAAGCTTCCTGAAGATTTTGGAGCCATTATTCAAGTGGACCTTTTTATTTACTCCAATCCCTAGTGTCAACTGTCTTGTCAGACTATTGCCAGATAATTCAGAAAAAGACATAAATGTTATATAAACCACCCACTAGCAGTTTTTTAGAACTGTCATCAAGTGGGTTTCAAAAATATATAATAAAACTACAATGCTAAACACACTTACGTTGGAGTAAGCCCCTCTCAATACATTGCATGTGTACATAAGTGGGGTCTCTGTGTGTAAATTGTGTATGGATGCTTTGGCCCCACCCACTTTGGGCTTTGACCCCACCAACCACTGCCAGGAAGACTTCGAGAGCACGACCAACATGGCCCTCAGGGTAAATATGTTCCCCAGCAGTATTAAACAATAAGACAAAGATAAAATCAGCAAAAAAATTAAAGTCAGTACGCAATTGCATAACTAAATTATCTGTCTCTGTAGGCTTGCTAAAATAAAGTTTTTAGAAAGTGTCTAAAATATATATCAAGAATACCTGCCTAATGCCAATAGTCAGGGAGTTCCAAGACATATATGCTGCCACATTAAAAGATGGACTGCTTGTAGATGTGGAAAGAAAATTGGTCTGAAGCTGTTAAGGGGCTTTATATACCAATACAGTGGTACCTCGGGTTACATACGCTTCAGGTTACAGGCTCCGCTAACCCAGAAATAGTGCTTCAGGTTAAGAACTTTGCTTCAGGATGAGAACAGAAATCGTGCTCTGGTGGCACAGCGGCAGCAGGAGGCCCCATTAGCTAAAGTAGTGCTTCAGGTTAAGAACAGTTTCAGGTTAAGTACGGACCTCTGGAACAAATTAAGTACTTAACCTGAGGTACCACTGTAGTAAAATGCTGAATAAGGCCCAGTAACAAGTCAGAAGCCAGAGCAGATCTTTGCAGGGGTACTATTCTGCCAGACTCTTACCCCTGTTAGCAACTGTGCCGCAACATTCTGTACTAAGGATAGCTTCCAGACTGCTTTCAAGGGAAGACCCACAAATAGTGCATCACAGTAATCTAATGCTTGAAGTGCTGTGGCCAAGCCATCCCAACCAAGGCTGGCAATATGTGCCAAGCTACCTGGGATCTCCAGCGGCAAACGTGGATCCAGGAACATCTCCAGATTGCATACCTGCTCCTTCAAAGTGAGTGCTTCACCTTTAGATTGTCACTTTGCAATTGAGTCTGCCGAGATCAACCTGCTACCTGTAGCACACAACTTTTATCAGCTGAGTCTGAGGCTATGCCTGTAACACTTGCTCAAACCACACACACACACACACACACACACACACACACACCACTGTCAGCTGTAAGTCCTCAGGCCAGTAATGAAATAGAACACTTGTTCTTATCTGAGGAGTACTGTACTGTATTTCTCTTTGGGTATATGAAGATCATCAAATGGGGTTTGGTTTCCCTCTTGTGGCTGAAGGCAGGAAGACCTGAGATTCATAGAAAGGAGTTGAGACTCAGCTATATAACATTTTGAATGTGTTGTAAACTGCAATATACAATTGTGATACTAGAAGGCGAATGTGAGCTATAGCAAATTCAATCCAGAATGCGGCAGCTAGACTGGTGTCTGGGAGCGGCTGCTGAGACCATATAACACCGGTCTTGAAAGACCTACATTGGCTCCCAGTGCGTTTCCGAGCACAATTCAAAGTGTTGGTGATGACCTTTAAAGCCCTAAACAGCCTCGGTCCAGTATATCTGAAGGAGCGTCTCCTCCCCCATCGTTCTGCCCGGACACAGAGGTCCAGCTCCGAGGGCCTTCTGGAGGTTCCCTCACTGCGAGAGGCCAAGTTACAGGGAACCAGGCAGAGGGCCTTCTCAGTAGTGGCGCCCGCCCTGTGGAGCGCCCTCCCATCAGATGTCAAAGCGATAAACAACTACCTGACATTCAGAAGACATCTGAAGGCAGCCCTGTTCAGGGAAGTTTTTAATATGTGACATTTTAGTGTATTTTTCATCTTTGTTGGAAGCCGCCCAGAGTGGCTGGGGAAACCCAGCCAGATGGGCGGGGTACAAATAATAAATTATTATTATTATTATATTATTATTATAATGCAATTTTCAAAACCATTTAAAAGAAAAAGCATTTTCACAACATTTTAAACATGTGTGTAGATTCCACCTGAGTCTTCGCCTTCATTTCACTCAACACTTGGACCAGAAGAGGCAGTGGTGAAAATGAGGAAAGAGCTAAAAAAAGAGCTAAAATAGGATGCTGTGCACCTAAACAACAAAGAAAATGCAGTACTGTACAGAGCCAAGAACTTTTTATTGCTAAGTACCTGGACTGGAACCTGAGTGTTGGGCTAGAGATACTTGCTAAGTATCCTGTGAACAGAGGAGAAAAGGTAAAGGTAAAGGTAAAGGTAAAGGGACCCCTGACCATTAGGTCCAGTCGTGGCCGACTCTGGGGTTGCGGTGCTCATCTTGTTTTATTGGCCGAGGGAGCCGGCATACAGCTTCCAGGTCATGTGGCCAGCATGACTAAGCCGCTTCTGGCGAACCAGAGCAGTGCACGGAAATGCTGTTTACCTTCCCACCAGAGTGGTACCTATTTATCTACCTGCACTTTGACATGCTTTCAAACTGCTAGGTGGGCAGGAGCAGGGACCGAGCAATGGGAGCTCACCCCATCGCGGGGATTCGAACCACCAATCTTCTGATTGGCAAGTCCTAGGCTCTGTGGTTTAACCCACAGCACCACCAAGAACACTGCTAATGGTAACATACCTCCTGAATGCTGCGAAATCAACCACGCACCCATGAAATAAATTTCTCCAGCTAGTTGAAACTTTTCAAACCTCCATGCACTGAAAGAATATCCCTGTGCCATGAGAACACAGGCACTTAGGGTCCATCTGCACTATACATGTAAAGCAGTGCTATACCATTTTAAACAGTCAGGACTTCCCCCCATTTGTGAATATCCAGATACACAAATAAGCATAGCCATTTCTCCATTATTATTAATTCAGCATTTATTTGCTCTATCCATCAGCTCAGTCGTCAACTCAGGGCGGCCATTGGGCAAAATACTAGCTTTGCCTATTTTGAATACAAAGCTGCTGAATTGCCAAAAAAACCCAGCGAAACTATTGCTGCTTCTAGCATGCAAACAAAAGTTCTGAATCAGGTGGGATTTGGGCAACTATTTTGTAAAGGAAAGACCAGGTTTGGATAGAATGCTTGTGGATTTCCATATGCGGTGTTGGTGTTGTTTTCCCGAATGAAGGACAGTTTGTATTATCCTGGACTAAATGGCAGCGTGCTCATTGCACTCCATGTTCATCACCAGGTCCTTAGTGTCGCTCGTTTCAGGGGTGGAGCTGCTATTGAAATAGAGAGAGTTCTCGAAGCTGTCATCTGTGAGGACGAGCCGGCTCCTTTTCTTGTAGAAATAGTAACATGCAATGGCTGCTACCATCACAACCAGGAGAGTCACGACAATCGCAGCGGTAACTCTCCTATTGGAAGGCGCAGGAGTGTCGTCTGTCTTTCTCGGTTCTGTAATTAAAGCACAGCAGTTACAACAACAGAATGTTGGAAATTATTATTACTATTGTATTTTGAACTCGGCCATCTTCCCAGGAGCTGTGTGTGGCATTCAAGGTCCTCCCCTCCCCATGTAACCTTTACAACAACCCTGTCATGTAGGTTACACTGAGACCAAATGTCACCTATGAGCATCGTGTTAGTTTAAATTTGCTGAAATGGGAATGTTTAAAGTATATTGCCGTGGATGTTTACAGAAAGCCCTTTGAGTTTTGAGTGGTTAAATAGCTAACCCCAGTATGTTCTCTAGTAAGCTCTCATGTGGTTGGTTAACTTTGGTCACAAACTCCTTTTGTGTGCTTGAGTTCTCTGTGATGAACACAGGGAGCATAGGAAGTTGGCTGTGAGTCAGTGAGATGTTATAAATACTGCTGTGAGACAGGGCTGTGTAAAGAAGATTCTCTGAACAATGCTGAGAGAAACAGCATTAATGTTCTTTTTCTGAATGAAGAAGACAGAAAGGTCTCTCTAAAGGAATAGAGAGAGAGAGAGAGCAGTGCCACAGTTAAGGAGGTCTCTGAAATTAAACACTGAGAAAGACTGAAAGAAAATGGATTTAGTCACACAGCTGCATGGCCTATATGGAGTGCAAGGCTGGAAGAGGGAGACAGAAAAATAAAGCTTCTGATTTAAAAAACTGTGAGTGAAACCTGGATAAGCATATGTTTTGCGAATCCATATATATTATTCTTTACCATCTGTTCTGCAAGTAAAGCTTTTGAATATTTAAGGAATGTCTGGACAATAATGTATTTCCTAAAAGGGAGTGGGTCTCATAAATATCATTCCTCTGCAACACATCATGGCTGAGGAAGCATCTTAACATTGGTTCTCCTCAGTTCTTGTATGGCACTAACACAACCTCCCCCAGCCTGGCATTTGCTCAGTGTTTTGGTCTTCAGCTCTTATCATCCCTGACCTTGACCATGTTGGCTGGGGATGATGGGAGCTGTAGTCAAAAACCTCTGGATAGCACTAGGTTGGGAAAGTCCACTTTAACCACTATGCAGCACTAAGAGACTAAGAGTCACTCAGGCATAGGAATCATTAGGGCAGGGCTGGCTAATCTGTGGCCCTCAAAATGTTGAACTACCATCAACCCCTGTCAGAATGGCTAATGCTCAGGGATGATGAAAAATTTATCATTCCCTGCATATTCTAAATTAACTTATTCTTTTATTCATCTATTTTGACTATATATATTTTTGAAACTGCCATTTATTACAGTAATCCTGCCAATGTCTTTATCTGATTATAATTTGTTTGTAGATCAACCATTTCCATTCTTTTATTTAAAAAAAGTTTGCTATCTTGTTTTCTTATTCTTCTGGTAAGTTAGCTCAACAACATTTATAAAGCACAGCTCCCCCACCTCTGCAGTAGGGGATCAATAAGGGAGTCAATTCGGTGTAGGAAACAGTAGGGGACCAAATATTATTTACTTAGGTCATTTTCTATCTCCAGAATATAAGTTGGTATAAAGGATCACCATACATTTTGGCATTTCATTTTAAATTTTTTTTGAGACAAATAACCCCCCCAAACAACAACAACCAATATCAAATGCCAATCTAATTATCAACTGAAAGATATTTAAATTTTAGACAACAAGTAGAAGTGGATGAAGGGAGGCTGAAATGAAAACGTTCTATTCTGCAGGAAATATATTGGCTTTTTATATAAGATACTCAGAAGATAAATTCCACTACGGTATATCCTTAATTTCTCATTTTATTTTTTCTTTATTTTGATTTTATTTCAAAACCTTACCTTTATTTTCTGGAACCTTCTCAGTAGACACAATTTCAATAACTAAAAATTGGAAGAGAAAAACCAAATGACCATGTGTCAAACACCTTTTTATTGCATATTCTGATTCAACTGAATTATTCAGCAGGGTTTGAAATGATCTTGGGCAATGTTTTGTAAGGGTATGGGAGACTCCCTCTGGATTTAAAGCATTGGTTCAAAGCATTAAAAAATATCATCCAAGTTTGGTATAGTTTATTTCTGGAATCACTCTTAACTTCAGAAATTGCCTGTTAACTCCCACCACTCTCTCTCACCTCAGAAAGCCCCCAACATTTCCACAACCTCCTTTCCCTTCCCTTTAAACTAGTGATGGGGAACCTCTTCTGGCCATTGGGCCAGATCCTTATCTCCATGAACCCGGTGAGCCAAATCGGAGAGATGGTAGAGTTTCCCACCTGTTAATCTCCTGGCACTACTGTTTGAGCCTTTGGTTTTCTGGGGTTAAGGGAACAGTGTGGGGCTGTTTAAACGTTGAAAGCCAGAGGTTAAAAGAGCACTACAAGGCTCTTTTAACCAGCTCCACACTATTCTTTGAACCTTGTTCCAGGAGTGGGTAAGTGCTTTCCACTGAAACTAGAGTTAAAATGGGAGGAAACATTCTCCCATTTCAGCAGCAGTTTCAGTGGAAACCATTTTCCTCTCCTGGAGCAAGGTACAACATCATGATGGGTGTCATGACTTGTTCCAGCAAAGAAATGACAGGAAGCTCGCTGCAGACTCCTGGTTGTTCCTTTAATGCCACACCAGTACATACCCCACCACTGATGTAATATATGACAATAGGCGTGGGGTGAGTGGACATGTTTGGGGAAAACGCCTTGTGGGCCAAACTGAGAATGCTGGTAGACCAAGATTGGTCTGTGGTCTGGAGCTTCCTCCTCCTTCCTTAAAACTCTTACATATTGGCTCTACAAACAGGCTGAACAAGCTATGGGGGCAGTGGGGGCAGCAGCACTAGCCCCTCTGCAAAGATAGGGAAGGAGGAAAGCCCACCCTCTGTTCCCCAAGGAGAAAGGTCCCAGCAGTCCTTGGGAAATGGAATTTCCCCAAGGCCTACTGCAATGGAGATGGCACTCCTTTAGATTGCACTGTGGTCAGGAAAAGACCTCCAGTAAAAGGCAAGAATTGATGCTTTTGAATTATGGTGCTGGAGGAGACTCTTGAGAGTCTCATGGACTGCAAGAAGATCAAACCTATCCATTCTGAAGGAAATCAGCCCTGAGTGCTCACTGGAAGGACAGATCGTGAAGCTGAGGCTCTAATACTTTGGCCACCTCATGAGAAGAGAAGACTCCCTGGAAAAGACCCTGATGTTGGGAAAGATGGAGGGCACAAGGAGAAGGGGACGACAGAGGACAAGATGGTTGGACAGTGTTCTTGAAGCTACCAGCATGAGTTTGACCAAACTGCGGGAGGCAGTGGAAGACAGAAGTGCCTGGCATGCTCTGGTCCATGGGGTCACGAAGAGTCGGACACGACTAAATGACTAAACAACAACAACAACAAAAGGCAAATCTCAACCCCAACCAAGCAACCTCTTGATGTACAAGGTCTCTGAGGAAGCCGGACACTTCAGCTTCATTATAGAGTTTCAGGCATGCAGTGAACTCCCCTCACTTTTCCCTGTGGGTGCTTGCCACCTCCACTTGGTTTTTAAGAGATGGCAACTGGGTTGTGGGTGGGGGGCAAGATTGGATTTCATTCAAGATCAAAAAGAATTTGGGCCAAGGCTAAGGTTCACTGGCATCGCTTTTTGCAATGTAATGAATATTCCCCAGGAACTACTAAACAAAGTAAAGTATAATAACTGTATTACATACTTTTAGGTCTTTTGCAAATATACGCCCTGTAGGAACTGCAGTAAAAATTATTCCAAGTCCCAGATGAAGAATACATTTCCACACAGTCTTCATTAGTTTGAGGAGAAGGCTCTCCTTCGTTCCAGTTAACAAAATCCACTACGCTGTTGTCGAGCCATAACCAATTGCCTACGGTTAAGTTAGAAAATAAATGAGAGAAAGAGTTTTAGCAGGTCTGCTTCTAATATATGTTGAACAGGGTTTTCTGAACAAGGATGTGGAATTTTCACTGTGTATAATATATCGGAACTGCTGGGCATGCTCATTGAGAACTTGATTCTTAATGATGTCAATACACTAAAGTAAATGGGTGTGTGATTTTCAATTATGAGACTAAAACACGGGAGCAGGTGATTTCCTGGCCTTGTACATATCTGTGCCTGGAGGACATCATGCATGATGCAGTGCTTGGGCTGGCCACCAGATTTTGCAGATTTTTATATCACTGTGGCAAATTCAGCTGCTCCCCCCACCCCCGATCACTTTGGAGCCTCTTCCTACAGAATTCCTCAGCAGACAACTAAGCAAATATAAAAGCAAATATAAAATGAAATTGTGCTCCGTATCTGGTGACATATATGGCATCAGGTATAGGGCAGATGGGTGCGCCCTTTCTAAAATGGCCTCATGGGCCAAATGGGGAGGTATATGGAGGCTCATTAGGCCCACAGCCTGGAGGTTCTCCCACCTGGTACAGGCCTTCAGAGAGCCTAGCATAATTGGTGGTATAGTCAGTAAAAGACTTATTTAAATTGTAAACCCAAATGTCTATTTGTTCATCTTCCTTAATAACTTTCTATCTGTTTAAATTGTCAGTTAGCTAAGCAGGATATACTTCAGACTTGAATTTTTTAACAGGTTCAGCATTAAATCAATGCAATTTGTAGAATCTGATTTTCTAAAGAAAAGCTTACATTTTGGGCTGTGACCAGGATGAATGCAAATACCAGGTCATCTACCCTGGTTTCCTCATCTTTCACTTACAAAGGATGACGTGCTGGTGAAAAAGTGGAGTTTTTAAGATGGTAGAGTTAAATTTCTGTCTTCTGAATTTGGCCAGATATGATTAACATTTAGATTATTTAAGTGTATACAGTGGTACCTTGGGTTAAGTACTTAATTCGTTCCAGAGGTCTGTTCTTAACCTGAAACTGTTTTTAACCTGAAGCACCACTTTAGCTAATGGGCCTCCTGTTGTCGCCGTGCGATTTCTGTTCTCATCCTGAAGCAAAGTTCTTAACCTGAAGCACTGTTTCTGGGTTAGCGGAGTCTGTAACCTGAAGCGTCTGCAACCTGAAGGATCTGTAACCCGAGGTACCACTGTATAATAAAAACATTCACTGATTACATAAGCATACACTAAAGATTAAACAAAAAATGTACCATGTATATTTCGGAACATTCCTGTCCAAAACGTTCGCACTTTACTTTCAAGAGGTTCCACATTTTCTGCCAGAAAATGTGATTCAACTGCATCCACTACTGAAACCAGACCACCACCTGCAAAACATGAGGAAGAATTTAGGTGGTTAGAATGGCTAATTTCTAATTCTCATGCTCTGAAGACTAACTCCTGGGTGGGACTGTTACTCGGGCAAAATGAATTTTTGCAATTCAGAATGATAGATAATATTTTGACATTTAAGGAAAAAAGATCATCTCCTTCCCTATGTTTGATACTATTTATTTTTCAAACACTTGCTGACATCAAGATGGGCTGACCATGGCAGATTCTACACACGCCACTGAAGTATTCTTATTAACCCACTCACTGTGTTTTCTATGGAGTTACGTATATTCACAAACTGCTTTTTCATATTCTAATCTCTTTTATGCAAGACATACTCTCTTTCACTAAGCTGAGGTTTGCAATACCTCCATCACTTGTCTCTGGGGGAAGCTGTTGTAAACGTAAGGATGGGAAAGTTGGCAAATTAACCACAAAGCTTTGAAAGATGCCATATATACACTAAAATGTTCACCCAGCACCTGCACAAAGCACTTCAGGTTTAGAGTCTGCACTCATCGTTTTTCAGCTATCCCAACCTTCCTCTGTTGTTTTTCTCCCTACTTATCACTATTGCTGTTTGTTGGGACTCAGCCTTTACAATGGTCTTCGGAATTAAGGAATAGGCCTTAGACAGCTGCTAGAGAACAGTTAGGGCCAGAGGTGCCAGCTTGCGAGGGCAGTTGGAGCTGGGGCGGGGGGGGAGTCACAGACATGAGCACTGTGCCTCCCTCCCTAAACCAGGCAGAAGCTTCCTGGGCTTTGGGAAGGAGATACCAAGCTTTAATACTCTACTTTACTGGGAACATTTAGGGGACTAGCCTAGTCCCCCTAGTCCACTGATTGCTATTAATTCAATGTTTTTGGATACTCAGGTACATATTTCTCAGGTCAAGATATACCAAGTCCCACCTTAGGTTGAAGTTTCTGTATGTACTAGATCTCTCTCTCATTCTCTCTCTGATCAACAGAACGAAGCTTTCTAAGATGCTACAGTTTAGTGTATGATTTGCTACTAATCTTGCATTTTGTATATGCCTTTTGTTGCTAAAAGCCAACTCACTCCTAATGGAAAGGGGGAGAGTATCATGTAACTAAACAAGATGTAACGTCTTGCATCTTGCATCTATATGGAAAGGTACTTACCTAATTGTAAACAAGCTAAAGAAGCCTGAGGCCAAGATTTTTTAGATGACGTCTCAAAGTGGTAGCAGTGGCCACGGAAAGGAATCCACGGTGTCTCCAGTGATTCTGGGCACTTTCCAGGTAGTTGAGATGGCTCAGTAGGTGCCTTCACTATTTGGGGGGGGGGGGAGCAGCAATTTGTAATTCAATTAACTTTCCACCAGATTTTCTATGCTATGGCACAGATAGGTTTCTTGCATGAGGAACTTAATAGAAAGTCTGCTGGCGCAATTGAGACATCCCTATAACAGGTTATCAAAATGCCATTTTTAAATTAAACCGTTCATAGTGCACAGGTACCAATGAATTATTAGTAATTTAGTGAACTGGAAAATCCAAAAACAGTGATTCAAAAATAGAGGCAACTAACATTTTATTTCAATATCTATACTCTGTTTGGGATAGTAGACTTAAAGATAGCCGTAAATAGATTCTGAGAAGAGAAATTGGTTACCTGACAAACTCCCTCCCCCCAAAATAAACTAAGGGTACTTCCACACACTGTGTTTTAATGTTGAATTATCACTCTTTGCCTTGTAAAAAGTGAGGAGAGATTGGCATGATATTGAATAGGGGATGTACCTGCTGAAGTGTAGAAAACAATGCAGCTTACAGTAAGGTAAAGGTAAAGGACCCCTGGACGGTTAAGTCTAGTCTAAGGCGACTATGGGGTTGCGGTGCTCATCTCGCTTTCAGGTCAAGTGAGCCGGCGTTTGTCCACAGACGGCTTTCCAGGTCATGTGGCCAGCATGACTAAACCGCTTCTGGCACAACAGAACACTTTGATGGAAACCAGAGCACACAGAAGTGCCGTTTACCTTCCTGCCACAGTGGTACCTATTTATCTACTTGCACTGGCATGCTTTCAAACTGCTAGGTTGGCAGGAGCTGGGACAGAGCAACGGGAGCTCACCCCTTCACAGGGATTCAAACCTCCTGATTGGCAAGTCCAAGAGGCTCAGTGGTTTAGATCACAGCGCCACCCGCACCCCTACGCACCTTACAGTGGGAGACCAATGACTGGGCAATGCTAAAAACAAAAAACCCCAATCCCAACCCAGTATGGAAACATTCAGAGTAAGAATGGAAAAGTCACTAACTCAGCTCCTTTCCATGTTCTCTTTGAATGAGTCGTGATATTTCCCCCTCTGGCTCATGGTAATGAGCCAAGATATGACAGGCTGCTTTCCACCATGTGACATGAGCAGGAAAGACTGGGCACTCGCTTCCCCTACCCTGTCCAACCACATTCAGCCAACCTTTACCCTTGGTTTAATGTGGGAACTTCCTGGCCATTAGACTGATGTTGAACCATGCAGGAATTTTTCCCATACCAGGCCGAGACTGGACCAAGGTTTTATGGACGTGGTGGGTTCTACCCCACTGAGTGAGGTGGGAGGGCATTATTAATTTGTAAAAGTATTTATATAACACCATTCATAAAAATTATCAAAGTGGATTACAATGACATATAAGAAGCTTAAAAACATGCATCAGTTAACTATTGTGGAAAGATGTATTCTTAATCTCCTATTTAGGCCTGGCGGAATAAAAAAGTTTTCAGCAAGTGTTTAAAAGTTGAAACGGAAGGCACCTGCTGAATCTCTATTGGTGGAGTGTTCCACCATACTGGGCTGATGACACTTAAGGTGCCATTACTTGTTGTTGTCAAATAAGCCTTGCCAATTTGGGGAATGGCATGTGATGCTCCTGCAGATGGATCTCAGTGATCAAGCTGGGATATAAGGGCTCAGGAGGTCCCAAATGGGTAAGTGGGATAATCTTAAGGAATTAGCAGGTAGAAAAATGCTACAAATTGAGTCCTTTGGAAAATGGCGCAAGTTACACAGGGGTGGACCTTTCAAAATATTTTTGTTTATATAAACATATTTTGAAACCTCTGTGAAATGCAAAAGCCATGCTGTTCACTGCAAAAAGGCTAAATTATCTTGCCTGTGAGGCGATGCTTCAACGTGAAAGACAAGTAGTGAACGAGAAGTGTTGTTCTTCATTTGCTTACCTTCAGAGTGTTTACAGAGTGGGAAATAATGTTCATTGCATGATCCTGTCTTCCAGGTTCCATCCAAATCCAGATAAACACAACCAAAATTTTGTTTTGGTTCCCCTGGAGCCCATTTTGTGAACTTCATTTTGAACTTGTCAATCCATGTATATTGTCCATCGGTCTGAAAAAATTAGCATATTAGCAAAATGCATTGAGTATACAGGTTGAGACGCAGACCATTACAATGGTGTCAAGAGTCACTGCCATCCGAAGTACAGTCTCTAGGTTTGTTCTGGTTGTACATTCTATATATAGAAGGAGAAGATGAGAGGTCAGAGGACAGGAAATGCAAAGGTACAGGCAGTGATAACGACCTTTTTAACAATGACTGTTCTCAAAAAAATCCCCAGTGACTGATAATATAGAACTCCTGGCATTGGTAAGCCACTTTACACATGTAGTATGATATAAATCCATTGTGTCAATTCATCCCACAACTGATAGCATTGAATATCTTGATGTATTGCAATTCAGTGGAACATAACAGACAGTTTGGTGTCAACAAACCCTGTTCTCTGCATGTGATTCTCACTGCATGTGATATTCTGAACAGGGCTTTTGTCCTTGTAGCATAGGACAGGAAAATCTAACTGACTCAGTATATTGGAAAGTGAATTTAATATTAATCTCCTTCACCTAGGCTTCTTTTGGATTGAACTTACTTACTTTGCCAAACCTATATTAAGCATTACAAATATAGGCCATCATAAAACATCCATATATACAATTTCAAAATATATACAAATAAACAGCCATGTAAAAATATGTAACTAATGATTTTCATTGGAGTTTCTTCCTGCTAAATAGTGCCATTCATCACCCTAAGAGATACTATTGATAAAAAGTCAGCTTCCAGGTTAATATCAGAAAGATAGAATCTGATATTTTCACTGTGCCATGATGTTAGACTATTCAGGAAAGGGGATGGCATGTCTTTGTGTAGCTTGTTGTACAATGGACAGTAGAAAAGAATATGTTCTATTGTGTCCGGCACATTCAGAAAACATCTACAATGTCTATCTTTTCTGGGGATATTTAAATATCTGTCCTTGACAAAAGCTGAGGGGAAAAGGTTCAGTCGGGCTATTAATTTTGAAATATGGGACACTGTTATCTGTTGTGTTTGAATCATAAAACTTGGGGGAGCAAATTTTATTTACAGCTGACTCGTTTTGTTTTTCAATGTCCCTTAATCTGATTTGAATATTACAATACATATATTGCTCACTTTAGCATGTCAATACCAATACATTTTGCTATGTAAGAGTTGGAACCATCTGGGTTTATAAAAGTCCTTAGGTAAGTTAGAAAGCAGACTTGAAATGTTGGCTGGATTGAACTGAATGTGTATTGTAACCTATTGTCCTATTTTAATTGCATGCTGATTGAATGACCTGAGATAAACAAATAACTAGAAACAAATAGAAGCATCCATATTAAGGCCCCTTCTAGATAAATATGTGATGTACTTACCACATTAGTATTGAGGCCAATCCACACTGGGCTTTTATACTTCAGCAGCCGCAACCAGAGGAATGAGTGGGTGAAAGGGTCTAAAATGCTAGCAAGGTTAAAGCTTTGTTGTTCACAACTTTTCTGAGCATCTTTCCATGCCATTTTGCTTTCAAAGAAGAAGTAGGTATTGTTATTGTAACGGATACGATATGCTGTTGTGGGTGTTGGAAGAACAGGAGTTTTGGGGTCTGCAAAAGGGAAAGGAAAATTAAATCCAATGCAGTGTTACTTTAAAGAAAAATATATAAAGGAGAAAAATAACTTTACAGACATGGGGCACTATCCAACTAACTTGCTCCATCAATGCAGTTTTCCACTCGTGCCACAGAATGCCCCCCTTCTCTTCCCCCATGCGGCCTCTAAACCTATTCTGGGGGTTCCAGTGCAAATTTGGGGAGGATGTGAGGTACATGTGGAGAGAGGGGAGGGGACAGAATCCACTGCGCAAATGGAAATACATGCACTGACAGAGTAAGTCAGTTGGATGCTGCCCATAAGCTTGTGATGAGATGTAGATTGGATAAGTCATTGCATGGAGGTAATGGGATGGAATGGAATGGAATGGAATGCAGCGGCCACTGCTTTGACCTAGGATATTGTATGCAGAAATGTACGTAAAGAAAGGCCACAGCTCACTGGTAAATATGACTCAAACACAGAAGGTCCCAGGTTCAGTCCCTGACACCTCCAGTTAAAAGATCTCAGGCAGCTACAAGAAAAACCACCACCTGTGACCTTGAAATAGGATGCCCATAATATTTTTCTGTACGCATATTATTCAGTATACTATATCACTGAGCCAGAGGTGCAGACAATGACCATTGCCATGCCCTGAGCTATACCTTGGCAACCTCCAAGATCTGAACTCGATGTGGCAAAAAGTGCTCTAAAACTGTTCCATGTGTCCAAAGGCCACCTTGCTATCTGAGCCACTTTAAAATCATCGAATTGTAGAGTTGGAGATTACCTTCTGCAATGCCCTTTACTCAAGCACAGAGGAAACCATGAAAGCTTAATCAGAGCTTGCATGAGATTTTCTTCTAATGTAAGCAGGGGAAACAGATTAGCAGAAGTACCCACCTGTATTTGTCTGGCAAATGTAGCCCTTTTTCTCAGAACAGTGAAAATGTCTCCATTTCCCCGATTCTTGAAGAGGCCTGTTTTTCATTGCGACACAATCTTCCTATGAAAGAAGAAGAAGGAGAAACAAATCCTAGAAATAGTAGTGGGATATTCAGAGCATCTTTGATTTCTTCCCAAGCTATATAAATTTAATTGCAGAGAGCCACCAGGAGTAGAATTGGGACATTTCAGATCTGTACGCTGTTGCCCCTTATGAAACCTCTTATTTATTCCCATGCTCCAGGGTGATTCCACTAACCCAACAACCTATTCATTTTCCTTAAATGGGTCAGGCTTGGGCTTTGGCTGGCCAGGTGTCAGAATTGCCCTTGCCTTCCTAGCAGCTACCATAGGATCTTGTTTCCCTACCTACTAGATTTCCCTCTGCCACAATTCCTTCTTGGAACTCCTGCCTCAAAATACAGCTTGCAGTCTGTGATGTGTAGGGCCTGGTTTTATGGCAAAAAGTATCTGAAAAATACTGATTTTCAGTATTATATTTTTCCAGTTCAGTATTGCTGGCAATTTTGCTGTCCCTATTAACAATTAACTTACTTTGTGCTCCTCCACACTGCCTCTTTTCCCCTCACAGTATAGTTCTGACTTGAGGAGAAGCTTCTGGGAAAGGAAGTGTTGTGGGGATGATCTGGAGCAGTCTTCCAATTAACATTTGACATATTGTGCATTCATCAAATACCTACCCTCTCTGCATCGTAATTAGATGATGGGAAGCCTTTTGCCCAGTTGGTGTAACTGACTCTGCTTCCATCTGTCCAGAGGTACATCTCTTCTGAATTGATATCATTGAATCCTATCCATGCATCCGTTGGAAAATTGTTCAACTGGGAAGTAAGGAAAGCTAAGGAAGGGAAAGGAAAAGTGGAAGGAAAAGCTGACATCTCCAAAAACTGAGACACTATTCAAAACCAAACAGCCTTGAAAAACCCTGAGTTTTGGAATGAATGAAATGAAAGGGGAATGCCTTGAAAATTAAATATATATACTACTACTACTACTACTACTATTATTATTATTATTATTATTATTATTATTATTATTAGAAAACACAGAGGACTGTGAGAAATATTAAAACCACAACTGTAAGTTTTAGATTCTGCTTGAGAGAATTTCAGTGTTTCATAGCTTCTAATATTGAGCATTATTATACACTCAGACATCAATTGTATTCAGATGGTATTTTGAACAGAGGCAGACTCAAGCCTACATGCATATATATTTGGTTTGCACATGTAAAGACATGAAGGTCCTTCCACTCCCCACAAAATGGAAAAATTGTGGGAAACCCCTTCCTCTCATTTTTTGGTTTTTCAACTTTTCAGAAACAAATGGGGGAAGTGTCCCGTCCCCCCCAAACACACCTGGGGGAAACTCATGGTTCCCCCCCCTCCTGCTCCCCTTCCCAGGTGTCTCCATCCCTACATGAAGAAAAGAGCTTTGGAGTTTCCATTTTTGGCTTGTTGAAATTGTTGCTTTCCATTCCCAGGTCCCTGCAAACAACAGTGTTTACAATGTTTGTGCAAACAATATTTGCCTCAGGATCTTAAAGCAGGATCAAGCGGTGATTTGGGATCCAAGCTCACAGGCAAAGTATGGTTTGCCATTATGTCTAATTGAAGTAATGGGCAGGTGCCCATGCTGCCAAAAACATTTTTGTAGGCTTTATTGTATCATTGTTGCGTTATACAATTCACATTTTGTTTTGTAATCAATAGAAGTTGAGTATCAGTATACGATAATACCATTACAGCCTTTCATTGCATACTGAAAGAGATGGGTGTGCAGACTGATGGCACATTAGTTCCAGAAAATATAAAACTGAAGTAATATTTTGCGAGTATTACTTGTGCTTGCATCTATAGATGCAAATGTGGAGTACCTTGAACCCTTTCACTAGATATGGTAGCCAGGTTTCCTCGTAAGCCTTTGCAAACTGTTCGTGCAGAATCCCAATTGTTTCGGTCTTCATCTGCCAACCCAAATACTTTGTAGCACTAAAAAGTTGAAGAGAGAATGATTAAAAAAGAAAGAAATCTGAGTATAACCTAGGACTAGGTAGGATTGTCATCTTTGAACCCAGAAAACAGACATTGGCATTTAATTCTCCCTTTTCTTTAAAGCTGTGTCCTTTTTTGCACTTGAAATATGAACATTTTGAAATGCTTTCAGTTGCTTTCCTCCCCTACCCCTCAAGCTAGTGAACCAACCATAAGAGTTGGTTCAGATGTCATGCTAAGCCACTGCCTGGCACATGAATAGGCCCTCTGTTCACATGCTCCATCCTTCCATTTGTAACTTTATGGTCTCAGCCAACCATAGTTTGCCATTACTTCCAAATCAGCCAACTGGCCCCAACAAACCAGCATTAGAATCAAACTATGGCTTTATGTTACATCTGAATTAAGGGTATGTTTACATTACTGCTGGAAAAGTAAGATCTGAAAACACCCAGAAATATTTGTAAGAAGAACCTTCCCAAAACTCAATATGGAATTTGTTTTTTTTATTAAACTCTTTATTAAGCATTTTCTTTTTCAAAATAATTGGTGAAATTAAGTTAATTGTACCACAACTGTGGTTACCTTAAACTATTTGTGATAAGTTATTGAACCTCATCTTAGCTCAAGCATGCAAATACTATGTCAGCTTCAGATATTTAAGAATCCCAGATTTTTCTCTGCTAGGCTGTTTTCCTCAACACAATAAGTCAGCAAATTAACCTCTGATTTCTTTTGTACACTGTAGCTATTACAACTCAAACTTTAGACATTGTCAAACGGGTAAAGACGGAAACGACGATTCACAGGTGACATCACTTTCAGTGCAGGACTGTCAATAGCAAGTAGTATCTAAAATTTCATGCAGAGCCAATCTGTTGCCATCCTTGTGCTGTGAAAGGCACAACATTCTCACATGCTTCTCTATTAACACAGAAGGTTGGAAGTTGCCTTAAAAGGTAAAGGTAAAGGACCCCGGACAGTTCAGTCGCAGACGACCCTTGGGTTGTGGCGCTCATCTCGCTTTACAGGCCAAGGGAGCCAGTGTTTGTCTGCAGACAGTTTTTCCGGGTCATGTGGCGCAACAGAACACTGAAACCAGAGCAGCACACGGAAGTGCTGTTTACCTTCCCGCCGGAGTGGTACCTATTTATCTACTTGCACTTCTATGAGCTTTCGAACTGCTAGGTTGGCAGGAGCAGGGTCCGAGCAACGGGAGCACACCCCTTCATGGGGATTCAAACCACCAACCTTATGATTAGCAAGCCCAAAAGGCTCAGTGGTTTAGACCATAGCACCACCCATGTCCCATAGGAAGTTGCCTTATAACAAGTCAAACCACTGGTCTGCCTAGCTCAGTATTGTGGCTGCTGACTGCCAGCGACTCTTCAAGGTTTCAGGGAAGATTCTTTCTCAGTCCAACCTTGGGAACACTAGGAATTGAACTTGGGACCTCTTCCACACAAAGCATACCACTGTGCTAAAGCCCTTCCCTGGTAAATTTATATAAATTTATAGAGAGATAAGAGGGGGGAGGGAATTATTAATATTACAGACACAAGGCCTCTTTTTATTGTGCATTCCAGATGATTTGTGCTCATAATGCTGTAGAGACTGTGACACATGATGCTGCTTTCAAACTTTTCAGCACTCACACTGCTTTGTTTCCAATTAGCACACATCCTATTGAAATCCCATACCCTTTTTCTTTTTTACCACAAATGTCCTGCTTCATTTCTGTCCCACTTCTCTTGTTCTATTGCAACTCCCGGCAACAATAATGTTGTAGCGCTGGGGAAGCACCACAGAAACAACTGAAGCAGAATGAAGCCACCACTCATGCACAATTAGAGTGTCAATAACATGTTGGACCACATACCCACAACACCAATCTGGAAGTGCCCCAAACAAATGATACACAGTGCAGAATGGAAAGTACCAGATAAATGAGATCCGTGCTCATTTTGATCATGACCAGCTGTATGAGCAGAGCTGCATTATGATGGGGGTCTGCCAATACACATTTTGAATATACAAAAAATAAAAACAGACAAAGCCATGTGGGACAGTATTGTACATATTTATAGCTGTTTCCCAGTGTTCCTTTGAAACAAGAACATTATAATGGTACCTTGTTTTCAAATGAAAGCCATGATTCTGGACATCCTCCCAGAACAGAAGGGGCTGTAGGAGCAACTGTTGCATTGATTGAACTGTTGTGTCTTTCACATATGAAAGGATTGGGGTGGCCACAGTTTATATCATTCCAAAGTCCTAAACAAGAAGGAATAAGTGATCTGCCATAAAAGTTAAACTGTGCATAGCATTTAGGAATACCGTTCACCCTGTACAAATAAGATGCCTTATTATTTTTCCTGGAAATTTCATGTGCACAATGTGTTGCCACAAGAATAAAATGTCAACAATCGGCAGACTACCCACCTGTCCTTCTGTAAATGACCACACAGTTTTCATCGTTGTTTGCAAAGTTGGGTTCATGCGGTGCCCAGGCTAAATACTGCACAGGGGTTCCGTCCATCCAGCTTAAAGACAAATTATTCGGTTATCTTGATTTGTTTTCAACATGGCTTAAGGTGCAAGGGAAATTCAAGGGTAATCTTTAGGGAGCGGGGAACCAATAGCATCTTCGCAATAATGACTGCATCTTAAAAATCCAAGCTGCGGCCCTGAGAGCTGAACTAGATAAGAAGGAAAAACCCAGTGTTTGATGAAGATTCCTTGTCGAAAAAATATAAAACAGGATTGCGGATTCCTGTGAAGGCAGCTCAGGGGTTGGTGTGGATGTGAATCCTTCCTCTGCTTGCAACCTCTTCCCTATCTGCTTCCATCATAAATTTGTATTTCAGTTCCACTAAGCAGCCCAAATATGACCTAGTTTGGAGTTTGAGGGCTGGGTGTCATCAGGATGTGAATTCCATGTTAACTTCCTTTAACCTGCCCATGAGTCAGCTTCACTGGATCAGTGGTGGACTTTGGGCTTTAATATTTCAGCGGTGCCTTGTGCAAGGCCAAAATTCACCCCCCTTCCATTGTTCATCATTTTTGCTGCACCCCCTGCAGCACCCTCTCGGCTTTGCACCCAGTACAAGTGAATGGATCATGCTCCCCTAAATCTGCCTCTGGCTGGAACTAGAACCTTAATTCTAGTATTCTAAAAAGAGAGGCAGAAGGACTTCCCTCTACTTTTCTTCTACATCATTTTATAAACCTTGATCTTGCACCCCCTCAATTCCATGCCCTTTTCAAAACTAGAAAGCCCTGCATGTTATACAGTGGTACCTCGGGTTACATATGCTTCAGGTTACAAACGCTTCAGGTTACAGACTCCACTAACCCAGAAATAGTGCTTCAGGTTAAGAACTTTGCTTCAGGATGAGAACAGAAATCGTGCTCTGGCAGTGCAGCAGGAGACCCCATTAGCTAAAGTGGTGCTTCAGTTTAAGAACAGTTTCAAGTTAAGAACGGACCTCCGGAACAAATTAAGTACTTAACCCGAGGTACCACTGTATCTGTGTTTGCACCATACATTTAAAGCACATTCAAAGCATATACCCCTAAACACAAAACTTTCAGTTTACCACTTACACAGCTACCCTTCCCAGCTACAGTTCCCAGGATAGGGAAGAAGGTTACTTTAAATGTATACAGCATACACATTATATACATCCCCACTAAGCTGCTGCAGCCTTTTTCCAGCTCTGCAATATGTGTGCACGTGCGCAGAGAAGTTACAGAATATACTGTATTGGGCTTGATTCTCTATATATTACTACAATGGTACCTCGGGTTAAGTACTTAATTCGTTCCGGAGGTCCGTTCTTAACCTGAAACTGTTCTTAACCTGAAGCACCACTTTAGCTATTGGGGTCTCCTGCTGCTGCTGCACCGCCGGAGCACGATTTCTGTTCTCATTCTGAAGCTAAGTTCTTAACCCGAGGTACTATTTCTGGGTTAGCGGAGTCTGTAACCTGAAGCGTATGTAACCCGAAGTACCACTGTAAGCATATTTATCTAGTGTTAATAAATTGAGTCACATGATAAGCTCCAATGTTTTCTGTTTACTTACCTGACATCTTTATCAAGGCTCAGTTTTAAGCCAATGTAGTAAGCGTTGGTCCAGTCGTTTTTTGAGATCTAAAGCATGAAGATGAAAATGCTATGTCTGAGGCAAACACTAAGTTTTTAGACAACAAATGGCCATTGTAAATGTAATCCCTTCAAAAACACATCGAGAATAACTAAAGTCCCTAGCTACCCAGTTAACTGGGCCTTCTGAAATTTATTTAAAACAGTGAAAAGAAAAGAAATTTATTATTCCAGGTCTCCTTCTATTGGATTGAACCCTGTGGAGGCCTCTAGGCAGTCAAAACCTTGGGGGGCCTTGTAAAATACCTCCTAACATGTTTTTGATTTTTAGAGCTAAATCAAGCAAGCACCTTCACTGTTCTCTTTTCAGTGCGTGCTTAAAACATTCTTGTTTAGACAAGCCTACCCAAATACTTAGAAAGCTGAGGAAATTTTAATCTGTTTTAAGTATTTAAACTTTTGTATGTTTGAAAGTACAGTTGTGAATTTTTCTTGATTTTACTGTTTCATCTTTCATAAACTGTTTTGAGGTTTCTTACAAATCAAGCGGTGCATGAATCTTACAAAATAAATAAATACATAATAAAATAAAATAAAATAAAATAAAATAAAATAAAATAAAATAAAATAAAATAAAATAAAGGTGTGTAATTTAAATGGCAAATTGCTGTTACTCGGGGATAACAACATGAAAGGGAACAAAAGGTATGCCAAATTTCTAGAGCCAAATTTCTAGAGCAAGTGTTTCACGAAATGAAATTTCTGAAAAGGCATAGTCTTTTATAACAAAGAATGCTTACTACTCTGAAGTATTTATTTGAGGAAATAATAAACTAGCGCCTTACATATTTTGTTAAGAATCTTCTTTCTGTGTAGCTTTCGATGACTGCAAGATCTCCAAAGTTCTTCTTGCAAAACTCACGTCCTGTTTCCATAGGAGCAGTGTAAGTGCTGAAATAATACTGCTTGTCTCCATTGATGAGCCATCCATCACTGCTATATTGAAATTCTGCGAGAGAGGTGGTATGGATTAGGGGGGGGCATGCATCGCTAACCACCCCTACCTGGGTCACTTCCTGCATCAGATCTGGGCTTTGAATAAACTTCTTAAAGCAATAGAGCACAGTAGAGTAGAGCAATGAAGGGGTGCATGAAAATTATCTGAGTAGGTCAGATCCATAGATGCCTGCCCCATCACGTCTAGTTTTGGACTCTGAGCAACTGATGTGGAAGAAGCTGTGCTTGATAACCTTATTCCTGAAGTGCAGCTCTCAAAGAAATTGGAAACCTCCATCTGCCTGGGTGGGAACGGCAACACTCACTTAGCTTCAATCCCTAGTTATTGACATGACATGATTTCTTCAAAGGAAGCAATGCAAACTTACTTGGTAGAGGTGGTTCTGTTGGTTCAGGCTTTGGTTCTTCTCCTGGGGGGAAAAATGTGATCCACACATGCATTATCCTATTAAAACCAATAATTAAGCAATGCCTCGGGGTGATCAAGGCAGCAGGAGCCCCTGTGCTGGTGGAGTTTGGTGAAGAAGAAGTTCAACAATATCTTTTTTAAAAAATATATTCTTAGTTTTTAATTTAACTATTTGTACACATATTCCATTTGTTCTTCAAAACATGTTATCTTATTCACAAATGCAAACCAAAATAAATCAGTATTTCCTCACATATGAGTTCCCTCCACCTCCTTGCGACTCCTTACTTCTTCCTTATCTTTTAACTGTGTTTTTTCCCCTTAGTTCACTTCTGTTACATAAAATATACATTATCTATCTATTATTTACTTTGCAAAATTTAGTCAAAACACATCAAAGATTTTGTTTGAGAACAATGTTTTTCCAAGTACTCTTTGAAGCAGTCCCACTCCTTTTTAAACCTTTGGTTTGGTTGATTCCTGATCACCTCTGTCATTTTTTGCTAATTCCAAATATTCGCACAATTTAATTTGCCGTTTTTCCTTCGTTGGTGTCCTATCCCCCTTCCAATTTTTAGCAACCAGCATTCTCGCTGCTGTTGTAGCATATAATAACACCCTCCTCTTATCAATTGAGATATCAATTTTCAGAATGCTCAGAAGAAAGACTTACGGTTTTTCCACAAATGTTTGTCTGAACATTTTTTTTTAATTCATCGTAGACAATACCCCCCCCCCTTTTAAAATTTTATCACAACCCCACCACATATGGTACATTGTTCCTTCCACTTGCTTATACCCCCAGCATACATTTGAATTTGTTTTGTATATTTTAGCCAATTGGGAAGTTCAACAATATCATCCAGCATGTTGAACTGGGGGTTAGGATTGCTCTGCCCAATTCCCACATTATTTCCAAGAGGCATTTTAATATTATTAAGTTGAATTTGGATTTCTGTGTCACTCATATTTCAAAAGGATCTCATTTTGTAACAAAAATAATAATAGAATGACTCTTCACAATGGATTTTGAATTTGACAAATGGTGCCAAAGAAAAAAATGGCATAACTTTTTTGTATAAAAAATTGAAGTTCACAGCGATCCCTGTGAAGGTGGCTACATAATATGTTCAGGCAGAGTGGGGAATTTGATAGGTTTGATAGATTGCATGCAATAACTGAAAATGTGAAAACTGGTGATCATATTGTAAGGTAGTGGTCAAACTATTGGGTTTTATTCTTTTGCAACTTTTTTTAGCACACCCGCTTACACTTAATTTCTCCCTAATGCATTCACCTTCCTCTAGTTTGGAACAGTGGTCAGAGGATGCTTCAAGGTGGTCTGTTTATTGAGATTTGTTTGAAAGGTAGGTTGGATGGCATTTGCTATTTCATGAGCATTTATTTGTTGGTTAAGGTTGCATCAAAGCAACCTTAACCAACGGAAGCAAAAAGCAAGTCATCTTGCTAGAGCTAAAATGGAAGTCTGCGAAAGTTGATAGAATTTCAATCAAAATTTTGAATTTAGAGTTTGGCTTCTAACTCCGAAATTCATGAGGATTCCAACAAAAGGGGGAAAGAAACTTTTGACTAGCTCAGTGGAGCAGGATTACCACCAGATATGCAACATGACCAATACCTTTTTTTTTTTAAAAGGATTTCAGTACAATTAGGGCATTCCTTGGAGAAAAATTATCCAAAGGTTATTCACTAGCAATGTAACCAATATTTCTTTTGTCTCTGATCAATCAAGACTCAGGGCTGATTCCACTCGCTTTGCTGCTGACTGTATTTCAACTCTGCTGACGCCTGGTATGAAGTATTTATGGCAGCTTTCACACCATAAACAGCCACAGATTTATTATTGTCCACATCTTTGAGATATGTGTGTGTGTGTGTGTGTGTGTGTGTGTGTTGAATTAATCAGAATGCTGATTTGTTTTAAAAACATTTTTAGTATTTATTTATTTTTAAATACCGTAGTATCACAAGCAATCTTCTGGTGACGTTACAGCTTAATAAGGCAAGAAATCTTACCTTTTTTAATCTGACAAATCCAGTTGTACAAGTCCTCACAGTGTATATCATTCCAGCGCATCCGATAATTTGCATTCAACTCTCCACAGTGCTCAATTTCATTGTAGTTATTGGGCTCTCCATACTCCCAGTTTGTATATCCAAGCTGAGGAGAAATAAGTTTGTTACATTGCTTGTCTGGAAATAAGGTGGTTTCATTTTAATGAAGGGTGCCTTCACACAGCAGGTTATTGCATACTCAGCACTGATCAGGCATGCAAATTCTTTCGCAGTGTCCACACTGCATTGTCCTCATCAAAAATACCTTAGTTTTCTGTTTGTTTAATTTAAATCCCGCCACCCGACCAAAATCTTGAATCAATTGTAATACTCTTTTCGTACTAGATTCTGGCTCCTGCAGGGTCAAAACTAGGTCATCTGCGAAAGCTTTAAGTTTATATTGTTTCTCTCCGACCTGAATTCCTTCCACCAACCGGTCCCCTCTAATCATATTCAAGAGCACCTCCAGAACCGAAATAAATAGCAAAGGGGAAATAGGGCAGCCTTGTCGTGTTCCTTTTTCAATTTTAAACTCTTCTGTAACCACATTGTTGACTATCAATTTAGCCTTTTGCTCTGAATATATTGCATCAATCCCATTCTCAAAACCCCGTCCCACTCCCATTTCTTTTAAATTTCCCTTCATAAATTTCCAGGAAATATTGTCAAAGGCCTTCTCCGCATCTATAAAAATTAACACTGCTTTGTATTTATATCTGTTTGCAAAAGTTCCAAGATGTCAATAATGTTCCTTGTATTAGCAAACAAGTGTCTACCTGGGAGAAAGCCTGCCTGGTCCTTGTGAATTACTTCATTTAAAACTTTTTTAAGTCTACTTGCCAAAATGTATGCAAATATTTTGTAATCCACATTTAAAAGAGAGATGGGACGATAGTTCTTAAGTTGTGTCTTTTCAGCTTCCGATTTTGGTATCAATGTGATAAAGGCTTCCTTCCACGATTCCGGCGCCCTCTTCCCCTCCATAATTTCATTGCTAACCTCCATCAGTGGTTGTATCAAATAGTCTTTTAATGTCTTATAATACTTGGAGGTCAGCCCATCTGGCCCTGGAGATTTGCCCATTTGCATATTCTGAATGGCTTGTTCAATCTCTTGTCGTGTTATTTTGCAGTTCAGGATTGATCTATTTTCTTGTGACAATTTTGGTAGCCCATTTTTTTCCAGAAATTGTTTAATCTCGACCTCGTCTTGCGGCCCTTGAGTGTATATTTTTTTGAAGTATCTCTGGAAGCACTTTCTAATATCCACAGGGTTCTGAATATTCCTTCCTTCAATCTCTAAATTTGTAACTGTATTTAGTTTTTGTCTCCTCTTCAGCTGCCAAGCTAGCAGTTTTCCACATTTATTCGCCGATTCAAAAGTTTTTTGTTTCATTAATTTAATCTTCCACTCTATTTCCTGATTTATCAATTTAGAATATTGGGCTTGATGAAGTTTAATTTCTTTCAGAGTCGGCTGTGACTTCGGATTTGATCTTAACTTCTTCTCTAATTCTTTAATTTTCTCCAAGATTTTGTCTTTCCTCTCATTTTGTATCCTTTTCTTTACAGCATTCTGTTGAATCAGGAACCCCCGCATCACAGCCTTACTTGCATCCCAGATGATTCTTTTTTCCACCGTAGTGTTCAAATTTATCTCAAAATAATCTTTCAAAACTTTTTGGGCCTTCTTAATAATCTCCTGATCTCTAAACAAATTGTCATTCATCTTCCATCTAAAGGAGCCGGTTGGTAGTAGTGTCATGTCCATCTTTAGTGCATTATGGTCGGAGGAGATCTTTGGGCAGATTTCCACCTTTCTAACCTTAGGTGCCAGACCTCTAGATATCCATATTTGGTCGATTCTTGTCCAAGTCAGCTGGGCTTCAGAGAAGAATGTTCCCTCTCTTCCCAAGGGGTTCTTCGTTCTCCAAATGTCAATCAAGTCCATATTGTCAGTCATTTCAAAAAAAGTCTTTGGTAGTCTGCCATCTTTTGTAACATTTTGGCTTTGTGACTTATCCATGTTAGTTGATACGACCCCATTCATATCTCCCATCATAATGATGTTATCATAGTCCAGATAATCCAGCATAGTCTCATGCAGCTTCTTGTAAAATTCTGATTTCCCCTCGTTTGGTGCGTAAATTCCTAATATCAAGATCTTCTCTCCTTGATGTTGTATCTCAATTGCTAAAATTCTTCCATATTCATCTTTAAATAAAAGTTTAGGTGACAGGCTCTCTTTTGCATATATCACCACCCCTCTCTTCTTTACTCTATCCGAAGATATAAATTCCTGGCCAAGTCTTTTATTTATTAACACTTTTCTGTGGAGCCTAATCACGTGAGTTTCTTGTAGGCAAATAATATCCAATTGTTCCTTTTTTAATATGTGGAAAATTTTCCTCCTTTTTTCCGGAATATTACAGCCATTTATATTCCAGCTCAAAAGTTGCAGAGACATCCTGAATAAATCTGGTTATTTTCCTGGGGGTGGTGTCTTATTCGCTGGATCTTCCGGTTCCAAGGGTGCAGGTACCGCTGGTGCTCCAGGCCCAGAGGGTGATTCAATTCCTTTTTGAAGGTCCTCTCCGTATGCAGTCAAAAATTTATCTCTATCTTCCAATGTTCTGATTTTGACCTTCTTCCCTCTAAAAGTGAAGGATAATCCTTGGGGGAACTCCCACCTGAAGATAATTGAATTGCTCCTCAACAATCTAACCAATTCGAGGTAGCCAGATCTAAGGTCCAGCAGTTGTTTAGGAATATCCTTCTAAATTTCAATTCTTTTGTCCGAAATGTCCAGTGACTTTCCGTAGTGTAGGCCCAAAATCTTATCCCTTTCCTCCTTTGATCTCAATATTATCAAACAGTCTCTGGGTTTCTCTTTCTTTATAAGTCTTCCAAGCCTAAAAGCTGATATGATTTTAAAGTCCTTTTCCTCTAAGTTCCAAAACTTGGAAAGTTCTTTAGTCAAAAACTCAGCTAAGTTGCCTTCTTCCACTTCTGGTATCGACCTTATCCTTAAGTTACTCTCCCGATTCCGCAGTTCTGTCATAGAAAGATAAGTCTGATGTTCATCTACTTGTTTACAGAGTGGTCTTACCTCTTGTTCCAAAATTCCAAGTCTTTGACTAGTATCCTCAGCCAATTTCCGATTTTCTGCTATGGCCCCCGTCAATTCTCCAATTGCTTGTGCATTCTGTGATACTTGTCCAGTTAGTCTATTTAAACATTCTGTGTTTTGATCAATTTTAGCTGTTTGCTCATCAGCTTTCTTATCCAAAGATTCCACTCTCTTATCCAGAGATTCCAATTTTTCATAAATTTTCTCTAAAATAGAAGCAGTTGCTCCTGAGGCCATATCTTCCAATTGTAATTGCTCAATTTCTTCCTCCCCTGCTTTTGGCAGAGAAGCAACTTTTTCCTCTGAAGGCAAAGTAGGTACAGATGATCTACGTGCCTGGGAAGCTGCGGTTAAAGTTGTTAAAGTTGTTTGTCTGGTTCTTGGTCCCTTTTTTCTAGCGCCACTCATTCCAGAGTTATCTAAGAGTCAAGGTCAAGCTGAGTTGTTCCCATGAGAAAACAACAGCCCAGATGGTAACAGTCAAGCAGGAGGCCGGGAAAAGGAAAGTAAAATAATGTCACTGCTGTAAATCCAAAATCCTCTAGGGGGAGCTTAAAATGTCTTTAGGGAAGAGATCAATTCTAGTAAAATTGTTAAAATCAAGTTTTAAGTCCAGGAACTTTCAATAACAGGTTTTAAGCAGAGTTAGTATTAGCACCACATTGTTTCAAACAGAGCATACTGGTATTTCAGATGATGCTTCAAAGTAGCAAGTCCAAACTCCCTCAGATTGTTGCAATTTTTGATTCAAAGTAACCAAATCTGCAAACTGACAGCTCAGTTACTCAGGCAGCTCCAGCACCTGGGTTTCTTACTCAAATTATATTTCCAAATAGAAGAAAGGTATCACGATGCAAGTATAGAACATAAGATCAAATGCTTAGAATCCTTATTCGCTTACAGAAAAAGTTCAGTGGTTGCTCAGATCAATTAGGTTAAAAGTTCTTTCTTTACCTCCACTCCTCCAGCTCTTTGCTTTGAAGTTCAATGACAGCAGAAGACGGACTTCCTGTTTTTCGTCGTTCCGCTTTCAGCCAAATTCAATAGATTTTAGTCTCCAATTTAATAAAGTCCTTCTTTACTCACGGGTTGTTGCTTTTCCACATCAGAAAGTTTCAGGAAAAAAGGTCAGCGCTCACCGGCAGCAGCAGCGCGGCTTCACTCCGTAGCTTGCGAAACGACCCACAGCGCTGCTACCCCCTCCCCGTTCCGGAGCCCCTTACGGGGTTCCTTCAACGTTTCAGGGGTTGCTTCCAGCTCCCGCCGGGTCCCGAGACCACAGGCTTTTACTGCCTGTGGGTTTCCGAAGTGGGTCTCCGCTTCGCCGTAGCGGACGACCCGTTTCCCACGGAGCTTCCCCTTCACCGAAGGAAGAGGACCGCCATTGCTGTTCGCGCCGCCTCCGGAAGTCCTGGTCAGGGTTCAGTTTGACTCCCCTTTCCCCCATAAGAACTTGCATGAAAGTGGCCTCCCAACTTTTCGCACAAGCTCATATAAGTTCAGCACAAACAGCAGGGCCTGGTGAGCATTGAAAGTCTAGGATGATTCTAGGATGTATTTTAATTGATTGCTTGATTTTATCTTGATGTGTTACATTATTGATGTTAGCTGCTCTGAGCCTGGTTTTGGCTGGGGAGGGTGGGGTATAAATTTATTTATTTATTTATAGTTGTTGTTGTTGTTGTTGTTGTTGTTGTTATTGTTGTTGTTGTTGTTGTTGTTGTTGTTGTTGTTGTTGTTATCTCCCCCCCATTTTAATATGTATTTACAGTGCAGGGGGTTACACAGCAGATGGAAATGTTAAATCCAGATGAAGTAGGAAATTAATATGGGATGGCATTTTGTACAGATGATGCAATGTAAACGCTGTGCAGAACCTG
Organism: Podarcis cretensis; assembly: GCF_951804945.1. Taxonomy (NCBI): domain Eukaryota; kingdom Metazoa; phylum Chordata; class Lepidosauria; order Squamata; family Lacertidae; genus Podarcis; species Podarcis cretensis. The sequence goes on from NC_137181.1 coordinate 25,077,721, forward strand.
CACAACAGAAGCAGCACTAAGTCTGCAATAAAAAGCCATGTAAAAATGCCTATTATTATTATTATTATTATTATTATTATTATTACCCCACCCATCTGGCTGAGTTGCCCCAGCTCTCTGGGCATCTTCCAACACATAAAAACACAATAAAACATCAAACAATAAAAACTTTCCGATAAAGGGCTGCCTTCAGATGTCTTCTAAAAGTTGTATAGTTGTTTATCTCCTTGGCTGGATTTATACTCACTCTTTAAGCATTCTAGAATGATGTTTTTGATATCATTCTAAAACATAAATACATCCTACTCTTCCTTTTCTACAAGGTCTACCCACTTATTTCACACGGGGAGAACTCTCAGTGTCCTCTGGTGTATCAACTTAATAATGCATTGTTGATGTCTTAAAATAACATCATATGGCTATATGATTATCATAATTATCCTTAAAAACCACAAGTATAGACGAGTCCCTTGACATCTAATAGCAGGGTGTTCTACAGGGCGGGTGCCACTACCAATAAGGCCCTCTGCCTAGTTCCCTGTAACTCCTTGCAAACTTCTCCTAATGGAACTGCCATAAGGCCCTTGGAGCTGTATCTCAGTGTCCACGCTGGTGGGGGATGGAGACACTCCTTTGGGCATTTAGCATTTTGCAGTATTTGGTTTCAAAACTTTATTTTTAGCATAATTTTCAGGCTCTGTATGTTCATTTGCTTCTCTTGGTTTTTGGCACGTAAGTAGTAAAATTGGAACCACAATATTTTAAAAACAGTGCAAGTCACTCACTGGCGAGCCATCGCTCCACGAAAATCCTTCAGTTGGACTTTGTAAATTTAAGCCTAGCCAGAAATGTGAAGAGCTGAATCCTTGGTCCCTAAGATATCACACAAACATAAGGAGACTTGGGTAAATAGACATGTTGCTTTATGAAATCACTTTTAAACTAACCCAACTATGTTAGCTTGTAATTGTAATGCTTAGTTTCCAACTAAGCTTCTTGGCTTGTCTTTGAAATAAGATTCACTTTATGCAGCTCAGTATTCCGCCTCAAAGACCATCTGCTTATTACGACATATGTTATTTGTCACAGAGTGTGTTGTTTGCTATTTTTCCAATAGTCAAGTCGTCTACTGGTCTTATTTCTGTCAGATCAATACATTTCCCATCTGAGGCAGAACCACAAATATTTCCCCTTGCCTGCTCTCTGCCCAAATCGAGGTGCATAATGCCCAAGATGAGTCACGTTGTTTAGGCACCTTGATGCAGAAAATCCCACAAACACAAATCTCCCCTCCTTGACTAAAATCTACAGTTATAGTTACATTGAATAACTAACAATTCACCCAATGGCACCCAAAATCAGCTGATTGGAAGGACTTCCCTCATTTGTGGATTCACACAAAACGGTACTGCACAAGGGACTAAATGGCTATTTCCATCTTCTTATATGTAACATCCACACCAGTTTACTCCCCACAGGTCTACAACCATCAGCATCCTTAGCAAACTGCATTTCCCAGGATTCTTGGGGGGGGGGGAGCCACGACTGTTAAAGTGGTACAAGGGTGCTTTAAATGTGGGTGTGAAATAGCTATGATAACATGGATAAATCAATTTACTCACGACAAATAGCGCTGCAGAGAACGTTCCTCTTGTGAGCTACTAATGGAGGCCAGCTCACCTCCCATGGCTCTACAAAAACTCTGAGAATCTGCCCACGATTTTTTATCATCACTCCTCATGAAAGCCTAATGATGATATATTATTTTAGTTAGGCACAATAAGATCTGCACATGACAAAAGTAAGAAACATTGCTTCATAATAAGGGAAGTTATAAATTATGTTCATTATAACAAAATAAATGTAATATAATTTAGATATTTTCAGTTCAGCTCAGCCAGTGCTTTTCTTCTAGAAAAAAAATGGTGATGGAACTGTGTACCCTTGAGTACCCTCAGAAAAAGAACCACTGAGTTCAGCTAACGTATTGTTATCATCATCTCTCTTAAACCAAGTCAGATGATTGGTTCACCTAGCCTATTATTATCTATTCCAGCTGGCTGCTGCTTTCCAAGACCTCAGACAAGTCTCTTTCCCTCTAACCTTGGAAGCTAGAACCTTGTGCATGCAGAACAGATGCTCTATCTTCAAGTTATCTATGGTACTTCAGCTATATCTGGAGTGAGAAAGGAGGACCACCTGTGTTACTGAGCTAGTCCAAACTTCACTTGCAATTTCTCAGGTATTTTCCCTCCAAATTGTATCCAAGCTTTTGCTCTATACATTCTTTAATAGCCCCATGGCAAAGTTGCCAGGCACAACCTTTCGTTAGGGAAACTACAGGTGCTATGTATATCCGTAAATGAACACAATTGTTACAAAATGACAATAAGCCTTCAGTGACCTCTTTCCTAAGTGCTGTATCTCTGGACTCTCCCACTGCTTGGAAAAGTGGGAAGAACATAAGGATGAGGGAACACAACATGTTTTTAACAAACGTTTCCTGTGCTAACTACAAAGACAAATAGATGTAAACAAATGGCAGTACATATTTGGTAAGATTCATTAAAAAAAACCTTGCAATTGAATGTCATACTTTGAAGCACAAGTTCCTACTGTCACTTGGACTCCAGCCGTCAGCGCATCTGGGGGCAGCAGTTGTCGTTGGTATCGGTGGAGGAGTCACTCCATCAGCAAAGCGCTTGCAGAGGAATTTTGCCTTTGTCTCACATTTCAGAAGATCCCATAAGCCACCTGTAATTCCAGTCCTCATGGCAACACAGCCTGCTTTTCTCCCTTCGTGGGACATGAAGAGAGACACACAGGGCCATGTAATTGACACAAAAAAGGAAAGGGGAAAAACACATCCACTGCCAATTAGCAACTTAACCCCTAGATTTGTTTTAGCATAAAATCTCAAGGATTGAAAAAAAAGTTTGTACAATCAACACAGCTTTTTTCTTGAGATCTGTGCTGGAGGGGTTGCTCAGAGGTGCCCAGCTGTGGAGATCCTGGTTTGGTGGCTCCAGTTGTGGGACCCTGCCTTTTAAGAGATTTGGCAGGCCTCATTTCTTGCAATCTTTGAGAAGTGTTCGATGTATATTGAGGGTCTTGCTTGAGCCTCTTGGATTTCAATTTTAATGTGGTTTCATTGTTTTATTTCGACAGATTAAATACAATTACAATTATTACAATTGCTGTTATTCATTATTACTATTATCATTAGCTACAATTCATGAGCCGATCCCAGGGTAGGCTACAACTATTTAAAATTCAGAATTTGTAATGCTGTAATTTTAAATATAGTTGTAAGCTACTTCATAGAGAAAAAAATCTCTATGAAGAACAGGGAATAAATTTATGAAAAAAATAAATTCCTTTTTTTCTATACTGCAACAAAGCTGAGGTTTAAGCAAGGGGGTTTCAAAAGTAATACATTTTCAGATCTAACCAGGTCTGCAAAAACTTAACAAAGCAACTTACTTATACCTTGAGCAAGCATAATGGAAAATTTAAATGGGGCAAGGTAAGTGCCAAAGAAGAAATATTTCATCATATATTTATTTGTTCTTATGTCTGTGAGCAGTTCTGTCTACAAAACAGACAGAACATTCTGTGTAATAAGGAGAGTAGTCAGAATTTTGCCTTTCTGCGGAAAATCCAGGATTTCACAGTATCTCTATAGAATTGGTCTACATACCAGGCATTTCAACATTCCAGTGGGTATATTCAACAGTTTCCCCACTGGTCCACATGAATGTTCCTCTTTCTTGTATGTCAGAAAGACCAATCCAGAAATATTGTTCTGGCCTGAGCCCAATCAGACTAGTAAAATACGCTTGTTCGTATCTGCAGAAAAGGAATAAAAGGCAAAAGTATCATTTCATTTCTATGAAATGTTTTGTGACGAAACCCCTGCAAATGTAGCCATGAAGTAGCATGGGCTTGTATATCCATCTACTGTACAAATAAAAGTGTTGGCTCCACTGAGATGGCACATTCATCCCTATGGGAATAAAATAATGTCTTTTTCAGGAAGGAAATATTACAGCACCCAAGAAGGTTCAAGGGACCAGAGGAGGACATGTTCAGACATTGCAGAATTAATGTTCAGAAATAAGTCTGGATCCTGGGGGCATGCTCTGCCTTAAGCCTCCGTATGCTAACCATTTAGCCTACAGGGCTTGGATCCTAAATTTCCATTTGTGAATTGAAGATTTCAGATTTATGGAATGGGCCTTTCCCACATATCCTTTCCCTTTGAAGCCCCCCACTCCATACCCCTTAAAAATATTCTCCTGGGGGTTAGGGAACAGAACTGAATGTGTTGTGGGGGCAGAGGTCCTATGGAAGAGGGAATTGGCAGAAATTACAAGAATGGAGGAGCAATTTTAAATCATCATCATCATTTATTATTTGTACCCCGCGCATCTGGCTGGGTTTCCCCAATCCAAGGTATGGATTCTCTAAGTTTGAAATCAAATGGGCAAGTTGTATATCATCAACTTCCTAAGTAAAACAACGTAACAATATCACTTTGAGTGGATGCAGTTAAACACTCCTAAATTCCATGCTCCCACCTTCCTAACCCTTCCCTGGCATGTTCCCACCTATCTTTCTCTTCCTGGCCTTAACAATAGCCAATGTTTATGCTGCTACTGCTCTAAACTGTAGTTAATAGACACCACAACTACCAGTTTTTATCTGTGATATAGCAGGGTGAGCAACCTCTGGCATGTGGGCTAGATACAGCTCTCTGGACCCCATCCTGCCCATACAGCCCTCCTGGTCCCCTCCCATCCATCAGTTTTTCAGAGGAGAGGAGCTGAGAGGGAAAAGAGCTGTGGTGTTGTGCAAAGGGTACAATTGCAGCTCCTTCCTCTGCAAGAAGGTCTTGCTTCAAGAAGACCAGAGCACGGAGAAAATATTTCAGCAGAGACGGGTGTTCCCTGCAAATACGCCAAAAAGTCATCCATGAATTTTGCAGTTGCGTGTATGCATACGATTTTTACAATGCAATTGTGTTTTGAAGTTTTCTTTTTTCTTTTTTCTTTTCAAAAGCCCTAAGACTTGCAGTTGATCTTGCATTTATGCTATGTACATATTTTTGCTGGGATTACTGAATTATTTTTGACTTTTGTATATTCAGGACAGAAAAGGGGCAATGCAGTGCTTTTGCATTTTATAACCTATAAAAAAAAATGATGTAAAAGACGGAATGTGCAACTTGAGTGAAATTACTAATAAATCAATGCCTCTGTTTCCATGAGAAATAGCTTTGTTGCATAATATTGAGGTATGGTGTATGAATCTGGCTCCTCCCATTTTTATGTCTAGTCCCACCCACTATCGGCATGTAGCCACTGGCAGCTTTCCAACAGAATTATGTGGTCGTCCACCTGAAAGAGGTTTTTCATCCTGCCTTAAATAGAAGACGTTTTAGGGAAGAAAGAATCCTGAGATTTCTGCATGATGGCACCAGGCCTTAGCTTAACAAAAATGTCATATTTTCACTTCAGACAATTATTTTTATAATTAATAATAATAATAATAATAATAATAATAATAATAATAACCTGTCTGCAACAGAAGCTAAATGAGCATTGTCCTTTATACATGTTTGATTTGCTTCTGCGAATGTTGAATATACATTTCCAATCATGTAGCAGTATAAACCGTGTCTTTTCCAGCCCTGTTTGGAAGGAAGAATAATGTACTTTACAGACAGCCTGTGAGGTCAGGTGTGCATATTATAACCTTTTAAAAACTCTGTTGAAGACTGATGAAGGTTGAACAAGAGACAAAAACAGAATGAAAGGAACAAAAACTGGGTGAGTGCAGAAAGTAATACAGCTAAAATACTTCCTTAAATGAAATAGGATATTAGGAATGTTTAATCAGTAAAAAGGCCCTTTCCTGTAGGGATATCCGTTTCATTAAGAGTCTATTGTTTTATAGGGATATTAAACCAATTTAACTTATTATTGTATTTGCTCTGCTCCCTTGTGCAATTATGTTTGGGGTTTTTTTTTTCACTTTCTAAGCATGAATGCTGTTGAAATGATTTTTTGGTGGATCTGACAATTGTCTACTGTTGATGTTGGAAGATGGTCAGTTCCAGCTAATCAAGACTTTATTTTCCCAGATTAAGGGTTCATCCAGACTGCCTTCTGTGCAGCATTTCTAGGCACACATCTGGGATTTCCTGGTCTGTGCCTGAGAGGGTTTTGGTTTTTTGCCCCACCACTTTCTCCGGGAAAGCCCATGTTCTACCCCTGAATCAGACCAAATAGCAACCGGGTTGAGAACTTGATTTTATTTAATTATGCCAAGTGAATAACAACTGTTTATTCCTGTGTTTTACTATTTCCCTTCCAATAAAATAGCTGAGAGAAAAAACTCTGTACAAGAGTGAAAAGACCAAAAAAGGAGGGAGAAAGGTTAGGATCCTGACAAATGCCTGGCACATAAAACAAGTTTACAAAATACCACTAATTCAATCTGCATTTTCCTAATTTAATGCTTCCATGGCCAAAATACAAAACGTACAGTGAGATGATTGCTTTAATTCCACCACATCGATAGATATGGGTTTTGGGTTGTTGTTTTTTAAAAAAGAAGGCTTACAGTTACAAAGCAAGTAAGATAAAATGGCACATAAAGACACATAACTAAAGACACATAACTAAAAAAGGGGGGGGGTAGCAGGCAGATAACATCAAGACAGTTAAAGGTCTCAGATTCCAAAAACTTCAGCCAAACAACCACCACCGTAGACCAAACATTAAAAGCCTGGATGAATAAAACCATTTTTACCCTTGACAAATATCCGTAAGGCTAGAGGTCAGGAATATGGACCTGAGCAAGCCTCAGACAGGAGGATGTTGTGCATGTTTGTTGCATGTTTGTTGTGATACGCTTTTTTAAAGATAGGCTGTTCACTTGCTATGGTTCTGCAGAGCATTTCGGAGGTGGTTGGAAGAGAACCTGAAGAGAAGGGGGAGCCTGGGGGATTTTTTCAAATGAAAAACCACAATATACAGTAGCTACAAGGTTTCCAGAATAACTAGTTATTATGAGCACTGACTGGTGGCAACAGCAGATGACCACCCAAGTGTTAGGTAAGCAACCTGCATTGGACACAGGAACAAGGTTTTATCCCTTGTTGCATTGTAGGTGCTGCTCATTGAATGTGAGCACAACAACCACTTGGGGGAAGTGGGCCAAAGAGCCACTGGGAATTCTGTATTGATCTACTTACTTTCTGGCAGCCTTCTTCGACTACATCTGCATCTCCCGGAGTTTCTTTTAGTGGTTTCCTTTTGCAAATGTATCCATGTTCCACATCACAAGGTTGATCTGCCCAGAACCCTTCCTGCATTGGACAAAAGGAGTTGCTTGGATAAGATTTGTGACATATTTAGACAGGAATATACTTGGTATGGGACGCAGGTGGCGCTGTGGGTTAAAGCCTCAGCGCCTAGGGCTTGCCGATCGAAAGGTCGGCGGTTCGAATCCCTGCGGCGGGGTGTGCTCCCGCTGCTCGGTCCCAGCGCCTGCCAACCTAGCAGTTCGAAAGCACCTCCGGGTGCAAGTCGATAAATAGGGACCGCTTACCAGCGGGAAGGTAAACGGCGTTTCCGTGTGCGGCTCTGGCTCGCCAGAGCAGCGATGTCACGCTGGCCACGTGACCCGGAAGTGTCTCCGGACAGCGCTGGCCCCTGGCCTCTTAAGTGAGATGGGCGCACAACCCCAGAGTCTGTCAAAACTGGCCCGTACGGGCAGGGGTACCTTTACCTTTACCTTTACTATACTTGGTATACTAGAAGCACATCAAATGAGCCATCTGCTTTACTTTACCTTTCCTTTCATAACCACACAGTCTTCTTGTCTGTTGGTAGCATGTGTTGGCTCTCCACGCAGCCAGTTCGTGTATGTTACAGGAGTCCCATCCGTCCATTCAAAGTACATTTGAACCTTGCGGTCATTCAGCCCAATCCACAATTCATCAGATGAGCCTAACAGGATGAGCATAGGCAAAAATGGCACTCCGTTGGATGCAGATGAGCAAGGGGAAATGTAATTTCTGTACAGAATGTCTAAGGTCCAGGCATTTGGCTACTGAAGCAGCACCATGTCAGCCACTGCATGCCTAAGAACTATTTTCTCCAAGGTCAACCTGTTGGCAATAAATGTTACTCTGGAATTCAATAATGGGATCTCAGTTTCCTCTACCCACACATGAATTAAAATCTGCCCATTATTTTTAGCTTGCTGTTCTGAACTATTTCCTGTAAACTACTCCAGCTCTCCCCAAAAAGGAAAAGGTTTCTTTAATAGTGAAAACGGACATTAAGCCTCTTCTTTAATTAACCAAAGTGGGGGGATGAAAAAATGAAATGTCCTTTATGCCAGCTTTCACTAACTTGATGTGCTGGCTGGGGCTGATGGGCATTGGGAAAGCAAGCAAACTGAGAAAAAATGCAATTTGGATTTGTTAATTACCGTATTACTGTTCTTATCCTTTGAATTATTTGTTCTCTTTGGACCAAGCTTCCTATGAACATCCCATGGGATGTGAAGCAGAGCCTCTCTTACAGACTTTAACATCTGGGCATGTTAAGTACATAAGCATGCAAAAGCAGATCAGTTCAGTTCAGTTCAGTATCCTGTTCCCCACAGTGGTCAAATCAGATACCTCTGGGAAGCCCACAAACAGGGCATGACAGCAATGCATCCCATTTGCCACAATGGTCCTGTAGTAGCTCGACTATCCAATGTCATTTCCAGCACTTGGTACTAAGTAGCGCACTACTTCTTGTACTCAGAGACATATGCCTGACCTCATTTAGACCTTCAAGGATTTGTGCTTGGATGGGAATCCAATGGAAGTGGGCAAGAATTGCTTTGTACGGCCAGAAGTGCCAGCAACGAAAGCAGAACCCGCCTTCTGAGCCAGGGCAGCTCTCAAATTTTGAAGAACAGCTGCACATAAAATTGTAGAGTTGAAAGGGACCTAAGGGTTACATGCAGGTGACCCATATGGGGAATAGAACCCACAACCGTGGCCTTATCAGCACCACACTGTAACTAACTGAGCTAACTTTGGGGACACTAGACAAAGTGTCTGCTGTATCTCAAACCTATTACTGATAGTACTTTAGTGTGGTGGCATCGTTCTTTAACTCTGAAATCTGCCTTGGGTTAATGAATAAATCAGAATATAGATTTCAAAATCAGTAGTAGTGGTGTGCAGGCATTGGACTAGGGGGACTAGGCTAGTCCCCTAAATGTTCCCCTGGCACCTCCCTCCCAAAGCCCAGCTTAGGTAGAGAGGTGTGATGCTCCAATGGGCCCAAGAGCCCTCCCGCCACCTTCCCAAAGCCTGCCTAGCATTAAGAAGGAGGCAGCAGGGCTCCAGCATACTGCCAGAGCCCAGGAAGCTTCTGCCCAACTTAAGGAAGGGGGCACAATTCTCACGGGCATGACATCAGCACACACACCCCAATCACCCTTGCAAGCTGGTGTCTCTGGCCCTAACTGTTCCCCTATGAAAAATTTCACTGCACGCCACTGAGCAGTAGCAACAAGGAAAGGGAAATTATAAGGAAGGGGAGACAATGCTCTGGGACATGAGAATTTGCACAGAGGGATGAAGGGACACTGAATGGGCTGGATGAGAGACATGCAGAGACCGCTGATTTCCTGCAATGATCTCTCACCTTCTCTGTGCATATATCCATGCATACCCATAGATAGAGGAGCAGAGATGAAGCGGGAAACGATGGAGCTGGTAGGAATCTTCCACTCATGGGCACTAGCACATCAGTCGTAGGCTGGATGGATTGCTCTTCAATGATAGTTTCCCAATATTTTTTTTAAAAAAGGCTACATCCAGCAATATTCAATTGTCACCATATTATTTTTTTTAAGAACCAGCGGCAAGTTAATAGCTAAAAGTGTGTTCATGGAGTTTCTTGCCCTTAACTGTAAGAGATGTCACCACTGAGGCTGAATCCTGAACCCGAGCCCAAACATAACAGGTGTTTCCTTTCCACTGACCTGAATCACTAAGAACAAGATGGTGCTGCCAAGATGTGTACACAGGACTTCCTCTGACTAATTCAACATCCAAGCAGAATGTAGTACACTGTTTGGTTTTTCTGGCACCTACTGTCATTATAACCTCTGCTTCATGACAGAGATATTGCTTTTAAGTGAGATTTTCCATTGCTCCTGGTCCTGCATTCCTGATACTTACATAATGTTTTTTTCCCCTGTTTGTTCCCACAACAAGGTCTTCTCCCTCATTTTTCCACTACAGCACATCTGCATTACACTGCAAGACACAGAATCCAGCCATCTAGCACAGAAATTTATGGCAGAATCCTCAAAACATCACCTCTCACTGAAACAACTTTCTAGACTGGTTCTCAAACGGCTTAGTTGCCGAACAAATCAGCTCCTGAAGCCACAAACCCAGAAGTAAGTGTTCTGGTTTGCGAATGTTTTTTTGAAGCCAAAAGTCTGACGCGGCTTCCGCTTGAGTGCATCTTGGTTTCTGAATGGTTTCAGAAGTCGAATGGACTCCTGGAAAGAATTAAGTTCGAGAACCAAGGTACCACTGTACATACAGTATTGACTAGTATCTACGTACTTTTTAAAAATCCCAAAGGTCTGTATTGAAATAATCCCAGTTCTGCAGCAAGAAAAGATGCATTTTGTGATCTGTGCAAACTACACAAATTTTAAATTTTGTTTTGTTCTACAGTGGTACCTCTGGTAAAGTACTTAATTCGTTCCGGAGGTCTGTTCTTAACCTGAAACTGTTCTTTTTTTTTTTTTTTATAAATATTTATTAAGATTTTTTTAAAATACAAAATGCAAAAATAATAAACAATATAACATGGGTCATGACATTTTTTTCAGAACTTCTTTGGACTCCCTCACGTCTCCCACTCCCACTTACATCGTTATAAATTTTTCCCAGCAATTTATCATCTTGTTTATATTCTTAAATTTTGTTCAATTAATTTGATCTATTCTCCACAAGTTTTATATTTCCCTCAATCTCACTTATCGTCAATTTCAAATCTAATTCAATGATAGGCAATTATTTATGATCTAGCATCCTTCTTAGCCTTCAACCAAATTACAATACTTTTGTAGATATATCTTGAATTTCTTCCAGTCTTCTTCAACCCTCTCTTCTCCCAGGTCTCGGATTCTGCCCGTCATCTCGGCCAGTTGCATATAGTCCATCAGCTGCATCTGCCACTCTTCCAGTGTGGGTAGATCTTGAGTTTTCCAACTCTTGGCAATGAGTATCCTTGCTGCCGTTGTTGCATGCATAAAAAATGTTCGGTCCTTCTTTAACACCTTCTGGCCGACAATGCCCAGAAGGAAGGCCTCTGGTTTCTTAGTGAAGGTATACTTAAATACCTTTTTCAACTCATTATAAATCATTTCCCAGAAGGCCTTCACTCTAGGGCAAGTCCACCAGAGGTGAAAGAATGTTCCTTCGTGTTCTTTACATTTCCAACATTTATTATCAGACAAATGGTATATTTTGGCAAGTTTAACTGGGGTCATGTACCATCTATATATCATTTTCATTACATTTTCCTTCAAAGCATTACATGCAGTGAAGTTCAGCCCAGTGGTCCACAACCTTTCCCAGTCCTCAAACATAATATTATGCCCAATATCCTGAGCCCACTTTATCATAACCGATTTAACCATTTCGTCTTGTGTATTCCATTTCAGCAGCAAGTTATACATTCTTGATAAAACCTTAGTTTTTGGTTCTAACAATTCTGTTTCCAACTTCGATTTCTCCACCTGGAACCCTAGCTTTTTGTCATTTTTAAAAACTTCTTTAATCTGAGCGTAATGTAACCAGTCTCGCACTTTATCCTTCATTTTCTCCAAACTCTGCAATTTCCAATTGTCTCCGTCTTTTTCTAGTATTTCCCAATATTTTGGCCAATTGGCCTCCATATTGAGTCTTTTTCGGGCCTTAGCTTCCAGAGGTGAAAGCCACCTCGGAGTTTTGTTTTCCAATAAGTCTTTGTATTTTGTCCAGACTTTAAAAACTGCTTTCCTGACAATATGGTTCTTAAAGACCTTATTAATCTTAACCTTATCGTACCATAGATATGCATGCCAACCAAAGGCATTGTTAAACCCTTCCAAGTCCAATACGTCAGTGTCCTCAAGAAGTAGCCAGTCTTTTAGCCAGCAAAAGGCTGCGGCTTCATAATACAACTTTAGGTCTGGCAGGGCAAAGCCCCCTCTTTCTTTCGCATCAGTTAGTATCTTGAACTTAATTCTGGGCTTTTTGCCCTGCCAGACAAATCTAGATATATCTCTCTGCCACTTCCGAAAACACTCTGTCTTGTCCACAATCTGCAATGTTTGAAACAAAAATAACATCTTTGGCAATACATTCATCTTAACAGCAGCAATTCGGCCTAACAGAGAAAGCTTCAATTTTGTCCAACTATCCAAATCTCTCTTAATTTCAGACCAACATTTTTCGTAATTATCCTTAAATAGACTCAGATTTTTTGCTGATATGTTTACCCCTAGGTACTTTACTTTTTTAACCACAGTTAGTTCCGTTTCTCTCTGAAACTGTGCCGACTCTACATCTGTCAGATTTTTCCCCAACACCTTGGTTTTCTGTTTATTTAGTTTAAATCCTGCCACCCGACCAAAATCTTGAATCAGTTGTAATACTCTTTTTGTACTAGATTCTGGCTCCTGCAGGGTCAAAACTAGGTCATCTGCAAAAGCTTTAAGTTTATATTGTTTCGCTCCGACCTGAATCCCTTCCACCAACCGATCCCCTCTAATCATATTCAAGAGCACCTCCAGAACTGATATAAATAACAAAGGGGAAATCGGGCAGCCTTGTCGTGTTCCTTTTTCAATTTTAAACTCTTCAGTAACCACATTGTTTACTATCAATTTAGCCTTTTGTTCTGAATATATTGCATCAATCCCATTCTCAAAACCCCGACCCACTCCCATTTCTTTTAAATTTCCCTTCATAAATTTCCAAGAGATATTATCAAAGGCCTTCTCCGCATCTATAAAGATTAACACTGCTTTTGTATTTATATCAGTTTGCAAAAGTTCCAAAATGTCAATAATGTTCCTTGTATTAGCAAACATGTGTCTACCTGGGAGAAAGCCTGCCTGGTCTTTATGAATTACTTCATTTAGAACTTTTTTAAATCTACTTGCCAAAACATCTGCAAAAATTTTGTAATCCACATTTAAAAGGGAGATGGGACGGTAGTTCTTAAGTTGCGTCTTTTCAGCTTCCGATTTTGGTATCAATGTGATAAAAGCTTCCTTCCACGATTCCGGCGCCCTCCTCCCCTCCATAATTTCATTGCTAACCTCCATCAGTGGTTGAATCAAATGGTCTTTTAATATCTTATAATACTTGGAGGTTAGCCCGTCTGGCCCTGGAGACTTGCCCGGTTTCATGTTTTGAATGGCTTGTTCAATTTCTTGACATGTTATTTTACTGTTCAGGAGAGATCTATTTTCTTGTGACAGCTTTTTAAGTCCATTTTTCTCCACAAATTGTTTTATCTCGTCCTCATTCTGCGGCCCTTGAGTATATAATTTTTTAAAGTATTTCTGGAAACACTTTCTAATCTCCGTGGGGTTCTGAATGTTTCTTCCTTCAATTTCCAAATTTGTAACTGTATTCAATTTTTGTCTCTTCTTCAACTGCCAAGCTAGCAGTTTCCCACATTTGTTTGCCGATTCAAAAGTTTTTTGTTTCATTAATTTAATCTTCCACTCTATTTCCTGATTTATCAGTTTAGAATACTGTGCTTGATAGAGTTTGATTTCTCTCAAGATCGGCAGGGACTTCGGGTTTGATCTTAACTTCTTCTCCAATTCTTTTATTTTCTCCAAAATCTTATCTTTTCTATCATTTTGTATCCTCTTCCTTGCCGCATTCTGTTGTATCAAGAACCCCCTCATCACAGCTTTACTTGCATCCCAAATAACTCTTTTTTCCACCGCAGTGTTCATATTTATCTCAAAATAATCCTTCAATGCTTTCTGGGCCTTCTTAGTAATCTCCTGATCTCTGAACAAATTGTCATTCATCTTCCATCTAAAGGAACCAGTTGGTAATACTTAACCTGAAACTGTTCTTAACCTGAAGCACCACTTTAGCTAATGGAGCCACCCGCTGCTGCCACGCCGCCGGAGCACAATTTCTGTTCTCATCCTGAAGCAAAGTTCTTAACCTGAAGCACTATTTCTGAGTTAGTGGAGTTGTAACCTGAAGTGTATGTAACCTGAAGCGCATGTAACCCGAAGTACCACTGTATTATTATACCCACGAAGAATGCTAACAAGTTGTTCAGGGTTTCTGATGTTCCACCACCCACTGAGCATGATATCTTATTCAGCAATCCCTTCCAGCAGACTATCTTATACCAGGTCAGACTGCTGGCCTATCTAGCCCAGTATTATCCTCACTGACTTGTAGCAGCTCTCCTGGATCAAATGAAGTTGTCTTCCTCAGCACCTGCTACCTTATTTTTGTTGATGACAATACCAAGCTTTGAATCTGGCACCTTTTTCAAGCAAAGTGTTTTCTCTACAGCTGAGCTAGATAGAAAAGCTTCCTCATATTGAGTGACACCACTGGTCTACCTGGCTCTGTATTATCTGCATCAGGGGTGAGGAACCTGTGGTTCTCCAGATGTTGCTGGACTACAACTCCCATCAGTCATGCTGGCTGGGGCTGATGGGAGTTGGAGTCCAACAACATCTGGAGGATTATAGCAGCTCTGCATGGTTTCAGACAGAAGACATTGGACATCTCCATACTTGGAGATGCCGGGATTAAGCCTGGAATGATTTGCATGCAAAGCATGGACTCTGCCACAGCGTGATGGCCCTTCACTGCCAAGCCTTCTCTCCCAGCTGTATTGCCTGCTGTGCATTTTCTGCCCTTGAACCAAATCATAGCATTGGCACAGCCCAGTCAAAGCCGCTAGTCCAAGGGTTGTCAACCTGGTCCCTACTGCCCACTAGTGGGCATTTCAGGATTCTAGGTGGGCGGTAGGGGGGTTCCATGGCACAAGCTGAATCCTCCTTCCATCAAGCACTGGTGGGAAGTAAGGAAATTTTACCGTCATGAAAGATGCATTAGTGGGTGGTAGGTATAAAAAGGTTGACTACCCCTGCATTAGTCCTTGGAGCCTTCTGAGCCAATGCCTTATCTTTTTCCCACTGGCTTTGCATTGACATTTCAATAGGTCACTACAGATAATGATAATGATAATGATAATGATAATGATAATGATAATGATAATGATAATGATAATGATAATGATAATAATTTATACCCTGCCCATCTGGGCAGCTCCCAACAGAATATTAAAAACACAATAAAATATCAAACATTAAAAACTTCCCTAAACAGGGCTCCCTTCAGATGTTTTCTAAAAGTCAGGTAGTTGTTTATTTCCTTGACATCTGAAGAGAGCATGTTTCACAGGGCGGGTGCCACCACCGAAAGGCCCTCTGCCTGGTTCCCTGTAACCTCACTTCTCACAGGGAACTGCCAGAAGGCCCTCGGTGCTGGACCTCATTGTCCGGGCTGAACGGTGGGGGTGGAGATGTTCCTTCAGATATACTGGGCCGAGGCCATTTAGTGCTTTATATCTATTGTCGTACCTCAAGCAAAACAACCTCTCCACAGATGCATCTTAATTCCCACAAGCCTGAGAAATTGCTAGGCTGACACATATGAAATCAAAGACAAAAGGAGGCACACTAGAGAAGAAAGCTTTACCGAGTTGAAAAATGCTGCGAAACAGCCACTAAAATTCTTGATACCATTGTAATATTTATTAATCCTAGATGGGATGAAAGCAGGTGCCAGTTATGTAAACTACTGTTGCTACACAAAACATGCTAATTGTTAAGATACCGTGTACAAATACTCACTGTACCCAAGCTGGGAAATTGTAAAGCTGTACTCTTCAACGTTGTGTATACTCGCCAGATCTCCACCTTCCTTTCTGCATGATGCTAAGGCATCATTCCACAAGGCCGGTGTTCTGTGAATCTTGTAACAGTGGCCTGCATATGATATCCATCCCTCACGACACTTAATATTCACATTTGTTTCTGGGAAAACAACAGCCACAAACAATGATCAAGTAGGCACCTATGCACACAATGCTGTATAGATTCCACATAATGTTAGGGGCATGTACATCAGAAGGTCAGCAGTTCGAATCCCCGTGACAGGGTGAGCTCCCATTGCTCTGTCCCAGCTTCTGCCAACCTAGCAGTTTGAAAGCACGCCAGTGCAAGTAGATAAATAGGTACCAATGTGGCGGGAAGACAAATGGCGTCTCTATGTGTTCCTTCACAGTGTTCTGTTGCATAAGAGGTAGTTTAGTCATGCTGGCCATATGACCCAGAAAGCTGTCTGTGGACAAATGCTGTCTTCCTTGGCCTAAAGTGAGATGAGTACCGTACCCCATAGTTGCCTTTGATTGAACTTAACCATCCAGGAGTCATTTACCTTCTTTTACCTTACATTCACACACCTTTTCCTCATCACTTAAGCCCTATCTTCCTCCAAAGATTTCCTTTTAGTCCCCAATCCAGCACACACACGATATTGGTGATCTAAGCCTCCTTCACAAGTTTGCAAACCATCATAAATTAAGTCTGTTTCTCACACTACTGTATTGATAAACAGGTGCATCAGCAGGGAAACTCTGCTAAATAAGCTCCCCACTTTAATTAATAAATATAATGATTGTGTCGCTAAAAGGAGCGGGGAAATCTTTTAAATAACGTAGAAATGCATTTAGGAAACACCTGGGCATGTTTGCGTAGAATGCTGAAAGGGAATGGAAGGAAACTGTGACAACGCTTTGGCGTAGCACACAGGGATATTTATCAGAATGTGCTTTTAAGAGCAAAGTGGTGTTTTCCTGTCTCTCAGTGTCAGCGTCTCTGTTACAGATAATGGAATTTGCTGCCATAGCTGTCTAGAATCTGGATGCTTCCTTCTCACACTGAAATGTAAATACAATGTTTTAAATTCAAACTTCTGATGCTGAGGACATACACATTCTTGCATTTCAGGTGGGCTCTACCATAAAGGGACCCAGAATTGTCTCGTCAACCGCAGACTCCTTTAAAATAAAATACTTTGCATTCTGTTTCCTCTCATGTTCTCTTTGGATAATACAGCAATAAATAAACCTGAAGCCATGGGCCAGTTTATAAGGAAGACTTTGAGCATGCAGAAGCCCTTGGCTGCCAGCACAGAGAAGGAGGCACTACTGAAGGAAGAGGATGGATTATTGAAAGTGGAAGCAGCTGCTACTGCTGAAAGGGCAGAAGAAGGTTCTTCATGGATGGCTGCAGGAGCTGTCAAAGCTATAGCTGAGATGCTTGCACATACTAGGGATGCTAACTGTGTAGACGCCTGTGTTACGCGGCCAATAGACCCTTTTGAAACAACAGAAAACAATACTATCCTCTTCAAGAACTGGGTGTTTTGAAGACTCCTCTTCACAGAGCTTTTTGAAAGAGCTCCAAAATACATCTGAAGCTTTCCCTTTTTTCATCAGCCTACTGCCAACTTCTATTCATCAACCTACCTGAAGAAATAGTGATGGAGTTCAGACTGGAATTCTCTTTTTTACAAATGTAACCAAGTTTCTGACTGCATTCTAGAGTTTCCCATTTGCCATTTTTACTGGGATTAAATGTTCCACAGGTTTTTCCAGGCTCTGGAGAAGGACTCCCTTTAAGAAACGGGCACAAATAAGAAGGATATTCACTTTACAGAGTTCAAGGTCTTCGTTACAAAATTTCATTGTAGCCAACGGGCATGTAAGAGGCGTTTACTACACAAAGTCAGCTCAGTAATCAGATCAGCACATTTAATTGATCCAGGCTGCAATTTTGCTCACGGCAAAAGTGCTCGGTTCAGTGTTTCGCCTCAAGATTTCAGGCCTTCAAGCTATATTTGTAATGAACATATGAATGATTCCTCACAAGTCATCATGGCCAGTGATAGGATGATGGTATGTATAGCTAAACATATCTGGAAGGCCATAGCATATTGGACCCAAGAACACATGTTTTGGATATCTAAACAAAAATTTCAGGATGAGAAGATGAAATGGGGCATCATGAATTGCACTCTTAGTGGGGAAGGGACATTTGAAATTGTGTGTTTTTTTGCTGTTGATGTTGTTCTCTACTGCAAAAAAAGAGGGAAAACTAACAGATATGAGGAAAATTGAAAAGACAAATGCATTTAGAATATATAAACACCCAAACAACAGTGATTACCTGGTGCCCAGTTTAGGTATCTGAAAGGATGGCCACCACTCCATTGCCATCCACGGTTGGAGTCCAAACTGTTAAGACCAAACCAGAGTTCAGTAGTCAAAGTGGAAGTTAACCCTAAATGAGCATGCAAAACACAGCAAGGTATCAGTCTCAGGAATGCGGACTCCACAACAGGCAGTAGTAATTACAGGTACCGGTAAGTGGGTAAGGATGAGCATCAAAGTTGCAGAGTGAAGGAGAATTTCAGCAATCGAAAACTTATTTTACCACTGCAGCATTAAGAAGGGAGAAGCACCATCTGCCAAAAGTTTACTTTGTGGGCACAACAACACCTTACTGAATTTGGTAAGTCTACTTCTAGACCTGCCTTTCATGGTTACGACAAGAAGAACCAGACAAGATGGAGCCAAGTTCTTGCAGAAAATAAGCATTTGCAATCAGTCTCATGCACCCACTCTCCTGGATTGTGGTGATCAAATACATGAAGTAAAATTTAAAATGTGCAAAGTACTTTTGGCTCACCACTAAATCTCCACAACCTGTTCCTACATATCTGGTGTCAGGAAGTGTGACTCCCACAGCAGAGAGTATGAAACATTGGCAGTTTGGACTGGGGCATCTGTTTTCACAGATTAAGCAATAAATCTGATCGTTTCACATTGAAATTGAAAATGTGAAAAGAGGCTTGAGCAAATAGTTCCTTGTGAATGCAAATCGGTTGCTCAGTATGTGCAAGACAGTCAAGCAACAAACAAGCCCACCTAACAAGGTTTAGAAAAAATAAGAATAAGACAAGAATTTGTTTGTATTGTTTGTTTTTCTCTTTGTGTTTATTTGTGTTATAAAATGAATAATTATTTTTTTTTGAAAAAAGCAACAAACAAGACTCTATAGTTTGGGTGCATGAGTTTAAATTTCTTCATTGCTGTGATAAGGCAGTGCAAAAGTAGGATTCTTAAGCAGGAGAGCTTGCTTTTGACATTTATGAAGCAAAGCTACAAGATCACTTTTCAAATGTTACCTTGCACACAGGGGAGGCAGAAAACTTAGAAGTGCCATCGCCACTCTCAGCCTTCGCACATTCAGCTTATTGTGTTCATGTCTAGATATTATATAGAATCATAGAATTGAAGAGTTGGAAGGGACCCTGAGGGTCATCTAGTCCAACCCCCTGAAATGCAGGAATAGGCAGCTGTCCCATCCGGGGATCAAACCTGCAACCTTGGCATTATCAGCACCACACACTAACCAGCCGAACTATATAGCTACACTTCTTTCTGTGCAATTGGGAATCCTGCTTTTTTTTTAAAAAAAAAAAATATTTATTAAAGTTTTAAATGTTACAAAAAGAGAAAGAGATAATTCCAAGCTAAACAAAAACTTAACAACACATCACAATAAAGAAAGAAGAGAATAGAAAAAAAGGAAGAAAGAAAGAAAATTATAAAAAACAGAAAAACAGAAAAATAGAAACAGTTAAAAAACACAACGAACCTTCCCATAACTTATCTTTCATTTACTTGTTTCCTTGACATCCCCGCACCTCCCTTTTTTGTATTCTAGTTCGGTTAGCTATTTCAGCAAATCCTTTCCATCTTTCCCAATTTTTATTTTATAATTTATCTTAATAAAATGTAACTTTCCCAATTTTTATCCTATAATTTATCTTAATATAATGTAACTTTACCTTTCCTCCTTTCATCCATTAACAATCTATTTTTACTTAATCATTTATAATATTTCTGCTAAAGCCACATAACTTCATTCCAGCCTCCTTCTAACATTCCTTAATTTTACAATGTTTCTGTAAATAAACTTTAAATTTCTTCCAATCTTCTTCCACCGACTCTTCTCCCTGGTCTCGGATTCTGCCAGTCATTTCCGCCAGTTCCATGATGTCCATCACCTTCATCTGCCATTCTTCCCGGGTGGGTAGATCTTGTGTCTTCCAGTACTTTGCAATAAGTATTCTTGCTGCTGTTGTAGTATACATAAAGAAAGTTCTATCCTTCTTTGGCACCAATTGGCCGACCATGCCCAGGAGAATCATTGTAGATCATTTCCCAGAAAGTCTTAATCCTTGGGCATGTCCACCAAAGGTGAAAGAATGTGCCTTCAGTCTCTTTACATTTCCAACATTTATTATCGGGCAAATGGTAAATTTTTGCAAGCTTGACTGGTGTCATGTACCACCTGTAAATCATTTTCATTATATTCTCTCTTAAGGCATTACACGCCGTAAATTTCATACCTGTGGTCCATAACTGTTCCCAGTCAGCCATCATAATATTATGTCCAACATCCTGTGCCCATTTAACCATAGCTGATTTCACCGTTTCATCCTGAGTGTTCCATTCCAACAGCAAGTTATACATTCTTGACAAGTTTTGGGATCTTTTGGGATCTAACAGCTCTATTTCCAATTTTGATTTTTCCACCTGGAAGCCAATTTTTTTGTCCAGATTATATGCCTCCATTATTTGATAATAATGGAGCCAATCCCGCAGGGGAATCCTGCTTTTTCAGAGTTCTCAGTCATAAAGACAAACGGACAGGCATAGTAGAAGCATAAGATCTATGCACCTGTTAATGCAGAGAGATCAAGAAGGGGGATAATGCAAGTTCTGTTGTGCAACTTTCAAGTCTTTCACTTTAATTTATTTGGGATATAATATATGACATGCTACAAAATATCCATGCACATGGATAACTTACCTGTTAGGTACATTTGCTCATGTAACTCAGTAATTCCCAACAAACGTGCACCTTGTTGCTGACAACTTTTACTCGCTTGGTACCAAGTTAGAGCAGCGTTTGAGTTTATCTGGTACTGAACATTGGTCAAATGGTCTGTATTCCACAGCTTGTCCATTCCGTCAGCTACAGGGGGAAATAAAGACAGGCTTCCAATGTTCATTACGACAAAATGAAAGAAGCATTATTTACTTATAAAGTCTGAATCCATAGTCCTGAAATTAACATAGACTTATAACTATTTTCAGAACTGAACTAAGGGACTTCAGAAACACCCCATTTGTGGTAGGTGACTTCTGCTTTGTTTGGACATGCCCTCTCAAACAATGGATATCTAAAGTATATAATAATATTTTACTGTTTCTGTCTGGATGGTTCTGTCAAATCTTCACCTCCTGTGGTCAGACAGTTTGTGAATTGCTTCTACTCAGTGACACAGACCGCTTTCTGAGCTGGCTGGATCTATAGGTTTGGCCATTCCTGTTAGTTTTAGCTGTTATCTTTCTGCTTTAAACATCAATAAAGATATATATATATATATATCTAAATGCAATGACAAGCTACAATGCGACTCCAAGCGGTGGGACTGTAATAATATAGTGCTAAAATTCATAGGAAAATTCCTCCTGAGTTGTTCTAGGGCTCTGTAGAAAAATACAGAGTTTTGACATTGGGACAGTCAGACATGTGATCTTCTTTGATTTTGCCTTTATGTGTTTCTTTTCTTTTTGTTAAAGGCATTGACTTTTAACCCTTTGCCCACACCATGGTCCTGATAGAAATTGCCACATTCCCCCCACGCTTGCTATCCACAATGGAAGCTTTTCTCCAATTGCAGATAACAGGCACAAGGACACCCTAGCTCCAGTCAGGACCCCGGCAGGAACAAGCAGTTAATATTTGTTAAATCATATTCATTTGTAAAAAAAGGAATATATAATGGGATAGACAGGAAGTCCAAAGTGTTGGCACATATATGATTTTGGAATACTTTTTTGTCCTTGTTTCTTTTCTTTAGGTATATAAATTTTGTATATAAACTTTATATACATGCTGAAAATTATATTATAATAAGCCTTGTGATGTAATATGATAATGTTTACCTATGTAACATAAGAACGTTAATAAATAAAACTCAAAAAAAGGTTTGTTAAATCATTACATCCCTGGCCTTTTCAGAAAAGTTGCCTATCTTCACAGTTCAATAATATGCACATTTATGTATGTTTTATTGACTAAATGATCAATTAAAATAGTGGTTTTAGCCATCCACATTTAGCCATATATTTAAGGCACAAAACTTCCACCAAGGAATCATGGAACTAGAGTTTGTTAACGGTGCTGGGAATCACAGCTCCATGATGTAAACAACAGTTCTCAAGGTTCTTTGGGAGAAACAATGTACAGTCGTACCTTGGATCCCAAACGACTTGCGACTCGAATGTTTTGGCTCCCAAACACAGCAAACCCGGAAATAGGTGTTCTGGTTTGCAAACGTTCTTTGGAAGCCGAACGTCTGACACAACGTCTGTGGCTTCCATTTGAGTGCAGGAAGCTCCTGAAGCCAATTGGAAGCCACGCCTTGGTCGTTGAACCTTTTCGGAAGCTGAACCGACTTCCGGAACGGATTCCGTTTGACAACCAAGGTGCAACTGTACTTTAAATATATGGTGTGTAAACGGCCTTAGATAGTGATCCATTTCATGATCCAGGCTTAAGAAAGAACTACAGAACTTACATTTCAGTGGGCAAAAGCCATATTTCTTGTCTGTATCATAGTTTCTAGTAGTTGAACACCACAGCCAGCCATCGGACCTGCCAGCATTTGTACACTCTGCGTACCAGTTACCATCATACTGGAAAGGGAATACACATGGTGCTCCATTGGCATTGCCGATCAGAGTGAACATGTCTGGAAAGAAAGAGGAAGAGAAAAGTGTAAAAGCAATAAAAGAACCAGTAATAAAGTAATCAAGTATACCATTACTCTGCTATACTTTAAGACAAAGTGTTAGCCAACTAGCCATGGCTTACAGCAGACACGGAAGAATAATTGTGTAATACTTTAGAAGCTAGCAGGTGCATTATTCCATAAACTTTTGTGGATTATCAAAATGATGCACCTGAAGAAGACTTTAACCTAAAAACCCCCACTAATGCCATAATAAATTTGTTCATCTTTAATACCTTACTTAGTCTTTGATACAAGCACTGTTCTCTTTGTTGTTTGGCTCAAATTGTATCGTGGTCTACTTTACAGCATTTTCTTTTTTTTTTATAGAATATTTATTAAAGTTTTCAAAAAATAATACAATGTAAAATAAAAAGAAAAAATAACAAAAATACAAAAATACAAAAATAATTAAAAACACATAGAATTTCCGTTACTTATTTTCTTTTAACTTATTTTCCAGACCTCCTCATACCTTCCTTTCTTGTATTCCAATTCAAATTGTTAGTTCAGCAAATCCTCACCATTAGTTTTTACTTATTTCTAAACCTTTTTTTCATATCTCTTAAGCATTACAGCTGGAAACCACTTAATTTCTGTCCAACATCATTCTAACATTCATTAATTTTACAATATTTCTGTAAGTAGTCTTTAAATTTCTTCCAGTCTTCTTCCGCCGACTCTTACTTTACAGCATTTTCACAGAGATAAAAAGACTAAAGCAGTTTGGCAAATGTAAAAAGCTATTCCACAAAAATGGGATAGTGCCAGAAATGGTTTAGAGCAAAGTGTGCAAAGCTCATACGTAGGAAGGCAGTCTACAGATGCCTATGCAACCCAACTAGCAAGCAAACATACCGTTATAGGCCTGAATATCCTATCTGTGTTCAATATTCTTATTTCTTTTATTTTTAGAGGTTTTTTATTATTTCAAACATGCCTCCTTGCCCTAGTTCAAAACCAGAGACAGGCAGGCTAGAGGGAGACATTTCATTTCATTTCATTTCATTTCATTTGTTTGTTTGTTTGTTTGTTTGTTTGTTTGCTCGCTCGCTCGCTCTTTATTTATGCTTATATCCCTTCACTTTATTCCACATTCTGGAAAAAGGTATAGAAGTGAATAATCTGAGAGGGAAATAATCTTCTCCCCTAGGGCTGGACTTTTAGAAGACATCTGAAGGCAGCCCTGTTTAGGGAAGCTTTTAATGTTTGATGGATTACTGTATTTTAATATTTTGTTGGAAGCCACCCAAAGTGGCTGGGGAAGCCCAGCCAGATGGGTGGGGTATAAATAAATTATTATTATTATTATTATTATTATTATTATTATTATTATTATTATCATCATTATTATTATTATTGACGGGGATGTGTGGGAGGGAGCTAGGCTACAGTTCATAATCACATGAAGAGGGTGCGGCGAGGCAGGGAAAAGAGAGGATGACTGAATATGGCTTGGATGCTCTTCCTGTCTCCGTGTTGTCATGGTTACTGGCTGGGATGCCCTGGTTCATAAACCTGAGGTTGACACCGAGATGTCACAAAGTAGAGGAACTGTCTGAGCACTTCCCCTCAATGACACATCCAAGTGCAAACCTGGCATCACTTGCAAATATTAAATTGGGTAGAGGTTTCATAGAATTGTGGAGGGGAAGGGATCCCAAGGGTCATCTAGTCCAAAGCAGGGACCTCAGCTAAAGCATCCATGACAGACAGCTATCCATCTGTGCTTTGCTTTTCTTTTTAAAAAGGGAATTAATAACATTTTGAACATCTCCACAACTGCATATTTGCACGTTGGTTCTGCCTTACCCTAGATGTTATCTATTGTTCATATAATTGGACACGGCAATTGAGTCATGCTCTAACTCAGGGGTACCCACACTTCAGGTGTTGCTCGACCCCAACTCTCATCCTAGCTGGCCACTGGCCATCAACCAATTGGGTTGACTGTGGCAGATGGGAGTTGTAGTCTAGCGATATTTGGAGGTCACCATGTTGGCTACCCTTGCTGTGACCATTTGTTGCCTATTCTGACAGAAATGATCTTACAGCTTGGCATTTCATTATACTTAGGCATTCGATGTGTGGCTAAATTCACCTTGCCTATTGGGACAATTTGGATAATTATGCTATCCTAGTTGTTGAGCTTTTTTAAGGAAGCCACTTTTTGATTGACTTGATGTATAGCAGCCCTGTCCTAGGATGACAAACCTCTAAAGGGGCAAGTTACTTTATTTGTATGGGCTCTTAGTTCTGTGCATTATAATAATAATTTATTATTTATACCCCAGCCATCTGGCTGGGTTGTTGGCTTATATAACAACATGACTAAAGATTCAAGTAGCCAACTCAGAAGGAAAATGAAACAACAACCAGGAAAATTTACCTTCATAGCCCCGGGAGCACAAATCGTCTCTGGTTCCATAGACCTTCCACCGACTCCATCCGCCAGATCCCCGGTACAGCATAATTCTTTTTTCATTTCTGTTGCCATAGTTGAAATGCAGATCTGCTCCTTGGATGGCGAAAAGTGTGTCATTTTTGCATTCCCATCGCTGGAGATCGCTTGTTGAGTCACATGGGTACAGAGTAACTGGTGTCCAGTCAACCTTTGAAGATACTCCAAAACATAACTTCAAAGACACGCTCATCAGCTGGTGGCTGGAAATCCATCTAAATTTTTGTTCATCGCTTTCATGGTTGCAAGTACTGGTAGTGACATAGCTTGCAGACTGTACATGAACACAAAGGTTGTGGTTTTCGTTATATATTAAAAATTTGCTGGTATCTGTAACCAAAAACAAAAAATGTAAGTTCTATGGCACAGAAGACCAACTAGTCATGTGTATCACAAGCAGAAATCTGATTCAAGAAGCCCTTGAACCAGATTTGCACATTAATATGGAGTGAATACAAAACACAGCTATTAGGGCTCAGTGTGATCTCTCCAACAGATCTGTCAAAGCTCTATGAAAGTGTTTAAAGGAGAGAGAGAGCATTCTCGGAAATGATATATAATGAACTGGAAAAAAAGTTTAAAATAACTTTTACAAAAAACCCAGAAGCTTTTCTATTAGGAATTCTAGGTGCCAAAATCTTAAGGGATCAGAAGAGATTATTTATGTATGCAACAGCAGCTGTGCAGATGCTGCTAGCCCAGAGTTGGAAAGAAGACAAAGTCCCTACCAGAGAAGAATGACAGGTCAAGTTGCTGGACTATGCCAAAATTTATAATTTACCTTGGAGACCACTGTAAACAAATAAAATCGTTAGTGGGACTGCAATAACACTTGTAATGTAATGAGAACTGTTGATACAATGGAGATATGAAAAGATCTGGATTACTATAAAGATGCAGCAGAAAATGTTTAATAACGGGACCCACAGAGGGGAGGAGGGAAGTCCAGAGATTCATGGGAATCTTGTATTTATGGAAGGTGTTGTGGTATGATTGTAAATTTTAATATGTAAAATCAAATAAATAAATTTGTTATACACACACACACACACACACACATATACACATACACCCACACACCCACATGCCAAATAGATGGCTCCACAATTGTTTTAAGATGCAATGGCTAGCTCTTCTGCAAACTGGAAATGAATGTTTTTTTTTTGTTTCAGTGAAAAAGCTGACCGACACTTATCTAGAAGCTGGTTTCTTCCTCTTGTCCTCCTTGGCTTCCAACCCATTAGGAAGCAGCATAAAGTTGATGAGTACTGGAGACACAAACCCTTGCAGTTTATCAGTCAGTTTTCCTTACAGACAATACAAGGAAATGTACAATTATCACCAACGGTGATAAAGTCTTTTACTATATTGTTGTGCTAACAATTGCTCTGCGTTTTTGTAAACTAGTATGTGCAATGCTTGCAAATTCTTCCTAAATACTTTTAGGGGAAGTCGAGAACAAGGTGGAAAAAAAAGAAAAGGTTACTACTAATTGAAACATTGTTTTTTTTTTTTTTTTAAAAAAAAGGGTAAAACTTTTCCACAGTTGCTGGAACTAAGACAGAATATTTGAACCACGTGCTTAAAAAACATATTTATACATTTGGATCTAGACTGCATACCTGCAGTTGTATTTTTTTTATATTGTTGAAACAGATATTAGACATTTCCTATGGTCACAACACAAATATGTGAAGAAATTTTTAAGCATAAGATTCAAATGTGCTTTTGAGATTTTGGACTTGTCATGCATGTGCATTGAAGTATGAATGTAACTAATGCCATTTTTTAATGTGTTTATGTTGTCCATTGTTTATAGCTTCCAAAGAAGGATCATTTGTATTCCTCAACAAAACAAGCTATGTTTAAGATTGTCCCAGTGAGCATAGGCTTCTTCTTTTTTTTCCTGATGGGAGCTATAATCCAACAACAGGGGGGCAACAGGTTCCTTTCCCTGCTCTGCCTGCTGCATGCCATATTCCAGGGGTGGAAGGACCTGTGGCCCTCCTGCTGTTGTTGAATGACAGCTCCCACAATCCCTGTCCATTGGCCATGCTGACTAGGGCTGACGGGAGTTGGAATTCAACACTTTTGGGAGAGTCATAACTTCCCCATCTCTGTTCTGTCCCTTTATTTTGCTTAACTCTGTGCTTCATCTGTTGAAGGAACTGGAACTAGAGATGTGAGGAAAAATAAGAAGCAAACTGAATGGGGAATTCAATTCAGTTCACATTTAAAGGTGAATCTACCTATTTCTCACTTTTTGAAATAATCTTTGTAAATCGCTTTTTATTATTTTGTAAAAATGATTATGATGATAATTTATTATTTGTATGCCACCCATCTGAGTGGGTTGCCACTCTGGGCAGCTCCCAACAAAAAATAGTAAAAGCACAATACAACATCAAACACTAAACACCAAATGCTGAACAAGGCTGCCTTCAGATGCTTGCTTTTTAAAAATCACGTAGCTGTTTATCTCCTCAACATCTAATGGGGGACTGTTCCACAGGGTGGGCGCCATTACCGAGAAGGCCCTCTGCCTGGTTTCCTGTAGCTTCACTTCTCACAGTGAGGGAACCACCAGAAGGCCCTCAGAGCTAGACCTCAGTGTCCGAGTTGGACGCTGGGGGTGGAGATGCTCTTTCAGATATATTTTACAGTCAAATGGAGTATAAATTTTATGAAATAAATAATATGTGAATTGAAACACAGCCATGCTTTGAAATTCACAAATCTCTCTGAATGTTGCAATGCAGTTCTTTGGCCATCTAATGTTTACGAAAATGTATGTAAACTGCATAAAATGCAAGTATTATTGAAAGCAACATTAAAAATGTGTTATATTAGGGAAAATATAAATGTTAGGGAAATATGCTTTGCTAAAATATGTACATTAGACAAAACTGCACAGACAAGTTATTAGAGGAAATAAGCACTAAAATGTTGAACTTTCATGAAGACTTCTTGTAAAAAAGAATCACAAGCTGGAAAACAGAAATAATGAGAACCCCAGAGAAAGGAAACAACTCTGGACAGGAATGAGCAGTAGCATATAAAGCAGGGATGGGGAACCGGCAGGCCTACCAATGTTGCTGAACTACAGCTCCCATAATTCCTGTTCCTTAGCCATGCTGGCTGGGGGTGATGGGCGTTGGAGTCCAACAACATCTGGAGAGCCCATTCTAAAGGATACAAAACAGCAAACTACCAATCCCAACACAGTATCTTGCTGCAGATGCAGCTACTAAAATAAAGCAGCAGGACTGAGCCATAGTTTGAAAACCCTACAAATTTAAGGCAGGTAGGGTAGCATAGCAGCCAGAATAGAGTCACAAGCTCAAGCTCCATCCCTGATATGGCACCCCTGTTGAGCATGGGGCTTCCTGTGTTGAGCATGGAGCTCCAAGGAAGGGATCCTTCTTGTAAGGATCTGCTCATGCCTAGGGGCTCCATACAAGTAAAACACCTGGTTGGCCAGGTGTCCTGCTTGCATAGAGTGGCTGCCCATGCAACTTTTCTCATCCTTTGGGTTCTATCTGGAGCAGCTGGAGAAGGAGGAGGAAGAGAAGAAGAAGAGGAGTTTGGATTTGATATCCTGCTTTATCACTACCCTAAGGAGTCTCAAAGCGGCTAACATTCTCCTTCCCTTCCTCCCCCACAACAAACACTCTGTGAGGTGAGTGGGGCTGAGAGACTTCAGAGAAGTGTGACT
Organism: Podarcis cretensis; assembly: GCF_951804945.1. NCBI lineage: Eukaryota > Metazoa > Chordata > Lepidosauria > Squamata > Lacertidae > Podarcis > Podarcis cretensis. Next base: position 25,106,977 of record NC_137181.1, read on the forward strand.
AGCCCAAGGTCACCCAGCAGCTGCATGTGGAGGAGCGGAGACGCGAACCCAGTTCACCAGATTACGAGTCTACCGCTCTTAACCACTACACCATACTGGCTGGAGGGTGAAGAAAGAGCTCATACCCTCCAACATTTCTTCGATGAAAATAGGGACGTCCCATTCCATAATGATAATTTTACTATTTAAACCCCACACATCTTACTGGGTTGCCCCAGCCACTCTGGGCAGCTTCCAACATATATAAAAACATTTTAAAAATTAAACATTTTAAAAACTTCCCTATACAGCAGTGATGGCCAAACTTGGCCCTCCAGCTGTTTTTGGACTACAACTCCCACCATCCCTAGATAACAGGACCAGTGGTCAGGGTTGATGGGAATTGTAGTCCCAAAACAGCTGGAGGGCCAAGTTTGGCCGTCATTGCTATACAGGATTGCCTTCAGACGGCTCAGGGGTCGGATAACTCCATACCTTCCAACATTTTTCTAATGAAAATAGGGACATCCTAAGGAAAAGTGGGACATTCAATCAAATCAGAAACTGGGAGTGGCTTCACTAAATCAAGGATGTCCCTGGAAAATAGGGAGACTTGGAGGGTCTGAGAGCTGTGAGTGGAGGGTGTCCTTTTTCCCTCATTTGGACCCCCTGGGAAACTCAACAAACCTGCTGTACCTGGAACTGGGTGTGGAGACTACAGCTGAATGGACAGCCTGAGGAAGTACCATCCACTTTGTGCCTGCCCATAAAAAGCAAGCCTTGTGTGAAAGGCTAGGATGATGTTTGCTCTTTCCAGGAACCCTACTCTTCGTAAGGCTTTTGTGGATGAGCTGAGAGTTTGTTTGGATCCTGGGTGAGAACCCGGAGGGTGTGCCAGAAGGAAAATACTGAACTGATACTGATTTTTATATATTAGTAACATGCTATTAATGTAACATTTTAATATGTATCTGTGTATTTTTGTAGTTGTTTTTTTAAAAAAAGTTGTCTGTTGCTTCAGTTTTCTGTACACTGCTCATAGATATTTTTAATATATTAAGCTGTACAGAAATTAAATAATCACTCAATCAATGCAGAGATTCTCTTTTCAGGAATTCATGATCAACGCAAAAATTTAGTATAAGGGTCAGAAGTATAGCCCACAGCTCCTGCTGCACATTAGTGTGCTGCATGCAACTAAATGTGTGAATAGGCCAGGGCATCTGATGTACTAAGCAGCTAGTCACATGAAAAATGAACTATTCTTGCCTTCAAAGCTAACCCGCCCCGCCCCCCCGCAAAGAGACAGACTTGTACGTAAAACCAGTACATTGCCAGGTGCCCAAAATTACATCCTCAGTCCTAATTTATTTATTGCATTTTTATGTGTATTGATTTACAACAATTAGGTAAAAGCATGAGCTAGTTTTATTTTCAACTTTGCATCTGAATATTATGCAACATGGAGAAGCATTCAATATATTCTGCACTCACAGCAACAACAACTGACTATTTCAACCTTGCAATTGTTAATTCAGGTATGAAACTTGCACATCAAAACTGACAGCTGCAGTTAGCCTCAATAAACCTAATTTGGAAAGTCAAAACACCAAGCAGCAGGAAAAACCCAGTTGGGCTGTTTGCACATGCCGAACCAGATTACAACTCTCTCGTAACACTCAGCATGCAGTTCCAGTCACTATACTAAATATATACAGTATTTGTATAATTGTTTTAATGATCCAAAATAGAAATCAGACTTGCAAGCCCCATTCTTGCCCCATTTTTGGCCAAGCCCCATTCTTGGCAAAGAACTGATTGGAACTTACCTACTAGCGAAAAAACACAATGTTGTAAGGAAAGGAAAACCAGAAGCAAAGAAACAGGCATTTTACGCGAGTTTACTACTGTCTTCCCTTCCGCCAGAATGCGCCATACAAGGTTTCCCTTTTGTAGTAGATCTTGTTGAAGCCAGCAAGGAGGAAAACTGTGTTCATTTCTGAGAACTTATAGTTGAGGGAGTGCATTCTGGTTGCCTAATGATAAGGAAATGCCCTGCCACACAGGGCATTGTGAAATAACAGGAATTCACCGTTCAGACTTTGCTTCTCTAAGCTAATTTCACCGCTGAAGGAAAAAGGAAGGAAGAGCTTCCACAGAATGGCAGGTGATAAAGTGATGAATGCTCAGCATTATTATTTTTTTTCTGGGAATGCCTCAGTTGTGTGTGGGAAACAGATTGGCTCATCAAATGTCTCCAAGAATTTTGTGTGTGTGTGTGTGTGTGTCTTATGCTTTTCTACTTGTTGTGATTGTTTTGCCTGTACGTGTTAATTTTTATTTCTTATTTCTATCTTGCATTTCAACATATGAAGCCAAACTTCAACATGTAAAATCAATGTAATTTAAAACAAAAACATATTTAAATAGAAATGCCTCAAAATGGACTTTATTATGTTGACTCATTCCTAGATGCAGCCCTTCATGTAGCATTATAAAACAGCTTAAAGCAATATTGAACATCCCACAGTGGTTCCTGTCTTCAAGGGGGAAGATTGGAATAATTAGTCTTAAAAAAGAAATAACAGGAACTCAGCAAAACACCAGAGCTATCAAGAACAGCAAATGAATACAAATCAAGACAAGTGCCACCCCATATCATCAGGCACAGAGAGGTAGTTGCCTCAGGTGGCAAAGACTATGGGGCAGAAACTAGGCAGAGCTATGTGTGCCACACAGCCTGTCCTTTGCCCCCAAAGCTAGTCTGCGCTCCTCAGATGCATTTTACTTCCTGGATTTATAACAGAAACCTGTTGCAGTCAGCAAGCATCCAGAGTATGTCTATGCACTATTTTCAAAGTGCAGGTTTAAACCTTTAAAGTACTTATGTAAACTTGGCCCAGCTCATCTTAAGAGAGTAAGCTTCTGGTCCAAGGGCCACTCACTCCAGGATTTCAGCTGGCCCTCTGTGTCTCCATCCATCAGCTCTTCAATGGAAAGCAGAGGAGAGGGAAGTTGGCTTTGATGTTGCACAAAGAATGCCATTTCAGCTCTTTCCTCTGCAAGAAGATTTGCTCCAAGTGGAGGGAGAAACGCCTTAATAGATTCATTGCTGTGCCGGGCCCGGGGGTAACCCGAGCAACGCGAGGAGTTAGTCCGACAGGGCCAAGGCAGGACACGAGGCAGGAAACCAGGCAAGGTTAGGCACAGGGTCTCAGGCAAGTTCTGGCAAACAGCAATGTTGCTCCTGCTACAGCCTTTTATCTTTGTCAGGTTAATGGCTGGTCCTGATCCCCCGGTGACTCACCTCCCTGTCTCACCCAAAGGTGAGCACTCCTCCTGCAAGTACTCAGGTCTCTCCTTCTCTCAGACCTTAGTTGCTGCAGCTCGGGAGTTGTCGGTGGGTTACCAAACCCAGAGGCCGCCTCAGCCTCTCCTGACCCAACTGGTAGTGAAGCAGCTGTAAGTGATTGCCCAACTGGAGGCAACGAGGTAATCCCCACATCTGGAGCCAGGGCAGGCTCAGGCCCCTGACTTGGCCCAGCTGGTGCTTGTTGCAGGGGAAAGACTCTTCTCCCTGCAAGAGAGGGAAGTGGTTGTGGCTGGGAGCCGGACTCCGCCTCAAGCAGGGGGGCGTTTGCCCCCTGCCTCCCACTCACCTGGCTGGCGCCCACGCCCTCGACTGGGGCTCTTCAGAATCAGGCCCCAGACTAGGTTCAGCTGCCGCCTGAGGCAAAGGATCTGGTGCGGACTGAGACTCCTCTGGTTCCGAGCCCGAGCCCGAGTCGCAGGCCATCACAGTTGCAAACATGCAAGAAGGCATCCAGGCATTTTGCAGTTGCATGTGTTATGGGGTGCATCTGGATTTTGAAGTTTACAGCTTTGAATAGTTGCAAGAGAGAGCTATTTCAAGATCAAAAATTATTTGAACTGTTCTGTTCACCCCTGCCTTAAGACAATGTCTCCTCCTGTATGAAAACCCTCCTCCCTGCCACACACAAGAGTCACCTGAGCAGATCCCGTTTTTGAATTCCAAATATGCATCTCCTTCTACAGAGATGCCACCCACTTTAATTTCAGATGTTTTTTTTTGGGGGGGGGGGTTGTTTATGATTTCTGCTCTAGTAGGCCTTCGAGAAGTGGCACCTTGTTGATAAGATAAATGACCCAGTGCACCATATCCTGGGGGTTTGGAAAAAGTTCTTGCTGTGTGGGGAAGCCTTGCATCAGGCTTCTCCTAACAACTGGAGCCAGAACTTCAATAGCTGTACAGATGTACCTTGGAAGTAGAACGGAATCCATTCCAGAAGTCCTTTGACTTCCAAAATGTTCGGGAACCAACATGCCTCCAATCAAAATGCCTCCAATCAAAACCTACAAAAGCCAACATGAACCTTTCCAGCCACACCACATGTCTGTACTCTGGAAGGAAGCCTACACACCCGAAAGGTCAGGCAACTGTACAAAACAGGTGCCGTTTCCAGCAACAAATTTGTCCGTTTTGAAAACAATGTGTTCCAGTCGGTTGTTGATGCAGTTGTTGATATTGACATCTAGGCTCTTTTAATTTTCATTCAAAACATGATACTCATTGCTACATAGGAAAAAGCCTCTTTAAATTCATTCCCAACTATCATTGTCCTTGAGATCTTGACTGGTGTGACTGTGTACACATTCTGGCTGTGTATCCATTCTCTTAGATCTTTCAACAAGTGTGTTTTCTGTTGGTGATTTGTGGAACATTTAGAAGACCACATATGATGGGAGGCCTCTTCAGGGCTAAAACTGTGTAGGCCAGGGGTCAGCAAACTTTTTCAGCAGGTCAGTCCACTGTCCCTCAGACCTTGTGGGGGGCTGGACTATATTTTGGGGGGAAATGATGCAAGAGCACCACAAACCCCAGTGGCTGCTTACCTGTGTCTTATGAGCGGCAGGGGCTGGCGATGACAAAAGAGCTCTGGAGAGGGGCTGCTTAAAATGGCGGCCGTTTAAGTGCTGCTGCTGCTGGCACCAGCAAAGCCTAGCCCCCTTCCTCCTCTAGGCAGGGTGGGGAGAAGCCAGAAGGAGGGAGGATGCGGCGGTGCCATAGCTGTGTGAGGGAGAGAGAAAGAACGCGCACCGGTGATCCATGCAGCGATTCCCGGACTGTCCACAGGCCAGATCCAGAAGACAATTGGGCCTGATCTGGCCTGCGCACCTTAGTTTGCTGACCCATGGTGTGTAGATGGACAGGGTGTTCACACAAGCCCCGTCCTCAGTGTTCCATGTGCACAGGCTTTCCTCTCTGTGTGCTTCCTAAATCTGTTTTAGGGGTTCCTCTGATCCTCCAGAGCAGATTTGAAGAGGATGCAGGCAGAGGGAGGCAGGGAAGTTCCATTGCGCAAGCAGAAATCATGAAGCAGAATAAAGCAAGTTGCTTCCACTCACTTCCTTCCTCCATGGCTGGAGTTTGGTACAGTCATACCTCAAGGTGAATGTGCTTCGGGTTGAGCGCATTTGAGTTGCGCTCCATGGCAACCCGGAAGTAACAGAGCACGTTACTTCCAGGTTTCGCCGCTAAATCCACCTGTCCACTACACACCCCTTCCACTCCTGCCTCCCACCCCACCCTGCCCATCAACCTCCGCTCTTGTTGCTGCATTTCCCTTTCTCAGGGAAGAGAGGTAGCTAATGGAAAGGGCACTCAAAACCACCAGCCTCCTCCTCTGCTGCGTGCCTGCTGCCCTGTTTCCTGTTATTGCAGCAGCCCATCAAGTGGTGAAGAAGCTGCAGCATCTTGTTCACATTATAACATGTATTCTTCCATGTGCTGGGGCGGTTGGGAAAGACATGGGAATATGCTTTATCTTCTTATTATTTCTATTCCCTCCCCTCCTTATCTCTGACATAAATCAATTAAAATTGGTGGAGAGGTCAGGCGCGTGCACACACACACACACACACACACTCTGTCCTTTTTTTGGAAATGGGAGTCTTTGCTATGACTGCACAATTTAAATGGCAAGTTCACAAGATAAGCACTTGGAAGTATAGCTTGCTTATAACATGTTTCTATGTTTGCAAGAATGCATGTGCCTAAGGCTCGGGTCTAGAGGACAACATACATATTTACGTCATGTGAATACATAAAGAGGACACTGTTGCATACAATCAGCTACAAAAACAGCTTTATGTTTATACTGAAAATGTCTGCACCCAATGAAGGCAATGATGAATACAAAACACTTTGTATTTATCCCTTATTTCAAAGGAAAATGTCACCAATCCACTTCAAATTTTTTAACTGCAATGGTTCAATATCCTGCATTTTTTTTATGGAGCATGTGGAGTGTTTATTCCTTTATTGCAAATTGATCCTTACACTGCAAGCCTCTCTGAGTTTAATGGAGCTTATTCCCATGTAACTGGGTAAAAAAATTGCAGTCTTACACAACAACCCTAAGCATTTTTGCTCAGAAATTAAGTCCCACTGAGTTTTTTTATTATTAATATGTTTACTTAGATTCCACCTTTTTCCCTGACAGGGATTCAACGCGGCTTGCAGCTAAAATAGAAATAGCTGGGTGGGGGGAAGCAATCATTAAAAACGATCTATCTATCTATCTATCTATCTATCTATCTATCTCAACATACAAAGCATTGCAATAAAAATAACACAGCACCAGCCCTTTCTTTAATAAGTCAATTCTTAAAGCGTTGGAACAAGAAAGTCTTTAACTGCTGGTGGAAAGATAGCAAGGAAGGAGGGAGTCAGTTTAATTTTAAGAGACTTAATTAGAAATGAAAAGTCACTGCAGTTTACAATACCCCGAAAGCAAGAAATCCTGCTATTAAAGATTTTTTTTGTCCTTCAAGGGGGAAGTTCTGTGAAAATATTTCATAATAGCTGGTTCTGTTTTTTAAAGAAATGGTGCAATAGCTCCATCTTAGAAAGAGAGACTGACTAATATTGTGTTGCAATTACATCTTTAAAAGTCTTTAACTGCTGGTGGAAAGATAGCAAGGAAGGAGGGAGTCAGTTTAATTTTAAGAGACTTAATTAGAAATGAAAAGTCACTGCAGTTTACAATACCCCGAAAGCAAGAAATCCTGCTATTAAAGATTTTTTTTGTCCTTCAAGGGGGAAGTTCTGTGAAGATATTTCATAATAGCTGGTTCTGTTTTTTAAAGAAATGGTGCAATAGCTCCATCTTAGAAAGAGAGACTGACTAATATTGTGTTGCAATTACATCTTTAAAAGATTTAATTAAAAAAATGTGCATTCATATTCACAGACTTGAATCTGAACATCAGGAATTGCAATTAGATGAGCTTTTGCCCAGATTTAGAGCTGAACTAATTCAGTAGACAATACTGGGCTGGTTTTCTATGTGCTTAACTTGAACCCGTAGAAATCACTGAAACTTAGTGAATAGCATGACCTATGGATAGCTCAGTTAGAGTGTGGTGCTGGTAATGCCAAGGTTGCAGGTTCAATCCCCGCATGGGACAGCTACATATTCCTGCATCGCAGCGGGTAGGACTAGATGATCCTTAGAGTCCCTTCCAAATCTACAATTCTATGGTTCTGAGATTGATTTCAGTGGAACCCAAGTTCACTAACTTGATCTGGTTCTAGCTCATAGTATTTTTACATTGGGTGGGGGCACTGCAAGCAAGATTTGTACATAAAGAAATGAGTTTTATTTCAAGAACAGGACTCCTGAATTATGCAATCCTGAATCCAATTCTACTTTAAAGCACTTAATCCACTAATTGCCATTTATATGCTGCTGAAGACCACTAGCTAGATCTTCATCTGAAGATCACTGAATCACTACTCAACATCAATACTGACCATAGTTTTATTATGCCGTTTCAGAATAACAATAGCATTTTGCAAATGTGTTTAACATTTTGCATTTTAGACATTGGTTGTTGTTTAGTAAACTGCGACAGTAAACCCAAGTAAAAATGTTTTTATTATATATTGCAATAAATTGTCACTCCTGACAATTTGTACCATGCAAGACCAGTATTTCCTGCTCCAGATGGCAGTGGCTCAGAGGTCTCTGGTGCAAGTCTTTCCTAGCTCTTCTACTTGAGTTCCGTAGCCAAAAATGTTTACAAGTGATTTATGGGTCTTCCATCTTGCTGTATTTAGTAGATATTCTCCCAAGAGTCATCAGGCAGGTGTCCTCGTCAATATTCTTCTCCAAGAGTCCTTGCCCACCTCAGGCAGAGCAGATGGTAGGGGTACTGCTAAGTTGTGGTTAGACTGAACACACAGGAAGACTATGTCATTGACAAAGGATCACGACTGCTGTTTTTCTGAGGATAAGAGAGAATCCATGGGGTTTACTTGTTCCACATATAAACATAGACCATCACTGAGGAAAGATGAGTTAGACAACAGTTTGGCAGAAGCTCCAAAGCTCTATCTGAAGTGATATGATGGACCTAGAAGTTTATCATTAGTAATCAATTGAAAAACAGGAAGCAAGGAACTGTAAGCGAACACTTTTTGAAATGCAAGACAGACACATATGGACTTTCTAAAGATCTGTACTGGAATCAGTGCTAATTAACTTGTTCCTAAGTGAACTGGAATTAGGGGGGAAATGGACAAGCTTGCACATGACACCAGTTTAGAATGGTGAAAAACAAAGCTGACTGCACAGAGCTCCAAAAGGGCATCTCCAAAACAGGGAAATGGGCAATAATAAGGCAAGTGAAGTTAAATATAAATGAAGTTGTGCATACTGCAGCAAACAAGCTGCATGTGGCTGTATGTACAGGCTAATAGGGTCTGAAAGATCTTTGGGTCATGATGAACAGCTCAATGAAAATAAGTGGGCAGCAACTGTAAGATCATTAAAATAAAACAGACCATATTGTAATGACCCGTGGTACAACTGCATTTGGAAAATGCGACCAAAAAAAGGCAACCAGAATGATCATGCGATTGAAGCAGATTCCAGATGAAGCCAAACTGGTGTTTGGGGCTTTTCAGTTTTGAAAAATACACTGGGGTGGTGGTGGGGAAGACATGAGAGGTTGAGATTATTATTTGCATGAGAAGAACATTAATTTTTTTTGTTCCTCGCTCATAATACCAGGTGTTGGAAGTAATTGGCAGGATTCAGGATGGACAAAATAAAGCACATAATTAAGGAACAGATTGTCCTAGATGTGATGACCACTAGGCTTAAAATAGCATAAAGGAGGGAAGACAAACTAATGGAGGATCATTTTATCAATGAGTATGAGCCATGCTAGCTACATCCAAACTCCAGGGGCAAGAGAATATGCCACTGAATATCAGTTGCTTGAGGATAGCAATGGGGAAAGGTTTTGCCTTCCCACCCTACTTTTCGCTTCCCTAGAGGCATCCGATTTGTGACTATAAAAACAGGTTATTTGACTAGATGGACCTTTGGTTCATTCAGCAAGGCTCTTAAGGTCTACCTAGTAATGGGAAACTTGCAGTCCTCCAGATGCTGCTAAACCACAGCTCCCGTCATTCCTGACCTCTGGCCGTGCTGATTGAGGCTATTGTGAACTGGAGTCTGACAACATCTGGAGGGCCGTAGGTTAGCCACCCCTGGCCTGAACTTATATGAGAATCGCACTTGGAGGGATAAGGTAACAGTCTACTTTATTCAACGCTAGGACCATATAACACAGTGGAGGGTACACATCAAGAGCAGGAGTAAAGAGCTTTGGAACAAAAGAAGTGGGTATCATAGCAGTCAACAGTGACCTTGGAATCCCCACTGTAGATACCAAGAAAGAGCCAGCTGTTGGATCAGCCAGAATTGGAAGAAATGCTGTGCAATTCTATTATATAAAAGCAAGTCACTCAAGTTCAGTGTTGGTTATTCTCAATGCTGCATCTCTGCAAGGTAAGCAGGAAAATGGTGATGCTTTAGAGGACCAATCCTAGTCAACATTTTTGGGATCTTGCTCTTCCCAAGCCACTAATGCTATTGCAGATGTGATAGAATGATCTGAATGCTGATTCAGCATTCCAATTGTGTCTGAAATTTGGATTTGTGGTCCCAAGAGCTAAGAGGAGTGGCAAAACTCAGAGGTTCCCAAACTGTGGTCCACAAGCTTCATTCAGGTGGTCCGTGGCATGTCTATAAAAATACAATTAAAAATCACACAGCACTTAGCATAGCACATTCTAATTGCTAGAACAGACAGAAAATCCGCAAGGACTCTCAGCAATGTTCAAATGGTCAGAGTAGGTGGAAGAGTTTGGGAGCCACTGACTTAAACAATATCAGGCAAAACAGAGTCATAGGTGCCTCTGGCTGAGAGAAGGCAGAAGCATTCTCAGCATTCTCCTTGAAGACCAAGATGAGCACATGGACTTATCCAAAGTCATCCTGTGGTCCTGGGGAGGAATTCAAAGAGGTATATAAGTTACTGTCCTCCATCCTGTGTGTAGGTTCCTGGTTAGCCTGAAGGTCATTAACAATCCTTATTTATCGCCTATTAGATATTGCTTTATTGAGGCAAACTTAGAAACCCAAACCCAAAGCAGCTATCATGCTGGCGTCAGAAGCAGATACAACAGCAAAAGGGGTAGCAGAAACAGATGTGGTGGGTACCACAACAGGCACCAAATGAGCCAATAGTGGGCAGATTATCTCCTCTGTACTCACAGATCGAAGATCCATTGTTTGATCTGATCTCATAATGCCCAATATTGTGTCCTGCAAGGTGGGAAATTCTTAAATGCATACCAGGCACTACTTCTAAAAAGCTATGCCCTAAGTGTGCAGCGAAAGACAGAGATAAATACCTGCAGGGAAATAGCAATACCTGCAGGTAGAAAGAAATAAGTGGAATTAAAAACAAAACAAAACAGAGAAAGAGGTACCCACTATTCTATGTTCAGATAAATGCTAAAGTTCGCTGATGAATTCTACAGAAAATGTTCCCCAAGCTGCTGCGAAGAGAGAACTAAGCTTGCTCCACCGCTCAAGGCACGAACCGTTAATCCGAAGTCTCCCCATGAAGGCAGAGGGCATAAACACCATTTCCATGGCTAGAACTTCTGGATGTAGTTGGGAGATGATCTGCATTAGGTGCAGTAGACATACTCTGGAACTACACAGAGACTATGAAGGATAAAAAGGCTACCAATATTTTAACACCATACACATAACGAAGCAATCTGACAATTATGGCAGTCCTTAACAAGACTTTAATAAATGTAGTGTTTCTTCTTGTTCCAGTTTAAAAATGCCACTCACTCACATCCAAAGTGCCCCCTCTCTGTCTTTGGTGTGATCTCCACCAACGTACACAGAATATAACTATTCAGCATTCAGGTGACACAAAACTAGCATGAAAATGTAAGTTACATAATTTAAACAATAAAAGATAAAATGGTTCAGATGTGTTTCATGGTCCCATATGTTTAGCAGCTTGCAAGTTATTATTTTGAAACCATTATTCATAAAAGCAGAATCTTTTCTGAATGCAGAGTGTCTGAAGTTCTAGACCCCTTACTTTGGTAGACAGTGTCATCTAGTAGCACCCAAAGGCTACAGGAAGGAAGGAAACACTCACATTCAATGTACAATTAATGAAAAAACTAGGCAATTCAGTTTCAAGAGCATATCCATAGCCAGTAAGTATTTGTGATATGCAGGTTAGAGCCTTCTCCTACACTCTGAACAAACATCCTTATAAAATCCATGAACATGTTCCATCTGTTCATGATTAATAAAACAGTAAATTATTTTAACACTGTGTTATATATTCACATGATCACCATAGTAATTCAAAACGGCCACTAACACAAACACACTATATGTACATAAACATATATGCCACAACAGTTTGCCAAGTTGACTCGTCACAAACTAGCCAGTTTCAGCAGACATAAATAACCTTGTACCAATTTTAGGCATTTTTAAAGGAATTAAATGTCCTCTAAGTATTTTAATTCCTTTGCAAACTAAAAAAATAATAATCCTAAAAAGTCAGTGCAAATAGAATCATTATACTTGTTCACCAAGAAAGATTCCTATTAAGCCGAGGATAACCCACGTTTAAGATATTAAAGGAATAAACTCATAACATTGTAAACTGCCGTCAGCAGAGGTTAGAGTAGATTAGGAATCAGAAGTCCTCTATCCTATAGTAGTGCCTTCTGGGAATAAGTGTTTTGTTGTGATGATGGAGGTTGTTGCTGTGGTGGTGGTGGTTGGCTGCCTGGTGGCTGCGGCAGGGATGAGGCGACTAAGTTATAGTTTGGCACCTGAGATATAGTTCCAGAATTCTGGTAAGCAGCAACATCAGCAGTAGCAGCAGTTGGGGGTGGGCTGTAGACTGAAGCTTGGCTAGAATATGTGCTTCCTGGAACAGAACCAACCATTGTGCTAGAGGTAAGGGTGAGAGGGGGAAAAAAGAGTAAGTAGACTGAAAAGAGGTACGAAACAAAAAAAAAATGGAAATTGGATCCTTCATCTTAAAAAACAAACAGGTCTCCCCACCCCACTGCATGCCTTGAGCCTGTTTTGCAAACCTAAGGAAAGCAGAGGTTTCTGTAACCTGATACAGAATGTCCAATCCAAACATACTGCAGGTGTCACAAAGATAGCTTTAGTGATCAAGTTGTCAATTATTATTTCCCTTAAGCATTTCTAGCTAACATTACATGCAAGTTTTGGATATTTGAAGTTTCACAATTACTTTGTGTAAGATGTCTGAACTGGCTGACTAGGTAATCCAGAGCTTGCTGCTGGAGTAATTGTGCCTTGATTCAGTGGCGGTAGCTGCTCTGATGGAAGACTGTAGGCTTGAACATGACCCATTTGGGCATTTCCTGCCACCAAATATGCATTGCTTTGAGGTTGTCCTGGATAAACCTAAACACACACATTGGGAAGAGATAAACACAGGAATAAGCTAATGTCAACTGACGCTTATTATTTTGTTCCACTTAAAGCCATAAAAACAGGATTTGAAACCATCTTAATAGTCACTGCTTTAAAGGCTAGTTTATGTAAACAGTACTAACTAATGACTCTGTCCCACCCCCAATTGTGAGCACCCCCACACCACTGGGCTTAACCCCACCCCTACAAACTCCAGAAGCCTGGATCAGTTCCTCCCAGAATGCATGGAAATTGCAGTTTCTTGTGTCTCTTGATCATATACAATGAATTGGGAGGCATAGTAAATGATGTTTTGTGAAATCTGTTAAATAATATAACCTCATTATATTTGGGTGCAGGAGCCCTCACAAGTTATAGGCCTCACAAGTTACTAATTTATAAATGTTAATGTTGAAGGGTTCAACTATACGTAACTGGCTTTATCACTTGAATTATGCATTATCCACCAGTTTCTTGGAACAATGCCACAACACAATTATCTACCTCAGATCTTTACAGCCTCCAAATACATACCTGAGAGCCAGAAACACCGGACTGAGCCATATAATATTGTTGGTTTTGTAGTTTTGAGTACATTGAATACATTGGATCCTCATTCATCAACTTGGTATATAATGAGAGTGCCTCCATCACTTTCACATTGAGCTCTGACAGCTCAGAATGTTTCCTGAATGAAACATTTCAATATCAATGAACATTATTTTACACAAAACAGATACTAGCTTTATAGTTTATCATAGGGTGGCTGGACCTCCAGATCCTTTTGGAATACAACTCCCATCAGCCCCAGACAGTCTAGCTAATGATCAGGGATGATGGGAACTGTAGCCCAACACTGGGATGGCCACAGGCTCCCCAACCTCGACTTATCCACTGAAAGAGGCATCATTTTACTGCAAATGGAGGAAGGGTAAAGTTGCAGTCAGAGTCTTTAAAAGAGAAAGAGCGCTCTCATGCTTTTTGACAGCAGCAACTAAGGGAACTTCCATCCTCTTCCTCCAACCTCCTAAAGAACCGAAGTGCTACACAGAGACAGCGGATGTTTCAATTTATGCAAGGGAACCAGGTATGGAGACTTCATGAAAGGAGGTAAGACAGAGAATTGAATGCCTGCCCTAAAGTAGTACACAGACACTCAAAGATAACTAACAGATAGCTGCCAGGGAAGCCATCCATACCTCCTACTATGAGAAAATGACCGCAATTTTTTTGGGGGGACCGGGGGGTTGGAGACAGGGAATTGTGATCCTTACCATGAAGAATTAGTACAGGATATAAAGAAAGTTGTCTATGTACAAATACTAGTCAAATGTCTGGTCCATAACTTTAAAAAGCTGCATTAGCTGTCATTACTGAAAATGCACAAGACCTTCTGTTTTGAAATAGCTACCCTATCTCTAAAGATAAACCTATCTCATTTTAAAGTTATTTATTTAATTTAAAGGGTTTTTTATCCCATTGTTAATCCAAAAAGGATTCAAGAGTAGCTTACGAAGTTCAGAAGTAGGACACATAAGTGGTTAAAACAAAACAATTGCTGCTTTGCAATATCAGGTGTTTCTCTCTTGATATCTGTTCTTACCTGTCAATATCTTCTAGCTTTTCATCAATGAGAGGTCCCATTTGATGGCACATTGCTAGAAACACAATGTAAATAGAAAAACTATAAATCTCAAAAAAAAATTAATAATGAACATCAAGCTAGCTAAGAAAAAGTTATACTAAAAGAGAAGACTTTCCACAAAACAAACAAGATGACTTGAGATAATCAAGTAAATATTTTAGAGAAATGATGAAGTTAGCATCCTGTAGTCCTTAGGTGGGAACTTGTTTGTGACTATGAGGACAGAACAGGGGGAAAGAAAGCTTACTTTCAAGGTGGATCAGCTCTGGGAGGTCTGGCTGATCATCACCTGGATCTGCACTTTGCAGCATCTGCAACAGTTGGTCCATTTTATCCTAGAATAGGACACACACATTATTTATTTGGGTTCAGATCTATGAGCAGTCCATAATTTATGTTTCAAAGAATTACTTTAGGCACTCCCAACAACTTGAGCACACACAATGACTTCAGCACAACCAACAGCGTTAAAAAAAAAAACCCAACAGCAGACCTCCGTGACATATCAGAAAGTGCTTTCAAAAGATGAGAAACTTTTAATTCTAAAAGTTGTCTGGCATGTAGCATGTGGGTGGCTGCTGAATCGGAAATATTAAGTCCAGGGTCCACTTTAGCATGAGAAACTATCTGCATTTTTCTACGGGCACAGTTGAAGTGTTACAATAGTTCTAATAAAAACATTACATG
This sequence comes from Podarcis cretensis, assembly GCF_951804945.1. Lineage (NCBI taxonomy): Eukaryota > Metazoa > Chordata > Lepidosauria > Squamata > Lacertidae > Podarcis > Podarcis cretensis. The sequence continues at coordinate 25,122,166 of NC_137181.1, forward strand.
CACCGTTTATTAGCTGTTAACGTTCTGTCGTTCTATGAGAGAAACAGTGCCAGCACTGACAATACATTCTACAAGCAGGTTTGACAATAGGCATGTTTTCCTCTCAAGGTCTTAACAATAAGGATGTCCCTTCTATGAACAGCCTTGCCTTAATGCACACCTGGTGGAAGTTTTAAACTAAATTTTTTATAATGCATATACTGTACTGTAGTCACCCAAACAAATAATCTAAAATTATACGGACCTCAAAAACTTTAATTCACTAAACTGCATAGCATTATAGTTCTGAAGGGGGAAAAACACTTTATTTTAAAAATGCTGCAAGAAGCATTCCCTCTTCAAAGATGCTGCCTCTCATCCACGGTTTTTGTAAGTTTGTACAATAATAAATAAATGAGTCAATTAAGTGGAGACTTTTCTAAATATTTTAAATTGATTAGTTAACTGGAATACAATAGAAATAACATTCTCTGGAAACTGCACATCTACTAACATGGTTATTAGCAACTTTTTATATGCAAGTCTTTTGATATACAAGTAAATAATAATACACCCACATGCACAACACACTGTGCAAGAAGTTCACAGCGTCTATATCCTTCAAACACATAAGCTGTTTTCAACTGTCACTCTATAAGAATTTCTGAAATGGAATGCCAGTAGTTAATGTTACTCATACAGTACGAGCATCACTGCCACCTAGTGGTGCAACTGCAAATATTTATGAATGTGACAAGGATTTTTTTTCCCTGGCAGAAATATCCCAGGATATGATCTGAAGACACATAAAGCCACCACCTTGCTGAAACTAAGCAGATCTGGGTCTGGCCAATGCCTAGATGGGTGACCAAATGTGGGAACCAACTTGGCTTCCATGACAAAAGAGAGGCAGGATACAAAAATAAGAAAATAAAAATAGAAAATACACAAAACAGAACACAGCCATTCAAGCTCATAATCCAGAAGGCAAACACTTCACAAAAGACAAGAATTTGATATTAATACACTATGAGAGTAAGCTGGGCCTCATTTAATAAAACAAATACAGAAACACTGTTAAAAAAAAAAGGTAAAGGTAAAGGACCCCTGGATGATTAAGTCCAGTCAAAGGCGACTATGGGGTTGTGGCGCTCATCTTGCTTTCAGGCCGAAGGAACCGGCATTTGTCCATAGACAGCTTTCTGTGTCCTGTGGCCATCATCACTAAACCGCTTCTGGCACAACGGAACACCGTGATAAAAACCAGTATCAGGTATTCAGCATGTAATATTTGGTGGTCTCTGCTAAGAAATGTTTCAACAGAGTTCAAGATATAGGTGTTTTCCTTTCTTTTCTCAAAAATATTTATGCAGAAAAGTAACACACTGGACTTTTAAGATTTGTAATCTTCCCTTTTTTGTACTTCACCTGTGCAACACTACAAAGGTTTACCTGAAGTAAGTCTTGCCATTCAATGGGAATTGTTCAGAAATAAGTGTGTTTAGTATTTCTAATAAAGGGTGTGTCTGTGTCCAACTAAGTTCTACTCAGAATGCACCCATGGGAATGTTAGCCTTGACATCCATTTCAATGGGTCCACTGCAAGTATGACTAATGCTGAACACAATTCAGGAGAACTGGTTACTGAATACAGGAGAAGTCAGAACAAGACAGTTTAAGGAAGTCCAGACAGTAGTGTGAACTACTTCTTTAAATTAAGACAGAAAGTGAAGCACAAAGATGGGGAGACACAAGAAAGCCATTATATTCTGCTTCAAAATCAAAATATTTGAAGTTATTATAATAATCTAATCACATTTTAAAAATGAAGGAAAGCATTAGTATTTGTGTAAGTTGAAAAAAGTGCTTCCAAGTCTCAAACTGAAAAGTTTTATAAATATTATCATATACCCCTTGTTGGTCTACATTTTTGTACTTACTTCATCAATATAAACTGGTTCAGGCTCTGGTTCAATTGTTTCAACTTGAACTTCATCACTGAATTGCACGGTTTTCTTCTCGGTTTTCACTGCGGAAATATAAGTTGACAGAATACTGAACAGAAACACAAAGTTTTAGACTGAGGAAAAAAAATGTAATCGAGGCATTTTGTTTATAAGGTAAAGGGTAAAGGGACCCCTGACCATTAGGTCCAGTCGTGGCCAACTCTGGGGTTGCGGTGCTCATCTCGCATTATTGGCCGAGGGAACTGGCGTACAGCTTCCGGGTCATGTGGCCAGCATGACTAAGCCGCTTCTGGCAAACCAGAGCAGCGCACGGAAAGGCTGTTTACCTTCCTGCCAGACCGGTACCTATTTATCTACTTGCACTTTGACATGCTTTTGAACTGCTAGGTGGGCAGGAGCAGGGACCGAGCAATGGGAGCTCTCCCCGTCTCGGGGAGATTCAAACTGGCAACCTTCTGATCAGCAAGTCCTAGGCTCTGTGGTTTAACCCACAGCGCCACCTGCGTCCCTATTTTGTTTATAGTTTATAAACTATTTTGTTTATAGTTCATGACATAAAGGTATTTGGTCTCAATATGATTCTGTGGAAAAGATCCTGCATCATCACCAGCAAGTGGAAAACACTGTTCACACATGGTGGCAAGAACAACATTTATTTCTGACAGTCACCTCTTATGGTGCCATTCTGAAAGGACCTCAAACCTTGGGTGGGTGTGACTTTGGGAGTATAATAAATGGGACCTCTGTGCATGAGTGCAGCAGTCATTCAGGATCCAGATTCTAGTCTATAGATATTTGTTTATAAGTTTCTGTGTTTTTTAACAAATTATCATCACCATCTTAACATTTGCAAGGTACTTTCAAGTATTCGTAGCACTTCACATGCATTCTTATAATTTTCATAACAGTCTTGTAAGTTTAAATCGCTATTGCTATCTCCTGCGTTGCAGATGGGGAGATAGGCTCAGAGGGAGTGTGCTGGGTTAACCAACTAGGGCATGGCAGATTTAAGATTCAGGCCAGTGAGTTGTAACTCAAGTCTCTTCACCGTTATGCTAATATTGAAGTTTTCAATAACTGGAATCTTCCAAATGGAAAAAAAGAAGAATGAGGGGATCGTTTTCAAAAACGTATTTCTTGAATATTGAAATTACATGCAGTACTGCACATTTAGAATTAAACAAAGGAAAGTAGAAGTACCCACCTAACACACACACCAGTAAAGCCAATAGGGGAAAATAAGATTGAAGATAAAATGGGTCATCGTCACATAAGTTTAGACATTCATGTTTTATTCATATTATACTCAGACTAGGAAGGACTCATGTTTTGGATATCTAGGCATTCTAAACCAAGGGTTGTAGACAACTAAGTCCTACTCACAGCAGACCCAATGAAATTACTGGCCTTAAGTTTGTTGCGAATAATAATTTCCATGGGTCTACCCAGAGTAAAACTTACACTGAATACAACCCTAACTTGCCTTTGGACTGGCTCTTGGGGATAGAATGCTAATGTAATAAGATTAAGTGAATGGTGGAAGGAGGAGCCTTTTACAAAACCTGTCTGACTTTGCAAGATGGCAAATACGATCAGAGATTCCCACACTAAAAAAATTACAAAATACTTTTCTTTGATACTTCATTTCCCCCTGCATCAAGGGATCAGTGAAGGGAATAGGCCATATCTAGCATAACCCAGGGTATTCTCTTCCAGACAAACGGCATCCTCTTTGCCTATCAGCATTTGTAACAATATTAGAAAATACGTAGAGGCGGGAATCGAGCTTTCTATTACATGAGTTAGCTTCAGAACTCTCACATAACTAGTCCTTCTGAGAGGGCTAAATTATGAAATTATAAATTATTCTAAGAAGACAAAATTATGAAAAGTTCCTATCAAATAATAAAGCTAACAATTCAAGAAATAACTATTAAGACTGTTTATAAAATGATATAATCTATGTAGAGGGGGGTGTAAAACAGGGACTTGCATTTGATGTATTAAGCTTTAATGTGCTAAAACCACTGCACTTTTCTATGTGAACATTACATTACTCACTCATTTCTGGTTCAGCAGTAAGATCAGCAGTTACAAAATTAGAAGGAAATAATCCTGTCCCTTGATGTGTTTCACCTTTCCACCAGTTTGGATCACTATAGGTTAGAAATAAAAGAATTAGACATGAAAGATTGGAAAACATGAGCCTCATAATCTCAGGGTTGTGGGTTCGAGCCCCACATTGGCCAAAAGGATTCCTGCATTGCAGGAGGTTGAACTAGATGATCTTCATGGTCTCTTCCAACTCTACAAGTCTCTGAGTCTATGCATGTGAGAGGAAGAGTTCAATGGTCAAAAACATTAGGCCAATTCCATCTCTATCCACCCTGAAGGGCAAATTTCAAGAGGCCCTTTCATTATTCTAGCAACCATTTGGGCCTTTGATTTTTCTTCTGGTTCATTACAGTATGGAAAGAAAGACAAGACAGGATCCACTTTTATAGGAATGACAACATACTCTCGATCCAATCCAATGAAGTTAAGATCTAAAACTCCTGGGTCTCTTTGGAAGTAAGCATGCAAAAAAAGGGCTTCAAGATTTATATCACAATCCTGTACAGTTGACAAAATAGAAGCGCTAGTAAATGGAGCTTGCAAGTGTGTCAACTGTGAATTGCAGCTTCACGAGTTTGCCTGCCCCAAATATCTACTGTGCAAATGTGATTTGTGGACTCCAGCAGATTTACCTGTCATCAAGTACAGTGATAAGTTCTCCAGCTTTAAATGTTAGTTCATTATCTTCGGCAGCTTCAAAGTCATAAATAGCCCGAACCTTTCGGCCCTCATGCTTGTGATTAGTTAAGAGGCTTGAGGTGCTTGGATAAAGAGTGGAAAGAGGCGTTTGTTGTTGTCTTTGTTCCTTAAGTGACAATTCAATAGCTGGAAAAAAGTAATAAATCCAACTTAAGTGTAAGCAAAACAAAATAAGGATTTCTCTCTGAATTTATGCACATGAGGGAAGCCTATGGAACAGCATTGAGGGGATGCTGAAAGCTGCAAAGGGCAGGGGGAATCTGCCATAATACCTCCCTCTTCCCTCTCTATCAGAATGATACTGTTCTATTCACAGTATGTGGATCCAGCCCATGGGGAGAGGGGTTGAAATCTGGAGCCCCAATCATGAGCTGTGATCATCTGAAGATTCTGATCAAGCAATAACCAACCTTTAGCTAGATCCTCTTCCTCCTTCTTGTTGGCTACTATTCCAGGATCTTTGGCTACTAGAGCTGGGCTTGCTTTCGCTTGTTCTGCAGCCTTACAGGAGCAAAGAGGGTAAATGTTATTTGAAAATTCAATGCAATATATTAAATCCGGCATTTGTGGCCATATCAGAAATATATTAGTAAAAAAAATCAGCTTCTTTTGAGGAAGGGGCGGGGGAAGCTGACCTTTTAAGAGTTCACCTCTCAGTAATGGTTAGTGGTTGCATCAGCGCACGCAAATGAAAAACCTCAAAATGAGCCATGGAACTCATCTCATGTTACATCTGAATTGGCAACTAGAAATCATGGGTAAATTACTGTTGCAGTATTTTCTTGACAGGTCATAGAACATTTTGTGAATGGTCTGTTAAATTAGCAAGGTGGTATTAGGACAGGGAATGGGGAACCTCTGGCTTGTGGGTTCCCCATCTGGTTCAACAGCCTTTTCTGTGGCCCTTTGACTTCTCTCCTTGGACCCATTGCTCCCAGATGCTGTAATCTCTGATCAGTGAGGAAGTGGAGGGGGGCAATCATGGAGAAGCTTACTACACAAGTTTTAGACATCTGAAGGCAGCCCTGTGTCAGGAAGTTTTCAATGTTTGATATTTTATTATGTTTTTATATTCTGCTGGAAGCCGCCCAGAGTGGACAGGGTATTATTATTATTATTATTATTATTATTATTATTCCACATTCCTCTTCTCCCAGGTCTGTGGCTAATTAAACAATCTATGGCCTTTTAAACTTAGAGGGGGGGTCCTGTTTTGTCTGTTATCTATTTCTTTGTTTTTATATTGTGAATTATATTTTATATTCAGCCCTTGGCTGAATTCAATTATTTGGCAAGCAAGCAAGCAAGCAAACAAACTGATTTACTTTTTAAGCTGTAGTCCCCCAGATACTGCCAGACTACAACTCCCCTACCATTGGATATACTGAATGGGGTTGATGGGAATTGCAGGCCAACGACATTGGGAGGCTACAAATTGCCTACCACTGCTTTACAAACACATCCCCTTGCCATGAAAATAAGCAAGAAAACATGGACTAGTAGCGTGCATCATTATTGCCTTCCAAGATGTAGGCTTGAGCCATTTTCAGATAACAATTTAAACAATTACAAAGGATATGAACTTGGAAGCCACGTGGATGTTCTTCATAATGACGGGTAGGGATGACATTTCCACCACTCAAAAATTGAGATTATATGCACTTTCTGAATCATGTTGCCCACCCATATATTAAATTAATGAGCTCAAACTTATTGCAGTGAAAGCATTTGACATATCAAAGCTCTCATCTTCACTCATGTAAATTAAGGCTGTAATCTAGCAACACCATTTTGGCACACAAAAGTGTTTGGACCTTCTTCTCTAACTTTTGCATGGCCACCAAGTTGATTTGGCATTGTAAGGGTCTGCATCAGAAGACGAAAGTTTTAAAATGAAAAAGAGATGCTTCATGGAGAACAATGACTTGGTGTGCATTTTTATGAACAGTGACATGGGAAAGAATCAACAACATCTATATTCAGGAAGCAAAACAGCAGACTGATAATTCGTAGACCTTCTTAGTATTACATCTCACATTAACTACAGTTTTTGCAAATTAGCACTTTACCTGTGAACCAATAACTGGAAACATAACACCCTGTTCCTTAAGGTTCTTTATCATTGCAGATATCAGACTAAGCTGGGGATCATTCTTGAATTCGTCTGTCCATTCCACCATGAGTGCTTTCAATTTTTCACAGACTTTTGGATGACCCTGTAAAAAGGATAATGCTAATATAGTTTACAAATATATTTATTTGTAAGCAGTCATTTATTTATAAGCAGCCATTCTGGACTATGTCCACTGAATGAGGTAAATAAAATACAAGTATAAAAATAATGTAATAAAATCTGAACATAAAAAATTGAAAAAACCCTCAAAAAAATCAATTAGCAAAAAACCATTTCCAGAGCCATAGCAACAAAACTAGTCCATGTTAACTGCACTAGTCCATGTTAACTGCACTTGGGTCTCACTTAAATCAGTTTGATGTAACTTATAATGACTAACTTTTCACACTGACTTCAGTGCTGTTTACTATAACCCTCAAAAAGAAGCACAAATTGTTTTGCTATGTTTGTTCATATCAACCCCAAACCAGTTTAAAATTTATCCCCCACCTTGTATTCAGATGAAAAGAGGAAAGTGAGATGTCCTGACAAGTATGAGATTCTGTCTCTGGGAGATCACCCAAACCCACCTAACACTAGTTTGGGCCAGCATTTGACAACAAGAAGTTAAATCAGAAGAAAGAAGGATCTTCTGATTATCTTGAGGCAGAGGAAGTGTTATAGATTAACAACTTTATCTCAGAAACCACTCTAAAGTCACAAGCAAGAGCCCTGTGGTAACTTAAAAGCTTAACAAATTTATGGCACAAGCTTTTGTGGACTGAAGGGCCACAAAATGCTTCTTGTTTTTGTAACAACAGACTTACAAGACTATCCCTCATTTCATCCATATGTATATGACTCCATTGCCCAAATGTATTTTACCCCACTTCAGGAATCATTTAACTTGACATAAACAAATTGAAAAGACTCAAAATAGAATACCTTATTTAGCACGTTGCTTACTTCACTAGCAAAATCTCTTGAACATACTTCTAAATGAAATATTTTACCGCAGTTTGAGACACATGCTCCTAAAAGCTAGAGAGAGAGAGAGAGAGAGAGATTAGAACTAAAGTATTTTATAGTAGAACATGAAAATTAAGCAAAGATTTTTTTTCCAAAGGCCACGTACGGTCAGCGCTTGCATAGCAACATGGGGATCCTTGTGGTTCACTCTCTTCATAATAGACCGAAGACAGTCCTTAGGCCTGATAAATAAGATAAGCAGTTTTTTTAAATATACGGGCATAAACAACAATATGCATTACAACGAAAGGGATGGACACACACAAGAGAGTAAGAGCAAGCTTCTGATTCAGCTACTTGGAAGGTAGCAAACCCTCTCTTAGAAGCTAGCAGCTAAGGAAAATGTGTTTGAAAATGACTGAGACACTCCATAACACAATTTGCCTGTTTTTCAGTGGCAAGAGTCCCTGTGGCATACCCTCAATGCAATGATCCACTTTCTCAAGGGGAAAAAAAACAACTGTGCAAAGAAAATACAGTACTCATTTCTCTCAATGAGATTTTTCCGCTTCCTGACACAAGATTAACCCAGTGAAAAAGGCAACGGCAAGTAGCTAGTCTTGGTTGCTGGAGACCACAAATAATGACTGGTTCAATGCACTAAGCCAAAATTGGTGTACTTCTATCCTATGTATATCCACCTATGGCATCTCAGTCCAGGGAATTTTTGTAGCATGACTTTCCATAACAAATCCTTCAATTTTCTCTAGGCAAGATAAACAGTTAAATTCTGTATCAAAGTTAGCTCCCTGTAGAACTTGGGACGATTTGCTAGAATCTGGAGTTTCTCAGCACACATAGTGCACCACCTAACTGAAAAATAGCAAGAGATCAGTCATTTACTGGCCCAGCATCTACAGCAAAGGGGTTGAATGACAAACAACTCAAACAGAAGGATGGATAAACTTAAGATTCAGAGGTTAGGTACAAATGCCAATGTTCTAGCCATTCCAGACAGCAGCCTATTTACAGAGGTTTCAGCATCTGAGAAAGTATGAGAAGACACAGGTCACTGTAGAAGACCAGAAGCTAACAGACTGTCAGTCAGAGTGTAACTAACTGCTACCAAGAGATATTTTGTATATGAAGGAAATAGATACTGTATTTCTTGAAGTATGGAGTTGCAATTATACATGCCATGTTTTAGTGAGAAACAGGAGTAAATGTAGCCCATCTTCACTACATAATAGAATCTGCTTTTTCAAAAGACTCCAGTGAGGAAATTTAGCTGTTTCACACAATATTGACTAATGAAACAAACAGCAGCTAACATTTAGATTTCTATCTTTATGAGATTACTTTTTTAAAAAATGTTTGCAGATTTTTTTTTGGGGGGGGGGTTCCTGATTTCATTTTAACATAAAGCACTGATACCCAGCCACATAAAGGAAGCTGTAGTTTAAGTTACACTGCAGCTTTCAGTAATCTATATTTGGTGGTGTCTGTTTTACAAACCACTGCTTCATACTTAACACTACTAATTATAGAAAATGCTGTGACATAGCATGGTCACTTCACTCTGTACAAAACTGTGAACTTGTCTTATTCCAAGAAGCAGCTGCTATCAAGTTTTCTATCAAAATAATTAGGAGGAAAATGAATAAATTACATTTATGAACTCATATGCAAATAAATAGGGAAAACTTCAACGAAACTTAAAATACTTATCAATATAACCACAATCAATCAATCAGTTTATTAGGGCATAGACCAGCAGTTTATAATCACAATCTGTTAACGTAGCACTAAAAACTAGCATTTATGGTGATACTTTAATTAAAATATATGCTCTATTCCATAAGCAGCACATATTTCATTTTCTTGCAGTCAGCAAACCTGTTGAGTTCAGTTATAAAAATAATATGACATTCAAGGCCTTATATTTAAAGAGTTTATCAAATTATCAACCGGAGTCTCAGATGGCTGTATTTATATGTTTGAAGCTGCCTTGCATTTGACCCTGAAAGGCAACCTAACAATATATTAAATGAAATAAACTGTTATGCTGTAAGGCAAAGTTGATTCATGGAGTGACAAGATTTGAAGGGATCTGTTTGCCATCTGTCCAATCTGTAAGCTAAAGGATAATTCTCATATCAACATCCGTCCTTCTCCCCCAACTCCCAGATTGAAGTAGAACTAAATCCACAGAGCACTTGCAGATAAGAAAAAGTTGATAATTATTAGCTGAAGGGAAATTAGACAGATCATAAGTAATATTCTCACTAAAACTCCATATAGGGAGACAGTAGCACAGCATTTTAAGGGAGGAATTAGGCAAATCAATCTTCATTTTCAGCATTTGTTTCTTTGAATAATGCAGACACTAGACTTAGAATTAATTTAGGGTAATTTAATCATGTCAGTAATGATGGGTTTGAGTTACATCCCAAATATTTTGTTTAAAAATTCCTACAATACAGAACTGCAAATAAGTTTCAGAACCAAGTTGTAAAGCGCACTACACTCTTACACATGCAGATACTATGACACATTGGTACAGGGGAGAGGAAAATGAGTTGATAAATTACATCAATCAGCCAAATGGTTCTGCTAAGATGAGGTGTGTGCTCTAAGCTCTCTTTCTAAAGTGCTTTTAAATGGTATGAGAAATTATTTTTAAAAGAAACACTTTATCCAACAGGTGACAGTATTTAGATAACTCAGAGGAAAAATTAGATGATAGACTGCTTGATCATTCAGAAAGAAGATTCAAGAAGAGGGCGCTTAATTTCTGCCCAAAAAAGGTGATGAAACAAGCTTTCAATATCAAACTGATTTCAGCAGTGCATTATACAAATACTGCAAAACACAACATAAAGTCTCTAATGAAACTTTTTAGAAAATACTATTTTTTTTTTAATCACATGCATTAATCACATAAGCAATTCTGCTGAAAGCACTCTCCAAATGTCCAGTGCCTTTCAAAAATTCTAGGGCTATGAATGCAGTGTACATAACTTGGCATTAACACATTTAGTTTTCTAGTTTTCCCACAGGTGTTATGCAGTTTGATCTTATCTAGTTTTATTTATGCTTCTTCCAAATAAAATAACGAAGTGTTTCAAACAAGAAATGTATACTTACCCAGTTCGTGACTGTCCAACTTTATCACAAATATCTAAGATGAGCCCCCAGTCTTCAGCAGTATTCATTTCACTAGTTGCTTTTTCTAAGTGACACAAAAATGCTTGGAGTGAACTTTATCAAGTAAGTGAAACTTCAGTATCAACTCTAAATAGAAATGCATCAAAACGGATATGGTCATCCTACTCTGAATTATGTTGACACATTCCTAGATGCAGCCCTAATGTAGCATTGTATAAAATTCAGGATGAAACAAAGCAATATATGAACTCTGAAGAAAACATAGCACACTTGTAGTTCTGAGGGTGTGAACATGTTCAATAGCAGCATCTCATTACTCAAGACATTAGCACATTGGTTTGTCAAGTCAACACATTTCTGCTGCAGCCGCTCCAGCAGATCCTGCAAGCCAATAATAATCACCTACACTATCATGTACTTGCTTGAACTTTGCCTTGAAATGTAGCTCAAAAACACCATTCCTCTGAATTATAGTCAGACCCAAAGGTGGGGCTAGGAAGATCTGAAACAAGTTAGAACAGGCCAATTCAGATTGGGATTTACCACCTCACCACCCACTGTGTAATACCTCTGCTGCTACCAGCCCTTCCTTCTTTCCAGATCTAACCTTTACAACAGAGTTGAAGGACCTGTGGCCCTCCAGATGTTGGGACTCCCACCATTTCTGGCTCAGGCTTATGAGCATTAAGAAGTCATCAACATCTTAATTAAGGGGTCTCCATCACTGCCTTACAAGCAGGGACAGCAATGGGGAGCAGCTCTCAGCAATGGAGGCCTCAGGCAAGGCTTGAAACTCTCTACTTCCAGGAGTCCTCCATACTGTCATTCTCTTTCCTAAGGATATGTTTGGAGAAAGGGGAAGGAGAATGACAAATCAATCATCTTTCATATCAGTCCTGCAATGGGGGAATGGAATCGGTCCCAGAGGCTGTAGCAATGAGCAAAACCTTCAGTTCACGGTTTCATTCCTGTTTCTGAAATTCAGTAGTATCACTACTCCAAGCTGTTTCAACATTTTATAACTGATTGGATAATCCCGTGCTATTGTTAGCTGGTCAGTTTGCTAATTCAACTCTAAATACATACAGTTCTAGGGGGGGAAAGAAAACAGTTTTTCTCCAAGTCACAACACTTGGCTGTACATAATGAACTTAAGCCCTTAAAGATTCCTCAGGTGTTCTGCAATACATATGCTATGGCATCCCACCTAGCTACAAGTGGAATGAAACTACCATTTGCTGTATGTCCTGGGGTAGCATTAAGTTGTAAAACCTAAGTTTGTTATATACCCAATATACAATCCTAAATATGCATTAAAAACAGAATTAAGGTGATAATAGCTAATGTAAAGGTTTGATTTGCATAATAAACTCAAATGTTCATGTCTTTCTACAAAGAAATCAAAGATCTGACATCGGTATAATGTTAGTGCTGCTTCTGCAATGAGCAAGACTATTTTTATGAATTTATTGACAGATTTATTTTTTTGTAATGTCAGCTGGCTAGAATGCTTTCCAAACAATCTTGGACACAGTCTTATATGGCTCTGGTTCTTCAAGAAACCTCTGGTTGACAGCTATGCACACACATAATATTTTCCTTTCCAAACCAATTGCCTCCTACTAGCACACAGCCAGATGAAGCTACATCTCTACTAAAAATTAAACTACACCCCCATCCACCCCACCAAAAAAAAAAAAAAAAATCTGGGAAGAAGACAAGCCAGAAAGCTGTCTTATGACTTGTTCGAACTTCCAAGACTGATAATCTGAAGAATGTATTTCAGTCTGTAGCCTGCCTTATTTCCAAGATACAGAGCAGACTCAACAGTATTATAGGCACAAGAGAGATGTGGGGTTTGGGCAGGGGCTGGGTTGAATTAGACTGCTTTCTTATCATTACTGTTCCTTCCCTTGAAAGTCTGCTGAGGCAGCTGAGACCGTTCTGCACATCCTGCTCTGCCAGGAAACCAGCAATTCAGCACTATGGCAGTTGGGCACATGCTTTCATTCTCATGTATCTTTCACAAGCTTACCATTCTTTTGCTTAATCTTTCAATATAATATTTCACACACAACAAAGTTAAAAATATTTTAAATAAATAATTATTAGTACAGGAATTACGGTATTAAACTAAACCATTTTGTACTATGTGCTAGGGTCTTCGATAACTTTAATATCCAAGACAGTGGTACCTCGGGTTACATACCCTTCAGGTTACACACTCCGCTAACCTAGAAATAGTGCTTCAGGTTAAGAACTTTGCTTCAGGATAAGAACAGAAATAGGGCTACGGCGGTGCGGCGGCAGCAGGAGGCCCCATTAGCTAAAGTGGTGCTTCAGGTTAAGAACAGTTTCAGGTTAAGTATGGACCTCCAGAACTAATTAAGTACTCAGCCTGAGATACCACTGTACAGCTTTTGCATCTAAATATCATGGCTTGCCCATAGACAGACATTATCACCATTTAAGTTAAAGTAAATACTCATAAACAAAAATGCTTACCTCCCTCAACCAGGACTAATGACAGAAAACAGCATCTCTGCCTTTGAAAGTTTCCAGACTATAGTAAACCTGCAAGATGCTAATACTGCTATCAGCCCAGACTGGCTCACTCCTCTAGTAGGAGAGGAAGAACAAAGCACTGTCCTGTCTACCAACACTAATACATATCCAACAGTAATTAGGTCAAGCACCAGCTGTCCACAATAAACAAACCTGTAACAAAATAAATCCTTGCAATAAAAAGCCACCTTAAGTATTCTAACTGCAAGTTAAAACCTATACATTTTTTAAAAATGTAAGATAGCATTCAAGGACCCAGGAATAAGGCATGTGAGCCTTGTGGGTTTAATAGCAATCAATCAATCAAACCTTTATTGGGACTTCCGGTCGGCGCCAGCGCTTAATGGCGGTCCGAGCCTCGAGCTCCGAGGCAGGACTGCTCCGTTAGTTCGGGTCTTACCCGCTACGGCAAGCGGGGGACCCCTAAAATCACAGGCGCGGAGCCTGTGAACAAAGGAGATTCGGTGGGCACCTTTTGCGCCCCCCGGTACTGTGAGGGAGCCTTTTTAAAGGCTTCTGAGCGGCATCGGGGTAAGCGCGGTGCTGAGAGTCGTCACCCAGCTAGCGGAGTGAAGCCGCGTCGCCATGAGCGGAGAGCGCCGATTCCTTCCTGCAATTGGAATTTGACCACAACACCCGTGAGTAAGATTGGAAAAGTAACGGGACTTTTAAAAAAATAAAATTGGCTGAAAACGGGAAAGGCAAAAATTAAGGAAGTCTGCCTCTCCGGAACTGCAGAAGGAATAAAGCAACGAAAATCAAGCTGCACTTAAAGGGAACCTTTCTAATTTTTTTAAGCTGTCAAACTGACATCGGACTTAAAACCTCCCCCCAGACTGGCAGGAGAAGGGGGGAAGGGATTGGAACGTTGTTATCTGCTGGAAAATTAATGGAAAATTAAGAACTTCCATTGCCAAATCCCCTGGGGTCGGGCTGCCCAAACAAGACACCTGGGACGTGGTCTGTCAAACTCTGAGAAGTGGGGACTTGTTTGCAAAAAAGTTATCGGACCTTAGATGTACTTTGTTGCATTTTGGCCACATAGAAAAATAGAGACTTTACAATTTGGATATTGGAAACTTTTGGCTACTGTTGTATTCCCTTGCTTCTTTGTTGTTTTTCCATCTTTGCCATTTGGATACAATTGAATGCTCCCTCTAGAGGGCTCTATCTGAAACTGTTGCACTTGAAAAAGTAACAGTGGGATTTTCCACTTGGGAATCAACTCTGTGAGAACGACCTTGAGGATATGAGTGCCCCTACAGATGAGATAGTAACAAGGCAGAAAGCAAAACAAGCTCATAAGAAAAGGGCCTCTATATCAGGAACTGCAGCTGTGCAGGAAAAAACACCAGCTTCTATGGATCCTATGACTCAGGCTCTACTTAAAATAAATCAATCCCTGGAAGCATTGACAAAACTTTCGACAGAGAACTCTAAAAAATTAACAGAGTTGACAACAAGGTTGGATGTGAATACGGCTAGTGTCGCATCGAACACAGATTCTATAAATAGATTAATCCAGGAAAATTCAGAAACACGAAAGATTGCAGAAAGTGCAAAAATAACAGCTGAAGAGACAAGGGAAAAATTTGGGCCTATTGTTAAAAAAGTGAATGAGCATGATGCAGCCCTCTCCTTACTGGAACTTCAACGTAAAGAGAAGAATTTAAAATTTAGATTGGTGCCTGAAGTGGAAGGGGACAACCTTGTGAAATTTCTCACAGAGAACATTATAACTTTTTGGCGGGAAGAATGGGAGGAAGATGAGGAACTTGAGATAATTTCAGCCTTTCGACTGGGCAGAAGGCAGGACAAAAAACCAAGGGATTGCTTAATTACATTGAGATCAAAAGAAGAAAGAGATAGAATACTGAATTTGCATTACCAAAAGGCATTGGTGATCCAAAATTGTCAGATACAGATTTTTAAGGACATTCCTAAATACATTTTAGAGGTGAGAACATATTACAAGAGTTTAGTAGACCTGCTGAAGAAAAACACCATACCATTCAGATGGGAATTTCCACAAGGATTGTCCTTTAACTTCAATGGAAGGAAGATTAAAATAAAAACAATTCAGGACAAAGAACTATTTCTAGAGAAGTATCTGGAGGATTTGCAGAAAGGAACCGTGGAGGAGAGGGAACCACCCGATATAGCAAATCTGTCATTTGGACTTTCACTACCACCATCGGAGGAAGAGCAGAAGCTTGGAGCAGTTGGAGGAACAGCTACCTAAATACAAAATGTCTCTGCAACTCCTTAGTTGGAACTGTAATGGTTTGAACCTTCCTCGGAAAAGAAGACAGGTTTTTCACATTCTGAAGAAAGAACAATTAGACATAATATGTTTGCAAGAAACCCATATTGCCAGGATACACAGGAAATTATTAATAAATAAGAGACTCGGTCAAGAATTCATCTCATCAGACAAAGTAAAGAAAAGAGGTGTGGTGATTTATGCAAAGGAAAAGTTGGCCCCAAAATTAATATTTAAAGATGAACAAGGAAGATACCTGGCAATTGAAATACAAATTCAAGGAGAAAAGATATTAATTGTGGGAGTTTATGCCCCAAATGAAGGGAAGGCCGAATTCTTTAGGAAGTTGCATGAGACATTAGTTGACTTTTTAGACTATAAAATCCTAATGATGGGAGACATGAACGGAGTTGTTTCAACAAACATGGATAAAGCACAGAGACAAGTGATTTCAAAAGAAGGGAGACTACCAAAGATCTTTTTCGAAATGACTGAAACTATGGACTTGATTGATATTTGGAGAATAAAGAATCCTCTAGAGAGAGAGGGAACCTTCTTCTCTGAAGCAAAAATGACATGGACAAGAATAGACCAAATTTGGATTTCTAGTAGTCTGGCGTCAAGAACAAAAAAAGTAGAAATCTGCCCAAAAACGTGCTCCGACCATAATGCGGTCAAGATGGAGATGAAACTAACAACAACTGGTTCCTTTAGATGGAGAATGAATGACACCCTATTCAAGGATGAAGAGATCCATAAGAAGGCCCTTAAAACATTAAAAGATTATTTTGAGATCAACAGGAAAACAGATGTGGAAAAAAGAATAATCTGGGACGCAAGCAAAGCCGTGATGCGAGGTTTCCTAATTCAACAAAATTCTATTAAGAGGAAGCAACAAAATGAAAAGAAGGAAAAAATTTTAGAAAAAATAAAAGAAGGAGAGAAGAAGTTGAGGTCTAAACCAAAGTCTCATGAGATTTTGAGAGAAATAAAGTTTCATCAGATGCAATACATGGAACTTATGAACCAACAAATAGAATGGAAGATAAAGCAAATGAGACAAAAAACTTTTGAGTCAGCGGATAAATGTGGGAAACTTCTGTCATGGCAATTGAAAAAAAAGCAGAAAATGAACACGGTAACAAGTTTAGAAATGGATGGAAAGATTATCCACAAACCCAACGAGATTAACAATTGTTTTCAAAGCTTTTTTAAGAAATTGTACGCACAAGGGCCAACCAACGAGCAAGAAATAGAAGAATTCATTAGAAAATACGGTTTACCAAAAATCTCAGAACAAAGTAAAAGGATCTTAAATGAGGAAATAACAGAACAAGAAATAGAGGGTGCCATTCAAAATATGAAATTGGGAAAATCACCAGGACCAGATGGCCTGACGGCCAAATACTACAAATTGCTGAAAGAATGGCTGATACAACCATTGAAGGAAGTTTGCAATGAAATTTTAAAGGGGAAAAAGGCACCTGAATCGTGGAAAGAGGCTTTCATCTCACTTATACCGAAAACAGAGACTGAGAAGAACCAAGTTAAAAACTACCGCCCTATATCTTTACTTAATGTGGATTACAAAATTTTTGCAGACATTTTGGCAAAAAGATTGAAAAGAGTGTTGGCAGATGAGATTCATAAGGACCAAACAGGCTTTCTCCCAGGTAGACATATGTCAGACAATGTGAGGAACATTATAGACATTTTGGAGCTGCTGGACGTTGACATTAACAGGAAAGCAGTTTTGATTTTTGTGGACGCGGAGAAAGCCTTTGACAACATTTGTTGGACTTTTATGAAAAAGAATCTCCAAGGGATGGGGGTAGGACAAGGTTTTGAAAACGGTATAGGTGCAATATACTCTCAACAAAAGGCCAAATTAATTGTAAATAACGTGGTAACAGAAGAAATACCTATAGAAAAAGGTACACGACAGGGCTGCCCAATATCCCCTTTGCTTTTTATATCGGTCCTGGAGGTTTTGTTAAACATGATTAGAAAGGACCAGTTGGTTAAAGGAGTTCAGGTCGGAGTTAGACATTATAAATTAAGAGCATTTGCAGATGACCTAGTATTGACTTTGCAACAGCCAGACACTAGTACTAAAAGAGTATTAGAATTAATTGAAACATTTGGTCGAGTAGCAGGTTTTAAATTGAACAGACAAAAAACGAAAGTGTTGGAAAAAAATTTAACAATGGAAGAAAGAGAGAGTTTCCAGAATGAAACAGGTTTGGAAATTACAAAAAGGGTAAAATACCTGGGGGTAAACTTAACATCCAAGAATGTGAATTTATTTAAGGATAATTATGAAAAATGTTGGTCAGAAGTTAAAAAGGATTTGGAAATATGGTCAAGGCTGAAACTTTCCTTGTTAGGCCGAATTGCTACCATTAAGATGAATGTATTGCCTAGAATGCTGTTTTTATTCCAGACGCTGCAGATTGTGGACAAGATGGATTGTTTCAAGAAGTGGCAGAAAGATATATCAAAATTTGTCTGGCAGGGCAAAAAGCCCAGAATTAAATTTAAGATTTTAACTGATGCAAAGGATAGAGGGGGGTTTGCCCTGCCGGACTTAAGACTCTACTATGAATCAGCAGCTTTCTGCTGGTTGAAACACTGGCTACTTCTTGAGAATACTGACATTTTGGATCTGGAAGGGTATGACAATAGTTTTGGTTGGCATGCATATTTATGGTACGACAAGGTAAAGGTGTATAAAAGTTTTAAAAACCATATTGTAAGGAAAGCATTGTACAACGTTTGGAGTAGATACAAAGATTTGTGGGAAAGTAAAACCCCTAGGTGGGTGTCACCAATGGAAGCTAGGGAAGTAAAAAAGCTTAATATGGATTCTAAATGGCCAAAATATCATGAGATTATAGAATACGATGGTGAAAGGGTGAAACTTCAGAGTTATGAGAAACTAAAACCTAAGGTTCGAGATTGGTTGCATTACCATCAGATAAATGAGACGTTTAAACAGGACAGGAAAATAGGATTTCAGAAAGAGAAGTCAAAATTAGAAACAGAATTGTTGGAACCCAATACTAAGAATTTATCAAGAATGTATAACTTGCTGTTAAAATGGAATACACAGGATGAAACGGTGAAATCAGCTATGATTAAATGGGCACAAGACATAGGTCATGATATTATGTTTGCTGACTGGGAACAGTTATGGACCACCGGTATTAAATTTACTGCATGTAATGCTTTAAAAGAAAATATTATGAAAATGATCTACCGGTGGTACATGACCCCAGTCAAGCTTGCAAAAATTTATCATTTGCCTAATAATAAGTGTTGGAAATGTAATGAGACTGAAGGCACTTTTTACCACCTTTGGTGGACCTGCCCAAAGGTTAAAGCTTTCTGGGAAATGATCTATAATGAAATTAAGAAGGTTCTTAAGTGGACTTTTCCTAAGAAACCAGAGGCTTTCCTCTTGGGCATGGTGGGCCAAGTGGTGTTAAGGAAGGATAGGACATTCTTTATGTATGCCACTACAGCAGCAAGAATTCTACTGGCAAAGTATTGGAAGACGCAAGAACTACCTACTCTGGAAGAATGGCAAACAAAGGTGATTGACTTTATGGGACTGGCTGAGATGACGGGCAGAATCCGGGACCAGGGGAAAGAGACAGTGGAAGAGGACTGGAAGAACTTCAAGATATATCTTAAAAATAATTGTAAAATTGAGGAATGTTAAGATGTCAGGGGGTAAGAAGTAAAGAATTGCAGCAGTAAATAAAAAAAAAACTTAAGAAATATTTATGAAAAAGAACTAAGACAATGGACTTAAGGGTTGCTAAAGAATTTTAAACAAGGATGCAGGGATAGGGAGGTATGGGGAAGTCAAAGAAAAAAAGACTATGAATTGATGATTATGAAGTAATACTGTGTTACATTGTTCTTCATTTTATGTGTGGAAAATTAATAAAAATCATTATAAAAAAAAAAAACAATCAAACCTTTATTGCATTAGCATACAGCCATAGCAGGATAAAAAAATAAAATAAAATAAAAAAATGCTAGAGACAAACAACCAAACAAAATTCAAAGCGATATTACTGCGAATGTATATAAAGCATATAATGGCCCCAAAATAGGCTCGGGACATTAGGTTAAAAAGGTAATAAAAGAATTAAGACAGGTCCAGGTCTAGGACACACTACCCCGTCAGAGTAGCCCTGAGTTTCAAGGCCTGCACTATAAAGATTGCCACCCCACGTGTAACTTGGGGATTTGCGTCCACAAGAAGCATTCTCAAACAGTCTTCCTTAGATGTGATGGTGGACGGGATCAAGAGGAGGAGCTTAGTTCTTATTAGCTCATAAATAGGACAGTAGAAAAAGAAATGTATGAAGTCCTCTACTTCATTCATTGTGCATGGACATAGACGCTGAGTAATAGGGGTCTTAGAGTAAATCCCCTGCAGGAAGGCCGTGGGTATAGAATGGAAACGGGCCATGGTAAACGCTCTTCTCAAATTGGGCTCCTTCAGGTCTATCAAGTAGTTGGCAAGTGATCTTACCACTTTCACTTTAGGGAGCCACATGGAGAGGCGAGCTGTGGTGGACTGTGCCCGGTCCATGGCCTCGTCTCTAGTAAGAATCCAGGCCCGGATTTTATGTTGATCCCAAGCTGACAGCGTGTCCAGATCTGGGAGGGAGTAGCGTGCAGTAATAGTCTCCATGGCCTTGGACCATTTATTGCTATGAGAACTAGTTAAAAAGGCTTGCCTGGCTAAAAGGGAACCTGGGGCTTTGATTAATTTACAATAAAAACTAATAATTCTAATGTGGGCTCTTGCAACAATGGAGGGGAGGCCCAGTTCTGTTCTTAACTGTGCAGCAACCGAGCCCTTGGGGAGACCCAGTACCTTTCGTGCAAAGGAGTTTTGTAGAATCTCGAGCCGTTGTAGTGTTTTTAAATTCCACCCCCAGATTTCAACCCCATACAGTAGCATCGGGAGGACTTTGCTGATAAATGCTTTTCTGATTGGTGGAACCAACTGGCCGCCTTTTGCATAGAAGAATTTCTCCAAAGCTTTGATGGTTCTACGGGCAGCCAGGATGGACATATTTAGGTGAGCTGTCCAGCTAAGCCCATACTGAAAAGTGATACCCAAATACTTGAATGCTGAACAATATTCAATAGAGTGGCCCTCAAAATTCCAAAATGGCTTCCGAGTTTTCGTGCCAAAAGTAAGAATTTTGGTTTTGGCGAAATTGATTTTGAGGGAGTTGGTATCACAATATGTCATGAGCCCTCTGAGCATGTTGTTTAAGCCCTGCTTGGTTAAAGACAGTATCACCATGTCGTCCGCGTAGAGTAATATGGGGATCTTGAGCTGTTGTAAAGAGGGGGCAGATTGGTTTAGGGCCTTCATGGTTGTAACGATGTCATTGATGTAGAAATTAAATAGAAAAGGAGCCAAGAGGCAGCCCTGTTTGACCCCTTTATTCAGAGGGAAAGAATCAGAAAGGGCTCCCAGAGGGCCAAATTTTACTCTGGCTGATATATCATTGTGAATTTCCATAAGAAGGTGGAGGAGCCTCTTATCTATGTTGGTGTAACTAAGCTTCTGCCATAGCCTATCTCTAGGGATGGAGTCGAAAGCGGAGGTCAGGTCCACAAAAGCCACGTGTAGTTTGCAGTTAAACCTGTTTAGGTATTTATAAATCAGGGTAAATAGAACAAGACATTGGCCAGATGTACTATGACCTTTACGGAATCCAGCCTGTTCTGGGTGGAATAGCTTTGTTTCTGCCCACTCGATTAATTTCTCTAATTTAATAGCATTTGACTGCCATCACAGGCCTGAAGTGCTTGAACACCAAAAAAGGCCAGAAGCCCAATGGTGGCATAACTAAAAATATGTAATACTGCATTATTTCTATAATCCCTGGTATTAGTAATTTAAAAAATAATAAATGCTGTATACTATGGTAACACCAACACATTATTCAAAGCAGCACTAAATTAATTTGTGGCTTTATTTTATTTAATTAAAATAATTACATTAAAAAGGATCAAACTCTGCCCACAGGCTTGTGATCTAAACTAGAGGTGGGAAGACTTTAGGCCTGTTGGACCTACTTTATTTGTTTTACTTCCACACAAGGATCTACCAGTACCACATGCAAAATATATACAGTGATAATTAAATAACAGGGTGCATTTCTGAATACCTTTTGGGCTTTGAACTTTATTTTCACTACCAGAACTGAACTCCCAGTCCTTTCATATGAAACCCCAATCCCAGTCAACTTTCCTTATTCCAGCAGCCTGATATAGGTGGGAAAGTCATTTTGTTGTTGCAATTAACAACCAAGTAAGGAATCCTTGACAATCTATTGCAAATCCTGATCTACTTTCTGCCCTCTTCTAACCTAAACAACTGCATTTTTTTCACTGATCAGATTTCCTGGTTTAGCCCAGTTCGCAAACAGCAACTTTCTCTGGTAAGAAAGCAATGGCTACCGCACGGCCACCACCACAATGCTATTTCAGTTGAAGAAAGAAAAAGATAGTCATATTGAAGCTACATGACTTCTCTTCTAGCTCCTCCATGGAATTCATTCTCAGGAATAGAATCTGCAGTGTTGCTTCCCAAACAAAATTAAATACTTACTATTAATGCAAGATGCAGCCTTTTACTATGAATGTTTACTCAAAAGTAAGGCCCACCATGTTTACTAGAACACACACAAATGTGTGTGTATTCAGTTGCAACCCAAGTTTTGACAGTGCTGTAGTTAGCTTTTTGAGTTCAGTGACTGTGCTCGCAAAGTAATGTTAAAAACTATGGTGGAAATGAAGTATCCTTTTCAAAGAATGTTGGCTTGTCACGTTGTTTGAACAAGGAATGCTGACAGGTTAATTACATAAGTCACCTTTGCAACCAATGGTTTGAAGCTGGCTTGTTTTAGAAACTTACTAGTAAACTGTGTTTTCTAGCATGTGTAACAGAACAAGCAAAAATTATCTGAAAGGGGAACAAATCTCTGAAAAGTGATATGGATCAAAGCTTGTAGGCCCAATGCTTTGCTTGGACTCACTGCAGTTCATCCATACAGCACTACACAGTGTGGGACAGAGGGAGAGAAGGAATTCAGTGAAGCACCGTGTAAGCTCTGATAAAAACAAACATTATGTTTTTACATGTCATCAGTTTATTCTACCTTCAATTCAAACATTACTAGAGTGCTGGACAACTTCATTAGTGAGCTACACCAGAAACACTAAACAAATCCAATGCATTTTATGGTAGTACACAATCCTTCATTGCAATCCATGATGAATCAGCCATTACATCCATCACTCCTCATTTCTGAGGTTCGCAGCATCATCTGATTGACCACTTCTTGGGCCTATCTGGACATCCCTTTGACACATATTGTGAAACTGGAAGGTCTTAAGGCTTGTGCAAACATATTCACTCCCTCTCCCTGCTTCTCTGTACTGTGGGAGAAACAAACATTTGAACCTTAACATTCCAGTTCTTTTAACACAGGAGCTCCCCTGATGCTGGCACATTAATCTTCCCCTGTGGGAGGAAAGTGCAGGACAGGCAGGAAAGTTACTATATGAACTTGTCTGTTCCCAATCTTTCCCCAGGGAAATCTTGATACAAAAATAACATCTGAATAAGACTGTGTGCTCAGCTATCCAGTGGCCCCTCTTTGGTGTGACAGAACAAGGAAGTTCTTATTTGCTGGACATTCTATGCTCAGTCTCTTCTGAAACTACCGTTTCCCCTGGATTTCTGCATCTGAAGACATAATACAAAAGCTGCATTTTGCATTCATACTTTGTTTCAGCTCCCCTCAGACTATCCCACATTAACAGGTGTGGCCTTGTGACAAATATCCACATGTTTTTATGAATCACTGATGACTCTACATAAATACTGAAGTCAGCCAGTCATGAGCTGAATGAATTCCAGCTTACAACTGACAACAATCTTGCTAAAGCTCTGTTGTCATTAAACTACGAGTGCAAAAGCTGCTACCTCTCTACATATTATATAGCTGCTTCCAACATATTAATGTCATTAGTGTTAAGTTCTGTATAGTATTGACCCTATCTACCCCAAGCCTTTTGACCTTTAGTTCCTCTTTCTCTTACCAAAAAGAATATATATTTTAGAGATAAGCCAAATATGAATGAGAACTGGGCCAAAACAAACAAGATGAATTTTAACAGGGAGAAATGTAAAGTATTGCACTTGGGCAAAAAAAAATAAATGAGAGGCACAAATACAAGATGGGTGACACCTGGCTTGAGAGCAGTACATGTGAAAAGGATCTAGGAGTCTTGGTTGACCACAAACTTGACATGAGCCAACAGTGTGACGCGGCAGCTAAAAAAGCCAATGCAATTCTGGGCTGCATCAATAGGAGTATAGCATCTAGATCAAGGGAAGTAATAGTGCCACTGTATTCTGCTCTGGTCAGACCTCACCTGGAGTACTGTGTCCAGTTCTGGGCACCACAGTTCAAGAAGGACACTGACAAACTGGAACGTGTCCAGAGGAGGGCAACCAAAATGGTCAAAGGCCTGGAAACGATGCCTTATGAGGAACGGCTAAGGGAGCTGGGCATGTTTAGCCTGGAGAAGAGGAGGTTAAGGGGTGATATGATAGCCATGTTCAAATATATAAAAGGATGTCACATAGAGGAGGGAGAAAGGTTGTTTTCTGCTGCTCCAGAGAAGCGGACACGGAGCAATGGTTCCAAACTACAAGAAAGAAGATTCGACCTAAACATTCGGAAGAACTTCCTGACAGTAAGAGCTGTTCAACAGTGGAATTTGCTGCCAAGGAGTGTGGTGGAGTCTCCTTCTTTGGAGGTCTTTAAGCAGAGTCTTGACAACCATATGTCAGGAGTGCTCTGATGGTGTTTCCTGCTTGGCAGGGGGTTGGACCCGATGGCCCTTGTGGTCTCTTCCAACTCTATGATTCTATGATTCTATGAATGGGTAACAATTCAGAGTGAGTGGCTCATTTTAAACAATTCCTACAATGAAGACACTGTAGGAAAGATTATGAATGTACCATACAGACCATAATATACAATGATCCTGTGTATGTGTGTATGTGGGAAAGGGAGCTGGCCATATATATACAGTATACACACTGGTAGGTCACAGATGGCTGTAACTTCCAAGTGCATAGCCAACCCTATCCATGACAAGTAATTTTAATCAGGTGGTAAGGATTTTATAACCCACAAGACCTTCTACAAAACAGTTTACAACAGCAAATACCATCTGGCAAACCACTAGAACTGGAAGCCGCACACAGTTAAAAGCCCATTACTTCCCCTTTGGTGGACCTTGGGAACCATAGTTTGTTGAGGATGCTGAGAACTGCACCTGTGCATGAAGCAAACTGCAGTTCCCAGGATTCTCCCCTCTCCCAGGAAGGGTGTCAGGGCTTTAAATGTATGATGTGTATGCAACCTATCTAAAAATCACATCCATCTTATTACAGGAATTCTGAAGCAGTCCCAACAACAAAAAGTTACTGGATAGGCACTCATAGTGGGAGAAGAGGAGATAGAAAGGGCTGAGAGCTACCAAGTGTAACTAACTTAAAGAAAGAACACATAACTTGTGAATGTACAGTGGTACCTCGGGTTAAGAACTTAATTTGTTCTGGAGGTCCGTTCTTAACCTGAAACTGTTCTTAACCTGAAGCACCACTTTAGCTAATGGGGCCTCCTGCTGCCACCACGCGATTTCTGTTCTCATCCTGAAGCAAAGTTCTTAACCCGAGGTACTATTTCTGGGTTAGCGGAGTCCGTAACCTGAAGCGTTTATAACCTGAAGTGTCTGTAACCCGAGGTGCCACTGTACTTACCTTTGGGCAAATCACACTCTGCCAACTTAAGCTACCTCCTAAGATGTGCTGCAGCGATAAAAGGGAGAACCAACCTACACATTTCCCGAGCTCTGGGGCGGATTTTAACCTTAATTTTTTAAAAAAATAATCTGGAAAATAAAGAAGTGTGGCGTGGTGGGGTGGGGAAGAGACCCCTTGTCCTCTCTTAAACAGCTTTGAAAGATGGAAATAAAGGCGATGGAAAGACACATGACGCGCCTTTCCAGAGCTAAGCCCCACCCTGCCTGACATATGGGAAAGGGAACTTGACAAAGGCGAGGCGGGACCCTCGTGCAGGGAGAAAAGAAAGGCAGGTGGGAGGCGGGTCGACCCCCGAGGGGAGATGGGGAGGGGGTCGCACCCAGGACGGAGGAGGGAAGGAAGGGCTGGCGATGGGGCAGGAGGGCGAAGGGGAATCTGTGGGTCGGGCCCAGACTGAGGCGACTGACTGCCCGGGCCTCCTTCCTGACTCACCCACATCCTGGTCGAAGGGGTTGCTGGTGAAGAGCGGCATCTTCCCAGGCGGCGCGGGGGGAGACCGGCGGCGGCGGCGGCGGCGGCGGCGGCTGAGCGAGGCGAGCTTCCCTGCCGCCCCTCCTGGGCGGAAAACAACAAACAGCCACAGACGCCTCAGCGCAGCGACTGACGGAGCGAGGCCCCGCGGCGGCTTAGGCTCCGCCCCCCACTCCCCCTCCTCCTCCTCCTCTTCCTCGCGCTCCCTCTGTCCGCTTGGTTCTCCTCAGTCGCCGAGGCTTCCGGGCGCGCGGTGCATGACGGGGAGCGGCGGAGAAAAAGAGGTGTCCACCGCACTTGCCTGACGGCGAGGCGGGCACGGCGAGGCTTCCCGACGGGAAGCGCCTGGGAAAAAGCGGTCGTTTTTCTCTCCCCCCCCCCCGCCCCAAGTTTCCCAACCCTGCTTCTGATTGTCAGACAGGGTTGTGTGGATGTGTCAATGGAGTAAAAGGCCCTTCAGGCGCGCTTAGGAAAGCCGCTTGAGTCCCCCTCCAATGAGATCTCCTGGGTTCTAGGTGTGTAAGGATGCCTGGTCTGCCAAGTGAGGATGCGGAGGCTGGGCGGGGCAAGTGGGACCTGAATCAATGCATAGCAAACCTGTATGCACACACGCTCTCTCTCAACAATCGGGAGAAACTATGACATCAGGGACAGCCATCACTCGCAAAGAAAATGGGCTAAATGAATATATGATATGATATTTCACTATTGGGCAAACTCTGGCTGGGCTAGGCAAGAAGGAGGCATGGAAACTCCATTTCCTGCCTCCGTCCCTGGCACAAGCTAGTGGCCAGCAGATTGAAAGCTGCAGCACCTGACATTTCTGGGAGCTGTCCAGCATGCCTGAGCCTCAGGGATATGGCCAGACAGCAGCTTACATTGTTGCCCACAGTGCTGCTGGATCATGGACCAAGGAATGGGTGAGAGACACTGTAGCCTTGCTGTTATAGGATATTGAGAGGGAGGGCATAACTCTCGCATGGAGGTCACAGCTGACTTGGGTTCAGCTTACTCAGGACAGGACAGGTATTTCCTTCTCCCTCTTTCTCTTTACTTTAGCAGTGGGTACTGTGGCAAATTGTCACACTCACTCTTCCGGCTTTGGCGTAGTTAGGGATCCTATACTCTCATAATTAAGGTGTGTGCTGAATGATTTGCTGTCTGCCCTTCTTATTGGGCATAATCTTAAGGGCAGAAACACATGTTCAATGAGACAGAAGAGTGCCAATTTCATTTTTCAGCTAGGATGTCCTAATGTTCACTCCTAGAAATACTATAGGAAAGAAACTTTAGGATGAGCCAGAAACAAAAATTCATGAATCTGTTTTATATTAGAATTGCTTTGCACATTAAAAAAGAATATTTGACACATGTTCAGTCTCTCTGGGTGCCCAGCTGTGTTCCCTTATCTTAATTCAGGTGGTCTGCAGCATGCTGATATTATATTAATTTATAAATGGATTTGTATTCCTTTTTTATTTCTCATATTGCATTTTATTGTATTACAATTTGAATTCTAATCTAAACCTAAGACAATAAAATGTAAGAAATAGAAGAAGCAACAAAAATACAGATAAAAATCATACAGCACCTAGCCCAGCACATTACAATTGCAGAAGAACCAGTGAGTGGTCTGCCAAGACCATCAAGCAATTTTCAAGAGGTCCATGGGGGGCAATGGTTTGGCAATCATTGCATTAGGAACAAAAGAAGGGTCCTGCTGGTCCGACCAAAGGCATGTCCTATATGTTGCATTCTCACAGTGGCCAACCATATATGCATGTGAAAAACCTTGATATTTCATATGGGTTAGTAATTTATAAATATTGTGTGTTTGGGAGATTCCATTGTTGAAGGAGCCAGGCACGTTTCTTAGTGAGTTAATCACCCTAAGTAGTGGTCCTTAGTATAAGAAAGGAAGTTGCTTTCTACTGGGTGGCCAATGGGTTGCTGGTAGTGAGAAGGACAAAAGCCAGAGTTGAGTTCAGTGAGAAAGCTGGGCTATAGACAGGCAGAAACCAGAGAGTGAGAGCCATGCCTGATTTCTGCTTGAATCCAAAGCTGTGACTATGGGAGAAGCAAGACCTTCTGGGATGTTAATGCTGTGAACCATCGCAAGTTGTATACATGTGTAAATAAACCATATACCTGATACATGTGTAAATAAACCATATACCCTAAAGACAACACAGTCTCTACTGTCCCTCACTGCAAGGAAGCCAAACGCTGGGCGTGCAACAATATGTTTTATTTTAAAAAATAATTAAAAATAAAATAAATGCATATTTCCACCACACTTGTCAGGGAAGATGGTCCAAGGGGATGGTCCTGTTCGAGTGAAAGAGCAACGTGGCGCGGGAAGGGTGCGGACGAGTCCCAGCTTGAGAGGCGAGTCTCGTCATCCTGGCGCACAGAGGCGGCCGGGTCTCTGGTATCCTCCGGAACCCCTGCGCGGCCGGGAGGGGGCCGGGCGAAGCCTCCGAGCAGCTGTCCAAGCAGCAGCTGCCGCCGGGCTCAGCGAAGACGGATGGGGCGAGCGCCAGAGCCAGCTGCCTGCCGGCCTGCCTGCCTGCCTGCCTGCGCGCCCGACTCCGCCTCCGCCTCGCCTCCGCCTCCTCCGGCCGCCCCCCACGTGCGTCCGTCTGTCTCCGCCTGGCCTCCGGGGAGGGAAAGCATGGCGTCTAGCGAAGAGGACGGCGGAGCCGGCAACGGCTCGCTGGAGGAGAAGGAGAGCGGCAAGGCGGCCGCCCCTCGGCGCCGCGGCTCCGTCACCACCGCCTGGCTCATCTTCTACAACATCACCATGACGGCGGGGTGAGTGAGGGAGGGAGGGAGAGCGCGCGCCCGGCGGCGGAGCTGGCCGAGCGGCGGGGCCGGGGCTGTGTCGCCGGCTGCTCTCTCGCCCACTCGCCCGGGGAGGAGAGAGGGGCAGCCGGGGAGCCCTCGGACCAGGGGGGCGGCGGGCGGCGCAGAAGGGCGGCGGCCGCGGGGGCGAAGCTCGGGCTTGCCTGCATTTCCTAATACGGTGCAGCCTTCCAGCAAGGCGAGCACGTCATGCCTCTAACCCGCCGCAGAGGTTAAGTATAGCCCCAGCCCGGAATGCCGGGCGGGGGTGCACTGGGGCGGCGGCGGCGGCGGCGGCTGCATGGGGCAGACTGCTTCCCTCGGCATAATTTACGGCGGCTGCCGCGCAAGACGCATCCCCGCTCGGCCACTGGCGGCCGCTTGCTTCCCCTGGCGAGCGAGCGAGCGAGCCGCGCTCCCCTCCCACTCCCGCAGGAGCGCAGACTGCTGCCCTCCGGAGAACGTGCCAGAAGCTGAGCGGGGACAGACTGCGGGTTACGCCACAAGCCAACCCTCAGCCACCCTCCAGAACAGAAGAGCCTTGTGCCACCTTGAAGTGTGCTGCCCAGCTTTCGACGTGGACTCAAATCAAAGAGCAGAGAGGCGGCAAAGCTCTCTTGTTCTATGGGCAGCTTCTTCCCGAGCCAACTAGACGTGGCTGCTGCACTAAGGATTTTGTTGCACCCCCTCCCCCCATGCTGGCCGTGTTAAATGTAAAGATATACATTAACACCGTTGTGGTATAGTGGTTAAGGATTGGGACCTTGGAGAGCCAGGTTCAACCACCAAGCAGCGCACTGGGCGACCCTGAGTCCCTGTCCCTCAGTCTAACCTAACCTGCCTCACAAGGTTGTTGCGGCCATAAAATGGGAAGGGTGATCTCCTGGGAAGGAAAAGAGGGGTATAAATAAGTGGAATAATAAATGCATGGCTGGTCTGGCACTTCCACAAGCCGTGCATATGCTAAACGTGTCTTGCATGAGACACCAACACAGGGGTTCACAGTATGCATTTTTTTTCCTACTTTAAAGTGCTCTTCATATACTGTAGGAAATGTGGCATGAAATTATTGAAAGTGTGGTTTTTCAGTATGTGTGTATTGAGAGGAGTTTCAAAGGATCTGAGTGAATAGGCATTAAAATTGCAAATGTTGTTGTTTAGTCGTTTAGTCGTGTCCGACTCTTCGTGACCCCATGGACCAGAGCACACCAGGCACTCCTGTCTTCCACTGCCTCCCGCAGTTTGATCAGGCTCATGTTTGTAGCTTCGAGAACACTGTCCAACCATCTCATCCTCTGTCGTCCCCTTCTCCTTGTGCCCTCCATCTTTCCCAACATCAGGGTCTTTTCCAGGGAGTCTTCTCTTCTCATGAGGTGGGCAAAGTATTGGAGCCTCAACTTCACGATCTGTCCTTCCAGTGAGCACTAAGGGCTGATTTCCTTCAGAATGGATACGTTTGATCTTTTTGCAGTCCATGGGACTCTCAAAATTGCACAAATTTGGACAAAATTGCAAATGTCCAAACAAATTTGGACAAAATTGCAAATGTGGCTTAATGTAAGTAAATGTAAAGTGATGCACGTAGGGACAAAAATAAACAAATACGTACTTTGCATCATAATGGATTCTGAACTGGTGGTGACTAACCACCAGAAAAAAGAACTTGGGGTGGAGGGTTCTTAGCAAATAGTGTGATGAAAATGTCAGCCCTTTGCAGCTGTGAATAAGGTGAATTATGTGTTGCAGATCATTAGGAAAGCAATTGATAGGGGCAGTAGGAAACTACCAATAACATAATACTGTTATACAAATCTGTGGTGCAACTACACATGAAATACTTTATGCAGTTCTAATCCCTGCACCTCAGAAACAATAGAGTTCAACTGGGGAAGGTACGGAAAAAGGTAACCAAAATGACTAATGACCTTTGGGGCTTTTTAAGTTTAAGGGGAAAACAGTGAGTGAATGAAAGGCTTGATAGAGGTGTTTAAAATTATGCATGGTATGGGGTAAACTAGACATAGTTTTTCTCTCACTTTCCCATTGGGTCATCCAATGAATCCGAATATTGGAATATTCAGGATAGACAAAAGGAAGTAAAATACCTAGTTAAACTATGGAATTCACTGACTGAGGGTGTAGTGATGGCCACCAACTTAGGTGGCTTTAAAAGGGATTAGACAAATTCATGAGTGATAAGGCTATCACTGACAACTAGTCATGATGGCTAAGGACCAACGTCAG
Organism: Podarcis cretensis; assembly: GCF_951804945.1. Taxonomy (NCBI): domain Eukaryota; kingdom Metazoa; phylum Chordata; class Lepidosauria; order Squamata; family Lacertidae; genus Podarcis; species Podarcis cretensis. The sequence continues at coordinate 25,153,509 of NC_137181.1, forward strand.
TATCCAAGGTAGTATGCCTCTGAAAACCAGTTGCCAATGGTCACAAGTGGGAGAGGGCTCTTGTGCTCATGTCCTACTTCTTGGCTTCCTGTAGGCATCTGATTGTCCACTGTGAGACCAGAATGCTGGATGAGTCTCTCTCTGGGCTCTTCTTTCGTTCTTTTGTAACCAGGAGGACTTAAGGGAACATGCTGGTGCCTTTCGCCTAGCACATCTTCAGTGTCTGTAGGAGCTGGTCCATCTGTGCTATGTCAGCTAGTAAGCAACAGCATTCTCAGAAGCGCCTCCCACATGCAGATCACAAGACCAAGAGGGCTGTGTATGTGAAATTTCAGCCTGAAGAGGAACTACAGGAGCTGCAGAATCCAGGGTAGTTGGTATAGAAGTGCCATAGACATTCATCATTATGGAACAAGGCGTCTTGTATTTGCTTTTTGTTTTGATCATGGACCTTCTGAATGCACACCACAGTCCTGATAAACAACAGCTGCCTTAGCAGGATGGAACTTGAAATCCTATTGCACGCTTATCATAGGAAAGTTGAATTGGAAGAGTGGCTCTTTGTGTTGGATTGGCCATGGGAATTTGAGCAAACCCTGGCCTCAACATCTTGTATTCCAGAACTAGAGTAAAAAGCCCTGGTTGGACTTTGGACTGGGGTTGAGACCATGGTTTCTAGATGTTTCGCAAGGAAACCTACATGTGGAATGAATGCCTTTTTTAAATGGTTGCAAATACGATAGCACTTTTTGGGTGTCCAGATGAGCACGTGTAGGTCTAAAGGATGGGGAGTTATACTCACAAGCCTCACCGCTCAATGTCCACACATGTTCTAGCTCTGCTTTCAGTATGTGAAGGTCTGAAGGGGGATTTCAGATGCTTTGGGTTGAAGGTGCTTAGAATCCTCATTGGGATCAGGAATTCTGCATAGTCAGGCTTCCCCATTCAAGGGTGGGTTCTAACCATATTCAGCAAAGCACAGGTCAGGAGAGGTGTGGCCAGGGCTGGTACGTACATAGATGTCCAGCGCAGACCCAGTACAACCTCCTACATGTCTGAGCTCTCACACATTCCTTTGAACACCTAAGGGGTCTTATATCAGTTATGGAAGGAATTTCTAATTAAAATATATATTATTACATTTATATCCCACCTTTCATTCAGTAGTGCAAAGCAACATAAATTATTCAACAAACCTGTGAGATAGGTGAGCCTAGGGCTTTTTTCCCAGGAGGAACTACAGGAACTCAGTTCCGGCACCTCTCAGGTGGGCGCCATTGCCATTCTAAGAGAATGAGAGAGGTGTTAATGGTGAGTTCTGGCACCTCTTTTTTCGAGAAAAATAGCACTGGGTGAGGCTAAGAGAGTATGTCCAGTGAGCTCTATAGCTGATCTCCCTTTCTGCAGTCCTCCTTTTCGCAGACGCCCTCCATGGTAACCTCTTACATTTTCCTCCTATGACACATTGCAACAACTAAACACTCTTTTCGTCTTCTGTCCAATTATAAAGCCACTGTTCCCTCCTATTCTGCAGCCCCTTTTGTACCCCTGCTTTCATCTCCGCCTCCCTTTTCATGCTTCCTGCTCCCTCCTTTTTGCAGCCGCCTTTGCACCCCCCATTTTCACTTTTACTTTCTGTTTTCTCCATCCTGCCTTTTCTCAACTCCCTCCCTCTTGCTACCACGCTCCCCGCTATTTCCATGCCTCTTCCTCTCTTCCATTATACAGTCTCCTTTGCACACCCACCCAGCGTTATGTTACTGTATCTTTAAGATGAATACAATCTTAAGAGCAAGAGTTAGAGATGGAGAAAGTTCAGTTTAGTTGACAGATGCTGTACATATACAGGTGTTTGCTTGGTAGTAATTCCTACATTGAATCTGCTACTTCCTGTTGGACAACACATGGTATTGGGTATGAAAGTACTATGGAATAGTTGAGGGTTCTTAATCCTTTATCTCCCTCATGTGAGGCAACTGAGGAATGGAAGTTTGAGTACAGTAAAAAGGAAGTAACACTGAAATAGTCCCCTTTATTTTTTTCCAGTGCCCCCTTTCACTCCTACACAGCATTGCACATGTAATTCAATTCACTTCCATCTGCCCCCTCTCCAATTTTGTGTCTCCCGTTTTCTTCCCCCATCACCAAAGCCTTAAAACTCTCTTCTCTCACACCTCCCTCCCCTATTATCCCACATTCCTCCAAATGCCGCGTTTACCTCCACTCTGTTCGACCTGCCCCTGCTCCAATTCCCCCTTTCTCTTCTCCCAGTGACCAGAGGTCTAAAACTGTCACACACAGAGACACTCTTTCCCCCACAAGGCATTCTCTTCACCCCTGCATCAAACCATTTACTACAGACATGAGTACATTCCTTTTTCTTCCTGCCTGCTCCTTCTTCCCCTGCCTCTACTTTCGATCCTTGAGAAGCAGTGAATAAAAGCAGTGTGATGACAGACCAGTGTAAATACAGTATAGAAAGAAAGAATTTTGCTAAACAGAGTTCTTGAATCCACCCCCCCCCCCATTCTTCTGAGGCACATTGGGGTTCTAATCCTACCACAAACTATGCAGATGAGCCTAAGTATCTGTGAGGAAACTTTTGTAATTGCAGCAGTTCTATTAAATGTGGTAAATGTCAGCTGAGGTAGATGAGATTTTGTGTCAAGGGTGCAGTGAGGTAATTTACGCTCTGAACTTAGTGGAGTTTATAGGGGAGCTGCTGTTTCGATGGCAACATATTTTATGTCATTTACTTCAAAATGCGGTAAGCCAAAATGTTTGGGAGGCCATTCTGCTCATGCTTTGGAGTGGGGTGCTGGACTCCTGCCTCAAAGGCCTGACTGGAAAGTAGTGCTGCTTGGTAGAAGGTCTGGTAAGAAATAAGATAACTGCACGAATTCATTATTCCATTAAGAATACTGCTTCTCCTCTTTCTAGGTGGCTGGTTTTGGCTATTGCCATGGTGCGGTTTTACATGGAAAAAGGAACACACAAAGGCTTATACAAAAACATTCAAAAGACACTTAAATTTTTCCAGACTTTTGCTTTGCTTGAGGTAAGTTTTTTAAGCAATGCATTTTTTTTTTTTAATGGGACAGTGGTGGTCTGGGAAAATACTTTCAACGAAAAATTAACGGACCCAAAGAAGTTTAGTCTGTTGGCAAGCTAACAGAAGTTCCCATACCTTCAGCCAGGGGGAATGGTTCTCATAAATTAGGCAGCCTAAATTAACTGTCTCTGGACTGCTGAGTTTGAGGTCAGAAGCTCCATACACGGAGACGGGACCAGCCCCTATCCTGGCAGCTACCAGTCCGCGTGACATGCTGACTCTAGGCCTGTATGGAGGTGCTGTTTGTATCAATGGGTGCCTCTTCATGGAGGCTGTATTTTTAGCTCAAGGAGTATGATTTGTGTGGTTGCAGCGATCCTTTATCTGAGCTGTCATCGTTATGCAACTTTGTTATTCATTTACAGTATTTCATACAAACACACCGTCACCACTTTTCTGCCACGACATCCAAGATGGCTTACAGTTTTAAGATATTAAAACATGCTCTGATGGCACTCAGTGTGGTTGGCTGCCAGCTAGGATGAACCAGGTCATACAGATTTATTCTTGACACAAAGCTAGCATACAGATTTGCTAAACATTATTTAAACATAATGAATGTCTAAATAATTTAGAGTGATTAGGAGCGCTTTGTGAAAGAACTTGCAAACTATGCAGAATTTGGGAGAAAGGCACTTTAACTTGGGCTTTTTGTAAATCACCAGTCTTTTGAGTTTCCCACTGATTTGAAATTGAATTTTAAGTTTCTCACCCTCTTTTCCACATAGTTTGCTGCCAGTTATTCATGGAACCCCTGCTGTTTTTCTATATCTGTTGCCAACACTTTGTGTGTGACTTCAGCTCCATGAGTTCCCAAGGTGGTGTTGGGGTTGCCTCCCCATGCTGTGATTCTGTCCTTTAGTATGATCCTGGGCATGAATATGCTTTACAGGCCCAATGCTGTGTTCATCAGCTAGCTGAGAGGGAGGGAATTAAAGTGCACCACACAATGGCATTTGTCTCCAATAGGGGTGGGTAGCTACACCCACCTGCACTTCTCCTGACATTATATATGGCATCAGGTGTGGGGCAGTTAAAGCGGGGCTTTGCAGGCACCGCTGATTGGCACTGCCTGCAAAGCCCCATGCACAGCACTTCCAAAGTGTCTACTATCAGCTGATCGTTGGCGGTTGGAAAGCATTGCACACAGTTTTTTGACTGCATGGACTGATTTCAAACTGTGCAGGACAGAAGGAGCCACCTTATATTACAGTCATACCTCGGGTTACAGACGCTTCAGGTTGTGGGTTTTTGGGTTGCACACCGTGCTGAACCTGGAAGTACTGGAATGGGTTACTTCTGGGTTTCGGCGCAAGCGCAGAAGCACTGAATTGCGACCCGTGCATGCACAGACGCCGCGCTGCGGGTTGTGAATGCTGCAGGTTGCGAACATGCCTCCCACACAGATCATGTTCGCAACCCGAGCATCCACTGTATTGTGATGAATGATTGGCAGGTGAGTGACACCACTCACCTGTCAAACATGGCTCAGTGTGTGTGTGTGTGTGTGTGTGTGTGTGTGTGTGTGGACATAAGAAACTGCCCCACCGGCCAGAACCAGTTTTCTTCCTCAGGTGTGCAACATTGTACAGTACAGGCAATGTATGTCGTACAGCTTGCATGCATTTGATCTCAGACTTGCTCCAGCCCTCCTAACCTCCCTGGAGTTTGGAGGATGGCAATTTTTTAGGAATCCTCATAGACCCAGATGTGGCCCACCAGCCATTCACTCTTAGTCCCATGTACAATGTTTATTTAGCTGTACCATTATTTTCAGAGACACTCTCTTGTGTTTTTGAAACCATAGAATTTTTATTTAATTTTTTTAAATCTCACTTCCTCATTTGGAAATCCTATCTCCAAAATAGGACACCAAAATAAAAATCTGAAATAGTCCCACAGGGTTCCATTTTGTCCTCCATGCTATTTAACATCTATAGGAAACCCCTGTGAGCTGTCATCAGGAGATTTCAGGTGAAGTGTCATTCATATGCAGATGACATCCAGCTCTATCTCTTTTCCATCTGAAGCAGAAGAGGTGAGAGTTGAGGTGTTAAGCAGGGGCTTGGAGGCAGTGATGGGTTAGATGTGGGCCAACAAACAGAAGCTGAATCCCCAAAAGACAGAGGTGGTGTATGTCTAAAGCAGGCTTCCTCAACCTCGGCCCTCCAGATGTTTTTGGCCTACAACTCCCATGATCCCTAGTTAGCAGGACCAGTGGTCAGGGATGATGGGAATTGTAGTCTCAAAACATCTGGAGGGCCAAGGTTGAGGAACCCTGGTCTAAAGTCTTCATAGGCAGGAGGTAGGAAGATGGTCTGCCCTGGACAGGGTTGAACTTCATTGGAAAGAGCAGGTCTGCAGTTTGGAGGTGCTCCTGGATTCAGTACTGTCACTAGAGGCTCAGGTGGCCTTAGTGGCTTGGGGTGCTTTTTTCCAGCTCTGGTTGGCTTGCCAGATGTGGCGGCGGTTCAAATCCCCACAATGGGGTGAGCTCCCGTTGCTCGGTCCCTGCTCCTGCCAACCTAGTAGTTCAAAAGCATGTCAAAATGCAAGTAGATAAATAGGTACCACTCGGGCAGGAAGGTAAACAGCGTTTCCGTGCAGTGCTCTGGTTCACCAGAAGCGGCTTAGTCATGCTGGCCACATGACCCGGAAGCTGTGCACCGGTTCCCTCGGCCAGTAAAGCGAGATGAGTGCCACAACCCCAGAGTCGTCCGCGACTGGACCTAACGGTCAGGGGTCCCTTTACCTAGTATTGTAATATCCTCTGTGTGGGGCTGCCCTTGAAGAAGAAGCTTCAACTGGTCCAAAATGCGGCAGCCAGATTACTGGCTGGGGATCCATTTAGATCTCACATAACCCCTGCTTTAAAACATCTGCACTGGTTGCAAGTTTGTTTCCAGGCCTAACTTCCAGACCATTAATTTCAGTGGCTCTATTAAGAATATGACTTGTATTGCATATACAACCCAATTTAAGCAACTTAAGGCAGCAATCAAAATTTGAAATTGAGTTACAAGCCCCTTTAACATTGCAAATGTCGTGAGCTGTTTGGCTTCTGGGTTCTAGTGCCATGGCTGGTCAAGGGATGCATGACTGTACACCTAACAGCAGCCAGTTCGCAGTCATAGAAATATATTGAGATAAATAGCAGAACATTGTACAACCCAAATAGTGCAGCTAACAATTCTAGTAATTTTTATTTTATTTTTTGCTCATTGTATTCCAAGCCTTATGCTTTCCAGTGGAGTGGTTGAAACTTTTGCCAGATGTTTTACCTTTCCTGACCCTACATGTGCAACTTAAAAAAAAAATATTTTTATTGTTTTGATGTTTATGAAGTGCCTAGTTTTGCAACAGGGTGGTGGTATTCTCCATGCTGTCATGTGCCCACCTGCCAGTAGAGTCATCTCCTGATGCTCATTTCTCCATGATTGCTGTGAGTCTTCTATAGTTTGCATTTTCCATGTTAAATTCTATCCCAGCCTAGAAGTTCCATTTCTGTGTTTTATTTCTCACATGACTATGATGAGAATAGACCAAACCTTACGCCAAAGAATAAACGGACACCAAACCTTACGCCAAAGAATAAACAGACATAAATCTGACATCAGAAACCACAAGACAGAGAAACCAGTAGGAGAACACTTCAATCTCCCAGGACATTCTATACAAGATCTCAAAGAGCCGCATGAGAATAGACCAGTTATGGTTTTGCTTTTGAAATACTCAGTTGTTCATCCTCCCCATCTCTCTCTCTTTAAATTTACAGATAATCCACTGTGCATTTGGTGAGTCATGGTTTCAGTTTCTCAGTTAACTAAACAAAATCCTGCCCTGTGAGACAAAGGTGACCTGTTTCTCTTTTTAAGGAGTAGTGCACACTTCTATGCTTGTGACCGGGGTCCAAGTGAGTTCCAGAATCTTCATGGTGTGGTTTATTACACATAGTGTAAAGCAGGTAAGTGTCATGAAACTGTTTGTCTCTGCAACTCTGCGTGTGTGTTTTGTGACAATTCGCAGTCTTCTAAAAGTCAGTAAATATGTGTCTTCAGCAAGGCTGAAGGAACCTTCAGAGGGCTGAGGCTGACTTGTAACAGCACACAGCTCTGCAGGCAGAACTTAAAAGTTCCCCATTTGTGTCTGCCTTACGCTTGGGAGATGAGGACTTAAAGGCCATTGGAGATGGATATCTGAGCTAGGTTGGCCTCCTGCCTGGTTTGCTCTCTCTATGAAACAAGATCAAAGGCTGACACATCTCTTTGGCAACCGATTCACCAAGCTGTCGGGCTGTCCCTGTTTCAGAGAGGACTTAAAATTAGCACATGTTGAATGGACTAAGTGAAAGTAAGCCTTAAGCTAAATGCATGTGAATTAATCTTTCATGCAGGTGTTTTCCTAGTTAGCATTAATGTCATTGTTCTTAGGTATGTGCAGTAAGTGCTTATAATAGGTATAAGAAAAGACTCCTACCATTCCTTTATAAGCTCCCAGGGGAAATTAGCTGAGGCTGGTGAGGTGTACATTACAAAGTTAAATTGGACCAGAGTGATTTTATGTGAAAGCCTAGTGCTTGATGTTAATTGCCACTAACTTACATCATACTGATTTCCATTGGGGTAAATGTTAAGGATGTGCTTCCATTGGAAATTTGTGCAGGAATCCTAAGCATTCGTACTAGGAAGGCAAATCACACTCAACCAAACTCAGACTTCTGCTTAGGATTGCCCTGGAAAGTGTGGCATTTTGGCTGGATGATGCCCAATCTTTCACGGAGTGTAGAATGTGCTTTACAATAGTTCATAATTTCAGGCTGTGATAGTTGCTCCACAATTCAATTTTGTTTTGAATATCTTAATGGTTACAACCAAAATTAACCCTAGCTTTTTCCCCATTTCATTTCAATATTCATTTGCTGTAAAGGGCCCAGCCATTAAACTGTATCACCAGCAGGTGGCAGTTTTGACTATCTGCTTATAGTCATGAATGGCATAATTTCTTCATTCCTTTTTATGTTTGTTTTAAAAAGGCTTGCAAGTGAGAACTCTTGGGCTGATTATTATTTTTAAAAATTGGTATCCCAAACTGTGTGCAGTTTGCTCAGAACCACAACAGCTTGTTTTTAAATGATAGAACAGGTTTAACATTCAAATTCATTTTTCTTTATTTTTATGCCTTGGTACAAATGTTTTGTATTATTTCCTAAGATGCCATGTCCGCATTTGAGGAGAAGGAGGAACTAGATTCATGCAGTCATTGGCATATATCAGTGAGTTTGGGAAGAGGCCCCACCTAGTAGGAAGTTCCCCCTAAGTAAAGGTAAAGGTAAAGGGACCCCTGACCATTAGGTCCAGTCATGACCGACTCTAGGGTTGTGACGCTCATCTCGCTTTATTGGCCGAGGGAGCCGGCATACAGCTTCTGGATCATGTGTCCAGCATGAGTAAGCCACTTCTGGCGAACCAGAGCAGCGCACGGAAACACCGTTTACCTTCCCGCTGGAGTGGTACCTATTTATCTACTTGCACTTGACATGCTTTCGAACTGCTAGGTTGGCAGGAGCAGGGACTGAGCAATGGGAGCTCACCCCGTCAGGGGATTCGAACTGCTGACCTTCTGATCGGCAAGTCCTAGGCTCTGTGGTTTAACCCACAGCGCCACCTGCATCCCATCCCCCTAAGAAACAGTCATATAATACATTTACTAGCACAACTGAAAAGCAGCCTTTTGAGATAATTTAAACCTGTGGTGGAGAAATTCTAGGCCACAAACCAAATAGGGTCTGCCGGGACTCGGAGGCTTGGTCCATCAGGCCATTTGTGGCCAACCACACCAACCCTTCCTCGGTCTCACATCCTATTTGAACTCAAGCCAGGGATGCAAAGGATTCTCCTTTGCAGATGTGACTTGTACTCTAGCAGGGGATGCAAACAAAGAATCTCCCTTTTCAGCCCTTTGCAGCCATCTTGAATTTTGAATCACCTGGCGTCATATGACATCAGGTGACTGACAGGTGGGCAACTCAGCCCACCCGTCAGAGTGGTCTGTGGAGGGTGGCCAAGTTCGAGGTATGGCCAGCATCAGAATCTACTTCTGCACTCCTGATCTAAGCTCTTAAGAAGCTGGATTTTAAAGCAAAAATAAACCACGATTAAGGTCTAACATAAAATAAAGAAAGAAAACAAGATAAATAATAATAATGTCGCTAGGTATGATGAATAAGTCCCAGTCTGCAACTGATAATTAAAATGAAGGAGGGAAGGTGTTATTCAAACGCAATTAACTTAGATTGGGCAAGGTGTAAAAATGGAATTTTGATTCTACCAAGAGCAACATAAAAGACATAAAACATAAAAGACAGCAATTCCGTTCTGCATCTTGCACTAATCGAAACGCAGGGGTCTCTTGTAGGGCAGGGCACAGCACAGAAGCTGCTTTTTTGCTCACAGGGAACTGCATTTTTCCTCTTGCAGGAGGGAAACTAGCCAGTCTGTCCAAAATAAGCTGATAACATTGGCATTGTAGAAAGAAGTGTACTGTATCTGCATTTCTGCATCTTTGCCATGTTTTGTATTTTGCTAGGATAGTGGTCTACACGCTTTATGCTAAGCCATTAATTTTCTGGTGCACAGAGTTGTGGGATATGGCTACATAGGAGCTTAAGGTCAAATGCTTAACTGTAACTGGATTGCGAACAGAACTATTATCAAGCTCATCATCCATATAAGCTGTCAGCTTGCTCTCTTTTTGTAACAGAATGGATAAAATCCAAAAGATTAGATCCCCACACATAAATGAGCCTTATTACCTGCTGTGGATAAGACATTGCAAAGAATCCTCCTGAAAACCCATGCTCATCCATTTGCTGAGAATGGAAACGCTTTGAACAAGCTCGAAGTTTGATCAGTCAAGGTTTTAATTCAATTTTTGTATATATTAGCTTGTTAAGGCTTCTCTTTCAACAGAATTTCAGGTGGGCAGCAGCACATTAAAAATAGAAAGCTGTGTATAAACTGTTAAAAAACAACAACACTAGACTGCAATTTTGTTCACACTTACCTGGGAGTAAACCCTTTACTGAGCAGAGTAGGAGTTGCTGCTGAGTAAGCATGCATAATACATTTTTCTTTTATTTTGTTTTAGGGATTTACAAAATACAGCCACCTCTTAATCAAGTTTGCATTAGAGGCATTGCCATTTCTCTTATAAACCAAATTAATTTGTCAATTTCTGCTAATTCTAAGCATTTCAGAAACCATTCCCATGTAGATAGAACATAAGGATATTTCCATTTTCTGGCCTGCACTACTCTGGCTGTGATTAACAAGATTTTCACTAAAGAATCTGTTCTGCAGACACATCAGCCCCAATCTTACCAACATTGGAGAAAGACTAAAATCTGCTCCTATCGTCAATGTAATCTGTTGCATAATATGTTTCCAAAACCCATTGGCAAGTTGACATTCCCACCAGTATGTTGGGTGAGCATTAATACAAAACATTTGAAGAGCAATAGTAAACACTTGGTGCTACGCCTTGACCTCATGTGGTACTTGAGATGCTCACCTATCTGAAAACTTCACAGCCTTTGGATTTTGTCAAGTAGTTGAGCATGGGATCCCCTTCTGGTCTTGTAACAAAATCTGTGTTGCTTTATCTTATTTCACAGACACCCACGGAGCTTTTATTAGTTTTCAGGCACTTTAACGAAAAAGAAAATTATTTATCTGTAATTCCTCTTCTCAGAATGCAGTAAAAGAAATCCCTGCCCCTCCTTTGCAGAGTTAGAAATTAATCTGTTGTTGCTAGTTTCAACAGCTCTGGGTAGCCTCTGATATCTTGAAGTGGTTGGTAGATGTCCAGCACCTGCAAAGACAGTGGAATGACTTGGTTGTTGACCAAGCTGCAGATGAGCATATAGTCAGCTACAGTGCCTAGTTCCTTGCGCCATGTTGTACATTTGGAGATCTTACTGCCTAAGTGATCCTCTTGCAGAAATGATTCCAGCCAGCATTCTGGCACTGGGTTCTTTTTGCAGCCTGTAGCCTCCTTTTGGTTGCACAAGACAAAGTGAAATTATCTTAATTTATTGGAAAATGTGGAGAGGAAAAATCTGCAACGGCCTGTTGAAGAGGATAGGCCTGGCACCAGATAATGGGAATAATAGGCCTGGAAAGGCCAGGGCTCCAGAACCAGCAGAGGGCTTATCATGGGCACCGTGGTACCACCTCTACTCATCCACGAAGGTCAGATGCAGCCTAAGAGTGTTCTCACTTTGTATGTCCAGCCCCTTTTTCTGATTGGGGTTGCCCAAGGGCCCTCGCCCCCAACTCTTAGATCAAGCACTGTAAAGAGGAAGGTTTACTATACTAGACGAGGCATGAAGGCCAAAAAGGATGTGCAAGCAAAAAAGTAGCTGGGTTGAAAACAGATGTGTTTTGTCAGTGATTTAAATCAGGGGTGGGAACCTGTGCCCCTTCAGATGTCGTCAGATTCCATCTACCATCTGCCCCAGCCAGCATGGCCAATGGTTCGGAGTTATCAGAAATGTAGTTCAGCAACATTTGAAGAATAACAGGCCAAAGAAGAATTATTTGGGAAGGTAACTAAAAAGGTTGTGGGGGAAGGGGGAAGAGAACCATGTGCATATGTGAATTTGCTATATTTAGTTACTGCTCTGTTCCATAGGCAATCTCTCAGTTTGGTGCGGGATGTTTAGCATAACATGCATTCTTCTTAAAAACATTGATTTGGGTGTACTGCCTTGCCATTCTGTTGCCAGCTTTCTTTACAATTTAAGGATGCAGAAAATGTTGGTTCTTTATACTTCTACAGATCCAGAATGAGGACAGCGTTATTCTTTTTCTGGTCGTATGGACTGTGACAGAGATTACTCGATATTCCTTCTACACATTCAATATGCTCAACCACTTGCCATACTTCATAAAATGGGCCAGGTGGAGAATGCCTTGCAGTTTAGTCTCTCATTGTTCTGTGCATGCTAATTTTCATGCATGCTGAATCGGCAAGGAAATAAACAGTGTGTGGTTTGTTTTTAAAGCTGAGAAGTTGTGTTTGTACTTTTGGATCTGCTTTTAATGCAGAGTTTGCTGGTTTTAAAAAATTAACCTGTCCTGTGTTCATGCCATTAATATTTCTAGAGAGTTCTTGTGTGTCATTTGAAAATTGCATATTGAATAAGATAGAAAAAATGTTTGTTCACAGGTGCTTTGCTTTTGCTTGGATAATATGCTATTTTGGGATTCCCTATAGATAAACAAGGCTTTTTATAAGTGAAAGTGCAAAAGCTTGCAAAATGCAACACCTGTGTGAGTCTTTCTGTTATGTCAATTTGGGGATATAATTCTGCTGGAATTTGATACAAAAGTAGACTAGGTGAAAGAAATACAAGGGATGCAGTTTGGGGGAAGGCAGTTGCAATCTTAATTGAAAATCTTCCTACCCCAGGGGTGAGGAACCAGTGGCCTTCCAAGTATTGTTGGACCAACTCCTTCCCCGATACATTGGTCATGTGAGCTGAAGAGTTGGAATCCTTTGGCAACTGCGGTTCTAGCCTTTTGCCATGTTGCTGCTGTTGGCCAGTGTGCTTGTATTGTAAACATTGACCCAAGTATTTTGGGTCAATCATAGACATATTTACTTGGAAGTAAGGTTCGTGTGTATGTTCAGTGGGCTTCTCCCTGGTAAATGCATATTATTGGCAGTTTCAGTGGCTGGTGCTGTTGCCATTTTGTTTAACAGCTTGCGTCAACTGAAGCAGACACTTTCAACTGCACTCTGGTGGTGAGCATGTGGTAGTTTAGAGACCCAGTCATATTCACATACATGGCAAAAGCTTCTGTAGTTGCAACACCTGCAGCTCTTTTCTCTCAGGATAGACATTTTTCCTTTAAAAAAAAATACAGCTGGATAAGTGACCGGATTTCACTGATCTAGAGTTCTTTTCTAAACTGAGCATTCAGTTTCAAACATGGCATGTTTAATGTTACACAATGTGTATGCCAAATCATAACAAACTAATGTTAGGACTGTATATTTCTTCTTCTAGCATCATATAATCTTGACTAGCAGTCACTATCTAGTGTCTTGCTGGAGCTCATTCCCATCACTTGCTACTTTTAAAGTAGAGGTGCTAGGGCTTGATCCAGGATTTTCTGCATACAAAGCATGAGCTCCATCACTGAGTTTTGGTATCTTCCCCCCCCCCACCTGCTGCGAAAACACTACAAAGCAAAGCAGACAACCATATTCTGATTCCACCACCCCCCTCCATTGTGTATTATCTCTTAAATGAGATTTCAGAATTCAAAGGAACTCATTTAGCACCCTGCCTTTCAGCGCATTAAAACAATGTGACAAACTATTATTCTGTACTTCTTTGTAATAGTTTGGGATTTTCTAATCCTCTTGTATTTGCTGCCAGAGGAGCTTTGCCGCTTTGTGCATAGTAGAATATGTGCAGCTTAGCTATATGAAAACTCTCCTTTCATTAATTGGCTTCTGATGTGCCTAGGTAGTATTATTGAGTTCTCTTTCTTTCTTTTTGCATGCCGCTAATGTGTTTGGTTCTCTTGTGCACCCCATACAGTCTACTCGAGTTGAGTTCTTTTGAGGGTTTCGGGTTCCCTGGCTGCACCAGTTTTGGTCATGGAATGCACATGGTGCATTTCCTTCTGACCCTGGGAGCAAACCATCTTTGCCTTTTCCAGCCTGAGTTCAAGAGGCTGGTTCTTTATGAATGGCTGCATTTGTATGCTTTTACCTTGTGCAAAAAAAAAACCCCTCTGTCAAAGTATAAATAGCTTTAAGTGTCCGGTGTGTAAGGTGACAAAAAATAAGAAGATAATATCATGTTTAATAAAGCCAGTACTTTTTTGGGTGTGTGTAAAAAAATGAGGTGCAGATACCTGTATATTGATAAAAGTGGCAAAGGTAAAAGTGCTCAAAATTGCTTCCATGGCTAGCAGGAAAAAAGAGGTTCCAGTATTTTGTACCAGTGAATACCCCCCCCCCCCCAATGCTCTGAATAAAGCAGTTGCACCTTTCAAGACCAGTGTTTTTTATATTTCGGAATCGACCAAGAGAATCTTTTGCCAATTCACTCTTCCCCTTGCATACCTCAGTGAATTCCAAAAACCAGTCCCAGAGACTTGGGAGACCCTCCAGAACAGGGTGGAAGGTGGCTGGGGGCTTGAAAGACTGCAGGGGGAATAGGCAAAAATCGCTTTGCCCCCTTTTCCGTTTTGGAGGCATCTACTTGATCAAAAGTTCTTTTGTGAGCACAAGCACACCAGTTGAATCCCACCACTGTTTGCTGCTACTTTAATGGTGCTCCTTTGTCCACACAGCAGCAGCAATTGTATACACAAGTGCATTGGCTGATATTTCTCTACTTAGGATGTGTGTGTTTTTAGTATCTTCAGGGTAAACGTTTAAAGTCTGATCTTCAGAGCCAAAGTTTAAATTCAGATCTTGATCGAACATTTCCATGTTCAATAAATAAAAGTTTATTTCATGCCAATGAAAGTTTATTCAATAAATAAAAGTTTATTCATGCCAATGAAATGAAATACTAGGCAAATTAAACCATATTTCCCAATTGCAGGCTTAGGTAAACCTGATTGCAAAGGGAGAAATAACAATATATTAATAACCCCCCACCAAGGAATTCTTCATGGGGATTAAAAACTCCATCCCAAAATGGAGTTGTTCCATTTGTCCCTGGCGATTCTGACAGCCGACATAATTGAGGAAGACAGTAGGGAGACCCGTGGCTGCCGACAGTTGACTGAGGTGTGTATTCAGTTGGCTGGCTCATTCAGTCGAGTTTACAACTTTTGAGGAATTTACAGCATTTTGCTCAGCCAGAACACATGGGCAGCAAGCCTATGCATGGTAAGTTCCATGGCCTCTAGGGGAGCTTACTCCCAGGTAAGTGTTGTAATCCAAAGCAGAAAAATCAGAAAGATAATGGTTGGAGTGATTTGTTTAGTTATATTGTTTCTTCCAGGTACAATTTTTTCATCATCTTATATCCCGTGGGAGTCATCGGTGAGCTTTTAACCATTTATGCTGCCTTACCTTACGTGAAGAGATCGGGGATGTTTTCAGTGAGACTTCCCAACAAGTATAATGTCTCTTTTGACTACTACTATTTCCTCCTCATCGTCATGGCATCCTACGTACCATGTAGGTATCGATAGATGCATGTGGAAACATTTGTCTTTTAAAAGTGCCATTCAAAAGCTTATCCTATCTTCTTTTATTACTCAGTTACCATAGCTTGCATCTTTCCATAACAAAGTAATATGTAATAATCCCAAGCCATCCCCATTCTTCCAAATTCAATCATGCTAACCCCCCTGTGCTTTCTGCCTTCAATGAATTGCTCAGGATGAAACACTGCTTTGGGCTACATGTTCTTTTGGCTTATTTTCGTTGAGAACTGTTCTCTTTACGATTGCTCTTTTTAGAAATTGTTTCCATCATTCTATGGTGGAGGTTTTAAGACTGCTGCTTTAGGACTTGGCTGATGTATGCATTTAAAATTTATTGCATGATTGTTTGTAAGCTGTCTTGAATCCTTAAAAAAGAAGAAGCTGGGGCATATGGCTGAAATTCAAACTTTGACTGGGGTGGAGCCATTCCTCCATCAAGCCCACCTCCAACCCATGGAGCGATGCCCCAATCCCTCTGTGATTCCCTGTTCTGTCCCTATAAGAAATGCTGTGGTTGGATCCCTGAAACTGGGCATTCCAGTCTGTGGGGACAGACTGAGCCAGCCCCATTACCACCCCTGATTACCCTGGCCCCTCCCTGCCTTGCTTCCTGACCAATGTGAACAGCAAGGCAATGGTGACCCTACTGCAGCCATGGTGGGGGGTTTGGATGACAAAAAATACCCAATTCCGTTTGCTACAGTTACACGTCTCTGCTCTTTCTTTTCTTCCCTAACAGTGTTTCCGCAACTGTACTTCCACATGCTTCGTCAAAGAAGAAAAGTGCTTCACGGCGAAGTGATTGTAGAAAAGGATGATTAAAAACAAGCCCTTTTAACCATGGTGCTTTTTCAGAGTAACAAACCAAAATCCAGAATGTGTTGCACGAGTCCAAGTGTGAAATCATGGAACAAAAATAACCAGTGCACAAAACCAACATCGATCATCTTATTTAGTAATGCTAATATTTTTCGGACTTCGCTATTTCAAGTCTGCATTAATTTTTGGTACTGTCTCCACCCCCACTCGTCAAATTTAGGGGCCTTTTCATATGTTCAAAACACTGCATGTACCTGGAGGGGGCTCCTTTCTTCTGCGGAAGGGTCCTCCTAGCCATTAGGAGAGCTTTTCAGGGGAATGCAGGAATGCTGTTGTGGGGGGGGGGGAGCTGTAGAAAACGACACACATCCCTTGGGATCCTGGCCTGCGTCTTCCTTTAAATGTCATCATAGGCTTATCAGATTTCCCGCCTGTTAATATCTAATAAGGAGAATTAATAAAATGTACCTTTTATCTGTGTACATATAATCAATTTGAAACTGAAGACCATTTCAGTGGCTGCAAAAACAAAAACCTGAATGGTTTTCAGAAGCATCTCCTTGAAACTGATGCCAAGTGGGCTGTTCACTGTAAATGGAGATGGGAATGAGCTCAGTCTTAAATGCTGCAATTTTTATTTTTTTTTTAGCTCCTGGAAGGCAGTTGTCTTATTTAAAAGAATTCTGCAATACCTGCAATATGTTCTACACAAAAAAGATCAGATCAAAAATTCAGCTGTCCAGATAATTTAAGGGCAAGGGGTATTTTTGTTCATTTTAAGAAATGTTTATGTGCCAAAATACAATCAAAAAGAGAAAAGTGTACGTTTGCCCTCTGCACATTGGCAGTCTGTGATACATGAAATTTTGGTTTACTTTGGTTTACATGACTGTTTAGCAGTTTGCTCAGTAGACAGGATCCAAAGAACCACACAACTAATATACCCATGGGACCTTTGGGCTTTTATTTTTCAAAAGGCAGTCCTCTATGTAATATAGAAAATGAGTTTTGAAGCTGAAGGTGGGGTGGAGTCAAATGATTGCATGTGCATTATGCAGATCTTTAGATCCCAGCCTTTGTGCCTTATTGTAAAAGAATGTAAAATCGTGATAAAGAAAGTACAGTGGTATCTCGGGTTAAGTACTTAATTTGTTCCGGAGGTTCGTTCTTAACCTGAAACTGTTCTTAACCTGAAGCACCACTTTAGCTAATGGGGCCTCCCGCTGCTGCCGCACAATTTCTGTTCTCATCCTGAAGCAAAGTTCTTAACCCGAGGTTAGCAAAGTCTGTAACCTGAAGTGTCTGTAACGTAAAGCATATGTAACCCGAGGTACCACTGTACAAGTAAAGGAAATTCAGGGAAAGAAAAACACTGGATATCTCCACCCAGCACCTGCAGTCTAGTCTCACACATCCTGAAATCTGACTCAAGGGTCAGGGGATTCTACAGAGCACCTGACCTTGGGAAGCTGCCAATAGGGGTGTGTGATCCCTTTCTGCTTTCTGCTTGTGCTATAGGATCTTTGGATCCAAGCTGTGATGTGATTATAGCTTGTGGTAAACTCTTTCTTCAAATATACTTGAGTTTATGTGTCTAGTCCTTTCAAATTGTGTATTAGCAAGGTCTTAGCTGAGGGGAGGGGGGTGCAGCTCTTTACTGTACACTTTTTACTGTAAGTGCTTTTCCGGCAATATAACAATTTTATTTTGGGGGTGGGGCCTCTGCAATTTAAAAAAACCCACAAAGGTGCTCTAACCATTTTTCATGTTATATAAAGCTTTTAAAATATAGTATCACACAAAATCATTCAGCTGTGTTTAGATTAAAGGGTTTCAAGTTGCATCAATTATATTTTTGCAGTTACTGTTTAAGCCTGATTTTTTTTTCCTTTTAAAAACGTCAAACTATTTCTTACAAAATATCCAGGCAGCTCTTTGGTACGTTTCTGAATTAGTACGGAGAAGAACTATGTGAGAAGATCTACTATTTTTTCAATGGTTAATACGGTTACCTTTTCTAGCATTTTAACTTCTTAATGCCTAAGTATATTATGTGCCTCATCCTGTAATTCTTGCTGATCTAAATTGGATTTTCTGCAGCTGTTCTTTAAGTAGAAATATTTGGTTCTCATGTATGCTGTTGTTAAACCTGAGGATGTTGTCATACAGTAAACAAGGAAATATTGTAGGTATTTTTTTACCATTTTGTACATCCAATATTAAAATAATACAATTTCTTGCAATCATGATTTCTGATTTTCCACAGAGGAGCCATGTAGTATCCCTGGGTTATATTTTAAGGAAGAAAACATTTTAAGGTGATTTTACTCTGCTAATACTCTGCAAAATTGCACTTCAAATAAACTATTAAATCCACACCCAAATGTTTTTATAGTTCTGCAGTTTCCAGATGTATAGAACATAAAGGTTTTTCAGTGCAGGGCTGATGTGATATTGTCACTGATATGTTATTAGCTTCAAACATAATAGTATTTTTAACACACCACCCACCTGACTGGGTTGCCCCAGCCATTCTGGGCGGCTTCCAACAAAAATACAGGAAAAACAACAACACTTTGTGTCTCCAGATTGACTAGGAAATTATGAATTCAATACATCCTAGATAATCTGGAGACCTCTGTAAATAGTTCCATTTACATAGACTGTATTACTTAATTTTGGCAACAGATCCCACCAAGAAAATATGATAAATGTAAACAATGTTTGGTTGCATTCACGCAATATTATTCTCATAACTGTCTCATTGTCTTAGTTCTGAGCACTGAATGTATGTGGGGTTACTCTAGTTATAGAATCCCTTTAGGCTGTGGTTGTTCGCCATCTGTGAGAATCAGGTCCCCAAGTTGAGTGGCAGGGCTGTGAACTTGAATAAAATATGGGTGGGGGCAGATAACCCCCGACCCGCATAACTGATCACAAGACACTGCACACACACACTGTTTGAATGGCAATGCCAATCAACTTTGCCCCCCCCCAAATATTTTATTGCGTAGGGGCGAAAGGACCTTAGCCCCTAGGAGTTGGCTCCTATGCTAAGTGTCCTGTATTGAGTATATTTTGTGGCTTGATAACAAGTGATTTCCCTCTTTTTTCAGAGGTCTTCTGCTTAGATGTAATCCAGTCATTTCATGTACAGGTATTTCATGCTGTAAACATAACTCAGCCTATAAACTTGAAGTTCACCAAGGTGTATTTCCCCAAATACTGTTGTACAATGTAAGTTCTCAAAATGGGGTTGCTTTTTTGAGAAAAGCAGAAAAACTGAACTTTTAAACAAGTTAATTTCACAATGTTTACATAGCACCATTTTTGGGATTTGGCTGCATACTAGCCTGCAAGCTAAAGCATATTGTTTCTGGTACTGTGGCTAATTAACTTAACAATTCAGTTAAAATTTGTGCTTCCTGTTAATTTGGATATGTCTGCTTTTACCAAGCATTGACCAAAGGGCACCGGTCGGTTTATGCAGCTGAAGTTTTTCAGAAGGTTATAGCAGTCATTGCATGGATACAAATATTATGTTTCCATAACCAGGATTACTGCACACTCAAGTTCACCTTGAGATTGTAACTGCAATAAATTACAGCACACTTTTTGGCACATATCCATCTTGTATCCTTCCTCCAATATCCTTCCCCTTTAAATTCAGATATTACCTTATTTAGCAAATAGAGCTTATATTTGTGTAGCCTTTAAAAACACACACACAAACTTGGAAAGACTAGTTTGCTGCTAAACCTTGTTGATAATGATTTATTTGTTTACTAACTACCTAGGGACTTACACATGAGTCCGATCCTGCAGTGTGCTGCTGCGTGTGTTAAATACCAAGCACATTCCAGTGCTACAGATTTCAGGAGCTCTCAAGAACGATCCCTTCCTCCAGTAGTAACTTTTGCATGTTTGATACAACCTTCACTTAATGGGCCATGAATATTTATCTTCCTTTCCTCAAATAAAGATCTCTCATGTGTTTTGATCTGTAAATTAGTCTTCAACCAGTCATTTTGCTGTGTATGTATCTAAGTCTGTCTCTCTCCCATTCCTGTTTTGTAACTAAACATAGGTCCAAGTCTTTCTCAGCATAATCCTATACATGTCTTGGTTCAGTGGGCTTGCTCTCAGGAACTGAGCAGAGCATTGGAGCCTCAGTTTCTCTACACTTAAAGGTAAAGGGACCCCTGACCATTAGGTCCAGTCGTGATCAACTCTGGGGTTGCGGCGCTCATCTCGCTTTATTGGCCGAGGGAGCCGGCGTACAGCTTCCGGGTCATGTGGCCAGCATGACTAAGCCGCTTCTGGCGAACCAGAGCAGCGCACGGAAACGCCGTTTACCTTCCAGCTGGAGCGCTTTGGCATGCTTTCGAACTGCTAGGTTGGCAGGAACAGGGACCGAGCCACGGGAGTTCACCCCGTCGCAGGGATTTGAACCACCGACCTTCTGATCGGCAAGTCTGCACTTATAGAGTGACTATTCCCCCATTTCTTAGAATGTGTCCAGTCATACTTGATAATATGTTCTATATAGGTTGCATCCCTCTACAGTCATATGTAAGATTTCTATCCAACTCACTTTTCAAGTTGTTCTTCCAATGTTTCATCTAGGAATGATGCCTTTACTCGTTGGAGTCCCAAAGAATAAATTGATATCTAATAAATCAGCTGTAGGAACCTGTTCTATACCACAGAGGATGCTAAATCCTTTCCCACCCCAAAGAATAGGTTTATAGCAACTCCTAGGATACAGTCCTCAGGTTAGGGGCTACTGCTACTTGGGGTAACAAAAGGATGTGGCTGAACCTTAGAGGTGGAAGACTGTACCTAGGAGGAGGAAAGACTTTGCATCTTGAGATCCTTCTGATTCAAAGTACAGGCAAGGTGGGCAACCACCACAAGCACCTACCTTCAGCAGCAGCATCTGTGAACTTTAATGTGGCAGCTGGGAGGCCAGTCAAGGAGCCCAGATGGGTTTAGAGAAGAGAGCTAAGGACTACATTTCTGAGAACATAGATGAGGTCACATGGTGTTTGCACCAGCAGGAAATCAGGATGGCTGGAATCCAGATTCTACTGAAACCCACAGCAGAGCTTGGAAGGGGTGCTGATGTCATGATGGGTATTCTTTTCCCATATAGGTTCTGATCTATAGAGCAGGAGATTGCTGCTTCAGTTATAAGATCTCTGATGGCTTGTTTGATAGTTCTATAATCAAGTTGGGAGCCACTTCAGTTAAATGGCCAGCTAGGTGACACTGTGCTAACATTACTGTGATCCAGCTAAGTGGCAACCATCCCATTGATGTTTTGTAGGAAGTGGGTCGGGCAGAATAATAATAATAATAATAATAATAATAATAATAATAATAATTTATGATTTATACCCCGCCCATCTGGCTGAGTTTCCCCAGCCACTCTGGGCGGCTCCCAATCAGTGTTAAAAACAGTACAGCATTACATATTAAAAACTTCCCTGAACAGGGCTGCCTTAAGATGTCTTCTGAATGTCAGGTAATTCTTTATCTCTTTGACATCTGATGGGAGGGCGTTCCACAGGGCGGGCGCCACTACCGAGAAGGCCCTCTGTATATATATATATATGACTTTGAAATCAAATATATGCTTCTGCTTATTAGTTCAGCAATGGAGGAAACACTTGGGCCCACACACCTACAGAAATAATCTCAAAATGCAATCCTCTACAAGGCGTCCAAGTCTAAGGACACATCCTATTAAAAATAGGCAGTGCCGTCCAAGCCTCAGCTGCTGTGACGTTCCCAGCTTGGAATGCTGTACCTAGTTAACCTCCTTAATTTTCTCTCGCTGATCTCTCCTCATGCCATTCCAACATAATGGCACTTTGCCTGTCCTGAAGGCAGTGCTCCCAGCTACAGGATGTAGCAGATGGCAGGTTACAGAGGAGAATGCAGACAGAATCTGCTGACCAGTGGTTCTTCACCTTTAAACTTCTGCCCACCAAGTATACAATATTATCATCAAATGCTCCCCAAGTCATGAGCAAACAAAACTAAGTAGTATTAGGACTACCACTGCTTTTGCTCCCAAGGCTAACAATGGTAGAGAATCAGGGATCAAGGTGGGTCTAAGGACAGGGGAGGCATCTCTGAACTGGGGCTCTTCAAGGTGACTTTGGGCTGGTGCAGCTTCCTTTATGTCTTCAGAAAGAGAGAGGTTCTTCCTGAGGGCCCAAGTTTTTCCAAGGTCTCTCCAGGAGATTGGCCAGGATCTTGGCAGGTGTTGGTTATTGTTTTCAAGCTGGAGTGGCAGAGCACGGGCATAGAGAGGGTGGAAGGAAGGAAGGCTGGATGGATGGTCATGTAATTGTTCTTTCAGGTGTTATCAATTATATATATATATATATATATATATATATATATACACACACACACACACACACACAATATATATATATATATATATATATATACACACACACACAAAAAAAAAAAAACATAAATACATATATGGTATATATATATACACACACACACACAATATATATATATATATATATATATATATTACATATACATTATACTTGCAAATTCACATTTTTCATTTCATTACGTATTAACATTTAGTCATTTCTTACTTGCATTTCATCTTTTCCCTATGTCTTAACCTTGTGTCTTCCCTCTACCCGTGCATGACTTCCTAATTTTTATATTATAACTTTATTATTGTGATTGTACTCTTATATCTTAATAATTTAAACATACATTCTTGTATTTCTGTTTATATTAACTTTGTGAGATCATTCTATGCATATAGATAATTTTTTGTTGGAGCATCTTTTAACCATGTATTCGTCTACAAACTTCCATTCCTGTTTGAGATTTTGTTTAGATTACATTCTAATTGTTGCTGTCAGTTTTGTTTCAGGTGTTGTTGGAATAAAGCTTCCATCCTCCCTGACCATGCTGGCTGAGGAAGATGGGATCTGGAGTCCAACATCTGAATGGTTACAGGTTCATCATCCCTGTCTCAAGTGGTAGAACAGAGAGGTGGCAGACTCTGGTAGATTATACAAATGAAGAAACACTCAATTTTGTAATTTTTTTATTTGCTAATTTTTACCTGAGCCTAACTGGATTGAATTAGTCTCAGAAGCAAAAGGGCAGCTAATGTAATTCTTCAGGGATTGATATAAAATGCCAGCACTTCCCAGAAGAACTGACAAGGGCCTTATACATAACTGAGCTTCTGTGGTTAAAGAGCACTTCATGTTGACATTGTTATCTTGCCAAGATAGGCCCAGTGTCGTGGGGTGAGCAAGCTCATCTCCCCCATCCCACTAATTGCTGGCATCTCTGCAAGACGACATTAGAAAGACTAACGCAGGGCTATGAGGTACAGTGCTGCACAGAGACTTCACCCCCACCCCACATCTCTGCATGACCTTTCTTCCTTTCCTCTCTAGACTCTCCCAGAGCAGAAGCTTCAGTGATGAGCCTGGTACCAGGTAGTCCATGAGAAAGTGGACTGCTGGGGGCAAAGGCATGCTCCCCTCCCTTCCCTCATGGTTAGTTAGTTAGCTTCAGTATATGCTTCCTATAGAATATCTCAAAGCCATTTAACTACAGAAACTACAACAATATAAAGCACAAAACCATTTCAGATGTAAAACCAATTGAATCAATTTCATCAGTAAAAACAATTTCAAACCTAATCCTGATACAGATTGGGGTAAGAAGAAGAAAAATACATCCACTTAAAAGGCTTGTTGAAAGAGGAAGGACATCAGTAGGTACCAAAAAGCAACTTATCTGATGTGTAACAGGAGGGAGTTTCAAGGGGCAGGTCCTACCACACTAAAGGCCCACTTCCTGCACTGCACAGGTCAACTCTGCATGAGATGGAACTCTTAATGAGACGGAAATGGAAGGCCAGGGATGATAGGGAAATAGGTTTGGTTCTCACTTCAATACAAACCTACCCAATGCATGCCTCCCAAAGCAATATGTGAACCAAAAGAAATCCTACCCTTTCCTGAATTTTGCAAAGCATTTCTCCAATCCAAAAACTATGTACAAAAGCATGCATCATAGGGGACAGTGGGCATAAAAATGCACATATTGTTGAAAATAGCATTTAAACGCATTATATGCTAAAATGTGCATATTAGGCAAACTTGCATACAAAAATGAGGACATCAGGAGCAGTGTGCACTAAAACGCTGACCAATTTCTGTTAGGACCTTTAAAAATAAAAAAAATATTGCAGACTGATGCAGAAATGTGACAAATTGCACTTAAGACTGGAAAACAGAGAAACCTGCATTGACAGAATCATCCATCCCCAATCCCGGACTAGGCAAGTCAGAAATAAATTGCACAATAGCTCTCATCATGACCTTGAATAACAATTCAGAGTCTTCTTTTTGAATATTTTCAGCGATGGTCTTTTGTCCTGGCATTCATTCATTCTGCACATTAAGGCTGAGGGCAAAAATAAAGTAGATTGGCAGAGCGGATTGCAGATATGATAATGGAAAGCCTGGCACTTCCTATTAGAGGAGCTCTTGCGGAATTTGAGAGATCTTGCTAATGTCTTGTCATTGCTAGCTCTTAACATATGATGTAGTTATACATATTCTAATGCATTTGCTCTGCATAAAGAGAGGCTACAAACAAGTTGTTTTTAATGAAAGCAAATTGTTACACATTAAAGCAGCAAATGATGTTTCCCAATTTGTTTTAGTTTTTACCAACACAGTGCACAGGAGGGGCATTCTGGGAAGCATTTTGTAGACAAGGGTGAGGAACTAGAAATGGCCACACGGTACAGGAGTTGCCAGATATTTTGAGCCAGTGTGGGCACATTTTGAGAAAGTGTCAAGGGCACCAGTCTCAAAATTACCACCAAGGAATTGTGGCTTAATGCAAAATGACTGCTATGGAGGTATGTAATAATGCAAAATGGTTGGCATGATGGCGTAGCAGAAGGTCCTATGTAAAAGAAGAGGAAAAGAGGCAGGGGCATAAAATGTCATAGGCATGGCTGTCGTCAGCTCCTCACATCAATGGGGTAAAGGCCCTGTTAGCCAGCACTGCATTTGCTCATAAAGGTAAAGGGACCCCTGACCACTAGGTCCAGTCGTGACCGATTCTGGGGTTGCGGCGCTCATCTCGCTTTATTGGCCTAGGGAGCCGGCGTACAGCGCACAGAAACGCCGTTTACCTTCCCACCAGAGCGGTACCTATTTATCTACTTGCACTTTGACGTCCTTTTGAACTGCCAGGTTGGCAGGAGCAGGGACCGAGCAACGGGAACTCACCCCGTCGCAGGGATTCGAACCGCCGACCTTCTGATTGGCAAGTCCTAGTCTCTGTGGTTTAACCCACAGCGCCACCCGCGTCCCGCATTTGCTCATAGAGAGAAGCTATTTACATCTCTTCTTTGTTCAGAATGGAAGGGAAGAGGTGGGGGCATCTAATGAAATATGGGCATGTTTAATGGGGCGTGCTCGGTGTAGGAGAGACCAAGCCAATGCAATCAGGATCTGTGGGTATTTAGGGGCTATTGACTGAGGCTTTCATGGGCACCGTAGGTGGGTACACTAGCACCCATAGGTGTTGCATTAGTGACCCTCAATCTGTGCTCTAGAATGAGCAGAAATTTTGGAACTCTTCAGTGAGTTGATGCTGGGGAACTGTCTTCTGAGTCGGGTGCCACTGTGTACTTAGAGCCCAGACTCGGAACAATCACAATATTTCTGTTGTGTTTTGCTTTCTATCCATGTGTGTACTGAGATGAATAGTATTTTATTCTTCCACATCAGCTGTTTTGTCTGTAATGGATACTGTTTGTTCACTCAAGGTTTGTAGGGAATCCAGATGATCACTAACAAACCATTGAAGTGATGTTTTCTGTACCATTTTCCCATCTCTTTTTAGAACTGGTGTGTGTGTGTGTGTGTGTGTGTGTGTGTGTGTGTGTAGGGAGCTTATACTGCAATTAGGAAACGGGAAACTAAAGAAGTACAACTGGTGCAGATCACAAAATTGTAGAGTTGGAATGTACCATAAGTGTCATCTAGTCCAACACCCTGTAATGCAGGAATCATAGAATCATAGAATCATAGAGTTGGAAGAGACCACAAGGGCCATCGGGTCCAACCCCCTGCCAAGCAGGAAACACCATCAGAGCACTCCTGACATATGGTTGTCAAGCTTCTGCTTAAAGACCTCCAAAGAAGGAGACTCCACCACACTCCTTGGCAGCAAATTCCACTGTTGAACAGCTCTTACTGTCAGGAAGTTCTTCCTAATGTTTAGGTGGAATCTTCTTTCTTGTAGTTTGGAACCATTGCTCCGTGTCCGCTTCTCTGGAGCAGCAGAAAACAACCTTTCTCCCTCCTCTATGTGACATCCTTTTATATATTTGAACATGGCTATCATATCACCCCTTAACCTCCTCTTCTCCAGGCTAAACATGCCCAGCTCCCTTAGCCGTTCCTCATAAGGCATCCTTTCCAGGCCTTTGACCATTTTGGTTGCCCTCCTCTGGACACGTTCCAGTTTGTCAGTGTCCTTCTTGAACTGTGGTGCCCAGAACTGGACACAGTACTCCAGGTGAGGTCTGACCAGAGCAGAATATAGTGGCACTATTACTTCCCTTGATCTAGATGCTATACTCCTATTGATGCAGCCCAGAATTGCATTGGCTTTTTTAGCTGCCACGTCACACTGTTGGCTCATGTCAAGTTTGTGGTCAACCAAGACTCCTAGATCCTTTTCACATGTACTGCTCTCAAGCCAGGTGTCACCCATCTTGTATTTGTGCCTCTCATTTTTTTTGCCCAAGTGCAATACTTTACATTTCTCCCTGTTAAAATTCATCTTGTTTGTTTTGGCCCAGTTCTCTAATCTGTCAAGGTCATTTTGAAGTGTGATCCTGTCCTCTGGGGTGTTAGCCACCCCTCCCAGTTTGGTGTCATCTGCAAATTTGATCAGGATGCCCTTGAGTCCATCATCCAAGTCGTTGATAAAGATGCTGAATAAGACTGGGCCCAAGACAGAACCCTGTGGCACCCCACTAGTCACTCTTCTCCAGGATGAAGAGGAACCATTGATGAGCACCCTTTGGGTTCGGTCAGTCAGCCAGTTACAAATCCACTGAGTGGTAGCATAGTCAAGTCCGCATTTTACCAGCTTCTTTACAAGAATATCATGGGGCACCTTGTCAAATGCCTTGCTGAAATCAAGGTAGGCTACATCCACTGCGTTCCCTTCATCTACCAGGCTTGTAATTCTGTCAAAAAACGAGATCAGGTTCATCTGACATGACTTATTTTTCAGAAATCCATGCTGGCTATTGGTGATCACAGCATTCCTTTCTAGGTGCTCACAGACTGTTTGCTTAATGATCTGCTTCAGAATCTTCCCTGGTATTGATGTCAGACTGACTGGGCGGTAATTATTTGGGTCCTCTCTTTTCCCCTTTTTGAAAATAGGGACAACATTTGCCCTCCTCCAGTCTGCCAGGACTTCGCCTGTTCTCCAGGAATTCTCAAAGATGATTGCCAGTGGTTCTGAGATCACATCTGCCAGTTCTTTTAATACTCTTGGATGCAGTTCATCTGGCCCTGGAGACTTGAATACATCTAAACTAGCCAAGTATTCTTGTACTATCTCCTTAGTTATTCTGGGCTGTGTTTCCTCTGCTGAATCATTTGCTCCAAATTCTTCAGGTCGGGCATTGTTTTCTTTATCGGAGAAGACTGAGGCAAAGAAGGCATTGAGGAGTTCAGCCCTTTCTGTGTCCCCTGTTTGCATTTCACCATCTTCTCCTCTGAGTGACCCCATGGTTTCTTTGTTCTTCCTTTTGCTACGAACATACCCATAAAAGCTTTTTTTGTTGCTTTTAACCTCTCTAGCAAGCCTGAGTTCATTCTGTGCTTTAGCTTTTCTGACTTTGTGTCTACACGTGCTGGCTATTTGTTTGAATTCCTCTTTGGTGGTTTCCCCCCCTTTCCATTTTTTGTACACATCCTTTTTTAATCTTAACTCAGTTAATAGTTCTTTAGATAGCCACCCTCGCTTCTTTAGGCACCTTCCATGTTTCCGTCTCATTGGTATTGCCTGAAGTTGTGCTTTTACTATCTCCCTTTTAACAAACTCCCAGCCATCATGAACTCCCTTTCCTTTTAGTATTACTGTCCATGGGATCTCACCCAGCACTTCCCTAAGTTTTATGAAGTCAGCTTTCTTAAAGTCAAGAAATTGAGTCCTAGTATGCTTGGCTGCTCCTTTCCGCTGTATAGTAAACTTCAGAAGAGCATGATTACTCGCGCCTAATGATCCTTCCACTTCTACCCCACTAACCAGGTCATCAACATTGGTTAGGACCAGATCTAAAATGGCTGTTCCTCTTGTTGCTTCTCCCACTTTCTGGACAATGAAGTTGTCTGCAAGGCCAGTGAGGAATCTGTTTGACCTTATGCTCTTGGCTGAGTTTGACATCCAACAAATATCCGGGTAATTGAAGTCCCCCATTACTACTATCTCTCTTCCTTTTGCATGCTTGGCCATCTGTTTCAGGAAGGCATCATCTATGTCCTCCGCTTAGCTTGGGGATCTATAGTAAACTCCCACAATGAGGTCACTGTTATTCTTCTCTCCCTTAATTTTGACCCAAATGCTCTCACTTTGGCTTTGAGGTTCTAAATCTTGGATCTCTTCACAGGTATACACATCCCTGACATATAACGCCACTCCTCCTCCTTTCTTGTCTGGTCTGTTTCTCTGAAATAGATTGTATCCCTCCATTATTACATTCCAATCGTGGGACTTATCCCACCAGGTTTCAGTGGTCGGCGGTTCGAATCCCTGCGGCGGGGTGCGCTCCCGCTGCTCGGTCCCAGCGCCTGCCAACCTAGCAGTTCGAAAGCACCTCCGGGTGCAAGTAGATAAATAGGGACCGCTTACCAGCGGGAAGGTAAACGGCGTTTCCGTGTGCGGCTCTGGCTCTGGCTTTGGCTCTGGCCAGAGCAGCGATGTCACGCTGGCCACGTGACCCGGAAGTGTCTCCGGACAGCGCTGGCCCCTGGCCTCTTAAGTGAGATGGGCGCACAACCCCAGAGTCTGTCAAGACTGGCCCGTACGGGCAGGGGTACCTTTACCTTTACCTTTATTATGTCATTTAGTTTGCTGTACCAAGAGCTCAAGCTCATCTTGTTTATTTCCCATGCTTTGCGCATTAGTGTACAGACATTGAAGTCCATTAATCATTCCCCCGTGTCTCTTATTTAAGGATTTTTTCCTCCCACCACTAGGTCTGTGTGCTGTTTGCTCCATTTGGTCTATGACATTTGGATGGTCATCTTCATCAATTGATAGACTCCTACCTTCAGGAGCACTGTCTCCCTCCCCCACATTAGTCAGTTTAAAGCCCTCCTGATGAGGTTTCTGAGATTTTTGGCAAAAACATTCCTCCCAACCGTTGTGAGGTGCAGCCCATCGCTTGCCAGAAGTCCATCTTCAAGAAACTGCAGTCCGTGATCTAAGAATCCAAACCGTTCCTGTTTACACCATTTGCGAAGCCAGCTGTTCACTTCCACTATTTTTCCCTCTCTCCCTGGGCCATGTTGTTCAACTGGGAGGACAGATGAGATGACAATTTGTGCATTTAATTGCTTCAATTTCCTGCCCAGAGCCTTGTAGTCTCTTTTGATCTTCTGGAGGCTATTGCTTGCAGTGTCATTGGTTCCCACATGAACCAAGAGGAAGGGGTATTTGTCAGTGGATTTTATGATTCCTTGCAGTCGTTCAGTTACATCTTGGATCTTAGCCCCGGGGAGACAGCACACTTCCCGATACATCTTGTCAGGCCCACAGATCACTGCTTCTGTTCCCCTCAGTAGGGAATCCCCTATCACCACTACATGCCTCCTCTTAGGTTTGGTCGGGGTTCTTCTGTGAGCTGTCCGTTCCAAGGTCACCTGCACATTCCCTGAGGACTGACTTTGCTGCTCGTCTTCATATACCTGATCGACTGTAATGAGGGAGAGATCCTCAAATGGAGTCTGCTCTTCGTCTTCCATGCTAGGGGAGAGGTCCTCAAAGCAATTGTGTATTTCTGAACAATCAGAGCGAACCCTGGGCCTCCTACTTCTTTGAGTCACATTTCTCCATATATCTGGCTCCTGTGTTGGTGAACTAGCCTCCTTCTCAGGGGAGTCTCCTGTCTCCTCCTTGGTGGAGACGGTGTGCTCTGTTGCTTCCAAGAAGAGCTCCAGCTCTCTAATTCTTTGGAGCGTAGCTACACGTTCCTCCAGTTGCTGGACTTTGTCTTCTAAGAGGGCAATCAACATGCAATTGCTGCAGGTAAAGCTGCCTGCAACCTTTGGCAAGATGGCAAACATTGTGCAGGAACTGCAGGCGACTGCAGCTGTTCCCTCACCCTCCATCTTGAGAACGTGTCATTGGGGGTGGCTACAGCGGTCCTCCATCATAAGAAGCATGAAGACAGGACAAATAACTCCCCCCAAAAAACCTAGGTCTCCCCCAACAAACGTTTGAGACTAGCTCCCCTAAATCTAAAAGATGGATCAAACTGTGCGCGTCGCTAGGCACGCGCCTCTGCCCTGCAAGCTCTGATAAGCTCCTCCCACAGCTAATCACCTGCCTCAACAGAAACCCTGCCCCCTCTGACCTTTGCACAGGGAGAGCAGCTAATCAGCCACAAAGAAACACACACACATGAGAAAACCCTTTTTGCTCCTTCTTCAGCTGCTGCCCTGCAAGCTCTGATAAGCTCCTCCCACAGCTAATCACCTGCCTCAACAGAAACCCTGCAGAATCTTTGTGCCCAACATAAGGCCCAAACGCATGACCCCTGAGATTAAGAACCTCATGCTCTACTGGATGAGCTATGACACAGTGAGGTAAGCTAAGTGGGTGAGCCAATAAGATAAGTCAAGAACATGATAAAAATCCACGTAGCATTATCTGAAGAGGTCTGATTATGGAACAGCTTCTGTGAAGAATGTGAAGGGTCAGTTTGGATAGTGTCAAGGGACAAGAGAAAGGACACACTGTTGGCTGGAGGAGGTGAACACAAGTTGGTTTGCTGGGAACGCATAGATGCTGAGCTCTGGATAGCTATTCTATCAGTCAAAGAACAGGGAACCCCAAAGAGAAAGAAGTTAAAATAGACATAACTTGAGTGTGGTGTCCTATGTTTACTAGCATGTTTAAATCTGGAATAGAAAGCAATAAATTGAGAGAAAGAGGAAATGCAAGTTCAATATATTTGATTTTGGAAGCCACTGCAAATGTTCCATTGGCACTATATGATATATGCCCTCAGAACACTGAACAGTCTTTTATAGTAATTCCCCTAAAGGCTCTTTTACAGGAGAAATGTCATAACAATAAGAAACGAGCCTGCTTTTCTGTGCAAATTTTACTTAAAAAAACATGAACACAGTTGCTCACAAGTGCAACATAATTAACAATAAAACCCATTTAGTTGCATAGGGAATATTATCCTATTTCCATTGTGTTTTCCCTCTTCTTTCGAGGCCCTTTTCTCATTTGGTTTAAACTAGAATCTGAAACAAGGGGGAAAGGCCAAAGTACATTTTGGATTGTTTTATCCTGCCAACCATATTTCATAAACACAATCCCAGCATGTTTCTTCATCAGGTGAAAATGGATTCTGTATAAACTGTAACCTGACTAGAGCCGTATATACATTATTGGCTTAAAATGCAGTGAGGTTGTTTCTCTTTTCTGTGTTTCAAATCTTGTTCTTACATCGCTGTACGCACCTGAGAAGGTGTTTGTCTTCACCTAATGCTCAATACCTGATTTATTTCCCCATGCCTGCAGCAGGGGCTGGCTCACTCCTGAGGCAAGGTGAGGCGACTGCCTCATGTGGCAGGATTCACAGGGGCAGCACATTCAGTCTCCAAGGAATGCATCAGCACCTGTGGCTGTTGTGGTAGCAGTGGTGGCTGCAGCGCCCTCCTTGGTCCACTCCTGAGGTTTTCAGTTTGGGAGTGCTGCTAGATCTAGCCCTTACTTTGAACTGGGTGTTGGTGGCATGAAGGCCTTTTGTAAGCTTTAACTGGTGCACAACTGCAGCAGCTCTCAGAGACAGGTAGCCTGAAAATGTTTACCCATTCTCTAATATTATCCAGAAACAACTACTGCCTTATGCCATGTGTGGGGCTACCTTTGAAGATTTCCCAGAAAATTCGGGGTGCAGGATACTTCAGCGAGCCTACAAAACAGCAGCCCACTGTTCCAGTTTCAAAATAGTCATACAGTGCTGGCTTCCCAGACGCTATTGGGAACAGTTCAAAGTACTCTACACAAATCTGTGCATGTTTTACAACCAGGCTGTCTGAAGGACTGCATACCCCTGACTTAATTGGCCCAAAATTTTGAGTGAATCTGGGGAGACCCTTTTAGAGGTGCCCCACCACCCGAGATGAGCTTAGTGGGGATGAGGGATCGTACCTACTCAGTCGTGGCACCTCAGCTCTGGAATGCCCTCCCTGGGTCCACATATACCTAACAGTTCCCTACAATCAGTGCTTTTTTCCTAAAAAAATGTTTGCGCTACTTTCATTTTGACTCAAGAAAATCCCCATTTTATATTTCAAATTGGGAAAAATAAATACAGTAAATGGACAAAAGTACAAAGATTCACAAAATGTTTAGGGGTATGTGTACCCCTGTGCGCCCCCCTCCAGAAAAAAGCACTGCCTACATGAGTTTTAGGTACCAAGAGGTAACAAGTAGAAGTATTCATTTGTTCAGGCTACTTGGAGTTCTATTTGCTACTTTTAAGAGTTTTCATCTCTGCATTTTAGAGTTACTTGTTTTAATGTTCTGCTGCTAGCTATTTTTACCTCCTGCTTTTTTCTTTTACTTTACATTTATTCTAAACATTT
Source organism: Podarcis cretensis (assembly GCF_951804945.1). Taxonomy (NCBI): domain Eukaryota; kingdom Metazoa; phylum Chordata; class Lepidosauria; order Squamata; family Lacertidae; genus Podarcis; species Podarcis cretensis. Next base: position 25,186,625 of record NC_137181.1, read on the forward strand.
GATTCATGCTTTATACAAACCTCAAAAAGCCTCTTAAAGAAGTGGAACATGAATCTATTAAACACACAAATTTGTCTTTTGAATCAGGGAAGATATTTATAGATTTATTATATCGGTACCTATGTGAGGGGAGATAAAACTGTATTAAGTTCACACTGGATGGTGCTGATGTCCTTATTTCTTTCTCCCTCATTTGATATTTGTAAATGCCTTCGAGGACATGCAGAATGTTACACGGTGTACTACAGAAACTTAATACTGTCTGCTGAACAGAAGCAGTGAACGGAGGGGTTTCTAACAAGCACTGCTAAAAGGCACTATACCAGAGTTTCTGAAACATTTGATACCCAGGCCACAGGTTTGCCCCCCAACACTCCATTACCCTTGATTAAAACTGGGTGGAAATGTCTTCCTTAGACTGAAGATGAAATGGGTTGGTCCTGCGTCACAGCAGGATTGAGCAACCTGCTTCAGACAACGCTGCGGAATAGATGGAGGCAAAAATTTGTGTCCGAATGGTTCAGCAAAACATTTCCAAGTGCTCACCCTGATAGTGGTGGGTAGGAACATTTTGGGCTCCATTTTAGGCAGCAAAATGTCTTGGGCCAGCAGTGGAGAGTCACATGACAGTCACTGAAAAGTAGGGTTGTTCCAGAAGCATATTTGCTAAATGCAAGGTGCTTCCAGTCAGGGACTTCATTTGGAAAATTTACATCATTAATATATTGGTTATTTGGGCTTTTCCCAGAATAGGAAAATTTCAAATTTAATGGGGCATTTTGATGCCAACAACACCATGCAGTTACTGCAAAAATGAGCATTCATGAGGAGCACCAATCCCATAATAAATATCCATCTGGCAGCTCCCATAGTCCAAATGGTGCCTATTCCTTTCTGCTCATGTGAATGAGAATGGGGAAGTCTTCTACAAGTTTCAAGCAGATGCCTTGCAGATTGCCTTCCTTCATGATGTTACTGAGACCACATCCATACCATACAGTCCAACAAAAGCTGGGTGGTAAGTACTTGCCTGGTGCTGAAAATATGCCAGGGAAGCACATTTCAAGCATGTAGTTTCACACAGAGAATCCTGGGAACCGTAGATCCCCCCCCTACAGAGCAGTTTACAAAGAGCAAGTATGTAGCAAGAAGTAAAACTGTAGGATGAAATGCCCGAAGTCTGATCACATAAACAAGAGTGGAGGTAAAGAATATTTATTTTGCAATCTAACATCCTCTAAACACGACCTAATAGGGAGCTGTGCCAGGGATGTTAATGGGTTCAAAGACTTTTAGAAATCATCCTAGACAGTTGTGATAATGACAGTCTTGGTTTAAGCAAGAGATTTAGGTGTAAATTATACAGTTATGCAAAAGGCAAGCCCACAGCTAGAAATGTGTTGCTGAAGTCCAAGGGCACACTGGGCAGTGGGGGGAGGGGATGGAGCTGCATTATAAATGGATGAAAACACACACACGTCAAGTTATCCAATAACCCTTATCAAGCTGGTGCAGACTGTAATATAAAGTCAGGCTCACATTTCAGGCTCATGTTCCTTCCCCTTGCCTTTCCCATATTGGCCCGTGTTCTCCTCGACATCCCCTTTCATAGCCAACCGTAGTTTTTCATTACAGCCAAACTGGGCAAACATTCAAATATGAATCCAAAGACCTAGTTTTGATTTGCAGGCAGACTGTGGTTTGTGCAATGCATAGTTTGCCCACTTCAGATGTACAACAAACTCCGGATTGCTGTGAAAGAGAAAGTCAGGCAAGCCACAAGGTGAGAGAGGAGGAAGCAAATGAGCCCAAGGTGCCCTCACATAACACCAGTATAGCATTAAATTCCTAGGGGCTGAGGTCCCCTTGCCCCCCCCCATAAAATATTTGAGCCCCCACCAGTTGATGGGCATTGCCATTCAAATGGTGCGTGCGCGCCACATCTCGTGATCTATTATGTGGGGCAGGGCTTACTCCCCCCACCCTCAATATTTTAGTCAAGTTGGCACCCCTTATTCAAACCATTGGCTGGAATGCAGGAATCAGATTTCCAGGGCCAGCCCAAGACATTTTGCTGCCTGAGGCACAGAGCAATGTGACATCCTCCACAATCCACATACAGATGCTGACTGAAGTGGCAGCTGAATCTGACTTCAGCACTGCATCTCCCATGAACCCTTGGGCAACAGGCTAACTTAGGAAGCGCAGGAAAGGTGGTGTAGCACACATAGCTTTGACTTCCAACAGAGAGGAAGAGTGGGGCCTTAGGAGAAATGCCTGGGGGCTGCTGCCACTGCCCTTCCACACCACCCAGCATTTTCCATATGGTGGTGGTCACATCACCCTGCCTAGTAATAGTAGGGGCCGGCCCTGGCCTTTATTCCTTTTTTGTTAGCAATTAGATTGGTTGCTGCCTGCACGTTTCCCCTTATTTCTCAATATATAAAAGAAATAGAAATTTACTTTATATGAAATGACATCTCAAAATGCAAGGAAATGTTCACATATGCCATTGAGAGGTCCCGTGCTATTTTTTCTAGAAAAAGAGGTGCTGGAACAAACACCTCCCTCATTCTCTTAAAATGGCAATTGTACCCACCTAAGAGGTGCCGGAACTAAGATCTGGCAAGTTCCAGTTGAAAAAAGTTCTGGAGAGCTTGGAGTGGAGTGGAACAGGTCTAGACTGTCACCAGTTAGCTATGGCTTCATGATCTGCTTGTGTCTCCTACTGAATCCTGCCAGGAGAAAATTATTTGCTGGCCTAGGATTCAACCTGACTTCATTCCCTTCATTGCTACTGTACTCCTCTCTGCAGGGGATCGCCTTACATATTCTTAATTGCAGAGACAGCTTGTAAAGCTGGCAGCAGTTTGTACTGAGAAATGGATTTTAACAGTGTGCACTTCATTTACTGCCTTGGAATTGAGACCTGAATCACAGCACCCAGCAAAGGCTAAGCTGACAGCTCTTGTCACAGGGGAGGGGGGTTTAATGGAGGCACTAACATTTTACTGTAAGTCTCATGCTCTGAAAATGGATGGTCCAATGTGAAGGATCGTTTCAATGCTTGATTTTCACACCACAAGACTTCTGACACATCCATCTAAAATACCAATTCTCGTGCCACTACATGTCGTCTCCCACAGCAAGAGGTGTTTTCTCTATTTATGGGAAGAGAATAGCACCATCTCCACAGTCAATATGACTAGTGGAAATGTGACGACGCCAGTGCTGACCTTCCTTAGGGCACCTCCAGCCAGGTATTTTATTGCAAGTGTATTCTATAGTCTGCCACGCGCTCTTGACCCAGTAATAGGGCATTAGTGGTGGACTTACTCTGCTTCAGTTTCTTCTGCAATGCATTCCCAATGCTACCACATTATTGCTCTCTGAAGGGCCTATAGTGCAACAAAAACAGGACAAAATAAGCCAGAGCATTTGTGGTGTAAAAGGCCATGAAATTTCAGCAGGAAGTTGTGGAATATGCGCTGATCAGAAATGAAGCAGTGTGACTGCCCCAAAAACTTTGCAGGTGCAAACAGTATTAAAGTAGGATCACATGTGACCATCTCAGTACCACAATGAGCACACAAATAATTGTGAATGCACAATAAAAAGGATGTCTGGGGGGCCCTTAGAATTTTAAGAATTGTCCGTGTAGTGTGTTGGGCTAGTTCCCCATTCTTGCCTGTCTGTGGCTGTCAGTACTGTCAGTGGCCCAGTACATAATTACTGTAGGACATTCACTATTACAAAATATGATGGCAAGTATGTCCACATGCCATTGTTTTGTTTTTAAAAGGGATCGACAAATGGCAGATACGTTTATCCATAATGTTTAGGCTTGACAAGTGGGATTTGCAACGGCATGGGGTACCTGTTTCAGCCAAGCAGCCATGCTTTCTTCCTGAATATTTCTGTCTTTCCTTCCCCCAGCAGATTTTGCGGCCACTGAACATGCTGAATACTCACTGAGCAGCTTTGTGTGTCCCCTGCTACATTTCAAAACAATATCTTTTTCAACTTCTGCAAAAGTGGGAGTTCTCTGAAGCCTGCTTGAGTGTGGGTTGTGCCACTTTAGCATTGACAATAAGGATGGACAGGCCTGTCCATTTTGGTTCTCTTGGTTTCTCATTTTTTCCTGTTCTTAAATTTGGTTCTCTACATTTCTTGGGCAGGGAATGCATGATACCAGTGGTGGGCAGAGCCAAAACTAGCATTGCCCAGGACCCAGAGCCAAAAGTGGGATGCCATCACTTTTTGTGCTCTCTCCCCCTCCCCCCCATCTTTTCTGCTCACATCTTCTCCTAGGCTGCTTTTGCCAGTGGTCTGAACAAATCACTTGCAGAAGGCTTTTCCTCCTCCTTCCATTACTTCATCTGTTTTGGCTCCTTCCATTTTTCTCCTCCTGTCCTGATTCTGTCCTTCCAAGAGCCCCGCATTAACACCCATTAAATTATGCCAAGGGCTGCATGTAGCCCAGGCTTCCACACCCTCGGCCCTCCAGATGTTTTTGGCCTACAACTCCCATGATCCCTAGCTAGCAGCACCAGTGATCAGGGATGATGGGAATTGTAGTCTCAAAACATCTGGAGGGCCGAGTTTGAGGAAGCCTGATGTAGCCCAAAGTCATAAGTTGACCATCCCTGCTATGTATTTACCCACTGAACTCAGTGGAACTTCCTTCTAAGTAGAGATGCATAGGTTTGGGCTGTCAATTTACCTAAGGCTGAGTACACACTATGACTTACTCCAGCTCCTGTGCGCTCCCGCTGTTGGCATGAATACATATGACATTAGCCGCAATCCTGAGGAAAAACTACTGTTTGCTGCCCTTTCCCCTCAAACCAGCTTCCATTCGATTAGAAAATGGAAGCTGCAACCAAGCTGAGGTGTACACAGTTCAGGCAGCCATTGCACATTTGCAGATCATACCTTCAGTGACTGAGGTTCAGCACAAGGAAACAAATCAGGTAATGGGAATAGGGTAAATACATCCCCATGCTTTGTCTGGTCTGTACAGCAACTTAAAAATGCAACTTCAAACATAGTGAGGGGAAACTAAAGGTAAAGGTAAAGGTACCCCTGCCCGTATGGGCCAGTCTTGACAGACTCTGGGGTTGTGCGCCCATCTCACTTAAGAGGCCAGGGGCCAGCGCTGTCCGGAGACACTTCCGGGTCACGTGGCCAGCGTGACAAAGCTGCATCTGGGGAGCCAGAGCCGCACACGGAAACGCCGTTTACCTTCCCGCTGGTAAGCGGTCCCTATTTATCTACTTGCACCCGGAGGTGCTTTCGAACTGCTAGGTTGGCAGGCGCTGGGACCGAGCAGCGGGAGCGCACCCCGCCGCAGGGATTCGAACCGCCGACCTTTCGATCGGCAAGCCCTAGGCGCTGAGGCTTTAACCCACAGCGCCACCTGCGTCCCGAGGGGAAACTACCTTCCTGCATTTCAAGCCACTAATGTACATAGCCTAAATTTAAGTTGATGAGGCATTTGAAGGTGCCATCCATGAAAAATAAATGAGACCTACAAAAGATTGCCCTTCTATGTCTTTTGTTAAAAAAAAATGTATTTCTTAATAACTGCTAAAGTCAGCCATCTACCTGTAATGCAGATTAGGAACCTCAATGCCCAGCATTTCAAGAAGGAAACTGATAATTCAACTCCGGGAATCTAAGGCCCCTTGAGCAGGCTATTCCATTGCAAGACATTAATTAAAATCTCACTTCTACTTTAAATTATTATCACGCTGCAAAAGCAGAGTGCTGAATTCATCTTTTGGCAAGCCAGCAGCAAGCTGAAAAGGAAGGAAAGGAGAAATGGTAATATTTATAGGATGACAGAAGGAAGATTTGGGACCATTTAATGGTAATAGCGAAGCCCACAGCAATCTGCCAATGTCAGAAAGAAGCCCGGCTATATTCAATATTAATGCCAATCGCAAATGGAACCGTCTTCCTAGATTAAGGCATGATGTAATTCTGTTTCAGAAAGAAAAGTTCTGTGATCTCTCTCAAGCTGCTGCAGCTCAAGTTTCCAAGTACAGCTGCTTCACCAGCAGCCTATGACTTGGAGAGAATGGAAAAGGTGGCAAGGAAATTAAAAAAGAGAAGACAAAATTAAAATAGTTATTGCTTTGCTTTACTCTTTCTAAAGTTTCTCCTAAAATTAATCTGTGTTTGTCAATACTGTACACATCTTGCATGTTCTTTCGTTATTGATAGCTGGAATTAAACTTGCGTTTCAGTGTCTATTAGCATTATTCTCGTGTTTATATATATTTGAGGGGGAGGGGACAGAGCTTTGAGGAAGCAATTCTATGCACAATGACACTTACTTCTGAGTGAGTATACATAGGATTGCACTATTAAATCTGAATGTGAGTGCCAAGATGAGTGTGTGTGTGTGTGTGTGTGTAGAAGAAACCCCCAATTTCTACCATGCTGGATTGTAGCCTACTGAACAAAGGTCAGGAGCCAGCCAGCCACTACGGGATTGGCATTTGTCTCCTGGAAGTTGTGTCACAAGATAACGTGGCTTCTGCCTTACAAATTCTATGCAGACTGACCTGTTCTGTAACTCCCAGACCAACGTGAAGATTTGAAAATAGGTTTGATCCTCACTTCTCTATCATGAAGCGGTTTTCAGCTCAAAAACAGAATCATATTCTGACATAAAACACATTCAGAAATGCATGTTTTGAGAAGGAATACATTTTAAGAGAAAGTAGATTTTAAATATATATATGTATTTTTGCATATTGATAGTATCACATTTATAAATTGTAATAAGTGATCTAACAGAGCAATCTATATACAAGGACCCTAGCTTGTGCCATTTGTGACTTGTTGTTTCATTAAATCAAATACAAATTGTAAAACAAAAAGTAAGTAGTACAATATGCATAATGATGACGATAAAACACACAAGAAATGCCTATTTAAATGTGAATTTTCACACAATTTTTTTTAAAAAAGAAAATTTGCAGAAAATGTGTCAGAACAGAAATGAACATTTGGGGAAGAAACATGGACTAGAAATAGACTGATCTATCAAACGACATCAGTGGCTGTTTTGTTTCTTCATTCTGAAGTATTTTGATCCATCTGGCTCAGTGGTTTATTAAGCATTGGCTTTGCATGTTGATTTGGAACGGTTACCATGCCATCTAGTGTTTACTTTACCTTACTGATGGATGATGTGCAAAATGGCAATGACACAATAGCTTTCTTTTTTTTTATTAAAAGTGTTACAGTAGCACCTCAGGAGTTTCAGGAAGTTTTTAATGTTTGACATTTTATTATGTTTATATGTGCTGGAAGCTGCCCAGAGTGGCTGGGGAAACCCAGCCAGATGGGCAGGGTATAAATACTATCTAGTTAATAATAATAATAATAATAATAATAATAATAATAATAATAATAATAAATAAATAAAAAATAACAACAACAATTAGAGTGGAACCTCGGTTTTCAAACATAATCCATTCCAGAAGGCCGAGGATCAATGGGCTGGCTGCAAAGTTAATGGGGGAAAAATAAAAAACGCACCTCAGAAGCTGTTCAACTTCCGAGGAACGTTCGAAAACCAGAGAACTTACTTCTGGGTTTTCAGCATTTGGGAGCCAAAATGTTCATGAACAGAGCCATTCAAGTTCCGAGGTTTGACCGTAATAGTCATCTTTGGAAGGGATTTCTTCCAAAAGACCCTGTGCACTAATTTCTCAGGGGCACTGAAGGGAAGTCAAGGCACATTAAGAAAGACGTCATTCACCAGATGCCATTGGACTCCAACTCCCACCAGCATGGTCAATGGTAAGGGATAATGGGAACTGTAGGCCAATAGAATCGGGAGGGTATCCCTTTGGCTATATTCCTGCCTACATGGTTTGCTTTTGAAGCAACTCAGCTTGTTCAGGTCCTTGTGTTAAGGCAGGATCCAGAGCCAGAGACACAACAAAGCCAGGAAGACCAATGTTCCTCAGACAAAGCCACAAACCAAAGCACAAAGCCATCCACTCATCAATTTTATTGCATAGACATACTTTCCCCCTCCCCATGTTATCCACACAACTACCCTGTGAGGTCATGAGTGACTGGCCTCAAGTCACCCAGTGAGCTTCATGGCTGAGTAGGGATTTGAAGCCTGGTTTCTTAGGACCTAGTATAACATGCTAACCACTGCACCACACTGCCTCTCTTTATAGCCCCTTCTGAGTAGGCAGGAACAGTCGGGAGCCTAAGAGCCTTCTCTGCCAAATGGTTCACCACATAGGGCAGCTGCACGCAGAAGGGAAAGTTCCCAGTTGCCCCTTAATTTGCTGCAATTAGCAGATGAATAGTATATTTGCCTCCAAGCTATTTAAAAATAATAAGTTTCCTACATATCAAATCCTGTTAAAGGAACAGGAAAAAGACCAGGCCATGTTTATTCCCCTCGTCAGTACAGTGGTAGGCTTATTATGGCCATGTAGTGTTTATTCCATGAGCATCCTGTACCCCTGGCCTACCTGGAGGCAATTCCCGCTGGCATATACAGTACATCAAGTCCAAAGTTCAACAGCCAGGACCAGTGGTCTGGGGGTCAATCCAAGTAAGCCAAGTCCAGAGTCAAACCTGAAGCACAGTCCCATAGAGGTCCCGGAGCATCCAAGCCAAGTTCCCTCAACATGGGTACTTGAGCAGATAAAGCACCTCAGCTCTGCTTCCCTTTTATGCCTTGCATTTTGATTGCAGCACCTGGGCATGATGAGGCATGTGACCTTCACCTGTCCTGAGCCTACTCCAGCTGAGGAATCACCCTACCTTCCCAAGCTAATGAGCCCCACCTGGGCTGTGGGCCCCTGCCTACCTCAGCCTCCCAGAGCACGCCTCCTGCTGCTCCCTATGGCTCAGAGCTTGCCTTGTTCGTGGAGACTGTGGCCTCTCTGGCTCTGATGAGGGGCCTGCTCTTCTGGTCCCTGCATACTGACTCCCATCCCCTTGCCATCCTTGTATACTTTCACAACCCCAGCCTCTCTTTTCCCATCCCCGTCTTGGCCTGGTGGGTCCCAGTCGTGGCTGCACCCCTTGCTGGGATCTTCTTCCTCTTCCCCATTGTCCTGCCAGTTCATGACAGTGAGGAATAGTCCTTCTCTTGGATCTCACCAGCCAGATTCTCCAACCTTCAGCTTGCATTTGCACTGTTTGCCTCGACAAGACCTGGAAATTTTATGTGGTGATGCGAAATTGACAAATGACTCTCTCCTTACAGAGGCCAGGGAGCAAGGGCTTTTCCTCACAATGCTGTGGCCATTTTGTGTTTCTGGAACAACTGAAGAGTGGTGGTCCTCCCAGTGTTGCTGGTCTAGGGCTGGGCCCAAAACATTTGGCTGCTTGAGGCGAAGGTGAAACTGCCTCCCCCTCCACAAACAACAACTGGCTGAAGTGGCGGCTGAATTTTACTTCAATGTGGGCAGTGGGACAGCATCCTCCATAAGCAGGCTATCTTAGAGAGTGCAATGCGGCATATACAGATATTATGTATTATGTGGCATATACAGGCCTGTTGCTATGCACCCCTCAGTATCTGGCACTCTGCCCTGTACCGGACTACCGCTCCCATAATCCATGACCATTGTCCATTATGTCTGAGGCTGATAGGAACAGGAGTCCTACAAGGTCTGAAGGGCTGTGGGTTCCCCACCTTTGCTTAACAACAATGTTCTTTACCATGCTGAACTATGGTGAAATTTCAGTTAACAGAGGCATAAATGGGGGCAGGGGTGTGAACTGTGCTGATTTTCTCATGTCAGGTTTAGAAGCTTGACCAGAGATAGCGATAATTCTACTCCTTGTGGCTGAATTTAAAGCAGCCTTTTGTGCATTTGAATACACCCTCAGATAAATGTAGATGACTCAAAAAGATCAGAAAACGGCTGCAATCCATTAGCAGGGCAGTAGGTAACAGAACAATCCTTAATGCATCCCGCTTTTTGCAAAATCAGTTCTTCATGATTAGCTTCATGCCTAAAGTGACTAAAGGCACCTCACCTTTCCCCCTTTTCAGATTATCAGTTTTGATGCTCGTGGCTTTCACCACAAGTGTCTGTGCCTCCTGCTCCATTTCTTGACAACTGCGCAAAACTCTTAAATGATGGCAATACATCTTGGAGGAAGCCAAAAGAACAGAATCTGCTGTACCTATAAATACTGTCCATTTTCTCTGACACTCCTATAAGAGCTTGTTTGTTTGAGGTGCATGCATGCATACATGATAAGTGTTGAAAGCACAGGAGTTCTCAGTCTATGCAGTATTTTCTCATCCTCTATAGTAATTTCCAATAAAGCTGATTGTACTACATGTATAGAAAGAAAACCAGAAAATTCAAGACAAGGTGATACAAAGCATGTTACATCTTCCACATCTTATAAACCCAGCTAGAATAAATAGCTTTTACCCACAACATTCCACACCTGATATATGTGTCCTAACATTATCTTGTACAAACCTTGTCTCCTTAAATAAATTAAACAAATATCACTCTTGAAGAAAATGACTATCATTCTCATCTCCCTGAACAGGTATGGATACTTGCTATGATCTTGCTAATAATTTTTACATGCCACGCTTTTTGAAGCTACTTTAAAAAATGGTGGACCGGGTGAGCTGTGTACCTGCTCAGTCTGCTGTCCAAGTGCTGTTAATGGGCAACTTTCAGGCCCCTCTGCGCGGGATGGTATCTGGGCAGCTTCTGTTTATGGGATGGGGTAGGACATCTTACTCTCTGCCTTGAGTAGCAGAATGTATTGGGTCTGCCATGCTGAAAATGAATCTCAGAAACTTAATGCTGTGATTTCTGCTTGTGCAACAGAATGTTCTCTCCCTCTCCTTTCCCCATGTAGCCCCTAAATCTGTTCTAGGGGTTCCCCCAACTCTCTAGAGCAAATTTGGGGAGGCCAGAGGATGTGCATGGGCAGGAGGGAAGGAGAAGGAGGAATGTCTCATGGCGCAAACAGAAATCCTTGCACTAACAGGATGTGTTAGTTGGATAATGCTGCCAGTGGACCAAAGGCTGAGAAGATGACAACTCTATATTTTTTTTTAATATATAATATTTATTAATAGTTTTTTTTTAAATTATAACATAATAAACAAAACATACAAAAAACATCACATTTCATAACATATTTTCTTATCCTTTTTGAACTTCCTCACATCTCCCTCTCCTACGTTCCAAAATATAAAAATTAATTCAGCAATTTATCACCTTGTCCCCACCTTATCTAATTTTCCAATGTTATATCTTAAATTTTAGATATATTCATTTGACTTTTTAAAACTTTTTAGTTTAGCCTAATCATTATCTAAAAATTGATTTTTTCCTAAATTTAACTTATCTTCATAGTTCAGTTTATCTAATTCAATGGTGCCAAGTTGTTTATGATCAAGCATCCTCCTTAACATTCATACAGTTTACAATATTTTTGCAAATAGTCCTTAAATTTCTTCCAATCTTCTTCCACCGTCTCCTCTCCCAGGTCTCGAATTCTGCCAGTCATCTCAGCCAGTTCCATATAGTCTATCCGTTGCATCTGCCATTCTTCCAGTGTGGGTAGATCTTGGATTTTCCAATGCTTCGCAACGAGTATCCTTGCTGCTATTGTTGCATACATAAAAAATGTTTGATCATTCCTTAGCACCCTCTGGTCAACGATGCCCAAAAGGAAGGCCTCTGGTATCTTAGGGAAGGTATACTTAAATACCTTTTTCAGCTCATTGTATATCATTTCCCAGAAGGCCTTAACCCTAGGGCAAGTCCACCAGAGGTGAAAGAACGTTCCTTCACTTTCCCTGCATTTCCAACACTTATTATCAGACAAGTGGTATATTTTTGCAAGTTTGACTGGGGTCATGTACCATCTATATATCATTTTCATTACATTTTCTTTCAAAGCATTACATGCAGTGAAATTCAGCCCAATGGTCCATAACTTTTCCCAGTCCTCAAACATAATATTATACCCAATGTCCTGTGCCCACTTTATCATAGCCGATTTAACCATTTCATCTTGTGTGTTCCATTTTAACAGCAAGTTATACATTCTTGAGAGTACCTTAGTCTTAGGCTCTAACAGTTCCGTTTCTAACTTCGATTTTTCCACCTGGAATCCTAACTTCTTATCAAGTTTAAAAACTTCTTTAATCTGAGCATAATGTAACCAATCTCGCACTTTGTCTTTCATTTTCTCCTGACTCTGCAATTTCCAATTATCTCCATCTTTTTCTAATATTTCCCAATACTTCGGCCATTTGGCCTCCATATTGAGTCTTTTCCGGGCCTTAGCTTCCAATGGTGAAAGCCACCTTGGAGTTTTGTTTTCCAATAAGTCTTTGTATTTTGTCCAGACATTAAACACTGCTTTTCTGACAATATGGTTCTTGAAATTCTTATTGATCTTAACCTTGTCATACCATAAATATGCATGCCAACCAAACGCATTGTCAAAACCTTCCAGATCTAGTACATCAGTGTCTTCGAGAAGCAGCCAATCTTTCAACCAGCAAAAAGCTGCTGATTCATAGTACAGCCTTAAGTCTGGCAGGGCAAAGCCCCCTCTTTCTTTCGCATCAGTTAATATCTTAAACTTAATTCTGGGCTTTTTGCCCTGCCAGACAAATTTAGAAATATCTCTCTGCCACTTCCGGAAACACTCTGTTTTGTCCACAATCTGTAATGTTTGAAATAAGAAAAGCATTTTCGGCAATACATTCATCTTTACAGCAGCCATTCGGCCTAACAAGGAAAGTTTCAATCTTATCCAACTTTCTAAGTCTCTCTTAATTTCTGCCCAGATTTTTTGCTGTTATATTTACCCCTAGGTATTTTACTTTTTTAACCACGATCAACTCTGTCTCTTTCTGAAACCGTTCTGACTCTGTAACTGTCAAGTTTTCCCCCAATACCTTAGTTTTCTGCTTATTTAACTTAAATCCCGCTACCCGACCAAACTCTTGAATTAATTGTAATACTTTTTTCGTGCTAGATTCTGGCTCCTGGAGGGTCAAAACTAGATCATTTGCAAACGCTTTATGTTTATATTGTTTCGCTCCGACCTGAATACCTTCCACCAGCCGGTCCCCTCTGATCATGTTCAAGAGCACCTCCAGAACAGAGATAAATAACAGTGGGGAAATCGGGCAGCCTTGTCGTGTTCCTTTTTCAATTTTGAACTCTTCAGTAATCACATTGTTAACTATCAGTTTAGCCTTTTGTTCTGAATAAATTGCGTCAATCCCGTTCCCAAAACTCCGTCCCACCCCCATCCCTTCCAAATTTCCCTTCATAAATTTCCAAGAAATATTATCAAAGGCTTTCTCCGCATCTATAAAAATTAAAACTGCTTTTGTGTTGATATTTGTTTGCAAAAGTTCCAAAATGTCAATTATGTTCCTTGTGTTAGCAAACAAATGTCTTCCTGGGAGAAAGCCTGCCTGGTCTTTGTGAATTACCTGATTCAAGACTTTTTTAAATCTACCTGCTAATATGTCTGCAAATATTTTGTAATCCACGTTTAGGAGGGAGATGGGGCGGTAGTTCTTAAGTTGAGTCTTTTCAGTTTCCGATTTGGGTATCAATGTGATAAAAGCTTCTTTCCACGATTCCGGCGCCTTTTTCCCCTCCAAAATTTTGTTGCTAACCTCCAGCATTGGTTGTATCAAATAATCTTTCAATGTCTTATAATACTTGGAGGTTAGTCCATCTGGCCCTGGAGATTTGCCCAACTGCATATTCTGAATAGCTTGTTCAATCTCTTGTCGTGTTATTTTAGAGTTCAAGATTACTCTAGCCCTGAATAAAGTAAATCTCCCTGTCTCAGAGGCATCCTTGAATGTGTACCACCCAGACAAAATGACAAGACATGACCCTGCAGGAGATCTCAAGTATATGCTGTTTGTCTGGCTCTGATCCTGCCATGACTTATTTCTTCTTGAGGAGACTCATCCTGCCCATATTAAACATGCTCTCCAAGGCCACTAGTGCTGCATCTATTTCTCTTTGTTCCATCCACTCACTGTACATACAATTGTTAAAATTAGCTCCCTGAACTCTGGAAGAAGCTACTACAAATGAAAGGAAATGTGTCTGGTCCCGGGTGTGCGTGTGTGTGTGTGTGTGTACCGTGAGGCGTGGTCAGAGTCCGGTCCTGGGTCGAGGGTCTGGAGTCTGTCCACCAAGGGCGAAGCGGGGTCCAAAGCAAGAAGCCGGGTGTGGTCGGGAACTCTGGAAAAACAGGTCTGGGTGCTGGCAGAAGCAGGTTTCCAATGCCGTTGCTTCCGCAACCTGGGACCGGGCTGACTGGCCTTTATCTTCTCTGAGGCCAGGGGCAGTCCCGGCCCACAGGTGACCCACCTCTCCTGGCCTTAAGGTGAGCACTCCTCCTGAGAGAACCCAGTTCCTGTGATAAGATCTTTATTGGCTAATTACTTTATAGCCCCAATTAGCCTCAGTTTATTGCGGTCCGGCACACTTCCCAGCGCAGACCTTCTTCTCTCCGGTATCGCCTTGCAGAGTAAAAACACAGCGGAACAAAACTGTTGCTACTTGCTTCAGATCCAGACAAACACACCAAGCACCTGTGTGTCCAAATTCATCAGTTCTTTATTGCAGCAAAATATTTACAGCTCAGCATTTCTCAGATTCTCCTGGACTGCTAGCATTCATGGCGTCCGTCTCTCTCAGAGACAAAGAGAGAACAACAAGTAGAGCTCCTCCCTCCTTCCACACGTCAGAATGGGAGGCACTACTCAGAACAACTTAACCCTGTAAGTTCTGAATCCCAACAGTTCCCTCCGCCTCTCTGCCCTGAGCCTCTGCAGCTCAGGAGAGGCTGGAGGGTTACTGGACCCAGGGAGAGGCTCACCTTCCCCGACAGGGCTGGGAGAGGCACACTTACAGGCAATGGGTCCTCCGTCACCTCTGGAGCCAGAGTGGATTCATCTGGTGCCTGCTCCTGAAGATCCGGCACAGGTGCAGATGCTTCAGATTCAAGGCCCTGCCCCGGCTCAGCCGGCCCTGGAGGCGGGCACTCCTGTGCAGGCTGGGACTCCTCAGGTTCAGCTTCTGAATCAGATTCCCAGGCCATCACAAAATGGTTCATATACTTCACCTTTCCTTATACATCAAGGAGGCTCAGGGATGGACTTTTATTCATGAAGCAATTGTCAAACATCGGAAGTTATACATTACACAGCAGGTTAACATCTGAGTCTAATTAATTCAGATGAGCAGAGCTGTCCATATGACTAACTGGTGGGACGCAGGCAATTAGGCTCCAGAAATGATGCAAACTACTGAATAGTGCGTAATAGGATTTATTAACTCAAGCCAAATCTTCTGACTGCAATTAGGGCTTATGCTAAAAGCCCCACAGATGTATTTGTATAAGTGTTGGTACAATATAAACTCTTAGGTTTAAATTCAATTTGGAGAAGACGTATGACGCTTCTTGTTTACAGAATCAAAGTTGATAAATCCAGACGACTGGTGTATGAAAAAAACAATCTGAACAAGAAAACTCTGGTTTAATCCTAAGTATATGCAGGGGGAAAATCCATTCAAATACTTGGCAGTGCCTTCTATGTAAATGTGTTTAGAAATGGATTTGGGTTGCATTTTCCTCTGAAAACCAGTGGGATTTCAGCAATTAACTCAGGGTTTGAAGCCCATTGATTTCAAAGAGATTTGCAGTGCAATTGCATATGTGTTTTCTTGGAAACAAGTCACCTTGTTTTAACAGGACTTGGTCCCAACTAAGTGGAAATAAGATTGCCGCCTAGGCTATACCATATACTCACTTCCCTGGGAGCAGGAATAGCAGGTGGTGAAGGCTGTGGTAGCAGACTTGACCTCCCAGCCCTGGGATCCCTGCTGTTTACAAGGACAGTGCAAAGGCAGGACAGGGTGGTGGCAACGTTGCGAGAGGACAGTGTGGGCACACCAGTGGCAGCACTGGATTTGCACCACCCAGACCTCACTGCTGTGCCCCAGCTCAATAAGGGGCAGTGATGCTGGTGTTAGGAGGTCAGTTCAATTATAGTATCACTCCCTGCTGGGCATGAGGCCCTAGCACTGACCCCACTTACCTGGGAGTAAACCCTACTGAATTTAGTAGGACTTACTTCTGAGTAGGCATGGTTAGGCCTGCACTGTTCTATTTAATTCCATGTGACTTTTGAGAAGTCATATATAAGATTACACTGTTGGAAACATTTAATCTTCTCTGGGTTGCAGCCAATAACATCTTGTCACTTACTGTTTTCCTCACATTTCTTCAACTTCAAAGTTAAGAAAGTGGAATAAGTGTGTTATTCTACGCTGCATTCCCAAGGCTGGAATTGAATCCTATGCATATTAAATTGGGGATAAATCCACTGAATTCAGTGGGGTTTATTTTTGAATAAACATGTATCGGATTAGACTGCAAATTTCAATCTTATACGAGCTGCCCTGCCAAAAAGCAGGTATCCTTGGAGCAACAGAAATTAGCACCTACTTTTCATGATACTGAAGGCACAAAATCTTCAGCGACTGGGAGGTTATACATTTGGGGAAACTTTCCCGCTGCAGGAATGGCAACAGTGGTCTAACAATGGTCCAGGCTTCCACCTGCTTGTCTGTGAGAAGGCTGGCTCTTTATACTTCCCTTTGTCATGGAGGTTTTATCTATTGAAATCACCTTGCATATTCACAGCTCAGAACAAATAATCATTGCAATCCTTCCTTTTCACCATGTTGCCTGCTCCAAGTTAGATAACACACACTTTCAATAAATCATAGTTGGGGGTCTGCAACTGCCAGAAAACTGCAGCACAGAGGGGTGGCTTGTAATGGCCCTCCTGTGAAGCTACTGGCACCGGGAACTACGGTAATGTCTAAGTGTTAGCAAATACCTGGAACAGACAGACAGACCAGCTAGGCTGGTAGACACTCCCAGCGGCAAATTGCCTATGTATTTATGTCCAAATTATCTCCAAATGTCTAACTGTAGACATTTTTAATTACATGTAAAAATGAACAGCTACCCTTATGTGGAATGTGCTTTAGACTAGCAAATGACATAAATTAACAAATAAGTATCAAGAAAAGAAAACAGAATAATCAGCAATGGTAAAAGGTACAACAAATGTTTCATCGGATGCATATATCTTACTATATAATAAAATTGTAAGGTTGTTGTCATGCTGCAGTTTGCATGGCTACTAACAGGACAAGACAGGCGAGGACAGCTCCCAAACAAGAATACTGCCATTGTGCATGTCATACTGACACTAATATTTTGACCTCAGCAGCCGAGGTGAAGGACAGCAGAGCAGAATGCATCCTGGGGATCTGTCTCAGCCTGTCTTGCTTGTTCCTCTGCAGCTTGCCTGGGCCACAGTTTGGCAGAACTGTAAGGGGAGGAGCATGGTTTGACTGAGCTGGCAGGCAAGTGAATGAGTTGCTGAGGCCAGCAAGGAGGTGAGGAGGAGGTAACTGGAGGCAGGTAGATGGAGGTGGGCAGGGTGGAAAGTAGATCAGATCAGTGCAGCTGCTTGTGGGAGAAGGTCAGATCCCCTGTTGCAGCTGCTTGTGGGAAGAGGTCCTTCTTCCCTTCATTCCCTTGCCCTGGCACCACCACTGCTACAGATGATGTGTGAGTGGACTGGGTGTCCTCAGCTTCAGCAATCAAAACCTGTAATCAAGGTTTTGAGTGATTTGTAAGGGGGTGGGGTGCAGGTCTGGGCAATCTGTAAAGCAAGGGGCATGCAGCTTGGTGATCTCTAAAGGAAGTGAGGAAAGGTGTTGGGCTGAATTTGTTTTTCCAGCCTTCCTTCCCTCCCTCTCAGTCCCTTTTCCTTTATGTGTCATGTTCAGGCATTGGTGGTCGAAGCACTGGTTACTTTGAGATGGGATTACTCCAATGTGTTCTGTGTGAGACCAACCTTAAGGTTGATCTGAAAGCTACAGCTAGCACAGAACATGGCAGCTGTCTGTTAATGGGTGTGGATCCCTGGCTGAGGGATCTACACTGGCTGCTGACATACCAGTGGGCCAAATGGAAGGTGTTGGTGCTGGTTTATAAAGCCCTAAACAGCTTGGGACCAGTTTACCCAAGGGATCATTTTATCCCACTACGTTCAACAATGGAGGTGCTTCTAACAGTGTCATATTATGTCTGTTCTCTAGCCAACAGGAGCAGAGCATTTAGTGCAGCAGCATCAGTGTTATGGAGCTCCCTTCCCATGCATATTAAGAAAGCTCCCTCTGTTTTATCCTTTAGATGCTTGCTAAAAATGCCTCGTTTAACCGAGCTTCCCCTGAAGTGTAACCAGCTTCTGTATTATCCCTTTATTGGATTGCTGAATTGTTCTTAGCATGCTGAATGCTCATATTTATGCAATTCAGTTGTTCAGTGCTTATAGATAATTTTGAGTAGCGGTATGCAAAGTGGTATAGGCCTTTCAGCAAAGACTGCCTGGTTACTGTCTGTTGCAAGCAGCTGTTGGTCTGAAGCGGAGTGCAAAAACACGGTAAATAAAACAAACAAACTACCGTTTCTTTTTTAGCTGGGCTCCACTTCTGCAGTCTAGGCTGCAAAGCCAGTTCCTAGAGAAAAAAATGGCACGTTGAAGAGGACTGGGGAGCTGTAATTTGAAATGGGTTGTTTCAGAGCTGATTTGATCATGTCAATTTGTTCTCTTAATGGCAGTATTAGAACTAATTGCCCTGGCTGGAGTTCAATATCATGCCACTGGCCAGTTAGGATCTGCTGGAGTGTGATGTGCTCTGCTTAATTTGCATTCACAGTGTGCTTCATAATGATTCCTTGAGAAGTCATACTGCGAGTGTGTAGGAAGAGCCGAGCAGATTTGGAAGATGTGCTGCAAATGCTCACTCGCAAAAGCAAGCAAGCAAGCAAACAAACCCTTCGCTACCCAGGCTAATGTAGGATGTCTGGAATTGCCAGGATATAATGAAATTTGTACTTGTTTCTTCGTTTCTTTGTTGTGTGAGTGTGTGCACGAATACTGTATACAGAAAAATCCAATGATGGAGAGACCGGCCTTGGGGGATGTAGAGTGGAGCTGTGCTTGATCGTTTCATGCTGCCTTCTCTTTAGAATTCTCCCCCATCCCTTCATATGCCTCCATGTGTGATCTGAGCATCTTGTAAAAGCTCCCCTCTAGGCAGGTAAGTGTGATGGGGCAGAATGAGGATGAGCAGGGCTTACAGGGACCTGGTTCAGTGCAGCTTGTCTGCTTCTGGGGACTGAGTACTTCTAGACCAAGCAAGATCCATGCACCACCAGATTCCAAACCAGAACCCCTATAAAACACAATTCATTTTTTGTTTTGTTTTCATGAAAAAGCCACGAGTTTGAGTAGCTAGGCAAGCACTGTGCCTTTTCTGTGCAACCCCTGTATGTGTGTTGTGACAATATTCTTCATCTGTCTAGAGAAGTTTGCTTACTTCTTTGCTTATTTATTTGAGAAAGGCACTTAAATTTATCTATTTAAAGCACACCCAGGGCTGCTTACAGAAGATCAGCAGTAGAAAAGACAGCATTCTCCCCCCCCCCCGCCCCCCGGCTTCAGGCTCACAATGTAAAAGACATGACTCAAAAGGAAAAAGGGATGGTGGGGTGGGAAGAAGTGGCGGGAAGTAAATTCATGCCCCAGGTCCTGGAGAGATGATCTTGCTGTGCTTGCTGCTTTTGGAATAGTATACTGGCTAAGGAGGAAAAACCTGAGACTCAGACTGTTTATTCCCCCACAGCTGGCTTTTGAATCTGTGTACCCATGACAGTACTCACGACACAGGGCTATCCTTGGGAAATAATGAGAGAGATATTTTCCAATGCATTTCAATTTTCAATGCATGTTCAATGTATTCCCCCTCAAAGCAGCTTCAATCCAAAAGCAAAACCCAAGCCACAGTCACCTTGTGTGTACATTTGAGGTTGCCATTGCACATGCGTGGATGACAGCACATGTGCAGGTGACAGCTTCAGGGATAGGAGTTGCATAGGCAGTAGATCACTGATGGTCCATGGACCATGGCCTGTGGAGAAATAGAATGGCACAATAGGATGCAGGTGCCTCTCTTGTTTCCTCTGTTAGATGATAGCTCACGCTTCACTGAGTGCTTCCCAAATAGGCCTTCAGAAGCTGAGCAATTTAGCTGTTGTGAAATGAAAAGATTCAAAAGGGAGTCCATATGACTGACAACAGGAGTGAGCTTTATTCCATCCTCTGCACAGGCTTCCCCCATTGTAAAAGCCAAGGCTATTTTGCAACTGCAACTGCAGCATCACCCAGTACTGTGTAACAATGGGGTCTTTCCAGATTACAGCTTTTTTCAAGGAGCACACAGTCAGCACTCAGGGGTGATGGAGAATCCCTTTTCTCCAAATGAAAGGCATCCTCAGGAGTCTCCTCAAGTGACAGGATCCCCTGGAGGAGAATGTTATGTACTGAAGTTCTCACCCTGGGCCAGCAGGGGGATACTGTAGATAGTTGTGCAAATAAGGGATCGAAAGTGACGTTCAGTGATTGCATAGTTTTAGAAAATTGTTACAGTTACATTGTACTGGCGCTCTATATAAGCAGGCTGGCTGAACCCTTCAGTTCAGTTCTGTTCTGGCCTGTGAATAAACAAGAGCTGTTTGAAGAATCACTGTGTTGTCTGATATGTTTACCCACAACTTAACAGAGAACCTCTGGAGGTGATCCCAGTACACTGAGATTTATAGCAGCTGGCAGGTTGACATGGGAAAGAGCAGTCCTTCAGATTCCCTGAGGTTCCTCCAGATGACCTGTCTAGTGAACATTCAGCCTACTTTGCTTGGCCAAAGCTTGCACAGAGATTATACAATGCCCAGTCTTCATTGAAGATTCATCCTGATTTATTTGTGTGGAAATTACAGTATATGACTTCCGGTCAATTTATCCCACACATTTCAGTTCATTTTACAATCTCAAAAGTATGTTGGTGGGTTGTTTTTTTAAAACTGAATTTGCTGTACCAGAACTCTTTAATCCACTTTAATTAAACAAAGCTAAATGTCTGGAATGTGACGAATCTCTTCCACAAAATAGTGACTGTCTGGAAGAGACCCAGATAAGCACCAGCTCTTGTAAATAGACTGGGAGCTCTTTATGCTCTGGCAAGATATGCTCCCAATTACCAGTGTAGGATTTAAATTTCAGCAACCCACTGATAATATTTTTCAGAAACCATTTCCATAAAAAAGCTCTACTGTGTTTCCATCCCCCCCCCCCCAATGTAAACCGGCTATGAATCCTTCTGGGTCAAAAATCAGGATAGAAATCAATTGATAAATTTTTAAAAAATCCAGACAAGATGCTGGTAGCTAAATTCTGGGGATGTCTAACAGAGTGCTGTTTGCTGTTGTGGCTCTTTGGGTTGTGAGCAGTGGTCTTTCCCAACATAGTTGTTGGGGTTTCTCTAGGGTGGAGATGACTGAGATTGAGTCAAGCATCTTTGGCATTTAAAGCCTGTCCTCCTGGAGAACAGAGATGTGGCCCTTTCCCTTTGTCTGCATCAGCCAAGATATTGCCCTCTGCAGAGTACAGCAGCTGGAAGGCCAGCAGAGCTTCAATGAAGTCATTTGCTCACTAGAAGGCTTCATCAAGATGCATCTTCAGATGCAGTCCTGGTCTTATTAAAACCAATGGGTAAACTCCTATAGATCTTAATGAGATGGCAGCTTGGACTCTGGTTACCAGTGTCTTCAGTGCATGGCTGGACCAAGACATTTTTCTGTTTAAGGTATGTATAGCAAGCCATGAGGCACACACACCTCTGTCCTGGGGCCATAGGAAGAGGCTGCCTAATAGTATTGATTAACCAAGCTCAGTACAGTGGTACCTCAGGTTACAGATGCTTCAGGTTGCAGACTCTGCTAACCCATAAATAGTACCTCGGGTTAAGAACTTTGCTTCAGGATGAGAACAGAAATCGTGCGGCAGCAACGAGAGGCCCCATTAGCTAAAGTGGTACCTCAGGTTAAGAACAGTTTCAGGTTAAGTACAGACCTCCAGAATGAATTAAGTTCTTAACCCAAGGTACCACTGTACCGGCAACCTTGACTGGTAATTGCTCTCCAGGTTTTCAGGCGGGGTCCCACCTAGAGATGCTAGGGGCTGGAACTAGGACCATCTGCTCGCTCTAGCAGGGAGCTATGGCTCCTTCTCCACATTGGACAAAAGATTCCTGCACTGCAGTGGGTTGGACTAGATGAGCCTTGTGGTTCCTTCCAACTCCGCAACTCTGTCTCCCCACTCCTGTGCACCTGCTGACTCACTTTCCCATTATGGCAGAGCCAGTCCTCCCTGAGATCTTTCATCTTTCAAATCAGTTGAAGTTGGAAAAGTGGATGCACTTTAAAAATAGGGTTCTAAAAATAGCCTCCTCCATAATTCACAACAGGTCAGGTGATCTGCCTTTTTACCATGCTTCCTCTCGCTTTGTTCAAACCTGTTGTTTTTATGACACTGCACAGCAGCACAATAGTGAAATATTAATATAATTGGGAGATTCTGATTGAAGGTATCCAAGGAAATGGAATTTCTCCTTGAGCAGTTGATAGTTGGCTCCGTAGCGCCTATAGAAATGGACCTGAGAGGAGACCATCATCTTAGGCATACCTACCTTACAAACAGCTTTGAGATTTCATTGCAATCAAGTGGTATATACATTTTGTTACATAAATAAATATCAGGGATTCCACTGAGCTTGTTCTGTACTTCATTACAAGTGCCTCCAGTCCTGTTCATATTTCTTATGTAAGAAGCATGCATGAGATAGGCTGCCCAGCTATGAAAGGCACATACAAGTGGACTCCTGTTGGAAATCCATTCAGCATCTGCAATAGCTGAATTGTCACACAAGCTCCATGTTCCGAAATAGCAGGCCTCTGAATGTCAGGTGCTGGGAATGGACAATAGTGGGGAGCTGGCATGACTAATGACTTGACTAATGACTTCACTGCATGCCCTGCGTGTAATTTTCCCAGAAGCAGCTGGTTGATCACACTGCTGGAAACAAAATGCCAGACTAGATAGACAATGTCCTGATTCAGCAGGACTCATTTTATGTACTTAATCTCTCCATAGACTTTTCCCCCTTTTCTTTCTGCTTTGCTTTGTTGAATGCCCTGTAGCTATTTCAAATTTACTGTAAACCAACTTGAACATTCCAGACACTCAGATCTGTCTGCATGACTAAATTATGCCAGAGTTTGTTCCGAAATATACTATTGCTGCATGTTGCCCCAATCTCCCCGCGGTGCGAGATTCTAGGGGGTTCTTGGTGGCTTACCCAGGGTTCCTGTTTCCCTTTGGAAATGAGGCACAGCTGAGACTGTGGTGTCTTTATGATAGATGGTTTATTTACACACACACACACACACACGGTGAGTCCTTTAAAAGAGGCCCCGTGGATACAGAGTACACAAGTTCCACAGGGCCTCTTTTAAAAGACTCACCCTGTACAACCTGAGCCTATGATGGAGTGGTTTGCAGCATTAATACTGCAAGAGGGTCTTGCTTCTCCTGTAGTTGTAGCCTGGGACCCAAACAGCCTATACCAGACTGGTTCTCACATCACAGCCAACACTGAAAGCCCAGGAATTTGGTGTGTATGTGTGTGTGTGCTCCCTCAACCTGCTCTCTTGCCTCATCCATCCCCATGATGGATGAACCCCACCTCCCTCTCTAGGGTTGTCAGAGCATCATCTCTGACACACCCATGGTGCTTGTTGTGCAACCCACCCTGGCGTTATCAGATATCCAGAAGGTGATATTTCACCAGTCCTGGCCACCTCTCAGAAGACATAGTCACCTCCCCCTTCACGTAGGTCCAGGAAGATCCACTATGCTGGCTAGGCATAGTGAGAGATTGCAGAAGATGGGTGCACCTCATTCCTACACCAAAGGTGTGTGACGGTGTTGCAACAACATCCAAAGTTTGGGCAGTTAAAAGCACTTGCCTTTTGTTGCAGCTGTAGTTAGGATTAACCATGTGAATTGCCTGAAACCAGTGATTTGCATGTGTACCAAAGTGATCTAAACATTAAGGCCTTGGGAAAGAATCCTTCTTCAAGGCTTTTGTTTTTTCAGCAGCTGGGAGCCAGGACATCTACTACTCTACCACTCTTTAAGTTCATACGCTGGCACAATAAAATGCCCACTTCAGCAGGTTATGCCTTGGACTGACTTAGATCCCCCCCCCCCAGTTGAATAGGTACTTGGTGGACTCCTAATTTATGAGATGCCAAAAATAGATGTTCACTGGAGCACCAAAATCCTTCTCCCACCTTGTACAGACACCTTTGAAGGGCAGGAATAAAACATAGTTCCTTTCATTGGATCACCTTGATGAATATCTATTGCCCAGTGCCATCACTGTATTGTCGAAAATTCGATGACACTCATAAAAGCGGCTCAGGACATTCTGGCATCTCCAGGTTTTTTCAGCACATCAGCCTCTTCTTATGACATTTATGGCTTCCCTTAAGGGACTCTGGGAATTGCAATTGGTGTTTGCATTCACAGTGTTTATCAGATTCTCGTTGCGAACCTCTCACAACACTGTGTATATATATATAGAGAGAGAGAGAGAGAGAGAGAGAGCCTGCAAGATTTCTTGCATGATCAGGCACGTTTTCACACATGTAATTTAAATCACCTTCTGAGATTTCCTCATGATCTTTAGAAGAATGTGTCATCGTATAAATCGAAAGTACTGATGGGGGCTGTCCATCCCCCCACCGCCAAGATTTCCCCTCTTTCTGTGCCACAGTACAATTAAAATACAATACAGAACAACAATACAGTCATTAAAAGCCAGTAAAAATTAATCACAGGCACAAGCCCTAGAATGTAACATGTATGGCAAGCAAGAGGGTGAGGCAAAGAGTCAAATCTCTTAAGCCAAGCAGGAAAAAGCCCTCACCCTGGCTCCTCACCTTGAGGGTTTCCCAGAGTTTAACTGGACAGGGCAGAATGGTCTGTCTCCTCTGGTTAAAAGAGGAGTTTGTGACTCTGCTCTCCCTATCTCAAGGGTGCCAACTTGAATTAAATATTGGGGAAGTCCAGGTGTGAATAGAATGCCCATCAACGGGGGGGGGGGGTGTTCAATTATTTTATTGGGGCGAAGGGACCTCAGCCCCTAGGATTGGCTCCTATTCCCCACTTTGTCATTTCCCCAACAGAAATCCTCCTAGGCTGCGATTTGCTGGGGGGGGGGGGGCTGGAGGAAGAGGCAGATTTATGGCAGCAATCCCCCCCGCGCGCTTCTTCTGCTAGTGGTAACTTTAGAGGGGTGGGCGCGACGGCTCATGGCAGCCGCCCACAGCGGGGGGAATGGTTGGCAAGCCCTCCGCCTGGGCTGCGAGCCTGATCTCCATCCTGCCTCTTCCTTCATCAGCTGAGTTCCCGTCTACCTCTGGCCCTCCGCTGACTCTCTGCACATGCTCAGAGGCAGCCTTTGCCGTTTCCAATGAACCCGGGTCTTGTGGCTAGGACAGCTCGCCCGCCCCGATCTTCCCAAGGCACAGATCTCCCCGACCCCCCCCGCCCCGACTTCCCCATCCCTTCTCTCCGGATCTCTCCTCCTGCCTCTGTGAGACACGAGCCAGCGAGAGTTTGAGCGACTAGCTAGGGCTGCCGAGGGGCTGGGATGAGCTGAGGCGCCTCCGGCGGCAGCTCGTCTCCCCAGACCCCGCAGGAGGCGAAGCGGATCCGCCAGGAGCCGGAGGGGGGCGGAGCCAGAGCGGCGTCGGGGGGCGGGAGCGAGCGAGGGGCGGGGGCGAGAGCAGCCGAGCCGCGCCGACCCTGCTCTGCCGCTCGCCGCCGCCCCTGCTCTGCCCGACGGGGTCGCCTTCGCTGCAGTGGGAGGCAGGCGGGGGCAGCGGCGACGGCGGCCGGATCCCGCGGCAGGCAGGCAGGCAGGCAGGCAGCTCTCCTCCCCACGGCGGCGGCGGCGGCGATGCGGGCGGTCCTTGCCCTGGCGGCTCTGCTGGGCAGCCTGCTTCTCTGCCTGTGCCTCGGGTGGCTCTCCGCCAATGGCTCCGGCGGCGCGAGGTACTGGAGGGGTCTGGCCTGGGGGGCTGCTGGGGGTGGCGGGATCCCACGCGGCGGGGATGAAGTCACGGGGATAGGGTCGGGAGAGAGGCCAGCTCCAGCTTCCCTGCACGAGGGGGGCTTCCCCAAGGCAGGGGGCGCGCGTTTTTTTGCGGGGGGGGGGGCGGTGCTGTGGCTGGACTGGGCTCCTTCCTCGCGCCCCTTAATGCTCTCGGCTGGCCAACTTGGGTTTGTCTCGCTTGCTTGCCAGGGGCTGGGAGAAGGAGGTCAGGGCGACGACGAGGGGCACCCCCAGGGTGATGCGATCTCTCCGGGCGCCGTCGGCACCTGCCCAGCTGGAGCCTCCGTTGGCCACCAACAGGTAAAAAGGCTGAGCTGTGTTGTTGTTGTTGCCTTTTCTCGCCTCCGTGTTGGGTTGGACCGAGAAGGGAGAGTTGCGCTGGTTCTCACGCTGGCTGCGTGAGAAAGGCAGCCGCGAACATCTGGATTGTGGACCAGCGGTGTTCCAAGAAGGGCCGATCATCTTGAAAACACCCACGAGTTCCTGATATTGTGGTTGGTCCCTGATTGTCCTGCTCTCACTTCGAGATCCCAACTTTCAGGGGTCAACATACGGTGACCTTACTTTTTCTTTTCTTTTTTTTCACAAAACATTGTTCACCAACAGCGGTGAAAAGCTTGGCGGTAGATTATCTTATACCTGTATTATATCAGTTACTTTTAAAATTGCATTTTAAAGTGTTAATGATATATTGTAACTGAAGCAGCACAAGGAATCATTTGTTCATTTCAAAATTTGTAACTGGTGGTGGAAACCAGATTCCTTTCCAGGAAAAAATGAAATCAGAATTATTTCCCATTTAGGTTAGCAGAGGAGCCATCTTCAGCTTTGAAGATATTCTACCCCCACTTTTGTTTTCTTTATTCTTTCTTACTTACTTTATCCATCATCTTCGCTTCGCTTCAGTCCTTTCTGCTGTGACTCACCATCTTCAAGCTCAGGTGTTTCTCTTTCAAACACTTTAGCTGTGATCCACGAGACCACAGTAATTTTTTTCTTGAGAAGTTTCTTGTCTCCTCAACCCACTCATTAAACTCCCACAGCATAACAAACAAAAATAGTTTTTAGGATTTGCTGTGAAAACTTGCAGAAATGAAAATGTCACCGGAATAAGATGAACAGTTTCACACAATTTGACCTTTGGAGAGTTCTCAGGTCCAGCCCCCGCCTGCTTTTAGAATCTCAGCAGTTTGTGACTACAACTCTATACCAGCCTCCCAATCCCATTTAACCAAGACTCTTACTTCTGAGTAGACATGTATATGATTGTACTGTAAATAGCCAGTTAGGTTCAGGTTTAAGAGGAAGATTATGAAAAAGTTTTGCATGAAGAGAGATTTCAGATTGAGAACATTCTTGTGGTTATGCTGTTTTTAAACCTAGTAGCTTTTATTGTAGGATTGTAAATTGCCTTGAGATTCATGTAGTTCATATAACAACAAAATGCTGCATTGCCTGGAATGGACTTTTTGAGAAGATACCTCAGAGTACTGTGATCATTTGGGTATATAAGGGGTGAGACAATCTTTCAGGTGAACTGGTCCCAAGCTGTATATAGGGTTTTATCCACCAAAGCCAATACTTTGAACATAGCCTAGTAGCCAATTGGCAGCCAGTGCAATTTCTCCAGCAATAGAGGTAATGAGCAGTTGAGTCCCTGCATTTTGCACCAGTTGCAGCTTCCAGAATCCAGATCAACCTCAAGGGTAGCCCCACATAGAACACATTGCAGTAATCCAGCCTGGAGGTTACCAGTGCATGGACAGTAGAATCTATAGGCAAGATCAATACAGCCAGGGAACTGACCAGTGTTAATTCTATTGAGCTTGGAGCTGATCACCATGCAAACTCCATCCCTTAACTGAGGGCTAAACAGAATGTAAGGGGTGGGTTATCTGGTTTGGAGCCTTGCATTACAACACTGATGGATGAGCTTACACTATGCCTACTAACATTTTGATCAGGGCTTTAAAGGGGAGTTATTGCCTTTGGGTGGGTTCAGCAGCAGGTTCAGACTCCACACCCAGAAGATCTGAATCCCTTTTCTGACGCTAGCAACAAATTCTGATTCTCAGGCAGGTCTACAGGTTATTCTTCCCCTGTATTTTGGGTGGGTTGGGGGCTTTCTCTCAATATTTACATACCTCTTTTCCTCCAAGGAGCTCAAGTTGGTGTTGATGGCTCCCCCACATCCCATTTTATCCAACAACCTTGGGTGTTGAGTTAGGCACAACCTTGGGTGTTGAGAGATGGTGGCTGGTCCAAGGTCACTCAGTGAGCTTCATGACTGAGTCGGGAATTTGAACCCAGGCCTCCCAGCTCCTAATCCAACACTCTAACCGCTACTTCACTCTGGTGTTCAATTCCATATGTGACAGGATTCTCCTCAACCTGACATTATAGGCTGCTCTGCATTGGTTTTAAGTCTCCCGGGAGAGAGACTCATTCTTCTTATGTAGCTAGTTCCTCAGCTGATTTGTGCCTTTTGCAAGTACCGTATTTTTTGCTCTATAAGACTCACTTTTTCCCTTCTAAAAAGTAAGGGGAAATGTGTGTGCGTCTTATGGAGCAAATGCAGGCTGCGCAGCTATCACAGAAGCCAGAACAGCAAGAGGGATTGCTACTTTCACTGCGCAGCGATCCCTCTTGCTGTTCTGGCTTCTGAGATTCAGAATATTTTTTTTCTTGTTTTCCTCCACCAAAAACTAGGTGTGTCTTGTGGTCTGGTGCGTCTTATAGAGCGAAAAATACGGTATTTCCCCCCAGCATTCGACTGACATTTTTCTATTACTAAAGCGCTTGCTTCTACAGCACTTCCAATATCAAATAAGCCTTCCCACCTAGATTTTGATGCTGATTAAAGGTATAAACGGAGGCCTTACAAGTCTTATTCCATTACAATTAATAAAGGATTTGCCAAGTTAAGCCGAGCAGTGATTTCTTTCTTTTTTCCTTCTTCTTTTTAAGCCATGGCACAGAACATCCATTTTCTTTGTCAAAACTCTTTTACAGTAAAATAGAATGTTTTCCTGTCTCTTTTGCCTTTTGTGACTCCTGTAATTTCAAATTACTTTAGGGTCAAAAGCAGTGAAGGACTGACAATATTTATTTCATTCTGTGATTGAATGTTCAACATTTGCTGCACTTCTGTAGAACACTGGGGACACCTCCAGGGGCAATAATTGTCAATCCACTTATATAAATTTCCCAACAGCTTTTTTAAGAGTTCCTTTTGTTTTCTTACATCTAGTGTTTAATTGTGTGGAAGGAAAGATAAGAAAATACTTTGCACAAAAAAAGCAACCACAGGAGTAGCAATGCAACAACAAAAGCCTTTCCTGGGAAGCCTTTCCCTACCAGGATGCCAGGTGATGAACTGCAGGACACATAAACAGATGTGGTGCCTCTTACAGTTTTCCCCCAAACATTCTTGACTCTCCTGTCAGTTTCCATTAAAGTTTGTAATGTGCATGTTGTAGGAGCAGCAGTCAGGCAAGAGAGATTAACTGACTAATAAAGAGGGGAAAGCACCTGTTTCCAGGGATGAAACATTACATCGATATAATGCACTGGAATTATTTGGCTAAAAATTATGGCTGATTATTGTAGAAGCGTTAGCAAAGTCACTTAAGTAATGCAGATGGAGTCCAGTGAAAAAAGAATCTTTGTAACACTTTATTGAGGAAAACTGAAGAAAATGGTGCATAATTTGAAGAGAAAGGAACAGAGGGGTTCAGTCCTTGTTTTGTTCAACCAAATATACAGAGGAAAACACTCTCAGGACATTTGCCATCTCAGTGACCCAGCCAAATGGGTGGCGTATAAATAATAAAATTGTTGTTGTTGTTGTTGTTGTTAAAGAGCATGCCACTCTGGTTGCTAAGCTATACCTCCACCCACCCACCTCTTGGCTAGTTGACTTTAACATTAACAGAATTAACCCTTGAGATCCAAATAGAAATATCTCTGCTATTGCACTTCCAGAAAAGTGATCGTGTGAAATTCTTTCCACCAGTTGTCTACTCAGCAGCATGCTGCCACTCCTATTTCTAGGCCCTGTGTGAGCTGTCTCTTCCCTTCTCCATCCTGTCTCCTGACTATCTCTTCATCTCATTCCTCTACACCCCGTTTATCTATACCTCCATATCCTCTATGCCCACTTCTGCCCAGTTTTATTATTTTGTTTCTACTTTCTTGCTCGACAGGCTCCTCTATACCACACAACCTCTCCAGGCACTTGGCCAGGCAAGAAGGGTTGTCTCCAAAACTGACACCGCACCTCCCCCACAGCCCCTGCCCTGATATTTGACCTTCCACAATGACAGACTTTGCCTATAGAGCTTAGAGTGCTTATAAACATTCTATGACATCACAGCAGCTCACGCAATGACCTGGCTTGTGCGTGGACACAAGAAACAGGGGTGGTGTGTGCTTATGTGATTGTTATTTTTTTCATGGCTCCTGTCTACAACAACAGACCCTTTTGGAGAGGCTGTGAAATAATTAACCAAATGTAATTAATTATTAACCGTGCTACAGAGATGTTCTTTCTTCTGTCAGAACGTTGTACCCCTGAGGGTAAAATAGTTATTACAAAGAATGGGAATAGTTACTTAGCACATAAGTAATGGACTGCAATATACATTGCTCAGCAAGCCTGGCAGCTGTGCTAAATTGACTGCCATCATTAACATTCTTATTTCCTCCCAGACTATGTCTTTAAGACACATTATGAAATAGCCTTTCTGGGGTGCACCTGGCAGAACTGATATGCCAGAAAGCATCGGCCAGATATCCCCACATTTCTCCTGCAGGGGTGTTGACTTCTGAACTCTCCCTTCTATAGCTGTCCCTTTAACAGGAATAAATAGGTGATTATGGCCACATTCACACGCTGCATTTAAAGCACTATGATACCACTTTAAACAGTCATGGCTCTCCCAAAGAGTTCTAGGAGCTGCAGTTTTTTTAAAAAAGGGCTGAGAGTTAAGAGACCCACACCCCACCCTGTTCCCCTCCCAGGGCTACAAGTCTCAGAGTGGTTTCACAGTCAATCCTCACAGGGAACTCTAGGAATTGTCATTCTCAGAGGGGCACAGCGGTCTCTTAACAACTCTCAGCACCCTTCACAATCTGTAGCTCCCAGAATTCTTTGGGGACAGGAACCATGGTTGTATAAAGTGGTATCATAACACTTAAAATATATGGTGTGGACGAGGGATATGTTCAGCTTCACTTGCTGCCAGTCATACATCTCTTCTGTCAGGCATATATCTCTTCTGCTAAAGGGGCAGAAAATAATCCCCACTCCTCTTTTCTTCCTGAATGACATCTCTACCCCTGACAAGCGCAGGAGAGGTGGAACTTAGCAGGGACCATGCTTGTCTTCCAAACGCAGAAATACTCTTGAAAAATCTGTGGACCCCATTATGGAAATGAAGTTTGTCAATGTGATCAACTATCTCAAGTCAGTGTTCCACCTCAGGCTGTGTTGTGGGTGAGCTTGGGGGTTGGCTCCACCTCAGGCTGTGTTGTGGGTGAGCTTGGGGGTTGGCTCCACCTCAGGCTGTGTTGTGGGTGAACTTGGGTGTTGGCTTCTTTGTGCCAAATTCCATCCCAGCACAGCCCTGTACATTACTCTGCATAATCATAAGGCTCCACAGCTGCTACCTCTCTGCTCCTGTTTTCCCCAATCTAGCTGCATAGGCCGCATCTTCCACCCTGTCTCTTGCATGTTCAAAAAGCACTCCCTGGATCTGAGGACAAAAGGCACCTCAGCTTTTCTGGAGCACATACCTTTGGAATAAGGTGCAACCCCTTTAAGCCCAAGCAATCCCCCCCGTCCAGCTTGGAGGAAGCAGAGCTGGAGGCACCCACCTTGCTGTGCAGGACCACATAGATCTGCAGGTGGCTTCTGACACATCTAGCAAATCTGTGAGGCCTGCTGCGTGCCCTGATCTTGAATGCACAGTGGTCCTGACTCTTAGTCAGCAGATCCATGCTTTGGCTCCTGGCTGGCCAGAAGGCCCCTGTGAACCACAGCAGGAGTCAGTTTATTTCAGGGCAGGAGTGAGTTTATTTCAGAGCAGAGCTTAGAGTTCATCTACACTTGTCCCATGATTACTAAGCACGGGCTTGAGAGGTCTTCCTTTTGTCTCACTGCTTTCCCCCGGAAAACACTGTATACAGTGGTACTTTGGGTTAAGAACTTAATTCATTCTGGAGGTCTGTTCTTAACCTGAGTGAGGGGTTCTGGGGAAGAGGCCGTCATCCCATTCTCACCAGCTGCTGAACCCAGAGTAGCTATCAATTGAATTCAGCATTCAGTAGTGTTTTTGCCCCTCCAGGCAGAGTTCTGATTTGATTAGGCTCTCTTTTCACTGAGCTTGCTCATGTGATCTTTCTGCACCTGAGTTATAGAAGAAAATAAGCTTGGTGCTTGAAGAGGAAGGAGATCACAGCCCTGAGGCTTCCTTGCTTCGCTTTATAGTCTCTGTGGACATCACCTTATTACCAAGCAATGGCATAGTTCAGTAATTTTAGATTCTTGAGTTAATGGCCTTACAAAGGCTCTCTCTTTTAGGGGATAATTACTTTCCTTTGAAATGTGGTCATCCAGCCCTGCTGCTGTTGCATTTGAGGGGCCTTCCTGCTTCTGCTGTGTGGGGCCCTGGATCTCTGTCTCAGAGTCTGGCCCTGATGGCACTGCTGTTTCCAAGACTTTTGGGCACATGCTATCAGTTGGCCACCCCTGCCTTAGAGGAGAGTGACTTCTTGATGATCCTCACCACAGCATTTCCCAAGGGTCAGTCTCTTCTTTTCCCATGGCTGGAATGAGTCCTTTGGTTAATGCACAGGGGCCTTTGCTTATGGCAAATATGCCATGCTGATAAGTTTATGGGACAGGCAGGGCCAGTCCTGCCATTAGGCAGAATCAGACACCTGCCTCAGGCACTGATTTTGAGTGCCATGAATTGGCAGCAAACTGTTAGTTACTTAATTGATTGTGTCTGTATTTTGACTGACCGGGAACGTGGAGAGATACTTGTGGGATTTTCTGCCTTAGGTGCCAAATGAATTTTATTGGCTTTGTGGGGAGGAGCGGGGAAGCACTTTCTGCTGACTGAAACCAGCTTGGCTTTGTTTAAAATGTCCTGAGATTTTTCTGGATTTGCTGCAGAAACTGGAATTCAGAATGCTAAATATGCTTATTATTTCCCATTCCAGTGGCTTAAATAGTTTGAAGGTTTGATCTTGCTTGGGGCTGTCCATACTATTAGGAAGAATGAGGCAACCACCACAGGCAGTAGTTGCTGGGTGGGGTGTGTAGGAGCAACATGTTGGAAGGCAGATCTGAATGTGTCACTAGGCTTACTAGCCTGCCATCCTCAGATGTTCCCCCATTGCCAATGTCAAAGACAGATTCAACTGCCAATGCAGTTGGCTTCTATACATGGACTGTGGTAGAAGGAGTGGAGTGGAGTGGAGTAGGGCATCTTCTTTGCATGCAAAAGTCCTAGGTTCAATTCAATGGTCTGACTCAATATTGAGAAGCTTCCTACGTTCCTAAGAGTTCCATATTGATCTTTGCATCAGAAAGCAAAATGTCTTGAGCCAGCCATGGGGCATGGGAAGCAGATGCCTGCCGCTGATGTCTGGCTTCAGCAACCTTTCATTGGCCTAAAACATTAGTGACAATTCCATTGGGGGAGGGGAGAGAGTGGGAAGAGAGTGTCAGACAACCTCTTACACAGTCGCCGTGATTAATGTCGGAAGACAATTTGTTACTTCTGCCGTTTAAGATTTTACAGTCCATTTCACCGAGCATTTAGATTGCATATTACCTTATTAATCAAAGTGTCACGAACCCTAAAACAGCAATGCAGTCTCATTATCTAATTCGACAAAATTAGTGGCAGAATACTTAAGAAGTTAAAAGCATGTATCCTATTGGGGAACAACAATTGGTTTATAATGGCCATAGAGTAGCTGACTTAATAAAAATGGGAGAGAATGAAGAATGAATAGCAGTGTTAGAAATAGAACATGGTAGGGTATTTTCAAAATTTATACATATTTTGTCACTTTGGGGAGTGTCCAAACTGTAATATGGGGGTAGGAAGCCTCAGGCCAGTGGCCAAATGAAGCCCTCCAGTTCTTTCTACCTGGCCCCCAGGCCTCTTCCCAGACCACACTCCTCATTGGCTCTACTTTTAACCCACCTTGAGTGTTTTCCCATGGTTGGAACGAGTCCTTGAACTTTAGTTAATGCCCCTTGTTTGTCTGGGATGGGTGATATGTGCACAGTTGTATGTGCAGAAACTAGCCTAAATACAAATGTCAGGGAACTGCCATCAGCTCAGGGGGGAGAGGGGAAAAGCCGGATGGATTACAGAGAGCCCCCAAAGATCGTGGGAAGCAGCACCTCCTCAGTGGAGGAGAGTAACCACGCCTCCAGCGGAGAGGAGCTGCAGGGCTCGGGGGAGGCGAGGCGGTGCCAGGACACCTTGCCTGAGCAAAGCGGGGAGGAGAGAGGTCCTCTGTTACCCATGCCCTCCTTGCGCAGTAGGCTGCCGCGCAGAGAGGGGAAGTGCAGACTGGGCGTCAAGAAACTACTTTGCTGGGGAAGGTTTAAGGACCGCCCACTCTCAGATTCTGCCAGTGAATGAGGGAGCCACGGAATAGTGGTGGTCTGCATGGTGAAGGTTTTTGGGCACTAATAACAAGGCTTTACAGCCGACCAGGGAGGCATTTGCCTGATTGCTCTCGAGCAACCCCCTTGGAACCATAGCAACAAAGGTATGATAACTTCCATTCTTCCACCCATTTCCCCTCTGGGCATAGCTGTCAATGTTTCTCTTTTCTTGCGAGGAATCCTATTTGGAATATGGGAATTTCCCTTAAAAAATGGGAAACATTGACAGCTATGCCTCTGAGCCTGCCCTCCATTGCCATGTGGCCCCAGGATGGTTACACAGAAGGGAATGTGCCCCTCAGGCTAAACAACACTCCCCCCCCCAGCTGTAATAGCAAGTGAATCCTGGATTTGGGGAAGAAGGATCATAGTTGGGGTAACTATGTGGGTGTCTATCCAGTCCGTATGCTAAGATCCAGCTGCCCATGTGCCAAGATAGTGCCACTTGAGACAAGTGTAGAGTTCAGATGGAGAATTGTAGCCAGCTATCAGGGAATCTATCAGCTCTTTCCAATAGTTTTTGAAAGGAGAGGGGAAAGAGTGCAAATATAAAGAGCATGTATTGTGAGCTGGCACAGTTTTTGACTTCCCACTTGAAATCCAGAAGCTAAGATGACTAGAAGTAATGAGTTTTAGGCAGTATAAGAGTCAAGGCTAAGAAAGAAGGGAATGCTAATATGCAGAAAAGGTCAAAGTCACCCAACCTTTGAAAACTGGAGATTATATTGTGATTGGGTAAGAAAGCATTGGACCAGGAAATATAATATTACCCAGCTTTTGGGAATCATTGGCTACCGCAGAGGAACTGCAGCACACAGAGCTCGTTTTTCATGTTATTAGCTTTCATTTTCCCCCCTAGAGGTGGCAGTCATTTGCACTCCCATGCACTCAGAAGGAAACTGAAAGCGAGATCCATGTTGTGTGTTTCCCAAGCACAAAATGTCAGGAATGGCTCCTGGATCTCAAAAACCTGAAGAACAAGAGCAAAATGATAGGTGGCCTGGAGACTGGAGCAGAACTAAGCTGAGTGACACTTGGCTATTTGCTTTTCTTCTATAAGTAATGATGGCTTTTATTTAAAGCCTGTCACCACTCTTAGGACACTCTGAGGCCCGTTGGCTGTGGAAGATGGAGCTTCTTTGTTTCAGTCCCTTTTCTGCTTTACACTCTCCTCCAAAATATTTGAGCGGGCACACCTGTTTCTCATGACAGCATAACACATTTGCAATTCTTGCACAACCTCATGCTGGGATAGCTGTGAACTCGTGCTGTTCATAAGCAATTGCATTCTTGCATGTTGACTTGGTCTGCTTGCACTGTCCCATTAAAGCTATTTAATAGAGATACATTCAGAGATAAACTCAGTGTTTGATTTTTATGGTTGTGTGTGTATCTCGGAGCCAGTTTTCAATACCACTTTTATTTTTAGTGTGGCACTTTATTTTCTCTTGTATTGTTGTGTGCCTGTCATTCATTCCTACTGTGAAGATGAAAGCTATGTATTTGGAGAAATCATTGCCAGGGGAATGAACAGAAGGCAGAACCAAGGTTGAAGGGGAAGAGGAATTCTGATCCTGAAATCACCCACCTGACAGAACCATGAACATATTCAGGGGAATAAGATGAACAGAGGTGATTTAGAGTAAAAGGGGAGTAGGGCCAGGGGTGGGGATGGGTGGTATGTCTAGGAGAACATTTGCCAACTTGGTGGCCTTCAGATATTTTGAACTGCATGCTTTGGGTTGTGGCTGAATCTGGTGCACAGCCCTAATATCTGAAGAGAATGCAGGCAAATTAAATTTTCTGTGTGGAGCATTTTATGCCATGTTGAGGTGGTTGCCTGAAGTCAAGGCCTAGAATGTAGGTTTAAAGCAGTGGGTGGAAGCCTTTGGTCCTCTGAATGTTGTTGGACTACAACTCCCATCATCCCTGGCCACCTGAAGGGCTGAAAGTTACCCACCCCTGTCTTAAGAGCACACACAGCAGTAACACTGCAGAAGTGAAGCAGCACAGAGTCTCAACATGATACAAACAAAAGGTGGCCTTGAGTTCAATCATGGAAGAAAGGCAAAGGTAACAAATACAGCTATAATGATGCTATTTGAAATGCACATTCATATTTGAAATGAGCATCTTGGGTCTTTGTAAATGCCATTAATGTTTATTGTTAAAATAGATGTGCCTTTCTGAAATGCAATTATGTTGAAGCTGTGTGTGGTTAGATAGATAGATAGATAGATAGATAGATAGATAGATAGATAGATAGATAGATGATAGATAGATAGATAGATAGATAGATGATAGATAGATGATAGATATCACATTTCTGATTTACATCAAAATCAACATAACACACCGAACAATGCAAGCAAAACTCACCTCTTTATAATAAAATATGCTTCTGGTGGAAACTCAGAGCAGCCCACTGCTGAACAGAAACCATAGAATGAGAGTGAAACAGACTTTGCCATCCTGAGTTTTCTCCCCTCACAAGCTGGAGCTGCTGCTGCTTATCTTTGCTTCACAGCCACCCATTGTGCAGCTGCTGCCAAGACCATTTTTATTCTTTCAAAGACTGATTTTCCCTTTTATGTTAACAGAACGGCTCCCAATCAGACTGGAATTCAGAAGTCTGAGCAAGCCTCAAAATGCAAAGAGTTGTGGAACAACAATTGGTCTTCATCTATCAAGAAAAAAAGGTAGGGAGGTCTGCTTCTGTTCTTAAATTCAGTTGGTTTACATCCAAATACAGCTGCTAAACACAAACCAGGTTACCCAAATGTGAGTTGGCAGTAGTTCCAAGGGTGAGATGCTCAATGCAAAACCAGGGTTATAGTGGAGTCGCGTTGTAAAGAAATGAGTTACAAGACTGACTGAGGTTGCAGATCGAAGTGCAGAGTGGCCAGACCTGAATCTAGACCTGGAATCCATAATCTCCAAACCTGAGTCCCTCAGGCCAGTGACAAAAGATGGAGTGAAGGACTTGAACTGGAGCCTGAAGTACACATAAAACAGGCACAGGTAGAATCCCAGGTTCCCAGTATTTATATAATTGACATCTTGGGGCACCTCCCAAGGCCCACTGCTGATGCTTGTCCTGGGCAACTGGGAGATTGGGTCTAGCCACCATTAAAATTTCCCCACAATGCCCTCAATATAGTATCACCCTGCGGAATTGTGGGAAAGATAATTGGCAGCTACTGCCATCTAATTTCTGTTGGAAGTGCAACAGCAGGAATCGTGCTGCTTGTAACTTAACAGTTAGTTCTGCTATCAATATGTCAGTTAACCA
The DNA here is from genome assembly GCF_951804945.1 of Podarcis cretensis. Lineage (NCBI taxonomy): Eukaryota > Metazoa > Chordata > Lepidosauria > Squamata > Lacertidae > Podarcis > Podarcis cretensis. Next base: position 25,224,807 of record NC_137181.1, read on the forward strand.
AGTCGGGGGGGGGGGGGTGTTGTTTAAGCAACAAGGCAGAGTAGAATGATATTTGTTGAGGTAGCATGTGACATTATTGGCAGTGTGATTCTGAGGGAGCATTTCCTCTGTATGTTTGGTTGAATGTCTCCCTGCTATATACAAGACCTCAACGAGAAAATAAAAAACTTCTCTGTTCCTTTTTCAAATTCGATGCTGTTTTTGTGTTCCTCAGCAATGTGTTGTCAGGTTTTCTTTTTTCTCTGGACTGCATTATTTAAATGACTTTGCCAGCCACCCCACCAGCACCTATCAATGGCACCCTGGCAATCTAGGAGCGTAATACTGCTGGTCAGGTACAAGGGTTGATGCTTCACATCTTATCCCTCTTCCTTTCGGTGCTTGAAGAGGCTCTGAGGCTGAAGCTCATACAGTTTCCATTAGTCCGCTAGCCCAAGTTCAACTCGGAGCAAACCCACTGAAATTAATCAAGAACTAACTTTGGATTCAACCTCAAGTCCCTGTCTACTTCACGTCCCAGAGTTCCTGGATGTATGGTGTTCTTTGTTGTTGTTTTTCTAGCCCAACAAGCATATTACTTCTAATTTCTTCCCTTTCTTAGTCCCAGAACTTCTGGTTCCACTGTAAAACAGATGAGCAACCTGTGGTCTAATTTCAAGAAGTCTTTTGCAAGCAGCCTGTTGAGTGGGAAGGAAGGAGCACCAGATGAGAGTGGGAAGCAGGCGGTGGAAAGAGGGACTGGAAGAAAGAAGGGTGGCAGAAAACAAAAGAGGTGGTCCTGCCTTGTTTTTGCTCTGGCCCCGCCTACCACTGGATTCAGCCCTCCCCAAGGGGAAAAGGTTGTCCCACCATGTCCTCTCACATGATGTGTCCACAAATGTTAATGCAGTGGTGCACAAGGACAAAGCAAGCCTCTAACAAACACCCTCAGTGTTTTGTCCTTTTCTCTGTGTATTGATTTTTATGCTGCATACAATGACTATACCTATTTCAGTGAGGTATTTCATTTACTGCTTCTCCTGAGAAGTCTCCCATTCCCTTTTTTTCTCGTTAGACTTCAAGCGTTCCAAAATCCTTCATTAGGACAAAAAAAAATCAAGACACTATCTTCATTTAGGCTTCTTTTTTAAAGTGTTTTGAACAGCAAATAACGTTTAAAAGTTTGCCTCAGTTGAATGAGATGCCTCTAGGTCCGCTCTCGCATTCAAATTGCTCTGACGAGTCACAGTGTGATGGAAGAGCACACAGCACAGCATATCAGAGCAGTAGCCCCTTGCAAGGATGTGTTGTGCAATTCTGGACCACCACTAGGGAGTGGGCAGCAAGGAGAGAAGTGCAAAGTCGTGATTCTGAAGGCTCAGCTAGGGTGACAGGCAAACTCTGCAGTAGTCAGCGGAGCAGCTTGCTGGTGCAATATCTGGCTGCTAGGATGGGATGTGGGGGAATTCCTGCCTATATCCTTAAGACCAAGGATAGCCAACCCATGAACACATTTGCAAACCATAGAAAATGTTTTGGACACCACCTCTGTGATGCAGATCTCTGCTTTCCAGATGTAACCTCCCCTCCCCATAGCATAAAGGTAAAGGGACCCCTGACCATTAGGTCCAGTTGCAGACGACTCTGGGATTGCAGCGCTCATCTCGCTTTATTGGCCGAGGCATACAGCTTCCGGGTCATGTGGCCAGCAGGACTAAGGCACTTCTGGTGAACCAGAGCAGCGCATGGAAACACCGTTTACCTTCCCACCAGAGCAGTACCTATTTATCTACTTGCACTTTGACGTGCATTCGAACTGCTAGGTTAGCAGGAACAGGGACTGAGGAATAGGAGCTCACCCCGTCGCAGGGATTCGAACCACTGACCTTCTGATCGGCAAGCCCTAGGCTGTGTGGTTTAACCCACAGCGCCGCCCACGTCCCCCCATAGCATAATTAGGCTTAAAAAAACTTTCTATTGGTTATGGAAAGCTTTTTTCACACTAGTTCAGATGGGAGTCTGTGGCTGTCAAGGGAGACCTGTTATAGCACATGTGTGCTCACAGGCATCATGTTGGTGACCCATGCTTAAGGCATGAATTGGGGAAAGGATGTAGCTCAGTGACAGAGCATCTGCCTTGCATTCAGGGGTCCCGGGTTCAAACTCTGGCATCAATATATGTAGGAACTGTCTGTTGTCAGAAGATTCCAAGGTCATTAAGGAGAAGCCTGCTTCCTAATGCGGTTGTAACATATGCTGGCTGGGAAGGAGATATCTCCACTCTCCACATTGTGGTGTGCAGCTGTGTGCTGTCCCCATCATCTCTATCTCTTAGATCTACTTAGTTCCTCCTTGAAGGCTTCTGTGGCTCCTTAAGGCAACTGAATTTGCAAGCAAGTCACTCAGCTTACCCAAGCCCATTAGAGAGCCAGTGTGATGTAAAGGTGAGAGAGCCAGACTGGGAGATTGGGGTCCAAATCTCCACTCAGCTCACTGGGTGACCTTGGGTCAGTCACCTTGGACCACTCACTGCCTCTCAGCCTAACCTACCTCACAGGGTTTTGCTGAGGATAAAATGAGGAGGGGAGACTGTTGTACACCACCTTGACCTTCTTGGATGAAATGGCATGGATAAATGAATGACAGCAACCAGAGAACAGCTGGCCAAGATGGGAAATACTAAACTTTGGCCACAGCTTTATTGTAGGGAGATTTGGGGAAAGGCAATGCAAGGTCATGAATGCCTTGCTGAAATGAATGCCTTGACATGGTTAGGCCTCTCCCTTTGTAGAAAGCAGCCATGCACTGGCAAGACTAGGCCAATTGATGGAGGATATGACTTTCGACAGCTATTAGGCAAGATACATACTGTGTTTTGCCCCCATTATGTAGACTACCGGGGGCTCAAAAATCAAAATGGAGACTGGAGTTCACCAGAGGTCACCTCACCATCCCTTCACTAGATCAATTGTTGGAATTATGTAAGACCGTAAGAAACTGCCATATACTGAATTAGACCACTAATCAGACAGCCCTGTCTAGACTTATTGGTGGGGAGTGTACTGCAAAGAGGTCTTTGCTAGCCCAGCTAATTGAGCTCTTTTCAGCTGGAAGTTCCAGGGATTGAACATGGGAAATTATCCATGCAAAGCATAGGCTTTTTCACTAAGCCTCTTCATTTTATATTTGTTCATACACATCTCCTCATTATCTGAATTCATTGTGTGTCCTTCTAGTAGATCCTTGCCAACATAAATGGAATTTCCATTCATTTAAATGTCTGATTAGCTGATCAGTTTTGATGACCTTTAAGTTATTTAGCTACATGGGTTCCTTCTATTTCCCTCCATTATCGCTATAAGATTGTCGCCTGCTGTTCACACTTGTGCACCGTTTTCTGCAGGCTGCATCTGGAGACGTTGGTCCTGGATGTACCATTTACCCACATTTGAAGCAAAACACTCCACTTGAAACACCCAGTTCATATTGGGTTGCATTTTGAATATGTTTGTAATCCCATGAACACTGATGGGATAAATGATTGTCATCTTATAAGAAAGAAAGAAAGAAAGAAAGAAAGAAAGAAAGAACAGCTGTCTTAAATAATTACAAAAATAACAAACAAAAATGACTGCCCTGGCTGTTCAAAACATGAATTATTATTTTTAAAAAAAAAAATCAATGGAGACAGAATGAAGAAGTTTCAAAATCTGCTGTAAACTGAAATGCTTATCTCTTTCTGCAAAAGCTGTCAATAAAAGCCCTGAAGTCTCCTTGAGAAACAAATAGGCACTTAGAGACCAAGCAGAACTATTTCATGTTCAAAAATGAAAGGTAGGAGATTGAAGACTTTTCCCCCTTTTTGTTTAACTGGTATTGAATGGGCATTGTGCGGCACAGCACGCAGTTAATGCTTGATTCTAACACAACCTCAATAAAACCTTGCGAAACTCTCAGTCTTGCCCAATTTGAGGGGCTTTGTGGATTGACAGTAAAACTTCTAAAGCAATACAATACTTAAAGGTATCTTGTTTATTTCACATAGGGATCTGTTTTCTCCACCACCTGCCACTGGCTACAGATAAACAGCCAGTTTGGAAGCCTCTGTTGACTCAAAAGTTGGGTGAAAAAATTGTTGGTTCACTAGCATGGGGGCAAGCAATGGAGGCTGCCTTCACCCTGGTGTGGATCCCCTTCATTATATATACAGCACAAGAAGACTATGACATCCTCCCCACCAACAGCATACGAATCAATATAGCTAACTTGACTCAGCACACACACATACAACCAAACTACACTGCAACCAACCGAATGCAACCAACCAAACTCTGGACCCTCCAATCTCTTGCAATGCCCACAAAAATAAATAAATATTTAAATAAAGGACCTACCCACGTGATGCTGATACAAAAACCCTGCACAAAGACTATGCAATAGAATGAAATATCGTTATCCCCCCTCTCTCTCCTCTCTCTTTCCCCCCAACTGCACTATGTATATGACTAAAGGTAAAGGTAAAGGTACCCCTGCCCATACGGGCCAGTCTTGACAGACTCTGGGGTTGTGCGCCCATCTCACTTAAGAGGCCAGGGGCCAGCGCTGTCCGGAGACACTTCCGGGTCACGTGGCCAGCGTGACATCGCTGCTCTGGCCAGAGCCAGAGCCAGAGCCGCACACGGAAACGCCGTTTACCTTCCCGCTGGTAAGCGGTCCCTATTTATCTACTTGCACCCGGAGGTGCTTTCGAACTGCTAGGTTGGCAGGCGCTGGGACCGAGCAGCGGGAGCGCACCCCGCCGCAGGGATTCGAACCGCCGACCTTTCGATCGGCAAGTCCTAGGCGCTGAGGCTTTAACCCACAGCGCCACCTGTGTCCCTGTATATGACTACAGTGTCTCAAACTGAAAGCAAACAAACTGTGAAAAAGATTCTATGAATAGAAAGTGGAAACACTATATATGTACTTTTTAAGTTTAGTTTTATTTTGTTTGTTTGTTGTACAAAAAAATCTTTAATTAAAAACTAATTATTAGAAGTTGGGTAAAAGTAAGTAAATTTTAAGTGGGTGCTGCTGCATCTGTTGTTGCAAGAAGCTTTGATCTCTTAATTCCTTTTATTCAACTTTTGTGTCACAGAAGTAATGATGACTCAACTATTGCTGAGGATGAGGCGTCTATGCAGAAGCAGGAAAGCTGCTGATAATCACTTCTAAACCTCAGGATAAATGGGACTTGGAGGGATTGGGATAGAAAGTGTTGAGAGCTTAAGGGAACAGAACAGTGTCAAGGTTTATCACGCTTCCCTCTCCAGTTAGCATCTTCAGGGTGAGAGATTTGTTGCACAAGGGCTCCAGTTGCCATTCTGAACTTAAGTTTCTTTCAAGAGTTGATGTTGCTATAAAATCATGTGTGAGGAGATGTTGGGGTGATCCAGCTGGAAGGTGACAGAAAAGGATGAAGTGGGAAGAAGGTACTGATGACTCAGTCTGTTGGAGGATACAGGTGGGGTCAAGAGATGCCTTTGGTGTGGGTCCCAGACACTGAGAAAGAGAAGGGGAGACAGGAGCAGGTCAACTGACATATGGGAAGAGAAGTGGGATCAAAAAGGACAGCAGCAGCAGAGAGTATGGATGAGTTGGAAGCTAGGAAGAAGAATGAAGAAGAGAGACTGAGATGAGCTGGAATGGAGAAAGGAGTGGGAATGTGTGAGTGAGCATGGAGGAGAAAATGGAGGAGGAAACAGAGAGTCAGGGAATAAACGGGGGGGGGGGGGGACGGACGCAAGGAAAGTAACAAGGGATGAGAGACAAACTATGTTCTCCAACATTGAGCTGATGTCTGCTCCCAAGTCTATACAGTGGTACCTTGGGTTAAGTACTTAATTCGTTCCGGGGGTCCGTTCTTAACCTGAAACGGTTCTTAACCTGAAGCACCACTTTAGCTAATGGGCCTCCTGCTGCTACTGCGCTGCCGGAGCACGATTTCTATTCTCATCCTGAAGCAAAGTTCTTAATCTGAAGCACTATTTCTGGTCTGTAACCTGAAGCGTATGTAACCTGAAGCGTATGTAACCTGAAGCGTATGTAACCCGAGGTACCACTGTACAGTTGTACCTTGGTTCTCAAATGCCTTGGTACTCGTACGTTTTGACTCCCAAACACTGAAAACTCAGAAGTAAGTGTTCTAGTTTTCGAACGTTCTTTGGACGGGGCTTCCGCAGCTTCCGACTGAGTGTAGGAAGCTCCTGCAGCCAATCGGAAGCCGCACCTTGGTTTTCAAACAGTTCCGGGAGTCGAACGGACTCCTGGAAAGGATTAAGCTCAACAACCAAGGTGCCGCTGTGTATCCCTGCACTTAACGTAATGGACAGTGTGACCATGCCAGATACTTCTACAGGCTCAATGCTACATAGTTGGAAGGATTCTGAAGCTGTCCAACTTCCACACTAAACAAGAATCTTCAATAACCTTTTTAGATTCATATCATGTTCTACTTGAGCATGAGATGGTATAATCCATCTTCTGTGTTTTATTCTTCAGGATCTATTCCCTCACAGTGAATAAATTGGCTTATTTATTAGAATTATTTATACCCTGCCTTACAGCCCCCCATGGAGTCCCTGGAGCGGTCCACAAACATACATGTATTATACTAGTGTCTCTCTCTCTCTCTCTCTCTCTCTCTCTCTCTCTCTCTCTTTCTCAGTAGGTCCTTCATGTGACCATTGAGCTGGCGTCTAGACGGAGTGCTTTGATGTGCTTCGAAGCTAGACATTGGTTCTGTGGCTTTTTAATATGTTGCCAGTCCAATGACATCTCTTCCAGAATCTGACAGTTGTTCTCATTTTGTGATCTCCAGCTTGCTGATGTCCTGAGGCAGAAGTCTGCTTTTAGAACCGTGCAGGAGTTTCCCCTCGACAGCATAATTGCCCCAAGTCACACACACACACACACACACACACACACACACACAGTGTCCTATCTGTTATAACAGCTTTATAGTCTTTCCCCTTAATTTATCAAGATTTCCCCCTTAGGCCTCAATCTTCTAAGTGAAATTATTTTGTGGTATATGATGATATTCAGCATCAAAGAATGGAACTGTCAAGCGGTTTTCCCCACAGCCAACTAATTCTCTCTCTGTCTCTCCCTGGCTGAACTGCAGCCTGCAGCTAATATAACCATACTTTTTATGTAAGTGGTTGCTTAGTAAAATCAGCTAAGTTGGAGTGACTTGGAGGGGGGTTGTTTTAAGGAATCTTCTTCGGATGTATCTATCAGCTACAATGTGTCAATGTCTATTACATTGAAATGTTTATTTTAAGAACAATTCTGTTCTGCTCATCCTGTTTGTTCTGGGTCTCTCTTTTGCTAAGTGTCCATTTTACAAAAAGAAGAAAGAAAACTATTCAGCAGAGTCCCTCGCTTCTTGGCTTCAAGGCTGCATGACCTGCTATCTTTATATGTGCTGTAAGGGTGCCTGACCTTCAAGGCAGAGAGAGCAGCCACCTGTCCTGTCATCTCAGATGATCTCACCCTTTACATACCCAGCCGATCACTGTACTCCTACAGATCCCATCTCATCAGGAAAACCCTTTCCATGTAATGTAGGAACTGGGCCTTGAATGGGACAGCACCCACCCACCGGAACTCCCTCTCATGATATATCAAGCAGGTGCCATCGCCATCGTCTCTTCAGTCCCTATTGAAAACCATCCCTTCCAACGAGCCTTATCTCTAAACCACTGAGCCTCTTGGGCTTGCCAATAAAGAAGGTTGGTGGCTCAAATCCCCACAATGGAGTGAGCTCCTGTTGCTCGGTCCCTGCTCCTGCCAACCTAGCAGTTTGAAAGCACGGCAGTGCAAGTAGATAAATAGGTACTGCTGCAGTGGGAAGGTAAACGGTGTTTCCGTGTGCTCTGATTTCCGTCACAGTGTTCGGCTGCACCAGAAGTGGTTTAGTTATGCTGGCCACATTACCCGGAAAGCTGTCTGTGGATAAACACCGGCTCCCTTAGCCTGAAAAGTGAGATGAGCACCGCAACCCCATAGTCACCTTTGACTGGACTTAAACGTCCAGGGGTCCTTTACCTTTTAACTATCAGTGAAGATTTTTTAAAAAAATAAAATATTATCTGTATTGGCCTATGAATGAATGAATGAATGAATGAATGAATGAATGAATATATATGGTTTATTATTTAGGTTTTTGTTTTTGCTTCAGGGTGTTTCACAGGAAGTGATTCGTGCATGAAATTGTCATGATCTCAATGATGGTTCTCTGGGGCTGATGTTCTGCTGTATGTGTTCCATTATTGGCTCCAGTTGGTAGGGATCACTTGCTTCATCCTGGCTGTGTAGCTGCTGTGGCAGAGAACAGTGGTCGTTTGGAGGGGTCGCCAAGGATGGGAACTTTAACATGATAATTGCCAGAGTGTTTGTGAGTGGGATCTGAGGAGTCTCACTCTGCTCTTGAAATCCCCCATGCTACTTATTGCTAGCCAGCAGAGCTGCTCCAGCAGTGAGTGATTCCTGGTGGTCTCCTAGCATTGAGTCCCCAGACAGTGTTGTTGGGGCATAAGATTGCGCACACCCTTACTTTGAAAAATGTACACAGGTCCAGCTTAGACAACTTACAGTATATGTATTCAGGAGTCCAGCTTTTCTTGGTCCCTTCCCCCATTTCTTTTTAAATGGATCTTTCCCTTAATCCCAATCAAACGAAGCTGCTGAAATCAGGGAGCTGGGATAGGGAAAGATGTGTGAACCTCCCCAGGTATACCAATGTTTCCCTCCTATTTTAGAGCTGGGAAACCAGGACCCTGCACTATTTTTGGAAGGGGTGCAATGAAAATAAGTTATGTTGGAGAGTATGGAGTTATGCAACCCTCCCAAGCAAAGGAGATAAGTAGATTACAACTTTTAGAAGACATCTGAAGGCAGCCCTGTATAGGGAACTTGTTAAAAAAATTAATGATTATTTTTGTTTTTGTATATGTTGAAAGCCGCCCAGAGTGGATAGGGCAACCAAGTCAAATGGGCAGGGTATAAATAATAAGACGATGAAGCTGATGGTGATGATGATTGAATAGGACATTCCTATTTTCATCGGAGAAATGTTGGAGGGTATGTACCCACTTGGGAGTAAATGTCACTGAACTCAATATGGCTGCACTTTCAAGGCACAAACAGAATTAGCACTGGCAGCAAACACACAGAATATTTGTTTTTCAAAGTCGTATGAAGTCTTGTTTGCAAGATGCTTTATCAAGGGGTGAAACATTTCAGTGGCTTGCATCTTTGTGAGGCCTTTGCCACTGAGGCTCATTGCATCTGAATGTGATGTTCTGCTTAGAATGCGTCTCAGCAGACAAACATTCATTTTTGCAACAAAAATATTGAACAGCCTTGAACACAAAAGGGAAGCTGTTGAAAGAGCCCAAGAAATAAATAAATGAACATTCAAGGCAGTGCAGGGCGGAATGTTGCTTCACAAGGCTTGCCTGTCTCTCCAAACATCATAAATGTTTAAAAACCTGGTTCAACAAGAAGGAGATTATCTGTGGCACAAATGGGAAGAGATGTGTGTTTCAGAGAGGCTGTTTCAAGTAGGGCTGCCAGGTTTTTTCTTCAGAAGCAATTCCATTATACTGTGGAGATCTGTGGAGCACTGTCCATGTTGCTCAGCTGGAAATTTCCAACTTGAAGAGCTCACATCACTTGCTGACCTTTTACCTGCCTGCTCGGCCTTAATTCAAAACCATTGCTCATCTTCTGCTGTGTGTTTTGGAAAGTGGTTTGTCTGTCTGATTTCTACACATCTGGACACCTCTTCAGATACCATATATCCAAATTTTACATTATTATTCCTGAGATCAGGTTTTCATCTATGTTTAGATAGAATTGGATGCCACTTGGAATCAAGATGGCGAACTGCGCCATTCAAAGCAGTTTTTAACCAACATTTACATATTTGTTTCTGAGATCAAGAAGCAACTTTTCATCTATGTTTCCCTAGGAAGAGGGACTGATTGTTAAACCTTTTTGGGAATTGCTGCTGCTAACAATTCTCAGCACCCTTTACAAACGACAGTTCCCAGGATTCTTTGGGGGGAAGACATGGCTATTAAAATGCTATAAGGATGCTAAAAACGCATGGTGCAGATGCGGTCTATGCCACACCATGTATTAAAGGGCAAAAAAAAAGGTATGCTTTTGATGCACATTATTTTAATCTTTTCAGATATTCTGAAGACTATTATCTGCAGATAGTTGGGAAACTACAGAATTGTACGTGGAAGAAGAAGCCACAAGAGTATGCAAGATTCAGGTAAGTTTGTTTCCTTAATTCTACAAAACTCTCTGCAGGAGAGTTGTCTATGAAAATGTGATATACTGAGATAATCAAAATCGTGGGGTTTTTTTACATCCGTTGTACAGATCATACAGTTGTCTGTTTCTTGCTGCTTTGGGAATAGAATGCTATATTAGGGCAATTTTCAGCAGTGCAAAAGCTGAAGGAATGAATAGAAATACTGCTTTGTCTACCTTGCTGCCCTGGGAGGGAGGGTAGGATATAAAATAAACAGTGAAATACCTTCACTATATAAAGAAATGCATAGGAGAATTAATCCAAGCTATTTCAGTGGGTTCAAAAGCAGTGTTCATTCTTTACGTATAGAGAATGGGTGGCATGTGCCTTTCAGCAGTGACACAGATTCTGTAGATTTGTAGGCAACCGTAGGAAATTTATCTGTCTTCCACCCATGCCTTTGCACTTTAACCTTGTGGGCGAAGTTTTCCATTAAAGCAATTTGACATCGTTCCCGATACCAGAATCCAAGGAGATTAAGAAGAGAAGTCTTCCGACGCTTTGCAATTATTATTCTAGCAGCTGTTAACTAGCATAATTATCAAATCCTTAAAGAGTATGTTCTTTGCTGATGAGAAATTACTGCTGTGGAAGACCTCAGAGGCCCCATATAGTATTGCTGGAACACATCTGATATACACTAACAAAGATCTTAGGTGGTCCTTATGTAGCCAGGGGGTCGGGGGAGAAGCACACCCCAGTTCAGTTCAGTAGGAGAGTATCAGCAGACTTAACTGTTTGCAGAAGAACAGAACCATCTTTACAGAGGAAGTAGGACTTTGGGGTTCACAAAAGGGTGACCAGAATGATCAAGGAGATAACAACAACAACAACAACAACAACAACAACAACAACAACAACAATTCATTTATGCCCCAACCATCTGGCTGGGTTGCTTAAACCACTCTGGGCAGCTTCCAAGACATAAAAACATCATAAAACATTGAACCTAATAAATTAAATTAATGCTCTAAGCTGCCCTGAAGTCTGAAGTTACTGGGACAAATACCTGAGTTTGATGGGCTTTGGGTTATGCCACTAAACTCTTGATGCAGATGTGTGGCAATGAGAGCTAATTTTAAACAGTACCCAATAAACAGATTGAAAAGCTATTTCATTATAACTCGCATGCAGCAGCAGTGACATTATCTTTGTAGACGGTTACCAATTAGCTGCTTTTCAAAAACAACCCACAGATTTACTTATTTTTAATGTGTTTTTAAATATAAACTCAAACTATAGGTTCTGCAACTGGAAGATAATTAAGAAAATGAGGCAGAATCTAAGGCTTTTGTTTTTGGTCTGCTTTTCCTCTAATAGAATGAGGCAGGGTGACTTTTTGTTTCTGCATACATAACCAACTGAGTTGCTGGTGGTTCTGAGGGAGAAATGTTTCTTTAACAAGTGCCGGTTTTCATGTAACTCCCCCCACCTCCGCCCGATATCTTCTCCTTTTTGCACTTTTCAGAAACAGGATATTAAAATTTCACAGAGATTTTGCTTTGACAACACATCAGAGGCTGGCAAGAGTTCTGATCTTTTAATACATCTGAGAAAACAGGCTTCTCCTGTTAGAACCGACTACATCCCCTGAATTTCTCAGTAATTGTGAAGACACACATGTTGCGGATTGATCTCTCTGTGCCCCCATTAGAGAAGTAGATCAACCAACCATCTGGGGTGCCAACATTCTTGGGGAGTCTGTTTCCGCTATGAAAATGTTTTGAAAAGGAAACTGCTGCTTAGAGGAGGCTCATCGTGACCCTTGGGCTGCAGTCTTCTACATGCTTACCTGAGAGTAAGTCCTATTGAATGAATGGGTCTCCCTCTGAGTAGATGCCCATAGGATTCTGCTCAGTTGCTCTCCTTACAGCTGCGGCATAACTGAGACTCTTCTCATTTCTTTTGGCTTCCCAGCACATAAGCACTGAGCCAGCAGAGATGATACAGTGGTACCTCAGGTTAAGTACTTAATTCATTCTGGAGGTCCGTTCTTAACCTGAAACTGTTCTTAACCTGAAGCACCACTTTAGCTAATGGGGCCTCCCGCTGCCGCACGATTCCTGTTCTCATCCTGAAGCAAAGTTCTTAAGCTGAGGCACTATTTCTGGGTTAGCGGAGTCTGTAACCTGAAGTGTATGTAACCTGAAGCGTATGTAACCCGAGGTACCACAGTACTTGGAAATGGCAATCTAAGCCATTTGCTGCCTCAGACTGTGCAAGGCTGCTCCAACCAAGCGTAATTCACACATGCAATATGATGCGCACACAGGCGCCTGGCTTTCATCTGGAAGTCAACTCTAGGTTTTTGGCTGACACTTGCAGGCTTTTATCCAGATAGACCAGAGGTGGGGAGCATTCTCTTGTGGACAAACCTACAGGGGTGGCCACATGCCAGCTCTGGGGGTGGTCAGAAGCAAAAGTGAGTGAGCCAACTGATTCCAACCTCCTCTACAGTAGGTTACGTTCCAGCCAAGCAGAAGTCAAAGGTTTCCACACATGCACACAGTGGTGCCAACTTGAGTGAAAAATTGGGGGGACTCAAGACAGCCATGCCCTGTATAATCGATCTCAAGACATGGCATGCGCACACCATTTAAATGGCAATGCCCATCAATTTTGGGGGGACCCTCAAATATTTTAATGAGGGGGGAAGGGACCTTGGCCCCTAGGAGCTGGCTCCTATGCACACATGTATCTCTCTCCATCTGGGCAAGCAAGAGGCATTCTCACACTTAAAAGACACTTTTTGGTCAAGCAAAAGCACTTGAGAATGCAGAGCTGGTAAAATATGGTTTAGGTATAGGTGATGTGGCCCGAGGTCCCCCATGTTAGTGGAATCATTTGAATAATGCAGGCAGAGTCCAGACAGAAAAGAAATTGATAAAACTTTACTGAGTAAAGAACAATGTATAGCACAAGGATATATAAACAGAGGGGTTTGGTCTTTCTTAGGTCAGGAGTTGTTCATAGCTGGAAAACATGCAAGGGGAGAAACCGTCCAAATTATACAGCCAATCACGGCGTGAGTTACTTGAAGTGGTCTGATCTAGGTGGCACCAACACACACACCAGTTGGCTGACTGTTGACAGAAGTAACCCTTAGTTTACTAACTGAATGTTCTCTCCTGTTGTACTTCCAACACTCCATCCATGGTATATAGACCATGTGCAGATGAGCCATCCCTAAGCCCGAGGCTGGCTTTGCAAACTGACTCCATGCAACAAGGTGAATTGGTCCTTTAAGTGTTGTTGAAAGGGGGAGAAAGCCAGTGGCATAGCGTGGGTTGCTGGTGCCCGGGGGTGGGGCAAGTGTTGTGCCCACTGGGCAGCTGGGAGGAAGTAAAGAAATGACGGACAATGAAATAAAAATAAGCAAACTGCATGCCAGTCAGCTTTTGTTAATTCATATTACTCATTGTCTCATTGCTCAGCGTGTGATAAGGACAGACCTTGGACTTGGCATGTTGATCACCAATACTTGTTGCCAGGCACAGGTAAAGCCACCAGCAAGCAGCTCTGTCAGTGTTTTCTGGTGTTTTTCAGTGTGTCATTACATTAGGTAAGAGGTGTCAATGCATGCAGATAGTTGCATCAGTGTGGAATCTGCACTCCCATGCGTAGCAGAAAAAAAACCCATGAACACAATGGGCTGAGTTTATATTGGATCTAAACAGGCTAAGGAGGACAGTCATGACATATCTGTAGCAAGTTCATAAATACAGACCTGAAGATAAAACTTGGAAGTAGAAGAAATCAAAGCTATTCACAGTTCCTTCTAAATATTAACAGGGTGTAAAGGGCTTACACTGCTATAATCACCATGTTAGTGACTTGCTTTCTTGAAGCCTGTCACACATTCCCATCTATTATTGGCACTGTATTGAACATGCAAGAAGACCGATATTTAATTAATGAGCAGCTTGAAGTGGTGATCATGCAGAGAGGGCTTGACACATCCATCACCAGCAAATGTTCCCTGACACATAATTTAAAACCAAAAGTTTGAAACAGGGAAAAATGTCAATCACAGAGCACAGTCACAAATCAATTCTCTCCGTCTGCTCAGTGAACCACACAACATACTAATTAACCTACATTTTTGGTGTCTGTTTCTGCCCTAAATACAGGACCTTTATGATTCTAAGCTAAAGCAACTGTTGAAACAGGAAGAAAAGGTTGAGGGCAGAACTGGATGCACATCAAACAAAAGCAGCAGGAGGAAAGTACCGTATTTTTCGCTCCATAAGACACACCTTTTTCCTCCTAAAAAGTAAGGGGAAATGTCTTTGTGTCTTATGTAGCAAATGCATGGTCCCTGGAGCTGAATTGCCCAGGGGTGAAAAACAGATTGTGCTTTTTTTTTAAGAAAGAGGGAAGGGGGTGTTGAAAGGAAGCCAGTGAGCAGCTGATCAGCAAGATAAGGGACGCTAGCGATAAAGGAGGCTGCCTGGGAGTGGGGAGGTACAAGCACATGGATCCTCAGGATTTTTCCTTGGGTCACCCCAAATTCACCATCAGATCACATAGCATATCCATGGCTACAGCCTGCACATACAAAAAAACCATGCATCCACTGTTTTGTGGGACTGCAGTGGCGCAAAAACATGGTTACAAAGCACGGATCCGCATGGATTCTCAGGATTTTTGCATTGGGCTACCCCAAGCTCACTGTCAAATCACATATCATGTCTGTGACCACAGCATGAACCACAAAAATCATACATCCACTGTTTTGTTCAGAATATATATTTTTTCTTCTTTTCCTCCTCTAAAAAACTAGGTGTGTCTTATGGTCAGGTGCGTCTTATGGAGCGAAAAATATGGTAGCTTCGGGTGTGGGTGATATTAAGCAGGGAATCAGCCTGGGGAGGAGTGCTTATCCCTTTCCCTGCCAGCCACTTCTCCACTATAACCCCACTTAGCCCCACTTACTTCCCACCTCTATAACCCCACTTACTTCCCACCTCATCCAACAGTTCTATAGGGAGTTTTGCATTTGCCTACAAATGTCTGCAATATGGGGAGGGCAGGGAGTAGTCTTGGAGGAAGCAATTCCAGAAGCTGCACAGAGGACATGGGTTAAGTACTCTTTTCCCCAACACATCTCCACTCAAAACCAACACCTCCCAAAGCCACTCTTCCTTAGGTCAGACAGCTGTGTGACTTTTCTTTAGAAATGTAATGTATAGTTCTTTGTAGTCTCCCCATATTCTTATTTGATAATAATAGTAATAGTAATAGTAATAGACACAATCTACATCCAATGGAAGGAGACCCATTTGCTTAAGCCCACATTAGTCCAGTCATGCACAAAATAGGGAAAGGGGGGCCAGGTTTTAGAGAAAGGAAATTTTGTGAGGGTATACTGAGCACTTGCTCTACTTGCAACCACATGCTTTTCTCCCAAGCCGAGCTGGAGTTGGGAAAGTGAGTCTGCTGGTGGACCCTTTTATCTTCTGCCCACCCTGCTTGTTCTCTACTACTGAGCTATGATTCTTTGGTAAAGGATGAGCCTTTTTGAACTTCAGGAGTCTATATTTCAGTCTCCCCCAATTGCAAATTAGCCCCCATCACTACTTTTTGCAAAAGACAACCCTGGGAAGGGGCTTCTTAGCACTCTCCCCTTTAGCATTTTTTCTTCTAATTAGCCCCCTTCAAGTTCCTTGCCTCCCCACCCTCATCCGCATAATAGATAGATGTTAAAGGTAAAGAACCCCTGGACAGTTAAGTCCAGTCAAAGGCGACTATGGGGTTGTGGCGCTCATCTCGCTTTCAGGCCAAGGGAGCCGGCGTTTGTCCACAGACAGCTTTCAAGGTCATGTGGCCAGCTTGACTAAACCGCTTCTGGCACAATGGAACACCATGATGGAAACCAGAGTGCATGGAAACACTGTTTACCTTCCCACCACAGTGGTACCTATTTATCTACTTGCACTGGTGTGCTTTCAAACTGCTAGGTTGGCAGGAGCTGGGTCAGAGCAACGGGTCCCCCATAATAGAATACATGGAGCACATTTATAATGGTGTCAGTATAATCATGGATGTTTTAAATGCCCTAATGCCATTATACCATGTGCAGAATGCAGACTATCCAATTTGGTGGGAATATCCAATAGTGTGGGAGTTCTGGAACGTGGGGTGTTTGCAGATCATTAGAATTTTCAAGTGAGATTCAATCACATACTGTTAAATTCAGGTTGTGTCGTTAAAGTCTTGCACAACAAACCTGCTTCCCTGAAAGATAAGATTTTGTGATAAGAAAAGGGATGGGAAAAAATGCACTGGAGCATGTGAGATAATCCTTGCTTTGCCGCATCGCCATCTAACCTTCCTGCAAACCAATTCAAATGAATGCTTAATAAATAGTGAATGTCATTTAATCTCTCCGCAAAGATATCAGGATGAATGCTCAGTAAACAGGCCCTCTAGAAGTGACCATGACTGCTGGTTACTGCTGTATTTTTTTTTAAGCATTAGATTATAGGTAACTCCCAAAGCCATGGTTCTCCATCATTTTGAATCTAATGAGCCTGAATTTCTGCCTAAAGACCCTCTTAGTCGATTGAATGCAGCAGCAGAGCCGTGCATAGCATGTCATTGGAAGCAAGCTTCTAAAAGGCAGCGGATTAATAAATGTTTGAGAGACTGTTTGCCTGGGTAAACTACTTGCTGAGCAAGTGCAGCAAGCAAGGAGCCCCAATTCTTTCTTAAAAGATTGTATGGCTGTCACTTATATAGCTGCTGTTGAGCAAGCTTCCCCTAAGGCTGAATTACTTATACTGAGGGCTGTAATTAGTGGAATGATTTCCAGAAGGTGTTAGCCGCTTGTAGCAAAAAACAATAGAGTCGCCATAAGCCACTAGCTTTATGCCATAATGAATTTGTTAGTCTTTAAGGTGCCACAAGATCTTTTGTTGTCTTTGCTGCAATCAGCGGTTTTCCTTGAAATAAGTGGGATAAATATTGCATTGTTACGTGTGTTCTTTCTTTTCACTGCCTGTATTTTGAGCTTTATTTCAGAATACATTCTGTGCTACAGACTGGACACATTTCAGTTGTGTGCTTCAGCCCAGAAGCAGGGAGGCAGCGAAGGCTGGACCTTGAGCCACAGGAAAGGGGAGCCAAATGACTGCCCAGAAAGCAGCAGGTGATGAGGGCTGTGGCAAACATCACAACATCACTTTGGCTGGCATGGATGTGCCAAAGCTCCCTGGGACTGGTGCTGGTCTCTTCTTCCCTTTCTTCTTCTTTACTTGCGGGGCTGGCCAGCTGGGCACATCCATGGTTACAAATGATTTTGTTATTGTTACTTTAAAATTATGCCTACAGCAAAATGATGCTCATTCCCAGGTAAATGTGCTTAAGCATCAGGCTAATCAGAAGTCAACTGTAGTCGTGATGGTGGTGTGATTTAAGCGAGTTTTTAAAAAATAAAATGCAAAACTGCATATATATTTTTTTAAAAAAACAACAACACATGGTTAGCTTGATCTTTCTGGTGGTGTTGGGAGGAAAAAAGAAATATTTATTTGCTGCTTTAGAGATTTCAGAGAATCCCAATGCAAACAGAAGCTGAAATTGTCCATTTTGCGTTATTTGTCCCATATCCAGAATGAAAATCGAATATGCTCAGTATTCACTGTTGCTGTTTTCAGTCTGCAAATGATACATAATTGTATGTTTGTCCCATCCCCCCATTTGCATTGCATTTCCTTTGTATCAAAATGAATTATCCTTTCAACTGAAATGAATGGTGTAGAATAATGTTGCCTTGGTCAGAAATTGAGCTGCAGCGGAACGGAAACAGCACTGCATGCACAGAACACAGGTTGGAACAGACATAGGCAAACTCGGCCCTCCAGATGTTTTGGGACTACAACTCCCATCATCCCTGACCACTGGTCCTGTTAGCTAGGGATGATGGGAGTTGTAGTCCCAAAACATCTGGAGGGCGAGTTTGCCTATACCTGGATTGGAATGTAAAGCAATTCCGTCTTACATGCTTAGGTGCTTCACATCTATAGTAATACACATGGCTGTGCAACTTGTCTTAACTGTCTATTATGACCATGAAGTCCAGGGCCTAAACCTACCTAGCTGCACCATCACCTGGCAGGACAGAATCAGGCAGTTCTGCCTTAACAATAATAAAATTGCACGTCAATAGCCATGGAGCAAATTGCAATTTGTGCTGCAACATGCGAAGCTGATCCATAGGATCTGGCTGCAAGAAAGAGAGATAAGACGGATGAGCTCAGTCTCAGTCTACAAAAACAGCAGGAATAGCTCTAGGGTACACAGAAAGGTATTTGCTCGCTAGATAATGCCATTTTTTTCTGTAAACATCAGAGCTGGATGAAAATTTTGCCGTCACTGGTTTTCTGAGTTGTGTTTGTTTTAAACCTTAGTGTTTCTTCTGTTCTGTTCTTTTATTTTGCTTGACTTTGGACATTTTAATGATTAGAAAAGCAACTTATTTGTTTCATAAAGCATTATAAACGATAATAATCTCATGCAAAGTCCAATGTCAAGGATGGTTAAGTTGCTGAGAATTTAACTGAAGGGACCTCTACTCATTGTATATGATCCCCCCAAAAGAGAATGTGTCTACTGCAGAACGTCATCAAGTTTTATTGTGTTTATTGATCTCTCAAGAAAGAAAAATGAATAATTTCAAACTACTCTTTTATTATTCCCTCCGTGGCACAGCATTGCGTTGCATTAATATCGCACTGCCTGACTGTGTTTTATCACATTAGCTAGACCATAACATTAATTAGAAACAATTCTTTTCTTATTCGTTCTGAAATCTCCTTTTATGCTAGACTGTTTCCGATTATATTGAAGCATTCCCTTTTATGCTGGGGGCAATAAAGAAGAGGTGCGCACCATGATTGCTAATGAACGTTATCCACCACAAAGGCATTTCATTTGATGCTCAGATCTTGAAAGCCCAAATGTGCACTGTGCTGCCCTAAACTTCTCTCTGGATTGCATGCGAACACTCCAGAATACCTTTGGAAAGCAGGAATTCAGCTTAGAGCTACATCGGAATGGTCAACTTCACGGGTTCAACTTCATATTTTTCTGCCATGACTTAACATTGGCAACTTTGCACCATATTCTTCATGGTAGTGACTGGGCTGGTCAAAGCATGAATGAAATTTTAAAAAAATTAAATTGCTGGCACAACAGACAGCCAAGAGAGTTGGTGGAAGCAGCGTGGATGCAAAGCACTTCCTACATATTCAAGCAATTTCTTGGGGAGTGGGGGACACAAATGTTCAGTTGCCTTGAACGCAAAACCCACTTCCGTCCAAGTGGTTTTGCCTTTGCCCTGATGCTGCCTCCACCCTGCAAAACCTCCCCACTGTTTAGCACTAAATCAGAACAGCAATCGAAAACCTGATTGCTGTTTTCCAAAGCAACATGGCAAATGGAGGCGTAAATGATCCCTCACAATCTGATGACCATCAGTTAAAGGGAGCCTCTTTGAAGTTGAGTTTTCAGTGTTGATCAGCTAAAATGGAAAAAAGTAAGGTCTCAGACTTAGAGCCTAAAAGAATACGACACAAAAGGAAAGTGGATTGAAAGGAAGGAGGAAATAAGGAAAGTCAGATGCAAGTTCTTTGTTCCAAGTTCTTCTGATGACTATCTGGCGTGGAAAAATTCAAAGAAAAAACTGTGCCTCTTTGCTGTATGGATGGGGTGGTTCCTCACCCCTTTTCTTTCCTCCTTTACTGGAGTCTCCTGGGGCGGCTTCTGCCAGGTGACAGGTGATGGAGCGAGGAGCCTGGCTTCTCAGCAGAGCTGTTCATGGTCTTTCATCCCTCCTCTTCCCTCCTCTATTACAATCGGATGCACTGGGTGCTGCCAGGGGCCACGCATAATAAAGCTGGTTTTGTTTTGTGTTCCTTTGCCGCCTCCACAATGTTTATTATGCTGATCATTTATTTATTTATTGTTGTTGTGCAGGTCAGAGCTTGCCTCGTGCTGTGATGCTGCTCACAACTTTATCGCTTCTCAAAATAACACCCCGCTGGGAAGCAACATGAGTTATGAAGTGGACAACAAGAAAACCATTCACATCACAGAGGATATATTCAGAATGCTGCCTGAGGTAATAAGAGCTCCTTGGATGGTTTCATGGCCATAAAAATGTAATCTAAAAGACACACACACCTTCAATCCTTTGGTATTCTGTGGGTGCCTCCAGACCCAGTATTTTGCAGGAAGGACTCACACATATCAATAAATGTAGGTTTGTGTAATTGAAGAGAATTAAAGCAATCTGTTGCCTTAGTGCAACAAATCACTTAAAAAACAACTTTTTGTGATTAGGAAAGTGATAGGGAAATCCACTGGAAATGGTGGGATGAATGAATGATTAATTGTGAGATGCATTAGTACCCAACAAGCAACTCAGGATGAAAGCAGGAGGAATGTTCTGTGCCATATAAGCTCTCCACAAATAAATCATAATAAACAATCAATAAAGTCGGCATAGATTAACCTCCATGCAAGCAAATCAAGATGAATACTCAATCAAGTGGGGCATCTACAGGAAACCTCTGTGGTGCTGTACCTCAATACCTTTGCTCTATTAAATATTCCTCTTTTTTTCTTCATTTATCAGTAACCTAATAGCCAGAGTTCTGTGGGTGATGGGCCAATTAGAACCAAAACTCCCAAAGAAGCCCAGTCAAGAGCAACACAAAAAAGGTGTAAAGCGAAACAACCACGTCAAAGCAGAAATTAACACAGTTTAAGGCAAATGTCATAGGGTACAGAGAGCCATGAAATGATCCCCACACAATTGAAAGCCACCACCCTAACACTCCAGTTAAGACAGAAATTAAAAAGTATAATCAATGTGTTGTATTCAAAGTTAGTTCTGCTCAAAGTAGATTCACTGAGATTAATTAACATGACTAACTTGGGTCCATTAATTTCAATGGGTCTATTCGAAGTAGAACTTAAAAGACCTAAAACCTTTTTTGCTTGGTGCACAAAGGCACCAAGGTGAGCCTCTCTAGAAAGGACATTCCACAAAAGAGGTCATCTCCTTTAGAGCCACCCTCTGCATCTCAGATTGCAGGGGCCCTTGAAGAAGAAGGGTCTCAGCTGATGATCTCAGGGCCCAGGTAGAAACCATAGTTCAGTGGTAGAACATCTGCTTTGCATGCAGAAGATCCCAGGATCAATCCATGGCATCCCATGTTGGGTTGGGATAGATCCCTGCCAGGAACCCTGGAGAGCTACTGTCAATGTAGACAATAATGGGTTAGAAGGAATAGCAGCCAGATCCTGTATAAAGAGATCTTCCTGTGTTCCTAGGCATATCTGGCTGATTCCAGCGTCCCCTAGTTGTGAAGGCTCCATCATCATTTTCAGACCAATGGTCAATAAATAACTTTTATAGCAGCTTATTAGAATTAGTGGTGGTGGACACAGGACCTATGAACTCTTGGTTCTGCTATGCAAGAACAGAGTGCACCCGTTGTTTTTGTTTTCAGTCGCAGCCCCTGGATTACCCATTCAAGAACTGTGCCGTGGTTGGAAATGGGGGGATCCTCAAGAACTCCAGCTGTGGAGCAGAAATTGATAAATCCGACTTTGTATTTAGGTAAGAAACTCTAAACTGTGATGCGTGCAATAGCTTGCACAGGGACATAAGCACTCTGACACCAGCATCCTTATTTTTGCAGTTTTTCTTGCCCGTTTTCATAAGCCTCAGACATGGTTATTAGAAGTGCATGATTTCTACTTAAGGAAAAATTTCTGGCCACTTTGAAGAGCAGAAATGTGCTCTGAAATATGGAAGTAGCTTACACGAGCATATTTGTGGTCAGTTCCTAGTTGACATTTCTGTTCTCTTAGGGTCTGTGAGAGCTGAGGCTAATAGTAGCAAGAGAGAAGAAATTCAACACCCCCTCCCTGTTTGCTGTGTTTCAGACAAAAATGTCCCGATGATGATGATGATGATGATGATGATGAAACCTGGCAGTGGCATCTGCATTTAGCGCCACATCTAGTTTAACTCTTAGGTTTGCTTTTGTTAAGAGAATGGCTACTACGCACAGAAAGAGGGGTCTCCTGTTGCCCTGTCTCTCCCTGCCACTGTTGTGTGTGTGTAAATATCTACATCAGGATCTGCTGTCCCTATGGATCCTGCCACCTGAGGCAGTCTCCTTACCTTGCCTCATGGCTGGACTGGCCCTGTGTGTATAATATTTACAGCAGATGCATGTTGAAAAACCCATTGCAGACAATAGAACTTGCTTCCTAGTTACGTGTGCCTAGGACTGCAGCTGTAGGGACCAGACTCAAGTGACGTGTCGAAGAGATGTCTGGATGCTATAACAATGGGATGTTTGAAGTCGCTCCTAAATGGCTCTTGTAAAACTTCAGGTGTAACCTTCCCCCAACAATGGGAAGCATCAGTCAAGATGTTGGCAACAAGACAAACCTTGTGACTGTCAACCCGAGCATCATAGCACAGAAGTGAGTATGACTGCAATGTTCTTTGTGTGACTCGTGTTTAATTGCTTGATTCTCCATTAGAGAAACACATCGGCATGTCACCACTACAGCCACTGAATTGCAATTGCTTCGTTAGCGGTCCCAAGCTCCCTTTTAACTGGCAGCCTAATGCAGATTGAAAGCCCTTAAGCTTTTCGTGCTTTTGGAAAGAGCTGAAGCTTTGGTGAAAGGAATAAAGCAGCCATTTGCGATTTTGCTCCCACAAATTCTCAGCTGTGCAGCAAGAACGGTTTTACAAAAATTATAGCCACCATCTAAATCAGGGGTGACCATTGGGGTGGGGGGGGGAGTTGCACGCTAATGGTGGGGCAGGGGCAGAACGAGGGGTTGTGGGGAAATTCGATTCAGTTCCCATTTCAAGGCTAATCTACCTAATTCACATTATCCAACACACTACCGTCCTTTGAAATTCACATTTATCCAAATGTTGCAATGCTGTGCTCCAGCCAAGTAATTTTTACCAGGGTGAGGGTGTGCATAGAAATGCAAATATTAGTGAAAGTAACGTTTTGTTAGGGGAAATGGCATTGGGGGAAAAAGTGTTCATTGGCTTAAACTATGTACAAAAATATGTATATTAGGAGAAATTCACACTAAGATACACTGAATTTTCATGAGGACATGAAACAACAGTCTGTTGTTAATACATGAAGAACTGAACTTAAGACTGGAAAACGAGAAACCAAACTTCAGGTTTTTGCCCATTCTTAAGTCTGAACCTTCACTCTCTCTTTTTCTGCCACCACCATTTTCTCTCCATTGTTTCAGCCTCTCCTTTGTCTCTTTCCCCCTTTTCCAGCAGGCTGCAGCAGGTGGGACATATTGCTTTTGCAAAGGTTCTGAAATGATCACTTGCAGAGGACTTCTGCCATCCCAGATCTAAATGGCTGTCAGGTTCTGCTTCCAGAATCTGCTATCTTTCACATTCACCAAGTTATTTTAATGTGTGTGCGTTCATAGAAATTATATAAACCACTTGAGAGAGAGAAAAAGTCTCCAAGTAGCTCAGAGTACTGGCCTAGCTCACATGTGGCACTAAGCCAAACTATGTATGGTTTAACATGAACAAGCAATCATGCTAGTGCACAGTTTTTTTAAAAAAAAAACCACACCTACTTCTCCCTTGCCACACCATTGGGAGCTAAGCCATGGTTTGCTTTAGTGTTATGAATGAACCCAGACATGTGGTTTCACTCCAAGCTTGTGGTTTAGTGCTTGTGGTTACTTTGTAGGAAAGAAACCATGAGCTCAGGCACTCATGATCTATAACATAAGACAAACCATAGCTTACTTCCTAGTAGCGGAGCAGCAGCAGGACTGTGAGAGAAGTGAAGTGGCCTCATTTTTCTTACTGTGCACCACCACACTTGCTTGTTGTTGTGTTTGTTATTATTTATTAAATTTATATACTGCTAAGGCTTAGTCATGCTGGCCACATGACCCGGAAGCTGTACGCCAGCTCCCTTGGCCAATAAAGCGAGATGAGCGCCGCAACCCCAGAGTCGGCCACGACTGGACCTAATGGTCAGGGGTCCCTTTACCTTTTTAAACTATAGTTTGGCTTACCATTGCACACAATCACCACCACCATAACTCAGTACAGCAGCTAGTTTTGCCATACAAAGTGCGTTGATTAGATAATAAATAGCAAATAAACAGAAATGGGGCAACATTTAGTCTTCTTTTCCATGTTATTTACTTCCAGGGGTGGGGTGCGGGAACAGTTTGCAAATAATATGGAATTGCGCTATATTCCATGCTGTTTCTGGAAGCGGCTTTCGCATCATGTAAAAGCTCAAATATAATATGAAAATTAAGGAAACATCAGGAAAATGGAACAAAATATCATGTGAATGCAGCTAGAGTCTCACAGGACTGAACAGGGCATCGCTCCTGTTGTTTATATAGGAGGGATTTAATTCTCATTCTGTTTCCAGTGGTGAGCAGTTTATAAAATATAATAATTGACCCCACTCAATCGCACTCAGAGTATCTGTACTGATGAAAAATTTTCACATGTCTTTTCGTCTCTGCAGATATAACAAACTGAATGAAAAGAAACTCACCTTCCTGGAGAACATTGCAAGCTATGGTGAAGTTTTCCTTTTGCTCCCTGCCTTTTCCTTCAGGAGCAACACAGCAGCTTCTTTCAAAGTGCACCAAACTCTGAAAGAGTTCAGCGCAAAGCAGGAGGCCATATTTTTCTATCCCAGATATCTCAGAAATCTTGCCCAGTTCTGGAGGACTAAGGGCGTCAAAGCCTATCGGTTGTCTTCAGGCTTTATGATCATCAGTGCGGCTGTGGAACTGTGCGAGAACGTGAAGCTCTATGGCTTCTGGCCTTTCTCAAAAAGCATTGAGGGCACGCCTATCAGCCACCACTACTACGACAACCAGCTACCCAAGCCTGGCTTCCATGCAATGCCCAAAGAGTACAGCCAGATTCTCCAGCTCCATGGAAGGGGTATCCTCAAGCTGCAGTTTGGCAAATGTCTAACTGACTAGGCCAAGGTAGGTTTCTTTGTGGGAATGTCCTGCATTTCATTAAGCCAGGGGAGTCCCATGCCTCGCATTGGGGATGGGGAACCTGTGTCCTTCCAGATGTTGTTGGACTACAATTCCCATCAGCCCCAGCCAGCATGGCCAATGGTCATGTACGATGGGAGTTGCAATTCAGCAACATCTAGAGGGCTAAAGTTTCCCCACTTCAAATGTTTTAGGCAGAACATTCCAGCCTGGTCTAGATGTTCTTGCAATGATTGAGCCTGCCGTGTAACTTGCAGGGCAGCCCTATAAGGTGGCCATTTCTTGCTTTAAAAGAAAAACTGAGAGTGGCCAAAATTACATTATGTTTGATTAATCACCAGATGCCAGAGAAGCAATATGGGATTTTAAATTGAGACAAAACTGAAGTGACTTGTCTGACTGCTCATTCATCAGTGAAGTGATGCAAGCTGATTTATTCATTTGGACTTCTCTTTAACCCCTCACCCTTTTTAACCCAGAGGCAGATAAATGCCAACTGTAGTTTGTGATGCACATGTGGTACGGTTTGCTCACAAATTAATAATAGTCGTGGCGTATTTTCTTCTTTCAGTTCCAGAGTGATGATTGCTAAGAAGAGAATTTGTATGCACCGCTGCGGTTTGATGTTGGATTTGATCAAATGTCAACTTGTGAGCATTAAATTGTGCTACTATAATTCAGAAGTATTTTGCACTTCAGGATGGCAGTCTTTTCCTTTTTTTTTCTACCATAGTGGCGTGTGTGACTTTAGATTACTGTAACCTGCCCTTTTTCTTATATGGAAACAAAATTTTTACAAAACCCAGAATATCCACGAGAGAGAACAAAGCCAAATCTCAGGATGATAGCTGGCAGTTACATTTGTAAAACTATTTATTCTTTTTGTTTATGCCATCTAAGAAGCGGTCTGTCTTAGTATCTTGCAGCTATAATATGACTGCACCATTTTGCTGATCTGCAAACAATTACACGTGGTTACATCTTCAGCTGGCAGTCTGAAGCGCCGCAGCCCACAAACAGTTTTACCTCCTCATTGTTGTATCCAAAGAACTGTGCTCCAGGTCTCTTACATTTTGTCATAATGATTTCTTTTAACACGGAGAAAGGGCTTGAATACCTGCTCGAGCATCTCCAGCATAAACAAGATGTGACAGGCCAGCTAATTTATCCTTTATTCTCACCTGTGGCATCAGAGCTGGAGTTGTGGTGGGGTGGGGCTGTCTAAAACAACAAAGTGCAACAAGGAAATATAAGCAATTTTATTTCAACTTCCCCCTTTCCACTTTTCCATTTAAAGAGACACCCACACCCACTTCGTAGTTGAGCTGAAGAGGTGTGTGGAAAAAGATCTGTTTGTTGAAAGCCAGGCATCCTCCAGTCATACAGCGTATTGTTCCAGTTTTAAGAGCAAATGGGACTTGCGGGTGAGGAGAGTGAAATATTCCCCTTGCCTGTGTGAGGAGCACAAAATTCTCCCCCTTGCCTATGGCTTACCTCCTTGCAGTTTGACCTCCAAGGTGATGCTGCCTCCAACTGGACTTAAGTTCTGGAAGTCAGCCCTACTGGGAGGAAATTATGGACTACACAGATGACATAATGAAGGGAGGCAAGTTAGAAGGTAAAACAAAATTAGATTGTTTTTTTTTTCCAAATACATTTTTATTGAGGTTATACACATAACAAACATACAAACAGATACAAAAGAAAAAATTATAACAAAAAAAAAACAAAAAAAGCGTCAGGATATACAAGCCAACTTTTTCCTCTCTCTAACTATACAAAGATAGATTAATCTGGCTGTTTCACAAAACAGTAAACGATTACAAAAAAAAACAAAACACACACACGCAAAAACCACCTCCTGGACTTCCTTCCATCCTTTTGGTAAGTATCAAATATCTGCTTCCATTACGTATTTGATTTTTAATCTATAGGCCTAAATTCACACGCTGGTAGTATTGTTCTGACCCCGCCAATCACATTAAGCATTTATTCCAATATAGTTCCAGTATTTACTCCAATTTTTCAGAGATTTCTGTTCATCGTGGTCTCTTAATTTACCTGTTAATTTATCAAGCTCAGCATAATTTATCATTTTAATTTGCCAATCATTTATATTGGGGATAGTTTCCACTTTCCAATATTGTGCCAATAAAATTCTCGCTGCTGTGGTGGCATAGAGGAATATCGTTCTATCTTCTTTCTTAATATCTTTACCCGTCATTCCCAGCAAAAAGGCTTCGGGTCTTTTGGGAAAAGTGTATTTAAATATTCTTTTAAGCTCATTGTAAACATTTCCAGTAATTGAAATGATATGAAATGGAATCGGTTTACAATGATATGAAATGGAATCGGTTTACAAAATTAGATTGTTAATTGTTGGCCTATGTGTTAGGATGGGGCTGTGAGCAGGACTCTGAGGTGAGCCAGGAGCTCAGGAAGACCTTGTTGCTCAAAAGGGCTAACTGGAATAGGACACTGTCTCATGTTCCTTTCTATCTAGTTTAAGTGAACAGAGTTAGTTCAGGCCTGAGGGTGCTTCACAGAGAAACTGCCACCTGAACATCATGTTCTCGCCACACGGGGCAGCTATCCACAGACCCCATCAGCTCATGACAATTTCTGACTTACCAGCTTTCTGTCACGAAAGGTTGCTGTGGTTCCAGGCTCCATCTTGTGCACCTGTGAATCAAGGTATATTTTTCAAAAGCTACATCTGTCTCTAATTGATGCATGTTTTACAGAAGAGCTTCACACTGGGCTTCTACGTTTAAATTCTTAATGCTCATTTCATCAGACTACCTATTAGAATTAAATTATTTAAAAGCCCTGATTAAATTTTCTTCTATCAATATGAGTCAAGAGGGAATAAGGTACATAATGTTAACTAATAAAAAACCATCATATGCCCCTAGAGTAACATTTCCAGGCCATTTGTAGACCTCTGTCATCTAATAAGGAGCATGGCTTCCGAAATAACTCTGTGGGTCGAGTCTTCCCTAGGTGAGGAAAACGAGGGAGGGTTCTTTTTCACATGGACATGGACATAGCAATTTCAGAAATGGAGTCTAGTTCTATGTTGGGCTTAATTTGGGCAAAACAAGCAGAAAGCAGTCTAACCTAGCTGTGAATGGAAGTCCACTGGGGGCTTGATAAACCCAACTTTTTCCTCTGAGACCGTAAATGTTTGGCTGGGTGTCAGACATCTGGCAGGCCATAAGACAAAGGCTGGTGTCACAGGCTGTCCTCAGATTGCTGGGACACAAGTTTTGCACTCCTAACATAAAAGCTCCTAAGCTTTGAAATGGAACAGTCAGTATACACCTAATACCTGCTATCCACTATGTCAGGGGCCGAATGCTGCCTCCCAAGCCTCTTTCTCTGGCCCTGTGGATTCGCTGCAGGCCCCACCCTAGCCCTGCTTTGCATCTTCCTTGAGTGTCCTTGCCTGACTGGGATATGTTTTTGAACCATGAGATTGTCCAGGCAAATGAGTGTAGAAAAAAACTAGCTTACTGTCCAACGATAAAATTTACAAGAACTGCTCTGCCCACCTGGCAGAGTCCTCTGGCACCACCAACACTGGCTGGCATATGGCCCCCAGAAGGTTGCCTGAAAAGAATGTGGCCCTGGGATTGAAAAATGCCCACCACCCCTGCATTGCATGCTAACACACACACACTCCATACTGCACACTGCTTACATTACTGGACGTATAGTATCACCAGAAACTAGTGCTTTTTTTTCTTCTAAAAAAACAGGAGCCAATACTCACCATGTTGTTGTTACAGTACGTGCCACTGTACTGTTGTTTTTAACAGCAACAAAAAGAGGTCTGGTATTGCGTACCCTTGAGTACCCCCTGAAAAAAAAAAAGCACTGCCGGAAACTTAATTTTTAAAGTTTCTCTGCAATCGTCAGTATGGTACAGTGGGTTTAGAATGTGAGGAAATGGGTTGTTGGGACAAGATGTGTCGTCCGCATCTGACACAGGGTGTTTATCTCCCACAGACACAGAGTTGTAGAATTACAGGATTGCAGAGTTGGAAAGGATCACGAAGGTCATCTTATCCAACCCCCTGCCATGCAGGAATATTTTACTCAACACGGGGCTCAAACTTGTGACCCCGAGATTAAGAGTCTCATGCTCTTCTGACTGAGCTATTGAGCTGTGAATCCCACAGAGGGTCAACTGCTGAACAAGGTCCTTACAGGGAATCCTTATACAGACTTTACTCGCCCTTTGATGACAACAACAGGCGTCTTTCAGTTATAGTTGAAAGGTTGTCTTTAAAAGACCATTTTACGTATCTCAGTAAATATTTGGATATCCTTTCCTTTCGGCATGTGATACTATCAGGCTTCACCAACCTGGTGCCCTCTGGCTATCTTGTACTAAAGATTCAATCACATGCCAAAGTTAATGGGGATTGAAGTCTAAAACAGCCAGAGAGCAACGGGTAGCTGTAGGCTGGCCAAGATTGACGAACGTTGCATTTCGGGATATTTATACTTGAAAATTGTAGTAACTACTTGCAGCTTCTTGTCTCCTACAACTCTCACTGTATTGGGACCTCCCTTTTTCATGTTACTGTATGAACATAAGAAGAGCCTGCTGGATCAGGCCAATGGCCCATCTAGTCCAGCATCCTGTTCTCACAGTGGCCAGCCAGCTGCCAATGGGAAGCCCAAGCACAGCATCAGGGCCCAAGCACAACAGCACTCTTCAAACTTAGGAGTCCCAGCAGAGGTAGAACATAGCCATCATGGCTGGTAGCCATGGATAGTCTTCTGCTCTAGGAAATCTCCCCCATCGAAAGGTCCGGTGTTGCCAGGAGGCATTTGATGCTTTAAAATCTAAATGTGATATTATGGTCTGTTTGAAACTGTTGCTAAGCGTCTGACCGTATTAATGTATGGATAACTTCTCTTTCTGTGTGACGTATTGAGAGGAGTGCTGTGTCATACTTCTGTTTTTAATTTTATTGTACTTTGAGGTAAAGTTTTATTGTCAGCCAGATGATGTCGTCGATGCTCTGTATTGATGAAGTGCCTCAGTGCCAAAGACTGTTTGCTTTCATGTCATGGTGTATACAGTGGATGTTGCACTCATTGGATGTTGCACTAACTAGATGTGAACTGGAATATTTTTGCAATTTTATTTGGAAATTAAAAAAACAACAACGCCTTGTTATAGCCATGTCTTCCACTAGATTATACACATGCCTTCAGCCAGATCAGTAAGACTCCAGTCCTAAACACACTTACTAGACAGTAAGCTTCAAAATGGACTTAAAAAGTTAAAGGGACCCCTGACTATTAGGTCCAGTCGTGGACGGCTCTGGGGTTGCGGTGCTCATCTCGCTTTATTGGCCAAGGGAGCCGGCGTACAGCTTCCGGATCATGTGGCCAGCATGAGTAAGCCACTTCTGGCGAACCAGAGCAGTGCATGGAAACACGTTTACCTTCCCACCGGAGTGGTACCTATTTATCTACTTGCACTTTGACGTGCTTTCGAACTGCTAGTTTGGCAGGAGCAGGGACCGAGCAACGGGAGCTCACCCCATCGCGGGGATTCGAACCGCCAACCTTCTGATCGGCAAGTCCTAGGCTCTGTGGTTTAACCCACGTCCCTTCAAAACGGACTTACTTCCAAGTAAATGTGCATAGGATTGCACGGGGAAAACATACCTCACCTGGGATTTCTTCTGCTCTAGCTTTGGTGTTCTTGCACAGCTTCCATTTATTGCAATGAAACCCAAATCATGGACTTTGATGGAATCACTGGGCAGGGCCAGCCCAAGACAATGGGACACCCACACAACACACACATACCCTGCACACCCTGCTTCCTCCTCTTCCACTGCCTGGGGCAACTGGAGGTGGCCCAGGGAAGCCCTGGCATGCTGAAAGCAACAGGGAAGAAAAGAGGTTGGACAGGAGTAGGCAGCAGCGGAGGGACTGTCTCCCTCAGGGTTACTGGGTTGGTGGCAATGGCAGCCACTCCTATCCACAGCCAAAGGAGAAGTGGAATTCCTCTTTCCAGATCTGCCATCCCTTCCAGCTGCCCCAGCCTGCCGCCTGAGCTGACTGCTTTGGGTGGGCTCTGCCACTGGGTTTCTTGAAAACCTGTTTGGAAGCATCAGCCCATTGAAAGGTTTACACACCCTGATTCTGAACATTTGTGGCTCTTCCTCTCTTCAGCTTAGTCATCATAACCATGCAACCAGTAGCAAAACCAACAATGAGCACTGTAGGCCTTTGACAATGGCACATCATGTAGGGAAACACAGGCAAGATTGTGGACCTTGGACATTCAAGAAGACAGGAAGCTGCTTTACACTGACTCAGACCATTGGCACATCTGGGGCCATATTTTCTTCACTGACAGGCTGCAGCTTCCCAGGATATCAGACAAGGGTCTCTTGCTGCCCGACTTGGAAATGCCAGGACTTGAACCTGGAACCGTCTACATATAAAGCAAATGCTACTGAGCTATGGCCCTCCTCTTAATCAGTGTTCCCTAAGACTGCAGTCCTATGCATGCTTACCTACAAGTAAGCCCCTTTGGACTCATCAGGATCAGTTTCCGAGTAGACATGCATGAGATTGCTTTGTAGTCATGGATTTGTTTGGATGTGTAAATCAGGCCACTAGTCAATCCTCCTGCTTTTCTTTGATTAACTGAAGAACAAATAAGCTTAAATAATTTTTTTATGTTGGCCCAAGTTTGCATGGTTGAAACTCCATCCAGCCTCACACAGCCCTTTTGCTGCCGCCTTTACTTTTCCCATTGCATAAGTAGGGAAACAAGCCAGGAACTTGCAGTTAATAGCAGTGCAATGAGTCTTGGCCAGACAGTGAGGCAGTTTGGCTCCTCACCCACCCCGGCTGCCTGGGTTTAAGCCCCAGTGGAAAGGTGTGGATGGGGCCAATTCTGCTTTATAGGCAGAAGAGAATGCTGAGGAAAGAAGACAGAAGCAGGAAGGACTAGCTGGATGAAGTTTGTGCAGACAGTGTGAATTAGGTAAGTTCACCTTCAGATGTGAACTGAAACGATCTTCTCTTCCCCTCCAGTGACATGAAAGAGGGGGCAGCAAACTCTCTTAAGATATTGTGCTCTTATGGGGAATACCAAACGTGCCTTCCCATTCTGGGCAAACCAAGAATGGTAGCTAGTGACTTGTAAACAAGTCAGAATATGAAACCATAATTTTAAGTTGACTTGCAGATCTTTCTTGGAAGCCATGAACTCTAATTCCTGGCTCACAGGTTAATTCTTCACTGTGACTTCCAAGCTTCTTTTCTTGCTTGTATGAGGACTGAGTTGTGCAAACTAGGCCGCTGTCTCACTGAAAAATATTAAATTGTTTCCCCTGTTTGAACAGCGGGAGGGAATATTAACAGTCCTTGACAAAATTCTGCTAAGCACATCCTGAATCAAGTGAGGGAAGTAATTTTTTTACCGTGCCATCAGCACATAGGACTGTTTTTGCAGGTGACAGCTCTGATTAAAATTTGCTGGGAAATTCTCATTTGCATTGCTTAATTAATTAATGCTCTTGGTCCTAGAAATAATGAAGGGGGGGGGGAGGAATGAGAGGAGCATCTGCTTTGATTCCTTTAAAATGTTTGCTCTGTTCAGTAGCAGTCTGCCTTTTTTGTAAAAATCAAAATAAGAAAACCTAGAGGGGGAAAGTGAAGCATAATCCAGGGAACTTCCAGGACATTTGACTTTGGTTTTTTTGACCCCCATTCAACCACAAACATGCACATACACACTGCAGCACAAATCAAATCCAAGTTAATAAATAATAAAGCTTTGTTGCTGTGCTGATCTTGATTGCAATCTGCCCACAAAAGAGGCTGTTAATTTATGGAGCAAGTTGTGTAGCAGGAGTCTCTAGCCTTTTCAGACTCAGGAACCACTTTTAACCAAACATCCCTCCCTCTTTTTTGCTGTATATCTGTGTGGTGGTAGTGCTGCTTTTGCAACCATTATTATTATTATTATTATTATTATTATTATTATTATTATTATTACAGTATTATTATTATTATTATTATTATTATTATTATTATTTATCCACCCTTCACCCTAATGTCTCAGGATGGGTTGCAACATTGAAACACAGTGCTAAAAACAGCCTAAAACAACTTACAACCGCAAAAATACGTGGGTCCTAGAATATACATCTCAAATGACAACCCGGGCAGCTGTTCTAAAACAGGTGTTACATGAGAGCTAAAGGAAACCCCGGTCAGGAATCTGCTGCTAACTTTTGAACCAACAGAAGTTTCCAAGTCATCTTCAGGGACGGCCCGTTATAGAGGGCCTTGCACTGATCCAACCTGGAAGCTACTTAGATCAAGCTACCCCCAGATAATGTGTCCCAACCCAGCAGTTTAAAACCAAAGCTTTATAAGAAGGTCCCTATAAAAAGGTTTCCAACAGGGGCCAGGCAGATGTTTCTAGGCCGCTTATAAGCAGTACATGAAGGCAGTATTCTTATTTAACCCCCACCCCCAGTTGTCAACAAGTAACCGGCATATAGCCATACTGCCCCATTCTATGGTTCCCAGCAACCAGTATTCAGAAGCATACTGCCTTCCTGGTCCATTGAGGCAGAGCATAACCCCCATTGTGAACTTGTCTGATCCCTTTTTAAATCCAGCCAGTTTGATGGTCACCACTGCCTCCTGTGTAGGGACGCAGGTGGCGCTGTGGGTTAAAGCCTCAGCGCCTAGGGCTTGCCGATCGAAAGGTCGGCGGTTCGAATCCCTGCGGCGGGGTGCGCTCCTGCTGCTCGGTCCCAGCGCCTGCCAACCTAGCAGTTCGAAAGCACCTCCGGGTGCAAGTAGATAAATAGGGACCGCTTACCAGCGGGAAGGTAAACGGCGTTTCCGTGTGCGGCTCTGGCTCGCCAGAGCAGCGATGTCACGCTGGCCACGTGACCCGGAAGTGTCTCCGGACAGCGCTGGCCCCTGGCCTCTTAAGTGAGATGGGCGCACAACCCCAGAGTCTGTCAAGACTGGCCCGTACGGGCAGGGGTACCTTTACCTTTACCTTACTGCCTCCTGTATGAGCGCAAATGCATAGGGTTGGACAGTTATTTCCTCCTTGTGGAAAGGCACGCTGCAGATGAGAGAAATATTCCACTAGCTTGTCTGTACATAGAAATGTACAGTTCCATCCATGGAAAATCCACAGAAGTGGGAGGCTGTGGATTCGTAGCTTTGCTAAATTATATTTGTATTTTCCCCCATCAAAAGAAGCCATTTCATATCATTTCAATTACTGGAAATGTTTATTTGATGAGGCGCAATTTGACTGACGGCCTCATACACTCATTTGCAAATCTAAGAAACCCCCACGGAATTTGCTATTAGCCGTGTTGATATGAAATAATTGCTGAATATTCTGAAGTGCAAATGTTAGTTTCTCTGCTGCTGGTTAAGCAAGAATTGCATGGGAGCAATTGCTTGGAACAGCCACATTGGAAAGATTAAAAATAATAATGAGAAAGTTGGTTTGTGGGACAGGAGGCGAGGGAATAACTCCTCCCCGCCCCGCCCCCCCCCCGATTTTCTGTGCAGAAAGCTCTCAAAAAGGTGAGCGCATGCTCCAGATACTATATCCTCTGATGTGTATTTTTTGTTATTCTCCCCTTCCCACCAAGAAGTTTGGGGCTATACGCATGCCCTCCCATGACAATCCTGAAATATAGGGTAGGACTGAGACTGGCCCAACAGGAGAACAATGTGTCGCACAGCGGTAAATTAATCAAAGCAGAGTCTTCTTCATAAACAGAATAAAACTTTACTGAAGAAAATAAACTTCTTCATAAACAGCATAGTCAAAGAGCATACACAGAATGCTCATAATAGCTAGCTGACTCTTCAGAGGCACAGATCTTAGTTACTGATTAATTGCAGTCCTGGAGTCGCTCTGCCTGCAACAACACAACATACTGCCTGAGACACACACACACACACTCTACATGACAAACTGAGCACAGACTCTGAAGGCTGGTTACATTTATAGGGAACCCAAGATGAGTCACAAGTCACAGTGACACAGCATTTTACTGCTAACAGTTAGGCTTGAAAGATTTGTGTAGGCCACTGCCTAGGCCTTGCCTGCTTCTGCTCTCAATAACCTTTGTCTCATGATGAGGCATCTAATCATAAGCCTGCATTTTTATCAAGCTTATATTTTGATCAGGGCCTGTATCTTAAAATGAGCTTAAAGATCTTCAAATGTTTCATGCCAGGCAGAAGAGCAGCTGCCTAAGAACCTTGGCAAAATGTTTTTCCTCCTAGACAAGGGGGCCCCCTGATTTATAGCAGAAAACAATTCTCAAAGTCGTAAAAAGGGAATTACAGGCTGACAGCCAAGGTTACACTGACCCTACATATTACAGAAGATAAAAAAGCAGAGAAAAACATAATTAAGAGTGGGTAAATAGTAAAATAAAACCATGTGCCTCCCATTAAACTTGAGCCATATTTTCCTAAGGTTCAAAGGTCAAGAGCAATGGAAAAGCATCTAGCTGGCAGAAAGGAAGAGAGTATTTTGGGAAGTCTTTTTCTAAAGTTGTTTCTTTCTTAAACTGAGATCCTTTTAAGATTTCTTTTCCTTTTAAAAGGTTATTTATGTTATGTATTAAATATATTGGCTTAAATGTAATTATGCAAAGGAATTAGAAGCTAAGAAATGTTAAATCCTTATGCTAGATTCTTATTTCATATAGTTGGAAGAGATCACAGGGGCCATCAGCCACCAGCCTAGCCCCCCCCTTGCCAAGCAGGAAACATCATTAGAGCATTTGTCAGGCTTTTGTTTAGAGACCTCCAAAGGAAGGAGATCTTTCAATGATGATCCTTGACATCTGTTTAAGATAAAAATTTAAGATTAACCATCTGTTTTGGAGGGCAATAGGGCGAGGTGAGCTGGTAATTAAGGTTCCTTGTTGAGACACATGTAAGATATATTACTACTTATTTGTCATTTATAGATAGAAGAATATATAGCTTTTCGATTCCCATAAAAGGACAGAAGGAAATGGGTGTATCTTTTGTGATTGGTTCTAGCAAACAGCCAATAGGAATTTCAACGAGGCTGATTGGACAGAGGCAGCCACAGGAGGAGCAAGGGGGCTGGATTAAGGAAATATAAGTGCTGGCCAGAATGGCAGGAGGCCAGGCCAGAGCTTGGTAACCATATACCACTGTGCCTCATATTTATTTGTCTGACAAATAAATTATTATTTTAAATTCTCTATTGCTGTGTTGAATATTTCATTCCAGCTAAGCGTTAACCACAAGCAGGGTGCTACAATGACACAATGGACCCACGTGTTTACTTCCTCACATCCTCCCCAAATCACTGTGACTGGAGTGCATTGGGGGCATAATTCACATGATTAAAAATTAGACCTGCCAGTCAAAAGTCCCCCTCCCCCCTCAAGCTCTGAACATTTCCCCAGTAATCTTGGTTTCATCGCCTCACTATTTGGGGTACACCCACAACCAATAAACACACCTGTACTAATTTCTACACCACACTGTCTCTAATTCAGAGAGGGCTTTCCTATCAACCAGGAAAACACAAAGTGTTCTATGGCAAGAAAAAGGTTGCCGTGTGAACCACTTGCCGCTCACCCCCACCCCCACCCCCCGCTTCATATTTTCACTTTCCTACCCTGAGGGTAGATGGGCAACTTTTTTTTGCTGCTGTGGGCTGCCTTCCCCGGGGAGGGGGGATGTCAGGGAGCAGGAACAGGTTCAGAGCCAAAGGTGGAATAGGGTAACCCCGCTCTCACTGCCATTCCTTTCTCTCTCTCTCTCTACTTCTTCTTTCTGTCAGCATCGTCCTGAGCCAGTGTCACCAACTGGACTCATGCACTTCAACCCCGACTGGGCTAGGCGAGCTGGGTAGCACTTCCAGAGACCACCAGGTCAAAGTGCTGTGGACTCACAGCTTAAAGTTGTGAGCACCGGATTCACTTCCACAATACAGTCGTCGCACTGCAGAGTATAGCAGAGTCTGGCAGTGTATACACGACTCGGAGAAGAGCTCTGTAGAATATCTTCTTTTATTCTATAACTACAACTATAATACAAAACTATATACAGAGCTAAATAGGTCTAAGCATAAATGAATGCTGCACTGAGTGTCTGCAGCTGCTCTTAGCAGCAACCTTATCTCTACACACGATCTCTAACACTCAGTCTCTCTCTCTCTCCGACACACTGACTGACTGACTGACTGACTGATTGACTGACTGACTGACTGACTTGGTGCTGGAGCTGAGTAAGTAGAAAGCAGAACACTGCTCCTCCTCTCTGGAGAATCAGCAGACTCGTCAGGAGATTCTTGGATATGGGAGGGGTGAAATCTCCTCACTTTCTCCCACCCCACAACATACATCCCCATTTGTCCCTACTATATTTCCTCCTGATGGGCACAAACGAAAGAAGCTGCATGCTCAAAGAGTGAAAAATCATTAACGATGGAGCTTTATGTTGTGCAGTAGTGCAAGAGGGCCCCTCCGGATGGCAATAATGCAGTAAAACTTGAGAAGCATCGCAGAACAACAAATAAAGTGGAAATATGGGTGGGTGGTCCAGTATTGCATCAACGACATGTTTGCATGGCAGCTGCACATATTGACACCGGCAAAAACACAGCACATGAAGGCACTAGCTGAACCTGCATTCTTTCTCCTGTGCATAATAGCACCCCCACACACCCTAGCCTGAGTGGGGGATATGCTGCAGAATTAAGGGGGAGCTGAGACCCTGCATGGAGTAACAATTCAGTGTTTCTTCCTCCATGTTCAAGCCAAACTTCTTTGCACAGTGCCACCCCGTGGCTCTTTTGATTGCAATCACCACATCTCCTTTCCTCCGGAGAAAGAAAATGAAAAGCATACAGGAAGATGAGTTAAAAACATGACAGGACTAATACAGAGTCACTGTCAGGATTGTTGGCAATTTCTATTTTCTGATTGTCCTTGCATATGTAGGCTGTGGAAGTCAGGCTGGAACTAGGATGAAAAACGGAGTGGAATCTAATTTCTCTTCCTTCAATAGCTTTGTCTGGCTGATGCCTCTCCTCAGCGGTCTTGACTTATCAGCCACCTAGTGGCCTTTGTGCTTATTTACACTTATTTAAAACTTTTCATGCTCTTTCCCTCAATGTGAGCTCAAGGCTGCCTGCAAGGCAAAAATTCAAACAACTCCCCCCCCCCCTTTAAAAAGAGTCAATAAAGCTAACTGTCCAATGTATAATAACGGTTAAACAATCCAAGAGCAAAGTGAGGCAAAAGCAATGACGCATCAACAAATAATAAAGAAAAGCCCAAGGAAATAAAAGAGTTTCCACCTGGTTTTTAAATAATAAATCAGCCACCCCAACCTGGTGGCCTGCAGACATATTTGGATTACAGCTACTGTCATCCCTGGCCATTGGCCATGCTGATGGGCATTGCAGTCCAAAACACCTGAGGGCACCAGGTTGGGAAAGCCTGTGAAGTAGGCATTTCTGAAGTGGGCTACAAAACAGGAGGCTCAGATCAGGGTTCAAGGTGTTGTTCCATTCTTACCTGGATTTGCTCTCTTCTTGCTCCTGAAAACGATAGACCTAGAATCACATCTAGTTCTTTCTTCGGATGGACTTAAAACCTGTTTGTCCTCTGCTTTCTTGAGGGGTCCCTGCTGGTGTACCTAGGTGCTGGTCAACTGACAATGCAGAGTGCTACTAGGTGCTTGCGAGATCATTCACATCATTGTCAGCTTTGTCACATTTCTTTTCTCCAGCAATGTGTGTGCATGTGATTTGGCTTTGCAGACACTCCTGTTTGCTCTCCAACCACTGCTTTGGGAAGTGGTGTGCACATGACATCCGCCACAGTTCACATCTATCCTGTTGTTTGTGCGGCAGTCACAGGTGGCAGCCTGGGAGGGCAGCAGGAATTAGCACAACCAACACACCTTTGCAGGATGAAACAGGCCACAACCTTATTGGGCTTTATGCAACAATGGGCTTGCAATTGTATTAGTGCAAGGAATTTGACTCAGTTACAATCTGTTCTTGCTGCCAAAATGCTAATGCCACTTGGTTAGAAAGTCACTGGAGCTGGCCTGTGATTCTCCTGAGCAAGGGCCATGATGTAAATCATGGAGGGAAAGGCAAAAAAAAAAAAAAAAAAAAAAAAAAGCCCTTTGGAGGGTTGAATTCCTTTTCAACCCTGACAATCAATGACCCAAGAGTTCAGTGAAGCTCAAGCGTTGGGGGTGGGCTGGCTTTTAATCTCGGGTATATTCCCCCCGCCCGCCCCCCGCTGTGAGTGTTTTGGTACTGCCTTTCAGTGTTTTCATTGTGTTTTTTATTAGTTATTACAAACCACCCCAGAAATGTTGACTTGAAGGGCAGGATGGATATATATATATATATTTAGTATGTGTGTCTAAAGACAGGATGACTATTGGGGAGGGCTGATAAAATACAGTCAGCACTAGGAATTCTGAAAGCCAGGCTTGAAACAGAGGCCATGTTCACAGGGAGTGAATAAATACCATCCTAAATGTTAATATAATTTGCATGTTGACACCATATGAGCATTGGTCTTCAAATGCCATATTTTCCTCGCCTACCCCTTTCATATCATATCAATTTATACAAATG
Source organism: Podarcis cretensis (assembly GCF_951804945.1). Classification (NCBI taxonomy): domain Eukaryota; kingdom Metazoa; phylum Chordata; class Lepidosauria; order Squamata; family Lacertidae; genus Podarcis; species Podarcis cretensis. Next base: position 25,264,922 of record NC_137181.1, read on the forward strand.
AAATATTAATGTGTGGCATTAATGTTAATGCTGCTCAATCAGAAATAATGGCTTTGAAGATAAGAAAAGGTTGCCCGATAAGAGATGCTTAGTAAAAAAGTAATTGGAGGCTTCTATCTTTTATATAGTCACTTAGGTGGGATATTTTCAACAACGGGAAAATAGAAAAAGATGGGAGTGTGTTCTCCCAGCTACATTCAATCTAGTCTAGCTTGTTTGTTTAAAATGAATGGGTGTCACTAAGAAAAACAGGGATATAGACATAATTTCAGTGCAGCTTCATTTTCATTGTAAGCACATCTGGAATCTTTTTTTAAAGGGCATAGTAAAAACAAAATGGATTTATAATGCTAAATGCCTATAGTAATGGTTATAATAACTAAGCAGCAAGACCCAACAACCTTTTGTTCTCACACTGTTCTAAATAACAGTTCTTAAAGGAAAAAAATTTGAAAGGCATTGCATCAACTGCCCACCTGTTCTCAAGCTATCATTAAGAGCTTTCGCTCCATAATAAACAGAAAGAGGGGTATTTATAATTTTTAAAGGCCTGCTCACCCATGCTCTCGAAGGCTGGGGTAAGCCACATGATCACCCAACAAATGATTATATTAATTTACTCTGCTAACATTACCAGAGGCTTGACTTGCGTGAGACGAACTAGCAATTGGCTGTGTGGTCCCTACAGGGCCAAAGTCTGCTGGGAGGGAACAAGGGCCTAAGCCTTGTTCTCTGCCAGTCATGCTGGCACCACAAGCCCATCAGGGAAATAATTTGTGCTATGCAGACAAAGCAGATGTGAGCAAAACAAGTGCTCAGCTGCAAGAGCAAATGAATGGAAGCTAAACCAGCCATGAATACTGGCACGCAACACACACACACACAGAGGTCAATGTGGTATAATGGCAGGAGTGTTGGGACTATGAGCTGGGAGACCAGGGTTCAAACCCCCAATCAGCCATGAAGCTCCATGTATGGCCTGGGACCAGTCCTACCTCACAGGGTTGTTGATATTTTTTAATTCATGAAGTTTATATACCTCTTGGTGGTAGGAAAAAACCTCAAAGCAGTTGTGAGGAGAAAAGGAGGCAGGGAGAACCATATGCATCACCTCGAGCTGCTCCTAAAATAAACCCATTCACGTGTCCCTGTTAAATTAGTACATAAAGTGGCATGAATGGTTGCCTGCAAGTTTGCTCAATTTGAAACTGCACATAACAAGATATACAGGAAGCCTGGCACTACGTATATGTACATATGTGCTCTGTTTACTCCAGTCAATGAGACAAATGGTGATTTGTGGCACTCTCACGTTCCTGAGTCAAATTGTGCTGTTTACTAGACATGGGAAGGCAGGTCAGGGAGCTGCAATGAGATAAAGAGCCTTACTGGTTTTCACCCCATACCAATGAGGGCTAAATGAGTGCACCTGAGCAACAACAAAAGCAGTCTATTTTAAAAAAGACTAGAGAATAATATGCATCCCATACCCACACTGTGGAACAGGCACCATTCAATAGATGGTTTGTAACATCAAGCACATTCCATGCATGTTACCATTGCAGCTAGTGATGTCAAAATTGGTGAGGCCATAAACTTCTGCCCCAAGCACTGGCTTATAATCAAATTGACCAATGCCTCTTCCCTTCCCCAAAAGTTCACCAGAAACAGTGGCAATGGCAAGACCTATTTGCCTTCACAGGCTCTGGAATGACATGGCATTATTTTAGGCACCTGTGGGGAAAAAAGTAGCTTGCAGGACACCCAAAATCTGATAGATAATAAATGTTTCTTGGGCCACTGCTGTTGCATATCTAACGCAAGGGGTGCAAAACTCTCGTAGCTACCTTTCTTAGGCATCTCCAAAGGCACTGCTGCCAGGTAGGGTTGGGGGCAAGAGAAGATGCTCAGATCAGCTTATGGGAAGCACAATAGGGTCTGGTTTTTTTTAATGACTTCAGGTGAGTGCAAAAAAAGAACTTCACAGCTTTGGGGAAGGAATACCTTACTATCAGTTCAGCCCAGTATAAAAGCTGATCTGAAGGGAGTGTGTGTCTTGGTCACTAGGGGCAACTAGTGAGGGGGGGGGCACGGTCCACTTGCAGAGCAGATGGTTTGCATGCAAAAGGCTGCAGAGGTTGGTTCAATCCTATGTCTCTCCTTGTAGTGCTAAGACAGACAAGCTGTCTCAAATGCTAGAGAGTCACTGCCAGTCTGTGTAGAGTAGGGGTGGGGAGCCTGCGACTCTCCAAATGTTTCCAGGGCTGATGAGAGTTGAAAAACATCAGCAATGTCACAAGTTTTCCATCAATACCAGCCTAAATTGACCAGTGGTCTGATGTGGTATGAAGAAGCTTCCTATGAGAGACACCTTTTTCCTATATTAAAACAAATATCACAATGAGGGTGCTGGAAAAGGAATAGTCATGTATTTATACTCCAAGGAAAATATATTTATCCCCTCAATAGTGTATAATTACTGTGTAAGAGCTAATATTGACAGACATCAAGTTTCAAAGAGCAGGTGTAGATGTGTGCGTGCGTGTTTTCCATTAAAAAAAAATCCTGGAAGCATTTCTTGCTGCTACAATGAAAGTAGATCTACGATTGTTGCTAAAAACTTGCTGCAAATTAAGAAGACATGAGAAAGCAATTTCCCAAATGTTTATTGAAGCAGTGAGAGGTTGCTCATCATACTGTGCTGAAAAAGCAGTTTTATTCAATTCAGAAACTTAAAAAAAACAACAGTATTGCAGCACAAGATAGTGCTATCTGAACTAGACTCCCTTTTTTTAAAGCTCTTCTAACCCATCAAGAGAGTCAGTTTTGCATGATCTAAGACCTATATCTTCTAGCATAACCACCTTGCGCTCTTGGAAAAAACTGCAGAAAGGCACTTGAAAAGCTGTTTCTCTTTTTTTAGTTTTGCTGGTAAGGGTTCATTTCGGCACAAGGAAGATGTGCTGTTCTCTTCTTCACTCCAGTTCATCATGGTGAGAAGTTTCATTGATAACCTATTAAGACAAGTATCGTAAAGCATTAGAAGGGTATTTAATTGTCAATTGATCTCAGCTCCTAAAGCTTTCACAGGGAAGCTTAACTGCTGCTTGAAATATTTTCCACTTGAAGCTAGTGACTAGGAATCTTGCACAAACACCACTATCTGGCTTGCCACATGGTCCACAGATTGTATAGGCAGCAAAGGGAAGGTGCAACTCAACAGGCTGGTGCAACACTGCGCCCACCTCCCCTCGTCCTCCCCTCTGATACCTCAAAGCATATGGAGGGACACCAGAAAGTCTTCCCAGCTTCCCACCACCTGCTCAAGATATCTACTTGGGAGCCAAGGGGGTGTGTGGAGGGGGGAGTTTAAAAGCAAGGCAACTCAGCAATTTAGAGACAGCTGGCCTTCTGTCACCACATGCTTAAACCTGCCCAAGACATCCAACAAACGCAGAGCAGTCCTTGGAATTGCTATACCACACAGCATTTGAAGCACAGCATTCAATGGAAAAATTATTCACATTGTGGAGGTTTTGAACAGAGACAGCAGCCTGACTTAAGGGCTCAGAAACCAGGGCTAGATAGGCTTGTTGATGACTTTTGGATGGAATTCTAGGCTTAACCTGGAATCCTTGTAGAACTGAGTCCCATTCATGCAAGTTTTCATGCCCCGTCACCAGTATCTATCCCTCCCACCGTTCCAATGAAACAACAGCAAACGCAGGATCTAGATCCTTCACAAATTTGGAGGTAGACACTCGACTTTCATTAAGCATCCTGGGCATAAAAGGTTGACTATTTCAACGGTCTTTGTGTGTGCACGCACACAGCCAGTCCAGAAGAGAGGAAAGGTTACCCCCATAATATATTCCAATATGCTAAAGTAGTATGTTCCACACCCCTAGAAGATACGTTTAACAGCATAAATGTAAATATGTATGTACATATATATAACCCCACATCTGTAATTGTAGCACTCACTTGTCCATCTCTAGTTTCAACAGTCTTGATAAGAAGTGTTCTCTTGGAGTGGGTGTCTATTGGGATAGACTCAAGGTTTGTTTCTGTAGATAAGAATAGCACAGTTAGAACTCTGTAGAGAATTCTCACTCATGTTATAAAGATACCACAGCAATGCTGATCTTGGAGCTTGGGTAATATTGCTATGCAAAACCAATGTGATATCAGGCCTTTTGAAAGCTCTCCGTTTAGGTTACCAACAAAACAATGTTTGAAAAAGCAAACAGCAAAGTCAGCCCTATGTCAGGATCATCCACACCCACCCACTGGCAAAAGGCAGGACCACCCAGACCCAGAGAAGGACACTTCAACAATTCTAGTCCCAGATTACACATCTGATGCAAGGTGGGCATTGCAACAAGGACTCAAGAGTGCATCAAGGGAAGTCCAGACCCTTTACATACATCAGATGCCAAAACCAAGACCTTCTATTGCCAAGTTAAACTCAATCTTAGTACTATTTATATAAAAATTATTAATACACCAAGGACGTCCAGCTACCAGATATAGATGGCAGTTGCTTACCTCTCAGGTTCAGGGAAGCAAAAGTCGGAATGGGCATTGTGATTCTGAAAAAAGAAAACAGAAGTCATATTTAGATGCAGCGGCTGAGACTGTTTTCAGATATGCCTGCTGAGGGTCCACCGGATGAATCTAGTACCTGCTCTCTTCTCCCTCCAGCAGTTTCCTGTAAGTGGCAATCTCAATATCAAGAGCCATCTTTACATTCAGCAGCTCTTGGTACTCGCGCAGATGGCGAGCCATTTCTTCCTTCATGTTTTGGATCTCATCCTGGAGTCGGGCAATGTTGTCTTGGTAGTTAGCAGCTTCAAGATTAAAGTTCTCCTCCATCTCACGCATCTGGCGTTCCAGGGATTCGTTCTGGAGAGATTTTACAAAAAGCATACACTGAGGCTTCAAGCGATAGCATTCAGTTCATGGGTAAAATGGTGAAATCAATAGGTTGTATCCAAGCAAGTGGACCCGAGTTAATAACGTCTATTAATTTCAATGAGTTTATACTCCAGTAGGATTAAAGCGGAACAAAACCCAATGGCTCAATTCATCCCTGGCCATTAAGCAATGCTGCCCAGGGCTGATTCAAGTTTACATATGTAAAAACGTATTTTTTAATCCAGAAACATCTGGAAGACCACATGTCTGCCAGCCCTGGTGTAGACAATCCTGAGTGAGATACAACTGTCTGCCTCAGTGTTAAGGCAGATTTATATGTTCCCAAGTGTAAACAAGGAAGATAGAAGCCTCCTTCACTTGCTACAAGAATGTGCAGAATGGACTCAGAGTTGTAAGATTAGATTCATTTTACCAGTGCAGAACATTTTGTAAAGACAACAGCTCAGCAGCAGATCACATGCATAACGAGGCTGTACATTCAATCCCTAGAATCTCCAATTGAAAGAATTTTTAGGGTAGCCTGAGATCTTGGCCCTAGTTTTATCACCAGCTTGAGATCAGAGACAGAGGTGAACCACAGGCTTATTTTCATGTCAGGAAGCCCAGCCAGATGTGCAGGGTATAAATAATAAATTGTTGTTGTTAGGGCATATGCCAACTTTATTGTTTGAAAGGTCTCTTTTCCAAACATGTAATATTTAAGTTGCGCTATTCCGAAAGAATGGCTGAGAAATGCAGACCTAAACCTACTTTTCTTCTTAAAAAACCACCACCACCTGCCAAAGCCTTCCCCTCCAAGCATCATCTTTCACTTACAGTTCCTTTAAGTGCATCCACTTCACAGGTGAGACTCTGAATTTGCCTGCGGTACTCATTCGCTTCTTGTTTGGCCTGGCGCAGGGCATCATTGTTCCGGGAGGCTGCTTCAGACAGATCTGCAAACTAACAACCACACCAAGGTTAACTAGATGAACTTTTTCAAGAGCCCACCTTTTAGCTAAGACACATATTAAGGACTGGGAGAATTAAACTCCAAAAGGGCATGATTGAGGAGCAGACCTCAGCTGATTCGCACCTTACAGGACAAGTCAATTTGGGTGGGCTAGGCCTCTGCGTCATGAAGACTTGCATGCTATAACCCTGTCTTTTTTAACGGGCTCGTTTCACAATTGCAACGTGACCTCCCAATATATGTGTCTGTGAGACATTTGTTTACCATGCAGAGAAGTCCCTACAGAATTCCAACTGCTTTTAACAACAGAACCAAACCCATCTGCAGCTTGCCAGATGCTCCTTAGCAACAGGACACAATACTTTTTTTAAAAAACAAACCAGAATGTTACTGGCCTGCAACTATCCCTTCAAGACACATCAAGGTACAAAGAGACACACAATCCTGTCACAGGATTCTAGTTTTATGGGGAATTCCATATTTTTCCCTGTAGACTAGGGGTTTTTTAACCAAAAAATTAGGTTTAAAATTGGGGCTCTTCTTATACACGGGTAGAGCTCAGGGGTGTTTTCTTAATTTGGAGTCCCCCAGAATAGGGGGCATCTTATACACAGAAAAAATACGGTATATTCTTAGAAACACTGAACTTTCAATGCTGCACCTACATTTTCTCAACTTTTACATGTTATTAAGAGCCACTTATCAAGGAACACCAGGAACCACCCTTATTTTAAAATATAAATTAATTTAAAATATAAATTAAGAAAATTCATATAACACTTATTTAACAGAAAATCTCTAAGAGGCTAAACCCAAGCAACATTTTTTTAACCAAAATATAAATAAAATCAGTGATTCTAACACAGATATAATGTGTGTGTTTTCATGGTCCACCCTATTCCTGCAATTGTATTCTGTCTTAACTGATTTTAATTCTGAATTTTGAATTGTTGTAACCCACCCTGGGACCTGCTGGTTAAGGGTAGGCAACAAATAAGAATTATAAGAAGAATTCTAATGATAAGAAGCTAAAACAGCATCCCTGGGCAGACTTGCCAAGTTCATGTGTTCACCCAGTTCAGTTCCGGCACGGTTTCTGAAGTTGTGTGTTGTGTTACTTGGAGACTATAAGTTGTTTCTTAACTGTTTCTGGTATTCTCTTTGGGGCACTGGAGGTTGGGAAGAGAAGAGTGTACACCTTATGTAGCCTGAGCTGAATGTAGCTTGTAAGTGTCCCTCTCTTAAAACGAGAGTGAAATGCTCTCATTACTAATTATGATTTATTTTTAATGGATTGCTTTTAATGGTCTCATTTTATTAAATAAGTAAGCCACCTCTCAGAATCCTTTTTGTGACAGAAAGCGTGGGACATAAATCTTCTAACATACACACAAGTTTTATTTTATTTTTAAAAGAAATCTGCAGTATACCGCCATTTTGAGGCAGTGCTTTCTGTAGTATCAAGGCCTACAGTAGATCCCTAATAGTTCCATGACCCTCACGTTCAGACAACTAAGATGAGCACTCTGCATCCGAATGACAAAATATAGAACTGCTGAACTAAAGTCTATTTTATTTTATCCTATAATTGAAATATAGTATATAGGGGGCGGTGATAGTCAGGCAATTTGCTTACTTTGGATTTGTACCACTCTTCAGCTTCCTGGAGGTTCTTAGCAGCAACACTTTCGTACTGTTGACGCACATCGCGCAGGGCAGCAGTGAGATCAGGTTTGGCAACATCCACATCGATCTGGATATGTTGTTCCTGGATCTGGGCCTGAAGCTCACGGATTTCCTTCAAGGGAAAAAAAAAGATGACATTCCATACATTGAACATTTTTACCAATGCAATTCATTTCCCCCCTAAGGAATCACATTGAAAAGCTGGTGGGAGTTCAAAAATTACCTCATCATGGAGCTTCTTTAAGAAGATAATCTCTTCTTGCAGAGATTCAACTTTGCGTTCAAGATCCAGGCGGTTCAAGGAGGCATTGTCAACATCCTGAGGGAGGAACAGCAGGGGGAAAGGGTGTCAGAAACATTCATAAGCTAACTGGGAGAATGTTGTAATATGGGGCAAAAATGTCTGCAATGAACAAACTACTGTCTAAATAAGGAGCGGCTTGATTTCACTTCCTTCCTTCAGCAATTGAGGTGGAGGTTTGACATTTCTCCATGGAAAATTGTCTACAGCACAGAATCTGACCAAAGCTCTCCACAGCTATATTTTTTCTGCATACAATTTTCCATTTTGAGAAAGTCATTGTTTCGTAACATTAATTAATGATCAACGAAGTCTAGTCAAATCTGAAACTGCAATCACTTTTTCTAGGGAGCTATCTTCAGAAAGGCTGCACAGCTTTCAGTCAAAAGAGGGGGGAGTATAAATCTTATTGGCACCTTCAATTGTTTTATTAATTAAAAAAAATACTATTGTCATGTCATGTCTTGATCATTCCATTATCAGTAATTTCCAATAAAATGTTTGATTATAATATTTTAAGTACAGCAAGTGCACTTTATTGAATTCCCTAACTCTAATTCAGTATTTCAGTTCAACTATTTTTGGCTACTGAAAAAAACTTTAAAGTTAGTATGACATACTTTTAGTTTGGCGTATGAATACCAGTTTGAAACATGCAGAATCAGATCAATATGGAGTAGCAGAAATTTTCCAGTATTTTTTCTGGAAAGCCAGCATCACTGTATCTAGGTGATGTCAACTTAGACTAAACATATTTGACCACCAGAAAAAAAAAAGTTTAGTTTAGATAGAAGTTGTATGCAGTCCAAGATAAAATGAATGGTGTGGCAAGTTTTTGTGTGGTTAAAGTAACCTATTTACACACTAAATTCATTGCAACAGGATCAAAGGCATACAAGTACTTTAGGAACTTTAGGATATTATGTCAGATAAGTTATTTGAAATATTAATGCACCTGAAACAAGCTACTAATGAATGCCCATAAACTTTATCATTCCATTCCATTCCATTTAGGACAGCAGGTTTGTTACACAAAAGAGATAGTTGGTGTCATTTAAGACTCCAGGCAAAGGATTAGTTGGAGAAGGATGGCAAAATACAGTAGGGCTCAGCCACAACAGAAAAGCAGATAATGTTTTGTTGTGTGTACTTGGCAGTAAGCAAAAGAGATTAGAGCTCATCTCAGAATCTACTTTTGTTTTCTCTGCAACTGTGCAAAGCTGCCAGTTATTTCACACAGGAACTGAGCAATGCCATTTCAGAAGTCAGATTTCATGCCTGAAAGCTCACTGCTTATCCCAGACAAGTGTGAGCCCATGGCAAGAATTCATATTCTCCTCTCAAGGCACCTGTTGCAAGTATAGCTGAAAATGAACACGCTCGGTCCATTGAAAGCTAATGCAGATTGCTCCAGATGCACCAGGCTAGTGTTTGTGGCCCACTCTCCCCTCAAAACTTTGAAAAACAACACCTTTAGGCAAAGAGTGAAAGACTACCATTGCCGGAAGATGTTTCTGGAGTGTTGTAAGTGGTCAAGCAAACTGTTATTTATTTTACTGTTAAAAGGGGGAGATGTTCTTGTGCGATTTTCAGTCTCAGGTGCTAAAGCAGGAGTAGTCAATGTGCTCCCTTCCAGATGTTGCTGTACTCCCAGCTCCCACCAGCCCAATTGTCAGTGCAGTACCATCTGGAGAGTACCACATTGGCTACCCCCATGCTAAAGTAACTTCGCAGGACAGGGGTATTGCAGATTTTTATCTGAGAGTCTAGGAAAGCAACACAAGCTCAGGCAGCAAAAGTATTAGCCCAGTTGTGGCTAGCACTAAAAAAAAAAAAAATCCACATGCAAGTGTAACCAGAGTGCACTCTTGCAACTTGATTTGAGATGACAGTCTGGGCTTGAAGTATTGGGGAAGGAGTTCCTTTGAATCCAATAAGCAACAGGTGCTGGCTCTCAGTGGAACACAATTATGGAGAAAGCAAAGAACTATGAAGGAAACTTAGAGGGCATGTTCATGTAGACTGCAGAGAAGGGCCAGAGAAGGGCCAGCTTTAGCTCTGGTGTTGCACCTTCAACAACCACATGGTTCACTCTGCCTGTAGAAGAACGCATGTGCAGCTGCAAGCCTGGCACACTGCATGGAGCTCCTTGCACACTGGGCTTTTTTCTACATGTGGAGCATGCCATTGTTGGGGGAGGTGACACAATTTGGGGTGAGGGAAAGGTAAAAGCAGAGTCCCGCTCTATGTAACTCTGCTTTACTTACTCAAGTTAACATGTGCAAAAGGCTAAGAACTCAACTGTATATATATACATATAGAGATGCATTATGTTGAAACAGGTCACTAGCCAATAGATGCTGGTTAGGAACAAAGCGTTGCTGAGTAATGGAGAGTTGAGGTTTTATGCCTAAAGACAATGGCTGGGGTGGGGAGTCCCTGGATGCTTCAGAGGTTGCAAGATCACGACTCCCATCATTGCCTGAACACTGGCTATGCTGGCTAGGGCTGATGGGAGTTGAGGAATCCTACAACAGCTGGAGAGGCCATTGGTTCCTCACCCATTTTAGAGGAATGCCCTGAGACATTTATGGAATATTAGAGCTTTGCCCCCCACCCTCCAGCTTCAGGGATTTAGCATTTTCCTTCCCCATGTTTCAGCCTAGGGGAACGAAGCTTATCCTTCCTAAGCTCTTTCCAGCAGGACACCCTCATCTCTTTCAAGTCTCACTTTACAGACTTCAAAGACAGTTTGCTGAACACACCCATTGTGAGATGCTATTTCATTCTGAGCAAAATTATGGGGAGGGAAGCTTGACACCACACACACACACACACTTCACAGCCTTAAACCCCTATATTTGGGAGGTCACAATCAAATTTGGGATCCATAGTAAATTAAACTTGTAAAGGTATCTGGCAACTTCACTGCTGCAAAGAGTTGTGGCAGTTAGGCTATTTGGATGTGTGTGCTGGTTCTTCCATGGCCTCCATCTGTCAATCATGCACAGTAAAATGAGGAAGCAATTCTTACAGGCAGACCAGCCTGAGTATGTGAAGCTCTTATATCAAGTCAAGCTAGCCCAGTGAACTCCAGCAGAGTTGTTTTAGGCCTGCTGCCAAAGAGCTTATCAATTGACAGGACCCTTCTGTCTAGGACAAGCTATGACCCAAGTCAAATGCCCCCTAAATGCGTGAGCAAAGTATATTTCATTCTACCTCTCTACAACACTGGTTTCTCTCTTCCTTCCCACAAGGTGTCCTAAGCATACTGGGAGATAGCTAGGAAGGTGGAAGTGGGGAATCAGCCTAGGGGCTTCCAAAAGCGAATGCCTAGCCTAATGTTAAGGATTTTAATGATTTCACCACCCTAAGTACCGTATTTTTTGCTCTATAAGACTCACTTTTTCCCTCCTAAAAAGTAAGGGGAAATGTGTGTGCGTCTTATGGAGTGAATGCAGGCTGCGCAGCTATCACAGAAGCCAGAACAGCAAGAGGGATTGCTGCTTTCACTGCGCAGCAATCCGTCTTGCTGTTCTAGCTTCTGAGATTCAGAATATTTTTTTCTTGTTTTCCTCCTCCAAACTAGGTGCGTCTTGTGGTCTGCTGCGTCTTATAGAGCGAAAAATGTGGTAGTTTTGTTCCAAGATCCTGCTTTTTCTCTTTCAAATGCCTAAGCTATACAGTGGTATTGTACCACATGTATCATCTCGCCAGCAAAATGCATGCAGCTTCCTACATGGTGTTTTACCAGATTGTATCCAAAGGTTCACTTCATTACATCATCTGTGCATGACCATCTCTTATCATATTCTTCCATGTGCTCAAGAATGCTAGAACATCGCCAGTGTGCTTTAGGTTTACAGTATGGCAGAGATAAAAGTAAAAACAGAATAAGCTCCTAAATGTTGCATCTGTATTATGGGTCTGGGCTAAATAATCCTCAATCAACATTGCACACACATGAGGAAAGAGGACACAACACCATTGTGCATTGTTCCCTTTATTTATAGCTCCCCCAGTCACGTGGCTCGTGTAGGATAGATCAAGAGCCCCAGCAAAGCAAGGGAAATGAGTCAGGAAGATTCAGTATTTGGTAATTTTTTTCTGCCTGAGTGGAAGTCTTGAAGAATACCCACAAGACAGATGTGGTCGTAGCAATATGCTATGTTATCCCATAAGTCACCCTTCTTGGATTCCCCACACTCAGCGGAAGACAACCATGCAAATGGAACTATCAGGCCAAGCACAAAGGAGCTCTGAGCTACTGCAGTACTAGACATATCCAAAGAGACTACCAAGACTCAGTTTAGGGTTACTCTGGGGGCTCACACCAGTAACTGTAGAAGACAACTCTGCAAGCCACATGTCTCATTCATGCTTGTGCACCCAGCTATCTCAAATTTCACCTTCCTCTTCTTTTACTTGAAAGTCTCAAACCAAATGCGCTATCCTACTTCAACTCTAAAGTAATTCCCACAGGATTCAATGGGCTTACTACAAGGTTGCGTATAGGAGTATGGGCTAAAGATGTTTCTTCCACAAACTGAGAATCTGGCTCAAAAAAGGGGGGGGGGATATAGTCAGCAAAGCTGCAAACATTTTTATTTTAAGTTAATTGAAAAATGCAACTTATTTCATGAATTTTGCCCAAACTCAGACTCTCACTGTCTTATGGAGATGGCTTTACTTAAAAGGATCCGTTTCCATCTCACATTCTTATTTGAAATTGAGGTTTGAAAATTAGTTATTGTATTTAAAATTAGCACACAGAGAACTTAAGGCAGAAAAGCTTCATTTTTCAAAGCAAAATGGCTAAGGTTTGAAAGGCTCCAAATGTTATTTACTTCAAATGTCCAGTGAACCAGTCTAGTGGGACAGGAAGGAATGTCTGAAGCATTAATTATTATGCAGTCCTAAATTAACATCCTTGTTGATTTTAGGTCGGTCTTCATGTCAGCAATATAATTAGTGGACAATCTTGTTCAATAATCAGTTAGAGACTGGACCAGCTGAAGTGGCCAATGCTTTAAATTATGGGTTTCTAAATATGCTTGCATCATTACACATCCAGCAAGAATGCAGCCTGCCATAAGCACCCCAGAACACAAAGGCTCCTATTATTTCAATCTGCTGCCACCACAGTCGCTGTTAATGCCTGCATCGGCATTCCATAGTGAATCCCATAGAAACCATTAATACCTTTCAGCCAAGCGAACAGATGGCTCCTTTTCACCCTTACCAATCTGAAAAACCGATTCCACAGAGCTTCTCTGGGTAACAGGCTAGACGTTGATAAAACAGAAACAATTCTTGGCCCCTGCAAGAGCGCTATGTGCTTGTAAGTGCCTCTGCTAAATCCAAGCACAGCTCAAAAAGCTGGACACAGCTGGTGTTAACATAGTGCCTGAAAAGCATGACCAGCAAGTTTTGTTATAAAGTTTCTCCGCCACAAACTTACTACTTGGCCTTTGGCAATATGCTATCCTTTCATCTTCAGCATCTGAATGCAACAATGCTGTTATATGACAATGTGTCTAGATCAAGGTTAGCCAATATTGGTTCCATCTAGATGTTGTCAGACTACAACTCCCATCAGTCCCAGCCAACATGGCCAATGGTTGGGGGAAATTGGTTTAGGTCAACATCATCATGGTGGCTACCCCAGTATAGATCTTCATAGCTACTAGTCATCATGGCTAGATGAAAACTCCAGGAACAGAGGCTGTGTGCATCAGACTATAAGTTGCTGGGGAGCAACCAAGGTAGCCAGCTTCCCAGAGGAAAGCCACTGTGCAAAAGCAGAAAGCTGGTCTAGATTGACCTTTGGGTTTGATTGAGCTGGGCTCTTATGATCTTAACATTTCAATACTGCTCAAAAATGCAGAAATACTGTTTCGTACGAGTCAAAACACAATGGAAGTGCAAGAACTACTAAGGCAAATTAGGGGGAAAATGAATTTGTACCGAAGAACCAGAACACTCCCATTATCCATTTTCAACCACCAGGTGGCTTTCTGTTCCGCTTCTTACTTGTAAGCGTTTAAGCACTAGAATTTAACAAACACTTAAAAACTTTCACAGGGTGGGGGGGGGGGATGTATGAAATTACAAACCTGTCTGAAAGATTGCAGGTTGTTCTCAGCTTCTTCCCTCTGAAGCATCTCATCTTGAAGTCTGGAAAAATTAAATGACCCATTCAAAGAAATGAAAAAAGCTGACCAAGTGAAGTTCAGATTTGATGGACAGTCAGCCACACCCATGAGGGAAAGAGAAGCAAAAGGGGGGAGAGTGTGGGAGGGGGAGGTCTTCCACACAAAAGCACCCCATGCCTCCATTTGTGTGGCTCCGTTTTCATTACAGTGTGACCAGACTTGGAGCAGAACTCTTGCAGAAGCAGCAGCGTTAAATCCAACAATAAACATAAGACCAGCAAAAAAAGGGGGAGGGGGGGAAGGCTACCCCACATTAAACTAGCTCAGTGGGAGGGAGAGCTGACCTACAATTGTGGATTGTTTGCCTAACACATTTTGTTAAAACTGGAGGTTTGCAGCAGCTCCCCAAACCATAAATTCAAACTTAGCCCTGATCTAGACCTTATAATTCTAATACCAACGTGGAAAATTACCAGGCACTTGCAACCATGCAACTTTGGAAAGTACCAGCATAAACTGATTCAACAATGAGTAGAGTAACAGTGCAATCCAATCTATGTAACTTTACACAGAAGTAAGTCTGTGAGGAATTGCAGGCTTGCACCGCAATCCTCTACAAGTTTACTCAGAAGAAATTCCCACCCAGTGCAATGGGCCTTGCTTCTAGCAAAAAATGCAAATTGAAGCCAAAGTAAAGTCTATTGAACTGGGTGGGGCTAGCAGCCCAATTCTATGCGCACTTACATGGGAGTAAACTACACCTCTCAATGTTCATTTGCAAGTAATTCCCCTTTAATGGAATCGCCCTCCTAGAGCATCAGAGTAAAACAAGAATGGAACTTCATCCCTTGTTCTTTGTGCTGCAGAGTGTGAATAACGGGACCCACCACACTGCAGATTCTTAGGACAAAGGCGCTTGCCCAGCTGCCTCTTCAGTGCCTCCAGCCAGCGCAGGCTCAGCTGTGGAAAAGTTTTCTGAACTTTTTCACATGACGAGTCCTTCATGCGATTCACAAAGTGAATGTGATCATTCTGAACCAGCCCACGTGACTGAATTCACAAGCTTTCTGAATCAAAGGAATGAATGAACGCTCAGACTTTTATATTTGCTTAGCGCTGGTGCGACAACTTCATTCCTAAGGGGAGAGGGATGGATGGAGACAAGCAGAACGAGGGCTGTAACCTGAATGGGGAAGTGTTAACCATCCAATCAATCAATCAATCAATCAGTCAGTCAATCTCCTGGCTGCATTCGCACAAATTTGCAGGCATTTTGAAACGAGACGCACATTTCCTTTGTTTGCAAAGGATGCGCGCGCGCCATCACAGACGGAACCACTACTAGGAGAGCAGGAAGTCTGGCAGGGCAAGCCGCTACTCAAACCCCAAGTCCCATTGGGGCCAATGTAGTTTACTCAACCAGCCCAGCCCCAGATGGCCCGGACCCCCCCCCCGCCCCGTCCAGTGGACCCGCGCCTTACTTTTCCCGCAGGCGCATGATGTCTTCGGCCAAGTTGTCGCGGTCCACCTCCACGCGGGCCTTGTCATTGGTGAGCTGGTCCACCTGCCGGCGCAGCTCGCGCATCTCCTCCTCGTAGAGGTCGCCCAGGCGGGACGTGCCTTTGCCCTTCAGCTGCTCGAGCTCGGCCAGCAGGATCTTGTTCTGCTGCTCGAGGAAGCGCACCTTGTCGATGTAGTTGGCGAAGCGGTCGTTGAGCTCCTGCAGCTCGGCTTTCTCGTTGGTGCGGTTGGCCTTGAACTCCGTGTTGATGGCGTCGGCCAGAGAGAAGTCCACGCCGCCATCGACGCCCAGCATCCGCATCGGCGGCAGGCTGCTCCGCAGGCGCACGGCCTTGGAGGCGTAGAGCCCGCCGCCGCCGGGCGCCGACGACACCAGGCGGACGCTGCTGGGCCGGGCGCTGCCCAGCGAGTAGCGGCTCGACGACGTCACGTAGCGGCTGCTGCTCGAAGAGCTGGGCCGCCCGCCCGCCCCGCCGAACATGCGGCGGTAGGAACTCCGGCTGCTGCTGGTGGTACTCATGGTTGTAATCCCAGAAGAGGAAGGTGGGCAATCCCGGGGAGAGAGCGCGAGAGAGCAGCGCCGTCGAGCAGCGGGAGGAAGAGGCGCGGGAGAGCGGCCGAGCGGGATCCGCGCGCCTCTTATACGCCAGTCACGCCCTCCCGCCCCGTCCAACAAAAGCCAAGCCCCGCCCCGCGCGGCGGCCAACCGCTGCCCGACGGGGTCCCCCGGGACGGGCGGGGCGGGGCTGGTCCCCCACAATCCCAGCAAGAAAAGCAGAAGCAAAGGCTCTTCCTGCTCAAGGGGAGGGAGGGGATGATTAATAGGGGAGAAAAGCCACGACCGGGGGGGGGGGAGGAGGAGGGAGGCGGTGCCCACCCCCTGGCCTTGCAAACTCCTGATTTGTGGCTGCGCAGGAGGGAAGGGGGGGGGGAGAGAGAAAGGATGGAAAGGACGGGGGCGGAGAACGCCGGGGGGGGGGGGAACGACGACACCGCAACAAGGCGGGTGGAGAAGTTGGAGGGATCTCAACGAGAAACAGATGTGGGGAGGTTGAAGGCGAGACGTGGAGATCGGAGCCTGTGGAAAGTGGAAGGAACTGGCTGCAGGCTGAATACCGTGGGGGCGGGATGGGCAGGACAACCAAGCCAATGGGGGGACCGTCGCGTCCCCTTTTCCTCGCGCAGAGTTTTTGAGAAGCGAGGAAAACGAATGCGAGGGAGGGAGATGCTGGGCTGGGTGGCGAAGGAGTTCCCCTTTGCTCTGGGGAGTCCCGCGTGTCGAGGCGCCTCCAGCCCGAGGAGAAGGAACCTCTTTGCCTCGCGAGCAAAAGCGAGCCGGGTTTCCTCGGGACAGGCGCTTGCAGAGACACAAGAGGCTGCGCGCGTCATTATCAATCCCTTCCACATGGCACCAGCCGGGGCCCTGTCTGAGGCGCCGGGGCCGTTATTTAGCTGGTTTCTCTCTCTCTCTTTTCCTTAAAAAAAAAAAGCAAAAACAAAAAAACTTTCGCAGCAGTTGGGCTGCATTTTCTGGTCAATGCTTCTCCTGCACGATCGGAGACGCATCCGAAAAGGACGTTTAAGTTTGCAACTTCGCTTTAAAGCTATGCGGCAGACTCGGCACCCGCGCAGCCTATTTTCCCTGGAGCAAACTCCGCTGAACTCGGTGGGACTTGCTTCTGAGTAACAGCTGCTAATGGCAAAAATCGGTGCGGGGAAGGTGTGCCCCCCCCCCAGATGATGATGGGTGCCTATCTAGTCCAGCCAGTGGGATGAGGATGGGAGTGGGCGTGAGCTTTGAACCCTGCAGGAAAGACTACCTTTCCCCTCACCCCCCAGCCAGCCTAGCCGATGGGAGTTCTTCACAAGCAACATCTAGGGAGCCACAGATGTTTTTTTCCTGAAAACGTACATCTTTTTGACGTGGATTCTGCTGCAACTGGTTATCCTTTGCTGAAGCAGCATAAGTCATAACAGCCCTGTGCTTGTTTTACTCAGAAGTAAACCCCAGGGGACTTAATGAAACATAAGAAAATATCTGATGGATCTTTCCAAAGGTCCACATAGGGCAGTGTCCTGTTTTATGTAGCAGCAAACCAGTTGCATTTAAGAAGCCTGAAGAAGGGCAAGCACAGCAATAGCTCTCTCCTGCTTCTCCTCCCATCAGTTGACATACTGTATCTGAACCTAACTATTCTGCATGACCCTTTTCACGCAGAGGGTCGGTCACATTCCCATCTGGGAAATCTTTCGAGAGCTGCATGCAGTGGTGAGTGGAGCCAGAGGCAAAAATGGCAGGAGCCTTTGTTCTGTCAGCTTCATGCTCTCTTATCCGCCATCCAAGCAAGCATTATCAGAGTTCAAGGGCACCTTCTAGCCAGGCAAAAACACTCGGTGGGGATTGTGATGCAGGGCTAGTGAAGCATGTGGTTTGGAGAGACAGTCTAGAGAGACTGGCGGGGGTGGGGAATGCCCAACATTAGGTCCCTGGGCCTGAGATGTGCCACTTCTGTGCATAGTCGCCAAGGAATTTGCCCAGTTTGGCCTTCATCTCTACAGCCAAGGGGCGTTTCAGCGCAGTAAGCAGTGAAGAGGTGTATTGACATGC
Source organism: Podarcis cretensis (assembly GCF_951804945.1). Taxonomy (NCBI): domain Eukaryota; kingdom Metazoa; phylum Chordata; class Lepidosauria; order Squamata; family Lacertidae; genus Podarcis; species Podarcis cretensis. The sequence continues at coordinate 25,283,083 of NC_137181.1, forward strand.
CACATCCTTGGCTGAAGGACAGCAACACAAACTTGGCCCTTGAGATTATAATAACCGTACATAGCTAGCCAGTGGGAAACAAAAGCCCAGTGTCTCATGCAGAATTCTTTACTGATAATTTATGCAGTTGACAAAAGTGGTTCCCTGCCCCATGTGCTCCTCTATATTTGTTAAATCTTTAAAGCACCCTGATACGGCTCCTGTTTTCTTTGCAAACTACAATTTAAACTTTTAGAAATAAAATGAAAAGGCAGATGAAAAATATTAAACTTATTACACATGTCGTTATTGCTCTTATAATCCATGCTCCTTCGAGGGAGCTCAGGATGGTGCAGTGTTTCTCAAACTTGAGTCTCCAGCTGTTGTTGGACTACAGCTCCTATCATCCCTGACCACTGTTGCTGCTAGCTAGGGATGATGGGAGTTGTAGTCCAGCAACAGCTGGAGACCCAAGTTTGAGAAACACTGGTAGGGGTTTATTTTTTTCTTGTGAGGAAGGAAAGGGGTGGGGACCTTCTAGCCCAGGAGCCTAATCAGGCCTGTTAGACTTCAGGCTATTTTGCTTAAGCCGCACCCACCTGCCCTACACCTGAAGTCATATACAACACCAAATGAGCAGGCCTTATTAGGCCCAGAGGATCCCCATTACTGGTCTATTCTGATGACCTCAGTCAAATTCCAGCTGCTTGCAAACATTTGGCACATGAGCTGGTCATCTGCATGCTGCTGCCATGTGTCACATTCAGCTTGAATCAGCTGTGGTCAGGCCACTACAAATGTAGCTTGTGACTGTCTCTAAAAGGATGAATGCTGAAATTGCTGCTCATGGGAGCTATTGCAAAATGTCAATCCCAGTAATGACCATGGGATACAGTAGATATTGAGTCAGAGCAGGGAGAAGTGCACAGAAAGAACTTGCTTAGAATGCATTGCTAATTCCAGTTCAAATTCATAGCATTTGTGAAATTTCAGCTTATGAATAGCTGAAGGTAAACAACGTATTACATTATCGAGACAGATTAACCTTATTCCTGTGTGTGGACAAAACAACAGCAATTGCAGCAGTGGAGACAACCTTCACATTCCTGCCCTACTGTTCCATAACTCTTATGAAGACCAAGATACAAGCTGACCATGAACATGTTGAAATCCCAACGGTGTTATGAAATTTTCAACACCGAAGCAGCTTTTGACAGGAAGGAAGTGCTCAACCCATTCTCTGCCTGCTATAATTCATCGTCTTTTCTAAGTGACTCTTCCTATGCTACACTCCCCCACAGGAATCCAGGAGAATCCTGTGGCAATCAGGAAGCACATGCCCCAATCACATTACACAGTGCACAGCCAGAAGTAGGGAACTGGATCTGGGCAATGGATCAGCTGATTGACAGCACCAGTGAGCTTTACTTGCAAAGGTACAATGGGAGCAATCCCATTGTACAAAGGTACAATCAGCGAGCTTTACTTGCAAAGGTACAATTGCACTTTAAGAATGCAATTCTTTCTTTAGAGGTGTGCCCTTACCTGCCCCACACCTGATATGACACCAGGTGGGCATGATTTGAGGGAAATTCCCTTCGGTCCAAATTGCCACCTATGATGGGCCTAATTAGAGCTGTTGGCTGAAGTATCCCCACCCCTGGTTGTACACTATCTCACACCCTGTACAGAAGTTCACCAATCCAGTAGAGCCCATGTTAGGCAAAAGATTCCTGCATTGCAGTGGGTTATGGTCCCTTCCAATTTTTAGTGTTCCTTTGGTTTATACCTCAGCAAAATAAGTGTGAAGGGAAAATAGCCCGAAGCACTCAGGACATGTACCCTCTTCAAAAGAAAAGGGCTGCAAAACAAGCTCTTTAGGAGGCAAGTTTTAATAGGCATCGTGGAAGATTTTTATTATGGGGTGAGGAGGCCATTTGTATTATTACATGCAGTAATTAATTTCTAGCTAACAGTTTGCTCTAATTCTCTGCTTGTCTTTAATACTGACCTGGCTCCCACTTGAAAGCTACCTATGCCTTGGCTTTGACAGAAGCTACTTGAGAGATAGCGGAGGCAGCTCATAACCTTATAAGGCCAAATAACCATTTTCATTATGGCTTAATAACTTTTGGGGCTTGTGACACATTTAGCAAACCCCCAGAGTCCATGCACTACCCAATTCATTACCTAATTGCTTCCACTGATACTGAATGTTGATCCGTAAGCAATGCTGATGCAAAGGGTGACTGTTTCACAGTGCACAGCCTTCACTCACTCTGTTCCCCAAACCTAGCCAACTTGTTCCCGAACCATTTCTCAGACAAACTTGAGCAATGTTGCTATATGCATTCATGGTGTTCCTATAGGGGCGGCTAGGGCTTTTGGGAGCCATGATCCAAAGCAGCTGGAACAGGGAACCTTTGGGCCACCTGATGCTGCTGAACTACAACTCCCATCACCCCTAGTCTTTGGCCATGATTGTTTGGAGTTGTCATTCAACAACATCCAGAGGGCCAAACATGCCCTACACCTAATCTAAAGGGTTGGCAAAGGCTGGCTTAAGCCTTGCAATTTCACATCCTACTGGTAATTCGATAGATCAGGAGTGAGGAACCTCTAGCCCAGGGGTCAGCAAACTTTTTCAGCAGGGGGCCGGTCCACTGTCCCTCAGACCCTGTGGGGGACTGGACTATATTTTGAAAGAAAAAAAAAGAATTTATATGCCCCACAAATAACCCAGAGATGCATTTTAAATAAAAGCACACATTCTACTCATGTAAAAACACGCTGATTCCCGGACCATCCACAGGCCGGCTTTGGAAGGTGATTGGGCCAGATCCAACACCCGGGCCTTAGTTTGCCTACCCATGCTCTAGCTCTTTGGATGTTGTTCAATTCCCATCAGCCTCCTTCACAGAATCATAGAACTGTAGACTTGGAAGGGACCCTGAGAGCCATCTAGTCCAAACCCCTGGAATGCAGGGATGTGAACACGCAGCCCCTCATCCAATTTGAAACCATACCAGACCCTACTTAGCTTTGCAAATGTCCTAGCAGGGTTTTTTTTAAAAAATAAATAAATGCCGGTTTAGGATGATGGAAATGGTAGTGCAGGCACATCTTGAAGGATACTCTGCATAGAACTATGAACAAGATGCTCCTGTTTCGGTGCCAAATTTATTGCATTTACCGTATTTTTCGCTCTATAAGACGCACCAGACCACAAGACACACCTAGTTTTTGGAGGAGGAAAACAAGAAAAAAAAAATTCTGAATCTCAGAAGCCAGAACAGCAAGAGGGATCGCTGCGCAGTGAAAGCAGCAATCCCTCTTGCTGTCCTGGCTTCTGGGATAGCTGCGCAGCCTGCATTCACTCAATAAGACGCCCACACACTTCCCCTTACTTTTTAGGAGGGAAAATGTGAGTCTTATAGAGCAAAAAATATGGCATATACATTTTTATCCCACCTTTCCTCCAAGTTGCTGACAGTGGCATACATGCTTCCTTTCCCTTTTTCCATGTTTTACTCACAACCACCCTGTGAGGTAGGTTAGGCTGAGAGTGAGTGACTGGCCCAAGGTCACTCTGTGAGCTTCATCGGATTTGAACCCTGGTCTCCCAGGTCTTAGTCCAACACACTAAGCTACCTCTACACCATGGGGGCTCTCACCGCAAGGCAATTGTTCTAAAACCTGTGGCCTTGTCAGAAGAGAAATGGTGCTGGTTTTAGACGTGCCGATAGCAGGGCACCACTTATTAGCAGATGCCCAGTTTAAACTTTTGAGAATTGCGTCACTGAGAATTGCTCCGGTTTCGTCTGGAGTCGTTCCCCCCCCCCCCCCGCCCCCAGAATTGCTTTGTCAATGTGAAGGACTAACTTTTGATTCTAGATGGGACACACAGGAGTATAATAAGGTTGTTTTGCAACTAAATAAAGAGATTTGTTTTAGCCCTCTGGGCTAACTTTATTTTGTTTTATTTGTGTCAGGCAGTCGAGAAAACGAAGCTGACGAGCCTGAATTGAAGGAGTATTGGTAGCGCAAGCCCCATACAGAAGTCCATTTTGTTCTCTCATTCAGTGGGGATCAGAGGTTGCACGGAAAGAAAACATTGCTGGGCCTAACTGTACTGGCACCCAGGACTGTATTTTGTTGAGCTGTCCAGTTCTTTGAGAGCTCTTTAGTTAAGCCGTCAAGTTTGAGCTATAATCCTTTGTGAGCCTCCCAAAACTCCTAGTACAGGCAAAAGAAAAAGAAATCCCTACAACGATCCTCTGCAAAGAAAAAAAGGATGAGGGCAAGGCTGTTCAAGCACTTAATGAACAGGCTCTCCTCTCAGGCCAAATATCCTCTGAACTGGTAAGTGCTCATGTCTGTGATTCAGTACAACAGCCGGCTATCTTGCAACCATTAGAAACAAACTAGTAGCCAAAGTTAGTCAGACTTAATGTTAGTCATGATTTCTGCGAGACTAATCTAAGTATGACTAGGCCAGGATCCAACCCTATTTCTGCAGTATAGGTTTCCCAAATCAAGGAAACAGACAGTTGTGTGTAGCCTAGCAACCACTCAGATGTGCTCGGTCCTTCTGAGGTAACTCGAGCTCTACTTGGTTTGTGGCCATGCCTATTTTCCCCCTTGTGTAGGCCTGTAGAATAAGGCAAACCTTTGCATATTTCTCTTCATGTTGCACTGTTTTGTTCGGTTCACCCTCAGTAAAGTACTACCAGTTTCTTTTCTGTCTGCTTTATTTCTGCCACTCTGTTAACATACCCAATCTCTGTTAACATACCCAATTTGCTATATCCAGCTTGGATATAGCAAATAACATGCCCTCCAACATTTCTCCAACAAAATAGGAAAGTCCCATTCCATAATGATAATTTTACTCTTTCTATCCCACACATCTTACTGGGTTGCCCCAGCCACTCTGGACAGCTGCCAACATATAAAAACTGAATAAAGCATCAAACATTTTTTTTAAAAACTCTTCTCTGTACAGGATTGCCTTCAGATGGCTTGAGGGTTGGATAACTCCATACCCTCCAACATTTCTCCAATGAAAATAGGGACATCCTAAGGAAAAGCAGGACATTTTGGGATCAAATTAGAAACTGGGATGGCTTCTCTAAATCAGAGACATCCCTGGAAAATAGGGACACTTGGAGGGTCTGAAATAAATGCAAGGGAAATAAGTGTTTTTTATTTTTTGGATCACTGTGTGGGTCAGCTGTTTTTGGTCTTGCATTTATTTCCTTCAAGCGTAGGAGAAAAGTTTTTTCTTCTTCTCCGTTTCTTCAGGAACATTCTTGGAGCTGATGGCCCATGTAATTGCTGTTAGTAGTACTGGTGTGTGCATGTTTACGGGTTTAATTTGTCCCACACTGAAGCTTTGGAGAAACCAAAGGTGCCAATCTTGAAAAAAATACACGTCAGTTAATTCAATCTTTTGGTGCTTATTGGTAAGCAACATTTCTTTTCCTTTCTTGGTAATAATTTATTTAGCAAATGGAACCAAATACCTTTTTTCCGGTTGCCATGTAACCCCCCCAAACATACATAACAGATCTCTGAGCAGTAAGCTGGTGATTTAGCAACGGAAATGACTAGGGTTTTTTTCCTCTGTTCAAAACTATATCTCTCTCTCTTTGGTCTACATCTATGACTCTCTCACTCTTTTTCTTATTCAGAAAGGAAGCACCCTCCAGATGATTCATTCTACACAAACCATACTGGTGCCATCTCCATAGTGATTGTGTTTGGTTTCTTGTGCTCAGTTCCTCTGGTCTTTCAGCTTTACTTGTGTAAGCTCTACAAATGGAACAGAAAGAACCTTATCCAACTGCCTGCTGACCTCCATTCTTTCCTTATTTTACCCAACACAGACCAATGTACCTCTGGAAAGAGTTACCACAAGAAGTTTAGTCGCTGCCATATAGGAGGTTCTAACCCTTATGCCACATAATCCGCGTTGACTAGCAGAGACTTGCTCAAGAGTCCAGTGGCTCAATATTATGAGTCACAATGAATGGGCAATAAATATGAAGGATAAAGTGCAAGGGTTTCATCACCACTTCAAATGTTGCAAGTTGTGCTGGTGCACCAATTTGATGAGGCAGACCCAGGGTATTTTGTCAGTGCTGCAGCAGATGTTCATATTGATCTGTCTCGAACAACAACTGCTATTATTTTTGTTATTTATGGCGTATCGGCAATGTAAATTCTGCTTTACAAAGTAATGTAGGTAAAGTAACAGGGCCCCTGTCTCCCCAAGGACTGCATTATGATTTACATTTAGACAGTGTATATGTGTGGGTACAGGGGGTAGAAACATAAACAGGAGGGATGAGGCATGGGAAATAAGACAATGTAGGGATAAAGCAATGAGAACAGCAGCATCAAGTGATAAATGCAGGAAACATCAAGTGATAAATGCAGGAAACAGTTACATTAAGCCAGGGATGCAGACCATGTGGCCTTCTAGATGTTTGGACTTAAAACTCCCATCATCCTTGACTATTGTTTATGCTGGCTAGGGGCTGAGGGCTCACGTTCAGCTTACAAGATAGAAGTTTTCATCAAAACATTCAGAACTTCCTGATGGCATGAACTGCTGTGGCAGGGGAATAGACTGCATTGGAAGATGAGAGAGGTGGCATCATGTTATGTATTCATAGAGGGCATTTGAATGGCATGGTGGAGGCATTTATCACTGCTGAGCTACCACAACATCAATAAGTCATTTCCTGGCAGGGGAAACCAAATATGGCCCTCCAGGAGTGAGTCTCTATCCAGTTCCAGGCTAGCTCCCCTTCCCAGCCCCTGCCCCCAGGCTATACCATTCACCATGAAATGATACGATCACCAGATGTTGTGTAATTGGAGGACTTGGGGACATGGGTGGCGGGCACTGTGGTCTAAACCACTGAGTCTCTTGGGCTTGCTGATCGGAAGGTCAGTGGTTTGAATCTGTATGATGAGGTGAGCTCCCATTACTCTGTCCCAACTAGTAGTTCAAAAGCACCTAGTAGTTCAAAAGCACGCCAGTGCAAGTAGATAAATAGGTACTGCTGTGATGGGAATGTAAATGTCATTTCCACGCGCTCTGGTTTCTGTCACGGTGTTTCGTTGCACCAGGAGTGAGTCTCTGTCCAGTCGTTGGGCTTCCCCTCCCCAGTACCAGCCCCTGCCCCTGCCTCCAGGTTACACCCTTCACCATGAAAAGATACAATCACCAGATGTTGTATAATTGGAGGACAAGAGATGATCTGCAGATATTGAGATCTTTTGGCTGCCTCAAATACATCCACTGGTGGAGGAACAGGGGTGCAGAGGGAGCAGACTGCCCCCAGCACCACCATTCTGGTGGGGTACCATCGCGGTGGCCCCCCTGGATATGCACCACGCACCCCACAGGCAGTGCATCGCGCCCCCAGAACACGCGCCATGCCCCTGTGGATGGCGCGCCACGCCCTTATGGGCGGCATACCACGCCCCTGCCTGCCTCCCCCCCCCCCGTAGCGAAGCATGCAGCTTCGCCACTGAATACATCTGCACCTACATGCTGTGCTGGCCAGTCAACAATGTCCAGATATAACACATTACAATTAGTAATGTGTTTTAGAATGAATTCAGAACTAGGGCCTCCAGCACGGGGCCTGCAGGCGACATGGTGGCTGCAAAGCCTCTGAGCCCATCTGTGGTTACTTCCTCCCCTCCAAAAAAGACCTTGAACTAAAGCAGGAAGTGAGAAGAGCAATATCATTTTCTGCTTCCTCTTTGAGCTCTTACTTGCGTTTGAAGGCTCAGATTGGCACTTGAGCAACTGAACATAAAACAGAGAGTCTGAAAGGGGTGGGAGGGAAAGTGGAGAGCAGTCTGAGGGACTTGGGGGAAGAAAACAGGGTGACTGAGAGGAGGTGGGGCAAGTAAGTAGGGCACCACAGCAGCTGGGAGGAAAAGGGAGTGAAGCGCCAGAAAGAATGAGGGGAAGGGGCGGGGGGAGGAATGGTGTCCTTGAGAAGGGGAGAAAAGGTACATGTGCATGTGTATATGTGCCATTTAAGGCTGTGCGCTCACTATACATTTAAAGCACATTTTCCTCCAACCCCCCAAAAGAATCCTATGAACTTTTTGTTAGGGGTGCTGAGAACTGTAGTTCTGTGAAGGGATAAGCTACAATTTCCAGGATCCTCATGAATTTTACATTTTTTTCACAGACCTCAAACCACTATCAAATCATAGATGACATCTATCTCCATTTATTGAACTGTACAAATCAGGGCTCCAGTGCTTTTTGGGCCTGCCAAGAATATAGCTCCAAGGCATGGATCTTCATAAAATTTACAAGGCACCCCCTCAAACATACCATCCCCTCTGTGTCACAGAAGTGTTCTGTGATTTCTTGGTAGCTTTGTTCTCACCCTGTGCAAAATAACAAGAAGGATCTGTGTCTAGGATAAATGTTGTTTGCATTGCTGGCAAGCACTGGGTCTGCAGTGTTTACTGCACAATCTACCAACATAACCCATTAATTTGACAGTGCAAAACCATACAAATTCAGGAGGATCCATTTTTAATTCTGCTGGGTCTAACTTTTATCCAGACCCAATGAAAAAGCAAAGTGTGTGTGCGTGCAGACACGTTTTCTCTTGGGGGTGGGGAGCAGTTGTGGGGAGCAGGAAGAGAAGGGTGGTGCCCATGGCACTCTCCCAAAGTCCCAGAAAGTTGGAGAGCCTTGGTTTAGAATTACACAGTACACTAAATTATGTGATTCCTTTTCCTTCCAAAACGTTTTTCTTTTTTTAAGAAAAAAAGGCAGCTGTGTTAAAGGCTGCAGTTTGAAACAGAAGACCAAAACAGGGGGAAGGGGATGAACTAATATTTCCCCTTTGTGCTGTTTCTCCACAAGAGGAGCCCTGCTGGATGAGGCCAAAGACCCATCTAATGCAGCATCCTTTTCTTACAGTGGCCAGCTAAGATGCCTATGGCAAGCCTGGAAGCAGCACCTGAATGCAACTGCACTCTCCCCACTTGCAATTCCCAGAAACTGGCATTCAATGGCCTACTCCTGCCTCTGGCAGTGTAGGGAAGAGATAGTCAAAGTGGCTAGTAGCCATTGCTAGCCTTCTCCTCCATTAATTTGTCCGATCCTCTTGGAAAGCAACTGGGCAGCTCCCAACAAAATATTAAAAAAGCAATAAACCATCAGACATAAAAAACTTCCCTAAACAGGGCTGCCTTCAGATGTCTTCTAAAAGTCAGGTAGTTGTCTATTTCCTTGACATCTGGTGGGAGAGTGTTCCACAGGGCAGGTGCCACCACCAGGAAGGCCCTCTGCCTGGTTCCCTGTAACCTCAGTTCTTGCAGTGGGGGAACCACCAGAAGGCCCTCGATGCTGGACCTCAGTGTCTGGGCTGAACAATGGGGGTGAAGATGCTCCTTCAGGTATACTGGGCCGAGGCCATTTAGGGCTTTAAAGGTCAGCACCAACACTCTGAATTGTGCTTGGAAATGTACAGGGAGCCAATGTAGGACTTTCAGGACTGGTGTTATATGGTCTCAGCAGCCACTCCCAGTCACCGGTCTAGCTGCCGCATTCTGGCTCCCACCGCTGTTGTTACCCACCTTGGGTAGTTCGATGATTTTAGACTCTAGATTTAATTAAATTGTATAGATGGGGGAGAAGATGTTTAGATGTTTGTGTATATTGCTTCATTTGCTTCAAAAAGCATTAAACCAGCCCAACTTCCTTTGGGGACCCTCCTGCCCACTGGACCTTTGCCCACAAATCCTGTTATGATGGTGCCACTGTATTCCCCACCCCTGGGAAAAGACGTTCCTGCTCATATCCGCCCTTAGGCTGCTGCTGTAGCAACAGAGGGTCAAGGCATGCGATGCTGCATTGCATATCTGTGGGACTAAGAACCGAGTTCCATTGTTCTATCCTAGGCCAATAGCACTTTGGTTTCTATGGCTACAACCCCCAGATGATTTGCATCATCCTATTACAATCAATAGGAGCTCAATGTAAATGATTTAAGGTTTGTAGCTCGCTAGGTCCCTTATGGCATACACCTGCTTCACTGCTCTCTTCAGTGAAACAAAAAATAAAAAATGTAGCCCTCAGCTGTTTTGGGACAATTGCTATAGGCCAGATTAGATATGTGTAACATTTGTACCATGTTACTTTAGTTTTTTTTAAAAAAAGAAAAACAACTTTGCTGTTGTATATTGTATTTTTTTGAATGAAAAACAGCCTCAGGAGCAGAAAAATAACAGGAAAAGCAGCTAGTGGGGAAATAGTTAATGACCCCCCCCAATTTCTCCTCCATTCCTGACTGCAGCCACTTGAGATTCCTTTCCATTAAATTAAAATATCCAGGAAACTTACATTTAGACATGAGCAACATCTAGTATGACCTTAAGCTGCTGCTAGATTGTTGCAGTCCACAACGGCAGATGTGAGCCAGCTCTGTTCCCCACCAGTTCTTAAAAGATGCTTCCACCTTTTTGCAAAGGCCGTGGTATATATCAAAAATGTGTAGGTGAAAAACAGTCCTCATTTAGTTCTCTGGAGATGGATGGGGGGAGCAGCTTGAATTGTTGAAGAAGCTCCCTGAGGGCTGAGTTAGCAGGAGACAGGTCCTGTTTTTCATGACTCTCATCCCCATTTTTTAAGGATTAGAGAACCTTCCTTCCATAGCTATGATGGGCCCCAGAAGTTGTTGAGCTACAGATCCCATAAGTCCCCGTCAGCATGGCCCATGGTGTCATGGGCCAGGAGTCCGCTTCCCCTGCTAAACAGCAGCCTGAAGGTAGAGAAGGTGGAGTGACTCTACCTGCAACTGATCAGGAGAAGGCACAGATGAGAACCAGCTATCTTCTGACTTCTGGCTTCTTTCTGGTAGCAGTCAGACACTCGAAACAATGCCTGTGATTCCCAGCTCTACCTTGCTGCTCCCCACTCCCAGTTTGGACCCTTGTCTTCATGTCTGTTTGGATTCCATGGCCCATGAATTGTTGGATTACATGGGCAGCTGTTTGCCCAACCCTTGGAATGGACTGGACTTCACATATGGATTCTTCTTGCAGGTAAGCATATCTCAGAGACTCCCATCTCTTGTTTGTTTGGCCTCACATCCCACACAGCTCTGCACTCCATTGTTCAGCAATGGGATTTGAGACAGAGCTATGACACATTGGTCAGGGATGGTGGGGGTTGTAATCCAACAAAAGCTCGTGTGTGTGTGTGTGTGTGTGTGTGTGTGTGTGTGTGTGCGCGCGTGCCTTTGGATAGTCATTGCCTCTCAGATGAACCTACCTCATAGGGTTGTTGTGAGGATAAAATGAGGAGGGAAGAACCATGTATGCCACCCTGAGCTCCTTGAAGGAAAGGTTAGATATAAATGCAATAAATAAGCAAGCAAGAAAGTATATGCAGGACCACAGGTTCCCTATCCCTGTACTTTTCTTTTTTTAACCCAAAGTTAAAGATGTGCATCCCTTTTAGAAGGCCTGGAATTTATTTTTAACAGTGTTGTGCAGAGCAATGGTGGAACCATATGCCCCATTCAGGAGAACTGGCAGTCAACTGCTGTTTAATTTCATTTTGGAAGGTTAACAGAAATCTGACTTAAGGGGGTGGTTAAGCAGCAGCCCAATAGATTTTCTAGGAAATGTGTTTAGATCGGACCCTCCTCCCTCCATCACCTATGCAGAACATAACTAACAGTAGAATGTTTTTGTTAGGTGGTTGGAAATGATGATGCTATTCCTGAGGACGAGGCAGAGCCCAGTAATGGAACTGCTTATCTGGCAATGTCTGCCTCTTCCTCTGAAATGCCCCAAGCCAGCCAGAGCAGCTGCCACGTTAAGTGACGGCAGTGCTTTCGGCCAATTCCTGATGCCAAGTGCCCAAGCCAAATTCTATGTGCCAAAAGGACTAGCAAACTGGCGACATGCTGATCTGGCTATTTGGGGGTTGGTAGACAAAGGGAGGTAGGGAGTCTTATAGGCCCCTCAGTGAGAGGCGGGCCAGTGGAGCTGCTCTGTATACAGGACATGAATGCTGTTCTGTTATCCCTTTTTACCCAGCCTATATGTCAAGGGAAAGAGATACTTTCCCCCCTCCTTCTACCAAGGACTGCTTTATCTTGGTGTACATGGTTGGAGTGGTTGTCAGTGGGCAGGAGCAGTGGTGGATTGGGTCCAAAATAGGAGTGTTCTGATCTGTCAGTTTTTACTTCTCTCCGTTTCTCTTTTGCAATCTTAAATGAAGGTCTCCAGATTTCCACATTAGTTTATCATTATAATTATTTTCTATAAAAAACATCCCTATGAAAATTTATCAACATTTTAGTGCAAATTTCTCCTAAGGATTGCATGCAATTTTGCCCGCTTTATCCATTTTTAAAAAAACATTTCCATACACTATAATGCATTTTTGGGGGTTATTTTCACTAATGTTATTTCTGTATGTTATTTTCATATGCGGTTGTATGCACGCTCTACCCTGGCCCATGCATTTTTGTGCATGTCGCTCAGTTGGAGAACTGCATTGCAAAACTCGGAGAAGTACAAATTTTAAAGGAGCATTGTGTTTTGGTTCTTATATTGTTTTGGAAAGGGCAGATTATGTAGGTTTGCATTTAAATGAGGATTGAATCAAATATCGCCCCCATCCATAATCCAGAGTCAGAGGTGAGCGGAGTATCCAATTTCTGTCTCTCTCTCCCCCCCCCCCCACTCCTGCACTGGTGCCAGACACTGGGGGTGTGTGGAAGATGGCATTTTGGTGCCTTTGGGAGGGACTGATAGCAGGAGTCCAGGGCTCAAAGTGGGTGGAGGTGCCCCTTTTCTCTCTGTGGCCTCTTTTTCCAGGCCTGGCACCAGTTTTGGGGTTCAGCTGAAGATTTTAACTTGGCACAGGAGTATCTTCCACATGTTTTCTCTGCCACCACTCCCACTTTGTTTATATTATTTTTTTGTATTTTTATTTTTTATATATATCTTCTTTTTTATATCTTAATAGTCATGTGTAAATTTTTCAATTTCGTTGTGTCCTTTTTACGTTTTATTTATTGTTTAGGATTATTTTTGCTATGTTTGTAGCTATGTAATTTTTTAATGTTGTAAGCCGCCTTGAACATGGTTTTAACTTTGGAAAGACAGTGTATAAATAAAATGGTTGATTGGCACTTTAGCAGAGGATGAGCTGAGACTGCTTTAAATGGCAGTTAACAGTGGTGTCCACTGACCATCTTAAATTACCTAAAATGTAAATTACCCCAGGACCTGCATAGATTTTATAGGTCTATAGTCTTACCCATGCTGAACCTCATTTCACACTCCAAACCAGATAACAATTTTGGAAGGAACTTTGCTTGATTCATGAAGAGTTGGACAAATTAACATTCCAAGATGGGACCACCTAGTTTTGTGCAGATTGGCCTAGCCCAAGAAGGAAGTATTAGCTGTAACTTAAATTACAGGATGATGACATCAACTGGAATATTCCCATTTATTGAAGTGGGCTTCTGAGTCGAAAGCATCTGTGATTCCAGAGCTTGCATTCCTAAGGAAACTTCCTTGAATTTAGATATATGCAATCACTGCTCCACTTTCCCCAGTCAAAAGAGAGTAGGTAATGAAAGTGATGGGGAGGTACTTTTGTTAGAATCGTTGGCGATTTAACCCATCTGCTTCCTTTGTCTTTACAGCACACTTGCAATACTGTCATGTCAGTAAGCAGATTCCATCCTGCTTGTCTCTGGTATATCACAATCATGCTCAAATGCCAAAGAGAAGGCAGATGATTTCTGGTCCAGTGTTCTCAAAGTTTCCCTTTGGGGAGAATCGGCTACTCATTTGTTCAATTAGAAGGGTTTTTCCCCCTCCTTCTTTATGATGTTTCCTGTAAGCCCACAATGCTAGTAATTTCTAACTTTAGTCACAAAATTTCCCTTCTGCAAAAATTCTTAGAAGAAATGGGCAACTGTTATACCATTATAGATGGTATATGACACCTGTAAAATTAGCAAAGATGTATAAGGTTGATAACAAATGTTGGAAGTGTAAAGACAAGGAAGGGACATTCTTTCATCAGTGGTGGGAATGTAAGAAAGTGAAAAGTTTTTGGGAAATGATATATAATGAGTTGAAAAAAATGTTAAGATATACTTTTGTGAAAAAACCCGAAGCTTTTCTTTTAGGTATGGTAGGAAAGGACATCAGAAGAAAGGACTGTAAGCTTTTCCAGTATGCGGTAACGGCAGCCAGAATCCTGTTGGCCCAGAAGTGGAAACAAGAGGAAATACCGACGATAGAAGAATGGAGACTAAAAATGACAGACTATGCAGAACTGGATAAATTAACTGGGAAAATCAGATATACTAAAGATCAAAAGTTCATCGAAGAGTGGGGGAAATTTGTGGATTATCTGAAAAATATATGTGATGTGAATACAACGCTAGTGGGATTTAAAGAGGCACTGTAAAAAAAGAAAATAAGTATTGTTTATTAGAAATAATGGGAGTAAGGAGGAAAGATGGCAATACGAAAGAAGGGAATGTGTATTAAAGGTATAACTACGGATGATTGTCAGAGATGCTGAAGGAAGTAAAAAAATAACTATGATTTGTTGTATGCGGGATTGAACGAAGAATTGGACGGAAATTTATAAAATGTATAACAATAAAAATTATTATAAAAAAAAAAAGAAATGGGCAACTGTTAATGTCAGGTTCCGATGTGGACTGACCGTACCAGAAACCTATTTTTCTCTTTCTCTTGCTCGTGTCCATGGCACTCAGCATGATGCAAAACACAAATCTGTGAAAAGAAAGTGTATTGTTGATGAATTCCAGTAACACCCTTGGCATACTACTGGGAAGAGCCCACAGGCTTCCCTTGTCTAATCTCCCCCCTTAATGTGATTGCCTTCTTGCCCTCAAAAGTGTGATGTCTGTCTTTGAAGTGTTGAAAATAGATCACGCCAACAGCATTGCCAAGCAGGAGTAGGGGGCAGCAATTCCCCCACCTACACAAAGCCTTTCAATTAGCAAGAGGTGTAGACTTCCACCCCTGCAGCCCTTAACAGAGCAAACACCAAAGGTGTGTGTGTGACGTGTGTGTCCAGTACGATATCATAGCATTTTCTCAGTTATACTTGGTGGCAGTCACAAGTGAACTTACAGCAGATGGGTGGGGTATAAATAACAAACAACAACAACAACAACTATTATTATTATTATTATTATTATTATTATTGAATCAAAACCAGAAATCTGCATGCTTGCATCATCAATTCTGCAATAAGCTGCTGTCTGGAAGAAAAAGTCTGTCTAACGTCTGAAAATACAGGCATTTGGCCACATCTTCAGGGGAAAATGTTCGCATCGTTGGTCAGTGTACCATGCTTGCTGCTGATCTTTCTATTCAATGGATCAAGTTATGTAATTTCATCTTCAGCATTAGAACTCCTATTGTGCATGCGTAATCAAACAGGTTCTGGGCAATGTCAACATTCTGCATTTGTTCATGACTGTGACAGGTGAACAAGAGCAGGTGCAAATAGAGAGGCCAGCTGGGATAACAGAGATGCTCCAAATTAATAGACACCAGATGCAGGAAAAACAGGCAGGGCAAGGGGAGAGTTCAAAGGCAGTCCGCAGGGGACTGGAGGCCCCTCTAAAAGAAGTGATGATAGATTGCACATAGATAGAAGTGCATGCTTTAATTAGATTGTGCAGATAGAAGGGCAGACTTCCATTACCAAAGTTTGGAATGTATTGAGAAAAATAAATTTACAGTGCCAGACTTCTCTTCTTGCAGTTCATGCATCTTGATGCAGGAAGTATTCCCATGTCCTGAATGCTTAAGGATGTTAATTTGTGAACTTGTAGCATAGGTCTGATACACAAATGCAGCCAGAAAATTTAAAGCGGGCTCTGAAGACACGACTCTGTTGACGAGTTCCACTATGTGCTATAAGTTTATACAAGGATGGGTATAATCTTTAGTCCACTTGCTTCTATGCAACATCACCAAAATAATCAGAATATAACTTACCGTATTTTTCGCTCTATAAGACGCACCTAGCTTTTGGAGGAGGAAAACAAGAAAAAAAATATTCTGAATCTCAGAAGCCAGAACAGCAAGAGGGATCACTGCGCAGTAAAAGCAGCAATCCCTCTTGCTGTCCTGGCTTCTGGGATAGCTGCACAGCCTGCATTCACTCCATAAGACGCACACACATTTCCCCTTACTTTTTAGGAGGGAAAAAGTGAGTCTTATAGAGCAAAAAATACGGTGATTGATGTCCATGGAGATAAAGAACAAAAATGGATGTGGTCTTTTAAACCTGTTTTCAAAGAAACCATAACTTATCAGTGAAAATATGAAGGGGTGATGTTTTATATCATGGGCTCCCAGAAAGTATATCTTGCGCATAATCTGTCATACACAAATGCAAGCGGAGGATAAACTCCCCTTGGATGAAAAACTCCCCTTGGATGAAAGTAATGATTTATGATGCCTAACAGTTTGCCGGATTTGAGGAAGGTGCCTAGCATAAGCGATGTATCCACCTTGTGTTTTCAGTTAAAAGGCTCCGCTTTAGAATGTAATCTTGTTTCTTACTTCCTTTCCTCTTGCATAAACCGCTTGGTTATCATACTTTTATTCTTTCTTTCTTTGCTTTTTAAAAAAAAGCATAGGAAGTGAAACAGTTTCACCACTAACTTCCTTCCTCTCCTGCTAGGCAGAAAAAGAAAAAAGAACTTTTAAGAAACAATGTTACTCAGTAAAACCATTGCTATAAAAAGAATGAGACTGAAATGTGGCTTCCAATAATTGGGTGGGAGTAGAACAAATCTTTTGTTTTAGCTCTGTGGTTTGCATCAGCACTGAAGACATCAGTGCTTTGATAATTTAATTGCTTCTAGAGGTGCAATTCTGCAGCTGGGAGCAAACTACACCAGGGCTTTTTCTCAGCTGTAGGGATCACCGCAAAGGTTCTCAAACTTTGCCTATCCTGGTTAGATGACCAAAGACATTGCTTCTGACAAATGTGTATGTGTGTTGTAGTTTACATGCTTTCTTGTTATTGTGTCTTAAACGCTGTGACCCATCTAACAGTTTTGCAGCCCCAAGAATTTACCTATAACTTGGATAAGCATTTTCACTAAAAGTATGAATCAATTTTTGTTCCCTATTCTGAAGTGAGATACATAAAGAGATAAAGTTTCGTGGGCAAATGTCACACGGCCATGTCTATTGGAAACTGTAGAGAAAAGGTTTTCTGGCAAATGTCCCGTGACCAATGTAACATGTGAAAATCCAGTGACAAGACAACCACAAATAGATGCATCCAAAGCATGATCGTGTGTGTGTGACACTTTATTATGCATTCACAAGTTGCTGGTCAGCATCAAGTCCATGTGGAAACTTGCAATGGCCAAGGGAATTTGCACTTAGCTATGGCAACACCCTAATGAGTTGGTTTTTCCCCAACATTGTAATGTAAAGACTCAGCTTGATTTATTTATTACCTCTATATTCCCCTGAAGTGTACATAATTATCCCCCTTCTGCATTTTAACCTCATAACATCCCTGTGAGGTGGGTTAGAGTGAGATGCAGAGAGAGAGAGAGAGAGAGAGAGAGAGAGAGAGAGAGAGAGAGAATGAAAAACAGAAAACTAAAAGGATACAAGTCAGTTGGTTGGAGTGCAGTGCTGATAAGGCCAAGAGGTTGAAGGTTTGATCCTCGTATTGTTTAGTCGTTTAGTCGTGTCCGACTCTTCGTGACCCCATGGACCAGAGCATGCCAGGCACTCCTGTCTTCCACTGCCTCCCGCAGTTTGGTCAAACTCATGTTTGTAGCTTCGAGAACACTGTCCAACCATCTCGTCCTCTGTCATCCCCTTCTTCTTGTGCCCTCAATCTTTCCCAACATCAGGGTCTTTTCCAGGGAGTCTTCTCTTCTCATGAGGTGGCCAAAGTATTGGAGCCTCAGCTTCAGGATCTGTCCTTCCAGTGAGCACTCAGGGCTGATCTCCTTCAGAATGGAGAGGTCTGATCTTCTTGCAGTCCATGGGACTCTCAAGAGTCTTCTCCAGCACCATAATTCAAAAGCATCAATTCTTCGGCGATCAGCCTTCTTTATGGTCCAGCTCTCACTTCCATACATCACTACTGGGGAAACCATGGCTTTAACTATACGGACCTTTGTTGTAAGGTGATCTCTCTGATCCTCGTATTAGACAGTTGCATATTCCTGCTTTGCAGAGGGTTGGACTAGATGATTATCAGGGTCCCTTCCCTTCTATGATTCTATGAAATAAGTAAATGTTTACTTTTCCCCCCTTGGGGGGGGATGATCCTTATAAATGCTTTTAAAAAGAGCCAAAGCAAATATTTGAGGCATGTTCCATTGAACTTAAGGGAACATGAACATCAGAAAGACTTTGCATGCCCAGACTCTGATCCTCACCTTACCCGAGTGGGTATGAATGATGGACATGACACACCTAGATTAGATTGAATAAGGCCACAATTTTATTTACAACAGATGTCAGAGGTAGGATAGATCTCCAATGAAAATAGGAATGTCCTGCCATACCCTCCCTCCAACATTTCTCCAATGAAAATAGGGACACCCTGAGGAAAAGTGAGATGTTCTGGGATCAAATCAGAAACCAGGACGGCTTCTGTAAAACTAGGACTGTCCCTGGAAAACAGGGACACTTGGAGGGTCTGCTAAAACCATCTGTATTAATGTTAAAAGCCCATTAGAAACACACGTTTCCAGATATATTGCAATTGAGCAAGGAAGAGCCAATTTGGCAGGAGTGTATATTTCAGTTTATGCTGTGGCCAATCCTATGGAAAGCTTAAAAAGAAACACCACTACAAGCATTTCATTGTATTCTGGATTTGTAGGGTGTTGTACTTTTCTGTAACAGCATTTTTTACAGCTTAGGTTTTTTTTAAAAAAATGTAAAAAAGAAAATCGTTTTCTGCACAGTCAAAACTATAGGTATGCTACAATGACTATTTTGTGAAAACTAGGATTTATTGCTCTAGTGACTGGTTTTAAAAATGGATAAGAAGGTGCTTCCTATGCAAAACGCTATATACACTTGATCCCAGTTTATGCACAATCCCATCATCTTGGTCAGGGGTAGGGAACTGGATCTTCCTGGTGGGGCAGGCCCTTATCTTCCCCCACCCCCCACTGTCAAAGTTTGGCAGGTAAGGAACATGCAGGCAAAGGCACAGCTTGTAAAGCGCTGATAAGCATCTGGTTGTGGGGGCTTGCAAAGTCCAGTGCACAGCATTCTGCAAGACCCAAAGATTCTAGGTTTTATGCACATTAGAGTGTAGGAGAGAGGATGGGTTCCCTCACCAAACAAAGAAGCTTCAGTGTGAATTTAGGTCGACACAGGTAAATGCTGCAACTAGTCCATCACCCCATTCCTGCACAGTTGACCATCTGTCCCCTTTTTCTGGCGAGCAAGTTAGTGATTCACACTGCAGGGTCTATATATAGCAGAAGTAAAAAGAAAGAAAGAAAGAAAGAAAGAAAGAAAGAAAGAAAGAAAGAAAGAAAGAAAGGTAAAGGACCCCTGACAGTAAAGTCCAGTCACGAACGACTCTGGTGCTCATCTCACTTCATTGGCCGAGGGAGCAGATGTTTGTCCACAGACAGTTTTTCTGGGTCATGTGGCCAGCATGACTAAGCCGCTTCTGGCAAAACCAGAGCAGCACATGGAAACGCCATTTACCTTCCCACCAGAGCGGTACCTATTTATCTACTTGCACTTTTGGGTGTGCTTTTGAACTGCTAGGTTGTCAGGAGCTGGGACCAAGCAACGGGAGCTCACCCTGTCGCGGGAATTCGAACCACTGACCTTCTGACCAGCAAGCCCAAGGCTCAGTGGTTTACACCACAGCGCCACCTGCATCCCACAGCAGAAGTAGAGATGTGCATATCTGAGTGCCCCCCCTCCTGCCCTACGGTTTGTAAAAATATTCTGCTGAGGCTCATTTCAACCAGACCACAGAAATATTTCTGGGGCCTGCAAGATATAATTGCACCCATTAATGTGTGAAAATTGCATGGTCTTTTGATATTCAAAGATGTATTTTCATAAAGCAATATAATCTCTTCATTTTAGCAATGTCCCCCTTTCAGTATTGTTTTCTTTTGCTTTCCTTTCTCTCTCTGTTGAATCTCCCTTCCAGCTGAAATTATGCAGAAGCTGGTTGCATAGATTTAGTCAGTTTCACTGCTATCTAGGGGTTTGCTAGACATGGTCTGTGCACTGGATGAACAGAATGATCACACTGTAATGCTTTCCATCAGAACACCACATGATGGATATTACAAGCAGCAGCATATTCCATGTGATAAAAATAATCATGTGATTATTTTTAAGAGCATATCTAGGGAAATGGCCTGAAACATCTTTATACATAGTGTGAACTGGGCATTTGGTTTGCAGACAAAAAGCATTTTAAAATCTGGACAGAATACATGAATCACATACAAGATAATATCCCCTCCAGTGTATACCATAAGCTAGCTATTGCATTGGTCTTGTACAAGCATTGCATTTGTTTATAAATTAAGAACTCATCTGTTGAAGCTGATTTATTGCCCCACACTAGGTGTCAGTGTTAACTTACCTGATCTGTCATCTCAGGTACTGGCTATCCCTGTAGCAGAGCAAATTAACATACAGGTGACTAGTAATACAAGCACAAAGTACTGTTCTTGCTGCTCATCTGGAATGCTAGAGAAGACAACAAAACATGCTGATTTTAGAAATGTTTATTATAGTGGAACTTCTATATCAGATCACCTGTTGCTTCTTCCTTGTGAGGTTTATATCCTGCTTACTGTGAAATATGAGGTGCATCTCTGCAAAACAACTAGGATATGTGGGATTCCTTGAATGTAAGCTTTGATGCAAGGTTTTACTTCCTAGCTCACAAATACAATTCTTCTTTGCTTAACATTTAGTTATCAGCAGAGTGGCCACTTCTTTTACTGGCCGTGTAACAGCAACCCAGTACGCAAATGTCAACAGCCTGATACACAGCTGAGACCGTTCCCTGTGTCCCACCTCAAAGGACTCATGGAGGGTGCCCATCAAAATACTGGCCTTCTCTACAGTGGCCCCCTGTCTTTGCAATGTTTTCTACAGGGAGGCCTGTCTGGCACCAACTTTGCTATCATTTGCATTCCAGATTGAAACATTTCTATTCTCCTGGGCCTTGGGGCAGCTTTAATGATATTGTTACAGTTACTCAAACTGGGATTGTGTGTGTTCTTATTATGATTATTGCAGCAATACCCTGCATTGTTTAATAGGTTTTTATTACATTTAGACCCAGTTAGAGGGGACTGCAAGCAGGAGAGCACAGTTGGCCTTATGTTCTGCTCCCCAGAGGCATCCATCTGGCTACTGCAAGAATTGAATGCTAGATTAGATCGGCCTTTGATTTGTTTCAGCAGGGCTTTGCTTTTATGCTCTTATGTTCATTTCCACGGCCTTCCTTCCAGATGCCATCCAGCACACAGCTGTGTTGAAGAGCAACTTTACTGACCCCTTCGAGCTAATTGATTAAACTGAAATAACCTTCTACAGAGACATGTTTGGTTTCAAGGGAAATAAGGGCTGGTGCTTGTAGTTTTGCTTGTTGGTGTCCCGTCGACCTTGAAAGCCCTGAGGCTCATGGCCTTGTACAGCTTATTAGAACAGCACGGAAGCAGAGTTTGCTTGAAGTTTTCAGTGGCTGCAGAATTTAAAAAGTCATGACTGTTCTGTTTTCCAGTGTGACAGCTTCACCAGAACTGTTGGCTAGCAGTTTCATTTCAAGAGCAGGAATAAGCACAACTGACTTTATGAAGGATATGATTCTTAACTAAATGACATTTTAAAAAGAGAAAGGGATGGCATTGTTCTGAAGCTGACTTTCTCCTAATTGTCCCTGCTTGAATTCTAGCAAGTGGCAGCCTTGCTGAAATGGTTGCAGTTGTTGTCAACACAGTGGCTAATGACATTTACATCCACAACTTCCCTACCACCCAACTGTGGCCCAAGACAATTGAGGTGAGGAGTCAGGATGATGCCAAAATCTTTTGGGTTTTTGATCCCAGGCAATGTTGACTTGACAGGTCAGGTTTGGTAAGAAAGCAAATTGGATGTTCTACTTCTGGAGCAGTGGCATAGGAAGGGGGGTGCAGGCCGCCCCAGGTGTCTTCACGGGGAGGGGGTAACAAAATAGCAAAAATATGTGTTTTTAAAATAATAAAAAAATGGGGGACTCACAACACTTTCCCCCCCCAAAAATAATATTATTTAAAACAAGCTTAATACCTTCGTCTGACAATTAAATAACCTCAACAAGTCAGCACAATACGTATTGAAACTTTTTAGTTTAGTCAACAAATGCAACGAAATGTGGCTGAACTCGACGCTATGTAGTGGAGAGCATATGGATAAGGAAATGGAGCAGGTGTTCATTTCCACTGATTCATTGAAGTCTGTCTCTGCAGTTTGTACCCGTGCAATAATAATAATAATAATAATAATTTATTATTTATACCCCGCCCATCTGGCTGGGCCTCCCCAGCCACTCTGGGTGGCTTACATAAAAACCAAAAATACAGTAAAATATCACACGTTAAAAACTTCCCTGAACAGGGCTGCCTTAAGATGTCTTCTGAATGTCAGGTAGTTGTTTATCACTTTGACATCTGCTGGAAGGGCGTTCCACAGGGCGGGCGCCACTACCGAGAAGGCCCTCTGCCTGGTTCCCTGTAGCTTTGCTTCTCGCAATGAGGGAACCGCCAGAAGGCCCTCGGCGCTGGACCTCAGCATCTGGGCAGAATGATGGGGGTGGAGACGCTCCTTCAGATATACTGGACCGAGGCCGTTTAGGACTTTAAAGGTCAGCACCAACACTTTGAATTGTGCTCGGAAATGTACTGGGAGCCAATGTAGGTCTTTCAAGACCGGTGTTATATGGTCTCGGCGGCCGCTCCCAGTCACCAGTCTAGCTGCCGCATTCTGGATTAGTTGTAGTTTCCGAGTCGGTAGCCCCACGTAGAGTGCATTGCAGTAGTCCAAGCGGGAGATAACCAGAGCATGCACCACTCTGGCGAGACAGTCCACAGGCAGATAGGGTCTCAGCCTACGTACCAGATGGAGTTGGTAAACAGCTGCCCTGGACACAGATTTGACCTGTGCTTCCATGGACAGCTGTGAGTCCAAAATGACTCCCAGGCTGCGCACCTGGTCCTTCAGGGGCACAGTTACCCCATTCAGGACCAGGGAATCCTCCACACCTGCCCGCCTCCTGTCCCCCAAAAACAGTACTTCTGTCTTGTCAGGATTCAACCTCAATCTGTTAGCCGCCATCCATCCTCCAACGCAAGACGTAAACAACTGGTGACTCATCCACAACCAATCCTATCCACTGCCATGCTGGTCAGTCACCCCCACGTCATTCTGTTGAGTTAGTTGTGCATTATTACTGAAGCTTATAAGTGCCGTGCTGAATTTATTTTTGTTACATTTTTTAGTTCATTGATTCATTGTGATCGTCCTCTTCTCTATGATATTGAGTTTGGTAAGTAACGTAAACGTCATGATGCATGCTGTTTGTTTGTATTTGTACGTTAAGCCAAAGCTGCAAAATAGCAAAATTAAGTAAAAAAATTCATTCACCAGAAATTCCCATCACGAAAAAAAGGTTTTAAGTGCTTGTCCTCACAATATTAAATAAATAAACCAGAAAATAACACTTGAAACTGTATCTTATTTTTCCTTCTTTTAATAATTTCAATGTGTGGGGGTGGGGACAAGAAATTTTCCACACCGGGTACCATCTGGCCTTGCTACACCCCTCTTCTGGATTGCATCTGACCAAGCCACAGTGACCCATGTGCTGGTAACCTTGAGGCTTGATTACTGTAATCCACTCTATATGGGTCTGCCCTTGAAGCTGGTTCAGACATTGCAGCTGCTGCAGAATGTTGCAACTAGGCTCCTGTGGCCTGCTGTGAACATATATCACCCATCCTGAAAGAATTGTGTTGATGGCCAAGCACCACTGTTTAAACATTGGTAACTATCTTAAAAATGCAGTTTTTGCTTCTTCTAGCCATTTAAATTTTGACACTGATAATGTTTTGAAATGTGTCCCCCCCCCCTCATTTTTGTAGTGAGCTCACTGTAATTCTCATTGGAATAGTTTTGGAGCTGTTCCTGCTGTTCTGTTAAAGTGATTAGCTAATAACATTTTGGGCTATGCACATTCCTGCTGACATCACTATGGTGGCTGGCCTTTGATATGACTTAACTGCAAATCTGCAAAGAACATTCTCTGTGTATTAGAGAACGGCCACCATTATGACAAACACACGGCATTAGCAGTGTTACTTTTTAAAGCTAAGGTGGTACTGCGGCATGCAATGGAATGTGAACACAATGGAATTTTAACGCAGAAACAAAGAACGAAAGCATCCTATTCGTAATGTAAAATGCTAAGTTAATTTCTTTATATGGGGAATATCATTACAGAGGTTCAACAGATTGTCTTTTGTTATGATTTTGATGAGCCCTCCTTGTCAACACTTTATGAGGTGCATGTTTCAAATTCCCTTCTTCTGTTTAGAAAGAGAGGAAAACATGCATTGATGCACATTTTGGAAGGTAAAATACAGCTCTCAAAAAGGCTATATGATTGCATTTTTAAAACTTTTTTTAATGATGTACAATACTATGACAATTAATGGCATTTAATAAACTTTTAAAAAGATCAGATGGGAAGAAATAAAAGCAGAAGTGCGAACCAGCTTCAGCACAGCTGGGTTACTGGCTGTCAGATTTGTGTTCATCACCTATTATGAAAGGGAGCTCTCCTGTTCACTGGGCCTAATGGTGAAACAAAATGTTATGTTTAACTAGGTTTCTCTTGGAGTAGACCCATTGAAAGCAATGTCTCTAAGTAAAGGATGTCTGTTGATTCCAATGGGTCTCTAGTGAGCAGGATTTCCACCGAATACCACCCAAAACTGCAGTTGGGCAGTTTTCAAGCTTTTCAATCGTAAGGCAAAACAAAGCTGAATAAACTGCAGGCTTGCTTGTGGATGCAGTCACAAGAATGAAAATTATATCATATATAGTGCATGTGAATGAACAAAAACTGCACTTAACCTCTTGACTGGGGTCTAGTATTTGTGTGAAATGAAAGCCTAGCAATTATCCAGTCTGAATTCAGAGCTGTATGCACAAAAGTCACGCTTGCTTATAGCTTTGACTGTTCTCTTTCTCTCTACAGAGTTGGCTGACAGGGTGATGTTTCTGACCCCAGGACCTGGAGTTTTGTCTATAATCTTGATATTCTTCCAAGGTAATTGAATCAAAACTTCTAAAGTGATTTTGCCTTCATTAGAGTTTTTTTAGGTAACGACAATAGTGTCCCAAACCAAACCAAGCGTATTGCACTGCCAGCCTAATACTTGTCAGCTCTCAGATTAATAGGCAAAACACAGGGTTGCAGTATAAAATATTGCTGCAGAGTGAAGTTGTGTTGATGCAAGTGCTTTTGCAGGAATCTCAGGGAAAGGAAAGGCTGTCCCAGCAAAGGCAGCTGTGGCCCATTTGTGTCAGTTTCTGACTGGGTTGTGATACTGCTCTTACCAATCATTGTATCCCATAATAAGCACCTGAGCCTGTTTGTTGCCATTAAACTTGATGATTTAGCATGTAAACACAGGGGGGAAAGCATCTGAATGTTGACTCCAATTCAGTCATTGTGAATATCCTCTGAAGCAGGGTAGCCAGTAAGGTGCCCATCAGATGTTATTAGACCAGGCATAGACATACTTGGCCCTCCAGAGACTACAGTTCCCATCATCCCTGACCATTGGTCCTGTTAGCTAGGGGTGATGGGAGTTGTAGTCCCAAACCATCTGGAGGGCCGAGTTTGCCTATGCCTGTATTAGACTATTATATCCTCCCTGATCATTGACCTCTGCCTGCTGGGTTCCCTTCGTTTTCTGACTTCTGGTGTGCTAATCTGCTGCAGACAATAGTAGACCTTGAAAGCTTGAAAGGCAGAGGCTTCATCACTTACCCCAATGCTACGGTAGATGACATAGCTGCTCATGCTGTGCTGTGCTTCCTGCTCCCATTTCCCCCTCCATTACATTTCTGATTCCCATCTGCTACATGATGACTGTCTCCATCAGGGAATCTAGAAATGAATGAGAAGAACAGAATGGGGTTTAATGCTGTTTCTGACTCAAAAAGCTCACACATATGTGACGGATCTCTTCTTACGAATGCTTATTCGGATATTAAAAATTGTTTCTGGATTATTGTTATTATTAAAAGCATATCTTTCTTTTGCTTTTTGTACTTGATGACGTTGTCACAGTACCTGCAGCTGAGATAACACTGCCTGTCACATGTAGTCATGATAACTGTTAAAAACATAGTGCAGAGCGCCATTGACTCCCCCATGACCTCAAGCAACACTTCTCCGAATAAGGTTGGGTGGGTTTTGTTTTGTTTTGGGTTGTTTTTTTGGCTAGGCCATGAATTTCCCTTTCTCTGAGTAAGAGACCGTGCCATGGGTACTTCTTTCACCTTTGCCACAGTCACCCCCAATATTATTTCTTTATAGGCATTTCTCTTACCCTTCACTATGCTGTTCAGGGCAGCTTACATATAGCTCTGTTGTTGTTGTTGTTGTTAAAGAATTTATTCATTTTCAATAACAATCTTCCAATTAATGATGAATTAAATCAAATCAATCCAAATTACAATAATAACAATACACCAATTATATATTCCAATTATAAAAAAATTCTTGGGACTTCCCATGTTCCAGATGTCTGGAGATAGTCATCCTCATTCATGTCTCTGTATTTTTTGTATTTTTCAAATTCAAAACTAATATTATCCATCCTTATTCTCAGTCTAATCAGCCGTTGTTTCTGTGACTTGCATCTTCTGTAGAAAAATTTTCATGTTGTTAACCCACAAGAGGCAGTTTGTTTAATCATTTTATTCTCTGTCCAATTATTTGGTATTCAGTCCTCTTATCTCTCCTTTGTTCATCAAGTTCTCATTAAAGGCACCGGGCTTTGTTCCAAAAGTAAAGTTTATAAATGGCAAGTCAACAAATTCTCTCTGATGTCTTTTAATTAGCTGGTGTCCATATAGGTCTGTATATATTGCTGTATTGTGGGACATGTTTCCCAGCTGTATATTATATGAAAATTATTTAAATACCTCCGAGAACAAAAGGGCCCCCCATCAAGCTCCTCCGGGCCTTAGAAGAGCTAGCAGGGATCCAGCACTCTCCGACCTTCTGTCCATAATCATGTATAAAAATAATCCATACAGGTTGATATGTTTTAGAATGAAATACACCCCAAATCCAAAGAAGCTCTCTTCCATAAATATTCTTTTTTTTTTTTGTAACTGCACAATAATCATCGCCATTTTGTTTCCGTCTTCAGCTCGATCGGGGCAGCTTACATATAGCTCAATACACGGAACCCATTTAATACTTGGGGGTCATCCACACTTGTCCCACTCCCACAGGTGTGCTTTGACCTGATGTTAAAATCTATACATTGAAGAGGCCAGATGCACCTTGGAAGGGAGGACATTCCATAACCTGAGACCCACTACAGGGAAGGCCATCTCATGAACTGCCACCCTATAATCTTCACAGGGCAATGGAGCTCTCTATGGGGAGAGGCATTCCTTTCTATATTTGGGGCCCAAGCCATTCAGGGCTTTGTATGTCAGCATAAAGGTAAAGGTAAAGGTACCCCTGCCCGTACGGGCCAGTCTTGACAGACTCTGGGGTTGTGCGCCCATCTCACTTAAGAGGCCAGGGGCCAGCGCTGTCTGGAGACACTTCCGGGTCACGTGGCCAGCGTGACATCGCTGCTCTGGCCAGAGCCAGAGCCAGAGCCAGAGCCGCACACGGAAACGCCGTTTACCTTCCCGCTGGTAAGCGGTCCCTATTTATCTACTTGCACCCGGAGGTGCTTTCGAACTGCTAGGTTGGCAGGCGCTGGGACTGAGCAGCGGGAGCGCACCCTGCCGCAGGGATTCGAACCGCCAACCTTTCGATCGGCAAGCCCTAGGCACTGAGGCTTTAACCCACAGCGCCACCTGCGTCCCGTATGTCAGCATAAGCACCTTGAATTGGCCCCTGAAGCACACAGGCAACCAGTGAAGGTCTTTAGGAACTGGCGTAATAGGTAGCCAGCTATGTGTTCATAAGTATTTAATAACCTAAGCAAGAGAAAGCAGAGATGAAATGGTACATTGTCCAACATCTAGAAGGCAAGGAGTGAATACACTGAAGTGTTAAAGTTACACGCTCCAGGTTATGCAGATCAAAAACAAACCAACGACAAAACTGGCCACAGTCTCTTGAAACTAAACCTTGTGAGTAAAATTTCAGTTAATACTGGACACCTGTAAGTCCATAGTCCTGGTGTTTGTCCATTATATTAGGGCAGGACAACCCTAATATTGTGTGTGGGAGAGGCCCATCATCTCATCCAGAGACCTGTTAGGTCCCTCTAAACCAGGGTGTGTGTGTGTGTGACTGTTTTCTCTTCCCTGCTCCCAGATGCTTTGTTGTTGTTGTTTTAATATTCCTTTCCCCATTCACACCTGTGGAAGAGAAAATGTCTATTCCAGCTCCAGGCTGGCATAGCTTAGGGGCCTGATCCATGGGCATGTCAGGGGAGCAAGGGGGGTTGAATCCCAAGACATTCTTTATTAGATGAAAACACCCTGTTTCATCTCTTAGCACTGGCAGGACCTTTGGAGCAGGTAAGTGCCTTGCTGGCAGGCCTCCTGCCTCACACCAGCTCTTCTTATCCAATCTTTCATAGGGATCGCTCTGTAAATCATTAGCTAGTTAATTAGCTGTACAGCAGCATTCTCTGCATATGTTACTTATAATTAAGTGCTACAAATTCCACTAGGAGTTAGTTCCAAGTGAATGGAACATATGAATGGAAGTTCAGATACTTTTAGGAATATTCTGTGGGGAAATTTTTTTGTTGACACTTTAAAAAAAATGTAACATTTATTTATGAATTATATCACCAGCATTTGAGGTTTTATATATAGGGTAATAAATATATCTAGTAAAGGAGAGGTTTTTTAAAAATAGCACTTCCTGCCATCAATGCTTTAGTGCTGAAATGTAGAAGTTTGAATGGTGCCTATTTAAATTATAGCATCTCTTTGCTTACATGCAGAAATATTGTTCGGTAAGCAAACCATTTTGTGTAGCCTCTCCAACCCTCTGCAGCCTGAGAAGAGTCTAGTTTGGGTGGGTGACGTTATCTGGAAATATGCAAACACACTTCTAATCTTCCTTGGCCATGTGTTTCTGAGTGAAGCTGCAAGCACTCAAATTCTTTAGACTCCCCCAGCTCTTGTGTGTCGCTGAGATAGTGCCCACATGCTTTCATTGCCTGGGGCTCCTGACTGTAGAAATGTTGAACATTTTTGTCATTGTTTGTCAATTAAAAAAAAAAGAGGGAGGGATAAATGCACTGTCACACTGTTCAGATGTTGTCAGGGAACTGCCATCGGAGCCAAGGGTGGCGCTGAGGCTCCCTAATGATGATGCTGGAGAGGGAACCAGCAAAGGGAGAGAGGACGCTTCCGCTGGGGAAGGAGATAGAGGTGACACCAGGGAGAAAGGGGAGTCCGAGGGAGCTGCGGAGAGAAGGCTCCAGGACTCTTCCAGTGGAACCAGCGGGGAGAGCACAGGACCTCCTCTGGGGACGCCCACTCTGCGCAGACAGACCCTGATATAGTCCTTCCTAAATCCAACAGCCATGCAACAATATTTGACTTTCAACTATGGATGCTACCCCAAGATGACGGGATATAAGGATAAGGCAAGAAAAGGTAAAGGGACCCCTGACCATTAGGTCCAGTCGTGGCCGACTCTGGGGTTGTGACGCTCATCTCACTTTATTGGCCGAGGGAGCCGGCATACAGCTTCTGGGTCATGTGGCCAGCATGACTAATCCGCTTCTGGCAAACCAGAGCAGTGCATGGAAACGCCGTTTACCTTCCCGCCGGAGCGGTACATATTTATCTACTTGCACTTTGACGTGCTTTTGAACTACTAGGTTGGCAGGAGCAGGGACCGAGCAACAGAAGCTCACCCCGTTGCGAGGATTCGAATCACAACCTTCTGATCGGCAAGTTCTAGGCTCTGTGGTTTAACGCCACCTGCATCTCCTTGGATAAGGTACATAACTCGAATTTCAGACTCAAAAGCTGTTCATGGTGGATTTTAGTGGTCAGCGGAGGCTGGTGAAGCAGCCTCTATAATTCTAGATTCACAATTGCCATCAGGAAATTTTAGGACATCTTATGCTATTGATGTTTTTTTATATATATTCTGAAACTTGTGTTTCTAGGGAAGTACATATTGGCTTTCATACGAAATTCAGCATTAAATCCTGACCCAGGAATGTGAAGAACATGCTGCAGAGATGTTATCCTTTCACTTTCTCTTAAGCAGATAAGAATAAACCTGCTGGATCAGACCAAAGGCCTATCTCCTTCAGCATCCTGCTCTCACCCAGCATTTTTCCCACAGGCCATAAAGTTTAGGGATGTAATCGGGACAGAAAGGAAAAACAGAAGGCTGAACTAATTCTCTTGATGAGAATTGCTGATCCCAAGTGACTCAGCAAGCATAACAGTTTATCAGCAGAAAGTGTATTATACATATAGCATGACCTGGGCATTTAACTTGCCATGGTGCAATTTGTGTTTTGATTTTTTAAAAATGTATTGCCAGAGATGAATTTATATGAACACTGGAAAACCGTGGATTTACATGTCAAGAAATTTCTTTTCTCCAAGTTGCATGAATAATGTCATAATCAAAAAACCTCTTTGCAAGGAAGAGATGACAATGAATTTAAAAAAGATTGGAAGGACTTTATTGAATATATACAGAAGCAATGTTAAGGTTAGTACATTAGCAGGATTTTAGAAATACTTGTACAGTAATGACATTATGAATGGACAGTAAGTAATATCAATGATTTTTCAATTTAAAATGGACATGCGGTATGATGATAAACAATGGAACCAGGGAAAGAGCTAGGGGGAAGCCAACTTTTTACTTTTTTCATGTTTGATTATGAAGATGTACTGTTGTTGGGTTTATTTTATTTTTTTATTTTTGGAAAATTAATAAAATATTATTTTTAAAAAGTCCTCTTTGCAAATAAATAAATCGAATCACATAATATATCATTTGGAGTAGCCCTGCAATGACAGCCAAAGAACTAGTGTGTTTCTCTTAAGCCCAGAATAGAGAAAATTTCTTTAATTGCTTGCACATTTTTGTTGGTATTGCTTGGTATTGTCAAGATTTCCTGAGCTCAGAGCCAGCGGATTCAGAGGTGTCCAAAGGCCCTACAGACTTGGCAGAACACAGCTCCCCAGAGCCTACAAAATAGCCAGACTCTGGTTATGACAATGATGGCAGACAACACCCACAGAAGGAGGGTGTTCTTTTCAAGCTCGAAACAGTGGGAGAACTGGAAAGCGGACAATGACTTCTCTTTGCAAATGCTGAAAGAAGACCTCCAAGATTATGTGATGGAAGCCCTGAGTCATACTTCCTGCCAGTAAAGTTATTACTGCGTTACGCTGTTCTTCTAGACATTGTTCCACCCTATTGCAGAGGATCTACGTGCTTCATAAAAGGGTAAGCCTCTCAGAAAAGAAGTGTTGGTGAATATTATTCTCATATTAGAATACAATATTTTCTTTGTATTTTTTCTTTTTCTTTTTAAAAAAGCTAGCCAACAAACCAGACTATTCTGGAACATATTTTTCCTAACTGCATTCTTCCTGATCTAATAAGAAAGAATTGACTAGCCTGTGGGAACATCCAGCTCGAAACAGTGCTCACAAAGGACAATGCTGAATGGCTTTCAAAGAAACGTGTGGCTATCCCTCATAAGAGCGAAGCCATGCTATGAGTTCCTGGCGAAATCATTTGTTCATGCACTTCATATGGTTTCTTCAAGACAACGATGCATTATGCAGAGTGATGTATCTAGCCCTCATTAAGCTGCCACTGCTTCTCAGCTTGTTCAATATCATGAATGTCAACTATGTCCAACTATCTCTAGTTGAATATCGGAAGGATTCCAAATGCCAGCTTCCTCAGTGATGGCAGCTGCAATCTGAGAGGCAAAACAGGAAGTGCCTCATGGAGAAAAATATAAATCACAATTGCATTGTTGAATCACATCAATTGCTGCACAGTCCAGTATCCTGTTTCCAATAGTGGCATTTCAGGTGTGGCATGTTATATCCCCTTGGAAACGCACATGTTTATTCCACGAATATATATATATATATATATATATATATATATATATATATATATACACACATACACACACACACACACACACACCCATACACAGTGGTACCTTGGGTTACATATGCTTCAGGTTACAGACTCTGCTAACACAGAAATAGGGCTTCAGGTTAAGAACTTTGCTTCAGGATAAGAACAGAAATCAGGCTCTGGCGGCACGGTGGCAGCAGGAGGCCCCATTAGCTAAAGTGGTGCTTCAGGTTAAGAACAGTTTCAGGTTAAGAACAGACCTCCAGAACGAATTAAGTACTTAACCTGAGGTACCACTGTGTGTATGTGTGTGTGTGTGTGTGTGTGTGTGTGTGTGTGTGTGTGTGTATCTATCACATCTAAGCATAGGATAATTTCTGGAGACACTAAAACTGGTTTTGTGGCTCTCCACCCTCCTGCCATTGATCTTGCAACAGTGATGGGGAGAGCTGATGTCCATCTGTCAGTCATCTGGCTTCACCATGACACCAGGCGAAGCATTTTCCTTTGCCCAAATCAAACTGGACTGGCAAGGAAAGCAAGGTTGGCAATTGCTGCCAACCAGCAGTAGCAGCTACAGACCCTGGTTTCTTTGTGCCATTGGACTTGAAAGATGAGGCTTTCCAATCGGCTGATCAATACTTGCAGCAAGCACCACTTTGCTCTGGGATAGGCTGCACTACAGTGTTCCCAGGAGTTGCAACCTCGTCCCATCCCCCCATATCTGTTTGTTTTATTTGCAAAGTCAATTGCTGTCTAGGACAGTAATTTAAACTCTTGTGGAATTCCATGTGTCATGCAGTGTGGTCTTTGCTGGAGTTCCTAGCTGACCACAGCCTTCAATACATACACTAAGCATTTCGCACTCCAAGTAGCATTGATGAAACAGTTGGCTAGCTACTCACTGTACAGATTCCACCCCTCCTCATCCCAGTGCAAACATTTACTTTCCTCTCCCCAGCATGCACCTTTTTAAATGTTTTCTATTGTTATATGCTTTTGCTATATGGGCAAGAGATCTAAAGTGCGCTTTCTAAAACTGTGTCTTTCCTCAGCCAGTTCTTCCTGAATGGTTATCAAGGAAATCAAGCCCATTTCTTAAATCCTTGTTCTATAATTAACATTAAATGACAGCCTGCAAGAGACTTCTGTTTACACAGAAAACCTCATTGAATCTAGAAAAGGCATAGCATCATTTAAAAAAATTGCTGGACTCTCATTGTTAAGTGTAGGCAGTTGTGTATGTGTGTGTCCTTTTGAAATAAACATGCTCAACATTAAGTTGAAAGTACTGATTAAAAACAACATCTGGTTGAGTTCATTGCTCTGGGTCTTTTTTGAAATAAAACCATATGTCTTTTACTAATGGTTCTGTCTGAATATCAGTGAGCCCAAACTTCTGAAGTGGCCCTGCTTTCTGTACATACAATAGGAAATGCATTTAGTACATCCGATGAAGAATCTGTGGACATTTAGCCACCGATTTCAGCAGGGCATGGCTGCCATTCAGAAGAAGCATGAATCACACAAGCACAGAAGAGTCGAGTGTGCACTGTATTTTTCATTTTAGCAATTGCCCATAAAACTGTTTTTTAGAAAACTGAAAGGGAGGAAATGAAGCAAACACTACAGGAAATTCCTGGCTCTGAGTACAAGCTGGGCAACTGGGAATATATACCCTCTTTGGATTGATTGCATTGTATGGTCTTCTATTTTTAAAATTCATACTGGCTAATTTTCCAATCCCCCAGATCATCTGCATTCAATAATAATGTTTTGTGCAGATTCATTAGGCTGTTGTGAGCACTGCCCTTTTAACCCCTGCACGCAATCAATACTGGAAATCTCACAGGAATCTTAATACCTTGCCCTAAATTGATTTTTAAAATGGTATGGTCCCTATATAGAAGGAACTGGCTCAGTGTTACAGACAGCAGAGAATATTCAGGTAAAGTAGCCTCATTTATATGTTCCTAGATTAATTTTAAGGTGTATTTAGGTGTGTTTTCACTGCACTAGTTAGTCTGGGGATATAAGCAGCAAAACACTTGACAGAAATAAACCTGGAATCCCAGATTTCATCAAATACAAATGTGGATATGTGCAATCAATTCCAGGTATATTGTTTGCAAGAGTGTGAACACCTCACTTGCAGGGAAGCATGCAAGAGCCCTTAATTTTCTGCATTTGTAAAATAGAGGTTACATTATGATAGAATGTAAGAATAACACATGGCCTTTCCCCCCGGAATAGACTACTTAAACACAAAAAAGCATGTTCCACCCTCAATCTGATTATCTTAATATTATCCATTGAAGTTCTCATTAAACTGCTCCCAGGGAGAGCATTGGTCCTAGTCATTCTTGGGCAGCTATTGAGGCCTATGTGCCCTGATACTACAGCTCACCAGCACAGCTGCACTGATGCAGAGCTGGGAAGCCTTTTTTTGCTTCTCATGGGCCAACTCTGACAGGTGAGAAAGACAACCTACCTGAGAGTCACATGACATCATTATGATGTCACAGGGTTGGCAGGCAGGTGTGCTTTCCACTTATTCAAATCTTTACACAAGGATTGCAAAAACAACGGAGGGTGGGAGAGGAAGAAAGGGTAGTTTTGAAAGCAAAAGCAACGGAGGAGACTTCTGGAGCTCTGCCTTTTCTTGCAAAATGCTCCAAAACACACCCTAGATATCCAGAACACACCTTTCTTCCTTTCCGGACTAGGATGAAGGGAGAAATGAGTGTTTGCAAAACAACCCCTTCTCTCTTCCTGCCTCCAAGCCAAAAAACAACAACCCAGAGATCTGTTACTTTCAATATGCTTCCCCACAGCCAAGTTTGAAAATGAAGAAATATATTGGATATCTAGACTATGTTTTGGATCTGTGATGGGGCAGGGGGAGGAGAAAGGAGCCTTTTGCCAGCAAATGCAATGGAGAAGACTTCTTCTGTTGTTTTTTAAAAAATATTTATTAAAGTTTTGATAGTTACAGAAAGGAAAAAGAAAAAGAATTAAACATAACAAAACCATACAATACAATACCAAAAGAAAAATATTACATATACATAACAAAAATAAAACAAAATCAATTAAAAAAGAGAGAGAGAGAAAAAACCACAACCTATACTTTCAATGTTATTAACTTTCTTTTACTTGTTTCAGCGACCTCCTCACACCTCCCTTTTTTTTTGTATTCCACTTCGATTAATTGTTTCAGCAAATCCTTTCCATCTTCCTCAAACTTCTGTCCTATCATTTAACTTAACAAATTCTAACATTATTTTTTCCTTTAATCCAATTACAATCTATTATACGTAATTCTTTATAACATTTCTGCTAAAGCCATGTAACTTCATTCCAACATCTTTCTAACATTCCTTAATTTTACAATATTTCTGTAGATAATCTTTAAATTTCTTCCAATCTTCTTCCATTGACTCTTCTCCCTGGTCTCGGATTCTGCCAGTCATTTCCGCCAGTTCCATGTAGTCCATCACCTTCATCTGCCATTCTTCCCGGGTGGGTAGATCTTCTGTCTTCCAATACTTTGCAATAAGTATTTTTGCTGCTGTTGTGGCATACATAAAGAAAGTTCTATCCTTCTTTGGCACCAAGTGGCTGACCATGCCCAGGAGAAAGGCCTCTGGTTTCTTCAAAAAAGTATATTTAAATACCTTTTTCATTTCATTATAAATCATTTCCCAGAAAGTCTTAATCCTTGGGGATGTCCACCAAAGGTGAAAGAAAGTGCCTTCGGTCTCTTTACATTTCCAACATTTATTATCGGGCAAATGGTAAATTTTTGCAAGCTTGACTGGTGTCATGTACCACCTGTAAATCATTTTCATTATATTCTCTCTTAAGGCATTACATGCCGTAAATTTCATACCTGTGGTCCATAACTGTTCCCAGTCAGCCATCATAATATTATGTCCAACATCTTGTGCCCATTTAATCATAGCGGATTTTACCATTTCATCCTGAGTGTTCCATTTCAACAGCAAGTTATACATTCTTGACAAGTTCTTACTTTTAGGATCTAACAGCTCTATTTCCAATTTTAATTTTTCCACCTGGAAGCCAATTTTTTTGTCCAGATTATATGCCTCCATTATTTGATAATAATGGAGCCAATCCCACACTCTATTTTTTAGTTTTTCAAAACTCTGTAATTTTAATCTGTCTCCCTCTTGTTCCAGAGTTTCCCAATATTTCAGCCATTGGCTTCCATATTGAGCTTTTTTTGAGCCTTCGCTTCCATTGGTGACAACCACCTTGGGGTTTTATTTTCAAGCAAGTCCTTATATCTTATCCAGACATTAAACAGTGCTTTTCTGACAATATGATTTTTAAACGCTTTATGTGCTTTGACCTTATCATACCACAAATATGCATGCCAGCAAAATACGTTGTTAAAACCTTCTAGATCCAACACGTCAGTGTTTTCAAGAAGCAACCAGTCTCTCAGCCAGCAAAAAGCGGCTGATTCATAATAAAGTTTAAGGTCTGGCAGGGCAAATCCACCTCTTTCTTTAACATCAGTTAGTATCTTAAATTTTATTCGTGCTTTCTTGCCTTGCCAGACAAAATTAGAAATATCTCTCTGCCACTTCTTGAAACAATCCATTTTATCCAAAATTTGCAATGTTTGAAACAAAAACAGCATCCTAGGCAATACATTTTAGGGACGCAGGTGGCGCTGTGGGTTAAAGCCTCAGCGCCTAGGACTTGCCGATCGAAAGGTCGGCGGTTCGAATCCCTGCGGCGGGGTGCGCTCCCGCTGCTCGGTCCCAGCGCCTGCCAACCTAGCAGTTCGAAAGCACCTCCGGGTGCAAGTAGATAAATAGGGACCGCTTACCAGCGGGAAGGTAAACGGCGTTTCCGTGTGCGGCTCTGGCTCGCCAGAGCAGCGATGTCACGCTGGCCACGTGACCCGGAAGTGTCTGCGGACAGCGCTGGCCCCTGGCCTCTTAAGTGAGATGGGCGCACAACCCCAGAGTCTGTCAAGACTGGCCCGTACGGGCAGGGGTACCTTTACCTTTACCTTTTAGGCAATACATTCATTTTTATAGCAGCAATTCGGCCTGGCAATGATAGCTTCAGATTGGACCATATTTCTGGAGAAGACTTCTTCTGAACATTCTGCCTTCACTTGCAGAACACTTTCTTCCTTTCTCCTGATGCTCAGGGATGTTTTTTTACTTGCCTTGACTGCCTTATTTGGCTCTGTTCTCCAAGCACATTCCCAGTCCACATCTTAACATAGGGCGGCACAGGAGGGGAGGTGGAGGGTCATGTGCTGCACAGACAACAGGTGGTATTCAGTGAAGTCCTACTCAGAGTAAGCCCATTGAAAGTATTGAACCTAAGTTAATCATGCCCATTAACTTTAGTGGGTCTGCTCTGTGTAAGATTAGCCTTGAAAAGCATCCAAATAGCTTGTCCCTAATATTCCTGGGGGGTATGGGTGGCACCGTGGGTTAAACCACAGAGCCTAGGATTTGCTGATCAGAAGGTCGGTGGTTCGAATCCCCGTGATGGGGTGAGCTCCCGTTGCTCAGTCCCTGCTCCTGCCAACCTAGCAGTTTGAAAGCACGTCAAAGTGCAAGTAGATAAATAGGTACCACTCCAGCGGGAAGGTAAACGGCGTTTCCGTGCGCTGCTCTGGTTTGCCAGAAGTGGCTTAGTCATGCTGGCCACATGACCCGAAGCTGTACGCCGGCTCCCTCGGCCAATAAAGCGAGATGAGTGCCGCAACCCCAGAGTCGGTCACGACTGGAACTTATGGTCAGGGGTCCCTTTACCTTTACCTTTAATATTCCTGGACCCTCGTGGTTGCTTGAATGAAAACCTTGGCCCTTTGTGGCATGACTGCTTGGTCAACCTCTTCCTACCCATTTCACAGCCCAGTATCCAATGGGCCTGTGGCAATAGAGTTTCAGCTCAGCTCCCCTAAAGGCTCCTTCAAGGAGTGTTGTTGTGGCAAGAAATTAATTGCTAAAGAAGTAGTGTACAAATGTAAGAATTATGTAAAGTGATTGTCTACCCAGAGCAGTTAACTTTTATGTTTTTCCACAGCTTGATGGGAGTTGTAGTCCAAAACATCTGGGGGGGCACCCATTGGGGAGGGCTGCTATATACTAACAGTGAGCTCATTCTCTGAGTGTGAAACCTTATGTGGCCAATTGGAACAATAACTGTAGCTATAGATGACTGGCCACTCTGCAGTACCTTTTAAAATCCATGAAGTGGTCCATAATCACAATTCATAGTCTCTTTGGCTATTAAGGATGGATTTATTGGTCCTCCTTTCTTCTGGATACAGGAGAAGTAGCTATGATGTGGAGTCATAAACTCTTCTAATTGTTTTATCATCATTAATATAATAGGTCTCCAAAGATTGCTGAAACAACATCATTATTGACCAGGATGTTCTTGCACCTGCGACTAGCTTTCAGAAGGATGACATCAGATTAGTCAGAAGGTTTTTCTGCTCCTGAACATAAGACAAGAGAGTAGGGAAGTGAGGTGCAGGAATGATTGGTTGACAAGCAGGCTCGAGAGAGGATTACTTCACTTTTCCACTTGCAAACAAGGGATGCTTCAGAGCGTAGCATTTAGGACTTGAGCCACTTGAGTCTAGTTTCTCTGCAGGTCACTGGGCATGGATAAAAAGCGGAGAAAAATTACTCCAAACTAGGCAAACATATCCTTTGCCAAGCAGCCGTGAGAAGGCAAAGCAAGACAAGCTGTTCTCTAAATGGGAACACTCTGAAGAGGGCCACTTTTCAGTGTTGCAAATTTTACTGCTGGACAGTTGATAAAATCAATATCAAGAAGCGTCGTGGGCCTAATTGTAGTACATGCTGGATTTCTATTTTTTATGGATCAGGTCCTGTAGAGGTCATGTGCATTGGGTATTAGACGTCAGGAATTCCAAAACAGAGAGACGTTGGCCGCAGACGTTTAAGGTCCAGTGAAGGAACTGGATACAGTGCATGTTATACATGTCAAATCAGAAGAAAGTCCAATTGATGTACCTCTGAGTAGAGGACTGCACTGCAGGACATATGTAGTCAAATAACCAATTTTTACTGCACTTAATAGCATCTTAAAAAGCAGAGACATCACCTTGGCAACAAAGGTCTGTATAGTTAAAGCTATGGTTTTCCCAGTAGTGCAACTGGACTTCTCTGTGACCCATCCCCTCTGCAGGGAGGTGGGACCGATTCAGATGGTCCGCCCCCACCACTTAATGGATCCAAATGGTTTCCAGAGAGTGGTAGGGGATGCTTTATCCCATGTTGATGGCCTTTCAGCCGATTCCCTGGTGGCCCGCTGGAATGTGGAGTTAACCAGGTCTATTGACTGTTTGGCTCCGAAGCGCCCTCTCCAATTGCATGGAGCCCGGAGAGCCCCGTGGTTTTCCATAGATCTGAGGGCAATGAAACAATCGTTGAGACGGCTAGAGCGCCGGTGGCGGATAACTCATTCTGAATCTGTCCGGACACGGGTTAGAGCTCAACGTCGAGCCTACCAAGTGGTGATAGCGACGGCGAAGAAGACTTTCTTCGCCGCCTCTATTGCATCTGCAGAAAACAGCAGCAGGAGACTTTTTCAGGTGGTTCACAATTTAGTGGAACCACCTGCGACATCAGGGCCCAGTACGGGCCACATGATCTCCTGCAATGATTTTGCAAAGTTTTTTGCAGATAAAATCGCTCAGATTCGGGAAGAAGTAGACTCCACCGTGGGAGCAGGGCCAGGGCGGGAGAGTGCTAGAGTCCTGTCTAGTCAAGTTGTGTGGGATCAATTCCAATTTGTTACCTCCAAGGATGTGGACAGGCTGCTTGGACTAGTGAAGACAACCACCTGTCTCCTGGATCCTTGCCCATCCTGGCTTATAAAAGCTAGCCGGGAAGGACTGGGCGATGGGCTTCGTGGGGTGGTGAATGCTTCCCTCCGTGAGAGAGCCTTCCCAGACCCGCTGAAAGAGGCGGTTATTAAACCGCTTCTTAAAAAACCATCTTTAGATGCGGCCACGATGGCCAATTATCACCCAGTCTCAAGTCTTCCATTCTTGGGCAAGGTGATTGAGCAAGTGGTTGCTGAACAACTCCAGGCACGCCTGGAAGAAGCGGACCATTTGGATCCCTTCCAGTCAGGATTCAGGCCTCATCATGGGACTGAAACTGCCTTGGTCGCACTGGTTGATGATCTCCGGCAGGCTAGGGACAAATGTGAGAGCTGTTTCCTAGTTCTGCTGGATCTCTCAGCGGCGTTTGATACCATCGACCATAACATCCTTCTGGACCGTCTTGAGGGCCTAGGAGCTGGGGGCACTGTCATACAGTGGTTCTGCTGTTTCCTCCTGGGCCGTGTTCAGAAAGTGGTGGTGGGGGATGAGTGTTCAGACCCCTGGGCTCTCACTTGTGGGGTGCCTCAGGGTTCTGTCCTCTCCCCCATGCTTTTCAACATTTACATGCAGCCACTGGGAGAGATCATCCGGAGGTTTGGGCTGGGTGTTCATCAGTATGCGGATGATACCCAGCTCTACCTCTCTTTTAAATCAGAACCAATGAAGGCGGTGAAGGTCCTGTGTGAGTGTCTGGAAGCGGTTGGAGGATGGATGGCGGCTAACAAATTGAGGTTGAATCCTGACAAGACAGAAGTACTGTTTTTGGGGGACAGGAGGCGGGCAGGTGTGGAGGATTCCCTGGTCCTGAATGGGGTAATTGTGCCCCTGAAGGACCAGGTGTGCAGCCTGGGAGTCATTTTGGACTCACAGCTGTCCATGGAGGCACAGGTCAAATCTGTATCCAGGGCAGCTGTTTACCAGCTCCATCAGGTACGTAGGCTGAGACCCTATCTGCCTGCAGACTGTCTTGCCAGAGTGGTGCATGCTCTGGTTATCTCCCGCTTGGACTACTGCAATGCGCTCTATGTGGGGCTACCTTTGAAGGTGACCTGGAAACTACAACTAATCCAGAATGCGGCAGCTAGACTGGTGACTGGGAGCGGCCGCCGAGACCATATAACACCGGTCTTGAAAGACCTACATTGGATCCCAGTACGTTTCCGAGCACAATTCAAAGTGTTGGTGCTGACCTTTAAAGCCCTAAACGGCCTCGGTCCAGTATATCTGAAGGAGCGTCTCCTCCCCCATCGTTCTGCCCGGACACTGAGGTCCAGCTCCGAGGGTCTTCTGGCGGTTCCCTCATTGCGAGAAGCAAAGCTACGGGGAACCAGGTAGAGGGCCTTCTCGGTAGTGGTGCCCGCCCTGTGGAATGCCCTTCCATCAGATGTCAAAGTGATAAACAACTACCTGACATTCAGAAGACATCTTAAGGCAGCCCTGTTCAGGGAAGTTTTTAATGTGTGATATTTTACTGTATTTTTGGTTTCTATGGAAGCCGCCCAGAGTGGCTGGGGAAACCCAGCCAGATGGGCGGGGTACAAATAATAAATTATTATTATTATTATTATTATTATTATTATTATTATGTATGGAAGTGAGAGCTGGACCATAAAGAAGGCTGATAGCCGAAGAATGGATGCTTTTGAATTATGGTGCTGGAGGAGACTCTTGAGAGTCCCATGGACTGCAAAAAGATCAAATCTATCCATTCTTAAGGAAATCAGCCCTGAGTGCTCATTGGAAGGACAGATCCTGAAGCTGAGACTCCAATACTTTGGCCACCTCATGAAAAGAGAAGACTCCCTGGAAAAGACCCTGATGCTGGGAAAGATGGAGGGCACAAGGAGAAGGGGATGACAGAGGACGAGATGGTTGGATAGTGTTCTCAAAGCTAGTAACATGAGTTTGACCAAACTGTGGGAGGCAGTGGAAGACAGGAGTGCCTGGCGTGCTCTGGTCCATGGGGTCATGAAGAGTTGGACACAACTAAATGACTAAACAACAACATAGCTGCTGGAGATGATTGTGGCTGATTACAGGGCCATAAATCAAGACTTTATATAAAAATTAAAAGATTAGTTTTTATATTATATAATTTATGCCTTATCTAAATGAACTTTATGGGTAACTGCAAATGTTTAACATTCCTTACAAAATGTTTGTTGGAAGAATAAACCTCTCTTAGTTTACATGACTGTCGTAAGACAGTTGTGGAAATACAGAGCGCTACTCAAAATTAATACTATGTTTTAATTTGCAGGCACTATAACCTACATATGTTAGTGACAAATAAATTTCTACATTCTGTTAAAGAACAATTAAGATTTTTATGTCAAGCCATCTGCACATTTCTGCACTTAAGCAGAATGTTGAGGTGTCAATGCTTTAAATAAACAAACTATTTTGTAAGAAAAGTCATAACCAGCTGCAATTACCTAGTACCATTATAAAAACATTTTAAAAAACCACAGAGTTCTAGTGTTGTGAGAGAAGGTGAAAAGTGTTTCACTTTCTTCATACCAGGCATAATTTTATGTACTTTTATCCTGTCACCTTTTATTCCTATAATTCATCTTAGTTTGTTCCTAAATTAGAACTGAGCCTTCATCTAACAGATTTGGCTAAAGGCTTGAATTGCACTGTGTCTCCATGTATCATTTTTAAAAACTGAAGTATTTGGCAATTAATTACGGTCAAATATACTTTCCTTTTCTGCTTTCCACAGTTTCACTATACTTATCCTAATGTAATATTTTTTCCACCCTGCAGGAGACTCTCAATATCAAATTCAGCTCAATTTCCTGTGTAAGTTTGTTTAAAATCAAAACCCATTAGTTGTTCAATATATCTTGCTGCCCCGATATATGAAACCTCTTAAGTGCTCTTGTGGTTTCTGAGTTTATAAGTCCTGAATCAATAAAGATAGCCTCTTCTGTCTCTGGCAAGGTGTAGCATACCCTCCTGGGCGCATTCGTCGACAAACAGTGATTTAGTCACAGAATTCAGAGTCTAATATGCATAGAAATGGCAAAAACAGGACAGATAATAAGGGCGTGCAGATACACAGATAAAGGATTGGTGGCACCAATTGGTGACCTTTGTTTCACCCTTAAAAGCTGTGGATTTGGCAGACATACCCACTTCTGTGAATGAACAGTGTTTACTAGTTAATAACTTTAATAACTTTGTAGAAAAAGAACAACGGGAAATATCTAAAAGAGATGGAAATGTTCTCAGACAGGATCAAATGCACCATCACAGCATCTTGAAATTATGGGTAGTTGCTATTAATTATCATTGCAAGTGGGATCATTGTGAGTTTAAAGGGGGGAGGGCTCAGTGTAGGAGAGGCTGAGCCAACACGAACAAACTGAGTGGGAAGAGTCATCTGCTGTGGTGGGGATATCTCCATGCCCAAATCAAAGTGCTGGTTTTGACCCATAAAGTCTTAAATGCCTCAGGACCGTAATACCTCAAGGATCACCTATCCCCATATGAACCTGCTTGCTCCTGAGATCATCTTCTGAGTCCCTTCTTCATGTGCCTCCTCCACGAGAGGTCCGGAGGGTGGCCACATGAGAATGGGCCTTTTCTGCAGTGGCTCCCCATTTGTGGAATGCCCTCCTCAGGGAGGTATACACCTTTAGGCACCAGGCAAAAATGTTCCT
This sequence comes from Podarcis cretensis, assembly GCF_951804945.1. Taxonomy (NCBI): domain Eukaryota; kingdom Metazoa; phylum Chordata; class Lepidosauria; order Squamata; family Lacertidae; genus Podarcis; species Podarcis cretensis. The sequence goes on from NC_137181.1 coordinate 25,327,118, forward strand.
CTCAGGCCTTTGACTGATTGATGCCCTTTTAAAATGTGTTGTGGAAGGTGGGGATCATTGGGTAGCCTTTTTTTTTTTACAGTGATACCTCAGGTTACATACACTTCAGGTTACATACGCTTCAGGTTACAGACTCCGCTAATCCAGAAATAGTGCTTCAGGTTAAGAACTATACTTCAGGATGAGAACAGAAATCGTGCTCCGGCGGCGTGGCAGCAGGAGGAGGCCCCATTAGCAAAAGTGGTGCTTCAGGTTAAGAACAGTTTCAGGTTAAGAACGGACCTCCAGAACAAATTAAGTACTTAACCCGAGGAACCGAACCACTGTATTTATTATGTATTTTCTGTTTTTTATATTGTGATTTTATATTGTGCACATGGCTGAATCTTCAGCCGTGTTTCCATTATTGCTGGGACTATGGAAAGGGTTCAAGGCGGGTAAAACCAAAATGCAGTTACATGGCACCCTCAGGATGCACACACTAAGATTACCAGTCCAGGGAGAAGTCTTGGAAGATAGAGAAGCATTGCCCAGTAAGAAGTACCTGCTGACATGTCCCAGGAACTGCTCTTTCAAACCTACTCACCAGGCATATTGTCACTCCTGGCATATGAAATCTCCCTTTTCTCTCTTAACTAAGTTATGGATGGGTCAGAAGGGGGAAAGAGCTGAATAAGCATCTCTGTGAATATGCAAAGAGTCCTGTCAGGGCAAAGTACACCTGACACTGGGTTAATCCTTGAAGATAGTGCAGATTTCACTTTAACCCACTGCACAGTCCAGGAAGACTTGCGGGGAGGAATGTTGAGTCCAGGCTCTCTTCGGTGGGCTTTGGTGACATTCCTGATTATTTCTGGATTCAACTATGGATCAGAATCTACTGAGAAAAAGAGAGCAAAAAGGGGCATCAATCAGGATCAGTAAGTATCATTCTTGGGGTGTTAACCTGCAACCTGGCTTGCTCAGACAGAGCATAGATCAAGCAGCTTCATTATATCTCTGGCAAATTTAACACCACATGAAATCTTCTTCCTTTTCAATGCACCAGGCCTCGCTTGTCCTCTGAAAGGGGCAATTTAGTGTTCCATACTGGCTCTGCTAAAAATATTGAATTCAGAACCGGATCGCAGGGCAGAATAAAAGTTAACGAAGAAGACCTTGTGGAGACTTTGATCCAGGTAATCTTTTGTGTGGTTTTATTTGGTTCATTGGTGTCCTTCAAATGGCTTTTGGATTATAGTCAATCAGTATGGAGTTACACAGAGCCATCAGGGCACATAGAGTTTCACAAGATAGGTCCCTGTCCCGAGGAGCTCACAGGCAATAATTTGGCACAGAGGAAGGGGAGGGGAGGTCAGCCAAAATGATTTGAGTATACAATGGTGCCTAGCGCCATCATAATTTCAGGCATCAGCTGTATTTGTTTATTTCATTAACTTAATTTATGAATCACTTCCCATAAAACATCCCAAATGAATAGCAATCAAAGTGTCAACAATAAAATGATATATTACAATAATTTCAGAGCTAATACTGATAGACACTGGGATAAAAGTCTGCACCACAGATTGCATCCACTTAAATGACTTGTTGAAAAAGGAAGGTACTGGATAGTCACCAAAATGACAACAGAGGTGGTACCTGTCAGATACAGAATGGGAGGGAATTCCAAAGTGCCTGATTCCTATTTCATATGGAACAGAGCTCCCAATAAGATGCTATCAGAGTTGGAAGGGATCCTGAATATCATCTAGTCCAACCCCTGCAATGCAGGGATATGCAGCCATCCCATACAGGGATCAAACCTTCAACCCTGGCATTATCAGCACCACAATCTAACCCACTGAGCTATCAGCACAGTGATTAAGTAGTTAAGGGGTGAGGCAATCTTTGGGGTATCCTGGTTCCAAGCTGTATAGTACTTTATACTTTGAATTTGGTTTCGGTAGCTAATTGGCAGATAGTGCAATTTTCTTTCACTGTTGTATTGACAATGTTGATGGAACACTTCCGTCTGTTGTGAGTTAGACCACTTCAATCAATCCAGCTCTGGACTCGACTATCCCACACGGTGCATGCCTTTCTGCAAAAGTAATTGGGCCATGTGGAAAACACAGTTGTGATATGAGGTCTTTTAATTGCTATAGGGACAGTCCAGGCCACGAGTGCTTCTGGAGTTCTTTAGCTCATGTCAGCCTCTCTTCATGGTATCCTTGGTTTCCCCCTTTTCATAAAACCAGCGGTACCAGGAAAAATAAAGTGCTATAGTCACGTGGCTTCTTCCAAACTAAGTGGGTTCAGAGCTCTTCAAAGCATTCAAGCCCACGAATCCAGCATTTACTCCTGCTTCTATCTTATTCTGATCTTCTCCCATTTGTCTAAAGAATTTTACTTATTTATTTTTTTACTTCACTTAATAGCTGCTGGAGATGATTATGGCTGATTACAGGGCCATAAATCGAGAGTTTATATAAAAATTAAAAGATAAGCTTTTATAGTATATAATTTATGCCTTATCTAAATGAACTTTATAATAACAACATCATATAATAGAAATGATGTCAGGGTTAGCATTTGGCAACAACAGCTGAAATATACTGTGGCCTTGTAAGACCTTTTGATCCCAGGGTGGGCTTTTGTATGTGTACAATTGATGTGCAAAGCTAGAATTGGTGTCATCGCCCTTTCACCCCCATTTTGTGAGAACCCCTCAACCTCATTGTTGCTCTTATTCCCTTACTTGGCCCCACCCCCAAGCGGTGTAAAAGGGGAAGGGCAGGTGAGCAACCAAGCAGAAAGTAATGTATGTACAGTATTTACTTTTTATATGCCAAAATTTATACACTGCTTCTATGGGGTGTGTAGGGTGTTAGGGCAGGGGTAGTACTTCTGGTGGGGGACACATCATGCTCCTTCTGCGGTAGTTTGTCTACCTTTGGTCCCTACCCTGCACTCAGCTCTCACCTGTGGCTCCTAGAAGCATGTGACAGTGGCCACACCCTGGGAAGTGGTTTCGACTTGCCAGCTGAACCATGTGAGGATAGCCAAAGGATCTCAAACCCTCAGGGAGTTAGGGACGTCCCCTGCGTGTGAAGATGCAGGTTGGGTGGGTTGGGCAGGCAAGACCAACAGTGGGTCCAACAGCCAAGAAGGCGGTGTCAGCATGTTCTGTAGAGGGAAGTGAGGGGCAGATGGGGCTTGTCATCCTGGGGCAGTAGCCCACCTAGGAGAAGGAAAACTCTGGTCTTAAACCTCCACAGCCTTGCAGGATATCTTCGGGAGGAGAAAAGGCTAAGGAGTAAACCCTACACAAATCTGGAGTGGAGTTCCTAAGGCAGTTGGATGGTGCTTTGTAGGCCTCCCTACATCATCCAACAGTGTTCTGTATCTATCTCCCTTGTGGATTTCTCACAAGATCTCTGAAAACTGAGTACATTCCCTGCACTTTAAAGCACTGTCAGTTTCTTTTAAAATTTAGATCAGAAAGAATAAAGATGAGATTCTGGAACTGAAAAGAATCGCTGGTATCCCTCAAAATATTTCCAGTCAGATCACACAGCTTCATTCTAAGGTAAGTCTTATTTTCTATAAAGTTATACACAAAAATATTTTCAGCTCTTCAACATGTGAAGAAAAAAGTCAGTCTTTTGCCATAAGAGTGATGTAGTAGTTGGAATGTCAGGAAATGACCTTTCCAAATTTCCACTCAGCCATGAAGTTCATTGCACAACCTTGGGCTCATTCCTATTTTTCAGCCCAACTTACCTTACAGGATTACTGTGAGGATGAAATGGGGCAGTGAGGAAGCCATCTATAGTGTCTCAAAATTCTTGGAGGAAATAGTGGGATATAACTGTAATAAAGTTTCATATCCTAGTTGAGAATTCTGCACTTTAAACCACATAGACAGTGCTCACAAGACCTATTTTCAAAAATCATTGTCGCCACCACTTCTGGGTCCAGAACAGGCACCTGTCTGAGCTGGGCATTTGGAACAGGGTGGTGGGAGAGGTATTAGTACCACCACTGTGATTTGCTGCCGTGGCTAGAAAGATTGTGTTAAAACTTCGATATATAGAATCAGCTTAATTTTTTTTTATTTTTTTCAACTATGCTTTTTTGTATGTAGTATGCCCTGGCAAACTACATTTTCTGTGCTACCTCACCCCAAATGTCTGGCTCTAAGAAGGATACCTTTCTCAGAGTCCAAGCAAGGCAGACAGGAAAGTGGAGGTTGGAAACCAGCCAGTCACCATGGATGTAAGCAAGTTTGGCTCTCAAGCAAAGTAGGCTGTGGTGTCTGCACACATACATTCAGTGGGTTGGGCTGTGCGCGCCATGTGGTCTGTCCTGCACCCAGTGGCAGAGCTTCATGTTCCAACACCGGGGCGGGGGGCAGAGAGTAGGTGGGGGCGTGGCTGGCGTGCATCCTGGGGAGCATGGTGTGCATCCTGGGGGCGTGGCGCACTGCCTGCAGGGGCATGGCATGCGTCCTGGGAGTGTGGTGTGGCGTGGTGCCTGCAGGGTAGTGGCGTGCATCCTGGGTGTGTGGCGTGGTGCCTGCAGGGGTATGGTGTGCGCCCTGGGGGCATGGCACACTGCCCGCAGGGGCGTGTTGCCCAGCGCAGGTGGGGGGCAGCCATGATAGCACCCCACCGGGATTGCGCTGCCGGGGGCGGTGCGCTCCCTCCACTCCCCTCTTCCTCTGCCAGTGCCTGCACCCCTCAAGTGAGCCTGTTGTGGTTGGAGTACATTGCCATTACCACTGTTGAAATAGGATTCAGCTTCCAGTCTGTTCAACTTCTGTACATAGACCAGAGGGATTGGCCCGCCATCTTGCTATTTTTGGATTAATCATTAGCTTCATTTGCAGCATTGATATTGATCTGTAGTTATCTAAGTATATTTCATTTTGTTTTCTATTTTAAGCAAATTTTCAAGTTACTTTGGCAGCTTCGGGATCTTTAGTTAACTTAACTTGTATTGGTTTTTGGAAAATGCTATGTGTATATATATATATATATATATATATATATATATATATATATATATACCTTCATAAATATGAAAACATAAAATGTGTACTTTAATGCTTAACCCACAATCCTGGGGTCTGGAGTTTTTGCTTCGAGTTTAGAAGATCACACAAGCACTGTTCTGTATCATGATTTTCTTTTTTAAAAATGCTCTGTATTCAATATACACTATCTCTATATAGATAGTGGGAGCAGAAACATAAAATTCTGAATTAGAGTATTTCAATCTCTTTAGGCTTGTTTTTGAAAACATTCAATGGTCAATTCATTCTTGATGTAAGTTGCTTTGGCTGTTGTAGGCCTTCAGAAAACATTTCATAGACTAAGAACTTATTCAGAAGCAAATATAAGAGTTTGTTGGTCTTTTTTTTTTTACAGAGTTTTACATAACTTCATGAAATAGACTCAAAAAATGACTAGAGACAAATAAGTTTCTTTCACTAATCACTGATTTAGGTTACATGACAAAGAACCATAGAGTGTAACCGTCTTGGGAATGAAGGAATGGGTGTTCATGATTGCTACTGACTAACGACTAAACAACAACAACAAAACAAAAATGAAACCATGTTTTGTAAACTGAAGGAGAATGTTCTTTAAGCTTTAATGTCAGCTACTTCGTATCGCATTCCTGGAAGTATGTTTGGAAGTTTGGAAGTATTTTCTTTTTAATTTGACAATAATTTCTATTTAGTTTGATAATTTCCTGCTTCTTATATTCTTATTTATTCAATTTATATACCGCCCTTTATGGAAAGGTCTCAGGGTGGTATACAACATTAGAAACACAAAACATCAAAAAAGGAATGGCAAGACAAACTGTTAGACTATATTGAATTGGCTAGATTAACAGAGGCAAGAGTTTCAAAAAGCGCCCTAAAATACATACCTGGACTTGTTTCGATTAATGTCTGCAGGAGACTTTGTGGATATTTAAGTTATAATTAGAAATACCTTAATAATTATTCATAAGGGAAACAGCTTATAAGAAGTAAATAAGGAGGCCAGATAAAGGATAAAGGAAGTCTTTTATTTGGTTGTTTGTACTGTTGTATGTTATGCTTATTGTATGTTATGTTCACGTTTAATGAGGGTGGGTTTCTGTATTGGGGGGTGGGGGGTTTATGTTATGTTGTAAATAAAATTTCCAATCAAAATGTATATAAAAAAAGAAACACAGAACATCAACAAGAAAAACCTTATAAAAGCATAGTAAAAAGCATACAGGCAGACAGTAAAACAATCATAATAATAGAAGCCCCCCCCCCCAACACACTTTCACAGGCCATAGATTATTAAATAGACATATAGGCCTGGGTAAAGAGGAATGTTTTTGCCTGGCGTTTTCCTGAGTGCTTGGAAGGTGATGATTCTTCATCAGAGCTTGGCGAAGAGGGGTGTGGGTGGGTGTGAAAAACTTTTTGGAAGAGGAAGATCTGTGAGCCCAGTCCTGGCATCTTAAGGGTACAAGATCTCTCTGGGGTTCTGATGTGGGACAATGGGTCTGCTGTCTTGTAGGAGTATGGGCTGTTTTGCAAATAAAGCAGATGCTATGAAGGTGCCATGAATCTCATCCAATGAAACCAGATCTGGACAGCCCTGCCCAGGGACCTTCTTCACGGCTTGTGGTGGTGCAGAGAACACAACAGGACTGAAAATATATTCTCTTTGAAATTCCACCCTTTCTTCTTAGCCTGCCCATTATGCTTGATTATAATGCCTAGCTATTATTCCAGGAATGTCTAGCTATTATTCCCAAATGTTTGTCTTTATATTTCTGTTGTAGATTGTGAATATCGAAGGCAGACTTCAAAGCCTTGAGCAGGTGAGTACTTTTATGGAAGAAAACAAAGTGTTCTGTAGTCAGAAATCTTAGTAGTGGGGCAAGAAGATAAATCGTGCTCAATCCTGGGCTACGCATGAATGTATCTTTAAAAAAACCAACAACCCAAAAGGTGAAGTGGTGTTGATGGAATGAAGATATCAGGGCTGTGTGCATACCCTAATCCGATGTAGGGCACAATCCTGGATAGTTGTGTGGACCTCCTTCTCCCCTCTGCTTGCTACCCTCCTGCCTCCCTTTTGAAAGTCCTGGATCACTCCAAGTAGATCTGATCTGATACCAGGTGTTCCAGGGCTGGCTCAACCCTGTGACTGAATCCTTGGTTGACCCAAATCAGCCCAATTCATGTAGGCATCCAGGGTTCAGCTGGGGTCAGCAGACAGCCCTCATAAATAAACTTTAATGCTTATTTCTGAGAAATACTATAGGTTTTCTATTGACAAAGCAAAAGGAGAGCTTTTGTTATGCACCCATTAAGTTTATTCTCCGAATTGGCTGTTTGCGAGCACCTAAACAGAGCCAAGTCCTCTACACACTATGAAGGTTATTTAAGAAAGACTGTGCCAATGAAGTCATAAACACTAACTGACTGGGTTTATTTTTGCCCTTGTTTTGTGCCAGACCATCCTGAGAAAAGCCTGTAGCAGCAATCCCTGCCAGAATTCTGGAACCTGCATTGATTTGCTAGATGCCTTCTTCTGTCTTTGCCCCAACAACTGGCGGGTAAGGTAGTCGCTCAACAACTTCCTATTGATGCAATATGTAAAGTTCAATCACTGCTACTGCCATCATCTGCAAAGGACCCAATCAATGCATTGCTTACAGAAGCATGTAGGGATATAAACATGGCGTTATCGATTTGGGGAAGGGCTGTAGTTCAGTGATAGGGCATCTGCAGAAGTCCACACATTCAATCCCTAGCATCGCCAGGTAAGGGCTGTGAATGTTCTCCATCTGAACCCCTGGAAAACCAGTGTCAGTGAGTGTACAGTGGTACCTCGGGTTACAGACGCTTCAGGTCACAGACTCTGCTAACCCAGAAATAGTACCTCGGGTTAAGAACTTTGCTTCAGGATGGGAACAGAAATTGTGCAGCGGCGGTGTGGCGGCAGCAGGAGGCCCCATTAGCTAAAGTGGTACCTCAGGTTAAGAACAGTTTCAGGTTAAGAACGGACCTCCAGAACGAATTAAGTTCTTAACCCGAGGTACCACTGTACTGAGTTAGCTGAGCCAATGTTTTGGCTAAGCAACTTAGTACACAAGAAGAAGAGCCTTGCTGGATGAATAAGCCATTTACAAAGTAAAAAAAATAAAAACAAACCACTTACACAAAATCAAAATATAAACACCCATCATTAAAATTTGCAATAACACAATCCTACTGAAGCATTAATGTGTGATTCAGTCCAATAGTTTTTAATATTTACTGTATTTTTTATTTCTTTTTGCAGATTTTTTTATTAAAGTTTTACAATACAATGAAATAATATCTAGAAAAAATGAAGTCAGAAATATCAGAAAAAGAAAGGAAAGGACAAGAACAACAAAAGTAAAGAGAGGAAAGCAAATAAAGCAAAGACAGGACAAATCTGTTAGAAATAATAATACACAAACACACACACACAAACACACACACACACACACAAACACACACACACACACACACACACACACACACAGAGAGAGAGAGAGAGAGAGAGAGAGAGAGAGAGAGAGAGAGAGCCTTTTCATTTTTTCCATGCTGTGTTGCTGTCAGATGAGGAATGCACCATAGGTGGAAATGGTTTTCATTTAACATTGATCATCTTATTCATGGGTTTCGCAAGTTCCAAAATTAAAATTTTATTCATGCAGAGGAAGGGGGGAGGCAAGTATGGATGCTTAACTGAACCTCTTGTATTAGTAGGATGTATTGTGTTTATGGCAGCACACAAATGGATCTCTAAAGATTAACCCCTTGAGCAGAGCATGTGCTCCTTTGCATATTTGGCATCAGGAGCTGGAGGGCTAATGGTGCATGATTTCACTCCCCAAGGAGAAGCTCCATGCTTCTACTATAATGGCCCCATGCTTTAAATTAAATAAAAGCATGCTATATTTCCATGGACAAGCAGGGGAGATCTGAACAACTGAGTTTTGTTTCAGTGTTTGTGAAGGGCAGTATTGCCACAAGCCAACCAGATGCTGGTTGAATTTTGAAATTCTATATCATCACATTGGCTCTGCGGACCCCATTGTGTGTCTGTTTTACTCAGGAAATAAGCTCAATTTCGCTCTGTTTTCAGGGGCCGTTCTGCTCTGCCGACGTTAATGAATGTCAGATTTATGCTGGGACACCTCTAGGCTGCCAGAATGGGGCAACATGTGTAAATACCCCAGGTAGTTACAGGTAAGTAACTCCTGCTAATGTCCTTAGGAGGATGTCCGTTATAGTTTTGCTGAGTGCTACGAACATGCAAGGTACAACAATAAAGAGTGCCTCTAGATCGCCACAATTTACAGGAGGAATTCAAGTGGATACTGGAAATTTAGGCTTGTGCAACAAAAGCAGATTAAACAAAGGTCTGTCGCAACAAATCCACTTCTAAAACAACAAAAGCAGACTTCTGTGGTTAAGAAAATGAGCAAGAAACACACAGAAAAAGTGTGGAAAGGACCAATGATTAATGGGAAGACATATCAACAGCCTGCTGCTGCTGCCCACCTTTAGCAGCAGCTTTTGTAGCTGGAGTCAGTCCCGTCCTTGAGTGGTTTAAAAAAGTATCACAAAGAAGAGGCCACTCAGGGAATTCATAACAACTCTTTTCAATATAAAACAGTTTATGGAGGGAACAAACCATGCTGCAGGTTGTTGCTTGCGATGAAGAACTAAACCTAAACTACACACTGCCTGAGAGCTGATTCAGCAGTTCCCAGTATGGTAAGCCAAGAGAGCAAATATACTACAGTTTTTTTCCTGGCTGGAATATATATTTGAACTCTGATTATACATATTGCTTGCCTGGAGTAGGATAGGGAGGGTGTGTGTGTGTGTATATATATGTGTGTGTGTGTGCAAAACTAGCCTACTGTTCACATTTTAAGTTCATTGCTCCACCCCCTTTTACCTCTGGCCCTTCCCATGCTGACATTTCATGCAGCCCTCCTAGCTTAGGCTTGTTTTAAGGTCCTGCTCCTTAAAAAATGGCTAGCTGGTAAAAACACCCATAATTTCCTGACAAAGCTTTCTCAATGGGACCGCAGGCCAGAGTTCTCTGCAAAGCATTTTGGTTTTGGAATAACAACACACACAAAATCCCTTCCTCTGCAAATATTTGCTTGGCATTCCTTGTGCTTTGGAAAGCTTGCAAACTTTTACACAAATTAGTTCAGGGCAACTCTTGATTTTGATTTGATTATTCTTTAGTCCACTTCTTTGTCTGTGCACACATAAGATTAAAAACAAGAACCTTCCTGAAGTGTCACCCATCTCACTCTGTGAGTTCTCTCTTGCTTGCCAATCAGACCCTCTGAGAATTGTTCCACCGTGTGTGTGAGACGGAGAAGGTGGGTGGGTAGAGAAGGAAAGCACTTCACATAGCACATAGATAAATCCTGGAATTTGGTTCCACAGCGAGAAATGATGGCTACCAACTTGAATGACTTCCAAGTGTCCCAGAAAAACTGGAACATCCCATTTCCTCCTGCAACAGCACTTAACCATCCAGAGATCCTTTACTTTTACCTTTTACCTAGTATGTCAGCTTCATTTGTTCACCTGGAGTACAGCCTGTTTCATCAGATTCAACACATGAAATGCCCTATTTGAAAATAAATGAGATCATCATCATCATCATCATCATCATCATCATCATCATTTATTATTTATACCCCACCCATCTGGCTGGGTTTCCCCAGCCACTCTGGGAAGCTTCCAACAAAATATTAAAATACAATAGTCCTTCAGATATTAAAAGCTTGAGATGTCTCCTGCCTTGAGATGTCTCCTGAAAGACTGGTAGTTGTTTTTTCCTTGACATCTGGTGGGAGGGTGTTCCACAGGGCGGGCACCACTACCGAGAAGGCCCTCTGCCTGGTTCCCTGTAACTTCGCTTCTCGCAGTAATGGAACCCCCAAAAGGCCCTCAGCACTGGACCTCAGTGTCCAGGCAGAATGATGGCAGTGGTGACACTCTTAAAATGTTTTGTCCACCAAAAAGTACATAGGGATGATATCAAAGAGCTCATCGTCCTAGTTCAGAAAATGTTATTCTTGCTTTCTATCTGGCATTTTCTTAACTGGGTCACATTTCAATTCAAAGCAATGTTTCAGAAAAAACTAATGACCAGAAATGGAAAACAGTGACCAACAATTCCTTCATTCATTGCTCTGCTGAGATTGTTATGGAGCTGATCTTTTTGAACATTCTGGTTTCTAAAGCTTTGATCTGGACAGCATGATGGTAGTAATAAATTAATATCTTATTCAAATAGATAAAATATAATATCATTTTATGCCACCTCAGGGAGTTCTATCAGTGCAGGACTTGGTGTTTTGAAGTCTGCGTGACTAATCACTGAGACTTGTGGTCACTTTTGTGAAGTGCCAACCAAATGTTCTTTTTCTTCTAAACCGTGCGATTTGTTTTATCTTCCCCAGATTGGCAGAAGGCTGGAAGATGCTTTGTGCTTACAGAGTCTAGTGCTCTGATTCTAAACACGTTTTTCCAGGAAATAAGTCCCACTGTCTGAAATCAACAATCTGTTAAAAGACAAGCCATTGCTTTATTACAGTTGGGAAGGGGGTAGTCAAGCATTAAAGCTTTGAAATCTGAGTTAATCAGTACCACTTCACTGGAGGCTGCGCTCAGTAACCTAGCTTTGCTTGCTTTTAATGTATCAAGTCAACCAGCTAATGGAACGTGGAACACTCTGAAAAGTTAATAATCTGGACTTCTGGCTACCAGTGAAACGGGGATCTGTGCATATACAGTTGCACATACAATGAAATGTAACTGTAAATGTATAGTTAAAAAGCTTCATTTGCTTTATATAGCGACCTTGTTTGCATGGAACGCTAAGCCAAATCATATCTTAGTGCAAACATGTGATGGTACTGGCTCCCAGACCAGGGAGGGGATTACAACTGTTTTACTCTTATTCAATTTGGCACAGTGTTTTGCCTGTTTGCAGTTTGTTGGGAGTGCAACAGCAGAGATAATTCTCTGTGTAGCTTAAGGGTTAGTTCTGTTGTTATTGTTAAAGTCAACTAACCAAGAAGGAGACAGGTGGGGTTGTTGTTTAGCAACCAAGCAGAGTTGCATAATATTTCTCAGTATAACTCATCCCCTGATTGTCTGTCTACTCTTTATTTTTTTCTCTGTATGGCATGTGGACCTGTAACCAAATGTTGCATTGAGGATTGCTGCTGTTCAGGATTCCAGCCATTCTATTCTATCTACCCCTCTCAGTTTTCCATCCCTACCACTAGCATTCTGTTGACACTGAGTATGCTCAGTCCTCATTGAACTATTTTGAGGAGCTTCTCCCCTTAGGTCTTCCCCCCTAAAGAATTTGTGTGCTTCTGCAGACCTTGGAGTCACCCCAAACCTGCTGATAGCTCCATCTAATGTGTGTGTGTGTGGGGGGGGTGTTTTTTCTGGCTACAAAAGGAATACCACTTACAGTTGAAACACTGGAAATGGAGGGGATAGCTTTAGGTTAATGAAAGCAAGGCAGGCTCTAGATCCAAACACTAGCCAAGTTAACTAGATGTTACAAAGCAGAGAAAAACTTTGATGCAAGTCAAGGAACTCGCGTAGAATACTCTGATGACTCATAAATTCCTTCACTTAAAAAAAGCATGACATTCTTACCGTTAATTCTTGCATTTTACACACACATCTCAAGGCAATGTACCACAAAACAGCTAAAAACTTTTCTAAATCAACACAAAAATTAGCAGATGTATTTATTATTTTTTTAAAAAAAGGCACCCATGGTAGAGGCCCATTTATCTTGTTGGGATCACCTGTTGGAACGTCTTCATTTGTTTTCAGAGGGCACCTGTCATATCTCAGCAGGAAAGCTCTTTTCCAGAAGAGAGGCTGCCACACTGTTGCTGTGGAATGGGCTCCTGAGGTCTTTGGAACTTGCAGGAGATGCTGCAGATCAGATAAAAGTGTAGAAATTAAGACATCATAACTCATAGCATGAAACTGGTTAATGTTTGACAGGTTAAGGACAGACTTTAGACATGTGGAAGGGTGTTACAATGTTATTTCATTCTTCCTCTGAAAGCTGCTCCTGTACACCAGAAACTTATGGACCTCACTGCATGTCCAAATTTGATGACTGCCAAGGGAGATCTCCAGCTCTCCTCTGTGGGCATGGGCTCTGTGTGGATGGAAACAGGGAGCAACCTGGTCAGGTAAGCAAAGAGAGCCGATCTAGCCCTCCTAGAAAGAAAGTTATGTAGCCTCCTGAACCATTTCTGTGAGATGAACAAGCCTAGCTGCTCCCACTTTTTTATCCGCTGAGTTAGAGCTGCAACAGGTGTTTGGACATCAGGCAATAGGAATACTGCTGCTTTCTGTTCCCCTTTAGTGCACTTTTCTGCTTTATTTTCTAGTTCTTGGAATATCTGCAGTTTGCCCTTCCTTTCCCCTAGCAACCAGTATGCATCTTTCCTAGGGTGGGTTTGTTTGATATCACGCAGTCCCCAGAGGCAATTTTCTGCACATACTACTACATAATAAGTACACGTGAGAGTTAAACAACTGCCCCCATCCCTAAATAGCATTTCCCTTTAAATAATCCCTTTAAATGCATTTCGTCAGTGAATGAATAACCTTTGTTTGTGAATTTCCCCCAAAGCATAACAACCCACAGTATTCCAAAGACAGAGTAGCCAAGTTTATTTGCAGATGGTTATGTTTGCATCAGTCTTAGGATACACTACCAGGTTGTGCTCGCTGAATTTAATTATATTTAGGCTGATTTCATGATTACTGGTCATTCTCTGGCTTATTATGATTAAATTACAGGTTCCCTTTAACTGGAGCACATTAAGCCTCTGCTGCTAGTAGAGGAGAGCAAGCTTGGGGAAAGAACACAGACCATAATTGAAATGGGGCTCTGTAAAGGCAAATCACCACACGGCTGCAAGCCTGGCTTGAAATTAGCAATAGTGCAAAAGGTTTATTAGGAGCAGTTCCTCTTGTGGCATTTGCACTGGCATGTTCATGATGGCCCTGTTTTAACTTGGCAGCCCAAGTACAGCTGCATCTGTGATGCTGGCTGGATGGCGCCGCCAGGGAGTCCTGCCTGCACTGCAGACATCGATGAATGTAGCCTCCCTAAACCGCCCTGCTCTCTGGATCCTCCTGTGCAGTGCCAAAACAATCCAGGCTCTTACTCCTGCGGTCCTTGTCCATCAGGTGAGTAAGGAAATAGAAAGAGTCCTGCTGCATCAGGCCAGAGGCCCATCTGCTCCATCACAGTGGCCAGCCGTATCATGCAGCTTTCTGTTTCCATAGGTTGGCAAGGAAACGGCTACACCTGCCAAGATATTAACGAATGTGAGATAGATAATGGAGGCTGTTCAACTGCCCCAATGGTTCGGTGCATCAACACCATGGGCTCCTTCCATTGCGGCTATTGCCCGCCAGGTAAACAATAGAGGTCTTCTGTATTTCTCAATCGGTTTCAGCTTTGCTGTTTTGTAGACCTTGATGCTGCTGTACCTACTCAATAATATCTGGCAAATTGGTCAAACCTGTTCTTTGGGAACCTGCCCTCTTTCAGCTATCTGCAGAAATACAAATACATTATGAATGGAAAGTTTCCATATTTTTCTTCACCTGGTTGTAATAATGTCATTTGTTATGAGACTGTGAGGTTTTATAGGGATTTTATCAAAGAAGGCAAATTCCATTGTGATGCAGGGCAAAACTGATCACAGTCTTTGAGACTGTAAAGGACTTTTATCCCAGTTCAGGTTGGGTAGAAAACTCTATGAATTTCCTTCCTTACTTGAAAGCAGTGGACTTCTCTGAGTCTCCTGAGAGCATTTTAGGCTGCAATTCCCACTGCATTCAGTTGGACAGATGAGAAAAAATGCATTGGCTTATCCAACAAATGTGAAGCACTTTGATTCTGTTTGCATGCAGTCCAGGAAATGGTATGAAGACACATCATGTTTGCTTTCTGCCTGTGACACACACTGTAATGTGGATGACCATGCATTGCTAGAGGATCCAGCAAGGATAGGTGAAGTGGCTGTTAAGGTTCTTTTTGTACCCTGGAGTTTCGTGACACTATAAAACATGTACTCTGCTGTTGCCATTTCCAGTTCCCTCTTACCTGCTAAGCTTGTGTTGTGGGGGGGGGGCGTCCACCCCACTGCTTTTTCCAGATCTACAAAGCACAACATTCCCTGTCCCCTTGATATGTTCTCCTGAGTTTTCCAGCCAAGCAATGTGTACAAAAAGGCATATATTGCAGTAGAGTGTGCATAAACACACATACGTCAGTGAAAAGTAGCATACAAAATGCATTCTATTAAGGGAAATTGCTTTGCAAAAATGTGTGTTTTAGGCAAAAATTCCTTACAAACACATGTGTTTTAGGATAAATTAGCACTAAAATGCTGGTGGATTTTGAGGGGGACATTTAATTTTTTTAAAAAATTGCCAACTGAGGAGGAAATGTAGAGAACCAAACTTAAGACAGGAAAAAATGAGGAATAGAAACTGAAAATGGCACTCCGTGGGAAGGAAGCCTATCATTCCCTTCCACCCTTTGAGTGATTTGTTTCTGGGAAAGTTTAATGGAGCCTGGCTCCACAGGGATGTCAGCTTACATCTGGCTTGCACCAACCACTCCGGCCCCATTGCATCTGGGGCTGTTACAGGAACCCGTCACATGGCAGAGATCTAGGGAAGTTGCTGCAGAACCAAGTGCAACGGCTGATGATATCGTCCAGCTCATGAGACTTGGATTGCCCAACTTTCTGCTCATTTATAAGCTATATTAAAATAGACAGGCTTTGTGCTAATGTCAAGGAGACCCAAACAAGCCTTCCTTGGATGATGAAACTGGGGAAAAATTTGCCTCTGGCTTCATTTGTCACTGTTCTTTGTCATCTTTTCAACGGCTTGACAGTATAAACACATGTTTGCTATCATATGACACCGCAACTTGATAAAATTGCCGTTTTATTCAAACCAGGCTATGAAGGAGATGGGAAAGTGTGCACCCAGGTTAATATTTGCTCAGTAAACAATGGAGGTTGTCATCCACTCGCTGCATGTACCAGTATATCAGGTAATGCTGTTGCTAAATCACCACCATCCTCATCCTCATCCTGCTTTGTATGGGGTTGGGAGATGAACCCTAGTGTGGTGGAACAGAACACTGGGTTAACGATAAACAGACCCTGGTTGAAATCCCCACTCAGCCATGAAGTGCATTGGGTGGTCTTGGGCCTGTCACTGGTCACAGCCAAAAATAATGATAATGATAATGATAATGATAATGATGATGATGATGATGATGATGATGATATACTTATACTCCACCCATCTGGCTGGGTTTCCCCAGCTACTCTGGGCAGCTCTCAAGAGAATATTAAAAACACAATAAAACATCAAACATTAAAAACTTCCCTAAACAGGGCTGCCTTCAGATATCTTCTAAAAGTCAGTTATTTATTTCCTTGACAACTGATGGGAGGGCGTTCCACAGGGAGGGTGCCACCACCAAGAATGCCCTCTGCCTGGTTCCATGTAACCTCACTTCTTGCAGTGAGGGAACCTCCAGAAGGCCCTCAGAGCTGGACCTCAGTGTCCAGGCAGAACGATGGGAGTGGAGATGCTCCTTCAGGTATACTGGGCTGAGGCAGTTTAAAGCACTAGTTTTCCTCAAAAATAATTGTGGGAACTGTAGTTTGTTAAGGGTTCTGGGAATTATACCTCTGCGAGGGGTAAAACTACAGGTCCCGGGATTCTTTTGGGGAAACCCTGTGCTTTAAAAGTATGGTGTGTATGTGATCTCTCTCACACACCCATTCTGCTTCTGCTGAACCTGCTTCAAAAGCTTGTCGTGAAGATAAAAGGCAAGAGGCTAGAAACAAATCCTGCAGCTTTGAACTCCTGGCTCTGGTAAGACAAATGGTATTTCTATTTAAAACTGAGAAATAATGGGTATAATTTAAATAGAACTACAATTTGTCTGCCCAGAGTGGGGAGAACTATGTGCCTTCTCAGTATGCTGTCCTAGAGCTAACTTTATTATAATTTATACATGAGGATATCTAAAACAATGCCTAATATAATGACATGCTTGATGCCTTTAAATATTTTGAAAGTTTTTAATTGTTCTTAAATATGTTTTTTATTCTATTTTTTAGTATTATTTCACCACTTTGGTGTTTGCGGCCCTGAGTTATTTTGGAAGGATGGGATTGAAAGTTAAATACTGATGTTGCTGCTGCTGCTGGTGCTGCTGCTACTAATACATGTACATGCAAATCTCTATCCATAATGCATTGTTCATGAGCACACTGTTGGAGGAGAGGAGACTCCTCTCAGGTTAAGGGACCAATCACAAGGGGAACTGAGTGCCTGTAAGCTCCCCACTTCAATCTTCTGACTCCTTCCTCCTCTCCCTGGCACGGATGCTGGGCACTAGGGGCTTCACCAACATGTAGGGGGCAGGGCTATGATGCCCTCTGAACTCTCCCAATACTACAGTAAAATAACAAGCACAGGCACTCTAATCCGGCACATCAGGAATTTCAATGCTTTGTAATTGAATCAGATTTTTAACTGGGGCTAATCCCTGTAAAAAAGGATTGAGTAAACAAGCCATTATATTTAGCCTAATAATTGAAATGGATTTCCCCCAAACATCACTACGCACTTAATCCCGATAACAGCTTTTGCTTGACTAAACAGCCGGAAAATATTGCCTACATCAAGGTTGTTGTTGTTGTTTAAAAAATAGGGCTTTTATTTTACTCTGTTGCTTAAATTGTTGGTTACAGGCATTGCCATTTCTCTTGAGTGTATGAGTTTCAAACCAGGCTAGTTTAAGTAAACTGACTTAAATCAGAGGGCTGCATCTTAAATTATTTGTAAGTCACAACTTAAAAAAACCAACTACAATGGATCATTTGAAGATTTTGCTGCTGATAAAGCAGCCCTTTGAAACAGGGATGTTCAACATGATTAATATCAAATTATGATTACATTCATAGCTTTGATTATTTTGCCTCTTCTTTTTTTGCAGGTCTTTTGCCTAGTTGTATCTGCCCGCCTGGATACACTGGGAGTGGCTACGGCCCCAGTGGATGTGTTGCACTGAGCACTATCTGCCAAACCCAAAACCCTTGTCTAAATGGAGTGTGTCTTGTAAGTGTTCATTGCTATGTTAAAAGCATATGGTGGTAGAAGTAGACTCATATGGTTATGGTAGTAGTAGACTCATATGTGTTTGGTTTCTCTTTTGTTTGGTTTCATGTCTGCAGACTACAGTCTCTGGCTACAACTGTGTGTGTCATCCTGGCTGGACGGGTACCAACTGTACAGAAAACATTGACGAGTGCTCTAGCAATCCTTGCCAGCATGGAGGAAGTTGCACCGATGCGGTGAATGGCTACTCTTGTGAATGTACAAGCAGTTGGACTGGACCTCAGTGCCAGACACCCCAACAAGGTAAGTGCACCATCAATGAACATCATAAAGCACTCAGAAATCCTAAACGGCAGGCTCTAGCAGCGGGATGTGGGTGCCTTGTGATCTGTGCCATTGTGGCAGTTTGTCTGAAGAAGGAAGCTGTTGCCTGTTCTTTGATGCGCTATAGCTCCACCCACTGCAGGTGGTCAGAGGGTAGCACTGCAGCTGTCAGCTTAGCAGCGATCAATGGGAAACAGAATTCCAACTAGTCCTTACAGCTGCTTACCTGAACCTGGCTTCTTGTCCGGAGCAGCTTTCAGACTGTGCAGTGTATCTCTGCATCCCTGCTTGACCGCAAGGGTGCTGAGAACTGCCAGGTGATCCTTGTTCTTTTCACGGAGCTACAACTCTCACAGTGGTTTAACAATCAATATCTCTTCCCAGGAAACTCTGGGAATTGTAGTTCTGTGAAGGGAATAAGCATCTCCTAACAACTCCCAGCACCCTTAAAGAACTTCAGCTCCCAGGATTCTTTTGTGGAAGCCATGACTGTTTAAAATGGTATAATACTGCTTTAAATGTTGTAATTATTATTATTATTATTATTATTATTATTATTATTATTATTATCATCATCAATACATACATACATACATACCCCACCGATCTGGCTGGGTTTCCCCAGCCACTCTGGGCAGCTCTCAACAGAATACTAAAAACACGATAAAACATCAAACATTAAAAACTCTCCTAAACAGGGCTGCCTTCAGATGTCTTCTAAAAGTCAGGTAGTTGTTTATTTCCTTGACATCTGGTGGGAGGGTGTTCCACAGGGCAGGTGCCACTACCAAGAAGGCCCTCTGCCTGCTTCCCTGTAACTTTACTTCTCACAGTGAGGGAACCTGCAGAAGGCCCTCGGAGCTGGACCTCAGTGTCCGGGCTGAGTGATGGGGGTGGAGACGCTCCTTTAGGTATACTGGACCGAGGCTGTTTAGGGCTTTAAAGGTCAGCACCAACACTTTGAATTGTGCTCGGAAGTGCAGATGTGGGCCAAATACTGTATTTTGATCTGTTGAAGAGAGCTTGTTGAGAAAGGAAGCTCTTCAACAGGCACCAAAGAGGCAATAGATATGTCACCTGTCTGGTATGTAAGTGGAGGGAATTCCAAAGGTCAGGTGCCACCACACCAAAGACCCTATTTCTTCATTGTACAGAAAGGACCTGATATCTACAGGAGGTCTTCTCCTGCAGAGGGCAGTGACTAGTTGGGTAAGAGATGAGATGATCTTTTAGGTATCCTGATAGGTATTTCTCATTTCCTTCAAGGAACTTCTGATATTAACTTACTTACTCTTTTCCATAACTGCAGCATGTGGTGGGTCACTTTCAGGCCTGTCAGGCTCATTCAGCTACCTTAATCACACTGAGCAATATAATCAGCCGGTCAGCTGCGCTTGGGTGGTTCGGACTACAAACGACAAGGTAAGAGCTGCACAACCTGGGGGTGAAAGGGCATAACAGCAAAAACAAACAAACAAACAAACAAACAAACAAACAAACAAACAAACAAAAACCTTAGGGCAAGGGAGTCCAGAAGGTAGATCTTTGGGTGGAAGTAGATCGCAAGGAATTCTGACTCTGTTGTTTAACAATGGCAGCAACAAAATGACTACCCCACCCCAAATTATGAAGAAAACTGGGGCAGTGGGGGAACCAGAAGCAGATGTTTGTGAAGATGGCATCTCAGTTCTGTTCTGTTATTTCTTGGCTTTATTCTGAGGGTCTTTCTTTTTCACTGGGTCTGATTCATGTCTCCTGGAGTTCTAGTATAAATCAATGTAGATTCTGCAAGCCTGAGACCTGACCAGTCCTGTCTTTGGGAAACTTAAAGCAGGGGTGGGAGTGGGGAATGATCAGTCTGGGGACTCCCAAGCTTCTGGGAGGAATTCAGTGTCCCGGTTGAAATGGGATAATATGAAATCCAGAATAGCTATCAGGTTACCAAAATAGTTTGGAGCGTCTGGTATTAGATTCCCTGTTCAACTTCTGTGTATATCCACCTCTTTATCTCTTCCTTTGACCTTTAGCAATAGCTAATCCTTCTGCCTGCTCTGGGGTTTGTCAGGAAATTATATAGAGCACCTCCAGATGTTCTGGCAAACATATGACTGTGTGGACAGGTGTGCTATCTAATCTGCACAGTGTAACTGTATAAACAATATCTAATCATCCTTCAGCCGAGGCTCTCATAGTCCACAGATAGAAAAAAACAAGCAAATTAAATGAATCTCTCTGTTCTTTCCTGCTAGATCCTGCGGATCACATTTCCAGTCTTCCAGCTGGAGGAGAGTATCAGCTGCAGGTCAGGCTTTCTCCAGATTCACGATGGAGAGTCGGCTTCAGCAAACTTGCTGGGGAAATATTGTGGGTCTTCTCCCCCAGAAGAGCTTTTCAGCAGCCATAACTCTTTGTATTTCTGGCTCCACTCTGACCACATGATGAATGCACGAGGGTTTACAGTTCATTGGGAGTCCCGGCAGCCGGGTAAGATGGTGGTGCATGAAAACGAGTAAGACTGTGCCCGCAGCACTAGGGCATTAATGCAGATGGGAGTCAGTTTTCCCATGTGTGCCATTGCCCACATGTGAGCCCTTTCAATTGTATGTCTCTGGAATCTGCCTTGAAGTTTCCCTACCACATTACCGAGCATTGCTTGATGAGTTGCATGTGCTGAGTGTTGTTGTCCCTCCCCTCAATTAGTACTTCCCCACTCTATGACTTCTGGAAACCTAAAGTCTGTTGTGGGCATGTGTTCAGCTATTTATTTAGCTGTGCCCGTAGACATATATATTTAAAATTAAAAAGTTGTGTTTTTTTTAAGACAGGTTTTTTAATGTACCAACACACAATGCACTTCATTGCAATCCAGAGTTTGGTAACATGTAGCTTTATATTGGATTTACTTCCTTTATCAGGTTATCCCTGAATTGGGAAACTCCAAATTTAATGCTGGGGAAGTACAGGCTGCCAGTTAGATAAGAAGCATGGCATTCGGACAATGCTGGGGGTGGGATGGGGATTAAGACACATGCAGCTTCAAATCTGCATTAAACTCCTGTGTGGATGAGCCCTGAACGAAGCAGAGCTGAAGACAGCAGTCCACATTTTGAAAACATTTGTTTTAAAATAGTTTTTTTTAAAAAAAAGCTAGTTATGTTCACAGCTGAACAGTTTACTAATTCCAAGCAAAATGCATAGCTTCTAATTCTGCTGCTTTAGGAAAACGTCACATATTATGCATTCCCTGTTTGGAAATAACATGGAAGCCTTGTGTCTGTCATATATGATTAACACATGTGTTACTCTATGCCTATAAGGGGAATATGAAGTGAAGGGTGATGTCACTTGGTTTATATTGGAATGGGCAGCAGTGCATAGGTGTTTTCTTTAAAAACAAAAAACAACCCACAACCTAGTGATGTCATTGAGAGTACTCTGGGTGTATATGACCCTGGGACATTTTACTTCCCAGGGTATTTGAGTCCTTACTCAAGGATTTCAGGCACCCTCAAAAATCATATGCTCCAGAGCTTATTCTGATAGCTACAATGCCATCCCAGGTTGGTGCAAGAAGTCTTGAGATGTCTGGTTTTCAGGGCACATGACTTGTGGTTAGAGTGGCCACATATTCATCACTGAAGAAAGAGGAAATACGCCACTATGTTCCACCAAAAAAAGAGGACATATGAGGACACAAATGTGCAGGGAGAAGAGTGCCTGTGCTAATTTCCATTTCTATATGCAAATTTACCAACAATTAGCGAATTTAGTGACACAGGTCACTTGGTCACTGTCTTCCCCACCTGGTGAGATGAATAGAAATGTGATTCAACTCCCCAGAGAGAGGAAGATGGTGACCTGTATGACTGCTGTCCATCAAGGGACAGCATCCAGGGTCCTGCTCTTGATACCCTTCTGGTATTTTACCTTAAAACAGACAGCCCTTCAAACAGAGGACTGCCCTCTCACAAACAGAGGGCTGTCTGTTTCAAAGTAGGAAAAGTGGCTTTTCTCCCTGTGGTGAAAATGTAAATAAGAACCCCCAGTTTTTCTGTCTCCCCCTTAGTGTGTGGTGGTGAGCTGACTGGTACTTACGGCTCAATTAATTCACCTGGCTATCCTGGTAACTACCCTCCCAACAAGGATTGCTACTGGATCATCTCGACCAATCCCAGCCTCCTCATCACGTTTGCTTTTGGCACACTGAGTCTTGAGCACCATGATAATTGCAGCCAGGACTATCTGGAGGTAAAATCTGTTAGAAGAAAAATGTTATTCATAACACAAGATGCTTTGGATAGAAGATTACTGCTGCAGTCCTATGCATTTCTACTCAGAAGTAAGTCCCACAGAGGTCCACGGGATTTACTTCCAGATAAGTGTGCATAAAACGGCAGTCGAAAACACTTAAAAATTAGAAACTTTGCCATATGTGGGGAGAGGTAATTCTCCTTGATAGGCCAGTATAATCCAATTTGAACCATTATTTTGACACAAAAACCTGCATAAAGACTCCAGCTGTCCAGATAAGCAGCTTAAATAAATGTCAACTTCAAATACAGTCATACCTTGGTTTTCGAACAGCTTAGTTCTTGAACGTTTTGGCTCCAGAACGTTGCAAACCCAGAATTGAGTGTTCCAGTTTGCGAACTATTTTTGGAAGCCGAATGTCCAACAGGGCTTCTGCGGCTTCTGATTGGCTGCAGGAGCTTCCTGTAGCCAATCAGAAGCCATGCTTTGGTTTTCGAATGTTTTGAAAGTCAAACGGACTTCTGGAACGGATTCCATTCAACTTCCAACGTACCACTGTAGATGCTATACTGACAGCTCCCAGAATTCTTTGGGGGAAAGCCATGACTCTTTAAAGTCGTGTCATAGTGCTTTAAATGCATGGCGCGAATGTGGCCTTAGTCATGCTTTTAGAGCAGACCCAAGAAATCAATGGGGCTTAACCAGCTTTCATTGGGGCTACTATAAATTGGATTAAGTCCACCCCATAAAGTCCATGTGTGTGTAACATGATATGAATATGTGGATTTGTGCTTTTATTTAGATTCGTGATGGTCTCCTCCCTCAAGATCCCCTCCTTGGAAGATATTGCAGCTCTATGTTGCCACCTCCTCTTCAAACCACTGGCCCATATGGCTTGGTTCATTTCCATTCCGATGGTTCTAATAGTGACAGAGGCTTCCATATCACATATACAACTTCAACCGGTAAGTGTGTTTTTGCATACCGGGTCTACAGCTGCAGCTCTTCACAGGGCAAACAGATGCTGTTTTGAGTAACCTTTTCTTTTTCATCAATGCAGCGGATCCCAACTGTGGTGGAAACTATACAGGCAGCAGTGGGGTTCTCATGTCCCCCTATTGGCCCAATCCTTACCTTAACAACAGGCAATGTATCTACATCATCCAACAACCACCCGGTGAAAAAATGATCCTCAATTTTACACACCTGGAGCTGGACAGTCATCCCAGCTGCAATTGGAACTACATTGAGGTGACTTTGATAGACTTATCAAATTGTAGAGTTGGAAGGTTGGCTTTGAAAGGAGGAGGAGGAGGATGGGCCTAATGAGATGAGACATTTGTTAAAGATGTGATTGGATTCCCCATCTTTTAACATCTATTTAAAAAACAATTGTGGTGGGGATTACCCTGGTTTGGACGAGACTGTGGCATACTGGAGGAGAGGTGTTTTATCCCTTTTTCCCTGCAATATTTTCCTGATGGAAAGCAACCCTATCTGCACCATTAAGGAAGACCTTCCATGGGTACCTTAGGAGTTACTGGCCAGCAACCTTCTGGGTAACCCCTTCTCCCTCTGGTCCATGGTCCTGATATATTTTGAAGGGGCTCATGATACTTTAAAAAAGAAATTGAAAGTGATAGGAGATCTATTCAAGCATCTCTAGAATGTCTCTGCACCAAAAAAAAAATGGTGGAGAAGAGTTTCTAGCTTAGGATATGCAAGGAAATAGACATTCAACTTCATTAGGGTCCAAAAGCCACAGATGACAACAAGTTATGAGCAATCAAAAAAAGGCAAAGGTAGATCAGCACAGAAACATAACTATGATAAGACTGACTATCATCTCCGTATGATTGAGCGCTCAAGTTGCAGTGTGCCAAATACAAGATAAGGATAAGCATTGCTCAGTGAGTTTGTTTTGCCAGAGCCGTATTCTGCAAAGGGCCCTGTGCCTTTAAGAGGTGCATAGAAGGCAGAATTGCACCAGGAGTAGCTTCTCCCAGCACAGAATGGAGTGTCATGATGGCTATGCTCCTTACCTCTGAATGCCAGTTGTTGGAATCACAAGTGGGGAGAGTGATGATTGCATCCAGGCATTTGGGTGCTCACTGTGATAACAGGATGCTCGATTAGTTGGGCCTTTGGCCTGACCCAGCAGGACAGAAGCTGTATAAAAGGTGCATGGTTCTCAGGAGCTAAAACAGCCAACAGTAATATTGGGTCCAAAATATATATTGGCCAGATTCAAATAATTATGTAATTTGTTCCCTGAATCTATGGGGCTGTAGATTTGGTTCTCCTCCCTCAAGGAGGAGAAACTTCTCCCTTCACAAAAACTTCTCTTGAAACTAGGAATTGCAAGAAAATGGGGGGAGGAGAATTAAAGGCCTCCAACTATCAAAGGGAAGATAAGACAAGATCTGGGAAATCTTAACAATGAAAATGATCTCACATCAATTAAAACAGGTGTGAGGAACATCTCCAGATGTTGATGACTACAACTCCCATCGGTCCCAGAAAGCATGGGCAATGGTCAGGGATAATGGGAGTTGTAGTCCAGCAACATCTGAAGAGGGCCAAAGTTTCCCTACACCTCAGCTAAGGCTACAGCTAACCCCGAATTTAGCAACTGCTTTATAGGGAAATGGTGTTTCGTTCTAGATGTACGGTAATCAACTTAATTAACTGAAATTCTCTTCACTGGTACTTTACTGGTATGTGTGTGTGTAGATGGCTAAAATGGCATTCAGTATTCTTTTATACACATGCCCAAACACTTTTTTTGATATATTTTCTTTATTATTATTAATTTTATACAGCCTTAACATCAGAAGGTTTTACAATCATAATAACCCAAATACAGTCAAGAGCATATCTCATATGTTTTCAGTTGTGCCAGATTTTTCACAAAATCCCTTATTTTGCTCTTCATTAATATTATTCTTTAGACTCCATCATTTTAACCTCTTAGGTCACATATATATCCTTGATAGTTTTCCAGATGTGCCTCAATACCCCCTCCCCCCATACCCATTATTTCCCTTCACCCATGTGTTATCTTCTTTCCACAATATTATTCCTTGTTGTGTTAACCGAAGTTTATATTTATTATTCCATATATATTATAGTATGTCTTGTCTCCTTCCGTGGTTTACCTGTTGCATATTAAATTCAAGCTCTAAATCCTTATCTTTCTATATATTCCTTTACGCACTCCCACTCTTTGTTTTGAGCAGCCCCTAATTGTTGCTGTTAATTTTGCCATCTCAGCAAATTCACAGATTTTAGCTCTCCATTCTGATATTTGTGTTTTTTTTCCTTTTTTCCAATTTTTTGCCACTAATAATCTGGCCACTGCTGTTGCGTAAAGAAATACATTCCTTTTGCCTTGGGGATGTCTCTAGTTATTAAGCCCAGCAAATATGCTTCCAGCTTTTTAGAAATTGAACTCTTGAATATTTTTTTTAGCTCTTCATGTACTGATGTCCAAAATTGTTTGACCACCGTGTACCCCCACTACATATGGTACATAGTCCCTACCTCTGATTTACATTTCCAGCAGAGATTTGATTGCTTTTTTATAAATCCTTGCTAATTTTACTGGAGTGAGATACCAGTGGTAAAACATCTTCATTATATTTTCTTTTATCAAATTGCAAGCCGTAAAATTTATATCGGTTCTCCATCTAGCTAGGTGAATTGTCTGACCTAGATCTTGTGACCATTTTATCATTGTTTCTTTTATTATTTCATCTTTCAGTTCCCATTCCAGGAGTAAACTATACATTCTCGATATTAGTCTCTTATTTGGTTGTAGGAGTTCGCTTTGTAATTTTGATGTTTTCTGTTCAAATCCAATTTTTTTGTCTTCTTTAAAACAGTGCGCTACTTGGTAATATTGTAGCCAACTATTATTGTAGTCAACTATTACAGTAATTCTTAATTTCTTCATAGGGTTTTAATCTTGCATCACCTTGCTCTTTAACTAATAGCTGTTCATATGTTGGCGAACCCTTTTCCATATTTTTCTTTTTCATGGCTACAACTTCTAAGGGAGATACCCACCAGGGTATCTTTGGTTCTAAGAGCCATCGGTAATTCGCCCAAACCTTGTATAATGACTTCCTGATTATATGGTTCAGGAAGTCCTTAGCCTCAGCGCCTAGGACTTGCCGATCGAAAGGTCGGCGGTTCGAATCCCTGCGGCGGGGTGCGCTCCCGCTGCTCGGTCCCAGCGCCTGCCAACCTAGCAGTTCGAAAGCACCTCCGGGTGCAAGTAGATAAATAGGGACCGCTTACCAGCGGGAAGGTAAACGGCGTTTCCGTGTGCGGCTCTGGCTCGCCAGAGCAGCGATGTCACGCTGGCCACGTGACCCGGAAGTGTCTTCGGACAGCGCTGGCCCCTGGCCTCTTGAGTGAGATGGGCGCACAACCCCAGAGTCTGTCAAGACTGGCCCGTATGGGCAGGGGTACCTTTACCTTTACCTATCACAAACTAGGTAGGCGTGCCAACCCTAGCGGTTGTTCCATCCTTCCAAGTCTAGAATCTCCGTATTTCTTAGCATGACCCAGTCTTTAATCCATCCTAAGCAAACTGCATGATAATATAATTTCAAATCCGGGAGGCCAAGCACTTTTTATGTGGCTGATTAACTTGAGCTCTTACCTGAATATGTATTAGTTTATTTATATACTCTGTTATTCTAAAGTACATCCAAAAGAGTTGAAGTGGTCTTTAAAATAAAACAAAGACTTTAAATTCCAGTAAAAAAAAAAAAATCTAGAGGGGGTTTCCACATCTAGTTTCTATGTGGCATCAGGTCAGCTGTTCAAAAACAGCAGTCAAAAATGCTACTGAAAACCCCTCGCTTCAGGCTCTTTGGGTCTCAGCCATCATCTGGGGATCAGCTGACTCATTTGTCTTTATATAGCTTGAAAATTGCCTTTTGAGAGTGGAAAAATGAGAAAGGGTTCCTGTGGACTATCTTTAATATAAACTGAACTGTTATCTACAGCTTTGGCTTGTTGCTGTAATAACATTGCTCCTTCCTTCCTTCCTTCCTTTCTTCCTTTGACATTGGTTGGAACGAAGTGTAATTAATTTCCAAATCAGGGGGAAGCCTGGTGTGTAATGAAAACAGACAGCTTCTGTTTGTTTGGGCTCATAATTCCCTCCCCTAATTGCTGGCAAAACGGCAGTGAAATCCACTGCAACAAGAGGAACAAAACTGTTTCTGCCAGGCCCAATCACTTTCTGTTAATTCAGCAAAGCATTTACCTTGTTATTTGGCGATCAAATGCAGGAAGTGTAGCTTTGTTCTGATGTGTCTGCATTTCTTTGGCAACTCCTGGCACCCTGATTCCTTGCACATCCATCAGCTGAGGAATGGAAGCACAGAACACTATAAAAAATGGCTAACAACCCAATACTGGAACTGCTCTAAAGCATCCTAACGAGAGGTGGGGAGATGTTTCTTGCTGTTGTTGTTTTCCTTTCCATGAAAGTTCATTGAAAGGCTATTATGCAGGTTGTTATGTACTGAAGTTCTCACCCTGGGCCAGCAGGGGGATACTGTAGATAGTTATGCAAATGAAAGATCGAAAGTGACGTTCAGTGATTGGATAGTTTTAGAATGTTGTTACAGTAACAAGGTACTGGAGCTCTATATAAGCAGGCTGACTGAGCCCTTCAGCTCAGTTCAGTTCTGGCCTCAGAATAAAGAAGAGCTGTTTCAAGAATCGCTGTGTCGTCTGATATGTTCGCCCACAACTTAACACAGATCGTGTAGGGTACCTCCAGACTGTCACTAATTTTCAAGAGAGGCTCAAGTGTGTATTGTCAATTTAGGTTTCTGCAATTAGATTTAATGCTCTGCCACCCACAGCAGAGCAAATCCACTTTTAAAAGAAACCCAGACTTTTTGCTGTTAGGAAAGTGATGCAGAAATGCACTGAAAAGTTTGGCACAAACAAATGATTAATGGAAAGACATATAAACGCCCCACAAATGAGATGAGTGCTTGTTATCATATAACCTTCCCGCAAACAAATCAGAATAAATGCTCGACAAAGACCGAATATAACTGGTGCTTTTTTTCAGCCAGAGCATGCCGGCGCTATCAGCAGCAAGTTATTTGTATGACACTTTTATATATACCTCCCTATTTAGAGGGGAATCCCATGCAGAAGTGCATGTAGCATGGGTTATATCGTACATTGTTTGTACATGCCACTCTATGTGGTGTACGCCAGCTATTCTTAAGTGGCTTCTTCCTTCAGTTTCTTTGTCACGGACACACTTAAATGCACTCCAGAAAGCTGTGTCTAATTGCAGCTCAGCATAATGTAGGCACACAGATGTTTCAGAAATGTAACACGGCATATTTTTAATTGAAAACACATGAGAACAGCCCTTAGTGCCTGGGATCACTAAGAAGATGGTGCTGCTCAGATATCGTACCGTGACAGCAGGATATTTCATGCAGAAAGGTCAATCTGATATAGCCTAAGGATTAAAATTATACAGGTATGTCAGTCCCTGGCTATACAGGACTTTATGGGTCACATTATACCAGCATGTTTAAAATAAATCAGAAATCTATTAACAGCTGTGAACTGAGATTAAGGTGGTTTATCCTTCCACTGTTTTCAGGCTGCATTCTACTCGAAGACAAAGGTTTAGCACATTTCCACTGGAGACTGGTCCATTAGTACAAATGGGGCATACACAAATGTGTGATTTAAAAAAAAAATAGATTGAAGGCTTGTTCTGTGATGCAGGATTTTGACATGGAACAGGGTGCAGGGGCTTGAACTCTTTGCCCCATGCTGTTGCCTCAGTCTGGATCTATGTGCGCTTGGAGCAAGCAGAAGCTTTCCCCATCCCCACAACGCAAGTGGTGTATGTCCAATCTGGATCAGAACCACATGGGGGTGAAGCATTAAAGCTCCTGTAACACCTCCCCGCCACACCTCTCCCAGTGGTAGTTGTGTGCTCTGGATCCCTTCCCAATAGATTTATGTTTAAAAAGGCATATGCACAATTACCAATCCCGTGGCTGCCATCATGGCTAGTTTAGCACTAGTGGCAAATGAGGTCCTGTGTTATTGGTGTGTTCTGGTATTTCCCCTCCGTTTCATAATTTCTTTCATTAAGGCTTTCATGGAGAGTGTGCCAGGGTGCAGGCGAGGGCTGGATTTAGGTTTGATGAGGCCCTAAGCTACTGAAGGTAATGGGGCCCTTTATATGTCCAGCTGTCCTTTGTCAACAACAAATTGTCACTTTTTTGTCTTGAATATATGCTATATGGTAATTTATGGACCTAATAGGTATCTAAAGCTATTTGCACATAACAAAACATGTATTTTTCTCAAAGTAATTGATATAGAAATGAGCAAACCAGTGATATTTTAGAGCACAGGCTGGCAGGTGGGGCCCATTACTTACATCATAGGAGCCTACACAACAAAAAACACTGTTGCTGTATGTAGGTTTTATTTTAATTATTTTTTATATTATATTTAGGAAATGTACATCCAGGTGTTTTTTTTCCTTTAAATTTTTTTGGGGCCCCCAACAGAGTGCGGCCCTAAGCTATAGCTTGTTTAGCTTACACATGAATCCAAAACTGGTGTGGGCATATCTGAAATAACACCATCTAACTTGTGAATGGTTCCTCTAGGCACTAGAGACTTGTGAATGATTCAGAGGGACTAAGAGGAGGGGTTGCCAGATCTTTAACAGCTTACATGCAAAGATTAAAATCACCTTTCTACCTTCTTCAGCAGCCAATATGGGAGTCACCAGTTTGGTAAGCAGTAGGTGTGTTTGAATGCTGTTGTTTCTTGACCTGGAATTTGCATTGGTCTGGGGCACACCCAGCCATTCCCGCAAAAACATGGTTCTGGTTGATGCTTAACTTTTCAGTGGTTTCATTTTCTTTTGTGGCCTAGGTCCGGGATGGTGACACTGAGATGGACCCCTTAATCAACAAGTTCTGTGGCAACAATACACTTCCTTCGGCTATCACTTCCCATGGCACCAACCTCTGGGTCAAGTTCAAGTCCGATACCTCAGTACAAAGATCTAGCTTCAGGGCTGTTTATGATGTCGGTAAGGGAAATGGTTCATAAATGCTGTGAGTCCTCACTTGAACCCAGGAGCAAATCAACTGAGCAAATTATTATCCCTTACCTGTGCAACACCCACCTATGGGGTGGGCCGTTATGTATTTTCGCTCATAGAACTCAGTGGTTTTTATAGGACTAGACATGAGTAAAACTCTGATGGAGCAAATTCAGGTTACATTAGTCAATCTCTCTAAAGTGTTATCAATCAATTCTAAAGTGAAATTCCATGGACAACTGAGATGTGGTAAAGAGTTGTAGCTCAGTGGTAGGGCATACGCTTTTGCGTGCAGAAGGGCCTAGGCTAGCGGTTCTCAGCCTGTGGGTCCCCAGATGTTGTTGGACTACAACTCCCATCATCCCTAGCTAGAGCTCAGGGATGATGGGAGTTGTAGTCCAACAACATGTGGGGACCCACAGGTTGAGAACCGCTGGCCTAGGTCCAATTACTTGCATCTCCAAGTAGGGCTGGGAATGATTTCCCCCTGAAATCCTGGAGCTCCACTGCCAGCCAGGTAGGTCATATTAAGCTTTATGGACCAATGGTCTGACTCAGTATAAGGCAGCTTTCTAGGTTTCAATTACTTTTAAATAAAGTTGATAGGGGAAAGAGAAGACATTACCAGGTTCTCACACATCATCATGATGGAGCACACTATGGACTTATAGTAGCTATAAGTATCCCAGGTAGGTCGTGGCATAGTGATGGAACATGCAGTAGGACCCAGGTTTGATCTTTAGCATGTCTAGTTAGAGTCTTCTCTCCAAAACCCTGGGGAGCCACTGCCAGTCAGTGTGTACAATACTGAACATGGATCAGTAGTTTTGTTTGGTTTGAAACAGGGTGGATTTGATTTAAATCAAATCACTAGTCAGTAAGATTTGATTTAAATCATATTTTTTTTACAGAAAGACTCATCCTTGCTGGTATAATCTTAATATTTACAACCAGGTGAAGGTTTCATTTTTGGGATAATAAATTTCCAGAGTAGTTTTTACAGTTATATAAAAAAATTACTGATTTGGGTATACTATTAGAAATACATAGACAGATAATTATGAAATTATTGTGAGGTTTAATAAGTTAACTGTTTATATTTGGACAACTTTTCTGCTGTACTTTATTGGAAGAAGAAAAATAATCATTTCTTTAATAACAATTTAAACAATTCATTTAACTAAAAATATTACATTATAGCATATGTATCCATGTTTGTTAACTGATGTGGTTAAACAAATTCTTTTTTAAAAAAACTTAGACTGAGTTTTAGCACACATGAAAAAATTAAAACAAATCCTTATTTCCTGATGAATAGCCTTTGGACTGTAATGTAACTTAAATAGAAAACTATCTTTAGAAAGAGTTTTCCCCCAAAAGCATTTTATTTTAAAAATCTGATTTAAATTTTTAAAAATCTGATTATTTATTTATTTATTTTTTTAAAAAAGCCATTGATGTTTATCCACCCTGGTTTGAAACTGCTTCCTAGTATTATCAGTAGAATTACTAATGGTCCATTTCTATTGGCAGCCTGTGGAGGAGCTTTCTCCGGTGAAGGTGTCATCAGATCACCCTATTATACCAGGCCATTGTCTCATTACAAGATCTGCGAGTGGATCATCTCTCAGCCAGAAGGCCATCGAGTGATTCTGAACTTCACTGACTTTCGGCTTCATAACATCAGCAGTTGTGAATTGGATTATGTTGAGGTGAAGTGTCTTTTTTAAAAAAGAAAGAAACCCAAATATAAATGTTGGTTTATTGAGTTCAATTTTACCAATAGACTTAGATCTAAATTCTAAGTGTCAGTTCCTGTGAAACTGAGGGACTTTTATTCTGAGGAAACATATTTAGGGTTCGAATGAGGGAGGCAGGAGTGAAAGAGAGACAGAATAGAGTACTTCAACGTTGGGTGAATCTGTTCGTTTTCTGTTTTTATTTTTCAATCTTAAATACAGCTCTCCATGTTTCCACATCTGTTTGCAATTATTTTGAAAGTCCTAATGAAAATTCATCAGTAAATTTCTCCTAAAATACACACATTTCTGTGCAATTTGGCTTACTATACACATTATTGCAAAACACCTCCCCGTAATGTAATGATTTTTTGGTATGTTGTTTTCATTAATATGTGCACTTTACTCCAGCACATGCATTTTTGCACACATTACTTGGATGGAGAAATGCACTGCAAAATTTAGAGAAGGAGAGCCGCATTTCGGTTCTGTTATTGTTTTGGAAAGCATGGATTAGGTAGGGCCACCTTTAAGTGTGAAAAGAATAACATTCCACTACAGTAGCACTACAGTAGGACGCGGGTGGCGCTGTGGGCCAGAGCCTAGGGCTTGCTGATCAGAAGGTCGGCGGTTCGAATCCCCGCAACAGGGTGAGCTCCTGTTGCTCAGTCCCTGCTCCTGCCAACCTAGCAGTTCGAAAGCATGTCAAACTGCAAGTAGAAATAGTTACCACTCCGGCGGGAAGGTAAATGGTGTTTCCGTGCACTGCTTTGGTTCGCCAGAAGCGGCTTAGTCATGCTGGCCACATGACCTGGAAGTTGTACGCTGGCTCCCTCGGCCAGTAAAGCGAGATGAGCGCAGCAACCCCAAAGTCATCCATGACTGGACATAACGGTCAGGGGTCCCTTTACCTTTACCTTTACAGTAGCTGAAGGACCATCACCCATGGGTAGAGAGCAATTTTGCATGCAGGAGGTCCTTGGTTCAATCCCTGAAATCTTTGAGTGAAACCCTGGAAAGCCACTGCCACTCAGTGTGTAGATGATGATGATGATGATTTATTGTTTATACCCTGCCCATCTGGCTGGGTTTCCCCAGCCACTCTGGATGGCTCCCTTCAGATGTCTTCTAAAAGACAGATAGTTGTTTATTTCCTTGACAACTGATGGGAGGGCATTCCACAGGGCAGGTGCCACCACCAAGAAGGCCCTCTGCCTGGTTCCCTGTGAGGGCAGGCATTGGCAAACTTGGCCCTCCATATATTTTGGGACTACAGCTCCCATCATCCCTAGCTAATAAGACCAGGGGTCAGGGATGATGAGAACTGTAGTCCCAAAACATCTGGAGGGCCAAGTTTGCCTATGCCTGGTTTAGGGCTTTAAATGTCAGCACCAACACTTTGAATTGTGCTTGGAAACGTACTGGGAGCCAATGCAGGTCTTTCAGGACTGATGTTATATGGTCTCGGCGGCCACAACCAGTCACCAGTCTAGCTGCCACATTCTGGATTAGTTGTAATTTCCGGGTCACCTTCAAAGGTAGCCCCACATAGAGCGCATTGCAGTAGTCCAAGCAAGAGATAACTAGAACATGCACCACTCTGGTGAGGCAGTCCGCAGGCAGGTAGGGTCTCAGCCTGTGTACCAGATGGAGCTGGTAAACAGCTGCCCTGGACACATGGCTTGACTCTGTACATGCCTGCTTCCTATGTATGCTTAATGTGGCAGCTATTTCACGAGTTCTGCACATTTGCCCCCTTGCAGGTCAGAGATGGAAACAATGTGAATGCTCCTTCCTTGGGGAAATACTGTGGCGAAACTGTGCCTTCAGTAATTCAATCTATGCGTAACAATCTATATATCAAATTCAGAGCTTCTTCTGCTGAAAACCTCGGCTTCCTAGCTGAATACAAGTCTTTGGATGCAGGTAAATGTTGCCTCCCTTCCCCACTCTCTCTCCTTTTGACTCCCCACCATTGTCACCAAATTACCTGGACTGATGTAATGAAAAGCAATTAAATTGTATAATTAAATGCACTTTTTCTGGAGAAAGTACAGTCGTTACAAAGGGCTTAAATGCACAATGCAAACGCTTTTCTATAAAGTTAGAAAGTTTTTAACAAAAAAGTATATTATAATCAAACTGCTTTAAGGATTTATTAACTGTCTCCATAGCTGCCTTGTGATACCTTGATTTATACCCTGTTTTCCTCTGCGGTATAGCATGTGGAGGGACTCTCACAGAACCAAACGGAATCATCTCAAGTCCTGGCTACCCAACAATCTACCTGCATGGTGTCAGATGTGCATGGACCATCTTAGTTCAGCCTGGTCACTTGATCCGTCTGACCTTTTCATATTTCTACTTGGAATTTGATTATAACTGCAACAGAGATTACCTTGAAATCTATGACAACAGCACTATGACAACGCTGGGGCGGTATGTATATATAAAATCTGCAATCTGATACAGCAGGTGTGGGGAGCTTTTGGCTCTCCAGATGTTGCTCCCATCATCCCTTTGCCATTGACAGTGTTTGCTAAGGCTGATGGGAGTTGCAGTTCAGTAACTTCTGGAGGGCCAAAGATTCCCAGCACCTGCCGCACATGCTAATATGGAGGAATAAATCCTATAGAATTCAGTGCAACTTGTGAGTAAACAGGTATACGACTGTAAGTGTACTTGACGTAGCCTGCTATCACATCAAGCTATTTTACAACCTTTTAAACCCTTCAGAGTGGCTGGGGCAACACAGATGGGCAGGGTACGAATTATACTATCATCATCATCATCCACTATCTAACTTTAATCAATACCCTGTCCTTTCATTGTCACAACTTTGCCAGCCATCCTCTTTAAGGTATGGTAAAACAGAACAGTCCAATTTTTCTGCTCCTTATTACTTTGAGGGCTAGAATATTAGCTGAACATTTTAAAAATGTATGGTGGTGACATACTCGATTGCATATTTGTCCACCAGAGGTTATTTTATATTTGTTTATTTATTGCATTTATATCTCGCCTTTCCCCCAAAGAGCTCAAGATGGCTCCATGGTACTTCCCCTCCCCGAATCCCCACAAAAACCCTGTGAGATAGGTTAGGCAGAGAGTTGGTGACTGGTCCAAGGTCACCCAGTGAGGTTTATGGCTAAGTAGGGATTTGAAAACGGGTCTCAAAAGGGGGTTGATCTAACAGGTCAGTTATATGCTATTTATAATTGCTTTGTCTCAGGTACTGTGGGAGGTCGGTCCCACCATCTATGACCAGCGGTGGCAACATGTTGACGTTATCTTTTGTGACAAACCGCAATATTGCCTCTGAAGGGTTCTCGGTTAATTATGTTTCGTTGAATTCATCTACAGGTACGCTTTGACAATCACTGTGTCCAGGACTGGTGTTATTGTTAGGTTCCCTGAGACTGGCTCCTTGGGAAGCAGATGCTGGGGTGGGTGGGGATGTGTTTGCCACATAAGCTGCCCTGCAGTCCCTGAGCCATCTTGCTGACCTCAGGTGTTGTGTGGAGGTAGGTTCGGGACAAATAAGCTTCAAGCAGCAATCAAGTTGGCTAGTGTGCTTAACAGCTGGCAGTCCCACATAGGGAGGAATGCAGCATTCAAGCCTGGCTGTAACTAGTAAAGGTGAAGGGACCCCTGACCATTAGGTCAAGTCATGACCGACTCTGGGGTTGCGGCGCTCATCTCGCTTTACTGGCCGAGGGAGCCGGCATACAGCTTCCAGGTCATGTGGCCAGCATGACTAAACCGCTTCTGGCAAACCAGAGCAGCGCATGGAAACACCGTTTACGTTCCCGCCAGAGCAGTACCTATTTATCCACTTGCACTTTGACGTGCTATTGAAATGCTAGGTTGGCAGGAGTAGGGACCGAGCAACGGGAGCTCACCCCGTCGCGGGGATTCGAACTGCCGACCTTCTGATCAGCAAGTCTTAGGCTCTGTGATTTAACCCACAGCACCACCCACGCCCCTCTGTCTGTAACTAGCCCATGATTAATTGAGACTTGCCTTCTCCCAACAGGGCCACAGCTAGTGACTGATGATAATGTCAGGGAAGAGGAGATCTTACTTAGTCCTTGGATTTTGAGTGAGCAAAGGCTGGCAAGGAATGTCATGCCTGGCAAATGCATTCACTCCAAGCTGCAGAGGGATAAAGATTCAATTTGAAATGTCCGTGGCTGAATGTTTCTAAATGGGCTTGCTTTTGAACTTACCCACAAAGGGTCTTTGTTTGGACTCCTTCTTTTCTCTGAGTTGGTAAAATTAAGTCAGTTAATTATGTTACTCTGTGCCTGTACCAGCAGGATTTCAAGTGCCGAGATTTTCTTCCATTGTCTGCAAAAAAATAATAATAAAAGAAGATAGAGTATGTTCTGTAGGGGGGTGCAGGGTGAGTTGGAGGTTGCAAATATTAGGATAAAAGGACTCTCGGGGAAAGTAGCAAAACTCTTTTGACAGGGAGAGATCAAATTAAAAGAAAAATCATGCCCAGTGCAAGACCCTTCATCTAGCTTTTAAAATTAGAATCTTGGCAAATAATGGATCTGAATTGTGTTTCTGGAGGAACAGGAGAGGGAAATGTCCCAGCTTTAATTTTCTGGGTTGCGCAATGATGCATAAGAAAGAGACAACAAAATGGTGTTTTAATCTTCCACTAGCTGTTTACACAGTTCAGCTTCCAGCAGCTTTTATTGCCCTTTCCATGAGAGCCAGCTTTGGACTGGCTTGGACTGGCAGGGATCAGAACCAGATGGGTCTAGCCATCTTCACACCCTGGCAGAGAAAGTTGTGCACTGCTACTCAGTATAATTTTACTCTCCCCTGGGCAAGCTGGAATTCATATACTGAAAATGGACGGAAACACAAAGTTTCTCCTAATGGTTAATAAAAGCACCAAGACATCAGGTGCTTTCCTGTTATTGACAAAGATCACCAACCCAAAACTTTGTGCCTGCACTATTTATAATTCACATGGATAGCATCTAATCTAGGAGCTGGATGCTGTGTTACTGAATAGGGTACCTCTGTTCCAGTTGGGAAATGAAAAAAGAAGAGTTACTCTAATAGTGTTGGACAAATTTACATGGAAGGACATTAGCCAAACAGGATGTTTTAGTTTTAGATTCATCTGTCTTTAATCTCCTCTGAACACTGTGCAGCTCTAAACAAAATAAGTGCCCTAGGCATTAGGCAACCACACCATCACTGCTTAGGTTTCAAGATCCATCTTCATTTACTGTGGAAGAACTGCACAGAAGAGATAATATTTAAATTTAGAGTTAATTGGTTTCTTCAAGAAGAGAGGAGAGAGAGAGAGAAGCACATTTCCCCTTAACTATATGCACATGTTACTAGAAGGATAGCACATATTTTCACAAAAGACATTGTAATAGGAACTGCCCACCTACTTTGCAATGGGAAACCTCAATCTCCTCTTCCCTGACATTATCATCAGTCATTAGCTGCGGCCCTGTTGGGAGAAGGCAAGCCTCAATTAATCATGGGCTAGTTACAGCCAGGCTTGAATGCTGCGTTCCTCCCTATGAGGGACTGCCAGCTGT
The DNA here is from genome assembly GCF_951804945.1 of Podarcis cretensis. Taxonomy (NCBI): domain Eukaryota; kingdom Metazoa; phylum Chordata; class Lepidosauria; order Squamata; family Lacertidae; genus Podarcis; species Podarcis cretensis. The sequence continues at coordinate 25,365,407 of NC_137181.1, forward strand.
TAAGCACACTAGCCAACTGGATTGCTGTTTGAAGCTTATTTGTCCCAAACTTACCTCCACGCAACACCTGAGGTCAGCAAGATGGATCAGGGGCTGCAGGGCAGCTTATGTGTTTTAGATCTCCACCTCCAATTACACCTGACTGTTGGATGGTCTGGCTGGGCCTGATGGGAGCTGGAGTCAAGAGAAGTTGGGGAAGGGCCACAGGTCAGAGAAGGTTGCTCTGACATCAAGGGTTCTGCGAACCATGTGCCTGGGTCGTTTTTGCTCCTGCCGTTATCTCTCGCTAGCTATGTGAACCTGTCCTGATTTGGTCTTCCAGAGAAAGCAGAAAAGAAAACAGCAGAAAAGAACTTGGTTTAAGCGGAGGATGAAGTTCTTACCATCCCTTGGTTTTTTTGGTTTTTTATTATTATTATTAAAAAGTTTTTTTTGTCTAGATGAAATTTCTGTAAGTCATATATAAATAGGTGAAATCTTCTTTGAATCTTCGGTCTTGATAGATGCATGTTAGCTTAAAGCGATAGCAAAGAACAAGCAAAAATAGTTCATTTTGGGGGGAGGTGGTGGGTTAGCAACAGGGGTTGTTTTCCAGCTCTTTGTATCCTATGAAGATCTTTTCAATGAGGCCAAGATTTCCAATGTCTTTTAAACATTGCCTGTCTGTTTCGTTCCATTTCCTTTCAAGTCTGTTCACATGAATACACGGAGGCATCCGGTGAGTTAACATCTCCAAACTATCCTGGCCACTATCCCAACCGAATGACATGCATCTACAGGATCCACGTGGGGAACAACAAACAGATTGCTTTGCACTTCACCAACTTCTCTTTGGAGGAAGGGGCCAGGTGTTCAAGTGATTACGTAGAACTCAGGCAAGTTTCTGAGATCTTCATAGTAATATCTTAACAGGTTCATGAATCCACTTCACTTTGTAATGTACCTAAGATGCTCCCTCTTCCAGCCGGTATCCCTGAACACCATACACTAAATATCCTTTGCAATGTAAGGAGCTGTCTTCTACCTGGTCAGGCTGATTGTCCATCAACCCCAGTACTGTCTACTGTGATTGGCAGTGGGTCTCAGGGATATCATCTTTCCATCACTGCTACCTGATCCCTTTAACAAGGAGACACCGGGGGGGGGCTGCAGAGTTGTGGGGCTGTGCTGCTCACCTCACCTCCCTCCAGCTGCATTGCTGCTGCATAAGGAGACAGAGAGGGCAGTGGCAGTGAGCTTGAATTCCATCATTGGGGAGGTGACCCAGGAAAACCCCTGCCCCACATTCCCACCAACTGAACCTCTTTTGGTGATTGAACATGCAGCAGGGTTTCCTTTTAACCATCATTGTGCGGTTCCTCTTGATTGCAGAGATGGAGGTTACGAGACATCGCCATTGCTTGGGAAATACTGCGGCTCAACGTTGCCTCCAGTGACAATCTCCCAGAGTAACAAACTGTGGATAAAGTTTGAAAGTGATTTTTTGCATACAAGCACTGGATTCTCAGCTTATTGGGATGGAACATCAACAGGTAAAATCAGAACGCCAGATAAAGAAAGTGGTGTCTATTACTGTCAGATAGGGAGAAAGATATTTGTTTCTCTATCTTGTTGGCAAATCCTTCCCAAATAAAGCTCTTTGGCCTTTCTTATTGGGATCTGTGGGTGAGACTATAATCGGGTCCATTTGCCTGCTGAGGACAGCAAACAGGGCCTCTTCAGTGGTGATGCCACAATGGTGGAACTCCCTCCCAAAGGAGGCCCACCAGGGTCCAGTTATGCCTATGCTAAAGATGCTGGGGGAAATGTAGGCAGGCAGAAATAATTTTGGGTTTTAATATTTAGAATGTTGCATGCTATAATTTCTTACATTAATGGTGTGACCTTTCCATAAGCCATCTGGGCTTTTGCTAAAGAAAAAGCAGAGGACTGTATACATTTTATAAATGTGTAAATCAGTCAATTGCTATTGATTGCAGTACAGTGGTACCTCGGGTTACAGACGCTTCAGGTTACATACGCTTCAGGGTACATACTCCGCTAACTCAGAAATAGTACCTCAGGTTAAGAACTTTGCTTCAGGATGAGAACAGAAATCGTGTGGTGGCAGCAGGAGGCCCCATTAGCTAAAGTGGTACCTCAGGTTAAGAACAGTTTCAGGTTAAGAACGGACCTCCAGAACGAATTAAGTTCTTAACCTGAGGTACCACTGTATTGAATGCTGTTCTATTGACAGTCTTAATTTGGTTTTATAGATATTCATAGATTGATTTTATTGCATCCTAAGCCCCCTTGATGCATCTTATGGAGATACTGTCAAATAAATAAATAACTAGTAGCAAGAAGGGGCCATGAAACTGCTGGTCCATTAGGATGAAAGGGACACTGCCTCACCAAACTAGGCTCCTTTGGGAGAAGGGACAGGGTATAAATTCACTAAACAATTCTATGATTCTACAATCCCTCAGGAAAATTTATGGTCTCTTCTTGATGGAAGTGAAATTACTGATGGAAGTACTGTTAGTAGGAGCAGGACTACAGCCCAGCTTTCCTTCCTCAGTGATGATACTTTGGTCTCTTGCCCTCCTGTCACTTAACCTTGGTATCATCCAGAGCCACTGATTTTCAAACCACCAGTTCCCTGAGTAGAAAATTTTGCATGGCATATACCACTTTCCTCCAATGTGGACGCGAAATGTTAAGGATTTCTCCCTTACTGGGCATGCACTTTGGACCTTAACGGAGGTTGGTCAACGTGGCTGAGCTGTGTTTTCTTTGTACTTGTTTTCAGGTTGTGGTGGAACCCTTGCAACTTCTTCTGGAATCTTTACGTCTCCCAACTATCCATTGCCTTACTACCACAATTCAGAATGCTACTGGCTCCTCAAGTCAAGTCATGGAAGCCCTTTTGAACTCCAGTTTGATCAGTTCCACCTAGAGTCTCATTCAAGTTGTCAATATGACTATGTTGCTGTATGTACAATGGCTTATTTCCCCCCAATAAGGTTGATTATTAAGGTTGATTAAGGTTGATTCCCAAGGATGGTCAGTACAAATCATGGCACTATGTGGCTTGCTCTGGAGCAGCTTTCCTCAGCTTTCAGCCCTCCAAATTTGTTGGACTACATCTCCCATCACCAGTAACCATTGGCCATGCTGGCTGGGGCTGATGGGAGTACTAGGGACTGTTCTAGAAATGTTCTAAAGAAATGTAAAAAGAGACCTTCAACACCAATAGAACAATTCTCCACCAATAACCAGTTTACACAATGCCTTTTTTCTTTATAGAAATATTCCAAGCCACCCAGTGCTTGGGGGAAGGTTCTACCATGGTGACAGGAACTGTTCCCATAGCTATGTATGGATGTCATTTCCCCCCCTCATTTTCCCATTACTTAGTCTCAGAGGACACAGCCCTGGAGTTGCAATTTCCCCTATCCAAACTTCTTCCTAATCGAGGACTTTTCATTCTTGGCCATATTGGGCATGTTTACTCTATTTGCAGTCAGTCACTATGGTTGGTCTCAACTGTTCTAGGAAAGAAGAGTGCAAAGAAGTAAGGAAGAGAAGAAAAGAAAATAAAAAAGAAAAGAAAAGAGAGTCTTTCTGGTTGCTGTCTGAGTTCTAGTTGCTCCTTTTAGCCCCAAGAATGAGACTATAAATGTGGTTAAAGCAAGGATGGGAAGCCCTCCAGATGTTGTCCAAGTCCCATCACCCCCAACCATTCATGATGGGAGTTGGTCCAACAGCATCTGGAAGTCCTCAGCCTTGGCTTTCCGCTTAGCTGCTGATTCCAGTGTTAGGACCACTGTCATGAAGTGGCTGAACAGGGATATAGCTTCCCTCTCGTACAGGTTTGGGAGCAAACTACTACTGTTATAACTCCCCCCCCCCCCCCATGACCGATCTTTTCTCTTCTACACTGTCCCTTCCCTAGAGCTAGGATCAAGTTTGGAAGTCAGTAGTCAGTGATTTTCTCCATACGATGGCGAAGGATAGGCAGGGACTTCAGTCGATGTTCCTTCATAAAGTGTGCCATCATTTTAAGAAATTCTAGAATGCAATCTGCCACTTAAATTTCGCTTCCACAGAGAGCTGTCTTCTGTAAAGATGAACATTTTTCAGCCTGAGCGGGAATGTGTCTTGCACATCAGGCTGTTAGCAAAATGCTTTAATGAATTATAAGAACAAAGGCAGTGAGTTCCCTAACAAGAACTCCATTGTCTGTCCATATTCAAATTGTTATATAAATGACCTGAGTATTTTTCTTAATAATTAGAGCATTAGAATATTTTTTTACCCCCTGGTGAATGCCACCCCACAAAAAACAACAATCAGCATCCAAATGCTGGACATTCCAGCCACTTCTGTTATTCCTGAAAGCGCATATGAGTCTGGCAAATATTTGAACAGTCAGCATTATCCTAATAGTGCTTATGAGCAGGGTCATGCTGAAGTTTTATGAGGTTTGATTCTGATGAAAATTACCCAGTCCCTTCCATTCTTTCATACACCTTTCCAATACCTGTAGCCACTGGCCTGGTTTGCATGACTTCTTAAGTCAAACTCTGGGCTCCCAGAGAAGAGCCTGCAACCACTTTGCTTCCAACCATGGGAACACTTGGTTAAAGTGTCTCCTTGCTAGCCACAAACTGCAACCAGGAAGAAACTATGGCTGCATTTTATGTTTAGTGAGGAGAGAGCTTAACTTTGAGACCAGGTTCAGATCACACACTAAGCCAAACCTCATCTCCACATGGCATGGGATTTAAAAAAACCAGGGCGGAGCAAAGTGGCTGACAGCTGAATGTCTGCATGGTTCCAGTAAGCCATGATTTCACTTACTGTAGCATGACATGCAAATACAGCCATGGTTTCTCTGCAGCTACTTTTGCACCCATTTTCTTGTTTTTACTTTTCATCATCGTCTTATCCTGGCTATTCAGATATCGCATCAGGAAAAGTGGCACATAAATACAGCAAAATAAATAAATTACAGCACCAGGATGAAATAATTGTCAAAACAGATTCAAGTAGGTAGCTGTGTTGGTCTGACGCAGTTGAAGTAAATTAAAAAATTAAAAAAATTGTCCAGTAGCATCCTAGAGACCAACTAAGTTTGTTCTGGGTATAAGCTTTTGTGTGCATGCACACAAAACTTCTCATGGTGTCGTGACTTCTCATGGTGTCGTGAATCAAATATGTGTCTGTCTAACCTTGTGTGAGTTCAATTAGCTGTACCCCATGGATTGTACAATAGGATTGCAGTATGTTCAACATGTGCTCATTTGCATACATTCTTGAGGAAATACAAGATTAATTCCCACTGCACTGCACATCTACCCCATGCTAAAAATTATCTACGATCAATTTAGCAGTCAGCCAATACTGTTTTTACTTCTATGTTTCTGTTGCCCTATAACTATATAGATCTATGATGGCAACAGTACCAATGCTAAGATGCTGGGCAAATTTTGCGATGACCAGATACCACCCACCCTCCACTCTACTGGGGACAGTTTGTATGTAAAACTAAGGACAGATGCCACTTTTGGTGGAGGAGGTTTCTTTGCTCGTTATAAGCAGAGTAAGTACTAACAATTAGATTTCCGTAACATGAATGTAGCAACCAGTTCCGGCTATCTCTGTGCGCATACCTTTGCTGATCCAAGTTATAAAGTTCCTTCCTCATTTCCATTTATTCAAGTATGTAATGACAAGACCAAGAAACATGACCATGAAGTTGAACTTCAGACCAAATTTAAAACCCTGGTGGCCATGTTTGGCCTTCAGGTCAGAGGTTCCCCACCCTTTCTATATAAAATACACTGTACCCCATTTTGTTCCTTCTCTATTTTTTCCTTTCCCCCATCCCATCTTTCCCTCCCTCCCCCCCATAAAAATCATGAATAAAAAAGAAATCAGCATGTTGGTAGTACTGCTGCTGTGATCTAGCTTGTTATGAAGATTTGCTTAAACCAGAAATTTGTCCTATGAGACAATGATGATAAACTGTATATAATATCTTGTCTGGGATGGACATAGCAGATGTTTTAAGATAGCTTTCTCTCTTTCTCTCTTTCTTTCTTTCTCTTTCTTTCTTTCTTTCTTTCTTCAAATACATGTTTATAAAGCCACTGAGATTTTTGGAAAGCGTGTTGGGGGATATTACATAAGAGATGATGAATAGGTGGGATTCTCTTCTACAAAATATCTGTGACTCTCATTGTTAGTTATAGACATTACAGTTGTACCTTGGTTGTCGAACGCCTTGGTACTCGCACGTTTCGGCTCCTGAATGATCTAAACCCAGAAGTGAGTGTTCTGGTTTTTGAACTTCTTCTGGAAGCCAAATGTCCAATGGGGCTTCTGCAGATTCCGATTGGCTTCAGGGGCTTCCTGCAGTCAACCAGAAGCTGCGCTTTTGTTTCTGAACGTTTTGGAAGTCGAACGGACTTTTGGAAGGAATTCTGTTCAACTTCCAAGGTATGACTATATTAGTGTTGGTTGATGCTTTGAATATATAGAACAGAAAACTTTAGAAAGTATAACCTTTTTTTCAAATGTTTTTCACAAGTTTGCCAGGGTGTGGTCATTGCCAACCGTAGGCAAGGCATCTTAGAGAGTTTGAACTACCCTAATAAGTATCCTCCGGATTCACTTTGCACCTGGACCATCCAAACTACAACTGGCAATACACTCAACTACAGCTTCTCAGACTTTAGCACAGAAGGAGGAGAAAACTGTGGGCGTGACCATTTAAAGGTATGAAGAAAATATTTCCTGTTTTGCATATGGTGTTGAAAGAGGATCTACAAAAAAAGGAACAAGGGCAAATCGAGAAGGAACTCTGTTTGAGTTATCAAAGGGGAAGATATTTGAGCTTAAAAGAAGCCTACTAAACGAAATGCTGATTCACACTGTGCTTGAAATGCATGACTTTATAACATGGAGAATTTGTAAAACTGTACACCCTTCCAGAAATGCCCTTTGCCTCTTTTTTATTTTGCATTGAATTTTTAAAGCATACAGTACAACAAAAAACAAACTAATCTGAATAAAAAGAAAGAAAGAAAAACAATGCCCTCTTTCAGAGGTGGATCTTAACCCTTGTCTCACACAGAAGGGGTAGACCCTCCCAGCTCTCACCTCGGAGCTTCCCTTTCTTCTCCCAGGAGCCCAATCTTGAGAGATCTTCCCTTCCCTGCCTCTCACACAGGGTCCCTCACCAACCAGCCATCACTTTCATCTGCAGAAATGCGCTTTGCTTCTTCTGTCACCCCCCCCCCAGCCCTGTTTTTTCTTGGGCTGCCACTGGTGAATGCATTTCTGCTCCTCCACTTTATGTTGATTTAGAAAATATCTTAATACTTCAGGGACACTCAAAGCAAACATTACCACCAGTAGATCCTTGTTGTTGTTGTTTTACTTTCTACAGATATAGTCAGTGATTTAAAGCTTGAGGTAAGTCTCCAAGGCATTGGTTCCTCTAAAACATGGGTTGCCAATGTGGCACCCGGGGGCACCAGGCACCCTCCATGGCACTCAGTGGGGTCTCCTCATTGGCTCCTTCTAGGCTTGAAAGAATCATTCTGTTGTAGCTAATAGACTGGGCTGTGGTGTGTTCTTGGTCATGGCGTGTGTGGCCCATGACAGTTCCCTAGTTTGCAAATAGGGATGGGGAGACATTCAGTTCACTTTTTATTTAAATGTTAACTTGCCATATCCACATTTTCTGAAACATAATGAGAACCAGAGCACAGCCCCCACTTTCAAATTTGCACTTCTCCAAATTTTGCAATGCAATTATCCAGCCAAGTCGTCTTCTTCTTTGGCGATCACTCATAGCCAAGTAAGATTGTCTTCCAGAAATACAGTTTTAACAGTGAGTCCGTAAGTGACTGTGGAGGCCAATTCTGGATCCACACGTCCTTCCACAGTGGGGACATAGGTTTCTGGATGGGAGTTGATCACGGTGAGGGTTTGCTAAGCATGCCTTCCTCTTAGTAAGTTTCTCCCTTTTGTCCTGAGTTCAAGTGTCTTCAGAGCCCATGACACCTTTGAGAAAGGCTGTTCTCCAATTGGAGAGCCTGCAGGCCCGTGTTTCCCAGTTGTCGGTGTTTATACTACATTTTTAAAAGATTTGCCTTGAGACAGTCTTTAAACCTCTTTTGTTGCATTACGCTTTCCATTTTTAAGTTCGGAATAGAATAGTTGCTTTGGAAAACGATAATCAGGCATCCGAACAACATGACCAGTCCAATGAAGTTGATGTTGCAGAATCTTTGCTTTGACACTGGTGATCTTTGCATTTTTGTAACGTGTACAAAAATGCATATGCTAGGGTGAAGTGTTGTGTAAATGCATATATCCATAAAAATAATACACAAAAACACATATTAGGGGGAAATGCTGTGCAAAAATGTGTATGCAGTCATACCTCGGGTTACAGGCGCTTCAGGTTGTGCGATTTCGGGTTGCGTACCGCGCCAAACCTGAAAGTACCGGAATGGGTTACTTCTGGGTTTTGGTGCTTGCACATGCACAGAAGCACTAAATCGTGCTTTGCACATGCGCAGAAACACCGAAACGCAACCTGTGCGTGCTCAGACATGGTGCTGCGGGTTGCGAACGTGCTTCCCACACAGATCACATTCGCAACCTGAGCGTCCGCAGTATTAGGTAAAATTGCAGAGAAGAATGTGTGTAGAAGAAGAAACTTGAATGAGAATTATGGTATGTGTGTTTTCTCCTCAATCTCAAACTGATGTGGAAATGTGGAAAACTGAATATCAAATTGGCACAATGAGAAGCTGAGAGAAACTGAATGTGGCATATTCATCCAACCCCATTTGTGTCCATGGACCTCAAAATGTTGGCAACCCCTGCTCTGAAACCAAGGGAGACCAATGCTTATGCATCTGATCCTGACATGGTAAAGAAATTTTCTACCTGGCAGTCTGAAAGCAGAACTTAAAACCGCCATAGTAATGTAAAGGATGCAAGAGAAAGATGGTCTCTAATTACAGCAAACCTCAGATGACTAAGAGCTCCAAATGCTTCAAAATGCGTCCATGAGGGTGGTTTTACTCTGAGACATGCAAGCCCCACAGTGAATGACTAATAGCTTATTTTTAGTTGCAGTTTTTCTTCAGCTGCCACACCCTGCCTTTTCAGGGCAACGTGATTAAAATGTACAACGGGGCAACTGTGAAGTATCAGCGTAGCTAATTCGGTTGCTCCCATTCTGGTTTTGGTTGTGTGCGTTTTTTAACAAATGTCCTGGTGTATTGTGAGCCTTAGAAATAAGAGGCTTCATGCTTCAATGGCTTGCAGAATCATAGAATCATAGCGTTGCCCAGCCCCCTGCAATGCAGGGATCTTTGGCCCAACGTGGGGCTCAAACCCATGACTATGCTCTACCAACCAAGCTATACTAGCTATTGCATGTAGCAAATGCTAGTTGGGTGTAACAAGCCTGCAGTCAATTCAGATGGAATACTCAGTAGAATCATGGGAATGTTCATAGGTTTGGTATTCTTGGTTTGATGTGCCGTAGTCTCACTTAGAACCATAGAACTGCCGAGGTGGAAGGGTCCCCCAAAAGCCATCTAGTCCAATCCATTGCAGTGGAACAAACACAGCTAAAAAATCCCCGACAGATTGCCATCCAACCCCTGTTTAAAAACCTCTAGTTAAGGAGAGCACGCCACTTTCTGAGATAGTTTCTTCCACTGTTAAAAAGCTGCTTGATAGTCAATGAGAGCCAGCAGAGAGAGAGATGGGTATTCTCAGATGTATCACCAGCATACATCTGTCCCTGGAGGAATCATAAAGGAAGCCTGCATTAACTTCTCTTAATACACTTGGAATCCTTGCATGCTTGTAAACTGTGGCTCAGCCACATTTTCTCGCCACTTAATCCAACTGAACTGTGGGATTTGCTCCCACAAGATACAGTGATGGCTGCTGACTTGGACGACTTTAAAAGGGAATTGGATCAATTCCTGAAGTATAAGGCTACCAATCCTATTGGCCATTAGGAATGAGCAAATCTGCCAGTTTCATTTTCTCATTGTTCCAGTCTTACATTCAGTATTCTGTATTCCCACACCAGTTTGCAAAAGTCCTCATAAATATTCATCAACATTTTAGTTCAAATTTCCCCTAATATACACAGGTTTGTATGCATTATTGTGAAGTATTTCCCTCTAGGATAATGCCCTGTTGTTTATTATTGTTAGAAATATATCCATGTTTATGCACACTTTACATCGGTATATGCATTTTTGTACTTAGGAGACCAGCACTGCAAAATTCAGAAAAGTACACACACATACACACACACACACACACACACACACACACACACACAGCGTAATTTCATTTTTGAATGGGAATTGAATCCATTTCCCCAACCATCACCACTGCATCTCTACTGGTCATGATGGTTACATGGTATCTCAAGGATCAGATATCTTGTGCATCTGATTACCAGTTATGGGAATCACAAGCAGGAGATAGCTACTGTACTCCTCTTCCATTTATGAAATTCCCAGAAATATCTGTGGGAAATGGGAGACTCTAGATACAATTCATTATCTTTGAGATATAAAGCATGTTTTAAAACCAAAGTGATGTGAAGCAAAACTTGGAGAGGTCAAGTGATTGGAATGAGCGAATTATTCACAAATTCCTTTTCACTTTGAAGGGGGGAAAACTTCACTGCTAAAAAATGCAGCTTTCCTTCTGAAACTATGAGAAGGCAATCTGTGGTATTTCCTGCAGGATGGTTTTGAATGGGCACAGGGTTGTGCCAGTTCAGTTCTCAAAACAACATCCTTGGCTTGGGTGCATACTGACCTTTAGCCTGCCTAGCAGATCAATATCAGCTCTGTTATATTTGCTAAGGATTAGCAGAATAATAGCTTTGTTATTCACCCCTCTCAGAGAGCCAAAGAATGCCAGCTGATCGTGAATATTCCTAAGATATTTATGAAATGAAAACTAAGTCGGTCTGAGAAGTAGACTCTGCTGGAGGCTGCCGAAGAAACAAAGAGGAAGGCTAAATCTGCAAATTTCAAATGGCAGGCCGGAGGAATAGCTGATGCTGTTGCCAGTGGTGCAGCTAGATAATTTTAGTTCCTGAACTTAATGGGCCTCCTCTCTGCTTAGATGTCCTTGTGTGTTTCGTTCAGTTATGAAGCACACCCTCCAGCAACATCTGGAGGGCCGCAGATTCCCCAGCCCTGGTGTAAGTCATTTAGCAATAGTTAGAAGATGAGAAGGATGGTGACTCAGTCATGGTGTGCTTTTTAATCAACTGCTTCCTCTTTATGCTCTCACATTCTCCAGTTGGGGTTGCCCATCTGTACCGAAGTCTCTGTCGGGCATTGAGCCATTATATTCATTTCCTCTAGCTGAGCATTTCCCAAGACAAGGATATATTTCTGTATGGGTATAAAGCAGCAGCTGGACTTATTCCTGCTTTTTGCTAACCCCTGGAGTGCCTGTTTGGTGAGCTGCCATGTGCAGCAAGGCCAAATATGCCCAAATACAGCCATTCCTCAAAATTCACCCTTCTCCAAATTTTGCAATACAATTATTCTCCATTCAAGGACCAAAATGCATATACTTGGATAAAGTGTGTGGGAAAGTACATATTTTAATGAAAATAACATATAATAGCACACAAAAATGCAAGTGTCAGATGTGCCATTTAATATGGGGTTTTTTAATGCAAAACTCTGGGTTCAAGGTCTTTTCGGGAAAAGGGAGGGGGATACAAATGCAACTATGTGATAACCATGTGTTAAAATATAACTATAATAATAGCTTTCAAGCCTTTTAAGTAGAGATCTTTCCCAGGCTGTTTCTGTATTGGAATTATTTTTAGATGTTTTATCATTTGTGTGTTTGCCATCCTGGGTTCTTGTGGAAAGAAGGGCGGAATAATAATAATAATAATAATAATAATAATAATAATAATAATAATAATATAGCCTTGCTTCTTCCTGCTCTTAAGATGTAAGCCAGCAGTCACTATCATGATGCCCATGTGTCCTTCAGGTCTTCCCCTGGCACTCACTCATAAAGCCTCTGAGACCCCCATCTCCCTACTCACTGCCCCCATGGTCATGAGGTGTTGGGTGTGGTTCTCTTTTTCTCTCTTGAGGAGACCACAGAGCTGAAGAAAGAATGTGGAAAAGAGACTCTTTCCCATTTCCTCTTTCAGCTCTGCATACTTTTCAAGGCTCGGATTAATTATACTGGATTCTATTTACCCAAATCCCTTAGGAAAATAAAGTGTGTATGGAGCCCACAGCACTCACTCGGAATTCTAAATGTGCTCATGGGCTTTAAAAGGTTGGCGACCTCTGATGGAAGCCATAAATAAAAAGGCCCATTTGAAGACCTCAAGGCAAGATATAGAAATGACTTAAGATACGAATATCTCTATGGCAGTACTAAATTCAGTTGAGTTGGCTCTTGGCTGTGCTTTACTGAGGACTTGAATTATGCCTGAGATGTTCAAAATTCTTCACGAAAATGCACAGCTGTTCTTTTCCTTTAGAAAGCAGGACCGCTTCACAAATGCCTGTAACCCTAGCTCTTGCCTCACTCTCAAACAGTTAACAGCTGTCTCGCCGTTTTCATTTGAATTTCCTGTGAATAACTGTCCCGCTCTGAGAACCAAATTGGAAGCAGTACGACATGAAGTGGTTTCTATGGCAACCATTATTTATTTAAAAATGGCTGGTTTGTTTTGATAGAAACTGTGTAGAAGTACGAAGTTTCTGCTGTCTGAGATCAAGTTTAGGAAAGAATTATGAGGGGGGTGTTCACCACCTCCGCAAGGATTTTTACCACAGCCTAACTTCTGTTGTCTTTGCATTATGTTTACCAACTGGTTGGCAGTTCATTTCTGCAGCCAATGGAAGGTGTTCACATTCGTGTTTACAGCTCTGAACAAATTACACTCCAAACATTTTAAATACCAGCTCCTTCCTTTCTGTTGGTTGTTAAACTCAGCAAGGATGGTCATCTTGGTAGTTCTAGTGCCCTCAGAAGTTTGCGGGTGGCAGCCCAAGAGAGGGCATTTTTTTGAAGCAGCCCCTAGACTGTAGAATTCCCTTCATAAATGTTATGGCATATTTCCTGTGTAGTTGACACTCCCTCCGCCCTCCCTCAACACACCCACTGTGTTTCTCAACTGTAAATTGTTTTAGAATCATAGATCTAAAACCACCACAAGAATAATCTAGTCCAACTCCCAGCATTGCAGGAATCTTTTGCCCAACGTGGGGCTCAAACCCACAACCCTGAGAATAAGAGGCTCATGCCCTACTGACTGAGCTATCCCAGCTAAACTGATTTTAACTGTTTTTTATACTGCATTTTTAAATTGTTGCAACCTTCCCTCATGGTGAAGGGTGGTTAAGAAATATTAATACATAACAACAACAGCACAATATATTGGTGCAAAATACCCCGACTGACACTTTTCCCCCCAGAAGGAGCAAACAAGAGGGTTCAATAGGCGGTTTTGTTTAGTACCATTGGCCTTGGCTATATCATAGCAGTCTTGGGGTGGCTTGCTTGTTTTATCTGTTGTTTAATTTTTTATTATTTTATCAAGGAAGATTTTGTACTGGTTTTCTGAATTTTATTGTGTTTGGATCCACTTAAAAACCTTTCCTCCTAATCAAATTTGGAGAAGTGGTCCAGAAAGACACCATGGTTGACGTTACCGAGAGTCACTGAGAGAACTAACTGAGTAGCACTGTCCCTCCCGTCTATTCTCCAACAAGAATGGCAAATGCCTTTTCTACCTTCATTTACTTCAAATGGTTTTAGATGGCAATGCATATTATTTCACTTGCTTCAATATGTGTCAAGCCAGCCCGGCTCATCTTGCAAACTTTGCTCCTGAATTTCTGCTCCATACTCTTGCCCTAATTGTTAGTTTCAGCTTCCCTCATTTCTTCAATCCTAAATTCAGTTCTGTACATTTCTGCAGCAATCTCTCTCTCTCTCTCTCTCTCTCTCTCTCTCTCTCTGTGTGTGTGTGTGTGTGCATGTTTTAAAAAATCCTCATGAAAATCCACCAGCATTTTTAGTGCTAATTTCTCCTCATAAAAAACATTTTTGTATGTAGCTGTGACTAATATATATCGTTTTGCAAGGACCTTCCCCAATATGCTGCATTTTATATGTTATTTTCACAGATATATGCAGTTTTATGCATACTTCCTCCTAATGTATGTGTTTCTGTGCACGTTGTTTGATTGAGGAACTGCATTGCAAAACTCGGAGACGTGCAAACCTTGAAGCATAAAGCCACTTCTGAGCTTGGGAGGAGGTGGGGTTGCGGGCCCACCCCCTCTCACACCCGCCTGGGCTGGCCTTTAGCCCCCGTGAGAATGAGGGAATCCCCGGGCGTGCCTGCGACCCTGCCCGCCAGTTGGTGGGCTGGGGAGGCGTGGCCTAGCCCATTTAAGGCCAGGCGTGCCCGGGGACCACCCTCTTTGCCCCGTTCCAGCTGCCCAGTTTTCCCATCCCACCCACCCTTTAGGCTTAGCTAGCTTTGACCTTGCTATAGACTCCGGTTGGTTGCCGCAAGGGGCCTGGTAGGAATTTTTCCATTTGGCGCACTTCCAGCCATTTGGTTTTTTCGCCTACCTCGTAGCAAACGTCACAACTTCCTCGGTACTGGCTGTTAGGCATTGGCAGGGGTAATTGTTATGCAAATGAAGGGGGAAGGAAACGCCATCACCTTCCCCCAATGGAAAAGGGTAGTCCGGTAGAGGACTCAGGGGGGGCGTTGCCTTGTCCGAAACCTAGGGAGGTGAGGGCCTCCGGCACGCCCCCGAGTGGTGACACCTGTGGGATCCTAGTTGGCGTACTTCAACAAGACTCCCATGGCTGGTGGATAACCCTTCCCGGTCTCCATGCTGGGTAGTCGATAGGAGCCAATGCCTAAGGCCAATACCTTCCAATTCCTGTAATCAATAAAGTTGTGGCCTTTTACGCCCATTAACCTTAAATAATGTGTCCGGTGTTTTCATTTCACATGGGGGGAGGGGACTTGCCACGCAGTTGTGCTTTGGTTTGCATGCAGGTTTGAAAAGTGTGATTTGGTAGTTCATTAAATGTGAACAAAATTGATTTTCTTTCCCTACCTACCTGAGGGCTCTGCCATATGGGGGGGGGGAGCAGGATCACAAAAAGGAAGGGGGGAGTGATTTGTCATGCAGGGAGGGAACTATTTGAAAAGTAGATGCTCCAAGATAGACATTCCCCCCCCCCCCATAGAAGTTTCTATTGAAATTCTGAAAAAGAGCATGCCAATGTCTTAGCAATGGGGGTATTCAAACATCATTTCTATGGCAAGTCTTTGCTGGACTGTCTTAGAATGACAGGAACCATGAGTCAGAAAAATCAAAAGAGTACCACTGTAGGGCACAATCACAATAGAAGGTGAATGCTTCTCCAGACTTCAAGTACAAATATTTACTAATACAGAGTTAAATTCCTGCTTAAATTACTGCTTGTGCCAGTAACTAATGCTGTAAAATTATATGCTTAAAATAGAAGTCAGGGTACATTGAACTTTCCATTTAAGAAACAACACCACCACCTTGTTGATTTTCTTACACTCCGCCCCCCATACTTAAAGCAGTGTATTCTTATTTGTGGGAGAGATTTCCCTACAGGAGTAAAGCATTTGTGTTGTGAGCTTCCAAAGGCATTTGATTATTAAAAGCCAAAAGCTGAGCTAGGTGGCACTCTGATATTATCTGACAAGGTACTTCTTAATGTTTTTTTCAGGAGACCAAACACTGTAGGTACTTCTTCCCTAAACAGATAATTAACCAATAGATCTCATGTGTCACTTATTGCACTACAGAATAATAGAGCACCCAGAGGTGGCCAGGGTGTCAAGGGATCAGAAAACCACCTGCATTTCAGCCCCTGACAAACTACTGGATTAGTGTTTTTTTTTATAAAAACAATCAGCCATATTTGTTGCAACACATCTGGATAATACCTGAGACACGCACTAGATTACTATTCCTTTTAAATGTCCGCTTCGAAAAACTGGTATCAAGTCGGCGATCTATTTCCATTTCATTTCCTTATGCTTGATTTCAGCTTTATGATGGACCCAATGCCCAATCCAGCCTGATAGGCACATTCTGTGGCAATACTGATGTCCCAGCTGGAGGCACAACAGGCTCCAGCCTTCATGTGGTGTTTTTCTCTGATAAAATAGGCGAATCTACAGGATTTCAGATGTTATGGCATGTAAATGGTAAGTCGACAAAATTTCTCTCATTTCGTTTCACACAAAGTTTGTTCCTCGAGTGCTATCTCAGAATCCGTACTTTTTTCTGTGGTGGTATTGACTAGCATCAAGTATTGTCACCTCTGGTTTTTTGTTTTGTTTTGCTGCCTGTGGGAGCCATTTTTGTGCCATCACCAACAGCACTTTTATCAAGACATGAGTACCAGTACCTCATTTTTTAACACACCCACACCCACACCCACACACCCCAACAGCACTGCTCAAAATTCTAGAAATATTTGTTAGAAGAGGCTGATAATTTGAGTGTATGTGTACCAGGAGATTCTGTCACGCTTTCTGTTCAGAATACCTCACACCTGGTATACCACACTGTTGACTGCAGGACCATTAGTGCGCCAATGTCCCTGTGCACCAGGAGATGCCATGCACTCTGCTGACCAAGCCAGCATGCAATGCATTAATAGCCATGTCGATGCAAATTTTGTTTGCCTTTCTTCTTCTCTTGCATTTGAGGAAACATGGCTGTACGTAAGTTTGGCTTTGTTGCTTGACCTATTTAACAACAGCATACCACTGCAGGGGGATGAAAACCTGTGGCATTGTCCATCAATTTGGAGAGAGGGGGCTGGGAAAATAATTAAATAGCCACAGTTGCCTTGTCTGCCTAATCAGTTCACACAATTCAGTTTTTTGACAGCCCTGCAAAGCGGCTGGGATCTGCCACTGAGGCCCCCTGTTTTGGGTTGTGCAGTTGTATGGATTCCTACTCTGCCTTTGAAGGGGAGGTTCCTCCGCAGCACAGGCTGACAGACTGAAATCCTTTGGTATATCCCAAAGGACTTTCTTTTTGGCTGGAATTTTTAAGGAGTTCAGAATCCGAAGTGGCAGGAAGGAGGAACTGGGGGGGGGGGGGGCTGAGGCAGGGGAGCGAGGGTCAACAACATTGCTGAGAAAAGAGTGACTTGTGAATAGGAAGACAGCTTTTCAGCTGAAACCCAGCAGGGGAAGTGTTACTGAACAACAGAAGTAAGATCTCAGGACTGTGAGGTGATGTCATCCTAGAGCCAGACAAAGGAAGAGGGGGAAAGGGCCTTTTTCTTCCCCCTGTGGAGACAGATGACATCATCCTCCTTTGAGGGGCTGCAGCGTTAACTTATCTTTTCTTTTCCCGAACTTCTAAATAGTCTTTAGTTGTTGGTGAGCACTGTACCTTATTATTTAGAAGGGGTGGAAATCCCCTAAATTATTTAATCTTAGCTGCAGCTTTCCCCTTGTTCTCTGGCCACCCACAATCTTTCACATTCTGTGGCACTGTAACAGGCTTATTGGAAAGGACAGAAAATCCCAGGCAATCAACTGCCTGATCTTCAACTTGCCCTGTGTTTACTGTTTGCTCAAAAAATTATGTAAGTCCTTTTAAATTGTTCTGGAACTGATTTTGTGATGTCCTGTAAAGGCACTAGAGATTCTCACCCCCACCCCCAGTAAGCTCTCCATGCAATTCAAATCAAGAACGTAATAATGTGCTAATGCTCCACTTAGAACACTCTACTTAGCGCTCCTTGGGGTCCTCCCCCCCTTACTTTTCACATGCAGTGCCAATACGAATTGGGACTCCCACTCTGTTTTCTTAGCCCACCCTGCAGTTTGCTGCTATTCTTGGCTGCCTCCAGTAAGCACAAGGGGGTGCAAGGGTGAAAGGAAGAGAGATTGCTCTTCAAATGCCTTCTTCCCTTACTTAATGTTCATTTTTTATTTAGTTTGTATTGTGTTTGTGTTTTTAAATCGGGCAAGGCTTGGACTTTCTTTTAGAGCGAGTCGCCTTGCCTAGCCTCCTTGATTCTGCCGTTTTAATCAGGGGTAGGCAAAAATCCCCTGCCTGGTTTCCAAAAAAACATCCTCCCTGTGTAAAAATGGGGGCTGATTTTCTTCTGCTTTCTTGTGAGGAGGTGGAGAATTTTCACTGGAATTGTTGCACTTCCCGGAATGCCTTGGAAGAGACATGATGACACATGAAGTGGCATTGCTCCCAAGGCATTCCAGTGAGAAGCTGGAGAGAGAGCCTTGCCTGGCCTTCTTTCCTTGATGTGAAAGATGCAGAACAAAATTTCAAAGAAAGTCATCTTGCCCTTTCAAAAAAAAATTCAAAAAAAAAAATTCAATCTTTTGGCTTGGTTCTAGTTTGCCCACCTCTTGGCATTCTTTTGAATCTGTCCATGCCTTTTCTAATCTGCAGTATGTGTTTAATTTTAGCCTTTGCCATAATGGTTTCATAAATGACCTCCATGTGATTTAGCTTGCTCTCATTTTTAAGTTCCTGCGGTAACCCTAGGTGAGTTTGGAACAAGAGAGGCATATATCAAATAGAAAGTCACAGGGCTGTGAAAACATTTTCAACTCTCTTCTCAATGTACACATGGCTGCAGCACAGATGTGGAGAGCTTTAAGGTCTTCCAGAAGCTGCTGAACTACAACTCCCATCAGCCCCAGCAATCGTGGCCAGTGAAGACAGGAGTTCCTCACACCTGCTGTAGCAAATTGGCAAACTGAATGTCTCTGCATCACTGCTGCCTCCAAAGGCAGGAACTTGATAGTTGGCTTAACTTGTTGTCGTTGTATATTTATTGTCATGTCAGGGTGGAGGTGCTTGTGGGATTATCTGCCTCAGGTGCTGAAGCAACTTGGCATGTTGACTAGGAGGAAACATTTGCTGTTGTGGCTTATGTAGCAAAATGTCTTGGGGCAGCACTGGTCTGAGAGCAAGGGAAGAAACAGGAAGATGTGCTGATATACTACAGCAGCAAGTAAGTTAACCAAGAGGAATCAATGCAGGTCCACATAGCTAAGAACCACAACCATGAAACGTATGCAAATTCATCTTGAAGCATTCTTATTCCAGTGGTGGTTTATGGTGATAGGTCCGTGGTCTTTCTAAATCACTATTTTGCACTCAATCTGAAGGAAGCCGGCCCAAGGAAGATGTGGTCACCACCAGACTGCATGCTTCTTATTTGTTGTATCGTTTCCAAGCAACTATGACATGGGTCACTATATGTACTTTCTGAGGGAACTCTAAGACCTTTGTCAGCTATATAAAACAAAGAAACCAGAACTCTCCCACTTTTTTCTCATGGTTTTTTTCCCCTCCCCAAAATATATATGATTTCCCAAAATGCTTTACAAGTAGCTGTGACCAAATTGGTGCATGTAATTAATTCTCTGGAGTCATATCCTAAGTGCAGCTGTCTGTTTGTCTGTACAAGGACCACCAAAACATTTCAAATCCAAATGTTCCTTTGCAATTTTATTTTGCTGTGCAATACAACTCCTGGAATGTACGAAAGTTCACTGGGAGATGTATGCTTTCAGGTTTTTTTGTTACAGTTTTGTGTCTCTGTTTGTATCTTTTGCAACACCAGCTCCTGCTTCATTGCAATTTTTTTTTGTAAATTCCCTTCTATTTTTAACAGCAACAAAATCATATGTCTCCCTCTGCTTCCCCCCCCCTCCCAAAAAAGTCAAGAAAAAGCATCAAGCTGATTTAAGGGAGAAATGCTCCTGTATTAGGAATCCATTCCTAACAAACACTTATTTTGGTGTCCAATAAGCATTTGAAAATTCTCATTCAGCTATTCCTTATTTGGATTCAAGCAAATAATAATAATAAAGCATGTCGCATTTCTACTGGACATCTTTCAAACCTCCTGATTTTGCAGATAAGTAAAGAAAATGCTTTTATCATTTTTTTTAAAAAAAAAATAATATTGAGTGTTTTTATCATTTCCTCCCCAAAGGGAAATCTAGTCATTGTGTCGTATTATGATTAGGCTAGCATCTGGCTTCAGTTTCCTATCTTTGATATCTGAGGGTTAGAATAGTAGAACATTTCTGCAACCAGAGGAAGTGTTGTGGGCACCTACCGGAGAGGAACATGGACACATATAGGTCACATGAGCTATAGTCATGACAAGCCTGCCTATTAACAGATCCCAGCAAATGCAGAGCTGTGGGTTTGGGTTGTTTTGCAGAAATAACCAGATGAAATATTTCCATTCTTAACAATAGCAGACAGAGTCCACCCAGTGCTCATGCTGATACATTAGCCCCACTCTGCCCCTCCCCACCACCTCACAAAGGAGTGTGGCCTGATGTTATAGAGATGAAAGAGAAGCCAGGAAGCAGGTGAGAGCAGAAAGCAAGCAAGGAGTTTGCTTGCATAGAAGTGAACCTGGACTGAAGTAAAAGGGCAACTGCTCATCAAGTCTCAATGAGGCCTCATTGTCTTGGTTAAGTGGTAGCTGGAGATGGGCGTATCTTTCTGGTATTGGTTTATAATCCTCCTCATTGGTTTGTGCATGTTAATCCATAACCCTGTTCTGTTTCTAATTTTTCTATTTAAAAAAAACCATTCAAAATATGTATTAAAAAACATATTTTGTTAACTTTAAACTGCTGAGTACTGTGCTGCAACACCTGAGGAATGTTGGGTGGCAAAATTATGATCTGCGCATGAATCTGAGATGTGTGGGTCAAGTCATTTCAGATGTAATTTCACAATCAGCAGATTCCACATAGAAGCTGGTAGTCAGTGAAAAACCGTTGCTTTGTGGTCAGGATTACACATTGCAGAGATAAAGTATGCAAGCGGCAACCCAGTGTTTCTCCTGAGTTGCGCAGTTGCTTCCTGTACCAACTTTTACTGGCACCAGCATGGAATCTAAACACACAGTCTAGCCACACCCAGCGGTTGACAGTAGCTGCTGCAATAAAGAGTTCTAGCTGCATAGAAGCATTTCCCCCTAGTGACTACCAAGTTGCAAAGGTGAAATTTATAAGTCAGTCCTGAAATATGTGTTAAGTGGAGGTGTGCATTCAGGACCAAATTAGGAGGTTAACTGTCTGGGATGGTTACAGGGTAGTGGTAGAGGAGACTATGCCAAAGGTAAAAACTGGGTGAGGATGAGATTCCAGGCATAAAAGCTCTAGGGCAAGAATGGGAAACCTCTGGGGCCAAATTCAACCCTCCAGTTCTCTTTTCTGACTTTCTGGACTAACCTCAGGCCACACACCCTTCCAAGACACACCACTCAGCAGCCTGGCTTTGCATCCTGCTTGAGTGTTTTGACCTGGCTGGAAAGTATCCTTGAGCTCCGATAAGGCCTCTTGCTTGCTGGGCAAGAGGACAGAGGTATGTGTAGAAACTAGCCTACTGTACAGAGGTAAAAGTCACATTTGTAGCTCAGCCCGCTGTTGGCTCTGGCCAATCACCACTGGCCTGTGGCCCTTGGAAGGCTTATCAGATGTGAATGTGCCCCTTGAAATGAAAAAAGTTTGCTCCATCCTGATCTAGCATACTGTTTTATTTAAGGGCCACATTAACAATTTACCTAGGTACAGGATTGTTGTTTTTAGTCGTTTAGTCATGTCCGACTCTTTGTGACCCCATGGACCAGAGCACACCAGGCACTCCTGTCTTCCACTGCCTCCTGCAGTTTGGTCAAACTCATGCTGGTAGCTTCGAGAACACTGTCCAGCCATCTCGTCCTCTGTCCTCCCCTTCTCCTTGTGCCCTCCATCTTTCCCAACATCAGGGTCTTTTCCAGGGAGTCTCCTCTTCTCATGAGGTGGCCAAAGTATTGGAGCCTCAGCTTCACGATCTGTCCTTCCAGTGAGCACTCAGGGCTGATTTCCTTCAGAATGGAGAGGTTTGATCTTCTTGCAGTCCATGGGACTCTCAAGAGTCTCCTCCAGCACCATAATTAAAAAGCATCAATTATTCGGCGATCAGCCTTCTTTATGGTCCAGCCCTCACTTCCAAGGTGCAGGATTAGTTACTTGAAATAACGTACTTATTCAACAATGAATGCTCACTCCTCTGACTATGGGCGCCCTTGCTGGACCGTGCGCAGCACCCCTGAGCCTCGTGGGACTTACCAGCTGGTTGTGCTGGCCCGCCTCTCTAATGCTGCAGCCATTGGGTGTTCCCGCCAAACCTCAATTTAAATTATCCAATCAGCAGCATTGATGGAGGTGGGGCCAGCCGAGCGGGCCGTCAGTGAGCAGGCTTCACTCTGGTCTGCTCATGATGTTTATTAGAGCACCCAGTAAAATTAATCTACATAGATACTATGAAGATTGTCGGCAATCCTCAACAACTCTGGGCAACCTCTCCCCATTTCCTCAATTTTGAGTCCCCAAAAATAGGGATAATTTTGTACACGGGGGTGTGTTATATACAGAAAAATATGGTATTTAGATTACTTTATATGATTTTATGATCTTCTTATTTAAACTTATGCCCATAAAGGCCAATAACAAATAACAACATACTGAAGAATTTTCATTAACTTAGACATCAACTTAATTTATCTATGGAGAATTCGGGAAGACTAACCCATGTACAAATCCAAGTGTTTGGCACAGGAGTTGCTGAACTAGAAAGCCTGCGAGCTACGTTTTGGACATCAGTAGTTTTGCACTGGCCTAGCCCATTTTGAGTTTTCAATAAAAACACGTATTTGTGACTAACAGGAAGGGATCAGTAGGAGAAGTTGAGTCATAAATGTCTGTTTAAGTTGAAACATTCCCAGTTCTTTCAGCCCCAGATATGCAGTAATTTGCTGCCAGTGTAGCACTGCAGTTCCCCCTAGGAATTAAACCACATGAGAAGGCTCTGTTTGCTGGGAAAAATTCATCAGTGTCCAAGGGCCGTTTTATTTGGTTTTTCTACTGTGAATGTTCCTCCTGTTGATCCGTTTTAACTCTGCTGAGCTGTAATTGGCAGGCAGGCTGGTGAAGACGGCTTTGCATGCTTATATTTAGACAAATTCCAGAGGGTTAGTTCTGTTGCAGTATTCAGAACAAGGGGCCCTGTGGCACCTTGAAGTCCAGCACATTTATAGCCTAAGCTTTTATAGGTCAGTTTCTCTCCTTGCCAAACTTAGGCTACTACATGCCTCAGGAGTGAAACTCAACCATGTTTGAATATGTCTATGCTCACAAAAATGACATGTACCATAAATTTTTAAGATGGGTTTTAAGATCCACGTTGATTTATTATTATTTTTTAGCAGAAGCTCAAATAGCCTATGGAGCATCTTCAAATAAATGTGGAGAAAAGTGGAGGTAGCCCCTACTGCGCCAGTAGAAAACTGCAACAAAATAGCATGATAGAAACATGTTGTAGCAGCGATGGGGAAACCTGGGGTCCTCCCCTCCATATGTTGTTGAACTCCAGTTCCCAGCAGCCCCGGGCAGTATGCTCAGTACCCAGGGATGATGGGTGTTGTTGTCCAGCCATGTCTGGAGGCCACACATTCTCCATCCCTGTATTTGTAGGAACATCGCACCAGGGTTGCAGCTACATCCACACAGGGCTACCCACTGAAGCTGAATGTTGGAAGATTCAAGACAGTTAAAGGGAAGTCTTTCTCCATGCAGTGCATAGTTAAATGATGGACTTGGCTCCTGCAAGAGGCAGTGATGGCCACCAGCTTGGATGGCTTTAAAAAAGGCTTAGACGATGGCAGAAACTGAGGAGGAATTGAAGAACCTTTTAATGAGGGTGAAAGAGGAGAGCGCAAAATATGGTCTGAAGCTCAACATCAAAAAAACTAAGATCATAGCCACTGGTCCCATCACCTCCTGGCAAATAGAAGGGGAAGAAATGGAGGCAGTGAGAGAGTTTACTTTCCTGGGTTCCATGATCACTGCAGATGGTGACAGCAGTCACGAAATTAAAAGACGCCTGCTTCTTGTGAGAAAAGCAATGACAAACCTAGACAGCATCTTAAAAAGCAGAGACATCACCTTGCCAACAAAGGTCCGTATAGTTAAAGCTATGGTGTCTGTGAAGGTTCTGACTTTTGCCTGTTGAGTGGTTCTACAGGCTTGGATGTTGTGGCATCAGGTTCTGTTGACTCCTGCTGGCCTTGAGTTCAATGGTCCTCTGATCATCAGCATCAGGGTCAGAACTACAAACCCAATCCAGCTCCTTAGTCAATTTCGTTCCCCCACCCACTTTTTTTTTTTTTAGAAAAGTGTTAAGCAGAATTTGAAACTTGTGTTATTAAAAAAAATGCATTTTTTTTTTTTGAAGAACAGATGTGCAGAGCGTGGAAATAACATCTGCTGAAAAGTAGAAACTGGCTCCAGGACCTCAGGGGAACTAACAGCTGGTCCTCCCCATCCCCGCCTGCTACAAACTGAGTAGAAGCCACATCCTCCGGGGAACGCCTATTAGTGGCTTCCCTTGGCCTTGTCTTTCCTGCCCTTTGTTGCTAATTTATGCCTGTTTTATTAATCGGGATGGGCCATATGTTGTTTGGTGGAGCATAGACCTCAACCAATCCGTATGCATCTCTGCCTCGATAAGAGGGTGGTAGTAAAAGATTGAATTGACGATTTTAGACCCTTGCCTCCCTAGAGACCATATGTGCAACGAATACAGTGAAATAAAGGAAATGATTCATATTAAATCCTGCCCACCCCCCTTTATGAGAAAACCAGCTGCAAAGGAGTCTGGCATTTATTTCTGCATTTCTAATGACTCACGGTGAAATGTATAGTAGGAAACTATGTGACAATGTGTGTGTAGGGAAAGGCTTTTGCATGTTTTTACAGCAAATCAACACTTCGGACTGCTTCCATTTTAGCCCCAGAATGTGCCCCTCTTCTGGCCAGCTAAATTATTTGAGAAGAAACCCACAGATTCCAGCTGACTTGGATGGGCAGCTTTGGAAAACATAGAAGAAACAGAATCTGAATTTGCACAAAAATTAGTCAGCATCTCAAAGTGGTCAAGATCCCACTTTGCATACTGATGTCTATCAATACCCAAGTTGATAAGAGCATGGGTCCTGATGCCCCTTCTTCCACTTCCATAAGAACTGCAGTTGGTGGTGACATTGGAGCAGGGCCTTCTCAATGGTGGAATGCCACTCTCCCCTAAAGTTTACGTGTCCCCCACCCTACAGGCTTTTGGGATGCCATGGCAATTGTTTTATTTCACTGGGTTATTGGCTTTGACTGATTTTATTTGGTTCCTGGATCTTGCATATATCATTGACTTCCTGCTGCATTGCACTGCTAGTCTTTATCTTAATTGTGTGTCTCTGTGTTGGGTGGTTTATATATTTTTTTTAAATATACCTAATTTGGAGGCCTATGAACACGTAGAAAGTGTTCACTCTAACTTTAGTCTGAAAACTGGACTTGATATTTTTAATTACATGTGAATTGGACATGCATACCTTTTTTATATTATTTTTATTGGTTTTCCAAATTAATACAAATCGGTCCAAATTATTTAAATTTAATGCAATATCTTTCTTTCTTCTTCTTCTTCTTCTTCTTCTTCTTCTTCTTCTTCTTCTTCCTCTTCTTTTAAAAAAGTAGGTTTCCCACTCCTGTTGCAAACATATGCCCATTACTTCCTGATGTAGCCACTTCATTCTTCTTTCATTTCCTCTTCAGCCTTCTCTTGATGTTAGTCCATACATACTTTTTAAGCATATTACTAGCATAAATGTTTTTGCACTTGGATGGTTATTTCCCCACTATCCTTAACTAGATCCACTTCAATTGTGATTTTTCAGATCCATTTCAACTGGGCTTTGTGCCCAGTTTTGATGCTGAGACTGTCTTGGTCACCCTGTATGATATCTTCTGTTGGGAGAGAGATTGGTGGAATGAGTCCCTGTTGATTCTCCTTTATCTCTCAGCATCTCTCAGTACCACTGAGCATGGGGTTCTTGAGGGCTCGTCCACACAAAGCATGGGTCTGAGCCGTTTGCTGCTTGTCCGGTGTTTTCTAGACATTGTTTTGCCTTCGCCACACTGTTTTCCCCCAGGAAACCTGTTCTTTAGTGCTAAATTGGAACCAATGGCAACCTGAGGAAAACCCAGTTGCCATTTGTTCCAAGTCAGCACTAAAACATAGGTTTTTCCAGGGGAAAGCTGTGGGGCAAACGGAAATGTGGATGAGCCCAGAGTAGAACTATTTTTCATAGTTCTGCTGCTACTTGGATTGTTGGCTCCAGTTGGACAGTTATGGGGTTTGGGGATGTTGTTTGGCCCTGTGAAGCCTCTCATATGTGGGAATATGCAGGGTTCAGTTTTATCTCCCATGATCAAACCGCTGATGGGGTCAGCCAGAGTTTGGAGTGCGCTGATAACACACAACGCTACTTCTTTACAGCTCAAGCAGTTGTGGCCGTGGATGTGCTGGATCAGCGCCTGGGTCTAAGTAATGGACTGGATAAGGACCAACAAAGTGAAGTTCAATCTAGAGAAGACTGAGACACTGTCAGTGGGTGGTTCCTCTGCCTGGATGAATGGAATGCATTCTGCTCTGAATGGGGTTATCCTGGGCATCTGCACACCACCAATGATGGAATGTTTGTCCTGATTTGGTGTTCATCTTAAGTTGGGTGGGGTGGTTATGTAAGATGGAGATGATAAACTCTTTTATGATAATTGTTTTCTAACTGTATCTTTAACTTGTGTTTTTTTTTTGTTAGTGTATTTTTACCCTGGATGCAAAGCACTTTGGAACATTTTTTTAGTGGAAATCAATATGTACATTTGACAAAAACTGAAATCTAACTGTGCTGCCTACTTTTTTTTTCCAGGGTGTGGTGCAGAGCTTTCTGGGACATCTGGATCTTTCCATAGCCCAGGATATCCAAACAAGTACCCTAACAATAGGGAATGTCACTGGTATATTCACACAGCCCCGGGTAGTAGCATTCAGCTCACCATAGAGGAATTTGACGTTGAATACCATTCAAGTTGCAACTATGATGTTTTAGAGGTAGGTGGCTTTTATTAGGGCGGGAGGGACGACGACTCGGAACCAGGTGTTTTTACTGCCCAGAGTTTCATGAATGAAAAAGGACCTGAAACATAGTCCTGACAATATGGATATGTCCCAGTTACCAACCCCCTCTATTTTATACCTGAACCTGAGGTGCAAGCACACCTGAGAAGCTAGTTTTGTTTTTGTTTTTTGCATGATGTACCACAGAGTTTTCAAATCCATTGATAAAGACTACCTCTTTTCTCAAGAGAGTTCATATTATCTTCTTGCTATCCCCCAGATTAGAAATCACATGTTCCTAAAATGATTCATGAAAGCTGATCAATCTGAAAGATATCCCTGCCTAAGAGGAAACAGGGAGTCATAATTAACTATCAGGAGTTACTGTATGAATCTCTCATCTTCCACATCTCACCCTCCCTGCAAAGCCCCCTCTCTCTCTGTTGTCTTACAGAAGTGTGCTAGGACATCATGATCACAGCACAGTGAAACTACTGTTTTTGGAAACTTTGCACAGAATAACGGGGAAAGCACAAACTGTTTTACTGTTGGCTATAGTGGTTTCAGTTCAGAGCTCTCTTTTTTGAAAAGCATTCCAACCTATTTTGAGGGACTGTTTTGAAAGTTTAAATACTGGTGACATAGCTAGCCTTGAGGTGTTTCTGCTTGGAACAATGAATTAACCTTGGAGGCCTCCTAGAGTTTGGCCAACCCACTCTCCTTCATGCTCTTTCCCCCCCTTGAGCTTCGATTGTTTCCATTTCCTCTGCCTCCAGCTTTCAGGGTCCATCCTACTCCTGTGACCACTGTCTCCCTCTTTCTGGCTGGTCTCCTTTCCTGTCCCTGCAGGTCTCATCTTATGTCTAAACCATCTTACATCTAAGCAAGCCATCATTATGCTTCAGTCAGGCAAGGGACATAAATGATAAATGAAGATCATACTTTGCAACCATTCCTAGGTTGATCCAGAAGTGGAATAACTGTAAGCTGACATCTGGTATTTGACCACTGCATGCCTGCAGAAAAAAGTACCAGTGCTAGTTTTAAAATGGAAGAACTTCCAAGTTGAATTTAATAATAATAATAATAATAATAATAATAACAACAACAACAATAATAATAGCTAGTTCTGGTGTTGTACTAGCGAGATCTCTGGGGAATAGAGGGAGTAAAAGTTTCTGCCTACTAGCTATGATTTCAAATAGTAAATCAGAAGATGACAAAAGTAGGCTAAAGTAGATTAAAAGAGGAAGATTGAGGTGACCTATTTAATGAGCCTGGAGATCAAAGAGCAGAGAAATTTGATATGAGGATTGTGATAGTAGGAGGAGTCACTGATGAGGGTGCTTTGAAGATAGGAGGCTTCAGAAGGCTCAGAGGGTGAGAGATGAGCTGACGATGTGCAACGGAAGAGAACAGCTCCATGGAGTCATGTGTCCGTTCCTGGGTGCCTCGTCTTTAGAATAGCATTGGCAAACTGGAGCATGTTCAGAGGAGGATGCCCAAGAGGAAGAACTCTAGAGAACAAGTCCTATGAGAAATGGGTGATAGGTCTGCTTAGCCTGGAGAGGAGGAGACTAAGGGAAGTGAAATATACTCGGAGTCCTGCAGTGATTTCATGCTCTTTATTGCAGTGTGTAAAATAGTGATTGGATTTCCCCCAAAACCTCAGGCTTTTATATACATTATTTACACAATAAGTCCTGTCTGATTGGTTGATTCTGCTTCCCTCCTGGAGCCTGATTGGGCTGCTACTGCAAGCCAATCAGTTGTTGCATTCTAGGATCCTACCAGCCTAATAGGATGATTAACTTCCTCCTGGAGCCTGATTGGGCTGCTACTGCAAGCCAATCAGTTGTTGCATTCTAGGATCCTACCTGCCTATTGTTCTAGGATCCAAGCTTAGTACATAACAGGAAGAGATGATAGCACTGGAACTATGCAATCTCCAGTGTAAGACAAGACCCCTCCCACTCTTTCCATGGAACTGGTTCTCCCCCAGCGACACTTTGCAATCACCCTCATCTGTTATAATCACCATGTTATGATTGCTCTGCAGAACTTTCAACTCACTGACCGTTTCTCAGTCCTTCAGAGCAGCAACACCAAGTTGGCATTGCAGTTTAGATGTGAAAGAGCTTTGCGGCATCCTTTCCTGCTCCACCTCACCCCCCTTCTGCACATTGTATTCTTCTCCCTCCCTCTCAGCCTCCCTCTCAGTCCTGCAAAGCAGGATAAAGCTGCATATTTCCTTCTGCCTGAACCTCTCTGTTCTCTCTCGGGGAGAACAGTCAGATCTCAGCGGGGGCCAGTTTTACCCACTGAAATCTGCACCACAAGGATGGCCGGCCATATGAAATGGCCTCTCTCTGTTGCTCATAACTTTGGAATGCCAGCTTGATTGTCACAATAAACAGAACTAGCAGAGCAGAAGCAAATGGCAAAAGCCAGACTAAAACCACGGGCTTTATTGATCTGTGCTGCACCCTCTGTGTGATGTGTTGGAAGAGAGCTATTCCCCCCCTCTCTCTCCATAGGGGTGTTCCGACTCGTGAACAGCTTTTTTTCATTCTATTCCAGCATATGGCTCTTCTGCATGGACCACACCCCAATATTCTTCTAAGCTTCCTGCAGCTTTTTCCCCTCATGTGCGATTCATGTGGCAACAATTGGAGGTTTTTCACCCCCTTTATAGCCAAAACCAAAGTTTTTAAAAAATAAATAAATGAAATATTTCTTTTCTGTCATGGAAACAGTCTGGCTTGTCTCTGCTCCAGCCTTTGTGAAAGCATCTGACGAATTGGCATCCACAGCAAAAGGCGTGGGGTTGGGGGGAGAAGCCACTCCTCAATCGCTTGGCTTTTGAAATAGCCTTTGCATTTTTTGAAACTGTACAAAAGGCAATTGTGAAACTAGTGGTTGATGCGAAAGGGCATTGAACCAATTAAGGACCAAGCGAGAGGCGATGACTCAGATGCACAGCTCCTGCTCAATCTTTTAAAACTTTTCTTTTGAAATAGCAGCCATGTAGGGGTGGGGGAATCCAGATTGGAAGCAGGGTGTGGACAGGGAAAGTTTACCCTTTCTCTTTCTTCAGTTTTCCAGATAAAAATTGCCCTCACTGCTGTTTGCCCATGATAAGAAAAATACAAATGGATTGCACCCTTCCTGTAGGGTCTATCCACAAATAATCCATTTCCCCCTCTTTCCCCCTTTTGATTTTCAAGCAATTCAGCTGCTTTTAAGGGGCTGGGAATATATGGCCCTCCAAATGTCATTCCGCCACAACTCCTATCACCTTTGGTCATTGGCCATGCTGGCTGGGGTTTATGCAAGCTACAAGTCCTAACGACAACTGGTTACCCAACCTGCTTTTAAGATATTAGGACCAAGATCAAGTAGGGCATTGTGGATGGAGGCTTGGGTCCAGAGCGTTGCAAATGGAGTTCCACTCATGCAAGAGGACTTTCACATTTCCCCCCTTTCTTCTGTAGCCTCTTGGGCCAATCAGAAGCTGTTCTTGAAGGCTGGTGGACTTTCCAATAATGGCATGGGATGCGATTGAAGTGCTGTAACTGGGCAAGGAGTCATTAGAAACCAGTGTGTTATCTGTTGGAACTTAGCTACTGATTCAGGCTCTGGAATGGTGCTGGTAGCATAACAAGTTTTCTTAACATGGCTATATACAGCTTCATGGCAGGGCACTTAAAGCAGGCGCGCAGCAAGTTTTCTCTTAGTCCAAGGGTTGGAAGAAGTCTGGAGGCTTAGTTCTATTTCTCAGGGCAGTGTATGTTAGATTCACTGTGCCGAAACAGAACACAATTGGCAACTCTTCCTTGTGTGTGTGAAAAGACATGTCTCCTGAGCAT
This sequence comes from Podarcis cretensis, assembly GCF_951804945.1. Classification (NCBI taxonomy): domain Eukaryota; kingdom Metazoa; phylum Chordata; class Lepidosauria; order Squamata; family Lacertidae; genus Podarcis; species Podarcis cretensis. The sequence goes on from NC_137181.1 coordinate 25,396,404, forward strand.
GTCAGATACTCATAGGATCCCTGCTAGAAATTTGGTTCTGGCTGAAGGAGGCCCATGGCGCTAAGCTTCAGCATGCCATGATCTTTGGCTGTATACACATCATTGATTTAAAGTGCATGACTTTCCCCCAAAGAATGCTGCGAACTGTACTTTGTTGCTGGAATTACAGCTTTGTGAGGGGTGGACCACAACTCCCAGGATTCTTTGGGGGAAGTCATGTGATTTAAATACATGGTATGTATGCAGCCTCCCATCTTGATTTTCCTCTAATTTGTTATTATCATTATCATTACTAGTAGTAGAAGCAGCTTAAAAGAGGTACAGACACATACTGTACCCTTCAAGTGTCCCTATTTTCCCAGGACATTCCTAGAATTACCGAAGCCATCCCAACTTCTGATTTGATCCTGGAATGTCTCATTTCCCCCCTCAAGTCCTTCTGCCACTGAGCTTGGGTTGGAGGATGAGCCAGGGCTTGTGTGTGCATTGGAACCCTTGTGAAGTAGGAATCTTACGCGCAGGGGAAGCAGTTCCCCGCTGAAGTGGAGGTGGCGGATACATGCAGCACTCTTGCTGGCCCCTCTCTGCTTTCACGCAAGCCACCACCACCACTGTCATGGTAGCCTAAGGTGTGACACAGGTGGAGGAAGGGAGCAAGCAGCTGCCAGGTAGACTCATGCAGCAGCATGCGTCTTTTGGTGCTGTGCTTCCACGCAAGGCAGCTGACTTGTGTGGCAGCGTAACATACATCCCGATTTTTAGCTGAGGAATGTTGGAGGGTATGCAGGCATTTGATGATCTGTACACACAAAGGATTCAGGTGTCGAAGCTCGCTTTCTCCAGAACCTTCTAAGGTGATCAAGAAAGCTCAGCATCATAACAAGCCCTTCCTTCACCCATTGTATAACGCTGCCCACCATGCCCTGATTGGCTGTGATGATAGTGCAGAACATGGGAGGTGCCTTATATAATAGGCTTTACAAAAATATGGAAATTCCATACTGGGACAGGGATGGGGCTGAGATGAGTATGTTGGCTCTGCCCCTGCACCCCCATTGCCCTCCCCAGACTGAAGGCCAACTATTTAATAAAGATCTCCTTTTAACAGCAGTTCCATTCATTTCTGTAATATCCACACCATGTTTCAAGAACCGATAGGACAGAGGAGTGATTATAAGTTCGAATCACATGCCCTTTCTCTAGTCGAGAAGCCAAAATGCTGCTACTCTTTCAAATGAAAGCATATATTCTGACCTTTGAGCCACTAAACTAAAGTAAGATATGCTCAATTATCTGTATACATTTTGTGGGTTGTGTTGAATATCATGGTTCAGTGACGCCTTATTATTCTACATTCTTCATTATTCAAAGCAATGGAATTGGAGGGGCTGCCCTGTTCTTTCCACTGAGTATTTTCCTTGGGAAAACACAGGACTGTTATTTTCTATAATTCCTATAGGAAAGGCATGGCAGGGTGGAGCACATCTCATTGTGACAGTTACATTCAAATAGAATGAATCAAAAGGAATATTGTTGATATATGTCTAGGATTCATGGGACTGATTCACTTTGCAAAACATCTGTTCGTGAACCTTGGCTTAGGAGTTGGAAAGAAAATCCCTTTGGGGGTTTAAATATGCAGCTGACTAAATGTACAATGGAGAGGTGTTTGCAGCAGTTCTAAAATTATTACCGCAGTATCATTCCTCAGGGGTATTAAGGTTTATTAAATAATGAAAATGAGAACGCTGAGTTGGGTTTAGCCTGATTTTCTGTGTGAATATAATACTAAGTAAGAGACAGTTGTCGTCATCATCATCATCATCTCTTTGTACTGTATTTATGTTCACAAACACCCATAAACTACAGCAGTTAGGGCAGGAGTTCTCAACATAGCGCCTTCCAAATATGGTGGGACTGCAACTCCCATCAGCCTCAGCTGGCATGGCTACTGGTCAGGGACAATGGGAGATGAAGTTCAGTAGTATCTGGAGGGTACCACTTTGGCTACTCCTATGCTAGAGGATAGTTTGATTAACAATGGGCAGACGCACACCATAAACTTAAAGCACATGCAAAGTGCATTTAAAGCGCACAACTTCCCTTAAATGATCCTGGGAACAAAAGCTTCTCCCCTTGCAGAACTACAGTTCCCAGCACCCTTAATACAATACACTTCCCAATATTCTATTGGGAAAGTCATATGCTTTAAATGTGTGTTGAATGTGCTTTAAGTTGTGTGGTGATGCTCTCTTGGAGCATTTGCCTGAACTCACAAGGGTTAAAAGTGTATAGAGAACACCAGGGCACACATGAAAACACCACAAATGTTGAACACAAAGATCCAATGGGGACTTCTATATGGTCCCACTGAACACACTTAGAAGCTTCCCCAATATCTGGGAACCTTTCTTTCCCAATGCATGTAGAGCATTACCATTATCACTTTGGATCAGGGCCACACTTTTAGCCCACTCCCAGTGTTGCAGCTCCTTCCTCAGACCACCACATGTTGCCCATGACTATCTGAAGAAGAGCCCCAAAGCGTGAGATTCTGATGATGGGTAGGGGCTTGACACAATTAGGAAGCCCATCAAGGATAGGGCTATAAGTGTAAAAAACAAACAAAAAAACAAAAAAAACCAGGCAACTCCTAGAATCAGAGCCCAAAATATTAAGTTCAAATATTGTAGTTGGAATGATTTATTTCTTATTTGCACTTCTCCAGTGCCTCATAACATGAGATCTCTAGGCGACATACAACAATTAGCTTTTTATGAAAGTAGCATAGAATAGTGCAAAAACAGACACAACATAAAGATCCCAAATAAAATGAGACAATAAAAGCCATGTAAAGTAAAGGTAAAGGTACCCCTGCCCGTACGGGCCAGTCTTGACAGACTCTGGGGTTGTGCGCCCATCTCACTTAAGAGGCCAGGGGCCAGCGCTGTCCGGAGACACTTCCGGGTCACGTGGCCAGCATGACATCGCTGCTCTGGCCAGAGCCAGAGCCAGAGCCGCACACGGAAACGCCGTTTTACCTTCCCGCTGGTAAGCGGTCCCTATTTATCTACTTGCACCCGGAGGTGCTTTCGAACTGCTAGGTTGGCAGGCGCTGGGACCGAGCAGCGGGAGCGCACCCCGCCACAGGGATTCGAACCGCTGACCTTTCGATCGGCAAGCCCTAGGCGCTGAGGCTTTAACCCACAGCGCCACCTGCGTCCCAAAAGCCATGTAGCTCATATTAAAAAAGCTGAAAAGAGCTGAAACCTGGCCAGCTATCACTAAAACATGGACCAGCAGTAATAAAGCAGGCATAAACAGGGATGTCAAGTTATATTACAAAATGTTAAAAGTTGTTAAAAGGCCTTGGAGAGCTTAAAAATCTTTGCTTAGCTCGGAAAATATGTTAATCTGAGACCTTTAGCAGGTGATGCATTATGCATTAATCCACGGCATTTAACTGTTCCTACAGAAATGTTACAGAAATATTAAAGCAGCTAACCTGACAGGTTTCTTCATAACTGACCTGCCATGTAGGGCAAACCAGCATCACCCCAAGGCCTAGAGGATGAGTGTACTCTGATACACACTTTTTGTGGCCCTTGCCTTGCCACATCTTTGTGGGGAAATCTTCCAAAGCCTATTAAAGAGCATCAAAAGTGGGACTGGAGGTGGGAGACTGTCAGGGCACATCTCTATGTTGAACTGAATTTGACTTACTCTCAGGTTAGGTTGGCACAGGATTGAGGTTTGGCTATATCTCTGGATGAATCCCTAGCCGGAATTAAGATTGCTGGAAGAAATATCAACAACCTCAGATATGCAGATGACACAACCTTGATGGCAGAAAGTGAGGAGGAATTAAAGAACCTCTTAATGAGGGTGAAAGAGGAGAGTGCAAAATATGGTCTGAAGCTCAACATCAAAAAAACGAAGATCACGGCCACTGGTCCCATCACCTCCTGGCAAATAGAAGGGGAAGAAATGGAGGCAGTGAGAGATTTTACTTTCTTGGGCTCCATGATCACTGCAGATGGTGACAGCAGCCATGAAATTAAAAGACGCCTGCTTCTTGGGAGAAAAGCAATGACAAACCTAGACAGCATCTTAAAAAGCGGAGACATCACCTTGCCAACAAAGGTCCGCATAGTGAAAGCTATGGTTTTCCCAGTAGTGATGTATGGAAGTGAGAGCTGGACCATAAAGAAGGCTGATCGCCGAAGAATTGATGCTTTTGAATTATGGTGCTGGAGGAGACTCTTGAGAGTCCCATGGACTGCAAAAAGATCAAACCTCTCCATTCTGAAGGAAATCAGCCCTGAGTGCTCACTGGAAGGACAGATCGTGAAGCTGAGGCTCCAATACTTTGGCCACCTCATGAGAAGAGGAGACTCCCTGGAAAAGACCCTGATGTTGGGAAAGATGGAGGGCACAAGGAGAAGGGGACGACAGAGGATGAGATGGTTGGACAGTGTTCTCGAAGCTACCAGCATGATTTTGACCAAACTGCGGGAGGCAGTGGAAGACAGGAGTGCCTGGCGTGCTCTGGTCCATAGGGTCACAAAGAGTCGGACACAACTAAATGACTAAACAACAACATATCTCTGGATCAGCATCACATCACATGTAGGAGAACACAGGAGCTCTGCACAAATGATGGGTGGCCCAGGGAGGCTGGAATTGGCAGTGGAATGTCATTTAGCCTCATTCAGCTCCGAACATTTGTTTTGACTTCCAATTTTTATTATTCATATGAAATGTTAAATCTACTTTCTTTATGGGACGCTAGATGCTTTTGATAGTTGTTGCTTCCTCTTTAAAAAGCAAGTCTTGCTTTTGCTGTTTCTATTTTCTTTCCAGATCTATGGTGGGCCTGACTTCTCTTCTCCCAGGTTGGCCCAACTGTGCGCCCCCAGATCGCTACAAAACCCTCTACATGTCTCTAGCACTGGAAATACAGTTTCAGTCCGATTCAAGACAGACAGATATGTGAATGGAAGGGGCTTCAATGCCACTTGGCAAGAGATACCTGGAGGTGAGAATGAATTTGTGTGTGTGTGTGTGTGTGTGTGTGTGTGTGTGTGTGTGTAAACTACAGTTCCCATGATTCTTTAGGCGGCGAGTCATGTGCTTTAACTTTATTTATTTTATTTGTTTTCAGCAATTTATATACCACTTCCTTAAAATGTACTTTAAATGTAAGGCCTGAGAGCAGCCGAAGAGGCAGTGCGGAAGACAACACGCCAGAGTTATGTCGAACTCCAAATTCTCCTAGTGCGCTACAACAGTACTTAGTACAAGTGTGGTGCCATGGAGCTAGCTCATTCTTCCTGTGCTTCTTTTTTTTCTCAAAGTTTTACCCATGATCATTGTAATTAGAGACATGTTAAAATGACAATAAGTAGTTGCCCCGGAGAATGATGGGATGCACAAGGTTTGAGCTCAAAGCACAGCATTTCAGCTTATTTTCAACTCAAAGAATTGCTTTGAGTTGGACCCCTAAATTCACAGAATTAGGGAGTTGGAAGGGACCTTGGGAGTCTCTGGTCAAGTGCCTTGCTCAACGTAGGATGGGGCAACATAACATTGAGAATTCAGGGTGGCTTATTTTGACCACCGTGGCTGTTATACTGCTGAAACGCAACACTCACCAGCCCTTGGTTGAAACGTGCCCACAGATTATGATAATGTCTCCTCTTTTTGTGGAGAGACATTGGAGAGAGGACTGTGTGTAAAAAAAAACCCACCTCTGGTTTTTGTGTGGCCTTCCATACAAAAGGCAGGAGCAGAAGTGAATCACTGGGTGAGGCAGAGGTGCTGCCCCAGCTTCCTGGCAGGTGGGTCACTGTTGTTTACCAGGGGGAAGAAGGGGTGGGGCCAATCCAGGGCTCCTGCTAGGGTTTTGCAGTGGAGAGTGCTGTCCGGTTGGCCATGAAGAAGTAAGAGTCAACTGCCTTTCTCACTGGCTTCGGTACAAGGAAGCAGCAGGGAGCGCCGACTCGCTGTTCACCTCAGGCAGCCGAATGCCCCAGGCCAGCACTGGGAGGGACACCTAGTTGTCCAGGCAGTGGAGAGACACTTCCCTGTCTAAGTGCCTGTGCTGTGTCCTGAGGCTGCTGCACATCGCGTAACCCAAAGAAACTGAGGCCATGCAGAATCCCACTCCTACCCGCTTGCCAACCAGCCAGCACAATGGGCAAACTTCCATTGCCTTCTTCGATGCCCACCAAAGTGCCCATTAGTGGAGTCCCGTTAATGAAGCTAGGACTGTTGCTTCAATTCCAGCCTAATAAACAGGTTAGCATTTATTTCTGGAGTTAATGGCTTTGCCGATACGTACGACATGTAGCGCAGATAGTCATTTGAACTCTCGGTAAAATATGCAGGTTTCTCAAATGAGCATCCGTTACCTTCACTTCTAGGTTGCGGAGGAGTTTTCCAAGCTCCAAGCGGTGAAATCCATTCTCCCAACTATCCTCAGCCTTACAGCACTAGCAGTGACTGCTCTTGGGTCATTCGAGTCGATGGGGGCCACCGTGTTCTGCTGAACTTCACAGACTTTGAAATAGAATCTCATAGTTCATGTAACTATGACTATGTTGCAGTGAGTACTGAGAGATTATTATTTTTAAGGAAAAATAAAAGCACTTTCCCATGTCTCAGTGAAACTTGCCCTCACCCCACCAGCTGCTGTTTGCCTAGGAGTGAAGCTGCTGTTAGTGCAAATAACAGCTTGGGGAGAAATTTTAAAGAGAAATGTCATCCTTGTGCTGTGCTAATTCCTCTGATTCTTATTCACATGGGTGGTGCCCAGGATGTCAGTGGAGCCACTTGTATGAGTACACGCAGTAGTTCACCCAGATGGTCTTGCAAGAGTAGCACTTTCTATCTTGGTACTAACGTACAAAAACAGCCATAGTCAAAACAAAATAAAAAAATTCCTTCCAGTAGCACCTTAAAGACCAACTAAGTTAGTTCTTGGTATGAGCTTTCGTGTGCATGCACACTTCTTCAGATATACTGCTTCAGATACTGCTTCAGATACATGCACACTTCTTCAGATACACTGCTTCAGATACACTGAAGTGTGCATGCACACGAAAGCTCATACCAAGAACTAACTTAGTTGGTCTTTAAGGTGCTACTGGAAGGAATTTTTTTATTTTGTTTTGACTATGGCAGACCAACATGGCTACCTATCTGTAACAAAAACAGCCATGCCAGTCATGTGCATGATGGAAAGGCAGCATTGTATCATATCAGGGTCCTGGTCCTTCACTTCACTTGATGAGCAAAATGAAAGTTGCTGTTTTTTTAAGGGTCATTTCTGAAGCTACTGTACATGTTGGCAGACTTTTTGAAAAAAATTATAATGTTTTAGGTTCTAACAACCACAAAAAGTATTGAGCAAACTGAGATTTGCTCTGTGGTCTGCAATACCAGTAAGCTATGAGTCATTCTCTTCCAACAACTGGAACCGATTAGTTTTGAGTTGTGTTTCAACTTAGCAATATAAGCTAAGAGAACATAGAGTGCAGGCTAACCTGGAAAGCTATAAGCAATATTTCAAGTCATCAGGAATTTAAAATATAAGCAGATAAGAAGGTGGCTTATATTCATGTGTTATAGGAAGAGATGTTCCAGGTAGGTTTCCACCCTGTTTCATTTACAGTAATAATATGATTTGCTTTCTGGATTCATGAGGGACAACCCCTTCCCTTTTGATCCTCATCTCGTGCTCAGGGTGGCTAGCCTATTGCCCTCCAGATGTTGTTGAACCCCAACTCTCATCAGCCTCACAACCAATGGTCAGCTGCCATTCTCTCAGAAGAACAAGAGATGGCACACGAAACACCACCACCACCGCAGTGCTAGACTGGGAAGAGAGGAGACCCCACCCAAAAACTAAGCAATAGTAGCTCTCTTTTCCTTCCAGTCTCTCCACCCTGCATGTGTGTGTGCATGCATGAGCACACACACACACACACACACACACACACACCTTTTTGACTTAATAATGTACCCATGTTTCTGATTACCCAACGATGCTTTTGCAAAATGCATATGGGTGGAGTATTTGTGGTAAATCACACTGTTTGTTGTTTCCAGGAAAGCACAGTTATAAAAATCACCAAACGGAATGTACCAATTTCTGTACATTTCACTCATGTGTTTTGTAGCCAGCCAATCTGAAGCGGCATCTTTGGTCAGGCTTTCCAGCATTTGGAGACGATTAGGGCATGAGCTCAAGAACAAGAGGCACTTTTAGGGGAAGCGAGGAAATCTGGTTGCTATAGAAAAGTGCATTACGCCCAACTTCCAGATTCCCTCATTCTTCTGCCTCTATCCCTGCAAAAAACAAAAACAAAAACAAACCCAAAAATGAAGAGACAAGAGAATGAGCATTGCAAAATTATGACATTTTGACAGTCACGGTTTGCTGATAGCGAAGGGGCCTGACTCACCCCATTGTGACTTTTACCCACCAGCTCCACACATGGTGAGATTTGCAATTTATCATGCCTCTTGAAGAAACTCAGTTTTCAGTGGCGTTCCAGGATGTGGCAAAAGCTTACACACCACATAAAGCTCATTCTGGGGAAAAAAAGGTTTATTTCACAAAATAAGATCTAATTCTCCACTGACTTTCCCTGTTTAGTGACAATTGCCAGAGGGGTAACTCAGCTCAGCTGGGATCACACTGCTGCTTACTGTGTACTCACTGCAATTCCACTTCTGGGTTTGCACATCATTCTACAAAATGCATATGCATTTTGCAGTTTGTTATAAAACACTACTGTTTGGGGCATTGTTTTTTCAAACCAGCTTCACACCAATTGGAATCCTTAAGCTATTCCTCTCCCTCCCCTCCCCCTTTTATTTTTATTTATTTGTTTGTTTTTTCAGGTTAAAATGTTACAATCACATATCAAACATAAATCATAAAAACAAGATTCCAAGGAATCTCCTGGACCTCCATCCTCCCCTTTGTGGGTCCTATTATTAATCATTTCCTCCTGCATCTTTTACATCTCCATCATATCCAAAACACTATTAAACTACAAGTGATATTCCAATCCCACTAATGATTTTAACTGTTTACAGTGGTCTTTAAGATCATTTATAAATTTATCCTGGAATCCTTAAGCTATTCCTAATTGATCTCTTGACAAGGTGTGAAAACCTTTGCATAGGGCAAAGCCTTCCATGCTCTGTCAATGCCCATTGGTGTGTACACAAACAGAAACTAATCTGAAGCCATGCTAAAAATGCTAAATAGCAACAAATAGCAACACATATCAGCTACGACCCCTGGTAAAGCATCAATTTCAGCAGTAATTCTGGCGGCTTCCAGACTGCCACTATTTTGGCATGGGATTCAATCACATCCTGACAAATTCAGGATGCACATTGAAGGCTGATTTGGAGTTCCTATGAAACAAACCCTCTTCCCCAAGAGACGTTTTGCAATAAGGAAAAATAAGTGTAGGATAACACTTGCTTGATACTACATTGTATAATCTCCCCACCAACAAAGCAGGTCTTCTGTCTCAGGTTCCTACACATGAATACCTTCAAATATCACATCTGAAACCTGGTATTAGTACAGTACATGTACAATTTGGATGTAACTAGCTATCTTTATTTGCTGCCCAGACTATGGTTACAACATTCTCATAGTGTGTATTTTCACCTTGCTAGATAAGCAGTGCTGTTCTGAGGTTCTTAACCTTAATCATATATACTGCTCTGCTCTATAGGTATTTGATGGTTCCAATGCTGAAGCTCCACTTCTTCGGAAAGTTTGTGGGCAGCAGCGACCTTCTCCTATCCTGTCCACCCAAAATACCATATTTGTACGGTTTCGCTCCGACAGCACTGTCCATCTCAGAGGCTTTAGGGCTCAATTCACTGAAGGCAAGTTTCCCACTGACATGAATATCTTTTAATTCTTGTCCTAGATAGGGTTACTTCCAGACTGGGTGTTTATTATGTTACATTTCTCATCATGCATGCATGCAACACGATACAATTGCTATCTAAATGCCAGCCTGTATCTCCCTTTCTTAACCTTTCAAGGAAAAACCCAGTAAGTTAAAAGAAAAGAAAAAACATTGTTGCCAACAACCCAGTTGCAATATCCTGGCTCCCCTGAAAGCTTTATTTAGCTCAGCAATCTAATTCAGAGGAAAGCAACCTTTTGTCAAACTATTAAGAGAGAGAAACAGTTGCTGATGTACCTAGAAATCTAAATCAGTAGATTGCAAACTATCTTCTGCCCAGCACTGATGGATCAACCATCTGACTCAATAAAAGGCAGCTTCATATTGTTATTTTAAAAAACCCCAGAAGTGGATATTTGACCATTATGGGAAGTGATTTGGGGAGATTCCAGAAAGCAGCCTCACCACATATTGTCAGCATCTGTGCATGCAAGATTTTAAAGGAAGGTCTAATTTCATTGTCCTTCCAGGCCCAGTTTTATACACACCTTAACTAATGTTCATTTGTATCTTTTATTCCAAAGAATGTGGAAGTGTCTTGGAAGTTGATTCAGTTGGTGCTGCCATTTCCTCTCCTCTGTACCCGGCCAAGTACCCAAACAATCAGAATTGCAGTTGGATTATCCAGGCTCAGGAACCATGTAAGTTAACAACAGACACACATCCCTCTCTTGTGGGAAAGCAGGCTGAATGACTAACATCCTCCCCTCATCTGTGATAACAATGCAAAATTCCTTCTTTTCTTCTTTGCAGGAAGTCCTGCATCCTGGTAGATGGGCATGACCAAGGGACACTTAAATCTTTTTCTGAGTGGGAATTAATGTGAAAAATCTTAGGATCTGGGGCAAAATGAGATAACGTACCATTTCGCCATTCTGTCCCTAAGTGTCCCAACTATAAGGTTTCAAGGTTGTGCTGAACGCTATAAAGGTCAAATTACAACAGGGCAAATGCAAGTCTTGTGCTGGCACACAAAAGCCCACAGTTCTTTGAAACTAGCATTCATTTGCAGATAGAATTGTGAATACATGTGCAGACCAGGAAAGGAGAAGGGAGATCGCTGTGCATTAGAACAGTGGGAAGAAGGAGTGCGTGAGCCTGAGGCTCCTTGTTCATGCATGTCTGAAGCATCTCAATATGATTAAGTGGTTCTATCCTGGTGAGAAAAAAAATCAAATCAAATAAATAAATAGCCAGCCTTCAGTGTGAACATTAACTCAGTTCCTCCTTTTGTGAAATGCAAAACTTTCCCTTACATCTCTTTCTCCCAACAGTCAATCATGTCACACTGTCATTTACTGACTTTGAAACTGAAGACAGACAGCATAATTGCAGCACTGATTACGTAGAAATTCAGGAAGGGGATAATTATGATGCACCTCTGCAGGGTATGTTAGCATTTACTTATTTTGTTGAATTATTATTATTATTATTATTATTATTATTATTATTATTATTATTATTATTATTATTTTGCATCATCATTATTGTTCTTGTTTTAGCAAATTCACTTGTTTGCAGACAAAATTGTGACCTTTAAAGTTGGGAATGGATGAAGGATAGGTGACATTTAATACCAGGTGTGGGGTGGATTTGTGCAGTGCCCCCCTCTTCTGCATGGGACACAGGTGGCTCTGTGGTTTAACTTGCCAATCAGAAGGTTGGTGGTTCGAATCTCCATGACGGGGTGAGCTCCCGTTGCTCAGTCCTTGCTCCTGCCAACCTAGCAGTTCAAAAGCACAAAGTGCAAATAGATAAATAGGTACCACTCCAGCAGGAAGGTAAACGGCATTTCCATGCGCTACTCTGGTTCGCCAGAAGCGGCTTAGTCATGCAACCCCAGAGTCGGTCACGACTGGACCAAATGGTCAGGGGTCCCTTTACCTTTACCCCTCTTCTGCACCTGGCACTGAATTTAACCCCCCCCCCATGTGAGGACTTCCTATGTCATAAATATAACAGGTAGTAAGGCCCTTGGCACCTGTATCTTCATTTTGGAAGCTATCCCAGAGGCTCCATTGAAGAGCAATATAGTAAACTTCTTTAAACAGCAAAAATAAAGAAATGAGGACTGATTACAGGCCCATGATTAATGGATGAAACAGAACCCCTTGCTCCCAAAAGGTCTATCAAACATTTCATTTATCTTATGTTGGTCTTTTCAGGGCGCTACTGTGGCACCACCATTCCACATCCTGTCACTTCCTACGGCAGTGCTTTGTCTGTCAATTTCATCTCCAATAATGCAAATACTGCCAAAGGTTTCCATGCCATTGTTGCTGCATCAACATCTGGTAAGCCTGTCTCTGAATACTCCTAGATGGGGTAACAATTTTAAAGCTTTGCACCACATTCCTTGGCATCAGGAACTCTTAAATATGAGACAGTTGCTTTGAGCAATGATCTCATAAAAGAAGGAAAGAGCAAGGCTGGAGCTAGGAAAGGAAGCTGGTTGGAAGAACCAGTAAAGCCAGTCAGTGAAAACCCAGTAGGAATGTAGGGTCTGTGACAGGTTGCCCAGTGAATAAGCAAGTGGACATTGGATCTTGTGCAGCCATGTTCTTCAACCCTAGGTCCCCAGATGTTATTGGACTACACCTTCTATCATCTCTACCCAACTTAGCCAATGGGTGATTGGAGCTGGGAATCCAAGGCTGAAGAAGATGATGGAGTGATTATTGGCTGATAACCAAGGGTCAGCACAGAGCAGCTTTAGGCGAGTGAACTATGGGTGCTTGGTATCACCTGTTGTCAGGGACTGGCAGGGCTCCGAAGAGTGTGTGGCAGCAGCAGGGGACCAGGAGAGGGTAAACCAGTGATTTATGGGGTTCAATGCCACCTGCTAGGCAGGAGTCTGTAGTGTAACATTTTTAAAAATGTATTCTAGCCTGCACCTTTCATTTAATGCAAAAGTGCCATATGAGGACCATGTAAAACATTCAGCCCCACAATGTGCAAGAGTAGAGAAATTGACCCACTAGAGAAGCTTCCTACAACTAGGATTTCCTGTTCTGAGTCGTAAATCCGAGATGGAGATATTTGCTTTTCTCAAGAAGCTACACAAAAGGGAATTCCCACGTTTTTGTGGCTATCAAAACCTCTAATCTGCTTGCAGTATCTTTCTCCCTTTCCATTGGTCTTCTTGCAGCTCATTTCTCTCTCTCTCCTTTGCAGCCTGTGGAGGGACCTTCCATATGGAGAGAGGAGCCTTCAATAGCCCCAACTTCCCTGAGCCTTACCCGCCAAATATTGAATGTGTCTGGAACATTCTGGTCTCCCCTGGCAACCGGCTCCAGCTGTCTTTCACGTAAATTGAATTTCCAAAGGGTTATTGTTTAGCCTTTTAATGGAGCTCCAGGAAGGAAACGCTGTGTTTAGTAGGAAATGTAATTACCAGCATGTAAAAGTGTAGCGGTGCCCACAACAACTTGGAAAAAGAACACAGTAGTGGCCATAAAGGGCCTGCCGTCTGTTTCTTCCGCCGTGCATTATCTAGAGCATATCATGGTAGATGTTGAAACAATTGCCTTCTATGCTGTAAATGCCACTCCTCTGGTATAGCATAAACAAGGAGAGATTATTAGATATTTTCCTTCTTTTGCCTCTGTGGGATCTCTTGCAAAACAAACACACACACATATATATCCCAGACTAATCAAGCAGCTATTATAGTACATGTCTATGATTGACCAAACTGAACTGGTATTTCATTCCCAAATACTTTCCTCCTAGTCCAGAGTCTCTTGCACAATTGTAAGAAATGAATGTACAATGCAGAATGAAGCAGGTGCAGTTCATCCTTATCTCCTTGAGGAAATCATGAAATCCTACGTGCACACTCCTTCTAGGCAAAAAACCAAGTACATCCACGTCAGTGCACTAAGCAATTAAATCTAATGGCATGCACACACAGTCTTGCACACACAAATGTGCCAATAAGGCCAGCACCCACAGCATTTTGTAACACAGAGACACACACACGTGTGGGTGTGGGTGTGGGTGTCAGCAGTTCCTTCCCAGTTCTTCATAACTGAAAGGAAAATCACGAAATAGTGGGAAGTCTTTGAACCATCTTTAAGATGTCAGTTATTATCTGCTGTGTCTGTTATCAGTTTTGTATCTTTTTATTTGGGAAAAGCTTTTTTTTTTTAATATTGGTCTTGCAAAATTGCTTCTCTAGCATGTTCCAAGGAATAGCTCTAAATGAGTTTGAAGTGTGTTTAGGTGGGCTTTTGGTTCCATTTCATAGTGCCCTGAAGACATATGGGTGCACTTAAACTGGAAGGAAATCTGAGTAGTGATATTTTGTGCATGTTAACCATAGAAAACTCTGGTTTTGATTTTCTATTCATGGCTGACCTTCGAAATACAGAATACAATTTTGATACAAGAAAAATACAGTTTACCTAGCATGCAGGGTTCAGATTAGTTCCTGATGTACACATATGACAAAGCCAATTTGTTCAAGAATGAATAAGTCAGCCAAGTTGTTGCTGGTGAAACTTTGAGATGCAGAGGATCCAATTTTTAAACCCCACCCCCCATGCTCACAAAAAGACTTGGCCAATGTGTCTTAAGGAAATAGGGTCTATAAGTATGTGCAGAATCCTATATAATCCCTGCGCAGAAACATCAACTATTCTCTACAAACCCTTGGATGAGAAAGAACAACTTCTGTATAAGGGCAAACATATGATTTAAGACAAAATTACGGATCGGCATCTTTCATTTAGCAATTAAGCCAGAACCCATCGCATGTGCTTTCAAAGTCATGCATTTTGCAAGGAATGCATACACACCCATGGACAAAAAATAAAACTAAAAATACATCCAGAACCTTTGAAATGGCAAGGAGCTCTTCCTTTGTATTTCATGCAGTTAAAAAGCAAAATAAACAATGAACCTACCACCCCTAACAAAACCCCAAATGATGCATTTCCTTAAAATTGAAAGAATTCTGAACAATGCATTTGTATAGATTAGAATTATAGAATCATAGAATTGGATGGGACTTTGAGAGCCATCTAGTTCAACCCCTTGCAATGCAGGAAACCTGCCCACAGCCATCCCAGGTTGGGCTCGAATCACCAACCTGCTGGTTAACATCCAGATGCACTGACCCATTATGCTGCATGATCCACAAGCCAACATGTGTTAATTGACTTACTAATGCCAGTGTGTCAAGCAAGCTGGTTCATCTCAGTTGAAGAGCACCTACTTCCAGATGTGTAGCATGGTAAACGGATGCCTTAAACCCTGCATTATAGTGCAGAGGGAGAACAGGATACCATGGGTGGTATTCAACTAATTCAGAGCAGACCCAGTGAAACTGACAACCATGACTAAGTTAGGTTTATTCATTTCAGTGGGTCTACACTTAGTAAAACTAAGTTGTATACCACCCACGGAAAGGATAGGATATAGAAGTAGACAGTATAACAGGATAGCCACAATTTGTAATAATATGATGAGGCTCACTGATAACTTTTCCCATATGCATTACACTGCAAATGGACTGGATCCCATTTAATACAGAATATTTTGGAGCCCTTAAATACCATTAGCATTTTGCTGACCCTTGTAAGAGGAAAAGTGTGGAATCACTGAGAGATAATTGCTTGATGGAGTACATTCATTTCCCTTTGTAATTTATATTTTATCCCATGCACTGTTATGTCAATTAATGTGCCCACATTGCTGTTGAAAACAGAGATTTTCAGATGGAAGCAAGTGACGACTGCAACAAGGACTACCTAGAAATTAGAGAAGCCAATGTCAGTGGCCATCTGGTGGCACGATTGTGTGGCAACTCTGTGCTGGAGAATTATACGTCTATCACTGGGCACGGCCTGTGGGTTATATTTGTCTCAGATGCCTCAGGTGATGGAAGGGGTTTCCAGGCCACATTTGCTCACAGTAAGTAAATACTGAACTCAAACGGAAGCAATCACTTTACAGATCATTTGCAAGCAAGGAAAGAAAGATATGTGTAGACATACACCTTGACAATATTACTGTGTTTTCACTTCTGGAGAGTGCCAGCCAACAATATGTAGCATCATGTAACTTCCTTAACTTTGTGATAGCTTAGTTCACACAGAGACACACCTGTTGTGGGTGGGATATAAGTACTGAAGATAAATAAATCCCCTGGGCACATGTAAATTCAAAAATCCATAAAATATGAAGAGGCAATGTAAAAGTTACATCAAATAAGAGCATGTGATTTGCCATTGGGTACATTCTTAATCAGAGACCCTTGGTGTCTGTGGTAGAGGTGGCAGGAATGCACTGGCAACGTGGAAGGGGAAAAACACCGTACAAAATTCAGAAAGTAAAAAATGGTGGATTACTAGTACACTGACTCAACTCTAAAAACAAGACTACACCTGCTGAAATCCCCCTTTCCATAAAACTATTAAATGTGTAGGAGCCATGTCCTCTTTTGTATCAGGACACCCTGATACAGCTCAGGGTCCCTCTTCACTCAGGTAGGAGTGGACAGTGTAGTGGGACTTCACCACTCACCTGACCTCCCTCCAGCTGAGTCGCTGCTGCATACTGGGAAGGAGAGCAGCGGCAAGGGTGGCACAGTGCAAACATTGCCCTTCTGCACTGTGCCAACTTCACCATCACCTGCCCTCACCCCTTCTCCATCCTGCTGTTCAGCAGTAGCTCTCCTAGAGGGAGGTCAGGTGAGCTGTGCAGCCCCAACACATTGTCCATGATGGTACCCACATGCTTAAATTTCGTTTAAGTTAAAATAACAAAGCCTTGCAAGGGGAAATGAAACTTAAGGGGAAATTGGAGGCAGTATTTGGGGGTGGAGAGGGTCTCGAAGAAAATCTCCCCTCTTTTACCTACATAGCAAAATCATTCAACAGAACATTAATAACAATAATAACCACAACAATAAAAATAATAATAGCCACCTCTCATTTTTCAGTGTTTGGAAATGCTGTGGTGGGAAGCAGTGGACAAATTGCATCTCCACTGTGGCCTAGAAATTACCCTCACTACTCCAACTATCAGTGGACAATAACTGGCAACACAACACAAGCGGTCCATGGTCAGATCACACAGATGGATATTGAAGATGCGTATAGCTGCTACTTTGACAAGCTGAAGGTGCGCTTGAACTTGCAAACTTTTTTATTTTGGTAAACTCTGGTACAAATAAGTCACAAAGCAAAGGGAGCTGTCAGATGATTATATCTCAACTTAAAATGAGCTGAGGCATGAAACAGTCTTTTGGCCACATGTGCAACCACTTCGATCCTCCCACCATAAGAGCGTAAGAAGACCCCTGCTGGATCAGGCCAAAGGCCTATCAAGTCCAGTTCTTACAGTGGCCAACCAGATGCCTGGGGGAAACCCACAAGGAGGACCTTTCTGGCAGCAGCAAACAGGAAGTCTTTGCCACCACAAAAAGTGGGGAGTATTTGGGGGTAATTCTGAAAAGTGGCCTTCTTTTTCCTCAGGGGGTGAGAAGGAGAACTGTTGGAAATTTGCTCAGAAAAGTGTGTCCTGAGAAATGTTGACTCTGCATCTAAAAAACCCCAACAGTGTTACTAATCTTTATTCTCACTGTTGCAGGTATATGATGGGCCCGACACACACTCTCGTCTCATAGGAACATACTGTGGTGTAGCCCCATTTTCTTTCACCTCCTCTGGAAGCTCTGTTACTCTCCAGTTCACCTCTGATTTTTCTGTAAATGGAAAGGGCTTCCTTTTGGACTGGAATGTGGTGGAAGCACCTACAGCTGTGGGACGTGCCATTCCTATAGGTTGGTCTCCTGTCCATGTGGCTAACCTTTTCATTTCAGCGACTGAAAGAAAGGCAGATAATGAAAGTGTATGTCAGTTTGCGTGATGGAATGCTATCATCCAGTGGTAGTCAACCTTTCTTCAGGCATGCTTTTAAGCCAAGTGAAACATTTGAGAGCATACCTTTCTAGTGTGCGTGCCAGTACACATGCCAGCTTAGTGTTGCCTTGGCTTTTCTATACAGAATCAAGGAGCAGGCAATAGCACAGGACAGGACAGAGAGGCAGGAGGACAGGCTTGACTCTGCAACACAGTTAAGCCCATAGACCTCTGCTCTTATCCTAGGAAATCACAACCCCACCAACTTTCCCACCTGCGGCATTTGTCTTGAAGATTAGCTACCTATTGTATAGCAAACCTTTTGTTCAATATGAGGTGGTTTTAGCAGTAAGAGGGATTGCATTAATTGTCAGGTAGATGCGACAGCTCAGTTACATTATATTTGCAATAAGATTCAATGGTGGTCACTGCCTTGGATTCCTTTAAAAGCGGATTAGACAAATTCATGGAGGATAAAAGGCTACACTGAACCTCAGTGTCAGAATGCAAGGCCAGTTGTTGGGGAGTAACAGAGGCCCGTTCCCTGCCCGCATATTAAAATAATCAGGGAAGGCCCTGCTTTTGTATCAAGAAGACATTAGGTGGGCCCAATGCATGCATGCACATGTTGTACATACATGTACACATACTCTAGCAGGGATAGGGCACCAGTGGACCCCAATTCCCTTCAGTCCCAGCCAACATGGCCAACAATCAGGGAGGATGGGAGCTGTAATCTAGAGGGCTACAGTACATAAAAACAAACACAGAAGAGAAACAAATAGTGTTGTCACTAAACAGGACAAAAAATTAATTTATTTTTACTCATGATTTTCTCTTTCACGACAGGAGCCTGTGGAGGTATCTCAAGAACCAGTGAAACGCCTTCATTTCTGTTCTCACCAGACTGGCCTTCAAACTACAGAAATTTTGCTGATTGTACATGGGTTATCAGAGCGCCAGACTCAACAGTGGAGATCAACATCCTATCCTTGGATATTGAGTCTCATCGCTCATGCAACTACGATAAACTTGTCCTGAGAGATGGTGAGAAACACTGGCACCTTCCCATAGTTGTGGACCGCAAATGGAAATCCTGGTTTATGCAGTTTGCAATTCTCATGCTTGCCAGCTTCCCAAGTCTACATGTCTTCCGCCTCCCCTATTGTGTTAGACTCATGGTGAACTGGGGCTCACCCCTCTAATAAGTGACTCTCACAGATTTCTGCCATCAGATAGGGCTATCCAATAGAGCAGAGCTGCAGCAATAGCCTCCTAGTGGCAGTGGCAGTTCTGCTTACTAGGAGGAGGGTGAGCAGAAGGCAAGGCCCAGGGCCTTATGGGTGCAGCACCAGGAGTGCTAGATTGGCTCTGCTGCTGCATTCACATAGCCTCAACCTCGGCACCCCTTCACCCCCCCCCCTTCCTTCTTCCATTAAGTAGTCGTGGTGATGCTGCCAGGAGGCTATTGTTGCAGCTCCATACGACTGCATTTTAAAATGCCACACAGAAGTATTTCCAAAGGCCACCATGCACCTGCCACAAAGTCTGAACAGAGAGACAAACCATGACCCTAGGTTCTCACGTAACACTAAGCCCAAACCATGGTTTAGCTCTGATTAGCACTGCAGCAGGAAAGCATAGTGAGGAAAAAGTTGCCCATGGTTTTTACTGTGAGTACCCACACACTCATGGACTCCCACTGTCATAGTTTGGCTTAGTGTTGCATGCAAACCAGTCCATCTTCTGGCTACCAATGAAATGGTGAATGGAGAACTTCCAGCTCTAACATTGCCTCTCCTAATAAAACATGGCTGTTTTCTATTTCTTTTCATAGGAGATAACAGCCTTGCACCAGTCCTGGCCACTCTATGTGGTCGTGAAGTTCCTGGACCAATAAGATCCACTGGGAATGCTTTGTACATCCGCTTCACTTCGGATGCAAGTTTTACCGGTGCTGGGTTTAATGCTTCTTACCACAAAAGTAAGTCGTCATTTGAAACTGTTCTTTGCAGATTTAAGGGGGGGGGGGGTGGAGAGACTGGAAGGAACTGATTATAGAATCTCTTTATTTTTTTGTACTGTTGCCTGTCCTGTTCAGCAACAATCCTCTGCACACAAACATAAATGTTGTGAATCCCACGGGTGCATGTTTTTTGAGATGTAACCTTAAATTCAACCCATTTTCATGTGTAATTTCAAAACCACTGCACAATTATTGTTGTTGATATCTGCCTGGATATCTGCCCGGAAATGCAAAGTAAGAAAACATTTCTCTGTTATGGTAAGATTTGCAAGCTGCTTTTGTACTGCTGTGGGTTCTTTTAAAAAAAGGGGGAGGTGAACTGCATTCCACAAAACGGTGCAACTGTTTTTACGTAGTTTAAAAAAATTGTAAGTCCCTACAAATGCAAAGAAAGAAAGAAAGAAGGAAGGAAGGAAAGAAGGAAAGAAAGAAAGAAAGAAAGAAAGAAAGAAAGAAAGAAAGAAAAGAAAAGAAAGGGAAGGAACGCAGATATATATGATAACAGGATTAGACTGCTGCAAGATGATTATTTTTTAATGTACCTCTGTCCTGGAGAAACAGAATAATCAAATTACAGGATCTTAAAATGATACAAGAGGATATGCCTAGTTCTTCATACATTTCCAAACATTTACAGTTGCTTCAGAAGACGTTGCTTCCCCTGTCAAGGAAATAGCACCACAGTTATTGTAGGTTTGGCATTTCAGCAGCAAACTGGAGTGGGAGAGATAGGTTTGGTTGCAAGTAGCCAGTGAATCATGAAACAAACCTTTGCTGAAGCACCGAGTGCCACATGTTACACATCATATCTGGCACTGGAGAGACTTTGTTCTCAAATTTTTGTATTGCAAGATATATTAGTGACAAATTTGATTGTGGGAAAGGCACAACAGCAGCAATCCTATACATGCTACCTGGAAGTAAGAGCCTCATTGGCCACAATGGGACTTAACTTCAAGTAAGCATGAAGCAACAGGAAAAGGTGCCAAATTCATAAAATGCTGAACCACAGCCAGAAAGCAGGAATTTGACGCACATTTCTAAAGTGCTCTGAATTCTTCCTTTACAGCTGTAGCCCCAGGGTGAATTCAAGCCACAAGTGCAAATGATTATTTTTTTGCAACCTCAAATTGAGTTAAGGTCAGAGCTGCAAAGGAAGCATTGGGAGTTCACCAAGAGTGCACATCCCAATTCTATCTTTGAAAACTGCAGGTTCAATGTAGACTCACCTGACATTGTATGACATCAGGGGACTGACAGGTGGGCAGCCACACTCACCTGTCAAGGTGGCCCATAGAGAAAGGTGCCATTCTGGATCTGTCCTGCCAGCTGGATCCCATTCCCTTATTCTGGCATAATCTGTAGGCGAAGATCTCGTAGAAGATCTCCTACAAATGAATTAATTGAACCTGAAAACACGTATGTTACGAGTTTCGCCCTGGCTCAAAATATGCACTGCTTTTGTGAGGATGATTCTATAAGAGCTAGAAGCACCAAACTGATAAATCTGAGATTTCAGAGATTTGGACAGGATAGGAATGAAATGTAATTAAAATAAATAAATAAACAGTCCTTTCCTTAACGGAGTCTTATTCCTTTAACTTAGGTTGTGGTGGTTATTTGTACACAGACAGTGGTGTGATCACTTCACCCAACTATCTGCAAACCTATCCTCCTAACCTTAATTGTTCTTGGCATGTTATGGTTACTGTTGGCTTCATCATTGGCATCCATTCTGAGGAGGTCTTCCAGGTGATAAATGAAGATGCTGCCTGCAGTCATGGAGATTATGTTGAGGTGAGGACAAGAAGAAAGCAATATTGTTTTTTAAATAATATTTATTAACATTTCCAATAAGAACATACAAGTACAAACAGCAAGAATAAAAACAAAAAAAAACAAAAAAAACAACAAGTATAATTTCAAACCTTAATTTTCTCAACCTATTTTCCCCGACTTCCTCATACCTCCCCGTTTTGTATTCTAATTTCATTATCCAATCAGCAAATCCATTCCCTTGTTTCCCAAAAGTTTTTTACTAATTCCATTCCTTTTCTTAATCAAGGTCTCTGAAAACCACATTATTTTTAAACCCCTGTCAATCTTAAGAGAGTCTATGTACTGGTCCAGTAAACGCTTCCGCTGCGCAACCAGCAACAGTTCTCTTTGCAGAGCATTAATTAAGTCCAGTGCAGAGATTCTTGTTGCAGTACAAGCTTCAGAGTCTCAGCAGCAAAGAAATAACAACACAGGGAAGCCTGTCTTTCCAAAGACAGGTTTATTGCAGAAAGATAACAGAAACACCTCCGGAGCTTTCAGACATTTTTGCTTCACGCCCCAACAGGCAGAGAAAACAAA
The DNA here is from genome assembly GCF_951804945.1 of Podarcis cretensis. Classification (NCBI taxonomy): domain Eukaryota; kingdom Metazoa; phylum Chordata; class Lepidosauria; order Squamata; family Lacertidae; genus Podarcis; species Podarcis cretensis. Next base: position 25,418,663 of record NC_137181.1, read on the forward strand.
CACTCTTTATATAATGAGCAACTTAACAACTTAACGAGCTTGGCTACTTAAAGTCACATAACATTGCTAACTTGCCAGCGTCTTTAGGTTTCACACCTTAACAAATCTAACATTCACTAATCTTATAGTATTTATTAAGGTAGTCTTTATTAAGACTACCTTAATAAACTACCTTTATTAAGGTAGTCTTTAAATTTATTCCAATCTTCTTCCACTGTCTCCTTCTCCTGGTCCCGGATTCTGCCCGTCATCTCTGCCAGTCCCATATAGTCTGTCATTTTCATCTGCCATTCTTCCAGAGTGGGTAGATCTGGTGTCTTCCAATACTTGGCAGTAAGGATTCTTGCTGCTGTTGTGGCATACAGAAACAAAGTTCTATCCTTCTTTAACACCACATGGCTAACCATACCCAGGAGAAAGGCCTCTGGTTTCTTCAAGAAGGTATATTTAAATACCTTTTTCATTTCATTATATATCATTTCCCAGAAAGCCTTGATCCTTGGGCACGTCCACCAGAGGTGAAAGAATGAACCTTCATTTTCTTTACACTTCCAACATTTATTATCTGATAAGTGGTAAATTTTAGCAAGCTTGACTGGGGTCATGTACCACCTATAAATCATTTTCATAATATTTTCTCTCAAGGCATTGCACGCCGTGAATTTCATACCGGTGGTCCACAACTTTTCCCAGTCAGCAAACATAATATTGTGTCCAATATCTTGCGCCCACTAATCATAGCTGATTTAACCGTTTCATCTTGCGTGTTCCATTTCAACAGCAAGTTATACATTTTTGACAAATTCTTAGTATTGGATTCTAACAGTTCTGTTTCCAATTTTGACTTTTCCACCTGGAAACCAGTTTTTCTATCCAGCTTGTAAACCTCCATTATTTGATAATAGTGAAGCCAATCTCGCACTTTGTCTTTTAGATTCTCAAAATTCTGCAATTTCCACTTATTACCCTCCTGTTCTAGGATTTCACAATATTTTGGCCATTTAGACTCCGTATTAAGTTTTTTCAATGCCTTTGCCTCCATTGGTGACAGCCACCTTGGAGTTTTATTCTCCAACAAATCTTTATAATTAATCCAGACATTATACAATGCTTTCCTGACAATATGGTTTTTAAAGCCTTTATGAACCTTAACCTTGCCATACCACAAATATGCATGCCACCCAAAAAAGTTATTAAAACCTTCCAAATCTAAGGTGTCTGTGTTCTCAAGAAGCAGCCAATCCTTCAACCAGCAGAAAGCTGCTGATTCATAGTAAAGTTTCAAGTCTGGCAGAGCAAATCCCCCCCTTTCCTTTGCATCAGTTAAAATTTTAAATTTTATTCTGGGTTTTTTGCCCTGCCAGATAAATTTAGAGATATCTCGCTGCCATCTCTTAAAACACTCCATCTTATCAACAATTTGCAGTGTTTGGAACAAAAATAAAAAAAAGAAGAAAGCAATATTGAAATAGCTCAGCCAGTTACTCTTTCGTTTCTGAGCATCAATTTATAGTGTTGTGGTTCTATCCAATAAAGTCATCCCGTTCCCCACATGAACCCCTCCAATCTTTTCCAGGTTTTCCTCAACCCCAGAACAGATTAGGGGACACATAGAAAAGGAGGAAGAGGAAACTCTGTTACACAGGCAGAAATTCATGTGCTAAAGGGATGCTAAAGGGAAGTAACCAGCTTGCTTACTTCTTACTGAGTCCTTGTTAGCCCTGAGTTCCCATCATAAAAGAGTAGCATTTCCCTTTTTCATTTTATGGGTTGAGACACAAAACCTATAGTGGGTTTATTGACTTTCTGACATGTTAAAAGGCCTTAGGCCTGAAGGAGCTGAGTTAAAATCCCAATTCTTCCCTGGATTAATTGAGTAGCCTTTGGCACATAACTGTGTATCTGTCCATTTCAATTCCACGTCTTTAAAATGGGAAGTAATAGCTTGTTCTTATAGATCTGTTGTGAAAACGAAATAAATCATCTTGCACATTTAATGTTTGTTTTTTTAGCTTAGGAATGGACCAGATCTTTCTGCCCCACCGTTAGGACCTAGCAGCAGGAATGGACGCTTTTGTGGTAGCAATTCCCTTTCTACAATGTACACCACAGACAACCAGCTATTTGTCCACTTCCTTTCTGATAGCAGTAATGGAGGGCAAGGTTTCAAACTGAAGTACGAGGCAAAGGGTCTTGGTGAGTATTGGCACTAAATACAAACAGGGGCTACCGAAACATTCATGATACTGTAAATCAGTGGTTCTCAAATGATGTTGGGATCCATGATTGACAGGAACAGGAACTTCTTTGGAGGTCTTTAAGCAGAGGCTTGACAACCATATGTCAGGAGTGCTCTGATGGTGTTTCCTGCTTGGCAGGGGGTTGGACTCGATGGCCCTTGTGGTCTCTTCCAACTCTATGATTCTATGGTTAAGAAGTGCCCAACTGGCTCAGACCATACCTCCATCTGGACCACTATCCTTCTTACCATAATGACCAACCAGATGATAAGCAAGGCAGGAATCCAATGGCTCTCTGGTAGTCTGTGACATAGTGCCTCCAAACTTGGAGAGCCCATTTAGCCATCACTGTTAATAGCTGTTGGTATACTCCAAAAATTCAGCATGGCTTCAGTGCTGGAGTCCTTGCTTGAGTGGAGGAGCAGCAACTTGGTCAAAATACATCCTTGGACCTCATTTGCACATTACCTTTTCTGATACTCCTGGTGAACACTGGCATATTTCTCAGTTGGTGTTTTACGAATGCCTGTAGGGAAACGGCTACAAAGTCTCTATGGCATAAAGCATATGAGGAGAAACTTGCCTCCTTTACATATTACCCAGTTTAAGGGGCATCATGGGCTGACTGGAAAGCAGGGCCATGCCACTGGTCTTGCCCCTAAGCATTGGGCATGTCACTGGCCCCACCCTCTAGACATCAGTGTGTTGGTGTAGATATCTGCAGGGAGGAAGCTAGGCATGAACATCTGCATGGATGTGAACTTCCACACAGCTGAGACTCCCAACCATGCAGGTGTCACAACTGCATAGAAACCTATGCACAAGCAGCTGCTCTCAGGCAGGTCTTCCTCTCTGCATATATCATTGCCGATGCATGTGCATCCAGGGGACAGGGACAGTGGAATGGCCCCATGCCGTGATCGTTGCATGAAGTCCCCTCCATGAGGATAACTCATGAAGAGAGCACCTGTGTGTTAATTTTGAAAGGAAGGGCAGAACTGGTAAAACCAAAGCTATAAACGATTCCATGTCAGAACTTCCACACGCACATAGAAAAACAACAACAGAAGAAAGCATTGTGTATTGTCCTATGATACCAAAAAATTAAGGTGGGTCTCATAGATGATCCATTTTAGTGTGTTTATAATAGAGCACATTATTATATACATTCCTTATAGTATTCAACCAGCTCCTCCTCATCTTCTGTTTTCAGCTTGTGGAGGGAACTTCTATATCAGCCAGTCCAACCCCTTGGGATTTGTCTCTTCACCTGGCTATCCTGGCAATTACCCACCACATGCCGATTGTGTGTGGACAATCATTGCTCCCTATGGGGCTGCAGTGGAGCTGCAGTTTGAAGATCACTTTGATATCCAGTCTTCACCCAAGTAGGAGCACGTTGTTGTGTTAGCTTTCTTTAAATTTTCTGAAGCTATCATGGAAGGTTTGGGGTTAATGTAATGGGGTTCTTGCTTTTATTTCTCTTCTAAATCTAAAGACAGGAGTGACAGGCATGGTGCGGTGGTGTAGCAGAGCTCTCCTGGCACCAATGCTGCTGCCACTTATTGGGATGGTGCAGGGACAGGGCAGGACAGTGGGGGGGGGGCTGTGCAGGTGCACCAGTGGGTCCATTCCAGCACCACTACTGGGGCACCACTTCCCACCTGTGCACCATCCCAGTAAGCTATGGAAGCACTGATCTCAGGACATTGGCTCTATGGCACCACAGTGGCTGCTGTTGTCTAGCAGATGTATGGTTGTAACATAATCAGTCTTGTACTTATGCTATAGTAAAGCAAAGTGGGGACGCAGGTGGCGCTGTGGGTTAAAGCCTCAGCGCCTAGGACTTGCCGATCGAAAGGTCGGCGGTTCGAATCCCTGCGGCGGGGTGCGCTCCCGCTGCTCGGTCCCAGCGCCTGCCAACCTAGCAGTTCGAAAGCACCTCCGGGTGCAAGTAGATAAATAGGGACCGCTTACCAGCGGGAAGGTAAACGGCGTTTCTGTGTGCGGCTCTGGCTCTGGCTCTGGCCAGAGCAGCGATGTCACGCTGGCCACGTGATCCGGAAGTGTCTCCGGACAGCGCTGGCCCCTGGCCTCTTAAGTGAGATGGGTGCACAACCCCAGAGTCTGTCAAGACTGGCCCGTACGGGCAGGGGTACCTTTACCTTTACCTAAAGCAAAGTGGTACTGCTGGCTTGGGGGGGGGGCTTTTTGCAGCTGCAGGCTGACAGGGACCCTCCTCCAGTACATTCAGTCTGTTTCTCTGCTTGGCAAATGTCTCCCCATTAAAAATGGTGGGATATTCCAGTGATCCATGATGGGGAAGAGCTCTCATCCCAATCAACATGTTCTTTCTCAAAATTGAATCATAGCTATTGGAGAAGGGAGGAGCCTGGGTGAGCTGGGTGAGGCCATAGGGTCACTGGGAGGAGCCAGGATGTCTGACAGCCAAGGTGGGATCTCCTGAAACCTGCTAGAAAGGAGGAAAGACATGTAGGAAGGTAACTAGCAACCTAAGGAAGAAGCAAGTGCTACTTTGCTTTAGCTGAGCATTATGTTCTTCTTTAAGGGCTATATCAGAGCTTGACAGCATGTGACGCTCCAGATATTTTGGAGCTGCAGCTCCCATCATCCTGGACCATTGGCCATACTGGCTGGGACAGATAGGAGATGGGAGTCCAGCAACAGGTTCTCTACCACTAACCACCACTAATTCATTGCATCAGTGGAAGTCTTACATTTCCCTACAGTCACTTCATGCACTGAGTTCTTCCTTCCTTTCTCCATCTGCTGATACTCAGGGACAATTATATGCCCTAAAAGCATTTCCACTGAATTTATATGAGAAAAAAATTATCCTTATGATATGGTTGATTTCATAGCCATATGTGTCTGAAGATAGTCCCAATTACTCTTCCTACAGTAATTTTTAATTAAAAGACTTCAAAAATGCTTGATTGAGCTAATTGCATTCATAATTGGCACTTAATGAATCAGAACTAAGCATTCTAAATTCAATTTTTTAACACAGTCCTCAAAAGCCATTTTTGATCATGCTTCAGACAGGAGGATAAAGTACTGCAGAGCAAACTCTCCATAATGCTGTGACCTATTTAGATATTTCTTGCTCTATAATTGATTTATATCTCAGGTGACCCTAGGTATTATTGATTGTTAGGGTGTCTGTCTCTGTTTTTCCTGCCCTGCTCAGAATTGAGCTACCATGTCATTCACTAAAGGATGTTAGTTCCATGTTTCAGATACTTCCTGAAATGTTGCAAAGCAATTTTCACCTGTTTAAATGTATCTGTTGCCTTCTCTCAGCTGCACATTAAGTTACCTTGAATTGCGAGATGGTGCCAACGCCAATTCACCAGTAATTGCCAAGCTTTGTGGGAATTCTTTACCAGGCATTCAAAGGTCATCCGGTTCTAACTTATATATGAGATTTCGTTCAGACAGTATAGACCCACACACTGGATTCAATGTCAAGTATTCAAGAGGTAAAATGAAAAAATAATAATACCCAGCATTTTTACTGATCCAAAATCCTTAAATGAAAAACTGGAATGCATATGACCATTTCAGTGATCAGGCTCTTTCTTTGCAGCTGTTTGTGGTGGAACACTGACGGGACAAAACGGAGTCATTGAAAGTGTCGGATTCCCTGATCTCCACTATCCAGACAATTTGCTGTGTGAATGGTTTCTCCGTGGACCTGTGGGTCATTTTCTCACCATTCGCTTTGAAGCACTAGATATCCAGAACTCATCTGAGTGTGGATATGACTACCTGGAAATTCGAGAACAGTATGCATCAGGTCTGTAAAACCATGTCGTTAGTCTTTCTTCCTTGCATGTGCGGGGAACTAACAGTCTGATATGATTTTCTGCTGAAGTTATTACAATTCTGAGTAGGGCATGGCTGTCCTTGTGAGCAGGCAACTGGGGCAGAACTTTGGAATCCTCTCTGTGCTGTCCCTCGCCCCACCTCAACCCAGAAACCATCAGTCACTACTAAGGCTGATCAAATCTGTCAGTTTCAGTGTTTCTAAATTTCTGGCTTTTTCAGTCTTATGTTTGGTCCTCTATATTTTCACATCAGTTGCTTGTTTGCTTGAAAAGTCCTAATAAGAAATGGCATTGGTAGTAGTAGTAGTAATAGTACAGTGGTACCTCTGGTTACGTACTTAATTCGTTCCGGAGGTCTGTTCTTAACCTGAAACTGTTCTTAAACTGAAGCACCACTTTAGCTAATGGGGCCTCCTGCTGCCGCCGCACCGCCGGAGCACGATTTCTGTTCTCATCCTGAAGCAAAGTTCTTAACCCGAGGTACTATTTCTGGGTTAGCGGAGTCGCTAACCTGAAGTGTATGTAACCTGAAGCATATGTAAACTGAGGTACCACTGTACTGAAGAACTCAGGGTGGTTCACAGCATAAAAACACAAACGAAAAACACAAAATACACAATAAACCAAAAACAAACCAATAACCCCCTGCCTCCCACAAACACATATAAAATGACATAAAATGTTAAACAGCCAAAGGCCTGGTTGAAGTGGAGCATTTTCATGTGGCGCCTAAATGAAGATGCCAGGCAAGCCTCCCTGGGGAGAGCATTTCACAAATGGGGAGCCACTGCAGAGGCTAAAGGTAAAGGGACCCCTGACCATTAGGTCCAGTTGCAGACGACTCTGGGGTTGCAGCGCTCATCTCGCTTTACTGGCCGAGGGAGCTGGCGTACAGCTTCCGGGTTATGTGGCCAGCATGACTAAGTCGCTTCTGGCGAACCAGAGCAGCGCACGGAAACACCGTTTACCTTCCTGCCAGAGCAGTACCTATTTATCTACTTGTGCTTTTTGGGGTGCTTTTGAACTGTTAGGTTGGCAGGAGCAGGGACCGAGCAACGGGAGCTCACCCCGTTGCGGGGATTCGAACCACCGACATTCTGATTGACAAGCCCTAGGCTCTGTGGTTTAACCCACAGCACCACCTGCGTCCCACACTGCAGAGGCTAGAGTGTCTTCCGGTCGGCGCCAGCACTTAATGGCGGCTCTCTCCCCGATCTCCGGAGAGAGGACTGCTTCACGAGTTCGGGTCTGACCGCTACGGCGAAGCGGGGACCCCTAAAATCACAGGCGCAGAAGCCTGTGAACAAGGAGACTCGGTGGGCACCATTTGCGCCCCCCTTTACTGCAAAAGAGCCTTTTTAAAGGCTCCGGAGGAGCATCGGGGGATCGTGCGGTGCTGAGAGTCGCTACCCAGCCCATGAAGTGAAGCCGCGTCGCCATAGGCGGAGAGCGCCGATTCCTTCCTGAAATCTGGACTGAAATTGAAATACCTGTAAGTAGGATTGGGAAACCTACTGGGATTATAAAGAAAAAAACGTTTGAAATTTGGCTGAAAACGGGGATGGTAAATAAAGGAAGTCTGCCCCCCCCCCCCGGACTGCATGGCTTTTAAAGCAACGGAACTGGAAAGCTGCAATTGAAGGAAAAGTAACTTTGAGCTTTTGAATTATTTAATTTTGGCATTGAACTCTAACTACCCCTCCAGCAAGCAGGAGCAGGGGGGGAAGAAAAGGGAACCTGGCTTAACCTGCATGAGAGGAAATTTAAGTGATTAATTCCTGCTGTCTCTGACTCTGGGAACAGACTGCCTGGGCGAAGCGCTTTGACAGGAACTGTCTGACAGAACCTGCTGCAAAGCGGAGAGCTTAAATAGATACAATTTTTGGGACTTTACAGAAATAATATTGTTGCAATTGGAAGATTGAAAGTTTCTTTGTCAAAAAAACAAAAAACAAAACTTCTCTCCAAGAGGGCTTTTGGTTTCTTTGTTTCTTCTGCTTATTGGACACAATGTACTGCTCCCTCTGGAGGGCTGAAAGGCTACAGTTGTAACATAGACTGTCAAATAAAAACAAGTCACTGGATTTTTCCATTCAAGAGCTGTTCCTGTGGGAACGACCTTGGGACATGAGTGGCTCTGCAGAAGATATAACAACAAGATCTAAGGCTAAAGCTGCACAAAAGAAAAGAGGCTCAATATCAGGCTTACTGCCAACAGGCACAGCTGGACAGGAGAAAGGAATAAACGTATTCATGGATTCAGTGACTCAAGCATTACTCAAAATAAATGAATCTTTAGAAAATTTGACTAAGCAGAGCACGGAGAACACCAAACAACTGACAGAATTTACAACAAAATTGGACTTAAATACCAAAAGCATTACATCTAATACAGAAACCATAAATAAATTGGTTCAAGAAAACGCCACAATTCGAAAGATTGCAGAAGAAGCTAAATTTACTGCAGAAACCACACAGGAAAGTTTAATACCAGTCTGTAAGAAGTTGGACCAGCATGAGGCGGCCTTGTCTTTGTGGAAGATGCAGAGGAAAGAGAAGAATTTGAGACTTAGGTTGGTCCCTGAAAGTGAAGGGGACAACCTAGTGGACTTTCTCACAAAAGAATTATCAGAATTTTGGCAGGTAAATTCAGAGGAAGAAGAATTTAAGATAACAACTGCCTTCAGATTGGGCAGAAGGCAAGGCAGGAAGATCCCAAGGGATTGTCTGATAACTCTGAGATCTAAAGAGGAAAGAGATAAAATTTTAAATTTACATTACCAGAGAACCCTTCAGATTGGAAATGCTTCTGTTCAAATTTACAAGGACATCCCAAAATACATTCTGGAGGTAAGAACTTATTTTAAGAACCTGGTTGACCTGCTGAAGAAGAATAACATACCTTTTAGGTGGGAATTTCCACAAGGTTTGTCTTTTAACTTCAAAGGAAAGAAAGTCAAAATAAGAACAGTGCAAGATAAAGAACAATTCCTAGACAGAAACGAGGAGGACCTTTTGAAGGGAGTGCTAGACTTGACCTCTGATACAGACCTTGGAAACTTGACATTTGGACTGAAGTCACCAACGGAAGAACAGCTGCAGGGAGCAGCTGGAGGTAATTAACTAATGATGTCTCTGCAATTTTTAACCTGGAACTGTAATGGACTGAACCTTCCCAGAAAAAGGCGGGAGGTCTTTCACATCTTGAAAAGAGAACAATTGGATTTGATATGTCTACAAGAAACCCACGTGACAAGGGCACATAGAAGATTACTTATAAATAAAAGATTAGGACAGGAATTTATTTCATCAGACAAAGTTAAGAAAAGAGGAGTGGTGATTTATGTAAAGGAAAAATTGGCTCCAAAATTGATTTTTAAAGATGAACATGGAAGAATTTCGGCAATTGAGATACAAATCCAAGGAGAAAAACTCCTGATAGTTGGCATCTACGCACCAAATGAAGGGAAGGCAGAATTCTACAAGAAATTGCATGAGACATTAATGGATTATTTGGACTATAAGGTGATCTTATTAGGAGATATGAATGGCGTAGTCTCTACAAATATGGATAAAGCACAAAGACAGGTGGTCTCTAAGGATGGGAGACTACCTAAGACCTTTTTTGAAATGACTGAAAACATGGACTTGATTGATATCTGGAGAACAAGAAACCCTCTTGAGAGAGAGGGAACATTCTTTTCAGAGGCGCAAATGACATGGACAAGAATAGATCAAATATGGATTACTAGTGGAATGGCTCCAAGGATAAAAAAGGTGGAAATCTGCCCAAAGACATGCTCCGACCATAACGCAGTGAAGATGGAAATGAAACTAACAACAGCTGGATCCTTCAGATGGAGAATGAATGACACCCTATTCAGGGAGGTGGAGATTTACAAAAAGGCCCAAAAAACCTTGAAGGACTATTTTGAGATAAATCTGAGGACAGATGTTGAGAAAAGAGTGATTTGGGACGCAAGCAAGGCCGTGATGCGAGGTTTTTTGATACAACAGAACTCTTTAAAGAGAAAGAAACAAAATGAAAGGAAGGATAAGATTCTGGAAAAAATAAAAGAAGGAGAAAAGAAATTGAGGTCTAAACCAAAGTCTCATGAGATTTTGAGAGAAATTAAGTTTTATCAGATGCAATATATGGAATTGATGAACCAGGAGATAGAATGGAAAATCAAGCAAATGAGACAGAGGACATTTGAATCAGCGGACAAATGTGGGAAACTTCTAGCATGGCAACTGAAGAAGAGACAGAAACTAAATACAGTCACAAGCTTGGAGGTGGATGGAAAGAACATTTTTAAACCAAATGAGATCAGCAACTGCTTTCAGAGCTACTTCAGGAGATTATATGCACAAGGGCCGGAAAACGAAGGAGACATAGAAGATTTTCTTAAGAAATATGGATTACAAAAAATTTCGCAACAAAGTATGTTGATTTTAAATGAGAAAATAACAGATCAAGAAATGGAGGGTGCCATTCAAAACATGCAACTAGGGAAATCTCCAGGACCAGATGGACTAACCTCCAGATATTATAAAGCATTGAAAGAATGGTTAATACAGCCGCTTAAGGAGGTTTGTAATGAAATATTAGAGGGGGAAAAGGCACCTGAATCGTGGAAAGAAGCATTTATTACACTTATACCAAAGACTGAAACTGAAAAAAACCAGATCAAGAACTACCGCCCTATATCATTACTTAATGTGGATTACAAAATATTTGCTGATATTTTAGCAAAAAGACTGAAGAGGGTGTTAATGGAGGAGATTCATAAGGACCAGGCAGGCTTTCTCCCAGGAAGACACTTATCAGACAACATAAGGAATATAATTGACATTATGGAAATGCTAACTGTAAATATTAATACGAAGGCAGTCCTAATCTTTGTGGACGTGGAGAAAGCCTTTGATAATATCTCTTGGAATTTCATGAAGAAGAATCTCCATGGGATGGGGGTAGGCCAAAGGTTTGAAAATGGTATAAGTGCAATATATTCTGAACAAAAGGCAAAGCTAATTGTAAATAACGTGGTTACTGATGAACTTTCCATAGAAAAAGGGACACGGCAGGGGTGCCCAATATCCCCATTACTTTTTATATCAGTCCTGGAGGTTCTGTTGAATATGATCAGGGGGGACCAGCTGGTAAAAGGAGTTCAGGTCGGAGCTAAACATTACAAATTGAAGGCATTTGCAGATGACCTAGTATTGACTTTACAAGAGCCAGACACTAGTACAAAAAGAGTTTTAGAGTTAATTCAATTCTTTGGTCAGGTGGCAGGATTCAAGTTGAACAAACAAAAAACTAAAGTTTTGGAAAAAAATTTAACAAATGTCGAAAGAGAGAGATTCCAAAATGAAACTGGGTTAATGGTGGCAAAGAAAGTAAAATATTTGGGGATTAACATGACATCTAAAAATGTGAATTTATTTAAAGACAATTATGATAAATGCTGGACAGAGGTAAAGAAAGATCTAGAAATATGGTCGAATCTGAAGCTTTCCTTGTTAGGCCGAATCGCAGTGATTAAAATGAATGTATTGCCTAGAATGTTATTTTTGTTCCAGACATTACAAATCGTGGATAAACTAGATTGTTTCAAGAAGTGGCAGAAAGATATATCTAAATTTATCTGGCAGGGCAAAAAGCCCAGAATAAAATTTAAGATACTTACTGATGCAAAAGAAAGAGGGGGGTTTGCCCTGCCGGATTTAAGACTGTACTATGAATCGGCAGCTTTCTGCTGGTTGAAAGATTGGCTACTTCTTGAGAATGCAGACATTCTGGATCTGGAAGGGTTCGATAATAGGTTTGGCTGGCATGCATATTTATGGTATGACAAGGTTAAAGTTCACAAGGGTTTTAAAAACCATATTGTTAGGAAAGCACCATATAATGTTTGGATTCGATACAAGGATTTGTTGGAAAATAAAACTCCTAGGTGGTTATCACCTATGGAGGCTAAGGAGGTGAAGAAACTTAACATAGAATCCAAATGGCCAAAATACTCTGAAATTTTAGAACAAGAAAGTGGTGAGTTTAAACTACAGAGTTTTGAGAAAATAAAGTCCAAGGTACGAGATTGGCTCCATTATTACCAAATAATGGAAACTTTCAAACAAGACAGGAAAATTGGCTTCCAGGTGGAGAAATCGAAATTGGAAACAGAATTGTTAGAACCCAATACTAAGAATGTATCAAGAATGTATAATTTGTTGCTGAAGTGGAATACAATAGATGAGACAGTTAAATCAGCCATGATTAAATGGGCACAGGATATTGGTCATGACATTATGTTTGCTGACTGGGAACAGTTATGGACCACCGGTATTAAATTCACGGCATACAATGCCTTAAGAGAAAATATTATGAAAATGATTTATAGGTGGTACATGACCCCAGTCAAGCTTGCGAAGATTTATCATCTACCCAATAATAAATGCTGGAAATGTAATGAGACTGAAGGTACCTTCTTTCACCTTTGGTGGACCTGCCCAAAGATTAAAGCCTTTTGGGAAATGATTTATAATGAAATTAAGAAGGTACTTAAATGTACCTTTCACAAGAAACCAGAGGCATTTCTCTTGGGCATGGTCGGCCAATTGGTGTCAAGGAAGGATAGGACTTTTTTTATGTACGCCACTACAGCAGCAAGGATCCTTCTAGCAAAGTATTGGAAGACACAAGAACTTCCCACACTGGAAGAATGGCAGACGAAAGTGATTGACTTTATGGGACTGGTGGAGATGACTGGCAGAATCTGTGACCAGGGGAGAGAGACGGTGGAGGAAGATTGGAAGAAGTTCAAAGCTTATCTTAAGAACTGTTACAATATTGATGAGTGCTAAAATGTCAAGGGAAAGGAAGATACAGAATTGCAGCGGAAATTGTTTGTTGAAATAAGATGAAATTGAGAAAGATAATAAGATAATAAGTTTTAATTAATTGGAGTAAAGGGTTGCTGAAAAACTGTAAAATAAGGCTGCAAAAAGGGGGAGGTATGGGGAAGTCCGAGAAAGAAGGCTTATGAAAATGAGGTTATGAAATCATATCTGTGTGTTTGTTTTTGTTTGTCGATGTATGTTGTTTTGTCTTAAAATTGGAAAATTAATAAAAATTATATATATATATATATATATATATATATATATATATATATATATATAAAAATAGAGTGTCTCTATTTTATGAGGAATGTTAGAGGCCTCTGGACCTCTCGTGGAAGGAGGCACATGACACATGAAGATGGGTCTCAGATGATGGTGGTGAAGGAAAGCATTTTAGTGCAAATTTCTCCTAATGGGCATATTTTAGTATGCAGTTTTGCCTAATATACACAAAATACAAGCAGAATGCAAGTAAATATAAATAAATACAGTGACTGGAACACAGGAAGCAGTCTTACATTGAGTCAGACCACTGGTCTATCCAGCTCTGTACAGTCTGCACTGACTGACAGTGTTTCTCCAACACTTCAGGCAGGTGTCTCTCCCAGCCATGCCTGGAAATGCCCCCGATCAAACCTGAGACCCTCAGATCAGATGCCCACCCTCTTTATTAACTTCTCTTTCTCTTTCTCCCTTCCTCTCTCTAATTACCTAGGGGATTTATTAGGTAAATACTGTGGTGCTAGTATACCCAGTGCATTGGACACCTCTAGCAACTTGGCTTACATCAAGTTTGCCTCTGATGGATCCATCAATGCTCCAGGCTTCAGACTACATTTTTCTGCTAGTGTTGAAGGTGAGCTGCAAAAACAGTGTGGTTTCCATTTCATATGTTGCCTTTTGACTATTGCTTATTGCATGCCATTGGGTTTGTCTTCTTCTAGTCCAGCTGCTATTGGCAGACCTTTTTTCAAGTTGAAGATACAGTGTAAGATATTCTGATTTTAGTTTCTGCCTTAATTATGAATCAAGACGAAATATGGTAAACAAGGCAACCATTGCAGACACCTGAGTGTTTCCTTTTGTTTGACCTTTCCTCAGAATCACTATACATTTTATTTTGCTCTCCTAGAAAAGATCAGTTCAGACTGCCTATTATTTGTGTCGTTCCAGAGTGTGGAGGTGATCTCCGTGGCACTGTTGGGACATTTACATCCCCCAACTATCCAAATTCTGCCCTGCACAAATTAAAATGCGAATGGAGAATCATGGTGCCATTGGGACGCCGGGTCACCCTTACCATTCATGACATGACTTTTGGACTCTACCAGAACTGTAGTTCGAATTATGTGGCTGTAAGTGTGGGGGAAAGGGTTATTTGTACTACTGTGAAATATGGAAACGGCATAGCAAAGTTAAATTGACTACAAAAACAGGACAATGGAAATTAAAACACACCTAGCTTTTTAGGAATGACTAGTGTTGGTTGGTTCTCATTGGGACTGATAGGGCAGAGGGCAGGAAGATCAACATTAGGTGGCGCTAAAGCCAATGACAGGCAAAGGCAACTGTTTTTGTTCCCATCTTCCTCCTCCCTGCTGAGTTCTGTAAAGCATAGCACAGAGACTAAGGAGGGGGAAGCTAGCTGGCAGTGCTGCCCCCTGATTGGCTGTAAGTAGGAAAGCAGGAAGGTGGGGGCTGACTAAGGACAGGCTGAGGTTGGTGTGGCAATGCCCCCTTTATCCAAATAGACCAACTTCCAGTTCAAATAATACAGATGCATTTAAAATACAGGGAAGTTGGGCTTACCAAACCTAATCCACTCCCTGATATCCCTAATACCTCCACAGCAGGAATTCCTTGCTTTGCAACAGGTTGCTATGATTAGTGTTGCTATGACTAGCATGCTTGCCTGCCCACTGGTGCAGTGTCGAAGTCCCACATGATACAAAGGTTTGGGCACAAGGAAGGCAGCTAGGCAGGCTGCAGCAGCAGAAGAAGAGGTGGAATATCTGGTCCTGAGTGCAACCTCCTCCTCCCTGCGATGTCTTGACTGAAATAATTTGGCAATCTTGACTGAAGAGCTTGGAAAGCGACTCTGCGGTAATGCACATGTCTTCTATATACAAAGTCCCCAGTTCAGACCTGAGCGTCTCCAGGTAGACCTGGGAAAGACCCCTGTCTTCTAAAAGCCTCTGCCACTCCTTGTCAAGACAATACTGAGCCGGATGGACCAATAGGCTGACTCGGTGTAAGGCAGCTTCTGACCCCGCCCCCCTTCACGTTTCAAAGCACATTTGTTCAAGAATTTCAATCAGGGTTTGAGGCATGTTGATGGTCATACTGCACTTAGAAGAAAGCCTTTTCTAAAGGTATGCTTGTTAATGTTATTCTCTATTTGGCAAGTAGGTTCACAATGGCTTTGGTGAAAACGCACCTCGACTCTCCACGCTGTGCGGTTTGGTGGCTCCAGGGACTCAGGTGAAATCCTCTGGAAACAAGATAACCGTCGTCATGGTCAAAAGTCACGATGGTTTTGAGGCAAGCTTCAGAATTACATATGCTTCTGATGAAGAAGCAGGTAATAGAACATTTTTTTTGGGGGGGGGGGTTGTTTTGTATTTGCAACTTAACACTGACAAAAAGAATTAATATAAAGTCTGTTTAGCAGCTTTCTCATAACATGGTATTTCTCTTGAAACTGACTTATATGAAGTTACAGTATTACAGTTCTCTGCTTGCATCTTTAACATGCAAGTAAGAGAACTGGAGGTGAGAAGTAAAGGAAAGATTCTGTCTAATTTTTGACCTGCCCAATGAGTTGTCTAATCAGGGCCTGACCTATTGTTAGAAAAAGTGAAGTGGCTGCCTCGGGTCCCTAAATTTGAAATGTCTTGAAAAGGTGGCAAATTCTAGTTATTTAACTTATTATTATTACATTTTTATTCTCAAGGACGTGTACTCATGGGATTTTCTGCCTCAGATACTGAAATAACACAACCAGCCTTGGATATTATGTACTTTGCTGTGAAGATTCATTTGCTTTTCAGCCTCAAGCAGTGAAATGTCTTGGACCAGCCCTATCACTAATACTGTGGTAGCCAACGCAACATCTGTGACATGTTGCCAGACTACAATTCCCATCAGTGTTGACCTCTGACCTTATAGGTTGGTGCTGATGGGGGTTGGATCCAGCAAGGTCAGAAGGGCACCACATTGGCTACCTGTGGTGGCCAAGTCACTACTTCTGTGACATAGACTTTAATCTGACGGCTTCAACAGCAAGCTGTTTCGCCTCTGCTTCATTTATCCAGTCTTTAAAGGGCAGAGTAGGGCAAAATAATGTCAGAACTTGCTGTGCGTCTCTGGTATGTTTGGGCAGTGGAATGATCAACTCTTCAGGGCATATTAGAAGAAGAGATTTTACCGTGTTATTTTTTTTCCAAATGTGTTGCCTGCTTTGAGAGTTATGGAATAATAGCAGTACCAAGAATATCGGCCTGGTAATCAGTGGTAGACTAGTACCAATATCAACAGTGGAATGTGGAAGATTATCTTCGGCCAGTCATTGTCTCTCCACTTAACTCAACTCATACGATTGTTGTGAGAAAAAGTTGGGAAGGAAAGAACCATGTACACCACCTTGACCTCCTTGGAAGAAAGGTGGGGTGTGAATGTAATAAATAGGTAAGTAATGAAATGTTGCCTTACTGTTCCAAATGGTGTTTTTTTTCCCCAGTGTGCGGCAGCCATCTGCTCAGTTCAGGTGGTGGGAATCTCACTTCTCCTGGTTATGATGGCACCAGAAATTATGCAAACAACCTGAACTGTGAGTGGGTCATCCAAAATCCACAGCCATCCATCACAACTTTTTATCTTCTCT
Organism: Podarcis cretensis; assembly: GCF_951804945.1. Taxonomy (NCBI): domain Eukaryota; kingdom Metazoa; phylum Chordata; class Lepidosauria; order Squamata; family Lacertidae; genus Podarcis; species Podarcis cretensis. The sequence goes on from NC_137181.1 coordinate 25,435,543, forward strand.
TTGGAGATTTCAACTTGGAGCAGCACATCAATTGCCAGAACGACTACTTAGAAATCCGGAGAGGTAAGTTACAGCTGCCTGTAACCAGTAAATAAACAAGAAAGCAATTCTAGTGGGGAACAGGTGTCAGTTGGCATTTCTTAGTGCAGAAAGTATTGGTCTGATATGTAGAGATCTTTCCTATTCTAATTAATTCAAGAGGGTTCTGAAAGCTTCTGAAAGCTTCTCTGTGTGAAAGAAACAAGCAGAAGGTTCGTGATGTTTGTGTTATACCTTCAGAGAAGCTGAGCACAGCTGGCTTAAACTGGTTTTCTTACCTCTTTTGTCAAGGTCATGCTGACTGTAAAAGTAGGGTCAGAAGGAGCCTGGGTTTCACTTTCTGTTTCCATCACTCTTCCTTCTGGTGTGGTGTTCTCTACATAGTATGCCTAGTGTTAAGGTTTAGACTTATTATAAGTTATTGTAAGTTTAAGTCAAGTCTGCTGCAACTGAATTTCTTATGGACAGTGCCAATCCTGAGTATATTGGATTTGTGACCATTATGCTCATTTGCCTTCAGTAGCAGTAAAGCTCTGCTGGTCTATTTTTGGGGAATCCTGCAATGTGCTGAAGTTGTTACTCTGCTAACTATACAGTGGAATATACTCTGGATCAATATTGAGTAGAATTTCATGACGGGCAGCAGGAGAATAGTTGTAGTGAATGAACAGTCAAATCCGAAGCTCTACTGGGCTCCTGGTGACTGTGGTGGGATTTTGAGTTTTCCCTGTTGTTATTCCTTTATTCTGCTTTGTTCCTATTCCCTCCCCCCTCAAGGTACGTGTTGTAGGGATGGAAGTGCATTAGGTCCAGTCATAGCTGTCAACTTTTCCCTTTTCTTGTGAGGAATCCTATTCGGAATAAGGGAATTTCCCTTTAAAAAAGGGAAACGTTGACAGCTATGGGTCCAGTTGATCCCAAGCTGCCCTTGGAATGCCTCCTTTTACCCTCTCTTATTTTGTATTTCATTTTATTCATCGGACTATAACAAAATATCAGTTTTCCCTAGCCAGAGAGGGCCAAATGGTGCATACACTTTTAAACTGTGATTAAACCATGGTTGTCAATTAATAATAGGGAAATGGGTTCAAGAAGCCAAGGTACTGCAACAACTTTGTGTCTTTGCTTGTTTTGAAGGGAGTCAAGTTTAGCTGGCTTTAGATATTTCATAGCACCATGTTTCTATTTAGGGGATTCTGATGGAGAGCTCTTATACCGACTATGTGGCCACAGCCCACCTCAGCATCCACTGCTAATAGCAGCTCCTCAGACCTGGATACAATTTTTGAGCAATGATCAAAATACAGACAAGGGATTCTTCATCCACTATGGATCTCTGGGTAAGTTTCACGTTACTTTTACTGTGTATGGTGATTCTAACAGGTTGTACTGAAGGTGCAAAGCAAACACCTGTTTTCTGTTAATAATCCATGATGTGAACTCAATAGTCTTGCTTAACCATGGTTTGTTTGGACATCCCATCCCAAATGTTTGTCGCTGTACAAATGCACAAGGCAAGAGCTGCTGGAAAACAAATCAAGGTTTAGGGAAAAGGGACAAACCATGTTTGCTCATCTGTGAAATGGCTTGTGGCTTGTTAAAAGATATGGTTAAAACAAACAATGGCTTCCTGTTATATGTGAATGCAAGCAATGCAAGTGAGGTGTGTTCCCCCCACACCACCCAATGAAACTACCTAGGAACTGGCATGTCTGCATTTTCTATGAGCCAATGAACAAAGCTTCTTCAAATATCTCAAATTTTATTTCAGCCTGTGGTGGTGTGATGGAAGGTGAAAGTGGAATTATCTCAAGCCCTAACTACCCGGCACCTTACAATAGTTCTAGCCATTGCTCCTGGCTCTTGGTAGCACCAGAGGGACATACCATCAATGTGAGTAATGCTTTTCTCATCAGCTTATAATAAAATAAATGGGTGCATTTTTTATCCATAAGAACAAGGTGACTTTTACATGAAGTACTCTAATTGAGAGTATGGGTGTCATCATGCCTCAGACCACCCACTTGACTCCTTCCAAGACCCTCTGACCTTTCTAATATTTGTTGTATATTTTTTAAATGAACTGTTGTTTGTTTTTTGCAATGTTTGTGTGCTTTTTTGTTTTATTTGTTTGAGGGGAGTGTAGGTGTTTTACCTGTTTTGGGGGGGGAGGGGCAGTGCTGAGCATCACCAAATGGGTACATTTTGGTGTGCACAACAATGTGTTTCCAGATGTGTTCACCAAAATCCTGGGCTCCCCTACACTAAGCTGCATTCATCTCACCAGCAAATACCTGCAGCTCAGTAAATTTCTATATTTTTTTTTGTTTGCCTGGGATTAGGAAAACAGGAGGCTGTTAAACACCTTGGAAGCTACAATAAAATGTTGGTGGGTTGTGTTTGGCTTGGTTCTATTTAGCACTTCCTCCTAAATAAAAAAGAAAGTAAGACAAGTAAGTGAACTGAGCACATTATGATGTCTGTTATGCTGGAGTAAAAATGAGGACAAATAGATTATTTTATCATATTAAGCTATTTGTATTAGAGCTTTTAGCAGACTGAGATAGCTCTGTTTATGATGCATTTTTGCAGATACTATTCTATGTTCACGGTCATCTCTTATTGCTCTCCCACAGCTTACTTTTGTGGACTTTGAAATTGAAAATCACAGGACCTGTAGATGGGACTCGGTCACCATTCTGAATGGTGGATATCCGAGTTCTCCTGTCATTGGACGATACTGTGGAACTTCATCACCAGGCACCATTCAGTCAGGCTCCAATCAGTTATTAATAAACTTCAATTCTGACCACTCAGTGCAGGGAGGTGGTTTCTATGCAACATGGACTGCAGACTCTTTAGGTAAGCAGGAAACCATTCTAAATTCCTTCCTTCAAATGCATAGCATTGACTGTTGTGAAGTAGGACTCCCCACCCCACCCCCTCCATCTCTGGATATGGTAGTGGACAGGGAAATGTCTCCATTGCTGGAATAAAGAACAATTTTAATGAAGGAAAGCTTTGATAGTCAGAGATAAAATGCATGTATACCATGGGCAAAAAATAGCTCCATCTACCACCTGATTGTCTTAGGGCCCATTTTCATGATCTGCATCAGTGTGGTAAATGCTCTTGATACAATTGATAGATGCAAACTCTTTTTGAATTGCCTGTTAGTAGACCGCTGCACACAGTCAAGAAAGATACAGTAGTACCTCGGGTTACATACACTTCAGGTTACAGACTCCACTAACCCAGAAATAGTACCTCAGGTTAAGAGCTTTGCTTCAGGATGAGAACAGAAATCGTGCTCCGGCGGCACGGCAGCAGCAGGAGACCCCATTAGCTAAAGTGGTGCTTCAGGCTAAGAACAGTTTCAGGTTAAGAACGGACCTCTGGAATGAATTAAGTACTTAACCCGAGGTACCACTGTACTCTGATATAGGGACTTATTAATAATACACTTTTCAGAGTGTGCTACATAAGTCCTACATGACTGCTTTTGGTTACAAATGGTTGGGAAAGTAGAGAGCTGCCTTGGGCCATTGGTTCATCTAGTTTTGTAGTCTGCATTAAATGGCAACAGCTCTCTGTGGTTTCAGAAAGCTCCACCTGAAGATGCCAGGGATCAATGCTCAGACGTACTGTATGAAAAGCATGCGCTCTGCCACTGAGTGATGGTCCTACCTCCAACAGTCAGCAGAAGAAGCCACTGCCATCTGACCATGAATCCATACCTTTTCACCAGGAAAAGATTGCGCAATGTGATCTTCCATCCAGATGCATGCATGCATTTTTGACTCATTCTATAACCCTCTGTCATTTTTGCAGGATGTGGGGGCATCCTTCATTCTGAAAATGGCACCATCCATTCTCCCCACTGGCCCCAGGACTTTCCTAGTAACATTAGGTGCTCGTGGACAATAATTACCCATGAAAGCAAACATTTGGAGATAACCTTCAGTGAGAATTTCCAGATTCCAGATAGCTACGGGCAGTGTCAGAGCAGTTATGTGAAGGTAAGTAAATATGTTTTGTCAATATTATGGACTATGCTAAGTGTAAGTATAGTTCACTAGCCAAGCAGTTTTAGGCTGGTGAAGCAGGTCTAAGGATTGAGCTCCAGGTAAGTAGACGTACTGACTCTGTAAAGCAGAGGCTTCTGTGGTGAATTTTCCTGTCTGCCCATAGATGTCCCACTCTGGAGGTGGACAGGCAGGTCCACAACATCCAATGGCCCCTTGGCAGCCCTCCCAGGGTGCTTAGAATTGGTCCCTAAGCAAGGGTCTTTTTGGAAAAACAAGGCCAAGTTGTTCACATTTTATACGGAAAATAATGACAGAAAAACACCCCAATCTGTGCCTGCTTTTACATAAATTGATATGCACTCTGTATCAGAAAACCTGTTTCTTTAATGTTGCTTTCATCAAATACCTGAAAATGTTCAGGAATAACAAAATAATAATGTAAACTTCCTTGGCTGTTAAAAATCTGCTTCTCTGGAAGACACTTGAAGAGAAGGGGATGTTTGGCATTCCTTAGAGCCTAATAGTTTTCTAAAGAATTTGGCAGATGTTGTGTGTTGTTGTTCCCGGACTGTGCAAAAGCACACAACTCCCACTTGTTCATAAAGGGCAGGCATAATTTATCATTGTGTAGGAAGACATGAGCGGCTGGGTTACTGCTCAAAGAGGGCCAAGATGGCATATATTTGTAGAAGCAATGGGAATATACCTTGGCCAATTTAGAGTTCATGTTTCAGCCTACTGAATGGGATAGAGTTTGAAGATGTTAACTGAAATATGCTTTTGTGCACAAGAGATCCTTGGTGGGGGGTGCAGAAATCAGAAAGGATTTGCCCACTGTGGCTCTTTGGGTGAAGCATTCAATGTGCCATTAAAGAAAGCGATTTGATGCCTTTCTTTTTGAAAATAGAAGCTGTTGCAAACACACAAGAGCTGTACTAGGCCTTTGGGAACATGAGTCCAGGTTCTCCAGGTGTCTTCACCAGCAACACCTGTGTATTAATAACCATGCTCAGCATAGTTTGAACTTGTTGACCTTAATGGATTTTAATGTTTTCTCCCAGAATGAAAAGCTCACCCAAGCAGGGTTAGATTGAAGAATGAATTAATGCTAAGCACACTGTTAATTCCATCTCACCTCCCTGGTCTACGTTTGAGGCTGCATTTGAACATTGATAGGTGATCTCAGGTGTTTCTTCCTCAGTTATGCACAGTACATATAAATTACTGTATTTTTCTTTCCTAAAATATATTAGCAGCCTGAAACTGACACTAGCAGGTAAAATAAGGAAATACTGTACCAGCGAGTACACTGAGCTTTGAGACTTAACACTGCCATTATAGAGCTAAAGCGAAAGGTGCCATCTGTAAGATTTCCTCCTAATTGTTTCCCCACCACCACCATTCACATTTTGAAACCTGGTGCTACAATCAGGGTTTGTGTCTTGTGACAACTGAGAATGGGTGTTTTTATTATATGAGTCTGTATGAGTCTAACATCCTACTGTTTTGCTGGCCTGTATGGTAAAACCTGGCGTGCTCTGATCCATGGGGTCACGAAGAGTCGGACACAACTAAACGACTAAACAACAACAACAACAACAACAACAACAATGGTAAAACCAGGATTGCCATAAACTGTTTGGAGCTGGTGTAAAATGAAAATCCGCACAAGGCCTTATTTAGATGTTCAAAAAAGAGTAACCCTTTCCCCCAGGTGTTGAGAGGACGTGATAATGAACAGGAAGATGCAGTATTAGCTGTTGGGTGTGGAAATTCAGCTCCCGGACCTATTGTTGCACCAGGAAATGTGATGACAGTAGTGTTTCAGTCACAGGACATCCCAGGACATGGCTTTTCTGCATCTTTTATAAGCAGTAAGTAAATCAATCAATATCAATCAACCTCTTTATTATGGTCAATGGTCAGTATTAGAAAAAAGAAACTTCATAAAATATATAAAATAAAGTATTAGTATTAGAAAAAAGAAACTTCATAAAACATATAAAATGAATCCAAGCAAAACAAAATAGAGAGCCATAGCGATAAAATTACTAATAACTGTATTATACTATAAAATGCCAGGCACAGAATAGAAAGCAAAATTACAAATATGCTAAAATAAATCCTTGGAGAGTTTTCTATTCAGCAGCACAATATTTAGCCTTCCTGGAAGAGGTAGGTGCATTCTGGTCTTAAGGAAGTAAAATGCGGTAAATAATTCTGAATCCGAGGATTGCTGTGATGATCTACATCTGAAGCGTCATCTATATTGGAGGTGTAGCTTAGGTGCTTGCATACCTGGATTGGAAACTGAGTAGGATGTAGGCCTCTATATTGTTGGCACTGTTTATTGGGAGGTTAATTCAAACTGTGTCAGTACAGTGGCATCACAAATGCAGAGGATAGGAATACTGTAAAGGACCTCCCTTTCTCCACAGAAGCTCCATTTATGGCAGTGTACGTACTGGGATACTAACCAGATCTGATAGGCATGATACAGTGATGCAAACTGATGGCACAATGGACCCATATCCCAGGGTATGCGTGGGGTGGAGATATAAGTTCAGTTGTAGCTACGCCACATCACATTGCAAGTGGAGGCTTACAAGAGTAAATCCTCTTTTATAGAAAATATTATTTACACACAGACAACTAAATGTCTCAAGGAGAACAGTTCTGGTTTTGCACACTTTCTCATTTGCTGGTTGTCTATATGCAGGAATTATCTTATTTTGCTGTAGAGGTATATACAGACACATGAGACCCCACCTGAGGTTTGAAGTGGGAACTAGGATCTTAGATGTATTGGAATGAGAAACATGACACAAATGCCTTGGTTCTATTTTTTAAAAAATACTAGCAATAACCGTTAATTGCTTGTAAATCAACTTAAGCATTCATTTGGATGGGTAGAGGATAAATAATAAAACTATACTGACATATTTTAATTTTTTGTTTGATTTTAATACCTTTCCAGAGCATGCACTGAGACACTTTATAGGCTGCAAAAAGTGGAAAGTATTTTACATGTCCTTACCATTCTGTCCTTATACCCAGAAATCACATGGAGATAATTGATTTTGAACTTTTTCAATGCCAGCAGACTGTTTCTTTGTTTACATGCAGGGTGTGGAGCGAACTTCACTGCGCCATCAGGTCGAATAGCCTCTCCTAATTTTCCCCATCAATACGACAACAACATGAATTGCAATTATATCATAGATGTGGAACCACAGTCCATTGTCATCCTACGTTTCCATACGTTTGGTTTGCAATGTAAGTGACAGAAATGTTAATCCTTTCACCTCGGTATTTACCAAATTGTGAAAACGTTCCCTCTGGAAGAATGAATGTGTCTAAAGGCATATTCTGAGCAGGTATCAGCTCCTGGAAATCTTGGGCACTTGCTGCAATGCTTTCCCAGCAGCACAGCACAGCCCACAGCCAGGTGTCTGTCCTTGGCCCTCACATTGAGTAGGCAGATCTGGAGTTGCCACACTGATGTATCAGACTTCCCTACTCACATATACCGTATTTTTTGCTCTATAAGACTCACTTTTTCCCTCCTAAAAAGTAAGGGGAAATGTGTGTCCGTCTTATGGAGCGAATGCAGGCTGCACAGCTATCCGAGAAGCCAGAACAGCAAGAGGGATTGCTGCTTTCACTGTGCAGTGATCCCTCTTGTTGTTCTGGCTTCTGAAATTCAGGATATTTTTTTTATTGTTTTCCTCCTCCAAAAACTAGGTGCGTCTTATGGTCTGGTGCATCTTATAGAGTGAAAAATACGGTACCTTGTTTAAGGCAGTGTGGAAAATGAAAACTGGGGTACAATTCTAGATGAAGAGGATTTCAGAAGCATTCATAAAGTAAGAAAAAAATCAGCAGCAAGTAGTTACTTCCGTAAAGCATTACAGGAACAGTAAAGGAGTCACTTAGAAGATTAGTGTTCCTATTTATCTTTTATGAGGCCTCCAAGACCAGCTGTCTCTAAACAAACGGTTTCGTTCGTTATCTGTGTTTGCAAGGATGTATTATAGCTCAAAAGTGTTCTCGGCTCACTCTAACCAGAAGGATACAGAACACACTGTATCACAAATATTTAGTTGAAATCGAGCACACAAGGAGTGGGAGATGATTCCTAAGAGATGATTCACTCATCTTGGCATGTGCTTGTATTTTGGAAATCAGAAACAACTGTACCATTGTGCTGGCTTGTGCCACTCCAGATTATTACTTTTTGGCTAGCTTCTTGTTTACTACAAAACAAGAAACAAAACTGCAGTCCTGTAGCAGGCAAGAATGTCACCTATCAGTTATAGCATGATCCACTTTAGGGTTTCTTCATATATAAACAATAACCTGTAACCAAGCATAGAAAAAGGAGATCAGTTTTGAGAGAAAGAAAATTTGAAATATATATGGGACTCTCTCTCTCTCTCTCTCTCTCTCTATATATATATATATATATAAAATTCTCCTCTGATACTGTGTTTGATTTTCTCTTCCTTAAATTAAATGAAGGAGAAGATCTACCTGTCTTTGCCTCTGACCCCATTCACTTTTTCCTCTGCCTCCACCCACCACTGGCTGGTCCCCCCATGAAGATTTCCCATTAGGCTGAAAAAGTTTCCCGCTCCTGCTCCACAAGTAGTGCCCTAGTTTGGTTTCTATGATGGGGTAAATTGGCTAAAAAAAAGTACTTAGAGGATGGGTAAACAGTTCCACAAAATATTGATGAACTGTTCTAAATTTTTATGCTGTGCAGCTCATAATGCCTTAGGAGATTGTGCTTATGATGGAGTGAAGGTCTTCAGAGGGGACAGAGCTGGCCCTAACCCCGAAGAAACGTTTTGCGGCAATGAAATCCCTCATCCTATCAGCATCGTTGGATCCACACTGTTGAATTTCTACACAGATTCTCATATTGTTGGCGTCGGATTTCTGGCCACTTATGCTGCAATTCGTGAGTAGCCACACATTGTTAGTGGGAACAACATGTGTTTCTATGCATCAGGCAACGTAATGATGCCCTGGAAGAAGACCTAACTATCCCTTGACTTTCTGGGTTCCTCCAAATTTGTAAAAACAAACAAGACACCAACCAATGAAAAACCTCACCCATTTTCAGAACCACTGCTTAGAGAACAATTTGATCTAGGGGCCAAGGGGTAATCCATGTAACCCATATGGGCACCTGTAGTCTAAGGATGCTATCCAACTAATGCATCCCATCAGACTGTGCAAGAATATGCACTTGCCCAATAAAACTTCTCCCTTTTCCTCATGTGAATGCCCTGTGGTCTTCCCACAAATCTGCTCCATAAGGCTAGGGTAACCCCTGGAACAGATTTAGGGGACACTCGAGAGAAGAGAGGGAGAAGTTCCATTGCTCAAACAGAAATCCTTGCACTGATGCAGCCCATTAATTGGATATCACCCTATGAACGCTTGTTGCAAAGCATCCCCTTCTGTGATCACAGTGGCTTAGCTACAGATAAGTAAGCTTAGGATTTGATCCTTAGTTTCAGAGTTAACTGTGACATATATCACACACAAAGCACTCCTCCTGTTTTCAGAAATAATTGTCATAAAACACTCAGGATTAGCCCAATGCCAAATAAACAGTTCAAGGCCATCTCTTTTCATTGTGTATATCCCACTGGCAATGAAGCAAAATGACCCTGAATACAATGCCGTGTTTTTACATTTGCATGATTCAAGGTTCAGTGCCAGAATGGGATTCTAGCAAGCAGTTTGCAAAACAATTTCTCCTCTGCTTTTCCTTTGCCACCGAAATAGTGGAATCCGGAATGGAGAAATCCATGTGCACACATTCAGCATAAATCTGTAGTCATTTTTTTAGTGAGTTCTTGTAATTTTTTATCATCATCATCATATTTCCAGGGAATACATTTTTTAGTAAATTTTATGCAACCTATAAAGCATTGTTCTTGTTTGCTCTTTTTAAAAACTTCCTGTACATTAATCTCATTTGGGTCTCATAAAGAAGCTCCTAAGAACACATTAGTTCTATTACATATGAATTTACTTTGCAAAGATCACATAGTGCAATATCCTCAAAGACAAACTATCCAATGCCCATGGGATTGAGCTATTGGAAGTGTCTAGTCCAGTATAAAATGTTCTAGGCAGGGAAGAAACTAAACCCTCTTCCTTTGGATGTGGCTTCTGAGTCAAAGAAAATAGCTAGGCCCCAGCTACCTCACAGACCTTGACAATGGGAAAAAAAATTAAGACTTAATCAAACGTTGGGCTGATAACAAGTATGTGAACCTCATTTTTTTGTACCAGGTAGTATGTTCCCTCCTTGCCATAGCCTTGAGAAATAGCTATTTGCCTCAAAGCATGAAATCAAGTATCATTGTTTGAAATGAGTCATCCTGAGAGCTACTGGCCAGACGGAATACCATTGAAGATGACAATGTTAATTTACTTGTGAAAGAGGCCTTCATAACTCACTCAAATTGGCTGCTGCCACCTGACCTTTAACTCCTGACATTTGTGAAGTATGACTAGTAGCTTTTTATTGGCTTTTTGGCCCATGCAAAACACATTCTAGCCATGAACATTCTGTTTCCTTCTAGCTTCATCCTTCACAAAAGACAAAAGGGGGAAGAAGAGAGAAGCTTTTCTCTTCTTGCGTACCATAAGCACTGCTTTTTTAAAACCTCTTGTGCTTTTGTCTCTTATTTGTCAACAGTCCAAAGGGCAGCGCTCGATAGACGCCACCCTACCGTAGCTGAAAATGAGGAATGGGAGCCTAGGCATTCATTGCCTGTTAAAGAATTTGCTTTGCAATGCTAGTGGTTGCTGTGATGACTAGTCCTTTAGAAGCTTGGACAGCAGTGGGCTTGGGCGATTTGTCAAGAGAGAGCCCAGAGTGGTTGACTGCCAAATGGAAGACTATAAAAGAGAGCACAATGGTGGTCACAGATGGTTTTGCAGAGAGCTGTGAACCAGAGGACAAAGACTGAGCCACCTCTCAGACTCCCAATGGCATCCATTATGGAGAATAAAAATAAGAATGTACTGTGGCTTCTGCCGCTGCAAATTCTTCAGTAGATCTTAAAGCGGGCATTAACTTTCACCCTGAGGGAGCCATGCAGCAGTTACAAAGCCACTCAATCACCCTCCACCTCCAAAAAGTTGGGATCTCCTACTGAATCCAACTGAAGGATTTAATGCATTTCAAAGCCTTTCCCATGCACCAGTGAAGTAATCAGGGACACAGGAAACAACCATCACTGTGGCTCAAATACCGTATTTTTTGCTCTATAAGACTCACTTTTTCCCCCCTAAAAAGTAAGGGGAAATGTGTGTGTGTCTTATGGAGTGAATGCAGGCTGCGCAGCTATCCCAGAAGTCAGAACAGCAAGAGGGATTGCTGCTTTCGCTGCGCAGCGATCCTTCTTGTTGTTCTGGCTTCTGAGATTCAGAATATTTTTTTTCTTGTTTTCCTCCTCCAAAAACTAGGTGTGTCTTATGGTCTGGTGCATCTTATAGAGCGAAAAATACGGTAATTAAAGAAACCAATGGTCTCCTCATATATGAGCCTCTGTGGTCATCAGGAGAGGGCCTCTTTTGAACTGGGGCAGCCGCTCTGTGGAACTCTGTCTCAGGAGATCCAGTGAAAGCATTTTGCCACCTACCCTATGGCATTGTTGTTTGGGTAGGCCTTCAACCTCCAGGCTAAGTGCTCACTTTCTGCTGGTTCTTTTCTTTTTAAAAATGTAACTTTTATGAATTGTTGTGTTTTATCTGCATCTTCTGTTGTACTTACCATTTTACTTTACTTTACTTTACCCATACTAGTATTTGTTGTATTAAATGGAGTATGCTGGTTTTTAACCATATAACAAATTATATATATACTAGAATGTATACCTCCATGTTGCCCTCCAGATATTGTTGGACTCCAACTCTGAAGGAGAAAATGAAAGGGATATTTGACCAGGTATCAACAAAATAGACCAGCGCTTACTGCATTTTAGTGAAACCCTAGACCCAAAGTGTGTATGGCAAAGAGGTTCTTCGGCAGTAATGATAATCTTTTGCCTTTCACTGCAGCTTGTGGCGGCGTATTCAACAGCTCTCGAGGTACAGTCAGGAGCCCTACCCATTCATTTACTGAGTACCATCACAACATGAACTGTTCATACTACATCACTGTCAGAAGCAACAAGATAGTGGCACTCAAGTATGTAAGCCAAGAGCAGTTTTCAGTTTATGATGAAAAAATCATGGTTTCTAGGTTTGGTTTGATTTGGGTTGGTTTGGGTTGGGTTGGGTTGGTTTGGTTTGGTTTTAAACTGCTATAGTGACAGCAAGCATGGGAATTGTTAGTGCCTTAGTACCTAGGACTGTGCACACTATATATCTTTAAAGCATATTCAAAGTACATTCTTTCCCTCAAAGAATTCTGGGCACTGTAGTTCACCTCTCACAGAACAACCCTTAACAAGCTACAGTTCCCAGAAGTATTTGAGGAGAGAAATGTGTTTTAAAAGTATGCAGCCAATCCCATGGAAGTTTACTTTCAAAATAGCCTAGCTGCACCCAGTGTGATTTGTTTCCAAGTATATGTAGGACCGCAATTTTATGCAACTTTATTTGTAAGTCAGTGCCGTTGAGTTCAGTGGGACTTATTTCTGAATAACCTTACATTGGATTGTGATTGTAGTTCTACCCTTAAGTGCTTTTTCTTCAGTCCAGAACCTTTCCCATAAAAAAAACACCCAAGAAAAGTCAGAATGCCACAGTGTTTGAATAGACCAGGGTAGACGACATGGTACGCTTCAGGTGCTGTGGACAAGAATGGATAAGAAATTTATTTTGGTTTGCATTTTAATGTGTGTCCACCTAATTTGCACATCCCAGACCAATATGCAAACCAAAACTCAGTGAACCTTCGAAATTTGCACTTCCCTGAATTTCTGCGATGCACAGAACCAACCCAAAAGTGTGTGCAAAAATTGAATACTAGCGAAAAGTGCACAATCTTTGTATATAAGTGAAAGGAACATGCAAAAATACAGTACTGTAGGGAACATGGCTTGAAGAAAATGCATATTTTAGGTCCAAATGTATTTAATAGGATAAATATACAGGAAAACACGTACATTCTTTTTCTGTGTCTGTGTATTATGTAGACTGAATTTAAGATTGAAAAAATGAGGAACCGAGAGAAACCCAGTTTGACAGATTCTGCCATAATTCTTTCCAGCAAAGTGGAATGCTCTTCCTATTGAAATCAGATAGGCACTTAGGATCCGATATCTAGTCACCCTCTGGAAACATTTTTGTTTCACCAAATGTTTTTGAAGAGTAGATATATTTCAGTGTTCTTCATTTGTTCTGTGTTTTATGATACTTTAATCATATTTTTCTTGCATGCTGCCATGATTGTTTTTAATGAGCTGAGAGTGTATAAATTTCTGTAAAGAAATAAAATACTAGTCCATTGACTATGCTGGTTGGGGCTGATGATGTTGGCCACACCAATGGAGACTGATATCTGTTGCCACTATTTTTTATCCCCAAATGCATTTTAAGAAAACAGGACTGAAACAATCCCACTTATTAGTAAAAATGCCCTTGACAGGTTCAACAGCTTCCACCTTGAAGCATCCTCTTCTTGCCACAAGGATTCTGTTACTGTGTATGATGGCCTGAACATATATGCTCCGCTCCTGGGCACGTTCTGCGGCGTGGCCCTCCCACCTTCTATCAAGAGCTCCGCAAACAACTTGCTCCTGCTGTTCAGGACTGATTCCTCTGGAACAGCCAATGGATGGAGAGCATCATTCAGAGAGACACTAGGTAAAAGGGAATTCTCCAGCACATTCAATGCAAGCCAGCTGCTATGAAATAGCATGAGTTATATATAGGAAATATTTGCTAGGTTTTCTTTTCTTTAGTTGCTTCATTTGTGCAAACCTAGACTGGCATATCCGTGAATGCTTTAGCACCTTAGTAGACCTGAAGTACCCTTTTTTATACTCATAGTGAGGGTAAAGTATAATGGTTTAATATTACAGTATTTAGTCATTCTGCCCAGCCTTACCTTCATGTGCAGCAGAATGAGGTGGTAGGATCCTGAGCTCACAGGGTGAACTGTCCCACACTGGGGGCAGGGGAGCACCAGATGATGGTTTATGAATGTTTTCCTATGTGTGCTGCTCTGGTTCGCCATGACTCGGAAGCTCTACGCCGGCTCCCTTGGCCAATAAAGCGAGATGAGTGCCACAACCCCAGAGTTGGCCACGACTGGACCTAATGGTCAGGGGTCCCTTTACCTTTAATGTTAATTATACAGACTTTAATTCAGCCTTCCTATGACAGTTGAATAGATCAGTGATAGACTGAAAATAGCTACCTACCTGTTCTTCTTTTGGTAATTCATTGGGGTTTTGCAGGGTGGGGTGGGTGGGTGGACGGCAGTAACTCCCTTAACTTTTTGTCACTTTGTCATAAAGCATTTGTGACGTAGCAGAAATATCCTTAACACTCAGCTATTGTGCACATGCGCACACCACAGCTGGCAGCTGTTTTTCATTTGATACCATCTAAAACAACGGTTCTCAACCTGTGGGTCCCCAGGTGTTGTTGGACTACAACTCCCATCATCCCTGACCACTGGTCATGCTGGTTAGGAATGATGGGAGTTATAGTCCAACAACATCTGGGGACCCACAGGTTAAGAAACACTGATCTAAAAGCAATATAGCGATAAGGAGTATATCTGGAGTGCTACCTTCTCTATATTACAAGGTTATTGTGAAATTAAAGTGCTGCTTCCTCGTGGAGGAAGGTTGGATTCTGGATTCTCTCCCTCCCTCAAAGGTAGGTTAAAGAACTCTGCTTAAATCTAGATCAGACTTCACCAACCTGGTGCCCTCCAGATGCGTCAGTCTACAATGCTCATCAGCTCCAACCAGCAGAACTGCATTGACTGTGGCTGATGGGTGTGGCAGTCCTGAACATCAGCAGGGCACTTTGTTGATGAAGGCAGATCTAAATCAAGTAAAGCCAGAAAGCTCATGGGAAATTAATCTTGTGAAAGGAGCTCCATGTCATCTGCCAGAACAGAAAGGCCAAGAGGTGTTGTATTAGTGCAGCATCCAGAGTGCAAATGTGAAACACAATTCTTCATTAATGTTTAGCAAGTGTACACCACCCTGGCTGCGTTAGTGAAGTGAGACTGGCTAATGTGATTACTGTGTTCTGCTTAATGTTGTGGGTAGCCTTAATTAAATCTTGGAAGGAGGTGAACACAAATGGTAAACTCATTTGGAGCAATCTAAACATTCCTGATTTCCTTCCTTCAAAATCCTGCCCCTTTTCATCAATGGTTACTTACGATTTTTGCACAAATGTCATCCAAAATAAGGTTATCTCTACTTCATCTTTTCTGGATTATTATTATTATTATTATTATTATTATTATTATTATTATTATTGATGAGCATTTTGTTGACATGAAAAGAAGCTATATGAATTAATTAGAAAAAATTGAGAAGAAACACCATCATGCAATTTAATCAAAACAACTTCTTTTTATTAGGAATACTGCATCAGTAGGGTCTCATCAATACTGTCATTTAATGTGGATGGTAAGCTGCTGTACCTCCATTTATTATCCATTGTCCATATGAATTCTCCTCCAGATCACTGCACTCCCATACTTTCCCCTCCTTCAGTCCAGATTTTCTCTTACCAGGCATACACTGAGAAAGAGAAGGTCTGTGAAAATCCAAACCAAAGAAGGGGAAAATGTAGGAAGGCAGTGGCTTGGTGTCAGGCTCCTGGGATTTGGCTTCCTCCCCCCCTTTGGCTGTAGATAAGCAGGACAAAGCAAAAGGAGTCCCTTACCAAAGAGTCTTTAATGATCACAGCAAAAGAACAAAACATCCATTTTGGGGAGGAAAGTGTTCCCAGTGAAGGATTCCCCCCACTTCCCCCCATGTCACTTCCATCTTGCAACCTGATCTTGCAACCACCTTGTGTTTTGTGTTGCCACCTTTTCTGCTCTACGTGACCTTGGACAGATAGGCTGAATAGTTTCCAGCAAGAGAGAGTCTGTTAGCCCTCTCTCTTCCTGTTCTTCTTCACTTTGCTGCTCACCCCCCCCCCAGTTCTTCCCAACTTTTGTCTTCAAAACTATGTCCCTCTGCAAACCACTGTTCCAAATCTATACTGCTCCACTGCTCCTCGACAGTTTCAGGATCCTGGTCAGAAGCAGGGGGAGGCTTCCACCATTCCTCCTCAGAGCTGTACTCCTCAGCCTGGTCTCTGACACTTGGAAGGGAACATTGAGAAGCAGTAGTAACCAGCACTGCACAGGATGAAAACTTCCTGCTTATTCAGGGAGCAGGGATATTTAATCCTGTGTGCTGTTGCTTCAGGGAGTCGGAAGAAGGAGAAATTGAGCACACCCACCCACCCCTACCTTCTCCTTTGAAGGCCCAGTAGTCCTTTCTTTTAGTCACCCCTTCCCTCCCTACCTTATGCCCCACCCTCTGACAGGCCAGAATTGCTCTGGGCTGCCCAGCCAGTGCCCAGATCCCTCTCAATTTGGCTTGGGAATCAGCCTAAACAGGTACATAGCCCAACAGGCTGAAGTTCACTAGTTGGTTGGAGGTCTCAGTTAACTGGGCTACCCAGGATTCAGATTTGTCTGATTTCTCTACCTCTGTTTTTTTGAGTTTGGATGTTTTTCATTCTGGGTTTTGTTGTGTTATTCTGGAACCTTTTTAATGTTGCGGTGATGAGGGGCAAAGAGAATGTAACAAAGCATGAGCTACTGAGAAGTGATGTTCTACATATGGCTCGACATGTTGGCTTAGTTCCGTACCAGAGATCTGTTTATAATTAAGTGCAAGTATTTACAGTTATCTCCAGCGGAGCTGAATGGATTGAATATCATTCATGCTTTGAATGGAGAGAAAACCTCTGCCTTAGATGTGACTCTCTCATATTTCATCCCTTCATGATTGCTGGTGCCATTCCAACCGATGTTGTGTCTGTAATTCTATCAATTTCGCTGCTGCTGCTGCTTCTTTTGCAATTATCTTATTTGAGCCAGAAATATTGTTGCACTAATACTGCTGTCACAGCATACAAGCACTACATTTAAGCCAAAATCACACTGCTCAATATTTGGCTTCAAACCTCCTTCCATCAGTTCAAGCCTAGTCAGCAGTGAGAGATAGTCACAAGAAAGGCACATTTTTTTGCAATGGGTTACATTAGCAGAAACATTATGTGCAAAAGACATAAGGTAATATTGTTGGTCCAGTTTGCACGGATTGGGGCTCAGAAGGAGCTCTACGCACTCTTTCAATTATTCCATTTTATAAAATTTCAAAATCCACAGTAAGGCCTTTATCCGAATCAACCAAAGTGGGGGTGGGGGCGCTTGTTGGTCCTCCAGGTGTGTATAATGAAAAAGCATCTGGGAGCAGGGGCGTTTAGGGATGCAGTATAATTTTGTTCACTCCACATTTTTAAGCAAACCCAGCTGAATTTGCACTGCCTGGGTATAGTTCTTCAAGTTTTGTGATACTATTCTCAAATTTAAAAAGTACCAAAATGCATTTTAGACTGAAATGCACACATTGATCTCAAATATGCATTTAGATGTTTGTTTTGTGATGCCGTACATATTTAAATACAGATTCTGATATGGAATAATTAAATGCAAATTTTCACAGTTGTCTTTTTAAAAAAGCTTCAAATTAAAGCAGAAATGGGGCTTGAACCCATGGCACTGAGATCAAGTCTCATGCTCTATTGACTGAGCAATTAGGTGTTTGCATACAAATGTAAGTGCTTTTTTTTTTTTTAACATCCCAAAGACTTTAATAGAATCTAGGAATATTAGTCCTTGTGGGCTGAAGACAAAGACACAGCTCCACCTACTGTTTTTTTTAAAAAAATACAACCTTTGACATGATAAGATGTATGTTGCTTTTACTTACTTTTTCTGTATTCTTTTATCATCAACAGGCAATCACTGAACCCTTGGGTTTGTGCACTTTATTTCTCAAGGCAACTACTCCTTGTTGCACTCCCCCAGCCTTCCTTTAGTCTGATAGACTCCCTTCTCAACTCCCTTAAATCTGCCACTAGGAGCTTTTGCCTGGTCTGCACCTTTTCCTTACCAACTCCTGCTATTTCTGTCCCTTGCCCTCTGGGGCAAAGCTCCCCACTTCACACTGGTCCCCCTTTTGTCCCTCTTCCTTCCACCCTCCCTCTGTCTTTTTGTAAACCGCTATGAGGTTTTGTTACAAGCAAGTGGCATATAAATGTAAAATAAATATATCCGTCCAATCGCCTGCTTTCCTTCTCTCTCCTCTACTTTTCTGGCTCCCCTCTAGCCAAAGCTATTGCTTCTCTCTGCTTTCTCTCCCTCTCGGTTTGGGACTGTCCTGGAAAGTGCAGCCAGCTGTGCTCTTTCTTTATGCAGCTAGGGCATTCTTTGCCTCTTATCAAATAATCAGTCCTGTTGGTAGCATTGGAGCCACCTCCTGACATATTCACCCCCACTTTCACACATTACATTGAATATAATGTGGGAAGAGTTTAAAGGAAATTTTGCTTCAATCTTCTTGCGTTCAGTGAATAGTATGAATAGTTTGTGTATGGAGTCTGGAATCAATGGCAGCGTGTGAGATTCTGCTATCCACATATTGAACACATTGTGTGAAAAGGGCTTAGTTTAACAAAACAAAAACAAAAAAGCTGTGCAAAGCATTAAAATGATGCAATTCAGCTCCCAAAAGCCCATGGTTGACAGTAAGCATGAAGACAGGCATAGGAAAAGTGATGTGATCAAAAAATACAGAACATCCTTTAAAATACTGCTATGAAACATGCAGTAGATGATAGATCTCTCTTTTTAACAGGCCCTCAGCAAGGTTGTGGTGGTTATCTGACAAATTCAAGTGACAGCTTTGGCTCACCAGACTCCAACATGGATGGCAAATATGACAAAGATCTTGAATGTGTGTGGGTTATAGCTGCCCCCATAAACAAGCTGATCAATTTCACCTTTAACACTTTTCAACTGGAAGCAGAATCGTCTGTTCAAAACTGCCGCTATGACTATGTCCAAGTAAGATCAGTATGTGCTAATCAAGAAATGCAAGGCACTCTCTTTGCTGTGTTTCAACCATAGGCTACAAAATAACTTTTGTTCCCTTATTTCTTTTCATTCAAAGTTTACCTTACAGCAAGGGTAAAGGAAATATAATAAATAGTTTTATATGACTCTAAACAGACATGTCCCGAAGGTTTGCAAAGAAAAAGAAAAGCAAAGGTTAATTCAAGTTCAGTAAGATAGTGAACATGTAACTAAATGTTTAGTTGAAAATGACTTCCTTCTTTACATGAAATCAAAATGAGATATTGATTCCATTTGGACTTGCATATCTTGGTTTCTTAAGATATGAGTCTTTGTCTGACTGCATGATTCTCGTTCTGCTCCATTTCTCCTCCCATCTTGGCATGCTATGATTGAAGGCTTCCTGGGCTACATAACCATAATTTCCCATTATGTCCAAACTGTGCAAGAATGGTTACAAGGAATAGCCTCCCAAACAAACACAAAACTCTGGGCTCCAATCCTGCTTTGTGCCAAACATTATATCCATGGTTTCCTGCCTTGGCTGTAACAGGAAACTATGGTTAGTTAACTGAATGATTATTCAATTGCAGTGCACCAAAAAGAGAAGAAGGAAGGGGTGATGCAAGGACAGAGCATCTGGATAAAAAGTTACACCTTAACCTGACCATTATCGTATTTTTCGCTCTATAGGACGCACCGGACCACAAGATGCACCTAGTTTTTAGAGGGGGAAATCAAGAAAAAAATATATCCCCCCCCCCAGCCCCAAAGAGCAGCGGACAGGCTGTGTGCAGCCTGTCCGCTTCTCCCAGAGCTTCTCGAGGCTGCGGGGGGAGCCCGTGTCCCCCCCCCAGCCCCACAGAGCAAAGAAGCCAAGACAGCGAGCGGGATCCATCCCGCTGGCTGTCTTGGCTTCTGCCATAGCCGCGCAACCTCTCCAGCCGGGAGCTAAACATCTCCAGCGCGGCTAAAGAAGCATGGCTAAAGAAGTCAAGGCAGCGAGCGCGATCCATCCCGCTCACTGCCTTGGCTTCCTCTTTAGCCTTGTGCAGCCTCTCCTGGCTGGGGAGGCTGCACGCAGCTATGGCAATTCCCCCACCTCCCCCAAAAGCCCACAGGAGCCACGCACCCTTTAAGGAGCGCACGGCTCCTGCGGGCTTTTCTACGAGGAGGGAGAAGGGACTGTCTGGCCACGTCAGTCCCTTCTCCCTTCTGGGGAAAAGCCCGCAAGAGCCGCACAAAGCTTGTGTGTGGCTCTTGGGGGCTTTTCCTGCCTGCCTCCCCCCTGCATTCGCTCCATAGGACACACAGACTTTTCCCCTTAGTTTTTAAGAGGGAAAAAGTGCATCCTATGGAGCGAAAAATATGGTATTTTGATTTGAATTAATAACAACAACAACAACAATTCATAGAACCCTAGAATTCTGGTCTACGGTCATCTAGTTCAACACCCTGTGATGCAGGAATATGCAGCTGCCCTATAGGTAGATCGAACCTGTGACCTTCGTGTTATCAGCACCGCACTCTAACCAGCTGAGCTATCAATTGTATTGCATTTGTAAGACACCCTATGAGACATCAGTCACCAAACTGAACACTTGAACTCCTCCCACCAATCATTCCCATAGCTTTTAACTGTTCAGCTCACACACATATCATGCTATAGAGAAGTTATGTTTCTGTTTTGTCTTTTAGCTGTTCGATGGTAGTAATGAAAATGCTACAGTTGTTGGCAAGTTTTGTGGCTCCAGAGTTCCAGCTCCTTTTCTTTCTACCGACAACTTCTTGACCATTAAGTTTGTCACTGACATGTATGTAGAAAGAGCAGGTTTCAATGTTACCTACACTACTGTGGACAGTGAGTATAACTTTCATTCTCTTCCCAGAAGATCCCGTGAAATAAGCCATTCCTTTGTCTTGCACAACTCCAGGGAGCATTTCAAAACTTTAAAAATCAGCAATTATATAGCTCAGTGTTATCAAATTAGGAAACCAATTATAAAGAGAATCCAGCTTCCTGGAGAAGATAAGACTTGATGGAAGAGATGGTGACTGAAATGTATCTGTCTGGTTGGAGAGGATTTGGGGAGATCAGAGGGGTTAGAAGGTGGGGCAGAGGTTAGGACTGTTAGACCACTGATTTAGAAAACACGAACTTGCACATTGCTTCAAGTATTTTAAAGAGAAAAGCAACTCCAATGTCATAGAAATATAATATTTTAAAACCCATCATGATATAATTGATCTATTTTGAATCTGCACATTTTGTCTCTTGGCATTGAGCATTTGTACCTAAATGTCTTGTTGCTTTCAAATAAATATCTCTTTAGGTCAACAGCTTATGATTCTGAGTTGAAGTACACAAAAAGATCTTTGCTGGATCAGTGCAATGCCCCATCTAGTCCAGCATCCTTGTTCTGTGTTTATTCGTTTAACTAAATTCATATGCCATTTTATTGCAAAATAAACCCCTGAAGCAGTTCCCACAGGGGCCAGCCAGATTCCTATTGGAAACTTGCAAGCAGGACTGGAGCGCAACACCACCCTCTCCTTGTGAGAATTGAAGCTAATGGTATTCAGAGGCATCCTGCCTCGGATGCTGGAAGTTATACATAATCACCATCCCTAGTAGCTACTGATAGCCTTGTTCCTCCATGAAAGAGTGCTTATAAACCAGCAAGCTTGTCTAATCTGTGTTGCTGTTGTTTTTAACAGGACTGTGCGGAGGTGTGTTTAATTCAACTTCAACCAGCCAAACAGCGACATCGCCCTACTTTCCAGAAGCATATCCTCCCTTTACGTACTGCAGATGGGTTATTGATGCTCCTCCTGAGCAACATGTGAAAATAGTGGTGCAAGAATTCCACCTCCAGTCCAGCCAGGACTGCTCTCAGGATTATCTAGAGTTCCAAGAGTCACCACTGGTAAGTCAGCCAGGCCTGCTGCTAGGATCCTTGTGTGCTAAGGGTGAAGGTGGGGATCCCCAGTCTGGGTGTCAAAGGTCCATGAGATTTCCCTGCTTTCAATTCCCCTTGCCCAAATCTACATTGTCTGATACTAAATGCCAAACAAGACCCAATGCTAATTGCATGAATGGAGCTTATGTGCATATATATATATACACACATATATGCTATGTTAATAGTAACCCTGGTACCACCTCAGAAATTGGGTCGGGCGGGGGGGGGGACTTTTAGCTTTCTTTCCTTGCCTTCATTGAAATGCAAGTAGTAGCTTTGGAAAGTTGATGTTGTTAGGACCATGGCAGGGACATAAAACATGAAGTGCTCTTTCCCTAACATCCACTGCCCTTAAGCAGCTATCACAGCTACTATCTGCATAACAAAACAAAAAACAAAAACTTATGGATGTGAATTGCATTCATGCAATTAATGCCATTGAAGTCTGAAGGTTGAGAGATTGAAATCCTGGTGTCAGGCATTCCCCCCCCCCCCCCCAGGTAAGACTGTTTTTTGAAAGGGTAAAGGAAATGTAAGCTTTATTATTCATGACAAACAAAGCCACTCCAAGTATAGGCTTTACATGCAGCCAATATGAAGCCAATAAGTCAGCACTAGCACATTCTAACTCATTCCAATACAGGCTGAACCTGGAGAAGCAGCAGTAAGTAAGGAAAGCCTGAAAGGAAGCAGTTGCTTTACCAATGAGTAGTTACTAAGAGTAGTTACTAAGAGCCAGAATTAAGATTGCCGGAAGAAATATCAACAACCTCAGATATGCAGATGACACAACTTTGATGGCAGAAAGTGAGGAGGAATTAAAGAACCTCTTAATGAGGGTGAAAGAGGAGAGCACAAAATATGGTCTGAAGCTCAACATAAAAAACAAAGATCATGGCCACTGGTCCCATCACCTCCTGGCAAATAGAAGGGGAAGAAATGGAGGCAGTGAGAGATTTTACTTTCTTGGGCTCCATGATCACTGCAGATGGCGACAACAGTCACAAAATTAAAAGACACCTGCTTCTTGGGAGAAAAGCGATGACAAAGCATCTTTAAAAAGCAGAGATATCACCTAGCCGACAAAGGTCCATATAGTTAAAGCTATGGTTTTCCCAGTAGTGATGTACGGAAGTGAGAGCTGGACCATAAAGAAGGCTGATCGCCGAAGAATTGATGCTTTTGAATTATGGTGCTGGAGGAGACTCTTGAAAGTCCCATGGTCTGCAAGAAGATCAAACCTCTCCATTCTTAAGGAAATCAGCCCTGGGTGCTCACTGGAAGGACAGATCGTGAAACTGAGGCTCCAATACTTTGGCCACCTCATGAGAAGTGAAGATTCCTTGGAAAAGACCCTGATGTTGGGAAAGATTGAGGGTACAAGGAGAAGGGGATGACAGAGGACAAGATGGTTGGACAGTGTTCTCGAAGCTACCAGCATGAGTTTGACCTAACTGCAGGAGGCAGTGGAAGACAGGAGTGCCTGGCGTGCTCTGGTCCATGGGATCACGAAGAGTCAGACATAACTAAACGACTAAACAACAAAGATACTAAGAGAGAAGGAATCAATGAGGAGGATCGGGTTGCCTTTAACGCCAAGAATGTCACAAGCACTGGCAACCAGATGCCTGTGTTCACATGGTACTATATCTTGCAATAGCTGTGCAAAATGTCACAAGCCACAATATGTCACAATCTGTTAGGAAAGTCTCCTTCATTTCCATATGCTCTTTTTTTCCTTGCCCCCCCCCCCAAGCTTTGACTTCTTGCTTATTACATTTCAGGGCAATCCAGAACATGCTGATCATGTCCACCGATTCTGCGGCTCTGAAAATCTTGCAATTCCTGTGTTTTATTCTTATGGGCGGACTGCTGTTGTAATTTTCAGATCAGAAGCCTATGTGGTTAATAATGGACTTAGCTTCTCTTACCTGACTTCAGGTAAAGCTTTCACCCTGCTTTTTATAGGCACCAAAAATTATTAGCGTGGGGAGTGAAAATCTAAAGGTGTGAAGATATTGTAAAATGTAGAAATGATATATATTTATATTTATATACTTGTCTCCTGCTAGGCTGCAACAGAGAATACAACCAATCATTTGGCTATCTGAAAAGCCCGGGCTGGCCTGATCCTTACCCTCACAACTTGGATTGTACTATTATTCTGCGATCCCCACTAAATCACACCATCTCTCTCTTTTTCAATTCCTTTAACCTACAACACAATGGATGCCATGATTTCTTAGAGGTATGACAGTTACCTGCTTCACATGTTCTGCTTCATGGGGCCCCTTTACTACCAGATTACTACCTATGTCCGCAATTTCCTTTTCAAGTAGCAGCTAGTCTAATCCTAGGTTAGACGATAGACCAGGATGGATCACATGGCACCTCCTAACTCCTGTAAAAACTTCCAAGAGAACTCTACTACAGTGGTGCCCCGCAAGACGAACGCCTCGCAAGACGGAAAACCCGCTAGACGAAAGGGTTTTCCGTTTTGGAGGCGCTTCGCAAAACAAATTTCCCTATGGGCTTGCTTCGCAAGATGAAATGTCTTGCGAGTTCCTGCGGGTTTTTTCCCCTTTTCCCCCCTTTCCCTAAGCCGCTAAGCCGCTTATCAGCTGTTCCGCTGATAAGCCGCTTAACAGCTGATCGCTAAAAGCCGCTAATCCGCTAAGCTGTCAATGGGCTTGCTTCGCAAGACGAAAAAACCACTATACGAAGAGCCTAACGGAACGGATTAATTTCGTCTTGCGAGGTACCACTGTACTATATTCCATGTGACAAGTCTGCCTCTGTTGCCATGTCCTGGGTCTGACTCAGATACCATGCTGATCATGAGGTCAGCTTTCTGACAAAGCACTTGTAGGAATCACCCTTTTCTTAAAAAAAAGAAAAGATTGAAGATACCTGCTAGTGTCATGACAGAGACTGTTTCCATCAAGTTACCTGTATCAGTTGCAAAGATTTTAGTTATTCATCACTGATAACATTTCATTAACAATGGCTTTGTATATTCTTCTAAAGGTCAGAAATGGTAGTGATGCAAACTCTCCACTGCTTGTCAAGTACTGTGGAAACACCCTACCCAATCCTGTATTTGCCAAAAATCATGCTGTGTATCTCCGTTTCAAAAGTGACATCCTAGCTTCCAGTGAAGGTTATGAAATCACTTGGACTTCATCACCAACTGGTACTAGCAATGGTTTTCATTCTATATTTGTTTGTTTGTTTCCACTTATAACCTGCTATTTGGACTTTCAAGGTTCTCAAGGTATCTTACAAATTATTTTTTAAAACGTTAAGACTTAATTTAAATTACATTGAAGAGATTATAATGACGCCCACTGAGTAGACTATTAAACATGGATTTCCAGTCATCTAGAACTATATCAGATTCACCTTCCAAATAAATATGTGCTGAAATAAGAAACCTTTGACCATTCCTGAATGGAAGGACTGGATTGGTTTAGGAGCCTTTGCTGCAGAAATAGTTTCAAGGAAAGGGAACCAGTCACTCCTCCTTATCATCATCATCATCATCAAACCTTTTATTGGCATCACATACAAACATCGAAAAGAAATCAGTACAGAATTACCACTTCCCCAGTGGCACAAAACATTTGCTAAAAGAAAGGAGGCAGAGCAGTCTATCATCACATCTCTAGGTCTCCAGGGAGATCAGACGTCTGCAGTGTATTTTGACAACAAAAAACCAAATAGAGATATTTAGCCACTAACTTGGTGAGCTCCTGATCAGTTCCCAATAATAGAAAATGTATGACCTCCAACTCTGGTTTCCATTTGGGTATACAGAGTTGATCTAGAAATTGCTGGTGGAGATCAGCATATAGTTTACAATTATCCTTTTCCCACAAATCCAACTTGTATCAGTGAGCAATCTCGGAATAAGGCCTCTTCTGTTGATGTATGGAAGGGATGGGGAAAGTTTGGTCTTCAAGGTGTTGGCATACAACTCCCACCAACCCTGACTATTGGCCATTCTGGCTGGGACTGATGGGAGTTGGAATCCAGCAACACCTGGAGAACTGCAGATGTTCCCCATCCCTGCCATACATCAGCAGGAGAGGTCTCATCCAATCGTGGCTACACTCCTCGCTGGGATCCAGTTCTCCTTCCTCGGTGTCCTGCCAGTTGAAGGTTTAAAACCATCACTTCGAATTGTGTTTGCAAACAAATTTAGAGCAAGAGCAGCTATTTTAACAATCCCATTATATGCTCCTTTCAGCCAACTCCTGAGATTAAATATTGATAACACTTTGAACTAGTTGAAATTGCCAGATCACCTTCAAAGGTGAATCACTGTACAGTGTAGTAGTGATGATAATTTATTATTTATACCCCACCCATCTGGCTGGGTTTCCCCAGCCACTCTGGGCAGCTTCCAACAGGATATTAAAAACACAGTAAAAGATCAAACATTAGAAACTTCCTTAAACAGGGCTGCCTTAGATGTCTTCTAAAAGTCAGATAGTTTATTTCTTTGACATCTGGTGGGAGGGTGTTCCACAGGGTGGGTGCCACTACCAAGAAGGCCCTCTGCCTGGTTCCCTGTAACTGCACTTCTAGCAGTGAGGGAACCACCAGAAGGCCCTCAGCGCTGGACCGCAGTGTCCAGGCAGAACGATGGGAATGGAGACACTCCTTCAGGTATACTGGGCTGAAGCCATTTAGGGCTTTAAAGGTCAGCACCAACACTTTGAATTGTGCCCCAAAACATACTGGGAGCCAATGTAGGTCTTTCAGGACCGGAGTTATGTGGTCTTGGTGGCCACTTGCAGTCACCAGTCTAGCTGCCGCATTCTGGATTACAACAACCCAATCTGGATGTTCCATACATTACAATGTTCAGGTGAGCCTCCTTCTCCAAAAGGTTTGTAACTGGCCAACAAGCCTAAGCTGGTAAAACGTGTTCCTGGCCATGGCTGCTGCCTGGGAATTCACAAGCAATGACAAGACATACTGTAACCTAAAAATTGGTATGTTGTGTTATGTTTTGTTTTGCAATTGTATTCCTACAAATCCAGGCCAGTTGGGATTTTTTTTTAAAAAAGTTAGTTTAAAAATGTGGCATAACCATTGATACTTCCTCCCTTATGTCTATTGCTGAGAACGTTGTTGAGAATGCACAGTACAACAAATTATTTAGCACTAACTTTCTGTTTATAGGATGTGGTGGTACTTTATATGGTGAGACTGGTTCATTTGCCAGCCCTGGGTATCCAGCTTCTTATCAGAATCAGACAGACTGCGAGTGGACAATTAAAGCCCCTCAAGGAAGGGCTGTTACCGTCCATTTTGCTTTCATCAGCATTGATGATCCTGGTGACTGTAGCAGCAACTATCTGAAACTTTATAATGGACCGGACAGTAGCCATGCATCTATGGGACCATATTGTGGAATGGTATGTTTTAATTTTGTACTATGTGACGTTTGCCAGTGTGGGCTCCAGCTCTGTTGTGGGTTGTGTAACATACATGGTCATTCCAACAGAGAGACTGTAGTGACATCTAGTGGAGTTTGTGCTAAAGTGTTCCTTTTATTTTAGTTTCTTCCTCTGAGCGTTTCCAAAATGAGATCTAATATCTCGGTTCACAAACTCTCACCCCTTCCATGTTGTAATGCAGAGAAAGCAGTGCTGGATGAAATTATGAGATTCCTCACCTGAAGGCAGCTCAGTTATACACAGCCTTGTGAAAACTAAATTGGACTATACCACACTCTGTGTTGGGTTGCCTTTGAAGACAATTCAGTCATATTGCAGTTGGTACAAAACACAGCTGTTGTGGGGAATACATCTTGTCACTTTTACATGAACCCCTCTGGCTGTCAATTTGTTTCTAGGAAAAATTCAGAGTGTTTATTCAGTTTATTCAAAATTATAACCTTTAAAAGCCCTACATGGCTTGGGACCTGAGTACTAGGAAGGGTTGGCTGCTGGCATGCAAGCCTGGCTGACATTTAAGATCTTCATCCACAGGCTGCTCTGAATACCCTGCCACCACCAGAAGCAATGGAAATGCACCCTGCTCTGTCTGTTCACACGATACCTTTAAATCATATTTAAAGTGTGCACGCACACACACATACAATCTTGGGAACTGTAGTTTCTCCCTCATAGAACTACACTTCCCAGCACTCTAAGCAAGCTACAGTTCTCAGGATTCTTGGGTGGTGAAAATATGCTTTAAAGGTACGGGTGTGTACACAGTCCCTGTAAGCAATGCTTCACGCAACCTAAGATATGTTTTGTCAAACATCCACACCTCATCCTGCTTCATTAGTTGCTTCGTGATGCTTTTCCAATGCTGTCACACTGTTGCCATCTGGGTCCAGGGCACTCTTGCATTATAGTGCAACAAAAGCAAGACAAAAAAACTAAATTAGAACATTTGCGGTATAAAAAGGTACAGGGACGTTTCAGCAGGAAGTCTAGGGATCTGCATTGATTGGAAAGTAAGCAGAATATCTACCCCAAAACCTTTGCAGCTGCAAGCAATATTGAAAGCAGCATCATGTATAATCACCCCAATATCATCACAAATTCACAATAAAAAGGATGTCTGGAGGGGCCCTTAAACCAGGGTCGGTTCCAGACAACTTGTTTGTTGAACATTCATCCTGATCTGTTTCCACGAAGTTTGTGAGGCGGTTAGACAATGTCAGCTATTTATTCATTCTGATTTGTTTGGGGGAAGTTATATTATGTTCCATAAAGCAATTGTTATCCCACACTTCCAAGCACGTTTTCTCATCACTTTCCTTATTGCAAAAAGTCTACTTTAGCAGGGGAGGAATTCCAAATAAACTTTTAATTGCACAATCTGAATTTGCTGGTATGTGATTTAATCCTCTGTCAAAATAAAGACAGCCTGGAACCATCCTGTGTAGCATTCTTACAGGAATGTGCTTTCTGTGAAAAGGTTCTGTAATCAGTATTATTATTATTATTTTTCCCCTTTTCTTCTCAGGACACCAACATTGCTCCATTTACAGCTGCATCACATGAAGTGTTTATAAAATTCCATTCAGAGTATGTAACTCTACCATCAGGATTTAGGCTAACTTGGAGCAGCTGAAATAATGCTTCTGTGGAAAAAATACAATTATTCAGCACTTCTCTGTATTGAAGAGACTTCAAAGAATATAATTGTCTCCACAAATACAATAAAATTATTTTGGTCAATGCAGTTGTTATGTATTTTTAAAATTCAAATGATTTTGAGCTCTTTGTGATTGCTTGTAAGAATACAGTGGTACATCTAGTTACAAACTTAATTTGTTCCAGAGGCCCGTTCTCAACCTGAAACTGTTCTTAACTAGAGGCGTGCTTTCACTAATGGGGCCTCTTGCTTCCGCTGCGCTGCCAGCACACGATTTCCGTTCTCATCCTGGGGCAAAGTTCTAAACTCGAGGTAACTCTTCCAGGTTAGCGGAGTTTGTAACCTGAAGCATTTGTAACCTGAGGTGTTTGTAACTCGTGGTACCACTGTACCTGTTTGCTATTGGGCACAAAACACTGAAAATGACACCAAATGAGAGCTGAGTGCCCCTAAGCAAACTATTCTCCAAAATCACTCTTCTATATAGACAATGGTAAGACTGGAGCATTGCAAAAATAACTCTTGAACTATTGGTGGAGCGGGAGACATCAACTAGCGTTCCTGCCGGATACAGAAAATCATGATCAATTCTAAGATACGTGAATTTGTCTAAAATTCGTATCACTCATTTGGGACATTTGCACACTTTCCAAAATAAGAATGGTTGATTATATTTATAACCACAGTATTTCAGATCAAATACAACTATTATTAATAATAATAATTGTGCAGCCACCTTGGGTCCCTAAATATTGCTGGTCTACAGGCTCCATCACCCCACAACCAGCTTAGCTGATGTCCAACAACAGTGAGGAACCCAAGGTTGAAGAAGGCTGAAGTAGGTTACTTTCAAGGTCCCTTGCAACACTAGGATTCTATGACTCTAAAAAGGCAGCAGCACAACATTAAAAGCCTCTTCTCTCTTTAAATGATGGTAGCTTCTGTGCTGTGTTACTGTCTTCTGATTTTATTGATACTGGGGTTTTAGTATGTCAGTTATTTAACTTCATTGGCTAGGACCCAAGACATTACTTTAGGTCCATCTGAACATGTACTGTAGGATTTGTTTTACCCTCCCCCCCTCCCATTTTGAACAGCAAAGTCCCATGTGTATCAAATTTTAAAAGCTCTGAAATGTTTCCCCATTTTAAAAAGTGGTTTCCCATGTTGAGGAAAACAAGCAAAAGCTCCTTCGGCACATGGAAACAAGTTGTACTTACACTCATTGGAACCTGGCCAAAGCCTGTAAATGGCCTTGAGTGGGTTGTAACAGAAAGGCGATTAATACATTTAATAACTAGATAAATTGAGTGGAAGTGGTGCGCATACCTCTCAAATGTGGTTTTTGACCCTAGGCAGTAAAGCTTGCTGAGTAAAGTCATTTGTGGGGGTGGGGATGAGCTGCCCATTCCAAAATCCAAGGGGCATTTTGTGCTATTTCCAGCCTGACAGATATGCTATGCAAAGCCAAGCAAGAGGGCCCTGCAATGAGATCTTAAAACAAACTCTCATTGGGATACATGTGTTGGGATTGGGTATCAGTAGCCTCCTTTCCTAGTGATGTACGGAAGTGAGAGCTGGACCATAAAGAAGACAGATCGCCGAAGAATTGATGCTTTTGAATTATGGTGCTGGAGGAGACTCTTGAGAGTCCCATGGACTGCAAGAAGATCAAACGTATCCATTCTTAAGGAAATCAGCCCTGAGGGCTCACTGGAAGGACAGATCCTGAAGCTGAGGCTCCAGTACTTTGGCCACCTCATGAGAAGAGAAGACTCCCTGGAAAAGACCCTGATGTTGGGAAAGATGGAGGGCACAAGGAGAAGGGGACGACAGAGGACGAGATGGTTGGATAGTGTTCTCGAAGCTACAAACATGAGTCTGACCAAACTGCGAGAGGGAGTGGAAGACAGGAGTGCCTGGCGTGCTCTGGTCCATGGGGTCACGAAGAGTCGGACACGACTAAACGACTAAACAACAGCCTCCTTTCCATTTTTATTTTTTTTACTAAGTGGTGGTTTTATTTAATTAAGCATCTGTCATGCTGGGTATGATTATGCTATGTCCTCACGGTTATACAGTACTGATGGTTTGAGGATGTTGATAGGAAGGGTGAATATAAGTAAACCTATGTTCCTCTCTCACGAGAGTGCCATAACTGCAGAACCATGATTGTAAGCCGTCATTGTGGAGTTGACTGGTTTCCTTCTGCTTCAGTAATGTCCGTACAGACAGCTAGAAGTGAGACATTTGCCGATTTATTTCAGCAGTGGCCTAAATTAATCATGGGAAAAGAGATTGAAAATAAAACTGCCAGTACCATAATGTCATTACACAAATCTATGGCGTGACCGCACTTGGGATACCATTTACTGTTCTGGTTGCCACACCTCAAAAGGGAAATTGCGGAGTTGGAAAAGATTCAGAAAAGGGCACCCAAAATGGAGCAACTCTCCTGTGAGGAAAGCTTTCGATGTTTGGTGCTTTTAAAGCCTTAAGGCATTTTGGAGAGTGGGGGAGATGAGTGAGGGGCATGGCAGAAGTGCAGTGTGTGTGTGTGTAAATGCACACACACACACACACACACACACACACACACACATTATGGAGAAAATAAACTTTTTTTTCTGTCAAACTTCTAGACACTTGGGTCACCCTATGAAGCGAACACTGGGAAGATCCAAGATGGACAAAAGCAATGACTTCACATCACATAAACAAAAAACAAAAAATCAGCTGCAAGATGTGCTGATGACCACCAACTTGGGCAGCTTTAAAGAGAAATTAAATCTGTGGAGGTTAAGACTATCAGTGGAGGCAGTTGTTGACATCCGTTTGTCTCGGGAGACAACGGGAGAGTACGCCTTCGGGGGTGAAGCCAAACCCCTGGACAGTCGCAGCGCCCGCTGCGGCGGGACGCCTCTTAATACCAATTGCTGAGGGGGGGGCAGAAGTGGGGAGCGCTCTGCTGCGCCCACGACCTGCCTGACCACCTGCGCCCCACGGGCACCTGCTTGGCCACTGCGCGAACAGGATGTCAGGTCAGCTGGACCTTCTCCTCTGATGCCCCTGGGATCTTCCCGCGTCCTTTATTTCCAGAGCTCCGCCTTAAGTGTTTTCCTTTGATTCCTCTTTCCACCCCCTATTGGCCTGCGCGTTCTTCCTCCCCGCACATTCCAAGCAGAAAAGGTCTCGGTGCAAAAGATGCGCTTCAGCATCCGGCTGCCCGAACGCAAAAAGAAAAGCGGGGAAGGAAGAACACACTCCGCGAAAGTTCCCAACTACTTCCTCCAATGCCACCGCCCGTGCGCCTTCATAGCCTCGGGCCCGCCGCCTATTGGCTCGCTCCTGGGTCCTCCCGTCCAATGGCGGCTGGGCGAAGGCGGAGCTGCTTCTCGGGTTGGGCAGCCGCCGGCTGCGCATTCCGAGCGTCGGGCGGAGCCGCTGCTCCCCGGAGCGCTTCGCCTTACTTGGAGCGCCGCGCGCCGGGCTTCCCTCGCCCTCCCCGCCGGGCGCCTGCGCACTGAGAAGGGAGGCACTTGCCCCGGGAGCCGACGGGCGGGCGGGACGGAGGCGGCGCCTCAGAGCAGGGCGTGTGCCGTGAAGCGGGGAGCCTGGCCGGCCGGAGTGGAGCAGCCAGCAGCGCCCCGGTCCCGTCCCGTGGGTGAGTTGCTGCGTCGCCCCCCCCCGAAACCCGAGAGCTCCAGCGGGGCCTGCCCGGCTTTCGGACTTGGGCGGCGAGTCGGAGCCCCTCGGCCCCCTTCCTTTCCCTGGTCGTGTGAACTGACAGCCTCCTGGACCCAGGAAGGACTCGCCCCTTCTCCTCCTCCCGAGGCCGGCGTCGCTCTTTCCCCTTCTGCAAAGCGGGGTCGAGGCTCCGGTGGGCGGGCAGCAGCCCGCCAGTGAAGCTTCCTGCGTTTCTGCAGAGAGTGCCATGGAAAGCAAAGAGCAGAACCCCGAGGTTCTTGGTTCTTCAACAGGGGTGGGGATCTGTGGGCCAGTGGTCAAGGGTGATGGGTTCCCCATCTCTGCTCTGAAACGCTGGAGGGGATAACACCCAAAGTGTACACGAATAGTTGAGTTGTTTACTTTTGTTCGGTAATTACACACCAGCGCTGGGTTGTGGATGGTACAAAATAGTAATACAGTGGTAACTCGGGTTACAGATGCTTCAGGTTACAGACTGTGCTAACCCAGAAAAAGTACTTCGTGTTAAGAACTTTGCTTCAGGATGAGAACAGAAATTGTGCTCCGGCATGGCAGCAGCGGGAGGCCCCATTAGCTGAAGTGGTACCTCAGGTTAAGAACAGTTTCAGGTTAAGAACAGACCTCCAGAATAATTAAGTTCTTAACCCGAGGTACCACTGTAATAATAATAATAATAATAATAATAATAATAATAATACCCAGTGCTTTTTTCTGGGGGACACGGGGACACATACCGCTAAACATTTTGTGAATCTTTGTACTTTTGTCCATTTACTGTATTTATTTTTCTCGATTTGAACTATAAAATGGTGATTTTCTAAAGTCAAAATGAGAGTACCCCTAAACATGTTTTTAGAAAAAAGCACTGATAATACCTATGTTTAGATGGGGACCTGCTAACAAGATCCATTAACAAAAAGTAACTGGACCAAAAGGAATTATTGTGAAAATCCAATATTTAGGAAATGCCAAATTTTTGTCCTTGCTCAGGGCACTGTATTACCAGAGTCTGTCCCTGCACACACGGTAGCCGAGCTGTGCACATTGCTGAGTGTACACTTCCCTAACCAAATACTTGTGCATATATGGAGACGACTTGTTCCTATTTCCAGCTTCATGTGTGAGCAAACTGACTGCCTTGTTCTTTGCAGAGTTAAGAGGCAATTGCTAGAACTTCTTTCATCTGAGCCCAGTAATTCATGGTTTTATGAGAGCCTTTCCTCTGTGACTGTTCCAACCTGTCAATGGCAGGGAAATGATAAGAAGGACTACCGTTGAGGTAGCTAGGATGCTGATGGGTGTAGGGTGTTTTGAATCTACCCCACCAGTTTTGTGTGATCTGTGTTAGCTGCCAGTTAGTTTCTGAGCTCAACACAAGGTACTAGTGTTCATCTTTAAAGCCTGCTCTTATCATTTTCTGGGTGGCCACTTTGAGAACAGGATGCTGGGCTAGATGAGCCATTAACTTGTTCCCCCAGGCTGTTATGATCTTATTCCTCAACAGGATGAGGCACCCTTGACAGTGACCACAGGTAGGACTTCTTCTGTAGTGACACCCATCCTGAGGGATTCCAAGTGCCAGGCCTTCCCACTTTTAGACAGCTAATGAAGACGTGGTTGTTTACTGAATATTTTTGACAGAATATTTCCTCTTGCTGGTGTTCTGGAGTTCTGACAGCTGCTTTGTCACTGTCTGGTCTGAGTTTTTATGCAAATAGTTTGATTTATGATTCCATTGAACTATGCATGGTTTTGTGTTGCTGTTGTCCCTTTTTTATTAGCTGGCAGGATTTTCTTTTGATAAATAGTTGGCATGTAAGTTTTTAAAACAATTTCCAGCTTCATATAAGCTGTGCGTAGCTTACGGGCTTGACAGTTGGTGTAAACAGTACGCTTTGCCTGGTTGAGCATTGCTGTCCCAATAACTTCTGGACAGCACCAGGTTGGGGAAGGCTACTCTGTGTGATTAGAATGCTTGTGTGAGCAGCATTTCTATGTCACAGATGGGCTACTGTATTGACTTATTTGGGACAGTAAAATATACCTTCCTCTTACTGTCTTATATCACTTTCCCATATCTGTCATTCATTCCTGTTCCACTTTGTGTCTCTTTTCTGGTTCCAGCTTAACCATGTCCAAATCACTGAAAAAGATTGTGGAGGAGAGTAGGGAGAAGAACATATTGGAGGTGGACATGTGTGATCGGGGGATCTCTAGCATGCTGGACATATCTGGCTTGTGTAAGTATTTCTCTTCTCCCTGCTTGCCCCCATCATGGCTTTCTTGCACTTCCAAGCATAAGGTTGCTTCTATATTCTTGGGTCTGAACACATGTCACAACCACAGAAAAAGCTGAAGGGCGCATTACTGTAAGAGCCATATATCACCATATATTAGAGAAAGACGTTTCTGAAGTTCTCTCAGTTGACAAAACTGAAATCAGAGCCCAGAAACGCTTTTGGGGTGTTATCATCTGAAGATTTCCTGAAAAGGGGCAGCTGTACATTAAATGTAATGTGTGGAGGTCTGATTCACACATAAGTTTGTCCAGATAAATACAGTGGTACCTTGGGTTACATATGCTTCAGGTTACATATGCTTCAGGTTACAGACTCTGCTAACCCAGAAGTAGTGCTTCAGGTTAAGAACTTTGCTTCAGGATAAGAACAGAAATCGTGCTGCGGCGGCAGCGGGAGGTCCCATTAGCTAAAGTGGTGCTTCAGGTTAAGAACAGTTTCAGGTTAAGAATGGACCTCCGGAACAAATTAACCTGAGGTACTTAACCTGAGGTACCACTGTACTCTGTATGCCCTAGAGCAGTGGTGAAATGCTGGCTCACATGTCTGCCATACTGTTCAAACCAAATAATACTCCATGGACTTGTATATACATTTAGAACTGTTATTTCCCATGTTGCATCCAGCATTAATTATATTCACATTGGGGGTTTTTTAATAAAAAAAATCCTAGAACAAAAATTTATTATTTATGTCACTTAGGAAAATAGCTCAAGAGCCTGTAGATACCCAATATATTGGGTTATGGTCTAAACTGGCATTTGAAACCCCAACGTTTCTGAAGGTAAGCCAATCTGTGTCTGGTTAATGCCTTGGTGGTACATAGATGCCAACCTAGGCTCAATGGGACAGAAATGTAAGAAAATAAATACAGTGAGAGCCCGAATACTTAAAGAGCATTTAGGTGACTTTACAGAATTGTGAGATCTGAAGGACTGGAGGATAAATTAAATTACAGAACCCTCAGCTTCAAGCTTCCTTGTTTTTCATGAGTTGAACACCCACTTGATTATCTGTTGCTAGTTTCTGAAGCAACCATTGGAAGATTATCAGGAAGTAAGAAGCTGGGGTTTATTTAAAAGAGCTTTCGCACAAACTGTAAAGGGTCGTTCTGAGGGCAAGAACGTGTCAATTTCTGGATGCAAATAACTTCATATTTTGGAAAACTCTTCTTCTGGTGCCATGGATTAAAAAGACTGTAAGAAAGATCATATCGGCTGAGACCTTTCCTTAATCTTCTTGTATGATATGTTCTCTGAAGCGAACATAAATTAGTAATGGTTTTGCTGGCAGTAAAGAAATCTGGAGCAACGGAAGTCTCTCTTTTGTGTCTTAGCGACCTCTCCCCTGAATCTTCCGAGACAGGCGGGTGCTCAGTCTATGCTAATTATCTCGTAAATAATTCAGATATGCTGTAACAGGTTTCTTTTTCACGATGTGACATTAGATAAGTAGCAACACCTGTCTCAAGAGTTCCCTTTGTCTGAAACATTAAATTATCCCATCAGAAATTATCATATTGCTTAATAATGTCAAAGATATTTAAGTTATTTATTTGTTTGTAGCTAGGCAGCTTATTAGGCAGATGCTACACTTCAGCTCCCATTGTGGCATTTGGTTAATTAGGCAGTAGTACTTGCTAATGTCTAGGCCACATGGGGAAAGCGTTAACTCTTTCGGCCAGGAGAAAATGAACATTTGTCATTGGAAATGTCCCATCTATATGCCAGAAGAGGGTTTCTTTTTTTAAAAAAAAAGGCCGTGTACCTGAACACACGGGTGTACAGTTAGGGACAAGTGCCCCTTGCCCTCTGGTAAGCGTGGCAACTGACACCACATGAATTTCCACTGCAGTTCTCAAGCAGGTTAAGAAATCGGTGTCACAAAACCATACCGCCTTGTACTAAGAGCATTGGGAGAAGCACCTACTGTTTCTTATTTCCTCAGTATCCCCATAAATGAGAGAAGACCCTGTCTTTTGCTCAAATTCCCCGTGCACAGGGGGTTTGAGAATAATATTGGTTGCAACCAAAAATAGAAATCTTGGCTGCAATGCCAAACCCAACATTTGTGGACCCCTGGCAAAATTTATTTGTCCTCAGGAAGGTGGGCGTTTGGCGAGTAAAAGCGTCTTGTATAAAATGTCATTTCTCCCTTGAAAATTAAAAGGCCAGAAGTATCTGACTGCAGTCCTATACATGTCTACTTTGGAAGTAAGTCCCATTGGGTGCACAATGGTTATGTTCTACCTCTGCTTTTGGTACACCCCTGAAAACCAGTTGCTGAGAATCACAAGTGTGGTTAGAGTGCTGTTGTGCTCAGTTCCTGCTTGTGTGTTTCCAACAAGCATCTGATTGGTCACTGTGAGAACAGGATGCTGGACCACGTGGGCCATTGGCCTCATGATCCAGAATAATCTTATGTTCATATGTTATTTTTTTCTGCCTGCCCTAGATTCTTTTCTCCTCTTCATTGTCTTGGCATTTAAGCCTTATCTTTCTTTAAACTCAATTTCATGTTGTAAGCTACCTTCTTGAATGTGATGGCGCGTTAATCTAGGTGTAAGCCCCACTGAATTCACTAGGGCTTACTTCTAAGTAGACATGGTTAGGATCGTGCTGCTTGCCTGCAATCCTGTGCACACTTACTTGAGTTTAAGTCCTACTGAGCTCACTGGGGTTTGCATGTCTGAATAAACATGCATTGGCTAGCACTCTTAGAATGTCTGTAAGTTACACTTAGCCATTCTTCACTGGCCCTGTACATAAATTACCAGGTAATATTTTCAGCTCCCTAGGTAAAGAAGTTATTTTCAAATTATGACGAGTTGGCATAAACTTCAAACCCCTTTCAAGATCTGTAATAGTGTCAACTTTCTATTTTTTTCTGTCTTCTTTGTTTTTGCGAGTCTTACGATGGCAGCATAAGGAATCTTCTGAAATCATCTACTTTCTAAAGCATTGAAAAAAATGAAGCTAGGATGCCATCTTGTGGATCTGGTGACATAGTTTAGCACAGTCCTTTCTTTAAGGCTTTTGCTGTCAAATATCTTCAGTGACATTTCCCCCCCCCCCTTAACTCTCAAAACTGCCTGTCATTACGCTATGTTTAGTTACAGCAATTAATCACAAAGAAATTGTCAGTTACCAAGAGAATAAGTTTCCTGTAGGATATGAATTGTGACAATGTGGTAATCTTCCCCTTCGTAATAATTTTGTCGAGCTGCCCGTCTAGTTCTGTTTTAATGTAATCTCTAGTCCAAAGGGCCATCTTTTGTAACCTGTTAGGCTATACCTTACTAGGAAGGTATGCGGGTATTTATTCAGATGCATTCCTGCTGAAGTTTGTCTCTTCTTCTTCCCCAGTGCAATTTTGCCCTGTTTATACTTTTATTGTCTCTCTTCATTTACAGTCACTCTTTCCCATATCACACAGCTGGTCCTCAGTCACAACAAGCTGACAAGTAAGTACATTTCTATTCCTAAGTATTTTATTTCTTGCCTAAGCACAAATGAACTTGTCTACTGATTCCTTAGATTGCAAGGCCAGTGGCTGTGGTTCATTTTGGGAGAGGGCTGCCGTACGGTCAAGTGGTGCTTCTTGTCCTTCTAGAACCAGCTGCCAAGTCCCTGGTCAAAATTCTGGGCCAAATATATGAAGGGCCAACATATGAAGTGTTATGGTCAATGCATAGTGTGGTTCCCCCCCCCTTTAAATGCGGGTCTGGGTGAGAGGGTTGCTGGTTGTCACCAGCTTGTCTGGATGAAGGATGGAGAGGGTTGGTGTGTGTGCATCAAACTAACCTTCCTCCGAAGCAAACATTAGATGTAAATCTATCTGCTGTTGCCTCTGACCCTGCTAACTACTGGCCCCCAAAAGGAAATATGGCCCTTGGGCTGAAAGGTAATCGCCACCCCTGCCATAACATTCTGTTTTAAGATGGTGAACCTTCTGAGAGGTCTGCTCCACTTCCCTGGTGGGGCGGTTTTGCAGACTGGCATCTGAGCCCCCCAGTGACCCAGATTGGGGGCAGAGGGATGCCGCCCACGTCACCGAGAGTCCTGCCGCGTCACACGCCCCCTGGTCGACCAGTCGGGCAGACAGGGGGCGTGGCCACATGAAATTTAAACCATGGCGCGGCCGGGGGGTGGCCTCCTTCATCTTAAGAACCTTCTGAGAGCTCTTATTGGAACTCCCTGTAGCATTGATAGGGATAGAGCTTTCTCATTAGTCACATCACAGCCAATGTTGGCCCACCATGCCTCATTTGCCACTTCTACCCTCTTTTAGAAAATTTGTGGAAACTTTTCTCTGTGGGATGGCTTCCTCCCCCCCAAAATTGATTGAGTTTCCTTGATCTTGAGTTTACACCCACACTTCATCGGAATGATCCTATACCATAAAACTCTACTCCTATATATTATAACAGCTGGTCAGAATCTTGTATGCACATCCTAGGGAAGCTCTCAGAAAACTCATAAAATACATCTTTTTTTGGAAACTCTGGGAACAACTAAATATTGTTAAGTTAGCAGCTATGTTTAAAGAGAGAGATTGAAAGTTATCAGAGGTTGGAGTTCAGTTACTCCATATATGAAGGAAGAACTGGGAATTTTCGAGACAAGGAATAAATGGTATGTATTTATAGGCTCAAATAATTCTTCTATGAATGGAGAGCAAGCAGAGTCACTTTTTAGAAGGAAGAATAAGAAGTCAGTCATCATTTTTTTAAAAAATCCATTTATTTGTTTAAGAAATTGTATTAAATTTTAAAAGATACTTTGTACCCTATTTTACATCTATGTTACTTATTTTTAACATATAGATCAATATTTGCACTGTAAATTATAATGTATAATGAAAATTTACAAATAAAGGGGTTTTTTTAAACAAAAAATATAACCAACATAAAACAAATCAGGCTAAAGCAAACCATGTTAAGAGTTACTATGAAAGTACTGCTGAAATAGGTCTTAATAATGCGGTAGGCAGTGAACTAAAGTAGTGCTAATACAATTTTTTAATGCAGTTTTTTTTAAAAAAAAAATGTATTTGTATTTAATTTTAAATTGTGGTTTGGAAACTTCTACCCCTTGTAAGGCACCAAGCAAATTGCTGGAGGTTGGGGTAGAGGTTGAATAAATAAAAATAAATGCCTATTCCCTACCAACCTCTCCTAAAAGACTGAATCTCACTTTTATTATTTGTCACTTTGGACACTCTTGACCTAATCCCTTAAAAAGATACAATTAATTGTCTGAGTAGATAGTCCTCAAAATGACTTGGAGAAAACAGTGTCGATGACACTTGATATGCCCCACTAAGGTCATATTAGCATCTCTTACTGGTTTTCTGGCATATAAATGAGTGTGCCTGCTTTGCTGTTCTGTTGTTTATAGTAAATATGTCCATTTTCTAAGGTAATAAATATGCATGAATGGTGTCCAGTATTTTCCAGTTAGTAAGTTGTATCCAATGCAAGTTACCCTTGGAGTAGACCCACTGAAATCAGTGGGCCTGCCTAACATAGGGACGTGCATTTCAAATGGGTCTACTCTAACTTAGTTGGATACAATTCAGTGTTTCATCCGTCACCCTGCCAAAAACGGGCAGCCCTACATCATTACAGTAAGTCATGATGTCCTGCTTTCATTCTTTTGCTTTCACATCTCCATTTTTTATACATTTTTCTTAGCATGCTTTTCATCTTTCTATCAATAAATCTGCCACGTGCAGGCACACCAGTGTCTGCCTCATCCACAGATCAGCAAAGGAGAATAGGCTTCCATGCATCTGTCATTGGAAAAATATGCATGATTTCAAGCCATTAAGACAAAAAGAGAAGGAGGCAGCAGCAAAGGGGGGTCGCTATAGATTTTAAATGCAAATTCTTCAAATAAGGTTCGGTTTCCTTAAACCTTGGCTTCCTTATCTGCCATACTATAAGGCTTTTCTGGAGATTTTAGGAGCTGTTGCACATTGAATTATATATCTTTCTGGATATCTGTGGCAATCAACCATGAAATTTGAGGAATTGTTTCAACTAGTTTCTACTTGACTAATAATAGTGCTTTCAGAAAAAAGAGAGAAAATTAACTCTTGCCTAGATAGGATGGATTGGATCCAATCCAAGGTGAGCACCATGAAAAGGCTATGAATGAGAGCCTGAAGCAACAGTTAACAAACTTACCAAGCAAAGCAAGTAAGCTCATATATTTTTGTTGAGAGGATAATGCAAAGAGGGGAATGTTCTACATCTTGCC
The DNA here is from genome assembly GCF_951804945.1 of Podarcis cretensis. NCBI lineage: Eukaryota > Metazoa > Chordata > Lepidosauria > Squamata > Lacertidae > Podarcis > Podarcis cretensis. The sequence continues at coordinate 25,477,111 of NC_137181.1, forward strand.
TGGGAGCAAGTCCTGCTTACCTCTGAGTAGACATGTAAGGGTTTCACTGGGTTCCCAAAGTCTGGAGACATCTCAGCAAGGTTTTGGAGGCCCTTTAGATATTACTACTGACAATTATGGTTCATTTAAAATTTTTCATTTATTGCATTTATATCCCTCCTCAAAATTGCATAAATGGTTCTCCCCCCTCAATTTTTTCATAACAACATCCTGCAAGATAGGTTTGAGTTGAGAGTAAGCTATACCAAGGTGCAAATCTTGGCTAAGGGATTCAGTCCTGGTCTGACATGCTATCCTTTGCACCACGCTTGCATTAAGTGTGGTCAGGAATGACAACTGCAGCAGCTCCCTGCTCAGTCCAACAGTTAGCTGCGGAGGTAAGCCAAACAGACTAGGAAAGGCTGGCAGGCTGGCCTTGAAGAGAGACTCTTGACTCAGCTGGTGGATAAACACATAGTGGGTGGCCCATTTAGAGGGGATTCCAAGCAGGGAGGGAGCAAGGATGGAGGCGTACCAGAAGAAGAATAGAGCGAAGATCTAGGCTCAGAGCAAGTCTTGTCACAATAGGAGGAAGAAAAAGGCAGAAGTTCTGGGGCTAGACACCCTAGTAGTGAGCCAAGAGGGCAAGGGGCAACTGAGGGAAAGGAGAGACTATTTACACACTTGATGGTGGAGGGATTATTGGGGAAACAAGGCAGATTACCGTATTTTTCGCACCATAGGACGCACCGGACAATAGGACGCACCTTGTTTTAGAGGGGGGGAGAACAAGAAAAAAAAATTCTCCCCCTCTCTGCCCAGGGCCCTTCAGCGAAGCGGCAGGAGGCGCTGCGCAGAGAGGGGGAGAATTTCCCCCCTCTTGTTTTCCCGCTCTAAAACAAGGTGCCGTTTAGGCGGCTACCTTGAAAGCCTGGAGAGCGAGAGGGGTCGGTGTGCACCGACCCCTCTCGCTCTCCAGGCTTCAGGTTCCATTTGACCTGCTCTTTGGGGCTAGCGGGGGAAGCCCACCACCAGCCCCAAAGAGCAGGTCAGGGAGCAGCGGAAAGGCTCAGTGGAGAGGCTGCTGCCATAGTCGCGTGTCACCTCTCCAGCTGGGAGAGGGTTGCGGGGCTATGGCGTCTTCGCTCCATAGGACGCACACACATTTCCCCTTCATTTTTGAAGGGCAAAAAGTGTGTCCTATAGAGCGAAAAATATGGTAAATAAACAGATCTCAGAGGATGTGAAGGGCTCTAAACTAATCTGAGTAGAGATCTCACCAGGTTTTTTCCAAAGGAAAGTGAACCCCTTGGGTCTCTGAAGACCACTGGGATCCATAGGGGGAGAGCTCTTATTGGGAACTCTAGAAAGGCCAAGGATATTGGTAGTGTTGTAGCACTTTTCAATCACTTCCCACTTTTCCTTGTTCCTCTAGCTGCTGGAAAGAGTTTTCTGAAGATCACTGCTTAGCACAGTGGTGGGGAACCTGCTACTCTCCAGATGTTGGCCTCTAGCTCCCATCAGACTCCTCTAGCATAACCAGTGGCCAGGGGTGATGAGAGCTGTAGCTCAGCAACATCTGGAGGGCCACATGTTCACCCACTGGCTGAGCCACATACATGTTTTGTTTTGCTTCCCTTCAGCTTTCTCCATTAGAATTCTGGACCATCAAGGTTCTATTTTCCTTCTTTTAAACTGTCCTCTATCCAGTAATGACCACCAATATCTTTTGTCAGAGTTCAGCAGTTTTCAAGTTACTCAATGATAATCTGCTCCAGCTTTCAATTGGACTAGGAATGGGTCGTCCTGGTTTCTGGAGGTATGCAGAAGGCCTCTGCCACTTCCCTTTCTTCTCTTCTCACCAGACAATTCACTAATAAATATATCTGTTTCTTCGTTATTGCCACTCTATCTGTTTCTTGTTAGGAATGACTCTTTAGTTTGCAACTTGTGGGAGTTCAAGGTTGTCATAAACTACCTAGCATATTACTTTCAACCTGATTGCAAATACTTTTGAGAGGTCACTTTTTGGACCTAATTTATGTGAAAAATTGCTGGTGTTGATGCACATGACATTTTCAGAAGGTTAGTTATTTTTGTTTCTCTCTTTTTTAAGTAGTGCTGTTCGTGAAGTGATTTTTATTTTTTTTTAAGACAGAAGCATTGTCTGACTTGTCCAGTGGAGGTCACTATTGAGATTATTATTATTTCTTTAAAAGCCTCTTTGTGAAACTTCAGGAAACTTGTGACAGTATGCAGGAGTTTATTATTGAATGCTTTTTTGTGAGTTATAAGACAACTTGCAGTTCCATCTTTGATAGACCCTAATTCTATAACCATACCTGTTCTAGGATTTTGCTGGCTTTATTCTGCTCTCCATCTTCAGATGTTAAGAGCAAGTACTTGTTGGCCAGTTGCGCAGTCTGTTCCACAGTTGTCTGGTTGTTTGCATTAACATCACAGGTGGGGAATCTGGTTCAGAAGGAAGAAGTGGATCCCGGCATTTGAGCAAAACAGGGGAATCTGTGGCTGTTATTGGACTCAGATCAGCCCCAGCCAGCATGGCCAATGATCAGGGAGGATGGGAGTTGTAGTCCAACATCTGGAAGGCTGCAAGTTCCCCATCCCTGATCTATACAATTTCCCCTTTCAGAATTTAGAAACACATATTTGAAAGAGATTGCGGGTAGAGAGAACAAAGAGGATCATTTTCAGTGGCCACACTCAAACTTTGGAATTTCCTCTCTAGGGACATTTGTCTCATCCCTTCCGTGATGGCATCCTGTTGAGGGAGAAAGTTTCTCTCTCTCTTTTTAAAGCTGCATTTCATTTGACTGGAATGAATATTTTCTTAAGGAGTGCTGCCTTTCCTTCTGGGGTTGTTCATCTATTGATTTTTGGTGTGTGATTTTTATGGTATATTTACTTTTTGATGAATTTTCTTTTTTTTTAGAAGCCACCTTGAGCAAGCATTGTGCTGGGAATTCAGGATATCAATACTATAAATAAATAGAAGCGGTTACTTAAGTAAAAGTCAGCTGAAGATTTGTATGTAAGCAGCTCAGATTTTAAACGGCAGTCTCACGCCTGCCCTTCGCAGCTATGTTTAACATGGAGGTATTGAAAACCTTTATACGTTTCAGTTTGCTGTCCAGAATTAGAAATAGCAATGGTCAAACTGCCTGTATTTACTCTGGAGCCACAGTAAAGCAATATGCACGTTGAGAGATATTGCTTTGCATTGTTCCAAGTTAAGTCCCTGGCATCGCCAGTTGAAAGGATCAGTTATGGGGTGATGAAAAACACTTTAGCCTAAGGCTCTGCAGAGCTGCAGCCTTTCTAGGCTAAATTAGCCTACTAGGCTAAATGGTCTGAACTTGTATAAGAAAGCTTCCTATGTTACAGCAATCCTGGGCAGGCCAGGACTTTAGCTGGAAAATATATGATGCATTGGTCTTGCTTCAGCTAGGAAGGTCTGGGTGAGATCAGTCCTGAATGGGATGTTGAGAGCTGTCTTGCAGAGCATACACTAGTTTGAACACAATCAAAATTAATCTAAACATCTTCAGGCAAACAAAAGCCATAGGACTTCCAAACCTAAACAATAAATAAAAATGCTTGTTCAATATGAAGGCTTACAACTTTAATCCATTTCCCCTCATGCGAATCCTCCCAAGTTAAATGCTTAGATGGTTAAGACAGCTGAAATTTCAATCAAACCCATTCTCAATTATATGAAAATAGAGGCTGGCAATATCTTTGTACAATACCTGTGTCAAGCCATCTTTCATTCGTTAAACTAAAAAAATGTCCTTTTTTCTGAAGCTTAGAGTAAAATCAATAACCATCTTTTAGTCAGACTGCATGCTGAAGGGATTTAGAAAATATATAATCTTGTTGGGGGGGGAGCACATCACTATGTAAACTGAACATTGGGAAAAGGTTTAATATGAATTTAATTTTGACATTCCAGGTTAATCTGCACACATTGCCTTCTTGTTGCTCAAACCATAACTCCCGCCCCCCCTTGAACTGGTCCCAGGAAGATGCAGAAATCTTATTAACTAATGATGGGGAGGTTAGTAGATTTCACAGGTGGTTGAGGGGGTGGTGACAAAACTATATCTAGGACACAGCTTCATATGCCTGAGATAAGGACAGGGGGTATGTATCAGAACAGTAAGGAAATAAATGGTAAAAAAACTGATTGTCATCAAAGGGGTTATCTAAGACTTTAAAAGCTTAACAATGCAAACTCCCATCATCACTGGCCATAGGCCATGCCGGCTGGGGCTAGTGGGAGTTGTATTCCAGCGACAGCTGAAGATGTTGAATACCCCTGCTGCAGCTCTAATCCAGGATGCATTCAGATCTTCAGTTATTTTCCAGAAGATGCAGCCTTTATTTGAAAGACTTTGTCATAAAATGTTGTCACTTGCACCAAAGTGGCTTGGGGAGGAACGTTCCATTCAGCACAGAGTCTGCATAAGTTAGCTTTAATTCACATTTAGCATCATTTGTCCTCTTAAATTGCACTGATTTAGTGAGGAGAGTAAAATAATCTCTCATCCTGTCAAAACGGCCGGTACCCACAGAACAGGGTTTAATTGCATTAGGGAGCTGCATCGTGTCTGCCTGTGTGCAGTTTGGGGATGTGGGATTGCTGGGGGATACGTTGCTCAAATCCTTTTGCTTGCTTTCCCTGTGTTCATAGTGCACACTGTTCACGCAGCTTTTCCCTGAGGATTGGTCCATCTACGTGGACATACACTTCTCTCTACTAGTCAGAGGGGTAACTTCTAGGGGGGCAGCCTGCTGTAGTCACTTAGGCTTCTGTACAATCTAGAACCCTGCACAGTCGGCATAGACAATGGATGGAAATTGTATTTAACCACCATGAGGTGGGCCGCAGATTCACCATCCCAATACAGTGGATGCCCGGGTTGTGAATGTGATCCGTGCAGGAGGCACGTTTGCAACCCGCAACGTCGCGTCTGTGCACACGCGGGTTGCGATTCCATGCAAAAGCGCAATTTAGTGTTTTTGTGTATGCGCGAGCGCCGAAACACTGAAAGTAACCCGTTCCGGTACTTCCAGGTTTTGGCACGTCCATAACCCGAAAACACGCAACCTGAAGTGTCTGTAACCCGAGGTATGACTGTATATAACTATGGGGGATGTTTCAAAATTGCTTCAGTATTGAATGAAGGTGTTGTCATCTGTCTCCAGAGACAATAGAGTGCGCCTCCAGGGGTGAAGTCAGGCTGCTGCATTAGCAGCATCTAAGTGACCCCCCTGGGGTGCAGGCCTAGGCAGAAGGCAGTTTCTGCACATACTGTAGAAGAAAGTGAGGGGCAGGTGGGGCTCATCAACCTGGGAAGGTAACCCATCTAACAGAAGAAAAACTTCAGTCTTAGACCTCTGCTGCCTTGCAGGATATCTTCAGGAGAAAAAAAGTCTAAGGTGCAAATCCTACACAAATACAGAGTGGAGTCCCTAAGACCAGTGGGGGGTGCAGGGGGGGCCGGCCGCGCCGGGCGCAACATTTTTTGGGGGGGGGCGGGCTCACACTCTCAGCTCTCTGCCCCTACCTGGCTCACTCACTCTCTCTCACTGCTGTGCGGATCCGATCCGAGCCGCCGGGTCGCCGCCCACTGTGGAGGGGGGGTGCCAGGCGTGCGGGTTAGGGGGCGCAAATTACTTGCCTTGCCCCAGGTGCTGACAACCCATGCTACGCCACTGCCTAAGACAGTTGGATGGCACCTTGTACAGTGGTACCTCGGGTTACATACGCTTCAGGTTACAGACTCCACTAACCCAGAAATATTACCTCGGGTTAAGAACTTTGCTTCAGGATGAGAACAGAAATCGTGCTCCAGCGGCGCAGCAGCAGCGGGAGTCCCCATTAGCTAAACTGGTGCTTCATGTTAAGAACAGTTTCAGGTTAAGAACAGACCTGCGGAACGAATTAAGTACTTAACCCAAGGTACCACTGTACACCTCCTTCCGTCAGCCAAGCTGGTGCCAAACATATTGCTTTGTTTTCCTTTGGGCCACATCCGCAAGGCCGGGGTGTGTGCGTCTTGTCACCTGGGCAGCCCAGGCCCTTCAGACACACTGAAGGAAGTAATCTAGATTCAGGCAGGTAGCCGTGTTGGTCTGATGCAGTTGAAATAAAAAATTTAAAAATAGTCCAGTTTGTTCTAGGTATAAGCTTTCATGTGCATGCACACTTCTTCAGATACACTGTATTTGAAGAAGTGTGTATGCACACGAAAGCTTAAGCTGTACGTAGAACAAACTTAATTGGTCTCTAAGGTGCTACTGGACTATTTTTTAATTTTTAATTTTGAAGGAAGCAATGAGAAGAAAAACCTAGGAAATGAAGGGCTCATACTCTACCGTGTAAATATTTGTTTCATTGGGTTTAATGGGATGGGGAGAGATGCCTATGCTATGAGATATTCCCTAGATGACAGTTTTGCAAATTATTTGGATGTATATGTTGTTCAATCTGCTACCTACATTGCTGTTAGACATCCAGATCCATTATCCAGATAATCTGAAACACAAGGATGCAAACCAATTATTTCTATAGACTTCATTGTGTCTGAATGGACATAAATTTTAGGAATTCAGTTTAACTGGAATATGGATCATGTTGAAATTGTGTCCTCGGGTGATAATACAGTGGAAAGCTTGAATGGATACAATCCCCCAAAACATGTAAACATTATTTGCTTGCTTAGATTTTGCCTTAATAGCTCAACATGAAAATTAAACCCATAGAGAGTCTTAATCTTTATCTGAGTAGTAGTATTCATATCATGCAACTGTATTTTTTTTCATATTTCTAGGTAGTATCAACACATTGATCTGTTGCTAATCTGATGTAACCTTGTGTGTGTGTGTGTGTGTGTGTGTGTGTATTGATCACAGCACTTACCTCTTGGGACGCATATAAAAAAATGGCCCGGCTGAACATTTCATTATTTAAAGTTGAGCTTTAATTGTTACAATTTAACTGAATTTTAAATGAATGTCTACTTGGGATAATAGGTTATTTAAACAGCAATCCAAATGGGCTATTTTATTTGGAATGCATTTTTGCTTCAATTTTGTTCGTGATGGAGCCAAATAAAAATGTTATTTAGGGCATCCATATGATCAATTTATAGCATATAGATGTGCGCTTGTTGTTGTTCCCTGTGGGAATCCAGGTGTCTTTTGAGACTGTGTTTTTGATGCAAGAATACCCACGCTCAGTCTGCAGATTTACATCATTTTCCTTCCAGTTTGCCTGCCCATCAATGACAATTGTTAATGGTGTATGGCTTTGCAATTGACACAGGCAGCAATTGGATAGTAAACATATCTTCACTGCCCCATAAGAAGGGACAAAATGGTATTCAGAATGTTCCAAGATTTTTCATCCGTCATTCAAAGAAGGAAAATGGGGTTTCTAATTCTTGCTTGGGAATGTGTGGACACTACCTGGTGGTGAAGTAGTGATGGCCACCGACTTGGAGGACCGCGGAAGAGGAATTTGGCAAATTCATGGAGGATAAGACCATCAATGGCTGCTAGCCATGATAGTTATGTTGTGCTTCCACTCTACACCAGTTTTGTGGAATCACAAGAAGGGAGGGTGCTCCTTCGTTCAAGGCTTCCCATAGGCCATTGTGATGGGCCATTGGCTTGATCCAAAGACTCTTCCTATGTTAGTATGATGAATCCAGGGCACAACTTTCTAGGAAAATTGTTACCTGCACAAAAAGCAGCAAGCTATGCACAGCACATGTATCTTGGAGTACCCGCACCAGGGACCCCCCAGCCTGACAGAGCTCCCTTGCATGTGTCTCCCTCTGAGACAAAGGTGTAACTTCAGCAAGCTTGCTTGATTGCCATGCAATGCATGAAGGTGGCACAGGGTGCAACTAGCTAAGCCTTACAGTGGTCAGGGCATTATGGTTTCAATATTTTGAACAATTAGTAGTTTCATAAATTTTATTTTTTAAAAAAATAAATAAATAACATTTTTCTTCTGACCTCTGATGGTCCCTTCCCTCCACTGCATCACTTAACATTCCTTCTGCCAGGTTGCAGATATGTGCATATTTAGTTACATACAAACATGGGGTATGATGTAATGGATGCCCTTGTGTCTGTGGGAGGGATTTTGATCCCCAACACCCTCCAAAAGTGTGTTCCTTGAAGTTTGGGGGTACTTCACATCAGGGTGGAAGATGGCATGGGGGTGGGCTGCACAGGGAGGGAGGACTTGGCAAAAATCACCTCCCATCCTCTCCCATCAGTGAAGGCACTTACTGGATCAAGAACCCTTCCGTTACTAGAAGGGTGCCAGTTGGATCCCATTCATAAGAGTGGTTATTTCTAGGTGAAGCAAAGGTCCTATTTAGTCCAGTCATTCTCTTGCCCAATGGTCTGCAAGGTGTCTTTGGGAAAACAGGCCAGTAGCAGCCAACCCTTGTTATCTGTCCCCATCATCTTGTAACCAGCGGTATGCTACTGCCTTTTTAATAAATGTCTGCCAATGAATATTAGATAAGTTGTCATGCATGAATTTTCTGAACCTTGTTAAAGAAAGTATTTCTGGTCCATAAATAGAAGGGTGGCATGTTTCATGCTGTTGTTGGTTTTCTGAGGGACTTGTGCTTCTCTTTACAGCTGTGCCTGCAAACATTGCAGACCTCCGGAATTTAGAAGTGCTCAACTTTTTCAACAATCAGATCGAGGAGCTGCCAATTCAGATTAGCAGCCTTCAGAAGCTGAAGCACTTGAACCTGGGGTGCGTATCCGTCCTGATCAGTTGCTTGGATGCTCCATAAGACAGGCATGGGCCAAATGTGGCCCTCCAGGGCTTTCAACCCAGCCCTTTCCCCATCTCTCAGTGGCCCTTCTTCACTTCTCCGGTGGGTTTGCCTGGCTAGAATGAGTTCTTGAACTCTTTTGATGCCTCTTGGTTGCCTGGATTTAGAGGAGAGGGAGACACATACCGTATTTTTCTGTGTATAACTTGTATAAGACCCCCCCTATTTTTAGGGACTCCAACTTAAGAAAATGGGGGGGGGGAGATTTCCCAGAGTTGTTGAGCTTTTTTTGCAGAGGTTTGTCAGTTGTTTTTTTGGGGGGGTGGCAGGTCTGAGTTGTTGAGCTTTTTTTATGGGGGGGGGGTTCCTGAAACTCACCAGTTGTCTGTTCCCTCACTGGCACCAATCACCCACCCAGCAGGGGGTGGCCAAAAATTGCTCACCCGAAAAAGCCACCTATCATGTGTCCACTCACCAGCGAAAGCCACCAATTGCCGCAGTGACAGCAAATCAACACCAACCCTTTTCACAGCCACCAATGACACAAACAATAGCCGCTGACAGTCTCTGGCTAGCTAAATCAACCAATCACATGTCACCAATATGCACTGGCTGTGTATAAGACATTTTTTAACTTAATTTTTAAAGGGAAAAACCCTCATCTTATACGCGGGGAAGTATGGTATTTGTACAGAAACTAGCCAGTTGTACAAAGGCAAAATTCTCAGAATGGTTTACCAGTCGACCTCTCTTCCCAGGGAACTGTTTACTGAGCCTTCATCCTGATTTGTTTGCAGAGATATTAGATGACACTGGTTATTTAAGCAGCATTCATTCTGATTTGTTTGCTGGGAGGTGAGATGGTGTTGCACTAAAGAAAGCGTTGCCCTACACTTTCCAGTGCATTTCTCCATCACTTCCTTTATTGAAAAAAAGGCAAATGTTTTGGAGAAGCAGATCTGTTGCACAAGATCTTCCAATCACCCTAATTGCGCAACCTGAATTTCCCAGTATGTGATTGAATCCCACCCAAAATAACAACAGTCTGGAAACACCCTTTCTCTTTTTAAAGGACATTTCCTTAGCCATTGTGAGTTTTTAATGTGGCTGTTTTTGTTTCTTTGTGTTATTGGTGGGTTTTTCCTTTTTTTATGGGCTTTTAGATTATGTTATTGTTGGTGTGTCACCTTATGCAGCATCCAAAGCAAATGTTCAAGAGAGAATGTGGTCAGTAACGTCTAAAATGGCTTAACAGAGAGAAACAAGCGATACAGGCAACTCCTCATTTATGTGGGAGTCATGTTCCAAGGCACTGCACGTTTAAGTGAAATCATGTATATTGGGAATGCCTCTGAAAAAGCCTGCAAACATCCTCCCAACCTCCTTGCTCAAACTCCAACTCTTAACAGGCCTCAAAGGTCGGTGCAAGAGCTCCTGGGATTGCACTTGCAAAGGCTTGTGGGACTGCTCAGCGCTGTTTCTGCAGCATTTTTGCGCTCTTTTCTGCCTGTTTCCCCCCCCCTTTTTATGCCACTTCTGGGTTTGCAGTGATGTGCGTGTGTGCAGTCGTGTGTTCCTTGAACACATGTAAATGAGCCGTTGCCTGAATATACTAAATAAAATAACATGTTTGCTTTCATATCCCAAATAATACCTTACACATCCTTCTCTTAACATTAGGATGAACAGGCTTAACTCCTTGCCACGAGGATTTGGCTCCTTGCCAGCTCTGGAGGTTCTTGATTTGACTTACAATAACTTAAACGAAAATTCGCTTCCCGGAAACTTCTTCTATCTAAGTAAGAAACCATTTTTAATTTTTTTTTTTTAAATGTGTTAAATCATCCTGAAAAGTTGCTTTGCTTTCTGCAGGTAAAATTTATTTGAGGGAGGCTGAACTCTAAAAAAAGAATATTAGAGGTATATGCCTCCTTCTATGAGCCGCCTTGAATATTTCTGCATAGCTCGACAATCTGTACCTTTTGATCTACAGTCACCTGATCTCGGTGGGAGTAAGTGGACGGCTAGGAGTGTTGTATGAGCTACCGCCTTGGTCATATTTTCTTGAATTTTATTCCATTTCGTACTGAGCTAAAACTTCAGCAAATGCAGCACCCGCCTGGGACAGTTAAGAAGGTCACCAAGCGAGAGGAGAAATGCAAGCCACCACGTTATAATCTGTATTCCATGAACAATTATTTATCAGCCCTGGGTTCAGCTTGCAGTGCTTTTGGCAAATAAAAGGCTTTGTGGCTGCTGGTGCCTGCCCTAGACCAGCTAGGCCAGTTAATTCCCCCCCCCCCTTCTACCTGGCACGATGCCTGCAGCAAATAAGTGATCCATCCTTTCTTTTTAATCCAGGGGTAGCCCTCCAGATGTTGTTGGGCTCCAACTCCCATCAGACCCAGCCAACACGGTCAAAAGTCAGGGTTGATGGGAGTTGTAGTTGAACAGCTTCTGGACGGCAACCTGTTGTCTGTCCCTGTTTTAATCCCTCTCATGAGACTCTGACGTGCCACACTGGAGCAGAGGTTGGCAGAGGTGCCAGCCTGAATAAAATATTGGGGGGCAGGCAAGGCCCAACCTGCATAATCGATCACATGATGCAGCTCACACACCATTTGAATGACAATGCTCATCAACTTTAGGGGGACCAGTCCCCTCGGCCCCTAGAAATTTGCTCCTATGGGGTAGGCAACATCTGGCCCCCTGGGGCAAATTTGACCCACCGGGCCATTTCCCCTAAACCACGGTCACCTTCTCCACATCATAAGTGACACCAGCTGTGGGGCAGGTAGAGGCACATCTAGATTGGCAGAAAACAGGATTAAACATTGGCATCAGCTGCTGTGCAGGGAGCTCACCCCACACCTGCTCCATGGGGCCAACTACCCCCCCCCCCCGATTAACATTAGCCCACAGTGGGGAGATAAATATTTGGCCCATCAGGTCGAAAAGGTTCCCTACCCCTGACACTAGACCTATTGACATTAATGGCCTCTGTGGCATACATGTTTGATCTACAACTGAGTAGTCGGAGCGATGCAATTTTGGTCCAGCTTTGGAAGTTGTGTCTCCATCAGAAGCATCTTTCCATGGTGAAATGGCTGATTTTCCTTCTGTGTTGGGATGGGTGTGGTGTGTTCTAAGCCATCTGGGAGCCATGAAAAGGTAGTTAACTAAAATGAAACCAATTTATCCTTTTACCCCCATCCCCCCCCCCAAATTTGCTATCATTTCTTGAAAGGAATAAAGCAGGAATAGCCAAAGCTCACTGGTCCAGGTATCTGCTTTCTTTGCAGAAGGTCCCAGGTACAATCCTCTGCTTCTCTCGGTAGGACTGAGAAATGATTCTCTGCCTGAAAACAGGAAAGTAGCTTCGAATCAATATAGGCAGTCCTGAGCTTGGAGGACCCAATGGTTTATGTTGGTATAAGGCAGCTTCTTAGGTTCCAGATCTGTACAAAATAAATTCTTGTATTTGCTGTATTTGTACTCCAGCCTGATCTAAAATGACTTCTCAGCTATTTTCTGCAGACATCTAAGAGAGGCAGAGGGTGAAGCCTATCGGGAGCTTCTGAGGGCGGGTTGTAGATGCAAATTTCTATAATGACTAGGAATTGGAAGTTAATAAGCTGTGATGGCTTCTGTCCTGGCAGACTCCTATTGAAACGGTGTGCCGTGGCCTGCCAGAGCCTAATGTTACAGGAATTGTTAATTGTGTCAGTCCTTTTGGATATAGATGTTTTCCTGAGCGGACCCAACAGTACAATAAGCCAGTAAATCTAAGTTTGACCTGCTTGTTATTATAGTGAGCCTTGGGTATGTCAAAGGCTTTTCACCAAGTCAGGGTTATTAATCAAAGCTGACACTTTTTTATTGATCAGGCCTCAAATGGTTTGGGTTGTATGCCACCCTGTTTATATATTGCTGTTTAATTTGCAGCCACCCTGCGTGCACTCTATCTAAGTGACAACGATTTTGAAATCCTGCCACCAGATATTGGGAAGCTCACAAAGTTGCAGATAGTAAGTAATTTATCTAAATTCTTGGAAAAAAAATCAATTCGCTTTTGCGGCCCTTGTAAGAGTAGAATCAAGTCAATTTGCAGGGGAGCGGTGGGGGCTTTGAAGAAACGGGCCTCCTATTCTTGGCGTTGCCTATTGTTAATCAGCAGACACTTGTAACTAAATTGGGGGAACTGAATGTTTAGGGTGGGGTGAAGTGTCAGAAAGAAAGAAAGAAAGAAAGAAAGAAAGGACTTTGCAGTGTAAAATATTTATTTATGGCTGATTTTGACATAAACATCTGCTTCCTTTCAACTGAGAATTGTTCTGACAACACTTTGTGCCTGTCTGTGTCTCTCCCACTCAACCACTCTCTCTCTCTCTCTCTTTCCTTAAAGCTTAGCCTTAGGGATAATGACCTGATATCCCTCCCTAAAGAAATTGGTGAACTCACTCAGCTTAAAGAACTTCATATCCAGGGCAACCGCCTTACAGTTCTGCCTCCTGAGCTAGGTAAGACTTGAGCATTGCTGCTGTGAGAATGCCTGAAAGCCTACTTGAACACAGCCCTTCATTTTGGTAACCAAACTTGGCCATTAGCATCTTTAAAACATGTTCATTGCTGTTTCTGCATTTCCCCCAGCCCCTGCTAAGCACAAACTAGCAAGCCCAGCAAATACTTAAGGAACATTTCTGAGCGTGGGAGGCAAAGATTCCTGCCACAACTAAACTTAATATTGTCACACCTGGCAATAGTGGCATTTGGTATCGTATTTAATGTGTTATATATAAAGCAACATGTCAGCGTCATTTGTTTGTTTGTTTACAGTATGGCTTTTTCAAACTATTAATTCAGCATAGAATTGTAGAGTTGGAAAAGATCATGGGGGTCAGCAAGTCCAACCCCTTTGCAATGCAGAAATCTCCCACACAGGGTCCCCCATCCAATTTGAAACCATACGGGACCCTGCTTAGCTTAGCAAATGTGTCCGCAGGCTTATTGATGCACCACTAGGAGAACTAATAATAGTCTACATCATTTTGTGCTATACTCTAGGGCTGTGAATGAGTTACTCTCAGCATATGAAACCAAAGGGAAATGCTATAAGTCTTAAAACTTGGGCGGGGGGTGGGTTCTAGAAAAATAGGAATAACTGGGCCCACCCCTCCCAGTTTTTCTATTCCCCCCTCTCCCAACCTTCACATCTCTAGTTCCTTGGGTGTCTGTCTTTGACACTGTTCTCAAAATGCAGTTCCTGAGATTGTGGTAAGCAGCACTATCCATAGATAAAATTTTAGTAGGTGTTGTCTTTTTCCCCCTGAATTTAAAATGTTATGTGCTGCACTGTAAGACACATCATGATTCACCTCAACAACAGAGTTGCAACCAGTCACATAAAGTGACAGGGAACACTAAATTTCTTGCCATACATACTCTTGATTTCTCAACGACTAGAGTTGCATTTTAGAAGGTAGAGGAGGGGGAAAGCCAAAACAAAGCAGCAGATTTAATTGCAATATCAGATTAGTAATGAGTTGTTGAACGAGCGTTCTATGTATTTTGTATTGTTCAGCTTTTTATATTTTCTTTTTCTGTCTTGTGAATTGACTTCAAGCTTCCCTCCCTTTTGTATTGAGGGACTGACAAATGTAATAAGCAGTAGTGGTAATTAATAATACCCCTGGCTCTAGCTCATTCTGGGAGAGGAAATGGCAGTATTTTTAGGGGTCAAAAAAAAAGCTTTAATGTTTTCTGAGAAAAAAATGTATCCTGGGAGACATTTCAGCTCAGCTGTACCAAAGTAGTCATGGTTTATTTGGTGGAGGGGGTTGCTTGCATGCTTGTTTCTACACAAATAAATTTTGAACTGAGCAGAATTCACTGTGAACTCCTCCTCCTCCTCCTCAGTCCCCCTTGAAGCAGAGGCTGCCTGCTCTTGTGCAGCTTCCAGTCACTCCAGAAGGGCTTACAAAAGAATACTTCCCCAGTGGATTGGGTCCTGAGGCCAAGTCATCTTTCTCTTTTGGAAGCAAATCACGTGGTCTCAAAGTAATAAAAATGTAATCCTGAAAGTGTAAAGCAAAGCTGAAGAAAATCGTGGCAGGCGTGCTTTTACATATAACCTAACTGTACATTCTGTTCAGAGGGTTTATCCCTTACTTAGCCTTTAATAAAGTTGGATTCTGAGGTATTTATATCCAAATAAGAAAATAAAATTAATTTCTTTCTTCAGAATATCAGAAAGAGAGCATGTCCTCTGAGCGGAAATAGAAAAGGACACTTAAACTTTAGCCTTGGTTTCACTTACTAATTTGCAGTATTTTTATCTTGCCCGTCAATGACAAGTTCTCTTGATGGTGTACAACTTATTCTTTAACTCATAAAAAAATTAAAATCCAATATGAATGTAAAATCAAACACAGATTAAAGCATTGTTCCCTAATGCTGGGTGCCAAGTGGGCCTACTTGAGGAGGGTATTCCACAGCCAGTATGTCATGACTGAAAAGGCCTCTCTTTAACAGCCATTCACCCCACACAGGCACCAGGAGAAGGGCCTCGGAAAATGATCTTGGGATCAATGCAGGTATATGAGATTACCCTTCAGATAACGCCTGCGAAAGAAATCTATGATAATGCTTGAGGATCTTTTAAGGGCAGTGGCATGGAATGGAAGGTGGACAACAGAAAGAGGGGAGAGTATATAGATAAAATCTGATGAGAGAACAGCATGGCCACATTTAAATAAACCTTTTGTGCATGCAGCCTGGAAATATTTAATTAAGCACAGTTCTTGATTTTTGTCTGATCTGAGAAACTCTGGTTTTCTGGAATATAAAACCTTCAAACCACGTGTTATGAGTTTAAAATAGTGTGTCTTCAGAATGCCAGGACAGTCCCTTAACTCAGGGTCTGCCTGGCAAGACGCTAATGCCCTGAGGAGATAGAGTCCTGTATCGCCATTTTTGGATCAGCATTCCACAGTCACAGTGTCAAAACAATTTCCTAACTTCCTTGAGCTGCTTACTTGAAGTTTACGACTCAGTATAGCCAGCAGCCTAACACTCGGCCTTTGTTCTTCAGGCTCTCATACATGAAACACAAACCCCCTAAGTAAGGTTTCATTCTTTCCCATTTCCCAATTCAACGTACTTTTTGTTGAAGTTCTGTTAGTCCATCTGCTTCTTCTCTCGGCCTGCTCTCCCCACTCCCTTTCCACTCTTCCACTCTCCTAATTTCTGCTTTGTTTTAGCTGTTGGTCCCACTATCAGGTAGGAGCAAAGGGGAAAGGCTTGCTTGCATCCCTGCTTACTAAGCTGAGGAGTTTGAATTTGCTCAGTAGAACTTACTCAAGGGCCAAGTCAAGTCTCAACTGACGTTATCCTTACTGCTAAAGAAAAAGGGACAGACAGGTGGAGATGGAATAAAAAACACTTCCTGTTGAGTAATGATGCTTTTAGTTAAACCCTGTTAACCTTTTAATTACTTAAACATATGTTCCAGTTAGTGCAAATCTCTCTTGAAGCAAGATGAGATACTCAATTTTTTCCTTGGTGAATCAGAGGGTCATTGCAGAGTCATTCATTTCCAGTGACTTTGGCATGTAAATTTGAGTTTTGCAGGATGTAAATTCTAACACATTGCTGACCTCTATCTCTTATTCTTCTGACTCCAGTGTTAATTAGTTAATGCTAGAATGAGCATTTCCTCCCGGCAGATTTTCTCAAGGTTTTCAAGTATTTTCTACAATTATGAGATCGATTTGAAGTCATTTTGGAGATGAATGTTGATTAATGAAGGTCTCCACTTACTCAGCTTTTGAGATCCAACAATGAAAACATTTGTTCTAGAAAGTATTTAATGTACTTTTGTGTCTGTGGAGCTAAACATTCCTTTCCAAGACTCATCTTGACTTCCTTGTGTGGCCAGGCGACAATATGCTTGTGCTTTTCCTTCTTCTTTCTTTGCATCCAGATGGGGTCATCTGAATTTTCCTTGCATTGGCCAACCCACATTTGAAAGCTTTACAGTAATAGGCATCTATTCGACATTTGCCCACAATAAGCATTTCGGATGGCCGCAGACCATGTTTGTGCTTTGTTCAGGGAGCAAAGGTACCCAAATACAATGCTGTCAAGGTCCTAACACAGCCCCACACTTCATGCAAGACCTACATTGTTCTACCATACCTCTATCAATGTAATAGTTTCATGTTGGGGTGGTATCTAGGGATGATTACATATCCTGAAAAAGATGCATATTTCATTTAGTTAAATAACTTCCTCTCCTTCCATTCCTACTTCTGTGGGGGTGACTCAATATTTTGGTGCCCGAGGAAGAAAATCTAAAAGGTGTCCCTCATCCCCATGATAAGATAGGCTGAAGTTAAGTAACTAACATTTAGCTGCCCTCTCTTGGCACTGCCTCATTTGCCCGTAATGGCAAGGCCCTTCTCCACAAAAGCTGATCCCCAACCTCCTAGTGCATGATTCCCCCCCCCCTCAAATGTCCACTTTAAATGATTTTATTTTACTACTTGGTAACTCTGTTGGAAATATTATGCTTGAGGGGTGAGAAAGCCAAAGTTAAATCTATGTGTGATTTAGTCCTGGCAGTAAGCCTCTCAACCATTTCAAGATTGGAGCGTTCTGCTCTGCACTCCTCTGAATGAGATTTTTGGATCCGACTACCTACACTCTGAGCACTGTGCCATATTTTTGCAATTCGCATGAGTGGCGGCGGGCTGATCGTTCCCTTCTCCCGATGGCAAGGCTTGCAGAATTATAAGCATAAGTGAGTGCTTACGGTTGGGGGCTTTAGAGACAAGTGCCTGTAGGTGTTATGGTTTTTTTTTCTTCCAGGTAATAACATGGCAAATCCAATTTGCAATTGCCGAATAAGCCTCGAAGTAAAATATGAGCTTCATAGCAGCATTGGTCAGGGGGTTACTGCTAATCACAGCACCGGCTTGCTTCCACGGCAGCCTCTGCCTTTAAAACGGCACGTTGAACTGTGTGAATCTGTTGTTTGAGCTCACCAGCATAGATTTAGACACCCCGGCCTCTCGCTTATTAGGTTCCTCTTTGTCACAGTGCTTAATCCTACTGCCTGATCCTTGTTAGAACAGGAGCGCGGCTGAGGCCTCTACTAAAGGAGGCGGGGTGCGAGGCTGCAAGCCAGGCGCACTCAAGCATGAAGTGCTTAGGGCAATTGCTGCCTGGCTGGCAGAAGGGTGGAGTGCTGGTGCCTGCATGTTATTACGCGAGAGGAGAACAGGCCTTCAGACAGTTGACAGAAGAGGAATGACAAATGGTTCAGAGGGCCTGTCTGAGACGAGCATCCATCTTTCTCCTTTGCACATGTACCAAGGTCATTAGGCTCACCCACTTTCTCCTCCTGGGCTACATTAAGGGTCATGTAGTGCAGTGGTTAAGTGCGGTAGGCTCATAATCTGGTGGACCAGGTTCGCTTCCCCGCTCCTCCACATGCAGCTGCTGGGTGACCTTGGGCTAGTCACACTTCCTTGAAGTCTCTCAGCCCCACTCACCTCACAGAGTGTTTTTTTGTGGGGGAGGAAGGGAAAGGAGAATGTTAGCCACTTTGAGACTCCTTCAGGTAATGATAAAGTGGGATATCAAATCCAAACTCCTCTTCTTCATGTGCTGCACAGAGCATGGGAAATGCACACTGTGTCACCTGAGCAAGCCACAGCAACTTTGGGGGGCACCTGCTCTCAAGCAGCCCATCCCTCTAGTGCTGCTTAGCTCAGCCACCACACGCTTCCCCGTATAATGCCTGAGCTTCATGTATTGCTGTCACTTGTCGATCCAGCACTAGGGAGGTGAGGTTGTTCTGATAGCTTTGCCAGTATGCAATACAAGGGGGCAACAGAGGCCCAGCCCCCCTTCTTTCTCTACATATTATCCACAGCCCTTACTTACCTTATAAAATCTCACATATGGCATGATTCAGCAGAACCTAGACTCGTCTCTCAGCCATGCCCAAATTCACATTAGCAGGGAAAGAGCTTTGTGACATTTTTGCTCACAACAATAGTTCAACCTGGCATTTTAAAGACTCAGAGCTTTATTTGATAGAGCTTTTTTTTTTTTTTTTTTTTGGCTAATTACTTTTGTTTTCCTGCATTAGTCTGTAACTTAGGGCAGGTAACCAAGCCCCAAAGGCAGCTCCCCAAGCCTCCCTTCCAGGCCATACACACAGACCGCAACCCTCACAGCCATGCTGTGTGCCTTTTGCCTAGCTGGAATGTGTTTTCAAACTTGCTGGTCTGGATGGAAGAGGAAAAGAGGGGTGTGTGTAGAAGCTTCTTGACCAGAGTCGTACAATGTTCAGAGTCACATCTGATGCTCTTCCCAACTTTTGCCTCTGGCCCCTCCCACCAAAGGAAGGTTGTCAATGAGGGAATGTGATTTTAGGCAGGCATAGGCAAACTCGGCCCTCCAGATGTTTTGGGACTACAACTCCCATCATCCCTGACCACTGGTCCTGTTAGCTAAGGATGATGGGAGTTGTAGTCCCAAAACATCTGGAGGGCCGAGTTTGCCTATGCCTGCTCTTAGGCATAAAAATAAAGATCCCAGCCAATCTAGTTGGGGCTTGAAGTCACTGCTGAGCTGATTGGAGTTCATTGGGAGCTCCTGAGTGGAAACAATCCCAGTAGGGTTTGTATCTGGTGCCAGATTTAAAAGGAACAACCTGGAGTGCATTTTAAGGTGCCTGGCTGTTCCTTTGCAGCTGTCTTTACACACATATGACTTGTCGGCGTGGCTCAAGGGAAATGGCCTCATGAGCCAAATTAAAACGCCTTCTGCATCTGATTAGGTCCATGGGCTGGAGGTTCCCAACACTTATGGATGCAGGATAATTTGGAGTAAGCCCCACTGGTGTCAACTCGGTAGGATGTACATCTGAGTTAACAGAAATTGGATTCGATTGCACAAATAGAGTCTTATTCAGACTTTCTCGGAAAGAAGTTGACTTCAACTCATTAGGACTTTTTGTTTACAGGTAAATGTGTTTAGAATCACATTGCCCCTTGGTTGATTCTCTCACTTGTCGTTCTTTAAATGCTGGAGTTATTTAAATTATCCCAGAAGAGTAAATGCCTGTTCGATCCTTTCAGGTAACTTGGATTTGACCGGTCAAAAGCAAGTCTTCAAAGCGGAGAACAATCCCTGGGTCACCCCCATTGCGGATCAGTTCCAGCTGGGCATTTCTCATGTGTTTGAATATATTCGGTCAGAGACGTACAAATAGTGAGTATTGTGCTTCCGTTTGTCTTCAATAGCTTTTCTCTTTCTCTCTTTCTTTCTTTTTAATGGAGTTGTGGCACAAAGCCCCTGTGATCTTATCAGGGTGAGTTACCTCAATGACTCAACCCACCTGAACCAAACTAGAGGTGCTCCTATTAAGCCCTTCCTCCCCAGAATGAATAGCAGCAGGGACTATGCCACACTTTATCGCCACTGCACAGTCCATACCATTTACCTGCACCTTGGCTTGTGTGTTGGAATGCACAGCTGAGGCACATAAAGGGGAGGATTCTGGTGGAGTATCTGTTCCTGTTCACAAAGTTGGTGGCCTGGAGTGCCTAGAGAGCACCTATGCTGCGTCTTAGCTCAGATGAAAGTGTCTTAAGGTACTTTATTAGTTTACATTAAGGTATCTAACTGTATGCTGCTTTTTCAGATGGACTTCACAAAGCAATTTCAGTAATATGTTTTTTTTTTTTAAAATGGCATCAATAAAAGTTCTGTAATAAAACAGGAAAGACGAAAGAAACTCTTGGTCACTGAAGGAACTGCTGCTGCTTCTCTCCTCCCTTCAGGGCAAGGCAGTTCCTCAGAAGCGCCTCTGGTGGCAGCAGGAGGGTAGAACCACTAAGCTAGGTGGCTGTTGTTTACTTGATGGGGGTGTTGGCAATGTGGTGCTTTCTGTTGGACTAAAGCTCCCATCATCCTTGGCCATTACCTGGAGCTGATGGGAGTTGTATTCCAACAACATTTGGAGGTCTTTACATAGGCTGCTCCCTGTCATAGCCTGGTGTTATTTGCCCAGACACCACAAAAGTACGAGGTGCATCTCAGCTTTGCAACAGCTCTGGGGTCGGAAGCGCCATGGCCAAGAAGGTTTTATGCAGAGGGAATTATAGGTGCATAAATTATTGAACCGAGCTTCCACCTTCTGGCTTATGATGCATTTTCAATAAGGTCTTCAGTGCTGAATGAATTACCCACCCATGGATTAGAGGATATATGTCAAATTGCAACTGCCATATGTTAGGAGTTATGATGAAACCATAACGAAATGCCTGGCTACACTGAAAGAGATGGGAATCCAGTAATTTTTCAGCAGGGCAATCATTTTATCAGACAGAAGGATGTAATTACACATAGAGTGTGATAGATCCTTAGGTGGGCAAATGTCTTCGATGGGGTGTAGGTTTGAAAGATGGTCTTGCAAGCCATGCTTGTTCCTGCTGAAGTTCCCTGCTTACAACCAGTGGCAGCATCTGGAGAGGAAGGGCAGGTTGGAACATTTCTTTCTGTCTGAGTGAGAAGGCAGCTTTTAATATCAACACTGTACACAAATATCTGGTTATCTTGCTTGCTCTAATAAAGGTGTGCACATGAGGGGCGTTGTACAGCAATACAACAAATTTATTTTTGGCTGCACACACACTATACCTTTAAAGTACATTCAAGGCACATTCTTTCCCTGGCATTCTGGCATGCCACATTCTGGACGTCGTAGTTCACCCCTCACAGAGTTACAGTTCCCAGCAACCCATAGCAAACTTCAGTGCCCAGAATTCTTTGAGGGGTAGGGAGAAACATGCTTCAAACATGTTTTAAAGGTTTAGTGCACACTCAACATTTGTTAATTAACAATTTGCATCGGATGAAGTGGCCATATGCTCAAGAATTGAAATTCATTGCCGTAAAAAACGTTTTTTTTTCTTTTTAAGCCTACCTACACACTGATACATTTATTTTGACCATAGTATTCAGGTAGTGTCCTAGCAGTGCCTGCGTACCAACATGTTGGTGAGTTTGCAATAGTCATATGAAGTATTTCTTTTGTTCAGCAGCCTAACAAAGGTGCACTATGCATTATGCTAGCAGCTACTGACAGGATTGTGAGCAAAGGGAAGCAGCTGCCTTGGGTGGAAGCTGTAGAGAGGTCAGGAGAGAATAGAGCTCTGTGTGCCATGCCTCCAAGCTGGCATTCCTTAAGTAAGCTTGCTCCCCTCGGGTGCAATGACAGCTTCCAGCAGGACTCAGTTGCTGGTATGGCTGGCTCTTGTACATGCAATTGGGGGTGGGGCATCAAAATCTCCTGGGTACCAAAGTCCCATGATAACCACCCATACAGTAAGGTTTTTTATAAAGTGAGGAGAAACCTCACTGCACACAAACCTCTTCAGGAATCCTGGGAAGCTAGGGTGTGGTATAACTGCCCTCCCCAACTGGCAAGGTATTCGGTACTGTCGAATTACAGTGTGGTTCTGTGCCCATTGTGGCAAGTTATTACTTCGTAAATCGTTACCTGTATCCACATTTGCTTCCATGTTGCTCCCAGGAGGTACTTGGGATTCTTTGCATGTTTACAGATGTGCAAGCAACAGAACTCCCAAGAGGAGGCATGTATCATTTGCACTTTCTGTAAAAACAAAAGGAAGCTGGACCAATTGAGCAGAAATTGTTATGCAGTCTCCAGGGTGACTATGGATGTCATGCCAGTTGAACCACCCCAGGTATGGGCAAAGGTGGCATCAGTTACTGAGGCCCAGTTACCTTGCTAGCTTCACTCAACAAGCATATCACAGTCCTTCGGAGAGACCACACCCTATCCTTGCTACTGCCATTTATCTGGGAATATGACTGCATAAAGATGGCTTTCTCAAATAAGTAGAAACCTGGCTTTCCAGCAGTCAAAATGGTTTGCACATAGCATAGGAAGTTGCATTATACCAGGTCAGACCTTTGGTCCAATTAGCTCAGTGTTGACTACATTGAATGTTAGAGGCTCTCCAGCCTTCCATTTAGGGATCTCTCCTAGCCCTCCCTGGAGAGGCTAAGGATTGAACCTAGGACTTTACCACGGGGAGCTTCCCAAAATAATAGCTCTTTGTTATCTTTATGGGGGGTGTTCCTTTATGCATGTTAAACAGTTTGTTTCCCTACAGAGAAGCAACAAAGCATATAAAGCATAATGACAGCAACTTTATCTAACAGGCAATATCTACATGGGGGGGGGGGAGTGGTTGTGCCCCTAGTCAACTTTTCAAAGTGACCTTTTTTGTTATGTGTATCCTCTGAGGATCTTGTATGTCTAGAATAGTGACAAAGACATGATGGATAGTATGATTTATTGGCTATAATATACTCAGCAACTACACACGGGCACAAATACTTAGAACAAAACAGCAAATGAAACTCCTATGAAGAATTGCAGTCTGGAAATATCATACAGAATTAGTGTAACATAATTAGTGACTTGATGATGTGGTTAAACCACAATGAGCGAAGGGGGTGGGCTTCGCTGATAGCACTTAGAAACAGGCGGCAGTTTTCTAAGTATATTCAAAGCATTAATCATGTCCTTCAGATCATTTCTCCATGCTTCATTCTTTTTTCTAAAAAGCAAATTGTTTTAGTGTTCTCATTTGTGATACTTTTCTTTTAGTTGCTACCTGATGATTTCATCTCAGCTAAAGTATTTCCTTTACTTAAATATTTGGCAGAGGGTTGTTGTTTTTAAACAGCTGTTACACTTGCTTTGAAATGTGCTGTTTGTATGACCTTGTCATCTGATTTCAGCAGGATTCTTAGAAAATACTTCCAATTTATTACCATTCTAGAATTAACTTCCTCTCCCCATGGGAACTGTCAAATGGAGTTAAAAGATCCCTTGACATGATACCTTGTGAATCAGAGTAAATCTCAATCTATATGTTTACATTCAGGAAGTTATCATGGCAGCAACCCAAGAGTGCAGGACACTGTTAGGTGCCTAGTCTCACATAGTCTCATTCTAGCATATATGTTTGCTAGAAATAGCTGTGTTTCTGGGACTCAGTGCTATTAGAACATTTTAAATGCTCTACTCGTGTAGGTCTGCTAGATTATATGGGTAATAACCACATTAGCACTGTGTGTTCCTGGGAGCCAACAGCCCTGCTGCCAATACTTACCTGTGCAATCCAACAATAATAGAATGCTAATAGAATAGCTATAATACAATGGAAACTTCAGAATGGGTCTTTATAACGGATAGGCACCTCTGCTTCCATTATAATCCTAAACATTATTGCCACTCAGGTCATAAGTCCATAACAAAGTTTCAGCCCTAGTGTACTGTCAGTAATGAGGATCACAATTCTGATTTAGAAAAAGGTCCCAAAGTTTGCCTTAGATTTATCCTTTAACTATGTTTGCACTGGTTTCTCAAGAGCTTAACTCAAGCAAGAAAAGTGTAACTAATTGGAGTATAAATAAAATGAGCACTCAGTCAGTTCTTGTAGGATTTGTATTCATTGGAACATATTGAGTGCTTGTTTAACTCCTTTGTTTAAAAAGGCTTCCTTCATAAGAAAAACTCACACAAGACTGTGTATAGTAACAGATTAAAATGCAACTTCCAGCAATAATAAAACACACACATATATACATACACACACAGTCAAAATACAGACTTTTCTGTAACATCCACAACATTATATTCAATTATCAGTTCCTTGGTGCAGCGTTTTCCAACCTGGTGCCCTACAGATGGTTGCTGGACTGCAACTGCCCTTAGCCCCAGCCAGACAGCCATTGGCGAAGGCTGTCTTAGTGGTAATATACTATGGGAAATTCTTGGTGAATTCAGATGAATGAGGAAAAAGTATTGTGTGGCCAGAAGCAAACTAAGGCAGAAGAGTTAATGGTGTAAAATACAAAACCTTAGAGCAGGGGTGGGGTGGTTAGAGCATCCTGGGGACCACCCCCCTTGGTGGGCCATTTTGACAGATGAGTGGACTCTGCCCACCTGCCAGTCACCTGATGTCACAATGGCGTCAAGTGAGCCATTCTTCATTTCTAGCGCAGCAGACTACACTAGACAGGAAATCCAAGCCCAGCCAAGCAGATCAGCTGATCCGTGTGAACTTCAAGGTCTGCTTTCTGCAAGAGTTGGTTGTGCTAAAAAGTGCCCCATGGGGAACTGCATGGTGTAGCCCGTTCTAGCTGGCTTGCTCTTGCCACCAATCAGCTGATTGGCAGTGGCAACAAGCAAGCCCATCTTGCCAGTGCACATTTGAAGGTTGTGCATTGACAGCTGTGTCTCCAGCTGCCCCTCATCTGGCATGACAATATGATGCTGCATGTGGGGCAGTTGGGTGTTTTTTTTTGTGGGGGGAGGCTACATGGGCCAAAATGTGATGCACACCAGGCCAAATTGGGTCCACATCCTTGCTTTGGAGACCAATCACATTCCTCTGTTGTTTAGTAAGAGCAATGCTAAGTATGGAGGAAAAGTCTTAACCCTTTATAACTTCAGAAATGCTTTGGCTGTTCATTCCGGTTAGGTTATTTACAACTAGGCAGGATGAGTTACTATGTACGTTGCTGTTTTTTATTTGGGACATAAATTAAAAAGCAGCATTTTTATAATAAAACAGAACGGGCTGCGGTTTCTATTCTCAACACAGTAATATCTTGTTTTATTACATGCTGGTATTTTATGGAGCTCCAGTTTCTTATTTCAAGCTGATATTGTTTAAGGCTTTTGTGTTATCCTTGGCTGTTTTTTACTCTGCTGTTGAGGGCTATCGGGTAGCTGTAGAACTGGCTTTTGCTTTATGGAGAGATTTTATCAACTTTTTTATCCAGAGAAAAGCTTAAGTGGAAATGATTTCAGTGTAATTTGGACAAGTCACAGTTCAGCGTGGTCCTTATTTTTTATTTTAGGCAATGTATTCCCATTTCAGGGTACTTTTTAAGGTCAAAGGCACAGCGCTGAGAAATAACAGTGGCAGAAATGTTACCCTGAAATTCAGCTGTTTTTTCTTTGGCTTCTGCAACAAAATTTTACTTTGGGGAACAGGGAAGCGAGATGGATATCTTTGCAGGAATGTCACCGTGCATGTTGGAATGCATGTAACACTGGTTCCTCATAAGATCTAGAAACTTGTTATGTTAAGTGAAAGCAGAAAATTTCAGAACGCTGAATTCTGATTGTGCACGGATATTTTAACGATTGTGGATCTGCTTCACATAATTCTAGAGTTTCTTCAGCCCCAGGCTGAACTCTTTAATTATCTGCAAGTGTTTTTGTGCATGCATTATTTTTATTATAATTATCATTATTATCTTGCTCTTTTTCACCCTCCTTCTGGTACATTTAGAGGCTCACTCCAGGAATTCTGCTGGATTTCAGGAACAGCTTGTTGGGCAGCAATGTAGGAGGCAGAAAGGGATCTTGAATAAGCAGAGCTCTCCATGTAACCCGTTGGATTGCAAGCACATGCTGCAATTTATCTTCAGCAGAGAAACTTGTCATGATTCGGTTTTCGGCAGAGAACTTCATGGTCTAAAAATAACCCTCTCCCCAACCCCCACCACCAACCCTGACTTGATTTCTAACTAACTTCTGAATGTCGTTTTCATTACAGCGTTTCCTTACAATCCTAGAACGGGATTAAGCTTAATGTTGGTTTTAAGCAGGGGGAAGGTATGCAAAGCTTAACAGTGATGAGCATGAATAGGAACTGGATTGAACAAACGGATGCAAAATAATATTGCCAAATGAACCTCTTGTGTTTTATGGATGATCTAATACATGTTTGGCAGTAATTTCACCCTTAACACATGAATTCCTGACAGTTTCAATTCCTCAGACTTACTAATCAATGGAGTCTGCTACAGAGCAATTTTATGGGACTTACCTAGTCATCAAAAATTTATTATCAGATAAATCAAAGAAACAAGTAGCATCTTAATAGAGGAACAAAGTGGTCTGTAAAGGATCGTTTAGGACTGTGTTTCAGGCAGTCATATATTGTATTTACTGTTGCCATTGGAGGCTTTATTTATACATTCTTGAAAATGTTCACAGTAGCAAAACAAGTTTGTTTGGTAAGTTCTGTGAAATCCAATCCGGTGTGCAGGCAAAGAGTCCAGTGGCAATTGAAGTTCCAAGAGGTGTCATGTGGGAATATTCTATGTGGCCAGTGGCTCCCAAACCTTTTCACCCCACAGACCTCTTTAAAAATTGCTGCAGGTATGGGTGGGTGGCTTAATGGTTTTTCTGATTGTTGTAGCAATTCTAACACGCTGTGCTAGGTGCTGTATGATTTTTAATTGTATTCTTATTGCTTCTTTTATTGAATACATACTGTATTTTATTGTATTACAGTTAGAATGTCATAGAATTCAAGCTCAATCCAATAAAAAACAACATAGGAAATTTTTAAAAAGTTATATATATACAATTAAAAATCAGTATGCATTTTTAGTACGATGGATGTACCATCTTCTGCGATCAGCCGCAGATTTGTGGACACAACTTGGACCATGTGAATGAAGCTTGCGGACCACAGTTTGGGAACCTCTGATCTAGGCAGCCAATTACTCAGCGCTGAACTGCGTGCAAGGAAAGTCCTACTTACATAAAGCTCCATTTGTGTATCTTGAGTTCCACCAAGCTTTGCATCATAGTAGTCTACCTCTTAGAGATGGATCTTGCTAAATTGGTTTCTGAATCGGGGCAGAAAAAATCAGAAGTTTCCCCACCCCATCCTTTTTTTTTCCATTGAAGCTTATTTGTTTCCTAATTTTATTATTAACAGTGAACTGCAAGCTTGGCATTTTCAAAGTTTTAGCTTTGTTTACTAAATACAAGTAAAATAAGCATGCTGAATCACACCACTCTCTAGGGCATCAGAACATTTTCTGTTGCAAACTAGAAATCAGGAGATTTAGCAGGAATCTTTTCCTCCAGCCCAACATGAGCTGAATTGCACTGTTGGTATGTGGTGGGGTAAAGGTTTAATAAATACAAACTGTGGAGAGGCGGGTTTGGTACAGATACAGTGTTGGCTTTGGATTTAGATGCCGCTCAGCCAGAAAGCTTTGCCATGTGGAATTGTTAGGATAAAACTGTAAAATAAAATAACTAGTGATGGTGCCTCACAGTGTAACTGAGGGCTTGCAGTGGCCGTTTCAAAAGTGCCCCACCAACCAGCCTATTCTGAGCTGAGCGTGCTGCTCCTGAAGTTCAGCCCCAGCTTGTACAGTGGTATACCTCGGGTTACATACGCTTCAGGTTACAGACTCCGCTAACCCAGAAATAGTAAATCGGGTTAAGAACCTTGCTTCAGGGTGAGAACAGAAATCGTGCTCCGGCAGCGTGGCAGCAGCAGCAGGAGGCCCCATCAGCTAAAGTCGTGCTTCAGGTTAAGAACAGTTTCAGGTTAAGCACAGACCTCCAGAATGAATTAAGTACTTCACCCGAGGTACCACTGTAATGACTACATCCTGATGCCACCAGTGTTCATGCCAGCCAGCACTCCCTCCTACAAGTCCTCCATCAAACATAACTTTGTATAAAAGGGGAGCATGCAGCACCAGCAGCAGAGGTCTCCTTTTTCCAAAGTTCAAGACAGAGCATTCATGGCTACTAGGGAGCCTGGGCAAATGGCCTTCCCAAGGCCTCCTAGCACAATGGATTGAGCAAGAGTCATTGGGAACTCCCATTTCCCAGGCTTCCTGGGAGCAATGGAAATTCTTCACAGGCATCCAGACCGTCCAAATGGGGCTTCCACTGTGACTGCAACCCCTGCATTGATGCTTCAGGAACTTCCTGCCACCTCCAGTGAGGGAGCCTGGGCAAATGGCCTTCCCAAGGCCTCCTAGCACAATGGATTGAGCAAGAGTCATTGGGAACTCCCATTTCCCATGCTTCCTGGGAGCAATGGAAATTCTTCACAGGCATCCAGACCGTCCAAATGGGGCTTCCACTGTGACTGCAACCCCTGCATTGATGCTTCAGGAACTTCCTGCCACCTCCAGTGAGTACACTTCCCCCAGTGAAATTGTTGGCAAGCAAATTTCCTGCGCTTAGACAACCAGACACTGGAGCATAAGGTTCTTGTCTGGTATTTTCCCTGGCATGTTGTTTTCCTATGAGGAGGGAATCCTTGTTTGTTTGTTGTTTGGAACAGCCTTCAGTTACAGGAGCAATAGTATATTCCAGAAACCATCTTAATCTCTCCTCTGCTATTTGCGATAACAAAGCCAGAAAAATGCTTAAGAATTTTGTGGGGTTTTATATTTTCCTGGTTGTTCCACATTCAGAAATGGTAGGAAGTGCCCCTGGGGTGGGGAGAGGAGGGGGCTTTGTGG
The DNA here is from genome assembly GCF_951804945.1 of Podarcis cretensis. Classification (NCBI taxonomy): domain Eukaryota; kingdom Metazoa; phylum Chordata; class Lepidosauria; order Squamata; family Lacertidae; genus Podarcis; species Podarcis cretensis. The sequence goes on from NC_137181.1 coordinate 25,506,336, forward strand.
CCCGATGGTTATTGTTGCTGCACATTTTGTTATGTTGAGACTTCCTGGATCACTATTTAGCTCGAACCCATTCTATATGTACTGCAGAGGCCAAGCCTGGAATGTGAATACTCGCTGGTTTTCCTGTTCAGTCGGTATTCATACAGCTATTTATTTAGATTTCTTCATTGTCCTGGTGGTTCTTTTCTCTTGCTATACCTCCTGAGCAATCCAGTAATTCCCTTCCATTTTACTCTGTCCTGGGAATAAGTGGGAATTGAGATATCAATAGGCAATGCATTTTGGCATTATAGAATACAACAGTGATTTTTTTAAAAAAAACAAAAAACCACACACACGCATAAATGGGTATTACAAATAAATCTGTAACATGTATAAATAAATAGATATTCATGGATAAAATATAGTGGTAATCAAAATGAATCATAGAGCTAATGCAAAATGCAGATATTGAAGAGCAAAAGTTTTCTTTATATTCATAGACATGATTATTTAATTCTGGGAATTGGAACGTTATGGGCAAGAATGCAGCGCAGGTTTACCACTGACTAGCTATTTTATGTGACAGAGTATCATCTTTGCATATTTATTAAAAATATTCATAACTGGCTACTGCCTAGATGAACTGCTCAGTTCATGTTTCTTGATCCAATATATTATCCTGGCCACTTTATCATTGTAATGGAAATCGTGTAAATTTTCAGCTGATTCCTGAGTGGGGGGTAGGGAGGAATCCCAGTGGCATTATCAGTGTCTCGTAGAACATTTGCCAGCTCCCATTTCTAGGAGGAGGAGAAACAAAAGAAGTTGTCTGAATGACTTTGGAGCAAGTAGGTGAAGCCTTTTTACAAAAACAAAAAAAAAAAATACATATGTGGGAGGATTTTAATTAAGAAATAATATGCAGTTGGGAAGCTTAAACTACAAGGAGTGACAGAAGCCCTGTTCAAATGTTACTGACATGCAGGGCATAAGTGTGTAGATAAGAGTGAGTTGATGTTCTTAGTCTGCGTCCCCACCCCCTGGTAATCCCCACCCCCCTTTACTAAACATGTTCTGTGTGCAGTTGTGTAGGAAGAAAGTCCAACATGAGATCGCCTGCTCAGAAGCAGAGACATTGCAGAATTGGGGCACCTGATTTTGCAGGTGTCCCAGTTGCACAGAGCTGCTACTTGCTAGCAGGTACTGCAGTCTGGTCCCCACTAACCTGTGCTCCTTTGGGAGGGAAGGTGGAATATAAATTTAACAAAGAAATAATAATAAAATAAGGAACTTCCATCTTCCCTCAGCTAGCCCTCACCTGCCTGTCTCCTTTCTCATAACCAGGCCAGGGAGCAGCATTGGCAACTGTTTAATATCATAATTATCACTGTGCTTTCTGCATTTCATTTCCCTCTGACCTTACCATTCACAGTCTCACCCCCACAACCACACTCTTATATATTCCTGTAACTGGGTTACGTGGCATGTATCTGATGAAGCAGACTTGTAGTCCCCACCCCATAGTTAATGCTATCATAATTTTTCCGTCTTTATGATACCACAAGATTCTTGGTTGTTGTATTTTGCTGCTGCACATCCAATCCCTTTGGAATGAGTCCCATGTGCTGTAGCAAGAAGTGACCAGACAATATTTCTGATGTCAGTTTCAGGCTTGTTGATGTTGTAACAACCTTGTACACCCTCCTGCTCACCAAGGAAAAATTCTTTAACAACGATGACCTTTCATTAGGAACCCAACTAAGATAAATTTAGAGGAAAAGAGATAAAAGCTGTCATTTTGGAACAAATTTCTCCAACTTATATTTGGAACACTGATTATAAATCCATGCTGCTGTGTAGACTAGGTCAGGATCGATATTTCTGCCTGGAAGTTGCACAATCTCTGGGAAGAAAGAGATTAATATGGTTACTTTTCACTCTGTGTTCTCAATCAGCTAACTATCTGCACTTGTCGTTCATATTTTGTTTTCGAGCTTGTTATACTGACAGAAAAGTCTCTTGAGGACTGAGAGGCGATTCAGTTCAGAGTTGAAGCTCTCTAAAAATGTACATATCTTTCCTCTGTGTGGGAACCAAGCTTTTATTAAAACACACACAACACATGCATATATATCTTACTCACTGGTACTGTTTCTTATAGATCAGAAGAAACATTTAAAACCGAACTGCAGTTTTTCGCTGCTGCCTGATTCAGAACAGTCCTTGCTGCCAGAAAGGACCCAAAACAGCCTGGTGCCCAAGGCAAAACAGAATTCCGAATTTCAGTAGTCAAAATACAGGGTTGAATCCCAAATGCGACTTACATGATCAGAAAGGCATTTCTGTAATATGACACCACCCTGAGTTACATTTATTTTTCCTCTGATGCCCCTGTATTCTGTTCTATTCTGGAGAGTTTCATAACCCTCAAGTGGATTTTTCTGAGAGCATAGGGGGAACCAGTGTCAGAGAAGGTGGCCCTCAAAACACCCTTTTAGGAACAAGTCCATCCACTTTGGTACAGTCAACTCTGACTGGCAGTGGCTTTCCAGAGTTTCAGGCAAGGTTCCTTCCCAGCCCAACCTGGAAACATCAGGATTTGAACCTGGGACCTTTTGCATACGAAGCATGTATTCTGCCACCGAGCTGTGCTACACTGGATACAACGCAGAATAAGCTACACAGTTGGCCATTTGAATAAAATAAAAGCTGGTGGGTTGTTTGTATTTATTTAAAAGATGTGTAATCTGCTTTTTGAGCACATGCGCCACAAAGCTGCTCATAAAGTAGGTTAAAATACAAAACCAAATGGAATATAAAACCAATTTAACTATACACTTAAAACACTACCCCCAAAGCCAGGGCAAAATAGACAGTAAAAAACCATTAGTAACAATTCAGCAGATCCAGGCATAGCAGCCCCTGTTTATGACCCCAATTTATATTACACATCAGAGCCCCTAAGTGCAGCCTTTCTCAACCCCGGCTCCCCAGATGTTGTTGGTCTACAACTCCCATCATCCCCAGCTAGCAGGACCAGCAGTCTGGAGTGGTTAAGTTTCTAGTCCCAACAACATCTGGGGACCCAAGGTTGAGAAAGGCTGCTGTAGTAAGTAAGTTTCACTTGAAGCAGGTGTGGGCCTCCAGATGTTGCTAAACTAAAACTCCCACAATTCCCTGGCCATTGGCCATGCTTTCTGGGGCTGATGGGAGTTGTAGTTCAGTACAACTCAAGGACAACTTAAATATCTCAAGGACCACAACTTAAATATCTCAAGGACCGCAAGTTCCCCCTGTCTGGCTTAAAGACTAAGAGGGTGTGGAACCTGAAAGAATTTAGTGAGAACCTGGCAGAATCTGGTTTGCATTCAGAATTATTGCTGCAATCAGTGAAACTTGAGGTTCTCAGCCATCTCTCCAATATGAACGTATGCAAATCACTACTTCCTTTTTTGTAATTTTTGTTTGATTGTTCACTTGTGTTTCAGCACCACCTTTATTATCCCAATACCTTGTCCTTTGCTTCAAAGCTGCAAATAAATGTGAATTATGGTCAATCCGCAAAAGGTCTAGCTGAATTATTTTCTTGACAAGTTTAAAATACCAACCAATTTATTACCTTGTTTGTTAGGAATTGTAGTTTAGTCTTTGTAGATGAGCAAATCTGCTTCTAGCATGAAAGTCTTCACCGTCTGCTTCCTTTCACTTCCTTGCAGGAGAACTTGGTCAATCTGTATTTGGCCCTCTGTCCTTTTCTTGTGTTTCCTTCCATGTGGGAATAATAATCTTTCGCCCATGCTCTTATGTGCAAACAACCATTTTCCCACACTGCCATCCTTTTTGCTGATCAGTTATAAATGCCTGATGGTTGATTTCAAACCCCCCCCCCATCCCATCCCATATCATATCATATCATATCATAAATATATCGCCAGCTTCTCCCTCCCTTTCGCTCAGAGGATTTAGCAACATGCCTGGTGCTGGATAGCACCAGCAACCGGGGATACAATGTTAGCGGGGTACATCAGTGCCAAGCACTTCGCATTTAGCTTCTTCCTATTTTTATAGAGCACACTGTGGAATTAGCAGTTAATTGCTTAAAAGCACCTTGTTAGTTGAATATGAGCATATTCCAAGAATTTTGAGAATCGCATTTCTGAGAATGTTGTGAACACTGTTGAACAAAATGGTTCCAGTACTTGGATAACATCAAAACACTCAGCGTGAGGGGCGGAGGCGAATTGAGGGGCGTGCAACCAGGTTTATTTTTTTTGGGGGGGCACCACAACTATGAGGTAGAATGAGAAGCGAGGGGGTGCTGAATGTTGGTGTTGCACAGGGTGCCACTGAAATTTGAGATCCCGAAGTCCGCCAACTGTGTGAGGTATGGAGTTTCTAAAGACATGTGCAGAAGAAGGGGAAGGGCGGAAGCTCAGTGGTATATCATCTGCTTTGAATGCAGAAGGTCCCTGGGTCAGTCCCTACAGATTTGGCTGGGAAAGACCCTGGAGAACTGCTGCCAGTCAGTGTAAGCAGTACTGGGCTAGCTGGAACAATAGTTTGACTTGGGCTAGAGCAGGCTTTACCGTATTGGCCTGAATATAAGCCACACCTTTTCCCCCCAAATTCTGACTGTGAAAAGTTAAAGTGCAGCTTAAATTCATGACCTTACCAGAATTGGCTTTTACGATATTGCTGCTGAAACACACATGCAGAATTTTAAGGGAGCAGCTTATATTCGGGTATTGTCTTTTTTTCTTTTCCCCCCTTGAATTTTAAAGGTGTGGCTTATATTTGGCTGCAGCTTATTTTGGGGCCAATACGGTATAATCCTGTGCAAATGATTAATCTCAACGAATCTGACTTCCTGCGTTTCCTTTTGGAAGGAGTGGTGCTTATCAGAGCAGTGACTTCTTTTTTAACTCTTAAAAATCTGCCACCTTTGACAGCAGGGGCTCGGTTTATACTGTAGGAAGCTGCCTTTATACCATAAGAATCATTGGCCCATCTAACTCAGTACTGCCCACATCAGGGTTTCTCAAACTCTAGGCTGGGGACCACAGTCCTGTCCTTGTCCCCCTCTCCAGTCATGCAGTCAGTAGCCTTTGGGTTGGGCAGGTGCTGGCTCCAGCAGCTCCAAAACCAGTGCTAGTAGTAATAACAACAATTATAATAACCAGAGAAGGGAGGGGAAGAAAGAGAGCTTGTTATAAGAGGAATAAGTGAATGTAAAAGAAGCAGAAAGGAGGGGTGAGGGAAATATATAAAACCGAATGTCTTCTCCACTTGGTCTGACTAAATAGAAGGCTTAGAGCCTCTGAATCGGCAAATTCTCCCTAAATTTGGGAGGCTGAGCCATGATACCTCCAGAATCAATGTCTGTATTTAACCTGAGGAAAATCGAACTATGGAACTCTGGGGCACAAAGAAACCGCCGTAGCAAAGAATATGGCAACCTCCAAAGTGGGGTGAGAAATCAACAGAAAGTGATATTGCTGATTGCCAACTGGTTATGCCAGTCACCGACCTCACCTGTTTTCTGACTGGCTTTGCCCTTGCATCTCTATCTCATGGCTGGTGGGCCTCAGTAATGTTTAGCCTTCTCCAAAGGGACCTGGCGGTGGGAGCTTTGAGCACCCCTGATCTATACTGACTGGCAGTGGCTCTCTAGGGTTTGGGGCAGGAGTTGCTGCCATTTCTGACAAGCTCCCCTTCCCAGAAGCAAATGCAACAGAATGGGTTGGGCCCTCAGCTCCCACAGAAAAAATAAAATCAGCAAACTCCACACCTCTGAACTGGCTACCCCAAGTCATATAGCTCTGAATGGGAATAACAGATTAGGTATCCATTTTTACTTAACCTTAGTTACAAGGTATGCTAGAAAGAATGTACAGTCATACCTTGGGTTGAAGTAGCTTCGGGTTGAGCGTTTTCGGGTTGCACTACGCGGTGACCCGGAAGTAACAGAACGCGTTACTTCCGGGTTTCGTTGCTAGCGCATGTGCAGACGCTCAAAATGACGTCATGCGCATGTGCAGAAGCGGCAAATCGCGACGCGCAGACGCGGCTTGCGTTCGCTTCAGGATGCAAATGGGGCTCCGGAACGGATCCCATTTGCATCCAGAGATAACACTGTATATGTTTTGAGGTGTTCTTTTCATTTGAAATGCTTCATGAACACCGTCTCAAGACCTCTCTGAGGCATGCTGCCTCTACCTTACCATGGAAATACCTGTGTATTTACATCTCCAAGGTTTTTGCTTTATGAGCTGCAAAAGCAAACTGTCAACTGTTTGCTGTAAATTGAAGCTTTTAATAATTTTGTCTGTTCTACCACATTTGTCAGCTTTGAATATTCTGTCAAGTTGGAAATAAAAATAGCAGCAAAACTCAGGAACGGTGACACTGAAAATTTATCTGCTCATAGAAATTATCAAATGCAGACTTGAAGAATGAGCATTTACAGGTGTTTCTCTCCCCCCACCCCAATTTCTTTTTGATAACATAAAACTTTCAGTTGCTTATGGTAGTAAAAATAACTTATACACTGCATCAGCCTGTGTTAAATGTTTGACTATCAAACCATTCAAGTTTTGCTACAGCTACATATCCTCCTATTCAGAGAAGCCCAGAAATTCTCCACCAAGATGGGTGGGGGCCTGACTGTATCTTTTCCAAGTGATGTCAACGGTGCAATCCAATATCTAATGCAAGTCAGTTCCAGTTGAACTTAGTGGGTTTACCTTGTATTTATTTATTATTGAATTTGAGCCTTCACCCTAAGGTCTAGGGCATGTTACAAACAGTATTAACAGAAAAGATTAGAAACCAAGTATTAAACATAGCCATTACCCAATATACACTTTTTAATATATAAAATTTTAATCACAGGCATATTTGAACTCCTGAACTCCCTTTGGAAGGAAGGGTGTGATATAACTTTAGTACCGTATTTTTCGCACCATAGGGCGCACCGGACCATAGGGCGCACATAGTTTTGGGAGACGGAAAACAAGAAAAAATTATTCTGAACCCCAGAAGCCAGAACAGCAAGAGGGATCTGGCTTCCGGGATACCGTGTGGCTGTTCTGGCTTCTGGGGTAACCGCGCCAAGCCTCTTCAGGGCAGCGGGATGAAGGCTCCCCCTGCCCAAAGAGGCTGCGCAGGGCAAAAGCAGAAGCCAGGACAGACGCGTTGCTCAAAGGGCGCTGCGCCTTCTCTCTCTCTCTGCGCAGCGCCCCTCCTTCACAGGAGAGGTGCTGCACAGAGAGGGAGAAGGGGTAGCGCCCTTCAGGGAAGCTGGAGAAGGAACAGAAGGAGACCCTTCTGTTCCTCCTCGGGCTTCGCTGGACAGGCGCGTTGCTGAAGGGGCGCTGCACCTTCTCTCTCTCTCTGCGCAGTGCCTCTCCTTCACAGGAGAGGCGCTGCGCAGAGAAGGAGAAGGGGCAGCGCCCTTCAGCGAAGCTGGAGAAGGAACAGAAGGAGACCCTTCTGTTCCTCCTCCGGCTTCCAGGACAGGCGCGTCGCTGCGAAGCAGGAGGAGGAACAGAAGGAGACCCTCTGTTCCTCCTCGGGCTTCGCTGGACAGGCGTGTCGCTGCGAAGCGGGAGGAGGAACAGGAGACCCTTCTGTTCCTCCTCGGGCTTCGCTGGACAGGCGCGTTGCTCAAGGGGCGCTGCGCCTTCTCTCTCTCTCTGCGCAGCGCCTCTCCTTCACAGAAGAGGCGCTGAGCATAGAGAGGGAGAAGGGGCAGCGCCCTTCAGCAAAGCTGGAGAAGGAACAGAAGGAGACCCTTTTGTTCCTCCTCCGGCTTCCAGGACAGGTGCGTCGCTGCGAAGCGGGAGGAGGAACAGAAGGAGACCCTTCTGTTCCTCCTCCGGCTTCCAGGACAGGCGCATTGCTCAAGGGGCGCTGCGCCTTCTCTCTCTCTCTGCGCAGCGCCTCTCCTTCACAGGAGAGGCGTTGCGCAGAGAAGGAGAAGGGGCAGCACCCTTCAGCGAAGCTGGAGAAGGAACAGAAGGAGACCCTTCTGTTCCTCCTCCGCTTCCAGGACAGGCGCGTCTGGGCGAAGCCAAGGAGCCTGCATTCGCTCCATAGGACGCACACACATTTCCCCTTCATTTTTGGAGGGGAAAAAGTGCGTCCTATAGAGCGAAAAATACGGTAAATAAATTTCTGATCCGTTATGAGTACACTTTCCTTCTGCTGCCACTACCCAGAGTCTCAACAAAACCAAAATATTCTCAGAGCTCTCATGGGGGCAAGGGGAGCTCCGAGTAAACTTTCATCAGATTGGGCTGTATGTAGGACATAGTGGTTTGTTTTCCCTCTGTTAGTCGAGATTGAAGAGCATGCTGATGTACTCAGTGTACTCAGTATCCCTTTAAAGCACATCTTTTCCCCTCAAAGAATTCTGGGTACTGTAGTTTGTTAAGGACTGCTGCAACTCTGTGAGGGGCAAACTTCAGGGCCCATAATTATTAGAGGGAAAGAACACGCTTCAAATGTTCTTTAAAGGTACCGTTTGAACACAGCCTACGTCCCACAGAACTAGTGGCATTCAGGGGCACCATCTCCTAGGGGCCGAGCCCTTTGGGGGCCCTCCAGTGTTCAAAGGGGCGGAGGAGGCTGAGTGGGGAGCTGAACGTGGCACAGCTTCAATGGCCAGCTCCTCCTCCCGATGTTGTGGAGGGGAAGAAGCAGGAAAGCTGCCCTTGGCAGGTAGCAGTGGCAGCAGCAGGAGCCGCCGCCAGCCATTGAAGCTGCAGCCACATTTGGCTCCGCCCCCTGGCTCCTCCCAATGTCCTGACATCATACAATGTTGGCCTCCCCCATTCTCCCTTGGAAGTTGGCACTTGTGGTAGGATTTATTCATAGGTAAAAATGTGTAGGACAGGGTTAGGTTGCTGAGCCTTGGCATCAGTAGTGTGGAGAAAATACTCAGTTCTGTTGGTGAGGCCAGTTCACTGTAAATCTGTGCACTGTCAATCAGAAGTAAGTCTCCTTGTGTTCAATGTGGCTTACTTGTACATAAGCAAACATTAAGATTGCAGCCTTACTGTTGTTTCATAGCTTACATCTCTCTCTCTCTCTTTCTCTCTGTGTGTAATATTACCCCACATATTATTGTCTGAACGCTTTCCCACTATTTCAGATTTTACATTAGTGTTATGTAAAATACCTTACTTTCAGGGACATATAAATAATATAAAAGAATTATGAATGTGTAAAACCATACTCTCCTCCCCCCCCTCCCACTGCACCTAGCTGTAGTCCTTATTTGTTTTCTATATTAAGTACCATTAAAGCAATTTTATAAAGCTAAGGATAAATGCTCTTAACCTATGGGTAATATTGCTTGGTGGATGTTGGCGGCATTATATCTTGCGTGTGCATGTGCTTGTGGTAAGGAAACTGCTATTCTATTTTAAGGCTTTTCTGAGAAAGATTGTAAACCATTATTTCCCTTTTTTGTGATTTTATGAAACTGCGGACCGTATAACACTACGAGCGCTATGAACATCCTCCTTTATAGAGAGGATAAACATACGTCAAGCTCATCGCTCATACTCTGGAGGGTGGTCAACCAAATTTTGCTCAGAATAGAACCACTGAAATTAATGGACTTAACTTAGTTGTGTTCATGAATTTTGATATATCTACTCTGAGTAAAATTTGGTTGAATACAATCCTTTTTTTCCCCCAAAAGTACAGTGGTACCTCAGGTTACAGACGCTTCAGGTTACAGACTCTGCTAATCCAGAAATAGTACCTCGGGTTAAGAACTTTGCTTCAGGATGAGAACAGAAATTGTGCAGCGGCAGCAGGCGGCCCCATTAGCTAAAGTGGTACCTCAGGTTAAGAACAGTTTCAGGTTAAGAACGGACCTCCAGAACGAATTAAGTTCTTAATCCGAGGTACCACTGAAGTCATCAATTGGAGGCAGGTACAATATAATAGCTTAGAACGGCATGTGAGCATACATTTAGAATTAAGGGGAAGGACACCTCTGAGTTCATTTCAACCTGGGCAATTGTTTTTGGTATCAAAAATGAGCTCATAATCCTTTCACACAAAAATCCATTAAAGGGTTTCTCCAAGTTTTTGTGGTTGTTTCAGCAGCCTATTTTTTGGCAGGGTAGGGGGAGTTGTTGCTATTGTGAAACAGTTGGGTATACAACTGTTGGTGATCTACTGTGAATCATGCAGAGATCTGCCAGAAGATCTAACCTCTGCCTGGCCCTTATTTTTTTTGACTCTAAAATCAGGCTTTCTTTCATCCCCTCAGATTTGACTTCCCACGTAATATCAAAGCTCTTTTTAGTTCTTTCTCCATCACTTAAGAGGGCCTAAACTTGATTCATCAGATGCAGGATGTAGTGAGGGTCAGAGAGCAGCTCACACATGCAAGACCCCCCCCCCACACACACCTATTTCTACATGACTGTACACACAAGCACACTACTGCTTGGAGAGGCTGAGTGCTCTGCTTCATTGTTTGAGTGCTTTGCTTTCCATTCGTATGAATTCCAAAAGTGTTTTGCAAACAATAAATCCCAGCAACAGTTATAAGCACAATAGAATATCTCAGTTACAGAGCAAAACAATTACAACGCCTAGACCGTTAAGAGCTGACCCGTCCAAGTCACTTGAGTCAAGCCTATCCAGACATGTGGAATGTTAACATGTGTCCTTCTCTGGTTTTTAGCTCATCATTGGTTGTAATTTTTTAATTGTTTTAAATATAAGTAGTCTGAACATTCCCCCAAACCTCATCTACAGTCTCAGTACCATTCATGCTACTCAGTTAATTAAAATACACTGACCAACTGGTGTGTGTGTGTGTGTGTGTGTGTGTGTAACCCACTAAGAGAGCAATTGTGATTCTTGTTACTTCAACAGATGGCTGTGATCACAGAACAGGCTGCTACTTGACTCCTAGCATTGCCTGGTTCACAATCCTCATTTCTTTTTTCATGCAGTTGTAGATGCAGTCTTATGGAAAAATAAGGTGGAGGTGAATTTGGCCCTCTAGTTCACATATAATTTTTTGTTGGTTATTTTTACTCCTAATGTACAGAAGAGCAGGATGCGAACACAATGCCATAGTAAGAAAGCACATGCAACCTGAGGACCACATTGACGTTTGGTAATCCTCCAAAGCCAGTGGGTGGTACGGTCATTGCACACTCAGTTGCATATGGGAGCAAGCACCCGCCTCATACTTGTCAAGCATTTATTATTATTGATTAATTGATTGGGTTTATATACCTCCCTACACCCTGAAGTCTCAGAGCGGTTCACAAAAAAGTGCACAACATATATAATCAGAATAAAAACAACAACCCAATAACACACACACACACACACACACACACAGAGAGAGAGAGAGAGAGAGAGAGAGAGAAGAGCCATATTTTAAAAGGGTATAGTATGTCAAACCGATCAACCAAAGGCCTGGTTTAAAATGAATGATTTTGCCAGACGCCTAAAGGTGTGTAATGAAGGTACCAGGCAAACTTCCCTGGGGAGAGCATTCCACAGATGGGGAGCCACTGCAGAGAAGGCCTTTCTCGTGTTGCCATTTAGCTCTGCACACGCCCAGACTGCTGCATCTCTGCCCCAGCTGAAGTTTCCAAACTGTCTTCTGCAGCTACTTTGATAGTTAGGCTGAGTTTTAAAAGTTAGCAAAGGGACAATTAATCCTTGTGTGGTCCTCGGCATGTTCCACTGACGTTTTATTTCAGTGAAAACTTGCCTTTTGGGTTACCACTTATTTTGTGTTCACATTGCTATTGCGCTCTCTCTCTGTGTGTGTGTGTGTGTCTGAGTGTGTGTAAGTGGCGCAGGTTGAAATGCCTCCTGCTTTTGTGTGGCCCAAGTGATTTAATGAATGCCTTTGCCACAATACAGTATCAGACTTACATCTGAAGGCTGTAAACATTTTTCAGATCTGTTTCAGATCGCCATGCATCTAGCTGAAATTTTCCCTCTAGTTGAAGCCTATCCATCATTCTTAAGGCTATCTAATATCCTCCTTTTTTCTATTCAATGAGATGATATCTTATTATCCTTTTCACTGAGTCACCGTATTTTATGTGTTCAGCTGACACTGTCCGGATGTATCTCCTTCAGTTCAGATAGTTGTGCATCACGGGGCACAGAATTCCCCAAACCTAAGATTATGGCATAAGGTTATAGCACATGGGGATATTGTGCTGCACATGACCCCCCTCAGCTGTGAGTGCTATTGAGATATCAGATGACAGCAGGTTTTATTGATAGTCAAAAGGAGTATCTGTATATATGTATATGTATATATGATTCAGCCTCGTTTAAATGCTGAAAGCACTCTGAATAGTAATTTAGAGAGAGGCAGCATCCACTATTTGTGGGCCTTTATAGCAATGCTTCCAAACAGTGCAAGAGCTCCAATGTGGCATCTTATGGGCTTATGCGCTGATTGTAGCGCATAAGCATGAGCCTCCAAATAACCCAGCCCTGGTTGCTGCAGCTCCACTTTTTCCTTTGGCAAGCAGGCGGAAGGGCAGCAGCAATGACTGCAGCTGACATGTGGAATTGGTTTCCACCTGCTGCTTAACTTTGTCCAACCCAATGTACCTTGTGGACATGCTAAAGCAGGGGTGGGAAGCCTGTGGCTTCTGGACATTGTTGGACTCCAGTTTGCATCAGGCCCAGCCAGCATGGCCATTGTCTAGGCATGATGAGAGATGCAGTCTTGCAATGGAGGGTCTGACTGTGCTGGCTGATCCTTTTCTCCATAGTGAGTCAAAAGCAGCTGAAGGCAGGGGTGCCTTTTAGACTTTTTAAAACATCTCTGCTTCATATATTACTGTAATAAAGAACCACAGAAAGGAAAGGAAGGGAAATGCCTCAGCATAGGAACAGAAGAAGTGGGCTTGGACCAGGTCCATCTAGCTCAATATTGCAGATTCTGACTGGCAGCAGCTCTTTGGTACCCCTAGTAGAGAGAGAGGTCTGCTGCTACCATGTCCCTTTTGGAGAAGCCAAGGGCCCTTCCATCTGCAGTGCATGAGCGCTGCTCACTGCCCAAGATCGCAAAAGGGATTACCGTATTTTTTGCCGTATAGGACGCACTTTTCCCCCTCCAAAAATGAAGGGGAAATGTGTGTGCGTCCTATGGGGCGAATGCAGGCTTCAGAAAGCTCCGCGCAGCCCTCCGGAGCCCGGCGTGAAGTCCCGCCAGACTCCTGATGGCTGCGCGGAGCTGCCTGCAGCCCCGGGCTCTGCACAGCCCTCCGGAGCCTGGCGTGAAGTCGCGCCAGGCTCCCAAGGGTTGCGCACAGCTGTCTGCATTCCAAAGCCTGGGACGCGCTGAAGAGCGCGCCCGGGCTTCGTGCACCTCTCCGCAAGCCTGGGGAGACCAGCATGACTTCGCGCCGGGCTCCCTAGGCTTGCGGATAGCAGGCTGTTCTGGGGGCTGGGGTCAGGGAAAGCTCGGGCTTCCCCCGCACCAGCCCCACGCCTGGGGGGGAAATATTTTTTTTCCCCTTTATTTCCCCTCCAAAAAACCTAGGTGCATCCTATGGGGCGGTGCGCCCTATGAGGCGAAAAATACGGTACTCAAAAAGAAGTAAGTGAGGCTCCTTTCGCCTTCTAAGCTCCAGTTCAATGTCTGCCTTGGACCTCACGCCAGCAAACAGCAGCAGCTGCCAATGCCATTATCTGAACCTATCGTTGGGGATGACAGTAATGAACATCAAGTCACTTATCAGCTAATTCAATCTCAGTGGAAGCTCATTACCAATCAATAATACCTCTTCCGGAGTTCTAGCATTTGTAAGCCAAGTGGAAATATCTGGTGCACTTTGAAATCTGGAAGTTGTTTTGATTTGCCTTGGGGGATTATTATTTTTGGTATCTCTTTCCACAGCCAAAATTATCACATTTTTTTAAGGGGTGGCTGCTTTTGTGATAGGGATGAGCTTCTTCGGTGGAGATGAGAATTCTGCGAGGACCACATAGGTGCATTTGCATGGAAGTGGCTGAATGAGTCCCTGGTTCTATCAAAGCCACTGCAACTTACAAGACGTGATTAGATTGGGGTGTTTACATTTTCAGTTATTCTGCTAAGGTGTTAATTCCCAGTTGAGAATAATGCATATTGTGCTGCAAGTGGGGGGAAATGTGTTGCGATTAGTTACATAAACTGTATACTAATCTTCACTTATATACCTGATCATAAGAGCTACTTGAGGTTGGACCAATAAATGATATCGCCTTGCCTATTTTGCATCTGCTATTCTCAAACTCTAACGATGCAGGAACTGTCTGTACCAGTTTTAATTAAATACAGAATTTGAAGTAGATGCAGCCAAATAATCAAAGGCATCAACAGCTCAATGTATCAGAAATATATATTCAAATTTTTCTATGTGCTGAGAATTTGTCCTTGCTGGGTCCTAATCTGAAGCAAAGTTAAATGGAAATAAGTCTTATGGATTTCATTGGAACTCTATTCCAAATAAGCATATCTGTGATTCCATCCCCTTTCACTGCTTTTTCTTCAAGCTTGAAGACAGCGTTTTAAAAAATATAAAAACTTTACGTGGCAATTTTGTAGCCTAGTGGACATTCAGTATAAAATGATTTTATATCATAGCTGCAGGTGTGTTTGGTGCTAACCCCCCTGGGAAGGAAACTATACTGCATGTACCTTGCTTTAAAAATACAGCCTGTGAGCATTCATGTTTTAATTCAAGTTAAGATAAAACAGGAATTGATGTTGCGGGGTGTCAGTGTGAGCTGTTGCACAGTAGTAAATATTTGAGCATCAGCAGACAGTTAAAGTAGGAAAAACCAGGACCAATTCTTAAGTCGATAACGTTGTCACAAACTTTGCAGAATTAAGTTGTTTGACTGTCTTTCCCTGGTGATTTGGCTGCAGTTTGAAATGTCTTTGCATTAAGATTTCATGCTTGGGTCTCTACTCTCTATGATCATCAATCAGAAGATGAACACATCAAGGGTCTCTCTGTCTCTCTCTCTTTTTGTGGGATTAGTTAAATGTGTTGGCAGACATATGAGAAACATTTGGTATTTTTGTGCGCATATATATATATATATCATAAGCAGAAACATTCCTTCTACCTGAAGCTACAACACATATTCAACTTGCATGATTAATCAATATCCCTGCATTAGAAGAACAGATATAAAACTCTTTTATGTACCAAAGCTTTCAGGGTTACCAACAGTAAACCACAGCAAGTGGTTCTCAAGCATTCAGCCAAGGGAATTGGATAGTGATACTTTTCAGTGACAGTATAAATGAACAAATAAAATAGCCAGGTAAGAAGAACGTACCACTGACCCAGCTGGGATGAACACTTGAGACTTCATAAAGCACGGTTTATGAATGAGTGCTGGGGCCAGGCTCCCCTCCCTCCTCCTGTCAGACATTGGCTTTGGTACAAGGACCCAGGTTTATAATGCCCCCTCCTGTCTGAATCTGGGAACTCTGGGAGCAGGAAGGAACCAAGTGAGAACACTGGGCATGTGTGTGCTAAACCATTAACTGTGGCTTACCATGACATCCAAACACTGCTACTGACACTGTTTGAGAGCCTTACACCTGTGTTACATGCAAGGGTGTCAATACATGGGAGACCCCTTCACTCCCAACTTAACTCTTTATCACGTAGGCCTGTGATAGAGGAAACAGTCTTGGGGAAAGGCAAATCCATGCCACAGGGTTTCTTATACAAGCATCCCGTTTTCATCTCTGACCCTGGTGAACCACAGCACTTACACACAGTTTGGGAGCCTCATCATCATCATCAGATGGGTGGCATATAAGTAATAGATTATGATTATTATGCTGCCTATCTCACTGGGTTGCCCCAGCCACTCTGGGCAGCTTTCAACAAATTACAAAACCACAGTGAAACACCAAACATTAAATATTCCCTGTACTGGGCTGCCTTCAGAGGTCTTTTAAAAGTTGTATAGTTATAAAAAGGCAAAAGGTAAAGGACCCCTGGACAGTTAAGTCCAATCAAAGGTGACTGGGGTTGCAGTGCTCATTTCGCTTTCAGGCCGAGGGAGCCGGCTTTTGTCCACAGACAGCTTTCCGGGTCATGTGGCCAGCATGACTAAACTGCTACTGGCGCACAGAGGACCATGATGAGTGCCAGAGCACACAGAAATGCTGTTTACCTTCCTGCCACAGCGGTACCTATTTATCTACTTCCCGCCACAGCCGTACCTATTTATCTACTTGCACTGGCGTGCTTTCAAACTGCTAGATAGACAGGAGCTGGGACAGAGCAACAGGAGCTCATCCCATCGCAGGGATTCAAGCCGCCGACCTTCCGATCAGCAAGCCCAAGAGGCTCAGTGGTTTAGACCACATCACCACCCTTGTATAGTTATATATCTCCTTGACAGGGCAAGTGCGACTTCTGAGAAGGCCCTCTACCTGGTTCCCTGTAACCGTGCAATGAGGGAACCACCAGAAGGCCCTCAGAGCTGGATCTCAGTGTCTGGGCTAAACGATGGGAGTAAAGATACAGGGCCAAGGTTGTTTAGGGCTTTACAGGTCAGCACCAACACTTTGAATTGTGCTAGCAAAATATAGGGTGGGCTGGCACTACAAGAGTCTTGAGAATGCTCCATGAACACACTGAGATACATAAAAGCTTCAGGATGGATCACCTTGGTACACCCAATGATTTGATTATTCCTCCTAATTTTGATGTGTTCCAGTTCATTATCTTCTCATTAGGTTTCAAGTGTAGCCCATAGAGACCCAAGACAATCTAGAAAGCTAAATATCAGAATGTGGACAACACTAACACCTCTGGCACTGTCTCTGTTTGCTTTTTGCTCAGTTACAATTTTAACACAATCATCTTAAGTAACAATGAGCCGATTATGTTCCATGGTTATTCCCTCACCCCCCCCCCTTCTGAAAAATGTAACAAACGCAGGGGGGGGTGGGGGAATCTAATGAGAACTAATGGAGAAATATCCGAGAGGCTTAACTTATGATCTGTGTTCATTACAGCAAGTGACATTTTCACTGCAGTTTTACTATAAAGATTGGCTGGCACAGAGTGAGAGTCACAGCCGAATAAACTCTCAATCAGTCTTACCTCCATGGTGATAGGTTATGAAAAATTGCTGAGGGCCTTCATAATGTCTGTATCATTCTTTAATTGATGGTGGGTTGCTTTGCTTTGAAAGTGCTGATGAGTAAGTGGAGAAAGGACCCCCCCCCCCTTTGCAACCTGTACTGTTTCGACACAGTCATGCGGAATACACATATGTACAACCCTGACACTCTGTAGCAACAGATAATGGGAGCAGCTGCTAATTAGCAGACTCTTCTCCATAAGGCCTTGGTGGTAATCTTGTGCTTTTGCAAATTTTGTTTTGTGAGATGTGAAACAACAACAAACAACATCATGATATGCCATTTAAAATGTGAATTTAAAATTGGGTCTGGGAATTACCATGGGATTGGATCCTATATCTAATCACCCTTGTTCTGTATTTTCAGGCTTGTAAAGATGACTTTGTATCCCACACTTTAGGCTTTCTACTCTGATGTAATGTGGGCCATGGCAATGAGGGGAAGAGAGCAGCACTAATCCCACCAAACATATAATGCAAAACTAGAATATTTCTCTTTCAAATTGGTGCTATATCGGCAGCTGGCACTCTCCCTTGCATAGTGTGTCCAGCTATACTATTGGGAAAGCTTTCCAACTTTTGATGGTTTCCTGTCCATTTTTAAGAGAAACAGAGAGAGAGCCTGCATAAGAAAAGCACAGACCATATCCAGGCAGTCTTGAAGAAAGCTGATTTTTCTTGATCCAATCAGGAATTCAGTCAGGGTTTAGGCCTGGTTTTGGCACAGAAACTGCTTTTGGTCACCCTGTATAATGACAGATGTAAGAGTGGCAGGGGAAATGTGCTCCTATTAATTTTCCTTGACCTCTCAGTGGCTTTCGATATCATCAACCATGGTAGTCTTCTGGAGCAACTGTCTGAGTTGGGGTAGGTAGCTCCACTTTGCCATGGTTCTGGTACTACTTGGGTAGTCATTTCCAGAGGGGGGTGATGGAGGAGTTCTCTTTGGCCCTGTGGAGCCTTCAGTGTGAGGTTCCTCATGGTTTTATTTTATCCTGTTTTGCATGCTGTTTAGCATTTACATGAAACTACTGAGTGGGGTCATCTGGAGTTTGAGAGTATGTTGTCAGCTTTCTACTCCTTTACTTCTGCAGGTGTGGCAGTGGATGTGCTGGACCGTTGTCTTGTCTCAGTAATGGACTAGATGGGAGCTAATAAACTGAAGCTCAATCCAGATAAGCACTGTTAGTGGGCAGTTCGCTAGACTGGATGGATAGGAGGTTGCCTGCTCTTGATGGGGTTACACTTCCTCTGAAGGAGCAGTATGTTGCTTGGGGCCGTACTCTTTGAACTTTTGCTGTCGCCTGATTTCACAATGAAGTCAGGTGACTGGTTTTCGTCCAAACAATAGAGCACATGATGCTCTTTTAGCTGAGTGATACCAGTGGGTATAATAGGGCCATCTAGAGGTAATTCGGAATCTTCTGGGCCAAAAGACTATAGAGGTTGACTGGCCCTACTACACAGGAATTGCCCCTTTACCTAAATAACCTAATGATTGACCCCATTTTGCTCTGCGGGCAAAGTTTTTGTAAGGCAACCACCTGGGGAGTCAAGGCTTTTGAAGATGGTAACCCTGCTTGAGAATTCAAAAGAATGTGTGAGGGCTCAAACACTGCCAAGAGTGACAGAGAAGCATTCAGCAACCCCATGCCCCCATACGTCCAGAATTTTCCAGACATAGCTGGAATACTGCAGTCAGAAGCAGTGTCCGGGTGGAAATCGCTAAAATGTCCGGGAAAATCCGGACATATGGCCACCCGTGTCGGCAGTGTTGTTTTTGATGGTTTTCCTTAAAAATAGCTCAGACACTTCAACAACTTTGCAAAAAACAAAACAAAACCCTCAACAACTTTTGTGTCCGGATTTTCACTTTTTTAAATATGGCAACCCTACCATATATGGCCCTCCCTTCCCCTCCTGAGCTTTTCCCTGTTAAACACAAAAGTATCAAGGCAGAGTTGTAACTGTCTGGCACAGCATGTCAGTAACACTGTCCCCCCCCCCTGCCCATTTTGAAATACATGCTTGGTTTTTGTAAAAGACCAAATGCTGAAAATATAGGTGTGTTATTCCAGAATAGACCAAAATATTGTGGCACCAAGCCAATGTGATGAAATAAGTCTGAGGCAGGCTAGAGGAGAGCGATGTCTCAATTCTGAAATCTGCAGGAATATTTTCATTCTGCTGTGCAAGATATTTCGCTCAGGCATACTGCTAAAGCATCTAAAAAACGGCACTTTCTCCAGGACTGAGTATGTGGCTTAACCATGCAGTGAGAAATCAATGCATTTTCCCAGAGAGGCATAAACCTCCTATTTCTAAGGTGGCATCTTGCATTGCCATATTTTCATAACTTAAGGCTTCATCAGCCAGTTTTGTGATGGGGATGATAATAATCATTAATAATAATAATAGACTGTTCCATCCAAAATCAGCTGAAACTTACTCATGCACAAACATGTAGAGTGTTTCCCCCAAGAGCATCGTATCTATTTGTAGTTGAGTTTGTTCTGTTTCCCTTTCAGCCCAACCATTTCAAAAAGGATAGCCTTGGCCTATTGACAGTTTCAGTGCTTAGCAAAGGAACCTAACTGGGAGTGGAATTACTTTCAAAATATTTTCACATTTTCCAGCCCCTTTAATAGCCCTTGTTAAAGTTATAAGCCTTAATAAAAGGATTTATAGCTTCAGTGTCTGAGGTTTTCAGGCCTCTTGATTTATGCTTTAAATTGCAGCATTTAGCACTTCGCACTTTAATTTAGACAGATCACCTATTTTCTTAAATGCTTAAGTAATGTACCAAGCTGCAGTTATTGATTCTCTTTGCATTTATTACAAAGGAGACTGTATTTGCTCCTTCCTCTTGGGAATGCCCCTCCTGAACTGCAGGCTTGCTAGTGACAGCTTAGGCCCCTGATACATAACCAAAGACCTTGCCTAATATCCCTGCAACTGCTCAGGGAATTTTTATTAAGTAAAGGCATCATTAAAGTGGACAGAATGATGAAGTTTAATGAGCATCTTTCTCCCTTATTGTTAGTTTTGCTGTAGCAGCCAGAGTGTTCTCATTTGTTACCCTCAGTGGGGCAGGGTAGAGACTGCACGGTGTTTCTTCAGATACCTTTTTTGTTTCGTTTATAGATTTGCATATTATATACACTTGTGTGCTGTTGGCAGAGAGTGTATTTATAACCAGACTCTATAGCAAAGAAAAACCCAGAAAATCTTATTATGGAGGGTTTGGGTTTCTTTCTTTTTTTTTAAAAAAAAAAGTATTTTCAGACTGACATTAAATCCTCTAGAAAACTATTTGCCCTTTTCCTTAATGAGGAATCTGCACACAACGTGGCGGTTCTGGCTGTGCCGTTGTTTAGAGAGGCTGTGCCATTTATCAGTTACGATTATAGCGCCAACAACTTTTTAGTTGCCACACAGCATAATTACAGAGGTCTGAAGGACATGAAATCTTGGTTTTATGCTATGATCTCATTATTGCTCTGCAGAGATTGGCATGGAGCATCCCATTTAAACTGGCCATTGTGGGGAAAGTAATTTGCAAGCTAGTATTTTAACTTGGCCTTATATAATCAACAGCTAATGTGTGAACATGAAGCGTTAACAGGAAGGACAAATGGAAACTTGTTAGGATTCAGTGTATTTTATTTTTACGTTTTAAATACTTAATATTCAGAGTTTCTTTGCACACTGTAGATTCTGATACTTGCACACACGCATATCTGTGTAAATCAGAGGAGAGAATCATTAGGGATGCCTCGCTCTCTGCTTGTTCTCTTGGCCTTTGCACACACATATTCAAGGGTCAAGCAGTTCAACCTAGATAGTTGTGTCCCTTGCACTATTAAGTGGCTGGCTACTCAGATTTATTTCTGCGATCCTCATTATTGCAAATCAATGAATAATTTTTATTGTTGCCTCCACGTTATCATGATTACATCTGTGAGTCTCTCTTTGCCAGCATATTCACTGAAAAGAGCCTGGAATGCAATTATAAGTTGCTTTGAGACATTTTATGTAGCAAGTGGTAAATAAATGCAAATAATCATAATAATTACTAGTTTACTTTGTGATGGCACTTGCTGGGAAGAACGGATGTTTGGAGTTCATCTGTTTCTTTGAAGCGCTAAGACTGCAGTCCTAACCCCACTTACCTGGGAGTAAGCCTTATTGAACCTCCAACTTGAACTTGAACAGCCGCTCCAGAAGGATTAACATGGTTGATGGTATTGAAAGCTGCTGAGAAGTTGAGGAGAATTGACAGGGAACTGTTTCCCCTGTCTCTCTCCCATCATACAGAGTGATCAAAGCAGTTTTTGTGCCAAAATCAGGCCTAAACCCTAACTGAAATGGATCTAGAAAACCAGTTTCCTCCAAGGCCAACTAGATCTTGGTCCATGACCAACTGATCAAGAACCTTGCTCAAGAACCTTGGCCCAACATCTGGAGGGCTATTGTCTGCACTGATTGGCAACAACTCTCAAACTGAGGTCTCTGCCAGACCTACCTGGAGATGCTAAGAATTGAGCATAGAATTTTTTTGAACATAGTTCATGTGATCCGCAACTGAGTTACAGCCCTTCCCCAATGCCCTTCTAGAATGTGACTATTTGGCTTTTTAAATTCATTCTGAAGGCTGAGTGTCAGGCTTGGTTGAGAATATGTTTGCATACAACAGGTGCAGGGTTTTTCTTCACTTCTGCCAGAGCAGTCCCCCTTCAAAACAAGAAAGTTTGGGGATCTCTTTTCTTTCTTGACACGCAGAGTATCTTCCAAAAGGTTCTTTGTCAACAGAGCAAGTTTACATTTGTATCCTGTTTTGTCTCGAAGTCTTTTAATTTTGCTTTAAGTAGGAATTACTCATAAATTATCCATTAATTGCTCTCTGGTGTTCAGTGTAAATCCTCTCAGCCTTAGAGTCTATTTAGCTTTCCTGTGAGTGCCAGCAATCTTAATTGTAGGATACTTCGTCAACATTTAATCAGGGGTCTGTATTAATGTGGCATTGATGTGTTGGTAGCTCTCTTGCAACAATCCATCATGTGTGAGCAGGCAGAGAAGACTCTGACACCATTGCTCTGTGTCACTTTATCAAGCCCTCGAGTATTCTGGTTACGCAGCCAGTTCACTCTCTGTTACATCGACATTCCATCTTGCCAATTCAACCCAATTTTTGTCAATGTCTCCAAGGTTAAGAATTTAAGAAGCCTGGATCTTCTTACTGCAAAACTGTTGTGTAAAAAGGCTTATGCTTTGGCTTGGAAGTAGTAGAAATGTCATAGCATGCAGAACTAGTTTTTTAAAAAGAGATATTAGATAGATATAGATTATACACACACACACACACACACACACACACACACACTCAAATTTTAACAACAAAAACAAATAGAACATGAACTTAATACAAACAAACTGCTGGCATACGGTTACACAATAGGATGACGTCTAAGAACAGGAGTAGCCAGCCTGGTCCCCTCCAGATGGACTCCAACTGCTATCAGCCCCAGCCAACATGGTTGATGGCCAAGGATGGTGGGAACTCGAGTCTACCACTTTGGCTACCCTGGTCTTAGAAGGTGGGGGGGGGGCACAGCACAGAACTGACCTTGAAATCCCATTTCCATGTTCAAGCAAGCAGGACCATTTCCATGTGAAATCCCATTTCCATGTTCAAGCAAGCAAGAACCATTTCCATGTTCAAGCAAGCATTTCCATGTTCTGCTGCTCCAGAAGCGGACACGGAGCAATGGTTCCAAACTACAAGAAAGAAGATTCCACCTAAACATTAGGAAGAACTTCCTGACAGTAAGAGCTGTTCAACAGTGGAATTTGCTGCCAAGGAGTGTGGTGGAGTCTCCTTCTTTGGAGGTCTTTAAGCAGAGGCTTGACAACCATATGTCAGGAGTGCTCCGATGGTGTTTCCTGCTTGGCAGGGGGTTGGACTCGATGGCCCTTGTGGTCTCTTCCAACTCTATGATTCTATGATTCTAGGAGTAAATCCTTCCAAAGCATTACAGTGGTACCTCGGGTTACATACGCTTCAGGCTACTGACTCCGCTTACCCAGAAATAGTACCTTGGGTTAAGAACTTTGCTTCAGGATGAGAACAGAAATCGTGCGGCGGCAGCGTGAGGCCCCATTAGCTAAAGTGGTACTTCAAGTTAAGAACAGTTTCAGGTTAAGAACAGACCTCCGTAACGAATCAAGTTCTTAACCCGAGGTACCACTGTATTTATGTTTCCAGGAATTTGTCATCACATTCCTCGTTGTTGATGAACGTTATGAACATTCTGTCCACAGAATTGGTCATTCTGACCACCCAACCATCCTGCACAAGTTATTCTGCTTTAATTTCTCTGCCAGTGTCAACTGTGACACCTTTCCCATCAGCCTTCCATTGTGAAGGGCTGCAAGAAACCTGGGAGAAACCACTGCCCAAGTGGTGATGCCCAGTGGGGCAGTGATTCTTTGGGGCAGCTGAGGCCTAGATAGTTGATCAGACTAATTGAATCCTTGTTTAATGGATAAACAAGCCTTGTTATTTTTGGGATGTATTTTTCTCAATGTTGTAAACAGCTTTGAGTATTTATTATTGCAAGACAACAGCATACATATGGAACAATGATGTGTGGCGAATAGGCTCATTGCCAGTGAGCCATCTCCAACACAATCACAAATGGAGGATGAGGTGGTTGTCAGGACTGATAATTTTTAATAAAATGACACTCTTGTTTTCTAAGCCTCCTTGAGTCCCATCAGGAGAAAAAGCTGGGTTATAACTAAATTAATGATGGCAGTAATAATTGTTTTATATGGTGCACTTGAGTTCAGGGGAGGTACTAAACATGTTCTTTGTGTTCCTTGTTTCTCCATAGCCTTTATGGCAGACACATGCAGGCGAACCCCGAACCACCCAAGAAGAACAATGACAAGTCCAAGAAGATCAGCCGGAAGCCTTTAGCTGCCAAGAACAAATAAGCCACCTGCATTCACCATTCCTTAATTCTTCTTTTCCTTTTCTTTTTTGGCATGTCCAATTCTTTTATATACTTTTTTGCTAGCAGAAATGGATGTTTTATAAAATAAAAACAAGGAATACCTTTTTATATCCACAGCTACTCACAAAGTGTAAACTGCACTGGCTAAGTAATCCATTATAATTATTAATTTCTGCTTAAATCATATAGCCGTTTGATCCAATGTTAAACACTTTATTGACTCTCAGAACATGTATGAAATGCACTTTTGGCTTAACTAATTCACACAGCTGGCTACACCTTATTGCAGCACCAAACCGTGTCTCAATCATATTTTATGTAATACTCCCAAATAAAATCATTTTTGTACCATATGTTGCTTTCTTCTCTCCTTTCCTGGATTTTGTGACATGTTTCATTTGTATTAGAGGAAGTAGGTTCACTTATACGTGGTACAACTTCTTAATTGCATTTTTTAAAAATAATGTTTGAGTGGGCAAACACAGGCTGCATCTACACAGCTATTAAAAAAAACATTCTGAAAATGCTCTGAAAAAAACCATTTCCACCCCCATCGTTCAGCCCAGACACTGAGGTTCAGCGCTGAGGGCCTTCTGGCAGTTCCCTTGCTGCGAGAAGCCAAGTTACAGGGAACCAGGCAGAGGGCCTTCTTGGTAGTGGCACCCGCAAAGATGTCAAAGAGAACAACAACTACCAGACTTTTAGAAGACATCTGAAGGCAGTTATCACTGAGGAGGGCTACCAGCTTTTAATGTTTGATGGACTACTGTATTTTAATATTTTGTTGGAAGCCGCCCAGAGTAGCTGGGGAAACCCAGCCACATGAGCGGAGTATAAATAATAAACTACTACTACTACAACAACAACAACAACAATGGAAAATGTCTTGAGTTCTGATTTTAGCTCTACAGCACCATCTGGTGTCAGTGTTACAACGCATTTATAATGTTACCTACTGTGGACTCTGCTACATTAGTAAAAATATAAGGAGACCCATTAAGCTGCTTTATCTTGAGTCAGTCCATTGGTCCATCTAGACCAGTAAAGTCCTATCTGACTGGCAAAGACTCTCAATTATCTTGTGCAGAGCCCTTTTCCAGCATTGCCACACAACAGATCATTTAAAATGGTGACGTCTGTGCAACTTTCTGCATAAGAAGGAAGCCTCATCTACCACCAAACTACCGATGTCACTGCTACGTTAACTGTCTCTAGTTGAACTCAGCTAGTTTGGTGTCTTTAAGTTCTCTTGGACTGCCATGACGGTTTACAGCTCGGATGCACAGTCAATGAATAAAATGAAATAATTATCATTTTCCTAAATTCATATTAACATCATCAACATCAACAGCAACATTCAATAACAAACCATGCAAATCTTTTGCCCGCCCCATTGATGATGTGGAAGTGGCCTTCCTAATTATGGGTTCACCAAGAAGAACCGACACAAACTCAGTCACACGTACAACTGGATCTGTAGGTCTCAGAACAGCTCATCCAATGCCAGTTCCCAAAATGGAAGGAAATGACCTCCTGCACCACCAGCAAAAAAGGGGCTAAGAACTGTATCCAACCAAGTTCTACTCGGACCCACTGAATGAATCAAAGTTAGTCCTGACCATTGATTTCAGTATGTCTACTCTGAGTGTATCAAGCATTGGCAACCACCCCAAGCTGTTTTAATACTACTAGGGAACCTCATTTAAAACATGGCACTTTCTGAGTAAGACGTGATAAATTTTAATCAGCTTCTCTCCTTTCTTATTGGTGTGTCACAATGATTTTCCTTAAACATCGCACCCCCCCTTCCCTGGAAATTTGGGTGGAAAATGGGGAAGTGTTATCACTGAGGAGGGCTACCAGCTGCTAGGTGCTTTTTTTTTTTAAAGAAACTTTCCCATTTGAAGAAAAAACTTTCTGCCAATGTTTACTTGTCTTTTAATGTAGCAAACGAGAGGAACCTAAATAGAATTTAATCTCCTCTGTAAAAAAAAGAAAGAAATTTGGATTGAAGGATTGTTCTAAATTAGTGTGTGGATTTTACCGAAGCAAATATTTTTATCTACATAAAGCCTGCTCCACATCCAGACCTTGAAATCATAGTTGGGAGGTGATTAAGCAGCTGACATCTATATCTGAAATAATGTCTCCCTCCTGCTTTTTTTAAAAAAATAAAATATGGTGGCACTACATAAAAACGACAAGTAAAGTTTCCATCTGGTAGGAGTCTAACAGCTAAACAAAAAATGTGCAGTCATAAATTGTGCTCTAGTGCCAAAACCTGTGTTTTCTCCCTCTAAAATTCAAGATCTTTGCAACCTGTTGCAAACCTTTTCAGATCTTTTGGCATGGGGGGGGGGGGGAATATCAGCCCAGACTACATTTTGGTTTTTGCATTAAATATGTAACAGAAGCTGTGAAAACTTCTTGGGCTCATTTAAAACAAGCTTCTGTGATTCTGACTCAAAAACACCAGACCTGGACCTTTGCTGAATACGCCCTGTACCTTTAAAACACATTTGTTGTTTTTTTTTTTTTTTAAATATTTATTAAGATTTTTTTAGAATACCTTTAAAACACATTTGACATCCCACAGTCAGGGGTGATAGGAATCTGGGAGTCCCAACAACTTCTGGGGCTAATGTCACACAAAAGGGATGCATTAGCAGCCTTGTGGAAACATGAAGAGCTGCAGAAGTACAACAAATTTCTGGTGGGGAGAAAAAAACCCCTAATGTATGGGGGGCGGGTGCTCCAAACCACCAATGACTGGAAACCAAGTGGGAGAGGGGATGGAATGGACTATTGGAGAGGAGGGCATGGGCAACTGGCTGGCACAATGAACAGGAGCACTCCATGCTGCAAGGGAGTTTCCCCCCCAAAATAACAATTTCTATCTCAGCTTTCCTCCAAGGAGCTCAAGGTGTCCTACACAGTTCTTTCTCCCTCCCCAATTTTACCCTCTAAAGCAGCCACCCCCAAACTCAGCCCTCCAGCTGTTTTGAGACTACAACTCCCAGCATCCCTGATCGCTGGGTCCTGTTAGCTAGGGATGATGGGAGCTGTAGTCCCAAAACAGCTGGAGGGCCGGGTTCGGGGGTGCCTGCTCTAAAGAACCCTGCAAGGTAGGCTAGGCTGAGAGACAGTGACTGGCCAAGGGTCACCCCAGCGAGCTCCATGGCTCAGCAGGGATTTGAACTTGGGTCTCCCAGGTTACTAAGGCAGCACTCCAACCCCTATGGACTTAGCCACACCTACCTTTTGTCCCACTCTTTCCGGGCAGAGCTCCAGGCTTCAACACTCATGTCAGAGCAGAGAAAGGTAAGCGTGAGTAAGCCCTGCCTGACACTCGCAGTCAAGATCTTATAAACACCCAGTCACCAGTCATAAGACCAGTTTTTGAAGCAAGTTTTCCTTCTTTCAGGTCCATATAATTTTAAAGCTGGGATTTCTCAAAAGTGTAAGCTGCTGATTAAATCGTTTCTGCATATCTTCTAACATTTCAGTGATAAAAATAGGGCCATGGGGACGCATCTGCGTCTTAGTGAACTGCAGTCGAGATACTCCATTTGGGCGCTTGCCAGTCGTGCACATTTTTAAGGGTGGTAAATTGAGGCAGGAAAACTGTTCTACAAGCCACTTAAGCTAGAAGTAGAGTGCCTCCATATGTCCATAACATATCATAAAGTGTGCTTGGTAGAAAGGGGAGAGGTTAAGAAACTAAGAGCCTGCTGGATCAGGCCAATCCATCGAGCCCAGCATCCTAAATAGCTCGGTTGGTTACAGCGTGGTGCTGATGCTGCCAAGGATGCAGATTCGAGCCTGAGATGGGACAGTTGCATATCCCTGCATGGCAGGGGATTGGGCTAGATCAGTGATGATCGTAGTCCCAAAACAGCTGGAGGGCCAGGTTTGACCATCACTGGGCTAGATGATCCACAAGGTCCCTTCTAACTCTACAGTTGGTTCTATGATCCTGTTCTCACAGTGGCCATGCTCCCCTCCTGCTGTTTCTGGCAACTGGTAAAGGAGGTTATCTTCTCCTACATTCTCCCCAACAAACCTCCAGTGTTACTCCTTCGCCATCTAAAGTGTTGTGTTTCATTCATGTTCTGCTCAATTATGGAACTGCAGCTGCTTATTGTGTAGTGTGTGGACCCAAGGCTAATCTATTCTGAGTCCGGACACAAAAATCAAATCTTTTTTACTTGAAATTGGGGCATTTACAACTGTCAGGCCAGGGCAGAAACTCAATTGTCAGTGGGTCTATCTGTTATATCATTAGAATGGAATGGCAGGCTGGGGAGATATCCAAAATGCAATATTTATCCTTTATATGCCCTGGGTATGATATTGCTAGCTGGAACAGAAAGCAAAATAACTAAGGTGCAGCCCTGGAAAAAAAATTCATTCCATTGCTGGTAACATACAAGGAAAAAAACATTTTACCTTGGAGCATAAATGTCTCCCAAAGACCTGACAAGCACGTCCTTGAAAATTCAGCAGAGATTTCTTTCTCTTTTTTTCCTCTTTCCTATCCTTGCTCTTGCATCTGCTCCACCAATTAAGATTCCAAATAATTCAGAGGCAACCATGCAACAATTGCTGAAGGAAGTGCTAAAAATACAACCAAGCCCTTAAAAGAACCAGAGCTGTGCTTTGGCAGTGAACGAAACATCGTGGAAATCAAAGGTTTGTAGTCAATTTCTAAGTCACCTACAGAGAAGCCAAGACCTGGCTCGCAGGCTCAGGCAGCTGCAAGCTGGCCATCAGGAATCCAGGCCGTGTGTAAACTGTTCTATGTCAGCCTTTGCCAAGCTGGTGCCTTTCTGATGTTTTGGACAACAACTCCCATCAGTCCCAGCCAACGTGGCCAATTCTCAGGAATGGTGGGAGTAGTCATCTAAAACAACTGGAGAGCACCATATTGGCTTCCCCTAGCCTAATCATTAGTGATGTATGAAAGTGGGAAGTGAGAGCTGGACCATAAAGAAGGCTGATCACCGAAGAATTGATGCTTTTGAATTATGGTGCTTGAGAGTCCCATGGACTGCAAGAAGATCAAACTTATCCATTCTTAAGGAAATCAGCCCTGAGTGCTCACTGGAAGGACAGATCCTGAAGATGAGGCTCCAATACTTTGGCCACCTCATGAGAAGAGAAGACTCCCTGGAAAAGACCCTGATGTTGGGAAAGATGGAGGGCACAAGGAGAAGGGGACGACAGAGGACGAGATGGCTGGATAGTGTTCGCGAAGCTACCAGCGTGAGTTTGACCAAACTGTGGGAGGCAGTGGAAGACAGAAGTGCCTGGCGAGCTCTGGTCCACCGGGTCACGAAGAGTCAGACACGACTAAACAACAACAACAAGCCTAATCATCTTGTTACTGCTTGTTACTCCTCCTCAGATGAACACACTGTTCTCTCGCCTAGCTCCCTTGGATCTTGACCCAGGGTAGCATATCATATATGTCAGGGGCAGAGGAACTTGCAGCCCTCCAAATGTTGCTGCACGACAACTCCCATCACTCCTTAGCATGGGCCAGGCAGGCTGAAACTGATGGAAGTTGCAGTCCAACGACGACTGGAAAGCTACAAGTTCCCCATCCCTGCTATGTGGTTTGAACATCAGGTGGCTATTCGTTTGTTTCAATCAGATCCCACACTGTTCACAACTACTTCTCCACAACTCGTCAGCTTTAGCATCAAGGCGCATTCACCTTGCAGGGGTGATTCACAGATCCTGCATGGAGCATGATGAAACTCAAGTGCCCTGCCTAACACAGGAAACTATTTAATGACAGCCATCATTAAGTGGTGAATGTTAATGTAGGTATCAAGTTAAGATGTTTTTGCTTTCTATTGCTGATATGTCTTTGATGCTGAAGTTTTGTTGGTTTTTTTGGATGGATTAAGTTATTCTAAGTAGTCTTAAACTGTTTTTAATATTGTGCAATAATTGTGTTTTAATGTTAATGTTGTGTTTTAGTTGCTGTAACACACCCTGGGACCTCAGCCTGAAAGGAAAGTAATAATTTGTAATAATCTTCATCGTCTATGACTTTTATTATAATTCATTGTTCTGTTTTCCTGATTTTATTATATACTCTATGCTCTTAAAATGTAAGTCACTTGGTTACTCTCTATGCAGCAAACAACATTATTTTTATTATTATTGCTGTGTTATTATTATTAGCTCATTTATAGTCTGTAGGCAACAATTCAAATGCCAGAAGACAAGATGGTTGAATTGCAAATGCAAAGAAGAGCAGAATACAGGAGTGCAACATCTCTACAACACTGCTTGCCCTTTATGAAGGCATTTAGGAATTCCTGCTCTTTTATTCAAATCTAGATTAATGTTTAGATATCCTATAGATGCAGCTACAGGGCTTAATTTCTAAAACGAAGAGAGGGTTGGTTGGACAGATCAGTCCGTTTCCTGTCTGTATCACCTTTGCATGTATTCAGAGGTGAATTTGTTCTATCCCATTTCTTCGTTAATATGCATTCCTTTTTAATCCGCACCAAAATGTGTATATAAATATGTATTTTGGATGACTCTCAGAAAATGTGCCTTTCTAAACTTACTTCTCTCAAAATACACATTTATAAAGGCACATCATCCTGAAATATACATTAGTAAACATGATTTCACCCATTTCGGAGCCAAAAACAGCATCATAGAATTCAGAGAAAGTGCAGAACCAAAGGACAACTGCCTTCCAATCTGCACATTCACCCAGAAGGTGCATATTAGGGATTCATCATGAGCTTATTCTTGAAGCATCCCTAGCTGAGGAGTAGGCCTGCTTGGATGTCACATGAAGCTGCCTTGCACTACTGAATCAGACCCTTAGTTCATCCAGCTCTTGGCTGGCTGCTCAGGCTGGCTGCAGAAGCTTTCAGGAGGTTCAGGTGAGGGGCCTCCCCCACCTACCTGAAACCTTTGCTTTAACTGGGGATGCTGGGATCATCTGCATGAAAAGCGGGTGTTGGGCCACTGAGCGATATACCGTATTTTTCGCTCTATAAGACACACTTTTCCCCACCTAAATAGTAAGGGGAAATGTGTGTGCGTCTTATGGAGTGAATGCAGGCGGGAGGCTCTGCTCAGCACTCCCTTTAAAGAGCGCGTGGAGCGTGTGTGCTGCTCTTAGGGGCTTTTCCCCGAGCAGGGAGAAGCCTGCAAGTGCAGCACACACGCTCCACGTGGCTCGTGAAAGGGAGCGCTGAGCAGAACCTGGGATGCATACAGGCTCTGCTCAGTGCTCCCTTTAAAGAATATTTTTTTCCTTGCATTCCCCCTCTAAAAATTAGGTGCGTCTTATGGAGCGAAAAATACGGTAACCCACCATGCCCTCCTAACTAAAATTGAATCCCCCGGAAATCCTGAGTCAAATAGCTTTCATTCCACTAATGCAGGCTGCCCTGCCCTGCCCTGCCCTCAGATTTGGAACAGGAGTGAAGGCTGAGGGAGGGGAAGAGCACTTTGCACATGCTCAGGAATGCATCGCCCTCTTTCACCGTGCTTCACATTCTCCAGGGCTGAGCATTGGCATTTAAGAAAAAAGTTTCTGGGGCTGAGCCTTGCTCAAATTAAGCTCTGTGTGGCTGACAGCGCCATGCATCAACACCCCTCCTGGTGTGACAATTAATCAACCGAGCCTTTCAAGTGGATGGCAGGCGCACCATTCAAGAGTTATTTTGATATGCTGTCAGATATTGAAGGCCTGATGCTGAAGAACATCCAGCTACATCATTTGCGTGCATAATTATATTGACTATTATTTTTTTATTGGCTAATCCTAGAAGAAAACGTTGAACAAGTAGTATTAAATATCATGCATGTCAATTTTATACATATATATATATATATATATATATATATATATATATATATATATATTTGGTCCTGTAAAACAAAGCACTTAAATGCTGTCAAGCAATGCTAAAAAAATTTCTTTTGATGTCATTAGTCAACAAGGACTGTAGCATATGCACGTTATAAACTTATCTATCTAGCAAGTTTAGGATTTGTTGTGTTCAGTTGTGAAATGGTGAAGATCAGCAGTGGGGGAATATAAGAAATGTGTTTGTAGTATGATCCCATGGGGCCGTTTGTGAATCCTGAAAAATGTAAGAGCAGCCTGCAGGATCAGGCCAGTGGCCTATCCAATTCGGCATCCTGTTAGAAGCCTGAAAGCAGCACTCAAGCACAACCCCTCCAGTGGTTTTTGGCTACTGGTATTCAGAACCATTATTGCCTCCATGTACAATCTGTGCACCTCTGTACACAAATAGTTTAGCTGTACACTTGTACAGTTGTTCAAATGTAATAGTGTACCACCTAGCTACCTGTGTGTGCAAATAGCTGGGCTGTACAAATCAACAAGTTAGGCTTTTTCATGCAAACACGTGTACAACAGAGAGCTTGTACCTGTGCGCAGTGTAAGAAACTAAGTGAGAATCCTGGCAAGACCCTGAAGTGGGTAGTTCCCTAAGTCTGGATGATTGGTCAATTGCATTTTGGGTGGAGTCACACACCCCTCCTAAAGGAGCAAGTTCATAGTCCAGGTGTGCTCCTGGATGATAATGAAGATGCCACACAGGCCCATTCCCCGCACAGGCTCCTCTTTCATTTTGTCCCTTCCCTTTCCCTCAAAACTTACCTGGCAGTGGTAGGGTTGCCATGTCCTGAAGAGCAAAAAAAAGAGGACAGACCAAGCCGGGGGGGGGGGGAGGCACACAGGCCCAAGCTGCCCTCACCTGAGCCTGAGCCATCCCCCCAAAAAACCCCTCAAACCTGAACATTTCCTTTAAAATGTAAAAATCCCCCCAGATGGGCATGTTGGTCTCCGAAAAGAGGACATGTCCAGGATTTCCCGGACATATGGCAACCCCAGGCAGTGGCAGCAACACAGGTTGCCCTTTCCCTAGATTTGTTGGTGGCACCCCTAACACCTTATCTTCCACCAGCAGGTATATTTCAGCCATCTTGGGGGGGGGGGTTGTGACACAACCACTGTGGGTGTTCAAGCTGACATCTAGACACATCAAACAAACATTTCAGGAAAACGCGTTGTAAATGTCATAAAGGGAAATCACATTGGCAAAAGACGGAACTCTACAGCGCTATCTGGTGTTATAACACATTTAAAACGATTTTTCTTTACTAATGTAGCCGAGTCCTTAATTATGTGCTTTGCTCATAATTAGCTGAGGAGGAAGTTCAAACTCCAAACTCCCATACATGGCCTGGATAACTCTTTCCTAGAGGAAAAGTTTCGTTTGCAACAGATGTGAGATTGAATATTCAATGTATAGAATCTCTGCCCGACAAGGCAGCGGCATTAAATCAGTGGACATCTTGCAGTGAAGATTTTGCAAAGGTTAACTGTCAACCAGAACAGACACATTATCAAGAGTATGTTGGTTCAACCTTTACTGAACAGGAAGTGGAGCCTATAGCCAGAGCACCGCAAGGAGCTTTCAGGCATAGCCCCAACAGAGACCTCTAGGGTTTTGAATCAAAAGGAGGGATAAGTGTATTCAAATACAGTGGTACCTCAGGTTAAGAACTTAATTCATTCTGGAGGTCCGTTCTTAACCTGAAACTGTTCTTAACCTGAGATACCACTCTAGCTAATGGGGCCTCCTGCTGCCGCCACGCAATTTCTGTTCTCATCCTGAAGCAAAGTTCTTAACCTGAGGTAATATTTCTGGGTTAGGGGAGTCTGTAACCTGAAGCGTCTGTAACTCGAGGTACCACTGTAAATGCTTTGGTCCAATAAATCCAAATAATAATAATAATAATAATAATAATAATAATAATAATAATAATGTGAAGAGCCATTTCTTTGCAAGTGACTCGAGGGTCACACTACTGAGTCCATCATCCTGGAGAGCAGACAATAGCTCTCGGTGAGGGAGAGGCCTTTAAACTCTGTAGAAAAATACCTCAGCATTCCACAAGCAGTTTAATGTTAACTGTGCATAATAGGCTGGTGTTCATTCTTCTGCTAATCGGTGTCTCTCCCTTCCATTAACACTAACAGGATAATAGGTGCCATGCATCTTCATTAGGACACACACACACCCTTGCAATCGCAGCAGGATTAGGGGGAGACTATCGCCTCAGCAATTCTGAAGACAAAGCCACTTTCCGGACACCTAACTGTGGGTTTACGCTGAAACTTCGGCTATTGAGGCAACGAGCCTGGAAGGGTGAGCGACGGGGGGTGGGGGAGCTGTGGCACTCGCTGGCTGACACCAGTCCTAGAAGAAGCGTTACAACTTTCTTTTCTCAGCCCGTTCATGCATGGTAGGCGGTGGTGCCGTCAAGGCAGGGCTCTGGGACAGGATCCTGCTCAGAACGAGTAGGAAGGCCCTTCAAACACAAGGTTAAGTGGCCATAGAATTACTGGGCTGCTACACTAACTACTGAAACTTCCGGGGGCTGTGAGGACCGTATGTGCAGACAGATTGAAATAATTTAAACCATCCAAAGCCATCCAGGTTCTACAGTGACTTTGACTAGAAAATGCATACAAATCTAAGAAGCTGACAGACAAACTTTCACTTCAACCCCCATCCTCTCATCCAATTATATGTGAATTAATGATGGGCAAGCCCTCACCAACCCGCCTCATAGGGCATTTGCTTTTTGAAGCCCCTGGTCTTTGTGAGCACAGATGCAAAAATCCTACACACATGAAAGCGGCCTATAATTAAAAGCTTTTAAGAAATGTTTCTTCCTACTATTGACTTATTTTTGTGATTGACCAACAGCTCTTCCTCCCATGTTCAGAGCCTGTGTATAACAACTAGACGGGATCTGTCCTGTCTATATTTAACAGGACTCCAGAATTTAAAGAACCAAAAAAGAAATATTTTACCTCATGAAAAGAGCTTATGCGAAGTCTGAGAGGTTAATTATAGTATAACATTTCTATTTTAATTACCCTTTGAGAGATGGCCCATTTTCCACAGGAGACTTCATCCCATTTGAATTAATTGATCCAACACCATCTCTAAGGGTCTTTTCCGGGATATATAGTCTGATGGAAGACTATCCCTCATTGTCCTCTGAGGTCATGCACATGCCAAAAGCTAAGTAGAAATTGGTTATCCACTTATCTTTCGTTGGGATAGGGTCACATGGTTTTTATTAAGAAACCAAGAACTTGTTTGCAGGATCATTACACCCCAGTTTACATAAATAACAATGCAGCATTTCTATGGATGCGTGGACTGCATTCTACACCGAAAAGGTACAGGACCCCTGAACAGTTAAGTCCAATCAAAGGCGACTATGGGGTTGTGGCGCTCATCTCGCTTTTCAGGCCGAGGGAGCCGGCATTTGTCCACAGACAGCTTTCCAGGTCATGTGGCCAGGATAACTAAACCGCTTCTGGTGCAACAGAACACCGTGACAGAAACCAGAGCACACGGAAACACTGTTTACCTTCCCACTGCAGCAGTACCTATTTATCTACTTGCACTGGCGTGCATTCAAATTGCTAGGTTGGCAGGAGCTGGGACAGAGCAATGGGAGCTCACTCTGTTGCAGAGATTCGAACCGCCAACCTTCTGATCGGCAAGCCCAAGAGGCTCAGTGGTTTAGACCACAGTGCCACCTGCATCCCTACTATTCTGCACCTACCTCCCTCCACACAAGGAGCCACTTAATATGCACCAAGAGGAATACTTTTAATCAATGTTCTTTTATCTGTTTGATGTGCAGGTGGTGCTGTGGGTTAAAGCCTCAGCGCCTAGGGCTTGCCGATTGAAAGGTCGGCGGTTCGAATCCCTGCGGCGGGGTGCGCTCCCGCTGCTCGGTCCCAGCGCCTGCCAACCTAGCAGTTCAAAAGCACCTCCAGGTGCAAGTAGATAAATAGGGACCGCTTACCAGCGGGAAGGTAAACGGCGTTTCCGTGTGCGGCTCTGGCTCTGGCTCTGGCTCTGGCCAGAGCAGCGATGTCACGCTGGCCACGTGACCCGGAAGTGTCTCCGGACAGCGCTGGCCCCTGGCCTCTTAAGTGAGATGGGCGCACAACCCCAGAGTCTGTCAAGACTGGCCCGTACGGGCAGGGGTACCTTTACCTTTACCTTTACCTTTAAATTTTCTATCCTGTACGCTTTTATAATTATAAGTTGTTTTGAGACTTTTTAAAGTGGTGCGTAAGTGTAGCCAAGGGGAAGGGGGGCAGATCAAATAAAATAATAGAAATACTTAACTTAATAATAGTTAACTTAATAATACGTAACTTAATAGAAATTCAAAGTGTTGGTGCTGACCTTTAAAGCCCTAAACGGCCTCGGTCCAGTATATCTGAAGGAGCGTCTCCACCCCCATTGTTCTACCCGGACACTGAGGTCCAGCGCCGAGGGCCTTCTGGCAGTTTCCTCACTGCGAGAAGCCACGTTACAGGGAACCAGGCAGAGGGCCTTCTCAGTAGTGGCGCCCTCCCTGTGGAATGCCCTCCAACCAGATGTCAAAGAGAACAACAACTACCAGACTTTTAGAAGACATCTGAAGGCAGCCCTGTTTAGGGAAGCTTTTAATGTCTGATGTATCACAGTATTTTAATATTCTTTTGGAAGCCGCCCAGAGTGGCTGGGGAAGCCCAGCCAGATGGGCGGGGTATAAATAATAAATTTATTATTATTATTATTAGTAGTAGTAGTAGTATTAACTAACTGACCAGAGCTCAGTGGAGGGAGTAGCCAACCAATCAGCCGGGTCTCAGGGGAGGGTACTTGCCTGGAGGCAGAGTCCGTATGCAACATTCAGTCCAGTCCAGTCCTGAGGGCTGGAGTATTTCAGTTCACGCAGTCAGATGATCCAGGGGTCAAGAAAGCCAAGGGTCCAAGGTCATGAGAAGCAAGAAGCAGCAAGCTCTGGCCAGGAACAATGAATGTTGTTTCCAGCAACTGACTGAAACCCTGCTTAAGAAAGCTGGAGCCAACTGGTTCTCATCAGGAGCAAGAAGGCTGATCAGCAGCAGGTGGAGTCACTTTGCCTCCTGCTCCTTCAGGCTGCTACTCAGCAGGTGAAGCCAACTCCAGGCCCAGGGCATACAATTCCCAGAATTCCATGGGAAGAAGGATTGGTTGTTAAGCACTGTGGGAACTGAAGCTCTGTGAAGGGAATAGGGGCTTCCTAACAACTCAGCAGCATTTGACAAACTACAGCTCCCAGAATTGTTTGAGGGAAGCCATGACGGTTTAAAGTGGTATCATAGTGCTTTAAATGTATGCCGTGAATGTGGCCTCAGGGTGGTGTTTTCTTCTTCCAGGAAATGTGGAGGGTTGGGCTCTTCCCCTCTCTCTTTCCGAGGCTTCCCATCTCATTGAATTCCCAACCTCAGCATGCACACAGTATTTCTAATAAACCTAATAAAGCAGGACAAATGCTATGAAAATGTTATAAATCACGGCTCACTGGCCATCCTGTCAAAAGTAACATCTTTGACTTACAACAGAAGGAAGGAACTGAATCAACTTTTCTCTCCCTCTCTCCCCTGAAGCATGTTTTTTCTATTCTGGTGGTGTTTCTGATTGTCTCAACTCACTGAGGCATCCATCTTGGGTAACAGTACAAACCGCACCTACAGGTCTGGACAAAAAGGCAAATACTCACCCTTGTCTCCCATTGGTGGCATTTTAGTCCTGTAACCTGGGGAAAATAGGGTGCCCCTCTTTTAGTTGTTACTAGGAACCTGACTAGGCTTTTCCCCCCTAGTGTTTTGCAGCAAAGGGTGGATTTCATGCACATTTTCAAAGTCATCAATTTTGCAAGGTGAGATTACTAAGGAATCAGATCCCTGGATCATTAGTCTGCAAGAGAGTGATGTGTTTTATATGATGGCTGCAGAAGCTTAAAAACGTCCTCTTCTCCCAAAATGTGCTCAAACTTGGAAGGTTGGACTAACCACCACCTATCTTTGAAAATAATACAGAATGCTATTAAAAACTTTTATAGGGATGTGTGTGGCACTGTGGGTTAAACCGATCAGAAGGCCGATCAGAAGGTCAGTGGTTCGAATCCCCGCGATGGGGTGAGCTCCCGTTGCTCGGTTCCTGCTCCTGCCAACCTAGCGGTTCGAAAGCACGTCAAAGTGCAAGTAGATAAATAGGTACCACTCTGGTGGGAAGGTAAACGGCATTTCCGTGCGCTGCTCTGGTTCGCCAGAAGCGGCTTAGTCATGCTGGCCACATGACCCGGAAGCTGTACACCGGCTCCCTTGGCCAATAGAGTGAGATGAGCGCCACAACTCCAGAGTCGGCCACGACTAGACCTAACGTTCAGGGCTCCCTTTACCTTTACCCCCCATAAAAATTGTTCATGTTAGTAACAAAACAAAAGATCCCTTCTTGTCAGGATCTCGCAGGCACTTCCCTGATAAAGGAAGCAGAGCTATTCCTCAGGAGGCACCTCGCACCAACCCACCAGCCTTGCTCTGATGCATATCCGACAGTTGCACAGCATTCCTGACATAAGTGGGCAGCTTTCAGTAACCGTAGAGTTTGAAAAAAAATAAAATAACAGCAAAGCACTAACTGAGAAGTATACTAATTATCTTGGGTAGAGAGGTCCTTGCCAGCTTAAAAAAAAAAAAGGCATAAAAAAGCAGTTATTAAAATTAATGCAACTTACCATGTGTTCCACTTCTTGAAAAAGCTATTTTTGGCTAGAGTTGCCATCTGTCCCATTCAGAACGATCGGCTCCAGAGTTTTTGCTCTCTGTTCTGCCTCCTACGATTCCCACGTGGAGGTCTCCAAACATACTCGCTTGGAAAGGAAAACTCAAAGAAGTTTGGGCTTCGGCACCAGCTGAACTTTCCTGAAACTGGCAACTGTAAAAGGGGATGAGAGGAAGGCAGGGAATGAGAGGGAGACACCAGCCATCTAAGGAGCTATTGCTACTTTCCCAGTGAAGGTAAGATCCCCCTTCAAGGCCTACGTCAAAGGATCTCCCCAGGGCCTCTTCGCACATGGCGGCCCCTTAAATACGTAAAATGTGGATGTGGCAAAGTGTATTGCAATATATGACTCATGGAGCCACTCTGTCAGTTTACAAACTGAATGGCATTCAGGTAGCTGAATGGCATTCCCTATTGGGCACAATTGGAGCTAATCCAGTTTTGTTATTGCTATGGTATTACTACAAGAAGTATTAGGAGCTAGTCTGGCAAAGTGGTTCAAGAGATAGTGTGGGGCCTGGGAGACTGGGGGTCAAATTCCCCACCCAGCTATGACCTGCACCCTCGGATCCATCACTATCTCTCAGTCTCACCAGCCATCTTGCAGAGTTGTTGTAAGGAGGAGGGGAGAGAACCGTGTAGCCAACCTGCACTCCTTGGAAGAAAGATGGGGATAGAAATCTAATAAATAAGTTAGTACAGCAGCAACAAAAATATGTTTTCTCTTTATTAGACATGAATTCAAAACAACGTATTGCTTGATGTAGCAGCCCTCAGTTCCTGGGGTCTGAATGTATGGAAGATGTACTAATATTAAGACTGTAACTTATTGGATGATCATTGCTTGCCTGATGCATATTGTTGTTGTTTAGTCGTTTAGTCGTGTCCGACTCTTCGTGACCCCATGGACCAGAGCACGCCAGGCACTCCTGTCTTCCACTGCCTCCCGCAGTTTGGTCAAACTCATGCTGGTAGCTTCGAGAACACTGTCCAACCATCTCGTCCTCTGTCGTCCCCTTCTCCTTGTGCCCTCCATCTTTCCCAACATCAGGGTCTTTTCCAGGGAGTCTTCTCTTCTCATGAGGTGGCCAAAGTATTGGAGCCTCAGCTTCACGATCTGTCCTTCCAGTGAGCACTCAGGGCTGATTTCCTTCAGAATGGAGAGGTTTGATCTTCTTGCAGTCCATGGGACTCTCAAGAGCCTCCTCCGGCACCACAATTCAAAAGCATCAATTCTTCGGCGATCAGCCTTCTTTATGGTCCAGCTCTCACTTCCATACATCACTACTGGGAAAACCATAACTTTAACTATATGGACCTTGGGTGTTCAAAGGAACCACTTTGTGCACTTAATGAATCTAGTGAAAGCAACTTTTGGCTACACCATTCACATACCCTCAGTAACTGCAACTTTTGAATTAAAGTGGTGTTTCCAGCTGGTCTTTAAAGGCACACGCTTTGCATGTAGCACATCCCAGTAATCTCATCTGGACATTACCTGCATATGGATAACTGTGACTCTATTTTCTTCGGAGAAGTGTTCTAGGGTATGGAGGGGTTGCACTTGACACCTTACCAGCGGAAGGTGCTTATTGCCACTTGGCCTCCACTGACAAAACTGGACCAACCAGCATTGCAACAGTGTTTTTTTTAAAATAAGCAATTTATTGATTTTATAATAACAAAAGAAAAAAAGAAAAAATCAAAAACACATTTTTAAACCATTACTTTTTTCTTGACTTCCCTCCACCCACCTTCTTGGTTTCATTATTTTAGATTTGTTCAAGCACGTCTATAACGCCTTATATTTTTAACAATCCAATTTTAAAACCTTCTTCATCCTATTACAAGTGACTTTAAAAGTTATACTAATGTAGATACCTATACACAAAGCTTTAAAAGTATGCATTAAACATTGCCCTTTTTTAAATAAACTCAAAGTCTCTTTCTTGGGCTTCAAATTGCTAATTTGTCCTGCATAGTTCAATAGTTAATTTTGCCGATCTTCTTTATCTTCTTTGACGGAGGCTTCTTCCTTCTGCAGGAGCTGGTCTTGGCCTGGCATCCACTCTTAGCTACAGGCCAGAGTGATTTTTTTAGGGCAGGGGTGGGGAACTTCAGGCCTGAGGCCCAAATGTGGCCCTCCAGCCCTCTCTATCTGGGCTTTGGAATTCTCTCCAGGCCACACCCCCTCTGCAGCCACACCCTCTTTCTCTAGGCTGAACCCTTCACCCAGTAGCGTAGCGTAGGGGGTGCAGGGGGGGCCGGCCGCACCGGGCGCAATATCTGGGGCTTAGGGAAATCCACGGGTTAGGGGGCACAAATCCACGGGTTAGGGGGCGCAAATCCATGGGTTAGGGGGCGCAAATTACTTGCCTTGCCCCGGGTGCTGATAACCCACGCTACGCCACTGCCTTCACCAGCCTTGCTAGGCATCCTCAGGGTTTTTTGCCTTGCTGGAATGCGCCCTTGAACTCCGCTAAAGCCTCTTGTTCCCCTGAAAGGAGGCTATAAAGGGGTGTCTGAGTGTGGGGGGGAAACTAGTCCACTGTACAAAAACAAAATATATAGTTATCGCTCGGCCCACTTTTGCCGCTGGCCCCACCCACCCCCAGGAGATTGCTGGAAAGATAGAGAGGCCCCAGGTTGGAAAAGCTTTCTACCTCTGCCTTAGGAGGAATGCAAACCCACCCAGAATAATTTTTGAAAACCCATCCATTCAAAATGTTTTGGTTTTTTTTTGCATTTAGTGGTTTGCTGCTTTTCTGCCTGCTTCAGTCTAATGCTGCCATTTTATAGTTTTAATTGTTTAGTAGTTTTAAATGTAGCGTTATTAACTGGATTTGTTGAGTTTTACACTCTTAATGTTAAATTTTTTATTTTATTTTATGGCTCCATCAGTACACACATTTATAGAAAAGCAGCAACAACAGTAACGATAGTGATGGAAGACTATCCTTAACCCAGTCCAGTCCTGCATGCTGCACCAGAATAAATTCTCCAGAGAGGCTGGGCGTATCACCCCTGCATGAGCAAAGAAAACTACACTAGTACTGATGTTTAGCATCAAGAGTGTGAGTCCAGGAAAAGGGTTCTTTGGAAGTGTTATGTACTGAAGTTCTCACCCTGGGCTAGCAGGGGGGGATACTGTAGATAGTTTTCACTCAGGTCCACATATGCAAATAAGGGATTGAAAGTGACGTTCAGTGATTGGATAGGTACAGAAAGTGGTTACTGTTGTGTTGTAGTGGAGCTCTATATAAGCAGGCTGGCTGAACCCTTCAGTTCAGTTCTGTTCTGGCCTGTGAATAAACAAGAGCTGTTTGAAGAATCGCTGTGTCGTCTGATATTTTCACCCACAGCCTAACAGGAACTTTGCAAAAGTTCAAAATACCCTTGGCACTTATAGGGATCCAATCCTCAGCAGCTTAGTGGCCTGTTCTGTATCTTGAAAGAGGATTCCCTGGCTTGAAACACTCCCTGCTTTATTATCACCCCACCCTCTCTTTTTTAGCCCTACAAATGAATAATTAAAATGATTGCAATTTGCAAAGTAAATTACACCATTAGCAACTCAGGAATTAATAAGCAGGGAACAAAGAGAATAATATATTGAGAGGCTGACAAGGGGAAAAATAACAATAAATCTCCTGGCAATTCACCACTCTTAGGATTTTAATTTTGAGTTCTCCACTCCCAGTTATCCATTCTTATTGCACATCCATCAAATTCCTGATGAATATCAAGGATCACCATATTTCATGTGTAAGGTTGCAGGTAAAGGTAAAGGTAAAGGTACCCCTGCCCGTACGGGCCAGTCTTGACAGACTCTGGGGTTGTGCGCCCATCTCACTTAAGAGGCCAGGGGCCAGCGCTGTCCGGAGACACTTCCGGGTCACGTGGCCAGCGTGACATCGCTGCTCTGGCCAGAGCCAGAGCCAGAGCCGCACACGGAAACGCCGTTTACCTTCCCGCTGGTAAGCGGTCCCTATTTATCTACTTGCACCCAGAGGTGCTTTCGAACTGCTAGGTTGGCAGGCGCTGGGACCGAGCAGCGGGAGCGCACCCCGCTGCAGGGATTCGAACCGCCGACCTTTCGATCGGCAAGCCCTAGGCGCTGAGGCTTTAACCCACAGCGCCACCTGCGTCCCTTAAGGTTGCAGGTAGGGAGGCGCAATAGCGTGGGAGTCTAGAACTGCAGATGACACAATAGAGGGGCTTGTCCCTCCTGCTACTTCTGAGTCCCCATCATCTCTGCTTAAAGGCACCAGTATCCAAATCTCCATTTCAAAGGCCCCCGCATTCTTACTTCATGGCCAACCGCTCCCCAGGACTCACTTGTTAAAGTGCCATAGCTTTTAATAAAAGGCCCGTGTGATTTATGCCACAGTTTATTCATAGATTTTAGGGG
Source organism: Podarcis cretensis (assembly GCF_951804945.1). NCBI lineage: Eukaryota > Metazoa > Chordata > Lepidosauria > Squamata > Lacertidae > Podarcis > Podarcis cretensis. The sequence continues at coordinate 25,549,634 of NC_137181.1, forward strand.
TTCTGTTTAATTTCAGTACCTCGTAAGAAGCATTTGTCTTCAGCCCCCTTAATATTTACTGTTTACCTCCTAAGGGAGAAAGGAAAAGGAAAGGTAAGCAAGCAATATGTTCCCATTCGTCAGGTTAACATCCTTAGGCCTCAGGTAAAGAACGTATCTGTCCTATTGTGCTGCTCCAAACAGTGAAGAATCCAAACAAGATCAATCCCAGTCCAAAGAAAGATGATTGAATGTAGGCTTGGAGGTTAGGGAAAGTTATTTCTTTTTTAAAAAATCTATCTATCTTTACAACAAACAAAACAATTTGAAAAATTACACCTGCAGTTTTTGATTACGGTAAATTGAAAGAGAAATTTAAAATATTTTTCAATGTGTGTGATGTTTTTCAGAAGAGGTCACTTATAAACAACAGCATTGTGGGATATACATATTTAGAGTGTTGGGGAGAACAATAATGAAGACTGCAGCTGTTTGACTATTTTATTGTCCCAGTCTCTTGTTGCTTCACTGGCTGTGCTTCTTATGTATTATGGGTGTGGATTTGACAGAAAACGAATGTCATGAGTAACAAATGTGTATTAATTCGTGTTTTTCCATTATCCTGTTTAGAATATTGTATATTGGGGAGGGGACTTTTTCTTCTCTCTTTTTTTCCTTTTTGGAAACAGCTGTCAATTTCAGCAGCTATCCCTTTGCAGTTGCCATTTTACTTTCCCAGAATGCTCTAGATGCTGTGCCCTTCCAGGGCCGTGCAGGACAAATTCAGGCCTGGGGGCCACATCTAGGGTCTATCTGATCCTCAGGATTCTCCACAGGCCACACCTTCCCATCAGCAACACCACTCACTCACTTGGCCTCACACCCTCTTCAAGTGTTTTTGCCAGTCTGGAACGTGTCCTTAAACTCAGATAACGTCTTTTGCTTCCCTTAATGAAGGACAGAGAAGAGGATGCCCATGTCGAAACAAAACTGCTGTACGAAGACAACATTGATATGCATTGCTCCATCCAATTTTGCCCTTGGGTCTGCCCACCAATGGTATGTGCCCTTTGACATTTGCACAGGAGAGAATGTGGTCATTGGGGGTATAAAATTTCCCCACCCTCTTCCATGGCTTTCTAAGGGAAGGGACTGTGACTGCCATTTCCCCACCACCACCACCACCCCAGAATTCCTCAGAACAATGCAATAGCCAAGGCATTCTAGGAAAACAAAATGGCAGCCGCCAGGTGCTGACTGCTGAAAGCAGCTCTGCTGCTATAGCTCCCATAGGTGAAGGCACAAAAATTTGCAAAAGAAACAGGCAGTGATGAAAAAACGAACGATGAAGGCAAATTCAAGTGAAAGCTTAGGTGCTGTGCTTTTGCTCCTCCGGGCAGAGTGGGGCATGAGGAGATCCTGCAACACCAGTCCTGCTGTGGGGAGCACAAACGATGAGTGAGTGAGTGCTTGTCTGTCTGTGGCATATGTGTATGTGTGACTGTTCAGCCTCCTGTCCTGTCCTCCCGAGCCGAGTGCATGAATGTGCTGTGCATGTGTGAGATGCTCGCAGGTTGGCCTGTGACCCTTGGGACCAGGGCCAACCCTCAATGGAACCCTCAGAGGCTGAACAGGGTTAGCCACCACCGGTTGAAGCAAAAGTAATGTAAACAAATGAATAATGAAACTAACAATGTTTTAATAATGAAAACAAATGAAACAAAAAATAATTTATGGCACACCCTATTATTTGTGTCGGCTCTCTATTTGTCTTTTATTTTGCTGTATTTTTTATTCTTTGTTATTATCACATTTATCTTGGATTTATTATTGTAATTTTTTGATTCTGTAAAGGGTAGGCTTTCTGCAGTTATTTAACATGCTGTAGCACCCCACATTGTTCTAATCTCTTTGTAGGCTATCTAGATTATTTATTTCTTGTTTATAGAATAATTTTCCATTCCCTTAACTTGGCTCATTAAGTATGTGCTCTTTACCTCCTGACTGCTTAAGCCTAGTTTTGTATGTGTGTAGCAATATGTGCAGGTCCCAAGGATAAATGTTTCTATGGTACTCGTGTTTAGTAATTAAACTTTTTTTAAAATGGGTGGCATGTAAATGGGTGCTATTCCTCTGGCCGCTTATCTGGGAGTAAGACCCATTCAGCTCAATGGGAAATACCTCAAAAATCATGCACAGGATTGTGCATGTCTGCTGCTTTCCTATACACACCCCCTGTGGATGCTATATGGAACATCACAAGCCCCATTGGGTCTCTTCAAAGTATGGCCAATTCTGGATCCAATCCACTGAGTTGTGTCCAGTGGGCTTTTTTCCCTTGGAGGGAGGCAACACCGCAAGAAGAAGACTGCAGAGATATAACCCATCAGCTAGAATATATATTGTGTTTGATGATGATGATGATGATTAATTTCTACCCACCCATCTGGCTGCGTCTCCCCAGCCACTCTGGGCGGTTTCCAACAAAAGATTAAAAATACATTTGAATCCCTCTCTCTATCTACTCTATATTAACAACATTTAAAACTGGATACAAATCACACAAGGGTCTCAAAAGTACAAATGTGAAACTGTCCTCACTCTGAATAAATGGGAGATGCATTCTTAAAACAAACAAACAAACAAACAAACAAACAAACAAACAAAAAACCTTTGGCCAAAAAAGAGAGAGCTGGTCGGATAAGCACAGGGATCATACATTATTTTTATTTTAGTGATAGTTGTAACAAGGGCAAACTTTAAAGGGAAAGAACTGAAAAAAGACTAGAATTGTAAATATGTACAACTGGTTGGAAGATCAATGTGGCAGTGGAGAGAGAGAGAGAGAGAACAGAGTCAAGAGGACAGTAGTGTAAGGGGAAGACAGAGGAGGGAAATAATGCTATTTATAAGAGCAAAAGTATTCCTAAAACAATGGTTTGTGATCATTTCCACCCAACCATTTTACAGCAAGCTCTGCAAAGAAACTTGGATTACACATGCTGAGCTCTTTTAGCATATCCAAAGTTAAAAAGGCAAAAGGCCTTTGAAAAGGATGCAAAAAAACCCCCCACTGTGTCAAATACTTCTTAATAAATGAAGCCTTTTATCAAATATTATGGATATCAAAGGTGACTGTAGAGATGAAATCAGAGGAAAAAGCAAGAGGGAGTTGCAAAGAGTGCCACATGTGCGCTTCAAAGAGGACTCTGAATTTAGAATGGAAGTGTGTATTTAGTACCTGTTGCAGTACAATTTTATGAATGCCTGTAGCCATCAAATATACTCCATGGCAAAGCAATGACATCAAGTTTGTTGTTCTGATGGCATCCATTTTTTGCAACACCTATTCAGATATTATTATTTTGAATGAAGCAGTAAGAGAATACTAGCTGCAGTAAGAGAAGAATGCTAACTTTGCACATGACTGATTCATCTTCATGTGCTGAGTTGTTTATTGTGTGAAAAGTGGCTCTCAGACATTTTTATTAAGCCCAGTAAACCCCAAATTGTATATCCTAGTGCCAGGGAACTGCCATCGGAGCCAGAGGAGGAGGGAGGGCTCCAGAGGGATGCCGGAGGGCGTCCCAGGAGGGAGAGAGGCAGCCCATCTGCGGGGGAAGGAAATCAGCGTAGCACCAGTGGAGAAGGGGAGCAAATGGGGGAATCGGCGAGGGGGCTCCATGACTCCTCACCGGAGACCAGCGGGGAGAGCACGGGTCCTCCACTGCCCACACCCTCCCTGTGCAGAAGACTTCCGCGCAGGGAGAGTAGGAGGAGACTTGGCGTCAAAGAACTTCTTTGCTGGAAGAAGTTCAAGAAACGCCCACTGATGGATTCTGCCAGCGATTGAGACAGCCACGGATGAGAGGCTGTCCAGACAGAAAGGGTTCACCCAGGTGACTCAGCCAGGTGTGGCGACGACTTACGCACGAGCAACCCCTAGAACCATTACACCTAGGCTGCAGTATGCATCCCATGATAGATCTTCCAAAGGTGAGTACTTGTTTCTTCAGGTCAACTTGCTTCCTGTTGGTGGTTTAGAGGCTGTTCCTGCAACCTTTCAACAATAAATTGTGCTTTTTCTCATGACACCAAATGAATATTTGGTTGCACAAAGGTATGAGCAGCACTATCTGAAGTGAGCATAATATCTGAAGTGTGTGTGTGAAGACATGGGGGAGAGGACGGACTGAGAACTGCAGAATCAGCATTTGAAATGGTGAAATATCTCCCTGTCCATCGAAAAACCCTTGAAAGTGGGAAGAGGCTGTGCTCACTTGCAGGAGAAAAAGCTGCTCTTAGATACTCAGGCATAGTCCAATACATCCTGCAACCACACTTCTCTAACATTGTACAGTGGTACCTCAGGTTACATACGCTTCAGGTTACAGACTCCGCTAACCCAGAAAGAGTACCTCGGGTTAAGAACTTTGCTTCAGGATGAGAACACAAATTGTGCTCCGGCGGCACGGCAGCAGCAGGAGGCCCCATTAGGTAAAGTGGTGCTTCAGGTTAAGAACAGTTTCAGGTTAAGAACAGACCTCGGGAATGAATTAAGTACTTAACCCGAGGTACCACTGTATATCTTAGCAATGGAAGTATCAGAAACATTTCCCTATCCTTGAGGGCCACATTCTTTACAAGCATGTTGAATTAGAGCCTAGAATTTTTCCATATGTCTTAATCAACTAAATACATAAAACAGGATTAACTTGAGGGTAGCACAGCGGGATGGCTTGTTTGCCTACAGCTGCTGCACTCTGAACTTAGATTAGTGCAATGGATCAGAGTGTGTGTGTGTGCATGTCTGCGAACCTTGAACTGCTCAGGTTCCTTGAGCAGAGATGGCCAAAGAGACTTTGTTTCCTGAAATGGACAAGATTCTCTCCACCCCACAAATAAAAACCAACTGGGCTGACTGCTGGATTTTAGTTCAGCACTGGCAGTGGGACAGCACCTTCCTCTGCACCAGGCTAGCTGAGGCAGTCCCTGTGGAACAGGCACCCCCAAACTCGGCCCTCCAGATGTTTTGGGACTACAATTCCCATCATCCCTGACCTGTTAGCTAGGGATGATGGGAGCTATAGTCCTAAAACATCTGGAGGGCTGAGTTTGGGGGTGCCTGCTGTGGAACATACAGCTCTATCTCCCGGCAAAGAGCTGCTGCTCCTGACTCCACAACATCTGTTGCCTGACTCTGTCTAATTGTAGAGCCATCCCTGACCCTGGCACGAATAACGTGGACATATATTTGGAGCCATTTCAACGTAAACACAGATCTTGAAACTAAAAAAAGGCAAATGAGATTTACAATGAAAAGTTTCAGTGCAGACTAGTGCTCCTATTCAAAATTACAGCTAGTCAACTGCGCCCTTTCCTGGAATACTCCATTCCATTTCCCTCCCCCATCATTTGCCTTTTCTCCTCCCCCGGCATCTCATGTATCTACTGATCATGCTTAGTCCACATTTTGATAGGGGGGTGGGGGATGCCCTTAAAAAAATTGTTTCTACTTCTGCAAACCTTGAGATTCACCCAGCATGTGGATATTCTAATCACACTGTACAAATAGCATAGAATCATAGAATCTAGAACTCCCTGCAATACTGGAATCTTTTGTCCAACGTGGGGCTTGAACCCATGACCCTGAGATGACGAGTCTCATGCTCTACCAACTGAGCTATATTCTAATCATCATTCCTGTTTCTCAAAATAGCCCCATTTGGGGTACCCAGCCATCCAACAAAACATTGCAGTGCAGAGTGCTCTCTGATGTTCCACCAGTCAGGAAGCCACACCTTATTTGCCTTTCTCTTCTGCATTTTTTTCATCTTTATCACAGAATCATAGAGTTGGAAGAGACCACAAGGGCCATCGAGTCCAACCCCCCGCCAAGCAGGAAACACCATCAGAGCACTCCTGACATATGGTTGTCAAGCCTCTGCTTAAAGACCTCCAAAGAAGGAGACTCCACCACACTCCTTGGCAGCAAATTCCACTGTCAAACAGCTCTTACTGTCAGGAAGTTCTTCCTAATGTTTAGGTGGAATCTAAATCAGGAAATATCCAATCATCATTGAACATGCTGTTTCCCCCCAACTTGCCCCTTAGATTTTATTCCCTATTCTTTTTTCCCCCTTTTCTTTTTTTGGTACTTCTGCAACTTGGAGGTTCTCTCAGCCTGCTGACACTTCCCCCTTATGTTTTGGCTACATAATGATCCACATATGAGGAATGATTTTGTCAGTAGCAGTGTGGCATAGCGGTCAGAGTGCTGGACTAGTGCAATCCCCATTCAGCCACTGCTTCTCAGCCCTACCTACGCAGGGTTGTTGTGAAGATAAGCTGTAGTGGGGGGGGGGCATATTCACCCCCTTGAGCTCCTTGAAGGAAAGGTAGGATATGACTGCAATAATAATATTTAATGATAGATTGTGCATACTTTTTATAGCTAAATATGACGCTCTGAAAACTTAATGTTGATGCAAGGAATACAAAAAACTGGTTGCACTTCTGACTTTTCCATCTTTCTCTCTCTTTACAAAGAAAACCTTCCTTTGGGGAGAAGTTGATGTAGCATAAACAAGACAGACGCCCATTAAAAAGAAGAAGAAAGCCTTTCACAGGATGGCCTGGGAGCTTGAAGCAAAGGGATCTGGCAACTGGATTGTGTCTTTGCGAGATAACAACTTTATTAAAGGTTGAGCTCTGACAAAAATCAGAAAAAGGGGCGGCGTTGGGAATATTTACAAATGCCAAAAGCTGAGGCTTTTATCAGCAGCACGCTGTGGAGATAAGGAGCTGGGCTGGTCCATCTGTGGCATGGTGTGGCCACACACTCTTTGCTTTTTGATTCTCTTAGGGAAGAGTGCAAGGAGCCGCTGACATTTCTACTTAAAAGGAAGAATCGATGGATCTTTGTTTCCCCGCTTGCTGCTTCTTTGACCTTATTGTGTTATGGAACAGAAGAAAAAGAACGGGAGTCCACGGGGGGGGGGGGCGGTATTATAAAGAAGAGATTCGTGCTACGCAAGCCCCAGACAAGATCACAGATTTCTGATCAACACTCACCGGGGACGGTGTTATTTGCTTATTTGCTGCTTTCGCTCATTTCAGATTCTTGCCCCGCCGTAATAAGTCACACTCGTTCAGCCATCATCCCCGTATTGACAGGCAAATGTCACCTGCATTTGATTGACGTCCAATTGCTCCTGAATGCAGAAGTATGATTTAGGAATCAATTTGGCCTATTTGTTTAAGGCAGCCCTGTTCTGCCTTGTGCTTGGAAGGGAAATGGTACTAGCTTGATATCTGTTGCAGAGAACTACCAGTTCAAATTATGGAAAGCTGGTGGCTTAGTCACCTTGCCGGAGAATGACATTCACCCCATCTCCAGTGGGGAAGACAGGAAGGAGGGATGGAAGGCAGTATAAGAAAGGAGAAGTCAGTTGAGCAAACACTACCTCTCTTTGGGAAAACGTGCTCAGAGTTGGCACAGAAACTTCTTCCTTGTCTTTGATGTATATCGCCTTTGCTGGAGGGTCTCATAGCCTGATATATTTAAAGAAGCACTATTATAAAGATATTTACAGTGTTGCCTAAGGAAATATTGTTAACAGGCGACTAATAATAATAATAATAATAATAATAATAATAATAATAATGCAGTGTCTGGCCAAAGAGCAGTGGAAAGTCCTTTGTATCCTACATACTACCATAGTTCCGCATTTAATTTCCTGAGAAACAGACAGAGGGTATTTTTTCCATGTGTTTTAGATAGATGCAGATTTAAACCAGGAAACATGTCCAACTCTGTGCATGACAGTGGTTGGAGCGGATGTTGTTTCCAAATGGCTTTTTGCTGGGTGAACTGTAATACACTGCCCTTGTATTAAAAGTGATATTTCACATGACAGACAGAGACCGCTGGGGGAACTATCCAACAAGAAGTGTGGGTGACCTTTACATTCTGGATCAGTGATCTGAAGGTTATCCAAAAGGTGCTAAGTAGATCTCTCTCTCTCCCCCTCCTTGATCTGCTCCAGCAAAAAAAAGAAAAAGAAAAGAAAAGAAAAGAAAGAAAGAAAGAAAACGGGGTGGGGGAACTGTCATCACTCAGGGCTCAGCAAGGGAAATGCTCACAATTTCTCCGCTCAGCGAGAATTAAAAAAAAAAAAAGTAAGAGGGGGAGGGGGGTTGTGGAGGGAGAGAGGGGAGGAAAACATTTCCCCACACTTGTCAGAGAGATGCCAAACTCTGGGCGAGTGGGATGAGCCGAGCAGATGCTGGGATGAGATGCCAAGGCAGCTCCCCTTTCCCCTGCGCTTTCGGGCGCTTATAAATTACCCCGGCGGCGCCTCTGCCAGCCTCCTCTCGTCGTGGCTGCGCGCGCTCCGACGAGCCGGTGGGCAGCTCCCGGCAGCGGCACCGAGCGGCTCGCGGACCCCGGCAGCTTCAGCCAGGAAGGCGGCCAAGGCGGACGACGGGGAGCGCCCCTCTCTCCTCCATCCGGCTGTGGCGCGAACAGGATTTCCCCGGGAATCTCCGATCCCGCTCCCCTTGCCGAGCTGGTGTAGCTGACTGCTGAAGAGACAGAATGAATGAGTGACGGAAAGAAGGGGTTGGAAAAAGGAGAGGGGGAGAGGTGAAGAAAAAAAAAACCCCGCGGGAAGGCAGCGAGAGAGGCGATCGGGAGGAGCAGAAGAAGGGAACTTGATTCGAGCTGGCACAGGCGGGGGGGAAAAGTCGATCGCCAGCAGCAGCATAAAAGTGTGCGCGGCTCCTCTCGAGGGCAGCAGCGGCGGCGGCAGCCACAGGTGCCCCCGACGGGGAGCGAGGCTCTCGGGACTCGGCCTCGGGGATCGGGCGAAGGAGCCCTTCCAGCGCCCTCCTCCCGGCCGCGAGGAGGAGCACGAGGGCGAGCAGCCCCCTGGGACGCGGGGAAGGTGCCCCGCGAGGATTTCGGCTCGAGGAGGTTCCCGTCCCGCCATCAAGATTTTGTCCAAAAGCAGGCAAGAGGATCGCCCTGCGCTGAGCCGCCTGGTGGGCAGCCGGCGGCGGCTGATCGCGGCCGGAGCGCTGGGGGTGGTCATGGTGCTGCTGCTGGTCATCCTCATCCCGGTGCTGGTCAGCTCGGCGGGCACGTCGGCGCACTACGAGATGCTGGGCACCTGCCGCATGGTGTGCGACCCCTACGGCGGCACCAAGGCGCCCAGCACGGCCGCCACCCCGGACCGAGGCCTCATGCAGTCGCTGCCCACCTTCATCCAGGGCCCCAAGGGAGAGGCCGGCCGGCCGGGCAAGGCCGGGCCCAGAGGGCCGCCGGGGGAACCCGGCCCGCCGGGGCCCGTGGGCCCGCCGGGCGAAAAGGGAGAGCCCGGGCGCCAGGGCCTGCCGGGCCCGCCCGGCGCGCCGGGCCTGAACGCGGCCGGGGCCATCAGCGCCGCCACCTACAGCACCGTGCCCAAGATCGCCTTCTACGCGGGCCTCAAGCGGCAGCACGAGGGCTACGAGGTGCTCAAGTTCGACGACGTCGTCACCAACCTGGGCAACCACTACGACCCCACCACGGGCAAGTTCACCTGCTCCATCCCCGGCATCTACTTCTTCACCTACCACGTGCTCATGCGCGGCGGCGACGGCACCAGCATGTGGGCAGATCTGTGCAAGAACAACCAGGTGGGGCCTGGCGGGGAGAAAGAAAGGGGGGGGAGTCCGCTTTAGGGGTGCAGCAGCAGCAGCAGCAGCTCGGATCGAGGCCAAAGAGGTCAGGCTTGCCATCTGTTTTTGTTTGCCCGCGTTGGTATTGCCTGGCACGATTCTCCTGGTTGGCCAGCCAGATGGAAATTCAACAGGTGAGGCAAAGGCGAGAAGAGCGCGTTTGTGCCAAAGCTGCACCTGTTGAATTTCTGCCGGGGGGAGTTTGCCAGCCCCAAACCCAAAGGAATTCAGAGGAGCGCCGCCTGGAAGTGGTAGTGAGTAGAAGAGAGGCAGCCTCAAAGCCGGGGAGATGGTGAGATTTGGGAAGGTGCCCAGCGCTTAATTCCTAATGTTAAGAGATCTCTTTTGTCAAACTAGCTTGGAGACTTTTAGGAGCTGTGAGTGGTGAAGAGATGGGACTCTGCGTTTATATATACTTTAAGACACTCTTCCTTGTTGGACCTGAAAGTGGTGAGGAAGAGGGGGCGGGGGGCGACGGACAGACAACCCCGGGATCGTTAAAGAGGTCCCGGGGCTCAGCCTGCCCGCTCAGAGGAAGGAGGAGCTGCGAGAGGCTCCCAGGAGGCAGCAAAGTCTGGAAATGGCAAGCAAAAGCCACAGGGATCGGCTGCAGCGTCCTGCTGCCGTTACACCCGAGGCAGCCCGCCAGCTCCGTATGTGCAAAGTACTGAGTAAGCGTCGCTGCTTCCCGAGGCGACTTAAGTTGCGCGAGCTGCTCCCTTCTCCAGGCTGGATAAATGGCAAGGAAGGGCTTTTCCCTCCCCTTAGGAGGAAAGGCTAAATCAGGGAGGAAGCGGTGCACCACGAGCCTGCACCCATCCATAAGACAAATCCACGTGGACGCCTTTCCTTTCTCCCCTCCTCCGCGAGGGAAAACAGCGGAGGCTCCACGGGACGTCCCTAAAAAAGAGCTGCGGCTGGTGGTGGCAACCCCAGGATAGGGGGCTTGCGACCCCCATCGACGTGAAACTCCAACTCCCATCAGCCTCAGCTGGCAGGCCAGGGATGATGGGAGCTGCAGTCTGGCACCCGAGCCTAAGTGGGCGCGTTGGAAGGGGCGGTTCAGTCAGTCGCTGGTGCCTCTGGGGCAGAAATGTTGGCAGAATGAGCCCGAGGGACCCCCGGCGAAGAAGGGCGGGCTGGCCGGCCGCCTTTGGCAGCGAAAGCGCGCCTTGCCCTCCGCCCCGCCTCCCATTAAGTACAGAGAGTGAAAGTGCCTAATTGATGGGGCTCAGTGGACCGTGAGTCGCAAAAAGCAGGCGGGCGCCGGGTCAATCAATTCATGCCGGGGAGGGGAAAAGGAGTCCTGAGAGAGAGAGGGAAACGGAGTCGTGCAAAAGAGGAGCCCCGACCTTCCTGTGGGGGGGGGGGATCCGAGAATAGGAATCTGGGGCGGGCGCGTCCCCACTGGGGCACCCGCCTCCCTTCCCTTCCCGAGGTGTGAAGGCGGCGTCTAGTGGAAACCCAGCCCGCTTGTGTGCCGTCCCACCCCCCATGGTGGTCGTTTCTGAGGCAAGAGAGAGACCCCCTCCCCCCCTCCTCGTTTAACTGGGTCTCTTAATAAACGCTCCTCCTCTCTCCCTCCCTGCCCCCCCCCCCCAGCCGCCTTCTCGGAGTCACAAATGAGCGAGGCCACAACAACAAAATGGGTTTACAAGGACCCAGAGGACGCGGCGCGAATCCAGCCGCGCTCAGTCATTAAGGGCAGAACAACTCACCTCGGGGATTTTGTTGGCCAGGTTGCAAAAAGCGAGGAGAAAGAAAGTAAAGAGCGCGCAGGCGTAGTGTTTGCGTTTGTGGGTTTTTTGCGTGTGTGTGCTTTAAATGGAAATAAAAAAAAAAAACCTGGTATGAAAAGCAGTCCCGTCGAGAAATGCTTCCCCTCTCCCCCTCGCCCGCCCTTCCTTCCTTTCGCGCGTCGCCGGAGGGCGAGGGAAAAGCGCGGGCCTTTTGCTGCGCGCCTTCCTGGTGGCGCCGGAGGGAGAGGGTGGGGATTGTGGAGGGGCGGCTTCCCGGGGGTGAGGAGAAGCTCCTGAGCAGTGGAAGAAGGAGCCGTTTCAAGACAGGGGAGGCTCTCCGTCTGCTCCGACGACGGAGCAGCTTGGAAAGGATCTCTCTGGGGGACCCACCCACGCCTCCTCCAGAAAGGAAGAAAATGGCCGGCGCTGGGAAGGGACTGGCCTCAAGGGAATGGGAACTTTCCGCCCCAGATTCGTTGCTTTAGGGATAATAACCTGGCCAGGGTTGTTGTTTTTTTAAAAAAACTTTTTTTATATATACAAACTCAGCATTCACAGGTTGAGAGAGGGGAGGGTAAATGCTAGAATGACAAGCATAAGTTCAAGATTCATGACGCCGCTGGCACTGCACTAAACATAACTCCCGGCATTACAACCCTATCAATACATGTTTTTATTTACTCAGCAACAAGTCCTACGGTGCTCAGTGTGGCTTACACATGCACAGGGTCGCATAGGGGAAGGAACTTTCCAACCTCTGTGAAGAGGAAGGTCGGTGAAGAGGTCTGTGAAGCTTTAAAAACAACATCATCTTAGCTTCCAAATTTGGCACCCCTTCCCTGCCGCACTTCAAGGCTTCACTAGGCCAAACATTAAAAGATCACACATTTCTATAAAGTGAAAGGCATATATAATCCATTTTAAGTAGTCAAAATGGTGGCACAACTGCCTGCTGCTTTTGGCTTTAAAGTGGCCCCCAGAGATCTGACATACATACCACACACAAACACGCTTGCATTAGTTATTGTCTTTGTAAGCAAGATTGATAATGGCACAGGGTAAGATAAAATGAGTCGGCACATGAGCCTAGAAGGGCTTTGTTGATGCAGAAGTCCAACAGATTGTTTATGGGTGAAAATAAAGTATAATAAACATTACAGATGTATGCACAATCAAATATAAACATTTAATCCTAAAAAACATGTTGTAAGTTTAGAAGTAAGGTAGCTTTTCAAACCTTTATCAGAAAGTATGAATTTTACATTTACTTCTAAATAGTTATTTTATATCAGTAGGGTGCTAACTGCTGTCCAGTAAGCATAGATTACACCGTTTCTCCCCAAAGGGCTTGCTGGTCATTGTTTTCCTATTTACAGCGACTCACCAGACTATAAGGGATTCACTTTTAATATTTTATTTTCATTCATTACTTTATATAGCCTTAATTGTAGGTAGCACAGTGAACATGATTTCACAGTATTCTAACCAAGGTTCCAAAAAAGCTGAAATATGATACTGCGTGTTTGTAGAAAGTGCCTGAGACTGAAGAGATTTTTTTTCCCTGAAAGGCAGAATAATGAAGCTGAAATTGCTGAACACTGGTACTGGGGAATACCAGTGTACCGTAACCAGATGAGAGCTCTTTCAGTCACTTCAGCTTTGTGTTAAACGGCAGATCACAAGATGGAAGCATCAAAGGCTGGTATATTAATCTGATACGCCACTTAACCTTTTGTTTATGGTTTCTCAAAAGCACTGTAAAAATGAAATTATGGGGACATCAGTAGAAATTAATCAAATTAGCAAACACCTGCCATAAATATTGCTTTTAGAGATGAGACCACATTGTTAAACATTAAATACAGCACAGCAAATTGCCATGTCTCACACGTACAACCATCTGGTTCAGAGAAAAAAACTTTAATTTTGGTTATTAAAAAGCATTAATAACACATGCTAGAAATAAAAACAGAACACAGTAGAGTGCATGGCATATTTTTATGATCATAAATATTAAAATAAGCCTGAAGATAGACTAAGTACATAATTCCAGACATTTATAAATTGCTTAATTTAGTCACTACAAACAGAATAGACAAATATTGATCATACAGCTCTGAACTCAGTTTATATTTATTCAGCCATAAGAAATTCTTAAGACATTTTTTTTCAAATTAGTGAGTAGCTTTAGTTTGGGGGACTGTTTGATCTGATGAAGCTGGCAGCTAATGAACTTGGACAATAGAGCTTTCAATCCAAAATATTGGTGGGACTGGCCAAAAAGAGAGCAGGGTGTTAATAGATTCAGCATGGTAATGTAGGAAAGCATGAGTACCGAGAGTGAATATGACTTGCAGGGTTGGGGGTGGAATCATTCAAGAGCAACATTTATTGAATATCTCAAGGACTCCCATGTAACACATTGCCTTCCTTAACAGTTAGCTTAAATATAGAACTGCTGAAGCTATAACATAATTGGTTTGTTTGCAGTTTTAATGTCCCTGTATACTTGTATAACTCAGTGAGGCGAGCCATTGTGAAACTTATGCAACACACACATTAATTGTTTTTAATTTTGAGGCACCTTTAACGTGTGCTGCAATACACATAAGGTTTTCTCTAAGATTCTCCTTATAGGCTTTAAAAAGAAATTACATTGGTTGCCAAACAACAACAAAAGAGGCAGAGTCTTGCAAAGGTAGCACACACATTGTATGGGATCAAGGTTAAGTCACAAGGCATTGTAGCTACACACAAAATGACTGCAATCTGCAAAGTATTTTTAGGAGTTCAATCAATAAATCTTTCAATTCTTTTAGTGCAGACAATGTCCATTGCTGTGGAGAGTGCCCACTGCCTTTACATAGTGTTCATAATGATATATGAAGCACATTTAATGCTAGAGCCAATAGCAAAATAGACCTCGTGCTTTTTTGTGGGGGAGTGGGGAGGATTCATCAGACTGTAACATAAAATGCTACATAAATTCAACGTGCAGCATTTAAATAGTGCATGAATGGAATTTGCACGATAATTTAAGCAGTCTGATTGAATAAAATGCAGACATTGGTTGAACTTAAAACGCTGTGATAATAATTCAAACAAAACCAATCATCCATTCTTCCTCTTTACTATTTGTAATATCAGTAATGATCTCAAAACAGGGTAATTCCTAGGGATGAATATTTCTGGGATTAATGGTCTGAAGTCACCTACTCCTCCCAAGCACCCGTTAACCCTTAGGAAATACACAATTTGATCGTTTTTGCTTTATGAGTAGCCAAGGCAGATCACTTCAATATGTGTCATATTTCTGAAGGTACGAATCCAAAGTAGAATTGCCTAGGATATTATACAGTATATCAGCTTAAATTAGAACATTTGTTAAGCAATTACAAATCTTTTAAGCCTTTCCAAACCTTGCTATATGATGCACAAGAGGAGGTTTTTCCTGCTTCTGTGATTTCTAAGCTTCCTAATACCTACGAGATCTAGCATGGTGAAAAGTCTTATCCATTGTTAACATTTCTGAATTAATGTGGTATCATATCACATGAAAATTTAATTTGAAAACCTGTCATTTATACTTTTGAAAGGCACCTGTGTATTTATTATTTTTTTTACTTACTGTACATTTTTCAATTCCAAAAAGATTTAAAAAATATATATCCAGGAGATTGCATGCCAAGTTATGCATTATTTAGTTTAGGTTTGAAAAAGCACTAAATCACCAGCAGTCATGTATATCTGTGGTGGAATAAGAACAGGCAAAAAGGCAGATGATGTGTTATACTAACATAAATTGCATACAAATAAATAGTTAAATATTTTGCTACTGAAACCAAACTCTTAAGTTTTCTGAACGATTCTGTTAAACTGGTCCATGTGCAGTTCTACTTCAGTGGGCTTAGAATTGTGGCCAGGTTTGTCAATTATATAAAATTAAATATGGCATTCTTTAAAACTCTAAGACACTTACAACTCTAAGCTTGTAGACATGCATAATTAAGAATTCAGGATTTTAAAATATAATCTCAAATTAGAAAAGCTGGTGTGATGTACATGTTCCCTGCATTAGTTCAATTTGCTGAATGGCTTTCAAACTGCATATATTCAATGAATGTGGAGGTAGTTGATTTTGTAGCTTTCTCCTGCTCCTGTGTTGCATCTTCTTCGTACATCAGTTTAAACTCTGCCTTCAACATGATGTAAATTTCATTGATTCAAAGGCATCAAGGGGTGGTTTTATTATATACTTACCCCTCTTGACATCTCTATGATAATCTCATATCCTTTTCTCCTACAATGGGCCTGATTCTGATCACGAGCCAAGCCAACAGGAGTCAAGTGCAATGTTAGACGGATGCATACCTGTTGAATCTGACATGAGATCGAGACTGTGGCTGGCTTCTCTTGCCTCCCCCAACCCCCTCCCTCTGCTTGGGCTCATTAGGTGGGATTGTGCTGGCCCAGTGGAATGCTAGCTTATTCCTTTTTCATTTCATATGTTCACAAGCTGCTTTGAAAAATTCCCCTTTGTGTCAGAAGCAATTTGTCATGCATAGTGGGAGGCACAGTTCAAGGAAAATAAGGTGCAAAGCACACCGGCAAAACACCAGGCCCACAGAACTCAGCATCATGCTCTAACCAACTGAACTATCGCTGCTTGTTTCACAATTCTGTATATTTTGGCTTAAGTCTAGAGCACTGATCTGGTGAAGTGACTAGTGTACTGGTTCTGAACACCTCTTAGCATTACAATTCTTGGGTTGACCTTGGGCCTGTCTGTTTCTCATCCTAACATAAGAAGAATAATCCTCACCTACACTACCCTGAGCTCCCAAGAGCACGGGCTATGCACAGTGCTGGATTTACGTATAAACTAAACAAACTATAGCTTGG
Organism: Podarcis cretensis; assembly: GCF_951804945.1. Taxonomy (NCBI): domain Eukaryota; kingdom Metazoa; phylum Chordata; class Lepidosauria; order Squamata; family Lacertidae; genus Podarcis; species Podarcis cretensis. Next base: position 25,565,977 of record NC_137181.1, read on the forward strand.
GACCCCACTCCCTTGGGGGCCCCCCAAAAAAATGTAAAGAAAAAAACCCTGGATGTACATTTCCAAAATATAAGATAAAAAGCAAATAAAATAAAACCTACATGCAGCAACAGTGTTTTGTGTTGTGTAGGCTCCTATGATCAAAATAATGGGCCCCGCCTGCTAGCCTTTTGTTATGTCCAAATGGCTTTAGATACCTATTAGGTCCATAAATTACCATATAGCATATATTCAACACAAAAAACAGTGACAATTAGTTGTTGACAAAGGACAGCTGGACATATAAAGGGCCCCATTACCTTCAGTAGCTTAGGGTCTCATCAAACCTAAATCCAGCCCTGGCTATGCATATGGGAAACAAATACATAAAATAGTGTTTCTAGTTATTAGAAGTGATTTTGCCAAAGGTTACAGGCGTATGTTGATAGACAGTAGTCATGTATTATTCAAACAAGCTGATGTTGGGTGGCGTAAGTTAAAATCATTTGCTATGGCTGACTCTTCTGCTAGTCTCTGATATGTCAGTAGCCACAGTGGTAAAGGCAGAACCTTTTTCTACCAAGAAGAGCATTGGAGCAAGCCACCCGTGCGTTTCTGTTCCACAGAGCTGACGAGTATTATAATTGCAAACCACATATTCTCATTGTGTTTTGTTTTATTTAGGTGCGAGCTAGTGCAATTGCTCAGGATGCAGACCAAAACTACGACTATGCCAGTAACAGCGTCGTTCTACATTTGGAGCCAGGAGATGAAGTCTACATAAAATTAGATGGAGGGAAAGCACATGGAGGAAACAACAACAAATACAGCACATTTTCTGGATTTATAATTTATGCTGACTGATAATTAAGTGAAACACAAAATCACATTCTTCTAAGTGATGGATTCACGTGGCAAAAAACACAAAATCGACGAATCAAGAATCCCAGAGGATACTGGCCGAGGGACACCTCATTAATGTGGGGCAAAATGCTACCTGACTCACATCTGTACAACCCAGAGAGCGTGTTTTAAAAAAATATAGAGCAAGTTAAACAGATGTGTGATCCACTATCGCCAAAGCAAAATACTACTTGTTGTTAGTGTCCATGTGAATGAAGTCCTATATAGATCACAACTTTTATAGAGGAAAAAAAATCTTTAAAGCACTGAATTATTTCTTCGGCATATATGATACTTTTGGTGTGCTATGATCTTGCTGCTTTTATCCATCCATCAGCTTTGGTACTTGTGACTTACCTGCTAACTATGATGCGTGTGGATCCAACTCATAGTATGTGGTGAGGAATGATTTTACAATAAAAAGAAGATGTAATTGAATTTTTGCTTATTCCCTCTGAAGGAATTATTTGCCTTGTCCTTATATGCCCTTAACTACCTAGAAATAGAAAATTAACCTGCTTCAAGCCTTAGCTCTAATTTAACTGTATATAGGTGCAAGTCAGGGGTTGAAAATGATTGTAGCACAGTTGTGTCTCGTTTTCCATTTTTCTCTGTTGCTCCAGTCCGTTGATTTCTTGCACACATTTTGTAGCTCCAGCATATGCAGAAGGAGTTGCATCACCCACAAGGGTTGACCCATTCATCTCAAGAGAGGGAGCAAATCTGTGTATAAACTCCTTTATGCAAATAATTCTGCTGCCTCCACTGAAGTGAATGGGCAGTCTCTGCACAAGCAAAGGGGCCACATGCACATGGAAGCACTTGCAGTGCTCTGAATCAATGTGCAAAAGAGAGAAAACCATAGAAGAGTCCAGTTCTGTCAAGACAATATATTGCAGTTTCCATTAGGTATATGATCTGGTGTTTTACCTTTGCTTTAAAAACCTAGTCAAGTGTTACAAAGATTTCTTCCCACCATGTGGGTCATCTTTTTGGGGAGACCATACTCTATTTCCAGTGTCATATGCCCACTATCAGCAGTGTCTCCAGGTGCAACATTTTTTTCACAGGCACGAATAACCATTGGCCTATAAGGAAAAACCGTAAAAGTGGATACTCGATGCTGGGGGAGCAAGTGTTGTCCCAACATCTTGCCAAATGCAGACCATTTGCTTTGCCCTTCACAACTTGATGACGCTTGAGCCTGATCCTACCTACATAATTTTCACCTTGTGTTTAATTTCTTGGGCTCCATCCACGCTTAGCTACTGCTGGATGGGAGTGTCTCCTTTATGGTGCTAACACACGCAGCATGTAAGGTAAATACAAACAGGTACAACTGTTTATATAGCTTCTCACACAGGCAGCAGGGTGCCAGTCACACTGCCAATGATCCAATGCAGTCCTGTCTGTAGGGTTTGGTATATTTGCACACATAAAAAACATTTCGTGCAGGTACATGTGTATGTGTGCATATACGGAAAGGGGGCCTTGAGCATAATCTTCTATGCATGTCATCTCAGAAATAAGCTCAAGTATGCATGCATGGGATTGCAGCCTTCATCATGTTAGAATGTGAGAGAGATGATTGTTGGTGCCTGGCTATTTATCAGATGAGTAAACTATTTTTACACCCTAGTTGTAGAGCAAGCTGTCCCAGCATGTGCTTAGGATGGTTTATGCAAATAAACTGTTCCACTGCAGCATCAGAAAAGTCCTACAGTTCGATAGACCATCAATTACATTTAGGATGGTGTTTTTCATGGGCAGAATGCCTTTCAATCATCTTATTTCTGTAACAAGCCTATAAATTAATAGCTATGGAATTAGAAGGTGGAGTATATGATATGCCAAAAGCCACCATCAGAACCCATAGCTAAGTGCTGGAATATACAAGTCCACTAGTGTTAAAGTAACAGTATTTATCATTGTTTATATATCATTTTCCCCTCAAGAAGATCAATGATGTGTGGTAAATCACTATAAAACATAAAACATAGAAAGCAGCAGCCTGATTAAACTGATTTGCCTTCCTAAACACATGTAGTAAAGGAGCCAATTCAACTCATTACACCCTTTTTACCAGTGACACTTGCTCTCTCCTGCACCTGTTAGTATATAGACAATTTTAAGACAGCTGTTCTTAATGGACTATTTGAAGTCCGACTGAAATGTGTGTTCAAGAAACAAACAATATTGGATGAAAACTTCTAGTTTCTATTTCTTTTGACATAAATGTTTTAAGATTTTATATACAGTGTGACAAAGCATCACTGTAATGATTACAAAGGGAGTAATGAGGATATATTAAGATGCAACCCTTATGTCCACCTACCCAAGATACTACTGCATGGGACTTGCTTCTGAGTAGGCATGCAGGATTGCACTGTAAGAGTGCCAAACTAAAAGGATGGGCTACTTCTTACCATTAGTCCAATACAAAGGCCTTCAGAGTGCCAGATTGCAGAATAAATAATAGGATTGTTTAATATATGTATATTATTAAAAGGTAATAAATTATGCAAAAGGAGATGTTCTCAAATGTGAAACAAAAAAACCATGTTTACTTTAAACCTATTTTTGTTATGTCAAAAGGTTCAAGAGACTTTTCAGTTGTATTTCCATGAAAAACCATTTGACACAATTAATGCTTCTGACAGTTTTTTTTTAAACCCACTAAACAATTGAAAGCAGAAATTATAGGGGGAACTCTAAACTGGACTGCTCAAGTCCACCTTTGAAATGCTTTCCTAATTGCTTGTTGTATTCACTCCTAAATGCATTTACATGAAAGTAATTTCCACCAAAACCCAGTTGTAGAAAACTCTGGGTATTATGGTTTTAGGATCAACATGCTGCAAACATGGAGCTCGCTTAAATGAACTTATTTTAATATTTTGCTTATAAAGAGAAATAACAGCACAAGCCCATTAACAGAAACCATGAAAGCTCAACTTCCATTTGAAAGTATGTTCAAGTTTCCAAAATATCATTCCCTTATTTCATAATGCAGTCTTATTTTTTAAATGTTTGTAAATCAGATATTAAAAAGGTAGATCTATTCTCCAAAAGGAACTTTGGAATTATGTCATTATTCCATTCTCTTCTCCCTCTCTGGCATTCAGATTCATGATGCTCCACCATGCTATTTATATATAGCAAAATATGTATCCAACAGCACATATTCTTCTCTCAAAATAAGAGTACTTTTCACTAGATTAGCCGATTCTGATTAAATTATCCTAATGATTGTTTGTGAGTTGATGCAGTAATTTTTATTTCGTTTTAATGTAAGCATTTATGAACTGAATGTTTCTGCTTTGATGAAAAATACATCTGGCTTCCATCTACTGATTTCACAATTGATTTGATGGAGAGTACACTTGGTATACATCAATTGACCGCAAAGCATTGGAGATTTTCCCCATTGTCAAATAGTGTGTTTCAAGCAAAACAAAAGTCATGAAGGAGCAGATTGACCTATGCAGAGGGGCTATTCCCCCCAGCCCCTGGAGAGGAGCTTCCATTGCAACTCTGGATACAGTAGAGAGTGCTGTTTTTTTTGTTTTTTTTTTTTGGAAATGCAGAATAATGTTTCCACTACACATGTGCAATCCCTTTTTCTATGCAGTTCACTCAAATGTGGCCTATAACTAGACATGCACAGCCAATATGAAATAATACAAGAAATTTATTGCCACAAGATATCAAATGCTGTGCACGCTTGGAAATATAATAAACGATGTTAGATCACCAGACTGTCATTTTAAACAGATATAACACTTTCTTTAGCAAAATCAGCATTTTTCTTTGGTTAGAACCACAGAAACAATAAAAGGCAAACTTCTCTTTTAAATCATATCTTGACAAACTGATTTGTAAATTATAAGCTTTGTTACATTAGTTCGTTATTGTTATTACATATTTTGATTTTGGGCATTGTCTCCACAATAATTTGTGACACAAGCATTTCTAAAAGTGAAATCTTGCTCAACCACTTTGTTTATAAAATACATCATAAATGTGGGGGGGAGGGGGTTAGAAGAAAAATAAAAGTTTGGATCACCTGAGTCCCTGGACCAATAGCTGATGCAGAAATGAGCACATTTAAACCTGTTTAAATCAAAGCAAGGACACCTCATTCTGTGTGCCTGTGGCTGCTGATTTTCAATGAGATTGAAGTGCATTCAATTGAGGCTAGTGTGTATTGGAGGCTTTTAAATGCTTTTATTCACCCTGATATGGTTTTGCAATCCAGCCCTTAAAATGCTATTTAAAGATATTCTCAATATGTAATTATACATTGTGAACATTTTTAAATTTTGAACATTATTTTGTAAAAACTAATCATTAAATAAAGAGCATATGGATACTTAGTAGGAGCATCAGTATTAGGAAAAAAATCATTTTGGAGGGAGGTAATTTTAGCCAAAAATAACCCTAGGCACACCTACTTGGGAGTATGTGCCATTAAACTAAGTGGATAAAGATTGTGCTTTTAAGTGGAAATCCTGAAACCACAAGCGCTTTACCTGGGAGTAAATCCTGAATGTCTGAATACACATGCATAGAAAATTCCTAAAGTAATACAGCCATTACATCATCTTCAAAAGACCCACATTTTTAAAAAATGCAACCTCTGTATTTTCTTGGCATCTAGCCAGTGGTCAGGAATGATGGGCATTGCAGTCCAGCATCTGGAGGGTAACAGATTCCCCACTCCTATTTTCAAGTGTCACCTGACACATCAGAGTGAAGTTGAAAATAAAAAACGAGGAATTTCCTGTTCCTGTGCAGAAGTGCCTTAGGCATGCAGCTGGGGTTTACAGGATCCCAGCTAGGATTATGTGTAAATGTTCCAGCAATGGTGCTTGGGCCCAACTCCAGAATGAGTCCGCAGAAGCCATCATAATTACCGTATTTTTTGCTCTATAAGACTCACTTTTTCCCTCCTAAAGAGTAAGGGGAAATGTGTGTGCGTCTTATGCAGGCTGCGCAGCTATCCCAGAAGCCAGAACAGCTTTTACTGCGCAGTGATCCCTCTTGCTGTTCTGGCTTCTGAAATTCAGAATATTTTTTTTCTTGTTTTCCTCCTCCAAAAACTAGGTGCGTCTTGTGGTCAGGTGCGTCTTACAGAGCAAAAAATACGGTACTCCATCAGTCTAGGCCTTTGCACAGCATGATGCTGTTCTCAAGGCTGTTGTGAGTATCCGCTAAAAGCACTGCATGAAGGCATCCCAGCAGCTTTAAGCAGTTTTATGGTGATTTTAGAAATAGTATGTGGAACAGAGCTATACAGTTCTACCATACTTGCCAAGCAAATACTTATTACAGATAAAAATTGCCCTTTAGCGAAGCTGTGTAACTGCCCCCACTCCCTGTATCTGAAGGGACCTTGACACAAACAGTAGGTATACTATGGCTTATCCTACTCTTAAGACGCCAGATTTGTAGGACTTTAGTTTTCTTCAAAGAATTTAGGTTTCAAATTTCCAGTTTCACAGAAGGAAATCTAGCCACAGCAATACTTAGAACTCCCTACTCGAAAGTCAACCATCGTCTGGGATTTCCTACCAATAGCTTATCAATCTTTTCTTGTGATATGCCTCTGATTAACATTTTTGGTACTATGTTTTCAAGTATGTGAGAATATCCATGACCCCCATATTTCTTCAACCTATTTTTTGTGTGCACGTCATGAGCAAGCAAAACTCTGTCTTCACAGCCTTCATCAATCAACATCCGAACCCTGCAAAAATACAGACAATACACATCTGTCAATGTATAGTTCATATTAATCTGATAGTAATGCAGAAATAATTATCAGGTACAGACTCACACTATTTTAAATTAAATGACCTACTCTTGTGTGTTTTAAAAGAAATGTAACAAGCTAACATTTCCCTCCTTCCTGAGGAGGAACAGTTTGGAAAACTTTTGCTTCTGTTTTTGCTTATCTGCTGTTTGTCATATCATTTGGACCAACAACTGCAATCAGTTTCAAATAAGCAGTCTTCAACCCAACATTACTGAAAGTGGCTTGTCTGAAACTTACCACAGTTTAAGATGGGCTACAGGTCTGGGGTCCAAGGGACAAGGCAGATGACATGGCAAGCTGTAGATAATCAAAAGTGGAAGTAGTAGCTTCTGAACTCCTCGTCCTGGTTCCATGGGAGGAGGAACAGGGAGACTGCACAATCCCGAGGCTTGCTGTGGCTTGTCCCTGCTAGTTGAGCTAAACTATAGTTTAGCATGATATGCAAACACAGCTGCTATGCCTATAAATTGGCTGAAAATGATACTCCCCCAACACTTTGGTACAGTGGTGCCCCGCAAGACGAATGCCTTGCAAGACGAAAAACTTGCTAGACGAAAGGGTTTTCCGTCTTTTGAGGTGCTTCGCAAGATGAATTTCCCTATGGGCTTGCTTCTTGCGAGTTCTTGTGATTTCCCCCCTTCCCCCCCTTTTTCTAAGCCGCTAAGCCGCTAATAGCCGCTAATAGCGCTAATCCGCTAATAGGGGTGCTTCACAAGACGAAAAAACCGCAAGACGAAGAGACTCGTGGAACGAATTAATTTCGTCTTGCGAGGCACCACTGTAATTGCCTGCCTCGGCACCAGCTATTGGCAGAGTTGTTGAGACATAATGGAATATTTATCCAAGTTATAGAATGCTTTCAAATAATGCAGCTTCTGTGAGGGAAGTGAAAAATCAGTTTGGCTGGGAAACACCTAGACAAAAGGAGAAGTATGCATTTGAGGCCTGGCAGCTGAATGGGGAGGGAAGTTGTCTAATAGCTAGGAAAACTGAAGATGAAATGCAATGCAACGCAACACAGACAGCCACCACCCACCTCCTGAAAATCCTACAATGCCTGTGAATGAAGGCTGAGGTTTGGCGATTCCATGCACAAGATACCAGCAAACAGAACTCTGCACACTCTTAATGCATGAAATCTATAAAGAATAGGCATCCAAAAGTATTCTTTCTTAGATCTGACTACATAAACCTATGACCAAATACAGGTGTGATGAAGCAACAAGACCTAGTCAGCCAAGGGCTTATTCACATGAGAAAGTTTGCTTCCTGAAATCCTGTGTATGAGATGACAGAGCTGGATCTCTTATTAGCACCGTGCTTTGAATGTTCTACTAGCAAAACAGGTGTAATTCAGAAATACTGATGGGACAGCACAGTCCAGAGAGCAGAATTCTGTAGTTGGACATGGGTGGTTTTGGGATACTCAGTTATTCATTATTATGAACACTGTAATCATAGTGGAATGAATCAAGATTATCTGATCACAAGCATTAAGAGTTGCCTATGTTGCTGTGAGGCTGAGCTTTACATGATCGCTGCAGCCACATCTGAGCTAATAAGCAGCAATATATTATTATGAATGCAGTATTATGAGAGAGCATAATCACTTCACCCACCTCAAACATCCTTGAATTGACAGATTAATAAATAAGCAAGCCAGCAATGATTTTTAAAGAAAACAACTTTCTTTCCACATAATTGCTCTCAAAACTCACCATAACATAACTATACTTTTGAATATTTCAGTAATAATTTCCAATAATAAAATGTTGAGAAGTTATCGTAAGACACTCTCCCCTCCCCCCCAAAAAAATCTCTATACAATCCTATGCTGTCTCAAGGGACATATTTAAAGATGCACATGCAAATCTGGATATTTACAAATCTTTTATTCAGCGTTAGTGGAACTGAACATGAGTGAAATCTGAAAAATACCTTTCCCTCTCCCGTGTTTATACAACCAGACACAGAGGTCAGCTTGATTTGTATGACTATGATGAATACAAGTCAAACATGAGCTGACTATGAATTAATAGTAGCCTGCCAGTTTTCCTAGCATGCTCACCAACAATAAACTGAATGAACAAAAAGAAGTTTAATGGCATCTCTAGCATAAATGCGCAAATCGTTCTGGGTGAAAGGCAATCTTGTCTCCCTATAAAAACCTACTGCTACTTTTGTTCAATGCCAGTTTCGGGAAGGAATTATGAGGGAATTGTCATGGTGAGGTGTATTGTGAACTGTTGCCACAATCAATAGCAAAAGCATTACTGATAATAATAGCCTTTCTACCTGCATAACTTCCAGTCGTATCTGTCCAAGGAGCGCTTTCATTCATCACAAAATTGGCTCCAGATTAGTCAAGAAGCAGAGGTTTTAGGAGCAACTTCACAGTGTGTTTATTTAACTCGGTATAGGGCAGGTTGACGGAGTAGCTGAAACAAAGCTCAGTTTTACCTAGCTTAACTTATTTTCTAATGAGGACGGCAGGATTTTAAGCAATGTGTTATTATTCTCTGATGAGCAATCATGCTTTTTTTGCAGCGTCCCCATACACATAAGAGCTAAAAAGAAGACGCTGGTTTGTATTGACAACCAAATAGTAAGTAATGTGTGTCAACAGCCAGAGTGCCAGTATTTCTTTTGCGTTGAAACTTCTGTGGAAACGTTTGTTCTTGTCCCATCAGTTCTTGATTCGCTTTGCTTTTTGTAACATTGTGAATTTAGTATTGATAGGTAAGCATAGGGGAGAGGAACAGGCTTCCTACATTAAGAAGGTCTACTGCAGATGTACGAATCCCATTCTCTAACCCTGGTTAGCAGACCAGGAGGGGGCTGCAGGACTGCACATTCCCTCTGCTTCTGCACTCATTCTGCCTGCACTTCCATGTACAGCCTTAAGCAGGACTCAGGATTGTGAGGGTGGTCACCTTAACCATGATTAAAGCTCACTCATCATAAGCAAGTTTTGAAGCTGATTTGCTAACTATAGTTAAGGAAAAACAAAATAAAAAAATTCCTTCCAGTAGCACCTTAAAGACCAACTAAGTTAGTTCTTGGTATGAGCTTTTGTGTGCATGCACACTTCTTCAGATACACTGAAACAGAAGTCACCAGACCCTTCTATATAGTGAGAAGGTGGGGAGGGGTATTATTCAGAAGGGTGGTGGGATTGGGTGATTGGCAGATAGCTGTACATGGAAGTGCAGGCTATCTGCCAATCACCCAATCCCACCACCCTTCTGAATAATACCCCTCCCCACCTTCTCACTATATAGAAGGGTCTGGTGACTTCTGTTTCAGTGTATCTGAAGAAGTGTGCATGCACACAAAAGCTCATACCAAGAACTAACTTAGTTGGTCTTTAAGGTGCTACTGGAAGGAATTTTTTTATTTTGTTTTGACTATGGCAGACCAACACGGCTACCTATCTGTAACTGGAACTATAGTTAAGGAAGATCTTGGTTAGCGTTAACCAGGCATAGGCAAACTCGGCCCTCCAGATGTTTTGGGACTACAACTCCCATCTTCCCTAGCTAACAGGACCAGTGGTCAGGGATGATGGGAGTTGTAGTCCAAAAAACATCTGGAGGACCGAGTTTGCCTATGCCTGGCATTAACCCTTAACCATGAAGTCAAAATGCAAGCTTAAGAGAGTCACAACCTCTGTTACAATGCTGGTTGTGCCAATTTCTTATCACACAGGGTATATCTCCTGGCTGAACCCTTCCCCTATAGATGCTTTCTCCCCATATATTGTCTCCTGTTGGGGCTGGACTTTTGGTCTCAGAAGTTTGAATTCCCCCTTTATGCCACAGCTGTGCTTTAAATGGTTCTGTCGTTGCTACAGGATATTGAAATTACAGAACATAAATATTGTGCTGCTGTAACAGCTGGTTTGAGAAAGATCTCAGGGAAAGAGAAGGATAAATGTTAATGCAAAGGAATGTGGACAGGCTCTCCACTTCTTCTTTCTTAACCATGCTTAGCGACTGTGTGTCATGTCTGCCCTGGACCTTTGTGATTTAAGACGTTAAACTAAGTAGAATACTTATCCATGGAAGGCAGGCACATTGAAATGCCATGCTAGTGCAAGTTACACACAGGCTCAGTTTGTGGTACTTTCAAAACCTGGACACTAACAACATTGCTATCTCCAGCAGAAGTTCCCATGTCTGTACATTGCAATACATACCTTAAAATTCTTTCATTGTCACTTGGCATATCGATATCAGGATTCATTTGGTACAAAATGAATTCTGTTCCAAAGAGGTCGTACTCTAAGTAGCATCCAAGCTCAGCAAACTCCAACAGTTTCTTCTCATCAAATATAGTCCTGTACAAATCACAGTATACACTATAAACTTGCTCAATGCAATTCTCTCTCATAGCTGACTTGAATCATTTAACCTCATTTGACAATAGCCTTCAAACACAGCAAATATTCCTTCATAACGGATTCATTCATTAGAAGTCAGCTCCACAGCACAATCCAGCATATACAGGGTGAGTCTTTTAAAAGAGGCGCCGTGGAACATGTGTACTCTATATCCACTGGGCCTCTTTTAAAGGACTCACCCTGTATGTCTGCTCTGATGTAAGTCCCGTTGAGTCCAATGGGATTTACTCCTAGGTAAAAAGAATTGCAGCCTACATTACATAACTGCAGAGTTTCTGACCCCAGATATGCTTACAAATATATATATATTTTTTACACATACGGGTATCAACAGACTAGCTAGTCATCATAGTTTGATTTCTTACTTATTTTTTACTCTTCAGCAACATTTATGGTGTAAAGTCAATTAGCAAAGAAATTGTAAATACTTCTTAAAATAAAATTAATTTCTTGAACTTTCTCCCCATATTTCTATTTTAGGTTGGTTCAGAGTATTTCCGGTCTCGTCACCAACGTAACATTTTGCTGATAAAACTTTTTTTTAAGGATTCATATACATAACTAATAGGTCTCAGGTAGAATTACAACCTTGTTTAATTTGTCACCAAGCCTTGAAATTTGAAAACATTTCAAGCTACAACATATTTATCCTTATAAGCATCAAAACAGTGGACTGTATTAAATTACATTTTATCTTTCCATTTTGTGAACTATTGGAAGGGATAGACTTTGTTGTGGAATTCTATGTCAATATGTTTAAAAACAAAAATGGATAGAGACAAAATGTGCAGTCTCTCAAACAAGAAGCAGCGTCTATCAGTAGTATTCAGCTAAGTTAAAATTAATCTACAGGACTAAGTTAGGTCCATTAATTTGGTTGGTCACTGTCAGAACAAGATAGTGGACTAAATGGGCCACCGGCCTGATCCAGCAATCTCTTCTTATGCAATCACAGTGTGTCTGATCTGAGTAAAACTTAGCTGAATGCCGCACAATATTTCTAGGTTAAAAATAGCAACCTATAACTGCCTTTAATGATTTTTCGTTCAGGAATAAGAACATACCCAAAATCCTCTACTATATATATTGTGTAAAGTTGTTTGTTCACTGTGTATTTGGACAGCTCTTAAGACATCAAGCCCAAATTTTGCATGATCAAGGACCAGATTTTAGTAAATATTTGAATCCAGCTGGATGCCATTTTGAATCAAGAAGGTGGACTGAATCTTTCAAAACTGCACTGATTCTCCCCTCCCCCTTAGAATTCCTGGGCAACCTTGGGGAGGAAGTTGCTAATAAATTTATTTTTAGCCTAAGGTGGTAAAAGCAATCAATATCTCCATAAAATAAGCAGATACCTCCTAACAAACCTAGAAACAAAGCTATTTATATTTCATTGGGGAAAAGCCATACAATTAATATTTTATATTTATACATGTTTAAGAAATAATTATGTATTTCAACTCATGCTTTTTTTTAATTATTTGTGAAGAAAGTTGTCCACCAATTAATAAAGGTGGACTACCGCAGATCACTGAGGGCAGATATTGCCTCATTTGCATTTTCCTACAGTTTCCCATCTGAAATATATCTTAAAATTCTTCTGATACATCTACAACAAGAAGTCAAAAGGAGGTTTCTTCATCTAAGGAAAAATGGGGGGTACATTTCTAACATATGGTAGTAATATTTTGTCTCCTGTCCTTCTGGTTAATGAAACCTTCTGGTTATTTTATACAGTGGTACCTCGGGTTAAGTACTTAATTCGTTCCAGAGGTCTGTTCTTTTTTTCCAGTTGTTTTTTTTTTAATTTATTCAAAGTTATAACAAAACATATTTTCCAAAAACATATCCTTATCCCCATTTTTCCTCCCCCCTCCCCCCACAAAACCCATCCCCCCACCCCACCCCCCGACTTCCCTCAGTTCCAGTCTTTGGTTTCTCCAATAATGCTATTTTCTGCATGTTACAGAGTTGTATAGATCCTCCAACTGTTTAGCTAATTATTATCAGTAAAAAAAAATTGTGGATGTGTCAGGGAACTGCCATCAGTACTAGAGGGAGAGCACAAAAGCCAGGGGGATTCCAGAGAGTGTCCAGGGATCGGGAGAAGCAGCCCATCTTCTGGGGAAGAGAATCAGCGTAGCACCAGTGGAGAAGGGGGGCAGGTGGGGGAAGTGGCGAGGCGGTCCCATGACTCCTTGCCTGGGACCAGCGGGGAGAGTAGGGGTCCTCCGTTGCCCACACCCTCCCTGCGCAGAAGGCTTTCGTGCAGAGAGGGTAGGCGGAGACTAGGCGTCAAAGAGCTTCTTTGCTGGAAGAAGTTTAAGAAACGCCCACTCACGGATTCTGCCAGCGACTGAGTCGGCCACGGGTGAGTGGCGGTCCGGACAGATAAGGTTCACTTTGGCAGCCCAGCCAGGTGTTTGCACCCAGCCAGGGAGATAGGTATCTGCTTACGCACGAGCAACCCCTTAGAAACCATCACAGGATGTTTATTCAAAACCTGCCGAGGAGTCCAGTTCGCTTTGTTGCGTCTTCAAATACTTTGTGAAAGGTTCCCATTCATCCTTAAAGTCACAGTTATCCTTGTCCCGTAGCTTATGAGTCAATTTTGCCAGTTCTGCATAATCCATCAATTTTTCTTGCCATGATTCTTTAGTTGGGATTTCTTCAGTCTTCCATCCTTGTGCTACCAGAACTCTCGCGGCCGTTGTCGCATACATGAAGATGTTTTTCAACTTTTTTGGCAGGTCTTTCCCTACAATCCCCAACAAAAATGCCTCGGGTTTTTAAACAAATGTTAAATGGAACATTTTCTTCAATTCATTGTATATGATTTCCCAATTTTTTTAAATTACTTTACAATCCCACCACATATGATAAAATGTTCCCTCCTTTTCCTTACACTTCCAACATATGTTTGAACTAGTGTTGTACATTTTCCCTAACTGCACTGGTGTTGTGTACCATCTGTACATCATCTTCATATAATTCTCCTTCAATAGGGAACAATCTGTAAATTTTAAGTCAGTTTTCCATAATTTAACCCAATCCTCCATCATAATGTTGTGACCTACATCTTGTGCCCATTTAATCATAACTGATTTTAACTCGTTCCAGAGGTCTGTTCTTAGCCTGAAACTGTTCTTAACCTGAAGCACCACTTTAGCTAATCGGGCCTCCCGCTGCCACTGCACCGCCAGAGCACAATTTCTGTTCTCATCCTGAAGCAAAGTTCTTAACACGAGGTACTATTTCTGAGTTAGCGGAGTCTGTAACCTGAAGCGTATGTAACCTGGAGCGTATGTAACCCGAGGTACCATTGTATATATATTGCCAATTACTTACTGCGTACATTTGGCATAAATGTTGGCAACGGACAGAGCAGAAACAAGGAGGGTTTGCCCTTTGCCCTCCATGAAGTGCTGGATGTGGGGTGTTGTCAAACTATTTGCATTCTTCTACCCTTTCTCCTTTTGCCTGACTACCCAAAAATACTGTATGGGTGAAACTCAAACGAATCATTCTCACCTACGTTACCTTGGTGCTCCTTCTGCTTAATGCCACAAAGCCATTAACAGTTAATTCAGTTACATCATAGTCTGTCGCTATGGAAATGACTGATGTCACAAATTCAATATTGTGACTTAACAGCAGGATTAAGTAGAAGGAACAGATGGAACGAGTGAGAGAAAGCTCTTGTTCAAACACAACTGGCACCAGCAGGACACTCATTATTGCCAACTGTAATTAATAATAAAAATCTTGTTTAAAAATAATAATAGTCACAGTTTACATAGGACCACAGATTCTTATCCAATGGACTTTCAAAGTACTGTGCAAGTAGTATGGCTTTCATTTACAGCTCAACACTAGAAGCCAAAATTGCTATGTAAATGTACTTATACGCTGTAGTACCATGGCAATATTTTGTATTATTATAATTTTAAAATCACGTTCATAGGAATATGCTTTTCTAGGTATAGGTGTGAATATATATTAAAAGAGTTGGGGATTTATTTAAATTAGGCCTGTCAACAGCAACCAGCATGGTTACCTGAAGCAATCAAGA
Organism: Podarcis cretensis; assembly: GCF_951804945.1. NCBI lineage: Eukaryota > Metazoa > Chordata > Lepidosauria > Squamata > Lacertidae > Podarcis > Podarcis cretensis. The sequence continues at coordinate 25,581,154 of NC_137181.1, forward strand.
ATTAATTCTAGGCAATCAGACAAGAAAGTAGTTGCAATCTGGAAGAGAGTTTGTGTTTTATTTTATTTTTTAAATCATTTAAGCTTCCGTTTTCTCATAAATGCCTAAGCATGAGTGGAAATGTAGGTAGTAACATACATTGTGTTTCATGTAAAGCACATTTAAATTATACATGTATGATCAGTGAAAATCATTTTACATAGTGTGCTATAGAGCACTCACAACAATTCAATGATAAGTCATATGACTACAAATAGCTTCCAGCCTTCAGCAATGCTAATCAATACATGGTCATCTGCCAACTAATCATCAACCACACAAGGTCATATAAATGTGGCTTAGCAGCACAGATCATGTTTTTTTAACTGAAGGCGTGAAGCATCCACTACTTGGCTCTCCATGGACGTTCTGTGACTTTTGTTTACAGAGGTAGCAGCAACATCTTGCAGTTGTAGCAGGAGAGGATTCAACCGATGTGATGTAGCTATTTAAGGACGTGTGGAATTGTTGCAGTTTGGGGTTTTTTTGCAACATAGTCTGGAGAAAGAGGAAGATCCATTCTTATCCTGCAACAGATAACTCAGGGAAGAGAGCCAGGCTATTTAAAGCTATCTGATCTGCATATACATAGTTCTCCAGTGTGCCCATGCCAAATGTTGCCACATACTGGAGGGGAAGGCAGATGGCCTTTATGCAGCAGGTGGAACCAGCTACCAGTTAAGAACATGGGAAGCTCTTCTTACACAGAATCAAACCTTTGGTGCAAAAAGCTCAGCACCGTCCATACTAGCAGTTCTCAAGCTTCTATTTGCTAACTATCTGAAAACTGCAGAGGGTCTTGGTGTACCACTTTATACCAGCTAGCTGACAAAATGCAACCAATTCAAACGATAGGTGGTATTTACCTAAAACTACAGTTAAATTAATGGACATTAAGTTTGTTGTTGTTGTTTAGTCGTGTCCAACTCTTCGTGACCCCATGGACCAGAGCACACCAGGCACTCCTGTATTCCACTGCCTCCCGCAATTTGGTCAGACTCATGTTGGTAGCTTCGAGAACACTGTCCAACCATCTCGTCCTCTATCGTCCCCTTCTCCTTGTGCCCTCAATCTTTCCCAACATCAGGGTCTTTTCCAGGGAGTCTTCTCTTCTCATGAGGTGGCCAAAGTATTGGAGCTTCAGCTTCACGATCTGTCCTTCCAGTGAGCACTCAGGGCTGATTTCCTTCAGAATGGATAGGTTTGATCTTCTTGCAGTCCATGGGACTCTCAAGAGCCTCCTCCAGCACCATAATTCAAAAGCATCAATTCTTCGGCAATCAGCCTTCTTTATGGTCCAGCTCTCATTTCCATACATTACTACTGGGAAAACCATAGCTTTTACTATACGGACCTTTGTTGGCAAGGTGATGTTAAATAAACAGGTCGGTTCTGAGAAAAACTTAGCAGAATACCCCATTTGAAGAACCACTATTTGCACTAAAGGGCAGCACCTCTTCAAGAATTCAGACAGCAGTCTTTCCCAGCCCCACTGGGAGATGCCAGAGGTTGAACCTGGGACATTCAAAGCACGTGCTCCACCAGCAAGTTATGGTCCTTTCCCTTGCCGCTTCAACTAGATGCATGCACACAATGGGCTTATGGTGCAACCCAGGCATACTTACTTGAGGGAAAGCTCCACAGAACTCAGCAGAACTTGCTTCCAAATGAACATCTGCAAGACTGGGCTTTTAGCTGATCTTAACTAATGTACTTGAAGATGCCCCCTCAACTAGTATCCCACCTAGAGTTTTTGCCACAGAAAAGTATGCTAATTTAAGAAGCCAAATTAGTCAAAGATGAAAAGACAGGAGATATTTGTGTCTGTTCAAAGTTGTATGCAACTCGTTGCTATATTTCTCAAACTACAGATTAGGCACCCTTAGGGGAATGTGGGACACTAGCAAGGATGCTTCATTGCATCTATGCCCAGTTGTGAGCTCCAGTGTGTTTGATGTGGCCTCACTGGAATACTGAATGGAGGGGGAAACAGGGTCACAATGCTCTAAAGACATGAAGTGGCAGAGAGAAAGGACAACACAGGAGTCCAAAGGGAGGAGCGTCACTGAATGTACACCTGTGAATGTGGGGAGTTAGCAGTAAGTGTTGGGGGTGTGCAAATCTGGGTGGGGGGGAGAGCAACTAAAGAGGTTTAAGAGCCAGACAGGGATTACCCAATGACGTTGGGAAAGTGACACTGATGTGACATTGATGTTCAAATAAGTTTTGAAGGGGGTTGTGCAACTTCATATAGTTCAAACACTGTTATAAGTGTTGTATGTCAGCACAATATCTTAGTTATGGTGCTGAATGTTTCTCTGACATAAATGGGTCTTGATAAATGCAAAGTAGACTTTGAAAATGTGATGATTTATTTAGGTGCTCAAGGAGCGACTCCCCAACATGAACAGACACTCTTATTCTAATGAGCACTGAGATCTACAAACCATTTAGACTGCCGGCATTTTGGAATTGAAGATTTGTAGATGTCAGTAGGACTAAGCAGTTTTTGCACATACATGCCACTTTGAGGATTGTCACCAACTTCACTAGAGTTTCAGTCTGGCAGTATGGTATGTATCTGCATTAAAGTATTCCCTGCAATTGCCATATTTTGGGTACTGCAATTGCTTGAACTGTTACAATGCTTGCTGTAATGAAGTATCAGAACACTGATAAAACCTGATTAGGTTCAACCTGCTGTGGGTTTCTTAAAAGTTCCACTGTCCAGAACAGGGGTAGTCAACCTTTTTATACCCACCGCCCATGAATGCATCTTTCTGGATGGTAAAATTTCCTTACTGCCCACCGGTGCTCGATGGAAGGAGGATTCAGCTTGTGCCATAGAACCCCCCTACCGCCCACCTAGAATCCTGAAAGGCCCACTAGTAGGCGGTAGGGACCAGGTTGACAACCCCTGCTCTAGAAGCAGAAATATTTACAAACAACCCAACACCAGAGTGGCCCATTTACCTGTCCATGTGAGACATGACGGTTTTTGAGGTATCAGCTCCAGCTTCCTGCAAAATTCGAATGATCTGGAAAGGTGAATCACTATTCCTGCCAGGGTGGATGATGACAGGGCAGCCAAGCTGTGACTGAGCATGTGCCGTTGCTTGTAGTACTTTGTTTTCACTTTCTGTCAGAGGCCACGAGCAGCCAACTTCTCCTATGACCCCACACTTTATGTCGGTTCCATCGGCTCCATTGAGAATTTCATTAACTATAACCTCTGTCAGCTGTAGAAAATAAACATTCTTTTAGTTAAGGCTCTCTGTGCTGCATAGTATCAAAACTTAAGTAAAACAATGTCGTTCCTAATTTCAAGGTTGCCATGGTCAGTATCTTTCAGCCTTCAAATGCCTGAGTGAGCGGGAATCTTTTTATATTTCTCCTGAAAGTCAATAGACACACCTCACCAAGGATGGCATTGAAAAATGGCAAACCATCACCAGAGGGTGTGGGCAACAGAAACTTAGCTCACACATGCATCCTAAGATACTGTGCATGAGATTGCAGGATACACTGTGATAACAGCAGCCAACCTACTGGTTTTCAGTTCATTTTCTCATGGAAGGATCTTGCCATGTCAGGAAAAGCTCTTCTACCATAGAGGTGAATTCCTCTGTATCCAACCCAGTGTATTATGCATGCACGCACACACACACACACACTTAATTCCCAGTTTCAAGGGATCCTATTTTAATTATGTTAAAGGCAAACAACATATCTTGAGGTATTCAGAGGTTGCCAATAAGAGCGCCCAACTTTCAGTACGTTTTGAGACCCACCTGCTCCACAGACATCGCTCGTGTTTCAGGAGAATGAGTGGCACCCACATAAAAGCCAGCGCCAGCAATAATATGGACACCGGTTTCTTCCGCAAGCTGCTTTAGGGTCTTCATGTCTCTCCTTATCCCTGTGGTTGTATTTTCCACTATGGTCCCGCCACCTGCAGCTTTGAACTGCAGCAGTTCTTCCTTCACAGCACTTGTTTCTTGATGCAGCAGGAGGTTCTCTTTGTGGCTGTAGGGATTCTGTTTCAGCCAAAACAAGTTCTTCATCTCAATGGATGTTTCAGAGAGTGCTTCTTGGCCTGAAGGAGGTGGGTAGTAACAGCAAGTGTAATCCATTGTCAAGTGCTCGTGGGTCATCGTGTAGCCAAGCTGACTAGGCTCAACAAGGCCCAAAACAGTCTGGACTTTGCCCTTCAGCGAAGGCATCTTTAAAAAGGTGTATTCTAGGAAAATAGACAGAAAGATGTTAAAGACCCTTACATCAATTTTGCTCCATGCATCAAAGAGTAGACTAAACTAGTTTTGATGTGAGTTCCCTTCTTTTGGCTGAGAAGGGTGGTTTAGACCACAGTTTAGACCATTGGGTAGGCTTTATTTCGTAATCTTTGATTGCAGTGAGGGATTCTGTAAGGTCTTAGAGTAATATTTTGTATATTGTGGATACCATCCCCTTGCTGTGTCCCTCTGATGTCAGGAGAAGTTTTTCAAAGGTGGCCAGAGGCCTAGTAGTTGCTGCTGCTTTTACTGTTGGGTTATTTAAGAAGGTGCGCTGTTGGTGATGGGTCAGCCAAGGTATTTGAGTGTCCCCTAGTTTGTTTTATATTTCTGGTGTTGGTATGGGTTTGCCATTTTCACTGCATGTCTATGACAGCAGTGTCTCACACCAAATGTAACTGACCTATAGAAAGGACTCTATGAACTGAGAACAGAGATGTTGTGGTACCTCGGGTTACATACGCTTCAGGTTACATACGCTTCAGGTTGCAGACTCCACTAACCCAGAAACAGTACCTCGGGTTAGGAACTTTGCTTCAGGATGAGAACAGAAATTGTGCTCTGGCGGTGTGGCAGCAGCAGGAGGCCCCATTAGCTAAAGTGGTGCTTCAGGTTAAGAACAGTTTCAGGTTAAGAACGGATCTCCGGAACGAATTAAGTACTTAACCTGAGGTACCACTGTACCCTCATTGTCTATGAAAATCCTTCAATAAAAGAAATCTTTTAGAGAGAGAGAGAGCAGGCTACACAAAATGAACAAGGATACTTTAGAAGAAAATCAAGATTGGCTGGAATAGCTTGTCCTTCCATCTGAAGATTCTTACTAAATATTCTTAAAAGAGTCATCAAATCTATGTCATGTAGTTATAATGCTGGCCAAATCTTTTTATCAGTGTACAAACTAATGCACACTGATGAGTCAAAGCAAAACTCAAGGCTTTATGGAAGGACTTGTCACCAAAACTGGATGACGAGCCTTTTTGTTTTGCAGTCAGTTCAAACATTACTAAGTCTGTATATATGGACTTCCTCTCCCCACCCACCTCCAAGTCTGTAGCTTTATAGTCCCAAACACAGTTTCAGAATAGTTTGTCAGGCTTTGGGGTACTTTGGGGGTTGTGAAGCACAAGCAAGACATCAGTACAAAGAATAGCTGATAAAATAAGTGAATCTAGGTAAGGCAAAAATTCCTTTTAAATTATTGCCTATACCTCTGTCCTGATACTGAAAGTACTTGCTGGCTGTTTCTGTGGTACAAGGGAGAGGAGAAAAATATGAAGCAATCTTAACATCTTCGCTCTTGCTACAGCATGAAAACAACCGGGGGGGGGCAGGGGGCAGAAATTGTGAGGATGAAATACTGGCTTTTCTCCAGAATTTTAGTTACATTTTTCTTGCTTCGATTCAAAGCCCTATGGGAGGTTCACACCGAACTGCTATTGTACAATCAAGTGAACCACAAGTCCTTAAAGATTCAGTAAAGCCTAAGTAGTTGGCCTTGCAACAGCAAGACTACCCAAGAGGGAATGCAACCGCAGGAAAAGAGATTGGGAATACAGAAAAGGATGCCAGAGCATTAGAGACCTTGCATTTCTAAGTGAAGGGAAAAAATACATCAATATGCCATTGTGTTAGGCAAGCTGTCATCAAGGATGAGGAAGAAAATCTGTGCAACTCAGAAAAAAAAAATTAGATAGGAATAATCAAGGAGAGTATGAACTTACAGAGAGCCTTCAGTGCAGGAGACTTTTCCAAGACAGATGCTGTTGCTTTTAGGACACAACTGAGTTATGGATACTAGTATCATGGAAGCACCATAAATTATGCAAAACAAATGTCTGTATGCAGATTTGTTGAACTTGCACAAACCTTTCTGACAGATGAGTATCAAGGCTTCCTTAGCACCAAAGGTGGATCTTCCTTTTCATTAGAAATGAAACATATCGCAGAATTAATAATGGATTTAAAGGAAAACATTATTGCAATTTATTCCAGAGTTCTAAAAAGTCAAGGGCTTAAATAATTAAATAAACAGCAATGTTCGTTCATTCAGTACTCCTCATCAACTGTTAATGTCATTGGCTTTCTCAGCCACAAGCCAAAAAAAGTTGGTAATTGCCTGGTTTTTTCACTTTGACTACCAAATATCATTTATCACTAAGAGCCTGATCCCACATGTTTAGTTGTAAGTAGAGCCCACCAAGTGCCATGCAACTTATTCCTAAATAATCAGAGTCAGACTGCAAGCCTAAGTATCAACGCTGTATGCCAAGGAAACCAGTGTGCATCTTTCCAAGCTGGTGAGACATTATGGTAGATCTGTTTAATGGAGAGCATTTGTTAATTGATACTGCTCTATTGCCAATTAGAGGCGCGGGTGGTGCTGTGGTTAAACCGCAGAGCCTAGGACTTGCCGATCAGAAGGTCAGCGGTTCAAATCCCTGTGACAGCGTGAGCTCCTGTTGCTCGGTCCCAGCTCCTGCCAACCTAGCAGTTCGAAAGCACATCAAAGTGCAAGTAGATAAATAGGTACCACTCCAGCGGGAAGGTAAACGGTCTTTCCGTGCGCTGCTCTGGTTCGCCAGAAGCGGCTTAGTCATGCTGGCCACATGACCCAGAAACTGTACGCCAGCTCCCTCGGCCAATAAAGCGAGATGAGTGCCGCAACCTCAGAGTTGGCCACGACTGGACCTAATGGTCAGGGGTCCCTTTACCCTTTACCTTTATTGCCAATTAACATTATTAAGTAAACCTTGAAACTACATTTCCTTACCATTTAAACAAAATGTAGTGTGGTTTAATTTGATTTTTAATATGCAAAGTTTTTAAGCTTACTAGTAAAGCTCCTCCATAGTAGGCTACAACATTTAAACATCAAGCCTTACTACTGCTGTCTGACTGTGTTCAGAGGCATGAGGTCTGCTCTTGCATACCCTCCACTTCTACTATTTATAATTAACTCCCAACTCTCACTTATTTTTAAGTTTACTTTCCACATTAACACTAAACATAGCTGACTGCCTAGCTCAATTCAGATCTGCCTGATGGTAGATGCAAAGGCTTGAGGATATCTAGTTATAAACTCCAGTCAGCCAAAATCATCAGTTATGAAACAAAATACATGTTTAATGATGTCCAGAGGATAAGACTAACTGGAGCATACATTATTGATTAAACAGAAGCCTTTCCTGTCTGCCTTTTAGCGCATAATACCATAAACATTGGTTTGTTACTGGTAAAAAGCCCTCCAAGCAGATAGTCTGTTGTTCCCCTTCCCTCTGAGAATGCAACAGATAAGCTGGAGTCAAGAGGGCAAAGAGCCCAAGAGGCTCGTTTCTCCAGCAGGCTCATTTTTAGGGCTGCGGAGAAGCAAAGCATCAAATTGGCACCCTTCCATAGCGCCATAGGATGACCTACCCAGTAGTGTACCACTATAAATATCAAGCACCAGCAAATAAGCAAACGGAGTCCGTGTCACCCAGCAGTCAGTGGATGGTTCAGCTGTATTCTGCGAAACCTCACCTCATGCAGAAAGAACACCTGCTGATTTGCCATTGCATTTTTCTCTTGCATAGAATCCTACAATACTGCATGGCTTATGTAAGGGGAAAAAATGCTTTTCTTGGGAATGAAAAGGCAGATGTGCCTGTCCTCTTCTAAAGAAAAATATCACTGGAGGATAGAATGAAAAAGGGATTGGAGTCTTAATTGGAAGGGCTCTCAAGAGGTAAAGGTAAAGGGACCCCTGATCATTAGGTCCAGTCGTGGCCAACTCTGGGGTTGCGGTGCTCATCTCGCTTTATTGGTCGAGGGAGCCAGCGTACAGCTTCTGGGTCATGTGGCCAGCATAACTAAGCCGCTTCTGGCGAACCAGAGCAGCGCACAGAAACGCCGTTTACCTTCCTGCTGGAGCAGTACCTATTTATCTACTTGCACTCTGACGTGCTTTTGAACTGCTAGGTTGGCAGGAGCAGAGACTGGGCAACGGGGATTCGAACTGCCAACCTTCTGATCAGCAAGCCCTAGGCTCTGTGGTTTAACCCACAGCGCCACCCGCGTCCCGTCTCAAAAGGTGCTCTAGTCCAAATCACTGCCAAGGAAGGGAATCTGTTGCTACACCATTCCTCATATGGGTAGCCTTCCAACCTCTGCTTTAAAATGTCTAACAAAGTAGAGTCTATCACCTTCTTCGGAGGCAATCTGTTCATTGCTGAACAGCAAACGCCACCAGAAAGTTCTTCCTAATGCCCGGTGGAAATTTCCTTTCTTGTAATTTGAACACACTTGTTTAGGCCCTATCCTCTGGAGCAACAGAAACAAATATTTGAAGATGGCTACTATTAATCAGCCCTTCTGTTGCTAAACATGCACACTCATTCAACCCTTTCTCAAGGGATTTAAGTTTCTGTCTCCCTTGCAGTATGTGGGTTAAAGTACTGATTTGTTTATTGAAGGTAAAGAAATATTGCTTTGCTAGCGCAGATTCCTGGTTCCAGGAGCAGACAGAAGTTAGGTCACAAACAGTGCTTACAATCAACAAGATTTCCAAGGGGATTTCTCTAGTGCAAAGCATTAAAAGCAAAATACATCTCCTGTACATTCTGATTAAATTTGAGCTGTCTGCCCTGGCTGTTAATTGACTACTTTTGATGGGAGCTAACATTCTGTTAGAGCAGACTATAGTTCTGGTGAAAATTCAGTGATCCTACCCATGCTTACAGTCAAGGCAAAGAAGGAAAGAAAGGTTAATGTGATTGCATAATATGGAGTGGCTTTCGTCACTTAAAAGAGATGTTCTCATTTTTAAACAAACACCAACTGGGGAGTTAATTAGATTTAAACAATATGCTGAGCTCAACATAACTTATTCTGCATGGCTCCTTTTCATCTCTGATAAAACTACACTGCACAAAAACATTTTAACCACCGAGGTGTGTGTGTTTTTCATCTAGTTTTCTGTAACAATGAAGTCAACAGCTGCCCCACTATTTCGGTTTGGGAGATTCATGGTACTTCTAGCAACTGGTGGGCGCTTGTATGTCTTGAGTAAACAGCATAACCCATGTGCAAGAACTTGCACAATCTGCCTTGAGCACTGATTTCTGCCACTGGATCTCATCCTGCTTCAGAAGTCAAGTTGGCATCATTACATATGCACCGTTTCTCAAATGTTACACCATCTTTGTGGGTTGTTTACTTGCACATACTGTCAAATGCAAATATCAGTAGCTGAACATAACATATGAATCAGCCCAAGTGTGAAACCTCCACACACATCCCTACATTCTGTAGTTCTGACTTGACCCAAAATTCCATTGAGCTTCCTATGGATTTTTCCTATAATTAAACATGTACACAGCAGATAAGGGATCAGAAAAACCTGACCCTAAGCCAATACTCACGTTCCTTTTTTGTCAAGAGAGTCATACTTGAACATGAGAAATTGTATGTAAGGTAACTTAAGAATACTGAGGGCAAGCACATCCAACTTCTTCTTGGCACAAAGCTTGATTGTGTACATTACTGGAGAAAAATGTAGAACCATAGATTTGGAAGGGAACAAAAGGACATATAATCCAAACTACTGCCCCCAAAGACTGATCCATTTGTTCTGACCAACCTGTCATAGATCAGTCCATTCCAGTGTTTTTTACAACTTGGTTGCACTGAAGACCACTCTTCTACAGTGTTTGAAATTAGCCGGGCATCAGGCACATTTTGCACCTGGCTATCAGCCACTTGCAACCACGTGAAGATGCCTGGGCACTAAGATGGCACCTGACGTCACCACCTCCTGGAGGTGCATGCCTGGGGAACACTGGATCTTGACTGTTCCCTCACACTAATGCCACAACCTGTAGATTTCTATCAGCTATATTTTATCTGCACAATCAGAAGGGATTTCAGGAACCAAAATGCTTTCTCTGTGCAGTCTCAGCAGGAGCAGTGAACAACATAACAGTGAATGGTTGTAGCTTGTATTCGTTTACCCCACCCCACCGCCCTGCTCATGGTTGTGAAGAATATTCATGTCACCATTAAGAAAAGGAGGTTGGAATAGGCTAATATATTTGTGGACAGTCCCTGGATAAAGCAACCTTTCTTCTTTCAGTTCTCAAACTTCTTAACCTAGCTCAAGGTTGTCATCTGAACTAGCCAGACGTTTTAACTGATAATCAACCGCAGCCAGTCCATCATTTGAAAAATAAAAGTTTAGAGCTGTCTTGCCTCAAAATGACAATTGCATATTCTGTTTTGAAGACTGCAACCTTGTTTAAAGGAGCCATTTGCTTCTATATCTCAGTTTCTAACACTTCTCTTCTGGCTAGACAGTTCTTTGCAGATCACATTTTCTTATGTTCCAGCCACCACATAGGAGGCTACTAAAATATTTTGAAATTAAAGCTATATTCCTTTCTATTCCCACGAAGCTGCTCTAAATATGTAGACCCTACATAGTTAGCAGCAAAGAACAAGAGAAGCTGGTATTCTTTGCTAGATTCATCACACGAGACTAATCTGGCAAGTTAACACTCTGATCTAGAAAACCCCACAGACAGAATCGACCTGAAAGCATACCACAAACAATTGATCAGTCACCATAGTTTAACAATCAATTATAAATATAATCCAGAACCATGCCCACAGGCAAAACACTTAGGTGACAGTACTTTTTATTTTCAAACAGGGGTATTATTTTCCAATGAGATTAGAATGGTTCCTCAAATTATTATAGCAGCGCAAACATCTCTCTACCAAATAAGGTTTGTGCCAGTGGACTAGTGTGAATATCAGCACCGAGTCATTATAATGCTTTTGTAAGGAATACACTCCCTAGGTTATTTTCCTATAGTAATCTCTTATTGCTGTACTATAATAATTGCACACACAGTCTCTGCAGTCATTTCAGCTTGGCAAGCGCATTTTAATGCTGTTAGTCCAGGCTCTCTATAGTGGCATATTAAAAATGCATTTTGTTGTAAATGCGATGCGGAACAACAATGCTAAATCCAGATTGCTATGACCCAAAATGCTCAGTACAGGCATGTCCCAGTAGCTATTTGTTGCCTTCTATGGGGTGGAGAGATAATTGCAGCTTGCTCTTTTGGAAAGATGAGTTGTCCTCAATCCGCCCCCCTCCCTGGCACTTTCACAGAGTTATTTACATAGTCGTGCAAAAAGCATGTCTATGCAAAGTATTGTATCTTGGTTTAGAACTGTTATTTCTTAGAGACAGCAGTAAATACTTTAATGGCAGGTGTAGCGCTCTGTCACTGACATTTAATAAGACCTGCAAAAAACTGAAATGGCTTGAAGAAATTTCACAGTGGAACTTTACTGTACATATCAGTATGTTAGGAAAGGTGTGAAAAGCAGTGAAATGCAAACTGTAGAATGGAAAAGTCATATTGTGAGAAATTGCTTAATTTTAAAATTGCATAATTTCAAAATGCTTTAAGTTCAAACAAAACAAGGACCTGAGAGCTCATGGAGACATTACATTTTTTAAAAGTACCATGGGCAGCAGCTTATCTAGCAGAAGTACAACCCCACTAGTCAAATTCTGGAGCAATTGCATGATTATTGTTTCATCCTAATGGTGGGAGAGTGTTGCTGAGGGATAATACATTTTTTCCTCCCATCAGTAAGACTATTTGCTGTTTTAGAGGCAAGCCAACAAAACACATGCTCCCCACTGCTGAGGTGAAGTGGGACATTCACTGTCAAATAAAATCTTTTTAAAACAATGTAAGGGATAGACTTATTGCTTAAGTCTACACACCCACACCATTTTTAAAAAAGAAAGAAAGAAAGCATGCAGTAGAAGAGGTAAGTATTCATCCAGAAACCTGTTTTAATAAAACCCAAAATATACTTCTTTTTTAAAGGCCAACTTGCTCAGGTAGGGGGCAAGGGTGGGGAACAGAAACTGTGTCCCTTGTAAGATTAGGACTGCAACCGTATAGCTACTTGCCTGGGAGTAAGCCCCACTGAATTCAGTGAGATTCTCTTCTGTGCAGGCATATATAAGATGGTGCTGTCAATTAGAGCTCTTTACTTAATGCCATTATGTTTTTCAGCAGCAGCACCCCCGCACTTATACACATTCCACTTATGTGCAACCATGTTAAGCAGGTCGTCATTAGATAGACAGACAGACAGACAGACAGACAGACAGACAGGTGTTATTTCGCCTGGGGCTGCTGCTTGGAAGTGAGCAAGGGAAGGCATACTGGGCTGCTCTGCGGTGAGGGAAGGCATGCCAGGCAGTGGCCTGAGCGAGGGAAGACTTGGGACAGGCTGAGCAGTGGTCCTGAGCAACTTCCAGACAGCAGCCCCAGCAGCAAGTGAATTTCTTTCTCTCTTCTCCTAGCACACCATCCCTATTAAAGCAGAGTGCTCTCTACTCTACGAGATTTCACTTATGCTCACAGAGGTTCAGAAAGTAACCTCCGCATAAGTAGGGGGATGCCTGTACTCCCATAGTTCTAGTTTCTCTCTGTCTCTCCTTAAAGCCAATCCAAATTTGCAGGCCTTCTCAGAACTCCCTGCTTCCTACTCCTGCCAGAACCGCACCATGACCAAACTACAAGCCTTGTCATGATGCCCAAACCCAGGCTCCCCCCAAACAAACCACAAGCTGCAATTGGATGACATCAACAAGTCACAGTTTGTGGCTTGTTGCTCTTGCCACAGCACAGCCAGGAGAAGGGAAGGCGTAAAGTAGGAACTTTTGAGCGCTTGTGAATGAGCAAGCTGCTCATCACATCAAACAAACCCAAATGGAGCCCCCGAAATGGGGTAAAGTCAACCTGTCAACACATTTATTGAACCAGCCAACAGACCTCCAAATAAAACTTCTGTAACTGTTAACATGCACAAATGAGATACAGGATCAAAAAATCTATTGATGGGTAAGACAAAGTTGTTACATTTATTTGGATGCAGCTGTAGCTTGCATCTTTCTTGCTCTCAACAGGAATTTTGCTACAGTTTCTGTAATAAACTTATTTGTATCAGAAAGAAAGGTTGGGGTAAACATAAAGTACACATATCCTTCTAGGATACAAAATGATTACTGGATCAAGCAATTCTTTCCAGAGATTTCTATAAAGGTTGCAAAACAACAACATGGCTTACTGTTTCTATTTATTCTGAGCCACAGGGACATAACCTTATCAGAGAGTTTTCCTAAATCCAAAGCAGAGGAAAGGCTGGAACCGAATGGTACAGCACCTGCAGAAAGTGCCTCGTTCAATTTTTTTGCATCTCCAAGTAGGGCTGGGAAAGATTCTGATCTGAAAACCTAGAGAGCCATTGGAAATCAGGGTTAACGACATTGAGCTAGTTGGAAAATTGGTCTTCCTCATTATATGCAGCTTCCTATGTTCTTATCAGGATCGCAGGTGGCGCTAAAGGTTAAAGCCTCAGCGCCTAGGACTTGCCGATCGAAAGGTCGGCGGTTCGAATCCCTGCGGCGGGGTGCGCTCCCGCTGCTCGGTCCCAGCGCCTGCCAACCTAGCAGTTCGAAAGCACCTCCGGGTGCAAGTAGATAAATAGGGACCGCTTACCGGCGGGAAGGTAAACGGCGTTTCCGTGTGCGGCTCTGGCTCGCCAGAGCAGCGATGTCACGCTGGCCACGTGACCCGGAAGTGTCTCCGGACAGCGCTGGCCCCTGGTCTCTTAAGTGAGATGGGCGCACAACCCCAGAGTCTGTCAAGACTGGCCCGTACGGGCAGGGGTACCTTTACCTTACCTTTATGTTCTTATCACCCTTATAGTAAATTAAATAACTCCATTTTTTTGCTGGGACTGCAAAAACAAGGGGGCTATTGGTAGGATGTCCAGATGCCAAAGACAGGACTCCTGCAACTCTAATAGTTGTAGACAAGAGGGTATTTTCAGCAGATAGACTAAGCTACAACTGAAATTCCTTCTTCTGCATCCTATTTGTTAGATTATGTTTGGCTTGATTTAAGTTGATTTAAGCTGTGCAATTCTGGAGTAATGTTCAGCAGAAAGTAGGCTAAACATATCTACTCAAATGTAAGTCCCACTGAGTTCAAGGGAACTCAATCCTACAATCCTCCCAAGCTTTTGTAGGATTGCAGCGGAATGGCAGAAAGCACACCAGCTGCGAAGAGATATATCACATTTCACACTTTGTCATAAACTGAAACATTTCACTCTCTCAAACACCTGCGGAGTTCCTTTTGACCGGGAAGAGAGACAATGAGTCCCAGATCTGGTTTAGCCAGAATAGTTGAAGGTTCTCTTTAGCAGGACTGCATCAATTTAACAACCAAATGAACCAGAAGTAGCAAGGAAATGGTAACACTCAGAGTGAAAATATATTTGGCTATAGAAATCAAGATGGCACAAATTTATTTCCTCCTAAGTTAGAAACTTTTCTCTGAATTCTTAGCCGGTCTGAGATAGTACAATTCAAACAAACAATGAATTATTTGCTTGTGGTTTAATATTTAATTCCTGTAGGTAATGCTAACAGCTGGCTATTTGGGACAGCATGTTAGGTTTCCAAAGAATAACATGGAGTCATTTGAAAAAATTAAGAGCCAGCCAGAAGATCTGCACTGAAACAAATTGATTCAGTTCCTTCAAATGGCTTCTTATTCCATTTTCCTCTCTGGCACAGCACTCATCCTGGATTTTTCTTCTCTAATGGACTTTGTGACCACTATTTTCTTCTTCCTAACTATGGTCAGAAGCAGTCAACTTTGTGTGCACTGCATTAGCCGCTAATTTTATGAGTTAATTCTGGTCACCTTTACAAAATGTAATTAAACATCTGACTGCCACTGTTGCCACCTCTAATTAAAACAGCAGAAGTGATTGTGACAATGGTGTCACTACGGAAAACATTATGTCCATTAAATCTTCTAATGTAGGAAAGAGATTAATAATAACAATTGACATTTATATAGCCTGTTTAATACAACACCACTTGACAGGAAAACACAAAAGTCCAGATCACAAGTTTTGTTTCCACCATCCCTGAAGCATAGCCACATAGTGCAATCTTGTTTGTGTTTACTCAGAAGTAAGTCCCACACTGTGTTCAGTGGGGCTTGTTGAGGATTGCAGACTTAATCTCTTGAAAGCAGTGATCAGAAAACAGCTTAGGACAGAAAATCGAAAAGGATCACAAAAGCTGTAGGGGGAATTGAGGTAAAAGAAAAGGAACTGCCTGTTCCTATTTGATCTGTTCCTTTGGAACACGTTGTATCCCTCTGTTTCTACATCCCATTCATGACTATCATCCCACCAGGTTTCAGGAATGCAAGTTCTTCTTGCTCGCTTCCCATGCTCTGTGCATTCCTGTAGAGACAACTGAAATAATGAAACATTCCTCCAAACACTGTTGCCTCTGTCCCCCTCTGATGGGAGTCCCTTGCCACAACCACGTCTCTTCCTTCTCTGAGGAGTGACACGAATTGTTTTGCTCACTGCACCTTCCACAGCCACCTCTGTTATTACTCCTCGGGCTGAGAATCAGGTGAGAGCATGGAATCAATTTTGCAAAGGCACCATCTGCCCTGCACTGTGAGGAGGAAGGGAGGGACAGAGGGAGGCACAGACAACATCAGGGCCAGCTCCTGTTGGGCTGCATACCACTACCCTGCCAACTTACTGGCTGGGGTCAGCAGATATTGTTAAGAGGCCCTTCAGAATTAGTTTTAGGATCTATGACAACATTAAACACTTTAGCATTATTATTATTAATTTTCTTCACGCACACATTTGTGCACAGTATATTTTAATTACAGACTGTCCAACAAACCCAATATGTTTTGCTTCTGTCCTTCAGCTCTCATTGTTGCTTCCCTCCTATTCTAGACAACAGGCACAGCAAATCAACTGGTTCAAACTTCCCTCAA
Source organism: Podarcis cretensis (assembly GCF_951804945.1). NCBI lineage: Eukaryota > Metazoa > Chordata > Lepidosauria > Squamata > Lacertidae > Podarcis > Podarcis cretensis. The sequence goes on from NC_137181.1 coordinate 25,597,385, forward strand.
ATTCTGGAGCTCTCAGGGCCTTTATAGACAAACATTTTTAGAATAACTTGCATGGAATACTCATGGGAAACATTAAAATGATGATAATAATACTGGTTTTCCAGTTCCAACATAATGCTTTCCAAAACATTATTCTAAGAGAAATTCTTCCCAAAGCACTCCCAGGAAAGACAGCATGACATCAGAACAGCTCTTAATCTTATGTCATAGGATATCGATTTTATGGGCCACGTTATCTATATACAAAAAGATGACAATGGTAGATATCTAGTCTAGTCAGGGCACCTGTTTCCCAATGTTATCCACAAGGGCAGCATTCAATCAAAGAGTCAAGGTTGTAGCTTTTCCATTTATCTGCACCTCCGACTCTCATGGTGGCTGAAACTGAAGAAGTGCTAGCTAGAACAGAAGCATTTGGTCCTGACGCAAAACCTGTTGTTGACATACGAGTACTTACAAAATCATTAATAATAGCAAGCAGCTTTGTTCATTACACTACCATTCATCTTCATGTGACTCAGACTGTGTCCATAATTCAGCTACCGATCTTGCATTCTGCGAAAACCCTGCCTATCCTACCAACGTCATCGCTTTCCAGGACAGAAAGGCAGCCATCTATTCCAGGCAAACCATGGGGCTATAGTCAGTGACAGCTAGTTTGTCAAATCCCAGCTATGTTCAACTGCAAGAATTACCCTAACTCATCATGTCCAGTAAGTAGTCTGCTGCTCTGGACAATCCCAAAGCCTGAACAGATAATGGGGACAATAAAAGGCTGCTGTGGGTCTCAGCACTGGCTCCTGACATCACCTGCAGGGGCTGTGAAGCAGCAGATCTGCCCTGGCAGGGAACCCAAGAGCCTCAGCTGGCAAGAAAGTGGGGTGGCTGCAGCACCAGTGGCTTCAAAATGCCGCTGGCAGGCAACACAACTGGGGGGAATAGCTGAGGCAGACAAGCATAAAAGGACTGAGGGAAAGTTGGAGGAAGAGAACCACAATGAATGGGTGACATGCAAGAGAAAGCATGCAAGATGGACCATGAAGAAAGAACGAGGACAGCCACAGGGAGAAAGGGAAGGACATTGGAAATAAGTAGGTAGGGACAAAAACCTGGAGCTGGGTCTGCCTCCACCACTTGGGCACGACAACACCACTTACTTTCTTACTCCACTGTGAATTACGTAAAGGTAAAGGGACCCCTGACCATTAGGTCCAGTCGTGACCGACTCTGGGGTTGCAGCGCTCATCTCACTTTATTAGCCGAGGGAGCTGGTGTACAGCTTCCGGGTCATGTGGCCAGCATGACTAAGCCGCTTCTGGCAAACCAGAGCAGCGCACAGAGCGGTACCTATTTATCTACCTGCTGGAGCGGTACCTATTTATCTACCTGCTGGAGCGGTACCTATTTATCTACTTGCACTTTGATGTGCTTTCAAACTGCTAGGTTGGCAGGAGCAGGGACCGCTTGGCAAATAATCACTTATAGTCACCCACATTTCGATCACTACATTTTCATCAGTTGCATGCTTTAATTAGTTTTGGGGGGCAGGACTGGTAAAATGATAAAAGAGCTTACACTTATACACACACACACACCCCAATCCTGTTACAGTGGGTTACAGCATAAATTCTAATTAGTGCTTTTTGAGGAACAAACACAAAGCACTTTGATACCATAATCCAGATTCTTACAATATCTTAACAGCAGCTTATGACGACTACAGGTTCATAACAAACTAACAACAATCTCAGTGTGACTGATTACAGAACTAGGGTCTGCAATTCCAGATTAGGTTTTAAAAAGGAGGGGGAAAGTACGGCCCAAAGTCCACCACGATGAGGAAAGCCACGGAGATCCCCTGCGCTCACCGCCGTTAAGCTAGTGACAATGAAAGGCCTCAACCCCGCATATATATCCGAGGGGATTCAAGGACTAGTTGCCTGACAAAGAGAATCGAGCAGCGGGGCCGGGGACCCTTCAACCGGGTTTCGCGCCCTTTTATTAAACCCTGGGCGGGGAGAGAGCCGAGTTCCTACCAAACCAAGCAGGCGAGACTGACAAAAGCGGCGCCCTAAACTTCCCGCCTTGCTAGCGCGGGTGGATCTCGCAAGGCCCCTAAAAGAAACTTATTCTTCACTCCTTTTTCTCCAGGCTCACCCACCGTCCCAGGTCACGCTGCTGCTGCTGCTGCTGCTGCTGCTGCCGTCGCCCTCGCAGCTCCCCTCCCCGCTAGGAAGTGGACTTCACTCCGGAGCAAGAGGGCCCCGCTCGCCTCGCCGCGCCTCTCCGCCTCCTGAACTCCGCCCTTCTCCTGGGCCAACCAGGGCGGCCGCTGAAGCCCCAGGCCGGAGCCTGCCCCGGGAGGCGGTTCCTGCCTAAAGCTCAAGTTCCCTTCTGCTCGCCTCAGGACCTGAGGAAGGGAAACGCCAAGGCGGCCTGGGGGAAACCCCGGTTAAACCCGCAGGAAAGGGGCTTGGCTGCCTTGCAAACCACCCGATCTTATGCACGTGTACTGAGGGAGCCCGCAGCAGGGGAAGAGCTCCGTGCACCCTCTCGCCATGCGGACAAGAAGGAAGCCACACTCCTTTCTCCCTCGCCATATGCGGCAGGTGCTGCGACGGTCAGCAAGGAATTAGGCTGCGGACACGTCACCGGCGCAAAAGGCAGCCGGCTTGTTCTTTTCCCCAATTCGAATCAAAGCTGCTTGTTAACCTGTTTTAGGATCTGAAATATACTCGCGATTCGAGAGTGGATTTCATGCTCTTTATTCAGCTCATAGTGGTGAGGAGGAATGAATGTTCCCCCAAAATATCTCCTTTATATACATTATTTACACAATGGGCTGCACGTGATTGGCGAATTCCGGAATTCTCCTGTAGGCCAATCAGGTTGTGGATTCACTTCCACCTGGAGCTGGATTGGGTGGCTCCTGTGCACCAATCATACTGCTGCATTGTTCTAGGACCAATCAGACTGCTTCATTTTGGATCCTATTGTTCTAGAACCAATCAGACTGCTGCATTTTAGATCCTATTCAACTCAGTACATAACAGGATCCAAGCCCATTTCGCACAATTCTCCCCTCCCGTTGAAGCCCCCCCCCCCTCCAAAGCTCCATCCCACATTATTGCTGCCAATTAGCTTGGAATCCGGATACGTACAACATGGTCTCATTTTCACAACTGAACATGACATTCTGCAGGAGAGGGCATCCTAGGCATGGGCATAGCTGGGGGGGAAGGGGGAAGCTGCCCCCCCCATAATCAATTCAATACAAATATGAGATGCTGCCCCCCCCTAACAAAAGGTTGCACCCCCTAATAAAAATCCTGCCTACAGCCATGATCCTTAGGTATGCCATCTTAACAGGCGGCCTGATCTGCAAAGTGTCAGATCAAAGGGCAATCTTTAATGAGAACAAAACAATAAGTGCCACGTTAATCAGTGCCTTGTAAACTCGGTGGCGTTTTATATAACCAAACACCAACAACAGTTTTAGAGCTTTAAGTGCATTGCGCATCTAGAAGCAAAGCAAAGGAAAACCGAAAGATTAAGAAAACAGCCATGATAAAAATGGTTTCACACTTTACATAAAGAACATTTCCTGTGGCATCATGTTCACCTTAATCCAGTTTGGTGAGGCTCCATGGCCAAAAACCTGCAATGTCCTCAAGATGCTGTTATGTGGCAGGTGTGGAACATAAATTAAGCATATGAAGCTATTGCAGGTACTTTCATAGCATGTATGTTAACATAATGTATTGTCAGAAGGCGGACAGATGGATCTGAAATGATTTAGATCAGTTGAAACTGAAATTTCTCAAGCTGGTGTCCTAAGACTATACTAAATTGAATTTTAACTGTGACAGGGTACTTGTGTGAGGCCTTTTATAATATCGTACTTTCTCCTTATCTGACTTGATCCAGAGAGACAACCCTGTTAATACTTCATTAGCACAGCAAGGTTGCTGGGGGGGGGGCAGGAGCAAGATGGGAAGAGCCGCGGGTGGGGAGAGAGAACTTTGAGCCTTCACTTTTCAGGCTGAAGTTTGTTAGCTTTGATATGTACAGTATTATATTTCTATTTCTAGTAAGGTAAAGGGACCCCTGGCCATTTGGTCCAGTCGTGGCTGACTCTGGGGTTGTGGCGCTCATCTCGCTTTATTGGCTGAGGGAGCCGGCGTACAGCTTCTGGGTCATGTGGCCAGCATGACTAAGCCGCTTCTGGCGAACCAGAGCAGTTCATGGAAACGCCGTTTTCCTTCCTGCCGGAGCAGTACCTATTTATCTACTTGCACTTTGATGTGCTTTCGAACTGCTAGGTTGGCAGGAGCAGGGACCAAGCAATGGGAGCTCACCCCGTTGCGGGGATTCGAACCACCGACCTTCTGATCAGCAAGTCCTAGGCTCTGTGGTTTAACCCACAGCGCCACCCACAGCCCAGCTATTTCTAGTAGGGGGTGGTTATTGGGTTGTTGTTGTATTTTGTGGTTTTCTATTTTGATTTTATTCTGTGAACTGCCCTGAAACCTGTGGGTATAGATCAGTATATAAATTCTGTTAATAATAATAATAAAGTGGCATGCCCTCAACCAAAAGCAACCCACTCCAGGAGAGTTATTAATAAGATCAACAGAGAAGCCCCATCGGTATCTACTCATATTGCCTGGACGAATTATTCTGATGAAACAATTCTGTGTGGATAATGTAGGTCAGCGATGACTTTCAAGGAAGAATTCTAGGGTGCCCATGACTATATTAAACAAATGATCATTGCCTAGAGGGAATGTTACCAGTTTACATGGTCAAATGGGGGAAGTATTGTCCGACCATGAGGAATTTCTTACTACACTTTTGCACCTAGTAAGAAATCAAGAGAAGCAATGGGATTGTTTAAAAAAGGAAAATACTGCTCACTACTTGGCTGAACAACGCAGACAACCAGCTTGTCAAATGGTTATGTGAACACTGTGGTAAATGAATACTCAGCATTGGTTGCCTATATTTGATCACCTTTTGAGAAAATGTAGCAAATGTTTTTCTGCCTGTAGGTGTATAATTTACAACAATAGAAGCTTCTTTCCTGGGGAGAATATCGCAGTTTGGAAGAAAGGGTTTTTTTGTTGTGGTGGTGGTGGTTGTTGTTGTGACTATGGTGCAGGAAGAAGGAATCAAACCCTCTTCCTTGCATGTTGTGGTCTTGATCCAGACCAGGGGTAGGCAACCTAAGGCCTGTGGGCCAGATGCGGCCCAATCACCTTCTCAATCCGGCCCACGGATGGTCCAGGATTCAGTGTGTTTTTACATGAGTAGAATGTGTCCTTTTATTTAAAATGCATTTCTGGGTTATTTGTGGGAAATAGGAATTCGTTCATTCCCTCCCTCAAAATATAGTCCAGCCCCCCACAAGGTCTGAGGGACAGTGGACCGGCCCCCTGCTGAAAAAGGTTGCTGACCCCTGATCCAGACCCTCTTGGCTGCTGTTTATCATGTGCTTAATATCACATATGCTTGTGGCAGCATAGATATAAGGAACTCCTGGACTTGTGCTACAAAGGGATCTAATGCTGCTTGCCTCTGTGTATATTGAATATAGTTTAAATTATTTTAAAATCACATAACTTAAACAGCCCATATTATTCCCAACCATTAAACATTTGCTTAAATATAATATAAAGGACTTTATTGTTGCTAGTAGATATTATTGTACTCTGGCAGCTCATGAAACCAAATGAGTATCACAGAAATGGAGGTGGGATTTTAATACGTTTCCTCCAATATTTACATGAAGCTTATCCAAAGAAAATTAAAATAGTCATCTTGGGCAAAATTTATACTGAAAAACTACCCCCCAAATTGGCAAGGCCCTCAAGAGCATCTGCAGAATAGGGGGCCATTTTTTTCATTTATTTGCTTCTCAAGTGTGTATATAGGCTGTAGTTCCGTGCACATTTACTTGCGAGTAAGTCCTCTTAAATTAATTGAGGTCGGCGGTTTGAATCCCTGCGGCGGGGTGCGCTCCCGCTGCTCGGTCCCAGCGCCTGCCAACCTAGCAGTTCGAAAGCACCTCCGGGTGCAAGTAGATAAATAGGGACCGCTTACCGGCGGGAAGGTAAACAGCGTTTCCGTGTGCGGCTCTGGCTCGCCAGAGCAGCGATGTCATGCTGGCCACGTGACCCAGAAGTGTCTCCGGACAGCGCTGGCCCCTGGCCTCTTAAGTGAGATGGGCGCACAACCCCAGAGTCTGTCAAGACTGGCCCGTACGGGCAGGGGTACCTTTACCTTTTTTACTCTTTTTTAAAAAGTCATTTTTATTAAAGAAAAAAGAAATCCAGTTTAATAACTGTGCCTTACTTCTGAGTAAACTTGCCTAGGATTAAGCAGCATTATGTGCCTTCCATTTTGGTAATGCATATTGTAAACTCAAAATTGTTGACACTGCCACCTTTAGTGCTAATAAATTTCAGAACAGAAACAGAAGTTGCTATGTGCAGGAAGTTTCATCCTTCTACTTTTTTATTCATCGAGGGTTTTCCATTAAAACAAAACAACTGTTCTCGAGAGCAGACGTTCTAGCTTGATTATTTAGTATGTTCTTAAGTGGGTATCCTGACAAGGAAAGGCAAGGTGTATTTTCTTTTAATTGAAAACAATCACCCATTTGGCTGCTGTGTTGCTTTGATTTATTGCCTCTTGGGCTCCCCTGGGCAACAAAGAAATTTAGACTTTGCATTGTGATGCTATTTGTTGATCTTGGATAAATAAAATCTATTACATTTTATGGATGAAATCTGCACCTTGCTGCTCTTATGTTTAGATTAGCTCAAGTCAGTCGAACCTGAGTTACAAAGAAGGTGGTTAGGTCTGCACAAGGAAGCTGGCAGCATAGAGAAGAATAGAGAAGTATGCAGATAGCCCCAAGGGCCCAGAGCTAAGCATTTGGAACAAAGTTTGTGCGTAATGTACTATGAAAGGTAGTTATCAGACGATGAAAAAAACCAACCCCATCTAGTGCTGTTGCTTTTAGACTCATTTTATAGCTGTTAGCAGACACTAAGGAGTGAGCCAGGTACAAGCAATCAGAAAGGCAGCCATAATAACATAAGACCCTGCTGGAACAGGACAATGTCAGTGGCCCATCTATAGTCCAGCATCCTGTTTTCCTAGTGGCCAGCCAGGTATCGTGACAGGCCCCAAAGTAGGACCTGAGCTCAACAGCACTCTCCCACCCTGTGGTTTCCAGCAGCTGGTATTCAGAACCATACATCCTCTGGTGGTCACATACTGATTTTGGTAGTCACACCCACACAATACATTTAAAACACCTTAACGGTCATGTTTCTCCCTTGGAGCTGGAGCTCTGTGTAGGGTACCCAAACAACACTCTCTCTCTCTCTCTCTCTCTCTCTCTCTCTCTCTCTCCCTCTCTAACTTTTACTAAATTTTCTGTTTTACAATTTCAAACAAACATTTTACATACTTAAGATATCAGTGACTTCCCTTCTTCTCTTTCCATGATTCATTTTACATATCTTATATCCCTTCATATTTCACAAAAACTACAGTGGTACCTCGCAAGACGAATGCCTCGTAAGACGAAAAACGGGCAAGACGAAAGGGTTTTTCGATTTTTTAGTTGCTTCGCAAGACGATTTTCCCTATGGGCTTGCTTCGCAAGACGAAAACATCTTGCGAGTTTGTTTCCTTTTTCTTACGTCCCAGGCACCGGGTGGCCGCGCGGATGGGTCGGCGCTGGCGGGAGCCTCGTTTGTGGGCGCCGCCGCCACCTTGTCGCCTCTCCCTTCCAAATCCTGCGCGCAGCGCCCGTACAGGATAGCCAGCACCAGCAGCGCCAAGAGCAGCGCGGCCAAGAGCAGCGGCAGCAGCGTGGCGGACTTTTTGCCCACGTAGAAGCCCGAGCGCAACTTGACAGTCATGGTGGCCGGTTGAAAGCGAGGGGGGAGCCTGAGTGACTGAGGAAGAAATTCAGCACAGGATCCGTGCTTCGCAAGATGAAAAATATCGCAAGACGAAACAACTCGCGGAACAAATTAATTTCGTCTTGCGAGGCACCACTGTATAACAATCCATTTTCCATTACTGTATTGCATCTATCAGAACTTATTTACACTGTTAATGCTGCCGGTGTTTTCAGCTGTACACAATTATTTTCTATATATTCAATCAATGTTTTCCAATCTTCTTTAAACGTATGTTCTTCTTGTTCTCTTATTCTATACGTTAAGTCTGCCAATCTTCTTTGGTTGGGACCTCGCTTGTTTTCCATTTGGGGGCTAACAAAAACATGGGCCACAGTTGTTGCATACATAAATGACCTTTTCTGGGGGCGGGGGGTACCGAAACAACTCTCAGCACCCTTAACAAACTACAGTTCCCAGGATTGTTTGCAGGTGGGAAACCATGATGGTTGAAATGCAATAAATGTCTGGCGCATAGTCGTCAACTTACAGATTTGAAAATAAGGGGCCAGCAGCCTCGAAAATAAGGGATCAGCAGCCAAAATAAGGGATTTTAGTCAACCAGCACCCAAACAAAGCCTCAAGCGGTGGTTCCCATAGTGCAGCAACCCGGCAAAGGGGATGCAGCAAGGAAAACCACCGTCACCTCTCTGCTGGGAAGCGCTGAGCAAAGGCGAGTCCCCAGACAATGCGGCCGATTTGATCGGCACAAAGCATGCAAGCTCCACCCCCCAGTCATACTTAGACTCCTTATTGGATGAGCAACGCAGCCAAGCAACACAGTTGGAGCCTCCCTCCTCCCTGGCCAGCAGGGAGGGAGGGAGAGGAGTTGCTTCCTTTGAAACCCAGGAAATTTAAGGGACATCATCAATAAGGGACAGCTGCGGGACACGGCGCTGGGATAAGGGACTTTCCCGCCATATAAGAGATGGTTGACAGCTATGGTCTGGTGTGGGTGTGACATCAGTATGGCCAGACTGGGCCATATGGGCACATAGTCTGCCTTAATAGAGTTTCGGATATGTTTGTAACCCAGAGCTTGGTTGTGTATGCTGACACGGGAAAGATGAGTGGGAACAGGGATTGTAGCACAACAGGAAACGCTTCTAGATTGTGCCTCTGATGATTTAAATCACATATAATGTCCAAACCTAGACATTCTGTATATTGCACAGTATGTAATATTATGTTCCATCTGGCAGCTGCTTTTGAACTACTCCAGTGAGACAAAATCATGGCTCGGTGATAGTATGCCCATTTACAATGTTTCACTATTAATCAGTGACTATAACACACCATGATCCCTATGAATTAATGCAGGCGCCAGAGGTGTATATCAGCTCTTGAAAGGCAGAATTCACAACAGATATAGGAGGAACCTTGTAATGAACTGGGTTATACTTTGGTCACACCCACATCATACATTTATAGCACATCCATGCCACATTTTAACAGCTGTTGCTCCCTTCGAAGAATTCTGGGAACTGTAGTTGAAACCCTCGCAGAGGTAATATTACGAGCACTGTTGACAACCTACAGATTCCAGGACTCTTTGGGGGGAAGCCATGTGCTTTAAATGTATGACCTTGGGTGAATAACAGAGGGAAGAGAACAATTTGGAGGATAAAACGAGAACCAGAATAATGTGGCGATCTGTTTATAGCAAGTTAAAAAACCCTCTGTAATCAGTAATATGAAAAGCAGCAGGTCCATCTAACCATACTAAAATGGGAATGCATTGTAAGACTTCTACTTCTCTCCTTAGTCCCCCAGAAAAGCCCTATTATGTCAAAGTAAATTGTCCCAAGTGCCTTAAAGTGGTGCCTGTCTCTTCTAATTTTACTGATCTAGCAAGAGAAACCCGCATGTAATAGTGATTGTAGTGTCTTATTAGGGATGTAAATGATACAAAAATGCAATTATTGCATAGAGAAAGAGGAAAAACAACAACTTTATTTTGATACCGGTGCCATAGAAATACATTTTTATATATATTTCTGTACCAGTGCTATTCTTTGCAAAAGCCATGGTACTACCATTGTTTTCCAATTACACAAAGCCTCTGTAAGCTTACCACTAAATTTAAATGGGGTTCCTTTCAGAATGCCTTCGTCCATCTGGAAACACTACCAGAATAAATTAGTTTTGTTTAGTGCGCTGCTCCGAAAACATCTTTTCAACAGCTCTGAAAATAGAGCCACTTCCCCAGTTTTATTGGTTTATTACAGGTCTCTACAACTCAACATCATTTTATTAAACCAGGCTGTGCATTTTCCCTTTTTGCTTCTTTATGGTGCGAATTTAGTTTTCATGAAAAGTGTCAGATTAACAGCCCTAGAGACTTAACTCTATTTATCTAGAGAGCAGCTACAGTATGACCAGTGGCAGGTCAGTGTTTAGCACTTTGCTGCAGCAATTGCACGTAACATTGATGTGAACAAATGAACTGCCATAGTGTGTCACATCAAAGGCCCACCTAGCCCAGTCTTATATATCCAATAATGGCCAGTAATGGATGCTTCAGAAGAAATGTACGAACCTCCATAGTGCAATAATAGCATCGCCAGGTGTTCCGTCCTCTCTTTCGGCAAATGGAAATGCTGTGACAATTTGACTACAAGCTACTTATTAGGTCATTGACTACTGAAGGACCTGTCTTCTTCAAACTCACTTACTTGTATTCTTTTTTAAAAAAATCCCCAATAATGTTAGTCTTTTAATTAATATCACATAATATTGTAACATTTTTATGACCTCTTCTACAATGTCAGATCAGTCATTTAAACCAGGACGACTAATCGGTGGACCACCAAATATTGTTGGACTACAAGTCCCATCACCCACAATCATTGATCATGGTGGCAGGGACTGATGGGAGTCCAACAATATCTGAAGGGCCATAAGTTTCCCAAGCCACAACCAACCGTTGCAAACTTCTTTGGCGGAGCATCCTAGGTATTGCAGAAAAAAAGGAATTTGTTTTTGGTCCACATTCCAAAAGGTATGCAATGAGGAATGTTACAATGTGTATATAGGTTTGCCTATATTACGCATCCAGCCTCCCAAAGACTCTCTGAATTTACATGGGTCGCCTCCAAGTAGCTTGTTTCCTCCTCACATACAAAAAATTATTGCTGGTATCTGAAGATCCAGCCAGCAGCGGAAGAAGCCACTCCTGTGCCTGGGAAGGTGCGCCCAGGGGAGGGCAAGCTGCCCATAGGGACGGGGCGAGCCACCCAGAGGAGCAGGGCACAGTGCAGGGCCTCCGGAGTCTACCTGCCTCCTCCCGCTCAGCTGCCCTACAGCTGAGGGGGGAGGCAGCAGACGGACCATTTGGGCAGAGCGGAGCCTGCACATGCCTAAGCCACTGTGTATCTCCCAGGAGAGACGTGTGGCTCTGGCACACTGCAGGCCCTACAGTGAGTGCCGCCTGGCATTTTGTCACCCCCCCCCAGTGGTGACACCTGGGGCAACCTGCATCCACCCTTCCTCTGCCCCTGGATCCAGTATTGCCAGCAGATGTCCCCTAGCTCTTGTCTTTGAAGATAGGATTGATTACTATTTACAAATGATTAATTTGGGACCCATCAGTATTCCACAGAAACATTGTGTGTGAGTTGCCAAGCAATGGTTGTGGATGTTGGTAGTGTATGCTACACAAAAACCTTAATTGCAATGGCATCCATGTTAGATCATTGTGCCAAGCAAACACTAACATTCTTTCCTCTTTCCCCGCTGAGGTCCAGCACAGAGGGCCTTCTGGCGCTTCCTTCACTGTGAGAAGCGAAGTTACAGGGAACCAGTGGCGCCTGCCCTGTGGAACGCCCTCCCACCAGATGTCAAAGAAATAAACAACTATATTACATTTAGAAGACATCTGAAAGCAGCCCTGTTTACAGAAATTTTTAATGACTGATGTTTTAATGTATTTTTAATCTTTTGTTGGAAGCCGCCCAGAGTGGCTGGGGAAACCCAGTCATATGAGCAGGGTAGAAATAATAAATTGTTGTTGTTGTTGTTGTTGTTGTTGTTGTTGTTGTTGTTGTTGTTGTTATGCTTATAAATTTCTGGGACTGAATACTGTCATCTCTAGATCTATCCTAATCCCATCCAAGAATGCCATTTTAAGAGGAAATGTCCCAGTCTTTTACATTTACTTTATGAAAGCATTTCATTTGATCGTTATGCATGCTGGCCTGTGCTGGTCAGTAGTACGCATTTCATCAGCATGGGCCTTGCTTTGTTTTAAAAAACTTTTAAAGCACTGATCAGAATTGCACATAATGCACAGAACTGACAGTGTTTTATTGTACTGTTTGCATTGTTTTCTGTCCATTTTGCGGCATATCACATTTATTGACTACTAAAAATCCAAGTACAGTCAACTGGGCCATATTAAGGAATGGGAGGTGCACAAGAACGCAGAGGGAGAAGTAAAGTTACCACTGAATTGTGCGCTTTTTCTTCCTAGCAACTCTCCCCCTTTAAATCAGTTGCTGGTGCATTCATTATTAAAGCTATCTCCTCCATTATGAAAGGGTTTCTGATAACCCAAGTACAATATATAGCTCAAATGACCTGTATCCATATACTCACTGGCATTCTCAAAGAATAGGGAGAACAAACAAGGAAAAATATTTCAGGAAAAAGAGCTGCATAGCAATCCCAACCCCGCTTACACTAGAGTAAGCCCCATTGAATTCAATGTGGCTTCTGCATCTTGAGTAGGCGTGGTTGCAGCCTAATTTTCCTTCCCCTCTTTTTGCCCTCTAATATTCCAGTTCTAAATTTCTTCACTTCCTTCCCCCCCTAAGTTGCAAGCTTGGAATCATTTTTCAGTGTCACTCCATAATCAATTTTTAAAGGCTTTGAATGTCCTTTTTTAAGGTTAAATTTAGACTTTTATTATTTCCCTAGCAGTACATTTTACAATGTTGCTAGGATGTTCTTGAAGCTGTTTCTGCTTGTTACAGAATGACATGAGATTCTTCTGCTCTAGGGTGCCGGTTGTGGAATTCCAACTGTGCTTTCAGAATAGCAAAATGACATGGGTAATTTATTTTGGACCTGAATAAATGTATCAATGGTCTGATTATTTGTTTAGAAATTAGGAACCAGATAGAGTTTCCAGGAGCTAGACTGGAAAGAGGAAATAGCAGAGACCTGATAGCACCAACAGCTGTTCATGCTACAGGATTGGCCTTGCCCCCAACTTACATATGTTTAAAAGAGCTTGACAACACACTCTGTTGAAGTACAACTCTGTGACAGTAGGCTTGCCTGCATATTTAGGGATTTTGTTTTTTACGAGGTTCTAGACTCCACATACAAAGCCTATATAGTTTGTATGTACGTAGAGTCCTTTTTACAACCTCTATTGAAAACACATAGTTAGGGACGTGGGGCAAGCAATTCAATTCAGTTTATATTTAAAGACAACCCTTCCTAATTTGCACTTTCCAAACAATAGTGTGTGTGTGTGTATAAACAGCCATTCTTTGAAATTTGCAGTTCCCCAAATTTTGAATGCAATTATCCAGTCAAATAATGTGTACAAAAGGGCATATACTAGTGGAATGTGTGCATATATCCATGTATTAGTGAAAATAACATACATAAATTTGCCAAAATGTGTATATGAGCAAAATTGCGTAGAAAAACGTATGTCCAATGAGAAATTCACAGTAAAGTGTTGATGGATTTTGATGAAGTTTTCCTTCGCAGACTGATGTGAAAATGTATAGGACTGAATTTAGGATTGGAAAAAAACAAGAGCTGGAGAGAAAGCAAAATTTACATATTTTCCTATCCCTAGACAGGGTGGGTCCAAGTGGGCTCAGTTCTGACATGCATTGTTGTTGTTTAGTCGTTTAGTCGTGTCTGACTCTTCATGACCCCATGGACCGGAGCATGCCAGGCACTCCTGTCTTCCACTGCCTCCTGCAGTTTGGTCAAACTCATGCTGGTAACTTCAAGAACGCTGTCCAACCATCTCGTCCTCTGTCGTCCCCTTCTCCTTGTGCCCTCCATCTTTCCCAACATCAGGGTCTTTTCCAGGGAGTCTTCTCTTCTCATGAGGTGGCCAAAGTATTGGAGCCTCAGCTTCAGGATCTGTCCTTCCAGTGAGCACTCAGGGCTGATTTCCTTAAGAATGGATACGTTTGATCTTCTTGCAGTCCATGGGACTCCAGCACCATAATTCAAAAGCATCAATTCTTCGGCGATCAGCCTTCATTATGGTCCAGCTCTCACTTCCATACATCACTATGGACATGCATAGCTTTCCCCATGTTTCTTGCACATGCTAAGTTGCATGTGCAACAGCGGGAGAGTGTCTGTCCTTGCTGGGGTTTCTGATTTGTCACCCTCTCCTCTCTCCCTAAGCAGCAAGGTGTAAGATGAAGAAGTGGCCAGCTCCCACACACAGCGGCTCATACAGGAGGAGAAGTAACATGCTTTATGACCTCTTTGGCAACCAGGACCATTTTGTCAGCTGGATGCCTGGATTTTTTTAAAAAAACCTGCTCCCATCTCTCTCTCTGTGTGTGTGTGTGTGTGTGTGTGAGTGAGTGAGTGAGAGAGAGAGAGAGAGAGAGAGAGAGAACTATTTTTATCCCAGGTGAGGGCAGCTGAAGGCTATTTCAATTTAAACTTCCCAGACTGGAAAGAGAGTGTTTGCAAACCTATGCTTTGAAATATGACAGAGAAAATGCATTTGCACAGTATCATCACCCCAAACCCTCTGTCTGAGCTGTGACTAGATATGCAGTACAAAATCATAGATTTTTTTCCCACAGGCCAGGTGAAGTAGAAGCATTTCCACTCTTACTTATAAATAAATCAGAAATGGGAATATAAATTGATACCCCAAATAGCTTTATTATCTCCCAGAAAACATTCACTTTTAACTCATAGTTCATTAGTATTTGTTACCCGAGTTTCATTAGGTTATGATCGCAACCCAGAAGTCCAGAAGGAATAAAATGTGCTGCAAAAGGTAAATGCCTAATTCAAATTCATGGGAATGAACCAACACAGGAGTCCAAGAATTACGGTAAAAGGAAGAAAACCAGTTATACTTTTCTCCCCTGAATAATATGTGTTTATATTTTAAAAACCAATATTTTCCGTATCTTCTTCCTTCCAATTTTTATTCTCCCTTCTTACTGGGGGTTTCTCTTATCTGTGTGTCTTATTCACAGCTGTTCATCTCCATGGACTCAAAAGAAGATCCCCATATCTCTCTATTCTGATTTATGTATAACTGGGAGGGAAGAAACAAGAAACAGCATGGGCGGTGGCGGAGGAGGAGGAGGGGAATTGGTGCAGGAAAGGTATCCAACAGGCAACCTTGCAACTTTTTATTGACACCCCCCCCCAATAAATTCATCATAGTCACTGCCAAACAGTTAACTCAGTTGGCAAACCAGCAGGACTGGAACGGAAAGATACACTACAGAGAAAGAAGAGGTGGCTGCTAACCGTGATGTCTCTGTTGGAGGCAGTATGCTTCTGAATACCAGCTTGCAGGAAACTGCAGCAGGAGAGCATGCTCTTGCACTCAGGTCCTGTTTGCAGGCTATTAAAAGGCCTCTGGGTGGCCACTTTGAGAACACTATGCTGGACTAGGCGAGCCAATGGCCTGATTCTCACGTATCATGTGTGTTCGAGAGAGCAAACTCCCGACGAGAGCCTAAGGAAGACTGGCCATGCTCAGTTGCCACAGGTGGTTGAATGTGAATTGGAAAGGAAAAACAGAATATGGAGTGGGAACACAAGGGGAGTAGAGAGCCTGTTTTCAGCCCTTGTAACTTATGGTAACATGGCAGAGGGCACAGCTGACTGGAACCCTGAACAAGAATACTCCTGACAATACGCAAGCAACATCTTGCACTACTACTATTAGTGATTAACATCGTCTTCCCAGGTTATTACCTAGTCACGCTCAAAGTAATCATTGGCTTCAATGGTCTTAAATTAGTCATGACGAACTGCATGGATTTCAGTGGATCTACTGCGTATTGCTCCTTGTGGAATACCCTCCCATCAGATGTCAAGAAGATAAATAACTATACAACATAACTATAACATGACAGCCATGTATTGGGAAGTTTTAAATGTTTGATGTTATTGTGTTTTTATGTGTGTTGGAAGCCACCCAGCCAGATGGGTGGGGTATAAATAATAAACATAAAAATATATAATAATAGTAATAATAGTAATAATAATAATAATAATAATAATAATAGTAGTAGTAGTAGTAGTAGTAGTAATAATAATAATATTGTAATAATAATGCTAGGGGACGCGGGTGGCGCTGTGGGTAAAACCTCAGCGCCTAGGACTTGCCGATCGCATGGTCGGCAGTTCGAATTCCCGTGGCGGGGTGAGCTCCCATCGTTCGGTCCCAGCTCCTGCCCACCGAGCAGTTCGAAAGCACCCTTAAGTGCAAGTAGATAAATAGGTACCACTTTATAGCGGGAAGGTAAACGGCGTTTTGTGTGCTGCTCTGGTGCCGGTTCGCCGGAGCAGCGTCGTCACGCTGGCCACGTGACCCGGAAGTGTCTGCGGACAGCGCTGGCTCCCGGCCTCTAGAGTGAGATGAGTGCACAACCCTAGAGTCTGTCAAGACTGGCCCGTACGGGCAGGGGTACCTTTACCTTTAATAATAATGCTCTGTTTTTTGTCATTGGTATCATCACTTCAAGGGGCAAAGCATATGTAGGAGAGATTAGAGAATAAAGCAGTGCTAAAAGTTGTTTCTCCTTATGAGTTGTAGCCCATATTGATACTACTCAGCTTAATTGAAATTAATGGTCATGACAGCGTTTAGGCCCATTAATTTCAATTGGTCTACCATGAGTAGGACTTTGGTGGCTACAACCCTGTGCTCACTATGGCAGTCAATAGAGGCAGAACCACACAAAAATAGGATTTCTGGTTAGAGTGGGTTATTCACTTAAGCTGAGCCAAGAAGGTCCACAAACTGTAGCAGTGACCAAATAGAATTAAACATTGTCTATATTCAAAATAGGACGCAAAATGGGACGCAGGTGGTGCTGTGGGTTAAAGCCTCAGCGCCTAGGGCTTGCCGATCGAAAGGTCGGCGGTTCGAATCCCTGCGGCGGGGTGCGCTCCCGCTGCTCGGTCCCAGCGCCTGTCAACCTAGCAGTTCGAAAGCACCTCCGGGTGCAAGTAGATAAATAGGGACCGCTTACCAGCGGGAAGGTAAACGGCGTTTCCGTGTGCGGCTCTGGCTCTGGCTCTGGCTCTGGCCAGAGCAGCGATGTCACGCTGGCCACGTGACCCGGAAGTGTCTCCGGACAGCGCTGGCCCCTGGCCTCTTAAGTGAGATGGGCGCACAACCCCAGAGTCTGTCAAGACTGGCCCGTACGGGCAGGGGTACCTTTACCTTTACCTTTATATTCAAAATGTGTTACTTTTTCAGATTTAAACAGATTTAAAAACAAACAAGAAATAGCTGTTTTTGCCCAAATAACATGACAAAATTCTAAAATGTATTTTTCAAAAATGGAACTCTTCGATTGAAATTTTTTATATTTGAATTTCATTTCAGCTTGAACATGGAGTTGGCCATGACTTAAAAAAAACAAAACCCAATGCAAATGTAGTTCTTGATCTAGCAGGTTCAACTTGCTTCATCATCAAGTCTGTCCTATCTTCAGTGAAGGGATGCCTTACATTCAGATGAGCTAATTATTATTGTTCCTGTGAATACCAAAGCAATTAATAATGATTAATTGCTTAAGTTAAATGTCACCATCTATATTTGATTTCCGAAAAGGATTTCGGATGGCAACTTTGCTTGAAGACGATGGCCGTGCCTTTGGGGAAAAGGTATCGAATGAATACTGAACAGATTTCGGAAGTTGGGTGTGTCAAAAGGCCAGGAACGGAAAAGGCAGCTCTAATGTTTACAGTTGGATTTATGGGTCATGCTGGAGACAGATGATGTTTTCCTTGAATGGCTCTTGCTGAAAGGCTGGGACCAGAAGACAAACGTTCTCAGGATCAGAAAACTAGTATCAATCTAACTATGCGTATATATAACATATGTACCTCAGAGCCATAAGGTCAGTAGTGCAAGGAGAATGTGCGCAGGCAAGTAATGGCGGCTCTACCCAGAATGCCTTGGGTCAATCTTGAAGATATACAGTGGTGTTGCCCCCCACCTCACATGAGTTTATACCCAATAATACTTGGCAAGGATCACAGAGGCCACTGCAACATACCATTTAAAGCGTTCTTATAGCACTTTAACGGACGCGGGTGGCACTGTGGGTTAAACCACAGGGCCTAGGGCTTGCCGATCAGAAGGTCGGCGGTTCGAATCCCCGGGACAGGGTGAGCTCCCGTTGCTCGGTCCCTGCTCCTGCCAACTTTGCAGTTCGAAAGCACGTCAAAGTGCAAGTAGATAAATAGGTACCGCTCTGGTGGGATGGTAAACGGCATTTTCATGCGCTGCTCTGGGTCGCCAGAAACAGCTTAGTCATGCTGGCCACATGACCCAGAAGCTGTACGCTGGCTCCCTTGGCCAATAAAGCGAGATGAGCGCTGCAACCCCAGAGTCTGGACCTAATGGTCAGGGGTCTCTTTACCTTTATAGCACTTTAACAGTTGTGACTTCCCCCAATTCTGGGAACTGTAGTTTCTTAAGGGTGCTGAGAGTTGTTAGGAAACCCCTTGCAGCTCTTGGGAGGGGCAGGAGGCAAGTCTTACTTCATCACATTCTTGCTGCTCAGTTCCAAATGTATTTGTTTCCAATGGCGTTTGCTCCAAAGTGGATAGAGAATAGCCGCCCTGGAGGATTATATTTAGAAAAGATCAGAAGTATACTTAGAGCAGTCTTTCTCAGCCTTGGGTCCGTAGATATTTTTGGCCTACAACTCCCATCACCCCTAGCTAGCAAGGCCAGAGTTCAGGGATGATGGGAGTTGTAGTCCAACAACATCTGGGGACCCAAGGTTGAGAAACACTGACTTAGAGCATACCTATATCTATCAGGGTACAACGCATCCCTGATGTGATGCTGCAAAGCTTTAATTCCTAGCAAAGGGACTGTAGATCAGTGGTGGGACACTCACAGCCTGCTCCACACCTCTGCCAGAAGACCCCTGGCATCTCCATTGAGAAGAATCAGAAGCTGCTTCCAGACAGAGTAGATAACACTGGGCTGGATGGAAAAATAGTCCAACCTGCTATATGGTAGTCTCCTAAGTGCAGCAATTAATAATAATAATAATAATAATAATAATAATAATAATATCACATACATGGATGGCTTCTGGCTTCATTCAGACAGCACCTTACCAGATAATTTCTGTGTTTTATATTATATTTCACCCAATGTAAAAGCCGCTTCTGGAAATCTAGTGGAATCTAGTAGAAGCTTAGTGCCCATATCCATGTTAATCACTTCCCGAAAAGAAAAATGCAAGCCTGTTAACCTAGAGTTTCGTGGGAGTTTTGTACTATAATTTCCCTAAGGCTTTCATGGATCATGCCATATGATGACATTTGGGTGGTATTCTAGCATAGCGTTTTTCCTGGCCATTTTTATGGGTGAATCATCATAGAATCATAGAATTGTAGAGTTGGGACGCTGAGGATCATCTAGTTCAATCCCTTGCAAGAATATGCAGCTGTCCCATACGGGAATCAAACCTGCAACCTTGGCATTATCAGCACCATGTTCTAACGAACTGAGCTATCCATACAGTGGAGGAACAGGAGAATGCATGCACCTAAAGGGGGTGAAGATGACCAATGATATTTGCTGTTGTGTCACACCATGCCCACTGGTATGAATTAAATTTAGTGCAGCTGGCAGTATATTGACCAAAACAACAACAACAGAGTCCCACAATGCAACAGTAACGCAGTGTGAAAGGAACATTAAAGCACCGGGACAGTAGTGCTAGCTTTATAACCAGGAAAACTAATGCAATAATCTCCATGTCTGAACATGCTATCTGTCTTTGATATGTTGATCTTGCTAGATAATTTGATTCTCAGTAGTACTGAATGAGAGGCTTGGACAGAAGGGTGAGCCTTCCTCCTTAGAAAACAAACTGTTCAAACCAACTGGGTCCCATTTAATAGGAAGGTTTCCACAGTGCCTGCACAAGAGGGAAATAAGCTTTGTATATTTATTTACCTTCCGCACAACCTTCAGAGATGCAGGCATTGCTCAAAGGTTTGTTACTATGACACTGCAACACAAGCCTGTGCTTTCTGTTCATTCCTTATTATTAACTTTCCTTTCTTGAGAGGAATCCTGACATGAGTAGACATGAATTTTTAACAGATACATTTCAGCAGTCTTGTCCCCTGTAGACAAGACAGGCTCTGTTTTTATACAGTTTTGTACAAATTATATCAGTCAGCTGAATGAGCACAGTTCCTCCCCACTCCCTCTCTGCCTTTTCAGCAATTCATTTTCTGAAAAGTGATGCATACATTCAAGCAAGAGCACACAGTAGTTTTCAAGGCATTTGTATCAAGCAAGTAGCTAAGTATCTGGTTAAATGTGAGCATATGTGGCAGCAATACTGAACTTTCAGAGGCAGCCCCCCAGCCACCTTCTGTGGTGGTAAGCTCTGTGATCACACAACATTAATCTTCCCACAGTTCCCCACAGATGATTTGAGTATTTTGGGAAACTGTGAAAGCATTGTGTATGGATCTATAACAGAGGCAAACTGCTAGCCTAGAAATTGTGGATTCTGGACTCTGTTTCGCCTCACAGACTTATAATTCTTTGCAACCAACTTAACCAAGTATGGTGCCCAGAATTAATCAAGGGGGGAAAACGTGCATCAAATGTGCTTTTACCTTTTTACCTTTAAAGGTATAGTGTGTACACAGCCCAAGTCATGCTAAAGTTGTCATAAGTCTGAGTCGTTTGGCTCAATATAAATTATTTAGCCTCCTGTGCTTCTTTCATAGGGTTGATAGTGTTAAGAGTTCAGATGCGGAACATAGAAGCATCTCCCCAGCTGAAGATGCCAGAAGCAGGCGGCCGAACAGATAGACAGGTGAAACCATTACATAATTAAGTCACTTGCTGCAGAATCACCTGCTTACATCTGATGGATGTAAGCAAAGTGATGCTAATCTTTCAGGATGGAAACAGCCGCTTGATTGGTTTGCCATAATGAAATAACGCCAGCCAAAAGGGCAAGGGGATGCGAGGTTTGTTAGTCCTCCTAATGGACGCCCACCTAATGGAGCCCTGAAGTGGCTCAAATTAGAGGCTGTCCACTAAGTGTGCTTCAGGGTACATTATTTCGCAAGACTTTCTCCTGGGAATTAGAGGAATGAATGGCAAGCAAGCAAGCAAGCAAGCAGCTCACTGTGCTTCTTTTATTCAAGATTTGGCATGTTCTTTTACATCTCTTGTGGTTTGATAACAGTATCCCATATGAAGCCTGTAGGGCTTAATACAAAGCTCAGCATTTTATTCTCATCAACGCAGCAGCTGGCAGGTTTGGGCCTTGGTTGAGGCCCCAAGGCTCAAAGGGCCCCTTACCAGTCTGACCCAGCCTCACACTCACTGCCAGGCCCTGGGCCCAATGTGTTTTAGTGGTGTCAGTGCATAAGTGCAGCTTTTAAATGGCAGCCAAGCTCAGCTCCCATCGACAGTAGCCAGAGGGCTGCCTGTCTCCATTTCCCTGCCTCACCTCGCCTGGGTTCTGAGAAAGGTCCGAGCATCATCCCTGCCCATCACAACGCCCCATGCCTGCAAATCTGGTACAGTATTTTAAAACAGGTGCTATGTGAAGATGTGCTTTCTTTGTGTTTGTCCCGAATCGCCCATCATTCAACTTTGTGGGATGACCTTGAGTTCTACTATTGTAAGGAGGGAAATGTCTCTCCCCAAACCACACATGATTTTATACAGTCTCGTTCTCCATTTCCCCCCTGCATTAAAAAGTTGCAAACACAGGGGTTGATAATTTGGTTAACCTTTCCTGCACTTTTTCCAGTTTGGCAATATTCCTTTTTCAGCTTTTGATGACTCAGGATAGGCTTGTGCTGAGCACTGATTCACACAGGCATGCTCATTTGTTAATGACTGTGGTATCAAAGTGATGGTGTCCTTATGTGAATGAGCCACTCCAGATCAAAGGCCACAGGTAGCGCTTTCATATCAATCACATGTTCATCCATTTAACTGTCTTGTTTTTACTGATCTGCAATGCCATTCAGGAAGCCTTTTGGGGAGGGGGAGTGTTAAAGAGTGGGATAAAAGTTATTTAATGACTAACTAAAGAAAGAAATGCACAGCACAGATGCACCAGTGTAATTGCATCACCCTCCATGTCTGCAAATACACTTGAGCAACAGCTTGGGAGCCTGCTGATGCACTGGGCCTTGATACTACACGCTACAGGGCTGACTGAGAGAGATACCTGAAAGATGAGCAAATGCCTGATTGTCTGCCTTTGATACCCTTCTTTGGGCTAAACTGGCAGGGGCCTGCCTTTCATTTGAGTAGCATAAGCTCTCCTTTCTCTTCTCTTTGTTTCCCAGCAGCGAGCCCTGCTGCGCAGTGAAATGTCACTCAACGTGTGCCATTTGTTGTGCTCGTTTCCACTGTCACTTGCACACACAAATGGCCATCTCTCCACATGAATCATTGCGATGGCTGACTGATCTGGGGCCTTTGCTCCTACCCGTGCAAGTGACTAGTGAGAGGGCAATTAAATGAATCATTTCGGAGGCTGATTTGCTACATCACGGCCCCCTTTTGTTGTTGAAGAAGCTCCTGCACGTGAGCTTCCACAAACGCCTGTAAGCATGGGATAGAATAGTATCCTTCCCCACTTCCCTAATTTGAACTGGATCATGAACATGACATTCTTGGCCCAAATCAGGAGTGGGGAACCTCAGGCCCAGGGGACAAATACACCCCTACAGCTCTCTCTCTCTCTCTCTCTCTCTCTCTCTCTCTCTCTCTCTCTCTCTCCCCCCCCCCCATAAGACTCTCATTAGGTCAAGCCAGGCGGGTTGCAGCAAAGCTGTTGCAACCATCTTGGATTCCAGCTTACGTTGACCAGACCAAAGGAGCACTATAAGTGTGTGGACTAGGGCACATTCCTCTGGTGAGATGTTCATTTTGTCAAGTCCCACAGGTACTGCAATGTGACAGGAAAAAGACACGACCCATTTCCCCCCTATAAAATAGTTATTTCTAGCCACCACATGTTTTTATCCTGCCACATTGCAGGACTAGTTTTCAATTAGTAGTAATCCTGAGGTGACACTCGGTATTTTGCTCTGTGAATTGCCATTTTAGGATTAAATAACATGCATTATTTTCACTACTGAATAGGAATAAAAATAAAAATGTGGGTCCCATGCTGCAGAATGGGAGTCAGAGGTGGGTTTGGGCCAGTTGAAGACCACTGCCCTAGGCCAGGCTGTCTCCCAAACCACACCAACCTTCCCCCATACCACACCCTTTACCTGCCCAGCTGTATGCCCTCCTTGAATGTTTCTGCCTGGCTGGGATGTTTCCTTGAACTAGGTTCATGCCTCTTGCTTGGCTGGAGGAAGAGACATGTGTGTAGAAACCTCTGAAGTTTGCATGACTGGGATGTAGATTACTATACAAAGCTAAGAGTCAGATCTGTTGTTCCACGCACCTTTACCTCTGGGCCCACCAATCCCCAGCCTCTTCTGATAAGGTGGGGTGAGATCACTGTCTGAAACCCCCAAAATCCACTGCTAATCCTTCTAGACAGTATTGAGCTAGATGGACCAACAGTTTGACTCAGTCCCTCCAGACTGGTGTTTTATTGCAGGTGTTTTTCTGCAACATGGTTTTTTAAAAACACACACACCCAAAGTGGGTTTATTCTGTTCTGCAGTGCTTCCCCCAGTACTACCACATTATTGCTTGTGTAGGAGCTAAAGCGCAACAAAAGCGAAGCAAACACAAACCAGAACAATTGTGGTATAAAAATTAATGGGATTTCATTCAGTTGTTGCAGGATATGCACTGATTGGCAATGAAGCAGTGCGTCCGCCCCAAAACTTCTGCAGGCACAAATGGTAATGAAAATGAGATTGTGTGTGACTGCTCCAACAGCATCATGAGCGCAATTCATTGTGAATGTGCAATAGAAAGGTCATCTGGAGGGAGCCCTAAAGAGATTTGTAAATTCTATCTTCTACTTGAATGTTTTTATTATAAACAGGAAAATATATATACATTCCCAGAACTCTGCCAGCTGAAGGAAGATGGCCACTTCAGAGTTATAGCAATGCTTCCATTTAGAGTTGTGGGTGTGTTTTTAAATTGTTTTACCTTTATGAGACAAGAGTGGATAATCCCAACGTTTATTGCAAGAAGGCTTTCCGTTCTTTCTGTTTCTCCTTTTTTTAATTGTGGCTTTTGTTGTCGTTGACAGAGAGGGTGTTTTGGTGGGTGTTTTCAAGTTTCACCACAGCACTTCTTTTCCACGAGATTTTGTGAACCGCAAGTATAGCAAGCAAATTAATTAATGCTCAATTATAGCTGCCATCTGGGGACTTTTGCGTTAGATCCATAATTAGGCTAAATTAATGCATCGTGTGTTTAAGAAATTATGCAACACCAAATTAATTAATCATGATTAGGGGCCTTTTTTGACATGTTGCCTGTCAGTTAATCATCTTCTTTCCCCCCCCCTTGCCCACCCCCCCAGCCTAAAAGAAAGGAGTCCTTGGGCAGCCAAAAATGAGAATGAAGGCGATGCTCCGAATTCTGAAAATTAAAGTGTGACAATATGTATGAGACTTCGACATTTCCAGCTCCTAATTGTGAAACTGCTGCATGCTTGGGTTCAGCGAGTTTCATGCTAAGCTCATTAGGGCTGTGTAAAGGACGCAGGACTGATTGTGTGAACTTCCCAGGAGAGGCAATCTGACTGCTAGCCCGTGTCCTGACTGTCATACAGGTCTATCAGTCATCCCCTGACCTTACCGAGGGGGTAGACTTTCAATGAGAATGAAGAAATGATTTTTCTCTCTTGATTGTCTTCGGAGACAATTCTCTACCCCACCTCAATTGCTTTCTCTCTCTCCCTCCCTCCCTCCCTCCCTTGACTGCATGCAAATGTCTTCTGCATGCTGGGCAATCACTGCTGAGAGTAAGTTTGGGCTGGGAGAGGTAAGGAAAGAAGGCTCAGCAAGCAAAGATGTGGACTGTTTCCAACTGCTGGTATGTTTTAACATACAGGGCTTTTCATCCTGGAAATACCACATTTGAAGGGTTTCCAAAGTGTACAGTGGGGGGAGATACACAGATCAGCCTGTTTCCTCCTCATTCTGCTACGTTCTCCCCCAGTTTAGATAACACAATTCACATTCCATTATAACCGGATCCTACTACAGAAAGGCATAATAGCATGACACATTGGGAAATCATATTGGCATCCTCCTGGTAGGTTTCTCTGATAATAAATACCTAATTTTAAAAGGGGAACATCATGAATTGCTGTTATTGCAGTGCCTTACTGTTATGCATCCTTCTATAAAAATATATTTTAACAAAAGTTATATATGGCCTCCATCGCTGCTTTCCAAATGCTTTTACATGGAGTTTTACCATTCTGACATGAAATAAATCTGTGTCAACATTTAGAATACACATGCCTTTTCATTAAAATACACATTTTGTGGGGTATTTTACCCTACACATTTATATGACAAATAAAGGTGTGAATTGCACTGCAAAAGGCAGAGAAATACGAAAAGCAAAGGACAAGTCCATTCCCAACTTTGTATTAAAACGTGAATCAGGTTGGTTTACTAAGGGCTCATCCACACTTCCACTTGTCCTGTGCTTCCTAGGTGCAGGGTTTATCGTTTGCTCCGGGAAAACTTGCTCTTTACTGCTGAATCGGAACAAATGAAAATCCATAGAAAACCTGATTGATGTTTGTTCTGATTCAGCAGTGTTCCTGGAGGAAAGCAGTGGGATGAGTGGAAGTGTGGATTACAGACCAAACAAAATCAGAGAGTATTCCTAGTGGTGAATGCACATTTTGCTCTAACTTTTCTTCCCTGTGTTTACAACTATAATCCTTCATCTCCCATCTCATCAAATGAGCCAGTGTAGTGCAGGGCAAAAGTAGGACAAGGATAAGGAAAGTTAGGGCATGTTGTGGCCCACATGGCATACACTGCTCTGTCCTCCGACACCTTGCTGTTGATCCTCAACGCCAAGCACCCACCACCTCAGATGGTTGCCTCACTCTGTCCAATGGTAGGGTTGTGTGATGGACTGATTGGACACACAAGAATGGTGGAAGGCACCAACTGGGGAACTACCAAGTGAAGAAGGCTCAGAGCCCAGGGATTGGTGGTGGGACAGTGATGAGTGGTCTGGGGGAGAAGAAGACCGGGAGGAGGTGTCAGAAGCTGAAGAGGTAACAGGGCTTAGTGAACAGGGAGGAGTCTGTGGCAGACAGCAGTCCAGAATCAGGGGCAGACACTGAATCTAGAGAGGAGGGAGGACAAGAGGAAGAGAAGAGTCTGGTTGGTGAAGAGTTACGGGTGTCTCTGCCTCCTGCTGCGATGAGCTCCCGTCCTCACTTGTCTCCCAGAACCAGGAGAGGCATGAAGAGGGCAGAGGAGAAGTGCCTTCAAGGAGGTACAGTCTCAGATTGCTTGGACCTAGGCAGCTGTGAGGAGGCGGGGATCTTTAGTGTCAACAACTGCTTCATAGGGGCAAGACTTGTCAGACATCAACTGGTGTACTCATTCGACATGATATTCCTGTGCAGATACTGTTTTTGCTAATAAAGAGTTAACGCCAAATTGTTCAATGTGATTTACTGCTGCTCGCTTCTGTCAGGCCAGGCACAATTTCTTGAAGTGCAGGTGGACAGTCCTCACAGGCCTTTGCTGAAGTCCACCACAGACTTCCCAGCTCTGCACCACCACAACTGCCAAATTCAGCCCCTGCCCCACACTCCCCTCAACTCTCCCTCAACTCCCCTCAACAGCTGAGGTACACAGGGCACATTTTACATGGGAAACCTCATCCCCAAACCTCTCTATCTGGCCAAACACCCTCCCCAGCCCACACTCCTTACTGAACCTGCTTTGCACCCTCATGTGATTTTGCTTGACTGGATTATGTCATTGGACTCGGATTCTGCTTCCTGCTTATTCAGATGCATAACTGTATGCAGAATTCCAGCCTTAGGCTTGGCACAGTGCAGTCCACTGCATGTTTATTGAGAACAATGTTTCACTGAGTTCAACAAAGCTTTCACCCTAGTAAGTATGTTTAGGGCTGCAGCCATTAAATGCAACCTCTGTGCAACTCATAAGTAAGTCCTACTGTACTATGGAATTTACATTCCATAGTACAGTCATACCTTGGGTTGAATATGCTTCATGTTGTGCGCATTCGAGTTGTGCTCCGCGGCAACCCAGAAGTAACGGAGCGCATTACTTCTGGGTTTCACCGCTCGCGCATGTGCAGACGCTCAAAATGACATCACGCGCATGTGCAGAAGTGGTGAAAAGCGACGTGCGCATGCGCAGACGTGCCATCGCTAGTTACGTTTTCTTCTGGATGTGAACGGGGCTCCGGAATGGATCCCGTTCGCATCCCGAGGTACCACTGTACAGTACAGGAAAAGTGTGATCAGATCTCAGCCTTACTGAATCTTCATTTTACCCCAGATATGTTTCATTTTTATTCCCTTTCTCTTTCGTTCAGATGTATGTGTGTTTCTCCTTCTCAGCTCCAGAGCTCTCCCCCCCCCCTTCTCAGTGCATGTGGCCTGTTAGCTCATTCTTCCTCTTTCTCCATATTCTGATTCACGCCTCTGCATTTCCTGTTGAAATTGGTGGGTGGGTGGGGATTCCTGAGTAACCTCCCACAATATTTTCCGTTCATCCTGTTTGCCACAGCACTCCCTGCAAGAGAAACAGGGGGAAAACAAGTGTCTTGCCTGCCAAGGAATTCTGACTCTTTTCCCCCAGCTGGGCAGGCTGGAGGGGTTAATTCTCATTCCTACTTCTGCCAGGCAAGTGCTGACAATGAGGCCTGGTTTCCCTGGCAACGCTTCCCCCAGGTGGGATTGGGCAACTCACTGGGGTAGGCGGGGACCTCCAGGTATCCCACCTGAGGGAAGGCAAAGCCTATGCTGATGGGGCCACTCCAGATCCAGGGCTGCACGCGTCCACGCAAAGGGCGCCCCCCGTTTTAAGTGGGGAGCGGTCATTCCTACTTCTGCCAGGCAAGTGCTGACAATGAGGGGAGAACCCAAACCTCTCTCATGGCAAGAAGCATCATTTCATAGGAACAAATAACTGTGGTGATAGCTCTACATAATGAATTTACCCATGAATATTTGGTGGTGAGCGGGCAGGAGAGGCCCATAGCTCAGAGATATGTTCACTCTCCAGTGAGATCCCTATTTAAAGCCCCAAAGATCCTCTGATGATCAGTGTAGACAGTACTTAGCTACATGGACCAATGAACCGAGGGTCTCTGTTTTGGACACAATAAAAGCGGATTTATTCAGTACACTATCTTGGGAGCTCCCAATTCAATTTCTCCTTGTAAGAGCAGGTGTGTGGCCTCCCAGTTTGTACCAGGCTATGCCATGGGGAGGAGGACTTCCTGGTTCACACTTCCTTCTCATGTTGATCCATTGCTCCCCATTGGACACAGAGAACACAAGAAGCGGCCTACTCAGTCCAGTGTCCTGTTTTGCACAGTGGTCAACAAGATGCTTCAGGAAGCCCTCAAGCAGGACATGAGTGTGATAACAGCACTCTACTGTCTGTGCTCCCCAGAAACTAAAATACAAAGACATGCTGCCTCCAGTATTGGAGGTAATAAACAGCCAGCACAGGTAGAAGCCACTGATAACTTTATTCTCCGTTCATGGGTTGTAATGGTTCTAGGGGTTGCTCGTGCATAAATCAGCGCCACACCTGGCTGGGTTGCCTGAGTGAACCCTTTCTGTCCGGACAGCCACTCACCCGTGGCTGTCTCAATCACTGGCAGAATCCGTCAGTGGGCGTTTCTTGAACTTCTTCCAGCAAAGAAGCTCTTTGACGCCTAGTCTCCGCCTATTCTCCCTGCGTGGAAGCCTTCTGTGCAGGGAGGGTGTGGGCAGCGGAGGACCCGTGCTCTCCCCGCTGGTCTCCGGCGAGGAGTCATGGAGCCACCTCGCCGATTCCCCCATCTGCCCCCCTTCTCCACTGGTGTTACGCTGATTTCCTTCCCCAGAAGATGGGCTGCTTCTCTCCCTCCCGGGACGCTCTCCGGAATCCCTCTGGAGCCCTCCCTCTCCCTCTGGCTCCGATGGCAGTTCCCTGACATGGGTCTAATACCCATTTAAAGCCATCTGAGTTGGTGGCCACCCCTTTATACTCTGATTATGAATTCCATAGTTTTAACTGTGTGTGGTGCGAAGTACGTCCATTTCTCCTTCCTGAATCTCCAAGCATCCAGCCTCATTCTTTGGATGAGACCTGGCTGTATTACGAGACAGGCAGATTAAACCAAAAGGTGGTGGTGGCATTTCAGCATACTTCCTTATTACTTCTACCTGTTCATTGCCTTGTGCAACTTGTGCCTAGGTGGCTTACAAAATAAAGTGGTGCAGTATAATACAAAGATATATTTGAGAATAAAACACAAGAAGCCTCTTAAAAGATTGCAGGTGGCCACTCATGATTTTGAGTTGCTCTGCCCATTTGCCCTGGCAATCAAATCTAGATCAGGCAGTGTGGGCTGCAAAATAATGAAGAAGAGGAGGAGGAGGAGGAGGAGTTTGGATTTGATATCCCGCTTTATCACTACCCGAAGGAGTCTCAAAGTGGCTAACATTCTCCTTTCCCTTCCTCCCCCACAACAAACACTCTGTGAGGTGAGTGGGGCTGAGAGACTTCAGAGAAGTGTGACTAGCCCAAGGTCACCCAGCAGCTGCATGTGGAGGAGCGGAGACGCGAACCCGGTTCCCCAGATTACGAAGCTACTGCTCTTAACCACTACACCACACTGGCTTCATGACACCACATGAAGATGTTTCTTGTAAAGAAAATCCCACCCACCCACCAGCCTTGGCCCCCTTTTGATGTTAGGTAAGTTCAAAACTCCACACCTATCAAAATCCTGAAGAAATTCTGAAGCACCCTGAGAATGAGGTTGAGAAATTGAAGTTTTTTCACAGGGGAAGAAATTGGAGGACAGATTTTGGCACATAACCTCAGTATTGTTGTGACACAGCAATGGCAAAGCTCTTCCTTTTGGTTTTCTGCTTGTGTCATGAAGCAGTTAAAGGCAATAGTTCCCTGGCAAGAATAAAATTGGTGCCGTATCTGGAGGACAGTGTTGGAACAACCAAAGTAGTCACGTGAGCTGCTTCTTTAATGAGATCCTTGCTTGCAGCTTCATGCATAGGCAAGAGGCTATTGCTATTAATATTCCTCGTGCTTTAAGGGGAATCTGGCACACACAAAGGCTTATCTGTTTGAACTTCTATAGTTCCATAGATTTCGTGGCCTTTATCAAAGGCAATAGGCTTGAAGCTTATAAGTGCCACCTCCTTTTTCCTGCCCAGCACAGGATTACTCAAAATGACAGCTGGTAGGAAAAGCTCCAGAACTTTAGAAAAGCAAGTAATTGGCTAAGAGTATTTATTCTGCATTAATGCTATGCTAACCAGTTGAATGCTGGGACGCGGGTGGTGCTGTGGGTTAAACCACAGAGCCTAGGACTTGCCGATCAGAAGGTCAGCGGTTTGAATCCCCGTGATGGGGTGAGCTCCCGTTGCTCGGTCCCAGCTCCTGCCAACTTAGCAGTTCAAAAGCACCTCAAAGTGCAAGTAGATAAATAGGTACTGCTCTGGCGGGAAGGTAAACGGCGTTTCCATGCGCTGCTCTGGTTCGCCAGAAGCGGCTTAGTCATGCTGGCCACATGACCCGGAAGCTGTATGCCGGCTCCCTCGGCCAATAAAGCGAGATAAGCGCTGCAACCCCAGAGTCAGCCACGACTGGACCTAATGGTCAGGGGTCCCTTTTCCTTTTTAACCAGTTGAATAAAAGAATAGCAGGTCTTCACCCAGAAAATGTACCTACAGGCAGAATCATAGAATCATAGAGTTGGAAGGGACCACGAGGGTCATCGAGCTCATCATCCCTGACCACTGATCCTACTAGCTAGGGATGATGGGAGTTGCAGCCCCCAAACAGCTGGAGACCCAACTTTGAGAAACCCTGATCCTAGTCCAATCCCCTGCAATGCAAGAATCTTTTGCCCAATATGAAGTTGGAACCCACAACCCTGAGATGAAGTGTCTCATGTTCTACAGTATTTTATGCCCTGAGGAACAAGGTGAAACTTCAGGTGGTTCCTCCAGCTTATAGCCCACCTCCTTCTCTGACTTCTGTAGTGCAAAATTTTAGATATGCCGGTCAGGGGAAGTGAACAAGAGGGCTACAGCCTGAATGGAAAGGGAAAATGCAGTGACACATTCACTTCAGAGTGCTTCAGAGCCTTCAAAATTATAGGCACCTTCTAGGAGGCTTAGTTACAGATCTGCAAAACAACAACAACAACAACAACAACAACAACAACAACAACAACAACACACAAAAAACAGAGAGGAAATGCATCAGTGGAAATTGTCATCACACTGAATCTGTCTCCTCTTTAGAGGACGAAGCTGGGGATTTGGAGTGAGGGAGAGAATTACTCTTGGAGCCAGCCCCGGAAGTACATAATGAACCATAACCACTTGTGTTAGAGGAGGATCCAGCCCAAGGACATTTTGTTACCCTCCTCTGACTCAAAGGACTCCAGAAATGTTAATGGAATCACAGTCTGCTCTGGTCCATTAGAGTCAACAATTGCTCAAGTAGGCCCTTTAGATGAAGAGGTTCTTCTCGATGAAGGCAAGGGCAAACGAGGTAGCGCTGCAGCTTCTATTTAAGGCTCATTCTGAGGCCGGCTGCTGCCGAGACATTATATGAGCACCACTCCTTTGGTGGATCCAGTCTGAGCTCTGCACGGGGCTGTCTAGAAGATCGCTGTCCAAGGTACCACTGAACCTCTCCTTTGCTCATCTCAGCATGGGTGAGTCCATTATACAAGAGAGAACAAGAATGCACACATACAGAAGTCCCTGCCCATTTCAGATGATCACCTTCCACAAATTGGAGGGTGATTTAAATGGAACCAGTGCTCTTGTCCCCGTTCCCCCTTCATGGGCTACCAACTGTGGCATCTAAAAGGGTCTTAAGTGTATGTCTTTTGCACGTAGCTCATGGTGGTGGAAATCAGGATCTCTCAAGCCTAAATGAATCGTACAAATATTGCTTTTGTTTCCTAAGGCTGCTATTAAAGACAAGCTTGGTTCTCTCTCCCAATACCCTCACCAAAGCAACAGCAATGGATTTTTACCAGTCCAGTTTGCAAGAGCAGGATTTGTTGTTGTTCTGTGTACTGAAAACAACCTGCGGGGTTTATTCCTGCTGAACCACTTGCCTTGTCCTCTGTCACTGCCAGTGACCTTACATGTCTTTTGCATAAGCTAAACCATGCTAAAAGCAACATTTAACAGTAAAGCAGCCTCTGCTTCAGAACTGACCATGAGCTTTGCTGCAAATGTATATAGCCTCACTGAAACGCAATGCCAGACTAGCACATTCTGCTTGATGAAACATACAGCGACTTCATGGTCTTTCTATGGAAATGTTATGGAGCATGCTACCCAATGGGGACACAATTATTTTCACAATCAGAGACCAAACAAAAATTGAAATTTCCTATGGATCAAACAAGCATGCTTCGATTATCATTTCCATGCCACACATTTTTAGAAAGCATGATTGTATAGCTCATCCACACCAAATTTTGAATCTTCAGTATGAATCTACACCTTCAAGCCAGAGATCCTTTTCCATGTGCATAAGTTTAAGATGCCCATATCATCACCATCTCACACTCACATTCACCACCCCATTCATTGGGGGTGGGGACAGAGAGAGCAGTTTCAGCAATTTAGGAGTATACTTCCCTGGGTGTAAGCCATGTGCATTTTGACCCCGAGTGACCTTTCTTATAAGCAATTGCATGGGCCTTCCCTTCTCTACCAGGTAAGCAAAGACAAATCCTGATGCATTTCTTTTATTCTAGTTTATTAAAGAGCAGTGTGTGTGTGTGTGTGTGTGTGTGTGTGTGTGTGTGTGATTGTTTGTCCTGTGTTGGAATGGACTGGATCCATAATAATTTAGTTGCACTTAGGTCCCATTGAAAAAGTAACCATGACTAGCTTAACACCCATTGATTTCACAGGGAACTAAGTGAAACTACTAATCTGAATCCAACCCAATGTTGCTGTAGTTATGTCATAAAAAATAACCACAACAAATGGTCTTAAAAATTGGGATTTTAAAAATTATTTCTGGGGGAGGGTTGCAATGCAACCTTGAATGATGTCTTGTGGTG
Organism: Podarcis cretensis; assembly: GCF_951804945.1. Taxonomy (NCBI): domain Eukaryota; kingdom Metazoa; phylum Chordata; class Lepidosauria; order Squamata; family Lacertidae; genus Podarcis; species Podarcis cretensis. The sequence continues at coordinate 25,630,856 of NC_137181.1, forward strand.
TCTCCCTCTACCTTAAAATCTAAAATGACACCCTGTTTCTGAACCTACGGGCTATTTCACTAACAAACAGAACAAACAAAATGCTGAATGTGCTTGGCCATTGGATTTTGAGGTTTGCCATTCTTATGGAGCAGAACCCCCTGTTCAAACTCAATTGAAGTGAATGGGAGCTGCATAGCACTCAAGGGAGTACTTTATTTCTTGTTATTTCTTTTTTTTTAAAAAAAAGAAATATCACAATCACACATCAATTAAAAGCCATGTGAAATGGTTAGGTTTTTAAAGCCTGTTTAAATATTGCAAAAGAGGGAACCGACCCCACATCCCTTGAGAGAGAATTCCGTAAATTAGGACCTATTACTGAGAAGGCCCTGTCCCCAGAGCCTGCCAATCTTACTGATCTTATAAAGGCATTCATTAAAAACATTTTGTCCCACCCTTCCGTAAAAAAAAGAAAAAAATGTTCCCAGAGTGGTTACAAATGCCAATGATATGAGAGTCCCTGTCCTTAGGCTTACAATAAAGAAATGACATAAAAGGAAAAGGGATTGGGAGGGGAGATGGGGGAAGCACATTCAGACATTATATCTTGGCAATCGGCAGCTGACATGGAAAGATTTCAGCAAGAGGTGGAGCCAAAAGCTGCTCGTCTTTTAGCAGAGCAGATGGCAATGGATTGAATTTGATGGAGATGCCCTGAAATCCCACAGCTTTCCCTCTCCAGTAACCTGATGCAGTAGCAGTTGATGGGGTGCTGCAGACAGGGCTGTGTTGCTCACCTGACTTCCAAACACTGAGTATGAGTCCCTTTTCCTGAGAGGGACAGGAAGCGCAGTGCAAGGGTGGCAGCAGAGCTAATCTGACTCTCTGGCCATGCCAGCACCATGCCTGACTCCCTACTTCTCCCCACCCTTCAGGAACCAGCCGTAGATTGATGCTCAGAAGGCAGATGATCATCGCCGCCCCATCTGCCCTGCTCCACCAAACACTACTGGCCTGAGGGAGTGGCTAATGACGGAAGTTGAGGGAGGAGCTTGATAGAGCTGGTCTCTCAGCCCAGCAAATAGAGAAGCACTGCAGTCTCAGGCCTCTCCCTCCTCCTGCCAATAGCCTGACAGAATCTTAAAGGGACACCAACAAGCCGGTCCTCTGATGGCAATCTTAAATCATGGACAGATTCATATCAGCACAGATGGTTCTTCAAACAATGTTCTCGCACAGGTCAAACAATATTCTTGCAACGGGTCTTGGAATGGGAAGCTTCCCAGTGGATTTCTGCCAGCGTCGGAATTTGTATTGTTTAATTAACAGCCAGATTAAATCCTAACACAGTTAATAAATAAAACACATTTTGTACAGATTGCAAGCTGCCCTGTTTGCCAACTCCATCAGCCAATAAAATCCGTTGATAGCGTGCGTTAGCTTCTGTCCTGTTTGACAGTTTTTAAGGGTTATTATATATTTATAAATACATTAAAAAGTTGCAATGCATATATGGTATATATCGGCCTGGGTGTGCAACATCTAACGGATAAACAAGCTGTCCAAAAAGACGTCTGCATTGGCTGTTTGGTTTTGTCTCATCCTGGCCTCACACACAGAAGCTGCCCCGGGGAGATGAATGTGCCAGGATAAGTTATCTGGGGCTCATAAAATCTTTTTTAGAAGATTGAAATAAAGTCAGTGCTTGCAGAAGACAAATCAATTGTGACATTTCTGAATGGAGTGCGATGCATTTAATTAGCACAAGACATACTGGCAAATGCTGAATTACCCAATAAATCACTGGATGCTGGAACCCATACGGAGCTGGGAATCAGCTGTCTTGTGAGATGTACAGCAAGGGCTAATAGGGAGATCTGGCCATTTCTCCTACATTTTCTGCTAAATTTCATTCATTTTGACATTTACACACCAGGTCTCTATAATTATTTCAAAACACCAAGCACCGAAGCTTCTCCAGATCCAATCAGGGTTTCAGGGTGGGGGGATGGGGGCATGATGCAGAATTATAGCATCAGGAGCCTCCTTTTGCTTAATTCCCCCCCCCCCCCCGGTTTGCAATTTGGATTGCCCTCGTTGCAGGTTGACTCCTGGGTGCTTGTCTGGCATCCTAACAACAAGGACAATTTATGGGCTAGGGAAGCTTAATAGGTGAATTCCCAAGCGGAAGATTGAAAAGCTTGTAGTAGGACAGCAGTCGCAATTGACCTTGAACCCTTGAAGTGTTTGTGTGATGTGCTGGTGCAACACTGAACAGAAGTTTGCTGTGGTTTCTCAGGTGGTTATCTGAGAAGGGGGTCAGGGTTCACAGGACAAAAATGCACACAGAGTCCCTGCATAGCAGCAGGGATGCTACCCCTCCCCCCGCCAAATAAGGACCTGAATATGTGACACCTTTGAGATGCATTTCCAGCTGCAGTCCTATAGACAGGTGCCACAGGGCATCTTGTGTACGCAATGCACAATTTAAAATTTGAGCACGGTTACACTTTTTAGATCAAATAATCTGTGCATTTGTGTGCCCAGGTTATGCCTGGGCTTAAGTCTATTCTAATCAAAACTTTATAGAGCTGAATGACAAGATTTTATAGGGACTATAATTCTTATCCCAGGTTTATGAAAATTTTGCATTTGAGTAAAATCCGCAGGTAGACTATTCTTGTCTCTCTCAGTATAGATAGATGGTCTATTTAAAGATTCTGTATTGTTAGGCATTTTATGTTACAATAAAGTGCTATGCCTTCACAATCTGAGAGATAAATGGATAAGCACATAAAACCACAATAATAGCAGCTTGGTATCAGAGGAAGATGGTGGTGTAGAAGGAGGGGAGGAGGGGGGAAATGACCTGGATATTCCAAATATCTTCCCACCCCCCGCACAACCTACACAATTGTCCACAAAATCTTTTCTTAAGTTTAGCTGCTAGTACATCAAACTGGGTCACTCATATTTATCTGCATATATTGATTGATACAGCAATGACCAAACTGCAGTTCTGGCCAAAATAAAATGATGCAGCTCTTTGAGAACTCTGGAAAGAGGCTAGGAAAGGTTGCTGATATTTTATGTATATGTTTACATGGTGTGGGGAGGATGAATCTCATTTTGAAGGGGAATCATTCCTAATTGCCAAAGGTATTAAGGGTTTAACAGTCTGTGATAGTTGATTTGCTCGCTCTTTTTTTTGTTCCCCTCATAGCAAGATGGTTCTCTGGTGGCCCTTGGAGGAGAGAAAAAACACCCCTGAGAGCTGGATGGCACCAACTCACCAGGTTATTTCTTTCTTCTTCCCTCCTCTGAGGGAAAGATGGTCCCTCAGAAGCCTCTGCGGGGGCCATTGTGGGGCTGGATCATGAAGGCTCATCAGACTGTTTCTTTTCCCTTCTCCTGAGGCAAAATGGCCCTTTGGAAGCCAACGGTGAAAACTGGAATAAAAAATTGAACTCTCTTGTATTTATTTTATTTTTGATTGAACATATGCACATATGGGTTTAGTGGCCCTTCCTCATCTCCCCTCTAAAGGTGCTGTTTTGCTCCAGTGACTGTCTGTTCCTTCAGTTGTCCTAGACCACGGGTGTCAAACACAAGGCCCGCGGGCCGAATCCGGCCCGCCAGACCTCATTATGTGGCCCGTGTAGCCGCCGCCAGCCGCCAGCCTTCACCTTTTATTCTCGCTTTTTTTTTTGACACAAGAAAGCCGCCTCTTCAGCGCATGTGCGGCAGCCTACAAGCTAGAGAACGTCTGCCCTCTAGCGGCGCCGGCCGTTCTACACAGGAAACCTCCACTTTACATGTCCTTTACATAGTCCTACAGATACAACTGGCCCTTTGAGGGTGACCAAACTGCTGATGTGGCCCCCGATGAATTTGAGTTTGACACCCCTGTCCTAGACTGAAATGCCTGACTCTGCAAATGATAGTTCAGCCACCCCTGCTCCACTGTCCTGAGATACACAGAGCAACCTTTGCCAATCTGGTGCTCAACAGACATTTTGGATTATGATCCCCACCAGCCGCAGCTGGCAGGGCCACGATAAGAGTTGGGGAGCCTGCAGCCCTCCTGATGTTTTTGAACTTCAGCTCCCATTGTTCCCGCCCACTGGTCTCACTGACTGGCGCTGATGGGAGTTGGAGTCCGTCAGCATCTGCCAAGGCCACAGGTTCCTCATCCCTGCCTTAGAGGTAGGTTTGTGACATCGTGACTCCAGAAGAATAACAATCTCATGTCTGCAGAACTGTTCGCAAGCCTCCCCATGAGTCTCCATCTGTATTTCAAATCTGACAATTTCTCTCAGTCAGAAGAACTTCAAAATACATTTCTCCCCTCATAATTTCAAGTGCAGTTTGACATTTGAGAGTATATATATATATATATGTATGTATGTTTGTGTAGATGTGTGTGCGTGTGCGTGTGCGTGTGTGTGTGTGTTTTGGCAGAGTGAAAAGCATGTTAACAGGCTGATGGCATTTTAATTATTTTATTGAGCTGGCATGGGTTCAGATTACTTGTTGAAATTTCCAAACGCACGTTGGACTTAGATTTTACTTTGTAAACTGGGCCCAAGAGGCTGACTAATTAGAATCATGACTCAAAGCTATAAAGGGGTACTTATTGATTCAGCTCATGAAAAGACCAGGACAATCAAAAGCAAACATCCATCTCCCTTTTCATCTGGGGCTCAGAAGGTTAAGTACTATTTGTTTCAGATCCCTGACATTAGCTCTTTCTTTGTAACATAGGAGAGAGCACAATTAACATTCTAGAGCCATTCAGTTTTAGTATGTACTATATTATTTGCAAGAATGCTCTGCTTGTAGCCTAATTACAGTGCAGGTTGCAAGCCATTATTTGAGATCTTTCACTGATTAGGATTTTAATTTAATGTTATTATTTTTGCACTGTGCTGGCCACAGATATATCTGAATGTACAGGATGGCCCTTAATCTCATTGGTCATTGGAAAAAAAAGCAAAGACATTTTGAGGTCCATTTATTGTTTGGGAATCTTATTCTATTTTGTGGGTGAGGGTGTTATTTTTTTTAAAAAAGGGCTACCATTTGTGTACAGTATATGTGTGAAATTTTCACATGGACAGATTCCCCTATGTTACGTTTGCCTGTATATTCTATGAAAATGAGATCTGAGTTCAGTCATAAGCTGTGGGAAGTTGAATTTTTCGGAAGATTTCATTATAGTGATCTGTGCCAAAAACATTCATTTCTAAGAGCTGGAAAGATTCACACTCTCCCACGCTCAAAAAAGTTTTGTATGGCAAGAGTTACTAATTCTGTTAGAGGCAGAAAAACTGAGTGAATATCTCTGCAATCTTTACCCTCAGGATCATTCATTCAGATATGACTCCTGCTAATTTTTATTGAAAATGGCCGCTTATGGCAAGTCCAGAAGCGGCAATTTGCAGCCTGGCGTGACTTCAGCTGAGGCCGCGGACCATTGTCCTGCCCTGCACAACCGTTGGAGGACGTCAATGGCTCCTCCCACAGCCATGCAGGATGCTAGAAGTCTGCTCATTGGAATTGGCCAATCACAGGCAGCCAAGGGGGTGTAGCCACATCGCCAGACCTGGAACCCAGAGTCTTCACTCAGGTCCACCTATTTTCTATATATAAGAAAATAGCCATGCCGGAGCCAGCCAGCTTAGTCAGAGCTGGATTCCCCACTGCCATGCAATAGGCTTTGGCGCTGTCCAAATGTAAGGGAGCCTGTCTCATAGCAATCATCACAACTTTGTTGGCAGATAAGGCATTGCGCTGGATCATTAGCCTTGGCAAAAGGGAAGGGGGGGGGTCTCAGGGTCCGCCCTTCTCCACTACAAGAAATGGGTACCTCATTAAAGGGGACCTGGAGGGGGAGTTTGTTTGGTTGCCCAGATGGGGGTTGATGGGTCAGAGCATCCTCCCCAAATGGTGTTCCTGGTGGAATCATAGTCTACTGCACAGAGGTAAGAGCCACACACCTGTTGTTTCACCCCCTTTAACCTCTGACCAAACTACTGGCATGTGGACCTCAGATGGCTGCCTGTGAGACAATGCGGTCTCTGGGGTGAAAAAATATCCCCACCCCCGTTATACTGAATGAGGTAGTAGAAAAAGGTGATAGAAATCAGGATCATACTACTCAGGTGAGAAGTCACCCCAATATAAATGCTCCCCCATGTGAGAAGCTGCCTTTGTGTAGCTAAGTACAGTGGTACCTTGGGTAACATATGCTTCAGGATACATACGCTCCAGGTTACAGACTCCTCTAACCCAGAAATAGTACCTCAGGTTAAGAACTTTGCTTCAGGATGGGAACAGAAATCGCGCAGCAGTGGTGCGTCGGCAGCGGGAGGCCCCATTAGCTAAAGTGGTGCTTCAGGTTAAGAACAGTTTCAGGTTAAGTATGGACCTCCGGAACAAATTAAGTACTTAACCCCCAAGGTGCCACTGTAACTCACTGGAGAGATGGGGTTGGGGGAATTAAATGCATCCCTCTGCCAGATGAGCTAGGTTGCTACATGAAGGGTGCAGGTGGGTCACTTGAAATTATGCTCCAGCCTTGTAGTTTGAAGTGATATGGTCCAGGATTTTTCCACCTCAGTCCACCATTTGATGCTACACAATGTGTGCAGCTTGACTCTGAGCTATTCCAGAAGCACTACATTTTCTTACTTTGGAGAGAAAAAATAAAGGATTGACAAACAGATGATCTGCGAATGTTACCGGATGACAAATTGAAAGTTAAGCCTGCCGTGGGAATATGGGAAGAGATTGTTAACTCAAATGGCACAAGTTTTTTTCTTCTTCTCATAGATGAAATGGTTCCAAACTGAGTGGGTGACAACGGAGGTTCAAACGCCTGCAGACATTATTAATGTTAATATTACTTTGTGTTAATTACCAAAAATGTGATCCTTTGTTCCACATTTAATCACAAACCATTAATTGATTCCCCCCGCCCCTTCCCCAATGCTCCTAATACATTTGGCAGTGGGATATAGATGTGCTTCATGTAGCGAGCGTTCCATGCGCATGAATCATGGACATTTTTTAACAGTTCTCTCTGGCTCTGCAAGCATTTGTACCATCTCTAACACTGCATCATATCAGAAAAAAGGAGACTGCTGCTCTGAAGCTGGAAGGTTTTCTTTTTAAATATTAATAAAAAAGAGACGGACTGGAGAATATTCATTTCCAAAACCAATTAGAAGCATAGACAAGTAGCCTTCCACAAATGTATTCTGGGGGGGCATGGAGATTGGATCAGATCTGATCTCCAGTGCCACAGATGGAGCTCTGACATAAGAGAGGGAGATCCAGTCTCTCTCTCTCCCTGATGCTGTAGGAGACAGTGGCTCTCCAACTTCCTTTTCTGGGCCACTCTTTCAGAATAACAATTTGCTTGTGCCATACCAATTTTTATATTATTATTATTGATAAGAAACGCTTTGGAAAATGAAAACAAACAACTCCTAGCAGTGCTTGATTTATAACACAGAGCATAACTACATGATACGATCATGGGACATCCAGAAAGTCGAAAAAATGCAGCTACACAAGAAAACAAATCATTCCCAAAATATAATTATAAACAAGCCTCTTACATACTTAAGTATGTACACACGAGAGGTGTGTGTTTGCTTTTTGCAAAGGAGCGCGGCTTCACATACAGGCACTTTTAAAAGCTCCCCAGGAGAAGAAGAGGGACGCAGCAGCCACGCCAACGGCGAGCGAGAGAGCAACACCTGCCTCTCCATGCAAGGCGGGACTCCGGGGAGGAGAAAGCGGCCAGGGTGGAAGTAGCACCGGCAGCCAGCTTTGAATGTCAGCTTGATCAGAATTATTTATTATTTCATAACAGGTAGATAGTTAAGAGCTTAGGTGGCTTCAGTGGCAGGCGCCCAACGCCCCCCAGAATTTGGTGCCCTGGTGCCCCGCACCCCTTGCACCCCCGGGTAAAGACGGCCCTGCTGACATGTCTCAGGTGCGCGCCATTGACATTAGAAGAGAACAAGAGAGGAGCTCATGGTGAGCTCCAGCACCTCTTTTTCTAGAAAAGCAGCACTGGAAACAACTTTGTGTTTTTACACATACACACCCTTAAGATTACAGCCTATTATAGCTTGCATTCTTTGCCTGTCAGTACAATCCCATGTGTGTTCAGCTGGAAGGAAGTCTCACAATCATGAGTGTCTGCATGGATTTTAGAGTTGGGGGGCAGGCAACGACAAGGCTCTGGTATTTTGCTTCTTTTTAGAAATATTTCTAGACCACATAATCACTAAACTCTCTAAGCGGTGTCCATAATGAATGTATGCTTTGTGAAGTTCCCTGCATGCTGCTGAGTTTTGTGCGTTGTCTCTTTCAAGGTAATCTCAGCCTTTCCCATGTAATAGTTTGTGAACATTGTCTCTGGTAAGAAAAAAAATATTTGGTACATCTCAGACTTCAAATCCTGTTGCTGGAGTGTTGTGTGTGTGTGATAAAGAGAGACACACAGAGAGAAATAAAAAGCACAGTAAGATGGAAGAAAATAATAAAATGAAAACAAGTGGGCTATTCCATGAAGAGAAAAGCACTTTCAAATTTTAGAAATATATCCTGTGGTGGTCGGGGGACATGGCATTAAAACAGCTGAAAAACTCTGAGCTGGTCTGTTTGTTTACAGTGATGAGAAAATTGGCTTCCTGTTGCATGAGCTGTGGGGACAGCTGAGCATTTTTGCTGGGTGGGTTCCTAATTTCTAGGCCTCTTTACCCAACACAAATGTTGAGCTTAGGGGGTGGACTGAAACCCACAGAACTGGCTTTTTCTAACAACTATGCAGAGTTTTGTCAGTGCCAGAAAAATGGGAAGTGGGGAGGAAACAGCAGGCTGTTGAGTCACCTGTATAAATATGTGCTAAATAATTTCACTCTGCTTTCGTTTCTGTGCATGGCATGTGGTGGCCCTCAGCAACATTTGATGCCCCGCATCTTCCCAAAGCCAAGTAACAAGGCGCTGGGCTTTGGGAGGAGGCATGAGGGCTCTGACACAGTCCTGGAGTCCTTCTGCCTCCTTCCCAAAGCCTGGTGTGTGTGTGTGTCAAATTTTGGCCCCCGCTCAATAAAGCAGAATGAGGCCCAAGAGTCCCATGTCAAAGTACTCTTGTGACCCACTAGGTGTGAAAAGTTGGGTTGTCCTGGCTTAGTGTTATGTATTCAGTGGTCTGTGTTTGCCTGTGCTTGAGTCTGGACTAAGGATTATGAGCCCCTGTGTTCTGATTCGATACATCATATCCAATCACAGAACATTTCAGGATTTGGGCCTCTGCCATTGGCCCTTAAACTCTGAGTTATGATTCGCAGCTTGGAAGTTTAGACAGCCACTCATGTTGGGAGTGGCCCAGGCCTTCAGAAATGTATATAAACAGTTGCTTTGCCCTTGTTGCCCAGTTCTGTTTGTTCAGTAAAGGTTCTTGCTTTTATCACTGTGTCTTGCCTCGTGGGAATCTACCTACACTTTACTTAGACTGATGGACAATTTTATACATTGGTTCATTAATTAAATACACAGCACTCTACCTCCTCGTCATTGGAAAAAGGATCAGATGTGACGGATATTGGAAGGATGTGGATTCTATGATTGACAAGAAAAGGCTTTGCCTATGAAATGAAATGAAATGTACTAAGCATGTTACACATTGATAGGTTGATGCTTGTTCAAAATGTGTTCTTTCCCTTGCAGTGTATTTAGTTTCTAGTTTATCACCCTAGGCTAGGCATTTATGTTTCCCGTCTCCAACAGTTGCATCCAAGGCTAGTAATACCTGGAAAATTAGTTGGCAATAACCTTATGGGGTCAGAAGTCTACAATGCTTCAAAGGGCACGCTCACATTATGTACATGAACACACATAAATGTCTGTAGTACTAAATACTGCAACAGTGGCTTTTTCATGAAGAATCCTATTATCAGAGACAACAACAGAAATGCTGCTAGCCAACATCAATGTGCCAATTATAACTGTGAGCATTCATTATATCTCCAAAGCAAGATACTTTTAAGTAACTAATGACTTGTTTTTCATTTGCATGACACTGCATCATGTTATTTGATTCCTGCTCTGCAGCTGCAAATAATGAAGCAGTGGATCGTCCTAGGCAAGTTTGCGCAAGTGACTCTTTTCACAGTAAACATTATTCCAAATCAGATTTCAACCAGGTCTGGAACATGGTTCTTTAAAGTAGGCTATCATGGGAGAGTTTAAGACAAGCTATCAGGGAAAGGAGACTCGGGGTGATTTCTCTTTCTGAACCATATTGTGAAGATTTTGGAATGAAGATTGAAAGACCAAAATGCCCTCAAAATGCCTCCTGACATAAATTTGCCTTATGCTGTTAGTTTAGTCGACTCTGTGACTTTTGGTCTGGCTAAACCACAGGGAAGAAAGACATAAAAACTAGAGTGAATGATCTACTTTCCTACATTTACTCAAATCTCATCAAAGATTTGGCTTTGATGATCATGGGCAGCTGCATAGTCCAAGAAAAAGCATAGTCTAGAGCAGCGGTTCTCAACCTGTGGGTCCCCAGATGCTGTTGGACTACAACTCCCATCATCCCTGACCACTGGTCATGCTGGCTAGGAATGATGGGAGTTGTAGTCAAACAACATCTCGGGACCCACAGGTTGAGAAACCCTGGTCTAGAGGGTGATCATTTGGGATGCTCCAGAAGTGCCTTTTTTTAAAAAAGAGAAAAGTCAAAATGGCACCAGTATTTTGAACTGAAGTTTATTTTTATTTTTTTGTAAACAAACAACATTCACACATAGGTGGAAACTGGAAGCAGAAAATGGTTCCCCTAACATAATCTGAAGCCCGAAGTAATTACAGCATGCTGAAGTTGTCCCTGGGCCCTAGTCTCTCCAATTCTGAAGTCCAACAAACACATTAACAGAATAATAGAAATGTACAGTTGGAAGGGACACTGAGAGTCATCTAGTTAAGGGGTGATATGATAGCCATGTTCAAATATATAAAAGGATGTCACATAGAGGAGGGAGAAAGGTTGTTTTCTGCTGCTCCAGAGAAGCGGACACGGAGCAATGGTTCCAAACTACACGAAAGAAGATTCCACCTAAACATTAGCAAGAACTTCCTGACAGTAAGAGCTGTTCGACAGTGGAATTTGCTGCCAAGGAGTGTGGTGGAGTCTCCTTCTTTGGAGGTCTTTAAGCAGAGGCTTGACAACCATATGTCAGGAGTGCTCTGATGGTGTTTCCTGCTTGGCAGGGGGTTGGACTCGATGGCCCTTGTGGTCTCTTCCAACTCTCTGAGTCTATGATTCTATGATTCTAGTTGAACACCCTGCAATGAAGGCTCTTTTGTCCAACATGGGGCTCAAAACTGCAACTCTGAAATTAAGAGTCTCATGCTGTACCAACTGACTTAGCTTCTGTGGTTCCATGCTGTCTTGGCAATTCATAGGTACAAATAGACTTAATCCAGTGAGTATCCACCCCCCCCATTTTTGTACAGCGTTGCATTGCAACAGGAAACTGAAACACATCGTTCTCTTGATTTTCAACATTTTATCCAAGCAATTAGAGCTGTAATAAAGAGATTACACTTAAAAAAGGAAAGCACCGAGAGCTGCAATAATTCCCTTCCTTCCTTTTCATCTGTTCCGCTGCTACTCTCTGAAGTTAATTAAACTTCAGAATCGCGGCCAAAATTCTATGAATTTCTCACTGCTACTTTTAACATCTGCACGAGAAATTTCTAGCTGCCATTCATTTGGCTGCATCTTCAATAAGAAAATGTTTCCTATTAAACATCTCTCTCTCTCTCTCTCTCTCTCTCTCTCTCTCTCTTCTTTTTTATACAAAAAGAAAATCAAAACAGCAGCTTCACAGCTGGGATAGCCAGATGATCAGCCACCCCAGCTCTGTAAAGGGTGTTGTTTGCTACTTTTTGGCATTTGAGAAAGAGTCACTAGTTTACCCTCCGGGAACATTTTGGATCCATGCGTCTCACACAGCTGTTCAAACTAATTCTTCAGAGAGCCTTTTAACACTCAAAGCAATGCCACTTTCAGAGATGATTATTTTATAAGGAATGGCATAATATGGGAAGCTGCTTTATATGGAGCCAGACCATTGGTTCACTCAACTCAGAGAATCTGTTCTGATCAGTTAATGGCTCCCAGGCAACTTTTGCAGAAGGCTTCCCTAGGACTGTGTCTTTGAGAGATGGGTGATTGGACTTAGTTAATGTAAAGGATGTACTCTGCCAGTGCTGCTCCTTCTGCAATGACCCTTGAGCAGGGAATTAAGAACACAGAATCCATCCATGGAGTATCCATCTTGCTCAATATTGCCTACACGGACTGGCAGCAGCTCTCCAGGGCCTCAGGCAGGAGTCTCTCTAAGCCCTACCTAGATTGCCTCTTTGGCTTGCCAATCTTAAGGTTGGCAGTTCAAATTTCCATGACGGGATGAACTCCCATTGCTCTGTCCCAGCTCCTGCCAACCTAGCAGTTTGAAAGCACACCAGTGCAAGTAGATAAATAGGTAAGGGTGTGGCGGGAAGGTAAATGGCATTTCCATGCGCTCTGGCTACTATCATGGTGTTCCATTGCACCAGAAGCAGTTTAGTCATGCTGGCCACATGATCCAGAAAGCTGTCTATGGACAAACGCCAACTCCCTTGGCCACCCTTGGCCACCCTTGGCCTGAAAAGCAAGATGAGCACCACAACCCTATAGTCACCTTTGACTGGACTTAACCGTCCAGGGGTCCTTTACCTTTTTTATCCCTGTACCATTCTGTTTGTCTGGTTTTGGTGAACTTATCTCACAAACAGTGACTTCCAATATATATCTGTGCAGTATAGAAAAAAGCAAGCCCCTCCTTTGGGCTAAGAAATAGGGGGCATGACAAACTTGGTGCTTTATATGTTCTTGGACTACAAATCTCTTCTATCCTGACCATTGACAGTGCTGGTCAGGGTTGATGGGAGTTGAAGTTGAACAATGTCGGGGGGGGGCAGGTTCCCCATTCCTGCTGTAAATAATAATTGCCACTTCTTATATCCACACACATAACTTAAGGTAAAGGTAAAGGGACTCCTGACCATTAGGTCCACTCGTGGCCGACTCTGGGGTTGCGGTGCTCATCTCGTTTTATTGGCCGAGGGAGCCGGCGTACAGCTTCCAGGTCATGTGGCCAGCATGACTAAGCCGCTTCTGGCGAATCAGAGCAGCGCATGGAAACGCCGTTTACCTTCCTACCGGAGGGAAGTACCTATTTATCTACTTGCACTTTGACGTGCTTTCAAACTGCTAGGTTGGCAGGAGCAGGGACCGAGCAACGGGAGCTCATCCCGTTGCGGGGATTCGAACCGCCGACCTTCTGATCGGCAAGCCCTAGGCTCTGTGGTTTAACCCACAGCGCCACCCGCGTCCCTTTCACACACAGAGCTTACCTCCTTTAAATCTTGGTTGCATTGTCCACAGGTTTGGAAAGCAGGAAGCAATTTGCTATTCATACCGATGAATTAATTAGACAAGCTAGAGATATTCCTGCCCGGACAATCTCTCTTCCTGAGCCTACACATTCAAGCATGACAGGATGTATGAAACCCTGGTTGTCAATGGTTACTTGGTAGCTCTTTGATGAAAGAGCATAAACAAAAAATTATTAAATATTAGCGAAAGTCATGCTGCCATCTCCAGAGCATGGGAGAACTAATGGAGTGGATTCGACTTTTTTAAACTGGCACAGGGTGAGTCATGTCAATTTCAGTTTTTTAAAAAAGCAAAAGTACCGCAGATCTAATGGGTCAAAGGATCCCTTTGTTGAACCACCTTTGGGTTTCATTTCATCAAATCCACCAACATTTCATGAGGATTAGACATGTAAAATGAATTGTGCCAGTATAGCTGGTATTTGAAAATGAGACTTAGAATGCTGGTTTAACCCGTTGTGAGTGATCCAACATCTATGGACATCTGCTCTGGTGAGTTGTGATGTCTCGGATGCTCTGCCAGAACATTCCACACAGCAGTTCATAGAATCATAGAATTGTAGAGCTGGAAGGATCCCTCCAAGGATCATCTAGTTCAACCCCCTGCAGTGCAGGAATCTGATGTGAAAGGGGCAACTCAACTCTGGGGTTGCGGCGCTCATCTCGCTTTCAGGCCGAGGGAGCCAGCATTTGTCCGCAGACAGCTTTTCTGGGTCATATGGCCAGCATGACTAAACCACTTCTGGTGCAACCGAACACCGTGACGGGAACCAGAGCACATGGAAACGGCATTTACTGTCAGGTTTCAGGGAATCAACTTCCTCCACCCCACCCCACCCCGTGGCAGGAGATAAGCAGAACAAAGGAATTAAGGATCCCACCCCTTTCGGTCCCTATTAATCTACGTCACTCCTACCTCTTGTAATCTGAGTTTATACCCTCTGTGCTTTCTGTTCTGCCACTTTCTGAGCTCTCTGTGACTTTGGAGGGGGGGGGTCAATGCTGTCCAGAGACTGTGAATCTGTTAACCCTCTCTCTCTCTCCCAGTGTTTCTTCTTCTAGCAGTTCCCTATCTGGGATTTCCCAACTTCTGCCTTCTGAACTATGTCCCTCTGCAAACCACTGTTCTAAATCTATACTGTCCTCCTGCTCCTGAGAAGATTCAGGATCTGGATCAGGAGCAGGGGGAGGGGGAGGCTCTGGCTCTCACCATTCCTCCTCAGTGCAGCCCTCCTCAGCAGAGTCCCTGATATTTACCTTCCCACCACAGCGGTACCTATTTATCTACTTGCACTGGCGTGCTTTAGAACTGGTTTATACCACAGCACCACACGCGTCCCTGGTACAGGGATATAGTGTGGCAGATGATAATAAAACAGGGGGAAGAATTCATATCTGTAAGTAAAGAATACATCACAGGTAAGAATCAAAACCAGTTTAAAGTATTGCTGTGTGTACTACACAGCTTGAATAACATAATTGGATCCTTGAGATGGACGGGGGGGGGGGGGGTGGTTTCTTCTCACTGATCCACCAGTAGGTCTAGCTCATTATGCAGGGGACCGGGCGAGCGTAGGACCTTCCTTGTGGTGGTAATTCCACCAGTGGAACTCCTTCCTCTGAAAATGCAGATGGAGCCTACATTACAGAGCTTCTGATGTAATGCAAAACAACAACAACAACCTGAGGCGTTCGGAGGAAATTGATTGCTCAAGGTCCTAGTTCATTTATTAACTGCTGCTGTATTTATACTTGCGTATTGATTTTGTAAATTCCGGTTGGCATTTTATTGCTTCCACTTGTTCAAAGCATTTTAGTGGTGGTGCTTTTAATTAGTATATTGTAAACTGCCCTGGGATCCTGGTTGGATGGAGGGTGGCTTAGGACCCGAATGAAGAATAAAATAAACGATAAATGGAGAACCAACTTACTGGGCATGGTGGAGAGAGGGACTTGCCTCTCCATAGGGATGGGCAGCTGGTGTGTGTGTGTGTGTGAAAGAGAGTGAGTGAGTGTGTTGGGGGGGGAGAGAAATTCATGAGGATAAGGCTATGCTTTTGAATTATGGTGCTGGAGGAGACTCTTGAGAGTCCCATGGACTGCGAGACCTATCCATTCTGAAGGAAATCAGCCCTGAGTGCTCACTGGAAGGACAGATCGTGAAGCTGAGGCTCCAATACTTTGGCCACCTCATGAGAAGAGAAGACTCTCTGGAAAAGACCCTGATGTTGGGAAAGATGGAGGGCACAAGGAGAAGGGGATGACAAAGGATAAGATGGTTGGACAGCGTTCTCGAAGTTACCAGCATGAGTTTGACCAAACTGCGGGCGGCAGTGGAAGACAGGAGTGCCTGGCGTGCTCTGGTCCATGGGGTCACGAAGAGTCGGACACGACTAAACGACTAAACAACAACAACAAGGCTATCAATAGCTACGACTCATAGTGGCTATATATTACCTCCTCAATTATTAGAGGCAGCATTCCTCTAATAACAATTGCTGGAGGGAAACAGGGGGAGAGTGGTGATTCTAGAGTTGGGTGTGTGCAATCTAGGAAAAGAGTTGGGGTTGAGGGAGTTCTGCAGGACAGACAGAGAGGCTGAGAGGGCCACAGGAAGTGTCCAGAACCCCAGAAGCTGTCAGCGGGCTGGCTGGACACAGAGGGGTGGTGGGAGGCTCCAGCAGGGGGAACCCCCAAGGGAAGAAGGCTCAGAGCCCGGGGATCGGTGGTGCGATGATAATGAGTGGGCAGAGGGAGAAGCCTGAGAGAAGGAGATGTTGGAAGCTGAAGAGGTAACAGGCTTTAGTGAGTGGGAAGAGTCTCTGGCAGAGAGAAGTCCAGGATCAGAAGCTGAAGCCCTCCTTCTGTGACAAGCTACCCTCCCCCCGGTCTCCAAGGACCAGAAGAGGTATGAAGAGGGAGAAGCAGAGATAGACGAGTCAGCAGAGCCTCAGATTGCTTGGGAAGGACCTAAGGGAGGATGAGATTTGGGCAGCTGTGGGAAGGTGGGGACCTTCAGTCTCCACAATCTGTCAGGGATCCAGTTAGCCATAAATCACATGGAGTAAGTAAAGTTAACTCTTTATTAAAAGAAACAGGGCCTGCTCAAGGGAGCCAGCCTAATGAGCCCAGCAACTCTTTTCAGTAGGTCTTGTTCCTATGAGGCAGTTGTGGAGGCGGAATGTCCCCACCTTTCAACAGCTGCCTAAATCTCCTCCCTCCCTTGGCAATCTGAAAGACACTGTCATAAATGAAAGCTTAGAATTATCTGAGAAAAAGAAAACCATGCCCCTGCATCTTCCAGACAAATTCTTTCAGTACCCATTATGTGGAAAAAAAAATTTTAATGCAACACCAAGCTATCCTGTCCTTACCTACAACTACTTTTCGCTGGGGGCTTTATAGCTTTTGCTCTGCCATTCTGCTCTCTGGATTTTGGATTTGGAGAAGCTTGCCTACTTCACACTTTCTGAAACACAACCACCCTTCAAATTCTCATTTGAAATGCTGACCTGGTTTGTTTGTGACCATGATGCAGATGCCGTCCCCTTTGAACTGCTTCTGGCCACCAGACCTCCCAACCCACATGTTTTAAGATGGAGCAGAGATTGTTCCTAATTTGTACAGTATCTCTGGAGCAGCTGCTGCCCTGGAAAAAGCCAATCCATCACTAAAGACTCCCAAGTGAATCAACTGCCTTGCGAAGAAGAGACAAATCCATCACTTGGCGCTCCAAATGTTCTGAGTGACAGAATGACTGTTCCCAGCAAGGCAGGAGGAATGTCCTTATAGTCTTCCATTAGAAGAGAGAGACGAGTGGCTTTGCTCGTCGACTGGTCAGCATAAATGGTTCTCCAACTAAGATGACTGAAAGTTTTGCAGACCTTCCTGTGTTGGCCCTTCCCATTGCCTTTGATCGTATGCTTGATCTGCTAATGTATATTTTTTCAGAATACACAGAGGGAGTGTTGAACAAAGTGACATTGAGGTACATCTACAAATGCTGAAGATTCAATGAGAGGATGGGCAGCTACAACTATCCAAAAACTGGTCAAGATGCAACTCCCAGTGCTATCCATTGTTGTTGTTGTTGTTGTTTAGTCCTGTCCGACTCTTCGTGACCCCATGGACCAGAGCACGCCAGGCACTTCTGTCCTCCACTGCCTACCGCAGTTTGATCAAACTCATGCTGGTAGCTTCGAGAACACTATCCTACCATCTCGTCCTCTGTCGTCCCCTTCTCCTTGTGCCCTCCATCTTTCCCAACATCAGGGTCTTTTCCAGGGAGTCTTCTCTTCTCATGAGGTGGCCAAAGTATTGGAGCCTCAGCTTCACGATCTGTCCTTCCAGTGAGCACTCAGGGCTGATTTCCTTCAGAATGGATAGGTTTGTTCTTCTTGCAGTCCATGGGACTCTCAAGAGTCTCCTCCAGCACCAGAATTCAAAAGCATCAATTCTTCGGTGATCAGCCTTCTTTATGGTCCAGCTCTCACTTCCATACATCACTACTGGGAAAACCATAGCTTTTACTATACGGACCTTTGTCGGCAAGGTGATGTCTCTACTTTTTAAGATGCTGTCTAGGTTTGTCATTGCTTTTCTCCCAAGAAGCAGGCGTCTTTTAATTTCGTGGCTGCTGTCACCATCTGCAGTGATCATGGAAGTGTTATCCATACAATCCCATTTATTATGTTGGCCCAGACCCAAAGAAAAGCAAATTATACCGAAATCTCATTGAAATGAATGAAGCATTAATTAATTGCAACTTTAGAGGTAAAGCTAGAAAAGAGAGTTAAGAGTCTGCTCAGCAAGCCAGACTGTTCATTCATTCAGAGGGAACCATTATGTTTTGAATGGTAGAAGGAGAGAGTAACACACAAAAATGAAAAACAGCGTAGGGTGTTACTAACCCAAGGTAAAAATATGTTGAAGCTGATGGCAGGTTTTGCAGCTTGTTTCATTGTTGTTGTTGCTTTAGGTTGCTTTTTTCCTTTTTAATTTTTTTTTTTAAGAAGCATAAATGTACAGAGCTTCATCAGTGAACCCTGGTCGTGAAATGCAACAGATTGTTTTAAGGAGCATGTAGCAGTGGGTGCTGAGCAAATGAAATAAACAATGTGTTACTAAAAGCAGAACATCTCTTTTACATAAGCCATATGGAGCACAAATTTGCCCATGCTGTAACATTTAAAAAACCGCCACTTAGGTGATAGTGTTCAGTCACAGTGTTCAGTCACAGAAACCTCGAACATAAGATCAGCTACCCTGGATCGAGCCAGAGGTCCGTTGAGGGCAGGACCCTGTTTCCAACAGTGGATAGGCAGATGACAGTTCTTCAGACACGCTCCCAGAAAATAAGTGGTGTGAATATCTTATTCAACCTCCTCCACAGTGAAGACAAATCCAAATAATTGATTCAGCTTTTCTGCTGTCTCCCTATCCTCTTTCAGCAATCCCTTCACACTCTTGTCATCTAATGATCACAACACTGCCTTATCTGATTTGGTTTCATTTTTCAGATGTATTTTAATTATTGTCTGCTTTAATGTTTACAGTACATTCTCCATTCTTTTTCTTATTCGCTCTCTCTTGCCCTTCTATCAACTTTCATTTGTTTTCCTGAAATTCATGTTCCTTTTTATTTTCCTCATTTGGGCAAGACTTTTACTTTTATAAAAAGAACCCTTCTTGCCTTCTGTAGCTTTATTGGCTCTGTTCATTAACCATGTTGGCATTCAATTGCATCTATGAGTGTATGCCCCACTCCCCAACTTTGCTATTCTTTAGTATACGTTCTCACTGAGCATCTCTTAACGTGATTTTTAAATGGCTGCAAGACACCCAGAAAAGATCAGAGCCACCTGACTATTCCCTTTAACCAATCTCCTCATTTTTTTAAAGTTTCCTCTTTCGCAATAAAATATGAGCGTGTTGAACATTTTAGCCAGCTTTTCACATGCATGCATGTTGAGCTTGATAGCACTGTGATCATTACTTCCATGTGATTTAACAACACACCTGACACAGGGTATTAGCACCATCGTACAAGTGTCTGGCTGCTCTGTTAAGTTGTGGGTGAACATATCAGACAACACAGTGATTCTTCAAACAGCTCTTGTTTATTCACAGGCCAGAACAGTACTGAACTGAAGGGTTCAGCCAGCCTCTTATATAGAGCTCCACAAGAACGCAACAGTAACCATTTTCTGTAACTATCCAATCACTGAACGTCACTTTCAATCCCTTATTTGCATATGTGGACCTGAGTGAAAACTATCTACAGTATCCCCCTGCTGGCCTAGGGTGAGAACTTCAGTACATAACATGCTCAGTGTTGTAACAGGAAGCTGGGCTTGATGAACTGATCCAGCATGAGTTTTCTAATACCCTTTTATATATATATATATATATATATATATATATATATATATATATTAAAATTTTTAAACATAAATGCAGAAATAAAAACAATGAAACATATATCATAACATATTTTCTTAACTTCATTGGACTCCCTCACGTCTCCCGCTCCCACTTGCATCATTGTCAATTCTTACCCGCAATTTATCATCTTGTTTACATTCTTATATCCCATTCATTTAAAATATAATCTAATAATCCTCCCAAAGGTTTATGTTTTTTCCTCAATCTCACTTGTTATCCTAATTCCATCTAGTTTAGTGGTGCTCAATTATTTATGATCTAGCATCCTTCTTAACAGTCAACCAAATTACAATGCTTTTTTAAATAAATCTTAAATTTCTTCCAGTCTTCTTCAACCTTCTTGAGTTTTCTAATACTCTGATACACTTAAAACTGCCCTTCAAAACTGTATAACCTTCCCAACATACAGAATTATGCACTGTCTGCCTTCGGGTTGCAGAAAAGAGTAGCATGCGAGGGAGAAATCGAACATGAGAACCAAATTAGAAGTGTGCAGGTATGTATCTTGCTTTTTCTTAACTATTTACAGGAGTGAGGAAGGCCAATTCTCTCTCTCTCTCTCTCTCTTTTTTAAAAAAATCATTTTTATTTGATTTTACAAATACAAAGTTATATGTAAAAAAAGCACCAAATATATATCCATAAACAGAGATTACTCCGAATCTCAGGACCTCCCCCCACCCCCTCCATGGGGTCCCATATTAAACATTTAAAACTGCATATTCTTCCAAATTCTAACTATTATATCAATCCATATTATCCATGGTAATTACTACACTACAAGCGAAATTAAAACCCTGCCAATGTTTCCATCTGCTTACAGTGGTCTCTTAAATAACTTGTAAATATTTCCCATTCTTTGATAAAGTATTTGTCCTTTTGCTTTCTGAGTTTTCCAGTCAGTTTTGCCATTTCGGCCTAGTCCATCAGCTTGGTTTGCCATTCCTCTCCAGTAGGGACCTCATCTTCTTTCCATCTCTGGGCTAGTAACATCCAGGCGGCTGTTGTTCCATACATAAAAAAAGTCTTTTTTGTTCCTTTGGGATATCAGTACCTGTAATTCCTAATAAGAAAGCTTCTAGGGTTTTTTTTTTAAGCAAAAGTTATTTTAAACTTTTTTTATTATTTTGTTATAGGCCAATTCTCACTGTGAAAGCAGTTCATGGGAAGGACAGACTTATCTCTACACACACACACACACACACACACACACACACACCCCCTTAGAATGGAGTGGCGATTAGACACCCACCCACAGTGCTAGGAATCTGAGGGGGGAAGTCTCCAGCTTGCTAGGAAGGGTTCATTTCCATTCCGACCACGATGGGCAGGTAAGGATATAAGCCCCGCCTTCCTGCTTGTTGCCTTCAAAGCAAACCAAAACCCAATTTCATTATGGGATAAACACCCTGCAGCCTGTGACCAAACACACAACCTGTTTCCTTGATATAGTGAGAATATACACCTTGCCATTTGGTTCTTATTTAAAATCTTCATACCAGTACGTATTGCCTCTTCCAGTATTCTAATTCTTAAAGAGCAGTGGTTTGATACCAGCTCTGATCTCTTCCTTACTTCCTTTTGTGACCTGGTTTTCATCTTAACAAAAAAGAGTGTCAGTTCCCTCTTGGCTTCCAGGAAATATTTTCTTAAGAAGGCTGTGAAGAGTAGCTCCAAAGGGATTATAGATTGTGGCACTGCAAGTAAATGATAAATGTCAATGCAAAGCTGAAGCATTTGTTAGAGGCTGAATCACGCTGAAGAAAAAGAAATCTGTAGGCATATAGTCTACCCTTCAGGGCCTGAGTAGAAATTTAACTTCAGCATTTTTGCCTACAGTTTTTCTTCACCTTTTTAATCTTCTGCTGCATTAGAGTGGGGAGTTGAGCAATATACTTGGACAACTTGCCAAGGCAAAGCTGAGATGTTTATTTTTCAAAGTTGCAAACTAATTTGAAGTCACAACGAATAATTAAGCTAACGAGGAAAGAGAATTCATATGGCACTCTAAATTCACATTTATGAGCATGTGGCTTTCAAGAGACACAGAATCACCCTGCATCTTACATACTACACATAGGTTTGAAATCTATTGAAGCCAGTTCACACAAGCAACACGATCAAGTGGTTGCCCTTTTGTGGGGCTGTACCACTTAGGTGGGACGTTGGTAGCACTGTGGGTTAAACCACAGAGCCTAGGACTTGCCGATCAGAAGGTTAGCGGTTCGAATCCCCGCGACGGGGTGAGCTCCCGTTGCTCAGTCCCAGCTGCTGCCCACCTAGCAGTTCAAAAGCATGTCAAAGTGCAAGTAGATAAACTTCCGGCGGGAAGGTAAACGGTGTTTCCGTGCACTGCTCTGGTTCGCCAGAAGCGGCTTAGTCCTGCTGGCCACATGACCCGGAAGCTGTACACCGGCTCCCTTGGCCAATAAAGTGAGATGAGCGTCGCAACCCCAGAGTCGGTCACGACTGGACCTAATGGTCAGGGGTACCTTTACCTTTACCACTTCTGGGGGCAGGGGATGTACGTCTGCTTTCCTGGAAGTTACTGACTTTTAGCCATCTGTGGGTGTTCAGTTGTTTAAGTGGCTCTTAGCCCATTCATGGTTTCAAAAGGCTTTCAGGTATATCGCTGCTTTTAAAAAAATAAATAAATAGTGGTTGAGCCACCTAATGGTTGAACCAGCTCTGGGTGGAATGGAAATAGTGGTTTTGAAGATGAGATCCCATCAGGATCCCATCAGGTCAGGTCCCAGTAGAGATGATGGAGAAATGGGATTCAGTTCTCATTTAAAAGTGAGCTTGCCCACTTCACAGTTTCTGAGGCACACCCACCCTTCAAATTCAAAATTCTCTCAGTTTTGCAAAGCAATCCTCCAATCAAGTGATGTGTTAAAAAAAAAAAAGGCCATATACTATGGTAAAGTGTGCATATATAAATGCATATGTTAGCAAAAATAAATTGCCTATAAAAATGTGTATATTTGCAGAAATTTGCACTAAAATGCTGGTAAATTTTCATAAGGATTTAAAGCACACGCATGCACGCGCGCGCGCACACACACACACACACACACACAAACATAAACTGATGTGAAACTGTGGAGAACCAAACTTTATTCAGTCAGGCCTCAGAAGTCTAACAGAATCCATTCCGGAAGTCCGTTCGACTTCCAAAACGTTTAGAAACCAAAGCGCAGCTTCCAATTGGCTGCAGGAAGCTCCTGCAGCCAATCAGAAGCCGCGGAAGTCGCGTCAGATGTTCGGTTCCAAAGATCATTCACAAACTGGAACACTCACTTCCAGGTTTGTGGCGTTCGGGAGCCAAAATGTTCGAGTTGCAAGGCGTTTGAGAACCAAGATGCGACTGTATTGGAAAAATGAGAAATCGAAATTGACATTTTTGCCCATGCCAAGATCCATGCCAGATGCACAGCAGCAGATAATGCCTCTTTCTCTAGATCAAGGAGTGTTGTATCCAAGGCTGGCAAAGTAATATTGGTACCTGAGTCAGAAAATTCCAGACTTACCTCTCCTTAGAAGTAAACATTAATAATAATATTAAATTCAATAGCTATTAGCTTTCTGTCCTTTCAGGACCCCCTAAATCAGCTACCTGAGGCAGCTGCCCCACTCTACCGAATGGCTGAGCCAGCTGTCGGTGGAATGCAAACCATTTAAATGAAGAAATAAATAACTTGAACATACAACAACCATATAAAAAATAATTTCTGCACATAGTGATCATCTCAGAGAGAAAGGTTGAGCCTAGACTTCTCCCTGAGAGCCAAACTAATACACGCACTTACACAATGTCCGATTTTATTTTTCTTACAGGGATGTGGGAAAGTAGAGAGAAATAGTGAAGCGCTTTCTCAGAGCAAAATGTAATGAATGAGGAATTATAACTCAGTCCCTTTACCATTCCAAGTTTGTTTCTCATTTCCGTTCACCATGTGGCGGTCTTAAATAGGGTTGGCAGCCCTAGTACCTTCCAGATGGTTTTTGGACTTTCTCTCTCATCAGCTCTAGCCAGCAGGGATTTTGGGAGTCCAACATCTGGAAGACCCCAGGTTCCCAATTCATAGTCTAAAAGAAGTAGTTATAAAAGAACCAGATTTACAGCGCTGCCCTATGTGTGTCCACTAAGTTCTCCCCACTGAAATCTGCAGAGCGACCTAGGATTGTGTTGCCAGTTATTTCATTGTTTGGTTATGAAAACAAGCAAACCAAAATCGTCACAATTCCCCTTTTTAAAAAATGGACTCTATATTAAGACAATTCTCGTTTTCTTCCCAGTCGCATAACAAATTTGGATAGCAAGCAAATGATTTTACAAGAAGCGTAAACTTATCCGTTTTCCGACAAGAACCCAATTCATTAAATCCCCAGCGCTATGCTTAGCTTCCTTGTGAAAACCTATGAAAAATGAATCTCTGTTCAGACTAGTTTGCCTCACTCCTAAGTGGTTAATTATAGCACAAGCGCCCTGATTTTTGTAGACTGAGATGAAGGGAGGAGGGAAGACCCTCAGAGACATATTTAATCATTTGGATCTAGTAGAACTGTGTTTATTCATTCCTTTTTAGTCCATTAGAGAGCAAATTAGATTTGATTCGCTTGCTCTGATTGGCTTAATTGCACCAGTTACAGCTAAAGTACAAATAAAATTGTAATAAATTGAGCAGATGTTTAACCTACTCCACCAAGATCTTTAATAGTCAGTTCCAATTGCAATTTACATTCAGCTATTTAACAAGACCCCAAGGAAACATATTTGATTTTGGAGCAAACTGTTTATTTCAACGTATTAAAGAAACAAGAGAACTGTGTCAGATTATGGGGTGGATATTTAATTTTTGCAACATTTCCACCCTACCCCCGAGTTTTAATCTTGCTCTGCTTTGCCATCGTGGACTAAGGTATGTGTGTATCACATGTTCTTACTTCAGCAGTAGAGCATGTTGAATTTTTCAGCTTTCAAACTGCAAAAATGAGGGGTGCTAAAAAGTTGTAACATGACTTGGGAATTCAAAATATGATTTGGTTAAATTAATATAATTTAATTTTGCTTTGCAAGTAAAATGTGTGCAAAATTGCACAGAAATCATTTAAAATGTTTGTCAAGTACTTGCAGTTATATTATATTATTATTATTGCTATTATTTAGCATTACCTGACATTTTCAGAAAGTAAAATTAAAATTTAGTTTTCCAAAAGCAGGTTATGTGCATATTCATTAAACATGGACTTACCAAGCTAAATGCTGCCCAGTCACAACAATAAAAGCAGATTTGAATTCCTTACACCCCAATACACACTTTTACAACTTTTAAACATTATTAGAATGATATTAGATATATCGTTCTAAAATGTCACAGGGCATGATGGTAAATTAAAAACCTTCTTTACCATGTTTGGTCCATAGCAATACAGTTTCCCAATTGCCAGTTCCTGGTTGCTCTGCAGCATCCTCTGGTGTCAATTTTTAATAACGAATTATTAACATTACAGGCAAAACAGAATATGTCCATCTCAGACTCTCCAAGTGTCCCTATTTTCCAGGGATGTCCCTGATTTGGAGAAGCCGTCCCTGTTTCTGATTTGATCCCAGAATTTCCCGCTTTTCCTTAGGATGTTCCTTTTTTCATTGGAGAAATGTTGGAGGGTATGCCATCTACGTTATGAAAATTATTCCTTAACCCTTCCTTAACATTATAAACCACAAGCGCAAGGTAAAAGTCGGTAAAGGACCCTTGGATGGTTAAGTCCAGTTGAATTTGACTGTGGGGTGCTGTGCTCATCTCTGCTTTCAGGCCAAGGCAGCCGGTGTTTGTCTGCAGACAGCTTTCCCGGTCATGTGGCCAGCATGACTGAACCGCTTCTGGAGCAACGGAACACAGTGACGAATGCAAGAGCACATGGAAACATCATTTTCCTTCCTGCCATGGTGATACCTATGTATCTACTTGCACTGGTGTGCTTTCGAACTGCTAGGGAACTGTTTAGGGAAGCTTTTAATGTTTGATGCATTACTGTATTTTAATATTTTGTTGGAAGCCATCCAGAGTGGCTGGGGAAGCCCAGTCAGATGGGCGGGATATAAATAATAAATTATTATTTTTATTATTATTACTAGGTTGGCAGGAGCTGGTACAAAGAAACAGGAGCTCACCCTGTCATACAGATTTGAACTGCCAACCTTACAATCGGCAAGCCCAAGAGGCTCGTTGGTTTAGACTACCATGCCACCCACATCCCTGAGGGTAGATCCACACTATATATTATTAAGCTTATTCTGTATCCTGATTCTCATTCCCAAGAATGCCAGGCATTCAAGCTATTACAGGGAGATCCTGGCAACTCTTACTGAGGCCTATCACACCCTGTGTTTTAACAAACATTTAAGTAGTGAGGGATCAAACGCAACAGACCGGTGACACTCCTTGCCACAAGGAAAGCTAATGGACTTGAACAGAGTCGCTGGTGTTAGGCGATCATTTGCAAAGTGCAGTTTTCTGAGGAGAATAGTTGGCAAACAAAAGGCAGAAACACAGCTTGGGTGGAGGGAGCGCCATTTTAAATATCAAACACATTTGTCAAATGCGGAGTCTATCCCTGGATCATTTGTAGAGGTGGGGGAGTGGAGGAGAATTATATCACAGCATGAATCACTTGCTTTTAACAAGTTTGCCAAGCTCCACTCTGTTCTTGGAATAACAAGGAAAATGTCTGACTGGTCAGGCATTGATCAGGAATGGATGGAATTTGCTTTTCTTAAATAATTATGTACATAGTCAGTGAGGGGTCACAGCTCGGTGGTAGAGCATCTGCCTTGTGAGCAGAACGTCCCAAGTTCAATCCCCGACATCTCCAGGCTGGACTGAGAGACAACTTTGCCTGGACCCCCCGAAAGCTGCTGCCAGAGTTGACAATACTGGGCAAGATGGACCAATGATCTGACTCCGTCTAAGGCAGCTTCCATGTTCCAGTTCTCAAGGAGAAGCCTGAGACAAAGGCTTTGTAGATTAACCACTGGTCACTGTTACTGCTGCCATGAAGGGTGGAAGAGAGCAGAAGAGGGGATCAGGCTTGAGCTAGCTCACGTCTGCACTTCCTGTACATATAGGTGCAAATTTAGAAATTATGAATAGAAAATAATGCATCTCACCATAGCGGAGAAGACTGTGACCAGACACCTTTATGCCTGCTGAGTCTGCTGGACAGGAGCTGTCAGAAGGCCATTCCCAGGCCCCTGCTGCCCTCCCTACTTAGAGTTCTTTGTCTGTAAACAGGATTCAGACTGGACAGTCCTTCTAATAATAATAATAATAATAATAATTTATTATTTATACCCCGCCCATCTGGCTGGGCCTCCCCAGCCACTCTGGGCGGCTTCCATAAAAACCAAAAATACAGTAAAATATCACACGTTAAAAACTTCCCTAAACAGGGCTGCCTTAAGATGTCTTCTGAATGTCAGGTAGTTGCTTATCGCTTTGACATCTGCTGGAAGGGCGTTCCACAGGGCGGGCGCCACTACCGAGAAGGCCCTCTGCCTGGTTTCCTGTAGATTTGCTTCTCGCAATGAGGGAACCGCCAGAAGGCCCTCGCGCTGGACCTCAGCGTCCGGGCTAAATGATGGGGATGGAGATGCTCCTTCAGGTATACTGGACCGAGGCTGTTTAGGGCTTTAAAGGTCAGACCAACACTTTGAATTGTGCTCGGAAACGTACTGGGAGCCAATGTAGGTTTTTCAAGACCAGTGTTATGTGGTCTCAGCGGCCGCCCCCAGTCACCAGTATAGCTGCCGCGTTCTGGATTAGTTGTAGTTTCCGAGACTTCCGAGTTGTAGTCTTCTAATAGAAGACTCCTTTCATACAGAGGACTGTCCTCTGTAAAGTAGGATGCATGGTCACTCTCACTGCAGCTTGGCTGTATTTGTATCAGTGATGGTCAGTAGAGTAGCACTTACCTGACCTCCCATCACTGGCATCACTGAGAGAAAAGGTGGAGGCGCGAGGTCAGCATGGTGCAAGGACGCCAGCAGGAACACAGGATGGGTTCTTACTTACAGTGCAGCTAATCTCCCCACCATCTCACCCCTCCTGGTAAGCTGCAGCGACACTGGTGACAGGAGGTCAGGTATGTGCCACCACCATGTCCCACCAACTGCTTCTGGTTTGTGTGGAAGGGGCACATTGTGGGATAATTGGGGTGGGCAGTGCAAATCTCTTGCTACAATGAGGGTGATGTAATGGACTGGCTGGATGTAGAGGATAGGGGGAAGAAGGTTCAGAGCCAGGGGATTGGTGGTGGGACAATGACGAGTGTTTTGTTTCTTTGAATAAAGAGTTAACTTCACTGCCATCGAAGGCTTTATTGTTTTATTGCTGACCTGCGCTTGACTCCAGCTCCTGACAGCTGGTCACCTTCAAAATGTCTGGAGACTGCCCTGGGCCCTTGCCTGCTCTGAGAGCTTTCTGCCCCAAAGACAGCGTTCTGCTCATCTCATCTCATCTAGCCCAGGGTATCATGTTGTGCTGAATATTTCCGGTTAAATGTGATAAACTTTAATTTTTCTAGTGTTGCTTATTAGTCTGTTACAGTATCACTTGAAGAACTGGGCGGGGGGGGGGGGGCGTGATTTAGAGGCGCCTTCATTAAAGAAAGACCCATTACACAGGGGAAACAATATGAAAAGCTGTGATCCGAGATGACAGTTGGTTTACCAGTTGATCGCAAAAATTCTGTGCCATCTGCAGGAAGCCACACAGGCAAATGTGTCATCACATCTAATAATGAAAAGAAGAAACAGACAGAACGTGCTGGAGAAACAGACTGCTTTAATTACTCCTTTATGCTCTCCACTCTTTCGAAATTCCTAGGCAAAGTCCTGTTGGGTGAAACTGATCATTCAAATGAGGATGCCGTGACTACGGAAAATTAAAAGGGTGGGAAAAGTCACCAAGCTTTGACCTTGGGAATTAACCTCACCCTGCACTGCTTCCAGAATACATGAGAAGTCTGAATTAATGTTTGACATTTCGGAACAGGGTGAGAAGTAAACCCAAGGCAACGTAAGTTAAAACCTAATGTTTTAACCATTTCAGATTTGCAGCGGGGGGAGGTCAAGGCATTAACAACTGTGGCGTATACAAAAAGTTTATTCTGCATCTGGATATGGGGTCTTGACCTGGTGGAAACATACCCAAAACAGAACACAAGGTGCATCCAGACTGTTGCTGTTTCAGGGAGGAATTTAACCACAAACCGGCACATTCAGATTGCATAACTATAGCTAGTAAGAAATCAACTCTGTTTAAAGTGTAAATCATATTTGTTTTTTCTTTTTTTCTTGCTATCTTTCCTTTTTATTCTGGAAAATTTTTAATAAATATTATTAAAAAAAAGAAGAAGAAAGAAATCAACTCTGTTTAAGAAGTCCAACAACATCTGAAAGACCATAGGTTCCCCATCCCTGATCTATTATGTAATTCCTTTAGTGACCTGCTCTGTAAAGGAGCTTCCTTGCCTACTAATTCTGGGTTTCTCTGTTTTCCAGCACTGCTGCAGCTTTTCTGGGTTCCACTGGAAAAGCAGTCCTTAAGTACTGCCACATAGATAAACAAAATGACACCACCAGCACCTCTGCAGTCCCTGTTCCTGTACTCTATAGGTAAAGGTAAAGGGACCCCTGACCATTAGGTCCAGTCGTGACCAACTCTGGGGTTGCGGTGTTCATCTCACTTTATTGGCCGAGGGAGCCAGAATACAGCTTCCGGGTCATGTGGCCAGCATAACTAAGCTGCTTCTGGCGAACCAGAGCAGTGCACGGAAATGCCGTTTACCTTCCCACCAGAGTAGTACCTATTTATCTACTTGTACTCTGACATGCTTTCGAACTGCTAGGTGGGCAGGAGCAGGGACCAAGCAATGAGAGCTCACCTCGTCGTGGGGATTCGAACCGCCGACCTTCTGATTGGTAAGTCCTAGGCTCTGTGGTTTAACCCACAGCGCCACCCGTGTCCTGCCTGCTGCCAAATAAACATTTCACAGTTTTCCAGAGCAGGAGCAAATGTCAAACGTGGAACCCATGGTGCAGTGCTGGGCTGGTGGAGCCGGTGGCCCTCAGATGTTATTGGACTCCAGCTCCTATGGGGTGACTGTGGGCTTAGTCAAACAATATCTAGAGGACTGCAGGTTCCAAATCCCTGGATGGTAGAAACTTTCTTATTCCGTTCCCTTGCTCTCATACTGCAGAAGCATAGCAGAAAACAAAATCAGGCTGTTAATGAAATGAAGGACTCTTTTCTGCAATTTCCAATTTAAAAAAATATGGGGGCCCCTTTTCTTGTTTACCAAGAGTGCCCTGATTTCTCCCAGTCTTTCCATATGTTTCTTAGGAGGATAGAAGACAAGAACAAACCTGGTAGCCCCATGTGTGTGGGGGGGGGGACTGAAGAAGGGGGGGTGGTTCTGCCGCCACCACCACTGTCTTTTCCTCTGCTCATTTGTTCTCTCCCACCAATTTGGACACCAACATCTTTCAGTGAAATACCACCAGCCCTGTAGAGCTCAATTATGTTGGTTTGCAAAAAGACCGATACTGTTTGTCCTTTGTTCATTGTCTCTGGTGCACATTTATCATTCCTGGGGATAGCTATAAAGAAGTAAGCTCCATTTCCTCACAAGTCTGTTATGAAACATAATATTTTAAAGTGGTCTGATGGGATCAGCAGCAGGTTGGGCAGGTTGGGGGCCAAGGTGGGGGGGGTGTCACTATTTTTGGGTGGGATTCAGTAACATGCAGGAATATTCAGGAAAATAGCATGATTCTCAACCACATCCACACCAGACATTTGAAGCACTATTATGTCACTTTAAGAGTTGTGCTCCCCCCCAAAGAATTCTAGGAAGCAGTTTGTTAAGAGTGCTGAGAGTTGTGAGGAGACCATATTCCCCTCACAGAGCTGCAGTTCCCAGAGTTCCCTGTGAAGAGGGATTGATTGCTAAACCTTTCTGCTAATTGTAGCTCTGAGATGAGTAGCGGACTTCCTTACAACTCTAATATATGTCAGATACATGCTTATTCAGAAGTTCCATAGCAATGACAAATGTGGTCTACACATCATAATATAGGGTTCCATCTTTTTTTCTAGAAAGGTTTTTCTGGAACAGCGCTATAGAACACAATTGTATTTGTGGGCTGTGACCTAAGAAGAAATGAGGGCACTTCCCTGCAGTGTTCCCTGGGTAGAAACAACCTCTAAATAAATTCTTATTGGCTACCTAGACCACTTACATCAGAGATGGAGCTGCTCTCAGAATTGGTCCAAAATGCTATCTCCATTAAGAGGGTGATTTTTACTGGTGTCAGGGTCCCATAGAATTGAGAGGCTTTTGTCTTCTTGAAACCATCCAAATGGGGAATCAAAGATGCCTTTCCAATCTCACAAGCCATATTTTCTGTGTGCAACTCTGCACATGTTCTGAAACCCCAATATTCTGTGCAAGCGGGTTAACTGTAACTAGCTAAGTTAGACTGGATTTTTGAGTTTATTTGTGTTTCACTATGGGCACAATTTATTTTGTGTTCCCTTTGCCTCCCTCCCTCTTCCCCTGCCTTTCCAAAATAAAATTCAGTATACTTTGATATTTGGCTTAATTGAGCTGAAAGAAATCTGTCCAGATTTTTTCACTAAAATCCTCTCCCACATGCTAGACAGCACAGTTGTTCTGCTAACTTCCTGAGCTAAAGCTATTTCATAAGGAGTTGTTAAGTTCTGTGCACACTGGGCTTCGGGGGGGGGAGTATATTTTATGGTTTAATATTTTTAGTGAGGGGTCCTCATCAGTTGGCTTTGGAAATCCTCCCAAAGGGTCAGAAATCCTGGAGGTTTGTCTAGGAGGTTCATCTGAACCTGTGGCAAGCTATCATAGTTCTCTTTGGAAAAAGGGGATCTGCCAGTTAGAGATGCCCAACAATTTCAATGAAAATAAGAGTGAAAATTGGCAATGTTTGCTTATTTTTCCTATGTCCAGAATGGAATTCAATCCAATGAATATGACTGGTATTCACTGTTCATGCCTTCGGTCTGTAATGATAGGTAATTGATTACATTCCCCCACATTTGCATCGTATTCCTGTTGCATAGAATTAAATGGGGTGGAATAACATAAGGGCAAAATAATTTACTTAAGTTACATAATTTCATCACAGAAGAAAGTGAAATGAATAATGTTGCTTTTGGAAGAAGACGAACTGCAGCACAACAAAAACAGCACTGCGTGCAATGGATGAAGGGCAGAATGGAAAATGATGCCTTTGCCCATCCCTACTGCCTGTAGGGAATGTCTCTGCCATAACCCACCTATGAAGGGGGAGATTTCCATGTGGTCCATGATGTTACGGGGAGGAGAGTTCTGCTTTCCCCTGCTTTGATTCCCCATCCTTCCCAGCTGCTTTTAAACACAGAAGGGAAAACATACAGGCAATTGACATGCTTCCCCCTCCTCTACAGGGGGGAGGGGATTTCCACTGGCAAGGAGGGGGCTTAAGCCCCCTCCACCTGCACCAGGACCATAGTCCAACATGTTTCCGCATTTTGGCTTTTTTAAATAAAAAAAAAAGCAAAAAGGGGAGGGGGATATGGATTGAATCCAGGCTGCAGTACTCTCCTGCTGGAGGAAGGAGAGAGGTGAATGGTGTACATTCTCCCTTACCCATAAAGCCCCCAAAAACCTATTCCAGGAGGGGAGGGAGAATGGGGAATCTGCACAAAATATCTCCCCTCTTCCCCCACTGGCAGCTTCTGCTGGATCTTGATCCTTTCTGCAAATGGAAGGGCAACCTTCCATCTGCAGAAAGTGCCTCCAACCCACTGGATTCCCAGTTCTTGATCTCCCTGCTGCATGTGGAGTTTGGCCCTCAGAACGATAGCTAACTCTCATGATTTAATATTTGTCTGCAAAAAGAAAGTAGAGAAGCATCTATGACAGTGAAGAAAGTGCATGGTGTACAGTATACATGCTGTGAATTGGCAGGGCAGGCTGGTACCCCACAAAGGAGATAAATAGCTGGTCAAAAGTTTGCCGAGAAAATTGATTGCCTTCCAGCACATTTGCGTTTGTGCATGAAAATGTTCCATTTTCAGAATCAGGTTTGCTGTGCAGGACCTAAGAAGCAGAAATATCTTATGTTGAAGTACAGTAAGTTGTGTGAAAATATCCATCAGATTTTTTGAACAAGTTTAGCTTGAACCCCCCCCCCCCCATACACATTTCATCACCTCCACTGGCAGCAATGCTCCAGTGCTGAAGAAACTACATCTTGTTATGAGTTTGGGGGTGTTAAGATGTATGTCAGACCCTTCTAATCCCTGGATCCAGCAAGTGTTAAAAGCTAATCAAGCCTTCTAAATCTGGGAATAGCTAAACTAGCTTCCTGGTGAGGTGATGGGGGATTAAAGGGCTTAGTGGAAGGCACAAATGGGTGGAGTCCCTCCCTCAACAGAAAAAGCCAGAGTTATAGAGCAGAAAGTGGCAGTGATGTGAGCTAGAAGCAAAGCAGCGTGAGGGAGGGAGAGTCTGAGCAAAGTTTGAAATCTCCAAGGCCATGGCTATGGGAGAAACAAGACCCCTTTTCGGGTGCTAATGCTGTGAACCCCTCCATCATAGGCTCATGTTGTGTAAATAAACCATTTATCATAAAGACACCACAGTCTCCATTGTGCCTCATTTCCAAAAGGAAACAGGAACCTGGGGTAAGCTGCCAGGAACCCCCTAGAATCTCACACCACTCAAGAAACTGAGGTAGCGTGAAACAACAGCAGATTTGAAATTGCCCAACAAGACAGTGTTAATTCTGGGAAAACTCAGAGAGAGCGAGAGCATATGGCATGGTAATTAAGAGCAATATGGAGTGAACTCTTGATGCTCTTTGAATGGCCATTTGCAAGACTGCCTGCAGCCTGTCTTTTTAAAATCATTATTATTAATTAAAAGGACCACTCTTGTTACAAGCAACAGTTCCCTAATTTCTACTTCCCTTCGCTTTGTCCTCATCTCTGCAAACAAGTACTTTCCAATATCACGAAACTAGGCCCCAATTAACAGTCAGGGCTGCTAAAGAAAGCCTCCTTTTTGCACCGTGTGAAAGCAGGCAAACAACAAGAGTTAATTTTCTTAGGTGGGTTTGAAAATGTTAACTCTCTCTGGGGAATGGATGGATGGACTGCCACACTGGTGGGTGTGAGAGCTCAGCCCCTGCTGGGGAGTACACAAACTACATCACCTCCAGACTTCCTGCAAAAGGTGCTCAACAGATGCTCAATATACCCAGCCCAATAAACTGAGCAAGATATAGTGAGCATCCATAGACATTGAGCCTTGATAGGATGCCCAGCATACCCAGCTATGACAGTCCACAGCAAAAGCTCCTACCACACTGGGGGAAAAGACCCCCAGTAGAAAATTATGAAATTTATATGGGCAAGCAAGCCACATGGAACCGCTAATGAAAACCTTCATTAAAAAATGACAACTAGTAAAGGAGAACCTGGAATTCCTGATATTGCAAGGTACTATGAGCAGCAATTGTGAGCTTTTAATTAAAGTGGAGTGAGGATTGTACTAGAAACAATTATGGGAGCTACTGTGATTTAAATCAAAAGCATATAGTATGGACTCTAATTGCTTATCATCAACTAAATCAATTTTGAAAGTGTGGTGCCAATATAATAAAAAACAGGCTCCAAATATAGCTCTCTCTCTCTCCATCCCTTGGGGTCCCTTCCAACTCTACAATTCTATGATTCTATGGAACAAGCAGTAATACAACTAGACTCAGTGCAACCCCCATTTCGCCAATAGTTTCAAATAAGTCACATTGCTGAGCAATTAAGATTGAAATATGGACTGCCACATGGATAGCATTTTGAAACTCTTCTGATTAACTGAAACTAAAAAAGAAAGAAAGAAAGAAAAATTTATCTACTACCATCAGAGACTACATTAAGTCAATTACAACCAACTTTGAAAAGGAATGGGGGGGGGAGATTTGGCAAGCGATAATTTTTCTATGGAACAAGATGTGTGGTCTTGGTTGCTCAAAACAATATCATCTTTGCTGATAAGTGTTAACCTTAAAGAAAATGTTTTCAGTTTTGTATACCAGTGGCATATAAATGAGGCAAAATTTATTAAGTGAATATGAACTCTTGGAGATGCAAGAAAGCTCAAGCAGATTTTGTACATATATTCTGATCATGTGGTGAAATACCAAAATGGCAAGAAACACCAACACTACTTTCCTTTGTATAACCGGAACAGAACTTGTCATTTTTGCTCTAGTTTTTTGTTGTTGTTTTTTGTACAATGCTTGGAGATTTTAAAATATATATTAAGCAGTATAAAAATGGTTTAAATAAAAGAAATAAATAAAAACTCATACAGCCCTGTTTAGGAAAGCTTTTAACATTTGACAGACTACTGTATTTTAATATTTTGGTGGAAGCCACCCAGAGTCACTGGGGAAACCCAGCCAGATGCGCGGGGTATAAATAAATTATTATTATTATTATTATTATTATTATTATGATGATGATGAAATAAAGAGATTGATTATATGACTATTGAACTTTAGCACACTCACAATTATTACAGAGCACCTACTTTTATGAAAATATCTCTGCAATGTCTAAAAGAGGTTGGTAGTCCTTTTTTTCTTTTTAATGAAATATGGAAGAAGTTGGCTAGAGCTTTATCACCAAAACAGTCCCCATCACTACCCTTCCTGTATCACCCACTCAAGAAGAGAATAACTTCAAATAATATAAAGGATGGGCAAATGAGGGTTTGTATGGACCTATTGATCTACAGTATTTGAAAAAGGAGTTCCTCTAACTCAGGTGCAGTTGGTGGCTAAATTCAAAGCAGGTGGCACCTCCCCTCTCTCCAATGAAGCCATCTTGGCTGTGAGACCTGGAAGACCTGCTCCCTGCATTCCTGGCCTTTCCCGCCAGGCCTGGGAGGGCAGGGCCCTGACTGACTCCAGCTACAAAAGCTGAGGCTGCTGGGATATTGTTTAGGGGGTTATGTGGGGCAGGGGGTGTTGCTGTTATTGATATATTTTTTTTGTATTCCTATTTTATCTTATGATTTGTGTGGAAATTGTTCAATTTGTTTGTGTATGTTTTGATGTTTTATTTATTGTTTATGGCTAGTTTTGTTATGTTGCTATTATGTATTTTTTCATGTTACCGAGTGTGGTTTGAACTATGGAAAGGCAGCATACAAATAAAATTATCATAGCTGTCAAGTGTCCCTTATTTGAAGGGACAGTCCCTTATTCCAGCGCCATGTCCCGCTGCTGTCCCTTATTGATGGATGTCCCTTAAATGTCCCTTAAATGATGTCCCTTAATTTCAAAGGAAGCAGCTCCTCTCCCTCCCTCCTTGCCGGCCAGGGAGGAGGGAGGCTCCAACTGTGTTGCTTGGCTGTGTTGCTCACCCAATAAGAAGTCTAAGAACGACTGGGGGGTGGAGTTTGCATGCCTTGTGTGTGGCTAGTTAATGCAAGCTGAGGGGGGTTTAGAATGCTGGACGCCATTTTGTTGCACGTGCTGCTGCAAACTTTGCAGTGCAAAGCCAGGCCGGGGAGCCATCTTAAGTTGAGGCTGCATAGGCCTTGTGGTGCATGTGATTCAGATTCTATTCAGTTGAACCTCTGGTTACAAAGTTGGTTGGACAGTGTTCTCTTTTTTTTTTTTTATAAAGATTTTTATTAATTTCCAATTTTTTAACAGAAACAAAAAACAACAAAAAAAAACAGACAAACAAAAAACTCATATTTTCATAACCTTATTTTCATAACCCTCTTTTCCCGGACTTCCCCATACCTTTCCCTTTTTGCATCCTTAGTTTAGTACCATTATTCAGCATCCTATCTTGCCCAATTAAATATAAATTTGTCCTCTTTCTCTATTCCACCCTAAATTTTAAACCCAATTATCGCTGCAATTCTACGTCTTCTTTTCCCTCAGCATTTTAACACTCCTCAGTTTTATAATAATTCTTAAGATACATCTTAAATTTCTTCCAATCTTCTTCCACAGTCTCTTTCTCTTGGTCGCGGATTCTGCCGGTCATTTCTGCCAGTCCCATAAAGTCAATCACTTTCGCCTGCCATTCCTCCAGCGTGGGTAGCTCTTGTGTCTTCCAATACTTTGCTAGAAGAATCCTTGCTGCCGTAGTAGCGTACAAAAAGAAATTCTTATCCTTCTTCGGCACCAACTGGCCGACCATACCCAAGAGAAATGCCTCTGGTTTCTTGTTAAAGGTGCACTTAAGCACTTTCTTAATTTCATTATAAATCATTTCCCAGAAGGCCTTAATCTTTGGGCAGGTCCACCAAAGGTGGAAAAAGGTACCCTCAGTCTCTTTACATTTCCAGCATTTGTTATTGGGCAAATGATAAATCTTTGCAAGCTTGACTGGGGTCATGTACCACCTATAAATCATTTTCATAATGTTTTCTCGTAAGGCATTGCATGCCGTAAATTTAATACCTGTGGTCCATAACTGCTCCCAGTCAGCAAACATAATGTCATGACCTATGTCCTGTGCCCATTTAACCATAGCAGACTTCACTGTCTCATCTATTGTATTCCACTTCAACAGCAAGTTGTACATTCTTGATAAATTCTTAGTATTGGGTTCTAACAATTCTGTTTCCAATTTCGATTTCTCCACCTGGAAACCAATTTTCCTGTCTTGTTTGAAAGCCTCCATTATTTGAAAATAATGGAGCCAATCTCGTACCTTGGACTTTATTTTCTCATAACTTTGTAATTTAAATTCACCACCTTCTTGTTCTAAAATCTCAGAGTATTTCGGCCAATTGGTTGTCATATTAAGTTTCTTTACTTCCTTAGCCTCCATAGGTGAAAGCCACCTGGGAGTTCTGTTTTCCAGTAAATCTTTATACCGTATCCATACATTATATAGTGCTTTCCTGACAATATGATTTTTGAAACCCTTATACACTTTAACCTTGTCATACCAGATATATGCATGCCAACC
The DNA here is from genome assembly GCF_951804945.1 of Podarcis cretensis. NCBI lineage: Eukaryota > Metazoa > Chordata > Lepidosauria > Squamata > Lacertidae > Podarcis > Podarcis cretensis. Next base: position 25,668,895 of record NC_137181.1, read on the forward strand.
AAAATTATTGTCAAATCCTTCCAAATCTAGAATGTCTGCATTTTCAAGAAGCAGCCAATCTTTTAACCAGCAGAAAGCTGCCGATTCATAGTAAAGTCTTAAGTCCGGCAGGGCAAACCCCCCTCTTTCTTTAGAGTCGGTAAGTATCTTAAACTTAATTCTGGGCTTTTTGCCCTGCCAGACAAATTTAGATATGTCTTTCTGCCACTTCTTGAAACAGTCCAGTTTATCAACAATTTGTAATGTCTGAAACAAAAATAACATTCTAGGCAATACATTCATTTTGATCACAGCAATTCGACCTAACAAGGAAAGCTTCAGGTTTGACCATATTTCTAAATCTTTCTTTATCTCAGTCCAGCACTTGTCATAGTTGTCCTTAAATAAGTTCACATTCTTAGATGTCATGTTAATCCCCAGGTATTTTACACTCTTTGCCACCACTAACCCAGTTTCCTCTTGGAATCTTTCCCTTTCAACATTTGTTAAGTTCTTTTCCAATACCTTGGTTTTTTGTTTATTCAACTTAAATCCTGCGACCTGGCCAAAAACTTGAATTAATTCCAAAGCTCTTTTGGTACTAGTGTCTGGCTCTTGCAAGGTCAGTACTAAGTCATCTGCAAAAGCCTTTAATTTGTAATGTCTGGCTCCGACCTGAATCCCTTTTACCAGCTGATCTCCCCTAATCATATTTAACAGGACCTCCAGGACCGATATAAAAAGTAATGGGGATATTGGGCACCCCTGACGTGTCCCTTTTTCTATAGGTAGTTCATCCATAACCACATTATTTACAATTAACTTCGCCTTTTGCTCAGAATAAATTGCACTTATACCATTTTCAAACCTTTGGCCTACCCCCATCCCATGGAGATTCTTTTTCATAAATTTCCAAGATATATTGTCAAAGGCTTTCTCCGCGTCCACAAAAATTAAAACTGCCTTCGTATTAATGTTCACTGTCAGCATTTCTATAATGTCAATTATATTCCTTACATTAGTAGATATATGCCTACCCGGGAGAAAGCCTGCCTGGTCTTTATGAATCTCCTCCACCAGCACCTTCTTTAGTCTTTTTGCCAAAATGTCTGCAAAAATTTTGTAATCCACATTAAGTAGTGATATAGGGCGGTAGTTCTTGATCTGTTTTTTATCAACCTCAGTCTTTGGTATAAGTGTGATGAAGGCTTCTTTCCACCTGAGACGTTGGACAGTGTTCTCGAAGCTACCCAGCATGAGTTTGACCCGACTGCAGGAGGACAGGAAGACTGGAGTGCCTGGAACAGGTGAGGCTGCAGGTCCCTTATTTTGGCTGCTGGTCCCTTATTTTCAAGGCTGCTGGTCCCTTATTTTCAAATCTGTAAGTTGACAGCTATGAAAATTATGCATGTATGTATATAAATTGGAGATTTATTTGGCCTGGTTCCAAGCAATAGAAATTTGGGCACTGAGTTCAAGAATTGCTCGCTCTGGAGAGGCCTTTTAAAATCTCATGTATTTTGAGAGTACTTCTGAAAAGGGGGAGAAAGATCCTTAAAAAGCATGAGTTTTACATCATATAGAATGTTACTGTCTGAAACCAACAGCTCCTTAATGGGTTTGAAAACCATGTAGGAAGATGACATACCTGTAAAAAATTAAGTATGATACTCAGTGGAGGCAGATGTCGTAAAAACCACTGTCAAAGACAGTCTCTGCCCATATTCGAGAGACCATACTGAACAACATTTGACAGTGAGTAAAACAACATCAAATAAATAATAACTAACCTCACACCTGTCGGAGGGAATACAATATGGAAGGTGATTTTTGCCACATGGGGTGGAACTGCCCAGTGATGAATACATTCTGGCAAAGAGTATTCCAAGAGATCTCATTGAGGAGCTTTACACAACTAATACCATTGAATCTGAGTTGTCAATTTACCCTGAGACTATGGACAAAGTTGTATACAAAGATATAATAGCTTTAGTAGCCAAGCACTGGTGATATAACATTCCATTCCTGTTGCAAGGATAGTGGACAAAGAGTTCATTTGCAACTAAATAGTATCCCTTCATCACTTACGTTTCTGGTATGACTTATTTCTGCCATGACTTGTTTCTGAATGATTTGTGGTCTTCACTCTCTTTCAACTAAACACTGAACACTGTAATAATACTCGTAGCCTTTGTCCACCCTTTTCTTAAGTCAATTTAAACTTCTCTTGAATACGCAGCACGATATGGGGGGGTGGTGCATTTTTATTTCACTGGTTTAATATAATGAATTCATATAATGTCATGCAGCTGTGTCTGCAGCTACGCAATGTGCAACATTTTTTAAAAAAGTCGAGTTTCTTTCATTTAAAAAGAACTGCTTAATATTTTAAAGGTAAAGGTAAAGGTACCCCTGCCCATACGGGCCAGTCTTGACAGACTCTGGGGTTGTGCGCCCATCTCACTTAAGAGGCCAGGGGCCAGCGCTGTCCGGAGACACTTCCGGGTCACGTGGCCAGCGTGACATCGCTGCTCTGGCGAGCCAGAGCCGCACACGGAAACGCCGTTTACCTTCCCGCTGGTAAGCGGTCCCTATTTATCTACTTGCACCCGGAGGTGCTTTCGAACTGCTAGGTTGGCAGGCGCTGGGACCGAGCAGCGGGAGCGCACCCCGCCGCAGGGATTCGAACCGCCGACCTTTCGATCGGCAAGCCCTAGGCGCTGAGGCTTTAACCCACAGCGCCACCTGCGTCCCACAGCTTAATATTTTAAACGTCTCTAAATGGTGTACAATGTAAAAACAACAACAACAAACAGTATCATTAAAACAAAAACGAAACATCAAAACAGTGGTATAAAAAGATATGAAAACAAATAAACACATGAATTTGGAGCATTCAGACCCATATGCAGGGTCTGATCTTATGTGTCCAGGAAAGCCTGGCAAAAGGATCTGAAACAACCGATGGTTACTAGCATATATTTCAGAGGCAAAGGTGTTGCGTAGTACAGGGACCATGAAATGCATTTTACAAAGCCAAAGAAATGTGTGTTTTCCCTCAAAATAAAAATACAATATAACTATGGAATCTTCAATTTTGAATGGAGAAATTTCGGGGGGGGGGGACAAGTTGCTCATCCCTTCCCCTATCAGCCGTGTTCCTATTCAGAATGCTGCCCCAAACTGTCTTTATCCCCTAAATCATTCTAGATAAAAGGGGGGGAGAAGGAAAGCTTTAAAGCACTGAAAAGGTACCAAGGGAAAGGGTTAAGCTGCTCTCCTTGCCGCCACTCCAAACTGCAGCCCCCCCCCCCAGTCAGCTTTTCATTTAAATAAAGCCAAAATGCCGTTCCACATTTGCACATGTGGTGGGTTGCTTCTCCCATAGCAATGGCATGAGGAGGCCCCTTCATGATCAGTGCTAATTGGATAAAGCATTCTAATTTAATAAAACCTAAAGCAATACGTTGCTACACAGCTAGGCCCCTTGCGGAGGAGACATGGGCTCCACACCCTGTTCTTTTGACATTCTATTGGGAGCACTAAAACCCACGTGACCATTCTGCTTGCCCTCTGGAATTATTTTGGAGAAACCAAGAGTGGAGAATTAAAATGTAATTCACATCATAACTATGATATACATTTAGTTTAAGTGCCAATCTTAGGATTGCCCTATATAATTCATGAGTAAAATGCAAGGAGCCTGGGCATAAATAGCCATTTTTATGGAGGCACCCCTCTTGGCAGGGACCATAAATCAGAAATGCAGGAATTGACCCCACAGCATTTGCTGACCCTCGGGCACGAAAGCTCATAACTTCCCATTTAGGGATATAGGTACCAGGAGCGCTATCATTTCTACTGTAAGAAGAGAAGAATTTGTCCTGCAGTCAGCACTTTGTGCTGAGCGATTAAGTTAAAAGGCAGGGCATGGCAATGTCTAGCAGCCTGCCTTCCCTTCAGTCCAATAGATCGTGTTCTGGGCGTGTAGGAACATAGAGGCCTGCCTTATACAGAGCCAGCACATTGGCCCATTTAGCTCAGTAATGTCTATTCTGATTGGCAGCAGCTCGCCAGGGTTTCAGACCGAGGCCTTTCCCAGCCCTACCTGGGGATGATTGGTCCTGGGCCCTTCTGCATTCAGAGCAGGTGCTCCACCACTGAATTATGTTCTCCAAGAGGCCAAGGATGTCACGATGAGCAGGGAAGAAGAGAGATGGCTTCATGCATTCTGGTTTAACAATCCACCGTTCTCCCCAGGAAATGCTGCATTAAATATATAGTGCAGGTGGGGGAATTTCTTTCTTCTTCTTCTGAATAGAACCATGTAAACCATTTGTTTTCTTCACTACTGAGAACCAAATAAGATAAAAAAATAAATCTCTGTCTACTCTGCCATTCTAGTATAGAAATGTCACCCGAGGCATCTTACATCATTTATAACATTACAATTCCAGAAGGACCCTTAGACCCAGAGGTCTAATGTGGCCCTCTAGACCTCTCTGTCTGGCCCTCTTCCCAAAAAGAGACAGGGCCAGGTGTTTAAAGAAACTAATGCTCATGAAAACATTGTCTGCCTCATCATATAAAAACCTGCCATGAGTAAGGAAGATGTTTAATGAGTGGCAACAAAAAAACGACGTGAGAGATGGGGCCAACCACTAGTCATGGGGCTGGGAGAGGACTCCCACGGGAAGCAGTGATGGCCACCAACTTGGGTGGCTTTAAAAGAGGACTGGACAAATTTGTGGAGGATAAGGCTGTCAAAGGCTGCTAGCCATGTTGGCTATGCTCTGCCTCCACAGTCAGAGGCAGTAATGGAAGGAGAGGGTTCTTGTGCTGCAAGGGTTTCCCGCAAGCATCTGGGAGGCCACTGTGCAAACAGGATGCTGGAATAGTTGGATCATTGGTCTGATCTAGCAGGTTCTTCTAATGTTTGTATGAAGGTGTTCCGTAATCTGAGAGAGCCCTGTCATTGTCCCTCCCAGCTGCTCTTCCATCTTCCTATAGGACCTTAGACCAGTGTTTCCCAACCTTGTGCCTCCAGCTGTTTTTGGACTACAATTCCCATCATCCCTTGCCACTGGTCTTGCTAGTCAGGGATGATGGGAGTTGTAGTTCAAAAACAGCTGGAGGCACAAGGTTGGGAAACACTGCCTTAGACAGTGGGCAAAATGCTGTGGAGGGTATCAATCCTTAAGACAGCCTTTCCCAGCCGAGTGTGCACTTGATGTTGCTGGACCACACCTCCCATAATCCTTGACTATTGGTCATGCTGGCTGGGACTGATGGGAGTTGGAGTTCAATAATGTCTGGAGGGCACCACCAGGATGGACCTAAGCCATTTATGGCTTTGAAGGTTAATGCCAGAACTTTGAATTGTGCCTGCAAACAAATAGTTGGTGGCTGGATTGAGATGCTGCTCTCCTTAAGACAGGTGTGGGGAACCTTTGGCCAATCCAGAAGTTGCTGAACTACAATTTCCCACCATCCTTGGCCACAGGAGTTCATAGTTCAGCAGTTTCTGGGCCACAGGTTCCCCACTCCCTGCATTATAAATTCTGTACAGTGGTACCTCGGGTTAAGAACTTAATTTGTTCTGGAGGTCCATTCTTAACCTGAAACTGTTCTTAACCTGAGGTACCACGTCAGCTAATGGGGCCTCCTGCTGCCACCGCACTGCCGCCGCATGATTTCTGTTTTCATCCTGAAGCAAAGTTCTTAACCCGAGGTACTATTTCTGGGTTAGCGGAGTCTGTATCCTGAAGCGTCTGTAACCCAAGGTACCACTGTACTTTGAAGCAGCCTTCAAAACAGAGAAAAGGCTGCCCAAGGACTCCCTGCTTTCCCCTTTTTCTTCACAGAGTTGCAATTTAACTGCAAAGGTAGATGCTGTTATTTGTTGGCACTTGATAAAAAAAACCACCCCAAACCAAATGCAGAGGTGTTAGAAATATTGTCATGGTTCGCCTAAGAAGCCTCTGTCAGCATTTCTGGGAGAAGAAGGAAACAGCAGGGGCTCCTCAAACGAAGCTTTAATTACAAAAGTGAAGGAACTCAGCACAGGCAAAGGATAGAGGTGCTTCCTGCACCTGTCAAGGGGAAATTTCAGGCTCCTTAAAACTCTGGTTCTAATAAGCAGCCTCCGTCCCTGAAGGCGTTTGCCTTCTGCTTCCCTCTTCACCCCTTCAACCTTGACTGGGCCTACGGAAACCAACACTGACAAACTCTGAAAGTGTAAACCGATGCCAGGAAGATGGAACACTTTATTTGTTCTGTTTACATCCTGCCTTTCCTCCATGAGTCAATTGCTTAAGGCAATTCCCCATCCCTGGCTTCCACCATGGGCTTCCCAGGAAGTTTCTCATAGGTGGCCATGCCATACCTCCAACATCCTGGTAAGGCAAACTGACCTCAGTGGAAGTCCCGCCCCCTCTCAGGCCACTCTCTCTCTCGGCTCTTGGCTCTTGGCCCCTTCCTTCCTTGGGGCTTACCATGCCCTCTCTCCCACTATCCCACTGATGGGCCCTTATGCACTTTTGATCACTCGCTGCCACCCGCCCATCATTGCACCAGACTTAACATGGACACTGGTACCAGAGCCTGCAATAAACCCAGATGCCAACTTTCCTGCCACATACACCTGGACAACACCATTACTGGCCCCAACAACATCAAACATACCATCTCTAAACTATTTAATTGCTCATCTTCTAACATTGTGCATGCCACCAAATGCCAACAGTGCCATTCTCTATATTGGACAAACAGGCCAAACCCTACGCTAAAGGATAAATGGACATAAACCTCACATCAGAAACACAAGACAGAGAAACCAGTAGGAGAACACCTCAATCTCCCAAGACATTCTATACAAGATCTCAAAGTAGCTGTCTTATTACAAAAGAATTTCAGAAATAGACTGGAAAGAGAAGTTGCTAAATTAAAACCTATTACCAAACTTAAAACCATGGAAAGACCTGGTCTGAATATAGACATTGGATTCTTATCTCATTATACATGATAAAGCTTTTTTTGGCCATCTCACCCCTTGCTTTTTCCTGTAAGACCAACTGCAGTTGCTAACAGTCATCAACAGGTTTACCACACCTATCAGCCAATCACCCATTCCAACCACCCTTCTGAGTAATACCCCTCCCCACCCTCTCACTATATATAGGGGTCTGGTGACTTCTGTTTCAGTGTATCTGAAAAAGTGTGCATGCACACGAAAGCTCATACCAATAACAAACTTACCGGTAGTTGGTCTCTAAGGTGCTACTGGAAGGAATTTTTTTATTTTGTTTTGACTCCGGCAGACCAACACGGCTACCCACCTGTAACTGTAATCACATAATTTTAGATTCAGGTAGGTAGCTGTGTTGGTCGAAAATAAAATAAAAAATAAAAAATTGTCCAGTAGCACCTTAACTTAGTTGTTCTCTAGGGTGCTACTGGACAATTTTTTTTAGTTTCCCCCCAAATAATTTTACTTTGGGATTTTGTGGTGTGTGTGCTGTATATAGGAATCTATATACGATAAGAGTCATTTTCCAACAGAATCCAGCAGGAAAAGCTTTTCCTCAAGCAATTAGAAACTAACATCACAGAAATACTGTTTTGAAACAGGAATATATAATTTATCAGATCCTGAACTTTAGTAATTAATATACTGCCATTTAACCTCCTCCTTCTCTTGCATTCGCTCTGCTCTAGAATGCTTATCACAGTGGCACCACCTTGTGGATCAAAAGAGGCCCAGGACTGATGCAATGCATTCACAGCTTGTGTAATATATGTCCTTCACTAAGCTTTTGCCCAAATACATAGTGAAGACCTGAAATCCCCAGCACTGAGGACACAATGGGTTTTGTATTGCCTCATAGAATTGTAGATTTGAAAGGGACCTTGAGGGTCATCTAGCCCAAACCCTGCAATGCAGAAATCTCAATTAAAGCATCCATGACAGATGGCCCTCCAACCTCTGCTTAGAAAAACCCCAATGAAAAAAAGTCCACAACCTCCTGAGGGAGTCCGTTCCAGTGTCAAACAAGACTTACGGACAGAAAGTTCTTCCTGGTGTATCGTCAGAATCTCTTTTTTCGTAAAAGAGTTCCAGAGTTCTACCCTCTGGAACAGGAGAAAGCAAGCTTGCTCCCTTTGTCCATGTGACAGCCCTTGAGATATTTGAAGCTGGCTATCCTATCTCTACTCAGTCTCCACTTATCCAGGCTAAACATGCCCATCTCCCTCAGTCATTCTTCATAAGGCTTGACTTCCCTGAAGAAAATGCACTTTTGTTATTTTCATGGATACACACATTTTTATGCACCTTTTACCCTAATGTGTGCATTTCTGTACCATCCTTGGTTGGAGAATCCAGAGCCGTTCAAATTTCAAAGGATGGCAGTGTTTCTGCCTGGGTTCTGTTTGGGAAGATGCAAATTAGGTAGGTTCGCCTTTAAATGTGAACTGCATTGAATTTCTCTTCCCTCCCTAAATATGGGTCATCTATATGTGAAATTAATGTCTCCTTGGTGACAGCGATGAGTTATGACAGATGCCAGGAAATGCCACGCACTAGTAAGAGGAAGGATAAACATCTGACAATTAAATGTTGAGCTCGCTAATTAATTTGGCCACCACAAAAGTAGATCTCAGGAGACTTGAAATTTGTCTGTCGAAAGGATCCTGGTCAGTGGGTAGGGGAGTTCACAGACAGAGGCAGGAATTCAGGTCCAGGTCCCTCTCTGGAAATGGCATCAAGCAATGATCAAGTCTCAAAACTGTGAGATCAAAAGAAGTCGCTAACAACACAATCCTTTCTCCCAGGTGAGTGGTATAGCATTGCAGGTTGACTCAGTAAAAGCAGAAGCAAAGGTGAAGGAGAATATGAGGTTTTGGTAGATGAAGGCTTGGAGAGGCCTCAAACTTGTGGCCCTCCAGATGTTGCGGCACTCCAACTGCCAGCAATGAGTCTGCATTTTCTGCTGTGATGGCTTGCTTTATCTTAAGCAGCTCCACTTTGGGTTTTGGGAAGAAAAAAAAAGATTCCTTAAAATGAGCAGCGTACTGCCAGTCATAGATCTATGTGGGAGAGGCACTGAATTTTCCTCACACCATATCACCACCAAAAGGAAAGTACAGTAAAAGCAATTCAGATGTTTTCATGGCCAGGCTCCTGTTATGCAAGACATTGTCACCAAGTAACACCTCAGACACTCTTGAGGGGAGCTTGCGAATCCTTCCGTTTGTGAGAGACTTTAAGCTGCAGCCTCATTTTAGCTGTACAGATGTGTTTTCCTCAGTAAAAAAAACAACAAATGTGTTGAAAAACAAATTTTGCTTTCATTTATTAGTATTTTTCATACATTCTTATTGAAGAGGGTTTTTTTTCCCCCGCCTGTTAAAATAAATCATACTGTGCTTATTTCCTTTCATTATTTTTTTTTAAATGTATATTTCTGGAGGGATGTACACATTTTCATCTAACCTTCATTATGATTCTCCTAATTAACCAATATGCTTCACAATCAAGTATCAGGCTGTCACCAAAATCAACACTTTTCAGTTATTAATAGATTAAGGAAAGAATGTTAACCCCCCCCCCCCCCCATTTCTTCCCAGGCTCCATTTCATTTGGTCTCATTACTTTACAAGGCAGATGGTTACAGGGCTAGACCTGTCAACAGTTATTGGGAGGAAGAATGCATTCAGGGAAAGCCAAGATGAAGCATGAGCTGCCCCTTGGGGAAAAAGAAAAGAATAATAATAATAATTAAAAGAAGAAGAAAACACTGGAATTCAGAGCGTACTGCTTAAAATCCCAATCAGGCACACTAAGCTGGTCTGCTGAGAACATAGCAATTGTGAACTGGTCTAATTTTAATTTATTTTTCTCACTGTGGCCTCCTGGTGCACCTACTGTCTCCTTCATAATTACAGCAGTGTATGACTCCCGCTGGGGAACCGGTTACTCATTCATTTTAGGTGACCGTCTAATTGCTATTTTCTGAATGCTGCTGGACTGCGTGGTCTCTTCTGAATTGGCTGGGACACAGTGCCAACTTGGAAAAAAGGCAGGACTACAGAAGTTCTTTCCCTGCCCGCCCCCCACCTAGGCAATGCTGCAAACTTTGAATCAACTGCTTCTTTCACGGAGTGAAGCCGCATCGCTGTTGCCGGAGAGCGCTGACTTTTTCCTGTGGACAATTTGACTTTAAACAACTACCCGTGGGGGGGGGCCACTAGGTGGCGCATCGGAAGATGGCTGACAATAACATCTCTCCGACCCACACGAGGTAATTTGGAGGCTATGATGGGGGTAATTAGCCTCCTTAACCCCCCCAGGATTATGGGGGGGACGGCCCTTGCCTGCTGTGCCCTATACCACCCCCGAATTTGTGGGGGTGGGGGCACTAGGCACAAAGCCCTCCTGTGGGATTTTCGGCACTCCTCGACGCCGTCCCCGATTCGCGCCGCTGGTTGCAATGATCTTTAAAAGAAATAATTTGGACATGATTAATTGCACATACATCAAGGAAAAAGGGGAGTAAATACTGCTGACAGAAGAGATCTCTGATAACAAGACAACAATAAAATACGAGAAGAACGTCAAGATACGGTAATGACTGAGGGGGGAGGGGGGGGAAAAACCTGCCTCTACCTTTTTATGTGATTTAACAAGAATCCCCCTCCCCTAATGAGTCAGAAATTAAGGACTTAAGCTGTGGATTTAAGGCTGTGTGGAGATAAACTTTCGATCCAAAGCAATGTTTCAAGATGAAGCTGGAAAGCTAAGAGTTTTGGAGTGACGTAGTCAGGAAAAAATGCCGTTCGCCATTTTGTGAGGCATTGTGGGAGCTCTTGGGTCTGGGAGGAGAAAGAGAGAAATAGAGTTGTTTACATATCGTGAATCAACTCCTCGGTGGGACTTAAGAGCGACAAATGCCAAAATTTACGATGGATAAAGTGATGTTATCTACGAAGGAGATATATGGAAACCATCTGGACTCAGTGAAGGAACGGGAAATCCACACAGGATTATTACACTTGCTATCGGCTTAAGGAGACTAACAGAAGAGATCGTAAAGGAAAAAGAGAAATTATACGAACAAGATATGATGTGGCAACACCAAGATAAGACTGGATAGAATTATGAACTTTGTTTGGACTGATTGGGACTGATTTGGACATTAACGCAGTAATAAGAAGATGATCTGAATTCCCCTTTGGATCTTGAAGTATGGGTTCCCCCAACAAAATTTAAAAATTTGGCTTTGTAATTCGGAATTTATATGATGTGATTTAATTTGATGTGATTGGCCAGTTAATAAAAATTATTTTAAAAAATAAATAAATAAATAAAAATAAACAACTACCCGTGAGTAGAACGGAAAATTGGATCTTTAAATTCATTAATTTGGCATCGAAGCGGGAAGGTTTTAAACAGGAAGTCCGCCTTCCTCTTTTGTAAATAGATTGAAGCAAAGGTGTTGCAAGTTAAAGCCTTGGAAAGTATTTTGTAAAGGATTAAATCTCCATCGGTTAAAACTGTTAAAAACCCCCCTTGGAAGCAGGAGAAGAGGGGGAAAATTTTGGACTTAGTGAGCCTGCAGGAGAGAGTGAAAAATTAAATTACCACTGCTCTGAACCTGGAAAAGGGCTGCCAGCAGAATTAACGTTTTGGGAGAGTTCATTGACTGTGAACGGATAGCATGTTGACAGATGGCTAAATAAGAGAAATATATTGTTTCCATTGTCCTCTTCTGCGTTCAAAAAGGAGGGAAAGTAATTGAAAATTGAAACTAACTTTATATTTTAAAATGCGCATGAAAGGATCAATACAAGTGGAGACTGTTTCCCTCTAGAGGGAGCTTTTGAAACTGTTACAAGAGTAGGTTTTTTCCAGCTGCAAGATAAGAGCTGTGAGAATCAGAGATTGACCTTGGACTTTAAGAATGTTGACAGAAGGAGCTTTAGTGACTGTTTTATGTAAGATAAGCTACTCGCTGGAACAGCTTCACAAAAAGACGGATGTTATGAATTCCAAACTTGAGAACTTGGAACAAAAAGTGATAAATTTGGGACAAAAAGTGACCATTAATACAGAAATTGCTCAGGATTTGATACAGGAAACTACTTTGACAGGACAAACTGGGGAGAAGAAGGAGAAAGTTGTGGTTGTTGAACCTAAAGTAATACAAGTGGAAGCCCCAGCCTTTCAGAGGCAAATCGAGGACTATAAGTGGAGGCCTCTTATGAATGAATATAGAGAAAGTCAGAATTTGAAAATTGGAGCCCTGCCTGCACTGGAGAAGGAAGGTTGGATAGACTCTTTCATGCAGGGATTTATTGACCTTTGGGTTCTGAATCTGGGTCAGGAGGTGATTGGAGTTGTGGGGGTCTTTGGATCTGGAGGAGTCTTGAAACATGATTTGAGATATTGTATGGACCTTGGTTCTAGCTGTGGAGAGTTGACTGACCTGTTGAGAGGGAATGGGGGCATGGCTGGGTTGGGGCCTCCCCGAGACTTGCTCTTCAGCATTTTCAGCATCAAAGAATATGAAGAAGAATTGCAGAAGGGACTTGGAAAAGATTTAAGAGCCTTGGACAGAAGATCTCCAGGTTGATGAACTATATGGAATGGACGGAAATGATTGGCAGAATCCGAGACCAGGGAGAAGAGATGGTGGTAGAAGATTGGGAAAGTCTAAAGTTTGTACATAGAAATATTGTAAAATTAATGAGTGTTTGAAAATTGTTGGAATGAAACTTTATGGCTTTAGCAGAAATGCTATAAGGAGTTAAGTATAAATAAGTATTTTAGTATTAATGGAAAATAAGGTGTAATGGGGTTTGGGGTTGCTTGTGCGTAAGGGACAAACTGCTCCAAGCTAAGTAGTTTGGTTAAAACTTTCCCCTGGCTGGACAGTCAGTATTCCGTGACTGTCTCAATCACTGGCAGAATCCGTCAGTGGGCGTTTCCTGAATTTCCTCCAACATAAGAGTTCTTTGACACCAAGTCTCCGTCTAGCTTCCCTGTGTGGAAGCTTTCTGCGCAGAGTGGGCGTCCCAAGGGGAGGTCCTGTGCTCTCCCCGCTGGTCTCGCTGGAACCGTCCCTGAGCCGTCCCTCCGAAGTTTCCTCCGCCTCCCTTTCTTCTCTGGTGTCACGTCTATTTCCTTCCCCATCAGGAGCTCTCCCTCTCTCCTTGCTGGTTCCCTCTCCAGCGTCATCGGGGAGCCTTAACACCCCCCTTGGCTCTGATGGCAGTTCCGTGACATAAGGTTAAAAATATGTTAAGACATTCATAATGATAAAGATAGAGAAAGATGGAAAGGATTTGCTGAAACAAGTAACAGAAGTGGAATACGAAAAGGGAGGTGAGAGGAAGTCGATGAAATAAGGGAATGAAAGATAGACTAATGAGATGGTATGCTATATGTTTTTTAAATTCTTGTTGTTTTGTTTTGTTTAATTTAGTGTTAAGGTTGTGTTTTGTATTGTTTATTGTATTGTTTCTTCTTTTGTTCTTTTTTCTTGTCTGCCGTAAGTTTGAAAAGTAATAAAGATTATTTTTTAAAAAAAAGACAAGTGTCAACCAACAGGAGAGCCCTGTTGGTTCAGACCAAAGGTCCATCTCTAGTCCAGAATTTGTAAGAACCTAAAGATGAGCCAGAGTGGTTTGATAGCCAGACCTTCTTTCTGATTACCACACAATTATCTTCCATCAGTGGAGAACCAACAGGAAGACAGCCAATCTGCCATTTCCTTCTCCGGAAGTCCAGTATCCTGTTCTCACAGTGGCCAACAAGATGCCTGTGGAGAACCTTCAAGAAGGAAGAAGAAGATAAGAAGAGTTTGGATTTGATATCCCACTTTATCACTACCCTAAGGAGTCTCAAAGTGGCTAACATTCTCCTTTCCCTTCCTCCCCCACAACAAACACTCTGTGAGGTGAGTGGGGCTGAGAGACTTCAAAGAAGTATGACTAGCCCAAGGTCACCCAGCAGATGCATGTGGAGGAGCGGAGACGTGAACCCGGTTCACCAGATTATGAGTCTACCGCTCTTAACCACTACACCACACTGACAATAAAGCATTGTCCTTTATTCAAGGATGTACATTCCAGTTGAGCCAGGTGAGCATCACACTTGGACCCACCAGGAGATAAGCCTAATGCCACCCCAGAATGGCACATTCCCCTTGGCATGGATAAAATTGTCCCAAAGCATTTGCACAAGTGGCTAACACAGCCTCTGTGGAGTTCAGATTCCCAGTGGCAAACTTATTGCCAGGCATATGAAAATAGGCCCATGAAGTATAGCACCCAAGACATTAGATGTCTTAGCTAGATTTCAAAGATAATGCTGTTTTCTAGAAAGGGTGTGAAAAGGGCCCTTTCATCTCTTCATTTTTAAAATTTATTTCATTTAAGGAGAGAGACTATTGCATAGTGGTAGGGCACATGCTTCTTATGCAGGATGCTCAAGGTTCAATTCCTGGAGTCCTGGAGTATAAAGGGACCGTGTAGCGAGGGAAGAGAATTTTGTTTGGTTCACGTTTTTAACTAAATTGTCGTAATTTGTGTCTCCTGGAAGAAGAAGAGTTTGGATTTGATATCCCGCTTTATCACTACCCTAAGGAGTTTCAAAGCAGCTAACAATCTCCTTTCCCTTCCTCCCCCACAACAAACACTCTGTGAGGTAAGTGGGGCTGAGAGACTTCAAAGAAGTGTGACTGGCCCAAGGTCACCCAGCAGCTGCATGTGGAGGAGCGGGGAAGCGAACCCGGTTCACCAGATTACGAGTCCACCACTCTTAACCACTACACCACACTGGACCAATACATATAACAGAACATATTTACACTATGGATTTTGCACATCTCCAAATTTTACAATACAGCTCTCTCTCTCTCTCTCTCTCTCTCTCTCTCTCTCTATATATATATATATAAAACCCAAACCCAAAAATGTTGAAAAATCATATTTTAAGATAAAATACATTTAAAATGCAGACAGTGAGATAAAATATTATTTAAATATGTGTTTGCGCATTTAAATATACATTTTCATATGGATTTTTAAAAATATTTTAAAAAGCTGTTTGGTGCCAAAACGAGGCAGAAAGGATTTATAAATCAACACATGTGAAACTGACGTGGATCAGGGCACACATGAAATTGGCACAGGTCAAAGGTAGACCAATCCCTCCAGGTAGTGGGGTGGGTGAGGAGATTAGAGACACTGAAAATCCAGCAGACAAATCGGGCCTTAGTGGACAAATAGCCTGGCAGCTATCAGGCAGCTTCTGGTGTTTGCCTGACATCAGCCACTTTCTCTTCCCTCTGCAATTTCTGCCAAGATGCTGCTAGGAGATATGAGTTTCTTATGCCGTGCGACCTCCTTTAGTTAACCGCAAACTGAATCATGCCGTACAGTTCGGCTGAGTAATAAAATATAATCTGATTGGGAGGAGGTATTGGAGTGGGCCACATCATTACACGTCCCTTTTTTTAACCCACTTTAACAAGTTGCTCCCGAGAAGTTATTTATTCTAGCTGTCAACATCCTGTTGTTGAGATGATGGCGATCAAATCTCTTTTAGATCCTAATCTTATTCTTCACATCCCCCTGCCTGAACTATTTGAAAGGCTCATATTGCCCCATATCTCTTTTCTTGTCAGCAAAGTGATTTGTTTGACATTGATCATTTGTTCCAAAGCCTTAGTGGTGTTGGGTTAAAAATAAATTTTAAAAAAATTCAACAATTATTTTCATGAAATGAATACAAAACAACCAGGAAACAGTTGTGAATCATAGAGCTGTGTAATACATGAATAGCAGGAAGGCTAAACACATTCTGGAGCTGCCCCAAATATATATATATAGCAAAAAGAAACATATATATCACAATTTTCTATTCCCAACATGCTCAGTGTAGTATGGAGGATGAGAAGTGTTGCGACCCAAATCTCTCTGACTATCAGCTGGTCTGGGGCAAATGAGACATAAAGTTAAGTTTGTCATTAGCAACTATGCCTGCTTCCTTTCAAATTTAAATGAATTATAGGCAAACAGGGGGATCATTTTCATTGGAACCACAACACGTGGGGAGGGGCAGTTTAACTCTTCCCCTTCCCACAGGTCCAGTGAAAATCACTCCCCTTCCTATTTCCTACTAGTCCCCGAGGCAACGAAAGCTTCCATTAGTGCCAAATAGAAACTTTCCTTCTATAGCTAACAGCGGCTTTGGCGAAAGTTGGAGAGAGGCATTTGGCGGAGCATAGAGAACCATGGCAGGGAAGGAAAGGGTTAAATCTCCCCCTCCCCATGCACTGTGATCCCTGTGAAAATCACCCCAAGCCTCCTATTAATTTAAAACACACACACACACACACACACACACACACACACACGGTGAGATGCAATTACGAATGACACATATCGTATCACAAACAGCACATCTTTGTTTAGTCTTGAAAAGTAAGTTAGGTTGATAGAAGAGATTTGCCAAAGGCTCTCTGCGATGGTTTTAATTAGGCCTGTCACCAGATTAACGGGTTCTCACACTGCACTCCAAACCTTGGATGGGCAACAACGGGTTTAAAGAGAGCAGCAGGGCTTTCACCACATCCACAGCCCTGCCACTCATGCCAGCCACAGTGGCAGACTTTGGGCTTTGAAATTTTGAAGGTGCACTGTGGGACGGCAAAATCTGGTGGCCCCCTGCCTCCCACCTCCCATTGTCTGTCATTATCGCAGCACCCACTGCACAATGCCCCTCTTGGCTTGACACCCAGTGCAGGCAAACTAGTCAGGCTCCCCTAAATCTGCCTCTGCCAGCTGGGTCGGAAGGCAGTGGGGGGTGGCAAGCAAATTACTGTGCTAACCTGGAACTGGTGTACCAACCAATGTCAAATGACAGCAGTGAGGCTGGCTCAGGATCCAGCAGATCCCAGGTCAGCTCAGTCCCACCTCGCTTCTGGAATGCCCTATTAGGGGGCTTTTTGTTGGGGCTGCTACGATTGGTGGGGACCCCATGCTGCAGGCAGAATGAGGAGATCTGTGCTGTTGTAGGTCCAGCAGAAAGTGGGTTTGAATTGCAGTCTTAGTCTATTAATCATAGGCTTCTTGACCAAGTAACCATTACAGTTGCATGAATTTGCATGTAAAAATGATAGTTATGAAGCAAGAAGCATATTTCTTTGTTTTTATAGGCTGTCTGCACGTTGCTGGGAGAGTCATCTCAGAAGTATTCTTCCTGTATTGGAATGCCACATGCTGCACTGAAAATTATATACGAATGTAGTGTGAATTATTCAGGGGCAAACCAAGCTTTCCCCCCACTCCTCCCTCCTACTCAGGTGTCAGCACGAGCATTAGGGGTGCCAACTTGAATAAAATATTGGGGGAGGGGCAGCTAAGCCCCATCCTGTATGATCGATCATAAGACACAGCACACACACACCATTTGAATGGCAATGCTCATCAATTTTGTGGGGACCCAGCCCCCTCAAATATTTTATTGGGTGGGGCGAAGGGACCCTGGCCCCTAGGAGTTAGCTTTTATGTGTGGCATCCTCAGACACCTGCCTTGAGCCCCTTTTTAAAAAAAGGGTCTGGGTGCCACCACATTAATTTTCCCTCAGTGTCCCTGACACAACTTTGCCAGGGGCATTATGGGAAATTTAAGTGGTGGCTTCTAGCCACTTGCCACTGATTGAGAACACTTTTTCTTCTTGTCACCACCAGGTAAGCCCATCAGAACCCACTGATGTAGGAGGAGGCCCACCTAATTCATTTTGCCAAAGGCCCCGTCAAACTGGAAAGCTTCCTTGCTTATACCTCAGGTTAAGTACTTAATTCATTCCGGAAGTCCGTACTTAACCTGAAACTGTTCTTAACCTGAAGCACCACTTTAGCTAATGGGGCCTCCTGCTGCTGCCGTGCCGCTGGAGCACGATTTCTGTTCTCATCCTGAAGCAAAGTTCTTAACTTGAAGCACTATTTCTGGGTTAGCGGAGTCTGTAACCTGAAGCGTATGTAACCTGAAGCGTATGTAACCCGAGGTACCACTATACTTGACTCTGGTGGTTTGCGTCCAAAGAAGATGGACATTCTCAGTAGCCCAGTGGCTAAGAGCGTAGTCTAGTTTCTATGAGGTTCTGGGATTATGGGCTCAAGTCAGTGGCCTTAGGCAAATCCTCTCCAGGCTTCCCATCTACGATGTGGGGCTATTAACACCAACCTCTCTCACCAGTTTGTTGTAAGGGAATGCATGCAGAACCACCATCAACACCCCACCAAGTGTTGAGAAAAGGGTGAGCACTATTATGCATGGCAATAAAAGATATTTTGAAAGCAGAGTACCAAGCTCTTTTATAGACTCTTTTTTCCCCCTTCCAGGAAACTGACAACTTGCACAAATGAGTGTCGTTTTCTTCAGTTTCTGAAACAAACCTGAGTGTGACAGCTGCATTTCTTCCTGTAAGCTCCATTTGTCAATGTATTGCACTTACTCATTTTTCTGCTTCTGCTGTTCTGCTGTGTGCTCCCTCCCTGCAGACGCATACAGCACCTCCCCTTTTGTTTCTTGTTATGCTGATTCAATGCTTTTATTCTGAGATCTCATATTTTACAGATTGACACTACTGAAAAGCAAAATCTCTGCTTTCCTGGTCTGCTAATGCCTGTTATTCCTGGCCTCCGTCTGTCCTTCTGATATCCACTCTATTCCCATATTCTCTCCTGCTCATTAAAGGAAAAGGGGCCATGTTTGGGGATATTAATTCCTTTCTCGGCCATTAGGAATTGAGACTGGCAAATTCCTTTTCAGGACCATTTATAGCTTCGTGCCATAGTCTGCATTGTTGAATATTGCAGCTATTGAATGCAGCCTTCCCTTAAAGCTGCAAGGCACAGCTTCTTTAGCGGCTTTGTGAACTTTTGGGATTCTGCGTGGTTTGTCCACCCTTTGTACAAATGCTACAAAACAGTTCATTCCCAGCCTAATAATAAGAGTGCACCACTTTCCTTTCCATTAGGCTATTTTTAAATCATCATGATGAACATGGGTAGGCAAACTAAGGCCTGGGGGCTGGATCTGGCCCAATCGCCTTCTAAATCTGGCCAGCGGATGGTCCAGGAATCAGCATGTCTTTACATGAGTAGAATGTGTCCTTTTATTTAAAATGCATCTCTGGGTTATTTGTGGGACATAGGAATTCGTTCATTTCCCCCCAAAAAATATAGTCTGGCCCCCCACAAAGTATGAGGGACAGTGGACCGGCCCCCTGCTGAAAAAGTCTGCTGACCCCTGATCATGAATGTGAGGGAGTGGCAGGGCTCTGAAGAGTGAGGAGGCAGGGGGCCAGGAGAGTGACCCAGGAGAGAGGACCAGTGATCTATGGGGTTTAGTGACACCTGCAAGGCGTCAGGACAGGAAGAGGAGGAAGGGGCAGGGCAGCCCAAGATGGATGGAAGTGCACAGGAGGTGGCTGAGGAGGAAGAGACTCTTCAGGCAAGGGATGGGCTAGTAGACCCTGCTGTCTCCTGGAAGAAGGAAGAGCAGCAACAGCTTCTGCATGGGCAGACCCTCAGGTTGCACATGTGTGCGTCATCAGATGAATGTAATAAGCTTGGGGTGTGTGGTTTCCTCTGTTGCTGCAACTGCTCCTCAGAGCACAAATCTGGGGTCAGCAAACTTTTTCAGCAGGGGGCCGGTCCACTGTCCCTCAGACCTTGTGGGGGGCCGGACTATATTTTGGGGGAAAGAATGAACGAATTCCTATGCCCCACAAATAACCCAGAGATACATTTTAAATAAAAGCACACATTCTACTTATGTAAAAACACCAGGCAGGCCCCACAAATAATCCAGAGATGCATTTTAAATAAAAGGACACATTCTACTCATGTAAAGACACGCTGATTCCCAGACCATCTGCGGGCTGGATTGAGAAGGCAACTGGGCCGCATCCGGCCCCTGGGCCTTAGTTTGCCTACCCATGGCCTAGAGGCTAAAGCTTGTATGCGTGTGTATCTAGAGCACTATTAGAGCTGTGCTCCTGTAAGTGCTTCTTTGTCAGTAAAGGCTTAACTTGGCTGGGGGTTGGGGCCAGGACCATGCATAAAACTAAACAATTCTAGAAACAAACAGCTGAAACTGCATTAAGGCCAACCATGTTGAACTAGATGATAAGTGAAATGCAGGACTGTATTTCCCTACCTTTAACTTTACACACACACACACACACACAGAGAGAGAGAGAGAGAGAGAGAGAGAGAGAGAGAGAGCGCGCGCAAATAGCTGCTGTGGTACCGCAGTGGATGCAAAGGGGCTTCACCCTTTCTCTCTTAGTTTTCCTTACAGAAAAACACTGCCCTCTATCATTGAGCTGCTGTTTGCCCAGAAGGGAAGCAGCAATTTGGGCTCACAGCAATTTTCTATCTCGGGCAAATAGCAGCCTGAGGGGGTTATGGGAGGGAGGGTCGAGTGGGAAAACAGCACAGCCAAAAGGCTTAATTCCTTTCCCCCTGTACAGCAGTCCCAATCTGCATTGATGCCTCCCATCACAGCTATTTACTGTTTTGAAATAAAAATATACAAATGCATTCACATAAGACATATGGATCAGGCCAACTGCTCATCGAATTCAACATCCTCTTCTCTCAGTGGCCAACCAGATGTCTGTGGGAAACCAGAAAACTGGTCATAAGCACAGCAACATCTGGCCTATTTTGGCCTTGGAAGTTGAAGTTTGGGGGACTGTATCATGAAAAGGAAAATCAGACAGAGGGTGTTTGAGTAAATGCTGCCACATGAATCTTCAAGTGTGTATGAGTGAGGGAGTATTTATGGTCTTAATGAAACTGAGGTAACTTTCTGAGGAAAAAACAAATGCCTAGAACCAGAGCGCTTTTGAGTCCCGCTGATTCCTACAGGGCAGACTTCAGAATGTGATCAACACTCCCTTTGACATCTTTAGTTTTTAGAAGCCCTAACTTTGGCTGGTTCATGCCTTCAGTATTTTTCTCCCTACACTACATATAAAAAAGCGTGTGAACAATGCATTTATTTGGCTCTTGCAATTCTTTAAATGTGTGCTTAAAAGTCTTGGAGGCACACGGATATAATTGGCTGAAATTCCACTAAAGAAAGCATCAATATACCTAGTGATGATCCTCTTAGATACTTATGCAAAACAAACAAGAGGCTTATTTAATGTAGTCACCGCTGTTCCCCCTATATCTTTTGATCGATTGCTTTGTGGTCACGTTCATTAGACAGTCTAATTTGAACCACAATTAGATTTTATCTTTTTAAAAGATAAAGCAGATTCCCAAGTCATTAATTAAAAGACCTGACTCAAGTAGGCCGCAAGATGGATGTTACGCTCTTCCACTGATGACCCAGCTCAGCAAAACAGAACACTTTAGCTTTGAGAAGCAAATACTCTCAAACTAATTGAATGCAAACTTTTGCTGTGCACTAGGAAGGAGAAAATCCTCTCCAAAACATTCACAAACCTACACCTTTTGGTCCTGTTGCAATCCACCTGTACGACTTGCTGGACTCTATTGTATGTTGAGACAGACTGGATTCAAAAACAGAGAGACATTGGGGCTTTAAACATTATCTGAAGTGCCACCGCTGAAATGCATGTGTGGCTTCTGCATTCAGCCTGCAAAACTTTTTAGCATGGAGGAAAGGCACAGATGGCAGATGTTGAATATGCCCTGATTCTGGCCCATGATAGCTTTGCCACAAAGCTTCATGCCCTGGTAACCTCATGTCTTGACTACTGTAATACAGTCTACGTGGGGCTTCCCTTGAAGTTGGTTTGGAAATTGTAGCTGTTGCAGAATGCTGCTGAGAGGTGCTCCTGCATGCATCCATTTAACATTTGTTCTATGGGATCTGTGCTGGCTGGCTGCCTATATGTTGCCAGCCACAATTTTATGTTTTTAGTTACAAAGCCCTGAGCAACCTGAGACTGATGTATATTATTATTATTATTATTACTTATTAAATTTATTTGGTGCTTTCTTGCCACGTCAACTCAAAGCGATTTACAATATGTTAAGTAAAACTCCCCAAAACAAACATAATAAAACTTCTTTTAAAACCCCTACATTAAAACATCCCACCCACAGGGAAAAGCTGTAGATAGTTAAAAGCATGGTTAAAAAGGAATGTTTTTTGCCTGGCACCTGAAAATATCAAATCAAAACTTTATTGCGGTCCAAAACAATTTCAAAACTAGATACAGTTAAAACGACCAGACAGACAGAGGAAAGAAACCAAGGCAGTCATTTTGTATTTTTCTAGGGCATAGTGGTCTTTGTTTCTTATAACCTCCAAAAGAAACATTGCTGTGGCCAGTGTAATGTCATTTGACCTGCCTTCCAAAAGATATTTAATATGGGAGGCTTCAGATTTTCCCGGCAAATTTGCCTGTAAGGGTTTGATCAGTTGATCCCTTGCTTGCTCATATTGCCCACAATGCAATAGGATATGCTTCATACAATCGACGTCCTGGGAACATAAACAAAGCCTATTCTGATAGGGAATGTAATGATGATGTTAGGTGAGCCACCACTGTCCTCTGGAGGGGGGCACTCAAAGAAGGACCCCAGATGACAATCTCAGAGTCCGGGTTGGTTCATATGGGGAGAGACAGAGTCCTTGAGGTACTGAGGCCCTGGGCTATTTAAGGCTTTATAGGTCAAAACCAGCACTTTGAATTGGAAACAGTTCGCAAGCAGTTCACAGAGAGCAACAGGCCTGTGGCATAGTATTGTCTGAGCGCTTCCATGCATGGCCTGCCAGGCTCCAAATACAGGGGAGGGTGGCACCAGGAAACAGGAAGCACTTAAGGTTTCCCCCCCCTCTAGGTGACCCTCAATTCCCTTTATAGACCAATACAGCGCCGGAGATGGGAAAGTGTAGAGGGCTAGTAACTGTCCCACTTAAACATTTCATTTCATTATGCAGTCATGTGTTTTGTTGTGTTTAAGACACTTATTGGCAACCATCCTGGGATTCCCTGTAATGAAGGCTGGTCTATAAATAAATTGGGTTAATAATTTAGTTATTAATGTGGGTTTATGATGAATAAATAATAGTTCGGATTCTCCTTTAGGTGTTACAGGAAGCTCTGCTGGCAGAATGAAAGAACGATGCCCCATTCAGCTGACAGCACTCCTGCAATAATGTCCAAAGCTGTTCTTT
The DNA here is from genome assembly GCF_951804945.1 of Podarcis cretensis. Classification (NCBI taxonomy): domain Eukaryota; kingdom Metazoa; phylum Chordata; class Lepidosauria; order Squamata; family Lacertidae; genus Podarcis; species Podarcis cretensis. The sequence continues at coordinate 25,692,113 of NC_137181.1, forward strand.
TCTAGTTTAATACAGCCGTGCTGACTGGCGTCTATTTATCACAGGAGTGGGGAACTGCATCCAGTCAGCAGCCTGGATCTTTATCTCTCCCACCCTGCAACATATCAAGTGTGAGAGGTGAGTGGGTGGGTCAGTGTCCTGTCAATCACCTGATGTCACAATGATGTCAGGTTACCCTTTCCCCCTTTGTCAAACCGGATCGGCAGTTCCTGCAAAACTCACTTACGGCTGAGCTTCATCCTTACCTACCCCACACTGCAGGTATGGGGCAAAACCAACTGTGTTTCATTTAGATAGTTTCAGTCAGATATTTTTCTTAGCGGGATATAACCTGTTCACACCTGAAGTTCTTTTTGAGAAGTATCATTTCTCATTTACGAAGCTTAATTTTCCACGCTTCCTAGCAGTTCGAAAGCATGCCAGTGCAAGTAGATAAATAGGTACCACTGCGGCGGGAAGGTAAATGGCATTTCCATGTGCTCTGGTTTCCATCACAGTATCCTGTTGTGCCAGAAGCGGTTTAGTCATGCTGGCCACACGACCAGGAAAGCTGTTTGTGTACAAACACCGGCTCCCTCGGCCTGAAAGCCGAGATGAGCGCTGCAACCCCAGAGTCACCTTTGACTGGATTTAACTGTCCAGGGGTCCTTTACCCCTTTTTTACCGTTTTACGATGCTCACAACAGTCATAGAAACACTTCCCTGTGAGAGAATGAGGTGATACTGTGCTCATCCCAATATATCCCAACTAAAAAACCAACAACTATATATGAATCAGCTGAAGGTTTGGCATCCATTGAGCAGGAGCGTAAAAGCTCCTTTGTAGAGCACTTGCTTTTCATGCAGACGGTGCCAAGTTCAATGCCCCTTACCTGAAACTGCTACCAATCCATGTTGAGAATATGGTACTAGATGGATCCGTGATGTGACTCATTATGAAGCAGCGCAGTATAAGAACAGGCTGCAATATGGATACTTTCAACCTGGAGAATCCAGCTGTTTTGTTCTTGAACTGCTCCCCCTCTCCCCCAATACAACACTAGAATCTACCTTCATCTGGTGTCTTTTCAGATTCCTTTCCTTCTCCATCAATTTGAAATAACGAGGCGTCTCTCCGGAAACTTAAATGCTAAAGAAAGGCTGCCTGTCGCCACCGGGGAAGAGCAGATATTGTCGCGTTATCCATTCCCGCAGTAGCCACAGATGCTTGCACAGCTGCAACAGATCTAATGCAGACATGGGCAATGTGATTGTTGATCCCTCATAGAATGTGTACCGTATAGACAATGGAAATACACGTGAGAATCTATCTGCTTTCCATTCAGTTTCATTAAAACTATGGCATAGGCATTAACTGATATTAATCTGTGCAATTAACAGCACTACAAGCAGGAAGGGAAGTGGAAGAGAAAGGAGTTTCCCTCTCTCTCAAATTAGCATTTGGCCTCTCACAGAGGCTTCTGTTTATTTATTTATAGAAGTATTTGCACACTTTACATAAAGGTATTTACATATCAGGGACGCAGGTGGCGCTGTGGGTTAAAGCCTCAGCGCCTAGGGCTTGCCAATCGAAAGGTCGGCGGTTCGAATCCCTGCGGCGGGGTGCGCTCCCGCTGCTCGGTCCCAGCGCCTGCCAACCTAGCAGTTCGAAAGCACCTCCGGGTGCAAGTAGATAAATAGGGACCGCTTACCAGCGGGAAGGTAAACGGCGTTTCCGTGTGCGGCTCTGGCTCTGGCTCTGGCCAGAGCAGCAATGTCACGCTGGCCACGTGACCCGGAAGTGTCTCCGGACAGCGCTGGCCCCTGGCCTCTTAAGTGAGATGGGCGCACAACCCCAGAGTCTGTCAAGACTGGCCCGTACGGGCAGGGGTACCTTTACCTTTACCTTATTTACATATCAGAGTGGTGCGCGGCAACAGAAAAAACATTATTTAATAAAATAAACATTAAAAGCAGGACAGAATCATGAAAACTACTGACTACCAGGTCTGCCCTAATGCCAGGAAGTTGCAGGAGTCAGGAGAATGTCAACGGCTGTGTTTATGTCAACACGACAGCAACTCAACCTAGCAGCTTGGACTTGCTACCCAAGCAAGGCGAGGGGTTGAACTCATTCCCCCTGAGCTATGGAGGTACATACACCCAGAGATGGGAGAGGACTTAATAAGTAACAACAACAACAGCAACAGCAACAGCAACAACAACAACAACAACAACAACAACAACATTTATACCCCCCCATCTGGTTGGGTTTCCTCAGCCACTCTGGGTGGCTTCCAACAAAATATTAAAATACAGTAGTCTGTCAAACATTAAAAGCTTCCCTAAACAGGGCTGCCTTCAGATGTCTTCTAAAAGTCTGGTAGTCGTTGTTCTCTTTGACATCTGATGGGAGGGCGTTCCACAGGGTGGGCGCCACTATCGAGAAGGCCCTCTGCTTGGTTCCCTGTAACTTTACTTCTCACAGTGAGGGAACCTCCAGAAGGCCCTTGGAGCTGGACCTCAGTGTCCAGGCTGAGTGATGGGGGTGGAAACGCTCCTTCAGGTATACTGGGCTGAGGCTGTTTAGGGCTTTAAAGGTCAGCACCAACACTTTGAATTGTGCTTGGAAACATACTCGGAGCAAATGTAGGTCTTTCAGGACCAGTGTTATAGGGTCTCGGTGGCCACTCCCAGTCACCAGTCTAGCTGCCACATTCTGGATTAGTTGTAGCTTTCGGGTCACCTTCAAAGGTAGCCCCACATGCACAGCATGCACCACTCTGGTGAGACATTCTGCAGGCAGATAGGGTCTCAGCCTGCGTACCAGACGGAGCTGGTAAACAGCTGCCCTGGACACAGAATTGACCTGTGCCTCCATGGACAGCTGCAAGTCCAAAATGACTCCCAGGCTGTGCACCTGGTCCTTCAGGGGCACAATTACCCCATTCAGGACGAGGAAGTCCTCCATACCTGCCTGCCTCCTGTCCCCCCAAAACAGTACTTCTGTCTTATCATGATTCAACCTCAATCTGTTAGCTGCCACGCATCAGTTAGCTGCCACCGCCTCCAGACACTCACACAGGCACTTTGAATTACAGGGCAGACATGTCCCTTAAGAGACAGGCCATTCACACTACATCCATGAGTAGGGGAGTCTCCCTGCTGCGAAGGCCGTCCACTTTTCAACTTATGGGACACTGATGCGGTGAAGGGGGCCAGAGAGGATGCCCCCCTGCTTTCCTTGTGAGAATTAAGAGTCTTGCGAGTAAAATAAACACCCAAAACAGAGCTTGTGAAGAAGCAGAGATTGGTAGCAGTTTAAGCTGAGCTGGCATTTGTCTCCTTACCACCATTGAGCGTTGCTATCTGCTTGCTGATCAGACAGATGTACTCCTGCCAATTGATCATTTTTAACATTGGATTTGGAACAAGAAGTTGCCCTATTTAGAGAGAGAGATAGAGAGCACAAACAAACAAACAAACAAATATACATTAGACCGACCAGTTTGCATTAGTGTGAGAGTAAGCAACTCCAATGTGTTTCTATTTATCATCATTTGCTGTAATTGGAAACCATTCATTTCCTTCATCAGCTGATTCCTTTCCATTATTTCTTCTCAAAGAGGACTGCAATCAGCATTAATTAGTGGGAATTTTGCTTGCCTGGAAGCTTTTATAAAAGAGATTGGGGGATGGGGGATGGGGACGGATGACCATCATTGGGTATGCACACTATAGAGGTAGTGTTTGCTTCCACAGTTATAACCCTTTTGCCTTTTAAAATGGTTCATTATCCTTATTGATACAAGGAGGGAGGGCCTACGTTTTGTACTATAAAAAACCCGGAAGGCATCTAAGTATAGGATTTCAAACATCTGCTTCTGGATCCCTAGATACATTCTCTCATATTGTGATGGGAAAGGACCAAACCATCACTCTTATTATCTGTCCTGCAGTGGGTTTTAAGGGCACCCATCAAACCTACTATGGGTTTTGGAATGTTGTTTATTTGCTACTTATTTTGCATTATGGTTCCTGACATCAAGAAGCAGGTTTTCATCTGTATTTGGATACCATCTGGACTTCATTTGGAATCAAATGTAATGCTTAGCATTTGGGCCATTCTCACCCCTCAAAATCAGGTCTACATGCAGATCACACAAATCTCAGCATGTGCATCTGTACAGTTACCTTCAGGGGGAGTGTCTCAATCCAGCCCACAAGCCACTTATATACGAAGTGAGTGTGCAAAGGAGGGGAAATCATGGCTGAGACTTGCTACAGTGGTGCAGACGAATGCCTCGCAAGACGAAAAACCCGCTAGACGAAAGGGTTTTCAGTTTTGGAGGTGCTTCGCAAGACGAATTTCCCTATGGGCTTGCTTCGCAAGACGAAAATGTCTTGCGAGTTTTTCCGACTTTTTTTCCCTTTCCCCCCCTTTTTCTAAGCCGCTTATCCGCTTATCCGCTAAGCCGCTAAAAGCCGCTAAGCCGCTAATAGCGCTAATCCGCTAAGACCCTAATGGGCTTGCTTCGCAAGACGAAAAAACCGCTAGACGAAGAGACTTGCGGAACGGATTCTTTTCGTCTTGCGAGGCACCACTGTATATGGATGGGGTGTCTAAATTATGGGTAGGCAAACAAAGGCAATCGCCTTCTCAATCCAGCCCACGGACGGTCTGAGAATCAGCATGTTTTTACATGAGTAGAATGTGTGCTTTTATTTAAAATGCATCTCTGGGTTATTTGTGGGGCCTGCCTGGTGTTTTTACATGAGTAGAATGTGTGCTTTTATTTAAAATGCATCTCTGGGTTATTTGTGGGGCATAGGAATTTGTTCATCTTTTTTCCCCAAGATGTAATCCGGCCCCCCACAAGGTCTGAGGGACAGTGGACCGGCCCCCTGCTGAAAAAGTTTGCTGACCCCTGGTAAATTTACACTAGGGTGGAGGAGCCCAAAGGGAAAGAAGGATGAGAGAGGGGGAACCAAAAGGGGTGGAGAGATGAAATAGTGGCAGGGAATTATTTTGTTTGATCAAAAGTGAAAAATGTAAGAACATGAGTCCAACAGGGCTCAAGCACAAGAGCACTCTCCCCTCCCATGTTTTCCTGCAACTGATGATCTACCCCTCTCTCAGCAGCCCACCAGGTTTGGAGGAGGAAGGAGGGAGGTGGCAGGAGAGAGGGAGAATGAGAAAGAGACAAAGGGGGGAAATGGAAAGACAAAGGAGTGGCCCATCCACCTTCGTTATGGCCCACGGCTGAAGTGCATCCTCCAACAGATTACCTCCAAGGGAATGTGGCTCTCAGCAGAAACTTTCCTCACCCTTGTGTTACAGGATCCATTAAAATAACAACAGCAACACAAAACGATTGGACTTGTTGTCTTCCCAGCCGGCACAATGTCGCCCTCCAAGCAACACAATGTGATCTTCCCCAGGGGGACTGTAAGAAATATTTCTAGGGCCTTAGACATGGTTAGGCGTGACCTTCTTTTTAAAACGGTCTTTCCTGACATCTTCTCTTACATGTGCTTGTTTCAGATCTGAGGAATGAGCTGCATTGATCCTAGTTCTGGAGATCAGTCAGAGTAGTAAACAACAAGGCTCAGTGATTTATGACCAGGCCGACTGATAGTACCTTAGAGATGCCTAACCACCTTCAGCTTAAGAGCTGGCTTCAGGAATATGGAACTTAAACATTTCAGGTAGCGTTCCTTCAAGCCACTCACATCTGCAAAGTGAGAAAAGATTTCAGGCAGATCAATAAGAAAGGACTCTGATAGCTAACCAGCCACCCAGCTGGTGATAAGGTTTGTACAGTGGTACCTCGGGTTACATACGCTTCAAGTTACATGCTGTCAGAGCTGCCTCTATGTCCCAGCTCACAGAGGACCAACGCTAGGCTGTAGTTATGTACAAAAGTCTTTATTGAGGTTCAGTTTCCATTTTAAAGCCGCAGCGCGCAGCTCTACGTCTCAACCCTAGACCGGCGAAGTCCCGTCTGAGTCTCCGCCCCTTCCACACCAGTTTAAGACTCTCACTTTGCTCCACCTCTTCCTAAGTTCCTTTCTCCTCTGGGCCCTCCTGCCCGCTAGGGTTTCATCCTTTCTGGACTCCTCTGACGCTGACCCTGATGATTCTTCCCCCTCCTTCCGGCGGGCTTTAGGACCTGGTTCCCTATCCGGGCTACCTTCTGTGCCGCTCGCCTGTACATTTGAACTTGGCGCGCGCGCCCAGCCTGCAACTTTCCTCTTGACCGTTCCCTCGCTCTCCGATGGAGGCGTGGCCACCCCTGACTCATCTTCTCTCGCTGGTGGTGAATATGTGGGCTCTGATACCTGGGACTCCTCCCCCCCACTGCGCTCTGGTGGGGAAGCTGGTCCTGATTTCCAACTGCTGCTCTGGGAGTCCCCGCTGGCCCCTTGCTTCTGGGGTGTCCCCCTTGGCTCGCCCCTTGCCCTGCCCATCGGCGCCCCCTTCTGTGAATCTTCCGATTCGCTGGGGAGGCTCACGGAATCTATCGGGCTGCTGTCATCCTCTCCTATGCTGCCCTCGGATTGCTCCCCCTCGCTCTCCATCTCCTCTCCTCCCTGCGCTCCCGCTGAGTCCCTGACACATGCGCTTCAGGTTACAGACTCTGCTAACCTAGAAATAGTACCTTGGGTTAAGAACTTTGCTTCAGGATGAGAACAGAAATCATGTGGCAGCAGCGGAAGGTCCATTAACTAAAGTGGTGCTTCAGGTTAAGAACAGTTTCAGGTTAAGAACGGACCTCCGGAACGAATTAAGTACTTAACCTGAGGTACTACGGTACTGCATTGGCAAACCGGCAAACTTCTAGCAACATGCAATGGCTGCAAATCCAAGGTGGCAGTTTTGTTCTGTCTCTACGACTCTGTCTCTATGACTGCAGGTGAAAGAAATGTTTCTTCTAGCACTGATCTGCATATGCAGTACAATCAGTACTCTTGGAATTATCTCCCAAACAACAGAAGAGTCCCAATTTGCAAAGGTTTCCAGGAGAATAAAATGTCTTGAAATTCCATTAGGGATTCCCTGTGAAGAGGGAGTGGTTGGTATACCACTCTGAGAATTATTGCTCTGGGTGTGGAATTGGGGGATCTCCTAACAACTCTTGGCACCCTGAACAAACTACATCTCCCAGAATTCTTGGGGGAATGTCATGACTGTTTAAAGTGGTATGATACTGCTTTAAATGTATGGTGTGGATGGGGACTAAGATAAACAAGGGCTGTGTCATACGCATTTAAAACACACACATCCCTCCAAGACTCCTGGGAACTATGGCTTACCCCATACAGAGCTACACTTAACAAACCACAGCTCCCAGAATTATTTAGGCGTAGAATGTGCTTTAAACGTATGGTGTGTATGCAGCCTAAGTCTGGGCTGTAATTCTTCTGGGGTGATCACAGGGCAGGGAAGAGCTTGTGAACAAAAGATGGCGATCCAAAAGATCTGCACACCTGGATTGCCTTGATTTTGGCTTCCTTCCGCTGCTTTCCCTCTAAAGCTCCCTTTGGAAGGAAGGAGCTCTCTCGCCCTCCCGATCTAGAGCCAAGGCTGCAAAAAGAGGCCGTTAGGTAAATCTCTGCACGTTCATTAAACAATATTTGTGCCGAGCGCTTAAATATCCCAGCGACGCTCCTTTCCTTTCAAGTTCCCTATCGAATGGCCAGTGAAATCTGAAACGGGCTGAGCGTTAGGGCGCTGTATTTAAAATGTACATTTTAAATAAATTAATAAATGGCTTCTTATAAATAATGGAATGTAATTAAACTCTACATTCTATCAGGCATTTATACACTTATAAATATTTATACTGGAATTTTCAGCGTGCACTTGAAAAGAGACTCGTGTTGAGATGAGCAACTTCAACAGCCTCTGAAATATTTCCCTGGGCCGTGCTGCCGGCGGAGCTCTTCCGTGCAAACATCGATGATGATAACATATACGTTCAAGTGCAGGAAGGTCTTCAGACCGTGGGATCCATGGATGGCAGGCATTATCCTTCTAGCCTTGAATCGTAAGTCTCTTTGCATGCTTTTCCTGTCCAACAGTTAGTCCCCACACCGCAGGAATATAAGTGCATGAGCTTCCAGAAATATGAAGGATTTTTCCAAAACAAAGTTAATGCAGATGTTTTCTGATCAAAAAGGAAGGCCCCACAGGATGCTGCCTGAGTGCTGGAAGGAAGACCTGATCCCTGCTACAAGGCCAATTCCCACCTGGCCCACACTCACCCTGCACAGCTAAAAGAGGCTCCTGGGAGGCCAGAGAAACAGGGCTGGAGCAACTCTTGGGATGGGACAACTGGCTAAAATGTTTTAAAATGTTTTAAATGGTTCTAATTTTGGCTCGTCTGTTTCATTTTTGTCGGCTTGGTGTTGGTTAACTGTGTAGTTGGGCTTGGTGGTTACTTTAATTTGGGTATAACTGTAAACTTGTTATTATCATTGTTATTGGTTTTTATTGATTTATTGGTTTGTTTGTTGCTTGTATAGGATATCTTGTTTTTCAGTGTTTGAGGTTTTGTTATGTTGCCCAGAATGGCTGGGAAAACCCAGCCAGATGGGTGGGATATAAATTATTATTATTATTATTATTATTATTACAGGTTATGCCCAAGTAAAAGAAGCATCATCATTGTTATAATCTATCTGAACCACTCTGAAACTGCTCTGATCCATTCTTTCCACCATTTATGGGCCGCTTCACAATGTTGCCACACGCTTCTCTTCCTGAGAGAAGCGACCTCCAATAGGAACAACAATTAGAAGACTTCAGCTCATTTGCATTCATAAACCTCACGGCTTGAATGAATGCGCTAGACGCCAAATCACAGCTTGCAGCACCTATATCCTACTACTGAGCATAATTGCAGACTGAATAAAGGCTAACTAAAATTCATATGGCATGGAGGAGCTACTGTTAGGTGATCCATCTGGCCAAAGATGTGAAGATTGGTCCACAGTAGATGGGCTTGCACCCTTTGCTGCTTCTGCAGCTTGAACTTCTACCTCCCAATGTGGCCTTTTTGCTGAAAAATGCATGCTGTTGACCACTCTGTAAGTTCCAAGAAGGAGATTTCAGATCATGCCATCTTGAAAGAACTGCATTAGCACTGTTATGTAGTATTGTGGGTTGGCTGTGTCCCCCCTGCCAATGTACTTGGTAGCCATGCCCACCCGCTATCTGCACATTCAGACAGCGTGTGGAAAGGTCACTACACATAAACAGTTCCTCCATCTGAGGGGGAATGACCTTGGAAACTCTGTCAGGGCTGGGGAACCTTCGGCCCTCCAGATGTTGTTGAACTGCAATTCCCATCATCCCTAGCCAGCGGAGTCAACTGTTAGGGATTATGGGAGTTGTAGTCCATTTAGAGAGCCAACAGCTCCCCAGCCCTGTCCTGCGTGAATACTTTGATATGTGTGTAGATACTTTTCACATGCTGGCATAACACATGGATGGAATGGGGTGGGGGACACGGTCTCTGGGCATATTGGTGGGAAGGGGTAAATCTAGCCTCTGCCCCCACAACACCCACGATCCATTCTTTCAGTGAATGGGGTGGGGTTCATCTGAGCCTCCAAAAAGCCTTCAGCAAAGCAAAATGTAGAACTAACAAAAGCAATCCTTAGTGACATGTTATGACCCCAAGTAGCTGCTGATTCCACTTCCTCTCCCATTTCATGAACAGTTACAAGCTTTTTAAAAGTACTGTATATTCATACTAATCCAGTTAATTTTTTTCTGGTTAGCAGGCAAGAGTTTTAAATACAGAGAGAAGTGGCAAACGCTCTTTCCCCTACAGAGTAATGAAATGAGGTAGCCTCTGATTTTGGGAGCCAATGTAGGTTTTCCACCCCCGAGTTTTGAGACTACCAAAATAGATAATCCACTATTTTTGTTCTGAGACCATTATGTTTATCCTTTGGTTTTAGTGGAGTTGGCATGCTCATAAATCGCCTCTTCCTCTGGCTGTTATTTCTGCCGGGTAAATTATTTTTTTATTCGCAAGGCAATAAAAGGTCACTAGAAAAGGAAAAAATATATATATTTCCATCTCGTAAAATAAAGTTAAACAGTATTTAGCATTTATATCTTTCCAGGGTGGTAATCAAAATATGGTTTATTTGACTGAATGAAGACCTATGATACTGAAAGAGATAAATCCAATGACTCGTTTTAGCAAAGGAAGATAAATCTTCAGCAATGTCATGTGGGCAGCCATGGAAGACCAATGCCAAACTGTACACAGGTCTGTGCAGAAGTGGCAAGAGTTTTGGAGGGTGACCAGCAGTTAATGATGGATGGAGTCAGGAGTGCCAACTTGGCCCCAAGACCATGGGTGCCCTTGGCCATGGGTGCCATGCAGCTTGCATGGCCCTGGCACTGAAATTTGTGGCTGCCCGGCCCCTTCATGGGGAATTTTGTGGGTGCTCGGGCATCCAGGGCCCCAGGGAGTTGGCACCTATGGATGGATTTGCCAATCTATGTTCTCTGTCTCTTCTCCTGTCATAAATCCAGTTCTTCACATTTTTGCAATAACTTGCGAATTCTTTTTTTTAATAAAAAAATCCTCACAAAAATTCACCAGAACTTTAAGTGTGAATTTCCTCTAATAAACATATTTTTGAATGCACTTCTGACCACGGTGGACCTTTTTGCAAGCAATTTCCTCTAAAATAATGTGTTTTAAATTTTATTTTCACTAACATACATTAATTTTTATGCATACTTTTTCCAAAATGTGCAGTCTTGTACCAATCATTTGTTTTTTGAGAACTGGTTGGAGGAGAAAAAAATGGGGAAATGCAAAAAAAGGGAAGGGGGTCTGGAGAAGTGCAGATTTCAGAGAATAGTTGTGTTTTGTTCAGAAGAAGATAGCAGCCTACTAGATCAGGCCAATGGCCCATCTAATCCAACATCCTGTTCTCACAGTGGCCAGTCAGATGCCTGTGGGAAATCTGCAAGCAGGATTGGAACTCAGTTCCACTTTCCCCGCCTGTGGTTTCTAGCAACCATTACTGCCTCCTACCATGGAGCTGAGAAATGTGAATTAGGTAGCTTTGCATTAAAATGCAAACAATATCAGGTTTCTCCTCCCTCCTTACCAGTGTTTGGGGTGGGAGAGATCTCACAACCCTTCTAGAAAACTCCCCTAATGCCCATGCCATTCATGTTGTTAAAAATCAACGATATATTTTGTTCCTTTTTATTAAAATAAAGCACTCCCCTCCCTCAATCCAAATATTCTCATGCCCACACAGGAGTGCCAACTTGGCCCCACAACCATGGGTGCCCTTGGCTGTGGGTGTCATGCAGTGTGCATGGTCCTGGCACTGATATGTGTGGCTGCCCGGCCCCTTCATGGGGAATTTTGTGGGTGCTCGGGCACCCAGGGCTGCAGGGAGTTGGCACCTATGTGCCCATGGATACCTTGAAAAGGAGAATGTATGAGAAAATCCAGACTGGGGGAGAGAAATGGGTGGGAAGGCAGTGATTAAGAAGAGAATGTCATATGGACAATTAAGAATTAATGGAGGTACAGGAAACTTACTATCTACAATTAGTTATGATTACTGTATTACAGTGGGTTGGACTTGATGACCCTGAGGATCCCTTCTACAATTCTATGATTCTCCCAACATATGCAAAATTATTAGCTTTGTCTCCTTCCTTCCTTCCTTCCTTCCTTCCTTTCTTTCTTTCTTTCTTTCTTTCTTTCTTTCCTTTTGCCTTCATTACCTTCATCAAGTATGATGAGCCATAGCAGAATTCTGAAGTTGTTTTCTTGTTTTCTTTTTAGGCCACTGCATGAGCTGAACTCTGTGAATTAATTTTTTTCTGGCAAATTAATTCCACTCAGGGGGAAGTTTCAGAGCACTGGGTTTTCAAATGTAGCCAGAAAATGACATTTGTCTGGCATCTGTGATGCCAACAGCCTTTGTCCAGATCCTAATCTCTTTCCTGAGAATGTGGGTTTATTAGGGAACAAAACTGGCATGCCAAATCCTAGACACAAAAAATAATTCTTTTGTGTAAAGACAAGGTATATATATCAAACGCCTAATTAAATTAACTGTTAACATATTTATTTGGAAGTAAGGGCTGGGCCATGGGACATGGGTGGCGCTTGGTCTGAACCACAGAGCCTAGGGCTTGCTGAGTGGAAGGTCAGCGGTTTGGTTTGAATCCCCGTGACAGGGTGAGCTCCCGTTCCTCGGTCCCTGCTCCTGCCAACCTAGCAGTTTGAAAGAACGTCAAGTGCAAGTAGATAAATAGGTACTGTTCCAACGGGAAGGTAAACGGCATTTCCGTGCACTGCTCTGGTTTCGCCAGAAGCGGCTTAGTCATGCTGGCCACATGACCCGGAAAAACTGACTGTGGGCAAATGTTGGCTCCCTCAGCCAATAAAGCGAGATAAGCGGCGCAACCCCAGAGTCGTTTGCGACTGGACTTAACTGTCAGGGGTCCTTTACCTTTAAAGGGCTGGGTGACCCATACAGACATCCATTTCTCTCTCCATAGTTTGTGCTTGCACTCCTTTCTCAATTTACACAGTGTAAATTGGATTATTGTCTTGACTGGTAGTATATGTCGGGTGATTGCTATTCACTTAACTGCATGGGTGTCTTATGCTAAGTTCTTTTATTCCACATTCTTTGAGCTTTCATAGGAGGATGGCATATGGCAGCCTTTGCCAACCTGGTGCCTTCCAGATGTTGTAGACTACAACTCCCATCAGCTTCAGCCAGGATATTATTAAAAACCAAGATCCCCCCCCCCCAAATAAAAAAGTATGAAAACTGAATATTTGTGCTTCTGCTCCGCAAAACAAGGGAATTGTCAATATTTTCCCCACTGCAGCTGGAAGCTGAAATTCAGAACTTAGGACACTTCCAGACTACTTCTGCTACGTTCAGGTGGGATTCGGTCCAATACTGGCAAATTCAGGTTGCACAATCGAAGTTGCGTTGTAGCTTTTGTAGAACAACCTGCTTCCCCACCCCAAAAGTACCGTATTTTTCTGTGTATATGACTAGGTATATGACAGTGTGGTGTAGTGGTTAAGAGCGGTAGACTTGTAATCTGGTGAACTGAGTTCGCGTCTCCGCTCCTCCACATGCAGCTGCTGGGTGACCTTGGGCTAGTCACACTTCTTTGAAGTCTCTCAGCCCCACTCACCTCACAGAGTGCTTGTTGTGGGGGAGGAAGGGAAAGGAGAATGTTACCCGCTTTGAGACTCCTTCGGGTAGTGATAAGGCGGGATATCAAATCCAAACTCTTCTTCTTCTTCTTATTTAAAAGTTATGCTAAAATTTTGGGCTCGTCTTATACACGGTACAACCTCCCCCCATTTTCTCAATTTTTAGTCCCCAAAAAGAGGGGTGTCTTATACACAGGGGTGTGTTATACATGGGAAAATATGGTAATTCTATAAGGAAAGTCATGGGAAAATGCATGGGGAAATGTGAGATTTATACCTGCTTTGACGAAACAGCATCTAACCTCCCTGCAACAAATCAGGATAAATGTTCAATAAATTGATCACCTGGAAGTGACCTTACAAATTCAAAGACACATTGATCCTTTTAAAAAGAAAGTTTTTGGGTGGAGAGGACACATGTACATTTCTTTAAAGCTCAATCAGGGCAAATGGCAAATTAAGTGTGGATAAGCCCTAAAACAGTTTAGCGCCCCAAATGTTTAAAATAATTCTAGATCATTGGTACTTCTTGGTGCAGAAACATGGTGCAAGGCATAGTTAAAAGCAAGCTGATTACTGAGCAAGGCTTGAAACTGGACATTTATAAAATAAAAAAAGCCAAACATTCAAAAGCAGAACCATGAAGTATACCTCTCACCACAGAGGCCGAAGTTTGAGCTCTGTACAAAGGCAAGCTGCAACTGGGATGGAATGCCGGGATATGGACATGCCACTATATCAGAGCTATAGCTCAGAGATATCAGAGATACAGCTCAGATAGCTTAGTCAGTAGAGCACGAGACTCTTGATCTCAGAATTGTGGGTACGAGCCCCACACTGGGCAAAAGATTCCTGCATTGCAGACGATTGGGCTAGATGACCCTTGTGGTACCTTCTATGATTCTAAGTGATAGCCAATGTGCTCCCCTCTGGATATTGTTGGCCTACCACTCCCTTCGGCCCCAGACGGCATGTCCAACTGTGGATGGAGTGGGTAGGAGCTGTACCCTCCCCAAACCAGGAGGGTACCATGTTTGCAATCCCTACACTATCCTTAAACTTGAACTTAGAAGAAGTGTCACTTCCTGTTGCATCCAGGAATTGCAATCTTATTTTTTCCACAGTGCAAGCTCTATTTACCAGTAATGGAAAACGTCTATTTTCAGGACAGTTTCTAAAAAAATGATTGAGACTTGATGGACCATTCTTTCTCTCTCTGTCTCTCCCCCTAAGCCCATAATCAAATATATACTCATTGTTACCTGCAGAGTCTTCTGCCTTGGGCACCTTGAAATTTTATAAATCCTCGTAAATCAGGTAATCTTCTGCATTTGTTCATAGCAGGGCCAGGATTTCATATTCCTTCCTACCCCCTTATCAACCAATGGCTTTTTGTGCCTTTTAACATTTTACAGAAGTGTGTGTATTAGGTGAAGCTTCAAATGTGCCCTAAAATGCTGTCGATTTTTCACGAGGACTTTTTAAACAAAATTGCAAGCTGACACAGAAATGGGGCAAACTGAACCCGAGACTGGGAAAATGAGAGAAACTGAAATGGATGGATTCATCCGTCCATATGCCTTACTAAATAATACACCCTATCCTTTGTTGCATATTTGCAGAATCTTGCAAGCCCTGGTTTTGAGGCAGAACTGCAGAGATCTATGTTCCAATTCATGCAGTCGCATAGTATTTATTGATTATTAAACTCTTGCCAATCCTGGGACCCTGAGTGACCAGTGACAAAAGCTGTGGATCATGCAGGCCTTTTAATGAGTGATAGTGACGGGACAAAATAATTGAACATCACATGCCGTGTGTCTTGTGTTTGTCTGCTAGAATCTAGACAAGCCTTTCAGAGGACAGAGCTTGTCAGCGTGCTGACGGTGAATGACAAAGTCTTCACATAACCTTCAAACAAAGCAGGAGTTCCAGCCAATCAAAGCCCTTCGTGCGAGTCCCACAGAGCCAATAAATGTCTCATATTCATTTGTCAATACATAGCGGCTCAGAACTATAGGTTAGAAGCAAATCACACACACACACACCTATAGTATTGTGACTAATAAAGATTTTTCACCTCCGTGCATCCTTGGATTAAGTTTTAATTTAGTTATTCCTACACTGGGAACTGAGATGCAAAAGTAAATTAACAGCAAACAGATGTGTTGCTAGTGATCAAAGACAGCACACCATTATAGATTATAATTAGCTTTTATATATAGCCCAGAGGTTTGAATAATCTCCCCTTCCCCCTTCTCAAGACATTACAGTTCTAAACTGGATTAATATTAATTCATGGTGTTGTGGCACTTTTCTGTCTTGCTTCCACACATCTTCACACAGAATGAGGAAATGGGGTGAAAAGACACAGGTTGCAATCCTATTTAAGCTTACATGGATGTAAGGCCCATTGAACTCAATGTGACTTACTTCTGAGTAGACATGTATGGAATTGCAGTGCAGGTGTCATGGGTTATAGGCTACATAAACACCAAGGAAATATGCAATTGTTTGAACGATACGATACGATACAATATGATATCTTTATTGTCATTGTCCCTTGCGGAACAATGAAATTGTAAAACTACATAAAACTACATAAAACTACATAAAAACTACATGACAAAACCACTGACAAGAAGTTGTTTCATCCGCATTCCTAGGAAAATATAATAATTATTATTGGTGCTGAGTAGTAACATTGTTGTTTTTTAAAATAAATTCTTTATAAATATCAGACTATTGTATTTGGGATCTTTATTTATTATTTATTTCATAAAATTTCTACACTGCTTGATTGTCAGGGGAAAAACCTCGAAGTGGTTTGTCTTTTGATATTCTCACTTAAAGCTAAAAGGTGACAAAGAATTATATAAATGACACATTTTATATAATTTCACCAAAGCAAAGGAGACAAATAATGTCATCTTTAGCAGAAGATGAGCTGCAATGGAACAGAAACAGTGCCGCATACAGGATGGGGTGGAAAATGCTCACAGGGCATTCACAGAAAAGTTTGCTCCTGGTTTTCTTCATTTCCAGAGTCTAATTTCTGTGAAAACAAGTCAATTTGTTATTTCTGTAATAACAGAAATAAACAGAAATTTCTGTAATAACTGAAATAAGAGTCAGAAATCTTTGCTGATCTATTGCAAATCACCCAGAGACCTATCTACTAGTAAATACCAATCTGCCTTCTGCCCACTTGTGAGCTAAGCAATGCGACAGTCCTTTCCTCGTCTTTGCATCATCCTTTCCTTTAAACGCCTCTCGCTTTAGAATCTGACATCTTATTCATGAGTGTGACGATGTCACTAAGTCTTTCCCCCATTGCTCAGTAACTGCATTTCCTATTGAAATGACACCAAAATAGGGGTCACACTGGCAGACAATTATGTGAATCAAAGGACTATTGTGCACCTTAGTCATACTGAATCAGAACAGCTGGTGGGTTTTGTACAAAGCTTCACTGTCATACTGCTGCTTCTTTTGGCTAGGGATGATTTTTGCAGCTAGGGCAATCCAAAGTGGTTCATCAGGATGCGTAAAAGAATTTCGATGGAGTTTTGCAAGGGGTATATGCATAAGTGTTCCTGTTGCATGTCAGGATTAGACATGGGTTCCAAAGGAAGTTCATCTTACTCCTTTCCCTTAGGATGTTTTGCTAGCTGGCAGAGAGTATCTTTGCCTGAGACACTTTGCTCTGTTTTTTAATCTAAAAATAATACCTTGTCTAAGCTGTAATCCTTAAGACCACCTTGTAAGCATTATTAGCCCCCATATTGTGGATAGTGGGGGGACTGAGGCTGAAAGAAATAGAATCATAGAGTTAGAAGGGACCCTGGTCTAACCCCCTGCAATGCCCACTTGTCTAAACCTTGTGGGCTTATAGCAGAGGCAACACTGGAACCATGGACTTCCTGATTCAGAGTTCAGTCTCTTAAGCCACTATCATACAGCAGCTCTTCTGCTGGTAGTTTTGCTGGTATCAACTGATATCAATTGGGGCTCATCAGCATTGTTAGATGTGTGCAGCTATGTTTGTAAACTGGGTTTCACCTTGCTGTTTTATGCTGTCTAGCTTTTAGATTGAATTTCTGATATGTTCCATTACTGGTGTTGTTAGCTGTTGTGGTAAAGTGCACCCAGCAGTATTGGGAGAGCAAAGAGTTAATACAGTTGTACCTCAGAAGCCGAACGGAATCCGTTCCGGAAGTCCATTCGACTTCCAAAACGTTCGCGAACCAAGGCACGGCTTCCGAATGGCAGCAGGAAGCTCCTGCAGTTAATCGGAAGCTGCAGAAGTCGCGATGGATGTTCGGGTTCCAAAAAATGTTTGCGGTGTTCGGGAGCCAAGACGTTCGTCTTGCAAGGCGTTTGACTTCTGAGGTATGACTGTAGTTGTAGGAGGGGGGGCCCTGACTTCAAGAGGCAGCATGGGAAGGACGGCTCCTGTTTGTTTTTGTTTATTGATAAAATGATTGACTGCTGTTAGAGGCTCTGTGCCTCAACTGTGATTATTTTAAAATTAATTGTTTACGTTCTTTGAGCCAGTAGCAGTGTTCTTATATAGCATCCTTGGGCAGCTGCTAGCAGCTTAGCACCTGGTATTGCCCACAGTTAATGCCTGTCCCCAGGCCTCCTATTCCACCACCTCCCCCAAGCCCAGCACCTGAGTCAGGTGACATGCAGAGTCAGGTGACATGCAGAGTCAGGTGACATGGTCCTAGTGTCTTCCTGAGGCATTGTGGGAAGTGTAAATGACGTTAGATGCACACATACAAACCCCATTCAGTGTCCAGATAAACACACCAGGAATTACTGTCTGAGAAGGGGGGCCACTAGAGGGACACTGGCCAGGACCCCCTCAAACCTGACGCTGACCCTGTCCCCATCTACACAAGGCCCGCCTCTTCCTGTGCATATCCCCTGCCTAGATTGTTTCCTAGTGTGTTGCTAGAGGACGGGCGGCCAGTGTGATGCCCTCCACATGCTGTTGGACTCCAACTCCCATCAGCCCCAGCCAACACAGCCAATAGTTAGGAGTGATGGGAGTTGCAGTCAACCAAGAGCATGAGAAAAACATTGGAAACACTAGCAAAGTTTGGATATTTTAGCAGTGTATCTAAGAGAGAAAGGCCTGGGAAATTATTATTATACAGTTTGTGTAGCAGAAAGGTCAATACTGACTGGGCACCTTAAAACTGGTGCGTCTGCCGATAACCCCTTCAAGTTTACTTCTTTGCAACAGTCCTTTCCTTTGATATTTGTGAGGAAATTGTGGTTTTATTCAGCAGCAATTGTAGTCATTTTCTTCTGGCAACTCCGTGTTCCTAGATTAGACAAAGGAGAGCGATTTCTGTAAGAATTTCACAATACCTGACTGATGGTGAGCCAAACTAGATAATGATAAGAGCATTCACATGTTGTGTTCAAGGAGTGAAGAATCTGTGTACGCAAAGAGCTGAGATGTAAGCTCATACAGCTACCCATACAACACCAGCACAAACCACTCTTTCGTACCTGTGTTCTGTGTAATGTGTGAACGAGCATATAATTATTCTGCAGATAGTATTTGTGAAGGTATTGCATGGATTAGATTTCACTCCAAGTACTACATGGCTCTATCTAGCAATCAGAAGTGTACCTGGTAGTGCAATGTCCTATTATGTAAAGGATTACCCATGCAAAAAAATGGGTGGGTGGGTAGGACTTTTGTTAAAGTGTGCTCCACCTGAAACCTGGCTTTGATTTTTAAGTGTGGTTTCAAAGTTTGGAGGCAACTAAAAAGAATTTCCTCCTTATCTAGACTAAATGAGGACAAAAGGGAAGACTGTCCAGAGTACAAACGATGACCTGTAAGATTAAAAAGAAGTCTCTCTGTTGGAATGTTATCATCACTCGTAAGTGACAAAGCACCAAAAGACAGGTTTCTGGCAGGAGCAATATATTTTCTTCAGGGCAGTAAAATCATCAGCGAGGTGTCTGTATGTCTGTAGTGCTGCTTGAATATGAAAGCAATTCTCTGAAGCTGGGTGGCTTAATTCCATTGTTTTCATCAAGAACGAATATTCTGGATCGCAATTTTCAGTGACTGATTGTAATGAGTACGGGCTTGGAAAATGGATGAGCAGGCTTCTTGAATGATTGCTGGACCCGGCTCCGATACCATTGACAGCAATATTTGCATCTATCTAAAAAGAGATTAAATGTTAACAGGGCTTCAGTACATTTGTCTGCCTGGCATCTTGTGTGACTGGTTTTCCTATTAAATTAAGGCAGAGGAAAGGGCAGAAAGGAAAGAGAAGGGGGGGAGGGGGAAAGAAGAAGGGAAAAGTAGAGACAGATGGGAAAGTGAAACTCTTCACATTGCAGTCTCTGTATCTGTTTTGTGTAAAAGAATTGCCGGGAAGGGAACAAAGTGGAGATTCCGGCATTGCAGGGGGCTGGACTAGTTGACCCCGGGACCCTTTCCAACTCAACAATTCGACAATTCCACGACTTGCTAGATTATCACCTGATGTGTGTGTAATGAAAACTTGCTACTGCTCAAAATGCCCAAGATAGCTGTGTAAATTTGCTGTAGATAAACCCTCAAAGAGTGCTGTGGTGCCTTTGGGGTTTACATTTAAAAAATAAATAAATTAGGCTTGCTTCTAATCTGTCACCTGCTGCTTTTATGATGTCCTCAATCATGTGGGAGCCCTGCTCCCCTTGAAGCTGCCCTGTTGGTGTCTGACTACTGTTCCTCACTCGTAGCCATGGCTGGGGTCCAAAGCCACAATGGCTATGTGATATACCTCCAAAGAAAGGGACGCAGGTGGCGCTGTGGGTTAAACCACAGAGCCTAGGACTTGCCGATCGGAAGGTCAGCGGTTTGAATCCCCGCGACAGGGTGAGCTCCCGTTGCTCAGTCTCTGCTCCTGCCCACCTAGCAGTTCGGAAGCACGTCAAAGTGCAAGTAGATAAATAGGTACCGCTCCGGTGGGCAGGTAAACGGTGTTTCTGTGTGCTGCTCTGGTTTGCCAGAAGCGGCTTAGTCATGCTGACCACATGCGGCCAGTAAAGCGAGATGAGTGCCGCAACCCCAGAGTTGGTCATGACTGGACCTAATGATCAGGGGTCCTTTTACCTCTATACCTCTATACCTCCAAAGCTGGAGATAAGAATGCCAGTTGCTAGAATTCATGCACTCAGGTCCTGCTTGGGTATTTCCCATAGGCATCTGAGTAGCCACTGTGAGAGCAGGATGCTGGACTAGAGGGGTCATGCGCCTGATCCTGCTGGGGTCTTCGTATGTTCATTTTCACATATACAAAGTCTTCCTTCAGTTCAGAGTTTTTGCCCAGTTGGAAAACAGCGTAAATGTGACACATATTCATTAACATATAATCATGGGTTACACAAGACAGTAGTGTTTTTCAAGAACCCCCCTTCTTTATCTTTTAAATGTTACTTTCCCCCTACACTGAATTCCTTCACATTTAGACAGACTCCAGTCCACATCACTGGGTCATGTACTCCAGTCTCATGAGAACAAAGAGTTCTGAGGATGAAAGTCCAGAAAGATCAGACTATGAACAAGAAAAATAAGCCCATTATTCACCAATATATTGGCATTCTGTCTCTTCCTCCTACCAGTCCAAGCACTGCACATGAAAATTACAGAACTGAAAATACACTGTATCTGAGATGCCACATAAGATCTATGAACAATTTGTCCCTCTTGTCATTGTCAAGAAAACCTCAGCAGAAGGTGTGTGTGGAGGGAGGTGGGATTTAAGTTTCACTAAGATATTAACTAAACCAGCAGTTTTCCCAATCCATTGCAATTCCCTACATCAGCCTTCTCCAACATGGTGCCATCCAGGTGTTCTGGACTACAACTTCAATCTGCCCCAGCCAACATGGTTGTGCTACTTGGGGATGATGGGAATTGTAGTCCAAAACACCTGAAGGGTGCCAGGTGGGCTGCGGAGACAGCCACCATGATCATTTCCCATAATTCCTTCACGTAGCATTGGCCCATGACATTGTGGGAAATGGAAATGAAGCAAGGTCAGTGAGGAGTGTGGCCTGAGGAGAGCTCCAGGAGCCAGGCAGAGAAGCCTGGAGGGCTGGATTTGGACCCCCAGGACTAAGATTCCCTACCCCTGTGGCAGAAAGTCCCACATTCAATCCCTGGCATATTCAGTTAAAAGTGTTCAGTAGTAGGTGATGGCCTGAGATCCTGCCATTCAGAGCAGATAACAGTGGGCTAGCAGTTAAAGAAAAAGTCCAAGCTGTATATGGCAACTTCCCATGCTCATATATCTACCAGAAGCAGAGATGGCAGAGCACATTGCTCATCTGCTGACTCTCTGGGAAATGGAGGGATTACAAAGCCAGGTAGATGTGCAGCTATGGCATCAGGTGGCACAGGAGAGAGAGGTCACACTACAGAAGAGAGGGAGATAGAGACCCACCATCTTTTCCAAGTGCTCCCAGAATGTGCTGCCATTTTCAAAAAGCTCTTTTGCACAGGTCATGGAGTTTTGGTTTCAGATAGGGCTGGGGTTCCCTGCAGAGGGAAAAGCAAAGCTTTGAAAGAGAGGAGCTTTGTCGCTGCCCGGGGCAGCCAGGATCTGAGTCCTTATTGCCAGGTGAAAGCAAATGAGAGCTCAGCTGCAGTGGCTGAGGGGAGCAGCAGGGCCAGCCAGCACCTGGGGGGGCTGAGAAATTGGCATGTGTCTGTCGACTCCAGTCAACCAACCAGCAATCAGCAGCAGCTGAAGATCTGCTCTTCAAATGACTGATTCCGTTCCGTAAGGCTGGAGTGGACCTCAGACCATTGACTCTCTCCAGTATACTCATTAATACTCAGGAAAATGCCCCAGCTGAGGCTGTTAGCTGCAGGAACAGTGGCGAGGGAGAGAATGAGTCAAAGGGAGGAAAAGCACTTAGGAAGACAGGCAGGGAAATGGAAACAAGGCTTCTTAAAAAACAAAAACAACAACCCCTATTTTGTTTCTGTTTTTCAAGGGGCATTTCTCTGCAGCACCTGCCATCTGCTTTCTGGTCCGTTGTGACCTCTGATGATCAGGGCACCCAAACTTTGGGTTTTATTTTGTTTTTTTAATGGCAGTTTTGGCAAGCGACAAGAGGTGTATTATTTCAGATTCTCGAGTTTCCAAAGTTGTGCCTTAACCTTTCAATCTGCTTCTTAATACCCACGTCAGGGCTCTTGCTGAGAAAGAGGCTTAGTGTCACTGTCCTCAATCAGTGTCCCTTCATTCCCTTTCATTAAGGACCATGTTTTCCTGACAAAGGATAACAAATGGACACCCCTGGTCCCTAATGCGCTTTTTGACTACAGAGCCTGTTTCATTCCTCTGCAAAGCAATTGCAATTATTTGTCATTTTAATATGACTTGGCAAGGGGATCCAAAAACACGGGGCCATTATTCATCAAAACGTATAGTTCCCCCCCTTCTTGCATTAATATTACAATATCATTATTATTAACCTGACATTGTATGGGCTAGGTATAATGGCATCATGTAAAATAAAGACACACAAAAAAGGAATGGAGGGTTAAATTATTTTTCAACCACACTCATACTGCAAGGCAAAAAGCAATTTAAAGAACTGTTCCATTTCTGTTATAAATGCTGCAATTTATTATCATTAGTGCTGGGCTACCTTTTACTGTGCTACTAATGGAAGCAGTATTTTTCCACAATTAATTGGGAATAGTAAAGCTGCGTTGCACAGCCATTCACATCATGCATAAAGCAGATAATATTAAGTATTGGATGTTTTACATTTCTGCCATCCAAAGCTTCTACCACAATGTGCTTTGAAAACAAAAACAGAAAAAACAGCAAATTTATCCTTGAGTAGGTACTTCAACATTTCATTATTTTGTAACCTGTCTTCTTCTTCTTCTTCTTCTTCTTCTTCTTCTTCTTCTTCTTCTTCTTCTTCTTCTGTAAAGTTCTACAGGTAGGTTTTATTTTGGTTCCGGGTGGTGCTGTGGGTAAAACCTCAGTGCCTAGGACTTGCTGATCGTAAGGTCGGTGGTTCGAATCCCCGCGGCGGGGTGAGCTCCCGTCTTTCGGTCCCAGCTCCTGCCCCCTAGCAGTTCAAAAGCACCCCTAAGTGCAAGTAGATAAATAGGTACCGCTTATAAATAGGTACCGCTTATAGCGGGAAGGTAAACGGCATTTCCGTGTGCGGCCCTGGTGCTGGCTCGCCAGCTGCAGCTTCGTCACGCTGGCCACATGACCCGGAAGTGTCTTTGGACGGCGCCAGCTCCCGGCCTCTTGAGCGAGATGAGCGCGCAACCCTAGAGTCGGACACGACTGGCCCGTACAGGCAGGAGTACCTTTACCTTTTTATATTATATTTAGAGGTAAAATTAAGCAGTAGCATCTTTAGTTAAAGCGCCCACGCGCACAAAAAAACCCATGCTCAAGACCTATACTATAACACAGGTATGGAAAACCTGTGGTCCTCCAGATACTGTGGAACTCCAACTCCCATCAGTCCTAGCCAGGCTGGCCAATGGTGAAGGATGATGGGAGCAGCATTCTAGCAACCAATCCCTTATCCCTGCAATAACATAGATTGACTTTTACGCTGCCTTGACTGTCATGGCTTTCACCGAAGAATTATGGGAACTTAACAGTGTCTAATCTCCACTAAAGATTCCCAGTCAGCACCCCATTCTCACGACCACAGATTGCCAGGGATCTTCTGGGAAGGGGGAATTACTTTTGACAAAGTTTAATTCTGCAGCTTGGTTATGCCCACAAACCTGTTTGGCAGAAGAAGTGCAGACATCTCCAGGGATGGCCCAAGACTGCCTATCGCTAAAGCTGAGCAGCAAATGGCTCCTCCCTACCGTTGTGGTGCTTAGTGATGTTTGTATATGTTTCATACTTATAAACCACTTTGACTCCTATTTTAGCTTTAAGTGGCATATAAAATAATACTAATGAGTTGCATCCAATGCTAGTTCTACTCAAAGTAGGCCTTTAGAAGCTGATGGCTGTGACTAACTCTGGTTCATTAAGTTCAATGTGTCTCCTCAGAGTATGACTAGCATTGGATGAAACATCATATAATCTAAAGTTGTGTGGCAGTGAAAATGCAGCAATAATACCTTAACCATTTGCTGCCCTTTCATGACACCCAAAAGTAGCTGTCTGAGGTGGTCACCCCAATCTGCCTAATGGTAGAGTTAAAACTGCCCATACTCTTTCTCAGGGAGACATGAAACCCCTTGGTTGAGGGTCCGTTACACCAACCAAGCCTTTCTTGGCCTATAATCAGAGTGAATTCCAGTTCCTCGTGTACTATAGTGTGAAAAGCTTCTCTCAGCAACAAACACTGGGTCATTTTCATGTTATTTTTCCCTCAAGTCTCAGTGTAATTATTTATTTCCAATGGAGTTGCAAGACTGGTAAAACAGAAACAGAACGTGCTACTCAGAAACATCTCCCCAAATGAAGGTGCTGTGACAAACAGCATCACACAACACCTTGCCAGATTGGACTCCCTGCATTTGACCTCTGACAGTCCTCTAGGAAGGTGAGAAAACGTTGTGTTGGGGTTTTTGCGCTGAGCAGCAAAGGCTAATAGAGCCTTGTGAGTCTTCTCATGATGAAGACTGTTGTCCTCTGGGAGTTAAAACCAAATCAAGCATATTTCCCATAGGAGTTTTCCACACAATCCAAAGTCCAGCTCAAGAGCAAGCTATATAGCAGTTTAGCTGACCTGCATCCTCCCAAATCTCTGAGAGAGTAACCTGAACAAGTTTTACTATAAAGAGCTTGGCGTGATATTAAATCCATGAAGATTTGTTCTCATGCTACATCCTCCTCAAGCCATAATTTCCCTGTGGTTTCTGCTCTCTGGCACTAAGGTATTTGTGATTTGAATGTGTGGAATTGGAATTCCCAGGCAATTCTAATTCTTTTTCACTGCTGTTTATGGTTTAAAGTTGACTTAAGATCATGACTTGTTCCAAAGCTGGTAACTATAGTTTCCCAGTAAGGATGAAATGTTTAATTGGCACATAGTGTGGCAAGCCACAATTTGCAGCCTGGCACGTTTTCTTTTGACCCCACAAACAAATCAAAGGCAGCACCAGGCAGCACATCACAGTGTTGAGCTGGGTGGGGAAATTGCCCTTTCTGCTCTTCAAATCATCATGGGATGTCTCCAGACTGTCACTACTTTGCAGGAAGGAATAAGCACACACTGGAGATTTAGGTTTCTGCAATTAAAGTGGATTAAAGCCGTGGTTCCCAACCTTTTGGGTATGGCAACCCAAAAGTTCAAATTTATTTGGCATCACATGAATAGGTACTGTAAATACAGCCATTGATTTAGCACATTTCAACTGCCTTTGCTTATTTTATAACCATTACTTGATGCACCCAAGCAAAAGTTTAGCTAATGTGGAATTGTTGAAATATTTATAGTACTTACAAAATTATTCAGTTTTGCTTCTTCTGATCACAGGATATTTTGAGTTCACTTATAAAGTCTGCAACCTACCTGCACAGGCTTCGCAGCCCACTTGTGGGTTGGGACCATCAGATTGGGAAATGCTGGATTAAAGTATTCTGTTGCCCTAGCGCAACAAATTCACTTAAACACACTCACATTTTGAAGATAGGAAGGTGGTGGGGCAATGTACTGAAAAGTGTGGGATGAATGAGCGATTCATGGGAAGACATGTAAACAATCTGCAAGCAAACCAGGATGAATGTTCATTGTCATAGAACCAGCACACAAACAAATCTTGACCATATGCAACAAAGACTGAACTTAGTCTAACTGCCATGTAAGCTTTGAGCAAGCAAATCAGGATAAACTGATGGCATCTACACACATACCTAAGATTGTGTTATGGCCACACCTACTTTTTGCCCAAGCCCACCCCAGCATGTGGCCCTCAGAGGTGTTACAACAGAGCAATGCAGCTCTCTGCATAAAAAGAGTAAGCCATTCCCTACCCTTTAATAATTTTGTATTGATTTCAAGACAACAAAATGAAAGAACTTCAAGAAACCATACACAGTTGAATTTAGTTACAGATACAGGTTATAGAATACTTAGCACAGATTCAGACCAGAGCACAGCAAATTTATTACATTATCTTAGCAGAATCATTACTAGTTTTGTGTGACTATTACGCATCAGCACAGCCCCTGCAAAGTGGGACGTGGGTATTGCGTGGGCCTGAGAATTCTGAGTCCTTGTTAATAAAGGAAAATAAAAATAAAAACCACATCTCCTCAAGTTGTTCTTTCTGTGCTTCATCTCTCCCCACTAATCTGTGTTGTGTAAGATGTTCAGACAGGGCTATATCCCAAACATTATTGAACCATGGCTCTTTAGGTAGCACTGTACATCATTTCCTTTATTGAGCAATGACCATCTGAGCCACCAGCAAAAATAAGACAATATTTTTATGCTTACCTGTTGGATTAAGGTCACTTTCCAGTGATAACAGTGAAAGGGAAGGGTCAAGCAACAGGAGTCGACCCATTATTGAATAAATTGTGTCAAATACTAAGACCAAACCACATTTACTATTCTGCATTCCCACCACGCTTGAAAAAATATATATTCCAAACACCTTCTCCAGCACAAGGGGGGTCATCCTTGAATTAGAAGCTTCCTCGTTTGATTGCTTATGCCACAAAGGCAAGAGCAAAGGAGCTACAATTGCAGCCAAGAGGTTTGGTCACATATCCTTTAAGTATCTGCTCATAAATTCATGTGTTTATCACAATCACAGTGTTTTGGTGTTCTCCTAGGCATGTGATGTGTGCAGTTGCTCAAAGGTACTACGCCAAGCACATGCTTTTAACTCAATCCACCCACTTCCCCTTGCTATAGCAGGAACGTTGTACAGTGCAAGAGGGGAAAGTTTTCCTTTTAAAAAGAAATTGCCATTTCTTCCTAATACAAATCATGAAGCCAACAGAGGGCCTCCTTTCAATCCTCGCAAGTATACTTCGTTCGTCCTTGGAAAAAATATATCGAATGCAGCTTTCAAAGTGATTTATTATGTGTTATTGTTACAGTGTTCAATATTGTTCAATACCGAACTACTGTACTGATTACCACTCTCCACTCTGCTTTAGTTCTATCATGTGTTTTTATTTACCTCCTGAGGCCCAAAAACATTTTAATTGGTTTAGTGAAGCTTGAACTCTCTTTTATCAATGACAGGTTTCATCAGAAGGGAACTAAACTAGAAACTCTCTGCATAGAGTTTTGCGCCCCTCTCACCAAGCAGCGAGAAACTTCTCTTCGGGGTCAGTTTCTTGGGGACAAAAGATGGCACAGGTGGCTCCTCCATACCACAAACCCTTTTATTTCTGAGGTGTTGCTGTGCTGCTATTTGTTTTAAATTGAATTGGCACTTTGTTCACATCGGCACCATCCATTTAAAGCTGTACCATGCCACTTTAAACAATCGTCGCTTCCCCCAAGGAATTCTGGGAGCTGTAGTTTGTCAAGGGTGTTGAAAAGTTCTTAGGAGACGCCTATCCCCCTCACACAGTTACCATTTCCATACTTCCCTGGCAAGAGGATTGATGGTTATATGCCATTCTGGCATATAGGCTCTCATAAGTTTCAATGCATTTTTTGTAACCTAACTTTCAGCAACCAGGTGTTCTGGACTACAACTTCCATAAACCTTAGCCAATATGTGATGGGAGTTGTAGTCCTAAACATGTGGAGGGCACCATGTTGGGGAAGCCTATCTTAACCTTTGTATCTAGATGGGTGAACTTTCTGTTCCTTGTTTTCAAATCTACATTTCCATATAAAGTTGTGACTATAAAAATAGTATCCATGAAGATTCATGCATTTTAATGCAAATATCATCTAATAAATACATGTTCGGATGCAATTTTGCCTAACACACACATATTTGCAAAGCTATTTCTCCTTAAAAAAAAAACTATTGTTGTATATTGTTTTCACTAATAATGTTCTTTTAATGGACACTTTGCCACCAGTATATGTATTTTTGTATGCATAGGCTGGAGAACTGCATTGCAAAATTCGGAGAATTATGATATTTCACAGGACAATTGTGTTTTGGTTCTCATATTGTTTGGGGAAGTACAGATTAGGTAGGTTTGCCTTTAAATGATAACTGAATTGAATTCCTCCTCCATCCTCACCTATGTGATTGCTGTTTTTATTGTTGCGCACAGCGAGAAATGGCAGGAAAAAATCATGAACTAAAAGCCATTTGAAACTTTCAAGTTCAACTGAAATTCAAGAAACATATGCTGTGTTTCTTAAAGTAAAGTTTAGGGGTTTCTTTAAAACAACAGCAACACATGCTACCCTTGTTTCTACATTACATAAACAGAAACCATTCTTGCAAACTCAAGATTTGCATTTTAGGCAAATCCTAAAAATCACAGCGTAATTAATGACATTGTTTTGACTTTCTATATAAAGTGAAGAGATATTATACTGTGAATTAAAATGTATAATGGACTGTTTGGGGTGTTCCATGTTTGTGATATCTGCTGAACTGCAAAAAGTTGTTACATTATTTCAGCTCCTTTTTTCCCCCATCTCACTGTCTCTTTTCTTTATTAGCAACAATAAATTCTTATATTTTATCCTTTCTTTGTTTATAGGGTGAAAATGGCACATAATGCCCTTTTAAATGGATGTAAAGTTGGACGATGATGGAGTGTCTGGGTCGTGATTTAAATGCCTTTGCCCTGTGCTTTGTTGGTTTTCTTAGTTCCCAAGTGAGACGATAATGTTTTATAACTACCGTTTACTTCTGAATAAAATTACATATAGAAGTATAAGCATGGGGTGGGAGTGAGATAACTTATCCAAACAATAAATTTGAAAGTTAAACTGTTTTGATCACATCTAAAATGTAAGAGGTTTAGCATCCTGCCCTAAACATTATACTGTAGCTTCTTGGATTTGGACCAAGGCTAATTGATATGATGAAAGAAATTTACTTTTTTCAATCAGGGTCAGGTACTAATGTGGTACCCTCTCGATGCTGTGGATGGCAATTCCCATCAGCCCCAGCCAGCTAGAAAGGTAGGAGCACAGATATCTGAAGGACACCACATTGGATAACTCTAATCTAAGCTAATAATGTAGCAAGAGTCCTGCAGGATCAGGCCAGAGCCTATCTAGTTGAGGAGCTTGTTCTCACAGTGGCCAACCTGATGCCTACAGACAGCCCACAAGAAGGAGCTCAGTGCAACAAC
Source organism: Podarcis cretensis (assembly GCF_951804945.1). Lineage (NCBI taxonomy): Eukaryota > Metazoa > Chordata > Lepidosauria > Squamata > Lacertidae > Podarcis > Podarcis cretensis. The sequence continues at coordinate 25,721,604 of NC_137181.1, forward strand.
ACTCTCTCTGCTTTTGATTCCCAGGAATGGGTTTACAAATGCAAACTGACTCTGGCCCTGCAGGTAGAACGTAACCCTGTAATATGTTGGTAAAGCATGTCTAAGTGCTATGTCTGAGCTGCTCTGGAGCTGCTTAGCATGCACAGTGTCCAAATTTCATCATGGCATGACCTAAAAACAATCAGCATGGTATACAATGGCCTTGGCCCTGTATACCTGAAGGAATGTCTCCACCCTTGTCATTTAGTCTGGACACTGAGATCCAGCTCCGAGGGCCTTCTGGCGCTTCCCTCACTGTGAGAAGTGAAGTTACAAGGAACCAGGTAGAGGGCCTTCTCGGTGTTGGCGCCCATGCTGTGGAACACCCTCCCATCAGATGTCAAGGAAATAAACAACTATCTGACTTTTAGAAGACATATGAAGGCAGTCTTGTATTGGGAAGTTTTCAATGTCTGGTGTTTCGTTCTGTTTTTATATTTTGCTGGAAGCCGCCCAGAGTGGCTCAGGCAACCCAGTCGGATGGGCATCTTTTAAGTAATAAATTATTATTATTAGTAGTAGTTGTAGTAGTAGTATAATATGCTGGCAGTTGCCTTCTGAGTCTCAGGCAGAAGTCTCTCCCATCACTGTCTTTTAGCTGGAAATGCCAAGGGCTGAGTTTAGCATCTTCTGTATGCAAAGTATTTGACCTGGTCAGTCACTTTGGCATATGAATCCATCTTTGGGATTGGACTGTTTGTTGTTGTTTAGTCGTTTAGTCGTGTCCGCCTCTTCGTGACCCCATGGACCAAAGCACGCCAGGCACTCCTGTCTTCCACTGCCTCCCACAGTTTAGTCAAACTCATGCTGGTAGCCTTGAGAACACTGTCCAACCATCTTGTCCTCTGTCGTCCCCTTCTCCTTGTGCCCTCCATCTTTCCCAGCATCAGGGTCTTTTCCAGGGATTCTTCTCTTCTCATGGGGTGGCCAAAGTATTGGAGCCTCAGCTTCAGGATCTGTCATTCCAGTGAGCACTCAGGGCTGATTTCCTTCAGAATGGAGAGGTTTGATCTTCTTGCAGTCCATGGGACTCTCAAGAGTCTCCTCCAGCACCAGAATTCAAAAGCATCAATTCTTCGGCAATCAGCCTTCTTTATGGTCCAGCTCTCACTCCCATACATCACTACTGGGAAAGCCATGGCTTTAACTATGATTGGACTGTTAGAATGACACAAATGAAAACCGCAATAAAATACTGCAGCGTATCCTATACTCCATCCTAAGGGATGTAAGGAGCCATTGTTTTCCTTTTCACTCTGTGTTCATTGCATGTACCACTGCTTCCATTTTGCTGACGCTCATCTGCCACAAAAAAAAGACACTGTTCATCTGTGGCAAAATGGCATATTTTACAAAGTTTATGTAATTAATTATGGAATGCATTGCTATTATGTCATTCCACCCCATTCATTTGAATGCGAAGGAAATTAAATGCAAATGCAGCGGGGGGGGGGGAGAGATGTAATCAGTTACATATCATTTGCAGACTGAAGCATCAGCCACAGCGAATACAGATCGTATTCCCTGGATTGATTTTCATCCTAGACATGGGATGAATAAGCAAACATTGACAATTTTCACTCCCATTTCATTGGAATTCTCTGACATCCCTTCTTCCTCCTGTTTAGGATTCCAGCCAGTCCTTCTCCCCAAGCAGAATATCCTATTTCCCCACTAAGAAGAAGAAGAAGAGTTTGGATTTGATACCCCGCTTTATCACTACCCTTAGGAGTCTCAAAGCGGCTAACAATCTCCTTTTCCCTTCCTCCCCCACAACAAACACTCTGTGAGGTGAGTGGGGCTGAGAGACTTCAAAGAAGTGTGACTAGCCCAAGGTCACCCAGCAGCTGCATGTGGAGGAGTGGGGAAGCGAATCTTGTTCACCAGATTACGAGTTCACCGCTCTTAACCACTACACCACACTGGCTAACTCCTGGTCTTCTTTTCCAACTAACTGTCAGTGTTCTGTGGTGAGCATGCTCAACCCCCGTTGGGCTGCTGGGGAGAGGGCTGCCCCCCTGAGTGTTTGACCTCTTTTTCTCTCGTTCTGGAGGGCTCAGGTATCATCCAAGCATGGTGGCTCCTCTTCTCAGTGGCCCCTTTTGGGTTCTACTCCTGTTGACACTCACTACCAATGTTCAGTATTAACAAGAACATTTTTGTGCTAGGAGAGACAGGATTGATGTGGAGGTTTCCCCACCCCCAGCCCAGATCTTAATTGGAGTTTACAGGGAAGTACCATTAAAATCTATGTTCAGAGTATGCTAATACACTGTTAAGAATTCTTCCTTGCCTCTAATTTCAGCGAAGAAGAGGAGTTTGCAGTTCAGACCCATCCTCTCTATTTTATACTCAAGGCGGAATAGTATGACTCCTTAGGTCAAAATAACAATATCTGCTGCTATACACTTCACTGCCATTGAGCCTCGTGCTATTCAATAGAATGCATTTCAGCTCCAGCTATTTCCTGTCACCCAATGGAGTATGTGAATGTCAGGCTCTTTCTCATCAAGTCTCCAAAGAATGGCTAGGACATCTCAGGACAAGCTTTGCCATAATGTCTCTGTATCACCTATTCACTCTCTTCCTTTTGTATCGTCATAATAACAGACTTGCAGAGCTCTTCTGGCAGTTGGGAGCGCGGGGTGGCGCATACCGGCCCTTTCGCTATATACCTTATTTCTCACTTGCCAACAATTTTCTCAAGGGAAAAATATATATATTAGGATGAAATTTCTCTCGGCTGTCCTCAAACCAATCTCCTTTTTGAAGCGGAATTGGTGCCGCCGTATCTTTTATTGGATCAGCTGGTCCTTGAAAGATCAGAAAGCATTTGAGTCACTGAAACGTTCATAAGATTAAAATGTGTCACAGCGGATGGATTGCAGGTTACAGTCCCAGGTGGCTTTCACAAGCTGAATCCTGGCATCATTCCTTCTGTTTATGAGGTTCAGTCTGCGAGTGCCATTGTGTATGTAGCCAGGCCTGGTGCCAGCAGCCGGCCAGGTCAGATACGGGCCTAGTGTCCCAGGGGCTCAGAGTGAACCTTCATTGACCCAAACTGGCTGTGCCACCACTCCCTGCTGAGGTGAGGCTGAGGTGTGTGTGTGTGTTAGAGATGGGGGGTCCCTGAAATCTGGTACCAGCTCTGTATGAAGCCAAAACTGGACATGAAGGAGGTATCGGAAGCCTGGGGGAACCTCAAGGTGGACAGGATTTTAAAAAGGGGGGATGAGGGATGTGAACCCCCAAAATAGCTCGATGAGGACTAAGCTTGCTTAATGGTCTTGGAGGTGAGGGAGAAATAAAACCAATCAGAGTGGGGACATGGAATGTAGTGGAATTCTGGAGCAGCAGCACTTCGTTCTGCAACATTTTATTGCAGCTCCCACTTGTGGCTCACCAATTTATTTGTGGCCAGACTATGTGAGGTCCTTCTAGTTCACAGATTACAGGTTTAAAGGAAACAAAAGCCCAAGAAAAACAACGGAATATGTATTAATTGCCACTAATTCCCAAGTTTTTGGTTTTTTTCCAATATTGCCTATCGCGTAACCTGGTTTCCACAGTAAGCCCAACACAGCCAGTGCAAAAACAATTATGAGACCCAGAAATGGCACAGCATTATACTCAATATTTATAAACTACACCAATGAAAATGCAGAAAGAAAAACACAAATGATATAAATCAGAAGACAGGACCCTGGTAGACAAAAATCTGTTTGGACAGCTCAGTCTTTTTGAATTCAGTCCGTTTTTTCCCATTGTCCTTGGAGAGAGTGGTAACATTCAACTCCTGGTTCTTCCTGTGCTTTTCTGGCAAATAAAGGGGTGTGTTTTTCCACGCAGCTGCTTTTGTCGTGGTATTACTGCAGATCTTACTCATATACTCACTATGAGTTCTTGAAGCTCTACTAGTTTGTCCCACAGAGATTAATAAGCAAGGATACAAAATACCACATATTACATTAATAGACTGACAGTAAAACTATTCAGTATAGGTTTCCTAAACCATAAGTTTCCTACCATTCTTATTCATCCTAAGGATGGTATGATATTTGCCCTCAGTAGTTTTACAAATGGAGCAGAGCAGCAGAACTTGAAGAAGGAATATTAGCAAGCGTAAGAGTAAGATTTACACTAATTCCACGGAGGCCCCATTAGCTACATATTTTTTTAGAACATCAACATACTCCAGAAGAATTGTATGCTTTTATTGTCATAGAGCAGATTCATATGTGTTGGCTCCCTGTTTGTGGAATGCTTTCCTAAAGGAGGCTCGCTTGGTACCTTTGTAACATACAATAGCACTTCAGGTTACAGACGCTTCAGGTAACAGACACTTCAGGTTACAGATTCCGCTAACCCAGAAATAGTACCTCGGGTTAAGAACTTTACCTCAGGATGAGAACAGAAATTGCGTGGCGGCAGCGGGAGGCCCCATTAGCTAAAGTGGTACCTCAGGTTAAGACAGTTTCAGGTTAAGAACAGACCTCCAGAACGAATTAAGTTCTTAACCTGAGGTACCACTGTATTTGAATACACTTATCCCTCCTTTTGATTCAAAATCCTAGAGGTCTCTGTTGGGGCCATGCCTGAAAGCTGCAGTTTCAGGTTAAGAATGGACTTCCAGAACGAATTAAGTTCTTAATCCAAGGTACCACTGTATCTTCAAATGTTAACCAGTCTATGACCTTTTAAAGTATGGTGGGGGTGTGGTCTTTAAAAAAACAAAAAACAACAACTTCTGTTATACAGTATTATGTATTTTGTACTTTGTGTTGTAAACAGCCCTGTGGTCTCTTGATATCTCATTTCAAAGGGCAATAAGGTAAAGGTAAAGGTACCCCTGCCCGTACGGGCCAGTCTTGACAGACTCTGGGGTTGTGCGCCCATCTCACTTAAGAGGCCAGGGACCAGCGCTGTCCGGAGACACTTCCGGGTCACGTGGCCAGCGTGACATCGCTGCTCTGGCAAGCCAGAGCCGCACACGGAAACGCCGTTTACCTTCCCGCTGGTAAGCGGTCCCTATTTATCTACTTGCACCCGGAGGTGCTTTCGAACTGCTAGGTTGGCAGGCGCTGGGACCGAGCAGCGGGAGCGCACCCCGCCGCAGGGATTCGAACCGCCGACCTTTCGATCGGCAAGTCCTAGGCGCTGAGGCTTTAACCCACAGCGCCACCCTGTGGTCTCTTGATATCTCATTTCAAAGGGCAATACCCACATTCAATAAGTGTGAAGTTCATTGAATGTTCCCTTTAAATTCTGTAAGTCCTAATGGATTCAATGTCAAGTTTGAGTTAATTTCATACCTGTAACATCTGCTGGTAATTAATCACCTTCGAAGGCATTATCATAGCCGTTATAAATTAGGTTTTCAGAAAGTTGTGTTTATTCCGTCTCTTTTTTCTGGGAGAAGTTTATGTGCAGAAGTTGAGTGAAATATTGGATGGTTCATATTGGGAAAGTGCAATAGATAGATAGATAGATAGATAGATAGATAGATAGATACTGTGTTGGATATATAATAATGAGTTGTACTTACAGTTAAATAATTTGTCAAGGTAAAAGCAGCTGCATGGGGGAGACAAGCTTTATTTGCCAGAAAAGCACAAGAACTGGAATGCCACTTCCAGAGTTTAAGGTTATCACTCTCTCCAAGGACTACTGAGGAAACAGACTAAATTGAAGAAGACTGAGCAGTCAAAATGATTTTTTTTTCCGACTGGTGTGTGATCTTCTGATTTGTATTATTCATTTTTTATTTCTGTAGTTTATGGTTTATACATATTTATTGAGCATAATACCATGCCATTTTTATATTTTCTAATTGCTCTTGCATTGGCTTCTAGGGACCCCACTTGTTATTGTTCTTTATCCCCCAACACAACCAGCGACTTTTCAATTGGTACTTATTTGGGCATGTCCACTAGACACTAAAATTGGGATCTGTGGTTTGTCATCTATAATAAGATATAAGCTTTTGAATTCTAAACTTTCAGTCCTGGCAAGACTCTTCTTTCAAAGTCATGAATGTTGTGGAAAAGCATAGCTGAGCTGCTGAGTGTTTGAAACTTTCAAGCCAGGTCTTCCAGAAATGCTGGGCTGAATATTTCTCTCTCTCTCTCTCTCTCTCTCTCTCTCACACACACACACACACACACACTATAAATTTATGAGAAGTTACATCCAAAAATGGTGAAAGAGGAAAGAACATTTCAGGGAAATTCTCGTGGACAAGGTTCAGGATTTCTGTTCTGCTCACCTTACTTTCAAGGTGGCCAAAGGGTCTTTGTGGGCACCCTTTCTTTTATTCTGCAAATTGACTCTCCAGTGGTCTGCACTGTGCAGCCTCCCTGGATGCTGATGTTTCCTTAAAAAAACCTAAGTGACACCCTTACCTTGGCTTTCTGTAAGAACAGGAAGGTTGGGAGGCCCCTCTTTAAATAAATCAGTGAGAGAGGGGGTTTTTGCTTTTGTTTTTTGAAAGATAAAAGGTAGGACTTTCATTAAAAACAAAATCAGTGACTGCACAGTAGGGGCTCAATAAGGGACCTCCTTGGATTCTCATGCTTCAGTTAAAGCTCATGGGATGATGTCAATAGTTAACTTCTTCCATGGGGCTTTTTCAGGTCAGGAAGTTGAGGCTGCAAAGATGCTTAATTGAAAGAAATATGCACATAAGCTACAGCCACCTCACGATGATAAGGTAAGCTCACCCCACCCCAAATTATGTATATGAATTTTTAAAGTGCCCTGGGTATGGATAAGTGAAAATGGAAGCAGAAATTGCCAATGTTTTCTTATTCATCCCATGTCCAGAAAACAAATGAATCCAGAAATCAATATTTGTTACTGTTGTTGCTTTCAGTTTGCAAATATGTAATGATTATGTGTCCCCTGGCCTCTCAATTTATGTTGTGTTTCCTTTGCATTGAAATGAATGGGATGGAATAACATAATGACAGTCATTAATTAAATAAGTTACATGATTTCCCCATGGTGGACAGCAAAATGAATAGCATAGTTTGTGGCAGAAGATGACCTGCAGTCGAACAGAAACAGGGCCATATGCACTGAATTCAGGGAGGAATAGGAAACTGTGCTTTTGTACATGCCTAGCCCCAAGCAAGGAGCAGAATAATGGAACCCTCTTTCGCTGCAGAAGAAAACTTTTGAGAAATTAGAGGACAAATTCTGGCACATCACCATGTTCAACTAGCGTAAGCTAGCGTCTCACACTGGTACTTAAATTCTTATCTGTTCCCTTGTTCCACCATAGAATATTGCTCAGGTTTAGCAAATTAAACAGCTCTGATGCTCACACTATGTTAAGAACTTCAGTGCCCTCTAGTGGGCAGAAACATGTGACGGAATGATTCTTAAGCGAACAAAAGCCCATTTCCAAATTACTGTTTTTAAAACAATGGGAGTGCTCAAGGTCACTACTGCACCTGACAATGCATTGCAGAGGCTGGGTTCAGAAATCTCAGGGTGTGAAGGTAAAAGAGGTGGCCTCCTTGCTGCAACTAAGCAGATCTGTGTCTCTTCAGTGACTGGGAACCGTGTGTGTGTGTGTGTGTCACCTTGGGCTCCATCACAGAAGAAGGGCAGGACAGAAATTCAAGAAAATAAATAAATAAAACCTACCACTAAGTACCTGCAAAGAATCCAGGATTGGGCCTGACTCCTTTTGTAATGAATGAACAAACTCTTCCAATGCTACACAATCACAGCAGCAACCTCTTGGGCACTCCCATAATTTTGGAGGGTAACCGCACTTTCTAAGGGAACGACTGCAACTCAGTGGCAGAGCATCTGCTTTGCACAGATAAGTTATTTTTATTTCACAAGATTTATGTACCATTTGGTTGTAATGAAACTTCCCAGGTAGGGCTGGGAAATCCCTGCCTCAAATTCTAGAGATCTGCCGCCTGTCAATGTTGGACACTGCTGAGCTCAATGGACCAATGATCTGACTAAGCATACGGCAGGTTCCTATGTTCCTAAGTTCCACTGCACTCGTGCAACCTCTGTATGGCATATGTTATAGATACGGCTGGCAAAACCATTGCCATTACAAACTTTGGCCAAAAGCAAGTTAACTTGGGGTACATAGTAGTTATATATTGACCTACAAAGCTTTTGTCAATCTGCTCCCACTTTGCTGAAAGTCCTCCAAGACCTAATATCTCAATCAGCTACATGATCACATATGGCGGCTTCATGTTATTCCATTCTAATTGCATATATTCTAATAAATACAGGCAGTGACATTAAGGTAGGCCCATGCTCTCAGGGGAACAGCACCTGCATGGCATTTTTTAAAAGATCCTACCTTCAATTGCTGAGTAAAGCTGGGAAAGATTTGTGCCACACCCTACTTTCTCCATGTGAATCCAGGCATGAAATTCTGGTCATTCCTGGGTAAGAAATTCGGCCGCATGTGTGAACCAGCCCTTCAGTGAGATCAGCACAAGAGGACAAATGTACACTTATTGTGCTGGGGTCAGCACTGTTTTGTGCTGGTGCGCTGGCAAATTCTGAAGTGCAGAAGCTCACAGTGACAGCTTCCATTGCCAAGGACAGTCCAAAATGCAGGCAGCAGTGCTGATCTGCTATCTCCCATCATCTCTGACCATTGACTATGTTGGTCTTGGACTGATGGGAACTGGAATCTGACAGTATCCAGAGGCTGGAGAAACCAGGCATATGATTGTTCTTACACACCTGTTATGTAACCTGGGGATTTTGTCAGCAAATTCTAACAATGCTCATGCAGTATTTGTTAAGTAAGCCATATCATACATGACTTGATTCTTTTAAAGAGCTGAAGATAAATGAACAAACGAAACATGCACCAGTTGATTCTCACTTCCTGGCAACATTAATAAGTTTGTATCTTTCAAAACTGTTTCTTATTGCCACTGACTATCGGTTATTGGCTATGTAAATAAATATGGATTTTGTCACAGTCATTATGCCGATGAGGCAGAACACACAGCGCTTTCCCTCCCACCGAAATCAATGGCAATGTTCCAATTGATTCTATGAGGTCAGGATTGCACACAACAATTCTTGACATACTTGGCAACTTAAAAGTTTTATATTTCTCTGTTACTTGTGAGAATGTATATTCTCTGATTTTCCACTGCGGGTCACGACAGTCATATCTTGGAAGTTGAACGGAATCCGTTCCAGAAGTCCATTTGACTTCCAAAATGTTCAAAAAACAAATTGTGGCTTCTGATTGGCTGCAGGAAGTTCCTGCAGCCAATCAGAAGGTGCGGAAGCCCCGTTGGACGTTTGGCTTCCAAAAATAGTTTGCAAACTGGAACAGTCACTTCCGGGTTTGCGATGTTTGGGAGCCAAAACATTCAGGAACTAAGCTGTTCGAAAACCAAGATACGACTGCATTTATTTATTTCTCCCCCCCCCTTTTTTTAAAAATAACATTTAAGAAGATAAAAAGAGCCTGCTGAATCAGGCTAGTGGCACATCTAATCCAGCATCCTGTTGTCACAGAGGTATAGACTTAGATTGTAACTATCACTCGTATAACACCAGATATGCCCACCACAGTGAATAATGAGAAGAAATAGTGAACAGTGGGATGGTTGAGAGACACTTACCTAACCTCCCAGCAGATGAGTCACTACAACCTACCAGGAACGGGAAGGGTGAGGCAGCAGAGAGGGCAGCATGTTGCAAACACATAGGCAGGAATGCTGGATTGGCTCTGCTGGTGTGTTTGCACCATACCCACCTTGCCCCTCAGTAACCAGCGGCGACTCACCTGCCTGGAAGCCAGGTAAATGCATCCGCCCCACAACTTCATCCACTACTGATGAAAAGGTAGGTGGGTGGTGAATACCCATCACTAAGGAAACTATGTTTCTCCTATTACGTCAATGCACACAAGGGTGAAGAATAAAAGAGGAATGAAGAAGAGGGAAGCTCTAGGATCCTGCCGCCCGCCAAGCTAGAGCAATGACATCATCTGCTGCATTGCCAGGGTAACTGACAGACCCTCCTGTCTCTAGCAAGTGGATGAGGTAATAACAAAGCTTTCAAGTTTTACTGTTTGATTGTGTCAGAATGACCATGGAACAATTCAGGACATGAGGAAAATGAGGCTGGATATTTTTTATTGTTGAGTTTCGTGCTGGAAGCTTAAATGGCAATACTTCTTTGAGAATGTTCCTGATTGGAAGCTAATGATTGAATTTCAGCCAGCTGAAGGTCTTTTGCTAAAGCTCGCTGTGTTTTGCAAGCTGAACCTCAGCAGTCAGAAATGAGCATTGCTGAGCTCAATGGGACTTCCTCCAAGGAAACCGTACGCAGGATTGCATGATCCTACTAAATTACGAGTATTGTGCTAGATCAAGTAGTTTTCAATCTGTGGTGCATATCCATCCACTGACAGCATTTTAATGCCTAGTTCAGGATGAGCACAAACATCAAAATGTGCCTTTGGGCTAAAAATACATTGTCAGAATTTAGCGTAAGAGCATAAGAGCAATTTTTTTAAAAAGCCTGTTGGCAGTTAGAATTAGGAGCTTCCATAGAAACAGAACTATAAATCATTTTACTTTCCATTCCCTCTAGATAAAAGATGATTACCACTAATACGAGCTGCAGGAGAAATCAATAGGATGTTTTATATCCCCAGTAGGTCATAAACTTAGGGACGCAGGTGGCGCTGTGGGTAAAAGCCTCAGCGCCTAGGACTTGCCGATCAAAAGGTCGGCGGTTCGAATCCCTGCGGCGGGGTGCGCTCCCGCTGCTCGGTCCCAGCGCCTGCCAACCTAGCAGTTCGAAAGCACCTCCGGGTGCAAGTAGATAAATAGGGACCGCTTACCAGCGGGAAGGTAAACGGCGTTTCCGTGTGCGGCTCTGGCTCGCCAGAGCAGCGATGTCACGCTGGCCACGTGACCCGGAAGTGTCTCCGGACAGCGCTGGCCCCTGGCCTCTTGAGTGAGATGGGCGCACAACCCCAGAGTCTGTCAAGACTGGCCCGTACGGGCAGGGGTACCTTTACCTTTTTAGGTCATAAACTTACTATAATTAAGAATGGTGTGTGGGTTAGCTCTTTCCATCTTCCTGTCCTCCCAGCTATTCATAGTGTTATGGGTTTGCAAGGATCCCTTAAAATTCCTGGGTTCTCCCTATAATTCCTGAAATTAGTAAATATGAAGTCAAACAAGCTTCCTCAGGATCTGGACTTAGAAAGATGCCACTGAAGAACAGAGGCAAGTGATGGCTGAGCCATCACCATGACACAAGGTGAGACAAGCCATCAGACAAGAAAGGGGGAGGCTGCCAAGATTACAGGAAAAATGAGAAATCTTTCACAAGCTACTTTATAAATTATTGGGGATTTTGGTGGGTGTAGAATCAAACCATTTGTAAGAAAATCAGCCCTGAGTGCTCACTGGAAGAACAGAACATGAAGCTGAGGCTCCAATACTTTGGCCACCTCATGAGAAGAGAAGACTCCCTGGAAAAGACCCTGATGTTGGGAAAGATGGAGGGCACAAGGAGAAGGGGACGACAGAGGACGAGATGGTTGGATAGTGTTCTCGAAGCTACAAACATGCGTCTGACCAAACTGCGGGAGGCAGTGGAAGACAGGAGTGCCAGGCTCTGGTCCATGGGGTCACAAAGAGTCGGACACGACTAAACGACTAAACAACAACAACAACAGGACTGAGTTTACTTAATCACTGTGTGTGGTGCTTTCCCCCCTCCCCTTCCCATTTTAACATTTCTCCATAGCTCTCTAGTTCCCCAAGATGCCTGAGCTTCCTGATCTGAAGAACTCCTATGGGAAGACTTACTTTTGCTTCATATCTTCTCCTGTATTTTAATCAAAGTGTGGGAATCCGGGGAGGGTGACTACCTATTGCCTGAGATTAGTGCACTGGCTGATTTTGTTTTTAAGGGAAGATCTTCCGTTTACTCTTTACCTCTTTCTGCAATTATTTTTTCTAAATGGGGGAAGGGTTGTTGTTGCCGTTGTTGTTGTTGTTGTTTTACAATCAATGCCCAACCCAGGCACTTGGTAGGCAGAATCGTGCTTTCGGCATTTACAGGAAAGGTTTGTCAAGGACATCATGGAGTTTGCAGGAAGCATGGGAACCTGGCAAGTGTGCAGAGTGCAAACAACTGAGTAATATTTGTAGGATGAATGAGGAGAGACTCACAAGCACCTCTTAGCCACTTCAAAAGTAAGCTGAAGACAGCAAAAACCTTATTTTCCCACCCATGATAATTTCTCTTCCCTTTTATCATTTCAAATGCAATTTCCTTTCTTGTTATGCGATAGGGAATGGCAGAGGAGAGAAATGCAGGATTCTTATTTCTGGGCACAAAATATTAGAGAGTCCATTTCCAGCATAAGCTCCCAGCTAAAATTGTAGATATCTGCACAAACCCTTGGACAGCTCAGGACATACTTCTGACTGTTATTCCTCTGCATTCTAACCAAAGTTCCATTTCTTTTGCTTTTGTATTCTGCATGGGTCCATTATTCAACCTAGTAAATTGCTCACCCTCGGTTGTCACTGAAGCTATGCACTGACCTGATCGGTCTTGAGATCTTTCCACAATAAATTCCCCGCTGCTCTCCCTAGCCAATATATGGGCTGATTGCTCCATTTGGCACACATTTCCTGGGCTGCTCTCTTGCTCCCAGATTAATTATTTCCTCTTTGTCTATACTGAACTCGACTTGCCGTATACAAGCTATCTACATGGGGGAAAAAAGCTTTATGAAAGCTTATTATATTCCTCTCACCCTCACCCCATTATTGTCTCAACATCCATATTTAAGATTGCCTGCAAGTTGTTGTTGTTTTAAATCTGCTTGCAAACCATTAATATCAGGGTGGCTCAACCATGAAACTACTTTGGAGCGGAATCAAATCATAAACACATGTTAACAACTAGCAAGGCTTGGTGTACTATATATATGGATTGGCCCTCTGCATCCCCCCACTAAGCCACCACATTCTGTTTACAAGAACTCCTGCTTATGTACATATTGTTGCATGCCAGCCCAGTCACTGAGCAGTGAGAGATTCCAGAGTTTGTGTTCCTTTGGAATGAGAGACAGCAGATACCGTGGTGTCTTTATGATATAGGTTTATTTGTGCATATATACAACCTAAGCCTAAGATGGAAGCGTTCAGAGTATTAACCCCCGAAGAAGGCCTTGCTTCTTCCATAGGTCATGCCTACAACCAGAAATATGCCAAGGAGGGAATGTGAACCTCAGGCTGAGCAAGTCATTATTAAATGCAAATCACAGAAACATAGAATTGTAGAATTGGAAGCAACTGCATTGGGTCATCTAGTCGAACCTCCGGCAATCTCAACTAGATCATACATTATAGGTGGCCATCCAACCTCCAAGGAAGAAGAGTCCACCATCTGTTGTGGGAGCTTGTTCCACTGTCAAACAGGCTCTAATTGTCAGAAAGTCCTTCCTGATGTTTATGTAGCTTTTATACAATGTGATTGATTGATTGATTGATTGATTGATTGATTGTAGTTATATCCCACCTCTCCTTCAAGGAGCTTAAGGTGGCATACATACTTCTCTTCCTCTTCCATTTTATTCTTACAACAACCCTGTGATTGAGGGCACAAGGAGAAGGGGACGACAGAGGATGAGATGGTTGGATAGTGTTCTCGAAGCTACCAGCATGAGTTTGACCAAACTGCGGGAGGCAGTGAAAGACAGGAGTGCCTGGCGTGCTCTGGTCCATGGGGTCACAAAGAGTCGGACATGACTAAATGACTAAACAACAACAATCTCAGGTCCTAGACCAATAATCTAGCTGCTACCCCAACACTACCTCTAAGGAACTCACAGTGGTGATTCAGCAGTAAGCTTCTGAAATAGATTACGCTGATAGTGACTTACTCAAAGTCTAGTGAGCTACGCCAGCAATTTATAGACTGTGTCCCTCATTTCAAAAAAGGAAGCAAAACTTGAGAAAACAGAAGCCATCGTTCCGGGTTGGCGCCTCCTGCAATGGCGGAGTTCCTCCGATTGGGAGGAATTTGCTCCGTGGAAATCAGGGTCTGACCGCCACGGCGAAGGCGGAGACCCACTAAAATCACAGGTGGGAGAAGCTTGTGAACGTGGGATTCGGCTGGCACCCTTTGCGCCTCCCCTGCTCGCGGGGAAACCCAGTTTTGGGGATCCAGAGCGACGTGGGGTGAGTGGCGCGGTGCTTTGAATTGATTGCTTTTTTCACGGAGTGAAGCCACATTGCTGTTGCCAGAGAGTGCTGACTTTTTCCTGTAGACAATTTGACTTCAAACAACTACCCATGAGTAGAACGGAAAATTGGATTTACAAACGTCTTAATTTGGTACCAAAATGGGAAGGTTTCAAACAGGAAGTCCGCCTTCCCCTTTTGTAAATAGATTGAAGCAAAGAAGCTGCAAGCTAAGGTCTTGGAAAGCCTTATGTAAAGGATTAAACTTCCATCGATTGAAATCACTAAACCCCCCTTGGAAGCAGGAGAAGAGGGGGGAAATTTTGGATTGTGTAGCCTGCAGGAGAGAGTGATAAAAATTAAATTACCACTGCTCTGAACCTGGAAACGGGCTGCCAGTAGATTGACGTTTTGGGAGAGTTCATTGACAGTGAAGAGAACGTATGTTGACAGTTAGTTAAATAAGAGAAATATATTGTTTCCATTGTCCTCTTCTGCATTTAAAAAGGAGGAAAAGTAACTGAAAATTGAAACTAACTTTACTTTTTGAACTGTGCTTGAAAGGATTGATACAAGTGGAGACTGTTTCCCTCTAGAGGGAGCTTTTGAAACTGTTACAAGAGTGGAGCTGGGGAATCTCCAGCTGCATGATAAGAACTGTGAGAATCAGGGATTGACCTTGGACCATTTAAGAATGTCGACAGGAGAAGCCTTAGTGAATGCATTTTGTAAGATAAGCTACTCGTTGGAACAACTTCACAAGAAGACGGATGTTTTGACTACTAAAATTGATAACTTGGGACAAAAAGTGATTAATCTGGGACAAAAAGTGAGCACCAATACAGAAATTATTCAGGATTTGGTACAGGAATTTACTTTAGCAGGACAAATTGTGGAAAAGGAGAAGGAGAAAGTTGTTGTTGTCGAACCTAAAGTAATACAAGTGGGAGCCTCAGCCTTACAGAGGCAAATTGAGGACTATAAGTTGAGGCCTTTTATGATTGAAACTAGAAAAAGTCAGATTTTGAGGATCGGAGCCCGGCCTGGACTGGAAAAGGAAAGTTGGAAAGATTCCTCCATGCAGGGATTAACTGACTTTTGGGACATGGACTTGGGTCAGGAGGAGACTGGAGTTCTGGGGGCCTTTGGATTTGGAGGAATCTTGAAACATGCCCTGAAATACTTTATGGATCTTAGCTTTAACTATGGAAATTTGGCTGACCTGTCGAGAAGGAATAAAAGCATTGTTAGGTCGGAGTTTCCCCGAGATCTGCTCTTTAGTATCAAAGAATATGAAGAAGACCTGCAGAAGGGACATGGAAAAGAGTTAAGAGCCTCGGACATAAGATCTCCAGGTTGATGGACTGTATGGAGTTGACGGAAGTGACTGGCAGAGTCCGAGACCGGGGAAAGGAGATGGTGGAGGAAGATTGGAAAATTAAAAGTTTATATATAGAAATATTGTAAAATTAATGAGTGATAGAAAAATGTTGGAATGAATTTTTTTTAAAAAAAGATATTTATTTCCCAGAAGGCCTTAACCCTTGGGCATGTCCACCAAAGGTGAAAGAATGTTCCCTCAGTTTCTTTACATTTCCTGCAAGATTGAAGTAACCGCTAGGCTAAGCTAGCTCGTTTCTTTACATTTCCAACATTTGTTATCAGGCAGGTGATAAATTTTTGCAAGCTTGACTGGGGTCATGTACCACCTATAGATCATTTTCATAATATTTTCTCTTAAGGCATTACATGCCGTAAACTTCATATCAGTGGTCCACAACTTTTCCCAGTCAGCAAACATAATGTTATAGCCAATGTCCTGTGCCCATTTAATCATAGCTGATTTAACTGTTTCATCCTGAGTATTCCATTTTAGCAGCAAGTTGTACATTCTCGAAAGTATCTTAGTTTTAGGTTCTAACAATTCTGTTTCTAATTTCGATTTTTCCACCTGGAAGCCTATTTTTTTATCCAAGTTAAAGGCCTCTCTAATTTGATAATAGTGTAACCAATCTCGCACTTTATCTTTTAGTTTCTCAAAACTCTGCAATCTCAATGTGTTGAAATTTTATGGCCTTAGTGGAAATATTTTAAGGAGTTAAGCTTAAATAAGTATACTAGTTTTAATGGAAAATAAGATTAAAAATATGTTAAGACATTTATATGACAGAAAATAGAGAAAGAGGGAAAGGAATTGCTGAGACAACTAACAGAAGTGGAGTACAAAAAGGGAGGTGAGAGGAGGTCGATGAAACAAGGGAATGAAAGATAGAATATGGAAAAGGTATGATGTATGCTTTTAAATTGTTTTTGTATTGTTTTGTTTAGTTTATTGTGTTTAGTTTATAAGTAATAAATATTATTATTATTTTAAAAAAGAGAGAAAACAGAAGCCATCATTTTAAGGACAAGCCATTCTAGGTAGAAACCCACTTCTCCTTCACATGGCTTCAATTTAATTAACTCGGAGTTAATCTTGATTTTATAATCTTATCCGGGTTCTGCAAGACTGCAGTGAAGAGCTACCATGAGCAGATGCAGTAGAGTATTTGATGCACCAGCCATATAAGATACTGATTGACATAAAGCAGCAGCTAATGGACCCAAACCAAAATCAAAGGCCAGAGGAAGTGCAGAGAATATTCATGAAATAGGTCCTACACAGGAACTCCAATAGTTGGAAGAGCAGCATTGACACCTGGTGTTAGATCAGCAGTATTGCTTTGAAAATTAAAGGGCTTTTAAAAAGGACACTGGCTAGTTCCAAGTCAGGGATGGCTTGAGACATTTCGGCACCTGACGCAAAGCACAGAATGGCCCCCCCTCTCAATCAGGGAAAAGGGGTAAGCGAAGGGGGGCCAAGTAAGGCGACACTGTATCAAATTATGCATTCTTAATCCATAATTACCTGGTTGCTAGTTGTGAGTCATTCCAAGAGAAGACTGGCGAGATGCCCCAAAGAAGGAATATTTATACTAAATTTTCCTCTGAAGAATATAAATCCACAATCCATTCCTAATTGCTAACTACCACAATTACAAGTGGAAAACAAACTTACAGTAAATTATAGCAGGATGGTTTTTCTACAGGATGTCTGGATGCATAAAAGAAAAATAATAAATTCCACTATTAGAATAACATTCGTTCAATCTTTTGGACATGGAAACATGTCAGGTGTGCAACTGGGCATGCTAAAAGTTGTCAGTTAAAGATTCTGATGCAGATTGCTGTCTCCGTAAAAACAAACCTTCCTGCCTAATTGGGAGCAATTAGCATTTTTTAAACACATGTAGTTTATGGATTCGTTGTAAGTGTGGCTTATTACTTGCAATAGATGTTGTCCATTCAAGGTTTTATGGCTTTACAATAAGCTTAGAAGTTTTATGGTTTATGATGGGAGACAAAGTCATGCTGCTTTAAGATAGGAGGTGAGGGAACCAGGAGATCAGTGTGTGGATCTGGCCTGTGTTGCCTCTCCTGATGAGGGAATCTCATAGAAAACCTGATGCCTTCATTCCCCATGCAATAGGCTCAGCTGGGCTACATTAGGTTGAGGGAAATTATTAATAGGAGTATCAAATATGGGGTCCGATCCATTACCACAACATAGGCAGGTTGCACAGAAGTGCAAGTATTTGCCACAAGCTGATTAATTCTGCTATTTTGCAAGGATCAGGTATACCTCTACCTGCCCCACACCTGATGTCACATATGCCATCAGGTGTGGGGAAGGTGGGCATGGCTTGCGGGTAATAGTCTTGTGGGCCAAATGAGGAGGTCTGGTCTGCCAGAGGTTCCCTACCCCTGTCCTATTCGATGTCAGAATTTTTTTTTTTAAAAGGGAAAGAATGGATTGCGTTGGTAGAACTTTCCATCATCTCCATTTATGTGTGTGTAGTCTACTACAGTTTGTGAATTTTCATAATAGCTATCTATGATTCCCCTCAGGGCAGCTGAGAAAAGAAATAGCAGTATCTATATCTTGAGTTATCAATAAATGGGAAAATATGGTCCACTGAGCTTACAGTAGTCACACTTGAACAATCGATGACTGAAGAGAAATTCCAGTGTGGAAATGCTGAATTATACTTCTCAAGAAGTTGTTTTTTCACCTGTGACCTGAACTGAGATAAAAGAACACCCCCCCCCCGACCTCTGCAGGTATAAATTAGGTTGCCAACACCAGGATGTTTGTGTTGTCTTCAATGCTGCTTTGTGAATGGTCTCTCTATTGATTTGATTTTTCGTATAATCATCAGAATCTGTATTATTATTATTATTATTATTATGCATTTCATTTTCCTCCATCCTCAGTGCTAAGAATCCTCTGCTGTCAAAAGTATACTGCTTTACCTTGTATAACATGTCATGTATCTGATGAAGTGGGCTCCAGTTCATAACAGCTTATTACATTATAAATTTGCTAGTCCTTTAAAAGGGCCACAAACTGTGTTTTTGTTGCTGCAGACAAAAATGGATACCCCACTGAAAATTGTTTCCTATTCCTCTTTCTTTCCATCAAGCCCAGTTTTCTACTGCTGGCACTTTTCCGCTACTATTTTACAAACACACACACACACACATGTGATACCCTTTCAAGTACTTTGGTGCTCAAATGGCAATCAAGCAGAAAAAGGGATGTTACATGATCTCAAGAAAGGCCTCATTCTTAGGGCTGAACTGGATTAGATGCTGAGAAATGCACAATGAGACTCCTGATGGCTCTCTTACAGCAATTTAGACTATCATGCGACCCACCCCCGAGGCAAGGAGCTAAGTAACTACAGTCATACCTCAGGTTATGAACGCTGTGGGTTGCGTGTTTTCGAGTAGTGGACCATGCCGAACCCGGGAGTACTGGAACGGGTTACTTCTGGGTTTCGGTGCTCACGCATGCGCAGAAACACAAAATGACATCACACGCATGCGCAGAAGTGTTGAATCACGTCACGCGCATGCGCAGCGCTTCAAGCTGCGAATGCTGCGGGTTGCGAACGTGCTTCCCGCATGGATCACGTTTGCAACCTGAGGTATGCAACTTTTAGAAGACATCTGAAGGCAGCCCTGTATAGGGAAGCTTTTTAATTTTTAATGTTTTATTATGTTTTCATATAGGTTGGAAGCAGCCCAAAGTGGCCAGGGAAACTCATTCAGATGGATGGGATATAAATAATAAAAATTGCTCTTGATGCTGATAAATAGGATGTCCCTATTTTTACCTAAGAAATGTTGGAGGGTATGCATTATGTACCACCCACCTGTCAAAAAGTGCTTTGCTCAGCACTTCCTGGGGGGAACTTGGCCCCAAAGCTGATCCACCGGCATTGAACTTGTGCAACGAATTGCTTTTTCTTTCTTTACATTATTGGATCGTAATTGGTATAGTTACAGGTAGGTAGCCGTGTTGGTCTGCCGCAGTTGAAACAAAATTTTAAAAATCCTTCCAGTAGCACCTTAGAGACCAACTAAGTTTGTTATTGGTACGAGCTTTCGTGTGCATTTCGTGCATGCACACGAAAGCTCATACCAATAACAAACTCAGTTGGTCTCTAAGGTGCTACTGGAAGGATTTTTTTTAAAAAAATGTTTCGTAATTGGTATGTTATGGGTTGTTTTGACTTAATATGCTCTTCATCCTCCTTTCTATTCTATTCTGCAATATTTAAAACCTCCAAAACTAAAAAAGAGAAATCCAACCCGCGTGCACGACGACTCTTCCCATTTTTACCTGGACACTCGCGCACAGAGCATTCATACAGGAAGCGAGAGCCGGGCGGGACCCTCCCACTTTGAAACGAACCCTTCTTTGTACCCACCCTATGAATGAGCATCTCGCCCTTCCTCCGGCTCCGCCCGCCCGCCATGGATTGGCCCGCCTACATGCCTGTCGCGCAGCTCAGTCGAATCACAGCCAGCCCTGTTGTTGATTGGCGTGCGGCCGAGCGTGTTTGTGTGCATCCCTTCCCTTCCCCGCCCCGCTTCTGACCGTGTTGTTAACTCCCCGAGTCAGGATGGGCGGGGGAGAAAGTGAGCCCCGCTTCGACGTCTCCGATTCGACGGGGTGCTTGCTTGTCAAGGAGCTGCTCCAATGGGGACTGCCCGTAGTGCCCAACCCCGCCATTCAGTATTACTACTGAGCCCTGAGGAAGAGAGCGGGTGAGGCAGGCGGGCGGGCGCGCGCGCGCAGCAGTAGTGTGGAAGGAAGAGCAGAAAGGCCGGTCAGTATAAGCATCCGCGACGCCGACGGGGGAGTCGGTCCAGGCGGCCCCTCGCGGGGAAGCGCGGCCTCTGAGGGGAAGCCGGGGGAGGGCGGCGCGGCCCTCTGTCGAGGGAGAAGCGCCTCAACGGGCGGCGCTGGGCCTCCGTCTGCCCCCGTCCCCCTTCCTCAGCATCCCCCGCTTCTCCCCCTTCAGGCCCGGCAGCCGCCTCGTGAGGAGCCCGCTTCGCCGCCGCTTCCTCCGCCTCCTGCCCATGTTCAGCGAACGCAGGTTGGCCGCCGCCCCTCCGTCGCCTGTGCCGCCGCTGCCGCCTTTCCGCCGCCGCCGGGAGCCGCCGCCATGGCTGACTTGGGGCAGGAGGTCGTCCACCTGGTGTGGGGCAAGAAGCCCGGCACGCAGGGCCTCGCCGACACCATCTTCTGCCGGTGGGCACAAGGTACGTCCCGGCCTCCTTCCCTCCCCCCCCCTCCCCATCGCTCCCCCTGATCCTCCTTCCCTCTTCCCACCTTCATTCACTTTCAGATTCCCCTTTCACACCCCCTCCCTCCGGATCCTGCACACACGTCTTCTTGCCTTTGGACCCCTGTGCTCTTTCCTTCTCCCCCTTTCCTCGTCAGGCGCTGGTGGGAAGCGTGATGCCGTCGGTAGTGTCTGGCATGACAAGCGCTCCCAGCTGGCGCAGCCTTGAACTGCATCATGGCAGAGAGCTGGGTGGTTTGTGACTTGGGAGAATAAGGGATCTCCACCCTTCTTGCTCTTCTGCCCCCCCTTTTTTGTACAGTAAGTAGTGAGTTGAGATATATTCTCTCCCCTTGATGCATCTTCCTTTGCTTGTTATTCTCCTGTTTTGAAATGGGCAGGAAGGGACCCAAATATAGTGGTGGCACAGTCATCATGATAGCTGTTAAGATGTGTCATTTGCCTCCCCACCCCCACCCTATCTATGTATGAGCTGGGGATATATTTTGCACCATCAGGTTGGCAAACCCTTTCTCTTTGTCTGTAAAAATCTTTGGTATATTTACTGTTGGGAAAGGGTGTATTTGCCACCCAGGTAGGCCCGGGTGATATATCACCCATGACCGGTATGAGGAGCAGACCGTGATGTCTGTTTCACTCAGCGGTATATCGCTGGTGAAACCGCCTCTGCTCCTGAGTCCCTCTTCTAGCAGTGTCTGCTGGAGAGAGTCAAGAGTTCCTATATCTCTGACTGAAACCGCCATCCCACTCTGCCCTCATACGATAGAGGGGGAGAAACAAGCTGTATCCGTGAGGCACCAATACAGTTTGTTTCTCCCTCTGCATCTTTAAACTGCTCAACTGAGTGTACAACTGCCCTTGCCTCAGTCAAGCAGTTAAAGGAGCCCCCAACCCAGCACTGGCTTCTGCAAGCGTGGTGGGGGCTCTGTGAAACTGCTCATACTTTTTGATTTGTTATACTTTGAAATACTTTTTGATTTGTTAGCAAGGCTTTCTTCTGAGTACTGCATGGACTTGGGATGTGATATCCTTTTAGTATAATTTCACATTTATAGTCTAGACTGCTGTGGAATATGTAGAAAAAGGTTTCAACATTTCCTCCTCTCTAAGCTTGACTTTGGCTTACTCTATGCATATAATGATGCACATTGATTGCATTGATAAAAAAACACTGCTATCAATAGCTTGTCCATGAATAATGAATATAAAAACCTTACAAGTTATTCTCTTCTTTCTGTTTTGCTTTGGGGGATTTTTTTTGTAACCTAAAAGTTGATGTACTGTGATCTTGGTAGAAAGAAATTATGGATTGTGTCCATACTACTGATTCCCAAGAGGTTAATAAAAGCTTTGAATTGCTTATTACAGCACTGGCAATAGAAACAATGAAGTGCAAATATTTATCCAATAACAATTACTGTGTTTGGGCATGGCACCGAAAGCTCCCTTTAAAAAACAGCATTTAGAAATCATCCATGTAATCTTTCTAGAAAGTTAATATGGTCCTCATTTTAATTTCTCCATATTTTTCATTTGACAATATTTTATAATGTCCTTTTAGAAGTGCCATCCTGTAATTGGAAATTGCTAAATTTTGTGGACACCACAAGATGATTCAGCCCTATAGCCCATTTAAAATAGCTGCTGGTGCGACCTACCCAGTATATGCTCATGTAGCACTGATAAGTTAAATGGAAATGTAAACATGTTAAATGAATTAATTGGGCAGTAACATGTCTTTGCAGTATACATCGTCTCCACCATTCCAAATGTTGTACCCAGATAACTAACTCCTTGGTAGTTCTAAAAAAAAAGGCACCTCCTAAAGTTATTGTTTCTGGGTTGACAATATCTTAGCCCAGGCTTCCTCATCCTCGGCCCTCCAGATGTTTTTGGCCTACAACTCCCATGACCCCTAGCTAGCAGGACCAGGGGCCAGGGATGATGGGAATTGTAGTCTCAAAACATCTGGAGGATCGAGGTTGAGGAAGCCAGTCTTAGCCCATTCCATCACTTCCATCAACTTGAATCTCAGATGCATGGCAAACCACTCTAATGAAATAATTTGTTTTGCAAAGAAGGTAACTGAGGGAAGAGAACAAGAACAATTAGTTGGAAGTTTGGCTTCTTGCAGCAGAATGCTGCTGCTAATTGCTCTCCTCAGTGCAGTTCTGGCCATAGTTGATGTTTCATCACCAATAAAATATGCATTTGTGGTTATGACCATGGTCAAAATGTGTTGGTGTTATAGAAATGCTCCTGTTTGCTTCCAGTGGCCTACTTCATACATCACATTAAAAATAGATTGTGGTTCAATGTGAATGAGCAGTGAGGTGGTATATGTTGCTCATAGGTTCCTAAGGTGGTCCTCCTTCAATCTTCCTGCTGCACCACAAACAAAACAAGCCAAAATTTGACTTGTCATATTGTTCAAACCTGGGCTTGTGGTTTGTTCTTCTCAAGCCACACCACGAGGGTTAAACCAAGAACAAACCTTGATTTCTGTTCATAGTTGGTTTGAAAGAAACAAGCAATGAGCCTGGGTTCAGATAACAGGCCAGAGTCTGGCTTGTTTTGTCTGTGGAGCAATAGGAGCAGGAGCAGGAGAAGAACACCACAGGAACTTTGAGCAGTGTGCAGTAGCACTACAGCCTGTTTAAACTATGGCTTAATGTGATATGCATTCTAGACCAATGTGATTTCATAGAATCATAGAGTTGGAAGAGACCACAAGGGCCATCGAGTCCAACCCCCTGCCAAGCAGGAAACACCATCAGAGCACTCCTGACATATGGTTGTCAAGCCTCTGCTTAAAGACCTCCAAAGAAGGAGACTCCACCACACTCCTTGGCAGCAAATTCCACTGTCGAACAGCTCTTACTGTCAGGAAGTTCTTCCGAATGTTTAGGTGGAATCTTCTTTCTTGTAGTTTGGAACCATTGCTCCGTGTCCGCTTCTCTGGAGCAGCAGAAAACAACCTTTCTCCCTCCTCTATGTGACATCCTTTTATATATTTGAACATGGCTATCATATCACCCCTTAACCTCCTCTTCTCCAGGCTAAACATGCCCAGCTCCCTTAGCCGTTCCTCATAAGGCATCGTTTCCAGGCCTTTGACCATTTTGGTTGCCCTCCTCTGGACACGTTCCAGTTTGTCAGTGTCCTTCTTGAACTGTGGTGCCCAGAACTGGACACAGTACTCCAGGTGAGGTCTGACCAGAGCAGAATACAGTGGCACTATTACTTCCCTTGATCTAGATGCTATACTCCTATTGATGCAGCCCAGAATTGCATTGGCTTTTTTAGCTGCCGCGTCACACTGTTGGCTCATGTCAAGTTTGTGGTCAACCAAGACTCCTAGATCCTTTTCACATGTCCTTTATTTTTCTACAACTGTTCTCCTTTGTGTGTTGGCTGCTGAAACAATAATCACGCATTATGTTGTCCCCTCTTGGGAACGGCTATTTTCCTTTTATTTCCTGTTTTACATTCAGGTAGGTAGCCGTGTTGGTCTGATGCAGTCGAAATAAATTTTTTTAAAAAATTAATGTCCAGTAGGCACCTTAGATAGCAACTAATTTTCTTCTGGGTATAAGCTTTTGTGTGCATGCATACTTCTTCAGATACCAGATATCTGAAGAAGCGTGCATGCACACGAAAGCTTTTAAAATTTATTTTCCTGTTTTACATAGAGAGGAATGTTATAAACGGGTATTGCATTGATTGCATTTCTCTGTGTGTGTTCATGCTCAGTTAACATTTTGGAGCTTATATGTGCTTGTAACTATGTTACTTGTTATTGTTAAGCTATTATCTTAGGTTCTGTAGTTTGGCTGCTGCTGTCAGTGCTTTTATATTAAAGTCTGTTTGATTGAGGGACCTGGCAGCTGGATATGTTGATAAGAAAGGGAAGGGCAAGTAGTATGTTCTGGCAGTTGTCTGTTTTAAGGAGCTAATCAATGAATTTGTTTTCATGAGCAGATTAGGGTTATGTTAGGGCTCCATGTTGCCTTCAGATAAATACTGGCAACAGTGGACAGGAAATCTCATGGATGAACAATCCTAAATCTCTGAAATGTGTTGACCAAAAAAAAGGGATGAATCATAAAGTTGTCTTGGCCTTCTCTTTTTTTCTTCTTTTTAAAAAAAGGTTCACCTTGACTGGCAGTATTTCAGGCTATTAAATTAGTAATTACTGGCTGTACTGAAATAATTTGGTCAGAAGTGCAAGCTTGTTTGGTTATAATTTAAAATATTTGTGCCTATAATTGAAGGATCAATAAGAAAGAAACGTGTTGAAGAAATCCTAGCTAAGTAATTAATTTGAAGAAGAATTTTGTTTTTGCAAAGGTTGGATAAAAAACATTTCGATCACCCCCCTTGTCCTTTTGTGTACATAATAAATCACATTCTTGTGTACTCACTCATGTAGACAGTGTGTGAACTTGAGTGGCTGGGGGTATAGTCAGCTGCAATTTCTGTGTTTGCACAGGATGGAAAAATTGTTTTGTGATATATGAGAAAGTTGTGTGACCTGCTAGAAGATTTCTGGTAAGACAGGATAAACACCTCTGTCACAAATACAGTATACGCTGCAGTGTCTGTTAAATAGATGACTGTTGCCATCTGTTCTGTTGACTTGGTTAATATATTTTATTCTTCACTTCCTTCTCCCCTAAGTTGGATTTTTCTGGTTTTGGTTCTATTGCAGCTTTTTCCTGCCCCCTTTCACCCCAGCAACTCGCTTGGACTGGAATAGAAGCTTGCATTGAGCTCAGCAGCAACTCTAAAATTGTTATATGATAGGACAGCAAAACAAGGCCAGGTTTTCTGACTTGACAATAACTGTAGCTTATATTAACACTGTAAAGAAAACCTGGCCTTGCTTTGCTGTCCTATCATATACCGTAACAATTTTAGAGTTGCTGCTGAGCTCAATGCAAGTTTGTTCTAACATCGTATTGTGGCTATAATCTTCAGTACTCACATTCAAAATATTCCCCCTAAATACGCTTTTTAAAAAGTTCATAGAGTCCTTGGAATTACATGCAAGTCTTGCTTTTCATGTTGACCTGCTACAGAGTACTTGTTTACCATTTCCTACAGTATCCTTGTAAATGTTTGTGTCTTGTAAAAATACCCCCTTCACCCATTATATTGAAATGGCAGATGAAACTTGTATCCATTGTTTTCGGTTTGTTTCATGGTTCCATTTAGCTACTGGAAAAGCTAAGCAAAAGCGACATATTTGTACACTCTGTTCACTCCAATACACTGCTCTAGATTGAATATGACCTAGAAAGTGCATGGAGTTCAATACAAAATTGAGCAAAACTGCAGAGCACAGTTTTTGTGTGTGGCTGGAATGTATCATTGGGGAGTTAGGATATTTGTGTTCAGATGGAATTTATTATTAGTTGAACCCAGTCGAAGGTAGTCATTTGATGAGACCATGACTGTGTCCTCTCCCCCGCCCCCACCCCGCCCCCGGTATGTGGACATTACCATGTAGGTTTCCACTCCCCCACCCCCAGTCATTTATTTATACTTTGTCCCCTGGACTTTTTCTTAAAACATTAAGAAAAAGATTTATTTTACAATGTTGGAACCTGCTTAGGTTCTGGTTTAAGAAGAAATGTAGTGATATATATGTATATACGTATATGTGCATATAAATTGTATATATATTGATACGATAAAGGTATGCCCGTCATTGCAGCACTTGTATTGGAATGAGGATTTGATGGCCTTTGCCAAGCCAGACTGAATAACATTTGCACATTTCTAACAGAAGCTAGGATAAGTAAGGATATGAACACTAAGAAATGATAATTACCTACTACCACTCTGAAAATGAGGCTGGGGTTGATGTAGCTTCTTGAGAACATCAGTACAATGAATTGATACCGTTAAAAGAACTGAGTAGGGTTGTTTGAGTTTTGTTAGGCAGAGACAGAATATTGAAAGTAGAACTTAGTAGTTTGACTCTGATAAGGAGTAAGTATGAAAGACTGTGGACATTTTTCTTTGGAAACAACTAACCCATTATTTTGGTTCCTCCTATTAGGGTTTGTATTTAGTGAATCAGAATCAACTGCATTAGAACAATTTGAAGGAGGCCCTTGCGCTGTGATTGCACCCATTCAGGTAATACTATAGAAGCTTGTTGAAACTATGTAAATTTGAAACATACCTATTTTTGCCTTCTGCTTATGTGAAAACCTTCGGCTTATGTGAAAACCTAAAGTAAACGCAACGACAAATATATATTGGTTGGGTTTACTTTAAGTGATTATTCTCTGTTGAAGTAGTACAGATTGAACACTACCAGTGCTGCTGTTTGGAGCCACTGTTGTCTGCAGCATTAATATAATACATAAAATCAACATGTCTGCTTAAATCAGTTGCAGATATAGAACTGAGAACTAACCTGTTCTGTGAGTTTCTGCAGCACTTAACTCTTGATAAAGTTCATTTTATGTTTTAGGTAGGGGCAGATATCTAGTCCTCTAAATTGGCCATCAAATGCTTCAAACATTTGTAAGATTCAGAGAGAATGATATAATTGCATGAGAAAATTTATCATGCTGTTATAGTAAAGCAATTTCTAATCCCGTAGCTATGTAAATAATTTAGTGATAGTGAGCAAAAAAGTAAATTGTACCTTTGCATAGGGAAAAAGGCCTTCTGTAACTAGGAATGTATTTAATTTTTTTAAAAGAAGTTAAACTGATATTGAAAATGGAACACTTTGCACCACTGAAGAACAAATCATACATATCTGATATGTCAATGTTATCTTTAATATAAGGCATTCCTTCTGAAGAAGCTTTTTACTTGTGAGAAATCTACCTGGAGACAATGTCAAGGTAACCACAAACCTACCTCCACATGAGGGTTTTGATATAGTACTTGCCAGCAAATTACACAGTGCTAAGCTAAATTATAGTTCACTATTATTCATGAGCTATTAGCAATATGCTTCTGCAGTAATTTGATGTTACAATTAGTGTACAAATGCATTATTTGATGATGATTTTGAAATAGAGGATATAGAATTCAGCATTACAAAATTTAAGGGGGGCTCAAGAAAGTCCAAATCCTGCAAATGGAATTGTCATGTAAATTAGGCAAGTGGCAGAAATGTCACTGTATATTCTTTATTCTTACTATACAGTTTATCTTACTGTTTCTGCTGAACTTGTTTCTCTTATTTTAGGGCTGGAGAAGGTGGACTTATCCTCATTGATCATTGTATTCAATTGGGATAAGTGGAGGCACTTGGAACTCTGATGAATAAAGAACCGTTGCCCATTACTCTTGATTTTCTAAGGCTTAGTAGAAATTAATTGTGTGTATGTTTAGTTTCCCCCCTAGAAAAAACAGTGAACTGGAATCTGCCAAAGTTGTCAAATTATAAATGCAAAGAAAAACTGGTTCTTAAGGTTGAACTCAATTGTATTGTGATCATAACATGAATTGTAAACAGATCTTTTCTGCTCCGCATCATGCCTCCCTTGTTCCATTTTCGTACTTTTATCCTCCTGTCCCTGCTGAATTAAGTAGAAAAATTGGACTGGTAGATTAGGTGTCTAGGTAGCCTCAAGATATAGATTTGACCTGGAAACCACCAGTTGCCAATCCTTCTCCTAGCCTGCCTTAAAGCTGCCAGGGTTTAAGGAAAACCCTGAGTAGTATGAACATTGCCAGATGTTTTGCATGCAAGTTCACTGTCAAAATTTGTGTTTGTTCTGACTTTGAATATTTCAGAGGAAGAGCAGAAGAATCTCCTCTGTCATACCTTAAGTGATATTTTGGAACTGGCTTCCTCTGATAATTCAGAATCATACTGTTTGGTAACATGGCGAAGAGGAAGGACTGCTGAAGAAACTGCTAGTATTTCTGAGAGTTCTGCTGAGTCAAGCCACCAAGAGGACCAGCCTTGTAAGATATGCCTTGTGTAATATGATTCTGAACACTGCTTTGGTTTTGTTAACAAGCTTTATTTTGTTTTTAAGAATGCTTTTTATTGTATACCAGATCTCTTATCCTGGCACTAGTTGTTCTTCAGTTTCAAAAATTAAGCTCAATAAGTGCCATTGATCTAAGGCAGGGCAGGCTAACCTGTGCAGCACCCCCTCTCCTGAAGTCACTGAACTTGATTCCCATCATTCCTGATAATTGGCCATGTTGGCTCAGACTGATGGGAGTTGTAGTTCAACAACATCTGAGGAGTCACAGGTTAGCCACCCCTGATCTAAGGACATTGACAAACACTCAAGCCTAGTGTTGCATCCCATTTTATGGTGCTAGGCAACCCTTAGCTATTGAATATTAGGTTTATAATATTTGGATTACATAAACACATTTTGACTTAATAAAATGGTGCCCCTAATGAATCAGGCAGCAGACTGTATAGCAATATTTTTCTGATACAATAATTTAGAAATGCTGTAGGTGTGAGGCATAATATTGAAGAGGCATTCCTCTATCTGCTTCATGTGACATGTGCATAACTTAAGAATTTCAGAAGTATTTATATGCAAATTTTCATCAGTTTAATATATTAAGCGTAAGATTGATTGACTGATCAATTGTCAGTTCTATTAAATATATATTTAATTGAAGAGGACCAATGTGAGTGATTTGGAAATGACTTTTCACTGTTAAATTTATCTTACTACCCTTGTGTGTTCCATAGTTACTTTGGGTTATTTTAACACATTTGTTTAGTTTCCACCTGCAGTCAATTTAATATGATATCATTAGGTCATTCACAATGGGCAGTCACTAGAGGAGAGTTGCTATGACGAGAAATAATTTAAAGACTCTTGCATGTGATTAGTGTTCTGATATTCTTGTGAAAACATTTTCTCTAAGTAAGTAAATTTATTCATACGTGGGTCATAAGAATAAAAGGAGAAATTGAACCTCCCCCCTCACATAAATACACTTTGTCATCATGTTATTGCAGTTCAAAATATTCTTATTTAAAAAGCTACTTTAAAAAAGAGAATGCTGGAAAACCACTATAATTCTATGACATTCTGAAAAGTCCTATTATGGGTACCTTTTAGTAAAAGAGAACACCACATTCCTATCACTGGTATCTGCTTCTGCATAATTGTGTGACATTTGCCAGCATTTACCATTTAGTTTCAGCAGCTCGTGAGTTGTACTTTTCTATTCTTTCCTGATTTAATTGCAACAGAATGGGCACATATTTAATAAATATTGGTAACACAAGTATTCAGTATCCATTATCAGGTTCTAAGTACATGCGAAGAGTCTGGCTTTTAAAACCAACAAGCAAACCCACACTTATTCAATACAGGGAACTTTTGGTGACATCTCACATTGCACAGGTGGGCATCTGCTCACATAGTGGGACTTGCTCTTGCTCCTTACATTAGGGCTGGGTGATACATCAACATATCGTCCAAAACCAGTTTGATCATTGTTTCATAATATTTGAGCTGGCAATGTATCATGAATCAAAATCTGTGTAAGGGCTAGCCAATAACTGGTTTTCAACATTGCAATAACTCACCAGTTAAACACTGCAATGTTATCACCAGCTAAACCTCACAATATCATCAGCTAAATACTGCAGTGTCATCACTAGTTAAACATTGGAATCATCCACAATGTCTGAAATAAGGGTAGAACTATACAGAGGCAAACAGGACAATGTCCAAGCAACTGCTACTACTAAAGAGGTCTAAAACGGATAAATGACAATATTATCAATCATCACACACTCAGTTTCATCAGCAGGCAAGTCAAAACGCATCGCAACAGGGACTTTTGCTACTGCTGCCACCTCCCATCCTTGCAGGCCGCCACCACTATTGCCATTGCCTCCCATCGCTGCTGCAAGTCCTCACAGTCTGCCGCCACTACTGCAGTCACTCACTCTCACTGCTGCAAGGCCTCACAGGCCACCACAGTTTGTGCCACCACCGCGAGGCCTTGCAGGCTGCCGCTGCTACAGCTGCCCCCTCCCTTTGCCACCACAAGGCCTCGCAAGTTGCCACTGATTGTGGTGCCACCACGAGGCCTTGCAGGTTGTCACCACTACTGCCAACATGTACCATGGTCATGGCAAGCTGTTTCTGCCACTGCTGCTTCTGCCACTTAGTAGGCTGTCTGGCAGTCCCAGATTATTTCTATTCACTATGATACATCACCGTACTTTGGATTGTACTGAATACCACCATTTGGTAAGGTAAAGGTACCCCTGCCCATACGGGCCAGTCGTGTCCGACTCTAGGGTTGTGCGCCCATCTCACTTAAGAGGCCGGGGGCCAGCGCTGTCCGGAGACACTTCCGGGTCACGTGGCCAGCGTGACGAAGCTGCTCTGGTGAGCCAGCACCAGCGCAGCACACGGAAACGCCGTTGTACCTTCCCGCTATAAAGCGGTACCTATTTATCTACTTGCACTTAGGGGTGCTTTCGAACTGTTAGGTGGCCATTTGGTAGCTAAGCCCAAAACCAAAAGTCTCATTTGGATGCATTTTGGCTTGTCTGCTGCTGAAAGTGACCACGAAGTGATTGATAATATCATTTATCAGTTTTAGACCCTTAAGTAGTAGCAGTTGCCAGGACATTGTCCTGTATGCCTCTATGTACTTCCTTCATTTTTCAGATATGTAATGCTACACCATAGCTTAGCATTATGTGAATGAGTTTGGCCTCCCACTCTGCTCACATGCTGCTTTTCCACTCTAGCAAAGCTGACAAGAAGAACTTTGGAAGCCTTCTCTTCCAGTTTTGATAAGCCACAGCTTACTATGTCAGAACACCAGCAGACGGTACTCAGTTTTGACTTTGGGTAGTGGAAACCCACTTCAAATCTTAGGAAAGTTCCAGTGTCTCACCAGTAGGTGTGATGGGACATCCCCTTCTGCTCTGGAGGGTCTCCCAACCTTCTGGAGTTATTTGGGGGGGCACACAGGGACTGCAAGGGGCAGGATAAGACAGAAAAGACCTCTTGGAATAAGGATACAAGTAATATCCAGTACTGAATAACTAGCATTTATTCAATAGTCTTACAAAACTGGAGCAATAAGAAAACATAATGCCCTATTGTGATTGTAGCTCCCTTCAGATGTCCTGCATGAAAGGCAGGGATGAGGAGGCATGCAGCTTTGGGGTTGGGGACAAAGTGTGGCCCCACTTCCCCTTCAAGTTGTGGAGCCCTGTATACATAGACAGACATCCAACAGCCACTCTTCCACACACAGACACACACACACACTGATGGTTGTCATTTTTAAGATTTAGCCTGGTATTCTTTCTCACACTGCTGTCTCTGTCATACAGTGAATTAAATTTGAGGGAGGGATTTGACTTGAGTTCCTGGTTGCACAAAGTGACTGTAAAATACAGTGTAGAAATTGGCCTTGAGTTCATAAAATGGGATGTAATATTGAAACTTGCTATACAGAATACTTTCTGCTAGTTTGTAAGGAAAATAAACACCTGTAACTTTCTGCTTCCTCTCCTTCCTCTCTACACTAACACCAGATCACCTGCCTGCATTTTGCCCGTCAGGCATGTTTTTCGTATTTGACTTTTACTCAAATTTCATTTTCCTCAATGCATACCAATTTTGAAGCTACAACTTCTTGTAGGAAGAAAGGCATGTATATTTAGGCATATATGCAAAGTACCACAAAAAGTGTTCCTCATAAGGCCTTTTCAGTTCCCCTTTCTGGTGGCAGCCTCCCAAAGGGCCAAGGGGTGCTGCTGGAAGGGAAAACTGGGAGTTTTTACCTTCCCATTCACATGCTTCTCTGCATACATACTGGAGTCTTCTGTGGCTGAAAAACTATGACCCAGGGCAATATCTTTATATAAATTTAAATATAAAGAACAGATATGGAAAAAAACTGTTAGCTGAAAAGTCAGCGACTTTCCCTTGTTTGTCTACACACTTCTGATGAAACTAAACTATAACAGATTCTTATTCTAGTAACCACAGAGCCCTAATACATTTTATGGAGTGTGTTGTTTGCTGCAAAAAAACAACCCCTTGGAACTTTAGTAAATCATGTTTTTTGTACAGATACTTTATACAGTGGTGCCTCGCAAGACGAAAAGAATCCGTTCCGCAATTCTCTTCGTCTAGCGGTTTTTTCGTCTTGCGAAGCAAGCCCATTGACGGATTAGCGCGTTTAGCGGCTTTTAGCGGCTTATCGGATAAGCGGCTTAGCGGATAAGCGGCTTAGCGGATAAGCGGCTTAGCGGCTTAGAAAGGGGGGGGAGGGGAAAAAACCGCAGGAACTCGCAAGACATTTTCGTCTTGCGAAGCAAGCCCATAGGGAATTCGTTTTGCGAAGCACCTCCAAAACGGAAAACTCTTTCGTCTAGTGAGTTTTCCATCTTGTGAGGCATTCGTCTTGCGGGGCACCACTGTATTAAAGCTTCCCATTTCCCATTTTATACTTCCTTAAATAATGAATCAGGCAACTTAATTCACACCTTCCTGTTTTATACAGGACTTTTTCTCTCAACAGTACTTGTGTTCCTCTAATCATAGTCCATCTCTTGACATACTGTTCTTACCATTCCATTCAGTTCAACAGGGTCAGTGAAATTGGCAACAGTAACTGGTCCACAGATTGCCAATGCAAAGTCTACTTGTTTCATCTGCTTTATGTTGTGCACAACTATGATTTGTTTGCCATTCATTGACTGTAATAGTGCTAATTCACAGGTTCAGAAATACCTTTATATCATAAGTCCCTCAGGTTGTGGTGTTCATAATTTAATTGGTTTTATTGGATGTGATTGGTGCAATAATTAATTGGTGCACCAATAATTAATTGGTGCACCAATTAATTTTAGAATACTTTTCACTGAGGCAGGGGTTCCCAAACAGTGATCTGCAGACCACTGGTGGTCCCTGAGCTTCATTCAGGTGGTCCAAAGCATGTCTGTAAAAGTACAATTAAAATCAGATCATTAAGCACAGCACATTATAAATTGCAACAGCAGGCGGAAAAAATAATTAAATGGTCTGCCAAGATTCTCTGCAACATTCAAGTGTTCCATGAGGAAGGGAAAGTTTGGGAACCACTGTAGTAAGGCTGCTAGTCTGATTTTGAGGGCTTGTCATTCTTGTCATGTAATAAGAATTGCAGAAGCTGCCGCTATCACCTTTTCCTTAAGACCCCATATTAACAGTGATACAGATAACATTAGTTTCTGCACTAGTTTTCCTAGATGTTGAGTTTTATATTACAATCATACCTCATATTATGGCCGCTTCAGGTTACGTGTTTTCGGGTTGCGGACTGCGGGAAACCCGGAAGTACCAGATCAGTTTACTTCCGGGTTTTGCCCCTTGCGCGTGCGCAAAAGCGCTAAATCACGCTTCACGCATGTGCAGAAGCGCCAAATCACACCTGCGCAGACACGGCACTTCAGGATGCAAAAGCTGCAGGTTGTGGATGTGCCTCTGTCATGGATTATGTTCGCAACCCAAGGTTCCACTGTATATTATATTCTGTCTCACGTCACTCAAAGCAACATATATGTGGTTCCCATGCAGGTATGATGTTATGCTGAGCCCATTTCACTAATACTTGGTAACACATTAGTTAACTGGGAAGGCATCAGTTGGGTAAAAGAAAAACCCATTTCTAATTTAATTACAGAGGATGAGGGAAAGGTGGTATAAAGTCTGAACCTAGGAAGGCACTAAATGCTGTATTTTTTCCTACTGTTGGGTTACTTAACACATACTTGAGTAGAATAATAGAGGATAGTTATCTTTAAAAAGAGCATTGCTTAAAATACATTTTTCTAATTAGTTGTTCTGAAGCAAAATGTGTTGAGAGAAATGGAATGAAAATACAGCTGTCTTAACACGGTTCTGCTCTGAAGTTATCTGTATAACTACTCGCTTGCTCTTGTGGAAAATTTACTCAAATAGCAGAATTGTGTGTTCATTTTGCTTGCACTTGGTGACCTCCCAGCCATGGTTGTCATAATTTATGCAAATTTGAAAGTTTTCAAGGCTATTGAACTAATGGTTTGCTAGTCTAGACTCAATATTGCTAAATTGTTTGTACCTATATTGTGGAGACCTAACTGGGTTACATTAAATTGGCTTGTGCCATGTAACTATACAAGTGGAAATTGGTCCAAAAGGGTGGAGGCTGGGGTTAAATTATGAAAGACTTGGAAGTATTCTAGCTTGCTGTGTGTTTCTTGTGTCACTTTTTGCCATGTGTAGTGCTGAAAAGTGTCTCTTGTGTATAGCTGCCTTGGCTGTCGAAGAGCTTGGCTTTGAGCGATTTCATTCATTAATTCAGTAAGTAACATGTTGGAACACTTAAAATACACTATCTTGTAGTTCCCCAGTAAACAAAACTTCTTTCAGGTGTAAGCCTCATACTTAATGCAGTTGAACATCAAGGTTTAAAAGATAATTAGGCTCAAGAAAGCTATTGCTTTAAGATCAAAACAACTGTGACTATCCAAATCTGTAATTTTAACTTGATTTTGTTGCTGCTTTAATTCAGGTGTTTATTTTAAAATTTCAGCATTAGCTTAGAAGAGTCATGGTTGAACATTTCAAGTGGCCTGAATACAAAATTGTTCTGTGAGCCACATGTATTTAGAAAAAACTGCATGGTTTTAAGCAATCCAGTTTCTTACTCGATCACCACAATTCAGCAGTATCTATCTTAACGTGAACTCAGGTTACACTTCCCAGATGCTCAAAAGCTAAGTTGGGAATGAAAGATGTACAGACCCATATCCCCACTAATCAGTGATTCACACTTGAGGACATGTCAATGGGCCTGTGCTGTGAGAGGTATCTAAGTGAATTCTCTCTGCACAATTCGACTCCAGGGAGGAGTGAAGAAAGGGCACCTGAACTTACACCACCAGTTGAATGTATGGGGTTTGTGATGGAAGGGAACATTGTGTAAGCACAGCATTAGGTATGCAGTCTTCTGTACTTACAGCTTTCTGAACTGAGTTCAATATGGGGCTATTAGCTTAATTAGGCATTTGCCATTTGAGAATATTTGTTTATAAGGGCAAATGCTACTATCTGCCCATTGTGTCTTTACCAACAAGAACAAAATTTTAAGTAGTCATTAAAGTTGTGATGACCTAAATCTAACATCTGCCAATTTTCACTGTCGTATGAGAATTTTTCAGGTGAAAAATCAAAACCAGGCTTCTAAAATTGTGACGCGTGCTGCCATATTGACACTACTTGTACTGTGTACATGCTATAACCATTATTTTTTCTCCATTAAGACAGTTGCTGCTAATTGTGTTGCAAATGTATTGGTCACAGATACTATTGCATGCCTTAAGCATTCAGTTGCACCTTACGTTATCTTGCATTTTGTTGCTAGTCGGCTAACAAATACAAAATTGAACTCTGTCAAAGCTCAGTACCATGTCTAATGGACTTTTCTTTTCAATCTTCAGCAAGCAGTCATTCACAAGCTTTCCTGATTTCAAAGAAGCAGTTTGGAATCAGTATTCAGTCTGGACAAACAAATTTGGAGTGTTGCTTTTTCTGTATTCTGTGATACTGACAAAGGTTTGTTTCTATTTTTAAAAATGTTTGTTTTCTTAAACTAACAGAAAAAGAAGAAGGAAGGAAGGGGATTAAAGGGGTTTGTTTCCTCCATCCCATCACCTTCAGTACCATGTGTGTGCCTGCATGAGGCAGGCATATATATTAACTTCCTGTTGTTTGGCCTGATCTTCCCATTTTGGTTTCATAATCTACAATTAGATGTTTTAATACTGTAAACTGTTAATTTTACACTGTGGGAGAACCTTGAGCTTTGTATAGGCACTTGTTAATCATGGGTGGGGGGGCGTCCCCAAGCCAGCTGCTTTTTAGATCTTAGATCAGTGCATAGGTTTGAAGGGCATTTTTAAGCTTGTTTGACTGAATGTACTGTGAAACCTCCCTGCAAGTAGGAACCCTGGCTTAACAGGTTTTTGAGTTGTGGGAGCTGCTTCTAAGCAATTAAATCAAGAACTTGTGAACAAAAACAAACAGAAAAATAAAGAACCTATCGTCGCAACGCTGACACAAAAACTTTGCACATACACTAAGCAAAAGAATGAAGAATCACTACCCCTACCCCACTCTCCCAACCTCACAGTGTGTGTGACAGCAGTGTCTCACTTAAAAAAAATTAGGCATAGTGAATGCAAAGGGGGGACATGTGATTAATGGCAGCAGCAAGCAGGAGATTGGCAGCGGCGATTGGGCGGGTGTTTGGTGGCTGCGGCAAGGCCTGCTGGCGATTGGTTGTGGCTGTGGCAATTGGGCAAGTGATTGGCAGCTGAGGTGAGGCGGGCAGGCGATTGGCAGCTGCAGCAAGTGGGCAGACAATTGGCGGCTGCGGCGAGGTGTGCGATCGGCAGTGGCTGTGGCAAGCAATTGGCAGTGGCGGGCAGGCGGGTGAGCGATTGGCGGAAGTGACTTTCCCCATCCCCCCAAAAAGCTAAACAACTTAATTTCTTAATTTTGAGTTAAAAAAATTAGGGGTCATCTTATACATGGGGACGTTTTATACTGTACCCGGAAAAATATGGTGTGTGTGTTTTTTAACTCATTCATACTTTTGGGGTCATTTTACAAAGATCTAAACAGCAGCTGGCTTCTCTTAGGATCACTGGGGCCAAGACTTGCATGCGCCCCTCTGTCCTATGCCCAGTTTGATCCTTTTCTTGTTCAGTGACAGCCTGAATGGCAATTCATTTATCTTGCTGGAACAAGTTAGTCAAAATGAAGGGCAAACTAACCATATGTATCAGTTTTTCCTGATACTAATATTTAGGTTTGTTGACAAAATGTTAAGGGTTGGTTATTTGTTAAAAGAAAAAAAATATTTCTTAGCAGGAAGATGTGGCCACTATGCCAGTAAATATACCAGAAAGCGTTCCTGTTTTCTAGGGCATTGAAAACATAAAAAATGAAATTGAAGATTCAACTGAGCCATTAATAGATCCAGTGTATGGTCATGGAAGGTAAGCTCTGGTTAGTCCTATACTTTCCTTAAGGAAAGTACTGCCTGTTTTCTGAACAAATCATACTTTAGAAACACTGTTTCAGCCATTATTAATTACAAAAGAATTGATGGTGAATATGTGGGACAGTGGTTTTTTATCATTTCATCTGGAAGCATCTCATATTGTTAGCACCCATTGTGTTAGAGGTATGACTTTATACCAGATGAACTGAAATTGAACCTAGACTTTCTGAAGAAAGTTAAGTGCATGTTGTAGCTTGCTTTATCTCCCTATGTGCTTTTCAAGAAAAAAAGTTGTAGTGCCATCAAAATTAATTTGTTTAGAAAAATGTTAATGCAAATTGCAAATCTAAAAGCTTGTTTTCTTCATATTAAGCCAAAGCTTAATTAACCTGCTGTTGACGGGGCATGCAGTATCTAACGTCTGGGATGGAGACAGGGAATGCTCAGGAATGAGTAAGTTTGTACTTGATATGACTTTGCTGTGATGCAGCATCAAGAGATATACTAAATGTTTTGCATTTGAATTGTATATGGTTCTTACAAACGAAGGCTATGGCTTTATACGAATGCTTGTGTTTCTTTTTGTCTATTTATGAATATTGACATATTAGTCCACTTTAAAATACTACTTGACTGCAAAATTCTAGTCATTTGTTTTTTTGGTAAACTGCCTCCCCACTAAGTTCTGTGAGATTTGAGTGCTGGGCTTTAATAAATTTCTTCAAGGAGTCTGGGGTGTCAGGAGTTTGCATTAGCTAATTACCAGTACTGTATACAGTGGTACCTCGAGTTAAGAACTTAATTCGTTCTGGAGGTCTGTTCTTAACCTGAAACTGTTCTTAACCTGAGCTACCACTTTAGCTAATGGGGCCTCCTGCCGCCGCCCCGCCGCCGCCGCGCAATGTCTGTTCTCATCTTGAAGCAAAGTTCTTAACCTGAGGTACTATTTCTGGGTTAGTGGCGTCTGTAACCTGAAGCGTCTGTACAGCACAAGGAAACTTGTACTCTTTAGTTTACCACAAGATGGCAGTAGGTCCTAAGGAAGAAAAATAAGTGAAGCGTTTAGAATGTGGGTAAACTTCTCCAAAATCATCTAGTTGCTATGAAAGACATTGCACAAGATATTTACTGTGGGATAGCTATGCAGTGCCTTTGTCTCCCCTTTAATAAGCATTTATATCTTGAAATAGGAAGGCTGGTAGTGGTTTCATGTAATCAAGCTCTTTGACAATGTGCTTATAAGAATCTTGTTAGAATTCTTCCTTGAATCTAGAACTATGCTCTTAGTAGAATGAAAAATAAAAACATGTAAATGTTCACTAATTTAATCCCCATGTCACTCCCCCCCACCCCACCCAACACGATCTGTTTGCCCACAGAGTGTTTGTCCCTAGTATATTGCCATATATAGCCATTTGGTTATAAATGAATCACTGAAAAAGGATGAGGAAACTTGAAAATGTAGTGCTGTAGTTTGTTTCGTCTTTCCAGAATTTCAAGATTAACAATGTAGAAAATCGGTATAGAGTTGCTGATAATCCTGACTTTTTTCTGTAATGTTCAGATACAGCCTAGATACAATACAGTAATGCACTGGTTCCCAACTGGTGGTCTGCAGACCCCAGGAGGTCTGTGCAACCTACCCAGAGTTTCATGGCATCACTCACATAACAAAACATAACAAAAACTACCATAGAAATATCATTTTTTATGGCTTGGCTTTTGAAAAACGGGGGCTGTAGTACCTACCTGATTGGGTACTAATGTATTCCTTTTTAGCAAAAGTGGCTAAAAATCAAATTGTATGTTACCCACAAATGTTTGCAATGAAGCCCCAAAGGCCACTCTTTTAAACAAAGAAACAAACAAAAAGTACCTTTGGGTGATTCTTAACCCTTTCCTTGCCAACTTGTTTTTCTTCTCCTGTTCGACCCTTCTCTAAAATTATATCCCTGTGAGCATTCCAGGTGCATGTTTATTCTCCTTTTTATTTTCTAAGAAAATAACTTTAGAGTTCACATTCATTCCTCAACATCATTCAGTTCTTTACTCAAAAACATCTCAATTTCTTCTGCCAACACACTAAATGATGGCACTTCCTCTTCTTTTCTATCATTCATATCCCCCCCCCATTTTGAGATAATGAGTAATTTCCCCAGAGCTATAGCTAATTTCCATTCCCTATTGTGGTTCAAATATATTCTTATATCTTAACCACCCACAAATTTCTCTGAGGTATCCTTTATTAATTCCTTTGACAGATTAAGAACTAGAATAACTCAGTTTGGTGGTTATATTTTATTTGTTATTTCATAAAAAGTAGCCCACTCAATTTTTTTTGATTAATAAATTAAAGAAATAAATAATAATAATAATAATAAGAAGAAGAAGAAGAAGAAGAAGAAGAAGAAGTAGTAGTAGTAGTACTGATTTTCAGGTGGTTCATAGTGGGAGGGGGGAGGTTTGGGGAACCATTGGTTCAGGCAACATATGTGTACCTTTCTTGAGATGTTGCATAACTCTCCCTTACAGAATGCAAAAAGGACTGGGGGAGAGGAGGAGTTTGCCTCAAGTTAAGCAGGAAGGTTTGGGGCAGATTTTTCTGATATGTTAACATCATGCTCTTGAGTTCAGATAAATTTGTAGTACACCAACTGTGTTTTCAGTTTTTCTTAGAGTGGCTTTTTTACAAGCCAATTTTCTTCAAAATTTTCTGCGCAGAGGACAAGTTGGCAATGGAAAGAAAAAGCCCATTGAGAAGGATGTTCTAGTTCTTAGAATTGTTTGCTTTTAAGAGTTTATCATATATTTGGCATCATTTGCTTTGTTTAAAAAGTGTCTTGTAAACAAAAGAGAGAAAGAATTATTATATTGTATGTGTTTATCAGTTTTTTGTTCTGTTGTTATGACTTGATTTCCATGATAAGTTACTCTTGAAAATTTGTAATGGGGCTTGGGGCCAAGAATGCCCCCCTCCACCACTATACTTTGGCCTCTGCCTCTTACCTTCAACCATCATTCTGGGGGTGGATATCTCATTCCATCAACATGATTTTCTCTCCATGAGTCAGGCAGTAGTTTTGTCACTTCCAAGGTCCATTCAGTCAGAGGATTTTGGGAATAGGATTGCACCCTTATTTCTCTGCCTAGTTTTTATGTGCTCTGTTACATGATTGATTGTAGGCCATAGTGCCATGCCATGTAGCATGACACAAATTTTGCAATCTAATACAGAGTTTTATTTCTCTTCAGAACTACTTGGAATACATAAACAAGCAACTGTTGGTTTTTTGACACTTATGGAATCTCTAAGATACTGTAAGGTAAGATAGTTCAAAGTCCATGGGTGATATGCTGTCTTATTCAGACTTAAGAGTAGACCCATTGAAATAATTGAAGTCAATTTATTTCTGTAGGTATTTCTGTATCAGTATGACTTAATTGGATATTGCTCCTTATGTAAAAGCATGGCTGGTGTTAACTCCAGAAAGAAATTCCTTTGAAAACTTGGTATTTCAACTTCAGCCTTTAACTGTTGAAGAGAAATCACAGATGAAAGCATATGTCATCTAAATTTTTCAAATCTCAAGTTTAAAAACTTTTTTTGAATCACCTTTTTTTTAGCAACAGCAAAGTCATATGTTTTGCTAATGAGTAAGCAATGAAGAAACTTAGCTTATTCAGAGTTACAAGTTATGTCTGTCTTTCGCTTCCCTCTCCTGTCACAAGAATCTAAAAGGCACAATCTAGTCCACCTAAGAATTCTCATAGGATCAATGAATGCCTGTTTTCTCACCTCCCCTTGCCTATGAAAAGTTATTTGCGTAGTTAAGAAATCCATTTGCACCAGCTTTCCCTCTTGCCTCAGTATAAATTTTGTTTCAAACCATTAATAGTTTGCTCTGAGCATACCATTCACTCTTAATGGGCCCTTGTAAGCAGGGGAAGATGGGAAAACAGAGCTATAGGAATCCTGCAGGTGCAGGAATTACACCCAATATATTTGATATGTTACTGAAGCATCCACACTGATTTGTCCCTCTGAGGATCACTCATGCACTTGTTCAGTTCTGAAACTTTCTTATTTCGTGCATAAAAAACCAATAAAACTTTGGAACCCTAAATTTAGTTTTTGCACATGTATTTGCGGTTACCATGCAAGTACAGCATTCATTATAATACAGAATTCATCCTGATAATTAAGAACATATGAGTCGTCTGCTGAATCCAGTCAGTGGCCCATCTAATCCAGCATCCTGTTCTGACAGTGGCCAGTTCTGGTTTTACTTATTTTTTTAAAAAGTGTTCAGTTTCGTGTTGGTTGTTATTATTAATCAAGATGGTGGTGTTCATGATGATGGCTATTAGAATGGTAGAGTGAACCTTGCAATGTGCAGTTTTGTCTGGCAAAGCAGGATCCAAACACAGTATCTAGGAATCAGGGGTCACAGTGATGAATACTGTACATAGCTAGCTTTCACCAATTTTTGTAACTGTCTCCTCTTTTAGTCCTTTCATACCAAGCTCCTTCATACATATGGGGAAACCTGACCTGGATTTTGGAATAGAAGATAAGCAGCAGCATTATTATTTGTTAAATTCCTATACCACCCCCCATTGGAGGATCACAGGGCAGTTTAAAATACAAAAAGACATTCAACAGTAACAAACAATAACAATACCCCACACACAGTTTAAAAGGCCATAGATGGTTTAATTCGCCAAACCATGTCTGTTTTTTATTTTCTCGGGGTGCAGAGCTATTCTGTTGCAGAGTACTGTTAGCCCAGCGTACACTGCAATATTTGAGGACAAAATGTTGTATGGTGCTAGGTTATGAACTTGCTACATATTTTTCCTTTTCATTTTAGGTTGGCTCCTATTTGAAGTCCCCAAAGTTCCCTATTTGGATACTTGGCAGTGAAACTCATCTCACAGTCTTTTTTGCCAAGGTAGGATTCCTTTCTTTTGTTTCATTTCATCACCCTAGGTCAAATACATCTTATTTTAAGTCTACAGTTCAAATATTTTCTACAGTATACTCTTCATACACAGCACTGAAGGTTTAAAATAATTTATTGGCATACATGTTACATGAAAACATACTGGATTTCTGAGAATGTCTTAAGCAAACTACTCAGTCAGTATATGGTTGAAAACAACTCATCTTCAGGATCTTCTTGAGTTTTTCTGAGTAGTTAGAAATCAAGTC
Source organism: Podarcis cretensis (assembly GCF_951804945.1). NCBI lineage: Eukaryota > Metazoa > Chordata > Lepidosauria > Squamata > Lacertidae > Podarcis > Podarcis cretensis. The sequence continues at coordinate 25,764,815 of NC_137181.1, forward strand.
CCAAAGACCCTTCTGCTTGGCTAAAACTATTACCATACATGGCTATTTGTGCAAAGCTATGTATTGAGCATTGCAATCTATGTCTTACCAAGTGTGGAAGTAATACATTTTTCTCTGACTGATCCTGAAACTTCATCAAAACAAGGGATGGGGTGTGCTGCAGCTGCATTCCACTGATCTTTGGTGAATGGAAAGGATGACATTTTCCTCCTGCTTTCTGGACTTAGATGAGTTATTCATCATGAATTCTGTGTTACAGCTAACTTAAGTGTGAAACTGCAGGATCTGTGTGGATTTTTAAAAAATGACCCTGGTTATCTCCCGCTTGGACTACTGCAATGCACTCTACGTGGGGCTACCTTTGAAGGTGACTCGGAAACTACAACTAATCCAGAACACGGCAGCTAGACTGGTGACTGGGGGCGGCCGCCGAGACCACATAACACCAGTCTTGAAAAACCTACATTGGCTCCCAGTACGTTTCCGAGCACAATTCAAAGTGTTGGTGCGGACCTTTAAAGCCCTAAACGGCCTCGGTCCAGTATACCTGAAGGAGCGTCTCCACCCCCATCATTCTGCCCGGACGCTGAGGTCCAGCACCGAGGGCCTTCTGGCGGTTCCCTCATTGCGAGAAGCAAAGCTACAGGGAACCAGGCAGAGGGCCTTCTCGGTAGTGGCGCCCGCCCTGTGGAACGCCCTTCCAGCAGATGTCAAAGCGATAAACAACTACCTGACATCCTGACATTCAGAAGACATCTTAAGGCAGCCCTGTTTAGGGAAGTTTTTAACGTGTGATATTTTACTGTATTTTTGGTTTTTATGGAAGCCGCCCAGAGTGGCTGGGGAGGCCCAGCCAGATGGGTGGGGTATAAATAATAAATTATTATTATTATTATTATTATTATTATTATTATTATGATGTAGGAAAGCATCCAAGAACAGGGGTATTTGGGGAGGTGGAAGCTAGGGAATTCAAGATAATAGTTGGAATATTTATTAATACTAAGAACAGACATAGGCAAACTCCAGCCCTCCAGATGTTTGGGACTACAATTCCCATCATCCCTCGCTAACAGGACCAGTGTTCAGGGGTGATGGGAATTGTAGTCCCAAACATCTGGAGGGCCTGAGTTTGCCTATGCCTGACTAAGAAGGAGGTGTGTGCGCTTGTCTCAGAGTGCTCCCAAACTTGCAAGAGGACCAAAGAAACTTTAATTATTTTTTTAGCACTGGAGATGTTGCACATTTTTTAGTCAAAGCTGATAATGGGCATGTTGTTTTCAGACAACACTAAATAAGATCTAAGTACATTGTTATTGGCTCATAGTACTTTGTTGCAGTAATCTGTAAGATCATGTTAAAATTGGAGGTAAAACAAAGGCAGCACAGAAACATTCTAATGGTTAACTTCAGTGTTTGATGTTAATGATTACATTGCTTGACCCTGTAATTTTAAAGAGACTGTAATATGAAGAAAGATTAGTATATCTTTAGTTATAAAACATGATTTCTCATACTTTTTGAATATTTGTATTTCAGCACTTTAGTGTTCTATGCCTACATAACATAAAAAATATTTTTCTGTGATTTTACACTTTGCTGCTAAAATCTTATTCCTCGAAAGGAAATAATTTGTTCTACCACCTAGAGGTATATACAATTACCTTATAATGGTCTACGTTCAGCCATGAACAGTGACCTTTCGGACTACGATATTTAAAGTCTATGCTGACAAGGTTAGTTAGCAAAAAAAACAGAGTGCTGAAATCAGTTGTGCAGAATCCAATTCTCTCTTGTAAGAAATGCAACTTCATAGAAGAGACATAAGGCACTCCCAGAAAAATAACAACAACACAAATTGGCACATTCTATTTTAACATAATTCAGTGCCTGGAAGCATTTTAATTGAAGAGCAAAAAGAACCCAACAAAAGCACAGTTCTAAAATGGATTTTATTTGTGGTGTTTAGGCATATATCCCATAGCTCTTGAATTACATTGCATTGCATTGTATATTAACTAATTACTGAATGCCACTTCATATTTATGACTAGCCTGTATTTTTTAGCTTATTTAAATAAGGGTCAATCTATAGAAAGAGAAAAGGCTTGTGATACACTCTCTTTTTTTGAGACTCTACCACTTGAAAATGGAGGTGGTTGTGTCCTTCTCTGGTCTCTGTAGATTCATTACTGTATATATGGTTAGGATCCAAAGAACTATGTGTTCTTTTCATGTGCACACTGTAGCTCTGCCACCCATCTCAAAAATTAACTTGGTTGGTGTCCGGTATAGCATCTAATGCAGCACAAGATGCTGCAACTGGTAGCAAATACTTGACAAAGCTGTTCAGATCCCACCATACTCCTGAGTGTGAATGAAGCATTAGTCTTTGGACTTTAATTTGGATTTGTGTTGCCTGCTGCGTGCTTTCCAGCTGAGGTTTAAATACCTTAACATACGTCTAATAGTAATGTCAGCACTGATACAATTACATGGATGACAAAGCTTTACTAAAATCAGTTTGTCTTCTGTTAGCTATTTGATTATTGCGTAAACAGTAATGCATGTGACAGCTGCTGCCTGCCCACCTACACAGCATATAACCTTGGATACAGCATTCAGTTTCATTCTTTACAAGTGCAGTTAATACCCTTACAAATCCATTTCATACTCCTCTTTGAAGCTGTGATAAGCTTGTTTTGCGTTCTCTTAATTGTCTCCTGTGTGTGGAGATGAAGATCTTTGTATATACACATATTGAATGCTTTTGATTTTTCCTTAGACAGCAAGAAGGATGTGTAAGACCATTCTAAAGACTCTTTAAATCTTACTGCCAAGACACACCAATACATTCAGAATTGCTGAATCTTTCTCTTGTTTGTTAGCACTAGATTAGATCAGTGCTACTTTGGGAGGAGGAAGTCATGAATTTTGGAAGCTCAGTTTTACACATCAGGCAAAATACTTTCAGATAAAAATATCTTGATTTTGTTCTGAAACTTGGTGTAAACAGAGTCCAATCCAATGAAATCAATGGACTTAAGTAATATTAATTTCCATGGTCTACTATGGGATTGAGCAACTTGGATATTGCCCAGAATGTTTCCAGCATCCTTTTTCATGCATAAGTCACAATTAAGAATGATGACCCACACATGTCTCACCTTTGCTGAATCAAGGACAATCTAGCAAACCACTAACACTGATATCAGATGACCATGAGCTAAGCCCATAAATAAATGCATGAGTTTTAAATTAATAGTCAAGATGTCATAAGTCACTAGTGTATTTGAAGAAGTATATATTATACATGTATAACCAATTTGAGCTACTGTGCCTTGAGTGTAGCATAATGTAATTGTTAAATACTGTTACGATGTAACTTTTATAATGCAAAAGTATGCATTTACTGACATTGTTATCTTTACATGTTATTGTTGTTTTAAATTTGTAACCTACTTTAAGCCAACAGAAGAAGAATAAGAACGTAGCAAATTGATAATAAAATTAATGCTGTGTTCCTGTGTCCTCCAGAAAATCCAGTAAACAAGAAATAGTGCTGTATTTTTCGCTCTATAACACGCACCTGACCATAACACGCACATCGTTTTTAGAGGAGGAAAACAAGGGAAAAAACATTCTGAATGAAACAGTGGATGTATCATTTTTGTGCTTCATGCTGTGGCCACAGACATGTGATCTGATGGTGAATTTGGGGTGACCCAATGCAAAAATCCTGAGAATCCCTGTGGATCCATGCTTTGTAACCACGTTTTTGCACCATTGCAGCCCCAGGCAACAGTGGGTGTGTGATTTTTGGGGGGCAGGTTGTAGCCATGGACATGCTATGTGCTCTAATGGTGAATTTGGGCTGACGCAATGCAAAGATCCTGAGGATCCATGTGGATCCATGCTTTGTAACCACGTTTTTGCACCATTGCAGCCCCAGGCAACAGTGGGTGCATGATTTTTGGGGGGCAGGCTGTAGCCATGGACATGCTATGTGTTCTGATGGTGAATTTGGGATGACCCAATGCAAAGATCCTGAGGATCCATGTAGATCCATGCTTTGTAACCACATTTTTGCACCATTGCAGCCCCAGGCAACAGTGGGTGCGTGATTTTGGGGGCAGGCTGTAGCCATGGACATGCTACGTGCTCTATGGTGAATTTGGGCTGACCCAATGCAAAGATCCTGAGGATCCATGTAGATCCATGCTTTGTAACCACATTTTTGCACCATTGCAGCCCCAGGCAACAGTGGGTGCGTGATTTTTGGGGGGCAGGCTGTAGCCATGTACATGCTATGTGCTCTGATGGTGAATTTGGGCTGACCCAATGCAAAGATCCTGAGGATCCATGTGGATCCATGCTTTGTAACCACGTTTTTGCACCATTGCAGCCCCAGGCAACAGTGGGTATGTGATTTTTGGGGGGCAGGCTGTAGCCATGGACATGCTATGTGATCTGATGGTGAATTTGAGGTGACCCAATGCAAAGATCCTGAGGATCCATGTGGATCCATGCTTTGTAACCACGTTTTTGCACCATTGCAGCCCTGTTTTTGCATCAGATCATTGCTATGTGATCTGATGGTGAATTTGGGGTGACCCAATGCAAAGATCCTGAGGATCCATGTGGATCTGTGCTTTGTAACCACGTTTTAAGTGGGGAGGGAAGGAAAAATATAGAAGGGACAAGGAGCACGAGAGGGGTGTGCGGAGAAGCAGCTGGCTAAGAATGCAGGAGAGGGGTTTAAAGGGGGGGGAAGGAAGGCAAAAGTCCACCCACCCACTCAAGCCAGCCCTCTCTCTCTCTCTCTCTCTCTCTCTCTCATCTGCATGTTTTCCGCTGCCTGCCGAGTCCCCAGACGCAGCAGCAGCAGCAGCAGGGACGCTCTGCTTTCCTCTCTACTTGCCTGGAGGGGAGGGGTTGCCTGGAGGGGAGGGGATTTCACTGCTCTTTGTTCAGTCTGAGCAAACAGCAACCGAAACAGAACAGGGTGGGCAGTAAGACCCTGAGGCAGAATGCAGGAAAGCAGCAGCCTCCTCTCCTCCGTGACGGCGCAATATGATTTTTGCCTGATTTTTGCCATGCACTTGGGACAAACGGCTCCAGGGACCACACATTCGCTCTATAACACGCACAGACATTTCCCCTTACTTTTTAGGAGAAAAAATCTGTGTGTTATAGAGGGAAAAATACGGTAATTCGTACAAAATGAAAACATGCTATAATTTGTGAAAATATTTGCTTCTTTAGAACTGCATCAATTGGTTTAGGAGCCCTCCTGTTGGGAGTAGCACCTGCTTAAAGCAAAATCAGTGGATGTGATCTTCATGCCTTAAGTTTTATTGGAAAGCAAGCTGTAATTTAAGTATAATTTTTCAGCTTTGTGCTGACTCTGGTATAACATTAGCTCTGCTGAAGTTGGAAAGTCTTACAACTTATGCAGTATCTTGTACCTCTGTACAGCTCAGTCGGTAGAGCATAAGACTCTTAATCTCAGGGTTGTAGGTATGAGCTCCACATTGGGCAAAAGGGGTTGGACTAGATGACCCTCATGGTTCCTTCCAGCTCTGCAATTCTATGATTCTATGTTGCTGTCACAATTGTTCTACCATCCCTGCCTAATTCAAATTTAGGATGTAGGTGGAAGACTCTGTGGTGAGGGTAGAGTGAGCAGCTGACAGACATTGGTCCTAAATGGTTCTGCATCTTAAGAATTTTAAGCAGTCTGCTAGTCCAGTGGTTTACAGCCAGTGTGCTATGGCACCCTGGGGTGCCTTGAATGATGGTCAGGGGTGCTGCAGGCAACACTGGCCTCTGTCCCTCTTTCCTCTGATGCCCTCTCATGTCTCTGCCTCCCAAAGGCTTGCACAGCCGTTTGTTGCAGCAGCACTGGCTATAAGGCGAATGCACCTCTCTTTGGGGTGGGCAGCAGAGGCAGCTGCCTAGAAGACTCCCAAGGAGAGGAGGCTGTTGGAAAAAGTGTGATAGGCTGCTCTGCAGGCAAGGGGTAGCATAACTGGGCTCCTGAGCCCCACTGGGTGCCACAGAAAGAATGTAGTTGGTCAAGGGAGAGGTGGACCCCAAAAGGTTGAAAACCTCTCTGCTAGTCTATGCCCATATTGTTCCTTCTTAGGGTAAAAAGGTAAAGGTACCCCTGCCCGTACGGGCCAGTCGTGACCGACTCTGGGGTTGCGCGCCCATCTCGCTTAAGAGGCCGGGGGCCAGCGCTGTCCGAAGACACTTCCAGGTCACGTGGCCAGTGTGACAAGGCTGCTCTGGCGAGCCTGCACCAGTGCAGCGCACGGAAACGCCGTTTACCTTCCCGCTATAAAGCGGTACCTATTTATCTACTTGCACTTAAGGGTGCTTTCGAACTGCTAGGTGGGCAGGAGCTGGGACCAAACGACGGGAGCTCACCCCGCCACGGGGATTCGAACCGCCGACCATACGATTGGCAAGTCCTAGGCGCTGAGGTTTTACCCACAGCGCCACCCGCGTCCCTTCTTAGGGTATTTAAGCTTAATATGACTTGTCTTTTAGCTAGCTTAATGACAGCATCTGTCCACAGCTATGTACTGTTTTTAGAGCAATGGTATTTAGAAAGTTAAAAAAAATCAGTGATGTATTTTTTAAAATGATGTTTATCAGCTCTGCAGTTATTACAGAGATTGAATGTGCTGTTTTTGATTTTTGAGAACAAAAGTGGCTGAGATTTTTTCACAATGTACTAACGGTGTGTGTTTGCCTCCAAGGGTAAACATGAGATTCTCAAATAAATTTGTGTTATTAGAATAGCATTTAAAAATACACCAAAATGGTTTTGGGCAGGAAAATTACAAAGTCCAAAGGGTAAAACATGAACCTCTTTGCCTTTAGGACATGGTGTACTTGAACAGTGCTTGGTAAACTACTGATAGGATTTCCTTCTATGGAAGATTTGGGGGTTGGGATGTTGTTAGACAACAATTTTGCAAGGTCTGGGTGCTTGTGTTTGGCAGAAGTTGTAAATGCTTGGCAGATGAAGTTCATTTTTGGGATATTTTGTTTTTTAAATAAGTGTTGCTGCCCAAAGTGAATGAATTGCTTGCTTTTTACAAAATACAAATGTTGCAAAAACTAAAGCTGTACTTTTTGATTGGGGTGTGGAGCAGGTTTGGTGCAGACTAAGCATAGCATAAGACAGGATTGCAGAAGCAGCCTGCTCCACTTGTATCTGCAGCAAGAGCCTCCATAATAAGACAAGGAAGTGTGGTAGAGCCTTTTTGTTGAGCTACCCGCTTACCCCATAAATCACTGAGGCTGTTGCTTTTGAGAGAGCAAGGATCACTGCCAGGTCTGCTTCTTCCCTACCTAGACCTGTCCCAGTGTTTTCTTGGAGTAGCTATCATCCCCAGACCTTTGCTGCTTCTTTCTCTATCTCAATTATCAGTTTAGGATTGGGAAGAAATAATTATACTTTCCCTCTTTGCCCGTCGTAATGCTTATAACAACTACTGAAATTTGGCAGTGGGAATAGAGAAAAGGAGGGGGAAGGGGAAGGAATTGGGAGAAAAGGAGCAGCTAACCATTCAACTCATGAGAACTGTTTGATTGAAAAAAATCCAAAGCGCTCTAATTTGAGTGACCCTAGGCTAAAATTGAAATAGCAGTACTGTTTATGTGTGGGTGTGTGCACTACTTTGTGAGATATGTAATCATTGCTTTCTTTATTGTTTTGTATAATCCAGGAAGTCCCTTTATGCACTGTTTCTGGTGCTGAAAACATACAGTAACTCAGTGTCACACCATAGTTTGCACTAATAACAATCTAGATCATGGGTAGGCAAACTAAGGCCCGGGGGCTGGATGCGGCCCAATCGCCTTCTAAATCTGGCCCGCGGACGGTCCGGGAATCAGTGTGTTTTTACATGAGTAGAATGTGTCCTTTTATTTAAAATGCATCTCTGGGTTATTTGTGGGGCCTGCCTGGTGTTTCTACATGAGCAGAATGTGTGCTTTTATTTAAAATGCATCTCTGAGTTATTTGTGGGGCATAGGAATTCATAGATAGATAGATAGATAGATAGATAGATAGATAGATACAGATGGATAGATAGTTAGAGTCCGGTCCCCCACAAGATCTGAGGGACAGTGGACTGGCCCCCTGCTGAAAGTTTGCTGACCCCTGATCTAGATGGCAAGCCATGCTTTAGAACTGCTTATCCACTCAGCACACTAGTCTGTACATGCATTCAACCCTGATGGTAGAGAAACAGCCACAATTATGGTTGGTCGATTGATACTGTGCCAAGCAATGTTTCTGCAAAGTTATTTCAAATTATGATTTGTGATTTTTGTTTGTCACTATATTTATCAACTAGGACATGGTTTAAAACTGTAATAGAGCTTTCTTAACTATTGTTTGCTGTTGTGTCTGAAGTGAACCATTTTGGCCTTTCACTTACTGCAACATCTTTTACTACTACTATGGCTTGGTCCTACTGTTCACTAGGGTTGATTATTAATTACCAATTTCTATTAGTACTAAAACAAACAAACAAACAAACATATGCCTCACTTTCCTAGATGTTTCATTTATAAAGATGACATTCTGCATTTCATTGTTTGTGTTTATTGTTTTTCATCATTTTTCCAGTGATGTATTTAATCTTGTGGAATTCTCTCTTAAGGATTTAGCTCTCGTTGCTCCTGAAGCTCCCTCAGAACAAGCCAGACGAGTCTTTCAAACGTATGACCCTGAAGGTAAGATATGTAGTATGATCCTATGTATGCTTACTTGTAACCAAATGCAAATGAGTTCACTCTTAAACGTTAAGGTGCCAAATTAGGACCATCGGATGATTTAAAGTAGGCATAAAATAGAGAAATTCTTGCTCTTAGTGACCAAGAAAAGAGTATGCATTGTGACATGATGATAGAAAAAAGCACTCTCTGACAAGTTCACAATATGTTTTCAAATGACAGTAAAAATAATGCTTTAAAAGCATTCAGATACTATCAGTTATCCCTTTTACTCCACAGAGAATATAAATTGCATGAGTTATATTCACGCTTTCTCATTTCTTATGGTGTTTGGCACTGGTATAGCTTGGCTCATTAAATGAAACTTTGCATTGTTTGATATGCTCTCTTGCAGGAATGCAGTTCTCTCATTCTAAAAGTAAATGCATTGCTATGCTTGGTTAAAATTGCAACTGCAAGTTACAATGCCCTGAAAATCATTAGAAATTGCATTTTCAAAGTCTGCTTTTTCATATCTATATTTAGAGAGACGCACATTACTTCCCATTTCAGAAGAGGCAGTATTAATCAGCCCATATAAATATTTTTAATTCTTGGACACCTGCTAGTTCATGCTAATGACATTTTCTTATTTTTTCAGATAATGGTTTTATACCAGACAGTCTTCTAGAAGATGTAATGAAGGCTTTGGACCTTGTATCAGATCCTGAATAGTAAGCACAAATTGGCAGCTGTTTTAGAACACTGTTTAGAAAACCTTTGCCAGGATGAAATTCCACCTAAATGGTTGTTTTTTGCTACAGCGCACACAACTAATTCAATACGTATCAGCTGTACTTGTAAGGAGCAAGGTGCTTACAACTAGTTTTAGAGAGAGAGATTTTCATTCACATGAATGGAGAAATGCTTGGTTATTTCCTTCTCAGCATGAATGTAACATTGTATCAAAGATAAATGTAAAATGTACTATGTAAATACAGCGTTCTTTCCTCAGTCTATTTTAGTGCAGGGATGGGGAACTTGCAGCCCTCTGTGCTGTTGGACTCTCACTGGCCTCAGCCATAATGGTCAGTTGTTAGTGATGACAGGAGCTGTAGTCTAGCAACATCTAGAGGGCTACAAACCCCCCATCTCTACATGCTGAATTCTGTTCATCGTGGCCTGTCAAATAGATAAAACAAGGGTGGGTCTTCTCAGGACAGTTAGAAAGACGATGTGTGTGTTAATGCTCAAGACTTATCTTCACTCTCTTCTGCTGCTACAAAATCCAAGGAATTAAGACAGTGTACTTTTTCTGAAAGCTTTACCTAATAAGGCGTAGTGTGTCAATTGTTGTTGCTACATTGATTTTAAATAAGATTACTTTGGTTTAAAAATAACTCTCTTATTTGGCACCCAGATGCCATTCTTTTGCAATTACTATTAGGATTCTAAATACAACAGCCTGATTGTTTTTGGCATTTAAAAGTGTTGTAGAACCATAGAGCTTAGTCATGCAAGAATATGAATGCACCACACTGATATTTTTTGTGTTGTTCATCTTATCTTAGTGTAAATCTCATGAAAACGAAATTAGATCCAGAAGGACTAGGAATCATATTACTAGGTCCCTTTCTTCAAGAATTTTTCCCTGAACAGGTAATGTAACCCCTTCTTTCTATTCTTGCAATAGGGCATTTTTAAACAAATGGGGGTCAGTGATGCATTCACCTTTCTGTAGTTAATATACATTATGGCTGCATTTGGATGATCGTATCTTGGCTTAATAAGTCAAGCTAGGAATGATCCATATATCCATGCATGCAGCCTCTTCATGCAGCTGCTTCAGTCCTCCCTTCATAAGCCAGCAAAGAAACCAGGAACTCTCCCATTAACTATAGTTTCTTGTTTCATTCAAAGTGGAGAAAGGGAACAAATACCTTCAATGATATTAACCTATGACTTGAAAGTAACTGTCTTGTGTGTTCTCTTAGGAGTCCAAGGTTCAAGAATCATTCACTGTATACCACTACAATGGATTGAAGCAATCTAATTACAATGAAAAGGTATGGCAGCAGTGACTTCTCATACACCTAATTAGGCAGCTGCATGTTATAGCAGATATCCCATGGAAATAAGTTGGGTTCAGCCTATTTCTAAGTGGACAGTCCACAGTGTGATAAAACCACCACTTGCCGTTTGGCTGGTGACACATGTTCTTAGAAAAAAAAAGAACAAATAGAAAACTACGGAAATGCAAATGATTATGGAGGCATTTGGAAATGTCAGCGTTTTGTCACCAGTTCTCTTCACCAAATAAGCGAATTTAGAATTATCATGAAATTTTTAATAACTGTGCTTCAAAATGTCAAGAAAAGAGTTGGGGGAGAGTACTAGGCAGTTGTTGCACTAATCACTAAAACAATTTTCCAGCTTTGCTTTATTTAAAACATGAATTATTACAGAACTAGCTTTTATTTTATGGAATAATCTGTTTTGTGTCCATCGCTGTAGGGTTTTCTCTCCCATTTCAGTTTAGGTGCCTAGAGATATGGTTCCCACCCCATCTTATATTGTAAACTATGTAGTGTTCCCTGTGTAGGCGCACTGAATGAAAAAACAGGCCCAGGGAGATTTCTGCAGATTTAGGTGGATCCCTGAGATGTGCACAACTGTGTTGGTTTTTGTTTTTTTTTAAGACTCCCCACCTGCTCATTCCAAAATTAATGGAGGTAGAGAATTCCACATGCTGCCTCTGCATGTTGGCAGCAGAGCAAGCTCAGTCAGACGCAAGGGCTAAGAGTTTAGGTCTATCCTCAAGGCCCCATGTTCCGTCACCCCAGAAGAGACTAACAAACTAAAGACCAAGCTGGTTCTAGAGTCCCTCTTATATCCTTTCTTCATGTATGCTTCTGGTGAACGTGTAGTACGGCACAAAAACGTAAGAGTCCTATGAGTGTTTCATTTCATCTTGTTAATAAGGTGCAGAAGATTTAAATTGATTTGAACCTTTGCTCTCGAAGTGATCTTTTAAAAATAGAATGGCTTGGTTTTGGTCTTTAAAATAACATGGTATTTCTTTGGAACAGGAGATTAAATAAGATAATTACATTTTCACAGGTCATGTACGTCGAAGGCACAGCAGTGATTATGGGCTTTGAAGACCCAATGCTACAAACTGATGATACTCCAGTCAAGCGCTGTTTGCAGACTAAATGGCCATACATAGAACTACTCTGGACCACAGATCGATCCCCTTCGTTAAATTGATGCTAAGAAAAGACCATGTACTTATAAATATCCAACATTTTGAATGAGGGTTGGATAGGCAGCTGCCTTTATTTTAAAAAAAACACACAAGCAAACTATACTTTTGATTGCGTGGCTATACACTGGTGTCACCGAGAAACTGTAAATAAACACTTTTCAGTGTTGATTAGACTATTTAATTTTTTTAACAATTGGATTGATTTCTATTATACCAACTAGTTCCTCTTTGGCCATTGTAGTACAGTTATTGTGAGTTCTCACCCAGAAGCCTCCTTTTTCAGCCCAAAAATAACCTGGGAAATGGTCTAGTAGTGCAGTATCTGCATATTAGATGAAATTGGTCTTAAACGTCATCATAGTATTCACCCGTTTACACATTTGTTTGGCCATATGTTTTATTTGGATCATTCTGCCTTAGGGCACAACCCATCGGGAAATTTCCATACATGCACCCCACTTAAAAGGATGGATGAGAGCTGTGCAAGAGCATGGTAGCTTTTACCCAGTTCTCAGGGCTTATTCAAGGCAGCTGTTGGGTGGGTTTTGGCATACACTGCAGTATCACAACTTTGGGACTAGATTGGCATTTGCACTGAATATGTATAGATGAGTTAAATTTCTGCTGCTCTCTTCTAGAAATCTTAAGACTCATCTACATGGCTTTGCACAAACAGCAAAAAAATGATGTGGGGTATTTTTTGTTTTTAAAATGGCTAATTATAAATGATTAATGCTATTTATTGGCAGTTGTATTGTTCCCAGAATTTACATATTTGGCACACTGAAAGTCAAAGCAAGATTTAAGAAGAATAGAATAATAATAATAATAATATTTGATATTGTATAAAGGAAATATAAAAAGCCTTAACAGCAGAGAGAATTTGTGCTGCGATTTTTGAAGCTGTTCATGTTATTATTGCCAAATACCTCTTCTCAACATGTCCTAACAAAAAACATAAGCCAGCACTATTGTATGTGTTACATGCATGAAAACATCTGTTATTCAAGTAGTATAGTCCATTATTTATTCTCTAGCAGGGCTTAATAAAAATCTACCCAAATAGTGAACTAGTGATTTTTGCCTCCTTGCCTACCCAACTTGGTCACATTTATTTGTTATTTTTTAATGTCATAGAGTAGCTCTATGGCTATTGAGTAATGGTATATTATACAGTGGTACCTCGGGTTAAGTACTTAATTCGTTCCAGAAGTCCGTTCTTAACCTGAACTGTTCTTAACCTGAAGCACCACTTTAGCTAATGGGGCCTCCTGCTGCTGCGCTGCCAGACCACGATTTCTATTGTCATCCTGAAGCAAAGTTCTTAACCCGAGGTACTATTTCTGGGTTAGCGGAGTCTGTAACCTGAAGCGTATTTAACCCGAGGTACCACTGTACTTAAGTCATACTTAAGGCTACCCTGTTTTTCAGAATGTTAAGGAAAGGTGTTGTGTGGCCTTCAGAGTGATACATTGTGCCCATTGATATTCTCATCTCCCACTTCCACCTGAAGTTTCTGTGTTTCAAGGCTTTTCTGTTCACTTCAGTGGTAGAGGCAGCATCGCATGCATGGAGCTCTTCACGTAAATTCCTTGGCCCAAGTGTCACTGATGTTGCACAGAATTTTTATTTTAAAACACACACACTTCAGGCATATTCTAATGAATTTGGGAGTAAACAATCTTCTTGTTTTTCCTTTCAATAAATGGGCTACTTTGCCCTAGCAAAAATATTCAGACATCTGTTGCTATAATGCAACCTGATTCACTATTCTTAACCTCTCCTCAGTCCTTGCTTTAGTCCACCAGAAGAGGCAGAAATGTGCATCTTCTCAAATGCAAAACCTTCTTGCCGATCTGTGCAGCTATTCTGTAGAAATAAGTGCTATTAAAAGGAGCCTTTCGTTGACCAGGGACTGTACTACAAATAGTATTTTTTCAAAAGGCCAGAACTGTTTGAAAAGGTGAGATGGTAACTTGCAGATTTTTTTCAAAAAATCAATGTTGCTGTACTCTGGCAAATACAAAATAACTATTAGAAGCATGTGTTATGCTAATAGTCTCAGCTGCTCTTGGCTTGCAGTTATTTTCTCCAAAAAGAACAGTTGGAGATGGCTAGAAATGCTTGGACTGCAGGAGAAAAGGCATATTACTGAAGGTTACAAATGCACACAAATGTACTATTATGCAGGAGTCATATGTCTAGGAAGGTCTAGCATGTGCTTTAGTAGCAGTAAAATGCTGTTGAAACCAAGTTGTTCCAGTTCGTTACTGGAGGTTTGTAACCCGCACCCCAGTCTCATGATCATGTAACTGGCACTGTAGTCTGTGGCTCTGTTTTATAATATCCAAAGCACATCATTTTCATTGCAGAAATTTGTCTTGGGTACTTATCAGTACCATTAACCTAATTGTGCTATTTTGTATTATGTTTGACAATGTCAGCAATTTGCTGCCAAATATCTAACAAAACTCAACCCCCTGTTTTAACACTGTGTCGTTTGCATTCCTCAGTAGCACCCGTGGAAAAATGAAGCAGCAGGCCCAGAACTGATAAGTAGAGTTTCATTGTCAAATCCCAGCAGAGAATGTGTTTCTGGAGAGAGAGAATCAAGTGCAGTTGAACTCTGTTTCCCCCGATAAAGCTGGGTTGACTGCAGAGAGATCAGGCACTTGAAGCATCCTTAGCGAATGAAGCAAAGGGATATTGAAGAGCACAAATGCTATCTTGTTTGTGTTTTAAGATGGCCCCATATTTTTCATGTTGACTTTGAGGGGAAGATGGCGAGTGAGAGCCCTGGGGTTTTGGTTTGGATTTGTTTGTTCTTCTGGGTGGGCAAGGGCCCTGTAAAATAAACTCAGGCCCTCTGTGGGAAAAGTGTGTTTGGCTTGATCAGTTTCCTTTGGAAACACCCCCCCCCCTTCAGAGACCCTGCCCTTCTTCTGGGAGATAACGATTTTTGTTAGAGTAATTATATTGGGCAGGGGGTGACATTGTTTCTTTCCCTGCTTTATTTCAATGCACTCACTACCCTGGAGCAGCAGAGGTTCAAGGTCAACTGTCTCTCCATATTTCACAGTTACTGGCTTACTTTTCCTCAAGAGATAGACTAAAGGAGAGAGGTAACAACTTCCTTCTGTTACAGGATACTGCTGCTGCTGCTGCTTTTGTTCTTATTCTCATTTTTTTTTTATGCTCCCTTCCAGAACCAGAAATAATTGCAAAACTTACTGATGTGTCAGAATGACTGTCTCAAACAGGGAACCAAAGGTCCATACCCTTCCTCTGCTGGCAGTAGGGTAGTTACTTATGCACCACAAAAATAACATAGGTTTGCATAATACATTGCATGTGCTAATTTGTGTCTATTGCTGCCAATTTAGGGATAATTGCTATAGTTCAAAAAGAAAGGCGATAGAGGCAGTGACCATTTTGCATAGGGGTTCCGTTCCTGGCCCCCGTGTGCATCTACAGAACCCACATTAGCCTGCTATGCCCCCATTCTGCCCTCTTCCAAGTCAAAAAGGACCTGCCCATCAGTGGTTACACATCAGTTAAAAAGGTAAAGGGACCCCTAACCATTAGGTCCAGTCGTGGCCGACTCTGGGGTTGCGGCGCTCATCTCGCTTTATTGGCCGAGGGAGCCGGCGTACAGCTTCTGGGTCATGTGGCCAGCTTCTGGCGAACCAGAGCAGTGCACGGAAACACCATTTACCTTCCTGCCAGAGTGGTACCTATTTATCTACTTGCACTTTGACGTGCTTTCGAACTGCTAGGTTGGCAGGAGCAGCGACCGAGCAACGGGAGCTCACCCCATCATGGGGATTTGAACCGCCGGCCTTCTGATCGGCAAGTCCTAGGCTCTGTGGTTTAACCCACAGCACCACCCATGTCCCACACATCAGTTGGATGGATGTAAAATGGTTGCCGCCTCTATGTCTTGCCTTGGTTGGGGAAACTGACCCCTGTGGCCCATTATGGCCCTTGATGTGAAAAATCATCCCCACCCCTGTCTTACAGTTCACTATTGGCTACAACTCTGTCAAACCATATTCACCTATTTGAAGTACAGTGGTACCTCAGGTTAAGTACTTAATTCATTCTGGAGGTCCGTACTTAACCTGAAACTGTTCTTTTTTTTTTTTTTGCAAAAACTTTATTAGTTTTTACAATATCAACGACAAACAAAAACATAAAACAAACAAAACATAACAAACATAAATCATAACCTTATTGAAAATAACAGTTATTTACTTTGTAGAACAACTTCCTCGTTTCCCCTTAGTTGAATTTCATTGCATATCCTTATAACAGTTTTCCAAATCCCAATTTTAATACCCTTTAAATTAAACATTAGCATCTTTAAATCTTCTTCTTGTATTAAACATATTATTTTATCAGTTAACATAAATACAATCCTAAGGCCATTAAGTATCTGGAGGCTATTTCCAGTTATTTTAGCTTAACAAATTTAGCTAAATAATCATTAAATTTCTTCCAGTCTTCGTGGTGTTCCTCCTCCTTCTGGTCGCGGACTCTTCCGGTTAGATCGGCTAGCTCCATAAAATCCATCATCTTCATCTGCCATTCTTCTACTGTTGGTAATTCTTGGGTTTTCCACTTTTTAGCTAACAAAATACGAGCCGCAGTTGTGGCATACAAAAATAAATTAACATCTTTCTTGGGCAATTCGGAACCTGTTATTCCAAGAAGAAAGCTAAAGTGGTGCTTCAGGTTAACAACAGTTTCAGGCTTCTTGGAACCTGAAACTGTTCTTAACCTGAAGCACCACTTTAGCTAATGGGGCCTCCTGCTGCCGCCGTGCCGCTGGAGCACAATTTTTGTTCTCATCCTGAAGCAAAGTTCTTAACCCGAGGTAATATTTCTGGGTTAGCGGAGTCTGTAACCTGAAGCGTATGTAATCCGAGGTACCACTGTACCAGAAATAAAGATTTAATAAGGTTTAACATTTGCCATAAGTTTCTCAACTAAAATTTTCTTTTTTATCAGATTATTTTATCCTGCTTTTTAAAATTTCAGCCGATTTTATTCCTTTTCAAGAAAACAACCAGATGTTGGGAAATAAATTAATTGTAATATAGATGGTGTGGTTGTTTTGTCATAGTTATGCTGAAAGAGGGCCAAATATTTCCCTTCCCCCTCTTGAGTTTGAGAGGCCTCCGTGGCTCCATTCCCACTGCTATGGGAAGCTGATGTGTTCATTTCACCCTTAAAAATCTGCACAACAGCTCTGGTTACATCTCACTTAACACTGCAGCTGATAGGAGCGTCTCAAAAGTCAAATAGCATGAGGCAGGGCAAGCTGGTGATGACAGCTTAAGGCGCTGCACTTAACCTTGGAAATAAATTTTGCTCTTTGCTTGCAGTGGTTGGATGTGGCCAAGTAATTCTGCCTGCCGCTCTCATATGCATTCACACCACTGCTATATGTATAAATGCACCCTAAACTGTCTCTGACTTTGTTTTAAATGCCTTCTTTCAGAATGTTCTGAACTAACTCCATCTCTCTCCTTCCACGGCTTTTTGTTTGTCCTGCCAAAAGCTACAAGATAAGCTGGTTTTAGAGAAGTACCCAGATGTGTGTGAGGAAGGGCGGTTTTCTCATGCCAGAAAAAAAACACATGAGACAATTTGGCTCCATCACGGTGTATCTCTCTCCCCCTTCCCTTTGTTTTAGTGAAAACTACAATACAGGCAAGTCCTGCCTATATTAACAATACTGATAAACAGAACTCAGGAAAGAGAGAGAAAGTTGTCAGTAGTTTGCCTTAACCAGGGATAGGGAAGCAGTCGTCATCCAGATGTTTTCAGACTACAACTTCCATCATCCCAGACCATCAGCCATGCTGGCTGGGTCTGATGGCGGTTGGAGTCTGGCAACATCTGGATGCACAGGCGTATCAATAAAACCAAGACAAATCTGATGTTCTTCCCTCCTCCCAACAAAAGTCTGCTCTCCTAAGAAAAAATCCTGAAAGGTCACTGGTTCCCCTCCTAACCCTGAATGCTGAGAAACATGGCCACACATAAGCATTTTCTGAGGATTTTTGCCATTCCTCATTCTTCCTTCTGGCAAAAGAATACCCAGCTTGACTTTTGGGGGGAAGTCAGAAGCACAGCCTTCTTAGTTTGTTGAAGAGCAAGAAGTCCTGGAAGAGGGGGCGGGAGGAATCATGGAGGGGTGAAGAAAAAGCAGCAGCAGCAGCTTGGGGCATTTTTGAGAGTATTATGGCATAAGGCAGGGGTCAGCAAGGTTTATCTTTTTTTTATTAAAATTTTAAAACATAAATGCAGAAATAAAAAACAATGAAACATATCATAACATATTTTCTTAGCTTCATTGGACTCCCTCACGGCTCCCACTTGCATCATTGTCAATTCTTACCTGCAATTTATCATCGTTTACATTCTTATATCCCATTCATTTAAAATATAATCTAATAATCCTCCCAAAGGTTTATGTTTTTTCCTCAATCTCACTTGTCATCCTAATTCCATCTAGTTTAGTGGTGCTCAATTATTTATGATCTAGCATCCTTCTTAACATTCAACCAAATTACAATGCTTTTTTAAATAAATCTTAAATTTCTTCCAGTCTTCTTCAACCTTCTCTTCTCCCAGGTCTCGGATTCTGCCGGTCATCTCGGCTAGTTCCATATAGTCTATCAGCTGCATCTGCCACTCTTCCAGTGTGGGTAGATCTTGGGTTTTCCAGTGCTTAGCGATAAGTATCCTTGCTGCTGTTGTTGCATACATAAAAAATGTTCGGTCCTTCCTTAACACCTTCTGGCCGACAATACCCAAAAGGAAGGCCTCTGGTTTCTTAGTGAAGGTATACTTAAATACCTTTTTCAGCTCATTATATATCATTTCCCAGAAAGTCTCTTTTAATTTCAGACCAACATTTTTCATAGTTATCCTTAAAAAGACTCAGATTTTTTGCTGTTATGTTTACCCCTAGGTACTTTACTTTTTTAACCACAGTTAGTTCTGTCTCTCTCTGAAACCGTTCTGACTCTGTATCTGTCAAATTTTTTCCCAGCACCTTAGTTTTCTGTTTGTTTAATTTGAATCCCGCCACCCGACCAAAGTCTTGAATCAATTGTAACACTCTTTTCGTACTAGATTCTGGCTCCTGCAGCAGCAAGGTTTATCTTGCCTGGGCCAGATCAGTCCCGCCAGTGGCGTAGCGTGGGGGGTGCAGGGGGGGCCAGCCGCACCGGGCGCAACATCTGGGGTTAGGGCAAATCCACGGGTTGGGGGCGCAAATCCACGGGTTAGGGGGCGCAAATTACTTGCCTTGCCCCGGGTGCTGACAACCCACGCTACGCCACTGAGTCCCGCGGAGATCCCTCTGTGGGCCGGATTGTGTGTGCACGTTCATGGTTTCCGGTGTCTGCGCATGCACAGACACGATCTCCGGCACCACGGAAGTGAGTCCCTGCGCTGCGCCGGTTTAGCACAGCACATGAGCTGGCAGCTCGGTTTGGGGGTGGCTTGTGGGCCAGTCAAACGACCTCCTTAGGTTGCTGACCCCTGGCATAAGTTTTTGTGGAGCATAGTCCGCTTCATCAGATGGATGAAGAACTGCCTCAGTAGCCAATGTGGTTGGACCCGGGACCTGGGAAACCAGGCTTCAAATCCCCCCTCCCCATGAAGTTCACTGGGTGACCTTGGCCCAGTCTAACCTACTTCACAGGGTGGTTGTTTGGGAGGGTGAGAACCAGGGAGGCCACCTCCAGCTCCTTGGAGAAAAACGCAGAGGCTGTAAGTGCAATAACTGTATCTGAGGGTAGACGGGAAGAAGAAACGGAGCGCGGAGGAGTCAAGTGGCCTTGAAACGGCGCGAGTCCGTGACGACCCTCCGCGAAGTGGCAAGAGTGCCAAATGAAGACAACGAGGACCCTTCGCAAGAGCAGCGTGCAGACGCCAGACCTTGTGGGCGTCGTAAAGTGACCTCAGTCGCTTGCTTCTGTGGGAAACGAGCTTTCTTCTCGTCAGAGTAGCTCCAGCCCGGACGCTCTTCTGGAAAGGCCATCAGCGGCGGCGTCCGCGTTTGGTGGGCTCGGCCCTCCAGCCTCCCCTCCCCGTCGCGGCCCGGCCGCGGCCACCAGGGGGCGCCCACTCAGGCACTACTCGCGCGCTGCCCCGACGGCCGGCGGCGGCGGGCTTTGCGCCTCCCTCGCCATGCCACCTCCTGGCGGGCGGGCGGGCGGCGCGCGCAGAGCGAGGCACGGGGGCGGCAGCGGCGGCGGCCAGAGGTAGCCCGGCGAGGCTCCCAGCGGCGCCTTTCAAGCTCTTCGCTGCTGCCGCCGCCGCCGCCGCCGCTTGGGACTCCTGAGGAGAGCGAGGGAGCGAGGGAGGGAGGGAGCGGCTGCCGGGAGGATGTGGAGGCGGCGGCGGAGGCTGCTGCTGGTGCCGCTGCTGCCGCTGCTCGGGTCGTCGTCGTCGTCGTCGGCGCCTTGGTGCGGGCGCTGCGCTGCGGGCGGCGGCGCGCTGCTCTCGCTGCTGCTGCTCCTGGCGCCGCTGGCCGGGACGCTGCGCGCCTTCAACCTGGACCAGGAGAAGCTCGCCGTCTACGGCGGACCCGACGGCAGCTACTTCGGCTACGCGCTGGATTTTTACAGCCCTGCGCCCCACGCGTAAGTAGCGCCCGGCGCTTTTATATATATATATAGGGCTCCGCGGCTGCGGAGCCCTCGCCGTCCATCCAGCTCGGTGCGTTGACGGGCAGAGGTTCTCCGGGGTTTCAGGCAAGGGACTCTGTCCAGCTCCTACCTGAACCTGGGATTGAACCCGGGACCTTCTACATCCAAAGACGATGCTCTGGCCCTGAGCCCGCGGCCAAGAGCAATGCGCGCACTCCTTCCTAGCGGTAGCCGTCTAGGCGCGGCTACTCGGAAGCAAGTCCAAAGAAGTACTTACTCCCAAGCCAGTGAAGAGATCGCAGCTGGTTTACTCGAAAGTCAGCAGCTCCGCTGAGCCCAGCGAGACATACTTTCCAGTAGGCGTACATATAGGTTTACATAGGCAAGGCTACTTACCTGGGAGTAAGCCCATTGAACTCGATGGGGCATACTTCTGAGTAGACATGCATGGGACGGTCTGCTCATCATACAGCGAGAGATTGCAATGGGCTGGTGGGAAGTTCCACCGGTACGTCTTCTGCGATCTGGACTAGAGAATCGAGTGGATCCTGTATTCTTCTTAGTCCAGATCGCAGAGTCCGGCATGATTTCAAGGCAGTTACGTTGACCCAAATGCAGCGTCTCATGGTGTGGACAGATCGCGAGGCATCCAGAATCCTTTTCCTCCAGAGCAGCGTCTACCGATCCGTGGGTTGATGTGCAAACACATTTAAAGCATATCCCACCCCACTCCTTCAAAAGATTCTTGGGAATTGCAGTTTGTCAAGGATGCTGAGAGTTGTAGCTCTGTGAAGGGAAACTAAACTTTCCAGGATTATTTGGGGGGGGGGGGTGCTTTAAATGCATGGTGCCCATACTGTACACAGCCATGGTGCTGAAATCAATGCAATTGTAGAAATCTAGATTTAAGTAGGAGTTTCTGTGAGGCTGCGTCAGGGGCACATATAGGCTCAGTGGCACAGCCTGACAGTATCACTGGCAAGTCACTTGAGATGTACCCCCTGGGTTTAGACTGTGTATATTTCATAGAGCATCTGTGAAGCCCATTAAGAACAAGTTGTGTGTGTGTGTGTGTTACAGTGAAATGCTTTCTGCGACTTAAATAGAAGCGCATTTTTCTGCTGATTCAGCCCTACTGAATTTGACAGGATTAAAGCCTTAACTGGGCAGGAAATCAAACTGCAATTGTCCAATTTAAGGTGCACAGCAGTTTTCTATTGATAGCAGTTCTGTGGACTCTTTCTTTAGACGTCGTCAGTGGTGCTGCACTAAAACCTCTCTCTTGTAAGCTATGGATTGTTGCCAGATTGAATAGACTGAGCTGATTGCTTTGATGAGACCAGGTGTGGCCATAGGCAGGCTTGCATGCCATCAGTCTACCCTGTACATGTACCCTGTACATGTAGTAGCAGAATGCATAGATCAGGCATAGGCAAACTCAGCCCTCTATATGTTTTGGGACTACAGCTCCCATCATCCCTAGCTAACAGGACCAGTAGTCAGGGATGATGGGAATTGTCATCTCAAAACATCTGGAGGGCCGAGTTTGCCTATGCCTGGCATAGATTTACTCCACTGAAAAGCATGGTGCTTGAGATGAGTTCTGTTTACAGTGTTTGATCTGTGATGTCCCATTCACACATACATGTTGTGTTTGCAGTAGCCTAGTGGTGAATGTACACATATGAATGGCTCCTGGGTCTATCAGATATTTGGAGGGGATGTGGACCAGGGGCAGGAGAGAATCATCCCGATTTTTGAGAAATGAATCCATGGAATGTTGGCATCACATTGGAGATCTGCAAGGGGATTTGCTGGAGATCTGTGAGGGGATTTGCTGGAGCAGGGAAGATGCTGGTGTATGGCTTATTGGCCAGCTTTGGGGCCGCTGCCTATACTGAGCAAATGGAGCATAGTGTCTAAGAGCTATGAAAGCCCCTGGTTTGAGTCTTCCACCACCAACTCGCATGGTAGCCTTAGACAAAGCCATTCTTTCTCAACCCTTAGTCCTCCTGTCTCCAAAATAGGGAGATAATAATACTGACTTACCTTAAAGCAGGGATGGGAAACCCGGATGTTGCTGGACTACAACTCCCATCATTTCTCACCATTGCCCATGCTGGTTAGGTCTGATGGAAGCTGATGGAAGCTGATGGAGTCCAACAACATCAGTAGCAGGGTGGGGTCCCTCAAACCTGCCTCCTCTCTGCCTTCAGCATATGATGGTGGTGCTGACAGTAGTGACTGACGCCCCTAATGCACCAGCCTCCAATGGATGGTGGTGATGTGAGAGCCAGTTCATAGACTCACAGAATCATAGAATTGTAGAGCTGGAAGGGTCATCTTGTCCAACCCTTTGCAATGCAGGAATTGTTCACCCAATGTGGAGCTCGAACCCATGACCTTGAGATGAAGGCTCTCATGCTGTACCGAATGAGCCCTTTGGCCTTCTTACTGAGATCAACAGAATTTGCCTGGTGAAGCCAAAAGTCTGTTTATGCAGCAATTTTCCCCAGATGGCTCACAAACAGTTCACAACCCCTAGTTGTTTGTTTGTTCCTAGCTTCTTACGATGAGTAGTACACTGCCTCTAAACATACATAGAGCTTGTTTGTAGCAATGTCATGACCACTGAGAGACCTATCCCTTGTGAATCCCTTTCATCTTTGCTTTGAAAGCTGTCTACTCTACTGGACCTCACAATGTAATGTGGCAATGAATTTTCCTTAAGTTGAGAACATAAGAAGAGCCCTGCTGGATCAGGCCAAAGGCCTGTTTAGCCCAACATCCTGTGTCCCACAGAGATAAGCCAAATGCTTCTGTGAAACCCACCAGCAGGGCATGGGGGCATGTTAATGATGAGCTTGCTGGAGAAGTCCTGTAACCCTATTTAGATGTTCAAAGAATAAGGCAGAAGGCGGAATGCATGGCGTAGCTTCTCAGGTGGCATGTATGTTGGATTAGCATCCCCTCAATACCTTCATCCAAGTCATTTACAAAGATGTTGAACAACAATGGGCCTAGGATAGAACCCTGAAGCACTTTTTTTTTCAATGATGATTAGGAACTGTTTGTGAGCACTCTTTGGATTTGGTTACCAGCTTCTCCACAATAATATCATGGAGGACTTTGTCGAAAGCCTTACTGAAATCAAGACACGCTATGTCTACAGTATTCCCTTATCCATCAAGCTTGTAACTCAAAAAAGAACGAAATGAGATTCATCTGGTATGACTTGTTTTTGAGAAACCCATGCTGGGTCTTAGTAATCACAGCACCCTTTTCTAAGTGCTCACCAACCAACTGTTTAATTACCTATTCCAAAAAGTGCTTGACCATTATTTATTCTTGTTGAATGCTTATAAGTTGTTGTTTTTTAATTAGCTATTGAGCTAGCCTTCAGCAAACAGCCATGTTTCAATGAAACGGCTGACCTTTGCTATTTCATCCTTGTTCATGAATGCCTATGGATGTTTTGCAGAGTAAGTGTCCTAGTTGGAGCTCCTAAGGCCAACACTACCCAGCCAGACATCGTGGAAGGAGGAGCAGTCTACCATTGCCCTTGGCCAGCCGCTGACTGTAAACAGATCCCATTTGATAATACAAGTAAGTGAACTGGTTCTGTGTCAACATCAGTATGGAAACATGCAGTTGAACCCAAGTTCTGATGAAGCTGTGCCTACTCCCTGTGGCATTCCATCCAATGGTGGTCATTTGCCTGACCTAACTCTCTGCAACTTTGCCACTCTTGGGTGTTTGTATGTATGTGCTTTGTGAAGAAGGATTCCATGGGGTTCCCCAAAGAGAGAGCAGTGCTATGCCCTCCAGTGCTTCTACTTAGGCCACATTCATACTATACATTTAAAGCACCATGACACTATTTTGAACATGGCTTCCTCCTTCTGGGAGCTATAGCTTGTTAAGGGTGTTGAGAGTTTATTCCCCCCTCCCAGAGCTACAATTCCCAGAGTTCCCTGTGAAGGATTGATTGTTCAACCACTCTGGAAATTGTAACTCTGGGGAATAAAGGTCTCCTAACAACTCGTAGCACAGGAGCTATCCCACCCATGAGGCAAGGTAAGGCAACTTGCCTCAGGTGGCAGGATCTACAGGGCCACCAGATCAAGTCTCCAAGAAATGAATAGCCTGCTGCTGCCATGGTGGCAACAATGGCTGTGGCGCGCTCCTTGGAGGCCACATCTGACACTACCTCAGTAGCGCCCCCACTCCATGCCACCTCTACAGCAGCCTTCTGGCAAATAGGAGGCACTGCTGGTCTCCTACCACCCTTGTTCCTGATGTAGCTCATTATTCCCATCCCGTTCCCAATATAGATCTTCACTCACCCCTTTTTTGCTCTGGCAGGGGACATAGAGCGTTCTGTGATATGTCTCAGGTGCCAACATGTATTGGTCCAGCCCTGCTCAGCGCCCTTGGCAAACTACAGTTCCCAGAATTCTTTGGGGGGAGTCAGAAGTCTTTAAAGTGGCACCATGGTGTTGTGAATGTGGTCTTAGGCTCTCCACCTTCACCAACTTTCCTGGGTGTCCTGAACCTTCCCCCACCCCGGATGTTTTCATGCAATGTGATTTACACTGGAGTCCTTGTTTTTGTTTCCTATTTCTTTTTTAAGAGGACCGGCCTTGAGTTTTACATAGTGAGCTCCTTGTTCAGTGTTCCTCTCTGAAGCGGAAATCTGTGTGCACTCAGTGTTTAGCACCCAGTCTTTTGCATCTCCATATGCATGGGGATTTCTGTCTGGTTGGGTGGAGCGAAAAGGTACCCTTGCGCTGCATGCTTATTTAATTCTTTTCAGAGGGGAGAACTTTCAGGATAATGGAGGCTGGGTGGAAACCAGTGTAGGCATCATATGGATGGATTGCATCCACTTCAAACCCCTCCCCCACCCCCTCCGACAGATGGTTCCTATTTAATTAAAGGGAAAACACATTTGAGACAATTCGGGTTGTTTATGTTTGCTGTTGTTTTCCCTTTATGGCCCTTGAAAACCATTTAGTGCTAGTGTCTTCTGAAACATTAAAACTGAAAGGTTTTAATTTAGTCAGATCTGATCTTTAGAAGGGATGGGGGCTATGATTCATGGAACTTAGTTTAACTTTAGTGGTGCTTTCTTGAGAACATGGGTACACCCAGCCCCCTTTCTGCAAACATCTATTTCAAAACGTCCCTGAGAGGGAGGCAAAATTAGTAAGGTGATACCTTTGGACACACCAGTGTCTTCTGGGGGAGGTCTCCTTCAGACTCGTGTAAGGAGGTTGGAAGTGAAACTCAGCTCAACAAGCAAAGTTTAGATGGGTACAAACATTGTACAGTATTGTGTAATTCGCTGTATGTCCTCTCTGAGCACATGAAATGGTTGTGGGATAATAGAGAAAGAAAACTTAAGGACACAGTCCTTTGTAATGACTCAGTTACAAATAAACAATGGTGTTCCCACCCCACAATAGCTTTAAGAATCCCCGTGTAGCTACACAGTTCCCAGACTTCTAAGTGTGTTGTCAAAGTTCTATTTGACAACCAAACAAGACTCCCCCAATGGGAGGTATGTTTGACCAGGTGACAGGGTGCTGTCCCCTGTAATCATATCTCTCAGCAATTTACTTTGGGATCTATAGCAGGGCAGAAGTTGGATCAGGGTCTACACTGGTAGAGCTCTGGGTGATCTGTGGTAGATCAGCAGGGATTCCTGGTTCCCAATTGTTTCACATTTGCAACAACAAGGGCTTTCTTCTTCCTCTTTATTGCAGGAACCCACTTAAAGAGGAAAAAGAAAGTCCTTGTTAAGGAAGCTTAAGGAGAGAGAGAAAGAGAGCAGATTTCTGTGTTAAAGAGTTCTGAACTCAGTTCTGGAAACCGACACTCCTGAGCTGAACTTGTGTTCAGAGGTGCCCTGCTCCTTAATCCTAAACATGCTATGTCTGCTGCTGCTGCTACCACCACTACTACTTGGTCACTATTTTGCATCAGGTTCCAGTTGATGGACCTTGGGACTCTACTAAAAACAAAGCAGATTGAGAAATAGGTACACTGAGGGAATGTCCATGCTGTACGACCAGAATGTTGAGTTTACTTACATTCTTTGCGTATGTGTTTTCCCACGGCAAGTGTAGGGAGCCTTTAACCCTTCAGATGTTGCTGAACCACAGCTTCCACCATCCCTGAACTCTAGGTTGAAGAACACTTCCCTAGCCCACTGACAGCTGGTCATGTATGCCTGCTGATGTGCCACCAATGTGCACAGAATGATAATGTCTTTTGACAAACTTCTGTAAGCTCTCCCAAATGTGAGTTAGTGGTGGCAGAACAGAACCTGGATTCCTATGTCTGTAGGCAAGCACACATGATCTCCTTGCCACAGGTTGTGGACAGGTGGAAGTCAAGAGGAACAAACTTATCCCTCCAGCTGACATTTGCAGATGTGGTCATGAAAACAGGTTCTCAGAACTGAGAATTTATGGGCAAAGGTTTGTAGGAAAGGAAAGAACAGTAGTGGATCAATGCTCTCAGAAGTAGGGAGCACAGGAATGCAGGAACAGGTTGGAGGTAGGATGCTAAGAGACAGTGTTAGAAACTGAGATATGAAAGCTAGGAGCTAAATGGAACCTTAAATACAGGTTATGGGTGCAACAATGGAATGTCTAGGCACTCTTTTTTTAATAAGGAGAATACAAAGCTGAAAATGAGTGAATTGCAACTAAAATATTATATTCATTTTTCACATGGTCTAGTCCTTCCCAAGCCCACCCACCTAATATTCTTAAGAGGGTCTCTTCTCCTATCTTCATAGAGTAGCTGGAAGTGGGGGGGAGAAGAAAAAGGCCCTCCTTTCCTTCCACTCTATGGTTTTAATCTGAAATCTTGGGCGCAATGCTGCGTCCAGAGCTCAGAAACTGCTCGCACTAATTAAATTCCCTGTTGCAAAATGCGCCTAGAACAATGGGAGTTTCAAACACTGCTAACAGTGTTTGATTGCATTAACATTCATATAATCTCTGTCTACCTTCCGTTGGCTACTACTGTATTGCGACCCCAGAAATACATCCTGGCCCTTTAAGCACATTTGGAGTTACTCATGCAGAACTAAACTAGAGGAAATAGCATTCAGGTCTTGGAATAATGTGATGAACAATATGTACAAAATCTCTAGTTTAAATATCTATGTTAGTGAGTGTATGTCTGAGAGAGTTTTGCTATGCCATGCTGTCCTTAGAACGTTTCATTAGAAGTGAGCCCATTCAATGAGCATATTCTTTCTCCATTAAGTTTCCTTAGAATCATGGCTTTAGTTGACTAGCACACATACTTTCAAGTATCATAGTGACATCAAAAGTGTAGTGATGGACTCATTTCCCAAATTTGTCTTGCACCTGTATCTTAGAGAGAGAGAGAGAGAGAGAGAGAGAGAGAGAGAGAGAGAATGAGAAGTCACCAATCCAGATAATGTAGCACTGGAAAGTAATTAGAATTCACCTTGTTAATATAGCCATGCTCTCTGGAGCTACAGGTAGCACCTCTTGGCAGTGTCTGGGAGTGTGTGTGTGTGTGTGTGAGAGAGAGAGAGAGAGAGAGAGAGAGAGAGAGAGACTATTTCACCAGGCTCTGTTGTGAGTGTGCAAGGACAACAGCACCAAGAACACCACAGACCTGGGAAGGAGACTTTGACATCATATGCCTCTAGCATCACACATCACCAGCATCCAAATTCATCCAAATTCAGAGGCAAGCCAGGAGCCAAATTTCATCTGTCTGGATGAAGAGAAGCCCTGTCTCCTGGAGACAGTGACATCCAGTGTTGAGAACATAAGAATCCGACTAGATCAGGCCAGTGGTCCATCTAGTCGAGCATCCTGCCTTCACAGTGACCAGCCAGATGTCTATGTAAAGCACGGAAGCAGGATCTGGATGCAACAGCGTTGTCCCCATGAGACAGCAGGGATACCAGAGACCTAGGGAGTGATGCTGACCACAACCCTCCAGCTTCTCTTTCTTAGCTGTCCACCACCAAGGGATGAGCCAGGAGCCAAGTTTCATCTGTGGCCATGCTTCTTGTGTTGTTTTAATCTGTTTTCTTGCAGTTCATTTGACTAGACTTTGGGCTCTAAATCTTGCAACAAAAGAAAAGTCATTTTAATATGACTAGTCAGAGCAACACAAGGAAACATTTTGGTGGCACCGAGCTGAACCTCTAATGTCTTACGTCACTGCTCGGTCCTTTCCCACTCCCAAAAAGAGATTTTCCAGTTTAATGAAGAATGGGAATGGAAGCCAACTGGCGTTAATTACAGACAAATGGGACTGGATCAAACACTGCAGTCATTTTATAGACTTGGGGCTTGCTAATACCAATGTTCTGGGTGTGACCTCAAAAAGAAAATGAGAGTTGGGTGGGCAGGGGTGTGTTAATACATAATATTTTAGGTCTGAATATCCAAAAGCTTAGTGTAACATAAAAAAAATTAGTTTGGGCATAATTTGAAATTCATTTATTTATGCACAAAAAAGACAATAAATGATTAACTCTTAGAGCTGCATGAGTGTGGACTCTGGACAACAGCTACAGGCAAGAAGTTAAAGCAGGTCCAGTCCAAGGGCCACATTCTACCATTAGCAACCTTTCAGGGGCGACATGCCAGTGGCAGTCAGGGCCAGAGGCAAAAGTGGTTGAGGCAATGACTTTAACCGTAGACTACATTCCAGCATCTTAAAAAGCAGAGAAATCACCTTGCCAACAAAGGTCCGTATAGTTAAAGCTATGGTTTTCCCAGTTGTGATGTATGGAAATGAGAGCTGGACCATAAAAAAGGCTGATCGCTGAAGAATTTATGCTTTTGAATTATGGTGCTGGAGGAGACTCTTGAGAGTCCCATAGATTGCAAGAAGAACAAACCTCTCCATTCTGAAGGAAATCAGCCCTGAGTGCTCACTGGAAGGACAGATCCTGAAGCTGAGGCTCCAATACTTTGGCCACCTCATGAGAAGAGAAGACTCCCTGGAAAAGACCCTGATGTTGGGAAAGATTGAGGGCACAAGGAGAAGGGGACGACAGAGGACAAGATGGTTGGACAGTGTTCTTGAAGCTACCAGCATGAGTTTGACCAAACTGCAGGAGGCAGTGGAAGACAGGAGTGCCTGGCGTGCTCTGGTCCATGGGGTCACGAAGAGTCGGACACAACTAAACAACAACACATTCCAGCAATGCAAAAGCTTCAGGCTTCTATATACACCCACCCCAATCCAGGCAAGAAAGAGACCTTATCATAGTTTCCAGAAAGGCAAAATCACTTGAAGGAGGCCTGGGGCAGAGCATGACCTGGGGAGAAGGGGTGGGGTCTGAGGAAAGCCGCAAGTCCAGAGAGCCCTATTTGGTCCCCAGGCCTGTGGTTTCTCTACTCCTAATGAAAGAGGTTCAAAAGACCACATTTCAGTCTCTGCTTCCAGTTTGTCCTTAACCCCTGAGCACAGGACTCCTTAGACATGTTTTCTGAGTAAGATGGCATTTAGAAAGCATTATGGGACTTGTAACCTTTCAGTGCGTGGAGACCCCACAGCACACTTGGATGAGTTTCTGGCTTCCTCCGCCAACAACACTTGCCACACAAGTCAACAGAGCAGGAGCAGGGGATGAGGACACTTCCTACAAGCGGCCTTTGTGAAAGAGCCATAACAGCAATTCCTCTGTTTTGGTCCAATTTTGAAACTATTGCAACATTGTCACCCAAAGCTTCAGAATGCATGGCTGACTTGGAGTAACGGCACGATCTCTCTTGCGGCGGCTTTATGCTGGAAGTTTATGAATGGCTGTTGCTGAGGATCTGAGCATAATAAGACCCCTGTGGGATCAGACCAAAGGCCTATCTGGCCCAGCATCCTGTTTTCCTCAATGGCCAACCAGATGCCAGTGGGAATCTGCAAGCTAACATTAGGGAAATATTTATTTTGCCCTAATGGGGAATAGCTTCCCTTGCTGTTGCTCTCCAGCAAATGCTATTAAGAAGCATGCACCTTATGTTCTTGGATCGGGAGGCAGCAAATAGCCATCATTAGTATGGGTTAATAGCCTTGTCCTCTATGCATTTGTCTAATCCCCCTTGAATGCTGCCTAAGGTGGTGCCCACTGCCGCATTTTATGGCTCCCAATTCCATAGTTTAACCCTGCGCCGTGTGGAGATGTACGGTATTTCATTTGTCTCTTCTGAGCTTTCCACTAATCACCTTCACCAAACGACCCAGAGTTCTGCTGTTTTGACAGAAGGAGAAAAAATCCCCCTTAGTTTCTTTCCAGCATACATACTCTTACAAATCTTTACCATTACTCACCTATTACAGCTGGGTCATCATTTTCATGGAGCTGTCCACCAAAACCCCCAAAATCTCTTACCTGCCCTTTGTCTCTGCTCACCATCCCCTCATGGAAGGAGAGGCTCACACTCTCCTTCACTGCCCAGCACAGGGTAACTGTTTGTGTCAATTACCCATTAAAAAGGTAAAGGTAAAGGGACCCCTGACCATTAGGTCCAGTTGCGACTGACTCTGGGGTTGCAGCGCTCATCTCGCTTTATTGGCCGAGGGAGCCAGCGTACAGCTTCTGGGTCATGTGGCCAGCATGACTAAGCCGCTTCTGGCAAACCAGAGCAGCACATGGAAATGCCGTTTACCTTCCCGCCAGAGCGGTACCTATTTATCTACTTGCACTTTGAGGTGCTTTCGAACTGCTAGGTTGGCAGGAGCAGGGACCGAGCAACGGGAGCTCACTGCATCGCAGGGATTCGAACCGCCGACCTTCTGATCGGCAAGTCCTAGGCTCTGTGGTTTAACCCACAGCACCACCCACGTCCCTAATTACCCATTACCTTGCTTTCTACTGCATGATAGTTCTTCTCCCCAGGCAATTCCAGGGAACTGATTCAGCCTGAATTACTACACTGTTAAGCTGCCTCACACCTGGGTGAAGACTTCAAGCATCTAGTAATCTTCTACATTTACTAACTCTAGAAATTATGGGGGGGGGGGATATAGTACCCAGGACTTTTAGGGGAATCAGTCCCCCTCTCAAACCCATAACAGTAGGTCCCCATTTTTTTCTCTGGGAGCAAAGAAGTTCAATTTTAAAAGCAAAAAGTTGTGCTCCAGATGCAAGAAATGAAGGCATGGCTTAACTATGGAGCATGCAAAATCCCCCCAACCCATTCCAACCATAGTGTGATAAGCACAGGGATTATGGATGGCCTCTTTGGCATCCTAAGAGGTCACCCACTAAGGTAAGCAATATGTTGTGGAATTTGGGGGTGCTTTCGTGAAAATTGAATCTTGTGGACATAAAAATTGAAAATTGAATCTTGTGGACATAAGAACACATCAGATTGTGCAACAGGGCTGACCATTGGGTACATGGACTGATGGGAACCGGAGTCCTATAACAGATGGAGGACATCAGGTTTGGAAAGGCTGGTGCCCATCGTGTAGTAAAGAAATACCTTCTTTCTAGGCATGCATAGTATTGCACAGCCCAATATATATTTTAATATGAGACTCTGAACTGCCTTGTTTTTTCTTCTTTGGCACCCCTTTGTTTCCAATATCCACTTGCAACCAGAACTGTAGCATCAGAAGAGGCTCAAAGGGTCATCAGTGCAATGCAGGAATCACAGCTAAAGAAAGACATCAAACCTCTCTTCAAGACCCTCCATGAGAGTCCATCCAAAAGCCCTGTTGCTGATCATGAAGGGTATATAGGAAAATGCTATCCTGGGATTGCACAGAGCTTCTTTCAACAGCTGTTGCTTCTTAGGCCTTTTACAATTTCCACTTTATTTTTAACACTCTTATTCCTACAAAATGCCCCACCCCCTTTTGAATCTCCTTAATTGAGAATTGAGATTTTTAGTTTTAGGCTGGCTGAACTGGGAGCAAACAGCTCAGTTATAATTCCGGTTCCAAGAAGAGTAAATAGCTTTCCCCTTGGTTAATTTTATTTCTTCCATGTCTCCATCTTTAAAACATAAGCAGCAAAGCCGATGTCCTTATTGCCTTACTCTGCTATTGGGTTCAGTTCCTGAAAGTCCATAAATCCTTCCCTCCGGTTGTTTTGTGTATACAAATTGGTACCCACTGATTTCAGCAGAATGAAAAGAACAGAAAACCCAAGAGCATGTTTTGGTTTGATTAGAGAGGGAGGAAGGGAGAGGAATTGCTCGCAGCCAGTAAATCTAGGGGGATGACAACCTGCAGTTGAGTTCCATTTGGGTTAAAAGGATGCCTGTGGGTCAGTTCAGGCTTTACAAATTGGCTGCTGATCGGGTGGTTCTCTCTTGGTGACTGCTGTAGTGCTTGAAGGGGAAATGAGTGTCTGAGGACACTTGCCCCGGGGGGGGGGGGGGGGGAGGCTTTTGAGATGCTGGGGACCCACAACCAATGTGTGCACCATGTGTTTACAAAATGTAGTCTTTCCTTCATGCAATAAAGCTGTTTTGTCAAAAGGCATGAGTATTATAAGGCAGAAGGCAGGGGTGTGTCTGCTATCCCTGCCCCTTCTGTCATGTCCTCAGGCCAGTTTCTCCTGCCCTCCACATTTTGATGGGCAAACGTCTGCTGTGGAGCCTGCTGTACGCACATAGACTCTGCATTATTAATTAATTAATTAATTAATTAAATTTATGCACTGCCCTTCGCCCAAAAATAGCATGGCAGTTCACAAGTTAAAAATACAGGATAAATGCACAAATACCAAATGCCAAGACAAAAACAAAACACACACACACATTTAACAGGCTGTGGAATATTAATCAGCCAAAGGCCTGGTTGAAGAGGAACATTTTCACCTAAAGATTATAATGAAGGTGCCAGACAAACCCCCCTGGGGAGACCATTGTGCAAACAGGGAGCCATCGCAGAAAAGGCCCATTCTCCTGTTGCCACCCTCTGGACCTCTTGTGGAGGAGGAATACCAAGAAGGGACTCAGATGATGAACGCAGAGTCCAGGATGGTTTATATGGGGAACACAGAGTCCAGGATGGTTATATTGAGGTGTTGCAGCCCTGAGCCATTGGGACTGCAGAGGTTGAGAACCTCAGGCCCAGGGCTCAAATGCCTTTCTATCTGCCCAGATATGGTGGAAGTTGTAGCCCACAGCATCTGAAGGCTTCTATGCTGGGTACCACTGCTATCCACTGAGAAGCCTCATTGCTGACATGATCTACATGCATATTCAGAACTTCTTTGGAGGTGTTGCTACACTTGCCCTTGCCACCTGGAGCACAACTTACATTTTGAGAGTTGTTGTTGTTTTGCTTAATGAGCCATCTTGGAGATTGTTGCAGCAAAAAGGTGGACTTAGAAGCATTTTAATTAATTAATAAAGCCAACCTGCCTTTGAAAATAAGGATCCTGTTGCAGTTCTCTGAAGTGGCCGGAAGGGGTAGCTGGAGAGCAATGCAAAAATACTTCCCTACACTGTCTTCACAATTCTAAATTTAAGAATATTTGTTCAGTACGATCTCTGAATCCCTATCCTGTTAAAAATGTGACACACTAAAATATATATATTTAAAAATCTTAATTTACTGTAAAATAGCTTCTTTTCTTTTCCTGAAGCCCAGAATTGTTGGAATGAGATTTTGCTAATCTTGAACGATTAGGTGGTTTTCCTTCCCCTTTGGGTGTGCTCAATCACACCTTGACGAAACAGGTTGTGCTTATCAACCAAAGGCTGCCTCACTGTCAAGTTGCAGGAGGGGAGCTCTTTGGCCAAGTGTGCAGCTGAGATAAAGCATAAGTCAGTTTGGCCAGGAACAGAGCTGATTGTAACCAGAGCCAGGTACTTGTTTAAGGAGAGGAGAGGATGTATTCTGATACGCCAGGGATTTAATTACATGGAGAAGCTATTCACTGTTAAGATGGTGAGACGCTGTGGGACATTAACTACAAGACAGGATTTATTTCTGGAGAAAAGAAGCAAAAAGCTCACCGTCTCACTGTTTTTTGATACAAGACGTTTAGGAACCTCTAACCATGTATGGGAAAAGTGCTTGTGGTGGATGTGTGGCTCCTGATGTCGACTGTGACTTTTTAAAAGTAAGAGACACAGCTTAGTTAACCTGGATCTAAGGCTTGAAAAATCCACTCTCCGCTCTCAACTTAAGCCCAGAGATCCAGAATCCTCTGGATTCTGTTTTACTTCAGCTCACATTAGCCCTGGCCAGTGGTTAGTGGTGATGGGAGGGCTACAAGTTCTAAATTTAAGAATTGGACTGGCAGTCCAAGGAAATTGCACAGGTTGAAACTATAGTGCAAGCACAGCTTAAGAATCATGATGCTGGTATTGTCTTGGATGAAGCAATTTCTGACTTTATGGAGAATGGAAATATCTACCAACTGAGTTAGATTTTCAGATTTGGATGAATTAAAGTACCGTAATCCACCGGAATGCTATTTTATTTTTACTTTTTATCATTTCTTCTTCCTGTGGTACTTTTTTTTATTTTAAAAAACGCACAGACTAAATTTAGTGCTCTCTAAGCTGTATTCCATTATTTGTGGTACTTTTATGGATTTGCAGAAGCCCAGACACTCTGTTTGTAATTACTTGCCCTGTTTTCCTAGATTCCACCGGCTATTTCAGACTGCCATGTATGGACATCACTTCCATGTCGGGAACATTTGGCACAGACACACGTTAGCGTGTCACCATTTGATGACGGTGCCATGCAACTGTTTTGTTGCACATAACATGTGCAGGGAAGACTTGGCCAACTCTCCATGGTAGCAGTTCCAACTTTAGGAATAATGAGCCATGGTTCAGCCCTGCTGTAGGGAACAAATAAAGTTGATACTAGTAAGGGTGTAAAGGAAGGTGTTGACTTTTGTGAAGGGAAGTCTCTGTACCATGGTGTACCATATACCGGTCTCAGTCAGTATGATGGCCTGGGATTCAGATTCAGATGCTGAACCTGAGGAATCCCAGCCTGCACAGGATTCCCTGCCTCCAGAACCAGCTGAGCCGGGGCTGGGGCATGAGCCTGAAGGGTCCTCACCTGTGCTGGATCCTCAGGTGCAGGCACCAGCTGAGTCTGTTCCAGCTCCTGAGGTGATGGAGGACCCATTGCCTGCAGGTGCTCCCCTCCCAGCCCCGTCAGAGGAAGCTGAGGTTGCCTTTGGTTCTGGTAACCCTCCAGCCTCTTCTGAGCTGCAGAGGCTCGGGCCAGAGAGGTGGAGGGAACTAAGTCCCCGCAGGAGGAGTGCTTGCCTCCAGGCCAGGAGGGGCGAGTCACCAGAGGATCGGGGTCACCCTATGCCTCGGGGCAGATAAAAGCCAGCCAGCCCCAGTCCCAAGTTGCGGGAGCAACTTTGTAGGTTGCCAGTTCCTGCCTGAACCCTGTCCTGTTTTCCGGCCTGTACTTCTGACTCCCTGCCCTGCACCCAGTTTCAGCTTTTACGGACTGCCTTCATATTGCACCTATGACCTCGGACTGGACTCGGACCTCGCCTCTCGGTTAACCCATGGGACCAGCACAGTCAGGTTTGAAGGGGCCCTGGGCACAGTACCCTCTGAGGCCTCATCACCAACACCACCTTCTTGGGTCTGCTGTGACAGGATGGTGGGGTGGCTGGCATAGGAACATAGGCATCTGCCCTACACAAGTCCAACCAGTGGTCCATCAAGCTTGGTATTGATTGGCAGCAGCTCTCCAGGGATTCAGACAAGGGTCTGTCCCAGCCCAACCTGGAGATGCCAGGGTTTGAACTTGAAACCTTCTGCACGCAAAGCAGATGCTTTTCCACTGAGCTATGGCAGACGGCAGAGGGAAAGGGTGCTCTGAAGAGAAGCACCAGGCGAGAAGCACTTCTGCGCATTTACTCATTAGAAGGAGACTAGGGCTTGTTCCTTTTAAGCCAAGGTCATGTCTGTGTTTCAGGCTTTGGAAGTTTTTGTTTTCAATCAAAGCTGCATACTTGAGCAACTTATGCGTTCAAATATGCTAGCTTAATCAAAAAGAAAACCTTTAAAGCACAAGGCTTTGCTCGTTTGGCTCTGTTTGCCCAGTGAATCAAAAAATAGTTTGCTTTTATGGGCTTTCCATTCAGGGAGGACCGTGGCCAAATTGCCGTTGTTTAGAGAGGGAAAAAATGTATTACGTAGGAACACAGGACCCTGTCCTATGCCAGGGCATCCTGTTAACTTGTTTTCCCCAGTGTTGTCCACTGTGACTGGCACCAGTCTCAAGCAGCTATGTTTGGGCTGGAGATATCAAGGACTGAACCTGGAATCTTCTATTTGCTCTATCTAGGGCTGGACTTATGGTGCTGGTGGGGAACTTATGGGTGCCAAGCCAAAGGCGCCACCAAGCTGAGCATTTGGGCTTAGGTTCTATCTGACCAAGCGTATAGATTTTAATGGGTTTGTTCTAAATGGGACTAGCATTGGACGCAGCCCTTGGTATTCACTGAGTGTGCTCGTGATATCCAGAGCTAAACGCTGGGAAAAACTGGAGGCCACCTCAATAGACCCACGACTGCTTCATCTAATATGTATGTTACATGAAGGGACCTCACTCAAAATAAGGTGTAACCCCCGGGACCATCTTACTAATGAGAAAGGTGTCCCACAGGTATGAAATTTACGGCATGTAATGCCTTAAGAGAGAATATAATGAAAATGATTTACAGGTGGTACATGACACCAGTCAAGCTTGCAAAAATTTACCATTTGCCCGATAATAAATGTTGGAAATGTAAAGAGACTGAAGGCACATTCTTTCACCTTTGGTGGACGTGCCCAAGGATTAAGACTTTCTGGGAAATGATCTACAATTAAATGAAAAAGGTATTTAAATATACTTTTCTGAAGAAACCAGAGGCCTTTCTCCTGGGCATGGTCGGCCAATTGGTGCCAAAGAAGGATAGAACTTTCTTAATGTATGCTACAACAGCAGCAAGAATACTTATTGCAAAGTACTGGAAGACACAAGATCTACCCACCCAGGAAGAATGGCAGATGAAGGTGATGGACTTCATGGAATTGGCGGAAATGACTGGCAGAATCCGAGACCAGGGAGAAGAGTCAGTGGAAGAAGATTGGAAGAAATTTAAAGTTTATTTACAGAAACATTGTAAAATTAAGGAATGTTAGAAAGAGGCTGGAATGAAGTTATGTGGCTTTAGCAGAAATATTATAAAGGACTAAGTAAAAATATATTGTTAATGGATGAAAGGAGGAAAGGTAAAGTTACATTATATTAAGATAAATTATAGGATAAAAATTGGGAAGGATGGAAAGGATTTGCTGAAATAGCTAACCGAACTAGAATACAAAAAAGGGAGGTGCAAGGAGGTCAAGGAAACAAGCAAATGAAAGATATGTTATGGGAAGGTTCGTTGTTTCTATTTTTCTGTGTTTTATAATTATTATTTTTCTTTTTTCTATTCTCTTTTTTTCTTATTGTGATGTGTTGTTAAGTTTGTGTTTAACTTGGTGTTTTTTCTTTTTCTTTTTGTAACCTTTAAAACTTTAATAAATATTATTTTTTAAAAAAAAGCAACTGAGAAAGGTGTCAAGCAAGGCTGCATACTGGCCCCACTCTTATTTAATTTTTACATTAATTCCATGGTGGGCCATCTCCACAACATAAACTTTTACCCTCCAAAGCTCTCTGGAAGACACATCTCTGTCCTGCTCTATGTAGACGATGCAGCAATACTTTCAAGAACGCCTACTGGCCTCCAAAGAGCACTGAGAGCATTAACACAATACTGCAAGGAGAACCAGCTAGAACTCAACTATCAGAAAACTAAGATCATGGCTTTCTACTCCAGGTTTTCTACTCAGCATGGGACATGGAACAGGCCAAAGCTTTCAGTGTTGCAGATACTGAGCGCCAATTGGATCTAGCCAGGACCCCAACTTTTATTGCCAATGAATCCTCCAGGTACTCTGCCTTCCCTATGGCTATATCTAGCTAAACTAGAAGTCCCCAAGAACCAGAGGGCCTTTACCTTGGCTCAGTGTCATGCCCTCAGCTGTCTTTGAAGGTCGATACAGGAAGATTGCTTATCTGGAGAGGCAATGCCCTTGTGACTCTGGGCAAATATAAACAACAGAGCATGTGCTTCTCCAGTGTCTTTACTATAGAGACATTTGTACCAGCCACTGCTTCAGTACCTCCCTGCTGCTTTCAGATGCCAATCTTACTATAACACACAACGTTGCCACATTCTGCACAGCAGCGCTCAAGATTCAACGGATGATGACCTGTGCCACAAACTAGATATAATGAGCACTCGTATTTGAGTGCTCTGTATACTGGTATCTGTGGTCTTATATGTATTAGCCTTTTGCGCTCTTTCACTCCTGTCTGATGTTACTACCCCTTCTTTTAGACTTTCTTAGCTTCTTTTGGATTCTTATGCACAAATACAAGATGGGTGACACCTGACTTGAGAGCAGTACATGTGAAAAGGATCTAGGAGTCTTGGTTGACCGCAAACTTGACATGAGCCAGCAGTGTGACGCGGCAGCTAAAAAAGCCAATGCAATTCTGGGCTGCATCAATAGGAGTATAGCATCTAGATCAAGGGAAGTAATAGTGCCACTGTATTCTGCTCTGGTCAGACCTCACCTGGAGTACTGTGTCCAGTTCTGGGCACCACAGTTCAAGAAGGACACTGACAAACTGGAACGTGTCCAGAGGAGGGCAACCAAAATGGTCAAAGGCCTGGAAACGATGCCTTATGAGGAACGGCTAAGGGAGCTGGGCATGTTTAGCCTGGAGAAGAGGAGGTTAAGGGGTGATATGATAGCCATGTTCAAATATATAAAAGGATGTCACATAGAGGAGGGAAAAAGGTTGTTTTCTGCTGCTCCAGAGAAACGGACACGGAGCAATGGTTCCAAACTACAAGAAAAAAGATTCCACCTAAACATTAGGAAGAACTTCCTGACAGTAAGAGCTGTTCAACAGTGGAATTTGCTGCCTAGGAGTGTGGTGGAGTCTCCTTCTTTGGAGGTCTTTAAGCAGAGGCTTGACAACCATATGTCAGGAGTGCTCTGATGGTGTTTCCTGCTTGGCAGGGGGTTGGACTCGATGGCCCTTGTGGTCTCTTCCAACTCTATGATTCTATGATTCTATGATTCTATATATATATATTCTGTTTTAACTCCTTTTAGGTTTTTTTGTTTTTGTTTTTTTAGATTTTAAATGATTTTAAATTATTGTACCCCTCCCTCCTTATGCTGGTCTATGACCATAATAAAGGTTGTTGTTGTTGTTGAGTGTGCTCACATTAAATTGAGGTTGTTCTGGTTCCTTTTCATGGGTGTGTCTGGACTCTGGGGAAGCCTGGGAGCAGGAGGCTGAGATGTATGCTGCTAGGCTTTGCAATCCCAAACAAGCCGCACAAATCGACAGTGCTGCAATGCTGGCCACAGGGGGTGCCATTTATTCCAGAGCAAGCCCTGGCTCTACCACTGAGCTGTGGTTCCTCCCGTAACCGGGCAAACTACAGTGTTATTTGCTATTGCTGTTTGTTGACTACATTCAGACCCCAACTTTCCTCCAAGCTGCTCAAGTTGGCATA
Organism: Podarcis cretensis; assembly: GCF_951804945.1. Lineage (NCBI taxonomy): Eukaryota > Metazoa > Chordata > Lepidosauria > Squamata > Lacertidae > Podarcis > Podarcis cretensis. The sequence continues at coordinate 25,805,078 of NC_137181.1, forward strand.
CCTGGTTTTCTTCGTCTCCACTACAACGTGGTGACATACTGTCCAACTTTTTCAGATAAAAAAACCAGGACACGTGTCTTCCATGTTGCATTCCTGGGCAAGTCATGTGACCTGTGCCACAATCTTGGCCCCTCCCCCCAGTTTTTTTCAGGGTGAGGGTGCGATGCAAGAGTGTTGCACTAAGAGAGGCACCCACTGCCCTCATCTTTGCTCTGTGTTCCACCACCATCAGTGGGACTCAGTGGTGCCATCAGTGGGACTCAGAATGAGGCCTTTTTTGCGGGAGGAGGGACATCACCTTGATTGTGGAACTCTTCCAAAGAAGGTTGGCCTGGCTCCTCCTCAGTTGCCCTGTAGACGTTTTAAAAATTCTGCCCAGCTTTTCGTGTATTTTAATCTTGCAGCCATACTCCACTCATATTTCATATTTGTTTTTACTGTGGCTCTGAATAGTCTCCTTTTAATAGTGTTGAGATTTTATTGTGAGCTGCCTTGGGGCAACCTTTTTAGGGCCAAGAGGTGGCACATAATTTTCTTAATATATTAGGGAAGGGGGTTGGGGCTGCCTGCCAGCCCCATATCTGAGTGCTGTTGATACAAAGCTGGAGGGACAAGTTTAAGGGGAAATGTGTCCCCCCCCAAAAAAAAACCCCAACCCCAAATAGAAAGAGTCTCCTATGTATATTTCCTCCACCCTCCAAATCTCCCCTCAGCATTATTATATATTGGGATGGAGAGGTGCTGGAAAGTGGGATGGCAACAAAAGGTTTTATTTCCCCCTTTCCTCCATTCTGAAACCTCCCCATATAATGCAGAGAGGGAAGGCTTTAACCTAATGGCACCCCACTCACGAGACTGTTGTGTTTCTTTTCACTCATGCAGTCAAATCACTGATGCTTGCAGCAGACCTTAGAGGGAAAGCATAGTTTGTTGCTCTGCCTCAGGTGGCAAAATGTCATATTCTGGGCCTTTACTCCACCCATTCTGAGGCTAAGTTCTGACAGATATAGCTATATAAGAATCTGCCTTAGTCAGACCATGGCTCCATCTAGCTCAGCATGGTCTGTTCTGACTGACAGCAGCTCTCCAGGGTCTCAGACAGAACCTGTTCCCGTCCCTAACGGGAGACGCCAGAAACTGAACGTGGGAACTTCTGCCTGCAAGGCAGATACTCTTATCATTTGGCTGTGGTTTCAGTGTCATGTGAAAGTTCAAGACCCATACATCAGTAGGTGACTAGTGACAGCCACCCCTCACCCCCAAGGTTAGGGACAGTGGATAGTGAGGGACAGTGAGCTGGTCATCCCATCCACTGTCTTAAGCTACTCTTTCTCCCATGGTCATCCAGGTAGGTTGAATGTTTCCACTTTGGACATTTGGGCTGTCAATAATGTTGGTGTTTCGCTCCAGTGCCAAATTCATGGAAGCTGTAAGTCAGGGTTGGAGAACCTTTTCCAGCTCATTACCTTCTGGGAAACCTTTCAAGGGCCACATGACATTGGTAGGCAGGGCCAGAGGTGAAAGCGAGCAGAGTAATTAATGCGTAATTTACGATAGTCTAGTTTCTGCACACACGCATCACCCCCTTGCTTTATTCTCCATCTTTACAAGCAAGTAGCATGATCTTAATTGAAGGGGATATTCCATACCCAACATCCAGGTGATCCAAATTATGGTGCTCATTTATTATTTTTTAGTCCCTAGCTCTCATGGGGGCCAGCTGATTCTCTCCAGAGGGCCAGACCCCCCCCCCCAAAAAAGGGACATTCTGGGATCCAATCAGAAGCCAGAATGGCTTCTGTAATTCCGGGGTGTCTCGCTTGAATCAGGACAGTTCAGTGGTGTGACATTCTAGCCAGACAAAAAACACTTAAGGAACAGGTGAAATAAGGCTGGTGGGATGTGTGACCTAGGAGAGGGGGCTTGGTTGGGGAGGGGGCATGGCCTGGGGAGAGTACAAAAATTAGAGAGGTCTGAGGATCTGCTGTAAACAAAACGTTTGCGGCACGTTTCTCAACCAGTGGTCCCCCTTCCCTTTTGCACCCACTGCGGACACAAGCACATTAGCACTGACACAACCATGATGCAATCCAACAGCCGGGACATATCACAGAAGGTGGAAGAGAACCCTCAAGCCCTATGGCACTATAGCTAGGTGACCAGGGCGTTGTCTCTGCATTGGGTCCAAGTATTGACTGCTGTACCGACCTGTGTGTGTGTTTCAGTTCTGTAAATGCATGTAATATCATTTGACGTTGAAAAAATACTTTAAATTCCTCCTTTGACAGCATGTGTGTTTTTATTCTTACTTAGCTCGAATAACAAAAGTTTAGGCTTTGTCAAGTGGCTCCTTGATACGAACCAGAAACCAGCGCAGGGGCTGCCCAGATCCAAGGGGCTAGGAGGAGGCTCCGTGTTTCCTTCTGGGTATCAATAGAGAAGTTCATTAGGAGTGACTGCCGAGGGAGGAACATAGTTTAGGAACATGTGGGAAATCAGTTTACTTCAGATGACTAAGGGTGAAAGAAAGGGAGGTCTGCTTTTCATTAAAAACCTGAAATGGATTATAATTGGACTGGGTTTTTACCCAGATGGCTTTTCTTAGGCTGACATCTGCGACGTGTATATAAAGCAGTGTTAAAGAGCTGTCTCTTGTGGCAGCGGGGGGACACATGTAATACTGATCAGAACTAAGTTCCTCTCCTTTCCTTAGTGCTGGTTGTGGAATAACAGTTGGAGAGAAACGGCATTGGCCTGGCTGAAATGGACCACACTTTTGTAACTCGTCCCAAAGGGCGGGGGAGGGAAATCAAAGGGACTTCTTTGAAAAAATATCTTTTTCCCTTTTTTTTAGTGACTTGATTAATTTACAATCTGAATACTGACAAATTATAGAATCTCCTAGCTGGCTGGATTGCTGGGCAAGGTTGCTTTTACATTAATTCCCTAGTTGTTGTTATTTTTGCAGCTAAACTAAATATAGTCAGATCGTTTTGCTTATCTCATCTTCTTTTAAAAAAACCAAAACACATCCAAATGCATGTTTGAATGATTCTGAAAAGTGGAAAACTTTGATAACTGCTTATATCCTGTCCTGATCCTAAGCTTGTTATTTGGAAGTAAGCTGTGTTGTTTCTTGTTCTGAATATGTGCACAAATAGAAGTGAATTCTCACAGCAGATGCTCACCCTGGTGTGGAGCTTCATTATGTGCCTGAAGAGCACACCTGGAGCATCCCTCTTCTTGCTGTGGGAGACTGCTTTGTTCTGCTCTGCTCTGCACAGGAGCTCCCTGTGCATCTCAGAGTTCATGCAAACATGAGGAAGTAGGATAATTGTGTGAGTCAACAGGATATTACACCCGAAAGACTTAAGTCCAAGACTTGATCAACTGTAACCTTTCTAGGTGAATTTAGCTTTCATCCTGTAGAATAGGGATAATGAACCTATGACCAACTAATTGTTGCTGGACTCCAACTCCCATCAGCCCCATGCAGCCTGGTTGGTGATCAGGGATGATGGGAGTTGGAGTCTAACAATATACAGAGCTGCATGGGGTGCCCATCCCTGCTGTAGAATGACAGAAAAACTAATGCTGTTTTTATGCCAACACCTTCCTGCTAATCATACTTAGAAGTAAGTATATTTTGATGGATTTCAGTGGAAGAATGTATATTTATAGCTATTGGGTTGGAGCCAGACAAAATGATTTGCACTTATTTCTAACTGAAATCAATGGAACATGTTTAGTTGTGACCTAAGATCAATGAACTTGGTCTGGATCCAACCCATTGTAAATACCAACTCCTAAGGAAAACGATCCTGAATATAATAATTTACTTTTCTGTTCTTTCCTGGCAAGCATTCTACTTTCTTTCTCTCTCTCTTTTCCAGACAACAGAAAAATCAAGGTCAATGGTACAAGGGAGCCCATTGAGTTTAAATCCAAGCAGTGGTTTGGAGCAACAGTCAGAGCTCATAAAGGAAAAGTTGTGGTATGTTTTGACACTTTTTTGGCATTCATTTTGCTGGAACATTTCTTCTGATTCAATTATATATGTTCAAAAAACACAAATGAAGCTGATTTTGATATTTCAAAGCCTATTCAGTGTATGCAGTTTCTCAGGTTGGGTTTGGAATAATCTGGATGCCACAAGATTCAGCCATTTGGGATATAATTAATTCAAGCATTCACTGAATGTCTTCACTAGTATAACAGTATCCATGGTGGGCACACAGGAATCAGATACAGTGGTGCCCCGCAAGACGAACGCCTCACAAGATGGAAAACCCGCTAGACGAAAGGGTTTTCCGTTTTGGAGGCGCTTCGCAAAATGAATTTCCCTATGGGCTTGCTTCGCAAGACGAAAATGTCTTGCGAGTTCCTGCGGGTTTTTCCCCCTTTTCCTAAGCCGTTAAGCCGCTTATCAGCTGATCCGCTGATAAGCCGCTTAACAGCTGATCGCTAAAAGCCGCTAAACCGCAAATAGCGCTAATCCACTAAGCTGTCAATGGTCTTGCTTTGCAAGACGAAAAAACCGCTATACGAAGAGCCTCACGGAACGGATTAATTTCGTCTTGCGAGGCACCACTGTAGATGTATCAAATGCATAATGAAACAGCAACTTTTATACTTCCTGCAAAATCCTCTAGAACAGCCTTCTCCACTCAGATGTTTTAAACTACAACTCCCAGCAGCTGCAGCCAGCATGGCAATCATCAGGGATGGGAGTTGTAATTTTGACATCTGGAAGGCACCATGCTGGGGAAGGGTGGCCTTGAACATGGCTGTGAAAGAGATCAGCAGAAACTGGGGTTCTTAGAAATGCAATCACATTTTTAACAGCCTGCAGCATCTTGGCACATTGATTCTGTAGCCGGTCGTAGCAGGAGGGGGAGACTCCCTGGATTCTTCAGCAGGCTACCTCATCTCTGTCTCCTGACCACCTTCCTCTCCTGCCTCTGAGTCTGGGCTGCTCTCTGCCACAGCGTCTTTCTGCTCACTAAACCCTGTTACCTCTTCTTCCGACACCTCCTCCTCCCCCCCCCCCCGTCTGCTCCCTCTTCTCCCTCTGACCACTCATTGTCATCTCACCACCAATGCCCTGGTTCTGAACCTCCTTGGGAGTTCCCCAGCTGGTGCCTTCCAATACTTCTCTGCTTCCAGCTAGTCTATGATATCAGGTGACAGATATGGATAGATGAATAGATCGATAGATAGACAGACAGATGATAGATAGATAGATATAGATGATAGATAGATGATGATGATGATAGATGATAGATAGATAGATAGATAGATAGATAGATATAGATATAGATATAGATATAGATATAGATATAGATATAGATATAGATATAGATAGATAGATAGATAGATAGATAGAAGATGCTGGTGCTGATGTGTTCAGAAGAGGTAATAGCTTAATATTTGATTATCTTCAGCAGGTATTTCCCCCAAAGTTGATGGGCATGTAGTTGATTGTTAGGATGACACTTTGCTGTCTATGCCAATGAAGGCAAGGGTGCAAATGGCTTGGAAAGACCTGGAAGGGTTTTGGCTTTTCCCTAGCAACTGCCTGGACCTCATCTCTGTCCCTACTTCACAGTTGTACGACTCTGGCTATACTGCAGTGGGGTTAATGCAATCATGGCTGTAAGTCCAAAGATTTCATTTAAAAGTCTCGGTGTAGATGCTGTGATTTTATAGGCCTTTTTTATAAGCACCACTAGAAACCCCCAGGTGGAAATCCATAACGATCTACTTCTGTTTTCTCTTGGGCAGTTTTATTAACTAGTAAGGTGATGTGTTCCCTGCACAGTCAGGCATTTTGCATTAGCAGCCGACGCGTAGGATTTAATAAATAAATAAATGAAAACACTTTTCGTAAATGACGAATCAAAACATCTTGCGCTGTGAACCTTGCATTCGGTCATGCTTCATTTTCCCAAAACAATTAATGAAGCAACAAGTGTCGTCTTGGGATTTGTTTTAAAATGGTTTGAATTATTTCCTAATGCGCCTGTGCATCGAAAGGAAATGCCTTGCTTTCAGTAGTCACTCATGTGGTTAACCCCAGAAAAGAATATTTCTTTTCCTTTGACATAAAACAGGTGATGAATAAAACATCAACCTCTCTCTTTTTTTTACTAGCATGGATGCCAGATTCCCAGCAGCCCTCCCTCTGAGCCATTGTAGCTCTCAGGTTCCAAAAGTGGCACCTTCACTCTCTCTCTCCCTTTGACTCTTGCCTTAAAAAAAAAATGATCCAAAAATAAATAAAAATCCTAAACATATGCATGCATATTAGTTGATGAGCAAGGAGCATTTTCTTCCAGAGTGTCAGATCAAACACACACACATACAACCCTCATCATAGCTTTGATTCTTACCATGAATAAGAATAGGGTGACCATATGGCCAACTTAACAGGGGACAGTTCTGTATTTCAAGGTTCTCAGAGGACAGTCCTCTATTTAATTGTATAAAACCTCCAAGCGAGGCTACCTGGGCCTCCAGTGACAGAAGCACCCGCAGACTACAAAGCTGCACCTTTAGAGAGAGTGCAACCCCATCCAGGGTAGCCAACCAGTTTCTTGGATATGGGAACTACACACCCATAGTGTTTCCATCTTAGCAAGATTTAAGCTCAGCTAATTTTTTTCTCACCACTGCATCCAGAGCCTATGTGGCCTCTCTCAATTCATACGTTAAGGAGAAATAGAGCTAAGCATACTGATGGCCCCTGGCCCTCAAATTCCTAATGACCACTCTTAGAAGCTTCCTATAGATATCAAATAGCATGGAGATAAGATATTGCCCTGTGGCATCCCATAGCATAGCTGCCAAGGGGCTGAAAAGCACTCTTCTAGTACTACTCTCGTGACTCGGTCCTAGAGTTAGGACTGAAACCACTATAACACAGTGTCCTCAATTCCCAGAGAACCAGTCCAGGAGGATATCATGGTCAAAAGTATCAAAAGTCGCACAGAGATTTAGAAGCAGGAGCAAAGTTGCACACATCCTGCCCTGTTCTCTGAAAAGGTCATTCATCAGGGCTTCCGGAGCTGGCTCACTGTCATCCCCAAACAAAATTCACCATGCTGAAAGCTATTTGAGTTGGGGGAAAGCTGTCACTTAGAGCCAAACCAACTTCCCTCCCACACATAAATTGCAGCTTTGCAAGGAGGTCGTGGGGACCGCAGTGAAGAGATGAAGGGTTGAAAAAATTGTGTCTGCATTGGGATCCTGATTGAATCTCCTGTCTCCCTGTGATTGCTATTAAAGCAACATCTCCCCTCACCAAAGAACACAATATAAAGACTACTGGGGGGGGGGGAGACAGTGGAACTGCTGAAGAAGCTTTTTTGTGTGTGCACGTAAAGATAATCCATTTCTGGTCATTGCAGAAGGCTAATGGGTTTATTCGCAAAACCTATCAATCAGTGGTTTTTGCCACACCTGCCAGATTTTTCTAGCAGGACTGAAGAGGTCACGATTCCTCCATTAGCATTTCATTCCTTCTTTGATAGAAAGAGGGAGCAGAGCAACTCTGCAAGGTAGGGAGGCTCCTTGTCATCCTTTCATCTACCTAGCACACTTGTGCTGTACATCGAGTGATAGCGTTAAGTGTTACAGTGCTAAACGACTTGAAAAATGACCACCTCTGCCCACATCATCCTAGAAAGCCTTTCTCCAGGGGACTCCACCTGGAGGGGTGAGCTGGGTGATCACAAGACGAAGGGCGTTCTGGCTGATTTGGAAAAGCAGTAATGGCACACAATTCTCTCTTCTGAGGAACAAATCAGAACCTTCCTCAAGGCAAGTCAGTGAAGAGGGGGAGATGAAGGTGGAGACTGCTGTCACTACCACCGCTAATGCTGAGGTTTGTTACGGGTGCTTGTGCCTCTACGCAATGCAGACATTGTGCAATAAGCTTTTGCAGCAGCTCCTGGTTGTTTCCTCACCATCAGAATGGTGCAGAAATAGTGCAGGATAGTGCGCACCCCGGAAATGATCTCTTTCAGCTTCTGCCTTCTGGAAGAAGGTGCAGCGTTATAAAAACTAGGACTAGCCGCCTGAGAAACAGTTTCTATTCAAATGCGATTTTGGTTTTAAACGCAGTGTTTGGTAGTCTCTATGGGAGTATATTGTATTTAATTATGGGGTATCAGAGTTTTTAGGGAGCTAACCAGGCTGGGATAGCTGGGATAGCAGGCTTGTTGGTTTTTGAATGTCTGATGTAGATTTTTTCAATTTCGTTGTTCTGTATGGGACAATGACAATAAAGATTTGTATCGTATCAGAATGCATTCTAAGGCTGCAGTCCAGAGCATCTTTTCATGGAGGCATGTACGGTGCATGCCTTTGCCCTGCTGCCTAGGTTCCCTTTAACTGCAGAGTTGTTTGGGGTTAGATCTTATGCATGTAAAAGAGGCTTCATTAAAATCCCACCTAAGTGTGCTTGAAGCGAAAGCAAAAGCGAGCTTGCACCTGGTATTACAAGAGCAAATGTACAGTGGTACCTTGGGTTAAGTACTTAATTCATTCCGGAGGTCCGTTCTTAACCTGAAACTGTTCTTAACCTGAAGCACCACGTTAGCTAATGGGGCCTCCTGCCACCACTGCATGATTTCTGTTCTCATCCTGAAGCAAAGTTCTTAACCCGAGGTACAATTTCTGGGTTAGCAGAGTCTGTAACCTGAAGCGTATGTAACCCGAGGTACCACTGTAGTGGCGCATCTGACGTGTCGTGGACAAGGAAGGGAGGAGCCTAACCAAACAGACACAACACCTTTTGTCTTTATTTTGTTTTGTTTTGATAGGCCTGTGCTCCCCTGTATCACTGGAGGACCCTGAGGGCAGTCCCTGAAAAGGATCCCGTTGGCACCTGCTATGTAGCAATTCAGAATTTCAGCGCCTATGCTGAGTACTCTCCTTGTCGCAACGGTACGCTGCTTGATTTTTCGGGATTTGGCCATTGCAAAGCTGAGGTTGCAATAGGTATCCTCATGCAGTCCAGCCAGGTATACAGTGAGCCAAATGGCTCTTACTGAGAGAGGCATTTCCTTGCAAAGGGGGAATCTCAGTTCAGGAGAGACATCAAATTATAAATTTCTGCATGGACGCTTTTACATTTAATTAAAAGAGCAGAGATGAAGCTGGTGTTTCTGCCTTGACATGCAGAGGCAGAACTGGCTCAGTTTAAAAGAGCTTTAAAAATGTAGCAAACAGATCTTGATAAGCAGAAGCCAGCTTTTAAAAGCAGCTGATTATTCCAAATGGAACTTTTTATAGACCTGGCAACCTACAGGTTGAACCTGCGCTAAGATAATCCATGTTGTTTGGTGAGCTAGCAAGCCATGGGTTACATCGCAGTATGGAGCTGGGAACTCTTTAAGTAACTGAGGGTTGTGCAATTCCTGCACTCCTTCTGATGACTGTCACTGTTCAGTGCACAAGAGAAGGAGCCTGTCACATCCCAAAGGCAATAGTGTGTGCAGGAACTACAATAAAGGCTGTGCAATCCAAGGTCATTTCTCTGACTTGGGACAAAACAAATGGAACATCTCAAATTCACCTTTGGGTCTGCCAAAGCATGAACTTACTATTTGGGGTTCAAATTTCCCTGGCAAAATTCACATACTGGTTTTGATGTCAGCTTTGGATGGTCAGATTCTTTCCCCTTTCTTGTTTGAAACCAACATTGCTCTCAAGAATTGGTTCTTGAATTTCAGCACAACCTGCCCCCCAAAAATCCCACACACACCCTGTATCAGATTTGCAGCCTGTTAGCTCTTTCTTCTTTTTGCTGAGACAATGTCTGAGTCACTCCATTTGCTGAGACAATGTCTGAGTCACTCTGTATATTGAATCTAATTCCGTGATCATATTTTGGTACCTTCAGACAATCCGGATCCTGAGGGACAAGGTTACTGTCAAGCAGGATTCAGCTTAGACTTTTACAAGGTGAGAACTCCCATTGGTTGACTTATCTCTGGAACGTCTAATCGCTTCCTTCTTCGCTTTGAAATGCATGCCCCTCACTACCAATCCATCAGCTGTCATATTAAAATTTTCTTTTAAAATTCCTCATTGAGTGTTGAGTGTCCAGAACAGGAATAGGCAACCTCGGCCCTTCCAATGTTTTGGGACTACAACTCCCATCATCCCTAGCTAACAGGACCAGTGGTCAGGGGTGATGGGAATTGTAGTCCCCAAACATCTGGAGGGCCAAGGTTGCCTATGCCTGGTCTAGAACCCATTGGGTTTCATTCAAATACTCTTCAATACTAATATTTCTCCCTTTCTAATACTAACTGTAGGCAGGACTCAGAATGTGCTGAGGCTGTGTGCAAGCACCAACAGAGTCAATTCTGCTGGTGCACCTGCAAAGATCCACGCTCACCACCACCCTGCTGTGACTCCACACTGTCCTCATACGTGGCAGTGATGGCAGTGTTAGGAGGGTGGCTCCACTATCCTGCCGTGCTGGCCACTCCTGGCAATAACATAATTCTAGGCTGACAAATTTATCCAAATTTTGATGTCCCTACCGTGCTTGGAAGATGTTCTCCACTTTACCTGGCGTACTATACCAAGGAATGAAAACACCATTCTGTAACGAGAATGTGAGACTTGATTTTCCGTACGTACCTATAAAATGAGGAAGCTTCTGTTTGGTGGTAAAATTTAGGCTCCAGTTGGCAAGATGCATATACTCCAGAGATTTCAAAATGGCAGTCTGGGGCTTTCCTCCTATCTCCCCCCTTTAAGGCAAAGGTAAAGGGACCCCTGACCATTAGGTCCAGTCGTGACCGACTCCGGGGTTGCGGCTCTCATCTCGCTTTATTGGCCGAGGGAGCCGGTGTACAGCTTCCGGGTCATGTGGCCAGCAGGACTAAGCTGCTTCTGGCGAGCCAGAGCAGCTCATGGAAATGCCATTTACCTTCCCGCTGGAGCAGTACCTATCTTATTTGCACTTTGATGTGCTTTCGAACTGCTAGGTTGGCAGGAGCAGGGACCGAGCAACAGGAGCTCACCCCGTCGCAGGGATTCGAACCGCCGACCTTCTGATCGGCAAGACCTAGGCTCTGTGGTTTAACCCACAGCGCCACCCATGTCCCACCATCTCCCTGCTTTACGGCTGGCTAAATCAGCCTCTGGCTAAACCAGCCTCTTGAAACCTGGTGCCCTCCAAATGTTTTTGACCACAACTCCCAACAGCCCTAGCTGCGCTGGCTGGGGCTGTTGGAAGTTGTAGTCAAAAATGATTAGTAGTATAGATTTATTTATACCCCACCCACTATTTTTCCTGATGGGACTCAAGGTGACTTACAGATAAAAACAATAATTGCTAAAAACATAGAGAAAACACCTGGAGGGCCCTCAGTGGGATGAGGATGGGATAAACAATGCCATTTGATGAAGGTTTATTATTTGAATCATTTTTTCACATGTTTGGTTTTGATCTCTCATGTATTATTAATCATAATCTAATGCTCCTGTTATCTGTCATGTATATAGAATGGAGACCTCATACTAGGGGGACCTGGAAGTTTTTATTGGCAAGGTACGTTCTTCTGTTTATATAGCCCTCACCCCGAAATGAATTAAAAGTTGGAGTGAAATGAATGTCTTTAAAAGCCAAGCATGAAGAGACTGAGGTCCTAGCCTTACACACTGGGGAGTAAGTCCCATTGATCCCAGGGTGACTTTCTTCTGAGTTAATGCATACAGGAGGCATTAAACTTTGCAATGGTAATGACTTTTAAGTCCATCCTTATTCACATGCCTGAAAATTGGCAACTATTCCGTTTACAAGTGGAAGGAGATGTCAGAATCAGATCACACCCACTCCCAAAGGAAATGTTGCCCAAGTTTTCTTTTCTTTTTGCATATCACATTTTATATGTAGAGCCACGGAGTGGCTAGAGTAGGACTGTGATCTTGGGCCTGTCAATATAACAACAACATCATCATCATCAACAACAACAACTTATTATTTCTGTATTTATTTATACATACATACATACATGTATGCATGCATACTCTGCCCATCTGGCTGAGTTTCCCCAGCCACTCTGGGCAGCTCCCAACAGAATATTTACTGCATATTGCTTGCTTAATAAATAACAGATGACGGTGATGGTTTAGAAATGTAACCTTAATTGTTGTTCTTGAATTGGCTGCTCTGCAGATCCCTTTAATCTATTCCATTTTTGAACCATAGGCCAGATTATCACAAGTAGCATAGCCGATATTATCACAGACTACTCCTTCAAAAATATTTTGAAGAAGCTAAGCCGAGAAAAACAAACTGGAGTGGCACCATCAATATATGACGACAACTATCTGGGTAAGATGCATGATGCTTGTGGGGAAATAGAATATTAAAATAACGCTCACCCTGCTACAGCAGAAAATATCCAATGTGCAATGTATGCTATAAAATAAATGATGTGCATACCTTCACTTTTCACACATGAATAGACAGTGGTGTTGTGCATCTCGCTAGTGTCTAGAGATGTCAGAAAATCCCAGCAGGAAATGGGAACAGGAGTGGAAATTGCTGATGTTCTATTATTTGTCCCATGTCTGGAATGGAAATCAATCCAGTAAATACGGTCAGCATTTGCTGCTGCCGCTGCCGCCACTTTCATTCCATGAATGATACATAATAGATTTCACTTTCCCCTCGTTTGCATTGCGTTTCCTTTGCACTGAAATGAACAGGGTGGAATAGCGTCACAACAACACAATTAATTGCATAGGTTATGTAATTTTGCTGCAGTGGATAGTGAGATGAATCACATAGTTTTTGTTGGAAGATGAGCTGTGGTGGAACGGAAACAGTGCTGCTTGTTACCAATATAGTGTGGAATGGAAAACGGTGTCTTCTTGTACCCCTTGTTGTGACAATATAACTGTTGCATCCAGGTGTATTGCAAAGCATCGATGCTCTTAGAGCTTGTCTTGAGAAATAATTACAGCCGTGCGTTTTCCTAGTTGCTTCACTCTGTAGATTTATTGAGCTTCTGAGACATATAACCAAGCTAGCTGTAAAATCCTGACAAATAGTTTTCCCTTTCCTGGCCTTAGATACTCTAGTTTATAAAGCTTTTTTTAAAACGGAGATTATCGAAACAGAGGGTGGATCTGGTTGTTCTTCCAGAAACGAGTCTCTTCAGACATAAGTGGTTTGTTGGGCTTCATGCTTGCTGGTTTGTTTTTCAACAGGATACTCAGTGGCTGCTGGTGAGTTTACTGGAGATTTTCAACAAGGTAAGAAGCCAATAATATCCTTCTGTGAAAAGTTTACAGTTTGTGGTTAACGTGCAGTCCTATATATGTCCTATACAGTCCTATATAGATGTAAGCCCCGTTGAGTTTAATGGGATTTACTCCCTGGCAACTGTGTAAAGAATTTATTTGTATAAATAACAGCAGGGCCTGAGATACACTTTTGTTTAGAAAAAATGTAGCACACGGACAAGGATGTGGCTCACATCAGTTCCCATGACTGTGGCAACACTTCATCCAGCCACAGCTTTCAGTGGAACCATGTTTGACTTCAGCCAAGGTTTACTCATCACAGATGGCAACATAAGGGCATATCTTTAGAACTGGATAGGGAATCTCAGGTCTGGGAACCACCTAAGATTCCTGGGAACTGTAGTTTATCCCTCACAGAACTATAATTCCCAGCATCCTTAACCAAATGTGGTCCTCCAGGCCTCTCCATCTGACCCTTGGGATGCTCCCCATGTAATGTCTCCTCCTCAGGCCACACACCCCTCTCACCAGCCTTGCTGTTCACCTTCCTTAAGTGCTTCTGCTGGGCTGGAGGATGGACGTGTGTGTGTGTAGATACCACTGGATTTTGTGTGGCTGGAATGCAGCCTGCTTTGCAAAAAAAACCAAGAGTCTCATCAATTCCTCCACCCACTTTTGCCTTGGGCCCAACCACTATTGTCATGTTATCTTTGGGAGGCTGTCCATGAGAGATTGTGCCCCTTAGGCTGGGAAAAACTTCCCCACCCCTTCTTTAGAAGATAAGGACTGCTCTATTCCCAGGATTCTTTGGGGGAAGCCGTGTGATTTAAATGTGCTTTGCATGTACAGTGTATAGGCAGCTTTAGGTCAGCTGAATTGAGGAACTGTGTGTTAATATAGCAGGACATGCTATATTCCCCAGATATGTCTGGGAATCGAGCAGTGAAAAAAGAAAAGGAAAGAAAAGATCAACCGTCCAGTTTTTCACTTTTGGAAATATGACACCCCTAGTAAATTTCCTATTTTTTGCATCTAGTAGCTGATTTTTTTTATTGAATGTTGGCATCACACCATTCAAATATACATTAATATTTATTATATTCTTAATAGTCCTGGTTTCCTCCCCCAAATATAAAGGTTATCCACTAGTAGTTTCTGAGTATTTATTGTGTCAGCAGGTATTGCACTGAGTTAATTTTCAGACTTTGTTTAACTTCTCTTTAGAGCTGGTAGCTGGAGTCCCAAGAGGTGCACAGAACTTTGGCTATGTATGTAATCTACCAAATGTTTTATCCTCCTCCCCTTTTACAAATAAGAACTGAACAAGGTGTGTTTGTTTTCCCCAAAGATAGAAATGATAATGTTGATAATGGTAATGATGATGATAATGATAATAATGGTGATAGCAATTAAACTAATCTCAGCCATGACAGACTTCTACTCATTGAAAAACCCCTCTCATTTGCCAACTGTGGCTGAGCACTTACCCTGAGATGAACTTTAAAATGGGATTTCAGCACAGATGCTGCTGATACTACAAAGAGGAAAGCTTATGTATCATTCTAAATGCAAGGCACGATCCAATGTGCTCATTTAGATATACCCAAAAGTTAATGCCCACCCAATGTGTGTTAGAGTTTGAATAATAAAAAGGCTGTGTCTGCACTTTTCCAGTTGGTTTTATCATGGAAACATGGTTTTTGCTTTACATTTTAAAAAATGCTGGGGATAAAGAGTTACTTGTGCTGTTCTCTAAACTGTAGGTCTCAAAAGAAATTGTACTCTGGTACTCAGAGCACTTATTTAGGTGTGCCCAATTTTCAGAGCCATCTCAAGCTATTTTGCTGCCTGAGGCAAAGGACAAGATTGTGTCCTCTTTCCAGAAGTGGGGACCTGTGGCTCCCCAGATGTGGTTAGACTGCAACTATCATCAGCCCTAATCAATGGGGCCAATGGTCAGGGATGATGGGAGTTGTCCAACAACCTCTGGAGAAGCACAGGTTCCCCAGCCCTGAGGTACAAAATCAGACCCTACTGGCAATTGAATCTTATTTCAGCCCTGATGATGGGACAGCACCATTCATTCATTTGTTCATTCTTACTTTTATACTCCCATCTTTCCCCCTATAAATTCATGCTTCCAATAGGATGGGAAAGCTGTACACCAGCTCCAGGGCTGGCATACTCTCTGTCATGAAGTAATGATCCTGTGAGCAAGTATCGCTGGGTGGGGCCCCTCAGGCAGGTGGTAACAAATGGTCCCCAAAGTGGGAGCATGTGATGGGGTTAGCTGGCTGCCAGCATTCCCCAGCCTCTATAAACCCTCGAGTTAACCTGCCAGGGGTGGAAGAGAACACATCGTGTTTTAGACTCGCTGTTTGATGGTGCCAGAGAAGCAGCCAGTAAAACCTGATAACCCTTTTGGTGCCTGTGTGTGATTGATTAGCAGCTTGGAGGGAGGACTCGCGACCTCCTCTTTGACACTCCCCGTGCCCCATTTTGGGGAAACCAGAGGGCTTTGGAGCCAGTGCATTCTAATAATAATAATAATAATAATAATAATAATAATATATTATTTATACCCCGCCCATCTGGCTGGGTTTCCCCAGCCACTCTGGGCGGCTTCCAACAAAATATTAAAATACAATAGGCTATTAAACATTAAAAGCTTCCCTAAACAGGGCTGCCTTCAGATGTTGTCTAAAAGTCTGGTAGTTGTTTTTCTCTTTGACATCTGATGGGAGGGCGTTCCACAGGGAGGGTGCCACTACAGAGAAGACCCTCTGCCTGGTTCCCTGTAACTTGGCTTCTTGCAGTGAGGGTTCCACAGGGCGGGTGCCACTTCAGAGAAGGCCCTCTGCCTGGTTCCCTGTAACTTGGCTTCTCGCAGTGAGGGAACTGCCAGAAGGCCATTGGCACTGGACCTCAGTGTCCGGGCAGAATGATGGGGGTAGAGATGCTCCTTCAGGTATACTGGACCGAGGCCGTTTAGGGTTTTAAAGGTCAGCACCAACACTTTGAATTGTGCTCGGAAACATACTGGGAGCCAGTGTAGGTCTTTCAAGACCGGTGTTATGTGGTCTCGGCAGCCGTTCCCAGTCACCAGTCTAGCTGCTGCACTTTGGATTAGTTGTAGTTTCCAGGTCACCTTCAAAGGTAGCCCCACATAGAGCGCATTGCAGTAGTCCAAGCGAGAGATAACTAGAACATGCACCACTCTGGCGAGACAGTCTGCAGGCAAGTAGGGTCTCAGCCTGCATACCAGATGGAGCTGATAAACAGCTTCCCTGTACACAGAACTGACCTGCGCCTCCATGGACAGCTGTGAGTCCAGAATGACTCCCAGGCTGCACACTTGGTCCTTCAGGGGCACAGTTACTCCATTCAGGACCATTCAAAGTCTTCACTATCCCTCCCTGGAATCAGACAACTGACAGTGGAGCAGCATGGGAGACCTGCTCTAATCTATACCTTCAGGGATTCCTTTCCAGGGACCATTGGATTGTTAGTTACTTGGCTACAATCCTATATGCTCCTAACCCTCCAAATAAGTAGGCAAAAAACAGAACCTTCCTGAGGAGGTCCACTCAGAAATAAATTCAAGTGAGTTCCATGGGACTTACTCTAATAGACTTACTTCTGAGGATTGCTCCGTGTCTTCTGAACTTATTTGAAATATTGGGGAATAGTATATTTAGAATGGTGGGAGTACAAGTTTTGAGATGTAGCACTGCAGCAGGTATCCTGGAATATAACCCTTTGTGGCATGAACCCGCAGCTTCTTGTTTTCTGTTTCTAGGTTTCGATTATAAATTCCACAGATTTGACCTTTATTCAGAATTTCACCGGTGAACAGGTAATAAATTTCAATCACTCAGCACATCAGCATTTCCAAACAGGGAATACAATGCTGCCCAATGAGTTGCAGCTCAAATTTAAGCAACGCTACTTGGACATCCAGGCCTGTTTGTTCAGCATCCATCCAGATTTGCTTGCACAAAGTTTGCTTGGAGGCTGATTTTGCCTGGTCTTTATGGAGCGTTTGTGGGGGTGTTATATGACAATGAGCACCCTCATGAGTTGATTGTGGGGTGTTCATATACATTTCCATTAATCATGCATTCACTCCACACTTTTCAATGCACTTCTTCATCACCTTCCTAACTGCAAAATGCCTGCCTCTTCATTAAAGGGGATTTGTTGGCAGGAAGGGAGCTGAACACTTTAATCCACTTTAATTGCACCAACCTAAATCTCCCAGGATGTGCTTAAATCTTTCCCGCAAAACTCTGGCAGTCTGGCGGGATCCTTTGCAATATGATTTGGGATATGATGGGATTTTGCCAGCTGCATATACAGCATTTAAAGGGATACTTGATGTAAAAATGCTCTTTATTTGCAGATGGCATCTTACTTTGGATACACGGTTGCAGTGTCAGATGTTAACAATGATGGGTAAGTTGCTAAAGACAAAAAAGTATTCATTCTGTCCTCCATCTTCTTTTCCTGTCCTGTTTAATTTAGGGTTTTCAAGTGGGTCCAAGCCACTTAATCCAAAACGCTCCCTCTGAAGTCCATGAGACTATTCCAGGACCACCCTGGACCAAGCGCCTCGAGGGAGATTGTAGCTTAGCTATTTATATTCAGTTAGAATTAGACTCCTAAATCTTTTCATCCTTCCTCCTAAACTTTCCAGCAGTAGTAGATATCACAGGTTATGATTTCATACTTCTAAAAAATAATATTAACCTGCTCAAAAGCCAAAATAAATAAATCTCTTAGTCTTTCTTTCATGGGGTTTCATTCCTTGGTCCTATGGTTTTCTCAGCTTTGGTGGAAAGGTATTTTTCTAATAAGCTCTTTTGTAGACAACCATATACTTGAGTATTGCAGGGATATATTTGTCTTTTGCCTAGCTAGCACGTCTGTTAAACTGCAATGATTCGACCTTGTTTTTAAGTACATAGCCTGCTCACCAGAGGCGACCAGGAATGTCATGCAGGTGAATCCATGGAATTTATGTAGGAGAGAGGGGGCTGGAGAGTAGGGATGGACCGCATTGTCTCTGCTACGTGCCAAACATAGACACCAAATGTGCTGCCAGAGGAGAGTTGGAGTTCTCAGTCCAACACCAAAGAGGCCAGTAATTTTTTTGTAGGCTAGTAATTTTTGTTTGCTTAGATTTACAAGGCCGCCACTGGAAAACCATCCCATTCCACCCCACACTGTGAGTGCATCAGTTTGGAATGGGTACCACATGCACTGTGGCTGCATGAGAGTCTGGGCATCTATCTGCTAAGGCCTGTGGCACCATTGATGGCAAGAAACACTTTCTTTCCTGCCATACCTGCACCATTTTAAGCACTATAATATGCATTGTTCTTTAAAAAGTATTAATTTACTGTGTAGGTGTTTGAGTGCTTCCAATTATATCTCCCCAGTCGATGCGTTCCTAGGCAGAACAGCTCAAAAGGGGGTGGAATGAATGAGAATGGAAGGCAGAGGGGCTGCCAATTCCAAAGCCCTGCCAGGCTCATGCTGGTAGGGCAGAAGGCGTAAGCTGGGTGCTCCTCCTTTTGAAATGGAAGCTGGTGCATTGCAATGAGTGGGGCACTGCTCCACCTGCCTCAGCCCACTTTCAGCCAGCGCAGCCCACCTGTTTGCTCTCTTACTTACATCCAGCCCAGGCTGGCAGCTTCTCCTCCGTCTCAGTGTTGTCACCATCAAACTCAGCAGAGAGGACCGTGAGAGTAAAACCAATGTCTCTTCCTGCCATCTGACTCTCGTTCCACCTACTGTTGGCCTCTTTGCCTTCCGCCCTACCAGTCCCAGTGGGCAACAGCCCCTACTGCCTCGCTTTAATTTTGGACCGGTATTTTCTTTTATGGATTATTCCTCCTGTTGGTCCCAATGGGAGGGAAATTCTGTATGCCAGCTGCAGGACTTGATTACTCTTCATCTCTACTAGCTGTGTGTGTGTGTGTGAAGGGATCTCCCCCTTCATAGGTAGAGGGGGGAGAATCGCCTCTGAGACACCCTCCTAGGTACCACAGAGTTGTGCCTTCAGCCTCAAAATTGGGGGACAGAGAACAGTAAAGAAACACAGCCGAACTTTTAAGTTTTAGCAGATTTTCTTTTTTCAGCAAAATCAATTGCTCTCCCCTTGCAGCTCAGCTCAAGCTACCTAGTGTTTTTGCTTCTGCCACTGCAGCTGCTGGTTTAGACAGTTCTTCCCAAATCTTCTTTAAATCTGTAGAAATGCTCAGGAACGGTAGTTCGACGAGTTTGGCTAAGAGCAACCAAGGAAGGGAACACTGTTAGAGATCTGTAAGGAATTATCACATAGTTGGAGGTGGGAGTGGGTGGAAAACGAAAGGTCGGAGACAAGGACGAGGCGAAAATATTTTGCTTCAGACCTTTGTGTCTGTCTACCCGTGTTTGTCTACCCACTTCAAACTGAGAAAGGTTCTGGACTGAGTTTTGGTTGGTGGGAGTGTAGGAGGCTGCCTCATATAAAGTCATCTAGCTCAGCATTGTCTACCCCAGGGTGGGGAAGCCATTCTCAGCCTGAGGGCCACATTCTCTCACAGGCAATCTACCAGGGGCCGCAGGCCAGTAGGGGGTGGGAGCAGATGCGAAAGTGGGCAGAGCCACGGATGTGACTTTTGCCTTTTGTGAAGCCTGGCAGAAGTGGCTGATTACTGCACCTGCACCTCTTTCCACCCTCCTTCCAAGCCAACAAAAACATGGCCATGGCGCAAGGACACATTCCAGTCAAGTAAAAGCACTCAAGGAGAGGGTGGTCTCTGAGGAGAATCCTGAGGGCCAAACAGAAAGGACTAGATTAGCGGTTCTCAACCTGTGGGTCCCCAGATGTTGTTGACTACAACTCCCATCATCCTTGAGCTTTGGCCTTGCTAGCTAGGGGTGATGGGAGTTGTAGTTCAACAACATCTGGGGACCCACAAGTTGAGAAAGGCTGGACTAGATTGTCACATTTGGTCCCCAGGCTTTTGATTCCCTAGCCCTGGTAGTCAACCTTCTTAGGCCCATGGGCTCATCTGGAATGATGTGAGACTGCTGCGGGAACCTCCTGTTATAGTTGCTTTTCTCCCCCCACAGGTCACTGATGGGCAGATGTTTGTGACCCCCATCAGTTCCTCTTCAGGGTTTTCAGATAGGAGCCTTTACTTGCCCTCCCTGAAGGCGCCAAGGATTGAGTCTTGGACCTTTGGCATGTGAAGCAAGCACTTTACCCACTGAGCAGGGTCTTAGTGTTCTCTAAATAGATGCTTACCTGTATCTGAAACAAACAGTGCCAGTTGGGGAGCGATTTGGGTGCATGAGATTTCGTAGCACAGGAGAGAATTATTTGCGTTGGGTTAAACCGCGCGCCTAATAAAAATACATTAGTGGTCTTTTATTTGCACTATATCAAAGCTTCAAATACTAAGGCCCTAACCTCTTGACACCACTCCGTGCTCCTGCTGTTAACTGCCCAGCGGCACACCAAAGGAATTGCATAAAATTTCAGCAGGTGGTCAGCTTGCGCTCTTGAATGCTGTTCTGTTAAGAACGAAGCAGCCATGCCTCTCCTCTGGGAAGGCATGGAAGCAAACAAATTGCTCGATCCAGCACCGTGGCGCAGCCAGGAAATCAGTAAAACACTGTTGTGGCTCAGACAATTCTCTCACCACTGAACGGGATCACAGCCTAGTGCCTCTTGCTGCTTTAGCTTGAGTTTGGCCCAACAAATGAAACTATTTATAACTGAAGACAAGCAGAAACGTTCTTCATTTAAAAAAAAAAAAATCTACAGCAAACAGATGTTTTAAAACATACAACTCCCCACACACTGTTTGAACGCTGGAGGAGGGGGAATGGAGAAGCAGGAAGGGGAGAGAGAGAGAGAGAGAACAAATAGAAGTGAAATTGACATCATTGTTTTTGTTTGTTTTTCCAAATTGGGATACGGAGGGATGGGACAGGAAATATCTTCAGCGGTGACAAGAACAGCCTGATAAATATTGAGTCCTTGCACTGAAGCATGGTCTCATCAGACCAAAGGAGATGATGCCAATGAAAGGGGACAGTCCATTTGCGAGTGGGACCGTGCAGGGTTCTACCCCCCAATACTGGTGCTGCAGGGTCATTCGCGCTGCATCCCTCTCAACCCCTGTGCAGTCCAGATGTTTTGCATATGGGACTTTGGAGGCCATGTTAGGGCAGGGCTGTGCAGGAGGCCTAATGCAAAATCCAAATGGCTGCCACGGATTTCCTACAATTGTGGCACCTAGCACAAGGCAGTTGTTGGTGTTTTATTGGATGTGCTAGGCAGGGCAAGGTGAGGCAAGATGAGGTGACACCCTCAAGCAGCAGGAGTCACGGGGGCAGCAAATCCAGCCCACGACTATTGTCATAGTGGCAGCAACAGCTGTGGCGTGTTCCTTGGGGCTGAAGCTGCCACCTTCTCAGCAGCCCCTCTCAAGCCACCTCTACAGCAGTCTCTTGGTGAATTGGCAATGCTGCTGTTTTCTTTCTACTCCCCTCCTTGTTCCTGATGTAAATTTTTATTCCTTCCCTTGTTCCTGGCGTAGATCTCCACTCAACCCTTCTTCCCTAGCAAGGGGTGGGAGTTTGCAGTTTGCCTCAGGCGCCAAAATGTCTTGGGCTGGCCCTGGTGATGTACCAGGGATTTCAGTATCAAATCTGAGCACCATGGAGGACAAATATTTGCTGCCAGTGGGCTGGTTTGGTTGTAAATGGTAAACAACAGGTCAATGTTGTGTGTATGAGCCTTGGCAGTTCCCTCCTCTTCACCACTGCCAGAAGCAAAAGATTGGAAACTTTCATTCCCACTTCCAACTATTTGAACTTTAGCATTATATCTGAACCTTGATTTTAACTATGATACACTAAAACAAGGCAACCATGAATACAGTTTGAAGTTGGCTTGTTCCAGTAAACTGTAGTTAAGACCAGCTATGTTTGCCTGGTTCGGTCATGATGCTGAACTGCACTACTTAAAAATGAAAGCCAGAGCTTATGGTCATCTTCAGAGGAGGAGAAGGCAGGGGAAACTGATAAGCCTGAGGTTGATTCACATAATGCTAAACCATAGTTTAGTGTTCCTTCTTAACTATAGGGCTAGAAATATTCAGGCTCGTGGGGGGGGGGGCTGTAGGTTCCACAACTGGCTCTTAGTGAAACTGTAGCTTCCAATTTTGGTTATGAGGACTGCAGTGATGAGAAAACTCTGGCCCAACACACAGTCCTCTTCCCTGGTTCCCTTGGACATTGACCTAAAGTAGTGTATTTCATGTGCCAGGGTGGGGAACCTGTCGCCCCCCCCTAGATGCTGTACATGCTGTCTGGGATTGTCGTTGGAGTCCAGCAACATTTGGAGGGCACCAGAGTGGGGAAGGCCAGCTGAAAGCATAAGAGTCATTAATTTTTAAAGCGAGGAGGATTCCTCTGAATTTTGCACTGACCATTCTGCTTGTTTTCCCCTCTCCAGGTTGGATGACATCCTCGTCGGTGCTCCTCTCTTTATGGAGCGTGAATTTGAGAGCAACCCTAAGGAGGTTGGGCAGGTGTATCTCTACCTCCAAGAGAGTGCCTTGTACTTCAGAGAACCGCAGGTGCTGTCTGGCACTGAGGTGTTCGGCAGGTTTGGCAATTCCATCGCACATCTCGGAGATCTAAACCAGGATGGATTTAATGGTACTACACAAAGTATTCTTTAGAGGTTATGCACAGATTGCTCAAGACAGTTGAAGAAGGGAATGGCTCAATTGCAAAGACAGTTTGCTTTGCAGTGGCCAAAATAATGAATGTGATTTATGTTTGTACTGAGCCAGGTGTTCTTAAGAGCGGGAGACTACACCCCCCCCAAAAAAAAGCTAAATGTGTGATGACTAGGGATGTGTGATAAATTTGACTCAGGTGGGTTCTGAAAATAGACATCTCAAGTGTCAAAAGCCAGAGTAAATAAAGAAAGCAAAAAGCTACCTTTTTAGGATATAACCTTCTTTTCCAAGGTGGCTTAGAACATAATCAATATATTCTAAAAAAACAAATTACTAAAATTGCAGTAAGGAGACAAAACAAGAGCATTAAAAGTAGCTATGGCACATAAGAAGAGTTAAAGCAGACGCCTCTCTGATCTTGACTCCTGTGAGGAATTAAAGTTGCCCTCACCATAAGCATTCCCACCTCTCTTTGTTCTTTTTCAGACATTGCAATAGGAGCACCATTTGCTGGAGAAGACAGAAGGGGGAAAGTCCTCATTTTCAACGGAGCTAATAATGGGTTAAATCCTAACCCTTCCCAGGTTCTCCACGGTATGTGGGCCTCCCAGTCGATGCCTGCGGGATTTGGTTTTACACTAAGAGGAGACTCCGACATAGACAAGAATGATTACCCAGGTAAGGTTCTTCCACACGGGAGAGAAGGGATTTCATCCCCTTCCACCTCTGGAAAATGCATCATTTTCTTTTGGGGAAGGCCGAGGTCAAAATCCCAAACAGGGCTGTGCTTTTGTGTGCGGATCTCGCTTTGCTTCTCTAAGAATTTGGAGTTGGACAGAACAAATACTTCCTTTCCTGTTGTGAGAAATCACCAGAGATGCGAGAAGGACTGAAATAGATTAACATAAAACACCTGAATTGTTAAAAAAAGACGGAAATGAAGAAGGGGGGAGCGTGTAACCCTTCAGTTCCCTGTCAGAAAGCCTGGATGAAAAAGTTGCTTCTCCGCACTTTGGATGGCTTCCTTCTCATTTCGGAAAGTTATTAAAATAAAATAAAAACAGGAGCATAGGAAGCTGCCTTATATGGAGCCAGACCATCGGTCCATATTGCACAGTACTATACTGACTGGCAAGAGCTCTCTGGGGCTTCAGGTAGGTGTCTTTTCCCAGCCCTACCTGGAGACGCCAGGGCTTGAACCTGGGACCTTTTGCATGCAAAGCAGATTCTTTACCACTGAGCTACAGCACTTCCTGGATCTTAATTGTGAAAATCCCCAAGATAACAAAACAGATAACGAAATTGTCACTGTAGAACAGAACAAAGGCACCAACAAAGGCACCAGAAATAGCAGATATGATATTTCCCCTCTCATGTTGGATCCTCTTGGTATACCTAAGAAGGGGATGGTTCCTTTTGTCTGTTTGGAGGTTGTTTAAATATGGTTTGTCCAGTTTTGAGTGAAGAGGGTCTCACTTGCTGCGAACTCCCTCGTAGGATTGGGATTAAGGGGATGAGCTAAAAGCCAAAAGTTTCCTGAGCTATGAACTCACAGGATGGCTTTAGGCAAACATCTGTCTTTCAGCCCAAGCAAGGGAAACAATAGCCCCTCTGGTTACCTTGCCAGGTTATTCTAAGGATTACTAAGAGGATATGTAAAGCGCTTTGAGCACTTAGAGGAGAAGCATTATTTAAATATTGGACGTATTTTTTAAAAAAGTTATTCGAAACAGGAAGAGGTGAGAGGTCTTCCTGGTTCCAGATATTCCTTCGTTGCTCGCTTGCCTGGATCTTTCTTCTTTAATTAGTTTGGTTTCAAATGTTTTCCCTCAACGATTAATATTTTACTGATGTCATCTGGTATTTATCAACAACTGCTTCACTATAGGAGCTCTCCCGCTTTATTTCTGAAGTGGAGCTTATCCAGTTTGGGGCAGCATTCCAACACCATCTGTAGCCTAAATGCACATCATCATTTTAATTTGATTTTCTCCCATTTCACCCCTCCCCCCCCCAACTCCTCTGGGATGAAGGATAAGGCAAACTGCAGCATTTCTTTTTCTTGGGGTCTGAGAAGGTCCTCTGCATTTGTAACACAACCCACACAGTAGAATTGCTGTAGTGCAAGCCTTAGGATTGTTTTGCTGGCATAAGCCCCATTGTAATTAATTGGACAATGCTTGACGAACATCCTGAAATATCTTCTGCCACTGTGCTCTGTTAACCTACTGTACTAATGTTTTCGGATAGTTTATGTTCTGTGACTGTTTCACTGATTATTCCCCCCTCCCTCCCTTTGTTTGCCTTAATCCAGCTGGCTGGGTTTGTAGCTTTGTATTCTCATTTGCGTCGCCTTTGAAAACAGGGAAAAAACGAGGATCAAAATGTGTGGTGTTTTTATTCCCCTTTGGGGGTTTTCAGCGCTACAAAGGCTTAATCTTCCTCATCCCTTACTTGGGAAACAAGTTCCACAGAACTAGAGAAGACCTGGGCCAAACCACACGGGAGATTGGTTGGATGTTCCTTTATTTGGTAGATTTTTCTCCCGGTTTTTCAGAGAATTCTCCTCACAAAGCAGCAAACAGCAGTCTGAAACCATATAAAACGTTAAGCTCTGAAACACCCCAAAAGCCTCAAAATTAGGCAGCACGTGGAAGCAGCAGCCCACACAGCCCAGCCCAGAATGAAGCAGCCTGAAATTCTCCATAAAAGAGGCAGAGAACAGGTGTCCAGCTTGAAAAAGGATTGGGGTGGAGCTTGACTGATGTTACTAGGAAGCAAATTTCATAGAACTGGGGTCATCACCGAGAAGGCCCTGCTCTATGTGGCCACCACTAACATTGCCCTCACAGGTGTACACAGAAACAGGGCCTCTGGTGCAGGTCTATGAGGTGGTGTGGGTGAAGTTGGTTCTTCATGTAAACCAGTCCCAGAACAGTCAAACTGGCAAACAGTCCAGCTGCCACAGTATAAGATCTCCTGACACCCTTTGGCTATCCTGACTTCTTCTTTTTAAGCTGCTCTGGAGGGGGGAGGTATTGAATTGGAGCATCAACATTTCTCCAGCTGAAATATTCCATCCCAGTAAAGTGCTGTAAGCACAAATGTAACGATGAGCAAAATAATTGGTTTCTGCATTGCTGCTGTGTTATTTTCCCATCAAGGCTAACACTGGTTAACGGGAAGAGAAACTTTGATTGTAGAAAGAGTTAGATATTAAATAACCTTTCCCTCAGTGCCACTGGCAAAAACTGTGGGTGACCGATATCATCTTTGAAGAGGCAGTTTCCCCTTTGCTCTCAAGCAGAAATGAATGCTTATTATTATTATTATTATTATTATTATTATTATACCACCCTACAACCGCAGGTCTCGGGGGTTCACGCTATGGCATGTATCTTTCACCTAAACACAAATATTTTCTTCCTCTCTTCTTTAGTAGAATATTTACATTTTTCCAAGTTGATGCAGATTTAATCCTTTTAAAGTATGTCAGTTGCCTGAGATTCTTTAGTCAAAATCTGAGCTAAGGTGGCCAGGAAAAGAGCCTTCTTAGTGGTAGCACCTCCCAACTGATACTGACATTGTTATCTTTTTGTCCCCAGGGAAATACATTTTTCTATTCCCGGACATATTACTCTGTTGCCATCTCCTAATGAAGCAGGGTGTTGTTGTTGCTTTAATGATGTTATATGTTATTTGTATATTATTTTGGTTTTGTAAACTATTCAGAAGTTTTGCTAATGGGTGGTATAAAGTCTTTCAAATAAATAAGTGAATGAGCAGGCAACAGACCTCATTTTAAAATTTAGTCAAAGCACCTTAATGCCCTTTCCAGTCTTAACAGTTTTACACTAATAGATACGCTGGTGGGGGGAAAGAAAATGTGTCAATATGTCGCAGTTAAAAATATGCTGTTGGCTCAAAATGTACCTGTTTGTGCCAGCAGAAATGAAAATACATGGGCTAAGGACAGCAGCCTTAAAAATATTTTGAAACCTAATATTTGAGGTCGTGTTTGAATCTGAAAAACCTAAGTGGGTATATTTGTCAGAATTAACAGAGATAACTGGGCTTAGCGGGAAATTTGTTTTCCTTCACTTTAATATTTAACATCAAAGTCCGCATTGAAAATTATCTTGAGGCAAAGTCCAAGGTCAAGTATTCCAATGAGAGAATGGTTGGCTGGGTTCATGGAAGTTGTCATCCAGCACATCTACAGGACACCAGGTTGTTGAAGGCTGAATTAGAATATATCCATATTTTTAGAAAACCTAACTGGGCTCTGTATCAGATTTTTGGTGAACTGCTAAAATAATAAACATGGCACAGAGAATATAAATACCTAAATGATTAATCATAACAGCATCCATTTTGGCTATTGTAGAGCATTATTTAAACATGTCAAGCTAATTTCTGAATTTAGACCAATTGCTTGTGAGACCTTTTCCCTACTTTTCAGAGATGGAATGTGTCTGTAGCTGTTACATTGCTGATGCAAATTTAAGCAGCAAATGAACCTTCTGAAAAATAAAAATCTGGCTCATCAGCTTTGTTGGCTTAGATAATATATACAATATTCACCCTCTGGAGAACCACACAAACATTTCTGACCAGAATTCCTTATATTTATTTACTGGGATGTTTATCATTCTCTTTCCTTAAAGATTGTTAAACCATTTAATGACAGAAATAAAAAGCAAGGTCGTACCACCTCACCTTGCCTGCAATGTGTGTGAATACTCGCCATGTAAAGCCTTCTTGCTGATAAAAATGCCCTGCGGTGGCTGTTGAAGGATCTACGTAGTTCAAGGCAAGGGAAAAAAACAGGGCAGCGTGACTAGTCACCACCTCAGTTGTTCATCTAAGCAGGCTGGTTCCAGATGATGATAATGGTTTGGCATTAGCCAAGGCCCTAGATATTGGGGAGAGGCTCAGCCCTGCCACTCCACCATTCTCCGTTTACACAGAACACCCAAGGGGGTCAGAGGAAGCACAAGAGAATTCTGTGATTTCATGCCCCACTTCTTCCAAGCTATGGCATCCAGCTGAAGATGTCTTGTGAGAGCCAATGTGGCGTGGTAGTTAGAGTGTCAAGTTAGGACCTTGGAGACCAGAGTTCAAATCCCCTCTCAACCATGAAGCTCACTGGGTGACAGTCACCGTTTCTCAGCCTAACCTACCTTATAGGGTTGTTGTAAAATGGAGAAGGGCGGCCTGCCTGAGGGAAAGGTGGGATAGAATTGTCATCATCATCCTGGAATTTGTTCTCTGTCACAGACTCACACACACAAACATCAGAAGCTACCTTATGCTGAATGAGGCAAACAGTCCATCTAGCTCAGTATTGTCTGCACTGACTGACAGCAGCTCTCCAGTCTTTCCCAGCTGTCCGTCATGAAAAGTCCTCCCCCTTCCTTCGGTAACTTCACAGATAAGAATTAACGAGCAGTTGATATATTTATAGTCCTTTTATTATGGCATTGTGTGGCAAGCACAGATATACAGCTCTCCGCAAGGAGGGCAGTTGCCTACTCTAAACTCTCCTTCCGACATCCACAGCAAGAAGCGTGCCAACCATAGCTGTCAACTTTTCCCTTTTCTTGCGAGGAATCCTATTCAGAATAAGGGAATTTCCCTTTAAAAAAAGGTAAACGTTGACAGCTATGGTGCCAATGGGAAGTTCCTCCCTCCCCCCGCCTCCTTTGTTCTCTGATACGTTTGGACCTCCGAGTCTGTGATGAGGGGGGGGTCCCCACACTCTCAATTGATGTCTCTCCTAGCTGTACCCTCCCTTCTGGTTCTCTTGTCTTTACCTCATAACTGAATAACTCCTTTCTAAGCTGTGCATTTTCTATGTCTGCCTCTCTCTCTGCTTCTGAAAACACTGGAGGCGGGGGGCGGGAGGTGATTGTTCCCTCTCCTCTTCTGAGAGGAGTTGATCTGACTGTGACTGCATTCCCCAATCTTCAGATCTGGACCAATCCCTGACACCAGCCCTACCTGGAGGTGCCGGGGATTAAATATGCTACTTTATGCATTCAATGCAGATAATCTTGGAGCAGGCACTGAATCTCAGCCTGCTCATAGTCTAGGTTTGGTTTGAGTTTGGGTTTAATTGTAGGTTGTTGTTTATAGGCTGCGAGAACAGCTGAAGCAATGTTTGAGGAAAGTAACAGCCGTGGTAAAGGGGAAACCAACTCCTAAAAAATGAACTGCCTTGCTTATTCTTCCTAAAATGCTGTTGTATGATTATTTCATATGCTCAACACATCAGGGTCTACAGGAGGAAGAGACCCTCCAGCTTCTTAGTAGCAGGGATTTTTTGCAGGATTTAAAGTATTTGGAGAGTTGTAAGCTACGTGCCAACAATTCTCCACCTACCACGTTTCCATCCAAGTTAGAATATATCTTATTATGGAATCTATTCAGAGGAGATATTCAAGACAAGGGTGGGTTGGAAGGGAAAGAATGGAAAAAGAAAATTAAGTAAGGAACAGCTTTGATACAGAGCCATATCATGGCTGTGGTTGCAAAGTGAATGGACAGGAGCCAAGAACTGGCAATTGGCTTGTCACCACTTCATTGCAAATGCCTTATTCCTCTGATTTATAGAATTACGATATGCTTCCATTTTGGGGAGAGTATAATGAACATGACATAGCAACAATTGGCCAACTTCAGAGAGGTGGCAGGCATGAGAAGCGGGTGTCTAGAGTCAGTTCAGTAGAGGATGGGAGTTGAAAATCTGAACCTTAATCCAGACAAGGTAGAGGTACCATTAGCCAAGAACACTGGAGATCTGGGTGAGGAGGTTCAACCTATAATAAAACAATAGGAGGTGGTCAGTAATAGCACCAAAGAGAGGTTGACATTTGGAGTCAATGCCTAGTTTTGGTCAACTCAGCAGCCTGTCAACTTTAGACTGTTGGTACTTCATGATGGACTATTAATCCAGTGTTAATAACACATTTGTCACCTCTGTGCTTTTCTTCATGCTATTTCCTCTGGACCTCACTGTTTACAATTCCCACCCACCTTACTCCACACTGTGTGTGTGTGTGTGTGTGACTGCAACTCATAAAAACACCTCTTGCATTTGATAAGGTGGGCCATAGTCCATGTATGTTTGTGCTGTGATGAAGTTGTTAGTCATTAAGGTGTCACAGGACAAAAGCAAATATCTCAGGCAACACCCCGCAAGGGGTGTCACCCCGTTCCACCACCCAGCTTTGCCACTGGTCTCCCCGCCCTCTAGGGACGGAGAGGGACTGGTGGTAAAGCTCTGTGGAACACCTCCCCTCTTGCTGAGTCAATGAGAGGGGAGGCATTCTGCCACCCAGGCATTATGCTACCTGGCAGGCAGGGGAGATCTCCCCCAGCCCACCCAGCAGTGATGAAGTTTTGCACTGGCTTCTCCTGAAGGGAAGAGTCAATGCAAAGCCCTACTGCTAGGCAGGAGGATCTATTCCCCACCCCCACCTGGTGGGGTAGTCTCCTTATAGAGTTTGTGTCCCCATCGTGGGGGTGGCCCTGGGGGGTTTTGCCTTAGTTGCTGGAACTCTTCAGGCCGCCCCTGATCGATAATATACTCAAATACAGTGCACACTGGGGTACACTATGTCCTTGTAGTTCTGTTGTCTGCTGTGGCCCTATGTCAACAAACTGGGGTCACAGAGGACGACTGAAAGTCTCCTTTGCCTGCAATCGAGAGACCTTGGGATTTTGTTTGATGGAAACTTTTTTTTTAAAAAAAAAGTTGTCCATGGTTATTTCATTACTTCCTAAGTACTCAGTCATATCCCCCAGGCACCACTGGGCATTATTCATTACCTATATGGAGAGCAGATGATGACTCCCTTTAGGAAGTGGAAATGCTTGCATAGAATTCAGAGTTGGAATATCAAGTCCAAAAACACTGCGGAGTGTCGGCTATATCCTAGTAATGATTTATAGGCAATTCTTTCCAGAGATCAAAGCCGCAGAGATTTGTTCTCCCTTTTGTATAAAAAAAGGAAAGAAAGAAAGAAAGAAAGAAAGAAAGAAAGAAAGAAAGAAAGAAAGAAAGATCCCTAGTAAATGGAACAGTATAATTTAATCTTCCAGTTCATGAAGTTTTCTTCAGGTTTCATTTGACAAGGATTCAGAACACTTAGTTTAAGATTATTGTCTCTCCTTTCTTTTCTGCAAATATTTTGCATTGTGTGAAACACTTTGCTTTCAGCTAGCAAACACTATCTGTGGCATTTTCTGGGAAGAAATATGTTTGAGATGACTAAAGTGTTCTCTATTTTTAGGGTAGCCGTGCTGCCAGACTTCAGATAACATAGACGGCTCAAACGTGAGGGGAACAGTGTTATTCTGCTTTAGCATGCAGAATAATGCAGATGAGGATCCAGTCCATCGTGTCGTCCTCCATAGGGTTACATTCTATTTCTCCTCCTAGGTGGTTTTCCATCCCTGGTTTCCACTGACAGCCAATTGCAAATGTATAATTGGGAGCTCACTTTAAGCATCCCCATCCTTGAGCCGCATCTTTTCCTGCCTTACACCTGATGTCGTGTATAACGCTGGGTATCAGGGAACATGGGTGCAGTTTGGGAGAAACAGCCTCATGGGCCAAATTGGGATCTGTGCTGGGCTTATTTAGTCCCAGAGGATTCCCATCCTAGTTATAGAGGAAAGGCTTGGTCGAGGGCTTGTCCTGGGTGTTTCTGTCACTGAAGAACAGAGATCTGCTTGCCTTGCCAGAGGACCTCAGCCCACTCATATCAGGGTAAAGAGGAGGGTGGCTGAATTTAACGTCAATTAATGAAATTGACATTTTTTCCTGTGAGTGTTGCCTATGTGTTAGTTTATTAGTTTTCCAATGCACATAGTTTTAAGCTAGTGAAAATGTTTTGTCATTTTTCCCTGTATTTAAGTGTTTCCTTTTCACCATTGTTTTCCAGATTTGATTGTAGGTGCATTTGGAGCGGGCAAGGTAGTTGTTTACAGGTATGTACTACTTTATGCATACATAAAGATTCTGCCATTGTCACTCACAGGTAGGGATAGGGGAGAAAACTGATTCGGTTTACATTTAAATGTGAATCTGCCAAGTACACTCTCTCTGAAACAACATGAGAACCAAAACAGAGCCATCATTTGAAATTTGCACTGAACTTTGCAACTGAAGTTCTCCAAATAACATTCAGACATGCATTATATTGTAACATTCACTTGTGGTTCGAGGACCCGACCCCCGCAAAGTGAAATGAAGACACAAGGACACGTGATATAAGGTTAATGGGCTAGGAAAGGCCACAACTTTACTGATTACAGCAGTGTAAAGGTATTGGCTTAGGAATTGGATCACGAAACAGGTGGGTTTATTCACCAGTAGGTGGAGCCTGTTGATGCTAATCCAACTATAGGCTCACCCCTGCTGTCACCGAGGATCGTGCCATGGCCTCCCGCCAAGCAGGCATCGGACAGAATACACGACCGCCAGATTCCTTTAACGGAATACCCCTAAAAACTGAAGGCATAGGCAATGGCCACACCTAGCACTTTGACACACCACAATACATTATTCCAATGCCTAACCTACCCACCAATACCACAAAAGTTGTGACGATTGCTACGAGGTAGGCGAAAAAACCAAAAAGCCTAATGCCAAATGGAAAAACTCCTACCAGGCCCCCCGGGCAACCAGGGCGACCAACCTAAGGTCCATAGCAAGGCCAATGACCTAAGCCCTAACTCGAAGGGAGTGGAGGGTGGGTGACTCGCAACGGGACGACGACGACGAGGAATGAGGCCAGGGAGAGGCAGGCGCTGCAGCAAAAGGCTGCATTCACTTCTATTTGGAGAAAGTGTTTTCCAAAATGTGCACATTATTCAAACATGTATGCAAAAATGTGTTTATTAGGAGGAACTTGCATTAAAATGTTGGGAATTTCTTTTGAGGATTCATTAAAAAATATTCACAATTTGCTGCAGAAAGAGGGAGAATTGAATTTAAGATGGGGAAAATGACAAAACTAAGAGGCCCAAAGTTGGTAGATCCTTCCATTTTTATGCTCCTTTTTGCATAAAATGCTGCATTTTAGCATTTAGCCCAATTAAAAAGAAAAATCAATTTTGAAAAAGTAATATAAATATTTTAGAATGATTATAGTATAATAATATAAAACTGAGCTGGGGAAATTGCCATTACAATCTGAATACAGTTTGTCTGAAGAAATTAATTGTAGGAGCAGTAGAAATAATGGTGGTAGTGCTGGCATTTTATTTTCTAAATGCATTTGGTTTACACAGTTAATTTCTTATATACTGATCTGAGAGATGATCCACACGGTACTCCCTCTAAAGAAATTATAGACTCCTGGAGTATCCAATGTGGTGCTCTCTAGATGTTGTTGGACTAAAACTCCCATTAGCCCTGATCATTCATAATGTTTGCTAGGACTGATGGGAGTTGTAGTTCAAAAAGATCTAGGGGCACTACATTGTTATATCTCTGCTATATTCTGCTATATTTCCTCATACTCTATTTATGCAGCTATTGCAGTCTGTGGATTTTGAAAGGAAACCTATCCTGGCTTCTCACCTTTCCCCATTTAGTTTTTTCCTAGGGAGTTGAATTAAAGCTATGCATTTAATTACAAGCAAGTTACTTGGAGAGATTCTAAGTAATTATTTTTGTAGCCAGGACTGTTTCCAGCTGCTTTTTCTGTTATGACTTCTTCTCCTTCTTGGCTTGTAGACCACTTGGCTTAAGATCTATCAGCTACTTTGTATCATAGAACAGTTTGAAAAAAAAGTTCCCTTTCTCCTTCCCAAAAATCATATGAGTCACAAATGCAAAATGTGGCAGAACTGAAACAGAATATTTCTTTGCTGGAGAATGTTACATTGTTGAGAGACAACAACAGTCCTTTGTGGATGTTCTAAAACTTGGTATGATCAAGATGTGGAAGGGAAGCGTGGTTGCAATGATAGGCCCGACTCATGACCTCCATGCATTGATTGAACCAGGGGGTGGCAGTGTGGTCCCCTCCAGATGTTGTTGGGTTCCCGCCCTCATCATCCTTGACCACTGGCAGACCTGGCTGAGACTGATGGAAGTTGTAGAGGGCATCTAGTGGGCATCAGACTTGAATTTAAGCACTGGTTTTGTAGCCATGGGTGATGAAGATTTCATGCAGGTCACTGAGCAGGCTGGCAGACATGGGTCCTCTGTGTCCAGCACAGAATGGAGGAAACAATCCTCTTCTTTGTACCCAGCACAGAAATACAGCTCTCCATCCCTCCTTTACCAAATTTGACTAGGTTAAGGCTTTGTTTGTTTGTTTGTTTGTTTGTTTGCTTGCTTGCTTGCTTGCTTGCTTGCTTGCTTGCTTGCTTGTTGATGGGTTTTTTTCCAGGCTACTAACTTTTGTGGACTTATTTACAAGGCTGATGCATACTAATCCTGCATGCACAGGCTCTTATACACACATTCAGGACACTTCATTACATACAGGAAGCCCATGAATTCACAAGTGAAATGTCAATGGTTGACTCACATGCTGGGCTTTAGGATAAACATTGGGTGACATTCAACTAAGTTATACCCACAGTTGGCGCACTGAAATGCACTTAAGATCACTGATTTCAGCGAGCCTATTCAGAGTATGATCAACACTAACGCCATCTCTTGTTTTGTGAATAAAGCTGTCATTAAAATGTAAATTCAAGGCCACTGTTAAAAGTCCTCTCTGCTATAACAGTGAAATCGGTGGTAGGTTGAAACAGGTCTTAACAGTGGTAATTCATTCTTTGTGGAATATATTTCCCAAAGAAGAAGCTTCCCTTTTCCCGATCCTCCAGCCCTTTGAAAGGTAATGTGAGACCATCCTGCTTGGGAAAATGTTTAGAGAATTCCTGTGCACTTGTTCTGTGTGTAAGCAATTTTTAATGTACCTTTGATGTCTGTGCTGCTTATTTTACTGGATTTACAATTGTTTTATATTGCATCATGTTAGAGCTGTGTAAGACAACACTTTAAAGCTTTGGCTGGGAAGTGGTGTATATATTGCTCTAATAATATTAGCCTTGTCCGCACGTGTGGGTTTGCCTCTTTGTGCATAGATGCATTTAGCAAATCACTATTAACAGAATTAGGCTAGATCTTAATCAGATATACAAACACAGGGAACATGAATGAGTCATTAACCTCCAAAGCGTGGGCTTGCACACTGTCCCTGTGGAAAAATGTGTGTGCTCCTAATGTGGGCACTGTGCGTGCACCTCCCAGCAGGAGTTTGATCGTTTACGATATGCACTAATACAGGAAGTGTGACTCACGCTTTCTGTGGTCCCACGTGTAATTAACATCCACAGTAACTAAATATTCTTCTTCCTCTCTTCTATTGTCTCTTGTTCCTTTTCTACATGCTCAGCTTTTGCTTTTCTCCCCTGCAGAGCAAGGCCGGTGGTGACAGTCGATGCGCAGCTCTTGCTTACGCCGGTGATTGTAAATCCTGAAAATAAAACCTGCCAGCTTCCTGGCTCAGTGACTTTGGTGGCTTGGTAAGTTGGCAATAACAACAGATGAGTCTTTCACACCAGAGTCTTACATCCACAGCAGTCTTGTATGCGTATCTTTGAGAAGGCGCATCTCTGTGTGCTCACAGAGCTCCTCTGCTGAAATGGGTGAGGATGGCTTGCAGGTGAGCATCTGTGCACCAGAGCTGTGCGCTGGCAGCCCAAGAAGTCAGGGCCATGGCATTTCCCCTCCCATTTTAAGCTGCTTTCTATTGCTGCATAGTTAAACAATGGAATTCGCTTCCAACAGGAGGCAGTGACGGTCGCCAACTTGGCTGGCTTCAAAAGAGGATTAGACAAGTCCATGGAAGATGAGGCTAACAATGGCTACCAGCCATGGTGGCTGTGTTCCATCTCCACTGCTGGATGCATTAAGCTTCTGAATTCCAGTTCCTGGAAACTACAGCAGGAAAGAGAGCTGTTGCATTCAGGCTCTGCTTGCAGGCTTCCCATAGGCATCTGGTTGAACACCATGAGAACAGGACACTAGACTAGATGGGCCATTGGTCTGATCTAGCAGGCTCTTCTTATGTTCTTATGACTGTCCTCTTAACCTTATGATCTTGAAACTCCATAGTTCCTGCGCAATAAATAAAACCCAATGGCAGCTGTTAAACAGATAAAACATTTTGGGGGAGCAAATCACACCTGTCCATGATACAGAATCTTGAATTGGATTATGAAATCACTGCATAGTTTACACCAGGGGTCCCCAAACTAAGGCCCATGGGCCGGATAAGGCCCGAGGGACTCGTTTATCCGGCCCGCAGTGACCCCCGCTGCCCGCTGCCGCCGCCCGCTCTTACCGGCGCTGCGCTGCGAGGCTGCCCACTTCCGGGTCAGAGGAGCACTGGAAACAGCTTGTGCGCATGTGAAAGCGTTATTTGCACATGCGCATGCTCAT
This sequence comes from Podarcis cretensis, assembly GCF_951804945.1. Lineage (NCBI taxonomy): Eukaryota > Metazoa > Chordata > Lepidosauria > Squamata > Lacertidae > Podarcis > Podarcis cretensis. The sequence continues at coordinate 25,841,579 of NC_137181.1, forward strand.
GCGCAAGCATTATTTCTGGTGCACATCCGGGTCGGAGGAGGCCCGTGCACATGCACACAAGCTATTTCAGGTGCTCCTCCGACCCAGAAGTGCGCCGGAAATAGTGTGTGCACATGCATATGGGCACGTGCTCCCCCGCTGGCCCGAGGCATGGTAAGTTTGCTGACCCCTGGTTTACACATTTGTCCAAGACACCATTACTCCATGTGTTCCTGCCAGACCTGCAGACGCTGGGTGACTTTTATCACTGACAGTGAGATGTTGTGTGTGCTTGGACCGAAGCACAGGGTCAGAGGCTTTTAAGTGTAACACCAACCACATGGAATGCCATAACCAGGAAGTGCTCTTTGTAGCTTTCCTGAAAACCTATAGGCAGTCCAAAGTTAGTGGAAGTCTGCTCTGCAGGAATGTAAATGCAAGCTGTGGTGTAAACTATGTGAATTGGATTCTCCAGGGTACTGACATTTGTGGGTTTGTCGGAACCATCAGAAGTAATGGACACCAGCGCTTGACGTTTCAAGCAAACAACAAATATTGGACAGTTTTATTGTATCTGGGTCCACAGAAAGACATAGATTATTATTTTTTTAAAAGCCACCTGCCTCTTTTATCCGCAGAAGGCACTGAAGTCTACAAGTACAGTAGACCCCCTCCTTTTGGAGTCTTCTGAAATCTCGGCTAGGATCAATAAATGGATCCATTGTAACACTACACTTATGCCTGATCTATACATGTATCAGAATGAGGAGTGCATGAAGCACTGGCGCAGTCACGAGGTTAAAAAATGGAATGTTCCACTTCAGACCATCATTTTTTAATTGCTCCACTATTGGGGGAGGAAACAAAAATTGTCCGTGCAAAAAGAAAACTGGCGTAGAGGAAGTGATGTGGGCTAGAATTCTTTTCCCTGGTGTGCTGTCGTTGTTGTTTTCAGTTGCAGAGAATTATTATGTGGGAGAGCATTCAAAATTTTATTCCTTGCCTGCATTCTCACATGGCACAGTCCATTCTGCCATCTCTGGATTCTTATTCACCTGCATTTGTTCTGAAGGTCTGGAGGCACCAGAATAATATTCTGATTTCTGCTACCTCTGTAGAAACTTGACTCCATGGGAAAGGAACTGCTTAAATGTGTATGTTCTCATAGATATATATAATAGTATATGTTATATAGGTGCCACAACAGATAGATGGTTATGGTCCTGACCATTTTGTTATAAAATATGCTTCCCTAAAGGTTTTTACTCCGGCTATAAAACTTTTTAATCCTGTCTTCGAAATGATGGAAGAGCAGCTGTTAGTTTTCTATGCTGTAATTTTTCTCTGTAGTTGTTATAACCTCGTGTTGTACATATGCAAACAATTATTAGGGAAACTCCAACAGACAAATATTTCCTCTGCCCCATGGGATAGATTTCTGTATCTCTTAGCCAGCTGTGCAACTTGTGCAAAATGCCCGTTGATTGACATTTCAAAATAAAATGAATGAAAGGAGGTCATCTTAACCAGAAAAAGCTCAGGGAGTCTAAAGATTTGGATTACTGTACACTATCCCAGTATAAGGCAAATGTTGTTTTAACCATGTGGGAAATTGTTATTAAAATGTGTATGCTTTGTTTTCCTACAGAGACAGAAAAACTCTGCAATATGTAGTTAAAACCAAGCATGCCTTAAAATGTGTTAATATGTGAAGTTATCAAGAGGGGGCGGGGAGAAGCTGGGTTCCCCCTCCCTTGTAAATTACAGCTGACCAAAGGTGATTGTACCTTAAGGATTTCTTACAAGTTGAACTTTTTTTTCTCAGTCCATTTTTGTACTCAGATGTCCCAAGTGCAAAAGATTTTGAGAGGACTGGCTCTGATTTGGATCCAAATAGACACTGATTTTTTGGGATGGCTTCGCATCCATTTTCAGGAGCATCCTGTTTGGACATCCTGTTCACAGGTAAAGGCTACATTTGAGCAGAAATGAACTTGCTAAGCTGCACCCCCATGTGACTATTCCCACCAGTCTCCATGAGTTGGAGAGGAAAGCCTGAAGCAAGAAGCTTCTCCTCTTCCCAAATACTCCCTGTGTGATCTAGAACCCCACTTCTGTAAGGTTCTAAATCACACAGGAACCTCCATGCATAGAGGAGGCTCCCTGCTTCAGACTTCAGCCTCTAATAGGGAGTCAGAGCTTAGCACATTCACCCCTGCTGCGCTTGTATGTAATCTTTACATGTGGGCAGTATACCCAAACAGGCCTAATGATAAGAGATGGGAGGATCGGTCAATTTCGGTTCTCTCCGTTTCTCATTTTTCCAATTTTAAATTCAGTTCCCCAAGTTTCTACAGCAATGTGTACTGGGGGGAAAAAATCTGAATTTTTGTACAAATTCATCCTAATAAACAATTTTTTTGCTGTACTTTTGACTGAGGTACACATTTATGCAAGCAATCTCTCTAGTGCATTTTCACTAATATATTCATTTTAATATACACATATCCCCCTAACATACGCATTTTTGAAAACATTGGTTGGAGAGCCGCATTGCAAAATTTGGATAACTGAATTTTGAAGGATGGCTGTGTTTTGCTTCTCATATTGCTTCAGAAAGTGCAAATTTGATTAATTCAATTCTAAATGTGAACTGACTTGGGTTTCTTCCCCATCCCTGCTTTATGATGAGTGGACAACCGATGTCTCTCTTGGGATCATTGTAGGCATTGAATTAGGACAAGGGCGAGGAACCTTTTTCAGACCCAAGGAGTGCATTTTCAGCTGGGCAACCGTCTGGGGAGTCACATGACACTGGTGGGCAGGGCCAGGGACAAACGTGGGTGGAGCAGTGAATGCAGATGTCATCTGTGTGCAGTAGGCTGGTTTCCACACACACACCCCTCTCTGTCCTCCATCCAGACAACCAAGAGGCAAGAACACTCAAGGAGGGCTGTGACCTGGGGAGAGTCCTAAGGACCAGATAGAGAAGCCTGGAGAGCTGCATTTGGCCCTCAGACCTGAGTTTCCCCAGCCCTGAATTAGAAACTCAAAGCATAGTGGAATTTAATCATTTATTGATCTGAGCAATTGTAAACATTTTTGCAGTCTAAACATCCTGAAGGCATGAAGGCATATTGTAACAGTATGTAAGGAGGCAATCCTACCTACACACACTTATTAGGGAGTGAGGTCTAATGAATATAGTAGGGCTTAGCTTCAAGTAAACATTTGCAGCATTACACTGTAAAGCAGAAATATCTGGGGGCAGATCACAAATGAGAAAACGTCTAGTCTTACAAATATGTATTGCAAATGTTCCTATGTGTGAAAATTCACTGGCAGGGTTGAAGGGAAATAAGAGTTGTTTTAGTCTGACCTCCTTGAGTAACCCCGGGTCAAGGGAAGGAAATTTCTAGTTTATAAGATCTGTCTCCATCTACAGTTGTCCATTGTACAGATCTTTTATCAGCCCCCTTACTGTCAGGGTGAAGTGTTAGACCCTTTGCCACCAAAACAATGCAAACTTTACATGGAAGAGTTTTTTTCCATCCGTTAATTGTTCTAAAACTGGCATTTATGAATAGGTCTGGATGTGCATGTGTTTTTGTGCAGAGTTATAAATTAATCTCCATGGTCATAAACCCTCCCGGTTCACTGCAGTCAGTTTGACTTCTCTGCCAGCTTCCTAAAGTACAGCATCTTAGTTTCAGCATTTTCCTTTCCTTAGCGGAGGAATGAGAGAGTCAAGAACAGCGAGGGATGAATATGGTCAAAGGTAGTATCAAATACTTAGGGACTTGTCTTGGCTGGAGGATGGGAACTTAGTGAAGGATTTCACAGAAGAAGAGGGACTTGAAAGGAGTGTAAGAAGTGATACCACATAGGAGTTCTAGATGGGACTTCCAAGCATAAGAGCAGCATGGGAAAATGGAGCAGGAGAGGTAGCCAAGGATGTCAGAGTGGGAGGAACAATGGTTATTTGCAAGGAAAGAAATGCACAGTTTGTGGCTGCATTGAAGCATAATAATAAACTATGGTTCATCGTTATGTTCATGAGTCTCAGGCTCATGCATTCCCTCCTCCCATCTTGGAAACTCTATTTCTCTTTCCAGTTAACCACAGTTTCCTCTTATGTCCAAACCCTAAACTGGTGGCTTATTGAAACAACCCAGAATCCTCTTTTATTGGTGCTGAGGCTTGCAGGGAAAGTAATTATTATTATTATTATTATTATTATTATTATTATTATTATTATTATTTATACCCCGCCCATCTGGCTGGGCTTCCCCAGCCACTCTAGGCGGCTTCCAACAAAATATTAAAATACAGTAATCCATCAAACATTAAAAGCTTCTCTAAACAGGGCTGCCTTCAGATGTAGATGTGGTCATGCTGAGTGACTTCTGAGCAGGCCGTGTCAGACAGACTCTGAGAAGTCTTAAATAAAGGGCAGGGAGGGCAGAACCATGGACAGCTCCCAATGGGTCCTTCTGGTTTGTGCCTTCCCTCATATTGCTGCCTGAGCAGAAAAGCTATAGTTGGCCACACATCCCTTTGGTTTTTTTGAGCAGTGGTGCCTGATTTTGTATCTGTTGACCTCTGCCTGGTCAGGAAGTTGGAGCACTCATCTTCTAAGTCCAAGAACAATGGTAGGGCAATATCTTCTGGGTGAAGCATACTTTATTCTCTGAGTCTTCCTCAGGGAATTGGTAACCCCTGGTGTCAGGTTGTCTTGTTTTCCATCAGCCATAGTTAAGCCTAACAACAGTTTATCCGGGTTTGAACATAACCCAAAATTGCAGTTGGTTGAAAATGGAAGCAAAAGCTTCCAGTCTCCTTACTGCTGTCCCAGGAGAGTGGGGCAGGAGTATGCAAGCCTGAGATTTTCCTGTAGTCTTTCACATATATTTTTTGAAAAACACCATAGTTTATTGTTAGTAACCAGAGTGGGCCAAGGATATGAAGTGTTCTAAAACTAAAGACAAAAACTTTGTTCTCAGTGCAGAAGGAATGGAGAGCCATTCTAGGAATTTGAAGAGAAGTGTTGCATGATCTGAGCAGCATGAGACATAATTGATTTTGGCAGCTGAGTTCTAGATAGAGGTGAAAGGGTAAAGGTGCTTCATTAAAACAAAAACTTTCCCAGAGCAGCTTTCATAAGAATAAAAATAAGGCAGTAGCTCCCTGCCCACAGGCTTACAATTTAAAGGGCCCAACACAACAGTAAAACGAATGAGGAGGGAAGAGGAAAACAAGCAAACTGTAAAATAGCTTGAGAGACAAAAATTGTGGGGTACAAATGGTGATTTCTTCAACATTCTTGGCAGGGAATGTGTGGAGTCATGAAATCTGTTGAGGATCAGGGACTGGGCATATGAGTAATGGAGATACAAAGGTTTCACTAATTCTACCTATACGGGTGAATCGTTTTTCTATTTCAAAACCATTCAGTCCTCCTTACACGTCCTGCATTGTTGATCAGTTTGCCCTATAAGAAAGTTTTTATTTGTGATCAGGTTTAGTCATTAGACAATGTGCATGCCATGTCCATCGTTCTCCCCTTATTTCCTACTCTGCACTGCTCCATAAATTAAGCAATGTTCAGTTATTCATTTCTTGGCAATTCCAAGGGAAATGGGTCAGAATTTGGGGGTTCTTCAAGGCTCTGAAATAACCCTTCATAACAACCGTTGGAGTTTATGGGAAAGCCCTGCTTAATGATATGTGGCAAATTGTTTGCCCTGGAGGAAGAACTGGAATAAGGTCAAGCACATTATATGAAACCCAGATGTGGTCCTTTTTCAGCAAGACTGTCAGAGGAAGCTGATACGGAATTCTAATAAGATTAGAGGTTGTTCCAGAGGTGATGTTGCTGGTTTTGAACTTCTAGTGTCCGTGGATATGTATTTAGTAACTTGGAACTGAAAATAAAAATGACTAATGCAAGAACAGTAGGTCTTGCCCAAGAAGCTGTCTTCTACTTAATCTGCAGTTTTTGTAAAATGATAAAATTATAACATTTCCAAAAAAATAAAATAATTGGAATCACCAAAGAAGATTTTTCAGGTTTTGTATAGAGAACGTTCCCGTGCTATCCTGTTTAATTTTCACAAGGGGTTTTGTTTTTCAAGTTTCACCTCTGAACACATAGATTGACCTGTCATCAGGAGCAAGTCACAAATGATGGATTTCCAGCAACACTGATTAGCAGGAAATTGTACTTTTCTAGCAGGATAGAGTTGGTTATAATGATTTAACATCCATCTGTGGTTGTTTGTGAAAGCCTTTTTAGCATAGCCTGATTAAAAATTTATCTTTTCATAATGCAAAGGAATGTCTTGCAGCTCAACTGCTTCTCAATTTATGATTTGGGATGTTCTATCTAAAAAAGAATTGCTTGGTTTGAAAGTCTGACTTGGTAAGTCAGAAGAAATGTGTTATATCAAATATTTAGTTTAAATTATGTTCCTGGTGTGATTGGACTTAGAAGGTAGGCTCATATTTATCTTAGCTGGTTCATGCCAGCTTTATAGACTGAAGATCAGTTCATTTAAGCACATGTAATCAGGTTCAACTGGGATTCAGGTGGCGCTGTGGGTTAAACCACAGAGCCTAGGACTTGCCGATCAGAAGGTCGGCGGTTTGAATCCCTGCGATGGGGTGAGCTCCCGTTGCTCGGTCCCTGCTCCTGCCAACCTAGCAGTTCGAAAGCACGTCAAGTGCAAGTAGATAAATAGGTACCGCTCCAGCGGGAAGGTAAACGATGTTTCCGTGCGCTGCTCTGGTTTGCCAAAAGTGGCTTAGTCATGCTGGCTACATGACCCGGAAGCTGTATGCCGGCTCCCTCGGCCAGTAAAGCGAGATGAGCACCGCAACTCCAGAGTCGGTCACAACTGGACCTAATGGTCAGGGGTCCTTTTTAATCAGGTTCAAAGCTCACTGGGTGACCTTTGACCAGTCTCTGTCTTTCAGCCCAACCTCCCTAACAGGGTTATTAAGAGAATAAACTGTAATGAGAACTACTTATGCCACTTTGAACTCCATGTGATAAATAAATGTAATAAATAAAATAATCTAAGGCCTGCACATGCAAGACTTCCATTGTCTTCTGTAAGTGAGGTAAAAGAGAAGGAGTTTAATGCTCTTTCCTCATAGGAAATGCATGAGAGGGCAAACTTCCACTTTCTTCAATAGCATTTATGTCCAAGAGGGCTTGCTTGAAGTCTTGAGGCATCTATTTTTCCAAGGCTTCCATTTAAACTCATTTGGTTTCGTGAGTATGATCATTCAGTAAAGGTTCAAAAAACCCAAGTTATTTTTATAGAATTAGAGTTCCCTCCTAAGGTCCTTGTGGAGATGGAATAGTTATTAATTCAAGATGGTGGCCGTGTCATGGATCTTGAGCAGGTTACTTTCTATGGCAGTTTTGAAAAGAGAGAAACAAAACCCAAAAGTCATAATATATAGATACAGCTATATTCCTATGAGGAGTTTCAACAAGTGCACTATGGACAGCTTTAAAAGAGAGATTCCATGAAATTCATGGAGGATTGGGCTACCAATGGCTACTAGCCCTGATGACTGTGCTCCACATCCACTGTCAGAGGCAGTATGCTTCTGAATATTTGCTGGAAACTGCAGGGAGAGAGGGCGCTCTTGAGCTCAGGTCCTGCTTTGGAGCCTGCCATGGTATCTGTTTGGCCACTGGGAGAACAGGACACTGGACTAGATGGGACACTGACCTGGTCCAGTAGGCTCTCCTTACGTTCTAATGTTATTCTTCCCATTTCCTTTGTAGTTTTACTGTAACCGTCTGTGTGGCTTTTGAAGGTCCTGGCATTTCAGAAAAAATAGGTAAGACTTTTTAACATCTGTAAGATTGTGGTTTAAGATTAACTGACTTTCTGTTGCCATATTTAAACTTGCCTTCGATGCCTGCCCTGTTAAGCTCCATTAGGGCTCTGTTAGGGCCAAACTGGACACAACCTCAATTGTTGGTCAAAGAATCATAGAATTGCAGAGTTGGGAGGGACCATGAGGGTCCCTCAAATGTGGGAATCTTGAACCCACGGCCCTGAGTCTCATGCTCTGACGACTGAGCTATGTGGGAGTTCCATGTAAATAGCAGTCATGGGAAAGCCTGAGCACCATCTGTGTGGGAAGGGGGAATTTCACTCTGCCTCTCCTTGCCACAGTCCTGACAAACATTGACTCTCCAAAGGTGCTGTTTTCATTAAAGGGAAGTCCCAGAGCCCACACTGGGATTATTAACTTCATGCTCAGTTGGGTTCTAGAAGTCATTGGGAATGCCCATGTAGGCATTTGGCCTACTTGTACTAATCACAGTCCTTGAACCTGAAAGAAACCAGATTGGGTTTTACACAGTGTTATTTTTCTTTAAAAAAAGAGGTGCCGGAACTCACCATGAACACCTCCCTTGTTCTCTTACAATAGCAATGGCACCCACCAGAGAGGTGATAGAATTGAGTTCCTGTGAGTTCCCCCTGAAGAAAAGCCCCGGTTTTACAAATATAGGCACCATCTGCATTATACAATTGAAGCAGTATCATACCACTTTAAGCAGTCACGGCTTTCCCCAAAGAACTCAGGGGAACTCTGTTTCCCTCTCAGAACTACAGTTCCCAGAGTTCCTTGGGAAAGGGCATTGCCCGGGCCCTGGCATTTACCTCATCATGCTGAGTGCTATTACCGTACTTGATTAAAACGTTTTACTTGAAAGATTATTGCTTGCATTTTTGTACAATATTTTGAAATGGTCAATTTGTGCTGTAATGACACAAGAAGTATCTGGACCATTTCCTTTTGGGAAACAGCCATTGGTCAACTGAACAAATGGTGAACTTCCGTCAGAAATACGGGTGTTGATAAAACAAAAATAATAAGCTTTCTGCAAAAGCAGATCAGAATTTGAAGTGGAGCATCCAATTGACTGTTTTTATGATGTTTGGTTTGCTTACGTTCTCTTTAGCTCTGAGAGCTGAACTCCAGCTAGATGTGTTAAAAGTGAAAGGAGCTGTTAAGCGTGCCCTCTTGCTTGATTACCATCAGTCCCAGCATGTCTTCCTCTTCACAATAGACAGGCAGAAGCGGCTCACTTGCAAGGACTTCGTGGTTTATCTCAGAGTAAGTTTTGCTCTTTGCTGTGTCCAGAAAATTATTGCTTTGGGGGCAATTCTTTCATAATATAGTCACTATCTGGATGATTAAACTAGGACTGTCAACAGAACTAATATAAGTACACCCCCATATTGTATGGGCAGATGTTTTTACAGATGTGGAAAGAGCTGTACTACCATATCAGAGACAATTCTTATACTGTGAGCTTTGTAATTTCTGTAGGTTAGTTCGCAAAAAAATATAAAAATGCTTTTATCTCACTGGTCTTTCTGATCTGGGGAAACAATTTGTTATCACTGGTTTTCTGGGAGCAGCTTTTCAGAAAGACTCAAAAAGAGACGCTATTGATTATGAACAAGTTGGAGTTATTTTGACAATTCAAATGATTAAGCAATCTGCTCAGGTGGGTTTGGGTGGCACCTTTGGGTTACATACAAGGGAATGTTATAGGTAATGGTGGAGAATTTTTCAAAACCGATGCATGTGATTCCTTTCCTATGGAACACATCAACACTATTCCTTCCATAGGTCACATGTGTGCTGCTTCCACTGCAGCAAAGAGCTTGTGGGAACTGAGTTCTTTAGAAGTACAACATCATGGCAGACTACTGCTTTGAAATAGTTCTGGCTCTGCACAGATTAGCAACCTGCTTCTCAGGTGTGGACGTTGCAGAAGCAGTGTGTTTTGGAAACTTTGCTATAAGTGAAAACGTGCTCTTTGTCCTTTTTGGAGACTTTAGCTGCATTTGTCTGTAAACTTACCGAGTTGAACTAAATCCAGTGGTCCTCACTTCTTAGTAGACAGTCATAGGATCAGGATATTAATTGCTTCATTGCTGAAACAAAGACTACACACACACACACAGAGAGAGAGAGAGAAAGAGAGAGAGAGAGAGAGAGAGAGAGAGAGTACATTAATGAAGTGCAATGTAAGTGAAGAGTTTCTATGTGATTTCTCTCCCACAGGATGAAACTGAATACCGAGATAAGTTGTCTCCAATCAGCATTAGTTTGAACTACAGCTTGGATGAATCCACCTTTTCAGACGGTTCAGCTGTGGACCCAATATTGAACTATTACCAAGAAAACTACATCGGGGAGCAGGTAGGGTCTTGCATGTGTATTTCTTATGCCTCCAAACAGCTAACGAAAGCTACCATGCTGTGTGGCATCTTTTATAAGCAGCTTTGTTCAGGGTTTCAGCATTCTTTCAGTGTGCGCAACAAGAGCTTAATTTGTTCATTATGGTGAGCTAATTGAACCAGACCTATCTGAAATTTCTCGAACCTCTTTCAGCCTGTGTTTTTTCCTGAATGTTCTCATTCTCTTAGCCCTAGCTAACTGCAACAGCCTGTAAATCATATTCCTTGCAGCAATGAAAGAAAGATGTGCTCACTCTTTTAATATGCAGTACGTTAACATGCCTTTACATATATAGCCAGTCACCACTGGCTCTTTGTATTGGAATCAGGGGTTTGGAAGCATCCAGCCTTTGCAGGGACTTATTTTTAATGGCTATCAAACAAGCATGAAGGAAGGGAAAGGAAATGGCTGGGATTCCTTTCAAGCAGAGCCCCTAACATGAGTGATGCATGTTTTGAACAATGCAGGCTTACATTCTTGTGGATTGTGGAGAAGACAACGTGTGCATTCCTGACTTGAAACTTTCCGCTGTGCCGTAAGTTTGAGCAAATAAACTTGTGTTTTGCACTTAATGGAATAAAGGTGTTCATTAAAAAGAAAACTGCTTGTGGGCAGGGGGTGGGGACGAGAAACCCACCAAGATTGCCCCATCAGATAGGAAGCAGATATTTCAACTATTGAATGCTGATATGAGCTTTTAAGGGTTTTTTTTACAGCCACTAAATGTGTAGCTTCAAAGGTTTGTCACATCTAAACACAAAACAAAAAAAAGCCACTTATTTAACAGCTCTGCTTGCTCAGATTTTGCTTATTTCAGCAAAAAATGTTTTAGATATTCTTCCTGAGCAAAGCCATGGGTAATTGGTTTTGCTCAAGGCTGCAGCCTTCTCTTCTGGCAACAGTGCTGAAAGGGTACTGTTACAGAGAAGCATGTCTGGATCGAGGATGGGAGTGAAAAAAATCCCTGCATCCTCAGGGCATTCCTTGAAAGCAATTCTAGTCTCACATCATGCATCCTTTTTCTCCAAAGTACACCTCTGCAGTGCAGTAAAGGCCAGCATATTGGACGGCTTTAAAATAGGATTAGACAAATTCATGGAGGAGAGGGCTATCAGTGACTACTAGCCATGATGGCCATGCTCTACCTCTAGGGGACGTGGGTGGCGCTGTGGTCTAAACCACTGAGTCTCTTGGGCTTGCTGATCAGAAGGTCAGTGGTTCAAATCCCTGCGACAGAGTGAGCTTCCATTGCTCTGTCCCAGCTACTGCCAACCTAGCAGTTCAAAAGCACACCAGTGCAAGTAGATAAATAGGTACTGCTGCAGCAGGAAGGTAAACAGCATTTCCGTGCGCTCTGGTTTCCATCTGTTGTGCCAGAAGCAGTTTAGTTATGCTGGCCACATGACCTGGAAAGCTGTCTGGGGACAAACGCTGGCTCCCTCGGCCTGAAAGCGAGATGAGTGCCACAACCCCATAGTCACCTTTGGCTGGACTTAACCATCCAGGGGTCCTTTACCTTTACCTTGGCTCTACCTCCACAGTTGGACACCGTAATGCTTCCGATTACCAGCTGCTGGAAACCACAGGAGGGGAGAGTGCTGTTGTGTTCATGTCCTGCTCCCTGGTTTCCCATAGGCATCTGGTTGGCCACTATGAGAAGAGGTTGCTGGACTAGATGGGCCACAGGCCTGACCCAGCAGGCTTTGCTTATCTCATTATGTCCACCCTAATTGAAAGTCACAAGTGAAAGGAAATGTGCAGCTTGGCAGTAATGACACAGGGATGACTCCTCACATCTGCTGAAGGGATCTCAGTTTGCTGAGAAATTAGCACTGTTGTGTATTTTGAAAACCTGTTATGAAAATGAGCTTTATTTCTTACAGGGATAGAGATCAGATCATAATTGGGGAGGAAAACTGTGTCACGCTTATGATCAACTCAAGAAATGAAGGCGAAGGTGCCTATGAGGCTGAGCTCCATATTAAGATACCCCCAGAGGCAGATTACACCGGTGTCGAGCGTAACAGCAAGGTAACATGTATTGTCTTGCCATCTTCTTTTTCCCTAACAAGAGGCTGCATAGCAGAAACCTATACAGGCACTTTGCGGGAGGAAAGCAATGGCAGTCATAGATATTTGACATCAATTATATTTATTTGAACCAAGTGGGATAGCAGGCCCTGAAAAATGATATTTTTAAATTAATTATTCACACAAAGGTGTATAGTAGCCTCCCCCAATATGGTGCCCTCTATCACCCTGACCATTGGCCATGCTGGCAGGGGCTGATAGGAGTTGTAGTCCCACATCACCTGGAGGACACCAGGCAAGGGAAGGCTGGTTATTGTAATGTTGTTCAGCAGTGGAGCTTGAACTGAGCTGGCTGTAGTTTGTTTTAGTTGAAAAGTTTAGAGGCACTTTTGGAGGAGCCGAGATGAAATTCTATACCCTAAATACACAGACAATTCATGTGCTCACTACAGGGCAGCATATATCAATTCATCTGACTACAAAGCCTGCAAGCTGATACAGCATGAACTTTATTTTGGATAGTTCAAAGCATGACACGCCCCCCCCCCCCAAAGGAACCAAGGTGTGCCAAGTTAATTTCCTTTTGAGAATCAAATATTTTTCTTGTGTTGAAAATAACTTCCTGCTCCTCTTCTTTAGCCTGTTCTACTGATGCAAAACTCACTGAAGGGGGTAAGAAAGATCTGTCTGTAACAGTTGACAAGAAAGGAACTGTGCTATTCTTAGAGGCTATATTTTTAAATTAAACAAAGCTTTGTCTTGTATTTGTAGACTCATCTCTAAAAATAATATTTAAAAACCTGACCCTTTTGCTACCAGATGTGTTTTGGTGTTCTGTCCAGTCTTTTGTGCAGTTGTGAAGGTCACAGCATGAACTTTATTGTTGTATTATGAGGGTGTAAGTTGTTGAGGCAGGTATGTTAGAATCAGCATTGGAAATGTGTTTAAGATGTCAATCAGTCAATCAATCAATCTCCTTTATTGGCATAGAAAAAGCACATCGTATACATGGATTATAACACAACACAGTTAACGAAACATAGTAGGAGTTACTTTAGGATAAAACTGTCCAGAAAATGTGAAGTACAGAAATGGCTCTTAGGACCGATGGTGACATAATTTTATGGCATCACTCAAAAAGTGTTTAAGATGTTTTAGAGATGTTTCTAGTGTTTTATCACTTGTTGTTTGTCACCCAGGGCATCTTTAAGAGGAAGGGCAGGTTATAAATTTAACAAATATTTAAATAGTAACAACAACAACAACAACTGTTGCGGCTAGACAAACGTGTGTCAAAGCAGAAACTCAGTGCAGCAGAGGATTTTCATTTGTTTGTGTGGTTTTTGTTTGTTTGTTTGTTTGTTGTTGTTTTTTGCTCATTTGAGGAATAAACGTTTAGCTGCTAGTTGGCGAGGGGGGGGAGCGGAAATCAGCTTAATTAGAGCTTCCACCACCACCCCAGGAGGGGAGGGGAGAAAAAGAAATACCAGATTCCATGTCTTAAATACACTCACACCAGGAGCAGGTGTCCTTGATGCTAGTGGCACTTAATTCCATGTAACTTTCTGTGCCAGAGCTGGGTGTTAGAATGTCAACAGCTAACACTCAGGCCATTAATATCCGGGCCTTTGGGGAAATCATTTGTGGCCAGCGATTAATCATCATCACACAGGCAGCTCTGCCAGTTTTAAAGCCTACACAGCTTCATTCATCCGGGAGTTCTGCTAGGTTGCCCATTTTCGTCCACATTCCTCTCATTTCCACTTGAAACCAGATCCAGGTTGCACTGGTGCTGATGTTAATTGGTCAGGTTTTGCTACTGTTCAGAGCGGTAAAAATAAGCCATGTGTTCCTACAAAAGGGGAAATAAAGTCATTCCTAGTGTGTAGTAAAAGGCTAGTGTGGCTAAATATTTGGAGGTGTTAATGGATTAGCAAATGTGACATGGGGAACTGCCAACAGAACATGTGTCAGTTGTTCTCCTTTGCAAATACCCAGGTCTTTATTCTCCGATACAAGAATAATTTCTACAGTACAATTTCTGCAATCTTGCTATCCTTTGAGCTAAGTGGGTTTAAAATATGGGGAGGAACTGAGCTTTATCCGTTAGGTCAGTGGTGTGATGCTTCTTGGGTGTGCCTTGTTTTCATTAATAAAGATAAGGAACAAAGGGCAAGCAGAAAAATACTGTGAAGAAAACACACAAAAGACTAACTAATGCATGCTACCAAGTCTTACAGAGACTTGATATTCATGGATGAGGCATAAGGGTCACCTAGTCAGTTCTGTGTAAGGGGTCCTTGGATGGTCAATGAGGGTGATGAATAGGGTTGACATGGGCAATTTCTGGTCCTCCAGATATTACTGGACTGCAGGTCCCATCATCCCTGACAATTGGCCATGCTGGCTGAGGCTGGTGGGCATTGGAGTCCAACAACATCAGAAAGAACACGGGTGGAAAGGGCCTCGTGTGCTGTGGCACCAGTGTTCTTTGAAACTCACTCCCTCTTGAAGGACTTTGGAGAAGCTGCCATGGGCACCACACACAGACCACAACCAAGTACACCATTCTACCTGTTCCATTGGCTACCAACAGACCGCTTCTTTCAAGTCTAATTTCAGTGGTGGGTGAGATCCTGTGGGTGCCAGGAATGGCCTCTCCGGGCACATGTGTGCTCCCAGGAGCCACATTGGTGACCGCTGCCAGGAACTAGTTTCCTACATAAAGTTAAATTAGCTGGCTGTTATGTAAAGCACAGGATTCCTCACATTTCTGAACCACTGTATCAATCACTGGGGCATGCACAGCGCCTCATGTTTTTCAGAAGTTCTGCTGTATACATTCCTCATATGATTTTATTTCTCTAGCTAACGATGCCAACGAATTAAGGCAAAGAAAGACAAATAAGTCTGTTTTTTCTTTTGTTCAAGCCCCTATTATGCAACTTCTCCTCTTCTTGCAGCTCCCTGTTCTTTCTCCCTCTGTTCCCTTGTGTTTATACAGATGACCTGGCTAGAGAAAGGAGGCCAGAGATAATAATACACAGAAAGATCAGAAGTGTCTTTAGTCTAAAAAAAGAAAAGAAAAGAAGAGCCCCATCAAAGCAACAAAAAATAGCCTGTGTTATGGGGTGGATAGAACGCAGGGCTGAAAGTCAGAACACAGGGGTGGCAGGACCCTAACTTCACAATCCTTGGATGCATTCACAGTACTTAAATTATTGCATTTTTACAGCTAGATGTGCCCTCAACACTTTTGGAACATCCATCAGCAGCAGATTTCTCTGGGTGATTGAGAAAAACACAATTCTTTAGTAGAGTGCTAATTACTTCTGTTCTCTTGGGCAGAAATAAGTTGAATCCTTTCAGGAAGCGAAGACAGATGTGACAATTTAAGAGCAGCCAAAGAGGTTCATTGGTGCTTCCCTTCCAGTAAGAAAATTAAAACAGTTGTGTGTATCTTCAGAGAGCTTCGATTTGAATGGGGATAACCTGTTGGTTATAGGTAGCCTATTGGTTAGTGCCTGTGATGTCACCACATGCCAGGGGTTGGGAACCCTTTTTCAGCCCAAGGGTTGCATTCTGTTGGAGGATGCCTTCCATGGGTTGCATGCCTGTGGGCTGAAGCCAAACATGGGCATCACCAGAGGCAGAAGTGGGCAGTGCAGTGTACCATACTTTTCCATGTATAAGACGAGGATTTTTTACTCTAAATTAATGTTTAAAAATGGGGGTTGTCTTATACATAGATAGTGCATAGGGGGACGGGTGATTGGTTGCAGCCATGAGCTGCAGCTTGTCAGCGGTGATTTGGTGGGTGATTGGTGGCTGTGGGAAGGGCTGCTTTGGATTGGCTGCTGCTGCGGTAATTGGGTGGTTGATTCGTTGATGCGGCAATGGCTGCTGTGGATTGGCTGCTGCTGCGACAATTGGACGTGATGAGCGGGCAGACGCTTGTTTGCTTTTACGACGCGAGTGATGGTCAGTGTTTATCTGAAGGCTTAGTGATTTTCTGCATTCCCTCCCAAATAAAGCTCAACAACGTCGGGCACCTCCCCCTATTTTCTTAAATTTGAGCCTCCCAAAATAGGGGGCATCTTATGCACGGAATAATAATAATAATAATAATAATAATAATAATAATAATAATTTATTATTTATACCCCGCCCATCTGGCTGGGCTTCCTCAGCCACTCTGGGCGGCTTCCAAAAAAAATATTAAAATACTGTAATACATCAAAACAAAATAAAAAAATTCCTTCCAGTAGCACCTTAAAGACCAACTAAGTTAGTTCTTGGTATGAGCTTTCGTGTGCATGCACACTTCTTCAGATACACACGTGATCCATCCATCCATTTGCACAGTGTATCTGAAGAAGTGTGCATGCACACGAAAGCTCATACCAAGAACTAACTTAGTTGGTCTTTAAGGTGCTACTGGAAGGAATTTTTTTATTTTGTTTTGACTATGGCAGACCAACACGGCTACCTATCTGTAACTGTAATACATCAAACATTAAAAGCTTCCCTAAACAGGGCTGCCTTTAGAAAATACGGTATGTGGCTGTTGCCTTTTGCACAGAAGGCGACACTATAGCCATGCAAAAGCCAGAGGTTTCTACATACCAGATGCATACAGAAATCTCTGTCCCCCATCCAGGCAAGCAGAAAGCATTCCCACATTTCAGGGGCACATTACAGCAAGGCCCAATGCACAGAACAGGGCCAGGGATTAGGGGGATGGCCTGGGCTGAGGTTCCTTAACACCTGTTACATACCTTTCCTCCTCCAAATCCGGGAACTGTTTGACAACTGCTCTTTAAATGTTTGTGAGTGCCTTTTGTAAGGTGATGTACGCATCAGGAGCGAGCAACATTTTTGCTACTGAGGGCTGCGAACCCTCAAAGGAGAACTGTCTGGGGGCAGAGCCATGGTAGGCAGGGCTGGTCCCCCACAAATGCTTCCTCTCTTAAGATCATCACTACAGCACACTCTTTGACTCTCACACCTGCCGTGATCCATCCATCCATTTGCACACACATCAACTGCGCACCTACACAAACCCACAAAAGGGACATTTTTGGATGCCTTTTCGACACACAGATTCAAGTTGAATTCACACTTTTGAAGCACCCAACTCTCCCTGTCTGTGTGTAGACAAGTGAGGCTGTGGGACCAGAATCTGTGAAAGTCCATCTTAAATGAAAGGCACCATTCACTATCTTCCCTTCTTGAGGGCTGCTAGGGACCTGAGAAGCTGCCAAGTCAGATGTTTGGTCTTATCTAACTCAGTACTGTTGACGCTGACTGTCAGCAACTCTCCAGGGTTTGAGGCAGGCATCTTTCTGATCCCTGTCTGGAATTGCATACCTTCCAAGTGCCCCGTTCAAAATGGGACATCCCGTTCTTTCACACAAGATCTCGGCAGCCATTTTGGGTGTTGTAATCTTGCGTGCTCTCACATTGCACTCTCATCCCTGAAAAAGCGCTTTTTGGGGGGGCGAGAGCGATGCGCAGATCACATGACTCACCTGAGAGCGTGTCCTGGAAGACACATGTCCCAATTTGGGGCTTGAAAAGGTTGGACAGTATGGAATTGTCAGGGGTTGAACCTGTGACCTTCTGAGTGCAAAGCAGTTTCTCTACCACTGAGCTATGTGCCTTATGAAATATTAAAACCCCAATATGGGGACCACTAACTGTTTCACTAACTGGCCCAGAGACATGCAGACTCTGCAATCTAGCATTGTGTATCCAGCATCTGGGGGTGGTGGCTGTGTTGATTTGCAAGTGTGGCATGTATAGACAACAGCACCCAGCAGGGGTAAGAAACTTTTATTTAATTGTTATGCCCACTGCATGGAGAAAATGCTCTGACAGTCTCGCCAAGGGGGAACCTTCCATTTCATTCAGAAGCACAAATGTCACCACTGAGATTAATATGGAGGTGAAAAAGGTACTTATCCTACTGCCTTTGGAAAAGGTAAATTATTCTCACTCACTTCCACAAAGCTCTTGGGCACTGCAAAAAATTTCTTTTGTCCTAAAGCTCAACTCCGTTCCAAAAGCCGTACACAGTCAATGCAACTTTGCTAGCAACTTGGCTTCACTCCGTAGATATTTTCTCTTCATATCTGTAGTGAAAGAGCAGATAATGCAAGAAATAAATATGTAAATCTTATTTTTTCCTTCCAAAAAAGAAAAGACAGATATATTATTCTCTTCAAAGTGTCAAGCCTTCCTTAAGCATGAATGAAAGATTGGGCCTCTGTGCAGGTGTTTGAGATCAGGAGTAATCTTGCCATCTAAAAGCCATTCATTTTGCCAACAGGATACATTCTGGATTGACCTTTGACCTCCCTGTTGGTGTTCTTTTGTTACAGGCCTTGCGCGTGCTGAGCTGCGATTACAAGATGGAAAATGAAACTAGAATGGTGATTTGTGACCTTGGGAACCCCATGGCAGCTGGAACAAATGTAAGACAACACCAGAAACGTTTGCTGATTTTTATCAAATTGAATTGTTTGGGGGAGTTAATGGAAAACTGCCTCAATTAGGGGAATTTGTGTCAATAAGAGACAGCTTAAAAAATAGAGATATTTGGCCAGGAAATGGTTCGTATAATAGAAGACAGCGTTACATTATATTTTTAAAAAGATAATAGACTGATTGGTTAACTTATTTATGAACCAGGCCACAATCCATTTGAAGTAATCAGCTCATATTCTGGCAAATTAATTGGACCTGAGTACTTAAGTGCACACTTGTCTGATTGCTTTCACTGAGATTTAGACTCCAGTCCTATCCATTTGCCTCATAATAAACCCATTGAACTCTAAGCCTCGCTTAATACATTGCATAATCCTTGACAATGCAATCCTTTACATGTCTATTCAGAAGACATGTGAAAAATGGCACTGTCAAGGATTATTCCAGCATACTCTGGTTTACATCACTTCTGAAGAATTACTGAATGTAGGTACATACATCTGATTCGGAAAGGAATGTCCCCACTAAGGACAATTCACTTGAGAATTTCCATGGTCTGATTATATTATTTGTTTTGTGATGGGTGGAAACACTAAAATACGTTACTCTTGATTGTTATCATGGTTTTGTTTACATCATAGTCATTTGAATCACAACTAACATTAGAAGTGCATTTATTTGCAAACAAAAATATGAGTGGAAAAAGCAGCAATTGCTGGTACCCCCTTGGTATTTTCTGTGATGGGATGGACTTTAAGATCATTATACAGTGGTACCTCGGGTTACATACGCTTCAGGTTACATACGCTTCAGGTTACAGACTCTGCTAACCCAGAAATATTACCTCTGGTTAAGAACTTTGCTTCAGGATGAGAACAGAAATTGTGTGGCGGCAGCAGGATGCCCCATTAGCTAAAATGGTGCTTCAGGTTAAGAACAGTTTCAGGTTAAGAACAGACCTCTGGAACGAATTAAGTTCTTAACCTGAGGTACCACTGTATATGACTGTTGTTGTTGTTGTTGTTTTGCATGAAATGCCAGGGAATATATAGATAATTCAAGCAAACTTAATTGCATGTGTTAAAAAATGAAAGTGTGCTCACCTACATTTACGGCATTGGGGTAAAATCTATTGACGGATAAGTTCCAGAGAACTGATTATCGGGTTGGTTGGAACAGCTCCCTATGAGGATGGGGTTTTTGTCAATTAAAAAGTAGGTGTGTAGGGGTGGGGACATGATAGAAGTGTGCGGAGTTTATATGCCTTCTGTCATAGTGCTGGAACCTGCAGCTATCCTACGAAGTGGAATGTTGGAAGACTCAGGGCAGACAAAAGAAGTGTTTCGCCACACAGGTCATAGCTAAACTTTTGAATTAACTGCAGACGCTGTAACAACGGCCGCCAAATTGGACAGCTTTAAAGGGGGGATTATGAAAATTCATGTAGGATAAAGGCTATTAATTCCCATTAGTCCTGATGGCTGTTTACCACATCCACTGTTGTAGGCAGTGTGCCTCTGAATACCGCTTGCTGGGAATCGCAAATTGAAATACTTTATTGTCACTTGTACAACTTGTATACAGTGAGATTACACGAGCACCCCCACTCAGCTCTCTCAGTCTTAATTCCCCTCGTTTACTGACGCACACCCACCAAACCTAAAGTCAGTTGCCCTGTTGTTATCTTTTCATTCAGCAGCAGCCTAACAGCCCATGGATAGAAGCTGTTCTTTGCCCTGTTGGTGCGACAATCATGCTTCTATATTTTCTGCCTGAGGGCAGGAGATCAAGAAAGTGCCGGCCAGGGTGTGAATCATCCCTGAGAATTTTCCTCACTCTCCTGAGGCAACGTTCTTCCGCTATTTCATCCATCAGATTCACGGGACAGCCCATAATATCTTGTGCTGTATTCACCACCCTCTGTAGACACTTACTATCAGTATATGTCAAACCAGCGTACCACACTGTGATGCAGTATGAAAGGACACTTTCTATTGTTGACCAGTAGAAGGCGATCATCAAATGTTGATTGGCATCGTTCTTCTGCAATACTCTGAGGCGATGGAGTCTCTGTTGGGCTTTCTTAACCACCTGGGTTGTATTTATTTACCAAGTAAGGTCTTCACTGAGATAAACTCCTAGGAATTTAAAGGAAGATTTAAATGGGGGAGAGTGCTGTTGTACTCAGCTCCTGATATCAGGCTTTCCATAATTATATGGTTGATTACTGCGTTAACAGGATGCTAGACTAAATGGGCCTTTGATCTGACCCCAAAGGGCTCTTCTTATGTTCCCACTTACTAAACTGAGTAAAACGTTGCGCGTTAGTCTCTGTGGAGTTTTATTGGTGGCATATGTGAACCTCATTTGCCTCTTATTACCAGGAGTGTCAAGGACCAAAAGCCACCTTTAAAAACTGTCGCCACTCAGAGGCGTCATCTGCTACTCATTAGTACCTTACAACAGGAGTGTAGTTTTGTTCTGTGTAAAGTTTCAAAGTGAGGCTCATGTGTTGATCATCAGGACTGTAGTGCATATTACCTGTATAGGGAAGCCTTTAAGTATGTAATGTTTTATTGTGTTTTTATATATGTTGGAAGCCACCTGGGCAACTCAGTCAGATGGACAGGGTACAAATAATAGTGTGTGTGTGTGTGTGTGTGTGTGTGTGTGTGTGTGAATGATTATTGCCCAGCTGGCTGGGTTTCCCCAGCCACTCTGGGCAGCTCCCAACAGAATATTAAAAACATGATAAAACATCAAACATTAAAAACTTCCCTAAACAGGGCTGCCTTCAGAAGTCTTCTAAAAGTCATATAGTTGTTTATTTCCTTGACATCTGATATGAGAGTGTTCCACAGGGCCCTCTGTGGAAGGCCCTCTGCCTGGTTCCCTCACTTCTTGCAGTGATGGAACTGCTGGAAGGCCCTCAGAGCTGGACCATAAGTGTCTGGGCTGGATGATGGGGGTGGAGACGCTTCTTCAGGTATACTGGTCCAAGGCCCAGTTATTATTATTACCTAAGTTATGACTTTGGGGCAGGTGCATTAAAAATATAAGAAGAGCCCTGTTGGAACAGGCCAGAGGCCTGTCTAGTCCAATATCCTGTTCTCATAGAGGCCAACCAGATGCCTAAGTGAAACCTTTAAGGATATGAGGACAATTTTTCATTCTGCCTTCTAATCGTATACAGAAAGTCTGGCAATCTTATTTCTTTATGGAAAAGAAGACCTATTGGCTCTTTAAAGTTAGCTGATGAGCAGGGAGTGGGCAACCACAGCTTGAAGAATTATTTGCAACCCTGTACATTGGTATACCTTGCATTTCCAAATGGCACCATCTAGGGTCCAATTTAGACCAACTGAGGGCTATCGCCTTTAAATGTAGTACAGTCAAATGCTCACAGTTCTAATTAGTGAATTTTGAATCCTAGTTTTCTACAGGCATCCGGTTTACCGTTCAGCGTTTTGAAAATGCCGAATTCAGCATCCAGTTTGAACTGCAAGTGAGAAGGTAAGCTGTGATCCTGGAGACTCAGTCTGAGTACTGAAAAGTGCACGGAGCTGAAAGAGGAGGTTGGAAAGAGTGCTACTTTCCCAACTTCCTCCTTTAGCCATACGTAGTTTTCAAGGGGGAAAAAGGTAATCGCATTCACGACCTCATGACCAAGTTGCTGGTTTGTGCCCACATGTTAAAGGCTTTAGGAGCACCAAGAAAAACCTCAAGGGTACCGTTAAGGTGCCATGCTGGTAATTTCTGCTCTGTAGTGTGTATTTAGCAGAGGGATAAGAAATAAAATTTCTTTTTCTTACCTTGAAAGGGTAGGAAAGCCTCCAAAAGATAGTTACTTTCCTCCAGAGATTCTCCATCATTCTCAGCAGTAACAAGGTAAAGGTAAAGGTAAAGGTACCCCTGCCCATATGGGCCAGTCTTGACAGACTCTGGGGTTGTGCGCCCATCTCACTTAAGAGGCCAGGGGCCAGCGCTGTCCGGAGACACTTCCGGGTCACGTGGCCAGCGTGACATCGCTGCTCTGGCCAGAGCCAGAGCCAGAGCCAGAGCCGCACACGGAAACGCCGTTTACCTTCCCGCTGGTAAGCGGTCCCTATTTATCTACTTGCACCCGGAGGTGCTTTCGAACTGCTAGGTTGGCAGGCGCTGGGACCGAGCAGCGGGAGCGCACCCCGCCGCAGGGATTCGAACCGCCGACCTTTCGATCGGCAAGCCCTAGGCGCTGAGGCTTTAACCCACAGTGCCACCTGCGTCCTTGAGATTCTCCATCATTCTCAGCAGTAACAAAGGAATGGTCAAATCAAAGTTTACAAAGCAGAAGGCAGTTTATCACTAGTTCAGTCCACATGTCCATGAATTTGGTGCAGTTGCTACAGAAGGAAAGATTACTGGATAAGAGACATATGTCATGGGGCTTTTCCAAAGAGCAGCTATCATCACTTTAGATATGTTTCCTAACCACATCACAAGATCAGTCTTCAGAAGTCCTGGGTTTTGTTGCATTATTGGAACATGTAATGTGATTACTATCATAGTAAATATATTTTCATGTTGATATAATAATATATAGGTGAATGAAGTAGAAATGAGACATATTTCTTCATTTAATTAAATGTGTGCCTCTTTAGTTAGCATTTTTTAAACTTGTGAAATCAGCCTGTGTGAGTAGTCAGGAATGTGGTTAGAGCTGTGATTTCTCTCTACACAAAGAAACTATGGAATAAACTGGTAGATTACAAAAATTACAAAGCCAGTGGCATATTACAAATGCAACAGGTGATTTTTCCAGGTATACTGCTTGCCAGCTCGGTGGTGCATAGACCCTCTGGAAATATTTGTATACTCTTCAAAGTATGGCACAAATGCTTTCTTTCTTATTTCTAATATTTCTTCCTTTTCACTGAGGAGTGATAATCACTACCCCTTCATCCATGTCACCTCTGGTAGCAATTGATCAGTAATGTTGGAAGGAAGGTTTTATAACCTATATCCTATTTTGGGTAGGTTATTATTAGGATATTGGGAGAAGGATGTGGAGGAAGAACCAGTTCCTTCATAGTTATCAATATACACATGACGTTTCCTTGATTCATGAAGATCCAGGCCTTATCTATTATTCCAATGGCCCCAGACAGTTGGCTGCATCTTCCACTACTACCCTGCTCCAACTCTCAAATAGAGAATTGTTAATTTGATAAGTGCTGTAGCCCCGAGCACGATAGGCTTAAGTAAAAAATGCTTTCAGGTTTATATATGTGAAACATAATTAACCTTTTACAAATTTCTTTTAGTTCCAACAAGGTTAATCCCAACAGTAATCTGGTTGACCTTCAGATCAACATAAGTGCAGTAGCTCAAGTACAGGTCAGAGGGTAAGTACATTTTGTATTCAGGCTGGACATTAAAAAAAGAGCCTAACCATAACTGTTTGCTTAGCTTACTGTGAGTGGGCAATAGTTAGGCCACAATGTTGATTGGTTCAAAAATGGGATTGGGCTCAAAAGCAAGCTGGTCCTATCATTAAACAGAGTGAGTCATATATCGGTTGCAGATGCTGGAGTGAGGTGGAAAGACAACAACCTACAATTCTTCCTGAGCTATTCTCATCTGTTAGATGACAGATCTGTGTGTGTCACTTGGTCCTACCTGTGCCTAGACTTTTTTGTGCCCCTCAAGCTCACCTGCCACCAAGGGATGTGTCGAAGAACACTGTCCCATTGCCAGTGTGGATCGTAGGAGCCAACTCATAGGGACTGAGGGGTCTTCGGCCCTCCCAATAAAATATTTGAGGGGGGCCCCCGCCCACCCCCAAGTTGATGAGCATTGCCATTCAAATGGTGTGCGTGCACCACATCATGTGATCAGTTATGCAGGGCAGGGCTTAGCTTACCTGCCCCTCCCCACACTACTTTGTTCGAGTTGGTCCAGTCTAGTCATCTTCTGTACATGGAATGTGAGGTTCGTGTGCACCCTCCTGTCATTTGCCTCAGGCACCGAAAATTCTCAGGCTAGCCCTGCTCAATAGAACTTTGCCATTCAGAATTTCCACTGATTTCTCATTCTGCCAGAACAATTCCTCATACAAAAAAGTCCTATGCGCAGGAGCTTGAAGTTCTGAACCTACCACATCATACAAATGGGCAGATTGTATATTTGCGACTAGGTGTATTAACTTTGTTATGGGGATTAAAAACTTACTGTGCTTTGTATATTTGTCCCCCTTCCTTCTGTCTAACTTTGAGCTACATGACAGATGGCACAATGTGCCCCTCTCCATTGTCCACTGTGGTTGTTTCTGCACATTTGGTTTAGCACCAGACATTAGTGCTTCCTTTGCATTCAGAATCCCTAAACTAGGAACTCTAGAAAATGTTTTTAAAAGTTAGAGAGAATGGAGCTGGCGGACCCACTGCCTTTGTTTTCTTAATCAAGTTTAGATGTGGATCATAGCCCAGAGAGCTCCATCAGGTTGCCCAAGGGCTTCTGTGCACTCAGCGATATTCCCTGGGAGCAACATTCCGACACAAATTCTCACAAATTGCTCTTGAAACCTCTCCAAGTTTCCAAACCGGTTCACATTGCAGCATGGAGAACACTTCTTCGTGGAAATATGGCCAAAGGTCCACACGGCACATGGAACTAATTGAGCAATTCACTGGAGAGCGGCCAGTTTCCTTAATAAAATATCAGCAATCTTAAGTATACTTTTATCAAAAGTGTGCATATTCCTATGCATCTACTTTGAGTCAAGTGCCTAAATGTAAACATCTGTTGCTAAGAAGGAGGCAGGTGAAGAAATAAAAAGAATAGTACAGGATGTTAAAATCCTATGGCAGGACATAGCCAGTCTTAGCCATAACTCCGCGGCTTCTAAAAGTGCATCCTGCCTTTGCAGGGCTTGGGAACACCACATAACATGGAAATGTCTCATGATCTCCAAAGTGCATTAAAATGGATACTGTTTATGAAATAATACATCTTTGGCTAGACAAACACATCTTACACTTTCCTTCCTTTGCTTCTTACAAAGCAATTTCCCTTGAAAATTAAATGTTTACTAAAAATCTTGCTGTTATCTATTCAGTTTATATACTGCCCTTTATCAAAAGAGCCCTGGGTGGTATACGACAATAAGAACACATTGCAGAGCATCAATAATAAAAACATAATGAAAAGCATAACAACATCACCATAATAAAATAATCATAATGTTACCTTATCGTTATTCATGGATATATTTAAATGGATATATTGTAATTTTTGCAGTCTGGTTCTTTGCATTGCTATTAACTATTTGGAAGGACTGTTGAAGCATGTTCTCTATAAACTGAGAGGTGCCCCCCTCAAGCTGAACAAACAGGCATTTGTGTGAAGATGGAGCGGTGGTCTCTTTGGAAGGACCCTGTGATTAATTTCATGCACAATTGCCTCTTCCTTAAAGCCTGGAGAGTCATGCTGTAATGAGAAACCCAACATTCCTAATATTCCTCTCTGCGATACCAAGAGCCTTGGAAAGCTGTTGTATCATTTTGGGGAGGCAGAATGCAAGGAAGCCCTACTAGGCAGTATCTATACATTCACCCCTTTCCCTCTTTCTTTATTCCCTCAAACATGGATGCTGGGTAACTAGGACTGAAGCTTGGCTGTGGTGGAGAAGCTCACATACAGGAAAGGGGATTTTGGGGGGTGCAGTGAGGAGGAGGTAGGCTGAACCCTGTCAGCATCTACCAAAGCATAAGGCTGCTTCTCACAGCAATTGAGCTTGCTGCAGTTACGTAGGTGTTTTCCATAATAAACACAATATTATTTATTATTCCATAATAAACATATCTGACATTCAGACGTACTGTCAAACCAAGGTTTTGGTTCTACAGGAATGGAACCTAATGGAACTTTGATTTCAGGTTCTTTCTCCTCCTATTGCATTATGCAATCTCCTCCACCACCCCCTCTTGCTGATTTGTGGCAAACCATAGATTACCATGTTTACCACTGTTCGATCCTGGTTTACTAGGCCAAATTACAATCAGTTTTGAGTCTAGTATGTCTCTTGCCAATGTATGTAGTTCTCTACAGCTCTCTTCTTAGCCTTACAGCAATGCTGCACAAAGGGTCAGGCTAAGAGAGACAGTGACCAGTACAAGGGTGTCCAGCAAGTTTCCAGGCTCAAGAGGAATTTGAATGTGTGTCTCCCTGGTTCTAGATTAGGGATAAGGAACCAGTGGCTCTCCAGGAGCTGTTGGACTACAGCTCCCATCAGCCCCTGCCAGCAAAACACAGGGTTATGGGAGTTGCAGTCTAACGAAATTAGACATATGTGTTCTAGGCCGACACCCTAAACCAGGGGTGGGGAACTGGATCTGGTAGCAGGCCAGATTCTTCCTTCCCTCACCACTTGTGGGTCAGCTTTGAGAGGTGGGCAGTGCCAACCGCCTGTCATTCATCTGACACCATTATGACTTCATATGGCAACTTGAAAGGGGCTCCTTTTGAAGTCCATTTCAATACAAAACTGCTTGCGAATGGACTTTCAAAGGCAATGTCTCACCAATCAGCTAATGGGCACTAAGAGGCATCACTTTGAAGTGTGTTTCAAATAGTTTTCAATGCAAACTGCTTCAAACTGACTTTTAAGTGATGGCAGCCACACCTTTGCTTGCCTCTCACCTGACATCACATATGACATCAAGGGTGGGGCAGGCGGGCATGGTTTGGGGAAAATAACCATGCGCTAAACACAATACCATGCTCCCACACTTTAAAAAAAAGCTACATGGGTATATGCTCATGGAAAAATTCCCACATGCTTGCAGTCAATTTCTAGTTGCTATCATACATAACCATTGTTTCCTTAAATCAGATTTAATGTTTTTCATTTGTATAACAGACAATTGATCGGATAGGGCTGTGCTTTTGTACCATTTCAGAGTCTCCCATCCTCCACAAATCATTTTGCCAATTCATAACTGGGAACCAAAGGACGAACCTACTAAAGAAGATGAGATTGGACCTTTGGTGGAGCACATATACCAGGTAAATATGCATATACAAATGAACCATCGACTTCCAAAGGATTTGTTGGTATAATGTTCCACAGACAAACCGTGAAATTATTCTTTGGCAGTCTTTGGGTTCTAGATGGGGATTTTGGCCAGCCAGCAACACTTCGCATGCAGCAATGCTGAGTTTGTGAGACATGCCTCTGTCAGTTTCAAGCACAGCCACCACAAAACCCACAAAAAGTGAAGTTGCCTTGGCAAGATTGAAATTGACAGAACTGTATATGGAACCAGATGATACACACATGTTTGTCAAGAGGTATCCGATACTAATAACAGGAAATTATATTAGAATAAAGGTTGTTTTTAAGCTTGAAAAGCATGCCTTTGAACACCACACACAAATACACCTATTAAAAAACTCTCTCCCCACTTCTTGAAACCTGAAAAGGAGTCAGTCCACTCTGGGTCATCTTCCAACCAAATTAACCTGAACATGGGCGAGACTTCCCCACACTTCACAATGCTCCTGCCCCAGATATGGCCACTCAATTGGGTGTGTGAGCCCTGTGAAAAACATCACTGGGCATTAGGGAATGAGGAGAGCTCCAGAATGGGAATACAGAGTTTGTGACTCTTCAGATGTTTCCAGACTCCAACTCCCATCATTCCTGACCACCAGCTTAGATCTCAATTGGGAAAAGAATGACCCAGCTGTGTTTACACAGCCAGAGTTGAAAGGAGGAACCAGCAAGAAAGTCGTTTGGCACAAAAGCTACACAAAAGGCCAAGAGAATTTACAGGCTGTGAGCAATTACCCAGGAGAAAGTTGGCATGCCATGAAGAGAGCTGTGAGGACATAGGATTGCTAGGTAGAATCAAGTGCATGGCAAGAGAATTCAGCTGGTTTTGGCTTCTGTCGCCACACCATTACAACCTGGCAACAAGCAGCAGAAAACATTGGGAAGGGAAGGGGCAGAATTGATGGGAATGAACAAACTGTATCTTGGGCTGCAGGATTCCAGTTCAATTTATTCTCCTCTTTGTGTGTGTCTACTCCATAGTTGCAGAACATTGGGCCAAGTGCCATCAATGATACAGTCTTGTATGTGGAATGGCCAGTTCTGAGCAGAAAGGAATTCCTTCTTTACATCCTTCACATTCAGACACATGGGCCACTGCAATGTCAAACAAGCTCTGCAATCAATAGTTTGGAAATAAAGGTAGGGGACTTACATGGAGTTTCTTGGATCACCTATATGGAGCAACTGTTTATTTTCTCAAACTTCCAACCAGGACTCTGCAATCATCATCTGAGGCCCTTCTTTGTGTGCCTCCTCCACAAGAGGTCTGGAAGGTGGCAACACGAGAATGGGCGATTTCTGCAGTGGCTCCCAGTTTGTAGAATGCTCTCCCCAGGAAGGCTCACTTGGCACCTTCATTACATATCCTTAGGTGCCAGGCAAGAACATTCCTCTTCTTTCCAGACCTTTGACTAATTAAATAATCCACCTAATTCCGCCTTTCTAAAACAATATGTGAGCTGAAACATAGACATCGTTTGAAATACAAAAGCTTCTCTGAATTTTGCAACACCGTTCTCAAGCCAAGGAATATGCACAAAAATGCATGTATTGGTGAAAATAACATGCACAAATGTGTTAGGGAGGAAATGCATACAAAAATGTGTGTATTAGGCAAAATTGCATACAAAAAAATTGTATATTAGGAGAAATTCACACTTTAATGCTGATGAAGTTTCATTTATTTGTTTATTTAATTTATTTAATTTCTATACCGCATTATATTTTCAAGAAAAATCCCAGCATATTGAATCAATAAGACATAAATAAAACAATCTGAAGAAAGACAAATATAGAGTATACAGTCAAAGCAACATAACAGAAAACAAAAAAAAATCTTAAAGATTTCATAATAAAACATCACAAAGGAGCTCAACTACAGAATACATATTTAACATAGTAGGACTGGGTGAGTGTGGGCCCCGCTCCCTAGGCCAGGTGGAAAAGGCCTTGCAGGGAGCAGCCTTCACGCCTTACAGCCGGGCGATGTTCCTCCGGCCTCATGAGAACTTTTCTTCCAAAAATAATTGCAAAGTGATGTGGAAATGTGGAGAACTGAATTTAAAATTCAAAAAATGAGAAACTAAGAGAAACTTTCCCCCCCTGTCACATGAAGCAGGTCTTTGCCTCTGTCTTTTTACTTCCCCCAACTATGCCTTTTTCTTTCTGCTTTTCTTCCTTCTGTCATGTGTGATGTGTTCTAAACTGTATTATTATCTTCATTTCTCTCCCACGAGATCTTTCCAGTTGTTTGTTTCCTGGAGTAATACCAGGATCACTTTTATTGCCAGCATTGTCATATGAGCTGTATAATGTTTTGCTTTAATTTGTTCAGCCCTGGTGAAAAATGGCACATTTATTCTAGTCGCACGACTCACATCAGAATACAATTTCTCTCTGCTTCTTCCAAAGTTGATGTCCTCCTTATGTTGCAGAGAAGCAAAAAAAATGAGACTAAAATAATTTTATTGTAATTACGAACAAAAAAAATGACATATCAACAAAAACAAATGTAAGTTCTAAGATTTATTCTACAAATGTTATATTTGGAGCCATTCCTCCAAAGGTCCCCCACCCCACATAGCAGTGCAGAAGTCCTCAGTTGGAATAATTCATTTCCCAGAAAGTAAACACACACACACACACACACACACACACATATTCAACCTGATCCTGGTCATACCAGAAGTATTTACTGGTACCAAAAAATAATAACAACTACCCACAAGATTTCTAGAAATCAGTAGTAAATTTCCGCCTGGATGAAAATAAATGGAACCCTAGGCTCAGGAGTTTAATTAAAGCAAAATATCATCATGAAAGTTAATCAGATGGCAAAAGAAACAAACCAATCTTGTTATCTAGTCTTTAAAACAAAATATTTTACAGTATCCTTCCTGGCTGTAGTTAATCCTCTTGCTAGTTGAAGAGGGCAAAGTATCAGCTCTCAGGGTAGAGCTGTTAAACGAAAAGAAGAAAAGTCAATAGCAAACCCAAGATCTCTGTTAGAGAGCAATTGCAGAGTTATGTTCACAGCTCTTTCTTCTTTCCCTTTGCAGTTTGCTGTCCCAGAGGACACTCCGGAACTCGCTGCTTTCTTACGCAACTCCTCCATTCCCCACTATGTTGGACGGAGGGAAGCCAAAGTGGTGGAGCATCAAAAGAACTCTGCAAAAGTTCTGGTGAGATGGATGGAAGTTACAGTGCTGCACACTGAAGACTTTTGGGTGCAGTCTTAAGGATGAGTGGGGGGCTGTTATTATTCTAGTGTTGGTATGACCAGTGACAACTGCACTTCCCTTCGTGTTTTGGGGAGTATGCTGTGAGCTTTAACTGCCCGTTCTTACACGGAGAAAGAACCAGAAGCAGAAACACTTATGTCATAGTTTATGGCCTACCACATATAACTACAGCTTGTCTGAAAGAATGTCTGGCAATTGAGCACACAGATCTGCAGTCCTGATGACCAATTTTCAAATGGTCAAATGAATATGAAATTTCCGACAGTATCCGAAAGGTGGTGGACACCATGCGCTGTTAGAGATACTGTTGCTTCCCAAAATCATCTTAATAAAACAAAACAATCTAAATATAATAATTTCACATATTGCCCAGGCTTCCCTCATTTTCAGGGATTTTGAAGGAGGGTCCTGCGAATTATCAGCACCTTTAGCAAACTACAGCTTCCAGGATTCTTTGGGGAGGCCATGACTGTTTAAAGTGGTGTGATACCGCTTTAAAGTTATAGTTCAGACGGGGCCACACTAAAGAACCCTCTTCAGATCTTCCCACTTGCAACAGGAAGGTCAGGGTGAAATGGGCATGGCCAGTGCACAT
Source organism: Podarcis cretensis (assembly GCF_951804945.1). Lineage (NCBI taxonomy): Eukaryota > Metazoa > Chordata > Lepidosauria > Squamata > Lacertidae > Podarcis > Podarcis cretensis. The sequence continues at coordinate 25,873,293 of NC_137181.1, forward strand.
CCATCCATCCTCCTCCCCAGTTTGAGCTGTCACGTATTATTTTTTGAACACTAGGACAGCTGCCAACAAGAAACTCTGCTTATTTGTTTACCAGTTCTTCCAGATTTTTTTTAAAAATACAAATATTTAAGTTTTCATTTTATTTTTTCTTGAAGTTTAATTTCTTTCATTTGCGGGGGAGGGCAGGTGAGTTGTCCTCCCCTCAAACTTTAGGGTGGGTGTTTTTTTTCCTCTCCCCCTTAGGTTTTGTTTTTTTCGTTCTGCAAAGCTTGAGATTGCACCAAGTCTACTGGTACCTTCCCCCTTGTGCCATTTTGGCTGCATAGAGTTTGTCACTCACCCCTGAATTTTGCAAATAGAGGGAATGATTTGGAACAGGATTCAGATTATGCATGGGGGGGGGGGGGAGAGCTCAACAACTCTTCTGTCCAGATTCTCACTGTTTGAAATATGGCAACCTTTGGAAAGAAATTCAAGAGAAAAATCTGAAATCAGTTATTGTTTTAATTTGGCAGTATGAAAATCTTCTTACAGTTATCTTGGTTTCTTATTCTAATTGCCAGAGACAAACTAAAATGTATTCTAAATTCCATGGAGACCACCTTTTGTAAAATATTACCGCTCAGCCGTAAAAACTGTTTAATGCCTCATTATCTGTTATCTCCCACAATGACTGGCCTGCCTGTTTGCCAGTACAGATTCATTCAACAACTGCAAATGCTTAGCCCCAATGTTAACTGTGTGTGGGATCTGCATTTTATATAGTAAAAACAAACAGAACCAGATCTTTTATTCAGTAGTTTGCTCCAACTACTATTGTGCTTGGATTTAGCCTGACAGCATTTGGTACTGTGTCTCTTTCTCATGTCATCTTTTGGATAGTATAGAAGAGAGATGATTAAAGGGAGAGAAGAGCACACCATTTATCTTGTGCTCTGCTGCTTACACTGGTCTCAGCATCCCCCTGCAGTACTCACTCAGGGGCTCTCATGACAGCCTGCCTTGGTTTCTTGGGCAAGGAATGCCCCCCGTACACAATTCCATTGTGCACATCATGGAACATCCCCCAGCATGGAGGGAGAACAAACATATTGAACTGCTCAAAATCTTGTGTAATATTGAAGTCCATGGATTGCAGCCCATGGCTGGGATTCAGAAAATCTACTTCTGGCAAGCCACAGGGTTTGCCTTAGCATAGTAGAATTTTTGACATATTTCCCTCTCTAACAGCAATGTCAGTGCCAAACAGTGTTTGGAATGGAGGGGAGTTTAAAAAGCAGAGTTACCATATGGAAGGTGGAGGGCAGGAAGGGTCTTATGTTTCTATGGGGGGGGTGTTAAAACCCCTGTGAGCGCAGAAAAGTAATTGCAAGGTTCTTTGGATCCTGGGCTTATAAGTTCATCCAGTTCCTGCTATATTAACAACAAAATCACCCTTAGAATGCAAATTACATACATCTGAAAAAATCCCTGGAATATCTGCTGAAGCCTTTCATTATGTGACTCTTTCTTTCATCTAGTGTGATTATGAATTGAAAAAATAATACATACCTCACTTGCTCCTACAAGACAGAGAGATAAACAAATCAAGCTAGATTAAAGAGTGATTAAATAAGAGAAACTAAACAAACATGTCCTCTAAAACATTGCTTTTCAGTAAATTCTGTATAATCAAGACCCTGCTGAGGAAGTGGATGGGAGCTGAGAAAACACAAGTTGAGAAAACACAATCTCTCATTCAGCTCTCTTGGAGAACTGAACGTTTATGTAGCATCATGTAATTTTCTGTACAAATTTAACTTCGCACCGCCATTTAGGGAGTTCGCAATCCAAAGCATCCAGTCCCTCTCTTAAGATACAATTGTGCGGAAAGAGCACCATTACACAGAAATGCAGGGCCCCTCCAAATTGTTGTTTTATTGCGGGTGTATTCTGTGACATGTTCTTGATGCAACGATACTGCGTTAGTGGTGGGTTTGCTCTGCTTCTGCGGTTCTTCTCCAGTGCTACCACATTATTGCTGTCCGGACCTGGTATAAAGCAGGACCAAACCGAAAACAGAACATTTGTGGGGTATAAAAAGTTAAGGGATTTCAGCAAGACATTACAGGAGATGCACTGGTTGGAAATGAAGCAGTGTGACTCCCCAAAAATCTTTGCATGTGCAAACAATGACCGTATTTTTTGCTCTATAAGACTCACTTTTTCCCTCCTAAAAAGTAAGGGGAAATGTGTGTGCGTCTTATGGGGCGAATGCAGGCTGCGCAGCTATCCCAGAAGCCAGAACAGCAAGAGGGATTGCTGCTTTCACTGCACAGCGATCCCTCTTGTTGTTCTGTCTTCTGAGATTCAGAATATTTTTTTTCTTGTTTCCCTCCTCCAAAAACTAGGTGCGTCTTATGGTCTGGTGCGTCTTATAGAGCGAAAAATACGGTAGTTCGCATATGACCACTCCTACAGCATCATGAGCACAAATCATCATGACTGTGCAAAAAAAAAGATGCTTGGAGGAGCTCTAACATTAAAGTGTCAATTTCAGTGTTGGGGGAGTCAGGGATAACATAAAAGCTCTACAACTTGGTGTTTATTGTGCCATAATATACCGTATTTTTTGCACCATAACACTCAATTTTTTCCTCCTAAAAAGTAAGGGGAAATGTCTGTGCGTGTTATGGAAGGAATGCCTACGGGTGGCATGCCTACGGATTTTCCTCCTCTAAAAACTACGTGCGTGTTATGGTCGGGTGCGTGTTATAGAGCGAAAAATACGGTATGTATGTATGTTGCAGGTGTCTTCCTTTGTGCCCTTCAATTCATCCTCGCTTACAGCTGATCAGCTCTCAGTGTCACTAACTAACCTCAATACTGATAATTCTTATCATAAACCTCATCAGTAGTCTTAGCCTAACTAAGCCAATTAGATGATCTATCCATGTATGTTTCATAATTTTCACACACAAGGTTTTCACCCAATGGGTGCATTAGAGTCCACCATAATGGAGACCCCACTAAAATTCAACCCCAAGTAAAATTCAAATATGTTGTTTCCTCATTTTTACAGTTTACATGGGATTTTAGTTAAATAACAAAAGTGAAACCATGAGAGTATTGTGTTGAATGAAATGTGCTAATTTTCCATTGTGGAAACCTAGGTTCTACACAAGTGTCTCCAAGGAAATATAGATTCAATTCTTATGACTATATATGCATTTTAAGTAATTCATTTAAAAAAAAAAAAAACCCCACAAATTCAGTCTATTTTTCCTTTCCAAAAATGAAAATCCATCTTGCTGGGAATGCACATGGCATGCAGGACACACTGTTTGTTAATGCTTTTGTCTAGATCCCAAAAGATAGTTAGAATGTCGTATTGTTTCCTGTACAGAATTGCACAAATGTGGAGTGCTTGATGATAACTTGTTCAGTGGGACTCTTAGAAAGAGGGAAAAGTGCTGCACTGAAAATACGGTCTCGTTTGTGGGCTTCAACATTTCTACAGGTAAGAAAATGCAAGCTAAAATATTGGGAAATGTTTCAGTTTTGTGTATTGTATGTGTATTATGTACTGCAAAATGAAGCTTCCCCTGAGAGCCAGTGTGGTGTAGTGGTTAAGAGTGGTAGACTCGTAATCTGGGGAACCGGGTTCACGTCTCCGCTCCTTCACATACAGCTGCTGGGTGACCTTGGGCCAGTCACACTTCTCTGAAGTCTCTCAGCCCCACTCACCTCACAGAGTGTTTGTTGTGGGGGAGGAAGGGAAAGGAGAATGTTAGCCGCTTTGAGACTCCTTTGGGTAGTGATAAAGCAGGATATCAAATCCAAACTCTTCTTCTTCTGGCTTCTGAAATCATAGCTACAGGCTGCTTCTAGATTAGAGTAGGGAAACCTGCAGCCCTCCACATGGCTGAGGCTGATGGGAGCTGTAGTGCAACGCCATCTGGAGAGCAATAGGTTCCCCATCCTTGCCCTGGGCCTGAAAGACACTAGAAATCTCATCTCCTCCAATCAAACCCCAATTCAAGTGTGTAAAGGCGAAAGTGAACTTCAAAACACCGGTCTTCCCTTCTGTGCGCAGCTTGGCTTGCTCCATGCCAGAGGTCCAAGTCTCAAGCTTGGGCTAAATTTCCTATCTCAGTTTTTAGCATTATCTATAAAACAATGCATGCCTCTTTTGTATGTGCCACATTTCAACTTTCTAACCAATGTTGAAATACCTTTGGGAATCCCTTTCATTCCAAGGTGAGACAGTCAATTGTCTCACTTACACATTTCGCTAGTAACAAGCTGCTCTGGGTTGTACCATTCAGAAACCTTTGAAGTTTCTAGATGGCGTGGGCACAACTTAACTGTTTGGGGAATACAATCTCAGCCCCACCTTTTGAGAGAAATGTTTACGATTTCTCCACTAGAGTTTTCCCTTAAACAGCATGCTAGGACATACTCAATGTAACGTGTGACGCTGCCTTGAAATTATTGGGAAAAGGCAAGTGACCCTTATTTCCAGTGATCCACTGGATCTCATTGATCCTCAGGAAAGATTCAGTGACCAGTAATAGATGCTGTGGTCGTCTGGTGGTGCTCACCTGCCCCCTCAACAGCTAAGCCTCTGAAGTGGGCAGGGAGGTCAGCATGGTGCAAACACCACCAGCAGTGCCAATCTGGTACCCTTGCTGGTGCATTTCACTGCGCTCATCTCACCAGTGCACCCCTTCTCCTCTCAGTAAGCAGCAGTGACTCAGCTGTTGGGAGTTCAGGTGAGTACCGCCATACCACAGCATCCACTACTGGTAGAGACCTGTGTCATACAGGTAGATCCAGCAGCAACATTCCTTTTGAGGAATTGCCCTCATCTGCATAAGCTGAAATGCTTCAGGGATCACCTAATTTATAATAATAATAATAATAATAATTTATTATTTATACCCCGCCCATCTGGCTGGGCCTCCCCAGCCACTCTGGGCGGCTTCCAAAAGAATATTAAAATACTATGATACATCAAACATTAAAAGCATCCCTGAACAGGGCTGCCTTCAGATGTCTTCTAAAAGTCTGGTAGTTGTTGTTCTCTTTGACATCTGGTGGGAGGGCATTCCACAAGGAGGGCGCCACTACCGAAAAGGCCCTCTGCCTGGTTCCCTGTAACTTGGCTTCTCGCAGTGAGGGAACCGCCAGAAGGCCCTTGGTGCTGGACCTCAGTGTCCGGGTAGAACGATGGGGGTGGAGACGCTCCTTCAGGTATACTGGACCGAGGCCGTTTAGGGCTTTAAAGGTCAGCACCAACACTTTGAATTGTGCTCGGAAACGTACTGGGAGCCAATGTAGGTCTTTCAAGACCGGTGTTATATGGTCTCGATGGCCGCTCCCTGTCACCAGTCTGGCTGCTGCGTTCTGGATTAGTTGTAGTTTCCGGGTCACCTTCAAAGGTAGCCCCACGTAGAGTGCATTGCAGTAATCCAAGCGGGAGATAACCAGAGCATGCACCACTCTGGCGAGGCAGTCCACAGGCAGATAGGGTCTCAGCCTGCGTACCAGATGGAGCTGGTACACAGCTGCCCTGGACACGGATTTAACCTGTGCCTCCATGGACAGCTGTGAGTCCAAAATGACTCCCAGGCTGCGCACCTGGTCCTTCAGGGGCACAGTTACCCCATTCAGGACCAGGGAGTCCTCCACACCTGCCCGCCTCCTGTCCCCCAGAAACAGTACTTCTGTCTTGTCAGGATTCAATCTCAATCTGTTAGCCGCCATCCATCCTCCAACCGCCTCCAGACACTCACACAGGACCTTCACCGCCTTCACTGGTTCTGATTTGAAAGAGAGGTAGAGCTGGGTATCATCCGCATACTGATGAACACCCAGCCCAAACCCCCTGATGATCTCTCCCAGCGGCTGCATGTAAATGTTGAAAAGCATGGGGGAGAGGACAGAACCCTGAGGCACCCCACAAGTGAGAGCCCAGGGGTCTGAACACTCATCCCCCACCACCACTTTCTGAACACGGCCCAGGAGGAAGGAGCGGAACCACTGTAGGACAGTGCCCCCAGCTCCCAGCCCCTCAAGACGGTCCAGAAGGATGTTATGGTCGATGGTATCAAACGCCGCTGAGAGATCCAGCAGAACTAGGAAACAGCTCTCACCTTTGTCCCTAGCCCGCCGGAGATCATCAACCAGTGCGACCAAGGCAGTTTCAGTCCCATGATGAGGCCTGAATCCCGATTGGAAGGGATCCAAATGGTCCGCTTCTTCCAGGCGTGCCTGGAGTTGTTCAGCAACCACTCGCTCAATCACCTTGCCCAAGAATGGAAGATTTGAGACTGGGCGATAGCTGGCCATCGTGGCCGCATCTAAAGATGGTTTTTTAAGAAGTGGTTTGATAACCGCCTCTTTCAGCGGGTCTGGGAAGGCTCCCTCACAGAGGGAAGCATTCACCACCCCACGAAGCCCATCGCCCAGTCCTTCCCGGCTAGCTTTTATAAGCCAGGATGGGCAAGGATCAAGGAGACAGGTGGTTGGTTTCACTCGTCCAAGCAGCCTGTCCACATCCTCGGAGGTAACAGATTGGAATTGATCCCATGCAATTTGACTAGACAGGACTCTAGCACTCTCCCGCCCCGGCCCTGCTCCCACGGTGGCGTCTACCTCTTCCCGAATCTGAGCGACTTTATCTGCAAAAAACTTTGCAAAATCATTGCAGGAGATCATGTGGCCCGTACTGGGCCCTGATGTAGCAGGTGGTTCCGCTAAATTGCGGACCACCTGAAAAAGTCTCCTGCTGCTGTTTTCTGCAGATGCAATAGAGGCGGTGAAGAAAGTCTTCTTCGCCGTCGCTACCGCCACTTGGTAGGCTCGACATTGAGCTCTAACCTGTGTCCGGTCAGCTTCAGAATGAGTTATCCGCCACCGGCGCTCTAGCCGTCTCAACGATTGTTTCATTGCCCTCAGATCCGTGGAAAACCACGGGGCTCTCCGGGCTCCATGCAATCGGAGAGGGCGCTTCGGAGCCAAACAGTCAATAGCCCTGGTTAACTCCACATTCCAGCGGGCCACCAGGGAATCAGCTGAAAGGCCATCAACATGGGATAAAACATCCCCTACCACTCTCTGGAAACCATTTGGATCCATTAAGTGGCGGGGGCGGACCATCCGAATTGGTCCCACCTCCCTGCAGAGGGGAAGGGTCGCGGAGAAGTCCAGTTGCACCAGGAAGTGATCTGACCATGGCACTTCTTTTGTTTCACTTTTAGTTAGTGTCAGGTCACCAACATCCGTAGAGGTAAACACCAGGTCCAAGGCATGTCCGCGGCTATGGGTTGGGCCAAACTTATTCAGGGACAGCCCCATGGAGGCCATGCTTTCCATGAAGTCCCGAGCGGCCCCTTGTAAGGTCGTGTCGGCATGGATATTAAAATCCCCTAGGACAACCAAACTAGGTGTCTCCAGGAGAACATCCGCCACGACCTGAAGCAGCTCGGGCAGGGAATCCTTGGTGCAGCGGGGAGGTCGGTACACCAAAAGGAATCCTGTACTGCCCCTATTGCCCAACTTCCAGAACATGCACTCAGAAAACTGGGTCTTCCCAATAGGACGCCTGGTGCAAACTAATGACTTCCTAAAAATCACTGCAACCCCCCCTCCCCGCCCACAAGGCCTGGGTTGCTGTGCGTAAGAGAAACCTGGTGGACAAGCAGCAGCAAGAACAGGCCCGTCCGCTTCATTCAACCAAGTCTCTGTTACACATGCCAGGTCAAATCCCCCATCCATGATCAGGTCATGGATGGCAGTGGTCTTATGAATCATTGACCTGGCATTGCACAGCAGCACCTTCAGGTCATGTGGGTATCCCTTGCTGATTCTAGTATCCATCTGGTCAGGACCAGACCTGGAGGCAGGGATAGTCCTCAGACAACGACTAAACCTGCCTCCTCTGTAATGACATGGTCTGGTCTTAGCGTAACTCCTCCTCCTACCCGAGATCACTGAGATCGGTTGTCCCAACGCATCCCCCCCTGTGGAACATGCCGCAGCCATTTTGTTGGCTGGGCCCACTCCCCGGCAGCCCTGACCCCTCCCCTTAAGAACAAAATAAGACCTTAAAACAATGAAAACAAAACAAAAAAGAAACCCCAAAAAACAAAAAAAAATACAAATAAAAAACTCCAAAAATTACAAATCCATCAATTTGAATGAATATATCCGATTCCCCCAAATTTGCCTTACACAATTGCCTGTCTAACCAACTATCTGTGCAAAATGTCTGATAGTGGAATTTTAAAAAGAGAAGCACTTTTATTCTTCTTCTATGTCGTTCAGTATGACATTAAACAAAATAATGGAACAGCAGCTTCTCCTTCCAGATACAAAAGTGTAATCCTGCCGAGTATTTAATCCATTGTGATTTATTTTTTTGGAATAAAGAACACATGTTTCATTTCAAAGAGTGAATAAATTATATAGATATTTTTTTAAAAAAATGAACAACTTTCTAACTTTCTGAAATATTAAAGTGACATCTGCCTCACTGCAAGTTGTAGTCTGCCGCCTTAAAGCCTAAAATGTTATCACAAACTGCAGTAATATGAAGCGAGATGATTAAACATGTTTGGGTAAACAAGCAGCCTAGGGTCTCCCAATGAGCCAACAAAGATAATGAAGGCAGTTGAATCAGAGCCAAGAAAGGAGAGGATAGTTTCTGGCTTTCCTTCAAAGCTTGAATGCAAACAAGAACATATGTTAAATTTTGTAGTCAGCCTTGCTGAACCAGCAAATCATCAATTGCCTAATTCATACAAAAAAAGAAATAGCCTTATTTGGAAAGACTACATCGTGTTTCCACTATGACTTCTATTAGCTTTCCATTTATGTAATTTATGACATATCGGATGTGTTTATAAAATAAACTCTAGTCAAAGAGGCAAACTGTACTTTGCATGCAAACATATGGGTCGATGCCCTGAACAGCAACTTGAGGAAGCTGTGATTTTGAATAGGGAAGCAGCAGGAGGAGGGATATTTAATATTTTAACCACCCCCTACATTTCAGAGCTTCTTTCAGGGAGATTTGGAGTTGAGAAGATATGGAGAAGGACATGATAAGGCAACTCCTTCAACATTCAAAAGAGCAGCTCCAGAAACTGCTTTTCTGAACATAAATCATTGGTGTAGTTTGTCCCTAACTTGTTTGACGCTGTTCTACCTTTTACAAACAACATTTGTGTGCAATGATCTCTCACAATGCAATTTTTGAAATAATAATCTTGGAGTGAAGTATTGCTTATATTACATGGCATTTGTTCAGGGTCATTTTCTTGGTTCCTACTAGTTGGATCTCAAGCTGGGAAGAAGTGCTAATGAATTCCCAAAGTGTGTGTTTAAATGGCAACAGCACATTTCTCACTTTCCTCCACCTAAATATGCCAGACATCAGAGGAAATGAGGTGTAACCTCTCCCTCTTTTCAGTGAAGCAGGACTAACATTATTACAATAACATGACCAGAAAATGTTGTTTCACAGCGTGCTTCAGTTTGGGGAGCAAAGTTCAGAACTACCACAAGGCCTCAATTAAGGAACATGGATTTTTGTCCCTTATAAGAAGGTTGATGGTGTTGCTGGATCAGGCCAAGGGATCTAGTGCACCTTCCTGTTCTCACTGTGGCCAAACCAGAAGCCTCTTGGAAGCAGGATCCAAGGACAATAGCACTCTCTCCACTTGCAATTCCAAGCAACTTGTATTCCCTCCTGAAAGGGACGGTTTTCCCTCAAGCATAACTCAGCAAGATGTTGTTCTCTGGGGCTGGCTCTTCTGGTGTAGGAGCCAATATAGTTTCAAAGGTTGGAACATCATTGAGATCCTCTTGAGAGGAAAATAGGAACCCTACTTGATGCAGTCAACTGTTCCAACTGGCTAAAATAACGTCTTTTCTTCCTCCTCTTTCAACATTCCCACCTGCAAGCCAGATGCATGTTTCTCTCGCTTTCTCTCTCTCTTTTGTCCTTATATGCCTTGCTTGGCCTCCACCCCTGTATCTGTTTGAGTGGGTTATTGACTTCTGCTGTTGTGCCTCATTGGGACCAAAGCAGGCACCATCATCCATCAACATGCCTACCAAGAACTCGTTAAATTGTTTTTCACTACCTAGGTGGGCCAGGAGGTTGATGTGCTTTCCAAATTACCTCTGCATGAGTCTGGCCAGTATGCAGGCAGTTACTGTTCTCAGCGTGCTTTGGAAGTGCTTAACTCTTTTGAATCCAGGCACCCATGTGTTTTTCATTTGCCAGAACTCTAAGGGTCAGAATTTTCAACACCTCAATAGAAGGTATATGTTTGAACATACCTAGGTTAGGGTGTTGGTCCTCCTGAGAGTGATAAAGATACAAGTGCAACTGTAAGCGGAGACCATGAAGCTCTCTAGATCACTGAACCACTGGAACAGAACTGTGATCACGGTGCTGAAGAGGGTGGGAAGAAACACGTTTTATATTTGTTCTAGCAACATGCTACCCATTAATACATGGGTAAGGGCAACTGCCCCTGCTTCAACACAGTTTATGCTACAGGTGGGTTGGTTACAGCATAATGCTGATTAACGCCAAGGTAGCAGGTTTGATTCCTGTAAGGAACAGCTGCCTATTCCACCTCTATGATTCTTTTATTCTATGATACTAGGTCCTGCCTACTCAATTGCATTTAGTGCAAACATTTGCAATGAGGCATCTGCTTGCATTCAGCTGAATACACGCAGACCAAGGTAGATTTAGGGCATCACAACCAGTTCCTCCCCCCTCACAGGGCACCGAGCCAAGAGGGCACCTTGCTGCCTCCTTCCCAAAGTCTAGTACAGTGGTACCTCGGGTTACAAACGCTTCAGGTTACAGACTCTGCTAACCCGGAAGTGGTACCTTGGGTAAAAAACTTTACCTCAGATGAGAACATAAATCGCTCGGCGGCGGTGCAGCAGTAGCGGGAGGCCCCATTAGCTAAAGTGGTACCTCAGGTTAAGAACAGTTTCAGGTTAAGAACGGACCTCTGGAATGAATTAAGTTCTTAACCAGAGGTATCATTGTATGCACCTCAGGAAGGAGGCTTGAGGGCTCTGACAAGGTCCTAGGTTCCTCCTTCCTTCTTCCCAAAGCCTAGTTAGCACTCGCCCAGCTTTGGGAAGCAGATGGGAGGACTTCCAACATATATAAAAACATTAAAGAACTTCCCTATACAGGGCTGCCTTCAGATGTCTTCTAAAGGTTGTATAGTTACTTATCTCCCTGGCTTGGAGGTCGCATAACTCCATACCCTCCAATAATATTTCTCTGATGAAAATAAGGCATCCTAAGGAAAAGCAGGACATTCTGGGATCAAATCAGAAACCAAGACGGCTTCTGTAAATCCAGGACTGTCCCTGGAAAATAGGGACACTTGGAGGGTCTGAAACTGGATATTGAAATGAGACATTGTACCATCCCCCCCCCTCCACTTTCAGATTCCAGATTTCAGTGATCGAAATTGAATTCCAGAGTACGTCTTGGAGCTTAAGAAGCAACTGAGAGGATGCAGTGGCCCAAGGCACAGTTTAACTTTAAAAAAAAAGTCCTGGCAGATCTTAATCCCCAGGAAATACCATGTGGTGGAGTTGCTGCTAGTAATGCAGGCTCATCATCGAAAGAGAACATACACCCGAGTGAAAAAAGTTTTTATTTTTTAAGTTGACGTATGTACTGTAGAGGGTCTTTGGAAATGGCTAATTCCCTTAACTGCTCATCCATCAGTTAGACACTGTGGGGTATCGCTTCATGGTCTGATAATGTCAAATTAATGAGGAAGACAGGATATGCTCTTCGTTCAAAATCTCTCTATAAATTGCATGCAGTGCTGTATGTTTAGTAGCTTGTTTGGAAGTGAGCAGATGAGCATATAACGCTCCCTGGGGTTGGGGGCGCTGAATTGCTTAATCTAAGCTTTGGAATGAACACACTGCAGAATTTGGAAAAAGTGGAAAGGCAGAATCTTTATAGGATCTTATAGCCAAGATTTTAATGCTGCGCTAGACTCTTTGAAGACCGCCATATTCATATACATTCATTAAGCAGCCTTTCTTCATTCTTCAAATAGCTAATTCTTGGTCAAATAAAATTTCTGTTTTAAGAGTTTTAACCAAATTGCTCCCCAAAGGAAATACAGTAGAACTAATAAATTTATATTTTAGTTAATGTCAGAGCCACCCTGGGTCCCAGCTCACAAGAGACCAAAGTCCAGTCCAAGTTATATACAAAAGGTTTTATTGAAGATCATTGTCGTCATTACATCCAAACTCCGTGGCTCCACATCTGTTACCCTTAGATGTTAGAAGTCCCCTCTGAGTCCGTCCCTCCCCTACACCAATTTAAGAGGCTTGTGCTGCTCCACCTTTTCCTCTCCTTCCTTTTCCGCAGGGTCTTCCTGCCCCCCTGTGTTCCCTCTTTCCGGGACTCCCCAGAGGCTGAGTCTTCTCCTGCCTGCTGCCCCCTCCTTCGTGCTTTAGCACCAGGCTCCTCCCCAGAGCTCTCCCCACTTCCGCGCGCCTCCACATTTGAACTTGGCGCGCGTACGTTGCTCCTGACCTTCCTTTCAACAGCCACACTGCTCCCGGTACTGCTTTCCGCCCCTTCCGGCAGGACGTCTTGCCCCGATCTCCTTCCCCCCTCTGCTCCTTGTTCTGTTCCTCCCGACACACTGGTAACTCCACCCTCTTCACTCCGTTCCGGTGGAGAAGCAGGTCTCGATCTCCAACTCCCACTGGCGGTTCCCCCTACGTTCCCCTGCTCCTGACTGCTTCCCCCTTGGGCTCCCCTTGGCTTGACCAGGGAGGCTCCCTTTTGGGAATCCTCCGATTCACTGGACGGACTCATGGACCATCTCGGGTCATTGTCGTCCTCTTCCTCGTCAGGCTGGAATCCTTCTCCCTCACTCTCGGTCTCCTCCCTCCTCTGCGCCTCTCTCCCTGAACCCCTGACATCCATCCCCCCCTCGAAGCCCCCCCTTCCCCCCTCCCCCCCATCGGGTGCGGGTTGTGGGAACTGCAGCTCCTCGGAGGTAGATGCAGGATACAGTTCGGCTACGTCCATGACCTCTGCTGGCAGCTCGGTGTACGTGTGTTCGAATTCGGGTTCTTCACCCAAAATGTTCGCAGTTCCCTCTTCCATTGCTACTTCGTCTGGTGCTGCCAGCCAAGGCCCCTTCAGCCATTTCTTGCGCCAGGCTTCCTCTGGTTGCTCATCCCACCAATAAGAGGGCTCTGTGTCCACCCCCGAACACGATCCCCTGGGCGAGTTTGAGTTCGGCGTTCTTTCCTCGGCTGAAGAAAAGCCGTGGAAAGTGCTGCCTGAACATGTGGGGGTAAAGAGCCAGTCATCGAAGTACTCGGCTGGCATGGGTCTATGTGGGAAAAGGGCATGGAACTCGTCCTTTAAAAGAGGTTCGTCTAAAGCGTAGTCCGGCACCCACCCACTGGCACTGACTGGTGCACCCTCTCTGACTAGAAAGTATTCTATTCCCTCTTCCCCCCATCTCGAGTCCAGGATCTCTGTGACCTCGTTGAGTGGTTCGACCCTAGGCGATCCCTCCCTCCTAGGTGACTCTGTGCGTGGCTGCGGTACTGTTTCAGAACCCTGAAACCTGTGCGGGGCCTTGTAGGGAGTGAGCACCGACCTATGAAAAACCGGGTGGACTCTGGAACCTTCGGGGAGGGCCAGTCGAAAAGCCACGGGGTTGATCTTAGCCTCCACCTGGTATGGTCCTAGCTGCCTGTGCCCTAGCTTCTTCTTGGCCAACGACTTGGTTGGCATCGCCTGGGCCGCTAACCACACCCAGTCCCCCACCTGGATGTCCTCTCCCACTCTTCTGCCTTTGTCTGCCTGCACCTTATATGCTTGTTTGGCTAGCTCCAAATGTCTCCGCAGCTCCTCGTGCACCTCTTGTAGTTCTGCAGCGAACTGGTCGACCTCTTGCGGCTCCCCCTCTCTTGGTGCTACGAACCCCGGGAAGGTCCTGGGATGACGTCCATTGTTCGCGAAGAACGGCGTCACCCCCGTCGACGCATGCTTCGTGTTGTTGTAGGCAAACTCCGCCATCGGTAGGTAGTCCACCCAAGCTGTGGGTCGCTGATTTGCATAACATCTCAGGTACTGCTGCATGATCGCGTTGACCCTCTCGGCCTGGCCGTTGGTTTGTGGATGTCTTGCCGACGCTAGGTTGATCTTGACGCGCAGGATACCTAGGAGCTTCTGCCAAAAATTGGAAATAAACTGGCGCCCCCTGTCGGACAGGATGGCCCGCGGCAGCCCATGCGCCCGGAACACGTGGTCGATGAAGAGCTTGGCGGTCTGTTCCGCCGTCGCCACCTTCGCGCAGGGAATGAAGTGCGCCATCTTGGTGAACAAGTCCACCACCACCAGTACCGCCGTCTTGCCTCTGGAACTGGGCAGGTCAGTGACGAAGTCCAGCGCCACCCTCTCCCACGGTTGCTGTGGTGTTTCCAGTGGTTCCAGCAAGCCCGCCGGCTTCTGGTGTACTGGCTTGGACCTCTGACAAGTGTCACATCTGGCGACGTACTCCGCTACTTCTCCTCGCATCTGGGGCCACCAAAAGTCCCTGGCCACCAATTCTATTGTCTTCTCCCTGCCGAAATGGCCCGCACTGGGAGCGTCGTGCAACTGCTGCAGAACCTTTGCTCGGAGCTCGTCGCTCGGCACGTAGAGGGCACCCTTGTGAGTTAACAGTCCGTCGCGTAACTGGAACTCATCGTCTCTCAGCGAACCCCTACGCAGCTCCTCTATTTTGGATTGTGCAAACTGATCTACCTGCAACGCGCGTCGCACTGCGTCCAGGTCGACAGCGATGGCAGCGCACGCCCACGCCTGCGGTGCAAAAATGTGCCTGGCTGCTATTGGCGCCGCTTCCTCAAGATATTGCGGTTTCCTGGAGAGCGCATCGGCTATAACGTTGGAGTCCCCTGGGACGTACTCTATCCTGAAGTCGAAATCCGCGAAGAACTCTGCCCAGCGCATGTGTCTTTGGCTCTGGAGTTTCGCCGTGCGCCAATACTCTAAATTCTTGTGATCCGTGCGGACCTGCACTGTGTGCTTGGCTCCAATGAGGAAATGTCGCCACGCTTTGAACGCTGCGTGAATGGCTAACAGCTCCCTGTCCCATATGGTGTAGTTTTGCTCCGCTTTGCTGAGCTTTCTGGAGTAAAAGGCACCGGGTCTCCAGTTTCCATGTGGATCTTCTTGCAGGAGTACGGCTCCAACCGCTCTGTCTGACGCGTCGGTCTCTACTCGTATGGGCTTGCCTGGATTCACGTGCAGCAGCTGCTCCTCGGAGGCGAAAAGGCTTTTAAGCTTCTGAAAAGAGCGCTCCGCCTGTTCCGTCCACACGAACCTCTTTTTCTTGGAACTGAGAGTGTCCGTGATCGCTGCCGTCTCCTTTGCAAAACCTCTGATGAACTTGCGGTAGAAGTTGGCGAAGCCGATGAATCTTTGGACTTCCTTCCGATTGCGAGGGCTCTTCCAGTCCAACACCGCGCGGACCTTGGCGCTGTCCATGGCCAGCCCCTTGTCGGACAGCTTGTAGCCTAGGAAATCCACGTCCGTCACATCAAACTGGCACTTCTCTAACTTGGCGTAGAGCTTGTTCTCCCGTAGTCTCTGCAGTACTTCCTTTACGTCCTTCTCATGGGCCTCCTCCGTTTCCGAAAAGATCAGGATGTCGTCGAGGAAACACACGCATTTCTTGTAGAGAAGTCCCGCTAGCACGTGATGCATAAATGCTTGAAAGACGTGAGATCCATTTTGGAGACCAAATGGCATCACTCTGTATTCGTACGTGCCCAGAGGCGTGAACATGGCCGTCTTCCACTCATCGCCCTCCCGGATGCGTATGAGGTTATACGCTCCACGCAGATCCAATTTGGTGAAGATCTTCCCCTTCCTTACGGTTGCCAGGAGATCATCTATCCTGGGCATGGGGAAGGCCTTGGGTTTGGTCTTACTGTTTATGAATCGATAGTCCACAATGAGTCTTTTTTGGGGCGTGTCCTTTTTCTTTACAAAGAAAACAGGACTGCCCCCCACCGCTTTCGATTCTCGGATGAATCCGCGCTTCAAATTGTGCTCTATGAACTCCCTGAGTTCTTGCATCTCGTCCTCAGACATGGAATACAGCTTTGCAGTCGGCAACTGCGCCCCTGGCACCAGGTCGATGGCACAATCATAAGGCCTGTGGGGCGGCAACTGGTCAGCTTCCTTCTCGCAGAAAACCTCCAGGAACCCCTCGTACTTGCGGGGTACTGCCTGCACCATGCCAAGTTGCAACTGCTGCTCAGCTCCCTCCTCCTGGCTGGACTGGATGCAATGTTGAGCACAGTACGATGAGCAAAAGGTGATCTGCCGTTGGTACCACGCTACAGCAGGACTGTGTCTCTCCAGCCAACTCATGCCTAATACTATAGGCGTGTCTGAAAGGCGGGTGACATTGAAGCTGATGACTTCTCGATGATTTCCAATCCTCATCACCATGGGAGGCGTCTGTTGCACAACTTGTCCTCCTAGCAATTTCCTGCCATCCACCGTGACTACGTTCAGAGGTGTTGTCGCTGGCAGAAGCGCTATGCGATGCTGCTTGACAAAGTGCGTCCCCACAAAATCTGCGTTGCTCCCAGAATCAATCGTGATGGGGACTTCCAGGGTGGTTCCATTCGGCAACTGAAGTGTTGCAGTGAGCTGCACCGCTGGCTTGGGTGGTAAAGGGTCTGTGCGTTGCAAAAGCGCTGGGGACTGCTCTACAGATTCGCCTGGCTGAGCCCCAGCAGCTCTGCTTCCAGCCAGGCACTGTCGTTTCCCTGAGGTTGCTTTGCTTGCATCATTTCTGCTGCAACAGTTGCTAAAGCTGCAGTGTGTTCCTGCAGCCTCTGGGGACACTCTTTCGCCATGTGCTGTGCACTGTCGCAAATGTAACACTTCCTGGTCCCTCTAGGAGGCTGTGCCTTTACTGCACCGGAAGCTGGGGCTCTGGCTGTTGCTTGAGCCTTAGCACCACCAAGTTCCATGGGCTCCTCCCCCTGCCTTCCCAGTGGCGAAGGATGTGACTGACTGAACTCCCTGGGGATGAAAGAAGACGTCCTCGCTGGTGGACGCACCTGACGTTCTTCCTCAGTGTGCCAAGGACGTCCCTCGTGCCTTATCCCAATCGCCAAAGCCCTCTGCACAAGCTCCTCCAGGGTCCGGGGTCTGTCTCCCCTGGCAAGTTCATCCTTAATGGGACCGCTGAGCCCCTCCCAGAACAAATCCCTCACAGGTGCACAATCCTTCTCCCAGCTTAGCGCAGTCAGTAAAGCAAAAAATCTGGAATGGTACTGACGCACAGTGGCTTTGTCTTGCCGCAATCCAAAAATTTCCCTGCGTGCAAGATCCACATCTACAGTTGACTGGAAGCAGGCATCCATTGCTTTAATGAATTCATCTGCATCGCGGCGGGCAGGGCCATCTTCACGCCACAAATTGCGCAACCAGTCTCTGGCCGGCCCATGCAAGTGAGAAACAATAAACCCCACTTTCTCCTCCTCATCTTTAAAGTCATGACGAAGCAAGTGCAATGCATACAAAACGTCTGCTCTGAAACTGGGGTAGTGCTTCAGGTTCCCATCGAAGTGGGTGACTAGTCTGCCCCCCCTCCGTCCAAGTCCAATCCCTTCTGATCTGGACCCTGGGAACCCTTCCCTGCTTGCACGTTCCCACCTGGTTTGCAGGTCCTGGCAGCGCTTCTCCATTTCGTCATGCTTCTTCTGAGACGCAAGGACTGCAGCAGTGAGTTCGGAAACTGTAGTTCGCAGAGCTGTCAACTGCTCCTCCGCACTCATGGCTGTCACCGTTCGTGAGCTTTGCAAAAAAAAAAATTTTTGCGTTCTTTGGAGGGGACTTACTGTCAGAGCCACCCTGGGTCCCAGCTCACAAGAGACCAAAGTCCAGTCCAAGTTATATACAAAAGGTTTTATTGAAGATCATTGTCGTCATTACATCCAAACTCCGTGGCTCCACATCTGTTACCCTTAGATGTTAGAAGTCCCCTCTGAGTCCGTCCCTCCCCTACACCAATTTAAGAGGCTTGTGCTGCTCCACCTTTTCCTCTCCTTCCTTTTCCGCAGGGTCTTCCTGCCCCCCTGTGTTCCCTCTTTCCGGGACTCCCCAGAGGCTGAGTCTTCTCCTGCCTGCTGCCCCCTCCTTCGTGCTTTAGCACCAGGCTCCTCCCCAGAGCTCTCCCCACTTCCGCGCGCCTCCACATTTGAACTTGGCGCGCGTACGTTGCTCCTGACCTTCCTTTCAACAGCCACACTGCTCCCGGTACTGCTTTCCGCCCCTTCCGGCAGGACGTCTTGCCCCGATCTCCTTCCCCCCTCTGCTCCTTGTTCTGTTCCTCCCGACACACTGGTAACTCCACCCTCTTCACTCCGTTCCGGTGGAGAAGCAGGTCTCGATCTCCAACTCCCACTGGCGGTTCCCCCTACGTTCCCCTGCTCCTGACTGCTTCCCCCTTGGGCTCCCCTTGGCTTGACCAGGGAGGCTCCCTTTTGGGAATCCTCCGATTCACTGGACGGACTCATGGACCATCTCGGGTCATTGTCGTCCTCTTCCTCGTCAGGCTGGAATCCTTCTCCCTCACTCTCGGTCTCCTCCCTCCTCTGCGCCTCTCTCCCTGAACCCCTGACAGTTAATAATAATAATATTCCCCAGCCACTCTGTGTGGCTTCCAGCAAAATATAAAAACATGATAAAACATCAAAACTTCCCAATACAGGGCTGCCTTCAGATGTCTTCTAAAAGTTGTAAATAGTTGTTTATGCAATGGTATATAGAGGATAACCAATCAGAATGGAAAACTTGTGTATAAAATGATTAGGGGTTTGTTAAAGGGGGGTACCCTATCCTTTTTGCCCAAAAAGTAGACTTTTAAGTTGAAGGCAAGTAATTAATAAAGCTCCTTAAGGACAAGTGTGTGAGACCCATTTTATTTTTGGGAATGGAAGTACAAGGGAAGTAGGAGTACATTGATGACATTTGCTGATAACCCCAAATAGGGAGGCAGTATTATTACTACAGATGGAGGTCAATAAATTATACAGGGCAAATGGGATGACCTCCTGAACCCAAGTAATAGAAATGGAATGAGACTGAACAGCGCAAAAATGTTATGGTCATACACTTGGGGAATCATATTAAACATGTTTGAGATCATCTGGGGATTCAGTAGCTGTAAACAACAGAGAAGGGGAAAGATCTAAGAAAGAGATATACAAAAACATTGTAGGAGGTCATGTATTGGAATGGGAACTGTTGTTTTAGGTTGAAATCTCGTGGTTACAGAATGGACCAAACCTGGGAATCACAGGATGGTCTCTGATTTATAAGTTACAATACTGACATTATATTTGTAAAAACACTGTGGTCTGGTGGGATTATCAAAATTGCTCTTTGCTTCCTGACAAACCATCAGAAAGCCTGGAAATTTGGTACATACATAACCCCAAATATACTGATTCCTAGAAAAAAATAAAATAAAAACTGGACCTTTGTAGCTCTCTCTGGGATATTCATTGCCACACCACCTAGGCAGCTGAAATTTGGCCTTGTGACAATTGTGAAAGGGAAAACAATGTAGAAGACAGTTTTGGCTCAGCATTGCTTACGGTCCATTCCTGACAGATACTGTCATATGGATGGGAGACGATGCTACACTGAAGCAGAGTATTTCACAGCCACCCCTCCTGGATCACCCTGTCCTTCCCCAGGTCTAGACAGCTTCCCTTTGTTATTTCTTTGGCCCCAAAATGTTTGGAAACCACCGATGTTGCCGACACTTAATTCAGTGAAAGTTGCTTAGCTGGCTTCTTGTTACTAAAATGAAAGAATTAGCTCTCAGCTTTGGGGAACAATGACACATTTCTCAAAAGCACATGCCCCTTCAAATGAGAGTGTGGTTTGTGTAAGGCCCGCCTTCCAGTGCAAAGGTCAGGGATTAGTGTACTCATAAATCCTCTTCGCTGATGAGAGATAACATAACTTAAGGAGGCCTGCTCTGAACAGCAGCTGCAATGGCAGAAAGTAGCCCTAACATAATGGGGTGGGGGTGAGCAAGCTTATGCTGCCGGAAATTCCAAAGAATATAAACACTTTGCACTGGTGAGATGAGAATGCTGGCCTCACTGAAAATGTTATAACACAACGAGCCCCTGAATCTGTTGGTTGTGGAGCAGAGAAGGGAGATCCTTCTTCGAAACAAAGGAGAGTTTCCCAGGTGTGGGATGTAAGGTGGGCAATGAAGTCTCTGAACTGGAGTTTTGCCAAAGATGAAACCAAGATATGAAATGATAACAAAACAGGAAATGCTGTGTGTTCTGAATTATGTTCCCATTGTCCAAAATGCATCCAAAAGTAGGGAGTATTGTATTTGTTTTTGATCAGAAGTATATAGTGGTAACGGGATGTGGGTGACGCTGTGGGTTAAACCACAAAGCCTAGGACTTGCCGATCAGAAGGTCGGCGGTTCGAATCCCCGCAACGGGGTGAGCTCCCGTTCCTCGGTCCCTGCTCCTGCCAACCTAGCAGTTTGAAAGCACGTCAAAGTGCCAGTAGATAAATAGGTACCGCTCCGGCGGGAAGGTAAACAGCATTTCAGTGTGCTGCTCTGGTTCGCCAGAAGCGGCTTAGTCATACTGGCCACATGACCCAGAAGCTGTACACCGGCTCCCTGGGCCAATAAAGCAAGATGAGCGCTGCAACCCCAGAGTTGGTCACGACTGGACCTAATGGTCAGGGGTCCCTTTACCTTTTTATACAGTGGTAATTAGGGTTACAAATGCTTCAGGTTACAAATGCTTCACATTACAGACTCCGCTAAACCTGAAATAGTACCTCAGGTTAAGAACTTTGCTTCAGGATGAGAACAGAAATTGCATGGTGGCAGCGGGAGGCCCCATTAGCTAAAGTGGTACCTCAGGTTAAGAACAGTTTCACGTTAAGAACGGACCTCTAGAAGGAATTAAGTTCTTAACCCGAGGTACCACTGTACTTTCAGAAGAATAGAAACCGAGGTCTCTTCTTCTCCCACGCCCTTTTAAAGTTACCAAGTAAACTTCATCATGAGCCTGTTGTGATTCTAATTGTCATGAAAACGAGATTTCCATGTGGATTCAGCCAAAAACTGTGTTTGGATCATATTGTTAGGATAATTCAGATGCTGTGCCAATTCATTCCTCGGCCACTCAACAAGTCTGTGAGCTGCTAGTGCCAAACTATGGAGCAGCTTTTGAGAATGAAACCATTGCAGTCCAATCCTATACACGTCTGAGCAGAAAAGAGCCGCACTGAGTTCAGTGGAATTTACTCCAAGGAAAGTGTGTATAGGAGGGATGGGAGATGTGCTACTGTCCAGCTATTCCTGGGCTCTAACTCCCATCAGACCCAACCAGCATGTCCAATGGTCAGGGTTTGTGAGAGTTGTAGTACAACAATATTTGGAGGACTGCAGGATCTCCATCACAGGTGGATGAGCCATAAGGATTTACCTGGATGCTCAGGAGGAAGGGTGGGAAATAAATTAAATAAATAACCAAAATGTTCATTTCAGTTTCTGAATGAAATTGGGAAATATATCGTACAGTATATCCCTGAAAAGCATCTTGTTTCAAGAAACACTGGAAGCTTTAGAACAGGGCTGAGGAAACTGGCCCTCCAGATGTAGTTGGACTACAACTCCCATCAACCTTGAACATTGGCCATGTGGGGCTGATGGAGGTTGGAGTCTAGCAACATCTGGAGGACTCCAGGCTGGCAAAGGCTGATGTACACTATGTATGTTGATCGAAAGAAAGATGGCTATAGACTTGGTTTGCATGATCAAATCCTGGATTAATCATCCTGGCATACATTTCCTTCTCTCCTACGTCCCTTTGCACAAGGAAGAAAAACAAACTAGGAAGCTGCAGTTAACCATAGCTTTTTGTTAGGTGCTAATTTAGAACTATGGTTAGTGGTATCCAAACAAGCCAGGATTCATAAGGCAAACATTAGTTCAAGTGAGGAAATAAACCAGGAAGCCACTGTGAACCACAGATTCCCACTCTGTGGACACCAGGGAACTCTTGTTAACGACTTCCAAACAAGCCTAGAAATAAGCCGTGATTTACATGGAACTTGTGCATAGCCTAGCTTGTTATGAAGCCACAATTTGTGCAAATGCAGCTATTATGGGGAACATGGTATAGCACGTGTATATACTATTTCTACAACATGAGAAGGGAGATCAAACTGATAACTCAGACTAATCAAAACATTATTTGAAAACCTCTGTCTGTATTTCTTTTTTTGTTCCAGAGGAAAAATGACCACTACTCTCTTTCCGTCAATGTGTCATTTGAAGTGAAGAAGATGCCGTACAAAGTTCAGCCAACAAAACTCCCTGAAGGAAGCATAGCAGTGAGTAGCACAGAAAACAAATAACACACTGATGCAAAACACGTGCATTGTTTGGTCATCCTGGTTGCTGCTGTATGAAATATTTATAGATGGGAAATCCAAGATAAGTCCTTCCTGTGTTTCTTGTACAGGTCCATCCTTTGAGAACTATTTAAAGGTTATTTGTGTGAGAGAGTTTAAAATAAACTGTAACGTTTGCTATGCATCTGAGTTTCTGAAATAATGATGCTCAGAAGGGGGAATGGGTTAATTTAGACAGAACTCAGTCCATGCAGTTAGAGAATGGGAACCTGCGGCGATTGTCTGTAGGGCTAGGGCAAGGATGGCGAACCTGCAGCCCTCCAGATGTTGCTGGACTGCAACTCCCACCATCCCAGACCATTGGCCATGGTGGCTGGGCCTGATGGGAGCAGCAGTCCAACAGAAAGTGAAGGGGCACAGGTCCGCCAGCCCTACAGCAGGGAGGCCAAACAACTGTGGCTGTCTGCTGCCATTTACCAAAAGATTAGGCCTTTTGGAAATGGTAAGATTGCTCCAGAATGACAGATTTGTGCTTGTTCATTTATGTGTTCATGCTAAATATGGTTTGACCCATCTTTACTCAGTTATAATGAGGTAGAGGTCTCATTACCTGTTTCTGATTGGAGAAGGAATCAGCCGGGGGGGGGGGTGAGCAGCAAGCCAACCTCAGCTCTTCCTAGTTTCATGCCTCCCAACCTGCTAACTTTATATTGTTGTTTCCTCATGGGCCCTCTTGTGCTTTCTATATAAGACGCAGGACTCTGATATAGTTCTTGCACCGCGCACAAATAAACATATTTCATATACTGTAATATATATTTCATATATATTTCATATAAAGGTAAAGGGACCCCTGACCATTAGATCCAGTCGTGATCGACTCTGGGGTTGCGGCACTCATCTCGCTTTACTGGCTGATGGAGCTGGCGTACAGCTTCCGGGTCATGTGGCCAGCATGACTAAGCCGCTTCTGGCGAACCAGAGCAGCGCACAGAAACATGCTCTCAAACTGCTAGGTTGGCAGGAGCAGGGACCGAACAACAGGAGCTCACCCCATCGCGGGGATTCGAACTGCTGACCTTCTGATTGGCAAGTCCTAGACTCTGTGGTTTAACCCACAGCGCCACCCACGTCCCTATATTTCATATATAATCATATAATAAACATATATGAATTAGACCTATGTGAAATATTCAGGGTATTTTCATTTTCCTTCAGTTATTAAGCAGTTACAGAAAAATATTACTGTATAAGTCTTTTTTTATATAAGAAAAGAAAAAGGATTAAGAAGAAATAAAAGTGATTGTGCACACTGAACAAGAGTGGTTTCCCCCATACAGCAGGACTAGCACCATAATGAGAAAAGTATATGCAGATGGGGAGGAGTTCAGCCAATAGACAGGAATTTTTGACTAGCTCATGACTGGCTTCTCTCTTTGATGCCTACTGTACTGGGATGATTTACCTTTAGGCTCAAAAGGAGAACGTTTTGATCCTTAATATTCATTGCTCATCCAAAGAGGTTCAAAGATACCACAATCAAAGATAAATCCCAGCTCTTTCTGCTTCCCTGCACCCACCCACCTTGCATGTGTTTTGTAGCAGAAACACATGTTACTCAAAATGGCTGCTACGTACTGTCTCCTAGCTGTTCCAATTGCGCTCTGCCACAGGTGATCGCCTGCTGTTCTCAACAGGTCTCTGATGATATACTGAATAATCAGATAAGCATTTTTACAGTACTACTTGAGAATGAAGCATATTATTCCACAGAGCTGATTTACTGCCAGATGCCCAAAACAGCAACTGTAAACTCTTGAAAAATGATAGTGCTTTTATGTCCTCCTAAATCTGGCCATTGGCAGTGGAGGTTTGCCAACCATGCAGCTTGATGTGCTGTAGGTAGAAGTTCTTTTGAAGTTTCTCTTAGCAATACTTTCCCCCCTGAAGTCAGTCAGTCCTGGATTCAGTGTTTGTCTAGGAGGAGTTATTTGGAAGGCCAAGAGTCGAAGTAAGTACAAAATTTGGAAATTCATTAACACTTCAACGTTATCATTCAGAATGATGATCCTATCCATGTGAAGTTTTGCTACTTACACTGTTTTTACAGAATCAAGGTTCAGAAATTGCCTTGAATTTGGCAATTCATTAAAGCTTCAACATTATTGTCATTCAGATTGATAATCATCATCATATTTGTTTGACGTTTTGCTACTTATAACGTGCTTACAGAATCATGGTTAAGAACTCGCCTTGACTTTGGAAATTCATTAAAGCTTCAACATTATCATCCTCCAGAATGATGACCATATATACTTGCTTATTTATTTATTTATTATTTATTTATTTATTTATTTGCTACTTACGCTGTGCTTATTGTTTTGGTGTATGGAGTATTGGTGATGGCCATGACAAGGTTGTTATCCTGAAATACATGAACAAGAAGCTCCAGTGTTTCCGTCAACCAACCTTGCTATCTTGTGTCATGCACAAGGCACCACTTATCTGCAGAAAAATTCTACGCTGTAGAGAAAACAGCCCTGCTATTGTTTATATGACCCCTTGATGAACGAAAATGAGTCAGGAGCCAAGAACTCCTGATCTTGTCAGGGGTTGTTGACTCCCTTTCAACTCACTTCAACCTAGACCACCCCTTGCGACATAAAATCAGAAGCTGACATTAATTAATTCAGGGCCTGTTGTCCCAGGATAAAAGTGTAATAAGATTCTTCCTAAATCATACCAGAGGCCCAACTTGTCCAACATTTTCCCCCCAACGCTGGTCCTCCAGATGTTTCTGGGAAGCTCCTAAACAGGGCAGGAAGGCAATTTCCCTCCCCTGTAGTCTCCAGGAAGGTATTCCAAGGTATATTGTCTGTGGACTTGGAAGTTCAGTTAGCTGTCATATCTCTGCATGTTTCTGTCTCATGCATGAATGTGTTCATTGCATGCATTATGGATTACACACGGTTATGTGCCAGAAGAGACCTGCTTTGTCAGACCAATCTAGTCCTGCATCCTATTCCCCTTAGTGGCCAGCCCCTTGTCTGTGACAGTGATAGGGAACCTCTGGCCCTCCAGGCATTGAACTGCATCTCCCATCATCCCTGACCATTGGACATGGACTCTGGAGGGACAAGGTTCGCCACCAATGGTCTATAGAAAAACCCAAACAGGAAATCAGGGCCATAGCCCTCTACCACTGTTGTTCCCCAGTGGCTGGTACAAAAGAACATAGAGAGCTGCTTCAGACTGAGTCAGACAAGTGGTCCATCAAGCTCAGTATTGTCCACACTGACTGGCAGAGATTCTCTGGGGTTTCAGGTAGGAAGTCTTTCCCAGCCCTACCTGAAGATGCTAGAGATTGAACTTAGGACCTCCTGCGTACAAAGCAGAGTTTTCAATATAATCAGACTAGATTTAAGTAATTGCCATTTAGGGAAGAAGATAAAGGATGGTCTTGAAATACTATCATCATAGTCAACCGAAAGTAAAGTCCAAAATAAAATAATTCATTTCCTCTGATTTTTAGTAGGATTTTAAAAACACAGTTAACTTTCTATGGATTGTGCCCTTCGTATATTATCTTGAACAAATTCTTAGACAGTGGAGAAAGGGGGAGAAATGTACTTGAATCATGTAACTGGTATCTCCTGGTGTGCTATTGGCATAGTGTGTGAACACTTGACCCCTAGCCAGGTTTAAATCCTCTGGGTAGAATTCAGTACCAGGCCTACCTCAGAACAGACTCGTTGAAATGGATGAACACGACCAAGTTAAATCCATTCATTTCAAAAGGTCTTCTCTAAGTAAAAGTTAAATTCTACCCTCTCTCTGATGGGATGCTTCTACAGAATCAGTGTTCAGGCACATTTCTTTTGAACATGCTTGCTCTCCCTGCAAAGTATACTTATACAAGGGAGTTATAATATGCAAACACACGTCAATATTAATTCTGAGTCTAAACTCAGGGGAGGTTTTGTCTACTACTTTGGGCCCTTTTTCAAAAAATGGCAAATGTTTGCCTGAGGGGAATATGCAAAACAATGAAAGAGTAATTTGTTATCTTTCAACCCCTCTAAGCAGAAATGATTGAAGATCAGAGAAAGGGGCTATTATACACACAAGCACCAATCGCACTACAAGAATAGCTCATTTACTGTAAGCCTAAAGCTACTGTTACTCTGTGATAGATAAGTCAGAGTTTGGCCATTCAGATGCCATTTACCAAAAATGATAATCGGTGAGGATTTGAGAAGTGTATTGAATCTGCAAAGTTTGTTCTACAATGGCTATCTATCTATCTATCTATCTATCTATCTATCTATCTATATATATATATATATATTTGTGCTGCATAGCACTTAGCCCAGGCATCCCCAAACTCAGCCTTCCAGCTGTTTTGGGACTACAACTCCCATCATCCCTAGATAACAGGACCAGTGGTCAGGGATGATGGGAGTTGTAGTCCCAAAACAGCTGGAGAGCTGAGTTTGGGGGTGCCTGGCTTAGCCCCTGCAGGAAGCGACAGAAAGCTGCTAAAAGTACAGTCATACCTCGGGTTGAAGTAGTTGAAGAGCGTGTTACTTCCAGGTTTTGCCGCTCGCGCATGCGCAGACGCTCAAAATGACATCGCGCACATGCACGGAAGCAGTGAATCACAACGCGCAGACACGCAGACTCGGGTTGCGTTCGCTTCAGGATGCCAACAGGGCTCCGGAACGGATCCCGTTCACATCCAGAGGTACCACTGTAATGCTGTTAAAACTAGCCTTCATCTATGCATCTCCTGGAGCAGTGTGGTTGCAACCAGAAATATATATACGCAGTCTTCCAAGTGTGGTTGCACCACAGATTTACCTAAAGGCATTATGATATTGGTAGTTTTGTTTCTGATTCCTTTCCTACCTATCCTTAACATGGAATCTGCCTTTTTCACAGCTGTCCGCACATTGGGTTGACGTCTTCATTGAGCTATCTACTATGGACACCTTCACCACAGTTCAGAGTAGGCAATATTAGATGAGCTGGACAATAGTCTGACCCATTTCAAAGCAGCTTCTAGCTCCCATGCAACTGATATTGTGGAAAACATGTGCCCTCTCCAGAATAACCCTTCTAACATCGATAGAGAAATGTTCTTCTAAGCATAAGGAGCTCTTTGGCCATGTGAGGCAGGCAGTCTGTGTCACAAGGGCTCTGCCAGAAACACCATATGATGTGCATTAAAAGCTCCACAGATGCATCACTGACCACCTTGGATAAAAGGATGGGCAAAGGAATATCAGTTGAGCAACTTCATTCCTATCTCTCAGAGTTTCTCTGTCCTTTCCATTGCCTCCCACCCTCCACAATAAAAAGTTGTTAAAAGAGATAAAGCACTTCTGAACTGGCATTAGGCTCACAGCCTTGTCTTAAACCTAAAACCACATGAGAAAATAGTGGAGCCATCCAAGTTGAAGAATGAACACCTACATGAAGTCATAAATAAAATGCTCTTTGGGAATAGCGGGTGGTCCAGTTGGCAGACGCTTCTGTCTCTTTGCCTGTAGTTCGATGCAACGATCTTTCTACAAATGCCAGTAGTTTTCCAATCATAAAGGCATATCTCTGTGCTAAGTGAAAGGGGGTTTTAACACATTTCTCCAGATTGGTGTACGACACCACTTTCAATAGAGGTGGGGAAAGACCATAGATCAGTGCTAGAGTAAATGCTTGGCATTCAGGCGATCCCAGGTTCACTCACCAGTTTCTGTAGGTAGGGCTGGGAAAGATTCCTGTCTTAAACCCTAGGGAGACTCTGCAGGTCAGTGTTGACAGGACTCGACTAGAGTGACCAATGGTCTGACTCGGTTTAAGGACATCAGTATAAGGTTCTGCACTTAAGCAGGAAGAACCAGCTGCACCAATATAAGATGGGGGACACCTAGATGGCCATGTGAAAAGGATCTAGGGGTCTTAGTGGACCAAAAACTTAACATGAGTCAACAGTGTGATGCAGCAGCAAAAAAAACCCCTAATGCTATTCTAGGCTGCATCAACGGAAGTATAGTGGAAGTAATAATACTGCTCTATTCTGCCTTGGTCAGACACATCTGGAATACGGTGTCCAGTTCTGGACACCACAAGAGGAGGGCAACCAAGATGATCAAGAGTCTGGAATCCAGCCTTATGAGGAACGGTTGAAGGAGCTGGGTTTGTTTAGCCTGGAAAAGAGGAGATATGATAGGCATTTTCAAATATCTCAAGGGCTGTCACGAGCTACAAGAAATGAGATTCTGACTAAACATCAGGAAGAATTTGCTGACAGTAACAGCTGTTCAACAGTGGAACAGATTCCTTTGAGAGATTGCAGAGTCTCCTTCATTCTAGGTTTTTAAGCAGAGGTTGGATGGCCATTTGCCATGGATGCTTCAGTTGAGATTCCTGCGTTGCAGGGGGTTGGACTAGATTACCCTTGGGATCCTTTCCAACTCTACAATTCTTTGATTCTGTGATAAGGCAGCTTCCTATGTTTCTACTGCCATACTCCATGCAATGTGCACAGGTCAGTGACTTTGCTGGTATATGGCGTGGCTCCTCACTTCCTGTGTTTACCTGTGACAAGGATTATTAGACAAAGTACAAAATATTTTAGCTGGTATAGGTTATTTTCTAATTGCCCTTTATCTAACCAGACCCCAGGGTGGTTTATACAGTCCATAAAGTGCAGCACCTCATAAAATACAGCATGAAAATCTAAAACCAACATTAAAACATTATACATAGCAGAAGGCTTCAAGCGTCTCCATAGTGTCTATGTTGACATGGTTCCCATTATCACTTCTTCTAAACAGTGAACAGAAATGCCTTTAGCTGGCATAAAGAAGTCAGCAGCAAGGAGGACAACTGTTGCAATTGCCCCTTTCTTTAATACATATTTTAAACCCAAATATGCCTGGCTGGCATCTTGCCTTACAAGATGAAATCTGATTTTCTTATGCAAAATAGGGTCATTTTATCAGAACAGCTTCTCTCTCTCCTTTAAGAAAGTATCCCCAGTCTTCAAGGTAGTGGAGAAAAACCTGAGCATGTGCATGTTCCGAAAACTGCAGAAAATAATGAAGGCCAGGAAGCCCCAAG
This sequence comes from Podarcis cretensis, assembly GCF_951804945.1. NCBI lineage: Eukaryota > Metazoa > Chordata > Lepidosauria > Squamata > Lacertidae > Podarcis > Podarcis cretensis. The sequence continues at coordinate 25,902,934 of NC_137181.1, forward strand.
TTACGTAAGAGAAAAGGTTTGAGAGCCATGCATGGGAAGTCCAGGTGCAAAAATCTTTTCTCATTCATAAAGATCACTGCATGGGTGGCCTTAGACACAATGTCATGCCTCGGCCTAACCCACCTTGCGGAGCTCTGGTTCAGAACAATAAAATGCCTTGTGGCTCACAACATTCTGTAGAAATGCCACACAGACCATCACAATAAAAATAATTATTCTACTCTAGGTGGTACATTCAGCAACCATGAAATGAACATTAATCCCCTCAGGAGAAATTCAATTCAAATTGCATTGAGAGCCAAACCTTCCTGATTCACATTTTCGAAAACAATATATGAACCAAAACACAGGCATCCTTTGAGATTTACACTTCTCTGAATTTTGCAATGCAGCTCATCAGCCATTTAACGTGTATGAAGATGCATATACTACAGTAAAGGGTGCATAAAAATGCCTATACTGTATAAGTGAGAATAATGTACAAAAAAGCATTGTATTGGGGGGAATTATTTGCATAAATGTTTATATTAGGTAAAATTGCAGACACGGATTGCAAACTCTGCGGGTTGTGAACATGCATCCCACACGGATCACGTTCGCAACCCGAGCGTCCACTGTATCTCTAAACTATAGCCTTTCCAGGGTGGCTTACATTTAATACCAAATATACATTTTTATCAGTTCCCAAAAAATGAAAACATTCAATTAAGTTTATAATAAAACAATCAGTTTAAATAAACCCAATGGAGTCAGCAACAAAAGCTTCGACAGCAATATATACAACAAAACATTTCCGTTAACAGCCAGTGAAAACAGATGGCTTAAAAAAAAAAAAAAAAAGCTTTCTTTAAAATCTGGAGCCAACCATATTTCCCTGAATGGTTTGGAGAAAGTTGATAGGAGGTTTCTCTCTCTCTCTCTCTCTCTCTCTCTGTTAGAATACTAGAACCTGAGGTTATCCAGTGAAGTCGACCGTGAGACGATTCAGGACTGACAAAGGGTTCTTCATATACAGTGGTGCCCCGCAAGACGAACGCCTCGCAAGACGGAAAACCCGCTAGACGAAAGGGTTTTCCGTTTTGGAGGCGCTTCGCAAAACGAATTTCCCTAAGGGCTTGCTTCGCAAGTCGAAAATGTCTTGCGAGTTCCTGCAGGGTTTTTTCCCTTTTTCCCCCCTTTTCCTAAGCCGCTAAGCCGCTTATCAGCTGATCCGCTGATAAGCCGCTTAACAGCTGATCGCTAAAAGCCGCTAAACCGCTAATAGCGCTAATCTGCTAAACTGTCAATGGGCTTGCTTCGCAAGACGAAAAAACCGCTATACGAAGAGCCTCACGGAATGGATTAATTTCGTCTTGCGAGACACCACTGTAGCACAGAGTTAAAACTATGGAAGCCACTATCACAATATGCAGTAATAGCCACCAATCTAGGTGGTTTTAAAAGGGGATTGGATAAAGTCATGGAAACTGAAGTTATTGATGGCTTCAAGGCATGGTGACTATATTCTCTTGTAGAAGGTGCCTCTTCACCTCAGTTTGTGCTCTGCTTGTGTATTTGTAAATAAAGCAAGCATGACAACAACCTTTTAAGTCAGTGGTGGCGGGGGCCTGTTTAGGGAAGTTTTTAATGTTTCATGTTTTATTCTGTTTTTAATCTGTTGGGAGCCACTCAGAGTGGCTGGGGAAACCCAGCTAGATGGGCAGGGGTATAAATAATAAATTATTATTATATTATTGCAAATGAGGCCCACCAGGCTTCCTCATTTGGCCTGCCAGACCATTTTGGCCAAGCCATGTCTGCCTGTCCTGCACCTGGCATATAAATGACATTGGGGGGGAGGGAGTCAGTACAGCTAAGTCTGGGCTGAGAAGGGATTTGCTGCACCTGGTTGCTACGGCTTCAGGCAAAACTGTGGGGTAATCAGCCCCACCCACTTGACCCACAAGAGGTGGGATAAATAAGGATTCAGCTCACCAGGTGGGCCCAGTTCCTCATCCTTGCATCTCCACTGTTTTCTCATCTAACGGGAACTAAACCCACTAGTGCCTCCCTTGAAACTGCTTGCCACTTGAGAAATGGGGAATGGTTACATGCTTAAGAGCACTACTAAGATGTCTGGCACTGTAACAAAGAACATAAATATCTGCTGAGCGAGATCTGTCCTGGAGGAGAGAAAAATCCTTGCTTCTGTTCTCTGGCCAAGTTGGTCCCAGATGTTGTAATGTCTGTAGCGCCCACATCCTGCAACCTTCCGCACTAGTTCATTTGTCTCCTTGACTGAGAGTTCTGTGTAGAGGGTTGCTGCAAATGAGAGCCATTGACCTTTTCCCTCACTCATCCTGCCCTTATGTTTCCATGCCAGCTAGAGAGCATTATTGAGGAACACAAGGAAAGTCATTGAAAAATATTTATTAGCTAATTAAAATGAGCCCCTTCTACCACAACCACTGAACTTACTGACCTAGGAAGCCTCCGCAGTTAATATTCAGTGCTCAAAAGCAGCTAGAAAAGTGAGCTATTTAAATTCACATTGCACCATATTTTTTAGGGTTGCCATATTTCAAAATATGAAAATCTGGACAGAAAAGTTGAGCTTTATTCCCCATGATATGAGCTGACATACGTCTGGGCATTTCAGCTGCTTCTCAAAAATTCTGCCCAGACACCATTTTCGACAGACAAATCCCGGACATATGTCAGCCCTTTTAGATTTAGATGTCTTGGGGGTTGGGTATTTGACTTTCTCTGAAATGCTTACTACCTTTGACCAGTAAGTTGGGGTGCTTTATTTTCAATATTTACAATGTGCACATCTCAGTTTCTGGCTACACTTAAAAGCTCTTGTCTCTATGTAATCAGAATGCAACAGACCCAAATTGAAATGGCAGTCAGTTATGTGTCTCTCTGTATTGGCATTTAAACCTACGGTATCTAGGTCTTTGATCAGGAGTAATGGGGTGATGGATCTCAAGTATTATTCTGCTCTCAGCAAAATAGTAAACTGATGTCCCCTTTCTCATACTGGATCATAAAACACCATGTTTGATGCCACCTGCTCCTCTTAAATGATCCCTGGCACTGATTTCTACTACTGTATTCGCCTTTCCACTCATTCCCAGCCTCCGGTGTGTTCAATCCTCTATTCACAACTGAAGAATAGATTTATTCTTTATTTATTTTTGTACTGGAAAACCCAGAGAACTGTTTTGTTGAAAGCAAGAGAATGTAGAGAGTTTGGGCATGAATCATTGTTGATATGTGATTTTAAGTACTGTCATGAACTGCTACCCACTGCCCCATATGGTGAGCTGCAGTATGGCAATGGGGGGAAAGTGGCTGATTCAGAAAGGCACATACTAATGAAGAGCAAATGCAGGTTGCTTTAGAGAAAGGTTGAGTTGGTTGCTTTCCAAATGGGGAGACCAGGAGATGAGGAAAACAGAGTGGACAAAGCTCAAGGAGTAACACTGACTTGGAAGCGATTTCTCAGCTTAGAAACTGCTGACATTGCAGACCTCACTTATAGTCAGAGCTACGTGCTCTGGAGTCCATTGTAGGTCACCAGTCTGACCGCAGGAAAGATCCACAAGCCAACATAGCAAGCATGCATTCAAAATCCCTAGTGGCACTTGCATCTATAGTATACACACAATAGGAAGTCTGTGTTCAAATTCCAGTTAACACACCATTAATCTGAATGGGCAACATCGGAATTCAGCAGAACCATAAACCTCAGATGGATGGAAACTGGGTATTTCATATATACATCTACCGAAAGAGAGCTTTAGAATGTTGGAAAATGTGCAAGATTAGAAATATATATAATTTGACTTTGCTGGAAAGCACATAATTTTCCTCTGGAGACGCAGTAAATCCAAACCTTAAGTATATTTCAAAAGCTTTGTAAGATCTATTTATTTGGTCCAGCTTTTGTGGTCAGGGCTAAGCCAGAATGTAGGGGAATGGTGTTAATACATTTTATATTTCTGTTGAACTTCAAGTTATTTTTATATGTGATGTGTTGTAAAAGACTTGTTACCTGCCACTTTACAAAGTGTACTAGACGGTCTTTAAAAATGACAGCAAATGCTTTTTCAAAGTGGGGGGAGGAAAGCTAATGTTACCCTTTTCATGTTATTCCTGTAATGAGAAGACTGAGTGCTTTTGTCTTAGGGGTTTTGTCCAGCGGCATATTGCCCAAGGTATGTAGCTGTGTCAGCTGACTAGAGACCACAATGTCTAATACAAATCATAGCAATGTTGACATTCATTCTTGCTTACTCCATTGCCTATAGAGGCTCAGATTTATTTGGTTTAAGCTATAATATAAATTTAAACCTGTTTAACTGTAGCAAACCTAGGTCTTGTGGTTTTCTGAGTTCAGCTGACATATAGCATTCAGGTAGATAGCCAAGTACAAAATACATGTACCTGTATTTCTACCTGTGTCTGCTTCAGAAGTGACTTGGCAATCCAGGCCTCTCCAATCTGGTCCCTTCCAGGTGGTGCTGGACTCCCAGCTTCCATCAGTCTCAACCAGCATGGCCAATGGCAAGGAATAATGGGAGATGCAGGCCATCAAAACATCAGGATGGCCATAGGTTGATACAAGCATAGAACCTTAAGTGCAGAATGATGCTGAGAATCCTTGATAAGTTGAGGCTCCTGTTCCCCACACAAACTACAATTTGGAGGTGAAGCCATGGCAGTAAAACCAAACTGAGACTCGGTGTGATGTAGTGGTCAAAGTGCTGAGCTTTGATCTGCTGCTTAGCAACAATTAAAGCTTACTGGGAGGGCTCGGACAAGTCACCATCTCTCAGCCTACCCCACAGGGTTGTTTACTCTTATCCAACCTCATGCCTTCAGCAAGCTTGTGAGGGGAACCGAGGTCTCCTAACCACTCTCAAGAGCCTTAACACACTACAGTTCCAAGGATTCTTTGGGGGAAGCCATGACTGTTTAAAGTGGTATGATACTACTTTAAATGCATAGGTTTTTCTCAAAGTGGGCCTATTAAAATCAATAGGCGTGGCTAACTCATGTCCATTAATTTCATTGGGCCTACTTAGTTATATAAAACATAGTTCTATACCACTCACTATAACTGCAAGAACTTAAGTTTTGTGAAGTTCTGACAGATACTGTATGCTGAGTTTTTAAAACAGCGGCCTTACGAATACACCATTAGTTTCTAATTCTGCATATGTAATCACTTTCAGGTTGTATTATAACTCATCTTCATTTACCCTTTCATCTTTTTTCCCCCTTCTCATCTTCCATTTCAGACCAAAACATCTGTTATTTGGGCTACTCCAAACATTTCCTTTATAATCCCACTGTGGGTTATAATATTAGCCATACTCCTTGGACTGCTGGTTTTGGCTATGTTGACCTTAGCATTGTGGAAGGTATGTAATGTATTGGTGTTAAACTAGAGAAGATGATACCAAAACAAAATGGGGAGGCGGGGAGGGGGTGGAATGTGTGATCTTCTGAGCAAAATAATCATGGACATACGAGATGGGTGTGTTATTTATTTTGGATCCCTGACATGTTTGTGTTTCTGACCTTTCAAAAGAGGTGGCTTGTTTGCATTATTGAAGGCTAGTTAGAAGTGAGCAGTGAGAGATTGGCTGCGATTCCCAAGACCTATGATCTTCTTTTGTCTGGGGAATTTAGATTTCGGCAGCCTGCTACAATGAAGCATCTCTAGGTTTGTTTCTCCCAAAGCACCTCAAGGAATTATCTTTTGAAACATGATCGGGCACCCCCTTCAGACGAAAAGAAATGTTATCTTTTTAAGGCTGCAAGTGATTTTATTTTAATATTGGTAGGCTCTGTTTGATGTTTTTACTACATCGCTAAAGTCTTGCAATCACTGAGTCACTAGCAGTTTACAAGTTTTTGTTTCAGGGACTTGGAAACAATTGACTTCAAAGTACTTAAAACTATGTCTCTGATGTGTAGACGTTGTTTTTAATTCCAGTTTGATGGGTGCCATTTCCCACGGTGGTCTATATCATGCCTATTACTGACCACGCTGAGTTCTGAATCCTCATCCAATGTTTTCCCAGTTACTTCATCTTCCTCTTTCCTTCCGTCTTTCCCTCACTGATAGCCTCTTCCTCCGTGAATTTGTCTCATCCTCTTTTGAAGCTATCCATCACTGCCTCCTATAGGAGCATCGCTTTACACTTGTTCACATTGAATCGCATTTGCCATTTTATTGCCCATTCACTCTGCGAATGGTCCTTTTGGAGCTCTTTGTCATTTCTTTTTGTTTAAACAACCTAGAACCATTTAGTATCATCAGCAAACATTGCCACCTCACTGCTCACTCCTAACTCTAGATCGTCTAGCTAAAAAGTGCAGGTCCCAGTACCAATTCATGGTAGACACTGGTTTCTACATCTCTGCATTCAGAGAACTGCCCATTTATTCCTGCTGTCTGCTCCTTAACCAGATCTTGATTCACAATAGGGTCAAGATTCGCCTCTTATTCCAGGAGTCTTTGGGGAGCTACCTTATTGAAAGATTTTTTGAAAGTCCAGATACGTTGTGTCAATCAACCAGATCACCTCTATCTATGTACTTGTTGATACTCTCTTTTTTTTTTTTTATAATAATTTTTATTAATTTTCCACACAGATAATAAACAGCAATATAACACAATATAACTTCATACTCATCGGTTCATAACCTTTTTTCTTTGACTTCCCCATACCTCCCCATCCCTGCATCCTTGTTTAATAATTCTTTAGCAACCCTTAAGTCCATTGTCTTAATTCCTTTTCGTAAATATTTCTTAGGTTTTTTTTTTTTTTTTTTTGTTTACTGCTGCAATTCTTTACTTCTTACCCCCTGACATCTTAACATTCCTCAATTTTACAATTATTTTTAAGATATATTTTAAAATTCTTCCAGTCCTCTTCCACTGTCTCTTTCCCCTGGTCCCGGATTCTGCCCGTCATCTCAGCCAGTCCCATAAAATCAATCACCTTTGTTTGCCATTCTTCCAGAGTAGGTAATTCTTGCGTCTTCCAATACTTTGCCAGTAGAATTCTTGCTGCTGTAGTGGCATACATAAAGAAAGTCCTATCCTTTCTTAACACCACTTGGCCCACCATACCCAAAAGGAAGGCCTCTGGTTTCTTAGGAAAAGTCCACTTAAGGACCTTCTTAATTTCATTATAGATCATTTCCCAGAAAGCTTTAACCTTTGGGCAGGTCCACCAAAGGTGGTAGAAAGTGCCTTCAGTCTCATTACATTTCCAACACTTATTATTAGGCAAATGATAAATCTTTGCTAGCTTGACTGGGGTCATGTACCACCGGTAGATCATTTTCATAATATTTTCTTTTAAAGCATTACATGCAGTAAATTTAATACCGGTGGTCCATAATTGTTCCCAGTCAGCAAACATGATATCATGACCTATATCTTGTGCCCATTTGATCATAGCTGATTTCACCGTTTCATCCTGTGTATTCCATTTTAACAGCAAGTTATACATTCTTGATAAATTCTTAGTATTGGGTTCCAACAATTCTGTCTCTAATTTTGACTTCTCTTTCTGAAATCCTATTTTCCTGTCCTGTTTAAACGTCTCATTTATCTGATAGTAATGCAACCAATCTCGAACCTTAGGTTTTAGTTTCTCATAACTCTGAAGTTTCACCCTTTCACCATCGTATTCTATGATCTCATGATATTTTGGCCATTTAGAATCCATATTAAGCTTTTTTACTTCCCTAGCTTCCATTGGTGACACCCACCTAGGGGTTTTACTTTCCAACAAATCTTTGTATCTAATCCAAACGTTGTACAATGCTTTCCTTACAATATGGTTTTTAAAACTTTTATACACCTTTACCTTGTCATACCATAAATATGCATGCCAACCAAAACTATTGTCATACCCTTCCAGATCCAAAATGTCAGTATTCTCAAGAAGTAGCCAGTGTTTCAACCAGCAGAAGGCTGCTGATTCATAATAAAGTCTTAAGTCCGGCAGGGCAAACCCCCCTCTATCCTTTGCATCAGTTAAAATCTTAAATTTAATTCTGGGCTTTTTGCCCTGCCAGACAAATTTTGATATGTCTTTCTGCCACTTCTTGAAACAGTCCATCTTGTCCACAATCTGCAACGTCTGGAATAAAAACAGCATTCTAGGCAATACATTCATCTTAATAGTAGCGATTCGGCCTAACAAGGAAAGTTTCAGCCTTGACCATATTTCCAGATCCTTTTTAACTTCTAACCAACATTTTTCATAATTATCCTTAAATAAGTTCACATTCTTGGATGTTAAGTTTACCCCCAGGTATTTTACCCTTTTTGTAATTTCCAAACCTGTTTCATTCTGAAAGCTCTCTCTTTCTTCCATTGTTAAATTTTTTTCCAACACTTTCGTTTTTTGTCTATTTAACTTAAAACCTGCTACTCGACCAAATGTTTCAATTAGTTCTAATACTCTTTTAGTACTAGTGTCTGGCTGTTGCAAAGTCAATACTAGGTCATCTGCAAATGCTCTTAATTTATAATGTCTAACTCCGACCTGAACTCCTTTAACCAACTGGTCCTTTCTAATCATGTTTAACAAAACCTCCAGGACCGATATAAAAAGCAAAGGGGATATTGGGCAGCCCTGTCGTGTACCTTTTTCTATAAGTATTTCTTCTGTTACCACGTTATTTACAATTAATTTGGCCTTTTGTTGAGAGTATATTGCACCTATACCGTTTTCAAAACCTTGTCCTACCCCCATCCCTTGGAGATTCTTTTTCATAAAAGTCCAACAAATGTTGTCAAAGGCTTTCTCCGCGTCCACAAAAATCAAAACTGCTTTCCTATTAATGTCAACGTCCAGCAGCTCCAAAATGTCTATAATGTTCCTCACATTGTCTGACATATGTCTACCTGGGAGAAAGCCTGTTTGGTCCTTATGAATCTCTTCTGCCAACACTCTTTTCAATCTTTTTGCTAAAATGTCTGCAAAAATTTTGTAATCCACATTGAGTAAAGATATAGGGCGGTAGTTTTTAACCTGGTTCTTCTCAGTCTCTGTTTTCGGTATAAGTGAGATGAAAGCCTCTTTCCACGATTCAGGTGCCTTTTTCCCCTTCAAAATTTCATTGCAAACTTCCTTCAATGGTTGTATCAGCCATTCTTTCAGCATTTTGTAGTATTTGGCCGTCAGGCCATCTGGTCCTGGTGATTTTCCCAATTTCATATTCTGAATGGCACCCTCTATTTCTTGTTCTGTTATTTCCTCGTTTAAAATCCTTTTACTTTGTTCTGAGATTTTTGGTAAACCGTATTTTCTGATGAATTCTTCTATTTCTTGCTCGTTAGTTGGCCCTTGTGCATACAATTTCTTAAAAAAGCTTTGAAAACAATTGTTAATCTCGTTGGGTTTGTGGATAATCTTTCCATCCATTTCTAAACTTGTTACCGTATTCATTTTCTGCCTTTTTTTCAATTGCCATGACAGAAGTTTCCCACATTTATCCGCTGATTCAAAAGTTTTTTGTCTCATTTGCTTTATCTTCCATTCTATTTGTTGGTTCATGAGTTCCATATATTGCATCTGATGAAACTTTATTTCTCTCAAAATCTCATGGGACTTTGGTTTGGACCTCAACTTCTTCTCTCCTTCTTTTATTTTTTCTAAAATTTTTTCCTTCTTTTCATTTTGTTGCTTCCTCTTAATAGAATTTTGTTGAATTAGGAAACCTCGCATCACGGCTTTGCTTGCGTCCCAAATTATTCTTTTTTCCACATCTGTTTTCCTGTTGATCTCAAAGTAATCTTTTAATGTTTTAAGGGCCTTCTTATGGATCTCTTCATCCTTGAATAGGGTGTCATTCATTCTCCATCTAAAGGAACCAGTTGTTGTTAGTTTCATCTCCATCTTGACCGCATTATGGTCGGAGCACGTTTTTGGGCAGATTTCTACTTTTTTTGTTCTTGACGCCAGACTACTAGAAATCCAAATTTGGTCTATTCTTGTCCATGTCATTTTTGCTTCTGAGAAGAAAGTTCCCTCTCTCTCTAAAGGATTCTTTGTTCTCCAAATGTCAATCAAGTCCATTGTTTCAGTCATTTCAAAAAAGATCCTTGGTAGTCTCCCTTCTTTCGAAATCACTTGTCTCTGTGCTTTATCCATGTTTGTTGAGACAACTCCATTCATATCTCCCATCATTAGGATTTTATAGTCTAAAAAGTCAACTAATGTCTCATGCAACTTCCTAAAAAATTCAGCCTTCCCTTCATTTGGGGCATAAACTCCCACAATTAATATCTTTTCTCCTTGAATTTGTATTTCAATTGCCAGGTATCTTCCTTGTTCATCTTTAAATATTAATTTTGGAGCCAACTTTTCCTTTGCATAGATCACCACACCTCTTTTCTTTACTTTGTCTGATGAGATGAATTCTTGACCGAGTCTCTTATTTATTAGTAATTTCCTGTGTATCCTGGCAATATGGGTTTCTTGCAAACATATTATGTCTAATTGTTCTTTCTTCAAAATGTGAAAAACCTGTCTTCTTTTCCGAGGAAGGTTCAAACCATTACAGTTCCAACTAAGGAGTTGCAGAGACATTTTGTATTTAGGTAGCTGTTCCTCCAACTGCTCCAAGCTTCTGCTCTTCCTCCGATGGTGGTAGTGAAAGTCCAAATGACAAATTTGCTATATCGGGTGGTTCCCTCTCCTCCACGGTTCCTTTCTGCAGATCCTCCAGGTACTTCTCTAGAAATAGTTCTTTGTCCTGAATTGTTTTTATTTTAATCTTCCTTCCATTGAAGTTAAAGGACAATCCTTGTGGAAACTCCCATCTGAATGGTATGGTGTTTTTCTTCAGCAGGTCTACTAAACTCTTGTAATATGTTCTCACCTCTAAAATGTATTTAGGAATGTCCTTAAAAATCTGTATCTGACAATTATGGATCACCAATGCCTTTTGATAATGCAAATTCAATATTCTATCTCTTTCTTCTTTTGATCTCAATGTAATTAGGCAGTCCCTTGGTTTTTTGTCCTGCCTTCTACCCAGTCGAAAGGCTGATATTATCTCAAGTTCCTCATCTTCCTCCCATTCCTCCTGCCAAAAAGTTATGATGTTCTCTGTGAGAAATTTCACAAGGTTGTCCCCTTCCCCTTCAGGCACCAATCTAAATTTTAAATTCTTCTCTTTACGTTGAAGTTCCAGTAAGGAGAGGGCTGCATCATGCTCATTCACTTTTTTAATAATAGGCCCAAATTTTTCCCTTGTCTCTTCAGCCGTTATTTTTGCACTTTCTGCAATCTTTCGTGTTTCTGAACTTTCCTGAATTAATCTATTTATAGAATCTGTGTTCGATGCAACACTAGCCGTATTCACATCCAACCTTGTTGTCAACTCTGTTAATTTTTTAGAATTCTCTGTCGAAAGTTTTGTCAATGCTTCCAGGGATTGATTTATTTTAAGTAGAGCCTGAGTCATAGGATCCATAGAAGCTGGTGTTTTTTCCTGCACAGCTGCAGTTCCTGATATAGAGGCCCTTTTCTTGTGAGATTGTTTTGCTTTCTGCCTTGTTACTATCTCTTCTGTAGGGGCACTCATATCCTCAAGGTCGTTTTCACAGAGTTGATTCCCAAGTGGAAAATCCCACTGTTACTTTTTCAAGTGCAACAGTTTCAGATAGAGCCCTCTAGAGGGAGCATTCAATTGTATCCAAATGGCAGAGATAGAGGAAAACAAAGAAGCAAGGAAGTATAACAGTAGCCAAAAGTTTCCAATGTCCAAATTGTAATGTCTCTATTTTTCTATGTGGCCAAAATGCAGCAAAGTACATCTAAGGTCCGATAACTTTTTTGCAAACAAGTCCCCACTTCTCAAAGTTTGACAGTCCACGTCCCGGTGTCTTGTTTGGGCAGCCCGACCCCAGGGGATTTGGCAATGGAAGGTCTTAATTGTCCATTAATTTTCCAGCAGGTTAACAACGTTCCAATCCCTTCCCCCCTTCTCCTGCCAATCTGGGGGGAGGTTTTAAGTCCGATGTCAGTTTGACAGCTTAAAAAAATTAGAGAGGTTCCCTTTAAGTGCAGCTTGATTTTCGTTGCTTTATTCCTTCTGCAGTTCCGGGGAGGCAGACTTCCTTAATTTTTGCCTTTCCCGTTTTCAGCCAATTTTTTTTTTTTTAAAGTCCCGTTACTTTTCCAATCTTACTCACGGGTGTTGTGGTCAAATTCCAATTGCAGGAAGGAATCGGCGCTCTCCGCTCATGGCGACGCGGCTTCACTCCGCTAGCTGGGTGACGACTCTCAGCACCGCGCTTACCCCGATGCCGCTCAGAAGCCTTTAAAAAGGCTCCCTCACAGTACCGGGGGGCGCAAAGGGTGCCCACCGAATCTCCTTTGTTCACAGGCTCCGCGCCTGTGATTTTAGGGGTCCCCCGCTTGCCGTAGCGGGTAAGACCCGAACTAACGGAGCAGTCCTGCCTCGGAGCTCGAGGCTCGGACCGCCATTAAGCGCTGGCGCCGACCGGAAGTCTCCTGTACTTGTTGATACTCTCAAAGAACTCTAACCGTTTCATGAAACAGTACTTGTCCTTGCAGATACATGCTGGCTCTGCTTAGCAAGACTTATTCTTCCACAGACTTGGTTATTTTATCTTTAAGAATACCATAGATACCACATACCTAAATTGTGTGTAACTAAATTAACTTTGGATGTTTATTCATTTTATTTGCTACATTTATATCCCACCTTTCCTCCAACAAGCTCAAGGCAGGATCCCATAATTCTCCCCTTTCTTGTTTTATCCCCAAAACAATCCTGTGAGAAAATCCAGAAAGCCATCTGGTTTGGGCATACTTTAACACTATGATAACACCATATATCAAGTGCAGTAATTTAAATCAAGGCCATTTAAATGGTTACTTAAATCCCCAAGAAGAAGAAGAAAACAACCTTAGTAATTGATTCAAAATCACATTTCCCATTTTATTACTAATGCATTTCTTGAGCAAGAATGCATGCTAATTGAATGCTACGAATATTAAAACATATTGGTTGGCAACTAAACAGGACTTTTATCTTGCTAAGATCATAATCCAAAGTTTCTGTCATGTAGCCCACTACATGCCTTTTGCACTACAGAGTGATGTCTGTTTAGCATGAATTTAATAGATATATTTTTTACTATTTGTACGTGTGCAAGGACACTAAGCAAATCATTTCATGGAAGACATGGACCATAATTCAGTAGAGTTAAGTGTGCTAGACTGTGCCCTGAACTTTTTAGAAGCAAAGTTGACAAGTATTGTGTCAAACAGTAATGAGGTGAAATGTAAATATTCATGTTGTTTGGTAGATAAGAGTGATGAATATTCATAACTTGCAACAATAATAAATGCAGTACATGGTTTATTTTCTCATATTTATAATGCTTGACCTCAGAAGTCAAATCTTGTTCCCCAGGGTTTCCCATTAACATAGAATAGCAAGTTTAATGGAGAAATGAAATTGTTTGACAGAGGGTCATACATTTGGTTTTGAACTGTTTTTTTTAAAAAAAAACAACCCTGATACAATACAGTTAAAATAAACAATCTGAAACATCTGATTTAAAAGAAAATAAATATTTATTCACCTTACCACTTGTTTCATGTCCATTTCAAACTTCTTTTTCCCCTTCCATCTTTTTTTTTTTAAAGTTTGACTATTAATAATATAGAAAATGCTCAGGAACTCTCACATTGACTTTTGCCTCCTGAAATAAATCATGTCAGTTCCAAGGTATCAGGCTGGCAGTTCAGCAAGGAAATCCTCCATACGTGGTAGATAGGCCTGTATAAAATCTGACCAGATCCTGCCAAAGCTAGGTTTCCGCTCTGTTTTTGTGGGAAGACAGCAAAAACAGGAGCTCTGTGGAGCCCCTGGCACACATGTTGGGTGGGCTTGTTTTCTTCTTGGAGGGTCACAAGTTGGCCGGGCTTGGCACAGAAACTCAGAAGAACAGAGCAAGCATGCTTCTTGTTCCTATTAATCCTTCCAAAGGATAATTTCAAAGACTGCCATGCAGAGATTTAATATTTTAAAAATGCATTCCATTCCTTTATATCATCTCTGTTTGAACTTAAAAGATCCCCAAAGGATGGTGCAGATAATCAAATCCAGCCGCTTAGACTAGTAAGTCAAGCAGGTGAGAGGCTCTTGCCCAACACCAAACTCTTGTCATTCCGTCATCTACCCCACACTTACATCTTGCCTCCATAGTTTGAGAACAGGTCAACTTCAGGACAGGTCAACCACAGTGCAAGTTTGTATGAAATGGCAAGTGCACAGATAAGACTCGGCAGAGCACTCGCCAACTGTTCTGATCTAACTCACTAGATGATTCATGGCTCACAGCTGTGAAGGGTTGCAGACTAGAGTACGGATGCTGAACACATGGTTTCCACCAGCACCAGCAACACTTGCTCCACGGTCACCATCACAGAACCAAAAGTGGTTCGCATTGCAAAGATGAAGAACTACGGAGTTGCCATTTCCCCAGTGTATCTTTGTCCCAGGGTATCTTCTAGCAGCATTGTCAATACATCACTGCAGCAACATCTGGAATAGCATGGGAGGCTTAGGGCGGATTCACATAAATAGCTGAAGTTATAAACAAGATGATGCCAAGGTGGGTCAATTAATTTTTGCTCAGAAGGCCGCCTCTCCTGGTATGCCCCACAGAGGAACTTACGGTCTTCAAATAAAAACACCTTGAAGGTCCCAGGCCACAGAGAGGTTAGGCTGGCCTCAACTAGAGCCAGGGCTTTTTCGGCTGCGGCTCCAACCTGGTGGAACGCTCTGTCACAAGAGACAAGGGCCCTGCAGGACTTGACATCTTTCCGCAGGGCCTGCAAGACAGAGCTGTTCCACCTGGCCTTTGGTCAGGGCGCAGCCTGACTCCCTCCTTTGGCAATCTTTACAAAACTTTAGTTTATGGTTGCCATCAATTTTGATTTTAATTATTTTTTATAATGTTTTATAATGTTGTACTGTTTTAGTGTTGTTAGCCGCCCTGAGCCCGGCTTCGGCTGGGGAGGGCGGGATATAAATAAAATTTATTATTATTATTATTATTATTATTATTATTTGTTCATTGTTACACAGCCCTGTTGTGAAAGACTCAGCTCAGTCTTTACTCAAAAGCAAGCTGCGAGAATGAATAAGATTGCAGATTTCCAAGGGGCTTATGACTTAGCAGGCTGAGTCCATATAACTATGACATTGCAGGACATTCAAGCAGCCCCCTTTGCTGCTGCTTTTTTAAACAATATCACCTTGTAGTGGCTTCTCCATTTCAGTTACCACCTTGACTGTTTGTTCAAATGAATTCACTTTTTAACTGAGTTTCCAAGGTGCAAACTCGATAGCCTTTAGTCCAGAATAGCTCGATTGAGCTCAGTGGCTGTGAGCAATTCATGCCACACCAGATTTTCCCCCTGAAACATTTTATTTCAGGGATTGCTCCTACAGGCAGTCCAGACTGCTTTTTGGGGGCCTATTCAATCTCATGCTGCACTTAGCCAATCACACAAATTTGTGGAGGCATTTAAAAACAGCTTCTGCGTGGTATAATTCTATATGCAGCCAGTAGGGCAACAAGGGGTTTAATGTCTGGAATACCTGGATATTTGGTTGTGAGATCTTTTTAAGGCTTAAAAACTTCTCACAACCAGGTAAGCAAACTGTTTTGGTTTTTTTAATACAGAGATGGTTGATTAAAATTTAAGGCAAAAGCACTGCCAATGCATATGTATTTCCTCTACATGTTTATACAGGTGTATGACACCAAACCATAATGTCTGAGTCTGAGGGCAGGACCTGAAAAAGAGAGAATAGATGGTTGCTTTGCCAACTTGTCTACACATGATTCTTTGTTTTGTTCCAGTGTGGCTTCTTTGACAGAGCAAGGCCCCCTCGAGATGACATGGCTGACAGGGTGCAACTGACAAGTGACAAGACTACTGACACATAGGAAGAGGAGAGTCCCCCTGGTCAAGAGCAGAAAAGTACAACAGATTCCACTTACCAGGAACTTTCTTGCTAAGATGTGGTCGTAATCCATACTATGCAGAGTTTTACGCATTCACTACATAAATGACCTTAGAAGAGAAGACAAGAACAATGATCCCTGCCTCAAAAACATAACCAGCTGATGAGCAGCAAAGAGAGAGAGAGAGAGAGAGAGAGAGAGAGAGAGAGAGAGTTTTATTTAAACAAAGGATCACTTGAGTCATTCACACGTGGATGGCATTAGAAGCACTCCTGTAGTCTGGACCATGTGGTGGTGAATCGCCTGCGTTGCTGTATGGCTTAAAGACAAAATGTTCAAACTCTACTGTATCATGGCATAATGTTGTGGTGACTCCCTAAGGATAGGAATTTCTATGAAACTCTGGCTCAGGGAGACAAGCAATATTGCTGGTACTGTGAAAGTACTTCTGACAAGCAAAAGTAGCCTTCTAAAACACTTTCCATAAGCGAGGCACAATTATTTATTTTTCCATCTTTTTGTAGGCTGGGCATCCTAACCAAAATAGGCTCTGAAGTTTTATACTGATGATAACATTACTTTGCATGTAAATAGAGTGGATGTATCCTGCACATTCCATATACCAGTTATAAGAGTCAGAACAGAAGCAAAAGTATATATTATTTTATAGGCTGGAGTGTATGATAAAGAATTGCAGAATCACAGGCCTGGGAAGTGACCCTGAAGATTATAGTTCAACCCTGAACCCTAAGGAACATGACACAGAATCTTCAATTTATTTAATCGCCCCACACAGTGGACATAGCAGACTAAGGTTATCCACTATATCCTGATTGCCAAGCAAAGAGAAGTCTGGCGTCCCATGTTAGAGATACAGAGTGCAATCCTATGCTCACATGAAAGTCTGGAACATACTCCCAACAAAGCCTATATAGGATTGCAACCTAATTGTAGAAAAGACAGTAGTAAATTGTGCATACTCGAGTAATACAATCCAGTTACTGCTAGTAAGGTGAACTAAGAAGGGCAATGGCTCAATGAAAGAGCAGTTGTTTTGCATGCAGAAGGTCCCAGGTTTCATCCTGACATTTGCAGTTAGGGCTGAGAGTGTCCCCTGTCTGAAAATCTGGAGAATTGCTGCTTATCGCAGTAGATGATACTGGGCTCGATGGGCCAATTGTCTGACTGGGCAGCTTCCTGTGATCCTAAGTCCCATACAATAAGGTGAGGCAAAGCAGGAAAAATCAGCTGGCCAACCTGATTTGGGAGAAAACATCCAGTGTAAATTAAACAAAATCAGTTAAGCCTTTGCTGCAAAACAAACCCCATTCACCAAGCCTTCTTAAGGAAAGTTCAGCTTGGGCTCACTAGTGCAAGTGAGCTTCCAACATTCAGCATCTGCTTCCAATTGAAACAACCACTGATGATTCAAAGTGAAGAAGATGTAAAGTGAAACAAAACCTCCCCTAATCCTAGTGTGGCACATCTGTATAACAGATTAAAAATTACCTTTATAAATGTATCCAGATCTAGTTTGAAACCAACGTAAGGGTCATGTCTTTCTTTTTTGCTCCCATAGCTTTCCTAAGGAAGTTCCATACTATTGGATTTTTAGCAAACCATTTGGAGACACTTGGACTTTTAACAACCCAATCCAGCAAGTCTCTTTTTTAACATGAGAGCTGCGGTGCATGTGTAGGGAACTCCTGCACATGGAATGGTTTCCCATTAATTTCAATGGAGAGGGCTAATCTGTGTACATTCCTTTTCATGTGCGGAAACTAGCAGGGTGCCACTGAGAGTAATGGGGACATGGAGGAGCACCATGTACACACCTGGTTTCTGAATTGCAATGATCTTTTTTATTATTATCCACAGCTGACTTTTGTTTTCCTGTTGTCTCTTACAAATTTATCTAGCATTAGTCCTGTTCAGACTAGTTTAGGCCCAGTAATTTCAGCAGGATAATCATTGGACCTAATCCAGGAAGATTTTCAAGGTTTTCCTATAAACATGAGCTTTCATAATAGCCACCAGTCCATAGACTTTGGAATAGCTGGACCAGATTAGCTTCCACTCATATGGTGAACCTTGCTTAAAACTAAATGCACTGTTTTTTTAAAAAAAATCTGCATGAGGTTTTCCTGTACCTTCTATACTCATATCCTTTGAATCCACAAGTAAAATGTTCAATGTAAATGTGCTGGAAAGTACTAACATTGCTCACTTTCTTCCCTTCTCCCTGCCTGGCTTGTTGAATTCACGTTTAGCACCCTATCACCCAGATTCAATCGTTCCCATTATCCTAATTGTTGGCTTGCCAAAACCCAAACTACTTTTGCCAGAGACTGGGAAGAACAAACGGACAATTGGCTCCTGAACCCCTCATCCAATTAACTGTTGAGCTATGTTTTTACAGAGAACCATTCAGGGGGCAGGGATCAGTTCTTGGTTGAAACAAGGCAGGACAGTGAAGATGGGGGCTTCCTCTTGCTACAACCATTTTTACTTCTCTTATGCACTCATAAGATGCAGAAGATGACTGCCTCAGGTATCAAAACCATGCTGCAGATTTCTACACCATCACCAGCTTATTCACATATCCACCCTTGGAAAAGAAGTGAGTTGTATCTCTTTTCTAAATGCTGAATTATTGACTTAAACCCATAGTTTATCCAGAATGGTGGCTTGGCTAAACACCTACACATCAACTACAGATGGATGAAACATCATTAGGAAATGTGGATGATATATATTTTTTCTATGTGCAATACTTTATATTATCTATGTACCTGGCGCATGTTTACACTGGCATTTGTGATTCTCTGAAAACTTTTGAATATATTGATTAACAACCAAATAAAAAAATAACTTCCCTGCTCTGCCTTACTTTCAGGCTTTGTTAGCATGTGTTTAAAATGTTTTCAGTTTAATATGGGTCCTCTGATGCCACAAGATGTACTAACACAACAGAACCGGCCCATTGCTTCCCTATTGCCATGGGAATTTTACAAGGGCTATCCTATGGATTTCTTACATAGGCTGATCCCATTCATTTCAATAGAGAAGGCAGGTCCTTTACACATCCTACAGATCTGCTCCTCTATTTAAATGAATGGAATCAATGCAGTGCAAGAAAGCAACTGGGCATTCATTGAAGCATCCAGAGCATTTGGGATTGAAATGAATTTGTATTTGATTCGATAGGGATCAATATATTAGTAACTCATTTTTCTTTTCTTAAGTTCAAATCACCACATTTCTGCATCAGTTCCATGGGGGGGGGGGAGTCAAAAATATTTGTCAGTGATTAAGTGTGCATTTTTTCCTTATTCACACATTTTTGCAAGTGATATTCCCCATTGCATTGTGCCATGTTATTTTCACAAATGTGCACAGTTTTGTGTCCAATTTGTGTACACTTTCCCCTGATATATGCAATGTAGTAGACATTTTTAATTGGGCAAACTCAATGCAAGATTCAGAGCATTTCCAGAAATGAGAGTTGCATTTCAGTTCAAATGCTGTTTTAGGAAACCTCAGTTAGGAAGATGCACATTAAAAGGCAAACCCAAGCAAAATTTCCCTCACATCCCTAGTTCCTAACCATTAACATTTCTTTGAATGAAGAGCAGTAATGGGAAGCTACAGAAATGGAAACAAGCACATCAGTCACGACTAGCTTGGCTGAAGTCCATTGGCTGCAGCTGCACAGTGTCACAGGAAGGCAAGTGAGAGGCGCATGAGCTGACATTGTTTACTTTCAGATCTCTGGTCCTTGGCATATTACACTCCCTCACCGAAGCCTTGTAGCTTTTCTGCTGTCAAGGGCTGCAGCTTTTTAGCAGTTTCCTTAGATTTGTTGATATAAATCAGAAACTGAAAGCTCAGAAATGCTATGTCTATGTGAAGGTATGGGTATGACCAGGTCTTCATTTGAGGTTGGTTCGCAGACCAAAGTTAATATATCAGAATGCAATCGTAGAAACGTGTGTATCAGTTGACGAGGTTGCGCATGTTTGAGGTTTCCTTTGTCACACATGACTACCAAGGGTCATAACCAAGTAGGTTCTACTCAGAGCAGACCCATTGAAATTATTAGTCTTAAATTTATTACCCACCCTTCACCGCCAGGTCCCAGGGCAAGTTACAACAAAATTAAAACCAGTCAAAACAGATTACAATCACTGGAATAGGGTGGGCCATGGAAACACACATCTCAGGGATGAAAGGAGTGTGTCTTTAGCATTTGCTAAAAGCTGTACAGTGAAGAAGTCAGATGCACTTCTGTGTGTATTCCACAACTTAAGGGCAGCCAAAGAGAATGTTATCTCAGGCACCCCCACCCTCAAGTCTGACAGAGGTGGACCTACCAAGAGAGCCCCATCTGCTGATCTTAACATGCAGGAAGGTCTGTAAGGAAGGACTTGGTCTTTCAGCTGTTAGGGCCAAAGTGTCAGGCTGCTGCCAGCAACTCCCAGCCGGTTGCCCAGGGGTGGACAAAGACAAGGAAATGTTTCTTACTGTCCGCTTTTTATTCAGTATTTACAGAGAGAGGCTATAGAACCCAGCCTCTTGGATATTGGTGTTGTCCCAAGTGAATGTCCACCTCTGTCTCCCCCACTTCCTCATTCGTCAGTCTCATTGTCTCTCCTATGGATGCTGCTAAGTGCCCTCTGTCTTAGAGCTCTTTGCTCTTCTACTTTCAAGGCACGCCGGGTTCTGGGAGATGGAAGGTCTGGAATGCTTTCTTTTAAAAAACAACAACAACAAATTTTTATTAAGATTTTAAAGGTTACAGAAAAAAAAGAATAATAAGGAATAAAAAGAGAACAATCAAAAATGAAAAAAAGAAAAAACAATACACATACAAAAAAGACATCATCAAAAAACCGGAAAAAAATAAGAGAAAAACAAAACAAAAAAACAAGTCAAACCTTTAACTCACTTACTTACATTCACTTATTTCCTTGACTTCCTCACGCCTCCCATTTTTGTATTCTAATTCAACTAGATATTCCAGCAAATCCTTCCACCTTTGTTTTAATCCCAATAATTTATCTTAGCATACTATAATTCCCCTCTTTATATTCTAATTCATATAAATATTTCAACAAATCCTTCATCTTATTTTTATCCTTATATCTTATCTTATTATATTATAATTTTCCATTCCTTCTTTCACCAAATAACCATCCACTTTTACTTTATCCAATCTTAACTCTCATCCAAACCTATATATCTGTACTTATTCTTAAGACGTTTCCCCTAAGGTCAAAAAAGATTCCATTCCATGATTTTCCCATCTCTCATTAAAAAAAAACAAGAAACAAGAAAAAAATTATATTATATACACTTTAAATTCCCAACTTTCTTCCACCAGATCCCCTCCCCGGTTTCGGCCCCCAGCAAAAATCCACCAATCTCGGAAAACCATCAACCCGGAGATCTTAGATCCGAGGCTCTTAAGTCTCTTTCATGTCCCCTCTGCCGGTCTTTTTGATAGTCTTTGGTGTTGAAAACCAGATCTCGGGGGAGCTCCAACCGAACAGTAATCATATTCCTTCCTGCCAAACTTCCATGGTTAAAAATAAGGCCTATAGGACATTCCAAATCTTGTTTCACGCTCCTTTCAAATCCAAAGGCCCCCGAAACGCCAACCTCCACCTGGCCCAGATTTGTAATCCAAAGGTCATCTGATCTCCCCATAAGGTGATCTCTCCATCTTTCATTTTCCAGACCAGGCCAGGCTTCCATCTCCAAAAATTTGCTTCGCCTTGTTGCCATCATGTAAGGCCTCAAATTGTAGTCCACCATTTGCATCTGTAGGGTTACGGCTCCCCCTTTCTTCACTTTCACAACATGATTCTCCTTCTCAGATTTTCCAATTTGTTCAGTTGAAAGAGGTTCCTGTGCCGAGTTCTTATCGAATTCTTTACTAATTCCCACTTTTGATCCCAAAATTACAACATTAGTAGTCATAACATTTATCTGGTCTTGCAGCTTTCCCAAGAGATAAAATGTCCTGTTCAGTTCACACTCAATTTTCTTCCCAACCGCCATCCTTAAACAGTCCAAGGTCAAAAACTAATTTCTCAAGGCTTTTATCTTTAAAGGCAATTTCCCAGCTGCTCCTTACGACAATATCCCAAAGCTCCTTCTAGAGGGATTCAAGATCCTTTTCACTCCTTCCAGCACAGACCCAAAGGTCCCATACGTTAAGTTGTAACAGTCCTTCCTTCGTTTTAAACGTAAGCTTGTAACAAAGACAGACAGTAGAAACAAAGTCTTTCTTTTGTATCTTGACAGCTAACTTGACAGCTGTCAAATTTATCACCGTCAGCGGGCTCTCACAGACCACTCAAGGGTTTAGGGAAGTGGCACTTCAAATCCCAAATTTTAACCTTCACCTGCAGGCTCCCCTGCTTCCCAAAAAATATTGATGGTAATTTCAATCAGTAGAATTTAAATCCTTTACATAAAACTCTCCACGACCTTAGTTAACAGGTTCTTTGCTTCAGTTAATTTACAGAAAGGGGAGGCGGACTTCCTGTTTGGACCTTCCCCGATCGGTGCCAATTTAAAAATACTTTAAAAATCCAATTTCCGTTCTACTCACAGGTTGTTGTTTGAAATCCAATTGTCCACAAGAAAAAGTCAGCCCTCTCCGGCAACGGCTACGCGGCTTCACTCCGTAAAAATAATGGTCGATTCAAAACACCGCGCCACTCACCACACGTCACTTCGGAACCCCCGAAAAGGGGTTTCCCTATGGGTAGGGGGGGCGCTCCTGGTGTCAGCCGAATCCCATGTTCCCAGGCTTCATCCGCCTGGGATTTCTGAAGGGTCTCCGCCTTCGCCGCCGCGGCACGACCCGAATTCCACGGAGCAGGTTCCTCTCAGTCAGAGGAACGCCGCCATTGCCGATGGCGCTAACCCGGAAGTCCAATGCTTTCTAAAGACACTGTGTCCATCAGCTGTCATGCCCCTGGTGCTTCCTCCTCTTCCTCTCCCATTATTTCCCAAGTTTTCCCCTCATCTGCCTCTGAGCTGTGACCTCCCTCAAACCCCTGTTGTAAATCTAAACCATCTTCCTCTTCCTGCTCACTGAAAGGGTCAAGCTGAGGAGGTGGTCTCCACCATTTGTTTCTGTGTTCAGTTCAAATGAGCAGCCAAATTAATGGGTCCACTCTCAGCAGAATCAACATTGGATCCAACCTGTTGTGAAGGCCAGCAGAAGGGAGTAAGCAGGGGAAGGTTAAAAGCAGTGTAGGTCAGAGGATAGTGGAGGCTGTATCTGAGTGGCACCACAGAGCACTTAGGGACTCCCTTCTTTGACTTATGCAGCCTTATACAGATCCTGTTTCACCTCTGTCAATCCAAAAATTCCTCCAAGGCTCAAGATTCAGGCTTTGTTCAAATCCAATTCTCACAAAAATGGTGCCCCAACACCTCTGGAATCTGTTGAGAAGGCTATCCCACCTCAGGATCTGGATGCATACAAATGAAGGTGTATAACGCCAGAGCTAGCAAGTCGTAAGCTTTACAAACCGTTTACTCATTCATTTTCTTGCAACTGCCGTTGCCAGATACACCAGCATCTGGGAACCGCTATAAAGCTTGTCTTCAAACTCAACGATCAACAGGACAACAGAGAGTCCTAAACAGACGGTCGTAGCAAGCTTTCTTTTCTGCAAAAAAAGAAAAAGAAAAAATTGCTTGACATACTGCCTCAAGATATTGTTTATGAGCGAGTTCTTTATTTATGCTTGCTGGCAAACATCCATGTTGTAATGCAGTCTGAAGTTAGTGCCTCTTGACAATATAAAGTCTTGACTTTAGCTTATGCCGGCGCCATGATGTGACACAGCAGGAATGTTTTTAATATCTAAGGACTGGTGCTTGTTTTGACTGACTTCGTATTGTATTGCAGAGACATCGCTGTTCTGTGTTGCTGCCCTACTCTGTGTGTGTGTGTGTGCATGCCTGAGTGCAAGCACGAAAAAGAGATGCTGATTCAGAGAAAGAATTTAGGTAGGGATCAAGTTCAACACTCAATTCACCCCACTGTATTCCATAGGAAATAACTACCCTACACATTATCAGAGTATTACACTCATAGTCTGTCTCCCAGCCCCCATTCAAACAAGGATATATCAATGCAGTGTTGCTTTGCCAGAAAGACTCTTCTCCCGATTTATCAGAAAACTGATAAATCTATTGGAGATTATTATAATAATTCAGAGTTTCCTTTTTTACTAATTAGCTTTCACCCCACTGAAATTATAGTTAAACCTAAACAATGCTGGTTTACCCAGTAAGCAAGGTCAGCACATGCTTAGGGCACCAGCAAAGTTGGGGCACACACAGAAAAATGAGAAACATGTTTTTGAAAGAATTTTGTAATCCAAAAATTTAGAAAGCTGCTATTTTAATTTCAGCATATGTGTAAGTTTTGTGTCAATAAAAAAAAAAAACTTATTTTACTGTTTAGTATTTTTTTATTTTATATATGCAGGGGGGAGGGGCACCATAACCTTTTTTCAGAGTTTATGGCCTCTAAAGGTCTTAATGCAGCCCTGAACCCGAGGCATCATTGACTTTAAAGAGGATTTAGAACAGCACAAAAGGCAGGCATGAGTTACAGATATTTGGTAGTGATGTGTTTGAAGAATAAGATCTGGGAAGTTGAAATAACATAAGGGTAGTAACTGCATATCACTTCCACTTTTAAGCACCAAATACTTGCCTGGAACAGACTTTTTAATTTCTGGATGCATCATTATTACCCCAAAAGATCGTTACTGATGATTTCTCAGCCTGTTGTAACAAGTAATTTAAAAAGTGACTGTTTTTGTTTTTAAACTGTTATTACTGATGTAATATAGCAAACAAACTTAATGAACTAGGTGTATTATTAACAGGCATCGAGACTGGAATTGGACATCATTCTTTAACCTTCTGGAAGGTCTGTTTATTCCATTAACATCAGCCTGAAACCAGCTAAACTTGTATTTCAATGCAAACATTAAGAAATTTCAGTGCCATCAGATAATTGTTTCCCAAGCTGTTGTGTAAAGCCTGCCAGGTGGGTGGGAGCCATTAATATTCAATAAACCTCCTTTCCACTTCAGATCCATGGGTCCTATCGGGACCTGCCATGCACTCCTATTAAAGGACATTATTTTTTCAGGAAGTTGGTATCACATATGGAGCTTCGCTACGAAGTCCTCTTCAGGAACAGAAATAACTGCACTTTTGAAATTGTTTTTGGTTAGCCAGTATGTTATACTTGTTTCCTACGGTTGGATAAATGGCTGCAATGCTCCAGCAAAGGGCTTAGAGAAAATACAGTGGGGTCAAATAAGTACTTCAATTTCAAGAACAGGGAGGTATATGCATGAGGAGAGAATCAGTCATTATATAGGTCATGAATGGGAAACCAATGGCTCTCCATAATGTTTTCGGCTACAACTCCCATCAACCGTTGCCAGCATAGCCAGGGGTCAAGGATCTTGAGAAATGGAAACCCAACAACTTTAAATAATGATTTTATTATTTAGATAATAAAATTGACTGGGTTGCCCCAGCCACTCTGGGCAGCTTCCAGCAAAATATAAAAACACAATAAAACACCAAACATTTTTTTTTAAAAAAACTTCCCTATATAGAGCTGCCTTCAGATATCTTCTAAAATAATAATTTTATTACTGATATTTATATTATCTAGAGGGCCACAGGTTCCCTATTCCTCATGCAAGTAAACCTGTGGGATCAGGTCCTGCAATAGACTGCACAACCAATCTGGCATGCTGCCACCAATTCCCCGGGGGGGGGGCGGGGGCACTATAGAATCATAGAATTGTAGAGTTGGAAGAGACCACAAGGGTAATCTAATCCAACCCCCCTGCAATGCAAGAATCATTTGCCCAGTCCTCAAGCAGTCATCACCCCAGCCATCTGCAAGGTCTACGCCATTCATATCAATTGAGGTAGAAGTCCTCTCTGTGTGTACTCATCTACATACTCTGCGTGTACTCATCTACATATGCTGATTTGTCCTCTCCATTGAAAGAACCATGCCTTGATAGTTGTTTGGATGCTGTGGATGTTAAACAACTGCCCAAATGAGTAAATCTACAAGGTACAAGCCTTGCACTGATAGGCCAGAGTGGCTCAAGTAACACTCCCGGACTTCTGTAAGAGGTTCCGGTTCCGGCTGCTCATTTTTCTGAAGAATAGAGATCAGGCACTGCGGCCCAAGATCTGGATATGAAGGCAGGGGGCTGGGCAGGAAGTATTTAAGCCGAAGCTGGGTGTGCTGGTCCTGTGGGTTACCCGAGAGGCGAGGTCCAAGTCCAGTCCGTGGTCAAAGGTGCAACATGGAGGCAGTCCGTAGTAGCTGAAGCTGGGTGCAGGGCAGGGAGTTGGGTGAAGTCAGGAACAGGCATGCAAGCAGGGAGCCAGGGCGGGTCAGGAGCTCAGGCAGGAACTAGCAACCAACAATGTCGCTCCCGCAACTTGGGACTGGGGCTGGCCGGCTTTTATCTGCCCCGAGCCATAGGGCGGCCCCGATCCTCTGGTGACTTGCCTCTCCTGGCCTGGAGGCGAGCACTCCTCCTGCAGGAACTTAGTTCCCTCCGCCTCTCTGCCCTGAGCCTCTGCAGCTCAGGAGAGGTTGGAGGGTTACCGGACCCAGAGGCAACCTCAGCTTCCTCTGACGGGGCTGAGAGTAGAGCACCTGCAGGCAATGGGTCCTCCATCACTTCAGGAGCCGAAGCAGACTCAGCTGGTGCCTGCACCTGAGGCACAGGTGAGGACCCTTCAGGCTCATGCCCCAGCCCCAGCTCAGCTGGTTCTGGAGGCGGGGAATCCTGTGCAGCTGGGATTCCTCAGGTTCAGCATCCAAGTCCGAATCCCAGGCCATCATACTGGGTAGCTTTCTATCTCCAAGGGATACTATAGTTGTAACTGCATCAGGGCCACTGGCAGAGGGGGGTACAAGGAATTCAAAAGTACCAGGCCCAATGCTAGCAGGGGCTCCAGGCACTTGGCATTTTTAAAAAGGAAGTGAATCAGAGACATCTAATGAAAGTTATAAAACAATATGTGAGATATCACTAAGGCTTTGGCACTCCGTGGGCAGCACCATTGCTAAGCAGGGACATACCTAGGAGTTGGTTGAGTCTGCCCAACCACCTCTCGACCCTGGTTTGGGGTGTCTAGAAGCCAGCCCACCCACCCACCCACTCTCCTTGCCAAGGGCTCAAGGGACACCAATACCAAGGGTGCAAGGGAGCCTAGGTAGGCCTCTGTTGCTAAGGTCACTTAATCACTGTTGCTAAGCAATCAGAGGAAGGAATGTTGACCACCCCACCTGAGACTCAGGAGAGGCCCTTTGCAAAGCAGCAGGAGAAGCTAAATGGAGGAGATCATGGCGGTAAGTTTGCTTGTGTCCCCATTATTTCATTTACACAATGTGCTGCCTTTAAAGAATAAAATGAAACTGGCTGGGTTTGGTAGGTTTTACTGAAAAGTAACTCACTTTGAAAATAAATGAGGGTTTTCCTCAGAAAAAAATGGAATATTACAGTCCCCCACCCAGCCACTACTGGTCTGTTTGTCTTAACTGGGATGCTATTTGTTAATATGCAGTAACCATAAAGCAAAAATATTAAATACAAAATGTCTCCACAAATGCAGCCACAAAATATCTGGGCATCTCAAAGCTGCTGCAAGTTAAAATGACTATTGACTGTGTTTGAACACAATAATTTCTCTTTGTTTATCAAGGTTGACAAAGTGTTTCAAATATATATTTCTGAGAGTTGTGAAACTGCACATATTCGTAGCTTATTGTATATTTGTTTCTTGATTTTCCTCCCAGAGCTCAAGGTTGTGTATATTGTTACTGTATCTCGATTCCCCCATTTTGTCTTCACAACAGCCCTGTGGGTTGGTAGTTCAGACACCAAAGCTGTGAAACTGAACATGCTTTTTTGCTTGTTGTTATTTATCAGCATTGGAAAACCTTTTGTTTCTTTCTTTGGGTATTTTGCTGTAAATATCAGGACTATGAAACATTGCAAGTAAAGCAAGGAGGCGGCTCTTCTGGCTTACCTTACATGATCTGTGAATGGCATTACAGTACTGTACATGAGAATATAAGAAAACTTTGGTGGACCAGGTCAATGGCCCATTTAGCCAAGCTTCCTGTTTTCACCTGAGAAGCCTGTTAGCAATAACACCCTCCCCTCCTGTACTTTCTAGCAACTGGTTTTCAGAAGTATACCTCCTCTGATCGTGGGAGCAGAGCACAGGCTTCGTGGCTTATAGCCTCTGATAAGCTTTTCCTCCACAAATTTGTCTAATCCTCCTTTAAAGACATCCAAGTTGGACTGAAACAGACCCCTCTATGAAACACTGGATATCTGCTGCCTGCCAGGCATTGAGTTAGATGAACCAACGATCTAGGTCAGTACTAGGCAGCTTCTTATGTTCCTGGTATTTGTTCAAAAGGAGCTCCCAAATAATTGTTTTAAGAACACAAGAAGAGCCTGCTGGATCAGGCCAGCGGCTCATTTAGTCCAGCATCCTTGTTCTCATAGAGGCCAGCCAAATGTCTGTGGGAAGCACAAGATTTAGTACAATGCTGCTAAAAGGCCACTCAGTTCCATAATACATGGTAGCAGCCTGTTGATGGTGGCTTCCCCCTAACACACACACACCTGAACCAAAAGGGATCATAAATGAACCCAAGTTGGAAAAAGTTAAATGCTTCCATACAAAATGACACAGTTCCCATCTTAAGATGAGAATGTAAGTGCACGGAAGCCTCTGAACCCACAAGAACTCTCTACATAAGAGTGATGTTCTTGATAGATGGCTACTTCCTTCCCATCAATGGAAATTGACAGCTGCAGCTATAACCTTTTCAGCACACTTCTTTCAATGGGAAACAGGGGACCTTCTCTCTCTCTCTCTCTCTCTCTCTCTCTCTCTCTCTCTCTCTTTCTCTCTCTTACGGAGCTATTCAAGATTAGGAGGCCTTGTGGGCAAAATGGGGCAGTGGCTTGAGGAGCATTCTTTTGGGGGGATCACACATGCGGAGAAAAGGGGGGAACCATCTACTTCTCTACTCTGATGTTGATCGGCACCTGCCGAAACCTTTTTCCATGCTTTTATTATTT
This sequence comes from Podarcis cretensis, assembly GCF_951804945.1. Classification (NCBI taxonomy): domain Eukaryota; kingdom Metazoa; phylum Chordata; class Lepidosauria; order Squamata; family Lacertidae; genus Podarcis; species Podarcis cretensis. Next base: position 25,932,163 of record NC_137181.1, read on the forward strand.
TTAAGGAGAATGATCTTGTAATAAGGGGGTGGGGGGCTGAAGGGTTACATCTGGAGAGAGTTAAATGCTGTGGCTTTGAGACAGCTGGAATGCTGGCAACACGGAAGCTCCTTGTATACAGTGATGTTGTTTTCTTCAGGGAGATTGCAGAAAGGAGCTGCTTCGTTTCAGTGAAGCCAGATCTCGTGGAAATTCCATTGGCGAGTATGTGAGAGCGTGTCAGAATACAAATCTGCTTTCTTTGGTCCCCTGGTGCATCTTCTTTGAGTTCCAGTTCTGCCACGTGCCACTGCTACGTTGCCCATGAATAACAGATGTGAGGGTGGGGGTGGAGATATGGAATTAAAGAATCCAACTGATTTTAATTAGGCTGAAATAATAAACTATCATCCTCCGAATCAAGAATGATGGATACACTCATGCTGCGTGGAGAAAGTTGTCTTCAGCCTGCTTGAAGGAGCCATGTTAGAATGGTCTCCTTACCCTCCCCAAAAAACAATCACCTTTCCTACATACCTAAGGAATCCCAATAATCGTGTGTGTGTGTGTGTGTGTGTGTGTGTGTGATCATTTTCCTCCAAGGAGCTCAAGGGTATACAGGGTTCTCCTCTCTGTTGCGATCTCGGGTGGCGGTATCAGGCCTTGGGCGGAATCCTTTAGTCCATCTTCCTCTTTGCGGCGGCGATACCAGGGTTCCCCGTTAAAGGGGTTTTTGAAGGGAGGCTTTGGCCGTACGCTGAAAGGTCATCATTGCTCTCCCCTGCGGCGGCGTAACAGGGGCGGCTATCTCTGCTTGAACATATGTTCTCCAGAGCCGGCCCATCCCCCCCCCACACACACTGGATAACCCTGATGCTCCCTAGGTCCCCGGCTGGGGGCTGGGGAGGGAGAACGCCCAATGCCTGAGCCAAGGTCTACCCACATTTGAAATTTAATAAAGTTGTGGCCAATTTAATCCCATAGCACGTTGTCTAGAGTTGTTATTCCACATGACGGGGGGGACCACTCGGGATCTGGGGACTCCGCCTGTCCACGCAATGACCGCTCCCCACTTAAAACGGGGGGCGCCCTTTGCGTGGACGCGTGCAGCCCTGGATCTGGAGTGGCCCCATCAGCATAGGCTTTGCCTTCCCTCAGGTGGGATACCTGGAGGTCCCCGCCTACCCCAGTGAGTTGTCCAATCCCACCTGGGGGAAGCGTTGCCAGGGAAACCAGGCCAGGTAGGGGGAAGGATTACCTGCCCACACAATAGAGGGTGGATCTTACCTGGTAATCCTCACTTGGCTCCAGAGCTTCTCCCACCCTACCCACCCTCAGTTAATGTCTTCTTTTGCAGGTTAACTTTTCTTCATAGGTTTTGCAGGTTAACCTTTCTCCACAGGTATGCGGGCGCTGCTACGATAAGGTCGCTGTTAAAGGGCCGGAAAGGAATTTCCCTGCATTGGCAGGTTTCGCCTTTCCTGTAGCAAAACGTCACAACTTTGGCGGTATCAGGCCTTGGGCGGAATCCTTTAGTCCATCTTCCTCTTTGCGGTGGCGATACCAGGGTTCCCCGTTAAAGGGGTTTTTGAAGGGAGGCTTTGGCCGTACGCCGAAAGGTCGTCATTGCTCTCCCCTGCGGCGGCGTAACGGGGGCGGCTATCTCTGCTTGAACATATGTTCTCCAGAGCCGGCCCATCCCCCCCACACACACACTGGATAACCCTGATGCTCCCTAGGTCCCCGGCTGGGGACAGGGGAGGGAGAACGCCCAATGCCTGAGCCAAGGTCTACCCACATTTGAAATTTAATAAAGTTGTGGCCAATTTAATCCCATAGCACGTTGTCTAGAGTCGTTATTCCACATGACGGGGGGGACCACTCGGGATCTGGGGACTCCGCCTGTCCACGCAAAACAATCACCTTTCCTACATACCTAAGGAATCCCAATAATCGTGTGTGTGTGTGTGTGTGTGTGTGTGTGTGTGATCATTTTCCTCCAAGGAGCTCAAGGGTATACAGGGTTCTCCTCTCTGCATTTTATCCTCACAACAACCCTGTGAGGTAGATTGGGTTTTTGAAATACAATGACTGGCCCAAAGTCACCTCATGTGGGGTTTTGAACTCTGGTCTCCCAGCTCCTAGTCCAACACTCTAACCATTACACTGAACTGCGTAGTAACAGCAGCTGTCTATGGAGGGCATGCATGTGGCGGTGTCTTGCCAGTGGTGGTGCTGTGCTCATTGGGAAGGAAATGAAGCAACAGCATGGTGTGAGGGACTGTGGGGTGTTTGCAGCCCAGTAAGTGCAAATGCCTGTGGGCTGCTACCCTGAAGCTCCCCCAACTTCACTGTTGCTGCCTCCCCATATCCCAGCCCCATTCTGATTAGCACAGCACCACTGTCAGAGGCATGACACTGTCTCCTCCTCCCCCTCCACACAAAAAAACCTAAGAGAAAAAATCTTAACTGGGGAGGGGGAAATCCCAAAATGTTCCAGTGAGGACTGAGCATGCAAAGTGGGCAATGACTGCTGAGCATCTGTTCCAGAGGAGCAAAAAACTAAAGATGGGGCAAACTGAATGGAGTATCCTAGAAAAGGGCGTGCCTGGCAAGAACCTTGAATGGGAACAGTCCACACTGTAATGTTTTGTTCCCTGGGTGTGGGTCTTTACATGGCTCAAATGGCAAAAACATCCTGTACAAAAAAGGACTTCCATGTTTATCTCTGACTATAAGATGCTGAAAATGTGTGACGGGAGAAGGGGGTTGCTTTGATTAGGAATGAAAGAGGTAGTTCACATTTAAGCTAATTCACACTATACAAAGCAGTAGACAAATTGAAATACAAATACACACTTCTCAGCATTCTTCAAATGCAGTTCTCCTGCAAAGTACTGTGGACGTACAGAAATGCACATACTAGTGCCAAGTTTGTGCACATATGCATATATTAGTGAAAATGGCAAACAAAAGTGCCTTAGGATAGGGCAAGCTGCATACCAAAATGTGTGTATCAGGATAAATTTGCACTAAAATGCTAGTAGATTTTTATGAAACAGTTGTAGAAATGTAGAAAACTGGAAAAAAAGATTAGGCAAATGAGAAACTGAGAGAACTGAAAGTGACAGTATTCTCCATTCCTAACTGTGATGCCCTGCTTATATGCCCCCTTAGACATCTGGATGGCTGGTGTTGGAAACAAGACAATGGACTAGATAAACCCTTGATCTGTTACAGCAAGGAGCATCTCGATCAGGCTCACCATCCTCTCTCCACCACTCAGAAATCTGGAAACATTAATAACTAGCAAAACCAAAGGAGAAAAGCAACCCCAAAAGTGACCTAAATTGAAAATCACATTTTGGAGACGGAGTGGACGCACAGAGGCCGCCTGCGTGATAACCATCGTCTCAGGAACACACAAACTCGCAAAACATTAAAGCCCTGGCAAGTGTTTTAAGTGGTCTGCTCAATAAATGTGAACATTCTGGCCCACAATTATTTCCATAGGAAAATATTATTTGGCCAGAGGGAGGCGGTGGGGGAAACAGCCCTCGGGGATAAATATTGTTGGGTTGGAACAGGCCAGAAGGTAATCAGATATTTTATCAGGAGACAAGAAGATGGCAAAAGTTCACCCTCCCAGATGCTTGTAGGAAAGGGACTGTGCTTGCTAAATAATCCCAAATGGCTCCAGCAAGCCACATTCCATAGGGTGGGAGTGGGGAACCTCAGGCCTGGGGAGCAAATGCTGCCCCCCAGGCCTCTCTGTCTGGACTTCAGGACTCCCCTGGGCCATACCGCTCACCAGCTCTGCTCAGTCTCCTCTCCCGGGTCTTTGGCTGGCTGAGGTGTGTCCCTGAACTCTAATAAAGCCTCTTGCTTGCGTGGATGGGAGACAGATCTACAAGTATAAACAATTTTCAGAAGCTAGGCTTCCATTCCCCATCCACTGCTGGAATGCAGCCCCCAGAAGGTTGCTCACTAGGGAATGTGGCTATTGGGCTGTAGAAAAAGCTCTCCATCCCTGCCCTAGAGGAATATGGAAACCCTTGAACCTCAAATTTATTTATTTATTTAGGTTTTTTGAAATAGAAGCATACAGGTTCTGCGTGGAATTCTTTGCATGCAGGTCAACAAAGAGGCCTCATCCTCAATGCAGGGTGCAGCTGAGTTTATCTGAGATAAACAAAGCTTCCCATGGAGGCCACATCATCCAGAAGCAAAAGATTGCTTGCTCTAAGGCCATAGCCTGAAATGCATTTTCCTGCTGCTCTGCTGGCATTATCCCTGATGGTGCAGATAGGAAGATGGAAACCCTTGTGCATTTTTTTTCCCAGAGGCAGTGTTAGTAAATTTCAAAAATCCCACTTGTGGAGAAATCCGTGACTTGGAGCATGGGAGGCAGATTGAGAGTATATGGGTGAAAATTGTAGGAGGGGGGAACAACAGTAACCTTACTGTGGGTGTCTGCTATAGACCCCCAAGCCAGACTGAAGACTTGGATGATGCCTTCCTAGAGCACATTGTTGTTGTTTAGGTGTTTAGTCATGTCTGACTCTTTGTGACCCCATAGACCAGAGCACGCCAGGCACTCCTGTCTTCCACTGCCTCCCGCAGTTTGGTCAAACTCATGCTGGTAGCTTTGAGAACACTATCCAACCATCTCGTCCTCTGTCGTCCCCTTCTCCTTGTGCCCTCCATCTTTCCCAACATCAGGGTCTTTTCCAGGGAGTCTTCTCTTCTCATGAAGTGGCCAAAGTATTGGAGCCTCAGCTTCAGGATCTGTCCTTCCAGTGAGCACTCAGGGCTGATTTCCTTCACAATGGATAAGTTTGATCTTCTTGCAGTCCATGGGACTCTTAAGAGTCTCCTCCAGCACCATAATTCAAAAGCATCAATTCTTCGGCGATCAGCCTTCTTTATGGTCCAGCTCTCACTTCCATACATCACTACTGGGAAAACCATAGCTTTAACTATACGGACCTTTGTTGGCAAGGTGATGTCTTTGCTTTTATAATGCTGTTACCCTGATATCTGTTGAAACTCTGCCAAGAATGTAAGGTCCAACAAATTCCTCAGTTGCCTCGCTGACTATTTCATTTCCCAGAATTTGGAAGAAGCAACAAGGGGGTCATTTCTCTTGGACATGGTCCTCACTAATGAGAGGAACTGATTGACGAAGTGAAAGTACTGGGAACCTTGGGAGGAAGCAATTTCGCTCTCTTGGATTTCATTATACAGAGGCAAGGGGAAGCTGAGCGTAGTCAGACATGCACACTGGACTTTAAGAAGCCCAATTTCAAAAAAAGTTTAAGGAACTACTGGGTGAGATCCCATGGTCAGAAATACTCAAAGAGAAGGGATGGGGGCTTCTTAAAACTGAAATATTGAAGGCACAAAGACAGGCATTCCCAATAAGAAAGTAAAGTGGGAAGCACCTAAAAACACTGGTGTGGTTACACCTTACAGATGAGTGGAGATGTAAAAAAAGTCATGTATAAGAAACGGAAGTATATACACAAGCAGCCAACACTTGCAAGGAGAAGGGTTCCCTTGCAGCTCTACAGTTCTATGATTCTTTGTTAGTCTGCCGTATATCTGCACCATATATCTTGCTGTGTTGTATATCTCTCTGATCATAGCTGTACCCAGGAAGAAGGCTCTACTCAGAAGGAGGGAAAAGACCCAGCTTCTACCAATTACCCATCAGAGTAGCAGGTAGAAGAGGAGCTGCTTTAGCCTCACAGTCTCATGTGGACTTTTATTGGGGCTGGATCTATACAGGTTTTTAAAAAAATGCTACAGAAAAAAACACACTATAAAAGCTCTTAATGGAAAATCCAATTGGCTCTACAGTGCCATCTGGTATCACATATTATAACGCAGTTATAATGATATAATTGATGAGTGTAGATGAGTCTCAGGTTAACAGCATTCCTCCAACAGCCATTAAAAGGTGGGGTATGTATGTATGTATGTATGTATGTATGTGTAAATAAATAAATAACATTGTTATTTTTAAAAACAATACTTTGAGTTCCAGACCAGGGTGGCACAGACATGCCTTTCCAGGTTCAGCCTCAAGGCATGCATGCTGATATAGATTGCCAAAGTCCTCATCCACCTGTGTCAACGTACTGGGCTTCAACCATTGCCTGTTGAAGTCTGGCTATTGTTCTTCCCCAAATCTGCAAAGGCTGGCTCCGTCATCTGTTCATCAAAATCCACCTTTTCCAGAGTTGGGCAGAATCCCTATTCCGTAACTGAACCATCCATAGATCCTGGCTGATGTCCTGAAGTAGCTGGAAAGCTGCATTAGGATAGCCAAAGATTCATCCTGGCCTGGAAAGACAGGAAGCAGTCTGGAAAGGAGAACTTGTATGGGGTTTGGCTTTATCTTTGCATGGTGATCCAAATAATTAAACTCTGCTGCCTCTTCAGTGTTTCCGAGTTCAGCAGGACACAGCGCAGCAGGAGAAATCAATGATTTCAAGACAGTATGGTAGATAGCTGCTTTTTCTAACCATTTTATTTATATAATAATAATAATAATTTTTTATTTACACCCTGCCCTTCCCAGTTCAAAAACCGGGCTCAGGGCGGCTAACAACAAATTTAAAACACTTAATTATAAAAGCAGCATAAAAGACAGTATAAAAACATGAATAACAATAAAATTTAAAAATAAATTTAGGGGAAATAAGCATTAGACAATCCCCAGGGCTAGCTGGCTGAATTGGTCCTACTTGGGCCAGCGAGGAGGCCGGGGGAGAATTAGCTGTGGGGTTTCAGAGCGGGTGATCTTCATAAATGCGGAGGGGGAGGGAAGAGAAGGGAAATAAAAGATCAGGCTGAATTCAAATTAAAGGCCAGGCGGAATAGCTCTGCCTTACAGGCCCAACAGAAGGAGGTTAAATCCTGAAGGGCCCTAGTCTCATGGGACAGAGCATTCAACCAGGTCAGAGCCATCACTGAAAGGGTCGGAGCCATCACTGGTGGAGGATAGTCTGACTTCCTTAGGGCCCGGGACCTCTAAACTATGGTTATTCATGGACCTTAAGGTCCTCTGCGGGGCATACCACGAGAGGCGGTCCCGTAGATACGAGGGCCCTAAGCCACAAAGGGCTTTAAAGGTCAAGACCAGCACCTTGAACCTGACCCTATACTGCACCGGGAGCCAGTGCAACTGGTAAAGCACTGGGTGAATATGCTCCCATGGCAGGGACCCCATGAGGAGCCTCGCTGCAGCATTCTGCACCCGCTGGAATTTGTGGGACAGTTTCAAGGGCAGCCCCGCGTAGAGCAAATTACAGTAGTCAAGCCTGGAGGTGACCATCGCATGGATCACTGTGACCAGATCGGGGCGGGAAAGGTAAGGGACCAACTGCTTAATGCGGCAAAGATGGAAAAATGTCGCCTCAGCTGTTGCTGTAACCTGCTGTAACCTCAGCTGTTGCTGTAACCATTATATCATCTATGACGACAACATGGCAGTAGACCCTAATGGAATTCATACATAATCATCTTTGATGATGTAAAAAGAGAATAGCTTCAGAGAATATATTGTTGCATTTTGTGTGTGTGTGTGTGTGTGTGTGCGCGCACACACACACACGTGCAGATATTTTTCTTACCACCTGTGATTCCTACTACTAGTATGATAGTAACAAGATGGGGTATGAGTTAGGGATAGGGAGAAATTTGATCCAGTTCACATTTAAAGGAGAACTTAACCTATCTCACACTTTCTGAAAAAAGATGCACAATGAGGGCTGTCCTTCAAAACTCACCCATCTGAATCTTTCAATGCAGTTCTCCAGCCAATACGTGCAAAACTCTGTGTATACTGGGGTAAAGTATGCATAGAAGTGCATATGTTAGCGAAAATAAGATGCAAAATGCATTATATTAATGAAAATGTATTTGCAAAAAAGTGTATATTAGGGAAGCAGTGCGCTAAAATGTTTATGAATTTTCAGGAGATCTTCTTAAATAAAAAAAATCATGATATGATATGCAAATGGCTTGGGGGGTATTGGTTTGCTTTTGTTCTTTTTTATTATGTATTTTGTGTGCTCATTTTGCATTTTTATGTTATGAACCACCCTGTGATCTTCAGGTGAAGGGCAGTATAGAAATTAAATAAATAATAATAATAATAAATTTATTACATTAAGCAAAAGTGCTTTCAACGTCCATATATTAAATCAAAAAAATGTGTAGGAAAGTGGCATATATTAGGATAAATGTGCTTGAAAATGCATATTAATATTTGTACACTGGTGCTTTTTTAAAAAAAAAATCAAACTAATTCAGAAACGGAGTGATCTGAAGAAAAAGTTGGGAAAATGAGTAGACAAGAAAGCATTAATTGATTGATTTGACTATCCTTGTTTTGTGCCTATTCATTTCCTGTGAGGCCAGCAAATCTCTAGAAGGAGCACAGTAAGCATCCAATACAGATTAGTATCCGCAGCAATGCACAAGGGAAGACCCCGACTCCCCCATGGAGGAATCTATTTTCACAGCAGAATGGAGTGACTTTGTGGGATGGTTTCCTGTTGAGTTCATAGTCTGTGCAGGGTGTTGGGGCACTGAACGTGCCTGCAAGGAAGTTAGCTCTGCAGCTTTGCTTTTAGTTTTGACCATAAATGTCTCTCCAAACCTGGACAAAAGTAAAAGAAAAAAATGTGTCATGAAAAATGAGGGAAGATAAGATTTTTTTTTAAAAAAATTATTTATTTCCAAAAGATGGGAGAAATACTCCCTCCTGCAAAGTGTCAGCAGTGGGACATCTGCATTATGTTGGTTTCTTGCAACAATCTATTCTGTCTAACATCCGTGTGAGACAATTAAAGGTAATAAATCATAAAGCCTTTCTTGGTTTTAAAGATCCCAGATGCTCTGAAAGACATTAAAATCTAGATGTCTCATCCCACCTTAGATTTTGTGTCAGCACTTGGCAGATTTAAGTTTGAAAAGATAGCAGAGGTCCTTCAAATGCCAACAGAGCAGGTTTTCTCAGATTAGTCATAATAGCAGTGGAAATGTGTTTGGGGGGGGGGCAGTTGAAGGATAGGCATGTATATAACATTTATGGTACTCTTGACTGATGAACTCTTTTATGCATACATTTGCCTAATAAAGAAATCCTATTTTTTTTCCAAAAATCAAATCATAAATTGCAAGATAGCTGTGTAGAAAAGGCTTAAGGAAAGTCAGAATTGCTGGTTAATGTTTATTCATTCCTTCTCTAGGACATGTTTCATAAAAGACTTCATCTGTACTGGAAGCAGCTTGCAGTAAAATATCACACACAGTCTCACATACCCAAATAAAGTGCATTTTAATGTTATGAAAGGCAAATGAACGATTAAATGTTTCTGCACTTCCTGTATGCATTCTATAAATACCCTTGTAGAATCACAGAATTGCAGAGTTGGAAGGGATCCTGAGGGTCATTTAATCCAGTCCTCAGCAATGCAGGGATCTCAATTAAAGCATTCGTGACAAATCCAACCACCACTTTAAAGTCTCCAAGTAAGGAAAGTCCACGACCTCTCATGGGGGGGTGGGGTCTGTTGTGGTCAAACAGTTCTTATTGCCAAAAAGTTCTTCCTGGTGTTGAAATTTCTTTTTTTGTAACTTGAATCCATTGGTTTGGGTTCTAGCCTCCAGAGCAGGAGAAGACAAGCTTGCTCCATCCTCCGTGTGACAGCCTTTTAGATATTAGAAGATGGCTATCATATCTCCTCTCAGTCTCCTCCTTTCCAGGCTAAATATACCCAGCTCCTTCACCTATTCCTCATAAGGTTTGGTTTCCACACCCTTGGTTATCTTGGTCGCCCTCCACTGCACACATTCCAACTGGCCAATATCCTTCTTAAATTGGGCGCAGCTCACCAGGCCTAGAGATTTGAATTCATTTCAAGTAGTTTAGTGTTCCAGGAATGGATTCCAGTGCTGCCAGACCCCAATTCCACTGAGGGAAATGGATTTCTGTGGGGAGGAGAGGAAAGGGAAGTTCCATTACATGAGTGGAAGGCTGCTTGCTTAATGTTGGCTATTGTCTAATTGAATTTAATTAGGTTATACATAGGATTGTGTTGTAATTTATTGTATTTTTAAAATGTAGATTTGTGGAACTCGCCAGTGTAGCATAGTGGCTAGTATGGTGGACTAGGACCTGGGAGACCAGGGTTCAAATCTCCACTCCACCTTGGGCCAGCCACTCAATCTCACCCTAATCTACCTCACAGCGTTGTTGAGAGAAGGCTGCACTAGGCAGCATCCTTCGCGAGTTGGCAACTACTTTATCACTGTGGCCCTACTTAAACTTGCAGATGATCGCCTGCATTACAGCTAAGTTCCCACAAGCTTTCCTCCATACCTCTGCCCACCTATGTGCATGAGAGTGCACTGAGGAATTTGGCTGTGCAAAACAGCTCCTTTTGCCTCACAGGGCAGAGGGGGCCCCAAAGCCCTCCAGGAAACATCTCTTAGATGCATGTTTGAGAACATCAAGCGGGAACTGATTGTAAGCCCTGGAGCACAAAACCTATTGATTTAGCCACATGGGGTTTCTGAACCAAATTGTTCCCAAATGCTGATCTTTCTTCCACCCACTCATAAAGAGTTAAAGACATTTCCCACATGTTAGAGGGAACTCAAGGACACTGAGGGAGAGAGAGAGAGAGAGAGAGAGAGAGAGAGAGAGAGAGACCCTCTCAGAGCTTTTCAGAAATGTTTTCTCCCTTGGAAAATTCTAGTAAACAAAATAATTGCAATAATAAAATAAATGTTCTCTTCATTCTCCTTTTGATGGGAGATGGAGCTTCGTGATATAAATGCGAGTTGCATATAATATGCCATTAAAACTGTTTTACATTCTCTTGCAAGTTCCAGCAAATATGTCCACTTTACATACAAAGAGAGGAATTTCTGAGGCTTGCATTGTTGACTCTTTCCATATGGAATATGTATAAATGTGTAAAGAAACCCATATATGTTTCATTTTGACTTGGGACACAAGAAACAACTCACTATTGAGCTTACAGGAGATGGATGTTAATGTGTTCCGTGCAGATTATTAGTGGTCTTTGGCTCTGAAACAACCTCAGGTCATAGCCAAGGACAAAAATAGCCCATAAAATATGGCATGCCCTCACCAGGCCCATTTATCTTCAGAGCATCAGGTTGCTGCATTTACTGTAACACAAATGCCTGGTTTCAAAGATGAGTGAGGAAGAAACGCTCATAGTGAAATCAATACGTATTTGCAAATAAAAAGAAAAAGGGTCTTGATAAATTTGCCGGTGTGAATTAGAAACTCAATTTGCAGTGGATGTAAGCCTCTCCCCCCCCCCCCACACACACACTGTTGGATGAATTTGTGGAGGGAGGAATCAGGGTAGTTGCTGCTGCTGCTGCTCCCACTCCTGGCCTCCATGAGCTCAGCTGATGTTTTACAGAGCTTACACATGCACAACAGCATGCAAATGGAGAGCGCTGTAGGGACAAGTGAAGAGAAAAAAACTTGTTTCCAGTTTTATGGACAACTTGTACTCATGCATACAACTCATTCAAACCTTCAAGTGACTTCATGGAAGCCAGGGCCAGTGGCCCATCTAGGCCAGCATCCTCTTCCGACACTGACTGGGGGAAACCTGCAAACAGGACCCAAGTACAAGAGCATACCCCACACATGTCCCGGGCGGGAAATGGGACATCCTGTTTTCTCATGCGAGGGCACAGTGGCCATTTTGTAGGCTGCCCCTGCTTCCTACAGGAGTTCCACAGCTGAACTATGTGATGAGTGGATGTCCACAAGTTCCAATTTCATGAGGGAAGGAGAAAAACTTTTCTCTGGACACTTTCTCTGTGAAATGCATAATTTTTACAAACCTCTATTATGCCCCCAACCAGTCCTGACTTCAGCAATTCACCCAAAGTGAAGCTTTCATCTCCCACTGATTTAAACAGGAGAGACTGGTGGGAATTTGGCTGGACCTCTTGAAGCATAAACTCTTGTGATTCACCGCAGGACAAACAATGTGAGAGCCATGTGTATGCTGCTACCTGGTGGCCCGGCAAAAGCAGCTCAAATGTTGCTTTCTAGGTTGCCTTTTGTCCCTGTTCCTCCGCCTGATTACCTTCAGCACTATTCCCTTTGAGACAAAGATCACGGCTTCTTACGTTTCTGCGTGGTTCTTAGCACAATGGGACTTGGTCTTGATTACAGTCTGCAGCAGGGTCAAGAATATAAAGGCACAATGTGAAACAGGCACAATAGCTGGAGTCTAGGGCCCGCTGAGAAGATGGCTTGTAAAGTCCAGGATCTGAGCCTCTGAGAGTGATTTTTATGTCCTCAATTACAAGAAGAGAAGAGTTGTTATTCAAAGCTGCTGCCCCGGAGGACAGGAAAACAAAGAGGAAGGTATGTGTGGGACCTGCTGACCTCAATCAATTGCCTGCTTTCTTGGATAGCAGCAGCATCTCTGAAATCGAAACCCACCCTCCAAAATCCAACTGACTTCCTGTCACCAGAACCTGGGGCAGAAGGTCAAGATGAGAGGTGCGGAGTCATGAGAATGTTACCCAAAGACACCTCCTTAAATTAAAATAAGAAAAAAGAAATCCACAGGATGTGTTTTCTTTGCTAGGTTATTTACAGAGCAAAAAGATAACATGGCGGCGAATGGGTTTCGAGCTTTTCCAAAGCGTTTTTAATCTATTAAAGGAGCTGAAATACTCTTATCCGAAAGCAATCTGAGCAGCCTCTACTTTCTGTGTTTTGTACTGTGGCATAGCGAAGAGGGAACAGCAGGGAGCTCAGCTCCAGGGCTGTCTCTAGAACAGAGAAATGGTGATGTCATCTGCCAGAGCACCACGGCAATTGATAGAACCTCCTTGCTGTACTGGTAAATGGATCAGGAGATAACGAGGCTTTCAAGTTTGTGGCAGATGAGCATTGGGTGAATGTGGAGAGTACGGAAATTAAACAAGAAGACACTGGATAGCTCTTTCTGTTTCTTAGATGGGGTTCCTGCTTCACTGTTTCGCTCGTCACTGTTAGAAATGCTAACAATCTTGCATAGAAAGACCAACTGAAAGCCTAAAGAATGCATTTCAGTTGGCTTGAGATCTTTTGTTAAATCTCTTTTACATGGCGAATTTATTCTATAAACATCTATTCAGTGAAAGTCTTTGATCCTAATAAATTGGAAATTGTGTACTGCATTGCTGCTTGGGGCGGGGGCGGGGGCGGGGCGGGATGTATGTGACTATAGATCAACACAGCCACTTGCATTTCTTTTACTCTAAGAGGGGCTTCTCAGGATGAATTCCTGCACTTCCAAATTTACCACTACACCACTCACTCTGTAATGTCCGTACATAAGCTTGACATTACGGGAAGTAATTGTTTATTCTAATTCACATCCCCAAACACCCTGTTGAACATTGTAGCTGCCCTGCTAGGCACACTTAGCTGGGAATAAGTTCATTCTGAGTAGACATCTGAGTAGCTTCTGAGTAGATATGCATAGGGATACACTGTAAATTAACATGCCTTGAATTAGCTAGGGGAAGCTACATTTTCACCTCACCCATTCATAAGCTAAACCAGGCTGAAAGCCCATTTATACATTTTTTAATAGATAGATGCTTAAAATAAATAAAATTCTAGATGTTTGGCACAAGATTTTGCCTGATGAGGTGTCTGGTATAGCTCTATACCTTCTGAAGTGAAACAAGAGTTGGTGCTATCAAAACAATCTCTGCCTGCTACCCGTTTTTCTCCAGAATAAGAATATGCATTCTCCTTCACAAGGAAAAGAGACGCGGGTGGCGCTGTGGATTAAACCAAAGAGCCTAGGACTTGCCAATTGAAAGGTCGGCAGTTCAAATCCCCGTGACGGGGTGAACTCCCGTTGCTCAGTCACTGCTCCTGCCAATCTAGCAGTTCGAAAGCACATCAAAGTGCAAGAAGATAAATAGGTAGTGCTCCGGCAGGAAGGTAAACGGCGTTTCCGTGCGCTGCTCTGGTTCGCCAGAAGACGCTTAGTCATGCTGGCCACATGACCCAGAAGCTGTACGCCGGCTCCCTCGGCTAATAAAGCGAGATGAGTGCCGCAACCCCAGAGTCGGTCACGACTGGACCTAATGGTCAGGGGTCCCTTTACCTTTACCTTCACAAGGAAAAGGTCTTTTGCTTAATTCAAATACACTTAATTGGCATGACAAAATCAGCATGCATTACCAAACTCTGAGGTAAGGACAAATCCCAAATGTTTTTACTGGGCTGTAAAGAGTGGGAGATGTTATCCTACCCATTAAAGATTTGGATATTAACCTGAAAACTGCAATCCTGGCCATAGTCTACCAGGTTTAAGTCTGCCTCATACTAAGGATCTGCCTCATGCTAAGACAGACCATTGGTCAACCTAGTTTAGATTGGGGCATTTCCCAAACCTGCTTGAAGTCGCCAGGGATTGAACCCAAGACCTTCTGTTTTCAAAAACATGTTCGCCGAGCATCTGAGATCAATGTGACAGGCAATGCAGAGGTGGCATTACTTTCATTTTGTTTATTTTAATTTTTGGTAAATAGACGGAGCACTTTTTCATATTCCAGTTATTTGACAAAAACCTAAAAGACTGCACCAGTATATAAAATTAAATATATCCATGACCACTAGTTACTCTGTCATCTTATTGGCTGGCACAAAGTAAAGATAGAATGGAAAAGCCATTAACTTAATATATTAAGCAGTTTAGCAACCATTTTATCTGTGGAAAGTTTCGTTGCCTGTAAAGGAATCTGAAATGATTGTGAAACTAGACAATTCTTAGTAGTCCTCCAAGGATCAAGCTGCCAGAAAATCCCTATCTTCTGCTAAACTCTCTTAACTTCATTATTTGTGATGAGCTGGAAAGAAATATGACCAGTCATTTTCAGATATTGGGTGTGTGTGTACTTTTTGTAGGTATGAAAATTTAATACATCAAGATAGGATGGCGACGTATTCTGAGATTTAGAAAGAATTAAATGAAACAAATCCCTCTTAGTTTGAGTTGTTTAGGTACCAGTAAGCAGGTACTTAAACTTTAAGTGCTGATTAAGCAAGCTGACAGGTTAATAACAAAGACTAGGGACTGTCTATTATCAAATATTTGTAAAACGCTTTTACAATTTGATTCAGGACTGCAACAGATAAAGGACAACTATGCACAAGATATAGGCAGAATTATCCCTGTTAAGTTGTGGGTGAACATATCAGACGACACAGTGATTCTTCAAACAGCTCTTGTTTATTCACAGGCCAGAACAGAACTGAACTGAAGGGTTCAGCCAGCCTGCTTATATAGAGCTCCACTACAATGCAACAGTAACAATTTTCTGTAACTAGCCAATCACTGAATGTCACTTTCAATTCCTTATTTGCATATGTGGACCTCAGTGAAAACTATCTACAGTATCCCCCTGCTGGCCCAGTGTGAGAACTTCAGTACATAACAATTCCAATGGATATCCAGGAGACTATATGGGACATGATGCGTAGATTTTCTTTAAATTTCATGTTGAGAGGAGATTGCTACACAGTAGTGTTGAAATAGTAACTCTCACTTGTAATAATAAAGTAAATATTTTATTCCCATATGTTGGAAAGAAATGGAAATGCAAGATTATCACATTACTAATTACTCTCACATTACTAATTACTCTCAGCACCCTTAACAATCTACAGTTCCCATAATTCTTTGGAGCAGCATGGGGATGGGACCAGCAGGGACTACAATGGCAGGGGTGGGGCCAGAGTACATGACCCTACTCTCTCTTCACAAAAAGAAACACCCAAGTAGGTCTTAATTTAGGCTGCAATCTGTGAACGCAGACCTGGGGATAAGTCCCATTGTACACAGTGGAAATGGCTTCTGGCAAACATGCAGAGGATTGTACTGTTGTTATGGATCCAACCCACTGTGTTAACCCTGAGATCTTCAGTGGAAATGATCAGGATTTCCTCTACATATAGTCTTCTACACACACACACCAAACTTGAGTATGGATCCTGTTTTCATATTGGATACCTGTAAGTCAACAGAGAACGCATGCCCTTAAGGCTATGGGTTGCATCCCATGCTGGTCCTACTCAGAGCAGACCTGTTGAAATTATAGATATAGCTAATTGAGGTTCATTAATTTCAGTGGATCTCCCTCAAGTAGGACTAGCTTTGGATACAATCCAAAGTGCTCCTGGAGCTTCCAAAGGTTAGACTTTGTCATTCTGCTCGGACTTGACCCTGAAGGTTCTCTCTCTGGGACCATGACAATGTCAGGTTCCCATGCTTGGTACCACAGAACACAAAACAGACACTTAATATAATATGACACCTATGTTCCTACTTTAGCAGCTGAGATACAATTCCAAATGAATGGAGTGCAGCTGCTGATAAACACACAGTCTGCACACTGCAGACACCTCATCTTGAGAACCTCTGGAAATAATCAAGAAACTTGAAGTACTCCATGCCTTTATATCAAAACGGCAAAGGCTTAGCATTACTGACAGCCATCTACTAGAGGTGCCTACATAATTTCTGTGGCTCAAATAGCTGAGACAGGTCTGTCTGAGCAGATTTGGCTGGGGGTTACGACTGCGACTCGGAACTAATGTGTATGGATGAGGGAAGAGTCAAACATGAAATCATTCTGATCAAAGGAGATTTCTTCAAGGGAAGGTCAGTCCACCGCCCCCCCCCCAAAAAAAAAGAACAAAAAAAACCCCCAAAATGAGGATTGAAAACAGGCTCCTTTGCAGACATGGATTCTTTCATGCACCACATTTCTCAGGAACATCTAATCTACATAAAACCATAAAAAGAAACTCACTGGTTCAGTTTAATATCTCGTATTGTATTCTGTATGTAACTGGTAGCCAATCAGATGCTTCTGGGATGCCGACAAGCAGAGCGTCAAGAAAACAGCCCTCCTGGTGTTTGTCCCATCGTCTGGTACTCACAGCTGTGCTGCTTTTGAACAAGGACATTGGTGGCTTTGGTACACACTGGGGGAAAGCCATAGCTCAGTGGGAGAGCATATGCTTTGCATTCAAAAGATCCCAGGTTTAATCCCCAGCAGCTCCTGGGAGGGCTGGGAAAGGCTCTGGTGTGAAACTCCTGGGAACTGCCTCTAGTCTGCGTAGATCAGGTTTCCCTAAGCAAGTGCCCTCCATATGTTATTGGACTACAACTCCCATCATCCCTGACCACGGTCCAGGCTGACTGGGGCAGCTGGGAACTGGAGGGCATTAAGTGTGGGCAGCCTACTGTAAACACTACTGAGATAGATGGAGTAATGGCCTGGCTTGATATGAGGCGAGTTCCGATGGGCTGCATCAGAATTCAGATTCAGAAGCGGGAGGCAGTGGAAGACAGGAGTGCCTGGTGTGCTCTGGTCCATGGGGTCACGAAGAGTCGGACACGACTAAACGACTAAACAATGACAACATGCAATGTTGGATGCCACTCAACGTGGCACTTCACAGAAACACAAAAGCACTTCTCTCAATTCTGCAGTACACTTCTCCAACCAAGTAATCTGTACAAAAGTGCATATGCTAGTGTGCATTAAAGTGTGCATTAAAAGGCACATTTTGTTGGAAATACATTATATTGAGAGAAATTGCTTTTCAGTAATGTGCACATTGGGAGAAAATTGCACTAAAATGATGATGAATTCTCATGTGGACTGAAAAATAAATAAAATCACAATCCAATGTAGAAACCTGGAGAATGTAATTTAAGACCAGAAAAGTGAGAAGTGGAAAGAAACCGAAATGGATATACGCACCCATGCCAAAAACCTTTGCTCCACCCAGGGGCGTAGCAAGGGGGGTGCAATAGGCGTGGTCTGCCCCGGGTGTCCCCACTGAGGGGGGTGACAAAATGGTGGGTGGCACTCATTACGGGGCCTGCAGCGTGCCCAAGCCACACATCTCTCCTGGGAGTGATGCGGTGGCTTGAGCGCCCGCAGACTCCTCGCTTGCCCCAAATAGTCCGCCCGCTGCTTCCCCCTCAGCTGTAGGGCAGCTGAGTGGGAGGAGGCAGGCAGACTCCTCGGAGGCCCCGCGATGCCCCCATAGGCGGCTGGCCCTGCCCCCAGGTGCCCAATCTCAAGTTATATATATATATAACTTGAGAGCCAGTGTGGTGTAGTGGTTAAGAGCAGTAGACTGGTAATCTGGTGAACCAGGTTCGTGTCTCCGCTCCTCCACATGCAACTGCTGAGTGACCTTGGGCCAGTCACACTTCTTTGAAGTCTCTCAGCCCCACTCACACCACAGAGTGTTTGTTGTGGGGGAGGAAGGGAAAGGAGAATGTTAGCCGCTTTGAGACTCCTTCGGGTAGTGATAAGGCGGGATATCAGATCCAAACTCTTCTCTTCTTCCTCTTCAATCGGCTTGCTCTGCCACTGGTTCCACCCACTTTTGCCTCTGGCCCTGCACACCACTGAAATGTGGCCCCTGGGAGGTTGCTATGATGGAATGCAGCCCTTGGTCTGCAAAAAGGTTCCCCATCCCCACTATAGAGGAAAATTGATCATGAGGCTGCAGCCAGTGTAAAACTGGGCTGGTATCAAAGTCCAGCAGCCCAATGGATTTGCTTGGATTACAGGTGAAACTGTTCTAACCCTAAAGCACCGTTCCTTCTGCCTCGAGAGATAAATGGTGTTGTTCGTTCTTCATGGAGAGCACGGCGAGTTTCCTCGGGCATTGTGAGCGCTGAGTGATTAGTATAACAAATGTTGCGTTTCAGACATATACACAATGGGCAAAGGGTAATCTTTGGGTGCACTGCAGGAAGATAGCAGCGAGCGGATATAGCATGATAGGAAACTGCATGTCTGTGAAACAGTTCATTTGTCTCCGTCCATACAAAGGACTAGGGATATGTGGCCTGCATACGTCAGGGATCACTCGCCCACAGATGACAACCCAGATAAGAACTGCAGTGGCGATAAAAACATAAAATGAGTTTATGTAGACAAAGCCTGAGGCCCAGATAATGTGCATCCACAAAGCTGTGATGGCTTAGACAGTGAGGAACCTTTTAATGGCATTTTTAAAAGTGCACTAGATTTGAGGGAAGAGGTCCGAAAGATTACAGAGCAGCAAGATTGATTCGAATACATGTTAACGGGCCTCGAGGCAGGAAACTATAAACTAGCAAATGTAACATTGTTTGCAAAGAAACCTGGAAACTATTTAAAGTGGTTTGTCCGAAGGAAGAACACCTGGAGAGTAAGCAATTTAATATATATAACTTGTGGGTTTTTCTTTTTAAAAATAAAAAAGTTGCTCCTGTTGTAGGCAATTTCTTGTCTTGGACATTTAAAGCTTAACAGTATACCGATATGCTACAGTTAATTGTGGAAAGCAGAGGCTTTGCACAATGCAAATTTGTGCACTTTGCTGAACTGTTCAAAATGTGTTTTCATCGCCATGGTGACAGGGGAAGTGTTTATTTGTGAATGTACTTCCCATCTGTACACACAGGGGACTGCAGATCCAGTATGAAAAAAATGAGGCCTAAAGGTACTCTGTAGCTCACATGAATCCTGGGACACTCACTCACTGGTCAGTGAACAGAGCACTGAAGGAGCATGTATTCATTATGAATTCCTTCTTCTGGAACAGATTTTGCATCAATACATCCTGCACAAATACATATCCCAATGGAATGCGTATGCACACATGCAGACACCCAAATATTCATATGTGGAGAAAGGTGAATGTTGAGATTGGATTGAAAAATCCTTAGGCTATGGGATTATGAAATGGCAAGCAAAATTAGCAAGGGCAGACGCAATGATACAAATTCCTCACTCGTATTCAGACCTTCTGAATGGGACTCAAGAAAACATGCAAAAAGGGCAGAGTGTACCCAGCCTCACTACCTCCACCTCATTATCAGCAGTGTGGATTCAAGGGTGATGTTAGCAGCAGGGAAGCCTCTTGTAGTCACCCTGAGGAACCAGGGTTCAGAAATGGGTTGGAGTGTCCATGAATGCAGGAGGACCTTCCCACAGCAGGCAGCCTTGAACATGGAGGGGCAGTAGGGCACTGCCGGCACACCCACGGACAATCTTCCCTTCTGCTGTGTTTGTTTAAACCTGATTCAGACCCCTAGAGAAAGTCTCATTAAAAAGAGAGAGAGAGAATCATTGAGGAAGGACAGAGCAAGGACTTCTATCCACCACCAGGGGTGCCAACTCCAGGGGACCCTGTCTCCTGTGAGGCTTTCCAACAGAGGGTTGCTCTATGGCACAAAGTACCTGTTGGTTTCTATTTCCCTCACTGAGCAGCAACTGCAGTCACAAGGCATTGTTTTGCATTCCACAGTCAGAGTTACTGTTGGGTTCCCACAGGAATGGGAGACTGGATGTGACGTTCACTGGTTTCCTGTTTTTCACTGTTTCTCTCGGTGTTATTTGTTTCTGAGATGAGTTGCTTCTCTGCTCTCACAGAGGCAAGATGCATGTTTGTATTCTCTCAGCATAGAATGTAAATAAAATTAAGAATGTAGCACATACTGCTTATCCTTCTGCTGTGTGACGACGCTCTGCTTGGGCTCAAGATAAGACGAGCCTGTATCAGCTTCAGCTTCAGATGGGCCGAAGCTGGTCAAAATCTCACAGTACCTTGCTTAATTTATGTGAATTCCATCTAACACCATTTGCCAATGTGGTGTAGTGGTTAATAGCGGTACACTCGTAATCTGGTGAACCGGGTTCGCGTCTCCGCTCCTCCACATGCAGCTGCTGGGTGACCTTGGGCCAGTCACACTTCTCTGAAGTCTCTCAGCCCCACTCACCTCACAGAGTGTTTGTTGTGGGGGAAGAAGGGAAAGGAGAATGTTAGCCGCTTTGGGTAGTGATAAAGCGGGATATCAAAAACTCTTCTTCTCTCCTTCTTCTCCACATTTCCTGCCTGTCTAGGTAGAGATCCTGTTTCACTCAGATTTTCCCCTAAGTCTTGCAGGGCTTTCCTCTCCCTTGATCCTCGCAGGCTCCCTCCCCAGCCTGCTCAGATCCTTATTAAGGCTCCCGGCTCTCCCGACGCTGTTCTCTCCATCTTCTTTGCCAACACAGCCCAGGGCTGGCTGCCCTGTGGCTTCAGCATCAGCAGGTGGTGGCTGGATGCCATAGGGCAAAGGAGCAAGATCAAAGGGAGGTCAATCCCTGACCGTACATTGCAGATAACATCTGAAGTCAGCAGCTCCGTCTCTGAAGGATGTCATGTTGGAAGAGCAAAGAGCGCTATATGAGTTCTGGATCCTTCTCGCCTTTCACCAGTCTGGATGCCGGAGGCTGGACGCCAACAAAGAAACAAACACACCGTTTTCTTATGGAAATATATTACCCAGGAGGACGGAAACCAAACTGGTAAAACACTTACAGTAGTATTACTAAAACATTGCTGCATTGTCATTAGATCAGCAATGCATTTCCAGAAGGACTCTTTTAATGGAGTAAAAGGAATTGTCCAAATATTTAGGGGCAGCTATAGACTTGCAGGGGGAGGGCCTTTTTCAGCATGAAAGCTGCATTTCCTTCTGGATTACATTCTGGGGGGACACATGCAAATCATGGGGAGGGTGAGAGGCAAACAGACACAGCAGCAAATGAGATTTTTCCCTTTTTACAGTAGGATAGTTTCTTCTTCTTCTTCTTCTTCTTCTTCTTCTTCTTCTTCTTCTTCTTCTTCTTCTTCTTCTCCTCCTCCTCCTCCTCCTCCTCCTTCTTCTTTCTCTCTCTCTCTCTCCCTCTCTCCATCTCTCCCTCTCTCCCTCCCCCCTGACCTGGAAAGCCTCATTTGATCTCTGAGATTCCCCATTCCTGTCATAGACAGCGACATATGATGCAGAACGTTCACAGCTTTCAGGGTATTTTCACATACCCCACAAGTGTCCTGGAAAAACGAGGGTATCCCATTCCCTCCCCCACAAAAACACAGCAGCCCTTTTGCCCGATTTTGTGCCGAAATATCTCCCCCCCCCAAGTGCTTTTTCCGGGGTTGTGATCTTACGTGGCTCCCCAAAACGCACATTTTTAGATGACATGAGATAATTCCCCCCTCCAAATATCTATCTTTTGGTCTCTGTGATCTCACGCAGGTCACATTGACTTGTGCAGGACCACAGACGGGAAGATGCATGTCCCAGTTTTGGGACTCAACATGTTGGAGGGTATGTTTCCATAGCATTTATTTCAAAATTGATTTTGCAAATAGCTGCACTTATTCTTCCAAGTGTCTTTCAAGGACTTAACCTTTGAAGGTCTCAACAGCTTGGAACTGGGGTTGGAATTCAGCATCATACAATTACAGTTGGTCCATCAGCGCAAGCATTTCTGCCTCCCCAGTGGAATGATCCTCCCCCTCCCACCCCACCCCCCAGTGCACTGTTCTGGGGGGTTCTCCTCTCCGGATTTGGGTGAGGCATGAGGCACTTAGGGGGAGAAGAGTGGGGAAAGCCCTGTTGTGTTAGTGGGAGTCTTTGTGATGGCTTCCGCTAGCACACTGGGATAGATGCATTGGGTCCCTGGACACATGAAAGAACCAAGTTCCCCAGCATGAATGTCTCCAAAGCCTTACCAGGATTCTCCCAGCAAATGAAATCAGGTGATTGGCAGCCATCTCAGGAACTGAACCTCCATTTAAGGAATGTACTTTCCTGACAATTAATCAGGAGGCAAATTTAAGTGATTTTGTTCACTGAGGCTTTTACCAGTTCTTAGAATTTGTAATGGTACACTTTTACTGCTGCCACTATTTTGAATGTCGATGGCATTGTTTAAAATTATCCTATGCTTTTAAGGTTTGTTTGGGTTTCTTTAGATCGTCTTACTTATGGACTTGTACCCCTGCTGCCATTTGCTCCTGTGCTTTTATTGGTTTTTTTATTGACGTTTAATGTTTGATGTCAGCCACTCAGAAAACTCTGGTTTTTATGGGGCAGCACAGAAATGATGCAGTTGGGTTTGGGGTTTTTTTTGGGGGGGGGGTTAAGTGCTGCTATTTTTCTTCTTCTTGCTGGTCTCTGCTTTTGTACATTAATTTGTGCAACTGTCTATTTTTATAGACAGACAATCAATATTTTAAATAAAAAATACTAACCAAATTCTCTACTACAATTTCCCATCCCCACAGAATGGATAATATGACCAGCCTTGCTGTGGGAATATTGCCATTGTGGCCACTTACGACTGTACTTAAACATTTGCACACATCAGAGCTGGCAAATAGAACACACAACAGCCAGGTGATCACATCTCCTCTTACTAAGCCAAGATATGCACAAAACCCTTAGTCGCATGCGCAACCTCTTTGCTTCTCCCTTCACTGCAACCTGCGATTAAACCAGGAAGTCTCTAATTTACTATAGTTTCCTGTTGCAGCTTAACTAAGAAACTATGGCTATCATCATTGGAACAGGCCAGGATATTAAACCAACTTCAAGCAATTTGTAATATCTTGATTTGTTCTAAAACTGGCAACCATAGTTTCTTGCTTCAAATGAAACAGGAAACTATGGTTAATAAAAAAGGCTTCCTGTTTTAGTTGTTCACTCCAGCAAATAGGGGAGCAAAGGGGTTCTGTGTGTGAACAAAGGGCTACATCATAGCCTGATATGTTGATATAAGTCCAAACGTAACCAGTCAGTCTGGAACTTCGGGATCCCTCAAATGGTGGAACAATGCATGGCAAGGGCACAGCTTTGCAGCTTTAGTGTGTGATAAGTGTTCCAGTGCTGTGATAGGATATTAGGCAAGAGCTAGCTATTAAAGGTACTCCCCCCCCCCAAAGAAATTAAGCCTGCATCTATGGATTCCTTGAACACAATGGCTGGTTCACACGTGCATTTGCATTGCTTCTTTCTCAGCATTCGATGACAGTCAGCTGAAAGTGGCAGTGAGGTCGTAGCCTTGCATTAATGAAGGACACATTATGAAGTCTTTGTTGCCTGCGGATATTAGACTCGCCAAATCTCCCTTGGAGGTTCTTTGTTCTTAATGAAAGAAATCACACACAACTAAGTTCACTGATATGAATCTCTACCTTTCACTATTATTTCCTTTGTCTCTGTTCCCAAAGACTGTAAAATTAATCTCTCTGGGAAGCTGAGAAAGAAAAGGAACACAGAATTTGAAAGATAGCTTTCAAGTAGAGTAGCCAATTCTTAACTCCACGCCTGAACTTTATAGAGAACATTGCATTGTTCTTCCATCCACAATAGCCATGTGCAACGTTAGATGGGTAAATATCTTTCTCGTAGAATAAGCAGGTAAAGACACTCCATCTCTACATAGCTATTTTCCCCTCTTCCGTTGGACTTCAATTTCGTTACATATTCAAACTCCACATAGAAGCCACAACGGAAAGTACTGGTACTTGAGAACTGCGAGCTATAACATTTAACATTTTAGTGCCATCTATAGGAAAAGGACGGAACGACTGCAAGGACCATGATATCTTGTTGCCTATAATTGCTATGAAATGGTGGTGGTCATGTTTTTAAGCAAGTTGTATCTGTGTGATATTACCCATCTTTTGATATGCATGTATTTATGAGCGTTTCCCTGGTGATTATGAGCTAGATGATCCCAGAAATAAAATTTAAAAATAGATCCAAATACTCAGAATGGTGGCCAGTATTCAAAAATGTGAAGAAATTTTTTTGGAATAAATTTTGGGAAGGAAAAAAAAAGTTGTTTGGAGCATGCTTGGCACATGGCAGACTCATTCCATGCAGTCTCTGTGCAGCAACCAGTGTCACTCGTGGCTCCTCCAGACAACCACTTTATTGAGAATCCATCCTGATTTGTTTGCAAACTCAGAGGTTAGACCATGTCCGGGGTTCAGCAAGCATTCATTCTGAATTGTTTGTGGGGAGGTTATGCCACAATGAACATTCATCCTGATGTACTTGTGTGGTTTTTATACATTTTCCCACTAAACATTAATTCAGCCACACTTTTTCTATGCATTCCTCCATCACTTTCCCAACTGCAATTGTACAGACTTTATTTTCTGGTGTAGGTTTGAATCCCTCCCACAAAATATTGAGAGTGTGGTTGTGACCTCATTTAAGAGTTCTTAGGAATACAGCAGATATGAGAATCTTGCTCTCAAAGATTACTTCAGTGCTCTGTTGACACAGTGTCTGCTTTGTTTGCATCTACCAGATTCCACATAACCTTGAATTGTGCCTGGGTGGGCTGCTGTTAAAGACCTCAGCACAGGTCCACCATTCTATCGATGCCGTACTATGAAAAAGGGCCTTCCCCCCTCAGTGACAGTACAGCAGCAGCAGCAGGCATAAGATGCAATGCACAGAACTTGGCATTTATATATGCGTAACTTCATGCTTCTGGCTGCTAAAGTTAAATAGCACAAGTAGATGCCCATTGTCATCAAAAGCACTTGCATTTTTCATTGCTTTGGAGCTCACCCTGGAAATTATTTCTGGAGGAAAGCCACCTTAAAGACTTAACATATTTATAATGGCATAAACTACAAGACTCTTGGTTTTTCTTGAAATTTTTGCTACCCGTTCCCCTATCCTGGACACAAATCCTGCACTACTTAAGGCTCCAAATACCTTTATCTCTTCTTCTTCTTTGGCGATCACTTGTAGCTGAGTAAGATTGTCTTCCATAAACATGATTATTAACAATGAGTCCATGAGTGACTGTGGAGGCCAATTCTGGATCCACATGTCCTTCCCCAGTGGGGACATTGGTTTCCGGGTGGGAGTTGATCACGGTGTGGATTTGCCGAGCGTGCCTTCCTCTTAGCATGTTTCTCCCTTGCGTCCTGAGTTCGAGTGTCTTCAAAGTCCATGACACCTTTGGTAAAGGCTGTTTTCCAATTGGAGCGCTCGCAGGCAAGTGTTTCCCGATTGTTGGTGTTTATACTGTGTTTTTTTAGATTTGCCTTGAGACAGTCTTTAAACCTTTTTGTTGACCACCAGCAATACGCTTTCCACCTTTATCTAGGAACAATGGGGACATGGGAAGCTGCCTTATACAAGCTTCCATCTCAAGTTAAGGTTGTGAGAGACCCTTGGCTGAAACCCGGAGGAGCTACTGCAAGTCAGTGTAAGCAGTATTGAGTTAAATGGACTCACTATACGGCAGACTCCTATGCTCCCAACCTCCATACAGGACTCCAACATTTTAATATATGAATTGGTGGGCTAGAAATTCAAAGAAATAAAGAAATGTATTGGAACTGACTGGTCTGGATATTCCAAAGCCAGATATCTATAAAATTAACATTTCATTTTACAGCACACCTGTGACCTCTGAAGTGGAGACTGAGTGAGGCATGACATATTTCCAAAGCCTAGCAGTGAAGAAAAGAGAAGCCTCAGCCATAAACCAGACTTTATTATGGTGCATGAAGTCTTTTAAAAAGAATCTTGGGATCTTAAAACTAAGGCTTCGACACATATGCGAGTCCAAAAGCATTTCACGATGATGGCCTCATTCTATTACTTTCCCTTTAAAATGATGGTGGGATTTATGGTTTTCAAAAATGATGGTGGGCTGGGGCTGCTCTTGTTTTTGGAAGGCAAACAGGAACTGCTTGAGATCTTACTCCAGACCCATCATCCCTGACCACTGGTCCTGTTAGCTAGGGATCATGGGAGTTGTAGTCCCAAAACATCTGGAGGGCCGAGTTTGCCTATGCCAGATCTAAATATTTCTCATGGAAGGAGGCCTTCAAAGAGAACACTTAGCCCTCCTAGGTCAAGGGTTCAAGATTAACTGAGAGAAGACAACTTTGGAGAGTGATTGTAAGAACATAAGAATAGCCTTGTTGGATCAACCCAGAAGCCCAGCTAGCCTGGCCTCCTGTTTTCATGGTGGCTAACCAGATCCGTATGGGAAGCCTGCAAGCAGCACTTGAACACAACAACACTCTCCCGACTTGCAATTCCCAGCACCTGATATCCAGGGAGATACTGCCTCTGACCATGGAGGTAGAACAGAGGCGGATTTAGCGCAGCATAACCGGTTCCCCCACACATGGCCCCAAGCCAAAGGGCCACCACCCCACCACCTTCTCAAAGCCTAATAAGCGCTTGCTCAGCTTTGGGAATGAGATGAGGGTGCTCTAGGGCTGTGCCAGAGCCCTTGCACCCCCTTCCCGAAGTCTGGCCTCTTCCTCGGCTTTGGGAAGGCAGCGTGAGGTCAGGGGGAGGCATCAAATTCTGCTCTTGCACAGAGTGCCATATTACCAAGGTCCACCCTTGGGTAGAACGTAGCCATTGTGGCTAGTAGCCCTAGCATCCATGAATTTGTCTAATGTGCTTTTAAAGCCATCATTACCTCTTGTGGGAGTTTACAGTGGAACTATGCTCTGTGTGAAGAAGCACTTTATTTTGTCTGTTCTGACAAAACACTCAGCACCATTCCCTCCCCCCCCCCCCATATTCAGCTTCATTGGGTGACCCTAAGTTCCTAGACAGCATCTTAAAAAGCAGAGACATCACCTTGCCAACAAAGGTCCGTATAGTTAAAGCTATGGTTTTCCCAGTAGTGATGTACGGAAGTGAGAGCTGGACCATAAAGAAGGCTGATCACCAAAGAATTGATGCTTTTGAATTATGGTGCTGGAGGACACTCTTGAGAGTCCCGTGGACTGCAAGAAGATCAAACCTATATATTCTTAAGGAAATCAGCCCTGAGTGCTCACTGGAAGGACACATCCTGAAGATGAGGCTCCAATACTTTGGCCACCTCATGAGAAGAGAAAACTCCCTGGAAAAGACCCTGATGTTGGGAAAGATTGAGGGCACAAGGAAAAGGGGACGACAGAGGACGAGATGGTTGGACAGTGTTCTCGAAGCTACCAGCATGAGTTTGACCAAACTGCGTGAGGCAGTGGAAGACAGGAGTGCCTGGCGTGCTCTGGTCCATGGGGTCACGAAGAGTCGGACACGACTAAATGACTAAACAACAACAATGACAACAAGTTCAAGTATTATCAGGCAAGGAGAAAAGGTCTCCCTACTCACTTTCTCTAGACCCATCCATGATTATGATTATTTTACACCTCTATTGCTGCTCAGTGGTAGAGCATATGCATTGCATATCTGATACCAGCTGACTTTTGGAGGAAAGAAAAAGAAAACATAAAACCAGGGGAGGAGAGGTGCCATTGAAAGGAGTGTCCTGGAACTGGCCAGAGTTCCAGCCAGCTAGCCATTAACAAGAGTTCTCCATCCTGCAGCATTTTTGCTACAGGCGCCACTTGTTCCCTCTGCATCCAGTTCGAGTCTTCACCTGTGAAATCAGATGTAGTCAAACCTGCATCCTTCCACCACGCTCAAGAAGGTATCTGGATAACCCAGAGGTTTGCAGACATGCAGGAAGTCTTCAGAGAAAAACCCCGAGATGTAGGAAAGGAGTTTAAAACCCACAGAAAAGGCTGCTGCGTAGGTGAGATGGGGAAAATGAAAACTGGAGTGAGCAGAGGGTTCTAATTGAGTGATCTGTACATATTGTAGAGAATCATCTCATTGTCTGGCAGGTTAATGTCTTGATTCACATTATGAAGCCATTTTTATATGTCCCCAGAGATGGAAGTGAGTTCTGCCAATGGAGAAATCCCAAGATTTTGAATGTTGCTGAGAATGGGCACCATTTGAAACAGCTCAGTGAGGACTGAGCATGTTCAGTGGGTATGGAATGCTGGCTTACGATTGGTGCGAAATGGAAAATTTGGAGGGAGGGGGAATGGAGTGGAGTGGGTAGAATTCTGGACAGCCTCAGCCCACATTGCCCCATTTTATTCCATATTACAGGGGGCGGTTGTAGGGATATGAGTATTTGTGTGCATGAGAATTGGATCTTTCTATTGAAATGACCAAGGGACCAGCACTTGCACAGGAGCTCTGTATGTATATCGGGGGTGGGGGTGTAATTCTGCACAATGTGGGATATAGTCACATACTCGTGTGGCAAATTTGAGAATGTCACCCAGTTAAACTTACTTTGTCTCAACGTCCCTTAAAATAGTTCTCGGTTTGCTCCTTTGAAGATTTCTGCTGCGCATATACAAGACCCTTATTCTTTGCATCATGTGGTTTATTGCATTCTTTATATTAGTTACACCTAGTTTATTGGAGCATAAAGATCTCAGAAAAGGACTCTGGCTCCCAAAATAAACATGAAAACTTTAAATGCTTGGAGGACTAACCTAAAAGAGCGTTTCCTTCTTCGCATTCTCAAATGCAACCTATGGATGAAAGCTAAATCAGAGTTGTGATTATATTTTTGCATTTTTCCCCCCTATCCAGGTTCCTGAGATTTAAACCTCTTTACAATAGCCTCTGGCCAAAGCTGGCATGATTGTGTATTCATGAGGCCCTGGAATCCACAAAGAAAGCCAGGATTTATTCCATTCTGTATTAGATTTCAATCTCAAAACCATTATTTCCTTTTCTGGTGTCTTGTTTTCTACTTAGTTTTACTGCACGGTTTTTTGTTAACACTGACTTTTCATAAAAGATTGGCTTCGAAATGTGTAGATCTCTCTCTCTCCCTCTCTCCCTCTCTCCCTCTCTCCCTCTCTCTCTTCCTCTCCCTCTGCCTCTCTCTCTTTCCAGAACAGCACAAGATCACACAAAGAGGTATGTGTGCTGGTACTACCGAGAGGTAGCTACATTCCATTTCTTTTACTAACAAAGGCTGTAAGGAATGGTCTTTGAGTAGAGAGAGCTTAGTTTGGACACAATCCACTGGGAAGTTCTCCCTTGCAAACTCCATAGAAATGGAAGCTTGTGAACACGCTTAAATTCAGAAATGTAAAGAGAGAGAAACCACAACCCACCACATATTTATCTTACATTTTGCAAGGTACATCTGAAGGCCAGTTGCTGGGAATCACAGGTGAGGAGAGTGTTGGTCCTGCTTTCAAGCTTCCCATTGGTCCCTATGACAACAGGATGCTGTACTAGATGAGCCTTTGGCCAGATCCAGCAGAACTCTTCTTGTGCTTTTAAAGGCACACACAAGGAAGAGTCCTGTCCTCCTTGAGTCCTGCTCAGGTGTTCTTCCAATAGGTTATGGGACAATTAACCTTGACCCTGCACTTGACTTGTTTTCTTTAACAGTGGTGATGAAGGCCGTTTTTACCAGGGATTTATAGAGCAATTCTAACAAGGTTTTGCCCTAAGGGCCCACAATTTTCTCCATGACCAGATAAATGAACCCTTCTCAATGACCTGGCCTAGGAGCCATGATGTTCTTAACATGCCACACAGGAGGGCTGCAGCTCAGTGGTAGAACATCAGCTTTGCGTGTAGAAGGTCCCAAGTTCAATCCTTGACATCGCAAGGTAGGGCCTGAAACCATGGAGAGCTGCTGCAAGTCAGTGTAGATAGTATTGAACTAGATGGACCATTGGTCTGTCTCTGTATAAAGCAGCCTCCTATGTTCCAATGTCTTTGGTTAGATGATGATGCCAGCTCTGAAGGCACCACACCTTTTTTCAAGTGGTCTCCTGGAAATGGGAGGACAGTTTGAGAACCACTGTCTTAACTGTTCTCTCCGAGGTATTTAGTCTTGATCTTCCTGAGCCATTTATTTCCATCTTGAGTTATCTGTGATCTTTATTAGAATTAAAGTGTTTTCTCTGTGGATAAATAGCATCATAATGTTAATGATGGAACTCAACCGGCTTGATAATGGAGGTTCCTTTCAAATACATAATATTTTATTTCTGACAAGTGCCTCAATAGAAATAATATCTCCTCCCCAGCATGCTTCCTTCTCTCCAAACATCTGTGTGTTTAAAGGAAGGCCCATAGCTTAGTGGCAGAGCATCTATTTTGCCTGCAAAAAGTCCCAGGTGAAACCCTGAGAGCCACTGCCAGATGGACCGTACATTTGAACAACCCTAAGCTAAATGGACCAACAGTCAGATAAGGCAGATTTCTGTGATCCTATGTATCCTTCTGGCTTTTCTAGACCATATGCTCATAGGATTCTCATCCACTCTCTTCCTTCAGTTGTCTGCCAGCGGCTTAGGTTCATTCAATTTATACATTGCCGTTCGCAGTAAAAAGTTCTGAAGTGATTTATAACCAAAGCAAAGTATTCCCCTTTTCTGCATGGATGGCAGGTTGAAAGCTGAAACTGTGCAGAACTCAGCATAAAACCAACCATTTTTTACAAGTCTAGCATGTAGAACTCTTTAGTTTAGAGAAAAAGTGTGTAAGAAGTTTATATAAAATTATGTATGGCATGGAGAAAGTAGACAAAGAATAGTTTCTCTCCCTCCCTTATGACATTTTACCTGTAAGCTGCCTTGAGACTCTGTCAGGGAAAAAGACAGAGTATAAATATAATAAGGATGGTGATGGTGATGATGGCATCCATCAGTCTCAAGAGACAATGTGTGAAGTCAAATATCTGCATTAACAGCACCAAAGTGACCTCCCTGGGCTGCAAGCCTAAGCAGTATGTATAGAGGTCCTAGGCTGTCCGGACAACAAGACAGCCATCTCGGACTCACTAATGTCATCCAAAGGAAAGAAAAGCAATACGTTTGGCACCAGCTTGGCTGCAGGAGTTGCCAGAAGGAGGCATACAAAGCACCATCCAACCAGAGACTCTGCTGCAGATTTGAGTAGGGCTTGCACTGTAGCTTTTTCTTCTCCTGAAGATATACCACAAGGCAGTGGAGGTTTAGGATCTGCAGATATAGGGTGGTATACAAATTCAATTATTATTATTAATAATAATAGGACCAGAGTTTTCCTTCTCTTAGATGGGCTACCTTCCAATGTTGACAAACCCTATCTGCCCCTCACTTCACTCTACAGCATGTGCAGAAACTGCCTTCTTGACCATTGGACCCACTATTGGTCTCATCCGCTCAATCTGCCAGAGCCTGTCTTCGCATGTGGGGGAAGTCCTTAACTCACCGAGGATTTGAGATCCATCGGCTACCCTCACCTGGTTTAGCTGGCCAGTCGAAGCCACATCCCAGGAACAGGAATAACAGCAACAACACTAGCACTCATAGATACCCAATAAAGCTGAATGTGGAAAGATTCAGGGCAGGTGAAAGAAAGGACTTCTTCACACAGCTCCCAAAACCTACTCATGCAGGAGACAGCGATGACCACCAACTTGGGTAGCTTTGAAAGGAGGATTGGACAAATTCTTGGAGGCTATCCATGGCTTCTAATCATGATGGCTACTCTCTGCCTCCATGGTTGGAGGCAGTATCCTTCTTAATACAAGAACAAGGGGCTGGACTTGATGGGCCATGGGCCGGATCCAGCCAGACTCTTCTTACAAGGTTCAACTCCCTCCTCATCCACAAAGCTCTCTGATGACCTTGGGCCAGTCAGCCCATTTCTCAGCCCAATATATCCTAGCAGTTTGTTGCAAGTATAAAATAGGGGAATACTATGAATTTTCTTTGAGGAAAGGCAGGCTGGAAAAGCAATTAAATAAGCAACTGGATAAAATGTATGCCTAAAACTTTCATATGGATTCCAAACCCCTGTTCATCAAGCATGGTTCACAGGTGGATGAAGACTTCCAGATGCAAATTGCCTTGCTAGTTGCACACCCTGGTGTTCTGGAGTAAGGTTACCAGACGTCCCCGTTTCCCGGGGACAATCCCCAGATTTACAAATCAGTCCCCTGGCAAAATCCATCTATTTAATTAGGAAGTTGAAAAGTGTCTCCGAATTCATTGAAAAAAAATTGGTAACCTTATTCTGGAGGGGGAAATGTTTTCTGCATTTGGGACCTTGTTAAGCCTATAAATACACATCGTAAGCTTTTTTGGTGGTCTTGCAAAGTAGTTAAAGTAATAACTCTCACGTATTGAGGAAAGTAGGGCAACTGAACAGGCAACATTTTTGCAAATCCGTGCATGGAGTTCCTCACACACTCTGTGCGAAGCTCATCAATATACAAAACTATGTATGGATAGTTCGAAAAGTTAATTCTGACTCTTATTTCAAAAGCATTGCTGGTTTTTAAGGCTGTCTAGATACTTCTTTGGGTCAGTCTAGCCAAAAAAAGGCAAAACATCCCAGCTCTGTGAAGCACATTATTCCTCATCCCTAAAGGAGGACCACAAATCTGTTCCAATATGGAAGTGTTTGAGCCAACTAAGGCTTAAGTGGAGCAAGCAGAATGCCCTTCTGGAAACAACAATTTAGGATTGCTCATGATGGTAGGATTGGGAGATATAAAAAGCAGAACAATTGAGCAATATCCTGTTCTGTAAATAAAATACCGATGTTCACTCCAAAAGCACAAGCATAAGCGGTTGAAATAAATGTCAAATCTCCCAATTCAGAAGAGAGTTTTGTTTTGTGCATAAGATGAGTCAATAACCTAGGGTGCATAAGGCATCTCATTCCCTCTTAACTGTTGTGCTTTTTTACACACACATACCTGTCCCTTTCCTCACTTTGTTGAAAAATTCTTTGGATAACCAAGAAATCGAGCCATTATCCCAGTAGTGGCCAATGTGATGTCCTCTAGATGTTTTGGACTACAATTCCTATCAGCCACAGCCACCATGGGCAAAGGTTACAGATGATGGGAGTTTTAGTTGACAACATTGGCTACCCCTGTACTACCTGAAGTTTAATAGTAAGTCAAATGGTAGCACTCATAATCTCTCTTAATAACAGAAGCCATTAAGACAGGTCTTTACTTAAAGATGATTCAGAACAACAGAAGGTCTATTCCACCCCTCTGGAGGGAAAAGCAGCTGGGAGCACTTTTTAGAGGGAAAATGGACGGTAGGGAAAGGGTTGTGCACTCTGTCCCAAACATACTCCTCATAACAGCCACAAGCAGCTGCTTTTTGTTTGGGAGGGATGGGTAGACAGATAGTGAGACAGACAGATATCTCTGCACAATGTTCGACCCTGTAATCCCAGTGATCCACCATAGCTGTAAACTTTTATCATTCTTAATATGTAATTAGTGGATTTATTCCAATTTCAGCATGTATTTTTCAGCATGTGAAGTCCCATCTCTTAGGTGCTCAGGTGCTTTTCTGTTCCCTCTTACCTTGTCCAGGCTCACTGTTTTCCTCCTGTCTCCACTCCTCCAAACAAGACAGCATCCCAAGACACAAAGGCGAACTGTATTCTATTCAGTAAATGTGGACTGCTCTGCAGCTCTGGTTCTGGGCTCAAGGAGACCCTTGGGATGTCTTGCTCTGGCAAGTGAATGAGATGATAACAAGGTTTTCAACTTTGTGGCAAGTAAGCACTGAGGAAGTCAGAAAATGAGCAAAGTAATTGAGCAGAGGCTAGATACTTCCCCCCCTTTCTTTGATGGGGTTCCTACTTCTTTGCAATGCTGTTTGCTTTCCAACTTGCAGTTGCACTTCAGCTGCTTGGAGATCACTTGTTGAAGCTCAGTATGTTTGGCAAGTTGACCCTGTGCAGTAAAAAGTAATCCCAACTGAGCTGCATGGCGTTTACTCCTGGGGAACTATGCACAGGACGGTAAGTCATGTAAAACCCAATCAACTGGTTCTTCTGCTATGTGCTGCGACTGCTCAGCGTGGCTAGGTGTGTCACCACAGCCACCTGCATTTTTGGACTGTTCTTGGGGTGTGTGGCTATGGGGCTGTCATGTTGAACTTCGGCACTCTCAGAATCACAACTGTGCCCCCAGTAGGGGCTTTGAGAGCAGCTTTTCCTTACATACAGACCCATAACTCGATGCAGCTGCATATGCAAAAACAGGGGAACTAATGCAGAGAGATTAGGAGCTGGATACTGTCAGCCACAAATTATCATTTAACTTTGGATCTGATGCAAAAACATACCCCAATGACATCATACCATTGTAGTTCCATTGGACACAGTCTCTGGAATGAATACTTTATGTACTAGCCAGTATGATGGCACCTCAGATTGGCTCAGCTGTTTTTGCCATGCCCTGTTATGGTGTGCTGAGGGGTGTGTGTGTGTGTGTGTTTACAATTCATTGGAGAAATCTTTCATGGATTATCACTAATGCCTTTCCTTGATACAAAACAAACACACACATACACCAGATGAACTAAAAGCCTGCTGGAAAGGTCACATGAAAGGAAGTCTAGTAAAAATTTCTAAACTTAATTAAGGGTCTTTTTTTTTTTAATTACAGAGACTTTTCACCTTAAAATTAGAACTCTTTGTAAGCTGAGGTTTGCTGGCTTTGAATGGAGGGGGACACACAAACACAAGATTTTCCATTCATCTAAGTATTTCAGCAGATGAGATAGTTTACACGAGAAATAACTTGCCACTGAGATCATAAATCTTTTATGAAGGCTTGGATACTAAAGTAAGTTAATTGAAAGAAGTTCTTGGAAAGAAATCCCCCCCTTCCCTCTCCCCTGCAGCCATCCATGTCCCCCCCGCCCCAAGCATCTATGCAGTGTCATGTCGCCCTCCTGAACAATATGTGTTGGGGCACAGGGGACTCTGAAATCCCTCAGAGTTGGACTTGAATTGTAAGATATGTAAAGGAAGTTCATGGGGAGAAATTTTCCCAACCTTCTCCTCCTCCTATACATCCCTGCTCCATCATACATTGTTTTGGAGGGGCCCCTAATTTTCCAGGCTAGTTTTTTTTGGGGGGGGGATCAGAAGCAGAAACTTTTTAAATGCTGCACAGTAGTTTACAGTGTCTGAGTGCTTCAGCACTATTTCAGAGGAAATCCATTCAAGAAAATCCCCCACTCATCTCAAAGAGAGAGAAATGTTATTGATGCTATGGGTAGAAATGTCTACGCTGTCCTTCAGTCGAAATACTTCATAGGCTAGCTAGACATCTACCGTGTCTTCTCAACACAAAATGGCAGCCATCTTGGATTTGACAGAGTCCTTCGTAGTCATGATGCTTATATCTAGGATAGCCAAAATGGTACCCTCCAGACAGTGTTGTACTATGACTTTCATCAGCCTAAACCAGTATGGAAAAAAGTCAGGGATGACAGGAGTTGTTGTCCACATAAGCTAACCCTGGCTTTTGTGCTTCTGCCAATGGTGGAACACCCCCTCTTGCTGAGAGCATTCTTCCAGGAGGCAGGACATTGTAATTTCACCTCAGGTGACAAAATGGGATGGGCCACCCTTGGTCAGTGCCTGTGGCTTTTGGAAATCAGGGTGTGGAAGGTACGCAGGAGTTGCCTTTTTTTTTTATAACAACACTGATGCCATTCCTCACCAGATCCTCTATTCTGGGAGGAAAGTTGCTGGGTTTCATTTCCAGAAAAAGTGGACTGATTTTGTTCACCCACCTGGGGTTTCTCAGGCTCCCCTCGCACTGTTTAAACTTGGCTGTACATATTCACTGGGTCGCCAGCATGACAACAGGCAAGTACAAATATAGTATAGTAAGATAAGATAATCCTTCAAACACCCCTCATTAGCTCTGTAGTAGAACATCTGCTTTGCATACAGGAGATTTCTGGTTCGGTCCCTGGCATCTCCTCAGAAAGAAATCAGTGTAGGCATTACTGAACTAGATGGGTCAATGGGTTGACTCAGTGTAAGAGAGCTTCCTATGTTTCTAACCTTACCACAGCCTTGAAGCAGTGACCTTCATGAAAGGATTGCCTGTTAATTTAAGAGAAAACCACATTGCGGTGGCTGTATTACCCTGAAGATGCAACGAACCCAAGTACATTGTTTCATAGGAACTCTCTACCTAGAGTCTTAAACTCCCACCTTTAGGACTTGAATTTTATTCAGCCATGAAAATGCTTCCTTATTCATGACTTAATAGGACAAAATTGATTCCTTATGCCGACCCAGAGATAAAACGATCTGTTCTCTTGTTTCTGCTGAGTCTCTTTGTTAGTGCATGCGCTATCTGGACAAAAGAAAGAAAAGTTTGCTGGACATTTTGCATTTGTTAATCTCAGTAAATGCTTTTGAGATATGACACAGGACTCTGTACAGTAACAGATTGTTACAAATGGCTCTGATTCTCAAATACATCTGCCGGAGAAGTAGTATCCTTACAGCAGCATTTTGTGACATTTTATTTACTTACTCACTTACGTGGAAGGGGCTGTGGAAGTCTGCACTGACACAAATAACACCATGCTAAATATTCCTCCAAAAAAACTCTTTTGAGGTAGGGGAGAGATAAAAAAATGTGTGTCATGAGAATTCTTCCTCAAAAGACAGACTCTTATAAGATTTAAATTCAGAATCATTTCAGATTAAATCAAAGTGGCTTCCTGTATAATCTTTTTCACATCTGCCCAGAAGTGAATCCTATTGAGCTTGATGAGACTTACTCCCAAGTCATTGAATAAAGGATTGCAGCCATACTGTGTTTAAAATAAAATGCATGAAATAAAATGCTTAGTTTGAAAAGGAAAGATAAAGCCCTCAAATAATAATTAATAAAAACACACGTGAAACATAATCTTGCTTGCCTGTTTTACACCTAAGTATGTGTACATAGGATTGTATGCAGTCTTAACTAAGATTAAACCCCACTGAGCACAGTGGGGTTTACTTCGGAATAATCATGCATATGTTCTGCCAAAAAGAGCAGTGCAAAAAGACTGAGGGCAACCAATGAAATGCTCAATGTGGGGCTTTAAAAGTTTTTGCTTCTTAAAAAATAAATAGTTGTGGATTAATATGGAAACAGGACAAAACCAACTTATGAATGAACACATGTGAATTGAAATGAACTGGCGACAGGCTGATCCATCCTTTTCTATACATCTGTAATGCATTGGTTTCAAAGGCTACATTTACTTTTGGAAGAACTTAAATTTCCTGATCATTCAAAAAAAGCATTTACAAGGGAAGCAGAAAACAAATGTTTCCAAGGCAGCCAACGCAAATACATTTCTGATTTCTCCTGCTGTGATAATATAATCAGTATAATGTATACAGTATACAGTATAATGCCAGGTATTTCCCAACAATTATTGCTTCTCATGATAATAATGTCATACGCATTGACCGATAGTAGTCACATTTGAAAGAGTGGTATCATTACCATTGCTTCATTTAAAATCTGTTGAAAGTACACTATCACCATCTACTGCTCACTTGGCTGAACTACTGATAGCCAGTTTAGGTTGGGTTGGAGTTCAGCTGATGTACGCAACCTTTTAACTACCTAAATATCACAATCAGTTTTTTTAGGGAAGGAACTTCTCAACGTTGTGTTCTTGCCATTCATCAGATCTGTGCACTGAAGAGAAAGTGCCTTGTGTCAATTCATAGCAGTTACAGGTGTCACAGAATCCAGCAAACCTGAATAAGGACTGGCAAGAGAAGATAACGATAAGCAATAAATAGGAAGACCAACACAGGGTATCACGGCTGAGTCAAAAGTCTATTATCCGAGAGGCAAGTCCCTATGTAGTCTGGTGTCAGGAGACTCCATAATAATTTGTGACAAGGAGTGAATGAAGTTTTGCAGAGTCCTCAAGCTATGGGGTCATCTACAACCAATATCAAATAACCATATTATTTAAACCCATTAATTAAAAAATAGGATGTGGCCCGAGTTGGGTAATTAAGGTTCTTAATAACAATAAATAATATTGCATAGGTAGAAGTAAGGAGTGTGGAAATCAACAGTACAGTAAGCTGCCTTGTGCCAGATTGGACTAAGATTTTGCTCATCATCACATCAGAGAATCAAAATTAAGTAAATTAAGAGTATGCCAATTGAAACTAATGAGAGAGTAACTTATGCTTAAAGTATATATATGTATCCAACTTTCTGTATATAAAAGGGTTATCTTCAACCAACTTTTACTAAAATCAGACGCACTTAAATTAATGGACCCAAATTAGTCATGGCCATTCATTTCAAGGGGTCTACTCTGAGTTAAAGTTAGTTGAATACAGCCCAAAGTCTCTTTAAGCAAGAGAAAGACCCCCCCCCCAAAAAAAAAGTATTTCCTTTGGCTCACAATATAGACAACAAGGTTATTTAAGGAGATTAAATCCACAATATAAACAACGGGAGAAAGAACACTTTACAATATCCAAAAAAGCAGCAGCATATTTAGTGGATGGTTGCATGTCCTTAAAACCCTTTTTTGTACCACTTCACATAAAAGTGTTCAGAATTTGGATAAACGTATTTGAAATGTGACATTCTCCATTGTGACTTTGTTCTGAAATACAGGTGGGAAGTCTGTGGCTTTCCAGATATTGTCGCGCTGCAGCTCACATCAGTCCTGGTGGCTGTTCATACTGACTGGGGCTGATGGAAGATGGAGTCGAACAATATGGAGTCCATGGGTTCTCCATCACTAGTGAAAGCCAGCAGGTGTCAAGGTAAGCACTGGTAATATTTAGTGAACTCCGTTTTCCATTCCCTAATCCATACTGTGGACTACTTTTCAGGTGAAATTTCCTTCCCCTTGTCCTTCAGCATTTCCAGCCCATGACTTTAATTAATACATTTAATATAGAAAAATCAAAAACGTTGTAAACTATGCAGATGAAAACTAATTATTCAGAATCAGTGAGTGCATAATATTCTGAAGACTATGTCTCGGGATTAGTGCTAATATGTCACACTTGATGTGTCTGAAATCATCAAAGACAAGTATTGCACAAGACAGTGTCAACAGCTGTTCAGAAAAGGGATGGTTATGAAGAAACACATTGTTGAGTCTATATAATCTCTTGCTCGTCCAAGCCACCAGCTGCTTGCACTGATTTCAGTCCTTAGAAAAAGGGGTTTAGAATGGGAATTAAAGAAGAGAGAGCAAGGGCTCGTTTATTGGCCCACGTTCTTGATATTTTCAAAGTTGCTCTTTTGAAAAGATTAGGAATTACGGCTGCATACACTCTACATTTAAAACATATTCAAAGCATGTCTTTCCCAAGAGTCCTGGGAACTGTTGTTTGTTAAGGCTGCTGGGAATTGCAGCTCTCTGAAAGTTAAAAGCTGTGTTCAGGATTCATTTGCAGGAGCTGCTTTAAATGTATGGTGTATATGCTTTGAAGAATGGTAACAAAACAGCTTCCAAGGACTGGATCTGGGTTCCACAGTCTTGCATCAGTACCCAACCCTCTATGAGACTAAGTGATTACCTGAGTTGGTAGGCTTCATAGTAGGTTTGAAAGTCAAGAATTCAAAAGTCTCCATGTAAATTGTGGGCTGAGATAGCTGGCCAGAAGTGGGGTCTAGAGGCAGAGACAGGGGAAGGAGACCCAGGACAAGGGGAAATGAATTGTATGGTGGACAAGGCCAACAGGTAAGTGAACTGAAGCATCCACACCATACATTCAAAGCAGGAAGCTTCCAGGGAATCCAGGGAACTGTAGTTCGTTAAGGGTGCTAGGAATTATATCTCTGTGAGGATTAAGCTACAGAGCTCAGGACTCTTTGGAGGATGGTGTCATGTGATTTAAATGTATGTTGTAGATAGGACCAGAGATGTGGGAACTAAAGAGTGTTTGGAAAGAGAAAAGGCTGGGCTGGGGGAGAAGTTGGGCCTTGTGCCAGGGTGTGGCAGGACTGGCACTGAAGACAAGGCCAGACAGTGACATTTTGCTGCCTGAGGTGAAGGACAAGATGGTGCCCCCCTGCATTCCATGTGAGCAGGGCCAGCCCAAAACATTTTGGCACAAAATGGCACCCGCACCCAACCAGAAAAGAAGGGGTGAATGAAGAAGAGAAGAAGAAGAGTTTGGATTTGATATCCCGCTTTATCACTACCCTAAGGAAGTCTCAAAGTGGCTAACAGTCTCCTTTCCCCTCCTCCCTCACAACAGATACTCTGGGAGGTGAGTGAGGCTGAGAGACTTCAGAGAAGTGTGACAAGCCCAAGGTCACCCAGCAGCTGCATGTGGAGGAGCGGGGAAGCGAACCCGGTTCCCCAGTTTATGAGACTACCGCTCTTAACCACTACCCCACACTGGCTATGAAGACGAACATCACGAAGAAGGGTGGAATGAAGATCTACATCTGGGTGGGTAGGAATGAAATCAACCTTACCAGATGGTTGAAGTGGGAATCAAAGGCTGTTATGGGGAAAAACAGGCCGACTCTGAATCATGTTGGCCAGGAAACCGCAGAGGGCGGCCCCCACCATTTCCTCCCTAGGGAGTGGGAGACCAGCAATGTCTCCTACTTGCCAAGCGTCTACCAAGAGGCATTGGTGAGGAGCTGGCAGTTGTGGCCTCCAAGGAGTGCGCCGCAGCTATCACTGCTACCATGAAAGCAGCAGCAGCGTGGGCCAACCTTGCATATGAAGCTCCCACTTTTGTTTTAGCTTCATGGCTGTTTGCTGTGATGCTTTACTTTGATGCCAATGTCACAGCTGTTAACACCTAAAGCAGACGTTTGCACAAAGGTCCAAGTAACTTTACACAAAAATGACACAGGTGTGTGACCTAGTGTCATCCATCTTAATCCATCATGGCTGCTCTACTGTGTGCGTTAAACTTACTGTAACTGCTGAGTATGCAGGGCCCAGATTAATGGCATAAATCAGACTATAAGTGGAAATGGCAGAAATCACTGTTATCGCTCAGTGCATGTCCACTCAGAAACAAGCCCTGTTGAGTTCAATGGAACGCACTCCCAGTATGTCTAGCACAGGACTGCAGCCTTGGAAATCAAGTGAGATCAAAGACATCGTGTTTGCAGTAAGATGCAGGATGTCCCTCAATGTTCTATTTACAAAACTCAAGTCGATTGCTCAACTTTATAAATAAGAAGTTGAAATGAATAATGATGGCGGTCCTCCGCAACACATGTGCCATAAATGTAATGTCTTTGATCATACAGGATGTTTCTGTAATGACCATCCAAAACAGCTGAGGGGATTTGCTGGCACATCAAATAAGAAAAAGGCCGTCCTTACTGAGAACATGCAAAGGTCAGGCTAGTAGCTTATAATTACGTTAAAATTTAATCATGCTATACCAAGGTAGCTATTTTCTGTTTGCCAGCAGTGATAGAACTTGCCGGATGACAACATCCCACATTCTTACTTTAAGTTCAGTTGAGCAGATCCATCTATTCCCTGTTTATATCACTTCTGTGTGTGTTCATTTCATACGTCCATTCTTCCTTACTTCTGCACTAATCTGTGACTTTTTGAAATAAGCACGAAAAAGACGTAACAGGAAACTGCGGCTAATCATCATGGCATCTGTTGATTCAGGATGCACCAAGAAAGGAATGTCGTGAAGATGGCGTCTGTTAACTTGGCTTAATAATGGGGCTAGTCCAAGACACAGCAGAAGATACCCTCTTTTTAAAAAGTCAAGATGTGTAGGCTAGCCGATTATTTTGGCACCTGAGGCAAGAAAATCCCACAAGGGCTTCTTCCCATCCCTAACAGTGAAAATATAATAATGCGAAATATCACTTTTCATGACACCCAAAATCAGTTGTCTCACTTTGCCTAATGATAGGGTTGGTCCTGCTTCGTAAGCTGTGATATGGACACGGGAACCAGGCTATAGACTTTTCTCATGTAAGTGTCTTTAAGTTTTATGTATAAAATTTCTATGCCTTGCTCACAGAATCATGGAGCAAGCCTACTCTGGTTGGTTGCCTGTGCTCTTGATGAAAAAGTATGACTCTCCTGAACAGAATGCCCTTTCTTTATGATACATCCTCCCTTAGGAGTCCCTTTACCTCATTGTAACTGAAGGAAGCTGAGCATCAGAGATAACTAACAGAGTGCCCTCCAATATGTTCTTAGACTACAACTCCCATCAGCACTGGCCAGCAGGGCCAATGATAATGGATGCTGCCATATGTAATCTAACAACATCTGGAGGGCAACATGTTGGATACTCCTGCTCCAGGTGCTAGAGATCTAGGTGGGATCTTTTAATAAAGGGCAGTATAATAAAATGATGATGGTGGTGGCGGCCATCTCACTGCAATTGAAATACTGGGCAGTCTTCCCAGAGAAGCACCTGCTTTTCCACAAATATTTGCCAGAGAGAGAGAGAGAGAGAGAAGGTTTCACTGCAATTAGTGCTGAGCTTGTTTATGTGACCCAGGGCACAATAACAGTAGTTTTAAAGTAGGCTTTGAAAGAAGATATTTCACCCTGCCCTTCAACCATCCGATACGTTTTTCGTACACCGAGGACATTCTGCACCAATTCGACAAAAACAGCCAGACACATTTACAGTCAGATAATGTATTAATGGTGAGTGTTGTTTGTGTGTGTGTTTTAAAAATGTGTTAACTAGGGTCAGGAGCTTGAGCTGGCACACACATTTGTAATTTCGATTTCATGAGCACATTGAACAGCTTTGTTTTCTGTGATGCAACACTGTTGGCATTTGCTCTTAGGTCATCCATTTTCTCTTCGTGCAGACACAGAACTTTTCCTGTTCCTTACAGTTCTGATCCTGCAAAGAGGAAGAAGAAAGCAAATATCCAAATGGATCTTTAGATGGTGAAGAGGGCTGCACTGGAGGAGAGGTTTGTTTAATGGTGCTTCTGCTGCATGGTAACAACATGCAGTGTTAATTTATTGTGATTATTTAGTTGCTTTTTTCACAAAAGTGACCGAAAATTACTTACAAAAAACAAATATTAAAAACAAGAATAAAAACTAGAGTAAAAACAACCTAAAATGCTCAACAATCATATGTATA
Source organism: Podarcis cretensis (assembly GCF_951804945.1). Lineage (NCBI taxonomy): Eukaryota > Metazoa > Chordata > Lepidosauria > Squamata > Lacertidae > Podarcis > Podarcis cretensis. Next base: position 25,975,833 of record NC_137181.1, read on the forward strand.
AAAAGCCAGATCCAACTCAACCCACTAAAAAGGTGATTAAAATAAGAGCCCCAAAGCCTGCCTGTCTTCTCTGCCCAGGGAAAATGAAGGGGAAATGATTATGCCATGGCAACCCAGTCAGATGAGTGGGGTACAGATAATAAAATTATTATTATTATTATTATTATTATTAATGGAAGGACCAGCAGGGCTGCATTGAGCTCTTGGGCGGGAGCTTTTCCACCTTTGCTCCAGATTTTTTTTATTCTTTACAAGAGGGAGGTTTTCGGATGGCATTCCCCCGTCAAAAGTTGAGTGTAGCATAAACTCTGGCTTATGATAGCTACTGCGAAAAGAGAACTTTTCTGCAAGATCTTCAGAATGTAAATGCATTCAGAGGCCTGAACATTTATTTATTTTCAACTGGCACCTAGCACAATTGATAATGTTGGTCCCTTGATCAATGATGCCGTTTCTGTAAGCGGGGTGTGTGTCAAAATGCCCCTCCCTCACCTGTTAAAGGTGTTGGGGTGAGGTGGGGGGGGGTTCATTCAGAGTAGGAATCCATTGAACGATCTCTATTCATGCGCAGGTTCATAGCGGGACTCATCTCTAAGACCTGCCGGAGGGTCAGGGAGGCCGGCGGGGGCCGGCGCCCACCTGCCGGCCTCCCCGGGGCAACAACGGCAGGCCCTTTCCCCATCCGAGGCGGGCTTTTGTGCGGGCGGAAGCAAGCCCCTCGCCAGCCGGCAGATGGAGCTCCGACCCCCGGACTCCGCTCTTGGAAACCGGGGAGAGAGCCTGGGGAAGGGAGGAAGGGGTTAAGGAGCTGATGGTGGCGGAGCCTCGACGCCTCTGGAGGGAGACCCACCCGCCGCGCGCTCCCCCTCGCAGCCCACCCAGCCGCAGTGGTGGGAGCAAGGCGCGCGGGATGCTGCCGGGGCGCAGCGCAGGGGCAACGATGCAGCAGCAGCAGCAACCGGAGAGGGCAAGCGGGGCAGCGGCAGGAGGCGCGGAGGGAGGCGCGGAGCGGGCCAGCCCCTGATGCGGCTCTTTCTCCTCCTCCTCCCCCTTCTGCTGGGCAGCGGCTCCGGCAATTCCCTCCCTCCCACCTCCTCCTTCTCCACCTCCTCCTTTCCCGGTGGCGGCGGCGGCGGCCGCTGTTGCCACGGCGGGGGAAAATGAGCAAGGCGGCGGCGGCGCTGCTGCTGTGCCTGCTGGGCTGCAACGTGTGGAAGGCGGTGACCAAAACCTTAGGAGCGCCCGGCGCCGCTCAAGGTCGGTGCGAGGGGGGCCCGCTTTTGTGCCGCGGCGACGGTGAACCGCAGCGCCCAGCGCGCACCCCGGCGAGGGTCTCGGGATGGCGGGATGCGTTATTGCTGGGGGGGACGGACGGCGGAGGGGGGGTGCGCCTGGAGGGATCCGGGGGTTGCTGCATAGAGAGAAGGAGCGCCGGAGGTAGTTGCTTCTCTCGGCGCGAGGGGGCGGCGCCCGCCGTGACGCCCATCGCCGCCGAAGTGAGCTGCAGGGCGCTCGGTGGTGGCGGCGGCGGGGCGCCTGGCTCGGAATCCGCCGCCCCGGAGGCTATTGTTACCGCAGCCTCCGCTTCGGCTTTGTGCTTCCCGCACGCTTCGCTTTGCTTTTCCGCCTTCTCTCTCCCCCCCCCCCCCCCAATCCTCCTTGCCTCCCCTTCGCAGGCTTTTTCTGCGCAAGTCTTGAGTCCCCTCCTCCCCCTTGACTCTTGTCGCGATGCTGCCGCGGTGATGGGCGCTTCAGTCTCCCCCCCCCCACCCCCCAGTTGCTTCCTCTTTGAGGATTCGGATTGGTGTTAGGGCGGCTGGCCTCTGCGTGCATGTTTCTGCTGGAGGCTGCTTCGATTTGGGGGTTACTGGGTTGAATCAAAATGAGGACGAATGGGAGCCTTTCTGTTCAACTGCAGGTCTCACCAGGTCCTGAAATAAAATTATCTACTGTATTATGCAAGAAGGGGGTGCCTGACCCCCCAAAAACGTGGGGGAGAAGGGCCATCTGGCAAACCTTTGATTCCCACCCCCACCCCGGGGAAAAAAGACCCCTTGACAAACTGTTCTGCACTGCTGGTTCCACAGGGCTTCGCTTCTTGCTAAAACCCCTTCCTGCTGCCGCTTTGCTCCACCAGGTGTTTGTTGTATTGTGGCTGGTTTTGCTCCTGTGGCCTTTCAGGTTGTGTGACACACACACACCCACTTTCTTTTGGTGGCATTGGCTGTCTTTTATGGACCCAGCTTGGCAGCGACAACCCCTGCCCTCGAAGGTTTAGATTCTCTTCTCTGCCGCCTGGCTCTATTAAGATTCTTACTCTGGGGAAAGCAGCTTTCAGAAGAGCTGCCCATCCTGTAGTCTTTGCACAGGGCCCTTTTGCAGGCTTTGCAAATACAAAAGCAGTGTGTGTGTCGCTTGCTAGTCACGCTTTGGGCTCATCTGTTCAGAGGTGACCATATGCGATTCTCATTTCTTGCTATGCTGATTTTATCCATCCCCGCCCCCTACCCCGGCACAAATAATCCTATATGGCAAAAGCCTTAAGTTTAGAGGGAGCATAGATGATGCTGGAGCCAAATCTGTAAAATTAGCACTTATTAGGCCTTATTATTATTGGAACCAATTTTTGCCCATTGAGCTCCAACCTATTTGCTGCGTATCCTTCCATCCACAAAATGCACCTGTGTGCTGTAAACCTGCCACTTCCACAACAGTGCTGGAGCTGGGAGAGCTGCTCAATCACCATTTAGTCAAGGTCCTGTGTGCATTTCTATCCTTCATTGTTGCCGGAATGTTTTCCCTTCTCCCCAGGCTTCTCTTTGCATCTTTTAGAAAAAGACCCTCTCAAAAGCCACTGATCTGCTGTGGCTTATATTTATGTTAACTTGCAGCAAACTAGAGGTTTTCTTGGGGGGGGGGGCGGTTCGTGTTTTGGTTTAATTACCTGCTGCAGGATTGACTGCAAAGTAGCTGGTAATGAAACCATCAAGGGCATTTGCAAGAGTGTGTGCTTATTCTTGTAAAAAGCTTCATCAAGGCAGGCTAATAACATCCCACCAGTAATAAGGATGAGAAAGCAAGTGGTGCCATGGTAACAGTCCCTGCCTCCACTTTTGGTGGGTATGCATGTAAAGGCCAGTGACCTTTAAGTGACGCTATTCTATACCCAATAAAAGATAGATTACAATAGTGCCTTTTACTACTGTTATGTCATTGTTTCTGAATAAATCATCCCCTCCCTTCTGCACTATGCACTCTTAACCTTCCCCCCCCCCAAAAAAAACCCCCGTAAGCTCTAGCCCTGTGGTCTGATTCTTATTTTGACAAGATCAGTTTTGCTTTGACTTCTTGAACTTTTGACTGCTGCTTTTGTTGTTTTGCTTTCTGGGGAATCCACAAAGTGGTCTGTCCATGTGTGTGTGTGTGAAGAATTCCTATTATGATTGAAAAACTGATCAATGAGTTGAAACAAATTGCTAATCTACCAGATTTTGTTTTTAAATGATACTCATTTGGACCTGCCCTGTGCAAGTAGGTATTAATATTCTCATTTCACACACACAATAATGTAACAATGCATCATGGGGAGAGAGGTAAACTTAAGCCCTGTTGGTTTTAGTGGGAATGAAGTTTGCATAGGTGCCCTGTGTTGTGGCAGTTGGGTTTTTAGCTGGTTTTCAAAACATTAATCAATGCCTGTTGTTTTGGTGAACGTAAAATTCATATTGCCATTAGGTTCCCATAAAATGTGACTTGGGATACTGTGGTACAGTGGTGAAGAAGTTGTGTTCTTGCAGATGCTATAGGACTCCAGCTCCCATCAGCCTCAGCCAGCCTGGCCGATGGTGAGGGATGATGGGAGCTGTGGTCCAACACTGTAAGGAGGAGATTTCCCATCTCAGCTGTGGCATTTGTATGGATAAAGGTGAGGAGCTGCTTAACTTGTTGAAGGGCCATGAAGTAAGGCTAAGAGGCCTAAGTGATGGTATGTTCATGATTTTGCAATTGAAATTTATACCATAATGTGGAATGAAAGTACAGCTGTGATCCTGTCATTCTTGAGTGGGAGTAAGTCCCATTGACATACTAGTTTCCTAAAGCATTCTCTCATAGGATCAGGTTGTTGGTTATCGAATGAATGATAACATGGAAAATATGTGCGCCACATAATTCTTTTATGTAGTAGCTAAATTCCTATAGAATTCGTGATACATTTGCCAGATTCCTTTTTAAAATTTTACAGTGTCTTGTGTCTCCTCAGGCTTCTGTTTTATTGCTAAAATGACTTAAAGATTGGCCTAACCCAATATCTAGATGAAGGAACTATAAAATGCAGCAGCTACAGAATAGCTTGATTTGTAAATCAAGGGAAAGGTTTAAAGATGGAGAGTCAGCTGTTATTATCTAGCTGCTATCGTGAGGACTTGCTCTCTCTCTTCCTCTTTGAAAAGTTGACCTCTTTTCTGCTTTGAGCTATGTCACCCTTGAGTGAGCAGAGAACATTGATTTATGGTGAATAGAGTGGTCAAGTTCTGTCATCAGTAGTTGAAAATCCAGGGCTTACTGCTGTATGGTTTGTCAAGATACCAAACCCCATGGATTATTTTCTTGGTTTTCCTTCCTAATATAGATGGGTTTATACACTGAGCAAGCTCTATAGAGTGATTTAGTATCAGGTGGTGGTAGATAAAGTGTTGGCAATACAAGCAGTAGCCTTGTTTTGATGTGCCATCTATTTGATATTATAATCCGGTTCTTACTTACTCTTGTTTGTATTAGAGAACCCATGTTTATCTGTTGTACATGTTGGTACTCCTGTTTACTCCAGCTTTGTTAGGTAAGGTCAACACAACAGTTTGGAGGACTGGGGCTCCCTTTCTAGAAGTGTTATACACTCAATAGTAGAGCCCATGCAGGAGAGTTTGGGTTCAAACCCCAGGAACAGTGAACAGCATCAGGTGGGTCGGGGAAAGACCCCAATCCAAAACCACTGCTGCCAGCCAGAGTAAACATTGCTGCGCTTGATGGACCAGTGGGGAAGGGCCTTAGATAGCTCAGTGGTAAAACATCTGCCATGCATGCAGAAGGCCCTGGGTTCAATCCCCAGCATCTCCAGGTAAGGCTGGGAATGTCCTCTGCCTGAAAAGCTGGAGAGCTGCTGACCGTCAGTGTAGACAGTGCTAAACTGGGTGGGCCATTGGTTTGACTTAATACAAGGCAGCTTTCTGTGTTACGTATGGGTTTGTTAAGGGCAGAGGTTTTTGTTATTTTCTGTTTACAGTGGTGCCCCGCAAGACGAATGCCTCGCAAGACGGAAAACTCGCTAGACGAAAGAGTTTTCCGTTTTGGAGGTGCTTCGCAAAACGAATTTCCTATGGGCTTGCTTTGCAAGACGAAAATGTCTTGCGAGTTCCTGCAGGGGTTTTTTCCTCCCCCCCCCCCTTTTTCTAAGCCGCTTATCTGATAAGCCGCTAAGCCGTCAATGGGCTTGCTTCGCAAGACGAAAAAACCGCTAGACGAAGAGAATCGCGGAACGGATTCTTTTCGTCTTGCGAGGCACCACTGTATTTGATTAGCTGACTCTTTGGACCTATCAAAACAACTTCTCAGACAAGCTGAGGAGCTTGCAGATTTCTGGCTACCTGTATAATGAAATCTAAGACCAATTTATTAGTGTCCAGCACTCCAAAAAAACAGTCTAGATGGGGTAGTGGTACCCTAGCTATGGAAGAGTTTTACCAGAAAGTTGCACCTGGTGCCTTCTCCATGATATTTGCTAGGAAGCTTTTCGCTATCTGCTGCTTATGGTTGATCTTCATTATTATTTATTGTATTTGTAATGTGAACATAAACATGGAAAGGAAAACTAAAACCCAGTAAATGTTGTGATAAGAGCTGCTTTGAAGTGTTTGTTGGTTTTTCAGAGGACTTGGTTTGCACAGCTTTACTTAACGGGGCTAATACAAACTTTGACAGAATTTGTTTAATTTGTATGGTGATGTTCCACCCCCACCCCCCGCACACATGCAGTCTAACTTAATGTCAGTTCTTATAGGATCATTTTGAAATTAGAGTTGATCTAAACTGAAATGCCTTGAACTCGCTTGATGATTACCCCAGAAAATTTCACATTGCTGTGATAAAGCCCAGCATGCTTCTTTGAGCAGACACAGTTATTCTATTTTTAGGACAATGTGTCTCTGTTTATTCAGATCGAGATATTTGGTGATTTGACTTCTGGGCGTCATGCAGCATCCTCATTACCAATGGGGTTTGGGTCACTGAGGTCCCTTAAAGCAATATTAGCTATGGTGTTTTGCACAGAGTTCAGTGGTGCTAGGAGAGAGGGAGAGGGAGAGGGAGAGGGAGAGAGAGAGAGAGAGAGAGAGAGAGAGAGAGAGAGAGAGAGAGCCCTGTATGGCTTTGGCCCAGCATAACTCAGAAAGCTCTTCCTCTGTGCTCTGTCATGATTTCTTAGATCAGTAGTGTAGTACCTGGAGTGACAAATTAGAGCAAACAACATGCAGAAAACTGTTTGCTGGCTGTTCCCATTCTGTAGATGTTTGCCAGAGCCTAAGCATCTTCCAGAAGCAGACTGCAAACTTTGCTGCTTGGGGTAATGTACAGCAGCTGGTGACAACCAATGATTTTTCCTTTTCTCCCCCTTGGTATAGTTTTTTAAAAGAGTGTGTTTACCTTTGCGGAAGCCATGCTGCTTCAGCATGATTTGTTCTTCTATGTGCTTGGTAATTTCATCCTTAACTATGCTTCCCACCCGTTTTCCAGCAACAGACACTGAGCTAAACAGCCTGTAATTTCCTGGATCCTTCCTGCATACCTTTAAAAAAAATTTACATTGCTCACTTTCCAGTCCTTGGGTATGGAAGCTGATCACAGGGACATTGATATTTTTATTTAAAAGGTAAACGGTTTTGCATTTGAGTTCTTTCGGGTGGATGCCAGTCTGGACATTGAGATTGTTTTTAATTTCTGAATAAGTCCTGGAATTTTGTCTCTTGTCACCACCACTTGCCTCAGTTCCTGAGACTCCCTTCCTGAAAATTTCAGTACAGGTGCAGGGATGTGCCCTGTATCTACCACTGCGAAGACAGATGCAGGGGGTGGGAGTGGGAAAATCATTTGGCTGCTGTGCAATCTCCTTTTCCTCCTTTAGCACACCTTTTACTCCCTTGATGCGTCTGCTGAACAAATGACAGCTGAGAGTATTTACAGACATTCTCCTGCAGTTGCTTAGGCATGGGTGCCACAGATGTGGTGCCAATGGGATTTACCTCTGCATTTCTAGAAGCTGAATGCATTCTGCTTGCTCCGAACATTCTGAAATAATAATTTTTTATGCCCATTAATTCTTACCTAGGTGGCAGAAAATGTCAAAGCTCAGAGATTTCAGAAGTGCCCTTTAATGCTTCTGAAAATCCTCTTTCCCCTCTCAGCAGCTACGGCTTTTTTATGTTTTCTAATAGCTTAATATTCTGAAGTCTGTTCCAATTAGCGCTTAACGAATGGCTTGTAGCTGTAAACAGGCTTGGAATTCAGTCTCCGAGAAACTCCTACATAAAGTCACACTCAGTCTGTTGTAAGGGTCTTTCAAGTTGCCTTTTTGTGCCTGAGCTGAGCCCTAATAATAGTCTTAATAGACACAGTGCCAAGTCAATTGCAGTGTGGCCAGTGAGAGATGGGAGAGTCCACTCCAGCTTAGAGGAGGAGGCCTGGGAGAGAGAGGGGGAATGTTGTGCTTTGGCTATACGTCTTCTCTCATCCCACCTCATTGTCCCACCTCTAAAGCCTCTTCAGATGTTTTGCCTGATGGGAAGGTGTCCTTAAACTGCTGCCTCTTGCTTGTCTGGAGGGAAGATAAGAGGTGTGCTTGCATGTGTTGAAACTTCTGTGTGACTCAAATGTAGTCTTTGGACATAGAGTAACTTTCCATTGATTTTACCGGTTTTGCCACTGGCATGTGGCCCCTGGTACTTCACTTTTGAAGAATTGTGGCCCTTGAGCTGAAGCAAGTTTCCTACCTCATGGCTTAGACTGACAGCTTGGACTGAGGAAGACCTGCACATCTCTTGGATCTCTGTGTTACCACTCTAAGCCAAGTGTAGCTCTGCATATATCCTGTGCCAGGGTAGAATGAAGAAACTGATGATTATCGAGTATATATGCATGTATCAAACAGTCTTGTCACTCCAGAGGCTTGCCCCCTTCTTGAAAATCTAGAATTATATCTGCGAAGAAGAAGAAAATGTTACTTTGAAGGGTCAAAAAATATCCCAGTGGTCTTGAGGACCTGGCATATGATGCGGTTACATGAAATATTTTCTTTTCATCCCAGTAAAAAGGCTGTTGTCTGACCTTTTGGTTGTGGTTGCTAAAATTTCAGGATGGTGCAAGGAATTCCAAAATATTTTTTTCCGCCACATTTTGGGCAACGCTATTAAACCAAAGGGTGGGATCCTTAAGCCACAACAGTACATACTACAGTGGTACCTCAGGTTAATTACTTAATTCCTTCCGGAGGTCCATTCTTAACCTGAAACTGTTCTTAACCTGAAGCACCACTTTAGCTAATGGGGCCTCCTGCTGCTGCCACGCCGTCGGAGCACGATTTCTGTTCTCATCCTGAAGCAAAGTTCCTAACCTGAAGCACTATTTCTGGGTTAGCGGAGTCTGTAACCTGAAGCGTATGTAACCTGAAGCGTATGTAACCTGAGGTACCACTGTATAAGTGATGCAATTATCTCTGTGACTTGAAACAGCCTGACTCCCTCCAAGTCAGTGAAAAGAAGTGAAATGGAAACAGCAACCAACCAAGTTCACAACTGTTTCATCAACAATGGCACAAGATTTTAAAAAGACCAAGACAGGCTTTTGGCCAGGTCAGCATGTCACCTGCTTTAAGCATTTCACAAAGCAGAAACAACAGCTGTCAAGCAAGTCCCGGGTCTTTGCCAGCCCATTCCCACGTGCAAAGTGTGTAAAAGAATAAATGCAGCTTTTCTTAATGCTCAGCTGCAACTTTATCCTTCATAATCTGCAGCAGCTCACAGTGAACTGCAGTGTGACCATCTAAATCAGTGCCTTAAAAGAAGCTTACTTTCGTTTTTCTCATGTGGTTATGGATGGATGGGGTGGCTGCTTGTAGATCCAACCATGCAATTCTCTAAGCATGGCTTCACCAGTTACGTTATAAACAGCCTCTATGGAAACTTGGCCAGCTCTCCATGGCATTCGCCTAGTGACCCACAGTGATTTAAAGCATAGCTGTCATCAATGTGGTTTCCAAATAGAGGCTTGTACCTTGTGCAAGTTACCTGAAATTCCGTCAAATAAAAAAGTGGTTTGAAGAGAGGAAATTGTGCATACAGAGTGCCCACTGTAAATGGAAATAATCTCATTCCACCCTGTAAAATTATAACAATGCACTTATTTAGGTGCGTATCAAGAAAATTAAAAGTAAAGAAATCCAGCATGTCAAAATCAGTGTTACAGTGAAATAATATAACTCTGTAATTAATACATATCAACTACAAATACAAGAACCAAAACTTGACAAAATTAAAGCCTGCTGTTCTTTAGCAGTGCCTCGAATCTGCTGCCTGAGGCAGGCTTGCTTCTCTCTGCCTAATGGTAGGGCCAGCTGTGCCCTAATCCATGATGTTGTGTTCCAAAGGTTATCCAGACTTCTTATCATATCAGCATGGCTTGGCAGGATGTTATCTCTTGCAGCCTTTCCTAAATCCTAACACAACCATGTTAGCTGCTTTCAGTCTCTCCTGGAGACATGTGAGGCATGAAGTCTGACCTTCAGTTTCCCAGTGGTGACCTCCTCTGTTGCTGGTCTTCTGCAGTCATTGTGCCTTGCTTGCAATTCTATCAATCATTTTGCTATATGAGCACCTCAAGGGTTTAGCTGGTGTCTCTACCACATCAGCCTACTTCATCCAGCTTTCCCTTAATTTTTCTAATCGGTGCTCTGAGTGTATTTATTATCTCCATCCATCTCCTCCCCCCCCCCCATTGCCTTCAGGCCCTGTCTTTGGCTTTCCTCACTGCATATTTTCTCCCTCTGGGAAATGTAATTGCTGTGTCCAGGCTTATGCCTCATTTCCTGAAGGTTTTTGGCTGACTTTACATATTCTCCTAAGTTCAGGTTCTCTACATTTGCCAGTTTGGTGTCTGTCTGGTCCATAGTTTTTTATTCCTCTTGTTTAAAAATAAAATAAAAATAGGTTGGCTTTTATCCTCTTCTTCTGCCGCCTCTTCTCATGGCGAGTGTTCATATGATGAGACCCTCTTCTTTGAACGTGTCTTATAAAGTGTGGGGGACAATGCAGAAGAGAACAAATCTGGGAGAGAACGAAAGAAAACGCTGGACCTGTGAGTTCTGTATTTGCCCTGGTAAGCCTTTTCTGTAGTGTCCTTGTCAACTTACTTTATCCTATGCGTGTTTACTAGGGTGTATAGTAACTCAGCCATATCTATATACCCTCATATATCCTCTGTAAATCAGTATATCAACACAGCACTTTCCAGTCCCTCTCGTGTGTGTGTGTGTGTGTGTGTGTGTGTACAGTAATTGAGGGGAGGAGAATAGAGAACACTGGTACATGAATTTGAATACACATTCATCTGTGAGTAACGACAACTGGAGGTGTACCTGGGCTCCCTTTGCAAGTTGCTAATAGTGCCACCAGTTGACTGAGGAGCAGGCTCTATAGTGCTTCTGCAATGGCCCCCACTCCAAGCCAGAGTGGAGACATGCAATTCTTGCAGCCCCTGGGCCTGCACCCTTGGTGGGGGTCAACCTGGTGAACCCCTAGGTACGCCCCTCAGAGCAACACGAATAGTAGCTGCTGCTTTAGAGGATGTTATTGGTGAAGTTGTATACAATGGCAAACCCTAAAGGCACAGTGTGAAAAAAAAATTCCTGTATGATTCAAAGGCTTTGTGTGAACACAGCCCCTTGGTGCCTCAGATTCTAACCTCAGTCTCACTGACAAACTGGAACGTGTCCAGAGGAGGGCAACCAAAATGGTCAAAGGCCTGGAAACGATGCCTTATGAGGAACGGCTAAGGGAGCTGGGGTGATATGATAGCCATGTTCAAATATATAAAAGGATGTCACATAGAGGAGGGAGAAAGGTTGTTTTCTGCTGCTCCAGAGAAGTGGACACGGAGCAATGGATCCAAACTACAAGAAAGAAGATTCCACCTAAACATTAGGAAGAACTTCCTGACAGTAAGAGCTGTTCGACAGTGGAATTTGCTGCCAAGGAGTGTGGTGGAGTCTCCTTCTTTGGAGGTCTTTAAGCAGAGGCTTGACAACCATATGTCAAGAGTGCTCTGATGGTGTTTCCTGCTTGGCAGGGGGTTGGACTCGATGGCCCTTGTGGTCTCTTCCAACTCTATGATTCTATGATTCTTAGTCACACACAGGCTGAGGTCTCTACATTCTTTATTGCATTTCTTGCCCATCCTTCATCACAGGATGTCAGAACCGCGCACTTGGTTCTATTCTAGCCTCGCCTTATTTTATCTCAGCAAAAGGTCTGTTGGGTAAGGTTGACCAGAAGAAAGCAGCTGGCCCTAGGTCACAGGGCAGTTTCATGACTGTGTAGGGATTTGCACCAGGGTCCCCCCCCCCCAATCCATGTCTGACCCTCTTAGGATAGGGAACCTTTTCTAGCCTTGAGGCACTATTCTCTTCTGGGCAAGCTTCTGAGGACCATGTTCCAGTGATGGTTCAGGGACAGAGGCAATAGCAGATGGAGAAAATGATGTTTCCTTCTTGGCAGGGGGTTGGAATCGATGGCCCTTGTGGTCTCTTCCAACTCTATGATTCTATGTAAATTTCACATTGTACACCCTTGTGCAAATTAATTGAAACAAAGCATGTTTTCTATGCCACATCAATCAGTCTGTCAAGCACCCACAAACAATATGCAAACAATGAATTCAGTACAGTAGTTTATTGTACAAAACTCACATATACGTACATTAATAACGGAAATGACCTCTGCTATTTTTAAGCAGCATTTGAACACGGTTAGGCATGGAGTGTACTAGTTTCGAACAGTCACTGTTGATTTTCGGGTCCCTGTACCACACTTGAATCAGCGCCTGAATGAGCTTCTCCATAGTCATACAGTCTACAACACAGAGGCGACTTTTGCATATAGCCCACAAATTCTCAATGGGATTTATGTCCGGGGGATTCCCTGGCCAATCAAGTACCTGTATTTGCTGGTCTGTCATGAATTTCTTCTCCTGCCAACCTAGCAGTTCGAAAGCACATCAAAGTGCAAGTAGATAAATAGGTACCGCTCCGGCGGGAAGGTAAACGGGGTTTCCGTGCGCTGCTCTGGTTCACCAGAAGCAGCTTAGTCATGCCGGCCACATGACCCAGAAGCTGTATGCCGGCTCCCTCGGCCAATAAAGCGAGATGAGCGGCGCAACTCCAGAGTCGGCCACGACTGGACCTAATGGTCAGGGGTCCCTTTACCTTTACCTTTACATGAATTTCTTCACTTTCGTTATGTGACGGGACTAGGTCCAGCTGCAGTATCACAGTACTGTCAGGATACTTCTTTTCCAGCTCTGGAATAACACTCTTTCGTAGAACCTAGATATATTGTGGTGAGCGCATCATTCCTTCTATTGGCTGCAGGCTTCCAACACCATAATAACTGAAGTATCCCCAAAAACATCATCTTTTGTGGGTGCTTGGCAGACTGATCAATGTTGCATAGAAAACATGCTTTGTGTCGATTAATTTGCACTAGGGTGTACAGTCAGGCTAGTTTCCATACACACCTTTCTTGTCTTCTATCCAGACAAGAAAGAGGCATTATCAGAGTTCAAGGACACAGGCAAGCCAGGCAAAAACACTCATGGTACAAAGCAGAGTCAGTGAGGGGTATGGCCTGGGAAGAGCTCCAGACCAAGAGGCTTGAAGGGCCACATTTGACCCCCACCCCCCAGGTCTGAGGCTTCCTCCCCTTGCTCTGGTCACTGCCCCATGCTGTCTGGTACCTACCATTGTGAGCCTGGAGAAGGACTAGAGAGCTCTCCAACACACATTGTGTTTGTTAGGGCTTTGCAGAACAGGAAGCTCTTTCTTTCTCTGAAGGCAAGAAATCCTTAAGGGTTTTGGTAGGGGATGGGAATGTGGGGACCTTTATGCGGAATATTATGAACTGTCCCGAAGTAGTCGCAGGAGAAGGCAGCCAGAACAAAGGATAGGAAATAAGTCAGCAAATTTTCGCAATGAGGGAGTTAAAATAGCAAGCGGCTCCTCATATTCACACACAGATGCATTCTGTTTAACGTTCATTTAAGATGCCTGCATAGGAAGTGGGCATTGCAAAAAATATTCAGTCATTCAGATAGACCCAAAGCAGAATACTGCTTGTTTGCTTATTTGTGGATATGTGTATCTTGTCTACGATAACATTCAAACTCCAAGCTGCTTATGATAATGATACAAATCATAAGAAAACTGAAAACCAACTAAACAGTAGAACAGGCAGCAGTAAAACAGTCTTGTGAGCCAACCCTAGGGGTGTCCACATTCAACGCAACATGCTTCATTGGCGAACATGTCCCAAATGTGACTCTCCATTGCCAACACAATAGACAAGAGTGCAGTAACTCCAGCTTTCTGGGGGCTTTGGCCCTTCACACAGGTTCCTGCTCTCTTCCTCAGTTTATAATTTAAGGGTGCTGGGATTTGTAGCTCTGTCAGGGGTAAACTATAGTTTCCAGTTTTCTTTTGGGGAAGCCATGTGCTTTAAATATACGTTGTGTATGTAACTTGGAGTTGCAGCCCTGGCTCCTGTAGAGATGGATTGGGGCCTTCTTAAGGCAATCCCCTGCAGATCTTTACCATCATTATACAAGCTAAATCTACACTAGCAAACTTGCACTTTATTCTTACTGTTTCGTCTTGCTTTTAATCTTCTTGCTCTTAAAATCATTGGGGCCTATCTTTAAAACGACAGCACATAAGCTCACACTTGTATTAATTTCGCTGCAAAAACTTCCAGCTGAGCAGCAGAAACTCAAATGGGCAACTCAAGTTCATTATCAAAGTTGCACATCCCTTCAGGCGGCATCTTCTCAGGTGACAGGTATAAAAATTAATTTGGTGACAGTCTGTTGATCACTGTGACGCATGTAGTCATACCTGCCTGATCCGTTTAATGTTTAAGCCCATGGGTCTTAGATGCAACTGAGCATCACTATGATGGCCAGAAATGCTGAATGGGCTTTTGTTTAATTTGAAGTAGATCAAATTAAAATGTTGATTTTATGTTAAATAATAAAAATTTTAAAAATTGGGCTAATCTTTATCAAAAGTATTCTATGGTTGCTGATTCAATAACAGAGGAAGAGGAATTTCACCCTTTCCTAGCAATGACATGAGAAAAATGCAAGCGATGGGTGTCAATATTCCCCTCCCGCATTTGTCAGGTGTTGACAAAACTAGGGATCTGGGTCTACTGTAGGCAGACAAGGGGTCCATGAACTAGAGCAGGGATAGGGAACCTGTGGCCCTCCAGTTGTTTGTTTCCCATCATCCCTGATCATCGGCCATGCTAGCTGACTTGATGGGAGTTGGAATCCAGCAACTCCTGGTGGGCTTCAGGACCCCCATTTTTGGACTGGAGGAGGAGGACGTGGTCTAAGATATTCTGGAGGTCAAGGTCAAGCCAGCAAAGGTGACCTGTGTGCTACTTGGGTGGAACAAATGGCTTAGACCAGCCTGTGCTGGCTAGAGTTGCTGAGAGTTGTAGTCTCAAACAGCTGGAGGTTACCAGGTTGGTGAAGCCCAGCTTAGACTAATTAGCCAGGCCCCATAGTGTTGCATATATGTCACAACAGTCTTGGAATGACTTTGAACTTGACATTTTAGAGCCCCGAGTATAGCTGATTTACTGCTTGGCTCTGGACATTTTTCAGACACTCACATAGCGGTTTAGACAGCTGAAATTGGTGTGTTGCACAGGCTTGCTCATGGTCCAATTTTTGTGTGTGCATGGAGAAATCACACATTTTTGTATACGGTTTTTTGTTGTTGTTGTTGTTGTTGTTGTTGTTTTGGTTTTTGGTTTTTTTTTTTTTGTCTCTGAGAAGCTGGCAAATAGGCATGTCCCAGTTGGCCCCAGGGGAAATTGTGGCTCTCCAAATCTTCCTGGCCTCCCAACTCCCATCACCTCTAGCCAGCAAGGTCAACAGCCAGGAATGAATGGAGTTTTAGGGCAACAGTGTCTGGAAGACCACAAGTTTCCCCCTCCTGTTCTAGAGCAACTGCTTCTTTCAGCAATTTTAGCCTTCAAAACTGTTTCCAATGAAACAAGTTGTAGTATTTATTTATTTTTAGCTGTTAAATAAAAAAATGGTTAATATTGGGTACTTTTCCTCATGGTTTGTTGATAGTTTCTGCTGTGCTTAAGTCATGCTTTTTAAAACAAAAAACAAAAAAAAGACTAAACAACAAACCAGATGTTAGACATAGTAATGTGCAGGCTTTCACTTTGTCAGGCTTATAATGTCATGCAAGTTGACTCGGTGTGCTTATACTAGCAGTTTCACAATTACAATTCCATATGGATTTTGCTCTATATTTGGAAGCGCAATCAAATTCTTCCGTGAGACAAGCCAGCCAGTTAGCCCATGGATGGAAACTCACAATACCAATGGGGTCCTGATTTTTGAATGGGTTTGAAAGCTAAAAAAAATAGCAAGCTAAAACAAAAAACAAAAAAACCTGCCCTTGCATGGATCACAGAAAGAATTAAACTACGTTATTATAACACACTCATTATGTGGCTTGTGGGGTGAATTTCAATGGAGTTGTTATATATAGAACAGTGGTGTGTTTTGTCTTACAGACACTAGAGATATAAATGTTAAGGATTTGGTTTGGACAAGCTGAGGTGTCGTATTGAATTTTGCTACTTATGCTAGTCATCTTTGGCTAACCAAGGCCTTTTTTGTAGTGGTCCCAGTACCATGGAATGAGATGCTTCAGGAGGTGCAATTATGCACCTCACTCCGTGTAAACAGGAAGCTAGTATGTCAAGAAAGAGACTGGACTTGAACCCTTCTGCCTGATACACTAATGTTCCATGTACGGGGGATCAGACTATACAGTCGTACCTTGGTTACAGACGCTTCAGATTACAGATGCTTCAGGTTATAGACTCCGCTAACCCAGAAATAGTACCTTGGGTTAAGAACTTTGCTTCAGGATAAGAACAGAAATCGCGCAGAGGTGGCGGGAGGCCCCATTAGCTAAAGTGGTACCTCAGGTTAAGAACAGTTTCAGGTTAAGAACAGATCTGCGGAACAATTCAAGTTCTTAACCCGAGGTACCACTGTATTTGGAGAAGGTCTGTAGCATATTTTATTTATGCATGTTTGGCTCCTAAGAGTATAACTAATCTGGCAACTTATGCTTCGGGTTTGTCATTTTGTGTGGCTCAATAGAACAGAAATGCAAATAGATGTCATAAGTGCAACCATGCTGCCCACAAATATTAAGATGGCAAGGGTGAGGCCACCCTGTTCTCATTCAGTGGCCAAAGAAGGATCAGCTGAGATGAGCTTGCTCCCCATTCCAACCTGTTGAGGGGAGAACCTCTCTGCCCCACTGCCAGTTAGCATACTCAGGACTCAACCATTGGCCTTGACTGACTGAGGTTGACAACACGAGTCCCTCCAGATGTTTCTGGAATCCAGCTCCCCTCACCGCTGCCCACTGGCCATGCTGGCTGGGGCTGATGGGCATTGGAGTTCAACAACATCTGGAGGGGAGCACATTGGGAACCTCTGGACTGGGGGACTAAAGCCTGCTAGATTGTGTGACTCTGGTGTTAGTGTGTCCCTATTATTCCATTATATTTTGTTTAAAATATAGCCCATTGTTTGTCTGCTGATCCCAGGGTGGGTTGCAAAACACACAAATATTAAAACAGTGCGGAGAAGATAAAAAAATGCTATATTTAACATGCTATCATAAACAACCCTAAAGCTACAGAGCATCTTTCTTCTATAGGCTGGAAAAACGCAACAGGGTGGCATAAATTTCTGGGCAAATAAATGTGTTTCCATCTATCGTAAGTCGCTTTCAGGATCAGTTGAATGGTGTCGAGAGATAAATCTTGTAAATAAATGTGTACAGTTCCACCAATAAAGCAAATGCATTTTTAAACTAATGTATGATAATGCCAATTTGCACAATACATGATCATTTAATCATGTAAAGAATCCTAATGTTCTAATGTGTTCAAGTAGGAATATACTAGGAAACTGTTGTGTGGGAAGATGTTTGATTATAGTAATGCAACAAATGGACTAAACCAGAATTGAACCTGAACTATAAAATGGTGAATATTGGGCACTTTTCCTAGTGGTTTATTGACACTATCTGCTCTTCAAAAACTGTACTAAAATGTTTTAAAAGCAAACAAACCAGATGTTAGAGATAATAACATGCGGCCTTTCACATCGATGTGCTTATTGTGCTATACCAGTTGATGTAGTGTGCTCATATTAGCTGCAGGGAGAGTACTAGATGCCATATTTAAATGGATCTGCGTCACGTCCTTACAGCAATTTCCTTCTTGGGATATTGCCAGTCAAGACACTGACTGAATTCTGTCACACCAGATCTGTCAGGGGGACTCTACCAAACCTCTGGCTCCCTCCGAGCCTAAACTTGTGTGATTAAAACCCATATCTAACACACAAGCAGAAATCAATAAATGAATCAGTTCTGTGCTACAACTGCAGCTTGCTAAGTGCAATATATTGTGCTGTGTAGAAATCCTATTGGATATACTCTTTACATAAACTTTCTGTAGAAACGAAAAGATTCATCCTGATGAATTTGATTTCATCTTACTATTTATTGTTCTTACCTAAAGAACAGAAAACAGCCCCCTGGCTTTATCTCAATTTAGAGTTAGAGTTCCAAGTTGAAATCAAAATATAAACTGGAAAATGTGTATAATGCAACTTAGTATCCCTAGACGCAGATCAAATGTTGCACCTTATTATAGAATACTTAAGTACTTTTTAATTGCAATGTATGGTAACAATAACATTCTTGATTGGCATTCCAAAGCAGATGTGGAGAATCTTTGACCCTCCAGATGTTGTTGGACTACAACTCCCATCAGCCCCAGTCAGCTTGGCCAGTGGTCAGGGATGATGGGAGTTGTAGCACCATCTGAAGGGCCACAGGACCCCTACCCCTGAATTACATCTACCATCTCTTTGCTACCTAATTGTAGTATATGGCAGAGATATTCTCTTCAGTGAAAGACTCTTGTTTTGTGTTGCGTTCATTTGACTTGACGACTTATTACTAGTTTTGCATCCTCTAATACTAATGTATTCTTGCTTGATATCATGGAATATGGGTGTTCAAGTGTGTAATCTATTTGTGTGTTGTTTCTGGATCTTAAGACATGCAGTCATCCATTTAGGCTATAAATGACAGGTATTCCTTGAGTCGTTTTATTAGTCAGCAGCGAAAAAATATGGGGACCACATTTTGCTAAGCTTTTTAAATAATAATAATAATAATGCCAGCTTCTTGTACCATGTTTAGGAAATGTTAAGTTTGTTTCCCTTATTTGGGAAGGTGATGCTGGAGAATTCAAATCTGTCAACAACGACAAAAACCCACAACACTATAAACAAATAGTAGCTGTGAAATATGCTCCAAGATCTTCAATATAATATGTGAGAATAAGTATGGTTCCAAATATGCTGTATAGCTATGGCTGCCAAGTGGTATGAGTTGAATGGTTGAATAATGAAGTTTTGTGATACTTCTGTATTGTGTTTTGTGCTGATTGGGGTTTATGTATTCTCTGTGCATGAGCAAACTGCCTGAAATTGACGTTGGACTTGATAATATCGGATCTCTTCTGTTCATTGTGTAGGCACCACCACAGTCTGCCAAGACATTTGGGTCCTTGTTAAAGATGACTAATGCTGGCTTTTCTTTTAAAAAAATGTGTTTTAATCATGTTATTCTTGCAAGGCCACATTGCAAAGAGATTAGATATTTTCGCCTAGAATTTGTAATTCTTAAGAATTAAAGTCTAGGTCTTTCATGTTGAGAAGAAGCAGTATTTTGACAAGAGTATGAAGACCTCTTCAGTTCTATTAAGTATTTATCGTTTATGCATTTATGTAAGAGCTAGCATTTTTTTTTATAATTGCTTGGTCAATTGCTTGGTATATTGCTCTTTATTAAATTTATATTCCACCCTCCCTCCCAAAGGAACCCAGGGTGGCAAACAACAAGCAATAAAGCATCTTAAAAGCATCTTTGAAACAATTCCAGTACAGATCCAGACTGGGAAAGTGCACAGGCTACATATTGCTATGGCTCCTGTAAATGTATTTCCTAAATACATTTGTCAATCAATGGCTCCTATACTGCCTTTCTTCCTGGTGGTGCACCTTATGAATCTTCTTACAGCAGTAAACTTGGATCCAAAACTCAGGTAGTGCAGAAGTGGCTAAACTTTTCCAGTCAGAGGGCTGTCTTCCCTTTTGGCAGCTCTGTTCCAGTGGGGGGTCCCAGCCTGATGCAATGGTGGGCAGGGGAGGAGGAAGGGGGTGCAGTGGGGGCGGTGCGTCCCAAGTGTCACCACTGAGGGGGGGTGACAAAATGCTGGGCGGCACCACTAGGGCCTGCAGCGCGCCCGAGCAGTGTGTCTCCCCTGGGAGAGACACGGTGGCTTGGGTGCGCGCAGGCTTCCCGCTGCCCAAAAGGTCCGCCGGCTCCCCCCCCCCCCCCCCCCGCTGTAGGGCAGCTGAGTGGAAGGAGGCAGGCAGACACCTCGGAAGCCTCACGGAGCATCCTGCCCCAGCTCACCCCGCCCTGCAGGCAGCTGGCCCTGCCTTTGGGCACATGGCACATACATCGCTCCAGGCGCCTGATCGACTTGCTCCGCCACTGATGGTGGGTGGAACAATGGACGTGAATCTTGGTACATAGGCTACATTTCAGCCTTCGAAAGTCCAAGGGTCCTGCATACACACTTCTCCATCCAGGCATGCAAGAGGTGTTGCCACAGTTCAAGGACTTCTTCCGACCAGGCAAAAATACTGGAGAAGCAGGCGGAGCAGAGCAGAGCCAGGGAAATGTGTGTTCTGGGGAGGGGGCTATGGAGAGTCCTGAAAGCCAAATACAATGGTACCTCGGATTACATACGCTTCAGGTTACATACGCTTCAGGTTACAGACTCCGCTAACCCAGAAATAGTACCTCGGGTTAAGAACTTTGCTTCAGGATGAGAACAGAAATCGTGCTCCGGCGGCGCAGCGGCAGCAGGAGGCCCCATTAGCTAAAGTGGTGCTTCAGGTTAAGAACAGTTTCAGGTTAAGAACGGACCTCCGGAACGAATTAAGTACTTAACCCGAGGTACCACTGTAGAGAATCCTGGAGGGCCTCATTCAGCCATCGGGCCTGAGATTCCTCTATTCTGTGCTAGCAGAAAGCCATTTCCACTTTTGGAAGGCCTGTTTGTAGCTTAACAGATGAGCGTGGGTGAGGAAAGTCACATCTAATCCAGGAAAGTAGGTCTTTGCAAGACTTTTTTTTTTTGAGGGGGGATAGGCCTCAAGAACAACCTTCCCCCAAATTGGGTCCCCAGATATTGTTGTATTATACTACCTTTGGTCATTGGACATGTTGGCTAGGGATGATGAGGTTTGTCAACATCTGGCTGGGCAAAGATGGCGAAGACAGCACTGGATCATATTTATTATCTGCCTGCGTCATTTTTATTCACTCCTGCTGTAATTCCAACTCTAGGAACACTGGTACATTGCACTCTGGCCAAGTCTTCTGCTTTGGCCTGCACAAGAGTTCACAGAACAGCATGAATATATTTTTATCTTTCTGCTCGTGGTTCTTTGGATCCAAGACAGGAACTGCTAGCTTGTCCACCTGCAAGCTCCTTCCTCTCTCACAGTTTGCCTGAGTTGCTGTGATGGAAACCTGGCGAAGAGGTGGGAAAGCATAAAGATGAATGTTGGGTAGAAAAAGTACCGTATTTTTCGCTCTATAAGACGCACCAGACCACAAGACGCACCTAGTTTTCGGAGGAGGAAAACAAGAAAAAAAATATTCTGAATCTCAGAAGCCAGAACAGCAAGAGGGATCACTGCACAGTGAAAGCAGCAATCCCTCTTGCTGTTCTGGCTTCTGGGATAGCTGCGCAGCCTGCATTCGCTCCATAAGACGCCCACACATTTCCCCTTACTTTTTAGGAGGGAAAAGGTGAGTCTTATAGAGCAAAAAATACAGTAGTTCTGAATGTGAAGACAATTTGGGGCCAGGGGGGAAAAGGGAGCAGGAGGAAAGAACGGAGCCTTTCAAGAAGGGGTGGAGGAGGTAGGGTGCAAGGGAAGTGGAGAAAATAAATTGGAGGGGCACAGAGTGTAGGCTGCCAAAATTGTTTGAGATACAGTGGTACCTCGGGTTAAGTACTTAATTCGTTCCGGAGGTCCGTTCTTAACCTGAAACTGTTCTTAACCTGAAGCACCACTTTAGCTAATGGGGCCTCCCGCTGCCAGAGCATGATTTCTGTTCTCATCCTGAAGCAAAGTTCTTAACCCGAGGTACTATTTCTGGGTTAGTGGAGTCTGTAACCTGAAGGGTATGTAACCTGAAGCGTATGTAACCCGAGGTACCACTGTATTGTGTAGTCACCAAATGCGGGTGTAAAATCAGGGATTTGGGTAGGATTTTGGTGAGAGGAGGTACAGAAGGATAAGGAGGGCTCAATTTAGAGTAAAGCCATTAGAATAAACCTTGGTTCTTATCTGTATACTGATAGGAACCCCCATGCATACTATGTGTGCTCTAAGCCCATTGTTGTGGCAATGTCGAGTTCATTTGACAGCTGTTAACAAAAGCTTTGCAGGGGGGAGAAAATCCCTTTAAGGTCGTGGTGCCTGTCATAATGTAATAATAAAAAAGGCATGCATATTTTTTTAAAAAAAAATGTAATCTCAAGGACTAGTAACACACGCACACATACAGCTGTCAAACTGTCAAAATCCTCTCTTTGAACTCTGAAGAGACTAGGAAGGCAAGGGCAGATTTAAGGTCTATCTATGTGTAACACGCAAATACCACTTCAAACATATGTTTAGAAACCCTCCAATAGGAAAGGGGGCAGGGGAGGGAGCGGGGACAATTTGAAGTGGATAAGTGGGCATATATGCATTTTAATAATAATGTAACATGCAAGATGCTGTACTCTAAAACTCCATGCCAAAGCTGCTATTCTTTTGTTGAATGCATGTACACTGAGCATGTGGCTCTGCCCTTGTCCTACATGAGCCCCAGCCTTAGGCCCTTAAACAGCCTTCGGTGTCTTCCTTTCAGTGTCCTTTCATCACCAGACCATCCCCCCAATACCCCAGGGTTGTGGTCATTTTTGTAGGGTTGTGATTCCGCTTCTAAAATACTCATATTCAAAGCTCCACAAAGTTGGGCTGGCCTTTGTGGCACACCCAACACCAGGGCCATGACTGTACTTCTAAAATATAGGTCAGGGACGATGCCCTCCACTCACCAAGCCCTTGCTAAGAGACCAGGCCGCTCACCTGTGCCACCAACGTTTAGGTCAGAGATGGGTGAGACACGTGAAGGACTTGCTGTGTACTCTGAGGGCCTCTGCTCACATCCTCCAGCTTGAGGCCAGAGAGGACAAGCAGAGGCTTGCTTTGACTCTGTGCTTGCTGTTCATTGAGACTCTGGCTGAGCACAGAGACAGCAAACCCCAGGCATCATCTGAAGGGGAGAGATGCAGAAAATGCATCAGGGGAGCAGGAAAACCATGAGCTCATGGTGCTTGTTGGAGACTGAGCACTCACCTTGGCAAGTGTGGCTACTGAAATTGTAGAGCCCTGCAAATTGTTGTTGTTGTTTTCCTAAATTCAGAAGTTCCCTCATTGTAGTTAGCCAAAAGTAAGATTTTTCACCTGAGTTTTTGGCTTTCTGATCAGAATTAACAGGAAAACTTACGATCACATTATTTAACAAAACATTAATTCGCTCAAGATTCAGGTAGATAGCCATGTTGGTCTGACGCAGTTGAAATATACCGTATAAAAAAATTAAAAAATTGTCCAGTAGCACCTTGCTTAGTTGGTCTCTAACTAAGTTTGTTCTTGGTACAGTATAAGCTTTTGTGTGCGTGCCCGCTTCTCAAGATACACTGAAACCCTTATATGAGGGTCTGGTGACTTCTGTTTCAGTGTATCTGAGAAGTGTGCACGCACATGAAAGCTTATAACAAGAACACAAGGGGGTTTCAGATGGAGGTTAAACGAATACTTGTTAGACAACGATGAGGTTATAGAAAAAGCTAAAGCTACATTAAAAGAGTATTTCGATCTGAACCTCAATACAGGAACAAACCTAGAAGTGGTATGGGATGCCAGTAAGGCGGTCCTAAGAGGTTTCTTCATCCAACAAAATAGCTACAAGAAGAAAATGAGACAGCAAAAGAAGGAAGAAATTCTTAGACAGATAAAGGAGTCTGAAAAAAAATTAATAGAGAATCCGAAAGATGAACAAAGTACACAAACAATAAAAATATTACAAACACAATATTCGATGTTAACGAACCAAGAAATTGAATGGAAAATCAAGCTAATGAGGCAAAGATATTTTGAATCAGCAAATAAAACTGGAAAATTATTAGCTTGGCAACTGAGGAAAAGGCAAAAGCAAAATGTGATAAACAAAATAAAAGTAGAAGAAGAACTGATAGAAGACCCAAAAAGGATACAAAAAAACTTTCTTAAATTTTATGAGGAATTATACAAAAAAGGAGAAGAAGACCCAACTCAAATAGATAGGTATCTGGAGAACTGTAAAGGAAAGGCCATAACGGGAGAAGAAAAACTTCAATTAAACAGACCTATAAGGATAGAGGAGATCCAGAATGCGATTAAAAAAATGAAATTAGGGAAAGCACCGGGACCGGATGGTTTATCGGCAAAATACTATAAAGTTTTGGGGGATGAATTGGCAACAACGCTTTGCGAGACCATGAATAATATACTAAGAGGAGGAAAGATACCTGAGTCCTGGAGGGAGGCTTTTATAACGTTAATTCCAAAACCGGACACAGACAAATTGAACATTAAGAACTATAGGCCAATATCTTTATTAAATAACGATTACAAAATATATGCAGATATTATGGCAAACAGATTGAAAAAATGTTTAATAAATTTAATCCATAAGGACCAGGCGGGTTTCCTCCCAAATAGATTCATGAAAGACAATGTGAGACACATCATAAACATAATTGAATATTTGGAGATTAATAACGATATTCCTGCGGCACTGATTTTCATAGATGCCGAAAAGGCGTTCGATAATGTCTCTTGGTTGTTTCTAATAAAATCTTTGGAGGTGGCAGGGATAGAAGGTGAATTCTTGAAAGGAATACAGGCAATATATTCAACCCAATTCGCCAAATTGGTAATAAATAACAATCTTACAAACACATTTAAAATCGAGAAGGGTACAAGGCAGGGGTGCCCCCTCTCCCCGCTATTATTATGGTATTAGAAGTATTGGCGAACATAATAAGATCGACACGAGAGATACAAGGAATTAAAATAGGATTGAAGGAATTTAAATTAAGAGCTTACGCGGACGACCTAATGTTATCTTTGGAAGAACCGCAAGGAAGTATGGGCAAGGCGCTGGAGACCTTAGAAGAATATGGTAAACTATCCGGTTTCAAACTGAACAAACTAAAAACAAAAATGTTGACAAAGAACCTGGGAACTGAGGAAAGAGAAGAACTGGAGAGAAAACATGGGATAAAGGTAGTTAAAAAAATAAAATACTTAGGAATATGGCTTACACCAAAAAACATAAATTTAATTGAAGACAATTATACGATAACATGGAAAGAAATCAAAAAAGATTTGGATGTCTGGAACAGAGTTAACCTCTCGTGGATGGGCAGGATGGAGACAATAAAAATGAATGTTCTTCCAAGAATGTTGTTCTTGTTTCAAAATATTCCTGTAATTAGAGGGTCAAAATTATTCAAAGACTGGCAGAAAACTCTTTCACAATTTATATGGCAGGGAAGGAGGCCAAGAATTAGATTTAAACTACTTACGGACCGAAAGGAGAGAGGGGGACTTGCAGTCCCTAACTTAAAATTATATTACAAGGCCGCCTGCCTATGTTGGGTTAAAGATTGGATAACCTTGGAAAATACTGACTTATTAGACCTTGAAGGGGCAGACAACAGGTTCGGATGGCACGCCTACCTGTGGTCAAATAAAGAGAAGGCTCACAAAGGGTTCTCAAGTCACATCATTAGGGGTCCACTATATGAAGTTTGGGAAAAAAATAAAAAATTGCTAGAATGGAGAACACCTTGGTGGCTGTCCCCAACAAATATCCTAACAATCAAAAAAATAAATATGGAGGAGCAGAAATTGACATATGAAGATTTATTGACAAGATCGGAAGACAGCTGGAAACTAAAGCCATATGAGGAGCTGAAGGGAAAGCTGACAAGTTGGTTACAGTACCATCAAATCAATGCAATTTGGTTAGAAGATAAAAAAAATTAGAATGAACGAAAAGAAATCGAAATTTCAGATTGGAATAATAGAAAGTAAATCTAAATTATTATCTAAAATGTACAATTTATTATTGGAATGGGACACAAAAGATGAAGAAATTAAGGAAGTCATGGTTAAATGGGCGATAGATCTGGGGCATAATATAGAATATGAAAAATGGTCAAAATTGTGGAATGAGGGAATAAAATTTACGGCGAGTGTTGCAATTAGAGAAAATTTAGAGAAGATGATATATAGATGGTATATCACGCCAGAAAAACTAAGTAGGATGTATAAGACTGGAAATAAGGTCTGCTGGAAATGCAAAACAAAAGAAGGCAATTTTATACACATGTGGTGGACATGTGAAGAAATAAAAAAATTTTGGGACACGATATATAATGAATTAAAAAAAATATTTAGATACACATTCCCTAAAAAGCCAGAGGCCTTCTTACTAGGTATCATTGGAGAAGAAATTAAGAAAGAAGATAGAGTCCTATTTCAATATTCAACAGCAGCGGCCAGAATGCTAATCGCCCAAAATTGGAAAAATATAAATATACCAACGGTGAGGGAATGGCAAACGAAACTATATAACTTCGTCGAATTAGCTAAAATGACGCAGAGAATTAGAAACCAAAAGAATACAAAGTTAAACAACGATTGGATTAAATTTATGACATATATTGAAGGCAACTATAGTAACCTACCAAATATAGCAGGTCTGTTATGAAACTTCCGATGTATAGATCAATTAACCAATATCAGCTGTAAAAATGAAACTCTTAAAATTAAGAACCCGAAATCAGGAGGGAGGGAAGTCAGCTAGTATATGTTATGTATTAGCTTATTTTTATTTCATTTCTTATCTTACACCCTTTCTCCCCCACTTCTTTGGTGCTTTTTTCGTCACTTTTTTCTGGTATTTGATTTAATAAGTACTGGATTTAATGAGTACTTGTAATTCTTTCTTTTTTCTTTCTTAGTTGTTGCTTTAAATGGTTCTGTTTTTCCTTTGTGCGTGTGTGATAAATGAAATTTAATAAAAAGAATATTAAAAAAAAAAAAGCTTATAACAAGAACAAACTTAGTTGGTCTCTAAGATGCTACTGGACAATTTTTAAATATATTTTGATTAATTCGCTCAGTTATTCTCTTGTCACACAGAAACATAGGTTTGTGCAGAGTGCCGTAATTGCTATTGAGGTCTCTAGCATTGCAAGTTCACAATGGATTGTAAATTCTGAAACAAAGGATAGTAGCTGGCCAACTTCCAAAATGTTACAGTTTCTACCATTGACAGACCTCCTGTCTCACCTGCTGCCGATTTTGGACTTACTACATGCATCATACAAATGCATCTTAAACAACAGTGAAATTCTAAAGTGTTTTTTTAAAAAAATAAAAAAATAAAATATTATACTGAAAGGCCAACATGCTCATGGCAATAATAGGCATAACAGCACAATCCTAAAACATGATTACTCAGATGTAAGTCCCATTTAGTTGATAAGCAGCTTTAAAATGCCATTGAAGAAACTGAAGACTTGTTTTCTCCTCACTTGGGAAACAGCTTAATAATGAACTGTGTGTGCATGTGTGTGATTGATCTTATCTATAAAAGAGAGAGGCACTCAGTTTTCTAACTCAGTGTTCAGGCTGCTTTAATGCTAGTTTAAAATCTCTTCCATTATATTCCATTACCGTGTTTTGTAAAGGTTTAAATAATATATGAAGAGGCACAGATGCTCAGTGAAGTTTTTTTTTTAGATCTTAACAAAGTAAAATGAAAGGAACTCTGTGTGCTTCCGATACAGAACTTTTTGCTTGTTGGAAAGTAACTTACTTGGAATCTGAAAATTCAGACAAGTAACCTGTTGACCGCAATGTAAATGTGTGCTTGAAATTCATTTTTATATAAACATGTGAAAAGCACACACTTGTGCTGCTTTTTTTGTATAACTTTACATTTTGTGGGATGCACAAATAAATTATTATGTATGATTGAAAATGCCAGCTAATTTCACCACTTTTGTTCTTTGATGGATAGTTGAGCCAAGATTGATCATAGGCCCCATACACACTATACATTTAAAGCACATTTTAAAGAGTCATGGCTTCCCCCAAATAATTCTGGGAGTTATAGTTTACTAAGGGTGCTGGAGGGTCATAGAGCTGCAATTCCCCCTG
This sequence comes from Podarcis cretensis, assembly GCF_951804945.1. Lineage (NCBI taxonomy): Eukaryota > Metazoa > Chordata > Lepidosauria > Squamata > Lacertidae > Podarcis > Podarcis cretensis. Next base: position 26,003,691 of record NC_137181.1, read on the forward strand.
TGAAGGATTGATTGTTAAGCCACTCTGGGAATTGTGGCTCTTTGGAGGCTATTGGGGGTTTCCTAACAATTCTATACATCCTTACCAACTACAGCTCCCAAAAGATGACCCCTAGTCTCCTCTCCCTGAGTGCTCTCTCACATGCAGAAGTTACAGATGGGCAAAGGGTGTCGGTGATGACAAGTAATACTTGGCTTATGCACCAAGCCAGAATATGTGGATTGCTGCATAGTGATTGCTGTGCTTTTTTCTTCTTTTTATTACTGTTTTAGCATTGTTCACTCAACAACTGACTTTTTGATGTTAGATAAATAGCAATAATCATATAATCTCAAGAACTAACTTCAGTTGGTTCTTTTTGCCCTAGCTTAATGGCCCACCAAATGGAGGTACCTTTTTCACTATCAGTGAAGTAATTTGAGATGATTGAGCACTCGTTATTAACGAGCAAATGGATTTATGGATCGGACTGTAAATGCTGACATTCTCTTTTTAAGCATGTAGGTTGGGAATATGAGTGTAACTGGAGCATAGTTTCGGCAGTCATTCAGAATTTTATAACTCTGCGCATTTATAACTTTGTGGATCTGAAGCTGATTTAATTTAACTTGGGAGAGGTTTCCCCTTTTTGTTTTTACAAAAATGTAGCAAATAAGTTGCCTGTTCTGTGCTGTTCATCCATAAATATAATAGAGTAAAAGCTGTAGACTATTCATGCTGGAGGGACGCAGGTGGCGCTGTGGGTTAAAGCCTCAGCGCCTAGGGCTTGCCGATCGAAAGGTCGGCGGTTCGAATCCCTGCGGCGGGGTGCGCTCCCGCTGCTCGGTCCCAGCGCCTGCCAACCTAGCAGTTCGAAAGCACCTCCGGGTGCAAGTAGATAAATAGGGACCGCTTACCAACGGGAAGGTAAACGGCGTTTCCGTGTGTGGCTCTGGCTCGCCAGAGCAGCGATGTCACGCTGGCCACGTGACCCGGAAGTGTCTCCGGACAGCGCTGGCCCCTGGCCTCTTAAGTGAGATGGGCGCACAACCCCAGAGTCTGTCAAGACTGGCCCGTACGGGCAGGGGTACCTTTACCTTTACTTTATTCATGCTGGACTGGGTGGAACCCTTGGGTATGAATGAGAATATCCAACAAAGACCCATAAAGCAAAATTGTACTATTCGGTTTCCATTGGTGTCATAGTGTATTAGACTTGTTTTTCCTAATTGGGGTTAAAATGTATAGAACGGAAAGGGAAAAACTTGTGTATTGGAACTCTTGGAGAGACATCATGTGGACAATATCCAAGGGCTAAACATTCTAATATGGAGATACTCTCTGAAGGCTCCTAAAGAGAGTTGGCAGTGATTGGATAAGATAATAGGGAGCAAAGATTAGGGAAGTTAAAAACTCTGCTTCCCCTCCAATTTACTGCGGCTGCATAAACACCATACATTTAAAATACTGGTTTCCCTCCAAAATAATCCCTGGAACTATAGTTTAAGGGTGCTGGGACTGTAGTTCTGTGAGGGGTAGATTGCAGTTAGCACAGTTCTTTGGAGGAAGCCATATGCTTTAAATGTATGATGTGAACATTGCCTGTAACGTATTTGTTCACTCATAATTCACATTTGCCAACACATAATGCTCCTGTGATTTCTTACTCTTCCTTCCGTTTCTCGTCACTTCCTAAACCTGGAGTTTTTAACAATGGAGGGAAGTACATAGCCATGTTCTTACGAACCTCTGTTAGGAGGACTAGATAAATTTACAGAATTCATAAACGATCTGAAACAGTGAGGCAGCCAAATTGCTTAGGATCCCGAATTCAGGTACAAAATGGTGTGCCTCTGACTGACTGTAACCAACCAAGGAGAAAAACTTGTGGTTTCCATAGAAAGCTTTCTGAAAAGTTCCACTTAGAATTTACCGGAGGTGGTGGAAAACATTGTAAGGATGTTTGAAATCACAAAATTACATTCAGCAAGAAATTCTCTCTCAGAATGCTTGAACTTCCGGTCATCCCCTAAAACCTTGCTGAGTGGGTAGCAAACAAGTACGGCTCTGCTCCGCTTGCCAGATATTCTGTGGTACCCAGCTACCTAGTACTTTTGCATTTCTGACCCACACCCCCAGGCAAGAGTGGCACTGAGCTCAGCCAATAGGACGCTAGCTTTAAAGTTGGGGGACCATAAAGAGTATTGGAGTGGCAACGGGGTGGGCCAATCCCTGTCAGTCCACCCCCTCACTGCTCTCCCTGCCGCTCTCAGTGTGGGATGAGGAAATGGTAGACAGTTGGAGCCTCGGCTGCTGATACAACTGTTCATGTGTTACTGCTGCTTATTGCTATTGTGCCAGGGAATCTCTGGGGTCATAAAGACGAAGCTGGCCTGCAACAGGGCACCAGACCTGCACCCTGTAGTCTGACACCACAGAGTATAAGTATTGTTCTTAAAAGGGATGGTTATCTCTCCTCTGTCCCACTGGTGAATTTCCTCAACCTGTTGAGTTTGATGGGTAAAGGTTTATGGGTGTGGTGCTTCCTACTCCTCCTGTTAAAATAGGATCTGCCTACACAACAGTTTCATGTGTCCAGCTGAATGAGTATACAAGACCACAGTTGCTGCTCAGAACGTTTTCATATTTTGCATCAGTCTTTCAGCCTAAACTGCCTCAACAGGGTTGTTGTTGGGAATAAATAAGGAGGGGAGGGGGGAAATATATACTTCCTTGAGTTTCTTAGAGAGAGAAAAGTGTATATTTTGTTTGTTTGTTTGTTTGTTTTGTTTTTTTATTCCTTATGCGGAAACGTTTTCTTATGAGGCAACTAATATATATTTCAATGCCCGTTAATATTAGTGGTGTAAGAACTGCTAAATTTCATTGACCCCGCTGGCCATTACATTTAAAGTCCATTGATTTCTCCTGCCCACCCTGGTCCCTGCTCCAGCAAGGAAATTGTTACATTTTTTTCTTAACTATGATCTGTTCCAAGATGCAAGATCAAAATAATTTGTTAGTGTGCCCCTTTGATCTAAAAATTATCTCTTCAGTTACCCTAGCATTGTTGAGCATTGTGTAGTACGGAGCCTGGGTGGAAGTATTCATCTGAAGAATAATTCAGAATGATTTGGAGGCAAATGGGGGCCTGCCTGACATTGAAAACAGGATGGAGGAATAAATGATAGCTATTATAAACGACTGTAGGTTATGCTAGAGGAGTTTTATTATAGTAACGGCTAAATAGGTTTTCTGCACCCGTCCTGTAATTTAATGTCTCTATTAATTATCTGGAAAAGGGCTGTGCAGCAGTTTAATTAAGTATTTTCTATTGAACAAGGAGACATAAACATGGCAGAGTGCAAATATAAGCACTTATGTTAAGAAATGCTAGGAGCGTGTGTAGGTAGGAAAGCAAGGTAAGCGAGATCTGATACGAGAACAAAAATAAACTGGATAAATCCAATGAAAGGGGTGGGGAGTAAAAGCATATGCTCCAGACCAGGGGTAGGAAACCTAAGGCCAGGGGGCCGGATGCGGCCCAATCGCCTTCTAAATCCATCCCGGGAATCAGCATGTTTTTACATGAGTAGAATGTGTCCTTTTACAGTGGTGCCCCACAAGACGAATGCCTCGCAAGACGAAAAACCCGCTAGACGAAAGAGTTTTCCATTTTTCGAGGTGCTTCGCAAGACGAATTTCCCTATGGGCTTGCTTCGCAAGACGAAAACGTCTTGCGAGTCTTGCGAGTTTTTTCCCTTCCCCCCCCTTTTTCTAAGCCGCTAATAGCCGCTAAGCCGCTAATAGCGCTAATCCGCTAAGCCGCTAATAGGGATGCTTCACAAGACGAAAAAAACTGCAAGACGAAGAGACTCATGGAACGAATTATTTTCGTCTTGCGAGGCACCACTGTATTTAAAATGCATCTCTGGGTTATTTGTGGGGCCTGCCTGGTGTTTTTACATGAGCAGAATGTGTGCTTTTATTTAAAATGCATCTCTGGGTTATTTGTGGGGCATAGGAATTCATTCATTTCCCCCCAAAAAATATAGTCCAGCCCACCACATGGTCTGAGGGATGGTGGACCGGGCCACGGCTGAAAAAGGTTGCTGACCCTTGCTCCAGACTGCAAACTCTGTTGCATATAACTGAAAAGTATATTCCTGGCATCACTGGAAGGTGTGCTGAAATACCGTGCTGTACTTTACCTACTTTCTCTGGGTCCAACACAGAAAATTCTGCCAAGGAGAAACAGTGCTGGTAACGAAACAGCATCAGCTCAGAGTTGCGTGTTTTAAGAATTTGTGGAAAGGGAATCAGTTGGGTGAGTTAATTTTCCAAGATGCTGCTTCTGCTGAATGACTATGAGGTTTCTTTTCCTGTGTGCCTTTCCTTCATCTAAAAAGGCAGAAATTATCTTTGTGGTAGTACGCAGATGCTTTTGGGGCCGGCCATCACATTTGCAAAATGGAGAAACTGCAATGGATACCACAACTATGCACACACAACCACCACCAACCCACAATTGTTTCCTCACCCACCTGCCACTGCCAGCAATTAGGCTTGGGAAAATGTGATCTTTCTGGAGAGTTCAGCTGGGGAGGAAAGAGGTAACCTTACCTCCCTTAGTGCAGTCTCCAGGAAGATATCACATCAACCACAACAGGTTGGGAGCCAATAGAAGGGGTGGCATTTGCAATGGAGGGGGGGAGGGTTTCCAGCTAGGCAGGGAAGGGGTAACTTTTCCCTACCCAGCTATAAGCCCCCCACCCAAATATTCTCTACTATTGTAATCAGGCTTCAAAGAAACCTAATAGTGTAACTGATAGAAAGCATCTTTGAGATGTAATTGCATCATAGGGTTGGCTCGGTGTTTGTGGTTTTGGGTCGCAGCTTGGGAAGGGGGAGTTAATTCTTCCCTCCTGAGGTGTAAACCTCCCCCCCCCCGCCCCAAAATGCCTCTATTAGGCTTGAAAGGTCTAATCCCAGTGGGGTAGAGAACAAACCCTATAGGTACCACAGAAGGCCTCTGGCCGGTTAGCTCAGTCCATAGGGCACGAGACTCTTAATCTCAGGGTTGTGGGTTGGAGCCCAACCTTGGACAAAATATTCCTGCATTGTAGGGGGTTAAACTAGGTGACCGATGTCGTCCCTTCCAACTCTATGATTCTATAACCCATGGACACTGTGTTATGGCCCCATGACATAAGTTCTGCAACCTTATGGGTTGCTTCTGAGTCACGTTAAAGCAAGAACGGGTATGTGGTAAGGAAAGAGGCCATAGCTGAGTGGCAGAGCACATGCTCTGCATGCAGAAGGCTGCAAGTTCAATTCCTACTGTCTCTACCTTAAAAGGTCAGGTGGTTTGGTGCTGGGAAAGACCTCAGTCTGAGGCCCTGAGGAGCCGCTGCCTGTCAAAGTAGACAGGAGTGAGCTAAATCAACACATAGTTTGACCTGATACAAGGTAGCTTCCTAGGTTCCTAAAGTTTCCCAAATGTGGCTTTCTGTTTTTCACCCCTACAGGCATCAGATCTTTAACATTTTTAAATCATCAGTGCTCCCTTCTCTCCAACTTGTGACCCAGCTTTGCTTCTGCTAGGTATTTAACATACACATGACTTTACTGGTACTGGAAGTCATGTGCAGATTAATTATTAAATATTTTTTCTTAAGTAGGGAAAGGCTTAAAAAACATCCACTGCAGAGTGGGTTATTACAGAATACTGCTAGATTATCAATTTGAAAAACGTATTAGAGTTTATTATTTGGTAATATGCATAGAAATTAATGCCTCATTTCTGAAAATGTTGCAATCGATTTCTCATATCTTTTAATTGTTTTTCAAGAAACAGATTGTATTTTTTAAAGGGATCTCTTTCTAAAAATATGCTATGGGACAAGTTCAGGACATCCAGCCTGGTATTTTCTTATGGTATCATCATGCAATAACAGATATAAAATACATGTTTATTTATTCCAGAAAATTTATATACCACTTGATTGTAAAGCAAAACTTCAAAGCAGTTTGTTGAAAAAGATATTATGGTTCGGCATCTCAAAAGATCAAATATAAGACCATTAATGTGACTATAAATATTTGTTTCAAGTTATTTATGAGTGTGGTTTTAATCACACAACAGAAGGACATCCACAGACTATGCCACCTTCTGGTTTTAAAAATTAAAAGAGAATTCTGTTGGGCGCTTGCAGTAAATTAGATATTAGGAACCAGATAGTGTAGGATTTAGAAATTCCCCTCTTACAGATGGGCACCGTATTACAGTGTTTTTCCATCTTGGTGACAAAACAGTTTGGCAGCTAGTTGCCATTGGAGATAATGTAGGAGTTACTTAAGTCCCTTATAGAACAATCACTTATTTTGGGTAGCAGTGCTTGAATTATTTTTGAATATTTTCATGTTTTGCATAACCAATCCAGATTGCGCCCAACATGTTCCCAAAGCCCATACTGTGTTTACAGATAAAATGCCATGGAATATATGCCCATTCAGGTTGACATTTCCTTTTGCATTGCACTTTTCCTCATTGTAAAATTGGCCAGTTCAGATCAAGTGGCGTTCGCATTAAATTTATTTGCTGATATGTGTATAAACGTGTCTATTTGGGCAGATGCAAAGAAAGAACTTTGTGACAATGTTTGTGTTGACTTCTGTTTAAAAAATGGCAAATAGATGCAGCAGTGGGACAGATTGAACCTAAATTTGGAAAACTTGAGAAAAATTATGGTCATCTTATTCTTAGGTGAAGTGTATCCTTTCAGATCTATTGCTCAAGGGATTGTAGGGAGAAGGGTACAGTTGGACCAAGATGTAGTATCAGCCAACATTTAAGCCACAAATAGCCAATGTGGTACCCTATAGATGTTAAATTAGATATTTATACCCCCCCCCCTTTATATTAAAATAACACTCAAAATGACTTGTTGGACTGCAATGGAAATTTGGCCCAGTGAGCCATGGAAGTTCTAGTCTAATGGAAGGCTCCGTGTTGAGTATCTCTGATTTAATCCATGATTATGCCACTGTTTCTCTGCCTCAGTAAAGAAGTACATTTGGAAATCGGGATTGATCCCACCTGGAAAGTCTTAAAGCAAACATCATGTTGAACATTTGTTATCCAAACACTTTCTGTGCCGACAGTGAAAGCTAATGGCTCCATCCTCCCTAGATCAGCACTTGTCTGGCAGCCAGGAAACCTAGCTGCTTGCCAAGTGACTATTTCAAGTTGTTGCTTTGGGACATTTCATGGAAGAGCCTTTCTTTTTAGCAAACGTGTTTTAAACAGCGGAAAAATCTCCGTTTGCCAAAACAGATGGAGCAGCGAGGATTCGTGTCTAATCAAATGTAGGTTTTCCCTGAACTCTTTGAAACATCACATTGACAGTGCAGAAAGGATTGTAGGTTTTGGATTGTGGCCTGTTTTGGATTTACCTCTTCCCAAATGATAACCCACACCGTGGTTTCGTTGTTCTTTATATGAGAGAACAAATTTAGCAATAGGAAAGGGCAGCTATATTTGCGCGGCTGTATTTCACCCAAACCCAGTGATTTTGGTGTGCCGTCTAAGTTGTAAAAACAAGTAGGGTATAATTTCCCAAGGAGCTGAAGGAGAAGGAATGTAAATGGTAGGAAGTATGTGTAGTTTGTGAAGCCGCTAAATGCTACGTGACTTCTGGGGTTGTTCCCTTTACTGCCGACCTACAATATTGCTTGCTATTTGTAGCCCACATATTGTTGGTTTGATTTCGTTTCTTTAAAAGTGCTCTATGGCTTTAGAAGCACCTTGCAGGTGCACAGTCTTCTTCCACAGTGATGTAGCTTAGGTTGACACACTGGGCAGCTGACTGGTCAAATATTGTCACATGACTGCTTAATATCTAACTATGGCCAAATATCATTCTAAAAGTTCCAAGGATGCCCCTGTGAAGATGGCAGCTTGCATTTATCTTGATTTCATTATTATTACATTCCTATCCCGCCTTCCTTTCAAGAGAGTACAGGGTGGCTACTGTGTTTTTCGCTCCATAAGACACACTTTTTCCCTCCTAAAAAGTAAGGGGAAATGTTTGTGCATCTTATGGAGCGAATGCAGGTGGGAGGCTCTACTCAGAGCTCCTTTTAAAGAGCGTGTGGAGCGTATGTGCAGTTCTTGGGGGCTTTTCCCTGAGGAGGGAGAAGGGCAGCCCATCAGTCCCTTCTCCCTCCTCAGGAAAAGCCCCCAAGAGCTGCACGCACGCTCCACACGGCTCGTGAAAGGGAGCGCTAAGCCTCCCAGGCTCTGCTCAGCGCTACCTGTAAAGAATATTTTTTTTCTTGCATTCCCCCTCTAAAAACTAGGTGCATCTTATGGAGCGAAAAATATGGTAAATGGTTCTTCCCCCTTCTCCTGTGGATCCTCACAACACCCCTGTGAGGCAGGTTTGGCTGAAAACTTTTGACCGGCCCAAGGTCACCTAGTGAACTTCATGGCTGAGTAAGGATTTGGATCTTGGTACCCCAGATTCTAGTCCAGCACCTTAACCATTACGCCAGACTGGATCACATTACGGTTCCTATCTTCCTCCAAACAGGGAAGTTTTGTTTTCTTTGCCTGTTCGTTCTTTCAGTATAAAATGTGTAATTCTAGAATCGGTGCTTCTGAACAGTCTTTTGTAGCTGTAATGTTCACCTGCCCCTTTTATTACTTCACTATTGTTTCTTGCATGCCACATTATTCCTTGCTACACTGGTTCTTCTGAATTAATAGTCAAGTCGAAGGAAAATGAATGCTAACGGTGCATGCCCTAGCTATCTAGCTTTAGATCACAGAGCTTCAGTTTCTTACAAGGTGTTTCATATTCTGGAAAAGAGCTCATTTTGTTGCTTACTTTACAACTTGTAGAAGTACAAATCACAAATCAGTTTCTCCTTAATATACACAGCGTTTCACATTTGACAGGAATTTCTGAAGCATTTTGAGTGTGTGAGCTGGAAACTTCAACGTATTAATCTCGGAATTAAAGAATTGTAGGGCTGGAAGGGACCCAAAGGGAAATCTACTCCATCCCCTTGTAATATCCCAGACTAGGGCAGAGGGTAGCCAATACAGTTGGACTACCATTCCCATCAGCCCCAGCCACCATGGCCAGTGGTCAAGAATGATGGGAATTGTAGTCCAACAACATCTGAAGGGCACCATGATGGCTGCCTGGGTTTCAATGGCATGCCTCATTGGTTTACATATAAACAGTCAAGGCTCAGGATTTCCAGAGAAAGTTGTTGTCTTTTGTAATCAAGTGGTATATAAATTTGGTTAAATAAAACAAATATTTAAGCACACCAGAGCTGATAGAAATGTAGTGATAGGTCTGTAAAATGAATTGGTTATTTGGTGCATCTGTAGCACAAATATGAATATGATGGAAGACAAGTTGTGTGTTCATACCATAAATTGGTAGAGATTTACCCCCTTGCATATAGAACACAGTGATATGGATGGTTTTGGGGGGGGGTTAATCATATGCTGTTGCTATGGTGACATTATTGAAGAATGGCACATGTGTGGGAGGCCGAAAAAATCTAGACAGCAAGTACTTGTTCTCAGAGTGAATTTTGGATCGTGACTGTTGTAAATAATAACACAGTGTATTTTAGCAAGGATGGGGTTGTGTAATGCATTCTTAAAGATCAGGAATGTCAATTCCTAATTGACCTATTAGCACCTAATGGTATCCATGGAATGGCACTAGCTTCTAGAACAGGATCAGATTGGCTCTTCAGAAACTTCTTCAAAATGGCAGCTTTTTGTGTATTTATAAGTAAGATATGCAGAGCTGAGTTACTGTGGTTGTAAATCAGAAGTACATAGGCAAAACCTCTACAGCAGGGGTAGCAAACCTGTGGCCCTCCAGATGGTGTTAGATTCCAGCTCCCATGAGCCCAATGGTCAACTTCTGGGGAGGCCACAACTTAGAAAAACACCTGCTCCACAGGCACACTGGAGTTGGATCTGGGATTTTTTCCCTTCACGGCACGAGGTTAAAGTGCTGTTGAAACTCTTTCCTCCCATCAGTTCTGCTTTTATAAAGCAGATGGGGAGAAGGTGGCACAAAAACTTTACAAATAAAAAATTGGGTGTGAAATTTCTCTTTGGCCTCCAAGCTGTTCTCCACCCCTCCAGTGTGATGTAGTGGTTAAGAACAGTAGACTCGTAATCTGGTGAAGCGGGTTCGCATCACTGCGCCTCCACATGCAGCTGCTGGGTGACCTTGGGCTAGTCACACTTTGAAGTCTCTCAGCCCCACTCACCTCACAGAGTGTTTGTTGTGGGGGAGGAAGGGAAAGGAGAAATCCACTCCACTTCAAACTCTTCTTCTTCTCCTTCTCCTTCTCCTTCTCCTTCTCCTTCTCCTTTTTTTCTTCCTGGTTTTACTTCTACCACAGAGACAGACAGAGAAGGAGGGAGGGAGGGATTACTGTATTAAAATGCAGTTTTGGAATTGAATGGGAAAGCTTTCAGGAGGGGAAGCTGTCCCCCCCCCCGAAAACCCCCTAAGGTTCAATCATTCATCTCTCTGGATTCCAACCTACATTTTGTTAACATCTTTATAGCAGTGGTAGGTAGCCAAGGTGTGAAGGGCTGGAGCCAGCAGAAGGCTAAGAGCCAACATTAGACCACCCCCTTTTCTTTCTCTCTCTGCCAAGCCCCGCCAGCCACTTTCCCCTTTTGTCTTTCTCCCCTTCTCATTGCCATCCTTACAGAACCCTCTGCTCCCTATTGGAATTAGACTTGCAGGGGGAGTTCCTGTTGGCATCAATGGGAGCAAAGGTACCTTGAGAAGGTGCTCAGGTGAAGATTATATGGAGTTTAAAGGTTAATCCTAGCATTTGGAATGGGTACTCCCGTTCCTTCAATACCTCATATATACCTTTTTTTTGACACCTGTTTTGTGCAAATGTGGAATGCGAAGCTTTCCCCAAGGTTAACTGCTACGTTGTTGTTGTTGTTTGCAGATGTGACTCTGAAGGTCCACGTAAGTGATGCCAGCACACATCAGCCAGTCACCGAAGCCTTTATTGAGATTTTTACCAACCAGATCCCCATTGCCTCTGGAACCTCAGGAGCAGATGGCACTGCCTTCATCAAGTTTCAGTATAAGCTGGGCAGTCAGCTGATCGTTACTGCGACTAAACATGCTTACGTGCCAAACTCTGCACCATGGAAACCAATAAGATTGCCTGGTAAGAGATCTTTATTTTTGTTCTGAGGTAAGATTTTATTTCTAAAGGGGGGGTGCAAAACTGTGGTTGTTTTTTTAAGAACAAAAAAAACCAAAAAACCCTGAATGCTGAAAATCATATTTATCATTTATTTATTTATTTATTTATTTATTCATTCATTCATTCATTCATTCATTCATTCATCATTTATATCCCATCCTTTCTTTCAAAGGAGCCCATGGTGACAAACACATCAATAATACAATATATATATTTTTTCAAGCATTCTAAAAGCACTTAAAATCAGTTATCTCAGGGCTGTCAGGAAAAAGGGGGCCTTTCAGCCATCAAATAAATGCCTAGGCAATGCCTGTTTTTAAATTGAAAGTCAGTGAGACAGGTGCACCTCTCTCAAATTGCAAATTGCCACTGAAAAAGCCCTGTCTTGGGTCAATGCAAATCCAGCAGCCCCTGGTAGCAGCAGCACCAACGAGGCCTCATCTGCCAATTTTAGGGCCCAGGGTGGTTGATATGAATATGATAATAACCTGATGGTTTTCACATGAGAAGAATATGGATGCCCAGTAAGAACAGTGCCTCTCCCCATAATCCTTTAGTTTGACCGTGCTTTCCTTAGCTTGGCTTCAGCGCCAGTGTTTTGTCTTGGATCATAATGAAGCTGAACATGTGAAGCCAGAATGAGGAATCTCTGATTCTCCAGAGGTCGTTGGACTCCAACTCCCATCAGCCCCAGTCAGTATGGCCAATGATCAGGAGTGATGGGAGCTGTAGTCCAGCAACATCTGGAGGGCCCATAGCTGTCAACTTTTCCCTTTTCTTGCGAGGAATCCTATTCAGAGTAAGGGAATTTCCCGTTTAAAAAAAGGGAAACGTTGACAGCTATGGGAGGGTCCCGTCTTGCCTACCCCGGCCCTAGCAAATGGATGGGGGCAGACTATGGTAACTGGCAGTGGGGCAGAGAATTATTTCTGACCAGAGGGGAGAATCACTTCAGCTGATCTTTCTTTGGCTTCTGGATGAGGACGTTCTCGCCCGTTTTTTTATCGATATTTCCTCCATTTTGGAGTTAAAAGGGGCCTCTCTGATATTGGCTGACCTGGCATGCTTGAAAAGAGCAGTCATGCATTAAATAGAGCAGAGGTTCTCAAACTGATAGGTAGCTGTGAAATATAGAACAAAGGAAGCTGCTGTATAATGAGTCAGACCATTGGTCCAACTCACTCAGTGCGGCTACACTGACAGGCAGTACCTCTCCTGGGATTGGGGCAGGAGGCTTTTCCAGCCCTACCTAGAGATGCCAATGATTGTATCTGGGACTCTCTGCATGCAAGGCTTCTGAGCTATGCCTTTCCTACAGGTGAGACATAGGGGCATGTATGAGGCACAGTTGCACCCTTTTCTAGTCAGTGAGTGAACAAGTGCCCTTCTGCTTGCATCAGAAGATGCTGGGGACTCAGTGCAGCCACTGTTGCTGTATTTGAAAAACGATGAACTAAAGAATATTGTTTTTCTTTTCTCATGTCTAATCAAAATTTTGGCAGGGGGAGTGGGAGGGACTCGAGGGTGCCATTAGTGTGCAGGGTAGATTATTCCTTTTATTTCAGCCCATATTTCTTGTATATATGGGTCCTTACAGTGCATTTTTTTTTGCTTTTAGTATTGATTTTGTTTTAATTTTTTGAGGAAAGAACCAGTTTCGCAGAGCTTTTGACAAGTCATTGAAATCTGAACTAGGCTTTTTGTGCGTTTTCAAGAGAAGGCACTCGAAATGAGTGTGTGCTTCTGAAAGGAACGCTTGTTTGGGCATCCTCTGCTGAGTTCATTAGGCATTTTGCCACAAATTGCAGTGAGAAGGAGCTATTATTTTGTCCCCTTATTTGCACTTAGTTCCTCTGATAAATGACCAAATGAGATGAAAAGGGGAGGGCGGGAGAAAAATGTGTGGTGCAAAACCATTCTTCTTTATGATTAATAATAAATTAATGCAGCTTAATGCAAACCACAAGTTTTAAAGTGTGCAAACATTATTATTTTCAAACTGGCTTTTACTTCAGTTCGGATACTGCCAACTGGGACACGGCTTTGAATGGAGGTAAAACAAGACTTTCATAAGCTCAGCTGTGAGCCGTGGTGGGAGAAACCTTGGTGATTAAAGTTCCTCCACTGGGAACCCCAAAAACATTTAAGGGATGGTAGAAGAGCTTGAGGAAACCTAATGACAAAGAGGAAAACTAGGGAGACCTCCCTAACTTTGTGGCCTGGGTTTGGCCCTTAGTGAGAGGATTAACCAGTGATCCTAGAGCAGCACTCTGTCCCCTGACTACATCTGCCGTCAACCCTGACCTTTACCTGTGACAGACGGGGCTGATGGGAGTTGGAGTCCTACAACTTCTGAAGGGCACCAGGTTGAGGAAGGTTGTCCCAGACTGTCCAACAACTAATCCATATAATAATCAGGACAGTAAAGGTAAAGGTAAAGGTAAAGGTACCCCTGGCCATACAGGCCAGTCGTGTCCGACTCTAGGGTTGTGCGCTCATCTCACTTAAGAGGCCGGGAGCCAGCGCTATCCGAAGACACTCCAGGGTCACGTGGCCAGCGTGACGAAGCTGCTCTGGCGAGCCAGCACCAGCACAGCACACGGAAACACCGTTTACCTTCCCGCTATAAAGCGGTACCTATTTATCTACTTGCACTTGGGGGTGCTTTCGAACTGCTAGGTGGGCAGGAGTTGGGACCAAAGACCGCGGGGATTCGAACCGCCGACCATGCGATCGGCAAGTCCTAGGCACTGAGGTTTTACCCACAGCGCCACCCGCGTCCAATCAGGACAGCAGTAGTAGTATATTTATATCCCATTCTTCCTAGGTACTGGGAGGAGGTGGACAGGGAATGAGGTTGAGGAACTGGGAGGACAGAGCTGTGTGATGAACCATGTGGTCTGTTCTGCAACCACTAAACTTGCCTGCTGCCTTCAGGTGTGGTGGATGCTATTCTGTCACCGGTGTTAAAGTAACATTCGCCTGCCTGTCCAGTTGGCTTCTGGGTGCAGAATGAAGCAGACAGCATCTTGTCCTTTGTGCCAGGTGGAAAAATGTTTTGGGGCGGCCCTATTAATCACATTAAGGGAATGGAAATATAAAATATGGGGCTTTTCACTCATGATCGCATTAGTACCCTACACAAGAATAAATGAAAGAAGACAAAGTTGGAACAAATTTACTGCAAAATGGTTTCCATTTGTTTTTGCATAAATAATGCTCTAAATCCAAATACAGAAGCACTTTTCAGCGATTTAGAGTAATTTAAGATCTCTAATAATATACGCAATGTGCCTTAAATATTTTAAAGTATACTATAACCATGCAATGAATTGGTAATGGTGCAATTATGCAGCTGTGCTGTTTATATAAGCTTGTAGTTAATGTGTTGTGTTGTGTTTTTTTTCTTGTTTGTTAAGGTTATTGTGTTAAGATTATTTTGGAAGTAAAAATAAAAAAACAACAGACTTTTTACCAGATGTGTTCTATGGGACATGCTGTTATTTATGAAACTTAATAATATGAGGACAATAAAATGTGATTTTTAATTATTGTATATTAATGTTTACAAATGGCTAATAAACTGTCAAAAAGGAGTCAAAATCTCAGGAACATTCATAGGCTGTGCTTGTTTTGATTTGCTGATTAATTGGGAACTGCACTGGTACATATTCTTCATTTCTTCAAGCTATTTGAATTGCATTGGCTTTAATTCTTACCAATAAAAATTAGGTGCAAAAAAGAAATAAATTATTATATTTCTATCCTTCAGAGCTACCTATTCCATAATTCATTCTCCTTGTAGTACATTATGCCTGATATATGCTTTTAGTATGAGCAAAGAAGTTATTGTGATGGAACAGCTGAAATCTGAGAAGATTCTGATTTATAGTGTGAATTTATTAATGCTTAGCAGAGCATTCTCAAATGTAAATGTGGTTATAGCAGTACTAGAATAAAATCTTTATACATATAACGTTTACATGACTACTGGCGGGTATCTCCTGCTATTTTAAATACAACTAGTAGTTCCCCAACTTCATGAACAATGTTTGGAATTCAGGGAAACTGCTCCTGACTTTTGAAAGATACAGATCGTCTTACAGATTAATACTTAGTGGTATTGACACCAAGCTCCTTTGTTTGCTGGGAAGAAAATCTGTTAAACAACACCTCAGATTTGGAGGGTGTGCTCCCATCTTCTGGAAAAAATGTTTTTCTTTCTTTCTAGATTTGGGTTTACAGGAACTGAAACATTTAATTTGATGCAAAATTTAAATGAACTCTGTTAATTACAGTATTTCCTTAGATTTTGAATTCTGTTCTTATTTTTAGAAAAATTGTGCTGTAACCACTGAATCTGAATTCCAGTACAACTTGCATTTAAGACTGGGTAGGGTGACAGCTCTCCAAATGTTTTTGGACTACAACTTCCATCACCTCTGACCATTGACCATGCTGGCTGGGACTGAAGGGAGCAGAAGCCCAGTAATATCTGGAGCAGGGTTTCCCAAACTTGGGTCTGCAGCTGTTTTTGGATTACAGTTCCCATCATCCAAGACCACTGGTCCTGCCAGCTAGGGATGATGGGAGTTGTAGTTCATAAACAGCTGAAGACCCAAGTTTGGGAGACTCTAGTCTGGAGGACACCAGGAGTTGCTGAGCTAGATCCTTATATAGACCAAATCTGCCATATAGAGGAGACAATGAGACTGTATTTTCCATCGTGTGTTTCAAAAAGTGATCACATGTGGTGTACTGCTTGTGGAATGTCCGTCATTCCTCTCGCTATACATCAGGATTCTTTAATTATTGCTGTCTTAAGTTGATCTTCTACTTGTGGACACATAATGTACAAACTCCTGCATACAAAAGTTGTTGAAGCCAATGCATGTTGATATATTTGGTAGATGCAGTAGTTCAGAAAACAAATGCATTACCCAGATGCATTACCTAAAAAAGGCATTAGTTGGTAAACTTTGAAAGATTGGGGATCTGCAGGAAAGAGTTCTTTCAATATTACTTTATATTGCACTTAACCAATTTCCCTTCCACAGTGTTTTCTTCTCTAAGTCTTGGCCTTCTTCCTGAACGTTCAGCTACTCTAATGGTATATGAAGATGTTGTACAGATAGTCTCAGGATTTCAAGGTATGTGGTGTAAAGGGACCTTCTTTACTTTGTCATAATAGTTTTTACCTGTCTCACAGCTAGAGCTAGGACTTTAGCCTTTTCCCACCTTGACATCCTGATGGTGGCAGGAAGGTGTGTTAGCTGAGCTGAATTAGGTGATTCTAGAGAGCCAGTAGAAGCCTCTACTGCCCTTACCTAATAATTTCTTATGCCTGGCTCCTAGGATGCAAGTCACGTGAACAACTCATCCCTTTAAAAACAGATATTTGCTCTTTATAAAGCAAGTTTTAAGTTGTGCATCTCCCAAGATGGAATTGAACACCCTGAGGTTTTCATAGTAGGTGACAAATAATACAGATAAATTGCAGGAGATTGGGTTGCTTGATTAATGACATATGCATAATCTGCATATGAATAAAGCAAACTCTCTGAGAAAAAAAGCCGACTTTATTAGTGGTTTTGGATTACGCATGCACATTTCACAGCTGTAAATTCTTTAAAGTTGACAGTTGCTGTCTGTAGCAATTGTAGTTTTGTGATGGTGCTGACAATTCTGTCTTAAAAGAGATCCCACAATTCCTTGAGGGAAAGGAACCATGGCAGTGGAACCGGTTTACGTCTGTACTGCTGTTATGGCCTGAAGCCACAGCCCAACACCTTGTACATCCTGTATTGAAGGAGCCAAAACTGTGCTTCTGCTCCACAGCATGAATTGTCTAAGCTGCAGCTGAGGATTCTTGGAGAGGTTTCTTTTCTTTTGCAATGAGTCGTCTGAGATAATAAAATTATTCTGCGTTATTCTGCTGCTTTTGTTTTTGTTGTGGATATTCATCCATATGCAAAGCAGCACAGGCAGAGATTTATGACTGAGCAGAGCTATCCCTGAGGTAGAGCAAATATCACTACGTACTGTACAACATGGGGGAGCTATGCATGCTCCAGCGTTTCTCATAGTTAACTTCGCTAATATGCAAAAATAAAAAATGCTACCTTCAATTTGCCTTCGACTCCTTTAAAAGGGGACCTCTTGCTATTTGAGAAATTTTGGGTTACCAGCTACCTTTGCCACCTCCTGACAAAAGGGACGGTGAGTGCCAGGGAGGGGCTCAGGGGCTCAGGTGCCCTGATAGGGATCCCAGATTTAGCAGCTGTCTGTGGTTTGTGCTCGCATTGTGCTTCAGAAAGCTGCTATAATTGTTCCAATACATTGCTGTTGTTCTAAGTGAAAAGTGTTTATTATTTATTTTACTTTATTATTACATATATATTTCACCTTTCCTCCAAGGAGCTCAATACGGCATACAAAGTTCTCCCCCCTCTCCGTTTTACCCTCACAACATTTTGCCCTTACCTGGGAGTAAGCCCCATTGAACACAGTGAGGCTTTATTTTGACTAGGCGTAAGTTTGTACTGCAAGCTCTGGTTCTGAGTACATAACTGGATATGAATTTATTTTTATTGGGGGCAGAAAGCACTTAGTCATCTTAGTGGTCACTTGTGGCATTTGTAGCTCTCCCCATAGCATAAATTTCTCTGAGTGGCTTACAAATAAATAGGTAAGAAAAAAGAATAGGTAAGAGAGCAATTTGAATACAAATAAGACAAAGAATCAAAAACATCATAAATAGCAATGAAAACAAAATTCACCAGGCACCCTAAGTCAAGTCAACAGATTTTAAAACTGAAAGGCCCAGACTACATTGAATATTTGAAAGGCCTGAATGAACAGAAAGGTCTTCACTTGGAGCTGAAAAGACTGCTAAGTTTAGGGTTGCCATGTGTCCTCCTTTTCCAGGACACATCCTCTTTTTCAGGAGTAAAATTTGAGACAAATTGCATTTATTTGCTTTGAATGGCTGTCATAGTGCCCTCTTTTTTGCTCTTCAAAATATGGAAACACTAGATGACACCAGTTGTACCTCCCTGGGAAGGTTGTTCCATAATTAGGGTGCCACTACTAAAAAGGCTCTGTCCCTGGTGATTCCCAGTCCCTGGTGATTTTAATATTTTGTTGGAAGCCGCCCAGAGTGGCTGAGGAAACCCAGCCAGATGGGCGGGGTATAAATAATAATTATTATTATTATTATTTCATTCTGGGGAAGCATTCAGTTACAAAACTAGTGTAAATGACAGAAAGCTGTTGGAAGTAAAACTTATCTTTTGAGTAGGCATTAAAATTATGATTCCTTAACTCATTTTTACACAGATTTAAAGCTAGATGTATTGAATGAGGACCCCAAAGCAATATAGCTGGTCACCCTAGAACCACATACCATAGCTTGTAATAAGGAGTTAATCCTTGATTGGCGGGGGGTTTTTTTGTTTTTTTTAAGTACACTCCATGTATTGAAAAAGAAGCTCTTGGGAATACAGTAACAGCTGTTTTAAATCTTCATTTGCATGTTATGCAAAAGCTTGCAGATGGGGCCTGGCTGTGTTTGCTGCAAAGCTTTGTTAATGGTACAAATTTGTGGAGAAGTGCTTTTGGCTTCAGAAGCAGATACCTAATGGGACCTGAAATGATAAATACTACATGAAGCTGTCTCTAATCCTTCCAAGACTCCAAACCCTCCAATCCCATTAAGTGGCTTTGAACAAAAGTTCATTGTTGGTTGAGAGTTCAAGGAAAGCATAAATCATTAGAAGACGGCTTCCCCTATAGGGGATTTCCACAGGGGTGGAGGCTTGGTATATGACGGGCAGATTGTTTGAACTCTTCAACAGAATCAAGCCAAGTTGCTCTAGACCTGGAGGATGGAGGTTTGAGGTGATAAGTCTTTTCTTGACACCAGAGCCAGCAAAGACTCCTGCACTCCTGGCTTTCTGGAACTACTGCTTTGCTTCAGTGACTATAAAGTAGCAGGAATTTAATGAACGAGGGCCATTCAGAAACCTAGGGAGGACCATAATGGTTTCTCTGGGCATGATTCCACCCCAGAACTGCCTTCAAGTTGAGAGATGCTGCAGGCCAGTGGTGCAATGGCTTCCCTGTGTTCACATTCCCTCAAGAGGCATCCTCCTGGGGCCTCAATGCCAGTGGTGGGTGGGGTCATAGGCAACATTGGGTGGACCATAGGCTGTACTTAAGCCAGTGTGGTGTAGTGGTTAAGAGCGGTAGTCTCCTAATCTGGGGAACCGGGTTCGCATCTCCGCTCCTCCACATGCAGCTGCTGGGTGACCTTGGGCCAGTCACACTTCTGTGAAGTCTCTCAGCCCCACTCACCTCACAGAGTGTTTGTTGTGGGGGAGGAAGGGAAAGGAGAATGTTAGCCGCTTTGAGACTCCTGAAGGGGAGTGAAAGGCGGGATATCAAATCCAAACTCTTCTTCTTTCAAAAGTCAAAGATTTCTGCATACATACACACATGCATGCAGCCCTCACGTAACTCCCTCCTGCATTATTGCAGTTTAGTGACATGTTCTAGCTGAACATGGAGCAGGGTCTGCAAGTGGCCTTTGTAAGGAGTTTAACTTCTTACAGCAGGATGGTAAATGTAAGTGAAGGCACAGACACAGAGAGAAAGCAAGTGAACACCTGGAGAACAAATGAGCCCCCCTACACATGGCACTGTGGTCTAAACCACTGAGCCTCTTGGGCTTGCTGATCAGAAGGTCAGCAGTTCGAATCCCCGCAACAGGGTGAGCTCCCATTGTTCTGTCCCAGCTTTTGCCAACCTAGTAGTTCAAAAGCACGCCAGTGCTAGTAGATAAATAGGTACTGCTGCGGTGGGAAGGGAAATGGCATTTCTGTATGCTCTGATTTCTGTCACGGTGTTCCATTGCGCCAGAAGCAGTTTAGTCCTGCTGGCCACATGACCCGGAAAGCTGTCTGTGGACAAACGCCGGCTCCCTCAGCCTGAAAGCGAGATGAGTGCCACAACCCCATAGTTGCCTTTGACTCGACTTAACCGTCCAGGGGTCCTTTACCTTTTTTACCTTATACTACTTTAGTAGTCATGGCTTCCCCCCCACCAAAGAATTCTGGGACCTGAAGTTTGTCAAGGGTGCTGAGAGTTGTTAGGAGAGCTCTGTGTTCATCACATATCTACAATTCCCATAAAGGTTTAACAGTCCTCCTTTCCAGGAAACACTGGGAATGGCAGTTCTGTGTTTTAACTGTACTGTGCAAATGTACATTGAATTGCATTGCCCTGTCACATTACTTCTGTGTGCCTGATCGTTTGCTCACGTTCAGGATTTACATGTACTAAAACAATTAGCCGTTTCCTGCTGCAGATAACTTTAGACAGCAATCTTAGGCACATTTAACAGTGAATGCAATGGAACTTGCTTCTGAGAAGGTATACATAGGACTGCACCGTTAAAGGTACGTTTTGACTTTGAAGAGGGATGATGGCTTCCTTTTAGATGAAATAGCCAAACATCCTAGCTGAATTAACCATTGGGATCTTGTATCACTTATTGCTTGCTTAATTTTTGAATGCTAATTGCTGCTGGCGTTGTTTGCTTTCACTGGAATCCATTAAATTAAGCAAACCATGAATGCTGGCTATCTCCCATAGATATCATAAATGTAATCCTGTGGGGAATATGGGGAATATCATGGCTTTGCTACTAAAGTTATAATTGCATTTATAGAAAATTTGCTTCATGTAGATTCATTTGCTTAGTTGCTCTGTTCCTTTGCTTATTGCTAGGTGCACGGATCCAGCCCAAAGTTCATTTTCAAAGGAGAGCCTTGAAACTGCCAGAGAATACCAGCTTTAGCGACCTCACAGCATTTCTTACTTCAGCTAGTTCACCTTGGGAAGTGGATAGTTTTCCTTATTTACAAGGATATGATGGCAATGGAACTGGTAAACTTTTGTTCTTGTGATTATTAAAGCATGTTTTAAGTTCTATCGGACTAGTTTAGTTCGAGTATTACCAGAATAGTACCAATTCTGTGTAGCCACTAGTACTGTTATTTACTGCCTGTGTTAACTTTTTTCCTGATTTATTTATTTTTTTTAAAAAAGGATAACCCAACCCCCAAAATCATTTGTAGCTGTCCTATGAGACTTGTGACCCACCAAACTGAAGTCAATCCTCCAGGGACTCTGCTGTTCTGCTTCATGGGTCACAGACTGTGCAGGCCTGATTTATGGCCTTTTAAAGTGCAAAGGATAAAAATAAAACCCTACATTTAATTTATACTTGGTCAGAATGGCCTGTTCCCCTTCCCTTCCTCAAGGCTGTCTGCATCTAGTTCTCTGCATCAATATTGAAATGATAGGGCACCTAGCAGGCACTCCTGCCATTGCAGAAATAAGGGGTCTTGTCCTAAGAGAGCTTGAGGCTCATAGGGAAAGCTGGACAGTGTCCCACCAAGAAGCTAAGTCAGGAATGCAAGGCACCCAAAGTACCTACAGGACCTTGGAGAGCTCCCAGGGTCCTGCTGAGCTAGCATTGCAAGCTGATGTCTCAGCAAGCATCTAGCACAGCCTTTCTCAACCTGTGGGTCCCCAGATGTTGTTGAACTACAACTCCCATCACCCCTAGCTAGCAAGGCCCAAGTTCAGGGATGGTGGGAGTTGTAGTCCAACAACATATGGGGAGAACTGCTGATCTAGCAACAACAAATTTCTTATAAGTAGTCTGGACCTGTCATGCGGTACACCCCACCATCCCAAATGAACTGACTGGCTTTTACCATATTCTGCAGCCCTTGGATCCTGATAGGCTGGGGAGACGGGTGCCATGTCTCAGTCAGGGGGGTCTGGAAGACAGTCCTAACTGTTCTTTCCCCAAGGCCAGAGCTGAAGCTTCATCATCCTCTGAACCCCCCTGTGTTGCAGTGCATGGTCTCTGGGTTGTGGATCATGGCAGGGTGAAGGGATGCAGCTGAATGGGGAAACTGACAGGTCATTCATATGTGTGTGAAAGTACTTTCAATTCACACCTTGGATTTATTTGCTAAATGTCCACATGCAGAGAAAGCATCGCCACCGCAGGATGACAGGAACAACAATTGCTTGTCATGGTCATCCTTCACTTGCCACTTTCTTTGTCACCAGCAAGCTGTCGGTGTATGGGATGGACAGAGCAAGACAATGTAATCAGTGGTGCTTTCATCTGAGAGGCATGTGGCCAAACTCTTAAGCAATTTGAAACAAGGAAGTTAAAACCTCTGTAGGATTGTAATGTTGAATTGGAATGAGCTGAAGGCCAAACTGTACATTAGTTAATGATGTGATTAGCAATCACGTTGTAGCTTTCTAAAATAAAAGTAAAAATTGGGTATTGTGGGGATGGTAGTCATCAGCCATATGGATAGGGGTGTTTAAGCCTTCCATCTCCAGCTGCAATCATGAAGCCAGTTTGAGTTTTCCCCCCTCTAATGTCACATGGGAAGAGGGGGATTTTTACCAAGAACTAGCCCTTTTTATTTTTTAAAAAACCTCATTGTGATTGTTAATCACGCCATTAACGCCATGTTCATTTTGGCTCTGCCACTGCCTGTAACTGGCCTCATATGCTTTAGATTTTGCAAAGTGGTGTCCAGGTCATGCCACTCTTAGGTAGCAAGAAGCTGTTTCGTTAATAAAAAATAGTGGGTGTTCATATAATCATTCTATGTATTAATTGGCTTTGAAAGTTATATTTTATGCATTTTCATACTGTTGTTCGTTTGCTTACAGGAAATAACACTAGGTATGATCTTACTCCTGTCACTGCAGTTAGTGTTCACTTACTCAGAAGCGATGGGACTCCAGTTCCAGTGAATGGACCCATCTATGTAACAGTGCCTCTCCCTACAACCAACAACTTGAAGCATAGCACCCATGTGCCCGCTTGGAGGTTTGACCAAAAATTTGGTAAGGAGCCTTTTGTCACTAATCCTCAGTTTTCAAACACTTCATTAGATAATTCACAACCTCAGATTGGAACACAGCTGAAGTGTAATGAGAGGCAATTATTCATGATGGTTCAAGAATGATTTGTTGTTGCTTGATTATGAGAATTCTCCTTTGCGGTTCTTATTTTACAGTTTGGGGTAGAATTTTTATGGGAGCCTCCTATTTAAGTGAGACTTAGTATTTTGTGTTTCACAAAGCCAAGTGTGACACTGCCTTTATTGTTGTTTGCCAGTTGGATTTTGGCTGTCTTTTAGTTTAATTCCAGGATGTAGAATCCATTAATTCAAGGGCCCATTTACTTCAGTTTTCATTTACGATTCAAGATTGCCATTTTTACTTCTGTGAAGGGAGACAGAAAATTGACTCATGCTTGCCTGGTTTATTTCCTGCAAGTAGCAGTCCACCTTTTCCTGTATCCTGTTTAAAAGGTTGGCACATACATTTGCAAATGATTGCGAGGAAAGAGGCTTTCTGAATTAGATCATTAAGTCACAGTGGCCAGGCACTTAAATCTCTCGCTCTTCTGGTTATCTGCTTTATATATTGCTCCCTGCTGAGTATTTTTAAAAAATGGTACATGTGCAGCTGTAAATAGTATGCAGTTGGTAAGCTGAATGAAGGGAATTTCCTCATCTGGTATTTAAACATCTGTTTCAGCATATACGGATAGAACAGTCCTTGGCAAATTTAGCCATATTCACATTAATTTAGGGCAGTGGTGGCTAACCTCAGTACCAGTAATACTGGACTTCAGTACCCATCATCCCTGACCATTGACCATACTGGCAGACGCTCATGGGAGTAGAAGTCCAACACCTAGAGAGTCACCATCCCTGGTTTGGGGCCTTTGTTTCCAATGGCATGGGGACACTTTTTATTTTATCGTGATAAATTTATTAAATATGACAATAGTTATGAGTAATATTCTTAATAACAGCAGTAATAATAATGAGCAGCATCTTTGCTATGAATAAAATTATTTTATTTCAAGAATTAGGACATAAAATTCAATACTTGTAATTTTTAGAAAATTTTATGAAGCTGATTTTTCAGTTTGCAGACAAAACAGTACATATACACAGAAGTAAACAAAGTACCATATCAGATATACTGTTAAATTACCAATGTTGATAAACAGGGGGAGGGATTTCCTAATATAATATCCTGCTTAGCATTCCAAAATCATCTTCAAATTTCTTAACCCTTAAAATCTTCCTTGTCCAACACTCATGGACTGCATAACTGTATTTAACGTCACAAGATTGCAGAGTTTCATGTACAATTCTCTTAAATGTGCCAGCTCACATCTCCACCCCAATTTCTTGCCAAGCTGTTTTCTTCCCCTGTGCTTTATCGACTTATCAGCAATGACTGAAAACATCCATTCGGCCAAGCCTTGACTTTACCTGCCTGACATGTGACATCTTATATGTCATATGTGACATCACGATTAGGGCAGGTGGGTGTAACTTGGCAAAAACGGCCTCCCAGGCCAATTGGAGAGACTTGGTGGGTATAATTGAGCCCATGTGCCAGAGGTTCCTCACCTCTAAAGAGGAAGGACAACTTGTCGGACCACTTAAGTCCAGAGTCTGAAATCAGCTGACTTCATCATTGACATGCAGTGGCACATATCACTAGGGATGCTGTGCTCAGAAAGTGTCATGTGTTGTAACCCAGTGTAGGAAGATCCACTGAAATCAATAGCTCTTTCTTCCACACAAATGTCCTTAGAACTGTTATATTAAAGCAAGAAATAATAATAAATCACGCTGATCGTTTACTTTGCAATTATCCATTTATATGCCATATTACTCCAGGCAAGAATGAAGTATTGCAAACAAAACTTAACTGCCTTGGATGCAAAGCATACTAAATTAAAGGAGTGGCACCTTTTGAATAATTGATAAAATTAAACAGCCTAATTGTGCCCTAGAGACATTTCGAAGTTTATTCCGCGAGCTGGAGATACACTCCATGTCTTAATCTGCAGCAGTTGCCTCTACTGGAGATGACAGGCAGAGAGATGCATTAGTGGGATGTACTGTCACGCCTTTGAAGGAAGCCCTCAATTTTTTGGATCTAAAGTAAGCATACATCCATTAGCCTGTGATGTTAATGTACAGGTGGAGATAGAATGGTAGCCTGCCAGATTTCCCGCGACTCGATGACATTCACCGACTTGTAGCGCAATGCGAATTATTTCTGATGTTTGTTAGAAGTCCATCAGTGGCCTTTTGACTTGTTCCCTTTCCTCTTCCTGCTCAAGCAGCTTTGCCAATGTTTGCTGTGCCTTGTATGCAAACAGGCCAAGGACAATGGGTTGCTCCTGGATTGCTCCTTGTGCCTCACCCTGAATACATTTTATGCCAACATCATTAGGAGTCCCACCAGACTGCTGTCGCTTTTGGCAGGTGTGTTCTGCAACACAATAATAGAGCTTTAGTGGTTTGATTTATACTGGGCCGTCCACACATCATTCTGCCTCATTTAGATGTTCTGCGACACTTCACCAATGTTGTTGCATTGCCATTGTCTGGAGAGGTGCTCTCGCACAACAGCACAACTATAGTGGAGCAACCCACCCACTTCCCCAGAACATTTGCAATATTAAAAAGTTACAGGATTTCAGCAGGACATTTTGAGACATGCATCGCTTGTGTGTCCGCTCCAAAAATTTTGCAGGCAATTAACAGTATCAGAAGTAGCATTTATTGGCTTTGTCTCCGCAAAAAAGCTCGCAAATGCCTCACAGCTGTGAGTTTTGGGCTGGGTTGCCATCAGTATGCTGATGACACCCAACTCTATCTGTTGATGGGTGGCCATCCTGACTCGGCCCCAGACACACTGGCAAGATGTCTGGAAGCTGTGGCTGGATGGTTACGTGGGAGCCGGTTGAAGTTAAATCCTTCGAAGACAGAGGTCCTCTGGCTGGGGCGGGACGATATGGGATTGAGGGAGCAACTCCCATCTCTTGCGGGGGTGCAATTAGTGCCAGCACCGTCCGTTAAGAGTTTGGATGTAATCTTCGATACCTCCCTCTCTATGGAGGCGCAGATTACAGCTATAACAAAGGCGGCATTTTTTCATCTCTGCCAAGCTAAGCAGTTGGCCCCTTATCTCTCTCGCCCTGACCTAGTCACTGTGATCCATGCGACGGTCACCTCCAGACTGGATTATTGTAACTCGCTCTACGTGGGGCTGCCCTTGAGACTGACCCAGAAACTCCAGCGGGTGCAGAATGCCGCGCCGAGACTCCTTATGGGGTCTTCGCTGCGAGATCACATTCATCCAGTACTATACCAGTTGCACTGGCTCCCGGTGGAGTACAGGATCAGGTTTAAGGTGTTGGTTTTAACCTTTAAAGCCCTATACGGCTTAGGACCCTAATACCTACGGGACCGCCTCTCCTGGTATGCCCCACAGAGAAACCTACGGTCTGCAAACAATAACATCCTCAAGGTCCCAGGCCTCAGAGAGGTTAGGCTGGCCTCAGCTAGAGCCAGGGCCTTCTCGGCTGCGGCTCCAATCTGGTGGAACGCTCTGTCACAAGAGACAAGGGCCCTGCGGGACCTGACATCTTTCCGCAGGGCCTGCAAGACAGAGCTGTTCCACCAGGCCTTTAGTCAGGGCGCAGCCTGACTCCCTCCTCTGGCAACCTGCACAGAATTTTGCTTAATCGGTTGCCATTAATTTGATTTTAATTAATTTTTATAATGAAATATTTTTAGAATGTGTGATTATTTGATTGTTTGATTATTTGATTATTGTTAGCCGTCCTGAGCCCGGCTTCGGCTGGGGAGGGCAGGATATAAATAAAATTTATTATTTATTATTATTATTATTATTATTATTATTATTATTATTGTCTGCATGATAGGAAAGGGAATTTGCGTGCTTTGTTCTTGTGTGCTCTTTCCTTTTCAGTTTCCGTGAGATGCAGCTTCTTGTGTACCATTCTTGGCTCACATCCTCCTTTTCCTGAACACTTAGCCGACATCCTGGACCATAACCGTGTTTTTAGCTCTATTTCATGCAAAATAGACCACTGTGACCCCCTCCTGAGTAAATCTAAACCAAGCGCCAGTTAATCCAAAAGTAATTGTGATGGATCGTTTGCATGCCAAGGTGCTGCTCACCGGCTTAGTGTACTGAAGGTGCTTACCTGCACCGCTTTGGGATAAAGAGTTTGGAGGTGATCCTCAGAAAATGCCTGACATATTTTGAGTCAATGCGCACAGTTGGCCCTTCAGGACTGACTGTGCAATACCTACAAACGTCAGGCATTGCTTTCCCCAGAGATTTTCACCAGGAAAGATTGGAGATGAGCCTCATGTTTTCATACTTCCTCTTCCTGTGGTGAGGAGAGTGGAGCCCACTGGATTTAAAAGAGGAGTAAACTGAATGAACAAATATAAATTGAATGAATAAATGCCAAACAAATACATTTTATATTGTTGGATCTAAAATTTGGCAAAGGTAGCATGTGGTGTACATGTTGTTGTTGTTTAGTTGCTTTTCTCACAGAGTGACCCAAAGCAGCTTAAGTTAAAACCAATTAAGAACAATAATAAAAGCGCAGCTACAAGACAGGACTACAACTCCAGTCTCAGTAAAAGAGGCCACAGCAGTACCCTTCAAATGAAGGGCCAGGATCAGATAGTTTTCTTTTCTTTTTCAAAGTGTTACTGTTTGCGATGGGCACAACTCATCCTGCTTTTGCCTTTGGTAAACAGGCTTTGGAAGATTCTGTATTGGTTGGAAAAAATACCTGCAAAGCTTGTTTGATCAGCTTTGGGGACAAAAGGAATATTTGGGGAGGTAGTAGAAAAGCCCTGCCTCTCCCAAAATGCTTTTCATTTGTTTCCATTTGTCCCCAGCCTCAAAATCCTCAGATGTGTACACCTACTCAGTGGTGAATGTGTTCAGGTTTAAGGTACACAAATGTATACAGAAGTGTGCAAATGAACAGCAGAACTGTGGTAAAAGACCACAGCGGCATACAAAACACATCTTAAGAAATTATCTTTCATCCATACAAGTCGTACCTCGGAAGTCAAACAGAATTCATTTCGGAAGTCCATTCGACTTCCAAAACATTTGGAAACTAAAGCTCCTGCAGGCAATCGGAAGTTGCAGAAGCCCCATCAGACGTTCGGCTTCCAAAAATAGTTTGCAAACCAGAACAATCACTTCTGGGTGTGCGGCGTTCGGGAGCCAAAACATTCAAGAACTAAGCTGTTTGAAAACCAACGTATGACTGTAGTCACTGTAGCCAAGCCGTTTATTGTTGTGCCTACCGAAACAACATTGTTAACAACATCAGATTGCTTGTTATATAAGTATTGTTTTCAAGCTACAGAGGGGAAGTTGAGCCGCTGCAAAGTTCACAGCTCATGCTGTTTTTTATTTGGCAGTTGCTGATAACTTGCTTTGGACATCCTTTTCTGCCTTAAGAGAATATCATTGTTAAGTGCTTCTTTCTGAAATAAAAAAGAGACTATCCTGCCCAAGGATTATATGTTTTAACCATTTCCAAAGAGTGAGGTATTCCCTGGTTGCTATAGAAATGAACCCCCCCCCCAATAGTTTTAAATCAGTTGCAGCAACTACATAATGCAATGGAGGCAAATATAATTGCATGATAGCAGACATGCTATGGTGTAGAGAGGAAAAGATCTGCTGCTGTGTTGAATGCTTTGCATTCTGTTTAGGTTTTACTGGAAAGGAGCAATTAAAAGCTAAGGGTGCAGACATGTTGGTTTAATTTTCTGAAGTGCAGGTGTAAAAGCCAAAGTTGCATACAGCACTTGCAGCTAAACCTCCTCCTATAGACACAGCAGTCCAGTTTGCACATCACAGTAAACCATAGTTAATGGTTTGACATCAATGTACCTAAGAGGGTTCTTTTGCTCCTTTCCACATGCTGAGAAGAAACAAACTGCAGTCCCTGGCTTAGCGTTATGTCTTTTCGTCGTAGTTTGTTCTGCTTCAAGTAAACCATGATCTGTAGCTGATGTTTGTTCTTGATTTTTTTATTGTGGTTTCTTGTAGCACAGTCTCTGAGTCTGATATAACACTAAGTAGGGGATTGTGGCTTTTTTCCCCCTTGTAAGAGCAGAGAGAGACAAAACAGACAGGTGTGATCATAGTAAAGCATAGTTAGATGTATGGTTTAGCATTATGAGGATTCAGTGCTGATGTCATATCAAACCATGGTTAAAGAACCTTATATGTGGTTTAGTGTGTAGTTTGAGCTGATATACACTGGTTTATGATTGACTGGCAAACTATAATTGGAAGCCATGAGTTAGCGCAAACCATGGTTGAGCTGAGCCAGAGACTGCAGACAGCCACCAAAAAGAAAACAGCCTTGGAGAGACTGTTGCTGTAGGTAAAATAAGGCAAGTCTATGCTGCATTGGGATTGAAGCCTACAAGGAACAGATCCCCATTTTCAGTGAAACTTCAGTAGGTCTCTGGCAACAGCTCTCAAGGGTTTCAGGCAGAAATCTTTCCTTAAAAGTCTTAATTTTGCTTTATATGCATATACAAGGATCTCCCCGCTGTAAAAACAAAGCCTTCTCCTCCCTGGTGCCCTCCGGGTTTTGTGGACAACATCATCCTTGTCCATTGACCATGCTGTCTGAGGCTGATGTGAGTTGTAGTCTAAAACACCTGGAGGCACCAGGTTGGAGGAGGTTGGTGTTTTCATACAAATTAGTTCAGGTACACCTGAGTGATGGGTATAAGCTTTGGAAGCTGCCTTGCTACCAGGCCAAACTACTCACTTGTCAATTCTGCTACAGTGGTACCTCGGGTTAAGAACTTAATTTGTTCTGGAGGTCCGTTCTTAACCTGAAACTGTTCTTAACCTGAAGCACCACTTTAGCTAATGGGGCCTCTCACTGCCGCCACGCAATTTCTGTTCTCATCCTGAAGCAAAGTTCTTAACCCGAGGTACTATTTCTGGGTTAGTGGAGTCTGTAACCTGAAGTGTCTGTAACCCAAGGTACCACTATAATATTGCCTGCTCTGGCAGCCACGGACTGATCCCTTGCTACCTGATCTTTTTGACAGCCGGGTTTGAATTCGGGCCCTTCTGTATGCAAAGCATGTCCCTTTCCACTGAGCTATGGTCACGCCCTGCCCATGATTTGCATTTATGGCCTCTGCCAGGCAAATCAGATGATCTCCCAGGAGGCTGCCTTCCTTTATAGGTTTCGCTTCTAATCAAAACAGTGTGAATTGTGAACTGGGGTGGTGGCTGTGATGTGGTGTCTGAACGCTAACCGTGAAGAGTTGCACCTGAAAAAGAATCTTTTGCATTTATATTTTCTTTTCTTTTTTTCACCAGAGAAGGAAGCAGTATAGTCTATGCCAACCGTGAAGCAGTAATTTGCAGTATAATGTATAATGTCCCTGGAGTTCTTCCTTCGTAGTTTCCCCCCCACCCCCGGAAAAAAAAAAAGCATTTAGGGAGCAAAAACAATGGAAAGCTACCTGTGTGCATAATTCGCCCTCCCTCTTCCTTCAGATGTAATTAGAATTGCTAAGTGCAGGGAAGAGCTGTGTTCTTTTGTTCAGTATTAGACAGGTAATTTAAACATACAACGGAAATGCAGACTTAAAATGACAGCGGTAACAAAGGAGGGGGAAAATGAAAAGTTCAACTTGGATTTTAGTAATGAATCAAGCAGTAATCCTTTGCGGGGAGGGATTTCTTTTCCTGCACTTAGCAAAAATCATATAGATTGCATGTCAGAACAAGTGTACATGTGTGATTTTTAATTTGGTTATCCTAAAGCACGCAAAGTAGGGAAGCCCATCGATACGTTGTAGAGCATCTGAAGTATACCCATCATTCAGCCCGTACACTGAGGTCCAGCTCCGAGTGCCTTCTGGCAGTTCCCTCCCTGCAAGTAGTGAGGTTATAGGGAACCAAGCAGAGGGCCTTCTTGGTAGTGGTGCCCACCCTGTGGAACGTCCTCCCATCAGAAGTCAAGGAAATAAACAACTATCTGATTTTTAGAAGACATCTGAAGGCAGCCCTATTTAGGGAAGTTTTTAATGTTTGATGTTGTATCGTGTTTTTAATATTCTGTTGGGAGCCACCCAGAGTGGCTGGGAAACCCAGCCAGATGGGCGGGGTATAAATAATTTGTTGTTGTTGTTGTTGCAGATGTTCAGACCCCAGCATCTCCAGGTAGGGCTGGAGGTCTGCTGCTGGTCCATGTAGACAGTGCTGAGCTAGATGGATCTATTAAGAACATAAGGAGAGCTTGCTAGATCAGGCCAATCATAGATCATCCTATTCTCACAGGGGCTGAACGGATTCCTGTGGGATTTCAACAAGCAGAACATGAGCACAAGGGCAGGCTCCATTCCTGTGTCTTCCAGCAAATGGCATTCAGAAGCTCTGCTGCCTCCAAACTCTGGAGGCAGAACATCTTCTTCTTCTTTGGCGATCATTCGTAGCCGAGTAAGATTGTCTTCCATAAACACAGTTTTAACAGTGAGTCCGTAAGTGACTGTGGAGGCCAATTCTGGATCCACACGTCCTTCCACTGTGGGTACATAGGTTTCCGGATGGGAGTTGATCACGGTGCAGGTTTGCTAAGCGTGCCTTCCTCTTAGTACATTTCTCCCTTTCGTCCCGAGTTTGAGCATCAACAAAGTCCATGACACTTTGGGTAAAGGCTGTTCTCCCATTGGAGTGCGTGCAGGCCAGTGTTTCCCAGTTGTCGCTGTTTATACTACATTTTTAAAGATTTGCCTTGAGAGAGTCTTTAAACCACTTTTGTTGACCACCAGCATTACGCTTTCCATTTTTAAGTTCAGAGTAGAGTAGTAGCTTTCGAAGACGATAATCAGGCATCCGCACAACATGACCAGTCCAACAAAGTTGATGTTGAAGAATCATTGCTTTGACGCTGGTGATCTTTGCTACTTGCAATACACTGGCATGAGTTTGCCTGTCTTCCCAAGTGATGTGTAAAAGTGATGTGAGGCAGAGCATAGCCATCATGACTAGTAGCCACTGATAGCCCTTCCTCCATGACTTGGTACAAGGCAGCTTCCTATGTTTGTTGTTTGCCAAGCCATGATATTTGTGCTATGAAAAGGGTAGCAGGCTGAAGATAAAATGGTTCATCTGGCTGGAAGCCTTTAGGAAAAAATAGTCAGTGAAAGGCAGGAGTAATGAAAGTATGATCTCAGACTATATATGCTTATTTCTTCTGTTGCCTGGTAACTTCAGAACAATGGTCGGAGCCCCCTATGTAATACAGGAGCAGGGGGGTGCAGGGGGAGAACCTTTAGGGCTGAACTGTTGCCACTGTTGTAATTGCCTAGGAGGAACTTCTGAAGTGTTTTATGTTCTCCACTGATAGCTTTCTACTCTAAACAAACCCCCTATATTTTTTATATATTTTTTTATTTTTTTAGGACAGCTTTCTCGGGCTGATTGATGGCAAGGCATTGTTCTGCCTGGTTTGAGGATAAATGTTTTAACTCTTCATGGGGAAGGTAATTTGCCCGCATTGGAGGAATTCTCCATGCTAAACTTCTTCCTTTTAAAAAATGTAATTAAAAGATGAAAGAAAAGTTGACCATAATGTTAATCCCTATAAGGTGGGGATATAACTTTGAAGTGGAGAGTTAACGTTCGAAGTGCTGCGTGCTAGATCGTTCTGTTTTTGTTCCCTCCGTACCTGTGTGTGTTTCCTAGAAACGTTGTGCAGGCTACCACCAAGTGGAGCAGGAGGTGGACAAAAATGAATTCTAACAGCTGCCCACACATACATGTGGAGGAATATCTGGCCTAGGCCCCCTAAATCTATACCACGGTTGGAGAACCTATGGCTCTCCAAATGCTTTTGGGCTACATCTCCTATATTTCCTGAACATTGGCCATTGGCAGCATTGAAAAGACTACGGTTTCCTCACCCCTGGTCCTACTCTGACTTAGCTGTAGCTCCCAAAGATATTTCCCCAATCCTGCTAAATGTGTACCTTTGAAATGGAGATGTCAAAAATTAAACTTTGGAACTTCTTCATGCAAAGTGTGCTCTGCTGTTGAGCCTGTTCTGTAAATCACAGAAGAGTAGGATTTGAACTTGTGCATGCAGAGAACATTGGATTTCCAGGCTGTTAACTTCCCCCTCCCACAGCCATCACCTTGCATGCCTTAATAAAAGTGGACATCTTCTCTAGCTGCCAGTATGGGAGAAGGTGAGATAATCTGTGGTCCCAGGAGCAGAAACTGAAGACTGTGGGTTGTATTTAGCCAACTTTTGCTCAGAATAGACCCATTAAAATTAATGGGCCTAACTTAGTCATATTCATTCATTTTAATGTGTCTACTCTAAGACTTTAACTTGGATGCCATCCAATTATCTCAACTATACCACAGCAGCTAAATGCCCATGATAGTGGGGGTTCAGTATTTATCCTAAAATACGATCAGTTTTCACCTCTATCTTCAGTACATTTTATTTTGTTTAATTGCTATGGCTAGTGGCTGATGCAAATAAAGATTTTCTGATCAGCTCCTCTAACCCTGGAGAGAGACCAGTAGGACTTCGGATAGGGCAGATGAACTACCTTCTAGTTGTTTCCCAGGCCAGTCTTAGGATCACAAGGCAAACCAATTTTCCTGGTTATCATTGTGTGCAAATGTGACCACTCTCAAAACAAGAGGCTTGCATTTACTTTGGGCATGATCTACGCCACCAAGATAAATGGGACCAGGAGGTTGGCTAGATTGTGCCCTAGGCATTTTTACATGTGGTTGGTGGTACCTAAGTGAGTTAGGGCTCTTTGACAAGGCCAAAATCATAGCGATCATCTTTTAAGTGACATTCAATTGTGCATTTAACAATGGCTTTATCTTTTTCCTGCCTCTTCCCTTCTTCCTCTCCTCCCCCACCCCTTTGCTATTTTAATTCTTCGGTTTTGTTCAGACTTTCTGTAGCAGTTACAAACATCTCCTTTGGGAGGCCTGCCTCCCACTCTAAGAACTGAGAATCTCCATCTGAATTCCTGGGGAAAGGTAGCAATGAGCTACAGAGTCTCCTCTGCAATTCCTTTGGGGTTCTTATGCCGTAGATGTCCTTGGTAGTTTTTCCTATGTGCTTTCCTGAAGACTGCATGCTCATCTGTTTTCAGAAGGGAGGACATTGCCTTTTTTTTTTTTTTACTAACAGTTTTCATATGCCACCCAATAACTGATATTATTTGGGCAGTTCACAATAAAATGTTATGCCATAAAGATTAAAACGAAACAAAAATCCAAACCAAATAAAGCAAAACCAATGTAAAGTAAGGTTATTTAAAAACCAGCAGCAAGATTTTAGCACACCTTGGGAAACAAAAATATCTTTTCTGGTGCCCAAACATCCATAACGTGTGTGCCAGGTAAATCTGTCTGAGGAAGGTGTTCCATAACCGGGGTGCCACCACCAAAAAGGCCCTCTGTGTAGTATTCACCCATCACACATTGTTGGGTAGCATGCTGCTGAAGAAGGGCCTCTGAAGATGGTCTAAAGATCTGGGTACATAGTCCTGTTGGACAGCACAGTCAGAGATGCATGTGTGCATTGCGCCCCCCCCCCCCCCCCGGCCACCCAGACACAAACACACTTAATCTGAAAACAGCTCTGTATCAAAAAGCTTTTAATGTCTGGTGTATTGTGTATTACCGTATTTTTTGCTCTATAAGACTCACTTTTTCCCTCCTAAAAAGTAAGGGGAAATGTGTGTGCGTCTTATTGAGTGAATGCAGGCTGCGCAGCTATCCCAGAAGCCAGAACAGCAAGAGGGATTGCTGCTTTCACTGTGCAGCGATCCCTCTTGCTGTTCTGGCTTCTGAGATTCAGAATATTTTTTTTCTTGTTTTCCTCCTCCAAAAACAAGGTGCGTCTTGTGGTCTGGTGCATCTTATAGAGTGAAAAATATGTTATGTTCTGTTGGAAGCCACTCAGAGTGACTGGGGCAACCCAGCCAGATGGGCGGGGTACAAGTAATTTATTATTATTATTATTATTATTATTATTATTATTATTATTATTATTATTATTATTATTTTATGAGGCCATGGGGCATCACTTGCACATTGGTTAAATATTTGTTGAATGTGTCAGGGGGCTTTCTAGTCACTCAGTGTAGACGTACGGCCCCTCCAGACACACATTTTAAATACGTATTCATTATGCCTCGTGCTTGTGGTTTCATGGCGGTTCTACACAATCCCACTTTCAATACAGCTTGTGCCTTCAAATGTTTTGGGGTTGAACACATTAGCTTGTTTCCTATCACCGCGTGTCCCGTAACTTCCTGCTGAAATCCTGTAGCTTGTTATACCACAAATATTCCCAATTAACTTGTTTATTTTTCAGCCCTAGCTGCGCTGTATAATGCAAGGAGGCCCCTCCAAACAGCAACCGTGTGGTAACATTGGAAAAGCATTGCAGAACAACTAATAAAACAGAATAATATGTAATATAAATCCACCATTAATGCACCATTATTGGGTAAATGATGTGCGGCAGAATATACCAGCGAAAAATACTGGTATAGAAAAATTGCTATTCTTAAAAACATAAGAAGGGCCTGCTGGATCAGGCCAGTGGCTCAACTAGTCCAGCATCCTGTTCTCACAGTGGCCAACCACATGCCTGTGGGAAATCTGCAACCAGGATTCGGGTACTCTCTCCTCCTGTAGTCTCCAGCAGCCGGTGGAATATAGGTGGCACTGTGGTCTAAGCCACTGAGCCTCTTGGGCTTTTGCCAATCAGAAGGTCAGTGGTTTGAATCCACACAACAGGGTGAGCTCCTGTTGCTCTGTCCCAGCTCCTGCCCACCTAGCAGTTTGAAAGCATACCAGTGCAATTAGATAAATAGGTATCGCTGCAGCGGGAAGGTAAATGGTGTTTCTGTGCACTCTGGTTTCCATCACTGTGTTCCGTTGCACCAGAAGCAGTTTAGTCATGCTGGCCAGATGACCCGGAAAGCTGTCTGTGGACAAACGCTGGCTCCCTCAGCCTGAAAGCGAGATGAGTGCCACAACCCCATAGTCGCCTTTGACTGGACTTTACCATCCAGGAGTCTTTTACCTTTTACTTTTTTATCTTTATTCAGAAGCATTGCTGTCTCAAACTGTGGCAGCAGAGCATAACCGGCATAGCTAGTAGCCACTGATAGTCTTCTCCTCCGTGAGTTTGTCTCATCATCTTTTAAAGCCATTGAGTTTGGGGGCCCTCGCTGCTTCCTGTGGGAGCAGGTGCCATAGTTTAGCTAGGTGCTGCATAATCCTCCTTCCTCTCTGCAGCATTCCCTTATTCCTTTAACAATATTTATATGCCACGTACTCAACAGAGGGCCTGCAAGCAGATTACAAAGAAGAATATGAGATGTGATTTTTTTAAAAAAAAAATTGATTAAAAGCAAACGTTTAAAAAAGTTAACATTAGAAAGATTAAACATAAATAAAAGCAGCATTTAAAGAAAAGCATACCCATGAAAATTGCATGTTGATATTACATGCTTGGGTAGGCTTGCTGAGACAAATAATGTCTTCCTTAGCAGGAAATGGAAAGTACCTTGGTTGGATGTTACCTGCTAACTCTGTCCCCTCACAAACAATTACATCACTTTTCTTTTCTTTTCTTTTTTTAAAGTATTATAATATTGATAGCATATGTTTGGAGCGGAATCAGAAAGCATTATCTCATCTGGGTTTTGCTGGAGCCAAATGATCATTGATATTGGCCTATAAAAACCAGCTGCAGTATTTCCATGGAAAATTCCAGTTTTGTTTTTTTTAAGAAGTTCCGTTGTCTATGTGGATAAAAATGTATATATTGAGTGACTAGGCGGTGTGTTTTTTTAGGCCAGCATTATTATGATAAAACGACCAGAGCTGTGTCTTAGTTCATATGAAACTGTCAGGCAGAGATTTAGAGGGTTTTTTAAAAAAAACAAATAAATAATAAATAAATAAATATGCCTCCCCTCTCCTCACTGTATTCTATTTATACTTTGGACCCATTTTCTGGCATGTTCAAAGATAAACATGGCGACGATAAAAGATTCCATCTTAGGTTTTTTGGCAGGAGGTGGCTCCCTACAGGAACTTAGAGAGATTTAATTGGGGTGACTGATTATGGGGCTGTCTGGGAGCTGGGTGGAATCCACTCGCCAGCTCTTGCCGTCTCCTCCTCGATGCATCCAGCAGAGATACCTAGATAAGAGCAGAGGCAGCTTTTGTGACGAAGAAAGTAAGGGTGGAGGAGAAATTCAATTCAGCTCACATTTGCAGGCAAACTTACCTAGTTTTCACTTTCTTGAAAGTATTATCTGCACACCAAAACTCAGCCACCCGTCAAAATTCTCACTTCTCCAGATTTCGCAATGTGGTTCCCAAGCCAAGGAATGTGTACCAAAAATACATAAAAGCCTGTATTAAAATGCATGGATTAGTCAAAAATCACCTGCAGAAATGCATTCGTTAAGGGAAAATGGTTCTGCCAAAATGTTTATGTTGACCAAAACTACATAAAAAGATGTGTCCAGTGGTACCTCAGGTTACATACACTTCAAGTTAAAGACGCTTCAGGTTACAGACTCTGCTAACCCAGAAATATTACCTCAGGTTAAGAACTTTGCTTCAGGATAAGAACAGAAATCGTGCTCCGGCGGCGTGGCGGCAGCAGGAGGCCCCATTAGCTAAAGTGGTGCTTCAGGTTAAGAACGGACCTTTGGAACGAATTAAGTACTTAACCCGAGGTACCACTGTATATTGGATTTTGCTGGATGCTGGATTTTCACAAGGACTTGCTTCTTTAAAATCCTCAAACCAATGCAGAAACGTGGCAAAGTGAACTAAAGA
Organism: Podarcis cretensis; assembly: GCF_951804945.1. Lineage (NCBI taxonomy): Eukaryota > Metazoa > Chordata > Lepidosauria > Squamata > Lacertidae > Podarcis > Podarcis cretensis. The sequence goes on from NC_137181.1 coordinate 26,041,833, forward strand.
GTGAGGGGGGAAATGAGAAACTGAGCGAAACCAAAATTCACCCATCTCTACAAGAAAACAATTCTCTGTTTTAGAGCAGTTGCTGGACTCCAGCTCCCATGAGCCTGAGCCCACACGGCCAATAGTCCGGGATGGTGGGAGTTTGAGTCTAGCAACATCTGAGGGGCTGCAGCCCCACCCACCCAAATCCCTCTCCCACAGAGAAAGCGCTGCCCTAACCAGGATTGCTTTGTGTTCTGAGGGGTGTTCCTGACAGGGGCCCAAATGTTAAGGAGCAACAGCAGGCGGGCGGAATAAATGAGTATTGTACATGCAGGAAGACAGCCTCTTTTGTTGGCTCTCTCCTTCCTCCACGGGTACAGTATTTCCTTTTGTTGGCAAATGCAAAGTGATCTGAGCCATTCCTTAATTCAGCTGGAATCATGGCTGAACTCTACCTTGAAAAGCTTGTTTTTGTGTGTGTGACCTCCGCCTGGCTCCTTTGATGGCTGCACTGCTCAGGGACAAAATTCACTCAGCGGCAGCAACAAAGAACTTTTAAAAGAGGGTTGGGAAGGATTTTGTTTGTATTAATGAAGTGTAATGTGAGTCAGGGAGGATGCAAGTCCTCCCTCACCCCCTCCACCCCACCCCTCTACCCCCGCTGGCGGAATATCAGTCCTGCCGTAAACTCATATTTTGCCCGAGCTGTTAAATTAATGATTCCCTTTGGTTGTCCACGAGATCTTATCAGGAGCTGGGCACATGCTGGCTTTGCATTCCCAAGTTACTCAAATATCCCTGGTTTTGTTGATGGTAACGTTAATCCATCTGAAATACAATTGCAGCGCAAGGATATACTTCTAATTTCAAGTGATTGTGGTGGTGGCACAGCCCCCGTTTATATGATTTTTGAGAAGTGTGCAGGAGTCGTCCCACCAAATAAAAAAAAAATACTAGGGCATGGGTAGGCAAACTAAGGCCCGGGGGCCGGATCTGGCCCAATTGCCTTCTCAATCCTGCCTGTGGACAGTCCGGGAATCAGTGTGTTTTTACATGAGTGGAATGTGTCCTTTTATTTAAAATGCATCTCTGGGTTATTTGTGGGGCATAGGAATTCGTTCATTCTTTCCCCAAAAATGTAGTTTGCCCCCCCCATAAGGTCTGAGGGACAGTGGACCGGCCCCCTGCTGAAAAAGTTTGCTGTCTCCTGGACTAGGGTAATGAATACAGCAGAACTTGAATTGAGCTCATCTCCAGGTACTTTGCCTGCTTCCCTCCTTATTTGTTAGTTTTGGCGCCCACTGCTGGCGGAAAGCAAAACTACTTGCACTCATTTAATAAAACTCTGCCTAAAAGTCACGATGGTTGATTTGTGCTACGATGGGCACGTAGACATTCTTTAAATTGAAAACAATGGGACGCGTGCACACACCTCCCTTTGCTAAAAGCTTGCTGCTGTTGCTCCTATGTGATAAACATGTAGCTCCAGAGGTTTGAGGGACACCAACAGAACACTCTTATACCCATAAGTCACATTGTGTCTAATTTGAGCTTACTTCCAGGTCAGTGCGCATAAGATTGCAGCCTTAATGACCTACGCTAACGTGGATTTTGATCACTGGGGCTGCTCTTTTTCCTCCATGAATTCCTTCCTAGAAGTGCACTCGCTGCATCCATGACAGCCCAGCATCTAAATGTTTGTACAGGAACTGCATCTACAACCCCTATCATAAACTCCAAACATTGAGATTATAATGCTAAATGCCTTTGTGGGCCATTGGGGACCGTCTCTTCCTGGCCAATACCATCTTTGTTGGAACCAAGGAAAGGGTCAAATCTTACCTCCCAGCTCAGTCCCCTTAATCTTTTGTTAACTCTCTTGTTCTTCAGCTAACGTGTTTCCATGTGACTCATTTAGCATCACGGCCAACTTTTGTCTTCATAGCACAGTCCTCTGCATGCTTACTCGGAAGCAAGTAGTCGCACTGTTTTCATTGGGGCTGAAGGGCCACGTAAAAGATAAATACAGCTGCAGCCTTGGTCTCTCTGTTATTTTAAAACAAAGCAAAACAAACAAAAACCACCTCAAATAAGGCCTTTCGCCACAAGGTGACTTGTGTCAATGCACAGATTTGTTAAGCCTTCCTTTTATGGTGTTCCTAAATACATTTTGAATCCCTGTGTTACAGGAACATGGTTGAAAAGCAGCTTGGGCATCGTAGAACAAGAAGGAAGCGAGATGACCTGGACTTATATTGCCCCACAGCTGGGATACTGGGTTGCAGCCATGTCCCCCACAAATCCAGGTGAAATGAGAGTTTTCTTTTCTTCGTTCCATACATATCTGCACACCTTGCTGTGAATGGGCCTGTGTGTTTCACTATAGTATCAGTGCACCCGCCATTTTAATTACCCACAAGGCCCTCCCAGCGTACTACTGCTCTGGGGCATTGTGGGAAGTATGAATGGTGGGCCTCTTGTCACTGTCTGGCGTGGGTGGCATCACTCCTGCTGCCTGCAGAAGCACCTACAGGGGACCCCCTCTGAGAACAGGTGGTTTTAGGATAGCATGATTGGTTCAGCTGCACTGGGTGCCAGCACTACAACAATAATGTAGAATGGGGTGCAAGAGTTGGGGGCACTGAATTGTAGCATCACAGAGAGCGCCACTGAAATTTGAGAGACCAAAGTCTGCCCCTGTTCCAAGGAAGGGAGGGGTGCACACTAGGACCCAGAACCAGCCTGTCCCTTAAATATGCACTCAAAGGGGAATTGGAAGGCTCTGTATTGGTTGGATTGCTTTTCTTCAGCCTTTTCAACTTTTTCTCTTCTAGGTCCCGTTGTAACCCAGGACATAAGCACTTACCACACAGTGTTTCTTTTGGCTATTCTAGGAGGGATGGCTTTGATACTTCTGGTTTTACTGTGCCTCCTCTTGTACTACTGCAGGTAAAAAAAAACCTCTCTTTTTTTTAACCAATTACGAGTTTTCCAGTAAATTTTCCATCCTACATTTCAAGCATCCATTAAAAAAAAAAAACGCAACCTAAAACTGCAATGTAATTACATTGTCCATCTCATACTTCCTAAAAGGGTCTTTGTATACTGAGCATATTTTGGTCCATAGCAGTAGGTCACAATATCGGGACCACAGATGTTTGAGCAAGAGGTCATGTCAAAATGATTTGGGGGCCTCTGGAAGTTTCACAGTTCAACTTAGTCTTGATGTAACCATGGTAAGAGAATATGAAGTCCCTATGAAAGTGTATTGATTTTGCTGTCCTTCTAACTCGACTCACTTCTTTAGTTTTTCTACTAAGGCTAACTCTCGTACCTTGGAACCACCATCCTTGCAGCATGAATGGGGGTTTCTGGCGCAAATGTTTTGCTGCCAATAGGGAGGAAATTAAGTATAATCTCCACTGTGTTTCCTCAGTTCGTGTACAGAGACCATCCCATTTTGCTTTAATACTAGGGGAGGAAGAAACATTCCATCCTGATGAGTGATCCTTTAAATTTTCTCTCTCTTGGCACAGAAGCTCTCAAAAAGAAAAAGAAAAAACCATTAGATCATTAGAGCACCTTGAGTGAGATAAAAACAAGAACTGAATGACTGGGTCTGAACCATCTGAAACTAATTCAGACCGATGTCCCCTAGTTGAGCCAGTAACTGATCGGTTTGAATAGATTATGCATTTTGTACAACCCTACAGTTGCCCATTTCTTAAATTGCTTAAATTTTCTTTCCTCTGTGGTATAAAAAGGGGCACAATGGGGGACTAGGGAGTCACGCCCATATTCCCCATGTTACAAAAAGCTGGCTTTACGCAGGGGGTTATCAATTTCATTTAAACCATATGCAGTTATCTTTAGAAAGGGAAGCACTTTGTAATAGTGATCTTGGTCCCAGTTCAGCAGTCCACATCCTGATCTTCCCTTACAGTCTGTTTCAATTGCTTAAGGTGACAGGCATCGTAATATAACTGGAGGAGAGGCATCCAAAGCCATTAACTTCATGTCTATTGTTTGCCATTTCATTTTGCAACGAAGGGAAATGGTGCTTTCTCACAAACACTTTCAGTTGGTGCACTGATATGTATACCAGCTGCCATAATGGTCAAGCAAAATTACACCTTTGGATTTCAGTTCCCTGTTATGAGCTCTGTTCAGGCATTCTGAATACTACTACTACTACTAATAATAATAATAATAATAATAATAATAATTTTATTATTTATATCCTGCCCATCTGATTGCATTTCCCCTGGCCACTCTGGGCGGCTTACAACACATAAAAAATTGTAACACATCAGACATTTAAAACTTCCCGATACAGGGCTGACTTCAGATGTCTTCTAAAAGTCAGGTGTTTATTTCCTTGACATCTGATGAGAGAGAGTTCCACAGGGCGGGCGCCACTACTGAGAAGGCCCTCTGCCTGGTTCCCTGTAACTTCACTTCTCGCAGTGAGGGAACCGCATGTGATATCCCCCTAGTCCAAATGAGGGCCTCCTTTTCAAAGGGAAGAACAGCAATGGGAGAAAAAGGATTTCGTTTGAAGGAAGATTTGATTGCCATTATGTATTATTTATTTCCCAGCTCTCCTGAGGACTTTTCAGTGTGGCTTACAAAAGTGCAACAATACCAAAAAACAACAACAACACACCATTAAACACAAAAAGCAGCAGCAATAAATTATATGTAAAAGCAGCATTTAAAAGCCATAGTTATAAAAACAACTTAGGCCAACACATGGAAATGGCAGAGCATGGACGGGCATGCTAACTCTGTCTCCGTCGTCTTTGCCGTCACCCTCAGCATGTAACCTGGTGACTCTTTGTGCTGTGACAAAACCTCCTTTACTTGCAAAGACTTCCCGCATTTTGAAACCTTCACCTCACACAGTATTCTAGCCAGGAGAAACTCCCAAGACAGACTGCTGTTCCTCTGAGAGCAGAGGATGGACAGAAGGACAGTTTTGGATGCAGCGCAGTGAACCTAAACAAGCTCACTGGAGGGTCACATATTAAAAATAATCATCTTTTTTTTTCTTTTAACATGTGAAATTAATGAAAATATAAGTAGTTGATGTATTCCAACGGAACTTTTAGAAGATAAAAAGCAGCACAGACATTTAGGAATTCTATTATCATCATCACCATCACCATCATTATGTCTCTTTTCACAAAAGTGACTCAGCAACTTAAATGGGGGGACAGGAATTAAAACCAAGTAAAAGAATGGAGAATAAAATAAAAATGTTCATATATATATATATATATATATATATATATATATATATATATATACAGTCGTACCTCAGAAGTTGAACGGAATCCATTCCGGAAGTCTGTTCAACTTCCAAAATGTTCAAAAAACCAAAGTGTGGCTTCTGATTGGCTGCAAGAAGCTCCTGCAGCCAATCAGAAGCCACGGAAGCCCCGTCAGGCATTTGGCTTCCAAAAATAGTTTGCAAACCAGAACAGTCACTTCTGGTTTTCCATCATTCAGGAGCCAAAACATTTGGGAACTAAGCTGTTTGACTTCCAAGACACGACTGTATATAGAAATAAAATGTACAGGCAAATCCAGCCTCACCTGCCCTACTAAAAAGATGAGCACAAAAATAGGCCACAAATATACAAATTAAGGGCCAAAAGCCTGGGTAAATAATAATGTTTCTGCCTGGCAACCAAAAACAGATAAAGATGGTGATGGGCATGCTTCTCTAGGGAGAGCATTCCATGAACGGGGAGCCAACCACTAAGAAAACCTGTTCTCTACAGAGCTGTCAGGTTGGAACCCTGAATAGGACCATTCACTTAGCACCTGCAACAAGATATTGTCTTTTGTTAACTATTTTTGTTCTCTTTTTACGATAGGCGAAAGTGTCTGAAGCCACGTCATAAGAAACTGCAGCTGTCCTCAACGCTTAGTGGCGCTAAGAAGGATCAGTCGACCTCTATGTCCCACCTCAACTTGATATTTTCGCGCCGCGAGTCAGAATTCCCTGGTGGGTTGTCCGTTGCCAGCAATGGACACACAGAATCCTCCGGCCACAAGGAGCTGATGGGAGCTGTGCGCATGGAGAAAGTGTGTTCGGGGGGAGAAGCAGATATGCGCACTCCCATGCTCAAGCACACATACAGCACCTCGCAAGAGTTCAGCTCCCGAGAAGAGTTGCTTTCCCATAAGGAGAAGGATCAGAGCCGTATGTCTCTGGAGAACATGGCCTCTAGCGACACTCTGCGAAAAGACTACCTTAAATCAGTGGATAGCTTTCCTATAAACCCCAGGAAATCTATGGAGGCATCAGAAGGATATGACTCCCCTGACAAGGAAGATCACAGGAGGAGTTACAGTGCAATGTTGACTCGGCCTTTATTTGAGAAACCAGAGCAGGCCTCCATGAACCATATTTCTACAGGAAGTAAATACAATCTCCAGGAGCAACTGTACCCCATCCCTTCAGCACCCGAAACAGAACTGTTAGACTGCAGGCCCAGTGAATGTATGATGTCTCGCTCTGTTGACCACCTCGAGAGACCCACTTCCTTCCCTCGGCCAGGTCAGCTGGTCTGCTGTAATTCTGTTGATCAGGTTAATGACAGTGTTTACAGAAAAGTATTGCCTACGCTGGTTATTCCAGGCCATTATATGAAACTTCCCGGAGAACATCCTTACATTAGCCAGCCTCTGGTCGTTCCCACCGATCAGCAGATCGACATAGAAAGGCTCCAGGCGGAACTATCGAGCCCTCATTCTCAGCTCTTCCCACACTCGCAGCAACAGATGCAGCCCCAGCAGCTGGCCGCTCAAGCAATATCTCAGCAGCATTTGCAAGAAGCTGGAGCAAGCGAATGGAGCACCCAGAATGTCTCAATGTCTGAATCTGTATCCATTCCGGCATCACTCAACGACGCCTCTTTGGCGCAGATGAATAGCGAAGTGCAGCTTCTTACGGAGAAAGCTCTCATGGAGTTAGGAGGAGGCAAGCCTTTACCTCATCCTCGGGCGTGGTTTGTTTCTCTCGACGGGCGTTCCAATGCTCATGTTAGACATTCGTACATCGATCTTCAAAGAGCTGGGAGGAACGGAAGCAACGACGCCAGCTTGGATTCTGGGGTGGACATGAACGAGCCCAAATCCGCCCGGAGGGGAAGGGGAGATCATTTGTCCCTGCACCAAACCCACCTGCAAGTTCAGGCACATCCGCAAAAGGAGCAGAAAGCTCCCGACAGCACAGCTTACACGCAGCTTGTGTATTTGGATGATATGGACCAAAGTGGCAGCGAATGCGGTACAGCCGTTTGCAGTCCAGAAGACAGTACTCTAAGGTGCCTCTTGGAGGCAGGGAGCAGAAGGACTGGCAGCCAGCTGCCCAGCCTGCAGGAAGAGACGCTAAAACGAACAGTGGAAAGTTCACCAGAGCCCTTAACGAGCCCAGAGCACGGAATGACTGTCCATAACGAAGCTGAAGATGATGAAGATGACGAGGATGACGATGACGATGACGATCAAGGAGAAGATAAGAAGAGTCCTTGGCAAAAGCGAGAGGAGAGGCCACTGATGGCGTTCAACCTAAAGTGAGCTGCGGTCCATTCATCTTTTCCCCCACCGACCCAGGGGAGTATTAAAGTTGCCAAATATTTCTTTCGGCGGATGTTCTCAGTTTGTCTGTGGAAAAAGGAGAGGGCGGGGAGAACCCTCAGGGTGGGGGCAATGGAGGAAGTGCAAAGAATTACTGTGCAGATTCAGATAGTTGCTCTGAAGAGGCCGCGCGAGGGACGCTTCCTACGAGAGAGCTTTTAAGAGTGTGACTCTTGATTCCATTTACTTGACATCAGCCATCAAGGACGTTTGGACATGTTTGGCATGTGGTATGGCGGATTATGACCTCAGATTTCCCCGGAAAGGGATCTATGTGAAACTTCATTGCGTTTTCTTAAATTCAATTGTATCATGACAGTGCTACTGAAAGGGTATCTTTCATTAGACTTTTTGACACTTGACGTCTACCGATATGCATTATCTCCAAGGAAGGCTATGCATTGCTGCTTTTTAGTAACCTTTTTTTGCGTAAACTATGCTTTTCTTACTTATGTACAAGGTAGTTGTTAAACATTTTATGTCCTTACGATAAGTCTGCTCAGCGACTGATTTTTACCTACACAAAAGCCTGAGTAGAATCTCTTGGTATTTTGAAGAGCCTTTTTTTAACGAAGCCAAACTGAATTTTAAAGTCAGCTGCGATTCCTCTGGTTCCAATCCCCCACTCCCAAGTGCCTTTTTTACAGGAACAATGAACAGCCCCTTCTTTTTGCTAGCGCCTTGAATATTCAGATTTCTTTCTCTTTCTAAAGCTTTACATTTTCTTTTAAGAACTGCATGCCATCAAATGTCTGTGCTGATGGGACTCCTTCTTTCACCGCAGTGTGTTCCCTAGTTATGGTGTGTACTGTGGATTCTGTTTAGCAAAGATAGGCTAGAGGACATCTTTGGAAAAGCAAAAACCCGAAAGTAGCCAAGAAGATAGTTGCAATGACTGTAAATATGGTGTATATAGGCTGAAGTAACATGGACTATGGACCAAGCAAGTGGACTGAATGTGTGTTTTAGAGAGTTCGGGCAAAAGTTGTTATGTACTATCCAAAAGTGCCAGATAAACACTTCTGTGCTTTCTCTATATAAAGCTGCTTGGTTATCCAAAAATTATAATTGAAAAATAAACTTTTTAAAAATTTAGGATATATTTTTTTTAATTCCTCCTTTTAGTTGCAGCATTATTATTATTTACTAGCAATTTGAACTCTACAAAGTGGCTGCTGAGGTTGGTGTGCTTGAATTCTATCACTTAAATCTCATGGAATCTCAATGTCCTCCTTGGTTCATCTATGGCAAGGGAGGGCCAATGCCAAACACCCGGCTTTCCATTTGCCACTGTTGCGGAAAACATTGTGGACATAGGAGATAATTGAACACAGAAAGTCCACTGACAGTGATTCAAAGGCCAAAGTACAGCTCTAATGCAGAACCCCAAATGCAGTGCAGCCATATAAATCCTGTACATTTCCCCGGGGGCAATTTTAATACCTGTTGTGTTGTTTTTGAAAGAAAACTCAAGGCAATTAAAATTAACATTGCCATCTGTTTTAAATGGCTCCCTAAACTGGGGGGGGGGGGGGCAAAGGTGAGTGTATCATTAAAGAACATAATAATTCTTGTGGTTTTCACAGATGTTACACAATTTGTTTTGTATATTTTGTTCTAATGTTGTCGACAACAAATATTAAGAAAGCTATTATGCAAACACTACTTGAGACCTTTGGGAATGCTTGTATTAAAGAATACATCTTTAACGTTCTTGCTATGTTTCAAGGGCAAGGGTGGTCTATACAGGATTGGAGATCCATAATAGATGTATTGCAGTACATTAAATAAGAACATAAGATGAGCCTGTTGGATCAGGCCAAAGGACAATTTAGCCTAGTGTCCTGTTCTCACAGTGGTCCAACATATGCTTATGGGAAGCCTGCAAGCATATTATAATATACATAATTCCTGTAAAAAGAAACTAAAGCTTCATTCATACATGGGGTTTATTACATTCATTTTACTGGTTATAATGAAAGAGCTTCTGTCCCAATTTGCAATGTTCCTTTTACACTGCAATTACCTATTGCATTACAGAACTTTGGCTTTCTGGTTAATTTACCAGAATCCCATGCTAAATTTTAAACATCAGGAAAGAACTGCATGTTGGCATACCACTTCAGATTTCATCGCATGAGCAGCTGAGTTGGAATCATGAAAAACCATGTGAAAATGGCAATGCAAAACTGCGATTTTCTGGAAACAGCATGGAAATGAGCAGTAGTGAACTTCCTCAAATTCCGCTACATTTCCAGAAGTGGCTTTTACATCATGTGATGAAAGAGCATATAAAATGTAAACATTTAGCAGGTAAGGAAACAAAGGTCTCTGATACGTAGTTACTCTTCTCATCCTGGGGATCGAACAAAGAAGATACTCCAGCTCTTCTCCAGAGTACCTGGTGTAACTTAGATGGCACTTCCCTCAGCCAACATATTCAAGAATCCCCCCCACACACCTTGGTAGGGCAAAGGACCCGTTTGTGGTATCAGGAAACCTTTGGCATTTGCTTGGGGCAAACTACTCTCTCAGAATCCTGCTTTTTTCCTCATCTCCCTTACTCCACACCTCAGCCGCTGCTCCTCGCTCTCCCTCACCATCATCTTGCAAAAAGGGGACACTTTATGGTTTTGTCCTCCCTAAGAGGTGTTGAAATGCATATTTACTCTGCACCCTGTCCTACAGGCTTCATAGTATAACATTTATACTAGTGGATGTATACCAGGGGTACCTAAGTCCTAGCCCAGGGACCTGATGTGGCACCCACAAAACAATTTCATATGACTCTGCAGACCGCTCACAATTTTGGTAGTAACCATGGCATACACAAAAAACAAACCAACACAACTATCCACCAGCAACTCTGGGCCACTGCTGTCACAGAGTGGCATTAGTTTCTGCCATGTTCACTGGCTGACCTTGGGCCAGGTCACTGTTCGAAGGACCTTGCAGGATTGTATTCAAAACAAAACGAAGTAACCTAACATTCCTCTTTGCTGTGTGAGCTTTGTGGAGAAAAAAGGTGGAGTCCAAATGTGAAGAATGTTCTAGGACAAATGTGTTCCTTTGTAATATATTTAATGCAGAGATCTGGTACTTTATAATAATGCGGGTATTTGAATGAATACGACATAATCCTGTCTTCCTAAACTCATCTCCCCACAAAAAAAGAGAGATTACCATATTGGCAAATACAGCTCCTGGAAATGTCAGCTGTACTGGCAGGAAGAGCTGAATGGAGTATGTGGCTAGGCCAATAATGAAAATGACTCCCAGAAGACAGCCAGGCCACACCCAGTAGAGAAAACCCTCAATGGCAAATTCAGCTCCCCTGTTAATCACACAGAAGTGATGCAATCGTTGGTTGGTTGGTTGATTGATTGATTGATGCAATGCCTACAACACCTAAACAAATCTGAACTTTGCCTCTCCTTCCTTGCAATGGCACTCTGCTTCTCCAGAGAGCCGTTTGAAAGTGCCACTGTTGTCTTTTTGACCTAGATGCTGGCACAAGGAGCAGTGCTTGAAATTAATTGGGCCAGCAGTCTTTTTGATAGTAACTCTCGGCAATAACCCTCAGTTACCCACCAAGGACCAGGTTATAGCTCAATAAACGGCGGCACCAGCTCCACTGTGCTTTTCGTGAGCTTATTTCTGGCAGTTTTTTAATTTCAAGCAAAGGAGCAAAGGCTGTTAACGAACAGGATGTAATTAGTGTGTACAAATGAGGCACTTCTCGGGGATAAAACAGCTACCCAAACAAAAGCAATGATCCTAATTTAAGAAATCAAATCTCTTTAACACAGAAACCTGATAACAATAAGAGAGTCACTAAGAGAAGCACATATTATTTCTTCAAAAGATTCATAGACCGCGTTTCAAACAAAATGCTTCCCAAAGTGATTTACAAACATGTTGTTTACAACAAACTAAAGCTCAGCCCAGATAAGATGAGGCACTGTTGGTGGGTGGTTCCCAAGATCAGATGGATGGGACGTTTGCTTGCTCTTGATGGGGTTACGCCTCCTCTGAAGGAGCAGGTATGTAGCTTGGGGGTACTTATGGATCCATTGCTGTCACTTGAGGCTCAGCTTTAGCCCAGCTGTGCCGCTATCTGGACAGGGATAGCCCAATTTCTGTTGTCTATGCTCTGATAACCTCTAGGTTAGAATACTGTAATGCATTATATGTGGAGCTGCCTCTGAAGACAGAAACCTCAGCTGGTGCAAAATTCAGTGAGGCAAGATGGTTTGAGCGTATTACACCAATCTTGGTCTGGCTGCCAATTAGTTTCCAGGCCCAATTAAATGACTCAGTACTGCAATACTTCAAGGACTGCCTCTCCTTATGAACCTACCTGGACCCTGCAACCATCACCTGAGACCCTTCTTCATGTGCTGTCTCCATGAGAGATCTGGAGGATGGCAATATGAGAAAGGGCCTTTTCTGCGGTGGCTCCCTGTTTGCACAATCCTCTCCCCAGGGAGGCTCACCTTGCTCCTTCATTATACCTATTTAGGCACCGGGTGAAAACATTCCTCTTCAACCAGGCCTTTGGCTGATTAGCATTCTATGGCCTTTTACATGTGTTGGGTTGGGTTTTTTGTTTTGTTTTGTTCTTGGTTTTGTTATGTATTTTGTATTTTTATGCTGTGAACCACACCATGAGATCGTCGGACGAAGGGCAGTATACAAATTTAATTGATAATAATAATAATGCATACAAGCAAACCATAATATAATTTTAAAATCAGATTAAAAACAGACATGTCATTGCATTTTAACTGTTACAGAATATGACTAAGGTCAGCATAAACTAGCACCAGACTAGCAATTAAAAGCAACAGTCAGAAGGTAGGTCTTCACACCCTTTTTAATTTGTTAAGGAATGGACCCTGCCTAACTTTGTGCAGAATTGAATGTCATCATTGTAGGGCCACTGCTGAGAAGGCCCTGTTCCGTGTGCCCACTAACCTAATAGTCTTTGTAGGTGCGCACTTAAGTAGGGTATGTGAAGCAAGGGCAGATTACTGGCAAGCTGCTAGAGGAGAAAAAAACGGTCAATCGTGTGGGCGGTTGGGGAGAGGTAGAATGGATCTGGCTAGCCACTGCACAGTTAAATGTTGTAATTTGCTACCACAATGTATGTTGATGGCCAACTTATGTGGCTTTAAAAGCAGATTGGGTAAATCCATTGGCTATCAATGGATGCTGGTCACAGTAGCTGTATTATGTTACCTCCAGGACCAGGTGCCTCTGAATAGCTGCTGAATAGCAGCAGTCGGAGAGAACCAGGGCACTCAGTTCCTGCTTGTGGCTTTCCACTGGGGGTGGGGACAATATGCTGGAATTTGATAGGCTTTTGCTTAGTTGCTCTTCTTAGTCCAGCCTCGTCCTTGTGAATTTCCTCTAAAACTTCTATTCATGTAAGCCAACAGTGGGGAGGTAGTGGCCTTCCAAATGTTGCTGGAACTACAAATTCCATCCCTATCGGCCATGCTGGCTGGGGCTGAGGAGAATTGAAGTTCACCAACATCTGGAGGACCAGATGTTACATAAACAGTGGGCACACTGCTTTTTAGTATAACAGGCTTATTTAAAGAACGTGTGCATCCTTTGGCTAGGTAAAGGTAAAGGTACCCCTGCCCGTACGGGCCAGTCTTGACAGACTCTGGGGTTGTGCGGGCATATCACTTAAGAGGCCAGGGGCCAGCGCTGTCCAGAGACACTTCCGGGTCACGTGGCCAGCGTGACATCGCTGCTCTGGCGAGCCAGAGCCGCACACGGAAATGCCGTTTACCTTCCCACCAGTAAGTGGTCCCTATTTATCTACTTGCACCCGGGGGTGCTTTCGAACTGCTAGGTTGGCAGGCGCTGGGACCGAGCAGCGGGAGCGCACCCTGCCGCGGGGATTCGAACCGCCAACCTTTCGATCGGCAAGCCCTAGGCGCTGAGGCTTTTACCCACAGCGCCACCCGCGTCCCCCATCCTTTGGCTACAGAGGGTTTAATTTAAATGTGGGTTTAATTTCACAGAATGGATGGAATGTTTTGGCCCCAATCCAGTGGATCCAGTACACATGCAGATGGCCACATGAAGCCCCGTCTGTTAACCATACAGAGCTCAGGGTTGGGGACACCACCACCCATGCAATGGGTGCCTGCACAGGACTTTCCCCAACATAAAAACCATGGGTAATATTAATATAAATTTGTTTCTCATACTCTGCCCATCTGACTGGGTTGCCAACAAAAACACAGGAAAAACAACAACAACAAACATTAAAACTTACCTATACAGGGCTGCCTTCATATGTCTTCTGGAAGTCAGATAGTTTTTTATTTCCTTGATATCTGAAAGGTGGGCGTTTCACAGGGAGGGTGCCACCACCAAGAAGGCCCTCTGCCTGGTTCCCTGTAACTTCACTTCTTGCAGCAAGGGAACCACCAGAAGGCCCTCAGAGGTGGAGCTCAGTGTCTGGGCTGCATGATGGAGGTGGAGACACTCCTTCAGGTATACAGGGAACTGAGGCCGTTTAGGGTTTTAAAAATCAGCACCAACACTTTGAGAAAACAGGGAAACACCTCTGCTAAGTTGAAGAGGTGCTGCCACACAGGCATGCATAGCTCCAAAGGAAACAGTGTACATTATTCATCCTCCCCACTTTTAGAATGTTTTTTAATTGTGCCTCTGACCTATTTACATAAAACAATAAGGAATATTCATTTAACCCCGGTAAACCCACACATTAAAAACAAGTCGCCATAAAATTTATTAAAATGCAACCAGCAGTTTTAAAACGCATCTACGTAATAAAATTCCACGTTAAAAATATACAAATTTGTGCAGACTTTTAGATATATCTATATATAGCCTGCGCAAATTTGTATATTGTATAGGCTCTGTCTTCTCATTCATCTCATATATATATATATATATATATATATATATATATGATGAATGAGAAGACAGAGCCGATTGCGAATATAACATTTATTAACGTATAAGCAAAGCCAGCAGTCTTAAAACGCACGTGCCCGTTAACACTACAAATTGGTGCAGGTTTAGCAAACTTCAGGAGCGGATGAGTCGCCTGCGCTCGAGCCAGCCTTGCAATCCTGAGCCCGGGGGATGGAGAGCAGGGAGCGCCTCCCCCGTGTTTCACCTGGTCAGCTAGGGCGGCCTCCCGGCGAGGGGGCGTCTCGCTCCCCGGGCTGCGTCTGGCGACGAGCGAAGGCGGAGCAGCGACGGGGGGAGGCCCGCAGCTAGGGGGAGCTCCTCCGGCCGCCGCCGCCGCCGCCGCCGCCGCCTTGCGCGCCCAAGCTGGTTGCCTTTCATAGGCTTGTGCCGGCGAGTCCCTCCTCCCTCCCTCCCCCCCCCCCCCACCTTCCCCCCGTGATGGCGGAGGACAGCGAGTCCGCCGCCAGCCAGCAGAGCCTCGAGCTGGACGACCAGGACACCTGCGGCATCGACGGCGACAATGAAGAGGAGACGGAGCACTCCAAAGGGTAGGGACGCCACCCTCCTCCGCCCAGCCCGGCGCAGCTGCGCTCGCCTCGCCTGCAGCCCGGCGCCGGAGCCCGGGTGGGCCCGGCCTGGCGGGCGGGCGGGCGGGCGGGTGGGCGGCCAGCTCCGCCGAGGGCTCCCTGCGGCATTGGCGGCGCGCGGCGTGGCCCGGGGAAGGCGGCGGCGGCGGCGGCGGCGGCCCAGGCGGGAGGCAGCGCGCAGGCCACGCGGGTGCAAGCGGCCGCCTTGGGCTCGGCCGCCGCTTTTGTGTGAGGTGGGAAGGCAGAGCGAGCCGCTCCCCTGCGCGCCTTGGGCGGGCGGAGGGGCGCGGGGTCCAGCGGCGGCTGCTCCTGCTGCAGCTGCCGGGTGGCCGCGGAGGAGGAGGCAGGGTGCAAGCCGGGGTCCCCCCACGCGGACCCGACGCCTCCCTCGCCCGGCCCTTGGCCTGGCATTTGCGGCAGCTGGCAAGCAAGGGAGTCTGCATGGGAAGGTGGCCTGGCCGCCCTCTGCACTCGCCGCCGCAGCAGCAGCCGCCCCCCTTCCGCGGTTGCCTCTTTCTCTTCCCCCACCTTCCCGCGTGCTTCCTTTGTGGACAGTCTCTCGTGTTTTGCAGCCGTTTGTCTGCCGTTCAGAGGGGCGCCGTCAACATCCCTCAGTGCAGATCGAGTTGGCCCTGAACGCCTTTTATCTCACACACACCTACATACACACAGAGCTAAATCCGGCTGCAAGGATATGGCCCCTCGCTTGCGCCCCCCACCCCGGGAGAGGGAAGGGCTGTTTGCACCGCTAAAGTGTCTGGGAGTGGTACCAGTCTCTGATGGATTGATGCAGAACCCAGGGATGTGGTCCACTCCATCACTCCCATGGAAATTAGGTTGCAGTGGGTTATCTGTAGCCCTGCTGACATCCGCCATCCCTCAAAGTCTTTCTTGCAGGTAAAGCAAAGAATGTGTGACTTATCTAGCCAGAAAAAAACTGTAATCTATAATAAATAGGGTTTGGAGGAGAAAACTTGTATCAAAGAGTTATATGCAGTGTGTGGTTGGTTCTGAAAGCCGCAGCTCAGCTCTGATGCAGATAGAGGTAAAAGCCGGTAAACACACTGAGCATGCACAGAGTGCTTTTTAATATTATGGTTGATTCACTAATCAAGCCCTCATTTAAGTTGAAAGGGCTCGGGAGGGTTGAACTTGCAGTCAGGTGTAAGGCACCTAGGGAGATTTCTGCTTCAGTGATATTTTCTTTTTGCAAATGTACCTGCTATGCATACATATACAGTAGTACCTCGAGTTAAGTACTTAATTCGTTCTGGAGGTCCGTTCTTAACCTGAAACTGTTCTTAACCTGAGGTACCATGTTAGCGAATGGGGCCTCCCACTGCCGCTGCACGATTTCTGTTCTTATCCTGAAGCAAAGTTCTTAACCCGAGGTACTATTTCTGGGTTAGCGGAGTCTGTAACCTGAAGCGTCTGTAACCTGAGGTACCACTGTACATTCAGCAAGCTGAGTGGTTCCAACTAGAAAAATCAATAAGGGAAAAGTAGTTGTTTTCCCAGGTTAGTAACTACCTATCATGGGAAATGTGTTGGGTGCTAACTGACCAATTTGCTTGTGTTGCTGTGCAGACTCTCCTGAATCTGATAGTCAGACTTAGGATGCAATCCTTCCTTCCAGGTATGCAGGTTGGGAGAGCTTAGGATGTGCAATATAATCTTGTCCCATCTCCTCCTACCACTGGCTGAACTTAAGCTGGCATAAATAACTTTTCCTGATGTTTCTGCTTAGGCCGGCTGAGGGACAGCTCATGGAAGTTAAGCCAGTGGAAGCTGCACAGGTCCAGGACCAAAAAGGGGCATTTAAAGGGTATGGAAGGGGCATGTTGGAGATACGTAGAGAGATAAACAAAGTTACGCTGCCTTCTAATTTCCTCTGTTCCCTGGTCTCGCTCACAGAGCATAGCATAACTTGCACCACCAGAAATGCAGGTTTCACTAAATTCAGCACCTAGGAGGTCTTTGAAAGGGCAGAAAACACAGTTAGGATGCAGCTTATCTTCTATATAGAGGATGTACCACCATATCTGCCTGTTTAGGGTTGATCTGTTATATGAAGAAGGAGCTGTGTCTTTAGATCATGGGTGAGCCAGACCCTCACCTTCATGATCAAACCCTTTGAGCCCGGGCAAAGGAAATTAGGCTATGCTGGCAAAGTCACAGGGATCTGCAGGAGCTACTGGTCAGCTCATTGGCGCTGCTTTCAAACTGTGTGCAACGGTGGGTTTGCAGGCACTGCCAGTGAGCTCTTTGGTGGCACCTGCAAACCCTGCCTTCATACATGATGCCAGGTGTAGGGCAGATAGTTATGGCTGGTGCATCTTCTTATGTTCTGACATTGGTGCCACAAGAAGCAACAACTAAAGCAGAATTGGGGAAGCCTCTGGTCCACATGCCAAATTAGGATTCTTGCTGTGTCTAATTTGGCCTGCTGGATCAGACCAGTGGTCCAGCTAGCCCAACATCCTCTTTTCACAGTGGCCAGCTAGTAGCCATTGATCCTCCATAAATTTGTCTGAACTTACAAAGCCATCCAATTGGGTGGCCATCACTGCATCTTGTGGTATTGACATTAGAACATAGGAAGGTGCCTCGTACCTTGGTTCATCTTAGCTTAGGATTTCCAAAAGTAATAAACAGTGACTATTAAGGGCAGGTATGAGGAACCTCAGACTGAGGGCCAGAACTCTCTCTGTGGCCTCTCCCCAGGCCACACAGCCTCTCTAGCCACACCCCTCACCAGTCCTGATATGTGCTGTCCTTGATTGTGGCTTTTTTTTTTTTTTTTGCCTGGCTGATATGTTGTATTCTTATTTTGCATTTTTCTGTTGTGAACCGCTCAGGAGGTGTCTTCAGATGAAGGATGGTAGAATAATAATAATAATAATAATAATAATAATAATAATAATGTGTCCTTGCTAATGTTTCCTGCTGTTTGGATGAATAGAGAGGGCTGTGTGAATGTGCAGAAACTTGTCCACTGAAAAAGGTTCCCCACCTCTGCTCTAGGGTTTTACACAGGAGTCTTTTTCAGCTGTGTTTGGAGAAGGCAGGGACTGAACTTGGCAGCATGTGCCCAAACACTGGACGCAGGTTGTGTCCAGTGTATAATGGGAAACACCTCATTTCAGTTTGACTTCATCAGGGGAAAGCCCTTTTGCAACCCAAAACTATTTAACCCTGTATCTCGCAAATGGGAAGTATGATTCATGGGCTTTAAGAGAATTCACTTCTTATACTTTCCACTTCTTTTTCTCAGATATGTTGGTTTCTTTTTATTTTTTTAAAAAAGCTTCTAGTGTTTGAGAGGCATTCAGATTTTCCTAACTCAGATAAATTGTCTAAAATTAAAGGCAACTACACAAATAAAGCTGGAGGGCTGGAAAACAAGATTGTCTTGTTGCTCAGCAGACGTAAAATGCTTGCCAAGGGAATAAATGTGCTTTGCTGTTGAAAGAAGAAGTTTAGTTGTGGCAGAAGCAAAAATATTAGATGATGCTTAGAGGTGTATCGAATCATCTTAGCAGGTGCCTTCTACGTCCTTCTGGCCAATGCACAGATTATACAAAACAAACTTGGGGTTTGCCCACTGAGTAGACACTTGGTGAGCTGCAGATTTAGTACACCCTGATTACAAGTATGTTTGTCACTCTCACATTTATTGCTAAAATGTCCTGGGTGTATTTTCCCACACAGCTCTCTCCCCATCCACTTTAAGATCTGTCAGCAAAGTCCTGCTTCAGATAATACCATCTTCTGTGGATGTTAATATCAGCATCTACTTGGAGCAGGGCCTTTTCAGTATCTGCCCCCAAACTGTTGAATGCTTTGCTTCAAGGAGGTGCATTTGGCCCCATAACATATGGCAATGGAGGAATATTTTTGCTCCACAAGCACTTTGGTAGCAAGGCCTCTGTTAATTGGAAGTGATATCCTAGGACAGCGAGGAAACCTCTGGCTCGTGGGTCTCATTATGGCTTCCAGTCCTCCTCATTTGGCATGGCAGACCCATTTTGGCCAAGCCACAGCCCCCTGCCAGTCACTGGACATCATGACATTGGACGTTGCCAGGTCAAAAGGTAGCTGGACTGACCAGCTGGACTTCAGAAGCGTGGCACACCTGGCTTGTGTGGAGAGGCAGATTTGAGAATTGATGGATTCTGTGGCTATTTGGCTTCCATTTTTTTATCTTGCTTGTTTGGTTTTGGTTCTGTTTTAAGATTGCCTCTTGGCATCAGTAATGCCTGTTTTGTTTTTATTCTTTAAACAGCTTTGGGGATTAGATAGAACTGTTGTAAATTTAGTTAAATAAATAAAACCGTAATGGATGATGATTCCCCTAGGCTCCTTATTCATTTTGGTTAAAGGATTTCTGAAGCTCACTGGTGTCTTGAAAGCCTGGGACCTGCTAGGTATCCACTGTCTTTGCAAACATTTTACAAGTATGCTGTGTGTATTTCAGCTCTCCATAGACTCCAGCTGTATCATTCAATTTGCACTATGCTGCTGAGATAACAAGAACTAATTAGAGCAGGGGTAGGCAACCTAAGGCCCATGGGCCAAACATCTCTCCAAAGTTTTCCCCAGCTTTTCTGTTCATGGAATCTTCTATGCTTTGCTTCTCAATTTTCTTGAAATGCAGTTGCTTAAACTGAATGCCCCTCCTTTGTGCTAAATCAGCTGAAATGCACAAGGCCCCTGGGTCAGTCCATCCAAATAAGGAACTGGATGGGCTTGGGATCCTGAGGTTGCACCACAGTGCTTGATATTTACATGAAGCTGCCTTATACAGAGTCAGGCCATAAATCCACTTAGCTGAATATTGACTGCTGCCACAGGGAACAGTACTTTTAAATCAAGATGCAGAGGACTGAATCCAGTAACTTCTAGATGTGAAACGTGTGCTCTAACACTGAGGTATGGCACTCTAAAGAGGCCCCACTCAAAGGCTTCATCTTGTAATCAAAGCATTTGGCTTAATATCTCCCATAAGGCTATTCTCTCAGTGTGTAGATGACAGCACAGCTTATTGACCTCTGGTTTCTATGGGTGTAATTCAGATGGAGCCCAATGCCAGTAGTAAGAGAGGCCAGGCAGTCTAGACCTGAGGAGGCTTGTAAATAGCCACTAGCCTGGTTGTTGGTGGTAAGGAAAAATTGCTTCCAGGTGATCAGTCAACAACCCATGGAAGCATACGGACACTGTGCTTCTTTTGGACCATAGGTGTGCTCCAAATAACTAATGACAGTATTCCAAAATCCATATTAGGACAATGTATTTATTAGGTCGACCAAAGCATTACAAAATGGTGTGCGAGCTTTCATGTTCACCAGGCGAGATGGTATACGATTGTGGGGGGAATTGGCTGATGCAGGAGCTGTGGGTAGAATCTGCATTTAGTCACAGTCTTAAGATGGAATGTGGGAGGAGGTAGCAGACATTCAGATGAGGCTCTTGTTTGGTGTGTTACAGGTTTCAAGTTGTATTGGGAAGAAACATACAATAGTTAATGTCCCAGTTTTGAAAATACAAAATCCAGCTGTTACCTAGATTTGTCTCCATCCTTAGGCAATACACATAGGCCCTTGACAGATGGAAGACAGCAAAAATAGGCAAATTTTCACATCAACAAAACTGCAGATCAGTTTAGCTAGGTGAAAAATAATTTATAGAAGCCGAGTTAGGGAGCTTTACCTAATAATTGGAGGGAACATTCCCTCAGAGAATAAAGTCCTATCTTCCTTTTTAAAAAATGTGTATGTATGTAAGGGCTTGTAAAAATTCTTGCTTTTTAATTTATTTATAAAGCTCATCTAGGAAGGCTGACTCTACCGTAACTATTGGAGTTGCCTCTGGCTATGTCCCTGCCTCTCAATAGGTCTGCTTTTTAAAAAATCAGTATTAGTTTGGAATTAAATTGCTGCCAGCAGTTTCTCCCCTGGGGTGTTTGAAATAATCGGCGTGCAAAGTTCTGAGGGCCAGACTCATGTCTGTACACCTGATCAGAATTAGGTTGGCTTAAAATACGCCCCCCTCTCTTTTCATTCTTCTTTTTAAAAAAAATTTAAAAATTCCTTTCAGTAACACCTTAGAGACCAACTAAGTTTGTTATTGGTATGAGCTTTCATGTGCATGCACACTTCCTCAGATACAATTTTTTAAGACAGCCTTGTTCACTCATCCTAATTTAACGCAAGGGACTATGGCATAGCTGCTGCTTTCTTTTTGTCATGAAGACAAATCAGGTTTTCAACCCCTGTTTTCCTTTCTGCAAACAGAAGTGCAAAATGTATTGCTTGGAGTGAAAAGTTCACTGCTGAAATGAATGTGCAAGTAGGCTGCAAGCAGAAGTAGTTATGAACACTTTGTCTGCCTTGTAAAGAAGTTGTTAAAAGCTACTAACCTTCCCTCCCCCCCCCCAAAAAAAACCCAGTTCACTTTGTTTTTGTGCTGGACACAGAGGAGAGACACAGTGTACCATCTTTCCTCTACGAGCCTCCTTACAACTTCGTGTGCAATTCCTTGTCACTTATGGCGACTGCACAAATATTTTAAAACAAATCTGATTCAGCTTGTTTTTTTAAAAAATTGCATTTATATGCTCAGGGTGGGTTACATGGGGTTTGGGGCAGTCTCCAACCCAGACCTGCTTAAAGTGCAACACAATTGCATGCTGTTAGGCCTGATGCTGTCCAGATGTTTTGTACTGCAACTCATCAGCTGTGGCACCAGGTTCGCAAAAGTTGTGCTATGCTACTCTCTAGGTCCAGCTCGTATACACACCTGGGCCCAAGGATGAGAATTAGGTTGGTTCATAATCACTGGGCTTGATAACAACTTGCCACAGTAGGAGTCCAGAGCCACTATATGGGCACATGGAATTGATGTTGTAGCTCCTTTGGATCCTGGCTGTTGATTCTGTCACTTCTACAGTATGCATATAGCAAGGTGCCTTGTTCCATCAATTGCCTAGTGTTACGGGGCAGTGAATCATACCATTCACTTGTTGAAATTTGTTGAGCATAGCGATGCATCCTCAGTAAATAAGCAAATGACAGGAATACATCAGCAATTACTCATGAGGGATGGGATTCAGTAAATAAAAGCACAATGGAATTGATTGCCTCTCGTTCCTCAAAATGCAGAAAAATGTATACCTTGTATGTCATGAAAAGGAACAAATTATTGGGCTGGTTCATATTTAATGCTAACCATGATTTAGTGCTGAGTGAACAAGCAGGCAAAGCAGCAGGGACCATGAGCTTTGCTTATGCATGTAGCATTAAACCATGTTTAGGGACACGGGTGGCGCTGTGGGTTAAACCACAAAGCCTAGGGCTTGCTAATCAGAAGGTCGGCGGTTCAATTCCCCGCGACAGGGTGAGCTCCCATTGCTCGGTCCCAGCTCCTGCCAACCTAGCAGTTCGAAAGCATGAAGTGCAAGTAGATAAATAGGTACCGCTCCGGCGGGAAGGTAAACAGTGTTTCCGTGTGCTGCTCTGGTTCGCCAGAAGCGGCTTAGTCATGCTGGCCACATGACCTGGAAGCTGTATGCCAGCTCCTTCGGCCAATAAAGCGGGATGAGCACCGCAACCCCAGAGTCGGTCACGACTGGACCTAATGGTCAGGGGTCCCTTTACCTTAGCGATATGCAGTATTCAAAATTAGCCAGGCATATTTTGCACCTGAGAAGGTGCCTGGGTGCCAGGATGGCACCTGACATCTCCACCATCTGGAGGTACATGCCAGGGGATCATTGGATCTGGACTGCTGTAGGAATAAGCCAATATACATGTGGGCTATCCCTGGATAAAGTGCCTTTTCTGCTTTTAAGTTCTCAAAGCTCTTACCCTAACTTAAGATTGTCATCTGAACTAGTCAGATGTTTAACTGAGAATCAATCACAGCCGGTCCATCATTTGGAAAATAAGACTTTAGAGCTGCCTGGCCCCAAAATGGCAACTAGACATTCCGTTTTGGTGACTGCAACCTTGGTTTAAGGAGCCATTTGGCCCCTAGCTTATATATCTGAGTTTCTGACACTGGATGCAAGAACTAGCACATTGTATGAATATTTTGAGTTGCTGCTGAGGGTTTTTGACATATTAAGTAAGAGTAGATTTGGTGCCCTCCAGATACCGTAGAAATGAAAGTCCCATCAGCACCAGTCAGCACAGCAGTGGTCTAGGATGGTGGGAGTTTGAGCTCAACAACATCACAGGCTCTCCATCCTGGTTTTAAGGGGAGGACCATAAAATCAGAATGGGAACCTGTGGCCTCCAGATGTCGTTGGACTCCAAACTCCCTCCATCTCTGACCACCAACATCTCAAGGGCACCACCCTGGCTATATGAAGAGTCAATATGTTTAAAAGGAAGCCAATTCACAGCAGAGGATGTTATAGAGAGGACATGACTCAGAGATGGTGGTAGTTATAGTCTGACAACATTTCGAAGGCAACACTGTGATAGAGGATTGCGGGGCAGGGTTAGGTTCCTAGGCTCCATCATAAATTCTTCAAGGAACCAGATAGTAGGCCTACCTAGCTAATGGAAATTTCAGATAAAATGGGCTTACTTTCAAAATGAAATAGGAGGCCTAACTGTAGTTCTGTGTTTAGGGTTCGGGAGCACCAGTGGAAATTTCCATCACCACCCACTGCACAAAACAAAACAAAGAAACCTACCCTCAACTTCCCAGAATTTGTTGCAAGGGGTGAAGCCATAGCAGTTAAACTGGTAGAAAACCAAAATAGATTTGCTCTGTGTGTGAGTAATTGGGTAGCATAACAGTAACAGGTATCTTCCAGCAACACAGAAAGCCTTTTGCTGTTAACTACCAGGAAATTTTCTTATCCAGTATCAGGTGCCATTTTTTGCATGCACCGATGTGCAGAGAAAGGTTTGCAAGCAAATAATGCTGCTTAAAAGATGTGATCATGTCAAATTCCTTGCTGTATTTAGAATCTCCTGCTTTTGTGGTACTGAGCACACAATCCCTTTTGATCTCAAGCTTCAAGGGAGGGGACGACTGCAGTATCTCTTTCATTCCATGGTGTGACGCGAACATTTAAATGAAGACATTTCCCCCTAGGTTGACATTTTAAAATTAGGTTATATGCTGGTGACCACAAAGCAGTTTCGTGATTCTGTGGAGGTGTGGTAAAAATAGTCCTGGGCAGAGCAGACGAGGCTACATAAACTTGATACAGAAAATAATGATATCATAGATGGCTGTGAAGGATACAGGTATCAGCATTTTTCGAATATGATCTGTTCTGCTGGATGCTGGGAGTGTATGCAGTGCAATTCAGATAGCTGAGTCTTACATTTTTTTCTTCCCAAAGAACATCATTCTATTATGTTTCACTACAAAGAAGGTACTTCCATGTGAGGGTTGCATTTTGGGGATGGGGGATGGAATTGTTTTGGGAAGGGAGATGATGTACAGTAATTTAGCTCCACTTTTAAATACAGAGACTGCATGAATGCGCCTCTTTTCCAAGGTTTAATTTTATTTTTCCTTCTGTAGCAGAATTGGGGAATATTTTTGAATATGACAAAAAGAACCACCCTGAGCTACTTTTGGTACATTTTTGGAGGGGTGCGTGTGTTTTAAAAACAACACCAGGTCATCTTTTCCCAACTCTCAATTTCTTTACAGAAGTCCTGGAGGAGACTTGGGAGCGAAAAAGAAGAAAAAGAAACAGAAGCGAAAAAAGGAAAAGCCAAATTCCGGAGGTACCAAATCAGACTCTGCATCTGACTCCCAGGAGATTAAAATTCAGCAACCTTCAAAAGTGAGAGCCTGGGCTTCATTTTAACTTTGGTAGCATAGTGTGAGAATCATAATAGGCAGTGCTAGGTGAAAGGTGCGCTGAATGGGCTGCTTGTCACAATTGCAGGTAAACGCAACTGTCCGACAGAAAAAAAGCTACTTTAATAGACTTTTCGAGGTCTAAATGTCAGGTTCTACTATCCTGATAATCCAAAATTAGAACCTTTCCCTCTCTCTTTTTGGCTCCTAAAATTCATTACCCTTGTTACCAACCATTTTGTAGGACTCCTATCTCGGAAAGGTTCATATGTGCCAAATGTAAGAAATCTTCATTTAATTTTGTTGTCTTATTTTGATGCACTATAATTACTATTCTATCTTCAAAATGTATTTTAAGTAGTTTTCCAAATTTTGAAAGTTGTTTGCTTGCTTTGCATTTGAATAACTGTTAAGGTATCAC
This sequence comes from Podarcis cretensis, assembly GCF_951804945.1. Taxonomy (NCBI): domain Eukaryota; kingdom Metazoa; phylum Chordata; class Lepidosauria; order Squamata; family Lacertidae; genus Podarcis; species Podarcis cretensis. The sequence continues at coordinate 26,067,267 of NC_137181.1, forward strand.
AGCCAAATGTTTGCACAATGGGTCCAAGGTACAGTCTTTTGTCTTATGTTTGGATAGAATTGGATGCCATTCAGAATCACTGGTTTGATTCCCCCCCCCTTTTTTTTTTTAAAGATCTAACAGTGCAATCCTCTATGTTTACTCAGAAGTAAGGCTCAATGAGTTCAAAGCGCCTTACTCCTAAGGAAAGTGGATCTAATATTATAACATCCATTATAGTTGGAGGCCTTCGACACAAATCTGCATTTTATTCAGTTGTCATTTTGTGTAGTTACAGCACAAATTACTTTGAATTACCTGCTTTCTGGTTTTGCCTGGTGTTTGTTCTGCTGCTTCTCTGCATGTATCTCTCACTGCGTATTTTGAAAAGTTGTTTGCTTGCTTTGCATTTGAATAACTGTTAAGGTATCACAGCCAAATTTTTGCACGATGGGTCCAATGTGCAGTCTTTTGTCTTACGTTTGGATGTAATTGGATGCCATGCAGAATCACTGATGGTGGGCTGAACATTTCAAAGCTATCTTGGATTTTGACCAGGGATTACGAAAACACTGATATTTTGATTTCTTAGAATTCCTGGCAACACTGGGCATGAGACGGTAGGTGCTTTATAACACCACTTAGTCATAGTGTTTTCTAGTGAATACCACAGGACAGAGTGACAGAGAGTTCAAATACGAGAACCTCCGTGAACCCATTTCTTTGAGCAACTCTCTGTCTCGCTCGGCGCACCCCACCAGATTGCCTTGAGCATAACAACTGCTAGGTTGTTAAACCTCTTCCCGCAGTACTGTAGAAATATAATTGCATACCTACCCACACAGAAAGGGCCTGTAGGTTTTCCTGCTAAATCACAAAAACCAAGTACTACTTTGTATGTCAGCAAAACTCAAGCCTGCCTGTGACCCATTGTGTTCTCCGTAGCGTCGGGTTGAGGTTATTTTTATTCCATTTACAAATGATTGCAGCTTGTCGTAAGTTCTGAGGCTTCAGACTGAAACTGTTTACTGTTGCTGCCTTCTGTTGCCTCAACTTTATTCTGAGGGCAGCGATTCTAAACCGATTTCCTTGGAAGTAAGTTCCACCTGAATCTCAAAAGCCTCTTCTCCAAGTAAATGCTTTCCGATTGCCAGTACATTGCTTCCGTGTGCATTTCCTCTGTGCTTGGTTTTCCCCTCAGACAAGTGCCACCTCAGGTTGGTATCTCGGGCAAATCTGACAGAACACAGGCCTCATCAAAATCCTCCTGTGGATGCCATGGCTGATTGGGTATATTTGATGTGCTATGGCAGTGGTTTTCAACCAGTGTGCCGTGGCGCCCTGGGGTGCCTTGAATGATGGTCAGGGGTGCTGTGGACAACACTGGCCTCTGTCCCTCTTTCTTTCCCTCCTTCCTCTGATGCCCGCTCACATCTCTGCCTCCCAAAGGCTTGCACAGCTGTTTGTTGCAGCAGCCCTGGCTATCAGCTCTGCAGGCAAATGGCACCTATCTTTGGGACAGGTGGTGGGAAGCCCAGAGACCAGGAGTGGGAGCACCGGCTGCCCAGAGGACTCCCAAGGAGAGGAAGCTAAGGGAACTCTCCACAAGGGAGGGTGTTTGAAAAAAGGGTGAGAGGCTGCCAGTTCTGCAGGCAAAGGGTGACATAACTGGGCACCTGAGCCCCACAGGGGTGCCACAGAAAGAATGTACAGTGGTACCTCAGGTTACATACGCTTCAGGTTACAGACTCCGCTAACCCAGAAATAGTACCTCGGGTTAAAAACTTTTGCTTCAGGATGAGAACAGAAATCGTGCTCCGGCAGCACGGCGGCAGCAGGAGGCCCCATTAGCTAAAGTGGTGCTTCAGGTTAAGAACAGTTTCAGGTTAAGAACGGACCTCCGGAACAAATTAAGTACTTAGCCCAAGGACCACTGTATTAGGTCAAGAGAGCCATGGACTCAGGAAGGTTGAAAACCTCTGTGCTATGGTTATGTGCTGTTGATTGGTCATGCAGTATGGATTTCAAATTCATGGCTTTCTGTCCCATGTTTGGCAGATGTAGGTGGGGCAGAGCTACTGGCATGTGGGTTGCATTTGCTTACAGGGAGCGGGAAAAGGCAGAGAGCTCAGCATGTTTCAAATGCACCAGCAGGGCCAATATGGTGCTCCTGCCAGTGCATTTGCACTGCGCTGACCACACACACCCAGCCCTGCTCCCTTGCACCTTCCCACCTCCCTCCCAGTAAGCAACTGCGACCCACCTGCCACACAGCTAGCATAGTGGCTCTGCCCTCCTTCTGATGCTTAGATGCACCTAATCAAAAAAAACTTTCGGTGGCTAGTCTTCTTAAGATTTGGATCAGGTTCTGCTGTTTATATACAACTTCCTTTCCGAAGATTGCCGTCATGCAGATGAAGTGATGTCTGATCCAGCGCGCCCCCAGATCACTTTCGGGTGGCGTTGATTCCCATGAGTGCTGCAGGATATTTTCCAGCTGCTGTGTGTATAGAAACCACTTGGCAAAAGAGGTGGCTGAATAACTGGTCCTTGGTGTAGAGGGATTTGTCGGTGGTTATTCAAATGTGGGTTTGATCTCTTGTATTTTTAAAACGATAACACAGCATCTGAAACCTCTACCTCACCTGGTGCAGTTCCCTTTCTCAGGCAGGTGAAGGAAATGAGCCTGTGCTTACACCCCTATTTCTTTCCTAAATTGTATTTTAAGATAGATTAACAAAGTTTCAACCTATTATATGATATTGGAAAATGGCAGAGAAAACAAACAAGGCTGGCAGAGAGGATGTTTGAGTTAATCTGTTACCCATAAAGTGTATTTGCAAGTCAGTCGGGGCAATAGTTTAAGAAACAAGTTCATTTAAAGCAGTGGTTCCCAAACTTAACGTTTCTGTGGTTAAAATACCTAGATGGGGATGATTGCCTGACTACAATGCATTGTCTGTGGGACCGCCTTTGAAAACAGCTAAGAAATCTGCAAGCTGCTACAGAATGTGGTAGCACAATTGTTAACTGGGAAATGGAGTAACGGTAGACTTTTCCCAAATTGGGAGGGGGGTTAAGTTAGTGGCTAGGATTTTTTTTTTAATTGTCTTGCAATCTCTTACATAAAAACCATCCATCTGACCAGGTTTCAGCTAATTCTATCTGTAGGAGTTGTTGTGCCATCATTGCCAACAGCCCGATGTTTCTGTAATCAGCTCTTCAAAGTATTTAATTCTAGTTCATTCAGGCTAAACACCTGTATTGATGGCAAAGATGACAGCCAACATCTCAGAGCAGAAGTTTCCTGCTGAGAGCACCTCGAAGTCCAGGTGCTCTGTGAATTGAAAAAGTGTGGGAATCACTATTTAAAGGGTTTAAAAAAAGAAAAGAAAAGTGACTTATCTTGTCTTTTTCCTTATTATTCCAGTAGTTGACAGATAAAAGGCCATCATTATTGGACTGTTTCACGTTACAATTTTCATCACAGAGGTTTCCTGAAACCTGGAAGTCTCTCTTTTCCCGGGCATCATTTTGAGGGCTTCTCATATGATTACAATTTAACTTTTAACTAGCTCTGTAGTGTGGTAGGTCATGTACAAGCAGACAAGTGCAACAGTTTCTGTTCCATATGGTTTCAATCAGGCATGTCCAAACTCTGCCCTCCAGGTGTTTTGGGACTACAACTCCCATCACCCCTGGCTAACAGGACCAGTGGTCATGGATGTTGGAAATTGTAGTCTCAAAACATCTGGAGGGCTGAGTTTGGCCATGCCTGGTTTAAAGCCTGCAGAACAGAATAAGTTTGCTAGTTCAGGGTTGGGGGGGGGGAATTCAGATTTTTAGAGGCAGCACTACATTTTGAGGTATGTTGTAAGTGGGTACCAAGTCCCAACTCACCTGCTTTGGGGCTTCACCTGAGAGGTATGAGATGGAAGACCAAGTGCTAGTGGACTAAGTTCAGTGAGCCATCCTAGTTGGTGGCTCATGAGCTGGTGGTCCACTGCGAGTGCTTCAGCATCATTGTATGATTGAGTTGAAACCATAGCCCTTGAGTTGGCCAGTTGTGGCTCTGCAATGTCCTCCTTGAAGTGAGGGAGGGGACTGTACACAGCATTCCAGGTGTGGTCGTGCCATATATTTCTATAACATTATGCACCAAAAGATTACTTATTCACAGTGAACCACAATGAGCCCAGCAATCCTGGCTTATAGTGACATTTGAATGTTGACATTTTTAAAAAAACACCTTGGGGAGCCAAATTGGATTTGTTGGGTTGTTCGTGTTTGCTTTTTATACTATGTTTAGCTGCCGGTTTTAGATTGCTGTCTTCGTTTGATGCCTTTTGCATAATGGTGTTTGGTTTCAAATGGCTCTTTTTAAATAATATGGTATTGAGAAATAAGATATGGGCGGCATATTATTATTATTGGGGCGCAGGTAATGCTGTGGTCTAAACCACTGAACCTCTTAGGCTTGCCGATTGGAAGGTCAGCGGTTCAAATCCCCACAACGGGGTGAGCTCCTGTTGCCCTGTCCCAGCTCCTGCCAACCTAGCAGTTCGAAAGCATACCAGTGCAAGTAGATAAACAGATACTGCTGCGGCAGTGGGAAGGTAAATGGCATTTCCGAGTGCTCTGGTTTCCATCATGGTGTTCTGTTGCACCAAAAGCGGTTTAGTCCTGCTGGCCACATGACCCGGAAAGCTGTCTGCTGACAAACACCGGTTCCCTCGGCCTGAAAGCGAGATGAGCGCCGCAACCCCATAGTCACCTTTGACTGGACTTAACCATCCAGGGCTCCTTTACCATTACCATTACCTTTTTTATTATTATTCCTCATTTAAAGCCATTCAAGGTGGTAGCCATGACTACTTCTCATAAATCAGTTTATATTACAGTATTAATATTTCTGTGTATTTTTATCCTGGTTGTAAATCACTTTAGGTCTATTTTTTGTCATGAGAAGTCATATAAATTTAATAAGCCCAAACTGAAGAGAGTTTTTGACATCTGTTTTTACATTTCCTTTGTCTTTCCATTTGACCTTTATTTGCTTTGGTCAGCGGCTGGAAAACAGGAGGTTGGGAGGTGATAAAATGCTCCTGCGTCCAATTTTTGTATTGTAAACCCAGTGCTGCAATATTTGTATTGCAAACATCTCTTTAGGGCAAATGTAGATGCAAAGAAAAAGAGCTGAAAATTTCAAAAATAGAAAGGCTTGGCAAGTTTGTTTAAAAGAAAGCAGAAACTGTGGAGTGAACTATCCCAGCTCCTGCCAACCTAGTAGTTCGAAAGCACACCAGTGCAAGTATATAAAGATGTACCACTGCAGTGGGAAGGTAAACAGCGTTTCCGTGCGCTTTGGTTTCCGTCATGTTGTTCCGTTGCACCAGAAGCAGTTTAGTCCTGCTGGCCACATGACCCAGAAAGCTGTCTGTGGACAAACACCAGCTCCCTCAGCCTGAAAGCAAGATGAGTGCCACAACCCCATAGTCGCCTTTGACTGGACTTAACCATCCAGGGGTCCTTTATCTTTACATTTATCCTTTACCTGTCACAGCAGCCAACCAAACATCCCCCAAGCCCACCTCGCCTGGTGCTCCAGGGCATTATCTGACCCTCCAGAGCAGCTTTCCATGGGGCTTCTGGGGGGAGATTACATTGGTCAAAACCACTCCCCCCCCCACTCTTTCTGTGATACTAGGAAAAGTCTTATCATAAATCTGGATCGAACCCAATGCATCTCTAGAGCAGGGGTGGCCAATGGAGTACCCCCACCCACCGATGCTGCTGGACCACAGCTCCCATCATCTCTGACCATTGGCCATGACTGTGGAGCTGATGGGAGCTGAGGTCTGACCGCATCTGGAGGACACCCCACTGGCCATCTCTGCTCCAGAGTGTTCCAGACATTAGTGAAAGAGGAGAATAATTTCAAGACAGGCCAGCCATTTCTGGATATGGAACCTGCAGGCAGTGTTAGAAATTATCTAGACGAGAGCAAGTGCAATATATGGCATTAATTCATTCATATATAATAAAAGTTACCATGTGATAAAAGTAAAACTGTTAATTCCTGCAATATATTTGAGCTTTCACACAATCCTAAAAGCCATTTCCGGAAAGCTAAGGCAACATAGCATGTGTTTACTACTCATTTCCTGTTGTTTGATTCCAAGGGGTGGGGTGGGGGATTCATTTGTAGTCCCCTTGAACCTGAAAAATCACAGGAGAGAAGTGATGAAATTTGGAGCTCTGTCCCAGCATATATTGTTGTTCCCTGTTGTTATCATGGGCAAAGAGAAACACACACATGTGTGTAAAGGGTGGAGGGGTAGTGACATTGCCCAATGGCAGTTGTTGTTGTGTCACACCACACCTACTGGTGCAAGTGAAATTTAGCATGATATATCGGTCAGGAAGCCACAGTTCCATAGCACAACAGGTAGTGTGCAGTGAGATCGGGACCTTAGAACACAGGAAAGAAGTCCTAGCATTTTAATCAGGAAAACTAATGCAATATTCCCATCTGGATGCACCCTAATTGACTCTGCATATATCTCTCTCTTTCTCTCTCCCTGCAGAATCCAGCCATTCCAATGCATAAACTGCAAGATATTCAGAGAGCCATGGAGCTCCTGTCAGCATGTCAGGGCCCAGCAAAGAACATCGACGAGGCGAGCAAACGTAAATACCAGTTTTGGGATACACAGCCTGTACCCAAGCTTAGTAAGTCTGTAGCCGGGACCGGGATAATGAAAGTATTCTGATTGACTGATTGAATATATCGATTTGCAGCCTGCCTTGTAAAGCAATCGTGTGAAATCCTAGTGCAACAACAACCAGGACGAAATAATAATAATAATAATAATAATAATAATAATAATAATAATAATAAATTTATTTGTACCCTGTCTATCTGGCTGGGGTTCCCCAGCCACTCTGGGTGGCTTCCAACAAAGATTAAAAATACATGAAAATGTCACACATTAAAAACTTCCCTTCTTCTAAATGTCAGGTAGTTGTTTATCTCTTTGTCATTTGATGGGATGGCGTTCCACAGGGTGAGTGCCACTACCGAGAAGGCCCTCTGCCTAGTTCCCTGTAGCTTTGCTTCTCGCTGTGAGGGAACCACCAGAAGGCCCTTGGCACTGGACCTCAGTGACTGGGTAAAACAATGGGGGTGGAGACGCTCCTTCAGGTATACTGGGCCGAGGCTATTTAGGGCTTTAAAGGTCAACACAAAGAAGCAAGTGTATCGGCAGCATTAAAACCCAGTCTAATCGGAGGTTGAAACTTCTGGGGAAGGATGGCAAAAAGGCACCTGATGAACCAGCAGAGAGAGAGGAGGGCAGCCATGTTTGCGTTGTCCCTTCTGCCCCACTTTGGGGGACGCTGGTCAGAAAGTGCGATACATACCTACGATCCATTAGCAGTTCTACGACCCCTATCATCCTTTCGCTGTATATGGAACTTAATAGAGCAATCTAAGCAAAGGGGGCAGCAGAAAGGAGAGAGCTCAGACTCATTTCTGCGAGCTTGCAGTGGGATCCTGGGGGAGTTGACAAAGGAGAGGCAGAAGGGAAAAGAGCAAGCTTAACAGCAGATGGATTTTAACATCAGGTGCTGCTCCTCAGATATAGTCACGGCTTAAAAAAACAACAACTTACGGTATATCTGCCTACTTAGGGCCCTTTGACACAGGCCTCCTCTGCACTAAACATTTAAAGGAATATTATTCCACTTTGAACAGTCGTGGCTTCCCCCAAAGAATCCTTGGAGTTCGTTAAGGGTACTGAGAGCAGTTGGGAGGCCTCTATTCCCCCTGTTGTTGTTTAGTCGGTTAGTCGTGTCCGCCTCTTCGTGACCCCATGGACCAGAGAACGCCAGGCACTCCTGTCTTCCACTGCCTCCCGCAGTTTGGTCAGACTCATGCTGGCAGCTTCGAGAACACTATCCAACCATCTCTGTCGTCCCCTTCTCCTTGTGCCCTCCATCTTTCCCAACATCAGGGTCTTTTCTAGGGAGTCTTCTCTTCTCATGAGGTGGCCAAATTATTGGAGCCTCAGCTTCAGGATCTGTCCTTCCAGTGAGCACTCAGGGCTGATTTCCTTAAGAATGGAGATGTTTGATCTTTTTGCAGTCGATGGGACTCTCAAGAGTCTCCTCCAGCACCATAATTCAAAAGCATCAATTCTTCGCCGATCAGCCTTCTTTATGGTCCAGCTCAGAAATACAATTCCCAGACTTCCCTGGGAAGAAGAATCAATTGTTAGACCACTCTGGAAACTGTAGCTCTGTGGTCCCACCCCTGCTTTTTAACCCTTTCCTCTGTCCGGTCTTTTTTATGCTTAATTGGATTTGTGATGAAATGTCAAAGGAAAAAAGGGATGAGTAAGGACTGTAAAATGAGAAGTATAAAACCAGTTAAAGAAAAACTGCTTTTTTAAAGAGTATATAATTTCCAAAGGGAACCTTTCCTCTGACAGACAGGCAGGAGTCATACCAGTGGGTGTTGAATTCCCAGCCTCCACCATTCCGTAGAAAATTATTACTCCATTAATTGGGAGCCATGAGTCTGCTGTTGGGGTTTGAATATGCATTTGAAGTGATCTTGAGGAGCGGTCATGCTTATTATTTTGTTTATATCCCGCCTTTTCCCCTGACAGGCACTCAAGGCGGCTTACAGCTAAAATAGAAACAGCTAAAAAAAAAAAATTAAACATGCATTATAGCATTCATCAAAAAGAGGCAAAAAGTGACAGGCTGACCAGTGACATCCAGGGAAATTGTGTACTCAGTGTGATTATGCTGATGTAACCAATCAAGATACAGTACATTGGACTGACTTGAGCAATTGAGGGCAGGCTGGGAGAATGCAACCTGAAGTTTACTTTACTATGACGTGTAATATTCTCACTTCATATTCGTTCCGTAAATCTTCCCCTTTTCCCTTAAAAGTGGGGATTTTCAGAAGCATGCCTGTAAGCTACACTCAGTGCAAATTTTCCCCTCTTTCCCCGCTTCTTCTTCTTTTATGAACTAGGTGAAGTTATTACATCTCACGGCGCAATTGAGCCTGATAAGGACAACATCCGCCTAGAGCCATATTCTTTGCCACAGGGTTTCACATGGGACACTTTGGACCTGAGCAACGCTGAAGTCGTAAGTAGAACTACTTACAGTCCTTAAAACACAAGCTGGGGAGGCCCATATATTTCGCCGCTGGGCATGTTTTATGTGCACAGATGCACTTGGGCACCAGGGCAGTTTTGCACAGGTTGTGGAAGTAAATGCAGCACTACTATGGACTTGGAGCCGGTGCAGAGTTCTAGTTAGCACATTGGGATTAATGTTTTCCCCTTATTGCCTTTTCAGCTCAAGGAGTTGTACATGCTGCTAAATGAAAACTATGTAGAAGATGATGATAATATGTTTAGATTTGACTATTCACCAGAGTTTCTCTTGTGGTGAGTAACAAAATTCCATGCTTTTCCAAGTAGCAAACTTTGAAAAAATTAGTACCTGACTGTACTTGTTTTCCTCGTCCCTCCTCAACTCTTTTTCCTTCTGTGTCATGTCTTGTTGCATAACAAGTCTGCAGGCAGGGATTTATTTATTATTTTAAAAAATGTATATCTCAGAACAGTGCCTAGAAAGCTGTTAGGTTCTTTGTAAATAACAATAATAACCTGTGGTTTTCTTTCCAGGGCTCTGCGGCCTCCAGGCTGGCTTCCACAATGGCATTGTGGTGTCAGAGTATCATCCAATAGAAAATTGGTAGGGTTCATAAGCGCTATTCCTGCACACATACGGATTTATGAGAGGTAAGTCCTGACCACGCCTGGTGTCAGTTTTGGCTAGGCATGTTTTTAAAAATCAGTTTCATCAATGGCAGATAGGGACATGTTGGAAAGATGTTCAGTGTTTTCTTAGGTCGAAATCCTGTATTCAGTTACACTAGCTGAAGTCCCATTTACAGATTCCAGCTTCGGCGTTTATTGGGAATGTCCTCGATACAAGTCTGTCCACCTCGGCAACTTCTTACTATTCAAAATAGTGGGATACTGCTCTATTTTGTGATAGTTCCGAACAAAAACCAAGATGTCCATCAAGGCCCTGGTCTATGGGGTTCCACATATCCACCTGGGTGGAAATCAGGATACCAAGAGCTACCAGGCTAGTGCTTAGAAGCAAGGTTGAATCAAAACGCCCTACATTTAAAAACACAAACCATTAAGCCAGCAATATGAAGCTCTTCAAAAAAGTTTTTGAAAGTCAGAAGGCCCCAGTATGCAGCAGCAACCCAGATGTTTACAGTCCAAAGGTCTGTCTAATAAGGGAAGAACTTGTCTAGCCGTGCAAAAAAAAACAAAAAAACCTTTTAAGGGAATCGTCCCAAGTGCACCTCCCCAGGAAAGAGGGTTCCAGAGAGAAGTTGCTGGCAAATTATTTCCAAAACATGTTTTGTTTATACAGCTGGAGGAAGGCAGGATTTTAAAAATGTGTTAAATAGTATATGATGGTACATGGTCTGCAAAGAACACATTCCTTCCAATAAGAAACAGCCAACGTACCATTGGAATATTCTCTCTCTCGAAATAATTGAGCATTCCTTTTGCTGAACGGAGCCAGCTTTGAATTCTTCGTTGTTTTAAAAGAGGGGTGGCTCAACTCCTTTGGTCCAAAGGTCCTGCGTTCGCCCTTGGCCACCCCGTGAGGTGTGACCAACAGCTACTGTGAGAGCCATTGTACTACAGGCTAGAGGTTGTCACCCCCACACACTTGTACACACACACACTTACAGGTACACACACATAGCACACAGCTTCTTCCTTCTGTGCAGATCTGCTGAGGAGGGAAGTTATTGCCCTCTTAACCACTTATCAAGTGACCTATTGGATGACCAGGGAGGGGGCAATTTGCATCCTCAGTGGGGCACTGGGCTCCCCACACCTGATGCTCCCTAGCGGGAGAGCATTCCACAAACGGGGAGCCACTGCAGAAAAGGCCCTTTCTCATGTTGCCCCCCTCTGGACCCTCTCGTGGAGGAGGCACGCGAAGAAGGGCCTCAGAGGTTGATCTCAGGGTCCGGGAGAGAGGCAGTGAAAGTTGGGAGTGCAAGGGAATTATGCTTCCCATGCAACATGTGAAAAGGGCATTTTGCAGAAGGTTACATGGGAAGTTCTAATCGTGAGAAGAGCTTGTGATTCCTAGTTCTGCAGCTGCATCTTTTGCACATTACATCAGTGCTTGAATTACAGAGAGAGGCCTCAACTCCCTTACGTTGTGCAACAGCCTACTTGGGATGCTCTTTTGATTTGCCCAGAATCAGGAGGTGAGGCTTGTGGCCTCTCTTTCTCTCTCCCACCTCCTTGCAAATCCCTGCATTATGCTGGCAGCATAAGAGGAAGTGAGCCTTGCAGGCATCACCTCTCATTTATTTATCTTTGCAAAGGTTTATATTACATTTCTGCACCACAGGCAGAATATTAGAGAATATTTGGATTGTTGTTGTTTAAAAAATAAGTGGTGGCTTATAACTTTTTATTCCCAGTGAAAAGAAAATGGTAGAAATTAATTTTCTGTGTGTCCATAAAAAACTGAGATCTAAGCGAGTAGCACCGGTCCTGATTCGTGAAATAACCAGGAGAGTAAACTTGGAAGGGATTTTTCAGGCAGTTTACACTGCAGGAGTGGTACTTCCCAAACCTGTAGCAACTTGCAGGTAAGCAAAGGGTTTTCCTGAGATAAGGTTGCTTTTCCAAAAGCTTGCAGGTGGTGGTGGTGGTATGGGGTTTATACATGCAGCTTTCAAAACACATCTTGTGTTTTGAAAGTTTCCAGTTTAATGATAAATCCCTCGCTGTGCACAAGCAGGTAAAAATAATTCAGCAAGAGGAATGAATAGCTTTATGTGGCGTCCAAACCCAGAGATTGTGGTTTGTTTATCTATCTATAAGCCAGGATTGGTAAGCCAACCACAAGCCTTGATTTAAGTCTTAACTAGTGATCCTGGCTTGTTAGGGAGGAACCAACCACAATCCCAGACTTGGCTGTAACACTAAGCCATTTCCTTACTGATTTGTTTGCCTGCTCATGCAAAGCGGGAGCATTCAGGCTGTATGTGCAGCCCATAACTCACGCACAGTATGGATTATTAAGCAAAGGCCCTTGGCTTAGGAACATCCCTAAAAGAGGGGATTGGTGCTGGAACAGTGAACCGGCATTGGGGGGAAATATGATTTAGAATACTTTGAGCCAGTGAAAGCACCTTTTCATGCCCAGTGTTCAAAACGGTCAGTGTTGCCTCAGTATATGTTATTGCATCCATTTCTTTTTCTCCGCTAAGAGAAACCAGCTTGCAGGTGAATCACTTTATGGTGTCAGTGTGAGGCTGCAAAGGGAGATTTAGTGGGCGGCGTGTTCAGCTGTCATTTCCTGTTAATGGAAGATGAAGTAGAATGCACTGTCCTCCTAAATTTTCGTGCCCACAGTCAGCATGGTGTAATGGTTAGAGTGTTGGTCTAGGACATGGGTAGGCAAACTAAGGCCCAGTGGCCGGATCCAGCCCAATCACCTTCTAAATCCAGCCCGCAGACAGTCCAGGAATCAGTGTGTTTTTACATGAGTAGAATGTGTCCTTTTATTTAAAATGCATCTCTGGGTTATTTGTGGGGCATAGGAATTCGTTCATTCCCCCCCCCCAAAAAAATATATAGTCATCGTCCCCCAAGGTCTGAGGGACAGTGGACCAGCCCCCTGCTGAAAAAGTTTGCTGACCCCTGGGCTAAGACCTAGGAGAGCACAGTTCAAATCCCCACTCGGCCATATATAAAGTTCACAGCTGACCTTGGACTAGTCACAGTGTCAAGGGAGTTGGGGGGGCACATACCTTAAACAAACGAATTAATTCAGTAGATTGGTAGATTGTGCTTACGATATTAGCTGTCAGTATGTTAAATTTGGTGGATGCTTTGCATGGAAACACATTTCAAAGACCGACATGAGCTTTCTGCATATAAAAATTCTGCTCGGTTCTTTTCTAGGTCCTGTCCCAAGCAGTGGAGCAATAACTTGCCTTAAATTGGAGAATTTAGTTTAAGAATTTAATTTTACTTATAATGAAATGCAGGGATTGCAGTTCAGGGACTGAGGTCAAGTGAGACAAATTTTATTTATTAGGTGTTGTATTTTTTTAAAATGTGCTGTATCCTGTTTGTAACAGTGAAGAGGGGTAGTAATAAATATTTTGAATAAATGAAATTAATATGTATATATATATTAACATTTCTAGGTATTGGCATCGATCCCTGAATCCCAGAAAATTGGTAGAGGTGAAATTTTCTCATTTGAGTAGGAATATGACTTTACAGAGAACGATGAAGCTTTACCGACTTCCTGATGTAAGCATTGTGTCTGTTCACACACACTCACAGTGGGGCCCCAAATAGCCTTCTGTCAATCCTTGACAAGGCAGGCTTTCATTTTGGGAAGGCAGGACTGTTCGAGAGATGTGGAAATAGTTAACTCTGGTTAGGAAGAGGCTTTCAAAGACTTGTAGAGTTGAATGTACTAATGGCATATACCAGGCATGTCCAACTTTCAAGAGACTGTGATCTACTCCCACTATAAAAAAACTGGCAGTGATCTACCAAAGTTGTTGAGCTTTTTTTCAGGGAGCCAAAGTTGTTGAGTTTTTTTGTGGGGGAGGGGTCCCGCAATCTACCACAGACTGTGAACCTCCCGGATGTTTGTTGGACTCCAATTCCAATCAGTCCTGCCATTTTGGCCAGTGTTCAAGGATGATGGGAGTTGTAGTCTAGCAGCATCTTCAAGGCCAGAGGTTCCCCATCCCTGTTTTAAAGGCAGGCTTTGTTCCATACTCATTATGCCCCCCTTAAGCGTTAGAGAAGACATGGCAGATATGCTGTGACAACACAGAGCCCTGTGTTTTTCTGTAAAATCTGATGAGGCCATAAGGAGACTTGGAACACAGTACTCTTGAAGCCACTATTTATTTTCCTGTATCTACGAAGTCCCTCTTGGTACTCAGAAGACCGGGGTCATTTTTTTTGCTGCCCAAACATCTGTACACATGCAGAAGTTCATGAAGGATGACTTTCCTGCCTGGTTGGTGTCTCCTTGAAGGTGTTGAATTTGCTGGGAGTTATGCAAAGCATCATTCGACAGCAGGGGTGGGCAAACTTCAGGCTTACAGGATGTGCTTTGGATTTTACTGGTAACCTGAGATCCACCACCGAAAGCATGATGCAAAATAGCAGCTCTGCTGGGTGGACATAAGCTAAGGAACAGAGTGTCTCCATGCGCAAGCTCAGCCAGGAATTTCGGAACAGTGCCAGAACCCAGCTCCCAAGCAATTTCACACAAAAATTCACTTCTGGTCTGCCCACCCCAGCATTATCAGCAATGTAATGGCGGAGACTGTGTTTTAGTTCTTGCTGTTCTCTTGCCAAGCCACCATAAAACACCCAGAGATCTCTCGGAAGATCCCAATCTGTCTTCTGCCTACCTGAGTAATCTAGAGGATAGGCACAGTAGTTTTTCCTCACTGAATGCCCTAGCATTGTTTTTCTGCTTAATGTGTAAGTTCTCTCTCTTTTTAATCTCTGACCTCTTTCGTTATAACAAGGCCACAAAAACTTCAGGTTTGAGACCAATGGAACGAAAAGACATTAAAGCGGTGCAAGAATTAATCAACAATTACTTGAAGCAGTTTAAGCTCGCTCCTGTTATGGACGAAGAAGAAGTGGCCCACTGGTTTCTGCCTCAGGATCACATTATTGATACCTTCGTTGTAGAGGTAAGAGAGAATCTGTCCCCTGCCTCCATTGAGAATGCCAGAAAGGCCCAGCTGCATCAGACCAAAAGCCAATCTAGTCCATCATCCATTTCTCACAGTGATGGACCTGATGCCTGTGAGAAGCTCTTCCCTTATGTTAGGAACCCCTGTATCTCCATTTTAATCTATTATTTTTAAGTTGCTGGTTGTTAGCTGACTTGTGAACTCTTTGTTCTGGAAGACAGTGTTGAATTGTTCAAAATAAATAATAAAGTCTCTTCCAGAAAACCGGCAATGGTCCTTTTCAGGCGCAACATTAAAATCCAGTTTTGTTATGGGCACAAACAGCAGTGAGCCTCAAGCTCAGATTTTTTCCTGTTCTCCTCCAGCACAGCTGTGTGGATATCAGAAGCACCCACTTTTGCTTTTAAACTAAACAGTTTCTTTTTACATCTGAACTTGATTAAACTATGGATTTGTTCAAAGAAGCCTGTATCAAACCGTAATTCCCCAAGTGTAGATGTAATTGAGAGATACTGCGTAGTTTAAAAGCAAACCAGGTGCTTCTGGTTTCTCACCAGTGCAGGGGAAGTGTGCAATCCCAATATTTGCTGCTGCATGTGCATGTAAAACTTTAAACTATGATTTAGCATTATGTCCTAGCTGGGCAATAATAACTTCTCTCCTTTGAAGTAAAACTGGATATGCCTATACTAAAACTTGGGTGATTTCAGATTGGCCTCCATTGGCCTGATAATAATTATGATTACTTCCACCACTTGGAATTGGGAGCTCTTCTTCTTTTGTTTAAATAAGGATAAATATGCACAATGTATCTGGGATCTGCAACAAAATGTTGCAGTGTAGATTGGTCATGTTGAGGATTCCAAGTATTTCATTCTACAGAGTTACATGTACACTAAGCATATTTACTTCTCATTGGACTGTTTGCAGGGGTGCCTGCTTGGGTTTTTCATACGTATGCAAAACTTGGGGTTCTCCCAAGCATGCGGATACCTTCTTGTGTGTTGAGATGCCAATTTGACCGACACTCATACAATTGAGATCACTCTTTTGCAATATATGATACAACTCAGCATGGATTGACGCTGCTGGGCTTGAGCCTTGCTGTTAATACGGATGGCTGTGCTATGCAGGCTGCTGCTCTGCCTTTTTAAATGGCAGGCTCTGCACTTCGACACTAGAGAAGGAAGTGAGAGCCAGCGTGATCATTGATTGGGGAGACCCTGGTTCAAATCCCCACTCAGTCACCAAGCTCATTGGGTGGTCATGTGGTTTAAAATGGGGTGGCATACCATGTATGCTACCTTAAGCTCCTTGGAAAAAGATGAGACATAAATGTTTGTTCTAGCTGCATGAACCTTTGGCCCTCCAAATCCCATCGTTCCAAGCCAGCATAGCCAGTGGTCAAGGATGATGGGAGTTGTAGTCCAATAACATCTGGAAAGCCACAGGTTAGCCACCCCTTGGCCTAAAGCAGTGTTTCCCAAACTTGGGCCTCCAGCTGTTTCTGGACTACAACTCCCATCATCCCTAGCTAACAGGACCAGTGGTCAGGGATTATGGAAATTGTAGTCCAAAAAAAAACAGCTGGCAGCCCAAGTTCGGGAAACACTGGCCTAAAGTAATGGCATTATAGATTGTGATCAGCGTGAGATTGTTTTGAAACAAGTTTAACAGGGCTAAAATAAGCCAGAGCTGCTGGCCGTATTTATTTGGCTGGCTGTAAACTCTCAGCACATCAAATACCTTTTGGCTGCAGTAGTTTTTCTTGACCTGTAGTTCTGCCAGCCAGCTTGAGTTGCTTATGTCTCCAGTGTGCTATAGAGTCTTTTCGCTTTGATTTCTCAGTAGTGTCTTTTTCTTCCCCTTCCTTTCCTAGAGTTCAAATGGTGTTTTAACCGACTTTCTGAGTTTCTACACATTACCTTCGACGGTCATGCACCATCCCGTTCACAAAAGCCTCAAAGCAGCCTACTCCTTCTACAATGTTCATACGGAAACCCCTCTCTTGGATCTCATGAACGATGCACTCATTATAGCAAAGCTGGTAAGTAGCCCTGGCATCGTCGGGTCACTTGGGCTGCTGCCTCTCCCAAGTCTTCCATGGCCAGGAGCGCTGGGAGAACACAACTCCTGGTGTGACACACCTCTTGGCACTGAAGAGAACAGGGCAGCCTCTGCTTATGGGCTTGAACTCCCAGGAGGCCTTTGGGTTGTATGAAACAGCTCTCAGACAGAATCATAGAATTGTAGCGTTGGGACTCCCAAAGGTCATCTAGTCCAACCCCCTGCAATGGCGGAATCTCGGCAAAAGCATCCATGGCAGATGGCCACCCAAGACTCTGCTTTAAGACCTCCAAGGAAGGAGAGTCCACCACCTTCTGAGGGACATGGGATTAACAATACACCCACATATTCCAAGTCTATTATTTTCTGAGAGAGACCTCTTTTTTGCCGGCATGGTGCTGCTGCTGCTGCTACTGCTGCTATTTCTGGATGAAGAAACAACTAAATGTAAAATTGCAGCTTTCCTTCTCCCCGTTTTGTATCATTGTCTTGATCCAAACTTAAGACACAGCAACAGTGGCTCATTGCAGGGCTCTGGAGAGAGAAGACCTCTTACCCTATTACAGTGGTACCTCGGGTTACATACACTTCAGGTTACAGACTCCGCTAACCCAGAAATAGTACCTCAGGTTAAGAACTTTGCTTCAGGATGAGAACAGAAATCGTGCTCCGGCAGCAGGAGGCCCCATTAGCTAAAGTGGTGCTTCAGGTTAAGAACAGTTTCAGGTTAAGAACGGACCTCCAGAACGAATTAAGTTCTTAACCCGAGGTACCACTGTACCTTCCAATGAGCCCATGGGATGGTATTCGACACATTGATCCCGTCGGCACAAAGACTTGAGGCTGTGCAACAGAACTTCCCTGTTTTCTCACATTATCTGTTTTGTCAATACTCAATTGAAAACCTCAAGAATTTATTTATTTTTTTAAAAAGAGAGAGCCCTAAATGAAATATAAACTAATGATAAAGTAACACTTTCCATCAGTAGATGTCATTTTATTTCCGGTTAAAGTAAATCCAGCTCTTGGTCTCTCTCAGTTGTTTTTTTATACCCCCTGCCATCATTAAAAGTCTCGACGTATTGGTCTGATTTCAATTTTCATGAACAATAGATTGGCTTGCCAAGCGTGCTTCAGGTTTGTCCAGAACAACTTTGTATTGTACAAACTACAGGTCAGAAGCTAGCAAACGTTAAAAAAAACAAACCCTTTGCCATTTGTCACATGTAAGCTGGTTCCTCCTGTTTGTCAGGGGTGAGGATTCTGCAAACTGGACTCCTTTGGCACAGAACCTTGAATGTTGCCTGTGGTGCATT
Source organism: Podarcis cretensis (assembly GCF_951804945.1). Classification (NCBI taxonomy): domain Eukaryota; kingdom Metazoa; phylum Chordata; class Lepidosauria; order Squamata; family Lacertidae; genus Podarcis; species Podarcis cretensis. The sequence goes on from NC_137181.1 coordinate 26,085,459, forward strand.
GAGTCAAAGCGAGTTTGGGTATCAGTTCAATTCCACTTGCCCACCACTTGGAAGTTTTTGCATGCTTCAACATACATGTGACTAGCAACAGAATTGGGGAGCTCATCCCCAGACATGCCAGCAGGGGGGTTGCAAAAAATGGAGGGGTGACTATACCTACTGTTCAGGATGTGTACCAAATGATGGGATCACATTCTAAGCACAGCACGCTTTTACAGGTAACATCGATGCAAACGCTACTAGAAAAAAAATCATTATTTTTTTTCTCATATTGCCAGAAAGGATTTGATGTCTTCAATGCACTAGACTTGATGGAAAACAAAACATTCCTTGAAAAACTGAAGTTTGGTATCGGAGACGGCAACTTGCAGTATTACTTGTATAACTGGAGATGTCCTGGCATGGACTCTGAAAAGGTAACACATTTCACAGAAGCTCAGTTGTCTATAGTGATTTGAATTACCCAGATGCCCTGTGACTTTGCTCTTTCTTGTACCTTGTGGCAGGAGAGGCTAACCTGTGGCTCACCAGATGTCACTATACTTCATGTAAAATCACCCCTAACCATTGGCCATGCTGGCTGGGGCTGATGGGAGTTAAGAGTCCAGCAACATCTGGAGGGCCAGAAGTTAGCAACAGGTGTGTCTGACAAAGCCCGTTCCAGCGCTAAGTCATAAAACGGGTGGGGAACTGGATCCGTCCAGTGGGTCCCTATCTCTCACTCCCCATGGACTGCCTCCCTGTTACTCACCTGATGTCAGCTGATTGACACCTGCGTTCAAAGAGGATCACTTGAACCACTGATCAGCTGGAGTGCATTTGCAGCTACCTCCTTTAAGGGCCAGCTCCCAGTGCCAATCACCTGATGCCTTTAAAGGGGCATACTCCATCAGTACAAATCAGTTTGTATTGAAACCCAAGGGAGAACTCCCCAGGGGTTTCCACTTGCAAAGGAACCAATAGGAGCTCCCGGTGTGGAGGGCAGGCAATGATGGTTTCTGAAGAACTGTCTCCTAGGCCAACTTGGCACCTGTGCTGGGCCTAATGAAGCCAATGGGCTGGAGATTTCCTTACCAATGTTTTCGTTACCCTTACCTGCACTAACAAACCCGTTGTTGTCTTTCTAGGTCGGTCTTGTATTACAATAATGAGGAAGGACACTTGTATTTATAGTTCTCGGACGTAATCATCTGGGCTGATGGAAGCTCTTGGATCGGCACTGTTCAAGAGGAGAGAAGCACAAAGGCTGGTGAACTTTAAAATAATCCTTTGAACCTTGGGGCCACGCGGAGGGGAAGTGACGAGATCCATGCCTGACCAATCCTTCACACCTTCAGCTCAGCTCGGACCAGAGAGAGGAAAAGCTCATGAACCTTTTACTGTTTTGTCGATGAAACGAAATAAAAGCACATTTCTTTTAATTTCCAACGCTTAGCTCGCATCTTGATGGAAAAGGGTTCTCTCTTTTTTCCCCTTCCCTTCCCCTGCGTAAAAGACTGTTTTTTGTACAACCAACTCGATTGCAGTGGTGGAATAGAGTACAAATTCTTTACTGTTAATGTGACTGAACTGCTGCATTTCTATTTATTAAGTGGTAGTGTACATTTATCAATGTAACAAAATGAAGGAGCCGATTTTGAGTGTTTCTGCTTATTTTCCATCACGTGGATGTCATCGTCGGAAGGAGGAAATCCTTGGGGAGTATTATGACTGTCTGTTAGGAAACATGGAAAACCTTGGATGTATTTTGTAACTGTGGAGTGGTACGGGAAATGCGCTGGTCTTGACTAGTGCATTTGTTTCTCCATAAGCAATGCTGCCAAATCAATAAAATAAAAAAAATTACAGATTTGTACTTCGATCTTCAGTAGATCACTGACTTGACTTCAAGAGTATTGCACTGTTTAGTGCGTGTGTTTATATGTTGCCTGAATTATATATTACTCTATTAATCTTGCAGCTATGAAGAAGGAAAACCTTTCGGGGGTTTCTTTCGGTGGCAGAGTTATGAGCAGCCTGTACATAAAAAACTTAAGAATTTTAGTACTGTTATCAAGATGTTACGACTGAATGTGTTCAAGGCTTTTGCAAAATTGCACATATTCCTTTTGTCTACTTACTGTTTTTTTAAAAGGGGGGATGTCCATTTTAAACAAAAAGTATGTTTGTGTAAATAAGTAAAATTTGCTTATAGTAGCAGTAGTATATCCTGGATTTTGGAGCAAAGGATTTCACTGTCCCTTGTGCTTATTATAAGCAAATGTTCAGAACCCTGCGAGTACCGTTTTTTGGTTGTTACCAGCCTTAACTAATATGCCATAATGTGTCTCTTTCTTTCTTTCTCCCACCCACCCACCCTTGTTCTTTAATTCTAATAATGGCAACCAGCCTAAAAAAAAAAGCAAAGGCCATGCACAAACATTGCTTGCTTGAAACGAAGGTATTTCCCAAGCTAGACGCACCCCAGATTGATTTCTCAGTGAGTTGGTATAGGTTGAACGGCTCTTGTAAATGAGTCCACGCTTCTCTAAGCTTTCAATTTGATGCACCATGATTCAATCAAAGGTGAAGATGTTCAGTAGTGATCTGGATAAGTTCACATGATGGTTAAACAAGTGTGTGTGAGAGAAAGAACATTAAAGTAGCACTGAATAGCTGAAATTAGTGTGGAAGTATGAGTGAGGAAAGCCTCAGAACTACGCAAGACTTCATAAGATTAATTATAACCCTTCATTTTTCTCCTTCACTAGACAACTGAGAACAATCTTCCCAATTATTATCCAATAAATTGCTGGAGCCAAGCAGGTCTGGTCAGTGCTTGGATGGGTGACCACCAGAGAACCACCTAGGTTTCCATGGCAGAAGAAAGGCAGAATAGAAATGTAATAAAATTACAACAAATTAAATATTTGTGCTGGAAAGGTAAGAAAGCAAAGCACAGTTGGTGTAGACATGTGGTGATTTTACCTTTCCATAACCCTTTAAGCACAGACTACTGCAAGCACAAAGTTTTGCACCTGACTAAATAGGTAATAATTTAACTACACATCCTATATCTGGTTCTTGCTGCTGCTGCTGCCTCCTTACTGTCCCTACAACTTGCCTGTTTTCAGTATTAATATATTAATAGCAGCTGATTGAAACAAGTTTCCTCTGAGCAGCCATTTTAAGTTGCACCCCCATTTTAGCTGTTATGGGGCATTTTTAGTTTTTAGATTCAATAGCATGCTGTTAAACTGAACGTGGCAAGGCTGTAGCCTCTGTTTAGGAAATCTGCATTGTGGGATCTGCAAGAACAATTGCGACCTGCATCCCAAAATCAAAATCTGAAGTGCTTTTCTTCTTGCAGAAATTTGGGCTGATTGACATGCTAAAGAAAATACTCCTCTATTAAAGGCCAAATGCATCTGGGGTCAGTTCTGCATGCATTATTTGACCAAATGCAAGTGTCCAAAGGATAACATTGTGCTATCAAATTTGCAGATGTTTTGTGATTCCGGCATCTTAAAGAGATTACTAGCTATTGAATCTATCAGCACAGATGGATGTTTGAATAAACGTTATCACTTCCATACTATTTTGTTTTGAATTACATTTAATCCAGAAAAAGGCTTTGTTCCAAGCACTTTTAGATTTTATATAATGACATGTGTCCAGTACCAAGCTATTAGCTTGAATATCTTGCCACAAATATGAATTTTGTAATGTTGGTATATTTTCTTAACTGCAAGCCTAGTTAATATTACATAGCTTTTACTGGCTTCTTACACACACACACACACACGCAGGCAAATAAGAAATGTGGGAACAAGCCAATATAATTGATTACTTTGAAATGCGCTTTTTAGTCTTGGGAAGCTTCCTTCGCTTGTTTGGATTGGGTACTATTTTTTTAACCTTGAGTGCTTGCAGAGCTGTAGCAGGAGAGGCAATCCTGCTGCAATCTGCTCTTTTCCGCTTGTGGTTGGGAGAGCGCTCTTCCGGGTCTGACTCTGTGCACTCGCCCGCCTGCAAGTTCGCCGGAGGAGCATCTTCAGTGGCCAGCAAACGTTCTGTCCCGTGCTGAATCCAGGGCACATCCAAATGTGGTATTCGCGGGATAATGGTTTTGGCTACCTCTGCAAAAGCATCGGTGTCCTTTTTAAATCCCAGGGCTAGGACGGACGTTAACCCGAGGAGCGGTGCGAGGCTTTCACTGAGACGTGGAACCTGGCCGGCTGGAGTGTCCCGGCTTGCGCAGAGCAGAATAAGGTGAGATGTTAGCATAGCAGGTTTGGCAGACTTGCAAACAAGCACCAGAAGCAGCTCATTTTTTTCCAGCGCTCTTGTTACTTCATTGATCCCGATAGCGAGTTGCTTTCTGATTTGCAAGTTTGTCCACCCATGTCCTTTAGCATCTCCAGGGCAATTCTCGTCTTGAAGTCTGTTGGTCTGGCCATCGCCTTGTTCTTTCTCCTGCTTCTTTCCAGAAGAGGGTTTCGTCCTTCTCCGAGTCTCTACCTTTTCTAATCCAGTCTGTTTCATAACATCTCCTAGGGCTTCCAGTATGTAGTGCATGTCCGCTCCATCCACAGGGCTCCACTGCAGAGTATACGGGTTGCTCAAAGATGTCTTTACAGGCATTTGCTTCGATTTACGGGCTGACGATCCCTTTGCTGCCTGAAGGGACATCTTTGATGCTCTTGGTATGGTTTGCCAACCTGAGCTGTGAATGAAAAAGCAGCAAAAAATTCTGCAAACTAAACCAGAGATATACACAACATCTATTGGCATGCATCCCCCATCCCAACACATTATTGCTTCTTTAATATATATTTTTCTAACATATTTGGCACTGCTAGGTTCTTAACTTCTACCTAGCCTTGAAACTGCAAAATAAACTGTTCATTTGCACAAAGCATGGTTGCTTATATCCAGCGCTACATGCTTAGCCATACAAAAAGGGGAGTCTGCAAAAATTTGCAACGAGGATCTGAAAGTTGTAAGCGACAAATGTGTTTCCATTTGATGCTGAAATATTTTGGAATTATATTTTGGAAATAATGCACGATATACTAGAACAATGAAAAGTCTAGGAGGAAAAGCTAGTATCGTTTAGAAGGACATTTAAATCCTAAATTTTAAAAGAGTGTTCCTAAAGAAATCTCAGAAATGTGTCTTTCCACTGGGCTCTGATATGTGAATTCAGTTCGATTTCTGCATTTCGTGAGATCTCTGCATATAGGGTACAATCTCAGGAGGGGGTTCCCTGTACTAGCCCCATTCAAATGAATGAAAACAACAAAACACTACCCTGGACTCTGCCAACGATGTGCACTATCTAGTCAAGTTCAATATTTAAGCTTCCCTTGTCTCTCTCAAGAAGACATGTCACAACCCATCTGTATATCTAACTCCTGTCTCAATGCATCAGTTCAATGTCTCTCGATGTTAAACCATGTCTGTTCTATCATCAACTTTACTTATTTAAACCCTGCCTTTTTTTCCCCAGAAGCAGGACTTACAGCAGCTGATGAAAATAAAAACAAACATGGGTAAAACAGGAAGCTAAAAACATATAAAGGATAATAGATAAAAAGTAACGAGAATATCTAAACAGTAGATTTAGGAAGGCTGCTGTCGCTTGCACTTGAGATAGAGGCTGCAAGGCAAACTGTGGCTGCATGACTCCTACACTAAATAGAGGACTGCACTAGTTCAAGACAGTGGGCAGAACATTTAGTAGTTATCAGGGGTCAACAAACTTTTCCAGCAGGGGGCCGGTTCACTGTCCCTCAGACCTTGTGGGGGGCCGGACTATATGGGGGGGAGGGAGAATGAACGAATTCCTATGCCCCACAAATAACCCAGAGATGCATTTTAAATAAAAGGGCACATTTTACTCATGTAAAAACACGCTGAGTCCGCGGGCCGGATTTAAAGGCGATTGGGCCGGATCCAGCCCCCGGGCCTTAGTTTGCCTTAGTTTGCCCATGGATTAGTATCTACGATCGCTGGGTAATTTGCAATAGCTTATCAATAATTTCTGACTCCCAGTTTTTCAGCAGCAGAAACATAATGGCTTTTCCCACAGAAAATATGTTGCTGAACTGCAGAAAGCTAACCAGGAGTGGACTTTTTTATGCAAAAAGATCTTCGTTCGGATTTGGAACGGAAAACGGAAGTCTAGACTCAGAATACGGTGCCGCGCACCCTGCTCTTTATACCTGGCCCTGATAGGCAGATCTACCGACAGTGACATCTTGAGCATCCCTGCACTAAATCACTTCCGAGAATTTAAAATTCAAGGACTCCTTCGGGTTGCAGCTGAGATGAGCCTCTTTGAAAGCTTCCTTAAGCGCAAAAGGGAAAAAAGCACCTCTCTGCAAGTTGAACAACGAAGCCCAACCTTCCCTGTTAAAGAGACGCGCTCAATCCCGGCCTGCTCTCTCTTCTCCGGCAGCAAGAAGCATTCGGAAACGTTGCTACCACCTCTGGCCGCTGCACGTGTAGACTTGGCCATAACCCGCCCCATTCCCACGTGGCAACAACCCACCACTACAGCAGACAGCAGGACTCCTTCCGACCCTCGTGGGCGTCCGCTCTCAGGCTCCTCTCCGGCGGCCGAGCGCGCTGCGGTCCCGGCTTCCTTCCCGCGGCCTCCAAAACCTTCCTGAGTGCGCGGAGGGAAGCGGAAGAGCCCGGCTCGCCTGGCCCAGGACCGCCCTCCTTCCAGGCGGAGCTTGCGCCCGGAAAGCCAGGCACAAGGCAGGCGCGCAAGCCGCGGTTTGCCCCTGCGGCGGCCGCCAGAGGGCGCTGCGAGCACAGTCTTCGCGTAGGTTTCGTGCGAGCTGTGCTCGACGGGGCTTTACTCCGAGGATAAGGTCACGCCTTTCTGCCGTCCTAGTTCCTGGCTGAGCGTTCCCTCGGACTCCCCACAACCCAAGACATAGGGGAAGGGGGCCCTGGAACCCTCTAAGCCATGGGTAGGCAAACTAAGGCCCAGGGGCCGAATCCGGCCCAATCGCCTTCTAAATCCGGCCCGCGGACGGTCAGGGAATCCGCGTGTTTTTACATGAGTAGAATGTGTCCTTTTATTTAAAATGCATCTCTGGGGTATTTGTGGGGAATAGGAATTCGCTCACCCCCCCCCAAAAAAAAAAAATCAAAGTCAGGTACCCCACAAGGTCTGAGGGACAGTGGTCCGGCCCCCTGCTGAAAAAAACCCTGCTCTAAGCTGACCCCTGCTCTAAGCCTTGCTGGAGTCTAGCTCCCATCAGCCCCAGCAAGCATCGTCAGAGACTATGGGGCTGGAGTCATAGAATAATTGTAGAGTTGGGACCCGGAGGATCATTTAGTAGTCCAACCCCCCTGCGGTGCAAGAATATGCAGCTGTCCCATACAGGGATTGAGCTTGCAACTGTGGCGTTATCAGCTCTAACCAAGTCCAGCAACAGCTGGCAAGGCATAGAATTCCCATCACTGCATAATATCAACCAAGAAACCTTCCCACCTTTTCCCTCCAGCTGGCAGAGGTTCCTGTGCTACAGAGAGAGAGAGAGAGAGAGAGAGAGAGAGAGAGAGTACAGTCATACCTCGGGTTGAAGTAGCTTCTGGTTGAGCGTTTTCAAGTTACGCTCCACGGCGACCTGGAAGTAACAGAACATGTTACTTCCAGGTTTTGCCGCTCGCGCATGCGCACTCAAAATGACGTCATGCGTGGAAGCGCCGAATCGCAGGCGCGAGTTGCGTTCAATTCAGGATGTGAACGGGGCTCCGGAAAGGATCCCATTCGTATCCAGAGGTACCACTGTATATATAAATGCAGATCTGGGTAGTTCAACAGGTACAGCTTTCTCCTTTGGTAAGCAAATTGAAAATACTGTAGTGGAATATCTGCTTGCTATTCTGCTGTTAGAGACAAAGGACAGGAGTCCTACTGAAGGAGAGAAGTAACAGTTCTTAGATTGCTATTAAATAAAACCCAGCAGCATACAAACTTGTTGCAGCAGTCTAAGAGGGCCACCAAGTCCTTATTCAAAAACAGGAAATGGGTCTTATAACACTTTAAAGCATGGACAGCTGCCCCCCCATCAAGTAAAACAATAGAAATACTCTTAACTAACTGACCGATCACATTGGTTCTTCCCCCTCTAACAAAAATCCTCCCCCCCCCCCACAAAAATCCTGGCTACACCCATGGTTTAAAGGCTGACAGCTGTATGGTGGCATAAGCCCTATTTCATCTGCCGAATGACTGAATGAATAAAGTTGAATGAACTTTATTGTTTAAAGCCTATAAATACAACAAAAAGTCACTTTGAGATAGTCTGAACAGACGTGTGTGTGTGCGCACACACACACCAAAAACAAAACTGTTGCTACCCCACATAAATCACATATTAAAGGTAAAGGTAAAGGTACCCCTGCCCGTACGGGCCAGTCTTGACAGACTCTGGGGTTGTGCGCCCATCTCACTTAAGAGGCCAGGGGCCAGCGCTGTCCGGAGACACTTCCGGGTCACGTGGCCAGCGTGACATCGCTGCTCTGGCCAGAGCCAGAGCCAGAGCCGCACACGGAAATGCCGTTTACCTTCCCGCTGGTAAGCGGTCCCTATTTATCTACTTGCACCCGGAGGTGCTTTCGAACTGCTAGGTTGGCAGGCGCTGGGACCGAGCAGCGGGAGCGCACCCCGCCGCAGGGATTCGAACCGCCGACCTTTTGATCGGCAAGCCCTAGGCGCTGAGGCTTTAACCCACAGCGCCACCTGCGTCCCTACTAAACCACATATTACCATCCTACAATAAACTTTAAAATACATTTAACATTGCTAACTTAATGATTTAATGTGTGGCACGACCAAGTGGGGGTGGGGAGAGAGCTCCTCTTCAAACCTGTACAATCTGTTAGCACAATGACACCCATTTAGCAGGTATAGGCAAACGTGGTCCTCCAGATGTTTTGGGACTACAACTCCCATCATCCCTAACCACTGGTCCTGCTAGCTAGGGATGATGGGAGTTGTAGTCCCAAAACATCTGGAGTTTGCCTATGCCTGCCCATTTAGGATCAATGATGTAATGCAAGTGTGCATGACGCATCAGCCCTAATGGGCAAGAACGAACTAGCACTGCATGAAATAAACACTAGGTGGCACTAAACGAGCGATACGTACAATGGGTTGCAATCATTCTCGCTTCAGTGCATTCCAAGGGCACGGCGGAAATTCAATGTACTGTATTCCTGTGCAAAACCTTTGTTGGCTGACATACAACATAGAAATAAACTGTAATATAATATTCAGAAGGAAGCAATACATTCCAGTGACCAAAGTCTTTTCTTCCAGTTTGCTTTGTTCCCATTTTAAACTGCAAATGCAAGAGGCCTGCTTTAAATTGCATTGGGGGGGGGGGGAAGGTTTGACACAGAGAAAGGCAAGGATTAGTGTTGGACTGCTGCAACAAGTTTGTTTATTTTTAAAAAAGTTTTGGTGTAAGGTGAAGTTTGAGACATTAAGCGAAGAGATCCCTTGCACATTGGCAGAGTAAAGCTTCCTTGGATTTGGGAGGTCACAGGGCGCTGGGAAACAAATGAGGTAATTTGCATCAGGTGATGATGACATACCTCTTTCCGCTCTGGTGTACAGAGCAAAGTTAAATTGCAACTTGAAATGCATCAGGGGGGAGCAACCCTGCTGTGTTTTAAATTGCCAATATGCATATAGACTAAATTTCCAATATGCCTATGAACCCCACCCTCAAAATACTGACAAGTTTCGTTGGCAGCCAATGAGTCGCTGACTAACAATTCCATTCTGTTTTCTTGCCTCTCCTTGCTGTTAGATTTTGCCCACATCAACACCATACATATAAAGCACTATTATTATTATTATTATTATTATTATTATTATTATTGCTTTATTGGTTTAACAAAACAGAAAAGAAAATCAAACTATATATAGCAATTAAAAAAAAAATTGCTTACGTACCCAAAAGAAAGACACAGAATTAATTGCATCCTTTACTAATTCTAATGTGATTTCCGGTCCCCTCCATTGTGGTTCCTAAGTTCCCTTTCACTGCACACTTAATTTTATCTCTCCTAGATTCTCTATCATTTTGTTCTGTAACAGTCTCCTGTTTTCAAGCAGAAACGCAATCCAAGCCTGCCAATGAATTGATAATATTACAATGTTCTTTTAAGTAATCTCTGTAAATATTCCACTCTCTGTTGAATATTTGATCTGTATGGTCTCGGAAGCTCGCTGTTAATCTTGCTAGTTCAGCATAGTCTAACATTTTACTTTGACAATCTAACTTTGTGGGCGCAGAGTCCCCTTTCCATTTTTAGCAATAACGATCCTAGCTGCTACTACCGTGTATATAAATATTTTCCTTAATCTTTTTGGGATTTCATTATTCATTATGCTTAGTAGGAAGGCTTCAGGCTTCTTTGGGAAGGTACATTCAAACATTTTTTAAAATTTCATTGTAAATTGTTTCCCAGAAATCCTTGATTTTCTTACAGTTCCACCACATGTGGATCATGGTGCCTTCTGCCTCCCCTCATCTCCAACAGATGTTTGATCTAGTTTTACACATTTTGGCAAATTTTACAGGTGTTAAATACCATCTGTAGAGCATCTTCATGCAGTTCTCCTTCAAGTCATAGCATGCTGTGAACTTGAGGTCCTCCCTCCACAGCCTCTCCCATGATTCCATCTGGATGTTGTAGCCAAAGTTTCCAGCCCACTGCGCCATAACACATTTCACTTCCTCCTCCTTGACCTCCCAGTCAAGAAGGAGCTTATACATATTAGAGAGCGTTTTCTTATTTGTGTTTATTAAGTCTTTTTCTAATTTTGAAGGTTTCATGGAGAGTCCTTTCTGTTTATCCTTTTGAAATGTTTAATTTATCTGAAAAGCACTATCAACCACTTTTAAAAATCATGGTTTGTTATTATTACTATTTAGTAAATCTGTATACTACCCTTCATCCATAGAGCTCAGGACAGTTTTCCTAAAGTATCCTGGGATTTGAAAGTTTGCAAAGGGTGCTGAGAGTTGTTAGGAGACCATTATTCCCCTCACAGTGCTGTTTAACAATCAGTTCTTTTTCTTACCAGGGAACTCTGGGAATTGCAGCTCTGTGAGGGAAATAGGGAACTCCTAACAACTCTCAGCAGTTGTAATGTTGTTTTTATTTATATCCTGGTTTTTAAACCAACAAGGCTTATAAACATATGCAATAAAACGAACCATAGACTAAAATGTACAATATGACAGACGGCGGAACAATAAATCAGCAATAAACAAAAGGCAGCTGAAAAATAAGTCAACCTAATTGGAAGACAATAATAACATGGGGAAATAAAAAAATTCTTAAGCAACCACCTTGAAGCTATTAAAAAGGGGATCCAGTGGCTTTCTGCAGGGAGAGTATTCCGCAGGCATGCTACTGAGGAGAGCTGCAGTCTAACAAAATCTGGAGGAGACCAGTTCCCCAATCCCCATCGTCAGAATCAATGGTACACTGCAACATTTTGTTGCAGGTCGTACTTGAAGATCAGCCCATTGCGAGCGGGTCTGCAGCTCACAGCGTTCGGCGCTCGCAAGCGCTGCTCACCACTGCCCCCTAGCGACTCGACGGGCTGCTGCCGCAAAGCCCAGCCGCCAATCACCAAAGCGCGCTGCCTCTCCGCAGCTGGTCTGGTTTCCAAGGCAGCGAGGCGGCAGCAGTAGCATCACCTACTTGGCTCACTTTTCGGGAGCTCGCGCCTCTGGTGCGACGTCACAGTGCCTTCTTGTCCAATGGGGACGCTTGGGCCGACGGCATTATAAATAAGGGCTGCGAGAGGGAGCAGCGGCTTCATTCCGGACGGGGGCGGGGCTTTGCTGAGAGCGCAGGAGCCGTCGCAGGTCGTGCAGCATGACTCTGGAGGTAAGGGAACCTCGGGGGAAGGAGCGGGGCGGGGGGAAGCCCGGCGGCGCCTGAAGCAGCGGCGTGAGCGCAGCTTCTGGAGAAGGTGGGCTCGCCTGGCGCCTCACCCGAGGGACCTGGACTGCGCCGAGAGTGGAGGGCTGCTGGTCCTGAGGTTTTGCAGCAGTATCCGGCGAGTGACCTCCTGTGCTGTGCAGGATCGGCTGCTGGGTTCGATCCAATCCAGCGAAGCTATTCTTAAGCAAACCCTATGCCTGCACCGTGCAATCCTATACCTGGAAGGATTGAGCCTCATTGAACTCAATAGAACTTATTTTTGAACAGACGTGTATAGAATTGCTGTGTAATACACTCTTTTAAAAAAGTACAGAGGAGTGCGTGACTTGGGTTTCCCTATTTGACTATTTCCTACACCTTTTGGTTGGAAGGGAATTCCCCCCCCCCCAGCTGTTTGGCTCAGGGGTCAGCACTGCGGTGATCAACTGGACCCCGCCCCCCACAAGTCACTATAACATTGCACCTCATGTCGAAGTAAATAGGTGCGGAATTGAGGACTTAAAACTTTAGAACCTGGACAGTTATAGCCGTGCATTTGCAGCTCCTCCAGCTAGTACAGTGGTACCTCAGGTTACAAATGCTTCAGGTTACAGATGCTTCAAGTTACAGACTCTGCTAACCCAGAAATAGTACCTCGGGTTAAGAACTTTGCTTCAGGATGAGAACAGAAATCGCGCAGTGGCAGCAGGAAGCCCCATTAGCTAAAGTGGTACCTCATGTTAACAGTTTCAGGTTAAGAACAGATCTCCAGAATGAATGAAGTTCTTAACCCAAGGTACTACTGTACTGATTCATGAAGTATAATGTGATGAAATGAGTCCCTCCACCCCCACTCGACCACACAAATGGGAGTTGCAATCCATTTAGTGTTGAAACTGTAAACTTGGGCAAGTTTCCGTGCACAGTTGCAGAAGATCTGTGTAATTGCTTGGGGACAAGGCAGGGACCTACCTGCCTGATGGACTGGTTTGGGGTTTCAGCTTTTCGTTCATGTGCTAGCTAGTCTCCACTCCAAGTTAAGTGTGACTGCACAAACACTTACGGCTTCCTCTATCGGAGCATTTATGGCCGGGGAGCAGCAAAGTTTGAGGATTGCAACACTCCACTTGCATGCTAGGATCGGAAGCCGCAGCCTCTTCTCTTTCTGATATGCAGACCTCAGCTCTTTCCTACTTATTCTGCTGGGCCAGCATTAACATCATGCAGAGAAAGGCTAGGATGAGCTAAAGTGATGCAGCTGGTGAAGGCAGATTCAGCAGCATCATAATCCCTCCCCCAGAAGTACTCAAACTCTGCACACAGCAGCTCTGCTTAACTGCCTGGATTTTGGCTGAATCTTTCGCAAGGGGGATTTGATTTGAGGACTACAGATGATTGTTGTGTAACATGCAGTCTTTGTGACTCTCTGCACACATGCAAGCCACAGCCGCCCGCTCCAATTTAAATGAATGACTGCTAGCTTGTTTCTTATAATGCCATCTAGATGTAGAAATGTAATAAAGCAACAGAGCAATTTAGAATTAAAAACACGACTGTATTCAAACGTGATTAGCATCCAGTTAGAATACAATAGTTTTTCCACATCAGTTGCGACTGTAAATAGATTTAAAGATTTTTTTTGTTTCTTTAATAATATTTGTATGCCACCTTTGTGATTTAATGGGGTTCCCCCCCCATAAATGTATTTTCCCCAAAGTGCATGGCCATGTAGGGGCTTTCTTCTCGGTTTTGGCATTCCAGAAAGGATGCTACAGCATGCAGACAGTCAATCGCAACCTATTTTATACATTTATTTAGGCAATTCTATATTGTGCAATCAAGCTATGCCTTCTGGGTGAGCTGTAATACGCTATTTGCAAAAGAGCTCACAAGGTGATTACAGAATATTTAGGGATAACTAATGAGATTACATATTTGTGGGGAAAAAATTAATGTTTCAGTGCCCCTGTAACAATACAGATCTTCTTTCTCCTATTCAGAGTAAGTGCATAAGTGACTTTACGCAAACAATCCTGAATATAGTTTATCAGATAATTTCAAAGCACCCCCACTAAGAAGTATGAGATTTTATATTCTTAGCTAGAGGGGGGATTTACTGGGATTTTTACAAAGCCATTGCCACCCTGGTTGGTATCCTTTAAAAAGCACAGGTAGGTCTGCATGCTGAAAAGGACGTCAGGGTTACATTGCACAATAGCAATCCCCCCCCCCCCCATGCTATTGCCCCTGGCAGACCACTTTTGAGTTGACAGTGCAGTCCTATGAGTAGTGCAGTCCCAGTAATCAATGGGGCTTACTCCTAAGTATACAGTATAGCATTGCAGCCAAAGGGTACTTTTAAAAGCATTGATTTAGGCCAGTGGTTCTAAAACTTTTCCCCTCTAGGCCACAGTTTCAGAATAAAAAAAAAATGATAAGAAAAGAAACTGGAAAAGAAATACATTGGAAAACAAAAAGAAGCACTCCGAGCAGTGCTTGATTTTGAAAATATACCCATATTCTGCAAATAAGAAAAAAATATTTTGATACTATATTATCTTATACTATACTACACTGAAATTTTAAAATGTTTCTTTGATTGTCCTTTAATCTTCCCACCACACTTGACATCTCCTCTTGTAACACCAGTATGGGACCCCGTGCCTTGTTAAGGCCACTGATTTAGGCTGTGTATAAATCATTGGGTTTAAAGTGCATTCTCTAGCCGCTGGAAAAATCACTAGAACTAATTTACGCCTCACAGGCCTACAACATGAAGCACTCTTTAAAAACTACAGTTCCAATGATTCTTTAGGGAGGGGAAATGTCTTTTAAATGTATGATGTGCATGCTGGGGGGTGGGCAGGCTGCTCAAAGTATATAAAAAAAAACTACTGGACTAACTTAAGCACTTAGGTATAAGTGTGTTTCTTTGGCTCCTTACTGTTGCTTGAAAAACAGCTCCTGGTGATCAAGTTTGTAATAATCCTATTGGCTATTCATATTCTCTGGAACTGGATAAAGGTAAAGGGACCCCTGACCATTAGGTCCAGTCGTGACCGACTCTGGGGTTGCGGCGTTCATCTCGCTGTATTGGCCGAGGGAGCCGGCGTACAGCTTCCGGGTCATGTGGCCAGCATGACTAAGCCGCTTCTGGCAAACCAGAGCTGGGCACAGAAACGCCGTTTACCTTCCAGCCAGAGCGGTACCTATTTATCTACTTGCACTTTGATGTGCTTTCGAACTGCTGGGTTGGCAGGAGCAGGGACCGAGCAATGGGAGCTCACCCCGTCGCGGGGATTCAAACTGCTGACCTTCTGATTGGCAAGTCCTAGGCTCTGTGGTTTCCCTCTGGAACTGGACAGTTCACCATAATTTTGTGGCAAGCTTTTTATGGCTAGGTGTAGTTAAATCTACTATTCTAATATTAATAGAAGCATGTGGGAAGAAAGAATAGTGAGAATTAATCAACAGAAGGGTGGGAAACGAACTCTGAATTTGTAACGGTATTTGTATCAGTGGGTCTAAAATAGGATAGCATGAATGAATGAATGGATACTATGGTTATACATAGTGGACACAGTAATGAATGGGTGCCCTGTTATAACTGCTCTGTAATGGAACACAGTAGCTCATTGTTTAATTTCAGTGAGGTTTATAGTTGTTTCATCTAATGAATGTTTGTTGGGGGGAGAGGTTATGGGAATTTAAGAGTTGACAACTGCATCTTTGTGAGCCAAGGATGAGTTGATTAAGAGTCCGGATTTTAGTGCTGGCTTTCTGCCTATTTGGAAAGTTTCATACTGAATTATTTGTTTCTTTGCAGTACAGTGTTTTACTTTCTGATAGGAGAGACAGGTTCCTTATGACACCTTTGTTAAAATAGTCACGATGCTTAACCTGACCTTTATTTCTCATAACAGACATTAGAGCACTTGTGAGGAAAGAGCCCGATTGATTTGCCACAGGCTGGCATGCAGTTCTGGCAGGATCATTGTGTCATGAGCTTTGTGCAAAATACGCATCCTACTGCTCATGCATATAACTGCAGGTCTGCCTGGAGATTTCACAGTGCTAATCAAATAAATAACTTAGCAATGTAGCCATCGGGGCATAGGTAATGCATGTCAGTTGTTGGCAAAGAAGGGTCAATACAAGAGCTGTTCTACGTATAGTGGAGCAGTATCTCCTTTCCTGCATCACTGTAATGCGTCTCTTGTGACTTAGAATCATAGCAAAGGCAGATGAGAGAATTATTGACACTGATTCAAGGTTACCCTGAAGTAGCAGAATAAAAAGATGCTGGGCATGTCTTGCTTTTTGTAAAATTAGCTCTGCTCTAAAGGGGAAAGGAGATTGCTAAACCATGTGGACTCTAGACTAGCATCTTTATTTTTAAGGGGTTTTTGTGTGGGAAATGTGGCCAATGTGTTATATAAATGAATATGTAAAACTAGTCAAGTTCTTCATTTAGAATTCTTGAAACATGATCTGTGATTCTTGGAGACTGACAAAGAGAACTGAAAAACAGCCTTTCCAGTCCCATACGTTTCTCTTTTTAAAAACATCATTGTCTGTAGTAGGAGCCAATTCACAAAAATGTATACTCGCTCTATCCTTGAGTTACTAGATTCACTTATTCAGAGCTTCCTGCTCTTGGGAGCTGTCATTAGTGCAAATATCAAAGCCACACACCTGGTCTTGAGAGGATTAGGGTGGAAGAAGTTGTTTGCAGCCAAAAACCATTCTCTCCCACCACCCATGGGAAGGAAACCTTTTTCTATAAAAAATAATATTGAACTTGGGATAACTGTCTTTTTTCAGCTCAAAGACAAAGGAACTTGGGTTGTTGATTGCGTGCAATATGTGGTTCCATCACTAGTGTGGTTATATGACAATGCAAGCTAACTGAGCATGCCCTTTATGGAGAAACAGGGGAGCAGAACTTTATCTGAACTTATCTGTGTTTCACATGTAATGTAGTTCTGACCTCAGTGTAGTCGAAAATCAGGAGAGCTGACAGAATATTGAACAGATGGCAGCCATGAAGCCCAAAATGAGGC
The DNA here is from genome assembly GCF_951804945.1 of Podarcis cretensis. NCBI lineage: Eukaryota > Metazoa > Chordata > Lepidosauria > Squamata > Lacertidae > Podarcis > Podarcis cretensis. The sequence continues at coordinate 26,102,477 of NC_137181.1, forward strand.
CTTTTGGCAAGCTCATGGGTAGGCAAACTAAGGCCTGGGGGCCGGATCTGGCCCAATCGCCTTCTAAACCTGGCCCATGGACGGTCTGGGAATCAGCATGTTTTTGCATGAGTAGAATGTGTCCTTTTCTTTCAAATGTGTTTCTGGGTTATTTGTGGGGCCTGCCTGGTGCTTTTACATGAGTAGAATGTGTGCTTTTATTTAAAATGCATCTCTGGGTTATTTGTGGGGCATAGGAATTCGTTCATCCCCCCCCCCCCGCAAAAAAAAAATAGTCCGGCCTCCCCACAAGGTGTGAGGGACAGTGGACCGGCCCCCTGCTGGAAAAGTTTGCTGACTCCTGGGCAAGCCGCTAGCCTCACCCTAGCCCACCTGACAGAAATCTTAGGATAAAATGAGCATAAACCTGCTTTGTGGTGGAACACTGTGATACTGATATGGAAATAATCAAACCCTATGCCTTTTACTGGAAAATAAACTTGGGTAGGTAATTCCAGTCTATAAACGTGCTTTAAAATCAGTGAGCCAAATTAGCCCCTTGCTGATCATTAAAGTGTTACAGAGAAATAAACCTGCATTAAGGCTGCCATTTTATACCGCCTTCCTGGGAGCAGGTCCATTGGGACTTTTGAACCAACGTGCATAGGACTGAGAAGTAAGTGGTTTTAAATATTGGTCCTATCGCAGACGAGCATATTCTGGCCTGGTAGTATAATGTGACGTTCTTGTAGCCATGTCAGACTGAAACCTTACTTCAAGTGAAACCTTATACCCAAGAATAGAAAAATACCAAGGCAAACAAAAAACAACCCAGCTTGCTGAGAGAGCTGATATTGAACAGAGCTGGAAAAATGCCCAGTGTCTTCAGTATCTGCATTGCAGCTTACACAGAGAAAGAGAGTGAGATTCAAGCGATGCTACAACTTGACTGCATGCAACTTGACTGGCTGCATGGGAAGCTTCTTAGCATAACTCGCTGGTAGAGCATTTGTCTTGTGTTTCAAAAGGTCTCAAGTTTGAACTGGCATGACCAGGTGGGGCTCAGAGAGACTCCTCCCTGAAGCATTGTAGCACCCTGCTTGTGGTTAACGCTTAGCTGGAATGAAATATTCAACGCAGCAATAGAGAAATTAAAATAATAATTTATTTGTCAGACAAATAAATATGAGGCACAGTGGTATATGGTTACCAAGCTCTGGCCTGGCCTCCTGCCATTCTGGCCAGCACTTATATTTCCTTAATCCAGCCCCCTTGCTCCTCCTGTGGCTGCCTCTGTCCAATCAGGCTGGTTGAAATTCCTATTGGCTGTTTGCTAGAACCAATCACAAAAGATACACCCATTTCCTCATGCCATTTTATGAGAAACAAAAAGCTATATATTCTTCTATCTATAAATGACAAATAAGTAGTAATATATCTTACATGTGTCTCAGCAAGGAACCTTAATTACCAGCTCACCTCGCCCTATTGCCCTCCAAAACAAATGGTTTAATCTCAAATTTTTATCTTAAACAGATGTCAAGGATCTTGAATTTACATCATCATTGAAAGATCTCCTTCTCTTGAAGGTCTTTTAAACAAAGGCCTGACAACCATATGTATGCTCTAATGATGTTTCCTGCTTGGCAGGGGGGCTGGGCTGGTGGCTGATGGCCCCTGTGATCTCTTCCAACTATATGAAATAAGAATCTAGCATAAGGATTTAACATTTCTTAGCTTCTAATTCCTTTGCATAATTACATTTAAGCCAATATATTTAATACATAACATAGATAGCTTTTTAGAAGAATAAACCTTTTCAAAGTAAGGAACAGTTTCCAGCCTCAAAAATAGAAAGAAAGAAAACCTATCTTCTCCAGCCAAGCCAGTTGCCTTTTTCACTGCTCTTGACCTTTCAACCTTAGGAAAATATGGCTCAAGTTTAATGGGAGGCACATGGTTTTATTTTACTATTTACCCACTCTTAATTATGTTTTTCTCTGCTTTTTTATCTTCTGTAATATGTAGGGTCAGTGTAACCTTGGCTGTCAGCCTGTAATTCCCTTTTTACGACTTTGAGAATTGTTTTCTGCTATAAATCAGGGGGCCCCCTTGTCCAGGAGAATAAACATCTTGCCAAGGTTCTTAGGCAGCTGGTCTTCTGCCTGGCATGAACATTTGAAAATCTTTAAGCTCATTTTAAAATACAGGCCCTGATCAAGCCTCAATAAAAATGCAGGCTATGATTAGATGCCTCAGCATCACACTCCTTGGAAGCAATATATGGCTGTTTTAAGTGAAATTCCTATTTATTTATTTTTGCCTCTCTTCAGGCCGACTTCAACACTGTGGCAGAAAAAGTAAAAAAACTAAAGACCAAACCAACTGATGATGAACTAAAAGAACTGTATGGACTCTACAAGCAGTCGACCGTGGGAAATATTAATATTGGTAACTTTGTACATGCCTACATGTTTATATATTCATTTCAAAGAAACTTTGCGTGGGTTTTTATTGAAACTTAGTTGTTGTCTTTTGGCAGAGTGTCCTGGGATGCTGGATTTGAAAGGCAAAGCAAAATGGGAAGCATGGAACCAGAAGAAAGGTGATGGATTTATTACAGCTCTTTATTATTCTGATTCAAAATAATGTCATGTGAAAATAACAAATAAGGCATAGTAATAAAGCTGATTTCCCCCCCTTTACAGGTATGTCAAAAGAAGATGCCATGAAGGCTTACATTTCTAAAGCAAATGAGATGATAGAGAAATATGGACTGTAGATTTTCTTTGGACAATTAGTTCAAAGGCAAGGGCACTACTCATTTTCAGACTGATGTGAACATCATTATTTGCAATAAACTTTTTTCTTCTTTGGACATGGCTTGTTTGGATCCTCTTTAAGCTAGTAATATTCATGGTTTTGGCAACTTAAATATTCACAGCAATCTTCTCCTTGCCCATGTCAATATAAAAGTTTGCACTCACGCTGTAGAAAAAAAATAATTCAACAACTTTGGGAACGGCAGTGATGTTAGGCTATTATAATACATCTGATTAGTTCTACTTACAGGAAATACTGGTAGCACTTCTGTTCCAACTAGTGACACCAGAGATGGGGAACCTGTAGTGCAACTCCCATCAGCCCTGCCAGTGCTGGCAGTGATAGGAGCTGTCTTGCACTGATGGACCATTTCAGATGGCATAAGGTTTTGAAATCATGTACTGTATTTACACCTACACACCCATTGCAAAAGAAACACAAAACCACACACAAACTTCTCAAATGTGATAAGTTGCTTCTGCTTGCATGCAATTTTCTTGCCCGAAAATCAATTTACCTATTAATTATCCGAAACACTTTCTTCTTTAAAAGAACAAAATATTCCAATTAACAGGCAAAAATTAATAAAGACTGATTGCAATCAAAACGTATTTGCAACTTATGACACAGCCCTTAAAATGTGAAGTTATCATCTCTGCTTCCGCAGATTTCATCACACCAGATTATCAACTGCTGTTACATCTTGAGATTTAGGAGGATATATTTGAGTTTTGGAGGAAGCATGTGGAGTCATACCCAGACAGGCCTCCATTGGCCTCATGTACATGACTGAACAATGTCTAATTAGAACAAGGATCAATTAAGGCCAAATGCCTTTATGCTACCTCATTTCACTGCAGCTTTAGAGTCTTAAATTTTTGGACATACATTTATTTTGCTGAGGAGGTTGCTGACTAATGATTCTGAACACGTAGCGGTGGGAGGGAACTAGAATGCTCTTTGAGTGTTCTGGGTGGGGTAAATTATTGAAGAAGGCTGCTGCTGATGGTGATATTTATCTGCCACCCATCTGGCTGGGTTATCCCAGCCCAGTGCCTTGGAACTTCTTGCCATGTAGGAAGTGGGACATGCCTGTAACTGTTTGGGATAAAATGGAAATGGTTAGCCTGGACCTCTGCCAGAGGAACAAAAAAATATCCAAAGGAACGACTGACCTAATTCCAGATAAATTGCAAGAGGTTCAAGTTTATGTAAGCCCTTCAGAAACAACATAGCAATACAAATATGCAACAAATTGCAGTGAGCTGTTCCCATCCTTCCAAGCTTGGATCTGAACTAAACTGCTATAACACCCTGCTTATTTCTTTGGCCACAGTGAACATTATTCTACAGTTCAGGAATCTCTTTAACTGAACGTGTTCTTACATCTACTGAACAAAGGATTCGATTGTCTCAACACTTGCTTTCCTCTCCAAGTTTAGTTTACAAGTTTGGAAAGAAATTGGATGTGACTTGCACAACAAATTCAATAGAGCCATTCAGGGACCTACTCTATATTCATGATAATGTGCCCATTTGATGCCTGGTTGGTCTTTTTCCTTGAAAAGGGTCTGGAAACTCCAGTTGCCAGTACAACATGATAGCCATGGGAATTGCTTTACTCAGTAATTGGATGCTGTTTCATTGTTACAAAACCATTAAACGTTTCAAAATTAAAAAAATTTGCCCTTTGCACAGGAAAGAAAATTGCAGTTCACTGTTTTTTTAAGAAGCTGAGAATTTTCCGGTGTAAAAGGTCTTCAAGTGAATGGACTTGCTGTTTATGGATTGTAAAAGGGGGGAGAACCCTAAAATAATTTTCTGCTTTCTAATAATATGTTTCTTCTGGCCTACCTAATGATATCTACCTAAATTACTGCAGTGAATTGTACTTCTAATCTGAGAAACACTTACCCACCTGCTATCGAACTGTCCATTTTGTCTCACCATGTGCAATATGAGGAGCTTTACTGCCACTTGAAAGCAGACAAATAAACCGTTGAATAACACTGGGCTTTCAGGGCAGATGAATCTTTTCCTTTCTTAAAAACAAAACAAAACACCAATTGATGCTTTCATTTAAAATAAAATTCACTGAGTCTTTCATAAGAGCCACTTCTATTTCAGATCTTTAATTTAGGTATTACCTGGTGTAATAATAGCAGTATTGATAATCTACATTAGCAGTTACATTCCCAGGCTGGGCAAAAATCCTCATCGGCCAGGGCCATGATGCCATCACCTTAAGGGCTGCAGTGAACATCAGCACCTGCAAAGAAAACTCTGGTAAATATACCATTGCTACTGCCTGGGAGAGGACGCAGGTGGCGCTGTGGGTTAAACCATAGAGCCTAGGACTTACCAATCAGAAGGTCGGCGGTTTGAATCCCTCTGACTGGGTGAGCTCCAGTTGCTCAGTCCCTGCTCCTGCCCACCTAGCAGTTTGAAAGCATGTCAATAGGTACGGTGTGTCCGTGCGAAGCTCTGGTTCGCCAGAAGTGGCTGTCATGCCGGCCACATGACCCGGAAGCTGTACGCCGGCTCCCTTGGCCAATAAAACGAGATGAGCACCGCGACCCCAGAGTCCGTCACAACTGGACCTAATGGTCCGGGGTCCCTTTACCTTTACTGCCTGGGAGAGAAGTTCATTAGTAGCGAGGTCGCATTTGTGAGTCTTTTTTTTTGATGGGTAGCAAGGCTGTGCAGCAGCAACTGGTCACACTGCTAGGGCCATTTGTGACTCAAGTTTTTCTGAATGTTTAAAGGCTCCCTTAAATATGCTTAAAGACTTCACCCCCCCCCAAATGAGGCTATTGGGAGTGTGATGTCATAACAGTACTGATAGCAGGAGATGGTATTCAGCAGGTAGGTCTCTCCTAGCCCAGTACAGCAATATTGCAACCCAACTACAAAAGCAACATAAATCTGACTCCACACCTTGCTTTTGAATATATATGTTTTCATTTCTATTTTGTTTCTCTCGTTCTCTTGAACGCTCAGAATTTAAAAGTCACTAATTTAGATTGCAAGTTCGGCATTCTACAATATCAGTTATGCTCTTTCTGGCTATCGCAAGCAGGTATTATATTCTAATGGAGTCACAAATACTCATCCAACTCGCTGGGCAAAACATCCTGATTTATAGGGACCGCTTACCAGCGGGAAGGTAAACGGCGTTTCCATGTGCGGCTCTGGCTCTGGCTCTGGCCAGAGCAGCGATGTCACGCTGGCCACGTGACCCGGAAGTGTCTCCGGACAGCGCTGGCCCCTGGCCTCTTAAGTGAGATGGGCGCACAACCCCAGAGTCTGTCAAGACTGGCCCGTAAGGGCAGGGGTACCTTTACCTTTACCTTTAAATGATGTCCACTGTTGCAGCTATGACCAACAGACATAACTTAGAAGTTCAGAAACTGCCAATACACACGTTTTTGTTTTTTAAAGTAGACAAAGAAGTCAAATGCAGAGGATAGTTTGAAAGAAAACAACTACATCTTTTAGACAAACTAAACATAGTATAAGATTCTGCTGAAACTCTGGTAAGGACAAAGGATTTCAAAGTACAGTTGCGACTGTTGTAGGCAACACTGCCATCTTGTGGACATTCCAGCTGCAACATGCCCTACAGTCTGACTGTGAGAGGTTGCTGTTCTCCTGCGTGCTTCACTTAAACCACATGTACCTTTGCTTAACTACGTGGAAATACAACAGGGAGGTGGAACTAACTGAACCATCCCTGCAGTGGTTGCTGGTGCTTATTGGGGCTGGTGGGGTGGAAGGCAGGGAGACCAACAGTAGGTGCAGCTGCTCCCTGACTGGTTGTAAAGTTGGCTGGTAGGTGGAGGCTAGTTGAGGGCAGACTGTGATGTGATATACTGAGGTTGATTCAACAAAAAAATACTGCATCAGGTCTGCTGGACCACCAGTGAACTTTAAACACCTAGGCATATTGCCAACTGATGGGTGCTGGAAATGCAGACAGATCTGAAACACCCCCTGTGGAAAGCCTTCCCCCACTCCCCGTAGATCCTTTTTCAAAGGAAGTACAAACCGGAATCAATTTGGATATAGTAGGTGTCAGTGCTACAATCCTATTAAAGTCACGTCTGTCATAAGGACAAAAAAGAGGCAAGGCAAGGCCACACCAGAAGCAAATGGAATAAACTTCCAGTACTGGAAATACAGATGTGGGAGACTGGATGCGAGACCATCTGCAGTTGGAAGACCCTGAGAAGATCTAATCCAAGAAACACAAGCTTCCAGATTTGGAGTGGGGTTGCTGGAACTATTGACAAGTCACATCTAAAATGAAGGAAGTTGGTGGGAGTGTAGAAACTGGAGATTTTCAGACTGATTTTCTGACTTGGTTTGTTTACTTTACCTCACATTTGACTAATTACCGATCAATTAGCCACAGTTTGATAAATACCTGAGAAGAACCTCCATAGCTCATTTGGTAGAGCAACTATTTTACATGCAGGAGGTCTCTGGTGTCTCCAGATAGGGCTGGGATTGGAAGGGACTGTTGTTTGAAATCCTGCCACACAATTCTAAACTAGTGTAGTACAAGTCAGCTTCCAATGTTTTTATGACTGACTGGCAGAAATATAACACTGTACAGCAGACCAGTGGGTCCATATTGTAGAAAAAGAGAAAACAAAAACCAGAATAGACTTAACACAACATACGAGAGCCAATTGTGAATGATCTGCCACCCTGCCTAGCTACACCCTAAGTCGAGCCATGTTTGGGGGTGGCAATGGCCCAACAAACAATGGGGTTTCCACATTGACACAATGATTATATATGTCAGTGTCAGGTAAGCTGGGTTCCAGAACTTCATTTCCTGAACAATTCAAAACACTGCAGGCTGTACAGAAACAAGATGTTATTTAAGCAGTGGGGTCTCAGTCGGAATGAACTCACTAGAGTTTGTATGAATCTTCCAGTGTGACATGATGGTTAAGAGTATTGCATTATGACCTGGAAGACCACCAGGGTCCAATTCCCCACCCAGCCATGAAGCTCACTGGGTGACTTTGGGCCAGTCACCATCTCTTAGCCTAACCTACCCCACAGGGTTGTTGTGAGGATGAAATGGGGAGTAGGATAACCTTGAGCTCCTTGGAAGATAAAGGTGGTATATAAATTAAGTAAATAAATGGTTAGGTAAACCACATAGTAAAGATTATCTTTGAAATTCAAAGCCTTGCCCCAAGGCTATTTTGCAAGTATTAAAAATGGCTTGTGCTTTAAATAAAAATAAATACATGTTCCCTTAAGAAATATTAAATGCTATGGATTAATATGGATACAAATATGTTTAAAAGATGGCCTGGTCATCTGAAACAGGCAAGATGCAAAACTCAGCAGTCGGAATTGTCATAAAGTTTGTCAACTACGCATTTCTTTGTGGCCCACACTTCCAAGAAACAGATGAGCTATCAAGACATTTTATTTATATGTGGCAGATGCCTTTCACCATAGTACAAAATGAAGACTGGAAATTAATTTGAATCTACCTTTTCCTGATGTGATGATAGCACATTATCCTGCAGGCAATCAGACTTGGCTAAATGATGATGTCACAAAGCCAGCTTGGAGAAAGGCCAGTGCTTCATACTTTCACTTTGAATGGGTGAACATTTCCCTCTTTTTGCAAGGCTCCAGAACAATAACTAAAATTGTGAAGTTTGCGGCAAACAAGATTTCTCTCTCTCTCACACACACACATACACCAGTTTCAGCTGAGGCTTAATTTTAGCTTTGATTGTGTTACTTATATAATTGGTATTAGAAATGTTGTAGAGGGCCCTACTAATATCCTTACTAATACAACACCGAAAGTAAATTTCTGAGATGCGCAGACTAATTTATATACACTGTTCACGGGAATACCTCCATACCTTTTGCAATCTGTAGTATAGGTGTGGTAATAATTATGGTTGCATTATATTGCAGTCGTCATGCATATTTGTTAATGTTTGTATTCTTCGGAATAATGTCACTTCCAAAAAACTCTAATACCTAAGGTAAAGGTAAAGGGACCCCTGACCATTAGGTCAAGTCGTGACCGACTCTGGGGTTGCGGGGCTCATCTCGCTTTACTGACCGAGGGAGCTGGTATACAGCTTCCAGGTTGTGTGGCCAGCATGACTAAGCTGCTTCTGGCAAACCAGAGCAGTGCACAGAAAGCGGTACCTATTTATCTGCTTGCACTTTGACTTGCTTTCAAACTGCTAGGTTGGCAGGGACTCTAATACCTAGGATCAGAAAATCTACACATAAGACATCTATAAGAAAGTTCTGAAGGGAGTCACCTGGAAAGAATTGTTAGGGGGAAAGAATCACATATCAGATCACATCAGTGCCTATAGACTGCACTGGGAAAACCATGCACCATGCATGGATCTTCTGAGCTTCCAGAGGGGACCCTCCCCAAACCATGGTGTGTCCCACGGACTCAAATGTGATCCGTAATTAGAAGTTTTGGCAGCGGTAAGAAACCCTTAAGATTCTGGCTTTGTGCCTCTGGCTGCAGCACCAGCAAGCCCGATTGCGATTTTTACAGTGTGCATGCGCTCTTCTTTTAAGAGTCGCTGTGAGTGGGTGTGGGAAAACCTGTTCGAAAACCCAACTAAACTCACGGGCTTCGTTGCCAAACTCCGCCTGAAAGTGTTTTTTCTTTTCGTTTTTCCCCCTTTTTGTGCACCGCTTCTTTAAAAGGAGCACGGCGTTTTAATAAAAAAAGAAAATAAGGAGCAGGTGTGGCGCGCAGCAGCCTCAGAACTGCAGCAAGTGGGTCGGGCGACGAGGGGTTAGAAAGCGTGCGAGCCGACAGACAGCGGGGGCCGCCCGGTCTGCTCTGCTTCCCGCCCCGTGCAGCTGCTCCCGGAGCCCCCGGGTCTCTCCCTCCGCGTCGGCCCTGCCCCAACCCAGGCGACCCAAGGCCGGCCTCCAACCCGCCTTGCGCACGGCGCGCTCCGCCTTGGAGAAGCCCCGCCAGGCGCTGGCACTTCCTCCTTCCCAGCAGGCCTGGATGTGGGGGAAAGGTGAGAGGAGAAGCGAGCCAAGAAGTAGAAGCCTCCGCCTCCCGCCGCTCCCGCTTGAGCAACTCCGGCTTCACTGTTGGGGCTGGAGGCCGAGGGACGGGCGGCGGCGAAGACCCCGACTGCTACGCGGAGGCCTCTCCGAACGGGAAAGCCAGCAAGCAGCGCGGCCTGCCAGGCGCCGGGGCTCAGGTAGGGGCGGCAGCGCAGCGCTGTGGGAAGAGGAGGAGGAGGAGGAGGGTGCCCGGCTGGGATGGGAGCCCCGCATAAAGGGGGGGGGGGCGCCCCGCAAGTGAGGTTTATTTGGGGGGGGGGGTCTTGCTTGCTCCCCTTTCTCCTTCCCTCACCCCACCCCGTAAGTCGCCTCCTGTTGTTTCTGCAGCTCAGCAGCCAAAGCCAAACAAACTCGACACTTTGCAAAGCGCAACCCGATGAATTCTGTAAAAAACAAAACACTAACGCGAAAACAGGCAAAGTTCGCAATGGAGCGTGACGGAGTTTTGTGCTATTGATTTGCTGTGCAATAAGCCGTCCTGGGTTAGGGCTGACGTCACCAGAAAACTTTTTTAGCTCATTACTGTCCCTGCAACTGCTTGCTGTAGAGCCCAGCTGCAGCTTGAACCAGGGCACCTGACTGCGAAACTAGGGTTGCCTACACATTTAAAGCATATTTCCCCTCCCCTCAAAAAAATCCTGGAAACCGTGGCTTGTTAAGGGTGCTGCGGATTGTAGGTTCGTGAATGAACGACTGTTCTTGGGGTTCGTTTGGGAGGGGGGAATGTATTTTCAACACAGTGTGTATATGCAGCCTGCTTAAGCTGTCAGCTGCCTCTGTTTGTAGTTTTACTTTTTGGGAAGCACTTAGGGCGTATGAACGAGAAATGATAGCAACGTTGTCAGGGTTCGGGAAGAAAGTGAAGTGTGTGTTTCTCAATCGCCCTGCAAAATAAATGCATTTTAGATTACCTTTTGCAAAGGTGCCAGGCAGGCAGAGCACACAGTCAGGGAACATTGTTGCCATGGGTGCCCAAGATGCTTCACAAAAATCAGTAAAGACTGGCTTGTTCTGGACTTGTGACACAACAACCTACTGGTGGTAAACAAAGGGTAGGGATCGAAATAATATAGTGTAAGGTTGTCACAAAGAGGTATCGTCATATGTACCACAGAGGGAAAATACATGTTGGGTAAACCCAATTGAGTATGATATTAAGATCATGATGTATTATTACTATACATTAATTACTATAATTCATAAGCTGCACAAGGTGGTTTGGTTGTACTTAAATTTGCATATCATTATCAACTTCAGTGACGCAGGTGGCGCTGTGGGTTAAAGCCTCAGCGCCTAGGGCTTGCCGATCGAAAGGTCGGCGGTTCGAATCTCTGCGGCGGGGTGCGCTCCCGCTGCTCAGTCCCAGCGCCTGCCAACCTAGCAGTTCGAAAGCACCTCCGGGTGCAAGTAGATAAATAGGGACCGCTTACCAGCGGGAAGGTAAACGGCGTTTCCGTGTGCGGCTCTGGCTCTGGCTCTGGCCAGAGCAGCGATGTCACGCTGGCCACGTGACCCGGAAGTGTCTCCGGACAGCGCTGGCCCCTGGCCTCTTAAGTGAGATGGGCGCACAACCCCAGAGTCTGTCAAGACTGGCCCGTACGGGCAGGGGTACCTTTACCTTTACCTTTATCAACTTCAGTGTCATTGAGAGCCCCTCTAGATTACAGTCATACCTCGGGTTACAGATGCTTCGGGTTGTGCGATTTCGGGTTGCGCACCACACCGAACCCAGAAGTACTGGAACGGGTTACTTCCGGGTGTTGGCGTTTGCGCAGAAGCACTGAATCGCGACCCGCGCATGCGCAGATGTGCAGGTCGCGGGTTGCGAACGCTGCATTTTGCAAATGTGCCTCCTGCACAGAATCATGTTCGCAACCCGAGCATCCACTGTATGATCTTTCAGAAGGGCGGGATTAATACCTTTTTTACTAGGCACCCCCAGGACTTGCAGTTCTGTTTCCTGTTCTCACAGATTAGAAGCTTTGCTGTGAGGGAATACTGTATTTTTTGCTCTATAAGACTCACTTTTTCCCTCCTAAAAAGTAAGGGGAAATGTGTGTGCATCTTATGGAGCGAATGCAGGCTGCGCAGCTATCCCAGAAGCCAGAACAGCAAGAGGGATTGCTTTCACTGCGCAGCGATCCCTCTTGCTGTTCTTGCTTCTGAGATTCAGAGTTTCCCCCCTTGTTTTCCTCCTCCAAAAACTAGTTGCGTCTTGTGGTCTGGTGCGTCTTATAGAGCGAAAAATACGGTAGCTTTGAAGTTTTGACTTTTAAAAAAAGGACTGTAGAAGATATGCACTGCAGCAGAAGGAGAGCGTGAAGTCTCTGGGGTAAAAGGTATGATTGTTTTTAAACAGGCAGGGACATTCAAATTGACTTGGATCGTGGGAGAGGTTTACATTGTAAATGACCCAAGTAAAGTGAATTAACGACAGATCAGGAAGTGCAATCAGTTCATAGGAGTCTGTTTATTTCTTATTTTTTAAATACTGTTTTCTGCAGATCGTCATGGAAAACCAAGTGACTGATTCTTCCGAAGAGCGTACATTTCAGTATCAGAGTTCACTCCCTTCACTGCCCGTTCCTGCTCTCGATGAATCTTTAAGGAAGTACCTCGATTCAGGTATTAAACAAATGTTAATGTTTATTGTGGCTAAAGACTTAAGTAACATGGAAAAAATAACCTGCTTTTTGTCTGCTTAGTCAAATAACTTCATGCATGTTAAGAGTCTGAAAGTACTAAGGATTTTGAAACACAGTTACTATAATACATTACTTTATTTGCAGAGTTAGCACGAAATGTACCAGTATGCTTTCAATATTTAAAGCACATGAAGTCACAATAAAAATGTTTGCCACTGAACTGTGCAAAGGTTGTAAAGCGTTATTCAACTCTGCACTTTCTAAAGTCAAATGGGAGGAGCTTGAAACAGTGACAGTGTCCTTGTTAAAATTACTTGGTTCCTACCCAAGACAAACAACCTTCAAAATACAGCAGATTTCTATATACTGAAGCTGTAAGTGACACCATGCTTAGAAACAATAATTAAGATGTTAATAAAGAACTTATTATCAGGTAAACGTGTATAGGGTTGCAGCCTAAGAGAGTACTATTGAACTCAGTGGGAGTTACTTCTGAGTAGGATTGAGCTGTAAATGTAAATAAATTTGTGTATTGTCTAGATTGTCTAGTATTTCAAATTATAATGCCTGTTTGACATACCCAAGGAACTATGAGATGTTATAGTTTAAAAGCCAAAAAATAGCAGTCATTACTAGAAGGAAAAAAAATATTTTCTTATTCCTGTTACAAACTATATGGCTTTAAACAAATGTTCCTTTTAACCTTAACTCTCATATTCACGATTTAAAATCGGATGGTTTGTATCCACTGGGGGTTGGATACCTTGGTAGGAAATAAAATCGCTCCCATTGATTGCTTGATCGACTAAAGCCGTAGTTGATTAATATTTGCAACCCTTATTGTTGTAAGTTTTCATTTTTCATGAAACATTATTAGAAAAGAATGGTTGTTACCAAGGACTTGCATACTTTTTTTTTTTAGCAACACTTTTGAATCAAAATAATTCCCAACTATCACTGAATATCTTCCTAAACATTGGGTATTTATGCCAATGTATAAAGTTGTCATTGTACATTGTGCCTTTAAGTTTAATCTTTTAAAAGTTTCATAGTCCTAAGAATCAAATAGCTTCAGATTTCTCCAGCCAAGCACTGTAATGACTGTGTCCTTAAGAGTCAGTTTACCAGCTACACCAGCCTGTTGGAATGCTCCTTAGAATTGCAGTGTAAGTCTCTGACAATATGCAGGCTTGAAAGAAGTTCAATAGAAAACAAGCTGACTTGGTAAATGGACGTAGGATTGCCAGCACGATTTAGCAATGGTGGATAATCACTGAGTGATTATTGCTGCCCGACTCTTCCATGGCTCACTGTTTTTTCTTCAGGTGTAATAATCTGAAACCAAGCCAGGGAATAGGGTGTGCATGGTATTTGGCTCTATTCTGATTTGGCAAAAGGGTAGGAGATAGCAATTTGCAGATTTTACAGTACAGAAATAGCCCTGGCTCTGTTATATTTAAAATATAGGCTTGGCAAAATATTCAAATATTGCCAAAGGACTTGACCATGTCGTTTCACTCTTCATCTTCTCAGGATTAGTTGTGGTGACACTCCTTCTCAAAGGAAAAAAAACAATACCTTATATCTATGATATATCTACTGAACACTGGTTACTGTTCAGGCTCAATGTGAGCTTTCCATTTTACTTTGAGAGTGTAGTGACTGCAGGCTACCGTAATTCACCCAGGCATCTTCTTAGTCTTGTTAACTAAGCCACATGTGCAAAATCTGTCCATTCCAATAACATTGTGTTTCAGTTGATACTGGATGGTAATGGAAGTTTTGTTTGTGGTTATTAATTTATAACAATTCTTCTGCACATGTAAGCCGTCATTTAGTACGACAGAGATGGGTTGGCATGACCAAAAGTAGCAGAAATATGAGATGATTGGACCCTTAATGAACTCAAAGCATGGGAACCCCCAACAAAAATTTAAAATTTGGCAAAATATTTGGACTTAATGATATGTATTGGTATAATTTGGAATAACTAATGTGGTATGATTGGATTGTTAAATGGAAAGTTTAATTAAAATTATTTTTTTTTAAAAAAGAGATGGGTTTGCATGTATGAACCTGCACTGTGTTTGTCTCGTTAACATTCAGCTGTTAAGAAATAACTATTTACAGATACTGTCAGCCGTGGCAGTTGGTTTTTTTGTTTGTTTTCTGCACACTGATTTTGAACTTTGGAACATAAATGCAACTTGGAAGTACAGTCATAAAAAGGTTCAAAACATTTTTGTTTAACTAAACATTTGTGTTTTGCAGTGAGACCTTTCCTAAATCAAGAAGAATATCAAAGAACTTCTGACATAGTAAAAAGATTTGGAAATGGGATTGGGAAAGAGCTACATCAAAAATTAGTTGAAAGAGCTAAAGTGAAGAGGAACTGGGTATGTTTTAAGAAAGCTTGCATGGTTTGCTAATTCATGCTGATAATGAATTTTCTAATGAAAGACAAGAAAAGGGTGCAAGGCTTATATCTTAGAAATATCAGTCATTGACTCAATACTTTGATCCTTACTTATACTGCTTCATCTCCTGTTGTGGGATGAACCACACATTCTAGCAGAATTTTCAGGACAAAACCCTCTTTTTATGTGTGGAAAACCAGCACAAATGCATAATAACGAGATCAACAGTTCAGTTAATCAAAAATACTATACAGTGGTACCTCAGGTTAAGTACTTAATGCATTCCGGAGGTCCGTACTTAACCTGAAACTGTTCTTAACCTGAAGCACCACTTTAGCTAATGGGGCCTCCTGCTGCTGCCGCGCCACCAGAGCCCGATTTCTGTTCTCATCCTGAAGCAAAGTTCTTAACCTGAAGCACTATTTCTGGGTTAGCGGAGTCTGTAACCTGAAGTGTATGTAACCTGAGGTACCAGTGTATTTTGATTTCCATCCCACTGAAGTCAATAAGTCTTGCAGAGCAATCCAATGCATGTTTACTCTCTACAGAAGTCCATCTGTGTTCAGTGGACTTCATGTGTGCATAGGAGTGCAGCCTAAATTAATATAAGACCAATGCTTCACTTTAATTGTATTGTCGATCAATCTGGAACAAACATTTTAATGTGCTCAAGCACAGGCTGCTTTGCTTTGGTCTTAAATTTGTTGATTGAAGAAGAGTTTTTAAAAAATTGTTACATAATAATTTTTACACTGGATTTCTGGTTTGTGATATTTTACCATTTCATATCTAAGAAACAGAAGGAAATCCTTTTTTCTTTCCTATTTTAATTGTGCAGAGACCCATATCAGGGTTTAGAAAATGGAGACAGTTTCACATGAAATATTAAATGCCATACTCAATATCTTCCGAAAATTCAAGCATCTGATACTTAAAAACAAAACAAAAAACACTTCAGGTGTAGGATAATCCTATGTAGAGTGCTACATTTATAGATTCTAAACATGAGATAAATGTCTGATGTCCACATGTTCATTGTTGACCACAAGTAAGGTTTAACTGCTAGAAATGTTTGTTGTTTAGTCGTTTAGTCGTGTCCGACTCTTCGAGACCCCATGGACCAGAGCACACCAGGCCCACCTGTCTTCCACTGCTAGAAATGTTAGCAAGGGCTAAAGCCCACTTCCATTTCCAGATAGTTGGACCAGGCATATGTGGTCAGCACATTGCTTGGAGCATGCACGGACCTCTGTGTAAGAGTACAAAAAGCAATTTAACTAAAATATAATAGGAAAATGTTTTATCCAAATAACTACTTTAGGCACATTTATAGATGTAGATGTAGATATATAGATATAGATTATTTGCATAGGAATCCCCCATGCCACATCAGAAACTGAGTCTCCCTCTACTTTCAAATGTTGTTCATTGTGTGGCATGGAGGGTGGCTGTTTGATCCTTATACAGTGGTACCTCTGGTTATGTACTTAATTCGTTCCAGAAGTCTGTTCTTAACCTGAAACTGTTCTTAACCTGAAGCACCACTTTAGCTAATGGGGCCTCCCGCTGCTGCTGTGCTGCCACTGCACGATTTCTGTTCTCATCCTGAAGCAAAGTTCTTAACCCGAGGTACTATTTTTGGGTTAGCAGAGTCTGTAACCTGAAGCGTATGTAACCTGAAGCGTATGTAACCTGAAGTACCACTGTATGCCCAACCCTCTTTTGATGTGCAGAACTACTTGTGCCGATGCCAGTTATGAAGCTATCCTTTCCCTGAAGCCATACGGCAGAAGACAAATCTAATGGTCAGAGCTGTGCTCAAGGCTCCTTATGCTCTTAATTGCTGTTTCTTTTCAGCTGGAGGAATGGTGGCTGAATGTGGCCTATCTTGATGCACGTTTACCAACACAAATCTATCATAATTTTGGAGGGCCAGGCCCTTACCTCGAACATTACTGGCCACCCAAAGAAGGGACTCAGATAGAAAGAGGAAGCATTGCTGTATGGCATACCTTGAAATTCTGGGAACTATTGAGAACGTAAGAAACATAAAAGCACCATGTATTAGTTCTTATATATAAGGATGATGCTGGTCACTTTTTTGGGTGGGAGTGTAAATATTGCTAATGTTCATTGCTGAATGTAGTCCCATTTGATTGTTTGAGGAGTTCTGTACCTGCTTACTTGGGAGTAAACCCCAGTAAACTCAATGGGACTATTTTTGAGCGGACATGTATAGGATTGCACTGTCTGTGTCCGTGTCTTGGAAGTCCAAACCTGTGTTGCTTCAAACATATATCAGCTTCTTGTGGATTAAGGCTGCAGGCTGGAGTAAGTCCCATTGAACTGTACGGCACTGCATCCAAGTTAGCATGCACAATATGAGGCTGTAATTGTCATAAAAAGAGAGAACAGAGGACACCTCACTAGTGTTTCCTAATGAGCAGATAGCTTTGCTGACTTAGGTAAGCGATTCTTATCATGGGCTATAGAAAAATGGTATAAGGGCTCAGAACACTAGCCTATTTAATCAGGGAAAGATTCCTTCCTGGTGTCAAATCTGGTATCATCTTATCCTTGGGTTTGCTGCACTTTCTTTTCAACAGAATTTGAATATCTTAACAATGTATTGTTGTCTTTATTACAGAGAAAAGTTGCCTGCAAATAAACAGGGCAATATGCCTCTGGATATGAATCAGTTCCGAAAGTTGTTTAGCACCTGCAAGATTCCAGGAATTACACAAGATTCCATTGCCAGTTATTTCAGGACAGGTAAAAAAATAAGATTTTCTAGATTAGAAGAATTTTTTTTTAACAAAGCATGTTTATATAACATCCATTGCGTACAAAAGGGCTCACAAGTACATTTATTTTGCTGCTCTGGTTTTAAGAATTATTATTATTGTTTGGTTTCATTTTCTGGCCTCACAGTAAGCTTTAATCTGCAGTATAGGAATCCAGAGGCAAATAGTCGCTTATTTCTTAAAAGTCCCAGTGAAATCTTTGTAACCCATGTAAAAATTACTTAGAAGGATAACTTCAGTTACCGTAGTTTTCGCTCTATAAGATGCACCAGACCATAACACGCAACTAGTTTTTGGAGGAGGAAAACAAGAAAAAAAATATTCTGAATCTCAGAAGCCAGAACAGCAAGAGGGATCGCTGCACAGTGAAAGCAGCAATCCCTCTTGCTGTTCTGGCTTCTGAGATAGCTGCGCAGCCTGCATTCGCCCCATAAGACGCACACACATTTCCCCTTTTTAGGAGGAAAAAAGTGAGTCTTATAGAGCAAAAAATATGGTAAGCATGGTCTTTGCAGCATCTTGGCACTAAAAAGCCACAAGATTTGACTTTTTGTCCAACTCTTCAAAGCACAGTAGCACCTTCAGTAACAGGATCTTGCAGTCCTACCTAAGAACAAAAAGGTTCGGTCACATCTATAAATCTAATTGAAAAGAGGGTGGATTTCCTTTGGCCTGATTTGGTTGACCATAAAAAAGCTTCTTAAATTATATTTGTACTTTGGTCACAGTGAATGTTAGCAGGTTGATTAAATTGCAATGATTGTAATGTCTATAAAAATAAAACTAGTTGTAAAACTATTTTATATAAAACAAACTTGGACACTAGCTATTAGTTGCACTAGTTCTTAGCTACAGAGTTCTTGCAATGTCCAGCTGGAATGGAAACAATTCAAGGAGACCAGGAGGCAAAAGTTGCTCATCTTTCTGGTGAGCTGATGGAGAGGCCTTTCCCACCAGTACAGCCATCAGTGCAAGAGGTTTCAGGGAATATGAATCGATGCCACAGTAAAGCAGTGTACTGACAATGTTATATTTACATTGATGCTGAATTGCCTCTCTTCATCCGTTTGAACACACAATCACCATGAATGTTGTTTACAGGTGAATAAGCTCTTGGTGAGATAATAATCTTTATAGGCACACCCTATTTGATTGCCTCTGCAAAACATGCCCTGTTGCCACTGTGCTCTTTAGTTATGCCAATACGTAGGTAGTTGCGATGTACAAACCGAGAATGCCTCCTTCCCGTAACATTCCTGAAGGTAAAATGATTTGCCTGCTTCTTTATAAACCTGCGCAATCTACTTAGGGCAGTATGCACTAATTGTGTGCTTGTGGCCGAGGGGCAGAGACCATTAGCAGCAATAACACTGAGCTGTAGGAATGAAGATGTCTCAAGTCAGATCCATGTTCCCATGTCCTAACGAGAACCTTTGAACTCTCCCATTGCCCTCCTGGAAGAGGCAGTGGTTAGGAAGAAAGCAAAGGCTCACTCTCGTTTCTTTCTTTCCTTGGTTATTGAAAGGCGAGACCATTCTTCAAAGGTGAGAAGTTTTTCTCTAGATCAACACAAGGGCTGCTTCTGTGGGCTGGCGTCTTTACTATCAACCTGTCCCCCCAGTCCATCTGCAGTTGCTTCCACTTCCTCTCATCTCTAGGAAAGAGCCTGTAACCTGGACCGTGTCATCAACGGCCGAGGACCAGCCAACTCTCTCACATGTTTATTTGTAATATTGCTTACCTGCCCCTTACCATAAAGTCCTGAGGCCGGTCACAATATATAGTTTTGAAAACAAGTGAAGCATTTAAAAGTGTTGTACTGATCAAAACACTAAATAGTACTGTATAGATTCAACAAAATGGGTGGGGCCCACAAAACAAAAATACCTTAACAGTTGAAGAATAGAGTAACAAGGTGTGGGCCTTCAGCATTTGGTGAAAGCCATACGGTGAAGATTAGCATGTCAGGGGTACTGGTTCCCTCATCCTCACTTTATATAAACACAGGTTTTTTGGTGTGTGTGTGTGTGTGTGTGTTACCATGCCTTAGGAACATGGATAGTAGGCCTAGGTGTGAGATGAACTCTGCCACTAGACAAAGCATAAATTTTAAAATAATGTTGCTGATTTGTTAAAGGAGTACTGTATACATAAGGGAATGCAAATAATTATTTGGGAGTCTTAAAAGTGCTTGTTGACAGTTTCTGAAGATTTGAGAGGCCCTCATACTAGCCTCTTAAGTGGCTTTTGTCTCAGGCCAAATTCCCTAACACTCCACCCCAGCCAAATACAGTGGTGCCCCGCAAGACGAATGCCTCGCAAGACGAAAAACCCGCTAGATGAAAGGGTTTTCCGTTTTTGAGGCGCTTCGCAAGACGAATTTCCCTATGGGCTTGCTTCACAAGACGAAAACGTCTTGCGAGTCTTGCGATTTTTTTTCGCTCCCCCCCCTTTTTCTAAGCTGCTAAGCCTCTAATAGCCACTAATAGCCGCTAAGCTGCTAATAGCGCTAAGCCGCTAATAGGGTTGCTTCGCAAGACGAAAAAACCGCTAGACGAAGAGACTCGCGGAATGGATTCTTTTCGTCTTGCGAGGCACCACTGTACTCTCACAAACCAGTCTAGCTACTGAGGTCAATTTGCCTCGGTGCCTCAAAGCTCGTCTGGGTGTACACCTGGCTGCCTGGACCAGTTTAGCCAACTAATATCCCACTTGTGTACCCATCTTCTGATAAGAGTACACAGTATTTCGAGCTTGTTTGTGTGGATGCTAATGCTCATATCATTTAAGAAAAGGATATTTTTAAAAAAATACTCTATAGTCGCCAATGTATTGCTGTGTTCAAAGTGTCCAAGCATCTGCTGGAAATCACTCCAGTATTCATCCACATAAAACAAAATGCACCCAACACCTGCTATGTTTTATTTCTTCCTTTCCAGAGGTAAACATTGCAGAGAATCCTAAATATTCAGCTGTGTTGTCACATCATGCTATAGAGCTTTTCTGTTTCAGTTATCTTTGCAGCGCAGACTTGTGTTGGACTGAGAAACACATTTCTCCATTGAACTGGGTAATGATTAAAAGAAGTTATTGTATTGGTTTTATTTGTTGCAGCACCTTACCTGGCATTTTGCAGTGACTGCATCATGCTCACAGGCTTTTTTCTTTTTTCTTTTTCATCTTTCAGACAGTGAAGGTGAATCCCCATCTCACTTGATAGTCTTGTGCCAAGGTCGAATTTTTGCATTTGATGGGGTACACGATGGTCAATTATTGAGCCCACCAGAGATTTCTAGGTATATTTACAATAAGCACAAGTTAAAAATCAATGATCAAGTTTGTTTCTGTTACTTTGTTTCTATGTAGATTTAATGTGAGTTACCCAACATGTTAAAAAGTAACATTTGTATTCTAAAAATGTCTCCATGAGATCACTGAGGGAACATTTTGGAAGGAAGATTATACATCTTCAAAGGAGTTTTGCAAGCTCCATTGAAATAAATGGCATCTGCATGGCAGTGTGTTTTGTGGACTGTACTCTGATAGAGTTCCACTTCATCATGAGCTGCACAGTCGTACCCTGAATCCAGAATGCCCTGGAACATTCTTTTGGAACCCAAATGTCTGACGGGGCTTCCGCAGCTTCTGATTGGCTGCAGGAGCTTCCTGCAGCCAATCAGAAGCCGCAGTTTGGTTTTCGAACATTTTGGAAGTCGAGCGGACTTCCGGAACAGATTCTGTTTGACTTCCAAGGTACAACTGTATTATGTTTCTTTCACATTAACTCCTTCCTCTAAAATTCCTATCTGTTATTCACTCACTTTTTATGGAGGATCCAGATTACGTCATTACAAGATCATTGCATTCCAGTGTTTTCTGTCTTGACTGATTTGTGACATTTTTTTTCATTGCATTTTATTGCAAAAAAACAAAAACTATTGTAGCAAAGTGATATTGACACTACTAAGGGCTTACTGTGACTTAAACAATTTCCTCCCTTCTGCTCCTCTTATTGTTTCCTGTTCAGTATACGTGGGGGACTCATGATAAATTGCCTCTTAATTAGTCGACTTCTGCTCCCCATGGGAACAGGCTTGAATTACTGATTTCAGAAAGGAAAGGAAAGGAGAAAGGAAAAGAAAAGAGAAAAAGAAATAAAACTAATGCTTTTCTCCAGCCTCATGAGAAAAGGAAAGAAACTGATTGCATTGTGAGTCACTACTAATTTCCCAAGTGTAGTGAACAGGAACTAATAAAAGGAGTGAAAGCTGAAAAGGAGCAAACTACTGCAAGAGACTTTGGCTCAGTGGGAGTTTCATCCATGGCAATGGATGCTGCTCAATAAACTAGTGCTATATTGAACCGTAGTTTTAAATTCAAATGACAACTTTGGGCTTAAAAAAACAGGATGCCATTTGGGTACCTCTCTGGGTTTCTCTGAATAGTTGAATGGGCTGAGTGGTTATAGCAGCAGCAACAGCTGCCATTTGCCCTCTTCCCAGAGTGTCCTTAAGAGTACAGCTAATAGGCGTTGGCTGTTGAGAAATGTGCGGCGGGAAGGGCAGGAGGGGATGACAACTTCCAGACAGCAGCTGGTACAAGGGCCACTGCTGCCACAGCTATCCCTCTCCTTTCAATCTTCTGTGCCCCATCTCCTGAAAGCCACCATCTCTTCCATTCATGGTATCTGTGAATGTGGTGGTGAAAAGGAGATTTTGACACTGTTCTGTTTCCAGCCGCATTAAAGGGCCTTACTGCAGAAACAACAATTGACCTCTATCTCCTTTTCTCTGAAAAGGCAACACTACAACCTGCGTGCTTCAGAGAGCAATTAAAATATTACTTTTTTTAAAAAAAAAATCTCAAGGCGAAAAAGAGAACGTGCAGAAAAGAGAAACACATATGTGGTTGCGCTATGAATGTTGACCTGTAAGGACATATTTCCACAGAGAAATAGTGCTAGATCCACTGAGCATAGGTGCGTCTCCTAGAAATTGTGGGAAACGAGTAGTTCTGTGCAGTTTTTGCCATGGGTATATAGTTGTAAAAGGCATGGATCTGAAATGAGTTCTGAGAAGGCATGCAAACAATTCATCAGACGATCTTAAACTGGGGTCTGAGAGAAAGCATGTGGGCATATGAAGGTAGACAGGGTGGCCTAGCTGATAGGACACTGGAACTTGAATTAGTTAGTTTCAAGTTCTGGATAATCACAGGCATAAGAGAGTACCTTAACTGATATTTTGCATCTGGACTACTAACTAGCTTTAATTTCTCATTTTTTATTTTTAATCCTTCAAGGCAACTTTCCTACATCAAAGAGAGATGCCAAAATGAACCCAAAGGGCCAGGATTGGCTGCCTTAACATCTCAGGAAAGAACCCCATGGGCAAAGGTTGGTACAGTTCATTTCTTTTTGTGGTGGAAGGCAGTGATTGCCTGGATTGATGTGTTTTTCGATTTTTAATCATGACTACACTTGTCTCTTAGACACGCGACTATCTTATCAGCTTGGATCCAAAGAACTTGTCCCTGTTGGAAAAAATACAGAGCAGTGTATTTGTAGTCTCCCTCGATGAACTGAGTCCTCAAGCTACACCTGAAAATTATACAGAGGTAATTATGGATTGCTGGATTCCATATTCTGTGCAGTTCTTAATAACCTGCTTCATGTTAAATAAACATTTGGCTCACCTCGTGTTGTGCTCGAAGCTGTAGGTTTCGCTCCACCCATCAATTACCCTAATATAATGATATTGTTTTAAGATGGAACATATCAGGCAGTATCAATGTTGACACAAAGCTGGCACAGCCCACCCTCTGCTAAATAATCCTCTCCTGCGCTCACAGGACAAACTGCAGCATATCACAAGTAAACAGTGGAAATGAACATGGTGCACAACACCAAAGTGTCTGCAGAGCAGTTATGCTCCTGAGCAGGTAGCATGTATCATGAGAGGGCAGACGGCCGTTCGCTCAGACCAAAATCAGAAGCATGTCAAATGGGAGCGAGAACGAGACCTGTGCAGCTGGATGCTATACAACAAAAACTCTGATAAAATACAAAACAGTCCCCAACTCAACGAAAATATTAAAGCAGGATCACAGTAATGATTACAAAACAACCATCAGAATTAAACATCAAAATTAATCCTCATGCCTTTTATATCTTAGCTTCTTGCAGTGGTTATATAGCAACATGGTTTCTACAGGCAGCTTTCGAGTACAGGCAAAGAGGGAAAACACTGATTAGCAACAAAAAGATTGTTGGGCATTAACTAATACTGAACTGTGGGAGTGTTGTGGTCATTTCTTAGGGCTAATTTGCATTTTTGGGGGGCAAGTGCTTGTAATGTTTAATAATACACTTCGGTCAGAAAACACATCTTCCAAACGTGGCTGAGGACCATTTGCTTGTGCTGGGAGATTGGCCTCTCCAGTTCAACCTTTTCAATATTTAGTTCTATAAAATACCGGTGTATACAGGCAAATGCATTCTCCACATACGTGTAAATCAATACTTTGGTCTATATCGAAAAGAGCTAATGAGAAGAAGAACTGTACAGTCGTACCTCGGAAGTCGAACAGAATCCGTTCTGGAACTCTGTTTGACTTCTGAAACATTCAACTGCTGAAGCGTGGCTTCTGATTGGCTGCAGGAAGGTCCTGCAGCCAATCGGCAGCCGTGGAAGCCCCGCTGGGTGTTCGGCTTCCAAAAGAACATTCGAAAACCAGAACACTCGCTCCCGGTTTCGATCGTTGGGGAGCCGAAACGTTTGACTCCCAAGGCGTTCAGGAGCCGAGGTACGACTGTATTTTGAGCAACTGTTAGTCTGTTCTTTCTTTTCTCCATCAAAATGCCACCTTTCTGCTGAAGCACTTAGTTTAAACTAGTGGTCTACAGTCTAAGAGACTTGACAGAAAACTGAAAAGGAATGGAGAGGAGGAAAATAATGCAAATTAATGTGCAAACTGTTTCCTACTGTTCTATAATGAATGAATGGCCCTTGCAGAAGCCAGTTCTGGGTGGGGAGGAATCAAAGGGCAGTTTGGGAATTTGCTGTCTCATTTCACCCTTAGATGCAGCCAAGTGATGTGGGAACTGTATGATTTCATTTTGATCTTCTGTTCATTTTTGGCCAATTTTGTCAAGGGTAACGTTGCAGACTTTTCTTTTGGAACTTAAATGTTAACTTTTGACTTAGATCACCTCTTTGGCTCTATTGGGAGATCCAACGCTACGCTGGGGAGACAAATCCTACAACTGCATTATATTCTCAAATGGAGTGTTGGCTTCAAACTGTGATGTAAGTAGATTTTTTTTACCTGAGGCCCCATCGATTCTTTGTATTCCTTAAATCCTACATTTTTTGGGGAAGTTGGTGGTAAAAAAGGAGTTGTATCTTTTTGAATAGCAGTTTCTGTTTTAGCACTCTGCTTTCACAAATACCTCAAATAAATAACAATTTATAAAGGAGTTGCTTTATAGTCTGAGCTGGCTAGCTAAATACTGAATAAAAAATAAGCATAACATAATGAAAGAAACTCTCAGTGAATGCATTTGCACATAACAGTAAACCAGATTTTCAGGCCCCGTGTGGTTTATCTAGAAAGGGCAGTATGCTGACTGAACAGTCCCACTTTGCCTTGCAAATGGAATACACCAGTAAGCCTTGGTTTGTTACTCCCTAGTCAGCAAAACCAACAACAAAACATGGCTTCAGGTTGGCTAAGGATCATGGCTCGTTAGGGAGCAACAAAACGTAATCACTGTTGCAGACATAAAGGAAAGCCAAGACTCTCTTGTTATGGGGGTAGCAAAGTGGAAGGAATTGCTCAGTGTTTGCCAGCACACTTACTCATTTCTGATAAGCCAGACCTTCTGGTTTATTGTGGTTTATCATTGCAATACAAAACATTGCTGGTGCTACACCGTGAGAGTCTTTTTGTGGAGGAATGCCAGAGAATCAAAATCAGTAAGTTTGGGCCCAAGTTTATGGTGCACTAATACAGTCATTTCTGTCTTGCGCATGTTCCAGCATTCTCCTCTAGATGCCATGGTTTTGGTAGTCCTCTGTTCTTACATCGATGCCAAGGTTGTTGAGTCGGAGGGAAGGTGGAAGGTATGAAAGATTTACATTCCCAGCCTATCCTATGCCAGTTAATAATAAGATCCTCACGTTTATGGAAATAAATCTTGGGACTGCTCTCTCATCTTTTGAAATGAAAAACAGGGACCAGACAAAGTGCGGGATATCCCCTGGCCAGAGGAACTTGTGTTCAGGTTGGATCAGAAAGTGCTAAACAACATTGCGCACTCTAAGGAACAGTATGAGAAGCAGGTATGTCCTCTCTCTGCATCTTTTTCTGTAGACACGGGTTCCTTTATTTAGACCTGTCGCGGGTTAGCTGCCTGACCAGCTTCACTGAGTTCTCAAAGCACAATGATATCTGGGACAGGCACAGTTGATTAAACGTTAGAGCTTTCAGAACTCATTGGTACAAACCTCCTTCTCTCCCACAGCAATTTATTTGTGACTTTAAATTATTGCAACCTGATTAAAGCAACGAGTCAGTTGTATCAAATTGGTTTTAACTGATTAGAGCTAAAATCCTGTGCACACATGCTTTGAACTTAATAGGACCTACTGTTGAGTAAACTTGCATAGGACTGAGCTCTAAATCAACGTAAACTGGTAAACGATGAAAACAATCTTTTTGAAAGAAATAGCAGGCTTCCTTTGGTTTTAGATGGTGCCCCCTACCTGCAATTAATCTAGGATTCCCCTTTAATTAAGGCTGCAGTCCTGTATCTGCTTAATTCCAGGCAAGTCCAGTTTAACTCAGTCTTGCATAGGGTTGCATTGTAAAAAGGTTGATCTTAAAAAAAGAGTAAGATTTGAATGCATTCGAGTTCCTGTTTTCACCTGAATCTAATAGTGCTATGTAAGGGGTGCGGAGGGCAAGGAGGAAATAGAATAGTCAATATGCGTTATTGTGTAGAGTTTGGAAGTTGAAATTTTGGGTTTGGGTTCCCTCCCCTTTATCCTGTGGTGACAGCATTTTTGTTTTTCTCAGGTATCTGACATAGAGGTGGTGAATTACGCCTTTACAACCTTCGGCAAAGTGCTGATCAAGAAACAGCAGTTGCATCCCGATACATTTGTTCAGCTTGCTCTCCAGCTGGCGTACTATAAACGTCATGGACAGTAAGAAAAAAAAAGTTATCTAGGCAAAATTGGAATCAAATAACTTTGAATACGTTGATTCCTAGATGAAGTAAATTGTGGAGCAGATCCTTAGTAGCTCACCCAAAAATACCTATACAAGAGAGTGTGCAGCCACTTTGAATGAAGCCTGAAATACAACGGGATGCTTCAAAAGCATTCGGACCTCCTAAACCAAGTGGGATGTCCCTGAAGGATTTTGAGGCTCTGTAGGGAGACATCGGGGCTTTGACTACTGCCTTGGTATACGTGCTTTTAAAGCAGTTGCAGTAGGAACTGTTCTGAAAGTACATATTGGGGTAGTCATCAAAGGGTGGAAGTAAAGTAGGTGCACCCGAAAAATAGCTGCCAATGGGGCAAGGCCCCTCACACACACACCAAGGAGCCAGAGAGGATTAGGATCCTTTGTGAGGGGTGTGTTTTATCCCCACTCCCAGCCATTTTTGATGATGTCATTCAGTATTCCACTGTGATACCTTGCTCCCCAGTCACAGCTACATTAAAATATTGGCTGCTTGGAATTGTTTTTTTTTTTGGGGGGGGGGGGAAGCAATCACTTCACCACCAAGAAAGGCTTGCGTAAAAGTGCCGGCAGGGAGATTGGAAGATTGGGCAGCTGCACCAGCAAAATCCAGTCCAGCACTCCTAACAGAGCTCCTGCACAGAGCTCACACGCAAACACACTGTGTTGATGGCTTGAACAGTCCCATTACCTTCATGTTTCTGGATCAGTTAGTCTGACTGGTTCTTTCATATATGGGTTTCTGCTAAAACATTGAATCGGCAGGATCTTTAATATACCCTCACTACACCTCCAGTAACCTCTCTTCCACCCCCATTATTTGCACACTCCATCGACCAATGATAAATGCAGATGGTCACTCATCATTTAATCATTTAGAGTGGCTTGCATGTAACCATGCTGGAAATGTTGTGCTACGCAACAATTTTTTTGCCATTGTCTTTACTTGTGCCTGTGTGATAATCCCCCCCCCCCAATAACCATGCTGCATATGACCAACTTTGCAGGAGTTGGTCCACACCTGAATTCAAATACTCTCTTTGTCTTGAAGCACAGTGGGTGGCCTGTTAGTCTCAGCCTATCCCACTTGAGAGTTGCTTTGAAGATCAAAGGAAAGTGGTGAAACGGTGTAATCCACCATAAACTACTTAGAGAAAGGGTGAGGCAGAAATATAATAAATAAACAAATGCACTGGTGATTACGCTGCTGCTTTTAAAGGTTCACATGCATTCACCTTCTGTTCTTGCCCTTGAAAATGGGCTTTCTTGAAAATGGGAAAATCTTACTTTACTTACATTAGCTAAAAATAAATAAATGAATAAGCTTTCCAATTTGCCCGTCTCCTTTTACCTTTACCTTTTTACTTCCTTAAAACATGCTTGCACAATTGGATACTTTCTCATTCAAGTGGAAAGGGAGCTTTCTTTTTTGTAATTGTCCTAACATTCTTTTCTAGCCCAGGTTGCTGCTATGAAACTGCTATGACCAGACGTTTTTACCATGGCCGGACAGAGACTATGAGAACGTGCACCATGGAAGCTGTTGAATGGTGCAAATCCATGGTAGATCCAGGCTTTACTGTAAGCATTGATAACGATAAGTACTTTAGGATTTCCACTTCTGCATGCTTTGCGTTGTCTCTGTGAAAAGCAGCCGGGATGTGGGAATCAAGGCTGTCTATTCAAGCCTTTTTGTAATAATGGTTCAAATCCAGTGGATACATAAGCCCTTATGTTCCCATGGGAGTTAAATCTTGGTTGCTGCCTCATACATCCCATTCACCAGCTTTCTTCATGGCAGAGAGTACAGATAACTAAAGCAATCATGTTATGTAACACACACAACTTGAGACCTAAGACTAAACCCATTCACCATGGGAGATGTAGCCATTTGTTGTTGTTTTTAAAATGCAGAACAAACTATATTGTTTCACTGGAATTTGATTTCCTTGTTTTTAAGTGGGGCAGCGATAGATCTCTCTCCTGCGGTTTGCTATCAAGTGGTAAGAATTAGAAATCTGGCAGAGAAATAAGGCAGCCATCTCACTTCTACCATTTTTTGGGTCTTCCTTTCTTCCTCCTGCTTTTCATTCTGTTCACTGTACTGTTGTGTTTTGCTTGCATTGGAACTCTGGATTCATCCACTATTAACTGAACGGTTTGGGCACTTGGAAGCTAGGATTTCACATTGCAGAAATCCCACAGGGCTCTGTTCAGGTTTCTCACACCGCAGGATTGTTGCAAAACAAACAGCCAGAGATGGTGTAATAAAGCTTATCCCTTTTTACAGGGCTCATTCTGTGCCCATTTTAGTTTGGCATCTTGCAGTTTTGCTGCAGTCACTTTCCATTGCCATTTTGAAGGGTCTTTTCCACATTTATTCACTGGGCTGTTTGGGGAAACATAAAACAAGGTTTTGTTTATTTAGCATATATGGATATTTAAGCATTACCTGGTCCCATTGAGGAAAACAAGCAAATTCAGAGATCCACTCTGATGGTTAGCTAGTTCTTCTGATGATCAGCTTGCAAGGAAACAGTTCTGGGAGAGGAGGAGGTGAAGCTGATCTCTCAGTTGAGTAAATGCGATGGACCCGCCTTCTCTTCCTCTGTTGCAGCCATAGGAAATGGCAGCTAACAGTTAAGGGGTGAGGAGGAGAGAAACACCAGCTCATCTGTCTGCTGAACCAATGGAGCGGGTCCTGCTGTCCTGACACTCTTTAAGCATAGCTATAACTGATAGCAAGGAAGCAGGCATAAGGTATGGATCAGGTGGTGTGCTGCATTTTCTTTTTTGTAGTGCTTTTTGAGCAAATGCCACCTGGATAAGACCTCCGTGACTTGACTGAGTGCACGTACTGATAATTAATAAAACAATGCATGCTCACTGTTTGTGTATGGATTCGCCTTTCATCTCTGCAGGACACGGTTATGAAAAGGTAGTGACTCCCTCCTGCTGGCTGATGTATTGTTTAATAGACAAGTGCCCTAAGTTGTTGCATTAACTCTAAAGGTGTTAGTTTTGCCCGGGGATTGCAGGTCATAAACGGCGACAAGGAAGAATTTCAGTTGGCTTAGAGGGGAACAGCAGGGATGTACGATTTTTCCTCCAGCGTCTTGCTTGAGGGAGGAGTCTCCAGTTTTATTCTGTTGGGCGCCACAGTACGTTCAAATGATTTTTCTTTTCTTAACTTTCTGCAGCTCGGCCAACGAAAACAGCTTATGCTGAAGGCATTTGCAAAGCACAATAAACTGATGAAAGAATGCGAGAATGGAAAAGGTACTTTCCTTTTTTTTTGACGCTTGCCAAGGGATGTTTCTGTTGTGATAAGTTGGCATTTGTGTTCTCTCCATCTCTTTATTGCGACACGCTGCTGAACAGAGCTGAAAATGTGGCATATTAATTCAGCCTTCCATGCATTGGAGGCAGCAAGCTCTGCCTCCTAAGAGCATAAACTGCTGTCATTGCTACCCTTTTAGCAAATTCATGAGCATCCATAGTAGGGGGCAAGACGGCTAGTTAACTTCCCCCATGTGCCATAATTCTCTGATGTCCAGATTTCATTTTAAAAGGAAAGTCTCCAGGACAGGGGTAGGGAACTGCTGACCTGCAGACTAATCCTGGCCCATTAGGCCTCCTGATTTGGCCTGCTAGGCTGTTTTGGGGAAGCCACGCCTACCCACCCAAAGCTATACATCATGTATGACAGGGCTTCAAAGGAACAACTGGAAGCTTAAAATGGGCTCCTGATCACTCCACTGCTGGAGCAGAATGTAGTCCCACCTGCCCATCAGGTGATGATGGGTGGTCAGAGTGCACCTTGCTGAAGGATAGAGGAGCAGTTTGCATATAATGGAAACAGTTTCTTCCTCCCAGTGCTGCTCTTTGAAGTGACCTCATTCTGCTCCTTAAACTTCTGAAAATTGGAGATATTGAAAGGATCAGCTTGAGGCTGCTTGAAAAAGGCCTTCAAACATTGCTGTGCTGCGCTTTGATGTCCCAACAATTGGGACTGCAAAGCAGAGCATCACCTGACATGAGAGACAGCAGATTTACCCATTGGGAAACAGGAGTTGACCTGGAATGTATGTTAATCAGAGGCCAGGCCTACTTAGGCCTTGTCACCATCCAGACCCCATATTTACCAGAAATTGTTGACCAGTTCTTCTGGGCTAATTTGCATATTTTCTTTGTGGTATTTATCGCACACACACCATTGAGAAATCCCTGCAGATGGCCATAAGCATAATCCCCAATCCATTTTGGCCACTGCTCCTGCTGTAATCAGGAGGCCAATAGGCTGAACCAATTAAAGATTGCCAAAGTGCTTGAACTATACTTCTCCCACTCTCTTGCACAGAGAGCTGTGAAAATCTACAGCTGGCTATTGAGACAAGCAGCGAGTAAGAAATCCGTACAGTACATCTAAACCACATGGGATTATTATTTCTCTTTACAGGATTTGACCGTCATCTTTTAGGTCTCCTGCTTCTGTCAAAGGAGCACAGCCTTCCTGTGCCAGAACTCTTCTCAGATCCTGCTTTCTCTAGAAGGTAACTTTTAAAATGCTATGCCTTTGTCTGACAGTTGGGAGTGGGGTAAAGGTAAAGGTAAAGGTACCCCTGACCATTAGGTCCAGTCGTGGACGACTCTGGGGTTGCACGCTCATCTCGCTCTATAAGCTGAGGGAGCAGGCGTTTGTCCGCAGACAGCTTCCGGGTCATGTGGCCAGCATGACTAAGCCGCTTCTGGCGAACCAGAGCAGCGCACGGAAACGCCGTTTACCTTCCCGCCAGAGCGGTACCTATTTATCTACTTGCACTTTGACATGCTTTTGAACTGCTAGGTGGGCAGGAGCAGGGACCGAGCAACGGGAGCTCACCCCGTCGCGGGGATTCGAACCGCCGACCTTCTGATCGGCAAGTCCTAGGCTCTGTGGTTTAAACCACAGCGCCACCCGCGTCCCTTTGGGAGTGTGGGACAACTCAGCAAATCTTGCACCAAATCGCAGCGTGGCAGATTTGTCAGGGTTGACTGGGTGGAAACAGGATGAGTAACAGCCCACTATAGCAGCTGATAATGTTGCCTTGGTGACAAGGCCAACTGCTTGTAGGCTGAGCAGTCCCAGATGCTCCAGCAGAGCCTGGAGAACAGCTGTGTAACTTGCAGTGCTCCCTTTAAAAATGTCCTTACCTGCTGCTTTCTTGAGTCTTTGCTGCTGGACCAGGAAGGATGCAGACAAAGAGAGGACTTCTGCCCACCTTCCAGCTAGTTCCTCCTCTTCCTTTGCTTTGCAATTCCCATTATCTCCAGGGAGGACTGGGAATGATTCCTACGAGCTGGGATAGCTCAGTTGGTGGAGCATGACGTCCTTAATCTCAGAGCTGTGGGTTCAAGCCCCACATTAGGCAGAAGATTCCTGCATTGCAGGGGGTTCGACTGCAATGACCCCTGTGGTCTCTTCCAACTCTTTGTCTCTGTGAAGCCCCTGCAGAGCTGTTGCCAGTCAGTGTAGACAACCCTGAGCTAGATGGACCAACCGTCTGACCTACGGCAACCTCTCTTAATGCTTTGATGTTGATGAGAGCGCATTCACTTCCTCTGGTGTAGCTTGCTAAGGATCAAAGGGAAAGCAGCCCCCATGTGTTTGTTTGATTCTGGATGGAAACGATTCGTTCTGCAATCATGTTTCTTTTTAATTCGCAGCGGGGGAGGTGGAAACTTTGTGCTTTCAACGAGCCTTGTCGGCTACACGAGAATCGGGGGAGCTGGGGTTCCCATGGTGCACCAGGGCTACGGCTTTTTCTACAGAATTAGAGACGACAGGTGAGGATGCTCTTAGCCCCAACTCAACAACTTAAACCTTCTCTCTTGGTGCATCGTCAGTGAAAGTATCAGCCCTGGCAGTATTTCAGTAGGCAAACCAGAAATCACAGGCTGCCCTCACAGCCAGCACTTAACTGGTTTTTATTTTTGTCAAATAAAAAGGAGGGGTTGAGGAAGAATGTAGGGTTGCTCCTTTTTTTTTGGACAAAGTTTTTGAGCTTTCTTTTTTGGGGGGTGGGTGAGTTTTACCCAAAGTTGTTGAGCTTTTTTACCAAATCTCAAAAAAGACGTTTTTTGCTATTACAGTGGTACCTCGGGTTAAGTAATTAATTCGTTCTGGAGGTCCGTTCTTAACCTGAAACTGTTCTTAACCTGAAGCACCACTTTAGCTAATGGGGCCTCCTGCTGCTGCCACGCCACCAGAGCACAATTTCTGTTCTCATCCTGAAGCAAAGTTATTAACCTGAGGTACTATTTCTGGGTTAGTGGAATCTGGAACCTGAAGCGTATGTAACCCAAGGTACCACTGTATTTAGGAAAAATCAGCAGCAGCAAAAATGACATTGCCGACATGGGTTGCCATATGTCCAGATTTTCCCAGACATTTTCCCAATTTCTGCCGAGACACTGCTTCAGACTAGAGTCTTCCGTTGTATGTCTTGGAATTTCCGAACATATGGCAACCCTAAAGAATGGGAGGGGGAAATGTCCTTCAAGGGGGGGAAACAAGGGTGAATGAGAAGTACAACAAGCATCTCAAGGAGAACTCGGGATTGCTATTTCTGTTCCTGTCCTGGTGATACTGTAATATTTTCATTGCTGTGAAATACTAGTATAGCCATGGTATTCATTATGATGCTGAATGTGCTAGTAGAGAAAGATAACTGATTCTGGATTCACAGTTGACTTCGTAATATAAAAGTGACCTAGTGTGATTCACTAGATAACGTGTTTGAGCTGGGAGGGGGGATACAGGGGAAAGTGCTCCCGCGAGATACAGTGGTGCCCCGCAAGACGAATGCCTCGCAAGACGGAAAACCCGCTAGACGAAAGGGTTTTCCGTTTTGGAGGCACTTCGCAAAACAAATTTCCCTATGGGCTTGTTTTGCAAGACGAAAATGTCTTGCGAGTTCCTGCGGGGTTTTTTCCCTCCCCCCCCTTTCCTAAGCTGCTAAGCCACTTATCAGCTGATCCGCTGATAAGCCGCTTAACAGCTGATCGCTAAAAGCCGCTAAACCGCTAATAGCGCTAATCCGCTAAGCTGTCAATGGGCTTGTTCGCAAGACGGAAAAAACCGCTATACGAAGAGCCTCACGGAATGGATTAATTTCGTCTTGCGAGGCACCACTGTACTAAGAGGTCCTGTCAGAACTAATGCTTTGATTCGGGCCTGGAAATCCAGACATTTTAGCTAAGGGTGTAAACGGTTCTTCCATACTTATACCCTTTACATTGAAGCCATTGAATACTAGTATTCAGAATTGCTGTGTATAGTATGTCGCCTTGTCAAATCACAATGGCCATTATCTGGGTGCTCAGCAGCTTCATCCATATGCGACTGAACATCTGTGTTGATTTTTAGAATGCTATTTATCTAAACAATTGGTTTTTTTAACATTTCCACTGATAGGATTGTTGTGGCCTGCACCACCTGGAAGTCATGTCCAGAAACGGATGCAGAAAATCTGTGTCAAATTCTGTTCCAGTGTTTACAGGACATGGTCAAGTTAATGAGCACAGCCCAGCTGTAGAGAAGAAGCTGACACTATATAGTGCCTTTAATGCTTTGTGCAATTACTATGTCTGTGTATCCTGTACACTTGAGGAAGGAAAGTTTAAGCCAAGAGGAGTGTTTACAACTAGGTAAGCTACTTTCCGGTTGAGCATAGGCAGAGAGAATGCAAAACTCTTCTTTTTTTATAATGACCTTTACTGCAATAACAATGCAATAGTTTTCCTTGAATAATGTTGCAACAGCAATGCAAAATGACAAACTCTTAGTAGAAACTATGCAATATTAAACCAAGCCTCAGCAATGCAAAAACATGAGCGAATCAGTGGTAGTTCAGAAAATGGTACACACTCTGTGCCTTTGCAAGGATTATGAATCATGATTCCTTTCAAGACAGGGTGATTATCATGGCTCTTATAATTTTTAGCTTCTAAAGCAGGGGTGGGTAACCTTTTCTGGACCATGGGCAAAAAAAAATCACCCTTGGCCAGCCTTACATGAGCTGCTTGCCAGCAGTGGATATGCACGCGCGCGCGCACACACACACACACACACACACCACTTGCCACACTCTCAGGCAGGTAAGCACCCAGCTGTTCATCAAATTATCAGTCTAGTGATGGGGAATGATTTGGACCCCAATACTATTTCTACCTAAAAAAAAGAATGGCAGAAAAACTTGGTTTGGGGCTGGGTAACCCCCCCCCTCCCCAGGCTGGCTGTTAGTCACCCCTGGTGTAAAGTAATCATGCTAGGTATTGGGATTATTGCTTTATGTAATTCTTCACTACTGTCCTATTTTCTGTGATGGGATCTTTGCAACTCAAAAACCACCACTTTAAAAAAGGCTTTTGAACAGAATGATCATGTGCGAAACTTGTTTTAAAATTTTGCTTTTATTTTCCAAAATAAGAATATTAAATGAAACTGTACTTGAAAGCTTGCAAATATATATATAAGGTGATTATTAGAAAGTATGTATACCACTGTTGCTTCATGCGTATAGCTCCGCAAAATTCTCAGGACTTCCTTAGCATTTTAAAATGAAGCACCCCCTCATAATTTTATCAATTATGTAATTTCTTCTCTTTGGAATAAAACCACATCAAAGACAGTGTTGGCTTGATTAATCTGTATGTACATATACACACTTCATTGTGAAGAAGGCAGGCAGGCTCCTGTCAAACTTGTCAAACTCCCCTAACCCATATGGTGCTTAAATTCTTCAGAACACTTAATGTGGATATTTATCTTTCAAACATATCTCTTTATACCCTGTTCTTCCACAATGCAACTGTCAGTTAATGAAAA
The DNA here is from genome assembly GCF_951804945.1 of Podarcis cretensis. Lineage (NCBI taxonomy): Eukaryota > Metazoa > Chordata > Lepidosauria > Squamata > Lacertidae > Podarcis > Podarcis cretensis. The sequence goes on from NC_137181.1 coordinate 26,138,364, forward strand.
GCAATACAAAAAAGTGGTAAACTGTAAAATCCAGTCATTTATCCTAAAAAGGATATTGTAGACCTGGAAAAGATACAGAGAGAAGCAACCAAAATGATCAAGGAGCTGGAGCAACTTGGATTTCTATTAAACATCAGGAAGAACTTTCTGGCTGGAAGAGTTGTTCAACAGTATAACCCCCTTTAGAGGTTTTTAAGCAGAGGTTGGGTGGCTATCTGTCATGGAGTCTTTAGTTGAGATTCCTGCATTGCAGAGGCATTGGATTAGATGACTTTTGAGGTCCGTTCCCTGATTCTAAGAAAGGTGACAACATTTGGGGGCTTTAGCTTAGAAGAAAAAGTGGGTAGGAAGGGCTATATTTTGTGTATAAAAATTAGGCATGTTCTGGAGAAAGTGGACAGAAAAGTTCTCCCAGTAATACTAGAAGTTGGAGTCCTCTACTAAAGAACAGAATGGAGTTATTCATGCAGCTCTTAGTTTAACTGCAGGATTTATTACCACAGAGCGTAGCAGTGCCCACCAAAGCTTTAAAAAGCTCTTTCCCACAAGCAGATGCTGTTGACTGGTGCATTTGTGGGGAGGGGGACAGTCTAGGTAGGTCAGGCTCTATGGTCTTCTTCAGGAGTCTCGAATGAAAACAGCCACACAAGTAGATTTGCTTCCCAGTATGTTGTGAGGAAGCTATAAAGAAACATTTTTAATGGAGTGAGGTTTCCACTGCAGCCATGCCAAGGTCAATCCAGGAAGTCTGACAATCACCAACTGAGACTTCATAAAAATCCTTTTCACCGAGAACCCAAAATAGTTGGCTTTGAGAGTACTCACCAATGTTGCTCCGGCACAATTGTCCATTTTTAAATTAGTAGATAATAGTTGGTCTTACTTCAATTAGCCATTCAGATGTCGACATATCTTCTTGGTCTGTAGTTCTGGCTTCCAGGATGCAAGGAAAGGGAGGGCTTGTCTCGTTCTTTCACTTTCAGGTGTGCGTATTTTTAAGCAAAGTCCTTGGAGTGAAAAAGGACAGCAAACGTGTGTCTCTAGACAGCTGAGAACGAAAGGTAAAGCACACCCTAGTGTATAAAATGGATCGAGATAGGGAAAGCTTCGGTTTGAGAAGCCTTGCTGCAATACTGGTTTATTTTGTTTAATATGGTGATGATACAAGTAGTGCCTCTTGCAGTCGCCATCTCAAGAAGTGAATTCAGCTTTAGCAATATTCTGCTTTCCTTTTAATTTATGCAGGGGCTGATCCTGCTTGAACATTGACTAGAGTGTAATAGATTCCTTTTGCAGCCAGTAGCTGTTGATGTGTTCCTTGTTCTTTGACTTTCCCGTTCTGGATCACTGCTATACTGTCCGCGTTCTGCACTGTTGATAAGCGGTGAGCTATTACGATGCAGGTGCGGCCTTGTCTGGCTTTATCCAGAGCCTCTTGGACAACCTGTTAAAAACAGAAAATTGTTTTCAGTGAATGGGAAACAGAAATAGAAAGGGTTTACTTGAGATTCAAGTAGGGAACAATATTTTTTAAATAAGGGAATTTCACCACAATGAGGAAATCGTGTAAGCTTTCATAACTGAACATTTTTGTAAATGCACCACCGGAAAAATAATGAGCAACCATAGTAAGAATGAAGAACCTCCTACCACCTTAGATCATAACAAATCATGGCCAGAACTGGGGAACTAGGGGTAGATTTGGGGGTGGTGCAGGGTATTTGCAAGCAGAGTAAAGGGGGGAAGGGCCTGTTGTGCAATGCAACATTATTCCACCTGCCCTTTTGTTTTAGTTGATAGCAGAGTGTTACAAGACATGCACGGCTCCAGCATTGTGACTTTCAACATCAATAAGGGTGACTGCCATGACTGTAACAACTACCGTGGAATCTCCCTGCTGAGTGCCACTGGGAAAGCCTTTGCCTCAGATTACACTCACGCGCTGACAAGATCTGAGTCACAAGGTGGCTTTGGAGTTCAGAGGTAAACCATTTCCTCACTGCACTGGCTGCAGGAGAAATGCTGAGAGCAGAGACGCCTTCATAGACCTGGCGAAGGCATTTGATCTCATCAGCTGTAAAAGACTCTTCACAACTAGATAGGGTGCCCACCTAAGCTCAACAAGATGACAGTGTCCTTCCATGGGAACATGCAGGAGTGAGATACTGGCAGACCAACGCTGTGTTACAAAGATGTTTTCAAACATGACACAAAGGCTGGTAGGTCAACAATGCCCTGTGGGAAACTCTTGCAGACGCAGTGCCTGGAGACAGTCAAGATGTGTATTCATGGCAGGGACCAGAGGAGGAATGACTGCTGGGAGGAGCGCAGAGAGAAGAAATCCTGGGGTGCAGGAGCAGCTGCACAACCGGATGCTCCTGTTGCAGCAAAACATGTCTCTCCTGCATCGGTCTCTACAGCCACTGCAGGTGCTATAACCTTCCAACAGTTCGATTTCACCCCCAAAGGCACACTCCTCCATTGTCTTCTGAGAGAGACAGATGCCAACCAAAATGCCAACTGCCCAGGGTATTGGCCTGCTAGCCCCTCTCTAGTTTGTAAAGGTAAAGGGACCCCTGACCATTAGGTCCAGTTGCGGACGACTCTGGGGTTGTGGCACTCATCTCGCTTTACTGGCTGAGGGAGCTGGTGTACAGCTTCCGGGTCATGTGGCCAGCATGACTAAGCCGCTTCTGACGAACCAGAACAGCGCATGGAAATGCCATTTACCTTCCCGCCAGAACGGTACCTATTTATCTACTTGCACTTTGCTTTCGAACTTCTAGGTTGGCAGTTCTTAGGTAGCCACAATTGAGGTGGTGTAACATATATGTTAAGAGGCTGAGCTACAAATTTGGCCTTAAGCAAGGTGATGTCCCTCCCAATTGCCCGCCTCTGCTATAGGAGATAATGCTAACTTAGCTTGCAGGCTTGTTGCCAGCATGGCAATATGCAAGACACTTGGAATACTTCAAAGTGCTACTATACAAATAACTATTGTCGACCCGCCCAGTTAGGCTAGAACTGTTGCAGAGCAGACCCAGGTATGCTATAAAGTGAAACCCTGATGACTAGCAACCCATGCCTTTAATGCACCCAATATAAATACAAACATTTACCTTTTCACTTTCAGTATCAAGTGCAGAGGTTGCTTCATCCAGTAACAGAATTCTTGGCTGGCGGATGAGAGCACGAGCAATAGCAATGCGTTGCTTTTGACCCCCAGAGAGCTGAGTCCCTTTGTCACCTACAGGAGTGTTGTATTTCTATGTGCAAAAAATATAAATCCAATAAAGACAGGTTTATATTAGCAAAATACTTCTATCTACCTCGGTCCCATTAGATATACCAGCAACATAATAGGACTTTAGTTTTATTTTTTTCCCCTAGTTCTCCAATCAACATTTCCGAAGTGTGAGTGTGTATACATGCAGCAGGCTCGTCTTATTTTCTTATGCACTTACATCTGGTAAGCTATCAATGAAGGCATGGATGTTGGCTGCTTTGGCTACTTCAACGATCTCATCAAAGGACACCTTTCTGCTGTTATCTCCATACGCAATGTTCTCTGCAATAGTGCAGTCAAACAGGACTGGTTCTTGGGAGACAATTCCAATCTGGGATCGCAGCCACTGGACATTTAACTGTGTTGCACCGTTGCCATCCAGTAGCTGGAAAAAGAAGACTTGGTCAGTTTTATGAAGCAGGGTACTGTTAATGAACATTTCTGTTATGCATAGTGCACAGTTAACAAGTTGTTTAAAAGTATTGTCTGACGTTTCAAACGCTATTCCAATTCATTTTGATAACGTATGAAAACTTGAGAGCTTAGGTAAGACTTAGGCTACAGTCCTAACCATGTCTGCTCATTCAGGTAAGCAGGATTATACAACCTTTGAACCAGGAAAGCATGGTTTAAATATCATATCATGGAATACACCAGGTGGCACTAGGTCAGTGATTAGGAAACCTTTAGCTCTTCAGATACTGTTAAACTGCAGCCTGCATCATCCCTGACCATTGACCATGTTGCCTGAGCCTGATGGGAGTTGTCCTACAGTCTCGGGGGTGGGGAACACAGGTTACAACCCCACCTAAAGCAAATCATTCTCTCTGGGTCAAACGGCAAGTGGCATGAGAGTTCCAAGCAGGGTTGAAACTGCAGTACCGGCTGCAGCCTGGAGGAGGAGCAGAGAGACTGAGGAGCCATAGCAGAGTAGAGGTGACTGCCTAACTCTCAGATTCAAAGAGAGCTGCCTGCAGTGCCTGCTTTTTATAACAGAAAAAATATGTCAATCCAAAAACAAAAATAGGCAGAACATCTGTCTAAAAAATGCTGGCGGTATGCCCCGTGGAGGACCTTAAGGTCCACAAATGACAACATTTTGGAGGTCCCAAGTTGCAAGGTGGTTAGATTGGGTTCAACTAGGGCCAGGGCCTTTTCAGTACTGGCCCCAACTTGGTGGAATGCTCTGTCACAAGAGACTAGGGCCCTGAGGGACTTGACATCTTTCCGCAAGGCCTGCAAGACAGAGCTGTTCCGCCTGGCCTTTGGTTTGGACTCAGTCTGACCCTTATGTTTCCCTCCCCTTATGCTTTTGATCTATGGGCTACTTTTAAAATGAGGCTGCATTTTAACCTGTATTTTAAATTGGTTTCCCCCTCCATTATGTTTTTACTGTAACTTTACTGGTGTTAGCTGCCTGAACCCGGCTCTGGCCAGGGAGGGTGGGGTATAAATAATAATTATTATTATTATTACTACTACTATACATTTAGAGCACCCTGCAGTGTGTTAATGCATTAGAAATATTTCACAGATAGGTCACATACACACCATACATTTTAAAACACTCATATCACTTTAACAGTCATAGCTTCCTCAAACAATCCTGGGAACCGTAGTTTACTCCCTCACCAAGTTACAATTGCCAGCACTCTTCACAAACTACAGTTCTCATGTACTTCCAATGTATGGTTTGTATGCAGCCTCAAACTTTGCTCCATTTTGCAAGTGAAAAGGTGCATCCCTGGTTTGAAATGGATGAGAACGAGTGTTACATAATATATTCTGCGTTCAAAGTGTGTGGAAAACTCAGCCGAGTAATTTACCACTTCTCCACTGAGGGGATCGTAGAATCTTTCGAGCAACTGGACCAGAGTGCTCTTTCCACAGCCGCTGCTTCCTACGAGAGCCAAGGTCTGCCCCTTCTCTACTGCCACACTCAGTCCTTGGAGTACCGAAACATCAGGCCGGGTAGGATAGTTGAAGGCTACTTGCTTAAATGCGACATTGCCGCTAAAGTCGTCCTACAACGATAATAAACAAGACCTGCCTGTTACAGGAAAAAATGGCCAAGCAATTCCATGTTAGCACCTAGTGGACTGGAAATGCCATTAATAGTTGGATGAAGGGGTGGAACTGAGGTGGACACAGAGGAATTTGCAACATCCCCTTGATGTTGTGAGAAAGTACAGCTCCATCTCTGCATCTCGCACGGTTTCAAAAATTGGAAATCAGTGTTTTATAGGAGTAGTTGGGATTGAGGGCTGACTCCCTGCATGAAGATGGGTGGCCGAAGGACAAGTACGGTATGGGAACTGCTTTTAAACTAAATGATGTAAGTTTATTGTTCTTGCTAAATGACAAACCCATAGTACCAATAAAACAATACGGCTCATACATCTTTAACATCCAAGACGTAAAAGAGAAGTTACCAGAGAACCAACTAACTCAAATCCAGCTTAATTTCAAATTACACCTCTGAATGATCTTACTCATGTTTCCTGATTTATTTATTTTTAAATTTTTGGCAGCCAGTGCATAAAGGGCTGCACTCTGTGTGTGTGTGTTACAAAGCTATTATTGTCACTCAAAAGAAATTGGACCATTTCTGCCTGGGTGTATTTGCTTGCTTGTGTGAACAGATGTTTCAGAAAGTGATCTCTTGGGTCTCTATATAAGGTGCAAGCTAACAGATAGTGAGTGACGTCTTCCCCCTGCAGTTGACTACAAATACAAAGTCTGTATATGGCATTTTATTGTAGCAGCCATCCAAGACTACAGTGGGCATTGCTTGGAGTATGGTATAGACTCACAAGCTTGTGGACAAGGGCAACTTAGACACAGTTGATTCATGCATCAGTAACCTCATGATTAGACTACTGTAATGCACTGGGTTGGTCCATAATGTGGTGGCTTAGGTTGTTGAGCAGAGCACCTGGAGGTACATCTATTGCACCTGTGCTGTGGGAACTACGCTAGCTGTCAATCAGCTACCGGGCCATGTCCAAGGTATTGTTCTTACCACATAAAGTTCTGAATCAATTTAGACCAGGCTACCTGAAAGATGGCCTGTACTAGCAGAGATCAGGAAGATCACCTAGATCATCTGGGGAAATGGTACCACACCCTACAAAATATAATTGGGCGATGACCCAAGAACAGGCGTTTTTTGCTATTACCCCCGTACTGCAAAATGCCCCTCCCTCTGCCATGCACGAAGCATCAACCATCATTGGTTTCAGGCATCTCATAAAGACTTAATTTTTTGCCCAGGCTTTCCTTGATTCTTAAGAATGGACCCTGATTTATGTGAATGAATTTCCTGAATTTGTCACATTTACTTTTATATGGTTTTATATTGTTGTTTCATTAGCATCAGGTTGTATTTTCATTTTAATGGATACTGTTGCTATATCATACATAGTGTACCCCACTCAGAGATTTTTGAAATGTGTGGTTTAGAAGTGCTTTTAAATCAATCCATCAATAAAATACAGTAACTGACTCAGCACTGAAGGCCCCTATGTCTCCAGTTTGCCCATTAAAAACTGCATCTAAGCTTGGACCATGAACAAAGCCTATATATAATTTAAACAGAGAAGGATGGTGGAAATGTGTTAAGACTACGTCAATAGGAAGAAAATGGCACAAATTCTAATTCTCTGGATCCATCAATGAATTGCTCATAAGCTTCAAACCCAGAAGGCAGCAAACTCAAGTGCTGAAACTTTTTCTGTGTTTTCTTGGAAGGTAATACAAAAATGCCCAGGGATCAACTTACAGGCTTGTGTCCTTCAACACTGTAATTGTCTATTAAGGGTACAGTCTCAAACAGCTGGAACATGTGAGCTGCAGATATCTTCGCTTTGGCATAGTCTGGTGTAAATGAAGCTGTCTGTCCTAGCGCCATGGCACCAAAGACAATGCATGAGAATACCCTAGAAGTGCAAACAATTTATTTTTTAAAATAATAATAATAATAATAATAATAATAATAGTTTTAAATTTTTACCCTGCTTCCATTTTTGTAATGAATTTATTTTGATCTCTCTGATGAAGGCTACATGCAACAAGGGGAACAAGACTTTTCCCCTTTACCAATGCACTTGTCCTAGGTTCAAATATCGGCACTTCCCATTAGAAGACGTAGATAGCAGGCGATGTGAAAGTCCTCTGCCTAAGACTCCCCCAGGGAGTCTTTGCAAGTCAAAATAGACAATTTTACACTAGATTAGGTGCCTAACCCATGACCCTCTAGATGATGCGAGACTGTTGGCCATGATGGCTGGGGCTGATGGGAGTTGGAGTCCAACAATCTAGAGGTCCACAGATTGGCCACCCCTGGCCTAACGGGCCAGTAATCTGACATACATATGTAAAACCCAGCATGTGGACCTCCAAAGAAAGCATTAATTCCCATATTGGCTTTGGGGTACAGAGTATGCATTTCAGGTCCAGGGCCATTGGATTTTAAGTGCATAGAGCCCACATGTGAACACCCAACAGGCCAGTTTTGTCTGGGGTAAAGGAGCAGCAGGGAGGCTTGAGTTCTCCTCCATCAATTATACAGCTTTGATTTAGGAAATAGATCCAGCCTGATCCAGCCCATATATCAGCTGAGAAAGCAACCACAAGCCCTGGTAAAATGCAGGAAAATCCACACCTATATTACTGCTGATTTCATGATAGTTTGTTTCTTTTAAACCCCAATAAAAAAAAGAAAAGCAGCAGAGATCTTACAAGAAAACGTTCTTAGCATCCATGTATCCCCCTTCCACAAGGAAGGCACCAAATTGAAAACAAGCGGCGTAGGTGAAGTACATTATGCCTTGGGAAACGCCGTAAGTTAGTCCGTGGATATGCGCTTTCTTTAAGGAATTCCTGTAACGAGATGAAGGGTGTTTTGCTTATTTGTGTGTTGATTCACACATTACGGCCGTTTCAATATAAAACATGGGAAGCTCTGAGATGCAACAGCCCTATAATATGAAGAAGAAGAGAAGAGTTTGGATTTGATATCCCGCTTTATCACTACTTGAAGGAGTCTCAAAGCGGCTAACAATATCCTTTCCCTTCCTCCTCCACAACAAACACTCTGTGAGGTGAGCGGGGCTGAGAGACTTCAGAGAAGTGTGACTAGCCCAAGGTCACCCAGCAGCTGTATGTGGAGGAGCGGGGAAGCGAACCTGGTTCCACTGCTCTTAACCACTACACCACGCTGGCTCTCTTATGCAAGAGCCATAAGGCCAGCTAGATGATATCCCTGCTGCAGTGCAACCACCTACCTGCCACTCACATTTCCCACAGATCACATCATTGGTTGCTGCTGGAAGGGGAGGCAGGAATATGCACAGCACTGGCATGCAAATATAGGTAAGTTGTCCTTGATACTATGGACTTGAAGGGTAGCTATGAGTTCAATATAACTTGTAAATCTTGCCCAGGACTCTGAAATTTAGCTCTGGATGTTTGCCAGTCTCAGAACTAATGACACCAGTGGTGGGGAACCTTTTTCTGGGTTCTGGGCAAATTTCCAGAGACCATATGCCAGTGAAGGTAAAGCAATAAATGTAAACGTTTTCTTCCTATAGTATTATCAGATTCAAGGACACCTTGCAGCCAGGCAAGGCTGCATCAGAGGCAAAACAGGACCAGTGAGAGGTGTGGCTTGCAGAGAGAAGGTGTGGCCTCAGAGTTCCACTCTTAAAAGCCATTCATCCAGAGTAGCAGAGGTTTTCTTTTTTTCATTTGAAGCTTAAAGCTATGCAAGCAGCAGTCAAGAAGTGAATTAGTAGTTCAGTATCTTAAAACAATGATTTGAATAAGATTTTAACAATATTATTTGGTCAAATGGCAGTTCAGATCCTGCGATTGTCTTAATTTTCTTTGTAACATATCCAAAAAGTCTTTGTTCCAAGGCACAACCAGAAGCTCTAAAATGCATCTGCCTTAGGAAGACCGTATCTCCAAAAACCGTACAAGACCTGAATAGGTTCTATACAATTTGACAAGATTGCTCATAACTCTGAGAGCAGTTTCAGCAACCCTTCTCTCGCACCAAATGGGCAGCTATATTTCTCAAGGGTAGCACCTGAGAGGCAAAGGCAAGACTGCTTGGCCACCACTTGAACAAGCCACAAGAAGGAACTCAGGACAAAACATTTGGGATTGGATCCAGGCTGAGTCATACTTAGAGAAGAGTGAATGAGCTCAGTGGGTCTACTCTTAAGGCATGACTAAGACTGCAACCCTAACCCATTTTGCTTGGAAGTAAGCCCCACCATATTCAACAGGACTAACTTCCAAGAAGGCATGGTTAGGACTGCAGTGTAAGTCTGGCTCAAACTTGAGAAGTAATTGTCCTGAGAATTAAGAAGTTGGATCCAGACCTAACAGCAAAATCCTAAGCATGTCATTTCAAGAGCTGATCAAAACATTTGCTGGCTGTTACCTGTATGGTCCTTGCAGACTGTCTCCATACTTTTGTTCAAATTTTATTTCCTGAGTAAGGGAAACAACCGTTCGGATATTCCCTATTGCTTCTGTTGCAATCTGTAAGAGAGAGAAACACACTGGCTAGTGGGAAAGCAACAAGTTTCCCCAAGTATGACTTTCTTGAGGAAAGAGCTATAAAGAGCAAAACACCAGCACACTCTTACAGTGTGGCTCTCCACTGATTCTAAAGTGCTCCAGGCTGATCTTCAAGGAGCAGTTACAGGCACCAGTGCATAATTGTTTCCAAGAACCGGTCACAGCCCAGCAAGTCTACTATAGCGGGATTTCTTCTCTTTGCTCAAAATGGCACTCTGATCCCACATTAAAGCACCTGCAAAAGGGAGGGGATATCGAAAATGCAGGATCCTCTCACTTTCTCTCTGCCTCTTCTTTGGTTTTCAGTCTCATGAAGGTGAGGCACCATCCTCTTGTTTCTCAGTACCCCTGTTTTGGTTCTAATTCTGGTGGCACTCAACCAGCTGTGTTTGCTGTCAGAGGGAATGGTTTAGCAGAGACTTACCTTCCCTGCACCTTCAAGTTCCTTCTTATCTTTCCTGGCATGTCCAGCCAACATTCTCATTTCAATGAGTCCTCCAATGGCAACAAGTGGCACAACAGCCAAGATGACGAGGGTCAGCTGCCAGCCATACACCAATGATATAATTATTCCTGTCCCGAGGTTAGCAATGTTTTGGGCAAGCATACCTAGCCTGGCCCCTGTAGCCTGAATGAAGGAGGGGGAAACAAAATGTATTAATTTTTTTTTGGGGGGGGGGGTGTTCCTGATGGCTGAACATCTCTCTGTGGGCTTTGGAGTACAATGCCTCCCAGAGTTTGTGAACATGCCATTCCTCAGCTAGTAGGACAAGGCAGAACAGTACAACAGGTTTTTTTCCATTTGTATTTGAGAAGAATGGAACAGAGGGAGAATGTAGGGCAAATTGCTGCACACTTACTGAAGACGAAGTATCTTTGGGTACAGAAAGTCGTTCTGGCAATCTGATGCAAGGTTAGCATATTTGCTGCCCACTGCAGTAGTGCCCGTTAATCTCCAAAATAGTCTGTTTGTATATTTGTAACAAAACCTTGAGCCACACACTGTATCTTAGACTAACCTACCTCACAGGGCTTTTGGGAGGATAAAATGGTGGGTGGGAGTGTGGGAAACCATGTATGCTGCCCTGAGCTTCTTAGAGAAAGGATATAAATGGAGTAAATAAGTTAAGTAAATATTACAGAAACCCCATAGTATCTCTCATCCAAAGGCTTCATCATACCCCTCAGTGCTGCCTCTGAAACTATGCATTGCTCTGTGAAGGGCTAAGGAAGCATGTGGCAAAAAAAATTATTTCAGAAACCTTGACCTAGAAGCAAGAGGTGAGTGGAGAAACTTGGTAGAAGCTGGTTTCTCTAAATCAGCAATGGAAAACCTAAGAACCTCCATATGTTGTTAAATTACACCTCCCATCATATTTGATCACTAGTCATGCTGGCTGGAGCCAATGGAGGTTGAAGCAAGAAGAGGAATACTCCGACGAGAGTGAGATTCAGGCTACTTCCTTGTTGGGGGTGGGGGAAGAGAATTGCAAGTCACTTATTCATCACCCTTCCTTATTCATCTGGAGAACACAGTCCTGCTATCCTTCTCTAACTCAGAGAATGTCTCCCTGCAATACTATTATATCCTCAGTCACAGAGAGTTTTCTGTAGCTGCCTTAGGAAAAGAAAGCTTCCGCCAGAAGGGCCACTTTGGAGCTGTTCAGAGTATGTTCTCGTAACGTTCCCCTGCTTCCCTCAAGAGCTTTGCTAGAACTGGACAGCCCACCCAACTCTAAGTCAAGTTCAACATCTCAGAAGTGATGCCTATGTCCAGGGTTTTTTGCAAAACTACTTCTCAGTTATTGATAAACTTTCCAACTGCGCAAAACCCCAACAAAGTTACCTTTGAGCGCAGCCTGTTTAAGCCTCTCGCTTTAGTCATCTCTCGTTGGGAGTGTCTTTGAAATACACAACTGGAAATGACTAAAATATGGTTTAGTGCCACGTACAAACTTAGTTAGCATGTGGAACTCAGGTGTGAGAGTTGCACTGGATAGCCTACAACACAACTACGTAGAATCATCAAGAGAATGAGAATTGTGGGGAGGGTACAGATGAGTATTACTTACACCTTTTACTTCAGATGCATCAAGAGCAAGTCTTGTAGTCAATGCTCCAGTATTGTTTTTAGGGTCATCAAACCAAGCAATGTCCTAGAAATATACAATATATTTTAAGGTACCAACACAATCCTGGCTACAATAGCATTGCAAATTCAGTTTTTGCTGTTCGGATTCTGGAGGGCAAGATATTTTAAAATATATTTAATTAGGGTCATTATTCATTTGTAGAGTTGTAGTCTTGCACCTAGTAACTAATTGCTAAAACCCAGCGAAGTCAACAGATTTCTCCCCCCCCCCCCACACATCTAAATAGACAGATTGGGTTAATCACGCTCTTGTGGTTTCTGAGCTCAGAGGTTTCCAAACATGTTGGCTGAGAGTAATACAACTAATTAAGGGTTTGTATGAGTAATTTTTTTCTTTGAACATCTCCATGCCATATAGACTTCTTAGTTTTGACACTTTCAAATGCAATTACCACTGAAGAAAGTCGCTGTTAAAGGAACACAACTCCCAGATGAAAGGAACTACTTGGGTGATTTTCTTGGATGTGGGCTGTAGATCAGGTGTGGGGAACCTTTTGCCCTCCAGATGTTGCTGAACTACAACTCCCATTATCCCTGGCCATGTTACTAGGGCTGATGGGAACTGCAGCTCAGTGACACCCGAAGGGCCAAACTTGCCATGGATTGGCAAATTTCCCAAACTTGCCATGGATTATTGGATTATTGCAATTTTGGAAGGGGTGATGGCACAGTTCAATATTGCAACCCGTTTATTGGGCTAGCGCAGGATAAAAACTAGCTCAATAAAGCAAACAAATCTCTCCCTTAGAATACCTGTCTAAGCATTGCTTGGAATCCCATGTAACGAAGCTTCAATGTAAGGATCTCTCCAGCTCTGCCAAAGGTGAAACCCTGAAAGAGAAGGTTTCCTCCATAATTGGATGCTGCCGGCTTTGATACTCTTTTTTGTATCTTTATTTTATACCTTATTGTGATTTAATAATACAATAACAACAACCTTTGTACCCCGCCTATCTGACTGGGTTGCCCCAGCCACTCTGGGCAGCTTACAGCATATATAAAAACACAATTTTAAAAATTTGGTTGTGTCCTTTTGGATGTTTTATTGTTTATGACTACTTTTGTTATGTTTGCAATTATGTATTTTTTCATGTTGTAAGCCACCTGGAGCATGGTTTTAACAATGGAAAGGTGGCATACAAATAACATTATGTATGTATGTAAGCAAACCAGAGTACAAGCAACTTAGCTACTTTGCATTCCGTATGAGAACTGTTACGTACTGAAGTTCTCACTCTGGGCCAGCAGGGGGATACTGTAGATAGTTATGCAAATGAAGGATTGAAAGTGACGTTCAGTGATTGGATAGTTTGTATGCAAATGAAGGATTGAAAGTGACGTTCAGTGATTGGATAGTTTTAGAAAGCTGCAACAGTTACAATTGTTCTGGAGCTCTATATAAGCAGGCTGACTGAGCTCTTCACTTCAGTTCTGTTCCAGCTTACAAATAAAGAGCTGCTTTGGAAGAATTGCTGTGTAGTCTGATATGTTCGCCCCCAACTTAACAAGAACAATAAGGCATTGGGAGAAAACACTCATCCTGCCAGAGGGATCAACAGGTTTGTTGTTTAGCTCCTTCCCCACTTCAGTCTCTACTCCTGTGATCTTGATCTGAGTTCCTGAAAGGGCTGCAATGGGGCGCTAGGCTGCAAAATTCTCCGAGCATGCCATTCGCTGAAACGACTGGAGCCGTATGGCTCAAGCAGATATTGCTTTCTTATAACAGGAAGGAAATCACAACAATGTATAATATGGGCAGAATAATTCAAAATAAGTTGTACTGGCATGACAGCCAAGCACAATGTTTTCCAAAAGCAAAATATCTATTTTCTTTGAGCCACACAAGATTTGCATCAGTTTATGATAATACTACAAGAATGTTTTTCCAGTACTGAATTTAAGATTCAAGACTCAAACTACTGGCTCTTGCTGGAAATGCCAGAAGTATCCCATGACAAGTGTATGGGCCTTATTCTGTAGTTAGAAGAACTGTTCTGTATTCAGGGTCTAAATAGAATTTACAGGATATATGATGAAGCTCCCAGGCCAATGTGTTAAGATCAAGGCTTCTGACATTAATAACTTGTTTTGTTATCCGATATGTTTATGATATAATCATGGATATTTTGATGGAAAGCTTATGCTGGGCACACCTAAAACATTGTTGCATTCAAATATTTTGCCTTATTTGCAGTTTTGCAATTTCAACAGCAAATCAATATTCTGCACATCTGTCAATTCAAATTTGCTACAGTGATCCTTGTGAATTTGAAAGATGTCTGATATAGTTCTGCACACAAAGGAACTATATAATCCTCTAGAATTAAATACACTATGTTGGTCCATCTTCAAAAATTAATCTAAATTCTTTGGATTAAAAGTAATGTCACTTCTTCAAAACAAAAACAAACAATAGTTCTGTGAGTTTCTGAATACTTTCAGGATCTGGCCAGAAACAGTAAGAACAAAGCAAATGCAACTTACCTGAAGGAAAAATGTTACAAAGGATATAACCCCAAGTGCTAAGAATAGCAATGAATACATATTGCTCTTTTCTCGTACTATGTCTGGTTCATTCAGTGTAAAAATCTATGGAACAGTAATCTCAGTGTTAATTTTCTTTCATTAACTTATCTCTAAATACTTCACCTTGCTTACTTGTACTGAAACTCATTCTCTTAAGTATAAAATGTGCAATATAAAAAGTAAAATCATATATATCTCTAAACAGATGAATTACTGCTTATCAGTTATTAATTAGCTGGTACATATCAATAACCCTAAAAACAATGTTCTGAGTAGATATTGCTCACTTAGATTTTCTTTGCATTGTGCTGCAATGTTTCTCCTGAGGCTATATAATAGTACAAGAGAGACATACATTGAAAAGACATCAATTTTTGCTCCCAGAAGGAGGTTTCCTGTTATTGGCTGCAGCCCAGAGGGCCATTGGAGGAACTGTATATTTATGGCTTCCAAGTCTGCATTTGCCATTGTTATTAGACTCTATAATAGTAGTCATGCGCAAAGACTGGCAAGCCACTTTCAAAACATGGGCAGTTAAGAGCTGGTTCCAATGATGATCAAGAAACTGAGTTCATTTTGAGTGAGAAGGTAGGAGCAATCATCTGCTCAGTAATACAGGAGTACAGTGGACACTCAGGTTGCGAACATGATCCATGCAGGAGGCACGTTCGCAACCTGCAGCGTTTACATCCCTCAGTGGCGCGTCTGTGCATGCGCGGCTTGTGATTCGGCGCTTCTGTGCATGCGCAAAATGCGATTTAGCGCTTCTGTACATGTGCAACCGCCGAAACCCGGAAGTAACTCGTTCCAGTACTTCTGGGTTTCGGCGCATGCGTAACCTGAAAAAACACAACCTGAAGCACCTGTAACCCAAGGTATGACTGTATTATGAAAATCTCCATGGGGACATTGAAGCGCCTAAGAGCAAGCACTACGTATTGCATTCTGTGAAAGTAATCCCCAAATGAAAATGGGAAAATCTGTCGGGTTTGGTTTCTCTCAGTTTTTGATTCCTCCAATCTTAATTTCAGTTTTCCACATTTCCATGTAAATTTGTGGGTGTTGGTTTTTTTTTAAGTCCTCATGAAAAATCATCAGCATTTTAGTGTGAATTTCCCCTAATAAGCCCACATCTGTATACAATTTTGCCTAATAAACTCATTTCAGAGACATGTGCATTTTTAGGCACACCTTCTCCTAGCAAATGCATTTTTGCACACATTACTTGGCTGCAATGTTGCATTCCAAATTTCGGAGATGTGTGAATTTCAAAGGATGGTTGCATCTCAGTCCTTGTGTTGTTTCCAAAACTGCAAATCAGGCAGCTTTCCTTTAAATGTGAACTTAATTGAAATTCACCATCATCCATACTATCAACTAACATTCACCTACATTCTGCTATAGAAGAACTGCCCCCTAATCTTCCCTCTACACAGATCCAAGTTTCTCAATGCAAATTCTCTCTTGAAGGCTCAATTCTGGCCTGAATGTTTTCTACATTTAAATGTAGTTTTGGAATGGATGTCAGAGACAGAACTTACTATATACTCACCCCTATGATTTCAGAGAATATGACTGAAAACGCAGGCTGCAACGCTCCATTGATGATTGCAGAAAATGTTCCCACCAAAAAGTAAGGCCATTCAGACACATTCAACTTCATGATCTTCAGAAATGAAACTGAGGGCAAATTTTCATTCTAGAACACAGGAGAATGTTTTATGCATGGCAAACAAAGGTGATGGACTTTATGGGACTGGCTGAGATGACGGGCAGAATCCGCGACCAGGGGAAGGAGACAGTGGAAGAGGACTGGAGGAAATTTAAAATATATCTTAAAAACTATTGCAAAATTGAGGAATGTTAAGATGTCAGGGGGTAAGAGGTAAAGAATTGCAGCAGTAACTAAAAAACTAAAGGAAACTTTATGAAAGGGAATTAAGATAATTGACTTAAGGGTTGCTAAAGAATCATTAAACAAGGATGCAGGGATGGGGAGGTATGGGGAAGTCAAACGAAAGAAGAGTATGAAATGATGATTCTGAAGTTATATTGGTCTAATTGTTTTGTGTGCCTTGTTTGCTTTTTGTTTTTCTTTTGTTTGTTTCGTTGTGTCTTTACTATCTGTCTGAAAAACGAATAAAAATTAATTTAAAAAAAAAAAGAATGTTTTATGCAGTGCTCTCTGCCCTTTTCTGGCCTCCATTCATAAACTCTCTATACTTGTTGCTTTTCTTTTTACAAGAAATATGGTGTTTATCTAGAAAACGCCCATGGTTCTGTTTGCTCTCTGTAGACCTTTGTCTATTTCAATTATCACATTCTCTCCAGGGTATTGGGCAGAGCTAATTCTTGTCACCTATTCTTAACCTGCACATTAGACTTTCTGTACACAAAACCTGTACCACTGGATTATGACCCTTCCCTTAAATGAAGAGAAATCAACTGGTAGACCCAAAGTGGCTCTAGAAAGACTTTGTGATGGGTCTTCACTAAGGAAAGTCTCGAAAAAGGAGAGAGGAAGATCTTTTAACTGAGAGCAGTTACACATTTCCCATTCTGTTTGCTGCTGCATTTGTTTCTTTCAACAAATTTGTAAAGACACATATCCTTCAACATCCAGGCTCAGACTTTGCGGGTCCCCCCACCAAATGAAGGCTGTCAGGTGTATCCACAACAAGAGCCACTCTTATGGAGGGAAGAAACTACTGGGGATGCATGACTAAGGGGTCATCAGAGCAAGAGCCTGCATGGAGGAACATATAAGAAAAGCAGAAGAAAATAAGTTCAACCAGGAACAGGAAGATGCAGACCTGAAAACAAGTCTTGGCACATGTCTTGGTGTACAAAGGTAACGGTAAAGGTCCATTAGGTCCAGTTGTGGACGACTCTGGGTTTGCGCGCTCATCTCACTCTATACGCCGAGGGAGCTGGTGTTTGTCCACAGACAGCTTCTGGGTCATGTGGCCAGCATGACTAAGCCGCTTCTGGCGAACCAGAGCAGCACACAGAAACGCCGTTTACCTTCCCACCGGAGTGGTACCTATTTATCTATTTGCACTTGATGTGCTTTTGAACTGCTAGGTGGGCAGGAGCTAGGACCGATTAACGGGAGCTCACCCCGTCGCAGGGATTCGAACCGCCAACCTTCTGATCGGCAAGTCCTAGGCTCTGTGGTTCAGACTTTGGTGTACACACAAAGCACAATTAACACTGTTGCAATTTAAAGCCGAGACACTTACAGGCTGAACAGTTTGGACCTCAAGGTCTTTGTCCTGCTCTTCTGGCCTTTTCAAGCTCTTGCGGGTCGAACGCCGTCGCACTCCATTTGCAAAGAAGTCTTTTAATTCCTCTTTTGACATGCCTTTTCCGTCAATGAGCTCATTTTCATCTGAATGAACCTCAGTTTCAATTGACTGAAATAAGAGAGCAGAAGTTTTGAAAGAGATTTGGATTTCAAAATGCTGGTGTGAAATGCTTATAGAATTACCGTATTTTCCCGTGTATAAGACTAGGTTTTTTTCGTAAAAAATAATATCAAAAATTAGGGGGCATCTTATACATGGAGAGTGCCAAGGGTGGACTGCCGATTGGTTGTTGCCGCAAAAATAGGGGGCATCTTGTACATGGGGGTGTCTTATAAACGGAAAAATACGGCATATACACTGAACTGAGAACAATAAAAACTGAATATATTAAACAACTCTGAGGACCCTTAACAGGCTACAGCTCCCAGAATTCTTTGCAGGGAGCCACAACAGTTGCTAGGACTGTGCATATAGGAAAAGAGGTTGCATTGCAGCATCAGTTCCCAAAGGACTTGGTGGACTTGGGCCACAGGGACGAATAGGAACAGAACTCAGTTCAAGAGGAATTATATGCCAACATGACAAAAGGGGAGGAAAAGAAAAGAAATGAACCAGTACCTGCATATTAACAAGTTTGAAATAAACTCCTTTCTTTGCCATGAGCTCATTATGTGTCCCTTGCTCTGTGATGGAGCCATCTTCAAAAGCAGCTATGAGGTCTGCGTTGCGGACTGTAGATAACCGATGAGCGATTACAATAGTTGTGCGACCTTCCCTTGCCTAAAGAGACGTATTCAGATTCAGTTGACATTGGCCTATGTTCACAAGTCTTTGCATCACATTTTACAGCTTTCATTAACTTGGCAAAGGAACATAAGAAGCTGTTTTACACAGAGACATTAATCCATCAAGGGGCAGCCCAGTCTACACTTACTGGCAGTAGCTCTCTAAGATGATCTGCCATTGAGCTATGGGCCTTGCTCAAAATTGCAAAGGAAAAAGCAGTCAGAATGCAGCAGGCACACCAACTCAATATTTGTTTGAAGGGGGTCCAGCCCCCCACCCCAATATTGAGGGGGTCCGGTGCAACTGCACTGGGCTATGCAGTGTCAGGAGACATGTGTGATATCAAGCAATGCACACATGACATCACACACACACAACACACACCAGCCCCCTCCGCCAATCTTGGAGGGAACCTGGGGCCACTGGTACGTAGATGGACTAGCATCTGGAAGCTTTCTACCCCAGTACCGTCTATCCCAGGGAATGCAGCCTTAGAGCCATGCAGGCATTGTCCTAATTTCATACGAGTAGCAAGTAGGGAAAGCAAAGAAGGGAAAGTATGTTTCAGAGAGGGAAGTGGCAGAAAGATGCTGAGAGATGGGAGGGGAGCCAGCACCACCCACTTTTGGCTCTGACCCCATTCACCAACACTATGCAGTCCTCAAAAGATCAACTCTGTGGGGATGAGACGCTTGGCAGGAAAAAGGCTTCTGCGCTGTTTGGTAGTGACTCTTCAAGGTTCCAGGCAGGAGTCATTCCCAGCCCCAGAGGATTGAATCCAACACCTTTTGCATCACTGAGCTTTGATTCTTCAGTTTCTAAGGATCTCTCACACAGTCATCATGGCTTAGTTCTGCCCTGTAACCTCTTCCCGGTTTATTAGCAGAAGAAAGGTACTCTGCACACGCTCACACCTATTGTGTTTCAAACCACTTGCACCAAACTCTTCCAGTGCACAAAAATATTTTTATCTTTATTTGACCTCAACAGGAACTCAGCAAGAGAGCAACTGATCAGCCCAAGTACAGCCAGAGAGTGGCACACCCAGGAATGGAGCTGAATTTGGATCTTCCACAAGGTAATTCAGTAACGCACTGCATGACATTGAACTGATTTGACCTGAAGCCTTTTCTGGTTCTGGTCCAGGAAGAGGTGAAAGGATGGTTAGCTGTGCCTAGCCAGCTTTCAAAGTCTTCTTCTTCTTTTTTTTAGTGTACTATTTAGCACACAGGTTATCCTGCTCATTAATCTTTAATTTGAGTTAACATTCCTCACAGCCAGGAACAATCCATAGATACCCCGGGAAGGTAACTAATTAACCAGATATTGCACCAGCACTTCCCATCCTTATCTCACATGCCCACAGTCCCCCTTTAGCTTTCAACACCAGAAACAAAAGCAGGTACAGAGGCTTTTTGGAACCGACTCCTGGGCTTCTCTGCAATTCCCATAGGGATCTGTCAATATTGATTACAACACACCAGCTCTGTTTTGGGATGGTGACCCATCCATCCTTCAAAACAATCAATATTCTCGATTTCACTTTCAAGTGAGGCATGCTTTAATTGCCTCTCCTAAACTGAAATATGCATACAGAAGACAACCAGATCCTTATAAGCAGCTCCCTTTTAAAACTACACTGTATCTGTTTTTGAAATGCATTTAAGCGTATTTGCTGGCATCCATGAGAGTGCCCTGTATAGAGAGGCTGGCGTGAGGAAGACCCCTCCATTCTGTCAATTCCCTCCTCCAACTTCAGTCCCCTGCTGTAACTCATCACAGGCTCTTCGTGGAGATTCCCTGACCTTCAGGTAGGGCTGGGCAAAGGCAGATTTTGCTGCTTGGTGTGGAGCAACAAATGCCCACCCTCCAAATAATCAAAGTGCATGGCATCCAAGGCTGGCTCCTGTGGCAGAAAATCCCATGTCCCAAGCAGCTGGCATCCATCTTTCTTAAGAGATGAGGGAGTGTGCCTCCAGGGATGACGTCAAACCTCTGGAGAATCACAGTGACTCCTGTAACTGCTACCAGATAGGTTTTGCTGATTAGCAGTACAGAAGTGACCTCTCTGGGGTGCAAGCCTGGGTTGCCCAAGAGACAAGGCCCACCCCCTGCCTCAGCCTTGCTGATGTGGCCCAAAGGAAATCAGAGCAATATGTTTGACACCAGCTTGGCTGCAGGAGTTGCCAGAAGGGACTCCACTCTGGATTTGTGCAGTGTTTACTTTTTAGCCTTTTCTTCTCCTGAAGATGTCCCACAAGGCAGTAGGTATGGGTTTACTCTGTTACGGAAGGGGGGGGGGCATGTCGTCTTCACCTTCTTCGCTACAATATATTTGCTCAATTTCCCTTTCCTCCAGGCAATGTCAGGTGCCAGACTATGCATATTTGGGACCATTGTTTTCTCATCCCCAGGAAGTGTTTATCTGTGCATATCTCCAGCTCTGCATATTCCCCCCTCCCTCCTCCATATGTTAATCTGTGTAACCCAACCTCCCTTTAATATATTCATGATGTAATCTGTGTAACCAAACCTCTCTTTAATGTATTCATGACGTGTTTTGCACTGTATTCTGGGACATGGAGGGAGTTTCAAAAACTCATGTCACCCCTTTCTCACTGTTCAATCTTGCCTTGAACCTGTTGCGCAATAAACTTGGATCTTCTGTTGTTTGCTCCTGTCTCCGGCTGAGCTCATTTCCTCCGCAGGGACCCACGGACTTAGTCCGATGAGCTGGGTGGCAGAGCAGCCTTGCACCCAGATTTTTGCCGTAACAGTTGGCGCCCCAACGTGGGGCATGAGGTTCTCCCGCGTTGCTGACCGGGGGCCCAGAAATCTTCAGCCGGCACCAGGCCATTTTGCCTGGGAAGATCCTTTGGACCCCCGGCCATCTTCCGGGCGGTAATCGAAAGCCCCAGGAGTTCAGCCGGGGAGCAAAGAGGGATCCAGCCGGCTTATTCATCGATCCCGGGATCATCATAGAAGACACGTGAGTATAAGGAAAAGGAAAATCCAGTGCACTGGTGGGAAAGGGGTGGAAATCTCCTGGCAACTGAATTCTCTGCCCTCCTCTCTATCGCTCCTTCTCGCCTGTCTCTTGGTCCAATTGGTGAGAGAGACCATGGACTGCTGCTCGACCCGAAAGGGGGGTTCTGAGCTCTATCTCTTTCTCTAAAAACCCTCCAGCCAGCCGCACCAATTGGGAGTCCGAAAGTAAGACGGAGAGACCCGACTTGAAAGATAGCCGACTCTCCGCAACGGGTATCCCAGTTGAAAGCAAGGGGTTGGAGTTCTTTTTCCGAACTTCCCGAGCGTCCTTTCTAGGGGGCAGGAAGTGGTCTTGCTTTCTATCCAATCCCAGCCGCACTGGTCGGTGCCACGTAACACGTGTAGCGTGCGTGAGCCCGCTTCCAAAAGCAAGGGGGATTTTCGGTTCAAAACTCTATCCAGGGATCACCCGATCTGGCACCGCACGGCGCGGGCGTTCAGTAGGGCCCCTTTTCCTGAGATTGTGGCGATAGGTAGGAGGTTGCCAGGAGGGATAGCCCATGAGGAATTGGGCAGGATCGGCAGAGTGGAAAAGGACCCCAGGTTATTGACTAAGGAAATAGGAAGGAAATATAAGGAACCGGATAGCTAGAGCTCTTTAAAAACCCACTAAAGAAGTCGCCAAGCGACGAAAGACCCCTCTTTACTATAGCCCCCTGTACAAGTTACCCAAATCCTAATCAAACCCCTCTCCTTCTCCCTTCTCTATCCCCCCCCCAAAAAAGAAAACAACAACAAAAGCAACAACAACAACGCATGCTTATATAAAGGGGTACCCAGTCAACTAAGCATTGTGAGCCCTGCCAGTTTGGTTAACTGGTGGTGTTTGAAGAGGCAAGGAGGCTCTTAAAACCATGTGGGACCTTCCTACTAATTTCACTTAATGAAGCTAAAGGAAGCAGCCCAACTCCTTGCAATAACCAACTAAAGGATAAGAGTATATATGTTTACATGTTGTCTGTTATGTGTGTTGTGTGTTAATACATATATGAGAATATGTATGTTTACATGTTGTCTGTTATGTGTGTTGTCTGTTCCTTCTGTCTCTGACAGACTGCCTTTCTTAAGCGCGCATAGTTTAAACTGCAAGCTTGCTTCAAAATTTAAATCTAAGGAAGCCATGCTGGACCTTATCAGTCCTAAATAAGACAAAATGAGAATGAAGGGTGCAAATGTTTACCCCACCTCTTGCTTTATTTGAGTGGTTATATCAACTGAAATAACCCTATGCTTATAAAATATTCCCTCCCAGATTCTCTTCCTATTTTATCTTAGGAAACTGTTCTTCCTTTAGAGGGTTCTGTATAAAACTGGATACTTTTATTTTCCTCTTCCTTAGTACATGATAGGAGCATTGAGTGTGCTCTCTTCCCCAGTAGTGCCTGTGTACATAAGTATGTGTTTGTCTCTTTGGTAGTACAAATCTTGCTGTGAAATCTTGCTGTGAACCCTATATTTTGGAGGGTTGGACTAGATGACCCTAGGGTCCCTTTCAACTCTCCCAATTTGTGGCTGTGTGGAAGGACATGTGTCCGCAAGCATTGCAGGGTAATTCTTAATTCTGGTGTGGTGATGGAGTTAAAATTCAGCCTAGCTTTGCTCTTTAGTTTTAAAAGGTGAGAGGTGAAGCTGTGATGTTTTGAAGCACAACTGGTAATATCAATTTTGTCTACTATTTAAAAATCAGACTTTAAAGTCAATTCAAAGTTTAAACACATACAAATACATATGGGCCTTGACCAATCCTGTAAATAAAGGGGCAGAAAAATTTTTGTCTGCAAATGGGAAGGCCGAAATAACTTAGAATGTTAAAAAAAATAAAAAAAAAAATCCTATGAATTCTGACTCTCTGGCCATTTTCCCCATATATAAGGGCGTGGCATTGTTCCGCGAATGGCCAGAGGGATATTAGCCCTTTCCTGTACATAAAGGAAGCAGTCGGTTTGCTTGGGCTGAAATTGCTAGCTTTTGTTGGTGAATACTTCAATTGCTGAGTTTCTCTTTTTTGTTTTAAATCTAACCCTCTTTTAAAATCTACTCCTCCTTACCCTTCCCTTATTCAAATTCTAATTTTGCCAAAAGATGCGACATTTCAATAGTATAGAAGATTTGCTGAGACATGAACTCCACACATGCACAGAGACTAGATCAGCTAAAAAAAAAAAAAAGAGAGATAGGAAAAAGAGAGAGAGAGAGGAAGGAGGGGGAACTGTAGAGGGGGGGGGAGAGGAGGTTTATGTAAAACTTGGAACCATTGAGAGAAATCACCCTTAATGTGTCCCAAGTTTGAAATCTTAACATGCCAAGTTCTTTTCACAGGTAAATATCAAAGCATTCCACCCCGCAATGGGATTTAAGTCACAGACTTTGTTTATGTGCAATTTTAGAAACAGCATTTCCTGACAGGCTTCTCACATGAAATAATTTTCTCTTTTAACAGGATATGTGAACCCCGATAACAAAGTGTTTGTCCCTTTTTCCTCCCACAACAACTTTCTTTCTGTTCTGTGAAATCCCTGCTGTAGTAGTGACTTCCATCTCTTTGTGGCTTTGACACTTTTAAAGTTACAAATAATCTGTTTCCATTTATTTAATCCGTTTTTCCATGGTCTATGAAATTAATCGAAGCATAACCAAACATTGTTTGTGGAATGGTATTTGTTTACCTTTTGCCTGAGCATTTCTTATTAATTCTGTCATTTGGCTAGTTCAAGGTACTTGCACAACTTTAAATTGCCATTAAGTCATTTTCCAGTATTTTACTATTAACATTCTAGCCGATGTTGTCACATCAAGAAACACTCTTTTATTTCATTGTTACTTCAGATTTCTTAAAATTCTGTGTGTTAGCATTTATTTATTTTGGTTCCTCATAGGTCATTGTGTGTGTGTTTGTGTGTGTGTTTTATTATTTTAACTGTGTCTTTTAAGTCCACCCTGCCCTTACAGGATATCACTTCTACAAGTGTGTTACTACAGATCCAATGAAAAGCTTCGCCACCACAACAACAGACACCAAAGTTTTCAAAGTGGCCACAGCTATCTCTTTCAAAGGATATAGACTGCCGGGGGAGTGGGGCTGACAAAGGGGGGTGGAGTTGAATTACAAGGACATTTTCTGACTTTTGAACCTCAAGATACATATATAAAATATCCCAATTGTCTCAAGATATGCAACTGATATTTAATTAGTTTGTTTTGTATTATGTGTTATTACGTAGGAATGTTGAAATGTGTCTGACAGTGTGTCATTTCCACAAATGGGGGGGCTATTTTGTGGCTATTTTTGTGTGTAAGTGTTTTATGTCTAATGTCTTATTCCTTACACCCCAGTGGAGGATCCTCATACATTTTATGCTTTTTTCACAGATCAGGCAATTATGTAGTCCAATGTTTAAAATTAGATAAATTTATAACCATATTTCGTTGTTTCACCTGGCACTCTGCCAACTTCCCTACCCATTTTAAAAATGTGCTAAAACTCACTTTACCAAGGAGAAGCTTCAGGAAGGTATATATGCTTTGGTTTAGCAGGAATAATCCCTTATAGAGTTAAATTGACTTATTTGGACGAGTGCCCTTTAAGAGTGGTTTTATTTTAACTGATTGGTTTGGGAAGTCGAGAACCATGGGGCAAGATAAATTCAAATTGGACTCAGTTTGAATTGGGCAAGTGTATCCAGGCTGCAATTAGCTTTTGGTCCTTAATGTGCAAGTGAGCAACTTCCCATGACTGCAAGACCAGAGCCTATAATAATAAAATCCCATGGAATGGCCAAGGCTAGGATATTTCCCTCAGGACGTGTCCAAACCTGTGCCAGCTGTGATGGGTGCCAGGCAACATGGTTAATATGAAAGCCCTAAGTGGATTCACCAGGGATTGCCACTACTGTGAGACCACAGAAGAGCTACCTTGACACCTGAGAACACAAAAATGGCAGGGGACAAAGCAAACTGCATTTTTTTTTCAGTCAGTAGTGGACCTTCCTGCTAAATGTAAAGCATAGACCACTATTAAACAAAATACGACAGGTGTCCTTTTACGCGATATCCTATATCCAGCTATCTGCACTACTATACTTGCAAATGGCCTTAAGAGGCATGATTTGCAAGTCCCTTTCAGGTTTGCATAAACCCACACCTCTGGTACGGTAGATACCAAGTTATTAGTTAGCGCATATCTATAACACGCATGTACATTGTATTGGTCAGTGTTGCTCCCTCCTTTGCTGCCCTGCTCAACCCACCTCCTTTTCCATTAGGGCCTATTCCCACTCACACGGCACCCCTACCTTCACCGAGATTTAGGGTGCGGAGAAAAGATTTGCAAGTTCTTACAGAACTTTAATGCAAATCTATCTCCGAATGGGGGACTGTTACGGAAGGGGGGGGGCATGTCGTCTTCACCTTCTTCGCTACAATATATTTGCTCAATTTCCCTTTCCTCCAGGCAATGTCAGGTGCCAGACTATGCATATTTGGGACCATTGTTTTCTCATCCCCAGGAAGTGTTTATCTGTGCATATCTCCAGCTCTGCATATTCCCCCCTCCCTCCTCCATATGTTAATCTGTGTAACCCAACCTCCCTTTAATATATTCATGATGTAATCTGTGTAACCAAACCTCTCTTTAATGTATTCATGACGTGTTTTGCACTGTATTCTGGGACATGGAGGGAGTTTCAAAAACTCATGTCACCCCTTTCTCACTGTTCAATCTTGCCTTGAACCTGTTGCGCAATAAACTTGGATCTTCTGTTGTTTGCTCCTGTCTCCGGCTGAGCTCATTTCCTCCGCAGGGACCCACGGACTTAGTCCGATGAGCTGGGTGGCAGAGCAGCCTTGCACCCAGATTTTTGCCGTAACAACTCCAAAAGCCTTTCTCACCCATGAGTATAGCCACAAGGCAGCAGAGGATTAGGATCAGAGTTTTCTTTCTCCTAGACGGGCTACTTTCCCAGCCCCATCTGCCCCTCACTTCCCTCTATAGCACACGAAGAAACCACATGATTGACTGTTGAACCCACTATTGGTCTCGTCCATTCAATCTGTCAGAGCCTTTTTTCGCATGCAGGGGGAGGTCCCTATCTCACTAGGGGTTTGAGACCCATCGGCTACCCTCACCTGGTTCAGCTGGCCAGTCAAAAGCCATGTGGCATGGCATGTTGACAGCTTCTGGGAGACACAGGTGAGAGCTGAGTGGTGGCGACCAAAGATGGACAAACTACCCCAGAAGGAGCACAACAACATGTTCTTCACCCCTCCCCTAACACCCCTCCCATACATATACAGTGGTACCTCAGGTTAAGAACTTAATTCGTTCTGGAGGTCTGTTCTTAACCTTCCAGTAGCACCTTAAAGACCAACTTAGTTGGTCTTTAAGGTGCTACTGGAAGGAATTTTTTTTGAATTTTTTTTGTTTTGACTATGGCAGACCAACACGGCTACCTATCTGTAACTGTTCTTAACCTGATACTGTTCTTAACCTGAGGTACCACTTTAGCTAATGGGGCCTCCCGCTGCCACTGCACGACTGGTGTGCGATTTCTGTTCTCATCCTGAGGTAAAGTTCTTAACCCGAGGTGCTATTTCTGGGTTAGCAGAGTCTGTAATCTGAAGCACCTGTAACCTGAAGCGTCTGTAACCCAAGGTACCACTGTACTCCCTAAAAGTATAAATGCAACAATAAGTTCAAATGACTGAAACTTTGCTGCCCTTTCACGTCAGTGGGAGAGAAAGAGGCAGGAAAGGCCCATCATGCAATGAGATCGCTGCTCTCATAAGGAAACCTGTTATTCATCTTAAGTTATTTCTAAACCATTCATTTTCTACTATGCAAGGTTTTCACAGGGAAACAGACCTTGTCCAAAGCTGCCTGAACCACAGCTTCACTTTCGGTATCCAAAGCTGACGTAGCCTCATCCAGCAACAGGATCTTGGGGTTGCGGACAAGAGCACGGGCAATTGCTATCCTTTGCTTCTGTCCTCCACTTAGCTGGGCTCCTCTTTCTCCAACCATAGTGTGAAATGTCTGCAAAACAGGAAAAAAATCAGCAACAGCTCAGAACCAATAAATGATGTTATGGCCTGATATATTATATCAGGGTTAGAGAGTAATTTTTGGCCCACAGATGGCATTTTCTCTTGGCCAGCTCTTGGGGAGGAGGACTGCATGCTAATAGTGGGTGGAGCCAATGCAAGAGTGGGTGTCGCTAGCATGTCCACTTCGGTCACACCCACTCATATTTTGGCTCCACCCTCCACTGGCAGAGGGCTGGCTAAGAGGGGACATGTGTTTACTCCACACACACATGTCCACACTGACATTGCACACCCCTTCCTGCATGAAGGTCATCTCTACTTAGGAATTCTGAGGCACAGATCTTAAGTCATCCTGGAAAATTTAGTCTAAATAATTGAATAAATATACAAGCGTGTTATGTGTGTTTTGCTTGCTGAAAACACACCACGAGTTCAGTGGCTAGAAAAATACTTGCACCAAGCACCAGGCATTTCAAGAAACATTTTTGGGTTGTTTATTTGCCTAAGAAGGTTCATCTATATTTAGAGAAATAATAATAATGTGTGTGAAAATAGACCTTATAGCCAACATGCACAGGAAGGTGAAAATAAACTAACTCTCAGTTTACAGGACGCCCTTGAACCACTGCCCTTTCTAACAATTGAACTTAAAAAAATAGATTAAAACATGAGGCCTGTATTTAAACTTTGACAACTGATTTTAATATTTTAAAAAGCCTTGTTTTAGTGAATCTTTTGCTAGCAGTAGTGGCAGCCCTAACGCACACAGGCCTCATTGGTATTACACATTTAAATCAGTATCATATCGTTTTAAACAGTCATGGCTGCCCCCAAAGAATTCTGGGAGCCATAGCCTGTTACAGGTGCTGAGAGCTGCTAGGAGTCCTCTATTCCCTACCCACCCTCCCCCAAACAACTATTCCCAGTGTGGTCTAACAATAAATTCCTCTTCCCGGGAACACACACTTATTCCACTGTTACCTTCACCCTCCAAGTTTCCCCCCTGTCTTTGTCAATCCCCTCACACTGATTTTGCATGTGTTGCTTTGTGAAGCATTGTGTGCATGGTGCCCATAAATAATAAAGACCTTCAACCTTTAACTTAAAAAAAAATAACCCCCCAAGATATAGAAAACACTGTTATTTCTTCTTCCAGACTCCACGTGAGACTTTTAAAAAGCTGCAGCCTTCCCTAACCTGCTGCCCTCTAGATGTTTTGAACTACAAAGCCCATCAGCCCCAACCAGGATGGGCAATGGTTAGGGATGATGGGCACCATAGTCCAACAATATATTGAGCACACTGGGTTGGATAACAAGCCTCATATAACCCGTGCTATACCTCAAAGGAAAATCTATTAAAGATGATATATAGATTGTATTTGACCCCTAGCAAGCTCATCAAGATGTATAAAAAAGGATCTAACTTATTCTGGAAGTTCCAAGAGACCGAGGGTACCTTCTTTCACATGTGGTGGATGTGTAAGCAAGCCAAAAAATATTGGGATATGATTTATGGAGAATCAAAAATATTTTTAAGACAACAATCCCAAAAAATCTGGACGCTTTCTTATTAGAAATAACAAATGTTGACATCCCTAAGAAGGTACTCAACCTCTTTCTCTATGCAACTACAGCTGCAAGAACCATCTACGTGCAAAAATAGAAAGAACAAGAAATTCCAACAAAAAAGGATTGGTTAAATAAACTAAAAGAATATGTAGAACTGGCCAGCATGACAACTAAAATCAGCAACAGATAGGTAGCCGTGTGGGTCTGCCATAGTCAAAACAAAAAATTCCTTCCAGTAGCACCTTAAAGACCAACTAAGTTAGTTCTAGGTATGAGCTTTCGTGTGCATGCACACTTCTTCAGATACACTGAAACAGAAGTCACCAGACCCTTCTATATAGTGAGAAGGTGGGGAGGGGTATTACTCAGAAGGGTGGTGGGAATGGGTGATTGGCAGATAGCTGTGATGAGCCTGTTGACGACTCATCTGTATCTGAAGAAGTGTGCATGCACACAAAAGCTCATACCTAGAACTAACTTAGTTGGTCTTTAAGGTGCTACTGGAAGGAATTTTTTGTTTTAAAATCAGCAAGTAAGACGAGACTTGGCTGAGGGAGGAGTGGAAACTATTCGTAGATTATTTAAAAACGATATAATTGTCAGATACTGTAAATCTACAAGCAGGATTTGGTGTGTGAGAAGCAGTAATTAACAACTGGGCTAGAGATTAGAGTGAAAATGGGTGGTTAAAAAGGAGGCGCAGCACAACAAGGAACAAAAGGGAAGCCATGGAGGGGTGGGATGGGAAGCTTAGAAGTATTGGGTTGATAAACGTATTCACAACTGTATATATTGAAATTATGGGAAAGTTATAAATAACATTTTAAAAAAACCAAGCCTCATATAACCAACATGCTTAAATCTAATTGATGCATGAAGGGGTTAACATCGTAGAGTAAACTTTCCTGCTAGGCTTGGCTAGGCACACCCCCTCACCTTGGGAGGAGGGAGTTCCTCTTCTGTCTACTTGAGTGGCTCAGCGTGATGTGGTCTAAGCTCAGACCACATGCCTTTTATAAGCCATTCTTGAGTTCCTGTACCAACGATTCATGAACTTCCACCATTGTAACGAAGCCAAGTTTTGCTGTCTGTGTTTTCTGACTGGTGTATGGAAAACACATGAACATGACCTTTGGAGAGTTTGTCAGTAACCCATTTTAAACTTATCAAACATGGGGTCTTTTCTATGCTAAGGGAAGAGGGATGTTTTGGAACTCACAAGGGGATATTTTAAAGCTCTTACAGCATATATTTCCATGCTTTACTTTGCTATATATCTTGTGATTTTAAATTGAGCCTGGGGTTCTCTCACCAAAGAGTACTTGCCCCAAAACTAGGACTGGAATGGAGCGGCTCTGGATCCATTCCAGTCCGGCTTCCGCGCTGGTCATGGGACCGAGACGGCTCTGGTCGCCCTAACAGATGATCTCCGCAGGCAGCTGGATCGAGGCGGGTCGGGGCTGCTGATTCTTCTAGACCTGTCAGCAGCCTTCGACATGGTCGATCACGAACACCACCGCCTTGCCGACGTGGGGATCCAGGACACAGTCCTTCAATGGCTGCGCTCGTTTCTCTCTGGTCGGGGACAGAGGGTGGCGCTTGGGGGGGAATTGTCATCGCGACACTCCTTGATGTGTGGAGTGCCTCAGGGTGCGATTCTCACCCCGATGCTTTTTAACATCTTTATGCGCCCCCTCGCCCAGCTTGTCCAGAGTTTTGGGCTGGGTTGCCATCAGTATGCCGATGACACCCAACTCTATCTGTTGATGGATGGCCATTCTGACTCGGCCCCAGACACACTGGCCAGATGTCTGGAAGCTGTGGCTGGATGGTTACATGGGAGCCGGTTGAAGTTAAATCCTTCGAAGACATGGGATTGAGGGGGCAACTCCCATCTCTTGCGGGGATGCAATTAGTGCCAGCATCATCCGTTAAGAGTTTGGGTGTAATCTTCGATACCTCCCTCTCTATGGAGGCGCAGATTACAGCTATAACAAAAGCAGCATTTTTTCATCTCCGCCAAGCTAAGCAGTTGGCTCCTTATCTCTCTCGCCCTGACCTAGCTACTGTGATCCACGCGACGGTCACCTCCAGACTGGATTATTGTAACTCACTCTACGTGGGGCTGCCCTTGAGACTGACCCAGAAACTCCAGCGGGTGCAGAATGCCGCGGCGAGACTCCTTGTGGGGTCCTCGCTGTGAGTTCACATTCATCCGGTACTATACCAGCTGCACTGGCTCCCGGTGGAGTACAGGATCAGGTTTAAGGTGTTGGTTTTAACCTTTAAAGCCCTATACGGCCTAGGACTCTCGTACCTACAGGACTGCCTCTCCTGGTATGCCCCACAGAGGAACTTACGGTCTGCAAATAAAAACATCTTGAAGATCCCAGGCCACAGAGAGGTTAGGCTGGCCTCAACTAGAGCCAGGGTTTTCTCGGCCATGGCTCCAATCTGGTGGAACGCTCTGTCACAAGAGACTAGGGCCCTGCGGGACCTGACATCTTTCCGCAGGGCCTGCAAGACAGAGCTGTTCCACCAGGCCTTTGGTCAGGGTGCAGCCTGACCCCCTCCTCTGGCAACCTGCACAGAATTTTGCTTAATGGTTGCTTAATGGTTGATTTTAATTAAGTTTTATAATGAAATGTTTTTAGAACGTTGGATTATTTTGATTGTTGTTAGCCGCCCTGAGCCCAGCCTCGGCTAGGGAGGGCGGGATATAAATAATTTATTATTATTATTATTATTATTATTATTATTATTATTATTATTATCTTGACACCCAGCGAATTCTCTAACACTGGTTAGAGAAGGCAGCCCTCAATCAATATTTCATTCTGCTTGGTTTATTTCAGCTTTTAAAAAAATCACACAAGGCATTAAAAATAAGATAAGCAGAGGAGGGTATCCTAATTTCTCACATTGGGCAGTTTCATGATGAAGTCATAAGCATTGGCTTCCTTGACAGCTTTTTCAATCTCTTCCATGGTGACGTCTTCACGGCCGTATCGAATGTTTTCTGCAATCGTGGTTTGAAATAACACAGGCTCCTGGTTCACCACACCTATAATCTCCCTCAGGTACCTTAAGTTCAGGGTCTTGATATCCTGATCATCAATGGTAATCTAAAACGAAGCACACACAAATCGCACAAGAGAGTTCCACTCAGAACTCAGAATAAATATTGGCAAATTGTCATAAAAAGAATGTGTGAAGTAAAAGGAAAAATATTATCATGGGTATAGTACATAGTTTGAAAAGGGGAGTGGAAGAAAGGAGCATATCTACTCAGGAAAGTAGGGGAGAGGGTGTTGGATAGGGACAGGATCAGACAACAGCCTATTACTAGTGGTAGTCAGCTGCAAGGTTTTCGTGGAAGAGGGATAGACAAATTTGAGATAAGCCTGACAAAGCGAAGAAAAAAAGGAAATAGACAGTCCGCCTAGTCAAGGAGGACGGCATGAACATGTAAAGCAGGGGTGGCTAAATTTCTTTCTTTAGGCACCCTGTGAGCGTCATGGTTGTGTGGGGATATGAACCCTGGTCTCCCAGCTCCTGGGACGCGGGTGGCGCTGTGGGTTAAACCACAGAGCCTAGGACTTGCCGATCAGAAGGTCGGTGGTTCGAATCCCCGTGATGGGGTGAGCTCCCGTTGCTCGGTCCCTGCTCCTGCCCACCTAGCAGTTCGAAAGCACATCAAAGTGCAAGTAGATAAATGGGTACCGCTCTGGCGGGAAGGTAAATGGCATTTCCATGTGCTGCTCTGGTTTGCCAGAAGCGGCTTAGTCATGATGGCCACATGACCCGGAAGCTGTATGCAGGCTCCCTCGGCCAATAAAGCGAGATGAGCGCCGTAACCCCAGAGTCGGCCACTACTGGACCTAATGGTCAGGGGTCCCTTTACCTTTACCTTTACCTCCCAGCTCCTAGCCTCTCGCCACCACACCACACTGCTACAGTTTGAGGGCTGCATTCAGCCTTGGCCAACCCTTTGGTGGTTGTGTGCTACTGGTGGGTGCGGCCAACCCACAGTCTCACATGCACACACAGGATACACAGCCCCTGACACACATACACCTCCGCAGCTGATCTATGCAGATCAGCTGAGGAAGGGGAGAATTATTGCCTCCTCTCTGCTCATCAAATTATCAATGTAATGACTAAAAAGTAAAGGTAAAGGTACCCCTGCCCGTACGCGCCAGTCTTGACAGACTCTGGGGTTGTGCGCCCATCTCACTTAAGAGGCCAGGGGCCAGCGCTGTCCCGAGACACTTCCGGGTCACGTGGCCAGCGTGACATCGCTGCTCTGGCCAGAGCCAGAGCCAGAGCCAGAGCCGCACACGGAAACGCCGTTTACCTTCCCGCTGGTAAGCGGTCCCTATTTATCTACTTGCACCCGGAGGTGCTTTCGAACTGCTAGGTTGGCAGGCGCTGGGACCGAGCAGCGGGAGCGCACCCCGCCGCAGGGATTCGAACCGCCGACCTTTCGATCGGCAAGCCCTAGGCGCTGAGGCTTTAACCCACAGCGCCACCTGCGTCCCACTTTAACCCACAGCGCCACCTGCGTCCCATGTAATGACTAGCAAGGAGTAAATTGCCTCTTCATTAAGGCGTATGCCCATCCCACCACTGCATCTATTTGTTTTCCTTCTTGGTTGTCATAAAAATAAGTGAAGGGTGGTTTTTTTTGGGGGGGGGGGTTGGAGGGAATAGATCTGCTCCTGAACTGGGAGTTAGCCACCCCTGATGTAAAGAAACACAGTTTTGGTTCGTTTAGGCTGGATTTGGGGAAGGAGATGTTAGGAAAAGTTGTAAGACAATGGAGGGGAGGTGGGCAGAGGTCTAGGAGGAAGAAGAGCTGTTACCACTTGAGACCTGAGACTCTCTCACAAACTCGCCTTGCAACTGATTCTGAACCCCATCTTCTCTATTGCAGCACACATGCTGCCCCATATTTAAAGCACATGGCTCTCTCGCCAAAGAATCCAGGGAACTCTACATTCCTTGGGGGAAGCCATGCATTTTAGATGCATGGTGCGGATGTGGAACTTCATCCCTAGAGTGTTCTGTCTTGCTCCTTCCTGTTGAACTCCCAAGACCTTGTTATATTTCCTGGTTTTCATTCTGTACAGCCCAGAGTTCTGCCTCCCAGTTTTTATGCTGAATTGTTTTATCCTTCTCTTGGTTTTATTGTTTGAAATAGGTTTCGGCTCCATTTCAACTGTTTTTACTGCATTTTATGTGTTTTACTAATTCTTTCATAACTAGCTTTGAGTTTATATTATAAAGAAAAGCAAGTGTAAGAATTTCATCTGAAGAATATTAACAGCAAGACTGACACTATTTACCCTGAATACTTCAGGGCAGATATAGGATATCAGACTTTTAAACCCAGGTCAAATAAAATATCCATAATCTGACATTTGATATTGACAGTGCTCATGGGAAAAAAAAAACATTTTATGGGCATTTGGATCAAGTATCTTACCATGCCTTCAATAGGATCATAAAACCTCTGGATCAGCTGAACAGTTGTACTTTTCCCACAACCGCTACTGCCTACCAAGGCTACTGTCTGTCCACTGTTAACTTTCAGATTCAAGCCTTTTAACACCTGGATGAGGGGGGGGGGGAGAAACACAATGAGAGCTGCTATAATTTTATTTTATTTGCAAGGGTTGTGCAGTATCCAGGTCCTTGGAATGCACAGTCATGATGCAAGCTCAAAGAAAAGTGAGTGATAGTGGAGCACATTCATAAGTACAAATCAGACACAGCAAGTTTCCCTGACACAAACACCTGTAATTGGAGGCAGCGATGCTTCGGAATACCAATTGCTAGGTGCTCACTGGAAGGACAGATCGTGAAACTGAGGCTCCAATACTTTGGCCACCTCATGAGAAGAGAAGACTCCCTGCAGAAGACCCTGATGTTGGGAAAGATGGAGGGCACAAGGAGAAGGGGACGGCAGAGGACGAGATGGTTGGACAGTGTTCTCGAAGCTACCAGCATGAGTTTGACCAAACTGCGGGAGGCAGTGGAAGACAGGAGTGCCTGGCGTGCTCTGGTCCTTGGGGTCACAAAGAGTCGGACACGACTAAACAACAACAACAAGGAACCACAGGAGGGGAGAATGCTCTTGTGCTTGAATCCTGCATGCTGGCTTCCTGCAGGCACCTGGTTGGCCAGTGTGAGAATAGGATGAAGAGTTAGATGGGCCATTGGCCTGTTCCAGCAGGGTCTTCTTATGTTAATTGCCTCACAGCAAGTCTGATTGGGCCATATATGGAGGTATGTGTGTTTTTGTCTGTGTTTGTCTAGCTTTAAAGGACAAAAGCCAGGAAATGTCAAAACCAGCATTCACTACTGAGCTTCAAAAACTCAAAAAAACAGATTACAGCTCAAAAAAATTAGATAACAGTTTACAGCACAAAAGAACCCAGTGTTTATACCATTATGTCTTTATGGGTGGGGGTTGTTGGTGTTTATTGTCGTTTTAATTCTACTGTGCTTTTTATATGCTGTAACTGGCCCTGGGAGAATCTGGGGAAGGGCAGGTAAGAAATAATAACGAAAATGAACAGCAAATACATTTGCAAAAATACTGGTAAGAGGATGCCTCACAAACAAAAAGGATTTTCATGCAGATTGTACCCAAGACGTGCAACATTTGTATTGGTGTGAAGAATCTACTTTCAGTACGGGGGTCAGTGGGACTCAGTTATTGTTCAGCTCCAATAGGGTTTTGAGCCCTGCTTTAGGCAAAAGGCTCTCGAATTGCAGGGGGATGGACTAGAGGAGCCTTGGGGGTCCCTTCCAACTCTACAATTCTATGAGTCTATGTCTACAAAAGCACTTAGAACAGCTGAGCTTAATTATGCATTTTAAACACCATTCGGACTGTGTATAGATTTTCCCCTTAACACTTGCAAACATGTTAAATTTTCAACGGCGGTAAGTGGGAATTCGTATGGATTTTAACTCATAGAGTACCTGAACATCTGGCCTTGAGGGATACTTGAAATGCACATTTTGAAAAGCCAGATTTCCTTTAATTTGGTCGGGTTTGTAGCCAGCAGGTGAATAACTGTCAATTTTAGGTTCCTGTAGAGAAGAAAAGAAGATAAAAAAATCAAATTCAGGTCATTCTTCTGAAACTTGGAAGCAAAGTGAAATTTTGGATACCAAGCTAGCATGTAAAGATTCTGTTCACTTCATACACCCATCACCAGTGGAGACCCATCTAGACTAGATGCTACTGTCTTTAGCAAAC
The DNA here is from genome assembly GCF_951804945.1 of Podarcis cretensis. NCBI lineage: Eukaryota > Metazoa > Chordata > Lepidosauria > Squamata > Lacertidae > Podarcis > Podarcis cretensis. The sequence goes on from NC_137181.1 coordinate 26,174,947, forward strand.
TTGTCAAGTTTTTTCCTTTTAAAACAAACAGTTCCTCATTTTAATCAGGAACACAGCCATGGTAAAGAGAGGTTTAACTCTTTCTTCCCTACCACAGCCCCAGCTAACAGCCCACCTCATCTAAGGCCATCATTAGCCAGGAAGAAAATCTTCCACCGAGAGGATTTCTTCCCAACACCAACATCAGAGGAAGGATTTTCCTTGCAACCATAGCAGGGAAGGAAAAGGGGTATGTTATTATTACTACCTATACGCGGGTGGCGCTGTGGGTTAAACCACAGAGCCTTGGGCTTGCCGATCAGAAGGTCGGCGGTCCAAATCCCCACGATGGGGTGAGCTCCCGTTGCTTGGTCCCTGCTCCTGCCAACCTAGCAGTTCAAAAGCACACAGTGCAAATAGATAAATAGGTACTGCTCCAGCAGGAAGGTAAACGGCGTTTCTGTGCGCTGCTCTGGTTCGCCGGAAGCGGCTTAGTCATGCTGGCCGCATGACCTGGAAGCTGTACGCTGGCTCCCTCGGCCAATAAAGTGAGATGAGTGCCGCAACCCCAGAGTCGCCCACGACTGGACCTAATGGTCAGGGGTCCCTTTACCTTTATACTGCAATTATACCCTACCTTTCCTCCAAGGGATCCAAAGTGACATACATGGTTCTCCCCCTCCACATTTGATCCTCACAACAACCCTGGTGAGGTAGGCAGATCTCAGCCAGTGGTGAATACAAACTTACAACAGATCTCAGACATTTTGGCTCACTATCATTTCAAGCTATGGCTCTAAAAAGGAGGCTTACATTGTCGATGATGTTGAATATTGCATAAGCTGCTCCCCTTGCAATAGCAAACGCTTCTAGGTTTGGAGTCACCTGACCGATGGAAAAGGCGCCAATCAGAACAGCAAAGAAGACCTAAACAGGAATATTTTTCAAAACAGAAAGAAAATATGTTTATGAATCCTTTTTGCCAGATAGGATCCACATTCCTTAACTGGGATGTGGCTGATCTCCAGCAAACAGTCATGTATCTAGCAGATAACAAAGGCTGACTGGTGCTTCCAGACTATCGTTTTTTGCAGATGGGATCGCATACCAGCAAACACAGGTTGCATAATTAAAGCAGATTTGACATTTTGGTCACTCCACCCACTAAAAAGATTAGAAAGTAATGGGGAAATACACTTTTTTAAAAATAATAATGAGATAACAATTGCATAATCTCCCCACACAGAAATAAGGAAATCTCAAGAAGTAGTCAGCATTAAACACCCTCCCCACAAACTTTGTGCAAATCAGGATGAAAGCTCAATAAAAAGTACTGAGGATTAAATATCTGATAAGATCCCTGATTGAGTGCAATCCAGAGAAATTACAAGGAACTTCTAAAAGCCCAGTTCTAAGCATATTTACTGAAAAGTAAATCATCACCACCACCATCATTTTATTTGTATGCCGCCTTTCCATAGTTAAAACAATGCTCAAGGCAGCTTACAACATGACAAGATTTACATAATTACCAACATAACAAAAGTCATAAACAATAAATAAAACACATCAAAAGGTACACAACCAAATGGAAAACCATTTCCACATAAATCATAAAATCTAAAACTAAAACATTAATATCAATAACAATTGATATTGTTCCACTGCAAAATAGTGTTTTTAGATTCTCTCTGCATAAAATGCCATGCTAACCTTGTCAATAGTGGAGTATCACCAGGCAACTCCGTGTCACTTGCTTCATGAAAGATCACCCTATTCTAGAAAACCCACAGTGGAAACCTGCACCAGTGCTCAGGCGCTAAAGTCAACCTCACAGCCACCAGGCCCAGGGCCTTCACCCGATAGGCTTGTGCAGTGGCTCATGAACCAATGAAAATTATCTTGAGATGATGCTTCTGGATCCTCTTAAGTTATCAAGCCACAAACCAACTATTCTGCTAAATCAATGGAAAATCCTTCTGTGCCTAAAAGCATTATTTATGAGGCCTAGAGCAGCTCCGTATGCATTAATTTTTTCCTAATGCCTGGTTCCACATTTTGGGCGGCAGAACAGGGGAGGGGATGAAAAACACTGTGTACCTCCCCCACCTGCCCCCAAAATTATGCCTTTTCATGCTGTGCCAGCAAGTGAATGAGAGATATGCGGAGCCTCCCCAAATCATAATATACAGCCCCTTTCCTCTTCCTTGCTTAAATTGGCAGGGGGAGCATAGCACCACAATGCTCGGCTGCACAATGGAAGGAAGCTAGCGCATGTGTCAGGGGATAAACCAGGATGCACTTGGCGTCACTGGCCTGGGAACTTGAAGTAGAAAGTTCAGGCAAGGTCAGGGATACAGAAGAAAATGAGGCAGCGATGGAGCAAGCAGACCAAGTCATCACAGACTTGGATAAGGGGGAAAGCAAAGCAAAGCTATGAACCAACAGACTGGTCCAAAGGTACACTCTCAAAGTGACAGACAGGGACAGTGTCAAGTGTTGGCAAGGTTGGACATTTGCAGACAGCCCACAATCCCAGCATGGGTTCCCACTGACAAAAACATCCTGGAATCTACTGCAGTTAGGTGGTAGACCTGCTGAATTTGGCACATGGAGGGTATCTTGCTCAAGGCCTCCCCAGAGCCTGGAGGAAAATAGGAAGCTGCCTTATACTGAGACCATTGGTCTATTTAGCTCAGTATGGTCTAGACCAGGTGTGGGGAACCTTTGGCCCTCAAGATGCTTCTGCACTACAATTCCCATCAGCCCCAGCAAACAGGGCCAATGTTTTTTTCCAAAATGGCATAGTTTTGCTGTCTGGCAGCCTTAGCTCTTTTGGGAGGAGGAGCAGCATAAAAAAATACAATACTTTATTTATTTTGTGGGTGCTTTTATGCATGTACCAATATGACAGTTCATAGGTAGTGAAATGTACAGAGCCTCATCATTCATCACAAAGACCCACTTAGCCTCTGAGCAATCCTGAATTTTAGTGCAGAATATGTCCTTTTTTTGGTGGGGGGGACGCGGGTGGCGCTGTGGGTTAAACCACAGAGCCTACGACTTGCCGATCAGAAGGTTGGCGGTTTGAATCCCCGACGGGGTGAGCTCCCATTGCTCAGTCCCTGCTCCTGCCAACCTAGCAGTTCGAAAGCATGTCAAGCATCTGGCGAGATGGTAAACAGTGTTTCTGTGCGCTGCTCTGGTTCGCCAGAAGCAGCTTAGTCATGCTGGCCACATGACCTGGAAGCTGTATGCCGGCTCCCTTGGCCAATAAAGCAAGATGAGCGCCGCAACCCCAGAGTCAGTCACGACTGGACCTAATGGTCAGGGGTCCCTTTACCTTTACCTTTATGGAGAGAAGACTGAACAGCTGTTCACCAACACTTACTGTCAGGACTTTCCCAATGCTGTAACCTTCATCCAGTATCAAGGTAGTTCCATACCAGAAAGCCAATGCATATGCAGCATATATTAATAAGAAAGCAATCCCCATGGACATATTGGCAGTCACAGCCTTTTTAATTCCAAGTCTTTTAGCATCTTCTAAATTTTTATGATATCTGAAAGAAAAATAGCAACCTGATTGAATTATATGATCTCCAATTGATAGGAAAATGCATTTTCTCTCCCATTTTTATTATTTATTTTTGCTAGAATTTCTTTGAAAATACCCAGTCCATTCACACATAAAATATTTTTTGTAGTCAACATATCTATGTACAGTACATATATTTTAAAATCCTACACAGAAGTGATAAAAATGTATGTTTAGTGGTTCCAAAAGAGCACTCCTTCTGCAGAAATTTATGCAATTTGCTAAAACAAAAAACAACAACTAGCCAGTTAGGTCCTAAACAAATGCCAAGATAGTTGTCTGTTAACACAATCATTCCAACTTTTAAAATCTTCTCTCACACCCCCTAGTTCAATAATTGCCCCTACAGTATTTTGAATGGTCAACACAATTGCCTCTGGTATATCACAGCTTTCCAAACTGTGCGTTGTGGCGTGTGTGTCAGCTGCAGTGTGTAGGTATGTCGTGCAAACTTTCCTCGTGCTCCAGAATTGGAAAGGGGTTAGTTTAACCTCCAGTTTGCTAGTAAAACTGAATGACTGTGTCGCAAAGTGATGCATGTCTAAAAAGTGTCAGTAACAGGAAAAGTTTGGAAAGTTCTGTGCTATATGATGTGGTCAAGACATGACATTCTAGAAGCCAGAAACAGTGGAAGGATCACTGTATGGCTTCACTTCAAATTCAGTTTGCCACCTACCGTATTTTTTGCTCTATAAGACTCACTTTTTCCCTTCTAAAAAGTAAGGGGAAATGTGTATGCGTCTTATGGAGTGAATGCAGGCTGCGGGCTATCACAGAAGCCAGAACAGCAAGAGGGATTGCTGCTTTCACTGCGCAGCGATCCCTCTTGCTGTTCTGGCTTCTGAGATTCAGAGTATTTTTTTTTCTTGTTTCCCTCCTCCAAAAACTAGGTGCTTGTGGTCTGGTGTGTCTTATAGAATGAAAAATACGGTATCTCTTGTCTGCCAATTACCTGTAGGCAGGAGTAGCTACATAGGGAATGTTTAAATTAGGGATCAGGAGCCTCAAGCCCAGGGGTCGCAGCTCCATAGGCACCTCAACTTTCCAGGCCACTGAGTTATAGCCCTTCTCATTTTAAATCATCAACAAGCGGGGGGGGGGGGGTGGCATTACTGGCCTACTGCTCACTAACTTTTGGTGGCATTTAGCCAGGGTTCAGATTGTATCACTTAGAGTTTGGTAGGGTTGCCATATTTCAAACAGTGAAAATCCAGACAGAAAAGTTGTTGTTGGGGTTTTTTTCTTGCCAAAGTTGTTGACCCTTTTGGGCAAATTTGCAGAAAAGAAAGAAGAAGCTTTTGAGCTATTTTTAAGCAAAATAAACAAAAATGACACTGCCCACATGGGTTGCCATATGTCTGGATTTTCCCAGAATTTTTTAGCAATTTCCATCCAGTCACTGCTTCCGAATGTCTGAGAAATTCTGGGCGTATGGCAACCCTAGGTTTGGAAAAGGTCAAATACAGAATAATCCAGGTGTATATCTATAGCCAGTGACCACAAAACATAACCCGACCTCTCAATTTCTTTCTTCTGTCCTCCAAAAGCCATCACCGTCTTAATTGATGAGAGCACCTCCTCAGCAACAGATCCAGCTTTTGCATATGCAGCAAGCTCCTTGTTGGTGAATGCAGTAAGGACCTGTGAGATAGAGACATTGCCAGTTTCAATGCTATGATCCAATACAATTGTGTGTGAGACACTTGCTTCTTTTCCTTCCCCTATACTTCCCTATTAAATAAAACAATGCTCCAAAACAATTGTGGTGTAATACAGTGGTCGAGAATCTGTGTCCCTGCATATCCTAATTAATATTCACAAAGCAGGGGCCAACAATGGAGAGACCACACAGGCAATACCCAATCACTCAACACTCCCCTCCCCCAGAAAAGCTTCACTCTCAAAAAGACCTGCTGTTCATGTGATAGTGATGTTGTAGACATGTACATATTGTGGGAAATTATCTAGGTCAGGCTTGGGATCCCCAACTGTTTTTTGACTACAACTCCCATCACCCCTAGCTAGCAGGACCAGTGGTTAGGGATGATGGAAACTGTAGCCTCAATGCAGCTGGAGAGACTCAAGTTTGGGTAACCCTGATCTAGGTCATGGGTAGAGAAACTCAGGCCTAGGGGCCAAATGTGGCCCTTCCAAGCCTCCCTATCTGGCCCTCAGAACCGTCCCCACAGTGTCCCACCTCCCTCCAGGCCACACACATCACTGGTCTTGCTTTGCATCCCAAATGCTTTTGACTAGCTGAAATGTGGCCTTGAACTTTGACATCGCCTCTTGCTTGTCTGGACGAAGGATAGTGTGGTATGTGAGCAGAAACTAAGGTCAACATTCACATCCATTGCTCCATCCATGTTTGCCTCTGGCCTACCCTCACTGGCATCCCTCTGAATGTTGCCCAGAAGGGAACATGGCTTCTGGGCTAACCTGATGCTACGAGGAAGCAAAGAAGCATGCCAGAAAGATAAAAGCCCTCGCTGACCTTAGTTATCTCTGCTCAACACAAAAACCATTGGAAGCAAAGTTTTAGAGGTAGCCAGAGTGGTGTTTTCATGACCGAACAATACTTATTGTGCACAGTACCCTAGCATTTCAGCAAAATTATACCCACCTTTGCCCAGATTGCAGCTGAGAGCCCCAGAACAGGACTGACCGCAAGTATTACAAGAGTCAATTTCCATCCTTTAGCAAACCCGACTATAAATCCTGTTAGAAATGTAGCTACTCCCTGGATGAGCATTGACATTTTGTCACCAATTCCTTCGTTGATCTTGGAGACATCGCTAAAAACAAATCAAGGTAAACCGATTAGGGCAAAATTTAGGTCAGGAGAACCAACAAGATGCATTTCTACAAGGCATTCCTGTTACGCTGCTACTGAATTCCCAACTCAAATGCTACAAAATATTCATTTAGCCCCAGAGATACGGATGCCAATGCTACAGGTTTTCATCAAAAGTAAAAAAGTAGTAATTACTTTTATTCTGATCCCCATCCCCTTCCTGCAAAGCCTTTCAGATCTACGTGGATATTTTACAAGAGTCATGGGACACTTTAAGGGCAGGTTTATCGCAGCATAATCTTCAATGAACTAACAATATTCTTCCACAGTTGACAGCAGTAGCATTATTAGGGACTGGCCTTCGGTACACGGGGCTGTATCCAGCATTCTGTATCTGCTAGAAGGGAAGGGCCATAACCCAGTGGTAGAATGTCGGCTTTTCAGGTGTAATCCCTGGCATCTCAAGGTAGGACTGGGAGACCCTGGAAAGCTGATGCCTGTCAGTGTGGACAAGATTGAGCTACATGGACTCAGTATAAAGCAGCTCCCTACCTTCCTAGTGCAAAGGCCCTTGTGCTAGCGGGCAGGTGCATTTTAATGCTGCGCAACAGAGGAATCCAATGCAGCAGTTGCACTAGGAGAAACTCGTTGTGCAATAGATTGCACCGAAATGGCTGACCTGCGCTGCCAGCAGTCTCCTTTTCTGGCTCCCAGCTCCACCCCCGGATTGGCTGATGGTACAGGCCAGGTGGAAGCCCTGCAGCCTATGGGGACAGCCCAGGGGGAGGAGCAACGGGCAGCCAATGTAGGCGTGACCCCATGGGCCAGGGCAGCCCGCGCCTGGTCACAAAAGCTGCCCATGTCAGGAATGATGAGCAGTCATTGCCAACAAAGTTACCAGCAACCAGCTTACGCACTCTCTTGTGCAACAGAATCCCACTGCCGCAAAACATTTCACCCAAGAAACAAATACACCATTAAGTGACTTTAACTTAGCGTTACATTGGATACAACCCATTAGGTTTTTTGCACTGGATCCTAAACCTCTTGCCCTTTCCCCCTTATTAATTTTCTCTCTCTCTCAATTTTAACATTCCTCTCTGCTTTAATATGAACAATACAGTGGTACCTCGGGATAAGTATTTAATTCATTCTGGAGGTCCGTATTTAACCTGAAATTGTTCTTAACCTGAAGCACCACTTTAGCTAACGGGGCCTGATGCTGCTGCCACGCCGCCGGAGCACAATTTCTGTTCTCATCCTGAAGCAAAGTTCTTAACATGAAGCACTATTTCTAGGTTAGCGGACTCTGTAACCTGAAGCATATGTAACCTGAAGCATATGTAACCCGAGGTACCACTGTACTACTTTAAGCTGAGCAATTCTACTTTAAAAACTGAACACCTAAAACCCTACCAATATACAGGAACCTCTGCTTGCTTTTGTGCTTTTATTTATTTCATAAAATTTATATTTTGCTTGTATGTATAAAACCTCAAAGTGCTTTGCAAAAAGAAGAAAACAAGGTAATGGTTAAAAAACACACCAATTAAACATTCAGAAAATCAAAACCTGCAATAAACTAAAAACACATCAGCATTCTGGAAAACTGGGTCTAAAAAAAATGCTTTTAGTAGGCGTCAAAAAGAGTATGGTGTAGATGACTTCCTGATTTCAATAGACAGGGGCTTCCAAAGTATAGGTCGTCCAGATGCGTGACTGGTATTATGTGATACATGGTGCAGTGCCAGTTCCGCAGATTGAGTTGGTCACAACGGCATTTATAGGGTAAGGCAATCTCACAGATAAACTGGTCACAAAGTTGTTATGGGCTTTATATACTTGGACTTCACCCGGCAGCAGATTAGAAACCAGTTGAGCACAGGTGCTATATGCTAGCAAAGTCTCACTCCAATCAGCAATTGTGCCACAGCATTCTGCACTAACTGCAGCTTCCGGAACGAGCACAATTTTTTTACGCGGATTAATCAAGCCAGTAACAGAATTAAAATGTGGTTTTCTGTTGAAGAAAATACATCAGCCACGTATTAAATAGATATACTCACTCTATAAGACGAGTATTCAATTCCCCGACATCATTTACATCGAACCATCCAATTTCTTGCCGCATGACGGCATGGAAAAAGTGTTGCCTAATTCTCTTGATCTGGCGGCCGGCTGCCAGTGTCCAGCATGCAATGTGAGCATAGGCAGCAATAAGGACAGCAGCTCCTATTCCTGAGTAATAGTATGAATGTCTGAAAGCACAATGTTGCAGAGGCAAGTTCAAGAAGGGCACCCGTGCAAGACTTTAGCATCACAAAATGGTCTTTGGGAAGAATCTTTTTCATTTGTGAGTATAAAATACATTCAATATGCACAGCTAAAATGGTTGTCTCAATGCTGGAGCCCATTGCAATCTAGTCCAGCATCTCCTCCTGCCCCCTGTGGCTAACTAAAGTGCCTGTGGGAATTCCACAAGCAGGACAGGGAAGTGATAGTTTTATTATCTATTATTAATTATTATTATTATTTTATTATTTACATTTACTGTACATTTTCCTCCATGGTTCTCCTCTTCCCCCCATTTCCTCCCCGTGAGGTAGGTTAGGCTAAGAGATGGTGGCTGGCCCAAGGTCACCCAGTAAGCTTCACGGCTGAGTGGGAATTTGAACCCTTGTCTCCAGCACTCTTAACCATCACACCATTCTGGCTCTCTGAAGCTGGGACTCACCAGCTGGTATTCTGATATTGGAGATAACACTGTCATTCACTCACGACTAGAGCCATTGCTAACGTGATCTCCCATGAATTTCTCCAATTCCCTTTCCGTGCCATTTGAGGCTGAGTTTGCCAACTATCAGTGCGAACCTAATCATGCCTACTCAGAATTAAGTCCTATTGAATTCAGTGGGGTTCAGGTAAATAGGATTGCAGTTTTAATCATGACATTTTATGGTAGCAGTTTCCATAGTTTAAATGTGTGTTAATTGAAGATGTACTTCCAAGGCTGGCTCCAGAAGGGGGCAAAAGGGAGTAAACCCCTCTCCAAACAAGAAGCTTGCCCCCTCTCCCCCCGCCCTCATGTCATTAACTGTTACTTTCCTTTCAGTGATCTTAGCTTGTTGCACTAAGAGGCAAAGGAGAAGGGTGGGGAGTTGGAGGTGTAAATGATTATGAGACTTTGAAAAGCTGGTATCACTGACTACCAGCAATACCATGGTTGTTGAATTAATTATCATCATTGTTAATTACCGGAAGCTAAATAGCTTTAATTGGAAATTGAATAAATGTACAATTAATTGTTATCATTCCGAATTTTATTGTACTATTTTATTGTGCTAGTGGGTCATTATATTTTGAATAATGCTTTTTTATAGGGTAGAGTAGGGGGGCACTAGAGTTGAGTTTATGGAACCAAGTTGGGGGGGCGCCCTTTAAAACAATACCTTTGTTGCAGTGGCATAGCATAGGTTGCCGGCTCCTGGGGCAGGCAGGAGGCACCAGCCCAGCCCTCACTGCCAATGCCACCAGGGCAATCCCACCCCCAAAGCAGCAAAGCAGGGCTATGCTGACCCGCTTGCCCGCATGCACAGGGGGAGCTCAAGAGGCTGACGTGGCCCTTGGTGGGCAGAGAGAAGCAATGGGGTCATGGGGGGGGGGTTGCCTGGTTCGCATTGCCTCAAGAACTTTGCTCCCGGGGCCATGGCACCCCTGTTTAGGAATACATAAATAACAGGGTATAAATCCTGAAGCAGCTGAGGTGCAAGACAGCAAGAGTTCATTGTAGTGAGATGTCCTCATTGAAAGGTGAGGTTTTGACAGAGCATGTGAAGGAAATGGCATGCCTACTTAACACGTACAGTGACAACCCTACACATTTTTCAACTCTAGTCTTTTGTGTTTGTGAAATCACTTGGGCTTTTCTTTTCTTTTTTCTCCTATCATAGGAGACATAATTTATTGCGCTTGCAATGATAAATTGGTTTCAGAAGCAAACAAGTTCAGGCTTTCATCCAGGATGCATTCTGCCCTTTGTACATATGGGCTGGGCCTTCAAGAGGCCAAAGTTTCAACTATGTATACGAAATGAGTTATGCCACATTAGCATTAAGGCTTGTATTCGCATTCATAACCAAGGTCACAAGGTAACTGGAAGGGAGAGGGCGAAAGGCAAAAAGGGAGAAGAAATGGGAAAGGAGAGCTTAATAGGCTTTAACTGTTTTACATGTTACTCCAGCCATGTGGAAAACATCCCTGAGACAGTGCTCAACATGGGAATCATAATATATATAAATAAATATGATTACCAAACTATGTTCTGTGACCATACTGGAGTTCTCTTGGCTGGTAGCGGCATTTTTCTGCACAGGAATGTTTACCTCCCACCATTCTGGCTGACTGAACCACACCCACGCAGGCATGGTTCTCAAGACTGCAGTACAGTCATAAAGGTCTACCAGGGATGGCCCTACCATTAGGTGGAGTGAGGCTGTTGCCTCAAGCAACAAATGCAAGGAATGGGAGCCAATGGCAGTGAGGTACTGAAAGGGGTCAGAGTTGTAAGTACCATCTGGCCTGCTCAATACTCCTTATGCTAGCCTGTTGTCCACAGGTGTGGTAGAAGGTGCTTTCTTGTTGCCAGTGTATCAGTCTAGTCAACTTGTATTCATGGATCTAGCTAACTTCTATTCATGGATGAAGGGGATGAAGGGCACTGCTGCCACAGACAGCAAAATATCTGAGGGTCAGCCCGATTCCTTCAAGCAACTGTTAAGATTTTTTGATATCTGTTAAACATATTCAGACCACAAGCTGACTTTCAGACTACTGCCATACTGTATCCAGGCTCACACCACCTGCCTTGTTATATTAAGGGACATCTGAGATACGGAACAAAATACCGGTATATGTAATGATCAAAATGCCTTAAAAAATAAAATAAAAAGGTACCTTGTCATTTGCTGTTGGAGGGTTTCAGAAATATTAGGGAGAGATCCATTACCTAACCGAAAGGAAATGGGGGGAAAGGTTTAGTGATTATTATTAAAGATAGCACTATCACACGACCAACTCATTTTTGCTCGTTGTTTGGTGCAGCTCAACCTATTTCCCATCCATGACAGACCATGATCAGAGCTACACTTCTCAGTCACTTTACTGTTAGGACCTCAAAACAGTTGCAAAGCCCCACTGATGTCTTTTGCTCATATCTGGGTGAATGTCTTTGGCTGCCCTCCTTTCTGGCTCTTCCCTCTCCTCCTCCTGGAAACTGATTTACTTTTTCTAGCTGAATGTGAATGTAAGGTCCTTTTGAGGGGGGAAAAAATGAATTTGATATATCCTCTCAGTCATCATTGTCACCTTGGCAGCTTCTACGGTTAATTTATCAGGAGCATTATTTCAAACACTGCACAACTTCGGCTACTGTATTTTCTAATCCCATAGTGAAGGGGCTCCTAGCCTACTTGGACACCTGGGCACATTGGGAATTCCCCCCAGAAAACTGTTATGGGCACCACAAAACAGCCATTTCACCACAGAAAAACAGGTGGCGCTCAAAACTTTCCACACCCCCAAAAAACCACCACCACCACCAACAAGCACCCCAAAACAAATCAAACAGAGAGAGAAAAGTAAGCAACACCCCTCAACCCACCCTAATTGGAAGTGGCTGGAAATCTTAGCATTAATGGGGAGGGGTTCCTCAAACCAGCATGGTGCCCATCGTCACCATGTTAGAAACCCCAAACATAGTGAAATCCCACGGTTCCTATTCTGCAGTGCTTTTCCTTGAAACCAAGACAGCATGGTTTCCAAAGGAAGAGGCTGGTTGAGTCAAAGAACTGTAAGTCCAGCTAGACTTACAGCTAGACAGCTATAAAGATAAGTGGTTTCAGGACATGGTGCAAAGGTACACAAAACAAACACCTTGCTGAAGCAAAGCAAGCCTGGGTCTGGTCAATGCCTGGATGGGGAGGCATCTAGGAACTCTATATAAGCCACCACGAGTTGCATGAGGATATAAAGGATATATATAATATGTATACACTTATCATTACAGGAACTGATTCATAAACAAGTAGGCACTAAATAAGCAGTGGTGTGTGTGTAACTAAGTAATGCTGTTTTTAAAAATAAAATAAAATAATGTAAGTTGGGTTAAATGCCTTCTTTAAAAAGCACTTTGAGCTTCTGTGTTGTTCTGCATCATTTACTTGAGTTATTAGGGCCCTCTAATTCAGTCTTTGCATTTAAATAACTAAAATAAATTTTTAAGACACTGTATTCAAGATTGCAAAGCAAGAACCTTGGACAGGTCATTTTTCAATGTAATTAACAGAGTTTGATCTTTTTTTTTTTAAAAGTTACATTTTCTAAAGGACTACAGATGAGAAAGAGAAATTAGGGTAAGTAACAAAGACCAAAATATGAGAAAAGAATACTAAATACGCCCCTAGATGCCACCTTTTCATTAAATCAGTGCAAATTATACTTCTTGTTTTCTTCAAGGGCTTTATTAACAGAATGCACACTAGTTCCATCTTCTCATTAAATCAATGCTAAAGATGCTGTTTCTTCCTTAAGAGCTTAATTAAGGGAATGACTGCTCCATCTCCCAGTAAACTCTCTTATGAGTTTGATATGAATAGACTTCAATTGAAAGCTATTAGCATTTTGGCTAGATATTCTCCTTGGAGAGAGGCTTCCAGGAAAACCAATATAATTCAAAAGACTCACTGTCCTAACAAAATAAACAGTTAGCTATATTAAGAAACAGCTTTTCACACCCCAGTATGGTATAAAAGAGAACAGTTTGTGCACACTTCTGCAGACTGTAGATTGCAGGACTTTGGAACAAGGGCACTTCTCTTTTATTTCAGGATACTGTATGTTGATTAAATACTTATATACAACCAAATAACAGGTTTTATTGACTACTGCAATGAATATGAGCTTAGTTTTGAAGGTGTTAGATATGTCATTCCCACGAAATAAATGGAGCATGCAGTCCAGTCTTCCATTTTTTTTATTTTTTTTAATAATATTTATTAAAAATTTTCCAGAATAAAAAGGAAAGATAGCAAGAAAGAAAGAAAAAACAAATATGATTTACACTTGGTTTCAGTGGCATCTTTCCCGGACTTCCCCCCCCTCCCTCTCTTGTATTCCATTTCCCTTAAATTGATTCCACAGATTCTTACCCCAAATTTTAAAACCTTATTTGTAATTTTAAATAATCCATTTATTCCAAATTAATTTATCTTATTTATCTTAATGAACCATTTCTCCTTATATTTTATATAATTCCCTAAGATCGACCCCATTTCCCTTCCACGAATTCCCCTATTTTCAAACAACAAACATGAAAAAAGTAAAGAAAGAAATAATATATAATTTTACAGCCTTTGGATTCCAAATCTCTCTCCCCCCCCCCATTCCCCGGTTCCAATCCCCAAAGTTCATCCATTGTCTACTGCCAGCCTGGTGTATCCACGTCTATATCTCAACTCCACTTTGCCGTCTTTTGATAGCTTTTAATTTCAGAAAGTCCAATCTCGAAAAAACTCTCAGAAAAAGTCATTGTTCTTCCATCCAGACCTCTATGTTTAAGAGTCTAACTTAAATTCTATTTCTTGGTCCTTTTAAAGTCTGGATGTTCCAAATACTCCGGCTTCAAATTTGGTCCAGCTCTTATTCCTCAGGTTGCTTTTTCCTGTTCTGCTGCAGAAACCTTCTAATTCAGAAACTTCTTGTTCTCCACAGAGGCTTTTGTTATTCAGGAACATAACTTACGTCAAGTCCCTTCCTTTCTTCAATAGATAAATCCATTGTCTCCTTTAGTATAGAAACCTCTGTAGACAAAATAATGCTTCGTTTTTGCAGCTTTCCCAAGAGATAACAGATCCTGCTCAAATTCATAGTATTTTTCCACTTGCTGCTACTGTTGCAATGTCCCAGCCTCCCTCTAGAGGGAATATGGTAACTTAATTTCTTTCAAAATCAGACCCAAAAGTCAAATAACTTGTTGCCTTTATTTCCAATAATTTATGTCCAAATTGTAACAAATCTAACCAGCAAAGCCATCATAACAAAGTCCTCTTTTATTTTCCTGCTTTGACAGCTACTTTGACAGCTGTCAAAGTTTCTGTGTCTCTTCACCAGTCTCTCATAGCGGATCGTTCCCGGTTCCCGGGGGGGGTTGCATTTTAGTTCCCACAAATCAGTCTTCTCCTCCAGCACAATTATTGTAATTTCCCTTCGTGAAGTTAAAATTTTTTTTCAGGTAAACAAGTTCATCTCTCGATCTTAGTTGTCAAATCCTTGCATTGAGCCATCTACAACAGGGGGGGCGGACTTCCTTTTTGTACTCCCCCCGCTCGCTCCAAATTCAAAGATCAAATTTCCATTTTAAGTCCAATCAATTTACTCACGGGTTGTTCCTTTTAGTCCAAATCCGAAATTTTCAAAGAAGAAGTCGTTGCTCTCCGCCGAATGGCATGCAGCTTCGCTGGGCAGGGGAAGCATTGGACTCACAGCACCACACCCCCCCGTCACCCACTCTGCAGCCTTTAAAAAGGCTCCTTCGCGGGTCGGGGGGCGCAAACGGTGCCCGCCGAGTCACCAAGTCCATGGGCATCTCCGCCCATGGTTTTTGAGGGTCCCCGCGTCGCCGACACGGCAGGACCCGACCCCTACCCAGCCGACTCCCTCCGGAGCTCAGAGGGAGTCCGCCATTTGGCGATGGCGCCGACCCGGAAGTCAGTCTTCCATTTTAATCAGACATTTGTTTAATCAAGTTCAATTAGACTTCTAAGCAAATGTGCATCCTTAGACATGCCCTAAAAATGTACCTAATGAAGTGTAGTTGTTCAGGGCAATTGATGAGCACCTGCCTTAAGAGCTTAACTACGTGCTCTTAACTATAAGTGTGATACTGTTTCTTATTTTGTAAAGTAGCCCATAGGCCATTTCCCATTTCCCCTTTCAATATGTCAAGCCAATCTTTAAGGGAAGAAAGCAGGGCAGGGAGTTTGCCTAGTCAGCAGTAACAGGTGGCAAGGTTAGACCAAGCCTGATGGTGCTAGCTGGGACTGATGGAAATTTCAGTACAAAAGACACAGAGGGGACACAGTTGTCGAAGGCTGGCCTAGACAGAACCAAAGAATGAGCTGAAGCAAGAATTTTTTGTTTCTTTTTCTCGGATGCAGCTGGGAAGTCAGAGACCTGAGGAAGCTGTTCTGGCTTCTCTTCCTTAGCAAATTATTTATTTTCTCCCAGTTTTATATCCAAAGTTGCCACGTTATAAAAAAAATTTAATAGAAAAAACAGAAACACACATTTACTATATGAAAACTTCAAAAATGATTGCTCCCTACACTTACTTGTAGGAAAATATTTTGCTGCATTAACAAAGCTGTCTGTCATGTCTCCGAAAACAATCATCATGAGAGGAAGGGAGGCTCCATGAAGGGCTGACATGACGGTGCCTAATATCATTAGCAACTTATCCAAGCAGTCAGCGTAACGAAACTGAAAACAAAAAAAAAATGCACACACATTGTTTTAAGTAAAGTGCATTTACAAAGCACATAAAACAAACATTTGATTGTGTCAGTATTTCACAGATAACACAAAATCACAAGAGAATTCTACTGATTTTTTTCCCATCCCTTCTCACTGGCATTAAATGAAGTACAGAACTGTGGCACTGTTCTACCTTGATCACAGTCCGACCATATGTCTCTGTTCCTGGTACCAGCATATATCCCACTCAGGAAACGGGCTCCCACAATATCAAGGACTGTTAAAATCTGGCCTGAAGGCGCTATCCACCAGCTGCAGGACTGTTTTGAGAGAACCAATTGGGATATTTTCGATCGTTCAGACCTGGAGGAGCACACGGCGGCAGTTCTGTGCTATATCAATCACTGCACAGACACTGTCACAGTAAATAAATCCATCCGGTTTTATCCCAATCAGAAACCCTGGATGAATAGAGAGGTCCAGTGCCTGTTGCGGGAAAGGAATAGGGCTTTCAGGTCGGGCGAGGTGCAGCTTTACAGTGTGGCAAGAGCAAACTTGAAGAGGGGTATTCGACGGGCAAAACTGGTCTATAGGCAGAGGATTGAGGATAATTTAAGGAGTAACAACACAAGACAGATGTGGCAGGGGATTCAGCATATTACCAACTACAAACCTAACCTTGGTGCTGTCGATGGTGACCCTTTGCTGGCGGAGGAGCTTAACTTTTTCTTTGCTCGCTTCGAGAAGGAGCCACCTGAGACGCCGGTATTACAGCCACCAGCCCATAGGGGCCCCTCATTCACTGTAGAGGAGCATGAGGTGAGACAGGTATTGAGGATGGTGAATCCGAGGAAGGCTGCTGGACCTGATGGCATCACGGGAAAGGTGTTGAAGGGCTGTGCGGATCAGCTGGCGAAGGTCTTTACTAAGATCTTCAACAAGTCCTTACACCAGTCTATTGTCCCACCCTGCCTGAAGTCGTCAACTATTGTTCCTCTGCCTAAAAAATCTACAATCAGTAGTTTGAACGACTACAGACCAGTTGCACTGACTCCAATCATCATGAAGTGTTTTGAGAAACTGGTGCGCCGTCATATAATTTCCTGTCTTCCATCAACTTTTGACAACTACCAGTTTGCATACAGGGCAAATAGATCCACGGAAGACGCTATCACTATCACTCTCCATGCTGCTCTGTCCCATCTGGAGCAGCCGGGGAGTTATGTGAGGCTGCTGTTTGTGGATTTTAGCTCTGCTTTTAACACTATCCTCCCCCATAGACTGGTGTCCAAGCTAGAGGCGATTGGACTCTCCAACTCCACCTGTCTCTGGGTTTTGGATTTTTTGTCAGAACGTTCTCAGAGGGTTAGAGTGGGGTCACATATGTCCACAGCCCTTAGCCTTAACACCGGCTCACCACAGGGTTGTGTGTTGAGTCCCCTGCTCTATACTCTCTATACGTATGATTGTACAGCCATCTATCCCAGCAACAAAATCATCAAGTTTGCTGATGACACTACGGTGGTGGGGCTCATTTCAGGAGGGGATGAGTCCGCCTATCGGGACGAGGTGGAGCGGCTTTGTGTTTGGTGTGGAGAGAACAATCTGGCTCTTAATACGGCTAAGACCAAGGAATTGGTGGTGGATTACAGGAAAAAAAAGGCGGACATTCAGCCCTTGTATATCAAAGGGGAACGGGTGGAGAGGGTGGCGGAATTCAGGTTTTTGGGAGTGACTATCGATCAGGGCATGACTTGGAGCGCAAATACCACTGCTCTGGTGAAGAAGGCCCAGCAGAGAATTTATTTCCTCAGACTTTTAAAGAAGAACAATCTGAGTGAGAGACTGCTGGTGTCCTTCTACCGAGGCTCCATAGAGAGCATTCTCACATACTGTATTTGTGCCTGGTTCTCCAGTTGTACAGCTAGGAAGAGGAAGGTGCTCCAGAAGGTCATAACCACAGCCCAAAGGATTATTGGTCATCCTCTCCCATCTTTGGAAGAACTGTACGGTTCCCGTTGTCTTAGGAAAGCAAACAACATCCTGCAGGATGCATCTCACCCGGGATACAGTCTGTTTGCACTACTGCCTTCTGGCAGGAGATATAGAAACATCAAGTCAAGGACAAATAGACTGAAAAATAGTTTCTATCCAAGAGCTGTGGCCTTTTTAAATGCTGTAACTCGATAGTGTGACCTGGGAGTTTGATGGGTGTGGGTGTGGGTGTGGCTGGAATGTGGTTTGTTTGGTTGTTGTTGTTGTTTTGCTTTTGTTGTTTTTAAGGGATGGCATCCAATTTCGTTGCACTTGTGCAATGTTGCACTTGTGTAATGACAATAAAGAATCTATCTATCTATCACTTGAGATCCTCTGATGGGGCACTCCTAGTAGTTCCCTGAGGTAGCTCAAATACAAGTTTTCCTATTGGTTGTGAACAAGTACTTTGGCAAGAGGATGAACACAACTAAAAATGGCCCAATGTAGTATGGGAGCTTTGGCATTCTGCTTTGTGCAGAAGATGTGCTGTTAAGATGCTGGTGGGGTGGTTATGTCCACGTCAGAAAATATCTAAACCATCTATGCTTTCGACAAATAGGAGAGACGGGCTGCTTGCTAAAACAGGGGCAGCGTCAGGCTCTCTTCCTCTTTGCAACCATCCAACGAGGCCAATATTTTGTTGGGCAAAATGTTCTTGCATTGCAGAGGGTTGAACTAGATGATCCTCATGGTCCTTTCCAACTCTATAATTTTGTGAGTCTAAAAGCAGGGGATTCCAGTGGTCAGCAGCACCCCCTCAGCTTCCCCTATTCAGACATTCAGATGGCATGCATCAATCTGTTTGCATAAATCAATGTGGATGCATTGCTGTTTACTGTATTGTTAATGAGCTAATTGTTGTTGTTTTTCTTGTGTTTTTATTATTAAAGAAAAGAATATGACCGCTCTTCAGGTTCCCTCCTCAGTCTCCTGTTCTCCAAGCTAAATCCCCAGTTTCGTCAAACTTTCTACATAGAACTAGCTTTCAACCCTGTCCTCCTCAGAACCCTTTCCAATGCATCCACACTGATTTCAAGGTGCAGAACTGAACGCAATACAGTAGTACCTTGGTTGTCAAACTTAATCAATTCTGGAAGTCCGTTCCAAAACCAAAGCATTCCAAAACCAAGGTGTGCTTTTCCATAGAAAGTACTGTAATGCAAAACGGATTAATCCGTTCCAGACTTTTAAAAACAACCCCTAAAACAGCAATTTAACATGAAATTTACTATCTAACAAGACCACTGATCCATAAAATGAAAGCAATAAAATAAATAAGACAGTATTGTAGATGATGAAAATTATCATCCACATAGTCACTAAAACAAATTAACAGAAAAAGCCTCAAAAACAAAAATGCAAAATAAATAGCAAAAACAAAAACACCAAACTTAATGCGTGCAGGCACCCTGGAAACAATAGCTGACAGTCGCACTGGACATCCGGCTTCCAAAAAAGTTCGAAAACCGGAACACTTCGCGTTTTCGGTGTTTGGGAACCAAGGCATTTGAGAACGAAAGCGTTTGAGAACCAAGGTACCGCTGTACTCGCGAAATAGGTCTGGCAAATAGTTGACTCAGTAGTTTGTTGGTGTTTGCGCTGCCTGATCTGACAAACGAACATCGCATAAATTTAATAACTGCAATTGCCAAACTGCACTCTACTCGTAACATAGTAGTGGGATTTAATTTTGGGAGGCTGAAGAATCTTGAGCTATTGATTTGCACCAGTTTAACAAATCAGTCTCTGGCATCAGGAAATGGGATGGGATAAAAACGAAGGCTTCCAGTACTATAGAGAGTTGAACAAATGCACATTTCTATGCAAATGAAATGTCGTTCTTTAGGGTTGATGTTTCCTAACATAAGCACCCTATGGATAGCAATCAGTCATACTTATGTCCTTACTCACCTAATATACATTTAATATTTGACACAATAGCCTAGTGCAAATATTATGCAGCCATTCACTGCCATATCCTTGCCTCTCCATGTAAACTATTTCTTTCTTCCGATAGCATTACATCATCAAGACTAACTATGCTATGTACACATTGTTTACTCTGCATATAGTGTGCTCCCACAACCGCTTTCGTACACATAAGGTTATTCACAACCAATATCACTCCTGTTGTTTCTAATAGAAATACTGTGATTTGATGTGTTTTCCCCCAAATGAGCTTCAATCCTAATTGAGAAAAAGAACAGCCTTGCTGTGTTTTAAGCATGCAATGTGCACACAGCCTTAATTTAACCATGAAGGCTTACCCTAATTAGTGTTTAACGGACTCTGCAGATCCTGGTTAAAGCTAACCATAGTTAACACTGGTCAAGATGTTACACTGTAGCACCCTGCTTGTGGTTAACGCTTAGCTGGAATGAAATATTCAACGCAGCAATAGAGAAATTAAAATAATAATTTATTTGTCAGACAAATAAATGAGAGGCACAATGGTATATGGTTACCAAGCTCTGGCCTGGCCTCCTGCCGTTATGGCCAGCACTTATATTTCCTTAATCCAGCCCCCTTGCTCCTCCTGTGGCTGCCTCTGTCCAATCAGCCTGGTTGAAATTCCTATTGGCTGTTTGCTAGAACCAATCACAAAAGATACACCCATTTCCTTTTGCCTTTTATGGGAAATAAAAAGCTATATATTCTTCTATCTATAAATGACAAATAAGTAGTCATATATCTTACATTTGTCTCAACAAGAAACCTTAATTACCAGCTCACCTCTTGCCCTCCTTGCCCTATTGCCCTCCAAAACAGATGATTAATAGTTTTAAATTTTTATCTTAAACAGATGTCAAGGATCTTGAGTTCACATCAACATTGAAAGATCTCCTTCTTTTGGAGGTCTTTAAACAAAGGCCTGACAACCATATGTGTGCTCTAATGATGTTTCCTGCTTGGCAGGGGGGCTGGGCTGATGGCCCCTGTGGTCTCTTCCAACTATATGAAATAAGAATCTAGCATAAGGATTTAACATTTCTTAGTTTCTAATTCCTTTGCATAATTACATTTAAGCCAATATATTTCATACATTATCATAGATAGCCTTTTTAGAAGAATAAACCTTCTCAAAGTAAAAAAGGAAGGAACATTTTAGTGTCTCAAAATAAAAATAGGAAGAAAACCTCTTCTTCTGTTTACACTCCCTTCTCCAGCCAAGCCAGTTGTTTTTCTATTTGCTCTTGGCCTTTTAACCTTAGGAAAATATGGCTCAAGTTTAATGGGAGGCACATGGTTTTATTTTACTATTTACCAAGTCTTAATTATGTTTTTTTCTCAGCATTTTTTATATTCTGTAATATGTAGGGTCAGTGTAACCTTGGCTCTCAGCCTGTAATTCCCTTTTTACGACTTTGAGAATTGTTTTCTGCTATAAATCAGGGGGCCCCCTTGTCCAGGAGGATAAACATCTTGCCAAAGTACTTAGGCAGCTGGTCTTCTGCCTGGCATGAAACATTTGAAAATCTTTAAGCTCTTTTTAAAATGCAGGCCCTGATCAAAAATATAAGCCTAAGTAAAATGCAGGCTATGATTAGATGCCTCAACACTGCACCACATAATTAATGCTGATAAGAGAATAAGGGGTGAAATTTGCACTTGAGGAAAAAAGAGGTGAGGCTACAGTTGATGTCTTATCTATTAAAAGATCACCAGTGCTACATCTGCAATGGGCCTGTAGAAGTGTGCATCAATTGAAGTACAGTACAATATACACATGGAACAGAGCTTACCATTGTAAATGGGCTGACCTTCTTAGGCTTCTCTTTGCTTGGCTTTTCTTTACTGTTGAACAAATAAAAAATAGCTTTGTGAGATTTCAGAGAAGAACCAAGTTTAACCGTTAACGATAAACAAAAACAAAATTTACCCTTGAAGGCATAAAAGCAAATTGCATTTGTTCTTGTGTGATGCATTTTGCAGCTATTTCTAAAGCCCCTTTTAAAATGTGTGTGCATGTAACATCTCTTAAGTCAGTCTCATATCACCACAAAATTATGGTCAGACACCAGTAAGAGCAGGCATTAAAATACAAAATCTAAAATCCCTTTCTGCTCCTCAGAATTGGCGGCTCTGTAATTTTGGGTTGACACAGGATTTCAAACTAGCACAGCAGGGCCTGCAACATTATACTAGGGTTGTGTATTCTCAGAGGGATTTAAGGCTTTCCCCAATTGAAACAGGTATCCATCAAAGCATCTGAACTGAATAGGTCTGCTCCTGAATCCTGGGATTGCACCAGAGCTTCTGAGATTTCAGAGGGCTCAGAGGACCATGTCATCGGTTTATTTGCATGTCATTTCTGCACAACATTTCCCCCCAAATTGGCTCAGAACATATCAAATGAACAGCAGTGGCAAGTCAAAAATTATACATTACAAGCATTCTACAAGGCATTCAACAAATATTTGCCCTAGTTAGTTTATACCAGGCTTCCTCAACCTCAGCCCTTCAGATGTTTTGAGACTGCAACATAGGCGCCGACTCCATGGGGCCTGAGGGGGCCTGAGCCCCCACAAAAATTCGTTTGGGGGGCTCCACCCCCCCAATAATTTAAGAAAATTATTAGTTATATTATGCTTTGTAAAATCACAAAATTATGTTGGTATTTTTTATTTTCCTTGTTTGACGATAGTTACCTTTTAAAATACATTCAGTAATGAGTTAAAACAAAGCCACTCCCGATCTAGAGAGGGGGTGGGGTTGCGGGCTCTCGACCCATCAACAATCTTGCGGGGCTGGCGTCAGCCCCGCGAGAAGCGGGGATTCCCCCTAGCTCATTAATATTCACCCCCCACGGCGGCAGCCAATCGGCTGCCGCAAAGGGCGGGCCCTCACAGGTTCACTTAAGGTCGGGGCAGCCCGGGGCTCGCCCCTTTCGTTCCCCCAGCAGCAGCGGTTTGGAGGTCTTGGGCCCCCCCAATATTTTTTATAAGTCGGTATGGGCCCCCGCCCCCCCCCCCAATATTTTTTATAAGTCGGCGCCCCTGGACTGCAATTCCCATCTTCCCTGACCACTGGTCCTGTTAGCTAGGGATCATGGGAGTTGTAGGCCAAAAACATCTGGAGGGCTGAGGTTGAGGAAGCCTGGTTTATAAATTTTAGATAGCAGCCATGTATCTCACTAGCACACACACCCTGCCCCAGATAATCTCATCTCTCAGTTTAGTTCTCATCTCTCATTTCTCCACTTCTCATCTGTGTTTTTCTTTTAGGCTGAACTTTACATATTTATATTATCGTATGTGTTTACAGCATCTGTTTTGCTATTTCAAACAAATCACGGTTTCCCATTACAGCTGTACGCAGAGGACAGCATGGTTTGTCCAAACCACAATGATTTAAACCAGGATTTGAAACCACAGTTTTGATCCTGGATTGCTATATTCTTATGTAACCTATTCAGACATAACAGGACCCCGAAATGTATTCCAAAGAGCAAAAGGAAGCTTTAAACATCTTCTCCTAGGGCAAAGAGGGGAAGGGAGAGCATGTGAGTCTCACTTGCTTGTTATAATTCTGAACCAGAGTTGTTTAGAATTATGAGCACATCCATGGCATATGCTTCAAGCAATCTTATACCGCTTTAGCAGGCATGACTTCACCCAAAGTACCCAGTAATTTGTTATGGGTACTGAGAGTTGTTAAGAGACCCCTTTAAGCTCCCATGACTCTTTGAGGGATGCCAAGACTGGTAAAGGGGTGAAGATCAAACCTCTCCATTCTTAAGGAAATCAGCCCTGAGTGCTCACTGGAAGGACAGATCCTGAAGCTGAGACTCCAATACTTTGGCCACCTCATGAGAAGAGAAGACTCCCTGGAAAAGACCCTGATGCTGGGAAAGATGGAGGGCACAAGAAGGGGACGACAGAGGACGAGATGGTTGGACAGTGTTCGCGAAGCTACAAACATGAGTCTGACCAAACTGCGGAAGGCAGTGGAAGACAGGAGTGCCTGGCGTGCTCTGGTCCATGGGGTCACGAAGAGTTGGACATGACTAAACGACTAAACAACAACAATAATAAATGTATAGTGTGGATGTGACTATTTATGAACTGATCCAAACACATCTAATCAGTTTCCCCTCCATTTGATATATAGAAATAGAAAAGAAAATGTGTGTGAGAGGAGGGATCAGGGAGGCCTCCTTTCTAGCATACTGAGGTGTTGATGGTCCAGCCCTACTGGAATCAACGAAGCAGGGAGACCATGCTGAAGATGCCAGGTCACTCAGCCTTGCAGAGGATAAGGTGGGGCTCGAGGGGCTTTGGGTGTGGATTCCAGCCATGGAGAAAGGGAAATGAAGGGGAATATGTGAGTGAGTGGAACTGAGGAGGAATAAGCAGAAGCCCTGGAAGTAAATAGGGTGAGGAAACGAGGGAAATTAACAGCAGCTGAGAGCAAGATGCTGACCATGATAGGAATAAGGGGAAACAGCATCACCTGTGGTAAATTCAGAGGTTACAGCTGAAAAAAAAAAAAGGAAATGGCAAATACCACCAGAGAAGGAGGAAACAGGGAAGAGAGGAAGGAGGGGCCCCAAGTCTGGGGCATACTACCTCAGCAATGGACTAAGTAGCAAAAGCATAACAAAGCCACCCTAAGAGGGTGTCTGGAAATGAGAAGAGCCCAAAACATTAGAGGGCACTGGGGCTCTTAAGGCATTTGGGACCCACAAGAAAGTGAGAAGGGAACCTTCACAGCACAATCCTTACTCGCCTGCAGGCTTGGCAATTTGTCCTTGATTTCACCTCCCACACAAAACTAGACATGAAGCTTCCTAAAAGGTTAAAATGAGCCGCTTTGCATTGCAACAAACACCCACATTATTTTTTTACTCTTAGAACACAATAGAGCAACATAATTGACGTGTGATGTCCTGTCTCCCGGCAGGTTTGTGTTTCTAAGAGCTAGACAGTATCACTAGACAGTAATGCAGCAGGTGAAGCTTTCTCCTAGCAGTTAGCGGCAATGATGGGATAAGGTTCAACTGCCGAACTTCTGCCTATAAGCACCGATTATTATCTGTAAGGAGGGGGGATTAGTAAAATCTGAGCAAATTCATACATGGCTGGCAAAGTGCCAAATGTGGTTTCAAGCTTTCTGAATTAATCAAGATCCAGAATCGTAAATATATTTGTAATGCCCTAAGGCCTTGCCAAAAAGTAGTCAAAAAAGAACATACCAATGATTAAATATATAATGTCAGAACTGTTTCTAGGTTGTTGTATTTTTGAACAATGTTTATTTTTAAAAAACCAAAAAACCTTATACTTTTTACTTGGGATGGACAAATTAGTCAGTTCTGGTTCTCCGGTTCTCATTTATGATTTTTGCCTTTTTTAAAAAATGAAAATTTGTCAGCATCTTAGGATGTATTTCTCCTAATGTACACATTTTTTGTTGGGAGTTTTTCCTAATATAATACATTAGTGTATGTTATTTTCACCTATCTATGCCTTTAAAAGATTCTTCTATGGATTAGATTAGAAGGATGGAGAATTAGATTGTGAAATTCAGAGAAGTGTGAATTTCAAAAGATGCTTCACATACTGTTTTGGAAAATGCAGTTTGTTAAGTTTGCCTTTAAATATGAACAGGATTTAATTTCTACCCTAGCCTTAATTTTGACAAACAAACCATGTAATAACAGACAGACAGTAAAACTACCAAGATGACAATATATTATTCTACCATGTCTGCAGATCACAAATTAATGTCTAGATACACCAAAAGAGATACAGTATTAGATGTTGCTGGCTTCCCTAAAAACCAAGAGTCAGCCGGCAAATAACTTGAACAGACTAGTTGCATTTGAAAGGCTGTGTATAACTAGGTGATGAACAGGAAGCATTATGAAGCAAGTAAGACAAACTCATGGGCTGTAAATGCAGGAGAATACCCACCTTTTCCTTTCATCTTGAGAAGCATTATTTCTTTCAGCCATCTCTTCAAGCTTTCCGTTCATGTTTGCCTTTGCTTGGCTCTCTGATGCCATTTCTGCCTGATGAGCAAATGGAATCTTTCAGGAAATTAAATAACAAACCACTTTAGGTCTTAAAGAAACATGCAGCTAATGGGACTACAACATGCACGCACGCACGCACACACGCAAGCAAATGCTGCTTTTAAAACAAATGGACTTCTCCAAAAATAGCATTCAGAACAACCGGCCAGTAATTATTTTATATTAAATAAAATGCTACATTGGACAGCCTTCAGGTGGAGTAATATGAAATTCACCAGAGTAGTTTTTTTTAAAAAAAAACCTGTTGTGTTGTTTCATTTAAATTTGGGCATACATTAATATGGATTTTGGATTCCTGATTGAAATAGTTTTGTGGAATTAATTAGAGTGAAAAAAGGACCAAAGTACAGTTTTCTGTTTAATAGTTTGGCACTCTCACTCTCACTTTCACACACTCAGTCTCTGCTTTTTTAAAACACAGCATTTAAGTGTACATGATACACAAAACCAGTGCTTTTTTTAAATAAAAAAATATTTAGGGGTACTCTAATTTTGACTCAAGAAAATAACCATTTTATAGTTCAAATTGGGAAAAATAAACACAGTAAATGGACAAAAGTACAAAGATTCACAAAATGTTTAGGGGTATGCGTACCCCTGCATCCACCCAGAAAAAAAGAACTGCATAAAACTCAGAAAAAAGTAGAAAAATGCAGACTTACCAAAAGTTGGGGTTCTTCTTTCTTGTCTTTAATTCTTGAAATGTTGAGAAGCTATGAGTTGAAGTGAAATGGCCGGTGATGGGAGGTAGGTGATATGGCAAGTTACTGTTCTGTTACATAAAGCAGTGAGTGACAAGGCAAATGCTTGTTATAACAGATATTTGCAGGCAGTTCCTGCTCCCCTTGGACCTTGTCTACTCCCAGGGAGACTCCACCTCCTTCCAGACTTAATGTTTAACACAGTCAGAGCTGTCACTTAGGAACCTCTCTCACTCATAATTCCACATGAATAAAGAGCCCTTCCTGTTTTCATGATGCTTTATAAGGTCAGAATCTGCTTCCCAAAATATCAGTATCAACTACTATTTTCTTCTTTCTCATTTTTGGTAGTTTTAAAAGCACTCTCTAGTATTACAGAGCACAAACGGTAGAAGAATAGGTAAACTATTGGAGATAAAAAGACAGGAAATCTCAAAATGGGAGAGATGGAAATAATGTTTTAGGGAAGGGATTGAAGATTCCAGAAAGGGAGTAGTCAAAATATTGTGTAATAATAATAACATATACATACGATATACGATATTATATATATATATATATAATCTCCAATTTACTAATATAATTGACAATTCATCCCTAAGCATGTTTAAAGGGAAAGGTAAAGGGACCCCTGACCTTTAAGTCCAGTCGGGACGACCATGGGGTTGCGGCACTTGTCTCACTCTATAGGCCGAGGGAGCTGGTGTTTGTCCGCAGACAGCTTCTGGGTCATGTGGCCAGCATGACTAAGTTGCTTCTGGTGAACCAGAGCAGCGCACAGAAACGCCGTTTACCTTCCCGCTGAAGTGGTATCTACTTGCACTTTTGACGTGCTTTCAAACTGCTAGGTTGGCAGGAACAGGGACCGAGCAACAGGAGCTCACCCCGTTGCGGAGATTCGAACTGCTGACCTTCTGATCAGCAAGCCCTAGCATGTTTACTTAGAACTATATTTCCTAGCACTAGCTGGACCTGAAGGGAGTTGGAATCCAAAGCATCTGGAGAACACCAGCTGGGCAAAATCTGCCACAGTAAGTTTGTTTCACAGGGGTCAGCAAATTTTTTCAGCAGGGGGCTGGTCCACTGTCCCTCAGGCCTTGTGGGGGACTGGACCCACCCTCTCCCAAAAGGGGCAAGAGTGCCCCTGCCCACAGCAAGAGTGCCCAGTGCACACACACACACACACACACACACACACACCGCGCCGCCACTCATGGCATCTCCTGCTCTGCTCTGTCTCCGCTTTGGGAGACAAGAAAGCTGAACTTTTTGACGCGGCGCTCGTTGTCAGAGCTGCCGCTGCGGCCGCCCGACAAGCTCCGTGTATCCATCTTGTTTGCCACAGCGTCCGACACCGCCTCATCTTTGGCAGCATCGTCGTCATCATCCTCTGCCTCAGCCAGGCGTCTGTGGGGCGCAGAGCCCATGCTGCTGGCCTGGGCAATGGAGGCAGCCTCCCCGCTGCCGCCGCTTCCTCCCACTCAGCTCTTGGCCATACATGGCCGTCTCAGCGGGAAGGAAGGGGCATCGCCAAGTGGCATCCGCGGCTTCGGATTAGCTGCAGGAGCTTCCTGCAGTCAATCCAAAAATGACGTCACGTGCATGCGCGGTGTTGAGTTGTGGGTGAACATATCAGACGACACAGCGATTCTTCAAACAGCTCTTCTTTATTCAGATGCCAGAACAGAACTGAACTGAAGGGCTCAGTCAGCCTGCTTATATAGAACTCCAGTACCTTGTTACTGTAACAACTTTCTAAAACTATCCAATCACTGAACTTCACTTTCGATCCTTCATTTGCATAACTATCTACAGTATCCCCCTGCTGGCCCAGGGTGAGAACTTCAGTACATAACACGCGGAAGTGGCAAAACACGAGCCACACACACGCAGATATGCCGTCACTTCTTACATTCTATAACAATAATATAATAATAATTTATTATTTATACCCCGCCCATCTGGCTGAGTTTCCCCAGCCACTCTGGGCGGCTCCCAATCAGTGTTAAAAACAGTACAGCATTACATATTAAAAACTTCCCTGAACAGGGCTGCCTTAAGATGTCTTCTGAATGTCAGGTAATTCTTTATCTCTTTGACATCTGATGGGAGGGCGTTCCACAGGGCGGGCGCCACTACCGAGAAGGCCCTCTGTCTGGTTCCCTGTAGCCTCACTTCTCGCAATGAGGGAACCGTCAGAAGGCCCTCGGCGCTGGATCTCAGTGTCCGGGCTGAACGATGGGGGTGGAGATGCTCCTTTTTTTTTTTTAAAAAATAATTTTTATTCATTTTTCAGATAGATAACAAAAACAATACAAAACAGTATAATTTCAATCTCATCATTTCATACCCTTCTTTCTTTTGACTTCCCCATACCTCCCCATCCCTGCATCCTTGTTTAATAGTTCTTTAGCAACCCTTAGGTCCATTATCTTAATTCCCTTTCATAAAGATTCCTTTAGTTTTTTTGATTACTGCTGCAATTCTTTACCTCTTACCCCCTGACATCTTAACATTCCTCAATTTTACAATTATTTTTAAGATATATTTTAAATTTCTTCCAGTCCTCTTCCACTGTCTCTTTCCCCTGGTCATGGATTCTGCCCGTCATCTCGGCCAGTCCCATAAAGTCAATCACCTTTGTTTGCCATTCTTCCAGAGTAGGTAGTTCTTGCGTCTTCCAATACTTTGCCAGTAGAATTCTTGCTGCTGTAGTGGCATACATAAAAAAATTCCTGTCCTTCCTTAACACCACTTGGCCAGCCATGCCCAAGAGGAAAGCCTCTGGTTTCTTAGGAAATGTCCACTTAAGGACCTTCTTAATTTCATTATAGATCATTTCCCAGAAAGCTTTAACCTTTGGGCAGGTCCACCAAAGGTGGTAGAAAGTGCCTTCAGTCTCATTACATTTCCAACACTTATTATTAGGCAAGTGATAAATTTTTGCAAGCTTGACTGGGGTCATGTACCACCGATAGATCATTTTCATAATATTTTCTTTTAAAGCATTACATGCAGTAAATTTGATACCGGTGGTCCATAACTGTTCCCAGTCAGCAAACATAATATCATGACCAATATCTTGTGCCCATTTAATCATTGCTGATTTCACCGTTTCATCCTGTGTATTCCATTTCAACAGCAAGTTATACATTTTTGATAAGTTCTTAGTATTGGGTTCCAACAGTTCTGTTTCTAGTTTTGACTTCTCTTTCTGAAATCCTATTTTTCTGTCCTGTTTAAATGTCTCATTTATCTGATGGTAATGCAACCAATCTCGAACCTTAGGCTTTAGTTTCTCATAACTCTGAAGTTTCACCCTTTCACCATCATATTCTAAAATTTCATGATATTTGGGGGTGGAGATGCTCCTTCAGGTATACAGGACCGAGGCCGTTTAGGGCTTTAAAGGTCAGCACCAACACTTTGAATCGTGCTCGGAAACGTACTGGGAGCCAGTGCAGATCTCTCAGAACCGGTGTTATGTGGTCCCGGCGGCCACTCCCAGTCACCAGTCTAGCTGCCGCATTCTGGATTAATTGCAGTTTCCGGGTCACCTTCAAAGGTAGCCCCAGGATACGATTCAGGATGCGAATGGGGCTCCAGAACGGATCCCGTTCACATCCCGAGGTACCACTGTATGCTATTTTTTTTAAAAGGTAAAGGACCATAGCTGTCAACGTTTCCCTTTTTTTTAAGGGAAATTCCCTTTTTCTGAATAGGATTCCTCGCCAGAAAAGGGAAAAGTTGACAGCTATGTAAAGGACCCCTGGACGCTTAAGTCCAGTCAAAGGTGACTATGGGGTCGCGGTGATCATCTTGCTTCCAAGTCGAGGGAGCTGGTGTTTGTCCACAGACAGCTTTCTGGGTCATGTGGCCAGCATGACTTAACCGGTTCTGGGACAACGGAACACCGTGACAGAAACCAGAGCGCATGGAAACACCATATACCTTCCTGCCACAGCAGTACCTATTTATCTACTTGCACTGGAGTGCTTTCGAACTGGTAGTATTGCTGGGTTCAACCAATTGCTCAATACCAATTGGCTCTTTCAATTGCCAATTAACCGACATCTTTTGTTCAGCAACCCAAGTTTATGTGGTAAACCCAATTTATTTTTCTCCTCTTTGAGGAGAAACACACATTCCAAACTGAGCAGTGAGAGATTTTGCAGGTGGCAGCACACCTCAGAGTGTTTGGCTTCTTCAGAATGAAGGTCACTGGAGATGGGAGATATCTTTGTGGTGTATGGTTTTATTTACACATACAGACATGCTGAGTGTGAGATGGAAGTGCACACAGCATTCATACTCCAACAGATATCGCTCCCCCCTTATGTTTTATTTTGGGAGGTGGAGGCGGGCAAAGTCATAACTTCATATTCAGCAGAGGGCAAGTCAAACTCCTATCTCTCTTCCCAGCCCATTCCAAGACAAGGCTGGCCCCCAGTCTACTGCTCTCTCAGGCGACGTTCACAGCATACAGTAAAGCACTAAGACAACACTTAACTGTCATGGCTTCCCCCAAAGAATTCTGGGAGCTGTAGTCTGCTAAGGGCATTGAGAGTTGTCAGGAAGCCCCATTCCCCTCACAGAGCTACAATTCTCATGGTGGCTTAACAATCAACCCCTCTTCATAGGGAACTTCCCTTCACGGGGAACTGTAGTTCTGTGGGGAATAGGGGGTCTCTTAACAACTCTCATCACCCCACAGCTCCCAGAATTATTTGAAGGAAGCCATGAATGTTTAAACAGCTTTCATAGCACTTTAAATGGATGTTATGAACGTGGCCTTACATTCACCAGTAGTTAAGGGGTAGAACTTCAGTTCGGTTCACATTTAAAGGTGAAACTATTTAATCTGCACTTTGCAAAACAATATGAGGACCGAAACACAGCCACCCTTTGACATTTGCCGTTCTCTGAATTTTGGGTGCAGTTCTCCAACCAAACCATATCTGTCCAAATGCTTACGTTGGGGGGGGGGGGAAATGCGCATAAAAACAAATACGTTGGTGAAAATAACATACAAAAATGAATTATATTAAGGGAAATTGCTTACAGAAATCTGTGCATTAGTCAAAACGGCATACAAAAATGGGTCTGTTGGGAGAAATTTGTACTAAAATACAGAGGCTTTGATTCCTGAGGCTTTAAAAAAAATTAATAAATTGCAGCCAAAATTTGTAGAATGGAATTTAAGATTGGAAAAATGAGAAGGAGAGAGAACCTAAATAGACAAATCCATCCATCCCTTCTCGCCAATGACACCCCCTCCAGCTGGGGGACTGTCTCCTTTTCTTCACCTTCTGGAAAAATCTTCAGCTAGTAGTTTCTGTGACCTATGCTCCTCAGTCATACAAACGGATACAGTGGTACCTCGCAAGACGAATGCCTTGAAAGACGAAAAACTCGCAAAACGAAAGAGTTTTTCGTTTTTTGAGTTGCTTCGCAAGACGGATTTCCCTATGGGCTTGCTTCGCAAGACGGAAACGTCTTGCAAGTTTGTTTCCTTTGTCTTGCAATTTGTTTCCTTTTTCTTAAAACCGTGCATTCACTTCGAGGAGCAACTCATAGCACACGGTGTGGTAGCCTTTTTTGAGGTTTTTGAAGACTTTGGTGATTTTTGAAGCTTTTCCAAAGTCCGTGCTTCGCAAGACGAAAAAATCGCAAGACGAAAAAACTCGCAGAACGAATTAATTTCGTCTTGCGAGGCACCACTGTACTTAATAGAGCTATGGACTTAACAAAGGGACTGGTTTGATCGCTTTAGCAGCCTCCTTTGTTACAGCCCCTTACTTTATAGATTTGAACCACAAGTTTGGAGGGGACCCCAGGATGACATTCGGACTTACCACCAGCACCCCAGCAATTCTATAGTGATACTTTTCAGAGAAACAACCCAGAAATGCCATTACTGTATTTTAAGGGATGAATGCATTTGTTCTTCTACAGACCTCATGTCAGACTAATTATATTTATTGTTATATTATTATGCTATTCTTTATACAAAGTTTACAGATCATGGGTGTAGCTGGGGGGCAGGGAGGGGCAGCCGCCCCCCTAACTAAAAATCAATAAAAGGAAGTTTTTAATGACTGATGTTTTAATGTATTTTTAATCGTTTGTTGGAAGCCACCCAGAGTGGCTGGGGAAACCCAGCCAGATGGGCGGGGAATAAATAAATGAAGAAGAAGAAGATGATGCAGCTAACTGAGGTTCTGCCCTCCATAACAAGAGTCCTACCACCTAACAAAAGGCTTGCCCCAACAAAAATCCTGGCTACACCCATGTGACAGATGGAACCCATTTTTATTTTAACTAAGTAAGTAGTTCTGTCAGTACAAGAATTTTTTCCTTCTCCTCCTCCTGCGATCCCCCCTCCCATCTATTCTAGGGTTCCCTCAACACTCTGGAGCATATGTCGGGAGGGTGCAGGGTGTGGGTGTGTGTAGCGTAGGGAGGAAATCCTGTTGCACTAGTGATAATCCTTGAGTTGATGGGAGAAGATAGTAGAATAGCACCATACATTCTGGCCATACTGTCCTAAACATGTCTACTCAGAAGCCAGACCAACAGAGTTCAATGAGTCCATTAGTCAAATATAAGTAAGCCTTCCTTTTTAAACCCACTTGCTATGGAATAAGACCCATTGAACATAGTGAGGCTTATTTCTATGTAAACACGCATTGGATTGCCTTGTTAAGTGTTCCAGAATGCATTTGAACACTTGTAAATGTACATAACAATTATCTTGATGGATCAGACGAAAATCTATCTAGTTCAGTATACTGTCTTTAGCTGAGTCCTGGGCACCTGTAAGAAGGAAGTGCCCATGAAGGGCACATGAAGGCAATGACTGTGCCCTGTTCTTTACACTCTGATTTGCTGAGGTATACTACCCCTGTACATGTAGGTTACATTGACCTACCATGATTGATAGACATTAATAAATCTATCCTCCATGAATTTGTCCAACGCGGTTCAAAGCCTTATAAGGTAGCTTCATATTTGCTGGATGTGGAAAGATACCCAACACCCACATCCTCACAACTAGGTAAAAATTAACAAATATATATTATGCAACTTTTGATTACATAGAACTTTTTTATGACCCAATCTAATTTATATCTGCAATTAGAAATCGTCTAAACCTGCCAGGTGTTTATGCGGCAAGATAATACTTGAACAATTAAAACATGCCAAGAAAAGGACAGCAAACAAAAAAAAAGTTAGCCTTTTCTTTGGGACTAGACAGCTCTAGTCCCTAAAACAGTTCTTTGGGTTGTGGCTTCCATGTTGCTGGAAGTCAACACGGATACTACAATCCAAAGAGCTACTTCAGACACACATGCCATTTTGTTTTATTTATATACTCCTTTAGGTGTGCTACATGCCACAGGGCAAGCAGCTTTGGTTATTGACGTGGTATAGGTAAAGGTAAAGGGACCCCTGAGCATTAGGTCCAGTTGCGGATGACTCTGGGGTTGCGGCGCTCATCTCGCTTTATTGGCCAAGGGAGCTGGCGTACAGCTTCCGGATCATGTGGCCGGGATGACTAAGCTGCTTCTGGCGAACCAGAGCAGTGCATGGAAACGCCGTTTACCATCCCGCCAGAGCGGTACCTATTTATCTACTTGCACTTTGACGTGCTTTCGAACTGCTAGGTTGGCAGGAGCAGCGACCAAGCAACAGGAGCTCACCCCGTTGCGGGGATTCAAACTGCCGACCTTCTGATCGGCAAGCCATAGGCTCTGTGGTTTAACCCACAGCGCCACCCGTGTCCCATTGATGTGGTATAGAACTGTCTGCCAGATTTCATTTGAAAAAAACAGATGGGTCGGTAGGCGGGTAGATGGATGGATGGAAGGAACAGAAAAGGAACTGGGGATACCATTCTATCACATTTTCCTAAAGCAGCAATCCTATTCTCACCTGTCTGGGAGTAAGTTGCACTCAACTCAGTACAGCTTACTTCTGAGTTATGTATAGGATAGCATTGTAAAGGCATTTCAGCAACATTGGGGCCACCTCTGAGCACATACAGCTGTGCTCCTGATTAATGGCAATAACCTGACGGTATTCTATCAGATGACAGACATTAGGCAGCTACTACTATTACTACTAGTAAAGGTAAAGGTACCCCTGCCCATACGGGCCAGTCTTGCCAGACTCTGGGGTTGTGCGCTCATCTCACTCTAGAGGCCGGGAGCCAGCGCTGTCCGCAGACACTTACGGGTCAGGTGGCCAGTGTGACAAGCTGCATCTGGCGAGCCAGCGCAGCACACGGAACGCCGTTTACCTTCCCGCTGGTAAGCGGTCCCTATTTATCTACATGCACCCGGGGGTGCTTTCGAACTGCTAGGTTGGCAACTATTACTACTACTACTAATTTATTGTTTATACCCCACCCAGCTGGGTTTCCCCAGCCACTCTGACTGATGTCAGGCTGGCACTGTATGCCTTTTAGGGTGCCTGCTAAAACTACTTTTGTTTAGGCAAGCCAATCCAGACGTGTAGCATGTTGACATGTGTTTTAATCTGGTTTTACCTTAATGGTGGTTTTAATTTAATTTCTTTTTAATGTTTTAAATAGTTGTGTTTTACTGATAACTTCATTATGATTTTCTTTTTGTAAACTGCTTTGAGGTTTGTTTTTACGATCAAGCAGTATATAAAGTTTGTAAAATAAAATAAAGAAATTAGCAAAACAGGTTATTCTTGACTCAAGCAGGAAGCCATTGTGACTACATCGGCCAACCTGCACACGCTTTCTTCTATTAGGAAGGGCCACTAAATGTTTGACAGCAACATATGCTTTTTTGCGGGGGAGGTCTGCTAATAATTTGTGGACTGAAAACACACATTTATGAGAAATGAGAAATGTGCATATTAGAACCCTGGAAATATGAACAAGTTCAGCTACCACCACATTCTTTTAATGGCAGCACTATAGGCTTGTCATTCCCCAAAGTTTTCGCAGCTACTTTAATACATTTTACATATTTGCTAGCCAAGGGAAACAGAAACAGAAATTCATATCTACAGCTTATCACTTTACTTTGTGCAAGGGAAAAATAAAGTTTATAAAACAACCACTTCATTAGAAAGCTTTATCTGTAGGCACGGCACTTTCCAGAGCCATTTCCACCACTCCCTTGGAAGGTTAACTTGTAGGTGCAATCTTCTATAACATCACTAGTTTGTTTGTCAAAAAATATGTGTAGTGATTGGATCGATGTTCTTCTCTCTGTTGAACCCCCCCACCCTCACATCAATAACGACAAAGAAAAACCTGGATGTTTATTGATGTCTCCCAAAGAACCATAGGAAGCCAATTACAGTGGTACCTCAGGTTAAGTACTTAATTCGTTCCGGAGGTCCGTACTTAACCTGAAACTGTTCTTAACCTGAAGCACCACTTTAGCTAATGGGGCCTCCTGCTGCTGCCGCACCACTGGAGCACGATTTCTGTTCTCATCCTGAAGCAAAGTTCTTAACCTGAAGCACTATTTCTGGGTTAGCGGAGTCTGTAACCTAAAGCGTATGTAACTCGAGGTACCACTGTATACTGAGTCGGACAACCATTATCTCAGCACTGACTGGCAGCAGCTCTCCATGGTTTTAGACACAGGTCTTATGCAGTCCCACCTGGAGATGCCTAGAGCTGAGCATGTGCTGTGCCATTGAGCTATTAAAAATATTTTTAGAGTCCTGCCTGGTGGCTTTGTCTGTAAGGCAATTTTCAGATTAAACAGACAGTCAGGAACTTTGCCTTTGCATGGGAATGTGTTTGCTACCTACAAGATGGCTGGCCATTGTTTTGAATTGCTCCCTGTGGCTGCTGCTTCAGTGTGGCAACAAGGTGCTTTTAAGCGGTGATTTGACCCAGAAATAGAGGGGTTTTCTTGTGCCAAGGCAAGCCTCCAAAACAAGAGATTTTTCAGCAGCACAGAGCAAATCCTCATATTCCTGTGGTGAGCTGCTAATCCCAAAAGAAGGTTCCTACATGTAGGCAGTTCCCCTTGCCTTTTATAAGGGGCTAAGAACTTGGAGAAAGGAGTAACCATGTCAGAATAAATGTTCATCAACAGGTTCCAAGCTCTTGCTGTGCAGGTTCATTTCCCTGTGCACATTCACTGGGGTTATTACTGGACGCATGGCATATTGTCATTAGATGTATCACATGCTATGACCAACAGGTGTGATGTCACTGTATCCCTCATTACTTGTATTATCAAGGCTGTGGACAATTGTTAAGGAGGAAATGTGCCTGGTAGGTTTGTGTGTGTTAGGCAGGGCTTAGTTACTCTCCATACAACCAAATGCTGTTTGTTTCTTGCATTGGGAAGCCTGCTTCTGCTTATTTGTTTTAAATTGTAAGGCTAAGAAGCTCTTTGAAAACCGCATGTGGAGGACTTGCAGGTTATTTTCTAAATCATATGTTACATTTGTTGGCTAATGGGTCTCTCATGGGTTGAACTCCATCTTAGCAGATTTAAAAAAGGAAACAGGGGAAGCAATTAACCTGAGCTGCCCTTTGAGAAGGATCCTGGCGGGGTTTTTTTAAATACATTTCCTATTTTTGTTGTGTTTTTAAAAATAAGTATTTTAACTTGTTAGCTACCTTGGGAGGATTTGTTTCCTGGAAGGCTGAATGATGGGTGATGATGTCATCATACCATTGAGGTTGAGTGGGCACATTTGTTCATTTTAAGATTTAGACATTACTAGACTCTAGGTCTTCTTTGACATACACCTTCTTGTCAATTTCATACTAGTTCCTCAATCCACCAATCACATTCCTGAGTTTCTGGGCAATGTTGCATTCTCCCTATATGTAAAAATGCTAGCCTAGCACACAGCACACCCTTCTGCAATTTATCTGAGCAATCTGTAATCTAAACAGAGGAGGCAACCAGGTTTCGCTCTCCTAGAATTGGAATGACAAAGAATTAACTTTCTGTACGTCTCCATCAGTATAAATTTATGGGAAGGGAAGAAGCAAAAATAAGGTTTTATGTTTAACAAGTTTTATATACTGCTTTATCAGGGGAAAAACTCTCTTAAGTGGTTTACATAAAAAATATAAAATTGCCTATTATTATTATGGCTTCTGGTGCTCAGGGCTACTTGCCCCAATGACTCTGCTCCCAGATATGTTGGAGTTTGCTATGGCTATGCAAAAAAGAAAAAGCACTTGGCACATGCTCAGATGATTAAACAGCACAATCCAATAAAAAGCCCTGAAATTAAAAACAACAAC
Source organism: Podarcis cretensis (assembly GCF_951804945.1). NCBI lineage: Eukaryota > Metazoa > Chordata > Lepidosauria > Squamata > Lacertidae > Podarcis > Podarcis cretensis. Next base: position 26,212,888 of record NC_137181.1, read on the forward strand.
AAAGAAACACCAGTTTCTGTGGCTGAGTTGTGGCTCCAATTAAACTGTGCTCTAACTATCCCCAGGAATATGCTTATTAATGCCCAGAATGGGCATGTTAGGGGAACCTTTGGAAGTCAGACAAAATTGGGCTAGGATTTCACATTGTACTGTGACAAAGAAAAAAGCCTGCGAAAATGTTATCATGGATACCAGAGCAAGAAATTGATTTCTCTCTTTCTACATAAAGTCTGCAAGGTAGAAACCATTACCATCAAAAGAAAGCCAAAATGACAAAAATCTTCATGGTTTTCTTTTCTGGCTAATCAATGTATGTCTGACTGTTAAGTACCTTCTTACTGCTTGGCTAGCGTTGTTTGCGTTAGGGCTATTTCGCTTAAAAATGGATGTCAGTGAACTCAATTCACCGAGAAAGAAATATTATGGCACTAAATCTATATAATGTACAACATCAGCCTTTGAACCGAGGAGGTAATAAATACTTCATTCGCTTGCTTTGTTCTCTTATATAATGTGCTCTTGTAAATGAAAAATAAAACATTTATGAAACCTTGTAGCTGTAAAATATTAAACAACTTGTGTCCAATGTACGTAAGTGTGATCACACTGAGATCTCTAGGAATAAACTAGAGCTTACCATCTGCATGACATATTTGGTGAATAAGGACAAGGAGAGAGGCTTTTAAAAATTCTATTCTAAAATAAGTAGATTTAGGGCAGCACAACCAGAATCTAGGGAGCACCACAGAGCATAGCAACTATTGAGCAGAATGGAAGGCAAGAAGCAGAGGATAAATTTTGGCCTCGCACAGGGCACTGCTGAAATTTGAAAGACCAAAGTCCTCCCTTGCTAAAATTGTAGAATATATTTTCAAAGATTTGCCATAGTGAAGGCTGGTGCACAAGGGTAAATGGGGCACTGCCCCACTAACCTGAGTCCACCCTCAGCCCAGCTCTCGCCTGTCTGCCCTCCAACTTACAACCAGTCTAGAAGATAGCACTGTCTTGTTCTCTTCCCTAGTCCATAGTCTCAGGAATCATTCATGCTGTTATTTAATGTGGGTAACAAGGGAAATTAGGGACGCGGGTGGCGCTGTGGGTTAAACCACAGAGCCTAGGACATGCTGATCAGAAGGTCGGTGGTTCAAATCCCCACGACAGGGTGAGCTCCTGTTGCTTGGTCCCTGCTCCTGCCAACCTAGCAGTTCAAAAGCACATCAAAGTGCAAGTAGATAAATAGGTACCGCTCTGGCAGGAAGGTAAACGGTGTTCCCGTGCACTGCTCTGGTTCGCTAGAAGCGGCTTATTCATGCTGGCCACATGACCTGGAAGCTGTACGCCGGCTCCCTTGGCCAATAAAGCAAGATGAGCGCCGCAACCCCAGAGTCGGTCACGACTGGACCTAATGGTCAGGGGTCCCTTTACAAGGGAAATTGAGTATTTCCCCCTTTGTTGTTGTTGTTGCTGCTGCTGCTGTTTTACTACACTTTAGCTGAATAGTGTAGAAAGAAAGAACCCTACTGTTAGGTTTATAAGCTAAAGAAATACATAACACAAAGGGGAAAGCGTTTGGGAAGGAAGAGGGTGGGGGGAAGCAAACTTAGGCACTAGTTATTAGTTACAAAGTACGGTAGATCAGGTAGTAATTGAGTGGTAGGGAGATGGAGCTAAGCACAATGGAAAAGCTACTACTTCCTGTCCCTCTGAGGGCCTGAGTGAGGGCTGATGGTAGCTGGAAGGAGCAAGATTCTCAACTCAGATACTTGGACTTTATCAGTATCTGCTGCTCATACGACTCATCACATGAGTAAAAGCAATTTTCCTCTTCAGATATGACATGGCAGCATGAAAAACAGATGTTCAAGGCGATCATGCATCCTATTTCCCCCTACTTTACCATAGTAATTGAAGCCACTCTTCTCCTTTTAAGATTGAGCTTATTTTTGGAAGACACTTATTTGACTCATTGCTGTTGGATCAGTTTAAATTAGAGAACTTCAGTTATATTGGGTATGTGAATTATGGGGCCATTATGCATCATTTTAATACCGCAAGAGACTACAGTCCCAACCTTTCTCCCTTCTTAACACCAAAAACAGGACATCCTAACCAACACAGGATGTCTGGCGATTCTTGGTACAGCTACCAAAAAAACATATTTCCTATCACTGAGGAATCTTGTGATATTTCAAGCTTTGAACTCATAGCTGAAGAAACAGGCCATTCTTATCTGGGAGCACCAGTTTCCCTATGTAACCTGCTGGGATTTAGGAAGTCTTGTGTATATATTCAAATGTATCATGTAGAAAGTCTACTGATAAGGTCTGCCCTGGAAAATAATAGCAGTTATCAGAAGGAACAGCAGAGAATAAAAGAAATTTGTTGTTGGTTAAAACTTAAACAAATCGTATTAAGGTGGAAAATCAGTTTGCCGAACATAAAAAAGTCCCAAGTAAAAAGAAAGGGTGGTGGTGGTTAAAACTATTTCTTTGGGTTGCAACATGTCTCTTCGTGACATAACCGTGAGTGAAATGCCCTTTGTTCAATGACATCACTTGCAAAATTAATCTATAACATCTGTTTCTCATTCAGTTCAGTGGAAATCCCCTTAATTTATAACAAAATGTTATAGTCTGAATTGTTATGACTCATCATGGGATCAGAAATATCTCTGTTCAGCTTTGTCTATATCTTCATCAGTGGGATTTACCTTCTGCAGGACTAGGAGGTTGCTGGTTTGTGCTTTGTCAACCACATCCTTTTTAAATTAGAGGTTTGGGTTGCCAAAGTTATAAATGATAGTTTCACAGGAGCAGCTCTGAATCCCCACCTCTCTGCTCCTTCCCCTCCAACCCAATTGCTCCTTCCCTCTTACTTGCAGGAGTAAGCAGAAGCAAGCAGGATTCCATTTGCCTCCAGAGCCAATAGGTGAAAGCCCTAAATGCAGCAATTTTTGCTACTTCGAACTTTTGAAGCAAAACTTCCTCCGAAGGAGCAGCTTTGCAGCTTGGGGGGTCCTCCTGGATCCTTTGCTGTCGCCCAAGACTCAGGTGGCCTCAGTTGCCCGGAGTGCCTTCCATCAGCTTCTGCTGGTGGCCCAACTATGCCCCTATCTGAACAGGGATAGCTTAACTACTGTTGTCTATGCTCTGGTAACCTCAAGGTGGTTATATGTAGGGCTGCCTCTGAAGATAGTTCGGAAACTTCAGCTAGCACAGAATTCAGCAGCCAGGTTGCTCACCGGATCCGACTGCACTGACTACCAATTAGTTTCTGGGCCCAATTCAAAGTGCTGGATTTGACCTATACAGCCTTAAACGGCTCAGGACTGCAATACCTCAAGGACCACCTCTTCCCATATGAATCTACCCAGACCCTGAGATTATCTTCTGAGGCCCTTCTTCATGTGCCTCCTTCTCAAGAGGGTGGCAACACGAGAACAGGCCTTCTCTGCAGTGGCACCTGTGGAATAAATGGGTAAGAAAAGCTTAGCATAAACAACCATACCTTGCTGTTGTAACTGCTTACATTGCGAAGGAACAGGAAACTCGTGGTAATAAGCCAAGTTAAGAAATCACTGAGAGTAGCCGAAAGATAATGCCTTATAAGGTACTAGGAAGGTGTGTGGGTGGTTCAGAACCACAAGGGGAAAAGGAGGAGAACAGTTAGAAAATTATTGCGCATGCTTAAATAGGCTCTAATTATTAGTCAAACCACCCCTGGTGGAGCTAGAGCTAATCAGCATGATCATGGGATGTATTTAACAGGGGGTACATATCAAAGGGAAATTATGGCACCTTCATTATACAACTTTAGGTGCCAGGCAAAAACATTCCTTTTTGACCAGGCCTTTGGTTGATTTGACTGACATCCTATGCCCTTTTAAAATGTGGTGGTTTTTTTTTTTGGGGGGGGGTTATTGGGTTGTTGTTTTTAATTTGATTGTGTATTTTGTGGTGTTATATTTTGATTTTATTCTGTGAACCGCCCTGAGACCTCCGGATATAGGGCAGTATATAAAATCAATAAACAACAACAACAACAAGGCACGCTCTGGCTGCATACACACTATACCTTTAAAGCACATTCAAAGGACAAATCCCACCCCCTCAAAGAATCCTAGGCACTGTAGTTTGTTAAGAGTTGTAACTCTGTAAGAGGCAAATCACAGTGCCTAGATTTCTTAGAGAAGGAAAATGTGCTTCAAACGTACTTCAAATGTGCACTGTATATGCAGTTTCTATCATAAGTGAAGAGCTCTGTTGCTGCAAACTTGTAACTTTTGCCTAAAAACTGGGTGCTTATTTCAAAATGAATTGTGTGTGTCTCCCTATTCACAATGTGTTTTGTGTTTTGTCATAGCAGTTCAATGTCGTTTTGATTATCAAAGTGGTCAATAATTTAAAAGAAAAGAAAATATAAGGTTATCTCTAACGATAGCTATTATACTGCTTCATTGCATAGCAGAAATGAATGAGAGCATCCTCAATAATTATATCCCATAGTGAACTCTGTTGACTTGCCTGGAGAGACCTGGATTGGTTCCACATAATATCACTTGCAAAAAATATTATCACCACCAGAGGAAGCTCTTGCACAAACATGGTGGATCGCTTCAGTTCACCATTGCAAAGCCCTCAAGCTGAACTATAGTAATAGGTGAACATCCCCACAATCAATGGGAAATCTGTCTGGATCTTGCCATGTGGAACGAAGGTAGGCAGCAAATGGATCTGCCGGCCAGGCTTACTCTTGTCTATGACTGATGCCAGACAACTCAAAGGAAAGGGAAAGAATAAGATCCTGTAAAGTGTGGGTTTTGAGAAGTCATCAGGGAAGAAAAAATGTCTTCAGGAAAAAAATAGAACGGAGGTACTCCATCACTGCCATCTAACAATAACTGGGAGGCACACCAAACATGTAATCACTCTTAATGACTAGGGGAGGATGATAGATCATGTTCCTCTCCACAAAAAAGTACATGTGGCAGTGGGGAGCACCCAGATGTCTCCACTTGGTGCTATGTGAGTTGTGGTGCTGTGAGCAAGATACTTAAATAAATAAATCCAGGGTGCACTTTAGGGAAGCCTTCAACCTTTTTAATTGCAGCATGGTGAAACTTCCTCTGTGCTTTCAGCCTCTGGCTTTTGGTCATTCTGGTTTTGATTATATTACCCATTCTGGGTATACAGCAGCGGGTGGGGAATGTCATGTCTGAGGACCTCTCCATCCTGCCCTTGGGTCAAGCCTCTTTCCCAGGCTACACGCCTCACTAGTCCTGCTCTACACCCTCCAGTAGCTGAATTGTGTTTCTGAGCTGTGATGATGCCCCTTACTTGTCTGGATGGAGAGATGTGGGTGAGTGCAGAAATCTCAGATTTGTGTGTGTACAAAGGGAAGAGTCATAGCTGTTGTTCCACTGGGGTTGGGGTTTTGTTTTGCCTCTTTTCTGCCCCAGGGCCAAAGTTGGTCCATGAGATAATTTCCCCACAAAGACGCCATTTCCCCCCAGTAAGGAGATATGGTAATCAGGAAAGTTATCTTTGGGTGCCTGAAAAATTTGTGTCTTTTAAGCACCTAATACACCAAGCTAAAAATCACATGGAAGCATCTTACCCTAAACACAGTAGAATTTAATAGCGTGAAATCTGTTTTAGGAATAACGAAGCTACAGTGTTGACAACACACCCCCACACACCCAGTTAGCATGTTTATAAGCAGATACCAAGAATGCAGACTGGTTGCAGGTGTGAGCCCACGCTAATCCCGGAAATGTGGACCTCCTCAGTATCTTTTGCATATTCTGATTTGTTCAGTAAAGTCATGCTCTTTTGCTGACTTCACAACTTTTTGCAGATTTCACAAAATTTGCTGACTTTTGCAACTTTCATAAAAACCATACCTTTTGGTAGCAGATAATCACTGATGCTTTGAACCAACTGATCTGTCTCAATAGTGATGGGGCTAAAGCTTGTGGGTATACTGTTTTTAACTGGATAGGAGTGTTTAACATGGTATACAATGGGATAAAGAAAAAACCAAGGTGCACCTAGGCAAACATAACTTCTTGGCTCAATGAGGCCACCTTGTGGCAATGTATTGGTATGGCTGAGGAAGAAACTTTTTTTGCTTTCATTACAAGTCAACTGAGACTGCATTCCCAGGAATGTATTAGAATGTATTAGAATGCATTACGAGGGAGTAAGTCCTTACTGAACTCAGGTGAATTTAAGATTTCACAGTGAGTCAGGAACATGAAGACAAAGGGGCTTGGGTCCAAAATAGCTAGAAACAGACGTTTATTTTTAAAAATGATAAAATTCATTTTTAAAGCCTATTATGCCTTTCCCTCTAATTCTTTTGGTGCTCCCTTTAAATCAGAGCAATTTTGCATTTCAGAAATGCAAAATAATGTTTTAAATCAAGCCGCAGTTTCTACTGTAATCATTCCTAAACAAAAGCACACTGTAAAGAGATGTAAGCATTAAAATATGCCCCCCCCCAATTCTTTATTCTTTCTAGGCGGGGGGCTCATCTCAACTTCATATTATTTCTTAAAATGTTGAGGCCACGATCAAATATAATTTTAGTGCATAACTCCGTACTGGATATAATAGTTTAGAAAATGGTGAGTAGATTGTTTATACAATGGAATTATGAGTTTGTGCTGTAGGATAGTAAGCAGAAATCAGTTACTGTACCAGTTTCAAAATGTAGATTTCAGCTTGTCTACATTCACATGCAGTGATACTGGTTAACACCATTTGCTGGCTGACTAAGCATGCAGTACTAACCCACTTACTGGGTAGTAAGTTTAATATACATGATAAATGCCTATTGCATTCAGGAGGCAGTAAGTTTACTGAGTAGAACAGTGTTTTCCATTAGATGGAATAAAAATGTTTGTGTTATTTCATTTGCAGCTAGAGTACAATATTTGCATAATTGCAATGTGTAGGAATGTCAAAAGCCATAAAACAGAAATAAAGTATTGCCCAGGTGGTCTCAGCAAATTATGAAAGGCAATTTACTCCTGCAGTGGTAATGCACCTTTATTTGGGACTAAGTTGAGTTAACAGGCTTATTTCTGAATAAACAAGCTCAAACTGTAAACTTCAAGTGTGAAAATGGCCTAAAGACTCATAATTAATGAAGCACAGCAGCACTATTTTCACATGCCCCTGAAAGTGCTTCAATACATGAGGCTTAAATCACTAAGGCTCAGTCCTATATAGTGGTACCTCAGTTTACGAACAGTCCTGTTTATGAACTATTCAGTTTACGAACTCTGCAGAACAGGAAGTAGTGCTCCAGTTTGCGAACTTTACCTCGGTCTATGAACGGTGGAAGGGCACTGGGGGCAGTAGGCCTCATTAGGGAAAGCGTGCCTCAGTTTAATAATGGATTTGGTTTAAGAACAGACTTCAGGAACGAATTAAGTTTGTAAACCGAGGTACCCCTGTATTCACTTAGCCAGGGTAAGTCCTATTGAGCTCAGTAGAATTTATTTCTGAGTAGACATTTATGGGCTTGCACTGCACAGCAACATCCTAAACTCATTTACTTGACTCCAGGAACTCAGTAGGACTGACTTTTGAGTGAAGATGAATATGATCAGACTTCACACTTCTTGTACAGTATTCTATAAAACTTTTTGCAGAGGACCACTCCTCAGAATCTCTCCTCCATCAGATAGAAATGGGCAAAACAACATGCTTGGACTGCTAATGGGCCACAAAACTGTAGAACAAAAGTTGCCCACCTTGGAGTTCAGTCCATTTTTGCAGCTGTTTGCGTTCCCCTTCATAGCTCTGGGAAAGAACCATGACTCCTCACTTGGGGGAAGTTCTGCCTCTTCCCTGCTAGGACAGAACCCATATCCTTGGCATGCTGGGTTTTCTAAAACAATGTTTTCAAAAATCTTAATTCTTGAATTAGATTATTTTATTTTGCTTACATGTGTGATATAAATATAGCTTGATGTATAGCAGGTGGCTGAGCTCACTTGCTTTGGTTATCTGGTTTGCATGCACAATTAGTTCTTGTTTTGTGCTTGGGACATAAGTTGTTTTCAGATGACGAGTTTATTAAGCATTCATCCTGAGTTGTTTGCACAGAGTTTGCTGGGAAGATATATGAAGCCAGCTATTCAGTGAGTATTCATTCTGATCTGTTTGTATATGATGCCTCTTCAAGCAATTGTTATCCAACACTTTCCAGTGCCTTTTCCCATCAAGTTCCTGACTGTAAAATTTCAGATTTATATAGAAATCTGCTTGTAGTTTGGATTGTGTTACGTTGATACATGTTGGTCTGCTATCATGTGCTGTTGTATATTGTCTAATTGAATGATAGAAGAGGTTGTAAGCACACACACATATACCTTAAATGAAAAGAATGCTTTTGCTGGGCTCTGTCTCTTTATTGTCCAGGTACAAATATATGATGCTGAAGTTGGTTACTAGTTCCCAGTTTCTTATTTGCATAGAAGTTTGAAACACAGCTCAGTCAGAAAAAAAGCTGAAGTTGTTATGTCCCTAAAATAAACTTTGACTGAGCTATATTTCAAACTGTCATGCAAATATAGAGTAGAGGGGACTTCAGCATCGTCAAAAATACTGCGTTTCAAGATTTGACAATACACTTTTGATAATATTTATTTTAATATTGTTCTACACTGCCTAAACACAGGAGGCATGTAGAAATGTTTTAAATAAATAATAACTAATGTAAGCTTAATATTTAAACAGCAAATTGGGGAAATGTTTTTTTAAAAAAGTGGCTTTACTGTCAGGTTGCGAATTTTCGGTACCTTGAAGATTTAACAGCTGTAATGTGACATAATGTTTCTGTGGACCAGATGGCACCTCTTCATATGCATGACTTGCTATCCTCAGCCAGTGGATGCACCCATTTGCACATCTCTGTATGCCTATATAGACATGCACACACACGTGTGTGTAATGATGCCTGTAATCCACCAGGCTGTGAATTTTTATTTTATTTTATGGGGGGGGGGGGAGTGAACTGGGCTCCGGTACTTTTACCCTCCCACCTTCTCATGTATGTTAGCCGGGTAAATCGTTATCTGACGAAACAAGCTTTGGTGTCCAAAAACCTGACGCCGCTATAAATTCTGTTTTGCCTTGTTGTAGGCTCCACACAAGCCTCTGTGTGTTTTACTGTGACCCACCAACGCGGCTCACACGAGCATTGCGAATAACAGTCTCAGCAACAAAGGAGCGTGACTTTTATATAAGTGCGAGGCGAGGAGGAGAAAGGAGAGCGAATGAATCAACTGCGGCTGGCGAGGGCGCACCTCCGGCTCACGAGCCACTTCAACCCCCCGGCTACCCCCCGCCCCACACAACGCTCCCCCGCCCTTTCCGAGCCTCCTAACGGACAGCTGCTGCCATTATGGGAGAACCCACGAGCCCCTTGCTTAGAAGACCAATCCCAGTTTTAGGTCCCGCCCCTGCTGGCATGCCATTGGCTGGCGGAGCCGGCGCTCTGCAGTCCTGGCCTCGGGGTGCTGCTGAGGCGATTTCTGAGGTGCAGCCGCGGCTTCGAAGGCTCAGACGAGCGAGGAGTCGAGCGGAGCGGAGGAGACGCTGCTACCGCTGCTGGGACCTCCGGTCCCTTCTCCCGCCGTGGCCTCATGCCCAGCCGCGCTGCCCCCGTTTGGGTGCCTAGTGGAGGGGTTGCCGGGCTTCTCCTCTTCCGCCTTTTAGGGCGGTAGCTGGGGCAGGGGAAAGGAGCGGCGGTAGAGCAGCCGCTGCCCCCCTCACCCCCGGCGTTTCCCGCCCTCCGAACAAAGGCGCCGCCAGAGGCCCCCGCCTCGCCCTCCGCTGCGAGATGGCGTCGTTCAACATCGGGGGACTCAACGCCTCCTCTCGGAGGAGAAGCGTCCATTCCCGCAACGCCACTGTCGAGAGGCGGAATCTCATCACCGTCTGCAGGTGAATTGGCTCCACCACATACACACGCAGGCACACGGGTTTGTCTCCGTATGTATAGGGCTGCATGTGTCGTCGATAACCCCGCTCAGTTGGCGGCCCTGCTCTGCAATGCGTGCCCAGCAGACCCCCGCTGTGCTTCAAGGGGCTTGCACAGTAAATGCCTTCAGGTTTTGCTGCCTTAATCCGGAGTAAGCGCCACCACCCCGCGCTCTCTTTTTCCGTTCCGCTCTTGCATTTAACAGCAGGGAGGGAACCCCAGCTTCTTCTCCCCCACGCTGGCTCTGAATGGTGGTGGGGTGTGTGAAAAGGATGCTCAGGGCGCAGCTAAACTCTGCTTAGGTAGACTTCGGGAACAGAATAGGGAATTCCCTCCACTTTTGCATTCGTCTTCTCTCTCTCCTCCCCCTCCTGATGCTGCCCCTTGAGCATCTGTGGAGAACTCTTTCCCATCTTCCTTTCCCATCTGAATTTGCTACAGCTAATTGCATGTGTGCTGTTAGATGTGTCAAGTAGGGGATACTGGACTGGAATGTGATCTGTGTTAGGGCATTTGTATGGTGAGTGAAGGTGTATAGCCTGCCTGATTCTGGCCCCATCAGGCACTTTTGATGATTCATAGAGTTGGAAGGGGCTAGTCATCTAGTCCAACCCCCTGCAATGCATGGGGCTTGAACCCACAATCCTGAGATTAAGAGTCTCATGCTGTACTAACTGTGAATGCCAAGAGAGAAATATTACTATACTAAGCCCTTGAGTTTGTATTTGCCCCATTAGCTATACAGGATGCAATCTCTCTACCTCGCAGCTCGGTTATACTTGAACCAGATTTCAGCTTGACAACAGTCTGTGTTGAATGTCATGGTACTACTCCAAAGCATATGGAGGGAAAGTGATGTTCTATTAATGTGACTAAGGAAATATGACTAAGGAAAACACAGGGTATGTCTCTGCAGAAGAGAACTGGTGTAACAGTAATGATGACAAGCTCCTATTACTAAGAGGGGGCAAAACCTTCCCCTTACCACAGATACTGTGTCTGGCTTAGTTCCCATGTGTTTGTGTCCCTGGAGTTCTTCCCCATACAAATGAATGGTTTAGCTTTGCCATTCATTCTATTGGGGGGAGATTAAAGGCTGCTTTTGTGGCACTGTTATAGTAAAGGCAAAAAATGTCTCACACGGAATGGCATAGATTTCACTGAACCACGGTGTGTCACTGCATCTCACCAGGGAGCAGTCTCACCACCCACCTCCATCTTTAATAATGATGTGCATTTTGCTGGTCGATTGATATCAGCCTCTTCCTAGCATATATGTGCTTTCTCTCTGTAATGCTCCGTTCATAACATTCTGTCCAACTCCAGCAGTCTCAGAGTTTGACTATGAATATGAAGTGTTACGTCTATCAAAACATTTGTCTGAGTTCCATAGCACACAATAAATAGGTTGAAGTCTAAGATATAGCTGAGGTAAGGCAAACCTACCATTCTCACCAGACATTGGAATCCCTGAGTGTAGGAGCTTAGTATCTCCCATGTCAGTGAACATCTCACATTTGGTTCTATGGGTAAAAAACCCCCAATGCACTTAAGAACAAGGTTGCAGTGGAAGAAAACCTGTCAAGCCACCAGTGGGGATACCATGGGAGCTGCAGTGGTCCAGACATGCATATATGTCAACACTTCCATCCCTTCAGGCTGTATTTGTGGGAGAGGCTTTTCTCTCTGTGTTATCTATGCAGGTTCTGAGTTGGAAGAAGGGAAAACATTCCTTATTTCATTGTTGGTATGGGTTTGTGTTTGGTTGAGGGGAATGAAAGGGTGGCTAGATGTGAAAAAGCCAGATTGGCTCTGTTGCCTTTTCCAGAACAATGGTCTCAGTGCTGGTCTGATGGTATGGAGTGGTCAAGGTAAATGCAGGCATGTAATGGAACTGAAGAAAATAGGAGAAATGATCAGTCCCCTCTTTGCTCATCATGTGATGCTCCCTTCCCAAATTAATGACAAACAGAATAGTATTCCTTTTTCAATAGTATTCCTTTATTTATTAAATCAGTAATATATACTTCAATTACATACACAAATAAAGAAAAAGCAATGCATTTGAATAAAAATTAATCATGGATAATACAAATTTGGGTCATTTCATTCACAATCCTGGGGTGTAGGGGTGGGGATATTATTACTGAGAGGCAGTAATATATTTTTTTTAAGATTTGTTTTATTGTCTTCCAGGTCTTATGATATTCACACTTAAAACTGAAAAGTTAATAAATATTCCAAATACTAGTGTATTTTACAGGAAGCATTTGAACATTGCTATCATCATCTGTTGTAAATATATATTACAATCAGGAAGACTTGGCTTAAATGTGGTTATAGCCATATTTATGTTTATGGGTGTTTTTCTTTACCTTTGTGGAATTTCACATGCTCAGTTTCTTGTATAAGCTGGTAGGCTGACACTTACACATGCATATTTACATGTTCCAGAGTCATAGATGTTTGGTAAATTAATGTTGAATGTTTAGGCACTGGAAATTCATTTATGTGTAATGGCACATTCTTGGAACCCTGCACAGGCAAACATGTATTTCTCTTACAAAAAAGAAGAAGAAAAAGGCTGGCACAGTTAAAACTAAGGCTCTAAACATTAATGGTGCCATTACTGTATTCTTAGTTGATCTATTCTGTCGAAATTGCCTTTCATTTAGCTCTATACATTAGAAGTAGATTTTTCTGTATTATAGCATGTTAATTGTTTATTTTCAGTCAGAAAACCCCAGGGTTTAATTATCTCAACTTAGAACTATATTTGGGGAGGTTTTTTTAATGTGAACTGGGACACATTGTCATATCAAAATGTGAGTAAAAAAGAATGCTGTGGGTGTTGAACTCACACTGTGGGTAACTTTCAGTGAATTTAACACCCACAAACTTGTCTTGTCTCACATAATTCAACTGATAGCCCTCTCCAAGTCCTGTTCTCCCCCTTTCATCCTCCAGATTTGTGCCACTTTGTGTCCTGTATTTAGTTTGTGTGAGAATTCATTGTAGTTTTAAAGTATGAAGAGAGACTAATGCTCTCCTCCCCTCTGCTGTAACAGAGAGATAAGGTGCGTACTTGCTGCCAGTGTTTGATTTTAAAAAGCCTCAGAGCATATACTCAATTCCGAAACTCTGTTATTCAACACTCGTTCAGTTCTTCTAGCAAAGCTTTGGAAACATGTACTTGCCTGCTCATTTGTAGCAGTCAGAATGGTCTTCAGGCAACCAAGCATAACCTCATCCTTACTTCTGCATATGATTGTGCTCTCTCCTGTCAGATGTATCTACAAATACACCTTTCCATTATGTTTTTTGAATTGGAACAATTAAGTACAGTGCTGTGGCTGCTACATCTGCAGTCCAGGTTTGATACAGACAGGCTGAGTGCCTACCTGACAGCACCAGTAGCTGTGATTCTCCAGTTGAGTAAATGCAGCAATGGTGTTTATCATGCAGATAAAGGTGTTTATCATGCAACTAGTGAGATGGGGATGGGTGGGAGGGAGGGAGGTACTATTGTGTATCCACATGAGTGGTGTTTTACTTTACCCATTTTATTATTTCGAAGTGTTTAATATCTAACAATTTTTTATTTATTTTTACAAATTGTGTAGTGCGTACCACTCAGTTACTACTATCTGGTGGAAGAGAAATTAGGGCAAGCTCATTGGTCCCTCCCACATCATTGTGTTCCCATTACCAGATTCATCATCTTCCACATACTAGAAGTCTATCAGGAAGTCTTCTGTGCTCATGTAGGCTGCCCATCTGAAGGAGTTTAGAATGCTCTTCCAGGGAACTAACTCAACACTTTTGATAAATACTTTGGATAATAGCCATTGTAATCTGAACTTCTTAACAGAACAAATATACTGCTTTGAAGAGGCACAAATCAACTGCTTGATTGGCTGTGGAGTAAAATATATTTGCATACTAAGGTGGAATATAGTGAAGAAAACTCAAATATTGTTGAAATCTAAATGTATTTGTTTTGGAAATTACAAACATCAGTGGTGTGCTTTTGTCAAGAAATATGCTTCTCTAAAATACTATGCTGTCCAACCTGCATTATATTTTAACATGAATTAAACTCATGCTTTTTGTATCTTAGGTTTTCTATCAAGACACTGATTGATCGATCCTGTTTTGAAACTATTGATGATTCTTCTCCTGAATTTAACAATTTTGCAGCCATTCTGGAACAGATTTTAAGCCATAGACTCAAAGGTAACTGTTCTGATTTTATGTTATATGACACTGGATCATCTGCCTATACATTGCAAATATAAATGAGGTTCAGGCTGTTTTAATTGTTATGGCTTCATCATAAAGAACAGACATTTTATCATTCAGGCATATATATTTTAATTGTTTATTTCTCTTTCTGATATCTGTTTCAGGTCAAATAACTTGGTTTGGTTATGAAAGTCCTCGTAGTTTCTGGGATTATATTAAAGTAGCTTGTCTCAAGGTTTCACATAACTGCATCTGCAGCATTGAAAATATGGAAAATGTCAGTTCTTCAAGAGCTAAGGTGAGAAGACTATTCATTTTTAAACTTTCTAATTTATAGCTAATGTCCCTATGCTATTTGCTGCTGTTAAACATTTTATATTGATAGATATATCCAAAAGCTTTCTGTGCTGGTTTATTTTGAGGTAAATTAATGCTGTGAACAGGTCAGGAACCTTATATTTTATTAAAGCCTGTAAGACTTGTTATATAACTTCACTCGTTCATGAGTTTTTGATTCTACCTTCTGTGATGAGCCAAGTGGTGTGTCTTTGTGGTTGCATGTGTGTTTTGGAAAGCAATAGGTGATGTTAATGCTCTAACCATGGGTCTGTAAACATGATCATTGCTATCATCAAAATGTTTTAAATACTGCATTTGATCAGATCTCATAACACGAAAACTTTAGTATGAATCTTTTTCTGGTGAGTGTAGGTGTGTATTCATATTTTGAGTTTCATATAACTGCATCTCAAAGGATTCTTGACTTGAAAGTTTCCATATAGTTTCCTGACAAAAACAGAAATAGTACAATAAATTTTATTTTGTATTTCTTAACTTGTTAAAGCACAAATGTATTGTTCATAACTTTTTTGGGGGGAATGTATGAAAAATCTGTTAAACTGGTAGGACATTGTAGCCCTGTGGATGAAAAGTTAGCCATTCTTGCACGTCTATTACCTATTTCCTACTTGTCAGGAACTTTGTTAACAAGCAGAAGAAAAACTTAGGTAAAAGCAGTGGTCACAACTTTCTTAAGCTTGGGTGGGTTGCAGGAATATATTTTCTGTGAAGACTGCTGTTAGATAATTATATCTTGCTTCTCAGATTAATGATTGCTTTTAGAAAAACAGTACTGAGTCTGAATGATATAGCCCATTCTACCACCTTATTCTATGGTATATTTAAAATGTACATTTATTTAGGGGTGGATGCATGATGCAGGCTGGGTTCACATATGGACTGTGTGGTGGCATGCGTGAATATGCAGGAGACAAGTGGTGAGAGTTCAGCTGTCATCTGGTTTGGATGACTTGGAGGAAACCAGTACTGCTCTGTGCTTTCATTGTGGGTTGGCACAAACAAGTACTTGAAAGAGATTGCTTTAAAAAAACACAAAAACCCACCCACCAGAATTGCTTACAATTCTGAGTACTTGCTTATTTTTTAATTTTTTTAAAAAATGAAGTCCACTGGGGTTTTGCTGCAATAAGATTTGTTCACTTTAGACTTAATTTGGGGAGAAATGGACTGCAGGTGAATGATCACCAAGTGTGAAGCTTATTGCTTTGCTTATTGCTATGTGACACTACTGTTTTCCTTCTGTCAGCTTGAATGGTTTTCAGAGATATAAATTGTATTCAGTTGTTCAGTCTAACAATACCTAATTCATGGCTGCTTCTTTTTCAGGGAAGAGCTTGGATTAGAGTAGCGCTTATGGAAAAGCATTTGTCTGAATATATTTCCACAGCTTTGAGAGACTTCAAAACAACCAGGTATTAATCTCCTTTATTCAACAAAAAATTGAAGTATATTTCAAAGGTTCATCTGTATAATTCTTTTATTATATATTATAATATTATAATAAATATAATATAATAAATATTATAATAAAAGACTTAAGTCATTTTTCACTTTTCAACTTTTTCAACTTTTCACTTTTTGTTCTAAAAATGATTATAGAAGGAAGGTCCTAATCTGCCAGATGTTTATCTTCTCCCTCCCCAGCTGGCTCACTTTGACAGGTGGGTGGGACATCATCTGATTTTACAATCACATCAGGTCACTGATATGTGGATGAACCCACCCTCCTGTCAGAGTTGACTTACATTGGTGGGGGTGAGGACAGTAACCAGAAAAGCAGCAGCTATCAGGATGAAACTCATCAATTCAGTCATGTTCTCTGCAGGTTTCTGAGCAGGCTTTAACACGCACATCACATCAGTTGATGAGTGGGGGGTAAAATGTTGCTGCCTTGTGGGGAACTGGTGTGCACAAACAACATGGGATTGACCCCCACCCTCTTCCATAATCTGACTTCACCTGCCCATTGAAGAGATGTCAGTGGATTGACTGGTGGGCATGGTTTTGGAAAAATGGTGTTGCGGGCCAAATTGGATCCCCTGCTTTATATAGTGATGGAATACCGAAATCTAGCACATGCTAGATGTGCTCTTTTTTCAGAGTAACATTTTACTTTATACTGGCCAGTTGATGTGATTAAATAGGGTTTAACACTTGTTTGCCCATTTCACAATATCCTTGAAAATTATGGGAAGAGTTGAGGTTCCAGTTGCAGTATTGAGCAAAGTAGTTGTGAAAACTTTGTAAATAAGAAATTGCTAGCTGACAAAACAGTTTGTCTTTAACTTTGTGTAGCTAGCATGTCACTAAAATGGCAGAGAGTATAACTGAACTGGAAATTAATCTTACAGAAGATTCTATGAAGATGGAGCAATTGTCCTGGGAGAAGAAGCAAACATGCTAGCTGGTATGCTGCTGGGCCTCAATGCTATAGATTTCAGGTATTCCTG
This sequence comes from Podarcis cretensis, assembly GCF_951804945.1. Lineage (NCBI taxonomy): Eukaryota > Metazoa > Chordata > Lepidosauria > Squamata > Lacertidae > Podarcis > Podarcis cretensis. The sequence continues at coordinate 26,229,939 of NC_137181.1, forward strand.
TGGATTTAAAACTTTTCTGTGGTATAAGGTTGTTGAAGTATGAGGAGGGAAAGCTTATGAAATTTGGCATTGGAAATAACTCTAGAAGTTCATAAGCTTATTTTGTCCCATATATAATTGAAGGATTTGTCTTCAATTTTTTGGTGGCATATGTCCTAAAATGCCAGTCTGAAACTTGTATCCTGTTTTAAATCTAGTTTATTGCATGGTACCTTTTCATTATGTTTTTTGTTGTAGAGTTGAGCATATAAGTGCAGCTACTTGCTCAGCATGTACGTATCTCACATTCAGGAAGTTAGCTTTGCTGAATGTCATCAGAAGATGGGAGGAGTGTCTTGTTTTTCCAAGGTAAAACTGGAAATTGACACCAAGTGTTACATCAGATGTAACACTATGCTGTGATTTAGTATTATGTTAACCTTCGCAATCTTCAGACTTACATGCTCCCTTCTCCTGGCACTCTTGCAAGGAGGAGATCAGAAGCATTTGCTTTCTAGTTTTAAACTGACCACAGATCCCAGTTGAGAGAACTGTGATTAAACAATGGTTCATGAACAAGCCAACATTATAAACCATATTTTTGATCCTGGCTTGTCTGAACTACCCACAGTTTCTGCAACTTCAGATAAAGTGGGGAGCTGTGGTTAATTTTAAAACTGAAACTCTCATTGGGGCTGCATCAAAGGAAGAAAGGGGAGGGTGTGTGTGCAAGTTTGAGAGTCATGCAGATTTATTCATGGAGTGCCAAGTCATAATTTAGTGTTATGATCAATCAATCCCTATTCTGTGACTAAGCGTTTTCTGTTTGCCACTCAGCGCTTTATAGTAACCATAGCTGTCTGTTATATGGCAGAATTAAATAGTTCCTACTAATATCTCCTCAGTTTTACCTTTGAGAGTGGTAACATCAAGTACAATACAATAATTGTATTGATTTTTTATATATTTATTGAAATAATTATAGACTGCACTTTCATTTAAAATATCACAAGAATTCTTTCTTGATTCAACACAAGCCTAACTTTTCATTACTGAAAATAGTTTCCATATCTCCTGTATACTGGCAATTTTGTGAGAAAATCAAATTATATGCTAAGGTTATTTAGTATTACTATCATTCCATTTTCTTGATTTAATATGATTACTGATTTCTTGCCTTGTATAAGCTTCTGCCTCAAGGGAGAGGGCCTGGATGGCAACTATCCAGCTGTGATAGACTTCACACCTTACCTGAAGTTCACCCAAAGGTACCTTTTTATTCTCGTAATTTCCTCTTGGCTGTAAACTTTAACTTAGACCAGGCTAGCTTTACATTTATTTATCACTTCAAACACTTCAAAGTGGTTTTTCCACTTGTCCTGTACTTTCGAGTTGTGGGTCCGAGTGGTTTTGCCTTTGCCCCACTGCTTTCCCCCGGAAAACCTCCTTAATGCTAAATTGGAACTAGCAGCAGTCTGCAGAAAATCCAATTGATGTTTGTTCTGATTCAGCACTAAACCACAAGTTTTTCCAGGGGATAGTGGTGGTGCAAACAGAAGTGTTGTGAACTGCCTTGAGATCTTCAGATGAAGAGCAGTATACTAGATAAATAAATGTGTGACTGAACCCTAATACTGAGTTCCCAGTGTTTTGCACAAGGAAGAACTTGCAACTTCATGATGCATGTGTAACAGATTTGAACAATTGCATCCAACCCTAGTTAGGGGTCTCTTCAACAATGGCTTGCATTTCTAAAGCAGAGTCTAGATCTTTCAGCTGAATTTTGCAACAAACTGTTCTTGGTTCTCAAACTTGGTCCTTTAGTTCTGACAGCATCAGTAGTGATGAAGAAGAGCTAAGAACACTTGGCAGTAGTGGCAGTGAAAGCAGCACACCAGAAAACATTGGTCCTCCTTTCAACATGGATGAGAACAGCTGGTACAACAAATGCAAACGGGTGGAGCAAAAATACCGCCTCACACTGGAGCAGAAGGTAAAACCTTACTTTGGCTGAAAGAAGCTGAAGATATTTGGTGTGTTACAATTGTAAATAGAAAATGTTATAAACTTAATTTTAGAGAAATTTGTTCTTTCATTGGAAAATAATTGCTTTATTTTGGTATGGCTTTCTATATACGGAAACCTTCAGACATGGCTGCTTTAAACAAAAAAGGAGCTCACTAGAAGTATTTCACATTTACTTTCCTCTTGCTGTAAAAGCTCACAACTAGCCTAATGGTAGCACATGAAGTCAATATAGATTATATCACCCCAAATGAGAGTGCTTGGGAAGGACTTGGAAAATAGTAGATTATCTTTCATTTTATAGAAGAGCAGACAGAAGATCAAAAACTTGACATACCATCTAAAGAATAGAAGCCTCTAGGATGCATCTCTTTACCCTGGCTTTTGACACTTGAGATGTGTATTTTCAAGACTCACCCTATTCCTGTGACTAATTTGTTTTGGCTGCTCTTAATACTGAATTTTAAATTATTGTAACCCTGGAGCCTGCTGGTGAAGGGTGGGTAGTGAATTTAATAAATATGATGAAGTTGATGTCACTCTGTGTAAATACTGAGTTTGGCAAAGGAACAACGCTGTTGTTTTGGCAATTCATCTGTGCTGAAGCCACAGTTTATTCCACATCTCCCCTCTGCACCCATTGAACATAAGCCTCAGCCACTGATAGAAGCAACTGTGCTTAAAAACACTTTAGCTATAACTACTAAATTTAAAAGAAACTTTGACTATGTTTTAGTAGAAGTGGCAGGTACTTTTTGAAACTACTAATTCAAATTATTCCTTAAAACAATTACTCTCATCTCCTGAATTGCGAATCTAGAACACTAAAAGTAATGTGGAATGATCTTGGATGTTTTGTGTCACGTAAGAACATAAAACAGAAGAAGAGCCCTGCTGGATTAGGGCTGAGGTGCCTGTAGTCCAGCATCCTCACAGTGGCCAACCAGACAAAGCAGGCATATTAACAGAAAACACCATGGAAGCTTTCCCACCCTTCTGGGGTAACTGCAGCTTTCATTGGTCCGGCTGAACTATTCTGAGTCCCAGCTCCTTTAGTAAAACTACACATTAAACACGCTCCTGGCAACACACTATAACAATTGGAAGGCTGTCACACCTCCTGCTATTAATGGCAGATGTATACCTAACATATTAATTACATAACTGTATACAAAACTACTTATTTGTTAAACAGAATGATTTAAATAGTTTTTTTCCTTAACATTTTATTATTGATAGTTACGGTAATTACCAAAGAATAAGTTTTAACATTTTCTAACTACTAGTTTCAAGAAGTATCAAATGCAAGAGAGCTCACCAAAATACTTTAAAAATAAATTTTAAAGTATTAGTTGCTTGGTTTGCAAATTTTGCAGTACAATTAATACTTATGTGTTTCTAGGGTTATCTAGAAGAGCTAGTACGCCTTAGAGAGACCCAACTGTCTGAATCCATCTCTCAGAAGAAGTTATTGCGTCAGAAGGTAGAAGCTATGGATTTGGCTCATAAAATGGAAAAGGAACAACTTGAGTACATCATTGTGGAACTGCAAGACCAGCTGTAAGTTGGATGCAGTGCAGAAAACTTGATGGAGAAGTAATGTTTTTTTGAAGAATACTGTAGTTTTTTGGTCATTATATGAAAAATCCAGCTCATATGTTAATCAAATTAATGTAGTTCAGTTACAAAAACTGAAATTATATTTGAAAATCCTTGGGGGGAAAACCAATTTTTTATTCCCGAAAATGTATACTGCCCACTATAAAAAAAAAATCATGGCAGTGAACAGCATAAAATACATAATAAAATTGCATTCATAAAACAAGTACAAAATACATCACAAATCAGTAAATCAAATTAATACATAGGCATAGCTGGATCACCCCTCAGGGAAAACTTGGGTTAAGTTTTAAGATTTAAGCAGGTGCCTAAATATCAGTGCTGTAGGTGCCTGCCTGATGTTCATTGGAAGCATTTTTCAAAGGACAGATGTCACTACACAAAATGTCCTCATCTTAGTGGACATAAGATGAACCATGGGAGCATACAAAACAACTAAGACTGCCTCTCTTGAAGACTGATGTGCCTGGCCAGTGGCATACAAAGTAAGGAGTTCCCAGAGGTAACTGGTTCCAAGTTGTTCACAGCTTTATGTCAATAACAAGACCTTAGACTTGACTCAGTAGCATATTGGCAGCCAGTGTAGCACTTTGAACACAGGAGTTATGCACTGTTGATAGGGCATCTACTATAACAACCTTGCTGCAGATGCCTTATCCAGTCTTAAGGGAAGGCCCACAAAGAGGGCATTGCAGTAATCCAATCTAAACTATGAATGCCTGAACTACAGCAGCTAAGCTATGGTATCTACCAGTCCAGGAATAGTTGTAGCTGTTGCGCCAGCTGACATCCAGGGGCAGTCCTAAGCTACACACCTGCTTCTTCAGAGGGAGAGTAACCATACCCAGAAGAGACAGCTAACCTATTTTCTGAATCTGGGAACCTCTCACCTACAGAGCTTTTACCAGCTTTCTTTATTGGTCCTCATCCAGCCCACCACTGTTCCCAGGAACTGATCCAGCTCCTGTGCTGCTACACCTGAGTCAGATGTTTTGGAGAAGTAGAATTTTGTGTCATCAGTATATTGGGTGCCAACAACATGTTGACACTGTGTTCCAAATCCTGTAATTACCATTTCCAGTGGGTGGCTTCTGCTCCCAGGAGATTGGCCAAGAGATTTCTCTGAATGGGTACAAATTTCTTCATATCACAAGAACAAATACAATGACAACATAGCAATCTGAATTGCATGAAAAAGGTTGCCCTAGGCAAAAGTTACTCATCTTATGGCCTCTGTGGAAACTGCAAATGCCACCTTTGTAAGCTCCCAAAGCATAAGCCACTGTCCCTTTCTTTTAGCTAATGCAGGGGCACAGGTTCCAGTGGGCAGGTGGGCCACTCACTTGTCAATCACTTGACATCACATCAGGTGACCTGTTTTTGCCGGCGTAGTTTGAAATAAAGCTATACAGATAAAGACCCAGCACTGTCCACTGATTCTGAGGGCTTGCAAGACTCTGTAAAGGGGGCTCTGCACAGGGCTGCAATCCCCTTTGGGCCCAGTCTTGGCCTGCTTTGTAGGGCAGGTGAGCATGGCTTTGTCAAAACAACCTTCCAGAAGAGGTTTGGTGAGTCTGTTAATGGCTTCCTTGTCATTCCCCATGTTGTGGGAATGGGATTTGTTTCTTCTTATGAGATCTAGAGAGGGTTTTCCTTTAGTCTGTTGCCATTTGTTGGAATGAACATATCCTAGACTCGAGGGCCTTTCAGAAGAGTCACTCAGAATAAATTGGAATAGGAATGGAATCCCCGCCTCGACATATGGATTCCATATTCTCCAATAAAAGTGTATAAACAACTGCATACTAATTTCCATATTATGATGTATGTGTAAGATTAAAAGGTAAAGGGACCCCTGACCATTAGGTCCAGTCATGATCGACTCTGGGGTTGTGGTGCTCATCTTGCTTTATTGGCCAAGGGAGCTGGCGTACAGCTTCTGGGTCATGTGGCCAGCGTGACCAAGCCGCTTCTGATGAACCAAAGCAGCGCATGGAAACGCCGTTTACCTTCCCCCTGGAGCGGTACCGATTTATCTACTTGCACTTTGACATGCTTTCGAACTGCTAGGTTGGCAGGAGCAGGGACCAAGCAATGGGAGCTCACCCCGTCTTGGTGATTCGAACTGCGACCTTCTGATCGGCAAGTCCTAGGCTCTGTGATTTAACCCACAGCGCCACCCGCCTCCCTATGTGTAAGATTGGGTATAAGCTATTATTATTATCACCCTTCATCCAAAGATCACAGGGTAGGTAATAACCTAAAAATACAAAATAAGAACACAAAATACACAATAAATAAAAAAAAGCCAGCAACCCCCCTCCCTGCCCACAAACCTATTTAAAGGGACTAAAGCCTGGTTGAAGAGATGTTTTCACCTATTGCCTAGAGATATGTAATGAGGGTGCCAGGTGATCCTCCCCTCCCTGAGGAGAGCATTCCAGAATGGGGAGCCACTGCAGAAAAGGCCTGTTCTCATGTTGCCACCCTCTGGACTTCTTATAAAGGAGGCTAATGAAGAAGGGCCTCAGATGGTGATTTCAGGGTCCAGATTGGTACATATGGGTAGAGGTTAAAGCTATTCTAGCTTTAGATAAGACAATGCATGTGACACTTGAGATATTTTTCTTGGCAGGTTTACTTGCCTTGGACAATGTATAAAGGTTTGACTTACTAGATACTTCATTTTGAACAACTTTTAATTCTCATTCAAATTTAAAGATACCACATTATTAGAAATTTGTCAAAGATTTGTTAACTGAGATTGATGACACCTAAGTGCTGCAGTTATATTTGCAGTGATACTTAGGTAGATATGTAATACTTTCTTTATATAATTTTATTAATTTTTCGTTAATAACAATCCAATGTATTAATACAATACCAAATCATAATTCAATTAAAAACGCCAATTGTCAGATGCCAAATTAAACATTTTGGTCGACTTCCCAAAGTCATGTTGACTTCCCATGTTAGGAGATTTTTAGGAGATGTTGATTCCTTGTTCCCACTCCAATCTGCTTATTTAATCAAAATAATACAGTTCTGATGTTGATCCTTTATTTTAACAGCCACTGATGTGTTGACTTTTGTTCATATTTATCCTTTAATTTGCAATTTGCATATCCTTTAATTTGCAAGTGGACTTTATATCTGGTAACTCTGTGTGGAATGTTTTTTTAAAAAAAATGTTCAACCTTCCTTTCTTGTTGCAATCAATCATTTTCAGCATTCCCCCCCCCCCGCCCCCACTCCAAGGACTCAATTTTACTGTGTAGTGACCTTTCACCATCTTGCTTTTCTTAAAACTGAAAGTGGTCTGAAGTCTGGCTATTACTCCAGCCTCACTTCCAGCGTTTTCTTTGAATTCTTTCCCATCCAATAACAAGCTGATATCTTATCAACACCATAGTAAATCAAAGTTCAAGTCCTCCATAGGAGGGTATTGCCACAGAACATCCCAATATTTTCCACACAGTTCCATTTTTTCAATTAATCCATAAGCATTATAAAGTCCTTGTTAATTCCCTCTTGCAGTCCATTATTAATTGCAATCCATTAATAATTGCAATCCATTAGTAGCTAATTTTCTTCTTTGGTGAAGAGTTGCCAAATCATAAAACAGCATAGTGAATATGTACTGTACTGTTGAAAGTAAGAAATTTTTTAATGCCCCTTTAAAAGTAAATTTTTTTTTACTGGCTTCTTAGATCTCAGGGGGTTCTCAACTAAAGACTTGAGCTAGCGCAAGCAGATTCCACCCCATGTCCCCAGATCTGATTTAGAGATGCATGATGGAAGGAGATGGAGAGAGGGTTCAATATTCTTAAGGAAATATGTTGATTTTTCTTAAAACTATATATAGAGCATAGTATTTTGTTTAGCTGTGTCACCTTTTCATGTAATATGTGCTTACAAATCATGTGTTGTGTGACACTTGTAGAATCTGTGCTTCTAGCCAGAAGTGGGTAGAAGGTTAAAGTTCAGATAAAATTTGTTCCAGCCTTTTTACTTTCATATATCATTTTAAAGAACATGACTACTCATGTGATTCATCCTTTTTCTTCTTTTTAAGACAACCCAGCTTGATTTTTATCACCTGTCTCCAGTTATGATGATAAGAGCATAATGGCCTGCTGGATCAAGCCAATGACCCATTTCATCCATCAGTTTGCTTCCACAGTGGCCAGCCAGAAGCTTGCTGGAAGCAGCAGCTCATATTTGTCACTAGTTTGGCATATTCTGAATTTGAACATACTAAATCCAAGTAACAACCAAAAAAGCCCCCCTCCCTTTATTTTGAATTATCTGTATATAAATAGAATTACATTCTAGATACAGTTCTGGCACCTAAATATTCATCTCATCATTTGATCTTAAACAGGAGTGGGCAGCTTAAATGATAAAGATTGTGTCAGTGGGGGCCATTGTAGAATGCTTTTCACAAGCAAGATGTGCATAATAAAATCGCCTTTTTTCTTTCTTAGCCCATGCTTTAGATGCTTGGTGCAGCTCTATGTGGACCGCTGGTTAATTGTGATGTTAGCTCTTTTATTAGCATTTTTTGATACTGCATTAGTCAGATTGTTGTGAGTCATGGTTTACTTAATATGAATCATCTTTTTAGCTGCGTAGCTGTAATACTCTGGAGAATATTCTGCCATAGTTGCTTTGCATGTAGGTATTGTCTCTGTAAGAAGATAATGGGCTTTAAAGATCTGAGGGGCATACACACACACACACACACACACATAGAGCAGAAGAAATAGTAGATAATATTTGATCAGCTATTTAACAGCAGTTAAGCAGCTAAGTTAGTAGAACACTATCAGGTGCATGTTGAGAGTTGCTTTTTGAAAATGTGTTAATGAAGTTACCTTTTGCTAGCATATTCCATTGAACATTAAAGGTATGTGTTGTTCATATAAGAAAAAGACAATTTTTAAAGCAATCTGTCAGGTCTTTTGCCTCTACTTCAGATTTTCCTTAAAGGAATAACTTAAGAATGGTAGGGAACTGTTGTTTGAAGCTAATGGCTAGTCACACTCCCCCAGGTACTCAGAACTGTACTGAAAATTTAAGTGGTAGAGCAGAACATTCTGTACTTGAAACAGATGCTTAGCAACAGTTGTGCATGCTGTTAGCGATTTGAAAAATGTGTAATTGGTACTTTGGCAGTTTCTATTATGATTGGGAAGTGTGAAGAATAGATCACAGATCATGGAAAGCATTGTCTTTTAAAACATGACTATGACATATTTGTTAAAAAATCAGTATTATTATTTTTTACTATAAATGTCTGTTCTGATTCCCTTTGTTCTTTGTCCTCAACTTTGATCTCGGCAGCTAGCCACTAAATGCCATGGCATTTGAATCAATTCAGATTGTTCAGGCTGTTTTTCTTTGATAGAGGTTTAAAAATTAAATATGGTTATGACTCACTGTCAGTGTGACAGAAGAGATTTAAAATTACAGGCTGGGATTTAAACTTAAATGTGATTACATGACTCATTATTTGATGAAACTGCTTGATTTAAAAAAAAGATAATGCCAGAAATGAAACCCAAAACCTTAATCCTCAACTGTGTCCTATACATAAGAGGTAAAGTAAATGGCATAGTATTTTAAATGCTCAACATTTTAAAATTATTTACAAAAGTATACTAAGTAGTGACAGAATTCATATGACGATCATGGTCTCAACCTGTGAACAGTCTAAAGCATTCCTGTTCCGTTGAAGAATGTAGCCCTTAAGCAAATTTTTAGTAAAATACCTCTCTGAAACAGATTATGCAGAAAATTGTCAAAATAATTGCATAAAAATATTGCACATTAAAATTGTGGAGATAAGATATGACTTTAAATGCAGTTAAGTTGTAACTGTTTGTATAGTTATAAAATGGTGAATGCAAGTGTTTGCATATTAAAGCTGGAAAACAAAGCTGGTCTACTTCTGAGAGTGGCACTCAGGCATAAAAAGCCCCATTAATTTGTTTTTCATAACCAGGAAGGCTCAACTATAATAATATTTGTAGGAATCTGTGAAAAGTTGTGTTTCACTTGTGTTCTTCTGAGTAAGGATATTAATCTGTATGAATAACATTTACCTTCTGCCCTACCCCAGTCAGTGGGGTGGGGGCAATACCTTAAATATATAAACTTGGCCATCTACTTTATTATCAGGGAGTTTTACCTGGACACATCCTCTTATGATCTGATATTATCAAGACCAGGTGCATGTCTTGTGTCTTCAAGGAGTTGTGCTTTTGGTTTAGTGGGCCCAACACCCTCCCATTAGAAAGCAGGCAGGCACTATTCCTGTTAAGTTTCAGAATCCAGTTTAAATTTTTTTTTTATTTCAAAAGGCCTTTGAATTATGAACACAATTTTATGTTGTTTTCAGACGTTTTAACATATCTTTTGAATTTCTGTGTATTGTATGGCTGAGGCATATAGTCAAAAGCTGCAATTGATTGCATAGAATAAGCCCCCCTCTGAAGTAGATGTTAGATTATTCCATTGCTGCTGGCCAACATTATTAAGTTTCTTGGGATTTGCTGCATCTTCTGCTTTGCACATTCTACTATGGCAAAAAGAGCCAAGCAAGCTCTTTTCATTTTTGCCCGGTTTGCCTTCACCAGTGATGGATCAAGAGATTGTTTTTGTGATATAGATATTTAATAAATTTGGACTGCTTTCTGTACAAATTTCAGGTACATGAAAAATCATTGGCAATGGGGGGGGGGGGGAGAGAATCCTAATCCTTGTTCTGACTATACTGTATTCTTTTAATTTCATTATATATATATTATTGTTGATTTAGGATTCCTTATCCTGAAATCAGCTCTTACAGATGTTGTTCTTGCATAAGAAGAATGTGAAAAGGGGGAAACATAGCTTGTGGTAATAGCAGGGAACAGGTGCATTTGTTTATGATTAAGATTTACTGGTTAATTGCAGATTGACTTTATTGATCTTGCTTGACTTTAGATGGCACCTTGGGGTTCTTATTTAGAAGCCATCTGGGCATTGAGTGATATATAAATTAATAAATAATGATATGCCTTGTATGTGCTGCTTCTCTGGGTTTGAACAGTCTTCTGTACTATTCTCTGTTCCTACTTTTTGCTGTTTTACATTACAAATACATTGCCAGGTTTTGAGCAGATACTCATGTGTCATTGTTCTCCCCCTTTAACCAGATAGTGTTTTGAGTAACTTCAACAGAGTTACTTTTTTGTTTTCTTTCCTACCCCTACAGAGGAAGCAGTTTTTGCTTAAATATTACATTGTAATAGGGATGTATGGGATGTTAGCGGAGGCTTTCTGAGCAGACAAGACCAATGGTGGGCCCAGCCATCAAGAAGGTGGTTTCTGCATGTGCTGTAGAGGGAAGTGTGGGGCAGATGGGGCTCATCAACCTAGGAAGGAAGTACATCCAGGAGAAGGAAAGCTCTGATCCTAAACCACTGCCTTGTGGGATACATTCAGGAGAAGAAAAGGCTAAGGAGTAAAACCTGCACCAATACTGAGTGGAGTCCCTAAGACAGTTGGATGGCTCCTTGTACACCTCCTTCCATCAACTCCTGCAGCCAAGCTGGTGCTAAATGTATTGCTGTGCTTTCCTTTGCACCACAACAGCAAGGCCAAGGTCTTGTCACCCTGGACCTCCATACACACTGCCCAAGCTTGCGCCCTGAGGCTCACTCTGTTCTCTCTTGAGACAGATGGGTGCCAGAAGCATTGCAATATAATGTTACTAAATGGCCAATGGTATGGGATGAGGAATGAGTAAAAGAGCATTTGAAAATCTTGCAGAAAAAAATAAAAGTTGAATATTTTTCTTCTGAAAACAAGTACATATGTGAAAGCCCATGTAGCCTGGTGTGTAACAACATATAAAGGATTCTTTATGGCAAAACATTGTGTGATTTGTCGTAATGCATATTAATCCATTTTTACACACTTTGTATCACACCAAAGTTCAAGCTGGTTTATAAAAATCAAAATCTAGTTCAAATCTAAGAATAATACCAATTTAAAATACAATAAAGATAAAGATTCAGAACAGCACTGCAAAATAGCCTTAAACAGCCCAACATCTATCTGCAATTAAACCCGCCAATATTCTTACTAAATGGAAAGTTTTTAGCTTTTTGACTGAGACTTTTTGTGGATGCAATAGGAAGTACTGAAAGCACACGGGTGCCTATGGGCACCATGTTGGAAACCCATGCCTTAGCAAATTAAAATGGTTTTTCCTGGCATCTAAAACAAATCAAAGTAGGTTCAAAGTAAATATGTTTGGAGATGACATCATGCAATCAGGGTGCTGCAACAGATAACCACTGTCCTTGTGATCACCACCTAATCCCATAATATATGGCATGTGTATATTAAACTACTAATAAATTTATCATGGCTACTACTTGCAGAAAAACGTATTAATCTGACTTAATAGTATGTGGAAAAATTATTTCCAGGATCAGTATTCCTGTGAAGCAGCTGCTTCTGGTGCCAGTTTCCCTCCATATGTATATCATTTTTAAAAACAAAACAGGATTGGGCACACTGTCACTTTTAACTGCAGACACGAGCATATTTAAGGCTACAATGAGTACCAGTTTACCTAGAAGTAAGTTCCATTTTGAGTAGACCTGTACAAGTGTAGGTTTGTGCTTTAAGGCTGGGTTTATTATTTTCGGGAAGCATACAGATACATGTCAGCAATCTGAATTTAGTCTTAAAATAGCTCTGAACAATTGAAATGTAGATTTGGTATGTAACAGTTGGCATATTTGGAGCCACTTGCAGAAACAGCCTTATCTTGGCTTACTACTTGTGGCTTGTTTGGGAGAAACAAACCATGAGCACTGCTTCACACATAATGCTAAGCCAAGCCTTGTTTGTTTGCTCTGTATGTAGGCAAAGTAGAACAGAAGCAACTGAGCAGCATATACAAGCACACTGCTTGTTCATCGTAGGCCAGGGCTGGGGCCAAATTTGGCCCTCCAGGCTGTTTTTTGCAGGCCTTGCCCACCAGCCCTATATACAATGCCATGGTTTAGATGAATTAGTGCTGTGTAAGATAAGACCACTGATTTATATTTTACATGTATGCCCAGAACTTTTGCTAATCTCTTTTATTTTATGTTCCTTGGGGAGACTGGTAACAAGTCTCCCGAGTGACAATTCTGGGAAATACCCTGAGCAGAAAACTATGCTGCTTGTCAATAACTAGAATTCTACTATTGTCATCTCCTCCATAAATCCGCAGTCTTGGATTCCCGTAGTTTGCTGGGTTTTTGTTTGCTATTGGGAGTTCTGACACTATACTAACATGTAGTTAGAGGCAAATAACACACCACATGCATCGTTGCATGGGCTCACATCCATGACATTTGAAATTTCAACAGATTTGAGTCATCAAGGTGGTGCTGACAACTCATTCCATAGAGAGGGGATATGTGAAGGAGATTTATCCAATAGGAGAATTCATAGTACTGGTAAGTAATCAAGCTATGGCTGTACTGTTAAGTTAAAAACACTCCCAGTCTTTTCCCATGTTAAATACTTTCCCCACTGTGAAGTATACCTGCTTTTGATCTTACAGAAATGACACTTTTTCTGTAACTTTTCTGACCTGAGATGGTGAACTTATTTTCAAAATAATACAAATTACTTTTTTACTTAAGTCGCTTTCTCTGTGTCTTTACTCTTACTTGGCTTTCTTACTGTTTTTTTGCCTATGTGTCAGGCATAACTCATAGGTAATACATTGAGACACACATATAGACCCCAAATTAAGTATTTTTCTTTACAGTAGTAGAAGTAAAATTGCACAGTGCAATATAATCAACCTGTTTAGGAGGTACACAATGCAGTTTTTGAAGAAAACCACTAGAAAATAAAACTACATTAAGTTTGCCATGAGTAACTGTATGGAAACCTTCATTAACACATTTTTTCTTTTAATTTTGCCCCAGAAAAGAATTAATATAAAGTAGCACTTAAAATTCTCTACTTGGTTTGTTTTCCAGGATGAAATAAAAGTGAAAAACAATAGGTACTTCAGTTGCAATGCAGCTGTTAACGGCATTTTTGTACCTTGTGTAGTTCTATTGACAACCACACTTCTGCTTGAAAGAAATGTGAAATTGGACTTTAATCTGGACTCTCCTACAGACTGCTGATATAGGCAGATCAATTTGTTTTAGAGCTTAATACCTTGATTTCTTCTTTTGTAAAAGTTATAAATTAAGAACTTAGAACTTGCGCTGTTTGCTAACTGAAAACTGAGGATTATATTTTCTGTTTAAGAAGTAGTATTTAACTCATTGCTTTTATTTCTACATTATTTGCAGTTCACTGGTCACCTTGTATACTGTAGTGTAAGTCTCTCTGTACAGTTCCTTTCAGTTTTTTGTTTTGTTTTCAGTACTAACATTCTGACTGAGAAGTCTCCTAGGATGAAGGGTGCTTTAAGAATAGCATGCTAGCAGGTGATCTTCCAAGAATGAGCCTATTTTCTTCCTGTGATTTAAGACATTACTTCTAATGGCATCAAATTCACTGTGTGTTCACAGAACTGTGCTAAAGAATAATGATTTAAGATCAAGACAAGAATTAACCACCCATCTCACCAATCAGTGGCCTTCCCCAGGAGCTCTGGATGTTAATGCTGTTGCCTTGGATACACTACTTTATCGAAAGCAAAATAAGCAATGGGATGAGTAAGTTGAAATATTTGTGCAGTGCTCCTAGAGATCCCAGAAATTTCATTCTCCCCACCCCCACTCTAGTGCATCTTGTCAACCAGATTATGTATGTGTTTAAGGGGAAAACTGGTAGATAACTAAACATTAGAAAGCAGAATAGAATTATATAGTAGCATATTTATCTTAAACACATTAGGTTGTATGCAGCTAAGTCATGCTCATGAGTACAGATGCATTGGAATCAATGGACAAATTAGACAAGTATATTGAGTTCAGTAAGTCTTCTCTGAGTATGACTTAGTTGGATGCAACCCATCTGCTATAACAAATCATACTCATAAGCACATAATACTTTTTGGGTGGTATCTAAGTCATACTCTGTTTAGACTCTGAAATCAGTTTCAATAAACTTAAGTTAGTCATGACTGAAGTCCATTGATTTCAGTGAGTTTGCTCAGAGAATCACTTAATACAAAGTATTTTACATACATTTCCAGCAAATCTTAGAATAACCTTTATTATCTATTTTACTCAACAGTACCTCCTTTACATGCTGCATTAAACCATAGTTTAAATCAAACTACAGTTTAATGAATAAGCAGCATGCTGGTACAGTGTGTTCATGGTTTCTTGCTGGCTGACTGTGCTTGATTTATTTAGAGGAGACGAGCTATGAACCCAGATTCAGAGCAACATAAGCCAGAATCTGGTTTGTTTTGTCTGCAGCACGAGAGGAACAGGAGTGATGAGGAGTACCATGGTAACTTTTGAGTATGATAATTGTTGCTCATTCACATTGCTTTGAACTATGGATTAATGTGATGTAACTGAACCAATGCAAATTGTTCTGCATAATGAGTTTAAGATGGGGTGGTTGTTGTTACTGGCATTTTTATCCCACTCTTTATCCAAAAAAGGTTCCCAGAGTGGTTTACAAATATCAGTGAAGTTTTATCAACTGTAGTTAAGGACATACTAAATTTGTCTGGAGTGTTCATTAGGATCATCATACCTTTAATGAAGGTTAACAGTAGTCAGACGTAATGTAGAGAGAGTGGGGGTTTCCCATACAAGATGTGGCAGGGGCATGATTCCACAGCCTGATCCCTTTATCAGCAGTGGGCAACATGTGCTCTTCCAGGACTTGTTAGACTCTAACTACCATCAACCCATCAGCATGAGCAATGGGAGTTGTAGTCTGACAACACTTGGAGGGCCACAGGTGTATGTTCTTGCTATATAGTTCCAGTTACAGATATATAGTTCAGCCTTGTTGTCTTCAGCCTTTAAAATTTATTAGAATTATATTTTCATATTAAAATGGAAGTGCCTAATTGCATTATTACCTCAAATTTGCTGAGATTTCACTTGGATGCTGATTTCACTTTTAATTTAGCATCCCATGTTACATTCTGCAACATAAAGGTTGGTCTAAAATTTATAGGAACATGGAGTGGAATCAGATTTGTTCCCTTGCACTCACAGACGGGCTTTTGATCCAGTGTTGTCTAATGGAGGAGGAGCAGGTACTTTGAGCCACTGCAACATTTGCAGACCCCAGTCCCCCCTAAAAATCCATTCCATAGAGTTGAAGGACCTTCCAGAGCAAGGTGCAAGGTGGCATGGGGTAGAGCTATTAGGGAAAGGAGGAACTGGCAACATTTGCTTCCCCTCTACATTCTGTTGTTGGTGAAGCTCATTAGTATGGGTTATGCAGCACCACCTTGTGGTCGAGGCATTAAAGTGTCGATTAGGAAAGTAACCAGCTTCCAGAATTCAGTTTGCTTTCCTGCCTTGAGTCGAGCTGTCACTGTTCTTTGTTGCTCCCTGCCTTTTCTCACTAAATACTATATCTGCGGGGTGGTTGTTTTTTGTGTGGCCATCCTGTTTTCTGTGGAGGTCTCCTGTTCCTTGAATAAATCAAGTGTCTTCATGTACTTCACTTTAATTTCCTGGTGGGGGGGGGGGGGATTTAGGTTTGCCAGTTGGACTTCTCCCAGTTTGCCATTTTCATAGCTTTTTAACTCTGCCTCTTTTTTACAGTTTCTCTGCTTTGTTTTCTTCCAGTGTGTTCTTTCCCCCGTGACTTTATACTGTAGTTTCTGCCACCCTGTTTCTGGCTTTGTGCATTCCTATTTATATTTAGGGGGAGTTCCTTAAATGTATATAGTCTATTTCACTCCTTTGCTTTCCCTTCTTGGTGACCACTTTTACGAAGGGTAGGAATCAGTTGAAAGTTTGAGAGCCATGCCTAAGAAGCCCCAGCAAACCGCACCTTCTTATTAGGTGTTTGTGTTGGTCCCGCGCTCAGATTCCATTGCAGCTTTCATTCTGCAAAGCAATTTGCCTTTTCAAGAAATTATGTGTACTGCATCCCCCATCAGCTTTGGTTGTCCTGTGGCTTGCAAAGTGACTCAGAAGTGCAAACATACTGAAGGGGCTGTTTCTCATAGCTCTGAGAGACACAGAAGTGCATTTGTTATAGGGATGAGTGCTCAGCAACAGAGGGGATGAGTTCTCGAATGGCTGTCTCCTGTCCATTTAAAGAGAGGCTGTGTTGTGGGATGTAATGTGATGGAGATGGATCACCAAGCCCAGCATGTGAATGTTTCATGCTCCCACAGCTCCTCAGAAGGGGAGGACTTTGGGGGATCCCAGGGCTCTCCTGTCAGCCCCCAACCCCAGGAGTTGCCTACTTTAGCTATGCCTCATTCATATTCTATTACTGCTAACAATACTGCTGCTGGCACTTCTCATCAGGCTGCCTCGCTTTTCTCTCCAGTATGTGTTATTTTCAGTGAAGGCCTTAAACCCAATCAAAGAGATGCCATTAGGTGCTTTTTCTTTAGAGCCCAGGGGTTCGGATCCTGAATCTAATTCTGTGCCTTCCTGTTCCCATAGTCAGCTCTATCTCATTCCTTCTCAGAATTTGGCAACTGCTCCCTCTCTTATGGCGGGCAGCCAGCCACCTCCTGATGCCTCTTTCAGCCAATTCCATGCAGCTAAAGGCATTGCTGTTGCAGCGGATTCTGCATCTAATGGCCCTGCATTAAAGGGGAAAATATGAATCCTTATGGGGAATTGGATATTGAGGAAGTGAAATGAAGCGAGAGATCTCAGTCAGAGGCTCATTCCTCTCAAAAACCAAACTGTTAACTGTAGCCAACTTAGATTCAGATGAAGGTGATGTCTGACTGAGGAGAAATATGCCATGGGGAAGTTATGGCCAGATCCAGAATGTCTGACATCCATGGCCAATATGGTGCCATTAAAATTAGCAGAGCCCTTTCTTCCTAAAGTTTCTGTAGGAGTTGAGGAATAACCAGAACTGGAGGGAAGGCATAAAGTAGACCAGGTGGCCACAAAGCTGCTAGCGCATCTGTTGCTTCTACCATCAGACAATGGAACCCGGTGAAGAACCTCTCAACCTGACAATTTATGTCGGATGCAAAGAGGTCCACTTTGATTGTGCCATAACAAGTCTGAAATTGCTGAAATACAGCTGGGTGTAACATCCACTCCCCCAATATTACCCTATCCACGGTCAGATAAACTGTTGCTGACTTGGTGTTTATAGAGAGGTGCCCAGGTGAATCAGCTGACTCACTTACATGTGGTGACTTTTGGCCCAATTGATCAAGCAACTGTGGTCTTGCAGGCATGAGACAGCTCGGCATGTCCTGTTGAGCCTGATCCAAAATTACTAGGGCACAAATTGGATTTCACAGTGTCTTTATGCTGCATTGCAGTATATGAAGGACATTTCAGCAAATGTACCTCTCCATAGGTGGCTTATAATTTAGTTTTTCATATTTATAGCCTGCTTTTCAAGGCAGCAACAGGTTATTTTAGTGCATGTAGTGAAAAGAGCGAAAGGATGGCTGGTCTCCGGTCTCCCAGTTGCTGAAGAAGGAAGGCTTGAAGGATTATTTCCAAAGGCTTTAATGTTTTGATTACTGCAGTACATATACACATTGCTGGCACTTCAGGCAATACACGTGACTAATTTTAAATGCAGCTGCAAGGCCGGTACTCTTAACTGTCCAAGTTTTAGTTGTTGATCAGACACACACCCCTTTGTGAAATGGGATAGGCTCATCGTAGGGCAGTTAGCGTTTCTGCATTATCACACTACATATGGCTTAGCTCAGCACGGGGTTGGACTCGGTGGCCCTTGTGGTCTCTTCCAACTCTGATTCTATGATTCTATGATATAGTAGGCGGAACCCTCGGTTGCCTACTCTTTTTGCTCCTGCTGGACCTAGTGAAATATCCCCGTCTGGGTAGGCACAGTTACTCCTTTTTTCTGAAGATGCCGAAGTGGGTGGTGCAGTGAGCACTGAGGGAGTGTCAGATAGAGGTTCTGACAGCCCTGTAGAGGGAGGTGGGGCTCATGGGTCTCATTATGGGGACAGATGAGACAAGTGAGCAGGTTAAGGGAGCCCCTCTTCCCAGGGTCTTCACTAACAGACTGCTCCACTCCTGGCAGAGGCCTCCACATCCTGCTGCAGCCCTTGCCCAGGTCCTCAGCCAATCCTCCATCTGCATGGAGCCAGTGTGGTGTAGTGGTTAAGAGCGGTAGTCTCGTAATCTGGGGAACCGGGTTCGTGTCTCCGCTCCTCCACATGCAGCTGCTGGGTGACCTTGGGCCAGTCACACTTCTTTGAAGTCTCTCAGCCCCACTTACCTCACAGAGTGTTTGTTGTGGGGGAGGAAGGGAAAGGAGAATGTTAGCCGCTTTGAGACTACTTAAAGGGAGTGAAAGGCAGGATATCAAATCCAAACTCTTCTTCTCTTCTTCTTCATCGTCCTGACACAGCCATGGCTTAGCCCAAACACGCAGGCTCCCAGGGAGCAGATGACAGCCACTCGGCTGCTCCCTAGTTGTTTTGTTGTTTTTCTGCTGTGCTGAGCTAAGTCATAGTTTGGCTTAGCATGCTATCCAAAGTTGGGTGTATGGTTTAGCTCTCTCCAGACTAACCATGACTTCTACACCAAGAACAAACTTTGATTTGGCTTAGCATGTGTTAGAATTCAGGCTCGGTCAGAGGTATGTGCCTATCTCTCCAGGCACCGGCTGAATTCTTTTGACCTCCCTCCGGCGACTCCCGGCAGGAAAAACACACGAGGTCCGTTCCGGCGATTTTCCTCAGGCTGTGAGAAAAACACACCAACTGCTTCTCCTCCTCCCTGCTCCCTGCATATCCCCAGGGAGGGGAATCAGACTCAGACAGAAATGTATCTACATTGCTTTTATTCCTGTCTTCAGCAGTCATACAGTGAAAGATGTCTGCTCTCTTCAACAAACAGAGAGAAAACTCCACCCATGTACATCCTGTACAGGTCACATGACACACACTGAGCTCACATCCTGTGCTCAATAAGGAGAATGGACTGCCCCTTTGTTTCCATGGTAACAGTCACATACATCCTGTCTGGCTTTGCAGCCACAAGCAGCTGACTGAGCTGCTAGAGCCTTTGCTTGCTGCAGCATTGCTGCTTTAGAATAACAAACCAGGCCACTGAATATTTGTTTTAAGATTTTTAGCTCTTCAATCAAACTATCAGAGTAGCTTACAATAAATATTTGAAAAAATAGTAAAATACAGCAAATCTAGAAAAATCAACATTAAAATAACAAACAAGATGAAATCAAAATTATCACTGTGTGTGGAAACAGGTGAATGTTAAAACTTTTAAAGAATAGTGCAAATGTTCTTAATTCCTTGCCTATATCACCGGTGGAGCTCCCTTTGGAATTGTACCCTTGACTATAATGCTGCAGTGTCTCTGTTTAAATAATGGTCAAGGGTTTCCTGCTTGGCAGGGGGTTGGACTCGATGGCCCTTGTGGTCTCTTCCAACTCTATGATTCTATGAAATGTGTGCATTCATAACTGAGTAGAGGATAACACCTTTTCTTCCTTTATGTAATCCTATTTAAAGAAAAACACATTTTAAAATTTCCAGCTTTATTTTATAGTACAGCATATTTGTTTGGAATCGCTGATGCAAACAGATGCTTTCCTATAAGTTACTATTTGCTATAGTACTTTGTAATAAAAATACCGTAATTGCTGGTTGCATTGTATAGCAGTTTGAAGGTAGTTACTGGAATTGCTAATTGTTTTTACAGAAAGAGTTTTCACAGCCTGGACCAGCTTTCTGCTGATGTTAGCCTTTCTCAGACATCTTTGGATCCAAGCCATTTAGAAGATGGAGATGGAAAACAGGATGGGATGAATTTACTTAGTGAAGGTAATCAGCCTAATAATTTATCTTTGATAAAGTATTTAATACTTTAAAGCAACTTATTTCCATTAGGGTTTTTGGGGGTTTTTTTTAGTACCTGCAGCTATCCCACTTCTTTCCTGCAACCTGCAATAATTCTAAGACCCTAAATCAGGTGAATGCCAAAGGATGGATATTTTCAGTCCCAGTAAAGTCAAGACATCGCAATATAGAACAATCTGTCTTGAATAAGACAATTTGGTAAGGCATTATCTAGCTACTCTGGGAAAGGTTTTTGAGGAGCAGGTTATAATAAGTACATAAAAATAAAGTGATGATTTAGGCCCACATGCTTTCATCTTAAAGCCAACTTGCTTACATGACATTTTATTAAATTTAATTCCATCTTCTCATTGCAAATAATAAGCATCAATTGCAGTTTAAGAAACCATACTCAGTTAAGACCAGAAGATACTCATACACATAAGTGTGTAACTTTGCTTAAACACCATCCTACAACTCCATATCTTGTGTGTGTGTGTGTGTGTGTGTAAAATTACAGGATGGTGTTTAAGCAAAGTAACACACCTATGTGCATCATCACTTCATTTTTATGTACTTCTTATAACCTGCTCCTCAAAAACCTTTCCCAGTGTAGCTAGATAATGCCTTACCAAATGGTCTTATTCAAGACAGAATGTTTTACACACACACACACACACCAATGTTTAAAAACCTTAGATTCCCTTGTTCAATTGCATGAAGGCCAAATCTCAGCTTGCAGCTTCCAAACAATTTGAAATGCTTCTGCATAGTAGTTCTTTGAATGTGTGAACCACCTGTCACCTATATGATCTTGGTCCTGTGGGTTGAACTGCAGCCTTGCAGCATCCTCCCATACTGCTAAGCTCAAAGTGATGTGCAGATCCTTAAGAGACAGATCTACTGAGTTGTAATATACAAAAGTTTCATGCAAGGAGAAAGGTTATTATTTTAGAAACTAGTATCATAACACTATTAGCTGATACCAAGATCCATTTAGTTTGTTTTTCACAAAATACTTTCCTGCTTCTCATTTTTTATTCTTTCCAATTGACTTGTCTCATTTTGAAATAAAGTTGTAATGTATATCTGATGTCTCATGGACAAACTATAGCTTCAAACATAACTTGCCTTCAGATGAAGCTGAGAGAGAAGTAACCCCATTAATAAGTGCAGAAGGAATTCCTCCAAGATAAATCCACCCAGAAAGGAAAAAAAAAAGTTGAATCTGGAAATAAACAGCAATAGGAACAAAAATGGAATGAAGTGAGGAGGGCCAAGTTTGGCTAGAGGGGGGCGTATACAGCAGCACAGAGGAGTAAGGTGTGAGGAGAAAATGTGATAATCCAACAACTGTGAAGTGGTGAACGCTGCCTGGTGTTACACTATTGGTTCTGAAACCTTACTGTGTTACTGTCAGTTAGTAAGAAACTGGATTTTAGCCATGCAAAAACCCATATATTCTCTGATCAGTAAAAACTTCATTTGGCTTGTCCAGAGAGAGAGAGGGAGAGAGAGAGTCCAAAGCAATGTGTTTTTTGAGAAGGTGCAGATGGGCCCACAATAGCGAATGGATGTGTTGTCTAAAAATGAAACTGCTCCATCTTATGACCAAATGTGAAAATGCAAGCCACCTGCATTATCTACAAGTAATTTTTTTATTACAGGTAATGGTGCTTGGAGGCAGTAGTGGATTGGATGAGAGCAAATAAACTGAAGCTGAATTCTGCTAAGACAGAGGGTAGTTCATGGGCAGTTCTTGTATCCAGAAATTAGGTGAAATGCCTGGTTCTAGACAGTCATACTTGCCCTGAAAAGGGCAGAAGGGAGAAAAGTGATTGCTTTATGCTCCCTTATTGATCACCCTGGATGGGCCAGTCACTAGAGTTATATATAAGGGTTTTTTTTTCTTAAATAGGAAAAGAAGACACCCCTTCATTGCTTGGTCTCTGTGGCTCTCTGACTTCAGTAGCAAGTTACAAATCTCTCACAAGTCTGAAGTCAAGTGAGTATCTTGCAAGTCCTACAACAGATATGACAAGCCCTGGACTAACACCTTCTGGAGTGGATCTATACAAAGAAGATCTCTGAATTTGTATTCAGTTGACATTCCTTAATTTATCTGCGGTTGAGACTCATACATTATGCTGGTTTTAAAAATTGCTACTCTATCCTTTTTAGCAACATCTAAAAAACAATGGCTTGAAGTTGTTGTTTTTTAAATATACTCCTTGATTGCTTACAATATTCATGATTTTCAGTCTGTTGAATGTACAATTAAGGCTGCAAATCATCATTAAGAGAAAAGGGGGTTATCTTAACTGCCAAAATCTGTCTTCTCTTGAAGCTTACTTTCCTCACTTCTTTAGATATGCTCACATTTACAAGGATAACTTAAATCTCAATAGGTAAGTAAAAATATTGACTATTGTAAGAACAAAATATTTGAATTGTATTCTATTATGATGGATTGAAAAAACTGAACTACTTAGAGCGGTGGTAGCTATTAGATCTACACCTGAATTTTTATTATACTAGTCTTATTTCCATCAGGGTTTCCCACATATTTGGCATTCTGACATGCTGAACTACTTGCAGGGTACAAAGGGGAGAAATCTGGAGACGGCATCCAAATAGTTTGTGCTCATGACATGTCCGAATGTAAAGGTAGGAGACACTTGTAGAGAAAAGTAGTGCAACTATTTATAGTGGTTCCTTTTAAGAACTTGGTTTTTCTCCGAAAAGCAAGTATCACAATAGACTTATATGTAAGTCTTGCTACCTGCTCTGTAGTAAAAAGTTTAAATCAGGTGTCATTGGTCAACAGTTAAACAATGCTAGCCATGCTTTTTTTAACCTTTTGCAGTTTAATTTTTAAAGTGCAACCCTTTCTACAGTGTAACGAGTTTCATTTCCTAGCATTACTGGGAATTGTTACATGCAGTAATCACAGGCTATTTTGTGTAAAAGCATCGATACACATACAGTCCCTAAACTTCATGACTCTAAGGAAATGCTTTATTGTGCCAAAGAAGTTCCATGCATTGTTTTCTAATTTGGAACAACATGGGGGACTCTACAAGTACAGCTAATTTTGCACTATCAGTTTGATTACCTACTTATTATTTTGCCAAAAAGAGATGTGCCTCTTGTAAGATTTGCTATAAAAATTGATTAGCATTAAGAGAAAGCAGATTATACATGAAATTCTTTGTGTTGGCAAGTTCATTATTTTTCATATGTGCTGAGCTAAATTATGAGACAAAACAAGACAATGTTCCTGCTTTGCCAGATGTTACGTACTGACTACCTGATAAAAGTAATGCAATGCATGTTAATTATCTCTTGTAAAATAGTTGTCTTTTAAGAACATGAGGAAAAATGAAATCTTTACAGCCAAGTTTTGAGAGGTATATAGAGTATTGTTAGCAGGTTTGTATGTGTGAACTCTTCCTTGGGACAGTTTACTGTTGATCTGGAAACATGACTTTGTCATGCCAGTTATTGACTAGTTGGAGCAGCTGGGATCAAAGCCTTTTTTTTTACAGACCATAACTAAAATCTCTAGTTTGTATGTGAAACCAGTCAGGTCAATATTTGTGCATGAAAAGTTGACTGTATTTGTTCTGAAATCCTGTCAAGTTTTCAGACTTGGAAAAAAACCCAAATTGTGCAGACTTGTGCTGCTGTATCAAATGTTGCATGTGCATTAAACATTTTGTACTATTACTACTTTCGTTGTTGTACTTTTTCTTTATAATAGAAATATTGCCTGCCATTGTTTTATCATTTTAGCTTGTACACAATCTTGAGAAGGATTTCAATAGGTGTTACATAATATCACAATGAATATTGATTCAAATGGAACAAACGGTCAAGTGCACTACACCAATGTTATCATAAGGGAATTGCAGAGTTGTGCTAGGAAACTATAAAGTGTTCAACTTTGCATTACAGACTGTTTTACTACAGACATTATTATTTACAATTATATACTGCTTTCTGTCTAAAAGATCTTTGAGTGGTTTACAGTAGATAAATATGGTTAGAACATACTGCATAAATCCTACATCAATTACTGTGGCTACCATTTTCTTTCACTTACAAGGTGTGGAAACTTTATTCTGGGAGTTAATTTGTAGTTATGTTTTAACTGGACCATTTGCAATGCTGCTATGCCAAATATTTGTACTAAATTACATTATTTTTGTAAGCTTATGATTGATTTTAAAACCTGAATTAAAAAATGGGAAAGTGGCTATAAACCTATCAAATAAAATACAGCCCAATTTATGTTGCATTTAAAAAGCAATTTGCCCAATTTTCTCTCAAGCGTGGTCATATAATCTGTACAATGAGCTGCTACTGGTGGATTGTAATTTTGGTGCTTTAGTGTTTTTGTAATTGATAGAGAACAATTGTGTTTTATACATCCCAGGGATGACATGTATAGTCAAACCACCCCTTTGCGAGCATCCTTACCCTTTCTGGAGGTGTGTACTGAGCGGCTTTGCCCCCTAAGGCAGAACTTTTAAGTTCCCAAACTTACTGGGCTCTGGGATGCTCTTGAGAGATCTCATTAGGCCAAGTTACTGCAAGATCTTGTGAGAGCCTCCCAGAGCCCTGTAAGTACGTCTGGGAGCTTAAAAGTTCTTTCTGGGCTGGGAAAATGCTGTACAAAAAAGAGCTTTTAAGCTCTTCACCTTCAGTACACTTAATTTGTGATTTCAACTGCATAATTTAATACATGTAAGTTCCATTCATCCTGTATTTTAAATTGTTCAGTTATGTTTTAAGGTGCCACCTTGAGCTTTTTATAAGGAAAGGTGTGGTACAATGTTTTAAATAAGGATGTGGAATGAAAGTTTGCTGTTATCACAACTGTTCGTGAAATTTAGAAATTTAAGATGTTAAATTTTCTTGACTACTAGGATATTTTGAGGAAGATGTTTATCTTCAAAATTAGCAGTACTACGGTAAGTCAAATAAATAGTCCAATAGATCTGAAACATCTATAACAGTGATGGAGCTTCAAGTGCTGGTCTAAAGTGTACTATGATCTTTATATAACAATGCCCTACATTTTCACTTGTGGACATGCTAACACTTTTTTTTTTTTTTAATGGTCCTTGTTCTCTTCGCACCCGTGGTAGTTTTACCTTGTAACATTCATAGTGTACAGTGGTACGTCAGGTTAAGAACTTAAGTCGTTCTGAAGGTCTGTTCTTAACCTGAAACTGTTCTTAACCTGAAGCACCACTTTAGCTAATGGGGCCTCCTGCTGCCGCCACTGCACGATTTCTGTTATCATCCAGAAGCAAAGTTCTTAACCCGAGGTAATATTTCTGGGTTAGTGGAGTCTGTAACCCGAAGTATATGTGACCTGAAGCGTATGTAACCCGAGGTACCACTGTAATTTAAACTCTGTGTGAATATATTAATTTCTACAGCTGGCAAAAGATAATTGGCCATGTGCTATATTGAATTAATTTGATAATGTATTGCCCATGTGCATAACACTCTATTATCAAGTACAACTGGAAGCTTATAACCCTTTACTAGGAAGCATGACATGCATAATTCTAGGCTAGGTGTGTGTACCCTTTTGCCCAACAGCTGGATGCACGCCTTTATCAGTCCTGGAAAGACACCAAGTGTAAACTTTATATTTTATTAAGAAAATACATTTTCCTTGTTTAATTTAAAAGGTGGTTGTTTCTGGGTAATGCCATGCTAAAGATTTTGGTAACATAACAGTGTAGAAATATCCAAACTAGGAAATTCTCATGGTTTTCATTAAGATCTGTGCATATTAAACATAGCTGCTGAAGAAATTGGTTTGTCCTACTCCTATGCCTTATTCACATACGCTGTTAACCTGGATTATTCAATCACATGATGTAGGCACTCTAAATAATATGGCCTTGAGTGTCTGAGTCATTATTTCCTTTGTGGAAATACAATCTTGTATGTATAATTTCTAAATACGGTTCTGTGGGGAAAAAATATTGCTAAAACCAGCTGGACTGTTACCAGCTATATGATGGTTAGCTACATCAAGTGGCTACTGTATGAAAGACATTTCAATTTTCCCGGAGGAAGCCTAGGGCAGTTCATGGCTGTGTAGCATTCTTCTTTTGCAGAACTAGGTCCTCGTCTTGAACAGAGCTGACTTGAAGGCGTGCATGATATGCAAGGAGCTTATCAACTATATTTTTAAGATATAAAACTATTTTATGGACCTTCTTACTGCTGCCACCAAGTTTACAGAATCAGCATTAAAGGTTCTTCATAGCTTTGTCTTTATTTATTCTACGGAAGAAAGATTTCCCATATTCATAGGCGCTGATCATTATGGCACAAGCAGGAGCAATTTTTGTCAGTCTTGGAATAATGCCTACAGAAAAGATAAATTACAACTATTCAAGAGCATGGAAGAACTAAGTGGGAGATCATCAGTAAGCTATTGTATGTAATTGCTTAAATTTTTGCACAACTAGCACAATGTTATTGTACTTACCCGTTTATTTCAATCATTTGTTATGTTTAGCATAGAAGAGGGGAGGGGACATGAAGGACTGTCACACAAAAGATGGAGCCGAGTGG
Source organism: Podarcis cretensis (assembly GCF_951804945.1). Taxonomy (NCBI): domain Eukaryota; kingdom Metazoa; phylum Chordata; class Lepidosauria; order Squamata; family Lacertidae; genus Podarcis; species Podarcis cretensis. Next base: position 26,257,159 of record NC_137181.1, read on the forward strand.
GGCCAGAACCAATTATCTATATTTCATTATTCTCAAGTCTAAAGGGACCACACAGTATGTTCATTTGCTTATTGGTTTCTCCTGTTGTTCAGTCTTGCAATTTGAATGCTCTTATATTTATCACTGTGCAGAAACCATTATACCAATATATTTTTACAGACCCTATCTCACAAGATCACTGCACATAACTTAAACCTACAATGTACAGAAAGCACAGGTTTGTCAAGCCTTGAGCCATCATCCATAAACAAAATATTTGGAGTATATGAATAGTGGCTTTGTAGCAGATTTAAAAGAGATCAAAGCCATTTGAAAAGTAAGGCTAATAAATCTGAATGATGTTATCAACAATGCAGTTGAATGAGCTTAATCATTGTTAATATAATAAAGTTCATAGATTCTTTGAGAGATTCAAAAGCACAACCCTAATTGTTTACCCATAACAATGTTCATGGTAATGCTTCAGGCTCTCGTAGAGACTGTGAAAGTAAGTACATGACAATTTTTATTTGCCAAGGCTGTTTCTCCAGAATTTTTGTATTTATTTTACCTGCATCCCATTCTTACATGGGGGCTTAACAGTTTCTCATCATTGGGACTGGGGGCCTCCCCAATTAAGTAACTGAGTTAGTTTGTTTTCCACTTTTCACAACTGCAAAATAAGTTTGTAGAGAAGAAGAAGAAGAATTTGGACTTGATATCCCGCTTTATCACTACCCGAAGGAGTCTCAAAGCGGCTAACATTCTCCTTTCCCTTCCTCCCCCACAACAAACACTCTGTGAGGTGAGTGGGGCTGAGAGACTTCAGAGAAGTGTGACTGGCCCAAGGTCACCCAGCAGCTGCATGTGGAGGAGCGGAGACGCGAACCCAGTTCCCCAGATTATGAGGCCACTGCTCTTAACCACTACACCACACTTTGCTATGCAAAACAACAAAGAGTTATTGTCATAACTACAGAAAGACGGTCATAATGGTTTAAATAGCTCAAGGTACAATCCTAATCAGAGGTGCTCCTAACAATTGGGCAGGACCACCACTGCATCTGGAGTCCTGCCCAGTTCAGAGCTTCTGCAGTGATTGGGCATGATGCTGTCATGTGATGGCAGTGGGGTTGGCTTTGGCTCCAATGAATCCTAGGCAGGTTCAGCCCCACACCACCCCCTGCCATAAATCGGACCGAATGGGGAGTGCTGCAGCCACCAGATGGAGGCTGGCAGGACTGGGTGAAAGGACACTGTGGCCCACTGTGGCACTGGACAGGAACAGGGTGTGGGTGGTGGTGGTGAAGGGTGTTTGGACTGCACAGTAAGTTCTGTTGTAGATACTACAATACTGCCTAAGACAAACAATATATGGAAAACATATCAACCTCTAGTTTAGTGAGAAAGCAATAATTTACCAGTATATAATCCAGTAAATCCATTTTCAGCAACAATTCTCTTCATTAATTCCCATATCGATAAACTCCTCTGCTGTGAAGCTGAGTAAAACAAAACTACTAAATAGGAGGAGAAAAATGTGGATGTACAATTAAATGTCAATTATGCTTCTACCTAGCCACATCTCTCTGGTGGTAAATTTTGCAAGGAGGCACCATTTTCAGGTGGGACTGCTTTCAAAACTCCTCCCCCCCTGCTGGTTGTAGTATTTGTACTGTGCTGTGCTACATGCAGTGTGATTGTTAATTTTATTTCACCTAAGTGCAAGTAGATAAATAGGTACCGCTTTATAGCGGGAAGGTAACGGCGTTTCCGTGCGCTGCGCTGGTGCTGGCTCGCCAGAGCAGCTTTGTCACGCTGGCCATGTGACCCGGAAGTGTCTGCGGACAGCACTGGCTCCCGGCCTCTTAAGCGAGATGAGCACGCAACCCCAGAGTCGGACACGACTGGCCTGTACGGGCAGGGGTACCTTTACCTTTACCTTATTACAATTTGAATACCATAGAATTCAAAATGTTATGCAATAAAATGTAAGAAATTAAGTACTTTATTGGAAATAACTATTAAACACTTGATTCAGAGCTGGCTGAATATTCTCTTGCCTTCCTAATCATATAAAAGAGGCCAGCAGGCCGGCACATTCTACAGCTTCAAAATATTCACTAAGGGCAGCCCACGAAGTGTGTGGTCCTTCCATGATGTTACAAAGGTATTGATGATACTGGTTAGATCACCAAGAATGGGTTTCAATAAATATTGTACTTGATAGAGGATCTGAAAGAAAAAAATACTTGGTGAATTAGAACTTACCATGTGTGCTGACAGGTTCCCACATTTCAGTCTGCTTGTGTGTTTTAACTACATCAAAGGGTAAAGTTAATACAGCAGCAATCTAGGGGGGAATTAAATTTTTGAATGTTAACAGTACCCACAGGCAAATAGATTCCATTGCAACTTTCAGTGTAAGCATAAAATACTCTGTGTGCTGACTTGCATCTTGTTGGACTGCACTAACACAATCTAATACATTTAAAATATTTAAGATCCAATTAACTAAATGAGACTGAAGTATACACATTAGACTGTTAATATAGCATGAAATACTGATGATACTAAATCCTGAATTTTAAACTGAGAGCTTATCCGTGTTAAATTCAGCATCTAGGTGGGAATCAAAGCAATTTTCACTGCAAATCATAACCTTTTTATCTGCAATAAAAAGTACAATCTCATGTGTGTGTACATTTGAGTAAACATATATATGAATGAAGTGCTATGCATTTTGCTTGGCTTAAAATGTACAATAATGTAATAGTATAATAGTACATCTGCAGTAGCACAACTGGATGCTTTCATCTTCCCCATAATGTGGGTACTACAGATATGTTTAGCATCTCATCTAGCTTGGTCCTTCTAAGTAAACATACATAAAACAATGCTGTGAGTTTATGCTGAAACAACCAAACCACAGCCTATTTACTTCAAAGAAAGTACAACTGAAATTAACCGGACATTGTTCCAAATAAATGTGCTAAGAAGATCATTGCCTTTTGCCTTGGCTTTAATAAACTGATTTTTTCCCCTCTTTCATTTGGTGCTTCTCTGTTGATACCTTAAAAGTGCACAAGGAGTTTCCCACTCAGAATGCCTACTTATTTTAATAACAGTAACAACAACAACAACAACAACAACAACAACAATAATAATAATATTTATTTATACCCCGCTCTCCCCAGCCAGAACCGGGCTCAGGGCGGCTAACAACAAACAAAATTACAATAAAACATAATAGGGAAGAAAAAACACAACAAAACAAAAAGCAGTTAATTAAAATACGAGTTAAAATACAATTTAAAATGCAGCCTCATTTTAGTAGTAGCCCATATGTTGCCTTATGTTGCCCAAGTATAGATCTGCCCTCTCATTTAAATTATCAGGACAGACTCTATATACAAGACTACTATATACATTTTCACGTTTTATGTAAAAATTACGTAATTTCTATTAGATGAAAATGTTATCAACAAAAATTAACTTACAGAACCAGCTACTGCTCCTGATGAGAAAGTGATAAGGAATGTTGGCTCCCTTTTACCTAATTTCTTGCATAACCTCTTCTTCAAGTATTCATAGTTACACCAGTACAGTGCTATAAGGACAAAAAGTCAGAAAATGAAAGAGGCTTTTTGCAATCTGAAAACGGAAAACTACAGTGATCAAGTTTTCTATAGCTATACAGTCGTACCTTGGAGGTCGAACGGAATCCATTCCGGAAGTCTGTCCGACTTCCAAAACGTTTGGAAGCCAAAGCGTGGCTTCTGATTGGCTGTAGGAAGCTCCTGCAGCCAACTGGAAGCTGCGGAACTTCGTGTTGGATGTTTGGGTTCCAAAAGAATGTTTGAAAACTGAAACACTTCTGGGTTTCGATCACTTGTGGAAGCAATTGTGCTTCCACAAAGCAAACTAATTGCTCGTCACATTGTCACTTACCACACTGTGGAATAAAAATATAATAATCATGTGCAGGGAGGGGGCATGTCAACCAACTAGTCAAACTGTTGTCGACTGATATTAGTGTGTATTAGTTTGAACCTTAAGACCATACTCCTATACAATAAACTCAGAAGTAAGCAGCAATTAAAACAATGCTTACTTCCAAGACAATCATCTGTAGGATCAGGCTGTATATCTGAGTTTGGACCAAAAATGGTTTTCATTGGGGGCCATTTGAAGGAATGAAAGTAAAGTTGCTTGAGTTATCTCAAGGTAGAAATAGTTCTTCTTGATCTTTCTTAATAATCTAATCACAGAAATTTTGTTTTTAAAACCATTACTTTAATTAGTATTATTGATATGTGGGCAAGTAAAAAAGTTGGTGGGCTGGAAACTTGTGGACTTAGCTACAGACTGTTTAAAAATGATAGAGCACTTCAGTGCTCACAGTGTGTGGTTGGGCATTGCTGTAGGGCCAGTCTCTGTTTCAACCCGCCGCCCCCTCCCTTAAAATACTCTGTTTAGTATTGGAAGCATGGCATAACCAAAATCAAAGTTTATTTTTTAAAACATTTTTTAAAGCTTCATACATTCAGTCATGGTGGAAAGGAAATAAACGTATTGGCCTTCATTAATTACATGCAGACATCCATACATTTCATACTTGTAAAGCAGTGCCTTATTTGGATTCTTTTCTCTTGCCTTTTCAGACATCCCAAATTGGCAAAATCTTCATCTGAAAAGAATCTGCATCAGCCAATATAACCAAAAGTACTACCAATGCAAAACAAGTCATACCTGAGAATGGTACATCTCTAAGAACTGTGGGACCCCATCCTTTCCAGAGTGAAAGCCAACCACTTTGGGTCACATTACTACTAATGCAAGCAAGCAGCTTTTTATAACTCAACCGCCGAGACTGCATTCTTGTTTTTATCATTTCGATCGGACTTGTTGCAGTGGCTGCACACACTAAGTGGGAGGGGAGGAACACAATATGCTCAATAGCTATGTCAATAGAGCATTTTCCATAGTAGCATCTGCAAGAGAAGACTTGCTTTCTCTGTTTTGTCCATGCCTGTCATTTTTTCAATGCAGATAAACATAATAAAAATAATTATCTAATTATGTATGTGTTGCCTTAAGGGCAAAGAACTACAGTGGTACCTCCAGTTGCGCATGGGATCCGTTCTGGAACTCTGGTCGGATCCTGAGGAATTTGCAACTGGAGGTGCCTGTTCTGTGCATGCAGTGAAACCTGGAAAAATACTTTGGGTTTGCCACATGTAATCCAAAGGATACACAACCAGGGGTGTGCGTATCCAGAGGTACCACTGTAGCTCAACTGCCCTAAGTTTCCCTTGCTGTGTGAACCAAACAGAATTTGAACCTTGCTTCAAATATTTTAAACACCACAACCATTCCTTTGGTGCAACTCTTAATGTGGTTCCATTTTATTACTCAACATCTACAGATAGTTGCTGCAAGAGATCATGTGAGGTTCTGAAGTCTAGTGACATCAATACACTGATGACACCCAGTTTTATTATTTTCTTCTAATCCCACCTAGAACCAGCAACAGATGAGGGCTAATAAACTGAAGCCTAAAGCAGATAAGACTGAGGTGAGTCAACTGCACTTTGTACAGAGAAGCAGAGAAGCATCAAACGAGCTCAGAAAGGTATCTCAAGTTCTGAAGTGTGGCTAAGAGAAAGTGTTAGGCCTGCACCAGCCAAAATCTTTTGTGCTTAAATCTGAGTATGAGGAATGGCTAATAATATAAGTGTTTCCTAGGTTACACTATCACAACATTTGCTTTATTATAAAATGCTAGCTATAAGCAATGGAACTTATCCAAACTTTCTTTTAAACCACATGAAATAAAGTTTTAACAGCAAACTAGAGAGCAGAGACTGACTCACATCTAGCTAGGCCACCTGCAATAAGTGGAACGGAATCATGATCTTCTCCTATTTTAGAACCGAAGGTATCATGTAGTTGATCATAGCAGGTAAAATAAACTACAGTTGTTGGAACTGAAACTGCTCTAAAACAAAAGTATAAATATTTAGTAAAGTTGCCAATCATTAAACACTTACTTGCTCAGTTAGCTGTTGCCCCTCTAGTTTAACTGGTTAAAATATGAGTGTCTAGATCAGAACTATTCCAGGCGTCCATAGCTCTCTGACACCCTTTATCTATCCTGACTGTGCTGAAAGCAAAAAGAACTCAACAATCCCAACAAATGAATGCAAATTGTGCCAATGCTCAGATGAATTGCAAGCCCTACCTTACAGCTAGGTATTCAAACTTCAAAATGCAATTGCACTACAAAACTTGCATTCATACAATTGCAAAATGCATATTTACAAGGAGCACATTTCTATGTCTCTGCCAAGATATTTTGCCCTTCCTTGCAGCAGATCTTCTAACAGCAGAGGAGCCTGTAACTGCATGCTTGCCACAACATCAAAGCCCCTTTTCCTCTCAGCTGCTTTCTGTTTTACAGATGATGGGGAGGAGAGGACGCCAAAGGGCCCGACTCTGCTGCAGGCCTACTTTACAGGAAGCTATATAGGAAGACAATAACTATATAACTTACAGCGATGGAAATAGTCCACTCCACAGGCTTTTCACACCCTCTCTTTGAACAATTTTCACAAAAGCATCCTAAATTAGCCAAATATGAAGACAGAAAGGGTTACAGATTTCTATAAGTCCTGTTGCACTTGTTTGTATATTATTTTGTTTTGTTTCTTTCTGCTGTTATATGGTTAAAAGTTTTCAGTGTGGTTATTTTTTTTAACATTTATATTGGTTGTGTGTTGTGTTTTGTTGTATTTGTATTCAGGTGTATTTGTTTTAATTCATGCAGTGAGTTGCCTTGAGTCCTAAAATAGGAGAAAGGCAGGATATAAAACAAAGAAAGAAAAATTCCTCACACTTCAAAGAGACATATAATCATATTTCTGTATTAATAATAACAGTAATTATTATTTATTACCTACCCTTCACCAGGACAAGTTACAGCATTTAAAACAATATTAAAAATAGTATCAGGTAGGTAGCCGTGTTGGTCTGACACAGTAGAAATATATAAAAAAAATAGAAAAATTGTCTAGTAGCCCCTTAGAGACCAACTAAATTTGTGGTCTCTAAGGTGCTACTAGGCAGACACCAACTCTTATCACAATAATGAGAATGATCCAGTGTTTCTGCTCCAAACACAAAATACATTGAATTCATACTATGAGATTTTTTTTTTAAAGCAACAGCCTGTAGAGTGTTGTGCTCAGAGTTAAAACTGGTAGGATTAAATATGTTTCTACTTACTGTCATGCCAGTAAAACGTCCAGCTGTCTTATACCAAGTTTTGCCAGTTCCATTTTCATAGAGATAAACATGATCTGTCAAGCCATCAGAATCCAAAAAAGCCTTTCCTGATAAAAGGGTGAACAAAAAACCTGTCATGTTGTTTGTAACAGAGAGGGGGTGGGTGAAGCATGGGCTCAGGCACGTTTACTGGAAGGGGGGTGATATTCACTCAGGCCTTGGGAAGATATTTATTTTATTTAACAAAATGCATATACCACTTGCAAAATATTTCATTGGTTCTGCTTTAACTCCTGGGCACAAAACTGGCCGAGTTCACTATGCAGAAGGTTGATTTTATATAAATCAGAAGCCACTCCTTACAACCTGGTTGTCTCCTATAAAGCAGCTCCAACATCACTTGGGCTTCTAGCAAATTAGTCCAGGTGTCTTCATGGTGAAGTAGCACAGCCACCAATTTACAGTAATCCAAAAAAGTGGTTTTGCCTTCTGTCTAAGGCCTCACTTCTGGAATGTTACACTAATGCATGCCTGGATGCTTCTTGCTGGATTTCAGTGGCGTCAACAGCTCTAATGACTAAGTATTAGAGTAAGTCAAGTTAGCTTAAATTTCCAAATGTATTCTCACACTTTATTTTTTTTCTTATTTCACTGGTAACAGGTCCACATTTTATTAACATAGCTATCTCTATAATTCTTGTGTGGTTTCTTGAGGTTAAGCTTTGGCTCTGCATCCAGTACCTGCCTGCTTGGCTACCTGCTACTACGTAATTTGGGCTTGGGGATCGAGATGCAGAGGGCTCTTATCTCCTCAAATCCTAGAGGCATCTAGTGTAATCTGGGGTTCTCCTGACTCAGGCTGAGTGGGCTAACGGAAGTGGTGGCAGCTTCTACCTTGCAGGATTTGTTTGACCCTGGTCATCTGGTATCTTGTACACTACCTGCCCTTTACACTGCTTGATTATAATAAAGCAGTCTAAGCAGTTTACGATGCACAGGTTGAGTCTGCAGTTGTAGTGGGTTGTATTTTGCTGTTATTTGTTATGAATTGCAATTTTTAAAAGGTTCCCCCCCCCCCTGAGATCTTTGGGTTAAAGGTAGGGTATAAATATTTTAATTACATAATTAAATAATTTAAGGAAACTCTGTACTATATCCCTTATAAACTTTAATACTAATTGGCTAATGGACCATACATTTGGGAGGTATACAAGTACCTGTTAGATATTTCCTGTTGCAGAAATAGTGATGAACAAACTTAATTCACCACTCCATTCTGCCACTGTATATATTAGAAGTTAAAGCTCTCTCTTCACTCTTAAATTAAGCATACTTTTACCTTTTAACATCATTCACAAATACAACAGTAACGAGTATACCAAGCTCAGTCTTGCATGTATAATATTAGGCCTTCATAGTTCTGTGACCCCCACACAATACTTTCTCCTCCACCATTAAAGCCACATTTTATCAAAACATAAACAGAACAGGCACCCTTTTATCTGTATCCCATATGCATATCTATAAGGATTTTACCTTTCAGGTTTGGATTGCTCTGGGCTTGCAGTCGAACTTTAACAACATCTAGGGGTGTCACTAAAGCAAAAATAAAAATTGTCTTGTGGAAACCTTTAGAATGCATAAATTAGTTGGCAATAAGGATTTAAAAATAAAGCTGAATAAATGAATATACATAAATCAGCAAAGACTTGTTCTCTGTTGCCCCAGAGGGCAGTAGAAGGCACATTTCAATTGAGCATAAAGAGAAATTTATTAATGCTAACAGTGATTCAACAAAGAAACGAGTTACTGAGCCTCAGGCTCTCCTGTTCAAGGTCTTCAAGCTGAAGCTGGACAGCCATCTGTTGTGGATGCTCTAACAACTCTAGATTTCCGACATCAAAAAGGGGGCTGGACTAGATGGCCTTTAAGACCAGCCTCCAGTTCTAGGATTCTACTGGCTTACCATGAATGAAGGTATCATTCTCACTTTATGCCTCCTCTTGCATGAGCAATGAACTACAGTCCATGGTGTAGCATTACATCCAAACCAGGGATTGCTTGTTTTGCTTAAACAAACCATGACTGGTAAGCCAGGAGAAAATCTTGGTCTCTTTGAAGCTAAACAAACCACAATTGCCAGTTTGGATACAGCCATTTGGCACTATGCCAAATATTATTGTTTCTGGTCCTACTCACACTACGGAAAGAATGAAGCAGGAGCTGTCTGCATATCCCTGGTAAACCATTGCCTATGTACATGCTGCTGCAGCCATAATGAGCTAAGTGGATTCAAAGATTTTTCCTTACCCAAAACTGATGTAATAACAGCACCACAACCAGAGGAGAATGCTTGCTGAGAAGTTGTGATTCTGTATAATTCATTTTCTTTCTCTTCAGAGCCCATAATTTTGTTCCTTGAAAAACATAACCTGTTTTTTTTGGGGGGGGGGGAAATAAGCCACACACACACACACACACACATATATATATATTTAAAAACCCTCAAACAATATGAAGCATTATTTAGCAGCAATAAATTTGGAACAAGTTCAGGACAACTTGTGGTATTTGCATCAAATTCTGAAAGCTTGAGTTTTTTATGGCTACCCAGTCCGATCTTCAGACAACTGGCAGCTTACACAGAAAGACAAAACAGGTAGAAGACCCAGCGACTTGGCAAAAATTTTATTGCAATGCACTACCACATAGCGGTTGTTTCTAATTTAATGATAGGCTCATATTTCGCATTTTCACGATGCTCAGTTCTAAAGAAACCCAGATTTCATTTTTTATATGGGAGTCTCTCTCAAGTGCTGGTACTGTGAGCTGGCTATATGAATGGCGACCCCATTGCTGTAGTCACATACCTCACCCCGGCCCAACACTCCGATCTCGTCCGCCTCCTAAAACACAAACCAACGAAGGAGAGTCGCTTCCTCCTCTCGGAAAACTTTTTTTTTAATTGCCCGCCCTTCTTTTCGCGTAACAAGAGCAGCTGCTCGGAGCTCCAAGCCAAGCTCTACCTCAGAGAAAGGCGCTGCCGCCCACCCGAGGGAGGCCTCCAGGAGGAGGCGCCGCCCCCCGCTAACTCCCACCCCGCCCAGGCAGCGCGCAGAGCCGGCCTCCGAGGGGAGGGAGCCTCCTCGCTGGTTGGTGGCGCCTCCGCCTCCGCTTCCCGGCACGGGCGGCCCTTCAGGCCAACGAGAGAGCCGAGGCCGGCCTGGGGAGCTGCTGGTAGGCCCTGCTGGGCAGAGGCGGGAAACTGCGAGCGACAGCTAGCGCGATGGCCGACTCGCGGAAACACTGAGCGGCTCCCGTCCCCGGCGCCATGGGCCCCGCCACGTTGGGGTGAGCAGGAGGCGGCGGCGGCGGCGGCAGGTCGGGCGCGAGGCGGCGGGTGAGGGGGGGGGGGAGTCGGCTCGCGCGGCGGGAACGCACATTTCAAACGCCAACCGTCCCTCGGCGGGGGAGGGGGGGGGAGGAGGAGGAGTCGGCGGCACAGAAAGGGGGCGCAGGGGAAGCGGGCGCTGGACACCAGGCGCTGCCCCCCAGGCGGGGAGGGGAAAAGGCCACACGAGGGGGAAAACCAGGGTGAGGTTTTGGGGGGGAGGCGGTTGGGACTACGGGGGGCGGGGAGGCGGTAAGTCTCGGGGTCTCCGCCCACCACCTTTAAAGAGCTTTTCGGGTTGTTCCTTTTTAAAATGTGGTTTTAATTTGTGTGCGCTGCTCTTTTTGCCTCGCAGGTCGTAACCGTTAGAGGCGAGGAGGGTAAGATGTGACTTCCCAGGAAAATGAAACCTAGTGGTTTGAAGAGCAGCAGCAAAGGACAGCTCCCCTGTAAGTGCCAGGACTTTCCTTTAGTCCGCTAAGGAGTGTGCTTTATTATTATTATTATTAGTTTTTTATTTATACCCCAGCCACTCTGGGTGGCTCCCGGCAAAATATTAAAAACACGATAAAACAGGAAACATTAAAAACTTCCCTAAACAAGGCTGCCTTCTGAAACAGGGATGTCTTCAGCCCCTTCACAGATTCATTCCAAAAAGGAGGTTCAGACAAAAAAAGTTGTTTCTTCTCCCTGCCAACCCCCACCCCATGCAACGCAAAAGAAAAGAAAAAAAGATGACAAAGCTGTTTGGCAGAATCTCAGTTTAAATCTGCTCCCATTTTCTTTGGAAATCCAGAGAGGCAAAATTTTCTTAGAGGAGGAGGTTGATGAGATCTAGATACCTTTTGTATATTTATTATTTGGTGGGGAGTGGGGGGTTTAAATTATGCATGGGCCCCCTTCTAATTTCTGGGTCCAGCACTGATGCAAATCCTTGAATAGCCAGGCTGGCTTCCTGGTGAGATAACGGCTTAAGACTAAGTATTGGTAGTTAAAGTAACAAAGGAAATGGCTCCGTGCCAGAGGACAAATGGGTGGTTCCCCTTCCCTCAATTGGCTGGTAGCTAGAAAGACAAAGGCCAGAGTTGTGAATTGAGTTAGGTGAGCAAGTAGTTGGATAGGCTGGGAAGCCTGAGACTGAGCCATGCCTGATTTCTGCTTGAATCCAAGTGTTGTGGCTTTGGAAGAAGCAAGAACTTTCTGGAGTGTTAATACTGTGAACCCTTCCATTGTTGGCTCAGGTTGTATATATGTGTAAATAAACCAGATTGGGGTGGTGTACTACAGTATCTGAATGCGTTAGGTTTGATGTTACTTAACTTGTGTTTCACTTACTCCAAATGTGTGTGTAACTGCTTTGCACTGCAAACTGTTGTGGGCTTTTTGAGAATTATGCTAAACATTATGCTTATTGTTCAAAAAGGTAAGCAGCTAGTTTGCCTGTCATAGAGATTGGACTTTTTGTTCCTTGTACTGTACAGCTGGGGTATAAAAACTCATCCTGTAGCCAGTTGTGTTTTTTTAATGCTCTAATGAGGAACCTATTCAAAACTTTTGAAGGTTTGGGATCTGTAAGTGAAAGTAAAACTGACTGCATGTGTGTTTGTAAGAGTGTTGTCCTATATTTTAACTCTGATATGAAACACATCCACTTGAATCCAAATCTTATTTATTTCAGTGGGATGTGTTCTTGGCTTAGGGCTGCAATCCTAGTAAATTTACTTAGAAACGTTGTTGATAAGTTGTTGACATCCATCTTTCTCGAGAAACAATGGAGTGCGCTTCTGGGGATTAAGTCAAACTACTGCTTTAGCAGCACCAAAGTGACTTCCCAGGGGCGAAAAGCCTGAGCAGTTTGTACGGAGCTCCTGGGCTGCCCAGAATAACAAGACCCCTCTCATGACCTCATTCCTTGTCCAAGGAAAAGCAGAGCAATATGTTTGGCACTAACTGGGCTGCAGCAGTTGCCAGAAGTTGGCGTACAAGGTGCCATCCAACTGTCTTGTGGATTTTTGTTTGGTTTACTCCTTAGCCTTTTCTCCTCCCAAATATATGCCAGAAGGCAATGGAGGTTTAGGATCAGAGTTTTCCATCTCCCAGACTACTCCATGCATAAGTAGACATATAAAATTAGAAGGTTCACTTGCAGTTGAGATCATTGTGCAACATTCACTTGTGAAGGATGTACAGCTTGTTCAGGTGCTCTCAAACACGAATATCTTGTTTAAGAGTAGCTCCTCCTGGACCAGATAGTATCACATATATTTGAACGCAGTATCTACATGTACTCGAGCCAGATGCCAGTAGCAGCAGATTGACTTCTGCATCTGAAGCTCTGTCGGCTCAGGCTGGTCAGAGTACAAGGTGGTGATGGGGTTTCTGTCTTTTTTTCCTTTTTTTTTTTTTGGCTGTAATAGCTCCAGGCTGGCATAGCTGAGAAACCCAAATTGAGCCTTTCTCTGAAGAATGGATAAGCTTAGGGTCCAGCAGATCCATGGCTGGCCTTTCCCCATAGCTTCTCATTTTGCGATCCTATAAATAATATTATGAAGAACGAGGGGACTGTGCTGTTTATCTGACCTTGTGTGACGAGGAGAGGGATTGTATAGTCTTGACAAGTTCAAATATACTTTTATTTATTTATTAGAAATATGGCTTTACTTACCCAGGATGATTTGTTCAGAAACCCTTCTAAAACTCCTTAAAAAAACCCTTAGGTTATCAAATTCTCTTTTCTTTTTATTATAGGTGATATGCAAGGAAGAACAGAAAGAAGCAAACCTCCCCTGAAAAATGTGAAGAAAGATTCCACAAAATCAGATAAACTAAAATGCAAACCACTTACTGGGAAGGTGTTTTACCTTGATATTCCATCCAATGTCCTCTCTGAGAAAATAGCAAAAGATCTTAAAGAATTGGGAGGGGTAAGTCTGTTTCTGGTTTTTTTAATCTGAAAAATTAGGTCCTCTTGTAATAGGGGAGCCTTCAAAATCAGTCTATATGCCCAGAAGCTTCCCAAGCTTCCAGCCCTAATAATTAGTAATTGCCTCTTAAATGTATGTGTGTAGTCTCACCAACTATGTAATAATATAAATGAAGATTACACATAAAATGTGTGTGAATTGGGAACAATCAATGTATAAAGGAGTAGTCATATAACTATTGCTGGTTGCATAACAGACTGTTATGATGTTCATAATTTCTAAAGTCCTTAATTTACAAAGTGCTTTATATATATATATTTTTAAATATTTATTAAGAATTTTTCATTTACAGTAAAAAAAAAAATGAACATAACATTGCATATCACATATTTTCTTATCACTTCTGGACTTCCTCACATCTCCCGCTCCTACGTTCTAGTTTAATACACTTAAAACAACAATTTATTCCCTTATCTCCATCCTTACTGTCAAATTTCGAATATATTTCAAATTTTAGATACGTTTATTCCAATCCTTACAAAAGAAAATTTAATTTAGCCTAATAATTATCTAAAAAAAAAATAGGTTTTTCATCTTATATTTAAATTATCTTCATGATTTACTTCATCTATTTTGATGGTGCCAATTTGTCTAAAATCAAGCATCCTGCTTAACATTCATACAGTTTACAATATTTTTGCAGATAAAGCTTAAATTTTTTTCAGTCCTCTTCAACGATTTCTTCTCCCAGGTCTCGGATTCTGCCAGTCATCTCAGCCAGTTCCATGTAGTTCATCAGTTGCATCTGCCATTCTTCCAGTGTGGGTAGATCTTGGGTTTTCCAGTGTTTAGCAATAAGTATCCTTGCTGCTGTTGTTGCATACATGAAAAAAGTTCGGTCTTTCTTTAACACCCCTTGGCCGACAATACCCAAAAGGAAGGCCTCTGGTTTCTTAAGGAAGGTATACTTAAATACCTTTTTCAGCTCATTATATATCATTTCCCAGAAGACCTTCACCTTAGGACAGGTCCACCAAAGGTGAAAGAACGTTCCTTCATTTTCCTTACATTTCCAACACTTATTATCAGACAAGTGGTATATTTTTGCAAGTTTGACTGGGGTCATGTACCATCTATATATCATTTTCATTACATTTTCTTTCAAAGCATTACATGCAGTGAAATTCAACCCAGTAGTCCACAACTTTTCCCAGTCCTCAAACATAATATTATACCCTATGTCCTGTGCCCACTTTATCATAGCCGATTTAACCGTTTCATCTTGTGTGTTCCATTTTAACAGCAAGTTGTACATTCTTGAAAGTACCTTGGTCTTAGGCTCTAGCAATTCCGTTTCTAATTTCGATTTTTCCACCTGGAATCCTAATTTTTTATCAAGTTTAAAAACTTCTTTAATCTGGGCGTAGTGTAACCAATCTCGCACTTTGTCTTTCATTTTCTCCTGACTCTGCAATTTCCAATTGTCTCCTTCTTTTTCTAATATTTCCCAATACTTTGGCCATTTGGCCTCCATATTGAGTCTTTTTCGGGCCTTAGCTTCCAATGGTGAAAGCCACCTTGGAGTTTTATTTTCCAATAAGTCTTTATATTTTGTCCAGACATTAAACACTGCCTTTCTGACAATATGGTTCTTAAAAGCCTTATGAATCTTAGCCTTATCGTACCATAGATATGCATGCCAACCAAACGCATTGTTGAAACCTTCCAAATCCAATACATCAGTGTCCTCCAGAAGTAGCCAGTCTTTTAGCCAGCAGAAAGCTGCTGCTTCATAATACAGCCTTAAGTCTGGCAGGGCAAAGCCCCCTCTTTCTTTCACATCAGTTAGTATCTTAAACTTGATTCTGGGCTTTTTGCCCTGCCAGACAAATTTGGAAATATCTCTCTGCCACTTCTGGAAGCATTCTGTTTTATCCACAATCTGTAATGTTTGAAACAAAAACAACATTTTTGGCAATACATTCATCTTTACAGCGGCGATTCGGCCTAACAAAGAAAGTTTCAATCTTGTCCAACTTTCTAGATCTCTCTTAATTTCTGACCAGCATTTCTCATAATTATCCTTAAACAGATTTAGATTTTTTGATGTTATATTTACCCCTAGGTATTTCACTTTTTTAACCACATTTAACTCTGTCTCTTTCTGAAACCATTCTGACTCTGTATCTGTCAAGTTCTTTCCCAATACTTTAGTTTTCTGTTTGTTTAATTTAAATCCCGCCACCCGGCCAAATTCTTGGATCAATTGTAATGCTTTTTTCGTACTTGGCTCTGGCTCCTGTAGGGTCAAAACTAGGTCATCTGCGAACGCTTTCAATTTGTATTGTTTCTCTCCGACCTGAATTCCTTCAACCATCCGGTCCCCCCTAATCATGTTCAAGAGCACCTCCAAGACCGAAATGAATAACAATGTTAGATAGGGCAGCCTTGTCGTGTTCCCTTTTCAATTTTAAACTCTTCCGTAATCACATTGTTAACTATCAGTTTAGCCTTTTGTTCTGAATAGATTGCCTCTATCCCATTTTCAAAGCCCCGTCCCACTCCCATTCCTTCCAGATTTTTCTTCATAAATTTCCAAGAAATGTTATCAAAGGCCTTCTCCGCATCTATAAAAATTAAAACTGCTTTTGTATTAATGTTTGTTTGTAAAAGTTCCAAAATGTCAATAATATTCCTTGTATTAGCAAACAAATGTCTGCCAGGGAGAAAGCCTGCTTGGTCCTTATGAATTACTTCATTTAACACTTTCTTAAATCTAGTTGCTAATATGTCTTCAAATATTTTGTAATCCACATTTAAAAGGGAGATGGGGCGGTAGTTTTTAAGTTGTGTCTTTTCAGTTTCTGATTTTGGTATCAATGTGATAAAAGCTTCTTTCCACGTTTCCGGCGCCTTCTTCCCCTCCATAATTTCATTGCTGACCTCCATCAGTGGTTGTATCAAGTAATCTTTCAATGTCTTATAGTACTTGGAGGTCAGCCCATCTGGCCCTGGAGATTTGCCCAGTTGCATGTTCTGAATGGCTTGTTCCATCTCTTGTCGTGTTATTCTGCTATTCAGGATTGATCTATTTTCTTGTGACACTTTTGGCAGCCCATTCTTTATCAGAAATTGTTCTATCTGTGCCTCATCTTGCGGACCTTGAGTATATAGTTGTTTAAAATACCTCTGAAAGCACTTTCTGATCTCCATGGGGTTCTGAACATTTTTCCCTTCAATCTCTAAATTGGTAACTGTATTCATTTTCTGTCTCCTTTTCAACTGCCATGCTAGCAGTTTCCCACATTTATTTGCCGATTCAAATGTTTTTTGTTTCATTAATTTAATTCTCCATTCTATTTCCTGGTTCATCAATTTAGAATATTGTGCTTGGTATAATTTAATTTCTCTCAGAATCGGCTGTGACTTCGGGTTTGATCTTAATTTCTTCTCCAGTTCTTTAATTTTCTCCAAAATCTTGTCTTTTTTCTCATTTTGTGCCCTTTTCTTTACAGCATTCTGTTGTATCAAGAACCCCCTCATCACCGCTTTACTTGCGTCCCAGATAGTTGCTTCTTCCACTGAAGTGTTCAAATTTATCTCAAAATAGTTCTTCAAAACTTTTGGGCTTTTTTAACAATCTCCTGATCTCTGAACAAATTGTCATTCATCTTCCACCTAAAGGAGCCGGATGGTAGTAGTGTCATATCCATCTTTACAGCATTGTGGTCGGAGCAGGAATTTACAAAGTGCTTTATAATCCTGGCTCATTTTTGCTTCAATATCATATTAAGTTGAGTCAGACCAAACTTCTCTTCTTTCCTCCCAAGTCCTCATTTCTTTGTTCATACTTATTATCCATAGTTTCACCATTCACCCTGAAGATTAGGCATGAAGCCTTTTCCCTTTGATTGTTCTTTCCTCCTTTCCACCTCAAATTCAGTCTGTTGTTAGAAATACAACTCTCCTGTTCTGCTCCTTCACCTTTGTTTGTGCCCTGCTCATATCTCACCTGAAATACTGGAGACTTCTCTGGTCCTCTGATGCCTTGCCTTCATATTATAACATCAATATAGTGCTCTACTACCAAAATCTGCACCTTTCATCGCTTTGAGCAGTTCACCCTCCACTTTAATCCTTTACTTACTGTCCTCACACCCTGTATAAGCTTCTCCTCATTTTTCAAACCTTTGTGGCCTTGCTCCTCCTTAACTTTGTATGTTTCCCAACACATTATCCTTGTGTCCTTTGTTCAACTAGTTCTATAATCTATGATGTTTTTTCCTCCCTGCAGTGGCTCTGCCCTTTCCCCTTGCTGTCCCTTATACCCATATATATCTCTACCTCCTTTATTTCCTTTTGGTGTTTCAAAACCTGTATTTTCCAGGAAGCTTTTAAAACAAACTCTCTACCCCAGGCCCTATACCTTATTGTAATTAAGCTAAAGTACTGATAATAAAAATAATCACATACTCTTCCCTTACCTGCTAGTGCCTCCATTTCACCCCCTTCCTCTATCATTTCCGGTGTCTGTTTTAGATCATAATCCTCTTGCAACAGGAACCTGTTATACCTATTGTTTGTAAAACACCATGTACATGAATTGCACTTAAAATAATAATAATAATAATAATAATTTATTGTAGCTATTATTATTATCTTCACAGTTCCCTGTCAGATAAATCATAGTTACCTGTTGATGTTGCTTGTATGAATCCCTGGAGTCTCTTTCAGAATAATAGTTTTAATGAAGTTCTGGGGCCAGTTTGGTACATTGGATACAGTGCTGGGTGCCATTAGTTCCCCCTTCTCATAGTAAGCCAAGAGAGCTTGCAAGTGGCTGATTTATTTATCTCTGTGAAACACTCCTGAATCGAAACCCAGTTCTAGTTGATAAAATTCTATTAACTTTCATGTGCTTAATCATATGAATTAGTGGACTGGCCTTTTTCAGATGTAAAAAAAACCCTATTGTGATCATGCACCATCCTTTTGGCTGTGTCATTTCAGACACAACTTACAGCAGTGTGGATTGTGTTCTGGGGAAAGCACTTAGCTTTGTGTGAAGGGGGCATTGTATGTTAAACTGGTATGAAGTGCTTCATTGTTTTGTAAGGTTTATACTAATTTCTGAAAGAATACTTTTTTATTTATGTATAGAGAGTGGAAGGATTCCTGAGCAAAGATATTAGCTATTTGATCTCTAATAAAAAGGAAGCAAAATTTGCTCAAACTCTTGGACAAATATCTCCAGTCCCGAGCCCAGACTCTGTATATAATGGTGGAAACAGTTCGCCTCATCCAAGCAGCAGAAGAGACAGGCATGAAGGAAGTTCATTCAAGCTAGTGGACACAGTAAGTCCCATTCCTGTCTCCTTCCCTGCAGATATATTTTTAAAAGTTATGCTGCAAGTCAAGTAGAGCTCATTCTTTACAATTTAATCTCTCTTCTTGCAAAACTAGCCGGGGTTTGCGGTTTGTGGCTAATGTTGTGTCAAGCAAAGAATGGCTTGATGAAAATGATATAGATTATGGTACCATTAACCTGTTCTACTTTGTGTTAAGTCAAGATGTAGTTTTTGAAATACGCAGCCATGAAGTCTGTTGCTTTACTTAAGTCTGTTTAATAATATAATATAAATTAATATAAATAGGAACATTTCAGAAATTTTATCCAAAATATTTACATTAGTAATAATACACTGTCTTTTCAAACAGCTCATTACCCAAATAAACTGCAGAAAGAAATATACAGATCAGCAGTAGTGGGCATATTTGTGCTGAACCTTTTAATATTCATTACTTAAGAATGTTATATTAATGGCTCGACCTAGGTTTAGATGGATAGACCAAAAAATCCACAAACACAAAGGAGTATGTGATGTAGCCACTTATGTCATAGAATTGTGAAGTTGAAAGGTTTAAATCCCCTACCAGTTCTGAAAATTCAGTACTATAGCACCCCTTTCATGCAATTTTATTAACTGAAATATTTATAAACCTCTTTCTCATAAGATATATGAAGACAATATATAAATGCAATAAATATGCAACATAAAAGTGCAATCACATCAGTAACAGTACAGTCATACCTCGTGTTGCGTTAGGTTCATGTCGCGTCTTTTCGGCTTGCGATCGTGGCAAACCCGGAAGTGTATACTTCTGGGTTTTGCTGCATGCGCAGAAGCGTTCTGCGCACGTGTGCAGAAGCACTCTATCGCGCTCCGTGCTTGCGCAGAGGCACCGCTCTTGTTGCAGACTTTTTTGGCTGCAAACGGCACCCTGGAACGGATCGTGTCCGCAACTAGGGGTACCACTGTATCACATTTTTAAGAAACAGAATTGTAGAGCATGAAGGGACCTTTGAGGATCATCTAGTCCAACACCCTGCAATGCAGGAATATGCAAGTGGCCTGTATTGGAATCACACCTGTGGCCTTGGCATTATTAACACCATGCTCTAACCAGTGTGTGAGCGGGTTTTACAAATATTTAGAATCCCTGCAGAGTTATGCCTTAAACATTTCATTATGCAAGACTACTAGTGATGAACACAAATGTTCTGTACTTTCTTTCTTTCTTATAAATAGGTACGCATGAGTAGAGGAAAATCTTTAGTTGAAAAAGCAATAAAAGAACAGGTATGTATCATTCAATAAGGTGACTCCATTCTGGCAGGAGTGGGATTCCTGGTAGCCTCATTGCTGTTGCTTACCAAGGCAGGGCAGTGGTGAGGTCAGGGTTGCTTCAACGCAATAGCAGGAGTGCTGGATTGGCATAGCTGGTGTGCCTGCATTGCCTTTACTTCTCTAGCACTCTGTCCTGGTTAAACAGCAGCCACTGCTGCTGGGAAGTCAGATCCACAGCTGCCCTGCACTGTCTGCTTCTATGTGTTTTCTTACCTGCAACTCTCTGAAATGTTTTCAAAAAATAAACCATTCTGACTGTAAAAGTTGTGAAATGGGTTTGTCAGTGATACAACTTTTGTAATAGCCCTTTTGGCTAATTTTGCTTATGTAGCTTTATTGGGTCTTTGGTTTGGACAGTGTGAAAATGTGCATGCAACACTCCCAAGTGATGCTGGCATATTCATACACATGAATATAAAATATTTTAGTTAATGGAAGTATTATAAATATGTGTCTTTCAGGAATTAATCCCCTCTGGTAGTATTTTGTCCAATGCCTTGAGTTGGGGAGTGAAAATACTTCATGTTGATGGTAAGTATTTTTCCAGGGAATTTTCAATTGTTTTAGAATAAGATAATTTCAAATAATTTTGATAATCTTTTCTTCTTGATAATAGATATTAAGAAGTATATTGATCAGAAGAAAAAAGATATCTCTCTGATCAAGAAATCAAGCACCGAAATCAAATGTGCGGTAAGTCTACATCTTCCTAATTCCAGAGAAAAATAATAACAGGTTGAATATCATAAAACAAATGCCTTATATATTTAAGGTATATCTTTAAAAATATATACTTTATGGGCTATAGACAAATTATTATCCTCAGCTAAGTAGCATAATGGTTTACTCATTTGTGCATTATACCAGAAAAATTTGGGTGTCCACTTGGTTTTGGTATGATCATGGTCCAAAAGAGGAGGAGGGTGAGCACCTTATCCTGAAATGAGAGCAACGGATGGGCCTTTGTGGCGGAAGAAGAGGAGAAAACCTAGTCGCCCTTCTAAAGGAAGGAGTCTGGTAGTACCTATAACCTGGAGAGACAGCTTTCCCTCCCCCAACTTTGCTAGCCTATTAGTAATCAACATTGGGGGTGGGGATCTGGAAATGCATAATGCAATCCTATGTACGTTTCTATTCAGATGTAAATCCCACTGAGTTCAGTGGAACTTACAGATTATAGGATTGCCAACTGATATCTTCCATCTGTTGGAATACTATTTAACATGCGCGTTTGACTTTTCTAAACAAAACTAAAGCTTGCCATGTTAATTTTATACACTATGTGAATATATCAGATGTTTTTAATAATAGGCAAAATATCTGAACTATTTGATTAATTAAAAATTTCACTAGAGTACTTATTGTGATCTAAATATTATATTAGATGAGTTCTTTCTTTTTTTAAAAAAAAATGGGAATAATTGAAAATAAGGAATTACAACTCAGTAGTACAAATTCCTCTTACCTTGTTTACATTTTTTTAGAAACATAGAAGCTGTTAACAAACTAAATTTAGCATGCCCAAGGAACTGAATATTAGAGAACTATATTTCTGCTGCTGTGTTCAAATGATTGGGTAGCAAGTGATGTGAAAAGCCTAGGAGAGTTGCTGCTGATAAGGATAGACACTACTGGGCTAGTTAAGCAAATAGTATTATATATAAAGTAGCCAACTTGTTTCTATATTGTTAAGGGGTTCATTTAATTGCTGAATAGATAGCTACAGGTAGGAAGAAGAGAGACTTGCTTTTTTCTTTTGCTTCTTTTTGAAAAAAATATGCAGGGAAGAGAATAACCTCGTTGCACACATTCCCCCTAGCTGTAGGCCTTTCTATGATCTGCTTATGTCTTTTTACATCTCTTAGAACTACATACATAACTATAAAAGTAGACAAGATGTGACTTGTCTTAAAATACAGTTCATCAGTTTTGCCAATAAAATTTAAAACTATACTTCCCATTGACTGGTTGGTTGCTGGTCCACGGCTCTGGTCTCCTACATCACACAGTCAACTATAAAACGTGCACAATTGAATAAATCAAATGAATAAACTATAATAATAATTTCTTTTTAACAGGAAAAAGAGTCAGTTGATCAGAAAACAAAAAGTAAGTATTCAAGACATGAATAAGACTAGTTATTTATTTTACAAAAAATAAAAAATATTGACTGTTTAAAAAGAAAACTCTTGATCATTTATTCTAGGCAAGGTTATTAATTTATAGAATAGTATAATTTTCCGTAAGCTATTTGTTACTTGTGTTAGAAATAGGAATATTTGTATAGTCTGGTAATAATAAAAATTTTTTTACTACATTCTTTTGAACAGATAAACTGAAAAATCCTTTTCTGAAGGTTGAAGACAGAAGACGGTAAGTGTTATTTTCAGATGAATTAATATTCCATTCAACACATGTCCTCCAAACCATCTGCTTTCTTCTTGGAGGTTGATGACAACATTTGATGCAATGACAATATAATCTGCAGGAAAACAATGCAAAGCTCTAATATGCTGGAAGGATTTCAGTAAGACAATTCCTTTTATGCTAGGTAATCTATCAGAGATGATAGAACAGTGAGGGGAAATAAATTTGCAGAGTTCTGTATGTAGTGGGGGGGGTCATAAGAAGGTAGATTATGACATACAGTTTATTGGTGGAATTGCTCTAGATACCATATCTGGCTATCAATTGGTTTCTTATAGTGCAATCTTAGGAGTTCAATAGGATTTACTCCCAGGTAACTGTATATAGGAATGCAGCCTTAATACCATGTTTGCAGTAGCATGGCATGTATTTAGACTACAGCCTCCACTTCCAGCAGCTTGTAATATTCACAGTAGCAAAATACCTTGGATTTATTAGTTTGTTTTTTTAATGAAAAGCACTGTTTCTTACTCCTTTTTTATGTTAGATGTTTTAAAATCCAGGTATGTACACCTTCATACAAACTGGTACTTCAATCTTTGCAGTGTAACCAGCTCTTCAAAAACTTCAGATTTGTCTCTTCTTCTCTAGTAGTTTGACCAAAAATTAGTTTGTTTTTTTAATGAAAAGCACTGTTTCTTACTCCTTTTTTATGTTAGATGTTTTAAAATCCAGGTATGTACACCTTCATACAAACTGGTACTTCAATCTTTGCAGTGTAACCAGCTCTTCAAAAACTTCAGATTTGTCTCTTCTTCTCTAGTAGTTTGACCAAAAATTAGTTTGTTTTTTTAATGAAAAGCACTGTTTCTTACTCCTTTTTTATGTTAGATGTTTTAAAATCCAGGTATGTACACCTTCATACAAACTAGTACTTCGATCTTTGTAATGTAACCAGCTCTTCAAAAACTTCAGCTTTGTCTCTTCTTCTCTAGTAGTTTGACCCAAAATCTGCATTATGGCTAAGGAAGCACAAATTTGGTGGCCTTATCTGGCCACACTCCCATGGGTCAACTTTGACAAGTGGGCAGAACAACTTTCTTGCCAGTCACCTGGCATCATTATGATACAAGATGATGGACAAGTGGGCTGACTGTTGGGCACTTGACAACCCCTTCATGAAGCACTTTGCAAGCCCTGGGCAGTCAGTTCCTCAGAGGCTGACACCATGCATTTCTCATAGTGAACTTTCTCTCGCAGCTAATCCAGTTGGAGAACTGAAGCCTGCTTTTCCTTGGCAGTGCACAATTGGGAGTGCATTTGCAGCTGCAATTCTGCTTCCCTCACACCTGACATCATATTCAAGGGGAAATAACCTCCTGCACCACTGGCTGGAAGTGCCCCACCCGTGGTGCAAAATTTATTTATATAAACGGAGAACAAAACATTGCCAATTTTTCAATCAAAGTATTTATCAAACTGGGTTATTTTTCTACAGGGAGGTGGAGAATGGAGGGCACAGTAGGTGATTCATTGCAAAGCACAAACCTGAGTAAAAGAACAAGTGTATATGTGGCTTGAACCCTATAAAAGGGAGGTACAGAGTTTATATAGCAAAGAATAATAGAGTGTCAACATTGCTATAGCAGAGTGGCATACACCACAGATAACACACTGCAAGCAAGAACTACGGAAAAATAAGTTTTTAACATATTTATTGCTTTTTTGTATGTTCAGTAAACCTGACTTATTTTTTTCTCATGTAGACGCTACAGACCCTTCTACTTGCAACTGTCCAGCTTTCCAGTTGTCAACTATTCCAATCCAAAACCTTACAGTCCATTTGAAACAGAAAAGAAGAATATAATTGCTCATAAGCAAATTGAGAATAAACAAAGGTAATTGAAGAGGGATGTGCCAAAATTTGGTAAACGGCTAAAGAGGATGGAAGCAAGCTTGGATTTTTACACAGAATTCAAGACCAGTTTATAAGCATGTCCTATATTCGGTTAATCTAATCACACACATTATCGTGCCTACTAGTTAGTTAGTGAGCCCCCATCATCATTAGACAAGCTGCTTTGATTTAATGGATTTTTAAAAGCTCAGTTTATATGTTAGAAGTTAGACACTGCTAGTTTAGTCTGGATTCTATAAGTCTGCCTCTGGTTATCACAGCGAAAGAGTGGATGCATGAGTCATTTATACTTATTTTCTGCTCAAATAACCAGATATGCTAAAGTGGTGAAAAGAAGTTTATAAATTTTATAAATAAAGAAAAACTACCCTGAGAAAAACTATACTGTTAATTTTGTTTGGGACTGAAGAACCCATGTATGGAGGACAGGAAACTTGACATGAAGCTGAGCAGAAAGGAAGCAAACCAGGGGGTAGTGAGGCCAAAGAAAATATGGTGTCTGAAGAAAGGGTGCAGAATATGCAGAAATCTCTGAGAACAGGTGGATGAGGGAAGGAGCTTGAGCCAAAGGGCAGGGGAAACATAGCTGAAGAAAAGAAGATATGGGCAGGAGAAAAATCACTTTAGCTAGAATCAGAAAGAGGATGTGTGCTCTTTTGCAATGGAGGCTCAACAGGAATGGAAAGATTGGGAGGTTGTGTTTTCTTATAAGTAGCTAGCTGGGTCATGTCTTCCAGACATTGTATAATGCGGGGTCAGGGGAGAGACCTTCCAGCGCTAAATGTTTAGCCACTGAGTATCCATGTCTCTCTGTTAAGTTCCACAGGGTTGGTATATAGTTCAACAGTACATTAAAATCTTTAAATCATGACGTTCTAGGGCCATATTTATGCAGCTGGTTACTTTGAATCAAAATGCTGCAAGTAATATTGTGCTATCATAGTTGGATTGAAAGTCCTAGTTCCTATGAAAAAAAGTTATTGTGAATCCCTGAGTTGTGCTCTTGATGATCTTGCTTATTCTCTTATAGAATATATGAGTAAGATAATTTTTTTCTTTTTCATGAACAGAAATCCAGCAAATAATGACAAAGGGAAGGGCCCAGTTCAGCTTCCTGCAAAACATAAAAAGAGAAAAGGGTACTGTGAATGTTGTCTGAAGAAGTATGATGACCTTCAAATAGTAAGCATATATTAACTAAATAATTGTGGCTTATTTACTTGTGATGGATATACCTAAATTACTTCCATATATTTGAGGAGATATATTTTTTATGAAACCTTTTTCTCTAGAACAGTATTCCTATGTATTTGACTCATTCACAGAAATAGTTTAAAGAGCTGATATAAAGCTTGTAATGACAGGTTCTTTCTCATTTTTGGTGAAGGTGAATTCCTTCAATATTGTATGAGACATAGCTTACGTTTTGGAAGTGACTAAATCACCAGGTATTAAATCTACTGTAAAGTAATGTTAAATAAGTTGTACCTCCCATGGGTAGGTTAGTCAATATCATTGCTACTCTTGCTAAATTAAGCATAGGAGCTTCAACAGGGCTGTGCGTGTATATATTATATATTCTTATAATTGTTTTGGAATCAGTGAGTGCTGTTCTCTTCTAAGGGAAGATTATTATTATTATTAGACAGGTTATATTAAGATTAGACCCTCCCCAGGGTGCATCAGTTAAACTTAGTACCATCATCTTTTTATTTTTATGCTGCTTTTCCATATTTAAAACCATACTCAAGGCAGTTTAAAACATGAAAGGATTTACATAATCACAAACATAACAAAAGTAGTCATAAATAAAACACATCACAATGTATACAATCAAACAGCAAATCCCACATACATAATAAAAGGTCTAAAAATAGAAAATTAATATTGATGGCAGCAACAAAACTCTCCAATAAAAACATCTAAACAACATCCCAATCCAAGAGTCTGTTCAGCAGCATCAGCTTTGGTAGCTGGAGTCAATCAGGGCCCTGCCGTCCCAGGTGGAAAAAGACTGGCAAAGCAGAGAGCTGGTCTTCCAGGACTCACAGCCAAGATGTAGCTTTTGTCTCTCTGTTTGTGGGTATTTATGACATAGACAGCAGCATATGCAATTAGGCAATATGTGATTTGGCTATAGAGTGAGGTTTCAAGGAAAGCTGTTTCATTTTTAGCAGCTTTGGCTGCCAATGCCCTACTGGTGGATGGGTAGTACAGTTGGATATATTAGAGCAAGAATAGCCAGCATCCTATACAGTGGTACCTCGGGTTACATACGCTTCAGGTTACAAACTCCGCTAACCCAGAAATAGTACCTTGGGTTAAGAACTTTGCTTCAGGATAAGAACAGAAATCGTGCTCTGGCGGCATGGCAGCAGCAGGAGGCCCCATTAGCTAAAGGTTAAGAACAGTTTCAGGTTAAGAACAGACCTCCTGAACTAATTAAGTACTTAACCTGAGGTACCACTGTATTCTTGAGGAGCATACTTTTATCCAGATAGTGAAAGGTCTGCAGACAGGGACTGGTATCTTCCATAATGAGGTTGGAATGGCCTGTAGATAAGGACTTCCTAGTAATGGAGCACAAGCAATCAGGCATATCACAGTAAATAAAAATATGTAAGCTTAGCTTACATGTTACATTTATCTTTTATATATTCTATTAATGTTTGAAGTCTGTTTCTTACAACTTGAAAACAATTTTGTAGGGTCATCAGGTGTCAGAAAAGGATTATTGTAGATTGTGGTTGCATTTAAACAGTCATAATAAACCAATAAATGCTTAATAAGCCAAGCCTTTTGCATAGTTTACTATCCTGGCTTATTCCAAAACAGGTAACCATAGTTTCCTGGTTCAGATAAAAGGGAAAGCTATGGTTAATTAGAGTATTCTTGGTTTGATTACTTGTGCCTCAAAAGTGCTCTCTGTATGCAAGGGAAGATGCTCACACATATATTGGTTTATTAAGTCAAGATATAATCTGAACTGGGTCTTTATGGTGGTTTTAAAACTTCATTCTTGTAAAAAAAATCAATCATTTATATATAAATATTTTCTTTAGGAATGCTGTTGATACATTTTTTCCCCTAATTTCAGCATGTTGAAAGTGAGCAACACCAGAACTTTGCTCAAAGTTCTCACTATCAAGTTGTGGATGACATTATTTCCAAGTTTTCTTGTAACTTTGTAGAGTTGAGTACACCAAAAATTAAAAGGTAAACAATTTTATAAGTTCTTATAGTCAAATAATTTTTATTTTCAGCTAACTTTTCAAAAATAAATGTTGGTTATTTTGTGTACCTCCCTCTCCCCTGCCATGATTGTTCCACTTCAGAGGTTCCCTCACAAGTCACTACGCTTTCAGAGCTGATTTAGAAAATTAATATAGGTCTTGACCATTTTGACAGATCCAGTTTTGAAGTGATCAGCAATACAGTAATGACTTTATTTGGTGAAGCTTTCACACTGACTTCAGCTAACCCACTATCTTTTGGCCCCAAAGAGTGAAACAGGCTTTCCGATGCTATTGTGTAAAGTAGCTTCTACAGGCACCACAAAAGAATGTGTGTTCATCTCTTTTGAAGGCTCTGTCTATAAAGAACAGAGGGATTGGTAGAACCATAAGCAGAATTTTTCATCTACAGATGACGTGCTTTCTGACAATTAGGCAGTACTACATACAGGACTGGTGGAAGATCTGGATTACTGATACAATAATAGGTATAAGAATTGCTATATACTATATAGCCTGTTTCTGCAGTTTCCAAAAACTATGCTGACAGCTCATCAGGTCATCTCTCTTACTTGCAAGGAATCTAGCTGTATCCTTGGCACTTTTAAAGCTATCTTTAAATCCTTGTCTCTTGCATAAGATGCTTGACAAATATGATGGTCTCCAAGTGCTGTGAGAATGAATGCACTGAGAGAAATTTTCTAGCAGTCAGAGGGAAAGTAAAATAAGATGGGATAAACCAACATATAACATGTATATATAAAAATATAGACTGCAACAAGGAAAAATTAAGAGATATGTCTGCCCCTCTCTTACTCTCTGCCATCCTCTCAATGGCATCTCCCTGATCTGCCTCCTCCTGGCTTCCATGACTGCCACTTCCTTTTGAACTTGGAAGGCTCCAAAAATGGAGACGGCAAAGACTGCTTTGACTCTTCTTAATAATGGGAAGGCAAACACCAGAATCCACCTTTGCACTTGCTTCTTCTGGGCTCTAAGGTCCAAAAGAAATAGCTATGTCAAATACATTCTTCTTCTTCTTAGCTTCATGCTTTGCTGCTCAGTGAATTCTCAACTCCTCTTAGCCCTCTTCAGGCATTCTAAACAAGTAAAGTAAGCACATGGAAGTAGGGAGGCAGCGTGGATTAATTTTCTAGTTCTGCCTGGTCTAGCTTCCCACCCCTGCATTGCTGTTCCAGTCACTGCCTACAAGTTAGAGGGTGAGCATCTGAAGCACCAAGCCTCCTGTGCTCATGAAGGTTTCCTATGCATTTTAGAACCTTGATTTCCCAGGGTTCTAAAATGCATAAGGGATCTCCACAAGTACTCTGTTTTAGACCGCCACCTGCCAACTTGTAGATGACCAGAATGGCAGCACAGTGGAGTGGATGGGTGACACTAACACACGTGTCCCCATTTCTACCTTCCCCATCCCATTTTTCCAACTTCTATTTAGAATGCCTAAATATGGCTACTGTCTTTGGCTTAAGGAGCCCAGGGGGAGGCAGAAGTAGAGATTCCAATGATAGGTTCTCTCTCCTCACACACACCCCCGCGATGCTCTGAAGGATCAGTAGGCAAAAGAGAAGCAGAACTATGCATATAGCTTGACAGTGGCCACCGAGTCAAGAATGCCACTGCCATTGTTAAATACAGAATAGGATTTGGCAGATTATATGTGCATCTTGACTTCTCCTTATAGACCAAGAGTGTGTGTACCAAATAGTTTGTCACTTTGATGGTCTCTAAGCATAATGGTTCCTTTCCTTGGGTGCCCAAATTTGTGCCAGATTGTAAACCTCATGTAACCATTTCACAATGGCCCATGTTATTTATGATTTACTACTAGTAAGTAATTTTCATGTCTTCTTTGAAAATTCTTTTTGCATTTTGACATGTGTAACTTCCTTGATTTTAGGAGGAAGTGTAGTGTTGGGCAATTTGCTCCTCTCATCGGAACAAAAACAGAAGAGCTGAAAGAGCGGTTGAAGAGGCAAGACAGTTCACTGAGGTGGTATTCTAGGAAAAGCATTACAACACAGGCACTGAATGAAGGTTCTCAACACCTGGAAATGTATCCTAAATCTGCACACAAAAATTCTACCTCTGAATCTTCATGTTCTGTTTATTCCTATCACACCATCTGTTCTTCAGAAGCATCAAGAAAAGTCAGTGGCAATACTGAAAGTGGTAAAATGCCCAAAGCTTCAAATTTATCAGAGATTGCTTTATCAACCAACTTGGTACATCTTCCTCCCCAGAAAGAAAGTAAACAATGCATGAAAAACTTGCCCGAAATTTATGAACACTATGAGCCTATTTCAAGACAGAATTTACAAGGATTATCAACAAATTTAAACTCTCTACATACTCGGATTCCAGGCTCTGAATTTAATGAAAGGCAAAACATATCAAAGCCAAAACGAAAATTGAACCATACAGTTCTTCTGCCAGCAAAATGTCTGAAGAAGGTAGACACTCGTTCGGCAATTGACCTTAGGGTGGAGAGCAGCTGTTTTCCAAGAGAACTCACGGTCCTTCTAGAGCCAGAAAAGCCATTGATTAGTCCTCCCTCAAACAAAGAGCCTAATGAGTTGACGGACATTAATATACAAAGCTCACCAATAAAACTCAGCAGAAAAGCCATGCATTCCATAGGAAGAAATAAAAACGGAAATCAGAAACAAAAAATGGAGTTATGTTTACATCAGGCTGATGAACTGCCTGTTCCAGAAGAAACAAAAAATGTACAAAGCTCATCAACACAAGCACTGTTGCAGTTATTTCAGACCAGCGAAGCAAATTCTGATTTTGGGGGTTTCTCAAGCATACAAGAGAACAAAGATTCAAATTTAATGAAAGACACATGGGAAGACCAGCATACAGATGCTTTGTGGTCTTTGTTTTCTACCTCTGCCTCTTCGTCACCATTTATTGGATTTTAATGCTGCTTTAATTAAAACGATGAGTTTTGAATAAATGTGGAAACTGAAAGATGATATTTGTGGGAAATTTTTGGTTTCTATAATAAACTATATAGTGATGATTCTTGCATTAAACCCTTATGTTCATATTATTACAAGCTGTGTACGTATATAAAAAGGCATGGGGTGGGTGACTCTGTAACACATGCTTGCCTTTCTAAAGGAGTTTACACTTGGAAGTGTTGGCCAGTCTTTATTATTTAAAAAGGTAAAGGTACCCCTGCCCATACGGGCCAGTCGTGACCGACTCGGGGGTTGCGCGCCCATCTCGCTTAAGAGGCCGGGGGCCAGCGCTGTCCGGAGACACTTCCGGGTCACGTGGCCAGTGTGACGAAGCTGCTCTGGCAAGCCTGCACCAGCACAGCACACGGAAACGCCGTTTACCTTCCCGCTATAAAGCGGTACCTATTTATCTACTTGCACTTAGGGGGTGCTTTCGAACTGCTAGGTGGGCAGGAGCTGGGACCGAAAGACGGGAGCTCACCCCGCCACGGGGATTTGAACCGCCGACCATACGATCAGCAAGTCCTAGGCACTGAGGTTTTACCCACAGCGCCACCCGCGTCCAATTATTTAGAAATTGTAAATACTTTTCTTACTGTGACCACAGTGAAATTCTATGCATTAGGGGTAGACAATCTTTTTTTAACTGAAGGTCACATTCCCTCTGGGTTAACCTTGTCAGGGGCCACATACTGGGGGTGGGTAGGGCAAGGTCGAATCAGAACCAAAGGGGCAGCAGATAGCAAGGAGCTGACATCTCCACTAGCTGCTGTTTTCACCAGCTGGGCTGGACACCTGTTCACCCTCACAGAAGCCCCCCTTTTCTGCGGTCCTGTGAGTAAGAGCAGTAAGCTGGTCTCCAGTGAGCCTACAGGCTGTGGCAAGTAACAAGAAGATTCTAGGAGACCCTATTCTGTAAGGTCAATAAGTTGCGTTACAGTTACTTACAGGAAGGATGAGTTGCCATGGATGTTTCTCAAGGCCCACCAAGACCTTTTTAAAAAAACCCTAAAAGCTGAGCAGCTCATTTGTATCCAAGCCGGTCATTCTAAGAGCCTTGCAAATTTAATATGCAGTGGTACCTTGGTTTATGAACTTAATCCGTTCCGGAAGTCCGTTCTTAAACCAAGGCGTGCGTTCCCATAGCAGCAGGAGACTCAGTTTACAATTGGAACACACTCAACAGGAAGCGAAACATGTTCTTATTCCAAGGCAAAGTGCACAAACCAAAACACCTACTTCCAGGTTTGCAGCGTTCTTAATCCAAGTTGTTCATAAACTAAGCTGTTATTAAACCAAGGTCCCACTGTATTGGTGTCAGAGTTGTATTCCCCTTCCCATTCCTTTTGCATCAAGTCTTAGATTGTAAGCCTGAAGGCAGGGGTTCTGTTATTTTTACTGACTTATAAGCCACTATGGGAGCTTTTCCAGCTGAAGAGTAGGGTATAACTGCTTTAAATAAATCACAGGGGATGGGACCACCCTCTTCCATTTCTATTTCTTTGTGCTGCATCCTCTCTTCTCTTTCTGCCAACCCCCTGAGGGCTTTAGGTTGCCTACCTGGGCAACCTGCAGCCCTTAGAAATAAGCCCTACTGAGTGAAAGGGTACCATATTTCAAAATTGTCTACATCACTTGCATAGTTCAAAGCATGTACTCCTTTCATTAGTTTTTCAGATAAGACAGTTGTCCATACATTCTTTTGCTCAGTAGATGGCTATGTTAATTGACTTCATGAACCAATGGATAATGGTAAAATCCTGATGATAGCTGATATTTTTACCCTCCCTTATACAGAAAATTTTGGGGCATGTATGCTTCCATACCTTAAATGAACTTGGTTGTTTCAAAGCAGACTCCACTTTAATGGAATAGTTGTTTTTAGTTGCCATGCAGGGAAGCGGAGAAGATGGATGTAACAGGAATGCAGAGTAACCTTTCAAAACTACAGTGGCTCATTCAGTTAAAAGGATCCTATCTTTAAAGGTGGCTGACACTGGAAGAAGCCAAACAGCAGAGGGTAGCAATAGAATATTCCATTCCTAGCCTCTGAAAGTTTCTTTGAAATGGATGTTCAGAAAGCTCTCTGTCTAATATTGTTGAAGAATCTTGACATTTAAACAATTTTTAGGGTCAAAAATTTCTTTACAATACTGTGTGTCTCAGAAAATAATAGGGAAAGCCCTAGATAATTGAATTTAAACCAACCAGTGACTTATTCCATTGGAGAATAGAATAACAGAAGTGTAGGTCAGGAAACAAATACAAGCAGTAGTTAAGATGTTGCATTGACAGGGAGGAATGGCTTTGATTTTATCTTCCTCTAAACTATAGAGGTTTGTTTTATTTATATCCCACCTTTTAAGAGCTGGTGTTTGTTATCTGCTTCACCCATGCCATTGTACAACAGCCTTGCAAAGTAGATAGGGCTGAAGTGAGCTTTATGGCTGAGTGGGTATTGGAAACTGTTTTACCAATCCTAGACCAGCATTAAACACAACACTATATTGGTGCTCAGAATGCCCTCCAAAGTATATCAGGCAAAGACAGATGGGACAGAATGCTACCAAACAGGATTCCAATGCATACTTAGCTGAGGAAAGAAGGAATTTGCTGTGGCACCTAGGTAAGTGTGGAAATTTTAAACAGCTATATGTACATGAGGCTTTCTTCATTTTTTCCTTAACCTCCTTTGGACTGCAGAAGATTCCCAGGGGCAGAAAGGAATGTTTGTTTGCAAAAATGCAAACTGTGTTTACTGATAATCAGGTCAATAGCTAAAGAACTGCATGCTCAATGCTTGCTAAGTGATTCTCCCAAAATGCTTTATTTAAAAAGATTGGATTTCTTGTAACATTATTTCAAAGCCTGAGGTTCCTGAGAACTGATTTCAAAAGGCTATTGTCAGCTCTTTGTAATAATGCTACTAAGTAGGAGTGTCAAATTAGTGCGTTGGTACAGAGCTTTCTAGTGAGAATATATTTATATGCATTAATGGTAGGATATTGTAGTGGAAGCTCGCTACAAAATGCACTGTAACCCCTTTGCATGTGCCCCTTTGCATATATGGAAAGAACAAGAATAAAGAGATAAAGGATGGAACGTATTCCAGCATATACACATTTCTGGTTGCATTAGTAGACACCACAATGCTGTCAATATTCGACCTAAAGAAGGCTCCTGCAACTTCACAGCTGCAGAGCAGCAGTGGGGACCCTTGGGCCTGCCAGATGTTGCTAAACTACAACTCCCATCATCCCCAATGGCATTTTTGATGCAATTATTCCTAATACAGTAGACACCATTTTTTGCCAAGCCTAATGCATGTTTGTGTGTTATTGTCATTAATATGCATTTTTATATACACTTTACCATAGTATAATTCATTTTTGCAGATGTTATTTGGCTGGAGAACTGCATTGACAAATTCAGAGGTGCAAATTCACATTTGCGTATTGCTTCGGAATATGCAAATTTGCAAAGTTCACCTTTAAATGCAAAATGAGTCAAGTTTCTCCTTCATTCCTTACTACTGGTGGTATCCCAGCTGTGAGGACTACCTTCCCCTGTCACTTCTGAGAATGGCAGTGATCCTGGTAAAGGTAAAGGTAAAGGGACCCCTGACCATTAGGTCCAGTCGTGGCCGACTCTGGGGTTGCGGCACTCATCTCGCTTTATTGGCCGAGGGAGCCGGCATACAGCTTCCGGGTCATGTGGCCAGCATGACTAAGCTGCTTCTGGCAAACCAGAGCAGCGCACGGAAACGCCGTTTACCTTCCCGCCGGAGCGGTACCTATTTATCTACTTGCACTTTGATGTGCTTTTGAACTGCTAGGTTGGCAGGGACCGAACAACGGGAGCTCACCCCGTCGCGGGGATTCGAACTGCCGACCTGATCGGCAAGTCCTAGGCTCTGTGGTTTAACCCACAGTGCCACCCGCGTCCCATAGTGATCCTGGGCTTCTGTATAAATGGCAAAGTCTCCCCTCAAAGGCTAGCAGATGTATTATTATGCTATAAAGCAGAGAGAGGAACCTCAGGCCGCATGCCTCACAGCCACTGTTTCCCACCTTGCTTTTAATGTTTTTGCCTCACAGACTGAACCTCCAATCGTGATGTGAACGCAGGGCATAAGAAAGGGGCGAGTAGAAACAAGCCTACTGTTACAAAGGTAAAACTTAACATTATCCACTCTGCCCACTTTTGCATCTGGCTCTGTGCACCACTGGCATGTGGCTCTTGGAAGATTGCCAAGGAAGGAAAGCGGTCCTTGGCTGAAAGGTCACACCCCACTCCTGCTCAGAAGCTCTCCTTCAGATGCAGCCCTATAAAACCGGAGTGGGGCTCCTGTGGACCCCCGGAAGTTGTGGGACTCGAGCTCTCACCATCCCCTGACTATTGGCCAAGATGGCTAGGAGGGATGGGAGTAGTAGGCCTCCCCGCCTCCTTTTTTCCTGAGGTTAAAAAAACCCAAACCTTCCTTTTTTCACCCATCATTGTCCCTTTCCTCCACCTCAGGTTGCGTCTTGTAACCTGTTGTGCAAAAAAAGGCAACCACCACGAGCGGCTTATTTTTTTGCCCTCGCGCGAGACAGGCGCACTTCGAGCTTTTCACACAGGTTCCCTCTCTGAGGAACTTTTGGCTCCACGAACTACATTTCCCGGGAATCCCGGCTTCTCTTCCCTCGGCTTCGCTCCTCCGAAGCGAAAGGGGGCTTTCGCGCCGACGCGAAGGCAAAAAAGCCTCTCGCTCCCTCTCCGCCTCTCCGGGCTGCTGCATGTGGGGAGCGTGTGGGGAGCGAGGGGCGGAGCTGGGAAGCCTCTGAGCTACAGCAAGCCGCCCAATGCAGTAGAAGCTCGCCGAGCGAACGGAAGCCCGTCCAGCACAATGCAGCACTGAGGCGGCGGAGGCGGCATTGGCGAGGAGGAGGACGCGCGCCTCTCTCGCTCGCCAGGAGAAGGAGACGCCGGGAGCGGGGGGCGCCTTTCCTCTCCCCCTCCATGCCAGCCGCCGTGTGACCCGCGCTTATTGCGGGCAGGAGGGGGGAGGAGGAGGAGGAGGAGGAAGGACGCGCCTCCCTCCTTCCCAGCCGACCGAGACCCAGCCATGCAGCCAGCGACTTCTCTGCTCTCCTTGACGCTTTGTGCCTTCGGGATGCTCTCCGGAGCCGGCTCCAGCCGCGCAGGTAAAAATAAAGGGAGAGTGGGTGGGCGTCGCCGCCTCACCTTTGCATCGCGGCACACGGACGCTCGGCAGGGATCGCCTTGCGGAGATCTCTGGGGGGGGGGGGGGCAGAGGGAGCCTCGGCCGGTGCAGCCGAGCAGCATCCCCAGCGCTTTCCAGGGAGGCAAAGCAAGAGCGCCGCTGCATTCCGCGCGCTTGCGTGTGTGTGTGTTTGTGTTTAGGAAGGAGCAGGTAGCAGAGAAAGATCCAGCGAGGCGAGGCGCGAAAAGGGTCTCCCGCTAAGATGGAGCTGGGTGGGCTGGCTTCTGGCTTCCCCAGCCCTGCAATCTGGAGCGCGTGTGCCGCCTTGCTCCTGGCCGCTGGCCGCCTCCCTTGCCGTCGCGCCCCGGAGGGTCATCTTTTGTAAATAAAAGCGATCCCGATCTGCTTGATCGTGACTGTGTCTCTTTTTCCTCACACCTCCCCACCCTCCTCTCTCTCTCTCTTTCCCCGAGGAGACGCCTTGTTGACAGAGATGGAGCGAAGGGACGGGGATCGCTTTATGGAGAGGCAAAATATCGTCCCTTTCCGGCTGATCTATAGCACGGACGGTGGCAACGAAACTCAACACGACGTGCTGAACACCCGCATCGGCGGCGGCGGCAGCTTCGGTGGGAAGCAGGTGAGCAGCAGCAGCAGCAGCAGGCGGCCGGGGGGGGGGGAAGGCAGTTTTGGCTTCCGGTGATAGTCAGAGAGAAAAGGAGAGGGCAGCCTACTCTTTGGGGTTTTCTGTTGCCCAGGAGACGTGCGCTTGGGGAAAAGGGAAAGAGGCGGAGGCGGTGGCTCCTTCCAAAACGCTAGTCCAGGTCTGATGCGCCATGCATAGAAATGACAGTCGGAGGGGAGGGAATTTTGCAATCTAGGCACCGTGGAGGTACCCAGAATGAAGTAATTGCCTTGGGAAAGGAATGGCTATTATGAAAGAACAAATACTGCAATTTGTCTTTTCTTTTTGGAAGTCAGATGACCCTCTTTTCTGTCCTTTGTAGAAAATGTACGCATCAGCGTAGAAATCTTGGTTTCAGCAAGATGGGTTCTGTTTTTGGCAGTATCATGGCTCTAAAAGCAATTGTTAGCAGACCACAGGGCGCTTGCTGAAAGCTTCCCCAAGTGGATCTGATCAATAATAGGCAGTGTAGATATGCATTTCCTAACTTCCTGGCACAATGTTGTTGTTTTTTGAATGGTTTTTAAGATTCATCTGCCATGTACAGTATATAGTTTTAGGATTACAGGAGCATTTAAGGTTGTATTTTGAATAGAAGGTTATTTCCTTCCCTCATCTGGAATGTATTTGATAGCTTGAAAAAGTGTGTATGTCTCTGAAGGAAATTTGTCCTCTGAATCATATTTGTAACTAGTTTATTTAACTAATTTATTTACGCTGCCACCCTGTACAGACTTACTCGGGAATACAGTATGACCTATTGCATTCATTGAAACTTCTGAGTAGATATGCACAAGATTGTGCTGGTAGCCAGTTAGTTGCAATCCTAAGCACACTTAGAAGGGAGTAAGCCCCATGGAAGGCAGAGGGAATGTCTTTCTAAACATGCATTGGATTGCACTGAAAATTAACTGATTCAAGTCATTTTTTTATTTTAAAACCTTCTAAATGAGTCTAGAGTTTTAAGAGACTTGATTTGTGTACAGTGGTACCTCGGGTTACATACGCTTCAGGTTACAGACTCCTCTAACCCATAAATATTACCTCGGGTTAAGAACTTTGCTTCAGGGTGAGAACAAAAATCATGCCCCGGCAGCAGCAGGAGGCCCCATTAGCTAAAGTGGTGCTTCAGGCTAAGAACAGTTTCAGGTTAAGATCAGACCTCCAGAACGAATTAAGCACTTAATCCGAGGTACCACTGTATATTCATTTGTTCCATTCTTCTGTTTAGGGTGTGTGAGTCATTGCTTTCAGATTTTTCCATTTATCCAAAGTAGTAAGAATATAATGTCAATTACTTTTAAAGTTAGGAAAAGTAGAAAAACCATTGAGCAACAACCATAGCTAGCAACTTGCAATCCTCTTATCAATAGACTCTGTTTTACATGAATAACTCACTCTAGTTTGTTTCAGTGTTCTGTGTGACTTGTATGATTGCAGAGCTTTTGCAAAGCAACATGCTTACTGAAACAGGAGTTGGAAAATAATTGGGTTTTGACAAAGAAAACAAAAGTTTTTAAATGAGATTTTAACTGCTTGAGCTTCATTTAATTACACTGATGGGAATTCTGTAAGCAAAAGCTTTAACCTCAAGTTGCAGTGTTGCCTGTGGACAATGGGCAATGCATGAATAGATAGAGCTTCCCCTTGAAGTTTTCACTCTAGCAGCTCCCACTACCAAAGAGGCAAGCCTTTGTTTCATTTAAATGACCTTGGCTTTTCAGGTATGAGAGCTGTGTTGAAGAAAATAAATACTTACTGTATTATCTTGAGTTCATTTTACAAAGTATAGAAATTAATGGTAGTTTGTATTGGATGGTTTGGGGTTCTCTCCATTGGTACTCTCCAGATGTTGCTGCACTACATTTCACATCATCCCTTACCCTTGGCCATGGTGGCTGGGGCTCATGAGAGTTGGAAGCCAACATCTGGAGTCTGCCATGTTGACTATCCTTGTTCAGGGATATATGGTTTCTCAGCTGATCGGTCAAATAGCTCTACATAATTTGCACATTAGTCATCATAGTTTACTGTTGACCTGTTGGTGCTCTTGGTGCTGTGCATAGTTTGTGGGTTTAACAAGGTGTCCATGCTAGTGATGTGAAAAACAAACCATTATCAAAAGCCGCTGAGCAAATCTCTCCTTTTCAAGGTTATCTGAAGACCCTAAAGGTTGAAACACCAATACAGTCACAAACGCAGCTCAGTTGCCTTACAAAACACTGTTAAATATTGTTTTCCTTCTTCTTTGCTCAGACTGCAGCTTTCCAGAAACTCTAGCTTCTAATTGGCACCTGCCTGTTGAGATATATTGTGCACTAAGTTATGTGTTCCTAAAAGCATTTCATGGTGTTTTGCAAAGTCATGCATCTCTGTAATGTCTTCGCATCATGAATGATGTGACAGATGAAATATGTATTGTCTTAATCCAAGTTTCTGCTTTGCTGCATTTTTTTAAGAACTCTTAAAGAAAGTCACACTTTTGCTGTACTTGCTCATACAAAACTAACTATACAAATAAGCCTATATTGTCAGTAGAAAACATTTTTAGTCCATCCTTTTTATTTTATTTTTAAAACATGAATGAGAGAGAATTGGTGATAGTAAAAATATGAAGGGTAAAACGTGTTTTATTTTGCTTATATTGTATTTTAATTTAGGTTGTAGATTCAGGTAGGTAGCTGTGTTGGTCTGATGCAGTCAAGATATATATATAAATAAAAAAAATTGTCCAGTAGCATCTTAGAGACCAACTAAGTTTGTTCTGGGTATAAGCTTTCGTGTGCATGCGCACTTCTTCTTAATTTAGGTTGTGTTCAGGATAGAATGAACTGCCCCATTTTGAAAATCATTTATTTACAGAGCAGGCATGGGTACTGTCATTTTTACAGTTAAAATATTTTTTGTAATGAAATAGACTCAAACTAAGACCGTCATCCCAAATCATGGGCCAGGTAGCTCAAATGTGCTGTGAATTGCCTAAAAAAGGGAAGCGGTCTAAACCACTGAGCCTCTTGGGCTTGCGGATCAGAAGGTCAGTGGTTCGAATCTGCTCAGTGGGGTGAACTGCCGTTGCTCTGTCCCAGCTTCTGCCAACCTAGCAGTTCGAAAGCATACGAGTGCAAGTAAATAAATAGGTACTGCTGCTGCAGAAACTTAAATGGACTTTCCATGCGCTTTGGCACTTGACACGGTGTTCGGTTATGCCAGAAGCAGTTTAGTCAGAAGCAGTTTAGTCATGCTGGCCACATGACCCGAAAAGCTGTCTGTGGACAAACGCCGGCTCCTTCGGCCTGAAGCGAGATGAGTACCTCACCCCATAGTCACCTTTGACTGGACTTAACCGTCCAGGCTTCCTTTGCCTT
Source organism: Podarcis cretensis (assembly GCF_951804945.1). Lineage (NCBI taxonomy): Eukaryota > Metazoa > Chordata > Lepidosauria > Squamata > Lacertidae > Podarcis > Podarcis cretensis. The sequence continues at coordinate 26,297,190 of NC_137181.1, forward strand.
TTTACTTACCTGCATTGCCTAATGATGTGTACTTGGAGAGACGGTTTGGTTTGGCTTTTCCTGCACAGATGCAAGGTTGTTAAGCAAGTTTTATTACTTTAGGTCTAACAAGTGTCCAGAACTATGAGAGCTGGTAGTTACTCAGCAAGATGTTGTTTTCATGTGAGATTGAAAGTAAATGCCCATTCTGTTTTTAGGCAGAGTTGTAAATATTCATAATATGAGAACTGATGATGATTTAAAACTCAGGTATTTCCGTGGTATAAAATAGGAGCAGAAGATGTCACATACGAGCTCAGTGGATGTTCCCAGTGAAATGCAACATAGTGCCTTCTGGATCCTAGCACCTGTGATGACCTTCTTGTCCATAATTCCTTACTGTGCAATTCACTGATAATACCCCAGAAGCCAGGGCTGATGGGAGTTGAAGTCCAACAGCATCTGGTGGATCACAGGTCTCCCCACCTGGTGTAGAAGGTATGTTACATCTTAGCCGTTGTGTCTGATAGTCAAGCAAATAAGGAGGGTGGTAGGGGCATCATCTTTGTTGCAGTGATAATGGCAGGTGGAAGGGTGGGGTCTTCACCTTCTAAGTGCTGTCACCATTTCAGTTTTTGCTTGGAAGCACCAAAGTGCTGGCCCAGGTGCTGAATTTGCCAGTCACAAGAGTACGGCAATATAGACCCCTGACCAAGATGAGCAATGCCTGTGGGTACGTGGGCCTTAGTTGTATTCTGTGTTTACTGAGATTGCATAGGTTTATGTTTCCTTTTTTGTTTGTTTCAATAATAATGAAAAAGCTACCTCCTGTACTAAGGAGTGGCCTACACGAGCTGGAATTCCAATGTAATGCCCTTCAGGTGTTCCACTGCAACTCCCATGAGCCCAGACAGCATGGCTCATGGTCAGGGATGATGGGAATTGTAGTCTAACAATAGCTGAAGGGCACCACATTGTCTTCTTCTGTCTTAGTGCATCAGTATATTGTAGTGTTCTTCTTTTGCGCAGATATATGTTCTCTACCTCCCCATGCTACAAATCTAAAATCTAAGTAGGGTAATGGGCATTATTCAACAGAAAGACTTATGTTGTATGTGTAGAGGTGATGGACATATACCACTGAGTCATATATAATTGCTACATTCAATCAATATCGTATGCAGATTAGGTCTGCAACCCTAATTTCCATTTTAATGAAGCTTGCTGTAGCTTAGTCACCAACATTCAGCCTTGCCTACCTCACAAGGTTGTAAGAATAAAGTGTGTATTTTGTTGCCATGAGCTCATTAAAGCAAAGGCAGCATATAAATCAAATCTCAGTAATATGAATAATGATGATAATAAGAAGTTTCATTTCACCTGTAGTTACTTCAGCTTTGGGGACTGTACTGGGTTTATTAGGTCAGACTCCATAAGTGAAGGGAATTGAATCAGCCCCTCAAATAACAAAATTAATACGAGGAGGGGTCCCACAATGGAATTATGTGTACAGGAATATATTGAAACTCATGATTGTTAGAAACTTAGAAAAACCAGATAGGAAACTGGATGCCCTAGTAATGTCCACCTAACTCCATTCACCTAGCATTTGTTCTTTAGGTGATGTTTATGACCTGGTTTTATGGCGCCATTAAAAAAAGTGAGATGAGATACTTGTTTGGAATTTCTTGCAAAGGCTTGAAAGGCATGTAGATAGGCCTGCCATCTCCCGGTTCTAATCAATATTCCATTCAAAAAGCTTTAATGTTTTATGCACTCATTGCTGGAAAGTTTTATCTGTGGACCTGTACCATTAGTAATAGCCAGTTCATTTCACTGGCCAGGAGTGCTGCTTTATTCCAGCTTGATGCAGTGAATTGCAGGGGGAAATGTTGTTCTCTGGTTTATTGTTCAAATTTTGCTCGGTCCACTGTTGCTTTCCGGGAGTAAACTCAAATCAAGGACTAATGTTTCATTCCAGGGAGAGTACAGTGGTACCTTGGGTTACATACGCTTCAGGTTACATATGCTTCAGGTTACAGACTCCGCTAACCCAGAAATATTACCTCGGGTTTAGAACTTTGCTTCAGGATGAGAACAGAAATCGTGCTCTGGTGGCGCGGCAGCAGCGGGAGGCCCCTTTAGCGAAAGTGGTGCTTCAGGTTAAGAACAGTTTCAGGTTAAGAACAGACCTCCAGAACGAATTAAGTACAGTGGTGCCTCGCAAAACGAATTTAATCTGTTCCGTGAGGCTCTTCGTATAGCGGTTTTTTCGTCTTGCGAAGCAAGCCCATTGACAGCTTAGCGGATTAGCGCTATTAGCGGTTTAGCGGCTTAGGAAAAGGGGCAAAAAGGGGGGGGGAACCCACAGGAACTCGCAAGACATTTTGTCTTGCGAAGCAAGCCCATAGGGAAATTTGTTTTGTGAAGCGCCTCCAAAACGGAAAACCCTTTCGTCTAGCGGGTTTTCCGTCTTGCGAGGCGTTCGTCTTGCGGGGCACCACTGTACATAACTAGAGGTACCACTGTATTCATCGCCTGTATTTGGGTTGAAATGCAAGCTACATGTTCTTCAGGTTGGGACAAGAGTGAGGACTCTCCTCTTTGTGCCAGGATCCTGATTGGGTGGGTGGGGTCAAGACCCTGGGAAGGGTGTCTGCTGGTTTGCTGTGACATACAGTGTGATTATTAAGGACTGTAGGGCTGATGGTAGAACTGGCAGACAGGGATTGGGTTGAGTGAGGCAACACTTGGTGAGTGAGTTGTCGCCTTTTTTTGGCCAGTTCACTGGGTGGATAGGCTACAGCCAGGTAACCTGTGAGTTTGCCGTCTTGTTCTGATGATTGATTAATTGTATCATTTTTTGTATTAATATGCTGTCCGTCGTTTTGGGCCTGTAAATAAACCTGAATGTAATGTATCATGTAGTCCAGCCTTAGCCAACCTGGTGACTTCGAGATGTTTTGGACTACAGTATTAATTTCAATTGCTGAATGGGGCTGATGGGAGTTGTAGTCCAAGCTGTCTGGCGGACACCAGCTTGGTGAAGCCTGATGTAGTCATTGCATTCTGATTTGAGATTTCCAATTTATATGACTGGCTTTTAGTTAGTTAGTTAGTTAGTTAGTTAGTTAGTTTATCAGTGTTCACTGAGTTTACTAGAAGCTGAGCAATTAGTCTGGCTGTTTTTTCTCGCAATTTTTTCCCCGTAAAGCATTTCAAATATTCCTTTATTGATATTAATTTCCCTTTATCCAAAAGAGTCTACTCCCTGACATCTGAAGTAAGATCAGAGTTTATTCTGGCTGCAGAGCTGGGGATGAAAGCGCTTCCTGCACAGGAGACATAGCCAGAGAGGGTCTGATTTCTCAGATCTCTTTCACCCTGTCAGCATTCTGGGAAGTAACTGATGGCTTGGAGAGAAAAACTGACCAAGTTGGCAATAAATCTTTCATGAAACTTAGGGCAAAACAAAAGAACAGTTTGGACGAGAGCGACGATAGTCAAGAGACATCATATATAATATCCCTTGTTTAGTCTACTGCCAGGTCTTTCCTGCTTTCCTGAAATAAGACAACTTAAAACAACACCCAGCACTTTCCTCAGTAAACAGTTTACAGCCTGTGAGCTGGAGAATGTCTTGATGCTACCCATTGTGGCTCAGAGACTTGTGTTTGGACTGGAATTATATTCAAATCCCCGCTGAACCAAGGGTTCCCAGATCAGAGGTGGGGAACTGTTTTCCAGACAAGCTTCCAAGGGGTGTATGGCAGTGGTGAGTGATACAATTTTAGTTCTGTATGGAAGGCTGGCCAGTGTGGTGTAGTGGTTAAGAGCGGTAGTCTCGTAATCTGGGGAATCGGGTTCGCATCTCCGCTCCTCCACATGTAGCTGCTGGGTGACCTTGGGCCAGTCACACTTCTTTGAAGTCTCTCAGCCCCACTTACCTCACAGAGTGTTTGTTGTGGGGGAGGAAGGGAAAGGAGAATGTTAGCCGCTTTGAGACTCCTTAAAGGGAGTGAAAGGCGGGATATCAAATCCAAACTCTTCTTCTTCTTCTACTACACCCCACCCCACCCACTCCCTATCCTCCATACAGGCAAGCAACAGCCAGTATCAGAGTTGAAGGACATATTCCAGCCAGGCAAAAATGTTCTGGGTGCGAATCATGACCAGTGATTATTTAAATAATAAATAAAAGAGGAATAATTTAACAGGAATATTTCAACATATCAACAAAAAATGACGGACATTTATACATTGGACAGACCCCAGGAATTTTGCATCCAGGGTGAAAAAGGGTTGGTTAGAATGGTTGGGGTTGAGGAACCCTTTCAGTGGGTTGGTGTAACTGGGTGGATGTGCAAAACATTAAGAAACCGTATTCTGTTTGACAAATAGAGGTTAGCCATGGCTTTATACCCAGGAAGGAGAGAAAAATGATTCATTGTGCATAAAGTGTCCTGAGAACAAAAGAAAAGCATGACTGTGACAGATCAGAGGCCCATCTAGAAAAGTATTCCGTTCACCTAGTGGGCCACTCAGGTGCCTATAGGAAGCTCACAGGTTCTCAAAGACAAACATGACATGGCAATACTGTTCCAGAATTGCACCACTTCAGACCGGAGGCCATTAAGGCATGATCTAAAATGGTTTAATTGCACCCCGATGGAGGAAAATATTCATATAGTGAGAAAACTAGTATGCCCAGAAAAAGCCTATACAAGAACTCTTCTGGGAACAAATTGTTTTTATACCCTGGAGCAGAGGTGGGGCAAGTCAGTCTTGGATTCCCTGCATGCGACCCGAAAAGTAAATTGCAGAAATAGTTGTGCCATCTGATGAACTGTTTCTTTAGAGAGCCCCAAACATGCATACCTCTCCTGGTATGTCCCACAGAGGAACTTACGGTCTTCAAATAAAAACATCTTGAAGGTCCCAGGCCACAGAGAGGTTAGGCTGGCCTCAACTAGAGCCAGGGCTTTTTCGGCTGCGGCTCCAACCTGGTGGAACGCTCTGTCACAAGAGACAAGGGCCCTGCAGGACTTGACATCTTTCCGCAGGGCCTGCAAGACAGAGCTGTTCCACCAGGCCTTTGGCCAGGGCACAGCCTGACTCCCTCCTTTGGCAATCTTTACAAAACTTTATTTATGGTTGCCATCAATTTTGATTTTAATTAATTTTTATAATGTTTTTATAATGTTGCACTGTTTTAGTGTTGTTAGCCTGGGGAGGGCGGGATATAAATAAAATTTATTATTATTATTATTTAAGAGAACCTAGGAATGAATGAATGAAGAATGTGCGATCCAAGACCTACCATATGGGTAAGGAAACTATTTGTTCAGTCTGTGGAGAGTGAATATTAAAGTGATGTTCAGAAATGCCTAAGAGTTACAGAATCAGCAAGAGTTCCCTGGCTTGATTAAGGATAAACAAATGCTGGATTGGGGCTGCCCGCAGTGTCTTTAGAGAGTGAGAGTTTCTGCAGCTGATGTGTTCATTGCCACTGGGAAATTGCAATAACGTTGTCACAGGACACTCTTAAATTTGATTCATGATGTTTACTGAAGGATGCTCAATTAGATTCACTGTCTCTATCATTCATAGTTGGTTGAGTGTAGTTGAGAGCTTACAATCTTACCAGTGAGATCCATTCCAAGTGTAACATTCTTTTGCCTAAAGTGATTTAAGATGGCACTTCCGGGTTGGTGCCATCGCCGAATGGCGGACTCCCTCCGAGCTCCGGAGGGAGCCAGCTCGGCAGGGGCTGGGTCCTACCGCGCCGGCGACGCAGGGACCCTCAAAAACCATGGGCGCTGAAACCCATGGGCATGGTGACTCGGCGGGCACCGTTTGCGCCCCCCGACCCGTGAAGGAGCCTTTTTAAAGGCTGCGGAGCGGGTGCCGGGGGGGTGTGGTGCTATGAGTCCTCCGCTTCACCTGCCGAGCGAAGCCGCATGCCATTCGGCGGAGAGCGCTGACTTCTTCCATTGAAAATTTGGATTAAAAAGAACAACCCGTGAGTAATTGGAAACTGGACTTAAAAAGGGGGGGGGAATTAAATTCGGAGCGAGCGGGGGAGGTGCAAAAAGGAAGTCAGTCTCCCCCCGGTTGTAGAGGATTTAAAGCAATGGATTTGACAACTAAGATCGAGTGCTACCTTATTTTGATAAAGTTATTAATTTCACGATGGAAAACTATAAGATTGGGCTGGAGGAGAAAAGTAAAATGTGAGCTAAAAGGCAACCCCCCGTGAACCGGGAGCGATCCACGAGAGTGCCGGGAGAGGAGCAACAGAGGCTTTGACAGCTGTCAAAGGAGCTGTCAAAGTTGAAGAATAAAAAGAGAACTTTGTTACGAGGACTTTGCCGGTTATATTTGTTACAAATTGGATATTAACTGTTTAAAATAAGGAATAACAAGTTACTTTGACTGTTGGGTGTGATCTGGAAGGAAACTGAGTTACTATAATCCCTCTAGAGGGGATGTGGGACACTACAAGTATTGCTGGTATGGAATTTGAATAGGACTTTTTATCTCCTGGGAAACTGCAGAAATGGAATACTATTTTGTCTACAGAGGTCTCTACACTAAAGGAGACAATGGATTTATCTATTGAAGAATGGAAGGGACTTGACGTAAAGTTTTGTTCCTGAATAACAAAGCCTCTGTAGAGGATTTAGAAGCTTTTGGAATTAGAACATTTTTGCAGGGGAGCAGGAAATGAAACTAGAGAAAGTGAGGAGAGAGAATAACAAGAACAACATGAATAACAAGAATTGGATAAAGTTGGAAGTGGGAACATTTGGGACATCCAGATTTGAAAGGTCTAAAGAAACAAAATTGGCGTTTTTGCTCTTGAATACAGAGATTTGGATGGAAAAAATGGGCCTTTTTGAGATAGAGTTCTTCCAAGATTGGACGTCCTAAATTAAAGATGACCAAAAAGGCGGCAAAGACTTTTAAAAAGACGGCAAAGTGGACTTGTGAAGGATTTCGGCCTAGATGTGGGATCTCCAGGATGACAGCAGGGATGGACACTGGGGAACGCAACCGGGAAAGGGGGGGGGGGGATTTTGGAATCCAAAGGGTGTTAAACTATACTTTATTTTTTTTCCTATTTTTTTATTTTAATCTGTTCTGCATATTAAAGAGGGGAACTCGTGGAAGGGAGCGGGGTCGATTTTAGGGGATGGAAAAACATTTTTAACATTGGGTTAATCATAATAAGCTTAAAATTTGGGGTAAGAACTTGTTGAATCTATTTGAAGGAATTGGAATACAAAAGGGGGTGGGGCGGGGAAGTCCTGAAAGGATATCAATGAAAATAAGGCTATAAAATGGATGTTTTATTTTCTTTTTTCTTTTTTCTGTTATATTTGAAAATGTTCAATAAATATTATTTTAAAAAAATAAAAAATAAAGTGATTTCAGATGGCAGGACTTTAATGTTGCTTTGAAAAACGGTGGGTGATTCCCAGAAAGGACAATTCACCTGCAGGCATGAGACCTGAGGGTAGAACTACATATGATGTGGGAGCTCCTTGGTTGGAATTTCTGATGTCTTTCTATTTCTGAAAAGCAGTATGCGGGCGTTTGGAAAAGGGCTGCAAAGGAAGGGGATAATTCTTTGGCTCCAATTGTCCCCACTGATGAGAAAAGTCCCTGCAGAAGAAGAAAAACTCACAAGGTTTTCCATCTATAGCTAACAGTAGGGTAATATTTTGTAGGGGAAGGAGACTTGAATTGAGGCTTTGATGAAGAGGTAAACTCCCCAATAATTTTGCTTTTTTAAAAATAAAAAGAAGTACGTCCAATTAGGAACCTTTATTATACCATGCTTGGTTTGACTCTTGCTTGGCAGATTGTGTGCAAGAATCCACATTTTGGTAGGATGTTTTATTTTGGAACTGGGATGTATAGGCTCAGCCATCACAAGATGGTCTTGCACAAATTGCTAGATCATCCACCGTGAGGTTCCTGTGAGGCTAAAATCGGATGACCCTATGTATGCCACCCTGGAGGAATGGTAGGACATGAATGTGATAAATATAAATGGGTCCCCTCTGATTCCTTCAGTGGAAGGAACTTTCCTAGGAACATACAGAGATGGGATTGTTGGCCTATTTCACTCGCTATTCCCTGTGCCAGCCTGGGGAACCTGTGGCCCTCCAGATGTTGTTGGTCTATTGGGCGTGATTTGTGACTGGTGCAGGTCCAATTGTGACTATGTGGAGATTTCTGGATGCCACGTTGGCCACTAGGGAAAACAAAATGTCAGGATCTGAAATATTTTCCTGGATGCTTGAATTAGTTCTATTCTGGGTTGTTTTATTTGATGTTTTAATGTGTTTTAAATGGCTTTGAGATTTGTTCCTTGAGATATAAAGCAGTATAGAAATGGAAATAATAATAATAATAATAATAGTAATAATAATGAATAAATAAATAGTTCATGGGGGGGAATACGGTGCCTAGACATTCCATTGTGGCGACCGCAGCCCATGTTTAAGGTTCCATTTGGCAATTACAATATATATCTGAATTTCTAACACTGTTCCTAACCATTGGGCTTGCTAGCCAGGGCTGCTGAGAGTTGGAGGCCAACAGCATCTGGAAGAAAGCGGCTTCCCCATCCCTGGTCTTCGCCGACTGGCAGTGGCTTTCCAGGGCTTCAGAGCAGGATCTTCTCTGGCCTGGCCTGGGTTTAAAGAACTACAAAAAGCTACAACTTTTTCAGAATCATCAGCATTGGTTTTAAGCTGGACTCCTGGACACCCTTACCTAGGAATAAGCCCATGAAATGGGGTAGGACATGCCGCTTCGTATACACATATGAGATTTTGTTGTTTTCTTTGGATGAAGAAGCACTGAAGATGGAACAGTTTTTGTAACAGTTATGTAGGCATAGCTGTGTTGTGTACTTATTCAGGTGATTTATGACTCTCCCTCCATTAAAAGCAATCCCAGAGGTGGATACAACACGAAGATATATGACATGAAGACGTAGGGTACATAATAAAATCATCTGAAATGTCAAACCACAGCAGCAATACATCAAGGTTGCATCACAGCACTGTGAGATCAGCAGGTCATCTTAATCAAATGAATGAATGAATAAATAAATATGTCTCTACAAGATACCTAAAACCCATCAGGATTGGCATCGTGTGAATATTTGCTTAATTTTTCCAATGTAATATATTCTTCATACAAGAACAATAGCTGTTACGATATGTTGGATAGCTAAAGAGAGATCCTGTGTCCCCAGTGGGATTTCAGGAGCTCAGAGTTCTCTCTGTCCCTGCCTCAAATTTATTTATTTTTGTGTGAGAGGGGGGACAGGCTGTTTCTCTCACACACTTTTGATTTCAATTCCCACCTTTGTAAGTCAGTTGCCCATTCAGGAAACCATTGGGTCGCCCACCTTTTTGGATCTGTGGGCACATTTGCAAACTGGCTCTACGCATGTGGGGCACAACACTTACACACATGCTTCGCAAGCAAGCTCACACAGCTTCTTTCAAGCCTAATTTCAGCCGGGGTGGGTGAGGGAACCTTGTGGGCACCAGGAGAGGCCTCAGTGGCGTGACATGCTTGTAAGTTTTCACATTTACAATTTAAGAATTACGGTAAGTGTTAGCACCAGTAGGCTTGTATGTCGTTTGGCATCCACTTTGTTTATATCAGGGATATGTAAATGAACTGCAGCTTTCCGGCTCATGATAAATTTATCGTGCCACCCTTGATCCCTCCTCCAGATCGCCATGCTGCCTGCGGTGGAATTTTCTAGCATTAGCGAAATGTGCATCTCATTATTGCGGTACGAGTGTTTAGATGTGGGGTTGTGAGCATTGCACTTGCGTTCAGGGAGATTGCCCTTGCAAGGGGGGGGGGGGAAGGATGCAGAAAGATTCCTGTGCGACTCAGCAGGCGGCAAAGGGCAGCACAGTTCCAGAGAGAAGCGACGTCGGGTGATTCAGCTTCAAAAGAAAATACATTTAGAATTAAGGTGCATGGCACCTCCGAGCACCTCCTCAAAGCTAGGCATTTGCCAGTGGAGGGCTAATGGGGCATTTGTGCCCACTTGTGTATCTGTCTTACTTATAACCACTGCAGAAGGTAGCACTGCCTGCCAGCACCCTCACTCTCAGCATGGAGGAGGAGGAGAAAACCAGAATGAGTTAGTTCTAGCACCACCTACTGTTAGGCCTCCTATCTTCTACCCTATCAGTTCCAGTGGTCACCAGCCACCATTGCACTCACAGTCCCATCATGCAAAGCTCCTAGTTTCCCCTCAAGCTTTCTTTAGCCAAGCAGCTTACCGGTAATAGAAAGTGCCTTTTGTTGTTGCCATTGCGAAACAATTGGGAGTCAATGATCCTTGTCAATCTACTGCAAATCACCCAGAGATGTGCCAGTGGATCCTGTCTGCCTTGTGCCCAGTCCTGGTAGGTCACACATTCTTAGTAATTTCAATGGTTTATAAATTGCTGTGCATTTTATTTTATTTTTTTATTTTAGACTGTATGCTCAATTCGGGTTATCTCTTAGAGCTAATATAACTCCTAATTTGTGACCAGAAGTTCTATAAATAGTTCCAAGGTCAGTAAGTGAATCAGTCTTTATAGGAAATGGACATGTTGCTTCTCCACATATATTGGATGTTCCAAGTACCAGATATGACTGATGGAGTATCCATTTCTTTGTTCCATCCAATGACCACTGCAAAATCAGCAGTGCATGGTGCAGTGCTAATATATAATTTATAATGGGTCACAAAGGTAATGACCCCTAAATTACTTCTTCGTAATCTTAATGCATACGAGGGTTGAATAATTTACAGCTTGAGCAGGAAGACCCACCTGAGAATTATGTAGATGCTCAGTCTGCAATCCTAAACAAACTCAGCTGGGATTCACTTGTTGCCTTGTGGATGTTCTCTGTATAATGTATGGCATAGGGATATAAGAAGCTGTCTTGCACCAATTCAGACCAACTGGTCCATGTGCTTCAGTATTGTCTACACTGATTGGCAGCAGCTCTCAAGGATTTTAGGCAAGGGTATCCTCCAGCCCTTCCTGGAGAGGCTGGGGACTGAACCTAGGATCTTCTGTGTGGAAAGCAGTTGCTGTGCTGCTAATCTATGGCCCCACCAATCTATGGTAATACAGTAAGCCATACAATGGAAGATAATCTAAAAAGCAGCATTAAAATGGCCAATATAAAACAGAAACTACTACTACTTCTACTACTAATTTTATTGTTTATATGCCACCCAGCTGAACAGGTAGCCCCAGCCACTCTGGGCAGTTCCCAACAGAAGATTTAAAACACAGTGAAACATCAAACATTAAAAAGTTCCCTATGCAGGGCTGCCTTCAGATGCCTTCTGAAAGTCAGATAGTTGTTTATTTCCTTGACATCTGATGGGAAGGTGTTCCGTAGCATAGGTGCCACTACTGAGAAGGCCCTCTGCCTGGTTCCCTGTAACTTCACTTCTCGCAGTAAAGTGAAGGAGGCCCTTGGATCTGATCTGGACCTCAGTGTCCGGGCTAAACAATGGTATGTAGGACTGAAAACTTTTAGGGCTTTAAAGGTCAACACTAACACTTTTGATTATGCTTGTAAATGTATTGGGAACCAATGTAAATCCTTTAAGACTGGTGTTATATGGTCCTGGTGGCCACTCCTAGTCACCAGTCTAGCTGCAGCAATCTGGATTAGTTGTAGTTTTCGAGTCGCCTTCAAAGGTAGCTCCACTAAAACCATACCAGCAGTCAAGATCCCAGAGTCTCACTTCTTGTGTTATATTGCAAGCCAGGAAAGCAGCAGGTTTTGTTTCTTGCATAAAAGAATATTCCAAACAGTAAAAAGAATATATCTAACTTCTGTTGCCACATCTGAATGCTAGTAACTTCCATGACTTGCTTTTTGCCTGTCTTTTTCCTTTTTCCCGTTTAATTGCAGACAATACACTTGCAATAAAAGAGAACATTTGATTTTATTTTTTTATGGAAAATAAATAATAACAATTACTTACATAGATAGGATCATACCTATAATTAATTTGCCACGCTTTGCACAGTGCTTTCTTTCCCCATTGTTTCTGCACAGTATTTCAAATGCTATAGCTAAAATACCATCCCTGCCTGCATTGTCCAAGGACTGCACCCTGTAGATCAGCTTTCACCAACTTGGTGCCCTCCAGATATTTTGCTAGGACTGATGAGAGATATGGTCGAAAACGACTGGATGGCAGAAGATTGTAAAAAGTTGATCTTGATTGCAGAAGTGCTTGGAGTCTGTGGCTGCATATTTCTCTTTGGTTGCAAAACAGAAAAAAAGTGTTGACAGATGGCAGCATTTTATCCTTCCAGCAGCACCCCTATAATCTCCTTCTCTTGCTTTGCAAAGGTGTTGGAGCTGGTGTAGCTCCCACATTATGATCACAGTGCATTGCCTGCAACAGCGACGATTGGATTTCTAGAGGTTCTTCCCTCTCAGCTCTGGTTTTTAATGGTGTGTAATATTTTGTGTTTATATGCCTGTTGTCTTTGTCCATGGAGTTTTCTTGGCAGGGATACTGGAGTGGCTTGCCGGTTCCTGCTCCAGGTGGATCATATTTGGTCAAAACTCTCCACTATGACCTGTCCATCTTGGGTCCCCTGCACGGCATAGTTCATAGCTTCTTTGAATTATTCAAGCCCCTTTGCCACGGCAAGGCAGTGATGGAAGTGAGAGCTGGACCATAAAGAAGGCTGATCGCCGAAAAATTGATGCTTTTGAATTATGGTGCTGAAGGAGACTCTTGAGAGTCCCATGGACTGCAAGAAGATCAAACCTCTCCATTCTTAAGGAAATCAGCCCTGAGTGCTCACTGGAAGGACAGATCCTGAAGCTGAGACTCCAATATTGTGGCCACCTCATGAGAAGAGAAGACTCCCTGGAAAAGACTCTGATGTTGGGAAAGATAGAGGGCACAAGGAGAAGGGGACGGCAGAGGACAAGATGGTTGGACGGTGTTCTCGAAGCTACAAACATGAGTCTGACCAAACTGCGGGAGGCAGTGGAAGACAGAAGTGCCTGGCGTGCTCTGGTCCATGGGGTCACAAAGAGTCGGACACGACTAATGACTAAACAACAACAACAACAACAAAAGTCCAGCAAGAGCTGAGCTGAGGCATCACATTGGCTATGCTAGAAGTTTAAATGCAGATGTTTGTGCTCAAGGAGAAGGAATGAAACTGTTTACATTTTGATCATTCCCTCTTTTAACCCTCTTAAGCATCTTTGACCTAACAGAGAGGCTTCCTTTATGTGAGAATAAATCTTTAATCCTTTCTTTGTAAGTTAGATTTGCTAGAACTACTGTCTTCCTTCTTGCCCTAGGCAGGGTTCTCTTGAGGACAATAGCAGTGTTTTAGGGGAGTGCGTGTGTATGTGTATGTGCTGGAGAAGGTCTCTGCTCTGCCACAGATTACAGAGGATTTAAGAATAGGTTCCTGCTCTGAGTACTGCCTACTAGAGCTGCAGTACTTGTCTTCATCCCCCCCCCTTTTTTTGGTTAGTGCTGATTCAACAGATAATTCTCTTTCCTTGTTTACTGCAGCTGGGTATTGTATTGCTGGGTTGATTGAATAATTTGCTTACTCCATTAAAAAAAAAAAGAATCCTGAAAGAAAGGTCCTCATAAATGCTTGAACGTTGTTGGATGGAAGGTTCTCATAAATGCTTTAAAATACTCATTGAAATATTTATGCTCTTTTTTATAATGTGAAATATATCTAATAAGTAGAATTGTATGTCTCCTTCTTTATATTTGCTAGAAAATTTTCTTATATATAATAATTTTCCATAATAAAAATGCTTAAATGTTCAGTTTTAGAGCATTTTGATTCAGGCTGAAATCCTGTGTGCATTTTAAAGGTAAAGGTAAAGGTACCCCTGCCCGTACGGGCCAGTCTTGACAGACTCTGGGGTTGTGCGCCCATCTCACTTAAGAGGCCAAGGGCCAGCGCTGTCCGGAGACACTTCCGGGTCACGTGGCCAGCGTGACATCGCTGCTCTGGCCAGAGCCAGAGCCAGAGCCAGAGCCGCACACGGAAACGCCGTTTACCTTCCCGCTGGTAAGCGGTCCCTATTTATCTACTTGCACCCGGAGGTGCTTTCGAACTGCTAGGTTGGCAAGCGCTGGGACCGAGCAGCGGGAGCGCAACCCGCCGCAGGGATTCGAAACAAGGCAGTAAACCCTTTGAACTCAATGGAACTTAATTTGTGAATAAAGCATGCATATGGAACTTAATTTGTGAATAAAGCATGCATATGATCAAGCTGTATGAATATTTATATACTTTAAAGACTTGGAAATTTTCTGTGTTCAGAATGAGCTTCCCTTAACTTTATATAGCTGAAATGTTTGGTGGTGGGGTGCAGATACCTCTGTCCTTTGTAGCTGGAGTCAGTGACGTAGTATGGGTTGCCAGTTCTTGGGGCTGCATGGAGGGTTGGGTGGGTTGGCAACAGCACTCTCCTGCTTGTGATCCCAGCAACTGGTACTCAGAAGTGTGTGCTTGAACTTGGAGGGCATGTTTAGTCATTGTGCCTAATACCTGTTGATTGGTCTATCCTGAATTTGCAGAATTCTAGAGTTCTCACCATGTACTTTCTCTTTTTTGCCCAGAATCTTTTTCCATATCTTGCTTGGAAACAGCAAACATTTTGTTAGTGTGTGCTGATTATTACAGAAAGTTCAGTGCTCTTTTGGGTAGTAAGATGATGTGTACCAGTAAGAACACACACACACACACACACACACACACACACACACACATGGCATCTAAATGTGATGTTCCTCCTTAGTCATATGCAGAAATTAGAATATTACATTTTCGAAATATGAGAAAGGTATGTCTTGAGCACATTTTGAGCAGGAAAGTAAGCTTACCCATAGTGGCTATAGTTCTCTTTTTGACTGTCTTCAGTAGATCTTCTGTAATGTTTCCTCTTTACTTCTGATGTGTTTGGAGGGATCTAAACTCCATACTCTTGAGTATGACCAAGGTGGAATCAAGACACATATAAAAAACGCTGTGAAAATGCTTTTTTAAAAAAACAAAACACGGTTTGAAAAATATAATGAATTTATCATAGCTCACCGTTGCCATCTAGTGTCACATTTGTATAATGCACTTTACAACACACTTAAAACGTTTTATTTGCAGCTGTATAGCTGATTACTTAGTCGGAAATAACCCATAATAAGTTCCTTACTGCGTCATACTCAAGGTTCATCTCTTCAAACACGTTGACTAAGCACTTGTTCCCAAGCAGTCAGTGCTTCTCAGTTGCCAATGTCAAAACAGACATTGGTATAATTGGCAAGCCACAATGGGCTCCTGCCTCATTAAAATGAGGATTTTGTTCTTAAAGACTTCCATACAGGCTTCAACTAGCAGTCTTTTTAGCAAAGCAGCCATGCTTGGTCAAATAACCCTCTAATTTACCGACAAGTGAGAGTCAGCCAGAAAGCCTTTCCAGAAATACTTAACTATGCAGTAGTTCTTGGAATTGGGCCATTTCCTTCTCCCATGCCTCACTTCTTCCTCTTTATAAAAATTCCTTCTAAATATTTCCCATGGCTTTGTTTTTTTATCACAGTACGTGTCTTTAAGAATGTGATAGATTGTATTTTGCCTGGAAAACCATAGAGAATGCTTACTGCCTTTTCTCCCCCTCTGTTGTGTGCTGAAGTATATTACATATGTACTTTAAATGTACAGCCGGTCAAGGCCGACCCTGCCGTTAGACAGTGTGAAGTGCCTGCCTCAGGCAGCAGATATTGTAAGGCAACAATGGCATCAGTTTCAACTTAATGACTGATTCTTCTGAACTGGTTGAAGTGAGATTCAGCTGTCACTCTCTAGCCAGTCTCTGTATCTGGAATGGGAAGAAGGGGTGCCATATTGTCTGCCTTAGTCAGCAAAATGTCTCTAGCTAGCCTTATAACCAGCGTTATGGATTTGTTGAGATGTGTTTCAGAATAGCTATCTGATAATTAGGTCATTCAGTATCAGTACAAATATGATAAAAGAACCTCTTGGCAATTGTCCATATACAGAACAATTATCTGGGATCTTGCATTTACCATATTTTTTTCTCTATGACTCACTTTTTCCCTCCTAAAAAGTAAGGGGAAATATGTGTGTGTCTTATGGAGCGAATGCAGGCTGCGCAGCTATCCCAGAAGCCAGAACAGCAAGAGGGATTGCTGCTTTCACTGTGCAGCGATCCCTCTTGCTGTTCTGGCTTCTGAGATTCAGAATATTTTTTTTCATGTTTTCCTCCTCCAAAAACTAGGTGCGTCTTATGGTCTGGTACGTCTCATAGAGCGAAAAATACGATATCTCATAAATTGGGCCATTTGCACAAAGCATGCATAAGCAGCCATATAGACTTTTTGTAGAGGTAAGTTGCTAGGGATAACCTGTACATGAGCCATTGGGGTAGATGAAAAGCTTCCTAGCTGTGCCTACAAGGACATGACATAAGAGTTTCTTTGTGAAAATATAAAAACTGCTAAATCCAGCTCTCTCACCAGGCTACAAATCCTAGTGCTTTTAATTATTGTTATTTTAGAACCATACATATTACAAGCATATACAATTTCAGTGTATATAAGCAAAATGATATTAATCAATTAATTCATATTGATTAATTCACTACCCTCAAACCTGACATTGCTTGGGAAGTCAAAGGGGGGGGGGACACCTTTGCAGTTTTGAGAAAGTTCAGTTTGCCATCTTTATACAAAGTTGTGTCTAATTGTATCCAAACATAGACCGAAAACTACTGCTTGATCTTGGGAAGCATCATGCAAAATTTTGTTATGATATCTTAGTAGGGATCCAAATGTACAGCAGCAGGCAACTTCCCAAAATATATTGCATGTAATTGCTTTAATCATTAATCATTGTTCCCAGTATTCTTTGTGGGCAGCCATGCCCGTTGAAATGGGCAATAACACTGAGATTGGTTTGTACAGTAAATATCCCCCACCTGGGACAGCAAAACCGAGAGCACTATTTCCTCATCTGTAAGGATGTTAAATGTGCCAGAATTAGAAATCCCTGAGTAAGGGGGTATAGTCAGCTCTTCATGCTGTTCTACAAAACCCCACATTCCCATGAAAAAAAATCAGCTCAATTATTCAACATCCTTAAATGTGCCTCAGTATGTTTGTGCTGGTGTGAAGTATATATTTTTTTTTCTGTCATGAATGTAAAAGAATGCATTAGTTGAATGCTAACCCATTTCACTTTTTTTTAAACATTGCAGTCCACTCATATTGCCCGAGCCAGCTTCCAAGTTGATGCCTTTGGATCTTCTTTCATCCTGGATGTAGAGCTAAACCAGTAAGTATATAAATATTTTAACTGATATTTGATTTGCACATTTGTTTTCCCTGTCCTTTAGCATTTATGCAATATATTTTGATATTTTCCAATATCGCTTAATGCTTAATGCTGCTTGGTATTATCTCATTCTTAAAATGAAAAATACTCTCCAAAGTACACATTCTCGTGTGCTCTGATCCTGTACTAGTACCTCCTAGTCATTTCCTTCCCACTGGTACAGAGCTGGCTTATCGTGATGGGAACAAGTTGTTTTTTCACTTCCATTTTTCATTAACCCCAGATTTCTACCTTACCCCCAACATGTGGTTAATCTTATCTGTAGTTTGTCTGAGGAAAGCCATCTTCAAATCATAGGTCACAAAGCTGACTTGTTTCAACAAACTATCCTTAAGAATAATCAGAGTTTAGGGTTTGAGCATAGTGCTCTAAACTATGGTTAATAAAAAAAACCAGCCTTGTTGCTATCACGATAAACCATGGTTTAGTTGGTGATTCCTCCCATCTCACTCAACTGCCTGTTGTTTTGAAGAGACCCAATGTGCTTAGTGGTTAGAATCCTAGACTAGGACAGGGAGGACACAATTATGCAATTTTTCTGTTATTTATGCGCTGTATTTTAACTTGAATGGCTCATAAGACCATAATAAAGTTTGACTGATATCCTGGCATTGTATTTACTGATCAAATAAAGAAAGACATAAATATAAAAAGAGAACTGACTTACATGTTCATAGCATTGTCAACTCAGCTATTCATTTAAATTACATCTCTCCTCAGACTAAAAAGAAGAAAACTTGTGATATATATACCTGAATAGTAGATCCCTGTATGAATTATATTGGCTTAAAACAGAAGCAGCAAATGTTTCCTTTGTTAAGAGAACCTAAAAACAAATAATGAATTTATTTCAGTTTTTCAGAACCAAATACATTGTCACTGTCCATTATATCAGTTTCAGACATGAGAGAAAGAATTCAGTGAATACCTAAGTGAAGCCTGATGTTTCATTATTCATAATCAAATTGCAGAATGTCCACTGCTAAGTTGCTTGCTCTGTTGTGCGTAGTGAAAGTATTTTGAAAAAATACCAGTTGCTCATATTTTGCATGGTATGAAAAAATTGACTTAAAAAACAAGCAACTGCTGCGTGATCTGTGAAAAGTTTGATTTTTAAAAAATTCTGTTGGTGAGGAATCCCAGTCCTTACTTAGTGAAAACTGACATACGTATTAGTTGAAGAAGTACAAATGATGTTTTGTACCAGATGCGAGATTTGGACTCTGGGTTGAAGGATATGCATTTTCTGGGTTTAATGTAAAGCACATGCAAGGCTGAGTGAGAGCCAGATATCTTATCTTTATCAATGCATTTTTACATATGTGAAGCAGATGAGGGTCCTCTCCTAGATGTCCATTGATTTAGTGCCTGTGATTTGGGGCTGGTTGTAGATTTGCTGCTGTTCTTGCAGGGGTGAAACACTTAAATCTTGCAAGGAAACAGATGTGGGTGAGGGATTTTAATTAGGCTACAACTTCTCAAGATAATCAGATACATCTGGACTCCAGAATAACTTGACCTGGTGGTTCACATATGCAGCAAATTGATCCAAGGGAACGGAGAGTGCCACATTTGTGATGCAGGGGGGAAAAAACGTAAAACGGTGCCTCTTGTTATTGAAAAACAAAAGTACAACGAAAATACATGAATGGATCTCAAGAGTGCTCATCAGAAGAGTCCTGCAGGATCAGGCCAGTGGCCCATCTAGTCCAGCATCCTGTTCTCACAGTGGCTAACCAGGTGCCTGTTGGAAACCTTCAAACAGGGCCAGTGCCTCAGACAGTGAGGTAGCCATTGAGAACCCCATCCTCCATATTTTTGCTTTTAATTATTAGTTATCCCACAGAGGCACCAACTCTACAGGGGTCTTCAGCCCCGCAAAGTCTGTTGGGACGGGGCTGAAGCCCCCCAAACTTGAGGGCCTGGGTCTTACAGCAGCGGGCCTTGCTGGGCCTCGCCATGGCAGTGGGCCTAGTAGGACCTCATGGTGATGTCAGATGTGTGTGACTCCCCCCTCCGCCCACGTTGGGCAGAACTCGGTACTTCTGTTTTCCTGGAATAGCTTTTTTAAAAGTATTACTGAATTTCAAAGGTTTAATTAAGCTCCCTCCTTGCTAACCACGAGTTGTAGCCAAGAACAAACCTTGGCCACAGCTAGTGCTTTCAATTAAGATACGGGCGGATGAACTCTGCCTTAAGGCTCTTCCTGGCAAATAGCCTGCAACATTTGTATTGCAGGGTCATGTGAAACTGTAAATGAAAAACACAATTTGAAGTTTGCCCTGAAGCACTGTCGCCTTCCAGATGTTGCTGGACTTCAGTCCCCAACATCCCTGGCCATTGGGCACACTGGCTGGGGTTAGTGGTAGTTGGAGTCCAGCAACATCTGCAGGAACAGAGGTTCCTCATGCCTGACTTGTTTGTCTGATGGTTAAAAATCAAAAGGCCATCCCTGGCTTAAACAAAAAGGTGCAGCATACAGCAAAGTCCAGTGCTAGTCAGTCCCGCTGTAAAGATTGTGGCTGTGGCAGCCAATGGGCCGTTTGAGCTTGGCACAAGAAGTTCAACTCTTGTTGAACCTCCATTGCCTGCCAGTATGAACCATAGTTAGCTTGTTACAGTCAGTGATGCGAGGTGGAATTTGCCGTGTGTGGTTTATTTTTCCTTGGAAAATTTTCCATTTCATAAATTGATTAGAAACGATGAGCTAATTGTAAATAAATTCCAGGCCAATTTCAAAGCTGTTAACTTTGTTTACTAGATGCAAGTACAGTAATTAGATCGCTTTCTAGGTCATCAGATTATTTTCTGAAAAGTCTCCAGTGGGTACTGAAAAAATTGTCCAATTCAAAGATTTCCAGGAAGGCCACGTCATAGGTTGCAATGTTTTGATAAAGACGGATACGTTTTCCAAAGCATTTTTGACATGAAAGTTCTATACGGTTAGTGATGATGATGAAAGGCTCTCTGTAGCTGTTTCCTTCTTCCTGCCTGAGGACTGTAAACGTGAAGAAGTTGCCTGTTGAATGCCAAGTAACTGGTGTGCTGGGATGTTTAGAATCCCAAAAGATGCAAAGCACAAAAGAAGCTGTATATGGTATAAAATCTCCCCTTTCCCTCCTGCTGTCTTCTAAAAGCTCTTTTTCTAAAAATAACAACAACACCATATTTTGGTGTGATAGAGAGTAAGGTTGCTTACTAACTGTTCTGGTAAAATATTCCTGCTACTAATTTGTGTTTCTTACCCATTGAGATAAACAAGTAAAGCACTCAGAGCCTCCAAATAATGTTGTTCTTTGTTTCATTTATGAATCGCTTACCACAAGGCACCCGGAAGCATACTGAGGTACAATAAAAACATATATGAAACAGGTACATGTATAAAAACAGTTAAAACATCATATAGAACAACTTTTTAAAAAATGATGCCAGAAATATATAAAGACAGACAGATGCCAACAACAACAAGTTTAAAACTGTGACAGCACTTACATAAAAGCAGTAATCCAGTACAAGTACCAAGTGGGATGAATATCTTCATTTAGAAAGTTTGTTGAAAGAGAAACATTGAAAGACAATAGAGATGGTGCCCATTTGATATCTAATAGGTAGTGGGAGAGAGTTTCAAAAGGTCAGTGCTGCTACACTAAAGGCCTGATTCTGGCATTGTGGAGAGCGGCGCTCCAGATAGGATCCTATGTGCAGGATGCCCTCTGCAGAACATAGTGATTGGTCGGGTATATAGAGGATGGTGTTTACCTTGGTTGCATACGATAAAATTCTCCTTAAAGAAAAGGCTCATCAAGCTGATAAGGGGTGCACTAGAAGTTGGGTAGGGGATGGAATCCATCACTTGACTGTCCCTGTAAAGTCTTCTGAAGAGTTTCTTTTGTTGAACAGGTATACTTGCATTGCCACTTTTGCATGCTGGGTTGTTTTTTGTTTTGTTTTTAAATGGAATGATTGTGCTTTGGCTTCACTATCATGTTATGGGCTGAACCAAGACAGAAAACTTGGACTGTAGGCTGGGGCAGTCTCATTGCTGCCCACAAAGTGGTTGGAGCCTTGACTGCTTTGTACTGTTTTGACTGCTTTGTACAGTTTTGTACTGCGTGCTCTTCCTAAGTATTTTCTTTGCACATATCCTTTGCACCTCAAAGCAAAAATTAAGATGTTTATTTTTAGGATGAGTTTGCAGTATGGTTATAGTACATCTGTGATTGCTAGTACAGTATCATTTGATTGCTGGAATCTGTGAAAATGCATTGCTCAGAGCCACTAGACACAACCACTCGAGGTGATCATTGCTAAATTACCACTTAGTATTTCCGCCTCCATAGCTAACGTTCATGAAAAAAATCTCTTGCACAACTAAGCAGACACGAGATGATTGCCATTATAGCATTTGGTTTATGTAAACGAAATGTGTCAATACTTGAATCCTCATGAATTGTTGCCTCATAAGTTTGGGTATATACCCTCTGAACGGGAGCCCAAATGGCAACAATCAATAATTCATTGATGAACTTTTATTTGTTAGTTGCAGTTTTCCAAAGTTGTTTGCTCAGGAACAACAAAGAACTCCTTGGAAAGTTGTTCTTGGAACATCTTTGTCCTTTGTGGGTAACAGAACTTTAGTTATTCTAGTATTACTGGATTTCATAGGTTCTCCGACATTTATTCTGGTGCACCGCCAACATCTGCCAGGAGCACAAGTTTCCAAGCATTTCTCATTTTCAGCTGCCGTCCTTTTTTAAAATGGACCTGAATACCACTTTTCCCTCGCACAATATCTGGCATCTCATTGGATCCCTCACTGCCACTGAGTAAGGAACAACTGGAAAAAAGTGTTTTCCTTTGTATCTCCGAAATAGCATTCCCCAGTGCCACCATATTAATCTGGCAGTGCATGTAGATCAGTTTTTCTCAAATACTTCTTTGCCTCTACAACCATGTTTGCTTTATTTTCTTACCCGTACAAGCATAGTTGTGGAAGTATTATTATAGTTTTTGGCTAAGCTGATTTTCAGAGACTTACAGCTTTATTTTTAAATCCTTTTATTTTTAAATCTGCTCTGTAGGAATCTGATCACTAAAAGTAATCCTACTTGGTATATAAATCTAAGGTTTAGCAGAGCATCTTCGCTGCTGTGGCCTCTTTTGGCACAGAAAAGGCTTTTGAGGGTGTGCTTAGTTATCCAGTGTTCTCTCTGCTGATTAAAGGCAGCCATCAGCAGAACAGGTAGGGAGGCAATTTTTGACAATTTCTTCCCTTTGAAGTCCTCCCCAAAGCTGCTATACCGGCTGTCCAAATTTCTAATGTAGATTTACTCAGCACTTGCATTGATGATTGCAAAAAAAGTGTCCCACTCTTTGTTCCATTGACAGATGCCTTCCAACAAGTGGGGGGGGGGCAGTATTGGATACCACAACATTTCAGTTTATGCTTGTAAAGTTTGGGGTGTAGAGTGGGGGTCATTTTTGCCAGTGCCAAACACTTCAAAAATATTAAACTGAATATGACTTCAGGTGCAGCAACACAATTAAGTTAAAAGCCAGGTGTGGTAACATAATTAAGTTTTAAAAGAACAAACCCTGCCTATAGGCTTACAATTTAAAAGCGACATTTAGGCTTAAATGACATTTAAATTTAGCAGGAAAAGTTGTTGCTAGATTAACTAGGTTAGTTTCCTTGGATACTGCATATAAAAAGAAAGTTGGTACTTTTGGGTTTTGACTGCCGATTTCTCTGTGGTTGAAAAGCATTTTTGGTTTATAT
Organism: Podarcis cretensis; assembly: GCF_951804945.1. NCBI lineage: Eukaryota > Metazoa > Chordata > Lepidosauria > Squamata > Lacertidae > Podarcis > Podarcis cretensis. Next base: position 26,320,425 of record NC_137181.1, read on the forward strand.
TTCTTTTTTTAAAAAAATCACTCATTTTTCAAATATTAAAGTGAATGGAAAATTGCAACACACTCTTTAAACACATCTTTGCAAGCAACATCATGACATCTGGGTATGGTTTCTTCTTCTCCTTTGGCACTATGTATGTTGTGCAATAATAAAATATCCTGCTACTGGTTTCTTCTTCTCCTTTAGCACCATGTATGTTGTGCAATAATAAAATATCCTGCTACTTGACACTAATTTTTGTATTTGGAATATTTTTATTGCTGTTCTGATGGCATTATTCCTTTTGAGGCGCAACTCCACTGGAATAGAAATCTCTACCATCTTTATTTGGATAGCTGTAGACTTGAATCTCAGGAGTAATTTCATTATTGCATCTTTGTGCTGAAAGGTATAGATTCCCATTTGGCCTTGGAACATGCTACCTGGACAAGTACAGGTGGTTAAGGGCACTAGCATGTTACCATTAAACTTCTGATTGTCCCCAAGTAGCAATATCAACCTTCTAACACTGTCAAAGATACAAGGGTCATCATCAGACACACTTCCATTGACTCCTGTTACTCTCACCCCTAGGTTGGGAAATCTTGTACACATGGCATTAGCCACAATCCTTATCCACACTGTCCATTCCTATGATATACTGCATTTTGATGGGTGTTTTTTGCCCCACAACCAAGCTTTAATCTGGATTGGGGAAAAGAATCACCTGGCTGAATTTTAAGCCAGCAATATATATTGAGTAACCAGAAGGGTTTCATTTGTGGCTGTTGGATGAAGATGGCTTGGGGTTTCAACTCTTAATCAAACATTGTTTTTGCATTAAGACATGGTTGTAGCTGGGCTGGCGAGAGGGGGCGATTTTTGTGTATGTTTGTGAATAGACCAGACAATAATAAAATAAAATGTTTGAGAAAATATGAAAGCTATATGATTCAGTGTCCCAAAGTTGATGAAAGAAATTGTATGCCTGCAGAGTCAGTGGAAGACTTCCACCATGATCTAGCAATCTTTTCTAGACTACAGATTCCCCCAATACGCTGCTTCGTTATACATTACAACAGATAGTTCTGTGGCTTGATTCACAGGTCGCTTTAAACCATAGGGAATCTAAATGATCATTTGAAGGCGAGCATGTATTATCCTGGTGCACGGGATTAAAACGGTGTGCGCTTTGCTCCTTCCATGTTCCTGCTGCACTACCGCAAGCAAAGCCATAGTTTGACTTAGCATTATGTAAGAATATGGGCTTGTGTTTGGTTTATCTCCCAGCAGAGCATGAACTGCTTGCCGCTCATGGTTTGTTTGGGGGAAGCAAAGCATGAACTGGGATTCAGGCGTAATGTCAAGCCAAACCGTGGCTTAGCTTGCCACAGGGGCAGCATAGGGGAGCAAAGCACCTTTGGTTTTTAATTCTGTGCACCAGTATATTGTATGCACACCTTTAAACCATAGTTCAGTTTAACTGGGGTTGAAAGTGACATGCAAACAAGGCTTTTGTGTGCATGACATCCCATCATTGAAAATCACTGCAGATACCCTTCTACTTTGTATACTATGAGATCCGCTTGCATTCATATCTGAACACAGATCTTTGGACTGGGGTACTGCATTTTACCTCTTACCAACAAAATATTAAGAGATGAAAGCGTATGGTGGACTTTTCTTTTCTTACTAAGTTGCAATGTTTTCTTGATGTGGGCACCTCTACACATTTTATGTCAGATAAGGCAAAGCAGATGACGCGTTATTAAAAATATGGAAAGAATTTAGAGACGGAGAGTTGGAACATTTTAAAGACAAGATGGAAAAAATAACTCATATGAAAATAATTTAATGTAGTGAATGAGATTGTAAATCACTGACTCCCATTGACCTTCTTTTCATTACTCAAGAACAAAGAAGTATTCGGAGAAGCTGTTAGAAGCTGTCCATATGTGACTGACTGCTTAGAGCATCCATAGTTACTGAGCAGAAAAGGGACATGCTATTCTGCATGCACTTTACATTTCAAAACAATAATTTTGCTTTTCATGATTTTTGACAATTGTTACAGTTTAGGAAATGATGTGGTCTTAGCAAAGAATAGGTCTTTAAAGAGGCAATCTTGGGGGTGGATAAGATCCAAACTGGCTTGGTTTATGTATTCTTTTTAAGAATGAAAAGCAGGGGAGAAGCTTGGAGTCATTCGATATACACGAATGTTTTCATATCATAACTTCAGCTGTTTGTTAAGCATGTGAAAGCGAACATATAAACCTGTACAAACTGCTGTGGACTTTTAAGAGGAAGCTAAAATGTCGGGTAAACAGGAAAGAATGTTTTATCTTGTTTTAGAAAGCTTTTTTTAAAAAGAGTTGTTTTGTTGTGTGTTTAATGCTCTGGACTCCTTTGGAAGGAAAGGCAGGATATAAGTTGAATACAGTGGTGCCCCGCAAGACGAATGCCTCGCAAGACGAAAAACTCGCTAGACGAGTTTTCCGTCTTTTGAGATGCTTCGCAAGACGAATTTCCCTATGGGCTTGCTTCGCAAGACGTTTCGTCTTGCGAGTTCTTGCAAGTTTTTCCCCCTTCCCCCCCCCTTTTTCTAAGCCACTAAACCGCTAATAGCCGCTAAGCCGCTAATAGCCGCTAAACCGCTAATAGCGCTAATCCGCTAAACCGCTAATAGCCGTGCTTTGCAAGACGAAAAAACCGCAAGACGAAGAGACTCGCGGAATGGATTAATTTCGTCTTGCGAGGCATCACTGTAAACAACAACAACAACAACTGTTATGTACTGAAGTTCTCACCCTGGGCCAACAGGGGGATACTGTAGATAGTTTTCACTCAGGTCCACATATGCAAATAAGGGATTGAAAGTGACGTTCAGTGATTGGATATTTACAGAAAATGGTTACTGTTGCGTTCTAGTGGAGCTCTATATAAGCAGGCTGGCTGAACCCTTCACTTCAGTTCTGGCCTTGCCTGTGAATAAACAAGAGCTGTTTGAAGAATCGCTGTGTCGTCTGATATGTTCACCCACAACTTAACAACAACAATAACATGTCCATTTTTTCAGAAGTTCTACTCTGGGTAGGACTAGCATTAATTAGATGCAACTAATCTTGTTCATTTTCTGTCCCGTCCCCGTCCCCCGTCCCCCCGGAATTCATATTTATGCTAGTGGAAAGCTTGAAATCTGACTAGTTTTATTGTATTTTTTTTTTAAAATTGAGTTTCTCTGCATACAGTATAAGCGCCCTGTTTTCCTTGCACAAAGCAACCCATTTCAGCGGACAGTTGGTACTAACAATTTTATGTCAGAATTATTGTTCCCAAAGCAATTGGGTCTATTGCCCAATTCTATTCCTATAGCAAATATAAAGACTTATTCATAACATTCACATATTTGTTTCTGCAGCCTTCCATCTTTAATTGCATTTATTACTCTATTTTACCATATTGCCTGGATTTATTTTGTATAATACATGCAAGCTCTATCATGCTCTGTGGAGTCAGCAAAAATTGCCCAAGAATATTGTAGTATATTTCCAAATGTGTGCTGAGCTACTCTAGCGTGCTTTTAATTAAATGCGTACCATTAGCCAGGGAGAATTTCCATATCGCCTTAATGGTATTAAAACAGCACTTTTGCATGAATTTGCACCCTTATTAAAATTCTTTTTCTTTACAGGAAATTTCTCCTATCTACAAATTTTATACCTGTTTTGATGAGGAGATTCCCCACACCCAGCTCCTGCTAGCAAAAGCGCAAATTCTTTTTTCATGAGATAGGAGCTCACATAATTTGCATCATTCTAGGTACCAGTATAGGGTAGTGCTGTGGGTTAAACCACAGAGCCTAGGACTTGCCGATCAGAAGGTCAGCAGTTCGAATCCCCACGACGGGGTGAGCTCCTGTTGCTCGGTCTCTGCTCCTGCCAACCTAGCAGTTCGAAAGCATGTCAAAGTGCAAGTAGATAAATAGGTACTGCTCCGGTGGGAAGGTAAACGGTGTTTCCGTGCGCTGCTCTGGTTCGCCAGAAGCGGCTTAGTCATGCTGGCCACATGACCTGGAAGCTCCCTCGGCCAATAAAGCAAGATGAGCGCCGCAACCCCAGAGTCAGCCACGACTGGACCTAATGGTCAGGGGTCCCTTTCCCTTTACTTTAGGTACCTTAGGTACCTGTATGGACTTCAGTCCACATGTGGCTTTTCTCCTGCTTTTGGGCTTACCATGGGCATCTACTGTCAGAAGAGGATGATGGAATAGGTGGGCCATTGGCCTATCCAGCAGGATGTTAGAAGCAAAGTGCCTCTGAAATACCACTTTCTGGAGAGCTATTGCCGCCTTCTCCTGCTTTCTTGATTGCAAAATCTTGGCACATTCAGCCGCATGGATGGGCCACTTGAGGTTCTTCTTGATGGTGGCTTCAGATAAAGAACAGAACCAATCTCTCAGCATTAGCTCTTTGAATCAACGAGTTAGGGGGTCTTATTCCCAGCAACTGAAAATAGTGCAGCAAAGCTGAAAGATGCGGAGTGAGCCTGAATATAGTTTCTTTAAAGCCGACATGTGGTAATGGCTCTGGTGCTCTTGAAAAATAAATGCCCAGACGAAGCTGAAAACAAATTTATCTAGTGTCCCCATTCTGTTCTCTCTCTCTTACTCTGTTCCAAAAAAGAAATCAGTACTGACATCTGATGTAATAGCCTGGGTGGAAAAAGAAGACATTCTTTCTGTGTTTGTTGCAAAGATTTCTAACTGAGTGTAGCTCAGGAATACCTGAACAACCAAACCTGAAAAATCTAGTTCTCCTTTTTTATTTTTACACTGGCTGGGACTGTGCTCTCTACCATCATTTAGGCTGTCATTGTTGGCATCATCTGGTCTTGGGAGACAATGGAGGAATGAGCCTTTGAGGGTGAAGCCAAACTGTTGGATAGTTGCAGTGTCAGCTGTGGCTGCAGTGACTTGATATGAGAGACAGATGTTTTGGTGCAGGTGGGGCAGATGAAGGCATCTGGTTGTGCTGCTATAGATGCACCATGGCGGTTCTTTTCTCTGCGCCCCTCCCAGTGGTCATTCCTCCTGTGGTCACTGCACTGCAATGGATGCATGACCTGACTGTCTGCCTCCAGGCAGTGCAGCCATCTATGTAGTGCACGTTATCAGTTACCATCTACTAAATTGAGAGTAGAATTTAATCAGGGGCGGGGAGGTAGTCTTTTTTCTGTCAAGGGCAACATTTTCTTGGGGGTTACCAGTGGTGGGCAGGACCAGAGCCGAAAGTGGGCAAGGCCACCTCTTTTTACACTCTTTCTTTTTTCCCTCTTTCTCCCCCTCTCCCATTCCAGCAGGTGAGGAACTGAATGCTTTTGCCAGAGATCTGAACTGATAACTTGCAGAGGGCTTCCAAAATTAGGCTAAGGTCTACATGAATTTAGGCCGAGGACTGCATATGGCCTTGGAGTTGCCCACCTCTGTCTGAAACAAAAGACACATTTGTTAGGAGGTAAAGACAGAGGTGGGCAACCCCAAGGCCATATGCAGTCCTATGTGGTAATAGTTTTCAGTTTAATTCTGTAACCAGACATGCAACCAAATGTTGGCCCTTCCAAGTTCTAGGAAGCCTCTACGTGTTCTGGCCCTGGGAAGCATAGCCCAATGGCCAGCATGTTCTGAGTTGTCATTCAAAATATTTGGAGGCCACCAGGCTGGCTGCCTACTCTTGATCTAGCTGTTCCTGGGTCACATATGAATGATGGGTATTAGCGTAGTCAGTGAAAACCTGAGATTATTTGGCTAGAGAATTAAATTGAAAACTATTACAACATAGGAAGTTAAATGGAAGATGCAGAGTTGTATTCATAGAGAATCAAAGAGCCATAGAGTTGGAAGGGACCCCGAGGGTCATCTAGTTCATGACTAAATCCTACTCAGAGTAGACCCAGTGAAATAAGTGAACACAATTAAAAATAAATCCATTGATTTCAGTTGGTCTGCTCTGAGTTGAATACGACTCTCTTATCTCTTCCTAGTTCTCCTTTTGCATGGGCTTATAAATCTACCTGGCAGACTGTGAACAGAAATCTATTTAATGTGCATAGGTCAGTCAGTAACAGAAGAAAGGGCGCAAAAACTTTTTTTTTAACTTTGTGAGAAATGTCTGCAGACTGAGGGGAATTTATGTTGGCTTAAGATGAGTCTGGAAATGAGCGTCTATCTGAAGGGTCATGCAATCAGTCCTGTAATTAAAAATAACATTGTCTAGTCTGTGGGTCTATGGTTGTGTAGTGCAGGTTCATGGTTAATTCTTGGGAGAAGGCTCATAAGGATTTTAGGTGAAGAGAAACCTCAGTGTAGGCTTGTCTACCCATGCAAGTACCACCTATTGATAGAAATAAAAGTTATATATTTTTATTTCCTTATAACAGAAACATAGAGTAAAAAATAAAGCACAGAATATCATTTACATCGGGAAAGGACAATGTGTGGGCCTTCAGGTATTTTGGGATCCCAGTTCCCATCAGCCCCAGCCAGCATGGTCAGTCATCAGGGTAGTGGCAGTTGTACTCCAACAACATCTGGAGGACTGCAAGTTCCCCTTCCCCATTTTTACAGCTTCTCGGAACATTTCTCCTTATGAAACAAACTGCAGTGCACACTTCTACCCATCTCTCTATAAAGCTTTATGGTAACATCAAGGGCCAGATGTAATTGTTTCAGAGGGTGTATCTGGCTTGCGGACCACTCATTGGCCAGTGCTTGCAACTTATGTACATTTAACTTGTGTGACTTCAATTTTATGCCCTTGGCTGAAAAACAAACAACAGCAAAAAAAAGGGCAGGCGTCTAGGAAAAAACACACTGGCAATCCCACCCGCCATTGTACTTATCTTGGAAGAGTGTTTGGAGGTGCAGGGAGAGTGTGTAACCCCCGCATAAGTTGAGAGTAGGCAGCCATACTATGTCAGACAAAGGATGACCAAGTGGCTATATTATAAGCGAACATCTGTTCTCCATCACCTACCAGGTTATACAAAATCCAAGGAAGAGGCCAAGTCTTCACTTGTTCAGAACAACAGCATGGATGCAATGGTATTGAGACCATCAGAGTTCATGAACCTCTTACTATTGTGAATTATCTTAAATCTTGTGCTATTGTTCTTGGTCTCCCTTTGAAAATTTCGTTTACTGAGAAGTGTTCAGCTACTAAGCATTTCCACTGAACTGGTAAAAGCTGTCTGACAGAAAAAGAACCTCAAGAACAATATTTTCAAAGGTGAAATGTGCACCTTAAATGTCAAGGTTGGTAATGAAACTCCGGTGTAATACAAATGGTTCTGGTTGCTTCTTTAGATAGCCATTCTGCATTATAATAGTATGGATATTGTTTCTGTAGTGTGTGGCTGTCATGCATGTTTATTTACTCTGATGCTTAGCTTGGTGTTTGAGGAATGCAGTTTCATGGCTTTGTTCTGGATTCTGTTTCTTCCCCCTTTCTGGGTTTAATTAAGACAGAACAATGGCACAGAGTTGCATTAATTCCTCTCATCCCAAAGTGATTTGCTGAGGAAGGAAGCAAACAAAAATCCCATAAGGTATCCATTGAAATGTGTGCGCACTTTTTTTAAAAAGGAGAGAAGCAGGAAGACAAAGGTAGCAATCCTGTTCACACTTTACTAGGGGTATCTTCCACTGCGTTCAATAGGACTTATTGCTGCATAGATAGGGCTACACCGGTAATCTTTTCACATTCCACTAGTTCGTTCTTTTACTTGAAGAAAATGGGAGAGAAAAAGTTTTGTGCGTAAAAATAAATGAATGTAATGATAATGACAGGCAAGTGGTATGATTTGTCACACATGGAAATTATTTCCAGGTAGGGAGGGGGGAAAGACAAAGAGAAAAAAAATGTAGCTAGTGCCTTTCAGCCTGCATAAATGTTTAATGTTGTTGTCTGAGTGATGGTATAAAAGCATTTGGCTCAAGAAGATATGATTGATTATTGTGTCGCTGACTTTAAGCACTCTGGCTTCTCCCTGCCCAAACCAATCCATAGCAGGATATGGATTAAGTGCTTAAGAAATAAAGACTAGCAGTGGCTGGAGGGGCGTAATAATAATATCTCAAACCCTACCACCTAGTGGGGAATTAAGTAATGCCAACAAAGCAGGACTTTTAGCCCCTCTGTCTAGCCTGCTGTAATGATGGATTGGAAGGGGCTCCTTAAGGCAACCTCACCAACATGGTGTTTAGAATTCCAACTTCCACCAGCCTCAGCAAGCACAAATGGTAGGAATTGTAGTCTAAGTACTTGGGAGGCACCGGGCTGATCAAGGCTGACCTAAAACTTCAGGCGCTGCTTTCCGATCACATCCCCGGAAGTCTTTTAGATGCTGGAGTTTGAGAACCTATACGTAAAAAGTGTGATGTCCCTGTGTCCCCAGCTGCATAGCTGTCACAGTCAAGCACCTTGACTTGTTTGCTTGCACAGATTCAGGAAGTGGAGTCACAGTCCAGTATCATATTCTGCTAATATATTTTCTTTGGGTAACAGGAAGTGAGAATGGTGTGTGCAGGAAGCAGTCACATAAACCTGATATCTTACTTGCCGTGTCCAAGGATGTCCCATCACATTTGCGGGGGAAAGTGGGGATTCATCTATTTGTTTTCCCAACAGCCCTGTTCCCCTGTACTCTATGTCAGGGGTAGTCAACCTTTTTATACCTACCGCCCACTAATGCATCTTTCTTGATGGTAAAATTTCCTTACTGCCCACCAGTGCTCGATGGAAGGAGGATTCAACTTGTGCCGTAGAACCCCCTACCGCCCACCTAGAATCCTGAAACCCCCCACTAGTGGGCGGTAGGGACCAGGTTGACAACCCCTGCTCTATGCAACGGGGCAGAATGTCTGCATTGGGGAGGCTGCTCTACTAATGCGGGTTCCCCCATGATCTAGGACAACCCTGCTCCAGTAGGATTCTAGATTGCACAAGGATCCTACATGAGTAGGGAAGCCTCCCTGCTGCAAAAACTCAGCCCAAATGTGTGGAGGGTGATGGGGCAGGGCTGTTGGGAATGTGACTGTGTCCCCACTCTTTCCCATCATGTGTCTGAACTAGGGCTACTGAAACCACGAGGAATTTGGAACTGGGATAGAAGTGCCTTGGAGCAGGCTGGTATTGCCTTCTCTGGATGCAGTTTTTCTTCAGAGTCCCTCAAGGCTGCAGTCCCTTATCTGAAGCTGGGCTTCCGTTTTGGAACAGAGCTGCCTTGAGTAAAGGAAAAGCTTTCTTTGGAAATCTGCTGGCATCTTTCCTGGGTGAGCTGCCGGATCTGGAATTATGCCTTTGGAGAAGTTGCATGCGTTGCCAGAATGAAAATCGTGCCGGCAGCAATAATTGTTTTACTGTGGGCTCTTCTTCCCCACCACTTTCTCTTGCTGGGCAAAAGTAACTTGTCCCCTTGAGGATGACAGGCTTTCCTGCTGCAATTGGGAGAGGTACCAGCTGGAAGTGCATGGCACTTAAGTAGAGGGTGACATCATGACCACCTTCTCTAGAGGAAAAGTCAACATTGGCCTCTGCTTAGCTGCATCTGACAGTTCGTGCAGATAGGTGCACATTTAAGCTTACATACTGTCTGACATGGAGGCTGAAGTTCAATGAAATCAATAATGGCATGATGGTGGAGTGGTTGTTTAACAATGGCTCTTTTACAACTTACTTTATGTATACAATTTAGTCACAGTTGATTATGAAAGGTGATGACACGTCCAGCTGTTCAGTTGTGTCACCAAAATGGGGAGACGGCACCTTCCAGTGTTTACTGTTCAGTTTAGATCTCCTGTAACTCCTTCATCTTGATATTCCAAATGCCATTTTTCAAACATATCCTCACTTGCTCTTAATGCCTGGTTGTAGTGATGTATTATTTAGCTCTGTAAATGCATTAAGTTTTATTAAGCATTCCGCAGTAGGGTGGAGACAGCTGGCTGCCATTTAAAGATGAACCACAAAACAGTATTTGTAAAATAGCTTAATAAAAATATCCAGACCATTCCATACAATCATAATGTAATATCTTGCACACAAAAAATGCCTCTCTGCACTTGAGGTTGCTGGACATCTCTGATTTTCTCTCTCTCCTGCAGGTGCACAAAAAAGACATCTGTATTTGCATAGTAAGCAGACACGCTGAAAAATTATGGTGCTGGCCTGGCTCCCTGGGAATGTGATTTGAATGTTCCTCTTTAAAACTTTCTTGGCGTCTGTGCATACAAACTTAGCAATCATTCCTGCTTTCCATGCTGCCATGGAATGGTCATTTCCATCTTATCTTTAGGATTTGACTGTAGGGGAAATGTGCCTTTTTCAACAGTGGAGTGCACTTATTTGTGCCAAGGTTTGTTCTTAGGATCGTTCTCACTAGGTCACCTGACTTTGGTTTGGTGATCATGAAATTAAGATGGGCAAGATAAGCAGTGAAACAAACCTCAGCAGCTGCCCATTGGAGCTGCATCCCAGCTTCTCCCAAGCTACCTTTGTGTCTTTCTGTATTTGTATCCTGCCTTTCTGATGTTGTGATCTCAAGGTGGCATGCTAAATAAAACAGGTATCTTATTAAAAAAAGCTAAAATTCAATCCTGACAGCAACCTGTCCCCTCCAACTGTAGCACCTCCTTTTCCTATTTCACTCCCCCTTCCTGCTTCACTCTTCGCTTCTTAAATCAACAGGAATATTATTCTGCTTGAATAACTGTTCAACAGGAGCTGCTTGCTCCATGGCTCAGTGGAGCTAGTTTTTTCCACCCCAGTTCCTTGTCCCTTCAAGGAAGTGAAGTAGGCGAAAGCTAGACCACTTGCTGCTTTCAAGATGATATTGTTACAATATCAGGTTGGGTACCTACTTTCTGCTAAGCAATAGCAAGATCCCAGGGGTCTGTGTTCCTTTGGAGAAGTGAGACATGGAGGAGACTGTCATAGCTTTGAGAAATATGATTTATTCACATATTTACACCTTCAGTTTTCATGGAGGGAGTCTGGATCTTACTGCATGGTCATTTCAAGAGGTGCTTGCCTCCCACAGCAGTGCAGCCCTGGAATCCAATGCATCTCTCCCAGCCAGCCTTCAGCCATCCTGCTCAAGATGGATCACAGTCTCTTCCTTTCCCTTCTTCTTCTTCCTAGCACACCTTGCTAAAGACACTCTTTTCATGTCTCTCTTTCCCAGGCTTTCAGATGGGCAATCATCCTCTTTTGTCATGTTAATGCCTCTATCCTAGCTGAGGCCCTGTCTTGGAAATAAAAAAGCTTAGCCTGTACTTTTCCACTGGCCTCCAATCTTCAAAAGTCCAAATAACCAAAATCCTACCATTTATTAATTTCTAGCTTTTAGCCACCCCCAATCTATAACAATATTCTTCCCCCATCATATCTCAGTCTTTTTATTTTGAGGAACTCTGTGCCTGAGCCCTGGCCACCTTGACACTTTTGAAATAGTAGGAACTGCTGGTATAAATGATAAACAAGCTCTTTTGAGCCATGCAATTTCTAGTGCCTGTTGAATTACCATTGCAGTAGAATGGTAATTCTGGAGAGTCTTTTTTTCAGCTAGAGGGCCATATTCCTTCATGGTTAGCTTAGTGGGAGCTGTGTGGCAGTGGTGGTGGACCCAGTAGAAAGGGCCAGAGGCAAAAGTTGGCAGAACAGTGAATGTGGCTTTGTACAATAGGCTACGTTCCAGCCAAGCAGAAGTCAGAATTTTCTGTATACACAGGCACCTCCAGGCAAGCGAGAGACATCGCAATTTGAGGACACATTCCAGCTAGGCAGGACTGGTGAGGGCTGTGCCTTCAGGGGCATGGCCTGGTGGCTGGATAGAGTGTTCACACATGCATAGACTCTCCAATTCTTTGATTCTATGTCTGATTTTATGTTTGGCTAAAGATGGGATGGGCAACATGTGGCTGTCCAGATATTGTTGGTTTCCAACTCACATTAGCCCAGGCAGCATGGCCAGTGTTCAGGGATGATGGAGGTTGGAGTCCAACAGCCTCTAGAGGACCATAGATTTCCCCATCCCTGGGCTAGGGAAACAATGCAATTGTTCATCCATTTTAGATGGCACCTAGGTGATGTGTTTGTCCTTGAATGAAGATTTCACGGCAGGATTAATTGACAGGTATGTAGCTGTGACTTGAGATGCAGCTAGCATATGGTGGAAAAGGTTTGTTTTGATGTACTTTTTGTGTTGATGTATGCTGAGGATTGAATCTTACCTCGTTTGCTAACATAAATTTGTTTTATTCATGTGACTAATCTGATGCACTAAAATAACTAGGCATTTTATTCTGGATGCAGATTTCCACCACATTTAGGGTTGTTGTTTTTTTAAAAAAAATTGCAATATATACACATTTATTGGGGTTTGGGGAGTTTACACCAAATTAGATAGGCGTAGTGTTACATAGTAATTTTTTTTAATGGGCACTGCTAAAGATTTGTTTTTGTTTTTGATTTCATTTCCGCCTTTAATCGTTACAGTTATCAGATCCCCATTACATTCTCATAAATAAAAATTCCATTCTTTGGTTAGCTCTAAAATTGGCAACTGTAGACATTGTGCTTGACAGCTGAAAAGCAGCACAGAGCTGCTGCATCCTTGTGTAGTTTGATTCCCCCACTCCTCCCCTGGTTATAAATAGCACATAGTGCATCAGAACAGGTTTTTTTCCTTCTTTTAAACTATCAATAATTTAGTAGTGTTGAGGGAGATTCCACAAGGATGTAGAACGGAGGATGCATTGCAAAATCTCACTGAAATGGCTGAGGACCTAAAAGTCGTGAATGGCAGTGGGAATGGCAGAAATACCACTTACAGTGGTGGGAAATGCTGGTTTGCAGTGCAACCCTTCAGTGTGTTTACTCAGAAATAAGTCCCATTGGGTTCACTAGGACCTGCCCTATAAAAAAATGTGCTTTAGGACCGCAGCCTTAGTAGGTTTTGGGGTAGCTCAGTGCTTAGAGCAGATGGATTGCATGCAAAGGGTCACCAGTTAAATCCTCAACTTCTCTAGGTAGGACTGGGGAAGACCCCCATCCAAAACTCTGAAGAGCTACTGCCAATAAGATGTTTTCGTCTGCCTGACTATCTGAAGTCACAGGTTTCAAGATTGTTATTTTTAAAAATTTCAATTAATTGTGTCCATTATTTCATTATTATTTATTAAATAGTAAATAAGCTGGGTGTGTTTAGCCTGGAAAAGAGGAGAAGGAGATGGAGAGATGATAGCCATCTTCAGAGATCTAAAGGGCGGTCACATGGAAGCTTATTTTCTGCTGGTACAGAGGGTGGGGCCCGAACCAGTGGGTTCAAGTTACAAGAAAGGAGAATCCGACGAAACATCAGAAATAACTTTCTGACAGTAAGAGCTGTTTGACAGTGGAATGGACTCCTTTGAGAGGCTGTGGACTCTTCTTCATTGGAGGTTTTTAAGCAGAGGTTGGATGGCCATCTGTCATGGATACTTTAGTTGAGATTCCTGCATCGCAGGAGGTTGGAGTAGATGGTCCTGGGTGATTCCATGATCTGCATGCTCCCCATCATCCAAAGATCACAGGGTGGTTCACAACATAAAAATGCAAAATGAGAACACAGAATAAATAATAAAACAAATCAATAAACACACTCCCACAAACACTTCTTAAAAGCCTCCTAATGTTAGAAGAAGAAGAAGAAGAGTTTGGACTTGATATCCCGCCTTTCACTCCCCTTAAGGAGTCTCAAAGCGGCTAACATTCTCCTTTCCCTTCCTCCCCCACAACAAACACTCTGGGAGGTGAGTGGGGCTGAGAGACTTCAAAGAAGCGTGACTGGCCCAAGGTCACCCAGCAGCTGCATGTGGAGGAGCGGAGACGCGAACCCGGTTCCCCAGATTACGAGACTACCGCTCTTAACCACTACACCACACTGTTAATCAGCCAAACGCCTGGTTGAAAGAAAATGCTTTCACCTGGCACCTAAAGATGAAGCATGAGAGTGCATGTACCAGCCAACTTCTTCTACAAGGAAGGACAAGCACTTTAAAAATCCCTCCTCCTTGTTCCAGTAAATTCCCTTTCTGCTATGTTTGCAGAAAGAAAGAGCATTAATGGAGTTACTTAGGAACAAATAGTCTTGTTAGGATATTCTTTGTAGGTCAGCTGACTGTTGGTAAAGGATTCTAGCTTGCACAGTAGGTTCTAGGCCTTTCCTGTAAGTGGATCTGCTGCAAGAGGAATGAAGGAGAGGAAATCCAGCCCTAGTAATGTCACAATACCCTCCACTTGCCAGCAGACCCACTTCTGGGAAGAGACTGGAATTGTACTGAGTAACACAGCAGAAGCCATGTCTCGTCAGCAGTTCCTCTATTTCATAGTCACCCTTCACAAACTGATTCACCAAGGATGTGGTGTGCAAAGGACTGACACAAACTCCTTCTAATAGTGAAGTCATGGTGAGTGCTACCAGTATAGCCAGAAACAGGGCCAGTGAGAAAAAAGAGGGAAAATGTTTGGGGGACAAAAAATACCCCGCTTTTAAAAACTAAGGGGGCTAAAGATCTCCCAAACAACCCACTGAAGACTCAGCATGCTCGGTACCACAGAATGCAGGATACCCTGCAACATTTTGTTGCTGGTGCTTCTTGCGTCTTCCTAGACACGTTCATTTCCAAGGCAGGATGGCAGATTAGATTCCTCAAAAGCAAAGCTGCAGCTGCCCTTTTTGCCAAATTGGTGCTGGGGCAGGATGCAGAGAGCCATGAAACAATGTGGTTATATGAGTTTGATTAACATTGTGGAGGAAGTGAATTTCTTTGTAAAGGGAACACTTTAATTCTGCCACCAGATCTGGAGTTGAACCACGGCTGTTCCTAGAATTTTGTTAACTTTTATGCGGCATCTCCTGGGGGTGGGGAGATATCTTTCCCCAGATATCATAATGGAGGCTGTAGGGTAGGAATAGGGAAGCTGTGCCCCAACACCCAATTTTGTTGCATTCCAGCTCCCATCAGCCCCAGCCAAAATGGCCAAGGGATGATGGAGGTTGTAGTCCAACAACTGGAGAACCATAGGTTCCTTTCCCTTGTTGCTGCTGTGTTGATACACTATAAACAATGTGGCACCAGAAGTTCTGAACCGAAAAGATAACCTGTTTTCTAACCTAAAGTTGCATTGTGCCTGGATTTTTAATGTAAATGTAGTTCTGCAATAGATGCTGCCATTAGCCTTAGTTGTTGCGCATGCTGAATTCTAATCTAGCTTGTTTGTTGTACATAAATGATTGATGGTGGTTTACTCAAGATGCCGTGGTCATGTTCTGGAGTCTGCGGTTGGATAATTAGGATTGGCTCAGTTTCTTCTCTCCCAAGTCTGTGATTAAGCAATTAAGAGGTCTACTGTTTGCCAGGCGTGCTCTGGTCCATGGGGTCACAAAGAGTCGGACACAACTAAACAACAACAACTGTTTGCCAGCTGAATTAGAAGATGAGTTGTGGCTTTCTTGTATAACTTTTTTACGTCCCTTGAATGGGCATTTTATAGTGGTGCTCATGATTTTACTCTTCTGTCAACCACTGCAATATGTATCTTGAAGATTCTGAGCTACCTGGCTTCCTTCACATAATCCAAAGACGTATGAAGAGAGAGGAATAAAGACAGGCAAGGCAACAGAGCCTCAGATTGCTTGGGGAGGAACTGGGGGAGGAGGAGACTTAGGGAGCTGTGGGAAGGCGGGTAACTTCAGTCCTCAGAACTGCAAGTTCCACTGAGAAGAGTTTCTGTCTTCTCTCGGCCTGGCCTCCTGAGCTGTCTTTGTTTCCTTGAACAAAGAATTAACTTCACTGACAACATGTGAGTTTTGCTCATCTGCTCCTGACACCTGCTCCGGATGTATACAGTGGCGCCTTGCTTCTTGAACTTAATCTGTTCCAGGAGTCCGATTGACTCCTGAAACCGTTCGAAAACCAAGGCGCGGCTTCTGATTGGCTGCAGGAGCTTCCTGCACTCAATCAGAAGCCACGTCGTATGTTCGGCTTCCGAAAAACGTTCACAAACCAGAACAGTCCCGGATTTGCAGTGTCCAGGAGCCAATTTGTTCAGGAGCCAAGCCACTGAGCTACAGCTCTTTCCCCCTGATTGCTTGGTAAAAATTGAACCCTATCCTGCCTTCCAGTGTTTTGGCCAAGGAGTGCAAAGTTCCTGGGATGGCTGATAAAGGACTAAGTACTTATTTCTAAATTTCACTATCATACAATTTCATCAATATTTAATGTGCTTAACAGAGCCACCATACAGTATCTTCATCTGGAGTCTGGCTGAGGAGGCGTAAGAGTCAGCATAAATGCTGTTTTTCTGAAGATGAGTGCCATTGGCACGGACATCCTCTTTTGCTCTGGAGGAACTCCTGGTACACTGGTGGAACACCCTGCTTGCATAGATGCATGCAAACACCGCTGGTGGTGTTTTGGGATCAGTAGGACTTGAAATGGGTGTGGCGTTCGTACAGAGCCCCCGATCGTCTCACAGACTATTGACCCGTACACCGCTAATCCGCTGCCGCCAACCAGATCCTCCCCGGTAAAATCACTTCAGTCTCAGTCAGGTTTTCAAATTAATAGAGAAGAGTATATTTTATTTCTGACACAAACAAACTTTTATGGCATTCCAGACGTTGTTGCTCTTTACTTTCTTAGTCTTATTTCCCTCTCTCTATCTCTTCCACCTCCCCTCACTCAAGAACCCACTGCCCTAACTGTCTTCTCTATTTCTAACTGCCTGCCAACTGCTTCTCCCACTGCCTTTCCCAACCAGCCAACCCACTAAAACCAACCAACTACCCACCAACAACTCTAACAAACCTCGGGCTAAGCCTTTTTATACACATGTAGGCTCCGCCTCCAGCTTTCCGATTGGTCTACATTTTAACCCTTTCTTTTCCCCCCTGTACAGACAGGCTCTAAACGAATGGGCAAACACCACAACGGGGTGCTTCAGGGCATCCTTGAATCAGTAGGGTCCAAACGACACCCGCCCCGCCCCGTTTTCATGACACACCCAGAAAAGCTATCCCCAACAGGATTATTCTAGATTTCCATGAAATCTGACTACCTGGCTGTTCTGCATTGATTCCTTTTACGCTGTTCTTGTTTTAACCAAAAATGTTTGCCCGTGAGCCTAAAGTTGGTTTAGAGCTGTTGCACCTTAATATATATGTTGCCTCCTCCTTCACTACCACCACTTTCAAGCTAGCAGGACTTCAGGGTAGTCCTGCTGTCAAGCAACACTATTCCGATTTCAAGGGACATAAAAGAATCATGCTATTTGTCACCATTCAAATGCAAATGATTTCATTGCAAAAGCAAATTCTGTGCTTTTATGCCACAAGGGCAAGTGCCAATTCTTGTGCATTTGCTTAGATTTTTTGTTTGCGCCGTGAAGGTTAATAAAAGCCAGTTATTTCCTTGTAACAAAAGGCTATGGCCTTTAAGTACAGCAAAAATGGCATGTGTGGCATACGATTCGGTTTTGCCATATTAAAACTCCTACTGCTGTTTGCCTTATGTTAGTGGCTTGCATTTTTGTTAGGTCTCCCATAAATCTTTGCAAGATGTTTGCAATATTTATTAAAAACTGGGCTTTTGTCGTTCCATGCTGGGAAACATTAGCCTGCATCTTGTTAAAAACAAATAATGCTCCTATTGAACACAGAAAGCTGCTTTTATACTGATTTCAGACTATTGGCCCATCTAGCTTAGTATTGTCTATATCCAACAGGCAGCCGTTCTCCAGGCTTTCATGCAGGAATATTTCCCAGACCTAGCAGGAGGTGCCAGGAACTGAGCATGGAGCTTTCCGTATTCAAAACATGTGCTCTAGCATTGAGCTACGGCCCTTCCCCACAAATCAGTTCCCACCCCAGTTTGGCGGTGTTTGCAAAGAAGAGCCATAAAACTTTGGCAATGTGTTCTAGAAATACTTTTATTTGATTCATAAAATTCTTCTTTACTCTCAGCAGCGTTAAGAGGATGGTTTCCAAGTGAGGTGGGAGTTCTGCACTCTCTGTTTTGTATCAGTAAACAAGCCGTCAGCGGCACTAAAATAAAGCATTTGCAGGACAATCCTATGCATGCCTCCTGAGGTGTGTAAGTCTTCCTGAATTCAGTGGGGGCCTGCTCCTAAGAAAGTGTGTACAGGATTACAGCTTTAAATTTGTATGGAACGCAAGCCTGTTCTGCTGTTTGGTTTTCATCAACACACCCAGATATTGGCAAAACTAGTTATAGCTAGCCCTCAAATATATTCCTGATGCTCAAGCAAGGTATAAATGCATTCTGGTGCCAGGCAAAACCATTTTTTATACCACCAGACTTTTGAATGATAAATTGCTCTTCCTTAGGTGTGGTCAAATTTTGTTTTGCTTTTTAGATGTATGTGTTGGATATGTCTCTGAACATGACTTATTGTAGATAGAAGTTGGCTTTCCTGGTGGGTTTTCTAAATGAGAATTGTGTCATGAGTCAACTGTATGATGCAGCAGCAAAAAAGCTAATGCTTTCCTAGGCTTAATTAACAGATGTGTAGTGTCTGGTGGATCAAGGGAATTAATAGTGCTGCCTTGGTCAGACCACATCTGGAGTACTGTGTCCATTTCTGGGTGCCATAGTTTAATAGGAATGTTGACAAGCTGGAACATGTGCAGAGGAGGGCAACCAAGTTGATCAAGGGTCCGGAAACCAAGCGATATGATCAGCGGTTGAGAGAGTTGGGTATGTTTAGCCTGGTAAAGAGGAGACTGAGAGGAGATATGATAGGCATCTTCAAATATCTCAAGGGCTGTCATATGGAAGATGGAGCATCGGAGCAAGTTTGTTTTCTCCTGCTCTGTAGGCTAGGACCTGAACTGGTCACTTCAAGTTACATGAAAGGAGATTCCGACTGAACATCAGGAAGAATTTTCTGACAGTAAGAGCTGTTCGACAGTGAAACGGACTCCCTTGGGAGGTTATGGGCTCTCTTTCCTTGGAGGTTTTTAAGCAGAGATTGGGTGGCCATCTGTCATGGATGCTGTAGTTGAGATTCTTGCATTGCAGGACATTGGATGAGATGGCGCTTGGGGTCCCTTCCAACTCTATGTAGACCCATTTGGCCTCTTGACCTAAGGTTCCCCACCTTTTCTCTAATTAAAAAGTTGGTAGAATCATAGAATCATAGAGTTGGAAGAGACCACAAGGGCCATCGAGTCCAACCCCCTGCCAAGCAGGAAAAGGGAAGCTTTTCATTTACACTAGTGTTTTCACCCCCTCTTATCATTAAATCGTTGGATCTTGCAATGCTAAAACGACAGTGGCCAAACAGAGTTTATTGGGCCATATACATTGTGTTTATATTAGTACCACCAAACTTTCAATTTAGCAACTCAGTGGCAGGTAGAATGGAAGGATAGCACTGCATAACATGGAGCTAGTTACTGATGCTACAGACTTAGTTGCCCTTGCTCTGGAATTTCTCAGATATCTGCACTTGTTGCCACCTTTTCTGTATGTATAACTGAGAATTCTATAAGCAGAATCTTTCCTCGGGACAAATAGAAAGATCACTTCAAAATGTGCGGACTTGTCAGAAACAGCTCCTTATTGTGACGAAATCTGTTGGCACTGGCTGGCTAATTACTTTATGGCCCCAATTAGCCCCAGTATAATGTGGTCCGGCACACTTCCCGGCTCTCAAGCTGCGCAGACCCTCCTTCTCTCCGGTTTCGCCTTGCAGAGTAAAAACACAGCGGATCAAAACTGTTGCAGCCTGCTTCAGATCCAGATAAACACACCAAGCACTGTGTGTCCAAATTCATCAGTTCTTTATTGCAGCAAATATTTACAGCTCAGCATTTCTCAGATTCTCCTGGACTGCTAGCATTCATGGCGTCCGTCTCCTTCAGAGACAAAGAGAGAACAACAAGTAGAGCTCCTCCCTCCTTCCACACGTCAGAATGGGAGGCACAACTCAGAACAAAATTAACCCAGTAAGTTCTGAATCCCAACACCCCCTCTTGCCTCCATTCCTGAGGTGATTTGTGGATGTACCTTTGCAGACCTCTGTGAGATCAATCCCTTCCCCAATGCCTTGCGCCCTCTCCTGGCGTTCCTGTCAGGCATCTGTGGAACATCCTCACAACTCTCAGATTCGCACTGTGCGAAACTTACCCACGCACCTGTGGCCTGATACCTCTCAGGTGGAATACCCTTCGTTGTGCGACTGGACCACCTGGGTACAAACTCAGGCACTTCCTCTGACTCACTGTGGTCAGCAGGTGTGTCCCTTGCATCCCGGGATTCCCCCTCTGACTTAACACGTCTTCGAATCCTTGGAATTACCCTCACAGGAGAACTAGGCTCACTCTTGGGCTCTCTTTTTACAACTTGCGGAGATGCCCCATCCTGCTCCTGACTTTGGTCAGTGAGCTGATCGTCATCAGCAGACTCAGCCCCTGGCTCTCCTTCCTCCTCATCAGAACCTTCCTGCTCTGAATCAGAAAGACATTCTGAAAGAATATCGCGTCTGGCAGGAGTCTTTGACTTTTCCTCCTGCTTACAGAACTCAGCGTGTTTACTGATCAGCAGCTTACTCTGATCACCTGACGGGTACGCAAACCTCCATGCACGAGCCGTTGGCTCATACCCACAGAAGATCATTTTCTGGAACTTGGGTTCACCTGGCCCTCGCAAAGCTTCAGGCACTGGCACCGAGGCCGTTAATCCAAACGCACGGAGGAAGTGAACCTGAGGCTTCCTCCCGTGAAGCATGAAAAACGGTGTGTCTCCTACCACTGAATTGTAGGACCGATTCCAGGTGAAGCTCACATATTTAACTGCCTCCATCCAAAACCTCGGAGATAACCCAGAATCTGACAGCATCACCTGTGCAGCCTTAACCAGAGCCTCACTTCTGAGCTCTGCCACCCCCCTCTGTTGAGGAGAAGTCACTGTGTGACTTATCCCTTTCTTGTGAAAGAACTTCTGCAAAGCAGACCCAGTAAACTGTGAACCTCTGTCACTAGCAATTTCCTGCACCTTCGTGGAGAACCTTAGTTCCACCTCCTCAATCCAACGTCTAATCAGCTGTGCTGCATCTTCCTTGGATTTGAGACCATGTGTCCAGGTGTTCTGCGAAAAATCATCCTGCAGCGTCAGCAGAAACCTGGCCCCTCCCAAACTTGGTTCCTTCATGGGACCCAACAGATCTATGTGCACAAGATCAAAAGCTCTTAAAACAAATAAACAGTGTGAACAAATAGTTCATTGATTTCTCCCATACTGCCTCATGAAACGCTCAATCTCCCTATGAAATATGATATTTAACTACTGCTTTAAGTAAAGTGAAAATCCATTGGAGCCATCTTGCTTTCTATACTTACCTGCTAAAATTAGTATGTTTTTATCGGAAAGAATTGTAATTGTTACAGCAATGACAAAAATAATGGGAGTGTACCTGAAACCTAGAGGTTCATATTATTAAATAGTTATACATAGAAACACTGAAATGCTTGAGTTAGAAAAGAAACAAGTCGTTGCTTTGTAGTGTTTGTTTTACTGTATTTTTAATTTTTATTTTTTTAGGTTTGATACATCCGTTAGGGGTTTGGGTTGTCTGCTATCTGCATCTCTTAGGTCACTGGTTTTTAAAACACCAGCAGCACCTTTTCAGCATAGCTACTTTTATGAAAAATGACACATTTCGAATGTAGCTTTGCTGGAGCTAACTGTCAAGCGTTTTTAGTGTGTGTGTAGGAACATTTGAGAAAAAGTATTTGCTTTTTAAACGCCAGTGTTTACATGCTGAGGAAATGTCGTATAACGGAGCACTCCTTGCCTGTCATTTCAGTGATCTGCTGTCTTCAGAATACCTCGAGAGGCACATTGAACACGGCGGAAAGATGGTGGAAGTAAAAGTAAGAACTTGCACCCTGGCATTTTTGTTATGAATATATTTTCATCTTGCTGCATGTGATGCGATTAAGCTGTCTTAACTTGGCTGCAGATGGTGCTGGTGGGGGAACACAGATTGGGAGCCGAGTTATGAAACAACCAAGCCACATTCAGTCTTCCAAAGCAGGGATGGGGACCCAAAGGGGGGAAGGGCTCTTGCCGTTGCACATTCCAGCCCCACAGATGACAGAACTTTCTGCCCATGTATGCTCCTCTCCATCCAGGCAAGCAGGAGGCAGTTCAAAGGCGCATTCCCACCAAGACACATTTGAGGAGAGGGGCTTCATCTCCCAGCATCCCTGCCTATTGGCCTTGCTGGCTGGGGCTGATGGGAGTTGGAGTCCAAGAGGCTGTGAAGGGCCACAGGTTCACTATAACTGGCTTAGAGCAAGACCAGTGAGGCCTGTGGCCAGAGGAAAGTTCCAGACAAAGAGGCCTGGAAAGCTGCTTTCGACCCCCAGGCCCAGGGTTCCTCACCCCAGTTCAAAAGCTTGTTTATATTTGGCTCAGTATTATAAAGCAAGGCACCTGTGTTTTGTAATTCTGTCAGAATTGTGCTTCTGGTGAAGTCGTGGCTGTCAGGACATTGCTGATTGCTGCTATACTCTAAGCAGCCTCCAGGTGGAAGCTGTATTATACACTGGCTTTCCCCACATCTTACACCCTCAGGTAACAGCAATTAACAGCAGGAAGGAAAGCTTTTCCACCCAGTGGTCTGGTCTTTTTTTTTTTTTTTTTGCTTACAAATGAGAAGTGATCTCCATAGAGGCTAGCTCCAGTGAGATTTGTACCTGCCAGATCCTTGGAACTGGGCACAGAGCTGGAGCCAGATCAACATTTGACATTTCTCTCAGTGACTCCTTAGAAAGGTGTGGCTCTTCACTGACAGGGAGGACCAACAAAGGCAGCTCTGTGCTTGGTGGCATTGAGTGTGGGGTCTCCACTGTCACAGGGGTCGAGTACTCTTTTGACAACCTGTTATGCCCTTCTCCAGGATCCAGACCCACAGCCCACTGAGCCCACAGTCCTGTGGGTCAGATTCCTCCTCTCTATATCCTCTGGGACCCTTCCTGGGTTCCTCCAGCTCTCTGATCTATTCCTCATCATCATCTGACCACCCTCTCCACAACTTCTCCTTGTATGTTATGTTGTTGTTTTGTTCAGTTAAGTTACTTCTATACTGCCATAGCATAACATATCAGGATGGTGTACAACAACAAAAACAGGAAACTGAAAACAGTACAGTTTTCATTCTAGCCACCAGTGTTTTTTTTCTTTTTCTTATTTAGCTTCTGTAGAACAAAATAATAATCTGAGGATACCCATTCAGTGCAGTGGCAAAGATCTAGTTCTGCACTCATTCCCATTTCCACGTTGCTAGTTTGCAGGCATTTTTACTGCTTCTTCAGAGTATCTGCGCTTAGTATTATAGATGCCACGGTTCAGAAGAACAATATTATTATCAGACATGGAGCACCTAGGATGGGGCTCAAAGATATTGATTGATTGATTGATTTAATTTATATACCGTCCTTATACCTGGAGGTCTCAGGGCAGTTCACAGAAAAGATCACAGTATATAAAATCATAATAAGAATATTAACCCAATAACACCCCCTCAAAAGAGCCACATTTTAAAAGGGCATAGGACAGGCTTCCTCAACCTCGGCCCTCCAGATGTTTTTGAGACTACAATTCCCATCATCCCTGACCACTAGTCCTGCTAGCTAGGGATCATGGGAGTTGTAGGCCAGAAACATCTGGAGGGCCGAGGCTGAGGAAGCCTGGCATAGGATGTCAATCAGGTCAACCAATGGCCTGGCTAAAAAGGAACGTTTTTGCCTGGCACCTAAAGGTGTATAATGAAGGTGCCAGGCAAACTTCCCTGGGGAGAGCATTCCACAGATGGGGAGCCACTGCAGAGAAGACCCGTTCTCATGTTGCCACCCTCCTCACCTCTCAAGGAGGAGGCACCCAAAGGAGATCCAAGTTGCAGCACAATGCCACATCTTGTGGCTGCACAGCAGTGTGTGGGCTCGCCTCAGCTTTGGCTATTGAGGCTACAGCTTCTGTAGGTTCTGCTTCACCACTTTTACTTTATTGTTGTTGGTGGTGGTGGTATTATTATTATTATTATTGGTAGTAGTACTAGTAGTAGTAGTATACTGCTTAATGCCTAAATAGACTTCTGTGTGGTTTATAAAGAAGATAAACGAGTTGCACAAACCTTAAAATAATTATTATTACATTTATACCCCACCTTTCCTCCAAGGAGCCCCCCTCTCCCCCCATGCTATCCTTACAACTCCCCTTTGAGGTACATTTGGATGGGAGACAGTGACTAGTCCAAGGATCACTCAGTGAGCTTACCCCATGAGTGAGGGTTTGAACCCTCTTCTTCCGGGCCCAACACTCTGACCACTGCCCTATAAAGATTGGTAATTAAAATATGCACACACACAAAATTGCCTTAAACAATGCGGCAATGAAAATAGGAGACTCAGGTCAAGAGACCAAGGCAATGTCTCTTATTAACACAGGTGTGTTAACAACTTACCGTTGACTATAATAGTGGGGGTGGGGAAGAGGGGGGTGGTGAAATTGGCAGAGAGAAAGCCTCCTTTGTGGCAACAGTGAGATGCCAGGATTTAAGAAGTGGCAGTAGCTGAAAGGCGACTGCTCTGGGGGCAAGGGACATAGGGAGCTGCCTTATATTGAGTGACATTTGACTGGCAGCAGCTCTCTGGAGATGATGGGGATTGAACTTGCGACCTTCTGCATACAAAGCAGACCCCGCCCCCAAGCTCTGGGCTTCTTCCACCAAGAAAGGAAGAGTTGGGGCAGCCATGAATGCCAGTTATCCCTCTCCAGCCTTTGGAAAGATGTGTGTTTTAAGTATGGATCCATTCAGTCATACATTTAAAGAGAGTCCCTGTTATGAATACAGCTTATGAAAATCTGATGCTAAGAAAGAACAGGAATGGGCATCTGTTTCTCTCCGTCGGGCATTATACATAAAAGGTGAAAATCTAAACACTTTGGATCACTAGCAAGTCTCTCTCTCTTTTTTTTTACCAAATTAGGTTCTGATTCTTCAAGGCATTCTAATATTAGAATACCTCTTTAGCATAGTTTAAAGACAATGCAGTGCATTTTGGCAGTTTTCGTGGCAGACACGGTATAGGAATGCTCAAGACTTTTAATAATAAATGTGGAGTCATTTGTGGCTATAAAGCCAATGGCAGAGCAATAAAATTTTATAAGGCACGGGGAAATTGGAGGTGCTCTTTCCATGCTGACTCCGTCCCCCTATTATGTGCTGGGGTCACTATGGAGGGACTGTCCTGATAGCAATTTTGGGCTGTTCCTGATGGGAAGAGGGAGGTGGCATATGCGTCAATTTCTCTGCCTGAAATTTAAAGCCCCTTATAGGATTGCAGCTGGTATATTATCCTAACCTGATTAAAGATGAGTCCATTTCTGCCTCAAGCGACACGGCAGGATCAATGAGCATCTCTCAGACTGTGAACCTGATCGCTTAGGGGGAAGCTCAGTCATCTCCAGAACCTCAGTTTATTGGCCGTCATCCAGTCCATTGTCTCATCAGGATGCTGATTAAGGACATCCACTGGCCCTATTCAGGTACTCATTGCCAGGCTTAACTAAGCTGATGAGGAGGGGAGAGGATAGACAAGCATGCTAGCTCTGCCTTCTGTCCCATCACCACCTGTAGGTTTGAGGATGACTTTTGTGTAGTGGGGAAGCCTCCTTGTGGGAGGTCCCACATAAGACCCTCCTCAGGTCCATGGAAACTACTCTGCTCTTGCAGAAAAGTCCCGCTTGAAAATACAGAAAGTGTAGGCACTTTCTTGCATGCTCTCAACTCACCTTATTTGTTTTTTTAAAGCCCATCAATGAATGCCTGATTCCGACTATTTTATTCTTTGATTTTGATTATTTAATAACTGTACCACTTAATATATTAAAAAAGATCTGTACAAAAAACTGAAGCAACGGCAGACAACTTAAATGAAACATTACAAAAATGCATATGAATATCAGTTCAAAATTACTAATATACACACACACACACACACACACACACACATATATATATAGTCCTCACCTGAATTAAACCTGAAGGAAAGAAATTACAATGCAGCTGGTTCTCATTCGGTTTACCACTGTGTGGATTTCCTTATGCTTTCTTGTTACATCTGTCACTGCCGACTAGAGCTATAGCTGCACTCAATTCAAGTAACCCAAGAAATCAGTTTATTCTCTTTCCGTCCATTTCCTCCTTTAGGGAGACAAACACTACAAAAAGTTTTGCGCGTGCCACTAAATTTCTCCTAGGGTTGCCCGGTTAGAATTTCAAAGCTCAAATTTCACTGCTTCACAGTTCTTTTGGCAGTTTGTGTATGGTCAGTTAGGGAGCTTCCAAGCAGTGGCTATTTTGTGGTGGGATTGAGTCGCATTTTGTGCAGAAATCATTTTGTGAAAGTGTGGTTGATTGGAAGGCATTGTGCAGCAAACCCACCTCCCCAGAAGGCTGGACTTACCATATTTTTTGCACCATAACACTCACTTTTTTCCTCCTAAAAAGCAAGGGGAAATGTCTTTGTGTGTTATGGAGGGAATGCCTACGGGTGGCATGCCTACGGATTTTCCTCCTCTAAAAACTACGTGCGTGTTATGGTCGGGTACGTGTTATAGAGCGAAAAATACGGTATTTCAATAAGGAAAGCAGTGGGAAAATGTACTAGGTTGAGACTTGCTTTGATGCAACATCATCTAACCTCCCCGCAGACAAATCAGAGTGAAGGCTCATTAAATAGCCAGTCATCATTCCTTGCTACCTATGAATGCTCTATAAACAGGTGGTCTGAAAGTGCTCTTGCTCCCTGGACCTTTCTCTGTTTTAGAGCCGCTCCCACCATGATTTGCAATGAAGAAGGGGGCTGTTGATCTAACTCAATGCAGCTGCCGTATATTGTGCAATGTGGCCTTTAATTCTACACTTAAAGAGCATTTCTGAATTCAAAAGTTAGGTGGATGTCCCCCTCCTCCTCCTCCTCCTCCTCCAATAATTCTCATTCACTAATTGCTCGTACGTGACAGCCAAAATACACTTTTGCATTGGAAGCTGGCTTTAGGGAGAACCAAATGGAAACTAACAAGAGAGGCTTGGCAGGAAGAAACTAAAAGGAGAGAGAGCACTTAGGACTATTTTGTCAGCAATATGTTGATGGCACACAGCTCTACTTCTTTACATTTGCAGGTGAGGCAGTGGATGTGCTGGATTGTTGTCTTGCCTCAGTCATGGTCCGAGTGAGAGCCAAACTCAATCCAGATAAGACTAGAGCACTGCTAGTGGGGATGATGGGAGTTGTAGTCCAGCAACACTGGGTGGGCCACAGGTTCACCCCTGGCTCCCAGATTTGTATGAGTGCCTCAGAATGGCGGAGGCTTGGAAAACCTTCCTTTGTTTTTGTTGTTGTTGGCCAATCCATGAAAAATCCCAGCAAGGGCACTTTGTGAGACCGAATGAAAGAGCGAGTGAGCAATGTTTGTTTTTGTTTTGAAAATCCGGAGTCTGATCTTGGGTCAAGTGAGCCCAGACTTTCTGCACCATTGTGATGATGCAGTACAACAGAACAGTGGGATTATTGTTTTGCTGTATCTTTTGACTCCATTTTTAGATGAAGGCTTCTTCCAAAAATAAGTCAGCCACAACACAAGAGTATAAAAACAAAACTACAAAGGATTGTTCGATGCATTTCAATAACCTGCTTAAAAAAACCAGTTATGGGAAAGACGACAAAAATAAGTTATGTAAGGGGCACATTGTTTTTGCACCATTTTTAAACAATCCAGTTGTTTGGGCTGCCAGGTATAGAATTTGTAAACCGAATCACATATGTATGCAGCAAGGTGCCTATTTCAGTTCTTGTGTATTAAAGAGCTGCTAGCTTCACCCATTTATTCTCCCTTGCAAATGGCTCATCCATGCTTTGTTTAACTGTATTTTCCCCATGCAGCTTCTTAGATTGGAGATAAAGGTTGAAGGAAAATAATTTTTTTTGAGTGGGGCGTTGCAGGGGCAATCAGCAGATGTCCAGTCTTTCCCCCACAAATCCCTCTCCCCTGCAGTCATATCACTTGAGGAAACATGGGTTTAGGAACACACATTTGCTAAGACAACCAGTAATTCTGCCCAGGGTCACAAGCCCAATTCACACTGCAACATAATTTGGCATGTAGGCAAATGAGCAGCAGTTGCTTTTGCCGTGGAAGAGATGACATCACTGTTCAATTGCATTCATATGAGACAAGGTGAGATCAAGAAAACACGCCTTTGGGTTGTTGTGCAGCTGCGGGAATGGTAACAAGCAGTTTTTGCAGGCTCTAAGATTTATTTTAGCACCAGCAATTGAGATGCATGCAAGGATACTGAAAAGCTGCATCTTCAGAATATCAGATTTCCTTGTTGACTGGCAAACCTGCTCTCACGCTAAGCTGTCAGGACTGAAACCAGTGGCACTGGCTGTGGTTTAGGTGGGAAGAGGTACTAGAGAAACAGAAGCCCCCTCCACCCCCTCTACCCCTCCATGAGTCTGTCATATATCATTGTTCTTTCCTTTAGGCAATCTGGGATTCTTCCAGACTCCCAACATACAGTTGCAGCGGATCACTGTGTCCTTTTATCTCTCTTTGATTATCATTCTGTCATTGGGATTGCCACCGAGATAAAAGGGCTGCCGGTCTGAATAATCTGCACCAGTCCCCTTTCCTGTTAAGTATCCAAATCTGTTCCCTGCTGTTTCTTAAAAACAACACACTCACTCCGCCCCCGCCCCCCTTAGACATTCTGTTCATCCATCTATCGGAAACAAGATCCAAACGCAACAGCCTTGGCTAATGGTTCTGACTGTATTCAAACAATGTACTAAATGGCAGGAATTGCCACTTTGGTGCCAGATGTGACAAAATACTTATGCAAAAAAAGTACCTTTTTGACATACTCATAGGTAGACAGTCATCTTTGATGGTTAACAGGCTTGTGCGTATTGTGTGCATATCTTCTGGGGTGCTGCAATGGGGGCATATATAGTGTGAAAGGTGCAACAAAATTCATATGCATGTAATTTCCAGAGTTGGAGAATTACTTGTAGGTTGCGCATTTGCTGCCCGGGGTTCCTTTGGAGGAAGGTGCAAGGGAATACCTCGAATAATTAATAAATATTTCCTTGCATTGGGGTGTAGCTTGTGGAGGAATTCAGTCATGTGTGAATTGTCTCCCAAGAAATGCAAGTGTCCTCTTTGGCCATAGCCAAGTGGTAGAAAGTGTACTTTGCATGTAGAATCTCTGCCATCACCAGATACGATGGGGGAAGACTCATGTCTGAAACCCTTGCAGGGCGGCTGCCAATCCGGGTAGGTAATGCTGACATAGATGGGCTGATGTCCTCGCTCAATGTTCATGGCAGCTTCCTGTTCCTTTTCCCTAAGCCTAGATGGATGCACTATGGTAGAAGATGGTTTGCTGAGAACTCCTTGGCTTGTTCTTGCAACACATTCTTAGCTGCTTACATAATTTTTACCCTTGCCGTTCTGCTTCCCAGTCACCTTGAATCTGAGAAGATTCCTAGACTATGAATAGGTTGTGATACATCAACAGCTCCTGTAGGCGATGTTGTAAAATGCATTCTCCTCCGTAGATGTGAGGAACTAAACTAGCTGTCCTCTATAGTACTTTCAAAATGTGTGTTTATAGACAATGCCTTATTAATATCTACTTCATGAAAAGGGTGTAAAAAGCAGCAGGCACTGTCAGTGTCAGAGCTGTACTTCATGTTTAGGTGTAAAGGATCAGAAACCCGAATGGCTTGGTCTTCCCTGTTTTCATTATTCCTCTTTTGCCCAATCATGGTAGCATCAAGGTTTACTGCTTAACTATTACGGGCAGTGTGCATTTAACTTGTTCCATCTGTGCCAGGTTTCCTGCTTGCACAGTGGGATGGGCACACCTGCCATGTGCCCCTAAATCTGTTTGGGGTTGCCTCTCAAGCCTCCAGAGCAGATTTGGGAGGGTGTAGGGTGTATGCAGGGGAAGAAAGTTCTGTTGCACAAGCAGAAATCCTTGAAGTGGCAGAATGAGTTGTTTGGATACCACCCATTGTCATCATTATTGATTATTAATATATCAAAATTAATATGTATAAACTAATACACACACCTATGTCTATAGCATCATCAGGAGGCATAGTGCTTTACAGAATTCAAGAGGCTAGGTCCCTGCCCCGAGGAGCTTACAAGATAAAATTTCTCATTACGGAAGCAACAAAGGAAAGGAAGACAGGGGATAAACAGGAGAAGCAGGATGCATTCGTTGCTGTGGTATGTGCCATCTTAGGTTCCTCAGCCTTTAGTACCACCTCAAAAAATATTCCAAAAGGCACCAAATTCTGCCAAAAAACTGCCAGATTCCACCACAATTGCCCCCTCCAAACCTCTTTTCTCAAACTCCAACTCTCCACAGCCCTCAAAGGTCGGTGCAAAGACTCCTGGGATTATTAGCCTTTTCTCCCACTGTTTACGTGCCATTTTTGCATTTTGCGTGCTCTAAGGCCTTTTTCGTCAGTTCCTTTCTTCAGTCAAATATTTGCTCCTGCAGAACTTTTTAAGGGAACGGGCACATTTTCCTTCTTCTTCACACTGACGTTCCATTGAGGAATGCAGAGTCTTGTTATTTGCAAGAAGATACTGTGCAACAAGAAAAGAGCAGAAATGCTTCCTTTATGTAGGTCAGTGATATTCACTACAAAGTTGCCAGGGGCCTCTTTTAAATCTAGGAGATATGTTCGTGGAGGGGCTTAATAAAATGCAGTTTGTAATGCTAAAGCTAAATCGTGATTCCTTTAAATGCTAAGGAAAGGAAATTACTTCAGATTTTGTGCCCTCAAGCCCAAGTGCACATGTTTGTAACATTCCTCACAAAGGGAGCTGCTGCCTTGCCGCTGCCTATCAATTGCTTATCCCCTCTTCAGGCCTTGGAATTCCCATTCCAGGGAGTCCTGCCTGGCCCCTTCTCTGTTGCCCTTCTGTTGACAGGTGAGAAGGCTTCACTGTTTTGGCAGCTTTTTGTCCTGCTGTGTTTTTACTTAGTGTTGCTATACAGTGGATTTGCTTTTTCATGATTGTCTTCATACTGGATTGATTAGTTACATAGGCTCATGTGGAGAGATTAGCATATACATATGGTGATAAGTGTGTATGTACAGAAAGCCACAAAGACCACCTATGGGCCAATAAATTGTGGCATATACCCCCTACGCTCAACCGTTGGTACCACACTTCTAAAAACTAAAGAAGCTATTGCACTGCTCTGGAAAGAACATTACCAGCATCTCCTTAACCGCAACCTCCCCATAGCTGCTGAGGTCTTCTCACAAATTCCGCAAAAACAAATTAGAGATGAGCTTGCAATATCTCCAAATTTGGGAGAGTTGTGTACAGCTATTAACCAAATGAAAAACAACAAAGCCAGAGGACCTGTCAAAGTCTTCAAAGTGGGCAGAATTGAATTTAGACAACAACTTCATAAGCTCATCGAAAAAAATATAGGAGAGAGAGGAGATCCCAGCAGACTTTAGGGATGCCAAAATTAGCACCTTTAAATAATAAAAAAAGATGACAGAACGGATTGCTATCTTTATTAGCTGTGGCCAGCAAAATTCTTGCAAGGATCTTAGCAAACCGTCTTCTAACTGTATCCGAGGCTACTCTTCCTGAATCCTTAAATGGTTTTCAACCTTATAGGGAGACAGCGTACATGATTTTCACTGCTCGACAGCTTCAGGAAAAATGCAGGGAGCAAAACCAACCCCTGTATATGGCGTTTCTTGACCTAAGGCCTTTGACACTGTAAATCGTAATGCCCTGTGGACTGCCCAACAAGCAGGGAGTTCCAGAGAGTTGGTGCTGCCGCGCTAAGGAACTGATTTCTTTCAATTGCAGAATGAGTGTTATGTGGCACAAGCTCAGGAACTCAGGATTACAAACCTGAAGGAAACCTGTGCCACAACAACAACATAAGAAATTAGGGAAAGGAAGCTGGCAAGAAGGGTAGAAAGCTGTTAACAACAGCAGGAGGTATGCTACTCCCAAGGCCATCTGGTGAATACCACTCATTCAGGACATTCTCTGTGGTCTACAGCAATCACTAAAAATAGCTTGTCTTGCTCACCTAATTTCTAGAGCCACTGACCCAGTTCATAACTCAGTGACTTTTAAACATTTCTATAATGCAGCTGAAATATCCATTTTAAGTGGGACAAACACACACACACACACACACAGACACGAGGAATGCTGTGCTCTTTGAAACACTAGTCCATCTTTTCCATTTCTCTAGAAAGTTTCATTTTTATTATTGGCATACATTCTTGAAAAGCTGCAATTGCAGACGGTTTCCAGCATCGGATCTCAGATGCAGGATGGGCTTAGGTTTAGCTGTAGGCCTTGAGCCTGGCTCTCAAATAGCACATTGATGCAGTCAAGCAAAGAGGACTCATTAATAAAAAAAGAAGTGAGTGTGCACCCTCTATAATATAGTACAGTGGTGCCTCGCAAGACGAACGCCTCGCAAAACGAAAAACTCGCAAGACGAAAGAGTTTTCCGTTTTTGAGTCGTTCCGCAAGACGAATTTCCCTATGGGTTTGCTTCGCAAGAAGAAAGCCCATAGGGAAATCTCCGGGGACCTCTTTTAAAGGCTTCGCTGCCGACCCCCAGCATTTTAAAAGCCCCCGGGACAGCGGAGGTCTTCTGAAGGCAGGCGGTGGGCGAAAGTCTTTGCTCCCCCCCGCCTGCCTTCAAAAGCCGTCCGAGATAGCAGGGAAGCGTGCTATCCCGGACCGCTTTTAAAATGCTGGCCGTCGGGAGCAAAGACTTTCGCCCACCGCCTGCCTTCCTGGACCTCTTCTGAAGGCCGGCGGGGGGCAAAAGTCTTTGCTCCCCCTCGCCTGACTTCCCAGGATAGTGGAGAAGCGCAGCGCGTTTCTCCGCTATCCCGGACGGCTTTTGAAGGCAGGTGGGGGGGGAGCAAAGACTTTCGCCCACCGCCTGCCTTTAGAAGACCTCCGCTGTCCCGGGGGCTTTTAAAATGCTGGGGGTCGGCAGCGAAGGGTTTGCTGCCGCCCGCCAGCATTTTAAGATCGCCCCGGGACAGCGGAGAAGTCTCCGCTGTCCCGGGGGCTTTTAAAATGAAGGCTTCGCTGCCGCCCGCCAGCATTTTAAGATCGCTCCGGGACAGCGGAGAAGTCTCCGCTGTCCCGGGGGCTTTTAAAATGCTGGCGGTCGGCAGCAAAGCCCTCCTGTCCCCGGAGCTTGCGGGGCAGGAGGTGGGGAGAAGGGCTTTTCTTCCCTCCGCCAGCCTTCAGAACAGCCTTCTGAAGGCTGGCGGTGGGAAGAAAAGCCCTTGTCCCCCCCCCCCAGCCTTCAGAAGAGGTCGGGGGACAGACTGTCCCCGGACCTGGTCTGAAGGCGGTTTCCATAGGAACGCATTGATTGATTTTCAATGCATTCCTATGGGAAACCGTGCTTCGCAAGACGAAAAACTCGCAAGAAGAAAAAACTTGCGGAACGAATTAATTTCGTCTTGCGAGGCACCACTGTAGTTGCTGTTCCCGGTTTGAAAGTGCTACTCGTAATAGACCAGAAGTTTCAGCAGAGCAGGTGGCAGGTGAATTCCTTGGTCAGAACTACACATTACATTTGAGCGCCTAAAACAATTGGGCCTCTTTTGGAGGAAATGATTCGGAGGGTGGGAATGGCCGTAGCTCGGTGGCAGAAAACCCTGGCTTTCAACCCTGGCCATCTCCCAGGCTGCCAACCTTTGCAGAACAGGGATGGACCATATGTGGTCCTCCCGAACTTGTTAAGACTCACATCAGCCCCAGACAGCATGGTTAATACCCATGGTTGGGCAGGGGGTGTTATTCGAAAAGTTCTAAAGTCTTCCATAAAGGTCAAGATTGCTGTTCTGGACAGTGGCCTTAAAATAATGAACCGACAGCTCAAAACGAAACACAACACTCAGCCCTGGGAAAGAGGCAAGAAGGGAGGTCAAGCCACTTCACACTTCGAGCCTCAGGGCATGGGAAGATGCAGCATGTGCTCTGCTGCTCACTGACATCTGGCCAAGGAGACGTGGCAGCATCTGCTAGGAAAGCGGCCTCTTAATTGCTTCCCTGTAAAGATGAAGGAACTGGCTTTGAATGTCACCTAAGAGAGGACAGATAGGCAAGAAAGCTGGGGACCATTTTTCTGTGCCCTTTTAGACCGGTAGGAGTCAGAATCATATAACTATAGAGTTGGAAGGGACGCCAGGGTTCATCTAGTCCAACTCCGCTGCAATGCAGGAATGTCAACTAAAGCATTCATGACAGATGGCCATTTTATATAAGTTGGAAGCTGTTCAGAGCTTGCTCCATCCTCCATGAGGCAGCCCTTTAGATATTTGAAGATGGCTAGTATATCTCCTCTCCGTCTCCTCAGTTCCAGGCTAAACTTGCCCAATTCCTTCAACTGTTCCTCATAAGTTTCCATACCCTTGATCATCTCAGTGGTCCAGAGTCAGATTCATGCTTTTGCTCCCACAGTGGCATAAGGCACATGCCTAGGAGACAGGCCAAAAAGGGCAGAACTACATGATCAATTGCATGTATGAAAACCCGGGGAGTTTCTTCTACAAAAGAAGGAAGCCTTGGCATAGGTCTTACTTAGAACAAAGACTCTCTCTCTCTCTCTCTCTCTCTCTCTCTCTCTCTCTCTCTCTGTGTGTGTGTGTGTGTGTGTCTTAGTCCTTTCCCCAAGCCACTTCAACCCTCTCCACCCCCACAGGAGTTTGGAAAAAGATTTACACTTTAAGAACGCTGTAGAAAGAAATGCATTAGGCAGGGAGCTGTAAGAGAAAGGTTGTGGGCAGTTTTCTTGCACACATACAAAGAAACACACTCTGCTGCCTCATATAGAGTCAGACCATTGGTCCACCCCAACATTTTCTACGCCAAGTTGGGGAAGGGACACCAGTGGTCTTCCTGACGATGTTGGACTATGTCTTCCATCATCCTTGACTATTGGCTGGGGCTGATGGGAGTTGGATTCTGGAGGGCACCATCTTCCCCGCCCCGGCCCTAACGTATCTCAGTGCTGAAGCTTCTTTTTATACCAGCATTTTGCTGATGGGTTGTGTTTTCTTTCTTTCTTTCTTATTTTATTTTATTTTATTTTATTTATGATTTTCAATTTTATACATTTTGATAATTTTACAATCAATTTAATATTTCAGAACTCGACTTCCTCCTCTTTCTGCGGATCCTTAAATTTAATTTTTATATTTTCTGCATATTCCAAATTAACTTAATTTACTCATTTATTCATCTGCTTTAAATATATATACTTATAAAACTCTTATAATCCTGCCATTGTTCTTCTCTGTTTACAGCTTATTTGTAAATATTCAATAAACCATTTCCATTCTTTTATAAAAAGTTTATCTTGATTTTTTATTTTGCCATTTCTGCATATTCCATAAGTTTTTGTATTCATTCTTCTTTCGCTGGGACGACTTCTTCTTTCCATTTTTGGGCAAGTAACATTCTTGCCGCTTGCAACATTCTTGTTGCATATATGAATAAATTTCTATACATTTTGGGTAGCTTTGTCCCCATAATTCCCAAAAGAAAAGCTTCTGGTTTTCATTACAAACATTGTTTTAAACATATTTTTCAGTTCATTATATATCATTTCCCAGTAACTTTAACCTTACTACAAGACCACCACATATGATAAAAATAACCTTCTTTCTCTTTACATTTCCAACACTTGTTTGATTTTGATTTCATACCATACTTAACAATTGTTTTTTCCTCAAGTGCCACAGTTGTGTTTGTGGCCAAGCACCATTTTGTGTTTGCTTCCTCTTCCTCACATGCCATACACACCCACCAACACCCATTGGCTCAGCAAAGAACATACCTAAAACTTGGAAGCAATGTACTATCTTGCTGTTGACTTAATCTTGTGGACGCTTCAGTAATTGGTAATTAGATTTAGCTACATGCTGAGGGTAGTGATTTTCTAAACCCAGTGACCTTGGAATGGCTGCCTGCTGAAGAAAAGGTTAATCATCAGTTGGCATTTTGCAAATAATTCAGAACTCATTAGCTTGACCAAGGAAAGGCAATACTGTGACTAACAAATAATGTCACTGATTTTGTCTCCTCTACCCTCGGGCTAGCAAGTGGTTGAAGGATGTCTAAATGGGAACTGAGCGGAGTGACATTTTATTGCTACCTGGGAGTGCTGTGTTTAGTTCAGTGGCTGGGAGCCAGCTTCTCCAAGTTACTTGTTTGCTGGAATTTGAGATACGCAGAAGGAGGCAGGAGGTGATTTCAGACATACATCATTTTATTTGCAAGCTGTCTTTCCATAGTTAAAACCATGCTAAAGGAAGCCTACCAACATGGGAAAAACCCCCACGTAATTACTAATATAACAAGAACAGTAAACAGTAAATAAAACACATTGAGGGCTACACAACCAAATCAAACAATTTCCACATTAAATCACAACAAGATCTAAAAATAAAGATACAAAAAATAATAATCTCAATAAGAACAATGCCCCCTAAACAATTTACCAACCCAAAAGTCTCTACAGCATCCTCAGCTTTTGTAGCTGGAGTCAGTCAGGGCTCCACCCTCCCAAGGCAGGGAGCAGGTCTTCCAGGACTCGCAGCC
This sequence comes from Podarcis cretensis, assembly GCF_951804945.1. NCBI lineage: Eukaryota > Metazoa > Chordata > Lepidosauria > Squamata > Lacertidae > Podarcis > Podarcis cretensis. Next base: position 26,357,242 of record NC_137181.1, read on the forward strand.
AAGAACGTTTCAGACTTGAGTCATATTCAAAGTTGACCCATTGAAACAAATGTGATTAAGTTATTATTGACTAACTTGTTCTTTGATTTTAATGGGTTTACTCTGAGTTAGGTTGTATACACACTCCTGCTTACCCTGCACCAGTGCACTCCCGCTACATAACATTGACCACAATCCGTGTCTGTTCTGTACTGGTCCTGTTGTTTCTTAACGAAGTGCTCCGTTTTGATGCTTTAAATGATAACATCTTGGAGGACTCGGGCCTCAAGGAGATTAGACTGGCCTCGACCAGGGCCAAGGCCTTTTCGGCTGTGGCCCCGGCCTGGTGGAATGCTCTGTCACAAGAGACCAGGATCCTGTGGGATCTGACATCTTTCTGCAGGGCCTGCAAGACAGAGCTGTTCCGACAGGCCTTTGGCCGGGGTCCAGTCTGACTCCCCCTCTCTCCTTATAAGAACTTGCATGAAAATGGCCTCCCAGCTTTGCTCACAGGCTCATATAAGATCAGTATAAACTGTTAGGCCTGGTGAGCATTTAAGGTCCCCATCCCTAATTTGCGGGTTGCCATCTGATTGGATTTCACTTTGAGTCTGATTTGATTTTAGGATGTATTTTAATTGATCGCTTGATTTTATGGTAATATGTTAGCACTCTGAGCCCTGTTTTGGCTGGGGAGGGCAGGGTATAAATAATAATAATAATTATTATTATTATTATTATTTCCCCTCCCAAACCAGTTTCGATCCAAACAGAAAAAGAACCACCAAGCTGCGTTTTAAGCTGGTAATGCACACACTGACCTAGTCTGATATTTTATAGTATAAAACGCATTTTATTAATTTTTGCTATATTCCTTCACCCACTGTTGCAAACAGTGGATTGGTCATATATACCAATGTTTATAGCAGATTGAAATTAGTTTACTGCAGATGAGTTTAAAAATGGGATGCGTCACGCTACAACACCACCCACCCACTCACCCGCCGCTAGACCTGAGACTGTTGCATGGGGAGAAATGAACATGCTTTGAGTTAATTACAATCGTGCATATAAGAAAATATTAGAGGGATGGTCCAAAGGATTCCTGGAAAAGGGGAGCTTCTAGAAGGCAGTTCAGGAATAAACGACTGCCAAGAGGAAATGGGCAGCAGCACCAAGCGAGGGAAGGCCAATCTATTTATCGGTAACCCGCGTAAACATGGTTATATGCATAAGTTGGTGTGTGAGTTTGTGCCTATATTACTTTTCCGAATCTCCTGTTAGTTACGTTTATTGCTGATAAGTAATAAGCAATTTTTGTCTTGTAGTACTGGTTCCAACACTGGCCAGCTGTTCTAGTTATATTCTACCAATGTTCTTCATAGAGTAATATGCATGTGTGTGTGTGTGTGTATATATATATATATATATATATATATATATATATATATATATCTCACAGGCTGAACGTCCAGATTTTGGTGGATGTAGACAATCCGAGATCCACATTCAGCCAACCTTGGATGTTCACTCTGATTGTAATACGTATAAAGTCAGAGTGAATCATGAGAGAATGTTGATGTTCAAAGCTCTTTGGTTATTTACATGGCACTCAGGTTCACCCCTTGCACCAGCAAGAGTAATGAAACCTAGTTGACCTACTGTATCAGCAAAGGTAGGAATAGGTATGACTACCCTGCTCTCATTTACTTCTACCTGGCTGACTTGTGTTGTTTTGAGAAACACTGCTCTCTCTCTCTCTCTCTCTCTCTCTCTCTCTCTCTCTCTCTGTGTGTGTGTGTGTATAGTGTCGTGAACTCAAAAGTCTCTGTTTCTAATTGCAGGGCGGGGAGCACTGTTATTACCAAGGTCACATCCGAGGGAATTCAGAATCGTTTGTTGCTCTGTCAACCTGTCATGGACTTCAGTAAGTTTGTCTAAGTTGTTGTATGCAAATAGCTAACTTGGGGGGGGGGGGAAGGTGGGCGAACTTTTTAGCACAGGCTCTGTAGAGCCTGGCAGCCCCAGACCCAAATTAGCATCAGTGGCAACACTGTCTGCAGCAGTGACAAGGGTGCTGAAGAAAGTGCTTCTTTCTCCTCTTGCACGTTGCCATTGATTGCAGGTCAGAGGGCTCCAGGAGTGGCGGGCATCTCCAGTGTTTACTGAGCTGTCCTGGCAAATATTGGAGCAAACTGGAGCACTCCTTCCAGCTTCTGGAGAGCTCCAACCTACTACCGGTGCTGATGGTGGTGTGCCAGAGGGAGGAGAGGACCCGAGAGAGAGAGAGAGAGAGTGTGTGAGTGAGTGTTGGGTGGTGCATTTTACCGCAGTTCATAGTGCTTGGTTGAGTGAAGAGCTCCTCTGCCCAGACCGGTGCTGCAATGGTAGAGGACTTCACTACCCCAGGGTAAGCAATACTGAGCTAAATAGACCAATTATATGACTCAGTATAAGGCAGCTTCTGATGCAAACATGTCCATCATTCTATTCATCCTACTACTTGTTTGTTGTTGTTGTTTTTAAATGGGCCAAATTGGAAATACTTGTAGTTTTGGAAGCAACTCACATTTATCTTGATTGCTGAATGAGCCGTTTTGCGCTCAGTCCATGCTGCATTAGCTGTGTTAGATACCAGCTCAACAACCAGCTTGTGATAAATACTGTGTTTACTCAAATCTAACGTTAGTGCACCTTTTCTGGCCAAATGACTTTGTGAAAATCAAGGTGCGCATTAGATCCAATGGCACATTTGCATTCACCAGCAGATACCCTTTTTTGTTTCAAGGTTCTGAAAATTGAGGTGCACATTAGATTCGATGGCACATTGGACTCGAGAAAATATGGTAGATACCTATAGCCAAGTAGGTGTCTTAAAGAGGATTAGACAAATATATGGCGGAAAAACCCAACTGGTGGCTACTAAAAACTGTTTCGAGGTTTTCTGCTGTAGTCAAGTGGGGTGTGTGTGTGTGTGTGTGTGTGTATGTGAGAAATAAATAAAAGATATAAATACTAATCAGGAAGGCTAGACGGAGCCACAGCTTTATCAGCCCCAGCTAGAACGGCAAGTCTTCAGAGTCGAGAAACAGCTGAAGGCCACCAGATCGATCACCCCTGGTATAGTGGCTCAGAGACTGCACTTTGAACCTGTTCAGCTCTTGCCTGAGCCATGAACTCACAAAGTGGGCTTAGGCAAGCCACTGCCTCAAAGCCTTCACCCCCTCCAACCGCCGTCCCTCTGTAGTATTGTGGGGGGGGGGAGCACTGGCTTCCCTCACAGGTTACCTGTGGAGATTACTGAGATAGTGTATTCAACACATTTGAAACGTTCCAGGCGCAGTGTCCTTATTGGTCTGTTTCTCTATATTTGATCTACATATGGTACAACATCAGGCCTGAGGGATCATCCTGTGGTAAGAGATTGCTTCTAAGGTCATGATGAGGCTATAAATAGAAAGCTCTTACCTCACGATTCTTTGTCATCATCCAATTTCCCTGAAAGGCCTGCACTTACCTTATGGGATCTTCATTGATTTATTGCTCAGTACTTTTGGTATCACTTTTCAAAATATACTTTAAAAATTATTATATGTGTATTTGCAAGACTGAACTTTTTTTTTTTTTTTTAGTTTGTCAACCCTCCCCCAACCCTGAGTAATAAAAATATGTGGCTTCTTCTGTTTTCTTTTGCAATAATCAGGACTTGAGAGTGGGCCACGTTACGTGCTGAGCTCAGGTTACATGCTGAACATCAGCCTAAAAATAGTATCTTTTTAATGCAGTCTGCAGGGTTTGGCTGCATGACTTCCTTTAATAGTAAGATGTATTATTTATTTATATATAAAAATTGCATTCTGCAATTTCATTTAAAAGAAACCAAAGTGGTTTGCAACAATCACACAACACAAATTCAAACTGATCACCAGCTAACTATTACGGAAAAACGTTTGCTTCATAATTGTCTGTGTTTGCCTGTCAGTGAAGAAAAGTTTTCAGCAAACGTTTGAAGGTTACTACAGAAGGCACCTGCTGAATCTCTCTTGCATTCCTTAGGAATGGGCCAATAAAGGCTGAGTTTCACTGTGATGTTAAATCAGCCTCACTACCCCAGGGGATAACCACTGATGTTCCTGATGTTCCCTAAGGTAACCTGGGTCTAAATTGTTCAGGGCTTTGTAAATTACAAAATACAAGAATCCTGGACCTGCCTCAGGAGTAGATGGGCGGAGTACGCAGATGTTTTAACAATGGCCTCACATGTTTGCCCCCACCAGCAGTCCAGCTGCAACATTCTGCATAAGCCACAGCTTGTAAACCAAGTCCGAGGGCAGTCCCAAACCGATCACCTACTCCAGCCTTGAGGTTACTAACACAGGAGCCACAGTGGTCAGGGTATCCCTTTCCAGGAATGGCCATAGCTGGCAAACTAGACAGAGCTGGCAAAAGGCACTCCTAGCCACAGATGACACCTGGGGCTCTGGTGACAGAGGTGTATCCAGGAGGACCCCCAAGCTACACACCTGCTCCTTCAGAAGAAGTGCAGACTTGTCCAGAACAGCGAACATGCCTATTTCCCAGACATATATCGGCTCTTAGACCATTATCCGTGATGCTTGCTTTGCCTACCAGACGCTGGCAGGCCCCGTCAAAGTGGGACTGCTTGACGGTTCCTTGCTGATTTCGTCTTGTTGGCTTGTGACTTACAGTGACCCTTTCCATTCATCTTGGTTTTGACTCTGAGCATTTTGGTCCAACTTTCCAGACCTGATGATTTGTGAAGACATAAATCCGCAGTATACTTGTCTATTTCTTTCAGCTGCTGAATGTTAATAATATATCATATCCATCCTAAAAACAGAAGGAAGCCAAGATGGAAGACTTGTATGTGTTGTTGGGCAGCTAGGCCTTCCCAACTGTATTGTGGCCCTTTACCGCCTCCTTCAGGCCACTCGCAGAAAGAGTTAGACCACATCAGATAGGATGGCCCTTTGCTGATTTCATCTTGTGGGCTCCTGAGCACCCTCCTCAGTCCCACCTCAGTATATTAAGGGAGGGTACTAGCTGTCAGCCAAACTGGGGCTGTACCAGCTTTGTGAGAATATCCAACAAGTCACCTATCCACCATCACCACATATGCAGGTGTGTGGGGTTTGTGCCATATTGTCCATGGCACGCTTGGGGGAAAAAAATAGAATCATAGCAACGTAGAGTTGGAAGGGACCCCATGGGTCATCTAGTCCAACGCCCTGCAATGCAGCGTGGGGCTCGAACCCACAACACTGAGATTAAGGAGTCGCACTGAGCTATCCCCGCAGAGTGTTTTAATTTTAATGCACCATACCAGCTTTAGATTTTTAAAAAGCAAAGGTATAGGACAGAATTTATCAGATATATAACGCTAGAGACTTTAGCTGTGTCCAACGAAGCATTGACTTTTGCGGGGTGTGCCTCTTTTGCAGCCACAGCTAAACGTCAGTTTTGGGGCCATTGACTATGGCAGAATGTGTGAACCCCATAGTGAAATCCCTAATTCCATCAGCTCACAGAAGACACAAGTACACTGTTGCAGATTGGAGGATTGCAGACGCTTAGAAAGGAAAGGCCATCTTAGAGCATCTCTCTAGTTAGTAAATGATATAGTGCCTGTAAGACGCCAGTACCTGCAGCTGTTCAGTCAAGCAAGGTGTTCTCCCTGGGATGCAGTGCTGCCTGTTGGTGGCAAGCAGGAGGCACTGCACATTGATGCATTTAATGAACTGAAACTCAAGGTGATTTGGGTAGTAATTCCTGCAAGGCAGACAGAAATTGTCAAGAGTGTTTTAGAGTGTAGCGTGTTTCCTGATAATGTTTTACTTTATTGTCTTTAAAACACCAGCTGTTAAGTTCACAGTATATGATTATATATATATACACGCATAGTTGTATTTTTTATTCTGCGAGTCTGATATTTCCCTAATTCTTAACAGCGGCATGTTCTATGATGGAAATCACACATATCTTATTGAACCGGAAGACAACTACACTTCGCAAGTAAGTAGATAAGTGTTTCGTAAGCGGAATGCAGATATTATCTACAGGAAGCATATTTTGCGAAGTTGCTCTTTCCTTCTTTAGCAAACAATTTAGGAATTCTTATGTAGGTTCCAACTGAGTTTCTGAACTGTCAGAAGGTTGCATCAGAAAGATAGGCTTCTCAAATTCGTAACAGATGGCATTTAATAACACCCTTTGGTGCTAGAGTAAAGTCCCAAGAAAGTTTATTTTGTATTGCTTTACTAAATTTAGATGTTTCTTATTTCAGGAGGAATTCCATTTACACTCTGTTTACAAATCCAGATTATTTGAATTTCCTTTGGATGATCTTCCATCTGGTATGTGTGTGCTTTTTAAATCTTGGGGATTTTTTAAAAAACGAACATACTCTTAGCTCATCCTTCATTGATGCACTTACTTCATAGTTAATCACTTGTAGGGTTTGATTTTGTTATTTTTAAACTAGAGGCTGAAGAAAATAATCTGCCAGCCTGATTGGGAAACAGAAAAAAATCTAACTCCTCTTCTAATAGAAAGTCTGTTCTCTAAAAACCCCTCCCTCCAAAAATATTTTTAGCTTTCTAATATTATGATATTTATTTAATGACTGGTTTTAGGAGTCTCCACAGATAAAAAACAGGCAGATTATAACTGATGCACTTCTGTAAACACATTACTGCTTACGTCTCTTTAGATTTAAGTTTAATAAATGAGCTATATATATATTAAAAAACCCCAGCTCCTAATGATAATAATAATAATTTATTATTTCTACCCCGTCCATCTGGCTGAGTTTCCCCAGCCACTCTAGGCGGCTTTCAACAGAACATTAAAAACAGAATGAAACTTCAAACATTAAAAACGTCCCTAAACACGGTTGCCTTCAGATGTCTTCTAAAAGTCAGATAGTTGTTTATTTCCTTGACATCTGATGGGAGATGCTGAAGATCTGAAGAGGGTGTTTTCAAGGCGTAAGAACAAAAGCACATAAGACAAGATCCTGTCCGTGACTCAGCTAGTCCAGCATCTTGTTCTCACAGTAGCCAGTCAGATGTCTGTGGGAAGCCTGCAAGCCGGACATGACCACAACATTACTCTGCTTACTAGTATTCAGAAGCATAATGCCTTCACAGTGAAGGTAGAATATAGCCAACGTGGCTGGCAGCCATTGATAGCCTTGTCCTTTGTAAAGGCAAATGCTTGCATGCTTCCCATAGGTATTTGGTTGGCCACTGGGAGAAGAGGATGCTGGACAAGATGGACCACTAGTCTGACCCAGTAGGTCTGTTCTTACGTCTTCAGTTCTGTCTGGTGGTCCCTTTTACGAACTGGTAGGGTTTCTTCCATGTCCTGCCTGCAATCCACAATCAGTTTGTTCTGTTCAGTATCATGCTTTGAAAAATAATAGAGTACACACCACTCCGAAGTAGTATTGTGGTATTGTTTGCGTGCATGTTGTGTGAAAATATACTCAGGAGACAAAACGATTGAACTTGTAGCCGTGGTTGCTTCAGTCAAAACTTACCATGAAACTGAGGGGTGATTAGAAACACAAAAATTGGTGCCACACCTTTTCTTCTTCCTTGCCTTATTTAGTTGCTTATTATTTTGCGCTTCCAGTAAGGAACTAAAAAAATCAGCATGTAGTTTTTCCACCCTTAATCCTCACAGCAACCCTGTGAGGTAGGCTGGAGTGGTTCAAGGATGCCTAGTGGGTTTCATGGATGAGTAGCACCTTGGGTCTCTCTGGTCCTCATCTTTACCATTACACTACACTGCTTATTTTGAGAAGTCAGTATGTGTTTCCCCCACCCCTTATTTGCACAGATAGAACTTTTGTTGCAGAGAGATAGCATTGTCTCAGCAGCTAGATCGTCATCTCCCAGATAATACATGCTTAGCTTTTGTAACTGGAGTGTGGGTTATAGCTGTGTTCATGGATTTATTCTGAGCCTGGTTTATGATGGAAACAGCACAACATCTCTCCCTCCCTCTCCTCTTGATAGAAGTTCTATGAATATGAACAGATTTAAAATAATGCTCTTTTTTCAAATTATACAATTTATATAAACTGTAAATACATCTAAGGGACGCGGGTGGCGCTGTGGTCTAAACCAAAGAGCCTAGGGCTTGCCAATCGGAAGGTCGGCAGTTCGAATCCCCACAATGGGGTGAGCTCCCGTTGCTTGGTCCCAGCTCCTGCCAACCTAGCAGTTCAAAAGCACGTCAAGTGCAAGTAGATAAATAGGTATCGCTCTGGCGGGAAGGTAAAGGGTGTATCCGTGCGCTGCTCTGGTTCGCCAGAAGCAGCTTAGTCATGCTGGCCACATGACCCAGAAGCTGTCTGCAGATAAACGCCGGTTCCCTCGGCCTATAGAGCAAGATAAGCGCACAACCCCAGAGTCGCCTGCGACTGGACCTAACGGTCAGGGGTACCTTTATCTTTACCTTTTATAAATACATCTAATTATACAATACTTTTCAAAAGCAGTTTGATTTGAATTCTGAAAAAAAATATTTTAAAGATATTTCTGCCATTGTACTATTCTTGAAGCTGTGAGTAATTAATATTTTGATACATTTAAACGGATGGGTAAACCTATTAGGGGAATCTGGAAATATTTCAGTGCCTATGAAAACATTCTGAAGTGTTTGGGGTTGGTTGGGGAGCCTTTTTCCATCTTGAGGGCCACATTTCCTTGGAGGAAATCTGGCAGGGGCCACATCCCAGCAGTCGATGGTTCTGGAGCCCGTGATGGGCAGAATCAAAGTCAAAAGGGGTGGGACCAACTCTCTTTCTTTTCCTGCGTTTCCCTTTTCTCCCTTCTGCCAAACCACATCAAATTGCTGTATCAAAATACTGAGAGCTACATGCTGAGGGCTGTGTGTGGCCCTGAGACAGCTGGTTGTCCACCCCTCTTTTAAATCATCTAAAAGAGTTCAGAATGAAGACTGCTGCCTTTTTCCATTATTATTATTTTTTTAGAAAGGTCAAAACATGATAAAACTACTGTTGCATGGGATGGATGATGAAGAAATATGTTTGTGTATGAAAGCTACACTCGGTTGCATAAAAGCTGTCAGTTTTTTTTCACTCTCAGTTTTTTAGAGACAGCAAAAATCATTTTTCAGTTATTCATATATCTTTCCTGGGGGCAGTTTCAGAAGTAGGTGGGTGATGATACGCTTCTGGTTTTTCGTAGCAAAATCCATTTATATGATCGTTCAGATAAGGAAACTTTGCCTTTTGGTGAAATGCTGAGATGTTTGTTACATAGGCTTTTTATGCTGTTTTTGGTTCTGACTTCTCTTCATGCCATTAATACTTTTTTTATATAAAAAAATCTTATCTCGCCTAATTAAAATGCTGATATAATTGGGCTTTGATCATCCCTGGCCCGGGCTGCCATCCTCCACAGACTTGCCTGAAAATTAGTGCTGTTGACGTCAGTGGGAGTAAGGGCTCCATTTAACAGTGCACATTGCCTGCACTCAAAATGCTTTGGTGTAGGAAAATGGATGTGAAGAGCTGGTTGTCTTTGGCCGCTGACTAGGCATCAAAGCTCGCAGTAACATACTGATCATAATGACAAAATAACTGCTAGAGCAGCGTGAGGGACCTTTGACCCTTCAGATGTTGTTGGATCTTATCTCTTATTGTACCCTAATATTGGCAGTCCTTGATGGGGCTCACAGGAGATAGAGTTCCAACAATATCAGGAGGTCCATCAGTTCCCCACTCCTGTGGTAGAGGCTCAGTAATATTCTGCTCATGTTGGTTCATTGTGTATATATAAAGCTGCTGCATGCTGTGGCTTTGTAAGTAGCCATCAGAAAAGCAGGTAGGCAGCCATGGAGAAATGGAAACTAGGTATTATTTGGAGACTACCTTTCTTATCTGTGTTATTATTTAAGTCTATAAGTCCACATTTCCACACGGTGGTGCCCAAGGCCACCATTTATTTGCAGGAAAGCATTTTGAAGGCTGCAGAAATGTAAACCTCCACTTTTAATATTGAGCCACGCATGAAATGCTTGCAATATTTCACTGCTGTGGTTCAGCCTTGCTCAATGCAATTGCTTTCTTTGTCCTGCTGTTGAAAATGCCTGTCTTTTATCGACCCGTGTTGTTCTGACTTGAAATGTGTGTATTCCATTCAGAATTCTGGCACATGAACACCACATCACAGAAGTTTGTTGTGAAACCGAGACACAAGAGAAGAAAAAGGCAGGTATGTGCCTGTGCCTATTGACTTTTCCCTTTAAAGAATGTGTATTCAGGCATATCTTTCGGTGGATATGGGATTCTTTTCGGAAGGACGCGTGGGCTTTCAGAACTCTATGGACTTCAGTGCTTTCTGCAAAGAGCCATCTGTTATAGTGCGGTTAGGACATTGTCCCCTTATTCAAGTAACATGCTGTGTCCAGCATCACCTGGTGACCCAGTAGAAGAACTCTGCCATAGACAGCATTGCTCTGGAAGTCCTATGTCACCTGCTCTATCAGAAATCCAGTCCCAAAAGGAAACTGCTGCTTTGCTTTGGGCAGGGAGCATGATTCCCCCTTGCTTCCTATTCCAGGTTTGCCCACTACGCTGGCAGAAGGAGTTCCTTCTGTTCAGTTCCACCAGGAGTGCTTGTGTCTTGGTGATGGAGAGATTATTTCCCTTCCTGTGTGTGGAAGGGTGAATGTGCCCTCTTGACACTGATGTCATTCCTACTTACCTGGGTCAGGGCTACAGAGCTGCTGGTGACCAATCCAGCAGTCCCACTGATTCACCTGTGTGTCCCTATTGTGACCCACCCACATCTCGGTTTGTAGCAGCAGTGCCAGGGACAGGAGGGCAACTCCTGTAGGAGAAACTTCCCTTTTGTGGTCTCAGAGAAGAGGACACTTTGTAGAGGAGAAAAAGCAGTTTTATTGTCTACCCAGGTGAGAGTGCAGAGTAGTGCAGACCACACACCCAAAACACGTTGGCAAGAACAGTTATACATTTCTACTGGGAGGATGTTCTACTTAACACAGTCAGTGGTGGAATTCCATAGTGTATCTATTACTATATGGAAACTCCTCTTTTAAGAAAAAATCCTGATCTCTAGGCTTTTCTTACGCCTGTGCAATAATCTTGTTTACTTCATAATTATGTCCTTGCACTTAGCAAGCAAATACTTAACAAGTGACTACTTCGTTTTTGGTTACTTCTGCTTTTCCTTGGCTAACTGTTGACTATGGTGTCCATTGGGTAGAGGAATGCTGAGCATGCCTTTTTGTATATAGGACAAACAGAAATGACACAGAAATCTCTCCACCGCATCACACTTGCTACTACTGAGTGTAAGGGAAAGTGAGTGTATGTGTGATCCTTCAAAGGTAGCAGCATGTCTTAGATTTCATGCTACACACATACACTTACAGTCTCATGTCAGGTGTGTGCCATTGGGAAACGTGCAAGACCTGTATCAAGGTGATCTCCCAGGATGTTCTCTAGAACAAACATGCTCTCTATCTGGGGCTGAGCTTTCTGATGTCAACAATTGCATGGCACAATTTTTCTGGAGAACCTGCAGGGGGACCCAGCACATAGGCATGCTGTGCTATGTATCTGACAAAGTAGAAAAAATGGTTCAGCTTCTCAAAATCCTCTTAATTACAGAATTCTCTAAATAAGCCAGTTGCTTTTTGTTTGTTTAGTTTATAAATTGTTGAGCTTATTGGTGCACACACTACTCTGGAATAGATTTGTGGCATTCCCATAGAAAGACCACACTTTGATGGGAGGCAGGTCACAATCAATACCTTAATGCAAAATTTGCCCATTATGTTTCTTCCAGAGTTGCATCAGAATTAGATTGCTGATGCTGGGAGGCAGGGCATATATTCTGTTGCTAATTTGGTACACGGAACTACTTGTAAGTGCTTTTGTAATGAGGCCAGAACGAAGGAAATAAATTCATTCCAACACGATGAGATTTATTACAATCAGATATGTTGCCATTTTACACATTTACAGTTTCTTACTCTTTCCGCAGGTTCATCAGAGCCCGTATAAAGTTGAAGAGGAAACTAAATATGTTGAGCTAATGATCGTAAATGACCATCTAATGGTGAGGTTTGCATTTTGGGCCTTTTTGGAGTAATCAATAATTCACGCGTAGCATTGTGCCTGCAGTAGATTAACAATAAAATACCTATAGCAAAATGATTCTAAGATATGCAGATATATATGATCAGGGTGAGCTTGTTTGAAGTTATGCCTAGAGTGGCTCCATAGAACCACATAATAACATAGGAAAGGTTGGTAAGTATACAATGTAATCCTATATATAAGTCTTCTCAGAACAAAGCCCCATTGAGTTCAGTGGATTTAATCCCTGATAGGATTGCAGCCACAGAAGGCTTCGGTTGTATACAGAACATTATGCCTAATATTTCTTCTAAATTACAGTATTAGCTGAATGGTATATATTTAGCTAAGAGAAACTATCCACAAAGTTTGAAATCAGCCTTGAATGTAATATTCCTTCATAGTGGCATCTACGTCATTTTTAATCTGTTTCTAAATGGTAAAAAGATACCCCTCAACATCATTAGTTTAGGACCAAAATAAATGTGATATTGAGTTTTTCTTTGCCTTTAACATGCAGATTTCTTTAAAAATAGTAAAAAGGAGCTGGTCTTTGTATGTCTGCAGACACACATGTAAGTGTGTGCAAGAGAGATTTGCATCAGATTCACAGTGATTTTCCTTACATTAACAGCAGGAGGTGGCAGGAAAAGGTTAACCCCCTCCCTTCCTGCTGCGATCCTGATAATTATCACACCACTACAGCCTTGGCTTCTACTTGCACTTTAAAAAATATGCGCCTCAAATGCAAAGGTGCATTTTAGATTACATCTAGTTTGGCTCCTTAGCTATTGCAGACCTCTGAATACAAGATGTCAACAAATAATCATTATTGTCACCAGGGATGGCTGGTAAACCTTCATGATCTGCTTGTGAATTTACCAAAGACACCTGCTGGTAATCTGATCCTAGGCTAGATGCCTTTTAATGAGTATAGCTCATGCACCCGGTTTACCAAAATTTGGGGGAAAGAGTGAAACAACACAAAAGAAGTGGTCCCGTCCTACTTATGAAATTAACTATAGAAATTAACTATAGAAATTCTCCATGTTAATTCAAAAGAATATGTGGGGTGGAGCCACTCCACAAAAGGATCAATCCAAATTAGTATAGAAGATTTTAGGGTAAGCCACAACACGCTTCCTCATTGGTGATTCTTTTTCTTTAAATCATTGAGTTTCACTCATTAATAAAAAGGGTATTGTCATTTTCAATCAATAATGCTGCAGGGACCTTCTCGCACACAAGCCCCACCCATTATTCAGGTGCAACTCTGCTTCCCGCCGCCCCCATGAGGTTTCCATAGGAGTGGATTGAAGTGTTTGTTCCATTTAGGCACTTAAACACACACACACACACACACACACACCAACTTCATCCAAATTATTACATAAGATGTCTCTCCATGGAATAAGAGATTATTGATCGCTTTCTTCGCCTCTGTAAGAAACAGGAAAGAAGGTAGTCATATTTTATTGGAGGCACTTTGAAGCAATTTGCTCTCTTTGCAATCGTGGAACTATTCAAACTGAGAGTTGCCAAGGAGATTTCTTTCTTCCGTTCTTTCTTCATAATGATTGCAAACTTGAGTTCTGCAGCCAAGAGCAAAGGCAGGTCTCAAAATCTAAATCCTTGGAAAGCTGCCAGAATAAGGAAGAGGCAGAACTCTGTTGTAACAAAGAAACTACAGTGTGTTTTTGTATGTTGCGTGTGTGTGTGTGTGTGTGGATGAAAAAGGACAAACTGTGTAACTGGAAAACTTTCAGGACCACAAAAGTGTATTTCCATAATCGCTTTCTACTAACAGTCAGGGCGCTGCACAATATAAACAGTACAGTCCCATACGTGTCTGCTCAGAAATAAGTCACATCGAGCTCAGTGAGGGTTACTCCAAGGTAATTGCAGCCCAAAATAGCTCATACAAAACATAAACATTACTACTATCAGTAATAAAATACAATACTATAAAAGCAGCACTGTGAAATATTCATAAAAGCCCAATGAATTAATGTCCATATCATTATTCTGTCCCCCATAAATACTTCCACAGTTTATTTCCCTAAATTCTTTTTCACCAGATCTCCCAGGCATACACTGTGTCTCCAATTCATAGAAACAAATAAGCTCTGCTCATATGTTACTTGTATGTAGAGCATTCTGTCGGTGATGGAGGAATGGGATTGGCTGGCTGCCCCCACTTCTGACACCACATCCCTGGGCTAGTCCTACCCTAGGGGTGCATGACGTGAGCACCTCACATCTGCTGAGGAACACCTGTGTGTGAACAGCTGCTTCTGTGTAGCAGCTCAGTGCAATCAGAACACCTGGTTGCACTGGTGTCCTAATCGCCTGGAACTCATGCACATGAGCAGGGGCTGGGTAGCCCGGGGGCAGGACCAGCAGTTTAACCCTGCTCCCGCTTCACAGTGTAAGTGCCCTGGATGCTAGTACTGCATGAATAGGACTATAGGGCATAGGCTTTCTGGCAACCATGTGTGAACTGAAATCTTCTGATCATAAATCACTGGTAATACCATATTTTGAGACATTGAGGAAGCATAACAGTTGCTATTTTTTCTCTCCTAAGCACATACAAGCTGGCCCAGTAAGATATAGGTTGAGGGATGCTAATCTCGCTACAAATGAGGCCTGTACTGTCTTCTTGCCTATCAGCTTTGTGGAATGCCCTTTCTATCAATTGGTACTTTGACCTTCATGGTACCATAGGGAGTTTAAGATAACAATACTAGGGTTTAAATAGATTGCCAGTAATCCATTTTTCACGGGCGAAGCAAGCCTTTGATAAAAGTGAGTTCTGAATAGAAATTGTGCTTTAGAAATCTGATTAGGATTTGTCTGTCTTTTGTCCTTCAGCTGAAAAAGCACCGATTATCGGTCGGCCACACAAACAGCTTTGCAAAATCAGTAGTGAACATGGCAGATTTAGTAAGTATAATTCACAAGCTGCTAGTGCAAGATAGATTTGTCAGCCTTATCACGGGGAGGGTAATTTTGGGTCAGGGAGCGATAGCTGCAGTGCATTTTTTCGTCGGTGTATGTTTTGCCATTGGATGACTGAACCGCAGAAGTCTCAGTTATCTCATTAGGACCATTCCTGTATTATGTTTCTGAATCAAAGCTTTCACAAGTTTTGAAGCACACTCCCTTATATTGGGGGCGGGGGAATGGCCTTGAAAATATATTCAGATATTTAGCCCTTGATCACATTGCGCTTTAATCTGTTAGAAAGGAGAGGGCTCTGACCCTTCATTAAAGTACTGTTCTTTATGCTCAACATTTCCTTAACTACATGGGGGCAAAGGGGCTGTTTTAAAGAGAAAAAGAGGCAAAATTTATACTGTCGCTTGATGATCATTCATTTTGTTAATGTGCTAGATTTACAAAGAACAGCTCAACACCAGGATAGTCTTGGTTGCCATGGAAACCTGGGGTACTGATAACAAGTTCACCATATCTGAAAACCCACTGGTGACCCTGCGTGAGTTTATGAAATATAGGAGGGATTTTATCAAAGAGAAAAGTGATGCAGTTCACCTTTTTTCGTACGTAATTTCATATTGTTTTGTTATCACTTGGGGTAGTGTATTCTGAATTTCTAGTGCTGACTGACATTAATTTGGTCTGGGCATAATTCTAAACCACAGTTTATGACTGCATGCGTGAGCCTTGGGTATGTGCATGCTCGACTTTCCCCTTCTCCTCAGATATGGCCTTGAGGTGATCAGAAGCTATCATTTCCATTTTTTATTCAGTGGTTTATTGTTACGTCCAAACCTCGAACTCTGTTTAATCTTAAAAAATGATTTTGGGAAGCAAACCAGGATTGTAAACCAAGATTAACTTGTTTTCCCTAAACCACAGTTAAGGCTAACCACAATTTGCCTGATTGAGTAACTGTGGCTAGTTGAAAACGAAACTATAAAGGAATTTGAGGCTCTGTTCATGTAATGCCTTGTGTTTCATCAGAACACAGCCAAACATTTTACATGATGTCCAAATGCGCTGTGTACTGTAACACACACTTTACACATTATTAGGGCAGACCCATGTTTAAACTAACTCGTTTGACCCTGAACGCCATCTATTTTCATAAATATTAAAACAGAGATGGGATTTTAAGCGTGGTAGAAGTGATTTGAGCACACATTTGCTGTAGTCTGTGGAATTTTGCTTTTAAGGCAGTGAATGGGTTATTCAACCTACATCTACAGACAGCGATCGATTTGTATAGGGATTACATTCTGGACCCTTGCGAGCATTGGTGGGGCCCGTGTAAGGCCACCCCGTTCTACCCCCATCCTGTCCCACCCATTTTTGTGATGTTTTCTGGTCACTTCTAGGTTTGGTGCAATGCTCGTGTGTGCGGGCATGCATATATCAGACACACCTAAAATGGCCATGTCCATTTTTAAATATTACCTCAGTCTTCTCTCGATGCCATCTTCAGTGCGGACTGCAGAAGTGAAACCGGGAAAGTCAAGGAGAGCTTATCCCAGCCAACCCCACTGATTTCCCCCCACAAATATTTAAATCTGGATTTATGTTTGCACCCCTCTAGTATCCTTGTGCCTTATTTTCCAAGGGAGTAAACAAGGCATAAGACGAGCTCCTCTTGTCTGTCTTAGTTGACTTGCACTTTAAGATAGGATCTCTCTAATGCTGTCCCCAAGGCAGTTGTGCCACGATTTGGGTACCTCGCTTGAAAGCACCCAATTCCTACTGGATCTGTGTTAGCCTCCCCTGATGCCATGTGTTTTTGAGTGCTCCCATTAGCCCCAGACAGCTGGAATGCATGAGATTTATAGTCCGAAACATCTGGGGGGCATCAGACTGAAGGAGCCTGATCTGTGTGGATCATCTCTTTTCAAATCGTTTCCATGTTGTTTCAAATTCATGGTAGCTTCCTTTTTAAGGCTGTGGCTTCCTGCTCTCTTTCCTTCTCCCCGCTGCCTCCAAATCACTGCGCTGAATCAGAAGCGGGAACTTCACAAACAAGCATACGTGTTTTCTGTCTCCTGAATCCTAAGCTAATGCTTGTTGTTTGAAAATGCCGTGGTTTCTAAATTGCCGCTTTGTGCTTTTCTCACTATCGTTTCTGTTGTTTTTCTTTAAAGGGGGAGTCAGTTTCAGAGCAGCCGCAGCGGGGCAGCCTACATTGGTGGTATTTGTTCGCTTCTGAAAGGTGGTGGTGTGAACGAAGTAGGTCCAAATGCCCCTAGGAACACAAAAGGGCTATGCAGAAATGTTTTTGTGAAAACCCATGTCTGGTTCAGCTCTCATGTGTGACCCACCCTCCCCTGTCACAGTGGGAAGAAAGCTCCCCTTGGTATAGTCAGAACATGGAAGGGGGAAAAGATTAAAACCCTTCTCTCCCGCCCCACCCCCAT
Source organism: Podarcis cretensis (assembly GCF_951804945.1). NCBI lineage: Eukaryota > Metazoa > Chordata > Lepidosauria > Squamata > Lacertidae > Podarcis > Podarcis cretensis. Next base: position 26,374,789 of record NC_137181.1, read on the forward strand.
GCTACAGTCTCAGTCTAGCTACACTTCCCCAACCCCACACTGGTTTTTTATTATTAATATCCTATAATAAAGTTTAATGCTTGTTTTGTATTTGATGTCTTCTCTAATCATTTAAGGGCAAATGTTTTTACCTGTTATTTGGCCTATGCTTTGCAACTTTCAGCCAGCTTGCTATTCCCCTACGGTTCACGGGAAGTAAATGGAACAAGCCTTTGCAATCTCATCTTTCGCTTCAGGACAATTCTTTTAAAATTTATAAAACACTTGTAAATTGATTTTCTTTTCCCCTCTCCAAGCCGTTGCTTCTCTTGTTTTGTCTTTCAGTTTGGAAAGCCGGATTTAATGTCAGTAACGTTGGCACAGTCCTTAGCTCACAATCTTGGCATTTTCTCAGACAAAAGAAAATTGCAGAGTGGTAAGGAAGTTTGGTTGATGGTTCCCTTTTAAAAAAATATGCTTATTTATTTATCCTTCCCCCCCCCCGGGAGGGCAGATGTATTCTCATGCCCCCTACCTTTGTCCCAGTCTCTCCTTTTCTCTTTCTCGGACATTGTAATTATATATTATTTTTCAGAAGGAAAAGGAAATTTTGAAAGATGTTCCTAAGAATGCATCTGAACTCTCTGGAATTGCATTGTTTGTTAAATAACGAATCAGGGATACAGTTTTGGTCTAACTGTGGCAATTATCCGATGGTAATTGTATGCAAATTAAATGCAGGTCTTTTAGAATTGGCCACATCTGCACCTCATGACCTGGCTGGTGGTGGGGAAGTATTTCTCCTCTCCTGTCAGATACGGGACAGGGCATTAAAACTTACTTACTGCATACATGCTTGTGAGACCCAAATCCATGAAGGTTTGTTTTGCAGCGATTTTTTTTCGTGGAATTCTGGAATGATACATTTAAAGATGAGAAATGCCCTTTTTGCTTACTTTGCTTTTATAGAACTCCTTTTGGTAGGCGTTATTTATAAGTATTGTGTATTCTTCCTTACTTCTTATTTGTTTCTCCCAATATGTTTTTTTCTATATTTAGATTATTTCCAAAGGGGGGAAAAACAAGAGTGTGTAATTTATTTTATTTTATTTTAGGTGAGTGTAAGTGTGAGGACACATGGTCTGGCTGCATAATGGGAGATACTGGGTAAGGTATTTCTTTTGAGAAACTTCAGCGCAGCAAAAAATCTAGATTAGGAGGTGGGGACGGTCGGAGGAAGCTGTACTAAATAAATAGCATTAAATGGAGCTGTGCACCAGAATTGGCTGACAGCAAATTGATGCACATTGTCAAATTGACAAAGAGTTGCATTCAGCTAAGTCCTACTCAGAGTAGACCCATTAAAATTAATAAACATAAGGTAATCATGTCCATTAACTTCAGTGGGTCTATTCTGAGTAGGACTAGCATTGACTGCCACCCATTGAGTCTGTGTGTCTCATTCGGGAGATAACAGCCTGCCTGCTGGATCAGGCCCATGGCCCATATTGTACAGCATCTTGTTCTCACAGTGGCCAGCCAGATGCATGTGGGAAGCAACTGGTATTCAGAAGCAAACCACCTCCATCAGCAGAAGTAGAACATAGCCATTGTGGCAAGTTGTGTTTGATAGCCTCATCCTCCATTTGTCTAATCTTCCTTTAGAACAATGCCAGTCGGTGGCCATCATGGCACCTTGTGAGAGCAAATTCCACAGTGTGACAATGTGCTGTATAAAGAAGTACTTCCTTTTGTCTGCCCTGAATATTTCAGCTTTTTTTGGATGTCTATGAGTTTCAATGCTTATGACAGGGAGAGTGAAAAAAAGTTCTCTGTCTGCCTTCTCCTGTGCCCTACATATTTCCATAGACTTCTGCCATGTCACGTCTTACTGTGAGTTCTAATGTTGCACAGCAGAGAAATCCACTAGTGCATCAGCTGCACTAGCGGAAACCGGTCGCTCAACAGATTATACAACCTCTTACACAAAGTTACTTGCAACCTGCTTGTGCATTCTTGTGTGCAACAGTATTCTGTGGCACCAAACTTTTTACAAGCAGAGCAAGTATACCGCCAAGTGACTTTAGCTTAGTGCTAATTTGGATACAAACCGTTGCCTGCCCAACATATCAAAATCTGAACCAGTTCAGCTCCTACTGGCTAGCAACCATGTCATAAAAATAAGGATAGACCAATGTAGCTGAATTCTTGGCCTGTTTTTCCACTGAACTTGCAGAAGTGAAAACAAAAGCATCAGTGACATGCTTCATATTGAACACACAACTCGCCTCTAGGCTACTCATTCTCCCTAAGCATATTCATGATGGAAGCTAAACGAAAATTATGTTTTTGGCCCACCTAATAAGCCACAATTTTCTCATAGCTGTTGTTCTCCTTGAGTTTTAAACATGAAACATGTAGGCACATGGGCACCACCAGTTTACTAAGTGAGTACTGTACATCTGGGGACGCGGGTGGCGCTGTGGGTTAAACCACAGAGCCTAAGACTTGCCGATCAGAAGGTCAGCGGTTCGAATCCCCGCGATGGGAGGAGCTCCCGTTGCTCGGTCCCTGCTTCTGCCAACCTAGCAGTTCGAAAGCACGTTAAAGTGCAAGTAGATAAATAGGTACCACTCCGGCAGGAAGGTAAACGGCATTTCTGTGCGCTGCTCTGGTTCGCCAGAAGCGGCTTAGTCATGCTAGCCACATGACCTGGAAGCTGTACGCCAGCTCCCTCGGCCAATAAAGCGAGATGAGCGCGCAACCCCAGAGTCAGCCACGACTGGACCTAATGGTGAGGGGTCCCTTTACCTTTACTGTACATCCATGTGAAGTTTCTCAGCTCTATTCCTTATCATTATTTTGTATTCCTTGTTGCTCCAGATAATTTGCAAATACGAACAGCAGAAGCTGTGGAAAGGCAAAAGCTAATGAGATTATCTAGGGCATCGCTGGAGAAAGCACAAGAGTCATTTCGATGACACTTCTTCCTACTGGTTTTAATTAGCAATAAAAGAGCTTAAGGAAATAACTGGCAAAAATATTCCTTCCAGTGGAAGCACTTTCAGTCCAATAGAACTCCTTCCAGAACGTTTATGAATCCACTGGTGGGTCATGAAATAACCTGCTTCCCCCTTTGATGCAGCTATTACCTTCCAACCAAGTTCTCCAAATGCGACGTTGAGGAGTACCACGAATTTTTAAATAACGGAGGTGGAGCCTGCCTTTACAACAAGCCTACCAAGGTAATAGCGGTTTGACACTAGAGGAAAGTAACGTTTTATTATTCTGTCTACTCAGATGCTCAGCTCAGTGTCCTCCCAATCATTTGTATTGAAATGCTTCTTGGTAAACCCACCTGTGTAGCACTTGTTATATATTACCTTATTCTTTCCAAATTGGCTGTGGGCAATCTGTGACCTTCCAAAACGTTGCTGGACTGGATGAGAAGTTTTAAGTGTCGTTTTTGTTTTGGAGCATTTTAAAAACATAACTGTGCATTGAATTGTTTCTACAACACATTGGGGTTAAGGATCACTTTCCATAGTAGAGGTTGTTTGCTTTGTTTAATGTTCCACTTAACTGGACACAGAGCATATGTAGGGGGCGAGGACTCTTAGAATATCCTGCGACAGATGGGGATGACCAATCCCCCTTTATTCAGTGATTCCTCTACAGCAGTCTATTTTTAAGTAAATCTGCATATATTTAATTTTGGCTTTGCTTTTCATCACAGCACTGGGATTCAGAGCTCCCTGGTTTTTCATCTCCTGAAATTTAATCTGCTGCCTCCCCCTGCCTCTAGTAGTGCTTTTTAATGTGGTGTTTTATGGATTTGTTTAAAAGTTTGTTGAGAGTTTCCTTGGGTTTCTTTTTAAGAGAAAGGCAGGGTAAAAATATTTTAAATAATGAATAATAATCTGCATATGCAGTACTGAAGTTGAAATGGCAAAGTTTTAAGGAAGTTAAAGGAGTTTAGGATTAAGGTTCAATTGAATTATTTTCAAGACTTCTTCCAACTATTGAAACTCATTTCCCTAGCACCACTACTATAACACACAGTAAAAAAAAGTTAAGCATTTATATCCTTCCCTTCTGGGCGTCTTACAATATTTAAAAATGAAAATGCTATAAAACAACAACAGAAACCGAATCAGCCAAGGAGACAGGACCAGCAGTTAAACCCCCAAACGCTTTGTTGTTGTTTAGTTGTTTAGTCGTGTCTGACTCTTCGTGACCCCATGGACCAGAGCCTGGCACTCCTGTCTTCTACTGCCTCCCACAGTTTGGTTAAACTCATGTTAGTAGCTTCGAGAACACTGTCCAACCTAAGCTGCCACAAAGAGCAACAGCCAGAATAAAATGGTTGTTTAAAAATGAAAAGGCATTGCAAAGATGCAACCACAAACGACTCTCTTTGTATACAGTGGGATAATTTAGTGCGTAACATTGGAAAGATGTTTGCTTCATTTTCTTTTCTGTATGTCACTGTAGATGTTACTCACACAAGCCTTTTTAGGCATTGCGAATATGTGTAAATATGTTTAATAGGAATGTAAATATGTGAAGCGGCTATTGAAAACAAGTGGTAGTCACAGCCCCGGGTGACAATGCATGCACAAGCTTCACCCCTGGCTGATGCATGAACAGTGCCATGCTCCATGTGCACAGACACATTAGACAGGAGAACTAGTTACCTATGGCAGCGGTGCGAAACCTCATGTCCAGCCCTAGCTGCCCGCTGAACTTTCCACAGCCCCTGTTTCCTACTCTGAGTGTATATGAACAACCCTTGAACTCTTGCTTGTCTGGATGGAGGACAGAGAAGTGTGTGAATGTGTGCAGCAGGCATCCTGCTGTACAAACGTAAAATTTACATTGGTTGCCTCAGCCTTTGGCACTCCCCGCCACTGGAACCTGGCCTTTGGAAGCTTGCCCAGAAGGGAACGTGGTCCCTGGGCTGAAAAATGTTTCACACCCTGAACTTCAGGGGTTATAGCTATAGCTTGCATATTCTTGAGAGCTCCTCCACCTAAACATATGAATACGACTGTGGGCTGTTTTACCGGTGGCCAAATAATGCAACCCCACACTTACCATTTTTATCCTGTCTTCCTTATTTATTTTTCATCGCAGCTTCTCGATCCTCCAGAATGTGGCAATGGCTTTGTTGAAGCTGGAGAAGAATGTGATTGTGGTACTGCGACCGTAAGTCATGCAATGAATAGTTTGCCCGGGGCATCACTTTCTTTCCAAATTAGACAACTCATTAAAAAAAAGAAAGAAGAGAAACTGCCTTAAGGGGGCGGGCTTACTGTTTGCATTGTCTTCCTCGCCAGCCACTTGGTGAAGGAAGCAAACTGCACATTAACCGTGCATTTACGCATGCACAGTGGTGCGGATGGTGGTACTTTGTATCTGCTTGCAATGTACCAAACAAGTGTAAAAAGAAGAGGTGTATCCAATGCTCGTCATGCTCAGAGCATGTTTCTCAGTTAGTAGATGCCAGAGTGTAGGCTTCTCCCAAGGCCATCAAATTATTGACTTATTTATTTTTTAATCTGAAGTTTGCATTATGCGCACCATAGAGTGTCAGGCAAAGGCACGGATAGTTTTGAAGAAATGCACTCATCAAACTGCTGTTTTAAAATTGCCTCCACTCCTCAGGAATGTCGTGCTGAAGGTGGAGATTGCTGTAATTCCTGTAGTCTAACGGCTAACTCCGAATGCAGTAATGGACTTTGCTGTAAAAAATGTCAGGTTCGTATTTAAGTGAAGGATATTTATTTATTTATTTAAAAAAAGGCCGTTTTAAAGCCCGCCGCTATGTAATTATGCCTATTTTTGATTACCAGCAGAATCGACTCATTTTCTGAAAGCTTACCAAAAAGTATCCCAATGTTTCCTTCGTAGTCAGTTTCATCTGCAGGACGTAGCGCGGTATCTCCTGTTTTCAAACACTTGTTTGTTTACAAGTCGGCCAGTTGAGAAGATACTAAAAGAGAAACAGTAGCACAGAATGAAATGGTGTTATAGCTGGAAGGGACCTTGGAGGTCACACAGCCAAACCCAGTTCTCGCTGTAGGATCTGCAACAGAGGATGCAGCTTCAGTTATCCATGACAGATGGCCAGCCATCCTTTGCTTAAGTACCTCCGGCAAAGCAGAGCTCACCACCTCCTGAGGCAGGCTGCTTCAGTCTGTTTCTCCTACGTTTAGCTGGAATCTGCTTCTTTAAACTGCTTCCCTCCTTTACATGGGCCGCTAATCACAGGGGTTGTGCCGTTTATAAATATAGTGGCATGTAATTGTAACCTTCATTATTGTACTTGGACATTTGAATTTTGTCAGTAGCATATGAGAACCCCCAGCTAAACCCGATGCCAAGAACAGAAGAAGAAAATATTTTTGTGTGTGTGGTATTTTGACTTGAACTGTCAAAAGGTTATAGATCTGCTCAGATATTTAATGTTTCTTTTTCAGTTTGAAGCCAAGGGAGTTGTATGCAGAGAAGCTGTGAATGATTGTGATATTGCAGAGAGTTGCACGGGAGACTCTAATCAGGTAAAGTTTCAAAATGAGCGACTAGAAGGCTGTAGCTCAGTATAGCAACAGGACGTCTGCTTGGCATGTAGAAGGTCCCTGGTTCAATCCCTGGCATCTCCAGGTGAGCATTGGGAAAGGCTCCTGCCTGAAGCCCTGGAGAGCTGCTGTCAGCTAGTGTAGGCAGTATGGAGCTAGTGCGACCATTGGTCTGACTCTGTATAAGGCAGCTTCTTATGTTCAGAGAGAGAGAGAGGTCTGCAAAATCTGGACATTCAATTAATACCCACTTGAACAAAACAATTTTGGGAGACAGGAGGCAATGTCCAATCGAAGGAAAGTTTTAAAAGCTGCATTTGCATTAGTTTTAGACACTGCAGTGCAGCTTTAAAAACTCTGGTCTAGCTTATATGGTTCCTTCTGCTTTTTCTTTGTTGTTGTTGTTTAGTCATTTAGTCGTGTCCGACTCTTCGTGACCCCATGGATCAGAGCACGCCAGGCACACTTGTGTTCCACTGCCTCCCGCAGTTTGGTCAGACTCATGCTGGTAGCTTCGAGAACACTGTCCAACCATCTTGTCCTCTGTCGTCCCCTTCTCCTTGTGCCCTCCATCTTTCCCAACATCAGGGTCTTTTCCAGGGAGTCTTCTCTTCTCGTGAGGTCGCCAAAGTATTGGAGCCTCAGCTTCACGATCTGTCCTTCCAGTGAGCACTCAGGGCTGATTTCCTTAAGAATACATCCCAGTACAGCTCTTGCCACTCTTTTGTTGACTATGAGGGCCACTCCATTTCTTTTACGGGATTCTTGCCCACAGTAGTAGATATGATGGTCATCTGAACTGAATTCGCCCATTCCTGTCCATTTTAGTTCACTGATGCCCAGGATGTCAATATTTATTCTTGTGCTTTTTCTTTAGTGCTCTCCAAATCTGCACAAAATGGATGGGTATTCATGCGATAACGAAGAGGTATGTACAGTGTTTCATTTGATAACTTGCATAAGATAGGCTTGAGCAGATAAAAACTAGTCTGTTCAAAGACGTCTGTTAAAGGATTCATTTGGGACAATGGAACCTGTGATTCTAAACATGTGTTGCTGAATCTCGTGCCAGAATCGTGTCTCTTCCCCACCCCTTTCTTTTTAAATATATGTGTATATGTTATAGGTTCGGTTTCTTGTTCACTTTGTTTCTTGCATATCACATTAGGGGCAGATAGACAATTGTAATGTAACGTTAATACTTCAAATACATAACAATAAGTTGTGCTTCAGTTGGTTAGGTGAGTGGGGGCGGATAGGTTTTTGAATAGTAAGACCTTTTTATTTAGATCTGGCAAACAGTTGAAATTGAAATTGCATATTAAAATGGAGTTGCATATTAAGGCTGCTAAGCACACTTACCTGGCAGCATGTCCCATTGGTACCTATGGGTTTTTGTTTTTTTACTGTTTTATAACCTTTCCCCCTCAGTAATGTAGAAACAAGCTAATCAATAGATTTTTGGGAAATATGTGGAATGACGATAGACCATGTGTCCTTTTCTTGGTTTCTCTTCAGGGCCTTTGTTTTGGAGGACGATGTAAAACAAGAGACAGGCAGTGTAAATATATCTGGGGAGAAAGTGAGTAAGCTCTTTTAAGCTTCCAATTATTATTATTTTTTAAAGTGGTATTCCTCTGGAAACCCACTTGCTTGGTATCAGGACTGTCACACAGAAGAAGGCAAAGACTTGCTATTTGCTGCTCCAGAGAACAGCACTATATCTAATGGACTTAAGTTACAGAAGAATAGATTCTGATTCAACATTAGGGCCATATCTGCACTATCCTTTTAGAGTACTATGATACAGTCATGGCTTCCTCCAAGGAATGCTGGGAACTCTAGTTTGTTAGGGGTTTCTGAGAGTTGTTAGAAGGCCACTATTGCCCTCACAAAGCTGCAGTTCGTGGAGTTATTTGGGAAGATGGGTTAAACCACTCTAGATTTTGTCTGGTTGCTAGAGAATAGGCAGTATTCCACTTGAAGCTGCTACAGTTTCCAGCAGCAGATATTTCTGCTGCTTTATAACCACAGATGTCTACTATTTTAGAAGCAAAGTGCTTTATCAATTGTATAATACCTTTGCAAACTCTAGTTTCCTGTCAATTTCACCCCACCTCAGTCACTGGTACATTTCAAGGATGCTTTAGCTGAGAACCTTCAGTGCTTATATAATAAAAATAGTTGAGAGCATATAAATTGTGATCTCAATCAGGCCAAAATCTTCCCATGTTTACACGTGCTTACCTTTTAGAACAAACTTGTGCGACATGATTGAAGGAAATTAGTTTCTGTTATTTTTTCCCCTTGCTCTTAAGATGTGACGGTCGCTGATAACTATTGCTACGAGAGGTTGAATATAGAAGGAACTGAGAAAGGCAACTGTGGCAGAGACAAAGATACTTGGACACAGTGCAAGAATGAGTAAGTTAACACTATTCTTTTGAGATTTTCTTCATGTTTTAGGCCTGTGGTTCTCAGGCATTATAAGCGACATGTTCCTTTGCAGATATCCAAATCTAACACCACCACCATCATCAATAATAATAATAATAATAATAATAATAATTTTAGATTTAATAGCAAAGATTGCATTGCAGTAATACAATCATGAAGTCACCAATGCCTGAGGTACTGTTAATTTTGAAAGTAGATTGCAATCTCTTGGGAGTTGGCCACCCCGGTGTAGACCAGGGTTCTTGGGTCTCCTGTTGTTTTTGGACTACAGTTCCCATCATCCCTGATCACTGGTCCTGCTAGCTAGGGATGATGGGAGTTGTAGTTCAAAAACAGCTGGAGGGCCAAGTTTGGGGAACCCTGGTGTAGACAATGCTGAGGTCTGATTCAGGATAAGGCAGTTTTCTGTGTTCTATTGCTTATGTTCAGTAAACATCACCTATTTCTCTTAGGCAGTCCCCCCCCCTTTTTTTTTTACTTCAAGCAGCAGCAGCAGCAGCAACAATGAATGCTTTGTTTAATCTTTCCTTCCAGGGATGTTCTTTGTGGATATCTCTTGTGCTCTAATATTGTTTCTATCACCCCGAGACTTGGGGAACTCGATGGCGAAATCACATCGACTTCTCTTCAGGCTGTGGACAAGTCCTTTGTTTGCAGGTAATTTCTCAAATCCTAAACGGGGAGGACCCAGTCCAAGCACATGAATTGTATGTTATTTTCATGATCAGAGGTAACAGTACATCACACGTCCATCGCTATGTGTATACAGAGCAGTTGCACTTGTAAATTTAAAATAACGTCGCATAAATTCCAGGTTGCTTAAGCACCGGTCAGATTTTTTTTTTTTTTGAAGTTTTGTGTGATCCACTGTGAGAAAACGTCAGCTTTTTTTCTAGCCACGAAAAAGGGATTAACAAACGTTACTTAGTGTTCTATGTTTTGACAGCAGTTTTGTTAAAAAGGGATTTTAGTTTGGTGGATCTAACTTAACAAAGGCTTTTTGCGTCCTTTTGCAGCGGGGGTCATGTCAAGCTAGAGGAAGATGCAGACCTTGGCTATGTAGAAGATGGGACACCTTGTGGCCAAGGAAGGATATGTTGGGAGCACAGATGCCTTTCTGCAGAATCCTTTAACTTCAGCTCCTGTCCAGGAAGTACAGAAGGCACCATCTGTTCAGGGCACGGAGTAGGTTTTGCAGTGCCTTGAGGGAGTGATTGCACGTTAATTCCGTAAATATTGGCTGGCTGGCAAGGGTTCTTTCTGTGCCTCTTCCAAAAGGGCTGTAAAACAGGCTGAAAGTAAATGCATGTGAACCAATCTGGAACCTACGGGTATAGGGCGGCATACAAATAAGAATAATAAATCATCCAGTATACTTTAAAGCACTGGAATTAATCATCTGCCTCATTTTGTAGCCTAGTGGTAGAAAAGCAGGAAAGCAATATATTCAGATGGCATATTCAGATTTGAGGACTGCTTTCTAAATGTTAGATTACATTCTTTATAGGTGTGCAGTAATGAAATACAGTGTATCTGTGAAGGGCTGTGGACTGGTGCGGACTGTGCCAAACCCATCATGAAACCAAGAAATGATGATTTTATGCCCAACCCAGGTGAGTTGCATGTTTTACAATTTAATGAAATGATCACAGGCTACTTGGGGGGTCAGACTTCAAAGCATGTGCATTAATTTTCCACTTAACATGCCATCATAGCAGTAGAGTATTTCATCAATGTAAAGACTGATAATAGGTACCGTTGCAACAACTTTCACAGGCCAGAGCCCAGTTTATCAAATACAGCTACCTGCCACAAGACTCGGTTGTCTTAGAAGTCATGCTTTGTAAAAAGGGCCATCACTCAGTGGTTCCACACTGAGTCCAAGGCACCCCTAGATTGGGGTGTGTGTGGAGGAACTGCACTATGAAACCATTAATAGCCACTTCCAGGCACTGCAGACAATATTGAACTAGACTGACCAATCGTCTGACTTGGTTATATATGGTCAAGGAGTACCAAGACCTTGAACTTGGTCTGGTAGAAGATTGGCAGTCACTGCATATCCCACAGACAAGGTTTTATATGCTGGTGACAGTTGCCTCCACAAGCAGCCTGACCACAACATTTTTCAGCCTCCAGACAAACCTCAAGTGCAACCTCACATGGAGAGCATTACAATAATCCAACCCTGAGATTACCAGTGCATGGGCAACTGTGGTTAAATTATCCTGATCCAGGAAAAGCCATAGTTGTCTTCTGGTAAAAGGTAGTCCAAGCCACTGTTCTTTCATTGGCAGAACTGGATCCAGATGAAGCATCTGTTCCTTCAATGAGAGTGCAGCCCCAAGGTATGGCAGGGGCAAAAAGCCCAATCCGCTCTTGCCAGGGTTCAGATCCAGATTGTGACATGGATACACTCAGCTGCTATTTACTAAAAAAACAAAGAAACACATCTAAGTTGGCCCACGTTGTCTTGAATCCCGCTTTATTCTTTGCTGCTACATGTCTCCCTGAGGGTGTTTATCCCAAAGTTTTACACCTCTAAAAAATGAAACAAGCAATCTGAATTTAGGGCTGTCTCCAAATATATCATACTATGAATGAATCCATTTAAATATTAATGGACATGTCTATTGATTTTAATAGCTCTACTCCCAAGTATGACTTAGCTGAATAACTGTATTAGGAAAACCAAAGTTTTGTAGTTTTATGTATGTGTCGCTTCTCCTCAAAATGAGATACATTCAGATTCTTGTTTCCTTCTTTTTTTTAATCTAGGTGTCACTAGCACAAATATCATTATAGGTGCTATCGCTGGTACAATTTTAGTGTTGGCTCTGATTATGGGCATAACTGCATGGGGTTACAAGTAAGTAATTTATATTATATATATATATATATATATCTTATATTAATAAAGGTAATTTTTTTATTTCATAAGATTTTCTATACTTTATTATGATTTGATAAAGTAAAAGTATGAATTGGCAGTGTGAATTATCAAATGATTTAGGCAAAAGAGAATATCAGAAGTTTTCCTAATCAGAACCGCTTCCAGTTCTCTCTGCAGATAGTTGCCTTTCTAGGCTTGCTGTACTCAGAAGACTTGTTGTCCAACATCTGCACAGTGGCGTAGCGTGGGAGGTGCAGGGGGTGCCAGCCGCACCGGGCGCAACATTTGGGGGGGCGCACTCGCAGCTCTCTGCCCCTACCTGGCTCACTCACTCTCTCTCACAGTGCTGGCTGTGCGAATCTGATCCGAGCTGCCGGGTCGCCGCCCACTGTGGAGGGGGAGGGTGCCAGGCGTGCGTTGCGGTGCGGAGCAGAGAGAGAGCGAGGGAGGGACTATCTGGGGGAGGGCCAGTGCAGCGGCCGCCCAGCGCAGCGCTCAGCGCGGGAGAGAACCACACCCGACCAGCCCAGGCAGCAGCAAGAAGAAGCTGGCAGCAGCGGCAGGTTAGGGGTTAGGGGCGCAAATTACTTGCCCTGCCCCGGGTTAGGGGGCGCAAATTACTTGCCTTGCCCCGGGTGCTGACAACCCATGCTATGCCGCTGCATCTGCAGACTGAAGGCTGCATAGGACTGGAGGACAGCCTTTGAGTACAGCAAGTCTAGCCATCCTGCCTGGGGATTTTGGGAATTGTAGTCCAGTGACATCCAGAGACCCAGCCAGCAAAGCTGATGTACTCTTTAAGTCACTTGCCATAATAATTATATTATTTACTGGCAACAGCCTGTCTTACTAATTTTTAGTATAACTTTCTCACATTCTATCTTTAATTATTTACTGCACACCTTTGTTTCAGCATGTCTAAACGAAATGTATGATAGGAAAAATAAAATTTATTGAACTCATGCACTGATCCTAGGCCACATTCACACATGTTGATAAGTCTGGGTTGCTAGGCTCCCAAGGTTTTGGGAATAAGCCACATGCTTTGTGCACACTGTTCAGTGCTCCCCTCTTACTCCTACCCTGGCATGAGGAGGGGAAACAACCCCAGAAAGCTTGAAAGGGGTTTGACTTCCTGTGACGTCCAAGCCTGAGATTGTGCATTGTTTCTACCTAACAACAACTTTTGGTCTCAGCAAGCAGGGTTCTTCTTAACAGTCAGTTAAATGATACTAACTCTACTTATGAAGTTAGGCAGCTCTTGAAAGGTACCAGAGGAGATTGCGCTCTCCTTCCTTGAATGAGGAGAGAATGAAAACAGATCTGGTTTGCGCAAGAAACCTCATGGTTAGTGAGGAAGGAGTTTCACAACAAGCCTGAGTTTGGACAGCATGAGTCAAATTGTGGCTTAGCTCAGCTAAGGACTGGGGAGGAGCAAAATGGTTGCAAGCTCCTTTCCGGAAGCCCACATCTTTGTGGGCCTAATAAGCCATTGACTTGGGTTTACATGACACAGCAAGCCATAGTTTGTCTTACTGTGTCATGTGAACCAGGTCAGTGTGTGAGTTCATATTGCCCAGGGTCTGCAGGGTTTGAAATAAGAAGAAACATCATTTTCTTCCAAAGGGCTTTCCTAAACTCAGCCTATGCATTTCAAACATAACACTGATGCTTCATTGTATGCAGTTTTCATAGTGGCATGCTCTTTTTCATAGCAATGATCCAGTTGCTTGGGAAAGACAAAAATACTCAATTTCTGCTAGGGTTTCTTTTCTATTTTATATCTTTGGGATTGGATCCTAAGGGCTGCACAAAGGTGGGTCCTACCCCCTCTCTTCAACTGCAGCCACCCACACCAGGTCCTGTGCTGTTCCTGAAAGTTTCACAGCTTTCTGAAGTGGCTTTTCAGGGGCATCAAAGAGATGCCAAAGGAGGGTGTGGGTCTTTCCCATTCTGCATGTGGAAATCCACTGGGAGTTCTTAGGATCCAGTTCTTAGCTTATGACGCTGAGTAGAGTAATGGCAAGTATAACATGGTAACTCACTCTCTTATCTCTCTTTCTTCCTCTTGTAAGAAACTATCGAAGACAGAGGTATGTGAAAAAGCAGTGTGGCCACATGTCACAGAACGCTTCAGATGTGATCCCTATTTATTATTTAGTTGGGATATATATATATATATATATATATATATATATATATATATATATATATTAGAGACATCAGTATGGCTAGGAATGTAACGTTTTTTGTGTACATGGAGCTGTGGGCTGATGAATTTAATTTAAATGGCTCCTATCTTTGTAGTGTTAATGTGTTGTCCCTTAAGACTTGGATTCCTGTATTCTGAGATATGTTCTTTTAGGAGGGTGGAGCCCTAAGGCAGAGACCAGAACCCTGTGGTCCTCCAGATATTTTTGGACTACAACTCCCATCATCACTGACCGTTGGCCATGTTAACTGGGGCTGATGGGAGTTAGAGTCTAACAACACCTGGAGGGCCATGGGTTCCCCGTACCTGCCCTATGTGGGCTGGTTTTTTTAATTACACCTTTATTTTCTTTGCAGCCACAGTGTTGAAATTTAACCTCAGACCCAGTTCAATTCTGCTTAGTACATAACATTGATTACTGGAGCATTTTCCAATTACCTGGGCACTAATCCCTCCCATTATGAACTTGTCTGCATGTTTGCCTTTTTAATCAATAGAGAGATGAATATAGCCATGTATGATCCCACTCCTGACTGGTCCTGAGCACTTGTTTTTTTAAGCCACAATATTTTTTTCCAAATTAAAAAAAAAAACTTGAAAGGAGGTCTAAGGGACCTCATGGATGGTGTTAGACTACAGTGTCCATCACCATTGGCTGTGCTGGCTGAGGTTGATGGGACTTGGAGTCCAGCAACTTCTGGAGGACCCCTGACTCCTCACCCCTGCTCTAGAATAAGGCCCAGCAGCATTGTCCTTTGTTTGACTTGGCCTCATGAAGGTGCCATGTGCTGGCATCTGAAGCTGAGGGCAATGCTTCCCTATAAATTGGCACCAGGTAGCAGTTGAGCATGTGATCATTAGGACTAGAAAACAAATGGTGTCAAAAAGGTAAGCGGTTAGGTGGCAACTTGGCTTTATGAAAAATATCTTCTCTATACCCTTTCCACTTTCATGCTCACAAAATTCTAAAAAAACACTATTGGGTTAGCTCTAAGTTTGACATTAAAAATCTTGTACTTGAAGAAAACTAGAAAAGCAAGTACTCTTACCTCTGTTTGTCACACACAATAATTAATTAATTAATTAATTAATTAATTAATTAATTAATTAATCAATCTTTCTTAGATAACATCCTGTAAGTGTTCTTTGATCACAGTTCAAAGTACAGGAGTCCAGTGTCATAGATATGGAATCTTTTTTTCCCTTTGTGTAAAACTAATTTTTTTGTAAGGGAAAGTACAAAAATTGTACTGGTGTATGTAGGTATATATCTATAATCTATTGCATTAGTTTGAATCTTGGGTTGAAGAGTGGGATTTGGTATTTTTTGAATATCCTTTTTAACGAAAGAAACTCCTTAGTTGAATTTGGGATGGGGAACTAAGTTTGTTATGACTGCTAGGCAGCAGTAGGAAATCCCCTTCACTGTGCGCATGTCATATTTGGACAATATTGGGTGTTTTTGTTTTTTAAAATTGCCTATTAATTATCAAGGCCTTCTTTATTGATTGCTCCAACCTGTCATGAGATGGAGAAAAGGAACGATTGGGGATGTAGAGGGTGGCAATACCTAACCCCACTCTTGAGTGTCTCTTAAATCAAATTGTTCAAACTTGTTGCCTTTAGGCCTATTAAGGAAAACACACACTGTAATGGGTGTATATCTTAATTAGACTTTTAAGTATCTCAGGGAATGCATTTCCCCATTACAGAATGTAAGCCTATTTTCTCAGGTAGCCATTCTCTCTTATTTATATAGTTATGTGATAAATTTTCATGGTCTCCTTTCTAAGCTTTTTCCTGTGCTATATATATATATATATATGTATATGTATATGAGTGTGTATTTATTTACACACACACACACATATATATATATACACATACATTTGGAATATGCATGTGTTTTTTGTTTTTGTTTTTTAACCTTCAGTGTGTTTCTGACTTGAAAATGTTCATTATGCTTTAGACAAATCCCTCAGGGAGATTATGTAAAAAAGCCTGGTGAGGCCGACTCCTTTTATAGCGACATGCCGCCTGGAGTCAGCACAAACTCTGCATCTAGTTCTAAGAAGAGGTCTGCTTTTCTGTCGCATTTTCAGATTTCTACCTGTTCCATCACACATTATTCCATTAGTCAGAACCTTTCATTGTTTTGCAGCAGGTTTGATTACTTCTTTCCTTCCTTTTGTGGGCTGTGTGTGTGTGTTTAAAGTGACCCCCTTTGGTCTTTGATTACTGACTAGTTGTATCCTCTCTTTTCAAATGCACTTCTTTGGGGATCTAAAACTCTGACAAATTATATTGGTGGAGTGGGTGGGTGGGTGGGCTTTGTAGCCCCACAGATAAATCAGATCCTCAGTTCTGATAGCCATCTCCTTCTGCTTGGAAGTGCCTTGTTTTGCTGCTTATAAAGTGTCCTAGCTCCTAATCAAGCAAAACACTGTACCCAAATTGCCATGAATTTGATATTACGATGAAGTAATCAAAGAAGGGGGATGCTGTACTTTCATTAACTCTTATAACATTAATGAATTACGGTAATAGAAATGTTAGAAGTGTTGTATTTTATCACTAGTTTGCCCTGCCTTTTTGTTCTTTAGTATGCTGCCAAATCTGGCATTTCCATCTTGCATTTCTCTCTTTTTACTGACCAAGGAAGGCCTGATTTACATACACAGCCACCCTTGTGGGTGAACTAGCTTGTGATGTCGATCCTTGTAGGCATGGCACAAAGTTTTATGAGTGGCTTCCCATGCATTTTGGCCAAGCTTACAGCAGCAGGTTTGGAGTTTGTGAGAAGCTGCTACACCGCCATGTGGGCTGTGCCCTTCACTATTACAACCAATTATCCGTGGAGGCAGGATTGTTGTGGTCAGGCCATAGAATCACTGCCGACACCTTGATTCTGCCAGATTTAATCCCCAATCTAATGTCTCTGGAGTGTGACGCATCCAGGGTGAGCAACTATATATTGCTCTCTTCTGTGAAAGGAAATGCAGTGGACATGTACATGGAGCTCTGTTATGGATCTGGAGCTTTGTGCATGACATGAGGCAATGGGCTGTGCATTGCTTTGTCCACCGAAAAAAGGCATATGCACCATTTTAAAACGACACACACATCCTGGTGCATTTAATAGTTCACGAAGTTAACAAGGTCACTTTGATCTGTAAACCTTTCTCTCTCCCCCCCCCCCCCAATCTTTTAGCACGGAGAGATTTATTATGGAATTGCTTTTTCCCCTCAAGCATCTTAAAAGGCTTTCACAAAAAACAATAATTCTGCCATGTAATAATACTAATAATGGACAGGCTATTTTGTGAACCATCATTTCCCCCCTTTTTTCTTTTTAAAGATCATTCACGCTTCTGGTGGTTTTCAAATGAGAAACTGAAAGGAAACAGAGGAAATTTGCTCCTCAGATTCAAAGTTGTGAATGTAGTAGCTTAGTGATGCATACGTAAT
This sequence comes from Podarcis cretensis, assembly GCF_951804945.1. NCBI lineage: Eukaryota > Metazoa > Chordata > Lepidosauria > Squamata > Lacertidae > Podarcis > Podarcis cretensis. Next base: position 26,392,379 of record NC_137181.1, read on the forward strand.
GCCGATGCAAATGTCTGTTTAATACTGAGGGTTTTTATACCTTTGTGAGATTCTCTTTAATTTTTGCATGGCAGATGTCAACTTGAAAAGTAACTCCTAAGTCAACATCCAGTTTCTTGACTGAGGGTTTATGTTTGTGGAAGGATTAAAATGTTGATTTTTCTGAGAATAATCTTCAAAGCTGCATATCCATCTGCAGTTGAACTTCTTGAATGCCTAAATATAACAGAATTTTTGGGAAAACCAGTTTCCTGATATTTTGTCTTATTTAGATTTTGTTTCCACATAAGGGAGCAAAATTTTGTTCATTATATGAAGCTTGACTTTTAAATTGGGCATTGCTTAAATTCCATTGTATAATGTTGTGTGTCATTCCCCCCCCCCCCGCCCATTTCCATTGATTCCTCATTTCAACCACTTGTTTGTTCTTTATTGTATAATGGTATGAAACTCTTAAGGTCTGTCTACATTAGGACAAAGAGTATCTCTTGTCAGTTACCTGTAAACCTACGTAGGTTTAAAACTGGCATGGCCTATATTATGAGTGCTTAGTATCAGGCAGGAAATTTACCTTCACAGAAGTTTCAGACTACAATAGTTGGACTAATGAGCAGGGGGGAAAGTTCTGTTGGATGCAGTCCTTCATATCTTACATATTAATAAAAAATTGCACAAGGAAAAAAGATTAGAAAAATCAAGAGAAATATGGGGCTGGATTCAGACAAAATCAATGGGACAAGTTAGTCATGGCTTAAATTAACACCACTTGATTTCAAAGTCAGGTGATTCAGCTGACTTTGGTTGGATCCAACCCATGCCATTTTGTCTTATTTATGCAAGAGGAAAGGTTCTAAGGTATAAAGGATGCTTATCTATGATCTATATAAATTTTGTTAAAAAAATAAAAGTAGTTTAGGCAAGTCTGTCCAGGCACATAGATGCTGACGTGTTTTAATCTCTTTCACTGTCAGTTTTAATTATTTTTTGAACTTACAATTTTTATTGATGATTTTAATATATCTTATATACTGCTCAGTGCTTCAGTTGGAATATCATTTTTGTCAAATTAAATAATACATTTTTTAAAAAATCAAGTGGCAGGACAGATGGAATTGGGATAACGTGCGTTTTTTTGTGGATGTGCAAAACCTAGGATTTAACCAGGTTTGCATAAGCCATCTCAGAGAATGAGCTTCATAAGCAGGTTTGAGTTCCAGAACTTACATGAGAAAGTAAGTCTCTTCCAGCTTAGTTTTCCTCTGGAGAAACAAGATGGACAGAGAGAACGCAACCTGGGAAAGGAAGAAATCATTTTCTCCCTTGCAAGATCCTCCTGCTGCTCCAAGCTTGACCCTCTAAGGCAGCCTTCCTTAATTTGGTGACCTCCAGAGCTTTTGGACATCAACTCCCATCATCCTTCATCAACAACCATGCTGGCTGGGACTGATGGGAGTTGTAGTCCAAAACATTTAGAGGACACCAGGTTGGAGAAGGTCTGAAGAAACTAAGTGGGAAAGGAGAAGGACTAGGTTGCACTTCTGCCGGGTGTAGAAGAAACTTGCTTTCTTCTTTTGTTTCTAGATGACCTGTGTACACATCTCCTCTGAGCCAGTTGTAAAGGCACCAGTGATGACCCAGCATCCAAATATTTGCACCTCTGAGTGCAATAATGCAGCCTCTCACCTGCCATTGTGTTCATGAGCCTGCCAAATTATTTGACAGTCATCCTTGTCTGCCAAATAAGTGAGATATCCCACATAGACTAACATAACTAGAAAGGTCTAGAATCTGAAAATGGGACATGTTAAATAGATGCCCTTAGAAATTCAGTTAGAAATGGGTTTATGAATGTGTCCTGAGTAGATATGTAGCAATGTGCACACTATTTTAGGGAATGAATAGGAACAGTTGTAGGAGCAGAAGTGAAATTTAACTAGACTTTTCCCGGACTGCTGATTTAGGCAGATATTTTGGGTATTGTAAACAGACCTTTAAGTAATCCTCAACTTAAAAGTTCATGAATGATGTCCTTAATAGATGTCCTTAATGATGTCCTTAATAGATGCTCTAATAGATAGATGTCCTTAATGATGTCCTTAATAGATGCTTTATGTACCCAAACCAGCCAGCTCATGCAAGTCTTACCATTTACTCCAGGTCAAACGGATTATCTCATTCATGGAGTGAAAGAATCCAAGATGCAAAGAACCTTTCGGACATCTGTCAGAATGGGCGACCCAGGAGTAACTCATGGCAAGGTGAGAATGACCATCGCGTCAGCAGTATTCATAACCATTGCAGAGTAGATGCTGTCAACCAGCATGCTGTAGCTATACCTACAATGCCAAAGTTCAGAGTACATGCTTTGCACATATAAAGTCTTAAGTTCAGTCCCTTGTATCTGCAGGTAGGTCGTATTACTACTTCAGGGTGGAGGAGAAAGAAAGGGAGAATAAAAGTCAATGCAAATGACTTCTAGCATGCTACTTTCCTTGGTTCCATCGTATTGTTTTCCACTGACTTATCCTTTGGTCTTATTTCAGGTAATATAGGCGGCAACAGGAAGAAAGTCAAAGGCAAAAGATTTAGGCCACGCTCTAATTCCACTGAGTAAGTTTGACCTTCTAGTTGAAAACCCAAACCGAAAGAGTATCCAACTATTTCTGTTTCAGTTCCTTCCTGCTACATATTTGAACCAGGAGGCTTCTAGACTCACTGAAAGTACTTCTAGACTCACTGAAAGTACTCGTGGTGAGAGGACGAAGAATGAGGCCGGGCGAAGGCTGCCGCCGCAGCAAAAGGCTGCTGAACACGCCCCCCTGAGGCACCTGGTTGGATGCCTGCTGGGGGGCGTGGGCGCCAGCCAGGTGAGGTGATGGCAGGGGGCTAATGCCCCCTGCTAGGGGCGGTGCTCGGGCTCCCGCCCACAACCACTCCCCTCTCTTGCAGGGAGGAGAGTCTTTATTAAATGGTGTGGCAACAGGTTTTTATTTTGACCATGTGTTTTTAAAAATTGCTTTTGTTTTTGAAAATTTGTCGGTTCCCCCCTCACCTAGGCAGTACTTACCAGTGGTAACTAGCTCCTCCATAAGTTTTTTTTTAAAAGTCTGTTATTTGGATTCAGGGCAGATTTTGGGCAGTTTGTCAACAAGAAACCGGGGGGAGGGGGCTCCCCTTGCAGCATTTCCCCAATGGAAATCCTCACTCCTCCCATCTGCTATTTGCATATCTGTCAATCTCCCCTCCAGAGATGCTTCAGTGTCACCTTGGGGACGAGAGGAAAGGAACCAGGGCGAAGGGCTTTTATGTTGTTGGCAAAGCTGTGCAGGGTTGAAGGGTTAATCACCCACTTGCCTGCACTGCACTGCATCTAGCTTGGCCCTAAGAAGTACTTCTAGCTTGTTAAATGTATTCTCCTTAGCAGGATGGGCAGTGAAGCAGGCTTTCCCATTGCAGTTTTGTCCCCCCTGTTAACTAGAAGCCCCACACCTTCTCACCTTTGTGTGCTGCACTATTCCCCACACCTGTTTACTGCTGCCTGTTAACCTGCATGGGAAGAAAGTCCCTGATTTGACATCCAGGTGTGTTTCACTACCAATGAAAGTGGATATTTAATGCCATCTTGCAACTGGGGGAAGTGGGGAGAAGAGATTTAGACGGCAGCACTAATTCAGAGTTCAGATGTAAGGTTTCAAAATGTACTATTCTTCATGTTAACTTTCACATTTAGGGCAAATGTTATTCAGGGAGACCTGTTGAGGACACATTGGAAATCATCTAATACATTCCACAGTAAACTTCTCTACCTAATCAGCGGGAGCAGCCAACATGTTACCCTACATATGTTGTTGGACTACAACTCCCATCAGCCCAAGAGTACATGGCCAGTGGTCATGGGTGATGGGGATTGTACTCTAGCGACCTCTGGAGGGTTGGCTACCCTGGTGTAGCATTCTGCAAGATAAATAAATATACAACATAGCTTACCTCAATTTCTGTTATCTGGTTTTTTCCTTATTCTGGATATGGTTTGTATCCCATTAGATGCACATTTTAGTAAATTAGTTTAAATAACATTGGATAACCATTTTAGTTTCCCAAGGTGCCAGGAGTTCAGGAAGCCCTTCTCTGTAAAAGGAAGATGCTTTCCTATGTGTTAATTTGCTTGGAAGTTTCGTATTACTTTCAGCTATATACTTTCGTTAGAGAACTACGTATTGCTAAATAAGACTTACTTAAAACAGTTTGCTTTGTTTGTGCAATGCCATCTACTGATACATGCTGTACGGAATGAACAATCCACGTATGGCAACGTATATTTTATGTGTTCATGTGCTTGCCACAACCTGTGAAGTAGTGTGATCTGAACGCAAATGACATCCAAAATGAGCCAAAAGAGAAGTTGTCAATATCTGGAGAACTGGTGTCTCTGTGCTGCTGTGCATTGCAGCATTCCTGGTGAAAGGTTAACTACATGGATATAAGATGACCACTCCCCAAGGCTACAGAGTCATTAAAGCAAACTGGTCTTGGTGGTAATGGGGGTAATGATCCTGATCCCTTTAGAGGAGTTGATTAATGACCGCTGGAAATGCATAGTTTTATTGCCATATTGGTCCCTAAGATCAGTGTTACACAAAACAGACCAAGCGGTCATTTTGCTTGCATGGTATCGTGTTAGTGGAGCAAAAGAGAACTTCCATAGTTGACAATTTCTGTGGGGCTATTTTCCTACTGGCCCAGTAAAGTGTATTTTACTTCCGTAGTTTTGCAAAGATGAGACATTAACGTTCCAGAGTTTTCTGCAAACTTAAATGGGTAGAACAACAGTTTTGACCATTAACACCAAGACCCTGAGTGTTGGCATAGGAGCATGTGTTAAAGCATGTCCCAGTGAACTCCTTTCCCGGGTAGCCATTCCTTTGTTTATTTGTACTAACTTTGCCTCTATAGGTGTGCATCTTCCTCATTGTTATAAATGATATAAACTTTGGCTTAGATTTTCCCCACCCCTATTATATATTGTGTTTTTGCAGCAGAGCATCCCATGCTTCTGAGCCTGGGCTTTCCCACACCAACCAAATCCCACCCCAAGGCATAAGCCACAGGGGTTCTCACCACCCCCAGACAAGGGATCGGGATCACAGGTCAGTCCTAAGTGCCCTTCCATTTGGGGCAACTTTTTTTTTTATCCCATTAAAAGTGTTTTTATCCCAAAAGTATCACTGTGGCAAAATACCCCCAAGCCCGCCTTTGATTGCTGATGGCAGCGCTAGCTAAGCCCTCCTCCTTGCTGGCCTGATGTATGTAATCCCCCCTGCCCCCCAGTCTTATAAGACCTGGGACTTCTGCATTGTTGCATGTTGTGCTGCAAGCCAAATCAAGCCACTGGTTTTAAGTTTTGTAGGCTTAAGAAGTTGTTTCTTTTTCGTTTTAAGCAAAGTTTTACCATTTGATCTGATGGGTTATACTATATCAATGATGACCGATGCACAGTTAACCCCCACAGAGATTGCTCTGCCCCTCTTGGTTTCATTCTGCAACCTGGCATGATGTTAAAAAACTACTGTTTCAGGTTGCTCAGAAATAATAGAAGCTCAAGTGTGTGTACCTGGGGCGAAGAAGCCTCAGAAGTCTTGTACAACCATTGCATGCTTTGTTGCCGTGATAACTTTCTCTTTTCTCATTGTAAAATCCAGATCAGGAGTGCTTCATGGTTACCAAACGAGCCTTTACAATAAAAAGTGTAGGTTAAAGGTTTGTCATTTGCTCTCACACAAGCCCACTAAAACTGCAAGATAAGAACCAGCGCATAATGTCTTGCCCATGAGCCCATTGCTTCGCTAGCAAATTTGTCTTGCGGCTGTGCTTTGAACTTTTACTTTTTAATTAGGAACCGAGATGGAAAACATAAAGCACTCCTAGTTTTCAACTTGCTGTTGAAAGTAAGTAGACTAATTAGAAGCAATTACAGCTGATAGAGAATTGAAGCGATGCCTGTGCTTATGTGGTTGGGGTGAGTGGGTGGGAGAGTTACGCAGCTTAGGCAGAATGATGCAAACAGTGTTTGATTATTGGATATAATAAATTCACCATCTGATTTTTATTTCTATTGAAAGCCCACGTTCCACACAAGCTAAAAATGGTTCACCCAAAACATTGCCACCTAGTGGCTTAGTGAATGGGAAGATTGGTGTAGATTGCGAGATACACATTGATAAACAGAGACTAATGGTTGGGGCAGGGGACAAAGAGGAAGTTGGGGTTGTTGTTGTTTTCCTGCCCTTCTCTCTGGAAGCCCTGTTGAGATTCCTCTGAGGGTAGCAGTGCATTTTTCTCCACAATTGTGAAGACCTGGGAAATGGTTTTTCTATGAAATAAATCCTGACATTCTCCAGAGTCAGATTACATGATGTCATTTAATATGCTATAACTTGCAGCAGTAGCAAGGTCATGGAGTCTCTGGCTTAGTGTCAGCTGTAGGTGGATTTAAAAGTAATTTATGAAGAATATTTATTGCATATAATTAATGCCCCATCTTTTCTTTAAGGAGGAGCCCAAAGTGGCACACATATTTCTCCTGCCTCCACCACCCATTTCATCCTAACAACAATCCTGTGAGATAGGTTAGGCTGACAGTGCCTGGCTCAAGGTCACATAGTGAGCTTCCTGGGTGAGGGGGAATTTGAGCCCAGCTCCCTTCCGTTCTAGTCCCAACGCTCTAACCACTACCCCACATTGGCGTTACCAGTTTGTCCCTGCACTTCATTGACTTTTTAAACAGGTAGCAATATTAATGTAGCAGTAGTAAATTTTATCAAACAAGTACTCATGTAATCTGTGCTGCAAAGAGAGGACAAAGTAGAATATACTTTCCATTGATAAAACAATGGTTGTTAGGTTCAGTCTGGATATATATATATTTTAATACTGTGAGAAATGTCTTGCACATAGTGTTGACCAGGAAAGGGCTTTGGGAAGGATCCATGCATATTGGTCAAAGGCTATATTCAAGTTGCACGGGCAATTGCGCACTTATAAGAGTCACAAGTGTAGTGCAGCCCAGTCTTTGTGCTGCAAACAAAGGCTACTCAGAAGTAAACCCCATGAGTTAACTGGGAATTATTCCCATGCAATTGTGCAGAGGTCTGTAGGCCGAACAGTTCTGTCCAGTAGATTGCTACCACATGGCAGCTGTTTTGTTTGCGTGCAGTTCACTGCACAGAATAATCTGTTTCTTCATCTCACTACGGTCTTCCACATATTGCCAGCAACATGAAGAAAGAGCAGTGTGTGGTGAGCCTCTGGGTACACAGCTTGTGCTGCAATGCAAAAACAGCTTCTTGTGTTTTAGGCAGACTTATGTGCACCAAAGAACCCACATGTGACTGCAAGTCAGTAACATTTCCTGTCATTTAACTGGCAGAACCTGGTTTATTTGCAACCATGGACATGAAAGAGTCCCCAAGACCGTAATCTTCAGCCCCTGGTGTAAGAGAGGGACCCATCTCTTAGCTGCCTTTTCTCAGATCAACCTGCAAGTATCCAAGGTGGTCTGCCTATATTTATGTACTCCTGACCTGTGGTGCAAGGCAGAGAACATTTGCTTTCTGTATAAGTTAGGTTAAAGACACAGCACTGAGACAAAACGACTTGCCTGAAGCTTCCAGGAGGTGCTTATAAGAGATTAAAGTAGTCCTCACTTTGGAAGGGCAGTTGCTGCAGCACCTGTCTCTTGCATACTTCCCCACTGGGCAGATTCAGTGCTTCTAAGTCTGTTTGCATCCAGACCGAGATTTAGAGATTTAAGAGATGGGTAGTTCTCTCTCTCAAGGCAAAAGTAAATTGCAAATGTAAGCCTCCGCTTCCAAGGGAATTCATTTTGAACCCCCGTGGCTCGGATTTTCTTCACCCAGATTCCACACTGATTTATTTAAGACAGTCCTTGGCATTTGAAGGATGTAAAACAGCCAAACTGAGCTTATGCTGCTGTGTGTTACCAGATATTTCTTTATTCTTCTTCTGCTTTCTCTGTTCCTTCCATTGCTTTTCGCAGGTATTTAAGCCCATGGTTCAAAACAGAATATAATGTAGCTAAGTGGGTAGAAGATGTGAATAAAAACACTGAAGGACCCTACTTTAGGTATTTTGTAAATTAATTCTCTATCATCTTTTAAGAGCTGTTCCAGCATATTCCAGATATGATGGGACTCCTTATCTTGTATCTTCCAATACAAGTGATTTATTGTAGATGCTGAGGACCCTTTTTGTTCATTTGCTGCCTTCTGATGTCTTTTTTGGGCTTCATTGTGCAATTGCGATTCTTTTCTGACTGTTTTAATGAAGCCGTTTGAAAAGGATGTTCATAGTGCATGTATTTCCCATCTCCATCTCTAGCTTTTAGTAGCTTTCTCTTCATTTGATGCCAAGTAGCCTTTTTGTGGGCATGATCTATGTCTACCACTAATCAAGTAACATTAGTTGAAATAGCTAAAAGGTCAGTGTATTGAAGCTAGTAGCTTTATAATACACTTACGATGCAATCCTATACCCACTTACTGGGAATAAGTCCCATTGAAAGCAGTGGGGTTTACTTCTTAATAGACATGAGTAGGGTTGTGCTGTTAGTGCCAACCCAGTGCTTTTACAATAAAGGTGTTAAATTGCAGCAAGTAGTAGAATTGTACATAGGTTATCATTTGTGCATCATAATTAAAAAACGGGAAGCATGCAAGCATGTTAGCAGAGCATTTACCTAGTATATCCATTAGAAGTCAGAAATATGCTGGAAAGAATTAATTGCTCTTCATGGCAAGAGGCTAAAGATGTGTTGTGTGAATACTCAGTTGGGTTGTGCTTTCTTTGTTTCAGCCATTGGCCATAATGCCAACTAACAGATCAAAATAAGAAGAAAAAAAATTAATTACAAGCATACAATAAAAACCAATTGGTAAAACCAAACACCAAACATACAAAAACCTGTAAAACTTAATAACAAGGAACCAATAATAACAAGAGAATAACACAAGAATGTAATCATGTTAAATACTTTTAAGTGTGCATGTATCTCATTAACAGTGCAATGTCTACTAAGAGAAAGGCTCTACTGAGTTCAGTGGGTCTTACTCCCAGATAAGTGTTATTGCAGCCTAAAATAAGCATTTCACTAGTTCAATCCTTTGTCAAGTAACACTCAAAACAGGTGTCCAAACTGGAGTTTGGCTATATAGTAATCAGAAAATGTTTGCCACTGCTTTTCATCTGCCAGAGCAAAGGTGGCCACTGTTAAATTAATCTCATTTTTGCTGGTCAATAAATATTTTCTTTTCTTCTGCTTTAACCAGTGTTTGCCATATTTCTAACAATTGAAGAAGAAAGTTCTTCTGCATTTGCCCTCAAAATTAAGACAAAAGAGTAGGTAGTGTGGAATGTCCAGTTGTTTTCTCCCTACAGATGCAGAAATGTCAGTCAAAAGTCACTTTCCCATAAAGCAGAAGTTTTCAGCCTTTTTCAGTCCATGGCTCCCTTGGCACCCCTTTGGGGCTCAGGTGCCCAGTTATGTCACCCTTTGCCTGCATACCTGGCAGTCTCTCACCCTTTTTTGAACACCTTCCCTTGTGGACTGTTCCCTCAGCCTCCTCTCCTTGAGAGTCCTCTGGGCAGCCGCTGCTGCCGTCCTTGGTCTCTGAACTCCCCTCCTCTCCCCCACTTCCCCAAAGAGAAGTGTCTCCTCACACTGCCCAACAAGGGCCTGGGAAGAGGATGCCCCCAGCCTTAGTGTCCCAATGGAGTCTGGCCAAAGACAAATGTGAGTCCAGCACCTTACCTTGGGAGGCAGCAGCTGCCTGTGTGCCTGGCCTCCCACTTGTCTGTCCATTCCCAACAGCAAGGGCTGGTGGACTAGCTGGATGGGTTGCCTTGCCTGCCTGCTTGCTTACTCCAAGGCTGCCTCAGCTCTTGGCAACCAGCACCCCATGGCCAGCCCCAGAGGTATCGTTTGCCTGGGGAGCTTGTAGCCAGGGCTGCTGCAACAAACAGCCATGCAAGCCTTGGGGAAGTAGAAACATGAGAGGGCATCAGAGGAGGGAGGGAAGGAAAGGGACAGAGGCTAGTGCAGCTCGTGGCACCCTGGCCATCATTCAAGGCACCCCAGGGTGCCACAGCACCCTGATTGAATACCACTGCCATATATGGTACATCTAAAAGAGTGGGCAGGGCATTGGTTGCCATCTCAGCAAAGGAGGGCTGGAACTGTCCTTAAAACAAATGTAGGGAAGTCAAATAACTAATTTTTCAAACTGTGCTGGGATTTTATCAATGCATAACGTAGCACATTCTTAACATTTGTCGATAAGAACACAGCTCTCTGCACAAAAATGCCTCTGAGGTGCCATTTAAATACCATTTTGGCAGCTATGAACCATAATCCATTAAGAAAATTCAAAGGCAGACCATGTAATTGGATCAAGATGGCACTGAAAGGGGAGTAAGTTGTTGGTTTTTTTAAAAAAATTAAGTGAATTTGCCCACACCTCTAGGAGCCTGTCTTCTAGGAGATGAAGTCATTTATGCCAATAATTAAATAAACACAAGGAGACTGGAATCATTCCTGTTTGTTCTGTCTCATCAGAACCAGAAGACTGCAAGGACTCCTAAAATAATTTAAAAAATAATAATTCTAGTGCCTTCTCTCCAGGAAAACACCATATCTCAGTTCCATATAATCATATTTTAATAACTATTATTTCCACTCTGTTTTAAAAGTGTTTAATACTGTACAATGAGCCTGCTCCCTTAGTCTGTTAGAATTTATTATGCAAGGAATAATCTTGCTTGATCCTCCTTTTATATTTTTCCAACTGCCAATGCTGGAGATCACCAATTTATGATACTGTTCTCAGTGCCCAGTTACACTGTTGTTATAAGCCCAGTTCAGTTGTTACATGAGTGAATGGGACCCATGGACAGAGGAGTAGAAAGAGGGCTTCCTGTGGGACAGATGAGTAGATAAAGGGTTTCCCATGTGTTTAGTGCTTGTGTGGGCTTCTCATCTGATCTAGAACCCTGAGCAATCAAGATTCTAAATTCCACAGGAAACATTTGCCTGAGCACATGGGAAGCAGCCATGTGACAATGGGGATAAATACTAAAGGCAAGGGCTCCTTCTTTGTACTCGCGTTGGCCCTCCACACGAGTAACAACTTAATAGGGCTTAGTCATATTCCAAAGATTTTAATGGCAAAAGTGACCCAGTGCAGTTTACAGGTGAGATGATAGAAGGATAGGAGACCCATGTCATTGTCACAAAGTGATGTTTAGAGAAGTTCATGGCCAGTGCTAGGTGAAGAAAACCCATCCTCATTAAATTCAGACGTGGTATCATTTATAAAGAAACTGAACAAAAACATCTGTGTGGCTTCATCTCCTCGAGTCACTAGTTACCTTTTGGTCAAAGGCCTTAATGGGGTAATTCTTGTTTCTGAGGTTAGTATTTGGGTATAGAAGATAGTATTCAATGCAGTATTTTACTAGGGGATTTTCCTATCCCTCCTTACTGCAGGCCCCCCCTCCCCGTACAAAAAACCCAAAAAGAAACCTCTTCTGCACTGGGAGGGAAGAGTCAGTGGGGGGGGGGGATCTGATGTAGGCAGCTTGTTTATTTCTGAATCAGCGTGCATAGGATTGCGCTGAGTCTATATGCTAACTAATCCTCTACTACATATTATCTTTTGTTGAGCTGCACTTCCTAGTGAGCTTCCCTTCAAACCGCCCCAAACAGTTGGTTCTTGGCATGATTCTCTGTCTGTATCAACCTCATTAATCCCCTCCTCAGACTGAGCACCTCTCCTGAAACATGATAAAAACCCTAATCTAATTGCTTTGGAAGCCATGGCTGCTTGTAAAACTTGAGAAGAGAGGAGTAGCCTAACAGCAGGAATCAACTGGATTGGTGTTGAAGATAAGCTTATTTATAGATGTCTTGGGACCAAGATGCATATAAGATAACCCCACGATAAAATATTCAACTACTTCCCAATTATACTACTTCCCAAATTGTTCATCATCACACATTATGATGACCGTAGGTATGAGCTGTCACTACACACATGCAAGTGTTTGTGTGAAATAAGGCATGCTTGTTCATTGGTACAGCTCAACTGTTGAGTACACAGACTGTGAAAAACTTTGAGTATACAGGTCAACTGTATGTGTATACTGATTGTACACTCATTGAATGTAATGTGTGAACACCCCTGATGCGAGGGACAGTACTGATCTGGCTCCTCTTCATGTCATCTCATAGTTTTCTGATACTAGAGCCCTGAAAGATTACTTAATGGTAGCCCTGGGGAAGGAAGGAATTCCCCCACTTGGTGCTGATTTTGGTAATCCCACCCCCAATGGCCGGTCCCATCAGGTTAACTCACTTTGACTCACGACACATTTTTGTTTCCTGGCTAGCAAAATGTCCATAAGCACTTTTGCATTTTCAAGTGTTTTCTGAAACTGAAGATGCATTTTTTTCTGTGCTTGAAATAAGAAGCATTGTCCAGAATGCATAGCAGGAAACCTAACAAGTACTGTTTGTTTAGTGATGGGGAAGGTTCTAGTCTAAGGAATATTTGTAGAGAGCTGGGTTTGGGAGAAAATAGGGGTGGTGATGTAATAGAGTCTGTTGTGGAATTCATTCCATGTTAGAAGCCAGTGGAACATTGGGTTAGCTACTAGGTAACAAATATCCTGCAAAGGTGGGGAAATGGGGTCCTGAGCTACAAAGATGGCTTCCATGTGTAGAATTCTGTCTCTTCCAGGAATGCAGCAAAGTGGTTTGTGATGGTGGCTAGTTTTTCAGCTGCATAGGGTACTTTCGGTTTCATTGGGGGGAGCTGCACATGGGATTTTTAGTCTTGCTTTCTACTCGGCCTTTAGCTCTCTGCAAAATTCTCAATGCAGGAGCTGCCATGCATAGATTGTGATTTTTAAAAAATGTAAACATAAGTGTGCTGGTCCCGGGGGGCGGGGGTTACCATGAGGCATGGTCAGAGTCCGGTCCTGGGCCGAGGGTCTGGAGACTGTCCACCAAGGGCGAAGCGGGCTCCAAAGCAAGAAGCCGGGTGTGGTCGGGAACTCCGGGAAAAACAGGTCTGGGTGCTGGCAGAAGCAGGTTTCCAATGTCGTTGCTCCTGCAACCTGGGACTGGGCTGACTGGCCTTTATCTTCTCTGAGGCCAGGGGCAGTCCCGGCCCACAGGTGACCCACCTCTCCTGGCCTTAAGGCGAGCACTCCTCCTGAGAGAACCCAGTTCCCTCCGCCTCTCTGCCCTGAGCCTCTGCAGCTCAGGAGAGGCTGGAGGGTTACTGGACCCAGAGGCAGCCTCACCTCCCCCTGACTGGGCTGGGAGAGGCACACTTGCAGGCAATGGGTCCTCCGTCACCTCCGGAGCCAGAGTGGATTCATCTGCTGCCTGCTCCTGAGGATCCGGCACAGGTGCAGACGCTTCAGATTCAAGGCCCTGCCCCGGCTCAGCCGGCCCTGGAGGCGGGGACTCCTGTGCAGGCTGGGACTCCTCAGGTTCAGCCTCTGAATCAGATTCCCAGGCCATCACAGCAAGTTGCTTTGTGTGTGACTCTTATCACTCTGCTTTGACCAGGGCCGTCCTTAGCAGATGCAGCGTCGGGGTGCAAATATCCGCCCAGCACCCCCAAATTACCACGGATATAGTTGGGGTGGCCGTAGCTGCACACTGCCAGCCATTGGGGGGGGGGCACAACTCTCCCCCATGCCACTGTGGGAGAGCGATCCCTGCAGAGGCTTGGAAGGGAAGCTGCACGCCCGCCAGCCTTATGGTTGGTGGGGCACAGCTGGTGGGCATGCAGGGAAAGGGGAGGTTGCCGGCAAAGCCACGCAGCTCCCCCACTTGCTGGGGTGCCCCTGAGAGGCCGGTGCCCTGCCTCAACGCACCACTAAACCCTATGGGAAAGACGGCTCTGGCTTTGACAATAAGTGTGCTTGGATAACCATGTAGGAATGGGGGGGGGGGGGAGGCTCAAGCTTTTCAGTAGACCATCAAAGCTCTTGAAAGGATGGCAGGAGGTGCATGTGTGTTAAGGATTAGATCACTTGAAAGAGCCTGATTTTCTTCACTACTGCTCAAGAGGAAAGAGGCCTGGAGGGTGGGGGTGGGTCTTTCCTCCTTTCCCCATGTTTCTTATGAAAATAAAGAGATGCCAGTGACACTGTTTCCTGCCAGGATTATAGAAACTGAATGAGCACCTCCATGACTTACAGCAGAAAACAAAGCTGCCAGCCTGTTTAGGACAGGCAGCTTTAGTAGGACTGCCATCTGCTACTCTATTCTGGAAAGTATGAGAGCAGAACTGATACAGGTGGTCCACTTAAGGTGGGTTGTGCTTCCTGCCAATGCTTACCTGCTTTCCTCCCCATGTTGTTGGACTCCAACTCCCAGGCTGTCTGGGGCTGATAGGAGTTGGAGTCTAGTAGCATCTGGGGAACACCAGGTTGGGGAAGGCACCCCTATAACCACACACAATACTTTAGATGTTGTGGTTTCCTGAAACTATCTACCAGGTTTCCTTTTGAAATATATTTGCATACAGTTGTAGAGGAACTGGCAAATATGTACTCTGGCAGCATTGATTTAGTAGTGATCCAGATTAACGCATAATTCTCAGCATGCTTACTTGGAGGGAAGTCCCGTTGTGGTCAGTGGGGCCTTTTCCCAGGTATGTGTGCATAAGATTGCCATTATAAATGTGCATGCTTGGAAGTAAGTCATTGAAATAGTTAGCATTTGCCTTGAAAGAGAACATATTGAGAGATAACATAACTTATTTGCTTATCTACTTGTAGCTATGCACTTTCTCGGGAGCAAACAAAGGAAGTAATTGGCTCCTGAGCAGAGATGAGGACTTTTAAGGAGGAAATTGTATCCAGTTTTGTACTTCAGTGTGGATCCTTGATGAATTTGAGGAGTCAAACAGAATGAGCAAAGAATTTCTGGAAACCAAGCATGGTTATCCTAATTTGACCATGACAGAGTACAGTCATTGCTCTATGGCAGTGTTCCCCAACCTTGGGCCTCCAGCTGTTTTTGGACTACAACTCCCATCATCCCTCGCTAGCAAGACCAGTGGTCAAGGATGATGGGAGTTGTAGTCCAAAAACAGCTGGAGGCCCAATGTTGGGGAACACTGCTCTATGGTATATACTGTGTTCACAATATTTTTTCAGCCAAGCCTTTTCACACATAAGTCATAGTGACTGTCAGGGCATCCCTTCCAGCTAAGTAAGTTCATGAAATAATTAGAGCTGAAGTGCACATGATGCAGAAGGAAGGGATGGGCAGATATCATGACTGTGGGCTGCACTGTTTCAAACCATGTATAACATGTATAACCATGTATAAACTCATCAGCATAGATTACCTGCATGCAATAAGCAAACCTCGGGGGGAGGGATCTTTAGCACTGTTATTTGGTGGAGGCACATTCAAAAAGATGACACCCCATCTGCATTCAGAAGAGGGCACATTAGAGAAATCCACCACTTCACTGCGTAATTTCTGAACAAAGATGGTTGAGCTTCCTTTTCATATCACAGAAACAGGAGTTGGGCACAAAACACCAATGCTCTTGTCATATAAGAATAGCAAGCTATTAGAAAGCTTGATGTATTTAATGAGCAAAGTTTATCAGGATTCTCTGGTTTCCTTCTGTGATAATGTCCAAGAAGGGCACCTGCAGTTTCATCAGGAAATGTACTTATTTCACATTGTGGTTTGCATTTTGAAAATGTATTCCTGAATATACTCTTAAAGTATGCACAGAGGAGGGACTTGCACTCAGGGCTGTCTTAAGCATATGTAGTGCCAGGGTGCAAAGATCCGCGCGCCCCCCCCCCCAGGTTGCCCAGTCCCAGGCGCGCAGGAGAGCGGAGCGGCAGGCGGGCTCTTCCCCGGCCTCATCTCTTAGGCCCCAGACTCTCGGCCTGGCACCCCTGACAGCTCGTGCCCAGGTGCCCCACAACCCTAGTGCCTATGGGTAAGACGGCCCTGCTTCCGCTTGTATCTGATTTTGAAACTCTTTGGATGCTCCCAAGATCCTCTGGGTAACGCCTCTACGTTCTACACACATTGTTAGGGCAGATCACATGCTTCCTAAATCCACTTCTGATGAATAAGTAGGCAGTGCCCGTTGGGGTGGGAAAATAATAATAATGTTTGTTTTTTCTTTGTACCCCACCCATCTGACTGGGTTGCCCCAGCCACTCTGGGTGGCTTCCAACAGAGTATAAAAGAACACAATACACCAGACATAAAAGGCTTCCTGAAATATGTAGATGATATCTGAAGAAATGTGGGGGCAACTATGGGGTTTGGTGTGGAAAGTAGATAAACATGGTCTGAGATGCATGGAGGCGAGGGAGGCATAAGGGATCTAAGGAGGCTGCTGGCACAGCCATGTGATGAGGGATTTTTAAAAGCATCCTTTCTTGAGTTCAGCAAGCCAGAGGGACCCAGGATGGAGTGTGAGGAAGGGCTGCCATGAGCGCAGGACTGGGGTCGGGGCGGTGAGTGAGTCTAGCATTTCGTCAGGGTACCGGAACATCTGAGACCAGCTGTGCTTCTGACTTTTATGTTTTCTTGCACATGACCCAGATACAGAGCTTCCTTGGTCTGTCTTGATTCCGGAATTGATTCTTGAGACACTTTAGTTGTCCATGCCCTTGTGTGTATAACTCTAGTCAATAAAGTGCAGACGCCTTATTGACTCGGACAAGAATGCCCTTCCGTGTGATGCCGACATTGACTTGCTAGTGCTTTCCTTACCTTGTACAGAAATGCTGATTTCTCTGACCAATCAGTCCATTTTTGTCTATCCTCCCCACCCCTCGCCCCCACCCCCAAACCAGACTCCTACTTTGGCTGGAACCACTGTGCACTGGATGTTGCTTGCATGTCTACTAATTTGGGTGTTCAGCTCTTTGTATTTGCCTTTGTTTCTTCACAATTAACCCCTTTTTTGCCTCTGAACTGCATGCCTTCTGTATAATGTAACACGTTCTCATACACTGTAATAAATGTTTCTGCTGTGCTGCTTTCAAAAAAGCAACTTATGTGCAGCCCTATACCCGGGACATGTTTGCCTGGGAGTAAGCCTCACTGAACGTAGTTGAGGCTTAGTTCTGAGTAGTCGCGCATAAGATTGCGGTTAAGCTCTGAGCCAGCGAAGACTTACATCAATGTAGGTGAAGGATGGGGAACCTGCAGCCCTCAAGGTGATGTTGTAGTACAACTCCCATCATCCCTAACCATTGGTCATGCTGGCTGGACCTGATGGGAGTTGGAGTTCAACAACATCTGGAAAGGCTCCAGATGTCCTCATCCTTGACATAGGTGCACAGTTGACAGTGGGACTTGCATTAGTATAAGCCAGGCATAGGCAGACTCGGCCCTCCAGATGTTTTTGGCCTACAACTCCCATGATCCCTAGCTAGCAGGACCAGTGGTCAGGCATGATGGGAATTGTAGTCCCAAAACATCTGGAGGGCTGAGTTTGCCTATGCCTGGTATAAGCGGTTGGTGACTCTTTAGTGCACAGTCACTTTTTAAAAAAATTTCTTCTGCCAGTTCCTCATTTTCTTAGCCAGTACAAAAATGCATGAATAAAGGGAAAATGTTGATGCTTTGTATGTATGCGCTAGCAGCCTCATACCCAGCTTTGTTTGGGAATTTTAAGAAACACAAAGATTAGGGGCTAAAAATCAGTGCAGTGAACCCATCTGCTCTCTTGATTTGAAATAGAATCCAAATGTATCCAAATATGGATGAAAACCTGCTCCTTGATCTCAGGAACCATCATTCAAAATTTGGCTAATATATCTTAAGAGGCGTCCAAATGTATAACAAACAACTTTCTAAAATATATATAGTAGGTACGTAAGCCTCATTTGAATTATACATTTAAAGCAGTATCGCACCACTTCAAGCAGCCCTGGCTTTCCCATAGTCCCTTGGGAAGAGGGTTTGGCAGTTAAACCGCTGTGAGAATTGTGGTTTGCCAGAAGCAGCTTAGTCATGCTGGCCACATGACGCGGAAGCTGTATGCCAGCTCCCTCGGCCAATAAAGCGAGATGAGCGCCGCAACCCCAGAGTCATCCGCGACTGGACCTAATGGTCAGGGGTCCCTTTACCTTTTTATAATGCAGATGAAGGCATAGATACAATGTGATATAAAGGAAGAATTTTTAGTTAAATAATAATGAAAGCGTCACATATATTACCTCATTAATCCCTATAACAATTTGATAAGATAGACCAATATCATTATCTCCAAAATTCCAGGTGACAGACCACTTAGGCTGAGGGGAGAACATTTATAGCTCTGTCTCTTATTCACCATGCTACCCTAAATCTGGTTCATAACAAATCATATTCCCAATTTTATAAATAGCTTATTTTTTATCATTTGATGCATAAAATGATAAGAAGTCTGGTTCATAGTATGTAGTTCAGCCTTTGCCAATCTGATGTTTTGGACCACAACTCCCATCAACCCCAGCCAGCGCAGCCATTCTGAGTAAGGCTGATGGGAATCATAGTCCAAAACATCTGAAGATGGGTGAGGACTAGCTTAGTCACTGTCAAAAAGTGCAGTCCCTTGAGAACAACTCTTGCAGTCTCCATTAATATGAATTAGAATTGCACAAGATTTGCACAGGAGTTGGTCCTACTGAACCGTTTCCTAAGCTACATTAGCTTGGAAGCCTTTGGCTTCTTTTCCAACTATGTGTGGCAGAGTGATTGAATCAAATTCCCAGCATAGCTTCAAAGTAGTTCCAGTTTCTGTAGCAAGGCTGGTATCCCTAGACATTCTGTTTATTTTTGTCTATTCAACACCTCAGGACCCTTTCCCCTGCAAAGTCCCCTTCGTCATCTACTGGCTCCATTGCCTCCAGCAGAAAATACCCATACCCGATGCCTCCACTTCCTGATGAGGAGAAAAAGGCCAACAGAGCAAGTGCCAGGGTAAGTCTCACTTCTTCCTTGGATCTGCTGCGTACTTGACATTTAAGCTAGATGCAGACAAACACCATTTTGTCTTTCACTGTTGTTTGTACTGGTCTCATCTTGGAGGAGCCAGCTGTTTATCCATTAATGGTCTGGTTGGTATGTCAACTTGGGTTTCTGTCCACTGAGCCACAGCAGCTGCTTTCACTCAGACAACAGAAGTTTCCATTGCATAGTTAAAACATGGAATACAGAAATTGTAGAATCATGGAATTGTAAAGTTGGAAAGGATCCCAGGGGTCATGCAATGCAGGAATAGTAGTATAACAGGAACAGCAATAATGGATATTTCTCTTCTCTTTGTCCTCTTACAGCTATGGGAGACTTCCATTTAGTTCCACTGTCTACCTGAGCTGATATCAGAACTGTTTACTTCAGATTTTATACAAACTCAGCATTGCTGAGTCGCTGAACATTCATCTGCTAAGTGGACAATTTGAAGGGCAGAGATGCTGACCAGCATGGAGCAAACAAGTTCCCTGAAGAAGGAAAAGGCAATTTTCTGCAGCAGATTAGGATTTTAATTACAAGTAAAGAGCAACCAAACCATATACATACCCCATTTACCTGGGATACATGGAACTGAAAATATAAAAGAGTATTCCGCATGATGACAGATAATATGTAGATGCGCAAATGAAACTAATTGGGAGTCTCAAATGTGGGTTTTTCTCTGGTCTAACATAATCCCAAATAACTTTAAACAAACAAACAAACAAAAACAAAAAGAATTCAGAATTTGATATGTAAACATTTATGCTGTGTGCATGAATTCCTCCGTTCACCACCTTCCATGTGTAAGGGACTAGTCATTATACTTTAGTAAAACTAGCATGCAGAAGTAAGAAATGTTTTTTCCGCAAGTGGGATGTGAAGAGGCAAACATTATGACATAAGAAGCCAACAACAACAAAAATTGCTTTTTAAATTTTTATTACTTTTTGTGATTATATTCTAAGTAGAAACTCATACGTGTGTAAAAAGTTGTAAAATACCAACAATGCAATTATATAATGTGGGGTTTTCTTGTTTTGCTTGAAGAACACTCATGAGTGAACATTACATGTCAAAGAATCTTAAGGGCCAAAGTAGGCGTGGCATGGAAGGAGGACCATAGGCCAATGAAAGAGCACATGGTTTGTATGAAAAAGGTTCAGAATTGTCAATCAGAATCGTCTTCAAGCAGGACTGGAAAAGTCATCCTTGGAGAATGGCTTTCAGTCATCGTAGACAACAGTGAGCTAGATGGACCAGGGGTCTGACTCGAAATAAGACAGCTTCCAATATATATTTTTAAATCTAATAGCGGCTGCAAGGGGGAGGGATGGTTTTGTAGTGTTGGGGGAGGATTTTTCAATCTTTTCCTCAACTGTGCTGTTCCTCCCTCAAAAACCGCCCCTCTGTAGCTGCTATGCCAAAGCTCAGGTGCTAACCTGAAGGGTCTAGAATGCCTTCCTGGATCCACAGAAAACAGTGGTTCACTGCAAGACATGTTATTCTCCTTCCCAATGAAATCAATGGGACTTTAACAGAACACTCATAAAAAACAATGGCGTCACAATCAGGGACCACAACAGTGAATGTGATGGTGGTCAGAATGGCACATTTGCTGTATATATTACATTTTTTTCCTGAAGTTCAGCTATCCAGAGCTCCTAAGTTATTTGGCTTCACCAATTTATCCTATGTGCTGATATAATACTATGTAAATAATGCACTTCTTGGCCAAATAAGAGCCATTAACTGAACGGTTTGGTTAAGTTACCAGAGGCCATTCATCTACATGGAGTTTCATAATACATGTATGGAGGAATCTCTGTTCCTACACCGTGCACTATGCACTATCGGTATACTATGTTGTTATTGGCTATATACATTCATCAATGTTCCTGAACTGAGTTCGTTATGAAAGATTTAGCAAAGTTGTGTTTTTTTAAAAAAAATCAAATATAGGGAATCTTGTGAAGGTGACACAATATTGCCAGTATAGATTCTTATATAGGAGCTGTTATCCTGACTTACTAAGCACAGGGATGGGGGAAAAATTTGTGGCCCTCCAGATGTTGGGACTCCAATTCTCTTCAGCTTCTGCCAGCATGGCTAATCACCAGGAATGATGGGAGTTGTAGTCTGGCAACATCTGGAAGGACACAGGTTCCCCATTCTGTGATGTAACATTGCAGGTGATGGTCATATGCAAAAAGGAAAGGGAGAGGAATCTTCAAAGGCATTTGCAAAATAATGTTTTTTGTGTATTTTTTTAAAATTAACAATATGTTCCAGTCAGTATGTTCCCATACTCTTGTTAATTGCATTCCAAAATAACTGTGAGGTAAAATGATAAAAATGAATAAGCACCTTATTATAGGTCTGTGGTGTGTGTTGTAGCTCTCAAGGTATGCATTAGGCAAGATTTTATATATGATGCTTTGTTAGTATCAGAAGTTGCAACATATACATGTTGGGACCAGAGATGTTTAATTCTGATCTTTTCCCCCAGTGATTCCAACATGCTTTTTCCCTAGCAGCAACTAGAGAAGAGATTTTCGGAAAACACTGCCTTGCAGAACCCAGAATAAAGTGATACCCACATGCATGGCAAGGAATTAATGGGCTGTTGAAAAATCTCTATTTAAAGCATTCTTTGGCAAGGGCATCATCTGATCTTTTGACAGTATTCGAATGGAAACAGCTTCTAAATTTCATACTTGTTTCACACAATTCTTTGGTACATATGTTGCCATGTGTGGCCTTCCTTCATTTAACTCAGGTATAGAGCACCTGTGAACCCTCCAGATGTTGTTGGACTCTCAATTCCATCAGCCCCACTGAGCCTAGTCACTAGTTGGGTTGGTGGGACCTGTAGCCCAACATCTGGAGAGCCACAGGTTCACCTGTCCCTGATGTAACTGGACTTACTTTAAGAAATTCCACTTAGTTGAAAATGTTGGTTCTATGAGAATATAAAGTACATTTAAGAATGTCTCCAATTGTAAAATATGTAAGACTTTTAAAGTGTTATATTTATAAGACTCTGCCAGTTATATTTATACAACACTGGCCTTGCAGTCATAAATAATCCCTATAAGAAGCATAAAGTTGGGTAAGTATTTTGATTTGTAATAAATAGGAAAGGAAAGTTAAAAGAGAGAGAGCAAATTCCCACCTGAGAAAATGTCTAAAGGATTGTACAGTATATGTAAAAGTATAATTTTGGAAATATATAATGTCAGTCAGAGACTGGAGGGTGAAAGCTAAGTTAACATCTTGTGCCATTAGACTTGGGGAAACTTGATTGAAAACCTGGCTGCCTTTCCCTTGGTTTCAGTGGATTTTGAAGCAACTTCTGGAACGCAACCTACCCTCAGGTTAAAGGAAGGTTAAAATAAAAAGGCCACCTCCATATTAATTATAGAGAATACACACACACACACACACACACACACAGCTTTTTGATCCTCAGTATCTGAAACATTTAGATGTATATCATGTGCCTTTTTGGATCTTTTTCTGTTTTGGTACAAACCTAAGCATCATTTAAAAAAGACAGATTAAGTTTTTTTTTGTTTTGTTTTTTAAATCCTCCTCCATCTTTTATTTTCAGGTCATTAGGAAGAGTGAAGTTTTGTTTTTTTGCCAGACAGAGCTGAATGTAATGTAGTGTTAGTTGAGACAACTTCAGAACATTCATTGAGAATACACCCTTGTCTGCAGTTAATGGCATACACTGTTACCTACCATTGTTTTGACCATTACTAATATTTGTAAATATTTACCCATTCAGTAATCTTAATGTAAAGTTAAAATATAATTTTAATAAATCTTGGCTTTTACTTCCATGGTCTAGTGCAGGATTTCTCAGCTCACAAAACTGGATTGCCTTGGTGTGTGAAAGGGTCACGAATGCTGGTCAGTAGGAAATGATGACTTAAGTCTGAAGGTTAACTAATGGGTTTTGAGTCCTGAAAGACAGAAGAGGTAAGATTCTGAGAGAGGTGCTGCTTCTAGCTATCCCCAGACTTTTGATCCATATGGACAGGTCCAGGGCATCTGTTTGTTTTATTTTAAGCCATATGTATATGAAGATGCTTCTGCTGAACTGTGTTCACAGACAGAGGCAATGGAAGGTTCCCCACAATATTTATTTCTTCTCAGGATAAATGAGCATGTCTCCTTTCTGTGGAGATTTCCAGTAAAAGAGATCTTAGTAAAATGTGATTGAAATTGTTCCTATGAGCCTTGTTCCTATGAGCCGCTGCGCCAGCAAAGAAAACATAAAGGCAGAAGGCAATAAATTTGTGATCCTCTAGGTGTTGAGCTCCAACTCACATCTGCCCCAGGTAGCATAACCAGTATTCAGGGATGATAGGAGTTGTAGTCCAATAAAATTGGGAGGACCTAAGGTTCTCTGGCTCTGGAATAAGGATTGTGGTGTTTGTGAGGTTCCCTAGGATGCTGTCGCAGCAACAAGCCATGAACAGTAGCTGGGGGCACCGTCAAAGCTTATTTGCTGCTATTTACTGTAGGTGTTGCAGTGCCACAGAGAAGCCACCCCAAACTCTTGTGAGACTTCACTAAGCATGTGGCTAAGTGTCATGAGAGATTTGGAGGGGTGACTAAGGAGTCTTTGTAGCTGAGCCAGCCTCATTCTGTGGACAGCTGTTGCTTGGTCTGCTATTCCCAATGCCAGTGGCCACAGATTTTCTTGTACGGCTATTCAGGTGACACCACTTGCTTTCCTCTTTTGTTTGAAGCGTGGTGGCTGCTACGCCTCAAACAAAAGAGAAAGGAACCCAAAGTGATGCTTCATGGCTCGGCAGGACAAGGGGGGCATGGAACATGCATTTGGCCACCCTTGTCAATCTACTGCCTGAGACAAGTTGCTCACTGTGCCTCATGATAGGAATAACAATAGTTTGCAAAGCCTTTACGCAGCAATGAAATGGGCAAAATGAAGGCAATGGATGGGGGGTGACATAAGAAATCAGGGCCTTTTCAGTGATGGCTCCGACCTGGTGGAATGCTCTGTCCCATGAGACTAAGGCCCTTCAGGATTAAACCTCCTTCTGTCGAGCTTGTAAGACAGAGCTATTCCGCCTGGCCTTTAATTTGAATTCAGCCTGATCTTTTATTTCCCTTCCCTTCTCTTCCCTCTCCCTCCCCCTCCCCTTTTATGAAGATTACCCACTCTGAGACCCCACAGCTAATTCTCTCCATGCCTCCTCGCTGGCCCAAGTAGGACTAATCCAGCCAGCTAGCCCTGGTGACTCTCTAATGCTTATTAGATGGATTTTCCCCAAATTTCTGAACTTTGAATTTTATTGTTATTCATGTTTTTATACTGTTTTTTATGCTGCTTCTACAATGAAGTGTTCTAAATTTGTTGTTAGCTGCCCTGAGCCCGGTTTTCTGAACCGGGAAGGGTAGGGTATAAATAAAAAATTATTATTAATATTATTAATATCTGTCAGGCACCACAAACGGTAGTATGCAAAGCCTTTATATAGGAAGGAAACAGACAGCTAAAAGGCAAAGAATGGGAGTGGACCTGGTAGGCCTCAGAACAGACCTTTCCTATAGTTTGCAGCTGTAATTAGTTCAGCACAAGTCACCTGACCTGTCACAGCTGCATTTGATTGGCAACTGTATTACCAGGCCTGAAATCAGGCCCAGGCCAACCCAACTTGGGTTTTTAAAAAAGAGTGTTTCTTCTGTAAACATGCAGCAAGACAGCAGCAGTATGAAGGTAAGTGAGAATAAATTTCATTCCAGAGTGTTGCTGAAATGTTAGTCCACACCTGCTGGCTTAGGGTTTGTTTTAGGTATGTGAAAATAAGTGGTGGAATCTAACACATTGTTCAGTTGTCTGAATCTGGCATCATAAGGTAGTGAGTAAAAACATTAGAAGTAGCTATAGTTTGCTAACCTGAAATGGCTACTTTTTTGTCTGTGTGTAAAAATCCACTTCTGTTGGTGGATTCACAGGAATTAATGTAAGGAATCCATGACAGTTTTGTGGTGTTTTTTGGGGGTGGGGTGGGGTGGGGGGGACAATCACTATTTCCCCTTTCCTACCATGGTTACACTGCTGATCATTTACACTCAAATGTCTTCATTTTCAAATAAGATTATCTGGTGTGTGTGGAGGAAGAGGCGAGGGAGTTCATTGCTTAATTTGGAGTCTGAAAGCTTTCCTTAAACACAAATAAGTTCTGAAGAAATTAGTTTGGTCTATTTAACATGGCTTCCAATATTTTCAGTATTGTGTGCTTCTTGAGGGTTATAGCTAATTTTACTTTATTTCTTGCATTTGGATTAATGTTTTATAATGAGCTTTGAGCTCTGGCACAAAATTAAATAATGACAACATGCCTTTTCATCCCACTCGGCTCCAACTGAGTTTAAAAGAGCTCATCTCGTGTCCAGGGGAACATAAAAACTGCTTTTTAATAGCATCAGAGCTTGAAATAGCCAGATGTGCAAATATGAAACAGTCTACAGAGCAGCTTTTAAGCAGGATCTATAGTGGCATTTGGGACAGTGTTCCATGTTACACTACTAAAAATTTGACTCCTCTTGCTGTAATCTTTGACAGTTCCATGGTTGTCCTTCAGAGAAATGTTTAATGAGTTGTTGTTCTGTGTGTAATACCACTACAGCACCTATTCATGTGAAGCCTCTTTGTGAAAGATAAGCCATGCATCTCCAGCTGTGCTGAGAGCTGTTTTATAGGGCTGTATGTATGTTTGACCTGCAGATAAACCATGTAAGCACTGTAATTCCTCACTTCAGGGCCTTCCTGATGTTGTTGGATTCCCAGCTCCTACCAGCCCCAACCAGCATGTTAGAGATGAAGGAGGCTGCAGTCCCAGCAAAATTTAGAGGACCCATCCCTCCCTTACATGCAGGCGTACAATGTGGAAAAGATGTTTCAGTTCCACAGGAGAATTCTGGAGCCTGTGGCTCTTCAGGTGTTGTTGGACTTCAACTCCTATCATCCTCAGTCAGAGTGGCTAATGGTCAGGAATGCTGGAAGCTGCAATTCAGCAACATCAGAAGGGCCACGGGTTCCCCAACCTTGTAGAGAAATTGTGTCAGAAGTAACTCTGTAACTCCATGTTACAACCTCTACAGAACCCCCTGAGACCCCCGGGTAAAGGGCGGTATATAAATTCAATAAACAACAATAATACAGAGCAAGTCTATGTATGCTCACTTGGAAGTACTTGGCCAACTCCCAGGTGAGTAGAGGCATGCTACCTTAGACTGCCAATGTAAACACAGCAATAGTACCACGCTTGGTGCCATTTTCAAGACCAACTGGAGAGCTAAAATCCAAGGAAAGGGTCAACCAGTGCTTTTCAGCTGGGCCACAGCAACCAGCCTATGTTTTAAAAAAACAACAACTTAAACTCAGAACATAGTAATAGCATTTTCTTAACTTTGAAAACAAGAAATATTTTACAACAATTTTTCTTCTAACATATATAGGTATATTTTAGTTGCAGTATGATTTATTAATAAAGTAGTATTATGGGTGGAATCCAACTTAGTTCTATTTAAAGTAGACTCAGTGAATGTAATGGTTCTTAAGACATGCACATTAATTTCCAATGGGTTTACTCTGAATAGAACTAACATTGGATACAACTGGGTTTTTGTGGGTGGAAGTTACTAGGGATAGGCAACACAGCTTAAAAACAAAGCAAAAACCCACACGCTAGAGGCTTGATCTTGTAACAGAAATAGCTGTGCTAACTGCTGTAGCTATAGGAAATTTAGAACCATGGAAAAACGAAAGTGGAATAAACCAACTGAAATAAGTTGATAAGGGATGGTGCAATGGTAGGATACACCATATCAGCTTGACAATCAGGGTGGTAGAAGATGGCACAGTCTGAATCCTGCCAATAGACTTGAGCAGAGCAATTCAGTGAGGGGATGGAGAGAATCTCTGGCAGTAAAGCCACCATTTTCTGAACCCTACTGGTTTTACACCAGCCAGGCAGAAGCTGGAGGAAAAGAAGCACACTGACTCCTGGGCAAATGGGAAATCCACTCTGATATGCTCTCCATTTGTCCTCTCCTCTGGAGCAGTGACAACAGAGAGGCAATGACAAAGGTCCTTTCCATGGTGGCTGGGATTCCAAGGGCATACCTGCCTCTCTATCCATAAAGAGAGAGGGTCCTATAGCCTTCTCAGATGCCCTCCCAGGAACCACAAGGTTGTCTACCAATTCTCCTTTGAGATGCATGCAAACAAAAGACAAAATCCTGCCCGTTTTACAGTGGACACAATTATTATTATTTTTTAAGCCTGAGAGGCCTTAAGACCTTACATATTCAATTTTTGCAAAGTATATTTTTACAACCAGTTTAGAAGCACTTGCTTAACTGCCCTTTGACTATAGTGGTGCTAGTTGTTAACTATAAAATATCATACAGTAGCAAGTCTGTAAATACAAAGATACGAATTATATTGGTCTAATAATTCCTGCTGATTGCCTGTGTTGAGAATCTGTGTAGTATTCGCTAGGGCACACAATGTGGTGCATATTAAACTGTAAACCTTTGCACAGTCTTTGAGCAACAAGATACCACTGTATTATTTACGTACTAGCCACAATCCGAGCGTAATGTAAATATGCTTTTAGGGCCATTAATTATCCGTGGAATTTAAACACACACACACACCCTTAACTTTGGGTGGCCAATTTTTATTAGAATTATTGCAAGGTTTTTCAAGTAGCAGTTGTTATTGGTGACATCTGAAATCTACTGCTGCAAATGTTTTCTATTACAATGTCTTTGTTGTACTATATATCCAATGGCTGATTTTTTTGCAGTAGCGTGTTTGTCTTGTGGATATGGTAAAAACAAGCACTGTATTCACTATTGGAGGCTGAACCATATGGCATTTTGTAATTGCTTTACTGTTTGGAACTGTCTCAATCCTTCTCCTGCTGAAATTTTGACAAATGATAATGCAGAACCTTAATAACTACAGCTTTGAATGCAACTTAACTTGCATAAGCATCAAATTTCATGAAGCTAGCACACATTACTATGAGCATATTTAAGACAAAATGACTAATTTCTACCTTTACTCATGTATTATAACATTCAGTAAATATGACTCAGTTTAATATGATTATGGTGTCCTCTTGTGTGTGCTTAATTTTTTTTTGAATAATTTGGTGATTTCAAATTATTACTGTGGCTCTTGAAGGGTGTTTTTGTTTTGTTTTTGGAGGGTGGCAGTGTGAGGAGTTGCGTCTTTCTCCTGACAGCAAGAGATGTGTTCTTTATCCTTCAACTAGTTGTTAACATATTAGCACAGTACATAAATACCTGTTGAAACGTAAGTTGCACATTCAGCCATTTCATAATACCAAACAAATATGAAAAACTAATTGGTGCAATCTTCTTGGCTTCACCTTTAACAGAGTGGCCTGTTGCAGCTTGTTGGTGGATTATTTTATATATAAAATTTACTCACATATAAATAAGTATATTTGGCCTATTTTGTTTTTAAATAGGGACTCCAATTCTCTGAGCCTTGTCAGTAGTTCACCTCTAGAACAATTGGGAGGTAAAGCTAACTGTAGAACAGGGGAAAATAAATTTCCTGGTGTCTCAAACTGGTGTCTTCCAGATGTTGTTTACCACAGCATAGCCAATTGTAGTTCAAAACATCTGGAAAGCACAAGATTGGTGAAGGTTGCTCTAAGGAATGGAACTGTCAAGCTGATTCTGTCTGCTAATGAGTGTGTTATCTCCCTCACCCTATAACCTTTCCAACGCTCTGCAAATTGTCTCTTCAGTAACGAATCTGAGTTTCTTGCAAAGATTGGGTCATGAAGCATAACGCAGGACTGCTGAGAAGTGAAAAATGTGTGAACAAGATGGAAGGAAAAAGCCACCTGTCAGTTACCTGATGTTGCAGCCAGGATCTTTTTTACCTGCACTTAAGCCTCAGAATCAATCCCTACAGGCAATTAAGTTCAAAAAGTATGAAAACTGTATTTTGCTGTTTGCTGAATTGCTTGAGCCATTTTGATGAGGGCATGACTGACCGGCACCCTGAATAGAAGCACTCCACATCAAGGAGGGCATGTGGCGATGTCACCCCTCCTCATGGCTGACACCCAGGGCAGGGCACACACCCCGTACCCGCCTTCCTCGCCAGTGCTCCACATTGCAACATTTTGTTGTAGGACCCACTTGTGGAATGTAATATGATAATTCAGTTAAGATTCAACACCCCACCCTTCACTCTGTGCTTTGCAGTGGTGGCTGATAAGGGGGTGCACCCCACCAAGACTGACAGGTCCATAACCTCCAATCATATTAAGCAGATTGGCATAGGGCTTCCTTGGATTTGTCTAGCGCCAACCAAACCCCAGCCCAATGTAAAGCTTCACAACTCGGCCCATAGATGTCAACGCCTTCTGCAGCTCCTGACAATCAACTGTACAGTGGTACCTCGGGTTAAGTACTTAATTCGTTCCGGAGATCCGTTCTTAACCTGAAACTGTTCTTAACCTGAAGCACCACTTTAGCTAATGGGGCCTCTTGCTGCCGCTGCACTGCTGGAGCCCGATTTCTGTTCTTATCCTGAAGCAAAGTTCTTAACCTGAAGCACTATTTCTGGGTTCGCAGAGTCTGTAACCTGAAGCGTATGTAACCCGAGGTAGCACTGTACCAACAGTCTTGGAAGCATTACCTCCAGCCACCAATGGAAGCCGGAGTCCATACAGCAGTAGGTACCCCACCCCTGCTCTATGAGTACAGTGGTGCCCCGCAAGACGAACGCCTTGCAAGACGGAAAACCCGCTAGACGAAAGGGTTTTCCGTTTTGGAGGCGCTTCGCAAAATGAATTTCCCTATGGGCTTGCTTCGCAAGACGAAAATGTCTTGCGAGTTCCTGCGGGTTTTCCCCCCTTTCCCCCCCCTTTTCCTAAGCCGCTAAGCCGCTTATCAGCTGATCCGCTGATAAGCTGCTTAACAGCTGATCGCTAAAAGCCGCTAAACCGCTAATAGCGCTAATCCACTAAGCTGTCAATGGGCTTGCTTCGCAAGACGAAAAAACCGCTATACGAAGAGCCTCACGGAACAGATTAATTTCGTCTTGCGAGGCACCACTGTATTTGCAAACAAGTACTCTTGCATCCCACTTGGTATGAAATGTTGGGTTGCCCTGATATGGAAAATCAGTTTATGAGCACCTGGATCTGGTCCGCGACCACCCATGACCACACTTGTAGGTGCAGCAAAGAGACTTTGTTCTTAAAACTTTCTTTATTATGATGATCAGGATATACAGAATATAAATGTTGGTGAGCAAAGTTTCTGCATAGAGGTTTATGAGTAGGATCTGTTTATGGTATGCTGACCACAGTTAGTGATTTTTGTGTGGAAAACATAAGGCATTTGTTTTACTGAATATTATTAAAAATGGTAAAAAAATACAATACATAATATACAGCAGTAGGCAGTTTCGGAGCCCAAGACACTTGAATAAAAGCAGTTGCCTGTTATTGATTAAGCTTGTAAGTGCAGCTTAATCATAACCTTATTCATAGGTATATGCAGGGAAACACTATAATTAAACGATTTTGTTGGATCCTGAGTCCATCGTAGCAAAAATGAATTTAAAATTCCAATTCAAATCCAGTCCAAAACCACAAAGTCCATTGACCATGAATTTATAGGGGAGGGGGATCCATTGTGTTTGACTATCAACACATTCTCCACAAAGTCATGAACACTTTCCATCACAATGAGAGGAAATTGCAGGTGTGTACACAGTATACATGGCCTAGGAAAGCATAGTCAATTTAGGAACCTTTAAAGTGCTGCTCAAATTTGAAAGAGAACATAAATCTGAAAAGGCACAGAGTAAGACCAAAAGCCATAGTTCAAATTTATTATTGCTTTGTCTATAGACCAGCCTTTCCCAACTTAATGTCCTCCAAATGTTCTGAACTGATCAGTCATCAGGGATGATGGGAACTAGTGCAAAACAACTGAAGGGAGTGCTGCCATAAACATATTCAACATCAGTGTAATTCATATTCTCAGATGTGGCCCACTGCATGTTGGGCTCCTCTTACACAGAGGAGATAATGGTTTCCTTCAGTCTCAAATCCAGAAAAGGAAGGTGCACTCGTCCTCGAAACAGCTTAGATGAATATTGACCAGTTGCCGCTGAGAGTTGCTGGGCCTTACATTGCAGAGTAATAATGGAACACATAATTTTTGAGCTTATTTTCGATACGTATAAATTGCTTGCACTCTTCTTTTTTGCTATTGCAGATATGTGTGTTGAAACTGTACATTTGCTAAGAGCTTATACAGCTGACCTGCAGTGGCTGCTGTTTGTCTGGCTTATGCCTTTGGGTGTTCTTTCCCAGCCCTGTCGAATATCGGTTAACGGCCGATCGATACATGGAAATATGAGGAAAAACTTCATGGCCAACACAATGCAGGGGATAATGAGAGAGAGGATGTAAACGGAAGGAAGGCACCATGGGTAGGTGCCAGCATTCAGGAACCTCTTCCCACCGTAGACCAGTGTATGGGCAGTGCACAACACCAGCGTCAGGTAGCCCAGATAAGACTAGAGAACAAACAAAACATGATTGCAAAGATAACTTCCTTATTATGAGATACATGGCGGCAAATCAGGAAGCATTCTATTCTGTTATCAACAGATGACCAAAACTCAGTTCTCCTACTGATTCTGGCTGGCAATTTTCTTGGTCAAGATGGGATAAAGAAGCCCATTGTGCCTTTGGGCAAGTTTGCCCACAGGGCTGAGCAGCAGTTCATAATGCATTAAGATAATGGCTTCACATGCTGTATCATTGACAGGTTTATGCTACCTTTCAACACCAATGTGTGCAAAGGAAGCTCTCAATCATAGTGGCAGGACATTTAACTAATCAGGCCTATGAGGCACAGTTCTCTTCTTTGGGTTAGATACATGAAATGAACTGTA
The DNA here is from genome assembly GCF_951804945.1 of Podarcis cretensis. Classification (NCBI taxonomy): domain Eukaryota; kingdom Metazoa; phylum Chordata; class Lepidosauria; order Squamata; family Lacertidae; genus Podarcis; species Podarcis cretensis. The sequence continues at coordinate 26,424,472 of NC_137181.1, forward strand.
GGGAGGATTAGCAAAAGTATGTATAATCTATTTTTCCCAGCTTTTTGGTGGATTTCACTTTCAAAACTTTCTAAAAATTATAATTTTAAAACATGTGATTACTGGTTTTCCCAGATGTGAAAAAGCAAACTCAACAATATGTCGTTCATAAAACCTACAATCAAACTAAAGAGAAACCTTTGCAAACAGATGGCCCTGACACAAACGCATAAAAATTCAAGGAGTAGGAACAAAACATCTCTTATCTGCAGCAGCCACAGAGAAGTCCTTGCAGGAGTGATTAATTTCCCAAAAATGAGGGAACCTGGAGAAGTGTCTTTGAAGACTTCCTGAACGGTTGGTTTGGATTGGGTTAGGCCCCTTTCCTCCTCATTTCCAGACAAATATTAAGACTAGGATAGGGAACATGTGGCCCTCTATATATAGGATGGACTCCAACTTCCATCATCTAGGCAGCCTAACCAATATATTAGGAATGGAAATTGTAGTCCAGCAATGTCTGGAGAGCCACAGGTTCTCCATACCTGAATTAAGAGCCACGCTGGATTGGGCTAATGGCCTATATATCCCAGAATCGTCTTTACCACAGTAGCCAACCAGATGTCCCCAGGATAATTGGGCTTTACTTCTGAAGAAATGTCCATAGGAACACACTGAAAGTGAGGAAGAAGTAAAGTTAGGTTGCTGGCTAGCAAGCTCTCTTACCTGTACGAAGCGAAACTCTCTCCAGTTGACACTGTTGCTGACAGAGGGCAAGGATGTTATTCCCAGGAGGACAAACAGAAAGAACCCCAAGATACCCAAAGAAACATACGAGTCACTCATCCAGGCTCTTTCATTGTTCAATGGTTCTGTTTTGTTGTTCAACACCTAAGGTGATAAAAGTTTTAAAAATACTTTTTAATACCCAGTAGGCACAGACAGATTAAAATACAGCTATAAAATGGCTTTAAATTAATATTGTGAAATATTCAAGGTGCTCTTGACAGGTTTTGTAGGTGCACGGCAAATTGACAAAAGTTGCACCCATCAGAAGTCAGGAAATTTCTGTCATCTTAGAATGGTAAAGACTGGAGATAAAATGGAATTCCCTCTTTTCTAGATTTGCCAACATTTGTTTCTGTCAGCTGTGTAGGGAAGTTTGTTTCTGGCAGGTGGCAGAAGTTTTACAAGGTTTCCCTGTGGGATGTGCTTGCTTGCTTGACCTGACAAGCACAGACCTTGTTCAAATGTCCGCCTCTGAAAGGTCCAGAACCTTACATGGTGGACAGTGTCATGAATGAAGAGGGGGTCAATTCCATGCCACAACATGTTTGGTGACTAGGCAGTGGATCTGAATTGGGCCCAAATCCAACTGCAGGGTATGTGTGTGGGTTGGTGAATGGAGTATATCTGGCTTCATTTTTAAGACCAAAGTGTTAGAACAATCTCTAGGCTTCAGAGCACTAATAAATCGTAAATCAGAAAAGTGCCAGAGGAGCAGAATCTTAGAATTTTTTCACAGCCTTCCCCAACAGCTCTTCATCCTTGGTGTGGTAACAGTATTGTGAGTGGGGGGGGGGGGCATCTGCCTTCCAGAGGCAGCATGGGATAAAGACCCCATGCTTTTTGCTTTTACTGTTAAGATGGCTGGTGGTAATTAGAGGTTCTAAATGGCAACTGGGGTTCAAACAGTTGAGGTCCCCCCCCCAGGAAGAACCAATGGCTGCTCTTACTGGAAGCCCGAGAACACCCCTCACTCTCTTTTACATTTGGATGTCTCCATGGGCGAAGCAGGAGGGCATGATCTGTGCTGGATGGAGAGCAGCAAGCACGATATCCTAAGCCCTTGCGATGTTTTTGATCATAGCTGTCAACGTTTCCCTTTTTTAAAGGGAAATTCCCTTATTCCGAATAGGATTCCTTGCAAGAAAAGGGAAAAGTTGACAGCTATGTTTGATGGCTTCAAAGCCCTGCTTGCATCACATCCCCATACAAAGTTGCAAAGACCTCAGTGCTGGTGGTGGAATGGGAGAAGAAACAGCACAACATCAACTTACCTGTGCAATGACATAAGAGTTCCACCTCCATCGTACGTAGCCCCGAATAGGGATCACGAGTGTGTACAAAACATGGAGGAAAGCGTAAGCCAAGGCTACCAAGCCAAGCTGTTTCCTGCAGAGCATCCATTTGTCTAGCCAATCTGGAAAGCGTCTGTACTTTGTACCTCTGTATAACTGGAGGACAGCAGCAAAGATCCCAGGCAAGTAAACCAGAGCGAGGAGGATGAGTGCCACAGCAGGGCAGACACGGTTTGGGATGCTGATGGCAATAAAAAAGGAACGGTCCACTTGTTGCTTAGCATAAGAATAGACCACATCGCGGACCACGCAGTAGAAGAAGATGAATGCACTGAGGACAAGGGAGAGATAGATGGGGTATTTCCACATTGGGAAAAGTTGCAAAGGGTAATTCTCAATTTCCGTTGCTGCTAAGAGAGACCCTTTATCCAGTGGAGTAAGACCAAGGCTTCGAACAATCTCCATCACCTTTTCCTTTGACTTGCTGTCATCTCCACAGACAAATACCTGGAGCAAAACAGCAGCAACAACAACACAATGAAGGGAGAGCTTATTTGTTGCCAGTGTTTGCTTTCGAACACTGCTCTGACTTCAGTAAGAAGCTGTGTTTGAATTGCCAGAGTAGGTCTAATGCCCACAATTAGCTCGTGTTTATAGAAGGCTATCAACTGACCAGAATTTGGCTAAAACAGAAGAATCAGAAATGGGGGCAGGGAATGGGGAACCTGCAGTCTCCAGGTGGTGGAATATAACTCCTATTATCCTTTACCATTTGCCATGATGTCTCAGGCTTGAGTCCAAAGGCAGGTCCACTGGTTCCCCAACCCTGGTCTAGGGCTTGTGATTTTCCTTAAGGGCCCTTTACCTCCCTCCTCCCCACAAAGAAGAAAATTAAAAGCTGGACTTCATACTTGATGCAAACTTTTTGCTTTCTTATCAGCTCTTTGGGACCACGATATAAAACTAAGACTGCCAACCTTAGATGGTTAGATCTCCAGTTTAGAAACAGATTTATATCATGCCATAAGCAGTTCACCTAGAGAGCTTTAGGATTTGCAAAATGAAGATCTAAAACTGGGCTTTCACCTTTCAAGTCTCTTTAAATGGGAGCTGCTTTTGCTGCAGAAATATCATTACCTGTCTGCTTGCATCCAGTGCACCTGACTGCAGAGCCCAGGCTGACACGGTGTTAAATGCTTTCACCACCTTGCTGCCTGGCAGGAGCTGGGCAAGATATTCAGCATTGGATTCCGGGTACTGGTTTATTTTGAGGTTGTTGCTCACATCCACCAGCACTTTCCCATGGAGAACTTCCCTTAGGTTTTCCAGAAAGCTGTAATGTGTTCTGTGGACTGCTAAAATGATAACAGCAGATGTTTCTGCAGCTTCTGCATGAGAAAGCACTGTGGCTCCTTCAGGGATCAGAGAAGAAGTCTGAGCACCTCGGCTTCCAAACACTATAGAATAGCCACACTGCATCATTTTGTGTCCTAGAGATCTTGCAAAATCGCCTGTTCCAAAAATGCACATCGTCTCCTTCTTGTTAGGTACATCTGTAGTCAGTGGAATCATTGCAGTGTTCTTCTCCATAATGGACAGGCACGATGGTCACCTACTAATATACAAAATTGTACATATTAAACCTTATATCTGCACTCGCTAGGGATAAAATAACTCAGTTTAGTTCTCAAATAACTCAACCTCCATGATTTACAGATCAGTAAGGAGGGTTGTATAAGGTCACAGGCATTTGTCTTGTTTCCTGCTGGAATCTGCAGTAATGTGTGTGTTAGAAACGTGCCTGTTGGTATGAAAACTGTTGAGGTATGCTAATATTTTATATAATGCTCCTTTTAACAGTTGACTTCTTTTGGCACAGCAGTACATCCCACAAGGTTAACTAACAAGAAACTGAAACTAGACCTTCCAGAGGATGCTGTTAGTGTGCAATTTCACTGCACTGTTTGAGCTCACTCTCTGGTGTGCAAGAACAAGCAAGAGACCAGCCATCTTAGAAAAAAAAAAACTTTCTGATGCTCTCCGTAACTTGAGAGATTCAAGTGTGTGTGTGGGTGGGATTATGCAGTTTCCTTTTGCAAGTATTCTTGGGATACAGCACAAAACACAGGAGGTGCTTCTGTTATGTGACTTGTTGTTCTGAACTTAGGTAAAGGTAAAGGTACCCCTGCCCGTACGGGCCAGTCTTGACAGACTCTGGGGTTGTGCGCCCATCTCACTTAAGAGGCCAGGGGCCAGCGCTGTCCGGAGACACTTCCGGGTCACGTGGCCAGCGTGACATCGCTGCTCTGGCCAGAGCCAGAGCCAGAGCCAGAGCCGCACACGGAAACGCCGTTTACCTTCCCACTGGTAAGCAGTCCCTATTTATCTACTTGCACCCGGAGGTGCTTTCGAACTGCTAGGTTGGCAGGCGCTGGGACCGAGCAGCGGGAGCGCACCCCGCCGCAGGGATTCGAACCGCCGACCTTTCGATCGGCAAGTCCTAGGCGCTGAGGCTTTAACCCACAGCGCCACCTGCGTCCCAGTTCTGAACTTAGCCTCAGCTTAAAACCTCTTTGCAAAACTACGTGTAGTTTCCATGCAGAGATCTATGTGGAACTGTGTGTTTACATTAATTTGTTGTTTTTAATGAGAGCTTCAGGGTGTTTTTTGGGTCCCTAGAACCTTCCTTTTATATACCATATTGGCCTGAATATAAGCCTCACCCACAAATAAGCTGCACCTTTAAAATTAAAGACTTATTTGCAGGTGCAGGCCGCCTCCCACCACTACTGCCCTGAATGGGGGGCGGGGGGCGGCGGCCAGTGCCAGTGCTCAGTTCTGAGCGCACTGTGCGCCCGCTTCCTGGCACTAACGTCTTCCTGCATTACCTCCCCAAGCCAGCACCAGCTGTACCCTGTCTCCTGTTCAGGGCAGTAGCGCCGGGAGGCGGGAGTGCAGCACTTGGTTCTGAATATAAGCTGCACTTTAAGTTTTCGCAGTCAGAATTTGGCAGAAAAGTGTGGCTTATATTCGGGCCAATACGGTACACCTTCATTTCACTAAGTTTCTTTTCCCCCTAAAGTGGGAAATGCAAAACCACAAAGCAAATAGTTTTGTCAAAGAAATATATTCCTTTGTGACTTCAAAAGTTATTTGAAGAAATAAAGGGGTGCCATGTTTTAGGAAAATCATCTGTATCAGACCTTGGCCACCTCAAAAGTCAGGTAAACATGGGGGGAGGGGGAATGCTGCACGCCACCCATGATGATTTGACCAAAATTTTCTCTCCCCTTTAATAATTTTTGAATGTTATTTATTTCCTCCTTTATTGATGGGAATACTAGGGCAAGGAGGAAATGTGGGGTAATATTTTGGGCACAACGCTAATCATCACTACCCCACCCAGAAAGAAACTTCCAAGTTGTTTGGATGCTGTTCAGCTTTAGAAAGATGGGCTATGAAATGATGAATGGGTCTTACTTCCTTAGTAATTCCTTGACTTGAGAGCAACACCCCACCCTACCCACACCAAAAAACCCCCCAAAAACCCAGTTTCTTTACAACAGCCTGAGAGAATTCAAACAATCTATGCTACTTCCCTACCTGGGGACATTTTGGTGCAATAAATGCACAGATAAACCCCCAGGAAACTTTTAGCTTTAGGAATGTTGAGAGCCTATTTGGCCACTAGGTGGCAGCATGGATTTGCTTTGCAACTTTATGTCTTTCTGCTTTTATGTCAGCCTTATGGCTATATACCTGTGCTTGAAAAGGAAATACTAAAGAGATATATTTGTTTTTCTTGTGGGAAATAAATGCTATAGAAATTCTATAAATAAATGAAACAGCATTTAGTACACACTATATATATTTTTCTAACTATGGCTTTACCTTCTCAAAATTGGAATAAAAAGGCGAAGACTAGCGTTGCCAAGGGGGTATGTTTTAGGGCTGCCCTCGCTGATTAAACCTACATAAATGTGCACATGCCTGGAAAAAAATAGGCCCGAAGAGACAAAATGCAGGATGGTTTTCAGAGTAGAACCACTGAAATCAATGAATATAGACTCACAGAATTGTAGAGTTGGAAGGGACCCCAGTGGTCATCTACTGTAAACTCTCGTAACGCAGGAATGCTGCCCACAGCCATCCCTGGTTAACAGCCTGACACACTGACCCATTGTACCACCCAAGGGCTAAGTTGGGTCTACACTGACCAAAACTTTGTCATACTCAAGAGTATATGCATTCAAACCCCTTTCCTGAGGGGTCTCAAACACTTTGAATGCACCCCACCCCCCAAAAAAACCCCACATCCTGAATAATTTTTATTGCCCTCTTGTGCTGAAGAGTTACGCAATCAAAACTGACCTTTTTGATAGCTTTCGGAATCCCAAGTAGTCATTGACTACTAGGAAAAACAGCAATGTATGTGCAGCCTCGTTTTATCTCCAAGGATCAAGCCGATCAGCAGAGATGAGAAACCTGTGGCCCTTTGAATGTTGTTGACTACAACATCAGGAGGGCCCACAGGTACCCCATCCTTGTAATGCAGTGGGGAACTGTAAAGTACAGTGGTACCTCAGGTTAAGTACTTAATTCGTTCCGGAGGTCCGTACTTAACCTGAAACTGTTCTTAACCTGAAGCACCACTTTAGCTAATGGGGCCTCCTGCTGCTGCCGTGCCGCCGGAGCACAATTCCTGTTCTTATCCTGAAGCAAAGTTCTTAACCTGAAGCACTATTTCTGGGTTAGCGGAGTCTGTAACCTGAAGCGTATGTAACCTGAAGTGTATGTAACCCGAGGTACCACTGTGGTGGGGAACCACAGGCCTGAGGAACAAAATGTGGCCCTCCAGACCTCCCTGTCTGACCCTTGTGACTATTAGCAGGCCACATGCACCTCATCACTCCTGCTTGGTGCTCTGCTTCATATTTTCGCTTGTGTCCTTGAATCCTCATCATGCCTCTTGGTTGCCCAGATGGAGGATAGAGAGGTGAATATTACTTTAAATGGCCACCTTAGCTGCTGGCTCCACCAACCACTGTCATGTGACACCCCCAGATAGGAATGAGGCCCTCAATCTGAAAAAGGTTGCCCACTTCTACTGAATAGTCATGGGGGACCAGAGTCATAGCAAACACACTTGATATAGCATTGCTAATGTGCAATTTATTTATTTTTTACATTTCCCAGAAACACTTATATTTTGGTCCTATATTTTGGGGCGGGGCTGGGGGGGGTAGAGAGAGGGGTTGGAATTCCCATGTTTTCCTCTTTTTATTCTTTCTTCATTCATACTCTCTTTTGTTTTTCCAGTATTGCTACATCTAGGAAATGAGTGTCTAACTTAAAATGGGGGGGGGAAGGGTAAAATAAAATTGAGTATGTTGTGAATTATAAGAGCCTTCTGTTATGAGGTGCACATTGAGAAATACAAAATAAACGGGGGGGGGGGGGGGAGATCCAAGGGCCAGGCTCGTAATGCAGCAAATTTATCAGTGTAATTTATTTTTTAAGGAAATGAGCCCCTTTCTCCGGTGCACATACTTTCAGCAAAAAGATTCTGCGCCGTGAGTTTTGACACAGCAGATAAAACAAATTGTTAGAGGTGATAAATCCTCTTGTGGAGAATGTGCCGCTGTTCTGCTCCTCGCATCTCTGCCTTTTATCAGGAGAATACTAAAGCTGCCTGGAGGTTCCCGAGACATATGAAGCAGAGGTCTAAAAAGATGTGCTTAATGTTGTCTAAATCATAACAAACTACTGAAAGAGCTGCAAATCTCATCGCCTCAACCTGTTCCCATAAATACATAAGACCAGGCTTAAAAGTTGAGTCGTTTTCTTTGCATTTCCAGGGTTGTTGAACGGTTCAGGGTCTAAAAGTATCAGGCGTTAATCCAGTCCAGTCAACTGCGGAGTGAATTGGAAATGAGCCCATACAGTCCAGGAAGTTTCAAAGGTAGAGCCAGGCTTACAAAGGACTGAGCAGGGTGTGTGTGTGTGTGTGTGTGTGTGTGTGTTTGTGTTTACGCATGGTGTTAAAATATACACTTGTCTGCAACAATGTGGGTTTCTGACTTGTAGGGGATACAAAAAAATCGGTATCTCGAATAATGGTAGTTTTCAACAGTGTGATTTTTATCCTTTGCGTTGATGTAATTCTCAGTTGCTGATTTTACAATGACTCTGGTTTCACAATGTTTAGATTTCATCTTTTTATTGTATTTTACTTTAGATCTCATGTTTTTTTCCACAAAAACCTTTGTTCTTGGACAGTACAGAAATACTGGAAATAAGCTAAAACTGTTAATAACGGCTTGTGGCCAGTTACAGCCTTCAGCAGAGTAGCTGTTGTTTGTTGCAGTAAAACATTTTGTGGCACCTAGAGGTTAGCAGATTTGTTTTGGCCTAAGCTTTTGTTGACTTCTAGGTTCTATACCATGTGACCAATGATCCTCCATGCCTCCCCTCCCCACCCCATGATCAGGGACGGGTGATTTTTCCCCCCAATGTTGATGTCTATCAGTTTCTCATTTTTCCAGTTTTCAGGTCACCACATTTCAGTATCATTCTGTCTTCTTTTTTCCCCTTGGGAAAACGCACCAGCATTTTAGTACTCATTTCTCCCCCCAATATACACATCTTTATATTCAGTTTTGCCCAATGCACACATTTTGGTATTCAGTGTCCCCTTCAAATATAAGGCATTTTTCCTTCAAATATAAGGCGTGGTGTAGTGGTTAAGAGCGGTAGACTCGTAATCTGGTGAACGGGGTTCGCTTCCCCGCTCCTCCACATGCAGCTGCTGGGTGACCTTGGGCTAATCACACTTCTCTGAAGTCTCTCAGCCCCACTCACCTCACAGAGTGTTTGTTGTGGGGGAGGAAGGGAAAGGAGATTGTTAGCCACTTTGAGACTCCTTAAGGGGAGTGAAAGGTGGGGTATCAAGTCCAAACTCCTCCTCCTCCTCCTCCTCCTCTTCCTAATTTGTTGCTTTTTGTGTACATTTCACCTCTAATAAAAGCATCTTTGTACACTTTATTTTCTGCTGGAGAACTGCACAACAGAATTAGAAATGGAAATTTGAAAAGACAGCTGTGTTTTTGGTTTGCGTATGGTTTTAGGAAATAGGAATTAGGCAGGTTTGCATTAAAATTTGAGCCGAAATGAACTTCTTCACCCACCCCTAGCCTTTAGCTAAGATTCTGCTTGTGATTGTCTGGTAATTGTTGACTACATCTCTCACTGCAAGCCCATAGCATTCAGCATAATCATGGGCTTCCTGGTAACTGTGCTTCTAACAGCAGAGGCGTTAGTTACATGACGACCTTGGCCATAGCAGGATGTCATAACCATTATGCCAAGCAGCTAAAACAACACCTCTGGCTCTGGTTTGACACCGGGAAGTTCCTTGATGTTGCAATTGGGTCTTGCTGCCAGCTCCTGCTGGTAAAGTGCCTGCAAAAACACAGTGTGTGACCTCTTAGCACTTACTCATGTAAGGTACTACAAAAGAGCTTCTAACATAAAGAGAAACTCATACAGGAGATTAAAGGAAAGGACAATAGCAAAACATGCTTATGCAAATTTGTATCCTCTGTTGCAGTTAGAATGGATGTGTGTAGGTAAAGGTAAAGAACCCCTGGGTGGTTAAGTCCAGTCAAAGGCGCTTTTCAGGCCGAGGAAGCCGGAGTTTGTCCGCAGACAGCTTTTCCGGGTCATGTGGCCAGCATGACTAAACCGCTACTGGTGCATGGAGGACTGTGATGAGTGCCAGAGTGCATGGAAACACTCTTTACCTTTCTACTGCAGCAGTTCCTTTTTATCTACTTACACTGGTGTGCTTTCAAATGGCTAGGTTGGCAGAAGCTGGGACAGAGCAACAGGAGCTCACCTTCTGATCAGCAAGTCCAAGAGGCTCAGTGTTTTAGACCACGTCGCCTTGGGTGTGTGTAAGAGAGATAATAAGATGCCTGACAGACATAATGACATCAGGTAAAGCTCTTCCCATAATTACATTTCCATACTAGAAGAGACCTAAACTGCTGAATATCTGCCTGCTACACAGCTGTTAAAGGCACAAGCACTCTATTCTCCTCCAGCACCAACCCTAAACTATGCAAAGACCCCAGGTGCTAACCAGGATGCTGCTGGCAGTAGGGAAGGAGATTTTCACTCCCAAGTTGTGTTTTCATATGCAGTGCTTTGCTCTTCCTAAGAAAAATGTACTGCACTCATGGGCTTATAAGGCAGAACTGACAGCCCATCATATTGATGGGTGCCTTTGCCTCTGTTGATTTTATAACAAGGTTACTCTCGAAAACAAAATGAGCAGGTAGTGATGCATGTCTCTTCAGACCAAGTTATTGTTAGTACTTCTAAAGGTCAGTTGCAGGCCAATTCTCTAACATGTTGCCGGGTACTACAAATCAAGCTACAGCAGGGATGGAGAACCTGTGTCCATGCAGATGTTGCCGATGAACTACAGTTCTCAGCACCTGTGGAGAACTGTGGGTTCTCCCCCCCCCCCAAAAAAAAAATAACGGGTTGGCTAGGACATCAAAACTTTATTTTAGTGTCTCTACGATTTATCTTCGTATGTGTGTGTGTGGCACACAACAAACCCTATTTTCCACCTCTCCATTCCTCACTGGGGCAGCAGGTGTTTGCTCACATAAAGCAAGCCCTGTTGCCTCCCATGCTTTTGTCATGTCTGGAAGTGTATGTCAGCCTTTTCCACAGCAAGTGCACATGCAGCTCCTCAGGGCTTTGAGTGCCGCATAATGTAGCCCCTTGTGCTTTCAGATCAAAAGACATTCTTCCGCCACAATCTGAAAACACACGGACGGGAAAGAAATAATGACAGACAGCTGACTCAAGAACTTGGATCTGTAACTGGAGCCTGGATGGATAACAAACAAAGAGCCGTCCTTTCAAAGGGAACAGTCTGCACCTGAATAACAAGAATTGCTAGAAGAAGCAGGGCAAGTGAGGAATAGCAGGGCAGTGAGTGAATCACTGGAGGGAAACCACAGGAAAGTGGATTAGCTGGGTGGAGCTGGAGCAGGCTGGGTCCTGCACATATGGATCAGAGATGGAGAGCCTGGGCCCTCCAGAGTTTGACTCCCAATTGCCATCAACCCCAGCCAACAGCGCTTGGAGGGGCCACCAGTTCCCCACCCCGATATGGATGTTTGGAAATGGTGGAGTTATGTCGTTAAAATGAGTGATGAGTGGAGTGGCCTTGCTCTCATGTCACTTTATAAACGATGGTTAAACTTAAGTATGGTTTAAAGGTGAACATGTAAAGGTAAAGGGACCCCTGACCATTAGGTCCAGTCGTGACCGACTCTAGGGTTGCGGCGCTCATCTTGCTTTATTGGCTGAGGTACAGCTTCCGGGTCATGTGGGCAGCATGACTAAGCTGCTTCTGGCAAACCAGAGCAGTGCACAGAAACGCCGTTTACCTTTCTGCCGGAGTGGTACCTATTTATCTACTTGCACTTTGACGTGCTTTCAAACTGCTAGGTGGGCATGAGCAGGGACCGAGCAACGGGAGCTCACCCTGTCGCGGGGATTCGAACCACCGCCCTTCTGATCGGCAAGTCCTAGGCTCTGTGGTTTAACCCACAGCGCCACCCACGTCCCAAAGGTGAACATGTAGCATGGTGTTAAAACTGCAGCCACTTTGATTCTCCTCTGTTCCTGCTGCTGGCCATCAACTAAGCTATTGATGGACTTAGCATTATACCTGAACCTGAGCTTGAACTTTGTTTCCCCCAAACAAACCTTGTGGTTACAGTTTGTGGTTTGTTTGGACAGAGACAATGATTTAATTTGAAGAAGCGTGTTGAGGCTCCTGCATTGCAGGAGGTTGAACTAGATCAGTGTTTCCCAGCTTTGGGTCTCCAGCTGTTTTCGTACTACAATTCCCATCATCCCTGACCACTGGTCTTGCTAGCTAGGTAGCTAGGGATGATGGGAGTTGTTGTCCAAAAACAGCTGAAGACCCAACGTTGGGGAACACTGAACTAGATTATCCTCAGGGTCCCTTCCAAGTCTGCAGTTCTTTGATTCTATGAGAAGGAAGAGCAAAGCAAAGCCCAATGAACCTGTAAACCATAGTTAAGCTCAATTATGGATTAGTGATGTGTGAGTCAGGTCATTGTTTATGTGAGCTGCTTTAGAAGGCCATTGTCCTGAAAAGCATTATGCAGATATTAGGATTTATAATAAATAATAGTAAATATGGACTTCAGCCTTACATTTTTCAGCGTATTTACAGATGGAGATCTAGTTCAGAGATGATCAGATCAGATCCAACCTCCAGCAGAACTGGTAAGGGATGATGGGAGTTGGAGTCTTAAAACATATGGAGGGAAAGTTTCCTAGCTCAGGGATGTTTAGTAGGTGATCTTGTCGTGTAGGGATGATGAAAGCTGCTGCATTCTTCAACATAGCAGTTACAGGTATGGCCAGCCCACAATATTTTGTACCTGTTGACTCTGCTCCTCTGGTAAAGTCTCAGTCCTCTTTAGGCAACAAGATGTTTGGGTGCTCAAAAGGGACCATGTTACTAAAATCAGAAACCTCTCGCAAGTATCCATACTTTCCTTTTTAATTATGGGCTTGGCTGGAAAGCAATTAAAAGGCATCCGGTTCACCCTCCTACACTGAGGCAACAAACAGCATGCTGAAACCATTCTTCTTAATTTGTTTTAACCAATTCTCTTCTTTAAAAAAAACACAAAGCACCTCTGGGGAAGATGCCTCTACATCCATCAAACACATAAAAAGAGCCCTGCTGAATCAGGCCAAAGGCCCATTAATCCAGCACCATGTCCTTACAGTGTCCAAACACTGGAAGCCTGGAGGTATGACCAGAGTGCACCCACCCACTTTTGACTTCCAGCAACCAGCGTGAAGAGGCACACTGCCTCTGACACTGGAGGGAGACCATGGCCATTGCGGTTAGTAGGTATAGATTAGCAGCCTCGTGCACACTAATTTTGTCTAATCTTATGTTGGTGGCTATCGCTACATACTGTGGGAGCAGATTCCTACTTTAACTATGCCCTGGTGTGAAGGACTACTTTCTTTTGTCCATCCTTGATCCACCAACATTCCACTTCATTGGATGTTCTAGCTTAGTAGTATGAGAAGGGCTTTTTCCGTTCTGTGCGTAATTTTACGCATCCCTTATCACGTCTCTTCTTATTGGGGAAATGTGTGTGTGTCTTACGGAGCGATTGCAGGCTGCGCAGCTATCCCTGAAGCCAGAGGGATAGCTGTTCTGGCTTCAGGGATAGCCACGCGAAGCCTCTTCAGTGTAATGGGAGCATTCCTCCTGCTTCACTGAAGAGGCTTCGTGTTGCTTTCGCTGAAGCTGGAACAGCAAGAGGGATGGCTGCACAATAGCCATCCCTCTTGCTGTTCTGGCTTCAGCGAAAGCAACACAAAGCCTCTTCAACAACATTTGATTCAGAATATTTTTTCCCTTGTTTTCCTCCTCTAAAAACTAGGTGCGTCTTATAGAGCGAAAAATACGGTAGTTCTGTGCGTTGTAACCTTATCTCAAAGGAGCATAGCTCCACCCCCTCAATCATTTTTGTTTCCTTTTTTCTGAAACATTTCCAGCTCTGTAGAGTTTTATTTTGGAGGCAAGTCAATCAGAACCGTATACGGTATTTCAAGGGCAGTCGCACTGCAAATTTGTACAGTGGCGTGTTATCGGCAGATTTGTTTTCAATCCCTCTTCTAATGATCCCTAGCATAGGGTTGCCATATTTCAAAAAGTGATTTATTTATTTTTGCAGAATCTAAAAACAACAATAAAAACCTCATTTTGGGCCAAAGTTGTTGAGCTGTTGTTGTTGGTTTTTTGTTTAGCTATTTTCAAGGAAATTCACCAAAATCTACACTTCCAATATAGGTTGCCATACATTCGGATTTTCCCAGACATTTCAGTGATTTCCACCCGGATGGTTTCCGATGACCAAATCCCAGCTATGTCCAGGAAATTCCAGACGTATGGCAACCCTACCCTAGAACGACATTTGCCTTTTTCACAGCTGTTATGCACTGGGTTGAAATTTTCACCGAGCTATCCATTACAACCCCAAGGTCTTGTTTCTGGTCAACCACCACCATTTCAGATCCCATCAGCGTATATTTGTCAGGCATGGAGTATCTTCTCCTCCCCCAGTAGCCTCAGATAGCGCGAAGAACAAACAGTTTGTATTTATGGCTTTTTATTCAGTTGTCTGGTTGCAAGACAAAAGACCCATGTCTCTACGCCTAGGAGATGTCTGAGCCCCCCTCTTCCGTCTCCCACAACATCCTGGTAACCTACGGGAAGTCCCAGGAGTCATACTCCTTTGCATCCTTTGTTCTTGAATGTGTAGGGACCTATGTGCCCTTGGTGAAGGAGGGTCTTCCAGGCTCTCCAGGGAGGTCTCCTCTGGTTGCTCTCTAACTCCCCCCTCTTCCTCTACTATTTGAAGCCAGGCATTTCTTCACGCAGCTGTGAAGCAGCCCTGTCTCCTTCTCCTTCTGAAACTGTAGGGGGGGCTTCCCCCTCCCCCTCCCCTTCTGAGAGGAGCCGATCAGACCAAGGGCTCATTTCCCATTCCTCCTGTTCAGTCCAGTCCAGTGAACTTTTTGTATTGGGGGGGAGGTTGCTCTGGTGTGCATTCCTGTACTCTTCACATCTAACTGCATTTGCCATTTCGCTGCATATTCACCCAGTTTGTAGAGGTTCATCTGGAGTTCCCTGAAGTCCCTTTTTGTTTTAGCCACCCTGAACAATTGGTTATCAGCAGCAATTGAGTACTAGCAGTTGGGTACCAGCTGCCTGACTGCTTGTCCCTACCTCTAAATCTTATATGAACAAGTTAAAACAAGTTCAGGTCAGAAGTGCCAACTTGAATAAAATATTGGCTGGGGGGGAGACAGGTAAGCCCCGCCTGCACAATCAATCACATGATGCGGCACATGCACACACCATTTGAATGGCAATGCCCATCAACTTTGGGGGGCCTGCCCCCCTCAAATATTTTATTTGGGGGGGTGTCAAAGAGACCTGGGCCTCTAATAGTTGGCTCCTATGACTCACATAATTCCTCATTATTTTGACAGTTTTGTCAGTGCTCTTCCTTACAAACAACAAAACAAATCCTATTATCTATGCTGCTGCAGTTTAAATGAATAATCCTGTGTTTCCTTTCTGAGTGGTATAATATGCACTGTGCATATGTGTGGGCATAAAAAGCAGGGCATGGGTGTGGATATAGGTCATTAATAAATAGGGCGCAACACTGATAGCAAGCCTCATCTACAAACTAAACCTCCCTGTCCAGCTTTGCAAATGTTTCGCTCAAGGAACCAGTATGTTGAAAATCCAGCTGTGCACCACAGAGTACATTTGCAAGAACCTCACTGGTCTGGTTCTCTTTCGATTCATTAGTTACTTTCTTTAGTGCATCGGGTGATGCGGACTATGGCTTGAGATTGCAGGCAAATATTTTAGTATGCATTTGGAACACTTCCTTTGCTATTACTGTTTCAAATGACTCTAAATCACCCCTACCAACCATTCTAGGAGCTTGGAAAGGTCATATCTCATCTTTCTCCTTCTTAAGAATAATGTCATGGTTCCTACTTCAATATATCATTTAATTTTCTTTTTTACAACTATCTGAAAAGTGAGTGACTTTAAAAAAATAATAATAAAAGTGCAGATTTACAGGGATGAGATGAAATACTGTCAATAGTGGTTGTCTGGATTAATGATGTGCTACAACTGCAAAGAAAGGATTAAAACTCAAGCTATTGATATTACTAAGATGCTTGCAGATTCAGTTACAGGATCATTTATATTTACATTTTTCAAAGAACATATAACTTAGTAAGCGAGCTTTTGCATTTTCTTCCCTTCCCACCCCAAATTTTTCCCACTTTAAGTGGACTTTAATGTGATCAAGGAAGTCGGTCATGAGACAGTGGTATTTGGTTACTGCTGATGCGCTGACTAGATGGACTGCCCTCCACAATCCTTATTCATGGGCTGGACATAATAAAATAATAGAATTGTAGACTTGGAAGGGATCCTGAGGATCACCTAGTCCAACCCCCCTGCAGTGCAGGAATATGTAGCTGTCCCATACAGGGACTGAACCTGCAACTCTGGAGTTACCAGCGCTGTGCTGTAACCAACCGAGCTATGAATAAAGTAGGTTAGATCTGGACCTGTGGTTCCCAACGTAGGGCACACGCCCCACAGGGAAGCAATTTGATTTTTAAGGGGGGCAATTCGAGAATGAGTTATTAACAGTTAATGGACTTTTAGGCTTCCTCCACATGAATTGGAGTTCACTTTTTGAATAATAAGAATTATATGTCACGGGGGGCGGTCGTCAGGATTTTAGAGATGCTTAGGTGGGGCATGGCCAAAGAAAGGTTGGGAACCACTGATCTAGACCAAGCTAACTGAACTTAGGCCCTATTGAAATCAGTGGGGCAACTTAGCCAATCTTTAGCCTCAGCCCCATTAATTTTAATGGGAACTTAGTGCACTCAGCTCAGATCCAGCGCAATCATGGCACACTAGTCATAACGCTTAATACAAAATGTAATACAACATAGCGACGCCAATTTAGCAAATAACATTTAAAGCCTACCTTCTGAGGGTACAAATAAAGATAATAGAAAACAGATTATTTTCTCTTGCATCCCACATATGTAATGGTAAATAAGATTTTATTGTACTAGCAAAGGCCATGACAAAACCATACAAACACTATCAAAAGAAAATATATACACGTGTAAAAACAAAGCCATCAGAACCACATAATCGCAAGTGAGACTGAAAACAGGGCAGTTCCATGACTACCATATGTAATGGTTTTAGGTAATCAGGAAGTGGGAGATGCTTTTTACGGTGCTTAATGTTTTACTGTTGTACACTACTCTGCTATTTTATGGTATGTCAGTATATAAATAATTTTATAAATAAAGAAATTAGATCTTGCATTAAGCACATCAAAAATACACACAGAGTATATTTCAAACCTGGTACCCAATACCCAATGCTGGAAGAGGTGACTCCATCACAGTGGATTTGTTGTTCTTTTGAAACCTGCACTCCTCTGAACTTTGCAATGCAGTTCTTCGGATAAGTAATGTATATAGTAAAGGTGCATATACTAATATAAAGTGTGCACAGCAATGCATGTATTGGTGAAAATAACATACAAATGTGCTGTATTAGGGTAAATTGGTTTTCCAAATGTGCATATTGGGCTAAATCGAACACAAAAAATGTTTCTGAGAAAATCGCATTAAAGTGCTGCTGAATTTTCATGAGAACCTTAAAATACATAAATCGCAAACTGATGTGGAAATGTGTAGAAGTGACTTTAAGATTGGAAAAATGAAGAACAGGGAGAAACCAAAACTGACATATTAAAAAAGGTCTGCATTCCACTTCATGGGATGACGTGGACTCTTAAGTCCCAGAAAGCTTTTCCCATTTATTCATTTTTAAAAAGTTGCCACAGGATCCTTTGTTGCCTATGTATGTCTAGTCTGGCCTTGAATGACACTTTTGGACCAGCTATTCACATTTTGCAGTGTCACCAAAGAGACGCAAGCCCTTTTCCTTTGCATTTCCAACAGCAGGAGGAAAGTAGAAACAAGTTTGGATTAGCCACCGCATAGCATCTGTGCCCAGCAGAGACTAACTTGAAAAGGGTGCCTGTTTCTAAAATATCACATTCAATAAAGAAGGTGCAAACTGAGACATTCTGCAAACACTTTGGTGGGTCTCCCAAGGGGAATAGTGAGATTTGTCAAAGTTCTCAATTTAAATTGCCACTTACCTTCCACACTCTGCTGCCTGTGGTATTTCCACCCCTCCTTGTCACTTACTGAGCGCAGCTGCAGCTGCAGGCAACATCTGGCTGGAGGAACTACAGATGCTTCCCTTTGCTTGGAAGAGAATGAGGAAGTACTTTGTTACTCCTGGACATTTATCAGCTGGAGAGGAGAGGCAGAGAAGGGAGGGAGAAGAGAGGGAGGTTGGGGATTTTGCAAGTCTGGGCCTGGAGGGTGGAGAAGGGAACAGAATTTCCCGGCAAGCGCCTTGGGGGAAATTCCCTGCCTTGGTATTTTTTCATTGGATAAGGTTCAGCCTCCGCTGCTTACTCTGCCTGTTGGCAAGTGCTGAACTTCTGGCTCCTTGCCAGCTCCTTGTTCAAACTGCCTTCTCTTCTGAGTTTATACAGTTGGAAGTAACTCAGCTGCTTCAAAGGCAGAAGGAAGCTGTAGCTACCGCAGGAGCCATGCCTATCTCGTATGCAGATCATGAGTGGTAATTTTATTCATCAGTTTATTCCCTTGCTAGTGGCATTTTTGCATGACACGTCACACCACAAAGTTTGCTGGGAAGTTTGCAATATAAATAATCATAAGGACATAAGAGCCTGGCCAATGATGCCCCTAGCCCAGTATTCTTGCAATGGCCGACTGGGTGACTTTCTAAAGCCCAAAAGCAAGACCTGAGTCCAGCAGCACTCACCCCACTTGTGGTTCCTAGCAATAGGCCTTCAGGGGCATACTGCCAATGCACCATGGCTAGTAGCCCTTATGTAGTGGGCTTTATCATACCACCTAGTGTGTTGGAGGACTGGGAGCTGTTTTGTTCCCAAGCTGGTTGTAGGATGGCCCATCCCGGTCATCAATCAATGGTCTGCTAAGGCTTCGCTTCAAGTTTGTAGGGGACTATAGCAGGCTGCATCACACTCAGGCTGCTGGCAGGGCCCACAGGAGCGCCTCACACCATGGTTGGCTGAGAGCTTAGCAACTCCTTCCCAATTGTCCAGCAAACAGGCTGGGGAGAGGAATCGGCCAGCAGGCAGTGGTTAGATTCTTGCCTGGTGCCACACCAAACTCTGAAATCAATATACTTGTGACCATGTTTTGCCTCCATCTCTTGGTGTCCCATCCCTCCTGGGTATTTTGCCTACATGCGCTTGATGCACAGTGTAAATAGAAAAGGATAAAGGTAAAGGTAAAGGTACCCCTGCCCGTACGGGCCAGTCTTGCCAGACTCTGGGGTTGTGCGCCCATCTCACTTAAGAGGCCAGGGGCCAGCGCTGTCCGGAGACACTTCCGGGTCACGTGGCCAGCGTGACATCGCTGCTCTGGCGAGCCAGAGCCGCACACGGAAACGCCGTTTACCTTCCCGCTGGTAAGCGGTCCCTATTTATCTACTTGCACCTGGAGGTGCTTTCGAACTGCTAGGTTGGCAGGCGCTGGGACCGAGCAGCGGGAGCGCACCCCGCCGCAGGGATTCGAACCGCCGACCTTTCGATCGGCAAGCCCTAGGCGCTGAGGCTTTAACCCACAGCGCCACCTGCATCCCCTAATAGAAAAGGATACATAGCATCAAAACTAAACTAAGCTAAATTCAAAATACTTCCTGGGAGTGGGTGGTTGGTGAAGTGGGGGGGGGCACCTATTTATTATTTAGCTAATCCCATCCTCCAAGGAGCTCATGGTGGGGTGTGTAGTTCCATCTCTTTGCCGTGTTATTTTCACAATTACCCTTCAAGTTAGCTAGAGAAAGATCATGAGTGTGTGTGTGTGTGTGTGTGTGTGTGTATGTGTATGTGTGTATGTGTGTGACTGACTGTTCCAGCTCCCTTCAATAAGCTTTGTAGATGAACCTGAGTCTTCCCTAAGTGAGTGCACTTTTGTACTAGGTATTCATGTGGTAAGCATGAATACACACACACACACACACACACACACACACACAAAATACAAATGGTCTGTAGTGTTATACAGTTGTTATGGGGCATAAAAATAAATTACTCTTAAAATAGGTTGCTTATTGCAGTAGAATCTTTGATACAGCCAAGAGCAATCTTGAAATATTGCTGAGAATCTTGACCCCAAGCCACTCACCCCTTTGCAAATCTGAAATAGCCTCTCTGTTAGAACAGCCACAGGTATGGGTGAAGAGCAGTTCAATTTTCTAGATGTTCTGAGCACATCTGCTGCATTCTGATGCTGTTTCCCCCTCCCCTTCTAGACAGAGAAGGTGTCCTCTCCACCACTGCCAGATAATTGCTCATTTAGCCCTGTTGAGGCATTCCCTCCATGCTTTAGCCCTGCTGAGGAAGCATAGCCCCCTGATAATTCTCATCCCAACAACTCCATACTTGACCTTCATGCATTGATTGGGAAAGTCTGATGGGGAAATCTTTGTGTATTCCGCTGAATGCCCTTGCAGTCCTCCACAGAAATGAAAGCCATGGTCCTGAAGCATTCCTGAGCCATGCTAGGGATCATTAGCAAAGAGACAGCAAATAAAACTGCCAATACCACAATGCTGTTATACAAATCTATGGTGAGACCTCACTTGGAATGCTGTGTATTCTTCTGGTTGCCTCAGCTCAGGAAGAGAACTGTAGAGCTTGAAAAGGGAAGCCAAAATGATTGGGATGGGTATGTTGAACAACTTCCATATGATGAAGGGTTACAACATTTGGGGCTTTTTAGTTAGGTGAGTAAGAGGGAACTTGACAGAGATGTGTAAAATTATGCATGATGTGGAGAAAGTGGATAGAAAATAGTTTTCTCCCTCTCAAACAACACTGGAACCATGGGAATGTAATGTCTCAGCTACAACCTGGAGGCCTTGCCATTAACCAAGGCCTGGAACAGGCTCAGTCTGGGAGGAATGAGCCAGGAGATGAGGGTGAGGAGGGATATTCCATGCTGAGAGTGAGTTTGGCCTCTGATGTTAAGGCCAAACTAGTCCCAAACCTGAGGGAAAGATGGTACCTCAATGCCAGACAGAAACCCACCTCTTCTGGAGAAGTGCCCAACCGCAAGAGAGGACTCCCTGTGAATAAAATTTTCCTATTGAGGATCTCTGGATGACGATAGCTGAAAGGAATCGGCTGAGGTCAGGGTGTGGCTCCATTGGCTCTGGATTAGTGCTTGTGGGGATGCAGGTGGCACTGTGGTCTAAACCACTGAGGCTTTTGGGCTTGCCGATCAGAAGGTCGGCGGTTCGAATCCCCGTGACTGGGTGAGCTCCCGTTGCTCTGTCCCAGCTTCTGCCAATCTAGCAGTTCGAAAGCATGCCAGTGCAAGTAGATAAATTGATGCCACTGCGTCGGGAAGGTAAACTGTGTTTCTGTGCACTCTGGCACTCATCACGGTGTCCCTTTGCACCAGAAGTGGGTTAGTCATGCTGGCCACATGACCCAGAAAGCTGTCTGTGAACAAACGCTGGCTCCCTTGGCCTGAAAAGCGAGATGAGTGCCGCAACCCATAGTTGCCTTTGATTGGACTTAATCGTCCAGCGGTCCTTTACCTTTTACCTTAGATTAGTGCTGGACTGGAATAGCAGCTGGGACAATGTTTTCCTGCTAGCACTGTACTTTATCTGCTATCTGATCTCTTGCCTATTTAGAACCTGTCCACAGACTGCCCTGGACCTGTATCTTGCCTGTGCTTTGCCCATGGGTGAACTGGAACATGGCCTTGAACTGCTCTGAGCTGCCCTCTTTCCTGGCCACTTCTTTTGGACCCTGACCTTGGACCAGCCCTGGATAAAACTTTTGATGTTGTTGCTGGCCTATCGGTGTACCTGTTAAGAAGTTCCTTTACTTAGGAGGCTAGTGAGAACAGGACAGAGGCAACCAATGAAACTGAATGTTGGAAGATTAATGACAGAGAAAAGCAAACATTTCATAGCTAAACTAATTGGATGGCATTAAAAAGAGCATTAGACAAATTCACAGAGGTATCAGTAGCTATCAGTGACTACTAGCCACAATGGCTATGTTCAAAGTGAAAGCAGAGTGCTGGATTAGATAAGCCTTTGGCTGAATCCAGTACGGTTTTTCTTACATGGAACAGGGCTACTCAACATGACACCCTCCAAATGTTGTTGGAGTCCAATTCTCATCAGCCCCACCCCCAGCTATCATGGCGAATGGTCAGGGATGATGGGAGTTGGTGTCTAACAACATCTGAAGGACACCACAATGGCCAATGCTGATGTGAAGGATTCCAAGAGTGTTCAGCTCATTGCTGATTCACTCTCCAGACTTTCCCACTCAATGAATGGAGACCAGAGGCTTCAACCAGTGGCAGCAATGAAGACATTCAAAAGATCTCAGGTTCTACTCTTGGCAGCTCCAGGTAGGTATGGCAAAGATTCCATAAAAAGCAGGTGCCAAAGAGAATAGCAAAGGCACATAGGCAGGGAGTTCCAAAGTGTAGGTACTGCTACACTAGAAGAACAAATTCTTACTAGTGTGGAACAAGTGTTGTGTGGCACCTGTAATTGTGCCAGTTCTTCAGATCGAAGTAGTCAAATGGGCATTTAACATCCATAAAGCATAAGGGGGAATAGCCTCTGGTGCATTTGAGTGCAAAAGAAAGGAACTGCACATTTCTTAAAAGAAAACTGGATTTCAAAAACATTTGACTGCTGTTTCTGCCAGCTCTTTCTTTCTTTAAATAGGGCTACATGAGCAATCATCTGCTCAAGCAGTTACTGTGCTCCAATTTTTCTAGTTCACTGATTGCTGTTTACCTAGTACAGTTGATTGATCACCTCCCTTTCAACTTATTAATTAATGAGAATTACATATATTTGCATATTACAAAAACATCAGCATAGCTGACGTTGAGATATTGGGGGGGGGGGCGGAGTTTGATACCATTTCCCATTTTTGATAAACAAAAGCTGCCAGTCAGTTTTAGAAAAAGGCTTTCTTTAAGTGTCTCCTTTTTATTCCCCACTGAAGTAGCACACTAGATACAAAAGGACCTCAAGCAAATACAAGAATAAATAAAGTGGATATTACACTCCACCCACTACAACACAAGAAAGCAATAGAGAGGTAATGACATATTCATGGCTAAAGATGATATTCAACTATTTTTAATCAGACAAGCAAGAAAAAAAATCAGTATTGCCTGAGGGCATCTTTCTGGGAAGCATCTTGCATGTGTGGTGGTCTAATGCCCCCAACATCACCACTGATATAGGATAGAAATTGAAGTCAAGTGGCTTCAAATCCACCAATTCTTGAAGGAAGCTGCAGGATAAGGACGAATGGCTCTGTGAATTCCAGTTCTCCCAGTTTCTCATTATCCCAATCTTTAAATTCATTTCTCCATATTTCCACACCAATTTCCCTTAATATAATGCTTTCCCTTAATATAATGCATATTGTATGTTATTCTCATCAATATACACATCTATATTGACACACTTTGCCCTGGTATACGTTTTGTACATTTTACTTGGCTGGTGAACTGTGTTGCAATATTTGGACAAGCGCAAATTTCAAAGGATGGCTTTGTTTCAATTTGCATATTGTTTTGGAATAACTCGCCTCTAAATGCACACTACAGCTAATTTCTCTTGAATCCCTACTGCAGGGATACAGTGTAGCAGTATATTAATCGCCCCCACGTTAAGGTTCCATATCTACCCAATACCACCCAAAAACATTACAATTAAAATAAGTGCAAGATATCACACATTTGATTATTCCTAACATGTGATTTGTTGAGGGTGGAATGAGCATCACTGCTCAGCTGCTGGGATTATTTCTATCCGTCTGTGTATAAGGTGGGAGAAGGTAGGTTGCTTGCCAGAGGGTGTTGGCACCCTTGCCAGGGCAAGCGATAATACAGCAGCCTGAAAATGTACTCACTATCATTGGCCTCCCTGGGGCCTACATTTGCTCCTGCGTGACCTGACTGCTCCTCCATTAATAGAGACATTTGCGAGTCAAATTTAGAATAATGAAGCTTTGGCTGCTTACCAAAATCCCAAGGCCCTTTGAGCGGATTGCCTTTTGCTTTCAAGGGGGGCTTACAGTCCAGGGTTGCATCGATAGCCAAGGCTCTAGCTGTCTACCACTTTGATTTATTCATTTTTGAAGAGTGGCAATGGAGTTCAGCCAAGGAGCTGCCACCTTCTCTCTCTCTTTCTGCCTCCCCCAAATCTGACAGTGTCTTTGGCTCTTCTGGTTACTTCTGCATGATACCACCTGTTCGCCTACAGAGCTTCATGTTTAAAAGCGTGATCAGCAAACCAGTGGAAGCATAGTAGAATATGTCTATGAGCTGTGTCACCTTAATGAATTTAGTGAAAGTGGCATTTCTCCTGGGCAGCTTCCTCTAATCTGTGGAGGTAACAATGAAGCAGTCTACTGCTGCCTTCTCTCCAGCCCAGATAGGACTTTTGCTACTGTACCACACATGTTAGCAGCCAAAACACCTCCCACTATTTAAGGGAAATTTGCCATGTGCTCATCAGCAAGTACAGAGGCTCATGCCTTTAGGGTCACGTAGTATCCAACACTGGCCATCTGCATGTTTTACGGAGGAACAGCATTGACAAAATGAATGCAAGGTGAAAAATATTGTCATGGCTGTAAGAAGAAGGGTCCCAGAATGAGAGTCTGGAACTGGACACCAGTGCATAAAACTCTCCATCGGGATCAGCTGTTATGGAATTGGTCCATGAACTGTTTCATCTGCAATTGCAGAAGTTATAGGGCCTGTGGATGCCATCACGTTGACTTGCTGCACTGAGGCACTCATATGTCATGAAGAATCTATATACTCCAAACATCAAGTATAGTGTCCTTTGAAAAGTGCCACCCTATTCACATCATCATCATGGGCTCATCTCCAGCATTACCTGAATGTAACCCCATCACTGATGATTTAACTTCTGTAGAAAGACAATCAAAGTGGTCACTGAAGCCGCTGGAGTGAGGCCTTATGGAAACCATAGTGGATACAAAATTTTCTGACAAGAATGACATGCTACTCGGTCTGGGGGTAAGGGTTATTGTATACTGATTCTTAAAGAGGCCAACCCCAGAAGGCCTCAGAATGAAACTGACTATGTGAGAGACCAGTGTGGAATAGTTTCAGTTTTGCAACAGGAGGCTGTGTGAGCAGCTGGATTTACATGATCTCCTCAAGGGCGTAAGCAGTCCCAGGTTCAGAGAAACCAGCAACTGGGTACAGTCCTCAATAAGTTAGCCTGTGTTTGTCTACCTGCACCTTTCCATTGAGTTGTAACAAAAATAAATAGTTGAGTCAGGTCCCATCCACAATGTACACTCCTATACCAGTTATAGCTCCTCTCACCCAAATCCTGGGAACTGTAACTTGTTAAGGCTGCTGGGCTCTGTGAGGGGTCTCCTAACTATTCTAAGTACCCTTAACATACTACAGTTCCTGGGATTCTTTGGAGGAAGCCATGACTGTTAAAGTGGGGTAGGAGTAGAAGAGGTTTAGCGGGTACTGCTGCTTTCTTTATGAAACTCTTTTTTCCTGAACGTAGGATAGCTTGCTTGGCATTCATAGTTTGACTTATGCTATCTGGTTTTACTGGTTTCCAGAGCATTACAACTACAGATGTATGAGGTTTTGTCTTTGTTTTATCGGCTAATTAAGCATTTTATTAGCAGGTGCTGTTTCCACATTTATTCCAGCTAGAGATCTTGCATAATTCAACTTGTAATGTACAGGGTCATTGTGACCACATTCAGAGACAGAACTTGGCATTCTCAACCTGTTCTGGAAACTCAGGCAGGCCCTTCAGCTGCAGATCTTCCTACATCTCCAAGACTGTATTTTGAATCAACTTCGCTTCCCTAAATAAGATTAGTCCAAGAGCACAAAAGGGTAGAAAACATCTGTTAACTTGCACCTTAAAAAAAATGTCCTCTGGAGATTGTCTTGACTTATAAAATTTCAGTGTATATTTCTTTTTTCTTTTCAAAGAGAAGAACATAATATTGCTCAGCAGCCATTACCAGTAGGAGCAACAACTCTATCAAACATTAGTGTTAGACTTTTGTGGTGAGATTAAAAAGCCTGAATGCCTTCAGCCGAAATTCTATTCCATTTGGAATGGTTTTACTTGATTTATAGTTGTAACAGTTTTATCTCTTTTGATAATTGTATATTAGGGAAATGAGACTGTTTTCGCTCATGAGGCACATGGTGGGAGTGGGCAGGGCCAGCCTTCCCATTAGGCAGTTGCCTCAGGCAGCCAATTCTGGGAAATGACAGCAAGATGTAGGAGAGCAGAACTGTCTGGACCACATGGCCTGTCCTGCACGCATATTAAGCCAGTCTGCTGCCCTCATCACCGCTACAGAAGTAAGATTCAGCTGCCACTTGGATCAGCTTCTGCACATGGAATGGAGGTGCTATAATAATAATAATAATAGTAATAGTAATAGTAATAGTAATAGTAATAGTAATAATAATAATAATAATAATAATAATAATTATTATTATTATTATTATTATTATTATTATTATTTATACCCCGCCCATCTGGCTGGGCCTCCCCAGCCACTCTGGGCGGCTTCCATAGAAACCAAAAATACAGTAAAATCACACGTTAAAAACTTCCCTGAACAGGGCTGCCTTAAGATGTCTTCTGAATGTCAGGTAGTTGTTTATCGCTTTGACATCTGCTGGAAGGGTGTTCCACCGGGCGGGCGCCACTACCGAGAAGGCCCTCTGCCTGGTTCCCTGTAGCTTTGCTTCTCGCAATGAGGGAACTGCCAGAAGGCCCTCGGCGCTGGACCTCAGCGTCCGGGCAGAATGATGGGGGTGGAGATGCTCCTTCAGGTATACTGGACCGAGGCCGTTTAGGGCTTTAAAGGTCAGCACCAACACTTTGAATTGTGCTCGGAAACATACTGGGAGCCAATGTAGGTCTTTCAAGACCGGTGTTATATGGTCTCGGCGGCCGCCCCTAGTCACCAGTCTAGCTGCCGCATTCTGGATTAGTTGTAGTTTCCGAGTCACCTTCAAAGGTAGCCCCACGTAGAGTGCATTGCTCTTTAGCAGGCAGCAAAATGGAAGTGCAACAGTCCTGTTCCCTATGGACTGTTCTGTACCCCACACAGAAGGAATTCCCTAGTGATACCCAGTGCTACACTGGGGTCCATTTATAGGAGATTATAAGACATGTATTGAGCATTTATATTTATGGTGTGTTGTGGCTCAGTGACAGAACACCTGCCAAAGATCTCAAGTTCAGCCCCTGACATTGCCAGGCAAGCCTTGGAATGATTCCTGCCTGAAACCCCCAAGAGCTGCTGCCTGTCAGTGTAGACAGTGCTGAGGTAGATGGACCCATGATCTGAATCAAAACAAGGCAATGTCCTTGACAGCCACTGTGTGAAGCTGGTGGGTTAATATCTCACATCTCACTTTTTCCACAAGTGATTCTGGGAATCAATCCTGCATGTTTCTAATGGGCAGACATAGCATTGCATATTTTTATACAGATAATAAAATACGATAGCACAAACTACCAATATGTAAACAAAAAAACAAAACAAAAAAAAACAAAAAAAGAGAGATAAACTTCAGCTAAGCATGCCGTAAAAGGGACCAACAAAATATGCAACGCTGTGTATCTCAGAGTTTACTTGCAGTATCCAAAGTCAGAGGCTGTTACCATATTAATCCTTGTTTATAGAATGAAGAAATTCCAGAACATTTTGGCTCTGACCCTTTGTTAACTATCTTGGTTCACTGATATATTGCTATGGAACTAGTCCTCTTCAGGCATCATTAAACTGAAAGTTTGTTTGAGGCGAAGGGTCATGAAACCATCTTCTCCACTCTTGACAGGTCCGAAGGGGTCTTGTAATCTTGTTTGGCTTCGGATTATGGGTGTGTGTGTTTTTGTCAACACATGCAAGCAGACCCTCTTACAAGGCTTCTTCAGACCTTGCTACTAAATGCTGCTACGAGGTTAGGGGGAACCATGTGTAGGGCTAGCATGCAAGAACTCACTGAAGAGGGTGACTGTGAGTGCCATAGGACAACAACAATAGTGCCATTGTGATTTGTGCCTGTCATTTGCCCCTCGGACATGCAAGCCAAGGATGGGCAGCTTGTGACTCTCCAGGTCCTGTTAGATCCTGCATCTCCCATCAGCCCCAGACAACATGGCCAATGGTGGAAGAAGACAGGAGCTATATAGACCAGCAACACCTGGAAGTTCAGATTCCTCACCTCATTATAACAGTTAGCATTTGGTATTAATATTTAGTTAGTAATGCTCTCTGCTCTCTGTTTGTCACTGACAGGACGCCCCAAGGCATTTGGATCCCTGAGGCAAAAGACAAAATGGCGCCGCACTTTCATTCCACACACACAAGTGGACTAGACTGGAAGTTCACTCTGACTCCAGTGCTGATGATGGGATTGTGTCTTCCACCATGCCTAAGGGCCACTTTAAGGAGCACAAAACTGGCTGCATGGCAAACACAAATCTGTCTTCCAATTTGTGGTGTTGGGGAGATGTGTGCAGAAGAAATGGCAGGGCAATACTGTTGCCTCTCTGCTCCCCCACCAGCCAACTGAGATGGCCAACCTGTTCTGTGTTTTTATTTATTTAAAATTGTCTAGTCCACCTTTTGAGGAAAAATTCCTCCACAAAGTGCCTTATAGATATGATAAAACACCTCCCGTGTGTGTTGCTGTGTAATGGTGGAGCCAGGGCAGATCTCTGGACTCTTGTAGACAGCCAGCAGTTTGTTTGCGTGTTCATTTAGTTCTGACCCCATCCTTGCCCTCCAGTTTTCCAAATAGAAGTCTAATGAAATCTGTTTCTGCTGCTGAATAGTTATTGGGGAATTTAATGTGTGCTATAATTTGTCAAGAAATTAGTTTTGACAGAGAAGTTCATTGGCAGTTCAGCTCCCAGCCATTTTAGAGGGCAAAATCGTCATGGTTATGGCTGCAAGAACTGTATTCTGGTTTTGTAGTGCCTTATTTTTGCAGCTGTGGTATATATTTACTTTACCGTTAGAGCTTAACCATTACATAAATACAGTAAAATAGTCTAGGGAGCTAAAGATGTGCTGTTTATGTCCATCTTTCTTGGCTTCTCTAAATTGTGGGCTCGTATTTTTATATTTCCCGTAACTGGTTCTTTCCTGGAAACAGCTGGTAATGAGCCGAAAGCTCACCAGAAGAATGACCAAAAAAGAGGAAAAAATGATCTGGAAAACATGGCAAACAGAAAGCAGCTTTTCTAAGAAATATTAGAATATAAATTAAACCCAGATAAAATTAATTGGTGATTTTTAAAAATAAAGTAAAATAAGGATAAGAAACTGTTAAGTTTGGGTCCAGATTCAGACATTTTGGATCTGTTTGGCCGAAGTTATTTGGGACTGTGGTTTTGAGGGATACATTGACCTCTGTAAATAAAGACAGAAAGCCCCCAGAGAAAAAATAATCATAGAACTATACATAGGGTTGTGGCTAATTAAGTTTCAACCCATAATGTGCCATTGTTGCTCCAACCAAAGCTACATTGAGGGCATATTCAGATGTCAAAAAGTGCTGCTTGAGGTTAGACAATAGAAACATGGAAAGATAACGTGACCATGTTTCTGAAGCCTATGATGCAAAACACCAGATATTGGGTCTTCTGATTGGTCAGGGAGCACTTCCTGTTATTACCAAGCATTAAACTGACTAATCATGTTTCCTGAAAGAAGCATAATATGTCACAACTGACCCCACCACTGTCTCAATTTTAACCTGAGAGAAAATAAATGTTTATTTTCTTGTTGGAACATAAGCATAGCCTTTTGCTTGATGAGACTAAAGATCATCTGGTACAGCAACGTGTTCCTCTCAGTGACCACTTTTATGCCTCCAGGAAGGCCACAGGCCAGCATGAACAGCCCTCCTCTGCTGTCTCTCTCCCACCCAGCAACTTTTACCCAAGGGTATATTACTTTTTGGCAGTACATGCCATAAATTGGTAAATTAAACAAAACCTATTCCAAATCTAGGGACGTGGGTGGCGCTGTGAGTTAAACCACAGAGCCTAGGACTTGCTGATCAGAAGGTTGGCGGTTCGAATCCCCGTGATGGGGTGAGCTCCTGTTGCTCGGTCCCTGCTCCTGCCAACCTAGCAGTTCGAAAGCACGTCAAAGTGCAAGTAGATAAATAGGTACCGCTCCGGCGGGAAGGTAAACGGCATTTCCGTGCGCTGCTCTGGTTCGCCAGAAGCAGCTTAGTCATGCTGGCCACATGACCCGGAAGCTGTATGCCGGCTCCCTCGGCCAATAAAGCGAGATGAGTGCCGCAACCCCAGAGTCGGTCACGACTGGACCTAATGGTCAGGGGTCCCTTGACCTTTTTATTCCAAATCTACTGCTAAGTAATTGTGCTTGATGGCCCCAAGTTCCGGTATTATGTGAAAGGGAGAGGGGAAATTGTGTCCCTTTCTACATCTCATGCATAATTTTATAGACCTCTGTCATTCGTGTCTCTGCAGAAAGCAAGCTTGCTCCATCTTCCATGGGACAGCCCTTCAGATATTTGAAGATGGCTATCCACCTAGCAGTTCGAAAGCACTCTTAAGTGCAAGTAGATAAATAGGGACCGCTTTATAGTGGGAAGGTGAACAGTGTTTTCGTGTGCTGCACTGGTGCTGGCTCGCCAGCTGCAGCTTCGTCACGCTGGCCACGTGACCCGGAAGTGTCTTCGGATGGCGCCGGCTCACGGCCTCTAGAGCGAGATGAGCACGCAACCCCAGAGTCGGACACGACTGGCCCGTACAGGCAGGGGTACCTTTACCTTATCCTATCATTTCTCGGTCTTCTCAAACATACCTAACTCCCATGACCGTTCCTCATAAGGCTTGGATTCTAAAATGTAGCTGATGGTAACATTCTTTAGTAACTCACTGTTGGAGGGAGACCTTTTGGTTCCATTGTGTGCTGGTGGTTCAGCTGATTCCAGAACCTATGTGCAAATTCCACTTATTTACAGCCGGAGCAAGAGAAACATATCGGGTGTTGTAGGCAATGTTAATAATTCACCAGTGTTTGTGCGTCAGCTGTAAAATTTCAGTTTGGTAGATCACAAGATTGCACATGTGGCAGAAATATTTGTCACGATCCCAGCCTTAAATAATCGAGAAAATATTCTGCAATGAAACTGTTACGCTTGCCAAATAAAAGTCTGTAGTGTTTTATCTCCGTTGGCATCGCAGGAGAAAAGCGTAAAGTGTGCACCACTGAGTCCTCCATCATTGGCAAAGATGTATGGATCTCTCACTAAGACCTACACCTACTTAGTCCAATAGATTAACCACTGCATCACAATACTTTACCAGAAGCAGAGGTTTAATAACAATTGTTTTTCATTTTGATTGGATTATAGCGATTTTAGTGAATTCAGTTAAAATGCACACTTTATTTTGCACAGGCACCTATATTTCTTTCTGGTGGTATTCTGCATGTTCAACACCTTTCCTGTACTGCAACTGGCTGCTGAGACCCTGTTTGAAGCAAGTGGAACAAATGAAGCAAGACCTAAATACCGTACTTCTCCTACACCCTTCCTTGAAACTTTCCATCCTCTTCTGTTTGCGCAGGTATTATGCTGATACTTCCTTATTCTGCTTTTAGCACACAGATCTTGTCCACACCAGAGTAAACCATGTATTTGCTACTTGCATACCCATTTGATTTGCATAACCCACACGATGTTACCCTCAAACAACACAGGTTCCAACGCTTCCCCCCTGTAATTTTGGGTTTACTTGATAACGGGGATAATGCAATTAACGGGGGGAAATCAAGCTGCAAACCACTCCCCTTGGGGTCACAGTCAATTTGCTTTAGTGCTTCAGAGTGGGTGGATCAGCCTTCACATTCTGCTGCTCCACTTTCTATGCCCATTACTTCCGTGTTGCTTTCATTTCTTTCCCAGCTAACATGCCCATCTCTCTCTCCCCCTCATCTTTGATCCCTCAGATTACCACAAAACCAGAAAATTGTGCAGGCGTTAAAATTTTCTACACCAGATATTGCACAGCAATCTGAAAAGTGTGTGCTTTTCATTTATGTTCTGGTGGTGCTCTAAAATATTTCCAGTGTAGATGATGCACTTTGCATGTGCTTCAAAGGTTTAGTGTGCAGGCAACCTGATGGTGGCTCTCTATGGACTCAGGCAGAGATCTCCCCCATCGCTTGCTACCTGATACTTGTGAGTGGCGTTGCTGTTGTTTGAACTCGGGACCTTTTTCATGTAAAGCTCCTATTCTACGACTGAGCTAAGGTCCTTTGCCCTTCAACCAGACGAGTGACACATGGCATAAAAGATTAATCTACTCTTTTTAACTAAAAATAGAAGCACCTCATGCAACTCAGGCTCAAGACTTCCACAGCGCCGTGCACCCCAGTTGCAGCAAGATAAGGCAGCTTTTTGCAGCACTAGGAAACTATTACTCTGCTTAGATTAATTTTGAAATTATATTTCAGAAGTCAAAGCTTCCCGTGAAACTGACATTCTTCTAAACAGTTCAGGTCTCTTAATCAGTGTCATAATGGCAGACAGCTGGTCTTCCATGTCGCTATCCTCTGCCAAAACAGCTTTGTGTTTCGTTTCGTTTAGCACAAACTCCTCAGTGTTTTGTTTTGGGGGAAGGATGAAGACACTGATCTGTTTGCTCAGACAGAAAACTGAAGAACTGTAAAATGCACATTTCTGAGGAGGAAACGCCTGCAAAGCATCAAGCATGGGGAGATTTTGCTTCATTAATGAAGCAGATGAACAAAAAACCATGCCAGAATAATCGATTCAAGAAAGAATTGAATTAAGTTACATCCACACCATATATTTAAGATTTAAAGCACAGGTGACACATGTGGCTTCTTTCCCTCAGCTCCCTTAACAAACTTCAGTTCCCACAATTCTTCGGGAAGCTATGTGGTCTAAATGTGCTTTCACTATATGGTGTGGGTGTAAACTTAGTGACAAATTCTGTCGTCAGTAAGTAGAGCGAGACATCTGACAATACTAGGTTCATTTTGCTTCCTTGCTGTGGGCTGGCTTAAACTGTCTTAAGCCCTTAAGCAATATTTACCTTTGGGATTGACCCTTTGTGAATACTCATGTACAGGCTGTTCTTTGGCTGTGGACAACTGAGGAGTGTGTCATGCAGAAAAAGGAATGCTTTACAAAACAGCCTTTATATCCTTAAGAAACATCATGATGGATGTTACTTTGGCAAGCACAACAAAATTCAGCTGCACATTTTCCTTAAGCACTGAACAAGGGAAAGGCCCAGAGGGTTGTGCAGACAGCAATGAATTTATGGAACTCTTCAAGCCACCTTATCTTTGAAGCATACTGTGTCCTCTCATAATGAGGTCTGATTGTGCAGAAGGATAATTGCTGTAACTAATGCCTGGTTCCCCCCCCCCCATATCCATTAGTAGGTTAGAGCCCATTCACCCTAGAGCTTCCTTTGTGACAAAAGTGACCCAAGGGATTAATTATATTTTATGGTGTGGTTTCTTCATAGGAACATAGGAAGGTCCATTGTGGTGTAGTTGTTGGATTGTTGGACTAGGACCTGGGAGACCAGGGTTCAAATCCCTGGTCAGCCATGAAACTCACTTGGGCCAGTTGCAGTCTCTCAGCCTAACCTATCTCACAGAGCTATTGCAAAGATTATATGGGGAGAAAAAGAACCATGCATGCCACATTGAGCTGCTTGGAGGAAAGCGGGTATAGAAGTGCAATAAAACGAATGGATAGATGGATGAATGAATGAATGAATGAATGGATGAAGCTGCTTTCTACCAGGTCAGACTAAATGCCAGTCTAGTTTCTGGAGGAATGGTGACCCTCCAGAAGTTGCAGAACTTCAACTCTCATAGTTCTTGGCCATTGGCTCTGTAGCCTGAAGCTGTTTCAGGGTTGGAGGTCAACAACATCTGGAGGGCCAGAGGTTCCTCATCCCTTCTGTACTCCTGGTTGTGACTCTCCACCACAGGATCTCAGTAGATAAAGGTCCTCCTCATATTTATTTGATTAGTTTAAGTGGAGATGGCAGGAGTTGAAGCTGGGATCCATTGCCTGCAAAGTGCATGTTCTCTTGCTGAGCTGCACTCTCTCTCCAGCTTGTCCATGTCTGCAAGGAGCTTTAATTTCTGTAAGGACATGTAAGGTGCCAGCGAGCTTGAACTGGGGACACTGGATTTTGGATGTTTTAGACTTTGTGCTATCAGGACAGCTCTCAAGCTGTGGGAGCTCTTGGCTGTGTGGCATTGCTCTTCAGTGCCACACAGACATTAATCAGAAGGGCATATTGTGGTGGAGCTTCCAGTTATGAATACAGCTTCATCATTAGGAACATGCATGGTACACACAGGCAGTCATCATGCAGTTAGTTACATGCTATGAAGGCACAGCAAACTGTTGTGCAAGAAAAGAAATCTTCCTGGAGAAAAAGCCATAAATTAGAAGTTCGCAAGAGTATTGACAGTTCAAGATAAGGGGGAGGGGAAAACAAGGCTACAAATCTATCAAGAACTGCAGAGGTCTTCCTATCCAGTCCTATCTTGACTTTTCCATAAGGCTGAGCCAAGGATCATTAAATATAATGGAGTTTCCTCTCCACCATCAAGACAAGGGATTGTGGGCTACCAATCCCTCTGTACTGCATAGTTCCAGTTGCACTCATCACTGTCTTCAAGAAGTAAAAAAGAAAGAAAGAAAAAGAGAGGAGGATGAGATGGTGGAGACATCGGTATAGTGCAAATGTGTCTGCAGGAAGGCCAGCTTGGTTCCGCCAGTACATTTACACTGCACTGACCTCCCCACCACCTCACCTCCCCTTGTCCCTCTGGTATGCAATAACCACCCACCTGGCAGGAAGCTAATAGCTGCTGAGCTACTTCTGGGTCTGTAACTGGTCAGTTGGTTAGTTTCTTGCTTGATCACCTCCCCACAGGTTAACTGGGATACAAAGGCAAGGTAATGGATTCCTTTTTATTCCTTCCTTTTTGCAAAAGTCACACATTCTGTGCGGTAACACCCCAGTCATGCCCAATCCTTGTAACAAGACAAAATAAAAAGATTCCTTCCAGTAGCACCTTAAAGACCAACTAGGTTAGTACTTGGTATGAGCTTTCGTGTGCATGCACACTTCTTCAGATAAGGTGAGACAGAAACACACACAGAGAGAGAACATTTGCAAGTGTTTTTGCATTACAAGGATGTTGTGGTTACCACCAGTGTCATGCTGGGTGCCTGACACTTGGGCTGTTTGCTATTGCACTGCCATCCGCCCCACTCATCTGCTGTCAACATTTGGGGATTCAACTTATGCAATATTTTTATGCTTGTGTACAAAATCCACAGCATGTTGCATCAGAGGTGAATTAACCACAGCTTTCACTTCTGAAATGCATAAAAGCAAGTGAGGCAGCTCTTTCTCAGCTGCTGCTCTTGGGCATGTCACAAAGGTAGGGGTGGGGAGTTGTGACTTACACATCTGCTTCCTTCATATTTGAAACAATAGGTGGATATTTCATACCTGGGTACCTTTACCTGCCTATTAAATATCATGCACCAAAGTGGCTCTGGGCTTCTCCACCATATCTTTCAAAAAGAAGAAATGATTATCAAAGGAAGGAAAAAACACAGTGACAACTGGGAAGCCCTTAGCAAATTCAAAGTAACTGTTTACAGTCATACCTTGTGTTGTGTTAGGTTCATGTTGTGTCTTTTCATCTTGTGAATGTGGCAAACCAAGAAGTGTATACTTCCGGGTTTCGTCGCACGCGCAGAAGCATCCCCCACACTTTGTGCATGCGCAGAAGCGCTCAATTGCACCACGCACATGCACAGAAGAGGCGCTCTAGTTGCGGACTTTTCAGGGTGCGAATGGCAC
This sequence comes from Podarcis cretensis, assembly GCF_951804945.1. Taxonomy (NCBI): domain Eukaryota; kingdom Metazoa; phylum Chordata; class Lepidosauria; order Squamata; family Lacertidae; genus Podarcis; species Podarcis cretensis. The sequence goes on from NC_137181.1 coordinate 26,460,337, forward strand.
CCTGAAACGGATCGTGTCCGCAACTAGAGGTACCACCGTATATGATTAATGTCTAAATGTGGGGCAGCCAGTGATAGGAGGCAGAGGAAGGCACACATCCTTCCTCTGGGAGATACCCATTTCCCTCAGCTCAGCTTTGCAGGAGGATGCACTTTTGCTGCCTTCATCCTTACACTTTAAAATAGTGATGTAGCACTTTTGTGTGCTAAGGAAGTAACACATTTTCGGTGAGCTGATCTTATCTGCTGAAAAATCACTGCCCCACCCTTGCCTTTTCCGCGTCTGTTGGCAAGAAGGAGGGCCAACCCAATACATTCTACTGCCTGAGGCTAAGGAAAATATGGCACCCATCTCATTATTCCTCATACAGAAACTGGGCTGGCAGCTAAATTCCTCTGCCACCCACAGTACTGTTAATGGGATGGTGTCCTCTCTGCTACCTGAGAGCAGCAGGCTAGTTGTGGGGGTGGAGGACAGGCTATAGGGCACTCACTACCTTAACAGAAGAGTCCATCCAAGGGGCTCAGGAGGAATAGTGAGAGGAATGCCAATGCTGCCTGATTCCGCCTAATGGTAGGGCTGGCCCCAGTGCCATGGTAGATAGCATTTTTTACTTAGCAATGCAATGTGTTGGTGATCCAAAGAGAGGTACAACCATGAACTACTCTTCTCATGGACACCTTCTATGGCAATATACTGATTTAACAAAGCAGTCACTAATACTCGGGTGACCAGGCATTATGCTTACAGTTAAGGAGAACGTGTGAGTGAGGAGTGGGGCTGAGCTGCCCCTCCCTCTGGGATCCATAGAAACTGTACAGCCATCTGAAGGAAGGTTTCCATGGGATCTGAGCAATCTGGGTTGGAATGATCAGGTGGAAGCCTGTACACATGAAAGCCTCCTGCCTTCAGAGAAGTTTGCACAGTGCAGATTTATGTCCCCATTTCCATGCACTCTTTAACTGTAACGATAGTCCCAAAGAAGGTGTGTGATGGACAAAATACTGGGGTTCAAAACTTTGCTGCCTTTCTGTGTTCATCACCTCCTTGCTCTGTGAGGCATTATGGCTAAGGGTAGACAAATCTGTCAGTTTCAGTTTCTCTTATTTTCTCATTTTCCCAATTTTAAGTACAAGTATCCACATTCAATCTGTGATTTTTTAAAACATTCACCAGCATTTTAGTGTACATGTTTCTCCTACTATATATAGTTTCATATGCAATTTTGCCTAATATATGCATTTGCAAGCTATTTTCCCCAATATAATGCAATATTCTATGTTATTTTCACTTATCATCATCATCATCATCATCATCATCCCACCTTTTCCTCCAATGAGCTCAAGGTGGTACATGCTTCTTCCCTTCCTCAGTTAATTCCCACAACAACTCTGTGGGGGTAGGTTAGGCTGAGAGGAAGCAACTGGCCCAAGATCACCCAGTGAGTTTCATGGTCAAGTGGGGATTTGAATCCTAGTCTCCCAGGTCCTAGTCTGACACTCCAACCACTGCACCACACTGGCTCTCAGTGAAGACATTTCTTGATTGGAGAAGTGAATTGCAAAATGAAGAGAAGCGTGAATTTCAAACTATAGCTGTGCTTTGGTTTGTGTTTTGTTTCAGGAGGTATGAATTAGGCAGGGCTGAACTAAAATGTGAAGTGAACGAATTTTTCTGATGGTTTCACGGCTTTCCTAAAATGAGAACTGGAAGGAGGAGGAGCACAACCTCCACATCCATCTGAAAACATTTTATCGTTCCGTCTTTCTAACTGGTGCATGTTCCGGTTCTTTCATCTTGCACCTATAGCTTCTCATTTTCTTTGTAAAACTATCTAAGGAAAGAAAACATGCAGTAATTGGAAGTACAGCAGATGGCTGGGATGGTAATGTCAGGGATGAATGAATCAGTCTGTTTCTTCTCCATGCCTGTTCCACACATGTTCATCCATACTTCCCATTTCTGCAGTTATCTGGGTTTCTTTTACAAAACCTGCATAAAAAATGCATTAAAACAATATTTTTAACATATTTTCTCTCACATTTCTAATAATAATAATAATAATAATAATAATAATAATAATAATAATAATTTATTATTTATATCCCGCCCATCTGGCTGGGCCTTCCCAGCCACTCTGGGCGGCTTCCATAAAAACCAAAAATACAGTAAAATCACACGTTAAAAACTTCCCTGAACAGGGCTGCCTTAAGATGTCTTCTGAATGTCAGGTAGTTGTTTATCGCTTTGACATCTGCTGGAAGGGCATTCCACAGGGTGGGCGCCACTACCGAGAAGGCCCTCTGCCTGGTTCCCTGTAGCTTTGCTTCTCGCAATGAGGGAACCGCCAGAAGGCCCTCGGCGCTGGACCTCAGCGTCCGGGCAGAATGATGGGGGTGGAGATGCTCCTTCAGGTATACTGGACCGAGGCCGTTTAGGGCTTTAAAGGTCAGCACCAACACTTTGAATTGTGCTCGGAAACATACTGGGAGCCAATGTAGGTCTTTCAAGACCGGTGTTATATGGTCTCGGCGGCCACTCCCAGTCACCAGTCTAGCTGCTGCATTCTGGATTAGTTGTAGTTTCCGAGTCACCTTCAAAGGTAGCCCCACGTAGAGTGCATTGCAGTAGTCCAAGCGGGAGATAACCAGAGCATGCACCACTCTGGCGAGACAGTCCGCAGGCAGATAGGGTCTCAGCCTACGTACCAGATGGAGCTGGTAAACAGCTGCCCTGGACACAGAGTTGACCTGTGCCTCCATGGACAGCTGTGAGTCCAAAATGACTCCCAGGCTGCGCACCTGGTCCTTCAGGGGCACAGTTACCCCATTCAGGACCAGGGAATCCTCCACACCCGCCTGCCTCCTGTCCCCCAGAAACAGTACTTCTGTCTTGTCAGGATTCAACCTCAATCTGTTAGCCGCCATCCATCCTCCAACCGCCTCCAGACACTCACACAGGACCTTCACTGCCCTCACTGGTTCTGATTTAAAAGAGAGGTAGAGCTGGGTATCATCTGCATACTGATGAACACCCAGCCCAAACCTCCTGATGATCTCTCCCAGCGGCTGCATGTAGATGTTGAAAAGCATGGGGGAGAGGACAGAACCCTGAGGCACCCCACAAATGAGAGCCCAGGGGTCTGAACACTCATCCCCCACCACCACTTTCTGAACACGGCCCAGGAGGAAGGAGCGGAACCACTGTAGGACAGTGCCCCCAGCTCCCAGCCCCTCAAGACGGTCCAGAAGGATGTTATGGTCGATGGTATCAAACGCCGCTGAGAGATCCAGCAGAACTAGGAAACAGCTCTCACCTTTGTCCCTAGCCCGCCGGAGATCATCAACCAGTGCGACCAAGGCAGTTTCAGTCCCATGATGAGGCCTGAATCCCGACTGGAAGGGATCCAAATGGTCCGCTTCTTCCAGGCGTGCCTGGAGTTGTTCGGCAACCGCTCGCTCTATCACCTTGCCCAAGAATGGAAGATTTGAGACTGGGCGATAGTTGGCCATTGTGGCCGCATCTAAAGATGGTTTTTTAAGAAGCGGTTTAATAACTGCCTCTTTCAGCGGGTCTGGGAAGGCTCCCTCACGGAGGGAAGCATTCACCACCCCACGAAGCCCATCGCCCAGTCCTTCCCGGCTAGCTTTTATAAGCCAGGATGGGCAAGGATCCAGGAGACAGGTGGTTGGTTTCACTCGTCCAAGCAGCCTGTCCACATCCTCGGAGGTAACAGATTGGAATTGATCCCACTCAACTTGACTAGACAGAACTCTAGCACTCTCCCGCCCTGGCCCTGCTCCCACGGTGGAGTCTACTTCTTCCCGAATCTGAGCGATTTTATCTGCAAAAAACTTTGCAAAATCATTGCAGGAGAACATGTGGCCCGTACTGGGCCCTGATGTTACAGGTGGTTCCGCTAAATTGTGAACCACCTGAAAAAGTCTCCTGCTGCTGTTTTCTGCAGATGCAATAGAGGCAGTGAAGAAATTCTTCTTCGACGTCGCTATCGCCACTTGGTAGGCTCGACGTTGAGCTCTAACCTGTGTCCGATCAGATTTGGAATGAGTTATCCGCCACCGGCGCTCTAGCCGTCTCAAAGATTGTTTCATTGCCCTCAGATCCGTGGAAAACCACGGGGCTCTCCGGGCTCCATGCAATCGGAGAGGGCGCTTCGGAGCCAAACAGTCAATAGCCCTGGTTAACTCCGCATTCCAGCGGGCCACCAGGGAATCAGCTGAAAGGCCATCAACATGGGATAAAGCATCCCCTACCACTCTCTGGAAACCATTTGGATCCATTAAGTGGCGGGGGCGGACCATCCAAATTGGTCCCACCTCCCTGCAGAGGGGATGGGTCGCAGAGAAGTCCAGTTGCACCAGGAAGTGATCTGACCATGGCACTTCTTTTGTTTCACTTTTACTTAGTGTCAGATCACCCACATCCATAGAGGTAAACACCAGGTCCAAGGCATGTCCGCGGCTATGGGTTGGGCCAGACTTATTCAGGGACAGCTCCATGGAGGCCATGCTTTCCACGAAGTCCTGAGCTGCCCCTTGTAAGGTCGTGTCGGCATGGATGTTAAAATCCCCTAGGACGACCAAGCTAGGTGTCTCCAGGAGAACATCCGCCACGACCTGAAGCAGCTCGGGCAGGGAATCCTTGGTGCAGCGGGGAGGTCGGTACACCAAAAGGAATCCTGTACTGCCCCTATTGCCCAACTTCCAGAACATGCACTCAGAAAACTGGGTCTTCCCAATAGGACGCCTGGTGCAAACTAATGACTTTCTAAAAATCACTGCAACCCCCCCTCCCCGCCCACATGACCTGGGTTGCTGTGCGTAAGAGAAACCTGGTGGACAAGCAGCGGCAAGGACAGGCCCATCTGCTTCATCCAACCAAGTCTCTGTTACACATGCCAGGTCAAGTCCTCCATCCATGATCAAGTCATGGATGGCAGTGGTCTTATGAATCATTGACCTGGCATTGCACAGCAGCACCTTCAGGTCATGTGGGTATCCCTTGCTGATTCTAGTATCCATCCGGTCAGGACCAGACCCGGAGGCAGGAATAGTCCTCAGACAACGACTAAACCTGCCTCCTCTGTAATGACATGGTCTGGTCTTAGTATTTTCTCTCACATTTTTTTAGCCAAGAACTGCATTGTCATGTCTAGGAAGTGGTTCATAACTGAACACTGCAATTCTAGCCCAGTTTACCTAGGGATAAATGGGGATTACATCTGAGTAGACATGGTTAGGATTGCAACCTGTTATAGATCTGTTAGTCCGGGAGGTGTGGATCAGGCCAGTTCATACTGAAATTCACAAATATCAAATTCCTGTCTTAGGATTGGCCGGTGTCGTGCTCTGCAAACTACAACTGCCACTATCCCCAAACATTCACTATCCTAAGTAGTAGTTAGCATGGACAAAAACAGCAGCAGACTTCAAATCTGACTGCTACTTCTTTTTCTTTCCTCTCTCTCTCTCTCTCTCTCTCTCTCTCTCTCTCTCTCTCTCTCTCTGTTCTAGGATTATATTGGTCCTTGAGAATGTGCTCACTTAAATCTCCTTCTGCCTGGTATAGTATAAATTCAGGTCCTCTTTGTTGGACAACCTCTAGATGGCATTATGGTACTATAAAGCAGTCGAAAAGGAGAGTGTATTTAGGAAATCATTAAATTTTTACCAAGGGTATAATGTGTTCAAAGGGCTACTATCCAGACCTTTCTTGGGCTATCACAGAATATCAATTCCCAGTGTGTACGGAGTGGTCCTAGTGTTAACACTGATGTACATATTTTAGAAAGTATGAGAAAATTATTGAACATTAATAATTGAACCTCAAGTAACCGTGCTTTAAAATATTAATAGAGATTTCATTCATTTTTAAATACCAAAAAAGCATAGTACTTATTTTCCTATCAGTGGGGTTTTTTAATATATAAAAAAGAATAGAATATTTATAGCAGTCATATTTTGACTACTATAGCAGTCATCTTTGAGTTATAAGAGTGCAAAGTGAAGGTATCAAAATAGAAGAAATCTCTCTTTTTTTTTATTTGCTTTGGTAAGCTGTGGTGACCTTTTCGTATTTTAAACTTTACATATGGGTTTGAAAGAAAGAAATATGTCACAGTCTCCCACATATGCCCTGCTGGTTATGCATATGCCAAAAACACTTGTGGTTGAAACGCTCTCATGTCTCAGCATCCACGGTTCCTGCCTACTGAGACCATTGCAGCAACTGTACACATGGCTTTCTCCTCAGTTTTTAAAAGATCAGGTCCCAAAGGCAAGAGAAATATAAAACTCAACCGAATCTTGGAGTGATTCCAGATGGGGAGCTAATTTGGAAACAGGTCACTGGCAACAGTTTCTGTATCCCCCCCCCCATCCTATTTCTCCTGAATTGAATTCTGGGCCAGGGATACACTCTGGGATTTTGATGCAAACAACACCCAGCTAGAACCACCCTTGGCATCTCTGCTTGGTATCCTTGTTGTGTTCAGCTTTGCATGCATATACTTTTGGTCCATGGCAGGGCTGGCCCAACCATGAGACTAAGTGAGGCAGCTGCTTCATGCAGCAGATGTTAGTGTACATGAAGTAGCAGTGAGGTTTTGGAAACACACGTGCCACATGGTCTACCCTGTGCCACCTAAACTAGGCTCTTACCCTGAAACACAATTATAACAACTTTTGTTTGTAAGTAAGGAAGAGATCTTTATTTAGGCTCAACCTAAGGTCAAGAAGTCAAGGAACATGAGCAAGGCAAGAGGTTCATAACCCCACAGAAGCTATGCTGATGTCGTGAGAACTGACATGCCCCTCCCACCAAGCTTTTAAATGTAAGGTGATGGGACTCTCTTGCCCTATGAATCTGCTGTATGCACACACGCTTCATCTGGGCAAGATCTCACAAAGATGGCACCTGGTTTTTGGTTGCAAGACTGTGTCCTGCCCCTCTGCCTCCAGCTCCAGTGTTTCCTCCTCCTCCTGTTCAACCCCATCCTCTGGCTGGTAGAAGTCCTCCTGCCTCCCTGATGAGGCTCTCTGCTCTGCTGGAGGGACTGTAAGACCTGCTTCTCCTTCCCTGCTTCTAGGCGTTAGAGTCACAAGTGGAGGAACTCTTCCCTACAACCCTGGGTGCCTGCCTTCCAGCCCCCTACCTCCTGGGTCTTCTGGGGTTACCAAAGTATGCCAGACCCTGATGGAGCCAAGGGCCCATGACAGCTGCCCTCAGGTGCAGTGGAGGATGGCTAAGATTCAGCTACCTGCCAGGTTGGCTACAGGATATGGAGGAAGTGGGCGCCATTTTGTCTTCCACCTGTGGTAGCAAAATGGCTTGCACCAGTCCTGAATCTAAAGCAGATGATGAAAGTCATAAGTACAGTGCAACTCATTTGTTACAGTAGCCCAGAGGTAGGCAGTGTGGTGCTCTCCAAATATTTCTGGGACCACAACAGCTATCATGCACAGCCAGCATGGTCAATGATGAGGGATGAAAGGAGTTGTAGTTCAGCAACATCTGGAGGGTACCCTCTTGCCCAATACGTGATGTTGACTGAAGCAGAGGCCCAACACATCCCTACTGCTGGTTGGGCCAACACTTTAAAACATCCTGCTGTGTTGTTCATACACAAATTCCTGCTTTCATTTGTTCCTGCCTGTTCCTGCTCTTGATGGTGCCTGACACAGTCAGTAGGTCACTTCGCCCCACTGCATGGCAGAGACTGACCTTGACAGTAGCTAATCCAGGCTGATAAAGATCAAACCAGAACAATATCCCAAGCCATACAGCAAGGAAAATGATTGTTCGAAGGAGGAGGAGAAACTGGGGTAAGAGTATTGGGAGGGCAGTCCTTTTTGACCCACAAGAATCGGGCCATTTCCAGAAAATAAGGCTAGTCAGAGAGAGGGGCAGCTTGAATTGCAACCTCTTTGCTATGGGTCCTCAATGCTATGCAGTTTCTTGGCCTTTGCTCTACATCTGCTTCCTCAGAAGAGCTCAGGATAATGCAGCTGTCTGCTTCAAAAGGCAAAATTGCTTAACAGAAGGCCACACCTCTGGCATAGCAAACTTCTTGACCTCTGCATTCTGGCAGAGCAGCTGCAAAAGATGTTTCTGGGAAGATGGTGCAAACTTACTGTAAACTAATTTATAGTGCAATCCATTGCATGTGTAGTCCCAAGCAAGTCCCACTAAGTTCAATGGTTTAGCAATGCAATCCTTTATATACTTAACTGGGACTGAGCCCCATTGAAAACAACATAGAAGGATTGCACTGTTACAGGTTCACTGCTACCATAGTCACACGTACCCCACTGAACTTAATGGGACTTACTCCTGAGTAAGTATGCATAAGGTTAAAGGCCAACTGCTATTTGGACCTGTTTCTAGCACTAACAGGTGTAAAGTAGGGAACAAAGGGGTTTTAATCTATAGAATGTTTCATGTATAGGCACATTCTTCTCAAGAAATAAGTCTGCAAGACTAATCAAAACAATTTTAATACGTGTCACATGATTGATCACAAGGTAACATTTTGCTGCAAGGATATCCCACTGGGTTATTTGTCAAAAATGTAAATGCACTCCAAACAGAATTTCCTGCCTGGCTCCGTGTACACCCTCATTCATTATTGGTGTTCATGTACAAGATAAGCATATGAATTATGAGAAGGGGTGGAAGCAGATAATATTCCTCAAAGAAAATCTCCACCCCACCCTGCCAAATCAAATCCAACTGTGGTTTGAAAGAAAACCCACACACCGTAAAATGGAGATGCAATGGATATATTTTCAGAAGTCTTGAGAAGCCAGTCACTGAACAATGCACTATTTTTTTAATTGTTGTTTGCTACCTAATAAAATATGCTAACCGAAGTTTACCAAAGGAGCCTCAGGAGATATCATAATTATGATGATCATGCTAGTTGTACACTGCTTTTTATCTTCATTATTAGCTAATTAATTCTTCCAGCATCCTGTGAGGGAGGAAGCATAAACTTATTAGCTCCATTTTTTAGACACTGGAAAACAGAAACAGAAAGGTATGAGAGAAGTTGCTGTAGGCAAACAAAGGAGATTTTGTATGTCGGAAGGAGGAGAAATTAGTTGGTTATGGTTATTTTCTGTCCCTCATCCATCTGTACACCCTAATATAATTACCTCATTATATAACCCCTGCTACCGCATTATCAGTGTGGTTTGTCAAATGGCAGAATGCCTATGATGAGGTACAAGGAATCACCCATTGGCACAATCCCGAACCTGAGTGACATCGACTTGATTAAGCTCCAGTGGAGAAGCATCTGTCAGCACAGTTGCATGTGCAAAGTCATCTGTATTGTGCTGGCATCACAGAGAGAACATTGTTGAGGGTAAGGAGGTCTTTGCTTTCTCTGCTCCACTTTTGAGAAGGGTGTTGCATTGGTTTAGAGTTTGTGCTGATGGGTTGGAGGAAGAATAATTTGAGGAGCACATTGCTGAAAACATCAGGAAACGAGTTCCAAGCATAGGGCTAAAGGAGGAAAAGGAGACTGCCGAGAAGATAGATTAGTTCTTTGAACCTTTTATTCGCAGTGGGTCCCTGCTCCTGAGCTGACATTTTCAGGAAGGAAGTCTGAGGAACTGAAGCAAGGAGTGGTGGCAAGAGAAAAGCTCTAAGGTTGCCTTGTTAACGAAAAGCTAAGAAAACATTGGGTGCAGATGGTATCCATCCAACCAGGGGTGCCAGCTTGAATAAAATATTGTGGGGACCCAGGTAAGCCCCGCCCTGCCTAATCAATCACATGATGCAGTGCACACACACACACCATTTGAATGGGAATGCCCATCAACATTGTGGGGGCCGAAGCCCCCAGAGCCCCTAGGAGTTGGCTCCTATGCATCCAACAGTTCTTAAAGAACTCAAATGTGAAGTTACTGTTCTTGCAACAACAAAATGTACCTTGTCCCTAAAATTAGCCTCTGCATCTGAGGACTGGAAAATGGCCAAGGTGAAATCAATTTTTACAAAGGGATCCATGGGAGATCTGTGAAACAAATGGCCCATTTGCTTAATGTCTGTGGGAAATTAAAGATAGAATTATCACACATATAGGACAACAGGTATTGGTGAATAAGATCCAGCATGGTTTTTGCACAGGTAAATCCTGTCCGTTTCATATTTTAGAGTTCTTTGAGAGTGTCAGTAAAGTGATTCAGGAGACACTGTGTAGTTAGACTTTCAAGGAGCTTTTGATAAGCCTCCAGAGTAAGCTTCCTAGCTTAGCAATCTATTTTCTTATGAATCAGCAACTGGTGACAGAAAAGGGAGCAGAGAGCAGGAGCAAATGGACATTTTTCGCAGTGGAGGATTGTAAGAAGTAGAGTCTTCCAAAGATCAGTATTGGGATCTGTGCTTTTAAACTTGCTCCTAAATGACTTTTGTCTTAGAGCTGAGCAAAATAAAGAGATGGCCAAGTTTGCTGATGATGCCAAATTGTTCAGGTCACTATGAACAAAAAGGGATCACAAAGGGCTTCAAAAGGATTTCTCCAAGCTGGGTGGATGGTCATTAAAATGCAAAATGAGGTTCGATGTAGGTATTATCCCTAGATTCACAGCTTTCATTTTTTTAAAAAAGCAAGTCTCTAGCACTTTTAGAACCTGACACATTTTTTACTTATTTCATAAAATGTATACACTGCTTGGGGCACGGGTGGCTCTGTGGGTTAAACCACAGAGCTAGGACTTGTGGTTTGAATCCCTGCGATGGGGTGAGCTCCTGTTGCTTGGTCCCTGCTCCTGCCAACCTAGCAGTTTGAAAGCACGTCAAAGTGCAAGTAGATAAATAGGTACCACTCCAGCGGGAAGGTAAACGGCATTTCCGTGCGCTGCTCTGGTTCGCCAGAAGCGGCTTAGTCATGCTGGCCACATGACCTGGAAGCTGTACGCCGGCTCCCTCGGCCTATAAAGCGAGATGAGCGCCGCAACCCCAGAGTCAGCCACAACTGGACCTAATGGTCAGGGGTCCCTTTTCCTTTACCTATACACTGCTTGATTGTAAAAAAAGAAGCTCAAAGTCATTTCTAAAAGATGAAAGAGTAAAATCAAGAAGAAGAAAAATCACAACTATTCTTTTCAAACTTACAAAAGCTAAAATACTAAAACAGGTTAAAATCACCTCAACTTTCTAAGCATCTTGGTAGGCTTGTCTAAGCAAGAATGTTTTTGGCAAGTGCCAGAAAGAACACAGTGCTTGATCTCAATAGTCAGGGAGTTCCAAAGTGTAGATGCTGCCAAATTTCTTATAAATACAGAACGGGTATTGTTCTGTATCTGTAGTAGTGCCAGTTCTTCTGATCAAAGTTGTTGAGTGGGCATATGAAGCACAAATCACATGCTTCTGAATACTAGTTGTTGGAAACTGCAGGAGGGGAGAGTCCTACTTGCGTATATTTTGCATAGGCATCTAGTTGGTCCCTGTGAAAAGAGAATGCTAGACTAGATGGACCACTGGCCTGATGCAGAAGGTTGTTCTTACATCCCAGTAACCTGATGCTTGTTATATATGGATGGATGGATGGATGGATGGATGTTAGGAGGATTTGCCCCTTCCATACAAATCCCTGTTTCCAACATTCTGAGAACATAATAAATTAAATCAAAATGGTAAATTTGTAAGAGTCAGGTAGAGGGAATAATAGGATGCAATTGGGGTGTATGTCAAAAACCTGATATAAAAGAGAGAGATTTTTTTAAAAGAAGAATGAATAAAAACCCACAGGACTGATGAATAGCTCCACCATTGGAGATGGGCTGTATTTCACCCAGTGCTTTGAACTAACCAGCCAATCCTTGGCTGGTTGTTTCCAGGAAGTCTGTGCTTTTTGAATACAGCTTCTAATTTTTACGATGGCAATCCAACTGCACCTCTTTTGTTCCTGCGGCTTTGATTGTCGACAGGGTCTTTGAGAGACTGACATAAGGGAAATGCAGGGGGTAGCCTAATTGTACATTTTGGATAAGTACGAGGAGAAATGCTCTGACTCTAGTTTCTGTCCTGCTGAGGGCAAATTTATTGTGCACGCCTATATTTTTTGAAATTGCTCTTTTTGTATCATCAAGGAAAAGTGGAGAAGAAAATGAAAGTATTTACATTCCATGAAATCTTCAATAAAATTCGGAGAACAGAAGCTGTTCCATGCTGAACCTCAATAAATAGAGGGCAGTTAAATATTTCATCCATTTGTGAAAATGCTGCATGAATAATGCAAAAAACAATTCGGAGGAACACAAGTGCTGCCCAGGCCTTGTTCACGTGTTGTCTTGGCATCAAGTGTATTGCACAGAAAACCTTAACTTTTCTTCCTTCTTTCTTTTGACTTTTGATGTCTGGATGAATTCAGGGTTGAGCTGGGGTGGTGGTTGACATTCCATGGAATAAGAAAATCCATCTTTTTATTGAAAAAGGTTTTGATCAGCTTGTCCATTCTGTTGAGTTTCACATTAGCCAGTGCAAGTAGATAAATAGAAGGTCTCGGCCTCGCCGTTGCAGCAGACAAGGAAGCAGGACATCCGGGAATGTCCCACTCAAAGTGGGAAGGTTGGAAGCTCTGAAGCTATGATGATATAGGTTTCGGAGCCTGAATAGGAGAGGAAATTTTTTTTGGGGGGGGGCAACCAGTCTCAAGTGAAGAAGCAAATTATGAATAGCTACGTAGAAAAAGGCAATTTAACTAAAGCGCCCTTCAGCCCAATGTACTGCTAATTCCTAATTGGCTAGCAAGTAACCATGCTGTTAAGCAACCTGGCAATTATGCTGAGTTGTACAACACTTACAAAAATTAGATGATACTCGTGTAATTACAATAAAAAGTTACTCTAGTAGAAAAAGAGGTTTGTGTCTCCTGGCAGATGATCTACAGCCGGCTAGCTCAACTGGCAATTACTGTAACAAATACACTGATTTTGACCAGGCTTTTTACTTGGCGCTTCAAAGTGAAACATTGCTTTAAATGCTGGGAACTGGGAACAGCTAAAGAAAGTAAGGCAGCCCTCTTTTTCAAATGTTCAGAGGCCTAACTTCAAATCTTGCTTAACATACTGACACACAGTTAATTGTTAATTTATTGCAAAAGATACGCTCTGCTGTCTAATGTCTTGCATAACTTTGGAGGTTTTTCATCTTGGGGGATGGAATCATAAGCTTGTGATAAATTCTGAAGGAACTAATTAGTGTGTATCAATTTTTTTAATGGGGGGGGGGGAAACCACCCTCTGATGATCACAAGAAAGAAAATGGGTTAGCAATATCTTGCGCCACTCCTGTGATCTTTGCATTTGTAGGAGTTCTGCCACAGGGGGACTAGAGAGCAGTTTGAATTATTTATTGCAGATATAGCGGCTCCTTTTTTCAGGAGTCAATGTTGGTTTATGCCAGTGGAGCTTGTCTTCAACTCAAATGAGCTCTTCCACCCGCCCACCTACCACCATGTGCTGTATTTTAACTATTACATTTGCCGGTGGCCTCTGTGATTGACAAGATCACATAGTTCTCATGTGCTGTGTTTATAGTCCTTTATCAGGTTGCTGAAACTGGGACTCCCATGTGATAAATAATGAATACCAAGGACTCTAAATACTTGAAATGTATTTTCAAGCTCTTTGTTGTTTGTTTTTTGCCTGTTTGCTAAATGCTAACTTTTAGAAAAGATTAAGAGCAACCTGGAATGTTCTGTACACATTGGAAATGGCATGAGCAAACCCCTCTGGGAGCAGAAGGAGTCATGATGACTTTTGCAGTCTGTGTTAATATTTTTCTTTTGTGATCTGAATACCAGTCTGTCTAGCTCTGCTTTCTTGCAGCTTCACCTCACCAATCATAATTGTCTTTCCCCTCCTTGTGTACAGCATTCCTGGCTGCTCCACAACTTCAAGTGGCCAAACTAACTCATTGATTTCAAGTGTGACTGCTGGTGCGTTTGTGACAGCACCAGAGCAGTAGGCCTAGGTTTGTGTATATAGGACAAGATCCGAAGGCTTATGTGCAGGCCTGACTCTGTGGGTGTGGGTGTACACACACACACACACACACACACACACACACACACAATAGATCCAGCAAAAGAGATGGGTCCTACAAAACAAAATATATGGGGAAAGAGGTGCATGTTCAGCACCTTAGAGCAGCCTTTTTCAACCTTGGGTCCTTAGATGTTAGACTACAACTCCCATCATCCCTGAACATGAGTCCTGCTGGCTACAGATGATAGGAATTGCAGATCAACAGCATCTGGGGACCCAGTGTTGAGAAAGGCTGATTTAGAAGATCTGTAGGGATGGCAGTGGTCTTTCAGGAATAGGGGGTCTAAACGGTCCAGGGCTTTAAACACCATTGTGAACATCCTGAACTGAGCCCAAAAACAAAACGGCAAGCAACGGAGCTGTTTTAAAACAAGAGTTAGATTGAGATTTTTTCCTTGAAAAGCCCACCTTCAGAGGGGGCAACTGGGGCGAGGGACCTTTTGGTGGTGGCACCCTATTTATGGCCTGTCCTATCTAGAGAGAGCCACTTGTGGCATTAAGCATGTGGGACATTGTTTAATCCTGATGATCCCAGGTATAAGAAGATATTCCAGCAACAATACACTGATAGCATCTGCTTCAACTTTCAAAGAAGCCTGAGGGAAGGAGGTGAAGCACAGGTGGGACACTCCCATCCATGAAGGAACTGCTGTACTGTTGGAGCCATGGTTGCCTGCTACTCTATCCTAATGCATCCCCCTGCCCAGTTTAAGATTCCTCCCATAGGAGACCAGGGTGGTATGTGTACATAAGCAGAATGAAAGTGACCAACCCTCGTTCTGCTCATAGAAACCAAGCAGGAGTGTTTGCCTATATGAGTACTTGTTATCTCATGGCAACCTCTAATGCTGCATGTTGCTTTGGAAACTTGTGACACTGCAAAGCAGAATAAAATAAACATTTATTGAATTTACATCCCTCCAATATACCCAACAGGCTCTCAGCTCAGTTTGCGAAAAAGTGAGCCCAAAGCCGGCACCAAATGAGATTATATGTTTCTGAAAAAGTGCAAGAGAGCAACTGGCTTCAGTATGCATTCTGACATCTTTTTCTCCCAGAAAAGTTCTTTTTCTTGAGAACCTCTCTCTAGACAATATTCCAGGGAGAGGATGTCACAGAAGAACTTTCACTGAAAGGAAGGCACATCAGAATTCATTCCCACATGAAAGGGGACTTACTGAAACACACTGGATTGTTTATACCTTTTCAAGAATAAATTTCATTTGGCACCAACTTCAGGTTTTCATCCATCTCTATCCTTTCCCCTCTCTATAAGAAAAGCAAAAACTGTATTCTATTCTTAGAGCATGAGAAAGCCAAGTTATGGCCATGTTATTAGTGAAACATTGGAATTCTGGATTTAAATCAATTGCAAAGAATGCTGGGCTTTGAATGGTGTGTGGCAATTATGACGGCTCCTCCTCCTCCTCACATTTGTTGCTCATTTGGAGAGGGCAGGTGAACAGGCAGAAAGCATGAGGAGGTTTCAGGGAATGACGTTGGCCCCACTTCTCAGCTATGGGTCCTCTTTCTCCCACAGCAGCCATTTTGTAAAGTAGCTGCCGTAAGAGAGAACCAGACATCCATTGTGCTTATTAATTACGCTTTATCCCTTTATCACAACAATGCCCCTTGTAACTGCTCCTCAGGACTGTGGAGGCTGGCCGATTATGGCAAATGGGGCACTGCCCTACCAACCTCTGTCAGCCAACAGATGCCCCCAGCTTCATAATTGCAGTGCTGTCTTGGACCTCTGGTAGCCGGCGGGAGCTCATGTATCCCATCCACGTCGCCAATGTTAAATGTTCAGAAAAAGTCAGAAGCCCAAGGCAGTGTAAGTTCCTCAACTACGTTTATTCAACATTGTCAGTGACAATGGCTCACTCATAGGAAGACGAAACCCGAACTCACAGGACTATACCATAAAAGCCCCAATATGAACTGACAGTTGACAGTTGAAAGTGCATGCGCTTACTTGCCATTAGAACGTTCGTTTACCAGTGCTTATACGATGAGTTAGAACTCGCCTTGTAACATAAAAAGTGTTAAACCCAATACAAAACAAAGTGGCACTAATAAAGAAAAGTTCCAGGGTGGCAACAGAAAGCAAACTAAAAACGCTTTTGCAGTTCATCAAAACTATCCAGCAATATCAAGTTATAGGAAAACTGGTGCTATTTACAGTAATCCTTCTAGCTGGTTAATTGGTTTGGCAGCTACAGGAAAGCTATGAGATTCAGGTGAGGGTGGTCAGATGCCTTGTCAATCCCAGCAGGTACCGTATTTTTTGCCCTATAGGATGCACTTTTCCCCCTCCAAAAATGAAGGGGAAATGTGTGTGTGTCCTATGGGGCGAATGCAGAGCTGCCTGCAGTCCCGGGGCGAGCGCAGCTCTGCGCAGCCATCCGGAGCGGGGCGCAAAGTCGCGCCTGCCTCCCGATGGCTGCACAGAGCTGCCTGCTGTCCTGAGGCGAGCTGCCTGCATTCCGAAGCCTGGGGAGACCGGCGCAACTTACCGCTGGCCTCCCTAGGCTTGCGGATAGCAGGCTGTTCTCGGCTGGGATTGGGGGAAGCTTGGGCTTCACCCGCGCCAGCCCCGCGCCTGGGGGGGAAATAATATTTTTTTTCCTTTATTCCCCCCCCCCAAAAAAAAAACTAGGTGTGTCCTATGGGGCGGTGCGCCCTACGGGGCGAAAAATACAGTATATAAGAGGACAACTCGGCCTGCCCAGGCCTCTGGCCTGAACAGCAAACAGTTCAGCTGGCCTGCTTATATAGGCAGCTGGCTGTCAACATTGTAACAACAACAGCCCAGGGTTTCCCACCTAAATTAACTTACGTGGACCTGAGTGAAAACTATATATACAATACCCCCTGCTGGCCAGGATGAGAACTTCAATACATAACATGTATAGTACGCAGTAGAATTCTTTTGCTGTGGGATCCAAAAGTCTATTAGCATCTCCTCTGTTCATTATTAATGCCAGGAAAGCGAATTAATGCAAAGGGAGGAGAAATACAAATATCTAACTAAAGCTCCATATTATGGGATACAAGCACCAGAATGCATGAAGTAAGATTAAAATGCAAGCTCTTGCTATATCATTATTATTAGTCTTTTCTTGGTGTGGCTCTTTAATTATATGAAGTTTAGCCAGACTTTCATGAAATCATCTAAATGAACCTTTTCACCTTCTGTTCTCAGAGTTGGCTGTGAAAAATTATTCTGATTGCGGTTTTTTGAAGTCTTATTGCTTTGTCAAATGGAAATATAATTAGAACAGATATTTAGAATGCAGCGTAATTGTATTGAAACCATTTGATAATGCAATCACATCTTAGATGTTTTGTTCATTTAGCAGTGGCTAACAATACCAATACTTCACGTGATCGTGAAGCTGAGGCTCCAATACTTTGGCCACCTCATGAGAAGAGAAGACTCCCTGGAAAAGACCCTGATGTTGGGAAAGATGGAGGGCACAAGGAGAAGGGGACGACAGAGGACGAGATGGTTGGACAGTGTTCTCGAAGCTACAAACATGAGTCTGACCAAACTGCGGGAGGCAGTAGTAGACAGGAGTGCCTGGCGTGCTCTGGTCCATGGGGTCACGAAGAGTCGGACACGACTAAACGACTAAACAACAACAATACCAAAGTTAGAAAACGATCTGCTAATTTAAAAAAATGCAGGAAAGAAAAAAATATATTATTTGTTCCAGTGTTTCTCCATTGGGAGTTGGGGGCACTGTCATACAGTGGTTCCGCTTCTTCCTCCTGGGCCGTGTTCAGAAAGTGATGGTGGGAGATGAGTGTTCAGACCCCCGGGCTCTCACTTGTGGGGTGCCTCAGGGTTCTGTCCTCTCCCCCATTCTTTTCAACATTTACATGCAGCCACTGGGAGAGATCATCAGGAGGTTTGGGCTGGGTGTTCATCAGTATGCGGATGATACCCAGCTCTACCTCTCTTTTAAATCAGAACCAGTGAAGGCGGTGACGGTCCTGTGTGAGTGTCTGGAGGCGGTTGGAGGATGGATGGCGGCTAACAGATTGAGGTTGAATCCTGACAAGACAGAAGTACTGTTTTTGGGGGACAGGAGGCGGGCAGGTGTGGAGGACTCCCTGGTCCTGAATGGGGTAACTGTGCCCCTGAAGGACCAGGTGCGCAGCCTGGGAGTCATTTTGGACTCACAGCTGTCCATGGAGGCACAGGTCAAATCTGTATCCAGGGCAGCTCCATCTGGTACGTAGGCTGAGACTCTATCTGCCTGCAGACTGTCTCGCCAGAGTGGTGCATGCTCTGGTTATCTCCTGCTTGGACTACTGCAATGCGCTCTACGTGGGGCTACCTTTGAAGGTGACCCGGAAACTACAACTAATCCAGAACGCGGCAGCTAGACTGGTGACTGGGAGCAGCCGCCGAGACCATATAACACCAGTCTTGAAAGACCTCCATTGGCTCCCAGTACGTTTCCGAGCACAATTCAAAGTGTTGGTGCTGACCTTTAAAGCCCTAAACGGCCTCGGTCCAGTATACCTGAAGGAGCGTCTCCACCCCCATCGTTCTGCCCGGACGCTGAGGTCCAGCTCCGAGGGTCTTCTGGCGGTTCCCTCATTGCGAGAAGCAAAGCTACGGGGAACCAGGTAGAGGGCCTTCTCGGTAGTGGTGCCCGCCCTGTGGAACGCCCTTCCATCAGATGTCAAAGTGATAAACAACTACCTGACATTCAGAAGACATCTTAAGGCAGCCCTGTTCAGGGAAGTTTTTAATGTGTGATATTTTACTGTATTTTTGGTTTCTACGGAAGCCGCCCAGAGTGGCTGGGGAGGCCCAGCCAGATGGGCGGGGTATAAATAAAAAATTATTATTATTATTATTATTATTATTATTATTATTATTATTAGTGTCTTATCAGAATGGATGAGCAGAATTTCCTGTTTCATCCTTTTATTGCCCCACTCTTCCTGAATTCCAGTATAACAAGGCTTCTGCATCATAGCAGATTCAATATGGGCTATGCAGGATTGCAGTAGTCAAGGCAAGGCTCCGTCTATCTTGGACAGATCCTCAGACAGTGGAAAGGTGCTAAGTGGTGCTTACTTAAGGAGAGCTGTTGTTTCAGCATCAAGCTGAGGTCTTATGAAGGCTGGTTGGTCGAGGTATGCTGCTAGGTCCATGCTCTGAAGAGCTGCCTGTTTCTTAAAGGGCCATGATCTGATTCTGCAGCTGCTGGAATGGGAATGTTGAGGACTACAGTGGGGGATGTTAACCAAGTATAAGGAGTTGGATAAAGCCACATTTTCTTGCTTGGAAGGTCCTGAAGTGAGGGAAGAAAGGCTACCTGGTGCTCCCTCTTTCCCCTCCAAGTCTTCCCCTGAGCCAAGGGATTAAGCCCAGAAAACATGACACAAACTGAGAGGTGTGAACTATTCACACTGTAGTCCTCTCACTATGGAGGTAATCAGATGAATCGCTGCTGACCACCTTCCTGAGCAATGGCTGCTACCCTGCACAGTTTTAAAATTAAACAGTAAAAATACCTCCATTTGCAAAGTTTCTGTAATTTGCTGAATTGAAGGATAAATAAAGAGGTCGAATGCCCCGAGATTCCCACCACATAAAAGGCTGCTTTTACAAAGTGCATGAAAGCCAATTTAAAAACATTACAGCAGCAAAAGCTCCATAATAGCAAAGGGAAAATTGTTGATCTAGTTACAGATTCCACCTCCCTCCAATAACCTTTGTAAGCAAAAAGGACAACTGGATTATGAGCTAAAGAAATTGCACAAATAATATGTGCATTGCACTTTCATTTTTCTAAGTCTTATCAGCTATGGAGAGAACATCTGGGAGAGAGCCGGTAAAGACTGCATAAGCTCCAGAAAAAGGATTTGGAGCTGCCTATTTCAGCTTTAATTGCTCTTGGAGAATGTACAGTAACACCCTTCTTTTCCAAAGGGCCAGTTCTCTCATGGCTGTTCTTCAAGAATGCAGTATTAAGTAATTAAGTGCATGGGTGAAAGATGGATCACGAATCAAACACCACACACAAGAGGTCACATATGCCTTCAAACGCAAACAAGGGAGGATGTTCAGATGGTGCTTATGCAGGAAAAGCACTGAAGCCTAATTTGATTTATAGAATACCTGGCCTCTAGTGGGCGGGACTTTTATGCTGTACTCTAGAATAGGTCCATCCCTTCAGGTTGTCAATTCAGTTAAGAGGATAACTGTCACTTGCCTCAAGATGCTTCATTTCTCTCAGTCAGTATGTTACTATATTATGTTTCTATACTATTAAAGTTTTTTCTCATATATATGTGAGCTGTTTACTTCACTGGATGAAAAGACAAAGAAAGAAGAAGGTGCTTGACACATGTGAATGTGAAGCAATTTCAGAAGTGTAATATGAAAAAAAAAGTTGCAATCCCCCAGGTTTCCCATAATTTATGATGTGGTAGTAATGATTTCCTGCAGCTGGGAAACGCTGGTTTGAAATTGCTCTTGCACATAGGGTTGCTATACGTCTGGGAATTCCCAGATATATCCTCTTTTGGGGGTCCTACATGCCCATCTGGGGGGAATGTTACATTTTAAAACAAATGTCCTGGATTTGAGAGGGGTGTGTGTGTGTGTGTGTGTGTGTAGTGCGTGGGCGGCTCTGGCGCAGGCGATCCAGGCTCTGGCTCTGGCTCTGGCATGGGGTGGCCCAGGCTCTGGTTCATATTGGGCATCCAGCTTCCGAACAATTCTATAGCAATTCTAAGTCAACTCTCCCAATAATGAGACTGAGATTGTTGACATATACCAGCTATATTTCGCACATGGTTTAAATAGATGCTTAAAAATACAAACCAAGAGTTTACAACATTATTTTCTGCTTTTCAGGTTTTGTTTGTTTGTTTGCATATAATAGGCTTTAACAAGTAGACATTTCCTACAAATTGGAAGCAAGGAACAAGCATTGTCCTTCTGCAACTTTTCCATGTAGAGGGATTCTGCTTTATCCTGTGTTACTTTGGTTCATGCAGTCGTTTATTTTGTTTGCATTCTTCCTCCAACTCCTATGTCTTATCTCTCTTCCTAGTATTCACTTTCTCTCCAGTACGTTTTGTGTCAGTAGCTCAACATGTTTTATTTTCCCTTTTCTTCCTTAGGAGGTTTTCAAGACTGTGGATATGATGTCTTCCATCTTGGTTGTTGTTCATTCTTTTCCTGTGTAATTGTTCTCATTTCTTCTTCTATATGTTTTGTGGTTGTTTGTCTGCTATCCTGTACTCAAATAATTGTGCATATCCTCATTCAATCTTATTCCTATGATTCAGTGGGCTGGATCATATGCATTTTTGCTCTACCTGGCATATATACATACTTTTTTTCTTCTGGCTTCTCCAGATAAACTGCCTATTGAATATTCTTTGCGGCTCCATTTGCATGGCAGTTTATTCCATCTTCCCAATGTTTCCCTAACTATTAATTTCTGCTATATTTAGCATTCACATGATGTAAAAGGGACTTGCAGAAAATTAATAGAATATATCATATATTTAGTACTCATTTTCATGTTATTTGATTCCATAAAATATCCATTTGCAGCTTTCTTAACTTGGAAAATTGCAGTACAGTGGTACGCCTCCTTCTGGCAAATCCTGTAGCCAAGCTGGTGCCAAACGTATTGCTCTGCTTTCCTTTGGATCACATCAGTTTTCTGGGCATCCCAGGACCTCCATACACACTGCTCAGGATTGCACCCTGAGGAGGTCAGTTTGGTGCTTCTAATGCAGCGATTTGTGGCTGCAGGCACTTTCCATTGTCTCTTGAGACAGACTGAATCCAACCAAAAAGTTATGGTATGTGCTCAAATCCTTCTGCAGACGGCTGGCCTCAAAGCTGGGAGCTGCCTACAGTCCAAGCACTGGCTCAGCAACTATTTCCAAGGAGAGCTGGGTGCATTAGGTCCAGTCTTGGCCGACTCTGGGGTTGCGGCACTCATCTCGCTTTATTGGCCGAGGGAGCCGGCGTACAGCTTCCGGGTCATGTGGCCAGCATGACTAAGCTGCTTCTGGCGAACCAGAGCAGCGCACGGAAATGCCGTTTACCTTCCCGCCGGAGTGGTACCTAATTATCTACTTGCAAATGACATGCTTTCGAACTGCTAGGTTGGCAGGAGCTGGGACCGAGCAACAGGAACTCACCTGGTTGCGGGGATTCGAACCACTGACCTTCTGATTGGCAATCCCTAGGCCCTGTGGTTTAACTCACAGTGCCACCGCGCCTTTGAAATTCTCCACTTAGTTTGTGAGTAGAAAAACTAGGAGCATCATTTCACTTAATTTCTCCAGGAGGAAGAGAAATTCTCTAACAGTTTAAAACTGTTTAAGGCTTTTCCGTAAGGTTGGTCTGCATCTCTCTCTGTGTGTGCTCCTACTAGAAATGGCAATGGCAGCAGCAACTGTGTTGACAGCTTGGCCACTATTTTGCATCCTCTCCAGAGCATCAAACCTAGTGTTATTCTATGACATTGTACAGAGGAAAAAAATCCACACCCCCCAAAAAAAATTGATGGAGAAAATTCAGCAAATTGTCCTTTTTTTCTGGAGATGAGGATAGTAAAGAAAAGAAAAATCTCAGAAACGTATCCTTCTGAGACATTTTAGCTCAGCTCTGCCTTCAAGGCCTTCTTGCCCTGCATGACTTATGGTTAATATATGTATTTGTAGAAAAGTATGATGAATAGCCATCTCATTACTGCAACACTTCAGAATGAAGGTGTGGGCTTGCACGATCAAGTGCTCTCATATATCCTTTTAAATGGACAAAACCCTTTCTGCCTCTGTGGCGATACAGCATGTCAGAAGTGTTCTCCCTCGTGAACTAACATTGTGTGCCAGCCATATGTGTTCAAAGACCAGTTATGAAGTCCAATACATTCTCTGTTTCCAGAGCTGGCCCAGTCATTAGGCAGTGTGATGCCACTGCCTCAGGCGGCAGAAGCCCCCACCCCCAGCAGCAGGCTCATGGGTGCTGTGGGTGCCTCGCCTGCCTTCTGCTGCCATCAGCTCCAATTTTGGGCAACATTGCATCCATTTTGGGCATGTTCTCACTCGAAATCAGTGCAATCTTGGCTGAAGTTGGTGCTGATGGCACAACTGCTTCTTCGGCAGTGGCAGATCTGACGGCAGCAGCAGGGCAGGTAGCAGCAGCAGGAAGTAAGGGGTGGCGGGAGCGGCAGTGGCAAGGCAGCATTTCCCATCTTGCCTCAAGCGGTGAAACAGGATGTGCTGCCCCTGTTCGTTTCACATACTAGTCCCAGTCCTAATTAAATTCTGTTGAACTTTTGTACTGACTTGGTTAGCTTTGAGAGCAAGCTCTCAGACAAGTCATCGCTTCAAGTTCATTTCCAGAGGAAATTAAAAATGCCTCTTTGCCTCCCTAAAACTTGATGTTTATCATGGAATCAACAGGCCATCATTTTGCAAAAAATATTATAGAAGTTTAGAAAGAACGTCGGTCCTTGGAACAGAGAGTTGCATACCACGGTCAAAATGACCTCTCATCCTTTCCCACGCTTTTTGTTTTCTATTCTGGTATGTAGGTGGTAATGAACGCTCAATGGCAGAGTGTATCTGTTACAACATAATTATAAGGGCCATCTGTAAATTAGATTCATGACACTCCCTCCAGGGAAGGGTGCTCTAGGCATCCTGTCAGTTAAATGCAAATAACCAAATGTTAACTAACAAACACCAGCAAACTACAGTGAGTGATGATTCGGGTCAGGATTGACAGCTTTGCATCATGGATTTTTTTAAAAAGCACATATATTCTGTTTAGAAGATAGTGGATTCCTGTTTTCTGAAGTCATTGTCATTTTCTACTACAAAATGCACACGTGAGTTTGCGGGAAGTGCTTCTCAGGACCTGCCAGCCAAAATGTGATGCCAGAAGGGTCTAGCTCAGGGTTTCCCAAACTTTGAAATCCAGCTGTTTTCGGACTACAGTTCCCATCATCCCTGACCACTGGTCTTGCCAGCTAGGGATGATGGGAGTTTTAGTCCAGAAACAGCTGGAGACCCAAGTTTGGGAACACTGGCTAGCTGATATGAGGTTGCACTATACCAGGAGTATCATATCAGCCTGAAAAGTGAGGTGAGCACCACACCCCATAGTCGCCTTTGACTGGACTTAACTGCCTGGGGTCCTTTACTTTTACCTACCAGGAGTAGGGTTTTCCACCCCTAATCCAAGGACCATGTTCCCACCTTAGCAGCCATCTGGGGATTTCATGCTAGTGATAGATGGAACTAGAGGCAAAAGCGGGTAGAGCAGCCAATGTAAATTCTTTCTTTGTACCACTTTTATGAGGGGAATTTAACATGAAGGCAGCTTCCCAGACATTTCCACCAGAAAAGTCTACAACAAGGAGTGGTGGGTGGCATTGCTACTGGTGGACCCTGCCAGGCAAGCTGTCCCCTGAGAGTTTTCCAAGGGTGCTGATCCCAGTTCTGGGTTAGCCTCTATATAACATGTGGCTTTGCAACTCCCACCTTCCCTGATTATTGATCACGCTGGATGGGGCTGGAGTCCGACAACATCTGGAGGGCCACATTCCAGTTATATTGCGGCTCGTTGGTTTGAATCAACATGAAATACACAGCAATACAAATCAAGATTTTGTTTTGCACCCTGAGCGTCTCCCATTAAAGCAGCCATGGTGCTGGCGCGTGATACAACAAGCAGCTGAGAAATCTCTGCAGAATAAATCAAAGAGTGCTTTGTCTTGGAGGATTACTGTGGCAGCATCTTCAGCGATGACTGAGAGCAAGATCTGTCAGATGCTGGATGGTGTCTAAAGGGATCCAAGGCTCTGAATTAATTGAGGAGCCATCTCTTCCGCACCCCCTCCACTCGGTATCTAAAAACCATCAGCTTACAGCTGTCTCATCACATTGGTGCAGTCAGGCTGAGTGACAGCAGTTGGGAGGGAGGGAAGGGACAAAGATTAGGATCTCCATCATCTTCCATTGCTTGCTTCCAATTCCCCACCCCCTTGCCAGGTAGATAGATGTTTTCAGAGCTAGGATAAGGCAGTGCCAGCAAAGCCAAGTTGTAACAATTTTGGACAACAGCATTTTATGATTACCGATGTTGAAAGCTTTCAGTCAGAGGAAGAAATTGTTCCTCACTTCTTTCTTCCATCAGCTGTGGCACCAGGAAAGCAGAAACACTCCACAGGATAAGTGTAGGCATTGTTGTTGTGGTTTTTTTTTTTTTTTAAAAAAGATAAAGTCTATAGGAAAGATGCATTTTCTGCTTCGATAGGTCAACCCTACAAGCCACTCTCTGTAATCTCAGGAGAATGAAGTGGTTTGCACTGTGCAAGATGCACCAAGGAGTCTGTGCTACTCTTGAAAAAGATTTGCACCCCATCTAGCTCATGTGGTCAACATTAAACTAAAAGCACTTAATAGGTAACTACAAAAGTTCAAATATTCTGTCTACAGAGTGGCACACTTGTTTGAATTACAGTTGCTCAGGAGCAACAGCAGGGTGGGGCCATACAGGGAGAATCATTCTAGGTAGCTGTTGTGAGAGATAGGATAGGTGGACTTTCAATTGGATCCAGCAGGGCAGTTATTTCATTCTTACATATTTATGACCGGGGTTATTGTGTTAGCTGGCTGAGCACAGAGGTCTGCCAATGTGAATAATCTTCTGACTGCAGATGCAAAGGGCCCCCATCTCCCCACAACCTTTCCACAGTGCCTCTGGAAAGACACTACATCCCGGCATAGCTTTGTTCAAACAGAGGCATTGTCATGTCCTGTATATCCAGGTCCCAATGTTGTTACGAGCCTCAAATTAATTATAGGTCACACCCAGTGCTATTTTTCTAGAAAAATACATGCCAAAACTCCCCATAAATGCCTCCTTTGTTCTCTTATAATGGCAATGGCACCCACCTGAGAGGTGCCAGAACTGAGTTCCGGCTAGAAAAAAAACCCTGACAGTTCCCCCCATCCCATGTTTTTAGATGTTCTTAATGTTTTAAATGATTATTTCCAATTGTTTTGTTTTGTTGTCTCTCACACAGACTGCATTAGCCTGATGCTGTGTTCTGCTAGAGAGAGATTAAGCACATATCCTTTCTTCTCCAGTGCTTGAGAGAGAGAACAAAGACTAACTCCCACAAAATGGAGATTTGCAATTGAATATTCCCCATGTGATCTAAAGTTAAACACCTGGTGACAGAGTAACAGAGATACATCCCAAGTTATTTAGCAACTTATCTAAGTTATCTAATTATCTAAGGCAGGCTTCCTCAACCTCAGCCCTCCAGATGTTTTTGACCTACAACTCCCATGATCCCTAGCTAGCAGGACCAGTGGTCAGGGATGATGGGAATTGTAGTCTCAAAACATCTGAGGGCCGAGGTTAAGGAAGCCTGATCTAAGGTGATTATCAACCTGTTAGGCTCTCCGCAACTCTTTTGTTTAGCTACAGTGGAAGTTTACATGCTATGCATTTAGCAGTACACCTACAGAGTTATTTTCCATTTCAATGTACAATTAAACAATTATACTTCGGCATTGTTGTGAAGAAACAGGATGCCAGTCTAGGGTGAATTCTTACTTAGATCTAGCAGGGCTCTTCTTTCATGCTTCAGCTTCCCCTGTGATCCCCATATCCCAGCAAAACAGGATAGGCCTTGAAGAGAGTAACAGCTCACTGAGCCACCACTTGCAGCTCTGTTGCTGCTGGTCAATGCCTACTCTAATGTGGGTATTTTCACTCTTTTCAGACCCAGGACCCACTTTTAACCCAAACATGCCTTTGGGAACCTATTTCTTAATCTTTTACCATGTATTTGCGTGGTGATAGTGCTCCTGCTGCAACCCACCTTGAGTCAGGCCATGACCCACTAATGGGCCCCAAGCAACCAGCTGAAGACCAGTGATCTAACTGCTGCCGCCATTGTGTATCATGATAAGCCCCCACTTCAGAGTAAGAAAATGTTTGGAAATTCTTCTACTTCCTGAAAAAATATATATTGTTTTTTCACTTCTACTTTTCCTCCACTACTGCTACTTTCCATTGTCTCGGGGAGGGAAGAGGGGGAAACAGGAGAAAACTTCTGCCTAGCTTTAATTGAAATTGGTGGAAAACAATCAACAGCACTTATCCAGTACTTAATCAGTTGCATATGGAACAAGATAATGAATGAGCTTGGCTTGCATGGCAAAACAATGTCAGTTGCATTTCCTCCATGAAAGCTTACAAGTAAAAGAAATATAATAAGCTGGAAGTTGATAAAGGCTGCAATATTGCTTTACCAGTATATGTTAGAGGTGTAGTTTTCAAGGAAAATAATATGAAATCCTGTTGCATTTAATTATTCTGGCCCTTAGCCAGATACTGGAACAAATACAACAACAGTAACAAGGGCAATATTCATAGGAATGGGTGCAAAGTGTTTGGAGTGTGGCCCATTATGGGTAATATGGATAAATTTGATCAAGTGATGGGAGGGGCACCCCCTCCCAAGAACGCTGTTGTAAATAACTGAGATTAATGACTTGGGGCGTGGGTGGCGCTGTGGCCTAAACTACAGAGCATTGGGCTTGCCAATCGGAAGGTTGGCGGTTTGAATCCCCGCGATGGGAGGAGCTCCCGTTGCTCGGTCCCAGCTCCTGCCCACCTAGCAGTTCAAAAGCACATCAAAGTGCAAGTAGATAAATAGGTACCACTCCAGCGGTAAGGTAAATGGTGTTTCCGTGCGTTGCTCTGGTTCGCCAGAAGTGGCTTAGTCATGCTGGCCACATGACCCAGAAGCTGTCTGCAGACAAACGCCGGCTCCCTCGGCCTATAGAGCGAGATGAGCACCACAACCCCAGAGTTGTCTGCGACTGGACCAACGGTCAGGGGTACCTTTACCTTTAATGACTAGACTAGCAGAGAATATACATGTATTCAAAGTGGATTCATTCCCTCCCCCCGTATCTGTTAAATTTTATATTCTCTAACATGATGCATGCCATTATTGACCAACATTGCCTTTCTGTGGTCCTTATGCTAGATTACAAATGGGTACAAATCTGACCTTAAAAAATGGCAATCTTCAGAAACCAGTGACAGAGCATTTCCATCTCTTGGGACACTGCTGTTGACCTCAAAGCCCTCATGCTTCAACAAAAAGACTTCAGAGGAAGGCTTCAGGGTGAAATTCCTAAACTACTAGCAGATATTAAGTTGTAAATCTGATTCAACAACAGATTTAACCCTGTTCAGGGACTTAGTACCATGTTCATGAAGGAGCTTCTAAGGGTGCTTTCAGCTAAAATCACCACCTAGATGTTGATGTTTGTTCTGACCATTCCCTGCCAGTCAGTGAAAAATCAGCACCAGTCTGAAGTGGTCTTACATGAGTTTGCATACCATGAATGTAGCCTAGTAATTTGTACCTAGATAGGCCCCTTCAGATTGATGCCAACTGTGAATTGGTTGGGGTGTGGCATGACCATTTTGTGTCGCCAGGGTCTAGCTGGCAGGGTGCATTCTCGGAAGCCTCTTCATGTTTTCAGTGACTACACCTGAACACCTGAAAAAGCATTATTGATTCTATTCAATTTACATAATTAAACCGCTGGTGTTCTATTGGCATAGCTGGGAGCATAGTATTCACTCAATCAGTGCTTGTAGACGTTGGCCATTGCATAAAGAATAAAAATAGTGTCTATTACATAAAGCATGAGATTGTGCATCCTCACCAGTGACTCTTGTTTTGAATGAATTGTTCCATTCTTCTCTTGTATATATATTGACTCTCAGTAGATGTGTTACGACTTACTGCAGTTCATTGCATTTCATGACTATTGTCTGGCCATTTGTCTGATAAACAATCCTCTCTGTACCTTGTGTGTATAATCCAACTCCAACTCCCATCATCCCTGTCCATTGTCCATTCTTGTGTGCCTGATAGGAGTCGGAGTCCAGCAGCAACTGCAGACTCACAGGTTCTCTATCCTTGCTTTTGAATGAAGCTCTATTACAATAATGGAAGGCAGCTGATTGTACCTGCCCTATACGTAGCAAGGTCCTTACTCAAATTTCCTATGGTGTTGAAATCTGGGGCTCTGATTCAAATTCTGTTAAGGTTTTGGAAACTGCAATATACATTGCAGTTAAAGTATATTAAAAGAATTGTTACTGTGCCAACTGAGGATTTTCCTGCACAGTGCTATGTGGAATTGGGTGATAACCAACTCTATAAAGGAACTCATCAAGATGTTTCAGACTATTATTCTCTTCCAGAACCAAACTCTGCATTAACCTTGAATAAGTGTCAACTAAGGGATTGGCTCTTCTGGATAGAATCCAGACAGGACCTGCAACTAATTAGAAACACCAAGTTTCCTCCTTGGTATCCATTCTTGAGAACACAGCAATTTTAGAACTAGTTATCTGACCAAACTCTCACCACTTTGCTTAAGAAATGCCTTTATTGAGCTGTGTTTCCAAGTGATGCCCACCACAGTCTTGGATGGCTGCCATGACTAGGTCTCATATACAGACAGACCTTTTCTTCAGACACCACTCATTATCTGTTAGCCTGCTCCTTATATAGAGACCTAAGAGATCACTTTCTGAAATCTTTGTTCAAGCAGGTACCCCCTGCAGAAATGGTTTAGTTTCTTTGAGTGACAATAATAGTTTTGTAACACAAAGAGTGGCTTTCTATGCACTGGCTACAAAAAAAAAGTTAGATAAAATTGCTTTAAGTTGTTTTGGTGATTCAGAGGTTATTCTGAAATCAAGCTAGATTTATGCTTGTTGTCTCTGGTATCTTCTCTCTCTTACATCATGGGTGTCAGTTTATATGATGGATGTATGCTCTGTATTATTTTACTAACATTATTGCTACAAGTTTGTCATGACCTTCAGCGATAACAACACACTTATGAACTATAAAATCCAGCTGCATCATACAGATCTTCTGATGGGGCACTTTGGGTGGTACCCCCTGCCCCTGAAGTTCATCTGGGCTTTACCAGGGACTGATCATTTTGTGTGGCAAACCCTGCTTTCTGCAACTCCTTGCCAATATAAGTCTTAAAGGGAGCAGAAATGGCTTCTGCAGCACTATTTCATGCACACACCTATTTTGGCTTACTGCCTTGTGCTCAAAATGTTTATTAGTTGTTTATTTTGTAAAGTAACAACATCTTCAACCCAAGATGACTTACCTTCAGATAAATATGTCATCTGATGTAGCAAGTAAATGCCCCCTGTTGTTTCTCTCCCAGGTACTCTAGATTAAAGAGAGATCTCTTCTGCATAAAATGAAAAGCAAAATGGACAGTTCCTTTCATCTCAGTTACCATGGTAGTCTTGCATCAGTGCACTCCCAGCCCAGTGTTTTAAATCTTCACCATCACCAATATCATTAAGTTTGATTTGATCTGATTTGAGCACATGTCAGAAACATAGTCATCATCTGGAAGCAAGGAGAGATGTGAGCAAGAGGTCAAATTCCAGACTGGTTGGCCTGGGGGGGGGGGAGAGAGGGGGAGAGATTATTATTGCCCACTCTTCACCAGTGGATGCCACGTCAGGTTACAATACTGCAATTCAAAACACAAAATTCAAAACAGTTAACGTATGCATGTATGTATTAAATTTATATCCCACTTTTTCTTCCAAAGGAGCCCAAAGGAAAGGAGCCCATGTCCTTGCAACATGCTATTGATGCAATAATAGTGCATTAGTGGTGGATTTATACTGGGCTGCCCACATACCATTCTGATTTATTGGTTGTTCTTCAGTGTTTCTCCAATATTACTACATTATAGCCATCTGGAACAGATATATCTGTTGTGATATAGCGCAGTCATAATGTGATCACTCCACCCACACACCCAGGAAACATTGGTGGTGTGGAAAGTTGTCGAATTTTAGCAGGAAGTTTCAGGGTATGCAGTGACGGGAAACAAAGCTGTATGTCTGCCTGGAAACTTTTGCAGGTGTGAACTGTATTGAAAGTGGGATTATGTATAACCATCCCAATAGCATCATGAACAAAAAATAATCATGAACGCACAATAAAAAGGACATCTGTAGGGTTCCTAAATCAGACAACCTGTTCCGTCTCATGGGCTCCTGAAGTGAGGTGGGTGCCATGGGTGACTGGTGATATAGGATTCATCTCTTTACTTTGGATTGATTTTATTTTTTTTCTTTTGAGTTCAACTTTGCCCTAGCAAATTCTTGTTATTCACCTTAACTTACTTTATTCCTTAACCTCTCTAATCATGGTTTCTGTTGCTGTCAGCACAAAGGAAGAAGGTGCTCACCTTTATCTGGGTGTTTCTCCATCAGGATTAAGCTCAGGCAATATATGCTTTGATATGGATGGAGTGAGTGGAAGAGCAAGAGAAATGAGTTTTGGAAACAAGAAAGGAATGTTTTTGTAGTTCAAAGATAGTCGTCATGGAGCTGGGGAACACTCACTCAAAAGCGAAAGAAATTTAAACACAACCTATTGT
This sequence comes from Podarcis cretensis, assembly GCF_951804945.1. NCBI lineage: Eukaryota > Metazoa > Chordata > Lepidosauria > Squamata > Lacertidae > Podarcis > Podarcis cretensis. Next base: position 26,491,956 of record NC_137181.1, read on the forward strand.
TTAAAATGCTGGGAAAGAATCCTAATAGTATGTCTAGTTTATAGCCTGCAATGTAGGCCAAATGTATCGTGGAGAGAGTTAAAATGGTGGGCACAAGTCACAGCTGCCAATGCTCCAATGGTGAGAGCAGTGCTGCTGGGACTGAGTGTCTGTGATCAGCAGCAGAATAGGCAGTGGGCTCTCCAGGAATAATGACCCTACAGTCTACCTTCTGATGCCAGGGATCTATAAAGGCATTCTTGGCTCTCTTATCAAACTACACTTCCTAAGATGCTTTGGAGGAAACCATTATAGTTACTGATATTATTATTATTATTATTATTATTAGAATTTATATACCGCCCTCTACCCGGGGGTCTCAGAATAAAATCAAGATATAAACACACAAAATACCTAATAAAAACAAAAACAACCCAATAGCCGCTGCCCCCACCCCCCACAAAAAAGCACATTTTAAAAGGGCATAGGATGTAAATCAGATCAACCAAAGGCCTGGTTAAACTGGATGTAAATAAATGTATAGAGTATATAATTAGACAGTGCCTCTAGGGTACAAAATCTAGGCTTTAGTTTGCTTTCTGTTAACCTTTTCAGTTACCACATCATTACAAAAGTACCCAAAGCGTTTTGTAACCTGAATAAATGTTTATGATTTTAAAGGACTTTAAGGACTTTACTGACATCTATTATTTCCTTCATCGAAAATGTAGATTTTGGGGTAGTAGACATTTTAAAAAATCAAATATCAATACAATATTGAAACAGAGGATTTTTTAAATAAATAAAAAAATCAAAACATAATAAAATCTGAGAAATAACAAATCAGAAAGTATGTCGGTTACTTCAAGAGAAGGAATGTCTGTCAGGAAGAGTGAGGGAGAGGTACAGGGCATAGTAGCCTAGGATAAATGGGTGTGTCATGTGGCTTGTTCATTATAGTTAATTTTTGTGAAGTTGTCTGAGCATGAGCAACCATATAGCCACTGTTTGCCCTCTGCAGAATCCAAAGAACTTTGGATTTCACAATGTAGCCTGACTCAATTAAAGCCCCAATCAGCTCACAGCTCATGAAATTAATGCCTCCTCTTTACTATTACTATTACTTGTAAACTCTGAACTACAGACTTGCTACTGGTTGCTGTACTTTAAAATTACTTGTTAACCTCCTGATGGTGCTTCTGAGGACAAGCTATTATGTCAGCAGATAAAACTTAGATCAAATGACAAGGCTGCTTTATTCTCTCCTTTCAAAGGGGAAAATCGCCGCATGCTTCCTTTAATAAAAGAACAAGCCTCTCCAGTGGCTTGAAGATAATATGGAAGGTCATCATATCCATAGAGTTCGTGGTGCCCCCTGACCTGCTGTGCTGTAATTTAGCAATTGGCTTGTTATCTAGGGGAACAAGTTAGAGTACTGTGCTCTATCCAGCATTATTGTGCTTCTCTTAAAGCTCAGGAGGGTGTTTTCAAGCTAATGACCAGGGCAGTTTCTATGTACTTTTCTGTAATGGAGTTGGGAAATTATTATTTTTCTTTCACAGTATTGTGGGCAAAAGTGATGGGGGTGTGTGGGGGGGGGGGAGTTTGAAGGCAGAATGCTGGCTTGGTGGATGTAAAGCCTTTTTTGAAGAAGAGGGTGTTACAGGGCAGTCCTATATATGGCTACTCAGAAGAAAATCCCATTGTGCATGATGCCCAGTTACCAGCCCCATTGTGTTCAGTGGGTAGATATGTACAGGCTAGAGCTTTAGTTTCTTCACCATGAGGTTGAGTTTAATAACTGAACTGCAGGGCCCTTGTAGTGCCAAATGGCTGCACTTGGAAAGAAGTGGAAGAGTTATCTGATTCAGGAAGTCTGATAGCTTGAAGATCACCTTGTTCCCTATATACCCAGCCGATAACTGCATCCTGCAGGTACCATCTTATCAGGAGGCCCATTCGACACAATTTCAGAATCAGGCCTTAAGTGGTTACCTGTAGTAACCACCAAGTCCTATCAGCAGCAATTCAGCAGCCAATGAGTTCACATAACCCATGATATGAATGCCGGGTTGGTATAAAAAAAATACCTACAGCCTCCTAAAAACAAACCCCAGCATCCGTGGCCACCTCCGCTCCATCTTCTACAGCTCAGGCACACATTGTCCCAAGCAAATGGCTGAAACTTCTAAGGGCAGTACTTAATAAATCCCAGTTGAACTATTCAGTAATTGTAGAGCAATAAAAATTACAACCAAAGAGCAGAATTATCAAATAGTAGTTTAAAAACAAAACCCAGTATTGTAGCTTACTCTCTTAATAATGCTTGTGAAGCACCCTGACTACTTGGAATTGGTATACAGAGGGCTTTTTTCCAGCAGGAACTCACAGGAACTCAATTCCGGCACCTCTCAGGTGGGCGTCATTGCCATTCTAAGAGAACTAGGGAGGTGTTCGTGGTGAGTTCCAGCACCATTTTTCCTAAAAGAAATAGCACTGGGTATGCATCATCTCCCAGGATCCATTTAGTTTCTCCACGTTCCATGGAGAGCCTCAAGGCTGGTGATGCTGGCCACCAGGAATATATGGTATTTGTCAGAAGACTCCAAGTGATTAGGTGCCCATGTAGTAAGTGTTGGCTGAACATAGTACCCTGGCCTGATGTTGAAAGTGCCAAAATGCGGGAATGTTTTCCAGCAACCTTCACATGAGGTCCATAAAACAGAGACCCTTGAGGATACAACAGGCCATCCATCTAAAAAAACAAATATGTCAGGCCAAAGGTCTCTTATGCAAGTACCATTATACACTTTTCTGGCACAATCACAGTTGGAATGCTATATACAGTTTGGGATGCCCCAGCTCAAAAAAGATACTGTATAGTTGAAAATGGTGCAGAAAGGAGTGAAACTTTTAATGAACCTCTTGCATATATTCTTGTTTCACGCTTTGTGTTCAAACAATTGGAATGTTGTGCAAGAACCACATGGATCTCGGGCTTCTTATTTGAAAGTCCAGTTTGGCACTGTGCTCAGGGTAGTGATACAGTATTTCTAGGATTCTCCGTTTGTGTCATAAAGAGTATAATGACTTTCCCTTTGAAAATTGCTTCTGTAAAATGATTTTGAAGACAGGAGTGCCTGGCGTGCTCTGGTCCATGGGGTCACGAAGAGTCGGACACGACTAAACCACTAAACAATAACAAAATGATTTTTGCTACATTTGTAATACACATTTCATAAACAGAAAAATCATATTAATGGAAAGGAGGTTCAGTTTGCAGGAAATGAACTTAAAACACACAGGCGGTATTCCTCTTTTAATGTGTGTGACATTTTGGGCTCTGTTAAATTTGTTCCATCTATTTTGACTGTGTCCTGTGAATTATACTTTGTCATTCCAATACAATACAGTATTTGAATATCATTGAAGAAGGAATTGGGAGTGGTGGAAGGGAAATACATCTACAGATTTCTAGTAGTTTAAAAACTGCCAAACATGTTCAGCTTGAGAACCAATTCATAACAATTAATTACATTTCACAGCTGAAAAATGTTTGCAATTGTATAATTAATGTGTGCTCGAATAATCATATAATAGGAGAAGTATGGCTCATGCTTTCAGAATAATGCAGAAGGCACAGCTTCCTATTTTCCAAGTCATATGATGATTTGTAAGTGAAATGAGTGTTTTGGTTACTTTTGATTTTATTTATTATTCACATCTGACGGTTAAAGCTGGGCAACGTGTCTAATAGATTGTGGACAAAGAACCAGCCGGCACAATGACCTTCAGAACCTGGAGAACAATAATCAGTGAAGAAATTTGCAGGCCCCTTTTTCATATGGTTCACAGACTTAGATATTAGTACAAACTGCTATGGGTACAACCCCGTAAATAATTATGTTGTTGGGCATCTGGGCATCACAAATTAGCATGTTGAGATCCTAATTATTTTTCATATTGCTTTGCTGTGTAAAAAATTAACCTACAGTAGTGCTAGATTAATTAAATAAATCCACTTCATCCAAAGTTGCTGCATAGAATGGTCCTGGTAGTTATGTTTTAGCAAAAAATATTTCATGCTTCTCTTTGTTCTGGTTTTTTTCTTTTTTGTTTGTTAAAGACTCTCCTCCTGAAGAGAGGGGAGTGGTTGTGGGCGGGAGCCCGAGCCCCGCCTCTAGCAGGGGGCGTTAGCCCCCTGCCTCCCACTCACCTGGCTGGCGCCCACGCCCATCGGCAGGCACCCAACCAGGTGCCTCCGAGGGGGCGTGTACAGCAGCCTTAATACTGCGGCACCAGCCCCTCCTCGGCCTCACTCTTCGTCGTCCCGTCGCGATTCACCCACCCTCCACTCCCTTTGAGCTCAGGGTCTTAGTTTTCCTTGGCCTTGCTATGGACCTTAGGTTGGTCACCCTGGTTGTCCGGGGGGCCTGGTAGGAATTTTTCCATTTGGCATTAGGCTTTTTGGTTTTTTCGCCTACCTCGTAGCAATCGTCACAACTTTTGTGGTATTGGTGGGTAGGTTAGGCATTGGAATAATTCAATTTTTGGGTATTCCATTAAAGGAATCTGGCGGTCGTGTATTCTGTCCGATGCCTGCTTGGTGGGAGGCCATGGCATGACCCTCGGTGACATCAGGGGAGAGCCTATAGTTGGATTATCATCAACAGGCTCCGCCTACTGGTGAATAAACCCCCCTTGTTTCAGACTCACCCCTCTCTGAGGGGGTGGAGTCAGCTGACGTAATCCAATGCCTAAGCCAATACCTTTTCACTTGCTGTAATCAATAAAGTTGTGGCCTTTTCTTGCCCATTAACCTTATATCACGTGTCCTTGTGTATTCATTCCACTTGGGGGGGGGGGATCAGGTCCTCGAACCACAATACCAGTTCAGATATTTTAATTATATAGTGGTACCTCGGGTTAAGAACGTAATTCGTTCTGGAGGTCTGTTCTTAACCTGAAGCACCACTTTAGCTAATGGGGCCTCCTGCTGCCACTGCGCCGCCATTGCACGATTTCTGTTCTCATTCTGAAGCAAAGTTCTTAACCCGAGGTACTATTTCTGGGTTAGTGGAATCTGTAACCTGAAGCGTATGTAACCCAAGGTTCCACTGTATTCCCAAGTTATATGGTCAATGTAGGTTAAACAATAAAAAGCAGACCATCTTTTTTAAAAAACGGATTGTTCTTTAATCAGTCTCATGAATAGTTCTTTACCTTTTGCATCTCATTGGGGTGCAATGATTTTAGTGATGACTTTATGTTGTGACGCAATTCATAGCTTATAGTTGTTCAAATGCTTAAAATGAATTGTATTGACTACCTCTATTGAAGCCTGTGGGGCTAATTTGGAGAAGAGTCAAACACTTTGGTTTAAAGTGACTGAAGACTGGCCTACCAATCAGCTTTAGCTGCTTATAAGCTAAGCATAAATTGCGGTGTTGTTTTCAAATAATGTAGACAAATCTGCAGTATGAACACCTTCTTGCTTAAAAACAGACTGTTCAGAGCTCATAAATAACATTAGTGAGAGCTGGATAGGTAGTGATGCTTTTGGTATGGGAATAAGCACCCACCCCACCCTGTTTTTGGAGTAAATTATTGAATAATCTGTACCGTTGGTGGACAATGTGGCATCCCTTTGATAGTAGACTCTCACTCCCATCATCACTGACCATTGGCCATGCTGACTGGGGCTAATGGGAGTTGGAGTCCCAGAAGAACTGGAGGCCACCATTTTGCCTACCCATGCTCTAGAGTTCTTAGTTTCCTGGTCTGAATGCATTAAATTCATTATTATTTGCTAAACATCCTTAGCAAGTTGGTTTTCAAATTCCTTCTTTGATTCCCCGCTTGTTCACAATAGGAATTAATCTGTCAAATTACTTTGTAATAGGTCCCAGGTGCTGATGAAGTAACCGGATAAATGCTATAGCAACCAGCGTACTCAGTATCTATTATTTGAATTACTAGAATCTCCTTGCAGGCTTCCAGAGGATGAAAAAGCTTTAAAAAAAAAAAAAAGAGTAAGGAAAGGAATTGTTTTTACGTATATGCCATTAAAACAAAAGTCATGATTTCTAGTATCAGATGGAAGCTACCCTTTTATTGTATGGGGACAGTGATTTTTGTTCTCCCAGGACTGTCAATCAACTGAAGTTCAGATTCCATTAGGAAATTAGGGTGTTAGTGAATGGTGTGTTGCAGAGGTCATTGCTTCAGTGATCGCCCCCCCCCCCCATTTTCTCCAGTGAACACATCTCTGTCAAAATCCTCCAGGCCAATACTTGCAGAAGTTGTATACTTACAGAACTACATACCTACCTAAGACTGACTTTTTGTATCCTAGTAGTGCTTCTGCTTGTGGAGTGAAAAGCCAGATTATAGTGCACATTCATGGCAAAAGCTGCTTTGGTTGTAAGAGTTTAATAATTCCATTGATTCTGGATTTACAGTCCTGTTCTACATTTAGGGACATCAAAAAATGCATATTTGTTTGTTCAGCTCTGCATTTTCAGATCTGACTGTCATAGGTTCTCCTGGATCTCCGGTGGAGATCTTTGAAATCCCCTGCTACACAATGATGTAGCTGAACTGGGTTGAACTGGGTTGAGTGTCTGGACTTTGTAGGTGGTTTATGGCCTCTCTGAGAGGAGTGGTGGTGTGGTTTCCTTCTTTGATTCCCCTGGCAGTGGTGAGACCACTACTGAAGAAGCCCAGTTGAGATCTTATGGTTCCAGACAAGTGCAGGAGTGCAGGGAGGGACCATGGCTCAGTAGTAGAGCATCTGCCTTGTATGCAGGAACTCCCAGGTTCAGTCCCCGGCATCTCCAGGTACATTTAGGGTTGTCATTTTACCCTTACAACGCCCCATCAGACTATGCTTCAAAGCTGAATGAGGATTCAAACTTGGGTCTCTCTCCAGACCATGTCTAATATTTTTCAAAGATCTCATTGTAGAGTTGAATAAATGCAATACACTTTTATTTGTATAGCTAGGGTTCAGCTGCAATGCTTTGTTGAAAAGTTCAGGGTTTTTTTTCACACTGACTGCAAAAATTATGGTGATATGCATGAAAAAGTACACAGTGTAAATTGAAATTTGACAAGTGTAAATAATGACTATAGTTTTAATCTAAGTATACAAAGAACTGCTACAAAGTCTGAAACCAACTCAAACCAGCAATATTTATTTATACTGATGGCTATCTTATTAATGCAGGCACTTGAATGTTAAATTTCAGTGTTAGGATAGGACTTGTAACTCTAGACCAATATCCTTTTGAATTGGACAAAATTGCTGCTAAAACCTAGTTTTATTAAGCAACTATCAGTATGGGAATGTGTGTGTATGTATTTGAAGTGGAAGACAACTTATTCTTACTAATTGTGAATTGACCATTGTGAATTGACAGTTAAAGCTGCCTTGGATTCTGAAAGAAGGCAGTATGTGTGTGTATTTGTTTTTCAAAAAATATGGGGTTCAGAAACTCCATATTCTCCCTTTCATGGCACATTTTGGGTCCTACTATCATATGAAAAAGAGAGCCCTGCATTCCAAAGATCCATCTAGCTTATACTTGTTGCTTATATTTTTCTCAGATTCTGTTAATCAAGGCAGTTTTTATCCCATCTATTATTATAGAGCCATTCTCGAGTTAGTTTCACTGATTGATTATGCCCTCATTGACTTCTTTACAGCTTTCCCATAATTTGGGCAATGTTTTTATTTTTTAAAAAAGCCAATGTTTTCTATCAGTTATGACTGACTACATGGAAGCCAAACAATCCTGAGCCGTTGCAAATCAAAATTATCATATGCAGCCAGAAAGATTGAGATTTGGCAGGGGATTGTTAAACAGTTATGAGAAGAACATCTAATGGTTCTGGGTATACGGCTTGTGTTTAGATGGATGAATGAGTGATTGAAAATGCTTTCCAAAATGGGAGTAATTTGCAATATTCCCTGTGCTATTGACCTTTGTATCTTATGAACTGAGGTCAGGCTGAACTACCAGTATATGTTGTGGATTGAGCCTGCTGTAAATTTTAAAGATGGGCTTCCTGCCTCAGGGTGATATTGTGCAGCTTAATGAAATAATGATTGAATTATTGGGTGGCTTGCATGGAGGGGAAGATTTATATCTTTTAATAATGTATGTTATTTAAGACAGAAAATTAACACCACACAGCGAGTTCTAAAAACAAACAAACACGGTGCGTAATTGTAGCTAGAGAGAATCAACTGGTTATGAATAGTGCAGCGGTGATTGCTGAACATATTATTCAAATTGTGGCACTGAATCCACACTGACAAACACCCTGTTGTCCCCCAAAACACAGAGACAGAAAAGAAAATTCTATTGCCAGATTCGAGTTTCAAGGAATGGAAAGCCTGCCGTTGCACACATTGTCTCAAGAAATGTTCAGTATCAAGAGAGCCTGTCTTGCTTTTGTCCTGCTTTAAATAACAGCTTTTCTAGATTGGTTTGCTTTGTTTCACATAGACCAGTGGATTTCCCAGGCACACTCAACCCAATGACGACATGCGTTTGGAAGTTTATATCTTTATTGGCAAAGCTCTCAGTCACACCAGCTCCTAATGTGCAAGGGTTATATACACCACCCCCTGCTAATTAGCTGTCTAGGCAATCTTCCTTCACAGTCTTGTGCTTTGACAGTGGGAGCAACAGTGTGACCCTTTCAGTTTACTTAAACCCCATTGTCTGACATGGTGGTGCCTGCAAGCGCCCCACGACTCCCCCTGACTGGCAACTTCAGCTGCTCCCATGGCTTTAAGTCCCACCTTGTGCGTGGAGACAGTGGAGAGGAGGACGGGGGAGATTCTAAAGCCACAACTCTCTCTGGGAGCATCATTGCCTCTTCTGCCTCTGAGACTCGTTTCAACTCTTCTCCCACCTCCTTTCACCTGTCTCTGACTGACCGGTCTCTTCCCCTTGACTCTCCTCTTCCATCACTCCGACACCTGCCTCACGGGTGGCACAGAATCCCACAAATCACTGGCCCCTTCCCCTGAGTCACTTTCCTGCTCCCCTGCCTCTGCCCACACATTCCCCCACTCCTTGGACTCGTCTCTAACTTTGATGCCACCTGTGCCAGGGGTGGGAAGACTGGGGCCCTGCAGATTCCAACTGCCAGTATCCCCAGCCAGTATGGCCTATGGTCAGGGTTGATGGGTCAAAGATTCCCCTTCCCTGATTTATTTGATCCCTCAAAATCTGCATCTGTTTCTGTCAGGACCAGTTTACAGTTTCATTCCTACTTTCTCATCAAGGAAAATAAAGACCCCCTATCAATATGCATCTTGGAACGGGATTAAATATTGAGTTGTTCAACAAAACAAGTGAGAAGCTCCTGTAGCAATCCCCCCTGCTGCAAAAAGTCCATTCTGCACATGTTTTCTTGCAAGCTGCAAGGCACTGTTGCTAAGTGGCTATCATATATTTTCAGGCAATGACTTTACTAATTACCTTTTGGTTTCTAAATTTTGAGTTGCTAATTAGAGGAGGCGGTGGCACCAGCCTGGAAGCCTGGGCACAGGTTCAAGGTTTAGATTATTGTTTGACACATCAAGCCATCCCATTAGCAGCTGTCAGCATCAACACGATCGGGTGATTATTTGTTGCAACACAAGTTGTGTATTTGGAGCTGACAGGAAGGAGGACATTTAAGGTCAACCTGGTCCTTGTATCTAGCCTGCAAATTGTGGTGCACCATGACATTCATAGGACATACCTTGTGCAATTCTAATAATAATAGTAATATATTTGGAGAAATTAGCACTAAAATGCTTTTGAATGATCATGAGGACTTTTTTAAATAAACAAATTGCAAAGTGATGTAGAGAGCTGAACTTAAGTTTTGAAAAACTGGGAACTGAAATTGACAGATTCTTCCATCCCTCATTTCTAATAGCATGGAAATACCAGGTCCACCTGGCTCTTTCGAATGAGAGAAAGCAAGCTCTAAATACAGGCTGCAACCTTTTAACCCAGAGGTTCCGTTCCTGCCCCCTATCTTTGGAGTATGTGTAAGCCTACCTCTCCCTGCTATGTTCCTGTTCCCCCCCATCTTCCGCCTGTCCCACCCCATTCCACTCCACATTCTGCCCTATTCCAGATCCAAAAGGACCTGTGCATCAACAGTCACACGTCATTTGGACGCGTGCAAAATGTTTGCCACCTGTAGTGCAATTTCAAGTGGCCTCCACTCAGAGGCTATTTGTATGAAGCTACCTTGAAGACCTGCCCTTGGCCATACATTTATTTTTATAGGCATGTCTACACGGTCAAGGACATAGCATGTGTCGGGAGGAGTTTACGCTCCCTCTTGCTTATGTGTGGCTGACCTTTTTTATGTGTAAGTTGAGACGTGAATAACTGGCCTCAAATTGCACAGTGAATCATACTACTTATGATTTCCTGCCACTTTCTGTTTGGTCACTTTTGTGTATTCCTACAGAACCTCCCTGCTTCTTGTATAACAACGGCAACCTAACATTATGTTAGATTACTGCAAACCTAATTTATTTCCTGTCATTTCTTATCCATCTTCAAAGGTTTAACATCTCATTCTCATCACATTCAATGCAGAAAACCTATATCTGTCTGTAATGCAATTATGGTTGTGTTATCACTCCCCACAGTAAATGTCACTAGGAATCTTCTTCTGCTCTGTGTACGATTTCATTTCTTCCTTGATTGGCATTCTGCAGTAGTGTATGTGTCAGGAATCTCTACATTCATTTCTGTATGGCTGGGTGCATTTTCCTTGCACTCCACCCACTTAGTAAGAAAATTAAATAGCAGCCAAGTTGTTAATTGCACAGTAATTGGGATGTAAACCTCTTTGGCTAAAGCCTTAGGTGGGATTAAATGGGAAATTATTATCTTGCACTGGATGTGATATAAATGACACGTTTACTGCACCAATAAGTCAGAGCTATCCCCAAACATACTTACCCTGATCTTGGCATCTGCAACGGAAGCATACCACCTTCCATTGAAACTATGTGTCCAGTTCTAATGGCAAGCAATTATCTGCATGAAACCATTAATGTCATGGAGGAGATATGCAAAAGAGTATGCATTCATTTTGGAGTTAATACAAACATCATTTTATTTGCATGTTGTCTTTCCATAGTTTAAACCATGCTTAAGGAGGCTTGCAACATGTAAAAATACCACTTTTTCTTTCTGCTCAAATTCTGAGCTCAAGACATTTTGCTGCCTGAGGCAGAACCACAAATCCCTGCCCTCCAGCCCAAATCAACAGCATTGTACAAAGAATGACCAAATTATTTTGGTACCTGAGGCAGAAAATCCCACAAGTGTCCTTCCCTGGGAGTAAAAGCAGCACCATAATAAATTAAACAATTTAACAGGTTGCTCGCTGTCTCTTTCATGGCACCCAAAATGTCATGCCTAAGGTAATGTCTACCTCTGTCTAATGATAGGGTCATCTCTGTCCAAGGAACTCATGCTTTTCCATTGTTTCAATCTCTTTTTGTTAGACTGAGGTTTAGCTAGTTTGAGGACTCTTGAAGGCCTGAAGGTGGCATAGAGAACTTTTCTGCATGGTGCAGTATCATCCTTTGGTCGGGGAAGTTATAAACTGCGTTTTCTCTCTTTGCTGAATTTTCATGGCAGATAACATAAAGCTAAACATTGACATTTTGAACTCTCTTATTTGAGTTCCTCCAGGCATTACATTGCAATTATACAACTGTAAAGGCTTAATGGATATTTGCAAAAGCAATGTCGTGCTGGCTGCATACCCAGTAACCAAAACAACTTATATGTGCCGGAGGCACATACAAGGACTATTCTTGAGAGGAGAAAGGCATTAGTCAAGGGGTTGTAAAGATGGAGGCTTTACCTAATGTAAAAAATGAAGTCTCAGGTCCATCTCCTTGTGAGCTTGAAGTTGAGGGTGCAGGCTTGACATTTCCAAAACATTGTAAAATATTTAGAAACACAGAACAAATGGCAAGGGGGACTAGCTGAACACATATCTTGCCTTAGACATTTTTGTGACTGAACTAACGTTGGCTACAACCCTCCATATTCCTCTTGTGTCCATTTTTTAAACACCTTCAGCTAGAACAGTCCATGGCTGAAAAGGGCTTAAATTTCAGTAGAAAGACTGGACTAATTTTGTGGACATGTCCAAAGAATGCTATCAAGGGTCCTGTACTTGTCTGCACTTGTACAGTACTTATAAATTGAGACTGAGACCATTAGAGTCCATGAAGGAGCTGTGCATTAATTCAGAATAATTAGTATTCAGTACTTTCTAGATTTAAATACAGTAGTTGGTTTCAGAGCTTTGTCTGGAGAACAGAGTAGAAAGCCTAAATTAACTCTCTTGCTAAATTATCCATCCAAAGTCATAAAAGGAAGTCTGTTTTCCCAATATGAAGTTATACTGTATCATTAATCATTCAGCATTAAAACAAATCATGCAGAGGGTGAAAAATAAAATTCCTCATGCTGGGCTCTAATGGAGGAGGAGGAGGAGTACTTAAAAGCAATTTCCCTTATATTTTCCCTTATTTTAAATTTACGCACTTTGCCTAAGCAACGATAGATCACATTGACTAGAACAAATTTATGAATTTACAAGTACATAAATCCAAACTAAAAAAAAATAAAAAATGCTTCCCTTACCAGTTCTCATTATGTCATTGCCTGGCTTTTAAATATATGGATTTTTGTTTCTTGCATGCATGGAATATTTTGAGGAGCATGTCAGTTATAGCCCAGTTATTGATTTATACTTATCCAACACCATCAGGATAGGGGACTGCGATAGGAATGGAGGGGACCCCATCCGTAATCCCTTGCGTTGCATGGTATGAGTTGTGCGAGATGTAGGGATGTTGTAAAATTCTGATGGAAACGGGAGCAGAAATTGCCAACGCTCACTTAGTCATCCCATGAATGGAGAGAGTGAAGCCACTGTGCTGTATCCATATATGCCCCTCTGCTTTTGCTTCCATAAGTGGTAAGGATGGACGCATTTTCCCCCAGATGGTCTCTTTTCTTTGAATCCCCCCCCCCCCCAGATGGTTGGGCACCCTTTGGAAGAGCATGGGCGAGTTTTCCCACACCTAGAAGGATCAAAGAACCTTCATTCAGCAGAGGAGCACAATTGAATACAAGCCAATTGTCTCCAGGGAAGAGTTAGCAAAAGTTAGCAGTGCCATTAATGCAACCCTTCCCAGACTGATGCACTCCAGATGTTTTGGGCACCTTCCCAACTTCCATCAGCCCCAGCCAACTTGGCTGATTGTCTGGAATGATGTAAGTTGTAGCCTCAAACATCTGGGCAGCACCGAACTGAAGGAGGTTGTATTCATGCCATTTTGCAGTAGATCTGAAACAATAATGCTATGTGAGGTGGATTCAGGGGCGGTTTTAGAGTGCAGCAACGATGATGTAGAATGGAGTATGAGAGGCGGTGGGAGGCACATGCCAAAATTTAGCTTTGCACAGGGCACCACTGAAATTTGACAGCTCAAAGTCTGCCACAGGTGGGTTTTATCATGTTCTCAGGAATATCCTCTGGGTTTCCAGGACAATGCTAGCAGAGCACAGAGGAGGAGATTTTGCAAAATGTTTAGGAAGGTTGCTGTAGTATTGTTTGTGTTTTTTTGCAGAGAGCAAACCTGAGAGAGAAATTGCAGCTTTTTGAAGAGTATGACAGATGCTGAGACCTCTCAGCTGAATTACCAGTGATTACAAGGTGAAGGAAGGGAATAAAAAAGGCATTTTACTTTGTTTGTCTCTAATGCACACATTTCAGCATCGAATAGTTTTATCTTCCCATTCCTGCCTGGTGATAAACATTTAAGATCCACTCAACAGAAAATACATTGAAAAGTTTTCTGTTTTTTACGCAGGGAGTAACCCTTGAGCTGTTGAAAGTTAGAGAAGGGTGGTGGGTTCCCCCTCTTCGCAAAACTATGGGTCTTAAAGCATCTGAAGATAGTGTATCATTCCTGCTATTGTTTGATTTGTATTGCTTGCATAATTAAAAGTGTGAAATAGCTTCACAGCAAAGGAACTGTGCATGTTTAGAAACCGTGATAGCTGGGCGGGGGGGATCAGAGTTGCTCTTCCCTCCTTTGCTCTAATGAAACGTTTGTGTTTTATTAATTGCAATGAGATCATTAATTTCTGTGTGTCTGAGGCTAGTGTGTTCTGAATGTTTACAGCAGTTTTTGCCCAAAGCTCCTCATGGGACTGCTGCATTGCATTGTTTGACATGAAAAAAAATCTGTAAATATATAAATGTTTGATATTGCTCTGCTGGGAAATGGGGGCGGAATTAGTTTTCAGAGAAAGCAGATCAACTTTCGTCCAACAACAACAGCAACCAAAAGAAAGAACCGTAAGCTTACATTAACAGCCACAATTAAGCACTTTTAAATCCCTTTCATAATTTCATAATTTCTAATAAGTCACTGAACCTAATTTGATGGAACCTTTGGCACCCCAGATGTTCCTGAACTGCAGCAAACAGGATATACCAAGAGCTCTGGCCAAAAGTTTCAATATAAGGAATAATGCCTACTCGAGAGTAGAGGAGAAAAACGTGTATATTCTGCTAAGAATACCAGTGTTAAACTAATAGTAAATTTAAACACGACGTATAAGTGCGATAGTTTTAAAATAAACACAACGTTTAAGTACAGAAATAGTGTAGTTTCAAATATGAAATGATATAGTATAAAGGTACATAAAATACCAGTACACAACAATAGTTTTATACAAGTCTCAATGGCAGTCAAAAAGAGTCCATATTATATAAGTCAGAATGAAGAATCAAATAGGGCCAAAAAGAAGTATCCGTGGTATGAATCCGATGTACGACTCAGTAGTGGTGACCAGGACAGGGCCCTGTTTCGGAGTAAATGCCTTCTTCAGCTGGTAATATCAAATAACATGTCAAAATAAATCAAGGTTCTCCAATATCATAAATCATAAATATATTGAAGTACATACATTCTAAAGTGTATTAACACATATTTGGTTCCATACCTCAGTTTTTTAAGGAATATAAATCTGTTGGAAGTTTGTATCATTCAATTCTTTTGTGTTTCTTTTTCCAACATGCGTCTAGAAATGAGAATTTACAAGAGTTATTATCCCAGTCAAATTGTTTGTAAGAAACGGACATCAATTGAGTGTTTTCTCACCTCAGTTGAATGAATCCAAATTTTCTTGCGTTTCTCTGTGCGTTTTCTATTAGGGAGTGAGATAATTGTCTTATATGTGTGTCTGTGGGGGAGGAGGATAGGCTCTCCCTTCTTAAAGGTGTAAACCAAGAAGAGATATAAAGTCCAAGGTAATCTATAGTGGTTTTTTAAAGAAACGAATTATAGTCTTGATGTTCATTTAAGCCCTTGGGGGACATTGTTTCAAATAAATGAATATATCGTGCTTCCTGTTGTAACAATAGTCTATCAATGTTTCTCCTGGTATATAAATCTACTTTTGGTTTCCAGATAATGAAAAAGACAAAATCATCCTCCGTATGTTTTTGCTGTATGTAATGTTCCACCAGTGGGGCTTCTAGCACTCTGTTGCGGATCTGTGATCGATGTTCGTTTATGCGTAGTTTAATTGATCTGGTGCTTTTGCCTATATATATCTTATGGCATGGGCACATCCATGCATACACGCTATTCTTCGTGTTACAGTTACTAAAATGTTCAATCTGAAACTTAAAGCCGGTCTGTATGTTAACATACTCCTTTACTTGTAGTGCGTATTTGCATACATTGCAACTACCACATTTGTAGTGACCTTTAGTTGATGCTTCCGGGTATGTAAGTTGGTCCGATTTCACCAAATAATTCCTCAGTGATTTGGGTTTTTTTAGACCAATTACAGGTGGTTTTTGACATCCTGGGATGTTGGATAACAGATGCCAATGTTTATATATGAGTTTCTTAATGCTAGAAGTATATGGTGTGAATTGCAGTGATGTGTAGATACGATCTTCTCTGGGTTTATCCGGGGTTTTTATGGCAAGAAGGTCTTTCCTGTTTTTCACTTCCGCTCTATCTTGAGCTGCAGCAAGAGTCCGTGATGTGTATCCTCGTTGTAATAATGACTGTGTGAGTTGATAGGCCGCTATTTCATAGTCATGTTGGAACGATGCATTTCTTTTTAGTCTTAAATACTGTCCATACGGTAAGTTGTTCAATAAATGTGGAGCGTGAAAAGATGAAGCGTGTAGTAATGAATTTCGATCGGTCGGTTTGTTGTATGGGCGGATCTTAAGTTGTTGAGAGTGATCTTTAAAGACTGTGACATCCAGAAAATTAACTGATGTGTCATGAATGGTCCCAGACAGTCGTATATTTGGATCTTGATCATTGATCCATTGGAGGAATTGTATTGCTGAGTCTTGATCCTGTATGACGAAGAATAAATCATCTATAAACCGATAGTACTTGATTATTTTAGATCTGAAAGGATTGTTTTCATGAAGGATGAAAGTGTTTTCAAAGTGTATCATATAAATATTCGCAATAGAAGGGGCACAGGAAGAGCCCATCGCTACGCCTTTGGTTTGCAGATAAAACTGTTTTAAGTAACGAAAAAAGTTATAGTCCAAAATGATTTCCAGGATGTCGAGCAAAAAATGTGTTGGAGGTTCTCTTGTGGGTCTGGAATCCAAAAGTGTTTCTATAATCGTCCTGACTTCAGGTAACAGGAGATTTGTATACAGAGACTCGACGTCCAGGGTGACAAGGGAAGCCTCCTTTGGTATAATAGTGTTCTCGATGTGTCCAATAAATGTTTTCGTATCCAAAATATAAGACGGAGTGTCAATGGCGAATGGGTGCAAATAATATTCCATATACTGACAAAGGGGTTCCAAGAGAGAGTCATTACCTGAGACAATCGGTCTGCCTGGTGGAGCACTGAGTGATTTATGAATTTTTGGAAGTATGTAAAATACTGGGGTACGTGGATATTTATTGAATAAAAATTCAGTGGTCTTTTTGTCGAGGTATCCAAAAGATATGCCTTCCGATAAGGTAGTCCTGATTATTCTGGATACATCGTTGGTAGGGTCCTTGGGCAATGGTTTATAAAAATTGCTATTTTGCAATTGTCTATTTACCTCTGCGGTATAGTCCTGGGTATTCATAATAACTATGGCTCCGCCCTTATCTGCTGGTTTTATCACAATATTTTCATCCGATTGAAGGTTGGCAATGATTTCTCTATCTTTTGCGTTGAAATTCCTTTTATGTGGAGGTGGTCTTCTCTTTTCTATTTTATTAATGTCTTCTAGTAGAACCTGATAGAATGCATTCAGGCGGGCATTATCCACGTGCGGGTTAAATGATGAGTGAACACGGAATTGAGATGGTGTAGTTTGAAAATTGCCAAAGTGGCACCTTAGTTTAACAAGACGTACAAGTTTGAAAATGTCCACCCTTGTCTGGAACGCATTATATTTAGGTGTGGGAACAAATCCCAGCCCAAGATTTAAAATTCTCTCTTCTTCATGGGTTAGAGAACGCTTGGATAAATTCACAACTAAAGACGCCGTTGTTGATTGCGGCGCTTGGGAAAACCCTGTTGTTTGGAATGATCAGTGGTATGTGGACGTAAATCATATTGTCTGAATTGTCTGGGTTGTCTTGGCTGGCGATGTGGAATTTGTTCCTGTGAATCGCTCTGTTCGGAAGACTCTGCACTGCTGGACGAAAATTCGGTTGTTGATCTAGGTCGAGTACTAGTGTTTGTGGATTTCTGCATCCATGGGAAAACGTAATCTGATTCGTAATCCCTACGATCGCGTTCAAACTTCCTTAGTTTCTCAATTTTTATATTGAACTGCAGCACCCATCATTCCTGGCCTTACAACACCCACTCATGAGCAAGAAGTTTCTGTCTGCTTGTCCACCTGCCTCTTCTACCGGCCGGCCTGCCTACCCATCTGCCTCTCCCCAGCTACCTCTCCTGGCTCAGATGTA
Source organism: Podarcis cretensis (assembly GCF_951804945.1). Taxonomy (NCBI): domain Eukaryota; kingdom Metazoa; phylum Chordata; class Lepidosauria; order Squamata; family Lacertidae; genus Podarcis; species Podarcis cretensis. Next base: position 26,509,966 of record NC_137181.1, read on the forward strand.
CTTGGAAATGGCTCTGAAAGCCAGGAAGCAAGCCAGGAAAAGAGGGCAGTGCCTGGCTGGGGGCAAGGTGGCTGTCTAAGCGAGGAAGGAAGGAAGGGAGGGAGGGAGGGAGGGAGGGAGGAAGGCACCAATTTGTTAAAAAATATGGGGGGCAGCCCCACTAAGTATTTTATGGGGGTCCTGAAGGGACCAAGACCCCATAGAGTTGGCATCTACACCAGGATAATTACAACCCAGGATATAATTGTGATTTGCAGTCCTGCTTTGTAGGAAGCACTTGAACAATTGTTTCCCAGTTTGGACATCATGACAACAGGTGATTTAGCAGAAGTGTGCAAAGGGAGAAGGGAAGGGGACGAGGGCGGGGTGCGTAGGTGCAACGTTGATCAAACAAACCAGTATTCATTGGACTGGGAATGCGACATCATTATACATGCACACAAATTTTGGATCCTTTCCCTTTTTCTTGCCAGTTAAAAAGATATTCTGCCATGGTGGGGTGTCAGCTCTAATAATTTATGATGGGAGCACCGTGTACACAAGAGCCTAAGGAGCGATTAAAGAATTATGAACCGTATTGATTTTTGTTTCCTTACACCTTAGAAATAAAGCCTATTAAAATTAAATCAACTACATTTATGATGGCTGTTAAATGCTGTTGGCAAGGAGAAATGTGTACCTGAAATCATTTTGTCTTAATAAAATCAGGCTTGCGATAAAGAATAAGAATCAATGTGTGGAAGGAAGTTCATTTCGTTGAAACAGGATTGGTTGGTTGATAGCAAGCAGATATTATTATTATTATTATTAGTCTGTGCTGCCCTTGCCAGCTTAGATTGATAGTTGTCAAAGTGAAGGGGGTCACCTGAGTGCTGCACTACATACTTGGATCTCAGTTTACTACTGGCATTCGAAAAGATTGCATGAGGTGGTACAGAAAAGGAAGCGTTAGTTTATAATACTGCATTCACGGACATTGAAGCCGTAAGTGGGGCTTGCCACATGAGCTAGCTGACTTCCATGGGAGAGTAAATCATTGAGCCTTGAAAATACTCTACTTGGATTGCTACTATAATTTAGGGATGGCTGACATAGTGCCTTGCAGATGTTGCTGGACTACAGTTCCCATCATCCCTGACCACTGGCCATGGTCTCAGGGGCTGATGGGAGTGGGAGTCCAGCAACGTCTGCAAGGCACTATGTCGGCCATGTCTGTCATAATTTATATATTAATTTTATGTCATTCAGAGAACTGGCTTGTGCTCCTAGGTGAGACCTGTTGGTAAAACCTGTCTCCACAGATGAGAGGCAGGAAAGACACCTTGGGGGACAGAAGGAGGTGGCTTGTTTAGTGATTTTTATTATTATTATTTTTGCGCTATGGGGTTTGATTGACATTTTTGGAATATATGTAGTATGACTGATGCATATTTTGTTCTACTATATATACTTCTTTGATTCATTCAAAATGGAATGAGACCTTGGAACCATAGATCTGTGATGATGATGTTGACCCTCTATGTGGCAGCTGTGAAAAATGATGAAATCAATGCTAGGGAGAGTTATTGTTTGTTATTATTGTATTTATTTTTGTGTTTTTATATTGTAAACTGTGCTGTGTTCCTCAGATGGAGAGTGGTACAAAAATGTAATAAATGAGAAGGAGGGGGGGGGGGAGGAAATGAAAATTTATTTCTACATTGCATTTATATACTGCCTTTCTGCCAAGGGACCCAAGACGGTTTTTGAAGTACTTAGGCAAATGTAAGATGGAGGACAGGCCTGTGTGACTGGAGCAGGCCCTGGTGCTGTCAGGCCTGGTGTCGTCTGTGCCTGCCTCTCACACTTTTTTCCTCACAAGGCGGATGGTGTCTGTTGGCCCTGTGATGGGGAGGGGGCAGTCCAAATGGAGCAGGCCCTACGAAGCACATAATGCTGTTATAGAAAGCCATAGTCCAACCGCACTTGGGAAACTGTGTACAGTTCTGGCTGTTTTGCTTCAAAAAAGGATATGGTAAAGTCAGAAAAGATTAAGAAAAGGGGAAGCAAAATGATCAAGTGGCTGGAGCCAGTCTCCTACATGAGGAAAAGTTTGAACATTTAATGTTTAATTTTGAGAACAGGCATGTTAGAAGAGACATTTTAAAAGTGCATAAAGCCACTCCAGCCTTTAACATGGAAGCAAATTATGCAAAGCAGTGAACCGGAGTATATGAATTTTACATTTATGGAACAGGCTAATTAATTTGCACACATTCACACATCCAGACAAGCAAGATGCATGATCAAGGACAAGACCTGGATGAGGAAGAATCTGGTGCCACAAAACAGTCTGTAAACTGCAACCAAACAGTCTGGCTTTGTTCCCTGTTTGAGAAGTGTATTTTGGACGCATGATACCTAGCTGTGGTGTGGAATGCATTTTAAAAATCTTAACAGGGATCTTCATGCATATTTGTACTCTATATTGATAACAGTGTCCTCTTGTTCTGTCCATTTTTAAAAAGTGTATGTCTCAATCAGCTGGTTTGCTTGGCATATCAGCAAACTTGTATGGTAAAACAATGAAGTCATCAAGACTTCTAATCTAAGCACCTAAAAGAGGGAAAGACAACAGAACTTATAATATAACTATGCCATCTAGTGGTATTAAAACAAAGCAGTCGGGCAGGCGGGGAGACCTTATGCCTCAACTCTAAGGAAATAATTGAAAGAGAACAAAATCCTTAAATATCCTGGGTCACAGTTGATAATGATACAAAGAATATAAATGGGCTATTTATTATTGTTTAACCCCTGATTAAAGAATTAAATATTTAAGACAGCTGCAAGCATATACATATCTGTGCAGGGTGGTGGTGAAGAAACCACACCCCAATATTGAGATTTAATATTCTGTCTTCATCATCTTCATCTAGCTGGTCCTCAACAGGGTCCTTGAGTTGCAAAGATCAGTTATCCTGTTGGTCACAGCACCTGTTCCGTTTTCAGTCCATGGCCAGGTGGTGACAGACTTTTTTTTACAGTGCGACCTGGGTGGGAGATTATTGGAATTCACTATGCTTTTTCTTTTTTTTTTACGTCCTGTTAATCACTTTGATATGTCTCTTGTAAAATTTGTATGACTTATGGGGCAAACTCTGTCTAAAACCCTGATTTGCAATACACAGGTTTCTGTTATGTCTTAAAATGCCACCTTTTCTGCAGGGGAGGGTGTATTGTTCCTGTAGCTACGTCCTGCAATACATCTTTGAGTATTTTCCTCTCCTAGCTTTTTCGCTATTGGCTCATCGCTTTCCCCACAGAATCACCCCCTTACTTCCATTTTGCTCAAGGTAATGTTCAGCCTCTCGCCATTTCTCAGCTTTCCTCCTATCCTGCCTGTTGGAGTTTGGTATACAGTGGTACCTTGGGTTAAGTACTTAATTCGTTCTGGAGGTCTGTTCTTAACCTGAAACTGTTCTTAACCTGAAGCACCACTTTAGCTAATGGGGCCTCCTGCTGCTGACGCGCTGCCAGAGCACAGTTTCTGTTCTCATCCTGAAGCAAAGTTCTTAGCCCGAGGTAATATTTCTGGGTCAGCGGAGTCTGTAACCTGAAGTGTATGTAACCTGAAGCGTATGTAACCTGAAGCGTATGTAACCCGAGGTACCACTGTATATATAGCAGTGGAGTGGAGAAATAGGTAGTCTGGTAAGACTACTGGTTAAAAGAATAAAGAAAATTAAGGCAAACAAAGCCATTCTGAACAGAAGCTTATATGTAGCCATCATGGAGTCAAGAAGTTAACAAATGGAAGATCTAACACTAACTTATCTGGAGACAAAGGAGGAAGGGAGGAAAACCTGAGGAACAACCTGCAGCTACTAAAGAAAAAAAAGAATAGGTTACCTTTTTGTCTATCACCCTCCCTACCACTGGTTCAGGTAAGTTATTGCAAGTGTTGCTGCTTTACTCCCCAAACTGCATTTATGCATTATCTATGTTTAAGGGCTTGCCGATCGTCAGGTCGGCGGTTCGAATCCCTGCGGCGGGGTGAGTTCCCGTCTTTCGGTCCCAGCTCCTGCCCACCTAGCAGTTCAAAAGCACCCTTAAGTGCAAGTATATAAATAGGTACCGCTTTATAGCGGGAAAGTAAACGGCGTTTCCGTGTGCTGCGCTGGTGCTGGCTCACCAGAGCAGCTTCGTCACGCTGGCCACGTGACCCGGAAGTGTCTGCAGACAGCGCTGGCCCCCGGCCTCTTAAGCAAGATGGGCGCGCAACCCTAGAGTCGGTTACAACTGGCCCGTACGGGCAGGGGTACCTTTACCTTTTATGTTTAAGATAGCATGTTCAGAGCCTATTAAGGAATGGGCTTTAAGGTCAGTGGTAGAGCATGTGTTTCGCAAAACTTACCTTTAGATAAATCTGGAGAAACCTTGGAGAGCTACTGCAAGTCAGTAGGTAAGATCAGCCTCCCCACAACCTGGTGCCCTCTAAATGTTATGGACTACAACTCCCATCAGCCCCACGCAGCATGGCCAGTGGGATTATGGGAGTTGTAGTTCAACATCTGGCATACACAGCAGGGAGAAGGCTGGAGTAGACAATACTGAACATAATGGACCAGTGGTCTCTCTCTGCTCCTGTTTTCTTGAACACAAACCCCACTGAACAAGGCAGGACTTCTAATACCTAGGATTGAAAAAGAAGGTAACCTCTCAAATAGTTTCCTTACCATTGGTAGGTCACTTACCTTGTTCCAGAATGCACATCTTAACTACCCATCAGGTTGCCGGGATCTAGGAAAACTTTTGAAAGTTCATGAAGAACTACAGTTTGATTTCGAAGAAAACTTGTTTTTGGATCATTAATAATCTGTGTACTGCAAGACATTTTTAAGGGAACAGTGATGCCTTGGGGGCTTTAAGCTCATGGAAAAGGGACGCGTGGAAACCAAAGCAGCATAGAGAGAAAACAATCTATGGAAAATATAGGTCAATATAGGAAAAAAATTTCAGTCAACTGGGAAATAGCATAGAGTTTTGTCCCATCTGATGCAGGATTCGATGGCACAGCTTAAAAGGTTTGCTTTGATTGTGGCAGATCCCAGTGCAGTTACATGACTCTTGCTATTTATTCAGGAGTTTATAAAATGTAGTCTTTCTTCATGTTCAGAAATCCCACACTTCTGTGGAAATGCAATAAAATAAGCCAAGCTTTCAAAAGTTAAGCTAGTTTACTGTAGACCTTGTGCGTCATTTGATCAGCATATTTTCAAAACAAAATTCTATGAGTAGAAACACTTCTATGACATCCAAAAATTAATTCTAAAATGCACATATTTTATCCTTTCATGTTTATGTTTAAATGGCATGCCAAATATAATTTAGGAGTATGTTTTTAAAATAAATGCATTAGTTGTGTCTGTTCCCTGGATCTTCTTACAATATTCAAAGGCTAACCAATAAGGAAGCCACAAAATATTATGGATCTTTTCAAATTAGCGGATTCCATGGTCAAAGGATATTAGGTTGCATTTCCAACCACTTTTTATTTTGTAAAGAGAGCCCTATAACGCTTCTGAAGAAAAAAATAATACTTGCCAAGTGCTTGAGATTCTGGCATTTTGAGATTTTGAAATGTGCTCAGTATTTTAAAGAAAACATAATAATAGTTATAGCTATCTATATCTTTATTTTGTTTTGTTTATTTATTTTAAAACATAATTTATATACTGCTTGATTGTTAAAAACAAACAAACAAACAAACCTAGCAGTTCACAACAATATAAAATAAAACATCAAAACTAGTTGATTAAAATGGGAATTAAAAGTATTCAAAAGACTATTAAAACCAACAGTAGATGAAAACATGTCAACATGTACTGTATATGTCCTGAAAGGCTTGCCTCAACTAAAATGTTTTAAGCAGTTGCTGAAAAAGGTATAGCAAAGGTTCCTGTCTGATGTCAACAGACTGGGAAGTCCAAAGTGTAGGTATTGCCACACTCAATTTCTTACAGGACTGGAAAGTGTATTATGTGGCACTTGTAATGGGTGTCAGTTCTGCAGATCACAGCTTTTGCACCCATCAAAGCTGGTTAAAGGCACTTCTAGCTACTGAGGGTACCTGGGTCTTCAGTGATGGAGCTGGTGTTGTGCTGTTTCAATGGACTTGCTTTATTGTACATTTCAATGGTGCATGTTTATTTTAATGTTCTTGTGAAATGGTTTTGTGCATTTTAATTAATTATACTTGTAAGCTGCTTAGAACCCATCTTGGCTATTATTAAGAGATACAATATTAATAACTGCAAGGCGACAAAGCCACGCTCATTTACCTGGAAATTAGCCCCATTTAACTGAATGAGACTTACTTATGAGTGAGACATGCGTGGACTTGCATTGACAGTGGCAATTAGGAATCTAAATGACACCCACTTCTTTGCCTGTGAAATGTGAGGAATGGGGGCCTTTTTTGCTTGGATGTTGGGGGGATGAATGAAATGGGGACTGTGAATCTTAGTTTCTCTGAGAAATGGACAAGAACCATAGTAATGGATGCTGTGCTTATTAAAATTACTTTGCCATTAGAAAGTCCATTAATGAAAAACAAATGTTGTCTCTGTTATTCTAAAGCAGCAATGCTGCAGCAAGCAAAGGCTCCAGCAGCTCAGTCAGCTGCTTGTGGCTGCAAAGCCAGACAGGATGTATGTGACTGTTGCCATGGAAACAAAGGGGCAGTCCATTCTCCTTATTGAGCACAGGATGTGAGCTCAGTGTGTGTCACATGACCTGTACAGGATGTACATGGGTGGAGTTTGGAGTTTCTCTCTGTTTGTTGAAGAGAGCGGACATCTTTTACTGTATGACTGCTACAGACAGGAATAAAACATGTAGATACATTTCTGTCTGTGTCTGATTCCCCTCCCTGGGGATATGCAGGGAGCAGGGAGGAGGAGAAGCAGTTGGTGTGTTTTTCTCACAGCCTGAGGAAAATCGCCGGAACGGACCTCGTGTGTTTTTCCTGCCGGGAGTCGCCGGAGGGAGGTCGAAAGAATTCAGCCAGTGCCTGGAGAGATAGGCACATACCTCTGACCGAGCCTGAATTCCAACAGTCTCCAGACCCGCACTAGTGCCACTGAGAACATGCGGAGCTGGAGTTGAGACTCTCTCTCCAGGCAGAATAGTGCTATACGAATCTGCTGTTTACAGTAACCTCTGCAGGAAGGTCATAGTGCGTAGGCTGGATCTCAGTCTCTTGATTTTTCAGACATCACCAGGTTTTCTCAATCAACAATTTATTTAAGGGGGAAGGGGAAGACTGACACGTTTGTACCATTATATTCAACTGAATAGATAACAGTCCAACAGCTTAGATTGGATTTATAAAGAACAGATTGCCTTTTATTTCCTTCTTTGTTGGAAGTTCAAACCAGCTATCTCAAACCAGGAGCCATCCAGATGTTCTCGATTCCAGTTTTCATCAGCATGGACAGTGGTTATGGGTGACAGTAGTTTGCAACATATTGAGGGTGCCAGGTTGGACAAGCTGGCTTAAATAATCATTGTCACACTTGTATCTTAAGTGGACATGCCTAGGCCTGTACTGTGAGTTCGACTGAGTTTAATGAGACACTCCTTGACTGCCTCCTAAGGCTGGATCCAAACCATTGTTTATTGACACAAACCAGATTTAGGCTGCAATCCTGTATCCACTCACTTGGGAGTAAAGTCCATTGAACTCTGTGGGACTTAATTTTGAGTAGACGACATGCAGAGGGCTTCAGTGTTAGGAAAGGGTTGTCACCCTTCCCCCATCAGAAGCAAAAAATAAAAATAGCCCATCTAAGGAGAAATCCATCCAGTATAGCTTTGCTTTTCACATTACAAGGCTTCAGGAGAGAGTTGTGATGCTGCTGTTAAATAAATACAACATAGAACTCTGCCAGGAAAATTGGAAGCCTGTAATTTATATACTGTCAACATCTATATTGTAATTGGGAAACAGGGATAAAACGCTATGTTGACCATTTCGGAAATGTCAAACAGTATCTTTTTAAGACTTGTGGAGTGTTTGTGTTGTTGATGTTAAGGAGAACTGGATGAGATATCAAATATTGTGAAATGCCATTATTACGGCTCCATTCCAAGGGGCATTCTTGGTAAACATAAAACGGCTGCCCCATGGAGAGATGTGTCAATGGGTTGCTCCTTCTTGTTGCCTGGACTGGTGGCAAAGTTTCCTTTTTTTCTGCAAAAGCAAGATTGCAACTATTGAGTGCATCATCTATTTCATCATAAGCCCACTTTGCCCTTCAGAGCACTGCAATTCTGGCATTTGAGGCTGGTCCATTTGGACAGATGCCCCACCAACCCCAGTCTGCTCTCAGCTAGCCCCCACCTGCCTGCCTGCTTACAAACAGTCCATGGGGATGGCACAGCCTGCCAGATTTCTCCTCCTTAGACTCAATGTTGCCCCTGTAGAAGCCAGCAGGGAGGAGGAGGAGGACAAAATTGGAAGTAGATGGCTTTGCCTGTCATTGGCTCTTTCTCCACTTACTCTTTGGGACTGGTAGGTGGAAGGCAGGCAGCCAAATGGCACCAGCCACCATTAAAATTTTCCCAACCCATGAAGATCACAAAATCTTCAGGGTCTGTTTTTGACCCTCCCTCTGAGAGCGTTGTACATTGCTGGGCTGACTACCTTTGGCTCAACGCTTGTATGAATCTGCTTCGGAACAGCTGTCCTCAGCCAGGCGCCCTCCAGCTGTTGCTGTTTTTATATAACTCTCATCAACCCCAAGCAGTACAAAGACCCAAACTTCTGTCTGATACCAGACTGTAGAAAGCTGTTTCAGAATCATGGATCGATCTTCGCAGGGAAACTCAGCTTGATGGTGCAACTTCTAAGCTTCCTAAATTGTTCTTTGGATCTATAACTATTGATTAGTAATTTACAGGAAACATTTACTAATCATTTATTCACCATTTAGAGCTGCTTTACATTTACAAATGACACTTTGCAGCCTGATCGTAAGGTTCAACTTCAGCTGCAGCAGTTCAGAGGGAGGTTTCTGCTGCTGCGTTGACACGTCCCCTGAAAATAGCTCTGACCCTCTTGCAGGCTTCCCAAAGGCAGAGAGAACTATGAGAACAGGATGCTGGGTTTGGTGAGCCTTTGACCTGATCCAGCTGGGCCCTTATTGTGTTGTATAGGAAGTCTACTACTCTGAATTCTACAATTCTACTTCTTTTCCATGCTTTAACTTTGGCTTTAACTTTCTCCCACTATAGAAACCTTTGCCAGCCTGATGTCCTCTGGATGTTTTTGACTTATATCCCATCAGCCTCAGCCAGCATGGGAACTTTAGTCCATAGCATCCAGAGGAGCACCAAATTGGAAATGGCTCCACTGTAGCATGACAGAAATACAGAGAACCAACCTCCAAGAGCAATGGAATATGGGAATGGCAAGCAGCCAAGGTTCCTTTAGGTCAGGTGTGGGGAACCTTTATGCTGAAGTACAACCCCTATCATCTCCTGCACTTTTTTATTTCCTCCTTCAGCTCCATGCTTTTCTCAAGAGATGAAGAGGCAACCACCCTCACCGTTATGCTCCGTTATGAAGGGAGCAGCAGGAAGGGAGCAGTGGGACATCCTCAAAGACACAGCTGCACCCCAGGTTGGTGACTCCAGTCACAGACCATCAGCCAGCATATGAAACAAGATGGTAGGTGTGAGAGCAGCAATTTTTAAAAATAATATATTGTGTATGAAAATACCCTTTGTGCCAAGGAATATGGTTTTGGAATCAATCACCATTCTTCTAGAAGGCCTTTGATGTTTACCGTATTGTGAGGTTCCTTCTGTTATGTAAAATTTGTATACCAAATGTGAACTGGCTCTTTCCAGCTAGGTCTTCCCACTGTGCAAACGTATTGTTGTGCTGCATTCACTGTCCACCTCGCTGCTGTTGAAATTAACTCTTTGAACTTAGAGGCTTTAATTTCTCCAACTAATTAACTTCTGCCCACGTGGCCCCTAGAGACAAAGTATGCCATAATTGACTCAGCCCAAATCTATGGGCTTTAATTGGACCTTCGATATTGTGGGATGAGACATGGGCATGAATAAGAATCAATGTGATTGTGATGTCGTTATTCACAAATAACTAGGTATCTTCTGTGATAAAGAAGCAAATCCATTCTTGCTAGGTGGGATTCATTTCCATTTTAACTGACTGGAGTACATGTGACTTCTCACACAAATTTTGTGTTTTCATTCAGAAGTGCAAATATTTTTTTTAAAAAAAACATGCCATGTCAGTTGTGAAAGGTTCATGCATGCATTCTTCACTACCTGATCAATTTAAAAGATCCACAAGAAATGGGAAAAGATCAGGCATTCAAGATGCAAAACATCCCCCTGCCCCAAATACTGCTAGCTGCCATTCCTCAGCCTCATGTATCAATGCTTCCAGTAGGCAAGGTCAGTTGTTGAAGATTTGAACTGTTGGAGAGATCTTTGGAATGCTCAAGCCCTCTTTTGGTATGTTGAGGATGCATGCTGTGATGGTGTGGTGGGCGGGCTAGAAGGATGAGTTCACTGGCTCCAATCCCTCTCACTGTCATTCTCAGCACAAATTAGAAAGTGGTCTTCTGAAGCAGGGAGCTTTTCCATGCTTGTGGAGGCAGCCTGTGCATTTTAGAATCCTGGAAAGTCAAGGTCCTAAAGCACTTGGGAGGCTGCCCACTTTAAAAAGTGGTCCCGTCTCCTCTTTCCATAGTTCTTGCAGTTGTCCTGCAAGGAAGGGCTGTAGCTCAGTGGTAGAGTATCTGTGTTGCTTATAAAAGGCCCCCAGATTCAACTCCTTGCATCTCTTGGTAGGGCTGGGATAGATCAGAGACCCACTTCCTGTGTTCCTTCATCTTGTGGAGAATGGTGAGAATGATGACTGTGGTGGGTAGCTCAGTGCTGCATCCCTTCGTTGTTTCATTGCTGTCAATGGCATCAAGAATGCCTGAAGAGGTCTTCAGACTTAGAAGTTCAATTCAAAGAATGTTTCATGTGTTTGAGCCCATAATTTGCAATATGATTTCCATGCAATCTTGAGGCAAGCTGCCTCAAGAAAAGTTACCCATTTGCCGACACCTATGGATGTTACCCATGTGAATAGAAACAAGGCATATTATGAGTGGGTTTAGAAAGAAGGAAGCAGGTGCTGAGGATGAGTTGTGAGCTGCAACGTTCCTGAAAATACAAATCAGAAGGAAATACAAATCAGAATCTAGATTCATGATTATTTTCATCCACCGCCCCGCCAAATGAGACTTTGAAATGAGAAAATGTTGATATATTGTCTTATTTCTATAGTTCTCACAAAATGAATTGCCACTATCAAATGGTTTGAGTCTACTCTTGTAATCCGTTTCGAAGAAAAATGACAGATCAGCACTAAAACAAACAACAACACACCCCTGCAAACTCCCAACACAGTGTAGTGGAATGAATTAATTGAATACCAACATGCTATGAATAGCCGGTACTGTTTTCTGACACCGCTAAACATATTTCAAGTATGTTTTCTTTCCATTGCATTAGCAATTAGGAAGTGTTTGCCTAGCACATGCACATTCGGCTTGCCTAATAATTTATTCGGCTGAGTTTGATAAATGGCTGATCAGATCACTTGCATTGTTTATCGTGGCAGTACAGAAGTAGGATAGTGCCCTGGGTTAATTCGCAACAGCCAGGCACATTGATTCTGACAATGACTGCAAGCAAGCAAATGCTTTAGGCTGGTCAGCATTAGCATGTGTGCCCAGCATTTCTCTGAATATTCATTGTTAAATGAATTTACATTAATCCTATCAAAGCTTAAAGAAGGCCATGAGACTGGGCAAGAAAAATCCAAAGATAACATGTGAAAAGGACTCGGTGAAAATTTATTGACATTGCACAGGCATTGATATTCTGTATATTAACCTGTCCCATTTAGTAATTTATTCTGCTTGTGCCTGTGTGTCCCCAGCACTTAGATTAGGGCATATCCAACTGGCTGTAATTTAGGAGATCTTCAACACCAGATTTGGGTAGGATGTCCAGACCCTGTTCCACCCATGCAGCATCCTATAAAGGCCATGTGAAATAAATACTTCGTTTGTAGGGATAGAGGAGAATTTTGAGTCAGAATTTTGAGTCACCTGAATTGGTCCCACCTCCCCACAGAGGGGAAGGGTTGCAGAGAAGTCCAGTTGCGCCAGGAAGTGATCTGACCATAGTACTTCTTTTGTTTCGCTTTTAGTTAGTGTTAGATCAACAACATCCATAGAAGTAAACACCAAGTCCAAGGCATGTCCGCGGCTATGAATTGGGCCAAACTTAGTCAGGGACAGCCCCATGGAGGCCATACTTTCCACGAAGTCCCGAGCGGCCCCTTGTAAGGTTGTGTCGGCATGGATGTTAAAATGCCCCAGGACAACCAAACTAGCTGTCTCCAGGAGCATATCCGCCACGACCTGAAGCAGCTCGGGCAGGGAATCCTTGGTGCAGAATCCTATACTGCCCCTATTGCCCAATTTCCATAACATGCACTCAGAAAACTGGGTCTTCCCAATAGGATGCCTGGTGCAGACCAATGACTTCCTAAAAATCACTGCAACCCCCCCCCCTTCCCACCTGCATGACCTGGGTTGCTGTGCATAAGAGAAACCTGGTGGGAAAGCAGCGGCAAGGACAAGCTCATCAGCTTCATCCAACCAGGTCTCGGTCACACCAACACATTATTGACAGTTTTCTCTCTGTGTATGCATTCATTCATTTATTTTATTAAAACATGTTTACACCACCTTTAGCACTGGATCTGAAGGCAGTGTACAAGAACACTTAAGATCTAAACTTAAAACATTAGAAATACAGTGCAAGCAAAATGCAGCTAATAACATCTGTAGGGCATCAGAATGGGAAGGTTTGTCTAATCTAGTACACCCATTAGAACAGGGGTAGGAAACTCCTGGCTACTGGGCCAATCTTGGCCCACCAGGGGAATTTGACCCTAAAGGTCATTCCTCCCAAGCCACACGGTATGTGCCTGTTTGTAGTAGGGAACCAGCAGTCCCTACCAAAGCAGCAGGATTTAATTGATGGAGAGGTTAAATCCTGCTCAGTTTGGCTATGCATATCTGGTCCCTGCTGGGAACAGGTGAATGCAGCCAAAGCAAGGAGCCCTATTTTTTTGCAGGCAATCGCTGCGAGAGGAACTTCTCCTGCTTGCGTCCCATGCTTGCAGAATGCAGACTTCTTTCTCCACTGCCCCCCCCCCCCCGCTCCATCACCTGATGTGGAGGGGAGAAAGAAGGCTTTCTTAGTCCTATGCTTAGCACTTGGATAAGCACTGAGCATTGGGCTGGCAACACCCCTTATGCTGTGCTTCCCAAGTGCCCAACAGCCAGCTGATTGTCAGATTCTTGGGAAGCCACCTGTCAATCATGCCATGTTATAATTGCACCATGTAACTGACAGCATGCGCCGTGCAAAAAAATTAGAACAGTATCTCAATATTAGAAAATCGCTTGAGAGCTTGAATCTTGCATTCACTACTCCTACAACACTTGTAGTTCAAACAGCCTGGTTGTGCAGCCCAATCCTGTTCATCTTGATTTGGAAGTAAGCCCCTTGTATCCCAGTGGCTCATATTCCCTAGCTAGAATAGCACCACATGCAGCTTTATGGTTCCTTCACCTTTTCATGCTTTTCCAGGAATAAGGTAATTTTCCTGTAAGAAAAAGCATATTCCCTTAAATGTGGCAGAAACATTTTTTTACTGCATTGTGTACATGGATCTGCTTGTATGATTCATTTAATAGTGCTGGGATAAACCTTCATCCCATAATCTAGATACTATGGCAAAAAAATTAATCCTACTATTTAATTTATTTGCTCTCTAGTAGCAGCTCACATTTATATAAAGTTTTGATACCCAAATGTAAACATCTCAGGAAACATTGATTTTTCATTGCTCTGGAATTAAAAAGAGATGAAATCTCATCAATAATTCTGGTATTCTGCGATATATATATTTTTTACAACTTTCAGGTGCAGAAGTGATCACTCTCATGTTTACAGCTGGATGCTGTTAGAGCTGTGGCATGGAAATACCCTTCAGTTTAATTATTTTGGTAAGCTGCTTCATAAAACAACTGTGTAATACACATTGTTAAAGTTATATTTATATATTCAATAAAAATGATTCCATTGTCAAGTTATATATATATACATACACATGCACTCATTTCTGCTCTGTGTGTAAGCCAAATGACAGGTCTATTGCATTTTTATATGTGAGCAAACATATCTTACAGACATTGTATAATTACATGCAATGCAAGAAATGTTTCTGGGTCCTTACAACAGTTTTGAGGTGAACAACTCCATCTGTTTTGAGATCCTTTCAAATATTTGGAAAATGTCACCATAACCCATCTTCAAATTTTCCAACTGCCCCCTAGGCTAAGAATTTTCAGTTCTTTCGGCCTGTCTTCATAGGATTTCACAGTTAAAGCCTTTACCAACTTGCTGATTCTCCTCTGAGACCATTTCTTTGTCTTCAACCTTTCTCCTTCAGAAAAAGAACTGTTCTGAATAACCTCGTGCCATATATATGCTTGGTCACATTTGTCCCCTTGTTGAACTTGACTTGTATTTAGGGCTGCGTAAAAAGAGAGAGAGAGAGAGAGAGAGAGAGAGAGAGAGAGAGAGAGAGAAGTGCATTACTGTATACATTTCCAGCCCCATATGAAAGTGAAAATTCTCAGTCACTTTTGGGAGGGCAGGGGAAGCCACCATCAATTCTCCCCAATGATGCTCTTGCAGGAATGCTATGGCATGAGATAATATCCATCCAACATCCATCCATCCAACTGGGCAGAGGGAGAGGAGATGGTCTGCCTCCATCTGCAACAGCAAGAGGAGAACCTGGATGGCTTAAAACATGGGTAGGCAAACTAAGGCCCAGGGATCCGGCCCAATCGCCTTCTAAATCCGGCCAACATCCATCCATCCAACTGGGCAGAGGGAGAGGAGATGGTACACAGGAATGTGTGCTTTTATTTAAAATGCATCTCTGGGTTATTTCTCGGGCATAGGAATTCGTTCATTATTATTTTTTCAAAATATAGTCCGGCCCCCCACAAGGTCTGAGGGCAGTGGACCGGCCCCCTGCTGAAAAAGTTTGCTGACCCCTGGCTTAAAATGAGGGTTAGACATCTCTGTGAACGGTAAGGCTATCATCTGGCTCCACTATTAGAGGCAGCATGAGCTCCTCCAGGCTAGGTATTGCTCTTGTTTTTTTATGGGTGCATTCTGGTTTATTTTGGACCATCCACTCATTATTCCACTTTATTAGTTGTTCTGTGATTCTTCCCCAGTGCTATCACATTTGCACTATAGTTCAGGATCATGTATAACCACCCTGCTACCAACATGAGCAGAAATTGTCGCAAATGCGCAATAAAATGGGTGTCTGGAAGGGCCCTTTGCCTCTGAACTCCAGTTGCTGCAAATTGTAATTTGGGAGAGTGCTGTTGCACCCAGGTCCTGCTCGCGGACTTCCCACTTGGGGATGTGGCCAGCCACTGTGAGAACAGGATGATGAATTAGATGGGTATTTACCTTGAACCGGCAGGGATCTTCCTGGGTCCTCCAAAAGCTTTTGGAAAAGAAAACAAGGAGCTGTTTTCTGCTACCTCACCCAGTAAGTCCCCATCCCTTAAAAGCGACAGCGCATGTAGGCTCCCTTGAATAGAAAAGACACTTTTGGTATTGTTTCATCCACCAGAAACCCAGGTTACATGCATGGTGAAACATAAAAAGTGGATGATTTCTCTTTATGCTGGTAGTGCTATTCTTAAATAAATAAATAAATAAATAAATAAATAAATATTCATTTTGGTAGATAGCATCATAATTAGTCTAAGAATCATGTGTTTTCCTTCTGTTGCCTAGGTTCCTCAAAACCTCTTATCTCAAATTCGAAGATGAAATATCTATGGCCCAGGTAGCAGTGGGTTTGAACAGCTCTTATGCACAATGCCACTTATTCCATGGGCCCAGAGATATGGACTTTGTTACCAATGGCAATGGAAACCTCTTATTAGCATAAGCTTCCATGATTGGCTTTGGAAAGACCCTGCCTCTGGCAGACCATCTCTGATGCTTTGCATATACATAGTGATTTTAATTCAAAGTACTTAGCATTTTAAAGTACCATTTCTGTTTCGGCACCCAGGTTGTGAAGCTCCTTCCCTACAGAAGTTAAGTTGTCTTCTTCCCTCTTTAGCTGCTAAGACCTTTACATTTTGCCATCCTTCTAGAGTGCATAAAAATTCTGCCTCCTTGTTTCTAAGCCCAGTGATTTTATCCCATTGTTGGCTTTATTGTTTTACAACGCTTTGACCTGTGTTTGCTATCATTTGAACAGTGCTTTGTTTGGATTTTGAATTTTTTTTTTTTAAGCTGCTTTGAGTTCGTTTTATGAAGAAAAGGGAAGCAGACGCTTTAAAGCTGGCTGACCAGTAAATACATTCTCTTGCTGAAATCCTTACAGCAACTGTGCTTAGGTCAGTAATATCACCCCAGAATTTGGAACTGAAGAGTGGCTTGTTCAAAATTTCATGGTCAATTCATGGCAGAAGTGAGTTTCAAACTGGGAACTTCTCAGTTCATACCTCAGTCTATTAGCCACTGTTTTACGCCAACCACAGTGTAAGACAGGGGTGGGAAACCTGTGCCCCTCCAGCTATTTCTGGACTCCAGCTCACATCAGCCCCGGCCAGCATGGCTGTTGGTCAAAGATGATGAGAGTCCAGCAACACCTGGAGAGCCATTGTTCCCCCATGCCTGGTGTACAACATAATAAGATAACCTGGGAGTTGTTTTTTAAGAGTAGAAATGGAAGTTAAAATACCTTGCTAGCCATGATCCAGAAATAGTGCTGAGCAAATAATCCAGGGGAAAGTTGGGGAAAGGGTCTTTTACATGAAGACACATGTGACAAACTGTGAGAAGGCCTCTTTCTTTGCTTTTGATGGGGAGGATGGGGAGATTTGTTTCTGCATGCTGAAAGGCCTGGGTTTTATGGCTGGGATGTAGCCTACTGAACAGTAAACTCCATAAAGGACTGCTGCCACTGCTGCTGCTGCCCAGGACTGACCTGCTGGGAGCCTGAAGGGCCCTGCCTTGCTTCTCTCCACCTGGCTTGTGGTGGGGTCTGACAGGCTCCATAAAGGATTGCTGCTGCTGCTGCTGCTGCTAGGCAGAGAGGGCTCTGTTTTTGATTTTAAAATGGCTTTTATTTTTTATCTATATCATTTTAAATTGCGATTGATATTAATGCTGTATTCTTAGTTTTCTATTTTATGGAAATTGTTTTCCGTTTGGTTGTGTACTTTTTGATGTATTTTGTTTATTGCTTATGACTTTTGTTACGTTGGTAATTATGGAAAACTTGTCATGTTGTAAGCCGCCTTGAGCATTGTTTTAACTATGGAAAGATGGCATACAAATAAGATGATGATGATGATGATGCACAAAGGTGAGCATTTCATCCATTGTTTTGACCACTTCTGCCACTGGCAAAAGTTATGTAGCTTCTGGAAAGTTCTTCGTTAAGAAATGCAGTCCTTGAGCAGAGAAAGATCCTCTGTCCCTGATCTAAGGATACAGAATGTGTGACTTAACATCACCAAGTTGTGAGCTTCCTTATCCCATTCCAGTTTCTTTGACATTGCCTGTGGGTGGAGAATCCTGTTGTGCAATTCTATTTATTCATCTGCAGAACCGTTATCTCTATCTGCACCTATCTTTAGATATTTGTGTGCTGAAATAGCTGCACTGGATTTGAGCACAGGGCTAGGGGAAAAAATGCACTCCATTAAGTCACGCTGGATGGGCACCTCTGCGTGCTAATTTTGGAGCACAGAAATTGACGACCTTAAATATTTTTATGAAGCCTGCGTTAGGTTTAAATTGTTTTTACAACTGTCTGTGTTTCTAATGTTGTTGTTTTTATTACTATGCTTAATAAGCTGTAACATGTTCCACCGAATAACTGCCTGGCGTTGCTGCACATATGGGATCAGAACCTAATGACTTAATACCATTATCATCAGATAATGGATGCTTCATGGTGATTGTTCACTGTGTTGTGATGACGGGAGATTATTATCTATTTAAGTGGGCACTGCAATTACAAAACATATAAAATCTCAATGTAGTAATGAATGTATTTTTATGGAAGTTGCATTAACAGTGCGTGAGTTTGTACGCTCTCGTTCCATCTATAGAGAAAGCCAGGAGAGCCTAGCCAGACTGTGGCTATGAAAGGTATAGTCACCTCAGCTCAGCTGTTCCTTGCAGAGTTCACAGAGACCCACAATGGCTTTCCAATGTGGGATAAAACTCATTTTTTGTTTGTGGGCTTCCGTTGGGTTAATTACTGTGAGAGCGGAATGCTGGACTGGATGAGCCTCTGGTATGATCCAGTGACACTCCTTATGTTCTGACTTTCCCTGTTCATTTCAGTGGAGGAAGCATCTCCAAGCATATAAAGGGAAGGAAGCATGGCTAGAAACCAAAAGACTCACATCCTGACACCGGCACACCTGACACTGCTTCCCAGGAAGCATCCCAGTCAATCAGATTAAATATAAAAATAAAAACAATATCCCTTAGAGAACAATAATGCTCTAAGAAGAACAAATCAAAAAGGGGTGTGTGCCCTCACAATGACCTCCGAGCAGTGACCTCCAAAGTGTGACCTTTGGGGACCAGTGCCCTGGACTCTGCTTGCCAGCAGATGCCCACCACATTGTGGCATCTTGTTTTTGGATCTCTATGGGCAGAAGGAAGTGCTCAGCTTCCTAGAGTCCTCTCATCACACTTCCAGCCTGTTTCCCCACAGCTGTAGAGTTTCAAAGACAGATGAGGACTTTGACTAGCCATGGTGATTCAGTTCTGCTGTCAGATCAGAATGCCTCAGAATGCCAGTTGTTGGAAACCACAGAAGTGCTGTTGTACTAAGGTCCTGATGGTGGGCTTTCTATAGGCCTCTGGCTGGCCACTGTGAGTACAGGATGCTGGACTAAGATGGGCCTTTGGTCTGATCTAGCAGGCTCTTCTTCTGACAATGGGAGCCACACAGAGCAGACAGAGGATGATAAATTCTTCCTGCCCTGCTCCCTTTCATCCTCAATGTCCAGCACAGTCAGCATTCACATAGGCTGGGAACAACTCTAGCTATTTTTAGCAGTTAACATTTTGAGTTGTTAATAATTTTACTGCTCTCAGACTCTGCTGTTAAGGTGGTTCATAAGGTTTTTATGGTATTTTGATATTCTTTGAGTGATATCCAGCTAAGTAGCACTCAGGGTAGAAACACTTAACTCAATAGGTCTAAGTTACTTAGATACATTGATCTCAATAGGTCTGCTCTGAGGATGACTAATGCCTGGGCATCACAATTAATGAAGTGTTGTGTATTATATATTAGAAGTTGCCTTGTGGGGCATTGCCCCCAGTTTGGCAGCTTAGAAACCTCTCTAATAAACAAATGATGCATTTGCATGTATTTAGTACGTTCTCAATGTTGCCCTTTCCCCCTGGAGCTCAAAATGGCAGATGTGGTACATTTTTAATCTTCACAACAATCCTGTGAGGTAGGTTGAGCTAAAGGAAAGCAACTATCCTACAGCGAGTCAGTTGTTATTGCTAAATTGGGAATTGATGCTGGGTCCGAAAATCTGTAAATAAAAAGTATGGGATTTTTTTTAAGAGCCCAATCTCACTCTGAACACGTTTCTCTGTAAATGGCTTGGATGGCCTCCCTGGTCCTCATAATCAACATAGATGTCTGTTTCTTGACCCCATGACAAAGCCTTTTGTGAATTTTCGTCACTGGAGTCGTATCACAAGTTTTCAAGCCAGTGTAAATTTTAAGGGCGTGTAGTATTTGCAAATAGAATATTGCGTTAATCCTCAGTGACAGAGATTTATGGCAAATACTGCCCTAGGTTCTGTTACCTGATGTAGAACAAACTGATTTTATTTTATAGACAAAACCAATTTAAGAAATAAATGACTCCTTTAGCCATATAAATTATCTCTACTCAACTTTTATAAATAAAGCATGTCCAGGTCTTTAGATAAAGCATGTTTTTGACATTTACAGCCAAATGATCCCTTCCTTTTTATTTCTAGACTCAGAGTTGGTACATGGGATGAATCATTAAGAGAAATTGTAATATTTCTGCTGACAGAAACCGTGTTAGTAAAGGATGAAATTTAGTCTTTTCTTTTTGTGCATTTTATTGTGTGATAATCTGACGGCAATATACTGAAAAGTTGTAGGAAACAATATTGGATGGTTTTATTTTGCGATAAGACAAGGATGCCATTGTTGTAAGACATTTTGAAAGATGCTGATCTAAACGTCTCAAAAGCCCTTGAAATATAGTGCTTTCTAATTTTTCTGAACAGCAAAACCGTTTTACAAACCTGTGCAACTGGAAGCAGGAAATAAAAGGCAAGACACCTAAAATTGGTTGAATTAGGGCCACATTTTATTTAAACAAACATCTGCAGAGGGCATGAACAGTGCCAGCAGCTGGTCTAAATCAGTGGTTTGGGTGAGTCACACCCTGCCTAGGGCAAGAGGCAAACAGGGTCGTGTGCACTTTACCAAGACCACACCATCAAGGTGAGTAGGGGCTGCTTCCTGACCCCACTTGACCCCAGGATCCCTTGATGTGAATCCAAAGAGGGCTTGTATTCTGCCCTACTAGCATTGGTGCACACACACTTGCTTCTGCCTCCTGATGGACTGGCTTTCCTTCATCTGGCCTGGCTGCAAAAGGTGCTTGCCAGCTGTAGTCTGGAGCTGTATTCAATTAAATAGCTGTGCAAGCGCAAGAAGTTCTGCTTGCACAATGGGACTTACACAATGGTCCTCCACTGCATGCACCCCAAATCTGCTCCAGAGGGTTGGGAGAATCCTCAGAACAGCACATGGCAGGGTGGGAAGAGAGGGGAGACTGTTCCACTGGGCAAGCAGAAATGCTTGAGTTATAGAATAGTCACCTTAGCACCCCTTTGAATACCATCATTGGCTGAAACACAAACATTAGGACGTGTGTGTGTGTGTGTGGTGTGTGTGTGTGTTTGTGTGTAACTAAGGTTGTGTCCTAATGTGTGAAAAACTGAAAGAACTAACATAATTTTCTTAACTTCAACATTTCCGTGTGTGTGTGTGTGTGTGTGTGTGTGTGTACATACACACTTGTAATTAATACAGTGGTACCTCAGGTTACATACGCTTCAGGTTACATACACTTTAGGTTACAGACTCTGCTAACCCAGAAATATTACCTCGGGTTAAGAACTTTGCTTCAGGATGAGAAGAGAGATCGTGCGGCAGCGGCATGGCAGCAGTGGGAGGCCCCACTAGCTAAAGTGGTGTCTCAGGTTAAGAACAGTTTCAGGTTAAGAATGGACCTCCGGAACGAATTAAGTTCTTAACCCGAGGTACCACTGTACTGTTAATTAGTGTGATATTTTCAAGTATTGTATGATATTAAGGGATTTGAGGGAGGGAAATGCTGTTGTCAGTATATAATGGGAAAGGAAACTGTGTTGGTCAGTCTCAGAACAGCAGTGGAACAGGATCTGGAGTCAAGCTGAAAGATGGTTGTTACGTTTACCAATTCATGAGGCACAATATAAATTATTATCGCAGTGGTACTTGAGACCTGCAAGACAATGGATTTCACTCAGTGACCCACTTCAAAGGTTGGAAATGTACATCAGGGAAGACACATTTATTACATATGTGGTGGGTGTTATGTAGTGAAGTTTCACCCTGGGCCAGCAGGGGGATACTGTATATAGTTTTCACTCAGGTCTGTAGATAGTTTTCCCTCAGGTCCACGTCAGTTATTTTAGGCGGGAACTCTGGGCTGTTGTTGTTACAATGTTGACAGCCGGCTGCCTATAAAAGCAGGCCGGCTGAGCTGTTTGCAGGCAGTTCTATTCCAGCTTACAAAAATAAAGAGCTACTTGGAGAAATCGCTGTGTCGTTTGCTATGTCAACCCACAACTTAACACTGGCGACGAAGGTGGGATCGATGGACATCAGAGCACAGCCAGATGCGGCCAGCCTCTGAACTGAGCTGAATCACTGAGCTGAATCACAGAGCGAAATCAGTGAGCGAAATCACTGGACAGAACCAATTCAGAGCTGACTGTTCTGGCTAAGAGCACTGTGTTCCATCCATCGCCCTTCACGCCGGCATCGGAATCATGGCTTCACTTGTGCCTCTACCGCCATTTGCGCCAGCCTCTGAATCATGGGACTCCTACCTCGCTCGGTTCGACTGCTACCTCCAAGCCAACGAGCTGACAGCAGTATCAAAGGATCGGAAGCGGGGCCTATTCCTCAGCCTCTGTGGGCCTGAGGTGTTTGAGACGGCCCGAGCATTGGTTGCGCCTGAAGCAGTCCAGGCAACACCATGGGACACGATCCAAGAGAAGCTCCGCAACCACTACGCACCAAAGCTGTCCAAGATTGCTGCCCGCCATGCGTTCTACCACCGGAACCAGGCAGAGGGGGAGTCAATCAACAACTGCACCACCGCCCTGCGACAGGCTGCAATGCACTGTGAGTTCCGAGACTTAGACGATGCCCTGATGGATCGAATCGTCTGCGGGGTCCGGGACATCCATCTGCAACGGCGTCTCCTCGCCAAGCCAGACCTCACGCTACAGAAAGCCATTGAGGAGGCTGTGGCCTCAGAAGCTGCTGAACGCTCCGCCCAGGAGATCCGCAAGTCCAGCAGCCCGCGTCTTGCTAGGGAGCCAGTTCCGGTGCATCATGAAGAGGCCAGCAGTGATGAGGCATCCTCCAGTGAAGACGATGACGTGCACCAGACAAAGCGGGAGCGCAGGAAGTTCCAACAGAAGTCCAAGGGCCAACCGGAATGTGCCGGCTGCGGAGGCAACCATTCCCGTGCCAAGTGCCGATTCAGAGACGCCATCTGTAGGAAGTGTTCCAGAAGGGGCCACATCGCTAAGGTCTGCCGATCGGCTCCGTCTGACACCCCCCCTTCATCGACTCGCAAGTCCAAGTCTTCACTCCAGTCTGCCAAGGAAAGTTGTTTCGCTCTCACCAACTGCCGCTGCCTGTCTGGAACCACGATTGGCCAAACCGACTCGCCTACGCGACGCAAGCTGAACGTCACGGTGCTCATTGAAGGAGCTCCATGTGACATGGAGATCGACACCGGGTCTGCCCTGTCCATCGTGTCATGGAGCACCATCAAAAGACTGGTACCCAGAGTGTCCAAAAGGCAACTCGACTCTCACCGCGTACACCTGAGAGACTACCAGGGAAACGACATTCCCGTGGTAGGCGTTGGCCGGTTCCGGATCGCCTTCAATGATTTTTCGGGCCTGCTCCGGTTGGTGGTGGTCGAAGGTCAGCGGCCAAGCCTCCTAGGGCTAGACTGGTTTGATGCCCTCGGCCTGGAAGTCACCGGCATCAACTGCATCTCTAACGCAGAGACTGAGGGTCTGGTCAAAGACTTTGCCGAGGTTTTTGACGGCACCTTGGGGCAATATACAGGTACGCCCATCTCCTTTAGCCTTGATCCACAAGTCGCCCCCATCAAGCTAAAGCCACGCCGGGTTCCCTTTGCTCTCAAGGCTAAGGTGGACGAACAACTGGACAAACTGATCGCCCAAGGAGTTTTGGAGCCGGTTGACCACGCCAAGTGGGAAACCCCCATCGTCACGCCTGTCAAGCCAGATGGGTCGGTGAGAATCTGCGCTGACTACAAGTGCACGATCAACAAGGCACTTCAGCAGCACGCTTATCCGGTTCCTGTTGTCCAACACCTGCTGCATTCCCTGGGTGAGGGTAAGGTCTTCGCTAAGCTGGACCTTGCCCAAGCCTATCAACAACTGCCCGTCGATGATGCCACTGCTGAAGCCCAGATGATCGTCACCCACCGGGGGGCATTCCGTTGCCGCCGGTTGCAGTTCGGGGTGAGTGTGGCTCCTGGCATCTTCCAAAGCCTTATGGAGCGTCTCCTGCAAGGGCTTCCGGGCGTGGTACCATATTTTGATGACGTCTTGGTGTCTGCAGACTCACACCAGCAGCTGTTCGAGCGCCTCCGTGCCGTGCTGACCAGGTTCCAAGAGGCCGGGCTCAAGGTAAAGAGGGAGAAGTGCCAGATCGCCGTTCCACAGGTAGAGTTCCTGGGCTATCTTATCGATGCCTCCGGCCTTCACCCGACCACATCCAAGATCCGCGCTATCCAGCAGGCCCCCATCCCAAAGAACAAGACGGAGTTGCAGGCGTTCCTGGGGCTGCTGAACTTTTATAACATGTTCCTGCCCCACAAAGCCACAGTGGCTGAGCCTCTTCACCGACTCCTTAGCACTAAGACGCCTTGGGCCTGGGGTCATCGGGAGACGGCGGCCTTCAACGCGGTCAAGGCTCTCCTTTCATCAGACAGTGTGCTGGTACAGTACAGTGAATCCAGGCCGCTGGTCCTTGCCTGCGACGCCTCACCTTTTGGCATCGGTGCTGTCCTTAGTCACCGTTTCCAGATGGAAGAGAAGCACCGCTCGCCTACTTTTCCAGGACGCTATCTCCGACGGAACGGAATTACAGCCAGCTCGACAAGGAGGCACTGGCACTTGTGGCTGGAGTGAAGAGGTTCCATGAATACCTCTATGGCAGGACTTTTGACCTCATCACTGACCACAAGCCACTCCTGGGCCTCCTCGCCGGTGATCGTCCAACTCCACCGGTCCTCTCGCCACGCATGCTGCGATGGACTGTTTTCCTGGCTGCCTACCACTACCGGCTCATCCATCACCCGGGGAAATCGATGGGCCATGCCGACGCCCTCAGCCGTTGCCCTCTTCCAGCATTTGTGGAAGACCCGGCTCCAGCTTCATCGCTCCTTCTGATTGAGGATCTTCCGGCAGCGCCTGTATCGGCTGCCACTGTGGCCTCCGCGTCTGCCCAGGATCGCACCAGCAGCCGGGTGCTCAACTGGGTGTGGAGGGGGTGGCCACAAGGGCCTTTTGCATTGGAGTTCCAGCCCTTCGCAACCAGACAACATGAACTCTCGGCTCATCGCGGCTGTCTGCTGTGGGGAGACCGCGTCATGATTCCCCAGGGACTCCGTCAGCGCGTCCTGGAGGCTCTGCACGTTGGCCACCCGGGAATTGTCAAAATGAAGGCGTTGGCTCGGTGTTACGTCTGGTGGCCTAATATGGACGATGCCATCACTGCCTGGGTGTCCGCCTGTCAAGCGTGCCAAGAGTCGAGGCCTGCACCACCGGCAGCTAAGGGACACACCTGGGAGACGCCAAAGACACCCTGGTCGAGGGTGCACATCAATCTGGCTGGCCCCTTTCACGGCCGGACCTTTTTGGTAGTGGTGGACGCCTATTCCAAATGGCTGGAGGTCGCCCTGATGCCCTCCACCACTACCGAAGCTGTCATCCGGGTGCTGCGAGGCCTGTTTGCAACGCATGGGTGTCCTGATGTCCTTGTCTCTGACAACGGACCGCAGTTCACGGCAGGCACGTTTGAGCGGTATCTTTTGGGACTGGGCATCCGCCATGCCCTAACGGCACCCTTTCATCCATCCAGCAACGGGCAAGCGGAAAGAATGGTGCGCTCGGCAAAAGAGGCACTGGCGCGCCTGGACCGGGAAGACTGGCATGAGCGGGTCGCCGAATACTTGTTCGTGCAACACATCACCCCTCATGCGGCCACAGGGCGGAGTCCTGCTGAACTGCTTATGGGCCGCCGCCTCAGGTCACCGCTCGACCGGCTACACCCGGACTTTGCCGTGGCTGAACCCCCAGGCTGTGCCAACGCGCCACGGTCATTTGTCCCAGGAAACCAGGTCTTTGCCCGGAACTATGTGGGGGACATTCCTTGGGTGCCAGCCACAGTAGTGGGAGTCACTGGACCTCGCTCGTACCAGGTGGCACTCGAAGACGGACGCTTGTGGCGACGGCACATAGACCAGCTTAGGCGCAGGGTTGGGGACTTGGACACTACCGAGGTGCCCCCAACTACGCTTGCGGCTCCAGAAGAGACACGTACAGATGGCAAGGCCCCACCTACACCTCCCTCGCAAACTGCCAGCGTGGAGCCGAACCAAGCCGCTTCAGAGGGTCTGCCAGACTTACCACAGACTCAGACCACTCCACTTGCGGAGGCTCCACCCACAGCAGCGGATCCAGGGGAGTTGGTTCCAACGCCACCTAGGGTCGCACCACAGCCTCAGCAAGAACTGTGTGGCCCTCCGGACTTGGCTACCAGTCCCCGGCGGTCTGGCAGAGTTTCCAAGCGCCCAACTTATTTAAAGGACTATGTTGTTGGACATGTATCACTGTTGGTCTAAGTATGGGAAATGTAACCGATATGCTTTTGTGCCTAATTGAACCATTACGCGTAGTGCTGTATATAAGGAAACCATTACGATTGTAACTAACGCCTTATCTCGATGGGGAGGGGTGTTATGTAGTGAAGTTTCACCCTGGGCCAGCAGGGGGATACTGTATATAGTTTTCACTCAGGTCTGTAGATAGTTTTCCCTCAGGTCCACGTCAGTTATTTTAGGCGGGAACTCTGGGCTGTTGTTGTTACAATGTTGACAGCCGGCTGCCTATAAAAGCAGGCCGGCTGAGCTGTTTGCAGGCAGTTCTATTCCAGCTTACAAAAATAAAGAGCTACTTGGAGAAATCGCTGTGTCGTCTGCTATGTCAACCCACAACTTAACAGTGGGAGTGTTTGATTGCAACTAATTACCAGAGACAGATAGCATAGTATGTTTCAAACATGATTGGGATTACATGAAGAATCTCCCCCATGCTGATCCTGTTTAATGGGATTGAAGCGAGGTAGCCAATAATTTGAAACCATCAATATGGCTATTGTTGGTCTGTGGCCCTGCACTCTCTACTATCCAGGCACTGTCAGTGGGAAACTTCAAAGTCCATTATCTTCCTTCTCTATGGTAGCCTTCTTCTAAGAGAAGCTTTTCCCGTTTTTTTGCACAAATTCCTCTTGGCAATCAAAGGCATTTATAGTTTGGACCAAGTAATACATGGAGGCATCTTATGGAATAATAACATGTCTTAGCACAATCAAATCCTCATCGTGTTCAGGTGCTCAGCACCTCAGTAATCTAAATAATTGATTCTGCATCTTGCTAACAAATGCTGTAGAAACTGAAGCATCTCTGGTGCATATAGAACAAGTTGCAAAGGTCACATCCGAGCCACTTCGCATTAAAACAAATCCCCCTCAAAACTTCCATAAACAACCCCCACCCACCCAATCCATCAGTCTGTTAGGAAAGTACATTTTTAACTTTTTATCTTTAGCCATTTTTGGTGCTAAAGTACATGTTCGAAGAGAAATTTCATTAAGGTTTCTATTCACTGGGCCTGAGAAATTGCATCAATTTCTATTTCAATTTGCAATGCAGTTAATACTTGAGCTTCTTGTTTGTTTTCAGTGTGGCAATTATTCTTTACATTTCTTTTCAGTTTTCAAGTCAAACCCTTTGACGCTCTCTGTAACTGCCCTTTTCGAGTAATAAAAGCAAAAAATCTAGGGATGTGCTTAGTTTATGTGCAGAAAGATCACATTTTTAATAACTATCTATTACACAAATGCAATTATTGGTTAAGATTTTTGATGTTCAGATGATGTGCCAATTTCTTCTATGCAGAAGGTGGTGCAAGGTGGCCTTGTACTTATAATTGGAATTGTATGCCATAATTGAATAAGGCAGAGGCTTTGTTAAATTAGAATCACCTGCATTTCAGCCCCAATAACATTCTCATCTTCATATTCCGTTAAGCCTTAAAAGTACCCCAGTGTATAGTGGGAAACCACTTAATTTAAAAAGCTCATTATAAACTGTAAACAAATCTTTACCTGCAGGAGAACATTGCATTTCCTGAGTTTTCGGGAAAACAAAAAGGGTCCTCTTGGTAATTAAACAGTTGCTTATGCAGTTGCTTTAGAACCTGCACAAACCAAACACCACTAGCACCATTTTTCTTGCACAAGCACCTATTTTTCTAATCAAAGATCAGTCAGAACACTTTATTATGGAGGCGGGTGGTGGGAGGAATTCAACAAAACTCTTATAATGCTTCTTGCTTTCTTAGATGGAAGGCAGTGAGGAATGTGGGTAGAATCTTGCTCATTTGGCACATGGCCTCCCCAAAATGGTTATCCAGAAGGGAGTGCAGCCCTCTGGTTGGAAAAGGGCTCCCACCTCTTCCCTAAAGACGGACAGAAGGCAGGTGGGAAGCAAACAGAGCAATTTCATCGCTCCATGAGGACTAGAATGCCTTTCAATTAAAAGTCACTGTGTCTTTTAATGGCCGTGGCAATCAATGTCATTGCTCAGTTGTCTATGCATCCTTTTTATCTTGCTGTTCCTCTGCGACTATGTGATTGTGGTGCAGAGTATAAAGCATAACTCAAAGAAACATACAACACAGCACTGATTGCTCTGATGGATGAACTTACTGTGCCTTAAAGGAAAACAAGCATAATTTAAAAGGTTTTGATCTATAAGCAGACATCGGCATCATCAGTCAACAGACATCAAGCTGCTGACTTGCCTAGCAACTCAATTTCACGCGTGTTTACTGGTTGTAAGTCCTACTGAAGCCGATAGGGCTTTACTGCTATGTGAGGATGCATAGTATTCCTTCAGATAACGTATTCCATAAGGGAATGCAGGCGGGAAAGGCAAGAGAATCTCTTCTTTAAAACACTGTTGATACATCTGTTTTCTCTCCATACTTCGAATTGTTTCACAACACAAACAAACTAGGAACTGTACAGAATACAGAAGTGAAATCGTACCTTCCTAGGGATAAGATAAGAGGATGGGGGGCAAAATGCAGCCCACCCCAGCCTCTCTATCTGGCCCCCGAGATCCTCCTGAAGCCACATCCCTCACCAAGCCTGCAGTGTGTCCTCCTAGGGTGTTTTTGCCTGGCTGAAATCAGCGGCAGAGCATATGCCCACGCTGCCCAGGGCGGGTGCGCTCCCAAGGGGGCGGGGCCCAGAGGGTGCCTTCCCACGCGCCAAGGTTCAGGGTAGGAGAGGGGTGGGGAAGCTGCTGTTCTCCACAGCTGGGTCCGGCAACGGAGCTGCTGCGGCCGGGTGCCCCTCGTCAAGGCTGAGGAGGGCTGCTCTCTGCTGCCGGATCAGAAGAGCTGCTGCTGCCAGGCGTGAGGTGTGCCGTCCACTCACCTGCCATTTTGTCACTCCCCTCAGTCATGACACCCAGGGTGGACCGCACCCCACTTCCTATGCCTCTGGCTGAAATGTGACTTTGAACTCTGATAATGCTTCCTGCTTGTGTGGATGATTGTAAGATATAGAAGGGTGTGTAGAAACTAGCCTACTGTACAAAGGTAAAACCCACATTCACCTTACACGACTCAGGATCTCAATACCTTAAGGACTGTTTCTTCCCATACAAACTGACCCAGACTCTCATACTCTCCAACATTTCTACAATGAAAATAAGGATGTTCTAAGGAGAAGCAGGACATTCTGGGATTAAATCAGAAACCAGGTCAGCTACTGTAAATCAGGGACGCCCCTGGAAATAGGGACACTTGGAGGGTCTGGACTCTGTGCTTGTCATCCGAGGCCATTCTCTGTGTCCCCACTCCCCAAGAAGTTTGGAGGGTGACAACATGAGAACAGACCTTTTCTGTGGAGGGTCCTCATTTGTGGGATGTTCTCCCCAGAGAAGCTTGCCTGGTGCCATCACTACATGTCTTTAGATGCCTGGAGAAAACATTCTTCTTTACCCAGGCCTTTGGCAATTAAAGAATTTATGGCCTTTAAAAAGGTGGGGGGCAGTTATTATGATTTTATCCAGTGATTATTTTATGTTTATGTTTATTTTTTGTGCTATGTAAATTATGTTTTTAATGTTGTACACCCCGCCTGGGATCTATGTGATATATAAACTGATAAAACAAATAATGAAAGAGTGAATTTACATTTATTTCTTGCCTGAATAAATGGAAGAACATGCATATTCTAGCATGTTCCATCAGCCTGTGGCATTTATGGTACAAAACAAAAGGAAGGAGGCTTCATAATGTAGTTTCAATACTGATTAATTTGAGAAAATTTGAACATGTTTTAAAAATACATTCTCAGAAGCAGTTTATTTGAAATTTAAAAAATATAGCATAGACACTGTTACACACACACACACACACACACACACACACACACTTTAATATATTTTTAAATGCCTCACTTTGCAAAATAATGTACTTCTCATCTAAGGAAACTATTAAAAAATACTTTTAATCTTTTTTTCCCAGCACTTTCTCTGAAAGTTGAATATTAAATTAAAAAGTTAACAGCATTCTGTTTTCACAGCTTCTCTGAAAGGTGAATATTAGATAAAAGTTAACAACATTCTGTTTTCACAGTTTTCCTGAATGTTGAATATTACATTCAAAAGTTAACTATATCCTGTTTTCAAAGTATTATTAAACATACAGTGTTATCTTTCTTTGTGCATGTCTGTGCAGTGCCTATGGCGCATAACAGGATGCTTTCCTCACCTCTTCATCAGTCCTGTACATGGCTCAAGTTATTCCTATCCAGACCTCCTCTTCTGCCTAATTAATGGAGCAGTCCCATGAATGTTTGTTATGTCCATCAAGTCTTACTCTTAGGTAAATCACAGCCTATTATGCTATGGCTGGGGGAGGGCTGAAAAGACAGTTTTATTATTCCTGTGGAGATTCCTCCATGTGTGGTTGTAGCATCAGTGGAGGGGAACATTGTGTCCCAGGGTGCAGTCCTAAAACAGGGAAGGCACCCCCTCCATCCAGGGCTGGCATAGTTTATTCCATAGTATTGGGGAATGTCAAAGGACTGGGATTATCAGGGGAGACCAGGGGGCTTTCCTTGGAACACCCCCAGAATTCAACCCAACCTTCTGCAGCACACCCCATTTTGGGTTCTCTTGACGTCTAAGCTTCGATGTTGATAAGGTGAACTCCATTTTCTGAGGCCAGAGTGCTGTCTGAGTGAGTGATCTGATTCATCTCATGGGCTCCAAGATGCTCTCCCAGGATTTCAGGGTAAATGTTCAAAACACCATCTGTAGTACAAGTTGTTTTCGGTGAACAAAATGGACTGGCACTTCCACTGGATTCCTTCCTGTAAATTACATAGCCCGTTTCAGCCGAACTTTTCAGGGTTAAGACTCCACCAACTCGTACAATTTCCCACGTAGGGTGTTCATTGCTTGTTTACAATGTAATGAGTGCTTCAGTGGATGCTGGTTGCTGCTAATAGTGTAACCAAATAGCTTTGTAGCCATCCAAGATTGAATTGGTTTTCAGTGTTGAAGTCATAAGAGAGCAGGGAAGGAGATAATTATTCAGCAGAACTACTGCTGCACAGAACTAGTATCATTTAGCTAGGATCTATCAAATGGGTGCTAATGAGAGAGGAAATTGTTTGAAGCTTTTTGATAGAGTAAGCAGATATCCCAGTTAAGCAAGTTTAAGTGTAATAAACTGTAATTCTCTGTTTCCAGAGAAAATGGACTTGATAGCGGACACTAAATAGTACCATATGCCCTACAGAACAGATTTTGCCTGGCAGATGTAAAGACCATCTGTAGATGGGTCCACAAATAAGGAAGCAAACAAGAGCAATTCTCTGGGTATTTCAGGAGATCTAATTAACATATTGTTATGCACCACCCTGTCCTCATTTGTGACATGAAAATACCCTGTCCCCGTTTTAGAATAGCCTGCTCAGTGTGGTGGCCTTGTGGCCTTCTCTGATACAGCCCTCTCTCTGTTCAAGACTATGACAATCTTGTATTTAAAGGAGTCCTTTCTTTCAAGGATTTCAATTTAAAGACAAAGAACCATAAGGAAAATAAAAGTAGGGATGGATGAATTTGTCAGTTTGGGTCTTTTCTGTTACTCATTTTTCCAGTCTTAAATTAAGTTCTCCACAGTTCTGTAGCAATTTTAAAGAAAGGAAAAGTCTGTCAACATTTTAGTGTGGATATTTTTTTGCCCATAGTTTCCCTAATCAAATGCATTTTTATAAATTATTTTCATTACTATATGCATTTTTATGCACACTTTATACTTAAAAAATGCATTTTTGGTGTATATTACTTAACTGAAGAATTGCATTCCAAAATTCAGAAAAGTGCGTATTTTGAGGTGGCTGTGTTCAGGTTTGCATACGGTTTTGGAAAATGTGAATTTGTTAAGTTTTGTATTTAAATGTGAAGTGAATTGGATTTCTCCCCAATCTTTAATTACAAGGTTTAACTTTTGATACAGAATTTAACTTTTGAGTAGAAATGATGTGGAACGGGGGCTGCTATGGAAGTGGGGAAGGAAGTGAGGGAAACTGAGGCAAGGCATCTGCATGGGCTTTTGAAGAGGTGTAGGAAGTGCATTGCTTCAGCTGAACAGGAGGTAGACAGTGATGGTTTTGGTTTGAAAAACGTATTAAAATGTATTTATTTCATTCCTTGAACCCATAAGTCTGCAGAGTCTTTGCTGTGATCAATTTGAAACACATGAAAAAAATTGCAAATATGGAGACTTTGGGAACTTGTAAACAAAACATTTTATTTAGCTCAACTGGCATGATTATACTCAGTTGTCTGCTTCCCTGGCCCCCTCAAATTATTTAACTGCTGTGACTAATCTGCATGTTGAGAAACCCTGGTGTTAAACATCAACTTTGTAAAAATGCATTTCAGCACAGTGAAGTTTGATGCAGCTTCTGACGGTGCCATTGATGGTTTTGATACTGACTGCAATGAGCTTCAGATTTCGGCTTAAAAACTTGAACCTAGATATTTTTCTCACAGGGTTTATGTTACCTCAGAGCATTATCAGTGGTGGCAACCTAGCTATGGGACTCCCTTCCAAAGGAAACCAGGCAATCCACCTCTTTACCTGCATTCAGGAAATGTCTATAGATTTCTTTAAAAAAATATCTAGGATTTTTTGTCCAGTGGTTTTATAGAGTTTTTGTGCAGCAGTTTTGTGACCAGCTTTAAATTGCTTTTATGTGATTTTATTACTGTGATATTTTATTACTGTTTTTAGGTAATTTTATTATTGATAGCTGCCCTGGGTTCCCTTTGGGGAGGAAGGCCAGGTTATAAATTCAAAAATACCAAGAATGGGAGCCTTGAAGCTGCCCATAACAATTAGCACACACCTGAACATTAGACTGAGCAGGCAGTCTATACGTGTGCCAGATTTATGCAAATCTTTGTTCTCTTTTTGACAATGCATAAGTGGCCATCTTACTGGTCATTAATGAGTGGGGGTGTTGACATCTTCAAAATGCAGGATCGCCATCCTTCTTAAGCCGATGGGCACCTCTGGAATTCTGAGAATCTACTGTGTGCACTAGACACAAAATAGATCCTGTGTTAGGCGTGGCATAACCCAAAATGGCTGCCAAATCTGAAGGAGCAGAGAAAAGGAGTTGCAATGTGGACAAGCACCTCCATTAGCTGCCCCCATCAGGGAGGTAAAAGGCACCTACCTCAGCAACCACCGAGTTCTGTCACAGAGAGAAACTCTTTGCACTCCTTCCACTCTGTTGAGAAAACTTGTGATGGGTGTATGTTCAGTCCTGGGGTCCCATGAAATGTGGTCGTGTTGAAGAGGAAATGTGTTCAATGTAGCAGAGACAGAACCACTCGGAGCAGGAAAAGCAAACAGCTTCTCATGCAGTGTGAGATTTTTTTGCAGGTGCCATAGGAGGTACTGGTGAGCACCTTGATGCCCAGAGTGATCATACAGAAAACAATGTCTTACGTAGGATTTGAATTAGTACAATAAGGGCAAACTGTGTGGTGTCCCTGAAGACAATCTTATGGCTGTATATCAGAAAACCAGGGCTTACTATCATAGAGCATGGAACCTGTGTCTTGTTCTTTTTCTGAGAACACTTGTTTCTGACCATAAGATTGTCTTTAGGGACAACACGTGGTTTGTTGTTTTATTGTGTTTTTTTGTTTTTTTCAAAAAAAAATTATTGGTTTTCACAACATTATAAACAAACAAACAAACAAACAAACAAACAAACAAACACATAAGACAAACAAACATAAATCATAGCCTTATTGAAAATTACACTTATTAACATTGTTAAGTGACTTCCTCAGTTCCCCTTGGTTGAATTTCATTGCACATCCTTTTTGTGGGGTTTTTTTTTGGGGGGGGGGGGTTTAGTGTTGGCACTCCAAATGTTTCTGCCGGAAGTCCAGGTGCTGTTCTGGAATTACTTGTTTTGTGGCCTTCATTACTGTGGCAACAATTCTGAAGCATACAATTATCTTCCTTCCTGGTGGTGATTACTCCTTTCCATTTCTCCACAAACTATGATGTCAGAAACCTACAGAGTGGTCTCTGTTAATAAGAGGAAGAGAGAGATCTTAGCTATGCAGTCTAGTATCATGTGAGAATCCTGCTTTCATTCTAGAAAGCAGAAATGATCTATAGGATATGGCCATTCTTGGCTTCATGATATTGCAAGCTTTTTTAAAAGCCCCCCCCCCCCCCCGACACAGAAGAACAGCAGTAAAACAATTTCTCTTTGCCTCTCTTCAAAGAATGAAAAAAAGTTTTTTTCCTGAGAGTCAGATTACTCAAATGGGAAAATGTGAATAGATTTTATTTTGTTCTCAATCTGAATGCACAGATAAATCTGGAGAGGCAAGAGCTACAGAAGAGAAAGGAAAAGAAATCAGTTATTTTAACAAGCACACATTAAAAAGCAAAAACCCACAGAATAGTTTTTGATATTCTTTTGCTTTCTCTTCTCTTATAATTGTATCTGTTCCTCATTGCTATACCATTCTTCATTCCAAGCTACTCTGTTATTTCTGGAATTTGTAGAAAGGTTAGTGGGACTCCTGAGTTGTGATTACTTTTTCTAGATGACATTTATTGATCTCATTACCTTCATGCTCATATTTCAAAAAACTTTTTTATTCTGTTACCATTTCAAAGATGACAGAGCCGCTGCAGTGTGCAGTGTATTAGAACTGTGTGTAATTAAAATTTGTACTCTGCGCTTCATCAGAAGCTCACTGTCAAAACTTCAGCATGTGTTGTTTACAACTTAGATTGTTATAATTAGAACACAAAATGATTGGTAAAAGCAAGGGGGAAATTTACATTCAACAATAAACATCTATTTCATTTAGGCTGCTCAACAGTGTGGCATCTTCATCATATGGCAAACTGTTATCATAGATCTTGATCCTCTAAAGAAGTTAGGTAACTCTGATGAGTCTCTGGAGAATATGAGGAACTGGGCACTTAGAAGTAGCAATACTCTCTCTTATTGTGAGGGTCCAAGGTAGCCTTCTCAAACCTGGCATCCCCGCAGATGCTTTAGACTACAGTTCCCATCATTCCTCAGTCAGCACAGCTGGGCTAACGAGAGTTGCAACGCACAACATGTGAAGGCACCAGGTTGGGGGAGGCTGACCTAAGGTTTCAATCCTAGCCTCATGATCCTATCAGATCATACATTTTGGTACATGATAAGTGAATAAAATTACATTTTTAAAAGAAATAAATACACTATAAAAGATATTTTTAGACATGCATCATTTCACGACACAGTAATTCAGCTTTACTAGCAAACTGGAGCAAACTTTCCACCCCCAGGAGGAGAGTGGGGAGCGTTTGTGCTACACACTGCAGCCGACACACTAACGTGTCACGACACACAGTTTGGAAAGCTCTGCAATATAGAATACATGGCACAAAAGGAAAAGGGGTTGGGAGGGAGGAGGAAAAAAGCAAATGTGGCACTAGTTCTTAGCTGACAAGGTTATTATAAATGACCAGCTGGAACAGAAGCACTTCAAGAAGAAGAGGTGCCAACTGATGGAGTGGCTCTGCTTTCCTTCTCCCCTTCTGCTATAGCCTGCTGCCAGATCACAGTTCATGGAGGAAGGAGCCTGAGGGATCTGGCTTCTCAGCAGAGCAGATAGTACCCTTGCTTCGTTTCCTTTCCTCAGCCACACCAGCTCAGCAACCTGACAATTTGTTGGTATGCTCTAGTTCAGGCATAGGCAAACTTGGCCCTCCAGATGTTTTGGGACTACAACTCCCATGACCCATAGCTAACAAGACCGGTGGTCAGGGATGATGGGAATTGTAGTCCCAAAACATTTGGATGGCCGAGTTTGCCTATGTCTGCTCTAGTTGGAGGCAAGTAGAAGTGTGTCCAGATGTGCCCACATGCAATGCCTGAAATGTTAAGGACCAAAACAACTATCTACTTATTTTTTTTTGTCACGGACAGAAAAGCTCTGACACACTGAAAACAAAACTTTATCATGCTGGTTTTGATTGTACGAAGACTTCCCCTACAGGGATCCTTTTAAAAAAACAAAACAAAACACTCCCTCCCCCATTTCTTTGCTCCAGGGTTCTGAAGTGAAATATTGCTGTCAAGCTAAAACCTCTCCTGTGTAAGATGCTTTCTTTTGCAAAAGAACTTTAATTATCTTAAATCCATCCAAGCTTTTTTTCTAAGACAATATATTGCTTCTTGCAGTCCCAGAACAAGGCCATATTCCACCTATTTCACTCTCCTTAAAAATCTGTTGTCTGCTTGAATTTCCCTCATTCACCTTATATGATTTTGGCTTACTCGTCGTCGTTTTTCTGGGAAGGTGTAATATTGCTTGCTTTTTAATCCAAATTTATAGCATTTGGTGTAGCTGCTGTGACATTTAGGTATTTCAAGCTTAGTGTGTGTGTGATATTATTATTTTAGTCACAACAAGAAAGTGATCATTATCCACATCTGCCTTATTATATCTTATTATATTTCGGACCATCTCTGTAAACACTTGTTATACCTATCAACCGAAACGTAACAGTCGGGTAGTTATAAATGTGGAGACCCTGCGGCAGTCACTGTCTCTGAGCCTAAACTACCTCATAGAGTTGCTGTGTGACAATTGGTCATGTTGGTTAGAGCTTGATGAGAACTGCAGGCCAACAACATATGGATGGCCCCAGATTCCCCTTCTGTGCCATATAAGCAGGGAAAGAGACCCAAGAGTGGAAAAGGAGAGGAGTAGAGTAGAGATCAACAGGTTTATAGAAGAGGCCAATTATAAATAGGGAGAAGTGTGGCCATCAGAAGGTAGTGAGTCCCGAAGAAAAAGAAGAAGAAGAGTTTGGATTTGATATCCCGCTTTATCACTACCCGAAGGAGTCTCAAAGCGGCTAACATTCTCCTTTCCCTTCCTCCCCCACAACAAACACTCTGTGAGGTGAGTGGGGCTGAGAGACTTCAAAGAAGTGTGACTGGCCCAAGGTCACCCAGCAGCTGCATGTGGAGGAGCGGAGATGCGAACTCAGTTCACCATATTATGAGTCTATCGCTCTTAACCACTACACCACGCTGGCTCCCAAAGAAAAGTGGTAGCAAGAAAGAGGGAGGGAGAATAGAGATGTGAAAAAGAAGCATTAGCTAAATTCTGATTTTAGCTAGTAAAATGATACTAGCTAGTATTCTTCAATAATGCCTTTCCAGTCTGAATTGTATTGTTCTTTTAAACTAATTGGTTTAATGTGGACTCTGTCTCCAGATTGTACTATAAGGACAGGCAGGCTAGGAGCACGTAATCCACATATTCAGGGAGACATTAAATAAATTTGTAGAGTACAGAGGAAAAAATAGGAAGGTGGTGCATAACAATTTCATCAGTAAGTTGAACAAATGCAGCTATTTCATCAGTAAGTTGAACAAATGCAGCTGACCCAGAAAGCTGGTATTGTAAATGTCATTAAATACCATGCTGTGCCACTCCAAGGTACTCCTATTCAGGGGGTATATTATCATTTTCACAATCACTGTAGTTACACAGTAACAAGGCAAAATAGCACAACCCGATTATACCCACAATGCCCCAGGTATATAAAAATATATACATAGGCAACTGGGTGATTGTGGGATCAGATAGATAAGAGCCTAGATATCTAGGAATTTTAACTGAAACCCTGACCGGAAGCAGTTTTAACTTCAGGTTATTTGGAATTATTTCAGTATGCTATATTGAAAAGGGAAATGGTCCAAATGAATCAAGAGCGAAAGATAGAAATGCACTAGAGCTTGTTGGCTATTGATGGGCTCAGCCGAGGAGCCCTGTTGATCAGACACTGGGTCCATCCTCCATAATGGCTGCTGGTCCAAGATATTAGATACATGTTTAGGGAAGTTTTTAATGACTGATGTTTTAATGTATTTTTAATCTATTATTACAGTCAGGTGCCCAAGGGCACTTATTCTATATTCCATGGATTGGGGCAGTGTACATGGTTTCCCTCTTCACAACAACTATGTGAGATAGATTAGGGAGAGCAAGAGAGTGAAAGAGCACCTGCCCAGATCTAGGGAACCTGTGGTCTTCCAGATGTTGTTGGAGGGCTCCAGCACCCTCAACCAGCATGGTCAGTGGTCATGGATGATTGGAGTTGTAATTCAAGAAACACTTTTAGGGCCAGAGGTTCCCCTACTTGGCCATAGCCCATAATCTTTCATGTCTTGGGAGGGAATGTGTTCCTTGGGCCAAAAAAGGTTCCCTATTGCTGTGCTAGTGGGTTGCTCAAGAAAAGTGAAGCTGAATGAAAAAGGGTGAGAAAAGTGAAACTAAATAGAAATGTGTCATTTTGTCTATGAAGCCTATTGGCTTGCAAGTCCTTTAGCATGCAGAAACATAAGAGCTATGGAGGGAGGAAGGAGGCAGGCAGACAAGTAAGCTGTCTTCTTGCACTGTCTCCCTCCTGTTCTTACATGTATAAACTTGTTCATATGCTCCGACCCAGCACTGTCACTGTCCCAGAAATGAAAGTGTCCTGTCTCAGGAAACCAGTCGAAGGACACGTCATTCTGAAACTGAAGTAGTGGAGCTGGCAGCGCAGCTAGCTTGGGCAAGGCGCCTAACAGTGTTTTCCAGCGCTTGATGTGCTGCTCTACTACATATAACACTTTCATTAAAAAGAGAAATCAAAGCCCCACCAGGGAAGGACACTGAGGCAGACATCAAGGGCCTCTCATGATGACAAGGCAGATGTTGGCCCACAAGGGCACGTCTGCAACTTTCTCAGGGTCAACAGGTTCAGCCCTGTCTGCTCTGTTAGGAGTTTAGCTTCCAGAGTTACTTTTCAAGGCTGAAGTGAGCAGGAGGTCCCCGAAACACAGAAGGGGCAGCTTCCCCCATTAAACATGACCTTCTAAAGAGAACCTCCCTCCTGAAAGACAATTGAGAGTTTGAAATAACCTTAACCACAAAGCAGTGTAAGCAGCTCTGCGGTCCCCTTTTTAAATGCCCAGTTAATTAATTGTTTATTTCTATAATGCCCTTCGGTCACATTCCCAGAGGGGCCCTGGTTTCTCCTCAGACTTTCAGTTAGGTATGAGCAGTCCATGTGTGTGTGTGTTTTCTTATAAACTTCATCTCCAACTCCTCAAAAGATTCCATCAACGGTGTCTCTGAGAAATTTTACACATCACTTGGGAAGACAGGCGAACTAATATCAGTGTACTGGAAGAAGCAAAGATCACCAGTGTTGAAGCAATGATTCTTCAACATCAACTTCATTGGACTGGTCATGTTGTGCGGATGCCTGATAATCGTCTTCCAGAGCAACTACTCTATTCCAAACTTAAAAATGGAAAGCATAATGCTGGGGGTCAACAAAAGAGGTTTAAAGACTGTCTCAAGGCAAATCTAAAAAAATGTAGTATAAACACTGACAACTGGGAAACACTGGCCTGCGAGCGCTCCAGTTGGCGAACAGCCTTTACCAAAGGTGTCATGAGCTTTGAAGACACTCACACTCAGGACGCAAGGGAGAAACGTGCTAGGAGGAAGGCAAATCCACAGCGTGATCAGCTCCCGCCCAGAAAACAGTGTCCGCACTGTGGAAGGACATGTGGATCCAGAATTGGCCTCCACAGTCACTTACGGACTCTTTGTTAAAACTGTGTTTATGGAAGACAGTCTTACTCGGCTATGAGTGATCGCCAAAGAAGAAGAAGGAGAAGGAGGAGGAGGAGGAGGAGAAGAAGAAAGTAGTGCCACACTTTTTAACAACAAAAATGACGTCACAGTACTGCATACCTTTGAGTACCCCCTGAAAAAAGAAGCACTGAATGAGTGCCAAAAGGACATTAATAGACCTGCTCTTTCCCATTTCCTCCACCCATTGTTTAAAAGCTGTCTAAGCTAGTAGCCATCACCATCAGTGGTAATCTGTAGTAATGAATTCTGTTAAGTTAATAAATGTTAATTGGGCATGGAAACTGTAGAGTAAATAAAAACATGATGGGAATCGCCAGGGGTGTAGCACTGCTTTCTCTGACATTTTCAGTACCCTTGGATGCTACTGAAATGCTAGGAGAACATATCCTCGTAACCAAAATGTGCAAAACCGATCCATAACTGTTGGAAAGGTGAAAGGACAATGCAAACCTTTATTGTGCCCCTCCCTTTTTTAACTAGGACCTTACACTGAACGATGGCTCATGCATTTTCTAAATAATAATTAAAAAGAAATGAAAATAAAAAGTACTCAAAGTCTCGTGACCCTCTATATAAAAGCAGTGGAGGTGGCTGGGTTGCTGGGGGAAAGTCTGCCATGTGACCATGTGGTTTCTCTGTTGGATACCATGAGCTTAAGTGGAAATGAGGAGATGATTTTCCCTTAAAAAATTAGGTCACTTTTCAGCATCTCTTCTGCTGCTTTCCCATCTTTTGTTACGGCGTCAGACATTAATATTACAGCACACATTTTAGCTGAATAAGGATTTAGCATTTGGTTTGTAAAATGGAGATAATAACATTCACGTCAAAAGACTGTGAGGATTAATTAGCTTATGGAGTAAATTCATGATAACAAATGCTAAGTACTATTCATAACAGTAATAAAAACCTTTTTAAAACTGAATGGACAGTTGAGCAAGTGAGTCTTTTGCAGTGATTATTCTGCTCCAGCCCTTGTTCTAATGCCTAACCTTTCACTGCCTTGGTTCAAAGTAAATGTACTAGATAAGAATGTGTGGCAGTGTAAGAAATGCTCCCTGCAATGATACTGATAGCTAGAGAGCTTTGCGGGTATTATAACCACAGGTTGCCTTTGATAAACAAAAAGGTACAGGAGGACCACAGTATCAACATACTGTCTTAACATACTGTCACAATTATTCTGTGCTTGTCCATCTAGCTAGACCTTCTTCTTTTTTATAACGGCATCTCCCAAATACATTCTAAATAGTAGTTAAAGTCTAATATTATGGTTTGGCCCCCTACACCATTTACTGTGGCAAGAAAGGTAGTATCAGGACTTCCGGGTTAGCGCGATCTGGTTAATGGCGGATTCCCTCCGAGCTCCGGAGGGAATCGGCTCCGCTGGAGAAGGGTTCTACCGCGACGGCGACGCGGGGACCCTCAGAAACCGCAGGCGCTGAAGCCTGCGGACTTGGTGACTCGGCGGGCACCTAAAGCGCCCCCCGACCCACGACGAGCCTTTTTAAAGGCTGCGGAGAGGGTACGGGGAGCGGCGTGGTGCTGTGAGTGGACCGCTACTGCAGTGGAGCGAAGCCGCGAGCCATGGCCGGAGACCGCTGACTTTCTTCCCTGAAATTCGGACTTTAATTAATCCGTGAGTAAAATGGAATTTGGACTTTAAAATTTCTACCTTTGAATTCGGTACGATCGGGGGATGTGCTAAAGGGAAGTCCGCACCCCCCTGCTTACAGAAGATTTAAAGCAAGGAGCAGAGAACTAAGGTGGAGAGTTTTTTCTTTTTGGTGTTTTTTAAAAGATAATATTTTCATGAATTTGACAGAAGAAGATTTGTGCTGGAGAGTAAGAGTGGAATTTTAGAAGCCTTTGTCTAACCCCCCCCCCCCCAGACCCGGGAGTGTCCTGTATGTGAGCTGGAGAAAAAGGAACAAGGAGTTTGACAGCTGTCAAAGGAGCTGTCAAACGGGCAGCGAAAGTTAAAAAAGTTAAAAATCTTATTATTTAACACCTTTCTGGACTAAATTTGTTATATTTGAATTAAACTGGTTGGGAACAAAGTAGTGAAATAACAAAGTAACGGACTGTTGGGAAAAGAGTATTAAGTAATCAGAATCCCCCTAGGGGAAACATTGAAACACTACAATGGCTGCAGAGGGAAAACTACAGGCAGAGATAGACAGAATGTTTTTTCTCGTGGGAAAGTTGCAGGAGCAGACTACGGCTATGAATAAACAACTTATAACCTTGAACTCTAAAATAAGTGACTCTGCTGAATGCACAATGGATTTGACCGGGAAAAAATCTACAGCTGAATTAGAAGAGATAACTTCGGAACAGGAGGAGAGGGAACAAGGGCCAGTACAGATGGAGAGTACCAACCAGAAGCCTACATTGTCAGAACATAAAGAAGAAGACCTTTGTATTACAAATCTGCGAAAGATGCGAAAGAGGAGGGAGGAAGCCCCTGGAACACTTGGAATATTTGAATTTAAAAGAAGCAAGAAATATGATTGGGGCTTCCTCTTTGAGTATGGAAGATTAGCTGACCTTTCGCAGCAGCTGGTACCAAGTACTTTGGACGGAAGAAAATCTGATGAGACTGAGCTAGAACTCCTTCGAGACCCGATGACCAACAAAGAGGGCTACCAACAAAATCGGCAGAGAGAGACTGACAGAGATTTAAAGGCCTCAGATGTGAGGAATCCAGGCTAAAAACTGTCTTTGTGGACATGGGGACATTGGGAAGGGACAGAAACCGGGGCGGGGGGGGGGAGAATTTTTTTTAAAAAAAATGTTTATGACCTTTGTGTTTGATTATTATGACCTATTTTTAAGATAAAAGGGAAATTCGTGGAAGGAATTCGAGTCGACCTTAGAAAAGGATTTAATATTTATAAGAAAATTGGATAAGTAAAATTTGGCCAAGTAATAAGAATTAAGTATTTCTTTAAAAATATATATATATAATAATAATATGTAAAGGATGAGAGATATGAACTTGCTGAGCTAATTTAATTGAATTAGGATGTATGAAGGGGGGGTGGGGGGAGGTCAAGAACTGGGGTTAGGAAAGTAAGGATATGAAACTTTATATGTGTTGTCTTTGTGTGTGTGTGTGTCTGTGTATATAAAATGTGAAAACTCAATAAAATTTTTATAAAAAAAAGAAAGAAAGAAAGGTAGTATCAGAGCTTTGGGGAAGATGCTTAAAGGTTTTATAGAGCTACAAGAAGCTTGGAAGAAAAGGGAGGGTAGAAAAGGGAGAAGGAGCTATCCATGGTCCTTACCATCCTAAGGAGTTTAACACTTATTCTGGAGCACTAACATCAGCCTAGTAAACTGGCTTTGCCCCAGCTGCTTTGCATGCAAACGCCACTGTAGCCACTGCAACACAAAAGTAATTCTGCTTGTATATGATCTGTATATGATCAAGCTGCTTGCAATATTATCTTGCTCCCTGGAGATTATTGGGTTATAAAATGGCCTAATTTATCTTAGTGTTCAAATTTCAGCTGATCCCTACAGAGATAAAAAAATAAGACCAAGTAGTGGCAGTATATTCCTTCCTTCCTTCCTTCCTTCCTTCCTTCCTTCCTTCCTTCCTTCCTTCCTTCCTTCTTTCTTTCTTTCTTTCTTTCTTTCTTTTTCTCCCTCTGTCCATACTGCCATTCTGTGAAACCATTAGGCCACTGTACAGTAAAATATGTTGTATAAAGAGACTTTGCTCAATAAAAGCGTTATCTTTATCCATAGATTTAAGTTTAGA
Source organism: Podarcis cretensis (assembly GCF_951804945.1). NCBI lineage: Eukaryota > Metazoa > Chordata > Lepidosauria > Squamata > Lacertidae > Podarcis > Podarcis cretensis. Next base: position 26,553,925 of record NC_137181.1, read on the forward strand.
TTTTTAAAAAATGTATGGATCACTTCCCACAACAAAAAGTCCTTGTGCAGCTCTATCAGGTTAGTGGTCCTTGTAAAGAAGTTTTTGATGGATTGGGCCTATTGCCAGTTAAAGGTTTAATAAATCAAGTTATATCAACATTGCATAGTTGCTGCAGTTCTTCACAAGATGAAGAGGGAAAACGACAGTTTAAAAGATAGTTCCTTAGAAACAAGATAGGCAACCTCATACTAGCACTATTCCTGATTAGTCAAAACAGTTCTAATATGCTCCACCTGAACTTCCAACATCTTTTGATAAGGGGCATGTGTGTGCAGTGCATATCACACAGATTCAACTTGTATCAATGCACATCACCCCTGTATAAATAACCCATGAGGTCATTGCCAGAGGAGGCTTTTCTGAGGTCAGGAGCAGAGTTTCCTATGCAGAATTGGCTTCCCATCTGTATCTTCCATTCTTGCCTTAATCAACTCTGCTCCTTGCTAAAATAGCTTACAATATCCAGTATTCTTCCTCTCTCTCTTTTGCACATGAGCCCAAACTGAAAACTGAACAAGGCATGCTTAGCATGAATTATTAGTATTGTTCCAGTATTAGTTTGAAAAGGTAATCAACCATGCCCACTTTACATTAAGAGGAAAATGAAAAGGTAATAATTAAGGGTCTTAATAGTCTGAACCTTTTCCTTTTAAAAAATAAATTGCAGTCTGGTTTTGAACAAATACACCAATTCAATCATAGCACTTTTGATATCTTTAAAGATTCATATCTTTAAGTAAACAGAGAAGTTTGCTTCTGATCTTTCATTCTCTCAGCTACATATCAATCCTACATCAAGGTTTCCCATGAATACCTTAGGACATGCAGCATCAAAGTTCTTGGTGGATGTATGTACAGTATGTACTTTTCAAAATGTTTAAAACCCTACCACCATAATTCTGAGAGAATGAGTACTTATGAATGGCAAGTATGCAGTTGTGGATGGGCTTTTAAGTTTTGCATCTCAAGCATTCAGGTCAGTGGAAAAAGTAGGCAGGTTACATGTATGGTACTGGTAACATGTATAATTCCATAAAGCATTTCATCTTCTTTGATCTTAAAAGTTTCACCATAATTATATTTCTAGGCAGGAGGTAAGTGAGCTACTTTTGGCACAGATTATGACCGGAATGAGGGGACGCAGGTGGCGCTGTGGGTTAAAGCCTCAGCGCCTAGGACTTGCCGATCGAAAGGTCGGCGGTTCGAATCCCTGCGGCAGGGTGCGCTCCCGCTGCTCGGTCCCAGCGCCTGCCAACCTAGCAGTTCGAAAGCACCTCAAGGTGCAAGTAGATAAATAGGGACCGCTTACCAGCGGGAAGGTAAACGGCGTTTCCGTGTGCGGCTCTGGCTCGCCAGAGCAGCGATGTCACGCTGGCCACGTGACCCGGAAGTGTCTCCGGACAGCGCTGGCCCCTGGCCTCTTAAGTGAGATGGGCGCACAACCCCAGAGTCTGTCAAGACTGGCCCGTACGGGCAGGGGGGGGTACCTTTATGACCGGAATGATATGTGTGTCTCAAATTAAAGCCAAAGGGCATAAATAGCATGATCTTTCTTTTTAAATACTTTGGAGTAGTAGTAGTAGTAGTAATAATAATAATAATAATAATAATAATTTATTTATACCCCACCCATCTGGCTGGGTTTCCCCAGCCCCTCTGGACAGCTCCCAACAGATTAAAAACAGAATAAAACACCAAACATTAAAAACTTTCCTAAACAAGGATGCTTCGGATGTCTTCTAAAAGTCAGATAGTTGTTTATTTCCTTGACGTCTGATGGGAAGGCATTCCACAGGGTGGGCACCACCACCAAGAAGGCCCTCTGCCTAGTTCCCTGTAACCTCACATCTCACAGTGAGGGAACCGCCAGAAGGCCCCTGGAGCTGGCCCTCAGTGTCCGGGCAGAACGATGGGAGTGGAGACACTCCTTCAGGTATGCTGGGCCAAGGCTGTTTAGGGCTTTAAAGGTCAGCACCAACACTTTGAATTGTTTGGAGTTTGGAGTTATGGGGGCCTAACAGTACAGCCACACTTTAGCTTAATTCTGATTGTTAAAGGATGTGTTCCTGTGCAATTTTTGTTTATGGTGGTAGTTTCATAATTATATAGACACATCTGGGAGAATGGTTTGCCTCCAGTTAATTGCTGAGACTGTGTGGGGGCTTTAACCAAATTAGCTGAATATATGCAGTATTTACACTAGGGCTGCAGAGACATTGCTTGTGTATTGAAGAAAGGAAGCTGAGTTTGCATATCAAGCTAAATGAGATTGATGGTGTGTATACCCTGCAGAGGAGAAAAATAGCAACCTGTTTTCAACTGCTTTAATGTTGGAAGCATTTCATGCTTGCAAAACTGTGTCAGTTATTTAGCTTGTAAATTGCTCCTTATATGCAGGCACCTACCTACCTTCCAGAAATTAGGTGTGGGGGGTAGTGGATGTGATGATCATTACAAGTAAAAAATTGATATTTTATTTTATTTGAGAACTTGATTATCCCTGAAATCCTCTAATTTTTAAAGTTTCCCTTTCATTATTAGAGATTCTGCTTTATTTCTACTGTGGGTTCATACTCATGTGGAAGAAAATATTGGTGGAAAATATTTTGCATGGTGTTGGGAAATGAATTACTCCTCAGCTCTTTCTATTTGGTTTGTCTTGGGCTTGTGGTTAGCAAAGATTGCAGAACAGAAATAAAAATACTTCTAGAAATAAAAATTGGGCTCAGGTCTGTCTAGAAATGTCAGGAAGGTTTTCCTTATGAACTTATGCAGCTAGACTATTAATCCATTTAACTGTATTCTGAGTAGAAGCAGCTCTCCAGAGATTTCCTCCCAGCATCTGACCTACTCAGGGATGAGGGAAATGTGTTCAGTTTATTTAGGCTGCAACCCTATGCCTACTTACCTGGGAATAAGTCCCATTGAATTAAATGGAACTTGTTTCAGAATAGACATGTGCAGGATTGCACAGTTATTTATTTTGAATGTTTTTGGGCTGTTAAACATCACAAACTTTCATAGTGGTGTATACAACAATAAAAATAATCACAGGTTAAAAAGCAATAAAGCTGTTCTCAAAAGAGAAATGAGGTACTGCCTGTAGTCTGAGTCAACTTTCCCTTCTGAGAATGTCTGTTAAAAAAAAAAAGGTTTTAGCATATGATAGAATGTGAACAATGTCAGGGCCTGTTTAACTTCAGCAACAGTTGGTGAATTTATAAACCATCCCCTAGTATAAAAGTCCTGAGACGGTGTACAATTTTGAGTCATGAAAACAGAAGAATAAAAGAATAATGCAACACTGCAGATGCTGATTTCACTAACAACAGTAAAACCCAGAAGCCATAAAATAAAAATTCAAAACCCCAACAACCAAACTATAAAATGCACTGGCATACCTGGCCAAAAGTGGGAGTCTTTGCCTATTGCCCAAAACACATCAAAAATAGCACCAGGTAAACTTTTCTGGGGAGGGCATTCCATATGCGGGACACCATGCTCAAGAAAAGGTTCTGCCTATTTCCATCTGCCTAACTTCAGATGGCGGTCCAGAGGAGAATCATTGATGAAGAAGGAAGTGCTTGGGCAGGCCGACGTGGTAGGAAGTGCTCCCTCAAAAAGCCCAATCCCAAGGATGCCTCTGAATGCCCATTGCCGGGGAATGACAGTGAGGGGCTACTGTACTCAAGTTCCGGTTGTGGGCCATGCAGCATCTGGGTGGCCTCTGAGGAGGTAAACCGGATGTTGGATCAGATAGGCCTTTGGTCTGGTCCAGCAGGGCTCTTTATCCTGTTTATAGGTTACATTTGAAAACCAGCCAGGTGTAATAATGGGTCAGACTAGGACTGGGGAGCTTCAGGTTCAAATCACCCATAGCTGCCAACTCTCTGGGGCCTTGGGTGCCTGAGCACCCAAAAAATTCCCCACGAAAGGGCGGGGCACCCACAAATTTCGGTGCCAGGGCCATGCACACACCACATGACACCCGCAGCCCTGGGCACCCACAGTCACATGGCCACATTGGCCCTCCTGAAATCAGCCATGATTCTCCCTGACTAACCTGGAGCCAGTCCCTACCACTCGGCCTAACCTACCTCACAGGGTTGTTGTGAGGAAAAATATGGAGAGGGCATGTGATAATAAAAGTGTCCCACAGGTTTTAGCTCTTGGCACAAACTATCACTGGACCAAGAGGGCTGCCATAAGAGTTGAGTTCCCTCTCTGCTCCCCCACTCCCCCCCAAACACCCTGTGATGCGCTTGTTAACTTATTTTTAAACGATGCGAAGAGAGGTTTTATAGCGCGAAGCAAGAGTTGGAAGTTCCAGCCAGCATTTGCCATCCCTTCCGTTCCCGCCTCTTTCTGCCACTAATCCTTTCGGATCTCGGGCCTTATTCTGGCGCTGGCATTTCCCGCCTTCAGCCCAGAGCTGAATGGAAACGCAGGAGGCAAAGCTCCTTGACGAGGCAGGGAAGCTAATTCAAGGGGAGTTCTTGGCGGCGCCTTTCGCAGGATGGTGAGGGCGGCCCCGTGAGAGGAAAACGGAACGAGAAGCGGAGCGATTGTCAGGCGGCGGCGGCGCCGGCGGGGTGGCGCGCGGGTCTTGGGGGAGATGCGGGATTCCATCTCGTTCCGCTTAGGACGGCTGCTCCGTCTTTTTGACGTGGATATGGAGCGTTTCAAAGCCCCCCAGCCTACAAGGAAAACAACACCGCCTCAATGAATTTAGGGACGGCAAGAAGAGGCTTGAGGACGTGGAGCGGCGCAGGATGTGACTCTCCTTCCTAGACCCTGAGCTGCCCAAGGCGTGTTTATTTTTTTTGGGGGGGGGGGCGGCTAGCTACCAGGGGTTCCCTTCACGTCTGAGCGATTCCCGCCTCCTCCACTGAGGCGAATGCCTGACTGCTTTCCCCTCCGCTCTCTCGAGAGGGAGGGAGGGAGGGAGGAGGAGAAACGCGGGACCGTCGACCTCCACCTGCTGCCCCTTTCCAAATTCCCACTGGGCGGCCATTACTGGGGCAGAGGGGGATCAAGCGCTGCTTGGCGCGCGCCCTCCGTTCCCTCCTTCCTCCCCTCTGCCCCCCGCGGCTCTCTCCCACGCCAGCTCGCGCGCGCTAAAAGGTGAGGCGGCGGGAGTCCCTGGCTGGCTTTGGCACAGCCTGCAGCGAGCGGCGTGCGAAGGACTTTGTGGTGCCGGCGGGGACTCATCTCGCCAGCCCTCGCCGCGGCGCCAGGAAAAGCGATGGGGAGCCGCTGCTGCTGCTGCTGCTGCTTCTTCCGAGAGCCTCCCCTCTGGCTGTTCGTGCCTCCATAGGAACCTGCTCTGAAGAGAGCGAGCGCGGAGGCGCGAGTCCAGAAAGGGGGTGGTGGGTGGGGAGGAAGCGCGGCGGCGGCGGCGGCGGCGGCGCCTCCCATCCTCCCGCCAAGTTGCGCGCTCGCTCTTTCCATCTTTTCCCCGTCTCTTCTTTGGCGGAGCTACCCAGAGGAGCAGCATGTGGACTGGCTCCCCGGCTCCCTACAGTGCGCTCGGGCTGCTGCTCCTGCTGTTGCCGCCGCCGCTGCTTCCTTCGACACAGCCTGCTGTTGGCAGCGAGAACCCGGGCGCTGGATGAGCGAGAGACCGGGGGCGGGCGGGTAGCGGCTGCTGCGCCTTGAGGGGTTCTGCTCCTGCCGAGGGCTGCTGCAGAGGATCCCGTCCGCTTCCTCCACGCGCCCCCCTCCAGATCCGGCGTCTGCTGGCGGGCTGACCCACTGCCCCGTTCTCAACCCCGCCCGGACCCGCATGGCGTGCTACCTGGTCATCAGCTCCAGGCATCTCAGCAACGGGCACTACCGGGGCATTAAAGGGATCTTCAGGGGACCGCTCTGCAAAAACGGCTCGGCCTCTCCGGTAACTGGCACCTTACTCCGTCTTCGGTCTACCTAGAGCAGGCGGCATAGATCTAGATAGGGGCGCACGTTTCTCCTAGGAGCGTCTGGGGTCATCTACGGGGGCGGGCACTTTTGCTGCCTTGGGTCCATTTGGTTACATCTTGTTGCTTAAGCTGACTTAAGGGGGGGCGGGGAAGCTTCTTGAATGTTTCTGCAAAGTTTTCTCCTTCCGAATCCACCGGCGAAACAAGACTCGGGGGTTTAGGAGCGTATTGGTTGTCTTGGTGAGGAATATAGATCGGATTACTTAGGGGGAAAGGGTGTTTGGCGCTGTGGCTCCAGTGAGCCACAGATGGACACGGTGCTGGCAGAAAAAAGTTAGAGCCACTTTGATATGTGGCCGCGGAAAGTGGGTGGAGAAGAACTGGAAGCCTTGTGGGTGGGGGTAAGAGGAGTAAGGGAAAGTTAGACGCCAGAAGAAAGCCATGGGAGCGTCTGGGAGTGACCACTGAAAATGACCACAGTTGTCCTTAAGGCCATGTAAGGAAAGGAAACAAGCAGTATGTGGGCCAGACAGAATGATAGCGGTGCTTAGTGGAATTAATAGAATGCTTAAAGGAAGAGGGTTGTTTTTTTGTAAAGTCTCCTTATTTATTTTAAAGTATTTTCAGCTGCTTTTTAAGGCTCACAAAATAATGTACAAAAGAAAACTGACACAAGCAGAAAACAACAAGAGGAGGAAACCTCAGGGTAGCACCACATTGACCTTTTTCACAACCAGGGCTTGACTTTAATCCCAGCATGCAGTACAAGAATACTTTGAAATGTGTTTTATGTCTCTGTTCTGCCTTCCTAACTTCTTCCTCCTCCTTTCTCTTGTGTCTGCCTCCTTGACAGTCTAAGCAAGGTCTACTTTTCTTAACAACAAGAGAGTTCATTTACTTTTTTTAAAAAAAAGAAGTTAGAATATGCAATATGAATATGTTGACGTTGCACCTTAGATTGGCGGCAAGATGCCGAAGGGGTAAGTTGAAGAGAAGTGCCTTAGAGCATGAGTAAGATGCCAGTTGTGCTGAGGTGATTTACAGTGCAATCCTATGCAGGTTTACTCCAAAGGCCTCTTAGGTTCACTGGGACATAGTTCCCAGTGAATGTGTATAAGCTTGTGTCTTAATGCCCAGAATAGGATATAAACTCTGGTATAAAAAAGATCAGGGAAATATTCTGTTGCAGAACGACAGTCTAGAAAGCAGAATTAGAATGCCAATAAATGGAATCTCTGAAAGGACCCCCTCTTAATGACTGGGGTTTTACTACAGAATAATAAAATCCAGAGGTTGAATGATAGTGCTCATTGCAGGATGACAGAAGCACGACATATCTTTAAAGTTTTCAACAGTGACATGATAGTTAGATGACATTTCACAAGCACAATCCTTGCACTATTATAGTAGATAGGTGGGAGCTGTCTAGGGTTGCAAATGCCCATCCCTGAGATGCAACCCACCATTATGAAGCTGTTGGAGAAGTGTTCTCCAATAGGGAGTGCATATGATGCTGAGAAGAAAGTTCCATGGAATTGGATATAATTGAACAGGTGGCAAAGCTAAAGTGGGTGCAGCTATAAATGAGAGACTGTAAAGAAAAGAAAGTGCTAAAGTGTAAGGAAGGTACAGTGCTCTGGTTGGAAGCAGGATGCTTCCAAATGCCAGTTGCTGGAAACTTCAGGAGTGGAGAGGATTGTTGCACTCACTTCCTGGTTGCTGGCTTCCCACAGCCAACTGGTTGGCCACTGTGAAAACAGGATAGTGGACTAGATGGGCCAATGGCTTGATCCAGCAGGGCTGTTCTTCCCCGAATGGGAAGATTGTGGAAAAAGTGAGCGAAAGCTGTGCTGAAAGCTATGAAGCAACTGCAAAGACAGCTTTGTAAACTGCAGAGGAGATTTGATGGGAAACAGTTGGAATTATAAGGAGAAAGTTATTGGTATATGTTGGAACTGATGGAATGTAAAAGAATATGCTCCAAGGAATGAATACTGTAAGATGTGGGGAAATTTTGAGCAAGGAGCATGATGCAAATGGTTTTTTAAAATTAATTGCCAAGCTATGGCAGCTACACAGACAAATGACTGCTGTGGTGTTAAGCACCAGTGAGCTGTCCTTTTAGTGCCAATAACTGGTGAAAATGAACACAATGGGTTAGTGATCCTTTACCATATATCTAGTTCTGAGCTCCACAGCATTCTCTTCTAAGAAGTATTTTAACTTTAGAAGTTTGTTTTGCTATCTCTTCTCCTCTGAATACTGTTATTCTTCTTGTAGCACTCTGGGCACTGTAACTTCACATGAAAAAGTAAAAGTTGTTGTGGTGTCCCATCATTTTAAAAAATCCAAAATTAGGGCAGTTGGGTTGGCCTAACAAAAGGCACTTCCCTAAATATGGGTTTTGTACTTCCACATGCTTCTTTTCGAACATTAAAGAAAACATATTCATAAGACACAGTTGCACACTTGCATTTCGCGAGAAGGTTCTAGTTTGTTCTTTACTCCAATATAGCAGCTGGAATATGTACACACAGTGTACACAATGTGTAACCCGTAGTGCAGCCAGATTAGTAAGGTACACTGCATTCATTTATTTGTTTGTGTTTGTAGACCACTTCCACTGAGAATGTAGAATAAATAACCACACTTAAACCAAATACCATAAAACCGTAGCACCATCTATGTACAGAGTGCTTTACAATGAGCAGCTTTGACAGGTCCCTTCTCCAAGGGCTTATGATCTATAAATAGACAAAAGGGAGAGAACAAATGAAGGGGGGAGGAATGGAGGCAGGGGGAAAACAGGAAAACAATATGCTATTATTTCTGTTATGCTTACTTTGGCTTAGTTGAGTTGTCCTTCTGTAATCCTCAGAATTGACCGATTGAACTTGGGGAACTTACCCAGAGAAAAGGCTTCCTCAGTTTCTGTTTTTATAATGCTCAAAGTCAGGAGTGGCCCATGAGATGCCTTCTAGATATAGTTTGGGACTAAGTTCCTATAAATCCCAACCACTGGTCATGCTGACTGAGGCTGATGAGAGTTGGAGTCCAGCAACATCTGGAGGGCTCCATGTTGACTATCCTTGCTCTAGACATTGGGTGCCAGGGGATGTTTCACTCCTAGGGCTTGTAGTGGCTTGGGGGAGGATATTTTTCAGGATCTGGTGTATGGGTTAAAGAGTTATTTTAATTAAACCTCCTAATAGACTGGTCCTGATGCAGCTCCCCTAGCCTCACTTGTAGTTTAGTCCTCAGTTCCTGTAATGACCATTCAAAGAGCAAGGGCTGTAAGCTGTGAGACTGCACTCCTAGCCACACACAAGGACTTCTGGGTAGATGTGCCAGTACAGTGGTACCTCGGGTTAAGAACTTAATTCATTCCAGAGGTCCGTTCTTAACCTGAAGCTCTTCCTAACCTGAGGCACCACTTTAGTTAATGGGGCCTTCCGCTGCTGCCGTGCCACCGGAGCACAATTTCTGTTCTCATCCTGAAGCAAAGTTCTTAACCTGAGGTACTATTTCTGGGTTAGCGGAGTCTGTAACCTGTAGCGTCTGTAAACCGAGGTACCACTGTATTGGTTTTCACTTTGCAGTTGTAATTGACACAAGGACTTCTGCTTCTTAACTGTGGAGGCTACCTGGTACCCAACCAATATGTTTGTGATGTCTAGGAAATGTGTTTTAGTCTCTCCTTACCCTTGTTGAGATTTTCATCCAGAATAACTTTGAGAAAATGTCTTTCCCTCTCATTTTTAAAAAAGTGAAAGCTGATTTTAAATATGTTTGAAAGCTGTTCAGGGTTTGGAGGATGATAGGGCGGGGGGAACCCCCGTGGTGATGGCTTGCATGCAAGAGTCAAGAAATTTAAAATGTCAGATTGCTCTGTAAATGTGCCTCCAACCACACTGTACATCTGTATATTCTCAATTCTTGTTTCCCACAGAAAAATATGAATGGACACACTGTTGTTTATGTGGCAGCGGTGCACCATGAACAGGATGTAAGATGTATAGTACTTCTAAATTCACATATTACCTATCCTTCTGAATTATTTTCTCATTCGCTTTATTCTGAAATTACCATGTCTGCTTAATTTGGAAATTCTTGGTTTCCCCTAGGTTTTGTAGGGTTTTTTTTGAGGGGCGGGGGGCTTGACTGAGACATCTGTTTGTGAGTTCAGTGCTTTATCTTTTGTTTCTCGAGCAACATTTTGAACATTCATATAATCTTAAATATTTCGTTTTAGTGTATGAGCCATTAAAAGCTTCTTGCATTTATGGAGTGCCATCTACTTCATGCATGACTCTGTGTAGCCTTTAATGTGTAATGTGTACCTTTCTATATTTAAAGTGTTCTCTATTAACAAACCATGAAATGTCAGCAGGCTTATGGCTATGCTTTTGGATATGAGAACAGTAGTGAATATTTTAAACACCTTTATGAAATTTCATGGCTGCGTGAACAACAGTTTACCCATCTGGATATTTGTATGTGTCACTTTGTATCAATGTCAGTGATTGCGCATACTGTACTTACAGTGGACACACAATTCTGGGGTATGGGGCTCCCATAGCGGCTTATGGAAAGAGCCAGGTGTGCATACGCTTGCATGATCATAGCCTTTGGGACAATGGCCAGGATTTACATAAGCATACTGTTCATTTTTGCTTATTGCCATACAGGAGAGAATCCTGCTCTTTACTGATGATTCCTAGCACAGTATGATTTCTCAGGTGAGCAAGAAAAAGTTGGAGAATGCATGCAAGGCAGCGGTAAGCACAACAGTGCTGCAGAAAGCCACATGCAGTCTTATTTCACATGTTACATGTTAATTTTGTACCCCACACCTTCATTTGCTTATTTAGTACATTTGTATACCACTTTTCTTACATGATGGAATTCACCACTTCTCAAGTACAGTGGTACCTCCGTTTAAGAACAGCCTTGTTTACAAACTATTCAGTTCGTAGTGTTCCGGTTAGCGAACTTTACCTTGATCTACAAATGGAAGCTGAATGGTGGAAGGGCACTGGCGGTGGGAGGCCTCGTTGGGGAAAGCACGCCTCGGTTTAAGAATGGACTTCTGGAACGGATTAAGTTTGTAAACCGAGGTACCACTGTATCTCTCATCTGGGCAGTGGCCAGACCTCCATTTATATATAGCTGCAGCAGGTGGCTGCATCATGTGCCTCAGACCATGCCTGGGGACCAGCACAAGTATTCCCAGTGCAGGTCACCATAGGAGAAAGAAAAAAGTACAATAAATTCAACCACATACAATCAGTAAAACAGCAGAGCAAAGCAACAGGTAAATCATAGTGAATAAAGCACAACAGATCTTTCTTAGGCTACAACAGGAGGCAATGATAAGCAGTGTGTGTGTGTGTGTGTGTGTGTGTGTGTGTGTGTGTGTAAGCCTTGGGTTTGTACATTGTCATCTCTCCTTTCTTCTAATATGGCTGCAAGGTGATCTGAAGCCTCACAGTTAACTACAGTTTAGTCTTACATTAGTCTAAGCGTTCTAAACTCCTCTTTCCAAACCTGCTGGAATGGGGAGTATGCATGCCCAAGGCTTGCTTAGACTCATCCTTGTGGCAATGAGTAATTGTTTATCATAGACTCCGAGAATTGTAAAGCTGGAAGGGACCCCAAGAGTCATTTGTGTCCTTTTCTGGTCTGACAAAGAAGCCCAAGGGGCAAGGCAGATTACAGAAGCCCTGCAGCACCATTGAGAGCTGATGCAGCAACTTGCTCCAGCAAAGTCTCCTAGACTCCACCCTCTTTGTGATAACTACAGTTCTTAAAGGGCCAACTTTTGGGCATGCAGACAGGCATTTCTTCTGAGCTTGCTGGCCTCCTACTTTGTGTGTAACCTGCACTCTTGGACCAGTTCCTCAGGCTCTGGGAAAGACATTTCTGAAGGTCCAAGATCTGGCACTATGGACCTTGGTTTTATTGGATCTGGTCCAGAGAACTCCTGCCTTGACAGCTTTGGCTTTACTGGCTTCCTAGCCAGCAGCTTAGAGTCAGGAACCCAGTGTGACTTCTTAGCTGGTGACTCTGCAGACTCTGATTCAATGTTTTGGTGGCTGCTTTACTCTGGAGCTTGGGAGATTAAAAAAGCTTTAGCCTAGGACCAAAATAATGTCAATGTAGGTGTAAGGAGGCCCTCCCTAGGGAGAACATTCCAAAAACAAGGTGCCACAACTGTGAAGGCTTCTCCCCAATTGCTACCTGCCTTATCTTGGATACTGAGAACAGCTCAGATGACTATTTTGGCAGTCATGAATGTAGATTCTGCATTGTAGAATATGGAGGGGCAATGGGATTATGATACTAGGCTCTACCCCCCCACCATGCATATTCATTATAATGTAGAGTGACCTGTGCATGGTATGGAGTCTATTACCACGATGCCACCACTCACCTGTGGTGTTTATTCCACACAAAAGGGGGCTCAGATGCAGATGATCAACTAACAGATTCTATTGCTATGAAAACTTTCACCTTGTCCCATAAGCAAGGTCTGGCAAGAAGTTTCTGCAAAGGATTTTCAAGGGCAGGTTTCTTGCACACCACTTAAGAGGCTTTATCACAATCAAGTGGTGTGTAAATTTTGTATGTATGTATTTATTTATTGGTTGGACAGTGTTCTCGAAGCTACCAACATGAGTCTGACCAAACTGTGGGAGGCAGTGGAAGACAGGAGTGCCTGGCGTGCTCTGGTCCATGGGGTCACGAAGAGTCAGACACAACTTAACGACTACAACAGCAAATTTATTTATTTAACAGAGAGTTGTCTACAACTAACATTTACTCAGAGGAGACCCATTGAAATTAATGGGCTTAAGTTCGTCACAGTCATTAATTTTAATGGTTCCACTCTGAGCAAAAGTTATTTGAATACAACCAAAAAGTGTTTATTATAGGCATAACAAACATTTTTGAAATCTAATAGAACAAGCTTCTTTTGAAATGTCAAATTATTTTCTGTTGACTAAAATCTGTCTCCTGAAAGGATACCATCATAACAGACTCAAATACGACACTGCAGGTTTGCAATCTGAAGAGACGCATACACACATATCCTGAATTAAAAATTTGAGACACACCTCATGCTTTTCCACCTGAAAAGGTTTATTTTTAGGGTAGGATAGAATAATAATTATTCTACCCTTGTTGGAGTCCAATTCCTGTGGTTTGGATGCTAGTCCCCTTTCTAAGCCTGAATGAAAAGGCAAGCCCAGAGCAGACACCCAACAGGCAACTTCCTCAGAGGACACAGCACTTTGTTAATTCTCACCACCAGGAATGTTTGTTAATCCAATCACATATCCTGCAGTGTCATGGCTGTAGTCCATGCCTCTCCAGCAAAAGCTGATTGGAAGAAGGCAAGCGAGTCATGCAGAGTTGCAGCAAACATGCCCCTCACTGGCTCAGAGGCAGTTTTGGGGTGGTATGATCAGTGTGGTTGCACTGGGTGCCACGCTGCAGAAGACACCAAAACAATGCTTTAGAATGAAGCACGCAAGGCAGGAGGCGCAAAATTTTATCAACACACAGGGTGCTACTGAAATTTTAGAGCCCAAAGGCAGCCACTGAGTGGCTGGATGCTTTGAGGCTTATGTTTGTCTCACTTAGAATCACAGAGCAGGAAGGTGCCTCTGGCTGATACAGGAAATCTGCTGTTACAGCATCCCCAACAAGTGGCTGGCTAGCGTCTGCTTAAAAGCCTCTAACAATGAAGAGGCCACCATCTTATATGGCAGGCAGTCTCTTCCACCATTGAACAGCTTGTTATCATCAATAGTTTATTCCTAATGTTTCCTAGAAACTCACCTTCCTGTAATTTGAAGCCTTTGGTTCAGGTCTTAAGCTCTGCAACAACAGAAAACATTTTTTTCCCATCGCCTTCAAAGCTGTCCTATTGCCTCTTAATGCTCTCTTCCATCAGGCAAAACATAATGAATGCCTTCAATCTTTACTCATAGGACTTTGTCTCCAGGCCTTTCATCTGGACGAGTTCCAGATTGTCAACGTAACTTTCCTAAACTGCAGTGCCTAGAACTGGACACAGCCCTCCAGGTAAGCTCTGACCAAAACAGAATAGAGTGGCACAATTTCTTCTTGTCATCTGGACACTCAACTATGTATGAAGCTGGCTTAACACTGAGTTAAATTATTGGTCCATCTAGGCAAGTTCTGTCTGCTCTGACTAATGGTAGTGGCTGTCCAAAGTCTCAAGATGTATTTCCCGTTATCTGCTACCCATTCCTTTTTAAGTATATGCCAGGGATTTAACTTGGAAGCTACTGCATGGAAAGCATGCTCTGAATGATGTCCCTTCTGTCTCTGAATCCGTGGCGATGGCTCCTTTCAAAAACTCATTGACAAAAGCCATGGGTGTTTCAAATGAAGCTTGTTTTGCAAGGGCTCAACTATGACCTTTCCTGGCACACAAATTGGGAATTGCTGGCTCAGACCAGGGGTCTGGTGTGTTGCTTGCTGGAACAAAATTATTACTTACTGTGAGGACTGAGTAATGTAACTTCAAGACTGATATAAATGGGAAAGCTCTTGAACTGATGATTGACTGAAGAGTGGGGACGAGAAATGCTGAGCTTTAAGAATGAGTCAAAAGCGGTGGACTCCTGAGAGGGTTATATTTCCTTCAAGAGGTGCATTTCAGAAGCGTCATTTTCTCCTTCCCATTTTTCACAGAATAACAAATGCTCTTTGAGGATCCGATATATGTCCCCTGCAAAATGAAATATGACCCATATGCAAAAATCTAGCATTTACTAAGATTTGTAAAGCTCTGTGCAGAATACATATGGCCATGAATATATCATACTGATCACAGGGCTGCCGTTGTTGTTTTTCCCTTTGATCTCTGATGGATACATATAATACTGGCCTGCTGCAAAACTGCTTCAGTCAGTATCTTACCAGACATGCCACAACCTTTGCAAAAACAAACTCACAAGGCAAGACCCAGACTTTGCGAGGATCTTTGCAGAGTCCTGCAGTGGTGCCAATGACTCAGCAGATGTCTTCCGTTCTTCTCCTCCACTGTTTTGATCTAGTGCTGCTGGGCTGCTTGAGGCTTTTCAGCTAAGACATAAAACGAAGTCAGTTTTAGTTACAGTTATTAAAATTACTTCATGTTTCTGCGGGTAATGAAAAGTTAAACTGGTAATTGAGGCCTAGGATGGAATGCATGTTCTTTCATAAGGTGCCCCCCCCCAATCAAAATCACAATAGGATATATTAGTACTTGCCACTTTATTTGCTCCTCAGATGGTTATTTAGTGATTGTATTAAGTAGCTGATTGTATTCCATTTAAAAAAAATGTCTTTGCTTCACTCAGGGCCATGGTGATTTCTTTATTGAAATGCCTAAGAGAGGACCCATAGGATTTAACTGGATTTAATAGTTCTAACTAGGTACAGAAAATGTTCATGTGCTAGAATGGCTTTAACAATGCTTTCTACCACAGTGAAACATGTTTCTCCAAAGGAAGTGTTTATATCAAAAGCATACCAGTGTGAGTAGATAAATAGGTACAGTGGTCCCTTGGTTTTAGAACCGCTTAGTTTATGAACAACTTGGAAATAGAACGCTGCAAACCCAGAAATAGGCATTCTGGTTTGTGAACTTTGCCTTGTAAGCTGAACATGTTCCGCTTCCTGTTGAGTGTGTTCCATTTGTAAACTGAGCCCTCCGCTGCTAATCAGAGGCTTTCTGTTGAGTCTGTTGGCAGTTTAGGACCGAGCACCCACACAACACAGAGGTGATATTTGGAGCTTTTGTTTTTGCAATTTTTTGCGTGTTTGTGTGGATTTTTCATTTTTTTGACTGTGACTTGTTCTTCATTTTAAGGGACTGACTTGTGACTATGGCTTGTGGCTTTGTTTTTGTGACTGTGTGCAACCCAGTTCAGCTACTGATTGATTGATTGTGTGACTGCAGAAATGGATAAAAGTGCCCCCCACCCCACCCCCACATCCAAACATTGACTATCATCAGTGCACGTAAGAAGAAGAAAAAATTATTTTAATCATCTACAATACTGTCTTATTTATTTTATAGTACAGTACATTGATTATTGCTTTCATTTTATGGGTCAGTGGTCTCATTAGATAGTAAAATTCATGTTAAATTGCTGTTTAAGGGGTTGTTTTTAAAAGTCTGGAACAGATTATTCCATTTTGCATTACTTTCTATGGGAAAGCATGCCTTGGTTTTAGAATGCTTTGGTTTTGGAACAGACTTCTGGAACAGATTAAGTTTGGGAACCAAGGTACCACTGTACTGCAGTGGTAAGGTAAACTGTGTTTCTGTGTGCTCTTGCTTCCGTCACAGTGTACTGTTGCACCAGAAACCAATTTAGTCATGCTGGCCACATGACCAGCTGTCTGCTGACACATGCCAGCTCGCTCGGCCTGAAAGTGGAGATGAGCGCCACATCCCATAGTTGGATTCGACTGGACTTAACCATCCAAGGGTCCTTTACTTTTACCTTATCTTCATTGGATCATGGGTCTAAGAATACATAAATTCACATCAAGCGGATCAGAGATAATGTTTAAAACAAAATAGTGAAAACTGAAGTTTCTTAGAAGTTTCTACTACATGCTGAAGAAGTGAACCATTTTTTCAAGATAAATTCTAAATCTTTCAGCCCACTGGAATTAGGGAACATGGTGTTCAATGGGGCTTTCTCCCAAGTATATGTACATAATAAGAGTGCAGCCTTAAACTGGAAACAGCTTGCCTTTTCAGCAGTCAAAGGGTATACACCTCAAGGAATTGCATTATTATTTCGAAATATTTAAAATACGGTGATGAACAGGAATGGCAGTGAGGTATCCCAACAACTCAAGGGGAAAGAAATCACAGATACTAAGGGCATATTTGCACCGTCTGTTGTTCTGCTTGTATGTCAAATACGACCAGTGAGTTCACAGCACATTCTATGTGAAGACACTAGCGGTCAGAGCTCCACTTCTATTGAAAAATAATTTCCTTTATGAGAAGAAGCTTGCTTCTTTCAGGATATGTAATGCAATGTCTGATCAAACTTGGTAAGAATGCGGGATCTATTGGCTGGAAAAGTTTCCTGGCCAGGGGCAGTAAGTGCTGTAGGCGTTTGTTAGATGTTAGCGGGTGACTCCCACTGAAACTCAGTTTCCATTTACGTAGTGAGTAAAGTTGTTTTGTGGCATTCCCAAGCAGTGAAAAGAATCAGAATTGTAGAGTTGGAAGGAACAGTGACTTGAAAAATTAAGTGAGTAAATAAATAAGCTCTAATCTTCGAATCCTAAGGACATCAAGGCAATATGTAGCATTATTAAAATGAACAATTCCATTTCGGAATAAGGTTGCTTCCATGAACGTTGTTCACTGAGAACTCTTCAGTCAGGCTGCTTTATATTTGAAATAAAGGACCTGCAAAACAACAACAACAACAACAACAACAACAACAACAACAACAACAACAACAACAAAATGAGAATGTGAAAGCTTTTTAAGGTGGATTTTTTGCATTCATTTAGCTTCTCATAAAGAATTATCTGAACCGTGTCTGATCATTTGGCTCAAGACAGCAATATTTTTGTGTGAGTAGTTTCTCATGCACTGTGGAAAAACCTCAGTCCTGTTACTGTAATATGTGCAAAGGTTAAGTCTGGACTTTCACTGAAATTTCCATTATATAAAGGTTCTATGGATGGAACACACAAAGGTTCTGTGCATAGCTGGAGTCTAGTCTATCCATTATGCCTGCAGTTGTTATTTTCCGGTTAAAGTCTCCTTTAATGAAGAAGCTAAAAAAGACCTCAGCTGTAGGTTTTATGTAGGACAATCCAATGCAATTCTGCTCAGGAATAAGTGAAACTGTGTTCAGTGAGACTCACTTTAAAGCCTGCATTTGAATTCTCTCTCACCTGTAAAATGTTATGAATAAAAAAGCCACACTGACCTGGGCTGGATCTAGACACATCAAAGAAGTGATTCAGTTAAATGCTTTGTAAACTTCATAGAGGGAAGTTCTGTTGGCCAAAAACGGGACTCCACAGCACCATATAGTGTCATAATGTCATAATGCATATAAAGCGCTTTATCTGTACAAATGTAGCTGAGTCCCAGATCATACCCTCAAGTTTAAAACTGGCTAATTTCTGCTTTCTATATTGCATTAAAAGCATTCAGAAATAATGGACTCTGGACCACAGGTTTTACCTGGCATGACTTTAAAACAACAACAACAACAACAACAACAACAACAACAACAACAACAACAACACACCACTAAAGAACTTGCAGCCTTATGTGCTGGTTTTGTGTTCAGTGCAGCTGCACTAAAGTTCAGAAGGAACTGAGTTTTAAACCTTTGTTGTTTGTTATAAAAGTCTTTGCTTTTCTTCTGTTGTTTTTGTCATGCTGTCATGGACCAGCTGGGTAAGCACCACGAGCCACAGTTTAAGAGCCACTAGGTTGCTGAAGAAAAATAAACAAGATATGCATGCCTACTTATCTCAGGAGAGACCTTTATTAAATATTTACTCTAGTGAATCTATATCATCAAGGTAACTGTTACTATTTTATAGTGAGAAACTGACGGCATGTTAATTTTGAGATTTTTCTGCCATATGCCTAATGGATAAGATGTAAACATTTTCTTCAGACTTCTGTCCCAGTTTCAAGCTTAGATACAGTCATAATAGGCAAGCTTCCTTAAGAAGCCTTCCCACCAACAACCACCTCCTAGAAAAATTGCAGGAAGATTGAATGAAAGTCTGCATACTCCAATCAGCTCTTGCTAATAATGGGCAGTGGGGGTGGCAGTACAGTTTAAAGCATACAGAACACACCAGTATCCACAGGAATGCTTTGCCTATATTCTTTTCAAACTGAATCTAAGAGGTGATTTCGTTGTTGATGGGGGAAAGTGTTAGTTGTAAATCAGAAGTGCACTAAGGCAGATGCTTCAAGAAGATGAGACCTAGGCATTATGAGCTTTCACCCCAGGGTGTCCCTGCATAGTCCCTGCCGAGTTAAAACTGAAGTGACATGCTGCCGGCTACAAAATGCACAATTTTAAAACGGTGAAGAGCATTTGAGGAACACATGCTCCAGAATCTGTCTTTAGTGCATAGGTGTGTTGTCGTTGTTTTTTATTGTTGCTTTTTGCTCTATGGGGTGTGTTTGTGGGTGTGTTTCTGATAATACAGTTGGTATTTGCTCAGAGTGCAAACGCTGCTATTTGTGGTTTCATTTCCTTGTTTCAGATTATATCAGCTTGGCAGACTACTTTGCAAAGTACTTCTGGCAATGCTGATCACCTGTTAGAAACTAGAAGGGGTTATTGGACTGGGTCTGGCTCTGGTGTGCCTTTCTTCTGCCACTTTGATGATTAAAAATGGTGATGCATTTTGCCTCTTCCTGTGAAGTACATGCTCAGTGTGACATTTTGACCACGGCGCTCATGCAACATGTGGTCCTTGGATTGGTAGCTATTGCCCTGGATAAAACGCAGTTGAAACTGATATCCTGCATTGCAGTGAGAAGATTCAGCACGTGAAACACAATAGGATAGTACCTCCCCTTTGGGTATCAACTCATCATGCCCATAGAGAACTAACATCCAAGAAGGTGTATATTTCTAGGAACATAGGAAGCTGGCCATTGGTCCATTTGGCTCTGTATTGTCTACTGAATGGCAGCAGCTCTTGTGGGTTTCAGACAGGAGTTTGTCCCATCCATACCTGGAGGTGCCAGTAATTGAATATGAGACCTTCTGCATGCAAGGCATATGTTCAGACATTGACTTTTGCCCATATAACCATTGAGTAGATATAATACAAGTCAATGTAATGTCATTACATTGCACAGGTAGTAAATCCTAGCATCAAAAGCTTTGTTTGGGTGTTTTTTTAAAGGGAAAAAAGAAAAGACACAAGGCATTTATGAATTCATCCATACCCCCAAGGGCATATACATTCTAAGTTTAGGTGGCCACCTTCGGAGCCAAATAAACAGCAATCAGATCTTACCATCTCACTCTAGGCAACCTGCTTATTGAGCATTCATTCTGATTTGTTTATGTATTTTTGTATGTGGAGGTTGGACTATATCTGGTCTTTTCAATATTGATGTTCTATTGAAAGGTTTTCATTTATTGTATAGGTGTAAGTGATATTATTATCCTAATATACATATGGTTGCTAATAACCTACTATGTTCTGTATAAAGTCATTCCAGATGTCAATATATTTGTCCAAACAAAGTCTACATCTATAGGCAATCTGTTCATACGTTGCAAGTGTTAAATATTTATATTTGTTCTTAACTGAGTGCTTGCTCTTATATGTTAGATGGGAAGTTGTTTGACAATCAGCATTCATTCTGATTTGTTTGCATTGTGTTTATACATCTTTCCATTAATCATTTGTTGGTCCTACATTTTCCATGCATTTCCCCATTACTTCCCTAACTGCAAAAGTTCATTTTTTAAAAAGTGGAGTTATTGCTCAAGGATGACAGAGCATTTTAATTCTGTTTTAAGTGCACTTTTAAAGCTCCAGTATGCAGTTGAACCCCTCCCCCCCCAAATACAGACAGTGTGGAGGTGACTATGCTCACTTACAACTCCATGCACCCACACTGTATTTTAGCCCCAAATTCTCTTCTTCTGTAGGTTGGGGAAAATACTGAAGCTCAGAATTCTTTCATATGACTTTTCTGTAATTTTGCAAGATGGTACCCCTCAACAAGAGGATTTCCAATGCCAACTAGTATTTTCAGACATAAGAAGAGTGTGTTGAAAAAAAGCAAGCTGGCTTACATATACAAAGACTCTTGTGGCTGCATAATATTGAAAGCATCTCCAGAGAAAATGACATTTGTGGGGTTGCTGAACTGAGATCCTGTTGTTTAAATGGGATTCAAACAACAACAAAGGAATCTTTGACATTGCTGCCAAGAAACAAGTGCCTTTTCCCTGTTAAAGAGAAACCAAACTATCTGGAGTAGAGTTATCTAGCTCCCATTTCTTATCTCTGCCTTTTGTAAATTGAGTGTGTAATAAATAGAGCTGCACAGAATGTCCTTTTTTTTCTTTTTAGAAAAAAAGGGATAAACTGTATGACATCAAATTTTATATCGGAGCATTGAAAGATATTGGTACGGCAAACTTTATAGCCAAGAAGAATATAACTGTTATCTTTAAAGCATAGGAACATGTTTAAATTATAGTGTACTTCTTCACCAACCTGCATGTTTCTTTTCATTGCAACAGATTTAAGAAATAGGTCAGGAATCTGTAAAAAGGTGTTCTTAGGAAATTCACTTGGCTTCTGCTCTTTATACACATGTAACAACATTTTTAGAGTGCTCTGAAAATCAAAGCCTGCATTATAAACTGTTGTTCCTTTGTACAAATATTTCTGTGGCCTGCTCATGGATGACCCATTAGGGTTCCCTTTGCCAGAAAGAAAGAAAGAAAGAAAGAAAGAAAGAAAGAAAGAAAGAAAGAAAGCTTAGTATGTGAACCATGGTATTGTAGCCACGTGAAGGATGTGGTCCAATTTGGTAAGAAGGCAAATAGAAATGAGCAATTAAAATTGGGAGGTTTCTGGGAATGTTGCTAAGAGGTTTTTGGAGTAATGTAGCTTAGGAAGTGGGACGCGGGTGGCACTGTGGGTTAAACCACAGAGCCTAGGACTTGCCGATCAGAAGGTCAGCGGTTCGAATCCCCGTGACGGGGTGCGCTCCCGTTGCTTGGTTCCTCCTCCTGCCAACCTAGCATTCGAAAACACGTCAAAGTGCAAGTAGATAAATAAGTACCACTCTGGCAGGAAGGTAAATGGTGTTTCCATGCACTGCTCTGGTTTGCCAGAAGCGACTTAGTCATGCTGGCCACATGACCCGGAAGCTCTATGCTGGCTCCCTCAGCCAGTAAAGCGAGATGAGCACTGCAACCGCAGAGTCGGTCGCGACTGGACCTAATGGTCAGGGGTCCCTTTACCTTTACCTGGCTCAGGAAGTATTGGTGATAGTTTGGGACTGCTGCTGCCATGAATCAGGTACTACCTGTGTGTTTGTTTCTGTTTCCCCACAATGCCTTATCAACCTTTATAGTAGTAAATAGATTATGAAAAAGATTATGGAGAAAATAAAGGGGAATCTGTAAAGGGTATCCATGAAACAGTACTTTGCATTCTATCTGCGCCGGAAAAATGTAATGGTGAGTTAGGCTTTGGGTCAAGATTCTTTCCCGACCTGATTATCCTCAACATAATCCTGTTTAGAGGTAAGTCCCATTGGCTTCATTGTAACTCACATGTGTATTTCCTTAAATCAGTAAGAGAGATCATGCATGTCAGAATGTTATACTTTGCATCTACCTTACAACAGAAGATGTAGGAACAGGACTTAGTCTTGGCACAAATGAACGATCCTCTTAGAGTTTGATCTAGAACATTACATTAAAGTCAGTGGGAGTTACTTTTAATTGGTGTAGGATGGGGGGTATCAGTTAACTCACTTGACATCCTTTTCTGAACAATTGTTGAGTACTTTGGTGTTCCGTTCCCACATAATGCAGCTATAGCAAGCAAATTTCCAGTCCATTTCATATATTTTAGGAAAAGAGGGGCTGGTAAAAATAAAAGGGGTTGGTGTGAAAGTAGAACACTACAGCAACTAGCGGAAGATAAACTGCTTTTGCTTGTGCCTAGGATCTTTGAGGAAAAATGCACAAGTGTTTGTCTCTTGGCCTAGAGCTAGCATCTTTTTGCAGTGGGAAAAGGCTTTGGAGGTTCTGCATTGTTGCAGCTTTGGAGGCTCTGCATTGTTGCAGCAGATAGAGAATTGGGATTTCTGTAATTTGGGGGGAGTAAAACCAGGTTGATGAGACATACTTCTCTCCTCTGACAATGAAAAAGCAGGCTAGCTAAGAGGCCCTTCAGTTGTCCTTTCTCTTGCTGACTCTTGTACATGGTAGAAGTGCAAGTCACACTCTTGCTGGCAATTATACACATTAAGTATGCAAATATAGCGGGGCTGATTTGCATAAAATGCAAAGTACCTTGCCTAGCTAGATGGATCTTAGATATGACATAGCTGAAAAGCAGTTCCCTGAACTGAATCAATTAATTGTGCTTGATGGTGACCCCAGGATTTTGAAGAGTCACTCAAGCAACTGCTAGTCTGGAGTAGGTTATTAGTGTGGGTGTTATTCCCACCCTGAATGTGGACGGCTGAATTTTACTAAATGGCAAAGATATTTGCAGAGGAACAACTAAGAAAAGAGCTGAAAGCCTGGAAAAGAAAATAAGGGGAGAGTTGACATGTAAAAATCTGAATATGTTAATAGTAAATGGGACTGTGAATTGTAAAACTATGTTTATATGTTCAGATGGAATGGCTTTCCTTCTGAAAAAAGACAGCACAGAAAAGAAATAAATCATTAAATGAGCCAGATATGAGAATTATTCCGAAAATGGACCCGCCATATGACCACAGTCCATACATACTGTTGCATAAGTTATATGGCACTCTTAGTTTACCATCAACAACAGCTCCACTTGCTCTGACTGTTTGCATAAAATGCTAATATTCTAGCACATTAACATATGCAAGCACCTGAGGGCAATTTCTTATGGTGCTCATAAGAAAAAAGTGTATTTTGGAACACATAATTAAGGCCTCCTACATAGAGATTGGTTTCTGCTCAGTCTCGAGTCAGGAGCCCTAGACATTTATTCAGTAATTCTGGGTGCGTAGATGAATTAAAAATAAAGTCATTAGCATTCAGAATTTATCTACTCCTTTTTGGCCCCAGTCCCCAAACCTTTAGTCTGAAACTGTTTCACTAAAGCCAATATGGGTATTACACAGACAATGGAACTTGAGAACTGTAGCCTGTACCTGTCAGCTCTAGAAATTAGTCAGAAATTGGGCCAGTTTCTTCTCACATGCTAATTAATTAGCTCACACTGTGTGACAGGAAGAATATGAGTATATCATTTTAATAAAACAGAGTCAATACGGAAATATTTTTGAAAAATAACCACCCCCAACATCTACGCCAAACCCAATTGCAAGTTGCTCTATCGTTTAATGGTTTGTTTATTGATTTAAGTTATTTTGTAGCAGATGCATACCAACCTTTTCAGATTGCTTCCATGGAAGAAATAGCCAGAGACACAAGTTATTTTCAGACCACCTCATTTAGCATGCGTGAAATAACTGATTACTATTCACCACGTATTTACTTAAAATATATTATAAGTAAGCCTGGAGGTGATTAGCAATGGTATGTAAGGTAAGCATTTGTGGCTTTCAAAAATAGGTTTGCCAAAGATAGAGCACCATCATTAAGAGCCAATTATCATCAGATGCCCTCTGGGATGCAAAAGAACCTCTGGGACCAAGGACTGTGTCAGTAACAGTGCAATCCCTTATATCCTCAGAAATAAGCTCCATTGAGTTCAATGGGACTTACTCTCAGGCAAGTGTTTATAGGATTGCAGCCGGATGAACTTGGATTTGTACCAGTAAGCGTAATGGGTGAATCCAGAATAGTTACTTGCCCCTAGGCTCTTATTTAAATCAATGGGGCCCAAATGCAACCAAGCTGCAATGTAATCCAATGCACATTTATTCAGAAGTAAGATTGACTGTATTCTACAAACTTACTCCCAGCTAAGTACGACGGATAGAATTGCAGTTTTCAGATCCAACATGTAGCCTGATTTTGCTACTGAGCATACACTGACAACAGAGCTGTGGCCAATCCACATGTGTAATTAAGCAAATCAACATTTTTTGAGAGTACAGTGGTACCTCGGGTTACATGCACTTCAGGTTACATACGCTTCAGGTTACAGACACGTGCTTCAGGTTAAGAACTTTGCTTCAGGATGAGAACAGAAATCAGGCTCTGGTGGCGCGGCAGCAGCAGGAGGCCCCATTAGCTAAAGTGGTGCTTCAGGTTAAGAACAGTTTCAGGTTAAGAACGGACCTCCTGAACGAATTAAGTACTTAACCTGAGGTACCACTGTACATATAAGTGCACTTAGTATGTGAAACACTGCAGTATCTTTTTAAATGAATAATTAGGATACTTGCAGAACATGCAAGAAAAGAAGAAAATTTCAATAGGCTTTCATGTCGTTTCGTTTAATCATACCTTCCTTGATTATTTTGCCCACTGGTGGTTTTATTATACTTATTAATAATGGTAATGCTGAAATCAGCTGGAGCATTTGCCATGGAAATATTAATGAGGAAACACAGCCTGAATCTGCAGTTCTGACCAGGCACATTCCCCAGGCCAGCTTGCTTTGCGACTGGAAAAAATTATCATTATAGGAATCCTTAAATGCTTTACAAATGGACTCAGACTATGGATCAAACAAACAGTGTGCTCTCTGTATAGTGAGAGAATTGCTGGGTCTTCGGTTACTTTCTGAGTAGGGTGAAGGACACAAGAACTAATTAAAAAATTTGATAATATAAGTTGTAATTTATATTATGACTTAACTGTACCCTAAGCAAAAAAAGTGGGGGTAGGAGCCAAGGAGTAGGGGTGATAACTGCCTTTCAATTTTTGTAAATTCATTTGGGTTAATCAGGAAAGGATTTTGACTACACCCTTCCGTTGTCGTGTATACACACCTACACAAACAGCAAAGCCAAGCTGCCTGTCAGTTTTCTATCTTCAGCATCTCTCATGAATTAATGATTATGACAATTCCCCCTCCCCCACATACTCTGTCCAGTGAAATCTGCCACAAAAATTCCACTTTAGGCAAAGTTCAGTTGCAACTCCCTGTGGAACCAGGGTGTGGTGTGGTTATTGTAGATTAATTAATCCATAGCAAAAAGGATACACTTTTGTGTATGCCTGAGAAGATACCTGCCATGTTAATGACGGATCCATTCTCTGATTACCACAAAAAGAAAATGGCTGCATCGTCTTTGATCCTATTAGCAATAGCGAGGAAGGATTTTCAAGTAGTTCTTACTGTTTCCCAACTAAATACATAGTTCGCCTTTGAAAAAGATCGGAATAAAGACCATCCCATGCAGCTGTTTTCTTTTTATAATGGCTTCTTACAGGTGTTTTTTGATCCTTTGTGAACCTAGCGATTAATTGTTTGTTTGTTTGTTTATAGAAATATTTCTGTACCACAATATCATTAAAAACATCAACATGATTTACAACACAAATATCTATATACAATTTAAAAATCACATAAAACCAGAGAGCTTCAACTAACTCAGAAACACATTTTCTAATTCACCCGCATAAGCCAGGTAGCATAGAAAAGTTTTCAGCAGGCTTTTGAAGGTTAGAAGTGAAGGTGCCTGCTGAATCTTTTATTGACAGAGCATTCCACAGGACAGGGCCAACGACACTAAAAGCTCCGTTTTTCATTGCTTGGGGCCACCACCAAAGACGCTCCTGCAGATGATATCAGTGATCAAGCCAGGATAATAAGGGTTTAGGCGGTCCCTAATGTACCGTGGGGATGCGGGTGGCACTGTGGGTTAAACCACAGAGCCTAGGACTTGGCGATCAGAAGGTCGGTGGTTCGAATCCCTGCGATGGGGTGAGCTCCCGTTGCTCAGTCCCTGCTCCTGCCAACCTAGCAGTTCGAAAGCATGTCAAAGTGCAAGTAGATAAATAGGTACTGTTCTGGCGGGAAGGTAAACGGCGTTTCTGTGCACTGCTCTGGTTTGCCAGAAGCGGCTTAGTCATGCTGGCCACATGGCCCGGAAGCTGTACGCCGGCTCCCTCGGCCAGTAAAGGGAGATGAGCGCCGCAACCCCAGAGTCGGTCACGACTGGACCTAATGGTCAGGGGTCCCTTTACCTTTAATGTACCGTGGAGCTAAGTGGCTCAGGGCTTTGTAAATTAATACAATGACTTTGAACCTGGCTCAATAGTAGATTTTAGCCACTGCAGCTAACGCTGGCTACAAGCTGGGGGTGGGTCAGTAAAGAGCTGATTCACTTTCGCCAGCGTCACTTTTTTTCCCTGCCAGGCCAGGTTCTTCTCTGGACTTCCTCAGGTTAGTTCCTTGGCAGGGTTTGGGGCTGCAGGGTTTGGGGCTGCAGTGCACCCTGCTGTGCCTCTTGCAGGCGGCACCTCTTCCACAGCTTCAGGGGTGGGATGGGGGCCCTCTCCCCAGCAGCAGAGGCCTCAGCGCTGCTCCACAGCCAGTGGGATGAGCTCTGGCAAACCGGAGGCCTCTCTCTGGCAGCAGAGGCCCCAGCGCTGCCCCGCAGATGACCAGACAAGCTCCAGGCTGCTGGCAAGGCCTCTCCCGGGCAGTGGAGGCCCCAGCCCTGCCCCACAGCCGGGAAAGCCTCTGTTTGTATCTAGAGGAAAGTTCATAAGTCGAAGCACCTACTGAAGGTCGTAACTGGAATTGTACATAAGTAGAGCCGTATGTAAGTCGAGGTTCCACTGTGAAGCCATCATTCAGCTGGCTTAGGGTGACCATGTGTCATAACCAAGGACGGTGCTCTGTTTGAAGGGCTTTCAGAGAGCAGTTTTCTGTTGGAGGTGAGTTTTATTTGAAAGGTTGCCCAGCCCATTCAGTTTAAAGGTGAAGAACCATGAGAAGGGAGTCAGGGACCTTGAAATTGCCCAATGGCAGTTAGCAGCTGGAGCACAGACTGAGCAGCCAGACACACAGGTCACAGGAACAGCACAGGAAAGCTGCCTTATACTGAGCCAGACCAATCAGTCCATCTAGCCCAGTGTTGTCTACACTGGCAGTGGTTCTCCAGGGTTTCAGGCAGGGGACCATCTGAGCCATATCTAGCGATGTTAGGGATTCAACCTGGAACCTACATGCAAAGGAGATGCTCTGCCACTGAGCCACACCCCTTCCTGTCACCTGGTCTTCCCCGCTATGGTAAAGCTTATTATATTTATATTTACACTATAGTCATTATTTCTAAAAGTGTATCTATATGTATGAATTAGGAACACGGGTGGCACTGTGGGTTAAACCACAGAGCCTAGGACTTTCCGATCAGAAGGTCGGCGATTCAAATCACCGTGACGGGGTGAGCTCCCGTTGCTCGGTCCCTGCTCCTGCCAACCTAGCAGTTCGAAAGCACATTAAAGTGCAAGTAGATAAATAGGTACTTCTCTAATCAGCATTTCCGTGCGCTGCTCTGGTTTCCCAGAAGCGGCTTAGTCATGCTGGCCACATGACCCAGAAGCAGTACGCTGGCTCCCTCGGCCAATAAAGCGAGATGAGCGCCGCAATCCCAGAGTCGGCCATGACTGGACCTAACGGTCAGGGGTCCCTTTACCTTTATGTATGAATTACATGTAGATTTCACTCAAATCTGTGCTTGCTTTTGTCCTTTCTTTGCGTGATGCATTTCCCCCTTTGAAGGTGATAAATATGTAGTCATCTTATCTGGCTTCTTCTGTTTTATCTAGTGCTGGTCCACACTGTTGCATCATCACAGTAGAGTCTAGGATACTGGCACAACAACTGACAATTTAAGATTGTTCAGCTGCAGCAGTTCTTGTGCCTGGTCCTCACTGCTGCTTTGTTTGGTACAGAGGCTTAGAGTGCCAGACCTTCAGGACACATCAGCCTACCACAAAACAAGCTAAAATGAATTCTGCTAGGCTGCTCTGGAAAAAGATGGTTTGATATCTACAAGTGGAACAGAGGACACATTATGATGGTTGTGTATTAATTAGATATGCATGGTACATGACTGTCATTTTCCTAATTCGTTCCTAGCTTTTGAAGATTTCAAAAGTTCACTGCATTTGTAAATCAGAGTGCCTCTGCTATACACAAACCACCTTGTGTTCTGCCCACAGATTTATGGTTATGTAACCTTCATTGTGTTCGTTGACATTTCTAGTACTGTGCTAGCATGATTTGTTTTAATGGTTTGTTGAAAAGTGACTAGAAAGGGAAAATAAAATATGGCAAATGTCTGTGCAAAATTTAAGGAGCTGTTGCTTTGTGGTGCACTTAGGCTTGTTTTGTCTGCCAAAGGGCTAGTGGAGAGAAAAGAATACAATTTCCATCTGCCTTTTTATATAACAGGCTCTCCCAAAGATCACCAATGAGAATCCTAATAATTGATTCCTATAACAGAGCTATATATTCAGTAAACAGAACTTCAGAATTAAAGTACTTTCCAGAAAGTGGGTTTTCACATTTAGAATGTCAGAAGGCACAGTTTTGAACCGAACTAGCTGAAATAAGAGGTGTGCATTATGCAGTAACGGAAACAAATGGGAACAATCCATAAAAATCCACAGAACTCTGCTGCCTCTGTTGCGTGCACGTACTCTGTATACATACCTTATACACAACGCACCTGCCCAAATTAATATATCATCCTCTCATGCACAAAATGCAAAAAAGCATCCCTTAGCAAAGCCTGATAACAGGTTCCCTGGGTTATGGCGAGTTGAGTGCTCAATCTGACAGTTGTCTACTGTTGGCATGGTGCTACGTCCTTCCTTCCCTTTCCACCAGCTAAGCCCCCAACCTGTTCCTAGGTCCAGGGTACTGACCACTTAAAGGGGAAAAAAAGCATCTGAGCATTTGGAATATTCATTTGCATTCCAGATCACAATCCATTTTTAACTTAGGGATTTTCTATTCGCCAGGTTTGGCGGGGGGAAATTGGCTTTTCTGCAAATGTGTGTGTTCTGTGTTTTAATTCAATACCTAAGGCATTTACTGTAATTCCTGGGATATGAATAACAGATTATCCAAAGGGAGAGAAAAAAACCCTCAGCTGTTTTACATATATCATAGGATGGTTCTGGGTTTGTGTATGCCAGTTAATGTTTCCCAAGCTGTGCTTTAATGATTTATCAGATTAGCAACCAAAAGGGCTTTGTGATTAACACAGTATGTTGATTTTTGTTCTAATGTGTTGATTATGTGAATAGGTACATTTACTTTTTATAAACACACTCCCCACTCATTTTAAAGCAGGTGATTCATATCTCATCTTTCTACCCCAGCTTTTGCTACATGAGTCAACTTCAGGTGTCATGTGGCTTGAGGAGGAACTGCGGCTTCTCTCAACTCTCTGTTTTGGGCAAATGACATCATAATTATACTGAAGAGAGAAGTAACGTACTGGTTTTTTAAAAATCCACTGTGTTATCACAGCTTCCAGGTTAGCAATTAATTTACTTGAAGCTTCTTAATAAAGACAGAATAGAATTCATTACTCAAGGGGAAGTCCTACTGTCCTTTGCAGTTTGTTGAAATAAATACATAAATCCAGATTTGTTAATGTGGACCTTGCTAGGCCTACCGAACCAGTAAACTCCAAGCACACAGTAGAGCAGCCAAAATGGATGGAAAGTTCAGCCCTGTGCCATTTCTGTGGAAGCTGCTTGGACTTGGTGCTCAATTTCATGGACTGCTATGTGAGACCTTGGTAGCTTATTCCATTTTCACAACATTTCCCTAACTGTTGATTTCCACTTTATATTTGAGATATCATGTGATGTGAAAGCCACTTCCAGAACTATAAGTGGAATATAGTGGAACTATAATGAAATAGTGGCGGGTGGTGCTGTGGTCTAAACCACAGAGCCTAGGGCTTGCCGATCAGAAGGTTGGTGGTTTGAATCCCTGCGACGGGGTGAGCTCCCATTGTTCTGTCCCAGCTCCTGCCCACCTAGCCGTTCGAAAGCATGTCAAGTAGATAAATAGGTACTGTTAAATAGTGGGTACTGCTCCGGCAGGAAGGTAAACGGCGTTTCTGTGCGCTGCTCTGGTTCACCAGAAGTGCCTTAGTCATACTGGCCACATGACCTGGAAGCTGTCTGCGGACAAACACCGGCAGGGGTACCTTTACCTTTACCTTATAGTGAAATATAGTACAAACTTAGCAACCACTTTCATATTATTTTCAAATATTCCCCCCACCCCAGAAGCAAATAACAATGAAATCAGCAGTAAACTTGGATTATATTCCACTATAGTTCCATTATATTCTTTTACAGTTCTGGAAGTGGTTTTCCTTCCATCCAAAATGGTAATTTAGGCTGCAATCCCAAAACCACAAATTTGGTAGTAAGCCCAATTGTTAGGAGAACAAAATAATTGAGGAACTACTGAATTTTACAAATTGTAGTTTGGATCCACAATGAGTTAGTTACACTCAGTTTAAGCCCTCACTTACTTGTCCCATGGTTTTCAATGGGCCCAAAATTCAACTTCCAAAATTCAAATTCCAGTGTAGTATTTTGATGATGATGATGATAATATAATATTTATACCCTGCCCATCTGGCTGGGTTTCCCCAGCCACTCTGGGTGGCTTCCAACAAAATATTAAAAATGAACCCCAAACAACATGCCATGCTTTCTTATAATCTATTAGTTTGTAAATATACAGTGGTACCTCGGGTTACAAACACCTTGGGTTACAAACACTTCGGGTTACAGACTCTGCTAACCCGGAAGTAGTACCTCGGGTTAAGAACTTTGCCCCAGGACGAGAACAGAAATTGTGCAGTGGCAATGCGGTGGCAGTGGGAGGCCCCATTAGCTAAAGTGGTGCTTCAGGTTAAGAACGGACCTCTGGAACGAATTAAGTTCGTAACCAGAGGTACAACTGTATTTGGAAAAAGATAAAGCCAAGTGTTAAATGGTGTTGTGCTGTTGTAGGGAAAGCAAAATGTTAGAGGTTGGTGTTATTTATCAAGTGGGAAACAAAAATACAGATAACCTTGTTCAAAACTGCCAAGTACTGGAAACTTAAAAATAAAATATCACTGTCCTGGTTTTTTTTCCATTTTAGAAAAATTCACTATTGTATTGAGTCTCAGTATAAGACTCAGTTTTAAGAGTAAATGAGACATTTGATTTCAAACAAATTATAAGGAAAGCCATGACAGGAAGTTAGCACTTTCTAGAAATGTATAGATTTTGGTTCAAATATGTTTATATTAGAATTCCAGTGACATAGTCTTTAAAGGTTATTGTAAAGTGCGACATTTAAAAAGGAAAGTTCATTGCTTTAAAACATAGATGTGGAACGAAGCTTTCTTCCTAAAACTTTTAAACTGTAGGTGTAAATGCTAAGGCTGTAATCTAGAAGTACTTTAAGTGGCTTCAAATTTGTGGTTCTAACTTTACCCAGACAGCTACGTTCAACAAGATACCCAGGTGGAATGGGGTGATTTCATGAACATTGCCGCAACTGTCTATTTGCATAAAGGTCTGTGCTTCGTTTCGTTTATTGCAAGATAAAGCAAAACGAGATGTTAAGGTGGCTTTAAATATATGATACTTCATAAAGCTGTGCCAGCATGTAGTTTGGTGCTCTAAATGTATAATCTAGAGATTATACATACCATGCTGGCCCCCCACAATGAGTGGAACAGCATCAGCCAATGTGGGCTGCATGTATTACAGTGATTGCATGCATTCTTCAAGTCCCTTTGAAGACCCTCTAAATAAGTGTTCCTTGATATGCTCCTTAGCTCTAAGCAGAGAATTTACTTTAATGTTTTTTGACCATCCAAAGTCTGAATTTAACATAGGAGATGCACTTGAAATCTTGGAAGGAAAAGAAAACCACTTCACTGAAGCAAACAGAATATGGAACTTTTCAGTCTTGGCGTAGTACACTTTGTACATTGGTGTAAGCCTATTAATATTAGCCAGGCACCTCCATCATGCAGTTTTTTATTCCTGTTTAAAAACTTTTTTCTTTAAGCAAGCCTACCCAGACATGCAATTTTATTATGTGTATTTGGTTTTTTTCAAAAACCAAAACAAAACACAAAACTGTTGTTTTTTATCCATATTTTGATAGTTTTATTATGTCTACTGTTTTGAATTGCTGTTTGAATTGCTGTTTTTGATTAATTTTATACAATTTCCAGTAAACTTCTTAGTTTTTTAATCAAGCAGTGTATAAACAGTAGATATGATTATTGCTAAACGAACAATGCAACTTTCAGCCCAGTCCTATGCATCTGTATTCCGAAGTGTGTCACATTTAATTAATTTGGTCTTACTTCCAAGTAAGGTACACAGGATTACAACCTCTGGAACATAAAATCCTTGCTGACAAGGTCCAGTTATTCCACCATTCTGGTCTGCTGCTATTTCCATTGGGTAGAAAATGTGCCAATTTTTGGTGAACATCAGAGCCCTTCCCGCTTGTTCATCATTCCATCTGCAACACAGTATGAAAGTGTATGCTGTCCCTACTTGTTCCATGCTGCCAGTGAAATTCATGAATGCTTAGCAACTGGCAAGAAAGTGAAAATGTACAATGAATTGTTTCCGTTATGCATTGCTGCATTTTTCAGCAGTGTTCCTTTACTACAGAGTGCTTTGGGCGAGCACTACCAAATGCAAACACACTTATTGCATGTTTGCAGCACTAGGCTTCAGTTAATGTTATATTCACTCCTTCAGGCAGGGGTTGTTGCATTGATCATCTCCAGGATACTGTGTATGTTAGCCTGGATGACAAGTGTTGTTTAGTCATTTGATTGCTCCAATCTTAAGTTTTACCTGGGTCTTCCATGTAGTTGTAGGGCATAGTTAAGCAAAGAAGTATTTCAGATTGTTCCTGCTACTCATGCAGCATAATAGTGTCTGTCTATGAAACTGACCTCCTGACACTTCTTTCCCAGACTCCTGGAACCCACAGGGTAAACACTGGTGTCCAGAACTGTTTCTTTTCCCTTCAGGCAGGCTGAGATGCTCTGAATGACACGGCTTAGGGCAATTTGTGTGCTGGATTCCTAGCTGAATTCAAGATGTGAACATTTTTGCATATCACTCCTCTACCCCTTTTCTGCTGCCGCAGCAGTGCTCTGACCTTGATTGTCAGAATCCTCAGTGGATTTAGACCTAGGAATGCCCACAGAGTCACCAAGTTAACGGTGCTCCTCTTGGGATACAAAGCTCAGATCTTATTACATGAAGATTTAAGGGGCAGAAATAAAGCATTGGTTGAAAAGAAAATTTTTCAAAGCCTAACAACAGCATTCAAACACTAAATTCCCTTTGGCTTTCAACTGGACTTTGGTTCTTAATGCATCAGGAGACTTTGGATAGCTGCCACGACAGATCTCACTTTGTGGTGTTGAATATTTCAGAAGAATTCAAAATTCATGCTCAAAACAGATAACTGAGATTGTTGTTGTTAATCCAGAAAGAGAGAGAAAATATAATGGGAGGTATTCAGCTATTGCATCCTGTTAGGTCAAGGATTTGCACTTGTTCAGCAGGACTTTCCCCTTACCTGTCACTATATCAAGGGTGCCAACTCATGGGGGCTGAGCTCTTTTGACCCCCCCAATATTTTTGGGGGGGCAGGCCCAGAGGTGGAGCTAGCTGTTCTGGCACCAGGAGCAGCACACATGCTGTGCACCCGGGGGTGGGGTTAGCCCACGGCGAGCAGCGAGTGTCCCAGGGGGATGACACCCAGGACGGGCCGCACCCACCGCACCCCCTTCCTCTGCCAGTGGGCAGGCCCCTAATGTCCCAAAAAATCAGGGTGCAGGGGAGGCTGAGCATGGAGCCAAGCACAGCGTGGCTGGCTCCTTCTCTGCCTCCTCCTGCCATAGAGGGGAAGGAGGGTTGAAGCAGCTCCTTGCTGGAGGCTGCGGCAGCAGCAACAACAACAGGAGGAGCCACTGGCCATTGAAGCCACGCTGTTGGTGCATTTGGTTTCACCCCCAGCTCCTCCTGACATCCTGATGTTGCACGTGATGCCACACGCGCAAGGTCAGCCCCCCAATCTCCCTTGCAAGCTGGCGCCCCTGCACCCTGTGCATCCTATGCCCTCAGATCTGCTGGAGAGGGTTGAAACAAACCCTAGAAGACATTTAGGGGGCATAGGAGGAGAAGATGTAGAGAACACTCCATTGTGTAAGTGGAAATCCTTGTGCTTGAAGGAACAAGAATTAGCACTACTTCAGATTCCACCCAATGGCTTCCTAATTCATGGCAGAAGAAGCCAAGGGCAAGAGTATGCTATCTGGGTTAGGCTGTTACAGATCAATACATTGGAGCAATGTAGGTGTGGTTCTCATGGGAATGTTGCTCTTTGGCTGCATACCAAAGGCCAATTAATGGGACCTTTTATCATAGTTGGGATATGGATTTCCGCAGTGCTTGAGCTCATGGTGGAACACTTGGGTGGTTGCTTCAGTGCAAGTCCAGTGCTAACTCAGCTCAGTATGCGTCTATTTTGAAACCACCATCCGTTTTTTTGCATCTTAGTGATATTCCAATAAATGTAGGTTAACTTGCAACTTGGAAATAAAATAACATGGCTGTGTTGCCAAGAGAGTCAGTCTGCACCTCCATAGATCCATTTATCCAGCTGCTACACACTATATCAGGCCCATACAATGTGTGACATGTCAGACACTGAATACAGCCCACCAGCTGCATATGGCATCTCATGAAAGCTTAATGAGGCCCAGATATTGAGGTGTGTGTGCCAAGAAGATGAAAGGGCAGTGCCAGGATACAGTTTGTTTCCTGCACCAAAAGTAGTGCAGCCTAGCACTAAATTGTGACATGACTGGCTTTTAGTGAACCTGAAAGCTTTTGCAGAGTTTGCCTTTTCCCTTCTTTTCCATATGTATCCTGAAAAGTGAGATACAGTCATACCTCGGGTTAAATGTGCTTCAGGTTGAGCATTTTAAAGTTACGCTCCGCGGCGACCTGGAAGTAACGGAGCGCATTACTTCCGGGTTTCACTGCTCGCACATGCGCAGACGCTCAAAATGCGCATGTGCATGCGCGGAAGTGGCAAAACGCGACCCACACATGCAAAGACACGCAGTTGTGTCTTACGTTCTACTCAGGATGCGAATGGGGCTCTGGAACGGTGTATTTACTGTGTATTTAGTGTAAATGTAAGTTAAGTTGAAGAAGTATTATTGCCACCACAGGCACACAATGTCTGCAGCCTGGTGTGGGGTGGACCAAGAAAATGAAAACAGGAGGTTGGTATTGGGTTGAATTGGGTCACAACTTTATGGATTACAGATGTGAGTAGATTTGGTTAAGGCATCGGTCATGTATCCAGCATGGGGCAGCCTTCATTCTGGCTGATAGGAACTCAGTGGGGTTGACCTTGTGCTGCAGACTCAGCCCTGACATGGACCAGATGCTACGACCCCACACAGGCTGCCATTAGGACAGGTGTTTTGGCCCATTGGTCCCTGTGTGGACTCCCAGACAGATTCACCCCTCCTGGACCACTTTAATGCTCAGCTAAAGAGTCAGCCCAATGCCTTATCTGCCAAAGTTGTGACAGTTGCTATGAGGTAGGCAAAAACCTTCAAGCTGGTCAGTCTACCTGCAGGAAAAAAAATATTCCCTGGCCCCAAATACAACGATCAAATAAACCAAAGCAAGGTCCTCACATTGACCTGCCTGGTTGTCTCTGAGTAGGCCCTTAATAGTCAGGGTAGGTGGTAAATCCTGCAATGGGCAGCAAAGAGGGCAGCTCACCCTCCTAATACTGCGGAAGCAGGTCTGGTCCAGCCTGACGCTCCAGCAACACATAGGCTGGCTCGGTTGGTAGTCCAGGCACAGTCAGGGGAGGTGCCAAGGAATTCTCCCCTCCCCTAACCACATCGGAAGTTGGTGCCCACCTGAGACTGGACAGCAAATGCTCCCCCAAGCTCCAGGTGAGCGGATGTTCTAGCATGAGGCAGTGACAGTAATAGAACTCATCTTGCCCATAAGTCATGTGGGAAATGATGGGATTTTAAAGGTTGCAATCCTATGCTCACTTACTCAGGAGTAGGTCCTGTGGAGCAGACATGTTTAGCATTTCATTGCTGCACATGCACATTGCGTTTTCCTGCAAGGAGAGGCTGTGTACTTCTGTGAAGAGTGAGAATCTGTAGGATAGTTGATAGAGCTAACGGAATGGTATAGGCAATTATGGATCTTAAATTTCTGTGAATTGCCCATGTTCTGTAGAAAGGAATGGTCTGGGCCTGTTTAATTATATCTGAAAATGCATGTGATGCTGAAAGTTACTAGACGTTATAGAACTTATGAAGTAGGCTATTCTTCATTCTACGAGCGAAAGGAAATACTCTGTAATAAAATAAGGGAAGGAGTTAAAAAAATTATTCAGTCGGCTGCAAAAAAAAAAAAAGGAAGAAAAGCTCTTCCTAAAATGCAATAAGCTTTTCTGAGATGGCTTGAAATGGTGAAGAGTATAAATTAAGCTCATTTTTTACAGAGCCCACAAATTTTTTGTTTAGTGGTGTAGAGAAATACAAATTTACGGCTGTGAGGTCACCCATTCTTTACTTCTGCTGTTTCAGCAGCAGTGTATTTTATGTAAATTCAGCATCATTAAGTGACTTCTTTTTGGATTAAAGACATGAGATTATGGTATCTCTTTACCACATCACTTAGGGAAAAAATTGTATAAGAGAAACATGTTACAGAGTCAAGTGGCTGATTCTGAAGCATAAGCTTCAGGCAACCTACTCAGTTCCCTCTGCGACACAACAAAGGACCCGAAGACTGTAATTTTTATGCCTGACAAAATATGTAAAACCTTACAGTATTTATTATAAATCGCTTTCTTCTAGACAGCCAGAATCATTCTAACAGTCAAAAATCTGTGAAGCAGAACAAAGAACCTGAAAGCTCCAACTATTAAAAAAAAAAAGCCTAGCTTCCCCCCCGTTAGACAACTCAAGTTGGCAAAGTACATTCTGAATAAATGGGTATGCCAGGACGATTTGTCATTGTTAAATGCTTTCTCTGGAACTTTTTAAAGTGGCTTTTTCCAATATTGTAACTTTATTAGTGATATTACCTGCTGATCATTATTACTGGGAAATATGTTTTGTGCATATTGCAGGTGCTATTAGGTCTTTTTTCCACTCTATTGTGAACAATTGGTGCCCAAAGACCTGCTCCGACCATAATGCAACGAAGATGGACATGACACTACTACCAACCGGCTCCTTTAGATGGAAGATGAATGACAATTTGTTTAGAGATCAGGAGATTGTTGAGAAGGCCCAAAAAGCCTTGAAGGACTATTTTGAGATAAACATGAACACTACGGTGGAAAAAAGAACTATCTGGGACGCAAGTAAGGCTGTAATGAGGGGGTTCTTGATACAACAGAATGCTGTAAAGAAAGGGATACAAAATGAGAGGAAAGACAAGATATTGGAGAAAATCAAAGAATTGGAGAAGAAGTTAAGATCAAATCCGAAGTTACAGCCGACCCTGAGAGAAATCAAACTTCATCAAGCACAATATTCTAAATTGATAAACCAGGAAATAGAGTGGAAGATTAAATTAATGAAACAAAAAACTTTTGAATCGGCAAATAAATGTGGGAAACTGCTAGCTTGGCAGTTGAAGAGGAGACAAAAACTAAATACAGTTATAAATTTAGAAATTTAAGGAAGAAATATTCAGAACCCTGTGGAGATCAGAAAGTGCTTCCAGAGATATTTCAAAAGATTATATACTCAAGGGCCGCAAGATGAGGTTGAGATTAAACAATTTTTGGAAAAAAATGGACTAACAAAATTGTCACAAGAAAATAGATCAATCCTGAATTGCAAAATAACACGACAAGAGATTGAACAAGCCATTCAGAACATGCAATTGGGCAAATCCCCAGGGCCAGATGGGCTGACCTCCAAGTACTACAAGACATTAAAAGACTATCTGATACAACCACTGATGGAGGTCAGCAATGAAATTATGGAGGGGAAGAAGGCGCCGGAATTGTGGAAAGAAGCTTTTATCACATTGATACCAAAATCGGAAGCTGAAAAGACACAACTTAAGAACTATCGTCCCATCTCCCTTTTAAATGTGGATTACAAAATATTTGCAGACGTT
This sequence comes from Podarcis cretensis, assembly GCF_951804945.1. Taxonomy (NCBI): domain Eukaryota; kingdom Metazoa; phylum Chordata; class Lepidosauria; order Squamata; family Lacertidae; genus Podarcis; species Podarcis cretensis. Next base: position 26,592,803 of record NC_137181.1, read on the forward strand.
TTGGCAAGTAGACTCAAAAAAGTATTAAATGAAGTAATTCATAAAGACCAGGCAGGCTTTCTCCCAGGTAGACACTTGTTTGCTAACACAAGGAATATCATTGACATTTTGGAACTTTTGCAAACAGACATAAATACAAAAGCAGTGTTAATTTTTATAGATGCGGAGAAGGCCTTTGACAATATCTCTTGGAAATTTATGAAGGGAAATTTAAAAGAAATGGGAGTGGGACGGGGTTTTGAGAATGGGATTGATGCAATATATTCAGAACAAAAAGCTAAATTGATAGTTAACAATGTGGTTACAGAAGAGTTTAAAATTGAAAAAGGAACACGACAAGGCTGCCCCATTTCCCCTCTGCTATTTATTTCGGTTCTGGAGGTGCTCTTGAATATGATCAGAGGGGACTGGTTGGTGGAAGGAATCCAGGTCGGAGCGAAACAATACAAACTTAAAGCTTTTGTAGATGACCTAGTTTTGACCCTGCAGGAGCCAGAATCTAGTACGAGAAGAGTGTTACAATTGATTCAAGACTTTGGTCGGGTGGCGGGATTTAAATTAAACAAACAGAAAACTAAGGTGCTGGGAAAACATTTGACAGATACAGAGTCAGAACGGTTTCAGAGAGAGACAGAACTAACTGTGGTTAAAAAAGTAAAGTACCTAGGGGTAAACATAACAGCAAAAAATCTGAGTCTTTTTAAGGATAACTATGAAAAATGTTGGTCTGAAATTAAAAGAGACTTAGACAGTTGGACAAAATTGAAACTTTCTTTGTTAGGCCGAATTGCTGCTATTAAGATGAATGTATTGCCAAAAATGTTGTTTTTGTTTCAAACACTACAGATTGTGGACAGGACGGAGTGCTTCCGGAAGTGGCAGAGAGACATCTCTAAGTTTGTCTGGCAGGGCAAAAAGCCCAGAATTAAGTTTAAGATATTAACTGATGCGAAAGAAAGAGGGGGCTTTGCCCTGCCAGACCTAAAGTTGTACTATGAGGCCGCAGCTTTCTGCTGGCTAAAAGACTGGCTACTTCTCGAGGACACTGACGTTCTGGATCTGGAAGGTTTTAACAATGCTTTTGGTTGGCATGCATACTTATGGTATGACAAGGTTAAGATCAATAAGGCCTTTAAGAATCATATTGTCAGAAAAGCAGTGTTTAATGTCTGGACAAAATATAAAGACTTATTGGAAAATAAAACTCCAAGGTGGCTTTCACTGCTGGAAGCTAAGGCCCGAAAAAGACCCAATATGGAGGCCAAATGGTCAAAATATTGGGAAATACTAGAAAAAGATGGAGACAATTGGAAATTGCAGAGTTTGGAGAAAATGAAGGATAAAGTGCGAGACTGGCTACACTACGCTCAGATTAAAGAAGTCTTTAAAAATGACAAAAAGTTAGGGTTCCAGGTGGAGAAATCGAAGTTGGAAACAGAACTGTTAGAGCCTAAGACTAAGGTACTTTCAAGAATGTATAACTTGCTGTTAAAATGGAATACACAAGATGAAATGGTTAAATCGGCTATGATAAAGTGGGCACAGGACATTGGGCACAACATTGTGTTTGAGGACTGGGAAAGGTTGTGGACCATTGGGTTGAACTTCACTGCATGTAATGCTTTGAAGGAAAATGTAATGAAAATGATATATAGATGGTACATGACCCCAGTTAAACTTGCCAAAATATACCATTTGTCTGATAATAAATGTTGGAAATGTAAAGAAAATGAAGGAACATTCTTTCACCTCTGGTGGACTTGCCCTAGAGTGAAGGCTTTCTGGGAAATGATATATAATGAGCTGAAAAAGGTATTTAAGTATACCTTCACTAAGAAACCAGAGGCCTTCCTTTTGGGTATTGTCGGCCAGAAGGTGTTAAGGAAGGACTGAACATTTTTTATGTATGCAGCAACAGCAGCAAGGATACTTATCGCTAAGCACTGGAAAACCCAAGATCTACCCACACTGGAAGAGTGGCAGATGCAGCTGATAGACTATATGGAACTAGCCGAGATGACCGGCAGAATCCGAGACCTGGGAGAAGAGAAGGTTGAAGAAGACTGGAAGAAATTTAAGATTTATTTAAAAAAGCATTGTAATTTGGTTGAATGTTAAGAAGGATGCTAGATCATAAATAATTGAGCACCACTAAACTAGATGGAATTAGGATGACAAGTGAGATTGAGGAAAAAACATAAACCTTTGGGAGGATTATTAGATTATATTTTAAATGAATGGGATACAAGAATGTAAACAAGATGATAAATTGCGGGTAAGAATTGACAATGATGCAAGTGGGAGCGGGAGACGTGAGGGAGTCCAATGAAGCTAAGAAAATATGTTATGATATATGTTTCATTGTTTTTTATTTCTGCATTTATGTAAAAATTTTAATAAATATATATATATATATAAATATATATATTGTGAACAATTGGGCACAGCGGGCCCTGCCTGCCTGTCATATTTATAGTAGTTAGATTTGAATGTGTTAAATTTTGCCATTTGCTCAGGTTTTTGATGCATCATTGTGTGACTGACCTAAAACATATAAATGAGGTCCTAATTTATTTAGTTTGCTTATTTGAATGTTTCCTATCTTTGCTGTGCAATGCATATTTTTAAAGCTTCCAATATAAAAAACAAAAAAGCAACAGAATTAAAACAAAACTAATAAACAAATTATTGCAGAAAAGAGCAGCAGTGAAACCAGATAAAAGCAGTTTTTTAAAAACCACAGATGTCAAAAGACTTAGAAGAATAAAAAGGGTTTCACCTGGTGCTTTTTAATTCCTTTAAAGGAACATTCCTTTATCTTCCTGCCACAGCAGCTGGGTGCTTCTTTAAAAGGTTTCATTTTATTCAATTCATCATAAAAGAATTATATTAATATGGTTGATTGGAAGAAATTAGAAGCCAGTCCAAGAAAGATATCACTTAGCTTCCTATTCTCTATGACTAACCAAAATAATAATCATAATAAGGATGATGATGAATGTAGAAGTCTAAACTTTAAGCTTATATTTTTAGATATTTCACCTGGCAAAGCAATTGAAATATGGGCTGTTTTCTTCCCTTGCTCTTAAATACTGCATTATGAATTGCTTGTATGCTTAATGTAATAAAAATGTATGCAGTCTTCCTTGTCAAGTACTACAAGATAAACATCTTAACCCACTCCACACACACACTTTCAGTTCTTGATAAATTTTATAACTGGCTGAATAATGTCTGGGCTACAGCAGCAGAGGAGAAACTCTTTTTCAGCACCAGAGCTGATCCTTGCAGGCAACTTTTGCAGGGTGCCAAGCCAGTGGTAGGTGAGGCCAGAAGCAAAACATGGGTGGGGCAACAGATGGAATGCTTACTTTTGTACAGTCGGCTGCTCACAAGACAGGTATCTTTAAAAATGCTCTATGTGGGGCTACCTTTGAAGGTGACCCGGAAACTACAACTAATCCAGAATTAGACTCGTGACTGGGAGCAGCCACCAAGACCATATAGCACCGGTCTTGAAAGACCTACACTGGCTCCCAGTACTTTTCCGAGCACAATTCAAAGTGTTGGTGCTGTCCTTTAGAGCCCTAAACGGCCTCGGTCCAGTATACCTGAAGGAGCCTCTCCACCTCCATTGTTCTGCCCGGACACTGAGGTCCAGCGCTGAGGGCCTTCTGGAGGTTCTCTCACTGCGAGAAGCCAAGTTACAGGGAACCAGGCAGAGGGCCTTCTCGGTAGTGGCACCCGCCCTGTGGAACACCCTCCCACCAGATGTGAAAGAGAAAAATAACTACCAAACTTTTAGAAGACATCTGAAGGCAGCCCTGTTTAGGGAAGCATTTAATGTTTAATAGGTTATTGCATTTTAGTGTACTGTTGGAAGCCGCCCAGAGTGGCTGGAGAAACCCAGCCAGATGGGCAGGGTATAAACTAATAATAATAATAATAATAATAATAATAAACAACCCAGAAATGTTCAGGGACAGACTTTGGCCTTTCCAATTTCAGCAGCACCCTGTGCGTGGCTAGAATTAGTGCCCCCCTCCCCCAACCTGTCCACTTCCGTTCTGCTCAATTCACAACATTGTACTTGTGGTGCCCTGCAGCGCCCCTTAGGACCCATACTCAGACTTGGCAGAAACAGTTGCACTGCCCTCAATCCACCTCTGAGATGTTTTTGTTTTTCTGAGCATTTGGACCACACCAATGACACGAGATGATAATGCCCAATCTGTTTTAATATGCTTTTGTAATTGTGCTATTGTGTGTGTGTGTGTGTTTTTTAGTTGGTTGTAAATCTGCTCCGGACTTTTAGTGGGAAGCAATATATGAATTATAATAAAACTAAACCAAATTAACAGATCACACAAGCTGGGATTTTTTTTCTTGCCGAGGGAATCAGGTGAAAACAGAGAGCCAATCCTGTGTCAGTTGTCTAATATAAAACTCTCTGCTTCAGTCTGGACACTAGATATTGCTGAGAGAGGCTGCCAGGTTATTCTGCCAAGGTACTGATTTTCTGCCTGCCTGACCAATTACTGTCTCGCTGGTGCTGGCTTGCTGATCTGTCATAAGGCACTAGTCTGCCCTTGGGCTTTGGTTTTTGACAAGTTGTTACTCATTTATTATTGCAGGGGATCTGGACGTGTTTGGTCAAGGAAGCTCTTCTGCTGTCAGGATATTGCATGTCCCGAGAGCTCAAACTTCTCTGTGTGGCTTTGCTGGGAAAACTAAACTTCTAATTTCGCTGCCCACACATGCACTGTGATGGGTGCTGTGTGGAGTGTGGTTTTGTGAGAATCCTGGGTACCTGTTAGATATGGTCTACGAGGTGCATCATACACACAATCCTTTCATTGTTTAAATTCAGTTTAATGAAACTAGTCAAACGCCTCAACATCACATGCAGTTACTTGAGGAATAAGTTCCACCAAAATTTGTTGTTGTTGTTGTTTAGTCGTTTTCGTGTCCGACTCTTTGTGATCCCATGGACCAGAGCACGCCAGGCACTCCTGTCTGCCTCCCGCAGTTTGGTCAAACTCATGCTGGTAGCTTCGAGAACACTGTCCAACCATCTTGTCCTCTGTCATCTCCTTCTCCTTGTGCCCTCCATCTTTCCCAACATCAGGGTCTTTTCCAGGGTCTTTTCCATCAGGGTCCTTTTTCCAGGGAGTCTTCTCTTCTCATGAGGTAACCAAAGTATTGGAGTCTCAGCTTCAGGATCTGTCCTTCCAGTGAGCACTCAGGGCTGATTAGCAGAGAATAACTTTTATTCCAGCTATTAGAAATAAATGGCTTTTTATAGCAGGTTGTGAATTTGCATATTAGGATAGAGGGGTATGGAAACAATTTTTAATGTGGCAAAACTCTGAACAAAGTCCAACTGTTCAACACTGTTCTGCTTTCCTTTCTTGCAGATCCTGGGAGAAGCCATCAAAAAATAAAGGCTTTCTCTTGAATTCTTCTCCTCTTATGATTTAAACCAGTAGAATCTTCAGTTATCTTTCTTGTCCTCAGTTATCTTTCCCCTAAGAATTCAGAAAACCCAACCTTTGCTTATTATACTTTCCTCTTTTTGCTACAGGCTTAATGCTTCGGAGTCACTCTGAAATATATTTACCCTTGCTTTCCTTTGTCTTTGCCTCTGTCCTGCACTCATTTCTGTCCTTAGCCCATACATCCAAGTTGACCATACAGAATATCTGAGACCATTACACAATAATGCGAAGATCTGCACAAAATGGTATAGAAATAATAATAATAATAATAATAATAATAATAATAATAATACTACAAAGCAGGTTCTTATCAACTTCTCTTTATCTCTGTAGTTTATGAAAATGCTGAATAAAATGATATTAATTCATAAGTTGATAATAGGCATTAAGTGGAAATAGGGCAAGACAAGGACTTCATCTCTTGGTATAACTGCTTGTATAAACCCAGAGGAGGAATGTTAGAGAATTAGTCAGTCATTTGGGGTCATTCTCCTTGAGTAGCCAACTGGAAGGTTTGTTCTGAAACATCTGAACCCCCTGCATGCAATATGAAGAGAAACTTCTCATCTTAACAGGCAATGCCTATATATGATCCTACTTAGCAGTCTTCCAGAGTTCTGTAAATGGGAAAATGTTTTGCAAAAAATGAAAATATAGGAACATACCAGAGCTGGTCCACTTAAATGTCCAAACATATAATTGCTCAAAGACCAGTTATCCAGGAACATTTGGAAATATTAAATTCAATGAAAGAAATAACAGGACAAGCACATAAGTTTGTTCCTGTCAAAAGCTTCTTTTTTAAAAAATGATTTTTAGTGATAGTCTTATCACAACATGACAGCACAGATTGCTCCAAGGAGTACAAAAAGACTGAGGAGTTGAGCTTTAAGTTCATCATCTGCAAGTTCTAAGTCCATTCATGTTGTCATTCTCAGGTTCTGCGTGCTTCTAAATAGGAGTGGTCTGTAAAGGGATAAAACATGTTTTTTAAAAAGAAAAAGAAAAAAGTGAATTTATGTTTTTGTAAGTTTGGATACTTTCCAAACAGATGAAAGAGTGTGTTTGGTTTCTGCTTGCTCTCTATGGAGAGTAGAGTGTAAAATTGTACCAAATTGCCAATAGACTTTCATTTCTTACTCAGCAGGGCTACCCCACTGATGTTTCAGACAAAAATCAGTTTAATTAAATTGGCAAAACTCTCCTTTAGAGATGTAAAATGTCTGCTAAACTAAACACAGGGAGCTCAAGATAAGCAGGCCTCCATTTTAATATCTTACTGGTTTGGATTGATTTGAGCACTACCAATTTACTTTGATATATGACAACCTGAGTCTGAAGAGGTAAGGGAAATTTGAGGGGGTAAGTCTGTGAAACATAAAAATGGCTGCTTCATATATAAATGTGGTAAAGATTGGTGATGTGTTGTGGAAGATCACTTTGTGGTTTTTTTAACAGTATGTTGTGATTTCAACAGTTTATTAATCGTAATAGAACTATCAGAGTTCCAGATAATATGTCATAAGCAGTCTGTTGCAGTTTGCCAAGGTTCTGTTCTGCATAAGTGACACTAACTAATAACATTATATCTTCCTCCTTTATCTAATTATCTTCAAGTAATATATCATAATCTACAATTAATAGAAACAACTGCAAACATTAATATCAAATACTAAATGTACAAACTATGAACCATTCAGCACACTCTACATTATTTTTGGTGTGTTGCTTGTGATACTCCAAGGTATTGCGTATCCACTAGTTGTTTTCCATTAGTTGAGGAACAGGTGTGAGATTTAGCAAGGAAAGCATATTTTTTCTGCACAGTCATCCACTGCCCCCTTCTGTCTCATAAATATGTGGAGTAACAAAGGTTGGATGAATCTGTCTGTTCTTGGATTTTCTCAGTTTCTCATTTTTCCAATCTTAAATTCAGTTTACCACATTTCTGCACCAAGTTTGCAATTTTTTAAAATGTCATCACAAGAATTTGTCATCATTTCAGTGCACATTTTCTTCTAATATACACATTTTTGCATGCATTTTCAGTAATATATGCATGTTCATGCCCACTTACTTTGCTTGGAGAACTGCTTAGTAAACTTTGGAGAAGTGCAAATTTTGTAGGGTAGCTGCATTTTTATTTCATTTTGTTGCAGAGCATATAAATTTTGCATTGAAGTGCAAACCAATACTAATTTCTCCCCATCCTCCTCCTTTGCTGCTTGATCTCTCCAACACTTCCCATTATACATTCTTATTCCATCTTGTGTCTGCAATAATCTGGGTGTGCAACCCTATGATGTGATGTTTTCTTTTGTTTCCATGTTGCATATCACCTCGTCTATCTACTGATTAACTTTACTGTATTCACTATTACCAGGCTGCAACTCCCTTCATCAGCTACGAAACACTTTGCAGTTGGCTCGCTATATGATTAGATCAGCAATTTGTGGCAAGATTAGGAAATGAAACAGGAAGGAGAGACCAAACTCCCTTAAAAACATTCTGTTTGGGTAGGACAAATGTTCATGGTGGTGGGAGAAGAGTGTCATATTAGGAGACTCCCTGCCAACCTACCTGCATTTATTTAAATGAAGAGAGGCTATAAATCACTTCACACATTCATCATATCAAAGGGTGTCCGTCCATTTGACTAAATGGAAGCTGTGCTCCATCTCCTATCTTTGTATCTTCGGCAGAGTTCTGAAAGAATAACTGGCTGTTCTCATGGAGATTCTTCCTCATGAGCTGGAACCTCAATTGCACAGGACCGCAGTTGCATTGAGGAACCTCCATGAGTGCAATCAGCTTTCCCTAATGTAGCAAATGGATGTTTCGCTGCCCATTTCCTTATAATCTGTTATCGCCATTTTGGACTTCCCTTTTTCTCCATGCTTTTCTCTCTCTCTTAAAAACAACACTGTTGAACAATTCATTAGATTTGAGTTGTGTGTTTGGAGCAGTTTGGAGTCAGCCAGGAACCAGGAGGTGGGGGACAAAGAGCAATTAGGGTCAAGAGACACTGGAGCTCAGGTAGGATTTTTTTGTCTCAAGTTCCACTGAAACAGGAAGCCCCCTTGTGCTCCATCCTACCCAGGAGGAATCAATGGCCAGCCTGAGTGGAGTCAGTCTGGAAGGTTGTTCACTGAGAAGCTGTGGTGATGCAACTCACCAGACAGGGCAGTGCTCAATAGTTCTTGACACTATTGGATGCCATACTGTGTACTTCCTTAGTTATAGTGTGGATGGCTATTGGGGTGGCTGTTGGGGTGTCAAGAACGATACTGTAAATATGTCTTTTTCATATTGAGCAATAGATGCTGTTAGTAAAGGTAAAGGTAAAGGGACCCCTGACTGTTAGGTCCAGTCGCAGATGACTCTGGGGTTGCGGCGCTCATCTTGCTTTATTGGCCGAGGGAGCCGGCGTACAGCTTCTGGGTCGTGTGGCCAGCATGACTAAGCTGCTTCTGGCGAACCCGAGCAGCGCATTGAAACGCCATTTACCTTCCCGCCGGAGCGGTACCTATTTATCTATTTGTACTTTGATGTGCTTTCAAACTGCTAGGTTGGTTAGGAGCAGGGACCGAGCAACGGGAGCTCACCCCGTCACGGGGATTCGAACCGCTGACCTTCTGATCAGCAAGTCCTAGGCTCAGTGGTTTAGAGTTTTAGACCACAGCACCACCCGCGTCCCAATGCTGTTAGTAGTATGGTCCAAACCCTTGTTACTCTGCGTACATCCAACACATGCAGTGCAACTGGGCAGTCCATAACCGTAGTTGGATTGTACCCCTTGTACCTTATTTTGTGAAAGTTCTTGCAATCAGAACATTGCATTATGGCCAAATATGTATAGTGCTAAAAACTGAGAAATTACTTTATCTACTGAGGTTTTCATTGAACTCAGAAAGGTACTTCCCCAGTGATGAAAATCAAAGCAATCTTTCTCACAACACTGGAGAGATGACATAATAGGTAAGCTTTTGAAAAAATTTATGTGAAGAATTTAGATAATCAATACCACATCATTCCACTTGATAGAGAATTCACAGGCAGCACCTTCTGCTTCAAAGGCACAAGGCTTCTTTGAAAAGTAAAGAACTAGCATGACTGTAGATAACTTCCTTTTTGTCCAGCAAGTGAACCCCCAATCTACCAGATTTATCTGATTTGAAATTTTATTGAACTGCCTAACTGAAGTGCTGTCTGAATGGCAGTTCAGTCACTTAGTCAGAAAAGAATGGCAAGGGCAAAATAGATTTTTTAAAAAAATGTTCACTGGCTTTAAAGTTTGAGCACCAAAAGTAGTTTGAGTGAATCACACCATTCTGTTAAAAATCTTGAAATAATTTATGAAAGATATGTGGAAATGCAGAATCTCAATTGCTGGTGGAATGATAACTAATGAATCCTAAGCTTTAGGGCCCTTGATCTCAAAAGGGCCCCAAAAGTGACTTCAGTTCACATTGCTGCTTTTTTTTTAAAGGGTCTAGTAGACCCAATTTTAGGTTGCACAGGTCAAATTGATTATTTTTGTGTGTGTATATTTCAACAATCCCAAAATTTGAGAGTCAGTAAGTAGTACAGATGTAAAAGTGTGGTGATCTGTCATGGAACAACCCCATTAATGAAGACAACAGTAGTTACTCAGACTTCATTGCTGGTTGTGCAGGAGCCCCCATGACAGTTCAAGCTTCAGTCCCCCCCCCAAAAGTCAGCCACTGATAGCCCCCTAAAAATTTCTGAGGAGTGGAATGAACATTGCGGATGGGGAGTGGCACTGTGGCCACAGAGTCTTCCGCAGCCTACATTTGATTATTAGAATGTCTACATGTGGGGTCTGCAGCAAAATGTTGCAAAGTATAATGCTCCTGTTCAGGATTTCTTCACGATTTTCCTCCCTGCTCCCCCTCAGTTGGTAATCTCTGTTCCACTGAGCACATTTAATCCTCATTGGGCTGATTTGATGGGAGGGGAAGGGTGTGTGAAGGGGACATTCCTCAAAGTCCACTGATACCTCGATATCTTTTAGGTGGATTGTGCTGTTTTGATTCTCAGCTTCATATCCTCATTTGTAGGGAACCTTTAAACCACAGTTTATAGGTTCAGACATCATGAAGCATTGGGTACAAGAAAGTTGTTGAAGTTGGGTGCAAGAAAGAAGAAGTGAGTTGAAAAGCATGGAAAGAGTGAGAGGGTGAACAGCTTGTTTCTAGACTGATAAACCATGGTTTGCAGGTGTTCATCTGAAGGGATGAAATAAATGCAGTTTTGGAGGATCATGTTGATGACAGCTAGAAGTATGGAAATACGTAAAACCAGGCACCTTGAGACAATGGGGTGTTGAGGATTAGTAAATTTGGGGTTGCAGCTCCTATATATGTTTGTGTAGATTTGCTCCTGTACATCTCTAAAAAGTTTCCACAGCAGCTCATATAGTTCATTTTTTTGTGTTTCTAAGTGTGGCCCATAGAACATAGCTCCAGAGAGTTGCATTTTAGCATCTGATTATAATCTGACAATCCTTAGATAATCTGACAGCAGAGGATAAAGTTTCAGAATCTTTTGTATCAGTCTCTGTCAACTGGTGATGGCAGCAACAAAATCTTCTGGCTAACCTCCACCCCACCCCCCAAAGTATTGCCCTGTGAATGTTGTTGTTGTTTAGTCGCTTAGTCTTGTCTGACTCTTCGTGACCCCATGGACCAGAGCACGCCAGGCACCCCTGTCCTCCACTGCCTCCCGCAGTTTGGTCAAATTCATGCTGGTAGCTTCAAAGACACTATCCAACCATCTCATCCTCTGTTGTCCCCTTCTCCTTGTGCCCTCCATCTTTCCCAACATCAGGGTCTTTTCCAGGAAGTCTTCTCTTCTCATAAGGTGGCCAAAGTATTGGAGCCTCAGCTTCACGATCTGTCCTTCCAGTGAGCACTCAGGGCTGATTTCCTTAAGAATGGAGAGGTTTGATCTTCTTGCAGTCCATGGGACTCTCAAGAGTCTCCTCCACCACCATAATTCAAAAGCATCAATTATTCGGCGATCAGCCTTCTTTATGGTCCAGCTCTCACTTCCATACATCACTACTAGGAAAACCATAGCTTTTACTATACGGACCTTTGTTGGCAAGGTGATGTCTCTACTTTTTAAGATGTTGTCTAGGTTTGTCATTGCTTTCCTCCCAAGAAGCAGGCGTCTCTTAATTTTGTGGCTGCTGTCACCATCTGCAGTGATCATGAAGCCCAAGAAAGTAAAATCTCTCACTGCCTCCATTTCTTCCCCTTCTATTTGCCAGGAGGTGATGGGACCAGTGGCCATGATCTTCGTTTTTTTGATGTTGAGCTTCAGACCATATTTTGCGCTTTCCTCTTTCACCCTCACTAAAAGGTTCTTTAATTCCTCCTCACTTTCTGCCATCAAGGTTGTGTCATCTGCATATCTGAGGTTGTTGATATTTCTTCCGGCAATCTTAATTCCGGCTAGGGATTCATCCAGCCCAGCCTTTCGCATGATGAATTCTGCATATAAGTTAAATAAGCAGGGAGACAAAATACAGCCTTGTCATACTCCTTTCCCAATTTTGAACCAATCAGTTGTTCCATATCCAGTTCTAACTGTAGCTTCTTGTCTCACATAGAGATTTCTCAGGAGACAGATGAGGTGATCAGGCACTCCCATTTCTTTAAGAACTTGCCATAGTTTGCTGTGGTCAAAACAGTCAAAGGCTTTTGCATAGTCAATGAAGCAGAAGTAGATGTCTTTCTGGAACTCTCTAGCTTTCTCCATAATCCAGCACATGTTTGCAATTTGGTCTCTGGTTCCTCTGCCTCTTCTAAATCCAGCTTGCACTTCTGGGAGTTCTTGGTCCGCATACTGCTTGAGCCTTCCTTGTAGAATTTTAAGCATAACCTTGCTAGCGTGTGAAATGAGTGCAATTGTGCGGTAGTTGGAGCATTCTTTGGCACTGCCCTTCTTAGGGATTGGGATGTAGACTGATCTTCGCCAATCCTCTGGCCACTGCTGAGTGTTCCAAACTGTGAATAATTTGTACTTATTAACAAACACTTAAAATGCAGGACTGTTTATTGTTATCCATGCCCTATCATTTATGTTTACCAGCGCTCTTAACTTGATGCTCCAATGACATGAGTCATTGTTTTGCTCTTTCTCTTCTACCAAAAACAGTTAGGATTTCTCTTCTTATAAAATAGTAACTTCTGTATATACCCCTGCTGTGTAATCCTACACCCAAGTTCAACAGTATATTATTACCTAACAGCTGACTAAACACTACTGGTTTTGTTTACATTCTCTTCTGCTGAGTCCAGAGCAAAGTTGAACCCTTCCAAAAGAAAAAGAAAAAGAAAACATTTTTCAAGCTTTGCCCATCCTTTTCCAGAGTAAAGACACTGTTATTGACGCTAGCTCTCAGTAAGGGAAGCTTTGTAGCAGGCTCTTACTATAACATGGTATGTGCAGTGGACTTCTCATGGACAGTGCTCTTGGAGAAAGGGCATAGCTCAATGAAAGAGTGCATGCTTTGCATTCCCCGCCCCACCGCAACTCCGGTTCAGTCTCTGGTATCTACAAGCAAGTTATTGGGGAGACTGCTGTCCACAATACTTGTAAGCCACTGCAAGTCAGTTCCTGCAGTACTTAGATGGGCCATGAGCTGGCTAGGCAGCTTCCTTTCACCATGTGATGGCATCCTCTTGCTCTGAAGTCATGTCATTCGGTTTAAAAGGGGGAGTTGCAGAAAATGGATTTTAGCCTACTTTTTTTTTATTGACTGCCTGCGATTGTTGCACAGCATTGTATCATTTCCTCCTTCGCAGGTGACTTGGGCAAAGGCTTCTGGCAACAGCCTAAGCAGCTCTTATAAATTGGAAATCCAATTCTAGCTTTGGTTGCATTATGAAGACAAGTTATTATATACTTGAGTGCTTTCTTGCTGGCTTTATTACTTTTTACATAGTAAAAAGTAATCAGATCTAATTTAAGTCAATAAACACAGAAGAGTGAAAAGTATGAAAAAGGCAATGATCCAGAGCACAAAGGTTTGGATAATTTATTACAGAAATATCATGCAGATCATATTCTTGTTTTGCTTGTCTATCCACAAAAGGTAATATAATGGAGTGCAATCAAATGGAAAATTTAAATTGGATTTGATTTATGTGAAACTATGAGCTGATTTTGAAAACTATCAATTAATCTGAAGAGGTGGAAAGGAAATGTAGTAAGGACAATTAACTCGAAGCCCTGAGCTGAATTTTACAAGCACATCCAGAACCAATACTGTGACTTTTCTCTTTTCTTACATTTTCACAAAAAGCCTAATGTGATTTATTTAGGGCCATCCCAGCTTAGTTTCTATAACTTACATCTTCTGCCATACTTGCACAATAAAGTTCAGAATGGCTGAGTATTATCTATTAGGCTTATTGTTGCACTGGAACTTCTTTTGTGTGGTGGAAACTGGTTTTGTGATTTTAAATCTCTGCCCCAAACCTGGATCTAGGCACCCAGGGACTTTCCCTTTTATTGTTCAACCAATTTACCAACCCCCGCCCCCCAAAAAAGCCCCTGCAAAAAACAACAACAACCCAACAACAATTTAGTCACAATGTTTTATGTTGGACCAACTAAGTCCCTGTGAGCGGAATGGCTTCCTCTCATGCAACAAACTCGCCTCCTTGCCACCTTCACCTCCCAATCTACTTGGGGTGTGTGTATCCCAGCCCTCTGGAGCAGATTTTTGGAGGGGGGCAGGAGACACAAGGTTGGGAGGAGAGGGAGAGGAAGTTCCATTGTTTGAGTGGAAGTTGTTCTGCTCGTGCAATGAATGGACTGGATTCAATATTCAATATTGAATTCAATATTACTTGTTGGGTATATACAAAGGGGATTCAATATTACTTGTTGATTCAATATTACTTGTTGGGAATATACAAAGGGGATCTTTAAGCAATGCTGAAGATTCTAAATAACAGTGGATGTGCTGTTTGACTTGCCTTTTCCTAGTAATAAAATGCTGTAGTTTGAACACATTTGTTTTGGGCTGGGGAGCAGACATATATGAGAAAGGAGCACAGATTCCATGCAACAGATGAGTAGCAGCTGCACATTTACTGAACACACTAAAAAGATGGTGCAGAGAGTAGAAGCTCTTGCCTATAAATTTATGCTGCCACAGTTTTGTCCTTTCTGGTTTGTTGGTTTGTTTTAAGCGTAGAATTCTGTCTCCCCCTTGGTTATCATATTTCAGTGAAAATAGTAATACAGAGGTTAAAAGGTTTCTTTTCTAATGTAGTTATAAATACAGTATCTGCTGCATCTTTTTAAAGTGCAGAGAGGCCAATAAACAGGTTCTCAAGCCATGGGGCCAAGGTTCCCCAGGGAAGCTGTGACCTCCCCTTAAATTAAGTGCAAGGAAAAAAATTAAGAAGGGAGCAATGAGTTTTAGTTCCTGCAGAACTATTTTCAGCACAAATAGGATAAAGTGTGCCTTACATGATTGCAGCAACCTGCATGCTATTCACCCTTATAAGGACCAGATCCATGAGGAGAGAAAGGAATTTCAATGTACTTTGGTCAGCCTTATTGAAATTACATATGAATGATGACCTTCCTTGGCAAAGTGATTTCTATTGAGTCATTAATAATATGCTGACATTAGAGATAGGTAGTAGCTGCAGAAGTACTGAGAGGGCATAACATTTGAATTAGTTTAGCATGTTTTTTGCAATATAACTTCCCAGGCAGTTTAGTGGACTAAAAGAAAAGCCCCCCCAAAACCCAAGACTGCCACTTTAGAAGGAAGTTTTCTGCTGGTGCTCAGAAGTTAGCTCTCTTTGAACTAGTGCTCAAAAGTGTGTGTGTGTGTGTGTGTGTGTGTGTGTGTGTGTGTAAAGTGGGGCAGCAGTGTTTGTCTGTTACAGCAAAAACAGTAAAATATAAATTAGCATCTTAAAGAGTAACAAATGCATAGTAGCATAATCCAGAGAGAGCCTATATAGTGCTCTCTAGATTTTGTTGCATGATGCTGTTAAGTTTTAAAAGTAGCCTTTAATACTTTTTACCAGCTGTCAGTTTGTAGTTTTTAATAGCTTGCTTTATTTTATTTTAAATATGTGTCTCTGTGTATATATATTTCGAAATAGTTTATAAATGTAACTCAGTGATATTTTTTCTTACCCTGTTGTACCCAAATTGGTTCATTCTGAGACTGAAATGCAGGATCCAAAATATACTACTGGATTGTTGCCTGCTGGCTGATGTGGTGTATTTTGTGCAACAGCTTGGTAATAGGATTTCCCCCATTGTATATTACTAAATGTCGTCCCTGGATAATTGGTAGCAGATGATTTAGAGCTTTTTGTGATGGCCAATATTAAAGCCATATTGGCAGCAATGCTTAAATTACAGGCAATCAGAGGTGTCCTGGCTGCCTTATCTTTTTTTTGTTGTTATGATCTCTTAGTTAATGTTTTAGGTGGCTTGAAGGGGGACCAGGGTTTAACTAGAATTTTGGATTTCACTAACCCCATAGTTTATATACTGACTGGGAGGCAAACAGTGACACTCTTTGATTTATTCCAAGGAGAGTTCTCAAAGGACTTGGGCTACCGGTAGTTGTGCATAAGAATGTGTGCTTGACTTCTGCGTCTTAGTAGATTGAAAGGGGTGGAGTCCGTTTTTGTTACTGGCACCCACTAGCCCTTATCTCATATTCTGCCCATACACCGAGTGCGTAGAGACCAGGATCATGGTTTGCTTTTTCCAAACAAACTAAGAGCAGTAACTAAGGTTTGTTCTTTGCTTACTGCTCATGGTCTATTTTGAAGGAAACAAACCACAAGCCTAGATCGATACAACATGACAAGCTAGAATCTAACTTGCATTGACAATGGTGCTGTAGCAGTCGAAGTGGAAGAGGCGATTGCGCTGGGAGCACATTGGGCCAATAAGATGCAGATGCACTTCTGCCATGTTTGCACTGTAGAATTCCTTCTTTGCCTGCATAGGAAGGGTACATTCCATTCATATCATTCCATTCATACCATGAAGATTCTTCTCTCTGGGGATTTTAACTTATCTTTAGATATAATTGTCATTGTCAATATATTTACAAACCACATTTTCCACAAGTAAATCTGTGCTCAGAGCAGCTCACAGAGAAATAAAAGTCTAAATACAGAAACAACACATGATAAGACATATCATCTGGCTGGGTTTCCCTGCCCACTCTGGGCGGCTCCCAACAGAATATTAAAAACACGATAAAACATAAAACATTAAAAACTTCCCTAAACAGGGCTGCCTTCAGATGTCTTCTAAAAGTCAGATAGTTGTTTATTTCCTTGACATCTGATGGGAGGGTCTTCCACAGGGCGGGCGCCACCACCGAGAAGGCCCTCTGCCTTTAACATAACATTAAAAAATAATAGCCAACAAGCCAACATTGTATTTAACATGCAGCTTATTAATAGGTGAATATCAATATGGATGCATGGATATATCTTGGAAGAATATTTTCTGGATTTATATGTGGATTTTTGAAGGCAGTGTCTTACAGTAGCAGGTTTATGTTTACAGTAATCTTCCAGTCTGACATGAGGATTATGTGATATTTTTTGGGTCAACCTTCGAGCTCCTATTGGCAAACCTGAATGGCAGAGCTCCCCATTCAGTTTGGTCCTGTAGGTGGAATTGTATTTATTTCTGCAGCTCTTTCACTGGCAATGAATGATCAAATACTTACCTACATTGCACAAGGCATTGGTTTCCTTGGTGACAACTGTTGTCAGCTGCATCAAGAGACTCACTAAGCAGAGAGTGGTTTTCTTTGCTTTTGGCATTTAAATTGTCAGAATCTGTAAGTGTGGATTTACCACTGAACTCTGACTTCTACTAGAAGTTCTCATTATCTGTGACCACTTATCCCTGGTGCTATCTTTTCTTCGATGGATCATTCTGTTGACTTTGCTAGCTCTTTTGCAAAGAGGACCCAGGGATTCTGAGCTCTTCCACTGCTAGACGAGTTGGGCCATTGGCCTGATCAAGCAGACTCCCTCTTATGTTCTTACATTCTTACGTATCAAAATGCATCCTAGACCACTCTCATATGACAGAAACAGAAGTGCAAATAAAAACACACTCTGAGAAATCGTTTCGCCATCTCCAGTCCACATAAATGATCTTCAGATATCTGTTTACACACACTTCTGTATGTGTCACAAATACTTCATGTGTTGATTTCTATGAAGCCCCATGAATCTGAAGCACTCTTGTGAACATCAGGTGGTCCATAGCTGACAGTGCAACAACAATGTCACAAATTGTACTACTTATATATGTGTGTGTACATTGAAAAGCCATGGGTGAAGGCACTGGCATTGTTTTGGTATGTAGCATATAAACAGAAATAATTGCAGTAAAATAAATGTGAACTATGCTGAACATCTAATACAGAAAACAAAATAATCATTTTTTAAAAGGGTGCCCAGAATTTGGTGTGTGTGTGTGTGTGTGTTTGGGTGGGTGGTAGATAGACTGTCACCCTCAGATTCTGCAGATGGGGGGCAGCTTTGTTATAGTTTGCTTAGTTTTAAAGAAAGCTGAAGGGAAACGGCCATAGCTCAGTGGTAGCAGAGGCGGATTTAGGGAAATGCAAGCCGTACTCAGGTGAGCAGCTGGTAAGTGCTTGCCCAACTTCAGGAAGGAGGTATGAGGGCTCTGACAGGGTCCTAAGAAGGCTCTAAAAATCTGCCAGAGCCATGTGCCTCCTTTCTCAAGCCCAGCAGCATGTTTACCCAGCTTAAGCCGGCATCACAAGGGCTTCAAATGTTGGCCTTGCACAGGGCAGCATATTACCAATGTCCTCCCCCTGGTGGTAGAGCATCTGCTTTGAATGTAGAAGGTCCTATGTTAAGTCCGCAGCATCTCCAGGTAGGACTGGGGGAGGCCCCTGTCTCATTCTCCAGAGAGCAGCTTCCAGTTGGTATGTACACAATGCTGAGCTTGAGGGAACCACTGGTACGAGGCAATTTCTTATGTCCTTATGGCCCTAAACAAAGTGTTGTGGCACTTTAAGAGCAAGAGATTTATTGCGGCATAAGCTTCCACGAACTAGAGCCCACCTTGTCAGATACATAAAACTCAGCCTCAGGTGACCTTATAGCTATGACAAACCAAGCTAATATCATAAAAGCAGGAAACAGATCTGAAATCTTGGCTGGGAGGTTGTGATATCAGACAATGTTTATGAATTGAAGAGTTTAAACAAGACAGATGGGAAGTCAAAGGACCATTAGACTAAGTATACCTGTAGAAATATAGGTGTTTGTGGCCCTCGGGTACCTGAAAAGCCATATAAGTGGATTGCAGTTCTGCAGCCACTTTATAATTCCTAAGGGAATCAGTTGCCTGCTGTGACAGACCAAAAAGGAAAGAAAATGTGAAGAACCAGCTTCATGTCATGTCAGGGACTTATACGTGTGAAAGGAGCATTTCATTTATTTTAGATTTCATATTCTTTCTTTCTTCTTCCCTGCCTCCCAAGAACATTGAGACAGCTGGCAAAACTTTAAAGATTTCCAAACAAAATTAAACCTGAAATTCAATATTAAGGTTAAAAACACCACAGCTGCACAAACAGGAATGAGTGGATCAGACTATTTTGAGGCTATTACTACTTCTTCCTCTGTTTACTCACAAGTCTGTTCTATCTTGTTCCTGCATTAATCTGTGAATTTAGAAGGAGACAAACGGCATGAAAGTTTGTGTTTAAATATGTATTTCTGAATGAATTTTCTCTCAAAGTACATATTACAAAAAAGTGTTTTAACTCAAACTCTGCATTTTAAAATGCATTTTGATATGTTCTTTTGATCTGAGGACTGTGCTGCAAAATTCAGAGAAGTGCCAAATCCACACACAAGCAAAGAAGTTGCAGGGTGAGATAGTTTGTATAGGAATTGAAGTACCTTTAATAAAAAATAAAATAATGTTTCCAGTCATCTTCTGAAGATTGGCAGTGTAGGGTATTAGCAGGCTTCACTGGACAGGGAATTCTGACCCATGTTGCTGCAATTAAACAGAGGCCACGTAAGTGAATGTTCTACTTTTCAGACTTACTGAATGTGGTGCAACAGATACAAATCTCAATGAGCTCATTCTTTTTTTTGGGGGGGGGGATATAGTTGAAGCTTGCGCTTTGATTTGTGCTTAGAAGTTGCCTAAGTATTGAGTGCACCTGTTTCATAACTGGTGTCATATGAAAAATATCGATCAAAAACAAGGCCATAGCATGCCATGCCGTCTAAAATGTCTGAATATTCTTAAAGGAGAGTCTCGTGTCAAGTGCAATACAATAATCCCAGAAGTCACAAGAATGGATGATAGCCACAAGGTACCTGCTTTCCAGCAGTGACCGTAACTGCAGCTATAAACACAGAATAAGCTAAACAAAATAATGTATGCTTGCAAGTGTTACTTGAACCACCACTTGACCATTCCAACACAGTGTATGGTATCAAAGGCAGTCTGTGTTTTTGATGCCTGACTAGACTCTTTGAAGTGAAGGGGTGTTATTTTATATATACTGTATATAAAATCCTGAGATATTACTTTCCCCCTTAACTCTGTGGAAGAGCTAGTGTTAATATTAAAGTTCCTGGCACACCAATGCACTTCTTTAGTGTTACTTTAGTGCCTATGTTCTCCAGGGCATATTTATAGGAGAAAGAATGTAATATTTGGGGGATGTCAGTCAAAGTAAATCAATTCTTTAAAGCCTTCTGATATGTAGTTTCAGCACAGTAATTTTCAGCCCCAATTACTACATAGTGTCTTTCACTCGAACAGGGCTTTTCTCATCCACATAATTTCATATCTCCTTAAAAAAAAAGAAGAAGTCATATTCTGGATTACTTATTCTGAAACTGCTGCTGGCAGACTGTTGCCTTTGACGGCAAATGACTGACTGCTCACGACTTTCTTGACAACCTATGGTATGAAATGTTGCTTGCCTCGTCTTTTATTAGGCAAATGTGCACTGAGCCAGTATGATAGCTAGCAAAACAAGGGAATAATAATAATAATAATAATAATAATAATAATAATAATAATTTATTATTTATACCCCGCCTATCTGGCTGGGTTTCCTCAGCCACTCTGGGTGGCTTCCAACAAAATATTAAAATACAATAGTCTGTCAAACATTAATAGCTTCGCTAAACAGGGCTGCCTTCAGATGTCTTCTAAAAGTGTGGTAGTTGTTTTTCTCTTTGACATCTGATGGGAGGGTGTTCCACAGGGCGGGCGCCACTACCGAAAAGGCCCTCTGCCTAGTTCCCTGTAACTTGGCTTCTTGCAGCAAGGGAACTGTCAGGAGGCCCTCGGCGCTGGACCTCAGTGGAGCGATGGGGGTGGAGACACTCCTTCAACCTGGACCAAGGCCGTTTAGGGCTTTAAAGGTCAGCACCAACACTTTGAATTGTGCCCAGAAACATACTGGGAGCCAATGTAGGTCTTTTAAGACCAGTGTTATGTGGCCTCAGCGGCCACTCCGAGTCACCAGTCTAGCCGCCACATTCTGGATTAGTTATAGTTTCTGGGTCACCTTCAAAGGTAGCCCCACATAGAGCGCATTGCAGTAGTCCAAGCCAGAGATAACTAGAGCATGCACCACTCTGACGAGACAGTCCATGGGCAGATAGGGTCTCAGCCTGCGTATCAGATGGAGCTGGTAAACAGCTGCCCTGGACACAGAATTGACCTGCACCTCCATGGACAGCTCTGAGTCCAAAATGACTCCAAGACTGTACACTTGGTCCTTCAGGGTCACAGTTACCCCACTCAGGACCAGGGAGTCCTCCACACCTGCCCACCTCCTGTCCCCCAGAAACAGTACTTCTGTCTTGTCAGGATTCAACCTCAATCTGTTAGCTGCCATCCATCCTCCAACCGCCTCCAGACACTCACACAGGACCTTCACCGTCTTCACTGGTTCTGATTTGAAAGAGAGATAGAGCTGGTATCATCCGCATACTGATGAACACCCAGCCCAAACCCCCTCATGATCTCTCCCAGTGGCTGCATGTAGATGTTAAAAAACATGCGGGAGGGGACAGAACCCTGAGGTACCCCACAAGTGAGAGCCCAGGGGTCTGAACACTCATCCCCCCCCCACCACTTTCTGAACACGGCCCAGGAGGAAGGAGTGGAACCACTGTATGACAGTGCCCCCAGCTCCCAGCCCCTCAAGACGGTCCAGAAGGATGTTATGGTCGATGGTATCAAAAGCCACTGAGAGATCAAGTAGAACTAGGAAATAGCTCTCACCTTTGTCCCTGGCCCACCGGAGATCATCGGCCAGTGCGACCAAGGCAGTTTCAGTCCCATGATGAGGCCTGAATCCCGACTGGAAGGGATCCAAATGACCCGCTTCTTCCAGGCGTGCCTGGAGTTGTTCAGCAACCACTTGCTCAATCACCTTGCCCAATAATGGGAGATTTGAGACTGAGCAATAGTTGGCCATGTTGGCAGCATCTAAAGATGTTTTTTTAAGAAGTGGTTTGATAACCGCCTCTTTCAGCGGGTCTGGGAAGGCTCCCTCACAGAGAGAAGCATTCACCACCCACGAAGCCCATCACCCAGCCCTACCCAGCTAACTTTTATAAGTATGTGCACAAATGCAATGCGGTTCCAGCCATTTAGGGAAATGGATGTATTTCAGTGGTATAGCATCTGCTTTGCATGCAGAAGGTCCCTGGTTCAATCTCTGGGTAGAACTGGGGCAAACTCTCTGCCTGAAACCCTGGAGAGCCATTGCTGACCAGTATGGACAAAAGGGATCAAGATGAACCAATGATTTGATCAATATTAGGCAGCTAACTATGTATCTTTGAGATCCATGGGTAAGGGAGGGGTGCTCCAAAATCTTTGGGTTATATCCAGTGGTCTTCCTTATGATGGCAGAATATTTTTTAATCCAGCAGAGGCTTCTATCAGTGGAACAAGGAGGGGAGTGATTTTTGCTGATTCCACTCCCATTGCAGTATCCCATGCAACACACACATACCCCAACACCAACCCACTGAAGCAGATTTGGGGGGCATATGGAGGGAGGGAGATATGCTACCTCTATGGAAAAGAAGGATGTTGTGAGCCTTTAGGTTGCCTATGTAACTGTTGTTCATTACGCAGTAAGAATCCCCTAGTGCTGACACTTCTATCTCAAAAATTATTGTGAGGATTATTCCGTCAGATACTAAAATAAATGTCCCAATTTCTACAGTCCCCAGTTGCATTCAGCGTGCCACTTAACAGTGAAATGGCCACAGGAATGAGTTTATCTCTAATGCATTGCATGAATGGGAACTGAAGCCTTCCGAACATTTCCCCAGAGACGTTCCTTTGCATTCGCATTAACCCAAAAATTCAGGGCACTCAGGTGAGCGGAAAGGCTGAATGTTTAGACCCTAGTTGTGAACAATAATTGCAGTTGAAAATGGCATATTATGTAGTCTTTCCAATCTATTAGACTTTGCAGCAAACTTTGACTTGTGTGTTTCTCTCTCTCTCTCTTTTTTTAAAAAAAGCAAAATTGTGTGTCTTGAACTGACATAGAGTGATTTGTCTGTCTATCTTACCAAAAGATGTCAGGATACACAGAACTCTTACTATTCATTCCTTATATATTATTAGTGCCTCACAGCATTTTCATGTCAGATAGGAGATAATCCGGTGGGGGGGGGGGTTTTCCTGACTCCCAACATGCATGTCATACATATATACATAGTTAAATTGGTTTTTCACTTGCTGTGAGAGTGAACAATCCCAGTCCTATAGATGTTTGTAGCTCTGATAGCAAAGAGTGGTTTGCGCCAATCAGGGTCAGTTCTGCCTAGGCAGAGTGAGGCAGGTGGCTCAAGAAGATTCTGGGAGGCTGTGGTGAGGTGTTGGAAGACAGAACTATTTATGCTGTACAGTCTTCTCTATACTTACTAAATTGTATTTAGGAAATTGTATTTAAGATACTATCCCATCCCAAGTGTTTAAATAAGATTCAATTGCCATTCCAGGCAAATGTGGAATGGGGTGTGTGTGTCCTTAACCTCTAGCAGCAAAATACCTTAGGCCAGCCCTAGTGCCAATTGGCTTCTAACAGCACCTTCCCCTTGGCTATTGAGGGGTGTGGCAAGCCTGTCTAATGCTTCCTGCTATTTGCAATTCTATTCTAATTCTAAAATGTTACTTCCAAGTGTTATGGCCAGGAAGCCAATATCTACCTTTGCTTATTATTTAAATACAGCTAAAAATGTGTTTTTGTATGGCAGAGAGTTGTAGTGACAGAGAGTTCAGGAGCTGTGGGGCCACCATGGAAAGGCCTTCTCTCTCATATCTGCTAATCTCACTGATCTAGGTGGAAAGTCTCCATTGTATATCATAGTGTGTGAGCAGATGCAAATACTAAAAATCATGGATGACAGTATAAACTCCTTGTGTAACTCAGTAAGCCAATGTCTCCCAGCACCATATTCTGAGAATGACATGCTTCCATAGACTAATGGAAATGGTGCCTTGTAAGCCCAACCAAGACAGATGATCCAGAAGGATACCATTGTTGGTGGTAGCAAATACTACTAAGAAATCCGGGAGAACCAGTAGGGTAGCACTTCCACAGCCATCCTTCAGTGTAAGACATCTGGGTGACCAAGGGTGTTACTGTCTCAAAACCAGGCCTGAACCCAGATTGGAATGGTTCCAAATAATTGGCACCATCCTAGGCCACCTTGAGTTGACACACCACCATCACCAACTCCAACACCTTGCCTACAATGTGGCATTAAAGGAGTGTGTGTCAGCTGTTCAAAGAGAGAAAACACACACCAGTAACTCCACGATGAATGCAGTAATCCTTGCTTGTGCTCACAGTAGCGATTTACCACTGTGCATAAGGTAGTGTTGATAGAACTGGATTTCGGGGTCTCACTTACCTCAGGATGCCTGGTGGGCAAGTGGTCCTCAGTCATGCCTGTGACATGTTTCCTTGACTTTCAGTTCTGTACTAGACTGGCAAAATGGGGCTGTGGTTTCATTTTAAACACTTAGCTGCCAACGTAGCTTTCCCCAGGATCTACCATAAGTAAGCCTGTCAGGATGCGTTCGCCAGCTGAACCGCAAATTCTCTTGTTATTGATTTTCAGTATGATTGCAGATGTAATACAGGTATCTCTGAAGACTACCTTCAGAATTCAGAGTTGAAATGAATGGAATTGAGATGGTAGGATGCTTTGAAGATTGATGCCTGACAAACTTATCCTTTATTTCAGAGAGCCCATAAGGAAAACAGAACTTATAAAACTTTGCAGAATTGATAGATTGCATGCTATATCTATTTAATCTGTTGATTAGACTTAACAGTTCACCCAGACCCAACCCAAAGGCTCAGGGTGAGTAGTAGTAATAATAATTTATTATTACCACCTGAATGGCTTCCAACAAAAGATTAAAAATACATTAAAACACCAGTCATTAAAAACTTCCCTAAACAATAGCGATATGAAAGCTTACTGTGAGTGAGGTCTTGCTCACAAAGTGGAGCATTTTTTGCTAACTGTTCCCATTGCAGTCTTCCATGCCCTGAAAAGTCTCTTTTAAGGTTTGGGGGCCCTTCAGCACAGAGAGCTGTGTATCTGTGTGTGTAGCAGGGAACATAGGAAGCTGCCTCATCCTGAGTCAGACCGTTGTTCCAAGTAGTTCAAGACTATACTGACTGGCAAGAGCTCCCCAGGGTTTCAAGTAGGAGTTTCACCCAGCCCTACCTAGAGTTCCAGGGGAATGCAAAATGGATGCTCTGCCACCGAGCTGCAGGTCTTGCCCAGGGCTTGCCCAAGATACCTTGCCGCCTGAGGAAGAGCAGCAAAAGGTCTCGCCACCTCGCCTCACCTCAAGGTTCATAGCAACCAAGGCCAGCCAAGTTGTTTTGACATTGGAAACAGAATGTGTGTGTAAGGAAACAGGCAGAATTTGGTGGAGCTTGTATAACTAGAAGTGTTTTCCCCTCATATGAAGGTTCTTGGGGCCACATAATGAAAACTCTGCAAATTAAGCACTATCATCACTCTTGCTCATAATGTTCATGAGGAACTTAGTTCTAAATCACCAAGACTGAGAGATGTTTAGAAATAGAGATGTTTGAGAAAGGAAGGAAGGAAAAGTCCAGTGGGTGGAGAGAGAGAGGAAATAATGCAATATAATTTAAAGAAACTTGTGGTTTCTTCAGGAAATATTATCAAAGACATTTTGCATGCTGTTCTGATACAAAGAAAAGATAAGAAGATTCACAATAAAGGCGATAGATGAGTAAGGATATATTGGTTATCCTGAAAACCAGTAGGCACATATACAGAAGTGGAAGGAATGGCTTGTCACTACAAGTGTGAATAAAGGGCTAGTACAGCATGCATGATTAAAATCAGAAACGTGGAGGCACAAAATGATCTAAACTAGCAGCAGGGTTAGAAATAAGTGGAGTTCTTACAAGTGTGTAGAAAAGTCAAAAGAAACAGTTGGGTTCCTGATTAATGGGAAAGTTGAGTCTGAATAGAAAAATACGAAGCCAACTGAATTGTTCAGTGCCTACTTAGTTTGGTTTTCTTCCTGAAATGTAAATTGCTATCAGATGAATCAATACCCGAGAAGAAAAAGGAACAAATAAGAGGATCTGTCACAGGTGCGTCCAAGAGATTCTGGCTGTATCATATGAGACATAAACTCCAACTACAACAATGTGTGAGTTTTTGAAGAAATGAGAGTTGTGCGAAGGAACCTGGGGACATCTAGCCGATGCAGTATTTCAAAAGACCCACAAGCTACCTTCTGTTTATGTCAAAATGTACCTGAATGAAATCAATTACTTGCTTTCGGCAGCTATACCCAATTTGTGGAAGTTCTGGGTGGGTAAAATATGTGCTTCAGGGATGTACAGGAGCATCCCAGAAAGTATAAAATGTAACTAGCTCATGTTCTACTTGGTTGTGAGGAAGGAAAGCCCTAAGCTGGGGGTGTGCCTTGAAAACAAACAAGTCAAAGGAACATTTAACATTCTGGCACGTAAAGCTGACTCCTGAAAGAAGTTACTCATCTACAGTTACTGTCTAAACCTTTCTGCAGCATTGCACTTTTGAGATTTTGGATGGTTCGTCAAAGCAACGGCAAGCTAGGGGGTTATACATTCATTTCGGAGCAATGAAATTGACATTCAAATCTGTTCGGACATGTGCCTTTCTCTTTTATCTTTTAACTAATTAATTAACCTGATTTATATCCTGCCCTTCCTCCCGAGTGATAAACAATTTTAAAAAATTAAATAATAACAGAGCAATACCTTTTCCAGGGTAAACATCACTTTCAGATGTCCACACACATTGCTGAACTCCTTGCCTCGACAGAAGATCAAGCAGGGTTCTTCCTTTCTTTTTCTTCCTACGTAAAGAGGAGACAAGAGAAAGGCTAGAAGCTCTGTTTGTTTTCAAAACTAGTCATGATACAAGAGTGAGCAATAAGGCAAACCATCTCCATGCCCTTTGCGGACAGTAATATGAAGGAGACAGCAAGGATTCATAAAAATAAAGCATGTCAAGCTTACTTGGTTTCTTGTTTTGACAGGATAATAAGCTTGGCAGAAGGGGCGAACAAAATGGACATATACTTTGACTTCAACATTTGACATAACTCCACATCAAACTCTGGAAAGATTTTTTTTTTTAAAGCCATTCAGAAAATAGTTGCAAACTGAAAGACAAAGCTTCAAGTAACCGGATACGACACATTAGTTTCTGATACTGCTGGATGAAACTGTAAAACAAACTCCAAAGCAGCTCAGCAAGAGTTAATAAGTTGTCTGCAATGGATCGATGCTCAACCATTCCGAGAGATAGGTGTGAAATATAGTTCTCTTTATGCATAGTCAATTATTCCTTTCTATCCAAATGCACCAGGGTGGAATGAAGTAGAAAAGGGAAACCAGCTGATTTTTTTCTGAGGATCTCTGAGCAAGTTGCTTATTTTGAACTATATATTTATTTGCATTACATTTAATTAGAACCTTTCCTATTTCAGAGATACAGGGATAGATTTAAAAAAATACTTTCAAAGCTGGGTATTTTTCAAAGCCCATGGACATCCATTGAAGCTGAATATTGGCAGATTCTGAGCAGATACAGTGCATAGCTGAAGTATGGAACTCATTCCCACAGGAGTCAGTGATGCTCAACAACATGTATCTTAAGTTCTTAATTTGCACACGATATGCTTGTGCCGCAGAAGAAGCTAGCTGAAAATTACCGATGGAGTAAACTACTTCTATTTTAGGGTTCTTCCAGGTAGCCTGTTTGTTGAGCATCCATTCTGATTTGTTTGCAGGAAGGTTAGCTAATGTATCAAAGCAAGTGCTATGCCACACTTTCCAGTGCATCTTCCCATCACTTTCCATAGCACAAAAAGTTGGATCATTTATTGCAGCATACCTCCCAATCAACTGTAATTGGGCAACCTGAATTTGTTGGCATGTGATTGAATCCCATTCCCACATAGCAACCGTCTGGAAGCACCAGACTTAGATTGTAGGAGTAAAGTTTTATAATATGCTCCTAGTTTGTGTCTGGATGGGGATTTATAGTCTAAGTGAATAGAGTTGTGCAGTTTGAAATTATTGATGCCTTACTTGCTGTGGATCAATTTTCAGATTGGCGACAGTAATTTCAAAGGGGTTGGAAGATAAAATGGCCTATTTTAGTGAATATTTACCTTGATGTTTGTGCTTCGACTTTGCACGTTTCTGATTAGAGGATTGTACCTTTCCATCTTAGACATGATCTCCGTACTCTCTCCTCCCCCGTTTATTTTCATTCATAATGATGTATGTGAACATATTTTGATATAAAATCAGAATCTGCAGAGTTCGTTTGTTTATTTACCTACAAGTAGCTTGCTCAGTTGTTGTTGTTTTGGAGGGGAGGGCAGCAATTAGAAGTTGCTGGAGGCAGGTACATTTGCTTTAATAACAGATTTCCTGTCACCACATTCCATTAAAAAGATCTGTGGCTTTTGCAATAGCTACCTATTTTTTTATACTGCGGCGCAGTAATACTTCTTCAAAATGTGCATGTAATATGATCGCAGGGAGAAACAGGATTCATTTTCATTTCATCTGTTTTTGTAAGCATGGACACAAATAGATCAACTTCATGGCATGCTCAAAATTCAAAATAAACTGAAAACTCAGCATGCAGTATGGAAGGATACCAGATAGGACGATGGAGCCATCCAATGGGAAGTGAAATACTATCCTCCAAGGGGGTAGCTATTTTGCATTGCTGCAGTTGTGGTAGTCATGTGCCCTGCTTTTAAGAGGGCAGTCCTCTATTTGAAGGGCTATCCAGTCCAGGCCATGAGAAGGGAGCACAGCACCCTTTGCATTGCCCATCAACAGTTAGCACCTGGTCAGCACACAGGGCAAACACATTGGTCATCTAGTCACTGTTTTCTCCACTATGGTGATATGTATTATATTCCTATTTAAATTATGGTGGTTTTTTTAAAAAATAAACGATTTGCCCCTATACATATCCAGCCATCTTTAGCTGAGATTCCTGCATTGCAGGGGATTGGATGAGATGACCTTGAGGGTCCCTTCCAACTGTTCTATGATTCTACGTCCATCTGGTGATGCATTTTCTCTTTGGGGGCAAGGTATAAAAATGGCCACCCTAATTGCAGCAAAAACAAAGCAAAAAACACCAAAAACAAAACCTGCAGAATTTCATGGCAACTTAGCAACTAAGAGATTTGTTGTGGAAGCCCAGCATGTGAACTGGATTTCATCATGTAAACCATGTCTCACGGATATGGCTATAAAGGCAGGAGGTTAAATAGTGAGGCCAAATCCATATACCGGTATGCGAGAGTTACAGGCTGTGGCAACTTTTATGTAGAGCTTAAATGTATGCAAGATAAGTACAAGTGACCATTCACACAAAAAATTCCAGTGATAATGAGTTTCTCCCCAACTTTGCTGTGGAAACATAGCTATAGCAAGAGAGGAGACCATTGTCTCAGCTGAGGTAAGAAACAAGAGAATCATATTTGCTGTAAATTCTAGTTCCTTTGAAGAATAGCAACATGCAGAACTACAGAATTCCTGGGAAGTTGTTAACCACTGCTCTGCTGTGATTTGCTCTTTGAATTTTGATGTGAGCATTTGACCATGCTTTCTTGCTAGGTATGTTAAGTATGCTAGCATAAAGTTCATGGGGTTTATGGGGTGTTAGAGGGGGGCAGGAGTACCTCTGGTGGGGGACATGTTGTGCTTCTTCTGGGGCAGTTTGTCCACTTTTGGTCCCCACCCTGCACCCAGCTCTCACCTGTGGCTCCTATAAGCTATATCAGCATGTGACAGCAACCACACCCTGGGAAATGGCTTCAACTGGCTGGCTAAACCAGGTGGTCCACAAACCTATGCCATTATTGTCTCTGAAATCACTAGTAGCATGAACCATTGGAATTTTTGTGTCTGCAATGCTGGGGTTTCCACTGAGATCGTTTGCTTTGTTTTCCAGTTTTTTAATATGGTAATGAGCTTGAACTGCTTCTTTTGGTGGAACTATCTCATTACATGTTCCTTCAACACATTGTGTTAATTCTTTGGCTGCAGGTCCTGACACTTCATTGTCATTTTTCTTCAGAAGTTTCCATACTTATAAGGGGTAGTTACTGACTATATTTCCTTTTGAAGTTCTTGGGTGGCTGCAGTCTGCATATAAACCGGTTGCTCTTCAGTCTGCTCGAATTGCTCAGTGTAGTCTACTTGATTTTCTTCTGTTTGTAAACACAAATGTTCTGTATCTGGATTATGTAGGGCTTCTTTTTGCCTGCTGCAAAAAGCCAAATGATGTGACTGGCTTTAAACGTTTGAGTATTTCCTTCTGTTCTTTTTGTTGCTTTAATTCACTAGCACCACTTTCATATTGCTTAGTTGTGATTTTCACAAAAAGTCAAAATTAAACATTACAGGTAACCTCCTAGTTGCACACATTCAAGGCACACATAACTGCTGATGTGCACGACATTTTCGGCTCCAGAAGGGGGCAAAACAGGGCAGGGCAGGCTTACTCACATCTCGCCAACGTCCATGGTGCCTTGGAACATAACCCCCACGCAAATGGGGAGTTGCCTGTATTGTGATTCCACACTGATATGAAAGAATCTTCACTTGTTCTCAAAATGCACACTATAATGATAGTGAGCTGAACACTTGTATTGCTTCATAGCTGACTTTATCATTTGATTCTGAGGAGCTTTAAAGCCTCCACACACTTTACCAAACAGTAAGTATGCACTTGTGTAAGTGGTATACAGTCATAGGCTTGTATGTCATGTGTTTAAAGGATAGAAAATTATGCCTGGTTTTTTTTATTCTTTTAAAAAATGGCCAGGGGCCAAGGCCTCACTGGATTATGAGGTCCTGGTCTGCAGCCCACTCAGCCCACTTGTAAATCTGGCACTGGGTGGATCCTATAGCTCTTCTCTGGTCAGCCACAAACCTCATTCAGCCTTTTAGAACAGAAAGCAATTGACTCAGGACCTGCTACTAAAGTTATAGGTGCCGTTTGATATGCAAAGTGATAATAGTTTATATTGTGGTTTGCACTTTACCGTCTGACTTTAATAAGGCTTAGCTACAAATTTCCAAGATGTCTTGAAGACTCATACTTCATTTTAATCATAGGACTCCTTTTTTGCCCTTCAAAATGATTACAAAATGTAATTTCAGAACTAGGCAAATGGGACGAGCCTGTCCACTGGGGCTGGCAGGGCAAAAGGCTGTATGGTCAATAACAAATGGGGTCAGAGCCAATGACAGGTGAAGCAGACTAATATCTTATCAGATATTACTGCACCACAAACATAAGATATTATTGCGCACAACCCTAATCTCAGAGCAATTTGAGATTCCAGGGGTTCCATATCCAAGGTTCATGTTTCTTTTTGGAAATGAGGCACAATGGAAACTGTGGTGTCTTTATGACATATGGTTTATTTACACATATATACACCCTGAGTCTATGGTGGATGGGATTCACAACCTTAACACCCCAAAAGGGCCTTGTTTTTCCCATAGCCGCAGCCTTAGATCCAAGCATGACACTCTCTCGCTTTCTTTGCTTGCTGCTTTCCCCATTTGCCATCTTCCTCAGAGCCTCTTAACCCCCTTAATGGCTCATCACCCAGGCTATCGCCTTACGGGAAGCTAGTTTGGTTTGATTAGACTTTAACACTTTCTGAATCCAGGGATTAAAAGGATTTGGCACCCGCAAACTCATAACATTATGCCTGACTGCCTTGTTAATTCCCCCACATCGATATACTTAGGAAAATATGGCATGATGCAGGTGCTTGAGAGTGAAAGAGATAAAAGTGGTTTGTTGTAGTGTTTGCTCCCACACTGAATTTATATCTTCTTTAATTTGTTATTTAACAAGATGCACATACCAGTTAATAGAACAAAATACCTGTAGACAGATTACAAGGCAGTCTAAAATATCCACTCAAAATGCCAATAAAAAACAAACATTCAAAGCAAGATACATTATTAATAAAAATATTATATAAAACCAGTAATTTAAAAACACTTGTAGCTACTAAAAATCACATGCCGGGGTAGACTTTCTGCAACAAAAAAGTTGTTGCTTGAACAACCAAAAATAATCCTGCTTAATTGATTTTAAAACATGTTGATAGCTGTGGTGTTGCTGAATCACATTTGTTATCAAAATACAGCCTTTCTCCTATTAAAGTTATTTACTGCTCTTTATTTACATGGGTAGTCCTTCCATACAATTACGCAGGTGATTCTCATGCAAAATGTGTTCCTGGGATTCTCTCAGCTCTTGGGTTGATATTCTGGTTTTGGAATGCAGTTTTTTCCTCACTCATTACAAAATAAAACAAGAAAGAAACAAACCATTCTCTCTCTCTCTCTCTCTCTCTCTCTCTCTCTCTCTCTCTCTCTCTGTGTGTGTGTGTGTGTGTGTGTGTGTTTGTGTGTGTGTACTACTGTTTCATACAAATACCACAGCTAGTCTAAAGAAACAGATTAAAAAAGAATAAACATACTGACTCAGTAGAAACTGATAAAGTGCAGACGTTGCCTGCGGCTATCACAGCACACAGTAGACTTAACCTGTACATCAATTTTATCTCTTCTTGGGTATTTTTCCCTGCTTGCTTTTAAAACTGGGTTGCTAAAAGATATTCTCTGTTTCTAAAAGCAATTTTTGGTCACCAGTGATAAGCAGAGAAATCTTTCTCAGAATTTGTGATAGTCTGCAGCTCAGCCTCTCCTCTTTCGTTTGTAATGAGCTATGGAGCACGAAGGACGTGCTGCTCTCGCACTGGTGACAAAGCTGCAGTCATTGCATCAAGTTCAAGATAAGAAAGCAAAGTCTGCTCCACTAAGAGACTTCCTTCCTAACTGTTGTATTTACAGTTCCAGGAGGTGCTGGAGTGCATGTCTTCTGTCTCGTAGGAATTTGAAATGTTTGTTTTAGCCCACTAAAATGTCACATTGGATAATAAAAAAGACACACACACACACACACACACACACACTGAGAAGCATGAAACGTTGTGACTGCAAGTTTGCAAAAGTATTTGCATGGCATGCAGGTGAAAAAAAGGACTGAACAATATTTTCCCATCTGCTTCATAAAAACGTCTAGCTCACGTAGATATTTCTTTTTAAATTCCACATTCTCAAGATATGAAGCAATTGCAAATCCAGTAACTTCAACGAAGGGGGCTCAGACTTCATTCCATCTTCAATAACAAATTTGTTGATACGATGAGGTCTCTCCACTCATCTGACATTACATACTGCATGCTTCTAAGCATTATTAAAAGTGAAGCTCTTCATCAGGTATATTTGATCATTTGATTATATTAGCATTTTCTGTTGGTCCCAAGAATATTAGGTGTTGAAGCTCTTTTAATACATGTACAGCTCTTGGGAAGAAATAGGGGGAAATAAATAGAGCAGAAAGGCAGCATCAAAGTCTAGCTGTATTTAGGGACTGGTTCATTCATCACGGAGTCAACCTCACATATTTTCTGGCAAGTATCATGGCCTCCAGGAAGGCTTTCCTGGCAAGCAGACCAGGACACATTTTGGTTTGCATGCTTTAAAAACAATGGCCAATCACAATTTCCAAGATTGACTGTGGCAGCCATTGCTAACCCAGTGCCCTCCAAATGGACTACAGTTCCCAGCAGCCCCAGCCAGCATGGTGCTTTGAAATATGGTGGCTCAGATAAGGATTATGTATTGAACTGCTGCCCTATGGAACTGAAATAAATGTTCAGGATCAGATAAGAGACAGCGAACAATCCCAAGTCTCCATTTGTTTCAGCAAAGAACATAATGCAGATTAGGTTTTTTTATTGATAATGTTGTCTTTTCAATCATAAACAAAAAATCAAGCAGAAACAAGAAGCTGCCTTATAGTTAATCAGTATAACTGTCCACCTATCTCCGTATTGGCTGACTGAGAGTGGCTTTCCTGGGTTTCAGACAGTGGACATTCTCAACCCTACCTGTAGATGCCTGAGATAGAATTTAAGACTTTCTACATACAAAGCTGATGTTGTGCCACTGAGCTATGGCCTTCCTCTTTTAGAAAATAACTGTGGAACAGGCAATCTAGTCAACACTCACAAATCTCTTTCCTCTTTAACTGGACAAACACTTCCCACTCTCCCCTGAAAGCTTCCTCACGAGCTTTTTTAAGAAGTTTGTTGCTGCTTTTCAAAGCCTGTGAATCAACCCCCAAAGCTCTGCTCACCAGTTAATCTGATACCTGTGGCTGATGTGGGCAGATAAACTTATTTTAGGGGCATGGTGGCCTTCTCTCTGCCATCCACTGTCATTAAATCCTAAGGCTGATGCCTTTTCACTTGGTTGGAACATCTATTAATCTGGATATTTTCCAGTTTCCCAAACATTAAATTACCAGAAAGGTAAATGGAAAATGTCATTCAATTGTAGTGTTTAAATTCTTCTAATGGAGTCTGGAGAGTGCTTCAAGCAAGAAACAAAAGCAAATAATAAGACCCTAAGCAATCCTTGAGTTCTCATTTGTCTCCTATTAAAAGGAACACTCCCCACTTCCAAAAGAGCACTCCTCAGATAGGTAAGAATAATCTCCTCCGACAGTTCTATTCAGGGGAAAGAATAGTCCTCCAGCTGTAATTTCTCTGGAGGCATGGCTGCATAAATTGTGTGTTTGCAGTATAAGAGGAATTGTGTTAATGGGTCCAGAATATTTATTCTGGGGGCATATTAATGTGAATTGAAGCAGCAAATAAAACCAAAGTCTGTGAATGCTTTTCTGTGCTTAGCCTCTTGCAGCATTTGACTTGTGACCTTTCACTTGACTTCCCCACCTCTCTGCCCCACCTGCTGTCATATTTGTGATACAACAGTATTTAGCCTTTTCATTGACCTGAATGAGCTGATAAATTTTGAGAGCCTACACATGTCACTCAAGGCACAATTTAAGAAGATGGAAGAAACCCTCCCTTACTTAGTTGCTAGTAGCAATGTTTAACGTGCAGCTAATGAAATATATAATACCATGAGCATCTTTTAGTGTGGAAATACTTTCTTTTCTTGAGAAAATAGTGTGCATTACATTATAGTGGTTTGGCATGCAGAAAACTCGTGTATCAGGGAGAAGATTGTATTAAATTATTTGTTCTCCAATGCGCTCGTCTTTCTTAAATGTAGAAAATAACATAAAGCTGGCCCTCCATCTACAATTTGGAGTGGCATGATCTCAGAGGGATTTGTCACATGATTTTTCTGCATTTGCTCTGAGTAAATGATAATAATCTGCTGGATTTTTCTATTTAAAGTGTTTTGCTGATTTGCTCATAGAACATGGTAGCTAATTTCCAGTATTCAGAAATTACTTATTTAAAATACTGACTGTGGGGGAATGAAATACTGTATATGAATCCCTGTGGACCCACATGTGTGGGTGAACAACAAAAGAAATGGCTGGGTGCCTGGATTCAAAATGTGGGGCTTTCACAAAGAGAGCCCCCGTAGCAGAATATTAAACTCACAAAAGTTGAACAGCAGTATAGTGTTAGGAATATAGGTTGTTCAACCTTTTTATCTCACTCAGCTGCACACACCAGCTGACCTCTTACTACCCCACTTGCAGTGAGTGGACTAAACACTGTTAAGTAAGTTTAAAATGCTTTACTTACAAATTCAAGGTCTCAGCCATGCAGTGTTTCATACAACAGCAAGGATAATACAGGCAAAATATTCTTGGGTAGATAATACAGACTATAGTTCCAAACATTTGCTGTAAGCTTGTGAGCAAGCTTGCACACACACACCCTCCTTTGTTGGTTACATGAGGCAGGGACAGATGTTGGGGAGAAGAAAGGCTTCACTGCTTCTCCCTTCATGCACCAACCAGTAGTCATGCATAGTTATGTCTCCCACATTTAGTTTCCTATCCTAAGAGTGCTGATTAGAAGAAAATATGAGACCATGAGGAAATAGGAATCAGTTGTGATGGGTTATTTTGACATCAAAATTCTGTATTTCTAAGGCAGGCATAGTTTAGAATGACTGCTTGCAAAATGTTCTCATTTACTTGACAGGCTCTTCACACTATGTCAAAGTATGTGTACTTAAGAACTGATTAAGAACTTTTAAAATGGATTGATTTCAATTGCACTTACGGTAATTTCCAAGTGAGAATGCTCAAGGGCACAGCTTGATCCTGTGAGCCCCATTCTTTTTGTAGGCAGAAGGGGAAAATTTATACAGATGGCCAGATCCACCAGATCAGTTCTGTTGTCCATTAAGAGGTTCCTGCTTATGACATGGCACACTGTTCCTGGGCAAGGGAATTTTGGAAGACATGGAGCAAAAAACACATCCTCCTTAAGGCAGTGTAGAAGGTTTGAATGCATTGCTTTTAATACCACCGCTTGGCTCCAATGGGAGACATTTCTAGTCTTTCTTCTCCATAGGCTATAAACTGAACCCCTACACCCTATGCAGTTACATTTCTTTATTTGTTGCATTTATATCCTTTTTGTCTCCAAGAGCTCAAGGTGCCATACACGGTTCTCTCCTCATTTAATCCACGTAATGATCCTGTGAAGTAGGTTAGGCTGAAAGGCAGCCCGAGGTCACCCAGTGAGCTTCATGGTTAAGTGCAGGTTTGAACCCTGGTTTCCCAGGTCCTAGTCTTACACTCTAACCACTACACCACATAGGGTCAAAATAACACAAAGCTTTATTTAAAGGAGATACAGAGTGAATCCAGTAGTACTTCTCCGCTGCTTGATCCATAATCCTAGCCTGATTGACGTTCCCTTCCAGTCTTTCCTGCAACCTTAGAAAGCCCTTCTCATAAAAGTTGAGGCTAACTGGTCGAAAGGGGATTTGACTCTTACACACCGATAGTTTCATATGAACTCACTGGATTTGAGAACGCTGCATGCATGCCTTGTATAAGAAACTTATTCGGTTCAATAAACTGTGCTGTATCTTATATACTCATCATATTGTAAGAGTTAATATTGGGTAACCGTAAAGCATGGGATAAAATAAGAAATAAATTCAGTTTTGAAATGTGCAATACCTCTGGATGGTAACTGAGGAAATAAAAGCATGACGTTACTCAGATTTGACAATTTACCATCTGGTTGTGTGCCTCTGAGTTGGATTGTAATGGCAGTGATTTCAAACTTCCACAATAACACTGTACCTAGAGCCTGGGTCCACATAATGCAACATTTTCAAATATAGAAGCTGCAAGAGTTATTTATAAAAATCTATTTGGCCATGGAGGGAATCACAATGAATGAAATCTTTATATAGAAGCCTGCCTTCACATTTTCATAGAAAAATCTGGGCATACATTAAGAACAATTTGTGTGTCCAAAGATAATGGATGCAATGTTGGGTGCCTTTGCAAATGAGTGTTAACAGGATTCCATATGAATTAAATATTTAGCTAATTCTCTGGGCGGGATTTTCAGTAATTTACCATTATGCGTCTTTTGTGAAAACTGAACATACAGTGAAAAATTATAAGCAAAAGTTATTTTAGCTTGTATTTAGCTGTATGAAAAGCTATGCCTTTGTCTCAGGGAAACAAAAAACACTGGCAAGTCTATGAACAGAACACCCTA
The DNA here is from genome assembly GCF_951804945.1 of Podarcis cretensis. Lineage (NCBI taxonomy): Eukaryota > Metazoa > Chordata > Lepidosauria > Squamata > Lacertidae > Podarcis > Podarcis cretensis. The sequence continues at coordinate 26,630,593 of NC_137181.1, forward strand.
GCTTTGAGATAACAAATAACATAATTCAGGGGCTGACAGCATTCAGGGACCTCACCTTGGCAAAGTCAAATAATTTTGTAAAAAATATGTGTGCTAGCATGGTATTCCTGGAATGTGCAGAATATAATTGTTTATTTAGTTTGATAGCTGTGGGGTGGGGAGTGAAAAGGGAGAAATAACGCCAAGGGTGCAGTCTAAGCAGAGCCAGCCCAAGACACTTCGCTGCCTGAAGCGAACCTGAAAACGGTGCTGCCCCACCCTACCATGCTCACTCCTACAAGAAAACAAACATTTGCCTAGCTTTAAGCTGGAGAGGCCCTTTCAGAGTCCTTTGCAGCAGTCTGGGAGCTTTCAGCAGATGGAGATGCTGAGCGCCATCCACAAACATGGCTCCTTCAAGGTTTCCCTCCAACTCCCCATGGTGTCTAAACAAGGGGGAATAGCATTGTTCCACCACCCTGATAATAATGAATAAAGGGGACAGGTAAGCATAGCTATCAGCCGCCCCTTATTTGGTAGGAAAGTCCCTTATCCCAGCACCGTGTCCCGCTGCTGTCCCTTATTGATGATGTCCCTTAAATTTCCCAGGTTTCAAAGGAAGCAGCTCCTCTCCCTCCCTCCCTGCCGGCCAGGGAGGAGGGAGGCTCCCACTGTGTTGCTTGGCTGTGTTGCTCACCCAATAAGGAGTCTAAGAATGACTGGGGGGGTGGAGCTTGCATGCCTTGTGCCGAACAAATCGGCCGCATTGCCTGGGGACTCGCCTTTGCTCAGTGCTTCCCAGCAGAGAGGTGACAGTGGTTTTCCTTGCTGCATCCCCTTTGCCGGGTTGCTGCGCTGTGGGAACCACCGCTTGAGACTTTGTTTGGCTGCTGGCTAGGCTTTCTGCCTTTGGCTCGGAGGGGCTCAGAAGTTGAACATACCTGTGCTGGGAAAATCCCTTATTTTGGCTGCTGATCCCTTATTTTCGAGGCTGCTGGTCCCTTATTTTCAAATCTGTAAGTTGACAGCTATGCAGGTAAGTGGCTGGACTTCACAGCTCAGGTCAGAGATGCTCCACCTCAATGCAAACCCATCACCTCTGCCAGTCACCCCCCACAGGCCCTCAGTCAAGGATGCAGCCACGAGAGCATGAGGCCAGCATGGCAGGCTGGGGCTGCCTTGGGGTGCAGGATGACCTTGGACCAGCCCCCCCCCACTTGATGTTAATGCCCCTTCCGACCTTCAGGAGGAGGGGGGGTTGTGGGATCACGACCCCGCCCACACTCTGCGAGGCTGGCGTCAGCCTCGCAGGAGACAGGGATTCACCCAATTAGCATACCCTGTGGCGCCAGCCAATTGGCTGGCGGCAGGGGCGGGCCTTCCTAGGGCCACTTAAGGTCAGGGCAGCCCCTGGCTCACCCCCTTTCTTCCCTGGAGACGACGCAGTTTCCCACCCACCCGCCCTTTAGGTTTTGCCACTGACCTTGCTATGGGCTTCGGCTGGTCGCCGCAAGGGGCCTGGTAGGAGTTTTTCCATTTGGCTAATTGGCTGGTTTTGTGAGCCACTTGGTTTTTTCGCCTACCTCGTAGCAAATCGTCACAACTCCCTCGGTTTTGGCGGTAGGCATTGGCCGGGGTATTATCATGCAGATGAGGTTGGGGGGGAGGAACGCCATCACCTCCCCCAATGCTTGAAGGGTAGTTCGTTAAAGGACTCCGAGGGGCGACGCCTCGTCCGAAACCTACGGAGGCTAGGGCCTAAAGCGCGCCCCCGAGCGGTAACCCCTTGGGGAGCGCCCAGGGATATGCATCTCGGGTGGCTCCCCCTGTTGGTGTTTAACCCTTCCCGGTCAGACCGGATAGTCGGTTAGGGCCAATGCCTAAAGCCAATACCCTTCTTTCCTGTAATCAATAAAGTTGTGGCCATTTTTCGCCCATTAACCTAAAACTCTGTGTCCGTTGTCTTCATTTATTCCACCTGTGGGGGGGAGGGAATAGCCACACAATAGCACATACCCCTGCATGCCTACTGAGAAGGACACCCGCTTAAATTCAGTGGGACTTCCAGATGAAAGCATGCACAGGATTGCAGCCTCAATATTTTCTAGGGATTAGTTTAGCATAGGCCTCTAGATGCTTGGCCCTGGACGTCAACCTCCTTACACTGAAGCCACCTGAATTCCAAGCTTTGTAGGGGTGCATTTGCTTCCATTTGGGCATAGGGTTTTTTTCCAAGCTATAATATTATACGTGTCTACTCTAAAGTAAACAGCATCAAGCTCAGTCAGGCTTCCTCCAAAATTAGTGTGCATAAAATTCCAGACTTAATTTTGTTCCATTTCTGGAATATTAAAGGAAACGAAAATATCGTTTTATCCTTCGCCAATATTAATTGGCAAAGGAGTTTCAATATATTGTAATCTAGGGATTGGGGTTGTGGGATCAGTCCATTTCCAGTTCATGTCAGTTTGCATGTTTTCATAACTCTGATTTGGCCCATTTCTACACAAATAGGTTTGTTTGTTTTTTTACATAAAAAGCATGAAAGTGTGTGTTCTTTTTTTTTAATGATATTTATTAGAGTTTCAAATAATCCAGAAAAAGTAAAAAAGAAAAGAAAAAAGAAAAAAGACAGAATTAAAAAACATTCAACATTTACAGTCCTTATTTTCAATAACTTTTTTCCACGACTTCCCCTCGCCTTCCCTTCTTGTATTCCATGTCCAAATGTTTGTTCAGCAAGTTCTTATCCCTAGTTTTTAACCTTATTTTGTTATTGTATTTAATTCCATTTGTATATCAAATTTTAACTTATATACATTGATCATAATACTTAAATACTTTTTCTAAGATCGGCCCAATTTCCCTTCCACGAATTCCCCATTTTTATACTAATAACAAAGCGAAAAAAACAATAGAAAGAATCAGAATATATTTGTACACCCTTTGGGTTCCCAGACCCCACCCTCCCTTTCCCGGTTTCAATCCCCTAACCATTGTCCATTAGTCCATCTGCTATCAGCCTGGATTCCTCACGTCTGAGGCTCTTAATTCTCTCTCAGTTCCTCTCTGCCAGTTTTTTTGATAGTCCTTTGTATTTGCCACCAAGTCTCGGAGGGGCTCTATCCCTAAAATGTCCATGTTCCTTTCAGCCGGGCCTCCATATTTAAGGGTGGAGCTCAAAACTTGTTTCTTAATCCCTTTAAATCCAAATGTCGCAGAAGCTCCAACTTCCACCTTAATCAGGTTGATAATCCATAGATCTTCAGATCTCCACAGAAGGAGATCTTTCCATTCCTCCTTCTTCAATTCAAACCAAATTTTCATCATCCAGTCCTTTTTTTCTTTTTTATCCATCTTGACAGGCCTCCGGCTCTCCTTTGCCTTCTGCAGCATTTCAGCCCCTCCTTCCTGTTCCTCCTGTTCAGCAAATGTCTCTTTCTCCACTTCCTCAAATTTCTCAAGTTTCTTTTCTTGTTCAGCTGTCTGGACTGTAGACAAAACATGACTTTGCTCTAGCAATTTTCTCACGAGAAAACAGACCTCGTCCAGATCAGCTAGTATTTTCCGACCTATATCCATTCTTGTAATGTCCCTGTACCCCCTCTAGAGGGATTCTGGTTATTGAGTATTCCTTACACTTCCAGTCCAAAAATCAAGTTAACTTGTTTCAATTCTTCTTTATTTTCAACAATTTATCACTATATTGTAACTATTGTAACCAGCAAAAGCATCAGAAACAAAGTTCTCTAATTTTTCCAACCTTGACAGCTAGTTTGACAGCTGTCAAAGTCTTCTATATCTCCTCAGCAGGCTCCTCTCGTGGATCACTCCCGGGTCCCGGGGGGGGCACTTTAGTTCTCGAAGTTAGCTCTTACCCTCAAGCACAATTACTTATACTATCAATCCGTGCAATTAATAACTTTATCCAATAAAAAGGAGATATTATCTCAATCTTAGTTGTTTAGTCCTTGCTTCAAATTGTTTACAAGACGGGGAGACGGACTTCCTCTTTGCGCCTTCCCCGATCGTACCAGATTCAAACAGAAAAAATCTTTCTTTTATAGATCCAATTTCCGTACTACTCACGGGCTTTTTACTTTAAGTCCAAATGTTCAGAAGAAGAAGTCAGCGCTCTCTGACCATGGCATGCGGCTTCCCTCAGTAGGAGTAGCAGTCGACTCTCAGCACCGCGCCTCTCCCCGTCCCCCATTCCGAAGCCTTTAAAAAGGCTCCCTCTCGGGTCGGGGGGGGCGCAAATGGTACCCGCCGAGTCACCAGGTCCACAGGCTTCTGCGCCTGTGGTTTCTGAGGGTCCCCGCGTCGCCGCCACGGCAGGACCCGTCTCCTACTGAGCTGATTCCCTCCGGAGCTCAGAGAGAATCCACCATTAGGCGCTGGCGCTAACCCGGAAGTCCGAAAGTGTGTGTTCTTTTTGAATGTTTTAAACAAAACACACATTTTTATGCACGTGTTTTTTCATATGCACTTTATCCTAAAACATGAACTTAGGTACATTTCTTGAGAAAAGAAGCTTAGGACAAACAAACAAAAATTGAGTTTGATCTCTCTGTTAGTCTGTGAAGTGCAAATCAGGTCAGGCCACTTAAAAGTGCAGACTGAACAAAATTAGACTGGCATTGTGTGAAAAAATTCAAACAGTGGCCTAAGCTTCAGCTTCTAATTAGACCACTCTTTGAATTTGCTCATACAATGCCAGTGCTAATGTCCGTGAGCGGTTGGCTATGATTGATTCATTGTGTTCCTAGCAACTGGAATCTAAAGAACTATCTCCACTGGAGACAAGCTGATCGCCACATTAACAAGCCATACATAAGTGGCTTGACACCTGTACAAGCACAAAAGAGATTATGGGGTGACAAGAATAAGTTCTCGTTTTTCTAAATTCAACATTAAGTACAACAATGAACTCTGGATGTTATACAAAGGAACCTTTTTAAGTGCAGCAAAAGATAAATCAAGATACTAGGATATATATCAGAGATGGGGAGTGAGAAACAAAGTAGGAAGTTTAAGTTGCCTGGGTGAAATTGCAAGAGGTCATTGGGTATCAGTTTTGACACACACACACACACACACACACACACACACACACAGGCTTCCACTTTCATATCACAGCAGCTGAAAAAGGTGGAAGTGAAAACATTTTACTGTAAATAAGTAATCTCTATATTGTCAAAGGTAAAGGTAAAGGTACCCCTGCCCGTACGGGCCAGTCTTGACAGACTCTGGGGTTGTGCGCCCATCTCACTTAAGAGGCCAGGGGCCAGCGCTGTTCGGAGACACTTCCGGGTCACGTGGCCAGCGTGACATCGCTGCTCTGGCGAGCCAGAGCCGCACACGGAAACGCCGTTTACCTTCCCGCTGGTAAGCGGTCCCTATTTATCTACTTGCACCCGGAGGTGCTTTCGAACTGCTAGGTTGGCAGGCGCTGGGACCGAGCAGCGGGAGCGCACCCCGCCACAGGGATTCGATATTGTTAGCCACTGTAATAATTACAGTGTGGTGTAGTGGTGTAGTGGTTAAGAGCGGTAGACTCGTAATCTGGGGAACCGGGTTCGTGTCTCCACTCCTCCACATGCAGCTGCTGAGTGACCTTGGGCCAGTCACACTTCTCTGAAGTCTCTCAGATTGTTTGTTGTGGGGGAGGAAGGGAAAGGAGAATGTTAGCTGCTTTGAGACTCCTTCGGGTAGTGATAAAGCAGGATATCAAATCCAAACTCTTCTTCTTCATTATTTTAGTGATGAATTGCAGCCTACCAGGGTCCAGAGCAAACGTGTCTGGTGTGCTGTATGAAGTTGCATGAATCTATTATCTATCTATCTAAAAAAAGAAGTTTTTTTAATCAGATAAGCACAAGAACTGTAATAAAGCCACCAAAATAAAACTCAGTACCACAGCCACAGAATACATCCCTCACACAATCAGTGGGACACCAAAATCACTCTGGAACAGCATAGGGTAATCATAGCAACAGGGAGAATGTGCTTCCCTTGGGAGGAAGTTCCAAGGCTGCATTAGAAAAGCCCCTGCCTTGTTTAATAATTCCTTGCTGTACTTCAAGGTAGGTGGTTTGGAAACTTATCTCAGGTTGGTCCATAAGAAAGAAGATGACCGTTACCTAATTTGAAATCCTAGTTGATGAGAGATGACCTTCTCATCTGAAGTCTGGTGTGAATGACTCTATTGTTGTTGTTGCTGTTGTTGCTGCTAATGCTCTTGTTGAATCCCACCCTTCCTCGTTCAGAAGCTAGGGTGAATAACAGCATTAATTGACAGTATAAACCAAAATTGAAACCACAGTTTGCAATAAAATATAGTAATGATAGCATATGACAATCAGTGGTATTCAAGAAACTGGACAGAAAGCTAGACTTATTAGACAGTCAGCGCAATAGGGCCACTCCTGCTGTGCTCAGAAAGCCCACAAAAACAACATGGCCTTATGCTATGCCAAAATGAGTATAATGTGAGTGACAATCAGATTTGTACTGAGCAGAAGTTCCATAAATGGAATATAATATAGAAAGGGCACTGCTTCTTTAAATGGTGTTATTAGATGTAAGGATTTTATGTGTGTGTTTTGGCCGAGAGCTCTTTTTCTGAATATAATACAACAAAAAGAGAATGAGAGACCAAATATAAACTTGGTCATGAAACCCTACCTGCCATAATTAGCATTGCATTTTATAAAAGCAGCAGGGGGTGGGGAAAGATAAATAAGTTATGTCCTGTTTTATTTAGCCAGTCAATAAACAATAGTTATCCTACTGTCTATGATCAATCACCTTCTACAAGCTGTGAGGTTTGATTGCTTTTTAGTGCCTGCTGGTCTTTCTCCAGTTTTGTAGAATGTTTTAAAAAGCCCCCACAAATTCCTTAATTCCGCTCACATTGTTTCTCATGTTTCAGAGATCGATACGTGGTTTTACTTACTTTCCTATAGGGTACAGTATATGTTGCAACACAGGCCCCTCATTGCTCAAGACAATTAAAATCCGATAATGAGCAAGGAAATGGTAAATTGGTTGCTCCGATTTTCTGCCCATCCTAATAAAAAAAAACCCTATCCTATTAAAATGAGAAAGATGGTGTAAGAAACTGAAGGGTACCAAATTTAAAACTGATAAAGGGGAATGCTGAACTAATCTGTGAATAAAATACAATAGGCAGATTGTGGCAAATGGCACCTAAAACGTCTTTCGAAATCGTAGCATTCAACAAAACTTGGTAAGTGGACAAGGAGGAATTACAATGGGGATGTTAAAAGGTCTGACACTGTTATGGCTAAACTGTGACTATGTATATTTTTGGCAAACATTCTTTGATGAAACACAGCTGGAAGATTGAGAGGTGGCAACCCTCAGACATCCAGGTTCAGTACATCTCCTTGTAGAAAGAAAAAAGTCATTCTTCCTTCTTAGGAACAGCTTTTCTTTTTTGCATTTAATGGGGTTTCCAGCTTTTTCCTGAGAAAATTACATGGACTGTTCAACTTTATTCCCATATCCTGCTCTCCAGTACCCTCAGTGCCTCTAAATGTAACTATTGAACCGTTTAGTACTTTTAACCAGTTCTAGCACCATTGCTATGCTAGATAGCCTGTGCTGTCCAGGGTGCTGATACTGTCATGAAACTGTCAGTAGCTGGAGTAGAGGCAACTGACGTCTCAAAGTTATACAGAAGCATCTGTGTGCAAGTAAATATGTACAGCTTGATTCGTTTTAAGAACTAGAGCATGCTTTTAGACAGTAATTAATGTGTGGTTCCTGTTCCAACTGATTACCAGAAAAGGCTTGATTCATTCTAGGTCAGTGTTTTTCAAACATGGGTCTCCAGCTGTTGTGGACTACAATTCCCATTATCCCTAGCTAGCAAGACCAGTGGTCAGAGATGATAGGCGTTGTAGTCCAACAGCTTGGGAACCCAGTGTAAGAAACACTGGTTTAAAGTCACACCCATACCATACATTTAACGCACTATTATACCACTTCAACAGTCATGGAGAATTGTAGGGACTGTATTTTTAATGGTTCTCTAGCTCTATGTGGTAAGTTTAAATGCATGGTGTGGATGTAACCTAGGGTGGAAGCCGAAAGGAACAACTAGTTCCACTATAAATGAAGTGCCTAGGTGATGAACAATTCCCATAATTACTCATGAATATTTTAATCAATTGCCTTTGCCTATCTGAGTGGTAAAGTATTGTTTCTGTGTTTTTCAAGGTGTATTTGCAACCACTAGTTGGCTTAACTAATTCCCACTGCCGTCTGTATTACCAGTCATGCTGCCAAGATAAAAGTAAGAGTAGATGTGCCATTTTCTTAAATTTATGCCCCTCCTTTCCTTCCATCATCTGATTTCCTGGAGATCACCAATCTAAGCACCGACCAGCTCTAGACCTCCTTAGCTTCAACAAGGAAGTGGCCTTGTCCAGATCTGTGACAAGGGGGAATTTGTATTAATTGAGAAGACAGTTAGTCTTCTTATAAGGATTAGGGATACTCAAGACACAGTGGATAAATTATATTGCTAATTCTGTTCACCTACAATAGGTTTTTGTAATAGAAAAAAGGTGTGTGTTGTATGTGTGGCTGAGGGCTGAAATAAAGATTCTGGCAACTTTGATTAGAGCTTTCAGTATAGTGGCACCTGCTTTGTGAAATGTGCCACCCATTGAAGTTAGGCAGGCTCTCACTGCATTGCACACATTTTCTTGGATAATAAAATCTTTTTTTTGTTCCTATGGGGTTTCGCAGAAGGGGTGAGGGTGATTCACAGGAAGTTTTTAATTGTATTTAGTTATTTATTTTAAACTGCTTCACAGCCTGAGGCCATTGAAGTGGTGCACAACAAGAAAACTTTAAAAACAGTAAAACCATTTCTACAATTAATATTCTGTAAAATGACTGGGTCATGCTTCAGGGAAAGCCTTCTTAAACAAAACAAAAAACAGCTTCAACAGCTTCCTAAATATCAAGTAGCTGATTCTTTTTTAGAAACTGTTTCATCTGTTTTTATTTGTTGTGTTTTTATTGTTATTGTACACTGCTACGGTATTTTGCACTGCATAGTGGTTTATAAATATTCCAAATAAATAAACATTTAGCATGAAATCTGGAGGAAGAAGAAAACAAGGTACGCAGAGATGCAGCCCCTACATGCCATCAAAGCCCAGCTTAAGTATCGCAAAAAGAAGCTAATGTGATGCATATGTTAGATTTCTTGCTCATACATTATTATTATTATTTATAACAGTTTATGGCTCATTTATCCAGGCTAATTTATACTTAGTACTTCACAGCAAGAGGTGCCTAGATGGCAAATGCTAAGTTATATGGGCACATTTATAAACAGATGACTTTTTAGTCTATTTGCAGTTTTGTTGTAAAAATGTCAAAGCACTTAAACACTGTAATTTTGAGTGTCATGGAAATCTACAAGATAAGTACTTTCTTTGGTCAAGGAGTTTGTATGGATGCTAGTAGAGAGCTATAAAGTAATGGGAGACTGAATTATTTCCTCCAAGGCAATGTGGAGGGGGGGTGCACTTCTTCTTCTTTTTTAAGGGATAGCATTGCTTATATTAACTACATAGATGCCATTCTGTGGAATAAAATTTGCCGACAGTCATTCATTTATATGGGAGAAACTAAACAGATGCACTTCAGGGGCATTGGTGTGGGGCTAAACCCAGCAACAGATGGCATGCTGAAACTGCACTGCTCATTTGAACTGTGTCTGGCTGAGTTGTTGAAGCATACAGGGAAAAAGATGGGCGCTGAGGTGATGCACCAGCAAGGTCAGCGTGGTGCAAACATGCTGGTGCAACCATGGTGCATTTGCACCACACCAACCTTACCACCGTTGTACCCCTCCCACTCTCTGCTTTTATCTGGGTGGATGCAACTGATCCCATCTATGGAAGCTGTGACAAGACTACATCCTTCCCTCTTTATTCTGGTTTTGTCACCCCGGCTGATCGAGGTTCTCCCCCCTCCCTAATGAAGCTCTGCATTCTGCAGGAGAGGCAATGAAGGGAGTCAGTCCCCCTCTCTCTGGCACTTGGAGTCAAAAGGGAAGAACCTCCATCTTCCATAGCTGGGTACCAGCCTTCATCGCCTACCCATCCACCCACCTTCCATCCTGGGTGCCACCCTTGGAGGAATTACTCAAACCCTCAGTTTGGGAAATCCTGCAAGCTTCATTGAGAAGATCAGCATGCAATCTCAGCATTCGTTTTAAGTTCAGGATGTACAGTTAAACAGTTCTTAAGCAGAGTTCTAGGATGGATGGTTAGCATAAGCAAAGTCACTGTCCCTCGAGCTCTGCTTTTAAAGAGCAGGCCAACCATGCAGTGTTCATCTCAAATGCGAAGACTGTGCTTGCAAGCATGTGCTTCTATGAGAAGTGGGGACTGTTCACACTGGCACAAACAGTGGTGTGTCCTTGGTGTTTGAGACCTTAGTCCAGCCCTCTGAATCTCTCTCTCTCTCTCTCTCTCTCTCTCTCTCTCTCTGCTTCCAACTCAGCTCCACTAATTAGATGTCTGCCCCTAGGCTACTTTGGGAACGTTGTTCTCAGGAGGCAAAGTAGAAACTGGCTCAGCTAACACCCCTTCCCTTGCATCTGGCAACAGAGGCATGGAACCCTCTTCTCCATCACTACCTGAAGCTGCTCCACCTCCAAATTTGGGGTCCTCCTCCTTTGACAGATCCTGCTATCCCCACCCCAGCTGGTGCATTGGGACCCCTAGCACATGCAGCCTTTGCTTCGTCATCCTCCTCATCCACTTGAGGCTGCCAAACCAGGCAAAATCTGAAAAAGCCGAAGGGCTCTTGACATGCAGATACCAAAGTCCAGTGGGGGGATTCTTAATGCAGCCAAACTAGCACCTTCTATGCACAAGAGGGAGATGTTGATAGATTCAAGGAAACCCTAAGACTTTCAGTCTTTGGGGCAGGGGGAAGAAGCCTGAGGAGAGAGAACAATGAAAACAGCCCAGTGAGGACCAAACATCTACTGTGGGCACAGAATGGCTGACCGCTGGAGAAGAAAAACTGGGTGGAGTGGAGATGGAATGGAACATCTTGGAAGTGGGCAGAGATCACTGTTTGGGGTTCTTAACAAAAACACCCCATCACACAGTGCTCATTCTTTCATGTTGCAGTGGATTTTAAAGGTTTAGGCTTGTCCCACTAGTTCAGAAGATGCCTATGCTCAATCACATTGTGCTCCACGGGGTTTTAAACAACCTACCTGTGTGCTGGATTGAAGCTGGTCACTAAAATGAAATAAAGTTGCTTATATTTAAACTAGGCTCTAATACTCGAAAACATATAGGCCTGTGGCCTGTAGGACACACTTTCTGTACTAAATGGAATGTGATATATAGGAAACAACATTTCAGTGAGTTTTAAAGGTGCAAGGTAGAGATTCCCCCCCCCCCCTCCTGTTGAATTAACTGACGATTTTTGGGGGAAAATATCTTGAAGAATTTCATCTTCTGAGGCTAATGCAGAGGCTACTCATTTACATAACACTTTGAAGATTTATCCTCTGAACCCAGGTCCTTATGTGCCACATATTTTATATTAGGTTTTTATATTCAAAGTGCACAGAACTCGCCTTCAACTTTGATCTAAACCTGTCTGACCAAATACCTATTCAATTGATTGCCTTCCACTTGCAAAAGGGAGAGATCGTGCTTTCTGGTCTAGACTAATGCTGAATAGTGATGCCATCACATTTTCATAGACTGTGATGGACTTGTGTGCTCAGTTTATAATCCTTTGTTTCAGGAAACAGGTGAGGAACCTGCGGCTCTCCATTGTTGCTGGACTCCCATCAACCTCAGTCAGCATGGACAATGGTCAAGAGCTATGCGAGCTGTAGTCCAGCAACTTTTTAAGGGCCTGATTCTTGATCTCTAAACTGAGACGTTTCTGTGGTGCACATTGCAGGGCAAAACAGTGAAGCGGCAGTGAAAATCTTGTGGAGTTAACAGTACAAAACATTGTAAGGTACGAAGTATACATAGAAGGCACAAGCTGGCACAACATCTGAAAAATCACTCAGATCTTCCAGAAATGGGATTTGGTTCCATACTACTGTGATGTATATAATTTATTTAATCTCACGAGAGAAAGTGAATACATGAGAAGCTCCTACAACACTGTGAGACCTGCCTGTGTGATGATGGCCATAGGGAAGGAGCAATGAGGCTACCTAAGTCAGGGACAGGGACCCTTTTTTGGTCTGAGGGTCTCATTCCCTTGTAGGCACCTTCCGGGGGGGGGCACTTGGCAGTGGTGGGTGGGGTTAGAGGCAAAAGTAACCAATGTAAATTTTATTGCGGTTATTCATATTGAGCATTTGGAAGCAATAGGATGAATAAAAACTGATTCTTCTTCAAATAAAACTTGCCCAGTCCAAAAATATGGTTGAAAAGCTTTACTATCAGACCTTGTTCCAAAACAGACATAAAACAAAATAATGTTACGTCCAAATAGTTGCATAATATCATCTGCTGGTTCCAGCACAGGTATAACATCTTAGAAGTATGAATTTATTCTATCCAAAGCTGAAATAAAAGTGTTGTCTCTCCAATACAGGCTCCAATAGTCTGGAGGCTGCTTTCTCCTGGAGAGTATCATTAGCAATCCTTTCTAGCCTTTCTAGCCTTCAGAACAGGCTACTAACACACCCAGAATGGAGACCTGCAATTCGATACCCTATGTGGTCTAAGTTAAACACCTCAAAACAGAGTAGCAGAAATACATTAACTTTAGGCTCTCTGCAGCTCTTTTGTTTAGCTTCAATGGAAGTACACATAATTTCAATGTACAATTAAACAATTATACTTAACAATTTTTACCTTTGTTCAGTAGGCTACTTTCTACACACAAAAAACCTTTCCCTGTTCTCCAGGCAACCAAGAGGCATTATCAAAGGACATTTTCCAGCCAGGTGAAAACATTAAGGGAGCGTATGAAGTAGGGTTACTGAGGGTCTGTGGCTGAGGGTGTGTGTGGCCTCAAGAGAGTCCCAAGGACTTGATAGAGAGGTCTGGAGGACTGTATTTGGCCCCCAGGCCTAAAGTTCCTCAGCAATTTATGAATTGGACCTTGAAATGTTTAGATGTGCATTGACACACATCAAAACTTTCTTCAAGTCTCTTCATGCTTCTCCCTGGAATAGTTTCTGGTTTACCTTGCCTTTATTTCTTGTTACAAGATGATCCTCTTAAACCAAGAAATGTTGAAGCGTTGGCCTTTTGTACAGGTTCCCCAGCTAGTGTAAATCAGCATAGCTTTATTGATTTCTGTCAAGTTGTGGCACTTTATACCATTAACTGCGGATCCAATGACCACTCTCATCCGTCTCCCAAGCTTTCAGCTTTACTGTCCATGCCCGGATGAGCTTTAGCAGGCCAAATTTGCTGATGCAAACCTTAGCATGGGACGTTTGGTATGCTAACTGTTGTAATCAAGAACAAAATATTTAAAGGGCACAGATTCTAAGTTGCCAGCCTTCTTTCAAATGATTATGTGTATCACATAGCTGATCGTGATTAAAACATCAAAAATAAAATAAAATGCAGAAGCTATGATACTTCCTAGCTGTCTGAAAGAACAAAGATGGGATTGTCTCCAATAAGTGCACTTCAAATTAACTTCTGCTATCTGGCCTCGTTGAATTCCTAAGCATCTCAGCAGATATTGTCAGATCCAAACCCATAAAAGTCAAGTGTATTGCAGTGTTATTCCCATACCCAGAATGGCAAACTACAATGCAAAGTGTTGGGGGGGGGAGTGTTCAAGAAAGGGAAAGAATTTTATCTCAAAGTAATAGCAATTGAAAATAGGATGCTAGGCAGAGGGAAATGAATGATTTACGGTAGTTGCTTGAAGGGCAAGATTAGTGTGGATGAATAGAAGAGCCCTGAAAAGTTGCATGGAGGATAAGGCCATCAGTGGCTGCTAGTGATGATGGCTAGGCTTTGTTTCTGTGGTTGGAGGTTATACAAGTATACTTCTGAATGCTAATTGCAGGACACTGCAGAAGGAAAGAGTGCTCTTGTGTTCAGGTCCTGCTTGGGGGTTTTGTATAGGCATCTGGTTGGCCACTGTGAAAGCAGGGTGCTGGACTAGATGGGCTGTTGGCCTCAACCCAGCAGCTTCTTCTTAAATTCTATTTCTTTAATTTAAAAAAAGCAAAATAACTATGCTTAGAAAAGAAGGGAAAGGGTATATTTATTCTGGTGCCCTACATGTTCCAGATCTAGAGTTTATGTTAAGTGGAAACACCTAAAAGTAAAATGAAGACAGTACTGAAATTCATAGGCTTATTGCCATCTAAGTTCTACTAAGAGTGTTGTTGTTGTTGTTTAGTCGTTTAGTCATGTCCAGCTCTTCGTGACCCCATGGACCAGAGCACGCCAGGCACTCCTGTCTTCCACTGTCTTCCGCAGTTTGGTCAGACTCATGTTTGTAGCTTCGAGAACACTGTCCAACCATCTCGTCCTCTGTCGTCCCCTTCTTCTTGTGCCCTCAATCTTTCCCAACATCAGGGTCTTTTCCAGGGAGTCTTCTCTTCTCTTGAGGTGGCCAAAGTATTGGAGCCTCAGCTTCATGATCTGTCCTTCCAGTGAGCACTCAGGGCTGATTTCCTTCAGAATGGATAGGTTTGATCTTCTTGCAGTCCATGGGACTCTCAAGAGTCTCCTCCACCACCATAATTCAAAAGCATCAATTCTTCAGCGATCAGCCTTCTTTATGGTCCAGCTCTCACTTCCATACATCACTACTGGAAAAACCATGGCTTTAACTATGCAGACCTTTGTTGGCAAGAGTAGACCCGTTTAAATTAATGGACCTAAGTTAGCCAAGTCCATTAATTTCAGTGGATCTAGGCCGAATAAGTTGCTGTTGGCATCTTGTCACAAGAAACAATGGAGTGTACCTCTGGGGCTGAAGTCAAATCTCTGCATTATCAGCACCAAAGTGACCTTCCCAGAGCTGCATGTATGGAGGTCTTGGGCTGCCCATCTGACAGGACCCCTCCTCAGCCTCATTGATGTGGTCCAAAATAAAGCAGAGTAATATGTTTGGCACCAGCTTGTCTGCGGGAGTTGCTGGAAGGAGGTGTACAATATGGCATCCAACTATCTTAGCGTCTCCACTCCAAATTTGTGTAGAATTTACTCCTTAGTAGTTTCTTCTCCTGAAGATATCCTGCAAGACAGTGGAAGTGTAACATCAGAATTTCCCTTTCCCTAGATGGGCTACATTCCCAGGTTGATGAGTTCCATCTGTCTCTCACTTCCATCTACAGCACATGCAGAAACTGCCTTCTTTGGACCCACTATTAGTCTCATCTGCTCAATCTGCCAGAGCCTGTCTTTGTATGCAGGAGAAGTCCCTGGCTCACTAAGGGTTTGAGACCCATCAGCTACATGCACCTGGTTTTGCCGGCTAGTCAAAGCCATTTCCCGTGGTGTGGCTGCTGTTGCGTACCGACAGCTTCTAGGAGCCACAGGTGAAAGCTGACTGCAGGATGGTGACCAAAGGTGGACAAACTACTCCATAAGGAGCATGACATGTCCCTCACCAGAGGTACTACCCTTTCCCTAACACCCAATACATCCCACTTTGAATATGAATAGCGGAGGATACTGATTGCTTATATCTTTGAACATAATTACCAATTAAACATTAAAGGTAAAGGTAAAGGGACCCCTGACCATTAGGCCCAGTCATGACCAATTCTGGGGTTGCGGCGCTCATCTCGCTTTATTGGCCGAGGGAGCCGGCCTATAGCTTCTGGGTCATGTGGCCAGCATGACTAAGCTGCTTCTGGCGAACCAGAGCAGTGCACGGAAACGGCATTTACCTTCCCACCAGAGTGGTACCTATTTATCTACTTGCACTTTGATGTGCTTTCGAACTGCTAGGTTGGCAGGAGCAGGGACCGAGCAACGGGAGCTCACCCCATCGCAGGGATTCAAACCGCCAACCTTCTGATCGGCTAGTCCGAGGCTCTGTGGTTTAACCCACAGGACCACCTGCGTACCTAATTAAACATTATAAAGCTTGAAATTGTAGAAGTACAGTACGGGCAGATAATGCTTTATGCTTCCAACATTACATAATATAAGGAACGTGGGGTGGGAAATGAGAATGAACATGATCATGTATAGATTACCTATAGACATATAGAATACATTTCCAGGCAGAGAACTCAGTAAGCGCTTAGCCTCAAGGCACCATTTGCCATTTGTCAGTACGGTGAAGAATGAAAAATGAGTTGTATGAGTGAGAAACTCAGAACACATAAACCTACAAACACAAATTGTTTTGTGATGCTGTGTAATTTCTTATAGCATGTTCATTCTAATTTGGCTCTTCAACATCCCTTTGGAATACATATACACATCAAAAGTGCCTATAGAATTGTCACAGATAGGCAATTTGTTTCTCAAAGAGTTTATCTGCACCTACTGTTTATCCCTCACCTGAAGTCACAGAACTGCTGTGCAGATTATTGTGATGTTCCTAATTGCTTTGTTGATTGATTTTTCTGTGTTTCTGGTGGCATGTGGTATATTTAACATCAGCATGTTATGATTTCCATCATTTTCTTTCATTATACAAGAGTCTTCCCTCTGATGGATGTGGTGCTCAGATCTGGCATGCTTCTTAGTTGCTGTCTTCATATCATGTGTGCAGAAGCAGGGACATATTTCTTATGAATATCTCCTGCCTGGAGATGCCAGGGATTGAATCTGGGACCTTCTGCATGCAGAGCAGGTACTCCACCACTGAGCTACAGAGTTTCTTACAGACCATAGCCTTCCCAGCCACTTGTCATCAGTCATGCACAGCAGTAGCCATGGGCTTTCCTAATGTTTCTGAAAATCAGTACAAGAGACTAGCAGGTAGACTGTTGGACTCAATAAATGCCAATGCTGTAGTAAGTCCCTGCTTTCATATGCCAGCACCCCATGCAGTAGTCTTCTTAAACACCAACTAAGCGTCTTAACTAGAAATCTCATTTCTCAGATTTCTTAGAAAACATGTTCACATGTTAGTAAAAGGTGAAGGTAAAGGACTCCTGGACGGTTACATCCAGTCAAACTATGGGGTTGCAGTACTCATCTCGTTTTCAGGCAGAGGGAGCTGGCGTTTCTGGGTCATGTGGCCAGCATGACTAAACCACTTCTGCCACAACAGAACACATGGAAACCAGAGCACATGGAAACGCCATTAACCTTCCTGCCACAGAGGTGCCTATTAATCTGCTTGCACTGGCATGATTTCGAACTAGGTTGGCAGGAGCTGGGACAGAGCAATGGGAGCTCACCCTGTCACGGGGATTCAAACCGCTGACCTTCTGATTGGCAAGCCCAAGAGACTCAGTGGTTTAGACCACAGCACCACCCGCATCCCTTCATTAGTAAGCACACTATGTAGACTATGCATGCAGTCCTAAGGCGTAGTTTGAAGGGATGCAATGTTACTTTGCTGAAGCTAATCAGACCACAGTCAGTGCCTGGATGTTAGGCTGCTTAACAGGAAACCTATGTATATATGATGGAAAAAAGTGGAATATACATGCATTAAATAAATTGTATAAGATATTGTATAATAACATTGCAAAGCATGAACATAAAGAAAAGCTCTCACTGCACTGAAAACCTTTCGAATTTATATGCACCCATTCTATATATTGTACATAGTGTCTTTGAAGTTAGGCTAATTTTCTATTGCTAAAGGCGCTGTGAATGAGGGTCAAACTGAGTTTTGTATGCCATTTATTATTTATACATCATTAGTGCCTAGAAATTGCTTTCAAAGACCCCAGACTTGTACAGTGCATGTTCATACAAGGGCCTGGATTAAACAGAGTTTTTACATATTCCATTCAGTACGGCACATGTAGTGTCCAATGCTAAACATGTTTCCGCATGCTTATTCAGATGAGCAACCTCATCTACACATGCAGCAGAATGAAGTGAGAATAAAGTGATTGTATCCTGAGATGAGATACAGTCATACCTCATGTTACGTTTGCTTCATGTTACGTTTTTTCAGGTTGTGTCCCGTGGCGCCCCGGAAGTACCGGAAAGGGTTACTTCCGGGTTTCGTCACTCGTGCATGTGCATAAGCGCCAAATCACACCACACACTTGCGCAGGTACGGCGCTTCAGGTTGCGGGCTTTTCAAGTTGCGAACGGGCCTCCGGAACAGATCCCGTTCGCAACCAGAGGTACTACTGTAGAATGAATCATACCACTTTGAACTATATGTGAGCTATATTTTTAAATGCTCCCATTTGTTAAAATCTAAACAACAAAAACCTACCTAACAGTAAACAAACAACAGGGAACAGAACGAACTGGAACTGTTCTCCTTGATAATGCTAGGGAATTAGGGTTTTTTCACCTGTTTTTAACATGCAGGGAAAGTTCAGCAATGACATCTCTCACATTCATTCAGATTTGGAACAAACCACTCTTCCCCCTAGGATTCTGCCAGTTCATTCTGCTGCATATATAGACCAGGTAGGGCCTAGAAGGACCAGGCAAAACCTAGAAAGTAGCCAATCAACAGGTAGCTCCTGGTTAGCAGACAGAGTTGGCACACCTCGTCACAATCTTCCCCACTACCATAAGGAATACTGTATTTCTGTTTCAAGCACAATCATTTTTACTGTTTCTCTCCAAATTTTGCATAGATGCAAATAATTTAGCACATGCAAGCGTTCCTCTTTTTTTGATGATTCTTAAGGCTAGGCCTTCAGGTTCATGCAGTAGCTAGTTCAATAGTTCTCTCCAATTGGCATGTTAGAGTTTCAGTCATAGGAAAACATAGAAACAAAAACCTTGGAGAATCCAGTTTGGTGTTGGGGAACAGTCGATTTAGAAGAAGAATTCTCTTTATTTTTCTTCATGTTTGACAGGTTCCCAACTGTTGAATACTAAGTTCTTATTAAACACACTGTAATTTTATCAATATTGTGAGAGGATACAAATTTAGAGAAAGTCCTGCTTACTGATCTCCCTCTTCTCTTTGTCTCGCTGTCTCCCTCCCTTTCCCTCCCTGAAGTGTGTGCTGTTAAGTCAGTTACTTCCACTGACATCAAATTTAATAATTAGAGAGAGTAAGGAAATTATGGGGAAATTTTGAGCTATGTGCCATATTAGAAGGGCTGAATAAAGCTCAACTGGCAAATTGCATTTGATTAAAGCCTTAGGCATAATAACTCAATAGCCTTTTGTCATGCTAATAATTAATTACTTCCCTTTGAGTAGGATGGATGATGATGGGCTACCTAGCGGTTCGACTCTAAAGCATTTTAATGGCTGTACACTTGCCCTTTAACCACCGCATTTCCTGATTTTGCACTTGGCAAATGCAGGGCGATAGCCTTCCTTTGTCTTCAGAAGAATGTATAGGCTTCAAGTGCATTGTGCCTGCTAAAACACAGCAAGCAAGCGACAAACAAATCACGAAACCAAAGTATATTGTCTACATCAAGAGTTATAGAAGACATCTTGTGAAACAAGTGCCAGCCCTAGGGAGGCAGGATATATAAATCCTGCCCGACAAAATGGCACTTTGGAGACACGGGCTTACTTTAAAAGAGTTATAGAACAAGGGTTTCTAGATTTTAGTGAACCTGCTTTTCAGAATGCACAAGTCCAGTCAGCCCCTTTCATACTCAGTTAAGATGAAAGTCAGACCTTAGACCTGAGGGACTTGTTGGGGTTCAGCTTTAATTTTGCCAGGCTCTCCCTTTCATAACCTTGTTTCCACTGTTGCACCAGAACTGCCCCAACTTAATAGGTCAGGCAGATGATTGCCTAGGATGGAACACTGACAGGGCTCTAGGCCATGTGGAAGAAATATAATATTAGGCATGGAGCCAGTAGTGCTTTTCCTCCTCAGTCTTTTAATGCTGCGGCCCCATGCGCCTCACATGCCTGTCAACTGTCCTGATTTGACCGGGACAAACCAGAATTACAGAAGGTGTACCGACTTCTGATTGGATCCCAGAATGTCCCGTTTTGGTGCCACACATAAGTCAGCTGGTTCCCGAAAGAGCTCAGCCCCAAAAGTCACGTGTCAGGAGGCTGAGCTGGAGCCTATGAAAGTGGAGGAGCTGGAGCTGGTGGTGGTGCAGGCCAGGCTACTTCCACCAGGCTGAGACAACCATGCCTCCTCTTCCAGACATTGTCCTCACCAGAGGGAAAGAAGACAAAGAGGAGGATGACAAGGGTTAAGAGGAGGAGGAGCTGGAGGTGCCATTGTGGCATTCACTGAGGGAACTGCTTCCAGTAATGGAGACAGGGGACTGGGGCAGGGAAGCCCCAGCTGGCTCACAAGGGAGCATGGCACCAAAAGACAAGTGTCCTGATTTTAATTGGCAGAATGCTGGAGGGTATGCACTCATAACAAAGGAACAGATTGAAAACCTGGCCAGTCTCAATGGTCTTGTGCTAGTAAACAGTGTTTCTGTGCGCTCTGGCACTCATCACGGTGTCCCGTAATGCCAGAAACAGTTTAGTCATGCTGGCCACATGACCCAGAAACTGTCTGCGGACAAATGCGGCCTGAAGTGAGATGAGCGCCGCAACCCCAGAGTCAAGTATGATTGGACTTAACCGTCCAGAGGTCCTTGACCTTGACCTTTTTACCTTGTGGGTGGCACTGTAGGTTAAACCACAGAGCCTAGGACTTGCCGATCAGAAGGTCGGCGGTTTGAATCCCTGCGATGGGGTGAGCTCCCGTTGCTCGGTCCCTGCTCCAGAAGCGGCTTAGTCATGCTGGCCACATGACCCGGAAGCTGTACAGCAGCTCTCTTGGCCAGTAAAGTGAGATGAGCGCCGCAACCCCAGAGTTGGTCACGACTGGACCTAATGGTCAGGGGTCCCTTTACCGTTACTAGTGCATAAAGCCCTGAACAGCTTAGGTCCATGATAGCTTAAGGACCACACTGCCCTGCATGTCTCAAGCTGATCACGGATATCATCTTGGAAACAAACATTTCAGGACGTTCTCAGGTCTACAATGGCCCTCTAAAAACTGATGTCAGCTTAGTTGGCTTGATATTCAACTGCTTCTGGGCAGTCAGTCTTTCTCTTTCCATTTCAGTGTTTCCCAACTTGCTTCCACGCAAACAGTAAAGTTAGCAAAGGGATATGGAGGCCAGTTGGGGAACCTGGAAATCTTCCAGGAACTTTCAAAGAGAACGTGAAGAAAGAATAATGTATCCCGTCCCCCCCATCCCCCCGCCATCTTACCTAATCAAACCTCCATGCTTTCCTCATGGGGTCTGAAGCATTCCAGGTGATAGTGCAATCTCCTTCTCTCCATACAAATCATACTTGGATTGATTTTTGCTGCTCCGCCTGCTTGATCAATGCTGACACTGTGCTCATATCTGCTGAACATACTTACTTGATATACCCCTCATGGCACATCCCTCTGAGACCTCCAGAGATGTAAAAAGCTGCAAGTAAAGAGTTGGGGGATGCAGCTCTCATGAACAAGGAGACCCAGCCTTTTGGCATGCATATTTACAGTACGATAAAACATGGGAAGTGTTTCACACTGGCATTGCTTTTCAGTGTGATATCTATGCATGATTATTAGCCAAAAGCAACCGAGATATAATTGTCATGTTGGCTTCACAGTGAGACATGTACACCAAAGTCTCCCCCATTCCTGTGCATATGAAGCATTGTTTCAAGTGACCATATAGATTTTTGCAATCTGCATCCTCTATATGAAATAATGGGTTGTGTAATGACCTATGGTCCAAATAAATCTATATCAGATTATGCATTTTATGCTCATTAAGCCGGAGGGCCATCATTTTATGTGCTCCTTTTCCAAAATGTTTCTCTGGCCTTGAAGGTACAGGAAGAAGTTGCCAAAGGACAGCCATTATTAATCCACTTCCTTTTTAAAAAGCAGTGTCAGAAATACCTGATTAGGCATTTGGGAGTTACTTTTGATGTACTTTTTCAGGTGATGTTTTGCTCCTGGGTTCCAGCTGATTTCCTGCTTTTGTTACTATTTTTATCCATTTTAGTTTTGTATGCATATTTAAAAATTATGATTTTGATATCAAATCAAGTCAGATCAAATCTTTTGGTGGGTCA
The DNA here is from genome assembly GCF_951804945.1 of Podarcis cretensis. Classification (NCBI taxonomy): domain Eukaryota; kingdom Metazoa; phylum Chordata; class Lepidosauria; order Squamata; family Lacertidae; genus Podarcis; species Podarcis cretensis. Next base: position 26,652,765 of record NC_137181.1, read on the forward strand.
GGACTTAATAGAATAGAATAGAATCTTAACCCATATTCTTATATATTTAAGCAGTGCTTTTTTTCCTTAAAAAAATGTTTAGGGGTACTCTCATTTTCCTACTCATATTGAAATAATGCCCCTCAATGAGGCCAAACTTAGATTCACAAAATGTTTAAGGGTATGCATACCCCTGCGTCCCCCCCCCCAAAAAAAGCACTGTATTTAAGCCATTTTGGGAGGACCTCTTACTTTTGGCTGCTACTTATGAATAGCAGCAATGTCTTGAGCATTCATTAGGTGGGATCTAATGTAGTATCTCCATTCATGAAATGAACTTCCATTTATGGAAGGACCCCTTCTGCTCAGGAAAGCACCCACCACCGTTCAGCCTAAGATCCCAGGGCAGTTCACAACAATTTAAAATACAATATTAAAATGAAATTAAAGCAAATCACAGTCCCAAAAGGAGTATAGGTCCTAAACACACACACACACACACACACACACACACACACACACACACACATCAAGTGTCTGTCTGTCTATCTATCTATCTATCTATCTATCTATCTATCTATCTATCATCTCTCTATATCTCTATCTCTCTATCTCTCTCTCTCTCTATCTCTCTTTCTCTCTCTCTATCTATCTATCTCAAAGGCCAGGATAAAGAGAGGTGCCTTCAGCATGTGATGGAAACTACATAATGAAGATGTATCTCTATGGGGAGGGAGTTCCACAACTTAGGGGCTGCCCCACAGAAGGCCCTTTCCCAGGCTGCCGTCACTCCAGATTTTTGAGGGCAGCAACAGGCTCCCCTCTGCTGTTTTAGCATCTGAGAGAGTCTGTAGGGAAGGGGACAATCTTTCAGATCTTTGGGGGCCTGTGTTGTTTAGAGTTTTAAAGTGGAAGGCTCCATTGTTTTTTAAAAAATCCTTGATTTACACGCATCCCTTTTTTCTTGCCTAAATATCCAAATATCAAAAGCGAGATGAGGCTTGGATCAGAATGAGGCGACAAAGGGGGAAAGAAATGCCTCTGAGTGAAAAAGATACAGATTATGAAACTGCTAGCACTTCCCTGGATGTCACTGGTGATCTCCCCTGGGAGAGTCACACCTTCCTAACAGATAGATCATGGCATCTGGTAGAAATGTGCAGATTATTTTAGTAGCTGAATATTAGATTGATGCTGCCACCGAGACATATTCTTGTGGACATGTGTCAAATGTGCTGCTGTGTCACTTTCACTCTTAATTGCCCACGCCGTTCCACTGCACAAAGGATAATTCGTTTTGTGTCAGCTACTGTTATGTGTAACAAGGACATCTATCTAGCTGTTCACAAATATTTTATCCGGTTAAAGTCTTGCTTCTTTCTGTTTCTTATGTATTATTGCATTTATTTCATTTGTATCACACTTACCCTCCACTTACTCGCGGACGCAGGTGGTGCTGTGGTCTAAACCACTAAGCCTAGTGCTTGCCGATCAGAAGGTCAGTGGTTCGAATCCCTGCGACGGGGTGAGCTCCCATTGCTCTCTCCTGCCAACCTAGCAGTTCGAAAGCACGTCAAAGTACAAGTAGATAAATAGGTACCTCTCCGGCGGGAAAGTAAACGGCGTTTCCGTGCGCTGCTCTGGTTTCACCAGAAGCGGCTTAGTCATGATGGCCACTTGACCCAGAAAAACTTTCTCTCTCGGCCTGTAAAGTGAGATGAGCACTGCAACCCCAGAGTCATTCGTGATTGGACTTAACTGTCAGGGGTCCCTTTATCTTTACCTTTACTCTCCAAAGGACTTGGATCACACACCTGGCCATTATCTTCTCCTTACCTCCCGAACAGTTCTGTGTAGTTGGTTCAGCTGCTGCTCTGATCTCTACAGCCAGAGGCAATCCTGCTTCTGAATACCAATTCCTGGAACTTGCAGGAGGGGAGAGTGCTCTGATGCTCAGGTCCTGCTTGTGGGTTTCCCACAAATATCTGGCTAGCCAGTGGACCAACCAGATGCTGGACTGGATGGGCCATTGGCCTGATCCAGCAGACTCCGCTTATGTCCTTAGCTAGAGAAGAACTAACCCAAGGTCAGTATGACCTTCATGGCTGAATAGGGCTTGGAATCCAGATCTTCTCAGTTCGGGTCTAATGCACTAACAGCACAACCCATGTCTTCCCAGAAGTAACTGCTGTTGAGTTCAATTGGGCTTACTCCCAGGTTAAGTGAGGTTACAATTTTAGCCTTAGTTAATTGAATTTAAGTCCCCTGGAAATCAATACGATAAGTTAGTTGTGCCTTAACTTAGGCTTATTGATGGCAGCAAGTCTGGATCCAACCCACTGTCTACTACACTGCCATGGCTGCTGTTGTTTCTGGTTTTTATAGAACAGGAATATCAGGATTGTGGTGTTAGTTTTGAATTTTATATATATATAAAATTCCTATCCAAGAATGCAAATATTCATGCTGGATGGAATTCAGTCTATTTAAGTAACGTTTTTCGATGTGTTATGCTCAACTCTTTTGGGTATGTGGGGTGGGTGGGGGGATAGCATTCAAAGTGATATTACAGTAGTATATGGAAATAAATAGGGTCCCCTGTCCCCTTCAGGGATTTTCCATCTGTACTAACTTCAAAGATTTGCATAAATACCAGTTAATGCAACTGTTGACAATTAATTCAGACTTCAATACCTGTTTGAGCAATATTATTTATTTAAAACATTCCCTACTAGTTTGTCATTGCCAAGGCAATCCCAGAGTGGGTTACACTGCAATCAAGCAAAATGCATATTAAACACAATAGCTGAACAAGAAGCAAAAAAACAACAGAAGAAACAGCAATTCACCAGGCTCCTCCAAATGTCTGTGGGAGCACATGAACCTTTAGCTGGCACCAGAAACCCAGCAAAGTCTGCATCTGGGAGGGGAGGAAATTCCATAATCAGGGCTCCGGGGTGAAGAAAGCCCTTCCTTGGATTGCCACGTATTGGCACAAGAAACAGAGTAACGTGTGAAGCAGCTCTTTAAGAATGAACTTGATAGACCTTTCTTAAATAGTCTCAAACATCTGGCTGCCTCATCAGGAGTTCTGGCCTTGGGTCTTAGTTTTCGGCAAAGAGAAGGTAACTTGCTGTGCCGCTTCTGTGATACTATTGGCTTTTGCAGCCTCTTATTGGCATGGAGCTCACAAGTCTGAAGTACAAACTTAGACATTGACTACATTCAGATGTAATGATCAGCTATGGTTTATTGTTAGCAGAGCAAACCTCAGTGATCCCTCATCTTCCCTTCCTTTTTTATTATAATTTTTATTTGCATTTTTATATACAGTTCCAAAAGAATAAGTAAAAGTTAAGGGGGGGATGAAAACAAAACCACAACCAAACAGGGACACAAAACAAGACATCTAAGGACTTCCCTTCCTCTCCTTCTCTGGTGTCCTTTCTTCCGTGTATTCTAAGTTACCAAGTTCTACTCTTCTTACTAATTTTCTCTTACTTCCTCTTATATTGCTGAATTTATTCAAGTCCTGCTAATCTGTTCACTTGTTTCTACTGATTTTTAAAAGACCCTACAAACATTTTCCAATCCTTTTTGTATTCTTGATTTTCCCAACCAATGTAGTTGCAAGGAAGACAAAGCTTTTGTTTCAGTTTTTAAGTAACCATAGTTTAGTGTTATGTTCAAAAACTGCTTAGTCTTAACTACAGCTTACTAAAATGAGCCAACTTCTAAGACTGGCTTGTAAAAAGCTGTCTTGTTTCAACAAACTTTACTGCAGATAACCACAGATTAAAGTGAAGAATCATACCCTCCAACATTCCTCAGATGAAAATAGGGACATTTCTCTCTCCCCTACCAACTATGCCTCCTCGATCCCCCCCCCATTTTTACCCCCATTCCTCAGAGCATTTCCTATCAGAAGAAGTATGAGTGCCGCCACTGCTACACCAATGGGACACGGCACACACATCCTCCACTGGCCTGAGAAAACCCCTTAACACCAATTTTATTTTATTCTCTGATAGATTTACAAAAAGAAAAACACAGATCAATAAGTAAATTTTTGAAAAGGGCAAGATTAGATGCAAACGCACAAAACATTTTTTTGTATTCAATAAAATAAAATTGGTACTCTTTGTGCTCTGCTCTGCTCCCCCTTTCTTCCTGCCCAAGGCAGCCCTGCCTTCTGCCTGTCCCTCAAAGCTGGCACATCACCCAGGGCTGGGCCTTGGTGACGACAGCCTCCTTTCCTACTCTCCAGCAGCCGCTATGAGGTGCCCAAGGCAGGAGGCCGACAGCAATGACCATGGAGGCAACGGGATGCTCCCTCACTGCTGCCACTGCTCAAGACAAGCACCGGCTCATCCTCCTCCCAGAGCTCAGTGGCAGCAGTGCTGGCAGGGGAAATAGGGACATTTTGGGATCAAATCAAAAGCTGGGACGGCTTTTTTATTCTGGGGCTGTCCCCAGAAAATAGGGACACTTGGAGGGCAGACTTAACACTAAACTTGGTTTATCTGAACATGGAAGCAAAAGCTTCTGATCTTGAGGCCATGCTTGGGGATGAGTTCAGTGGAGGAAAGAAGAAAGGACAGGGCAAAGTGCAGGATCTTGAGGGTCATTCACACAGTGCTATCGTTATGTCCAAATGCAATCTATTGTGTGCATGTGGGTGGAAGATGCAAGGGTCACAAGGGACAAATGTAAACACATATAGCCATATATACTTAGACTTTATTTCAGTTGGCAATGAGAACTCGGAGGAACAGAGGTTAAGCCAAAGGCTTTATGGAAAAACCAATATAGCAGCATTAATGTCAAGACCTTATTGTAATGATTTGCCCCGTCTGCACTGCAAGAGGAGAATTAATGTTCTTAAGCTGCTTTGGATGCAGGGGGGCGGGGGATGTGGTATAAAGAGTTCCAACAATTTTTTTAAAAAAAAAAACACACCACAGTGATTGCAGATCACAGTTGCTGGTGGAAAATGTACGAAGTTCTAACTAGTTCAGAATGAGCAGCTTATGCTTGGTTTAAAATGCACAGTTTAAAATGCTCCTTTAGCTCTGTTTTGAAAGTTAACAAGAGTTAGTATTCCAGGAAGCAAAGGTTGGTGGAACCAAAGCATGGCAATTTGTCTCATTCAGTAATAGTCATGGCAACTTAGAATGATTGTGTGAGTTGCTTTCAGTCTGCCATTTCCCTGCCATGCCTTTTGCAAATCAAGTTTTTATTAAGCCAGCAGGAATTCTGTTAACTAGCTTCCTGCAATGCATTAAATAGAGCACATCTTAGTACGGTGTACTAATGCCAGTAAATAGGCCCCTTTGGACACACTAGGAAAAGGTAAACCACTCTCAACTCTTTACCCATCCTGAGGAAGATGATAAGCCAGCCTTCTGCAACCACAGGTGTTTTGTACTACAGCTCCCATCAGGTCTAGTCATCATGGCTAATGGTCAAGGATGATGAGAGCTGTATTGCAACACAACGTGGAGGGCATCGCACCAGGGATAAGCAGTCTGGACACTGGCAAGCACAAAATAAATTGTCCAAAATGTATTCCTATCTAAGGTCTGTCTTGTTTACAACAGATGTCTAGGACACACTTCTTTTACAGAAACAAAAACAGAGGTTAATAGACTATAGAAAGAAGCTATGTGCATTTTTCTTACCAAAAGCTTGTCTTTACAATTTCTGTTCAGTGGCACTGGCTGGGGGGGGGGGAGCTTTGCCCAAATAATTCATCCTTTCTTTATCTGTTAAATTCGTCTTTGATCCTCCATGGCAGAGAAGAAAAGATGTAGGAGTTCCACAGCTTTTCACCCAGACTAGAGGAGACACTGTTCTTTACCAAAACATTAAACAACAGAGCTGGGACAACAGCAATCTCTCATTCACCTGTTTGAGTTAGTTCAGGCCCCTGCACTTTGCAAGGGTTGTATCTATGCAGTAAGAAGAAAAACACCAGTTAAGCTTGCCCATGCACACCGAACAAACAGTGTAGTTTAAGCTTAGAAGGTCATCTTGTAAATCAGCCCAGGGAATGCATAAAATAAGTAGAGGGGGTGGTTGTACTGCAGCCGAAAGTCATTGGCACATGTCCACTAGAGAACCAGTTGTGATTTAGGCTTGGATGTGGCATGGATGAGGGTCTTGGATGGCAGAGAGGACCAGGATGGGTAAAAATGGTTAAACTCAAGGTTCTCCGGAGAACCGTCTTTATTTGTTTTGGTTGAATGGCTGTCAGAGCTCATGCCTCTTTTTCAAGAAGTCTTCTGTTTGAAGGGCTGTTTGGTCCATAAGAAGGAACAGTAACAGCCTTGAACTTGCCCATCAACTGTAAGAACCCACAGGTAAGACACAGGTCACCTGGTCATAGCCATCCACATGATGGAAAGATGCACAATTTATCTATTTGAATTTTGGGAATTATTACTAAATATGTACTTATACATACAAATTAGTATATGATGACTTTATGAAAACTGATTTCCTATTTCATCTGACACCCCCATCCCCACCCCCCAGTTGTACTTGCAACTTGCCTATTAAAAATCCAGTGGAAGAACTCGCAACCCTACGCTGTTCCGCTTCATTAAAAAAAGCAAAGAATGAAGCAGTCATGCCTCTGTTTTTCTCAACTTTTCCCAACAAGCAATCTTTCCTGGAGACAAAGAACAGACATGCCACTTGTCACTTCATATATTCATGAGATCTCTCTTTCGCAACAAGTTGCTTGCAAGAGATTAAAAACCCTAATGAGTGTAATTTCCATGCATCTCTTTTTGAAGTCTGTTCTCTGTGCCATGTCTTGACACCAAAGCAAATACTTTCAGCATAATACATTAATAACTGCGTTCCATATTTCTGTACTCTAGGAGTCTGTGGATTAACATTTGCAACAATAGAGCTTGTTTACAAGAGAGCCTTTTTCCCCTTTCAGCCCATGATTCAGAGTGTGATGAGAAGCTCTGCTAGTTCCAATTTTAAAAATGCTACCTCACCTGCATAGATTTGCATTCTTCTGTTACTGTATTGTAGATACTAATAAATGTGCTATATACTTTTCTTCGAGTCCAGTGCCTGGGGCTCAATGGATATTTTCATTTATAAATGCCTAATAACCCTCCACAAACAAAATGAGATTTGAAATGGGAAACCCAGCTAGATGGGCAGGATATAAATATTATTATTATTATTACAGGTAGGTAGCCGTCTTGGTCTGCCATAGTCAAAACAAAATAAAAGAAAAAAAATTCCTTCCAGTAGCACCTTAAAGACCAACTAAGTTAGTTCTAGGTATGAGCTTTCGTGTGCATGCACACTTCTTCAGATATCTGAAGAAGTATCTGAAGAAGTGTGCATGCACACGAAAGCTCATACCTAGAACTAACTTAGTTGGTCTTTAAGGTGCTACTGGAAGGAATTTTTTTTCTTTTCTATTATTATTATTATTATTATTATTATTATTATTATTATTCCACCTTTTTTACAAGGAGCTCATATTATCCTCACAAGAACCCTGTGAACTAGGTTAGGTTGAGAGACCAAGGTGACCTAGTGAACTTCAGAACATAGTGAAGATCTGAATCTTGGTTTCCCAGGTTCTAGTCCAGCACTCTAACCACTGCACCAGACTGCTTTTATGTTTCTGTTGCTGTTCATCCCCTTGAGAGAACTTAGTCCAGAATGGCAGCCTATAAATAAAGTAAGCAAACCAACAAAACTCCCACTCTCAAATTTTCATAATGAGCCCTCAAAAGCCAAAGAGGGACAAAAGTTGTTAGAGCATGAGACTCAGGGCTGTGGGTTCAAGTCCCACAATGGGCGAAAGATTCCTGCATTTCAGGGGGGCTGAACTAGATGATCCTTGTAGTCCCTTCCAAATCTAGGATTCTAGGATTTACTAGGGTGAAGAATCAGCAGAAACATCCCTTGCTGGCCTTGCCTTACCCAGTGTCCATTTCCTATTTACAATAAAGCAGCGTGGGAAGGGAAGAGCGGTGATTGGGTGAGCAGCAGGGTGGGAGGGGCCAGGGGGCACCATAGAGCTAGAAACAGTTACAGAGGACTTAATTGGAAGTTAATTCTCTATGGTGCCGTGGGGGACAAAAGAATACATATCTCTTAGTCTGGGACTTTCTGTGATAAAGACAGAATCTATGATTACTGAAGTGTAATAGTGATTATCCCAGCAAAATAGTGATGATTGGAGTGTATGGTGAAAGTCATCAAGGCTTCTGCCCAAGAACACTTTTGTTTTGTTCATACCAGTGCTGGTTGTGCCATTATGGCTGTAAATCGTAAAAGTACTTTTAAGTTCTGTAAATACCTTGGGCTAAAACACATTGGGAGGCTGCTAGCTGCGTTACCTTGGCCTTATCCACCTTTCACTCTGCAGATTGCATTTTATTATTTCGGTAGCTTAACATAAGGTCAAATCTTTATCCTGGCCATGTGGGGTTTTTTTTCTTTCTGAGGTAACATGGAAGGAAGCAGCCCAGAAGGATTATTTTAAGAACCTGCTGCTCAATAAGCAGTCCTGAATATAGCCATGACTCCTTTACAGGACTTTAAAATGAAATGAGTTTCCAAGGCAGGATTATAAAGAGAGCTGCTGAAATGAATTTCATAGACTAGAATTCACTGGTCTCTGCAGTGGATCTTGCATCTTTCGCCCTCTCCTTCTCCCAGTTGTCCCTGGTGAGCACGAGATTTTTTAAAAAATGTGCGCTTGTATAATTAATAGCAGGGAACTGTGATCCTAGCATGACATGAGCTATATCATGCAGAGCAAAAGGTAAAATAAAAAGAAAATCTGATTGCTCAGCAATTTACACAGGGGAAAGTTATCTCAAATTAATGGTTCGCAGGCCTTGATGTTACTGTGCCACATAGATCTTTCTCCTGTGAACAGAAAATATCTCCTATGAAAGAGCTTAAAGAATGAAACAGTGAATTTTCTTGGAGGAATTTTCTATGCACTCTCTTAAGAATTTCCCCAGGACTTATATGGAACCCAGCCAGTCTTATGTCATGGGAAGTTGCTTTGAATTGTTCCATATACCTTTTACACCTGTAACAAGCTACTCTTCCACAGCAAAACCACTGATAAAAGGACTGAAGCCCCACCAAACCTGCTGTTTAGGTATAAGACACAGATACCAGGTGTTGTTTTTGTTGCTTAGTCGTTTAGTCGTGTCCGACTCTTCGTGACCTCATGGACCAGAGCACGCCAGGCACTTCTGTCTTCCACTGCCTCCCGCAGTTTGGTCAAACTCATGCTGGTAGCTTTGAGAACACTGTCCAACCATCTCATCCTCTGTCGTCCCCTTCTCCTCATGCCCTCCATCTTTCCCAACATCAGGGTCTTTTCCAGGGAGTCTTCTCTTCTCATGAGGTGGCCAAAGTATTGGAGCCTCAGCTTCAGGATCTGTCCTTCCAGTGAGCACTCAGGGCTGATTTCCTTCAGAATGGAGAGGTTTGATCTTCTTGCAGTCCATGGGACTCTCAAGAGTCTCCTCCAGCACCATAATTCAAAAGCATCAATTCTTCGACGATCAGCCTTCTTTATGGTCCAGCTCTCACTTCCATACATCACTACTGGGGAAACCATAGCTTTTACTATATGGATTCCATTCATGGATCACTGCCTTGCCATGGCGAAGGGCTTGAATAACTCAAAGAAGCTATGAACTATGCCGAACAGGGCACCCAAGATGAACAGGTCATAGTGGAGACTTTTGACCAAACGTGATCCACCTGGAGGAGGATCCCCGCCAAGAAAACTCCATGGATAAAGACAACAGATACCAGGTGCAGACCCTCAAAGACAACCCCCAGATGGAGAGGTTTCTTAGTGACTATGATACTGTATAAGATTTATGGACCATGGCAACAAACACACTCGACCCTTCACCCTGTGCTGGTCTTACATCAAGCACAGTGAGATAAGATGCTCACCCAACCAAATATTGGTGATGATCTCTTATCCATGATCAAGTCATGGATACATGAGATCTTATTATGAACAGTCAGAGTGAAGAGCATATTGGTAGAACAACCAGAAACTTGAGACTCTAGGGAAGAAACACATAGAGGAACCATGTGCAGGCTTCTGGCATCCTGTCTCTTATGGTGGAATCTAGTTCCCCTGGATCGTAGCTTTCCCACCAGATAGTCCGCGAAACAGAAAGAGCTCACCAAGGCCAATGTTTCCCAGAGGCACTCCAAAAGCCTACATATACTCAATAATCTAGTAGATTTATAGTTTATCTTCAATTTGGTTGAAAGGGAGTTGAAAAAGTTGTCTACAGATAACTTTTCCAAGCATGTAGAGCCTTCAGAGCATATAGAGCCATACTAAACCACACGGGCAGACAGTGATTTCTTAGTTTTTCCTACAGTAGGTCTAAGAACCGAAGAGACAAGCTGTTTTTGTTTAAATCTGACTGGCAGCTGGCCTCTTCAGTTGCTGTTGCAGAAGAAGGCATGCTATTCCTTCTATCTATGTAACATAGGCTTAATTTGGAGCCCACCGTGGAGACAGTTCATTAACATTTCATTAACATTTCTGCCATGTACTTTGGGAAGGACATCGCTTACCAAATGCACCTGGTAGATTAGATGACATTACAAGAACTTCTGTTTTATGATAATCTGTACCACAGAGAAACATAATATATGTATATTTTCACCCTATTAAAATGGAATAGAAATTTTCATTTAAATGTCTTTCTGGTTAGATTTAAGGAACTGATGATGGGATATAATATTCATTTTAAATCTCCTCCTCCTTTCCTTTGTTGCTGAGGTTCCTTTATACAGACCCATTTGGTGCTATGGTTTCATATATATATTGCTTCCAATTTCTGTGCAAACGTTTAGAGTTTAATGCTAGAAACATGGTCTAGTTTTTTTGTATTACTTTTTGCAATACAAACTGAAGAACCCACCACCTTTTTTAGTTTGTTCAGCTAGTATACAAAATTGAATGTATGCAGGGCTTTACATGAAGTAAACTTTGTTTTGCCAGACTTATGCCACCCTTGTTTATAGGTCTCTATCCCCACTTCAAAAATACTCTAACTAAAGTGTCACCAAATGTGTTTCTAAGGGGAACTTTCTTTCACAGTTCCCCTTCATTTACCATATAGTAATAAAGATGGCGGGTGGAGTTTTCACCATTTTTATTATCACATCAATGTGGAGCTTATAGTGAGCTAGCATTTACATCCAATTTCGCAAAAATAAAACAAAAAATGTTTAGACTCCAAGGTGCATTTGTCATGCCCTATATAAAGAAATGATGGTTCTGCCAGGGAAGGTTAATGCAATGGGCAAAATAAATCAATTTCAAGTTTCAACTAATAGCCTTAATAGTTGGGCAAATCACATCAAAGTTTTCTCTAAGATAGCAGCTAGAGCTAATGTGACAGAGTGCCCACCATTAAGAAACAATTACTGGCTTTAAAGCAGAGCTTGTCTTTATCACCCTTTAAAAGACAAATCAAGGGAAAATGAGATACTGTAGTGAAAGGGACAAGAAGAAGGGCATGCTTTACATTAAAATGCTCAGCGTGTACATATTGTTGCGGCTGGTGCCATAGTGCACTTTGTACATAAAATTTTGGCTCCTTTCATACAGCACATGTGGGTGTTCTGTGGGCCTTTGCAAACAAAAATCTGTATGTGTCTGTGTAGCACAAGTGTCTTATTTGTTGCGTATAGATCTCACCTTTTCCCACTGTACTAAGCTTCTGCTTTCAGGATGAAATGCTTCCCAGATCTCAAATGGAAAGAACTTTGCATCTGAGGAAATGCAATACTTCCTCAGGGACTGCATTCATTTCTGCTTCATGCATGGAATGCAGTTGTTGGATTGTCAGGGGAACCTGCTAGATATAGAGCCTACGGGGCCTTTTCAGTGATGGCCCCTGCTTAGGGAATGCCTTTTATATAAGCGCACTACACTGATGTTTTTTAAATGGGCCCTAAATAGTTTTCCGTTTGTTCCAAACTGCTTTCACTTGATACTCTATTTCTTTTGTAGTTAGCTGCACCTTTTTTACATTCTTAATGATTTGTTGTGCTTTTATGTTTATATTAGGTATTTCCCCCTGCTGATTCTTTTTCCATTGCTTATGATTATAACATTTTATATGTTTTAGTATTATATAGAACGTAGTTTTATGGCTTGTAATTAGACCAAGAATGAATTTTATATTTTCAATATACTGTGAGTCACGTTGGGAAGGTTAATCCCTGGGAGGTTGTCTATAAGCAAGTAAATATTGAAAACAAGAGGATATGGTGCTCCCCTTGGACTGGTGTGCCTTTAGAAATGCCTACAAATGCTTCTGGTGACATTGATTTGTCTCCTGATCTATCACAGTCTCTGCCACAGAGAGGATGTGATGGCCCAAGAGAAATGGAGAAAGGCAGCCCCAGGGTTCCCGAGCCAAGTTTGATGCCGCAGCAAGTTCAGGACCCTAGACAGGACCAGAAGTGCTACTTTAGACTACAATGACTATACTTCAGAACTACAGACAGCCACTCTGCAGCTGAGACAGAAAGAACAAGCTGTCTCAGAACTGGCCGGTGGCAACTCCCAAAGACTGATAGCATTATCTAGGGAGCCCAGACTAAAGCCTTGTCCTCTGTGTGCTGCATCTACCCTGTTGAAAGTCCTTTTTTCTGTAGATTCTTCTACATATTTTGTCCAAGAAGTCCCATTAATTGGAGTACAGTGGCTACAGAATCTGGTGCTGGTGGACCTATTGTGTAAAAACCAAATAGTGCATCCACCCCTTCCTCCTTGGAGCTACTCTTGCTCAAGGACTCTGTATCGGGACTCTGGTCCAGAGCCATGACTATTTGTGGCACCAGCTGGAACTGATGCTAAGATGGATGCAGCCTTTGGACAGCCCCAGGATGGAGCACTCTTGTGATGTGACCGTGTATCTCTCTCCATTAAGTCCAGCTTGGCACTCCTTTGCAGGGCTTTCATTAGTGCTGGGCCAGCTGGATCATAGGTGGGGGTTGCTGCCATGATTCAGTGAGCGATGGATCTGACAACAAGGTGGAGTGGCATCTTTTGTTGGTTCAGGGAGATGAGATAGTCAGTCTAATGCTCTGATGTTGCTGCAGAGGGGGCCTCTCTAGGCTGGTGCTTTATGGTGGGTGTATTCTGAAACATATTTTTGACACATATCAGTGGTGGATGCAGTCTGCTTTAGGTTGTTCTGCTATGCTTGCCCAATGCTACCACATTATTGCTGTCTGGAGGGTGGGGTGGGCAAAAATAAACAAAATAATAAACCAGAACAAAAAGAAACCAGAACATTTGTGGTGCAAAAAAGTTATGGGATTTCAGTAGGAAGTTACGCGATAAGCACTGATTGCCGATGAAGCAGTCTGACCACCCAAACACTTTTCCAGGTGCAAACAGTATTGAAAGCAAGATCGCGTGTCACCACCCCCATAGCACAGAGCACACAAATCATCATGCATGAGCAATAAAAAGGGTGCCTGGAAGGGCTCTGCAAAGAAGATCAGCCTGTAAGTGTGATTGTGTGTTGATTTTAATTGGACTTAATTGTGCCCTAACTTATTCAAGGTTGTGCCCTGGACCGTTATATGAAGCTAATTATATGACACGAACCCAGTTGGACTCAAACAACAGTTTAAGAGATAATTCTAAAGTGAAAGGATCTCAAATAAGACTCTTGTTGAAAGGACAAAAATATTTTTGTTCAGCTATGCTAGGAAATAATGGAAATGAATGGAACACAAAGGCAATATGCAGAAGAAGGATTAAACTCATATAATAATATGATGAATACTTTTTTGTTTTAAATAACCTGTCAGAGCTATACATCTCTTGTATTTGCCTATCAGGAGCCAAGGACACAATGTGTTTCTTATAATCATAAAAAGGAGCCTCATGCTTCATTAATTTGTCATTTTTTATTAGGTTTTCTTTGTCATGGTGCCTATGGAAAACATTGCATATCGCACCCAGAAACTGGTGCAAAAGGATCTTTATTCAAGAGATAAAATGTGATGTGCTTTCTACTGCTTTGAGCTTTATTTCTTAATCTCCAAAGTAGAATGCTTTGGCCCATTTAATCTATCAAATAAAATAGTAAGTGGCTGTAATCAAAGAGGTTTTATTGTGCTTTCCTCTCTAGGGCTGAAACTCTTCCATAGATGGAAAGCGGGCGGAGGGAAAGCAGTTTGCAAAGTGAAATGAAGAGGGCATTTTTATAGCAACCTACAAGTTAGAGAACAGAGTCAATAAATTAAAACTGTTTAGAGTAGTCTTTGCAAATCATTTTGGTGATGACGGTTCGTAGCAGATTTGCAAATACAGACTGCGGTGCAAATCTGAGCTAATGGCTATCTTTTAGCATGTATGGCAGGGTCACTAAAAAAAAAAAGCACCAGGTTAAACACAAACTTGTGTAATATAGAGCCTGTGAAAACTTAAATAGATCTCATACATATGTAGATTGCAATCTTATGTTTACTCAGAAGTAAATTCCAGTTGTGTGCAGCTTACTGTCAAGTAACAGCACAATCTTATGTACACCTTCACTCTTCCAGATAAGTGTGTATAGGATTTAAGCTTTAGGATGCACACAATCGCAGCTATTTCATTGTTGTTGTTGTTGTTTAGTCGTTTAGTCGTGTCCGACTCTTTCTGACCCCATGGACCAGAGCACGCCAGGCACTTCTGTCTTCCACTGCCTCCCGCAGTTTGGTCAAATTCATGCTGGTAGCTTCGAACACACTGTCCAACCATCTCGTCCTCTGTCATCCCCTTCTCCTTGTGCCCTCCATCTTTCCCAGCATCAGGGTCTTTTCCAGGGAGTCTTCTCTTCTCATGAGGTGGCCAAAGTATTGGAGCCTCAGCTTCACAATCTGTCCTTCCAGTGAGCACTCAGGGCTGATTTCTTCAAGAATGGATACGTTTGATCTTCTTGCAGTCCATGGGACTCTCAAGGGTCTCCTCCAGCACCATAATTCAAAAACATCAATTCTTCGGCGATCAGCCTTCTTGATGGTCCAGCTCTCACTTCCATACATCACTACTGGGAAAACCATAGCTTTAACTATACGGACCTTTGTTGGCAAGGTGATGTCTCGACTTTTTCATAGTATAACTCTAAAGTGCCCAAAACAGTTAAATTGCTGTTTTGTGACTTATGACTGCTCACAGGATATCTCCGCAGTGCTCTTGCACCACTACAACCTATCAGTTGCAGGGGCAAACCTTTCAGTTTCTCCCAGTTTATCGTTTTTCTAGTCTTAAATTCAGTTCTCCACAGTTCCACATTAGCTTTTAATTTTTTTTAAATCCTCATGAAAATTCACCAGCATTTTCCTAACATACACATTTTCTCAAAGCAATTGTTCCTACTATGATGCATTTTGCATGCTATTTTCAGTAATATTGTACACATCATTTGGCTGGAGAACTGCACTGCAAAATTCGGAGAAGTGTAAATTTTGAAACATGGCAATGCTTTGGTTCGCATGTTGCTTTAGAAAGTGTGAATTAGGTAGGTTCACCTTTAAATGCAAACTAAATCGAAGTTCTCTGCCATTCTTATCTGTCAATGGAATGAACTGACTCCCTCCAGTCTGATTTATCAGACTTCTGTTGATTGACTGTGCCTGGTATTATTCCATTCTACCCGCCTTCCAGGTATTCATAGAGGATTCCTATAACTAATTTGGGAACTGGCTTGAGTTTGCTCTCACCTTCACTTTTTATCCTTTTTGTACTCTGCTGTTAAAAAAGTTTTTCCTCCTTGCAAGTAGGAGTTATCTTTTGTGAGTTATCCTTTTGTCTTAGGATACAGTGGGTTGCAAGATAGCATCGGCCCTTGGACTTAATGTTAAGCATATGTTGCATTGCCAAGACTGGCCATTTTTCCAAACATGAGTTGTTACAGTCAGCTTGCAGAAGGTCCAAGGTCCTCCAAGCATCTCCAGGCAAGACAAGAAGATCAGGTCTTCCTGAGACTCAGAGGAGCCCCTGCCAGTCAGAGTACCGTATTTTTCGCTCTATAACACGCACCTGACCATAACACGCACATCGTTTTTAGAGGAGGAAAACAAGGGAAAAAACATTCTGAATGAAACAGTGGATGTATCATTTTTGTGCTTCATGCTGTGGCCACAGACATGTGATCTGATGGTGAATTTGGGGTGACCCAATGCAAAAATCCTGAGAATCCCTGTGGATCCATGCTTTGTAACCACGTTTTTGCACCATTGCAGCCCCAGGCAACAGTGGGTGCGTGATTTTTGGGGGGCAGGCTGTAGCCATGGACATGCTATGTGATCTGATGGTGAATTTGGGCTGACCCAATGCAAAGATCCTGAGGATCCATGTGGATCCATGCTTTTTAACCACATTTTAAGTGGAGAGGGAAGGAAAAACACAGAACGGACAAGGAGCACGAGAGGGGTGTGCAGAGAAGCAGCTGGCTAAGAATGCAGGAGAGGGGTATAACGGGAGGGAGGAAAGGAAGGCAAAAGTTTTCCCTCACCTACCCACCCAAGCCAGCCAGCTCTCTCTCTCTCTCTCTCTCTCTCTCTCTCTCTCTCCCTCCTGCATGTTTTCAGCAGCATGGAGCAGAGAGAGACACTCTGCTTTCCCCTCTGCTTGCCTGGAGGGGAGGGGCTTTCCCTGCTCTTTGTTCCGTTTGAGCAAACACAGCAAGGAAACAGAGGTGGGTGGGCAGTAAGACCCTGAGGCAGAATGCAGGAAAGCAGCCGCTTCCTCTTTTCAGGTTTCCCTTCTAGGAGACGCCCATTTGATTTTTGCCTGATTTTTTTTGCCTCTCCTCGCGCCATTTGGCTCCAGGGACCACACATTCGCTCAATAACACGCACAGACATTTCCCCTTCCTTTTTAGGAGAAAAAATCTGCATGTTATAGAAGGAAAAATACGGTAGTTATTATTTATACTGGGCAAAATGGTCAAATAACCTCAACTGCTATAGGGAAGCTTGCCATCTTCCTCGTGTTTTTATCTCAACATTTGGAGAAAAGGGGAAATAAATGTTGGGAAACCATGTTTGTCACCTTGAATTACCTGGAGGAAAGGTGAGTTAATGAATCAGACACTTAAATAAATAAGATGGTTAAATAAGAGCCAACTCTACTTGTAGAAACAATCAAACAAAAAACTTCCAGTTTGTAAAACGGAAATAGGTTGCATGTCTCTAGTCTAGGGATGGAGAACCAATGAACCTGCAGATGTTGCTGGACTCCAGCTCCCATCAGCCCCAGCAAGCATTGGCAATGGTAGTGGATTATGGGAGTTGTAGCCCTACTGGAAGACCACCAATTACCCTGCCCCTGCTCTAATACTGTTGCTCTTCTGTATTTAATGAAACCCAACTGGAATTTAATATTTGGTAGGGTGGTAATATTCCAGAAGATCAGCAATTCTATCTAAGTAGGTAAATTACTGTGATGGCCATTCGTTTAGACAACAGAGGCCTACAATCACTAGAAGTCTCTTTTTCATAGCATCTTGTTGCAAGAAGAAAGCTTATTTCACTTAACCAGGTTAAGCAGTCAATAGCTCTCCCTTGAATTCCTCCTTTCAATTGTGGAAAATATTTTATCTGTTCTGTTCCATTTTATTTGTCTCAGGCATAAGCCATAAGAAGACAATAAAAAAATAACACTCACTTTAAGAGCAGAGACCTTTAAAAATGAAAATAGCAGGGCAAACCTTTAAAAACACACAAATAAAAATACATTTTTTTCTAGTTTACAGTCTTCTATTATTCCATCAAAGTAACACTGGCAGCTTTTTGTGGCTGTCTAAGCAAATCTGGCCCCTTTCTGCATTATTTCATCACTATTTGCCTGAAAATCTAATTGCATGTTTGGATTCAGACTAAGTTAGCTTTTAATTCACATTGGCAGCAATGGAAGGTGAGTCATAACTAACTTGCCCAATTGATTTTCAGTGGTACCTAAGTTGAACTAACTTAGTCTGGATCCAACCCATAACATACATATTGTAGTTCACTCAATCCAGGATGTGAATGCAACTGTGCAATCAAGAATTCATTGACATTATTGGTGCATTATCATACATTATTCCAACATGGCAAGCAGGCGATGCAGTAGTGCTTTAAAATGGTTTTTGATATTTGCACAATTGAACGTGAAATTACTTTGAGCAGACCTGATATTATGTATTGTCTTCCCAGTTTAACAGTCTGAATGGGCATTTCCTGCCCATGGACAAATGCATGCAAACAATTGTAGAGTGCACTTCTATCGTCCATTATGTCACTGTGCAGGAATCACACACAAAATGCCAACGGAACGGGGCATCCATTTACTACAAGCATTTCCATCATGTTGAATACCTTACAACTAAGAGATGATTATCATGTCAGAATATGTCCTAGAAAGGTACATATGCACAGTTTTAATGTGCCAGGTGTTACATGATGGGGCGTAAAGCCGAATAAACATTTTGATTGAGAAAAAATGTGCCAGGGGTGTGGGGAGTCTATCCCACCTCTGTCCTTGTAAGTACAATCTAGGGATAGGGAAGAGTTTCCATAAAGTTCTCATTTAAAGGAAAACCTACCCAATCCAGGGGACGCAGGTGGCGCTGTGAGTTAAACCACAGAGCCTAGGACTTGCCGATCAGAAGCTCGGCAGTTCGAATCCCCGCGACGGGGTGAGCTCCCGTTGCCCGGTCCCTGCTCCTGCCAACCTAGCAGTTCAAAAGCACCTCAAAGTGCAAGTAGATAAATAGGAACCACTATGGCAGGAAGGTAAATGGTGTTTCCATGCGCTGCTCTGGTTCGCCAGAAGTGGCCTAGTCATGCTGGCACATGACCCGGAAGCTGTATGCAGGCTCCCTCGGCCAATAAAGCAAGATGAGCGCCGCAACCCCAGAGTCGGCCACGACTGGACCTAATGGTCAGGGGTCCCTTTACCTTTACTTTACCCAATCCAAGCTTTCGAAGACAATACATGAACTGGAACACAACCATCCTTTGGAATTCACAGTGTTAATGTGTATAAAAATGCCATACTGGAATGAAATGTGCATTAAAATGCATGCATCAGTTAAAATAACACACACAAATGCATTATTTTAGGAAATACTTTTACAAATGTGTAGGCAACATTGCATACAAACTGAAACCGATTTCCCCGCCTGTAGAACTGCTAAGACCCTTTAAGAAGCTGCTTTATGCTGAATAAGACCTCTGATTTATCTTATTCAGTGTTGCTTACACTGCCTGACTCCAGGGACAGGCCTTGGTTTTTCAAATTACAGCAATGCCCTGTGTGAGGCTGAAATTTGGCACACACCCCACCTCTCGCCTTCCATTCTGCTGAGTTCACTACGCCATAGTTGCATCACCCTGCAGCACCTCCTAGGCTCAAAGCCCAGCGTGGTGGAACCAGTCATGCTGCCCTAAGCCTGCCTTCTCTTGCTCTTTCCCAGCCCTGTCTGGAGGTGCTTGGGATTGAACCTGGGAACATTTTGTATGCAAAGCAGGTGGTCTACTAATGAGCAATGGCCCATTTCCCCCAGCCATAGCAGCAGTGGCTAAACAGTGGCCCTTCAGTTGGACTAGAGTTCCTTTCACTCCTGGGCACTGGCCAAGCTGGCTAGGACTGACAGGAGCTCTTGGTCAACAACATCAGGATTGCCTGACAGGTGAGTCCACTTTGGAATCTGAGTTTGGATCTGCAGAGTCCCAAGCCCTTCCATTTTCTTGACGCACCCCTGGCAAATGAAGGAAAATATGCTAGCTCTAGAGCTGGAACACACAGAGATATTACCTCTGTTTGCCCCCTGCCAGCTGGTAGATCTTTTGATTTGGTGGTTTCCCCTGCACAATTTCTCCCCTGCCCCGTAAATGATCATACACTTTCAAAGTACTTCTCAGGTACAATCAACAAAGGCAATTGTCAATTAATTTCCTTATCGTACCTGTTTTGCTTCTGTTTTTACTTCTTCCTGGTTCTGTAAGTTCCCATCAGCAAGCAGATAGTTTAGGGATAAATTCTGCTGTGCAAGCTAGAAATGCGTGTGGCCAGATATCTAATCATTGTGAACAAATTTAATTATATCAAACAAACATGGGTGGGAATGCAGGCCTCAAACCATCCAGCAAATTCCAGTAGCATTTGTCATTTATTAGAGTAGCACCAATTGTGCATGCAATAAACATCATGTTGAGATATGACAGTTTTGCAATGTGGCTTTATTTATTTATATTTCATTTTGACAGCTTTGAATTAAGTATTTCTTCCTTGTTTATTGAACTGCTTTTTAATGCAGCAACATTTACCAATCAAAAGATAGTAGAAAAAGAGATTCTGGGAACTATTTTGGTGTTTTCAGTTGATGTGATGCTGCTGTGTGTGGATTTGAATTTTAAAAAATTCCAAACAGTGTAGAACTGTTTTTTAAAAAATCCACCCTGATGTAAACAAACAAACAAAGATGTAGACATCTTTAAAAATTCATTAGTTATAATAAATTATTACCATCGAAGAAACCTCTTGTGGTATGTGTCATCCAATTTGTAGTTTGAAAACCAGATGTTTCATTTCTCCCTTTTTTGGTGTGTTGTTTGTTACTTCCTGTGACTTGGAGTCCGCTCAGAAGATAATGTTCTTAAAGTGTAATTGGTACCCCTGGTAGCAGATTTACATTTTTCGTCTGCTCAGCTCTTCTGAAAATTATAGCAGGGGAGATGTACTTTGTTTTCTACACTCATAAATTGCACTCTGTGCTCCCATGTTTAAAGGATAAGACCAAAATTGTGAGCTTTATGCTTGCCAACTATTCTAAAGTATATATTTTATTACGAAGTTTGGATGAAGGACTGTATAAAAATTTTAACAACAACAACCAAATATTCAGTTTCCTGTTGAACCAACAGAAAAAACTTGAGATTGCAAAGGATGGAAACTGGTGGTACCTGTAGCTTTCGCAAAGAAAAGTGCTGACAATGGTGTCCCCATCCCTCCAACGTCTTGTGTGAGCACAGATACACATTTACTATGGCAGCCAATCCCCCTGGCAGAAATGTGTGAAGGGAGAAGCCTTGCTGAGAAGCAACTTAGCTTGCGATCTGCTAAGAGTACTGGCTACTATTATGCAGCAGATTTTTTTTGCAGCACACATTTCTAGCAAGCATAGAGCTATCCCATTTTCAGAGTAGGCGGCACATGGAAGGCTGTGGGGAGACTTACTGGTCCTTGTGTCATCTAGGAATGCATCCATTGGGTAATCAGATGTTACTGCAGTCTTGTGATTTAATGCTGTATACCACCTTGTCATGTTTTTCGTGAAAGGGCCGTTTGTCAGCATTTAACTAAAATAAAAACCATGTAGCCATTGACCCTGCAGAGCGCCTCCATAGCTGAATAGCCTGCGGCGCATCTTCTAAGCCAGAGTCACGAGCAAATTTTAATATGGCTTTGCATGTTTTTTCTTATTTAAGTGTAAGTTACTATCATTGGGCGATATGAATAATGCTTCTAATCAGATAAGGACTTAAAAAGCCATTAAAACCTCTGACAAGAGTTTCCACAAGGGTGAAAATGTTGCGTTAGTATATTTTGCTTCTGCGCTCTGGCTACAAAGAGGGACCTGGATAATATCCATGAAGATAATAATTCTAAAGACTCCCGTGTGCAGTCATAGAAGGGGAGACTCCTGGGGAAAAGGGTATTTGCGGCAGCGGCTGTGAGTAAATAAATGTTTAGCAAGTGACATAAATCTGCCCTGTAAGGGTAAATACCAAAAGGAGATGTTAAATATGGTAATTCGCTCCTCCTCTTTTATCAGCGTTTTTAGCTGCTGACAGAGTAGATTAAATGATAGGAAGCAGAAACACTCCAGAATGAATTTTACGCTCCAGTCATACATTTCCGAGACAACATTGCTTTCTGACTGAGTGATCATGTGCCAGTACAGCTTTTGGTTTTTTAAAATACTTTTCTTCTTAATGGCCCTTTCCCCCTTCCTTTGCTCAGCCCTGTTTCTTCACAGTTCGTGCTCGTTGGCCAGTGTCAGAAAAAGATTTCAAGGAAAGACAGTGTTTGGTTTCTCAGTGTGGCCTACAATCAGCTAGACCGCTGTAAAGTTTTTATATTAATACAGCCCAGTCCTCACCAGATGTCCCCTAGGACTCTTAATGGAGTGTAAGGAGGAGAGTATGCCCTCTCCTCCTTACACTCCATTAAGAGTCCTAGGGGACATCTGGTGATTCACTTCACATTTAAAGGCATACTTACCAAATTCACACTTTTCAAAACAATTTATTAAGAGCCAGTGTGGTGTAGTGGTTAAGAGCAGTCGTCTCGTAATCTGGGGAACCGGGTTCGCGTCTCTGCTCCTCCACATGCAGCTGCTGGGTGACCTTGGGCCAGTCACACTTCTTTGAAGTCTCTCAGCCCCACTCACCTCACAGAGTGTTTGTTGTGGGGGAGGAAGGGAAAGGAGAATGTTAGCCGCTTTGAGACTCCTGAAGGGGAGTGAAAGGCCGGATATCAAATCCAAACTACTATTCTTCTTCTTCTTCTTCTTCTTCTTCTTCTTCTTCTTCTTCCTGAAACACAGCTATCTTTCAAAATTTCTAACTTCTCTGAATTTTGCAATGAAGTTCTCTAGCCAAGTAGTGGGGGCAAAAGTGCATATTCTGGCATTAAGTGTCCATATAAATGCATATATTCGTAAAAAGTATATTCCAAGAAGAATTGTATTTGAGGAAAATTGCAAAAATGTGTCTTGTTAGTCAAGCTTAGTCAAGTCAAAATAGCTTATAAAAATAAAATGCTGATGAATTTTCGGGGGGCAAACTGTTGCAGAATGTGGTAAACTGAATTTAAGATTGCAAAAATGAGAACTAGGCAAGCTAAAATTGACAGATTTGTCCAACTTGTTTGGCCAAGGGAGTAGAAGAAAATCCAACGTTGCCTAAACCTGCCATTTTGTAGGTCAGTGAGGATAATGAGCTTTCAAGTTGCATAAAACTCTTTTTTCATGTACGAATCAGGCGGGGATGTTCCTTAGCTGAAAACAATGTTCTGTATAACTTGAATATTTACTATTCTGCCAATGCAGCTGGTCCACTAATAGGTGCCATACATAACAGTTTGGTTTTCTGCTTTCAGTACATTTACAGCTTAGTTCTCTGCTCCATACCCCAGCACTGTGCACTGTTTGCATTCTTTTACAAACCAATATAAAAGTGATAAGAATTTTAACTAGGCTGAAAATCCTATATGCTACAGGAAGGTTATATTTACCCCCCTTCCTTTCTTCTATCTCATTACTGCAAGGAGATATAAATAGGTAGCAATTGTTTGTTCCCTCCTTTTATAATGATTTGCTGGACCATTTGAGAACAGGGTCAAGACAGCATCATCCCAATGTCCATCAAGATAATTTTACTGCATCAGGAATCAAACTATTGATTATATGTTGCCAGCATATTACTTTTATTACATGACAATCCCTTGCAAAGGCACATGGGACATCTTCTTGCAACAAGACTCAAAGATTGTTTTTAGAGAAAGGGGAGGGGGGAAGAAGTAATGGTGGAAGAACAGCTAGGCGGTTAAAGGCCAAGCAAAGGATCCCCTTTTTAAAAGGGGATCCTGGAATCCATTACCCCCCCCCGCTAGCCTTTGGAACCCAATCGCGGGGGGGGGGGGGAGGCCAAAGGCCCCAGGCTTACCTTTTGGAGCAAGGAAGTACAGCAACGTCCTTCCAGGAGAAGCTCTGGAGCCAAGTGAGGATTAACAAGTAAGATCCACCCTCTATTGTGTGGGCAGGTAATCCCTCCCCTTACCTGGCCTGGTTTCCCTGGCAACGCTTCCCCCAGGTGGGACTGGACAACTCACTGGGGTAGGCGGGGACCTCCAGGTATCCCACCTGAGGGAAGGCAAAGCCTATGCTGATGGGGCCACTCCAGATCCAGGGCTGCACGCGTCCACGCAAAAGGCGCCCCCCGTTTTAAGTGGGGAGCGGTCATTCTCTCAGATTGGGAGACGAAGCTGTTTGTAGTGGTAGGTCAAGATGTGGTGCACGGGTCATGAGTTAGCCCATCACCATGTTAGAAGAAAAGCATACAGTGCAAAAATATTGAGCCAGGCTAAATAATTAGCCCAAGTCCACTCTATCTTTTCTGACACATTCAGATTCATAAAGTAGGTAAGGGGAAAAGTGACACTTCCTTATTACTTGAAATTGCTTTTATCAACAAAAAATGGAGGTTATTGGGGATTGGGTGGAGGACAGTGTGTACTTTAAGGCTTCTTAAAGCTTCCCATCATGCTTTAATAGAAAGTATTAGGGCTGCAACATTAATCACTTTATCTATCCAATTAATCTATTTTAAAATTCTGACCATTCAAGTTCCAGCCTTGATTAATAAGGCTAACTCCTTTCTTCTGCCAATCTGTTTGCAATAGAAGCCTTCTCTCCCTCTCCCTCAGCCCCCGTCCTCTGTTTCTTAAGATCCACATTTCTGCTGGTCCAGCAAGAACTCACAAAGAGACTTGTGTAAAGAGACCATCACACATCATGACTCTCTTGTTGTGTCTGTTCCACTTGGACTGGACTCAACCATACAGCCATAAGTAGAGCACATGTTGAAGTTCACAGAACATATATAGTGAAATGTGCAGCTACTAGTGCTGTCACAAAATAGCTTTGGGCTCAGGCAACACATTATGTGATGCTACGGATCTAGATCTCTCCAGCTACATGCAGCTGGAGAAAAGGGTTGGTGTGCATTACTATTCTCCTGTTGGTCAACTTACCACTTCTGGGATCTACTGCAGTATTAATACAGTGACATACTATTATCACTACCATCTGGGAGGTGAATGAGTGGACAAACCTTAGATAGCCATGAACATTTTTGAAGTCATGCCAATAGAAAAATGGAACCCCCTTTCAGTGGAACACAAAGAAAATCTGGAGAAGCCCAAGCAACAATGCAGGTCCTGGTCTCTTGCCAAGTGCTGCCATGATGTAAGCTTGTCTTCCATTCACCCACACCCCCACTCCACATTCTGACGAATGCCTGTGCAAATTAAAGAGCTAATTCTATGAGGGCCCTAAAGACCTGGCATGGAAAATTCGTTTATAGAATGGCTTGTTTCCAGAGGTGGCAAGAGGTTAAGCTATACACATAATTCAACCAAACTGTGGTAGATTTGGACTTGTGGCAAGCTTAAATGCTTGCTAGTTGAAGAATGCTTTGCATTTGAACTGATGTTACCTGTACCTTTCACCAATTCCGCTACACACAATAAAACCAGGTAGCTACTTGTGTGATGTGGCTTCTCTTTTATGGCAGTGTGGCAGCAGCAATGTACATTGGGTTCAGGGTTCCGAACCCTGCTGCAAATGGACCTATTAGCCTCTTCCTCTGATGCTAGGAAAGGAATAACAGACTAACACCATTCATAAGAGTTTAAGGACATAAGGATAGCCAGGATGCACAGAAGGTTGATCTGGATCTCTTGATAGTTCTCTGGGTGATTTGCAGTTTCAGTGAATTGTTTGTGACTCCCAACCATTAAACAGTAGCAGGAGTGGATTTCTGTGTGGAAGGACTATGATCTCCACTGAGTTCCAGCACTCAGAACAAATTCCTGGACTCAGAGTGCCTTCACTCTAATCAAGCACCTTTTTTTGCACCAAGCTCTTGATGGTAGATCTTGGGGTTCTAGTAAAACATAAAGTAGATCAGACAAGCTGCCCCTTAGTCTGTTCTGAGACTCTAGAAAGAACCTGGGACTCTCTGCATGCAGAGTCTTTGTTCAACCACTTAGCTGTGTGCTAGCCACTGAATGTTGGGTTTCCCCCACTCCATTAGCTTCTTTCTTAAGATTCCCCCAAGGAATCACTTCCTATTGCCTTTCTGTATTATTCTTTGACAGCCTGTTAGTCCATGGACGGTAAGCATTTCTTCTTTTTCAGAAAGGAGTGGTACACAAATCCCCCTTGATAAATGGACATTTTATAATGTTTACATGCTAACATATCTTTTGCAGCCCTGCAGTTTGTACTCAGGCCTGAAAAGCCATCTCATCTCACGTCTCAGTTATGAACTATGTCTCTTTTTTGGAACATGAATAACAGACCAGTTTTTAAAGGTTTTGGTTGGTTGCTCGTTATGCTTAGTTTTAGAGTTTATTGGTTTTTTATATACTGTATATATTCAACTACGTTGAGTAGACGCGTTGAAATCAAAGGACTTTAGACATAACCATTAATACCAGTGGGTCAGCTTTGAGTAAGACTCTCCTTGCATACAACTTCTTGAAACACATTTTGATACTTTTTTTTATTTTTAGAGGCAGATCATTTCATTGAAACATTTAGACAGTGTGAAAGCTGACAGATAACCAAGGTCTGATCTGCACATTAGTCTGGGAGGTGTCAGATCAAATCTGTTGATATCGGATTCACAAACCATCCCTAGCAGAGAAGCAGGGAACTTGGTCTTAGAGGACTCACAGCTGAATGGCCCCTGAATCTCTAGACTAGGGAAGCTTCACAATCTGTATGTGCATTTGTGCAAGCATGTTGCACTTCTCAAGGGTTTCAGTAAATGACTCTTTCCCAGCCCTACCTGGAGATGCCAGGGGGTGAACCTGGCGCCTTCTGCATGCAAAGCGGATATCCTAGCACTGATTTATGGGTAGAGTATTCAGCAGTTTATTTGTCTCCTGTCCTAATCTAATAGTTCATCTAGACAGATTGCAATGCTGATTGCTCCTTCTGAATTGGTTGTTAATCAAAATACAAAATGTACAAATGTTAGTATACGGTCACAGACCCAACAATGTATCAATATATCAGTCAGTACTCTGATTTAGACTTTCAACTACTTGCACATCTGTATGTGGGAGAGTGTCCTCCTAATGTCACAAGCCCAAATCTAGCTATTGTCTGTATTTCAATAATTAATAATATCATTTTGATGCCCAGTTCTCAATGTTTTCTGCTAAACCTGCATGTAAAACAGTTTACAGAGGAGACTGCAGAATCCCATTTACTTTCATCTGCTTATATCAATGACAGATATTTGGACCAACAGCTACCTTTGTTATGAAGCTGTCAGCTTGCTAAGCTGTCATCATTGAAGAAATGGTGGGTCTATATATATATATATATTCAGGAAGACATCAGAGCTAGTGTTTCTCTTGCAACAAGCTGTCGGAATCTTTCCCTGTCAATCAAAGATCACTGATTTATTCAAAAATATGCCCTTGCTACATTTAACTTCTGATTCACTCTGGAACTATTATTCATAATTACTGATCTGATGGACAGCTGGAGCACTATTCATTTTGACACTTCCATCTCCTTTGTAGTACAATCTCTTACAGTATTTTTTTTTTTAGGAAATAAAATCAAAGTGTTAGAATGTCCATAGCTTGCTGCCTTTGCTGCTACATCTGATCCTACAGCTATCAGAGAAAACGCTGCATAAGTATTCAGGAGGCATATGCGTTGTACCGTAAGATAAGGTCTAGGCAAAGTCAAATTACCTGTCCATCCTCCCTTCCACTACTTCTTAAAGTTACCAACATTTCCCCAACTCACAGCAATTGTTCACTGCACTCAAGCTGATCCCTTTGCCTGCAGCCTAACACAGTAAAGCACATTCAGGCACTGAATGCTGCTGGGGGGGGGGGGTTGATAATAAATCTGGAGGTTTAATTTTTTTTATTTTTGGTACAATCACTTCTGAGCAAAACCTTGTGGGAATTAAGTGGGAATGCAGAAATTCAGCAGCAGTGCCTTGAAAACGGAGGGTGTGCTGAATGTTCTCTTCTTTTGATTTCTGTTCTGAAAGAAGCACTTTCAACACAGGCAAACTAGGATTGGGTGTGCACCATAGAGCTTGCCCCCCAAATCAACTGAATGTTCTGGTTGAATAATGGGGCAGGGAACCACAAGGAGTGCCCCCTGGTCACTGAACATCTGGCGTGAATTCTTGGGAGGTCCAACTGATTGGAAACCCCTCACCCAAAGGAAGAGATCCAGACAGTGGTGAGTCGCTGGGCTCACAGCAAAACTCTGAGACACCTTTGGCAGCAAATGACAGGCACATAGGGTTGCCAGACCTCCAAGTCTGACCTGAAGTCTTGAGGTTTGTTTGGCTCCCTCCAGGTGGCAGGTGGAGGGCTTGAATCTCCAGATGGGTGAAAATGCCTTTAACATTAAAAAAAAAAAATTACAGTGGTACCTCGGGTTACATACGCTTCAGGTTACAGACTCCACTAACCCAGAAATATTACCTTGGGTTAAGAACTTCGCTTCAGGATAAGTACAGAAATCATGCTCTGGCAGCGCGGTGGCAGCAGGAGGCCCCATTAGCTAAAGGGTTAAGAACAGACCTCCAGAACGAATTAAGGACTTAACCCGAGGTATCACTGTATTAAGAAAACTATGTATGCAGTTTGCAAGCATCGGCCTTGTAGGAGCTGGCTGCAAATTATAGCATAGTCACTTGGGAGAGTCTGCCCTCCTCTCCCAATTAACCTCCATTTATAGGGCCCACCCTGTGACATCACCCTGCCCTTAGGTCTCAGGTTGAGATCCTGAAATCTCAGCGACTAGGATGCTCCTGACCTGGCAACTTTATAGGCACAGTCAATTCCTGCTGGTGATCATGTGATTCTTTTTGGTAAACGATGCTAAGGAACTTTCCTGTCTTTGCTGGACTCCTCCACAGCCTGATAGCCCCACTCCTTCCCCAGGGTGTAACTGTGAGCACAGCGAAAGGAAGAGACTGGCAGGGAGGGCAGGATGTGACATCAGCCTGTTAGAGGGAATCTGTTCTTACGTTGAATTGGGACTTCTGTAATTTGAGGGGTGTTTGTGCATTTGGGTGCCTACCCTTTGACTCATGATGTTTTCACCAAACCATATGAACGATTGAAGGAGGGGATTTCATGTTTCAATGTTCATTGGTGCCCTTTTGTTCCTGCTGCTGCTTTGTACTATTTTCCTTCTCCCTCCCTTCCTCACTGTTCAACCTCGTATGCCCACCCCTTTTGAACCAGTTGACTCTGGCAGCCCATCTGACAAGTATTTGTGACATCATCTCTTAATCATCATAGCGCTG
The DNA here is from genome assembly GCF_951804945.1 of Podarcis cretensis. Taxonomy (NCBI): domain Eukaryota; kingdom Metazoa; phylum Chordata; class Lepidosauria; order Squamata; family Lacertidae; genus Podarcis; species Podarcis cretensis. The sequence continues at coordinate 26,681,931 of NC_137181.1, forward strand.
CCAGGAAAATCATGTGGGTCACCACAGCCAATTAAAGAGCAGTGTGGGCTTTTGAGGCCAAAGACAGTGAGGGAGGAAGAAGAAAGGGAAATGGAACCACGAAGACTAGCATCAAAATTACATTTGCAGCGAATGCTGAAAACTGCTAGAAAGGGTGGTGCTCTTTGGCGCTCAAAACATAGCTTTGTTTCAGTGTTTATTAAAGCTGTGTTTCTGGAGTAGGGAAGATAAATTCAGCTTACCAGGATCTGGATGTTAGTTACAGCATTGTAGAAGGATTCAGAAACATACATGTTCATTATTTCCTAGAGTGGCTGGGGAAAACCAGCCAGATGGGCGGAGTATAAATAATAACATTATTAAGCATTATTATTAAACGAATAAATAACTCCTATCAGCCCCAGCATCATATGACACTGTTGTAGTCCAAAACAATTGGAGGGCACTGGGTTGCAGAAAGCTGCTTCAGAGGGTGATTCACATGTTGCAGTCAGTCATTAACTCCACATACTTGGACCCATTTGAATGATCCACTTGCATGAGCTGAGTAACATTTGAGCCAATTGCTGATGGAATATTGTGGCAGCAACTTGTTAAATAAAGGTTACTTGCAGGCACAGTTCAGATAAGGTCCGCAGATAACTGTCTGCCCTTTTGGGTGTTAAACTGAACTCAAGAAAAACAAAATCTATTATAAACATAACCTCCAATCCTTCTGAGGTAAAACAAAGACTGGGAGCAAAATTGTCAAGGAACAGCTGACAACATAAATTCCAAACAACCTCTTGCTGACACAAGTCTGATCTCCTCAGGGGAAAACGTGCAATGGAACGTTCTGCTTTAGAGCAAAACATAAATTCCCTTGAATAAACATCAATGTGAATACAAAAAATCCATCCATACAGGATAATGTTTGCTAACACCATTATTATTATTTTTAAAAATACTTTGTGCTTCATATCCTCCCAGAATTCCGTAGATTAAAATAGGAACCCTGTTGGGCACTTAAAACCATAGAACTGTAGAGGCGGAAAACCCCCCAATCATAACTAAAAATTCCTGGCAGATGGCCACCCAACTTTCTGAGGTAGTCTGTACCCCTGCTGAACAGCTCTTACCACCAGAAACTCCTTCCTAATGTTTAGTCAGTACCTCCTTCCTTGTAATTTGAATCCATTGGTTTGGGTCCTACGCTTGGGAACAGCATAACACAAGCGTCCTCCATCTTCCTGCCTTTACCCCTGGCGAAGTGGCACACATGGATTCCCCTCTGTTTTACCCTCACAACAATCCCGCAAAGAAGTTGAGGCTGAGAGAGAGAGAGAGAGAGCGCCTGTCTGACCCAAGGTCATACAGGGTGTTTCCTAGCCCAGTGTTCTGACCACCACTGTATAGATAGCCATAACCTTGCTGTGCATTTACATTCATTTGCAGCTTTCCGATCTATGCCACTGTGTCCACTGGCCATAAAAGTTTGCTTAAAATATAAGCATGTTGAATAGACTGGATCAGGTTTAACGTTGTAGAACAGCTGTTAATAAAGCACATTTAGCAAAATTTACTGCCTGGTCTGGCCATTATGCAAGTAAAGCAGAGAAGGGAAGCAGCAGTGCGCTGGTGTGTGTGTATGTGCGTGCGTGCGTGTGCATTAGAGTCAGGATATACCCACCTCCATTCAGATATTTGACTTTATAGAGTTCTGATGGTGGACAGTGAAGTCTGAAGTTCAGATATGTCGAGTAAAATAAATCCCAAACATCCCAAGCACCCAGTTTGGGAGGCCATTTAGCAAGATGCTCTCAATGGGCACATCACTTTTGTGGGTCCACCTCTTTCTCATCACTGTCACCACTGCCCAAGAGAAAGGGAATGGACGTAAAGTGATAAGAAGCTCCCTCCCAAAGGAACGCTTTCCTGATATTGGAAAGGAGCTCACAGGGGCTGCTAATAAGCGCAGCAAAAGCGATGGGACTCTCCTGTGTCATGTCTTTGTTGACCCTTACCCATCGCGGTCCCTTGGCACTGTGACCAGCTATACAGCTGCAAATAAAATGTTTTAAATGTGTTGTAAAATGTAGTGTACAAATGTGACACTAGGCGGCGACAGTGAACTATGCCAAATCCAGTGTATTTTTCAAAACGTTTTTTTTAAAAAATAGCATTTTCACAGCGTTTTTTAAAATAGGTGTGTAGATTCCACCCTAGAGTCCTCCCAGCACTGTGTAAGATGTGGCACGTATTAAATTGCCCTTTTTGCATTACTGTGGTATTAGGTCTGATCAAAGGCAAAGGGGAGATTCTCGCTGAGTTTGTGCACATTGTTATCTAGCTGATTTTGATCTTTGTGGTACTATCAATCACATCTATCGGACCTGACATGCCCTTAACTGTTGGCTACCGAGGCAGGCTTTTGCTTTGATTTGCTGCATATGTTGCTATTATTATGGACATCTTCCATTATCAAAAGGGGGAAATGCCATGTTTGGTATCTTTCAAAGATTGTGCTAGTCAGATATTGCTAGCTATCCACCATATATAGAAATAACTGTTTCATCTTATCTTATATCCTGGTGCTTGAGAGACTCCTTCATGTTGTCAACATTTTTTGCTTGAGCAGTTGATTAGGAGGATGTGTGATGAGCCTTGACTGTTTTTGATCAGAATGTGAAGTGTCAGTCCTTGAATTTTGTGCTTTACATTTTGGTATATATTAGTTCGAATGCATGTACTGTGGGGGTTTTTGAAAAACAGGAAACCGTGCACTTAAAAAAAAAAAAAAGCTAAAGATTGTTTCTCTAAAACTGAAATAGAGCTGGTTTGCATGTAATGGCTTAGCATGAACATTCAGGCTCCCAGAGACGAAATTGCAATTGATGTCCTTGGTCCTCCTCCTGCTAAGCTGCTAAGATGCTATGAGCTAAGCCATGATATGGCTTAGTTTGTTGTCCAAACCCAGGTTTGTGGTTTGGCTCACTCCAGATAAACCATATTCTGTTGATCTAAAAACAAACCTTGATTACAGTTCATGTGTCAGGGAATGGGAGGCTGAGAAGGAGATGAGGGGGATGCAGAGAGAAACTTACAGAGAGCCTACACCTTTAATCAGCAGCTACTCGTCCACGTCGACAGGGACGCGGGTGGCGCTGTGGGTAAAACCTCAGTGCCTAGGACTTGCTGATCGTATGGTCGGCGGTTCGAATCCCCACGGCAGGGTGAGCTCCTGTATTTTGGTCCCAGCTCCTGCCCACCTAGCAGTTCGAAAGCACCCCTAAGTGCAAGTAGATAAATAGGTACCGCTTTATAGCGAGAAGGTAAACGGCGTTTCCATGTGCTGCGCTGGTGCAGGTTCGCCAGAGCAGTTTCGTCACACTGGCCACGTGACCCGGAAGTGTCTTCAGACAGTGCTGGCTCCCGGCCTCTTAAGTGAGATGAGCGCACAACCCTAGAGTCGGACACGACTGGCCCGTACAGGCAGGGGTACCTTTACCTTACTCATCCACATCAGAGGAGGAAGAGAAAGAAATGTCAGGAGACCATGACACTGGGAGGGGGGAGCCAGTGCCGGGACCCAGCCACTCACGGAGCCGAGGAAAAAGGAGGGTGGGACTGAGGAAATGGGCTTGCTGGGCACGGCGTAAAAAGACGTCAGATGATTCAACTGACACGTAGAGATGGAGTCTGCCTTTTGAACTCTTGTAAATATTTTGAAGCTTTGCAATAAATCAATGTAACAGAGATGGCGGTTTGCCCAGAGTTTTATCTCAGCTAGCTTGTCAGCACAATCCCTCACATCATGGTTTGTCTTGCATCAGACAAACCATGAGCCCGGGTTCAGATGACACAGTAAGCCAAACCATGGCTTACCTCAAAACAGCACAACAGCAGCAGGATTGGAGAAGAAGCATAGCAGGCAAAGTTGCATTGGTCTGCACTGTATATGGACATCTTATAGCACTTTCGCAACTGGTTAGAAGGGGGGAGGTATTGTCTTGAATTGTTGTCCGTTTTATTAACCATGTGAACTTGGCTAATGGTTTACATGGAGAAACCGACATTTTAATTTGAATGCCGATTCCTAGAAACATGCAGTGATTTCATTTGAATGATCTAAATTCTTGATTTGCTGTTTATTTCCAAGAAATAACCTTTAATGCAATGTCAAGTACATACATGCACAGTTATAAGAATCGTTCTGTCTCAGCGTATGTATTTTCAAAACATATTTTATCCTAAACTGCACATTTCAACACATATTGATACTTTTTTTTTCAGCACAGGACTGTATTGCAAAATTCAGAGAAGTGTGAAATCCTTCTCTGCCATTCACAGAAGTGTGAAATTCCAATCTGCACATTACTGTGGATCAGTTTTATTTGGAATTCACAGAAATCAAATTCCCCAAGCATCCCTAATTGTGTCTACTTTGAGTGTCTGAAAAAGGGATGTTCAGGCCCCTACCTGCAACCTTAACTGGCGTGGTCCAACAGCAGAGATATCATGTATTTGCTAAGGGTGGGTTTCAGCTTGTAGATGTGGATAACTGGACTAACATTCAACTCTAGAGTCTCATTCTCTCCTAATTAGACGAAAAAGATTGGAAGCCCTGCCATCTACAGCACAGGGAAAGGGCAAGTAAGCCAATCAAGCTGAGATACTAGTGCCCTATTTCCACAAAATCTTTTATTGAAGCAATAGGACTTGTACTCAGGCAGTGCTCAGTACAGTGCAATCTCAATGATGTGCTTTTAATATTATCCGTTACATTTCCCTTACATGTGGATTCAGGATCATAGAATTGTAGAGTTGGAAGGTACCCTGAGGGTCATCTAGTCCAACCCCCTGAACCCAAGGAAGATTGCTGTGAAAGTATCTTGTATGGCCAAGGCTGCATAGACATTATACATTGAAAGCACGCCACCATCACAGTACAGTAGTACCTCGGGTTACATATGCTTCAGGTTACATATGCTTCAGGTTACAGACTCCGCTAACCCAGAAATAGTGCTTCATGTTAAGAACTTTGCTTCAGGATGAGAACAGAAATTGTGCTCCGGCGGCACAGCAGCAGCAGGAGGCCCCATTAGCTAAAGTGGTGCTTCAGGTTAAGAACAGTTTCAGGTTAAGTACGGACCTCCGGAACCACTGTATACAGTGAGGTACCACTGTATGTAGTTTAGCCTTATGGAGCTACAATTCCCCACACCCTGAACCAGGCTTCCTTAACCTCAGCCCACCAGATGTTTTGAGACTACAATTCCCATCATCCCTGACCCCTGGTCCTGCTAGCTAAGGATCATGGGAGTTGCAGGCCAAAAACATCTGGAGGGCTGAGGTTGAGGAAGCCTGCCCTAAACAAACTAACATTCCCATGATTCTTTGGAGGTAAGGTGTGCTTTAAACATGCTTTAAGTGTATGCTGCATACGAAGCACAAGGCTGCTTGACAATTGCAGAATAACAGAAACACTAAAAATAGAAAATAGTCCCAGTTGAAGTTTAGAAATTACACATTCTAATCACTCCCATCAATTTCCTTCTCTGATAGCTTTTTAATTGTTTTTTTTGGGGGGAATCATAAAAATAACAGTTTTGCATTAACCAAAAAACAAATCTCCTTTACATCATGATGCAATTTTTTATTGGTGTAATCAATATAAAAAGCAAACACTAGAACCTTTTAAAAACCATAGCCATCAGTTTTAATGACTTCCATTTCTCCCCCTCATATTTGATCATTATTTCTTTAGGTTTCCCTTATATAGAGTCTTTAATTAGATCATAAGATCTTAAACTCAGTGTTCAACTAAATTAGCTGTGCACAAGTATGCAAAAATTATTGGAGGGATTTTAACAATGGCTGACATTCTCCCCCGCCCCCAGCATGTTACTTTTATTTCTAAGGCTGACAAAGTATTTACTTTGACTTTTTGTCCATCTAGCCCAGTATTGTTGAATCTAACACTCAGCAGCTCTCAAACATCTCCAGAATCACAGGCAGAGTGTGAGCTTTCCCCTCCATGTGTATTACCCTTTGCCTGCTGAGGCAAGGCGAAGAACTGTAGCTGCACAGTAGAGCAAGCTGCTTTAAATACAGAAGGTCGCAGGTTCAATCCCAGACATCTCCAAGTAGGACTGGGAATATTCACTGCCCGAAACACCAGAAAGCTGCTGCCGGTCCGAGGAGGCAATGCTGAACTAGATGGACTCAGTATATGGCAACGCCCTGTGTTCCAAGGGAATAGTGCTTGGAGGGATCAAGCGCAGGCTGCCCTCCCAGGGTAACTAGCAACTGGGTGGGGAATTTGTTGGCACCAAAGTAGGAAGGAAGTGGTTGAACTGCCAGCTCATCGCCTGACCCTCTGTGCCTCTTCCCCCACTTCACTTGTTTAGTGGGGAGCAGAAGAAGGATAAAATGGCTTGATGTTCTGCAAAGTGTGCGCTTGTAGCTACTTCCACTGCAAGATCTGCTTCAGGAAGAACAAAGGAGTGGGCGAATGGACAGAAAGTGCCCATGCATTTAGCAAATGTGTGCATGGCATACAATTTTCAAATGCAAATTCATTTTAGCATCATGTCTCATTTTAATCGATTGTAGGACTGTTTAGTTGTGATGTTTGCTGTGGTCAGGGCATTTGCCCATAAGGACACGCAAGAGAGTTGGACAAGATGCATGCATTCTCGAGAGCTACAAATGTAGTGAGCTATTCTCTGGAGAAATTTATTATTCTTCCACCTCAGTGAAGGAAGGTGAAGGGAAAGCAGCAATGTTGCAGTGCCATGACACTATAATAGGGGGTTTAGGAAGACAAACAATGAAGCTCCAATCTCTGGAAATGAACGTGCTTTGAATGGAAGTCAGGAATTAAGGGGTTTTAAAAAAAATGGGGGGGAGGGGAAATAGTGTTGTATGCAACATTTACTAATACTTGCACACATGGAAAAAACAAGTGATTAAAAGGAAGAATAAAGGGGAAATTGCCCTCAGACCTTTTCCTGAAGATTAGTTAGCGCCACAAATGGTTAGACCTGCAGTGCAAAGCAAAACAAATGAGTAGGTGGAAACCGTTGCAGAAAGGTCACTGCTGTAATGGAGGAAAATGTGAATGGAGAACATTTGTATGTTGTACTACTCTTATATATGGCTGGAAGTTTTAAGAACCTCAGGAAAGTCGATGCTGTTTGTGAGAAAATGCAGGATATGTTCTCCGATGCATCAATCAAAATATTTCAGCATTTAAATATGTCAAAATATGCTGCATCACAACTGGCCTATTAAGGATTTATCATTGGGATCTTTGTATATTTTATAAATATTTTACTGTAACAAAGGTGGGTTTTTAAAGTATATTTTCCCCACCCCTTAATTCTAGCCTTGGTTACACCCTATTCCCCTGGAATCTCCTCTAGGATTTTTAGTGGAGAGTAGCGTTGCTTTCCCATAATCATTACCCTTTACAGTGGTGCCCCGCAAGACGAATGCCTCGCAAGACGGAAAACTCGCTAGACAAAAGAGTTTTCCGTTTTGGAGGTGCTTCGCAAAACGAATTTCCTATGGGCTTGCTTCGCAAGACGAAAATGTCTTGCGAGTTCCTGCGGGGTTCCCCCCCCCCTTTTTTCTAAGCCGCTTATCCGATAAGCCGCTAAGCTGCTAAAAGCCGCTAAAAGCCGCTAAACCGCTAATAGCGCTAATCCGCTAAGCCGTCAATGGGCTTGCTTCGCAAGACAAAAAAACTGCTAGACGAAGAGACTCGCAGAACGGATTCTTTTCGTCTTGCGAGGCACCACTGTATAACGTAAGCAGCCATTAATGAAATTCCTACCACCATCTCATAACTATTTGCATGGTTAGCAACCAACATACCTCATGCTACAGACAATGGCAAAGGTTGCTATGCCCCCAAAAAAACCCAGTGTCAAGGAGGAAAGAAGAAGACGAGGAGGAGGAGGAGGAGGAGGAGGAGGAGGAGTTTGGACTTGAGTTTTGGCCTTTCACTCCCCTTAAGGAGTCTCAAAGTGGCCAACAATCTCCTCTCCCTTCCTCCCCCACAACAAACATTCTGTGAGGTGAGTGAGGCTGAGAGACTTCATAGAAGTGTGACTAGCCCAAGGTCACCCAGCAGCTGCATGTGGAGGAGCGGGGAATTGAACCTGGTTCACCAGATTATGAGTCCACCGCTCTTAACCACTACACCACGCTGGTGTAGATGAAGGAAGCAGCTGAAGTAAATGTTAACAAAGTCACTTATATGATGTAGGCAGAGTTGAAAGACAAAAGAAATCCTGGTATCATTTTACAGTGGTACCTCGGGTTACAGATGCTTTAGGTTACAGACACTTCAGGTTACAGACTCCACTAACCCAGAAATAGTATCTTGGGTTAGGAACTTTGCTTCAGGATGAGAACAGAAATCGTGCGGCGGCAGCAGGAGGCCACATTAGCTAAAGTGGTACCTCAGGTTAAGAACAGTATCACGTTAAGAATGGACCTCCAGAACGAATTAAGTTCTTAACCCAAGGTACCACCGTACTTTGGAAACACAGTGTATAATTTGAGGAGAAAGGAACAGAGAGCACTCATCTTTCTTAGTTCAGACCTTGTATATAGCAGAGAGACTTTCAACCAAAACAACGGAGAAATAGCTTCCACAGAACTACATAGCCTATAAGAGCATGTACTACATCAACATCATGCCACTCTGCCTGGCTGTTAAGCAACACCTCCACCCGTCCTCCTGTTCAACATTTAAACCTTACATTGCAAACTGGATGATCCTTGCTGTTGTGCTCTCAACAGTAAATGTGTAGAGGAGGCAGCAGGCAGCTGTGACAATCTCAATGGACAGAAAAAGTGGAAGCAAGTGCTAAGGGAAATAAAGGCATGGCAAGGCCAACTGGAAAGGGATGTTAGGGCTACAGTACAAACCATCTTTAGAACCACATTTCCACCTCTTCGACTTTTGGCCATTTGCATGCGATTTGGTTGACCTGTTGGTAGCCTAGAAATGATACTATCGTTCCCCCAAATTTCAGTTAGAAGAAATATTTAAAGCAAAGAACACATTTCTCAGGAGCAGTGTGGATTTATAGACCAAATTCTCTCCCTTCTGAAAATACACCCAAGCTGCAATCAACTAAGGCTGTGATCCTGTGTCCAGTTCCTGGTGGTAAGTTTCATTGAGCTCCGTTGGATTTACTTTTCAGTAGACATGTATAGGATTGTACCGTTAATTCCATTTAGGGTGGAATCCAACGTAGTGCTATGGCAATTGTTTCCTCGGTTTGCACAATGGAACATTCTGTCCCTCTAGTCCCCCCATGTGCCCCCAAATCCATTTTAGGGGTTCTCCCAAACCCCTTGAGCAGATGGGGGGGTCACACACAGTGGGGAGGAGAGGGGACACAGTCCTGCAGTGCAAATGGAAATCGTTGTGCTGACGGAACTCATAACAGAAACCCCCTCAGCAGGGCTGTCTTAAGAATATGCGGCGCCGGGGTGCAAAGATCTGCCCGGTGCCCCCCCCCCAGTTGCCCAGTCCCAGGCACGCAGGAGGGCAGAGCTGGCTGGCTGCCTCAGCGTCTCACTGGCTCAGTCGCCCCCGAACTCGCTTCGCAGAGCCACCTGCAGCAGAAGAGCCCACCACGGCGCTCCAACCGATGAGTGGGGTCTTCCTTGGACTCAACTCTCGGGCCCCAGACTCTCAGCCTGGCGCCCCTAAGAGCGTCTATGGGTAAGACGGCCCTGCCCCATAGCTTTTAGGCAGGTAGCGTGTCACTAATGCCAAAACACAGTTTTCTTTCAAGAATCCATGTTGCTAGGCTTATTCCTGTAAACAATGTGTATCTTTGAGCTTGTTATATGTCTTCCCACCCCTTCCCTGGACTCCTTCCTCCTCTAAACTTAATCTAGCACTTGATGCCTTATCTTGCATGACAAGTAGCAGAGATTTAGAAAAAAAAATCAGTGTAATTACTTTAAGGCCAATTTATTGAAACTGCGCTGTGAAAGTATGCCATGTTTTAGTGGAGCTGCCCAAACCTTATCTCAATGGCTGTAAATTCATGGTGCTGTTATGGAGAAGTGGGGGGTGCTTTTGTGTTTTGTCATCGAATCATTGGTGTCATCTTTGTTGTTTGACTGGTAGACCTGGCTTTGGAGTTGCTCTCAGCATGCATTTGTTTCAGTCAGCATTTCCATACGCTGAAAGTGGAAGGTTTATTGCCGGAATAATTTGTTAAGCTATAAATGCAGCCCTTGGGTGACGCAGCCTGAGATGAATGCAATAATCCACATATCCAAAGGGAAACCCAATTCCTTTTATAAAACAAAAACAAAAAAAGTTCATTAACGGGGAAAACAATCTCAACAGCTATAAACTAAACGTATCCTGTGGTATTTCGTGTATAGATATATGAGAGCTTTCATGTTTTAGCTTTTAAGAGTGTAGCTGCTGATCAGAAAGACGTATGTGAATGCCATAGAAGTGTGCCATGAAAATGGAACTTTTAAAATTTCTCTCTCGTTCAATATATTGCTATGGCTCAAGCTTCTCTGTTGGTCGGTGCAGCTAAATTTCATTTTAAGGAGCCATTTAATTCCCAGTGGTGGCTAGTGTAAGGTTACCAGACATCCCCATTTCCCAGGGACTGTCCCCGGATTTACACATCAGTCCCCATACAAAATCCATTGAAGTTGAAAAGCGTCCCCGGATTCATTGAAAAAAATCTGGTAACCTTAGGCTAGTGCCCATTGGAACTAGCGGGGTGGAAGGCAGGGAGCCCAACAGTAGGTGGCGCCATAGCCAAAGACAGGCAGAGCCAACTCATTCTTTTCTTTTCTTTTCTTTTTTGCCCCCATCCTCCTCCCTGCTGAGTTCTACCAGGGCAACACTGAGACCAAAGAGGGGAAAGCTGGCAGGCAGTGCTACCTCCTGGGTTGGTTCCAAGTAAGAAGACAAGCAGATGCAGGGCTGGTTGAGATAGAGATTGGTAGGACATACGCTCAAATGCAGCAGTCTCTGCTACAGGCTAGCATTCTTTAATAAAGAGCTTTTGATTTGATTATTTAATTTCTATACTGTTTAATATATTTAAAATATCTCTAGGCAGTGACACAACAACTATTCAATTATTCCAGTGGGACGTACTTGGCCAATGCACCTACCTTTCTTTGATGAACAAAATTGCTGACATTCCTTTTTTTTATAACTATCCTGCTCTCTTAAAAAAATAATCTGAAAGGACTTGTGTAGGTTTTAGTTCCCAAGCAGGGCAACTGGAGATCAACATGATAATACAGGTAAAAAGGATATCCGTTATCAATGACTCCCTGATATTTGGCACTGCCCTTTGTACAATAAGTGGGTGGGGGTGGACTTAAGGCATATAGCTGTTAATTGGCACGGTGAGTAGTAATCCTTTGATTACAGTAGCTAAAGGCTGTCCTGTAATGGATTTTCCTTGTCACATTAAATTCTGGTTAATCGTTGTCTGCACTGCATTTCATTAGGCTGGCGTTATCATACTGATGGCTCCTCTGTCATTGTTCTCATTCTGTTAATGGGTTGCCTACACATGACAGAGTTCTAGCAGAAAATATCATGTGTGTGAGAGAGAGAGAGGGAGAGGGAGGTGTGTGTGTGTGTGTGTGTGTGTGTGTGTGTGTGTGTAAAATCTTTGGGGAGGACACTGATTTGTAAAAGCCACCAGCTTTTTCCAGCGTTTTAACATGGTGCATTACTGTAAACTCTGTAGTGTGTTTTGCACTCTCTTGTCAACTAGGTACCTGGAGCAAAGCTCACCTCAATCTTCCATGACTTTAATCTATCTAGAAAATACAACAGGCAGTCAGCAAAGGAGCTGGCAAAGGGTCTGTGATCATTTCAGTGCTGGTATTCAGTGGCAGTTTGATCTTTCTTCTTCACATATGCATTTCTGAATTGCAGCTCTATTAACAAATGATACAAGTATATTAAAAAAAAATCTATTTATCAATGTATTTTGAATGAGGGATTCACAGCAGAAATGTAAAAAGCAGACACGAGGAGAGTTTTCAGGCCTTCTTGTCAGGGGTTTTCTGAGATTGGGTGGGGAATTACAATAGTAAAGAGCCTTTATTTTGTAAATCAGTTGGTTACGTTAAAGATAACAGCAAACAGTATACCAGGTCTTATTTCAGGAACTGTCGCACACATTTGGTGTTGCTTATGTGTTGTAGTTTCAGTAGCAAGCTGCAGAGGTAATGTTGTGCATTCAGTAAACAAATAGTGCATAATATTATTTATTCAGGTTGACTAAAGCAACCGGTTAAACTATTGTAGATCATAACATGTTTGTGTGGTGTATATTCAGCTGCAATATCTGGCCAGCTATGTATATATCAGGGTTACAGGATTTAAAGTTGTAGACGTCAAAATAAAAGGATTGCTTTTCAGTATTTTCTAAACTGGTGTCCTGCATGTTTACTATGCTGATGCACAATTCTGATTTCTCCAATAATTCTGATATTATCCTGTGCATGTCTACTCAGGGGGAAGTAGCATAGTCCTATGCATGTCTACTCACTGATTTCAGTGAAACTATTCCCAGCTGCGATTTGCAGCCTTAACTGAATTGTTACAATATCTGAATCAAGAAACTAGGGTTTGCAATTCATTGGCACATCAAAATAAGAAACCATGGTTTAAAGTAGTTTTTCAGATTATGGTTTCTGCTGTTGTTTGCCACAGTGTCTGAATGTTCATTGTTATATCTCTGTCTTCTAAACCTGCTGCATTGCAGAGAGAAGACTGTGGAGATGGGAGGGGAAACTATGACTATACAGTATGAAGCTAAGAGGATGGTAATAGATTAGGCAAGCAGCTGCAAACCATTGTTTGCATGGTGCATGTCTGGAAACTGAAACTATAGATCAGGTTCTAATGTGTGAATTGAGCCACATCTGAAAAGCCAGACTATGAATAGTCATTTATGCACTGCTGAAAAAGGAAGAAATGAAGCAGACTCCTAAAAGGACAAAAAGGACACCAATTCACATATGCACATGATAATTTATGTCTAGAAATGCACATTGAGAGAGAAAAAGACCCTAGAACTTCAATAGAAAATAATATTCCTCACTTTAGCAGAAATATGGTGACCAAGTCACCCATGTGCCTGAACTGTCTGCTACCCTCGTGTTAACTGTTGATCAGCAGCTTCAAAGTTCTCATTTCTTAAGGTTTTTAAAATCTAAAAAATCAGCGCACATACTGATAGCCAAATATCCCCCACAACTTTTTAGAAATCATTCAGAATTTATCTGCTCTTTTCAGAGTATTTCCATAGAAGTATTTTATTGTCTCAAAGTGACATGACTGATATTCAGAGGGTTTCTGCATGTGCAGTGTGATAGATAATAGTGTACTGGGAATGTTATCTGCATTGCGGAGTATACTGAAAAATCTAAGCAATAATTCACTAAATAATTTTTTTTAAAATTTAAAAAACAGAAATGCTGGCCTATTGAATGCATGTTTCCAAAAGTCAGCCATGCTGAGTTCAGCAGGGCTTATTCCCAAATGTGCATAGGAATGAAGGGACAAGTGGTAATAAGCATTTGCTAGAATGCAAAGTGAGAAAGGTTTATGGTAATTTTACATAATTGTTTATAATGTAACCATGTATCACATTGAGTGCTTATGCACAGAATGGTTCCAGCCCAGACATTTTTTGTCATTTTGTACATTATAATGAGTGATAAAGGGAGTCGTAATTATAATAAGTTTTATTTGCTAGGGGCTTCGCAGTGAAATGATGAGGAGTGCTGATTCCAAACCCCTGTTGGATGGGTCAGCTGAATGTGAAAGGATGAAAATGGTGGCTTCTGCCACGCCAGCTGAAGTTGTTGATCTACATTTAGTTTGGACTGATGCCTGTTTGCACTGACCTTCATGGTGTCTGCTGGCAAAAAAAAAAAAAAAAAAAAAAAAAAGCCCATAGATGCTGTAGAAGGATGCTGGAAGATGAGTAGCAAGGTGGGGATAGTAAAATGGTCATTACAGTGCACTGCACAACTGTGCCATGCAAAAGAAAAACTCATTGTCATGGGTAGCCAACATCGCCATTACTCTTGATGCTGTTGGACTGAAGCACCCATCAGTCATAACTAACATGGCCAGTGATCAGGCATGATGGAAGCTGTTGTCTAAGAACGTGTGGAGGGCACCATGTTGGTCTAGGTGTCCCTTTTGACAAGATTTCTTTCCATGCTGCTCAGTAACATCAGATGTTTTAAATCATGTGAGCAGAAGCTACACCACGACTACTTTACATACAAGCTTAGTTGCCCTGTTGCCTATGGCCAAAAAAATTGGAAGTGCCACCCAAGGAGGGGGAAAAGAAAAGGCAGGTTTGCATAAATCTGCACATGATTTGTTTGTATAGATGCAGCTTTAGAAATAAATTTTCTCTAGTTTAAATAGAAATGCAACACATCTCACCATAATGGGACAGACCGTGTGCAGTTGGGCCTGTGGGCCTGCTCAGTCTTGCTGACCAGGTGCTCACTTTAATGGGCAACTTCAATGGCTCTCCTGCTCTCCCTTCTTGGGGTTCTTCTTAGGAGTTGCAACAAGGACTCCTCCCATGCAGACTCGGATTTCGGATGTTGCTGAGTGGTGGTGCTGCAGAGGCACACACCTGCTGGTAAGAGGAATGCCAGTTGGGCCCTATAGCAATCGTGACTTAGTCAATAGACTGTTAATGTAGGGAGACCTGGTTCACTTCTTCAGAGGATTACCTTGCGAGGATTCTTCTGTGCATCACATGTCCATGGAGGGTGGTCCCAGAGCCTAAAGAAGATGGTGCAATGGCATACTCTCCAACACTGGAGTTAGGCAAATCGGGGCACGACCTCGATGGAGGCCGTGCCCCGTCTAACCCAGCCCCCGGCCCCTGCTCTCTCCCTCCCTTGCCCCTTTGCCTGTGACCTCTGCCTCCTCCACTGCAGCTGCAGCCTTCGCCATTGACGTACTTCCAGAAGCCAGCACCACTTTTGGAAATACAGTGCTGGCTTCCAGAAGCACGTCAGCTAGAAAAGAGGAAGAAGAGTGGGCGATGCATGGGGGTAGGAATGTCATGAATTCTCCGCGGCGCTTTAGCAGAAATGCTCTGAGTTCCAGGTTCTTCAATGCAGTATATTTATTGTGAGCTATAGATACAAATATCTACAGGCAATAATACACGAGCAGTTCATACAGTCAAACAGAGTACCTGGCTGCACCTTAAGGCAAATAGGAAGATCTCTATCTCTCTCTCTCTCTCTCTCTCTCTCTCTCTCTCTCTGACCACACTCCTCTACACCACCACCTTACTGCTGGACAGGTTTCCCTTTTAAACCAATGACAGCACAGCCAGTCAACTGACAGCACATTACTGCTGAGTCATTCTGACCCAGCACTTCCATAGAAAGTATTGCAAGCTGATTGCAAGCCAGTTGCATCAGCTAGCAAACTCAAGCCTGCAGACTTACTATCTCACACAGCATTCTGTGAATCCCGACAAGGGGATAGGGAGGTAAATTGGCGTGTTTTTTGGTTCTGCATTCTGGTGTGAGCCAAGTGACTCACACCACAATGTGGGACCATAAAACATGCATATTTTGGTCCTACACTCTGGAGCAGCCAGAGCATTGGAGCCAAAACAGGACATCCAGGATTGAGATTGGAAGCTGAGGCAGTTTCTGTAAATCCAGGATGACCCGCTTAAAATGGGACAGTTGTGTGGCATGCAAAGGATGTGACTCTTACCTTTGTAAGAGTGTAAATCAGAATAGCTTCAGGAAAGCAAGAGGCATCATCGTAGTTTAAGGGCTCATTCCAGCCAAGCCGAAGCAGCAAAGGGGGGCATGAAGAAGGATGAGGGAGGTGGATGGCCTGTGGAATAGCACAGCTGAGAGAGATTCCTAAGGACCAAATTAAAAGGCTTGGAGGGCTGCATTCGGTCCCCGGGCCTGAAGTCCTTTACTCCTAATGTACTCTAATCCTTAGATGACGTGACTGTTTTGGATAAAAGTAACAAGATTTTAAGGGGCAGATTTTTCTGGTGCTATTCTTGAAGGATTTCAGAGTATGCTGCCTGGCTGGCCATAGAACCTTGACGTGCCTACTTGCAAGTAAATTATGATGGAATCACTGAGGCTTATTGTGTAGTAAAATGTGCTGTGGATCAGAGTGTCCCTCATCATTTCCCAGATGTGTTTATTGTTGTATTTACAAACATTCTTTTCCTTTTTTAAATATAGTTTAATCCTCTCTGAGATTACTTAGCAGTAAATCCCTTTTTCTTTCCTTTTTTTTCTTTTTGGTTTAAATCAGCAGCTGTTAGAAGAGATATTTCTATGCAGAAAGGATTAGGTGTTGTGTTTTAGTGCTGGGTTGAGAATATCATAATGAAAATTCCACTTCTGAATATGACTTAAAGCATCTTGAAGTTTTGCCACACTCATCGTTAGGTTATATTTCAAATAATATGCAAAGGGACATTTTTCTTCTGTGAGTATAGGTGACTGTCAAAGAGAAGTATTTGGAAAACTTGGAATAAAGAGCTGTACTTTACTACTCTATAGCCATGCTGCTGCTGCCTATCTAGAATCATCCATCACTGCAGGAATTCAGAGGGGCAGGCAAGAGACCATCAGTAGCTCCCTTGCCAGCTGTCACTGAAAGTGCACCCATATGACTTGTATAAGCCAACAAAGGCACATTCAAGCTCTCTTTTTTTGCAGGAAGGGAGAACCCATATTTTAGCTCTGATTGTGAAACTCGGGGATGAGGAACCTGAGGCTCTCCAGATGCTGTTGGACTCCAACTCCCATCAGCCCCAAGCTAACATGGCCAGTGGTCCTGGATGATGGGAGTTGGAGTCCAACAGCATCAACTTGGAAGGCCACAAGTTCCCCATCCCTGGTATAATAACTAAGAATGGGGAAGAATTGTGGTTTGACTTTCCAAAACAAAATCCAAACCAAAAAAACAACTAACCTTCAAAAATCACACGTCTCCAGATATTGTGATGCAGGTCTGCAAACCCCCCCCCCCCCAAAGGCAGGAAGAAATTGGCATAAAAATGCATATATTTGGGGGGAAGGCCAAATTGGGGGAAAATGGCTTGCAAAAATGTGTGTATTAGGCAACAATGTGAGAGAAATGTGCACTAAAAACTACTTGAGGACTTGGTTTTAAATCACAAACTGATGTGGCAAATAGAACCTAATTGTGCAAGAATGAGAAACTAAGAGAAAGTGAAATTGACAGATTCACACACCTGTAGGTGTAACTAAAGGGCAGCGTCTCCATTCCCCACAATAAAGTTGCTCTTTCTCTAGACATGCAAGTGAAGGGTAAAACTGCACATGATGCTCAGTCAGGCATTCTCATTTTGGAAATGAGGGTATTCAGAAATGAACACACAGAGCAATCAGAAATCTCTCTCTGAGCTGAGCCCAACCCGCTCTGAGTTTCCCCTCAACTCAGTATCCACTTTCTCACCTGCCAGTTTCCTTCTCCCACTTTTACAATTGGCTAACAGGAAGGCATCTGCATTGGATTGTTATGCTGTGTGGCCAAGGTTTAGGCAAACATCAGAAAAGGGCAACCTATGATGAAAACGATGGGGGCATTTCTCAGGCTTTGGGAAAGAGACTCAGGGTATTGTTCATAGTAGTGGCTTGTGTGTGATGGCAGCCTCAAGTGAGCTCAGAAGTCTTCGGTGCAGAGAACTGGAAATTTAGGACAAACTTGAAATGAAGAGGTGGCACAGTGTCCTTCACTCAACACCCACAGTAACACCATAGATATAAGATGGGGGGCAATGTAGACTGAAGACTGAACATCCATGGTATCATACATACTGTTCAGGCCTGGTACCATTATTTCAAGATGCCCCGTACAACTTCACACAAAGTTTTGGGGGTGGCATCAGGAGCAAAAGCTGCTTCCCGAAAGGAGATTCAAAGCTGACTGCAGAGTTTCCTTTGACTCTGATGAACATTTATGGCTCAGTTCCGCACACCTAAAATGCATTGATGCCCATGACATTGATGCAGTGAGGAAACTTTCCACCTCAATAGTGATCCAAATGTCTGGTTGATATTCTAGATTAAACGTGCTTTTTTGGAAAGGGATTTTGAAAGGGAGCCTTGGCTTCTCCATCTGAGCCAGGTGCTTTTTCTGCTGGGTGACCTGGTGACTTTTCCAAAGCCTTTAGCCACCTGTCTTTGCTTTTTCCTAAGCATCACTTTTCAAGCTATTCCTTACAAGTTAGCAGAGAGGTCTTTGGCAGCCTCGCAGGATAGTTTGACATTCCAGCCACAACTGTTTCTCTTACAGCATGCCTGCAGGGCACAAATGACCTTGTTTGCCCCAGTCTTCCTAACAATTTCACTTGGCTCCTTTTTATTTGCAGCCTCCACCCCACCATAAGTCTTGCCTGTTTTTCAGTTCAGCAATGATTACTTCGTTTGGAGACCTCTGTTATTCATATGACTGCTTTAGCTAAAGGTGCTGAAAGCAAATCTGCAGATGGTGCTAAAACTTGAGACAGAGGAAATAATGAGGATCAATGCAGCCAGTTTAAAACTTTTTTTTTTTCCAGAGGACTTGGGTGACAAGAGCAACATAATGAAAATGAAGTTAAATGGAGGCAAATATAAAATAATTATTCTGGCTGCAAAGAATCAATCCACAGGACCCATGCTAAATCAGAGAGTCAAGCAGAATACTGATCAGGGAAAAGATGTGAGATACAAGTACAGGTGGGGTAGGGGAAGATAGTAAATGATCGAGAAAGTCTGCTGCATGCAGCAAATTGGATTAAAGGATATGGGGATGCTCAACAAAAGATGGAAGACTACCAAAGACCTTTTTTGAACTAACTGACAACATGGACTTGATTGACATTTGGAGGACAAAGAACCCCCTGGGAAGAGAAGGAACATTCTTTTCTGAAGCCCAACTGACATGGACGAGAATCGACCAAATATGGATATCTAGAGGTCTGGCACCTAAGACTGGAAAGGTGGAAATCTGCCCAAAGACCTGCTCCGACCATAATGCTGTACAGATGAACATAACACTACTACCAGCCGGCTCCTTTAGATGGAAGATGAATGACAATTTGTTTAGAGATCAGGAGATTACCAAGAAGGCCCAAAAAGTTTTGAAGGACTATTTTGAGATAAATTTGAACACTACGGTGGAAAAAAGAATCATCTGGGGTGCAAGTAAGGCCGTGATGAGGGGGTTCCTGATACAACAGAATGCTGTAAAGAAAAGGACACAAAATGAGAAAAAAGATAAGATTTTGGGGAAAATCAAAGAACTTGAGAAGAAGCTAAGATCTAATCCGAAGTCACAGCCGATTCTTAGAGAAATTAAACTCCATCAAGCACAGTATTCTAAATTGATAAACCAGGAAATAGAGTGGAAACTCAAATTAATGAAACAAAGATCATTTGATTCGGCGAATAAATGTGGGAAACTGCTAGCATGGCAGTTGAAAAAGAGACAGAAACTAAACACAGTTACAAATTTAGAGATTGAAGGAAGAAACATTCAGAACCCTGTGGACATTAGAAAGTGTTTCCAGAGATACTTCAAAAAATTATATACTCAAGGGCCGCAAGATGAGGACGAGATAAAACAATTTTTGAAAAAGAATGGATTACCAAAATTGTCACAAGAAAATAGAGTAATCTTGAACTCTAAAATAACACGACAAGAGATTGAACAAGCTATTCAGAATATGCAATTGGGCAAATCTCCAGGGCCAGATGGACTAACCTCCAAGTATTATAAGACATTGAAAGATTATTTGATACAACCAATGCTGGAGGTTAGCAA
This sequence comes from Podarcis cretensis, assembly GCF_951804945.1. Taxonomy (NCBI): domain Eukaryota; kingdom Metazoa; phylum Chordata; class Lepidosauria; order Squamata; family Lacertidae; genus Podarcis; species Podarcis cretensis. The sequence goes on from NC_137181.1 coordinate 26,701,807, forward strand.
CGAAATTTTGGAGGGGAAAAAGGCGCCGGAATCGTGGAAAGAAGCTTTTATCACATTGATACCCAAATTGGAAACTGAAAAGACTCAGCTTAAGAACTACCACCCCATCTCCCTCCTAAACGTGGATTACAAAATATTTGCAGACATATTAGCAAGTAGATTTAAAAAAGTCTTGAATCAGGTAATTCACAAAGACCAGGCAGGCTTTCTCCCAGGAAGACATTTGTTTGCTAACACAAGGAACATAATTGACATTTTGGAACTTTTGCAAACAAATATCAACACAAAAGCAGTTTTAATTTTTATAGATGCGGAGAAAGCCTTTGATAATATTTCTTGGAAATTTATGAAGGGAAATTTGGAAGGGATGGGGGTGGGACGGAGTTTTGGGAACGGGATTGACGCAATTTATTCAGAACAAAAGGCTAAACTGATAGTTAACAATGTGATTACTGAAGAGTTCAAAATTGAAAAAGGAACACGACAAGGCTGCCCGATTTCCCCACTGTTATTTATCTCTGTTCTGGAGGTGCTCTTGAACATGATCAGAGGGGACCGGCTGGTGGAAGGTATTCTGGTCGGAGCGAAACAATATAAACTTAAAGCGTTTGCAGATGATCTAGTTTTGACCCTTCAGGAGCCAGAATCTAGCACGAAAAAAGTATTACAATTAATTCAAGAGTTTGGTCGGGTAGCGGGATTTAAGTTAAATAAGCAGAAAACTAAGGTATTGGGGGAAAACTTGACAGTTACAGAGTCAGAACGGTTTCAGAAAGAGACAGAGTTGAACGTGGTTAAAAAAGTAAAATACCTAGGGGTAAATATAACAGCAAAAAATCTGAGTCTATTTAAAGATAATTATGAGAAATGCTGGGCAGAAATTAAGAGAGACTTAGAAAGTTGGACAAGATTGAAACTTTCCTTGTTAGGCCGAATGGCTGCTGTAAAGATGAATGTATTGCCGAAAATGCTTTTCTTATTTCAAACATTACAGATTGTGGACAAAACAGAGTGTTTCCGGAAGTGGCAGAGAGATATTTCTAAATTTGTCTGGCAGGGCAAAAAGCCCAGAATTAAGTTTAAGATATTAACTGATGCAAAAGAAAGAGGGGGCTTTGCCCTGCCAGACTTAAGGCTGTACTATGAATCAGCAGCTTTTTGCTGGTTGAAAGATTGGCTGCTTCTCGAAGACACTGATGTACTAGATCTGGAAGGTTTTGACAATGCGTTTGGTTGGCATGCATATTTATGGTATGACAAGGCCTGTCTCAGCTCTGGCTCTTGCCCCCCCCCCCTCTCCAGCCTCTGCTTCTGCCTCTGGTTCTGGACTGCTCTCTGCCACAGCCTCTTCCTGTTCACTAAACCCTGTTAATTCTTCAGCTGCTGACACTTCCTCCTCCCAGTCTGCTCCCTTCTCTCCCTCTGACCACTCATCATCGTCCCACCACCAATCCCCTGGCTCTCAGCCTTCTTCCCTTGGAGGGGTTCCGCAGCTGGTGCCTCCCACCACTCCTCTGCACCCAACCAGTCCCTGACACTGGACTACAACTCCCATCATCCCTGCCATTGACTGGGATGATGGAAACTAAAGTCCAACAATATCTGGAGCGCCACAGATTCCTCATCACCCCGATATAAAGCTGTGTGGTCATTATAATGTGTAGGATGCCAACATTTTTAATTTCTCCACCCATGACAGTATAACCAGTGCTGGCTGGTGCCTGCTGGGACTGGTAGGGCAGAAGGCAGGGAGCTTCAAAGAAGGTGGAGCTGGAGGCAATGAAAGCCAGAGCTAATTACTTCTAGATTTGTCCAAATCCTTCTTCCTGCTGAGTTTAACAAGGGCAAAGATAAGACACAAAAAAGGAACAAACTGGCAGTGCCACCCCAATGCAGGTGTGCGGTAATGTAGCTAGCCCCTTGCAACTACATGCTGGCCTGGTGAATGGTCATACTCAAGTCAGCATAGGCTACTGGCATAATTGGATTGCCATCCATTCAGCAACCATGCAAAACCCCACGCCAGTGCTGGCCTTGGGTATGGGATAGGCAGTGCTGTCTTCCTGATGTAGTGAGAGAGATAAGTTGGGGGACCTCTGAATTGGTGGCAGCGTCCCTGCAGAGGTGCCACGCCCACCAACCCAAGGCTCTTCTGACCTCACTGCTACCTTGCACCTAATGAGTGCCACAGCTAGGAAAGACACCACTGGCTCCCTTCTTCACAAGCCACCACTGCCCCAAACCGTCACTGTTGTCTTCTAACCAGAGATTTCACCTGGCAAACCCTCTGGGTGGGGGCTGCTACATGCTAATGGTTTGCTACGGGAAAGACTTGACCAGAAAATGAAAACACAATGCCCTCAAATGAGTGTACCTTCTACAAAAACATGCTAAAATGTTTTAAGCAACAGCAACTAAAACGTTAACCTTGGCAGAAACCTCAAGTTGATAGTGGAAGTGAATTCTCACATCACAGCCTCATCTCTTTTGATCCAGCCCTGGTGTTATGAATGCACATCCTAGCAAAGTCTCCTTCGATAATTTGACTTATACATTTGTTTGCTATGTATTTTCTTTCTCGTGGTGTCATGGAGTCACTCGGGCATGTTTCACCTCAGGAGATGGCATTTCATTGCTTTCTTGGAAGGCTGAATGAATTGTATTTCACTATGCAGTTTGCATTGTCTGATAATCTATGCAAGTTCACCGCTAAGCTATTGCCATCTTCTAACAGCAACAATTTTGCAATGTTCTGTTTTCACGGTTTACTGTGCAATTCTTCAAAATGCCATTTTGGGGGAAATAAATCTGTCATTCTGAATCCTTTTGTTGCTGCCTAAAAGGGAGGCGGAAGAGGGCTGTGGCTCGGAGAGTTCAGCAGCTACAGAATAGCCGCCCATTGCAACACCCATTATGCCCGGGACTATTCCCATGAAATCAGCAGCCCTTCCTAAACTGATGGGGCACAAGGAGTGGTTTCCCTCACCCTACTTAATTCAAAATGGAGATATGCTTCACTCTTGCCCTTAAAAAGATACAGTTGGGTCCAGTTCAGAAGTAAGGAGATAATTGGAAATTGCAGAGTCAGGAGAAAATGAAAGACAAAGTGCGAGATTGGTTACATTATGCTCAGATTAAAGAAGTTTTTAAACTTGATAAAAATATAGGATTCCAGGTGGAAAAATCGAAGTTAGAAACGGTTTCCCTCACCCTACTTAATTCAAAATGGAGATATGCTTCACTCTTGCCCTTAAAAAGATACAGTTGGGTCCAGTTCAGAAGTAAGGATAAACTAAAGTTTGGAAGTACGACAATGATGGAGAAACCTTTGCAGCCTGAGGCAACTTCCTGGAGCTACATTTTAGTGGTGGGTGGAGCAAGAAGCAAAAGTGGGTGGAGCAAACACATTGTTGCCACAATTTTGCCCAATATGCATGTTTTGCAAAGCAATATTCTCTGATATAATTTTCATATGTTATTTTCACTCATATCTGGATTTGTATGCACACTTCACTCCAGTAAACACATTATTTATATGAGCATTTTCTGGTCGGAAAACTGCAACTGCAAAATTCTGAGAAGTGCAAATTTGAAAGATGGTTGTTTGTGTATTGCTTTGGAAAGAGTGAATTAGGCAGGTTTTTCTTTAAATGCAAACTGATTTAAATTATCCCCCCATATCCAGTTGCCAGCAACCAGTAATATGGGATTCATAGCAAAGCAGTGTAAAGACAAACAACAGAAGCGTCAAAGTACCTTATTCAAAGAGTTCATGCTTCTCCTATTATACTGTACTTTTTGTGCAGGTAATACTGGCTGCAACTTTTATTTTTAGCTCCCACTAGAAAGTTTCTTGACTTAACCACAGAACATTATGCAATTTATCACACGAGGATGAGTGATGAAGGCAGCTTGTGTAGCAATGCAGTGCTGCAAACTAACGTAAAGCTTTGAACTCAGTAACTCTTTGCTGGATCGAGTGCCATTTATTTTGTCCATATTTTGCCCAGTTAGTCTTTTTCACATTGGGTCATATACCATACATTGGGTTATTTATTCTACAATGAGAATGAATGAAGGAAGAAACGAATGGTTTTACTGAAGAAAGGCACAGAATGAATGTGAAAATGAAAAGATGCTTTCAGGTAAGTGTGTTCATGTACCTTGTCACTTTATATTGTGCTGTTGCATAGTATATGTGTCATGTTAGCAGATACCCTCCATTGCTATGTAGTATTCCTGACACTGCATTGAAATATCAATTGTTTGTGGACATGTAGAAAGCAAATCATGTAATATGTTTGCACGAATAGAGCCAAATGCTATCATGATTTTGAGCTGAGCTGAACAATATTTGTAGCAACCTTTCTGCTACTGAACAGTATTGGGCTGGCCCAGGCAATTGGTGGTTTCCTCACTAGTAGCTGGAGGAGTAGCAGATTCATAAACTGACCTAGTAGGATATATGCATTTGGGCTCTCCATGTCATATCTAGATAAGATTGTTACAGCTCTAGAGCACAAATCATAACAGTGGCATGTATAGACTAGAGGTGCACCACAGGCCCCAATATTTGTATCTCTGTCTGTGCATTAAAAACAATAAATACAAATTTCTCAGGCGCTCTGTTCTCTCCACTTCGATCTGTAATTTGAGATCAATCCTGAGCCGCTTAATATAAAACAAAGTTATATGTTCCCCACTCACTATAATGGGAAATTTAAAAAAATGATTATAACTTGTTTTCTCCTTTTGGCCAAAGTGGATGAAATTTACAGATACAGGGGCCTCTCCAGAGTGGATTAAACACGCCAAATTTTAGGGAGATTTTGTGTAGGGCACTTTTGAATTTTTCAAAGAAAGCAAAACTTTTCACTTTCCACTAGAATTTGGTGCATGGTCACCCCTTCTGAGGGAATAAAACCTGCCAAATTTCAGAATGATAGTTGCAGTGGTTTTCTCAAAACAGAATAGTGAATAATACTTCACTATTTTGGGATGGGAACAATAAGACTGATGGGGAAAACTCTCCATGAAAGACTGGGATGAGGAAAACATCACTCCCAGAAAGGACCCAGTTACCCCAAGGGCCACTGAGAGAGGCAGGCTTCTCTCCTTGCTCCCATGAATTCTAGTGGACACAATGGAGATTTCTCCTTTGACTTGCATATGGGAAGGCATAGATCCATGTGAAAAACAAACACAGCTTTTAATCCCTCTGCTAGAGTGAGTGGGGAAAACATAGCTTGATTTTGTACAGAATGGCTCAAAATCCAAAACACAGATCAAAGCTGAGAGAGCACGGAGCAACTCAGAAACATATCACTTTTTTAATGTGCAGAAACGGATACAAGATGAACCTCAGGGCCCATGCACACACCTCATCTTAGACAGTAGATGTCCTGAACCTCTGGCCTACATGGCAGCCAGTCAGTATGCCAAGTTCAAAGACCAGGGGTCAATCCATACAAGCAAATCCCAAGGTCAGGAAATGCAGTCCAGGGTCAATCCAAGTAGCCAAGTCTGAAGTCTAGCAGTCAAGATGTAGCCCAGAGTCAAACCTGCAGCACAGTCCCATAGAGGTCCAGGAGCATCCAAGTCAAGGTCCATCCACATGGGCAGTTGAGCAGAACCAGTGCCTCAGCTCTGCTTCCCTTTTGTTCTTTGCATACTGATTGCAGCATCTGGGCTTGGTGAAGCATGTGACCTTCACCTGTTCCAAGCGGACTCCAGAGCTAGCGAGCCCCACCTGGCCAGTTAGGGAGCTGGGCTGTGGGCCCTTGCCTGCCTTGGCCTCCTAGAGAGCACCTCCTGTTGCTCCTTGTGCCTCACAGCCTGCCATGTTAATGGAGACAGGGGTCCTTCTGGCTCTGGTAATGGGTCTTGCTGCTCTGGTTCCTGTGCAGTGACCCCCATCCCCTCGCCAGCCTCCATCACCCTGTGAGTACTTCCTTCCTCATCCCCTGCTTACCCTGGTGTATCCCACTTCTGGCTACAACCCTTACAAAAGGATCCTTTCCCTCTTCTCCATTGACCTGCCAGTTCATGACAGCAGAGGTGGGGAAATCACAGTCTGAGATGTTGGAAAGCCTCTGGTTTAGATAAGCATTTATGGGCAAGATTGACTCAGTGTGAGTAAACTTCTTCTGTTCAAGGGACTTTCCATAAAAGATGTATTTAATTAATGTTGAAATTAGGCCAAGGAACATCATTAGCAATTGTGCTGTTGAGCAGTTAAGCCATAAACAAAACTTTCCATGTTACTTGCTCATCATGTGCTTATGCACTGAATGGCACAATGGGACTTGGGGGTTGACTGGCACAATGGAGTGCTTAGCACTTAACAGGCACCTCTTGTAATAATTAAGAAGGGTATGGAGCACGCTAGAAAGGTGGTATTGATTTCCAGATTACTGCTATCCCAATAAACCCAGCTGCTAGAAACAGGGACTGGACTAGAACTAAGATCAATGCTATTGCCTTGGCAATACAACTTGCGGCTTTTCATTACCTTTGCTCCAGTTTGGAGACAGGCCTCAAAATGCCCATTTTTATGATACTAGCAATTTGTTTTATGGCAGCTTCCTGCACTACATGCAACGGGAGTGTAATGCTTTAAAAGCTGCCGTGGCAAATGGGGGGGGCACTCTTTTTATTTATGACTTGACAAGCTCCCCGGTGTGTCATTTGGTACTTAAAAACAACAGGATTTGGTAGCTAATTTGAATTGACAGTTGCGCACAGTGCTTGAGCCATGTAGAAGGGAGTTAAAAATCTGGACGACTGTTGTTTTGAATTTTTATTTATTGAGTGTACCAAAGTGATATTCTGCTGAACTATCTCTAACTCTGCAGGGGTTCCGCATGGGGTGAAGAAGAAAACAAATCTATTATTAAATTAATAAAATAACATATTATTAAATCTAAAATATTATCAACTAATAATAATAATACGACGGTGGCAATGTAACTGTACAACAAAAACAAGATCACAGTCCAGAAACAAAATAAATATTGACTATCAGCAGTTTCCCCACGCAAACAGGATTTCTAAACAATAAGATAAATGCCTTAAAACTAGCTGCCCTTGCAGTATTTTCCCCAGCATAATAGAATCATGGACACCCATACATTATTCTCACTTCATTGAACAGAGTTGCTAACTGGCCATTTTGATCAGCTTGGTGGGTCCCACGTTAGATAAGAGGGAAGCGGACAAGCAGAGCCCTGTAGCAGTTTTCTTGAACAGAAGGTTATTTATCTGAAAATTTCTCCTGCTGTTTTCCGTATCCCTCTGTTCATCTTCAGCTAAGGGCCTCATTTCTCAAAGTACTGGTAGGGCTTATTTACAGATAAAAAGACAGCATTTACAGATAGACAACAAATTCTAGAATTGGTGTTTCAGAGAGATGCTAGGATTTGAAGTCAATGGGTCTTATTCTCAAGTAAAAGTGCATCAGTGGGCTTCTCTAGGTCACCCTTCATTATATGATCCCAGGTTGTGTTCCAGGATATTAGAATGATAAAACACAAAGAATAAAAGCCAATCAACACAATCTAGAATTAAAAATAAATAAATAAATTATAGCCTATTCTTAAAATGAAACCTAAGCTCCCCATAGTATGGCAATTCTAGTAACCCTCAGAAGTCCAGGCTAACAGGTAAGACAACAAAAGTGCTATCTTATTCATGTTTTCTGGGTTCGATGGCACTTAATCTGGGTAATTGTGCAGAGGATTGCAACCTGTTCCTCAGCTAGACTGCTAACTAGTAAAGACTTCTAATAATCAATACCTTTTAGCAGAATGAACAACCTGACAAATGCTTGTTGACCAGCTGTGTTAACAAATAGCCAAAAGTTGACATATAAAACTCAAGTCTTGTGAAGTCAGTCAGTTTGAGAAACAATGACTGATCTAGCAACATTTTGATGTGGCTGAGCTTGGGTTTGAACCCAGCTCCCTTGCTGAAGTCTGACACTCCTAACATCCCCCCATCATCTCATATCACTGGACATGCTGGCTGAAGTGGAAGCTCACAGGTTTCCTGTCACTGCTCTGACCACTATACCACACTGTCACTCAGTGTAATGACCAATTCCCTGCATACCACTCATTTAATTGAAAGAATACCAAATTGGGGGTGGGGGGTGGGATATATACATTCTTCAACCTTGTGCAATGTGCAGTACATCACTGACTGGTGATGACAGTTGCATTTCAGCACATACAAGGCAGGTCCTATGAACGTACCTTGGATCAGCTCTGGCCCACCGTAGGCAATGAACGAGAACAACCTCTCAAGACAGCCGGCAGTGCACATCCACCACCCTCAAATATAAAGCCATTAAGACAAGGATGGATTCCCCCTCCTTATTTCACAGCCTAGCACCAGAACTGTTCCAGTAACTATAAATTAGAACAAAGTGGAATCATCAGCATGGTCTGTGCCATCTCTGAAAGGCAAGATCATTGAGCTATCAAATAAATGTTCAAAGCTAATTATTTTTCTGATGAAGAAACATTAAATTACTACCTCCTGGGAATATTATTACAGTTTTGGCAGCCAGCGTGATTTAACTTGGCCAGATCTTCTCAATTGGCCGTACCTAAAATATTATTTGTTGCAATGCAAAAATTAAAACACCGTGGGCGGGGGGAGTTTAATGTGTATACAACTGATCACAGCCAGGTCTCACAAGGGCTGTGGCACCTCCTTCTACCTGCAAACATGTCAGGGGCTGCTGTTCAGCCTGCATTCTATGTGGTAAAGAGACGCCAAGTGGTCTTGGGCTTTCCCAGAGCTTAGGTGCCTAGGCTGGCATGGATCTGCTGTGAGACTTCAATGAAACAGGGCAGTTTTGTAGATCACATAGTAGTGAGCAAAGCCCAAATGGCCTACCAATATCATACTATCGATATCATCAGTGGATACTGTTCCAAATAGTAAAGGACGATAAAATAATATAGAGCTAGATAAGAAATACAGTTGACAGCATCCAGATATATGCAAACAAGATAATGGCCATGATCCAGTGCACAGGCACGGCATTGAAATCACTTAGGCTTAAGTCAGAATAACTGCACTGGATTACAGCCAATGTTTTAAAAAAGGTGCTGATTTTAAGCAACGCAAGGAACTAATTTCTGTTTCATTTCTGGGTCCTTTTCCCTTTTAGCTATATAAGGAGGAAAGCGGGGTATGCATGTTTTCATAGGTTATTCATCTTGCCATTTGACTAAAAATAGAAGAAATTAAAACAAACTAACACAAACTGATTTAAGGAACAGGTAGAATCATAGGTGGTGCACTTTTAGCTTCTGTAGGTACTGATACAAAAAAAAATACAATTTCAAGGCTGCAATTTTAACCCTACTTAACTGGGAATAAGTCCCACTAAATTCAATAGGGCTTGCTTCTGAGTAGGCCAGGTTAGGATTGCACTGCAACGTGGCCTGTTCCTTTAATCATGCAGCCAAAGACTTTGGTTGAATTATGAAATGCAGGTTAATTAATTCTGCCTGATTAATAAAGAAAAATGTCAGGATCTTCTGTGATCTGTTTCTTGCCAGTGCTTGCATCAGTTAAAGTAACACAAGAATTTATCCTGCCTAATGCTTGATCTTACATTACAGCTAAAAATAAAACAAAAACTTTATAGTGACACTGCTCTTGATTGGATGTAGCTTGTCTAAGCAGTATAATAAATTACTGTTGTCTTACGCTCTCTTACTTTGACATTTGACCAGTCAAAATCTATTACAGAAACAGCCTTTCCCAACCTGAAAGGTTGGAGTAGGATCTGTTTCTCTCATGCTCCTTTGAATGTAAAAAGCTTTCATTGCTGCATGCGTGAAGCACTCCAGCTCCCATCAGCCACAGCCAGCATGGTCAAAGGCCAGGGATGATGGGAGTTGCAGTCCATGGGCTCCAATGATGATGATGATGATGTATTGCTTATAACATGCCCATCTGACTAGGTTGCCCCAACCATTCTGGGTGGCTTCCAACATAATATAAAAACACACCAAAACATCGCACTTTAAAAACTTCCTGATGCAGGGCTGCTTTCATATGTCTTCAGAAAGTTGTGTACTTGTTTATCATGCTTTGTTCCTGCTTGTCTAAAGTAGTGGAAGAGGCACACAGTGCTAGTCGTTCTTATGTCAACCTGTCAATCAGCAGCTTTAAAAAATGTAAGCTCTATGTAAACAGATTGCAGATTCATTCAACAGACTAATTAAAGTCACAGTTATCTACTATGCTGCTTCCCAAGGGTAATGGTTCCCCTTGGTGTGATATCACACCACATGGGCATAGCTCTTTGCCTTCTGATTGGCTCCACCATTGGGGAGAAAGCATTGGTATCAGCCTTGTCCATGCTGTGATATTCAACTCGGGCTGCATATACACCATACATTTAAAGCACTCCTCCCAAAGAATCCTGGGAACTGTAGTTTACCCCCTCAAAGAACAACTTTTCCCAGAACCCTTAACAAACAACAGTTTCTAGGTTTCTTGGGAGGTGGAGAAAATGTGCTTTAAATGTATGGTGTGTACACCGCCATAATTCCCAAACTTGTATGTGTCCCACCACATACAGAAGTGGGTGTCTTAGTTCTGCTGCTCCTGCTCTGGGCAATGAGAAGTCGGGAAGCAGCTCAGTGCCTCCTTGTGTGGAAATTCCTTCACATGTTCATTTGAAGTTGTGATGAAATCTAGCTGGCCAGCCTTTCCTTGTCTCTCTGCCTTGAATTTTTCAAGGAAGTTGGATGTTCATTTGGTGTATTAAAGGGTGGTATGAATCTGAATCCATATTCCTGATATGTGCGCTTACTGAGGTTTATGAAATTTCAGATCAGGCTCCAAACTCCCAGGCTAGGAGTTATCTCCATCGTGAGCAGAGCCAAATCCTGGAGGCAGAACTACAGACTTTGGTATTTGTTAGTTACTGCTGAGTCTAGATTTGGATACATGTTTGAATAGTGTGACTTGGACTGAGTTTTCTAGCTTGCTAATCAGCCAACAAATTTGCAACGATCCCTTTACAGGGATTTGCAGATTTCTGGACTTAACCACTCCATGTTAAAATCTCACATTATCAGAGATGTAAAACTATTAATTATTTCTGTAGAATCTTAGTTAATAGACAGCTGCCTTCTTTATATGAATCTTAATCATTTGTGTGCTTTCAATTATGTGTTATCACAGATCATTGCCCTTATCTGATGATCCCTAGTATCAAACCAAATCATCCCTAGATGGGATTCCAAGAACGGATCCTGAAACGAAAAGTGATAAGTCTATCAAATATTGCCTCCCACCCAACCCTTACTTTGAATATAAGAATTTAATGTTACCCAACAACTGAACTACGTATTAAGGTGCAATAGCTTGAAATTGAAAAAGGGGCACAGGGAGGGAAGTAATGTGCATTAGTGGATGTTTTTACTCTGACTCTGCTACTTAATATGGTGATGTACTTTCATTACTGTGTTTCATTCTTCTTGTTAAACACTTCGGGACTTCTTGTTGTGGGAAGCGATTCATATATAGAATAAGCCTAAATCTAAAATTAAAAATCTGGCCCAGCTCCAATTGTAATCTGGTGTTCGTTGTATAGCAGGAAGGCTAAGCAGAGGAGGTTGCATTGTTCATTTTGCTGGAGAGTCAGAATGGGCTGTGCCCATTCTAATCTTTTGCACACATAAAAAGCAAATTCCCCAGTGCTAGGTCAGCTGTACAAGATGATGTGCACCGTGTGCTCACTTAGCCCTCACAGTTAGCAGCTCCATTGTTCCTGAGGAACAGAGCTGTCAAAGGAAGTCATGGTTTTAGAGAGACAGATGGTCTCTGTGGTAGACTGAAAACATGAACAGCTTTGAAAATTAGGATAAAAAAATCAATTTGTCTGAGTACTCATCAGGGAGACAAGTAAAGTTAGGGGGAAATGCAGAGGTGATGAGCTTTCAGTAACCTGTGCCATGAAAATGGGCAGGCTCCTGCATACTAATTACCAAGTTTGTGCCGGGTCATTGTTTTCATTACTGTATGACATTATTAATCCTTGAATGCTACTAATCTGTGATTCACCCTGATCAAGTCCAAATGGAATAACAATGGACTTTGTTGTCTGGTTGGTCCTAGTGGGTTTCAGGCAAGTTTTCAGTACCGTTTTCTTAGCCAGAGTGCTGTTTATTGGACTGCATCTGACATAGTTAGTTGAACTTAGACCTCACTGAAGTCAAAGGGAACGTAGGACGCAACCTCATGCTGTGTCAGACTCATTGGTTCATCCAGCTCAGTATTGTCCAACACTGCCAGAATTTCAGGCGAGTCTTCCCCTTCCCAAAGATGATGGGGGTTTAACCTAGGACCTTCTGTACTCAAAGCAGATGCTTTGTTACTGAGTTACAGCCCCTTCTTATGGGCTAATAGAGTTACTTATGACTGTACTTAAGTCCCATTTATTTCTGTGGGAACTAATTTATTCTGGTTGCTGTTTGTGGAATGGAAAAATTACCAGTATGGCTACAGATTTATAAGAGGTTTTACTAATACTTCCTTAGCAGGGTGAGAGTGTATTTGGTTGGATCCAACAAAGTTAGCTGAACTGGATCCCATTTAAATCAATGAGACAAGTTACTTTTGGCTTAAGCCCCTGTTAAATTCATTGGGGAACTAAGGGCAACTTACTTTATTTTTTTTGCGGAATGGGAAACAGGTTGAAATGGCCACAGATTTATGACTGTGTACTCAGCCTTGACCATCAACACCTGTTGCTTTTTTGTTTGCTTGACTGTTTTCACAAAGCCTCAAGATCCCTTTGCACACCTAAGAATAAGCTTTATCAAACACAATAGGAGATACTTCAGAGTACACATTACTGTCACTGTTAATTTTATTTCATTTTTGTTTTTTTACCTAGAAGAAAATCAAGGGTGATCAAATCTAATTTTCCTTCCTCCCCTTAACTACTGTAAAGATTGCAAATCACTTCTGAACTAATCTTGTGCTAAATTAAACTTTCTCTGATAGAAAGGAAAATAGGTGAGATAAGTGCACAAGCCCATGACTTGTTGTGGATCATTTGCAGTCACATATATACCACAGTGAATGTCAGACTTAACCAACCTGAGACCCTCCAGGTGTTTTGAATTACAACTCCCAGCAGCAGCAGCCAGTATGGCTAATGACCAGGGGGGATTGGATTTGTAGTCCTATAGCACCTGGAGGCATCAGATTGAGGAAGGCTGTTTTCTGCTCTCATCCAAAGGCTGGTTCTCCTGTCCAGGAATGGTGAGTTGGAGAGGACTCTTTTTGCCATCTGAATCAGGAGAGGGCATTCAGTGCTGGTCCAGTGTCTGGAGGCAATAATGGGCTGGATGACAGCCAATAAAAGAAGACTGTTTCCTGTGGTAGGCTGTTTGTAGGTGGATAGATGGCCTGTTCTGGGAGGAGTTGCACCACCCCTGAAACAATGTGCAGAAAGTAAATGCCCATAAAAACCTGTGATTAAAAAATATATATACTGCTGCCTTCCCCGGTGCTTCTAATATTGGATTGCTTTAGCATACTCGGGAATCAAAAGTTTTGTGTCTCTTTTGTAGGAAATGTATACTTTTTTGTGCGCTCTGCAATTTTTAGCTTCAGGGTGCTGTTAAAACCATCAACACCCAGTGGCAATGAGTGCCAGCTGCAGTGCTTCTTGGACCGGGGCAGTCTAGCTACACGTACTGGTGCTCTCTCATTTAGACAATTGCAATGCATGTTACACAGAGTTTCCCTCAAAAATTATCCTAAAGCTGGAGTTAGATGACTCCACTTTGCAGCACCAAAGTGGAGTGGTGCATTTGTCACCAGTCCTTTAAAGAACTGTAATTGCTATCTGACCCTTACAAGGCTCAAGGTGCTAATTTAGGCTTGGGGCCCAAGTATTTGCAGGAGCCAATCCATGCCATAAGAAGACCCTGCTTGTTCAACTGTGTGACAACCTGGAGTGGAGCTTTTTCTGACTGTAGACTTTATAAGCCTCATGATTCCTGGTGGCAATTAATAGCCAGAGCCAGGAAGCCCAGGAGAATATGGAGACTCTGTTTGGCTGTGTGCAGCTTATATGTAGCCCAAAGACAGAGATACTTTAGAACCCCCACAAGTAAAATGTGAGTCCAAATTCAAGTATGGGTGAGCTCAAAGGGACTGTGTCCACTTCAAAGTAGACCCTTCCAATAATGCAATAATGCAAGCATGGGTGTTTACATTTTTCAGCAGCCCTGCTTCAAATAATTGCCCTATTCCTGTGCCTAGTAATTGCAGACTCAAACATTTTCCTGAACTGGCCAATGGCATCCATACATCGTCTAGTGAGGAGATGCAGGGACTTTTAATGTATGTGCAGCCACAGTCTCCTTCCGCATGGAATGCTTACACGCTAGACTTATGGAGCCAGTGTTTGTTTATGTTGTCTCTCTACCTGTACTGAGTGAACGGAACAAAATGCAGTGTCATCGAAATATGCCATCTACAGCACATTTGACGACTGACTGTGAGAAGAAAATCAATCCATGAACTTTAGTCGCCTTTCTGTACTGCTGACACATGACACTCGTTCTTTGCCAAGAGAACGACTGATCCCATTCCTGAAACTAACCTTTTATCTGCTTTAAACTCGCAAGATGCCAATCACCACTTCTCCCACTGCTGCAAGAACAATCCCCCCGTGAGTTTTCAGACAGTGGGGAAACTTCAACCAGTAAGGCAAGTAGCAGATAATACTGCATTTCTTCTGAATTTTCATGCTACAGTGCTACAGTGCAGAACTAGTAGATAGCATTTAAGCAGTGAGGTGTGGTGTGGCAGGGTAAAAGGACCCCTATGAGTCATCAAAGGCGACTATGGGGTTGTGGTGCTCATCTCGCTTTCAGGCCAAGGGAGCCAGCGTTTGGCCACAGACAGCTTTCTGGGTTATGTGGCCAGCATGACTAAACCACTTCTGGTGCAACGGAACACCATGACAGAAACCAGAATGCACAGAAACGCCATTTACCTTCCTGCCGCAGTGGTACTTAATTTATTTAATTGTAGTGGTGTGCTTTTGAACTGTTTGGATGCACCAGCTATGCTACCACCCTGCCACACCCAGGTGAGCTTCAGCAACACTGGTGTCAGAATGGCAGCTCCACCAGACCAGTCACTACTCCAACAAGTATCGGCCAAGAAAAGGACAAACAGGACAGGGTGCCCTCCGGATGTTGGTGGACTGTAACTCCCACTAGCACAGCCATACTGGCTAGAGCTGCTTGGAAGTTGAAGTACAAAAAACATATGGAGGTTGTTGAAGGCTGCCCTAATGCATTTGCAGAAATGATTCTTTGGATCCCAGCTGGCCTAAATAATAATAATAATAATAATAATAATAAAATGAGGACAAGATATTGGCATTTTGTAGGTGATAAATTTGTAGCCATGTACAGAATTCAGAACCAAGGAGAAATGCAAACAATTGTCATTTTTACTTCTGTTTTCTGCCCACTGTTTGTGCGTTGTCATTTTAATATTTCTCCCCGCACCCTTACTGAGCAGTTCATTTCCTCCACCCCCACCCCCACCCGGGAATATAGACAAAAAAATAATTTCCTATTCCTCATGCATATGCATTCACATTGCAAATGCATTGAAGAAGTTAAGAAAAGCAACTAATACAATAAGGAAGACTTTTTTATTGTGTATGCATAGTCAGTATGAGTATATTAGCTGTCAGGTTAACTTGACTGCTGTAGATTTTGTGTCTTCATGATAAAGTTGGTCAGAATTAAAATAACAGTTTTATGAAGAGAATAAAAGACGGAGCTATTATACAAATTGTTGCAGCTCAAATACAAATTGAATTTAGCACATTTTACCTTAAGTATGGACACAAATTATGGCAGCCATTATTCAACTGGGGCAGGATCTAAAACAGGAATATTGAGGGAAGAGGGGTAATAGTTAAATTATACAAGTTGTCATAAATAGATTATTAGACTTTGTCCCTTCTTTTTATGACAACTTAGATAAAATTCTTTTAAGAAGTTCAGTAAGATTTTTTTCAGCAATAGCAGTATGAGCAATTTTCTAAAGGGAGAACCTTGAACAGTTCTAATGATCTATAGCAACACATCTTAACAAATTACCACTTTGTTCTAAATGCTAAGCTTTTAATTACCCTGAGCTAAAAAGGTATCTGTTTAATAGAAGTGATTCAAGAAAAGGCAAATCATTTTCATTAGCAATAATTTGGATGTCCCCAATTAGCAATGACACTATTTTTCCTCCTAATGAATACAGTTTTAAAAACATTTTTATTGTGATGCCCCAATTTTCCTTAGTTTGTAAGATGACAAACTATATTGAAAATCATGACTGAGACTTTGATTCCTTTCTACTTTATGACAGCTAATGAACCAAGTGTTTGATTCATATTTTGGAGACATATAGCTGTATTCAGATATAATTAAGTGAGCTGGGAATAAATGGATTATTACCACAGTTTTTTTATAGCTGGAGCTCGCCAGAGCTCAGTTCTGGCACCTTTCAGGTGGGTGCCATTGCCATTATAAGGGACTCGGGTGGCACTGTGGTCTAAACCACTGAGCCTCTTGGTCTTGATGATCAGAAGGTCGGCAGTTTGAATCCGTGTGATGGTGTGAGCTCCTGCTGCTCTGTCCCAGCTTCTGCTAACCTAGCAGTTCAAAAGCACACCAGTGCAAGTAGATAAATAGGTACCACTGCGGCAGGAAGGTAAACAGTGTTTCTGTGCGCTCTGATTTCCATCACGGTGTTCCGTTGCACCAGAAGCAGTTTAGTCTTGCTGGCCACGTGATCCAGAAAGCTGTCTGTGGACAAACGCCGGCTCCCTCGGCCTGAAAGCGAGATGAGCGCGGCACCCCATAGTCACCTATGGGGTCCGTCCAGGGGTCCTTTACCTTTTACCTTTATAGGAGAACAAGGGAGGTGTTCATGGTGAGTTGCAGCACCTCTTTTTCTAGAAAAATAGCACTGAGTATAAGCCATGTTGTTGATATCTTATTGGCTGTTTGCTTCTGATAGTTATTAATTTGTGAGTCTTCTTTAAACTTTGATCCATTTAAACTCACCTTCAGATATCTCTCATTGGTAAAAAACAAGGAGGATTGTGCCAATAAAGCTTAGCGGTGGGGAAAATGACCCCAAAGCATTTCATGTTGTGATTACAGTTACTCTTCTGACATCATAATAAAAAAAGAGCCTGGTCCAGAATCGTCCATTACATTCCCTTTTCATTCCCCACTTACCATTTTTCCCCTGACATTTAAATGGAACTGAACAATGTGCTGCATTTATTCCATCCTGAACTGATTTTCATTTTATTTTGCAATCATTCCAAGCTGTTACTCACTTGAAAAAATAATCTGATGCATGCGCTGCCATTGGTTTGTAACCATGAACTTGCAGACATAAAATAATCCACTTTGACAGGCCATCGTGTCCCCAGAGCTAAATCTATTTTGGATCTTTCCATAAGACCGAGTTCCACGTGGTTCTCACCAAGGGTGATTTCAAAAGCCGCCACTTGCTAGGAAGAAAAGGAATCTTTATCCCTGCACTCCATGTAACATGATTTACTTGAGTGCCAGATTTGGCTTTGTTTATATAGCCATTGAAAAGGTTATGGTATTGTTTAATATTCCTAGGAACATAGCAGAGCATATGAGCCAAGCTTCATAAGGTGCTTTTGGAGTCTGAAATGTGTGCTTATGCATTTAGATGGCAGGAGTTCCAAAATGAACTCACAGATGGGGGTATAAATCTAATATGCCTTTGGCTGCTTTTTTAACTCTCATCATAAAGTATGTGCAATAATTCTGGCAAATCTTGTCACAACTATTTTTGCATGGAAGACCACGTGATTTGGAATGCATAATGTTCAACTGGACTTTGCTGCAATTGAGAAACAGGACAGGAGGAAATAGCTTTGCTTTGTATTCTTCCGTAATCATGGGCTACGTTTTTCTACCAGCATACTGCTAGCTGCATCTTTTAATAAAATCATTGCTTTGCAGCAAATCCCTGAGCCCCCAAGCAAGCATATAGTGATATGTGGACTTAAGTCCCAATTGAAATCAATGGAATTGAAGCATGGGTATACTTGTGCTTTGGATTTTAGTCCAGGTTAATAGCTCCTACCTAAATAAAATGAATTCTTTAGCAAGTGATTATGTTTCTTCCACATCTCAACCCAATCAGGCTACAACAGACATTCCAATGCATACATGCAAATACATAAATATATTTTACCTGTAAAATCTACCTATGTTACTCTGCCTGCTTTGGTCTCTGGCCACGCCCACCATTGGTATGTGGCCCCTGGATGGTTGCCTGGGTGGGAATGCAGCTTTTCAGGCTGAAAAATGTTCCCCACCCCTGCTTCAGAGTAGCGTGGGCAAATACAATGGCAGCCACTGCTCGGTCCCAGCTCCTGCCAACCTAGTAGGTTGAAAGCACACCCAAAAGTGCAAGTAGATAGGTACCACTCCAGTGGGAAGGTAAACGGCGTTTCTGAGCACTGTTCTGGTTTCGGTGTTCCGTTGCACCAGAAGCGGCTTAGTCATGCTGGCCACATGACCTGGAAAAACTGTCTGTGGACAAATGCCGGCTCCCTCGGCCTGTAAAGCGAGATGAGTGCCACAACCCCCGAGTCTTCTGTGATTGGACTTAACTGTCAGGGGTCCTTTACCTTTACCTTTTTAAGGCCGAGACAACTGAGGTAGAGAGGGAAATGAGCTAATATTTAAATTGGAATTTCTCAAAATATAGGTAGAACACCTTCTAGCTTTATTTATTTTATCTTCATCTAAGTTAGGGGTAGCCAATCTGGTGCCCTCTTGTCCACCCCAGCTAACTCAGCTAATTGTTGTAGTCCACATCAATTGGAAGATAACATGTTGGCTGCCCCTAATCTATATAATAATCTAAAGTTTGTCCAGTACTGCTAGCTAAGTGAGTACTATGAATTAAGAATAGTGGCCCTGTTCAGATACAGTTTCTCCATGGGGATTATTCTGAGGTGAGAGAGGGAATGGGTTGTGGGTTATTCCATCTCATTTGCACATTTCACTAGGGCACTAAGAAAACATTAGAAACTACTATAATAGTCCACCCACTGTAGCTAGCAATATATATTACTGAAATCCAGTCATTAGTAGCCAGCAAAAACTTGAGTAAATAGCATAGGCACTGGATCCTAGGGCTGAGGCAGTTTCCCTTAATATATTTTTGGAGAGGCCCAGGCCCCCTCAATGTTCAGAGGGCAATGTCACATAAATGACATCAGGACATCGCATTGGGCCTGCTCAATCAACTAGAGAAGACGGTGCCTCTGGTAAATAAGTAGGTGTTAAGTACTCCTGGTAATGGAAAATATTTGTCTTTCTTTATACATTGATAATGGGCATGTTTGAGTTATCAACTGAAGAAATGGTTAAAGAAAGTGGTTTTACAACAAGAAGCCTAGCTAATAATTTTTTGGACAAGACAGTGACTCTGAAGAACTAATTGATTTATTTGCATCTTAATGAATAGAAACAGTACTATTTGTAATATATGAGTTATTGAAGTAATCCATACTGGAGGCACATAATAATAACTTAGGGATGACTGATTAATTGTCAATGATTTATTTTTATTAATTTATTTTGTTTAGGATTTCAGTGGAGGGTATCTCTATGACACTGGTCTCTTTTGGTATATGCCACTTAGATTTTAGTCTTTTTCAACTATGTTAATTAATCAGATGGCAGAGTTATTAGATTGATATTGGAAAATTGTCATCAAATAATTAAAGAAATGACAAGGCATGCTTTACTAAAGATTCATTGATAATGGGTGGGGGTGATGATATGAAATTGTGAGCACATTTATAGCTGAAGTATTAAGCCTGAATAGCACATCATTTAAAAGTCTCTTCACAGCATAGGTGGTTGCTGGGAAATCAGAACATACTGAAATTATTGCATCATGTTATAGCACTGACCTGAACTACCTTGTTTGCTCTAAATGCAGAAGTTAATCAATTTTGTGTTTCTTTGCTTCAGATTGTTTTTAAAAATGGCAGTATGACACTCACTTCTCACCTGAGGGAGGTGAAGTGGTAGGCTTCTCTTTCACTGGAAATATTTGAGCAGTGGCTGGTTGGCCATCTGTCAGGGATGCTGCAGTTTCCTCCTGCAATGTAGATCCTGCTTTGAGCAGACGATGAGAGATGACCTTCAAGGTCCTTTCCAATAAAACAAGTCTGTGATATGGCAAGCACCTGGGTTTGCTTCGGTATTGTTACAGAATGAAATGAATGTAAGAAAGACAGTGCTGAAAATGGTTTGCGGAACATTGAATTTATAGAAAGGTAGGAATTGCTTTGTTGAAAGTTGGGGAGCAAGGCATGGAAATATCAGACTTGATAGAAAGGAGTTCTTGTGAATAATATATGAATAAAAAAGAAGAGGAAGGTGGAGAATAACAGTGTTTAACATCATCAGTTTTTGAGTCTTCTCAAAAAGCTACTAGATTAACCTGCATTTTATAAGAAAGTCATCTAGATCAGTGTTTCCCAACCGGTGTTCCGCGGCACACTAGTGTGCCGCGAGACGTTGCCTGGTGTGCCGTGGGAGGGAGGCGGGCGAGTCGGGCGGCGAGAGGCCTTAGGCGCCCTGCAGAAAGGCGTCCTCTTTGTGGGTGGGTTCTCCCCCCTCCCTTAGCGCATCGTATTTAGTTGGGGATTCTGGAGAGGGGGGCGGGGGCGCGCTGGCCCCGAGCGGAACAGACGCGCTGTCGTCCCCACCTCCCTCTCCTCAGTAGCTCCGAGCCGACTGACTGAGGGTGGGACGCGGCCAGCGGCGTCCTCTCTCTCTCTCTCTCCGCCTCCCAGCACCGCTTTTCCCGAGGCGGGCGCGCGCCTAAGGCTGAATGGGAGCAGCCTGGACGCTTGGCGGCCTCTCAGCGGCTCATGACGGGCGTCCCCGAGGCGGGAGGTGCTGAGCAGGGGCTCTGCGAGGGATGCGTGGTGGTGCCTGCGCGCGCGTGACTTAAGAGGGCGACCTGCTGCCTCTCCTCTCTCTCCCCTCCCTCCCCTCATGGGCACGGAGTCCCCGGCACAGCTTGGCGCTACTACAGCTACAGCTGCTGCTGCTCCTGCTTGGATGAAGGCGGCTGCTTCTTCCTAACGCCCAGCCTCTGAGGGACCGCAGTCTCCCGCCCTCTTTTTTTTTTGGGCGGGATGCTGAGGTAAAGGATTCCCTCGCGCGCGGGCGGGCATCTCTTTGGGCAGGGCGCGTGTGGAGGCTTAAGGTGGGGAGTGTGGAGGGGTTGCCGCTTGCGAGGGGAGGGTTCATATTGTATTGGGCTGCGGTGTGGGCGACACGGCTCTCCAATGGCCAGCCCGCGGAGGAACATTGAGTTGGAGCATTTCGAGGAGAGGGACAAAAGGCGCACTGAATAAAGTATTTTATAATTTTTCATATTTCTGTTTACTTACTATTTCATAATAAAGTAATTATAAAATACTTTCTTTGTGTTTATTTGATTCCTATTAAAGAGAGTTACTTTATATATAGTCAATATAGGCACAGAGTTAATTTTTTAAACATTTTCTAATGGTGGTGTGCCTCGAGATTTTTTTCATGAAACAAGTGTGCCTTTGCCCAAAAAAGGTTGGGAAACACTGATCTAGATAATAGTAATCAAGAGAATTGTGTTTCATTGTCCAGCAGTGTGACAAGTTCTACATGGTACTGCAAAGTGCTTAATAGATATTTGATTTCTGCTCACTTGTGGCTCAACCATGATTTTCATCATGGCTTAGAAAATGGCCCTATCTATGTTGAGTCTGAATGACACTACACATACGTCTGTCTCTCCTACGTGCTAGACACAGAGTTGGGTGAAATATGCAGAGGTCCCTAAATGATGCTGTGTTGGTGATAATTGCTGCACAGCAGCAAGAAATAAAGAGCTAGAGCACAGTTCAGTCTGTTAAGTGAGGAGAGGCCTGCATTGTAATCCTGAAGTACTGCAACAGGATAGATGTGGGAAGATGAATTATGTGATAATACCTGCGCTCATCAGAGAAGAGGTAAAAAGGAATGATCCATGAAAGAGGAAGAGAGGGGATGCAGGATTAAATGGTGAACAAATTGAAGGAACTGACAATAAATGAAAAGCTGCTATTAATTTTATGATCAATAGGCCTGCTAGGGAAAGTTAACTGCATCCAGGAAAGGCAGAGCTTTGCTTTTTCCCTCCAGAAAATCAGGTATCTTCACTTTTTGTTGGAAAATCGGGGATTGCTTAGCAGGTAGGCAGAAGTAGAGACCTCTGGCCAGGATTCTTCATGCCACATACTTTTGTTTGTTCATTTATGTTATTTTTACCTTGGGTTTCAGTTCCAGGGTTTCACGAGGCAGCTTACATACTAAAACAATACAATGTAATTATTAATATTACAAATCAACAAAACACAATCAGATTATAAAACACCCACACCCAAATCACAAATTAAGAGAAGGCTTGGTGGAATAAAAAGTATGTTAGGGCCTGTTTAAGAAAAAGACACCAAAAGGGGTCTAGATCAAAGATGATGAACCTGTGGCCCTCAGCCAGCTTGCCAATAGTCAGGGTTGCCAGTAGTCAAGGATGATGGGAACTGTGACCTCATGGATTGATATATGTGTTGGCATTTTTAGGAGATGTTTCTTTGCTTTGCCATCCATTTGAATATATCAGTTGGGGACGATGGGAGTTAGAGTCCAACAGCATCTGCATACCCTCTAAGGGTACCAATTTTCCAGGGACATTCCCAGAATTATGATAGCCATCCCAGCTTCTGATTTGATCCTGGAATGTCCCTATTTCCCCCACAAGTGCCACCACTGCTGAGCGCAGAGAGAAGAATGAGCCAGGGCTTGTCCTGAGCAGCCGCAGCAGAGATGGCAGCTGCAAGGGAGCAAGTGGTTGCCTCTCCATTGCCTCTCCTCCCTTGGGCAGCTCATCGCAGCCGTTGGAGAGCGGATGAAGAGGAGGAGAGGCTGCAGCCGCCATAGTCTGAGGGGAAGGCAGAGCGCAGGGCCACCCAGGGAGGGAAGAAAGAGGGAGTGGAGTGGAGCATAAGGTATCTTGATTGTTATTTTTTTAAGTTCTTTGTGCATCCATGTCTAATCTTGCCCCCTTTCTAAAATTTGTTTATTGCCGTGTGTTTTTCTTTTTGTAAATCTACCAAAGAATAAAATAAAATCAGGATTAAGGGATTTTTCTCAGGATTCTGGAGGGCGTGTGTGCTGTGTCCCATTGGTGTGGTGGTGATGGCACTTGCCTTTCTTCTCATAGGAAATGCTCTGCTGGGGTTGTGGGGTGAGGAGAAAGAAATGGTGGTTGAGCACTGAGAAATGTTCCTCCTGTTTTCATCTGAAAGCCTCTGTTGTAGATCAACTTGTGTTAGTAATAGAGTCTAGTTTTCTTCCCAAAGCCTTGATGTACCTACCTGCCTTATTCCTGAAGATGGCCCTCTTTTGAGCTAAGCCACAAATATTTGTGTCCAGCCAGTAAAGGGTTGTATATGCATCCCATAAATAGCCAGTTGGAAATTGCACCCCTTGACTGGACAGTGGTACACTCAGTTTCAGTTGTGTACCTTGCAATTTCGCAATCAAAGTATTGATCTAAGAATCCTGTGTTGCAATGCTTGATTATACATTTCTAAGAAAAGAAGTATTAATGCATTTTGAGTTTGAGAACCACTAAATGAAATGGAACTTCCGATTTATTTCTGTTGTCTTGCAATAGATATGAAATCAGTAGGACTTAAGCTCACAAAACAGAGTGCAGGGCTGCAGCTTCTCAAAGCGCTCTTAAGAAATCCGACCCCAAATTTCCATTAGGCTTCTTTTCCTCTCCTGAAGAACAGAATATCTAAATCTGCTAAAAGCTTGGCACTTTTTATCTGGCATCACACTTACGTAAATGGCAATGGATAGCGGTAGGCAATTATGGGGATTCTGACAGAATGTTCTGAATGTCGAAAGAGAACAAGAGGCACTATCTGAAGACATGGGAGAGGCTTCTCACCCAACTGAATGAGGAAAAAGTCATCTTAACAATAAGGCTGCTTATATGACTCTCTCCTCCATGTATTCAACAAACACATGATGGGACAACTTGATTTGCACCTACTATGATCCCTCAGGACACTGACATGCCCTCCAGCCCACAGAACCATCCATTCAGCATTAGTGTGCCTACAGATGTGGGGCTCCTACATCTGAACAGCTCAGACCAGCAGGAGTTCCTGCTCATGTCACCCCCCTCACACTCATTCCAAACTGCCCCCAATGTGGAGCATGGCTAATAGGCATGCCGTTCACACACACACACACACACACACACACACACACACACAGAATGAGTGTGTGGGAATTGTCAGTACAGAGCTAATGTGGGCCAATAGTATAATAATTTCAAGTGGTAATTTTAGCCAGGTGGTGACAGTTTGATTGGGGCAGATTTAGGGCTGTGCGAGTGGTGCGCACGCACAGGGCACTAAGCCGAGGGGAGGCCACAAGAAGGGAGAAAAGGCTGAGCAGGCACACACAGGCCTCCAGATGTTTACACTCTTGCCCAGTATGGTGAGACTTCCTGATTTCTATTTAAATTATTGTACCTGTTTCTAAATTTACATCTGGACATATAAGTTAGTGTAAACCTGTGTCCTTATTTTGGTGATACCTTTCTGCTTTGGGAGGGCAAGTTGCCCATCATACCTGTTAGCAAGCCCTTGTGATAACTTCAGTTAACTGGAAATAACTAAAGAAAAGCGAAAAGTACATGATATTTCTTCTGTACTCCTTTCAGAACGGTGGATCCAAAAAAACACCCTTTCAGCATCTGGAAGCATTTGATTTATGCTTACCTATCTCTCTCCAGGTTTTGCTGGGCAAAGTGGCCTGCTTTTTTCCCTTGGCCAACTTGAACAGGGCAGAGATCCTGGCAATCAATTTCTAAAGCAAAACTGCACATGCTGTTTTCTAGGTCAGCATACTTTAATGGCTGTGCAGTCTATTAAGCATCCCTTGCAAACCTTGGATTTAACAAATGATTTCTAATTGACTACGTGTTGCAGCAACATTCTAGGAAACTCAGTAACACCGCACATTCCATTGATTCTTCTTATATCAGAAATTGAAATGTCAGAAGCCATTAATTGCATTTTCACCAGAAGGAGCCAAAGCAACAACTAGTGCTCAGTACAAGTGCTTCTGCTACGTGCACAACTGATACGTTTAGGAAAATGCTAGATCAACCTTTTATCGCAATGACATGCATCCTGTTCTAAATTCATATGAATATAACTATTGTATTCCCCCCCAAGTCCTTATATCATGAAAAATGCCCCTTTATCATGAAATCCCATGGTTTCTTCAACTATGCTGTAGGAACCATATAGTCAGATATTTGGCGACAATGAGATACAATACAAAGGAGGACAGTTGTTGCCAATGGTGCATTGAGCCTATTGTGTGGCTTTAGTTATCTATAAAAAATACGTCCTCTCCTCCCCACCAGTCAACTTTGTACCAGTCTCTCAGTGGGATCCACAGATAGAGCTCCCATTGAAAGCAGTGGCTGGCATATTGCAGTGCACCTGTCACCTGAGGAAGGAATGCTTGGAGATTTGCAATATTTATTATAGAGTGGAGCTGATTGTTTTAAAATGAGGGTTTTTTTGTCGAAATCTATATGTACGACAAATGATTAGGAGTATGGCTCTCTGGGCCAAGAGGTCTCACAGTTAGTGAAGGACCAAAAAGCATTCTATGAGCATCCCTATGGTGTGTGCAAAGTATTCTACAACAGGGGTGCGGAACCTGTGGTCCTCCAGCAACTCACATCATCCCTGCCATTGCTGGTCAAGTTTGATGGGAGTTGGAGCTCAACAACACTTAGGCACAGGTATTCCGCCTCATCACTACAACCGAAAGCACGATACATAAATATTAGAGCCTAATGTGCCTTTTGTCGAAGTGAATTGTTTTATGATTTGGACTTGCTGGAATAATGTGCAGTTTTTTACTGTTCTCAAGTTTAACAACTTAGTAGGGAGAACCATTCCTGACCTCTCGGAACTGTACATGATGTAATAATCACTGTACCTGCCTCAGATCAATAAGCAAGTTTGAAATTATGGCTTCCCACCCCCGCCCCCCCATGGCAGACAAGTATAATTAGGCAATCAGGCAATGGAGGTAGATGTGATTATCTTAAAATGCACATGAGAGCTAATTGGTTGCTATTTTAAACCATCTGTATAGTAGAAAGCAAACTGGGTGTTTGTTTCAGCTGAAGAGGATAGAATTGGAAGGATCAAGTACTTGTGAGCAGAAAGTTCCAGTTGTTTTGTCACAAAAGGACATTTTATTCTTGTTTACTCCCAAACAATTAGAATTTTGTCTTCAGTGGAGTGGAATAAGCTGTAAATATTTAATTGACAGTTTATCATCAGTAAAAGAGGAGAAAGAGACAAATTAGATTTGGGATGATTGCCAGTATGACAAAATCCTCCCCCCCCCCCCCGGCTTTCCCACAAATGTTGCTTATTAGGAATGTAGACACACACACCCTAGCCTTGACTTCTACAAAATGTGTCTATACTTAATTAATGCTATTGCATCCACATTCTAATTTATGCATTTTAATTATACAGAGAGGCTTGTGAATAATTAATGTTATTAAAACAATAGGTCATAAGAGTAAGCTTAAAAACAGCAATCAGTAGGTTTAACAGGGTTTTCCCCCCTAACATAATCTCAGGATAGCTCTGTTAAAAAATAGTTTAACTGTTTCATTAAATGAACATTATACTTTTATTTAAGGGGCTAATGAATTAACAGCCTTCAGTTGAGGCCACTTGAGGGAGAGCCCATGGCCAGTCGATGGGTAACAGAAGTTTACATCAATTATAGGCATCATGTGAGCAAACAGGCAGAAACAGAAAATGTAGGAAAGGAGGACCCATGTATCCATAGGGCAATTATATGTGTGTTTACTCAGAAGTAAGTCAACCTCTGTTCAGTGTCGATTGCTTCCTGATAACTGTATAGAATAGTATTAGAAATCCAAAGATAGGGTAGGATCTCAGGCACATTCAGTGGAAAGGTGTTAGGTAATAAATGATGTCATGTAACCTAACTGGGAGCAGTTATATGGTAGCCCCATAAGAGTTCTTCTCACAAACAGTAGAGGAGATTGCAACCTTTTTGTTTAAGCTGCCATCCCAGTCTACATTATTATTTTTTGTTTATTAATTTTGTCAGTCTCTTTATCTTGCACAGGGCAACCTAAAGTGACTTATAACCAAACAAGCAGACAATTAACCCCACATAGGAACATTAAATCCAGTAGGAAAGAGAAATACATTATACATGATGGAATAGTCCTGACTGGGGTAGGGTGGGGTGGGGGAGTGAGAGAGAGAGAGAGAGAGAGAGAGGGATTCCTAGAACAGAAAGCTACCATGTCAAAGAGAAGGCTAAACTAAATGCAAATCTTTGGGTGTGAAGAACATGGAGGAAACAGCTGGTCCCTGGGTTGTCACCATATGATAGTTTTCTAGACCATCCATGCTAGACCAGACACTTTAAGAGTTGAGAGGTGAGAATCTGTCAAATGAGACATATTTTTGAGCATGAGAAACCAACTGGCAGAGAAAAATGTGATGCGCTGCTTCAGGGTTACAGTATCATTTGGCTGCATAAACTCCAAGTGCAAAAAACCTGAATGGCGTTCTGGAATTTATGGGTCATTGACAGTGTTTGCAAATGAAGATCTGTAGCAGACAGAAGAAATAGCACAGCATTGCTTATTTATAACCGATTGCTGGATGCCAAGTGCGGGCAAACTAAAGGGTCAAAAATGGCTTGGGAGACAGGCTGTGGGAGTGTGTACTTGGAATGCAGTGTGGGAATACAGTCATGGACAAAAGAAAGTGCACTCTCTTTGAATTCTGTGGTTTTACATATGAAGACATAATAACAACCACCTGTTCCTTAGCAGGTCTTAAAATTAGGTAAATACAACCTCAAATGAACAACGACACACGACATATTACGGTGTCATGATTTATTTAACAGAAATAAAACCAAAATGGAAAAGCCATGTGTGAAAAACTAAGTACACCTTACGATTCAATAGTGTGTAGAACCACCTTTAGCAGCAATAACATGAAGTAATTGTTTTCTGTAGGACTTTTCCCATCTTTCACATCATTGTGGAGGAATTTTGGCCCATTCTTTTTTACAATGTTGCTTCAGTTCATTGAGGTTTGCTGGCATTTGTTTATGCACAGCTCTCTTAAGGTCCCACACGGCATTTCAATTGGGTTGAGGTCTGGATTTTAACTGGGCCATTGCAGCACCTTGATTCTGTTCTTTTTCGGTCATTCTGTTGTAGATTTGCTGGTATGCTTGGGATCCTTGTCCTGTTGCATGTCCCAATTTCAGCCAAGCTTCAGCTGTTGGGCAGATGGCCACACATTTGACTGTAGAATACTTTGGTATACAGAGGACTTCATGGTCGACTCAATGAATGCAAGGTTCCCAGGTCTTGTGGCTGCAAAACAAGCCCAAATCATCACCCTTCCACCACTATGCTTGACTGTTGGTATGAGCTGCTTGTGCTGATTTGCTGTGTTTGGTTTTTGCTAAACGAGGCGCTGTGTGCTGTGGCCAAACATCTCCACTTTGGTCTCATCTGTCCAAAGGACATTGTTCCAGAAGTCTTGTGATTTGTTCAGAGGCAACTTAGCAAACCAAAGCTGTGCTGCCCTCTTCTTTTTAGAGAGACGAGGCTTTCTCCTAGTAACCCTTCCAAACGAACCATCCTTGTTCGGTCTTCGTACAATCACGAACTTTAACATTTAATATGCTAACTAAGACCTGTAGAGCCTGAGATATACCAACTCTTTGGGTTTTTGCGATTTCTCTGAGCATTGCACAGTCTGGTCTTGGGGTGAATTTGCTCGGACGTCCACTCCTGAGAAGATTGGGAACTACCTTGAATGTTTTCCATTTTTGAATAATCTTTCTCAGTGTAGAATGATGGGCTTAAAATTGGTTGGAGATGACCTTAGAACCCTTCCTAGTTTCATGGTCAGCAGCAGTTACTTCTCTAAGAGCATTGTATCATTTTTCTTCCTTGGCATTGTGTTAAAACACACCCAAATGCTCCAGACCAGCAAACTGCTAAAACTTCAGCTTTTATAGAGGTGGGCACACTTGCTGATGATCAATTAAGCAAGGGCATTTGATTAGCCTCTTAATTCCTATGGAAGCAGTAAGGGTGTACTTAGTTTTTCACACTTGATTTCTCCATCTTGGCTTTATTTCTGTTAAATAAATCATGACACGGTGTAATGTGCCATGTGTCGTCGTTCATCTGAGGTTGTCTTTACCTAATACTCGTGACTCGTGACGGAGCCTCAAGAACATCTTGTAGGACGCTTATGAAAGCCTATGAGATGGCTATGAAACCTGCTAAGAAATCTAACTTTGCAGCTTCCATTGCATCCGCTAGCTTTCGCCCGGCACAACTTTTTAGAATAATTAGGTCAATAACGTCCTTAGGAGGACAACCAAATTTAAGCACAAATTCGACCCACAGCTGTGAGGCATTAGCGAGCTTTTTTGCGGAGAAAGTCCTGTTGCTCTGCCGTGACCTCCCTGCCAATTTAGATACAGTGACTGAACTGGAGGCCCCTCGACTGACTTCAGGTCCAGTGTTGGACCATTTCGATCGGATACTCCCTACTGATGTGGATAGATTCCTCCAAGTTGGTAGGCCCACCACCTGCCTCCTTGATCCGTGCCCGTCTTGGCTGATTAGGGAGTGTCCAGATGTTGCGCGGACCCCCCTGGTTGAAATTATCAATTTGTCCCTTGACACGGGGACATTCCCAGGGGAACTGAAGGAAGCAGTGGTCCACTCTTAAGGAAAACTTCATTAGATCCCTTAGACCTATCCAATTACCACCCAGTTTCAAATCTTCCATACCTGGGTAAGGTAATTGAGAGAGCGGTTGCTGAACAGCTTGGTAAGTTTCTGGAGGAAACATCGGCATTAGATCCATTTCAGTCCGGTTTCCGTCCTGGTTTTGGGACGGAGACGGCTCTGGTTGCCCTCCGTAGACAACTGGATCGAGGCGGGTCAGGACTGCTGATCCTTTTAGATTTGTCAGCAGACTTTTGACATGGTCGTTCATGATCTTCTGGACCACTGCCTCGCAGATGTGGGGATACAGGGCATAGCCCGTAACTGGTTGTGCTCTTTTATCTCTGGTCGGGGACAGAGGGTGGCACTAGGGAGGGAAATGTAGTCGCGCCACTCCTTGGTGCGTGGAGTGCTGCAGGGCGCAATTCTCTCCCCGATGCTTTTTAACATCTTTATGCGCCCCCTTGTCCAGATTATCCGGAGCTTTGGGCTGGGCTGTCACCAATATGCTGATGACACTCAGCTCTATCTGCTGATGGATGGCCACACCGACTCGGCCCCGAACACACTAACCAGATGCTTGGAAGCTGTGGCTGGATGGTTTCATGTGCGCCGATTGAAACTAAATCCTTCGAAGACAGAGGTCCTATGGCTAGGTCGGGATGGCATGGGGATGAGGGACCAACTCCCTTCTCTTGCGGGGGCGTAATCCTTGACGCCTCCCTTTCCATGGAGGCGCAAGTTACTGTAACAGCCAAGGCAACATTTTTCCACCTTCGCCGCATCAAGCAGTTGGTCCCTTACCTTTCCCGCCCTGAGCTGGCCACAGTGATCCATGCGACGGTCTCTCCAGGCTTGACTATTGTAATTCGCTCTACGCGGGGCTGCCCTTGAAGCTGTCCCAGAAACTCCAGCAGGTACAGAATGCTGCAGCGAGGCTCCTCACGGGGTCTCTGCCATGGGAGCATATTCACCCAGTGCTTTTCAAGCTGCACTGGCTCCCGGTGGAGTACAGGGTCAGATTTAAGGTGCTGCTTTTGACCTTTAAAGCCCTTCATGGCCTAGGACCCTCGTACCTACGGGACCGCCTCTCCTGGTATGCCCCACAGAGAGCCTCAAGGTCCATAAATAACAACACCCTAGTGGTCTCAGGCCCTAAGGAAGTTAGATTGGCTTCAACCAGAGCCAGGGCCTTTTCAACTCTGGCTCCGGCCTGGTGGAACGCTCTGCCTCATGAGACCAGGGCCCTGCAGGATCTGATTTCTTTCCGCAGGGCCTGTAAGACAGAGTTGTTCCGCCTGGCCTTTGGCTTGGAGCCAATTTGATTCCCTCCCTCCCTCTCTTTCTTTTTTCTTTTCCTTCTCCTCCTGTGATGAGGCTACATTTTAATATTTTAATGTTCCATTATTTTAATGTTGTATTTTATTTTTGTTTTTAAGTTGTAATAATTCATCTTGTTTTTATTATTGCTTGTAAGCCGCTCTGAGCCCGGCCTTGGCTGGGGAGGGCGGGGTATAAATAAAAAATTATTATTATTATTATAATTTTAAGACCTGCTAAGGAACAAATTATTGCTATTATGTCCTGATATGTAAAGCTACAGAATTCAAAGAGGGTGCACTTCCCTCCCCCCCCCCCATGACTGTATGTTGGGAGGAGGGCCCGTATTAAAACAAGAGTCTGCCGCTAAGTTGATGCTAAATTTACAGTCATATTTACTCTGCATGGTGAATGGGCTTTGTGGAAAGAGACATGCTATTTCATATGAGGGAGCACTGCCCCTAAATGTTTGTCACTTGGGACTTGGTGTTTAGTTCAAGATTTTTTAAATCCCCGAATCTTATTTATTGAGACTCTTTATCTATTTTTGACAGATTTAAGATTTGCATTAAAAAAATAAATATATAGTGGTGTTCATTTTTTGCCAGTCAGAATGGCAATTTCAAATGGCTGGGAAACGTCCTCTGAATTTTCCTTGCAGCTATGGCATGCCTGTTTTTGGTGAGCATTGTAACAGTGGTTAACTTGCAACATCAGAAAAAAAAAATCCTTCTGAGATAGTGTGGTTTTCTTTCATTTGCTTTATTAACTCAGGCGGTAAAGGCTTAAGATCCTTGAGTGCATATACACACACACAATTCATTTTAGGAAGATTTTCTTTTTGTCCTTGCCATAATCTCTGGTTTATTTTATACATTCGTTTGTGCCTGAGCACACCTGGCACACCCTCTGCACCTCCAAAGCTTAGGGTATATACATGGATGCAGTCTTCCCTGCCCCCACTCTTTTTTCCATGGAGTTTGCTCCATGATCTCTCATCCAGGTACCGACCAAATCCAGACCTTTTTCATTTTAGCAACATTTGACACATCATGTGACCTCAGGCCATGCCCTGTGCTCAGTAGTACCCCATGCTCAAGAATATTCACTGAAACCTCGTAGATATGTGCTATTTCTGACCAGATTGCAGGAAGCCACTTGGTGGTGGCAACATGACTTGAACTCTTTTTAGCTAACCTTTCATCAAAGAGGGTGGATGTGACAGCTGTGGTTTGGAATGAAAGAGAATTGAGAGGTCCCCGTTTCAATCTAATAGTTCTTGGCTTTTGAACTCACATGCTGATAAGTAAGGATAATAAAAAGGGAGACTCCTGAGGAAGTTTCTAGATGGTCGTTCCAGCAAACTCTATCACCTTCACCTTCAGATAGGGTAGCCATGTATCCTACTTGACAGAAGACAATCTTCTATTTGAGAGGAGTCCCCCATTTGAAGAGCTGTCCAATCCAAAGCTAGTATAAAAGATGGGATGGGGAAAACAATACAAAGGGAGAGGAGGAGCTATAAAATTTCCCTTCAACATTTAACACCTGGAGGTCACCTGCTCACCTCCCACTATGATGAGATATATTGTATTCAGTGCTTTTCTTTGGGGGGGGGGAAGGTGCTGGTACTGTGTATCCTTGAGTACCCCCAGGGGGGGAAAGAACTGAATGTATTTCTGTTTAAATTATAGCAATTATTAGTTGCATCTTTACATACAAGTTGGCACTGTGTTCTCTTTTGGACGATCTTGGTGTAACTTTCCTAAGGCTAAGGAATGAATTGGGCTGTGAACCCCACCTCCTTAGTGTTACATCTTGAAAAACTACAAATTGTTGCAGTGCGTCATGTAATGTAATTTGTTGTTGTTGTTGTTGTTTAGTCGTCTTCATGACCCCATGAACCAGAGCACGCCAGGCACTCCTGTTTTCCACTGCCTCCCACAGTTTGGTCAAACTCATGCTGGTAGCTTCGAGAACACTGTCCAGCCATCTTGTCCACTGTCGTCCCCTTCTCCTTGTGCCCTCCATCTTTCCCAATATCAGGGTCTTTTCCAGGGAGTCTTCTCTTCTCATGAGGTGGCCAAAGTATTGGAGCCTCAGCTTCACGATCTAATGCAGCCTGATCTATAGTGCATTTGGCCTGCTGTTTTAAACACCAAGAGCATGTTTGTTCCTTTTGGTTCAAGATGTATTAGAAAAACATAATTGTCCTCCAATTTAGCTCAGCAGCTAACATGTATGAAATGGCAGGCTGTGCACAGCACGGTGCGTGTGCATTTATCTATGTGTTCAGTTGAGACAAGATGCCTCCACCCACACAGTCAGGAATTAACTTCCCCGAGGAAGGTGCTGAACCCTGAATAATGACAACATCATTGACTCACACTAAAATCATTTCAAGCAGACAACCCCCTAACAATGGTAAAAGGGGGGGGGGAGGAATAAGCATGATGCTTCACCGGAGACAGGTACTAAAAAAATAGGAGCTGTGCCTGGTTGGAGCATATATAAAAGCAGGAATCTGAAAGAAGCGGCAATGATGGCATTCTGTAAAGGGCATTTTTCTCCCGTTCTCTCTTTAGAGAAATGCATTTGGAACAGAAAGCTGACCAGGTTGCTTTCTGTCAATGAGTAGGAGAGGAGTGGGGTTGAGGGTTTCACACCTGCCCCACTTTGGCTTGTAACAGCCTCCACAAGTTGGTGCCTAAAAACTGATAGTGATGAGCCTTCGTGGGAAGAAGAGACTACAAGTGGGAAGCCACCATTGAAAAGACCCATTCTCATGTTGCAATCCTTGCGACCTCCCATGAAGGGGGCACACAGAGAAGGGCCTCAGATTATGATCACAGAGTCCAGATCAGTTCATGTCAGGAAAGGCAGTCTTGAAGTATTGGGGTCCTGAGCTACATAAGGCTTCTATCCTCTCTGCTGCTGCTCTGTTTTGACTCCGGAAATTTTAGGTATCCTTGTGTTCAAATAAACACACCTGTATTTTTATTGTATTTTTTATATTTTGTTGGAAGCCGCCCGGAGTGGCTGGGGAAATCCAGCCAGATGGCCAATGTATAAATAATATATTATTATTATTATTATTATTATTATTATTATTATTATTATTATTTGCTCTGAGAGTTTTGCACTGATACAATTGTTTTAAACTAACAAATACCGTATTTTTCGCTCTATAGGACACACTTTTCCCCCTCCAAAAATGAAGGGGAAATGTGTGTGCGTCCTATGGAGCGAATGCGGGCTCCTTGGCTTCAGCGATAGCAACGTGAAGCTTTCGAAGCGTAGAGGGAGCGCTCCCTCCGCACTCCGGAGGCTTCGCGTTGCTTGGCTTCAGGGATAGCCACCTGAAGCCTCCGGAGCACAGCAGGAGGTCCCGCTGCGCTCCGGAGGCTTCGAGTTCCTTTTGCTGAAGCCAGGAGAGCAAGACTCTCATGGCTTCAGCGAAGGGAACCTGAAGCCTCCAGAGCGCAGCGGGAACTCACACTGAATTCCAAAGGCTTCAGGGATAGCTGCCTATAGCCTCCTGATCACAGCAGGAGCTCCCGCTGCGCTCTGGAGGCTTCGGGTTCCTTTTGCTGAAGCCAGGGGAGCAAGACTCTCCTGGCTTTAGCAGAGAGGGAGAGCTGCGCAGCGCCCCTTCAGCCAAGCGGGAGGAGAAATGGAAGGGGCTCCGTTTCTCCTGCTGTTTTGCTGAAGGGGCACTGAGCAGAGAGGGGGAGATTTTTTTTCTCTCGTTCTCCCCCTCTAAAATAAGGTGCGTCCTATGGTCGGGTGCATCCTATAGAGCAAAAAATATGGTACATTCACCCTGACATTCAATGGTTTCATCACAGATGAAACACAAGGTAATTTTCAATGAAGTTCAAAGCAAGAGATAAGAAGCTTGATCATGACAATTATTGGTCAGTTGATTTAAAATAATTGATAACCTGCCCTTTCTCCATATGGGCAAGATACAACAAATAAAATTTTCAAGCTACTCCTGTTGTTTCAATTGGACTTCATCTTGCTGGATTATGCCCCACTAACTTTAAAATTACGTTATTGATTGAATAAGAATGTGCACTTCCTGTGTCTTGCCAGTCTCTTAGTGGCTTATTTATCTTATTTAATCAATTCGTAGCAGAATTGCTATTACTGCAACCCAAAGTTGTTCTCCTAATTTTAAGCCTTAAGGAGTCCCTAACTTTCTTGTTCCCTCTAGGCACCTTGCCTTACCTTGGCTTTAAAATAGGTTCTCAGCTTTTATAGTACAGTATGGTAGCTGAAAGCTTTGACATGTAAAACACTCATTGGCAAAACTAGCATTCCCCGAGAGCCTTAGCTTATTCCCCCAGCACGTGTACACATTCATACATTTTTGCTTCTCTTAGCTGTGCTGATAAGGGGATTAGT
The DNA here is from genome assembly GCF_951804945.1 of Podarcis cretensis. Classification (NCBI taxonomy): domain Eukaryota; kingdom Metazoa; phylum Chordata; class Lepidosauria; order Squamata; family Lacertidae; genus Podarcis; species Podarcis cretensis. Next base: position 26,737,582 of record NC_137181.1, read on the forward strand.
GGCCATAATCATTGTACTGTAACATCCTGTCATTATAATGTTTCTCTTTCTGTGCTCTTGTTCTTTTGCATTGTTGAGTGCTGTTTTAAAGTACAGCTGAAGGAGTAATTAGTCTAGAGGGTAAATGCTGCTTTAATCTGCCCGCAAAGACTGACGTCCAGTAAAAGGCTCGCTTGAGTTTCTTTACATCAACCTGAAGAGCATTTTCATATCACTGCAGTGGTTTTTTTTTCCACAACAGCGAGTGAGTCACGCATCTTACCTTTGAGCCATTGATCAGGCTTAGCGGTTTAGATGCTAACTTCTTACTACAGACCTCCATGGTACTGCTAGAACCCCATGACCCAAGATATTTTGCTGCCTAAGGAAAAATAGCTAATGGCATCACCACTTCCCAAGTCGAGATGCAGATAGGGATAGGTGTATGCAATTTTGCCTAATTACACATTTTTGAAGTGCTTTCCCCTAAAGTAAGACATTTTGCATGTTATTTTCACTAGTATATTCATCTGTATGAACAGTATATGCATTTTGCATGCATTTTCTTGCATTGCAAAATTTGGAGAAGTGCACATTTCAGAAGATGGCTGTGTTTTGGAAGGTTTGCATTTAAAGGTGAATAGAATCTCATTTCTCTCTCATACTTAGATGTAGATTGCCCAAGACTGGCCAAATTACAGTCAAACTAGCCAGTTTCACTCTGAGACACACCTTTGCAGGTATTTTATTGTTTGATTATGTGCAGGACCACTTCCTATTTTGCATTGTGACTGCAGTGTGCAGGGAAGCATTGGTTTAATCTTTCCCTCCCCAGCTGTGATCCTGACCACAAGATTGTGCTCCATACCACAAGCAGGGTTGGAAAATAAGCTACCGTTGTTGTTTTGATATCTTGCCTCTGCTTGCACTGTAGCAGGTGGGGTGTGTCTGTAATTTAAACAAAGAAAAGACTCTGGCATGCTTCCAAACCATGCAATTTGGTTCCATTTTTTAAAAGAATACCCCACCAGGACTTCTCCCTGGGAGTAAAAATATGTCACTCAAAATCAGCTGCCTGAGACAGCTGCCTCACTCTGCCTAATGGTAGGGCTGGGAAGTACATGGGACTTTGTGGTGAAAAACTGGCAATAACCAAACTGGCAATTGGAAATAACCAAATATTTTTCCTCTCCCTCTGCCCTTCTAGGATTTTGCTGAAAAGGAGAAGGCAGCAGCAAGGGCTCTAGAGGATGTGAAGGCTAACTTCTACTGTGAATTATGTGACAAGCAGTACCATAAACACCACGAATTTGACAACCACATCAATTCCTATGATCATGCTCACAAGCAGGTAAGCCTAAAAAGTCATTCAAGATATAGCCATGTAAAATACGTAGGGTGTACATATAGAATCTTAGAATTGTAGAGTTGGTAGCTTCTTTTTAATTTATTGTGTCATATTCCTGTGGTGACATGCTCTCTTACATGACATGACAAGTTGCACCAATTCACATGACTAGTTGAACCACTTGGTATCAAGTAATATTATTTTTGGAGTGTGAGCCAGCCTACCATGTAATATTTGCAAGTATTATGATATGGGGTTGGTTTCAGTGTTAAATTGCTTCTATGTTTCATGTGTGCATTTGTGCGTGTTTTTAATTGTTTTTATAAAAAAAATTCTTGGGTTACAAAAGTACATACAGCGTCTCTACTTGCAGTTCATAGAATTTGATCTACAGATCAGTCATATTTGATTGGATACATTAATATTATAGACAGTATAAAGTTGGGGGAGAAGAGAGGAGGGTAGTAAACTTTAATTCTTCTACATCAGACATAGACAAATTCCGGCCCTCCAGATGTTTTGAGACTACAATTCCCATAATCCCTGACCACTGGTCCTGTTACCTAGAGATGATGGGAATTGTAGTTCCAAAACATCTGGAGGGCCAGAGTTTGCCTATGCCTGTTCTACATAGTGTATGTGTAAGGTTTTTGTGTCCGCATCATGCGGGCAGGTTCCATTTCTATTGATTTATTAGTTTTTGTTGGCGGTGAAAGAGATTGGGGGGCCCAGGGCATGGTTGGTTGCCTTTAGTTGACTGCAGTAAGTTTGGTTTGTGTGTATGAGGGGAAGGGGGCTGTTAGGTCCACTTAGCCCTATTGATTCATATGTTGTTGGTGGGTTCCAGTTGTTGTCTTGTTGAGCTGTGTATGTAATTATTACATAATGTGATATACTCATGTAATCAGGCAGGTGCACCTATGTCTTAAGACACTGTCACCCTTAAGAAAACATGGCTGATCGAGGGTCAGTTGTGTTAATTGCATACCATGGTCCCAATGAAAATCCCCACTTGTGCTGCTCTGCACCCTGGGATGGATGTTTCTGTTCATGGGTCACTATGGTATTGATAAATACGTTCCAAATATCATTAAATTTGTCCATACATCACCTTTATCTGAAAGTGATCTGTTCATAGGTTGCAAGAGTTGTCATGTTGTCTATCCATTTATCGGGGAGGGGGGCGTATTTTTATGCTTCCAATGTAGATTTATTTTGTTAGTAGGGAAGTTTATTTCCCAGGGCTAATAGCAGCTGGGCATTGTGGGATTTTCTATCAAGACCTCAGCAGGCAGGGATGGGTTATATCCCCACTCCTCGTGTGCTGAAGTCCTGATCCTGTAGCTCCCTGCTATTTATTTTTAAAAGCAGAAAAATGGACATATTAATTGCAATCACACAATTAGAATCACATCTGGTTTTCCCAGTAAGATTCAGGCGGGGAGCCGACTGCTTCAAGAGACACTCACATACATCACAGAGGGGAAGGGATGACTCCACTTCTCCCCTACAAAGTCAAATACAACCCATAAGCTATATATGGCAGACTACTGAAAAGTTTGCCGAACATTAATGTTCTTGTGCCTGCCTTTGAGGGGAACAGATCTGCTTTACTTGTCGCTGGCCTATTATGGATGCAGTTCAAAGAACTTTGGATCAGGCTATTAATTTCAATTCTGAACAGGGAGTAGTTGAACTCCAAAGGGATCTTCTTTTGCATTCTCTTGACTAGTGTTTTCTCTTTCCTCCTTAATATCCTGCTCATCGCCTTACTCAACAGCAAATCAACTTCTGATTACAGGTTCCAATGCTCATGAGGGACATGTTGTTGATGAAAGTCGTGAATTTCACGAGTGTAATCAAGGCCACAATTTTGGCCCATTGTTTCCTCAGACAAAACTGGGTTAATCATGAATTCTTTATTTTTTATATATTATTTAAAAAAATCAGCTAGTGCCGTTCTCCACACCACTCAATTAGTCTATAAAAGGCTGGTAATGATATAAAACAAAAATGGTTTCAGATCCAAAACATGTGAAGTTAATCCTATAATCCCTCTTCCCTATACAAAAGGATTTATTTGCAGCTTCAGTTGCTTTTTCTACTTGTCAGAATTTTCCGGGCTCAGATCGATCCATTCTAAGCATCAAAAATCCCTTTCTTTCTTTCTCTCTCTCCCCCCCCCCCCACATATCCCTCATGTTTCTCAGCCTTAGTGATTTATGCAAAACAGAAAATGGAATGTTGATGCATCAAGTCAGTTTGTCTTGGCTGCTCTCCATCATAAAAGATCATGGTTAAAAGCAATAAAACTCTTTTTAATTTTAAAACTAGATTTAGTGCTCTGGGGGGGGGAGGGGGGAAGACAGATTGGCAATGGAAGGAACAAATGGCCTATATTTTATAAAACAAGCTAAACTTCATAGAGAAATGACAGCACATGCTTCTCAGCACTGCCCTACGAGGTATGCTAATGTCCCTGATTAGTGCACCCGTAAGGGTGAGAAGATGCGCATCAAAAAGTGGCAGGTTTGCACTGTGATTCTATAAACACTTACCTGGAAGTAAGTGCCACTGAACTCAATAGGTAGACAGGCTAGTTAATAATAATAATAATAATAATAATAATAATAATAATAATAATAATAATTTATTTATTTATACCCCGCCCATCTGGCTGGGCTTCCCCAGCCACTCTGGGCAGCTTGCAACAAAATGTTAAAATACAGTAATGCATCAAACATTAAAAGCTTCCCTTCAGACGTCTTCTAAAAGTCTGCTGGTTGTTTTTCTCTTTGACACCTGATGGGAGGGCATTCCACAGGGCGGGGGCCACTACCGAGAAGGCTCTCTGCCTGGTTCCCTGTAACTTGGCTTCTCGCAGTGAGGGAACCGCTAGAAGGCCCTCGGTGCTGGACCTCAGTGTCCGGGTAGAACGATGGGGTTGGAGATGCTCCTTCAGTTGTTAAAATTGCTAATTATTTGATGGTGGTGGTCGTGGTGGTGATGATTAGCTAGGAATGAGTCAGATTCTATTTCCTAGCTTTCATATTTCCCTGATAGGTGGTACTTTTTGTTTTGTTTTGTTTTGTTTTGTTTTGTTTTGTTTTTTAAACCCATTGGCTTTTAAATAAACATCTCTCACATATCCACGGAAATGGATCTAGCTTTCCTACCATGCAAAGTTCCACTGCATCAACCACCACCCAGGAAATCATACGACGGCGGTGCTCTGAACTTCATTCTGCGTGATACTGTAGTTGGCTCAGATTCAAGGCCAGAAGCCAGCAGCAACTCCCCTGCTCACACATTTTCTACTATAAATTCAGCAGCAAAGTGTTGCTGGACTACAGCTCATATCATCCTGGCCCACTGGTCCTGCTGGCTAGGGTTGAATGGACTCCATCTCCAGTAACATCTGGCAGGGTCACCACAATGGCTACCCTATTAGGCCAGGGGTCAGTAACCTTTCTGGGCTCTGTGAGCACATTTGCAAATTGAAGGAACTGTTGTGGGCGCATGGAGGGTTTTTGATGGGGGCGGGCTCCCTCTCCAGCTGTACCTCCTCACCCCCTAAAAAACCCTCCTACACCAAAACTAGGTCCCCCTTTCGAGGTGGGGACAGCTGGTGAAATTGAGAGTCCGAAGAGGGATCTCAGGAACATTTCCACCTTGGTTTTCGAACAGCTTAGTTCTTGAACGTTTTGGCTCTCGAACACTGTAAACCCAGAAGTGACTGCTCCGGTTTGCAAACTATTTTTGGAAGCTGAAAGTCCGATGGGGCTTCCACAGCTTCTGGCTGGCTGCAGGAGCCAATCAGAAGCCGCACTTTGGTTTCTGAACGTTTTGGAAGTCGAATGGACTTCCGGAACAGATTCTGTTTGACTTCCAAGGTACGACTGTATTGCTAAATGCAATGCCACACAACATTGCATGTTTGCATGCTATTCTTTTCCTAAATTGCAGATGAAGAGAGCTTGCTATTTACAAGTGTGATAGGTGAGCTGGTTCCCCACAAAAGGCACTCTGTTGCCTGGGGCCTGTGCCGGAATTGCAGGCCCAGATGCACAGCTTGCAATTTAGCTGATGTGTTTTAACTATGAAATGTCAGCCTACCCTTGATATATGTCACCAACACACCCAAATGAATTCCAGTTAATGAATTAATATGTAAGACATGTCGAAAAGCTTGAATGAGTCTCCGGAAAGAGAGCCTGGCTATTAATGAAACTTAAAATCAACGCTGTTCGATACAAACACAGCAGCTGTTTGTACAACATGCCTAGTTGCATATGAGGGCAATACTGAATCCTAATTACCCTAAAGCTTGTGCTAATATTTTTCCATAAAGGGATGCAGGGATTTAAACGATGAAGGTAAATGGTCTCTGATGGACGGAGGCAGATTTTAATGTTTCGCTTACATATCTGCATCAAACAAATTTATTTATGCACCCTTCCCAGCCCTTATCTTTCTATGTGAATGTCTTTTGGACAAGTTATCTAAATCTACACAAAGATAAGTCAAAAGAAAGACTTATTCATTCATTTTTTCGGTTTATTCCCCATCCTTCCCCACCAGGTCCCAAGGAAGGGTACAACAATGTAATTTTTAGTTCAATTTAAAATTTGGTGTTAAAACAGTTAAAACAAATTGCAGTCACAGAAATAGGGTGGGCCCTGAAAACACATACTTGGTCAAAGGCCAGAGTAAGGATGTGTATCTCCACCACATGGTGTAAACAATACAATGAAGGTGCCAGGTGCAACTCTGGGGAGGAAATTCCACAACCGAGGAGCTGCCACATAGAATGCCGACTCCCAGGCCACCCCCAAACTTCTGAGAGGGTCTGAAGGCAAGGAGATGACCTCTTTGCTATTTGAGGCCTAACTCATTTAGGAGTTTAAATACTAATGTGAGCACCTTGAATAGGTCCTGGAAATGAACCAGCTAACACTGCAGCTGTTTTACACCAGTGTGGTGTAGTGGTTAAGAGCGGTGGACTCGTAATCTGGTGAACCGGGTTCGCTTCCCCACTCCTCCACATGCAGCTGCTGGGTGACCTTGGGCCAGTCACACTTCTCTGAAGTCTCTCAGCCCCACTCACCTCACAGAGTGTTTGTTGTGGGGGAGGAAGGGAAAGGAGAATGTTAGCCGCTTTGAGACTCCTTCAGGTAGTGATAAAGCGGGATATCAAATCCAAACTCTTCCTCTTCTTCTTCTTCTTCTTTTAAAATGGGGGTTGTATGAGTTCTGAAGTGAACCCCAACCACTAATCTGGCTGCTGCATTTTGGACTTGTTGAAGTTTCGAGGTCACCTTCAAGGGTACCCCAACATAGACTGCACTGTAATAATAATCCATTTTGGAAGTTACCACAACACGGACTACCATCTCCTTCCACAAGGGGCAAATATTGGCATAAAATTGTTCATAGTGGCATTTTATATATTCATTTTATTTTATTCGTTTATTGTTAAATGGCATACCACTTTCCCTTTTAAAAATACTAAAAGCGGCTCGCAACATGCAGGGATGGAGGGGAGGCGGGACTAAAAACATTTGTGCAATAACCACAGTAACCAAAACAACAGACATTGGTCATGTTAATGGTGTGGAAATGTCTGGGCAAGCAGCCAGTTCTTCATCTCCCTGATCACCATTAGGAATGCATTCTGTAGGCGGAGGTGGATTTAGGGCAGTACGACCAGTTCCCTCACACTGGGTGCCAAGCTGAGGAGGGCACTGCAAGCCATCTCAAATATGATATACTGCATGCACAGAACAGAAAGTGAAAAATAGGGGAATGACAAATTTGGGCTCTCATGGAGCACCACTGAAATTTGAATGGCCGAAGTCCGCCCCTGCTGTAAGGTGGGTGCAACTGCTGAAAAGACCCTTTCCTGGACCCCACCTAACCAAACTTCTGTATGCCATGATGCCATCAGGAAGGGGCCCATCCAAAGACCACAGTGAACATTTTCTACATTTTGAAAATATGCAGTGATGGGAAGGTCTAATAGCCCTATGACATCTCTGAAATGAATTCTATATATTATGCTCCTTACTCCAATTTCATCTGGAAATGGAAATCAATGTTATATATGCTTTTCTAATGCAACATGTTCATTTCTGGAGTATTAATTTATGGCAGAGTTCTTCCAAGATACTTAACTTGTACATTACTGCAATCACATTTATGGAATCAGTGCTTGGATAGCAGAAATAGAATTATCAAATGCCACTGAACACAGTCTAATGACTTGTTATGACTTGAGGCAGCACATTCCCATTTTAAATGTCAGTTTATACAAGTCTTTATTTTAAACCCACAAATCTATGCCATTAGATGGGCCTTATTAAGAACCAACACACCTGATTCGATGTGATTGCTTTGTTACTTTTCTCATTATGCAAATAAATTAGCAGGCGTCATCCCCGAAAACTGCATGTTGTTTAGAATAATGAGATTGCTTTCATTATCGGAACTTCAGAAATACCTAGCGAGAAGTGGGAAGCTACTGTTAAATGCAACGTCTAGATAAGTTCCATTGTTAAATGTTAGATGCTGTAGAATTAAATTCGCTACTTTTTTAGACCAAATGCTAATTAACATGTAAATTAGCAGTTTAGCCCTCTTTAAAACCCAGGGGACAGTTAATTTCATAGCTGATTGTCGTCCGCTGACTTTACAGCAATTTGAAGTATTACATTATACAAGGAACTACAGAATTCTGTTATCAAATTCTAGAATCTCAAGCTAGCCTTGCGTGTCAGAGGAAGAGTTCTATATTAATAATTGTGCTATCATCTTTTTTTTCTATTTTTCTCTATGGGTGCACAGTTTTGAATAATGAAATCTCTTATGTATCATGGAAGGATTAAAAAAAAATCCATTGTAGGCAAGTAGATACTGATATAAAAGAAGCATCTTAACAATGCAGGCCTATATATGTCTACTCAGAAGTAACTCCCATGGAGTTCAATGGGACTTAGTTCCAGGTAAGTGAGTGTGGAATTGCAACCTTAGGGCTATATTTGATGTACACATGCATGGGAGTAAGGTCCATTCAATCCCATGGAACTAGGGATTGTTTTCTGTTCTGCTCTATATTCCGCACGTGCAGCAATGTTTCTGCTCTGCTGCACTCTTGACCCACCTTCAACACAAACATGCACTTAGGGACCCATTTCATTTCCCTTTTTACCATACATTTGTATGGTGGTGGTGCTGTGGTTGCGACCCACCTTATATTGGGCCACAACCCAGTACTGGTTCCCAGAACACAGCCCACAAGCTGGCCACTCACTTTCTGCTAGCTGAAGTCCACTAATCTAGCCTAGTCAGGATCAGTGCACCAGTGCACATTTCCAGCACACGTTAGAGTGTGATTCATATATTTTAGCTAATTTGCTAGGAGTTAAATACCAATGGACATCATTTTAATATAAATTATAATATGCTGTAAATTTCAGATTCGTAATCCCACAGAGCTAACTCAATATTATAACCAAAATCCCTCGCCCAGTGTATAAGCACTGATTTGACTGGTTCATGTTTTGTTTGCCAATTGAAGTTTATACATTTTAGAAACTAATTTGTTTTTATTTTCCAACAATTCTTTTTCGAATTGAGAGATTTTAGGTGAAAAACCTTTCTTTTTATTCAACCTAAATACTTCATTAAGAATGATGATATTGCAGCCAATCAGTTATTAGTCCTCTTATTTCTTCATACCTCCTTCATTTTAAATCTTGATCTACCTCTCATAATAGTTCTTTATAAGTTACCCAGTTGTTTCTCATATTTATTTTTTCCACCAATATTGCTTCAAGTGGAGAGAGCCACCACTGTCTTTTGTTCTAATAAAGTTTAATATTTATCCCACAAGCAATCAACACTTTCTGGACAGACTTAGGTTCCAGACATTAAAACTAACCCTGGCCCCACTAATAATAATAATAATAATAATAATAATAATAATAATAATAATACCAGTTTCCCCCCCAGCCACTCTGGGTGGCTTCCAACAGAGATTAAAAACACATTAAACCATCAATCATTAAAAGCTTCCCTAAACAGGGCTGTCTTCAGGTATCTCTTTGACATCTGATGGTAGAACGTTCCACAGGGAGGGCACCACTGTCAGGAGTTTGTCTTACACTCGAGTAGGACCCTGGCAGACACACATACCCGACTGGCATGTTCTCTGCCTCCTGGTCGATTGTTTGGGAGCTTCAAAAGCTTTATTCAGCCCAAACATCACAGCAACCAATGCCAACAGACATCGGCACACTTAGGGATCCACAGATTCTTCGCAGCTTGTGTAACAGACCTCAGCAACTCAGCATTTTGACTAATCTACTTTATTTACATATAAACACACACGGAGCATTGCAACATGGCTCCCTCTCTCTCTAGCATCAGACAGCAAAGAGAAAATGAACAAAGGACAATAGTCCCACTTCACAGAACACAGTAACACAAAAATCCTGTCTCCGTCACTTCCCACTCTGTGGAGTCAAAACATACACTGTCATGTGATAGACAAAAATCCCCTGACTGTAATCATGGAGCAGGAATTCTAACATCTTCCCCCCAATTCATGCACTGTGTTGCAGTCATCAGTGTAACTGCAACAACCATACAGATATCATACACACAGTGTACCCCTGTATCACCTGTTCCACCCTTGGAACTACCTGCAACTGGATTGGCCTTGGGCCTTACCATCTTGCACTTCTGACTAGTCTTGGCGTCATAGCTCTTCTGACTATCAGGAAGTTTCACACTTGGCTTTGTTGGGACTTGAACTCTAGCCTCGTTCCTCTCTGAGGAATCAGTGTTGGCACACATAGCCTCTGGACGTGGTCCAGCTTCCTTCTCCAAGGAAACAGTGTCTACCCTTACAGCCTTTGGGCGTGGTTTCCCATCCCTTGAGGACAAACCCTTTACCCCTTTTAAGACTCCGGGTTCCAAGACCTGTGTCGAGCCACCAACCACAGCTAAATCTGCAACAGCTGTGTTAGCAAACTCCTGAGCATACCTGGTGGGCTTCTCACTCTTTGTAGCTACTCCTGATCTGCGCATCTGGCACATCTCCTCCACTGTATCAGTGGAACGCACCTCAGTGCACCTGCTGTTTATAACAGCAACAGACTTGGTATCTAAGTCTCCAGCAATGGGGTAGGCTAGGAAAATACCCTGATTTTCCTCCCATTCTGCACTGCACTCAACATCCTTAGTGAGTAAAATCAGCTTGGTATTAGGCCTTAGTACTCTGTAAAAGCCTCCATACCACAGGAAGAATCTATGATCCCTGCCTCATGACGTCTCAACCCACATGTCAGAACCATCCATTGGCATCCTGGCTTTTTCCGGGTTTATCTTTTCACAGTTCCCATCAGAAACCTTTTATTCTAACAGCCACTACTGAGAAGGCCCTCTGCCTGGTTCCCTTTAACTTGGCTTCTCGCAGTGAGGGAGCCGCAAGAAGGCCCTCGGCACTAGACCTCAGTGTCTGGGCAGAACGATGGGGGTGGAGGCGCTCCTTCAGGTATACTGGACCGAGGCCATTTAGGGCTTTAAAGGTCAGCACCAACACTTTGAATTGTGCTCGGAATTGTGTACTGGGAGCCAATATAGGTCTTTCAAGACCGGTGTTATGTGGTCTTAGCGGCCACTCCCAGTCGCCAGTCTGGCTGCTGCATTCTGGATTAGTTGTAGTTTCCAGGTCACCTTCAAAGGTAGCCCCATGGCTTTATGTTGCTTTTGAACCAAGGATCTGAGGTTGTGTCTCCGTTCCTGAACTCCACTCCAAGGTATTTGAATGGCTCTGCCATTCAAATATTAACACCAGCCTAACCCAGATTTTGGGATGCGGGTGGCGCTGTGGGTTAAACCACAGAGCCTAGGACCTGCCGGTCGAAAGGTCGGCGGTTCGAATCCCCGCGGTGGGGTGAGCTCCCGTCGTTCGGTCCCAGCTCCTGCCTACCTAGCAGTTCGAAAGCACCCCCAAGTGCAAGTAGATAAATAGGGACCGCTTTCTAGTGGGAAGGTAAACGGCGTTTCCGTGTGCTGCGCTAGCTCGCCAGATGCAGCTTGTCATGCTGGCCACGTGACCCGGAAGTGTCTTCGGACAGCACCGGCTCCCGGCCTCTTGAGCGAGATGAGCACGCAACCCTAGAGTCGGTCACGACTGGCCCTGATGGGCAGGGGTACCTTTACCTTTACTAACGTAGATTTGTTTTTTTCCTGTAACTTTAAATGCTTCTGAAGCAGTTGCTTGCCTTCCTCTAGTGAATGATTCTATCATCTAATTTATTTCCTCCTCTTTACAACCACTCTGTGCCCCACTGAATGTATCTACAACAGCAGCTTATGTGTTTCCCCTCTACTTTTGAGTATAGATTGCTACCATCTATCTGATTAATATGCACAATTTAGCAGCATAATTGAGTCCAATGGAGTTTAAGAATCTTGCTGATCTTTTCGCTTGTAGAAAAATGAGCAACAAATCTTCAAGGTATGCTTCTAGCCAAAAAGAAAAAGGAATCGAGCCTAACAACACACATATGTTTGTATGTTGCTTGGGGGGGGGGGGATACTGAATGCATGGTGCATATCAAGGGAGTCATAGTAGAATGACAGGATTACTTTACTTAATTCCCAGCACTAGTCAGAAACATTATCATCTTTTTTTCACCATACCTCAAATATATCCAAACAAAACAAAACCATGCAACTGGCTGTATTTATTGGACTATTCAGTAGTTACTTAGCCTGTAACCCTAAACACACTTTCCTGAGAGTAAGTTTCATCAAAGTCAGTGGGGATGACTTCTGAGTAGACACTCACAGGATTGCACAGTTAAAAGCCAGATACCAATGGGCTTTCAGATAAAAGGATAATGTCTGAAGGATCTTCTTGCTTCTGCTATTTAAAAAATACATACATTGTAGTTAAACTGCCAAAAATTAATGTCCAATGGTGGGTGAATTCCAGTGCCAGTATGTGTACTGGACATCACCTGAGCCATGAGACATTAGGAATCCTTCAGCTGAATCCTAATGAGGATACATGAAGCCACTGCCAAGTTCAATTTGCAAATTCTCAAAGCCAATCTCCCTCTTTAAAAGTTATTAGCAAACTGATCTACAAACTTGTTAAGACCGAGAACATGTACTAATTGCCAGACACTTTTGCGTAACTGGTTTTGTGGACTGATTTCAGTGAAATTAAACTGAATTAATTCCAAGTACTTTGGTCTAAGTGGTGGGTCATATTCAATTACACTTTTAATATTTTTTTTAAAAAAAATTGTTAATGTAACAAGATTCAACCCAAAAAACAGAATAAAAAGTAGAAGAAACAGATAGACAAAGCCATGTCATTTTACATCTGTAAGAAAGGGTCATTACATTAGATGCCAGTGAAGAAGTACGTGCAAAAGAACAACATTTTTATTTTGAAATGTTTATAAGCTGTTTTCCTAAGTAAGCTCAACTCTCTCAAGCTGGCTGACATAAAGCAATTTAAAATTACAACTTCAATAATCATCACTATAATTTCTAAAAAGAAAAATTAATGCAATTTAAACAAAGACCCACATTAATAACCCAGCGGTGCTAAAAAGCACACATCCAGCTCAGAATATAAAACACATTTTCAACAAAACCATTAGCTGAAAAGAACACTATAACAAGGAAATATTACACATGCATAGGCATCCAAAAACAAATTGGTCTCCAAAGCCCTTCTGAAGAACTGCAGTGTGGCAGCTTTCTGGAGGTCAGTTGGCTATGAATTCCAGGGCCATAGCAGGGAAAAGGAGAACCAGGTAACAAATCACACAACCGCTTAGACACAGGAAGGCCCCAGTGACAGCAGCACTGAACAGCTTTGTATGAGCATTTCGCAATATCTTTGTGATGTAATGTTCCTGGCTGCATAAACGGTTGTAAGCTGGGTGTGAGTGTTGGGCCTGTATGTGACCAGACCCACTTCCCTGCTCCTTGCTCACTTTGGCCACAATCTCTTTAAACTACAGTTCCAAAATGTGTTTTAATGCTGGTTAGTAGACTGACATTAAACTACAGTTCTCCATGCTTTAATGTCAGTAAAATGACATTAAAACAGAGGTCTGTGGTTTGGTTGTGCAGAACAGTAGTTGAAGGGGCAAAGCCAGTAGAAGACAATTCTATTTCAGATGCAACAGGGAACTATGGTTTAATTTAACCAGGACTGCAGTCTTGAAACCAGCATGCGAGGGGAGATGTGTATAGGCCTCATACCCGTGCAAGGAAGGCTGTTGAGACAAACATGGAGGGGGTGTATGAACAGTAACATACTATACAATTACAGACAGATACTTGTCTTTAAAAATATCCTAATATTCAATGACTATAAGGCAGCTGGCGATATTTAAGACAGGGTAATAATGTTAATCAAAAGTAATTTCTCCACAAAGATCAAATCACAGCTCACAAAACAGTGGTTAAAACAGCAGCTAATTAGTTAAAATTCTTGATTTAAATGATGTGGTATCAAAAGCATGAGTAACCAAAACAAAAAAATCAGTTGGATTTCTAAATGATAGTAAAGTTGACACTTGACAAATGTGTTTGGAGAAAGAATTTCAGAGATGGAGCAACACTACAAAGCAGCCTTGGGTGGCCAGTCAGCATCCAAAGTAGGAGCACTCAGAAAGAACCTCAGCAGAGGATCTTGAGGAGCAAGCCCAGCTTGTAAGGAAAACAATATAATTAGTTATAATAATTCACAATTAAGTGTGCTTTACTACTAGGAGTTGGGAAGGGACTAGTGTGCTCTCCACTGCTTGTAGGAATGAGGAGCCTGTGACCCTTGAGATGTTGTTAGATTCCAACTCTTGTCAGTCTCACGCAGCGTGGCCAATGGGCAAGAGAAATGTCAGTGCCATAGTGGCAGTTCCTTGCATGGGGTTGACAGCGCATGACTTGTTAAAGGAAGTGAGAGAATTTACATGTGCAAAAATCAATTTATTCCCATTCCATTTTCAATTAACATTTGCAACTTTGATTCAATCTGTTTTTTATGGACCACTGCTCTCTGCAATAGCAACATCCCTTAGAGCCTTCTTATCATACAGCTGGAATACGGTGATTTTCATGTGCACAGATAGCTTCCTATGTATCTAGTCCACTGAGGAGTTTTCCTAAGCCAGCTCCACACATTAAAAGTTGTGTTGCAGGAATTAAAACCAACAGCACAGGATTCCAGCATAGATCTGTTCTTCCTAGGAAGTTCCCTAAGATATGCAATAAGGCACTTCAATACAATAGCAGAACCTTAGTCAAACACTTGAGGACAAGGAACAGCACCACCCTGTTGGTTGACTAGAGAGGTTGCTTATATAATCATTGGGATATCTTTTGAGGGTGGAATGTAGCTAAACCTAGTCATCGCCCATGTTCAGAAGCAGTATACCTCTGTACATTAGATGCCGGGGAGAAGCAGTGAGCAAATTCTGCCTTTATGCCTTGCTTTCAGTACCTGAAGGCAACTGCTGGACCCAAAAAGGCTTGATGGACCTTTGGTCTGATCCAACAGGGCTATTCTACTGTTCTTGCCTGGTTTTTTTCTTCCATATAACTTCCCAGAATACACTTCAACAAAATGCAGACTTCTCAGAAGCATCTGGCCTTTACTTTCTGACAATGTGTCGGATCCAAACTTAGACACACTTAGAGTAGCCCCATTTAAACCAATGGGACTTAGGTTGGTCATGGCTCACTTTTCCTATTCATTTCCCTGGGTCTACTCAAAGCAAGGCCAGGTCTGAATCTGACCCATTGTTTGCATTCACTTTCCTGTATCAGCCAACGCTCCCTGCAGATAAGCTGCTGAATCCATGAGCGGAAGCAAAACAGGTGGTAATTACACACAATCCTACCTTATTGGGATCTTTGTCATTGAAGTCACCATGTTATCTTGGGGCTAGAAGCCAATTAGGCCCTTAAAATAAAGTATTCACAACACTGGCCTGAAAAGGAATGCAGAACAGCAATATATATGCAACTGTATTTATCTACTAGTCAAGTGAAACGAATAGGATGTGGTTTAATCAAAGGCTGTGAAATGTTTGTCAATCAGTGTATCAGTTTTCTATAGTTCATCCCACTGCACAAAGTTATTCCTGAGCTATCCCAGTAATACTCAAAAATTACAATGACATATTGTTTCAGAAATGAAAGAGCAACTTGAAGAGGATTCAGCTGCCCTATTTCTCCTTGTCTTTCAACATAATCTTCCATATCACTGTGGCTCCCCTAAGCCAAAGAGATACAAAGTCACTATCAGCATGTTGAATCTGTGCGGGTGCATATTTTAAGGGGATTGTAGTTCTGCTTTGGTATTTAAACTCAACCATTTCCCCTTTTAACAGTAAATAATTCAGATTTAGGGAGGTTGGCAGGGAGGTTGCGCACGTGAAGAAAGGAAAATAAGATACTGTGTAAACAAAATATAAGGTTTCGGAAAGGGAAGGGAAGGGGGGAAAGTCTGCACCCTACACACAAATTTCCAAGGAGCAATTAAAAGATTAGAAACTCATTTGAAGACCTAATTAGATCCCGGACAGCAAATTTAAAACAAAGGCATTTCCCAAAAGCACACAACTATAGTAGCAGGTATGAATGACCACCAGCAGGTACTTTTCATGTCAGCTGGTTTCTTAAAACTTCCTTGGAGACACAGTTGTGTGCCAGTTGAAAGGTGACCTGGGACCCTTTCCCAGTACAGCTCCAGCTTCTTGTTGGAGATTTTTGCTATCACCATAGATCACTGAATGAGCAGCTTTTTATCCTTTTTTTATTATTCACAGCCAAAAGCCTTGGTAGCAATTAGAAATTCCATAAAACATAGCAGAGACACAGCTGTTCAAAAAGGCCATTGGGTGTTAACCTGCACTAGAATTATTACTCTGTTGTTGTTGTTATTTAAAAAAAACATGGTGGGTTTAAATTGGTTTTTTTATTTTGAAATATTTCTGTATTTTGAGTTCTTGGACTCCTTAAGTAGAAAGTAGGATGCGATATAAATCTTTAGAAATAAAATAGGCAAAATAAAACAAGGAGTTGGTATATGAAGGTTAACACTAGCACCAGTCACCATGACTTGCATCTGAAGAAAAGTTAGCTTTAAAAAGTTCACAGAATAGATGTATCCTGTCCCTGTCCCTGCTTCTACTTCACAGCCACCTGTGACCCCCCTCAAAAGCCGCCTGGGTCAAGGCAGCAGCAGTGGCACATGAAGAGGGAGGCAGTGGCATCCCCAGCAGCAGCGGCACTGGCTTCATTGGAGTGGGACAAGGCTTAGTGAAGATGAAGGAGCTCCATGCTGACGGGGGTAGCCCTACACCAGGTGCACCAACCTGGAGTTCCCCCACCCTTAATAATGAAGGAAGCCTGTAGAGCATGAGACTCTGAATCTGAGGGTTGAGGGTTCGAGCCTTACCTTGGGTAAAAGGTATTGCAGGGGTTGGGCTAGATGACACTGGTGGTCTGCAATTCTGTGATTTCATCCCAACAATTATGTATGACACCATACATACACCTCCAGCTCGGAGGGCCTTCTGGTGGTACCATCACTGCAAGAAGGGAACCAGGCAGAGGGCCTTCTTGGCAGTGGTGCCTGCCCTGTGGAACGCCCTCCTGATGGATGTCAAGGAAATAAACAACTACCTGACTTTTAGAAGACATCTGAAGGCAGCCCTGTTTAGGGAAGCTTTTAATGTCTGGTGTTTTATCACTTTTTTATTACTATTATCGTTAATTCTGTTGGGAGCCACCCAGAGTGGCTGGGGGAACCCAGTCAGATGGGTGGGGTATGTATGTATAACACAACAACACAACACAACACAATTTATTACCACTGCCTCTCCTATGAGCCCCTACCCTGAGCAACGTGAACAGGGGATTGCTAGGGAGAGGAGAGGATGGTAAACTTTCATTCTGTGAACTTCCTTATATCATTTTAGGACCCAAGTCCTGTTTACGGTAATTTGCTCTCACCTGGCAGCTTCCAGGCCCCAGTTGTTCAGGAGCCATGAGAACAAACTAATAAGCAACAATGTGACCCTCCAGAGCAGCTCTTTGGGACACAGGTGTCTATAGACATGAGGAATGGGTGGGGAACTCTCCTTCTGTGAGCTTCTTTCTGTTAACTTATCTTAGGAGCCAAGTTGATTTGAATACAGTGGTACCTCGGGTTAAGTACTTAATTCATTCCGTAGGTCTGTTCTTAACCTGAAACTGTGCTTAACCTGAAACACCACTTTAGCTAATGGGGCCTCCCGCTGCCACTGTGCCGCCGCTGCACAATTTCTGTTCTCACCCTGAAGCAAGTTCTTAACCTGAGGTACTATTTCTGGGTTAGCAGAGTCTGTAACCTGAAGCGTATGTAACCCGAGGTACCACTGTAGTTCCTTACTCTACACTCCTTCCCTGACAGTAAAACACTGAATAACTGCCTCCACTGTTGTAACATCTTGAAAAGAATGTAGAAATGAGATACTTCTGGGAAGCTGCTGCTGAACCTGGAGACACAAGTCCTACATTAAGTTTTCTTTGGCATAACCATCATTTGCATGCATGAGGATGGTTCACTCATCCCATGAACTGGACCGAGTCCCATTTATTTTGATTAGGTGATGAGCCCTTAGATTTCTCTGGAGAGTGTCCCATTGGAGAGAGAGGGAACTTTGCCCTGGGACAGAAAATGACCAAATAGGGCCTGAATAGCAGTGGGAGACGAGTGGGTGCTACTGTGCGAAATTTACTACAAAGCTCATTGCATCTACTCACTTAAATAAATTTCATAGCAATATTATTAAATTGCGATTCCATGGAACAAATTGAAATGCATCAGTTAATTTTAAAGTTGCCTTTCTCATACGTTTAATCCTGAAAACTAATAGCCGTTCAAAGTTATTTTTAGAATGCCAGTTACCATGGTGAAAGCAAATTCTCTTACTGCTCTTTCTGCCAGTTGCTTAAATGGCTAATGCTGTATGCCTCAGACATACATTCCAATTATGCTATTTAATAATTTTATCATAGTCATTTTATGGTTGGGATTTTGAAGACATTTTACAAATCACGCGGTTGGCTCTACTATATTAATGTATGGTTTGTGTCAATTTGGAGAACTTAAAACTATTTTAAAATTGTTTTGTGTCTAATATATATCGTCTTTCTCAGGAAAATGTACATCCGCCTTTGAAATAATATGTAAAACTGGAATTGTAGGTTTGAATAATTCCCGGAAATCCTTCCAGCCCAGTGTGATGCATTTTTACTCAGATGTAAAGCAACTTTATTTAGTAGGACTTCCGATCTAGTAAGCAAGAATGCAAAGGACTCCAGCCTTCTCTTAAAACATTTGAGAACAGTCAAAACTAGCAAAGTAGTGGAAAATATGATGCAGAAGCAGGAGTACATTTGGGGGTTAGATGAGTCTTGCCAATTGGCTAGTTTCAGCCAATCAGATGCAGGCATGGCTTGTGTCACCTGGCCAACCAAATGTTGGCTCTCCAGTCTATGTAAGAGCTCCATATTATCCCATTCAAATCTGGGACATTGCACAGAAGAGGGGGAAACTTTGCTAAACTTCAATGCTTTCTGCACTTGCATTGAGACTTGAAATGGCAAGAAAATATCTCGGGCTAAAGTGTAGATGTAAGCATGCTTAAACCTATAAAAAAAACCCAATGCTCAACTCTGCAAGGTGTACATCACATGTTAAGTATGAGACAGGGGTGTGCATCAGCTCTGTGTACTTCTAGGGTGCAAATGTGCATGTCTATAGGGGTGTGGGCTTTGACAGGGACCAAGTGATGCCCTTGCCCAGCCTGCCAACTCAACCTCCCTACCAAGTCTTGTGTTTTTGCATACAAATAGCAGTTAATTCATACAATGTGATATTGCCATATGTGCCTATGCTTGCCAATCTCCTGGATGGTCTTATGGTACCCAAGTAATGCCGCAGGTTGTGCTGGTGCAGAAGTCCTTCCATCTAATCCTGTGCACCTATTTGCCAGTGCAGTAGCTGGTACAATCAGGCTGCAAATGCCTTGCAATTGTTATTCATAGGAACCAAAGAACAAAGGAGTCAAATTTTGTAAAATAAATCATACTTTGGCACATTTGACTAGGTTTAGCCAGCCAGTTAGGTACCTAATGGCATGAAAAAATGTAATTGCACACTTAAATGTATGTTAATTCCCAAGCTCTCTACCTTGCTTGAGCGCCCTTATGGATGAGCGCAATTATTTCAATACTGTTCAACAGCGCCTGTTCTTAGCAACTTTTGCGTACGTGGTTAGCCATACGAATGCTGCTATTGTATATATTTTTTGTGCCCATTCAGCTGGGCCATTTGTGGATGTTGTTTGGAGAAAGATTTGAAGATTTATTCAGCTAGTTCCATTTGGGTACATTTTGAACAATACAATTTATTTCACGGATTGCATTCAAGCAAGCACATCTGAGGTCAACTAATTCTCATGGGCAACTGTGTAGTAAAATATGGTTGGCCAAGGCATGGAATCAGCCATAAGATACCTGAAACAAACAGCATGGGATCTCCATAAATACTTGATTGGAATAGAACTATGCATATGGACAATATTGGGGGAAAACATGTCTGCCCTTTAATATGTGCATATCTTTTATTTAAGCCTTTATGGGTTGTTTCCAAATAAACCATATGCAGAGTATCCTACTTTTATAATTTAAAACCCGGGTAGGAGGGGGGTGGATAGGAATTATTTAATTGCTGTTGCTGCTTCTTTGGCGATCACTCATAACGGAATAAGATTGTTTTCCATGAACACGGTCTAACAGTGAGTCCATAAATGACTGTGGAGGCCAATTCTGTTTCAATACGTCCTTCCACAGTGGAAACATAGGTTTCTGGGTGGCAGTTGATCACAGTGAGGGTTTGCCAAATGTGCCTTCTTCTTAGCTCGTTCCTCCTTTTCACCCTGAGTTTGTACTTCTTCAAAGTCCATGACACCTTTGGTAAAGGCTGTTCTCCAGTTGGGGCGCTCACAGGCCAGTGTTTCCCAGTTATCAGTGCTTATGTTGCATATTTTTAGATTTGCCTCGAGAGCGTCTTTAAACCTCTTTTGTTGTCCACCGGTATTTTGCTTCCCATTCTTGAGTTGGAAATAGAGTACTTGCTTTCGTAGATGATAATCGGGCATCCAAACAACATGACCAGTCCTACACAGTTGATATTGAAGAATCGTTGCTTCGACACTGGTGATCTTTGCTTCTTTCAGTACACTGAAATTAGTTTGCCTGTCTTCCCAAGTGATATGTAACATTTTTCAGAGACACCGTTGATGGAATCTTTCAAGGAGCTAGAGAGAGAAGCAATGGTACCAAAAATTCATATGTTTGTTGTTGGAGCCAAATAGCTTTATGCTGTAATGGTTTAGGTTATGGGGGGACAATTCAAACCAAATATTGACTTCGTTTTCTCCCTACTTCTCCAAGATAATACAAAAGAGCTATTTCATATGCCTACGCGAGTAAAATTGATACCTATTGGCTAGTACCTATGCCATCAGTGATGACCTGGCATGCAACATTCTCACTGGGAAATAGTTTGCATCTTCTAATAAGTAATGCCTTAAGCAATGTCTTCCCAAGTTCCTTGAGCAATTGAAAACTGCAGTGCTCTGGTCCCATGTTGCCAGAGACTGCAAGGGAAATTTCAAATGCCCTTTGAAATTTCAGAGTGCATGGCACCTCTGGTACACAGTGCTTTCTGGGTTGTTGTTGTTTTTCCTGTTGCATCTGGCTGTAACAGTCATGTTTGGAGATGCAGCTCTTCTACCATAAAGTGCATTAGACAGAGATGTGAGTTTGAGTCAAGCTGATGGATAAATATACCCCCCCAACCCCTCTGCTCACTGGGGATTACTTATTACATTATAATTGCATTTTATCAGCTTTGCCTCCTGTATCTTGTCTGGTTATGTGTAGAAACACAAAAGCATCAACGTGCTATGAAGAGATGCATCATCTTTTATTCTTGTGCTTCTCTTGCACAGAGGCTGAAAGAGCTAAAACAAAGGGAATTTGCACGGAACGTGGCTTCAAAATCCTGGAAAGATGAGAAAAAACAGGAAAAAGCACTCAAGCGACTCCATCAGCTGGCTGAGCTGCGGAAGCAGTCAGAATGGTAAGCATCTGGAACTTGTATTACATTTTAATCTCATATCCACCCCCCTAGAAGTCCCAGAAGAAATCTCGATAACTTTACTCCTGCTTTATATAATGCACATAATCATCACATGCCCTGCAAGCCCTTTTTAAATTATCAGTGATACCAAAACATCCTTGCCATAAAATTGGAATCCTTGAATTAATTCCTTGGCATTTGAAGGCTGGGGTTTTTATCCTCTTTCTAATCTGATCAGAACAGACATATTTTTTTATTTAAAAAATAGTGCTGTGCTGAGTTTTCAAGAGCAAACATTTTCAGTCCAAAACCATAAGCTTTGGAGAAAATTATCCCCTCCTCAGAAAAAACACACCCTGTTTTCCCCCATGCTTTTCAGACTTGTAGTCCCTCCCAACAGCTGCTTTGGCACCATTACTGTTTAGTTGGGGAGGCAGATTTCCCTTGCTGTGTGAGCCAAACTAATCAGAGATCATCTCACTGGTGTAACGATGTCACAGCATCACAAAACCCATAAGAACTCTTGCATTGCTGTCACTGTAAATGGAATGAGAAGGAACCTGACAGACCACTACATTGTCTCCTTGTCTTACCACACAGTAATAGTAGGTTTGCTGCCCACCAGCACAGTTCAGTAAGACCAGAAGCATCATTCTGCATGCTTCTGGAATGGGATGATACATCCCCTCTTGCCCCTTCTCCTCTATGGTCACTTACACATCCTCGCAAGATTGAAAAGGTTCAGGTAATGTTGGAGGAGAAGAAGATAAGTGCATGAAACTGGCCTCCTGTTTCTCTCAGACCTGATATTTAATATTACACTAACAGAGCATTTCACCTTATTAAAACAGATCTGAGTTTAATGCTCTTAGCAATTTGTAAAAATTACTAGGAAAAGGGGGGAAATAAGCCCCAAATCTTTATTTGTTTAGTCTAGAAATCCTTGTTTTCATTTCTCTGCACATATACAAACTCTCCAAATAGTTCCTTCCAGGGAACTAAAATAGCATCCTCACAGTGAAAGAAACACAGAAATAAAGAGGATTCCAGTAGGTACTTTATACTGAATCACTCAATTACTTATACCGAGTCAGTCTGTTGGTCCATCTTGCATATGCCTGCTCTGGCAGCGACTCTCCATCACCTTTTCTTTCTCTGCCGCATGAAATCTTTCACCTGGAGATGACTGAAGCCGAGAACTTTTTCATCCCAAGCATGTGCTCTGCAGACTGCTAAACTAGTAAGTACAGGTACTGTACAGTACAGTGTACAATACGTAGTCCAAAGGCTTCTTGAACACACAGCAGGGCAAAATTACTAAGGGCACTTCACCTAACATACCAAAGCATTTCAGACTGTGGTCAGCCTGCCACAGTGTGCAGTATTTGGGCTGTGTCTAAGTAGGTTCTATTCACAGTAGAGCTATTGAAATCAATGAATCTAGGTTAGTCATGTCTATTCTAGAGCTGGGCAGTACTCCAATTTCTTGCCCTGAAACCGAAATGGTGTTCACATCACAATAGTGGTTTCAGACTTTTTGAGCTGACAATACATAGTGGCTCCACAGCTGCCATGATGTACTGGCAGCTCAGATTGCCTTCCCCTGAACAGGTGAGTTGTGTTTTTCCTCTTGGGGCAGTGGGTTGCTCCAGGAGGAAAGACGCAGCCCACCTGCTTGGGCAAAGGCAGGCAGGTGCCTTGGAGGGAACCCCATACTTCTCAGTGAAAATGACTACTTTCTGAAATCTAACATTCATTTTGTAAATCAAGTGATTTTATTATGTCATTTATTTCCAGCGTTGCTGAATGCAGACCTGCGTTTAAATCTCCCCAAATGGTTGTAGAAAAAGAGCCGATGCCGCAAGATAAACTTCTGTTAGCTCAAGAAGGCAAAGTCAAGAATACAGCTGAAGGAAAAAGCATCACCAGCAGCACTTCAGAGAAGCAGCAGGAACTTTTGCTAAGCAAGAACCAGTCTTGCATAGAGACACACCATTTCCTTAGAAGCCACATCTCTCCCGCATTCTCCTGTGGCACCAATGGCTGCAATCGGGCCGGGGTGTCTTTTTCATTCTCTAAAAAAGTCCATCTGAAGCTCGAGTCATCAGCATCCGTTTTCAGTGAGAACATGGAAGAAGCATATGACTGCATCAGATCCCCTCGGCATAAAGCAAAGCAGACTCCCGAAGAGTGCCGTGCGTGTATACATATGAGGGACGAGAGGAAAGCAAATGTGAATAAACGGTTAGGCACCGTTCAAAGTCACCCAGAAAGCTTCGCCTCCTGTAATCTGGCTCGGAAAAATCAACTGCAGAAAGAAAACAATCAGTACAAGGACAGAGAGCAAACAGAAACTCATACTTCATTTCGTAAAGACAAACTACATCTTCCAGATTTGGATTGTTCTGAGTCTCCTGGTGCAAAAGAACAAGGAGGAGAGTTGAACGAGACCCAGAAATCCTTGGAAAACGTTGTTACACCTCAATGCCAAACGAATAACATTTGTACGCAGCAAAACACTTACAAGCACAGTGATGTCCTGTTACCAGAATGTGTCTCTGAGTCCTTAGCCCAACGATCATCTGAGCAAGGACATCAATGTGAGGGAAACTACAATCCCTGTGTATTCAAGCAATCTTCTGATTGTACAGAAGCTGTCAATGCAGATGCTGAAATGCCTAGGGATAATGCACTGGTTCATGAAATTAAGCCTAAAGCATTGCCTTTTCTTCATGTACTGAGCAAAGATGGCAGGACAGCCTTACGGTGGCCCACAGAACTTCTTTTGTTTACAAAAACAGAACCCTCCATTTCCTATGGTTGTAATCCATTGTATTTTGATTTTCGGCTCTCCTTATCTCATAGAGAAAGTGGGCATCATGAAGTCGATGAAGAAAGTCCTAATGAGCACTCAACAAGAGCTATGGACATAGATGGAAATGATGCCTCAGGTCTAACTGAGAACAAGCAACTGTCCAGTGAAAAAGATAATCAGTCTTTGAAGCCAAAGAAGAAGAAAAGAGCTCTAAGCCTCATAAAGTCCCGGCCAAAATTGGATTCAGACACAGAGAATGAAATGAGTCAAAGTGCTCCAAAGTACATCTCAGATGATTTGAATGAAAACCTACCTGAAGTGCCTGCACCCCTTGATTGCTCAAAAAGGCATTACACGAGAGCAACAAGTCCCCACACAACAATGCATGTGAGATCTTTAGCACAGCAGTTGCAGAACTGTGAAAAAACTCTACAGGAGGAAGTAACTAAAAACCTTTGCATTTATCCCTTGGTGTCTAGGACAAAGAAGCAAAAATGTGCAAAATGTGATTTAATGTATGCCCAAAGACAAACCGACCTGGATTTGGTCACCTGCAGCAGTGACATAAGTGACAGCGGGAAAGATTCCATTCTCGGATACAAGTTAGATTCACCCAGGGAGTCCATGGAAAACGAAGGCAATGGGAATTTTGCTGGTTGCTGGAAATTCACTCCTTTGCAAAAGCCCTTTTCTGACAGACAGTCTAATTATTCTGACACTTCTGTTAGCAGTGCAACTAGTTACGCTAGTTGCTACTCTAGTCACAGATCAAGTGATCACAGCAGAAGTCATTTGCCTTTTTGCTGCAAAAGGAAACAAAAGCCGGTTGAAAGGCAGAAATGTAAACACAAAAAGCACAATTGCATTTCATCTTCTGATGATGCAGATGGGGGCTGCCTTTTCAACAAAACAAGTCAAAGATCTAGAAACTGTGCACACAGGCATATGGCAAAATATCAAAGACATTCGAGATATAGACATTTACTACAAAGAGATGTATCAAAGCAAAGCAGGAACAGACACCCTCTTTGTAAACACAGCAGGAGCAGGAGCTACAGCAGCTCCAAAGGTTCTTCCACCCAAGATTCAGGAAGCAGCGAAAGATCATCAAGCTGCACCAGATCAAGAGCCAGCAGTTCGGGATCCCTTGCAAAAGAATTGGTGCATGACTGGAACAAACACAAAAAGGATATGAAAAGCACCGACAGAGCTGAACCAGGAAAATCAGACTCTGCACACTCAGACTGCCAGAATGAAAGTTGTCCATCAAAACAAGTTGGAAGCTGCTCCATCAACCACTTAGGAAGGAAAGCAGTGGGGAAGAAGTCATTAACCGCCAAACTCCTTTTAGAGAGGGTGAAATCAAAGCGAAACCAGGAGCAAACTCAGAACACCGAAAGCTTTTCAAATACCTGCGAGAAAGATCTCCCCCATAGTCAACCAGGTGTTAAAGGTGCATCATCAGTGGATAGTGAAGCAATGTTACCTTTGCTTGAGAAAGCCCTTCACATTGATACGAGCAGCAGGTGGAACAATGGAACTGGCTCCGTGGAAAGCGGCACAGGCACAGAGCGAGCTGAAGCTTCAGCGATAGATAATATTATTCTGACAGCTAGCACTAACTATGGCAATAGCCTGCTTAACGACCTAGGTTATCAGGCCCTGAATATGGCACAGGACACCACAACAAAGCATCAACCGGATCTCTTAGCTGGTGAAATGCAGCCCCTACTACAAAGCTGTGACTCAGTGCCAAATGGTTTTCCTGGTGCTTTTCCTTCTCATGGATATTCTGCTGTTCCCAACCTAACAGAGACCAAAGAAGAACACCATGCAGGTGTAGACTTGAGTGGAGTGGAAGGGGATCTGAACTGCTACTCTGACAGTGCTATGCATAAATCCGGTGAAACAGAAAACAAGACTGAGCCGTACAGTAAGTGCATCCCCTCTCCTTTAACGCAGCAGCCTATAACCTTTTCCCCGGATGAGATAGACAAATATAGGTTTCTTCAGCTGCAGGCCCAGCAACATATGCAGAAACAGCTTGTGGCAAAGCATCTCAAGGTTGTGCCTGCCCCAGGACCAGCTGCCTTCTCTGCCTCCCCAGCTGTCCCTGTTCAGCAGCACTCTTCTGTTGCCACCCTCCGCCACACGCTGCTGCAGAGCTTTGCCCTGTCCACCGGAGTACATCCTCACAGCAGCCATCTTTCCCTGACTCATATACATCCATTCTCACCATCGCCTTTTGCTCCATTCTCACTCTCGCCCTTTACTCCGGCCTTCGTGCCCGCACACTCGGCGCTCCTGGCGGGACACCCATTCCATTTTGTATCAGCGACTCCCATCCACCCATCCCATCTGGCAATCCCACCGCTGCCCCATGCAGCCTTTATTCCTACCCTGTTCACGCCCCAGCTGAATGCAGCGGCATCTTCTGCTGTACATCTCAACCCCTTGATCCATCCATTATTCCAGACTCAAGAACTTCAGCATCGTTCCTGACCTTGTCGGAGCTGTTGGTTATCTGGAACGGAAATAAAGAAGGTGTCATTTTCCCTTTTAAAATTGCAAAGTCATTGTCCTATGCTCCAAAAGCAATTTAGAATGACAATTCCCATTCAGCAGCCTAATTGCATATCTTATGAGAGACATTGCGGAAATCAAGGTCTGGCTGACGCAGCACGTGATTGTTAATTTGATTTTCACATTCCTTACAATAATAGCCTTCCCAAACCTGTTGCCCTACAGATATTATCAGATTACTGCTCCCATCATCCTGACCATTGGCCACATGGGCTGGGGCTGATGGGAGTTGTAGTCCAAAACACCTGGAAGGCATCAAGTTGGCAGAGGCTGTCTACAGCTTTTGTACAGCCTTTTATGCTGCAATAGGCTTGTGGACATTTTAATCGTTTTCACAAGAAACGTTAGTTAGAAGTTCAGGCATTCTCCCACATACACTGAGGTTACATTCCAGGCCTCCATGCACATAACCGAAATCACATAAAGTGGGGAGCACCCTCTAAGAAGCCTCAAAACACCCATTTTTTCCCTGCTGTCCCATTTCCCTCTTCCCCAAAATATCTGGAGTTGAAGCTCTGGAGCCAGCTGGAGGATGTGCGGAAGCAAAGCCCGCTTTTCTTTGCTTTTCTGGAAAGGTTCACAGGCACTTCCCCCCAGGTTGAGAAGCCCTTTTCCTCCAGGCAAACGCATCTGTCAAACCCTCACATGGTACATAGGCATTCACATATAGGGGAAACCTTTTCTGTGGTAAGCTGCCCATTTTTTGTCCCTATCTGAAATGTTGTGAAACTTGGCTTCTGGTGTGGGGATTTTTTCATTGCATTGTCAGTTTCAGAAGCATTCAAACAACAACTGGAAAGGATTGTCATGATATTGGTTTGTAAGAACTCCCTCCCCCCCCTCCCCCAAACACTGGAAGATGCAGCCATTCCAAATAGCCACTAACGTACAGCAAATTGTAAGTTCTGACCTGCATCTTATTTCTTTGAAACTCAATTCCATTCAAACATTGAGATGTTTTCTAAGTAAAACAATTCATTTCAGGATGCTAATTTTAAGATATGTATTAATCAGACAGTGAGGTACTTACCCCAGTAAGTAAAATAGGAGGAAGGGGTTTATTTATGGACTTTTCCCGCTGGTGTGATCCACACAAAACTATGTCTGAGCCTGCAGCAAGACAGTTCAAAAAGAAGACATTAAAAACAGATGTGGAGGCACCCTAAGACAGAATCAACACTAAATGAGGGTTGGGTTAGCCTTTTACCTGCACCATTTCCCCTACTGAAGTTGTCTTCCAAAGTTGCTATTTTCCAGCTTAAAGGTGGGCAATTTAAATCAGGAAAATGTTGGAAGGAAGGGTTTTCCTCTCTCCCCCCCTAATGTCTAGACCCTGATCCAATTGCCCACTCCACTGGCCTTTAACATTAAGTGAAAGTGAGATATTCCGATCATGGATTTCCTGCATTGCCCCAAGCTCATCCCTTAGAAGGATTCAATATGCATTCAGCTTCCAGATCAACTTGCATTCTACAAAAGTAAAAAAACAACCAGGTTTCCCCAGCTGCATCTTCCACCAATTACAAGATGGAATTCCAATTCAATCTCACCTAGGGTTAGTTTTAAAAATTAACTTTGTACAGGAGAGGGACAAAAGTGATCAGGCGAGACCAACCAATCAGATGTAACTGTTTCCCTGTTATGAAAGCCTCTCTGTAAAACACTGAACATGTCTGTTTGTTATGCAGTTTTGCAAAAAAAAAAAAAGCAAGCATACAAATAAATAAATATGCCACTTGATTCATTTTTCAAAGTGTTTAGTTTATATGGAAACTAAATAATACTCTGGCTAGTATAACCTGTAAACTAGTTATTTTGTTTTGTATTCTCTGTAAAAAAAAAGTGTTTTATATTATACAGTAGATAAGTGAATTGCACTATTGAACATGCAATGCAGCTTTTTTTTTTCTTCCTTTCATTATTCAAGTTGTTCCTGGGAATGTAGTTTCATGCAATAATTTTTTTCAATAAAAATGCTTAATGACATAAGCAGCGTCAGTCATGCATTTTTAAATATCATACCAAAAGACAGCAGCAAAGTAAGATGCAGATGAGACAAACATACTCTGTATTTCAATCTACAGAACTGAAATGGGTTTAATTTAGACAAGAAGCTGTAATGCTGAATTATTTTAGGCTATTTCTTTATGAAATTTTTTAAAGCATGTGTTACTAGAGTTGATTCAATGGCTCTATAAATAAATATTACTTTTTTATTTAAAAAATCATCACTGATGTGTTTTTTACAACCATTTTAATGGCTTTATTAAATAGTTTATGTATTCATTTAATATTAAATTTAACTGAGAACACACAAGGTTTTTTCCTTCAACATTTGAACTAAAGCAGATGTAATCATTATATGTCACAAGCCAGTTCTACCAACAATGCTTCTTGTGTGCTTTTATATATTATATCCTTCTTGCATGAAAGAAATACTAAATTATCCTACCACAAATTCCTGTGGAAAACTTACTTCCGTATTAATTATCAGAAAAGCATCAGAGAGGACTACCAACTGCTTGAATGCATTCCCTCCAACCTTCCTCAGATGGCAATACAGACATTTCTCACTCCTGTCCCAAAGTCACCCTCCTCGACACCCCATTCCCCCCAAAAAAGCAGAGCATTTCCTTTGAGAAAGGCAAGTGTCACCCCCACTACACCAACAAGGCACACCTGAGAAAACCCCTTAATCCTGTTTTAATTTCATGTTATTCTTTGGTGCATTTACAAAAAGAAAGCCCACACCAATTAACAAATTATAGAAAGGGCCAAGATTAGACACAGACACACAAAGCAGTTTTAAAAAACATCAAGACTCCTTGTCCTCTGCTTTGCTACCCCCCTTTTTTGCCTGCTCCTCAGAGCCAGTGCATCACGTGGGGCAAACCTTGGCGGGAGCGGCCTCTCCCTCTCCTTGCCACTGTGAGCTGCCCAAGGGAGGAGGCCGGCAGCAGTGGCCATGGAGGGGCAATGGGATGCGCCATCGCTGCTCAGAACAAGCGCTGGCTCATCCTCCTCTCTGAGCTCAGAGGCAGCAGCACCGGCAGGGGAAAAAGAGGTCAAATCAGAAGCTGGGATGGCTTTCGTAATTCTGGGACTGTCCCTGGAAAACGGGGACACTTGGATGGTACGCTTGAAAGTTTAGGAGACCCAATCCTGCAAAGACCTTTGTGCTAGCTCTCTTTGGCACCTGATTGCTCACAATAAGTTTAGTTTTAAAGCACGATGGGGGAACTTCAGGCCTGGTAGCAGGATGTGGCCTTCCAGACCTTTCTATCTGAGCCTTGGAACTCTCCATAGGCCATATTCCCTCTGCAGCCACAGCCTTCACTGGCCTTGCTACACATCCACCTTGAGTGCTTTTGCAAAACCTTTCCAGACCAGAGGCTGTGTCTTCCATCATCACTTTATCCTCAACCACTGCTAGTTTCTTTAGGTCCTAAACAATCCAATAGTGGCTGAGGATAAGGTTGCTTAGTGCAGGGGTGGGTGGGGATGGAGTAATAGTACAGTGATACCTCTGGTTACGAACTTAATTCATCCCAGAGGTCCGTTCTTAACCTGAAACTGTTCTTAACCTAAGGTACGACTTTAGCTAATGGGGCCTCCTGCTGTCTCCATGCCGCCAGCATGCAATTTCTGTTCTCATCCTGAGGTAAAGTTCTTAACCCGAGGTACTACTTCCGGGTTAGCGGAGTCTGTAACCCAAAGTGTTTGTAACCTGAGGTACCACTGTAATTTAACACCTCTGGGACTTAAAACTACTTTTAGCTGCTTATGAACAAACACTGGGATTGCGTCTGTCTTGCACACCCTACCACCTGACACCACAACGATACTATGACTAAGATGTAAAAGCCTCAGATCAGAGATCAAGATGCAGTGTCTGGCAGTCCTTCAGTTTATCTGTGCCTCCATTTCTGTGTGCACATCTAAAACTAGATGGGGGACTTCAAAACGACCTTGACAGATTAGAGAACTGGGCCAAAACAAACAAGATGAATTTTAACATCTTGTGAGGAACGGCTAAGGGAATCAGCTCAGGCTGCATTTTCACATCCAAGAAAACGGGTTATGCAAGTGAGATGGTACTTGAGGAGTCTGAGCTTAAAGCCAGGCTATATTATTCATGAAAGTCTGTCCATTTTGTAAGTCACCCCACAACACAAATCAGCAGCAGCATATGTGGCAATGCAGAACTGCCCTCCTGAACCCGCTGGGGGGGGCATTAAACAAAGAGGAGAAGTTCACTTCACATTTAAAGGCAAACCTATCCTTTTTGTACTTTCTAAAAAAGTATGAGAACCTAAACTCCACTGTCCTTTTGATATATATTGGGATAAGCTATCCATTAAAATGCAGGGGGAAATGTGACAATAATGTACAATAATGCATTGTTTCAGGGGAAATTGTTTTGCAAAACTGGGTATACTAGGCAGGATTGCAGAGGTGTACATTAAGAAACATTTGCAATAGAGAGCTGATGGATTGTCATGAGGACTTTAAAAAATGCAAACTGATACAGGAGTGTGGATAAATGAATTTAAGATTTGAAAAGAGAGAAACTGAAATTAGCAGATTTGGTGGCAGTGACTGGCTACGATACCCGCACTGGCGGGAGTTCCATGGCACCACCTGTGCAACTGTCTGGTCCTGACCTGGTGCCCCAACCTGCCCCATCTCCATCTAGGTAAGCCACAGTGATACTACCTTCACAAGGGCAGTTCTGCACTGCTACTGAACATGACAGGATTTAGTATGGCGCTAAAGAAGCTTATCAGGGTTTTTTTTAAAGGGCCTTGGCCATCAAGATCACTGTTGCCTTCATCTGCAAGATAAGCCCATCCATCTTTCCCTGTATCATTCCACATACCCGGTCCATGATGTGAAACCATAATAGAGAACACAGTTTAAGGTAGCTGCAGAGGAAATGCCTCAGCCTAGTGCCAGATGCCTCAGCTTAGTGAGAGAATCTCCATATTGCAAGAGAATAAAATCTCAAAACCACCACCAGAAAAATGATTGCAAGTCAGTATTCCAGGATAACTCATTAGGACTTACTTCTGCACAGAAGTATATAGGATAGGGGGTCGTTTTATTTTCATGGCAACTTCATTCTATTTCTAACAACATAAAATCCAGCTTGCAACTGGAAATATAAGCAACTTGGTTTTCTTTCTATTTTGTCTATAATTTTGTTGTTTGAGGTTGCTTTTTGTCTTATCAATTTGCCCTTTCCACTATCCTCAATAGGGGAAATGGCTGTGATATAATTCTTAATACACTCTAATGCACTCTAATGTTAGCATCAAACTATTATTTCAGAGCTCTTTTTTTAAAAAAACCCACCTTGTCCTGTTTTAAATGTCCTTTTAGCCTATTTCCTTTTCTTTCAACACCCATACTAGTAAGAGAAAACAATGACTATAAACAGAACCAGGCTTTTCAAAGTACTTTCCCTACCTGTTCAGTCACTAACAAGTTGGATCATCAAGCATTCTGCTCTTTCCTTTCCATGTTGCTCATTTGGATTTAAAAGGAGGATAAACATACTCATTTGGTACTTGCAAGGGGGTCATTTCCCAAAGTTAAGAGTTTTAGAGACACAATGCACATTAAGGTCAATAGGACTTGCATGATTAGATAGACCATGTCTATAAACTACAAATCTTTGCACATAGTCCAGGAGGTTTTTAATCTAGCATTCTTGCCATAAAGTGTTGAGGTACGAAGAGGGGGAGTAGCCTAGCTGAGAAAGTGCTAGATGTGAGCATGGGAGATGAAGGCTCAAATTCCCACATCTCTTAACTACAAAGCAATTGTGATATACATAACAGGAAGGCCCTTTACAAGTTAAACATTCTATGTTTGTATTACGTAGGGCAGAATGAATATGGCCTCCACTTTCACGTTTCCATCTATTTTCAGGGAGCTGTACTGAAATCCAAACCAGGGAGTACGACTTCACTGGTGCTCCTCCTGGCAATTCAGGCTGATGGTCATCATTTTAGGGTTGCTTAACTACAGTTAATTTACAATGAAAGCATTAGCTTCTAATCTTTTCCTTGAAGTCTTGCTAGACAGAAGGAACATAGTAAGTTGCTTTGTATCAATTCAGACCAATGAACTGTCCAACTCATTGGCAGCAGCTCTGCAGTATCAGAAAAGGAAGTCCTTTCTCAGTCCTATCTGAGCCTGCTGGGGATTGAACCTGGGACTGCCTGTGTACAAGACAAATACTCTACCCCTGAACTACAGCCCTTCCCTGTGAAATGACAGAGGAACAGGGAGTGTGCATGTCTAAGGTTTCCTGTGGCTCACTCCTGTCATGATGAACCATGGTTTACTGTGATGGCTGAAATGGCCCTAAGTATTGACAGTGGGAGAAGACATCAAAGGAAGAGGATGAAAGTGATGAAAGGAAGAAAAACCAAAGCTGGATGCTTCGTGATAAAGTCTAAGGGGTTAACTGAAAAATCCATTTTTAACTCTAGCCTATGAATGAAGCCTTCTCTGCAAAACAGTTGAAAGACATTTCTCCGCCAAGAATCCTTCTAAATTAGCAGTTTGAGAGACAGCTTCATTGTCAAGGTTTCTCAGCATTTATGTCAGCTAAACCATGCTGTACTTTAATAGATATACAAATCCTCTCGTGCCAAGAGGTCATCAAAATGCTACTTGAGGGTGCTACTGGAATATTATTATAGTTTGTTCCTGCAAAAGCTCAGAAATCATACAAATAGTGCCCATAGCACTTCTCATAGTTTCATATCAACTGTCTCTAAATCGCCAACCATTACAAATACTGTCAGGTTTAATGGATGGGTGTCTTGGGAGAAGAATGACATACATTTGCCGTCTTAGAGACAAGTCTCCTTTAAAGGTTTTCATTCTGAGCTTGCACGCACCAGAGAGGTCTTGCCTTGATGGGCTCTCCCTTGTATTTGCTTCAGTGGAGAAGAGACCAGCTCCCTCATTGATTCTTCCACTTGAAAAAAAAAAAAAAGGCAGATGGAATGGATGGACACTTGAGGATTTGAATCTCTGAACAATGACTCTTTGAAACACAGATTGGTGGAACAGGAAACTTACTGAAGCAAAGAAAAAAGGTTCAGGTGGACTAATGCTAGAAGCCTTGAGCCCTTAGCAGTTCAGGCTGACTCATCTCATGCTGTTTTCCTTAAATATTGAATAGAACTCTATCTGTAGTTCCTATTTCTGCCTATCTGTACTGCCTTGTCACTCTCTTACGCCATGTCCTCTTTCTGTTTCTTAACCTCATCCCTTTTTCTTCTTCTTTCTTTCTTACTTTCTTTTGCATCCACCCTCCTGAATGCTATCACACATCTGTTCTAGTGTTCTCGAAAGTCCATTGGTAAACAGATTGTCCTCCCAAAATAAAACCAGATGCTCCTTTGTCTTAAATTATCTAGCCTTTCAGCATCCCTATAACTCATTCAGGCTTTGCCAGATGTCTCCTAGGAAAATGTCATTGGAGCTATATATGAATATCAGAAGCTACTTTATGCCATGGTCCACCCAGCTCAGCATTTCTACACCTGCCTTCTCCTGTCTTGTTTGGATTACAGCTCCTATCAGTTCCCCAGCCAGCAAGGTCAGTGGTCGGGGATGATGGCAGTCCAAAATATCTGGAGGTCATCAGGCTGGGGAAGTCTGCTTTACAATGTCTGGCAGTCAGTTTTCTGGGTTCTGTGTAGCACTATCTGGATTTGCACTTCATGCATGTGCTGAACCAATGAGCTATGCCCCTTCCCCTAAGTAGCTCCATATCCACACCTCCTTACCCCAAGATAAAAAAAAAACCCCCACAGCACCCTTTTGGCTATATATTTATGGAAGAAAAAAAATGAAGCTAAAGCCTGGAGACATCACAACAATAGGGACATGTTTGATTATATTGGGTGGAAATGTGCTTCGGCGCAATTTGAGAAATATACCACTTCTTTTGGGGGTTATACAGATAGATTCAAACTGTTCAACCAACTAGGTCAGTACTGCCTTCACTGACAGCTTCACAGAATTGTGAAGCTGGAAGGGATCCCAAGGGCCATCTAGTCGAACCCCCTGCAGTGCAAGAGTCATGACTCTTTCCCAGCACTAACCTGGAGAGGCAAGGGAATTGTTTATTTTTAGACTATATATATCTCATCTAAGTGGTGCACAAAAAACTGAAACAACGGACAACTTAAAGAATAATAAACATTACAAAATGCACAAATATACAAGTGTTACTTTAAGAGAAATTGCTAACACACGTAGAGCAATATCACTGCCTTCTCCTTCTGATACACCTCCCCTCTTGGTCTCTTGGCTCTCACCTGGGACTTTGTGCACCCATGCTGCCTCTCACTCACCCAGGGCCTCATAAATCTCATAAATCTCATAACCAAGAAGGATGCTGGATGCTGGCATTGCCTTGGTCTCTTAACTCTCCACTTACTTTTGATGGGCAGGCACCAAAGCAGATGGAGCTATCCACGTTTAAGATACCCTCAGGCTACCCACATTTCAGCAGTGCCTTGTGCAAGGCCAGAATGCACACACCCCTCTCCAATGCTGAGATTGCTTGCAGCTCCACCCCTGGAAGTTCACTCCTATGCCCCTCCACTCACCATTCCTTCTCTCCTCCTTCAGCTGCTTTGTCCCCAGGACCTTTGGGATGCATTGCATGCGAGCTGAACGCTAACTAAACTACAGCTTCTCCCCTATGTGTAAAAAGACACAGTTGGGTATGAAATTCTGCCGCACCCTCTTATTGTGACATTGTTGTGCCATCTGGGTTCTCGTGTGAAGAACACATGTAAGAAATCAGCTGTAAACCTGCTGTCTCTCAGTAAGAAATTTGTCGACTAAGGCTTAGAAACAGACTTGATATTTGGAAATGTAGTGCATGAAACCTGATACCGATGAGTAAGCAAACTGCATATAAACATTGCCAGGAAAGGAGATGCAATGCAAATGAGAAATGTCTGCAGCATTATAATCCGTTTATCCTTTAATGCAGAGATGACTTGAACCTGTGACATTCCAGATATTCTTGGACTACAACTCCCATCAGCCCTTGTCACTGGCTATGCTGCCTGGGGCTGGGGGGTCCCACAACATCAGGAGGCCCCTCCCTGCTTTGCTTGGGAATAAATCTACATCTCAAGAAGAGAAGTGTGGCCATTAATCAGTGTTTCTGTACTTGTTACATTCTTATTACCACAGTTTTGTTGGTGTTATTATTGAAGCTTGCTTACCATTAGCCAGGTTTCAAGCAGGACTAAAATTCTTGCCATGGGCTTACTCTCAAAGTTCTCCAGAAGAACATACTATCCCTTTGATATTCATTTTTTAAAAAAAAAAAAAAAAAACCTGTCTAGTACATTTCAAAGACAGCTTCAGTAAGGTAAGTGAAACCTAGATAACTAAAGGCTATGGCTAAACACCATTCAAGTCACAGCATTTTAAAACCACAGCATTTGAAATCGAACACTACATTATTATTTTTACATATGTCTCCCTCACCTCTCTCCATATGAATTGACCCAGACTTTGAGATCATCCTCTGAGGCCCTTTTTCATGTACCTCTTCCACAAGAGGCCCGGAGGGTGGCAACATGAGAACAGGCCTTTTCTGCAGTGGCCCCCTGTTTGTGGAATGCTCTTCCCAGGGAGCTTCATCTGACACTTTCATTATAGGCCTTTAGGCACCAAGTAAAAACATTCCTCTTCAACCAGGCCTTTGGCTGAGTAATGTCCTGTATGAGTCCTAAATGAGTCTGTGGGAGGTGGTGGTGGGGAGGGGGTGCTATTGGTTTGGTTTGTTCTTGTGTTTGTTTTTATTATGTATTTTGTGCTTATATATTGTATTTTTATGTTGTCAACTGCCCTGAGGTCTACAGATGAAGGGCAGTATACACATTAAATAAACAAATAAAATGCTGTATACCCTGTCATCTATACATGATAGTTTTTTGGGTTTTTTAAAGAAGTCGATAGTACTGTGCATCTAAGTAGTTTCACTCAGCAGTTGAGTGGTGAAATAGAGGTGTTTGAGTCTGCACTTCATAGTATAAATTCTCCCTTCTGCTAATAAAATAAAATAAAATAAACCCACCAGGTTCCTTTAAGTGAAATCTCTAGCTCTGAAACATATAACTAAATGTACTAGATTTAAAAGGAAGGGAAGAGAATGGGTTGAATATATATTAAAAACTATGTCCCAGCAGTGAGGCATAATGGACTGTGGAATAATTTCCCTGGGGAGAATTTGGAGGTGGGGTGGGAGACAGAGATGCACTCAAGAATCTAGTGCAGACTGGAGAATACTTAGTTTTATAGTCCCTAGCTAGGGGAAGAGTAATAAAGAGGCAGGGGAGTTTTGCCTTGGGCAGCCCAGGCCTATGCTCATACATTAGCAGTTGTTCCTGCAGAATTGATCTCCTATATTAGACAAGTAGACCGTCCAACTCTGCCCTACTTCACTTTTTAAAAGCCAGAAAAATCCTTTTATTTCTCTCTTTTTATGGTGCAACATTCCATCACTGCTGGAGCAGGAAGGATTGCTGAGATAGTCCTTAGGATGCTAAAGACAGCTGGTTATTCCATATCCCTCTCCAGCCCACAAAGTGTCAATGGAATTTAGTCCCAGTTCTGTTCCCCAAGCAATGGAAAAATTATCCACATATTAGAATTTCAGGTAGCTCCTCTTTACACTGTTACGCCTTCAATATTAGTTATTTCTCACTTCAGTTAAAGGCTTCAGGTGTCTCCATGCATGCGGTTTCATTTGTGGGCATAATGTGGCATGGTATTGGCCGTAAGGGTGGATTAACTATGAAGACACGGCAGCATTTTCTTCTCACTGCATCATAGGTTATGAAGTCCTAATGCAGCATAATAAGCAAAAACCATTAGTGCTCATCCAGCAACCCTATTAAAAAGAAAGATAGTGTGTTGTTGTTTTTCTAAGTCAAGAAACGGAATACAAAATAATTGTTGTGTTTGAAAAACCTCTGATGTTTGAGGGTGTGGGTGTGCTGCCATAGCAGCATCTAAGCGACTGGTCAGCAACAGGTTAGCACAAAGTTAATGCAAAGCATTGCAGCCTCTCTGTGCTATGTGGGCAGGAGCCACCGATTCCCCATGCATAATTTACAGCTGGCTGCACGGATTCTACCAAATCTGGAGTCTTTGAAAAGTTAATGAGGACATTCTAGGCTAGGCTACGTTGGGGATCTCCAAAGTTCTGAGCCGAGCTGCTGACTGCATTTCCTTTCCTCCGAATGCCATCAAAGTGGTGCGTCTCTAAATTAGTCAATACACAAGAGAGGAAGCCAAAAGGAAAACAAGGACGGTTTGTGCCTTTATGCAATGCTCAGGTACAGTTAGAGACAGGTCTCCTTTCAGGATGTGAACACACTGCCTGAGCAAAAATTAACTACATTTTTTAAAAACCATACCCGCAGAAGCATATAATGTGAATCTGGCTGCTTTGTGCTATGGGACCAGAACTTTTGCTTGTGGTCATAGACCACCCTTCAGCAAATGGTTCCAGGGTGGATTACAAAATCCAAAATCTATAAATGCAACTTAATAATATGGTTCTTGGTGGATCAACCAGATATAGATACAAGTGGGCCACTTAGAGCATATCTATGGGCCTTGATAGTTGAAGTGGGTAGACTTGATCCTCCCCTAAAAACCACAACTGGTAGACATCCTTCTTCCTTAGGCTGGTTAAAAATTAAGCATCCAGAGACTACATTTCAAATGTAAAGTATGGACACAACCCATGGTCTTTGACATGCACACCCAAAAATGTAAAGCGGAAATGTAACAAAGTTTGGGGTGGGAGGGGGACAAAGAATCATACAGAAACAGGTCAGGCCACAATCCTGTCCTATCCTTATCTGGACATAGACTTCACTGAACTCAGTGGGAATTGCTTCTGATGGGACCTGGAGAGAAATGGATGGTCCCTAGAGAATTGGTGTTACCTACTACTCCTAATGAGAGTATACTAGTTCACAATTTCAGAAACAATGTATGAACCAACCAACACACAGCCATCTTTTGAAAATTGCCACATCTCCAAATTTTGAAATGCAGTTCTCCAGCCAAGCAATGTGTACAAAAATGCATATACTGGAATAAAGTGTGCATATAAATGCATATAAATGGGACGCAGGTGGAGCTGTGGGTTAAACCACAGAGCCTTGGACTTGCTGATCAGAAGGTCGGTGGTTTAAATCCCCATGACGGGGTGAGCTCCCGTTACTTGGTCCCTGCTCCTGCCAACCTAGCAGTTCGAAAGCACGTCAAAGTGCAAGTAGATAAATAGGTACTGCTCCGGCGGGAAGGTAAACGGCGTTTCCATGCGCTGCTCTGGTTCACCAGAAGCGGCTTAGTCATGCTGGCCACATGACCCGGAAGCTGTACGCTGGCTCCCTCGGCCAATAAAGCGAGATGAGCACCACAACCCCAGAGTCAGACACAACTGGAGGTCAGGGGTCCTTTTACCTTTACCTTATAAATGCAGAGGTTAGTGAAAATAACATACAAACCTGCATCACACTAGGGAAGATTGTTTTGCAAATATGTGTATATTAAGGGGAAATGTTACCATTAAAATACTGGTGAATTCCCATGATTAAAAATAATAATAATCTGCAAACTAATGTGGAAATGTGAAGAAGTGAATTTAAGATAGGAAAAATAAAAAACCAATAGAAACTGGAATCAACAGATTTAAGCATCCCTAGTGCAGCTGTGCAATGTTCAAACTGGCCCCATGGACATCAGTAATGTTCCTTCCTTCTCTCCCCTGTTGCCTGTCTCCTTCCTCTACTCACAGTCCTCCTCAAGGCTCTGAAATTAATTTTTAAATCTTAACCTTCATTCCGATTACAAATGGCCTTACCGAAGCACAGGTATTAATAATGACGTGAGCGCAGAGAGGGCATATTTCATTTTCTCCTGCAAACCTTGCAAAAGCAGCAGCAAACAATTGTTGGCTTTTGTAGATATTGCTTGCCATCCAGAAAGCATTTCCTGAAATCAAAAGCTGGCATGGCATCAAGGGCGAAAATAATCTTCCCTTAATCAATACAGTGTGACAAGCTAACTTCAGTGGCGGCAACAATCCCCCAAGCCTGTCCTCCAAACAAACAGCAGCTTCTCTCTAGGGTTTTCCACCGTATATACCGGTAATTGCTTCTCCCAGAACAGAAACCTCTAGAGATGGTTCGTTTTATCTATTGTATACACAGCTAAATAGGCTTATGTCACTTTTCTCTACAGAGCGATAAAGCTATGTTTAAATTCATTTAGACTAATGCCATAGCAGGCAGATATGTTGCAGCAATCATACTTTTAAATAAAGGCAAGGCTCACTAAAGGCTTGTGACAGCTCTCTGCAGCTAATCCCAATTATAGCAACATTTCCCTTACTTCTGGTGTGTGACAATTCCATAGGGAACATGTAGGTTGTATGGATTGGGATTAAAAGAAATCAAGACTGTCAAAACCACTCACAGTAACTTGGTTAGGTTTTGCCCTTTACCAAATCAGGCATCAATTTTTCAATGACTCCCACATGTGCGATTCTCAGTTTTGGAAAGCTAATTTTTGCCGGGCCGCCTCATGGCATTATGTTATGTCGCCAGGACTGATGTGATTGGTCAACACCTGACACCCTGAAAAATCAGTGCCTGTTCAAGTACAGCAGGTATAAGGACCCAATGGCCTTCAGATGCTGTTGGACTACAACACCCATCATCTCTGACCATTGGCTATGGTGGCTGGCAATGGTGGGAGTTGGGAGTTGGAGTGTGACAACATCTGGAGAGCCACAGGTTCCCTGTCCATAGCATAGATCAGTGTTTCCCAAACTTGGATTTTTGGACTACAACTCCCATCATCCCAGCTAGAAAGGCTAGTGGTCAGGGATGATAGGAATTGTAGTCCAAAAGCAGCTGGAGACCCAAGTTTGGGAAACACTGGCATATACAATACTGAGTTTAAAGGACCAATAGTCTGACTTGATGTAAGGCAGCTTCCATGCCAAGCCCTGAGCTGAAGTGATGCTGAAACGATGCAGGTCTGAACCTCATCAGCATCCTTATGAAAAACTATCTGGGACTCCCAGGTATGTCACCTTGATTTTCATGGTGGGAGAAAGGTGGGATATAAACTGAAACAAAAAACACAGTCCATTTGAAATGGTAGGATGATCACTGAAGCACACAAATGAAGCAAATGGTTCAAAGACATTTTTGATAGCAGTTTATCTTCATGGCAACTTGGATTTCCAGTACCATTACTGTAAATTAATTGTCCTGAACAAGGGAGCAGATCCATTTGCCAGGCTGGCATTCAAAGGTGCTCCTTGTCCCTGACAGGGCCCACCATCACTTGACACTTGCACTAGGCTCACCAGGTTAAGCAGCTGGGTTGACAAAGCAACTTTATAATTTCCCACAATGCCCCGAGTGATGCTACATTGTTGGCCATTATGGCCAATTAAAATGGCAGCTTACCCACCCAGCCTTTGAAGTGCTGTGTTGCCTCCACCACCAAGTAAACCTGAGGGCTCCTCATCACTGTCTCAAATTATAATAGGGGCAATTGGGCTGTTGATTATGGATTCTAAGAAAAGCCATTAAGAACAGCAGGCTAAATGCAACAGGACTACTACTAGCAGGGGTATGCTGTGTTTGTCACATGCAGAATTGTTTCCCTTCCATTGCAGTTCATCTTCTACCATCTTTCACTGTTTGGGGTGGCAAAATTATGCAAACTACATAACTAATTGCATAAAATACATCAGTTCTGCTGTCATTATGCTATTCCAGCCCCCCCCCCCATTTCAGTGCAAAAGAAATGCAATGCAAAAGTTGGGACCAAACATAAATCAGTTAAATATTGTTTGCAGACTGAAAGCAAAAACAACAGTGAATACCCATCCCATTCACTGGATTGATTTCCACTCTTGCCACAGAATGAATAAGCAAACATCAGCGATTTCTGCTCCCATTGGAGTTCTCCTATCCACAAGCGCAACCACACAGATCCAACCTCAGTGCCACACAGCCCTCTCTGCTTGGTATGTGGGAGGGACTCTACTGCTGGGAGGCCATTGTTGTCCCACCTGATGAGCCTCTCTTGGGCAGTGGGAGAGGAGAAGAAGGGTGGGGAGACAAGGCGGTGGAGTCCTCTATCA
Organism: Podarcis cretensis; assembly: GCF_951804945.1. Lineage (NCBI taxonomy): Eukaryota > Metazoa > Chordata > Lepidosauria > Squamata > Lacertidae > Podarcis > Podarcis cretensis. The sequence continues at coordinate 26,779,775 of NC_137181.1, forward strand.
TGGCTAATAGCCATGGAACAATCTCTACTCAGTGCCTTTGTCCAATCTCATTTTAAAGCCATCAATGCTCATGGCCACCATCGCATCCTGGGGCTGTGAATTCCACAAATGAATTATACAAGTCCTTCTTCAGTGCAAGGTGTGGAGGAGATCAATAATTAATACTGTGCTCTGGAGATTGCTCTGTCATATAAAGTTAATATATTTATGGAATCCATTGTAAATAGTCACTAGCATAGCTGGCTGTGGCATCTAGGAATTGCTTCCAGGTTGTTCCAGGCAAAGAAGCTTTAAAAGCTGGCAATTTTAGGAACTCAGATGATTCCCATAGGGGAGTCACTAGATGGGATAATTAGTTTTGTGTGTGTGTGTGAGTGTGTGTGTGAACAGTTTAGATTGTGTCCTTAGTCTACCTTGGATGGAAGGCTTGTCATTGTTTACAGAAAGCACGCACAAGCACACACACACCCCTTTCTAAAAAGCTACTCCCCAGTGTCAACAGACCACACAACAATCACACAGGAATTCTGCAACAAATCCAGATTCCAACTCTATTCCTTTATCTGCTTGGGAAATGCTATTGCAGGACCAGTAAAGTGATGGAAGCCAAGCATCAAGGGGGGGGGGGGGTTTGCAACCACTCGTCTTATTTTCATTTTCATTTTTACCCGCCTTTCATCAGAAGGTCCCAGAATGGGTTACAGCAATAATAACTTAGTTGGTCTCTAAGGTGCTACTGGAGGCACGCGGGTGGCACTGTGGTCTAAACCACAGAGCCTAGGGCTTGCCGATCAGAAGGTTGGTGGTTTGAACCCCCGTGATGGGTTGAGCTCCCGTTGCTCGGTCCCAGCTTCTGCCAACCTAGCAGTTCGAAAGCACATCAAAGTGCAAGTAGATAAATAGGTACCGCTCTGGCGGGAAGGTAAACGGCATTTTCATGCGCTGCTCTGGTTCACCAGAAGCAGCTTAGTCATGCTGGCCACATGACCCGGAAGCTGTACGCCGGCTCCCTCGGCCAATAAAGCGAGATTGGCACCGCAACCCCAGAGTCGTTCACAACTGGACTTCACTGTCAGGGGTCCTTTACCCTTTTTAAGGTGGTACTGGACATTTATTTATTTATTTATTTATTTATTTATTTATTTATTTAGACTGTGTCAGATCAACACAGCTACCTACCTGAATCTAGAATAATTTAAAATAGTTTAAAACAAGGCATTATCATCTATCAAGAGTACCTCCCTGCATTCTGTATAGAACCAACACGCCATTCTCTAAACATAAGAGTAAATAGACACAAACCAGGTATCAGAAAGGGCAATATTCAGAAACTAGTAGGTGAACATTTCAACCCGAGACTAACTGATCTTAAAACAGCCATTAAATATATATATATATATATATTTAACTTTTTCCACAAAAAGCACAAACAACAAAGTAGGTACAAAATCACCAGAGTGACATACAAAACTTCTTAATCATTTGAAACGCAACTCCTGACAGAACTATGATATTGAAAATATTTTGCTTGGGTTCTGTCATTCGATAAAAGGCATCAAGATACAATGGATTCAGAAGTGGATTCTGGGTGCTCACAATAAACAAATGGGTAAATAAAATTAATGGGATTGTGTAGGGATGTATAAATCTTTTAATTTCAGTTTCCCATTTTTTCCAATCTTAAATTCAAGTTACCACATTTCCATATCAGTTGGCAAATTTCTGTTAAAACATCCTCAAGAAAATCCATCATCATTTCAGGGCAGTTTCTCCTAATATACACATTTTGCCAACAATCTTCCCTAATATGCACATTTTGTCAACAAATTTCCCCGATATAGAATACATTTTTGTATACTGTTTTTACTAATATATTCATTTTTATGCACACTTTCCCATAATTCACACTTTTTTGCTCAGAAAACTGCATTGATATTAAAAGAAAAGAAAAGAAAAATCCTGCATATTTTGAAGAAAACTACATTTTAGTTTACATATTGTTCCAGGAAGCACAGAACAGGTAGGCTTCCCATAGGCATTGTGTTGGCCACTGTGAGAAAGGCCCTAGGTGGGCTTCTGGTCTGAACCAGCAGGGATTCTTCTTATGTTCTCAGGTTTGTGTTAAAATGTGAACAAACTGAATTTCTCTTTCCTTCCTGGCTATGTGGCAATGAACGTGTGTGTGCCAATGTGGAGAGATACCCTGGAAGCAACAAATATCCAAAGCATCTTGATTGTGACAGGAATGTATTGCCTGACAGACGACAGAAAAAGGAATTAACCAGCAGAACTCTGCTGGGAGTTGAGGCAATCGAATTCCCTCAGGTTGAAAGATATATAGAGATGTTGTAACAGGAAATCAGGCAGTTTAGAAAAATCCATTTTGGAGAAATAATGTTTGCTTCTTCAGAAGCTCTCTCTAGGGTTATGAAGGACAAGGTCTAAACACTAAGAAAGGATGGATCTTCCTCGCCGGCCTTTACAACTTCAAAAGGGGACTGAATACTTTCCTGAGGGAAAGTTGGTCAGCTCTTTACAGAAACATCAAGGAGGAGACAACAGCTAAGAATTTCAACCATATTTGCCATGATAACGTAAAGCTGGACTGTATAGCCATGCCTACTACAATATCCAGTCCACAGGGAGTTCCTTTATTTTCCTTCAGACTTTTGTATATGCTAAGGAGGACTCTCCTGTGTGGGTGTCTGGGGGCCCTGCTCCTTCCTGCCACTCACCATCTGGCCCGGGGCGGGGCCTGAAGCCCCATAAGGACTGCTGGACTCTGCTGCCCAGGAGGACTCTCCTGTGTGGGTGTCTGGGGGCCCTGCTCCTTCCTGCCACTCACCATCTGGCCCGGGGCGGGGCCTGAAGCCCCATAAGGACTGCTGTGCTCTGCTGCCCAGGAGGACTCTCCTGCGTGGGTGTCGGAGGGCCCTGCTCCTTCCTGCCACTCACCATCTGGCCTAGGGCGGGGCCTGACAGGCCTCACAGGGACGATTGCTGTCACTGCTGCTGCGGCCCAGGGGGATCCGGAGGGGTGCAGAGTTCTTTTTAAAATGTTTTAAAATTTTCCTTTTCTTTTTTATTTCATTATTATTATTATTATTATTATTATTATTATTATTATTATTGTCAATATTATTGTTGTATATGCAGGGATGGGGTGGGGGTGGGATGGATGTTTAGTTGGGAATTTGTTTGATTTTGATGGATTTGTAATTTTTACAGCTTTTTATTTGTATTGTTTTTTGGGGTTTGTTTTTTGTTTTGTTTTCATTGTTTTAAGGCCTTATTTTGTTCTTAAGGGGAGGGGTCAGGGCTACCGGGGAGTGGGTCCCAGCCAACAAAATGGCTGCAGCATGTTCCACAGGGGGGGATGCGTTGGGACAACCGATCTCAGTGATCTCGGGTAGGAGGAGGAGTTACGCTAAGACCAGACCATGTCATTACAGAGGAGGCAGGTTTAGTCGTTGTCTGAGGACTATCCCTGCCTCCAGGTCTGGTCCTGACCAGATGGATACTAGAATCAGCAAGGGATACCCACATGACCTGAAGGTGCTGCTGTGCAATGCCAGGTCAATGATTCATAAGACCACTGCCATCCATGACCTGATCATGGATGGAGGATTTGACCTGGCATGTGTAACAGAGACTTGGTTGAATGAAGCAGATGGGCCTGTTCTTGCCGCTGCTTGTCCACCAGGTTTCTCTTACGCACAGCAACCCAGGCCTTGTGGGCGGGGAGAGGGGGTTGCAGTGATTTTTAGGAAGTCATTAGTTTGCACCAGGCGTCCTATTGGGAAGACCCAGTTCTCTGAGTGCATGTTCTGGAAGTTGGGCAATAGGGGCAGTACAGGATTCCTTTTGGTGTACCGACCTCCCCGCTGCACCAAGGATTCCCTGCCCGAGCTGCTTCAGGTCGTGGCGGATGTTCTCCTGGAGACGCCTAGTTTGGTTGTCCTAGGGGATTTTAATATCCATGCCGACACGACCTTACAAGGGGCCGCTCGGGACTTCGTGGAAAGCATGGCCTCCATGGGGCTGTCCCTGAATAAGTTTGGCCCAACCCATAGCCGCGGACATGCCTTGGACCTGGTGTTTACCTCTACGGATGTTGGTGACCTGACACTAACTAAAAGTGAAACAAAAGAAGTGCCATGGTCAGATCACTTCCTGGTGCAACTGGACTTCTCCGCGACCCTTCCCCTCTGCAGGGAGGTGGGACCGATTCAGATGGTCCGCCCCCGCCACTTAATGGATCCAAATGGTTTCCAGAGAGTGGTAGAGGATGCTTTATCCCATGTTGATGGCCTTTCAGCTGATTCCCTGGTGGCCCGCTGGAATGTGGAGTTAACCAGGGCTATTGACTGTTTGGCTCCGAAGCACCCTCTCCGATTGCATGGAGCCCGGAGAGCCCCGTGGTTTTCCACGGATTTGAGGGCAATGAAACAATCGTTGAGACGGCTAGAGCGCCGGTGGCGGATAACTCATTCTGAAGCTGACCGGACACAGGTTAGAGCTCAATGTCGAGCCTACCAAGTGGCGGTAGCGACGGCGAAGAAGACTTTCTTCACCGCCTCTATTGCATCTGCAGAAAACAGCAGCAGGAGATTTTTTCAGGTGGTCTGCAATTTAGTGGAACCACCTGCTACATCGGGGCCCAGTACGGGCCACATGATCTCCTGCAATGATTTTGCAAAGTTTTTTGCAGATAAAGTCGCTCAGATTCGGGAAGAGGTAGACGCCACCGTGGGAGCAGGGCCGGGGCGGGAGAGTGCTAGAGTCCTGTCTAGTCAAATTGCATGGGATCAATTCCAATCTGTTACCTCCGAGGATGTGGACAGGCTGCTTGGACAAGTGAAACCAACCACCTGTCTGGAGGCAGCCCTGTTTAGGGATGCTTTTAATGTTTGATGTATCATAGTATTTTAATATTCTTTTGGAAGCCGCCCAGAGTGGCTGGGGAGGCCCAGCCAGATGGGCGGGGTATAAATAATAAATTATTATTATTATTATTATTATTATTATTATGGGAAAGTGCAAGCAGTGGCATCCCATAAATATATTTATTGGGGCTGGTGATATTTAACTTAGGGCGAAGACAAACAGATATTGTAAGGGTCCCCGGACAGGGTCAGAAGGCACAAGATCTGTTGGGGACCCAAATAACTGAGTTGGCTTGGAACCCAAATATCTATAAGGGTACACTTCTTCCCATATCCCTTTGCCCATGTTTAAAGATATTCTGTAGAGGCCCATCACCAGGTGCATTCTTTATCAGAGGTACAGTAGCCCACAAAGAAGGAAAAGAATTTCTTAGAGGTGCCCTCGTCTATGGATTAGATTCGTCAAACAGACTCACCAGCCTCCTGCAGTCTTTCTGGGACAAGACAATTCACCCAGGTGCTTTAATTATTTGTAAATTTTTAATTGTTTTAATGTTGCTGTCTATGGTTTTATGACTATACTTGTCTTGTGGTACAATTTACAGTATACCACCCTGAAATCCTAAATAGACTGGTGGGATATATTCTTGTCAGGACTCAGGAGTTGTTGCTGCCTCCCATGTCATTCCTCTCCCTGCCAGCTCAAATGAAGACACAGGTGAGGCAGAGGGGATGGGATGGGATGGCAGCAGCAGCAGCAGCTGTGTATCATTACCCAGATTACCCAGGGAGGAGGGAGAGAGAGAGAAAAAAAAAGAGAGAGAACATGAGAATATATGAAGGAAACCACTACAACACAAACTGTCTGTGGTTCTAGATAGGCCAATCTACACGAAGGAAAATAGGATAGCTTGCAGATTCAATGATGAGAAGGGTACCTAAGTCCAACAAGTGAAGTTCCCACCTGGTGGTCTCTGACGACGAGACTATCTACAGCTCTGAGGAATAGGGGCTTGGGGAGCACTAACACTAAGCAGCTTTGGATCTGGTCAGTTCTTGGATGAGAGGCCATCTTGGCTTCTTCAGGTTTCTAATTGTGGTGAAAGCAGTTTGAATACATCTCTGCCCAAGCATGAAGATTTCCAGAATATTATCTTCTGTTCCCCCATAATCAATTGCCGATCAATGAATGTGGTCATGGGACCCTCCAAACAACCTTTTTATTCACGATGCTGTTAGGGCTATCTTAGAATCATAGAATCAGAGTTGGAAGGGATCCCAAGGGCCATCTAGTCAAACCCCCTGCAATGCACTTTCAATATCATTTGCACCTGCAAAGGTTTGGGGGCGGTCATACTGCTTCAATCTGTGCCTATCCTGTAGCTTCCTGCTGAAATCCTATAACTTTTAATGCCCCAAATTATCTGAGGATTTTATTTATTTATTGCTCTGCTTTTCTTGTGCTAAAAGCCCCTCTAGATAGCAATAATGTGGTAGCATCAGGAAATTATTGCAGAAATATTAAAAAAACAAAACAACATGAGTACACTATTGTTTATCAAGAACATGTTGCAGAATATACACCCACAATACTATTAATGTGCGCGCACACACACACGAACGAGATTTCTTGGATGCCAAGCTCCAAGTTTGGTGCAAGTACTCTTTGGTGAGAGAACTCCAGCAGATTTAAAAGCACAAAACATGCAGCAAAATATAGGCTGTCAGGCCTTTAAAATATGCCCTTCCAAGTCAGTTTCAAAATGTCTCCTTAAAAAGTTCCTTTCCAAAGCTTCTGTTCCCCCAGCATAGGAAAATACCTCATGCTTGTTAAGTTAAAAATTGGCTTACTTACAAACTCTTCGAAAGTCTGGTCCATGTGCTTTTCCACACATCAGTAAAAAATGTTGCACAGGCAGCAAAACGTAGCTTAGTTACAAAATGGTAAAAGTTCCTAGATTACTGATACAGGAAACAAAGAGTGGCTGGTGAGAGCCATGCAAATGACCTGGAACAACCAGCTCAAACCTCTTTACATGCTCAGCTTCTCATGTACACAGGGGAGGAGGAGACAATAGGCTTGATTACCTACTTCCTCCCAAGATAAGGGAAGTGACATAGCTAAGTCTGGCAGGACATCTTACTCTATAGTATTAACCCTTTCATGCATTAATTAGACTTAAGGAAATCTAAGTGAGTCTGGTTATCTGACAAATACAACACCAATCTGGAGTGGCCCTATCTGGAGCGAAACACATGTCTGCCCCTGGTATATATGATAAGATGAAAACTGCTTACAAACTGTAGGAACAGTGAATTCCACTGTGACGCTGCAAACTGCTTTTTCTTGTTCTGCCAAATGGCTGTTCAGTATGAAAAATGGCTCACTGTCAGCAGAGAGCCTTCTTCTTCCTCCTGAGATCAGCATTCTTCATTGTTTTATTGAGATAAACTGACAGGACATGCAGACCTGGAACTTTATTTTTGCACATACTAAATTGCAAATCAAGGTGCTGTCAAGGGGGACTGGCAACAAAACAATGAACTGGAATCGGACCAGCTCAATCAAATTTGCATTGAGCAGCCCCGACAAAAGCACCACTGATTTAATATCTTTCAGGTGAGTTGGCACGTAATGAGTTGTTATTTTTTAAAGCCAAACAAACCGTTCACACGTTCTGGCTACTATTTGTCATCTTTATCACAAGATTTGTAGCCATTACCATCTCCATGTTTATGTAGCATTCGGCTCAGCCCTAGGAATTCTGCACCCTAGTCCTTGCTGCAGGGTGAAGTCACTGTGCCAATGACCTTCCAGCAAAGCTGTCAACATACCCAGAGAACTAAATCTTGTCCAAAGAATAGATCAAATATGGACTACTAGTGGAATGGCTCCAAAGATAAAAAAGTGGAAATCTGCCCAAAGACATGCTCCGACCACAACGCAGTAAAGATGGAAATGAAATTAACAACAGCTGGTTCCTTCAGATGGAGAATGAATGACACCCTATTCAGAGATGTGGAGATTTACAAAAAGGCCCAAAAAACTTTGAGGGACTATTTTGAGATAAATCTGAGGACAGATGTTGAGAAAAGAGTGATTTGGGACGCAAGCAAGGCCGTGATGCGAGGCTTCCTAATACAACAGAATTCTTTAAAGAGGAAGAAACAAAATGAGAAGAAAGATAAGATTCTGGAAAAAATAAAAGAAGTAGAAAATTAATTGAGGTTTAAACCAAAGTCTCATGAGATTTTGAGAGAAATTAAGTTTTATCAGATGCAGTATATGGAATTGATGAACCAGGAGATAGAATGGAAAATTAAGCAAATGAGACAGAGGACATTCGAATCAGCGGACAAATGTGGGAAACTTCTAGCATGGCAATTGAAGAAGAGACAGAAATTGAACACAGTCACAAACTTGGAAGTGGATGGAAAGAACATTTTTAAACCAAATGAGATCAGCAACTGTTTTCAGAGCTATTTCAGAAGATTATATGCACAGGGGCCGGAAAACGAAGGAGATATAGAAGATTTTCTTAAGAAATATGGATTACAAAAAAATTCGCAACAAAGTATGTTGGTTTTAAATGAGAAAATAACAGATCAAGAAATAGAGGATGCCATTCAAAATATGCAACTAGGGAAATCTCCAGGACCAGATGGACTAACCTCCAGATACTATAAAGCATTGAAGGAATGGTTAATACAGCTGCTTAAAGAGGTTTGTAATGAAATATTAGAGGGGAAAAAGGCACCTGAATCGTGGAAAGAAGCTTTTATTACACTTATACCAAAGACTGAAACTGAAAAAAATCAGATCAAGAACTACCGCCCTATATCATTACTTAATGTGGATTATAAAATATTTGCTGACATATTAGCAAAAAGACTGAAGAGGGTGTTGGTGGAGGAGATTCACAAGGACCAGGCAGGCTTTCTCCCAGGAAGACATTTATCAGACAATGTAAGGAATATAATTGACATTATGGAACTGTTGACTGTAAATATTAATACAAAGGCAGTTTTAATTTTTGTGGACGCGGAGAAAGCCTTTGATAATATTTCTTGGAACTTCATGAAGAAGAATCTCCATGGGATGGGGGTAGGCCAAAGGTTTGAAAATGGTATAGGTGCAATATATTCTGAACAAAAGGCAAAGTTAATTGTAAATAATGTGGTTACTGATGAACTTTCTATAGAAAAAGGGACACGGCAGGGGTGCCCAATATCCCCATTACTTTTTATATCAGTCCTGGAGGTTTTGTTGAATATGATCAGGGGGGACCAGCTGGTAAAAGGAGTACAGGTTGGAGCCAAACATTACAAATTGAAGGCATTTGCAGATGATCTAGTATTGACTTTACAAGAGCCAGACACTAGTACAAAAAGAGTTTTAGAGTTAATTCAAGTTTTTGGTCAGGTGGCAGGATTTAAGTTGAACAAACAAAAAACTAAAGTTTTGGGAAAAAATCTAACAAATGTTGAAAGAGAGAGTTTTCAAAATGAAACTGGGTTAACGGTGGCAAAGAAAGTAAAATATTTGGGGATTAACATGACATCTAAAAATGTGAATTTATTTAAAGACAATTATGACAAATGTTGGACAGAGGTAAAGAAAGATCTAGAAATATGGTCGAACTTGAAGCTTTCCTTGTTAGGCCGAATTGCAGTGATCAAAATTAATGTATTGCCTAGAATGTTATTTTTGTTTCAGACATTACAAATTGTGGATAAACTAGACTGTTTCAAGAAGTGGCAGAAAGATACATCTAAATTTGTCTGGCAGGGCAAAAAGCCCAGAATAAAATTTAAGATACTTACTGATGCAAAAGAAAGAGGGGGGTTTGCCCTGCCGGACTTAAGACTGTACTATGAATCGGCAGCTTTCTGCTGGTTGAAAGATTGGCTACTTCTTGAGAATGTAGACATTCTGGACTTGGAAGGATTCGACAATAGGTTTGGTTGGCATGCATATATATGGTATGACAAGGTTAAAGTTCACAAGGGTTTCAAAAACCATATTGTTAGGAAAGCATTATACAATGTTTGGATTCGATATAAGGATTTGTTGGAAAATAAAACTCCTAGGTGGTTATCACCAATGGAGGCTAAGGAGGTGAAGAAACTTAATATGGAATCTAAATGGCCAAAATATTTTGAAATCTTAGAACAAGAAAGTGGCAAATTCAAATTACAGAGCTTTGAGAAAATAAAGTCCAAGGTACGAGACTGGCTCCATTATTACCAAATAATGGAGACTTTTAAACAAGACAGGAAAATTGGCTTCCAGGTGGAGAAATCGAAATTAGAAACAGAATTGTTAGAACCCAACACTAAGAATTTATCAAGAATGTATAACCTGTTGCTGAGGTGGAATACAATAGATGAGACAGTCAAGTCAGCTATGATTAAATGGGCACAGGATATAGGTCATGACATTATGTTTGCTGACTGGGAACAGTTATGGACCACCGGTATCAAATTTACGGCATGTAATGCCCTAAGAGAAAATATTATGAAAATGATTTACAGGTGGTACATGACCCCAGTCAAGCTTGCGAAGATTTATCATCTGCCCAATAATAAATGTTGGAAATGTAATGAGACTGAAGGCACCTTCTTTCACCTTTGGTGGACCTGCCCAAAGATTAAAGCCTTTTGGGAAATGATTTATAATGAAATTAAGAAGGTACTTAAATGTACTTTCCATAAGAAACCAGAGGCATTTCTCTTGGGCATGGTCGGCCAATTGGTGTCAAGGAAGGACAAGACTTTTTTTATGTACGCCACTACAGCAGCAAGGATTCTTCTAGCAAAGTATTGGAAGACACAAGAACTACCCACACTGGAAGAATGGCAGACGAAAGTGATCGACTTTATGGGACTGGCAGAAATGACTGGCAGAATCCCTGACCAAGAGAAAGAGACGGTGGAGGAAGACTGGAAGAAGTATAAAGTATATCTTAAGGACTGTTACAAAATTGAGGAGTGCTAAAATGTCAAGGGGAAGGAAGACGCAGAATTACAGCTGAAATTGTTTGATGATTTAAGGTGAAATTGAGAAAGATAATAAGTTTAAATTTAATTGGCAAAAAGGGTTGCTGAAAAACTGTAAAATAAGGATGCAAAAAGGGTGAGGTATGGGGAAGTCCGAGAAAGGAGGTTTATGAAAATGAGGTTAAGAAACTACATTTGTATGTTTGTTTGTATTTGTTGATGTTTGCATGTTGTTATTGACTTGTTTTAAAATTGGAAAACTAACAAAAATTTATAAAAAAAAAAAAACAGAGAACTAAATCTTGTCCAAAGCATTAAAGCAGGGGTAGAGAACCTCAGTCCAGGGGCCAAATGCTACTCCCAGGCCTCTCTGTCTGACCTTTGGGACTCTCTGCAGTCATGCCTCTTCTCTCCAGGACATACCCAACTGACCCTGATTTGCACCCACTTTAAGTGCTTTACTTGGTTGGAATGTGGCCTTAAACTGTGATAATTTGCTTAGATACAGGACAGGTGTGTGCAAAGGTGTGTAGAAACTAGAAACACGGAAGAAATTCAATTTACAGCTGAATCGACCAAATTTGCATGTAAGAACTGAATTGACAGCCATTCTTTGAAATTCTCCAAATTTTGCAATGCAGATCTACAACCAAACATTTCTTAAAAATGCCTGTATTAGGTGAAAGTGAACATAAAAACAATCTTTGTGAAAATAACATACAAAAATGCATTATATAAGGAGAAACTCTTTGCAAAAATTTGCTATTAGGAGAAATTTTCACTAAAACATTGAAAGGTTTTCAGGAGGATTTTTCCCCAATTGCAAATTGCTGTGCAAATGTGGGGAGAACTGAATTTAAGATTGGAACAATGGGAAGCTGGGATAATGGAGATTGATAGATGTGTTCATCCCTGATGGAAACTAGCCTACAGCACAAGGGTAGAATTCGCATTTGTTCCTCTGCCCACTTTTGCCTCTAACCCCATGCACCCCTGGCATGTAAGCTGCCCAGAAGAGATTGCAGCCCTCAGGCTGAAAAAGGGTTCAGCACCCCTGCAATATAGCAAGGCAGGAAGAGTATTTCTGGTTGCTAACATGCCCAACCATTCTTGGGAAAGTATATTTATTCCAGTTAATTCTCCAAGAGGCGGGTACAGCTTAAACAAGAAGTCTCATTAATGATAACTTTCATTATGCAATGCAGCAAAGAACAATAAGGTAAGTGTTGGCTGTTTTCAAAACCAATGTCATTTTGGGCTACATGAGATAAAAGAAACTTCCCTTTAAAAGCTCCCCCCTCTGCAGTCAAAACAACAGGGTAACTGGAATTATGCATTCAGAAATACCAGCCACATCCAGGCTCCTTTGAAGGCTTCGTTCTTTAGTCTTAGAACAGCAGAAAATTATCAGTGTTCAAGAGAAGTGTTTTTATTATAGGATGTCCAAATGATCAAGTGTTCTAAATCTAAATTGGTGAGGAGCTGGAAGATGATTTACTCATTTTGGTCACCACATGCTTTGAATAGCTTCATGTTGTGGCTATTATGGTCAGGCAGCAATCCTGTGCCCGCATACCTGGGAGTAAGCCCCACTGAACACAGTGGGACTTCCGAGCCAACTTTACAGCTGTTTGTAAAAGCTACATTTGAATGAGGATCGAAACACTAAGCTCTGTTGTCCCCATCAACCCAAGGACCCTGGGTTCCTATGCCCACCATCCTACCTGAGATGAAGGACAAATTTGAAGAAGGGAGTCACATCTTACTCATCTGATTAAGAACCCCAGATTTTGCAAGGTTCGAAATGATAGCATATGGTGATTGATATGGATCAGCAGAAATCTGAACTGTGCATTGAAATGCCTTGGAGGAACATGCTTATTCTTGGAAGCAATCACACTGAAACCTTTAGTATGGAAAATAAGAAAGCTACATTTCTTATGGGAAATACATGTCTGATAGTTAAGTCCCAGCTCTATCTAAGATGGAGGTGCACAGGGCCACGTTTGGTTCTTGATCTCAGATGTTGGACAATGTGATGTTTGTGGTCTACTTTGTCGTTTCTATGTGCTGTAAACTGCCTTGAGTACAGTACAGTAGCAAAAGGGGTCTACAAATTTAAAGTAAAAATGAAATTTGCATTGTAAGTTGTCCAGACCAGCTTCTTGTGCAATTGGGACCAGAGGCAGTTTTAGGGTAGCATGACCAGTGCAGCCGCATTGGGAGCTGCAATGCAGGGGGTGGCACAACAATGCTACAGAGCAGAGCGTGAGAGGTGGGGGGCGCCGAATATTAGCAGGCTGCTGCTAATACACAAGGTGCTGCTGAAATTTGAAAGCCCAAAGTCCACCACTGTTAAGATGATATTCTCTGCACCTATGCAAATGTCCGACAGGAAAGTACAGTGGTACCTCGGGTTACAGACGCTTTAGGTTACAGACTCCGCTAACCCAGAAATACGGTAGTACCTCAGGTTAAGAACTTTGCTTAAGGATGAGAACAGAAATTGCACGGCGGCAGCGGGAGGCCCCATTAGCTAAAGTGGTACCTCAGGTTAAGAACAGTTTCAGGTTAAGAACGGACCTCCAGAAGGAATTAAGTTCTTAACCCGAGGTACCACTGTACATACAAAAAGATTAATTCACTTGCATGCCAGGACATTTCCTGTGCATGCCAGGAGGAGTGTATACAACAACGATGGAATAAGAGAGCATGTTAGACGATTTGTGTGGAATACAAATATCTGAATAAAAATGATCTTGCCCATGCCACCAACCCTACTGCTCAATTAACAGGCAACCATTTTCCCCAAACAATGCTTGCAAATTGAATTGCAATGAACACAATAGACAGACCATTTGTTGAGATTTAGCTGGATATCTGCAAATAAGTGATTGCATCTCAGGTTGAAATCCCAGCAGCTGATCCATTGCCTGAGCCTAGAATACATGGCAGGTGCACAAATGTCTTCGGGGATAGAAGCTGTCTCTAGCCATGGTATCTGATGAAGCCACCCAAGGTATCAGAGCACATAAGTGCTAAGAAAGCTTTTTTGGGCGGCATTCAACAGTTCCAGCTAAACAACAGGGGCTGGATTAAACTGGCTTCCAAGGCTACCAAAGGAATGTTTAATATGAGAAGCACTATTTTTTCCCTTTCCTTTTATCTCTTGTAAGGAAAGAATAACAACCTGGATTTAAGACACTGTGGTTTCTCTTGTTGAGGGAGCAGGCTGGAAGTGGAAGGAAATATAGAGGTGTTGTGGCTTCACAGATCTGCTGGAAATTTCTGATTTTACATTGAGCATAAGCTCATTAAGTTGCCATCCTCTGACCTTCAGAACACAGTGGGATTTACTTCACAATAAACATGCATAGGATTCCTTTTAGGAAAGCCCAGGCTCAAATCTCATACTGATAAGATACTAGGTATCTTACGTGTTAAGTATAATTGTTTGTTTAATACTGAAATGGAAAATAACGATGAGTTGGACTGTGTATTGCTGAACATTTAACATGGAACATTCCATCGAAGTTAAGAAGAACTCTCTGGGTACCTGATGAGTGCTGTCTGAATGAAGTCGCAGTCTGCCCAGTAGAAAGCAGCTTCCGAAACATGCTATGCATGTTCTGCCACTCACAACAAGCAACCTTTTGGACATTTCTTCTGAGGACTTCATATGGGAGATCATTAAGCACATCACAAAGAGACAGAAAATAAACCTGAAGAACACTGTGAATTTAAAACAAATTCCTTTTGCAGACTCTGAATGACCATTATTCACATGTGACAGCTGTGAAATCTCTGAATGTGTAATGATCAAAAAACTTGTCAATTAAACCTTTCAACTTACTTTTTATACACACACACACACACAAGAGGGGGACACTGCAGAATACTAATAATTTTCACAATGATGCTCTTGCATAGACAGGTGTTCAAAAGCACGGAAAGATGCAAATATCTCTTTCAAAATGCCACTGTTGAATGACAGAACCTGATCGCCGACCTCAAAGGAAGAGCAAAACAAAGAAACTGGATTGTCTCCTCTAAAAGTATCCTTGTGTGACATTATTTAATCAACAAAACAATTATAAGTTACTAGTCTTTGTAAATATCTTCATATATTGTCCCTAAATTGCAAAAATGATGTTTCTGATTGCCGCTGACAGCTCTGAAAGGCCCAAGAATATCTATCTTCCTCAAGAATCAGTGGATTTTCCAACAGCATCGACAGAAATTGTTCACAGTAGAATTTATTTTCCCCCCAAGAATCTGTCATTCAAATGCATCAGGGTATTGTAAAGAATAAGTCCACTAGACAGGGTCTGCTATGGTAGGTGCCATAAATCCAAGAGGTAAGTGAAAGCAGGACATGAATCAGTCTCAGGAAGTTTCTGCCACTGGATTGAAAGTTACAACTAATATTTTATTCTGGCATTAATGCTAACAAGGGAGTAAACTTCTGAGGTTTTCACTGTGAAGTTGCTCAATTGCTCATGTCATTTCAAGTACCTTATTAGTCAAGTGTTTCTTAAGAGGGGACTACTGCAGTATTAAAATGGACCTGTGGATTATACTCATTTTAATAGTTCTAATTGTATGAAAATTGGCAAGTTTTATGCACAGGGCCATTTCAGAGTATGTATTTAAATAAGATTCTGTAATTTTCATATCTCAACAGCATTGCATCAGCCTACATCAAACAGCTTCAAATGTAAACCTCTGGCTCACTCCAGAGAAATTTAGGCCAAATCCACTCCATACATTTAAGGATCCTGGGATAAGGGTCTGAATTGTTAGACCTCTCCCCTATTCCCCTCATAGAGCTACAATTGCCGCAGTGGCTTAATAAACAATCTCTCTTCCCAGGGAACTCTGAGAAGCATAGCTCTATGTAGGAAACATGCATCTCCTAACAACTCTCAGCTCATTTAAGAAACTATCGTTCTTAGGAGGATGCTATGAGTATTAAACTGGCTTAAGAGTGCTTTAAATGTATGGGGGTCAAGTGACCTTAGCCATGATTAAATCCCATTTAAATAAATGGAATGTTACTGTCAACATGATTAACTTAAGCCCCATTGATTTCAAATGGACTTAAATTTGATCTGGACTGAGTTCTGCATTCAATATCACAGCAGGGCAGACTGCAGACATTTTGCTGCTGGAAGCAAAGGACAAGATGGTGACCCACAATTCCAGGCACAGAACTGTAACAATGGCAGCAGGGATGCCAACTTGAATAAAATATTTAGGGACCTAAGTAAGCCCTGTCTTGCATAAATGATCACATGGTGCAACACACACACACACACACACACACACACACACACACCATTTGAATGGCAATGCCCATCAACTTGGATGGGGGCTCACATATTTTATTGGCGCCTATGAAAGCCAGGATCACCTATTATACCTGGCTAGTTTGGGGAATATAGGGGCACACCTTCTGCTACCCGAGGAGGCTGTCTAGTAGGACCTGGTTAAGTACAGGGGAAATTATGCTCTTCTGGGAGAACATAGTGAATATGCTGTGGTGGGGAACCTTTTTCAGCCTAAGAACAGCATTCTCTTCAATGCAACATTTTGGGGGGCACATGCAAGTGATGGGTGGAGCCAGAGGAAAAAGTAGACAGAGCAATGGATGTACATTTTACCTTTGTACAGTGGACTAATTTAAACACGTTTAAGCAAGAGGTATCACCAGAGTTCAAAGACTCATCCCAGCCAAGCCAAAACACTTGCAGGGGTGATGCAGGGCCAGTGAGGAGTGTGGCTGGGGAGAATTCTAAGGCTAGAAGTACTGTATTCAATCTCCAGGCCTAAGGGGCCCACATGCCACAATTTTCTCCTGTATATCAGGAACTGGTAATGCACATCTAGTGTATTCATAGAACATAATGGGGAGAATCAACATTCACCAGATCCATCACTTGAATTGGAAAATATACATACTCAAAGATTATAATGAAATTAGAATAACCATTTCCACTATCATACAGTACATTAATTATATTCACATGTACAAAAAAATGGTATTAGAAGGAAAAAGAAGCCAATATAGTTTGAGCAAGTATCCACAGAATCATCGTAAGTCACTATGACAGCCAGAGTTATTGCACTGTGTGACTATTGTAAGCTATTTCTTAGTAATCAAACAGCTCAAGAAACAATAGATAAGGCTGGCTTGTAGACTCTTCATAACCAGCTATTCAATGGAACACAATTGCAGAGTCACTTAACAGTGAGATCTTATACATGTCTGTTCAGAAGGAAATCCCACTGAGCTCAGTTGGGCTTACTGCCAGGTAAATAGGTATACAATTACAGCCTTGGGCATATCTAAGCATATAACAAATAATAATTTATGTGTGCATGTTTTCATGAATTATGAAACAATATAATTTCTGTTTGCAGTATGTAATCACATTTGCAGGTGAAAGAGACCTTTGATCTCTCAGATGCTACCACACTACAACTCCCATCAGTCCTAGTAAGCATGGCGATGACCAGGGATGGTGGGAGTTGTAGTTCATCATCATCTGAAGGGCCAAAGATTATGCACAGCTGTCTTATTGTTTCTGTTGCTAAGCAGCAGCAATTGCACCGAAACAAGAATCTTAGTGCTAGTTTGCATACAAACCATAGTCCTATTTTATTCTTGCTATTGCCCACCTTTTAGGATTTATATAAGCATCTTCTTCTTAAGCTAAAAAATAACACAGATGTTATTTGTACCCCTTTGGCATTTTTTCCCCTAGGGGATGGGTGTGGGTGTGGGTGTGTGGGTGTAAGTACTGCTGCAAACCTTGGTGTTTCCCCAAGTCTGCTTCTATTTATTTATTGTGCATAGATGGTGCCATTTTGACTACATAAGGATCAACACTCAACATGGTATTAGTATGTAGGACATGAGAACCGTTCTCAAGGGCCTTCTTTCCATCCGTCAGTGACAAAACTCTGGGGAAGAGAACTTTAGAGTGGAAAGGTAGCCCTGACAGTTAGCTGCCCCCATAGCCTCATCCCTCCTATTTCTCTTTCAGAAAATGAACATGTTAGACAAAGCTCAATCCACCAGAAATACAAATGAATCTTCAGTGCCCTCCCCTAAATATATATATTTCTGTTGCTGCCACTACTTTAATAAATATCTAAGAAGATCCTGACAAACTAGATGTGTCAGTAATTGCTAACATGTGCATAATTGCACTCATCTGCATTGACACTCCTCTTGGAGGGTAATTAAAAATGTCTGTGTCAGGTTTTGCAACACATACAGTTTTGTGGTGTTGGTTTTTTTAGCCGGCGGGATCACTGACACACATTTCTGGCAATTTGACTGACAATTCCCCTTGAAGTTGCTTCTTGAGTCAATAGCATGATTATGCAGCTCAAAATAAGCTACAGTATAGAACAGTTCCTTAGACAATCATATTGTAGGTTCTCATTAAGATGAGTATTGGGTTCCATTTTCATCTCCCTGCATCACTTGAGCGAGACTTTCATCCCAGCATATCTTTCAAGCTGAGGCATCTTTGTCCTACTTTCACAATG
Organism: Podarcis cretensis; assembly: GCF_951804945.1. Taxonomy (NCBI): domain Eukaryota; kingdom Metazoa; phylum Chordata; class Lepidosauria; order Squamata; family Lacertidae; genus Podarcis; species Podarcis cretensis. Next base: position 26,798,221 of record NC_137181.1, read on the forward strand.
GCATTTCATGTACTGCCGTTAATGTTGGCGCTTGCAAAGTGCTATGATGCCTGTATCCATGGAGTTGGTAGGGAAAGGAGACTCCCCAAAGAGGCGGTTGTGCTTGCAAAAGAAGCCATGAGCTCGGAAAGGAAGGAAAGAAAACAAAAGGAACTTTCAGGAATAAATAGGGTATAGAAACAAAGAGGCAGACTAAAGGGGGGGGGGACCTTGTAAACCTAGAAAAAGGAGAAGAATGAAGACGCAAAAGATTGCTATCTGATGCACAGTTGGGCACATTCCAAAACAATTTGTGAAATGAAACACAACCCTTGTGTGTGCCCTGTGTCCTCCCCAAATCTGCTGCAGAAGTTTGAGGGAACTCCTAGAACAGTTTAATGGGGTGTGTAGGAGGAAGAGAAGGGGAAAACATTCAACTTCACTAGCAAAAATCCTTGCACTGACAGAACAGTCACTTAGTTTGACACTGAATTCCACCCTATATTCCTAACCATAGAACTGTTCGTGTATTCTTTACAACCATAGAAGCAATCTCTTTAGAGGCCTTATTTAGGACTCTATTACAACAATTCTCAGCCTTAGGTCATCTCCCCAAAAAATGAAATTATTTTGACCTACTTACAGGGGTCTTATGAAGAAGAACTGGGAACGGAAACATACAGCATCTCTTTAAAGCGTATGTTATAATAGTCTTGGTACAAGAAGAAGAAAACAAAGTTTTCTTCCTTGTGGGGGTGACTTCTTCCCCAATTCTAACAGTCCAGAAATTAATTTACCTAATGAAAGTTGTGACTGCAAAGGGATTAAAAATGTAGGACCATTAGAAGGCTTCATTTCATTAGGAATGCCAAGACACTGCATTATTTTAACGGAGAAATATTCGTTCTTCCAAGCCTTGGCAGGCAGTTTCTTTATGTGTCTGTGGTATTTTTATATCACAGCATGTTTGCATTTCTGGGCAGAATTATATTGAAGGAAAGTGTTGCCAAATAATGCTGTGCATGGAGATGAGATATGCATTCGTACTGTCCTATGAATATTTTATTATTGGTAGCAATTAGATGCAGACGAGATAACATTATCTCTAGTTGCCTCCTCATATTAATTTTACTCCTCTTTCATTTTTTCCCCCCATTGGGGAAAGCACCTAAAGGGTCTGGTTATTTATTTATTTGCATTTCTATTGCAGTACAAGAATGTGATGAGAGAGAGGAAAAACTATTTCCACAGTTACACTTCCCCTTCACACAATTAACCCTGCCAGTAAGAAAATGGCTGTGAAATTATTGAGGTCTTGCAAAAACCAGGTGAGAGGGTGAAGACATACTCCCCAACATTTCAGGCGGGGAAATCGGGAAAGGAGGAAGGAGTGTGCATGTGGTCTTCCATTTTTTTGGTCCTGTGCTCTGGGTTTGAGCCAACTGACTCACAGAACACAGCCAAAAAATGCCCGTCTTTGGATCCTGCACTCTGGCATGGCCAGAACAGGGGAACCAAAACAGAGCATCCTAGATTGGGATCAGAGGCCAGGGCAGCTTCTGGCAATCCAGGATGTCTCACTTAAAATGGAGAGTATGTGGGGAACATACCTAGCAAAGTTCTCATGACATTTTTTAGGGATGGCAGTAGGAGTCAGTATGGTTGGACACTTTCTGGAGACACAGGAGCTCAGAAGGGTCCATTTCTGACATCCAAAGGTGGGTACCTTTGGGGCTCCTGTCCAGGGCCTACTGCTTCTGCTTCCTCCACCATCAGAGTCATGGAATTGCTGCTGTGTGACCTCACCTCCATCCTTTCCTTGTCATAACCCCTGAATCCAGCAGCAATCCAGGCACAGAGTCAGAGGTGTTAAAGCCTCAGTCTGCTCTTAACCTCTGTCAGAGCAAGTTGCTCACTCAGAACTACCCATGATCTTGCCCCTTCCAGCCTGCTTTGCAGCCTCACAGCCTTGGCTGTGGGATGCAGCATTGGACTAGAACACAACATGCCTCCCCTCATACATATGTGTTTACCCAGCAGTGGCTCTCACTGTGGGAGCTAAGCTAGGGTTGCCATATTTCAGAAAGTGAAAATCCGGACACAAGTTGTTGAGCTGTTCCTGGACATTTTTACAGATTTTTGGAATTTCCGCCTGGACGCTGTTTCTGGAGGACAAATCCCAGATATGTCCAGGAAATTCCAGACATAGGGCAGCCCCTGCTAATCCAGCACTTGAAACAAAACTGGGGTGGGCAACTGCCATGTAAGATCCCCCAAGATGCAATGCCCAAGATCAAAAACATTCCAGAACAGGAGGAACTGCACTCCACAGTCAAAGAACTCATGAAACACTATACCCTTCATTTCAGCTTATCCCCATTTTCATGCTTGCTGGATTTTCCTTCTAATAATTCACAAATGAAAGGGAAGTCCATTTTCCGTGTCACTGAGGTAACACAGATGAAATGCAGCAATCTATATCTGATCACACCAGTTGACACTTGAGTACATGAAAAGAATACTCAGAAAAGACAGGGGGTGGGGAGAGCAGAGAGTTTTTGCATCTCTCATTGAAGCAGAACTGTTGGCAGATTCCTAAAGCTGCAACCCTATACACACTCACCTGGCAGTAAGTCCAAAAAAACTCAGTAGGGCTTACTGTTAAATAGACATGTTTAGCACTGTGAGGAAAAGTGTGAGAATATTAGAGCTAGAAAAGTGACTGGGTGTACTGACAGACAGACAGACAGTGCTGATGGATGGACAGACAGACAGTATATAAAAGTGCAAATAATTTTCTTTATCTGCAAGGAATTGGTGTTTAAGTGTGTGGAATCTATGCTCTTGCAACTCCCTGTCTATTAGCATCAGAAAGGAGATCTACATACTCTCTTAAACACCAGATAACACCTTTTCATTTTGTCAGCCTGACCTGATTTTTCCCCTCTGTAATTTCTTTTAAATTCTGTTGATTGTATCAGTATTTCCAATCATTTCATTATGTGTATTTGTTATTTTAATTTTTTAATTTTATCTATTTTTTCATAATGCTTTTTACACTAGTTTACAGAAACTGCTTAGACTTCTCTTCCTTCTCTTTTCTAGCCAACTCACCTACCAAATCTAACCCATAAGCCATGGAAGTTAATAGAAACCACTGCTAAAGGCAGCAGGCTTGAAATCTGACTCCCAAGTGCCGCAATTTGCCACAAAGGTCACTGAGCAATAACAGATCTCAAAAACACAACAAAAAGGTCAGCCAGATTATTTGTGTAGAACAATTCTGGATTGTACAGATGCTGAAGCTGGGGCTTTCTTCTAATTCAAGACTGGCAGTCAATGTAGGCAAAGGGAGGGGGAATTTACAACCTCTTTTCCCCATGAGTCCTAGTCTCCAGTCTCTGCTCTTTATTCATTCATGGTGGCAAAGGTAGCTAACATTTCATTGATATATGAAAGGAGCAAAGCAGCCAAGAAATGAAGGAGGCATCAGGATATTTTACCATTCTGGATCTAGAGGTCTGGAAATAGGTAGGTAGATAGGTAGATAATTATCTGTATCGAGATACATGACTGGTCAAAGATGGATATATAATGGCATACTTACTCAGGATTTGTAAGACCTTTCATAATACAATAAAATACAAACTAATCTAAACAAAAACAGAAAAAGAAGAACGCAATGTCCTCTCACAGGGAGATTTTAGCTTGTCCCTTGCAGAAAAAGGTGAACCCTTCCAGCTCTCTCCAGGGAGCTTCCCTTTCTTTTCCCAGCCTCCCACCCTGGGAGATCTCCCCTTCCTTGCCTCTCACACAGGATCCTTCACCTTCATCTGTATAAACTTGCGCCAAAAATCAATAGCACTGAAAATAGATGTTTCTTAACTCCTTTCATGTATAAATCAGATATGATAGAGCCTTTGGGCCTAACTAGATGAGATGGTAGAAGATGTGTTTCTTTTCATATATAACAAAATGTGGGAGGGCTTACAGCTCCCTGAATGTGGAAAGCTAGTATATCACACTGAAAGGGATTAGGGTTGTCATATTTCAAAAAGTGAAAATGTTTGCCCTAAGTTGTCAAGCGTTCCCCCCCCCCCCAAAAAAAAAAATATCGCAAAGCAATTGGAGGTTTTGGAGCTATTTCTGAGGAAAATCGGCAAAAACGACACTGCCGACATTGGCTGCCATGCATTCAGATTTTCCCAGACATTTTGCTGATTTCTGCCCAGAGACTGCTTGCGGCTGCAGTATTCCGGATATGTCTGGGAAATTCCGAATGTATGGCAACCCTAAAATGGATTCTGGTCCAGTCTTCTTTCTGACATGCTATGTTTAATGCATTTTATGTGTTGTTTCTTACATAATGGAGTATTTAAAGATTTATAATGTTTCTATCCAGGCTTTCCAAAAGTTCAACATGGTTAACAAAGAAAGAAGAAAGGGAATACAATGTATGTGGATAAAAATAATAAAGATACTGTTAAGATGCTAAAATTACAAGAAAATAGAAGTATCAAGAAAAACCCATATGAACAGAAGTAAAAAAAAGAAAAATGTTTCCTTATCTTTTTCATTTATTACATTTATTAAATACCACCCTTCATCCAGAGATCACAGGGCAGTTTACAATGCAAAAACAAAAATACATACCATAACAAAGAAACAAACCCCCCCAGAGTTATTTTTATTATCTGTAGTCAGGAAGTAGCACAGGACTGGTTATACAATTTCAAAATGTGGGGTTGTGCCCTTAAATGAAGTATCCCTCAAAGAAACCCTTTCTTAAGAAACAAATCCTAAGTGTTTATTTGCATTACTTCCACAATGAAATCTCAGTTTGTTTTTTTAATCCTCTCTCTTACTGTTGCAAACTATTGCAAGTTTTCAAAACATTTATTTCCTTAATGATCCACATTGATGAAGACTTTTGAGTAGTTCTCTTCTGACAAATGGTTCAGCATTGCCTGTTTTCAAACATGTATAATGTAAATTGTCCCAACACTAAAAGTGCAACCAAGATGACTTTGTTTTCTAGGTGTTTGCTGTGCTGCACTGCAGTGCCTGCGACTTTTACCTGGATCATTGCTCACAGTGATATTTACCAATGTTCCCATTACGAATACACCATGTTCCATTTCTCCCCATAGCCTTCAATGCCTTCCCTGTACCATTTCTCCCAATAATATTTGCCAATATGTACTGTTGCGCCAAACAACTTTTACCGTATTCCTCCCTATACCGTTATTTTCAGTATCATTGCTCCCTGCTCCCAGACACTTTCACCATGACTCCCTGCTCAGTGCTGGGGCCAGCATTGAATAACTGCTGCTTATGCATAGAAAAGCTTCTTATGTTGCACATTTTTCATTGCCATCGCTCATCTTCTGAATACATGAGAGGCCACTTGTGTTTGTCATTATCAGTAAGAGCAAATACCTGTCCTTGACCTTCAGTTGCAGCAGGAAGAATTGACTTATATTAGTGCATGGCTAGCCAAAGACATTTTTTCAGCACAAATGATTGGGCTGCCCTAGCCAAGGAGTGGGTCCATGCCAGAATGCTTTGCAATGCCTCAGAGGGAATTGGGGTGATGCAGTTGACAACCCAAACCTAACAGGCTTTAGAACAGAGATGGGGCACTTGTAGCCCTCCATATGTTGCTAGACTGAAACTCCCACCATTCCTGACAACTGGCCATCCTCACTGATTGGTGGGAACTAAAGTCCAAAGACATCCAGGTAGCGATGGGGGAGAAATTCAATTCAGTGTATGTTTAAAGATGAATTTAAGTTGCTCTTGATAAAACTATGTGGACCAAAACACAGCCATCCTTCAAGATTCACATTTCTCTAAATTTTGCGATGCAGTTCTCCAGGCAGAAATGCATTTACTGGGGCAGAATGTCCATAAAAATACATTGTTGGCACCTCTCTGTCTCAATAGACAATGGAGTGCGTCTCTGGGGGGGTTGAAGTCAAACTGCTATGTTTTCAGCACCAAAGTGACCTCCCCAGGGTGCAAGCCTGGGCAGTGTGTATATAGAGGTCCTGGGCTGCCCAGATGACAAGACCCCTCTCTTGGCCTCACTGTTGTGGTCCAAAGGAAAGCAGAGCACGGCTTGGCTGCTGGAGTTGCCTGAAGTCAGTGTTGCCCATCAGAGTAGACAATGCTGAACAAGATGGACCAATAATCTGATTCAGTATAAGGCAACAGCCTATGATATCTTTTCAGTTTGTTTTGGAACCATGGCTATTTTTGCTGCCACTCATAATAATATCAAGGTCGCCTTTGAGTAACAAATGCATGCACAAAGGTACAAGCAGCTTCTACAAAAGAGACACAAACAGGACATATTATCCTCCACTTTGACCTGTCATGGCTACTCTTACTGGGTGTGATGTATATATAGCCCTAGCAGGGCCCAAAGAATAACCCTCCCCTGGATGCAGGTGGCGCTGTGGGTTAAACCACAAAGCCTAGGACTTGCCGATCAGAAGGTTGGCGGTTCGAATCCCCGCAACAGGGTGAGTTCTCGTTGCTCGGTCCCTGCTCCTGCCAACCCAGCAGTTCAAAAGCACATCAAAGTGCAAGTAGATAAATAGGTACCACTCCGGCGGGAAGGTAAACGGCGTTTCCGTGCGCTGCTCTGGTTCGCCAGAAGCGGCTTAGTCATGCTGGCCACATGACCCGGAAGCTGTACACCAGCTCCCTCGGCCAATAAAGTGAGATGAGTGCCGCAACCCCAGAGTCGGCCACAACTGGACCTAATGGTCAGGGGTCCCTTTACCTTTTAAAGACAATATGAGGCACATTACAACAAATTACAGTTCCTCGTGCGCCATCACCGAGCATCGAACACCCCGTCAAACAAACATAGGGCAAAAATCTGAGGCCTTCTGGGGACTGCTGTAACCTATTTTATTTTATTTATTAATTATTATTATTATTATTATTAAACTGGATTTATATACCACCCTATTCCTGGAGGTCTCAGGGTGGTTCACAGAATGGTGCTGAGTGAGTGGGAATGGGTGCATATAGATACAGATACACATCGTGTAACTAAAATGAAGTTATTTTCTGAATATTTTAATTGTTTTATATTAAACTTACCAGAAGTAAAACATTATTTATTGAGGCCTTAAGATAATAATGTTGGCTGGGCTCAACTTTTAAAAGAGCCTGCCAAGCCTCCCTCCCTCCCCAGATCCTACTCCTGAGGTGATCACTTCCAGTGTCGCTGGACTGACTCATACCACTGCGCCAGCGTGACAAGTAAAATACTTTCATCAGCTCCATCCCACACGTTATGATGCCACATCAGTGCAAAAGACGTAATTATATGGCCTCTCCTAAATGCTTATTTGCAGAAGGTCACTGGATTTAGCAGCAAGTGAACTAAATCTGGTACATCTAGCTACTAAGCTCGTAATGAAAGAAATGAATAGGTCTATATAATACAGATTATGACCGTCGTATTTCTTTCTCTAATCACAGTCAGGCATTCGGGGCAGACATGCAGTGTCCTTGACATTGTGAAACTTCTGATCGATTGCTTTTTGAATCAGCAGCAAGACTGGCAGCAATGGGCTTTTGTAGTTAAAACACATGAAAATGCAGGACTTTTTAAAAAAAATTGCAAAGCGTCTACAAAATCAGAAACCACTATAAAATGTCTGGTATGTATTTCCACAGTGCTATGGTCACTAGAGTGTTATTGGGTTTTTGGAAATACTGGGTTTTTCCTCTCTATTGTCACTCACACACTTATCTGTCTAAAAGTTTCCATGCGGCTGATTGGTCATACAGTAACTTTGCTAGATAAAGATGATTCTGTTTAGAAATCAATACAGTACCCATTTCACCATCCTATGGATTGATCATGGGTGGATCTACACTCATGATTTTTAACGTTAAGGAATGGTTTTGAGAACCGTACGGCCACACGACGTTCTGCTCTTCGGCAGAAAATAAGCTTGAAAGTAAATGGAGAAGCTGTTGACAATGTCCCTCTCCCACCCTCCTCCCTCTCCTCCTCTGCCTCTTAAAGCATGTCTTCTTTGGTTGGAACTGTGAGTCTGGGAGGGATTTAATTGAGAGGAACCTACTGCTGGGACTGTCAATGGGAGCTTCTCTTGTTGTTGGAAGTAAGTGTGGCAGACAGATTGTGCAACATACACACGCACACTTTGCAGAAGTAGCCAGAGAACACAAATCTCAGTTTCCTCTCTTTTTGTCTGGAACACTGAGGTGCCAGGATTTCCTCTGCTCATTCCACAACTCCTCCCCCTCCCCTGGCAATACACACAGCCCTTCTAGGTTTTTCCTCTCTCTCTCCCCACACCCCCATTCCCTCTGCCTTCTGCCTTCTCCCTCTCTCCCTTTCACCTCCTGCAGTGTATGTGTGTGTGTTGAAGAGTAAGACAGCACCTATTTTATACAAGAGTGGAATGTAGCTGGCTCCAAAAGCAGAATTCAGAAAACTTCCCATTTTGCACATTAACGTTTTCTTCATTTTACTCTCTGTCTCCCCCAAAGCATGGTGCAGCTGTAGAGCCACTGGGTATGTTGTGCATTTCTTTATTCATTTATTGTTATTTATTGTCCATCACTTTGGGGGGCTGCCCCCCACCATACTGGGGTGGTGGTGATGGGACCTGGGTTCCTGTACATGTCACTGGCCTTGCAAGCACATATAAAAACATAGTAAAATGTCAAACATTAAAAACTTCCCGATACAGGACTGTCTTCAGATGTCTTCTAAAAGTTGTGTAATTCTTTATCTCCTTGATGGGGGGGGCATTTCACAGGGCGGACGCCATTGCTGAGAAAGCTGCTTCGCATGCATTGGCATTCATATAGGTCTAACTGGGTGGGGTGGAGCCGCTAAACTAGCTCCCTGGCACATGGGTCACTGTGGCTTACCAGGAGGGAGAGAGGAAGTGGTGAGGCAATGGGAAAGTCAGCATGGTGCAAATACATCCGTGAAGTCAATTCAGCTCTCCTATTGGTGCTTTTACACCATGCTAATCTCACCACCTCCCCTCCCTCCCAGTGAGTGACATCAACCCACCTGAAAAGTAAATTCTCTGCCCCACCCTTCAAGCCACTTTCATCTCCATGATGACATCACCTCTAGCCAGGGAAGAGAGGAAGACAGAGCCAACCCAGTGCTCCCACTGATGCATTTGCGCTGCGCTGCCCCCCCTGCTGCCACACCCATTCCCCTGCCAACAAGCAGCAGTAACTAACCTCTGTCCCTCCCAGCAAGTCACTTCTTAAGCTCTATTCATGCCATCAGCTGAATGCATGAAGCTTGGGAGCAAGAGCAGTGTCTACGTTTGTGTGTGTGTGTGTGTGTGTGTGTGTGTGATCCTGCCCATCTAACTTCAATGCATTCAACATGTGTGAAAAAGACTAGTTTCATTATCTGCAAAATGGTGGCACTTAAGTTTCTTTTTTAAAAAAAATCACAACACTGTTTGCTTAGTTCCCACTAAATCATCATATTTGTTTATATTTTACAACCCATTTAAGCACATCCTCATTATTCCTCAACTGCGCCAAAGTAGTCAGTGTATCCTACAGAGACCCCTCGAACTCTATTTATCTGCACATTTATTGCAAGCTTCTGCTGCTACTTTCCCTTTTGAGATTGTTAGTTTTTACTGTTTTTGCCAGACTATTCAGTGGCTGCTTAATATAAGTTTTTTCCTATCACTTTAGCTCATTAATGTGACAGAAATATTACTGATAACAACCACCTCCCGTCATCCATAGGAGTAATTATATGGTATTCTCCATCACTCCCCAGGTAGATTTTCTGAGTCACCTTCTCTGCACTAATTTGACTATATTTAAAAGCTGCATGCTATTCATAACTGGATAAGTCTGTTAAAATAATAACATGGAATGTGAGTAGAATATAAACTTCCCGCCTGCAACCCTGCCCCTTCTCAGGGATCCATCACTGAATTTACTTTTGGGAGTACAGCTAACTGGCCTTGTTGGTAGTGGAAATTTATTTTAGCCATATATTCACAGGTTTTCTAAGACATTCGTGTATTTTATTATGTCATTGTGGTCATTGTACAACTAAACACACACACACACACACGGAGTTGCCCCAGTCTCTTGTTTACTGTTATTCCAACAGAAATGGGAATGGCAATGTTTGCTTTTTTGTCCCATGTCCAGAGAATAAATCTATCCCAAAGAATGTGACTGGTATTGGCTGCTGTTTTCACTTCACTTCGGGAGGAAGAGCAGGCTACAAAAGAAACAGTGCTGCATATGACAAATACAGAGAAGAAAGGGAAATGATACCTTATTATATCTCTAGGTGGAAACCATTGCTGGAAGGGGCCAAAACCAATGCCAACTGGGAATCCCCTTTTTCATCTCTCTTTGCTGCCCCCTTCCTCCCTCCCCCTCCATTTTCTCATTCCTTGCAACCCACTTGAAGATAGACCAAGGGTCACATGAAATTAGTCCAGAGGCCAGAGTTGACTCTTGGGCATCCCCAGACTACAGCAATTTCACCTTGCAGCTTGCTCTGTATGACTGCTTGCTGATCTAGGCACCAGAAATCATTTAAACCTCCTTTATGTTGGCATCATCTACCGGTAAGTGAAAAACTGGATGTAAGACAGTGATCCTAGAATACAAACCCTGAATGTTATTGACCTTGCCTGTCTACTTGAGGACAGCTCCAGCAAGCTCATCCTGGAAATCCCACCCTCATGCCTGTCAGGGGGACAATGGGTCCTTTACTGTTTGCAAAACTTTTTAGTGTGGAACTTGCTCCCTTTGGGTATTTGCCTTAGCTTCTGTATATAACACATTTGCTTAAGAGAAGCCCCACTGATTGCCATGTGGGAGTTCTCCACAGCAAGCCGAATATTCATAATAGTCTTAAACAACTGCATTTGTGTGTGGAACTGTAGGATGGGGAAATCAGTGCCAATTCCTAGGTCAGCACAGGCCAGTCTGTGATAAGGACAGCCTAAATCTAAAGTTTTGCTTAAGCTGCAGTGCCAGAAAAGCAAGAGCTGGACAAGCAAATTGTGGGATTGTTGTGGGTTTCCTTGGATAACTTATTAAGTTGATGTGAGAGAGGTTAGCTTAGGACTTCCATATCTTCAGCAGAGAAGAGGAGGAACAGGAGAAGCAGCAGAGCTATAAACAAAACCCAAATACAAATTGCCTCTCAAATCTGCCTATAAAAGAATGCAGTCTAAACAACGTGTCACAGAATGAAACAATAGGCAAGAAGCCGACTATATTATTTGGACGTGGGAAGCAATGGGCTGTATGTGATTCTGCATATATGTGCTCCTTTTGGAACAGAACCCTCTTGTGTGATGTGGTTACACTAATCTAGACTTTCCAGAGAAGCATCTCAAAATAGCTTGCCTAGTCTAAGTTACCTCATTTTTTACTTCCTGAAATAATAAAACCACCAACTAACACGGATTATTTTCTAAAAAGTCCTCGAAACAGTATGGAAGTTGATGTTAAAATGCCTTTTGGAAAGTCTGCTCCACTGTAGCAGTAGCAATTTTTTCAGCCATTTCTGAGCATATTTTAGCCTTTAACGAATAGAAGGTGACATTATCATTAGGTGTGGCATCATTTACATTCCACATACAGTTGTTATTTTGACTTTTTACGGTTTCCTGTGGTGGTAAATTTCACTCCTGTAGACAGTAAGAGTAATTGCTTTGCACCAAATAATGCTTTTAGAAAGTTTAACTGTCATCCTACACCCATTAGTACACCCATTCCTCCAGATACCAGTTTTATAAGGACATAAACATCCTTGGTGCCTGCAGAATAAAAGACAATTTGTATATGCAGTAAAGAGAGAGAGAGAGAGAGAGAGAGAGAGAGAGAGAGATGACTTGCATGATCACAAAACACTATAGCATGGGGGAAGAAATAATGTAATCCATTTCCACCCTTTATTTGTTTGCCATATTTACTGCATCTGCTGTTTGTTTTTTAACCTGCCAGATCTCCCCAAAATCAACAGAAATAGAGGCGCCTCTAAACTCGGTAAAATTTGAGAATTTGACTAGAAAGATAAAATTTCTCCCTTGGGTCTTAATACACATATTAGAACACGTATCCCAGTCTGCAGAGAACTTTACTATCTGGATCCCTTGACTTTTTCTACAAAACTATTTATTTTAGTACATCACTGTAAACCTAAAGTATTACTGAGAGTTTGAACCCATGAACTTAGTGGATATTATTTGAATTCCACTGCATTATTGCATTATTGCAGAAGCCAAATCTCACAACTGAACTTTATTAATCTAGCTACAAGTCTGAATGACTGGGGTAAATACAGATGGAAATTTTCCCTACGACTTTGAATAAATGAGCTTTCTACTAGGCCAGTGTTCCTGCAGCTTCATATACCACAGGCTTGTTTTTTTTAAGAATGGATTTGCAAACTCTGGAAGAATTCTGTTTTATTAGTCTAGGAATTCAACATACCTAATATCACCTGCTTTCTCGGCATCATCTCTACAGAGATTCATTTGAAGGATTTTTCAGAAACCACAAAAGCAATTAAATTACGTTTCATGTAGAATTAGAGACCTTAATCAAATGTGAATGCTTGATATCCACACAAGCATAAAGCTCATCATTTGGCTGGGTCAGCAACACAGTATAGGCTTTGTTTGAGATCCACCCACTACTAGTCAGTCTACTGGCGGGACTTACAAGTAGTATGTACATCCAAAATGATTTTCCTAGCCTGGGCCCAAGTACCATTGCCGAGAATTGAAGGGCAGAGCTGTGTGGAACATGAGGCCAAACAACAGGAGATAGGAGTCTCTGAGATACACTTGCCTGCAAGCCGAATCCACACTTGGTTCAGGCAAACAGCTGTCCACATAGATGATCTAGGGGTCAAGGAATCCAAACAATCACAAAGCCAAAGGTCCAAACAAGGAGCAGGGAGCAGCAAGGTAGGACCAGGAACCACAGGCATTGTTTCCAGCATCTGGCTGCTGTAGAAAGCCCTGTTTAAGAAGGCTGGAGCCAGCTGGTTCTCATCAGTGCCTTCTCCTTCCTGTCCTTAAAGGCTAACCAGCTGCAGGTGGAGTCACTCTGCCTTCTCTCCCTTCAGGCTGCTGTTCAGCAGGGGAAGCTGACTTCTGGCCTATGACAGTGATGCAGATTTCATTTATATTTCCCACCATGAGAAACAAGAAAACATCAATACAGAGACCCTGGGCAGTACTGAGAACTGGAAAATACAGTTTGGTGGATTTTATTCCCATTTCTGCATAAAGTGTTTTATATTGGTACCAGTGGCGTAGCGTGGGGGGTGCAGGGGGGGCCGGCCGCACCGGGCGCAACATCTGGGGGGGGCGCGCTCTCGCACTCGCAGCTCTCTGCCCCTACTAAAATCCATGGGTTAGGGGGGGGCAAATTACTTGCCTTGCCCCGGGTGCTGACAACCCATGCTACGCCACTGATTGGTACACAAAGAAAGTGAAACTCTAGATCAAATTGAAGGATGCAGACTGTGAAAAACACTCCAAATTGCACTGTCACCATTTTAACTTCCCATAATGCCCCTGTACTTTTGCTCCAGAGTATTATTAGAAAGCTCAAACCCCAGACATCTGGAGTTGACTGGAGTATAAAGAAAAGCAATTGTTGAAAGGGAGGCAGCTCAGGGCTGTCTTAAGCATATGCGGCACCAGGATGCAAAGATCCGCATGCACACACACACACACACACACACACACACCCCAGGTTGCCCAGTCCCAGTTTTGCAGGAGGGCGGAGCTGGCCAGCCACCTCAGTGTCTCGCTGGCTCGGTCGCCCCCGAACTGGCGGCGCAGAGCCACCCGCAGCAGAAGAGCCCAATGCGGCACTCCGACTGATGGGTGGGCTGGCACCTCTGAGAACCCGGAGCCCGGGTGCCCCGCACCCCTAGCACGGATGGGTAAGACAGCCCTGAGGCAGCTGTCTGAGGTACTGAAACTGAATCCTTTAACCTACAATGTGAAGGGTTGAACTGGACACCTTATAAATGCAAAGTACATGCTTTACATCTGAGTCTCATATTCTTGGATGTTAATTTTCTCCCCTAGGCCTATATGTAAAGAGTAGTTACTGCAGCAAAGGGCTCAGTGAAGCTAAAGAGGGTGTGATTTGTAATATTCTGTGATACATATATTTAGGTTTCTGGCAATTCTTGATTAAAAAAAAATACACCCAGGCATTCTGTGTTCTAATGACCACTTTGTGCAGTGTTTTCTTTCCTAAAATATGAAATAAATGCCCCCTTTTTTTGTTTTGCTTTCTTTTTCTTGCCTGCAGCAAGGTTCTCAGACTGACTTTGATTCTCTCACGTGGTGAAACACTGAGAAGCAGATTAGATAGGAAAACACTATCATAAGGCATATGTTGTTCAGCTCAACACTTAGAGTTTTGCTGGACATTTGGGGACTGGGTGTTTATATATAAATAAGCCCCAAAGGTTGCCAAATTGTGGCAAAAGGGTTCCTGCCATAATGGGAAAGCTCCTGTGAATGAATGAAAGACCTCTGAAGTCTGTTCCACCTCTGCTTGATATTTTCCTCAAAGACAGATGCTGAGAAAAACCATGAAAATATTTTTGAGTAGAACTGTTTCAATGAAAAGGACTCGGTTTGGTCATTCAGTGAGGGTAGCTTATGCTTTCATCTTTCCGCTTTTGTCTTTCTCTCTCTCTCTTTTACACTTCAAAATTGGTAGGCTGTCATTTCTGGAAGGAGTGCATCCTCGACAACTTAATCACAACTCACAGGTGTGCAGGTCTTCTATGCTGCAGTTTCAGATGGGTTTTAGGAAGCCACCTTCTTCAAATCACCTTTCCTTAGATGAGTTTCTTTTGTTCCAGAAAGCTATATTAGGACTTATAAGAAGAGCTGCTTTGTATCAGATCCAAGACCCATCTAGTCCAGCATTATGTTCACACTGTGGTCAACCAGATGCCTATGGGAAGCCCAGAAGGCAGAAGCAGGACATGCATGACTAGAAGAATACCACTCTGCAACCAGTGGTCCCCAGAAACTGTTATACAGTGTCTTATACCGGCAATGCTACGTGGTCTTCATGACTTGTAGCCTGGGGCAGTGTCCCATCAACTCCAGTCTGCCTTCAGCCAGCCTCCACCTTCCTGCCTTGCTTACATCCAGTCCAGGTGGGGCACTGGCTTTCATATTCCTCCTCCTCAGGTCTCAGATTGCCACAATAGAACTCAGCAAGGAGGAGAATAATAATAATAATAATAATAATAATAATAATAATAATAATAATAATATACTATTTATACCCCGCCCATCTGGCTGAGTTTCCCCACCACTCTGGGCGGCTTCCAATCGAGTGTTAAAAACAATACAGCATTAAATATTAACAACTTCCCTAAACAGGGCTGCCTTCAGATGTCTTTTAAAGAGAAGATAGATGCTTATTTCCTTCACATCTCCACAGGATGGGCGCCACTACCGAGAAGGCCCTCTGTCTGGTTCCCTGTAACCTCACTTCTTGCATTGAGGGAACCGCCAGAAGGCCCTAGGCGCTGGATCTCAGTGTCCGGGCTGAACGATGTGGGTGGAGACGCTCCTTCAGGTATACTGGACCGAGGCCGTTTAGGGCTTTAAAGGACAGCACCAACACTTTGAATTGTGCTCGGAGACGTACTGGGAGCCAATGAAGATCTCTCAGGACCGGTGTTATGTGGTCCCGGTGGACACTCCCAGTCACCAGTCTAGCTGCCGCATTCTGGATTAATTGCAGTTTCCGGGTCACCTTCAAGGTAGCCCCACGTAGAGCACATTGCAGTAATCCAAGCAGGAGATAACTAGAGCATGCAGCACTCTGGCAAGACAGTCCGCAGGCAGGTAGGGTCTCAGCCTGCGTACCAGGTGGAGCTGGTAGACAGCCGCCCTGGACACAGAATTGACCTGCACCTCCATGGACAGTTGTGAGTCCAAAATGACTCCCAGGCTGTGCACCTGGTCCTTCAGGGGCACAGTTACCCCATTCAGGACGAGGGAGTCCCCCACACCCGCCCGCCCCCGTCCCCCAAAAACAGTACTTCTGTCTTGTCAAGATTCAACCTCAATCTGTTGGCCGCCATCCATCCTCCAACCGCTTCCAGGCATTCACACAGGACCGTTACTGCCTTCACTGGTTCTGATTTAAAAGAGAGGTAGAGCTGGGTGTCATCTGCATACTGATGAACACCCAGCCCAAACCCCCTGATGATCTCTACTATGAGTTGGCTCTGCTTGTCATTGGCTCTGGGTTTTTTGCACAACAGGGTGCACGTGCTGGGCACCCACGGTGTGGGGCCCAAGTCTGGTTGAGTACCATGAGAACAGAATGCTGGATTAGATGGGCTCTTCTCATGTTCTTAAATCCAAAGAAAGTTGTATGTGAAAGATAGCACACCTTGAGGATAAAACTAGATGTGACGCATTGTTTACAATCACAGTCAGTGGGCGGCGGGAACAGTAGGCATGTTGGGGGAGATTGTTCAGACTGCATCATGAGGTGAGGTATAACTCTTCTCCCCCCACTGTGGTCTCAATAAAATGACACACACACACACACACACACACACACACACACACACACCCTCCAAGCAAGCTC
This sequence comes from Podarcis cretensis, assembly GCF_951804945.1. Taxonomy (NCBI): domain Eukaryota; kingdom Metazoa; phylum Chordata; class Lepidosauria; order Squamata; family Lacertidae; genus Podarcis; species Podarcis cretensis. Next base: position 26,814,871 of record NC_137181.1, read on the forward strand.
TTAGATCTGGAAAGGAAGCTTGAATTGGCATTGTGCACACACCACCCTGTACATAACTCATAGCCATGGATCTAACTCATAAGCAGCAGGTTCCTTCAGGGTGTTGTTACACACTGGGAAGCCCTGGGCCACATGTGCAACATTTCACAACACCACCACCAGAAATGGAAGTTGATAGTAGGATTGGGACCTGTTCCATACCCCTTGTGCATGCCGTGCAGTTGGGGCCTCGGGATGGAGAGGGTTACTTTTAATGGCTAAATTACACAAAGTAGGAGCAGAAAACAGGATTTAAAAGTAAAAGCAAGTGCAGTGACATATTTTTCCATTATTTCCTGAGCAAGCAGAATAAAAGTAATAAACAGATCAGGGAAAGTAGATATACAAGCAAGCACTTCAGATTAATCCATGACTGCAAAAGAAAGAACTTCTCTAAAAAGCGGAAACTAGCAGGAAAGTGAATTTTCATGCCTAGCTAAGAAATGACAAAAATGCCAAGTAAGATATGACAGTTGCTGAAATATATTCTCTTTTTCTTTCTTTTTTTAACTAACAGCAGGATAGGAAAGCAAGGAAAATAAATGCATAAAATAGGTAAATTTTCCACTGTTATTAGTTATTGCTACTTCAGAACTGAGGTAAATTACAGTCTCATTTTTATACGTTTGTGAATACTGTTCTGCAAGTATTTCCTCTTTTATCACAGCTCTGTTTGGGTTTGATTGATAGTTTTATTTTGAAAAATATAAATAAAAGGAAACCATTTTTTCCTTTGCATGGGGCGGGGGGAGGCTGAACGAGAAACGAAGAAAAAGCAATTTATTATGCATTTCCATTTCCCACACATTCTTTGCATGATTTCTATCTCTTCACACACAGCTTCCATAAAACTAGCCCTTCATCTCAGGAAGTTAAGGACAAAGTAAACTTCAATCCTTCAAGCCTGCATTCAGAGACCTCAGACTGTTCTCTGTTCCACATTATTCTCATACACCAAAACCTGCAATGAGGCTACAGTTATTAACAGCTGCCTATACTTATAAATAAAAAATACACCGTTAGCAAGACCGGCAAAATCTGAAGCATAAAAATGAAAGATTTATTTGAAACTCTAACTGACCCTCCTTCACAAAAAAGGATAAATTTGGTGAGTGAATTGGGAGGAAAGAAGAATAAAGAAAAGTCTGATTAATAAAAATGAAAAGAAAAAAACACCAACCCCTCTCATTACTGACTAAAAGGTTCTAAATAAAAGATGCCAAATTCTTATGCAATCACCTACATCAGCGGAAAATTCCTTCTTTCATTTGCGGTGTGCAACTGTTGGTGTTTTGTAGTTTGACATTTCACTGTGGACCTTCTAGCCAAGCAAATTTACTATCTGCTGGTATATATTTTTCACCGCTGCAAACAAAAGGGGTTGTTTTTATTTTATTTTCATTCCTGAAGGGTTTTAACTCTGCCACCTTTTCTGCCACCTATTCTGTTTGAGGATGCTTATTTGGAAAAGTTGATGGCTTCTCCCCAAACTAGAGGGAGTTTTTTTGTTTGATGGAAATAGCTTCTCCGCCCCCGTCCCTGGTGGATGATATATCCACTGCTCTCTTGATAAAGCGATATTTCATTTCTGGAAAGGAGGGATATCCTAGTTTGATAAGTAGTCACCACTGATAGTGGATAGAAGTTGGGTACATACTTGAAATTGCTCTTTGACAATCCTGTGTACGCCAAGGTAAGTGAATGTGTTGAGGACTCAAGCTTCAAATTCTGCTTTGGGAAACAACCAAGGGCCCCACTGAGAACATGGGGGGGGGGAATGACAATATATAACATCTTAAGCGCAGTAGAAATGGGTTGAACATACATTCATTGCACTCTGTAGCCTTTTTTTGTGAAGCAAATGTATCCTCAAGCTACCTCAACTTGCTCAAAAGCATAATGGACATGGGGCAGCCTGTCCTGCTTTGCTGCCTGAGGCAAAACGGGAAGATGTCACCATCCCAGCACCCCCTCCCTTGCCAAAGCCTCACTTCCCTGGGTTGTGCGGTGGCAGCTTCCGGTGAGATTTCACAAGCTCTTGCAAGAGTTTGCAAGAGTTCTGTAAGATCTTGTGAGAACCCAGTCTGGAGGGGCCATGGGTGGTATGCACTTGCAAAGTATGCACTTGGGACGCGGGTGGCACTGTGGTCTAAACCACTAAGCCTCTTGGGCTTGCCGATCAGAAGGCTGGTGGTTCGAATCCCCACAATGGGGTGAACTCCCATTGCTCTGTCCCAGCTCCTGCCAACCTAGCGGTTCCACAGCACACCAGTGCAGGTAGATAAATAGCTACTGCTGAGGAGGGAAGGTAAATTGTGTTTCTGTGTGCTCTGGTTTCTGTCACAATGTTCGGTTGCACCAGAAGTGATTTAGTCATGCTGGCCACATGACCCGGAAAGCTGTCTGTGGACAAATGCTGGCTCCCTTGGCCTAAAAGCGAGATGAGCGCCGCAACTCCATAGTCACCTTTGACTGGACTTAACCATCCAGGGGTCCTTTACCTTTTACCTTTACTGCACTTGCAAAGGGCTACAAATGTTCATACTTAAAAATAAATAAATTCACCAGCTGGTTTGAAAATGAGGAAACGAGAAAGCAAAAGGTACAGGTTCGTACATCCATCTCTGAAGTCCCAAGCAACTGGCTCCTGGAGCAAGCAACAGGTTGTGTTATCACAAAAGCTTCCAGCAGATGTCCAAAGGCCTCTGTTCTACCTGATAAGATCAATTAGCCATTACAACAACAACAACAACAACAAATAGCTCTGCCTGCAGCTCTGCCAACTTATCTGTTATTGAATATAATTGTGTTGGGTGACCTTGGTTCTGTCACAATCCCCCTTCGTAATCTGTATCACAGTTTGTTTTTGTATATAATATGAGGCGAACCCTGTGTACATGCAGGGCTCAATGGTATCAGTGAAAGGTGACAATTAAAATAAATACTATTTTGCACAATAAAGGGCCCACCTTGAATGAGTTGGTCTCTAGATGCATAAACTGGCCTGTTCTAAAGCACCCCCACTCCCCAGTTAATTGAGAAAAACAGCCCTTTGCTCAAAAAGTTCTAAAGATCACAGAGACTGATCATCATTTGCAAAACAAAAATTCTAGTTGCAAATAGTTCAAATGGTTCTTTGTCATTATTTCCTGAAACATTCAAAATACAAAGAATGACCCTTCATGGTTTGCATCTCTGTGTGTGCTGTTGTTGTTGTTTTTAAAAAAGCAAGTTGGCATCATTTCAGAATGACTGAGAGCCTCTCTTAGTTTTATTTATATTAGAGTGGGAAGTTTAACTTCAAAAATTAAGTATCCAGGAAATTCAGCCCGTATGTTACTGAAGGCAGCCTCAAGTATGTTTTCAGCTTTACTCAAAATGTCACCCATTCGCCAATAAATGTGCTTCATTGAATATCAAACCAGAGCCACAAAAGGGCTCCTTTCTTCTGGCTTCTCCTTCTGAACTGTCCATCTTCTGCTATAGTTTGTCAGAGAACAAAGCAGTCTTATCTGGGGACAGAAATCTCTTCTGAATAGATTTAAAAAGATTTGTGACTGATCTATAACAGGCACGGTGCAAATTAAATCTGCAGGGCAGGGAGTTGGGGTCCCTTCCAACTTGACAATTCTCTGTGAAACTAGCTCAGCCCTGTGCTCCTCTAGGTGACGCTAGACTAGAACTCCCATCATCCCTGACCATTGGCTATCCCATCCTGGTCACGGTTGGTAGAAGCTGTAGTCCAAAAACATCCATTTACCAATCATTGTCCAAATACTGTCGTTGATAAATAAATAAATGGATGCTTTTGTTTTCATTAATATTTAGCTCTAAGCATCTTTCTAAGTATGTATTTTCAAAATACACCTGATAATTGGTGACTAGGCTACCTGAAATACGAGACCTGCTAGAGCACTAGATCATTGGTGGGTGCTCTTTCGGTTGTGCCTGACTTACAGAACTCTATACCTGGCCATAACACAAGGCTTGACATTCTCAGTGATGGTGCTTGTTTGCTTCAGAAAACTCCACCCTGCAATGCACCAGGCAGTGCACCAATGATGGTGTGATTGCATCACTGATGTTCCCCAATGGTTGGTGCTATTTTTAAATTGGTTCTTTAAAATGTTTTATCATGACTGCAATAATTCACTCTTGGAAGGTAATTGGAATTATATATATATACAAAAAATATCATATACCTATAAATATGCCAATCCCATGTCAGGCCCTACAATCAGCAGGGGAGAGACCCTGTTGTTAGTGCCACCTCTGCCGGGCTTTGGCAGTGGTGGTTCCCCATTTGTAGAATGCCCTTCCTGTTTCTCTCATTATTGACTTCCAGGATCATTTTAAAACACTCCTTTTTACCCAAGCAAGTGATGGCTGTCAGATACTGACCATAGGAACTATGAAATTGATAACTGTGAGAGTGTGTGATTGCCTTTAAATGTTTTTAGAGGTCCTAAATGGTTTTATTAGTGATGTATGGAAGTGAGAGCTGGACCATAAAAAAGGCTGATCGCCGAAGAATTGATGCTTTTGAATTATGGTGCTGGAGGAGACTCTTGAGAGTCCCATGGACTGCAAGAAGATCAAACCTATCCATTCTTAAGGAAATCAGCCCTGAGTGCACACTGGAAGGACAGATCCTGAATCTGAGACTCCAATACTTTGGCCACCTCATGAGAAGAGAAGACTCACTGGAAAAGACCCTGATGTTGGGAAAGATGGAGGGCACAAGGAGAAGGGAACGACAGAGGACAAGATGGTTGGATAGTGTTCTTGAAGCTACCAGCATGAGTTTGACCAAACTGCGAGAGGCAGTGGAAGACAGGAGTGCCTGGCGTGCTCTGGTCCATGGGGTCACGAAGAGTCGGACACGACTAAATGACTAAACAACAACAAATGGTTTTATATGGTTTTAAATTCTTTTTAGATGCTTTAAATCAATTTTGCTTTATTTTACATTGTACTGTTTTAACTTTTTTTCATATTTGCTGCCCTGGGCTTCTTTGGGAGGGAGAGCAGGATACAAATTTATTTATTTTATTTTTTAAGAAGAAAAGCACACTAAAACTTTAAAAGTGTGGGGGAGTGGAGAAGGAACTCCCAAAACTTCACCCTAGCAGTCAAGAATTTTGAATTGTTCCAATCAGACAACTCTAACAGCATGTCCAGCAGATTTGATGCATAACAGGCAACTGACTACCTTAGTCACTAAGGTGGAATCTAGACACATTAAAAACGTATGAAAATGTGTTTTTTAAAAGTGTTTTGAAAAATATTTGCCATTTAATTTGCCATAGGCTCACCATCGTCATCTAGTGTCACATTTGTATAAGGCACTTAAAACACACTATTTGCAGCTGTATAGTTGAGTCCTAAATTTCTGTGTCTGACACATACACATGGCAGCGGTGAGTAGTAATTGTGTAGAGGCACCAGTTAAGAAGATACAGTATGAGGAGTTCCAAGAAAACCATTCCTGGGAGAAAGCGACGCTAACAACAGTAGGAAGATGGAGTAGTGCGATGCGTGGCAGTCTATTCTTCAAAATCAAAAGCAGCATCAAGGTGCAGTCATACCTGGAGAGCCAATAGGATGGAGCAGCCCCAATAAACATGTGCAATGCCCAGGGATGATGGGCGCCATAGCCCAACAATATCTGGAGGGACACAACTTCCCAATTCATGTCTCTGTGCATGACCTGGGACCACTGGGCCAGTCATCACCCTTCCATTTTGTGTGAGTCCTGGTTGCTGTTACTCGCAGGTATAGGAAAGTCACTCTGCACGTGCTCAGAGGCATATTTGTTTTGGCATTTCTTTATGTGATCCAGGCTTATTGAAAACCACTGAAAGTCTTCCCAGTTCATATGAAACTCTTCTACCTCTTCTGCTTTCTAGTCTGTTCCAGGCTTGTTATTAGAGAGGCATGATTTGAAACAGCAAAGCTCTTTGGGGGAAAAATATATATGTAGTATTACCTTTTTCCCATCTGTGTTGGCCTTTCTGGAAATATACCCAGCTCCTATAAACAAGAAAACACAAAGCAGCAGGGATTAAAGCTGGTGAAGTAATCTCAGCAGACGAGAGCAAGGATTTTTTTCTCTAGGCAGCTGAAGATAGGTGTGCTTAATTTCTTCAGAAGGTTGGCTATCAATCATACCGGAGTCATGCAATCCTGTCATCAATATGAGTGTCAATCATCAGAGATGCCAGGACCTGGAGATCCAGCACAGTAATGATTCCCAATAGTGTAAAATTCATTTTGCTGTTGCAAGTTGTAATATCAGAAACTCATTCGTTCTTCAGATCTGATGGCACTTCCCTGCTTTTTCATCTAAAGAAAATTGATGAGAAATTAAAAGCTGTTTTGTCTCCATCTTGTTGCTCATAATGGATTTTTTTTCTCAGCGTTTTAGAGAGTTTGATGATCCTTTAATTAGATGTCCTTACATCCGGCTATCCATCATTCCTCTTGCACTCTCTAGAGTTTATTTATATTTCAACACTGAGCCTCTACGGCAAAAGAAGTTGGGATATGTGTGACTGTGCAATTCATGATTCAAGATCTGCTTAATAGGATCTCTCTGGTCATCATTATCAGGATTTACAAGTACCATAAAGGTCTTCTAGATAAATCCATTGCAAAAGAGGAGGATGTGTTTGCATATATGTTTGTTCACTGTGTGATCTCAAAGCATTCCCTGCAATACTTGCACATTAGAAACCCTTAAGAATTCACCAACAGAGAGAACCTAAGAATTTTTCAGGTTCAGCCACCTTTATTGATCCCCATCAAATTTAAAAGTACTGACTGTCTTTGAAGGCTCATCAGCTGCAAAAGGAATGAATAGAGGGGGAATCTCCCCTCCCCCAGCGAAGAAGTTCTACTCCAGAGATATGAAACTATCTAAGATTTATGGACCTATTAGTTCCAAATATGCTACCTGAAAAGACTTTCAAACTTAATTAATTCACTATTGCAAGCATAATAAAGTTAGTGAGAAAGGTGTTTAAGGAAAACATAGCAGCTTTTTATGAATGCCATATATTGTTCAGCAGTGTGGTGTTCTTTAAAGAAAGAACCAGGCAAATTCTCTACATAAAGGAAGTGGTGGAATCTGAGCAGAGCCAACCCTATCCTTGGGCAGATAGACCATCCCTGGCAGAAGATGCTAAGGGGCAGAGCTGACAGCCCCCTGGCTTCCCTGAATCTCCCTGATTGTACCTTTCTGGTGGAGAACAGATCTGTGCATGTTATATAGCCTCTCCTGCACCCTATAACTAGCTTACTATACTCAGGTGCAATGGAAGGCACTCTCCTATGCCAAGCGTTGAAATAAGATTGAAATCAATCTTAGATTAAGAAACCTTTTTTTTTTACCCTCTTTCATAACACTAGAGCTCAGGGGCATTCAATGGTCCTGGATGCTGAAAGATGCAGGACAGACAAAATTCTTCCTCACCCAGCACATTTCCCTTAGATCTGATTTTGGAAAAAGTGGGAGTGTTGTGCACAAGCACTTTAATTGCACAAATCTTAATTTGCTGATACGCAGTTGCAAAATAGCAACTGGATGAAAAATGCAGGGAAAATCTGCTGGGTTAGATCCAGATTTACAGCACAATGCTAAACATGACTTCCCTGAAGCAAAGCCTCTTGACTTCAATTGAGTTTACCTCCAGATAAGTGGGTTAGGATCATAGGAGCCAACTACTAGGGGCCAGAGGGGCTTTGCCCCTTCCATAAAATATTTGAGGGTGGCCATCATGTGACTGATTATGTGGGACAGGGCTAACCTGTCTCCCCCACCCCCAATATTTTATTCAAGTTGGCACCCCTGGTTAGGATTGCTGCCTAACTCTCGATCCAACCTAATGGCCCCTCAGTTTGATACTGAGTCAGAACAAATTGATAGGAAAGAAAATGTATTTATTTAGCCATTTTATTTTATTTATTTATTCGTGGGTAGGCGATAATGCATAACAAAAGACCATCCTTTAGAAAGCAAGTATATTTTTGCTTTAAAATCTTAAAGATGACTAGCACTGAATTTATATCCCAATACAGCTAAAAAAGGAAACATGCAGGAGTAAGGCAGGGTGTGGGTGGAATCAAATATACATTTTTAAAATTTATTTTTTGCCTTTACAAACTAAAATGAAATCAACTGTTTGAGCTGTAACATTCAGAAGAAAATCCTCAAAGGGACTTCAAACAATCTGATAAAACTAAGTTTTTATACGTGGATGCTTTCATGTCTGCTATTTGAATGTTGAATAAATATTTTTCAAGAAAACGGGGGTATGGAAATACAGCATTAGTTAAAAGACAACCATTTGAACATATATCTTACAGCTGTCAATCTTGTTTGGATATCTGTTTGGACTGCTTATATTAATATATATGTTTAAATTAGTCCCAATGGGTCATTTTACTGTTCAGCGTGAACTGAGTTTGCTTCTTTCTGTCTAACCCCCCACCCCACCTGCTTCTTTCTGCTTTATTTGCAATTATTTGTTATTTATTTTTAAAGGCAACCTAAAAGCATACACATAATAGGAGCTGGAAGCCAAGCATCTGTCAAGAGAGTGGACAAGATGCAATGGGTGGCCATCTTTATTCATTCATTTTTGAAGCTTGGCATATTTTTCTCCAAGAAAAAAAATGAGGGAAAGAATCGAACAAGACTTGTATCCAGCACAGCACTAAGTAGCCATCCTGTTGGCATAAGAATTTACACTGAAGTGTATTGGACTAGATGGCCCTTGGGATCCCTTCGAACTCTATCATTCTATGATTAGCCATGCCTGTTAATTTCAGTAGGTCTGCTCTACAGATAACTAACATTGGATATAACCCAAACATGCATTATGGGGAGTGGAAGAAAATCTTAATATTTTTCCTGTTGGTTAGCAAGGGAAAATACAGGTATAAAAGAAAAAATTTCCTGGATGGCAAGATCCAGGTTTGGGGAAAGTAGTTTTGGGTAAGAGAACCCCAACAGAGATTTAAAATCACAAACTATACAGCAAAGCATGGAAATATGGGATATTAGACCTTTAAAATGGGTCCTTCTTAGATCCTCTCTTCCCTTAGCATAGAAAAATATCACTTATTTGACAAGTTAAAAATGGTTTACTTACAAACTCTCCAAAAGTAAGGTTCATGTGCTTTTCCACGCAGTCAGAAAACACAGGAAGTAAAACTTGGCTTAGTTACAGTGGTAAAAGTTCCTGAGTACAGGAACTTAAGAACGGCTTGTAAAAGTCTTGTGGTCTGAGCTTTGAGCAACCAGCTTAGACCACATCATTTTCAGCTTTCCTGGTAGACAGGAAGGGGAACAAAGTCTTAATTGCCTAGTTCCTCCCAAGGTGAGGGAAGTGGACGTAGCCATCACTTCCAGATATTGTCATACTACAACTCTCATAATCTCTACTCATTGACCATGCTAATTGGAACTAATGTGAGTTATAGTCCAACAATGTCTGGAGGGCACCATGTTGGCTACCCCTGCCCTTGTGAATAGTGATGGTAGCAGTGGCAGCTTTTGGGGAAACTCTTTCTTCAACTGTTTCCCCACTAGCTTTGTTTCCAACAATGCTTCCAGAATTATGCTATGTCCTGAGAAAGCAGGATTCAAAAGGGGCATTGCAGAGTACTATAATATCCTGCCAGGCCACCAATTTCAGTTCTGTCATCACAAGCAATGCTACAAATGTGTTCAATGTGGTTCTCGGTGCAAAATTTAATACAGATCAGAATAACAGTAATAAACATTTTAAAACGCAACAATTTAGTTGCAGATTAAAAGCCTGACAGATCTCTGAATTGCATAGTGAATCTATTGCCTTCTAGATGTTTTTGGACTTAAAATCCCATCAGCCCCGGCCAATGATCAGAGATTATGGGAGTTGCAGTCCAAGCATATTTGGAGAACTGCAGGTTTCCCAACCCTGCTTTAGGATGCCAAAGAAAGTATTATCAATTACTTCCATCATCTATTGTGAGTCAATATTCAAGGTTTGTTCAGATCTATTGTGAAGCCATGCATAAAGCCCTAACTTTTTCAATACTACCTAGAACCTGGACGTGTTTTTTGTAAGCATGTATATTACATTGTGGGGATATGATATAATTGATATGATATGATATGATATGATATGATATGATATGATATGATATGATATACAGTGGTAAAGGATGCTCGACAAAGCGCCTCTCTGCGCACACACGCGGAGCAGTTTCCGCTCCTGCGCATGCGCAAGCGGCAAACCTGGAAGTAACCCATTCCAGTACTTCCGGGTTTACCGCGGATGTTCACTGAAATGGACGGTCGACGGGGCGGACGTTCGCAGAGGTATTACTGTAATGTAATGTAATGTAATGTAATGTAATGTAATGTAATGTATGTCTCACCCTTTAATACAAGCAGGTACATAATTGAAAAACAAAAACAAAGCAAAAACAGTTTAAACATTCTAAAAATAATTATAATTAAGAACATCTAAAAGCAATTACAGTTAAAAACATTCTTCTGTCCAGTGATCTTGGGAGGGGGTGTACATATATGTATGCACATATAACAATGAAAAATGGTATATAGTAGAGTCATAGCCTACTGAATTGCTGCCAGGGGTCAAATCTGTGTTAAAATATACCATTTGCATGAAGCTGATACCTCGTTAGAAAGAATCATGGGCTTTTCCAACAAGCTGACGGTGTTCCGCATAAATATCTCATATGCCTCAAAAGTTGTTATTTAAAACTTTATTTTTTACTTTTAGTTTGATAGCTTGCTCTGGGAACAAGACATTCTGTCCAGTGACAAAATGTAATATTTATGTAAAGCAGATTTAATGCTTGCACATGGCAATAACTCTACCACACACACTGATTACACAGCTACATAAATGAGGAAATTCATCTCTATGAAACGCGGAGGTTTCACATACTGGCAGTTTTGAGGCTGCTAAGTCATTAGTGTCCTTCTGTGAGAGGACTTTTTTTCTTTCCAACAGTAAACAAATGTTAGAGCATAATGTAATGTGTCCAATAAATGTTTTCTGGTTGCTCAGAACTCTATTGCTGTTTGCTAAAGTTTTACAGTGAACCAGTCTCAGGGTTTGGGGGAGGTTCACAACTTTAAAACTTACATCAGTGATTCCTTAGGTTACAATAAAGTTGGGGGGAAAGTACCAAGGACAGATACGTACTCAGGAATAATCTACTACAGGACAAACCTAAAATGGAAAAAAGGCAGACAATCATTTGCTATCATTTACTGATCTGAGTTAAATCCATTCCAAGTATCACCAGTGAGCTACAGTCCACCCTGAATAATGACACAGACCTTGGATGGCAAGGCTGAATTTGCTTACAACCTAAAACAGCAACTTGCAAGCAACAGCAAGCCACACAACAGTACAGGCACCAGACCCTGCCACAGATCCAGATGCTAGTTCTGTTCCCATGCCTATTCTGGTACCACTATTATAGGACATGACAGCATCATCCATAATATCATATGTTCATCTTCCAATATATGTCATCATCTGCCACAAATGACTAAATGGGACAAAAAGCCAGCCTCTAAGTAAATGGACAGAAATCTGAAATTAGATTGTAACTAGAACCATACTGTAACAAAGGACACCTACAAGGCAAATTGTTGGATTGCAGTTCATCAATAGCTGCTTCCAGACTCTGGAACTCCATCCCTAGAGAAGCTGGGATCCAACGAAGAACAGTTGGGTGTCGAGGGCTGGCACGGACTGTTTAAATCCCCCCAGCGCAGACTAGAGGGAAGCCTGATTGTTCCCTCTGGCACGCCCCCAGAGAGCCAGCCCTCCATGCCAGCCTGCCATTGGCCAATTCAGCAGGCTGATGCGGTGCCAGATTTCATGCCGGGAACATGAGCCAAAGCTCACACTCTGGCAAGACAAGCCCCCAGCATCCCAGCTCTGCATCACTGGGGGGGGGGGAGGCACTGGCCATCTTGCAAAGCCACCACACCCCTAAAAGGGGGTAAGCAGACTGGTTGTTATTCTACTGGCAGGTGAAGTCTTTCTGACAGGCTTTGGGGAACTGACAGTTTTTAATGAAAGGGCTGGTGCAATGCTTTTTATTGTAATTATTTGTATGGTTTTAATAGATATCTTTAGATAGATAGATGATAGATAGATAGATAGATAGATAGATAGATAGATGATAGATAGATGACAGATAAAATTCTATCGCTTCTTAATTGTTTTTAATTGTTTTTTTCTTTGCTTTTAGTAGGTTTCTTTTTATCTGTTAGCTGCCTTGAGTCCCATCAGGGAAAATGGTGGAATATAAACAAACAAACAATAATAATATCAAGAGGTTTAGTGCTATCATTTATGTATTGAAGGGGGGAAAGGAGTAGTGATGGAGGATGGAGGAGAATTCGATCCAGTTTACATTTAAGGGTGACTGTATTAAATTCACATTTTCTGGAAGAAGTATGAGAACCAAAACATAGCCATCCTCATAGATAGCCATTCTCATGAATTTTGTGATGCTATTCTCCAACCTTACAAGATTTTGAAGAATGACTGTCTTTCAGTTTGGATATGGTTTTTGAAAGTGTGAATTAGATGGTTCTTCCATGAATGCAAAATGAATTTAAAAATTTCCCCATCTGTACTGGAGATGCCCACCCATTATCAGTAAAGATCTTGCCAAAGTTACCATCATGTCTGGACAATACAGAACACTCTATAATCATCTTAGATACTAGCGAAAAACACACATAAAATGCATTACATTAAAATGCAAAAAAGTATATTACTCAAATACTATGTGCAATAATGTTTATTAGGAGAAAATTGCACTAAAATGCTGATGAATTTCCATGAGGATTTTTTTGTAAAATAAATTGCAAATCCACACAGAAATGTGGGGAACTGAATTAAGAAACGGAGAGAACCGAAAGTGACAGATCCTTCCATCCCTACTAACATATGATCCCAAATAAGGTGTGTGTGTGTGTGTGTGTGTGTGTGTGTGAGAGAGAGAGAGAGAGAGAGAGAGAGAGAGAGAGAGAGAGAAGGGTGGAGAAATTTCCTCATCTCTCCCTTTGCTTTATAATCCCCTTTTCTGTTCCCAGATGCTGTGATGCTAGGACAGAACCAATGGATTTGCATACGATACTCAAGCCAAGCCACTTCAAATTTGGCAAGCACAGCTCTGCAGTTGTCAGCATGTGCCCATGATATAACTTCCTTGGTTCAGAGTGCTTTGAAAATGTTGCCCATCCATAGAGCCATGTGTGTCCATGGTAGATTTACGCTAGTCAGGGCAGGGGGTGGTGCTGAACTTAAGAAATGTGAGGCGCTTGCTGACACTTTGAGAGATAGCAAAATGGGTTTGATGGTCCAGTGTGGGCGTGCACATGGCAAATGAGGGGAGAGGGAGGCTATATGGCGAAATGACAGGCAGCGTGGGTGAAAGATTCTCTTTTTTAAAATGCTGAATTACTTCATAGTGTCACAAATGGTGCCTCGTTTTAACAAGCTGGTCATTGCCAGCAGCAGTCTCTGATCTGCCAGTTGTAATTAACAACCCATGACAAGGCAGATTTGATATGCAAAAATGCCCTCCTGGTCCAGAACAGAAAGGCATTTTAGCATTGGGTTCCAAAGCAGACTTATACCGGAGATCTTGAGACATTATGTTTTTTTAAAAGAAAAGGAAAAGTGTCCTTGCACTAGCATAAGCGGATAATGTTTCCCACCATTGTTGGGTCAGAGGTAGGACTGCCCATTTTCGCACTGGCCCTCTTCCTGTGCTTTTAAAGGCAGGTGGCTATGCAAGTGAAACAGGCAAGTAAATGGCAAGAAAACTTTCTGCTGCAAAGAAACCCTGCCCTTTGTAAAGGCAGAGGCACAACCCACAGGCAATGTTTAAAGAATATAGAGAAGTATGAAGGAAAACCACTTGATTGTTTTTTGGATACGCATTAAGAGAAAGCGATGTCCTTAAATTTCATTTTCTCTTTCAAATGTGGCACTGGGAGTGTGTGTCCAGAATAACAGCATGCCTCTCTCAATTTCCAAATTGCTTGTTATCAGCTTTTCTAGTTAATGGGGTGGGGTGATTTTAATCTGTGATTAAAACTTCAGTTAATTAAGCTAATTGCTATGAACCACTGGTGGTACAGTTTGCTACTCTGTAGGTCTGGCGGAATTGCAGAGCTCCTGATTCACTCCTCTGCAGTCTATGCAACCAAGGTACAAAAAATGATACATTATTCCCATATTGCTGGTGCTATTTGGGATTGTAAATGGGTGCATTGTTAGTTGTCTATTTTCTTCACCCTTAATGCATGGCAGATGGATGCATCACTTGGTCAAAGACAGCAATATAGCTTTGGGAACAGTGCCTAAGAAGACATCAACATATCTCTTTGAAGATAATGGACATTTGAGGCTCAACCACTCTAAACTGTTTATTGAAGACATTATTCATCCTCTCTCAAGGCACAGCTGCAAGCCCTGTAATGATAAACACAGTGGCTGTCTAAAGGACAAACTACATCTTACACTGCAGTCAAGTATAACACTTTGTTAATGAAAAGCAACTGTGGGGCATCACATTTTTACTTAACCCTTTCCCCTCAATTTTACCTTCAAAATCCCTCTCTGCATTCCTACTGCTTCATTCATAAGTATATTTAACAATATACTATTCCTCTGCTCAAACTCTCAGTCCCTTTTGGACTTCCCAAGCTTCACAAACCTGCCATATAATGTCTGTTCAGTCTGAAGCTGTTCTGGGTGCTGAAAAAAGGCAAGTAAGTTCTATTCTTAGTGGCTGAAATGCAGTGGCCTGGAAACTTGAAGGCTAGAGGTGAAGTGGTAGGTAGAGAGCTGACAGTAAAACATGCATTATATTGAGATGTTAACACAAAGAGTAGTGGTCAGTTACCTAAATAAATACATACATTAAAAATCAGCCACACACACTGTACCACCCCTGCTGAAAGCCCAGGTTTTGCAGAACCAACCTAAGATGTTGAAGCAGAAGACTCAAGTCAATATAGAAGCATGATGGGTTCAAGTTTTTGGAAGCCTTCTTTTGAGGCCCTGAATGGATATCCCTGCCAAAAGTCATGAATAAAGTCTCTTGGCATCTCAAATTCTGGGCTGAGCTGTGATTCCTTAATGGTGGCTAATTAGAAATGGTAACAGGAGCTGTTCTTGCTTTACAATCGGGATGGGGAATCCTTGGCCTCCCAGATGCTGTTAGAATCAAACTCCCATGAGCACCAGCCAGTGTGGCCAATGGTCCAGCAACATCTGGAGGACATCAAATTCCCCTGCCCTCCTCTAAAACCACACCGGTGATGCTATTGATTTCTCCTTGACACTCACACTGAAATCATGTTGAGGTGCAGCAGCCTTATGTAGTATATCTATTGGGTGCTTTTATAAATGTGTGCTGCTTCTACAGTTCCATCAACCATCTGCAGCTGGGCATAGGAACTGTTTGCAAATCAATGTTTTCGCTTTTCATTTTCTACTCTCTGTTCAGTCCCAGCACATATCCACGCGCCTCCAAACAAACACATGCTAATAATGAAATGGATTTCTACAAGAAATAGAAATGTTAGCTATTAATTATTTTTTTTGAGATAAAGCTGTAACAGAGGAAAGAAGAGCAATGAATAGCCTGACAGTTTCTAAAGCACAGCATTCATACGCAAGCTAATTCATGTTCAAAATGGGATGAAATTGCTATCCACAAAAGTACCATATTAGCCAAATGCAGAGGAGAAAAATCTATAAAATTATTAACATGCTGAGTTATATGCACCTGCAGTTTAATTAATGGAAGTGTTTCCAATACTGAGGCAAGATCCTGATGCTATCAGCTGTAAGGGTATAATAGATGCAAGTGTGAAACCATTTATGTAGAGAAATAGCCTTTCATCCTAAGAATAATTATTCTTTACCGTATCACCCTCATGAACAATAGATTGGTATGCAAGCCATTTTACAATATGTCGTAAACAGTTGCCTAAATGGAATGTTAATTATCCAGGGTAAAGGGGGGGGGTGCTTCTCATTTGAATGCAACCATTTCACATGATGCTTATTAATTTTAATCTCAATTAGTCTGATTAAAATATTAACGTTTATTTGTTCCTTCCCCACTACCACCACACACTTTCATTTTTTTTAAGTCATTATGTACAGTGATAGCAATTACTGAGGCCTTTAAGCTCATTGTGGTTTTAGATTCAGCCATGCGGACGTCATGGGTAATGAGGCTAAGCAAGCAAGAAATCATGAAATACAAACCAATAGAGAAATTAGAGAGGACACTGATGAAGCAGTGGACTAATATCCCATATCAGAGACAATTCTATCTCCAGCTTTCCAAGAAAGCAGTAGTGGGGATTTTCACAATCCCTTCCATTTTTCTGGTGGCACTGGACAAGTGGTAGGAATTAAGGCACTCACGTCTATGACAGCACCCACTTGAGTCTTTCTTCATTTGATAATGGCTCTCCAGATACATTGTCCTGGAGACAATGAGTCTCAGTGCAAAGCACCCAGGCAGACCATTACAAAGGAATATCCTAGAGCTCCACTACTTACTTTTTTCACACCGTTGGCATAGAAATGTTGCCAGGATTTTTACTTCCAAGTTTATAAATACTAGTTTCAAGAGGTCGTGGTCAGAACTTGGAAAGCTCTTTTTAAAAAGGAACTGGAACTAGTTCAAGTTCAAGTTCAGCATGTTCAAAGAAAATGAACTAATTCCAGTTACATTCATCGTTTTACAAAATGAACCAGTTGGGTTCACATTTACAGTTCATCCAAATGAGCATTGGCAGATTAGATATAGATATAGATATAAATATAAATATAGATATAGATATAGTCAGGGACTGGGCAGAGGAGGAATGGTGGAGACCGCCTCCCAAGCCTGACCCTTCCAGGGAAATGGAAGACAGTTCAGAATTACAACAGGGGTTTGAGGGAGGTCACAGCTCAGAAGCAGATGAGGGGGAAAGTTGGGAAATAGTGGGAGACGAGGAGCAGGAAGAGGAAGCACCAGGGGGTGACAGCTGACTGACTTAGTGTCATTAGAAAGCATTCCAGACCCCCCCCCCTCCTAGAACCCAGCAAGCCTTGAAAGTAGGAGAGCAAAGAGCTCAAAGGCACAGGGCATTTGTCAGCACCCATAGAGATAATGAATGAGGAAGTGAGAGAGATGGGGGGTGGAGATTCACTCGGGACAATGCCATTATCCAAGAGGCTGGGTTCCAAAGCCTCTCTCTACAGATTCTGAATAAAATACTGAATAAAAAGTGGATGGTAAGAAACATTTCCTTGTCTTTGTACGTTCCTGGGCAACTGACCGTGAGAGTTGCTGGCAGCTGCCTGACAGATATTCAGCATTCAGAATGTTGCAAACTGCTGTGCTAAAGTCTAAAATATGCTTCAGACAACTAAGAAAACAACAAGACACACACACAGTGGAATGCAAATTGTTTAACTTATTTTTCCCAATACATTATCTCACATTCAAAGGTCTAAAGAGTCTAAAGAATAAAAGACAAATAGAAGAGAACAAACTTGAAGATAAATTAGAAATCATTTGAAGTTCTACCCCCAAACCCAACTTAATTCATGTTCAGTTCACCCAGCAATTATGGGAAGTGCTTTCAGGTGTGATTCACAGAGATTTTTGCACTAATTCTGTGATATTCATTAAACTGCACTAATTCATTCTTGATGCTTACCTCCAAATAGAGGACAAGGATTAAGGGCCCTTGATTCTGCCCCCCCTCCCCCGCAAGAGAACAATTTTACTCTCCTCTCAGTTAGCCCTACTTATCTGGGAAATAAGCCCACCGAACTCCATGGAGCTTCCTTCTGTGTAAATATAACTAGAATTGTGCTGTGAGTCTGGATCAAATGCCATGTCTGCAGCCAATTCATAGTCGAAATAACACTCCAATTAGACAATGTCAATCAACCATTAGTATGGATTTTGGACTGAATGCACCCCAGGAGCCATAAATGTTGTAGAAGTTAGAATGTGAAGAGAAATCCTTCATTCATAGAGCTCCTTAATTGCAAGAAGAAAAACAACTCCCAATTTTCTCCCAATTTTGGATGTGTGTGTGCACAAATCCTACTGCAAGAAACAAAGTTCTACAGCAGTTTCGGCCTTCCATTTGATGATATCTGAGTTATTACTGACAAGAGCAACCACCAAACCAGAAGCAGAAAATTTAATTTCAATAGCTTTTTGGGATTTATTGGTGTGGGGACCTCTGTGACAAAACCCAAACAAATAGCAAAGTAAAATAAAGTAAGTGTTTTCTGGCAACAACTCACATAGAAACTATGCTATTACTTTCATACAATTTTAAGTCAGTGGCTGGATTGTAATAGCTTTTGGACACCTGTATGTTGTAGTGCAAGACATAATGCAATTTATTCTTGTTTGTGGCACCCCTCAAATGCCAATTTATTGGACTGCAGATTCCGCCCTGAGCTCAATATATTTTACAAACTCATCTACAGGGGGTTGAGTTGCACTTTCTGGCCCCCTTTCAACCTCCCTCCATTCCAGACTACTGAACAATTTTCTTGAATTCTACAAATGTTCTGTAGCTTCTAACATCCTTCCCCTCCACCACCCTCCTGCAGTACAGAGATGTTACTTTAGTTTCAAATTAACTTTTTTTCTTACTCAAAAATCTGGACCAGATGTCAAACCTGAAATAGAGTGATTTGATCAGAAGCCTGTGATTATCAGTTAGTGTGTACCAATCGGTACTCCCATCTGAGCCAAGTATTTTTTGCTATTTATTTATAAATAAAAATACTGAGTCCCCCAACACTACTATCTCAGCTGGATCTTCAGGGTGGCTTCCAAGCCAAATATCAAGCAATAAAACAGAGTGATGGACTAATCAGACTAATTCAATTTCATTTTTTCCAGTCTTAAGTTCAATTGCCTAATGGGGTCATTAGGTGTCACACACAGTGAATGGAATGGCTTCACAAAGGCAGCTACCCAATCAGGTTTCTGTATTGTTATGCTGTTAAGAGCAAATGAAGCCATCATGTTGCCATCACTCAGAATGGGGCAGGGGGTGATGGGGAATTAAAGTGAAGCTGAACTAGAAATCCAGAAAAGTTCAACCCCAAAATGAACGTAATTCACCTTTAGGTCACACAGCAATTATAGGAACTACTTTCTGGTGTGATGCCATGGACTAGAAAGGACGCAGAGAAATGGTGGGAGGAACCAGCTGGGAACTACCAAGGGCAGAAGGCTCAGAGCCCAGGGACTGATGGTGGGACGACAATGAGTGGTCACAGGGAGAAGACTGGAAAGAGGAGGTATCAGAAGCTGAAGAGGTGGTAGGAATGTCCCCAAATCCAACTCTTCTGGACATTAGTCATACAAGAAATATGCAAAATAACTAAGCAGATATTAGAAGTCACCCCGGAACTGGCCCTACTCAACATCTTCCAAGATAACAGTGCCCACTCACATTGTAAAGAGCTCATAACCCACCTATTCTCAGCAGCCAGAAGCATCATAGCCAGGCACTGGAGAGACCTGTCAGGAGTAAACATGAACCAATGGTATCAAATAGTATGGGAAACAACCTTACTAGAAAAGCTAACCAATAAACTGAAACTGAAACAGGTTCCCCTTCATCACATACACAGCCGAACAAGACAATAACAAGAATTCACCGATAGAATATGAATCAATATGGCTAACCTGATCCAAAAATCCACCCCCTCACACACATAAACAAATCTCACTACAGTCAACCGAAGACAACCAACCAAACCCTAGGCCACTCCCAACTCCTCTCACCACCAAGGAAATATAACAAATGAACAGAAAGAGAACCCACACAAGTGACGCTGACACAAAACCCCACACATACACCAAGTAGAAGAATAGAAGCACTTCTCAACCTTATACTGGCCACTGGGAATGAGCTCCTCCACCCGTTAGGCTTGACACTCAACCTAGCCTGTGGGTATCACGTTTTTGCTAATAGGGAGTTAACTCCATCTTTGAACTGTGTGATTACTGGCCAGCATGCTCCTGTGACAGGTAGTTAGAGATTTCTGAACTAGTTCAGTGAACTTCATTCAGCTGAACTAGTTCAGTCCAAGCACTGGCTTTCCCCCTGAAGACATTCCATGCTTACTGCATGGGCATTGGAATAGGGGATATGATGTGATCTGGGCAGGACCAGTTGCACAGCCCCACACAGTAATAACTGCAAAGTGATCTTTACTTTTGCCCCCCCAAATGGATCCACCCAGCTCCAAATAAACCCATCAAAGAAGTGCTCCCATCTTGATAGCTGTGAGGCTGGAATTAAAGACAAGCAGAGGAGGCAAATGCAAGAAGGTGTGAGGTAAGAGAATGCCAATCAGGATTTTATTTTACTCCTCTGTCTGCAACATTATAACATAGCTGTACATGTGACTGGCTTTCCGATTCCATCTCGCAGTGTTGCTGAAATAAGTACGGGGTTTAAAAGTAACAAAAAAGATGTATATTCCCTTACTAGAAATGTATTCTCATGCACAATGGTTCTATTTGCAGGCTGAGGGCATTATAGATAATTTTTAAATGGGGCATATCTTTAAAACAAAAGCAGGGAAATATAATTTGGGTTGGGGAACAAATAAAATAAAAATAAGGAGCAGAACATCTCAGCAAAGCAAAATCAGGGCAAGTCGTTTATAACCTTGGTTCTAACATTGGTGCTCTTTGGGAGATACTGTAAAAGGGATTCTGGGTTGGAAGCTAAATGACTGGAAGCTTCAAGTCATTACAGTAGTTGAAACATTACTTCTAACGGCAGAAGGCATTGCACTGGGTAATTATCTCGCCTCTCCAGGTGACATAATTTCCCTTCCTTCTGCTGCAAACTTTACCCACCACCAGAAGCAAGTTCATCTTCCTATTAAAAGTTATGGGTTATCTTTAATAAACTTGCATCCCCTGCAACAAAGTTGCTTGTAGGAGTAGACAGAGAAGCTTTCAAAGCTCCTTCTCAGGTGGGGAGGAGACCAAGAGCGGGGACTGAGGAAGAGCTGAGAAGGAATGGGTCAGGCTGGTGGACAGCTGCACCCATCTGTGTTTTCAAAGGCATCCTCTGCCTGAGCAGGAGGAATTATGAAGGCCCGATGACAGTCTGCTCAATCCCTTAACTCAGTGCTAGAGCATCTCCAGCTCGGGCTGGGGGAAACCCCAATAAAACCTTGGAGAGCCACTGCCAGTCAGTGTAGATAATATTGAGCTAGATGGAAAATTTCTCTGCCTGGATAAGCCAGCTTCCTTTGATCTTATGTGCAGGTATAAGGCAGATTCCTATATTTCTGTGTGCCTATGTTAGTTTAGCATGCATTCTGGATCAGTCCAGAAGCTGAATGCTGCAGCCAGGTTGGTGCGTGGAGGACCTTGAGGCACACGTGCTGAAGGAACTGCACTGGCTCCTGATCAGCTACTGAGCCATGTTCAAGATCTTGCTGCTAACGAAGCACTGAACAACTGGAGACCAGATTATCTGAAAGACCACCTGAACCTGTATAGATCTAAAAGATCACTTGGGTCATCTGGGGCAATTCTACTCATGGCATTAGCCCCTACTTAATATCTTAGATAGTGCAGTGACCTGAAAATGGAGATTTTCTGTTACTACTCCCGTGTTATGGAACGCCCTTCCCCCTGCCATGCACGAAGTAGCAAACATCATTTGCATCTTGTAAATACTTCTCCTTTTGCCCAGGCCTTCCTTGACTCATAAGAGCAGAGTGTGGGAATCCCTTGCAGACAACTGCAGTGCCTGCAGACAGGCAGCCAAATCGTGCACGAATAGTTGTGACCAGAAAAGGAGTGATGTTGGGAGGAGTGCAGAGAGAAGAAATGCCATGGTGTATCTGCAGCAGCACAGCTGGACAACGCCTTCACCTGCCCCAGCTGCAACAAAACATGTCTCTCCCATATCAATCTTGGCTGCCACAGAAGGTGTACCCTTCCAACAGTTTAACTTCACTCCCAAAGGCAGGCACTTGAATTCCTGTTTCAAATTCCTTTTGCTGCTGTTTTATTGGTTTTAGGTTGAACTGTTGCCTTAATGGTATTACTTGTTTTTATATTGTATACTGCTTAGAGATCTTTAAAATATATATATTAAGTGGTGTATAAATGTTTTTAAAATTATGGCATAGAGGGCAAGTGGGAAGTGGGAGGCTGGCTGGCTGGACAGGAAGTTAAACAGTCTCAGAATACTCAAGGACCGCCTCTCCCCATATGACCAGACCAGATGCTGAGGTCTTCATCAGAGGCTCTTTCAGTGGCACTCCCTCACCCTTCTGTGGGATGCAGCAGGCACCATCCTTATCACCCTTTAGGTGCCAGGCTGACACTTTTCCTTTACCCAGACACATGGTAATTAAGTTGCCTCCTACAGAGTTGTTCACATCTTTCATTGGAGTGGGTAGGATTTGTCGTTATTAATATATTGCTGGATAAGCATTTTATGTATTTTGCACTGTTTATTGCTTTGAATTTTTCTAGTTTTCATTTCCTCTTGCTCTATTTTACTTTGTCGAGTCACCGTGAGGTTTTTTCTTCTTTATAACGTGACTGATAACTGTAAATGATCGTCCTCGTCATCACCCTTCCTTTGTGTGCATGTGAGAACATGCACACGGAATTGGAATTCCCATGTGGGGGGCCTTTGCAGAGTCCTCTTTCTTCCATTTTCTTCCCATTTATGTACTTCTGCAAAGCGTGCAGTTGTGGTGCCTCCTGTTGCCTCCCTTTTGTGCGCCTGTAGTGCCAACTTGGCTATGTCAGCATCGGTATTTGCAGCCTGAACATCAGAGACGGAGAGGATTATTTGCACCGCATGCTTCTGTTTCTCCCCGACCAGAGCACCTTTGTTCAATACTCCCCATTTCTATCAGACAATTTTCCCTCTCTCCAGCATTTATTTCACTCCCACCTGAGACGACTCAGGGGGAAGTGTTAGAAGCAACTGCCGCTAATTACTTCCCTGCATAGCCCATCTCATTATGTAGTACACAGATTGGAGAAGACATACAAACTAACACCTTAAAAAAAAAGCAACAAGAAAAACACTCTGTCTGAAGCATTGCAGTGGGTTAGGAATGAGACATGATGATCTTCCGTAATGTATGAGTGAGTTCCCCCTGCAGTTTGAGTAGGGATGCACATCGCACACATCTGACTCTGATGCTGAAGTCAATATGGGAGGCCCTGTGCTTGCAGATGCTTCCTATTGAGCTCTGAAGCTTCCATGTGTTACCTTTGCATACATATACAAAGAGCCCCTCTGGATAAACTTAATGATGTTAAGTATCTTATGAATAAATCCATTCTTTCTAGTTACCAGTGCTGTGAAGGCAAGTATTTCCTACACATATATACAGGAAACTCCCCATTTTCTGAGGCGTCAAGTGAAATAGCGTGTACTGGGAGCACCACTGAAAAAGCCTGAAAACACCAGAATCACTCCCTCCAAAATCTCCATACTCAAGACTCCAACTCTCCACAGGCCTCAAAGATCAGTGCAAGGGCTCCTGGGATTAAATTTGCAAAGGTTTGTGGTATTGCTAGACACTGTTTCTGCACCAATTTTGTCATTTTTGCACCATTTTAGTGCAATTTTTGCCCCTTTTTCTGCCACCTCTGAGTTCACGGCAATGTGTGCCTGAGTGGTTGTGTGTTCTTTGAATGCACGTAAACTGGAGTTGCCTGTACATGGGTAGACAACCAGATGCCC
Organism: Podarcis cretensis; assembly: GCF_951804945.1. Taxonomy (NCBI): domain Eukaryota; kingdom Metazoa; phylum Chordata; class Lepidosauria; order Squamata; family Lacertidae; genus Podarcis; species Podarcis cretensis. The sequence continues at coordinate 26,838,761 of NC_137181.1, forward strand.
TCCTGGTCCTGTTGGACTACAGCTCTCGTCATCCCTGTCCATTGTTCATGCTTGCTGGGGCTAGAAGGAGTCCAGCAGCATCTACAGGGCCCCACACTGGCTACTCCTGAATTATACTTTTACTCCACACTTCCTCCTTTTGCAAGAGATTACACTTTTCTACATGGAATTTCCATTGGTCTCGTACTATGTCAGTGAAGAGGTCCACACCAAGAGGTCAGCCATATAGCAACACCAGCTGCTTCCATCATGACTACTCACTGGGGGAAGCTCAAAAGGAGGTGGAGATGCAGCCTGAATCTCTGTGCAAGAGCATGCCCAGTGCATGGAACATTGAGGTTAATCAGAACCTGATTCTGGCTTCTTCTGGCTGGTATCAGGACCAGAAATGTGCGAAGATCAGCACTGGAAACAAATGAGGTGTAAGGAAGGATGCATCCATTCCAGGTTGGTCCAGAAGCTGCAGCTGCTGCAGAATGTTGCCGCCAGGTTGTTGAGTGGAACATCTGCAGGTGCACCTGTGCTGTGGGAACTGCACTGGCTGCTGATCAGCCATCATGGCATGTTCAATATCTTGTTGCCCCCAGAGTACTGCCCTGATCGGAAGAATATGCTGAAGTAAAACACAGTTGGTTTCCTGGCAGTTGGCCACAGTCCAAGGATTATGCCCCACTGTCAACATCATTGCGGAGGATCATCTCCGATGATGTAGTGCAGCTGCTGGTGTCATCAAAGTATCCTGAACTGATATTAGGGACCAGCCAACCAAAACAAAAATTACATTACCTGCAACAGACAACCTCTGGTGCAGACATACCCTATGAGAAAATAACGAGGAGAAACGTTCCTTTTTCTTTTTTTCTTTTTTGCAGAAGTTGTGCAAGATCTTCCTTCTGTTATTTTCCCTGCTGTTTCCTCATGCTGAGACTGGCTATCAGCTTAATTGCTGAGCAACTCAAACCCAGCAGACTCTGTGGGTGGTCTCTGAGCCACTTCATAGCAGAGCCAAAAACCGAAAAGACAGTTCAGTCTGGGGGAATTACAAGGAGCAGGAGCGCTGAATATAGATTTGGGCTGGGAAGACTGAAGGAAACACACCTTTTTAATTTATTTTCTTTCCATTGTTTCTCCCCACACTTTTTGGTGATAGAAGTATAATTTGGACATTGAAAAGTTAACAATCACAATTTTCTCTGACAGTACATCAAAATTTTGATTGAGCAAACTCAAAATAGGGATGGGAATCGCTTCTGTCAGTTCATCTAGTTCACTGCTTTCAGTCTCTGTCATTAACATGACAACCATGAAACATGGGTGAAGAATTATGGACTTGTGATCTAAATCAGAACCTTCTCTGTTCACAAGGAAAATACATAGTTTATTGTACATTTGTTGGCTAGGGCCTGCTTGAATCATGCCGGAACTAAACCTCCCCACCTCCCTTGTAATAAGGAGGGCTGCACCAGGGGAAGGGTGATGAAACTCTGGCCCGCAGGCCTGATTAATCCCTATAGGGATCCTAATTTGCCCTGTGAGGCCATTTCCCCCACCTGTCCCATCCCAATGTCATATCAGCCAATGGGCACTGAGGGACAGCACCTCTGGAGTTCATCTGCAAGTGATTCCAATGCAGATCACTTGAAAATGGACTTTAAAGGTCCCTTTCAAGTTATTACCTGACGTGATAATAGTGACTAGTGTCATCAATGTTGTCTGAGTGGGATGAAAAGCTGCTTCATATTCTGCAACACAACCAACTCTGAAACAGGAGGGAGTATCACCTTGTTTTTGAGAACCCCAAGGTTTGCAGAAACACAATAAAATATTTGTGAGGTGGGGATTAATGGGACAGAACATCCCCAAATCAAGCCAGTGTGGACTGAACATGCTCAGGAGTGATGGATGAAATGCTGAATGCCAGTTAAGAATGTGAGAAGAGTCTTGCTGGATCAGACCAATGTCTTATCTGGTCCTGCATCCTATTTCCTCAGTGGACACCAGATGCCCATGAGAAGGCCTCAAGTAGAACATGCGTGCAATTATTCCTCTCCAGCTGTTGTTCTCCCGTGATTGGCATTCTACCTCTGATCCTGGAAGTAGTACACAGATATCACGACAAGTAACCACTGATAGCATTACCCTCCATGGATTTGTCTAATAGAAAAATGGAAATCTAGGGTGTGGGAAGGGAAGGGAATGTAGTATCCTATAGAGGACCACAGCTAGCTAGCTGGCTGGAACAGGCACACGCTCTGTTCAGAAGTTAGACAAATAGTCCAACATTTTGCTGCTGCAACTCCCACTTGTCTCTGTTCATTATCCATAGATCTAAACTGAAGTGTCTATGCTCAAAGGCCAGATGATGGGGATGAACAACAGGGAATGGCTTTATGATCCTCATGATGTTTGCCTCATCATGTGGTATTCAATATTGCTTTTGAGCACAGATGCTTCAGATTAGCTCTCTAGATAATAACTACCGATTGATCTGCCTTCCATGAATTTGAAAAATCCCTTCTTGAAAGCTATGGAAGGTAATGGCCATTGCCAATTCTTGTGGCAAATAATTCCATAAATTATTTCAGCATTGTGTGGATAAGTACTTCCATTTGTCTGCCCTGACCTTATTATTTATTCATTGGAATAATGTGTACAGTTTGGGTTGCCCCACCTCAAAAAGGATATTGTAGAGCGGGGAAAGCTTGAGATAAGGGCAACCAAAACTGTCAAAGGGGTGGAGTGACTTCCCTGTGAGGAACAGCTGCAGCATTTGGGAAGTGAAGTGTAGATTTGGAAGGCTGGGAAAGGTTGGCTTCTATAATGCAGATAACTCTGTTTGAACTAGCCATCTCTCCATCTCCTTGCTGCTGCAAGTTTGTCCTTAATAGCATATTAGCCAATCAGAGGTGTTCCTGCATGATTATCATGCTTTCTTTCAATGGACTATGCGCTCCTTCTAATCAAGAAGTAATAATCAAGGTCAGGTGACATTCTTAGAGATGTTTTCCACCTGGGAGCAAAACAAATTGTATTGTAGTATGGATTAATTAGTTTTGATAGTGATAAATAAACTTCAGTCAATGTGTTTAATTGTCTGTGGGCTGGGAATCAATTTTTCCTCACAAAGAGTGCTGGAAATAAAATCAACTAGCAAAAGGGGGTTTTGTTGCTCTTTTTTTAAACACAGTTCCTCTTCGTCTTCCCTAGGCATCATCACTCAAGTGAATTACTGGATACAATGGCCACCGAGAACAAAAGAAAAATGATTGGCGAGAATAGATGCCGATAGGATTGGGAAAAAAGAAAAAAGAAAAAGGGAGGAATGAAGGAAGGAAGGAAGGAAGGAAGGAAGGAAGGAAGGAAGGAACCCTTCAGTGGGGCAAGCCTGCGTATAACTTCATGTCTTGCATATTTCCCCATGGAATATGGTAATGAATGGCAGTGGCAGGAGAGAGACAGTTTAAGGCAGCAAAATAAAAGAGCCAGGTATCAAATTGAATCGTGTTTACTTTGAGATGTATTAAATCTTTACATGATCTTACTTCTCCTTGCACAACTTAAAAAAAAAAGTTCAAAGGTTCTATGCACGCTCTTTTGAGGGAAGCAGTTGTACAGAAATATGTGCCCTGTTTACGTAAGCATATAATGATGTGGGAGGAGGGAGAAAGAGAATGATCTGGAGGTCTGGAAAACAATATAAACTCTAAAAGTGTCATGTAAGTAGAGCTGGTCCTACTATTAGGCATAGTGATGTGACTGATCACCAGCTGATTTGGGTTGCCATGAAAGAGTAAAAAATTATTGTTTCCTTATTACTGAAATACAGTGGTGCCTCGGGTTACAGAAGCTTCAGGTTATAGATGCTTCAGGTTACAGACTTCGCTAACCCAGAAATAGTACCTAGGGTTAAGAACTTTGCTTCAGGATGAGAACAGAAATCGTGCAGCGGCAGTGGGAGGCCCCATTAGCTAAAGTGGTACCTCAAGTTAAGAACCGTTTCAGATTAAGAACGGACCTCCAGAACGAATTAAGTTCTTAACCCAAGGTACCACTGTATTATTTTCTGCCAGGGAAGGAAACAGGATTTGCAGGATTTTTTGACCTCAAATGCCAAATGTACCTTAATTTGCAGGTGGGAGAGCTGTTTGCTTCTTTGCCTCATGCATCAAAACGCCTTGAACTAGTATTACATTAATACATTAATGCATTTAGTACTTCCACATTCTACCTTCCTTTCATCAAAGAACTCAAGGCGTTTCCAAATGGTCCACCACCCTGGAACTGACCAGACCCAAAACTCCTGGCTCAGCACAATGGCAGTTGGGATAGGAAGAGTGAGGATACAAACCGAAATGTTTTTATGTGGGAAAGACACATTCGGGGTTTGGGGAGGGAATTTAAAGAGATCTATATGGTGAACCACCCACAGGGTGACTCACATGCCCCAAGTGAACATTACAGAGCTGAGTTAGCACCACTTGTATAGATTGTTTTCAGGATTTCTAAACTGCTCTACATTCAGAGAATATCTGAGTGGTATACATAAACCACATTTTCTCCTGGTACTTTCCAAATGCTCTGTCTGGTGTAGAGGGCCACACCTGACATTTGAAGTGTTTTCCAGTCCCTCCACTGGACTTCCAATGCAAACATGATACTACTATGGCACAAATATGTTACCAGTCCCTGACACACTGGGGGAGGATTGCCAGTTCACCGTATCAGGTATTTAGGGAAGCACTGAGCTACACCACTTCATGATGCATGTGGAGTGATACGTTTTAAAGGTGGTGCAGCATTCAAACGTTGTGACACAGCAGGGAGGAATTTTCTAGCTCCATCTGTTCTTTGCTGAGCTACTGTAGTTTCTGTTTGTGGGGTGTTTTTTTAAACGTAGAGGAGCATTCAAAAGTACGAGCCCCCCCACCTTTCTACCGCGTTATTCCCATCTCAATGTGTTGCATTCTGTAGCTTCAGCCTCAGACAGTTCAGTAACAGTGCAATCCTATACATGTCCACTCAATCGAGCTTGCTCCTAGTTAAGCGGGTATAGGATTGCAGCCTAATTCTTTGAAAGGCTGGGGTCAAGAGAATCTGAGAGTGAACAATGCAGAGGAAATCAAAGCAGCACCAGGTGGGAGGTGGGCGAAAATAAGCTGCCACAGAAGGAGGGTGTGTGCAGCATAGTCAACAAGGATAAAATAATGCAGGGCTGTTAAAACATTTCCAATTTTATATTTCCATCTGGGATCACCCGGTTTCCTCACTACTAATATCATAATCGTAATTTTCCATTTGCGATTGTACAATATTCCTCTGGCAACTAGAATAATGGCTTATGTGAAAATAATTAGGAGGCCATTAGATGTGTATTAAGGGCACAATCCTGCCAAAATTATGCACATTTAAATCCCATTTATTTTAATGGGAAAGTGAAGTGCATGCTCAACTCATTTTTGCTGGAATTAATGAAACTTAAAAGTGCTTAAAGTAGCTGGATTGTGCCCTAACTGTCTTTTTAAATGGCCTAGAAACTGCACTTAAGGGGAGTTCAGCCATTAGAAAGCATTCAATGGACCACTGTTTGAGAATCCCAGGATTAACACAGTACAAGTGCTTGTGGAGAACATCTGTCGATTTTTCCCAGTTGAAACAAATGACTTTTCTTTGTGCATCTGGGAAATATCTCTCTTAAGTGTGTTGTTATTAGGAATGGGAGAACCTGTCCATTTTGGTTTCTCTCGGTTTCTCGTTTCTTAAAGTTCAGTTCTCCATATCTCTGCATCAGTTTGTGAACATTTGTTCTAAAGTGCTCATGAAAATTTGTTAGCATTTGAGTGCAAATGTATCTGAACACACACACACACACACAATTTTGCCTAATATACATTTTTGCTAATGTAATGTAACATTATTTTTGCTAATATGTGCACTGCAATGCAGTTTATCCCAGTGAATGCACTTTTATACACATTACTTGGCTGGAGAACTGCATTGTAAAATTTGGAGAAGTGAAATTTCAAAGAGCGGCTGCCACTCGGTTTGTGTACTATTTCAGAAAGTACAGGTGTAGGGTTGTCATGAAATGTGAATCAAATCAAATTTCTCCTCCATCCCTAGTTGTTATCCATGTAAATTTATCTTGATGGAATACCTCACGTCTTATATTGTCAACACACTAAAAAAAAAAAAAGTTTCATCCTAAACATGATGCTGTTTACATTTTCCCCCTTCCTGAAGCCCTGAAAATTGCTTGTAGCCTGAATTATTCAGTACCAGGTAATAATGTATTGTAAGTGAATCATACAACTAGCTTATATGGCTACCAGATGTCAGGAATTGGCTGGATGAGGAAGAGTCAGTGGCGTAGCGTGGGGGGTGCAGGGGGGGCCAGCCGCACCAGGCACAACATTGGGGGGGGGGCGCTCACACTCGCAGCTCTCTGCCCCTACCTGGCTCACTCACTCTCTCTCACTGCAGTGCTGGCTGTGCGAATCCGATCCGAGCTGCCGGGTCGCCGCCCACTGTGGAGGGGGAGGGTGCCAGGCGTGCGTTGCGGTGCGGAGCGGAGAGAGAGTGAGAGAGGGACTATCTGGGGGAGGGACAGTGCAGCAGCCGCCCAGTGCAGCGCTGAGCGCGGGAGAGAACCACACCCGACCAGCCCAGGCAGCAGCAAGAAGCTGGCAGCAGCGGCAGGTTAGGGGTTAGGGGCGCAAATTACTTGCCTTGCCCCGGGATAGGGGGCGCAAATTACTTGCCTTGCCCCGGGTTAGGGGGCGCAAATTACTTGCCTTGCCCCGGGTGCTGACAACCCACGCTACGCCGCTGGGAAGAGTGGAGGGTGCCACGTTCCCAAGAGCCCTCCCTCTAGGCAGGACATCAAAGAAGAAGACTTGGGCATTGGATCATGGTGGTGGGACACTAGGGAGCAGTCTGGGGAAGGGATGAGCTGGGAAATGCTAGCAGCAAGAGGTTTGAGAGATCAAAGGAGGTCATAAGAAGGAGGCCCTTCCAGGACAGGGGCTGAGGGTCTCAGTGTGAGCACAGACTCAGACAGAGAGAAGTCAGAGGTTGTCCCTGCTACCCAGCAGCAGCACAGTCCCAGCCCAGCTGGCTCTCCTCCCTGCCTGGCACCCTGCTCAAGGAGAGTCCTGCACGTTGCTGAGCAACCAGCCAGACAGGCTCAGAGGCTCTCGAGGCAGCCTTTGCCTGCTTGGGAGGGGTCCAGAGTGAGAGGCTAGAGGGGGAAGGGAAGGGCCAGTGGTCATTTTCAGCAACATCTCCAGCCAGATGAGATGAGCTAGAGGAACTCTCTTATGTTGTTACTTTCGGTGAATGAATGCTAAGTGCATTTCATGTCTCAAGTTCTTTTCTGCCCTGGGGATGACCTGTGCTCGCCTGATGGCTCCTTGACACCAAGTCTTGAAACCATCTCCCTCCGAAAAGCCTTTATTCTAAATCTTTATTCTAAAAGGGTTTAGCTTAAATCATGATGCATGAAATCTTTATGCTGTTTTCAAAAAAGTTCACAGAACTTTGTCACTAAGAAATTGGTCTTCATATAAAAAAACATTCTTACTGAGAGTCAGGTCACGAGATTCTTTCCCCCTTTTGACATCTAACTTCTGGATACAGTGAATGGGTTCAGTGAGGGCTCAACAGCTCTGCCACCAAATGTTCTGCAAGGCAGGCAGGCATCTTACAAAGAAAACAGTCGAAAAATCTCATCCCCAGCTACATGCAAGCAGGCGTTTGATATGGTAATGGCAATTATTTTACAATAGGCCCCACTCCTTTGATATTGTGATTGTGCTAGCTCTTCCCTTGCCAGTTATACGAGTGCCAGCAACTCTTATAATCAGAAGGCAAATTTGTACATTATGAATTTTGATAACATGAGTAGGTTAAAGGATAAGTTAGTTCAACCCAAAGCCTTAATAGCATATCCAGGCAGTTTCATAATTCACCTCAATTATTTGGACTTCTCATTTTGATACTGCAATTGCAAACAATCTCTTACATCACATTTTAGCAGCATGCAGGTATGTGTATTCATCCCTCCATCTGTTCGGCCTCTTCCTTTTGTGGAGTGGACATGGATCCAGCAAAGCTTGCATGAAAAGGTTGGAAGGCAATTTGCAATAGTTGTTCTTTCTAACAGCAGCTCCTTGTGCTGCTTTCCCATGTTATTCTGGGTGGTGTTCCAACCAACACTCCGCCAGGAACAGGTGGGGTGGGGATAAAGTGCAGGGAAGAGTTGTGATAAGAACATAAGACATTGGCCCATCTAGTCCAGTGTCCTGTTCCCACAGTTGCCAGCCAGATGTGCACGCTCTCTCTCTCTCTACCTAAGAGGACAACCCCTCCTTCCCACCAAGCCCTCTAAAAACCAGTCCAGTCAAGATTGAGTATGATCAGCAGCAAATAAATATTGAAAAGAAAAATGGATCAGGAGTACTCAGGAGTCCCATTTATGCAAGTCCTCGTTTCTTACCTCCCAATTCCCCAATAAAATGTTTCTTTTTGACTTCACACAATTAACTTAATTTTTAATTCTCCTTATCCAAGGTGGTTCTAAACTGATGTTTACTAGCAAGTGGCCTTGATAGTTTCATAAAAGGGCACAAATTGTTGCCAAATGGTAATGTGTTTCCATCTTACTTAGTTGTCATTAAATGCAAATTTGCTATCACGGCAAGCCAAAGTACTCATAACGTCACCCAAGCTTTCAGATTCTGAATTCCGTCTGCCCTCTCCAGCCCATGAACCAGCCAATCCCCTTTGTCTTGGTTGTGAAGTTAAGTGCGCTGTTCATCATGGAAGCAGCCTGGCATTTTATCATCCCCAGCACATCTTTTTGCAAGGCGAGAGACTCGGCTCATCTTTTAAAACTGCCCTGGCAGCAAACCTCCATTTACATTTCTATGCACACTCACACAAAACCTGGTAAATTAAAATGTAAAAATGTTTAAAACATCAACGGAGCGTCTGTCAGAGAATTTTCTCTTACAGGTTGTAACCTGTTTAACATCTGTTTAAAGAAACCCAATTAGTTTCTGGAGGTCTAAAAGTCAAATACATTGTCTTGGAAGTAGCTTTAGAGCAAGCTGCAAAGCTCTTCCACTTGGTAATTTAAATGACTGACCGTTCAATTTATGAGCATTTGAAGCAATAAAATTCAGCCTGAACTTAATAATAGCACATTTTATGTGACAACGATGACAATTACAATCTATAGTTACTGCGGTCGCCCTTTGGTCTAGGGAAAGATGACAGCATTAATTATACACGCTCACCATTTGTCAGACTTAACTTGGCAGGCGATTGAACTAAAAACCGTCTTCAGCTTGACTTCTACATTTTCTATTTTCTAATTCACTGGAACAAAGATAATTAGAATTGAGAAAAATGAGCAGTTTCCCCACTTCAACACTTACTTTAAAAATATGCCTCCCTTTCCTGATGTGCAAGTTTGCATACAGCACAAAGCCACGTCAATTGTGTGGGCTTGTTTTTTAATAAATAAATAAAAGAACTGTCAACCTTTACTTTCCTACTGTTTCCCTCACCAATCAGGGATGGAATTCATTCACTGCAACACCCACTCAGAGAAAACAGAAACACACTCTGTCCATATGTCATTACCTCTGACTTTACACATTTTTAAAAGATTTTAATAGGGTAGACCTCTGCATTCCTGTCCATTGCTCCACACATGCTGATGGAACGGAAATGTATCATTTTAACTTATTACCCCCCCCCCTGTAATTTTATTAAAGCAACAACCAACATGCAGATTAGTGTAATACCTTTATCAGGCCAAATGGAAGGTTACAAAATAGTGTGCAAGATTCCGTGTTCTGCAGAACACTGTCAGGCTGGATGATGAACAAAAGAAGGGGCTGAGGGAGAAAGGATGATGATATGTGGAGTTTGAGCTTGACGCTCCTCTACTGCAATGAGCCGACCTCTGCCCCACTTAGTTGTCCCCTGGCAAGAGGATCTGTTTGATTTGTGAGAGGATCCCAACTGCAACACTCTCCAAACAGCTGCACAGCCAGTCCGTTGCATGGTAGAGGCATCAGGACCAGAAATGGAGTTCTGTGGGGATGGTGTGCATTGGGAGAGCACTGAGGACCTCAAACAGAATGTTGAAAAGCAGCAATGAGAAGAGCATTTTGTCTTGGTCTCAGCAGGAAGCAGGAGCAGGAGGGAAGCAAGGGGGAAGGAGAAGAGCAACAGAGGAGGAGGAACGCAAAGAGAATATGAGACTGGGGAGAGAGACACAAAGTGAAAAGGAGGAGATACAGAGGAACAAGGCATGCTAAGGAGAGAAATAGGGTTGCCTCAAACACTATGCTAGAAGTGGGGAAAGGGGGACAGAAATAGTGGGGAAGGGTCTGCGGCTTCTACCCCAGAGGCGGTGATGAGGGAGGGCAGACAGGAGTAGAGGCTATTGTATGGTGGGAATGGAAAACTAAGGCTGAAAGGGGCAGAAATGCTGAATAAAGGGAGGGGAACCAAAGTGAAAGGTGCCCTATGATGAAAAGAAGTAACCAAATTCTTGGAGAGGGACCCCACCAGGTGGTTCTCCTGGAACAAGAACCCAACTGAGGTTCTGAGAATCTTTGGTAGGGGGAAAAGAGAGACTATTTCTTTATTTATCATATATCTATAATGTGTGTGTGTGTGTGTGTACACACACATACACACAAATCAAGAAGCATATACTGAGAGCTAGTCCAAGTAATGTTATGCTTTTGATAAAGTAGTTAATACAAAATATTAAATATACATTAAAATTATCCCCAAAAATTCATAAGCTGAAACAAGAAGGCCTAAAATATTGCAAAATCCAAATAAAATCAACAGTTAATACACACACACACACACACACAAAAAAAAGCTTTTACCATGCACCACAACAGTACAGTGACAGTACAGAAGACACTTGCGGAGTTGTTATTTTTTTGTTGCATGCAAAAGGCTCCAGGTTCATTCTTTTGCAGCTCCAGTTCGATATACTGTACCTGAAAGGTATCCCTGAAAGCACAGTGTGCCATTGATAGTCAGGGTAGGCAACAGTGAGTTAGGAGCACTGGTCTGACTTGTTATAAGGCAGTTTCCTGTGTTTATATTATGTCAAGCCATAGGTAGATACACTGGTATAATATTTCAAAAGCCCTGTTTTGCTTTTTTAATGTATTAAAAATCCACGTAATTGCCCATTTGGTTGAAAAAATAAGGTCATGAAAACAAAACCAGTGTTTTAAGCTGCTCCAAAATGAAAGGCTGGAAATACATATTTTTAATGTTTATCAAGGGGGGGGGACACTGAACAGTTGGTTGACTATGCAAATAAACATTTGAAATTAAAATTATATTTCTACTAGCTCTTCAGAAAAAAATATTACTTTATAAATCATAAATTGAATTCAGTATTATGACTTGGGATAATTGCTTCATATTTGGAGAAGCTGGCATCCACATCAAGTCGGCCATATTTGTGTCATCCGGCTTGCCAAACAACGAATGCAGTTACAAAATTAATGTCCCAGGATCGACCTGTAAATCTTTTAGACTTTGTGGTGCAATATGGTGAACAAACTGTCTCCTCAGAATGTCTCTCAACACAATTGCAAAGCATTGTTTCAGTCCCTTTTCTAAAACTGACGATGCGTTAGGGAAACCTTTACAAAAGCCATTTCCTCTTAAGAACACTGGGGTGTTTTGATCAACCTTTGTTTCAATACAGTGGTACCTCGGGTTACATACGCTTCAGGTTACATACGCTTCAGGTTACATACGCTTCAGGTTACAGACTCTGCTAACCCAGAAATATTACCTCGGGTTAAGAACTTTTGCTTCAGAATGAGAACAGAAATCGTGCGGCGGCAGCGGGAGGCCCCATTAGCTAAAAGTAGTGCTTCAGGTTAAGAACAGTCTCAGGTTAAGAACGGACCTCCGGAATGAATTAAGTTCTTAACCCGAGGTACCACTGTATCACCATTCCTTTTCAACCTGTAAGGCAAGGAGCCATCATCTGGAACACTCAGCAGCACATAAGAACATAGGAAGAAGCTGCCTTATCAAGTCAGGCCATTGAGCCATCAAGTCCAGTATTGTCTACACTGACTGGCAGCAACTCTTCAGGATTTTAGACCAGGGACATTCCCATCCCTACCCATCGGTGCTGGGAATTGAACCTGGAACTTTTTCCATGCAGAGCAAGTGCTTTCTTAGTGAGCCACGCATGACCCTTCCCTAAATTCCCACAACAAAATCCAATTACCCAAAAAGCTCAAAAGCATGCTAGCACGACTGGACAACAGAACAGGTTTAAATAATTCCTTGTGTCAATGGCATAATCTGTTTTGCTCCCATTAATCTATAAAAATGACAAGGAGACTTATGGCTCTTTACAAACTTAAGGCCATAACCCTGCACCCTGCATGAGTGTAGAACAAATGAAAAAAAAAGAGCACTGCTTCAGAAATTTCCATTTTTGCCTTTCCTCTCTGTCAGGGCTGGGCCACAGAAAGCTATCAGAGGTGAACCAGGAGTTAGTAAGATAGTTGAAACTCATGCAAAGTCCCAGCTCAAACAGCAAACCTTCTATACCCCTTCCTGTCTAGGTGAGTCCAATAGCAAAACAAACAAGGCCGGAGCCTGAAAATGCTTCCATGTCAAGAAGAGACTTCAAACGACAATTAACTCCACAGGGCAGCTCTCTAGAGCAGTGTTTCCCAACCTCTGGTCTCTAGCTGTTTTTGGACTACAATTCTCATCATCCCTGACCACTGGTCTTGCTAGCTAGGGATGATGGGAGTTGTAGTCCAAAAACAGCTGGAGACCAAAGGTTGGAAAACACTGCTCTAGAGAACCAAAGGGCCTGCATTAGCTTCTGACACTACCACAATGCAGTGCAGCCATACTGCAACTTCTTAAACCTTTCATTTTAAACATGCATTTTTTCACCTTATCTTCAGACTATCCAGAAGACCATCGCTGACCATGACTTTTCAGACTGCTCCTGCTCTGGTTTTTGTTTTGAGTAAAATAGCCTAGCTAGGAATTTAGAGGAGAACAAACTATCTTTTTTAAAAAAAAACAAACACCTCAAAGGAGTTTGCTTCAAAAATGCAGAAACAAAAAACTTAAAGTGAATTAACTATAGAATAACAGTATCTGGCATAGCAGCAGTATATCAGGCAAAGGGCTGTAACTTAGAGGGAGAGCATCTGCCTTGCATCTAGAAGATCCCAGATTCAATCCCTACTATCTCCCAAGCACAGCTAAGAAAGAAACATTGAACTGTGCTTGTTAACTGTAGAGACTGTCACAACATACTACTGCAACTGGCATGGAAGGTTCCCACACTAGTCCTGGCCACCTGCCATAAGTGGTACTATTGGTGCAGCTTTTGGGCTCATCTTATTGGGCATACAAGTGGCAGGACAGGCTGTGAAGGATGGAGCCACCCCAATGAAGAATGGGGCTCATTCGGGAGCAAGACCTGCAGGAGAAGCCCAGGAGGCGTACCTGTCTTCAGACCAGGAATCCTGGTAGGGTGCCTGCCCTCTCTAGCCTTCATGGGCATCAATCTCAACTCCTGCAACACCTTTGAGGTGAGCCATCGCCTCAGCACCCCAGACACCTGGGAGTTCCAGCTTTGCCAAATTCTTCATGAGGAACTTTTTTAAATAAAAGGACAAAGGCACTCAAACCTGCTGTTCACAGTGCTCCTGGATGGAAGTTGTTTGCGAAAGTCCCACCAAAAGAAAACCTACAGAAGGACTCTAAAATAATTCGGCAGAAGTCAGCTTCTTCAGCGAGGAAGTGCAATGAAGCAGGAAAGAGCCTCACCTCCCGCCAATCAAGCCCAGGTGAGCAATTAGCCTCTCCCATGTCTTGACTTTAAGAACAGCAGGAGCAGCTGAGAAGGGGGAAGAGGAGGGGGTTTTTTGGGGGAGGTTCAAGTTATTATGGTATTTTATGCATTGTGACTTGCAGTTACTTTTATCGATCATAGTTTAGTAATTATTTCTTGTAATTGTTAAGAGTGAATTTCTGTTTAATTATTATTTGCTGGAATTAATTTTATTGTGCACTATTATATTCAAATAGATGGTTGAATATTACTTTATTTTATATAAGTCATTCCATTTTAAAGTTATGTTTTAAAATGACTTTTTTGTATTAGATCAGATTATTATATGGTGTGTGCTCTTTGTTGTATATTTTGTTGCTGTAAACTGCCTTGTGTACTATAGTAGTAGTAGTAATAATAATAATAATAATAATAATAATAAATTTATTTCTACCCCACCCATCTGGCTGGGTGTTCCCAGCCACTCTGGGCGGCTTCCAACAAAAGTTTAAAAATACATTAAAACATCAGTCATTAAAAACTTCCCTACACAGGGCTGCCTTCAGATGTCTTCTAAATGTTATATAGTTGTTTATTTCTTTGACATCTGGTGGGAGGGTGTTCCACAGGGCGGGTGCCACTACAGAGAAGGTCCTCTGCCTGGTTCCCTGTAATTTCGCTTCTCACAGTGAGGGAACCACCAGAAGGCCCTCGGCACTGGACCACAGTGTCCGGCCAGAACAATGGAGGTGGAGAAGCTCCTTCAAGTATACTGGACCAATGCCATTTAGACCTTTAAAGGTTAGCACCAACACTTAGAATTGTGCTCGGAAACGTACTGGGAGCCAATGTAGGTATTTCAAGACCAGTGTTATGTGGTCTTGGCAGCCGCTCCCAGTCACCAGTCTAGCTGCCGCATTCCGGATAATATAGAAAGGCAGTATGTGATTAAAAGTGAAATGAACCTGCCTGAAATCCTACAGAGCAGCTGCCAGTCATTGTGGATGGTACTGAGGTAGATGGAGCAATGGTCTGACTCAATAGAAGGCAGCTTCCTATGTTTCTATGCCAAGTCACAGCTTTACCTGCCCCACACCTGCTGTCACGAATGATGTCAGGTGTAGGGCAGGTGAATGTGGCTTGACCAAAACAGCACTGTGGGCAAGTGGAGAGGCCTCACAGGCCTAATCAGGCCCACCGGCTAGAGGGTCCCCACCACTACCTTATGAGGAACTGTTCTACAACCTACTGTTTGCTAAGGCTGCAGGATGGCAGCCTAGCTAGTCTATTGTAACATGAAGTTCGAGCTTTATCAGTCTGCTAATTTGACCCTGGAGGGGGGAGGTGATGCTCTCACAATGTTTATGGCAAATCCAATTTATGTGGAGATTTTGAAGACAACCACTATAAAGCAGCCTTCGTCAACTTGGTGCTTTCCAGATGTTTTGGACTGCAGCTTCCATCAGCTCAGCCAGCTCATGTCATAATTACTGTACCTAATGACTGATGGGAATCATAGTCCAAAAGAGTGTGTGAATGATAGCTCAGTTAGTAGAGCATGAAACTTAATCTTAGGGTTGTGGATTTGAGCCCCATGTTGGGCAAAAGATTCCAGCATTGCTGGAGATTGGACTAGATGACCATTGTGGTCCCTTTCCAACTCTATGATTCTTTTAATCTGTTCCATCCTCTACGCGGATGGCACCAGATTAGGGAAGGCTGCAATAGAGAGCCACAGATTCACAACCGTAATCAACATCTCTGGTATCAAAAGACAAGCAAGAAATAAGAGGCTAGAATATTAATGTTGTATGTGCATGGTGTGTATATAAAGATATAAGCACACACACATCCTGGGGCTGATGGGGGTTATATTGGTTATTTATTTAATTTATGAATTACTTCCCATAAAATCCTGTGAAGTGATCTAATAATAAAAAGCATATAGAAATGCAATTTCAACCCAAGGCAGATAAAAACAGAGATAAAAACTTTGTACTCCAAGACATACAGAGGGGCACCAAGTTGGCAAAGGCTTCTGGAGGGACTCAAACCAAATTGCAATCTCAATGGCATAATTATTTTTCGACATTATTTATCTATAACTGCATTCTGATATTGCGGTGTTTCTTGAAAAGCTTGGGTAAGCATCATTGTAGCGGCAAAGCAACAGAAGTCTCTTCTAGAAATAATCATTTTAAACTTTAGATGTATATGCTTTGCCCCACAAGTCAAAACCATTAAAAAGCACTTTAAGAATTTTCTAGCTAGCTTTCCCATTAAATCACAAGTTTGGTGAAACATACAAACACTGTAATTTTGAAAATAGTGGGTACTTTAGAGTAGGCAGCTGAATGTCCTTAAAAGTTTTTATTTTATTCTCTCAATTGGCCCTTCGAAGTTCACACATTTATTTTTCTTAAATCGTATTCAGCTCTTTTCAGAGACCTGCTGAATCACAAATGCCTACATAATTTGTGATTGTATCTTTCTGTCTGCATATACAAACTGTGATGCATTTACGTTTCAGTGGTTAGGCTGTTATACCTGCCCGGTGGCCTCCACAGTTCTTGATGCAGCCATTGAGAACAAAAGAAAAGGTCACATCCTGTTTCTCACAGTGGGAAGGCACACAAGCAGAGCATGAAGTCAATAGCCCTCTGTGTCTGCTGCTGCCCAGCTGCTACTACTACCACCTAATTTAAAGAGCTACAGGTAGTCCCTCAGTCTGACCACTCTTTCACAGCCACGACACCCCCATCTGCAATAGGAGGATGATAATACAGGCCTATTCTTCAGGGTTATTCTGAGGATTACAGGTATCTTAACATCACTCTGAAGCAGGGACCACCAACATGGTGCCCTTCAGATCTTGTTGGACTACAACTTCCATCATCCATAGCCATTGACTATGCTGGCTGGAGCTGATGAAAGTTGTAGTCCAACAAATGTTGAGGGCACCATGTTAGCTATCCCTTCTCTAAAACGATCTAACTACCGTATTTTTTGCTCTATAAGACTCACTTTTTCTCTCCTAAAAAGTAAGGGGAAATGTGTGTGCGTCTTATGGAGCGAATGCAGGCTGCGCAGCTATCCCAGAAGCCAGAACAGCAAGAGGGATTGCTGCTTTCACTGTGCAGCGATCCCTCTTGCTGTTCTGGCTCCTGAGATTCAGAATATTTTTTTTTCTTGTTTTCCTCCTCCAAAAACTAGGTAGGTGTTGTTTTTATCTAGAAATCGCATTGGTGCTGATGAACTTCAGAACTTGGGGATTTGCCTTTCCACTGCAGAAGATGGCTGCTTTATTACTATGCTGTGTTGAGCTAAGCATATCTCCACAGTACCACAAGTGAAGAAATACAATACGACTCTTTGGAACTAAGTGCAGGGCCTTTCTTCAACTGAAACTCGCCAGAACCCAGTTCTGGCACCTCTCAGGTGGGCACCATTGCCCTTATAAGAAAACAAGGGAAGCACTCATGGTAAGTTCTGGCACCTCTTTTTCTAGAAAAAAAGCACTTCCGGCAAGTGTGTTTCCTGAAATACTTCAGACACCATCCTTTGAAGTGAGTCAAGTACAGGGGAAACCCTACCCTGTCCTTTGCACCCTTGGCCACCAGGAAGTCTTGTGGGAAGCTGTCTAGTCAGGCACAGCATGCAAGATTTTCATCAGGAATTCAAACTTTTGATTAAAGCTGCACTGGAGATATTGTGGCAGTCAAAAAGGAAATCTGCTAGGCAGAATTAATGTAAGTTTCTGAAACATAACAAGATTACGTCCCTCTTTTCCTATAAATAATTTTTTTCTGGAAGAAAGCCTGCCATCTGGAGTCCTACAATCTGAGTCCCGTGAGCCAGATTTCAGAAGGATAATCTCACAACAAGGGATTATTATTATTATTATTTTTAAAAAAAAGAATGAAAAACAAAATGAACGCATTCCATTTGTTTTGTGCTGAAAACCAACAGGGAAGATGGGCAGCAGTGTTGTGATGGGTGCGGAGTGACAGCGGTGAGTCATAGCAGCAGTACTGCCACTCACTTCGGTGGAGTAGGGGCAAGGCAGAGGCAGGGTTGGAGGGGCAGAGGGGTGGCAGCAGGATGCCACCGCCACTTCAGAGCATCCTCAACCTCATCACAGCCTTGCCTTGCCCCAATCCTCGCCTTTACATCCCCTTCCTGGTTTGAAAGTGGAACAATGAGGCAAAAACCAAAAGAACGAAAATGAATGAAGCAAACAAACAATTCAAACAAGAGGGGAAAGAAATGAATGTAATTTTTAAAATGAAAACGAATGGTAAAATGAAACTACAGGTCCCCGGCCCCCTGCCGTTGCTCACCCCTGTGAATCACAATGCCCTGATACTGACATTAGCAGCAGCCTTTGTTCGCACAGCTGAACTGGATGATGCCTTTATCTGGGCCACATTCTTTATGTGTGATAAAATCCAGGATCATGCTTATGTGCATTGCAAGTTAAGCATGAATATTGTTATGAAGCCATGTGTGAATGGCCAGTGACATCAAAGTTGAAGCAGGCATCCTGGATTTTCACTTTCTCACCCACACCCACACACCCAAATGTATAGTGGAAAAGGAAAAATCTGAATCAGCCTACAGACCTCGTGTGCACCATGGGTTCTGATCTGGAGTGAAAATCTGTAGAGCCGTTCTTCTTCATTATAGTTGTTGCTGCTGTTAAAAGGGACTTGTTCAATGGGTGTCAATTAACAAATAAACTTGTTTTGACCTTTTGCAGATCTCTACATTTTTTAGTTGTGCATCTGTGGCTTTCCTTAAAGAAAGTGTCAACTTGGTCCCTGTTTTAGCTGGAGATTCTATATTAAATGTTTGTTGTTGGGTAGGACACCATGAGTAATCTTTGATTTGTGATAGGCATGTCACTTTATTTAATGTAATTTTGTTCGTAATTATGTTCTACTAAGGCTCCAGGTGCCTGTGGGTATATGTGTCAACAAACTACAATGCATTTATTACCAGTATGTGCTATTCCAAAATGTCATTCAGAAAATGTATGACACTAATGTCATTTCTTATATTAAAAGTTAGGTGGCTATTAAACATCAGAGACTTAACCCTATAGAGGTGGACAAACCAGAAAGGGTTATTTAAATGTCTGTGTGTTTTAGTTTGTCCAAGGACTGAAGTGGGTAACAAATGTATAAACACACCCAAGGCTGCAGTCCTAAAAGTGGAGGGGCAGAATTGAAAGTGGAGGGATGCTTTGTTTTCCTCTTTCTGCTTCTGACTTTTGCTTTAAAAAGGAAAAAAAGGAAAAACCTTCACCCCAGTGTGGCTCCCCTTTATTACATGCACAGCCCAACAAAACAACAGCAAGAACCTACAAACAGCATATGAATTCATATGTCTATCTTGACCCAACAACCCCTTCCCCACTGCCAAACACTTGCAAACAAAACTCACTGCAGTCAGCTAAAGCCAACCAACCATGCCCTAGCCCCCCCAATCTCTCTCAGTGCCAATGAAGACTGATAAATGAAAAGATAACCTACCCACGTGACGCTGACACCAAAAACTTGCACATACACTATGTAAAGGAATGAAAGTTTACCCCACCTCTCTTCTCCCCCAACCTTATACTGTATACAACATTGAAGTCTCACATCGAATATAACTGATCTGTAAAAAGGACTTTATGATCTGAAAATAGAGACGATGTAATGTACTTTTGTAACCCAAGAAAAGCTTAAAAAATAGCCTTTCGAAACAATTCCCTTCCCATTAGAAGTATTAGGGGAAATAGGGGTGGGAAAGGTTCAGACTCACGCAGAAGCACACCTAAATTTCCTCCTGGTTTGAAGGCATGACCAAGGAACAGAAGGACTTAGGATCCACCTGAGATCTGTTTCTGTCTCCAAAACCAGTGGAGCAAATCTAGTCCATCCTATGGCATCTGGGACACCCTCCCAGGGACCATAGGATCATAGCCTTAGTATTTTAAATGCTGAGTCATCAAATCTCATTATCGCAATTCAAGGCAAATCCCACCCAAGCAAGCCTACTCAAGGTGGATTGAGAGCCTGGAAAGAGAAGCATGGTCTGCAGAAAGTTACAAGACCATGCAGAGTTGACCCAAGGGCCACATTCATCCCATGGGCTGGAAGTTCCTCAACTCTCAGGTAGCAAATCACAAAGTAGGTTAGTGAAAAATTAAAAATAGTGTTTGCTATTTGTATCAAATAGTAAATGGCAGCCAAGTAATCCTAGATGTATCTTCCAATTCAAGTTCAAGTGTTGAGAAAATGCTTGACCCAATAAAGAATAATAGTATGGAAGCCATATTCTGCAAAATATTTCATTAAAACACTTCATTTGAATAGGAGGCTATATTCCACAATCATATTTTAGGTTGTTTTTATAACTACGATTTTTGATAGAAAGAGATTAAGCAAGCATAAATATTAATATAAATTGTCTGCTGCTCCCAGAAAAAAGCATTTTTATAGGCTTCATTGTAATGATTTTAGGATTTTAGCAGTATTTACTTTGAACAGCACAATGCAAAATCCATTTCACTGAACTCAGGTGGCAATTATGCTACTTCTTTCAGCATTAATAGAAAACTATCCAATTTAGCCCATGTCTGATATTGAAAATGAATCTGACTACTCAGCTGGCATAGTATAAATGTTTACTGGATTTGTCGGAAACAAATTGCATGAGTTCAAGTTTCTAGAGTTAATTCTATTAAAAACACCTATCTTCTCCATTAGCCTGCCATGCTATAGAAATGTGTTGCATATGTAAACATTAAGGAGTAATTACCTTAAGATGGATATGCAATTGGTTGAAAATCTACATTCAATGTGTATTAATAGATCTACACCAGATTAGAAAGTGATACTCAGCAGGATCAACATCTTAGGAATTGTTAAGTCTCTGATATTTACACATACACACCCCAAGAAAGCAGGGAGCTAGGAATGCTTTAGGTACATGGTATTCTGCCTTAGAGTAATATTGGACATGCATAGCTCAATCTTAGACATATTCATTTGGCAGTAAGTTCTACTTGTCTTTGGTGGGACTCACTCCCAAATAAGTGTTCATAGAATTGCAGCCTCGTTCCATTGGAGCACAAGCCATTAGCACCATAGTACCGTTGCTTAATTAGGGCAAGGAGGGTGAACCTGGGGACCTCCAGATGTTGTTGGTCTACAGTTACTATCATCCCTGACCATTGGCCACAATGGCCAGGGCTGATGGGTATTGGAGTCCAACAATATCTAGAGGGTCACAGGTTCCCTGAATTGGGGGTGATGGGTGTATTCCAGAATAAGGTAAAGGTAAAGGGACCCCTGACCATTAGGTCCAGTTGTGGACAACTCTGGGGTTCCGGCACTCATCTCGCTTTATTGGCCGAGGGAGCCGGTGTACAGCTTCCGGGTCATATGACTAGCATGACTAAGCGAACCAGAGTAGCGCATGGAAATGCCGTTTACCTTCCCACCAGAGCGGTACCTATTTATCTACTTGCACTTTGTGTGTTTGAATTGCTGGGTTGGCAGGAGCAGGAACTGAGAAACGGGAGCTCAGCCCGTCATGGGGATTTGAACCGCCAACCTTCTGATTGGCAAGCCCTAGGTTCTGTGGTTTAACCCACAGCACCACCCACGTCCCTTTTGTATTCCAGAATAACCAGTTCCAACTCTTGGTCCTCATTTATTTTGGCTGCATGCACACCATGCATTTAAAACAACAACAACACACACACACACACACACACACACACACACACACACACAAAAGAATCATAAGAACTGCAGCTCTCCCCCCCACACACACACACAAAAGAGCTACAATTCCCAAAACCTGTAACAAAGTACAGTTCCCTGGACTCTTTGGGGGAAGCCAGGTACTTTAAAAGTGCTTGAAAATGTATGGTGTGTATACACTAGAATCCACGAGGGTGGATGTTGAAAATACATGTTGTAGCAAAGACAGAAACTGTGGGGTCACTCCTAGCATTAAATAGAACTGGGTAATGGCTTCACATGGCTAATTTTGGCAGCAGATACTACATTAATTAGGCTGTTATGTGCTTTTTCTTCTGTGGGGAGTAAGGGCATTTGGATTTCCCACCTCATGTGTAAAAATAATAATCTTAAACCAACCTTGAAATAATGCCAATGGGTTTAGTATTCAGTATGGCTATCAGTTAGACAATTGACAGAGAAGACCAGGAGGTGGTGGAACCATCTCACCAAAGGAGAACTTCAGCCCTTACTCACAGCATCAAAGGGTTGAGAAGGCATAACGTATCTTTGAAGGAAGACGGCACAAAGAGGCAATGAGTAATTAGGGAGGACAGCAACTCAGAAACATACACTCCTCAAGCTCAAAAATGCAGGGTGGAATATGAATAAGATAATTCCTCAACAGTTCTCAATATACAGTCGATATATACAGTACTTTGTCTCAACCCAATCCTCTGTCTGCATATCCTCTTTGACAAGGTCCTTAAAGATGAGGAGCTTCTGGGCAAACGTGTCCTGTAACCTCTTGTTTTTTAAAATTAAGTATTACATGGCTGTGCCCTTTGTTCCTTCCACTCTGTGGGTGGCATATTATTATTCTGCTATCTGACTGTGAAATATAGATACTTAATTGGGCTTTGAATTCAGAGGCGCCACGAGGCAAGTCTGTTCATTCACATGCTAAGAAGAGTGGTTGGGTCTATTGCATCAGCATAATGTAGTGGGGATTTAGGGGGTACAGAACTCTGATAACAGCAATTGTGTTAATGAGCAAAATTACAGCCTTCTTTAATGGCTCCAGCATCCCAGGAAACACTGAGTGCTCTGCTGTACCAATGACTGCACTCTCGTTACTATTACTACAGATCAAAGGCTTCTGTTCTCTACATCCTAGCCATCACTGAAACCCCCACCCAACACCTGCCTGATCATATGCAGATCAGCGCTGAGTACCGATTCCTTGTGTAAGTGGGTCACGTTTGAAGGTCACATTTCCATTAGGAAAATTATCTGAATACCTGCTGTATCGTCATTGACATCACACGTGTGCATAATTACACTTGTGATTTTTACACAGTAGTAAAAATCAAAGAACACATGTGTCATTGACTTTGAAAGTCAGAAGATTATATGAGACAGTGCATTGCGCTTTTGTAAGCCACACTGGTTATTTAGAGCCTTGTTGTGGTTATTTAGGAGCATATTTTTCAGAAAAGCAGGCTGGGTTAAAATTACCCGCTAACGGTGATAAGATGAAAGGAGAAACACTTCTGCTTCATTATACCAAAGAGTAGCTTTTCATAGTGGGTATGGGAGCAACCAGCATGAGCAAATTGTTTGCATTAGGTTTTCACTGAAAAATATGGAAAACCTTATATTTTGAATGTACTAAGAGAAAGGACTTTTTTTTAACATCTAGACAGCAGAGATATGACTGTCTTTCCCTTCCCCTCCCTACCTGTATCCTTCAAATCTATCTCCACAGCAGTTTGATTTCAAAACCAGGCACATTTCGGCAAAGCTGCTAGATCCAGTGCTGTTGCCAAAGCAAGACAGCCGGTGCAGTTGGATGCAGAGCACACAAACAACTGTTGCAAACTTACTGCCCTACCATTAGGCAGAGGGAAGCAGCTGCCTCAGGCCTCATGAAAGGGTAGCAAGTGGTTAACTACTTAACTTATTTTTACTGCCAGGGTGGGGGAAGAAGCACTTGTGGGGTTTTCTGCCTCAGGTGGCAAAATAAATTAACCTGCATTAGGGCTATGCACCAGGGCCAGCCCACCCATGAGGCAAGGTGAGGCGGGCACCTCAGACAGCAGGATCCACAGGGGCAGAAGATCCAGCCTCCAATGAATGAATCGCCCGCTGCCTCTGCACACTTCTTGGAAGCCAGATCTGCCACCTCCTCGGCAGCACCCTGCAATGCGGCCTCTACAGCAGCTTGTTGGGGAACAGGTGCTGCTGCTGGTCTCCCCCACCTTGTTTCCAATGTAAGTCTTTATTGCCCCATGTTTCTGGTGTAGATCTTCACCCATTGCTTCCTCCCTGGTTGAGGGGTACCATTTTGTGATTTGCCTCAGGTACCAAATTGTCCTGGGCTGGACCTGCCATATACCAAGACTGTATCCAGGGCAGGGGGTGGGGGAAAGCTATGCAACTCCATCACCTCAGGCAACAAAATGAATTGGGTCAGTACTGGGCAGCATCTTACCATGTTGTCACCATGGAACTTTCAATCACAGCATTTCAAGTACTTTGCCTTTTTCAGTTGCCACTCAGGGCATTTTTCCCCCAGCCAGAATTCACCGGAATTCAGTTCCGGCACCTTTCAGGTAGGCGCCATTGCCATTATAAGAGAACAAGGGAGGCGTTCATAGTGAGTTCAGGCACCTCTTTTTCTAGAAGAATAGCACCACTGCTTTTTTATTTAAAACACACACATTTAGGGTTATTCTGTATTAATTTTCTGCAGTAACAGCCATGAAACCATCAATAAAATCATTAATACATCATAGTTCACATTTCAAAAGAATCATACAGTTTTCAAAAGACGTCTGGAAGAAGGCAGGGCTGGTTCCTGTGGGAACTAGACACAATGAAAAGGTGGGATGTGTAAGCATGTTAAATAAAGAAATAGAAGATTAAACCAATTCCTAGAGGAGGAGGTTATCAATGGCTACTTGCCGTGATGGTTTATGTTCTACTTCCACAGTTGGGGACAGTATACCAGTTTCCGGGAAATGTAAGTGAGGAGAAAACTGTTGCACTAAGATCTTGCTTGTGGACTTTCCATAGGCATCAGGATGGCCACTCTGAGTACAAGGTACTCAATTAGATGGGCCTTTGGCCTGATCCAGCAGGCCTCCTCTTAGGTTCTCAATTGGGTAGGGGGGATACATTAAGGCATGAGATCAAGTGCTCACCTCCCAGTGCCAAGACAAGGAACCATCCTTTTCTACTCTGAACCACTGCCGAAAATGAGCCAGTGCTACCCCATTAACTGTGGCCGGCCACCCCCCCCCCCGGAATAGACAGCAATGGTACCCCCTACTGAAACACAGTTGTGATAGCTGGGGGTGATGACTGACAGAAGAGGCAGAGCCACACATTCCAAGGGCCAGTGCTGCCCTGGACTACTAATACGAGCAACTTCCCACTTGCATGCAACTGCGTGCACACATGGCACCAGGGAGTGGAACCTGGAAGTAGGGAGCACACTGGAGAGTCCTTGTCCCTCCCCAGAGACCAAAGAGGCTGTGTTCTTCGGGCTCTGGGGAGGGTCTCCTCACGAACCACATGGATTCTTCAGGGGTGCTCCCCACTTAGGCACATTTTACTTATGTGTGTGGGGCCCCAGAAAAATATCCCTTGCATAAGTGGGGAGTCGCCTGCATCTACACAATGTCAAGTGGCACTTTTAAAAAGAGGCAGCCACAAAGATTTGTGGACTGCAGATATACAGTAATATTGTAATGAAAACTATTGTTAAGGTCTGATAAGTGACACAGGGGACAGAGCTGGGCTGCCTCCTGCATAGTTTAGCTTTAGTGAAGCCCAACCTTTCCTCATCTGAGTGGTACAGTCTGTGCCCAAAATGGCTAGAAGAGTGAAAACAACAGAACGTCCTCCTAGCCATTCCCTCTCCATTCCACTTTAGCGTTGTGTGCTAGAATGAAAGTTTACACTGAACCTTGGGCAAGAAAGAACAGCTTAATAAGGCCCCCTCTCATCTGAAATTTCATATTATGAAAAACAGCTGTTTAGCAGCTGATGCATGAAATACCCAGGGAAAGGAACAACAACTGTTATTCTGCGGAATGAAAAGAACCTATGTATTTATATTGCTTTGCTTATCAGCGTTACAAACAAATGCAACAGAAAATGATTAAATTAGCATAATATGTTATTACAAAGCTGCCATCGTGTATCATGAGAATGCAGTTGTAAATTGCATAAACAGCTGAAACGAGCACAGATCCTCTATCTGCTTGGCTGGCTGAGTCAGTGCCAGGATTTACACCCAGGAAAATGTGGTGGGTACGGTACCAGACTCCCTGTGTACAAATCAATATCCTTTCTGACCCAGAGTTGTTCAGATTCAACTGCAGTCTTTAGGTTAGAATAATAGGATTGGCAGCAGTGGAAGAATTCACTGTTAGCAAAAAAAAAAGTTGATCCACAGGAATAGTCTGCAAAATACCCAGACCCAGCACATGGCTTCCATAATATATCTTGCCTACCATTTGAAAAAAAATCCTCCATCTTCACTCAAGCTCTAAGTTCTTTTGGAAGACTTGAAACAATTGGATTTCTCCACAGGCTTTGACTTCTTCGGCTCTTTTTTGTTGGACCATATGGAGAATGTTATACAGTTTGTTTCTATTATTAATTCTGATTGTCACAAAGACAGGCAACAAGTGACAATGGAGTATTTGACCAATCTATGCTTCTTTCATACTACCCTAAAAACACACAGCACACAATTCCAAAATGTTGCAGAGAATCAATTACACTTAGAAACATATTGGCCTGGTTCAGACATAAAATGACAGCATGGTTTCCTGCTACATGAATGAGCTGAGGCAAGCCTTAGACCCACAATAGGGAAATTGATAGCTTTTGTTTCCTATTTAAACAAACCACGGTTTCCTGCAGCAGCTGAACTTGGGGCCTGTGGTTTGTTTAAGGTTAGTGAGAACAATCCAGGATCAATACGAGCTTCAGATCCTGACTTCTTCTTCTGAAATCATAGTTTAAACAAGTAACAATTCCTTAATTTCAACATCAGGGTTTCCTAAAATATATGCGCTATGGTAGATCTTGCAACTGACTGCCTTGAATTTATAAATTCAGACTGATTCAGTAAAAAAATTGTGATCAACTCATGAACCATAAACTCTGTAAATTAAATAAACACACACACACACACACAGCCTTAAAAGGGGAAAGCAAGTGATTACCGTAATTCAAATGGCAATAAATCTTGAAAACTAGCTTCAGATTTGGGGAATTTCTGCTTAACATCAGAGTATATTTAGTTTTTCAAAAACCCACAATTTATCTTTGATATAGCTCAACTGTTCATATATCGTTAAATTTTAAGAATGACTGATTAATCTATCCAACGCCTTCTAATCTAGTCTGACATCTAAGTAGTAAAAATGCAGATTGGGTTGCTACTTTGGGTTTTTAAATGTTTCAGGGGGTTGATGGTGTTTGCATAACCATATGATATGCGTGCTTCAGCATTTCTACAGGTTAATCATAACCTGAAGGCAATAGGATTTCTTCTTGCTTTCCAAAATTACATATACATTATTGCAAATTAGTTCTGGCACAAAGGGATGCATAATGAAAACATCAGAGGAAATTACGGCGCTTTTTATAATAAGCTGAGCTTGCTCCATTAATCCGAGGGCAGAAAAAGCTGAGACATTAAGTCTCCATTATTGCAACTGAGGATTGAGTAGGGGACCCTTCTCAACTTGAGGATTTCTCCCTGCCTCTAAGCATCGCTACTAGCGTGTTAAGTCCAAAGGCCAATGTATATTGGTTTAATTGAAATCTCCAAGTAATGGTTAACTTTTCATTCCTAGAGATACCAGGTCACGGTTAACTAGCAAGAGAAAGAATAAGATTAAAGGCATTCACACTTAATTACTTTAAGAAGAGCACTGCAGAGCACAGACATGTTAACACTTAATATTGGTGATGCTTTAATTTTTTTATTGTTTTGCCTACAGATATTGCTATAACTGGCACCTGTTTGGCAACTACCGCATCCAAATTGCAGGTATACCAGCCACCTGATATACAAAAGGTCAAGATACAAATTACGAATAATAGTTGCAAGTTAGCTGAGATGTTTGAGGAATTTGTGGATTCTGATATGAACAGACCTGTTCTCCGCTTTGTGTGGGGGTCAGAATGTAGTCCTTCCAATTTCACCCGACTCTGAAATTTGTGGTGAATTTTGTGGTGAGTTCTCAGACCCAAAACCATATCATAAATGCAGTTAGAAATGCATATTTTGAGAGACAGTACTAGTGGTCCAAGTTTCCTGTGTGGCTAGGAGAGGCCTTTACCAGCTTCACCTGGTTTGCCAGCTATGGCCATTCCTGTCAAATACTCCGCCGACAGAGATTCAGCAGGTGACCTATCCAGGAATGGCCAGACCACTGTAGGCCATTTGTTGGTAACCTTGAGGTTGGACTCCTGTAATGCTCTCTATGTGGGGCTGCCCTTGGGTTTGGAAGCTCCAGCTGGTGTAGAATGCAGCAGCTGGACTGCTGGTGAAGACATCTAGTTGAGAACATGTGACACCATTGTCAAGCAGCTGCCCTAGGTGCCCATCTACAACCAAGACATGTTCAAGGTTCTTCTACTAATTTACAAAGCCCTGAACAACTTAGGTCCAGCCCTGAATCCTCAATCCCAGCTTGATCATTGAGTTTATCTGCAGCAGCATCAGTGGTTGTTGCCAAAGCCCATTTGGCAAGAAACTTGAGCCTTTCATGTCATCATGTTGAATCATACCTCCCAAGTGCCCCCCGGGGGGGGGCGGAATGGGACATCCCATGTTTTTGCATGAGATCCCAAAGGCCATTTTGGATGCCATGCTCTTGTGCTGCACTCTCAACCCCCAAAAGTGCATTTAGGGGGGCGGAGCAAGGCACAGGCCACAGGACTCACCCAGGAGTACATCCCACAAGATGTGCATCCTGGTTTGGGGCTTGAAAAAGTTGGACGGTATGTGTTGAATACTCTGCTGATAGAAACTCAGCAGGTGTCTTCTGTGTCAACTTTTACATGCCTGCTGAAAACTTTTCTATCCAGCCAGACCTATGCAGGCAATTGAGAACAAATATTTCCACAATGGTTAATTGATGTCTGTTTTTAACTTTTTATGTGGTTTTTATTATTTGGTGTTATGTATTATTGCCACAAAAACCTTTGATATTTTTTTCTTTTTATGGTATAGCAATATTTAAGAATTTTTATTTTAAAAATGTAACTTTTATGCAGGTATTTTGTTCATTTTTAATATATTATCTTTGATCTCCTGCTCTACTGTTGTAAAATCACATGGATGCTACCAAAGTGTCAAAGGAGTCTATCCAAACAGGTGTCTAATGCCTCTTTGCATAAATGAGCCACAAGGCAGAAGGCTACCTGCAAACCATTGCCAATCTCAGTTAATGTACTGTCATCCTAGATTCCGGCACTACTGTTTTTTCCAGTAGCAAAAATTCTGCTGAAGTGGATACCAGAGTTGTATCAGTAAGATGCCTCTAAGACCCTTGCAGAGAGGAAGTAAAACAAGATATCCCATGTGGACTAGAGGCTTGGTTGGAAAAACATTTTAAGGGTGCACTAATGTTTTTCTAACCTACTGATTGTATGTATGCATGAAATCAGTCAAACTACTGCACTTTTTTCCGTTTGCTGCTGGCTATGAAGCATCAGAACTTCACTCCAAAATCCAGGATGAAGGATACCCTGAAATTAGCTACAGCAGGGATTCCTACCCAATCCAGGGTTCTGGGATTACCTACTACTCATACCCCACGAAGTATTTGGAGCATCATTTTGAACCACAGCTACCAGACATCCACCAGCTGATGTCAGAGAAGGGTGAGATTTCAGCTAGGAAGGGAGGGGCAGGTTTTGAGCAGAGGCAATCACTGATGTAACATTGTGAAGCACTGATATAATATTGTATAAGACAGTTTATATAACATATAAAGACAGAAAGGGCAGAAAGCAGAGTGGAATGTCTCTGTAGAATCACATATAGAGGTGGAGTTTGGAAGAAGACTAAAAATCAGCAAGTGTTTTACAGAGTTCCAGTGAGCCCCAAACTTCCTTCATGTCAGGAATTCAACTTGCATGTAAAACCAACATGAGAGCAGGGAGATGCTAAACTCCCAATCCCTCCACAAGTTGGAGGGTGAACTTCTGAAGCAGAGATCCTCAGCTACTAGTGGATCCCTACAGAACTTGGAATCCAGATCTTTCAGGGTTCTAAATTGTGTGGGAAACGTCTAAGTGATTCAGATGTTTGCCTTTTGCCCTTGAGGGTGACAAGAGATGGAGTGTGTGGAGCTACTTGGTCTCATTTTTACCCTCCCCATTCTACATGCAAGTAGAATGCCTGCAGGGAGCTCAAAAGTTAGACTTGGGCCAGATGTCTGCATAAGAAACTCTGTCATGGATCAGGGCACTTGTAGGCACCATACAATCCATACCAATGAGATCATAATCTTTGGGGGTGGAATGATAAAATGAGAAACAACAGGCAGAGACACAGGAGGCCAAACAAACAAGATTGAGACCCTCAGTGGATATATTTATTTGTCTTTGTCTTCCTCGTTTCATGTGGCATAGTGTGATGGTCTGGGGAGAGGTTTGCCCTTTCACTTGACTAGGCATCTCACAGGCAGGATAGCGCTGCTTGCTATTCACCTGTTGGAACACCTGGGAAATAAAAAGAAGACGAGTTCTACAAAGAGATGGAAATTGTTTCATTTCTAAAGATGCAACTTCTGGGCTTGGAATCTTTTGTTTGACATGAGCCATATGAAAATTTGAAAAGCACAAATTCAGACTCTTGCTTTGGGAAAACACACAATGACAGATGAATTATTTCCATTTAATGTGTTGCTTCCCACATTCCTGCAGTGCTTTCATCAAAATATTCATGAATTCTTTTTTTAAAGTTCAATCTAATTTTGCTCTCTTTTTTTTTTCTTACTCTGTTGGAAAGGAGGGGTTCCTTCCATTCTCAAACTCTGCTATATCTTGAGAAGTTCATGCATTTTATTTTGACAATGCAACTACTAGTCTTTGTCTAAGGTTATGACTTTAAGGTACTTGGTTGGTAGGGGTGTGTGCCCAGCACAACTTTGGTGTCTGGTTCTGATTTGGCACTTTGTAAAATAGCCCAATATGGTTTGGACTGAAGTGGAGGTTGTATAATTGATCTTGGGAGTCCAAGTCTACGTCATCCCCTCACCCTATTCACTATTAGGTTTTCTTTATTTATTTAAGCCAGCTGTGCCTTTTTTCTTTTTGACATAAGTGGATGGAATTTACAGGTATAGTAGTCCCTCCAGGGCAAACTGATTTGGAAATGAGGAGAACTGAACTTGAGACTGGTAAAATGGGAAACTGAGAGAAATTGAAATTGACAGATTCTTTTTCAAAAAATATATATGCTTTATTGTGCTTAAACATTAAGAAAACACAAAACAAAACAGACCATACATTTACGTCAATTGTTACATAAAATACAAAGTTAATAAAAAATAAACTCTCATGTTCTGTCAAAAAATCTTCTTAAGGTACATCTTAACTTCCCGTCGTCTCCATATTTCATTTATTATTCACTAACTTATTGCACAAACCTATCCATTCACTAGAAAACAAAGTATTATTTCTCCTGTGTTGTTGTTTCTTACTTAATACAACTACAAAGGCGGCAACCAAGTTCAGACTGTGACAATTGTTCTTAAAATATGTTTTAAGAACTTCCCATTTTGTGATAAATACTTGTTTTGGATTATCTTTCATTTTTTCGGTTAATTTGCCTAGCTCTGCATATTCAACTAATTTTTGTAACCATTCTGACCTGGAGGGGATCTTATCACTTTTCCAAGTAGTCGCTATTAAGATTCTCGTGGCAGCGGGTACATATAGAAAAACTTCTCTTACATTCCTAGGAATGTCTGGTCTTGTAATTCCAAGTAAAAAAAACTTCTGGCTTTTTTAATAAATGACACTTTAAATATTTTTTTAAGTACAGTGTTACCTCCAGTTACGAACTTAATTCATTCCAGAGGTCCGTTTGTAACCCGAAACCTTTCTTAACATGAGGCGCATTTTCGCTAATGGCGCCTTCCACTCACATCCCAGGGTAAAGTTCGCAACCAGGAGCATCTACTTCCGGGTTAGCAGAGCTTGTAACCCAAAGCATTCGTAAGGAAGGCGGTATGTAACACGAGGTTCCACTCTAAATGTCATCCCATACGTTCTTGATTTTTTTACATAGCCACCACATATGGAACATTGTACCAATTCCTTCTCTACATCTCCAACAAGTATTAGATACATTTTTATACATTTTTGAAAGCTTCCATGGAGTCAGATACCAGCGGTACAGCATTTTTTGAAAAATTTCCCTTAAAGTGTAACACGCGGTGAATTTCCAATTTACTTTCCATAAATTTTCCCACTCTTTCATATCTATGTTATGCCCGACATCCTGGGCCCATTCATTTAATCATGACAGCCTTCACCTCCTCCACCTTGACTTCCCAGTCAAGGAGGAGTCAGTACATTTTTGAAAGAGTTTTCGTTTTGGAGTTGACCAAATCTGTTTCCAGTCTAGATGTTTCTGTCATAAACCCCCTTTTTAAAATCTATTTTAAATGTTTCAAATAATTGATAATATTGGAACCAATCCACAATCTCTTCTCTTATCTCTTCGAAGCTTTTCAGCTTTAATTCATTTTTTCTTCCTTTAGTAATGTTTTATATATTGGCCAGTTTCCTCCGTATTTTTCCTTTTAACCACGGATGCTTTGATTGGTGAGATCCACCAAGGTGTTTTTGGCTCTAAAAGATCTTTATATTTCTCCCAGACCATACAAAGGGATTTTTTGACAATATGGTTCAAAAACCCCTTGTGAATTTTGACTTTTCCATACCCCAGGTATGCGTGCCACCCATACCTGTTGTCATAAACTTCTAAGTCTAGCAGGTCTGGGTCTTGTAGCGTGCACCATTCCTTTATCCAGGTGAAATTGACAGACTCACCCATCCCTACTGGAGGCTTGGACATGAGTTGTTACAATATTTGGATGTATTCCCTTGATTCTGCTGCTTGTGACGTCCATGCATTGGCTCATTGGATAGGGTCATAAACCAGCCCAAATTCATCCTACTCTGCTAGAAGTTGGGAATAAATCAAATGGAAGATAGTTGAAATGAAAAATAGATGCCTTCCCATAATATCTTGATTTGTTTTAGAAGGCAATGACAGCTCAAAGCTCTAAAGAGAAAAATCACCTTCATCCACTTTTCCTGGGAAAGACCCAAACCAAAAAGACTTTATTTCCTGTCAAAGGCTGTGCTTCTCTATGAGTGATTCAGCAAAGCAGAATATGTAAAAATCTAAGTCATCAGAAGTCTGGCAGACACTGCAGTGCTTCTTCTGATCCAACAGATATGTGCCAGGCTATTTGTGCCATCTGTCACACAGGAATCAGCAACGAGATGACAGGTGTACAGCTGGTGCTGTCAGTTTTGAAATGCCACTTCAGCATAGAAAGAGCAGGGGGAAAGTGTGGGTCAATCAACGCGCAAAACAAAGAACCTCGGTGGTGAAAACAGTGAAATCGGCGGAAGTTTAACTCAATTTCCAATGGGCTGGCTGGTATTCCAGCCATCCAATATCACCCTTTCTAAGTGGCAGCAATACATTCCTCAGAAGTGAAAAGGTCGCCGTGTCCATAAAAGAACTTGGCTGCCAATTTCCAGCAGTAGCTCATGTTCATATTCCTAGTGTTGCAAGGAAGCTCATCTTTCCTATAATGTCCAGTGATACAAAGCCAATATATAATGAATCCTTCCGCTGCAGAGGCATGGAATAGGAACACAGCAGAACAGGCTCCTCAATTGATTTTTGCCATGGAAACCTAGTTGCCAGCAAAGTATTCATCAAATGGTGGCCGCCAGCTGACCTCCATTATTCTGCTCCTCCTTTCAAGTCCTCCTTGGGTGAAAATGCTCTTTCGTACTTTATGAATATGTGAGCAGG
The DNA here is from genome assembly GCF_951804945.1 of Podarcis cretensis. Classification (NCBI taxonomy): domain Eukaryota; kingdom Metazoa; phylum Chordata; class Lepidosauria; order Squamata; family Lacertidae; genus Podarcis; species Podarcis cretensis. The sequence continues at coordinate 26,872,470 of NC_137181.1, forward strand.
GATGGAAATGCATATCCTGAAGAAGTGAGATTCGGAGAGGCTCTTCATACCTCTAAGTGCAAGTCAATCATGGCCCCACAAAATACAGGGATGGAAAGCCCCAAAGTCAAATGAACCCAAGAGGGATTTAAGGTTGGAAAAGTGGGAAGGAAGGGAAACACTGTTGTATCAATCCATCAACCTCTGATGGATGATTTAGAAGGATTGGGTCCGGCATCACTTTTGCTGTGCATGTGTGCCAGTATCCATACTCAACAGAGTTACATCTCAACGCAGCTCCTTCCTTGGAAGCGTCTTCAGGGTTGAAGGTACACACAGTAGACAATAAACACTCATGGATGCCATAAAGACTCAGTCAAGTGTAGAGGTTTGCTTGACAGGCATAAAAACACGTTGGTAGCAAATATATATAGACATTCACCATTGCCATGGTGAAGGCATGCTTAGAGTCCAGCAAGAGTAAGCTTCTCTCACTGCAAGACGTAAGCAGGAGACTTACAACAAGTTACAAGAAGTTACACAGAATCATTGTTGCCAATACTTCCTGTCACTCTGCACATGTCCAAAGAATAGTTCCTGCAGAAAATGTCCTTGCATAGACAAAACAATCTCAGCCTTCTGCTGCTTCTTGAAACTTCTTCTCTGTTCTTCTCTGTTTCTGGAACAAATGATTCTCTCTCACACAGAGGGAATATCCAACAAACGCAACCTGTTCCCTGCATCCACCCTTCACTGGTGATTGAAGCACATTGCTCACAGGGGATAAGCAACATGGTGCCCTCCCGGTGTTGTGCCTGGGAACTAACTAGCTCAGGTGATAAGAAAGCAGCTGCAGAGAACCCACCTAGTCTAGTTGAACCAACAATCCAGAGGAACCTCAGAGGCCTGCCCCCTTCAAGGTGTCAACCAAAGACCTGTGAAGAGCCAGTCTAGAGGATGTGCTGCTGCAAGGTCTATGAATGCTATAGATGTGGGGGGGGGGCAGCACAAGCATGGGCCCATGCAGGAGATTCACTTTACCTAAATGAGGTGGATGAAGCCTGAGGATGAGTCCTCAGAGCCTACTCTAGTGCGTAAAAGCTTAGTCTCGCTCTGATCCTAAGGTTGGTAGCATGCTCCAACAGAGTTATCCATGATTGTACAGCCCTACCCCAGCCAAATTTGATACTTTCTGCACTGCCAACCTATATGGGCCAGCTGATCTCATTAGCACTTTGCTGTGCTCTGCATGTTCAAGACTAAGTCAGACCAGTGTGGCTTCCTCTTTGATCATATCTTCCTTTCATGTCTTTCCTCAGCCAAATGTCTTTGCCATTCTATTTTATAGTATTTTATTGTTATAGTGGTGCTTTAGTTGCTGTTTTCCCCACGTGCACAAGTTGTTATTTATGTGTCGTTTTTACCTGTATGGGCCTATGGCCGTAAATAAAATTACCTTACCTTTGCTCTTTCCCATAACTGGTGAGCGCTATAAAGGTAAAGGTAAAGGTACCCCTGCCCGTATGGGCCAGTCTTGACAGACTCTGGGGTTGTGCGCCCATCTCACTTAAGAGGCCAGGGGCCAGCGCTGTCCGGAGACACTTCCGGGTCACGTGGCCAGCGTGACATCGCTGCTCTGGCGAGCCAGAGCCGCACACGGAAACGCCGTTTACCTTCCCGCTGGTAAGCGGTCCCTATTTATCTACTTGCACCCGGAGGTGCTTTCGAACTGCTAGGTTGGCAGGCGCTGGGACCGAGCAGCGGGAGCGCACCCCGCCACAGGGATTCGAACCGCCGACCTTTCGATCGGCAAGCCCTAGGCACTGAGGCTTTAACCCACAGCGCCACCTGCGTCCCTGGTGAGCGCTATAGATGCTCACAAACCAAAGCATTCTTATGAGATCATCCAACCCAGCATCCTGTTCTCACTTTGACCAACCAAAGGCCTATGCGAAGCCTGCAAATCAGGACCTGACTGCAACAGCGTCAAAAGTGAGGCTTGCCTTTCCCACACCTGGTCTGCCATCTCTCTTCTGTGCTCTCCTATGCAGCAATCTCTTAACACCTCTGTAGTTAACCCAAATATACTCTCTCTTCTTGAATAGTAAAGCACTAAAGGAACCCTGATAATTAATGCCCAAAAGTGTAACTGCTGCTGAGATAGCGATAGCAGTAGAAATGCGAGAGACAGTAATCAGCTTTTGTATTCTTGCCGAACTATGCAAAAGTGATACTCTACTTAGAATGGCTGTTCCTCTTTCTGCTAAACTAGGGCAGGTCTACTGAGGCAAAGGCAGTCAGCTGCTAGATCTGCGCTCTGACTCTTTTGTCATGTTGATGCCGACTATGACAGTGCTCAATGATGACAAGGAGAGACTTAGTGCAACCCCAGGCAATCACTTCCATATTTGAACAGCCAACATTTTTTTACTTTTAGACATGCACTTTGCATTCCCATGTGCAATTTTAAATATTTCAGATGATCTACCAGAGTGGAGTGTGGATCCCTATCTTTCTGCTGAAATAAGTACTTGAAAAGCCACAGGAATTTATGATTAAAATGCAAATCAAAGGAACTGAAGATTTTAATCTGTTATTACTATTCTTAATTCCTTACACACCAGCACAGATAAGAACATTTTCAGCTGTTGATCATCGTGACTGAACAATTTCCCCATGAAATAAAGGATCCTATTGTAAGGGTAATTTAACCCATCAAGAAGGCCACTTTTTTTTTTAAGGTCATTGTTAGTGGGCTGTAATTACAGAGAGGGTAGTGATATTCAGTCAGTCTTGAATCCATCCAAGCTTAGCCAATAAGGCTGAAGGGGAATTATGAAGATGAACCTTTAAAATGATTAAATCAAGCCTGAAGAGGGAAGTGAAAGTCAGCTGTCTGGCTCATACTTAAAACTTTCTACTAGAGCTGGTTGTCACACCTGATGACCTAAGGACAGAGTGGTTACAGCAGCATCCCTTGCTAGGTAAGTCAAGACTATCCTGTTGTTCTGCCTGCCAGGTAAAGTTCTGGGCATAAGAAGAGTCTTGCTGGATCAGACCAAAGACTAGGAAGTCCATTATAGTGCATGAAGGCAAAATCTCTCCCTGTTTTCTCTCTGCCCAACAACTGAGATTCAGAGGTCTATTACCCCTGAACATAGAAGCTCTCCGCAGAAATTTTTCAGGGCTAATAAGCATCAGTTGACCTTTCCTCCATAATTTTGCCTATTCCAGGAGTGGGAAACTTATGTCCCTCCAGATGTTGGAGAAGTACAGTTCCCATCATCCATATCCATTTGGCATGCTGGCTGGGGCTGAGAATGATGGAGTCCAACAATAGGGAGCCACATGTTACCATCTCTGGTCTATCCTTTATGATCATCATCTTTACCTTGTAGCAGTGAATTCCAAAAGTTAAATTATGCCTCAAGTATGTTCTTTTGCCTATCTTAAACCTGCTACCAGTTTCAATTCCTAGTGATTGAATTAGGAGAGAAGGAGGGTAATTTATCTTTCTCTGTGCTATGTACAAATCTACAATTCTTTCGGAGGTCCATCAATTTGTCCCCTCAGCCTTACCCTGTCATCTTTTTTCACAATCTCTGTGTCATTACTACAATGCATCAGGGCGATGGCCCTCTTATGTTGATGTTAGTTGGTATCTAGGCTGCATCAGAAATCCTTTGGGATAATATTGCTTCTTGTACAAGGGCTTGAATCCAGGGGTGCTGTTGCATAAGTGGGAAGCACTTCTTCTCTTGCAAGGTGTAGCACCAATCCCCACCCATCCACTACTGCACCCTGCTGTAGTGGAGGACCCCACAACCCTCCTGAGCAGATTGGGAAAGGGCACAATGGACTTCAAGTGGTTGTGGTGAAAGGTAAAGGTAAAGGACCCCTGACAGTTAAGTCCAGTTGCAGAAGACTCTGGGGTTGCGGCGCTCATCTCACTTTACAGGCTGAGGGCGCTGGCGTTTGTCCACAGACAGTTTTTCCGGGTCACGTGGCCAGCATGACTAAACCGCTTCTGGTGCAACAGAACACTGTGACAGAAACCAGAATGCACAGAAACACCATTTACCTTCCCGTCGGAGCGGTACCTATGTATCTACTTGCACTGGTGTGCTTTCGAACTGCTAGGTTGGCAGGAGATGGGACCGAGCAATGGGAGTTCACTCTGTCGTGGGGATTCGAACCACCGACCTTCTGATCGGCAAGCCCAAGAGGCTCAGTGGTTTAGACCACAGTGCCACCCATGTCCCTCAAGTGGTTGTGGAGAATGGTCAAATAAAATAAAATAAAAAACACCTTACATAAGCAGAAGTCTTTTCTGTCCATGTAGATTGTGATTGTGCACCCCTAGATCATGGTGAAAACTCAGGGAATCATTTCTCTTCGTTCCTCCTTCCTACAATAAATCATCTTGGGATAACCATCAAATGTCACCTCTCTAGCTTCCCTTTACCATTGTTATGTCACAAATATTGTTCCCTAGAGCAATGATGAGATACTCTATGCCATTTGCCTGTGACCTTTTCCCCTTCTTGGTGTGATTGGCTTCCACAAAGACCTGTTGGGTTTCTCACAACCCCCAACTTCCATGCAGAGAAACTCCTCAGCTTCAGCTTTTCCCCTGCTATTTCTTTACTAGTAACTGGTGCAGGTAAAGTGGGTTGGTGTGGCCAGAGTTTTGCCTTGTGTTGAGCTAGCACCTTTACAATTTTTCAGCAATACATACTGCCACTTCAAGCCCCAAAGCCATCTCACATACTGTCTGCCATTTAGTTTAAACAACATTTGTTGTCACTTGAATTGGCATTTATTGGTGTTTGCTCATTTCCCCAAAATAAGCAAAGCAATGTTGGTATTGACAGAAAAATTATATCCATTACAATAACCTCTGCAGTTGTGAATTCTAAAGTAATAGTTGCAGGAGCACAAATGTTCATGTGCATGTGTGAATAGACAAACAAGGAGATTTGATTATGCAGATAAGGGGGCTACTCTTTTCTGTGATCACCATGGAATATTCAAATGAAAGATCTATATGCCATACATTTAAAGCACATGACCTCCCCCAAAGAATCCTGGGAACTGTAGGTTATTGCTGGGGATTGTAGCTCCATGAAACTACTCTTCCCCAAACTGTTACGGGAACAACATGTGCTTTAAATGTGTGTTGGAGGTGCTTAAATATATGATGTGGATAGGTTAAAAAGATAAACAGCTGGGACAACCTAATTAGCAGCAGAAACCATATCTAACCCCTGGGCAGAGGGCATTTTTCTTCTTCATCCCTCTCCCACAAAGCTGTTGTATGTTCTTATGTTTTAAGTCATCACAGTCTTTAAAATACAGTGTTATATTTATTGTCAATTGGATACAGACCTGGGCTGCAACCCTAACCCCGTTTAAGGTAAAGGTAAAGGTACCCCTGCCCGTACGGGCCAGTCTTGACAGACTCTGGGGTTGTGCGCCCATCTCACTTAAGAAGCCAGGGGCCAGCGCTGTCCGGAGACACTTCCGGGTCACGTGGCCAGCGTGACATCGCTGCTCTGGCGAGCCAGAGCCGCACACGGAAACGCCGTTTACCTTCCCGCTGATAAGCGGTCCCTATTTATCTACTTGCACCCGGAGGTGCTTTCGAACTGCTAGGTTGGCAGGCGCTGGGACTGAGCAGCGGGAGCGCACCCCGCCGCAGGGATTCGAACTGCCGACCTTTCGATCGGCAAGTCCTAGGCGCTGAGGCTTTAACCCACAGCGCCACCTGCGTCCCAGATCTAACCCCGTTTACTTTAGTGCAAGTCCCCTTGAATTCAATGGACTTGCTATTCGTTAGGATTGCATTGTGAGTCATGCTTAGAGCAGACCCACTGAAATCAGTGAGACTCAGTGGCATGTGGTTTGTAGGGGAACAGTTAGGGTAGAAGGTGCCAGCTTGCGAGGGCGATTGGGGGAGTGATGCACACATGATATCACAATGTCCTAGTATTGCACCCCCCTCCCTAAGCAGAGCAGGAGTTTCCTGAGCTTTGGGGAGGAGGCACCAGACCTGAAAGAATGCTAAAGCCTTGCTGCCTCCTTCCCAAAGCCAAATGGGCTTTGGGAAGGTGGCAGGAGGGCTCTTGGGCCCTTTAGGAGATGAGCCAAATTCCCATTCCTCTGACTGCACACCACTGGTGAGACTGAAGTTAATCATTAAGCATGCATCAATTTGCATCTAATACAGTGTTTTCATTTTCATTTATTTTCAGCTGCCCTAGAGACCTGTTGTCAGGCAGGAAAGCGGATTTTAAATATTTTAGTTGAACGAATGAAAGACAGTGATAAATAAGCATCACTATGATTGGCAGGTACAGATAAACAGTGTTTTTTTAAACCACGTTGCTCGAGTATCATGGAGAGGCAGTTAAGCCCTTCAATATGCAAGGCTGCTTGCAAGAGTCCAGTAGGAGAAATACCACATTCTTTGAATTCAGCAGAACATCTTCTGACTTTTTACTACCCTTGCTGCCTGCTTCTCCCCCTCCCCTCTCTTTTCCTAGGGCTAAACTTAGTAAGGCATTTTGAAAGGTTAATGGCGATTTTAATGGACCTGCTTTAATTTTCAGCATTGCAACAGAACCTTAAATATGCAAACATGTCGTGGCCTTTGCAAGTCCTCAGCCTAGAGACAGTGATTCATTGCTACCACCTTCAGAATTATTCTTTCAAAACAAAGTAGAATGAGAGCACTTCGTGATTTACTAGGGTTGTTTTTTAAAAGGAGAGAAGGGGGAGGGGGGGACATTGGAGCTGCTTTTTCTTCCAGGACCCATCCGGGTGCCTCCCCTACAGCAGTGAATACTGAACAGTCAGGTTGGTTCTTTCAAGCACTGCTGTGCTTTGGGGTGGTAAGGGGTCTGGAAACAAAACCTATGGAGAACAGATGAAAAGAGCTGGGTGTGTTTAGTCTGGAAGAGAGAAGATGAAGGAACATGGGAACCTGCCTTACCACAAATCAGACTGTTGGTCAGTCTAGCTCAGTATTGTCTACACTGACTGGCAGTCGCTCTCTAGGGTTTCAGGCACAGGACATTCCCAGCCTTACCTGGAGATGCCAGGGATTGAACCAGGAACCTTCTGTGTGTGAAGGGTCACTGAGTTCAACTTCTGACCCTTCCATAAAGGGCTGTAAGGGGGAGACTATGATATTGGCCTTCAGATATCTGAATGACTGACATGAATAAGATGGAGCAGGTTTGTTTTCTGCTGCTCCAGAGGGCAAAACTAGAATCATAGAATTGTAGAACTGGAAGGGACCATGAAGGTCTTCTGGTCCAACCCCCTGAAATGCAGGAATTTTTTTGCTCAATGTGGGGCTCGAAGCCACAACCTGAGATTAAGAGTCTCATGCTCTACTGACTGAACTATCCCTGGGATCTAATATGAATGGGTGTAAATTGGAAGGAAACAGATATTAGAAGAAACTAAATATTAGAAGACACTCCATATCGGTAAAAGCCCTTCAACAGTAGTCCACTTTCCCTCAGAAGATGAGTGAGCCAACTGTCAGGGATACTTTAGTAGGCAGCCATGTATCAGGAGGTTTTTATTTTGTTTTTAGATATGCTGTAAGCTGCCCAGAGTAGCTGGGGAAACCCAGTGAGATGGGTGGGGTATACATAGTAGTGGTGGTGGTGGTACACTTCCTGTGCTGGGGGTGGACTAGATGGCATCCAAAGTCCCTTCCAGATCTAAACTTCTACAGTTCTATGATTCTTCTAAGCATGTAAAGAAGATATGTCGCATGTATACAGGGGGAGACTACTTATTTGGTGTGAGAAGCCGGGTAAGCTGGGTATAGTGAAGGGATTTGGGAGGAGTCAGATTCATTATCACTTCAAGACTGAAATTTATCATTATTATTATTATTTAAAAATTGTCCACTCCCCTCCCTTCAAGAATCAAGGGGGACCTCACATTTTATATATCCAACAACCCTGTCTGACAGGCTAGGTTGAAAGGTTTAGCAGGTGAACACATGGGGAACCCTTGTTCCGCCAAATGCTGCTGAACTACAACTCCCATCAGTCCCAGCAAGCATGGTCAAAGGCCAGGAATGTTTGGCAACATCTGTGGAGGGACAAAGGTTCACCATCCCTGAGCTAAATTAATACCTCAGCTCCTAGGATTACCTGAGCTTGGTGGTCACTGGTTCCTGGTGGTTCAGGGTCCAAAACATCTAATAGAGGCTTATATTATCATCACATCACTCACTAAAATCAAAGTTCTTCTGTCCTTGCTGAGATTGTCCTTCTGAGCCTTTGATAATCAGCACAAATGTGGCCTATTCCAGATCTATTGATAATGCATTTGTGCAGTATGAAAAGTGCCCACAGGAGATTACTTTGACTCCAGAGTTTGCGATAAATTCTTAATCAGCTGGAATCCATCAATTCCAAGAGAACAACAAGCACCACAGCACACCAGTAGCCTTTGGGTTGGAGAATGAAACAAAGCACTAACACCTCCACAGGCATTGTGACCGATAAGTATCAGGGTATTTGAAAGCTGAACAAAGCTTCCACCAGCAGCTTGCTTTAGAAAAATCAAGGCAAGGTGGAGTACATGCAGGTTTCACAATTGTGTGGCTTACCAAACGTCATTTAACACCAAGCACTTCTGCCGGTTGTGGAACACTGGCTTTGATATTCACAAGGTTATTGTATGCCAACAATGTCACTGTGAAAGGGGTATGAACCAAGGGCATGTGCATGATGCAGCCAAGCAGATCTGGATTGAGTCCAGAATTAGGAAGCTTTTTTCTGTCAAGAATCACATTCCTTCAAAGGTAATCAGCTGAGCAGTGCATACGGCTTAGGTCCAGGCTATCCAAAGGATTATATCCCCCCCACATAAGAACCTGCCTGGTCTCTGAAATCTTTGAGGCAGTCCCTTCTCTCAGACACATTTGATGGGACTGGCTCCCTTTTTGTCTTTCCACTGGCAGGTGAAGCTGTTCTTATTCTGATTGGTTATGAAATGATATGGCAAGAAGCCTATTGCACTACATTCCCTGGTGTATATGGGTTATATTGTTGTATTGTGGGAAGATGGAAAATGCCAAAATTTGTGAGCTCCTGGTCTTTGGGAAAGAAAGCAAAGCAACCTAAGTGGGTGGTCAGTGCACCTATCCTTGATGGGCAGCTGTAAATTAATATTGCATAGCACTTCAAGTCAGCATAATATAAAATTCATTTGATGTTGCACTCCTGTAGAGTAATTTGACCTTTAGTGTGAAGAAGGGGGTGAGGGGTGAAGGAAACTCTGCCAGATACTCCAAGCACGGGGCCTGTTTCTGCATTGGCTGCAATCAATCAAAGAGATCTGGAGAAATTTGGTCATTAACTTCTTTTGCAGTCTTATTGTTAAAAGCAGTGCCTTTTTCACTTGTTAGAGCTGCAAAAATAGGGAAGGATGCAGCAAGAAATGACATCATCAAATAGTTATTAACTGATGTACTTCAGAGAATGGTTGATAGTGGTCTAGAAGAGACAGAAAACTGAAGAACAGTTGTACATAGCAGAATTACAGAATAGCTCTTTGGCCTAGCTTGTTCCTCAGTCCCGCCCCTTATTTGTCCTGGTGTAGGCTGCAACTCTAATTCAGTAAGTAAGCCCCACTGAATTCAATAGAATTTATTCTTGAGTAAACATGGTTAGGGTTGTGCTATGACTCTTCAATCTTGTGTTGTGGCTCAGCCCACCCAAGTAAAAGTCAATAGTGACCTGCAACACCCTGCATATATCCTTTCAATCAGCCTCCCACACATACCGGTACATCATTGAGAATTGCACTCCCCTCCTCACAAAATACCCATGCAAAATCAGTTTATGTCATTACCCAAGTCTGCTCACCACCTAAGACTGAAGTTCATGGACTTCCTGTCACCCATTTGGTCACAGGGTGTGCCCTCTAGTTTTCCCAGACAAAGCTGTGTAGAATTCACCCTGCAATTGATAGTAAACACTGGGCATGTTTTCTGTCGCAATTAACATATAATTGACTGGTTTATTCAGCTTCAAGATGCTTTGCTAATACCAAAGAAAAGTCTCAAAACAAAAAAGAAGGGGAGCGGAAGAGAAAAATGAAACTCGGGGGGGGGGGGAGGAAGCTGATTTTGTCAGGCCTTGAAATGTTCATTTTAAATCCACTTCCAATTATTGAGGAATCTATTTCAGAAGGATTTGTAAAGTAAATGTTTAGTTTTTAACACAGTGAAGAACCCCACATGCAATATTGATGATTTTGAAGAATGTAAAGCTAATTGAAGTCAATTTTATAGGATGCATGATTAGAAGCTGAGCATTTTTAGATGATTGGATGATTGAAAGAGATTATTTTTTATTGTTTTAAGTCCAAATTCCCCATCTGTTCTTGTATGCTAACTTCACACTCCATTGCACACTTCCTAATTAAGATTGCTAATGATCTGTGTAACTGGTCAATCCATGGGTTGTAGAAAGATGAAGTGCCATTAGCATTTTATCTCAGTGATCACTGCATCTAATTGTTACAAATATGTTGCAGCTTTTGTAAAGCTCATATGGGAATAGATTTGCCTCTTGTTCTTGCTGCTGTTCAAATCATTTTTGCAACCGACTGTCATTTGAATAATATACTCAGAGAGGCAAACCCAGTAAAATATTCAAGTTCAGTAGCAGAAAGTACAAAGGGGGGGAGGGGTAAAAATAAAAATAAAACACAAAACCCTACAGGAATCAAACTTAACATTTTCAAATCCCACCCGGAGCTCTAAAGAAATATCACAGCACACTGAAATTCGTCACCAAAGACTCTTAATCAAAAGTTTGCAAAAGGCCAAGAACATCTTGAAGGTGAAAAGGGGTCTGAATATAACACAAAACGCTGGTGTGGACATCACAAATTATTCATTTTAAGAAGTGTGATAGAAGAATGTGGTCTTCTTGAAGTGGAGGAAAGACTGGATTGACGTCAGAGGTTTTTCATGAAATAATTTCATTAAATAAAATATGAGCAGAGACAATATCATAACAACATGGGGGAAACTATATACAAAGGAAGATGGCCCTGCAACTTATCATCCCAGTACATATTGGGGGCAGGGTGGGATAGTCAATGAGATTTGAGCCCTCCCAGGACACAGCCTTGTTACGATCATCTGACACAGAAGTTAAGAGTCCCCTGCAGTACCTCTCCTCTCCCCAGTCACCAGAAGTCAATGGCTGCAAAACAAGGTGAGGACCCTTGAATCAACCAAGGAAACAACTCCAGGGAGGCAGAGCCTACCAAGCTCCATGTCTTGTCAGTCAACATGATGCTTCAGTTGGCTCCTGCTCCATGCAGAGATAATATCCCTCTGGCTGCCTTAAGGAGAGCATTTTCAGGCAGAAGAGCCCCTCGGAGCTGTCCATGGTCCTGCTCTTCTCTACCCTTGACTTTGACCTACTACTACCTGCTTCCCTTGCAAGCCTTGAGCTCCCATGTAACTGGATGCATCTCAGGAAACTTCATTTGTCAGCTTAAGACATTCATAAATAATAGGTTAATTTTTGTCGGTGTAGTTCTCCAGCTGCTATTAAACTAGCTATCAGCTGAATCTCAGGTGTTTCTCTTCCACTTGATAGTACTAGTCATTTTTTGCTGTTCTCAGCAAAATGACTATTAAATCGTGATCATTGTTGTCAAGAATCCTCCAGGTAACATAGCAGTGCTTTTTGCATCCCAAGTTATTGCATATCAGTTATTTCAATCTGTATTAATAAGTTTTTTCAATCATTCTTTATAGAGCAGCATGTCCAGAAAATAAGGTAAAAAATCAGCATGTCTAGATTTACATCTCCAGCAAACTCATTTTGCTAAGTTATAAGTACATTTCAATCCGTGTAGTGTAAAGTACCACTAAAACTGTCATTTTAATGAAAAAAAATCCTTTGGGTGTGCAGATATTAAACTGGCATGAACATTCAACCAAATCCATCTTCAGTCATTATCTGGCATAATTCAACCTAAATGTCTCTTCCATTTATTCAAAAAGTTACTTCTACATTTATCTGGGTTTAACAATGACATAGATCTAACTGGCCAACCCTTTTATATTACAAGTTCCAATTAATTGTCTAAATTATGTCTTGTTCAAAGTTAAAATACGTTTTTGTATAAAAATAAATATTCTCTTTCACATGCAGCTGAAAGGTCTGAGCTTCAGAATTTTTAAAACGTACAATTTTTAACATGAATGATTATCAACATTGCCATTCCCTTCCCTGCAAAGCAAAACTATACCCAAAGCATTTATTTATTTTCTTATATTTATATCTCACTTTTCTTCCATCATGGAACCCAAGGTGGCATTTGAATGACCTTTCAGTGAAACAGACTATTTAGGGCTACAGGCCAGAAGGAAAAGGGAATCACTGTGCATTTGGCAACTAAACTTCTCTCAAGACTATCTGTAGTTACTTACAAAACTCTGTGGGGAGTAATAAAGATTAATGGATAGAGTCATTAATTATCAAGTGATTCAACTTTTTTACCTCGTGTCATTCAATTTTCTTAATATTTTGTTGAATGATCAAAACCAAATTTTGTGTAAGGTCCCCCCCCCCATAATTTTGTTTGAAATGCATTTTGTTGTAATGTTCATGAAATGATGTACTAACAAGAATTATTTCAAATTATTATTAATTCTATCATGCAATAGCAAGCTATCACTCGGCTTTGGAACACATTTTTAAAAGAATAGCCTGACTAGCTTTTCAGATACCTTTTAACTGACTAACTTTCTAAAGGAATGCCTGAAGTAACTGATATTATAGTCTGAAGTCTTGTTCATTCTGTTATATTTTACTCCCAGAAGATCCATTTATCCTAAATAGAGCCGAATAAGACAGACATGTATGTACTCTCTCTCTCTCTCTCTCTCTCTCTCTCTCTCTGTGTGTGTGTGTGTGTGTGTGTGTGTGTGTGTAATGTGATCCCATTGAGATCCCAAGATGAATTTTTGCAGGTAGCAAATTTTAAATCATATTAACTTTTAAAATAACTTTTTAAAAAATTTAATTTTGTAATTTACATTTAAAATTACAAGTAAGTCCATCATGTGCCATATCATATTAAAGCCCATGAAGTAAAACTGAATCTCACCGACAAATCACAGCTCTACAGTTTTCACGTAAATTCAAGTAACAGGTGTGGCTTCAATAACACATGCTCATATTTTATATCAGAGCAAGCAGTTCTCAGTGGAGATGATGGTGCTTTTCTTAACAATAACCTATTTTACAAATCTGAATGAAAACGACTCTTCGGGCACCCACTTAGATAAAACTGAACTGTGCAAATGCTGTTGGCAACATTAGGAAATATGCATTTCTGTGCACCAGATAGCAAAAAAATCTCCACTTTCACAGGTTTAAAGCAGAATTGCTCCACTTTGAAATGAGAGAACCTAGCAGGAGATATATGAAAGCATCCATTCAGTGTAGATACTAGGATTCATCACCATCTGGTCAGATCAGATTACTATATAATCAAGGAGTCTCCTGCTAGCCGAACCATCAGGGAGAATCCTTAAGAGGCCTGTCATTTGCTATTTGAAACTGCAGCAGGGAATAAGTGTGATATATGACTAACACTCTTTGCCAGAATCAGAAGTATACACTTTGGTGTGGATTCATTCATTATGCCAGCTCCACAGAGATGCATCTGTGAAGCTGAAAGTATTTTAATGAAGAAAAACAGCAGTGTTTCAAAAGTTCAACGAGGACACCCTAAACAAATGCTGCATTTTAGCTCCCCTTTAAATTGCCAGATTCTTAAAATGCCAACTTTTACTGAAAACGGATTTGCTCAAAGGAACAGATGCTTAATGGACAAGAGGCTGTCCCAGCAAACTTTTAAAAGGAAAAGAAGCAAAAACAGAAAACTTGGCATGCCAATTCTGTGATCCCATCCTACTGTGAATGGGTTTTTAGACATTCATTTTAATTCCCCATTCATGTGGATTCCCATATGGAGCAAAAGTCTCTATTGCAGTATGAAAATTACTCAATCATTAATGGACAACAATTTGTAGAGAAATAAAATAGTGGGCAGATTACATTGCAATTAACTGAATTATTGTCTTGCTAGTGATATAGTCAGATGCACGGACAAGGAGGACGATAGGCATGGTGAAAGAGTGGGGATAGTGTACAGCATCTGCTTCACAAGCAGAAGGTCCCAAGTTCAATCCCAAGAATCTCCAGGAAAAGGCTGGGGTTGTCCCTTGCCTGAAACCCTAGAGATCCATTGCCAGCCAGGGGAGGCAATACTGAGATAGATAAATGGTCTGGTTCTGTATAAGGCAGCTTCCTATGTTCCTTACATGGAAGAAAATTCTAGCAGCTCTTTCAGCAACTTGACTCAGATTGAGAGAATGCAGTAAATCTAGCAACTATATTTCAGACGATGGATCCTGGTTGGTCCATGGATCCCAGACCAAAGTCACATCCACAGCAAACCAAATTCTTCCAAAGCAACTACCGGTACTCTACTCCGAACTTAAAAATGGAAAGCATAATGCTGGCGGTCAACAAAAGAGGTTCAAATACTCTCTCAAGGCAAATCTTAAAAAATGTAGCATAAACACCGACAACCAGGAAACACTAGCCTGTGAGTGCTTCAACTGGAGAACAGCCTTTACCAAAGGTGTCATGGACTTTGAACTCAGGACGAAAGGGAGAAACACGCTAAGAGGAAGGCACGCTTGGCAAACCCTCACCGTGATCAGTGCCAGATTTACGTATAAGCTAAACAAGCTATAGCTTAGGGCCCCTAAGCTTGGGGGCCCCAAAAAAAATTAAAGGGGGGAACTGGATGTACATTTCCAAAATATAAGATTAAAAAAAAAAACACCTACATACAGCAACAGTGTTTTGTGTTGTGCAGGCTCCTATGGTGTAAGTAATGGGCCCCACCTGCTAGCCTGCTCCCTAAAATATCACTGGTGTGTTCATTTCTATATATAGGGTGCCTACATTCTGCATGGACTGGTTGCAAGGCAACATGTGCAAATGGCTTTAGATACTTATTAGGTCCATAAATTATCATATAGCATACCGTATATTCAACACAAAAACCAGCGACAATTTGTTGTTGACAAAGAACTGCTGGACATATAAAGGGCCCCATTGCCTTCAGTAGCTTAGGGCCTCATCAAACCTAAATCAGGCCCTGACCATGATCAACTCCCACCTGGAAACCTATGTCCCCACTGTGGAAGGACACGTGGATCCAGAATTGGCCTCCACAGTCACAGATGCACTTTTAAAACAGTGGAAGACCATCTTAGTCGGCTACGAGTGATCGCCAAAGAAGAAGAACATTTAAAGCATTATTTTTCCATTTTAACAGTCATGCTTTCCCCCAAAGAATCCTGGGAACTGTAGTTTATTAAGGATGCTAGCAGATCTCACAGATCTCCAATCCCCAGTATCCTTCATAAATTACAATTCCCAGGATTATTCATGACTGTTGGGTTTTGCCAAATATGCTGTAAGGGGCAGGGGCAGTGAGTAGAATCCTGCTTCTAGCCTAAGTTCATGCCAACAAATTCTGTACACTGCCTTAGTTCACTGTATTCATGTGAAAGGTTTCCATTTCCATATTTTATTATCCTATTTTGGGGGTACAAGTGCAGCTTTATAAATTCTGGAAAGTATTGTCTAAGGTTGAGAACTTCAGCTTGATTTCAAGTTTTGGAAAAAAAAAATTGTTGATGGATACCATGTGTACATGCTCTGAAATGAAATTATTCTGACATTTGGACCTATTCAAAGTAAAACAGTCTGATGTTTTGAATTCTCTCCCATACATCATTACTACCTGTGGACAAAGTTTAAACATATCAGGTTTCATCTTGATAACCAGTCTGGAAGATGACTTGAATTAGGCATAAAAAGCTACTTTTACAGAGTTGTGGAGGAAGAGGATAATATACCCAATCTCCTTCCACCACAACTTAGAAGCAGCTATTTATACGATAAATCAAACTTAGGAATCTGGAGTTTTTGGTGACGTAGCATTTATTTTGTTGAGCTCATTTTTAGAATACCGCCTCCCCTTTATCAGTACTGTGCCACAGGCACTGGAGGATCTCACGGAGGGGATCATGTTCAGTTGCTGAAAGGAGGGATCCCAAAGCACAGCAGCAAGTATGACTCTCTGGTTCAAGTCCACAATGTGTAACCAGATTAAATATATTGTTGCATCTCATAATCAGTACTTTGAAGGGAATAAAAGCAAGCTCTGTGCACCCTTTAAGATCCATGGAGTTGTTGTTTCTTATAAAATGCTTGGCCTCTGGGCATTTCTCTAGTGTGATTACAATCTCCATAACATTTATATAGTTACAGCAGCTAAACTTGGAAATATATAGCACAAGGGTAAAGAGCAAACAGCTCACATTTCAAAACATATCTTAAATCACTGAGATGAGATAATTCATCCATAAGAAATTCTGCAACAGCTGGGAGGTGTCTTTATTAATTGTATTTCCATTGTGAGCTGCTAAAACTGCAATCTTCATAGTAAGGCACACTAGAAAATTTTGCTTTGAGCCCTTTGACAATTTCATAAATATCCAGCTTTGGACCTATATTTTTATAGGGTTTGTTTAACTTTTTAAGCTGTTCTGTAGGGAAAATTTGCCTAGTAAGTATTTCTCTAGCTCATTGCAATGACTTTTTATTAATGGCAGACAACCGACAGAAGAACAAGATGCATTTCGGTTGTTTTCTGCTTATTGCATACCAAACCTTTGGGCATTTAATATCTGCCTACAATGCATTATGAGAATGTGAATCCTGACTGTGTACAAATGACCTAATTTGACTGATTTGCAGCATACGTGGGCTGTGAGCACAGAGATATGTTCATCTTCCTTGGCTGACTGCTCTTCAATCTTCCCCATCCACTGAGCACTTAAGACAAAGACTATAGACAGATTTACAAACCTGGAGAAGTGAGCTCACCGGGGATCTACATCACTCCATTTTGGATAGTAAAATAAACCTAAAAAGTAAACTTAGCCAGAACCAAACATGCAGTGCTAACTGGCTCTTGTGGCATTTGCAAAGCCAATTCCTTCCACCCTTGCCATCTTAGCTGTGGAAAGTGCTGGCTGGCTGGCTCCTGTGGCAATCATGAAGCCACTTCCCTTCTTTGCCCAAAGTTTTGTTTTTGTTTTTTTGAGGATTTGTTTGTGAGTTTGGTTTTGCATTTCTTTAGCCTTCAGAAACCCCATCAAAGGTCTAGGGGGAAAGGCTCATCTTTACCCGGCACCAAAAAGATGTCAGTGAAGGCACCATGAATACCTTACCAAGGAGAGCATTCCATAGGCATGGAGCCACAGTTTAAAAGGCCCTCTCCCTTGTCATCACCCTTGGAGCCTCCCGCAGAGGTGGGTCTCAGATGCATTACCAGCACCACCCTGGAGTGGACCTCTGATCTTAATACTGGCTTCTTCCTGTGCTGTCTCTTTACTAGACATCTAAGTTTCCCAATGCAACCACAGAATTGTGTGCTTACTCTGTCTCTGCAATCGGACCTAACTGTGAGCAAGGGGGTGGCTTTTCCAAAGGCAGGAATAGGAAATGGCTGGATGAGGGCCAATAAATTGAAGATGGATCTTGACAAGATGGAAGCAGTGTGGGCAGGTGGTTCTCAGATCCATAAAATCCATAAAATTGCGCTCTCCCTGAAGGTGTATACATTTTGAGGTTGTCAGTCAGGTGTCCTCAGTGGACCAAGGTGCATGGATATTAAGCATACAAAACGTAAAATGCAATAGAAGGGATACAATTCTTTGCACAGAAAACCCCTAGTGCCATTTGCTGCAAAAATGCAAAGAAAATAATTTAATGACTGTGGGAGACTGAGGGGAGCAACTCTCATTGCTTACTCATTCACCTGCCTCTATGATAATCACTTTTTTCTTACCGGTCATATGAACAGAGAACTATGTGATCAAAATTGGTTTAAAGTCACTGCAAGAAGAAAATCATAAAACTACAAATTCCCATCACACCGTGCTCCTTTCTGCAAGTCTAAGGAAATGGCAAATACTGAAAAATATATTTTGTTGGCTAGCATACCTGTGCTCAGACTGTATGCTTGCAGATTTAATGCTAACATTGAGACAGAAACAGCTTAAAAACAACAGCACTGCATGACCTTAAAAGTTTGGGTGTTGATGTTCTGCCAAGGGGCAGAGGCTCTTTTTGGATTCAGAGCATAATGAAATGGGCTGAAGGCTAAAGATTTAATTAAACAGCCCAAAGGAAACAGAAAAGCATTGAAAACAGCTTATGCCCTGTCTCTTCTTGGCTGCTGAGAATCCCACTCAGCAACAGGTGTGACTCCTGAAGTTTGGCTGGTACACAGAACTTTCTGGATAGCCTGGGTCAAAGTTCCACTAGCAGAGGTGTTCTTATGCAGGGATTACATGATAAGTCACACCTTGTTTTTATGTCACATCTTGTATTGTGGTTATTTAGGCATCTCCACCAAAGTGAAGGACAAATTAATGTAGGGCAAGCAGCCAACAGAGATAGCTCTAGGACTAGTGGAAACTCCCTAAAGCAGAAATCACCTTGAGACCTTTGCAGAAATTTATCTAGAAGGTTGCAATTCCCACACTGTGCTGTTTCAGCATAACTAGGCATGCGAAACTATAACTTTACGGAATAGATACAGAGAAAACAGAATTAAATACTGAAAGACCTTAGGCCCCACGGGATCTCTTGGCACATAAGAAGCATTGTTGTATGTGTCACCTAAGCCTCCTTGAGATAATAATTGTCTTCTGCAATATAATACAGTTGACTCCCCCCACAATGGGGGCAATTCCAGGGAAATAATAATAATAGGAAGAATGAACACAATTAATATCCTTTCTAATATAATGTTCCATTTTCCTTTCTTTTTTGCACCTAAAGATTTTGGGATGGGTTGTTTCTTTTTTAAAAAAACTTGACCTTCATGCTAAATATTTCAAATGTAAATGGAATCATCAATATGTAAAAATAGGAAAAAGTTGACTTTCCTTTAAAAGTGGGGAGTTGTTAATTCTCAGTTGCACAAAATTATTTCATGGTCAGGTGAAATAGCCTCAGGGGACTCTCTCTTTTAGGAACTCTGACTACCCAGGATGGAATGATCAAAACTGATTAATGGGCCATTCTCTGAAAAATGGGATGCATCATTTATTACATGAAGCTACTGTTCTTTCAGGCTCCCAAGCCCCAGGACCTCACAATCTAATGGTGGCTGTGGAGAAAGAATGGAGAGAGGGAAAGGATATTGAGCAGGGCCAACCCTATCATTAGGCAAAGTGAGGCAACTGCCTCAGGCAGCACATGCGGGGGGGGGGGGAGTGTCTTGCTCGGCAGCAGCACAATAAAGCAAGTCCCCAACTAATTGTAAGGCAAGCTCTGTTGCTGTTCCAGAAAGGAACAAGCTGAAACTGAGCCCTTATATAGCAGCAGATGCAAATGCAGATACAGCCTAATTACCAACAGCAGCAAGAGGCTGATTTATTTAAAGGGACCCACCCTTCTTCAGTAATCTCTGCAACAGAGTGGAAGAGCCTCAGGTCTTCCTGGGCCTTCTGCAGTGAAGATGTCAGCAGTCATTCTGGTGCTGGCCCTGTCTGTACTTAAGAACATAAGAATAGCATACTGAATCAGGCCAACGTACCTCTAGTCCATGTTTCTGTTCTCACAAGGGTCACTCAGGAAACTGGGGAGCAGAACATGATTGCATGAGCACTCTCACCTCCTGTCGCTTCCAGATACAGGTATTCAGAAGCACTACTGCCGTCAACTGCAGAGGCAGAGTGTAGCTGTCATGGCTAGCAGCCATTGACAGCCCACACCTCCATGCTTCCCCTTCAGGTTCTGCCCACTTTCACCTCTAGACCTGCCTGTCACTGGTATGTGGCCTTCAGAAGGTTGCCCATGAGGGGGGAAGGCTAAAAAAGAAAGGTTCCACACCCCATATGACATTAGCTGTGGTTTATCTACCAAGCATTTCAGAGGAGATCCATAGACCCTGATTCAGAGAGAGCGTTAATCCTCCAGGCACTTCATACAGTGTCAGTACATCATATATCATCAGCATCAGCATCATGTCTGGTATTTTTAAAGAAAAATGTCTCTCCCCCAGAGGTGCTTAGATTCTGTATTTCCACAAGAAACAAAAACAAAAACAAAAAAGGGGTGAGAATGGAAGGAAGAGAATAAAGTAACAAGGGATGACTATGACTCAGGCTGTTTTCACATGTGAAGCTGGATTGTCCCTTTTATTTTATTTTTTATTTTTTTTGGATTGTCCCTTTTAGGTTCCCATCTTATCTCTGCTCCAGGAGGAAAAACAAGAGAAGAGAAGCATTTGTGATGCAGATAAGCATTCTGGCCAAAGCAGGATTTTACATTCGCATTGCAAACCTAATTGATGTAAGAGCTACTTTAAGCACTGTGTGTGTGTGTCAAGGAGCAAACTATCAAGGCCGTCCAAAATGAAGACCGTGGAGTTAAGGGAAAGGCTGGCTGGTAAGGGTGAGTTTTAAAGAGCAATTTGAAAGGACAGAGGTGAAGAGAGCATGGAGCAGGCTGAAGCTGGTAGAGTTGGGAGAGTGACGGTCACAAGCAGGGTTATAACAAAAGAAAATGGTAAGATTAGACTGGGGGAGGCCATAGAAACCTCAGAAGGTGACAATCAGGAGGTTTTGTTGAATTAAGGAAGAGATGGGCAGTTGGTGTATGAATCTGAGATGGTCTGACTGTAAAGAGAGGTGAATGATTTCAGTCACAGAGTTGCAGATAGGTCTGAAAGGGCTAAGGGATCAACTTGCAGAGGGAGCTATTTGTTGGGATCACTTCAGGGATGGAGGGGGGTTTAACCTTTTCTTCTCTTTGCTGCAGTAGAAAGGAAAAAAATCCCTCCTCTGAAAGTGCTATTTGCATTAGGAGGAAATCCCCTGTGTGGAAGTAGGGCAAGCAATGCCCAGTTGTAAAGGTGGGAAGAGATAATTGTTCAGATAAGGAACAGAGGGAAAGCTGAAGGAAACAAAGGAGTTCAAATGGAAGAGGGCTGGGCAGAAATCACTGTGTGGAGTTTGGGATTAACTTGAACACTTGTTTAGAGACAACATGAGAAACCTTGTAATGAGTTGGATCCTGATTTTTCTCGAAAGTGAGGGTCCACCAGCAGCACTCTGAAGTAAGAGCGTGTTCTGAGGGTCTGATGGGTCCCATCATAAAGGGGGAAATTACATCACCCACTGGCACTAGTGCTTTCAGACTACTGTATCTGGAAAGCTTAAATTAGGCCAGCTTTGTCAAGACAGAGCTAAGCAAAGCATAGATGAAGCAAAGCATAGATGGGGTGTTGGAGTTGTCTTTATTCAGCAGGATTTATATACTGCTTATATTATATTTATTCAGCAGGATTTATATACTGCTTACATGTTGTAGGCTTTCCTAAACAAAATGGTTTTTAGCAGGTGTCCAAAAACAGTACAGAGAGGCACTTGCCTTGTATTTAGAGGTATGGATTCCTTGCATGTGCAGAATAAACATTATGCAGAAGTTGTGAAAGTGCCAGTTCCATTGGATTTGGGGGGTGGGTACTGTTGGAAAACACCCTGGGGTGCCCCTGCAGCCCCCGAACTCCGAGCATTCTCCAGTATGCGCAGCTCTGGAAAAGGGATTTCCCTTCTTCTCTAGTGCACTTCAGCAACTTATATCAAATGATATATGCATACTAATCTTCTAGCATAACACAGCAAGAAGCGTGAGACATCGTAGAGCTAATCTACGTATTTATTTACACACTATGTACAGTTTACAGACAAAGGAATCATGGCGTCCTCTCTCTCCAACTCCGAGAGAAGAAACAGGAACAAGTAAAAGCAAAAGTACAGTACATACATACAGTACAGTACATACAGCGGAAGAGATAAG
The DNA here is from genome assembly GCF_951804945.1 of Podarcis cretensis. Classification (NCBI taxonomy): domain Eukaryota; kingdom Metazoa; phylum Chordata; class Lepidosauria; order Squamata; family Lacertidae; genus Podarcis; species Podarcis cretensis. The sequence continues at coordinate 26,894,480 of NC_137181.1, forward strand.
ACTGTCTTCCATTCCCACACTCTTCCCAGACAGGCATGTGATTTACACCAATCTCATGTGCAGCATCGGAGTCAAGAAATACTAACAGGTACACTTCCAGCAGCAGTCAGGAATATGCACGTCTGGTCACAGTATACACAGTATGTTTACTATTATATGTGTGCAAAAATGCTCTAAGAGAATAGGAAATGGCAACAATGCTGCTTTTTTCAATCTTAAGAACATAAGAAGAGCCTGCTGGATGAGGCCAATGGCCCATCTAGTACGGCATCCTGTTCTCACAGTGGCCAGCCAGATGCCTGTGAGAAACCCACAAGCAGGATTCGGGCACAAGAGCCCTCTCTCCTCCTGTGGTTTCCAGCAACCGGTATTCAGAAGCATTACTGCCTCTGTGGAAGCAGAAGAGAGCTATCATGACTAGCAGCCTTAGATAGCCCTCTCCTCCATGAATTTGGCTAATCCTCTTTTAAGCCCATCTAGGTTGGTGGCCATCACAAGACTCCTATGGAAGCAAGTGCCACAAACTTTTACATCACCTCTTATTCCTCACATGATGTGGCCACACCTGCACTACACTATGATACCTTGTTAGCAGTCGTGGCTTCCCCCACCCCGGCGCCCCCAAATCCTGGAACCTGTGGTTTGTTAAGGGAGTTGAGAGTTGTTAGGGAGTTGAGAGTTGTTAGGGAGTTGAGAGTTGTTCCAATTGCACAGCGACAATTCCCAGAGTTCCCTAGAAAGAGGGATTGAATGTAGCTCTGTGAGTAGAATAGAGACTTCCTAACAACTCTCAGCACCCTTAATAAGCTACAGTACAGTGGTACCTCAGTTTAAGTACTTAATTCATTCCGGAGGTCCGTTCTTAACCTGAAACTGTTCTTAACCTGAAGCACCACTTTAGCTAATAGGGCCTCCTGCTGCTGCCACGCTGCCGGAGCCTGATTTCTGTTCTTATCCTGAAGCAAAGTTCTTAACCTGAAGCACTATTTCTGGGTTAGCGGAGTGTGTAACCTGAAGCGTATGTAACCTGAAGCGTATGTGACCTGAAGCGTATGCAACCTGAAGTACCACTGCATTCTTTAGGGGGAGGAATGAATGCAAAGCGGCATTACAGTTTTTTAAAAGGCATGGTGCAGATGCAACCACATTATTTTATAATGACATTCCATTTACAACAGTTAGGAAAACCCATTTGTATATTCTGACAAGAAAAAAACCCCTCTTCCTAATAAAAGAGGATAGCTAATAAATATAAAAGGGCTTCTTTCTAGAATTTTCCAGGAAATAAATTGTTATATGCCAAACACAAATGAATGAATGCAAGATTAGAAACCTCAAATCCCTTAGAGAAGATAGATTTGCCTTTGGGTGTTTCAGGAAAAGCAAAAGGAGATGCCAGTGTGAGACCTTATTGTAGTTTGAGGGAGGGAAATTACGAAAGGAGTTCTCTCATATATACAGACTTTCTTCTGCCTTTTTCTCCCCATGTCACTCACTGAGATTTAAAGAGTAAAACAGTGGAGTTCATTTTTCTTTGCTTTTGAGGCATCACAATGACCATTAGCAGCTAAGAGAATGTGACCTTTACAGAACTCGTACAGGAAATGCTACTGCAGAGAACATACAGTCGTTCTGTGAACATAAAGTCAAAAGGGAACAGCTCTTAAAGCGCAATAACATACAGCTCAATCCATTCCATTCACTGGCAAAAGATTTGATAATATGCTGTAAAAACCTGGTTCACTTTAAAACATAGCTAGATATGCAAGGCTTGAGGCCTCTTCAAACAACCATTTGATGTGAGGGAGCCATGAAAATGCTTGAAAAATCCATGCATGCCAGTTCCCGCTCTCATTGCCAGTTAATCATGTGAATGTTGCTCAAAAGGAACGTTTACAGAAAAAAAACCCACCACCACCCGCTTGGCAAGGAACTGTGTAAGTAGTGCACCCCCAACCCCCCCCCCAACATTTTAGCACAGTAGCCACATTAGGAATTACCTAGGCCAACCCCTAGATACGCCTCTGGCATTTTATAATAAAGGGCACCAAGGTCTAGAGCGGCAAAGAAAATCAACAGTAAATTGGACTGTAGAAAGGATGGCTCCATTTAAAGATACTGATGTTGGCACCCATAGTCCATGACTGCCATTTCTCTGCAATTTTCGCTTACCCGCCCGCCAATCACATACCATTAATGAAATCGCCTTGGTCTCTTTAATTTTTTCTTTTGTATTCTGCTCTCGCATACCTTCCACTCCTATACACTTGGAAGAAATGCAATCCAGCAGCAGAAAGCACTGGGGGATTCCTGCTTCCCTTGCAAAAACACAGAGTAAGAAAAGGATGACTTGACATAGTCCAGAGACTGAGAGTCCCAAGGGAACACTCTGTCTTGAATAGCAGGCTTTCCAGAACCCAAACTATCTCTCAGGGGACTTGCAGTCTATTAGCTTAATGACCAGAGGAAAGCTAGGAAGACCTGCCTTGTGGCTGCTCTAGAAAACAGAGCTACAAGTGGACTTCGATGGAAGTGCCTGGCACAGCTATTAGCCTGGGGAGCAATAGCGTGTGTATGTAGAAAGAAGCAATGAGCAGGCTCCCCACAACTCAACTTTCCTCCTAAACTGTGGTGCACCTAGAGATGCACTTTGGGGCCACACTGCCCCAGAGGGGTCCAAATGGCCACCCAAGGGTGACATATTATTGGGGCAACAGCAAGCTCCTGATACCTGGCCATCACAGCACCCTTTTTCATTCTTATTTCGTTCTACAAGAAAACGCTGCTTATTGCTAAGAAAATGTGTTCAGCATCAGGGTGGCAGAAGTAAATTGTCATGTCATTCCTCCTGAGCGGGCTGGCCCTGATTCTGTGGGTTTGCGAAAAGGACTCAACAGGTGAGGAAACCTTGAAACAGGTCTGCCCAAATACTAGGAAAAAGCAGGTGCCAAGAAAAATTCAGTAGTTGCTTTCATTTCTGAACAAATGATCAATGGAGAGCCAGAAGTTGGTAGGTAGTTACATCTAAGGTTCCAGCTAGTTCCTACTGAGCTATGGAGGGAACCACACCTGGCAAGTCTCTTAAAGAAAAAGTCAGTGCATACTACATCCTTACTTGCTGATTAAAGGCATTCTTTGCTTGTCTTTCTGTCTCTCTTTGCCACCTCTTCTCTCTCTCTCTCTCTCTCTCTCCCCCCCCCTCTGCCACCCCTTCCTTGACCCCAAGCCACTGTCTGAAATTATGCCAAGGGCCACATGGAGCCTTTGGGCTGCAGGTTTCCCATCCTTGCTATAGACATTTGATGCCAATTGTAAATGAACATTTTCAGGACGCGACAAAAGACTTTCCATTTGCAAAGTAGAAAAATCAGTACATTTTGCAAATTAAGATTAGGTCTATTCTCTTGTGCCCAAGAAGCAAATTAGTAACAGCTCGATTGTACTATATTGGAGGTAATGTTATTTAAATCCTTGAAGCAAAAATGGGATATTAATACAAATACAAACAGGGTTCATTAGTTCATTTCCCCAAGACCTCTGTTAATTTTATTATTATTATTATTATTATTATTAGCCTCAGAGGTTTATTAAAGGCAGCCACAATATAGGCCACGGAAATCAATATAGAGTATTCTGCTTTGTGATATGCATTAATTGCTTTCATTTACAGTTTTAATTTCTCTGGGAAGGAAGCTCCAATTGGGCATTGCTGGAAAGCAATGCCACTCTTCAATTCATTAAATCTGTACCATTGTATTATTATAGACCAATCTGAGCACAAACTATCCCCAGAATGCTTTGGGGGACACAAGCTTCATTAGAAAAGATAACCCACCACAGTATGATAAACCATAAGGTAGCTATTCTTTCTACCTCAGCACAGATAAAGACCTTACTTTAAACCACTGGCAGATTGGATTTATGCATGATGTTTCCTTTAAACTGCCTTGCTTAATTTAGAAATACATTAAAATACTCATCTGCCAGCTGTGCTGGTTTCAGCTGTACCAAACTGATGATTAGTATCCTCCTGCTATTATTTTCTTCATACAGATTTGGCGGGGGGGGGCTGGGGGGGAAGCATTATAGGATTATATTGTGGAAAGAGGAGAATCAAAAAAAATTTTAAATTAAAAAATATATATGCTTGTGAATTATCTTGACCATTGACAGCTCTTCTTTAATTAGGCAGATTTGCTAGCATCGTACTAAGGCAGGTAATTTAAAAAGATTTGGCTTGCCAATCTTATTTGGGGAAAGCGTTTGTCACTGGGACATAGATAATTCTGCTGGCTAACAAAAGCAACAGACAGGAATATCTTCTTGGAGGTGTCACTTTGTTCCACTGGTGGTTAGACAGGCATCCTGTTGGTTTTATGTTTTAATGTATGGTTTTGATGTGCTTCTTATTTATTTTAGTTGGGGGGTTTTAGGAATACGTGGTCTATATATTTTCAAGTGCATCTCTAGAACAGCCCTGTATCCACTAAAGCAGAGCACCTTGAAGAAAAAGGCTCTTGACCCCATGTTCTGTTTGTGGGCTTTACACTGACATTCGGTTGGCCACTGTGGGAACAAATTGATGGGATAGATAGGTAGGCCTTTGGTCTGATCTAGCTGGGATCTTCTTAGGTTCTTATCTTCTTATCTTCTGGGAATGCGTCGCATTGCCGTTCCAGATTTCACCAAGTCAGTTCTACCGCTTAAGAGCATAGGAAGTTGGCTCAAACCTTTCGTGCCTCCAGTAAGCAGAGGGCAGGGTTGAGACTAACAGATAGTCAGGGGAAATGCACTTTGTGGTTTCTCAATAAACCACCAAGATCTCCCTCCCTTCTCTTGCACAAGATAGCCAGGAGAAAATAACTCTGTATCTTGCAGATGTGCCTTAAGTTACAAGCAAGCACAATATGTGACATCGCACAATATCATGACTTGCTGATGGGGCACATTGGTTAAGGCACGAGCCTTAGGTCCCAACAATCTGGTTATGTGGAGCCATAGTTGTCATGAGATAAGCTTAACTCTGAGCTTAAACTGGCAGGGGTTTGTATTACTGAATATTAATTTTAAATGAGTTGGATGCATGGCTGAATAGAGAAAAAATGCTGTCTCTGCCCAGAGGGCTTGAGATCTGCAGCAGAGCGACAAAACATAGGTGTGAAAGATGCCACAGTATTACCTCACAGCAACCTTGCTTTTCCCTGTTGTGAGGGTCTGAGGCACCCAATGCGAATTAATGGGGATAGCACATTCACACCTTCCAGTAATGAAGCGATAGCTGCAATTAGCTTTCAATTACAGTCAAGTGTGATTGTAAAATGTTAACACAATTAGCAGGAGATACGAGTACCATGTCCTAGTTGTATAAAATACATAAATATCATGTTACAGATATCAATGTTAGATCATGTAACCTATGCTGAATGCAACCCTCACAAAGTTGAGCACAACTTCTAAAGAAAAAGGTAAGCACTTGCGTTAGGTGACTGAGGCTCAAATTAGATGCAGAAAAAGCTTATAATGTGAAATTACTGCATTTGCATTTTTCTGTCCCATCACCACTCTGTGTCTCTAGCAAGCAGGGAGCACAGCTGTGATATCATGGCTTTGATTCATTGTTTTTTGTCTGCATGTTGTCCCACTTTCAGAGGCCCAATGCCTCAGAGTGGATTCAGAGCCAACAGTGGGTAGGACTAGAGTGGACAGGGTCAATCCTCTCATTGCCTCCCTAACCTATCTCTTTTTCTCTCTCTATCTCTTGCTCTCATCCCTTCTCTCTCTCTCTCTCTCTCTCTCTCTCACACACACACACACACACACACACCACAGCCAATGAAATTAGCACAAGGCTTCCAACCCCTGGTCTAGGTCAATTTTCCAGTCTGCCAGCCTCTCTGATTCCCAGGGTTGTTGTGAGGCACTGGGGCCCTTGAAGAAAGCAGAGAATGCAAGAGTGATAATATTACTGTGGAAACTGCCAGCAACATCAAATCTGCCCGCGGTTTGGCAATTCATGTACACTCTGGACAGAGGCTATGAGATAATTTGACATGTTTCGTTTTTCAAACTCATTTTAAAGATGGCTGTTATTTCTTACATGAGGTAAAATATGTGAAAAATCACATTTAAAAAGTCCATTACATTATTTCCAAAGGGCTATTACAAACAGTAGCTCTTAAATAAGCAGAACACTATCTACAAATATGTAAGATTCAAGATTGCCTGCACGTCACAACATAAAAATTACAAAAAGGATTGGATCCATACTTAGCCACGTAGTAGACCCATTGGAATCAGTGGGAGTTCAATCATGGATAACTTTTGCCATTGATTTCAGTGCTCTAAGCATAACGAAGTCTGGATCCAACACATATCATCCTCTTTGTATCTTCTACTGGTATGGTACTAGAAATCTTCCACTCCTCCAGTTTAAATGCACATTTGGTTCAACTTCGAGCCAAATGTGTTGAAAAAAACACTTTTATCCCTGCTAGACCACACTGCACGTCTTCCATCTGATTTTTCTTTGTATGCTTTAATACTTATTTTAATTGGCTGTCAGCATTTATTAATCTTCCTATTTTAATGTAATGAGAAAACTTTAAACATGGTTCACTAAAGACTGAACTTCTATGTACCGTGCGTGCTGTGATTTCAATGTGGAGAAGGAACAAACTTGATTATGTTAATATGATAGAGACAGAAAAAGGGAAATATTAAAAAGGAATGACTATTTCAGTTAATTTTTTTCTGTAACAATTTTCATTACAGGGTGGATTGTGTCTGAGGACTCTAGATCTATTAAGCAGTGTCGGGTTTCCCCCGCATTTGGGTGCTGGTGGTTTCAGAGGAGGTATTCAAACAGCCCTTTCACTGAGAAATTACCCAGGGTTAACAACAGAATGTTTGTCTGAGAAAATCCAGAGAGAAATTCACAGTAAACTGAGGATTGGGATAAATGCAATCAGAACCAGTAATCTCCTAAACTAAGAGTGGCTAACCCACAACTCCATCCCACCCCTCACAGCACATTTTCCTGAAATCCAAGACTTTGGTGGCATCCAATAAAAAATTAAAGTAACCATTGAAACTGCATGGGCAGGACCCAATGTCCTGGTGAGGATTCAAATTGCCCTCTCCCCAGTCATCTGACTGGTCATTTGAGCAGAGAGCAGGTGATTATCCTCCCTCCTCAGCTGATCCATATGGGTCTGAGTGTGCAAGTGTGCATGTGTGTGTGAATACAAAAGTCGAGTAAGAGTATGGGGCGTCCATACTCACCATTAGCATTCGGCCTTCAGAGTTTATCAAGGATGAATCTTGCCCTTAGGTCAAGAAAGGTTAGCTGCCACTGTCCTAAACCAATCCTTACCTACCTAATCTCCGTTATGCTCCACCATCTTCCCTCTCCCTTTTCCAGCTGTCAGTTGATAGAACCACCCTCCAAACCATAATTTCAAGCTCCCTTCAGTTCCTCCCTCCCATTTACTTTAACATTACATACTCCAAGTGATATCCTCTCCCTTGTTGGGGTGGGAAACCTCCAACCCACAAGCCAGTCTTTGTCCATCAGGAGGTCTATATTGGCCACAAGACTATTCGCCCAATAGTCTGAAATCACTGCTGAAATCACTGGGTTTAAAGAGCAACATTGGGCTCTGTGCAAAAGGGCTTTCAAACAGCCCCATGCTGCACTTTGAAGTACCAACAGATGGGGCTTCAAAGTGCAACACCACTGGTCATCACTTGCATCAGGTGATTGACCCTCAAATTTGGCCTTCCAGGGGTGGCCAGAAAAGATTCCCCATCACATCTAAATACAAGGCAGATGCCTACCTAACCAGTCCCTGAATAGGTTCCCCATAGAATCACAGAATTGTAGGGTTGGAAGGGGCCACAAGGGCCATCAAGTTCAACCCCCTGAAATGCCGAAATCCTTCACCCAATGTGGGGTTCAAACCCACATTATACCAGTTGTTGTGGGGTGAGATGCCTCAGTAACATGTTGCTTGCATGGCATGGGCTTTCTTCCTATGTGATAAAAATTGTACAAAATCTACACCACAAGTATGAACGAAAGAGAACCTTGGGTATACAGTAAAGGTAAAGGGCCTTTAGGTCCAGTCGTGACCGACTCTGGGGTTGCAGCGCTCATCTCGCTTTATTGGCCGAGGGAGCCGGCGTACAGCTTCCGGGTCATGTGGCCAGCATGACTAAGCCGCTTCTGGCGAACCAGAGCAGCGCACGGAAACACCGTTTACCTTCCCGCTGGAGTGATACATATTTATCTACTTGCACTTTGAGGTGCTTTCGAACTGCTAGGTTGGCAGGAGCAGGGACCGAGCAACGGGAGCTCACTCGTATACAGTAGCTATCTCCATTTCATTTCTTTGCAGTGTCCAATGGTAGGTTGAACCCTTTGCAGATGAGCAATGTGCTGTTTTCTGTAGGGATCAACAAAGTACTTCATAAACTTTTCTCATTTTTTTTTAAAGCTGTACCATAATGAATGGGGAACAGACCCAGGTGCCTTGTATTAGAAGGGAGACTAATGGAAGCTTGGCATAGCAACCAGTGTTTGTTCCTTTATAATCCTTTGGTTTCTGAAAGCTGCTTTATAGGTAGCTTGCTTTGAAGACATTTGGAGCGAACAGCTGCATAATGGAGGTGTGCTCCCAGGAGCACATTAGGCCATCAGGCCAGCATCTGCAGTGCCTTTCTGTAGGCTTCTGTTACGGGCTTTGACCTTTTGTTGCAACCAGGCAGCAGACAAAGCAAAGTGTGCCAGGTGTGCCAGGTGATTTTTGAATTTTCATCTAAAAAAACCAAACCAGTTTAACTAAAGTAGACATATTTTTTTTAAATTGCCTAAAACAAGAGCTAATCGGTTGATTTTATCACCCCAGCACAATGAATGATACTGTATATTTGACTCTGTTCAGTTCTGATTATTGTGCTTTTCTCCCAAAAAATGCATTTTTGTTTAGGATACAGAAACAGGTTGAGGAACGTAGTTTATGTATTGTACTGTATTTTAGGGAGAACCTGCTGAGCCCACTTGATTTTCAGTATTGCGCCATGCAGTTCAAGGCTAACAGGCCTGGAGGAATCCCGAAGGAATTAGTTTAGCCCAGAGGCGTTCAAGAAGCTAATAAGCCACTGAATGCCAGCAAAGTTTTGCAAAGGCAAAGTTTCAAAGACTATTCTCCGAAAGGCATCAAACCCCAAGGTAGCAACCCGCCAGGCTGGGAGCCTGTGACAACTGTTTAGCATATATGATAATTAAAATATGTCAAGTAAAAAAATAATAAAGGTGATGGAACAAAGGCTATAAGTGCACGGCCATTATACGTCTCTTCTGCTGCATCTAAGATTTTTAAACAGCAAATGCCAATAGCTATTCTAAGCTTTACACGACAGCCAGGTAGAATAATGCCTTTTATCTCTTAACCCATCCGTATCAGCTCCTAGGCCTGCTACAGTTTCTTAAGAATTTTGGCAAAATTTAAGCCATGTGTCAAATGATTTGACAACTTTACTGATTTAAAGAGAGGTAATGTAGTGATTTGAAATAACAACATGTCGGTATGTATAGACTTAACACGTACAGCCAACTCTTTTACCTGGTTTACATTTACTGTTCCTGTGAGCACAGAAAGAATCGGAGAATCGGAGAATAACTCTAGGAAGGTACTTTGCTGGGCAGTTAAACAAATGGAGATCCACATAATTAATATACAGTACATCATTTGCAGGTGTGCATTTTGGTCCCTCATTCGCACGCACTACATGCCTGTTTATCTTGCTCATATACTTCTCACACATGCCATTAACATAGGACCCTCATGCAAAGTAATATTCACATGCTTTTAACTGGCAACACTTCAGTAGGGTAAGTTACTTTTTTCCCCTGGCAAACCCTTTCCAAACAGCAGCCTATATCCTCATCTGTCTGTAGGCATTGTGTGCTAACAGTTTAATTTTAATTTTATTTTTTAAAAGAAGAAGTTTCCAACAGTTAGGATGTCCATAAACATTCCTTACCACCTTGTTTAATTAAAACCAGAGCTTTTATAGATGATTGCAGTGGATACTTCAGTCATTGCAACCTATTCAGAAGTTTTTAGATTGTACATTCCTTGGCGTAGAATTTCTTATTTTTTTAATTGTGTACAGAGTCATGCACATTAAGGCTGCTATATAAATGAAAGTTAATAATAATAATGTTAACTCTCATGCATTCAGAGAATATGTGGAGGGAAGAGTGGGACCATAGGCACTGACCTGCCCTCTACAGTCCCATCCCCACCAGCTCCACCTTGAACTTCAGACCTGCATTGGGCAGTCAGGGGGGGGAAAACAGCATAAAACCATTTTCAAAGGATTAAAGAGCCAGAGAAAATAAACATCCCAATCCATAATAATTTTACTGTTTATACCACACCCATCTGACTGGGTTGCCCTAGCAACTCTGGGCTGCTTCCAACATATATAAAAGCAATAAAACATTAAATGTTTACAAAACTTCCCTATACAGGGCTGTCTTCAGACAGCTCAGGGGTCGGATAATTCCATATGCGCCAACATTTATCTGACGAAAATAGGAATATCCAATGGAAAAGTGGGACATTTTGGGATCAAATCAAAAACCGGGATGGCTTCTGTAAATCCGGGCTATCTCTGGAAAACAGGGACACTTGGAGGATTTTTTTAGTGCAGATCCATGTCATCAAGCCCACACTGCCACCTGCAATTAACCACCATTGGCAGGATTGGCAGCAACAGCAGCAGATCTGAACTAGGCTTATGATAAAATTTTATTCTCTTGTTAATTGTGCTGTTTTAAATGTGCATTTTATATTTGACTTCTTTAGTAATGTTTTCTTTTGAAATGTTTAAGATAAACAATTTTTTGTTAACTTTGTGTGCAAGCTGTAGTTGACCCCCTTTATAATGTTTCCTTTTGAAATCTTTAAAATAGTACTTTCATTCCCTGATAATTATGTTGCTTTGAATGTATACTTTATATTTTTCTTTCTTCTGAAACATTTTATTCTGGATTGTTTTATTTCATGTTTTAATGTAGGTTGTACATTTTGAGATTTCCCCCCCCCCCCTTTAAAATATAAAGTGGTATAGAAATAAAAGAAATAATAATATGTCCATCCATTAAATAGACATACCAACTTCGCATCATTCAAGCACCTTTTGAGAGCCAATGGGTGGTGGAATATGCATCTAGCAGAGCTGACCTGTTAACTGTCCCTCAACATAGATCTTTCTATGTGCCACTCATGATTTAATATCAACAGACAATATCAGAGCACTATATAAAACATAATTCATCTTTGTGAACAATGCAGCTCTGAGTTGCCTATTTTTAAGAGGTTAAATTGCTTATTTTTAATAGTGTTGTGCTGCTGTTTTCTTGACAGAACAGAACTTTACTGACAGAGGAAACTTGATTAAAGTAGGCCAAGCAGCCATTGTCTAGAAATTCACATAAAGTACACCTGGAGATACGTGCAGTATGTAACATATCAAAGTTTCATTACTTGTCAATAAACCCCATGAATTACATGCATTCAAGCAATTGTAGTTTGAAGCCAGTGGTTTCTTTTATCGCTGTTGAAAATCTGCAAAGAATACCCTAGACGATTTAGCAATAGAAACTTTCCTCTGTGTATATAGGAGTTAGACAGTGAAACTTCTTTGTAGGGGGAAAAGTAATCGCATTTCAACTGACACTGCCGGAGCACATTCAGTGCTAAGGATATTGAGGAACAGCATAACCTTAAGAAATATTATTTGGATTTTCTGACACACATAAAAAGAGAGCAAAAAAATAAATCACTGACAGCTTGTAGTTTTAGTTTCATCTTTATAATGTTGCTTCTTTATCTGGAGAAGCCCTTGTTACAAGGCTAAAGGCGAGTGAAGTTCACTCTGTCCTGATGGATGGCCATTTCATAATAGAACTGGTTCCAGGCCCTAAAATCAATATCAAAGCTACAATACAGTTCAGACAACCTCTCTGCCCAGTTATCTCTCCTCACAGACAGTGATAATCCAGAAACACTGATGTCCAAGTAATCTCCATTATCCTTTTGCAAAAGTCAGTCCTGTCCTTCATCAGTGTGGGTACCAGATCAATTGGTCATCTTAAGGCGATGACTGAGTGCCAATCTTGCTCTTTGCTTCAGAAGTACAACAAGATAGTTTTCCTTCCCTTCTTTCTCAAGATTCACTTTAAAAGGGATTTGCCAGAGATGAGCAACATAAATAAACCGAAGAATCTAATTTCCTAAAATTGCTATAAAGACTCTAACATTGTCAACAAAGGGATTTCAGATGCTTTCCAAAGGCTTACTGAGGACAGGGCTCATTCTGACTCTTGACTGACTGACTCCCAGGTAGAACCAGCAACAGAAGTAGGCATTGCTAGGCACTTGTTGAGGCCCACACCCCTACAGGGCAGCTGCTTTCAAACCTCTGAAGCCCTATAGCCCATTCTACTGACTGTTACTGTCTGTTTTCTTGTCCCCTCAAAGTAAGCAACCAATCAAGTTTGTTGCTCATTACTAAATACACTGGAAATTATTGGCATAGCCGTCTCATGCTTGAAAAATTATTGGACCCAAACAAAGCACTGAACTGGATGCAATGGTATATCTTCTTACAGAGAAGACTCTCCTGAAGATTTGGATATACAGTTTAGCCAATGAAAGTAGTCAGAGCCTATGACTGATGTGGACTATGGAGACGTTTAGAGCCATGCAAGCCCAAGAGAAGACCCCAAAACAGCTTCAAAATGATCCAGGAAGTCCATTATCAAAATAAAATATTATCCCATCCAGCTGTTCTGTAGCTACATTGAAAGAGGGAGGGAGCATTCTTTTAAAGCCAGGAGAAACAAGGAGGAAACAGGAAGGAAGGAAAGAACTCTGGTGGGTATGGAAGAATGGGGCAGCTTCAGAAAGTGTTAGTTAGGGGTGGGGACTAGTTAAATAAGATCAAGCACATTGTTTGCCCACTTGCATTCTAGGGAAACCTTAATTTAAGTTACTTCAGCATTGAGAACTGACTGCTAAATATGAATGAATGCTACTTTGTTGTAAACCAATTGTGAGTTATAAAGTTAAACTATATCTCCGGCAGTTTTATCATTTTAATATTTACTCTTATCTTCCTTGACTTTTTTCTTTTTCCAAGGATTTCATTGCTACCTGCCTTACCAAAGGAGGTGAACAAATGAGATGAAAGTGTAACAGGAATTCAATAAAGATTGACTTTTTTATTCTTCTAAGAAACATGTTTTAATATTCTTAACTTGGTTGTTTGAAGTGGGTAATTTTCAAAAGTTGGACCTTTTATAGACTAAAGAATTAGGTGGTTTTATCCTTAGCATAATCAAGCTTTGGCAAATCCTCTGTAGAAACGGAAGTGTTAATAACAGTAAAGTAAGCAAAGCTATTAGATACAGTCTCCGGTGTATTGAAATAAAGCAATGCATGCCTGTAAATTCAAGCAAACTCAAGGCAAACATTCCTATTACACATTTTGTTAAGAGAAGATAAAGAGCACAGAATCAATAAATCACTGAAAAGATTATTATTTTGTACAAGCTGAAGGTCGCTGCAGGTCATTCCCACTAAAGCAAACAGAGCTTGTTAATTTAATCCAACAGACTTGGCAGTGAAACTAAACAAGAATTTAATCAGCAGCAGAAGGTGGCAACATCTCTGAAAATTGAACTATCATTGTGGCAGACAGGAAACAGTGTTATAGCCCCAAAAGTGGAAAGCGGGGAGAGAGCGGAAGAAGCAGAAAGAAAAGTGCTCTTCATTAATTTCATCAAACATGTAATAAATGATTAAAAACAGTTGCCAGGAAAAACAATCACTGAGTATAAGCAGTCAGGCAGAAGCTTAGTGTAACACTTAACAATAATTTCCAGAGGGGTAGAGCATGGAACTGCAGTCCTTCACACACCAGGCCTCTTCAGGCATCCCCTACCTCATTTAAGTAAACACACATGGGGAATCTATGGGGATAAGTGTCCTACCTTCATCCCCATCCCCTTCAACCTTTCCAGATTAAGGTTTCCAACTAGAGAGAGGTCTTCTGTACTTGTGGAGGCTCCCCACTCCTAGCCGGTGACAGGACCAGAAGTTGCATATTGATCCCCACAGTCTCTGGATCACATATTTGCTTCACACATATAGTGAACCCAGTCTGGTATACACTAGGCCCATGCAGAGGTGGGGGGCAGTTGGGTACATTTGGCCTGGACCTCGAGGGGTAAACCAGCCTTGGAGCCTTGCCAGGGGTCTGCAGGATTTACACTGTCACGTCTCCGCTCCTCCACATGCAGCTGCTGGGTGACCTTGGGCCAGTCACACTTCTCTGAAGTCTCTCAGCCCCACTCACCTCCCAGAGTGTTTGTTGTGGGGGAGGAAGGGAAAGGAGAATGTTAGCCGCTTTGAGACTCCTTCAGGTAGTGATAAAGCGGGATATCAAATCCGAACTCTTCTTCTTCTTCTCCCGACTGGGGACTCCCACCCTGGGTCTCAGACAATCTCTGCACTGAGAGATCCCTGGTATACTATTCTTCTGTTTCATTGCCAATCTGTTGCTGCAAATTGTGTGCCTACAACACCCCAATTTCACATGCCCCCCCCATTTTTCCTAATTCTGGAAATTCTGGAGGGACTTACAAGAGCTGTAAATTAGTTTTCCTCCTGGGAGGGGGCAACTAGTAGTTTTTTCCAGTAGTGGTATGCCAGGGATGGGAAGGGCACCACCACTTGCCAGTATGGGGCAGGAGTGAGGCTGGTTTGACAGCAGTGCTTGTGCACCTGTGGGTTGCCTCCACCGCCCTGGACCCGCCCCAACCTTGCTTACTGCTTCACCCCACCCTATCCAGCAGCAGCTGCTACAATTTGCAAACAGATGTCAAGACTGAAGACTGAAAACAATAGAAACTGAGGGAAACAAAAAATGACAGAGTCGTACATCCCTACTCAGAAGTAGTTCAATGGGACTTAATTCCAAGTAAGTTTGCATATATAGGATGGCATTGCCGGCAGCAGGTGATACATTATGTGGAGACCAGATCTGCTGTCCCTCTGAGCCAGTGGCGTGTGGTTAATTTTTTCATAGGGGAGCAGTTAGGGCCGGAGGCGCCAGCTTGTGAGGGCAGGGCGGGGGGTGACGTTATGCGCATGAGCATCATGCCTCCCTCCCTAAGCTTGACAGAAGTTTTCCAGGCTTTGGGAAGGAGACGCTAGGCCTCTGGTAGAATACTGGAGTCCTGGTGGGCTTTGGGAAGGAGGCACCAGGCTTTAATACTTTAATACTCTAAGTTACCAGGAACATTTAGGCAACTAGCCTAGTCCCCCTAGTCCATTGACCGTATGCCACTGCTCTGGGCCCTGGACATAATAGTCAGGTGGGGGGAGGCTTTAGATAGCTACTTGCTTAACTTCTGTTGTGAAGCACTGGCTCAACTTCACTGGATCAACTTCAGATACATGAGAATTCTGAAATCCTCTTCAGATGTTATATTTCAGATTGGCGGTTTTATTCAAGTCTCTCCACACAACATTCTGCCACATGGCCCTGCCCTTGGTTTTCAGCAGAAATGTCTAAGATTCATTGCCATTTTCTCCCCTTGGACAGATTTTCCTTTAATGATCTTCCCATATCAGAAAGACTAAACATTAAACATAAAAAACTTATTTTTACACGGTAATAGCTTTGCACAAACGAATAAAATTGTACTTAGGCTGGAATCCTGCTTTCTCAGAGCAATACCTATTCAATGTGACTTACTTCTGAGTAGACATCTATATGACTGTGCTTCTTCTGCATTTATACATAGCATTTAAGGTTGACTTGTGTGTGTGTGTAATCTGAAATAAAATGCTTATAAAATATCTTTACATTAAAGCTGCTTTTAGTGAGAAATGTGTTGTAGCTGATCTGGGGGCGGACTGGGAAGCTATTTTTAAAAGTGCTATAAACAAATTTAATACAAATGCCATTAGATTTTCCTATAATAATGCTGATTTGTCATTTTGAGGCCCTGTATATTAAAGGATTCAAAACACAAAATTTAACAAGAGTGGTAACAAAAATACGGAAATTATAATCTCTTCTTTTGAAAATGCCTCTTATCCTGTGAAAATACTCCTGGATTTCAACAAAGCATAAACACTTTACAATGTTTGTGATTGGTAAATATTACCTCAATATGTGCTCACTACATTAGAGGATGTTTTACTCCTTTTCAAACTCCATAACTTTTCCTCATCCTCTGTTTTAAGAGTCTCAACAACTGAATTGTTTCTCAAAGTTATTTTAGTGACAAATAACCCTGATGCAGATACTGGAAATGTATAAAAAGTGCTGTATATGTTGCAATCCTGAAAACATCAGTGACACTCTCTCTACTTAAACAGGTTTGGGATGAGACCTGTATCCCAGGCCTGAATAATTGGTGATGTCCAATGCCAGACTCAGCCTTGTATGGTACACCAAATGACTTCCTTTTTACTGTCCAACTCATCTTCATAGGGTAGAGTAGGTTCTAAACAGAACATGGATGACTAACAGGTAGTCTATGGCTCCCACTGTGGTGTCCAAAGACCCCCAATAATTTGGAAGAAGAAGAAGAAGAAGAAGAAGAAGAAGAAGAAGAAGAAGAAGCAGCAGCCAAACACTGTTCTGCAGAGAAGCAGAGAAGTCCCCCACAGTGGTGCTGAAATGTTCCTACTACAATGCTATGACGGCCCCATGAGTACTTCAAAATTCAGGTGCCTCTGCCTCAGTTTACCTTACAAAGGCGCCTCTTCTTCCTCCGATGTGGTACCACTGCAAGAAGGTATTAGTGTTTCTGTGTCCTTACAGTGGCTCCACACCAGAGGGAGAAAAGGCCCTTTAGTAACCATGTCGATCTCACTGGGCAGTAGTCACCTGGATCTCCTTTTTTCTCCTTTTTGAAGATGGCATACCTTCCAATGTTTTTATCCCAAAAATCAGGACACTCTGGTCTGGCACTCTGGTGATTGCCAGCAGGGTCACTCCAGAGGGAGTGTATTTTGGTCTAGTATTCTGGAAAAAGGACTCACGCCAGAGCGCTGAAGAAAAAAACTGGGACACTCTTGGATCCAAACAGAAGCCAGGATTGGCTTCTGTGATCCAGGATGTCCCACTTAAAATGGGACACTTGTGGGGTATGAGATGCGGTTAACATTTTCCCACCTCCAGTCCACAGGGACCTCACCTGTTCTCCAATAATTCTCAAAGATTATAGACAGAGGCACTGAGATTACATTCGCAAGCTCCTTTAGTACCCTTGGGTGCAGCTACTCAGGCCCTGGAGAGTTGAATTCGTTTACAGTAGCTAGGGGTTCCCTTACCATCTCTTTTCCTGTCTTGGGCTGCAGTTCCCTCCTCGCATCATTTATTCTGTTATTACCAAGTTGGGGACTGTTTTCCTTTTGGGTGAAGACAGAGGCAAAGCAGGTGTTGAGCAGTTCCACCTTCTCGCTGTCACCCAATAGCATTTCTCCATCTTCTCCATGCAAAGGCCCTACTCGTTGCTTGTTCTTCCTCTGAATACTCCAGACCTTTTTGCTCAATAATTCTCATGTTTTTCTGTCTCTTTACTTCAACACTTCTTTCTTTCCTTTCAAGTTCCTGTTGATCTCTTTGAATTCCACCACTGACCTTTTTAGTATTTCAAACAGAGTACACTCAAATTCAAGATGGTGGATCATGACTTCTTTATCCATATTGTTGTCTTTCTTTTCCATCCTGTCATAACACCTTTTCTTAAGCCATCCCCTCTAAAAGTGTGCCTTCTGGGGCATCCATTTTTTCTGTACATTAAAAACAGTGCAATTCATATATGTGTCCTTTAACAGCTGTTGTTTATGTAGACAAAATGGCACATGCACCCAACAGTGAGACTTCAGCAGACTTGGGGAAATCCTGAAGTTTTTCAGAAATAAATAAAAATAAAAAATTAGGGTGGAGACCCATAAAAGCAAACCAGTGGTGACTGGGCATGCTCACTGAACATGGAATGCCAATTAGAAAAAGACAAATATGGAAGCAAATGGGAGGGTGGAATGGAATGGCCAGAATCCTGAACAGGGAGCTGTCTGGACTGCAGCATTCTGTTGCAAATCTCACTTGCATTCAGGAGTATACAGGCAAACTTCCAAGTACCGTACCTATTGTTAATTAAAGCATTTAGAAATGCATATAGAGGCTGATCCTATGAGACCCTGCACTGACGAAGAAAAAGTTTTCGCACACTTTGTAGTTGAGGGAGAAGGTAAATATTAGACTTTTTTCCCAATGCAGAGACTAACGCAGACCCTACTTGTACATTCTTCTGTTCGATCTGACCTTTCAGTCTTCAGCATCCAACGTCTGTGGGGAAATAATTGCTGGAACAGTGTATATTTTTCACACAACCTGCTTTGTTTATGAAGGTTAGTTTGTAAAGGCGTAGAGTTCTGGCATCTTAAAGTCAAACTAGACGTGACTTTCATCCCAGGTTTCAAAAACATGCTTAGGCCCCTTCGTGTACAAAAATTCAGAGACCTCTGTGTTCTGCCCCACTACCATTAATCATCTCCCTGTTCCACCCTGTAACTACCACTGCTTACTTGCACATTGCAGAATCTACTAAGGCATTCACTTATCTCCAGAGCTGCCCCAACCTTGCTGCCACTTCACCCATCCCCACAAGCAGCAGCACAGTCAATGTCGGGAGGACTCTATAGCTGCTCAGCAATGGAACTTGCTCCCACAAGAGGCCGTGATGGCTACTAACCTGCACAGATTTAAAAGAGGATTTGACAAATTCATGGAGGATGATGCTCTCAAAGCCTACTAGCCATGATGTCTATGTCAGAATTCAGGGTCGGTCAGAGGTATGTGCCTATCTCTCCAGGCACCGGCTGAATTCTTTTGACCTCCCTCCGGCGACTCCCGGCAGGAGAAACACACGAGGTCCGTTCCGGCGATTTTCCTCAGGCTGTGAGAAAAACACACCAACTGCTTCTCCTCTTCCCTGCTCCCTGCATTTCCCCAGGGAGGGGAATCAGACTCAGACAGAAATGTACCTACATTGCTTTTATTCCTGTCTTTCACTTCAGTACAGAGAAAACATGTCTGCTCTCTTCAACAAACAGAGAGAAACTCCAAACTCCACCCATGTACATCCTGTACAGGTCATATGACACACACACTGAGCTAACATCCGGTGCTCAGTACAGAATGGACTGCCCCTTTGTTTCCATGGCAACAGTCACTTACATCCTGTCTGGCTTTCCAGCCACAAGCAGCTGACTTGGCTGCTATAGCCTTTGCTTGCTGCTGCATTGCTGCTTTAGAATAACATACTCCCCCTAAAGTATCAATGCGTGCTGCGAGCAAAGCGTCATCCAGAGAAGAAAACAAACAGTTGTTATACTTATAACACTCCCCTGTTGTTTCAGTTCCACCCTTGGAACTACCCGCCACTGGTTTTACCAATGTACCTCTCTGGTTGTGTGACTTCCAAGGAATGAGTGCTTCTGCATTACCTTGGTTAGCAACTCTCTGTTGTGCCTTTGTCTCTGACTCAGACACAGCTTCAATTTGACCTTGGTCGTTTACAACAGCAACACATGCAATAGCTTGGTTGGCAAACTCTTTTGAATACCTCTTGGGTGGTACACCCTTCGTTGCTCTCTCAGACCTACGTAAGAGGTGCTGCTCTCCCTTGCTTTCTGGTTCAGCCTCTGAACTCTCTGAAGAACCAGTACTAAGCTTAATCAGTGGTTCATCCTCCTCTTCTGAGGGTCTAGTCATTGTGTGAGATTTCTTCTCAATGACTGTGACAACTGAGCTGTCTGAGCTATCGCTGTCATCATCAGTACTACTGAACTCAATAAGATCAAACTCATCATCATCATCATCAGAATCATCATCATCACCTGTGGGAAATGTGTGAACAATCACTCGCTCCTGTTCAGGAGCACTCTCTAGAAATTTTGTGAGAATCACCTTTCCAGATTCAGACAAAATTACTCTGTAGAGACCCTTTTCATAACCCACAAAAATGCCTCTGGCATTCTTTACTCCACCTGGAGCTTCTGTTCTCACATGAGACCCGAAAACCTTGAAATGGGCAACAGAAGGTTTTCTGTGGAACAGTTTCTCAAAAGGAGAACATCCCATGTCTTTTGAAACCTTTCTCAACCACGTGTAACAAAATGACATTAGTGACTCAGCCCAGTACTCATGTGGCAGATGTGAACTAAGCAATTGCGCATGCATTCCCTTTTGCAATTCTTTGTTCACTCTAACACAGACACATCTCTTCCAAGCTTCTTCGGAAGCTGCAATTTTGTGTCTTATCCCTTTCTTCTTCAGGAACCTCTGGAAATCCTGTAAGAGAAAAATTGGCTTCTCATCTGTGCAAAGACAATCTATGTCAGCATCATGCATATTTTTAACCTTGTCACAAAACTCTTTAAACCTTTCTAAGGCTTCTTTCGGTCTCTCCAAAAGATAAATCCAGACAAAACCTGTAAAAGAATCAACACATATTAGGTAATACTTTGCATTGCCTCTAGATGGTGCTAAAGGACCAATCACATCAGCATACACCCGCTGAAATGCCTTGTCGACCCTCGAGGTGACCTGCTTGGCGTTCTTCTTGGCTACACCTGCAAAAGAGATCATGTTAGAATCACAAGAATTACATTCCATGTAATCACTTTGATCAAAAGTCAACAAATACAGTCCATCTTTCTCTTCGGCAGAAAGATACAACTCTCCATCTTTGTAGATCTCGCAGTGTTGATCATCATAGGACAGTTTTAGTCCCTTCTTGGCAATCTGCGAAACGCTGAGCAGATTGTACTGCAACTCTGGAACCAAATAAACATTGTTTATAGTCAAGTTCAGACTTTTAAGATACACAGTCCCAGTTCCGGTGGCTTCCAGCTCTTGACCGTTGGCTTGTTGTACAACGAAGCTTTGCTTCTTAAACGACGAAAACAAATCCCTGCGATGGGTCATGTGAACCGTCGCTCCCGTGTCTAAAACGAAGGAATTCCCCACTTGTGGTGTGGCTTTTAGGGACATCAAAGCCTTTGCAGGCTTCGCCTGTGACTTGGCATGACTTCTGCCTGACGCCTCAGACTTCGTGGAGCTTCCCTTGGCTCCTTTGTTCTGACGTGGCTTCTTGCAGTACCGCTGAAGATGCCCAGTCTGCCCACAATTGAAACATTGGACAACGTTCAAAGCTACAGCATTTTCTCCAGTAGCATCAGCAGTGGGGGTGTTAGAACTCCGTTCTTCCCTCCCCCTGTCCTTGACTTCCAGTGCGGCAAGTCTGTCATGTTCACAAAGAACCACGGCAAAGACCCTGTCCGACGTTAGATCAGCTGCTGGGAGAGACCCCAGCTGACTGGCAACCGTTTTGTAAGTCCGATTCAGGCTGTTGATCACCATGAAGCAAAACACTTCCTCATCCAGATGGAAATTGCGTTCCACCATCTGCTGACGCAGAAATTTCATTTCCGTCAGGTGCGCTTGAACATCTCCATCAGGCGCAAGCCTCAGGTTAGTCAGCTTTTCAAAATACAGCAACGCTGAAGAACCTGCATCTCTCTGATGTGTCCTTCTCAGCGTGTCCCAAACATCTTTCGCGTGCGGTAAATCTTGTATATGAATAAGCTGAGAGTCTGACACGCACAGAATTATAGCGGTTCTGGCCTTCACATCCTGTGACTCCCAAGGACGCGTTGGTGCTGCAGGGATGGGGTTCTCAATCACCCCAAACAGTCTCTGATTCTGCAGCAAGGCCTTCATCTTAATAGACCAAGATGCATAATTGTCACTGGTCAAAAGGGGTGGAGAAGGCAAAACTCCCTTCTTGACATCCATTTTGAGTCCTTGCATTGACTCTCAAACACAAGCCTCTAAAATCCAATAGCTGGCTTGTTTACACTCTGTGCACCTGGCAGCAATAACACTGGCCGCTTGGAAAGTCCCTTTCCACAGTTCCTTTGTAAGGGCCTAGTCTAAACACGAGCTGTTTTGCCACTCTGGGCATAGCCTGACTTCCAGCCCTTATCTTGAAACTGGCCTGCGTTGCTAAGCAACCACATTCCTTTCCTTGGACAGGAAAAACCACAGGAATGTTAGGAATGCAGACTCTTCTCTCTCGGAGCTGTTTTTCCCAAACGTTGCTCCCATGAAGCAGAGAATTAATCCATCTGCATTCACACTCTTAAGCCCGAAAATCTCATACCTGGGCTCCGTAGCTTGGCTTTCAGCTTCTTCTGGTCAGCTTCTAGCTGCAGAGAATCAGCTTCCATCTCAGGCTTCCATGGAGAGGGATGAATACAGTCTCCTTGATGCAGACTCCCATGGATCGTAGCAACCATCCTCTGCTACCAATGTCAGAATTCAGGGTCGGTCAGAGGTATGTGCCTATCTCTCCAGGCACCGGCTGAATTCTTTTGACCTCCCTCCGGCGACTCCCGGCAGGAGAAACACACGAGGTCCGTTCCGGCGATTTTCCTCAGGCTGTGAGAAAAACACACCAACTGCTTCTCCTCTTCCCTGCTCCCTGCATTTCCCCAGGGAGGGGAATCAGACTCAGACAGAAATGTACCTACATTGCTTTTATTCCTGTCTTTCACTTCAGTACAGAGAAAACATGTCTGCTCTCTTCAACAAACAGAGAGAAACTCCAAACTCCACCCATGTACATCCTGTACAGGTCATATGACACACACACTGAGCTAACATCCGGTGCTCAGTACAGAATGGACTGCCCCTTTGTTTCCATGGCAACAGTCACTTACATCCTGTCTGGCTTTCCAGCCACAAGCAGCTGACTTGGCTGCTATAGCCTTTGCTTGCTGCTGCATTGCTGCTTTAGAATAACAGTCTATGCTCTGCCTCCACAGTCAGAGGCAGTCATGCTCCTGAATGCTAGTTGCTGGAAACCACAGGATGGGAGAGAGCCCTTGTGCTTGGGTCCTACTTGAGAGTTTCCCACAGGCATGACCACAGTGAGAACAGGATGCTGGACTAGATGGACCATTGGTTGGATCCAGCAGGGTCTTCTAGCTATTTTCTTATGCTTTGCCCCCACCCTGCCCCATATGCACAGCTGCATGACTGTGCTTAATGGTGGGACCAGGTTTGCCCATTCCATTCCTTGTGCCCCTGTACCATCAGGTCCACCATTCCTTCTTCTGCCTTCCTATAAGCAGCAGAAACTGGCTCTGCCCCTGCAAAGTAGCAGCTGATAGTTTCCAAGTCCGAGGACCAGCTCCTACATCAGATGTGCCTGGATGTACTTGTGAAATGCAGAAGTCACACACACACAAAACACAGTATATTGTGGTCCTTAGCTCTGGATTCAAGTTCAGTGTTCTCTTTTTAATTAGCTCAACAAATGAGTTTAAAATAAAATAAAAAAGTTTGAAACGGTCCATAGAACACCATTAAAATGCTTTGATCATTATGCTTCCTAGAGATATAAGCCACATATTGACCATGGAGCAGAGCTTATTCATTCACAAAACTTACAAGCCTCAGCTATTCACTGCCTGCTACTGTCTAAGAACCCCTTCTCCTGCTGAGACTATTTTATTCATTCAGTGCAATTGTAGCCTCAGAACTCAGACATGCAAAATCAGACTTGGAGGCTACCTGAGGGCTTTGAAAGCAAGCACAACAGAAGCATCCGGACTTGGCATGTGGAGTAACTGTTGAACAAGAATACAAGCAATTCACACTGCTTGTCAGGAAGGGGGCATTTTTAAATCTCAGAACATATCAAAGGCTGGTTAACAGATTCTGTTAAGTACAGCTTCACCACTGAAAGAATAAATGTAAATTTAGAAAGAAAAATCTAGTCTAGAAGAAAGATTCTCAAATACTCCTGTTCCCCTTCCCCCCTTTTCTAAACTTCCTGATTGTGGAGGTTCTTGTGTTTAGGGATTTTGTATTTTTTTTAATGCATTTTAAATGCATTTTTTAAAAATGCAAAGGTGGGGAAGTATTGAATTAACAGTTGACACTTAAAACTGAATGAGACTTACGATTAGCTTTCTTCAAATGGCACAAGTACACTTCAAACATTTTCAAAACTCCAAAAGTTGCTGAATTTTTTCAAAGTTTTATGCTAGCTCTATTTGTTGAGCCATAAAAACAAAAGAAGGGACGCAGGTGGCGCTGTGGGTTAAACCACAGAGCCTAGGACTTGCCGATCAGAAGGTCGGCAGCTCAAATCCCCGTGACGGGGTGAGCTCCCATTGCTCGGTCCCTGCTCCTGCCAACCTAGCAGTTTGAAAGCACCTCAAAGTGCAAGTAGATAAATAGGTACCGCTCAGGCGGGAAGGTAACAGTGTTTCCATGCGCTGCTCTGTCCGCCAGAAGCAGCTTAGTCATGCTGGCCACATGACCTGGAAGCTGTATGCCGGCTCCCTCGGCCAATAAAGAGAGATGAGCGCTGCAACCCCAGAGTCGGCCACGACTGGACCTAATGGCCAGGGGTCCCTTTACCATTAAGAACAAGAGAAGAGTTTGTTGGATCAGGACAAAGGCCCTTGCAGTCCAACCCTGTGTTCTCACACTGAGCCACCAGATGCCCATGGGAAGCCTATAAGCACAAAAGCCCTACCCTCACCTGCAGTTCTCAGCACAATCACCACCTGTAGTTCTGGTATTCTGAAGCAAACTTTGATTGTAAATGTTAAGTGTCAGTGGGCTTGAACCCAGGACCCCTGTCAGCAGATCTCAGGCAACTTACTCCATGCACCAGCAGAATACCTTGCCAACAGAGTAAATGGCTGGTCCAAAGCTTGCAGTCCTACATCACCACCCTGATAATATTCCTTTCTCCATTGCATATACAGGTATTAATCTGAACAGATAAGGCATCGCTTATCGTTCAGTGCCTGTCGTTTCATCTTAAAAAACAAGGAACCGTGGCAGTAACACATAGCTAGATGCACTGCTATCCTAAACACGGTCTATGTAGCATTTATTTTCTCGGCTACTGTCAAGACAGCGTGAATGTGTATTATATATTTCATGAAGTGTCAGAATCGAGCCGTCCACAAAACAGCTTAATGGTACAGCAGATGAAGTGAAGAAGCTGCTCTTCTTAAGGTGCAATCAAAAGCAAAGCCAAACTGCCTTTTGAACCTGTTTCCTGCTACTAATTTAATCAGTAGCAAGCAATCTAGAGTACAATGGCTCTGCCACGGTACTCACTTTGCATCCTCTAACCTCCTCTACTCTTTTACTACTCATTACATCTTCTGCATAGATAGCATAGAAAATCGTTTTCTGGACTGAAAGGGCAATCCTAACCATGTCTACTCAGACAGTAAGTCCTACTGGACTGAATGGGGTTTATTCCAACATAAGTGGAGCTTGTTCCAAGATTGGGCTTGTAGCCTTTCTCCTTTTTGACTACTTAATGACCTGCATCGCTTCCTCCATTCCATTCCATCCTTTATCCATTTCACAGTCCACAGCCTGCTGTCTCCATTTCTTTGCTTGCTTTACTTCTTAAATGTTTTAGAAAAATGCCAAATGAATAAAACAAAAAGAGAAACATATAGACCTGCCCCAAGCCAAAAGAGTAGCACCAGTCTCAACCTAGTAATGAACTAAGATGTGTACATAAATGTTTGCCCTATTTTCAGTTGAACATTATAGAGAACATTATCTGCTCCCATAGTGTGGAATTCCTGCCTTGGTATCCTTCCTCCAGCAGGCAAAGACATTCTTCCTTAGACAGGCCTTTGAAAATTAAGGAGTCAGCAATGCTAGTCATTGGGATGCTGTCAGGACAAACTGTTTTCAATTGCTGGTTTAAAATGTGCTCTGATATATTGTGGTTGTTAATATCGCACATTTGGAATTAATGGGATGAATAAAAGCAGACTGTGCTTGAAATAAGAATTGTCCAGTGCAAAAATATGGTTCAAAAGCTTTACTAACAGAACAGACACAAAACAATGTTACACCCACATATAGTTGCACAATGTCATGTGCTGAGCCCAGCACAGGTACAGCATCTTAGAAATATGAATTTCTTCTAACCAGAGCTGAAAACAAAGCTCTGCATCTCCTGCAAACAGAGAGTCGTTAGCACACCACACTCTTTGGTGGCTTGAGAGAGCAAAAGTCTAACTCACACAAAATGGATGCCCACAGATTAACATATGCATAGGGCTGAAATTCAAAGTCTTTCATAGAATCATAGAATTGTAGAGTTGGAAGAGACAAGGGTCATCTAGTCCAACCCCCCTGAAATGCAGAAATCTCAGCTAAAGCATCCATGACAGATGTAACCTAAAGACAAAATAAAAAAATTCCTTCCAGTAGCACCTTAAAGACCAACTAAATTAGTTCTAGGTATGAGCTTTCGTGTGCATGCACACTTCTTCAGATCTGAAGAAGTGTGCATGCACACGAAAGCTCATACCTAGAACTAACTTAGTTGGTCTTTAAGGTGCTACTGGAAGGAATTTTTTTATTTTGTCTTGACTATGGCAGACCAACACGGCTACCTATCTGTAGATGTAACCTAAGTTAAACATCTCCTGTCAGAGCAGAAGAGATACATTCTAAGTTAGTTACCAACTATTAGGCTCTCTGAAAGTCTTTTGTTTAGCTACAGTGGAAGCTTTCATGCTAAGCATTTAGCAGTACACATACAGTTATACAGAGTTATTTTCTGTTTCAATGTACAATTGAACAATTGTACTTGACACGATGCGTTTGAATTATTATTTTTAGCTAGCTTGTTTTTATCGCTTTGCATTTTGCAACGCTGTTCTGAAATGTTGTAAGCTGCATTGAATCCCAACCTGGGAGAAAGGAAGGATGTACAGTAAATTGATGGAAATAAATAAATAAATAAATAAATAAATAAATAAATAAATAATATTCACAGCTCAGCATCTCCCAACATGATTTTACAGCAGTCTTTACTGACCTGATACCCTCTGGATGTTTTGGACTACAACTGGAGTGTCTACAGTGCCCAAAATGACTAGAAGGCTGTGTAACAGCAATGGGGAGAAAGAACACTTGCCAAAACAAGTTTCTAAGCATGGCAACATGCAACAGATTGAATCCCCCCCCCCCATCCCTGATCACTGTAGCACTGAGAAGCTGCTCTTGGAGGAATATTCTTCCTCAGACCTCTTAAAAGGACTGGAGCCCTGGGGAGAGATTTAACCGATCAACTGAGAAATAAGTACCAATAGCAAATGCTCTAAAGAAACAATAGATAAAGGTCATTGCTAAGGTTGCTTAAATGCATATCCTTCACTAATAGCGTGCTCCCAAGCAAATTGACTCAGAAGTACGCTCCATTCTTTTCACTGGGCTTATTCCCTAGTAAGTGTGTTTAGAATTGCAGCCTAACAGTATGATGCTAAACTTGATTTGTGTGTTAGGATTTAAATGCATCATAAGAGACTCCCTGTCTCCAGTTCTAGGTGCCCTCGATGTTAATTAAAAACATGATATGAGCATAATTATAAAGCCTGAACGGCAGAGTCCCCCCCCCCCCACTTTACCTCTCTCATCCTGGATAGGAAGCACGTTCAGCAGTATTCAATAAGCAAATCCCATTTCTCAATGCTATTACCATGCCAGCTCAAGATGGATTCACATTAGTGGCTTTCCCATTATTGGAGATCAGTGTGAAAACTACTTCTTCAGAGGACAACTTAGGGACTATTCATAGAGAGTGTGGCACACTTTTTGAGGCCTCTCTTAATCCCTCTTGTTACACTTTGCTCCCATTTTAACCAATTCCAAATCTCATCCTTTCCTAACTATGCTATTCCCACGCAACAAGCAATTCCTAAATTTTGGAGCAGGGGCCTGTGTGGCCAATGACAGTCTTGTAAGCATCACAAAAGCATCAATAGTGAGTTTCGGAAGAATTTCAGGGTGGTATAGTAGTTACCAAGTGTCAAACAAGGGGCCGGGGAACCAGGATTCAAATCCTTACTCGGCCATGAAGGTCACTGGGGTGTCCTTGGGCCAATCATTATCCTTCAGCCTCACCTAACCCACAGGGCTGTTGTAGGAATAGAATGGAGAGGGAGATAATTATCTATGTTACCTTGAGCTCCTTTGAAGAAAGGTGAGATATAAATGAAATAACAATAGAAGTGTCATTGTCCAAATGTAGATTTTCCAGAGCCAGTGTAACATAGTGGTTAGAGGATTAGGCTGGACTCTGGGAAACCAGGGTTCGAATCTCTACTCAGCTGTGAAGGTGACATTGGTATTAGGCACTTTTTTTTCCAGTCTAAGCTACCAAAAAGGGATATTATGATAATAATATGGGGTGGGGGAGAACCATGCAAACACTGCCTTGAGGTCCTTGGAGGAAAGGTGGGCTATATAGTTATGAATATATAAATAAAATATTGTTATGAGTTGGGGGGGGGCGCATCGACTGTATGCCAAGACCCTTCTAACTCCTGGCTCCAGCAAGTGTTAAAATCCAAGTAAGAATTCAAATTGATGGAATGGCTGTGCTAGTAAATATGGGTTGTTAAGGTATCAAAGGAAGTGGCTCTGTGCCCAGAAGGTCGGCGATTCGAATCCCCATGATGGGGTGAGCTCCTGTTACTCAGTCCCAGCTCCTGCCAACCTAGCAGTTCGAAAGCATGCCAAAAGTGCAAGTAGATAAATAGGTATCGCTCCAGCGGGAAGGTAAACGGCGTTTCCGTGCGCTGCTCTGGTTTCGGTGTTCCATTGCACCAGAAGCGGTTTAGTCATGCTGGCCACATGACCCAGAAAAACTGTCTGTGGACAAACGCCGGCTCCCTCAGCCTATAAAGCGAGATGACCACCGCAACTCCAGAGTTGTCTGCAACTGGACTTAACTGTCAGGGATCCTTTACCTTTACCTTTTTAAAGACACTACGAGTTCCGCTGTTACTCATTCCGAAGGAAACATGAACCCTGGGAAAGCGCCAACAACCCCTGGAATCTTGCACTGCTCAGATATTGGGGTGGTGACTGGAAGTTTCAGATACATGAGCTAAAGGTGGGAAATTTATTTTGGTGAGTACCATCAGTAAAAAGGTGGCATTTACTTCCCTAATGGGCAATGTTATATTACCACAAACCTGATTTCTGGTGAGGTGACCATATGATTATGCCAAACTTCAAACGTTATTGACACAACTGCCATCTGACTATCTACAACTGGTCTCATGAATGGCCTCATGTTCTCTTTTAGTTTATCTTTCATTCACCTTCAGAATAGATGGAAACATATGCCCATCTTCGTATTTGTGCTTTACAATCTATCATACAAATAGAACAATAAAGCTTTTCAGACCTAAAGTATCTGGCGGGTTGTTGAGCTATGTGCAACCTGTGCAGGAGTTATTCTCAAAAGGCCACCTCTTCACTGAGTCAAAGCACACCTGTTCTGCCACTGGATCTCATAACAGCAAGCCGCGGCTATTCAAATTCACAGGGTGTTCATGTCAGTTTACAGGAACGTTTCTACACGAGCAGAGGGCAAAAATGAAATTAGCAGCAAGTCATTTTGCACTTACGAAGCAGCAACAAGGACAGCGTTAAATGAACAATTTAGGACTGTAGATTATAATCATCTGAAGGTGTTTGCTTTCTTTTCCAAAAAGCTTCTCCAGTGTTTTTGCAGTAGTATTAATATTGTAGTACCATTTAATGCTTTGTTCGGTTTTTTTCCCCTTTTGGTCCCATCAAGCCTTTGCACAGGCGTGCATGCCGAGAATTTAAAGTGAGACTCACCTTTTCTTCTTATTAGAAACTTCCTCACTCTGAGCAGTGGGTGGCTGCCTTTAACAAAAGACGGAAATGAAAAACACTTTGGGTGTTGAAGTACTACTAGCAAGACACCCGCTTTAATGTGGACTGGTTGAAGTATAAAACCTCTTAAAAGCCTCTAAGGATTGTGTTTTGTTGTGTGTTTGCTTTTTTTACTCATTTTATTAATCATGAATTTATGGGGGAGGGGGAATCTGAAGGGTTCTGTTTTGACAGCAAGCCAGAACAGAGAGTAACAGCAATTATTCAGTGCATCAAGCAAGCTCTTATGCAATTAGTCCTTATATTGAGGAGAAATAAACGTTAAATTGTAAATTACTTTACGATTAGTTACAGGGAATGACTAAAAAAAAGGAAAAAGGAAAAAAGGCCAGTCTTCAGGGACTAAGAAAGCCTTCAATGGATTAGCGGGGCCAGTTAATTTCTGTTACGTATGAGCGGTCCCAACTGTCCTCTGAGACAAGTGTGTGGACAGAAATTATGTGTTAACAAAGCAATCACAAATGTAGGCAAAGGCAATTCCCGTGATTACAGGGGCTTCCTTCCCCACTGCTACAACTGCAGAAATTGCTGCCAGCTGCATCCTCTATGCATCACTGTTAACTGGTTCCAAAGTTAAGCATCTATATGCAGCTCTGTATGAATCATGGGTGACTTTGGGGTGAGGTGTCATCAGCAGACTGACTCCATATTTACGCTACCAGGCACCTGGCATCTGCTATTTCTGTTCCCAAACTACTTTTTCAAGGTGTTAGTCAGATGAATGAGAGTGAATAGATGGAAGCTGAATTTAGACACGCCAGAGGTGATGCTTCTGGGGTGCTCCTGGGCCTTGAAGAGGTTGGTGTTGCTTGGGATTCAGGAGCCATGACTTTCCCTTCTGTATAGAGAGAACTTCGCAGTGCTTTGTGGCCTGGTTGTTCATCTTCGAAAGGCAGGTAGCTGCAGTTGCTATCAGCTTAATACATGACGAAGGCTCCACCTTTTACGGGACAGAGATTATCTTGCTACCCTGATCTATGCTTGACTACAGTTTGTAACCTCCAGGCCTGACTACTGTACTGCACTCTATATGGGACTTCCTTTTAAAGGCAACACAGATGTTTGAGCTAGTACAGAATATGGCTACTCATCTCCTTATGAAAGCAGCATATTCGGTCTGTGTTGCACTGGTTGCCAGTATGCTTTTGATCCCAATTCAAGGTGGATCTTTCATTGCTTGGGAGCCATGTGTCTTTGAGACCACCTCTCCCTATAGTAGCCTGTTGCTTTCTTTTCATCAGGCCCTGCTTCTTATTCCAGCAGTACACAAAGCAAGAACTGGAGCTGTTAGGAAGGCAACCCTTACTTACAGCAGAGGTGGGGAACCTGCAGCTCTCCAGAGGTTGTTGGTCTACAGCTTTTGCCAACCCTGAACATTGGCCATGCCTGTGGATCTGATGGGAACTGGAATGAAACCACTTCTAGAATGCCATGAGTTGCCCATCCCTGCTTCAGAGTGATCGCCCAAAGTTTGGCTTCTTTCCACATTATAAGAAATGGCTGCAGGTCATTAGTCCACTTTTGGTTGACTTTAGGATTTGCGGGGTAAGTGCCAAGTGCGTTGGAAAGTATTCCATCGAGATTGTTTTGTTATTGTTTCTCTATTTGTGGTGTTACTTATTATTTTTCTTCTTCTTTAAATGGCTTTGAGCTCCAGAAAAGTGGTGTTAAACTGTTATATATTAAATCAGCGAGTGCTTGGTTCATATATTACACCTCCTCCGTTGGCCCCTCTCGGCGTCCTTTTTACTGCGTGTCCATAATTATTTGTTCTCGTGATCCTATTGGGGCGGTCATATGTGATCCTGCTTTCAATACAGTTTACACCTGCCAAAGTACCGGGGTGGTCACTCTGCTTTCTTTCCAGTCAGTGCATATTATGTAACTTCCCGCTGAACTCCTGCAACTTTTTATGCCAATGTTTTGCTTTGTTTTTGACCCACTTTTGTTGCATCATAGCCCCTCCAGACAGCAATAGCATGGTAGCAACAGGGAAGTATCTCAGAACAAGTGAAAGCAGAATAAATCTGACACACAGTTATTGCAGAGAAAAAATATTGCAGAATAAAGCACCAGACTGGAGGATGCCCTTTGTGATTCCATGCCTTGGCATGGTCAAGATTGCCCATAGCACAGGACTTTCCAGGGCATGGAGCTACAGGCAAAGTGCTAACGGTGAAGCTTTTGCATTAAACAGTTGGGTGCCTGAACAACAACAACAATCTCTGTATAAAGCACCTAACAATTCATAACCAGAATGTTAGTCACTAACAATAGCTACATTATGCTGGAGCTGCCAAGATGATTAATGCTGTGCTCATGGGAAAAGAAAGCAATCAGAGACCACAAGTGTATGTGAAAGACAGTGAGAAGTAGACAGCAGAGATCCATTTAACATACCTACAGCTAGCATAATTTTCAGTTGAAAAGGCAGCTTTTCAAGCAGAAAAGAGGTTCACACGTGTTGGCTATAGGAGTAAATCTACCCAGAGAACAGCATCTGAAACAATTTGCAGAGCCCAAGGCAGCTTTGTTGACCAATTCTGCCCAATAATTCATTTGCATGTTCATCCATATGGAGAATGAAAGCATCATGGTGCAATTCTGACAATTTCTAGAGACTATTTTATGCATGTCTACTAAGAATTAAGAACCATTAGAATCACAGCTTAAGGGTGGTGGAGCAGGGTGGAACAGCGTTCCCCCCAACCTGGTGCCATCCAAATGTTTTGTACCACCAGTTCCAGCCACTATGGCCAATGATCAGGCATAAAGCAAACTGTAGTCCAAAAAATATCTGGAGATTGCCAGGATGCAGAG
Organism: Podarcis cretensis; assembly: GCF_951804945.1. Taxonomy (NCBI): domain Eukaryota; kingdom Metazoa; phylum Chordata; class Lepidosauria; order Squamata; family Lacertidae; genus Podarcis; species Podarcis cretensis. The sequence goes on from NC_137181.1 coordinate 26,927,237, forward strand.
GCCTGCATCAGAGTATTGGATTAGGACCGGGGAGACTGAAAATCAACTCCCTACTTAGTCATAAATCTTATTGGCTGACACTGGGCAATTGTTATCTCTCAGTCTAACCTACCTCACAAGGTTGTTGTGGGGGATAAAACGGGTGAGGAAATAAAGTATGCAATATATTTCCTTGGGGAAAAAATGGGATGTAAATGTAACATATAAACCAAGTATGATGTTAAGTGTGTACAGGCAACACCCCATTTACGCATGTTCAAGGCATGCTCGACAACACATGCGTGCATTGCACCAAACCCATAAGTGACCCAAAACTGTTACAAATATGTCACTAAAAGGAGCAGAACAGAGTGTTTGCAGGCTTTGTATTTCAAATATACACAATTTCACTTAAATGCGCGGTGCCTTGGAACGTAACCCCCACATGAATTGGGAGTTGCCTGTATAGAGATGTGCTTCATTGGATGAAGTGTTGCCTATGTAACCTTCCCAAATCCAGGAGCAGCAGGAAGGCTTCTGTGACACCCATATCGTGGAATTAGTAACACAGAAAGATTTAGTTGTTTTCCTCGTTCATCTTAAGCTCAAGGCAACTTCAAAATAGCCCCCCTGTCCAGTGCATTCTGCCGGCTACTGCAATTCCATTCCACAACCCTGTACCCTGTGGGAAGGATCCCAGGAAATCTGGGAAGGCAGGCTAAGAGTGCCTTGATTGTATCCTGAAAGGCAATATCTAAATGACTTATAGAACACTGATTTACAGGTGCTAAGGCATCTGAGAGCTTATCCTTGTAGAAGAGAATTAGTCTAAGGCTAAGCATTAGCCCATGTTCTCTTATCCTGTAATTTTTATAGGGATATAAGATCCCAGTTTATCTCCATGGTACTTTCACTACAACTGGGGAATCTGAGATGACTTTTACATCTCAATTTTAAGTGCAGATTCCACCCCCTAAGATCACAGAAAATACTACCAAGCTCTTTGCTTTAGCCATCAAAATTAGGTTACAGTTATCAAAGGAACATGAGTTCTGACTTAATCAAAATTATCTGCATTTTTAACAAGTTCTTGTTGTTTATGGATTTTGTTATACTTTAAAGTATTTGTGTGCATGTGCATTGCCCTCTCTTTTTTCCTACTGCATACCCCACCCCCGAGGTTGTTTTGCTATGTCTGCATTGTACTTTGTATTTATTTGGTGTTTATTGCCTGTACACCAAACAAACTGTAGTCCATTAAGATTGCTGGGCATTGCTCTGTGGAAGGTAAACTACACTTCCTAGGATTCCTAGCCATGTCCTTTAAGTGAGCTTTGGTGTGTACACACCCTAACTTATTGTAACAAATAAATGCAGTTCTGTTTCCCAACATTCTGTCAAAGGGTGGGTGGAAGATGGTACATGGTCTCCCTTATACTGTTTGCCAATGTTATTATCTGGCGCTGTTTTCCTCCCTTTGAGTTGTTTTGGGAAAAACCTGTACCAATGCAAAGTTTGACTGAGATGGGGGGGGGACCCTGTAAATAAAGCAGTCTGTTGTTGTTTTCTATTCAGAATTACATTACAAATATAAAGGAGGGCTGGGGGAATTTGGCTTTTGCATTCAGACAGAGCAAAAGGCAGGCGATTCATCCAGATAATATCTCCCTCGTTCCTCAACTTCAGCCAGCAGCTTGACCAGAGTGAGTCATATAGAGAATATGGGCTTTGTTAAATAATTAAACTGAAAACAGAAAAGCACAGAAAAGTTGCAAAATTGCCTCTGAGTTCTCAGATTGGCAGTGGAGGATTATCCACTCCACAACTCTTCAGTATATTTTTATTTTTATTTTCTATGAATTTATACACTGCCCTTTCTCGCGAAAGGAGCCCAGTGAAGCTAACAAATACAGCATAATAGGAATAGAATTCAGTAATAACAGAAAAGCTGGCTTAAAAAACATACAGAACAAGCAGAATAAAACAGCAGTAAGGACAAAGGACAAATTCTATGCTCTACAGGAGTGGCGAAAAGAAGACGTTTTCACAATGAGCTACAAAGTATCCAGTGTGGAAGGCAACTGAATGGATATCGGGAGGAAGTTCCATAGTCTAGACCAGGCAACCCCAGACTTGGCCCTCCAGATGTTTTTTAGGACTACAATTCCCATCATCCCTGACCACTGGTCTTGTCAACTAGGGATGATGGGAGTTGTAGTCCCAAAACATATGGAGGGCCAAGTTTGGGGGTGCCTGGTCTAGGGGCTGCCACTGAGAATGCTCTGTCACCTGTCAGCACCTGAATAGTCAAAGCCACTGATGGCACAACAAGGAGGGCATCCCTGGCTGATCTTAATGGTCAGGTAGGGTAATTCGTATTGGATAACGTTATGTTTTCATAGCATTGAGATGGGGACACCCAGTGGCTAGTCATTATCACAAGAGAGGGCTGCATACATACCATATATTTAAAACACATGTCTTCCAAAGAATCCTGGGAACTGTGGTTTAAGGTTGCTGGGAGCTGTAGTTCTGAGAGGTGTAAACTACAGTTCCCAGAACTCTTTGGGGTAAGATGTATGCTTCAAACATCTGGTTATACTTTGGCCTCTTGCACCACCAACACAAATAAGTTATATATTTATGGGATGCTGAAACTCCACTCACATACTATGTAAAAGAATGAAAGTTTACTAACTCTCCCCCATCTTCCCCCCACCTCTCTCCCCATATCTCTTTCCCCCCAACCCCCTGCTGCCTATAACAGTAATATCTCACGCTGAATGTAACTGACCTGTATGAAGGAATCTGTGATTTAAAAACAGAGACGCTGGTGCTGTATGTACTTTTGTTATCCAAGAAAATATTTTAATAAAAAAGTGTGTATGCAGCCATATTTGATTCCATGTAAATGACCAGGTACAAACAGTTCAACTATCTGGCCATATCGACAGAATAAAACATCTTCCAGTGCTTTGTTGTGCTCTTCATGATAGAACTATGAAGCAGTGAGACAGTATAAGGAAATGCAGGTTTAATACTGGGGGCAATTTCCTAAAGAGGAATATATTTTCATGGTGGAGGGACTTCCCTAAGGGAAGCCTTGGTTCAAAACATATTCCAGCTCCTGTTGATTTGACTTTCACCCCAATTCAGGAGTTCCGGCCCCGCAACATCAAGAGACCTTCTGCATTCTGCTCTGTCTGCATCTCATCCGTTCAGATTCAAATAAGCTTGTAGCAATGACAAGAAACAGCAGCTCCTTCCAGCACTGGCTATGGAAAGATGCCGCGGCTGCCACCAGAGAGGGAAGCTGAAGGGGGGCCCATTAAGGCAACCAGATATGTCTTCAGAGACATTAAGAACTGGGCATCCCACATTAGAAACTCTGATTTAGCCAAGGGTTAACCATTCCTAAATAAGACTGCTAGCAATTTACTGTGTGCGCTTCTGTGCCTTTAACATGCCTGATGCACAAATTTGGCGAGTGAAGTTTTTTCCAATCATATCCCCTGATTATTGGTTATGTGTCAGGTGCTGCAGATATTTATTTATTGCATTTGTTGTCTACCTTTCCTCCGTGGAGTTCAAGGGGGCATATATGGGTTCTCTTCCTCCCTGTTTCATCCTCACAACAACCCTGTCAGGTAGGTTCGGCTGAAAGACAATGACTGGCCCAAGGTTAAGAGTGTGGTGCTGGTAATGCCAAGGTCATGGGTTCAATCCCTGTATGGGCCAGCTGCAAATTCCTGCATCACAGGGGGTTGAACTAGGTGATCCTCTGCTTCCCTCCCAACTCTACAATTCTATGATTCTAAGCAATCCTACTGAAAAGAGCTGGTTAATGGGAGGGACACATTGCCCTGAAACGGAGCGAGAAACCCATTTACAGTATAATTCCACTGTAATATTGGTGAAGTGGTTCACCTGAGGCAAAGGAATTCACGCTACAACGGTTTTCATTTGCGGGAAACTTTGCATTCCGTACTTTCACTTTTTCTTTTGGTTCCTTTTAATGACACCCAAGGCTCTCTTGCTGGTTAATTGGCTATGATTGCATAAACATTCTCTTACCTACAAACCCTCATTCCAGAATAATGAGTTAGTTAGAAAACACAGATCCTTTCATCTTCTTTCTATAGTATCCTACTTGAAAACATGTTTTTGAATATACTACATCTTTGATTGGAATAAGCATGGCATTTTTGATGGGGGTCAATGGATATGTGTCTGCATACACAGTATGGAGAGAGTGCCCATATAGAAAAGGTTACATTCCGTTATGTTTGTGCAAATCCCACAGCCTAGGCAGATAGATATGGGTTTTCTGTGTCTCTTGACTGCCACCTTGTGATTAATTTCTGGGGGAAAGCATTCACACTACGGACCAATGCAAAAGTGCAACAAGATACAGAAGCAGCTTTGCAGAACTGGACTTCCACAAAGTGGAGTGTTTTTTAAAGTGCAAAAGAAAGAGAACATTCAAGAAAATTATTCTGCTTTCATTTGTTTAAAATGCTCCATTGGTTTAAAAGGGTTGCATCTGAGGTTCCTAATAAATAATAACAACGAAATACCGAGTGCTTTGAAATCTTTTTGAAACCCATTACCTTTAATATAGGCAGTATGTATATTTTCCACCTCTTTTTTAAAAAATGTGTATCATAAATAAACATGTGGAAGGAGATCCCAACGGAAAAAGCAAGGAAGTACATAGGAGGGACTCTAATTTTACAATTGGGAGTCTTTCAACATGGAAATGTTTTATAATATCATAGCATCATACAGTTGGAAGGGACCGCAAGAGTCATCTAGTCCAACCCCCTGCAATGCAGGAATATTTTGTCCAACGTGGGGCTCAAATCCGCAACCCTGAGATTAAGAGTCTCATACTTTACCAACTGAGCTACCCCAGCAGATGCCTTCACAGGGTCCCCCACTCTCTCAACAGGAGGAAGTTCCAAAATCAACCTTTACATTAAGTTGAGTGCAAAGCTCCTGGTCAAACTTACTCTGCGATGAAGTGGGAGGGGAGATCCAGACCAGGACCATAGCATGGGGCAGCAGGTGCTTTAAAGCAGCTTTCCAGCTCTCCCTTCCCCAATGCATCTCAATCACTCCCTTCTGTTGAGATCATAGCTAGGTGAGCCACAAGTCTGTCATGCATCCCCTCAGCTAGCCTGCTGCCCTTGGATCCACTGAAGGGCACTATCCCATTGCCAGCACTGAAATAAGATGCCACTGCCAATCCAGTTAAGCTTCTGTAAATGGAATGAGAGGAGGTGCCATCTTGTCATTTGCTTTAGGCAGCAAAATAGCTTGGGCCCCTGGGCCAGGCCTGCTTCTCACCAAGCAGAAAAGGACAGTGCACTCAGGACAGAAGGGTAGTAGAGCTGACAGAAAGAAAAGCATCCTGCTTCTCAACAAAGAATAAGGCTATATCTACACTGTCATGAATCTGACAGAAAAATTCTTCATTGCTAAGCCAACATAGACATCTGCTGGCCTGACATGTAAATTTTTAATAAATGCACTATTGTGAAATAATTTTAAGATATCATAAATAGATAGATACTGGTAGATAGATAGATATTCTTCGTTTGCTTCACACAATAGTTCAGAAGGGGAAAAAAAGACAGACTGCTGGATGACTTAACTATGAGATATTTCATTACAGTAACTGTTGCTACTGAATTGCAATGATTTTTGAACATTGTGGTGACAGCTTTGAAGCTGGTAGATTCTCTATGAAAAAAAGCTTGACCATAAGAAACTGATAGCTGTTTGTCCACTGTAGGACTTCTTCAGGTCATTCAGTCACATGACAAAAACATAATATAGGAAGGATTTATACCTGTGTTTGGATAAGTTGGAAGGGGGAGGCAATTCCACACAGCAGAAAATGGACAGTTGACCAAGCTCAGAAATAAAACTGATCCCAAAGCACGGAAATGTTCCTGCAAAATGCTAATCTACAGATTTCCTTGACACAACAACTTACTGAAAAGCAGCCTAGGAGCCTGCAATCAAGAGCAAAAGAGCCATTATGGAGGGCTATCATTTAGGTCAGGCATGTCCAAAGTCCAGCCCGGAGGCCACTTGCTGCCCCTGGGCTGGTTTCAAATGGCAATTTTGAAAAAGCAATCTCTTGCGGCCCCCGAGCACCTGCCCACCAAATCCATTTCCTTTTCAATGCTTCTAGGCTTATAGAGTGGCACACAGATTACGGACACAGGGACCAGGGTGGTACAAGTGGGAGCAGTTCTTGAGGTATTGGGTCCTGAGCCATATAAGACTTTAAAAGTAAAAAACCAGCGCTTTGAATTGAACCCAGAAGCCAGCTGGTAGTCTGTGCAGTCATGCCAGAATTTGTGCTAGAATTGTAGAGTTGGAAGGGACCACAAGAGTTATCTTGTCCAACCCCCCTGCAATGCAGGGACCTTTCAGCCAACATGGGGCTCAAACCCACGACCCTGAGATTAAGAGTCTCATGCTCTTCTGTCTGTGCTACCCCTCTGACCTGCTTTGTGTTATATGTTTGGACCGTGTTGCCCCAGTAAGCAATCTGGCCACTCAATTCTGCACCATCTGCAGTTTCCAAATCATCTTCAGAGGCAGCCCTGTGTATAAGACATTGCAGTAATCCAACCTAGAGGTTAGCAGACTGTAAACAGCCTGGCCCTGAGTGGTAGATGTAGCATTCTAATAAAAAATAAAAAGAAATCTGGCATGCATGAAGTCTGTTCATCCATGGCTAAAAGCTAACCTAGAGAGAGAAATATCAGAAATGAAAATTAAGATTATTATTATTATTATTATTTAAATGCCAAGTGAGATTATTTTAGAGGCTGCAGGGTCTTAGCTTTCTGTTTATTTTAGCTGTTTCCATTTTGCTGTACTTCTCTGGCAAATCACCTAATCATATGGTGTCAGTTCTATCCCTGCTTTGCATTTCTGGAACTTTACAAGTAGGAGGAATAATAAATAGCAAATATGGAATAATCAGCTTCAGACATGCTATTCTAGACAATCATTTGTTCAACAGATCATGAAAATTCCTAGGAGCTTCAAACGTTTTTGCAAAACAATGTTTTCCTAAACAATGAATAATATACCAATTTCCTTGCTCCTAGAAACAAACAGCAAATTAAGTGGTTGGGTTGTTTTAGCATTTAGCCTGTTTTGGTTACTATAATTGTTTCCTTGCAGAAGAATTACAAGTGATTAAAATGTCAGACACTACGTGCAAGTAATAATGTCATTACTAGTCATCCATAATAAATGTATCACTGTAAGCATTATGTAGTCCAATGAAATATATAATAGAACTAATCTAAAGGCAGATGACTCGGAAGCATATACTTCATCAAGCCAACCAAAATTACCACACTGTTCTATAATGCTTTTATTTACTCTTACAATTTGATTAAAAAAAAATATTTTAAAGATGCTCGAATGTGGTAAAAAGAGAGTTGTGGAGAATGTGCACATTCTCCAAACAGAAGCCACAACCTCTCACATACCCTTGATTTGATCCTGGAATGTCCCGCTTCTCTTTAGGATGTCCCTCTTTTCATCAAAGAAATGTTGGAGGGTACGAAGTTATGCAATCCCTGAGCCAAGGAGATAAGTAACTATACAACCTTAGAAGACATCTGAAGGCAGCCCTGTTAATGTTTATTTTTTTTAATATGTTGCAAGCCACCCAGAGTGGCTGGGGCAATCCAGTCAGATGGGAGGGGTATAAATGTTGCTGTTGTTGTTGCTGCTGCTGCTGCTGCTGTTGTTGTTGGATAAGGTGTCCCTATTTTCATCGGAGAAATGTTGTAGGCTATGTTATCCACTGGGACAGAGCTGCAACACAAGCCTCATGGTAGCTGCAAAGCTTAGAAGGGTGAGGTGGTAGGGGAGGTCAGGGGTGTATAGGTCAACCAGCAGAGTCAAGCCAGCATTCCCTGTGGCACATCTGTGCATTCCTGACCACCCCCTGCCTGACTCCTACCCCCCCTCCCTTCTGATAAGCAGGAGTGGCTCCGCCACTGGAAGTCTAGCATTGCTGCTCTGTCCTGTAAGTGAGCGGAGAGGACTAAAAGGGAATACAGTGGAACCTCGGGTTACAAACACCTTGGGTTACAAACACTTCGGGTTACAGACTCCACTAACCCAGAAGTAGTACCTTGGGTTAAGAACTTTACCTTCAGATGAGAACAGAAATCGCATGGCGGCAGCGGGAGGCCCCATTAGCTAAAGTGGTACCTCAGGTTAAGAACGGTTTCAGGTTAAGAACGGACCTCCAGAAGTTCATAACCAGAGGTACCACTGTATATATTTGGCAATCTTCTTAGTCTGTTCTCGTAAGCCTCTGGCACATGAAGAAGGCCACTGGGAAAATCAGGCCATGGAAATGCCATCTGTGGAAAGCCAACCGTGTGAATTCTGCATGCTGCACGCTGAAGTCAATTCAGATTGGTTCTTGGCGGTGGCACCAGATGGGAAAATTGCAGTTGCAACCAAAGGTCCAGTTAGGCCATCTACACGCTGTCCAGCTTAAAACACAGCTAAATCCTTCTTTTTCTCAAATCCGACAGAAGCTGGTTTGGTAGGAAACCCATTGAAACATAGTATGTCATAAGAAACAACAGGATAAAAAGTATTTTAAGTATTGAAATGAAATTAGGAAATTGATGTGACATTGAGCAGCGAACAAGGGAGGGAAGAGAAACATCAACGTTCTGGAGTGGGAAGTCAACTTTTAAATTTGTATTAAATTTGAATTAATTTGATGTTAATTTATTAAATTTTTTGAAAAGCAATAAAAATTAATTAGAAAAGAAACAAACAGCAGGATAAACATGGGTTGTGGGCAGCTAATGGTGTGTGTACATTGCTTCCCTAACCAGCAGGTGGCGTGTAGTAGATGCAGAGTAAACGAGTGTGTACACCATGGGTAGGCAAACTAAGGCCTGGGGGCTGGATCCAGCTCCATCACCTTCTAAATCCAGCCTGCGGATGGTCCGGGAATCAGTGTGTTTTTACATGAGTAGAATGTGTCCTTTTATTTAAAATGCATCTCTGGGTTATTTGTGGGGCCTGCCTGGTGTTTTTACATGAGTAGAATTTGTACTTTTATTTAAAATGCATCTCTGGGTTATTTATGGGGCATAGGAATTCGCTCATTATTATTTTTTTCAAAATATAGTCCGGCCCCCCAAGGTCTGAGGGAGAGTGGACCGGACCCCTGCTGAAAAAGTTTGCTGACCCCTGCTGTACACAGCCTTAGTCCATTACCATACTGAGGTAGCTTGTTTTACATTTTTAACTTATTTACTTATTATATATTATCTTCCAGTTAAATTTTAAAAGATTTATTGAAGTCCCCCCCCCCTTTCATACTATATACAAGTCGTATGCAATCCCTTTGATTTCTCTGTGCTTTAATATATAAGACACTTCTCCATCAGCATTCAAAAGTCATGAAATTATTGCAACTTGCAGCATTGGCAGATAAGATGTGACAGCTAGGATATATAGGGAGAAACACGTTATTAACCCCTCTTCCTGCCCCATCCCCATTTACAGCAAAAGTGGAATAACAAGGCTGTAAATCAGTGCTGAGCATAACAAAGGAAAGGGAAAGGAAATAAACATAAATCAAAATAAATACAGACCCACATACATCTATAATATATATTCTAGACCCCACAGTATCAGTTTTAAACATCTGAGATAAAGATGGAAGATGTATGGGAGAAAGGGAAGCACTTCAGATTTGACAGGGCCATTAATTTGTTTGTAGCTATAGGAAGCCCTTGTAACAAAAATCCACACCCACCCACTCTGAAAAACTCCATATTTCTGCCCAAATAATTATCCATCCCTAAGTTTCTGTACTAGCCCTCACACAGACAGAATGATATGTTTCTTATCACACAGAGTGTCTCAGAGGGAAGAAAGAAGTCTCTTACACCTTTTAAAGTCCTAAAACCTCCTGCCAAAAATAAAAGTGATGTTTACAACTTCTCTGACAAGGAACCAAAGGTTTTTAAGTGTTGTACGTCTCATCTTCCTCCATACACCCTTTTAGTGCTTTTGCTTAGAGAACTCTTCACTGCCTATCTCCATTTAAAGAATGAGGTACAATGCTATTTTTTTCTAGAAAAAGAGGTGCCAGAACTCACCATGAACGCCTTCCTTGTTCTCTTATAACCTGAGAGGTGCCGATACTCAGTTCCAGGGATTTCCAGCTGAAAAAAAGCCCTGGGTACACATTGCTTCGAATCCACATTATAAAGTCCCATGTTGATGCACCTATAGATTGGTAAAATGAGCTGCATGGACATCACAGGGCAAAGTCTAGATGGCAGTCTGGTTAGTAGACTTTGGGACTATACTTTCCTGCTCACGAGAGCCCATATTTTCAAGCGTCCTCAGCTTCAAAGCTAGGCACAATCTAAGAGAGTGGTAGTGGCCAGTATTACAGAGGCTTGGCTCCCCTAAGCGCATGGCCTGTTCATTACATCTTTCCAGATGCTTTCAAATTTGCCAGCAGTTTTCCCCTTCTGTGCAAAGATGGTTTGCCTGCGCACCATTCCACTCTGAGCATTTCTTCGTCCAGGTGACTGAATTCAGTAAGACGTACTCCCCAAGTAAGCTTGCACAAGGTTTCAGTTTTGTTGCCTTTTAATTGTTTTATCAGAATAATCTGTCTAATACACAGTGGATGGAGTGGCGAGCTGACCCAATATACACCTGAGGCAGGGGTCACCAACACAGTGCCTTTGGTGCGCCACAAAAGATCTCAGGAAATGTCCCCTCAAAAATCCACAAGAGCCCGTTCTTCCTGATCGGTTCCTGTTTGCACTGGCTCAGCCTCTTCCACATTGAACACACATCCTTAAACATGCCCACATTTCATTGGTTTGGACACCAACCCTTCCTTCTGATTACAGGCATAAACGGCTGCTCTCTGTGAATGCAGCGGTGGCTGATTTGGGTTCCTTCTTTCCATTTATGATGTGGGGGTGGGTGGGGCACACCAGCACCCTTTTGTCTTCCAGTCGACTTTTTCAATCCTTGTAGTTGTGGCGGCCATTTTGTGCTGTGCCACACCTCACAGCCACCTTTTTGTGACTGGAGACCATTGCAGTTTGCCACTGGTTTAAAATAGATTGTCGACCCTGAGGACAAACTGACATGTGATCCAAAACACAAGAGGAGGCAACTCCTTTTAAGGTGCCTTGTGGCACCTTAAAGATTAATGGCTTTATTTTGCTCACAGGTTTGTGGGTTAGAGCCTCTTCTCTCTCTCTCTGAATTCACTTGCTTCAGCAAATATGATTCCCTGGCCAGTCTTCATTTTCTTGTATTGGGGTGGAGACGTATTTTATTCATATTTTGAACTGCACTTTGACTAAGCACCACCAACAGACAAACCAACAAACATCAACTCACTATATTTATCTACACGCAACTAGAAAGTCTCAAATTCTTTTAAGTCTTCAAACACAAAACAACACTTGATCAAGCAAGATAGGCATTAACCTTGTTGTGGAAAATTTTGTCACCCTGGTTCTCTGCAAGGATGACTAGTAGATAAATAACCCAATCTGCTTATTTTTATTTTTCAAAGTAATGCTAAGTCTGCAGGTCGTGGCACAGATGGTAGGAAGAGCAGAGCTGTAGAAGGGCAGTCATCTTTCTCCACAGAATTACCCATTCTTTCCAACTTCCACAACAGGCCTAGTGAACAGGAAGTCTGGGATAGTTCAGCTGATAGAGCATGAGACTCTTAATTGCCGGGTTGTGGGCTTGAGCCCCATATTGGGCAAAGGATTCCTACATTGCAGAGGGTTAGACTAGATGACCCTCGTGGTCCCTTCCAACTCTACAGTTCTATGATTCGTTGCTCCACAATGCCCCATTGCTGCTGTGGGCATCACCCTCCCTTTGGCCATGCCTTTATTGTATTGGTTTTTCTTTTTTCAGCCCCATGTGGACTTTCTGAGGGGGTTGGGGAAGAGTTCTGATTCTATGGTGTTCTAGCTCACTATTTGGGTCCACAAGACTTAAGTCTTCATTGTTGTTTCCTGGAAGTTTTGCCTCTTTTCAGAGTTGGTGTTTGTTTTTATTTTCATTCTGCAAACCTCACAAGTAGGTATTTCCCTTGTGTTTATTTGTTGGCTTCATTCTCCAAGGAGCTAGTGGTGGAATACATGGCTCTCCCCATTTCATTTAATCCCAACAACAACCCTGTAAGGTAGGGTATGTTGAGGCAGTGGCTGGCCCAAAGTCAGCCAGTGAGCTTCACAGCCCAGTGAGGAGTTGAAACCTAGTCTCCCAGGTCTAACTACTACACCACACTGGCTCTTGTTCCTCAGAGGCCCTGCTTTGCTGGCCCTGTTTCTCACCATCTGGGGTCTCACACAACCCGTGTGTGTGTGTGTGTGTGTGTGTGTGGTGTGAAGGCTCCCCATGCTCCTCCTGTGGCTGGAAAATGGTTAGTTCAACCTCTGGTTTGCTAGTAAAACTAAATTACTGTGTCACAAATGATGCATGTCTAAAAAGCATGTCACCATGAAAAGTTTGGTGTACTTGGTTTCCCACAGAATCCTAGGAATTGTAGTTTACCCCTCACTAAACTACAATTCCCAGCAGCCTTAAACTACAGTTCCCAAGATACTGTGGGAGTAAACCATAACTGTGTGGTGTGCTGGTAATCCGCTCACTGGTGATCCTATATGCTGACTAGCCTAGGAAAGTATAGGCTACAAACATGTGTCCACATTGTGAAGCTGGAAGGGACCACATATATCACCTAGTGTTCTAGTCCAACCCCCTGGAATGCAGGCTTTTTTCCCCCGAAGTGGGGCTTGAAAACTACGACCCTGCGATTAGTACAGACTTCTTGCGCCTACGTGCAGCACGACGCGCGACAGCAGCAGCGCGATCCTATGAGTAACTACCTAGAAATAAACCCATTCTGCTGCATGGGACTCACTCCCAGCAAAATGAGGAAATGCGACTGCAGCCTAAAGTCTGTTCATACTATCTCACAGTAGGGCAGGGGGGTTGCAAGTGTTTGGAGTCGTGTGCCGGGGCGGGGCTTACGGACACTTGGCCGCCAAATGCAGACGGCGCGCACGCCGACATCTTTACGCCAAGCGCAACAGTTTACAAGAGTGATTCTCCCCCCTCCCCTTTAAGCAAACAACACAACTTTGGCCGGCGACACCCTGCAAGATCCGCCGGCTCCTGAGGCGAAGGAAAGGCGGAGCCGACCAGGCAGGGAGAGATGCCGAAGGCGGGGCTGCCAAGGGCGGGGTAGGCGGCTGCATGTCGAGCGGGCTCCGCAGAGGAGCCGCTAGTCTGGGTCTCCGCGTGCTAGTTCGGGATCGCGTCGCCCCGGGCCCCGAGACGGAGAAAAGTTGTTGTAAGTAGCGCCGAGAAGTCCCCGAGCTTTCGGAACAACTCCTCCTTCTCCGGGGGAGGGCGGGATGTCAGCGGGAGGCGGGCTGGCTAGCCAAATATTTGCGGAGCCCGGGAAGGCGCCGTGAAATTCCGAGCCCCTCTCTCCGGACGGCGAGCTCCGCTTTCCAAGCACGGCCGGCTCTCGCCTCCACCAGCAGCCTTCCCTGCTTTTCCGCTCGTTTCCCCGCCACCCCGCGGTGCAAACGAGATTTCATTAATGCCTTAATAAATAAACGAAACCGTGACGGCAACAAGGGGCGATAGGTGGGCAGTGACGGGCTTCTTCTGTACGTCATAAGGTACAGAACACCCTCGAAAGGGGGTTGGGGGAGAGGTGTTTGCTTTTGTACACGTTTACAAGAAGCACGCGCCTCCTGGCCAAAACTTTATCGGGTTAAGCTTTGCAGGGCAGGCTTTAAATCACAGCGGCTTCTACAGGGTTTGCCAAGAAAGCAAAAGTAATTGTGCTCAACGGGACCTGCCACGAAACGTCATGGTTCAGAGTGAGTGAGTGAATGAATGAATGAATGAATCTTTATTTGCGTCAGCCATCGGCCATAGCAATAAAACAACAATACGATATACAAAGAATAGAAATAATAAGTCAGTTATATAAAATACATTTTAGAGTTTTGAATCAATAGTCAAATAGTGGATCTTATTCTGATTGCCCCAGCTAAAAACCTTGGTGGTTTGGAGTGCTTTTGATCAGGGTGCCAGCCAACTAGCTATATACCCTTTTCGAGGACACTCCATTCCAGCCCATCTTTGTCATGATTTCTGCTCCCAGCTCCCAACAGACGCTCAGATGTTCTCTAGCCACTGAACACACAAAAATCCTCACCGACTGTTTTGATTACCCCCACTTCTTAAAAATACCCCAATTTATTGCAACCCTTGGGGTGTCCCGATGTCTACCGCTGTGTACCTCCATTTTGTGCTTGGATGTGTCTTTCCGACTACCTAAGAATCAGTGCTCGGAGCTTGCTATGAGCACATAGAAGATAAAAAGAGTTTGGATTTGATATCCCGCTTTATCACTACCCGAAGGAGTCTCAAAGCAGCTAATATTTTCCTTTCCCTTCCTCCCCCACAACAAACACTCTGGGGCTGAGAGACTTCAGAGAAGTGTGTCTAGCCCAAGGTCACCCAGCAGCTGCATGTGGAGGAGCGGAGACACGAACCCGGTTCCCCAGATTATGAGTCTACTGCTCTTAACCACTACACCACACTGGCTCTCCACATAGGGTTTTATTTTACAACATCACTCTTGGCATATGAGCAAAGCCAGGCTTATTGCTAGACAAGTCTTGGTGGTTGCCTAGAGCAGTCCTTTTGCTGCATCAGCAGGAAGAGAGGAGGGAATAGCTTCTACTGTTGAGGAATAGTCGAGAGGAAGGAAACAGCCAAGGGGCGAGAGGAGATACAGTTAAAGGCAGCATGAGAAAAAGCATATTGGAAAATAGTATGTCTGCTGCTTATTGAATGATGGGGCTAGACAGACTTCCTTTGGCAGGACATATCTTGTGGCACCATTGCCCCAAAGGCCTTGTGTAACATGCTCACCTGCAGTACTTCAAATAACCATGGTACATAGAACAGGGCACCTATAGACTTTTGGACAGACTTGTACAGGTAGATGCAGTTCTTAAGATACTCTGGTCCTGGGCCATAAGGCGGTGGCAGAGGATCCTCCCCCCCCCCCCCCCCCGCACCCGGCAGGAGCCATGTTTCCTTGTGGACAGACTTCCAGTGTCTGCATTCCAATGGTGGGCAAGGTCAGAGGGGAAAGTAGGCATGGCCAAAGGCAAATGTGGGCAGGGCAGATGATATACCATAGCTTGAAAAAGGTAAGAATCTCATTTGGGAAAGTCAGAGGTTTCTAGCCCTGTACATGTTCACTTCCTGATCAAGGGTGCTGGGGCAGAAGCGGAGCTAGCTGCTCTGGCACCCGCACCCAGAGGGCGCCGCCCACGCAGCGAGCATCCCTGGTGGGGGCCGCACTGCAATGTCAACCCCCCTCAGGGATGACACCCCGGGGGTGCACCCCCCTTCCTCCGCCACTGTCCTGGGGCTGTGTAAAACAACTGTGACACCAAGCAACTGTGCTTTAACCTCGCTGCAGATTCTTGTTTTGGTCATTTTCTATAGTGAACATGAAGGGCTATAACAAACAGAGTTTCTTTAATTGCTTTACTCAACAGCCTTAAACAGCTACCAAGAGAGTTTTTGAAACTGACTTTATCCCTAGCAACATTTTTTTGCCTGTTAACATCTGCGTAGAGTGAGGCAAGATCATGATGTCGACACTTCTGAAAAGTCTCTGGTACACCAGTCTGAAGATACCACTTGCTTAAGCTGTCTGGGTTTGTTTTACAAAACATAGACCCTGGCATCATGCCTCTTGGTCTTTTATGATAGCTGTAATCTGGGATACACAGAAATCTGTCTCCCCCCCCCTTTTTTTTTTTAAATCATACCCATGTGAGGAAGATAGGCCAAGACTAGCAGATACCTTTGAGTGGAGATTCTATTTCATTCCTTTGTTTCTCTTGTCACCTTGGTAAAGTCTGCTCCCTTCAAGGACAATAGAAGCGAGAAATATTTTCTTTTATTTTCAAGCCTTTATTCTCTCTTCTGGAGTTGTGGGAAAATAAGAGGATTCCATCAGCTCATGCTCATTTGTTTAGCCCTGCCATATGTGATTCATGCAGAAAACTAAACCCAAGGAGAACAATAAGAAGTAGATTGAAGATGATAAGAACCCTACAGCTTTTGGAGCCGCAGTTTGGGTGTTTGTGAAGGGGGCTGTTCATGAAACAGCTTAAAGATCATGTGAGTCATTGTTGTGTTTCAAAAATACTTGTGTAGAATTCAGATCATTTCACTTATAGAACATGCGTACTTTTAATTCTCAGATTTGTGTGACAAGACAAAATCTATGATAGTCCCCAGGTTCATCAAGAGTAACTCAAGACAGTTCATTTGATTGCTTATGTGTATTTCTAAAGTACCAACTGCGTATACATAGCATGATACAAACAAATGGACCATGTGAAAATTGTCTTGCAGAGATCCTCTTGCCTTAGAGCGCAGGACAGTCATTGGTCAAGAACATGGAACAGAATGAAGATCAGAAAATGAATCCTGAAAGAACTTGGGAGAATTTCAACAATTTGGTAATCTTTATTTGTGTGTGTGTTTGTATATTTATGTTACACATGCTAGGTTGGCTTTAGGCAAGGGGACATAATGACCCACTTAATCCTTCTGGTGCTCTGGCCTGCCAGATTCAAAGAGCTTTTACTCCCCAGGCTCTTTATCTGCAGCCTCCCCAGAAAATAAAATCTATGGGAAAGTATTTCAGGCCCTTGCAAATAGTGCAATTTTATTTACAGACCATAATCAGTGTAGGGTTATCAGGACAACCACAGCAAAACAAAATGAGACATGGAGACAAATGGTACCTTTTTAAAATGGGAGCATAACAGCGCATTCCAATTCATGCCTACTCAAAAGTAAATCCTGTGTAATTTAAAGGGTTATGATTGCAGCCTCAATCTGTAAACAATTAAAATTGCTAAAATTAAAATTGCTAAAAATACAGAAATTTCGACTCAAAACATGTGACGTTTAATAATTGCGATCTAGTTTTGATGACTACAGCAAGGAACTTGGCTATATCTTCTGTTACCTTAGGGTTGGAATCTGACCTTACTTGTCATTCATCTGAATTTCACAAGTTTAGGGAAAGTGCTAGGAAAATGAATGGGGACATATAGTCATATAAGCTTCAAGAGAACAGCTTTAGCAAGGACAAACACTTAGGTGCCAAGGCAGCCCAGTAAATTGCCCTTCCTAATGCTGAGTAGTTGGAAATGTGTAAACAACATTTCACATGACTCTAAACTCTAATAGAATTGTCACAAGCTCTACTCTCAACATTTATATATAGAGAGATAGAGATCTTCTTGTCCTTTGGTGTGTGTATGCCACACTTTGCAACTGAATTTCCCACTTAGTGTACCTCAAGAACTGTGCTCTAGCAACAGAGGTTTATGCCATAATCAAATTTGCTTCCTTTAGGGTGCCCCAAGGCTCTCTCCCTTGTTTTTGCTAGGGCAAGCTAACATGGCTGCTGCTTTGAAAATTGGTAATGGAAAGAACTATCATCATGTAAAAGAGTGAATTTGAGCAGGCACAGCTTTTTCCCATGATTTCAGTTATACCATGACAGAAGCAGCACCTGCTGTGAAACACATCCCGGTATGGAAGCCCTGCCTGTATAGATACAGCAACCCTACTCCTCTCTTTTTGCTGATATGTCCACCTCCAAACCACAGATCAAAGGATCTGCAATGGTCCAGGAGATAAAAATGGCATTACTGTGCCTTTTTGTATTTCACACAAGAATAAATGTGTTGTAAAGACTAGAGATTACATTCCGTTCCCATTTACATGTTTTGAATTGCATTTCCTTCCCACCTCTTTACAAAGGGTTGATGAAGAAATGTAATCTGCGGAGGTGGCTCCCTTCTGGGAATAAACCTTGGTGCCTAAAAATCATCAGTGAAAATCATGACTCTGCAATGGAACCAGCCTTAAGTTGCTTCAGTTCATTATTGATATTTTAGTTACATTTTGCATCCTAAAACCTCGTGCACAATTAGAACAGTTTCAGATAAGAGTATATATGAGTCCACAAAGGTCAGCAATGCAAGGAATCTACCAACATGGATAAAGTACTCTTAAATACCTCTTAGGTTTATGTATCGTATCTTCTCCTTTTCAGGTGATGGATTTACAAGTGGTTGGCACACCAGATGCTCTCCCCCATGTTCATAAAAGAATCTGTATTGATGAGTTTGACTGTCCTCCCAGTAAGCACTGCGAACACGACCTTTTCCCTAAATGGCATTTGCCGGTGAAGACAGCATTGGTACTGTCCTTGTTAACCTTTATCTACACTTTCCTAAGGGACGTCATCCATCCCCTTGTAACTAATCAAGGAAATGCATTTTATAAAATCCCAATCCTGGTCATAAACAAAGTCTTACCAGTGGTTTCGATTACCCTGCTGGCTCTGGTTTATTTACCAGGAATACTGGCTGCAGGTTTCCAGTTCCACTATGGAACCAAGTATAGACGTTTTCCACAATGGTTGGACAGATGGATGCTATCGAGGAAACAGTTTGGACTTCTTAGCTTCTTCTTTGCCTCATTACATGCCTGCTATAGCTTGTGCTATCCAATGAGGAGATCCTACAGATACAAACTCTTGAACTGGGCATATCAACAGGTACGCCATTTTGTTTTGTCATAATGCCATTAAATCGGTTTAAGCTGATGGTGTGCTGGCATCTGGAATGCTGTGTGGGTCTCCCAGTCCCATAATGAATATTGTAGAATGATGGCCTTATACAAAAGTGTAACAGACTGCAATCCTATACAGAATTAAGTCCCGATGAGTTCAATGGGGATTAATCCTAGGTAAGTGGGTATAGGATTGCACCTTTAAATGATTAGAAATTGTGAGTTGGAAACACCAAGGTGAGGGCTGACATAGTTAAAGTTTATAAACTTACAAATAAAGCAGAGAGAACAAATACAAAGATTAATATCCCAAAACATTTGTACCCAGGTTCATTCAATGGAACTAATTATCAGATGGTCCAGAAGAAGAAGAAATACAATTCCCCACAGCATGAATAATGTCTGGAAATCATTATCACAGAATGTTTTGATAGCTACTGATTACCTGACTTTATATTTTAAGCCCTCATTATTATTATTTTTTAAAATCACAGATCTCTGATTTATCCATATCTATAGCCAAAAATAATAAAATGGTAGGGATATCCAATGTGGTGCTTTCCAGATGTTGGCTCCTTAATTCCCTTTAGCCCCAGCCAGCATGGTCAGGGATTAGCTGCAGTCTGACAACATCTGTAGAGCCCTGTGTTGGCTTCTCCTCGTATAAATTATGCCTTCCAGAGAATTTTGGCAGATGCAGTTGTCAAGGTGGGAGAACCTGCGCCTGCTGTTGAAAGTTTCCAGATCCCAGACCTCCTTTGCACCTCAACACCTTAGTTCTAACTGTAAATACTGAAATCACGGCAGCTCATTTCTGTATATAGGCCAATTATGCAGGTTATTTGAAAACATCTAGACTCATTGGCTGCTCTGGCAGAGCGCAAAAACTTGCCAAGTACGCCTACTGATTAGCTGCTTAAAATACTGCTTCTTAGCGTTGCTTACCTCTTATTACAGTTTGCCAAAGGTTGTGTTTAGCTTTTAGACGAAATTCTGTTTGTCAGCAAATAATGCAGTCCTGCTGGGAAAAACAAGTTAAAAAGGAATTGGAACAAGTCTCCTTGGGGGTCAAAACTTTGCTGAAGTAAATACTTCTCCATCTAATTGACTTTCCTATGGTTAGGGCTGATGGCACTTTTTGGGGGGACATCAGTATAAACAATGCTGCAGTTAAAGATCTGAAATGGGACCGTGCTCTAATTTGTAGCATGCACAGGTGAACAGAAAATATCAACAGAATCCCAGCGTATCCTGTTTTGTGTAGCATTTTAGTTAGCTGACAATGATCTATACAAGATACAGACTGGTTCACACACCTGGATACTTTCATCCCATCCGTGAAATGCATACAGGCTTGGATGGGGAAACTTCAGTGCCAACTGGGTATTTTTATTTATTTTTTAATCCCACTGTTATTCCCATGATAGCTGCAATTGCAAAAAAAAAAAAAATCTCTATACAGTTTGGTTCTTACTGGGGTTTCATCATGGAATCTTAAGTGTACTTGTGTTGTCATTCTAACACTTCTTAAAGTGTAGTGTTCTGTCCACAGGTGAAGCAGAAAAAGGAAGATGCCTGGATTGAACACGATGTCTGGAGAATGGAGATTTATGTATCTCTAGGAATTTTGGGGCTTGCTCTGCTGGCTGTATTGGCAGTAACGTCAATTCCATCTGTCAGCCACTCGCTGACCTGGAGAGAGTTTCATTATATCCAGGTACACATAAACAAAACGGTGTAGATTGTTCATGGATCAGTGGTAAAACACATACTCTTTGTGATAGATTTGATGTTCACTCTCTGGTATTGCCAATTGAGAAGATCTGAAAAACGGGGGGAGGGTACACCCCCCCCCCTGTAATCCGGCACTGGACATTTACAAATAGCTGCTGATGCGATCATATTCCCATACCACCAGATGGAAATTGATTAGAGCCAAAGATGGCTCCTTGCATAAAAGAGTTTGTGTGACCAGATATTGCTGGACTACTACCCTCACCATCCCTGGTCGTTGGCCATGTTGAATAGGGCTGGTGGGTGTGGGGGATTCAACAATATCTGGAGTGCCACAGATTCTTGCCCATGCGGCATGCGGAGCCTTCTCCATATGTAAATCTGCTTATAAGGATGCACTTCAATCTGTTGGTTGATGCAGCAAACTGGGACACTTGCAAGTAATTTCCCTGCTCCCATTTTGTATATGCAATGAGCAGTGCTGAACCCACCAGGGCCAGTAGAAGGAAATTTGGCACAGCTTGCACTGGAAACAAAGGGAGAGTTAGTCAAGATACAGACCAAAGATCTCAACCCTTCCGCTATAGAATGCGGGTGGCACGAATCTCTTATCTATTAAATTTAGGCACCACGCAAGAGATTTCCCCTATAACCAGTCCTTTTAGAAGTGGGTGGAATGTTTTTAATGTATTTCTTTTTCCTCTTTATTTTTATGTATCTATAAAGGGGTGTTGTCTGTCTGTTCGTTTGTAAGTCACTTTGAGTTGCCCTGGACGAGATAAAGCGACTAACAAATTGAATAAATAATAATAATAATGATAGTAAAAGTTTAGAAAATACAAAATCACTCTACCAGATTTCAAGTCGGCTGTGGTAGAGTTCCATTTGTCTTATGCAGACCTAAGTCTTAGAACATGGGTAGGCAAACTAAGGCCCGGGGGCCAGATCCGGCCCAATCACCTTCTAAATCCACCCCAAGGACAGTCCAGATATCAGCGTGTTTTTACATGAGTAGAATGTGTCCTTTTATTTAAAATGCATCTCTGGGTTATTTGTGGGGCATAGGAATTAGTTTTTCTTTTTCCCCCCAAAATATAGTCCGGCCCCCCACAAGGTCTGAGAGACAGTGGACCGGCCCCTGCTGAAAATGTTTGCTGACCCCTGTCTAGGAAGCTCAGTGTTCTAAGCACATGAGGCAACCACCTTGCTGAAGCTAAGCAGGTTTGGTCCTGGTCAGATTCTGGATGGGTGACTGCCTGGAAACCACATGTTTGTCTCCTTGGGTTCCATGAGCAAAGAAAGGTGGGGATATAAATATAAGGTAGATAATGTTTTGGCATAGGACTGAATATGCAGCAAAAACAACAAGGAGCATTCTTCAACAAGCACTAATTCTTGTGCTGTAACAACTGCTTTTATCTGCAGCAATCAGCAGATGACATTTATCTCCATGCCTGCATATTATGTGCATGGAAAACTGTTGATAAATGCACACAGGCAGATGCCCCCCACCTGTCTGATGAAAACCCTGACTATGCAGCAGTGTGTATTATAGTTTGTTTTAATTTCCTTTCATTTTTAAAGGTTAACTTGTTGTTTTCTTTCTTTCTTTCTTTCTTTCTTTCTAGAGCAAGATGGGACATTTAGCATTGCTGCTGTGTACCATTCATGCATTAGTGTTTGCATGGAATAAGTGGATTGACATAGGCCAGTTTATATGGTATACTCCCCCTACTTTTATGATGGCAGTCATTCTTCCAATTGTGGTTCTGACTTGTAAAGGTATCCTGCTTTTGCCATGCCTTAGGAAGAGACTAGAGAAGATCAGATCTGGCTGTGATGCTAATGCTCTGGCAAGTAGTACACAGATAACTTCCAGACTGTAGATTTTTAATGTGCATGTACTTTGCTGGCAATATTCATTAAAAAAAAAAGACCATAAGGAAACAAGTCATCTTTATTTTTACATAGAGTAATCTGCACTGAGTTCAGTGAGGCTTCTGGGTTACATCGGTTAAAAGTTTTTTGATTGTTTTTTTCTACTGATGTATTTTAAAATATCTTCACTATAGGTAGTTTTCTGAAAATTTACTTAACATTACAAGTTTACGTGAGCTTAGGCTAAAGTATGCATGTGGAAACTAAAATCTCAGGTGCCCCATATGTGAACTTCACTTTAAAAATACCAAAGATTTTTCAATACCAGTACAGCAATGACAACCTTCTCTTCAGGGAAACTGTGGAATAATAACACAACTATTATCACAACAGTGTTTATATTCACATCAGATCTTTTAAAAAATGCAATACAATAAATAATGCATAACACTTTAAAATGCAGACACAGAGCTGCCTTGCCAGAAACAGTTTCTCAATTCATTTCAGTGGCTGGAGTAGATCAGTATGTACATGCTTTTGTGCTCAGAGACCATCTCTTTATTATTAACCCAATGAGCTCTCCTGTGCTTAACAAGATCCAAATGCATATCTAGATCATGGGATGCACCCTGATTACTTAATAATTTAAACAACACAGAACCTTTGTATCAAACCAAGCTCAGCCTTAAGAACATAAGAAGGCCTTGCTGGGTTTAGACCAGGATCCATGCAGTCTTGCATACTGCTCTGCAACATGCAGGATAACCTTCTTAAGGGTCTTAAGGGTATATTGCTTCAATCCAAGGAGAGTTGTGTTTAGCTATCATTTCTGACAGCTGATGAAAGAGGGTTCCATGGATTTTTAGAATCGTCTTTTAAATTCACCTGAGCTACTTGCAATCACCACATCTTTGTGCCAGTAAATTCCATAAGTTAAATACCAGGGACTGGATACTGGGCTTCTTCCATTCACCGGAGGGATTCCTATGCAGTGGAAATTCCTGTTGTTAGAGGGGGGGCTATTTTTGCTGTTTTTCTGCTGCAGTCTTCTGCATCACTTCCCTTGCTGTTTCAGGAGGTTCCTAACCCTCTGGAGCAGCTTTTTTCAGGCTGATGGTAAAGGAGGATTTGGCAGAAATTCCTCTTCCACTGGCAAGAGAATTCCTTGAATTGGACGGGTGGGCTGATTCCCACCCGTGTCCTTTTTTTTGGTCCTGGACTTCTGTGACTCAACTGTCTTGGGTGAATGCAGATTACAGTGTTAAGAGAGAGCTGCTTAACCGCATAAATTGTTTTATTTCACTTCTATAAAAACTAATATGTGTATTAAAGAGTATTTGACATGGATTGGTCTGGAATATGTTTTGCAATTTGATTTTTTTAGAAGACATTTTTCCAGAGTGAGGTGGGGATTGAGCCCTTCGCCAACAGTAATTTGGATTCCAAAGAATTGTTTCATTTTGAGACTCTTGCCTCTAGTCTGCATTTCTTAAAATTATGTTGTAAATTGAGTACTGTAAATAAGAATTCAGCTATACTTGTAGAAAATGTGTGTTTTTTCACATTTATTGTATTTAAAACAATAAAACTTCTATACTCCAGCAGTTTTATATAAAACAAAGATTTGTCTGTCTTTTTAGATTGGTTTTTTTTTTAATTGGCAGAGGCTAATAAATAGTTAATTGAAGACCATGAGTCAGTAACTGTTAAGCAAGATAAATTTAGCATAGTAGACTTTAATATGTGGACGTGATGAGATGTGCCATGTGCGCACATGAAAGATACACAATTCAGCCAGTGCTATGGAATTAACCCTGAGATGAGTTCTCTCATCCACAGTCAGATCAAGCAAAGAAGAAACAACCTTCGTCACATTATGGGTTGTGTCCAATTGTCTTCACCCACCAATGCAAGTCCATTTGATCTAGTGAAGGCTTCCATTAGCAGACTGGGGAGGGAGACTATTTTTAATTATTTCCCTCTGCAGTCCTCCAAACAGTCTCTGGAATGTTGAGCGACCCATTGACGCAGCAAGAAAGGTGCCATGGGCGAATCCTCTCCGTTCTGCTGATGAAAGGTCCTCTGACCCAACAGAGACTCCCATCAGAATAACGCCACCGTTGGATACAATCCAATTCCCTTACTGGATTGGGAACCTATTGTGCAGAAAAGATTTGCATCCAAATAGATGAGCAGTTCAAGTTCATCTAACATGGTGCGACCCATTCATTTGCAGACCGTGAGTGGAGATGCGCTTTCTTTATCCATCTTAACAATATACCATCCCAGCTGCGCGTGCCTTGATCATGGTTAAACTGGGCTTTGAAATTACAAGGCAGGAATTATTTATTAGTAAAGTGCTTAAAGTTTAATAGTCTGTGCTCTCAGGCTAACAATTAACCTGATAGACACAAAACAGAAGGGGAAGAGAGAGAGAAGGAACAGGAAACACATGCTGGTGCTAGTCCTTTGTAAAATTATATATATTTGTAGTGATCTGCTGGAGTCGCTAATGGGAGACAGGTCAGTCTCTCCTCTCCAGCTGTTTATAGTAGAAGGCATATCTGAGATAGGAGGAGCCACTAAGACCTATAATAAAAAATGCTGATTCATGGTCACGCGACTCCAACAAGCTAGATGGTGATTACTGTTATAAAACAATTCCATTTCTTGCAAACAGTCTCTGGCATTTAATGCTGTAGCACAGCTGAAGGTAAGCAAGTAAGGATCTGGTCAAGATTGCCAAAAGCAGGACACAAGTATATTGTACACGGCCTGGGGGTCCTGGATCCATTGCCTTCACTTTAGGCTCAGGTGGCCTTGGTAGCACAGAGTGCCTTTCATCAACTGCAGCAGGTAGCACCTTCATCTGGGTAGGGGTAACCGAACTTCTGCCATCTGCTCTGGTAACCTCTAGGTTAGATTATTGCAACGTGTTCCACATGGGGCTGCCTCTGAGGATGGTTTGGAAACTTCAGCAGCCAGGTTGCTCACTGGGGCAAGATGGTTTGAGCATATTACACCAATCCTGGCCCAACTTAACTGGCTACCAGTTAGTTTCTAGGCCCAGTTCAAAGTGCTGTTTTCAACCTATAAATACTTAAATTGGCTCAATACTGCTCAAGGACCACCTCTCCATCTGAACCTACCTGAAGCCTGCGATCATCATCTGAGGCCCTTCTTTGTGTGTCTCCTCCATGAGAGATCCGGACAGCAACACAAGAACGAGCCGTTTCTGCGGTGGCTCGCCATTTGTGAAATGCTCTCCCCATGAAGGCTTGCCTTGCACCTTCATTATTCATCTTTAGTTGCCAGGCAAAAACATTTTAGCTCTTCCAGACCTAATTAAACAAACTATGGCATTTTAAACTCTGGAGGATATTATTTTTGTTATTATGATATGTATTTCTGTGTTTTTGTAAATAAATAGACATTAAATTAAATAAGAAGCAAAAAAAAAAAATTCAAAACATATTATTTTTTATAAATAAGCCAAATCTGTGCAGTCCTTAATATAGGACTTGTTTTTTGTTTAGACTTTGTGTTTGCAAAAGTCCAAGTCCTTCCCCTGGGCAAACTACTTTATTTTTTTTCATGGCAAGCATTGCAATCAAAACCAGTTTTAGCTTCCTGTCAGATAAGTTTGTGACTCAACGAAGCACTGTGACACAGAAAACTGGAGAGTTTGACCTTTTGTTGTTGAAAAGTGATGAAGGTTTCAGGACACTACAATTCTCTATGTCAGTAAAAGAACATAAAGGAAACTCAAAATGTGCAGGATGCAATTGCTTAGGAAAACATTAGAGAACTATGGCTGTAACCAGGCCTCTACAGGGGGGCGTGGCAGGTGGGTCCACTTGCCCCAGGCCTTGGAGGGCTATGGTAGGGTTGCCATACGTCTTTGGCCAAACTATACAACTTTTCTGTCCGGATTTTCACCGTTTGAGATATGGCAACCCTAGCTAAGCTGGCTGGGGGGCCCACTAGGGCCCGGATTTTTTGTTTGAGCTTATAACTTTATTCTAAGAAGACTCCCGCCCTGGGCCTCAGACAAGCTCTGCACAGGCCAAGGAACAATATTTAATACTGGTTAGATTAATCCACGGGTGAGGAACCTTGGGCCTCAGGGCCAAACATAGTCCTCCAAGTCTCTCCATCTGCCCATTGGGACTCTCCTCAGCCACACCCTTCACTATTATGGCTTACCACCCTTCCTTAGGTGTTTTTTGTCTGGCTAAAATGTGTCCTTGACCTCTGGTAATGTTGCTCGTCTGACTAGAGGATAGAAGGGAGTACTAGCTTGCTGTATAAAGGTAAAGTTTACATTTCCAGTTCTATCCACTTTTGCCTCTGCACCTGCCCACTCCTTGAAAGGTTGCCCAGGAGATAATGTGGCCCTCAGACCACAAAAAGGGTACTGCACCTGTAAATTAATCAATTTAAAATGGCATGCCACTGAGTAGCACATTTTGCAAAAATGATGTCAATGTTCCTTCTATAGTAAATTTTTTCATACTGTGTTTTATGTTGTGTAAGGGCTACGCCTTAAAAGGCAGCCTATAAATTATGTTTATGAATAAAAAAAATAAAGGTTGTGAATGTGCCACAGAGCCGTCTCTGGTGTTTGCTTTTTATTTTATGATCACTGATAGTTTACTAACAGCAGAATCCACATCCATGTTGACTCAAGTCCTGCCTTTTTTAATGCGTCTTTATCGCAAATTAGTGAGTATAAGACTGCAGCATAGGTTTATTTAACTTTTTTTAAAAAAAAAATTTACTGGGTCAAACCAGATAACATATAGTGAGAAAGAGAATACATTACATCAAAAGTGGACATAAAAGAGAAAAGTGTAAAGGTTAATAGTTCAAGGCCTACAAGAGATAAAATGGCAGAAGGTGAAGGGTAATGGGGCCCACTTTTGTTTTGCTTGTTAATAAATGACCCCGTAAATGTAATCTCAAAACCTTTTATTGCTGACAAGCTAAAAATTAAATGAGCGCTATAAACAAATTCAGCTCATCCATGCACACTTTATCATAGGGGGAATTTGTGTTCTCATTTTGGGGACCTTTCAACATTTAGACATGTGTTTTTAATCTGATCTGAGAAAAGAGCTTAGCATGTATTTATGGAAGAAAAATACTGAAAAGCTCAGGATCAGAACCGGTTCCTAACGTGGCCTGCTGATCTAATAACTTTGTGGTTTGTCGGAGTAGAATGGCATACGTATAAAATCACTATCCACAACTTCAAGGCTTTAGGTGTCTTTTGCATGGACTGTGGCAAATGGGAACTGCGCTCCCAATCTCAAGGTCAGCCAGCCCCCATCTGCCTGCCTTCTCCCTTGCATCCAGCCCGGGGAGTGGCCCTGGCTGTCAGCTTCCTCCTCCTCAGTTTCAGCATTTTCCTTGTGTAACTCAACAGGGGGGAGGATAGGGACAATGCAGTAATTAGTTGGCTGCATCTGCCATTGGCTTTTGGCCTATTTGCCTTCTGCACTGCCAGTCCCAATGAACACCAACCACCGCCATTGCATAAACTGCAATTAGTGATTCCTTTCAAATGTGCACTGTTAGGATCACACCGGCAGCCACAGACTCTGGATCAATAGAATGCAATAGAACATAGAATTGTATAGTTGGAAGGGACCGCAAGGATCATCTAGTCCAACCACCAGCTATCAAGTAATCTTTCACCTAGTGCAAGGCTCAATCCCACAATCCTGAGATTAACAGTCTCATGCTTTACTGACTGAGCTGTTCCCTCAGAGGTTCCTATAAATATCATTTGTCTTGGAAGAATTCTGATGGATTTGATGGGAACTGTCAAGATAGGAACATGTTTTCATATAATCTAAGATAGGTTACCTGAACCACAGACCCTTAGGACTCCCTCAGAAATATGCTTCAGAGAAACGTGGCTATTTGCCAGAGCAAGGCATCTGAAACTGGTCTGTGGACCACCAGTGGTCTGCCAGCTTCAGGTGGTTTGTAGCACGTTTGCATTAAATGTTAATATTTATTTTCAATTGTATATTTTTTATATTGTATTTTATTTTATTGTTTTACAGTCTGAATTTTAGGGAATGCAACTTGTAATGCAATAACATACAATACAGGAAATAAGAAGAAATTGACGAAGTTGCCTCCCATCAATCCACAGAAAACCCAACTGATATTTGTTCCAATTCAGCAGTAAACAGATTTTCCTGAGGAAAGCGGTGGAACAAAAGAACAAAAATCATGGAACAAACAAAAGTGTGGATGAGACCCTAGGCATGACTTTGCTCATTTTTGGCACAGGTTCAGTTACCTCTTGAGATATTGTTGCCAAACTTGGCATTAGGGTTCTCGGGGGAGTGAGTGGTGTTAGTCAAATTTGGGTGCCTGGCACATTTTTGATTCAAGATGGTGGAGCAAAACATCACTTTGGCATGACTTCATCTGATTTTTGACGCAATAGGTCCAAACTCACAAATTTCACTATCCATTTAAAAATCCACAGTATTTAGAGCCTGCTTGATGCAGCCACTGGCCCATCTAGTCCAGCATCCTGCTCTGGCCAACCAGATGCCTTTGGGATTCCAGCGCAAGTGTGCTCTCTTGTGGTTTCCAGCCCCTGGTCTTGAGCAGCGTTGCTGCCCCCAGCTACATACTATAGGATTGCACTGCCCATGTAAAAGAATAAAAAAAAAGTTTATTATTATACGCAAATTCCCTTTGCTGCATTACTTTTCTTTGTGTTTTCATTCCGTATTTGCTATCCGCAAAGAATGCTGAAAATAATAAGGAAAAATGCTAATACAGAGCGAACACGTGACGGCCCAGGGATTGTTTGCTCTGAAATTATCTGCTGTCTTCCGTTTCTAGATTTGCTGTTTGAATAGCGGGTTGGTTTAGCGGTGTGTGTATGTTTATTCATTTATTTTGAACAATGTTAGTTGCCTTGAGGTTTTCGGGGGGGGGGGCAGTTAGGATCGGAAAGCCGGGAATTAAAAAGAAAGAAAGAGATCCCCTTAATAATAAACAGGCCTTTGGGGCCTTGCGCGGTTATCCATCAACCCACCCCCACCCACCCTTGGGTGACAGGAGCAGCGGGTCGCCGGCCTCTTTCCACCTCGCAACGCGCACGGAGAAGACGGCGGCGTCTCCCGCCTCGCTCCCCGTGACTCCGCCGCCGCCGCTTCCCCCGCCTCTCGGTGCCGTGCGAAAGGACGAGGAAGACGCGGCTGGCCCGGCCTGCGCGACCCACTTGCTGGCAGCACCAAAATCCCGAGGAAGGCCGGGCCGAGGCGGGGGAGGGACGGAAGAAACGCTTCTCCTCCTCCTCCCGCCCCGCTCGCCGCCCGCCCGCCCGCCCGCCTCTCTGCCGGGAGCTTCAGGCAGGCTGGAGCGCGGGAGGCGAGAGGGAGGGAGATCCGCCGAGGCGACTCCGGCGCTGCAAGAGGTGAGCTGCGCGGGACGGGGCGGGGGGCACCAATGGGCGCCTTGGCTCCTGCCCTTGCAACCCCGGAAGGACGAGAAGGGGGCTGCGCTTGTTGTTGTTTTTAACACGGCGCCCCCGCGTGAGAACCAGGCGGGAGGACGGGGAAGCCCTGGCCGAGCAGAGCGCGGGTGGCGTGGGAACGGGCCGCGCGGCGAAGCGCGCGCGCTTTCGCGCCGGTTTGTACTCGACGCGTAATAGCACGGTTTCCAGTCACACTGCAAACCATCCCTGCAGATTCCCAGATTCCTACCCCACCCCACCCGTAACCCAATTTCATTTTATATGTTAAGAAGAATAACATAGCTGGAGTCTTCGTGTTGTCTAACATCCATCGTCTTCCGGGCCAGTCAAGGGCAAAGCAGCACAGCGCTATCGGAACGGGACACAGGGCATGCGCGATCAAAGCGGAATTATTATAGGATCTGGTTGCTCTGGGTTACAGGTTGATAGAAGGCCTTTGGTCGCTTGTCCCTTTCTTTCCGTTTTCTTTACAATGTGCAGTTGACAAATACCACTGTATTCTTGTTATAAAAGGCATGCCTAGACATTCCATTGTTGCACCCATAACCTAGGATTAAGGTGCCATTTAGCGCCTAGCTTTCATATCTCAGTTTCTAACACAGCCCAAGAGGAAGGTGTGTGTTTAACCACAGAGGTCAAGGGATGTGTCCCTAGGTTGCACAGTGTCTGAAGTGAAAGGGAGATGAAATTAATAGGATGGTGGCTGCAAGAGGTCATGAGCAGGGCTCCATATTGTTAACACTGAGTAACAGCAGCTTTCAGACAGACATTCCCAGGCCTACTAGATGCTGGGGACTGAAGGGGACTTTCTACATGCAAAGCAGATGCTATACCACTGAGCTACAGCCTTTAACTAAAGGTAATAGAAAAAGCTGCTTGGATTGAATACAGAGGGTAGTCTCCCACTCATGTACAGCATAGCTGTCAACTTACAGATTTGAAAATAAGGGACCAGCAGCCTCGAAAATAAGGGCCAAAATAAGGGATTTTCCTAGCACAGGTATGTTCGACTTCTGAGCCCCTCCAAGCCAAAGGCAGAAAGCCCAGCCAGCAGCGAAACGAAGCCTCAAGAGGTGGTTCCCACAGCGCAGCAACCTGGCAAAGGGGATGCAGCAAGGAAAACTACCGTCACCTCTCCGCTGGGAAGCGCTGAGCAAAGGCGAGTCTCCAGGCAATGCGGCCAATTTGATCAGCACAAGGCATGCAAGCTCCACCCCCCCCAGTCGTTCTTAGACTCCTTATTGGGTGAGCAACGCAGCCAAGCAACACAGTTGGAGCCTCCCTCCTCCCTGGCCGGCAGGGAGGGAGGGAGGGAGAGGAGCTGCTTCCTTTGAAACCTGGTAAATTTAAGGGACATAATCAATAAGGGACAGCAGCAGGAAACAGCGCTGGGATAAGGGACTTTCCCGCCAAATAAGGGATGGTTGACAGCTATGATGTACAGAGGTACCTCAATTTACAGACACTTCAGGTTACAGACTCCAATAACCCAGAAATAGTACCTTGGATTAAGAACTTTGCTTCAGGATGAGAACAGAAATCGCGCAGCGGCAGCGGGAGGCCCCATTAGCTAAAGTGGTTCCTCAGGTTAAGAACAGTTTCAGGTTAAGAACGGACCTCCAGAACGAATTAAGTTCTTAACCAGAGGTACCACTGTACCTTAAAGATGGATTTTGTGGTTGCCTTCTGAATAAAGCCACTTGCAGAATTGATCACTTGGGTGGAATGGGTGCCCAGACTCAAAGCTTGTTGCTTCTCAGTTAGACAAAGGCATTTATATTTTGCTTCTGTAGGTGGTGGTTGGATAAAGACAAGACTAATCACTTACAAAGTGGTAACTTAACCTCTGTGTGCACATAACCACATAGTCAACTAATTGCCAGAACATGAACAAATAATCAGTGCATCATACAATCACAAAGGGAGCTGCCGCAGGGTAGGTTGGTACTTATTTGCTAAGTGAGAGGTGGGGATGTTTCTGAGCTATGGGGCTGATGGGAGCTGGAGTCAGCAACACTTGGAGGTTCACAAGCTCCTCATCTTTCTGCTGCATTTTAACAAAGAGGCCTTTACTCCAAAGCAGAAATGTGGTAAAATGTTAAACTTTGATCTGTGCGGATTCTCCCAACTCTGTAACTTTTCTGAAACATGAATTAATATTTTTTATTAGCTGCTTATAAAGCACAATCTGTATAAACGGCACCTTATAATGTAACATTTTAAACATTAGTAAAATATGACTCCAAAGTTTGCTATCTGCCATGTTTTGTTATGTGTGTTTTTCCTATTGAAACAATATACTTGTTTTAATTATGAGGTTCCTTGGGGAAAGGTGATCTTAAAGATGGTATGTAAATAATTAAAATAAACAATAAAATACAGAGAACAGATAGGAGCCTGCCTCCGTAGAGTTTGCAGTCTAAAACTGTGAGGGAAACAAGGTCATCCACGGGAAGGATAAGGCTTGCCAGTGTGGTGTAGTGGTTAAGAGCAGTAGACTCGTAATCTGGTGAACCGGGTTTGTGCCTCTGCTCCTCCACATGCAGCTGCTGGGTGACCTTGAGCTAGTCACACTTCTTTGAAGTCTCTCAGCCCCACTCACCTCACAGAGTGTTTGTTGTGGGGGAGGAAGGGAAAGGAGATTGTTAGCTGCTTTGAGACTCCTTCGGGTAGTGATAAAGCTCCAAACTCTTCTTCTTCTCATCTTCTTATATCTCAGGTTCTGCAAGTGCTAGAAACGTACTCAAGCAAACAGACAAATAAAGCTGGGGGTCAAGATTAAGGTTTATTGGGGGATGCCCTCCCGTGCCCTGCCTTGTCCATGGAGGGAAACAAGGGAAGGAGAGTCAAAGGGAGAGAATGAAGAATTCAGGCAAACATGTTTGCACATTATTAAAGCCTGCTTATGGTTAAGAATTAGGATTAATACGATGAGTCTAGGCCCTGTAGGTGAGCTTTGACAAGGGATTTGAAGGAAACAAAGAGCGGTTATATCATACAGTATATGTTATGAGGTTGGGAATTGCACACATAGGGAGCAGCAAGGAGCAATGAGATAGTGCTGGAGTCATTGAAGGGAACAGGAGACCATTAGTCAGTGGAGAGGGAGATATATGGAGGAGTGGGTATTGTTTGTGCTGTTGACGTGGATGGTGTTTTAGAGAGTGGGAGAGGACTGCTCCCTGTCTCAAGGAGATGACGACTCTTATGTTTTCACACAGGGGAAGCAACAGTGAAACAGGAAGGTAGGCAGGGACAAAATGAGAAACAAGGATCATAGGAGAAAAAGGTGGCCAAAGAGTGTTGGGTTGGACAACAGAATGGGCAGACGCTACTTGGACGTCAGCAGATAATATAGCCTGGTTTCATTAGCACAGTCTTCTTATCATGTGGTAAGCGTGCACATCACAGTGATAAGTAGTGTGTCCCTGATGGTTGATAAACACAGGCCCAGGGCCCTCCAAGCCTCCCTATCTGGCCCTGAGGACTCTCCCCACAACAGCCCCCAGCCACACGCAGTCTCTCAATGTCATGCCCCTCTCTGGCTCTGGTTCACAGTCACCTTGAGTAGGGTTGTTGTTTTTTGCTGGAATGTGTCCTTGAACTCTGAAAATGATTCTTGTTTGCTTGGGTGAAGGATAGAGGCTGGTTTGTGTATAAACTAGCCTACTGTACAAAGGTAAAATTTACACTTGTTGCTAGGCTCACTTTTGCCACTGTCCGTTCTCACCACTGACTGGCATGTGGCCCCAGAAGGTTGTCCAGAAAAGAATAGGACCCTCAGTCTGGAAAAAGGTTCTCCATCCTTGGCCTAGAAGCTCAACGGTCATGTCTAGGGCATCTGCTTGAAGGGTGTGGCACTCATGCGAACCTTGGTAACCCACCTGTCCAACTGTCTAAGTAGCTCAACTCCCTCTTTTTTGCAGCGGTCTTTTCTGCACTTTCCAGCTGTAATAGGATTGTATGCAGTTTAGCCACTCACTTAATTGTACCATTAATATTCTGAGCTCCTGTAAAGTTGCTAAGCAAGCAGAAGTAAACATGTCACTTTTTTGTTTGCTTTAACCCTTCACCTAATTAGTTAAGACAACTTTACTGTGCTTAGCATTTTTTTAATAAATCAGACATTACTCATCCACACCAGATGTCCTGTCCCTAACCACAAGACTGCTAAAAGGCAGCATGTTCCAATTAACACAACTCACCGCTCCTGAGCTCTAGCTCCCTGATTTCTCAATTTTGTGGGACAGAACAGGACTGCTGAGGGAAGCAACTTAGCAAATAGCCTGGTCAAGCATGCTTTATTATGTACACTTTTACTACTTCCTCTGCTCATATGTGTTTGGACCTTAGTCTTCAGCCAGTAGGTCACAGCAGAAGCCATAGCACCATACAAAGATATGGTTACAAAAAGTAGCTGTCCCTGAATCCATGCTAATTTTTTATTTTTTTGTATTTCACAAGATTTATATACCTCTTGGCTGTAATAAAACCTTGGTTAAATATGAGTCATGGTTCACTATGAGACCACAGATTTTATAGACGGACTTGGGACTCCATCCCTGCCAGCCAACCCCGCCTACAACTCTGTCCCACTGCACCCCTCAGAAACGCCCCCACAAGACCATGCCAACCCCCCACCCACCCAGCCATTAGACCAGAGCTGGATAATCTTTTAGGGTTTCCACCCCAGGGGCCAACTTAGGTGGGAAGGGCAACCTTCACATGACATAATTGACATAATTGTGATGCGACATGATTGGCAGGTGGTCTGTTCCACTCACTTGCCCAAATCCCAACATCAGAGGTTGAAGGGGGACGGGTGAGAAAGCCTACGCTGCACTAATCCTTTCAGCCTTTTGCAGCTCTCCCCCTGCTTTTCCTTTGTCCCTTACCCAATGTTGGAGGTCCAAAGGAATACCAATTCCATCTGCCCCCACCTCACCAAAGCCCCCAGTGCCTTCTAGACCTTGCCAAACCAACTCCCCCCACTGACTTAGGGCTTGCCATGTCTCCCACCCACCCCCATCTCCTTAGATCTTCTTGCACAAGGAGGAGGGCAGGTGGTCCAGGGGGTGCCATGAACAGTCATGACAGGCCAGGATGGCTCCATCCTGCTCACCCATTGCTTCCTTCCTCTGTGCCTTCTGCTGAGGTTGAAACAGCATCGTTGGTGAGGTGGGCAGCAGCTGTAGAGCAGGGCGGTTGCTGAGGAACTGACACAGGCTGTTGTGACTTCCTCCACAGCTTCTCCAGTGCTACTGCAAAGGCCACAGCAGCTCTCCAAGAGCTATTGTCATGCTATAGTTCTCAATGTCATCTATCAGACAGTGACCAAAGTGCATGATGACAAACTTAGGCAAATATATAGTAGGAGATGGACTTGAATTTTACTGAAAGATCTTTGAATGATTAGTTGCACATGGCAACAGTACAGATAAATTTTACTTTTCCAGCTTCCTTTTGTCCAGACCATCATTTTTTATGTTCTTCCCCCGCCCCCCCAAAATTATCATTTCTGTTACTTCAGTTTGTTTCCCCTTTCTGCTTCACTGCCATCCCTGGTTCCATATTCTTCTGATGGAAGAAGAAAAGGTGGAAAATTAGGACTTTGTTGGATTAAAAATAAATTCTGATTAAAATTATGTAATCTAAATTTATAGCCAAATGCACTGCCGAACAAATGCATTAGCAACAGGAAGAACATCTCTTGTTCTTAATAGTTCAGTGACCTGATGTTCCTTTTGAAGTGTTTATCTGGATTTTTAAAAAATCTATGCAGTCTCAGATGAATACCACTGTATCACTGTGGGGCAAATGGAGAAGAGTCATTGTTCCTGGAATTTTAATCCTCTTGTAGTCCATTTTCAATCCCAAGCTCAAAACTTTGAAAAGTATACTCTGAAAAGTATACAGCTTTTCAATGACTTGAAATGTTCATAGATTTGTAAAGGATAGCCAGGTCAAATCATGCATAAAAATTGAGGCAGGGTTTTTTCTGGGTTAAATACTTTTAAGGTTGCGGGTTTTTTCAAAAAATGGGAGAACTGTTTCAAGTTTCTAGAGTGCTTTATAGCTTTTGACAGTTTTGTTTATGACTAGAGTGGGCAGGGAGTAGATTTAATTTACTGGTAGACCCAATTACTCAAAATAGATCATCAAGAGTTTCCCAGTTGTGGAACAATAGAAACAGCAAAAAGCTACCACCCAAACTGAAAACACTGATCTGTAGTAACTCAGATGTTGGCTTATATAATATCATGTCATGCAGTTAATATTTGGCCGCCAAATTGTCTTTTGCATCTGACTCCATCCCCCTAAGCCACTTACTTAGCACATGGCTCTGCACAAGGTTTGTGGAGCTAGCCTGAAAACTTAGGGGAAATGATTTCTGGTTCATGCCAGGTTCTCCTGCAATTCTAGACTTCTAAGAAAACCATCCTGTCCCATTGGGAGTCAGATGCAAGATCATTAGAAGAAAATAAATCATCAGAAATTTGGACTTCTACTATTAAAGCCTTGCTGTACACAACATGCAAGGAACAAGCCTTTTAAGACCCTCTTTTTATTCTTCACAGGCTGCGCTCTGATCCCTGCTGGCATCAGAAACCGGGAGCTGATTTGCATATGTGATCCAACAAGGTAATTTTTCAAAAGCATCTGTTCATAGCTCACAGGGCCAACTTCAGGTTTGAGGAGGCTTTCAGCAGTACTGGTTCTCTCCTTACAACCGTGGGTCTCACCCAGCCACAGGCTACCCACCCACCAGCAGCAGCAATAAGCTACAACCATCATTTTAAATTTCCCACTGTTCCCACTGGGAGAAAATCTAGAATTAGTTGGTTCTGTGGTTCTGGTTCCACTCACCATTGGTCTCCCTTGCTTCCACCCTATCATTCTCAATGGGCACCAATCCGCCACTGCTCAGACCATTATCCAGTTCTGATGGGAGTCCCAACAACAACATCAGTATGGAAAGCTACAATGTCCCGCCCGTGTTGTACTATGATGGCAATTTATACAGTCATGCTAAGCATCCAATGAGCAGCATCTTAGGTACATCAACACATCACCCACCCACCCAATGGCCTCATTGCTTTCCCAAGCATAGCAGTATTTGACCACCCTTCCCTTATTTTATTGAACTTAAAAAGTGGCATGTCAAATACTGAAGACAGTGCAATTTTTTCTACTGTTGACGTTCTGGCAGCTGACAAAAGGATTAAGATTTCAGTATTTAAAAGAGAAATTCGAAATTGGGATTCGTGTTTCAGAGTTATGATATAAAGCTGAAGGTCTGCCTTTGGCAACTAAGGTTTGGAAATGTTGGCCTTTTTTCTGAGCAGTGTATTTGGGATCTGAGTATAAGCCCTGTGGTAAACAGTGGAATTTTTAAGTTTCTGTTTAGGTTTCTTTACTAGTTCAAAGAGCATGAAAAATGAAGTGAATGCTCAATATTCAATTCCCTGGCCTCTTTTAATGTTAAAAGTAGCCCATTTCTCGTAAAAGAAATGTTACCAAATAGCTGGGGTGTTTCACAATGTACCTTTTGAGATTTAAATACAAAAAAATAGGATGCAATCTCGTCATTTGCTTGAGTGAATCACATTTCCAGGACACACAAATCTTTTTTCCTCAGTTTGCTTTGGCTAAAATAGTTGTTGACCAATTCCTGCTGGATTTGCAACTCACATTTAAGAGTGAATCATTTCCTCAAAATTAGTAAAGCACAACAACTGCTAGCAAGTTATTTCGGTAATAAAATGACATTTAGAAAATATAGCTTTTCAGAGTTAAGAAATTGTGGGTTTTTCCCTTATCACAATCCTACATGCCATTTGGCACTTGGTTTAAGGTTTTGTTGCCTTTGACTTTGCAGTTTCCCTTAACATTTTATTTGTTTATTTTTATATATGCTTCCTTCTACATTTTATTTTCCTAGACAAATGAATATATAAATTCCTGGAGGAGGTAGAATGGCATACAGAATTCCTTTAATGTACGGCTGTAACATTTAGTCAATTAATCAGTTAGATTTTGATTGACTAACACACTGATGCTTTACTCAGTTTATTTATATGCTGCTGATTTTTTAAATATAGTAATAGTATTTCTGTGCAATGTTACTGTATTGTTTTATTGATTACTCTGGGAGTGCCTTGGGAGGATTACCAAGCATAAAAAACAGTTTAGAAACATGTTAAATAAAATTAATAACTTTCTCCTCATTAATAAGGCAGCACATTTTTTTTTAATTTTACAACAACAATTGATTGCACGGCTTGCCGATCAGAAGGTCGGCGGTTCGAATCCCCATGACAGGGTGAGCTCCTGTTGCTCGTTCCCTTCTCCTGCCAACCTAGCAGTTTGAAAGCATAAAGTGCAAGTAAATAAATAGGTACTGCTCCAGCGGGAAGGTAAACAGCATTTTCATGCACTGCTCTGGTTTGCCAGAAGTGGCTCAGTCATGCTGGCCACATGACCCTGAAGCTGTACACCGGCTCCCTCAGCCAATAAAGTGAGATGAGCGCCGCAAGGCCAGAGTCGTCCAAGACTGGATCTAATGGTCAGGGGTCCCTTTACCTTTACCTTAATGCCTCTTCTAAGATAATGTCTGATGGGTGTGCACCATCTATGTTTTTTTATTTAGAGCTACTGCTTTTTTTCATGCAATTTTAGGCAGACTATCAATTCAATTCTATGAAAGTTTATTTGGAAGTATATCCCACTAAATTCAACAGGATTTGCTCCCGTATAAATTTATGTAGGTCTGCAACTTAAATCTTGTACAATTAATCAACTTGAATTAGGTGGTTGCCCTACTTTGGTAGCCATGGAATACCAGTAAACATAAATAGGGTCTGAAATAGTACCAACTTTCAGTTTATCACATTATTTATTTATACATTATTATAGTATATCCTATGCTTTGGTTCAGATGCACCAGTACACAATGTGTGTCTTGTTCTATATATACACTGTTCTGTGTTAGCATGGGCTACGCCAGTATCTTCAGTGTGGAATAATGCTGTGGGTCTGCTTCAGCATCAGAATGGCACACTGCCTTAGGCCGCAATCCTAAGTGCAGATTGTTTCCATTGTTAACAATGGAAAAGCACAAGGTGTCATCCTGCAACACAGCAAGCGTATTTATGAGGGGGAATGTCCTGCCAGGCTTTATAACTGCTACATAATGTTTGTATTGGTGTGCTGTTGTGGTTGCTTGGATGGTTGTCGTTATGTTACAGAAAAGGAAATGAAGATGAGAGGTAGTGACTGAACTCTTCGCCAGCTGTGGTAGACAAAGATTCACACAATTTGCAACGGTGGGTGACACTTTGGCAGACAAATGTGTACCTGCAGAATCTCAGCTTTCCAATGAAGACATAAATTTGTTCAAGCTCAAGAATTCTGTAGGGAATGTTCTCTCGGGTCATATATTTCAGATCTTTTATGGATTCTGCCAAGCATCTTTGAAAGATGTGTTTTCTCCCTTATTGATGTCTGCTGAATTCTTTTGCTATTTATGGAGGTGGTTTTCTCTGTGTAGACCTGGATTGTGGAAACTCAGGCCAAGGGGCAACCATCCAGGCCCTCAGAACTCTTCTGTAGGCCATACCCCCAATCTGGCCCTGTTTCTCAACCCAAGTGTTTCTGCCTGGCTAGAATGTGGAATATGTCCTTGAACCTTGATGATGCCTCTTGCTTGTCAGGATGAAGGATGGAGAGGGGTGTGTGAATGTGTGTAGAGCTAGTCTACTGCACTTTTGATTATGGCCATGTTCAGCACAGGCATGCAGCCTAAAATAGGTTCCCCCACCCTATAAACATAGGGGTTGTGGCGGGGGGGAGGTGCCTTCTGCTTGTGCCTGCTTACATGGGAGGGAGAATTCCATTGTGTTCTAGAAGGTTCCGCTGGAGTGAATCATCAGGGGATGTGGGGAGGTCTTAGTGGGAAGAGTTAGATGGGAAAACCCAATTCCATAAACAAATCTATTTATGGCTTGGAATCCAAGCCATCATATGTACAGTAATCGGGGTTTTTTGTTTTTATTTCATCTGGTGCTAGAACACAATTGCCTGGCTTGTAGAGGAATGTGTGAAAGTAGGGAAAAAAATAT
This sequence comes from Podarcis cretensis, assembly GCF_951804945.1. Lineage (NCBI taxonomy): Eukaryota > Metazoa > Chordata > Lepidosauria > Squamata > Lacertidae > Podarcis > Podarcis cretensis. The sequence goes on from NC_137181.1 coordinate 26,967,239, forward strand.
TTCATGATGCAGGATGTGTTAATGGGTTCATATTAACTACGTGTGTTTCCTCTCTGTTTTCTTTTAGAAAATTGCCCTCTAATCTCATCCTGTTGAGTTATGGAATCAATTTCTATGATGGGAAGTCCCAAATCTTTAAATGAAACTTTCTTGCCAAATGGTGTAAACGGTATCAAGGACACCAGCAAGGTCACAATAGGCATAATTGGAAGTGGAGATTTTGCAAAATCACTGACCATTAGGCTTATTAGGTGTGGGTACCATGTGGTCATAGGAAGCAGAAACCCTAAATTTGCTGCTGAGTTCTTTCCACATGTGGTTGATGTCACTCATCACGAAGATGCTGTAGCAAAAGCAAATTTGATTTTTGTTGCTATACACAGAGAACACTATGCTGCTTTGTGGGACCTCAAACACCTGCTTGTTGGTAAAATCCTTGTAGATGTCAGCAATAACATGAGAGTTAACCAGTATCCAGAATCTAATGCAGAATACTTGCAGTCACTTTTCCAAGATTCTTTTGTTGTCAAAGGATTCAACGTTATCTCAGCCTGGGCGCTGCAGTTAGGACCCAAAGATGCTAGCAGACAGGTAAGCTATGCATTTATGTCTTTTTAAAAAGCGGAATGAAAATAGTGGTTGGAATAGTTGTGACTGTCTTGCCAATCTCAATATTTGTTCCAGCACTGAGAGTAAACATTGCTCAGCATGCTAGCTTGTAAACAGTCATCAGTGCTGCTGAGCTTGAATTGAGGAAGAACATCACACAAGGATGCCAAAGCGTCATCATCTTTACTGTTATTGCTGCAGTACTAACAATCCAACAACAGAGTTTTCTGGGTGGCTCACAGAGATAAAATATTATTATTGTTATTAATGAATCCCTTCACTTGAAGCATCCCAAACTATTTACACTATAATAAAACCATATGTAAAATGGTATGTAAAACATAGAATTTAATTTTTTTCTAAAGAAAAAAGCTTGGGGAAATGGAATATCTGGTTCTGAAATAATTTGTTTGGTCAACTATCACAAAATAATTCCATCAGTGCTCTAGACAACATTTGACCAGAAGCAGCTGGCTGCAGAGAATGCTTTAGTTTTCCATACAATGCTTTCTAGAAAACAAAACGAGAGAACTCCCTAGTTTCATCATTATAGCAACTTTAACATTCAGTTATGTCACTGGAAACATAAGTAAGGTGAAATACATGACCTTGCTGACAACAATGAATGAAAACAAATTAAACATATAAAATCATTTATGCATTTAAAGTGGTCTGGGCACTTTTATCTGCTAGTAGCATCTACTGCAGTTTGACCATTACGTTCAGGAGTAGCCAATGGGTTGTCTGCCAGATGTTGTTGAACTCTCATTTTTGCCATTCTGGCTGGGACTGATGGGCATTGTGGTACAGCCACATCTGGAGGACACGAATTTAGTCCATTGCAGCTGTTGAATTCATCTTTATATTGGTACATCATAATCATGTTTGTGTGTTTGTGTGTTGTTTTTTTAAAGGTCTACATATGTAGTAATAATTTTCAAGCTCGACATCAAGTTATGGAACTTGCCCGTCAACTCAGCTTCATTCCTCTTGATTTGGGCGCTTTATCATCTGCAAAGGAGATTGAAAATTTGCCTCTTCGCTTGTTCACGCTGTGGAAAGGACCAGTAATAGTGGCTGTCAGCCTGGCCACCTTCTTCTTCATCTATTCATTCATCCGAGATGTAATTCATCCTTACGTGAGGAACCAGCAGAGTGATTTCTACAAAATTCCTATTGAGATCGTGAATAAGACATTGCCAGTTGTTGCTATCACTTTATTGTCTCTAGTGTATTTATCAGGGCTGCTGGCAGCTGCTTATCAACTTTATTCTGGCACTAAGTACAGGCGATTTCCACCTTGGTTAGAGAGCTGGTTGCAGTGTAGGAAACAGCTTGGACTGCTTAGCTTTTTCTTTGCAACAGTGCACGTGGTTTACAGCCTCTGCTTGCCCATGAGGAGGTCCGAACGGTACTTGTTCCTCAATATGGCTTATCAGCAGGTAAGGAAAATAACTTGGAGACTGTGATTCTCAATGGGGTTCCCAGTGGTCTTCCGTTCAGGTTACTGATCAAGTCTAGGCCTGCTTAGCTTCAGTGTAGCATCCATTCCAAGAGATTGTTAACAAGCCCCTAAGCACTGAATTCTGAGATCTGTATAAATCACTCAGATTTGCATCTGTTTTCCATTTTGCATAGTTTATTCTCCTCCTCCTAGTTGTAGGAAGGGACAGGCCTATTAAGGGCATGAATGCCTCTTCACAGTCACTGGAAATCCTGACCAGCTTCCCCCCACCCCTTCCTCCCAGCTTCCGGACAGTCCACCAGGCACACTTAGAAACCCAACAAGTCTCCGGAATGAATGAAAACTCCTCTTATACAAATGTGTTCCATGTTCTAAAAAATTCTCGTCCTCTTTCTTCAGGTCCATGCGGATGTTGAAAATACATGGAATGAGGAAGAGGTCTGGCGGATTGAAATGTATGTCTCCTTTGGAATAATGAGCCTGGGGCTGCTTTCTCTGTTGGCTGTAACTTCTATTCCTTCAGTAAGCAGGTCGTTAAACTGGAGGGAATTCAGTTTTATCCAGGTGTGTATTGTAGCAAAACCCAATATTAGAAGCTAATCTATCAGAAGGCACTTCAGTGTTGATATTTAACAGGATTGCTCCAGAAATGTCAACAAGTTCCTAAATGCTAGTACTTAGCAAAAACCGCCCTGGAAGGCTTCCTTCCAAGTAACTACGTGTAAGAATACACTGTAAGGCAGTGTTCTTTATTTTTTCATTCTGGTAAATTGACTTCACAAGAATTCCAAATCTAAGAAATGCTTGGTCAAAGGGCATTTCCTTGAATTTTTTTTCACCCAAAATGTGTTTGAGATAAGCAGTTGAGGCTTTAAGCAGTTCTTTTCAGGACTTACACAGTTTTAGAATATTATCCACAATTCTACTGCATTACACTGATATGACAAACCAACACATCTCCGCTGAGGACACCAAGCACCAGCAAATCCAGGAAGGGCTAGAAGCTGTGATGTATATCACTAAAGATATCTGGCAGTATCTTTCTGATACTGCTTTTTGTCGCCTTTTTCTATGCAACCATACCTGCTGATTCAAGTGAGCAGCCTCTTTCATCCCTTTTCTCCCAGACTCGTTATCAGTCCAGCAAATCTCACACAGTCTGCTCTTCCAGCAAAAGGTTTCTGCCCCTAGAGACCTTCGAAAATGCCAGAGGAGCATTCTGGATGCTCCTTTTCATATTCCGAGCTGCTTTTTCAGTTTTCCTCTGCAGAACTTAATTTGAAAAATCAGAATACATATTGGGCCATGTGATGGGATGATGAGCTGCTTGTGCGTAAAGCTTAGTCCCTCAGAGTTTGGCCTGGTTATCAAAGCTCTGTCTATAGCGGAGCCCCTTAAACATGACTCCCTCAATCGCTGGCAGAATCCGACAGTGGGCATTTGCGGAAACGCTTCCAACATAGAAGCTCCTTAACGGAAACGCGTCTTCTGGATTCTCGGCGCGACAGTTTCCGGCGAGGGCTGGGTGTCCCTATAGGAGGTCCTGAAACTTCCCCACTGTTTTCGCTGGAAGTCTCTCTGAGCCATCCCTCTGATTCACTTTCCCTTGGAGCTCCTTCTCTCCCCCTGCTGGTTCCCTCCTCTGCTGCCGAGTCTCTCCTAACCTCCGTGAGCCCTTCCACCGCCTGCCCTTCCGATGGCAGTTCCCTGACAGGCCATCACAGTAAAATAAAAAATAAAAATGAGGAGCGACCTTTTTATTAAACCAGCAGAAATCCTGAAAGCAAGCTCGTTGTATTTTTTAATACCCATGTCCTGAACTGAACCTTGTTCAACCATTTTTGAAGGCCAGGCAGATAAAATGTACTTACAACGTGTGCTGATTTTAACTCAGTCTTTTTCAGAAATTTTAAATAGTTTATTAGCTATGTCTGCTAATTGGGTTTCCAGAGTGTTAATTTGTATCTGTTTCCTCCCCCCCCCAATATTTTCAGTCTACTCTTGGATACGTCGCTCTGCTCATAAGTACTTTCCATGTGTTAATTTATGGGTGGAAAAGAGCCTTTGAGGAACAATACTACAGATTTTACACACCACCAAATTTTGTTCTTGCACTTGTCTTGCCATGCACAGTAATTCTGGGTAAGGTATTCTTGCTCCTGCCGTGCATAAGCAGGAAATTGAGGCGGATAAGAAGAGGATGGGAAAGAAGACAATTTATGGAAGATGGAAGTGGAACTGGTTCACATCCCTCACCAGAAAGGGTTACTATAATGTGAGTCCACAATGACGCTATCGCCTTTGTCAGCATTGTCCTTTCAAAGTGATATAGTTCATAGAAGCTTTACTGTAGACTGAAACCTGTGGGAAACAAGTGATGATATGCTGTAAACTATTAGGAAGTGGGCAGTGTTGGTCAGTGCAGACATAACATTTTTAATGTGGCGTAAATGTCTTTGAGCACATCCCTGCATTCTGAAGATTTGCTGTCTGGGCAGAGAAAATGCGTTCTCAAACCTCTTCTGCCACACTTGGGTTTATTAAGCATATTGACCAGACGATAAATACCATTGAACTCCATGGGGTTTATATCTGAGTGAAGATTCTTAGCATTGCACCATTCATAATGTTACAGCTGTCTTCCCTTAGGCTGCCAGATTCAGCGCTGGAGATCAGTCATTTTCCTTTAAATCTATTAATGTTACAAAAGTCCTATCCTTTCCTTCCCTGGCCCAGCTATCTACATCCTTTCCTGCTTGCTATATGCCATGCCTGGAACCTTGATCCATTATGGTAGGTTGGAGGTGTGGTGTAAGCACCTGCCCAAAGAATCACTGTTGAATTTGGCTCCCCTGAAACAAGATCCTGTTTCTACACACTGAGGAGCACCAAGCAGGTGGATCTTGCCAACCTTTTAATGCACATCCCATAATGCACAAGTTAGCATTGCTCTGGGGCATTGTGGAAGGCTTAAATGGTGGCCAAATGGAGGAAAGGCTGCAGGAGAGAGCTTTCTTCAACCTCACCCATACTTGCAAGCATTTGTTCCATTGTTTCCAGTTGGACTTGGACACCATTGGGAGCACTGCCATCGCAGCTAATCAGTTCACACTGACAGAGGAAGGGGCCCACGTTTCCCAGTACACTTTTCACCCAGAGCCAGCCATGACATGGTGAATGAGGGGACCAGAGAAGCTGCAGCTGCCCTGTTTCCTGCTGCACCATGATATTTTGAAGTACAGTATATGGTTGTTTTCCAGCTTTTGATAAGGCTGCCATAGTCTTTACCCTTTGTTTACATGATCAGTAGTGTTTTGAAATTGCAAGAAGATCAAACCTTACAAAGCTAGCTATTTATAACTGTGCTCAAATCCACGGTCTTAAAAGGCTGCTGGTTTCTGCTAGGTAGATTACTACCTAAGTTAGCACAAGCACTAGTGAACAATGAAATGAAAGTAAGGGGCATTAATAGACTAAACTAGACATGGCAGCGGACAGTGGTACCTCTGGATGCGAACGGGATCCGTTCCGGAGCCCCGTTCGCATCCTGAAGCGAACATAAAACGTGTGTGTGCGGGTCATGTTTCGCCGCTTCCGCGCATGACATCATTTTGAGCATTGCGCGAGCGGCGAAACCCAGAAGTAACACACTCCGTTACTTCCGGGTCGCCTCGGAGCGCAACCCGAAAATATTTAAGCTGAAGCGTATTCATCCCGAGGTATGGCTGTATTTATTTGGCTCAAAATTACAAATAATAGATATTTCACAGTCGCGCTTAACACACTCGCAGTAAGGGCGCTATGAAAGTGGGATTCCTGTTTTACATGCATAACGGCAGGCCGGAGGCTGCTAAAAATAGACGAAAATGGACAGTTTGTAAGCCTTCCATGCACTTAAGGTCTCTGTCTATGACTAACCAGTAGAGATGTGGGTGCAGAGCCACTGAATCACAGACTAGGACTCTGCAGCACCTTAAATAAGAAGGATGCAGACCCGTGAACACTGACAGTACTGCAAGTGCTTTCTCTATGCTCACAGTAGTCATTTGCCAGAGATAGAGAACATGGTGCCTTCCAGATGTTGTTGGAATCCACTTCCCATAACCCGCAGACAGGAGGGCCAGAGGTCAGGGGAGGTGCAAGGCACAGTCCAGCAACATTTGAAGGGCACCACGTTGGCCAGCTCCGTCATGTACAATGCCTTCTTGATTCCACCTATCTCTGGACTGAGGCCTTTGGAACAATAAGCTCAGAAAGATTTTAACGTGTTTAGCATAATTGGGGGGATAACTATTTTTTGTGTAACTATGGGGGGGGAGTCCATTGGTTATTCATAATTTGCTACAGACTATCTTTTTAAAATGCTTTACATCGCACAAAGGATATATTGTTTGTGTGTGAAAAACAAAATCATCTGCAATGAATGTGCTAAAATGAAATCTTCATAGTTTTAACACCTTGTTAATAATTATGATACCTTACACCTAAAGTTCCACTCTGAAACTTTAGTCCTAGGTTCCTAAAATTTTGGAATGACGCTTAGGTAGGAATTCATTGTAGTGCTATGGCAATTGTTCTGTCAGCACACACACAACCCAGAGCCATGGGGGCATGGGGTGAAAGGGGGGGGACCCTATTGCACTATCGATGTCCACCCACGAGAATTTTGTTTACTATTTTGCTAAACTGCAAGTAGCTTCACTAGTTTGTTTCTGCTATTACCATCTGAAGCCAGCATAAATGGTCAAATAAACATTCAAAACAAAAATTCCCATCACTTTTTAATTTTTTTCTACAGCCCCAAAGAATGCAAGGTAGATGGCTGTGTTTTTATGATACACTATTTGTGCAAATATTTGTGTTTAGTGAGAGTCTAGCTAGATTATAGTAAACGAAAGTATTGAGGGCTAAACTAATTATAGCACTGAACATGACACTGGAGAGTATTATAGGGCTCTTGTTTAATAGCAAACAGGGAGGGGTTTTTTAATGGAACACAGCACATGGAGGTTTAACCCTTTGCTTCCCAGCCACAATCCCACTTAAAATCTTGCCTCCCCACCCCATCTGTTAGCATTGGGGATAAAGACTTCCATTGACACCAGTTTTCATCAGGATTGATTTTCTACTTGCAATGTTTAAATCCAAAATAATTCATTGCAACCATTGTTACTTCACAGGTGGTACTAATTCCTTTGCCACTTTTATTCAAATATATAAAATAAATTGAAAATTAGAACTTGTTGCTTAGCATGGCGGGGCAGGAAGTGCCTAGCAACCTGATCTTTAAATGCTGTGCCAATATAAGATGTGCTACACCAAATTAAATGGGACCATCGACTAACAGTGGAACAGTTTAAGGCAAGGTTAGGGAACCTGTGGCCCTTCAAATGTCCCAACTCCCATAATCCCTCGCCATTGGCCATGCTTGCTAAGGCTGATGGGAGTTTCTGTTCAGCAGCATCAGAAGGGCAAAGGTTTCTTACCCTGACATAGACAATGATTCCGTGCTGCCCTGTTCCTGGCCAAGATGCACTTACAATAGCACCTGAGAAATACACCTATGGTAACCACAGACACCAGACTGCCATTTCCAGCTCAAGGGCAGACCTGGGGTTTGTTGGTTCCGTTGCTTGCACTTACTGAAGAACCGTCACCACAATGGAGCACTTTTATGGACCATGTAATTCGTCCCATTGAAATCAATGGATGTTCTAGTTTTTTGTCAAGGGCTGCACTCTCTCTGGGGTAACTTGTAGGGGCTATATGCCGTATGGGCAGGAACAGAGCCAAAACTGGGTTGACCAACTTTTTTTTCTAATACTCCTCTTGTAGAAGTATATACTAATGACTCATAGAGGGCTTTTGAAGTTCGGCCAAGGGCCACATGCATACATTCTTACATCAGTCACATCCACATGCTTCTTGCAAAGAAACCTGGAACTGTAGTTTGTTAAGGGTGCTGGGAACTGTAGTTCTGTGAGGGGTGAGCTCCAGTTCCCAGGATCCTCTGGGGAAAGCCATGTGTTGAATGTATGGTGTGGATGGAATCAGATGCTTATTCCCATATATGCAGGGGATTCTCATTCTCTGCTTGTGAGTGGTGCTCTTAGTATGTGCCATATTCTGTACGTGTGCATATACCCTTATGCATGAAGTATCCCCCTTAAACATGATAACACCACTGCAAGTTCAGAGTTCTGGATCCCAAATGGTATTTAGCATGTGGGTGTAAACTCTTCAATGGCAGCGTTATGTCATACTCAATTCGGGCCACAAAAATGTCTTAAGGGAAATGCTATCTTGAATTATTTTTCAAAAGGTTTTATATAATAGCATAGATATTATTTTATTTTAAAATTTATTTAAGATAGGTATATTAATAAAATTGTATTTTTGGATAAAATCAAAGAAGAGTACTATTAAAATATTTATGCTACATATAGGGTTTTGACACATTAAGTGATCTGACTATTCACGGAGCAATTTTCAACCCACTTGAATGCATGCAGGTCCTTTTCATGCAAATAAGCCTTACAAGCATGCATTTAAGATGCAGAATTGCACTCCATTTTATTAAATTCACTGTGGCTCAGATCCTGCAATCTACAGTAATTATAAAATAGTAATTATAAAATGCACACAACCACAATCCAATATTTTCAATGTTTATTAGCCCAAGCCAGCTTGTGCTGTATAAATGCTACTACTTACTGAAATACTCATCAGATCAAGCTTTTCTCCAGATATTCATATTTTGTTGTCTATGTGTGTACGTCTTGGCCATACACAGATCTTGGAAGACGTTGGTCCAATTCTGATGTTAACAATTTCATTCCAAATAAATAATTGTTTAATGCACTGTAAACAATAATTGTGTCTCCATGGTTTCTTCTTCTCCTTCCTTCTTTGCTTCTCTCATATGCCTCAACGAGAATTTCCAAAGCTTGTTAAACTATTTCACCACTACATCTGAACTAGGAAGCTACAGTTAAATCTCTGGCTGCAAACCAATATGCCTTCCTGGTTTGTAATCAGATATTAAACCACAGCTACCTGGTATGGGTGTAACAGGTAACTGGTTTAATAAACCCCATGTTTCCATTATGATGCACAAGAGAAAGGATGAGAAAACACATTCACATGTTACAGCACTCATTCTCAGTACAATAAACTATGGTTTATTGAATCAAGATAAATATTTCTAACTGGGCCATTGTATGAACACCTCTCCCAATGTTTTCAGTGGAGCCTGTGCCAATGTAAGAGGTTTTGGATTGGGGTATAAGCCATATAATACATTATTTCACAGCCTAAAAATGAATGGCTGATTGATATATTTTTGGTCTATATATATTTTTTGAGAGTTTCAAATATTTATCTTATTAGTTTCTTCTGAAAATTAATATAACTTAATTTATCTCATTACAATGCACTATAATGCTGTACCACTGCTTAATATAGTCCATGTGTGCTTTCAAAATATCATTTACATGCATTTAAAACATTTGAAATGACATTTGTAACATTTGTTTTCCATAATTGTAATAAACTTTTTTATTGTGCTTAAAATGTGGCAAATGATTTAATTTTTTAATTATTTAAGTGTTACTTGTTAACTGTAGCTGATAGATACAGATGAATGATATTTAAATTTGAATAATACTTAAATTAAATTTGAGGTTCTACTGAATTTTATTGTACGGTTATTGTCTACTTGGCTGTAACAATGTAGACCCAGAGATGGGTGCACATTTTGTGTTGTTGACATTCTTGTACAAACATGTAATGTGTTACACCAGAATAAATATTTCATTTGTGTTACATAGGTTTGTAGGAGTTCAGTGTGCAATTATCTATAAAAGCAGCTGTAATAGAGTTTATGAAAACAGAAGCAATTAGAATTGTGTCCATTTTTCTATCCTTATAGATGGGCCTTTAGTTTTCAGTCTGCTTTAACATGGCAAGCTGGTACATTCACACAGTACTTTGCACTAATTCTAATTGAACTTTTAAGAACAGGTTGAAAGTCTGCCAAAGGCTGTGATTTTTATATTTAATTTTGGAATTATATCTTAATTTTGGAAAACACAGACTATCCAAGGCAGGAGGGCAGCTCCCCCCCCCCAAACAAATAAATAAAATTATTTAACTAGCTAACTGCATTGTACTCAGTTCTGCCCCTCAACATAATGCTTGCCCCAAAAAAATAAATCCTGACTACGCCCATGGTCTAAGGCCATACAAAAAGTCCCTGACTGAGCAAATAGTTGAACCTGATCTCGTGCATTGATTTCACAAAGTCCTAAACAGAATGGGATATACTAATGGATACAGCAGCGCAAAGTATTCAGACACAAAATCAATGCACTTCTCTCAAAGTAACAGTGAAATTTCCCGATTTTACCAATACTGAAGTCTTGTTTCCCTCCCACCAAAGTTGGGAGATGTCAAGGCTTTGCCGGAGAGGCCTAATGCAAAACCTGCCTCTGAAGGCAGCTATCTTTTGGCGCCACCATTTGGTAGAAGTTTAATATGTCTCATCTATTACGTGATGCATGAGTCGGTCCATCAGGAGGACCGCGGAAGGGGGCTGCATTATTAAGGCCTATAGCCACTTCTGCCACCTTGGCTGGGATTCTGGGAGGTGACATGGTTGAATGTACATGTACTAGAGAAATCCCTCTTGCCTTAGCCAACCAAACTTAGGACAATTTCACATTCAACCCAGGACACGTGATGAGGGAGAAGGAATGTTCATACACATCAACCCCACTTCTTTGTCGTGTGATTCTATACAGTATTCTATATTCTCCTAGACATGGCTGGTCAAGGGCATTGTGCTAGCCCTGCGTTAGCCTCACATCCAGGGCTGGCCCAAGACACTTTGCTAATAATAATTCATCTAACTAGGTTTCCCCAGATTTTGCTACCCAAAGCAGAGCAGCAAACGGTACCTGCTGCTACCCACCCAAATCTCAAAGAAGCAGAGCACCCAAGACAGGTTATTTTGGCATCCCAGAAGTGACTTGTTGGTAGTAGAAAGACAATAATAATAATAGCCAGGGGCTGTCCCTTTTCCTGACACCCAAAATCAGCTGCCCTGAGGAAGCAGCTCCCTTTTAGGGGGCCTAAGAAACCTCAAAAAGAGCCTTAGGAAGGGAGAGACTGCAGATACCAACTGTAAAAATAAATAAATAAATGATGTTTTATTCTTTCCCGAACTGTTCATGGCGTGAACAGTTCTCAGAAAGCCTCAAGGGCAAAGGGCGCACGTCGTGCCGGGGTCGGGCAGGCAGCATTGCTGGTCAAAGCAGCGCCTCAGCTCTGCAAGTTCCGGCGCCATTTCTCCACACGAGAGAGAGACACGAGACACAGAGCTCGGCTTTATGAAGGATCTATGTGAGAATATGAGGGGGAAGGGAGCCTATGGGCGCAGGCCGAAGCCCTTTCCCGCGGGGATGAGGCGGCGGCGGCGGCGGCAGGCTTGAGCCAAGGGGCTGCCGGCGCCTCGGCCTCACTGCCTAACTTAGGAGCTCAACCTCCCTCCTCCTCCTCCTCCTCCTCCTCCCCTCAGGGCGCCCATAGCTCGCCGGCTTCTCCCGCTCCCATGGCAACCGCGCCCGGCTTGTGTTGTTGTCGTCGTCGTCGGCTCTGGCACCTTCTCCGTGGAAGCTGCGCCCGGCACCTGCCCCTGAGGCTGGAGCTCCGCAGAGCCCGGAGGGGCGTCGTGGGGCGCCATGTCTTCCACAGCCAGGCCCGAGGCTTCTCCGAGCCTCCAAGTCCCTTCCTTCGCCGAGATGGGGAGGTTGCCTTCCTCGTCCTCCAGGCAACTGCGCCCTTCGGAAAGCCTGTTCAGCGGCAGCCTCGGGCAGCAGGTGAGTGAAGGGAGAGCAACCGGGAGGCCGAAGCCCAGCAGCCGGCGCCGTCTTCCCCGCGAATGTCCCTCAGGGAAGCCGGGGGCTCCGCCGGTGAGCTCGGCCTCCTCCTGCCTCGGAAAGTCATGGATGGAGGGGATTCCGAGGCTCCTCCCCTCTCAGAACCCAGGACATTATTTATTTTTATTTTTTAATGGCTGCACCCTCGACGTTCATGCGCTTTAAAATCTAAAAGGGCGGGCTTACAGGCTGAAGGGACTACGTCAAGGGCTCTGCCCCTAGGGGCTTGCAATCTAGAATGCGACATCCCAGTGTGCAGGCGTGGCGGGGGGCGGAATCGAAGCCGGGGGAGATTACTGTATGCATATATTTTTATTTATTTGCTCAGTGAAGAAGGGTATCTCCTCCAAGCAGCCAGTTAGCTACCCTGATTTCGAGCCACGGATGGTAAAAAACGGCACTTTCAATTTGGGCTTGGAAGTTGGAACAGATCAGGAACCAATGCAATTGATAGAACACATTTTTATTTTAGGCATTTCCTCCCTCCCTATCCCCACTGGCTTTAACTTGTTCTTCTGGTCAGCCTTGTTTGCTCCACCCTCCACTTTCTCTTCTATATCACCCTTTAGTGCTTTTTCCTTCCCAGTACAGGTAGCTTCCCTTGCTCCTGCCAGGAGTGTCATAGAATTGTACACTTGGAAAGGAACTCCAGGGGCCATCTAGTCCAACCCCCTCATGCCTGAAACCGGGCTCTTGATTTGTTTTGGGGAGGAATGAGGCCAGTGTGAACTGTGAAGCATTTGGAAATTTGCACTATTAATATTTTGAGCAACCAGGCTTTTATGAATATCTATTAAATTGTCATTCATATGCCTGTTTGGATTAGTGTGAGCTTCATCAGCAGGAACATTCTTTAGAATGATGCAAATGACAAAGAGTGTTAATAAACAGTGATGTACCATTAAGACATTAAAATGTTCCCCCTCCCCCCATTATTAGGCTGTGAATCACCTTCAGGGATAGGAATTAAATGTTCCTAAGGCAAGGGGGCTGGCTAACAAAGGCCCCACTGCCATATATATCCTAGCACCAGGGTAAGGGGCTAGTAGGAATGGCATTAAATAAGATACTTGGCTGAGATGTATTTTCTGCACTTGTTTGTTGAAATATGTTATATTAAAATTGAAAATTTTCATTGAAAAATTCTGGGTGTCTGCTTAATTGTATATTTGACTTTTCAACCTATTAAAATTTGGCTCAGCTGCTATAAGCATTTTTCATAAGTAGGAAGGATTTAACTGATATTTATGCTGTTTTTAATTTCTACTCCAAAGCATTAGAGACTGGGATCGCTCAGTTAGTAGAGCATGAGACTCTTAATCTCAGGGTTGTGGGTTTGAGCCCCACATTGGGCAAAATATTCCTGCCCCACCCACCTACCATTGCAAATCCTATTTAGTCCGCAGACTTCTGACATTTTCACCAACACATTTATTGTAATGTTCTTTGTTTAATGATGAGTAGGTCAAAGAATTTGAACAACAATAAACAAGAGCCAGTATGGTGTAGTGGTTAAGAGCGGTAGTCTCGTAATCTGGGGAACTGGGTTCGCGTCTCCGCTCCTCCACATGCAGCTGCTGGGTGACCTTGGGCTAGTCACACTTCTTTGAAGTCTCTCAGCCCCACTCACCTCACAGAGTGTTTGTTGTGGGGGAGGAAGAGAAAGGAGAAGGTTAGCCGCTTTGAGACTCCTTAAAGGGAGTGAAAGGTGGGATATCAAATCCAAACTCTTCTTCTTCTTCTATTTAGAACTATGTACCACTGGAGGTACATAGATACTTTCTAGCCCTGCCTCCTGCTTAGGCCTCACCTCCTAAACTAGATATTGGAAGGACCCTTAAAGGTATTTATCCATACATTTAGAAAGCCAGAGATGCTGCCTAAGGATGCTGAATTTTGCACCCAGTGCTAATTCATTGATTACATTGTACAGGGTGATTCATAATGAAGTATACAGTTTCAACGCACTATAAAAAAGAAGAATGTAATATATCTTATGTTACCTGTAACAGAATTGTAGGGGATGTTCTATGTGTGCACCCTTTGTCACACGACACATTAAATTAAATACACATCAAACCGGTAATCCATTTCTGCCCAAATGTGACTCACCCTATGGGTTGATTTTCCCGGGCTTCGTTGAATGGCGGTGCAAACACTATCAATGACTTCTTCCAATACACACAGTTGTCCAGGACTTTTAAGTTTGCACAAGCAGCCTGTAGTTTCAATTTTTTAATGCAAATCGTAGATACATTTTCTGCTTGGAGGTTTTTTTCCGAATCATGATTGAAAATGCCGTCGCACAACAGTTACAGATTCCGTTTTGCTCAATTCAAGAACACAAAATGCCTTCTCCACTGCAGATGCAGCCATTTTGCCTGACTAGTCATGTGACATGCACACTATCGCCTACGTCACTTCCCTCAGCAGTGAAACACAAACTTTATGAGTACTTCTACTTCATGGTTCATAGTTGTGGTCCTGTTACTGTCTTACAGCATCTGGAAACTGTATATTTCATTATGAATCACCCTGTGTTTGTACAGAATTGTGAAATATATAAAACCATAGCTGGAAGTGAAAGAACAACAAGGAGGTGAGAAGATTGAAAATGGAATGAGACATGTGCTATATGCTTAGCAACTATTAATCATTTAAATATTGATTAAATGAATCTTTTTAGGATGACAACTTGAAATCTATGGATCTTAATCATGTTGTCAAACTGCTTGAAGAAACAGAATTAGTAAGTATGACCAAAGCATTAAATAAATTCTACATTTGAAATAAGTTTACTTGGATTCCCATTTGTTTCAAAATAACTTGAAAGTGCTTAACTTTGGCTGGACTATTCTCTTCCCGTTAACTGTGCTTAAAATTGTATAGACCTTGATCCATGCCTTCATTATTTATTTTAAGTTAACTGCATAGTCTCTAGGTGACATATAATAAGGTTCCTAAAAAACCAGTTAATATGAAATCTAAGTAACTTACTTAAAATGCCTGCTGGAATCAAAAGGTGCAAGTTTTGGATGTTTAACAGAATGGGGTCCTGTATTATTTCACAGAATTGGGCCAACTGAACACATGACTCCTGGGGGTTCTGTGCTGTGTAGCGTAGAATGTTTGTGCAAAACACTGTTCATACTCATTTACTGCTCTTTCCCATCCTGTTTTCTAAGAGTAATTTGGAAGATCAGCTTGAAGCACTGAAGAAGGTTGCAAAACGCTATGAATATGGGCTTGTATCTTTTTTGCTGCTTTGTTGGAAGAAAAAAGGAAGACAAAAGAATGAAGAGGAAAACACAAAATAATTTTTGTTCCAGTTAAGTTAATTTATAGATTGCTTCATGTCAGATAGATGAGCACTTAATTTTATTGCTCTAATAGAAGATTGCATCTCTGTTGCGTACTTTGTGCAGCAAGTGCAAATAAGTCAGGAATAACTGCAGCAGTTTCTTTTTTAATATAATCTATACAGTGGTACCTCTGGTTATGAACTTAATTCATTCCAGAGGTCCGTTCTTAACCTAAAACCATTCTTAACCTGAGGTACCACTTTAGCTAATGAGGCCTTCCACTGCCACCGCACAATTTCTGTTCTCACCCGAGGTACTACTTCTGGGTTAGTGGAGTCCGTAACCCGAAGTGTTTGTAACCTGAGGTGTTTGTAACCCAAGGTACCACTGTATTCCATTTGTTTTTGTTTATGAAATGTTATTACATGCCATGTATCTTGGAAGATAGAATAAGTTAAAATCTAGATCAATAATTACTTGCTACAATTTATCACAAAATAATACATAAACAGGCCACTTATATTGATATAAAGAATGTCGGTATAAGTAGGCTGCTATACCTGAATGTGGGATAATATGAATTATGATGTGGATGCAGTGGGCTAGTGCCAAATATGCTGGAATTACTAAATAGGAGAAGATTGGCAAGCAATAGTTAATAATGATTTTTTCGCTCTTTCAAGCTAAGCCATTTTGTCACATGATCTGAGAAGGACACTTTACACAGAACACTGGAATGGATACTTTGCAGTGTTGCAAAGAATGCAACTATCAGATCCCGCCGTTCTGTGCAAAAGATCATACACTGCTTCATTAATGCCCCTAAAGTCTTAGTTACAGATAGGTAGCCGTGTTGGTCTGCCATAGTCAAAACAAAATAAAAAAATTCCTTCCAGTAGCACCTTAAAGACCAACTAAGTTAGTTCTTGGTATGAGCTTTCGTGTGCATGCACACTTCTTCAGATACCTGATGGACTTCCATTTCATGCGGCTCAATGTGGTGCCTTCCATAGTTCCAGTTACAGATAGGTAGCCGTGTTGGTCTGCCATAGTCAAAACAAAATAAAAAAATTCCTTCCAGTAGCACCTTAAAGACTGAAGAAGACAGATACTGAAGAAGTGTGCATGCACACGAAAGCTCATACCAAGAACTAACTTAGTTGGTCTTTAAGGTGCTACTGGAAGGAATTTTTTTATTTTGTTTTGCCTAAAGTCTTGTTGCTCTAAACCTTTTTTGGGGTCACTTGTACAGTTGACATAATGAATAATTTACAGATAGATCTGTGTAGTCAATGTTTATTGAAGAAGATAATCTCATTTTCATGCTTCCATAATGTGCGCTATTCAAAGCAAATAAAAAACGTACTTTTGTTACCTGAAATAAATACCTTTCAGATCATAAAAGTTAGGTATCTAACTTTACATTCCTGTGATTTCTCTGAGATTTGTAACCCAGAGCCCCACTTGAGTCTAGTCTCCTCATAGCAACGGGAAACCCTGTCGCAGACACAGACTGCACATGTGTATTTAGTTTGGGTGTAAATAATTTTTTTAGGATGGGGTGCCTCATCAGTTAATCTAATTAAGTTTCTAGACACAGTTTATTCATTTAGAAAGCTGCTCTTGGAACTGTGGAAAATTTAGCTCTGCAGGACTTATGTATCCTCTTCACTGTTAGAAATCTGACATACTGCCTCCTTAAACTTGTGTCTAATTTTACAGCTGACATTTGAAGGCTTACTTATTCATTTTATGATTTAAAGAGGTTATTATACATAATTTTCCAATTTTCCTTGATTCCTGATCATTACAAGGTTCTTAATGATTTAACACAAATATCTAAAATTTTAAATCTATGTGCTGACAGAATTCCACTCCACAATGTTTTCCTAGAACCAACATGTGAAATTCTTAAATTATATGGGTATGTATTTCATTCTTTATTTTAATACAGGTTTTTATTTACATGTTTCTACTGGCATTAAGAGGTGTTCATCTGTTCATTTGCCATCTCTGTTCTCTTTTATGTTCCAGTTTTTCCAAGTCTTGTTTCTATTGTCACACACATTCTGGGAAAGAAGCTACAATTGCAGCACTAGGAATTCGTTATATTTATACCTTAGATACAGGGAAACCAGTTTCTGACAGGTCTCCTATTGCCCACAGGTCATCTTATTGTACAGGGATCATTATCACCAGGAGATGGTACCATTAAGTGTGTTTTACTGTTGGGAAATAACCCTTGGTGATTTTAATATATGTAAGAGATGTAAACATCATGTGTTTTAAGAGCTATCCTGCATAGAACTAGAAACAAATTTGAGTCACAATAGCCTCAAGCTTCTAGGAACCTGGTTGGCCAGACACTTCAGGTTTAGTAACCTTACTTAACACATTTACAACTGGTTTGCACATAATGTTAAACCATGGTTTAGCATTAGCAAGCAGCATGCTGGGTGTATGCTACTCATTAGTACCCATTTTGCTCCTCTCCAGCTCCTGTCTTTACCCCACCAGGAGGAAACACACCAGAGACTGACTTAGTGTTATGTGCAAACCAGCACTCAAGATAGAAATATTATAAAGTTGGACCTTGAGGAGATTCACAAAGCCAGTGGCCTTTTATGAAGAGCTATTATTGAAGTCAAGGGACGCGGGTGGCGCTGTGGGTAAAACCTCAGTGCCTAGGACTTGCCGATCGCATGGTCAACGGTTCGAATCCCCGCGGCGGGGTGAGCTCCCGTCGTTCTGTCCCAGCTCCTGCCATCCTAGCAGTTCGAAAGCACCCCCAAGTGCAAGTAGATAAATAGGGACCGCTTTATAGCGGGAAGGTAACGGCGTTTCCGTGCGCTGCGCTGGTGCTGGCTCGCCAGAGCAGCTTCGTCACGCTGGCCATGTGACCCGGAAGTGTCTTTGGACGTCGCTGGCTCCCAGCCTCTTAAGCGAGATGAGCACGCAACCCCAGCTTCGGACACGACTGGCCCGTATGGGGTACCTTTACCTTTTATTATTGAAGTCAATTACAGTACAATCCTATGCATTTTTACTTAGAAGTAGATTCCATTATGTTAATAGGGCTTTCTTTGCAGCCTATATCACTTATGAACAACCCAACCCCACTTTAAACAATCAGACACATTGCTTTTTTCATTATTGTGAGTATTCTGGAGCATGACTGGATCATCTTTACAATAAAGATTATTATTGTGTGAATATTCTAGAACGTAAGCATAATACTTGGAATGGAAATAAGTGTAGCGTCAAGTACGATTAAATTCCTCTTTCATCATCCCTGAGCATGTGATTTATATTATACTAGATTATTTACTTAAATCATTTTTACCCTGCTCTTTAGCCAGAAATGCTCACAAAACAGCTGACATATAATCAGTAACAAACAAGACAGTCCCTGCCCACAGTTCTGCAAACTAAAATACATGGCATAAAAGGGGAAAGATAGGAATGGGAGAGGAACAAATAAACTCAGACACCAGTATTGAAGTTACAAAGTTATTATAATGACCAGCTTAAATAGAAAAAATTCATGAAGAGGAGGAGCCAAAAGGAGCTGGTCTCTCTGAAGAATGGAAGGCCCTTCTTCATATCTGTCCTACTGTTGTAGCCAGTGAGACCAGCTAACGGCTGCGGAGGGGAGGAGACGAATGCAGCCGGTCTGCTGTGGTGGGCCCTGCTACCTCCTGCTCCATTTCTGCAACCAGATATTAGTATAATGGCTTCCTCTTGCAGTTTATAGTTTAACTTTTGGATTTTTGTTTTATATCAGCTAGTAACACTTAAATATTTTCCTATAACTGCTATAAATATTAAAATAAGATCAGAATAACTATAAATGACAAGCTGATCCTGGGGGGAAACACATTTTGTTCACTTACTCTTCTTATGAAAATTGTTGGTGTACAGAACACATATCAATATCATGAAGAGGAATCACCTTTAGTTTTCCATGGTAATTCAATACTATTGTAATAACTGTCTTTGCAGGTTACCATTTTACAAAAAGAAGTTATCTGATGAAGTAAACTACACCAAAGAAGTTCAAGAATCAATTGCAAATTTGGGTAATTTTAGATTGTACACACACAGACACACCTTTTTAGACAGGTCTATGTGGGCCAGAAGTTACCTGATGCTCTGTAAGATTGCTTGTGCTATATAGGTTATTCCAAACCTAAGAACCATGAAGAATTTAAACAGCATAAGTTTCATCAGTTACATATTTCCACCATCCTGTAGTTGTAATCTTAAACTTACTTGGGAGTGGAATTTGCATCTGTTTAGGGTTGTTACCTATGTGTTTCCATCAAATTATGTTTGTTTATCTCCTTCAATACAGTCTGCTTAATCACATAAAGCATTGCCTTGGCTTGTAGGTCATGTGTCTCAGACTTCAATACATATCTTTTGTATAATATGAAAGATATTTTATCTGGTTTTCTTATATTATTCTCATGTATTTCACGCAAATTTATCTCTCTTTACTGCAGTGTGGGGTGCTGATTTTTGGTACATGAATTACTTAGTGTAGACTTTGGTGTAGGAGGGCTAGGAAAGTAGAGAAACGAAATAAAAAAACACGTTTTGAGCAAACCAGATAAACAAAACTATAAACATATACATATATTTTAAAGCCATTATTAAATATTATTAGTAACCAGTTTTTCTTGCTGGATTCTATAAAAGGGATGCTGTTTACCTCAAAATTGGCTTCCTTAGTTTTTAAAATTTAATTTAGCCATGAGGCAAAATCCCATGTTTTATCTATCTATTCTTTAATAGACTTTGTCATAAGTAATTTCAGTTTTCCTGCATATAACATTTTAGAGGTTGTTACTATTAATGAGACTAGTTCTTTGTGCTCCTGTCTCACTGAATCATCCATGTATTTCACTAAAAGCTGGGTCTAATGGGTTCTCATATCCTAAGACTCTTATTAATTGACTGTTGGTTGTTTTCCAGAACCTTGCATTCCCACTACACAATTATCACATTCTCTCCATTTCCCCAGGTTACTTAATGAGAGTGCCATGTTCTCGAGTAAGGATACAGATATGTAAGTGTGTAATTAGCTTTTACCACACTGAGCCACTAAAGAAAGAGTATGAAGGTATTCTTTTTATTTTTATATATTTGTATTAACTGCTTAATGATATGTACAGTGCAATCATATGAGTGCTTACTTATAAGTAAGTTCTATTCTATTGAATAGGGCTTCTACGTAAGGGTGCACAGAATTATAGCTTAACAGTGCTATCCTGAGTATAGGAAGCCAGCAAGCCTACACTGGCTTAAACTAAACTAGCATAAGTTACTTCTATTCCAAACTGTCTTCAGGAGTGGGACTACTGTCTGTTGGGCCTGGGAGAAGAAAAACAAGCTTGATAAAGAGTTTGACTTAACATCACCCTTTTCGCCAGTGTAAGTTCTTCTGAGTTGCGTGGTCACATGACTAAGTTGAATGAGGTTTGGAATAGGTATAAGTCTGTGCTTGGCCTGTTAGAACCCCAGAACGTCCGTGGAATCTCTGCCAACTTAAGTTTCAGCAGTTGAGCCAGCAGAGCCTTGGTTGATCCAAGATGATGGCATTATAGTGGCTGAGCCCAAAAAGTCTGAAAAACTCACTCATCATGGCAGATCTTGGCTTTGGATTGGTATGATAGTCATTTAATTTATCATAGGCCTAGATCAGACAGACAAAAGATGCTCTATCAGTGGAGGAGCGAGCAAAAGCATGGTGGAAGAGTTGCACCTAACTTGTTTTAAGGCACACAGGTTCTCCACAATGATGTCTATACATACATAGTGCTGAATCATATCATCCCTCTCCCCCCTTTTAAGGAAAACTGTGTTTCAAGCCACTATTCCTTCAGTAGCTTGTGTGGAATACCCTTGCACACATTATGAGTGTGATAAAGGGAGATGCATGTGAAAACATGATCGTCCTGGGCAAAGGTCTAAATTGGCCATATATGCTCTTAGCATATAGTATTGTTGCATATAGTAAATGTAAAATGTTTCTAGTATTAGGATTAAGTTTGTTACACCTCTATTCCATTGGCTAATTAAATGCAGCTCTTCTCTAAACTGATGTGTCTTTTCAAGGATGGATAGATTCACATTGTTTCATTTTGAATGTATCTATTTCCTGATCAAGGATGCATTCCAGCTGGATGCTGTGTTTGGTTGGTAGATTCATAGTATTTTCAAGCTTATTCATATGGTCTCAATGGGTGATACAGCTGAGATACAGGATT
Organism: Podarcis cretensis; assembly: GCF_951804945.1. Classification (NCBI taxonomy): domain Eukaryota; kingdom Metazoa; phylum Chordata; class Lepidosauria; order Squamata; family Lacertidae; genus Podarcis; species Podarcis cretensis. Next base: position 26,988,825 of record NC_137181.1, read on the forward strand.
GCATCTTCTGATTCTAGCACCTTCTTAGACTGGAAGCAACTTCAGTAGTTAGATACCCCCCACCCCAGGTTTGCTCTTATTCATTATGAGATTAGTGTACAGTATAGGCTTTATTAGGGACGCGGATGGCGCTGTGGGTTAAACCACAGAGCCTAGGACTTGCTGATCAGAACGTTAGCGGTTTGAATCCCCTCGATGGGGTGAGCTCCTGTTGCTTGGTCCCTGCTCCTGCCAACCTAGCAGTTTGAAAGCATGTCAAAGTGCAAGTAGATAAATAGGTACCACTCCAGCGGGAAGGTAAACGGCGTTTCCGTGCGCTGCTCTGGTTTGCCAGAAGCGGCTTAGTCATGCTGGCCACATGACCCGGAAGCTGTACACCGGCTCCCTTGGCCAATAAAGCGAGATGAGCGCCGCAACCCCAGAGTCGGCCACGACTGGACCTAATGGTCAGGGGTCCCTTTTCCTTTACCTATAGGCTTTATTGTGTTTGTATTAATTTTAGGTTTTACTTATGCAGAGACACTATTTCATTTTAACAATTTCCCAACCATGGTCAAGATAGTGGTAAATTACTGTTGTGTTTCCATGTTCCCTCCTATTCCAATAGCATTTCATTAAGTGGGGCATCAGTCACAGGATTCTGGCCAGATTTAGCATAATAATATGTTTGGAAAATTATTTAGTTATTAGGAGTAGTGCATTTCTGAATCTTTCCATAACAAAATATTATATGTCCGCATCATCCTTTGTTTGCTTTACATCAATAAGATTTGCATAAAATGATGGACTTCTTTAAGCTATTGTTTCTCCAGTTTACCAACCTGTAAGTGCAAACTATAAAAGGCAGATGGTGGAAGCAGGAGGTTTAGCAGAAACTTTAGTCCTGGCGCTGACATTAGTTGAAAATCAACTTCAAGAGAAATTATGGATAATTAAAACACTGCAACATCTTTCTATTTCTGGTTAGTGTAATTTATCTATTTAAAATATAATCTTTTCTTATTTTGCTTTTCTATTTCATAAAACATTAGCAATATGATGAACCTAAGTATTGATCCTTTTCCATTTCAGAGACAAATTGTAAACTTATGATGAAAGCTGAAGCACCAAGAAGATTATGTTCTCATCTTAATGATGCTGACCCTTCTGGACAGCTGCTATTCCGTTCCTCAGAAATCCTCTGGAATTTATTAGAAAAAACCTCTAAGGAAGAAATTATTGAACAGCTCAGTAATTTGGAATGTGTAAAGTTAAGTGCACTCACATAGCATATATCATGTCAGCTACTATTCTAATGACTAGTTCATAAATTGTAAAGTGTTGATGGTTTTTAGCTTGCATTTCACATATGCTTTAAAAAGAAAGAAGGAACATATTTTCACTAATACCTAGTATGGGTAATCTTCCAAAGTTATAATAAATAGGTGAGTGTTGTCGTCCCCATCAGCATAATAAAACGCCATGTGTACTGTAGACTTGTATGTGACTGTGCTGCAATTCATAGTCAACGTAGGGAATTTGCTGCTACAAAATATGATGATGGCCAGTGAATTTGGTGGCTGTAAGAATGGACTGGTTAAATTCATGTGTCTGTGGTTAATCGCAAAATGGGGGCTAGTATGCCTCTGAATATCAGCTGCTGGGGCTCAGTGCCTGAATAGGACTGTTCTTCCACATGCTCTTCCACTAGGCTTCCTAGAAACATCTAGCTGACCATTGTGAAACAGGTTGTTGGACTAGACTAGATAATTCTTCAGTATCATCAAGCAGGGTTTTTCTTTTCATAGAATTGTAGAGTTGGAAGGGACCCTGAGAGTCATCTAGTCCAACCTCCTGCAATGTAGGAATCTCAACTAAAGCATCCATGACAGATGGCTATCCAATCTCTGCTTAAAAACCTGCAATGAACATCTTTTGTACTCTTAATTTTTATCAACAGTCCCATCTTACTGCACACTGAGCAAAAATCTGATCCTCTATTTTGCAGTTAGTTTAAGAGTTTGGTAATGTAATACGTACTTCAAAATAATTTAAATATTAAGTGTAAATTAAAAGTGAAGGAAAAGAGTGTTTGGAATTTCAGATTTTGAAGATAAGTATATATTTGATTATATCCTATATATTTGATTAGAGATTAGAGTGCATAAATTAAAATACAAAATATCACCTTTTTATTAGTGCTCTGAAGGAAGCATTTACAAACTTGCTTATACATGGTTCCCGCCATTATGATCGCCAGCTAAGAAATGACATTTTGGTGATCGCCACCCTTGTGGCTCAGAACCCAGGAGCACCAATGATTGTATGTATACTATACACAATTTTGAGTTTTGTAGACCCATTTTTTGCTGGTATTTTGAAAGGCCTTTTAAAGGAAATGATTGTATTATTGTGGTCTGCTAGTGCGTTAGTGTCAGCATGTCAAATACAGAAACAAATCCCCTTCCTTGAAATGTACTGTGTTACTCGGTTGTCTTGCAAAAAGATGTTTCTTAGGATTTTGTAGTTGCCAGTGTCCTCTGGGGTGTTTCTTAACATGCCTTGTGGGTTGCTTAGTTATTTCAGGGCTCCTGGGGATATCTCTTTCTCTTCTTCAGTCTTTTGCTTTCTTTGTTAATTGGTCTCTGTCCATAAGGTTGTCTGTAGGAACATAGTCTCTGTTTCTTAAGAGTTCCACAGGTTCCAGGAAATGTAAGATATGTCTTGGGAGTGGAGCCATTTCTCACCTCCTAATCTCATAAGATTTTAAGTCCTGTCTTCTGACATAGGATCTTGGTACTTAACCATTTTCAACTGCCTTTCTATTACTTGGGCAATTCATAACAAGTCCAGTTATTTGTGAAAAGCTACGCTAAAGCCCCTACCGCAATTAGTATTTTCTAGTAAAGCTAAAAGTAGTCTATTTTTATTATTTGTGTGCCCTACTTACATGAACGTAGTAACGCTTACACTGTTCTCCCCCCCCCCACTGTAACGTGTGTATTTTTTAGGAAACAGGGTTTGCCAAGCTGTTAATATTATTTGCCACTTTTGTTGAAGGTAAGCAGTATAACTTTTTAGTAACTGATACTTCAGTTTATCAGTCAACAGTTAATTATTTTACCAAGAATATTTTTGTTTCATTCACAGTAAAAAGTCATAATCCTTTGGTAAAGAACCTCAGGCTGACTTACTGTTATGAAGATTTTGAGTTGAAAAAGTTACTGCTTAACATGCTTACTGTACTAGCAAAAGATTTATGTATTGTACAGGTAAGATATATGTGATTATTTAGTCATTAATCATTTTAATTATCTGTGTTTACACAGGTTTTTTCTACAATCCAGTGGTATATACATTTTATGAAATACATAAATATCATACACCAGCTTGTAGCTTGAAGCTTACTACTGTTTTCTCACTACAATAGAATTTTTATTTGAAATATGCTGTGAGTCTAGCCTATACTAAGAAGAATGTGCACAAGCAATTCTGAAAGTACTGTGGCAATATATAAATCAGACTTCCGAGTTCAGCCTATTTCAGAAACCGAGTGAAGGGTTTTCTGACTTAATTTTTAGATTGCTTTTTAAACGGAACACGTTCTTGCCAGGCACTTGCTATGACATAACAATAGGATGACCATTGGTTTTACCAGTGGCACCTCAGAACAGAAACATTAAATACAAGTTCTATAAAAAGTGGAACATTTGGCTTCACTTCTATAGATTTATATTTTACTTTTTCAGTGACATTTTTTATTATATCTCCTTCCATTGTTTAGCTGCTACAAGAGGGTAAAGTTATATTGGCCTTGTTTCATTATTTAAAACCAAATGAAAAGCCAGGAATGGTTGACATGTCTGCTGCCCAGTATGAAGAGTTACAGCTTCTTGCAATTGCAACCTTAGCCACAATGGCTCCCTTGTTGGTAGATGACTACATGATGTGCCAAGGAAACACTCGCCTTCTCATGTTTCTCGAATGGTGCATGGGCAATGGTGAGTAGGTGGGATAGAACTACTGTACTTAAATCATATCACTGATTATGCTTAATGCCTATACTTAGAGAAGCAAGAAGTTTAGAGAATCCATTTATTAATTTCACATCTGAAAGCATTGTAAATCCTCACTATTCTATAGGTGAGGAATTGTTTTCAGGATTGCCAAGGACATGGTGACCATGAAGCTCAGTACCAATTAGATGAGGAGTGGGGAAGCTTTTTGATTCCATGAGTCAGATCCATATTGGAATCAGCCTCATGGAACAAATTTGACAGGTGGGCACAGCTGCCCACCTGCAAATCATCTGATGTCACAATGCCATCAGGTGCAAGGTGCTCTGAGGTCTCAGATTTGTAACATCAAGGCATCTTGCAAAGTGTAGCTTTCTCAGTTATTACATAATGCTGGCCTTGTACATGGCATGATGCTTTATAGTCTGTGCAAGATATATTCAGGAGTCATGCTTGTGTCTTTTGGAAACAGTGCAAGATGTATTTGTTCAAGCTAGAATCTTATTATTATACTTAAGCAAAGCCTTTAAACATATTTTTATCTTATATTTTAATTTATTTTCAGTGTTGTGTCTACCACTGGTGCTGAATTACAGTCAACAACCATTTCATGCAGGGTTCCATTCCCAGCCTCCGCTCCACCCTCATGCTGCCTTTTTTGGGACTTTTTTGTCATTTCCAGGTTTTGCACTGTGGGCACATGCGAAATCATACATCTTTCAGATGCATGTTAATCGGTCGTTGCCTGTATTCAGTCACAGAAAACTGAAAATCAATAGCCTTGAACAAATAAATTACAGATTTGACTGTTGCATTGAACCTCAGTTGCATGAACACTGCAGCACTGGGCAGGCTTTAAAACAAGCACAGCTTTAGAATGTAATTTTCTTTGAATATTTCTCACTATTATCAAACACCAGAGGGAGACTTGACACGCCAGGGACCTTATCACAGTTGTAGGAACTGTAGCAAATCAGCTTACAAGTATATACTCAACATGGGTATGAAAGAAACAGGAAACAGTTTGGACTAGTATACTTAGATTCTTTATTATGTGAGGGGAAGTGCAGGCATTGCCTTATGCCCTCTGTCACTATGCAGCTGAATTGGGACTCATGTGTAGTACATTCCTTTCTCTCAGTACTGTATTTCTTTTCCCCGCACAATTAACACCAGGGAGCCATGATAATGTCTTTCAGTAAATCTATGATGATCAACCATGAAATGTCTTATGTTGCAGCCACTGGCTGGTTATGTATGTTATGATAACAAAGTACCATGTTAAAGTCTGCAATATTCTTCAAATCATATTTACACAAAAGACCTTGCCATAGCCTAAACACACTGTATTGCAAAAGAAGATGTTTTGTTTTCGTTTGTTTGCAGATCCTTTCTTTGCTCAAGGTAACAGCTTCCATGGTACTGGCGGTCGTGGCACCAAGCTTGCACAGATGCGCTACGCCTTGAAAGTACTGAATCCTGTTGTGTCCCTTTGTGATGATGCTGTGAATGTTGATCTTTGTGATCAGGGAGCAATTAATCAACTGTTAGGTGAGGTATATATTAAATAGTCTTGGCTACCTTTGCCTGAATTGATGAACTTCTCCAGCTTTCATTTCTACTCTCTTTTGAAACTTTACTTTTTAATCTCTAATAACCAATCTTCCTTACCCCCACCCTTTCTATACATTATGGAGAATTGCACTGCCCATAGGATTCACATATTGGCTCCATGTCCTGAATAGCAATGCAGATTCATAGCATGAAAATCCAAGCATGTTTTCTTGATCAGACATTTCAGCTGTGTTCTTTCTGTTTTCACTTTAAGAGCACAACCCTGCTGATTGAATTTACATGAAAGGAAAGATCAAATCAATATATTGGATTCAGTACACAGTAATACACTGGGATGCCAATTTAAAATATATATCAAGAACTATAGCTATCCAAAGAATTTGTGTGTGTAACAGGGCTTTTAACCTTTCTTTTCTAAATTATTTCCCTCATACACATTGTGGCAAATAATTTTTGAAATTCATGAAAAAATCAAAAGCAGTTTGTAATTCATTTTAGTAGTAGTGGGCTACTGTTTAAAAAACAACAACACACAAACAATACCATTACACACAAGCCCCTAACGGTACCTAAAGTAACTCTGCGTATTTTGGCCAAACTATGTGAAACATTTTTTCTGGAGGAGTAAATTTGATATTATACATTTATTTATTCTGCTAGGTATCTTAAAGAATACCACAAAGAATTATCCAGAAAGTGCCATTGTGGTAGAAATTCAGACTGATATTTTACTTCTCTTGTCAACTCTTTGTGAAAATAACCTTCATAGAAAGGTTAGTATTTTCTCATTGTTTTTAAAATCTTGGAATCTAATATCGGAATCTAATATTATCATGTATAAGCAAAAGAAGTTAAGTATTTATGGTTTCTGTCTATAGGTCATGTGCTCTTAGCTCCTACTTGTTTAAATCTTAAAATGTTAATTCTCACAAGTAGTTAACCTTCCCTAGCAGTTTGGAGTGGAAGGGACTTTGAAAACCAGTTGCTTGTATGATAACACTGGAAGACCCAAAGGCTTAGCCAACAGCATGGATACATCTTATTCCATTTGGCAATAATTAATCTTGCTGGAACGCTCTGTTCCCTAAGAGGGTAAAAAAAGTGATAAGCCTCTTCAGTCTTCCTTTCCTCTGTAGTGTCGGGATGCTTGCGTGAGGATTCTAAACTGGTGGAAGTAGGCTGCTTTTCATATAATAACAGATGGCTTGCCTCTGGGTCTCTCCATCACAGAAAACTACAGAGAATGAATGTACCATAATGGTTATAATAATTATTAAGTGTAGTGTAAATTATTATGAATGTGTACAGTTTTTCTAGATTAAAATGGCTTTGATATATATCAAACAGGAACTCTTTGGATGGGAAGGAGTTGATACACTTATTCCTTTTATGAAGATGGATTCAAAGAAATTCTATAGTGGATTGGGTCATAATCGTCTGCTTTTTACTGCTCTGGACTGCTTATGGTATGTTCAGCTATTTTTACTGTGACCTTCTGTAAAGAGGATTTTCAGCATCACAAATAAATGCACAGTGCTACAAGATTATGTCTCCTTTCTAACTGCACACTTTACATTCTCTGAATATCTTTGGTTTCTATGAGTTGAAGTGCTAATGAATTGGCAATGACTACTACATTTATATTCATTTTGTTAATTTATTGGATTATTTTTGATTATCAGTCAAGAGTATACTGAAAATGTAAAAAATATATATTCAAGTAAGTTGTATATAAAGGAAGAAATATACTTGAAAATAAAATCGCATAGTACCCCATTGAGGCTGCCTTCAAAATGTAGCAGTAAATTTCTGTGTACTTTTTCATCCATTACATTTGGGACTGAGGCCCAGTATTTGTACAGTGTGGCAACTGCTTTGGTCACCCTATATGATGACCTCTGTTGGGAGAGAGATGCATGAGTGTGACCCTGTTAATTCTCCCTAAGCTTTCAGCAGCTTTCGGTACCATCAACCATGGGACCACTTTTCCCCATATGAACTTATATGGACCCTGCATTCATCAACTGAGTCTTTCTGAGGGAGGTGTGGAAGGTGGCAACATGAGAATGGATCTTTTCAGTGGTGGCTGGATGCTCTCCCCAGAGAGATACACATGGCACCATCATTACCCATTTTTAAGTGCCAGACAAAGATGTTTCTGTTCGCCCTAACATTTGGGTCTTAAATGGGGTTATAGGGTATGATTAAACTATGCCCAAACCTGCATTTGGTGTTGATCTTTAATAGGGTGGGGTAGAAGTTGTCCTTTTTATATTACCACAATATGAACAATTTTGATCAAAGTTTTTTCATCTGTTTTGAAATTTGTATCATATATCCTTTTATAAATGAAAATCATTTGAGACATTCATTACATTCAAATTAATATAATAAAATAGAAGCATCCAAATTTGATATTTTCTCATTTTCAATGTGTTAGTGTAAATCCCATGTGTGTTCTGAGAGTAAGCAAAAGAGATTAAATGAACTGAAATTATTTTCATTTCAGGTGCTGTGTCATGGGCTGTACTATTTTAGAGGACTATTTTATTGAAAGAGAAGGCCTCTTCACTCTCCTGGATTTGCTTGTTGTGAGTACTATTTATTGGAAAACCACCTGTAGTAAAATATTAAATACACATTGTGTAATTGACTCTTGCTGAGGTGTCAGGTTTCAGCTGTATGTCCATTGTTGTGCTCCCTCTCAGACTATACTTGATGTGCGTCTGTGATGCTCAAGCAACCACAATCTACACTTCTTTACTAAAGACTCAAAATACACACACAATTTTTCCATGTGCCAAGTATTACTCTTTGCTCTGAAAATGTGTTATTCCCACAACAGAGGTGGTGCCTTGCAGTCAGTAGTTACAGATGGAAAATGGGTGCAGTTTTATTTACAAAGAAGCAAAGCGTGAAGAAAGTCTTCACTGTACATGCACAGCAACTAGGAGGTACTGCCTCAGGAAACAGACCTTCTTAGGGAATTGTTGGCATCTGTCATACTCTGCACCAAAATAATGCAAAATAATCCAAGAAATACATGCTCTGAAGTGAAGTAAATCAGTAAAACTTCAGATACTCATATTTTGCACAAGCGTTTTCAATTTGCGTACTTTATTCTGAAACATTTACCGTATTTTTCACCCTATAGGGCGCACCGGCCCATAGGACGCACCTAGTTTTCAGGGGGGAAATCAAGGAAAAAATATGATACACCCCCCCCCCCGCAGCTCTGGGAGCAGCGGACAGGCTGCACACAGCCTGTGCGCTACTCTAAGACCTTCTTCCTGCTTTTGCGGGAGGTGGCAGAATTCCCCCAGCTCCCGCAAAAGCCCACAGGAGCCACGCACGACTCCTACGGACTTTTCGACCAGGAGGGAGAAGGGACTGAAACAGCCAGTCAGTCCCTTCTCCCTCCTCGGGGAAAAGCCCCCAAGAGCGGCACGCTCTTTAAAGGCTGCGCGGCTCCTGCGGGCTTTTCTACGAGGTGGGGGAATTCCCCCACCTCGTAGAAAAGCCAGCAGAAGCCGCGCAGCTCCTTTAAAGAGCGTGCGGCTTTTGCCTGTTTTTGCGGGAGGTGGGGGAATTCCCCCATCTCCCGCAAAAGCCCACAGGAGGGAGAAGGGACGGACTCGGCCAGTCCCTTCTCCCTCCTTGCAGAAAAGCCCGCAGAAGCTGCGCACCCTTTAAAGAGTGCGTGGCTCCTTCGGGCTTTGCGACCCAGCTTGTGGGGCTGGCGATGAGGGGAAGCGCTGCTTTCCCCCACCGCCAGCCTCAAAGCCGGGTCGGAGAGTAGCGGGAAGGCGTCGCGCGCCTTCCCGCTGCCCCCTGATCCTCTGGGGCTGGCGATGGGGGGAAGCGCTGCTTTCCCCCACCGCCAGCCTCAAAGAGCAGACTCTTCTGGCTTCAGCGAAAGCAACGCAAAGCCTCCGGAGCGCAGGCTTCCTAGGCTTCACGTTGCTATCGCTGAAGCCAAGGAGCCTGCATTCGCCCCATAGGACGCACACACATTTCCCGTTCATTTTTGGAGGGCAAAAAATGCGTCATATAGGGCGAAAAATACGGTACTTAGGTTTTGAAAACATGGTTTTTGGGGGAAAGGAGTGTGTTGGAATTAGGTAAAAGAGATACAAATCAAGGGTACTGTCATCTGTAAAGTATGTACAATGTAGTGGGCACTGTACTTAGATAAAAAAGAAGGACCTGCCTATAGGCTCACACTCTAAAATGCAGGAATACACAGGTGGAACGTGGAGGCCTTAAAGTAGAACAAGTATGAACACAATGTGGAGTACAAATGCAGAGTGTTTGAACAGACCTTTTGTAGTGATTGCATTTTCAAACATATTTCTAAAATGAGAAAAGCAGAAACTTGCATTTCACTTATTTAAACTGGGGACAAAAATTTTCAGGATTTAAAATTCTGCACCTGATAATCAGATCCCATTCAAAATATCACATCCCCAGAACTGGAGAAGACAAAGAGCCTAATAATTTCATACAACTTTTAGCAAGTATTGCTCAGACATTTTTCTGTCCATCCTAATACATTGTACACTTCAGCAAAGTCTGCCCTCTAAAATATTTGCTTCATGCATCTACAAGTTTTATAATGGAAAAATAGGTAGTTAGTGTTAACAACTGAGCCCCAGTTCAAAGCTCTGTGGATCTCCTGTACATATGTAACTAAGAGATGCCTGATTCCTTTCACAACCCAGCTTTGCATGAATTCCTATTCATTCAAAGTATTCACTGACATTGAGGTGTGTGGGAGAAATCCATCTATACATTTGAATGCCTGTGTATTCATTGGGCCACTAGATCAGGGTTTTAATGCTCAAAGTTTTTTATATATATAATAATTGTGAAGGCAAATTTTTTAGGGATTAGATTTGAAATTCTGTCCTTGTTTTTCTTCTGCAAAGTTAAATCAAAAGAATGTTTGCAATCTAATACTTGGGATATTAGTTGAATTTTGTGACAACCCTAAAACTGCTTCTCATATCAATACCTGGCGAGGGAAAAAAGACCAAACAGCAGCCAATTTATTAATAAAGTTATGGAGAGAAGAAGAGATTCAGATGGGAGTGAAACATGACGAAGTTGGGAGAATTGTTGGTAAGTATTAGATTGCCGAGTATTTTATATCATATTAGTTGTAAATTTAAGAGAATTACTGAAGTTTTAAGAAGAGCTGAATTTTTCTAAGCGTGATTATATACAGGAACATGGAGAGCGGGATAAGGGGAGTGCAGCTGTGCCAAACTCAGAGCTGGCAGGGTTTCCAGACTCTGAGCTTTCATTAGAAAAAATAAATAAACCTCTAGTCTTCGTGGAACAAAAACTACGAAGCAAAATGGGCAGGCACTAATTTCCACAGTTACTTGTGGAATTAGTGGCCACAGAACACGCCGCCCAGTAGCTGGGGCACCAAGCAGCACCGCAATTTTTGCGCGCACACCCAGCCTGCATCCCCAGCAGGGGCCAGTTTTGCCAACCCCTAGGTACGTCTCTGTGTTTGAGTCTTTCTTGGTGTATGTGTCATTCCATTATTTTTTCTAGATTGGGACAATGAAGAAAGTATTTTTTTCATTATGATGAAGGGGCTTTCTGGTTCATTCTGAAGTTGGGCTTCTTTTTGTTTTTACTTTCCCTGGTAGAGAAGGGGCTTGTTGCCCAGAGAAAATAATTTTGAAATTCAGGACTTAGCATAGCTATGATAAGACAGAAGCATGTTTACTCAGAAGGGAAAAAAAGCAGCAAAGAAATGAGTTGATTTGTATCTTATGTAGAATTTACTGCAAAAAACCACCCATTGTTTAAAAAATTTGCAAATGCAAATATAAATAAAATTGGTACATCTGCATTACAAGGGGAAGGGGTATTGTTGTTGAGAAAGCATGGGTAACATCAGTCCTGCAAATATCGCTATGCTATGCTATGCTAATGCTGCTGAGTGGTGGTGTGAGACACAATAGTGCATGGCAACCCTGCAGTGTAGTCCAGTGTTGTTATCCAGTCGGGGGGGGCATTACAACATTGCAGTGTAGCAGCAACATAGAGGAATGGGTGATTAATTGCTTTCTCCTCTCTTTTGTGGTTGGGTGCTACTTCTAGTATAAACACTTAAACGGGTATACTTATGTCAAGATGCACATCCTATTTTCTCAAAAGGACAGGTGTTTGGCCTGTGCTAATTGCTGTAGATATTATGAGGTCGAAGTAAATAAATACAGTGGTCAAACAGTAGGAGAAACAGAGCCCCAGTTCAGTCATGACTCGAAATACTTTATTCTGTTACTAGTTTTACCACTAGATGGCATTTGTCCCTTCAGCTGCAAAGAGCATCTATTATTAGTTTGATTGACTGACTGACTGACTGATTGATTGATTGATTGATTGAGGTAGCTTTGCTTGGTAAATCTGTTTCACTCAATACCACTCTTTATGCATCTTATTTAAAAACTACATTCATTGTCCCTAAACATAATCAGTTTATTAGAAAATAACATTTGGTATAAGTAAAAGTGAAACAATGTAATAAAGTCAGTACAGAGTATAGTAAACATTGTTTCCTAACCAGTGTTTTGTTCTCATTCTCCAACCAAATTAATGATGCTAGATTTGAAGCCCAGTATTCATCTCAGAAAGCCTTCAATATAATTCATAAATTAAAACAAACACCATTGCCAAGTTTTGACTCATAGAAATATACATAAACACCCTCGTCATAATAGGGATGGAGTAGTCTGAAAACCAGTTATTACATACAATTGTTGCTTTTGGGCTGATGTGGAGAGTTGTAAGGATTTCTTCAATAAATTTTGTATTTTTAAAAATTCTTGGCTCAGTCAAGTCAAGCAGACCAGGAGGTAATAATGCTGAGGAATAGAGGCTCTTATATATGAAATATTTTGTTGTTTGTCTGTGGTATTTATATATCACTTAAGCATTCACATTTCTAAACAGCATACATAAAAATAAACTATACAGAGGATAAAATAATAAAAATTCACCATAAAACTGAACATAAACTCAAACAGTAGCCTAAAATGTATATTGGAATAAGAAAGACATTGTCATGCACCTGAAGTTTGATATTGTTGTACGCTACCCCTGTATCTGAGCTGTGAGAGACTTCAGGGGTTTCCAGCACTTACCCAGGGTTTGGTTTCCTTGGAATGAAGGTCAGTGGAGACTGTTATATATATATACTCATTTAAAAAATTGAATGTCTCTATACATTTTAATAGATGATACCTAAATGACATATAACAGAGTACCGTATTTTTTCATGTTTAACATGCCCCCATGTATAAAACTCCCCCTATTAAGAAAATAGGGGGAGATTGCCAGGAGTTGTTGAGCTTCTTTTGTGGGGGGATTGCAAAAAATCACTCACCTGCCGCACTGACGATGGCAATCACACACGCCAACAGCAGCTGCCAATTGGGCAGCAACAGCCAATCAACAACAGCCCTTGCCATCAGCCACCAATCAACAGCAGCCCTTGCCACAGCCACCAATCACCTGCCCAATTGCCACAGAAAATCTGCTCATGGCAGCAACCAATCCCCCATCCCACCTCTGCACTATCCGTGTATAAGACGACCCTGTTGGGCAGTCGCCGGGAGGCTGGACATGCCTCCAGGCAAACAACATAAACATGCCAGCCTGTCTCTCCCTTCTGCGTGCCGCTTGGGAGATCCATCAATCTTCTTCCCCTACGTGATTCATGTCTTGGGATGTGAGCACACATTGACTTAGCAGAGTCAACAACAGCAGAGCTAGGCTTGAGGTGTGAGTACTAAGCTACTTTATTATATACAAATCAGGACAAAGAGCGGGGGTATGAAATGTCAACAGACACCCCCCCCCCATTTATCACATTATTTCGTAAGAAAAAATCTCATCTTATACACGGGAAAATACGGTACACTCTTTCAGTGAAAGTATTATAATTACTGAATATCTGATGATGAGTGGAACCTAACACTGAAATTTTCCCTCTGCAGATACAAAGAAGCCATTGGCTGGCAAGTTCCAAAGAAAGCAAGAAGTTACTCCAATGCCTGCCAGTTGTCCCACTATTGCTGTTATGGATGTTGCTGAAAACATGCGAGCAAAGATTTATTGTGTAATATGTAAATTAGGTAAAGGCCATCAACTTATTTCCTGCATTTTACATATACTTTAATTTCTAAGAAGGTGGATATAAAACAGTAAAATAATTTATGTTATTTAACCAAAGACAGCGTGCATAAACAGAAGAATGAATAATCAGAATTACACACAAGTTTGGCAAGTTCATCTGCGTCTGCAACTGCAGAACTAGGAAAAGAAAAATCCTGTATCTCCTTGTCAACCAGCTATTATGGCTATCTAAGCCAGGAGCTTCCAATATTCTTGGCAGGATCACATAGTTTTGCTAATGTGTCCACTTTGAAATTGCCTTGTGACAGTGTAAATGTCAATACAGAAATAAGATTTCTCTAAAAGTAATTATTAATGCTTTACTTTAGGCTTTGAAAATTTGCCTGGCCTCTCTGCCAAGGATTTTGTTACACTTGCTATCATACGTAGATATCTTGACTTCAAGGTAAGCATTGTTTAATATGTGATTTGTTATTTATGGTTTCGTTTGTTAGAGCTAGTATAATTAAGAATCTGAAGCACTACATATGTACTCCTTTGCAGTCACAATACAAGACACATTGTTAGAATTTAAAATGCCAGACTTTTGCCTGTGATTACACTTGGCTTCCTCTTTAAACTTAATGAATAAAAATAGATACTTGAACAGAGAATCAAAAGTGGCTCTTTCTGGGTCTTTACCCGAAAAGAGCTAGCTGTCCTTGGTATTGATAGCTTTCTAAAAGTGCCACTTTTGTTAATAAAGGTAGGTGAAATCTGGAGTGAGATATATGCAGAACTTAAAAAAGAAAACATCAAACCCGTTACTCCTGACCATGAAGCACTGCAGGTCATTACGGAAGCATTTGAAAACGTTGGAAAGATGGTTATCTCTCTCCAGACTGAAATGCTGGAAAGCCAACAATACCAGGAACTTCGAGAAGAAGAAAAAAGTTATGCCAAGGTAAACAAAGAAGCAGCATGTGAGAGGGAACCATTTTTTTAAAGAAATAAACTCCCTTTCTTATAACACGTATTTGTAAGAAGCGCTTTTTCTTTAAAAACTAAGAAGTTATTGTCTCTCCTACAGAGTCTATACTCGGAATACCATCTCCACTTTGGGGGAGGGGGCTAATTGCAGACTAACTGTAGGGTGTAGTGATATTGGTGCCTACAGTGCAACCAGAGCTCTGCTCTGAACTACTTCCATAACTGAACTGTGCCACTAAAGACACTTTTGAAGAATGAGAGGTTTTAATTTCCTCCTTAATCTCTTTCACGCTCTAGATTCAATCCCTCCATAAGCAAAAGGAAATGGTCAGTAAGTCCTGGGAAAGTTTCTTGGCCCGGACATCAAATTATGAGACTTTAAAGGTAAGGATATTGTGAATACTGCCTTTGGGATGATTTTAGCTCCAATTAATATTTATTTTAAGCTATTAAATAGATATTTATTGTGGATCCTTTTCCTTCTCCTCCTGCGATGAGGCTACATTTTAATATTTTAATGTTCCATTATTTTAATGTTGTATTTTATTTTTGTTTTTAAGTTGTAATCATTCTTCTTGTTTTTATTATTGTTTGTAAGCCGCTCTGAGCCCGGCCTTGGCTGGGGAGGGCGGGGTATAAATAAAAAATATTATTATTATTATTATTATCCTCTTTTCTATTTTGTATAATTTATATTTTCATGATATATAGATTAAACTTGAAAATTAAGAATAGGAAGGCTTGTACAAGCAGGAGATGTGCCAAACTGATGTCTTAAATATGTTCAAAGTAATTCTTTCAGTTTCTCTTTGGACAGTGTGAGGCTGTTCAGTCACTTGTAAGGAAGGGGCATTTATGTACAATGTACGGTACTTGTTTGTATACTTAGTTAATTGCTAGTTCTTCATATTACTTTTACTCAGGGTGGATTGCATCACCATACTTGGAAAGATACACAGTCTGAAACATCTCTATTTGTATAGTAAGCCTATTAATGTGTTAATGCTAAAAATTCAAAAGACAGTAAAAAGAGATATTTGACTTTGCCATGTCATTTATCCCTCACCCCCTTTTTGAAATTTTTATAGAAAGCGAAAAGGATTCAGGAAAAATCCATAGAAAATTCTAGAACAAAGGTAAAACCTTACAACGCAACATTCCATCCAACGGACATTAAAGGCCTAAATACAACTGTAAGTGAATCCTTACAAATCTTAAATATGAATTTCAAAAATATAAAATGTTACAAAAGTATTATCTAAGGTTGAAAATTCTAAGAATGCATAATGTTTGTTTGTTTTCTTTACAGCAGAGCAAGTATTCCACTATATTGTTATGAGTTGGGGGTAGGGAAGTAGGCTGTATGCAAGATACTTCTAACTCCTGGATCCAGAAAGTGTTAAAAATATAAGCCAGGCTATCTTGCTGTTTAATAATTTTTAGGAATTGTTCAAAAAACTCTGTGTGTGTTTGAAAACCACTTTGTGCTGCAGTAGCACAAGGGAAAGGATGAGCAAGACCTTTGGGTAATGCAGCTTTGGTACTGAGGCTTGCATCCTGGCTTAAACATGTTGAAAACCCATTATCTTGGGTATGCCAAGGACTGGGGACTGGGTAAGCTGCTTTGGGATGCAGAACTGTAACAGGGAGTGTGCACCAAGGAGAAGGAGGAAGGCTTGAAGAGATCCTGATGAACTGGAAGCTTGCTTGAAAGGAATAAGCGGTTACCGTACTAGTCTAAGGTTAAAAGTGTAATTGCGTTTTCTTAATTGGTTTTTTATTATGCGTGTTCTAATGTCTTTGCTAACTTGTCTGTTATTTTTCTGCAGGGAAGCTGTATTTTGTTGTTTGTTTGTACCTTTCAGGACAGATTCTTGTTCTTTGGCGGGTAGTGTTGTGTGCTTGGTGGGGAGGAAGTAGGCTATTAGAAATGTATATCCAAAGTTGAAAATTCTGAGAATGCAAAACATTTGATTTTTCATTGCAGCAGCAGCAAGTGTTTCACTATATTTTTATGAGTTTGGGGGCAGAGGGAAGAAATAGACTGTATGTGAGATCCTTATTAACCCCTAGATCCAGCAAGTGCTAAAATATAAGCCAGGCTCTCTTCCTGTGTTGAGGTGACAGCCTGAGTGATGGGCCTTTAAGGAAAACAAAAGAAAGGGACTCTGTGGGTGGGGGCCCTCCCTCGATTCATAGATAGTTATAAGGTCAAAACCTGAATTTAGAGTTGAATTGCACTGATGTGACCTAGAAGTAAAGCAGCAATCTGGAGAGGGGGTCAGAGAAATGTTTGAGAGCAGCATTCAATTTCTGTTGACTCCAAGGCTGTGGCTATGGGGGAAGCAAGGCACTTTGGGGGTGTTGATGCTGTGAACCCCTCCATCGTAGGCTCAGGTTGTATATATGTGTAAGTAAACCGTTTTTCATAAAGACACCACAGTCTCCGCTGTGCCTCATTCCCAAAGGAAACACAAACCCTGGGTAAGCAACTGGAACCCCTGAAATCTCGCACTACTCAGAGATTGGGGGTGGCGTGCAAGAATATTCATCCTTCATATTGAAACACTTTTTCAAACAAAACATCAGTTCACCACCATAGTTAATCTATGGCTGATGGAGAAGTGTAAGCTCTGTGGTATCAAGCAGGCTCTTCAATAATTTATGTGTTAGAGGAAAGAGCATCTAAGTAATTTTTATTTGTTAGAGATCAGCAGTAATAAGGGGTTAAGGAAGAAGTATGACAGGAAGCATAGATAGCAGAAATAAGATTTGAATTTATGATCAATCTCCTTCATTACACACACACACACACACACACACACACACACACTTTAAACCTAAGGCATTAACTTCTGGTGTATGTTTCAGAATGCATTCTTGAAAAACAAATCATAAAAGCATGAATGAGAAAAGTCAATTACAAGTCAACTAATAGTTTTTACATTTCCTTTCAAAATATGCTTTAAACGAAGAGAATTTTAGAATGTCTCCTTTCCAAGGAATTGTTGTAAAACAGAACTCTTGTTTCATTTTGTCAGAATACTGAGCAGTGTGTTTTGTTTTTCCAGGTTGCATCTGGTCGCTTAGTAACTGTTGAAAGTACACCTGCTGAATTGACTGGAGGGCCACTAGCTGATACAGATCTTGCAGTCAAAAAGCTCTCCATTCGTGGTGGAGCCTTAAAGAGGATCAAAACAGTTAAAGTTGTGGATCCATTCAAGAAAGATTCAGTATCTGTAAAATAAACCTTGTCTAGAGCTGCTCTAGGCAGCTCCCTGTTTTTTGTTGTTGTTAATTTATATACAAATTTTAATCACATATTTGTATCACACTGGTTAAGTGCAGTTATTTTTAGATATATATTGCTTTAGAAATAATGTGGAGATCATGATGCTAACAAATAAATTCAGTATGTTACAAATATAGATTACCGGTATGTCTAATCATTGCCGAGTTGATTTAATTTGCTTTTTGCTGTCCTTTTGCACTAACATAAATGCATATAGCCATGTGTGTTATCATGACATTTACACACACAAGGATTTGAAGCACAAGGGGAAGAGAACAGCCACTCAGGATATAAAGTGAATGTGCCATTAGCAATCACTGTCATAATCCAGTAATTGCTTCAAAATGAGGTGAATAGGAGAAATCCTTGAATACTGACGTATTATAGGCAAATACTTTAAGCCTTAAATAAACAGGCAGAGACTGATTCATACATTATGTGCATCTTAGTTCCCTGCCAGACACATACAGTATTTTGGAGTGAAAATCAACAAGAGTAATTTGGAGAAAGCGATGGCAAAAATCACCCAAAGCACTGCAAATAGCACCACGTTTTCAATAGGCTCCTCTCAATGCAACATTTCGGAGAAAAGGCCCATCTCCATGGTGGACTTGAACACGCTGCCAAATGTCTTTTGGGAAACAAAAGGGGAAAGAAGGGGAATAGGATGGAGTATCATCGAAGGAGGCCTGACTGGAACACTGAACATTCCACGCTGCAAGGTTTGTTACTGGTCCCACTTCTAATACATTGTTTTATAATGCAGAGTATTGCCACCAAGTGACTCCAAACGCTGCATGTGAAGAATATGCAGGAGCTTCCCTGTTCTTTTCCATGAGCAGGAGAAAGTTCAGCAGACACAAGAGACACACTAGAGATTGAGAAGACTGTATTGTGGCATATTAGGGAGATTATTACAAGTCTGAAGAATACTGAATTGAATAAGAGCACCATTTCAATAGTCTACACAGCATAGAAAAGATATTTTATGATAACCAACATATGTGACCAAATCCAGTGTTTAAGAGATTGCACACTATAAGAGATTGCACACTATGCTTGATTACATCAAGCATAATTTCATTGGGTTTACATTCCCGCCCCCCTTGTATGTCTTTAAAATGAAATTACCATTTATAAGATGCTGTATAAAATATGCTTGTTGCTGCAGCACCATGTTTTATTAGCATATAAAAATATATTTGGTTTTCATTGCATTCTGAACTTTTAAAAATGAGAGAAACCTTTCTCCCAAAAAAGGACACGTGTGCTAGTATTAAACACATAGATTTACCTGAGAGAGTACAGGAAATTATTCAAAATACATACAGCATTTGCACTGGAGAAAAGACCATGTTGACAATGATTGGAATGTGCTTATCAAATCAGAACACAGAAAAAGATTGCAAAAAAAAAAAAAAGTTCTCAGAAATATCTACAGTAAAATATGTGCTTTTTGAAAGCTTCATTCAGTGTGGAATCATCTGGGTGAGGTGTCTTCTGTAGATTTGCCTCTTTGCTCTACAGCTGAGGTTTGTGAAGCCTGCAGAGGAAGGAAAGAGCCAATTAGAAGTACAGATAGTCCTTGTTGCCATTTTTTCTTTCTTGTTTTTTCCTGGTTGTCATCTGTGAAATATGTGGTTCTATTTCTATGAAAATTGGAGAATTGCAGAGTAGGACATGGATGAGGTAGGCTGGTGTAACTCAGAGAGCCAGTGTTGTGTAATGGTTATAGTGTTTGACTATGACCTTGGGAGACTCGGGTTCATAGCCATGAAGCCCACTCGGTGACCATAAGCCAGTCACCATTTCTCAGCCTTACCTACCTCACAGGGTTGTGAAGATAAAACAGGGAGCGGAGAACCTTGAGCTCATTGGAGGAAAAGGTAGTATCTAAATGTAAAAAATAAATGGCATATTTAAATGCTTAGTAGTTGAAAGAAATGGGGGCAAAACACATACATGATGATTTCATGAGAGAGCAATCCAGTTCATGTTTACTCAGAAGTAAATCCTACTGTGTTCAATGGGGCATATTCCCAGGAAAGAATGCACAGCCTTACAGCACAATCCTACATGTGTCTATACTCAAAATTCATTCCCATTGAATTCAGTAGGACATATGTTTAGGAAATTTGGGATATGGGATTATAGCCTTAATCTAGAAATAGCAGCCTTTCAGTATTAACAGCACACCTTAAAGATGTAACACATTTATTTTGGTGTAATAATTCATGGATTACAGCCTGTGTCTTCAGTTGCATGGCAGGTATAACACTTCACACATCTGGTGTTTTATTAACAGGTAAGTATAACAAAATTACCTTCTGACGCTTTCTGTCCATATGTAAAAGTATTCTCTGTGGATGCTAATTGTCTCCTGCCCATTCCGTGAGAACTTGAGAGAATGCATTCTACATACATATCCCAGAAGTTCTGAGCTAAACTGTTGAAGATGTCATTATGCTTGGGTTTAGACGACCCTTTTAGGAACATCATGAATTCCCAGAGAGCAGTAACTGTGCTTGATACCCTGAGTTTCTTCACTTCCACCAGCCTACGAGAGGAGATTTCCCAACAATGATGATCAATCTCTCCCAGGCCGACAAAGGCTTCTTTTTGATACTCCAGGTTGCCAAAAACTAAATTCACCATCAAGAGACAACCCATTTGGAGATGCCACTTTCTGCTGCGTACAAATTCCATGCTGCACAGAGGTATCTGAAAACAATACAAACAATTATGACTTCACTTCACTACAGTCTTTGGCTTTACAACTTTGAAACATACTGTCATGAAAAAGGATGTTAGTTCTGACTTCGTCCAACTGACCTGTGGCTCCAACAGGAGCAAGAAGACAAGTATGTCCTGTCACATGTGAGGTGGGGCCAATAACTAGTTAAAATATGTTGCTATTGCAGATAAAAAGAAAAGGCCAGCATCAGTAGCCCCAGTCAGGGGCTCTTCCTTTGTGTGTTGAACAACTAGAGATCAAGGAGGTGGGCTACATTGAGTGTCATAGCCCACAATATCACACAGTCCTCTCCTACATTAAAAGCGTGTGCTCTGCCACTGAATTACAGCCTGAAGAGCTTTGTAAGGAGGAGACCTTCACATGACATCAACATGAATGTCGGAGAAGACACAATGTAAAGGCTCTGCACATTTGCTCCTGTGCTGTTCAACAGGGTAGCAACAAATGGCTAGTGCCTGACTAGAGAGAGACCTGTTGGAAATGTAATGTAAAAGTGCTGTCTAAAATGCATAAAATATTATTGGAATGGGAGACAAAGGATGAGCAAGTAAAATCTTCAATGATACAGTGGGCAATAGATATTGGTCATAATATAGACATGGAAGCATGGGAACGGTTGTGGAATATGGATATAGAATTTGCAGTATGTTATGGTCTAAGAGAAAATTAAATGGAAATGATATATCGATAGTATCTAACACTGAGTAAATTGGCAAAAATGTATATATCTAAATCAAGTAAGTGTTAGAAATGTAAAGAGAAATAAGGTTCTTTTTATCATATGTGGTGGTCTTGTAGTAAGGTTAAAGCTTACTGGGAAATGATATATAATGAAATGAAAATGATGTTTAAAATAACCTTGGGGGGGAGGAACCAGAAGGTTTTCTTTTGGGAATTATAGGGACAGAACTACCTAAACTGTATAGAAACTTATTTATGTAAGAATGTTACTTGCCCCAAAATGGAAAGAAGCAAAAGTCCCAGCAAAGGAAGAATGGATACAAAAACTTATGGAATATGCAGAAATGATGAAACTTACCGGAAGAATAAGAAATCAAAATAATAAACTTTTTAGACAAGAATAGAAATGGTTTATTGAATAATTACAGATAAATTGTAAACAGATAAGAACATTGGCAGGATTATTGTAATAACCTGCTGTTTTATGAGTATATATTTAAAGAAGATGAATAAATGAGCAAATTAAGTTAATTTGGATATGCAGAAGATATTAAAAATAAATTTAAGGAACCGCAGAAAGGCAGAAGGCAAAGAACTAAGCCAAGGTGTTCAGGTCATGGAGCACACTTATCAATAGCTCCTCACAGAACCACCTATGACCTGAGACATAAGCGCCGGCTTGCATCCGCGACTGAGGAGGCCGACAGCATGACGTTCTGCGTGTGACGTCGCTCTTGGATATTGAGGGGGCTCAGCCCCATCCTTAAAAACTTTTTTGGGAGGGCCAAAGTGCCTCCGTCCCCAGAAGCCAGCGCTGCTGGCCTGAGAGAAATGTTGGGGCAGCTCCTAATCCACCATCCCTGGAGCGGCTGAAGGCCTGTTTCCGCTGAGGGAAGGCAGAGGCAAAGGAGGCCAAGCCAGGGAGCATGTATACCATCAAGCTCCCTGTTGGCATGAGAGGACTCTGTCAGTCTTTGTTTAAAATAATACATTTGTTTTAGTGTTTGAATCACATTGTAAACTGCCTTGGCTGCCTGGGGGGGGGGGTATATAAACCCAAGAAAAAGTAAATAAATTAAATAAATAACTGGAAGAACCCACTGTCCACCTTCAAATACAGATAGCAAAGGAGACGTTGGAGGGCTGCTGCCTTTCAATAATGAGCAGCATGGACAAATTGTGCCGCTCGTTATAAAGCAACTTCCTATGTGACTGCCTCTTGGAAGTCGGTTGAACACATCTTTTTTTAGGATAAATTACTGGAACACTGTGTTATTTAAATACACTCTGCTGCAAAACAATTAAATTGCACTCGAACCACCCGGTTTTGTTCCGATCAACATCATGAGTAAGTGTGACTTCAGTTGTAGCCACAAGACCTCAGCCTGTGTTTTCAAAAGTCCCACTGTTTATATAGTGTCATAGATTTAGGGCTCCAGAGTCTGTTAGTGAATGGTATAAATTAATAAATGCTAGTATTTAGATAATATTTGGGGGCGTGAAGGGAAATACAAGCTGCAGAACTGTGCCAGGCAAGAAATTTCTGGGTTAGCTAAGTGCAGAACCATGAAGGAACAATGGCACCGAGCCATTAAGGTCCATTAGCAATGCAAAAGAACAGTCCCCCCCCCACTCTCTGAGGAGTGGACAGAGAGACAGGAGAACTGGCAGTTTGCCAAGGTGATGGGGGGGACATGATGTCATAGGAAAAAATTTCCTTTTTGAAATCTGGAGGCGTTCTGGGAAAGAAGAGAACAAAGACAGAACCATCTTGGCGCAGGCTGGAGGAGGTTGCCCCAAGAGTCATGACTGACTATTGCTTTGGGCCCAAGCTTGCTGAAGCTGTGAGAGGGACAGTGAGAGACAGTGTCTGCTCAGCCTGGAGACCGAGGTCCTCCTCCGAGGGTTGTCTGCAGGTTCATTCACTGCACGAAGCGAAGTTACAGGGAACCGGGCAGAGGGCCTTTTCAGTGGTGGCACCCTCCCTGTGGAACACTTTCCCTTCAGATGTCAAGGAGATAAAGAATTACACAGCTTTTAGAAGGCAGCCCTTTATCGAAAGGTTTTTAACGCTTGATCTTTTATGTTTTAAGATGCACTGTAAGCAGCCCAGAGCAGCTGGAGAAAGCTAGTCAGATGGGCGGAGTATAAATAATAAAATTATTATTATTACTCTTGGGGTATAATGCTCTGCACCTCCTTCATTGAAGATTCCAGGTGTAAATATGTGTACAGTAAGCCATATGTATTAAATAGACTAGCCTCCGCTGTGCCTCAATTTGCACCCTGGGTGAGCGCCTGGAATCTTGCTACCACTTGGCAGAGATTGGGAATGGCAAGTAACCTTCGTAACAATGGGATTACATCCAGGCAGGCATGGGGGGGGCAGAGAGGGGCAGCTCCCCCACCCAAATCAAAATAAAAATACATAGTTCCCCACCCAAAATTCAATAAAAATACATAGCTTACTGAGGTTCTGCCGCCCGCAACAGAAATCCTGAATACGCCCATGGAGGCAGGCCCATTCTGTGGTTAGTTAAGATAGCTGCCGCTACAGAATTTTTTTTGTGCACTTGACTTGGGACAAAAGAACCTGGCTCCTAATGCCCACTCCCACCCTGTCAAGAAATGTATTGGGTGACATCGGAATAGTCACCTAACCTACCTTACAAGGCTGTTGTGGGAATAAAATGACCGGAGAAAAGAACTATATATGCTACTTTTGAGTTTGTTGAGATCGGTATGATTTAAGTCTGGGGTTCCCAAAGCGTTGCCCATGGACCACCAGTGGTCTTGTGAGTCTGCAAGGTGGCATACCTACATGTGTATGAAGAAAGGGGTGTGTGAGAGGAATGGCAGGCACAATGGCTGCTGTTTCGTTCTTAGAACCTGGCAGTCTGCCTGGAAGGTGAAGGAGACAGAGTTAGTGATGGCAGGCAGAGGTTCTGCCTTCCTCAGGGGAATAAAGCTATGGCTGGTCCTAAGCAATCACCACTTCTAAGCAACAGGGAGAAAAATCATTAAGTGGTCTTGGGCAGGGAGAGCTTGGGAACAGTTGGTATAATGGTTAGCATAAAGGGCTAGGGCTGGGAAGATCAGGGTTCAAGCCTCCATTCAGTCATGATGCACACTGAGTAAATTTGGGTCAGGTACTTTTTCCTCAGACCAGCAGACTACCTCACAAGGTTGTTGTGAAAACAGAAGAGGTTGAAAGAACCTAAAGGTTAGTCCAAAGACAACATATAAGTGTTAATAATTAAAACCTTAAATAAATAAAATACTTAGGATTCTAGGCACCCAACCAACCACGATAGGAGGGAATTATTTAAAAGCAGCCAGAAGTTTATAGAAAATATTCAGCTCATATTCTTAACCACAACATTACACTCGCTCTAATATACAGTTCCTTGGACCAGTAAAAAGGTCAGGAGTTTAAAACGTTTGGAATGTAAAACTTTCTTACAGTGTAGATAGCACCTGTAGAAAGTGACACACAGGAGAAAGTAAAAAACTATCACTGATACTAAATCTACATGATCAATAAACAATGCTTTTTTAACAGCAGCATTATAGATTTTACTGACTGATACTTTCTTTTCTCTGGAACTTAGAAGCACAATAAAGTTTTTCGCCTGATGATTCCTACTTGCTTGTATCCTCAGGGAATATTGATTACTGTGATCAATATATTGGAAACATATATCTTCCTTCCCCTCTTATAATTCAGTTGCTACAAAAGCACTTGCAATAATAACATGAAAATTACAACCAGTCTTTTTTGTAGCTGCTGTCATTGGCTATCAAACAGCAAAAGCAACTAACACAGAGCAATTCTATGACACATCTACACAGAAGTGAGTAGTGCTGAATTCAAAGGGGAATACTCCCAGGCAGGCAGGATCAGCATTGCAGCCTTTACAAGGAAGCAACCTCCAATGAACACAGTGGGTCTTACTTCTGAGTAAGCGTGTATAGCCTTGGGCTAGAAGTTTTGGAATCTGGCTCCTCCCTGTTCAGTTAATGAGACTTTTTCAACATTTGTTTTTAAGGAGCAAAGTGAAAAATCATACTTACTGAAATATAGCCTTCTTGAGTGCAAAGATTCAGTGACAGAAAGCAGTCTGTGCTGACTGACCACTTGGACACAGAGGGGTGGAGGGGGTTCCCAAAGACCAGAAGTCTGAAACTGCTTTCTGTTGCTAGCGAGGTAATGGTTGCTGCTGTATTGGGATTATATAGCAGAGGAAGACCTGCAGTATCATCCACTCCATTAAGTGAAAAAGGAGAGGAGAGGGTCTATAAACCACATAGCCCCGCCTCTGTCCACATCATCTGCTCTGAGTCAATCAGCTACACAATCTGCTGCAATCTGCATCTTTGTTCCCTTATCTTATCAATACATCCCTATTCCTGTGTACATCCTTGTCCAATAACAGCTGGGGTAGTTGTCCTAGGAAGAGATTTGCAGATAAAGCCTCTTGATGTTTACTCAGAAGTAAGTCCCACTTAGTTCAATGGGGCTCACTTCCTTGCAAAGTGGGTTTAGGATTGCAGCTTTAGACCCGCAATCCTATGGGTGATTATTGGACATGAAGTTCAACTGGGCCCACTAGTGGAGCTCACTCCCAGGCTAAGTGTGCAGAGAACTGCAGTCTAAAAGTGCTTCTCCTAGAAGCCAGCTGATTACATCTTGATTAAAACCAACAAACATTCAAGTCACAAATTTATTAGAGAACATTCATTTCCCTAGAATACGGAAGACACTTTATTTAAAAGATGCCAAATGACGTTGCTTAACGAAAATATAATGAACAGCGATAGAATCACTGCTAAAAATACAACTGTTTAAATACAAACAGCAACAGAAAGGACATTTAAAAAATACTTGTTTTGTTTATTTAGTCAGTGAATAATAAAAAGACTCTGTGGGCGGGGTACAGTTTTTTAAAAATAAAACAGTAATTATAGATAGATAGATAGATAGATAGATAGATAGATAGATAAAAACAATAAAATAAACATCTTCTTCTTTGGCGATCACTCGTAGCCAAGTAAGATTGTCTTCCATAAACACGGTTTTAACAATGAGTCCGTAAGTGACTGTGGAGGCCAATTCTGGATCCACATGTCCTTCCACAGCAGGGACATTGGTTTCTGGGAGGGTGCTGATCACGGTGTGGATTTGCCAAGCGTGCCTTCCTCTAGACGTTTCTCCCTTGCGTCCTGAGTTCAAGTGTCTTCAAAGCCCATGACACCTTTGGTAAAGGCTGTTCTCCAACTGGAGTGCTCGCAGGCCAGGGTTTCCCAGTTGTCAGTGTTTATACTACATTGTTTTAGATTTGCCTTAAGACAATCTTTAAACCTTTTCTGTTGACCACCAGCATTACGCTTTCCATTTTTAAGTTTGGAACAGAGTAGTTGCTTTGGAAGACGATCATCAGGCATAAACATAAAATAGGAACAATAAAAAGTAATAAATACAGAGTCAGAGAAGCTCAGAAGCCACTTAGAACATTCAAAGCTAACAAAACACTAGACAAAACAAATGACAAAATGTGCTGAAATACCTGGTTGTTTTAATTCACTTGGTGCCAAAAGATGGCACCAGGTTAACTTCCCTAGAGAGAGCATTCCATACTCAAGGCATCATGACTGAAAATGTCCTCTTTCTGATCACCACCCATCTAAGTAAAGATGGCAGGGGTACCCTGGGAAGGACTCATGTACAGGGCCAGTCCAGGCTATCTTCCCGTCTGAAGTGGGTAAGAGGGCACCTTTCTCCCCACCACCAATCTTGCAGTCTTGGAGCTTCACAAAGAACAAATATTGGATATTATTTTCTACTCACTACAGAGTAAAGTCACTACTCTTGCTTATATCTCCTATAGGCAAGTGACAATACTCCAATTCATTTCCTCGATGGTGTGGTATGAATGAGAGCAATGCTTTTTTTTCTTTTAAAATGTTTAGGGGTATTCTCATTTTGACTCAAGAAAATAATCATTTTATAGTTCAAATCGGGATAAATAAATACAGTAAATGGAAAAAAGTACAAAGATTCACAAAATGTGTTTGTGTACCCCCAAAAAAGAAGCACGTACCCCCAGAAAAATAGCACTGAATGTGAGTATGGTGGGGTTTTTCAGAGCACTATTTTGTTCCATTTTATACCCAAAGGAATGGTCAGGAATTAGAAGCACTTGCTAACCATTTCTGAAGCAAAATTTGATTTCTGTTTGGTGGGGAGCATTTTTGAACACCAGTACTGCATTTGGTTCAGTATGTACATTGTAGTCGTTAATTGACTCTTCTAGTGAAATTAAGAGAACCAACCATTGCCTTTTCCTCAGCAGATGGAGAAAGGTGTGCTGGGGGCAACAAACTTTGCACTGGCTTTTCGTGTATGCGAGTCAAGATTCTTTGCTTGAGTGCCCACATTGCATCTTAACAAGAAACGACATCTTGAAAAGGATCTAGGAGTCTTGGTTGACCACAAACTTGACATGAGCCAACAGTGTGATGCGGCAGCTAAAAAAGCCAATGCAATTCTGGGCTGCATCAATAGGAGTATAGCATCTAGATCAAGGGAAGTAATAGTGCCACTGTATTCTGCTCTGGTCAGACCTCACCTAGAGTACTGTGTCCAGTTCTGGGCACCACAGTTCAAGAAGGACACTGACAAACTGGAACGTGTCCAGAGGAGGGCAACCAAAATGGTCAAAGACCTGGAAACAATGCCTTATGAGGAACAGCTAAGGGAGCTGGGCATGTTTAGCCTGGAGAAGAGGAGGTTAAGGGGTGATATGATAGCCATGTTCAAATATATAAAAGGATGTCACATAGAGGAGGGAGAAAGGTTGTTTTCTGCTGCTCCAGAGAAGCGGACATGGAGCAATGGTTCCAAACTACAAGAAAGAAGATTCCACCTAAACATTAGGAAGAACTTCCTGACAGTAAGAGCTGTTCAACAGTGGAATTTGCTGCCAAGGAGTGTGGTGGAGTCTCCTTCTTTGGAGGTCTTTAAGCAGAGGCTTGACAACCATATGTCAGGAGTGCTCTGATGATGTTTCTTGCTTGGCAGGGAGTTGGACTCGATGGCCCTTGTGGTCTCTTCCAACTCTATGATTCTATTCTATTCTATGACATACCTGTTTCTAAAGTCATTATAACAGAATCATTGTTGTAGAAGAGGAGGCTATGGCAGGAAATTGGCATCCTTATGGTGAACAAAAAACATGTCACTGAGCACAACTCAAAGCGGGCTAATCATGTAAAGAGCTTCCAGCATATACCAAACAACTTCCCCTTCCTCAGTGCCCCCAGATGGAAAGAATGATTCAATTTCATTGATTTAGATACTTATAAAACCTATCTCCTAGCTATCTAAGCAAACAGGCTTTAAAAACTCATTTCCTTCTCTTTTTCCCATTTCCTGTTACACCATCTCTGTGATTCAGGACAAATCTATATTTCAGTTTACCTTTAGTTTAGTTTATACCTCTGTGATGCTAATTCATATGCTAGTTCATATATTCTCACTACTTCATCCCTGACTGCTGGCCATGTTGGCTAGGGCTGATGGGAACTGACTACACTGTTACAGAAAGGCAAAGGTAAAGGACCCCTGGTTAAGCCCAGTCAAAAGCAACTATGTGGTATGGCGCTTATCTCGCTTCAGGCCCAGGGAGCCAGCGTTTGTCCACAGTTTTCTGGGTCATGTGGCCCGCATGACTAAACCGCTTCTGGCACAACAGAATACCATGATGGAAGCCAGAGCACACGGAAATGCCGTTTACCTTCCCATTGCAGCGGTACCTATTTGCACTGGTATGCTTTTGAACTGCTAGGTTGGCAGAAGCTCACTCCGTTGCACAGATTCAAACTGCTGACCTTCTGATCAGCAAGCCCAAGAGGCTCAATGGATTTGACCACAGCACCAGCCGCTTCCTGTACCTTTTACTGTTACAGCAGAATAACCTCAAGAGGTGTCCAGAGCACTGTCTAGTCCTGTTGTTTTGGATAGTTTCACTTAATAAGGCCCAAGGATGCAGACAAAGTGAAGGTGAGGGCATTTGCGCCCTAAAGCCTTGCCCTTCTTGGCTGATAAAAACCAGCAGGGAGGGGACAGCTGACCGGACCACAGAGGTGATGACTGTCTCCTTTTGAGAGGGGGTGGTCGATCTCTGCCTGCTTAAAGGAGACAGTGGTAAGACCACCCTTAAGAAGCCATGGCGGGATTTTGAAAATTTAAATAATTACTGGCCAGTGCCAATCTTCCCTCTTTGAGCAGATATTTGAGCAGATGGCCACAGACCAGATCCAGGAACTCTTATACAGTAGTAAATCCATTCCAATTGAGGTTTAGTCCTGGTTTTGGCTCAGAAACTGCTTTAGTCGACCTGTGTCCTCA
Organism: Podarcis cretensis; assembly: GCF_951804945.1. NCBI lineage: Eukaryota > Metazoa > Chordata > Lepidosauria > Squamata > Lacertidae > Podarcis > Podarcis cretensis. Next base: position 27,018,659 of record NC_137181.1, read on the forward strand.
AGAGACAAGACAGGCAGAACGTGTCCCTGACTTTTGATACCATCAACCATGGTAACTTTCATGAGCGCAACCAGGATTTTTGGTTTTCTGGAGGGGCAGGACCAACACGATTGGGCAGTTACGTTATGTATTTCTATTGTTTTACTTGATGAGATGGAGCGGCTCTGCTTTACGGTGGTTCAGGTCTTACTTCCCAGGATGAAGATTATATGTAAAGGAAAGCCAACTAATTTATTTTGTGTTCCCCACCCCGCCAAATCAGGATTTATTTATTTTTTGCAATTCTATGTGTACAAGGTCCGTCTGCCACGTTATGACGTTTAGGATTCATTCCTACAGAGAGAAGTACTGTATGGAATCTGCCTCGGTCCAGATTCCGCTGCGCTCCCGATACGCTCCTACACTGTTTTCATTCCCCGCTCCCCGAACCCGCATGCACGGAATGCACGTGTGCAGACTCAAGAATTTCACTTCGCGTATCTGACGAAGCAGCTTCTAGCCCTCGAAATAAACGTGCCAGGCCTCTTTAAAAGGCAAGCCTTTTGGAGCGAGGCACAAAATGTTCCGCGGCGCCCTCGTCGCCATTTGCAGCGGCAGCAGCTCCAGCGTCTCAAGGAAAGCTTTGCTCCAGCGCCCCGCGTAGACCTTCTCCCCCCGGCCCTTCGCGGTCCCGCCTTCCCCGCCCGCCCCGCCTCCGAGCAGGCGGGCCCGTCGCGGGTCGGCGTCACTCTCCTGCGCTGCTCCCCTGGCTCTGCATGCGCCCAAGCCTCCGCTGAAGGGAGCCCCTTTGCGCCCGCTGGTCATCAGCATGGGGCGGCTCAGCCGAGCCCTTCTGAGGGAGGTTAGTGCGCCGCCAAAGCAGCTCTTTCCCCTCAGCCTTATGGGGCGCCGTTTCCGCGGGGCGGGGGGCGGCTTAGGAGGTGCCCCGTGCACCTCTGAATATTTGGCTGCAGGGAGGCGGGTCCAGTGACAAAAACTTCCCTTATCCCGATAATAAATCTTCAGTACAAAGGAAGGAAGCTCTTCAGCCCTTCTTGGATGACATTCTTGGTGGTTATTATTATTATTAAACTTTTGTTGTTGTTAAGTCGTGTCTGACTCTTCGTGACCCCATGGACCAGAGCACGCCAGGCACTCCTGTCTTCCACTGCCTCCCGCAGTTTGGTCAAACTCATGCTAGTAGCTTCGAGAACACTGTCCAAGCAGCTCATCCTCTGGTTTCCCCTTCTCCTTGTGCCCTCCATCTTTCCCAACATCAGGGTCTTTTCCAGGGAGTCTTCTCTTCTCATGAGGTGGCCAAAGTATTGGAGCCTCAGCTTCACGATCTGTCCTTCCAGTGAGCACTCAGGGCTGATTTCCTTCAGAATGGATAGGTTGGATCTTCCTGCAGTCCATGGGACTCTCAAGAGTCTCCTCCAGCACCATAATTCAAAAGCACCAATTCTTTGGCAATCAGCCTTCTTTATGGTCCAGCTCTCACTTCCGTACATCACTACTGGGAAAACCATAGCTTTAACTATACAGTACGGACCTTTGTTGGCAAGGTGATGTTTCTGCTTTTTAAGATGCTGTCTTAAACTTTACATAATGGCAAATTTAAAAATCTACAATCCTGTGTCCATCTTGCATATCTTTGCACCAAATTGTCATAGACAGTTTCCTTTTGGACTTCACTGTTTACAGGGTATTTTCTTTGTGCATGTCTTAGGATGGGACTATTCACATCTGTTCTGTCTTAATTATCAGTAACACCAAGAACAGGAAGCAGGTTTAGACACCATCCCTCTATTTCAGGGATCTGGAACTTTTTGCCCTCCAGAACTTGTTGAACTACAACTCCCATCACCCCTAGCATGCATGGCCAATGCCCAGGGGTGATGGGAGTTGTAGTTCAGCAACATCTGGAGAGCCAGAGGTTTCCCTCACCTGCTGTAAAAGGTAAAGGTAAAGGACCCCTGACAGTTAAGTGCAGTCATAGACTCTGGGGTTGCGGCACTCATCTCACTTTACAGGCCGAGGAAGCCGCCATTTGTCTGCAGGCAGTTTTTCTGGGTCATGTGGCCAGCATGACTAAGCTGCTTCTGGTGAAGCAGAGCAGCGCATGGAAACGCCGTTTACCTTCCCGCAGGAGCGGTACCTATTTATCTACGTTCACTTTTTGGCGTGCTTTCGAACTGCTAGGTTGGCAGGAGCTGGGACCGAGCAACGGGAGCTCACCCCGTCGCAGGGATTCGAACTGCTGACCTTCTGATCGGCAAGCCCAATAGGCTCAGTGATTTAGACCACAGTGCCACCTGCGTCCCTGCATCTGCTGTACTTGTTCTTATATAACCTCATGGTTGTCATTTATCACTATGGGGAAAGTAAAGTACTGCATTTTGGTCTCATTCATAGTAGCCTCACAGGGGGTTGCATCCCCTACTTTTCATAATGATTAACAAATTGCTAGTAAATATGAAATGGCAGTGTTTTAATACTTTTTTTTCTTTTTTGCAGTATGGCAGGTTTATGGATGACCTTAGGATCTACGTGAAAGGAGGAACTGGCGGAATGGGCCATCCTCGATTAGGTGGGGAAGGTGGGAAAGGCGGTGACGTCTGGTTGGTAGCTGAAAAGAAAATGACATTGAAGAGACTTAAAGATCGATTTCCAAGCAAACGGTTTGTAGCAGGAGCAGGAGCCAACAGTAGGTGAGTATGTTTCATTGATTGAGAATTTGTGTGGTCCAGTTTACAGCAATCTTGTAATATATATATATATTTTGCTCTCCACAAGTCTTGCTACGCTGAAAGGTACTAAGGGAAAAGATTGTGAAGTGAAAGTGCCTCAAGGAATATCTGTCACAAGGGATGATGGGAAAGTGATTGGTAAGGATGTTTTGGTTCTTCACTTTTTGTTACTGTAAAGGATCAGAAAACATATCAACTGTGCATCTGGCAAGGATTTAGTACAATAAGCCCTCATACGGGAAAGTTCTCACATTATTTTCAACATTATAAGTGAGATTCTTTTACATGAACCTCCCCTCCAACACACCCAAAATATATTGAAGACTGTACCTCAGATGTATTATTTATCTGAGAGAACAAATCATGGCTTACATTGCAGTCCTAACCTTGTCTACTTGGAAGAAAATATCATTGAATTCAAATTGGTTTACTCCCAGGTAGTTGGGAATAAGCTGCAATTGAGTTTAATTGGACTTACTTCTGAAGAGACATGGTTAGGGTTGCACTGTTAGTTGCTGTTTGCTTTCTACTGAGTCTGTGCAACAGCACAAACCTATAATTTGGCTCGCACTTCAATAAACTGGCATGTGCAGGTGTTAAAGGCATAGATGTACTGGCAGACATCCAGCAACAGTTAATTGATCATTCTCAGAAGCAGCTTAATAGATTTTGATTAAGGTAGTATATTTGCCTTGATTTATGTGTGTTCACTTACAGAACTCTGTAATTTTTTTGGAAGTAAAAAGTGAAGGTAGCGTAGCCATGTTGATCATAAAAAAGTCCATAGCTGGGCGAGGCATTTTTCAGGACTCACCACAAAGTCTCAAAAACATTTGCCACATTTTGTGACCATTTAACCTGGAGGTAGGCTCCACTGTGTCCAGTGTTGCTTAGTCTCAGATGAGTGCTAAAATGTAAATGGCAAGTTGAAAGAAATATCTGTGTCATTGGGAACAAATAGAACATTTGCAAAAGGCGCTTCTGTATCTTTGTTTTTAGGTGAACTTGACAGAGCAGAAGACAGATTGTTGGTGGCACGAGGAGGTGTTGGTGGATGCATGGCAACAAATTTCTTGCCTTCCAGAGGTCAAAGGCTCATGATTCACCTTGATCTCAAACTTATAGCAGATGTTGGCTTAGTTGGGTAAGTCTTTGATCCTGAAAATTGCACTCTGGAGTCAATAATCTGGAGTACTAGCAATATCCATGTCTGTACTACATCCACATTAATACATATTTAAGTTTAGGGAATGTTATTCATACAGTTAGTTATCCTGCCTCCAGATTATCCTATTGTTACTTTATTGTCATAAGGCATCAGTGCTATTTTTCTAGAAAAATAAGTACCAGAACTCACCATGAACACCTCCCCCATTCTCTTAGAATGGCAATGGCACCCACCAGAGAGGTGCCGGAACTGAGTTCCCCTGGGGGGGGGGGGAAGCCCTGCAGTGCATGATGTAACTACAGTTGCAGCTCTTGCCTCACTTCTTTCTGGTTTAATGTGTGAAGTTGAACTTTTATTCAGGCTTTGCCCAACAGCAAATGGAAGCTTTATAAGGAACTGGTGGGTGTTCAAAACAGTGTCACATAAATACTATTGCCTTTGTGATATATCTGTATACCTCTCCCACCCACCACCTACTTCTACTTCAAATTTCAGGATGGTTTGTTCCTCCCCCACTTTGTTCTAGATGAGGTAAGGAAAGAATAATTTCTAGGGAGTCATGGAAACACCTTTGGTTTATTTCACTCAGTTGTTGAGTGAGTCTCTGAAAGCTTGTTCTTTTGATCTCAGTCTGAGGTTTGTTTTTTTAATATTTCAGTATGTACATAAGTGCTTTATCATTAGATCACAGACATGGAAAAAGATTTGAGGAACATTAGGCTGAGATACACTGAAAGTGAGACAGCATCCCTGTATACATTTCAAAGAGAGTACAGCTACTTCTGATCTAATAAAATCATTCCTGAAGAAGTATGATAACTTTTGAAATGGCTCTTGAGGCATTGCCATTACTCCAATAGTATCTTGAAAGAGCACCCTCCCTCTGCCTCATTAGTCCAATGTAAGGTATCAAAGTATTTATTCTTTACTGGTTTTTGTTTTCTGGTTATAATCATTAAGAATGTGATAGCAGAGCAATTGTTCTTTCACAAATGCATATTTGCAAAATGGTGCTTAAAAGCTTAAACAGGTGCATAACGTGGAGTGTACTTCTTTTGAGACTTACTTAAAAATAAAAAGGAACCAGATTTTTGGAAGGTGGGGGGAGAATAGCAACACAGTTTTTTCTTGCACTCCCGCCCCCGCCCCACAACTGTCCCGTCAACTCAGTCTTCCCTGTAATATAAGGTGGGTATACAGCATATAGTTCTGTTAGGGACTTACAGGAACATTGGCTAAATACATATTTGGGGCACACTTTGATTGACTTTAAGGGGGGAAATTAGCATTTAAAGGCAGCTTTTGTCCTTGGTGCTTTTTCTAGTATGTACAGAATCTATTCTACCCTCAGAGTAGCCCACTTCTAAGACGTTTCCTCTTCATTTTAAACAAAATTCACTTGAGTAAAATGCATTTTAAAACTTGAAAGTGGTTTTATTCTTCTGTCAACTACATACTGATATGAACACTAAATAGAAATTCTTTCATTCTTCCCCCACCCAGATTTCCAAATGCAGGAAAATCCTCTTTGCTAACCAAGATTTCTCATGCTACACCTCAGATAGCAGATTATGCCTGTAAGTAATTAATTTTCCATGTATTAGTGTTTGCACCCTGATCTTAAATGCAATGCTTGCAATAGAAACACTTTGACTCTAGGAGCCATCTTCCCCCTGTCTCTGACAACAGTCTCTTGCAGTGCCCTGGGGATAGGGGTGTGTGTGTGTGTGTGTGTGTGTGTGTGTGTGTGAGAGAGAGAGAGAGAGAGAGATCTTGAGCATGGGCAGAGGCTGTCTGTAGATGAACTACCCCTCCTGAATGAGAGCTTAGTCTTTCAGCTACCAAGTTTTCAGAGGATAATTGCAGAGAGCTATGATACCGTTCCTCAAGTATTTTCCAGTATTTAATAAGACTTTCTCTGCAGTCAGTTTTCTATGTATCTTCTGATGTGAGCAACTTTAAATGTTTGGGAAGGACTTCTGCTATCACTGCCTGTCTAGCATTCAAGAGATTGCTTCTGAGAAAGCAAGAATGTTCCATCTTTTGACTGAGAGTAAACAAGTGTGTTGGGCATGCAAGCCAGGGGTAAAACTCCAAAATACATCACAAAACAGGGCTCACTTTTCCTTACTTTCCGCAGTTACAACGATAAAACCTGAACTTGGAACAGTCAAGTATGCTGATTTTAAACAGGTTGGTTTCCAAAGATCTGCATTAAAGGTGTGGTTGTGGAGAAATCATTTTTGGTTACGTTATGAGACCCCAATTTTCTTAACTTACACCAATATTTCAAGGACAGCAGGCTGTTGACTTGTTTTCTAAGAAATGGTGGTGTCCTGAGATAGGTCTGGCATCTGTTCTCCTTCAGTTTCAATATATTTCCTTCAGATGGCTGTGTCTGTCTTAAGCAATATCTGTATCCAGATAAACAACCCTTTTGAGACACATTTACCTAATTTTAGGACATTGAGAGAGGCTGGACACCAAGTGTGACCCATTAGACCACTCTCTGCTTTACAATACTAAATACTGTAACATGATGCATTACCTAAAATAATGCTCCATGCAGCATTATTTATTGCTGTTCAGCAGCTGAGAGTGATCTACTGTAGAGTGCTAAACATAGGCCTGTTAAAATAATTTTTAAAATTGCCTGTGTTTGTTCAGAAAGATTATTTTTTCCAAATATGCGGTCCATTATCCATGCTACTAAGTTTTGATGAAGAATTAAGGACCATGTTCATTCACGAGTCTTCCAAACTTTTGATTGCACACAGCCTAATTTTGACTTTGATGTGTAGAACTCTAGCTGGCACATGAGAGCAATCAAAGACATAAGATGAAAGCATTTTATCAAGAGGTGTTTGATGACAACAGTGCAACAATGGAGTTCACAGATGCAAAATGAGTAAAATTGCTTTTTCTCCTTCCTGGAACCAGGGTGTAGAGGGCTTGTCTGACGATGCTTTAATCTTTCTCTAAATAAAGTGTATTACATGGATAAGAATCGCAGCACTACTGCTAAAGATTATATTTTCCCCCTGTACTTTAAAAGAACTTCAAAATAACATTAAGCATCTGTACAAGACTCTTAAAAATTGCTTGGAGGTTTGTTTGTTTTTTTACAATCAAGCAGTGTATAAATTTTATGAAACGAATATATAAACAAGCATTGTAGTTCCTAACTGTCCTTTTTTACCATAGCAGGCATAAAATTAGAATTGATGGGAAATAATTTTGATCCTTATCCCCCACCACCCAAAATGTAATATATGTTAAGTTTTGAGTCTTGCAAATTAGTTGATAATTGCTTGATTCTTCAAAGTGTGGGAAACTCTTCAGTTCTCAGAATACAGCATGCAAAAATATTCCCTTGACTTCTGAATAGCTTAGAAGATCAAGCCTGGTGTTTTCTATTGTAAGGTTACCAGATGTCCCTGTTTCCCGGGGACAGTGCCCGGATTTGCAAATCAGTCCCCATACAGAATCCATTGAAGTTGAAAAGTGTCCCCGGATTCATTGAAAAAAAATCTGGTAACCTTATTAAGCACCCAAATGAGCATGCTATGTTTATACAAGTAACGGTTCAAGCCCGAAGCATAGTTTGGTTACTAATGAATTGCATGCTTGCATGTTCCCTCTTCTCCTGTATGGGTCTTCCCTCTCCCTATTTAACCATAACCAAAATTGGATGTGTTGTCTCAATTGGTAAACTATGCAGTAGTGGCCTGTGCAGAGCTGTCCCCCAGTTCTGACGTCACTGCAACTTACCTGGATGGAACTTGTGGGTGGCGTTGGAGGCAGAGCTGCAGTGAAGTCAGGGTTACCACCCCCTGCCCTGTTCCAGCCCTTTCCAGGTAAACTGCAGAGATTGCAGGGTCAGGCTGTGCACCACCACATGGGCTACTGCTGAAACTATGGCTAGACTTTTCCCTCACAACCAGAATCAGAGAATATGTGTGGAAGTGGCAAACTGTGGGTGGCACAAAACTGGAGAAGGAAAAGCCGCACACAAGAGGAGAGAGGGAACATGCAAGCCATGCCTCATTCACAGCCTTCCAAAACATATCTTTCAGTGTGCGAGGAGAAGCTTACTTTTAAATCAGATAATTCTAATGGAAACTTAGTGTTAAGGTTGGAGAAAACATTTTCAAAGGGGAAAATTTTGATCCTTCAGCAAGAATACAAAACGCACTTGCTGTGGTCACGTTAGTCTGTTTTTTTCTAGGTGGGGTCAATAATTAATTGACTTGCAATTACTAGTTCCTGCAAAACTGTGGGTCATTCCCAACCTTACATTTATGTGACTGATTAGAACTTGTATCCTGCTCATGACTGCAATACTTCATTTTGTCCGTCCCCCCCCCAAAAAAAGGCTAGTTGAAGACTTATGAAGGGGGGGAGTTCTGCTCCATAATGTAGCTTGGGACTAGATATATGAGGAAGTCTTCATGTAGTTTTTTCAATGGTTCAGCCAGATAACATGACACTTTCAGTCTCTTCTAGTAGTTAATTCAAGCCATTGGTCTCTAATGGAAATGCTGTAACCATTTTTTAAAAATCAATGCGACCCAAATGATGATGGGATCTTTGGTGAAACTCTAATCTTTCTTTCCCTCCTAGATTACAGTTGCTGATCTTCCAGGACTGATTGAAGGTGCACATGCAAATAAAGGAAGAGGACACAAGTTTCTGAAGCATGTGGAAAGAACCAAACAGCTCCTCTTTGTTGTAAGGACATGCTGTAGCTTAGCTTTTTATTTGACATCTTTAAAGTCTGCTTTTAATTTAGGCTTTGTTTTGGCGAAGAAGTAACCTGGGGGTACCTGTTCATTACATCATGCCATAGCTTTGCTAATATTATCAATGAAAATTTAACATTTAACATGGATAGCTCAGTTGGTTAGTGTGTGGTGCTGACATCACTAAGGTTGCAGGTTCAGTTCCCGTAAGAAACAGCTGCATTGCAGGGGGGTTGGACTAGGTGATCCTCAGGGTCCGTTCCAACTCTATGATTCTATGAGAATATCTATGAGCAACCCATTTTGATGAAGAACCGCCAGATGCAGCTGTTGGGAACCAATTCAGATTGGTCATGATTATATATTTCTACTGAAATATATTGCTAGCCAATGTGACCTGACCTTCACCAGGTCTTCAGATGACTTGGAAAGAGCAAGAAATTGTAGGAAGCTTTGTTATACCAAGTCTGAGCATTGATACAGGGTTTCACACGAGTCTTCCCCCGCCTTACCTGGAGATGCTGGGAATTGACCTTGGGACCTTCTTCATGCAAATCATGTGCTTTACCACTGTGGTATATTCCTTCCCCTTTGTAGTAAATTTATCACATAGCTGATATTCGGGGTGTGGTTGGGGAAACCTCAGGCCTGTGAGTAGTTTGGGGGGGGGGACATACACACCAGTCCATGACCTATCGATCACATGATAATCAGGTGTTGGACTGGAATGCCTTTGCAGTTTGGGACTTTTTGAATTTGGCACCCTCTTCTATTGCCTTGCCTAGCAACAGAAAAAGCTGCCAAATTTGGAAAGTGCCAAATTCAAGCTGCGAAGGGACAAAAGAAGACTCTGCACTCCCAATGCTTCCTTTGCAGTTGTGGCAAGTAAATTTTAGCAGCATCAGGAAACTGGTTCAGTTTTGGATCCCCACCCCTGACCTTGAATAAGCCAAAAGCAACATCAGGCTTGCTATGGAATGCATGTATAGTGACAGTAATTTATGTTGGCATCTGTCTGTCTTGACAGACAGTGGAGTGTACTTGTGGGGGATGAAGTCAAACCTCTGTGTTAGCAGCACTGAAGCAAGCTCCCTGGGACACAAGTCTGGGCAGTGTGTATGGAGGTTCTTGGGTGTCCAGATGACAAGACCCCACCTCTCTCAGCCTTGCTGGTGTGGTCCAAAGGAAGACAGAGCAATATGTTTGGCACCAGCTTGACTGCGGGAGTTGCCAGAAGGAAGCATACAAGATGCCACCTAAATGTCTTAGGGACTCCACTCCTAATTTGTGTAGGGTTTATTCCTTAGCCTTTTTTTCTCCCGAAGATATCCCGCAAGGCAGTGGAGGAGAGACAGTAAAAGAACACATAAAACTAAGCAAACAGATTGTTTCTGTGAATTGGAAACTGTTCAGAGATAGCAGAGAGGATGCTATTTTGGGGGGAAAATGTTTTGTGTGTAACAGCCACCTCACTGCCACCACTCCCACGCTGCCTGTCATCTTCATGGTCTCTTGGAAAGTGAAGGATAATCATGTGAGAAAGCATTTGATTGTCTGATTTTTTTTAAAAAAAATGTTGATCTTTCAGGTTGATGTAGCTGGGTTTCAGCTTTCTCCTACAAGCCCATTCAGAACAGCCTTTGAAACTGTAATACTACTTGCAAAGGTAAGTGTACTGATTCTTTTATATACAAGCATGATTTGTGCATATTGCGACATGCATGTTCTAACATGAGAGACCTAATTAAGATTTGATTTGAAATGATTACGTGAATGGCACACCTATTAAAGCTAAAAACTTGAAAACTGTATCCAAGATGTTTGAGATTTGGAAGTTTCCAAATACTTCTAGGGAGAGCTGCTAACATAGTGTTTGTCACTTTGTTTTTCACTAACTCTATTTTCATCTGTATGGTGGAAATTTCTCCGGTTCAGAAGGCAATGAGAAGTCAAGCAGTTTAGTCTTCAAGATTGCTTCCTGTTATCAAATAGAAAACACGTAGCTAACAAAATTTGTGATGCAGATTAACAGTTGTGAATTCCAGTGGTACAGTCTCTTAGGAATTTATACCTGAGAGGCTCAGGTGCTCCCAAGTGTACACTGTCCCATTTATATTGGCTTCATGTGCTTATTCCACATGAGAATATTCACCGGACAGCTACGGTTTGATTTATTATATTTCTATGCTGCTTTTCATTCAAAGGAATCCCAAAGCGGCTTAGAAACAACGTATAATAACGTGATAAAACTTAATAAAACATCACAAATACAACATAAATAATGCAAAATAATTAACAAATAATCAGTGAAACAATTACAACCTATAAAGCTCCGTTAACAAAACAACTAAAAAAAAAGTTAAACATCTAAATCAAAGCAAGTTATATGATTAATAACTCACTGCAGCATTTATAATCTAGAAAACAATATTAAAAACATCAACAAAATAGCAGTGAAAAATAAACTAAGCACTGTTAAGTTCATACACACACTCCACACACCCATGACTCATAATTTTTTCACTCTATTCAGCTCATTAAAACTACGTGTACACATAATGCCCATGGTAACAATTCCCTTCTGAAGGTTCCTCAGTGGCTCCCGCCTTGTGGAACACCCTCCCATTAGATGTCAAAGAGATAAACAACTATCTGACGTTTAGAAGACAGGCAGCCCTGTTTAGGAAAGTTTTTAATGACTGATGCTTTAATGTATTTTTAATCTTTGTTGGAAGCTGCCCAAAGTGGCTGGGGAAATGTATGTATGTATGTATGCATAAATTATTATTATTATTATTATTATTATTATTATTATTCCTCGGGCTGGAGGTAGGGCAGCGCAGATGAAACCAACTACCCCCTGATGGCAAGCAGAGTCTTTCTCCTCTCACAGTTCTTCCTCTGGAAACAGCTCCATTATGAAGGCATCTAGGACTGGAGCATGGGGCAAGACAGGAGGGAGAAGCCAGTCATGTGATGCAGTCACGTTTTCTATTTAAATGGTGGTTGTGTATTATTATTGTGTACACATGGTAGACAGTAGTAATCAGTAATGTGTGAAAGGTTAAACGTACCTTCATGCTCCCCTTGATTTTGCCTCTGGGCCTGCTCACACCTGTCATGTGGTCTTGAGAGGTTGTTTAAAAGGGAATGTGGCCCTCCCTGCTCTGGTTTGCATATGTATTGTGTAGTAATTAAGAGTTAAATGAAAAGGCTTGTATAAAGCCAAATACTTTCAACGACAATATTTTACAAATGAAAACGACTTATGTCGCAGGAGCTGGAACTATATAAAGAAGAACTTCGAACTAAATCTGCACTTCTGGCTGTTAATAAAATGGATTTGCCTAATGCGCGAGAAAAATTGAATGAGTTAATGGAACAACTGCGGAGCCCTCAAGGTGAGATACTTACTGTACAGCTCCTTTTTTAAGATAACATATTCGCATATCTTTGATATGCAGCAAGTAGTGAGTTTTCATTACTGCAAAAGAAGAAACATTTTTTAGTATATTGATTGTATTTTAAAGTAAAATACCGTATAACCAAACTATGTTGTCTTTCATACTAACCTAGAACTGTAATGATGCTAAAATGCTAGTGTCATAGAATTGTAAAGGAACTGTGAGAGTCAATCTAGTCCAGCCCCCTGGAATGCAGGAATATTTCACCCAACGTGGGGCTTGACCCCATAACCCTGAGGTTAAGAGACTCATGCTCTACCAACTGGGCTATCCAGCAGATAAGAGCCTTAGAAGAAGAATGGAATGCAAGCCAGTCATCTCTTCTGTCAGTAAATGCAGTTAGGAAGTCTTCTGGGCCAACAGCCACATCTATTGTCGTCTCCTAAACATCTTGGCAGTCCAAAAACCAATTACCCTGACTTCCTTGGAATGGAATATCTTCAAACAACTCTGCTACTGCAGTTACATCAGGCATCTATTTAGCTGAAATCCATCCATAGCAAATTTTATACTGGCTTTATACTATGTGTAGTAACTCTAATTATATATATATATTTCAGATTATATGCACACTCTTCCAAAAAATATGATTCCAGAAGTCATTGTCAACTTCAAAGAGATCATCCCTATATCTGCACACTCTGGTGAAGGAATTGAAGAACTGATCATGTGTTTAAGAAAAGTACTAGATGAAGAATCTGAGAAGAAGATTGAAGATCATCAGAACCAGCAGCTTCGTGCACTGAGGAACTCAGAAATATAGCAATTTCTTAACACACACAAACTATTATATAATATTAAGACATGAATCTTTGCAGGCCTCTGAACACAACTGAGTTTGTGGCAAGCCTGTATTTACACACACTTTCAGGTCAACCATTTCAAAAAGAAAAGAGAGTATGTTATTTTCCAGTTTCCCAGAAAAGTGTATCATGATCTTTTACGACAAGTCTTCAAGTTGCACAACCCTCTTAATTAAGTTGTAGAATATATTTCAAAAGATGTAAATAAACATGTAATTTTATATAAAGATAATAAGGAATTCCTTTTGTTATCGTTTACTAGAGATTTCAAGAGTGGCATCCTTCCATCAGTGCGGGAGAAGAACGTATAAAACTACATGTGTTTGCTTTCCTGAAATATTTTGGGCAGAAATATTTAAAATCACTAAGACTGTAAAGTGATTTATCAGTAGCAGTGCTAAGTTGAAGCATGGCAATGACATAGTCTCTATGCTGGATGCCCCTAAGATGAACAGAGGAAAAGGGAAGAGATAAATGAGTTAGACAACAGTGGCAAAAATGGGGTCTGGAAATTAACATAGTAGCTGGCAAAGAATGCCTTTTAGTGGAACAGACATGTAAATGGTGAATGTTTGTCACTTCTACAGCCATAGATAATCCAAGATAAACAAAACTCAAATTTTGCACTACGGAATTATACATTCTTGATCGGAATAAATTATGTCTGCCTAAATTAGACCGAACTCCTCACCTCTTTTGAGCAGGGACACTAAAAATGGTTGATTAGAGATGGCTGCAACTGAATTGGAAAGGAAGCAAAGGCCACTGATTCTTCCCATATAATCAGATCAGCTTTGGGATGGCTTCCTAATATGGTCCTGAATAATCTACTGCAATGATGCCCAAGGAATAAATAGCACTGGTCCTGGTTTCCCTCCTGCTTCCTTGCACATTTCCTCACCTAATATGGCTACTGCCAACCTTCACATTAAAAATAAACAGATCACAGGAAAATGAGGCTTTTAAAGCAACATTGATGAAACCATGTTTGGAATGCTTTGGTGTATAATACATATGAAAGCTAGCAGCTGAGTTCGAAGTGAAATTCTACTTGTGTGGGTGTAAGATTGTACTGTAGTGTGGGAATTATTATTGGTAGTAATAACAAATTTATTACTTCTACTGGGTTGCCCCAGCCACTCTGGGTGGTTTCTAACATATCCTTTCTCTTCTCTCTCCCCACCCCTGTCAAGTTGTATCAGAAACAGCCTGGGAGGGGGATTCTGACGGGAATAATAACCCCACATCCCCTTGAAGAACATGCTTAGCTGGTTATGTCGTGTTTTGGAATTTGGCTGATATTTTGCTGCTTCAGATTTGAGTTTCCAGGTCAGACTCAAGGTGGATAGTGATAGCCAGGTCTTAAAAGCTGCCTTCTCAAAATGCTGTAGCTGAGACTTTTTAAGAAAACACAGTTTTGAGATCAGGCATCCATTATTATGCTTTAGGGGAAAGCTGGACACGCAATTCTTAAAAAGAGAGGCAGAGAATATATAGATTGCGCAGCAGCTGGCATATTCAAAAGGGTAAGAGAAAACTGATAACCAAGAAGCCTCTGAAGAGATGCAGTGTCCTATTCCAGCATCAGTTCCTTTCCAGAAACGCGCGATGGAGCTGGAGAAAACAACTTGAAATACAATCAGAAAGAGGGAGCACCCGGAACAATAGAGTAGGAAGAGCGATCCCTGGGAATTGTAGTCTTTAGAGAGGAAGGTGAAACGAAGAGCATTGCAGGCGGAGACTACAATCCCAGAAGCCTTTGGGCACACCTGGAAAAGGCAGCCGCTTCCTGAAAAGCCGAGAGTGGGAATCCTTAGCGTCAACAAGAGGGGGAAGAGAAATTGGATGCTTGAAAATTAAGTCCCTCGAGCGTGGGAAGGGGGTGAGTACGGTGGAGATAATCTCTCCTTCTGCATTTATTTATATGTGAGCCATTGCTCCTTCCAGAGAGGCTGGATTTCATTAGAATCATACGTCACTACGGACCGATAAGGTGTAATTTCCATTGAAATAGATGGGATTTACTTCGGCGTAGATGTATTTTAACAGCACAGTCCTATGCATATCTGCTCAGAAAGAAGTCTCAGTAAGTTCAATGGGACTTACTCCCAGATAAGTATTAGAATACACCCTAAAGATTGATGGCATGAACATATAAACACCTGGCGTGAAATATTGCCTTTAAAAATAAATGAATGAATTGGTCCTTCTCTGATACTCTGGTTTGGGGTGAACACTCGAACATGGGGCGATCAATAGGAGATTCCGGGCAGCGCAAAGGAAGTGGTTCTTCAAACAACCCATAATTATTTTTTGGGATCTGCTGCAGCTTGCTTGATACGGCGGTGTCTTCTATCTCAGATTGTTTTAAAAGGGGACCAGAAATATTCATGGAAGAAAAAATTACCAGTGGCTGCTATTCATGATGGCTATATGCAGCCTTCAGGTTTTTGAGTCAGTACGCCTCACTGGTTGCTGGGAATCACAAAAGGGGAGAGTTCTCATGTCCTGCTTGTGCGATTCATGTGCTTGATCACTGTGGACACTCAATTGAACAGACCTTTGTTCTGATCCAGGTCTTCTTACGTTCTTCTCTTTGTGTTTGTATTTCAAATGGTTTGATACTTATTATGCCCCGAGTCACAGTTTGGCCCACACACTGAGGCTTGCTTGTGAGTTGTTCCATCTCTTTAGTCATCAATAGTAACGCAAGCAAAGTGACTGTCTTTTTATAGTTTCTGTACAGTGTTTTTAAAGGTTTCAAAACGGTGATTACAATCGGCTTCTCACCTTCCTTGAGTGTGATAACCCATAATTGAAGGTGAAACAGTTCAGATGCTGGCCACAGTATAACCAGTATAAACATCACGTTATGTTCAAATACACTTATCACAAGTGTTGACCCAGTTATTAGCACATAAATGAATCAATGCAAGTCATATGTGGTTCCCTCTACATTCTCAAATTGATCTTGCATCCTTCTAATTATGAACTATGGTGATTAAATCCAAGCTCAGCTTGTAAAGCCTTCCCCAGCTTTGAAGGGATGGAAAAAACTTAACCTGTTGAATTTCTTCTTGTGTAACTGTTAGAGATGCATGATCCTTGCCAGATAAAGATTGGCAACTGTACTATGTTTTTACAAGTTAATATTAAGCACTGACTTTTCATATTTAAGGTTAGATCTTACATGTAGAGGGTAGCAGGTGGTACCAAATGCACAATTAAGTGCACGTCTGCAGTGCATATATACAACACTCCACGCAGTCAGGAATGCTGAAGAAATATGGTTTCTGATCACCTGGAGTGTTGCCTACATGTGTATGAGAAGCACAACATAGACGTGAATTTGAGCACCTCGGGTGAAGTCTGCAGCCTCCCTTTGTACATAAATGACTTGCACATGCAGAAGATCCGAGCCAGGCTTGTATCTCATAAAAAAAGTATTACTCATCTGTACAACACTTTTGGGTGCAGAGTGTTCTGCAATACTGTCATGTGCCCTTAGGATAGGTATTGAGGAGCAAAGGTAGAAAAATAGCAAAACTTTTCTCTTTTGACGACTCCTAGGAAGAAATGTAACACTGTCATAGTTTGGGAAGAGTTGAGTATGAAGATGTGTTGATGGAACTCCTTCCTACAAGCTTAGCACTTTTGGAGGTCAACTATTACTGAATATTCCCCTGTGTAAAAAACTGGTATTGTGCATTAAGGGGAGCTTTTGATCTTGGGAAGCTGGCTCCAGCCAAGTTAACTCTGAGGAATTCATCTTGACCCCTGTTCCTTCTGTCCCATCTGTATAGCAGTGATTCACTCCTACAAGTTAATTGTGACGATAATGAAGTGTTTTGAAGTGCTTTATATAAGTGAAGACTAGTTTGTTATATCTGTTGTAGTTGTATTTTCTCCAGAATTAATTTGTTGTTTCCCCCACTAGATCTATTAGAATTGTTCTACTACTTGCAAGAGTTCTTCTGTTATTCTGGATTTGGTTAAATCTCTTGGTAAGTTTGTTTTTCTAAGCCTTTAGAACAGGGGTTCCCAAACTGGTCTGAGTTTATTAAAAAAAATTTTTTTTTTTTATTTTTCCAATACAAAATTAAAAAAATAAAAATCCAACTACATATCCATATACAGAGATTTCTCTGAATCTCAGGACTTCCCCCAACCCCTTCCCTGGAGCCCTGATTTAAATATTTAAAACTGCATCTTCTTCCAAACTCTAACTTTTATATCAATCCATATTGTCCATGGTAATTGTTACACCACAAGTGAAATCTGGTCTGAGTTTCAGTCATGTGGTCTGTGGCCGTCTCTGGATTTCTGACTGAAGATGGGAGATGACATATCAATCCCCTTAAATATTTGTGGTGATTTTTATTTGTATTGCTCCTTTTATGTTGTATGTATTGTATTTTATTTTTATTACAAGTTGAATTCTGTGGAATGCAATAAAATACAAAATATAAAAAAGAAGCAGATACAAATACAATTAAAAATCATACAGCATCTAGCACAATGGCTACACCAGGCAGAAAAATAATCGTCACCCACCAATACCCTCAGCAAATTTCAAATGGTCCATGAGTGGGAAATGTTTGGGAAACGCTGCTTTAGAAAAGAGCGTCTCCCAACATGCAACTGAAGGCATATTAAAACATTAATCTCTGATCATACATAATAAGTGCTGGTGTCTGTAAAGACTTATTTTCAGCTTAGATCTTTATCAACTTAATTTGATCCTTAAAGGTAAAGGTAAAGGTACCCCTGCCCGTACGGACCAGTCTTGACAGACTCTGGGGTTGTGCGCCCATCTCACTTAAGAGGCCAGGGGCCAGCGCTGTCCGGAGACACTTCCGGGTCACGTGGCCAGCGTGACATCGCTGCTCTGGCCAGAGCCAGAGCCAGAGCCAGAGCCAGAGCCGCACACGGAAACGCCGTTTACCTTCCCGCTGGTAAGCGGTCCCTATTTATCTACTTGCACCCGGAGGTGCTTTCGAACTGCTAGGTTGGCAGGCGCTGGGACCGAGCAGCGGGAGCGCACCCCGCCGCAGGGATTCGAACCGCCGACCTTTCGATCGGCAAGCCCTAGGCGCTGAGGCTTTAACCCACAGCGCCACCTGCGTCCCTGATAATTTGATCCTTATCAGTATGCAAAAGACTCCGTATTATGGTTGCAGGGTCCGTCCCCTCTTCACACACATTATTAAATAAGCATGAAACCTAGCTATAACCTAACTATAGCTGGATAGTTTGGTGAGAGGCCCAGGGAATGACAAAGAAGGTACACCGGATCTCCTTTGCTATACCAGCTACGCCTGCTGTTTTTTAATTACCCACAAGTAGCTGCTGATTCTGAAAAAAAGTATTATTTAATAAGAGTGGCCCATTGGAGCAGAGCCTCCTGCACAACCCAAACGCCAATGTGGATTCTTCAGAATTCAGTTTAATTTATATTTCAAGACTGTCAGTCATTTCTCCCTCATTATGGTTAAAAAAAGGGGTCGATCAGAATATTTCTTTATTATTTATCTCATACAATTTATAGACTCATTTATTATGATTTTTTTAAAAAAACGATCACAGCAGTTTACAAACAGAGTAAAACAATAAAATGATCGTAAAAACAGCTATTCAGATAATAATTCTTGATGATTTTGTAAAGTTCCCCCCCCCCCCAGGAGGCATTTTTGTTGGCTAAGATGGGTTGCCGTGATGTCCATGCTGCGACAGTCCTCGCCTTCCTTTCTGGTACAGCTGCCTTATCTGGACTTATTGCCGCGGCTCTGCTGCCTAACTGGAGACAGATGCGACTCTTCACCTATAACAAGAATGAGAAGAATGTCACCGTGTACACTGGGCTCTGGATTAAGTGTGTTCGCTTTGATGGCAGCAAAGACTGCGTCATCTACGACACCGAGTGGTACACAGCAGTTGACCAGCTGGATTTACGCGTCCTCCAGTTTGCTCTCCCCATCAGCATGTTAACCACTGTCTTGGCTCTGTTTCTCTGTTTGATCGGCATGTGTAATACCGCCTTCATAACCACCGTGCCCAACATCAAGCAGGCCAGATGTCTCATAAACAGTGCGGGCTGCCATCTTGTGGCCGGCCTCTTCTTTCTTCTTGCATGTGTCATTTGCCTGTCGCCATCTATCTGGGTCATCTTTCATAACCAAGAACTGAACAAGAAATACGAACCGGTTTTTTCCTTTGACATCTCCGTGTTTATTGCCATTGCCAGTGCAGGAGGCTTATTGTTTACAGCCATCCTCCTATTCCTTTGGTATTGTGCATGCAAAACGCTTCCTTCCCCTTTCTGGCAGCCTCTGTATCCTCATGCGCCCAGTGTGCATAGTTACGCCTCCCAACCTTATTCTGCACGGTCACGCCACTCTGCCATTGAAATTGACATTCCGGTTGTCACACACGCTTCCTAAATGATAAGCTGGAGAAGCCAAGCACCTGCTCGTTCTCTCCTTCGCCAAGGCACTGCAGGTGAAGTGTTTTCCCCATTCCCTCAGAGACATCTAAAAATGTTTTACAAGGCTAGGTGGGAAAAATTTGCTATTATAACTTGATAGCTTTTCCGATTTCGCTATCTAGGAATACTGCGGAGATAGGAATGTAGTTAGGTAAGCGAGCCATAATATTAGAATTCTACTTGTTTTGATATTGAAGCTGTTCACAAGTTTCTAGTTCTCATGAAAACTGGTGGCGTGTGAATTCATAGGTAAATTAAAGACTGGGAACTTTTTGCTTTTTATATTTTGAACTAGTTTCTTCCATGAATTGTACTACTGGAAAAAAAACATGCCTGCTGGTGTTTATAACCCAGTGCATGAAACTTTCATTTTTAAGTACTTATTGTCAGTCCAAATTTTTACCTAATTCAAAAATGCCTGGGCTGTAACAATGTTTACCGATAGCCATTTTGTTGTTGTTGTTTTTTGCTTATTTAGAAACATTTGTTTTGTTTAATTATTAAAAGAATCACCTTTAAATAAAAAGAAATATGTATATAAGCAGCATTATTCAATATAATAAAAACTGAAAGCAAAAAGTGAACATCAGTGATATTTGTGACTTTCCACAAATTTACACCTAATCTAAAACAACCAGAATTTAATAAGATCATTCAAAGATAGCCATTTTGTATTTTTGAAAATGACAAACTTAGGGATTTTGATGATTCATTGTAATAATTCCCCCCATTGCAATAGCATAGCCTGCATTTGCTTTTAGGTTTAGGTGATATTTCTTAAAGGCTACATCTTTCTCTGGACCAGAATCCATTTACAATTAAATTTTACATAGTACAATACCGATAATTCAAATAGTCTCGGAATTATCTAAAGCTCATCAAAACTAGAAATCTATATTAATAGGTCCCCTCTGCACTAGACATTTAAAGCAGGATCGGGGTCTCCTAACAACTCTCAGCACACTTAACAAACGACAGTTCCCTTCAGGAGGAAGCCATGACTCTTTAAACTGGAGTGATACCTCTTTAAATGGGGCCATAGAATGCTATTATATTTTGATATATAGTTATATTGGGCTTTCTGGGTTATTTATTTATAAGAAGGATTTTTGGATAACCAAAATTCCTGTTGCTGTAACTTAAAAAAAATATCAGAATTATTTTAAACACTTTATAAGTTCGAATGAAATCTGCTGCACTGTATTCATTGTTTGCTTAGCAATGCCCTTTGAGCTTTAGACTGTGTTACTAAATTAGGATTATTTTTATGGTTTGCTGTATTGAAAATGGGCCCCTGAATTAATAGTAACAATAGTGATTTCACAGTATTTTTATATAAATAATTTTGAAAATGAGATTATTGTTAGAGGCAGTGTTTGACTTGACTTTTTTAAAGGACTTCTGGTGCTGTAGCTTTTCATGTAGGTCAGACTTCTCCATCTCTGACCTTGGTCTTTTCCCCTATTCATTAGGAATCAGGTATTTGGCTTGTATTCAGGTAATTTTTTCCCATTTGGTGGTATTTATGCCTTTTGAATAATGAAAAAAAATACTAGCAGGTATCAGCTGTCAAGGTTTATTTTAAGTATTCAGAAATTATGGAGCATGTAGTTTGAGCTATTCCTTTTTTAAAAAATCCACAAATGGTTCTGAACATACTCTGGAAACCAAGACTTTACACATTTGTTTTAGCTGAAGGAAAACCTGGTTTTCTTAGTTTGTTAGGGCTATATATTCTTAAATAGTTAGGCAAGTCTAAAAATATGGTCAAAACAAAGCACTTATCAACATTCCATTTATAGAGAGAATTTTTCATCTTTCGAACTGGGTGCCTGCAAAAATTCTCTTTTTCTTTAAGTAGCAGAAGTGTAAGCTGAAGAAAACTCAGGATCTCGTTTTACAATTTGCATTCCTCTAAACCCGGTTTCTGCGATGTGTTCCATACTGATACTTACTGTGATTAAAATTTTAGGTAGATCAATCCCAAGTCACAGGAGAGTTTTTGTTTTGATTCAAAAAATTCACTGAAACACGGCTACTTTGAAGTCTATGGGGATTAGGAACAGCAGTGTCCTATTGATTTGTTTACAGGTGAAAATTGAAAGCTTTGATAAGTGCTTTGCAGTTGCACGATGTAAAAATTCACCACATGTGGTGAATTCAGTTTGCTTCAGACATTCACCGCTCATCTGATTGATGAATTCCCAAAGTATGAGGCAGGCCTTAACTTTTATGTATAGTTGTTGACAGAGGTATAATATCAATGATGCTAGAAAATGAAATAATTGCATTCCCTTTTCCTTCTCTTTTCAGAGGTTATATATCCACTTGCTTGTTTTGTTGAAGATCCTGTGATTCTTTCATAGGCATTTTGAAACTTAAAAATGTGCTGTGCAGCTTTCTTTGTTTTCCCTTCCTTCCGATGTACCAGTTCTTGATTTAACATTGATTTGTGTCCAATGATGTGCAAGTGGAAGGCAGCTTGAAGAACCAAACTTCCTTCCACTGAAGCCCCCTAGACTCTTAAAAAGCCTCTCCAGATGATCAGCATAGGTTGTGCCACCCAGAATGGCAGTATGAAGGGCAAATTACCTAAAATCAGACACAAGAATCTTGCTCCAGTAGAGCTCCACTGAGTGCAAGATTTCTCTGTCTGATTTCATATCATTCCTGCTTTCTGCTGCAGTTCTGTGAGATGCACCCCAAATCAACACCTTATGCTGTATCTGAAGTTTCAGTCAGCAAAGGAAGGGTGGCAGCCTGCACTGTGCATGAATGATGCTGAGAGCTTCAAACGATAGTACTACATGGTTCAGTCATAATTCTATAAGTGGTCCTTTTCTTTTAAAGCCATCTGCTACAGGAACTTAGTCTAGATGTTTGTATTTTCAAACTGGTAACTTTTTTTTAGTTTTCTGTTATGTGCTTGCCTTAACATTTTCTTTTTGACTGGTACTATTGGTGCTACGAGCCAAATGTATTAGCTGTTGTACATCATCCTTTAAAGACAAGGTTACCCCAAAATGCATACCTATTAAAAATTCTGAACCTGCTTCTGTATGCAAAAGCCCGTGGATTTTATTTTAATTGTAAGCTGTTTCTTGAACTTTGATCTTGTTTAGCTTGTACCAAGAGAAAAATGTGAATTTCAATATTTGTTACAGAAAACAATTTTTCCATTTCTGTTCTTGTGTTCTGCATGAATATGTATCCATTTTTTCAGGGTTGCCTAATATAGAATTCTCCTTTTGGCATTTAGTTATGCTTCGTTATGGTTTACATTTTTTTGTAAAAGAAAGTATGTATTTTTAATTATAAATGGTATTGTGCAACTGTGGCTTATTTCTATAGCTAGTTTTGAATATTGATCAGTTCAGAGAGCATAAAAGTTCAGAGTTCTCTAGTACAATGGCTGCTTGATTGCCCTCTAAGCAAACTTCAGTAACTTAACTGTAACCCTATAGACATCTACTGGGAAGTAAGCCTAAATAAGATGAAAGGGATACATGCAGTTAAATGAGTGTAGATTTGTACTACTAAGGAACATATTTACAGTGAGGACAAACATTATAAATGAGGTGGCAGTATTCTGAATCCACATTTGCAGTCTTGAAGAGAGATCCCAGGAACTGAAATGTGTAGTCAAACTAAATCCAGCATGTTTGTTGAGCTGTCTCCTTCCATTACTATGGGGGTAAAGATGGGTGGGAGTAGAAGGAATTTGTGGGAAATGATGTGTCTATGGGGGGAAATGTTTGGTCTCAAATCTCTAAAGTACACATAGGAACTGGCATCTATGAACCAACAGGGCTATCTCTGCACACAAAGCATGTCCTACTCATTGGTCACTAGTGTCCAAATAATATACAGTAAGCCCACAACTTACGTGGGCATTCCATTCAGGGAATCGTGCCTAAAGCCAAAACTGTGTACTGTATAGACGAAACACATTGGGTGCAATGGTGGGTGGGATTTCCAAAGCCTTTCCCCCCTTGGACATCTACCTCCTTTCCACCCTTTATTATTTATGCCGAGCGCTGAATGTGCACAAGTGCACGTTAAGTTGCAACTTGGAAGTCATACAGTGTTCAGTGGCCTTCAAGTATGCAAGGGATTTCAGCCTTCAAAAAAACTAATAACACTCATGCCACATGCATTTCATAAAATTGAAGGATTTATTGTCAATGCTGCAAAGCAGACAAGGGCTCACTGGAAAGGAAAGTGGGGATCCCATTACACGTTTGTACTATACTGTAGCTTGAAAAGGGATGGAGAAACTTTCTGAGTCCAAGGACAAACCTTCCCATGTAGACTGACTTCAGAGGCTGCCAAGGCAAAAGAGGGTTGAACAATGGATGGGATTCTTTGCTTTGTAGTGTAAGGTATAGTCCAGCCCCACAATGAGACAGGGTGTGGTGTTAATGGTTAGAGCGCTGGATTATGGCCGGAGAGGCCAGGGTTCAAACCCCGACTCAGACATGATGGCTCACTAGGTGAGCGTGGGCCAGCCACTGACTCTCAGCCTAATCCACCTCACAGGGTTGCTGCGAGGATAAAATTGGGAGACACCCACGTGCACCCCCTTGAGTTCCTTAGAGGAAAAGATGGCATATAGATATAATAAACGAAATGCGTCACAGCATTCCGCACACGCGCTCCATCGAGCAAGCAAAAAACATGGCAGCTGAAAGATACCGGCCCTGCAAAAAAAGCACTTGAGAAGAGCGCCGGGGAAGGGGCGTGGCCTATTCGTACTGAGGACCAGATGGACAGGACTTCACAGCCAACCACATTCGCCTGAGCCAGGGCTGGAGAAACTATTCGGCAGGTGCCCTCGGTTATCCAGGACTCGGAACCCTGTTTGGGAAAGCGGGCGCATGAGGAGGCGGGCAGAAAGGGGCGGGCCTCGGCTTCCGAGGGAGGAGCGCAAAAGCACGGAAGCGGGCGGGACTCCCAGCTTCACCCTCTCTATAGGTGCCTCAGAGGGAAGTGGGCGGAGCGAGGAAGTCGTGCCCGAGACTGTGCCGTTGCTCGCCCTGAGGCGGCCGGTGGGAGTGCGCTTGCGCAAGAGAAGGACCGATCTGTTCCTTAAATCACCTGAGGAGGGGAGTGGACGGGGCCGCGCAGGCCCGCCGTGAGGGGAGGAAGATGATGGAGCGGGAGACGGCCGCGCGGTCTTGGCAACCGCGGCGGCGGCGGCTCTGGGCCTTCTGCCTGCCGTGCTGCTTCTTGCTGTGGTGCCGCCCAGTGACAGGGATGGAGTCCACTGCGTCGCCTTCGCCATCTCCCGCTACGCGTAAGCGAGGAGGCCCTTCTGGGCTGCCCGGGACGGGTCGTGGCGGGTGAGGGGGGGGGCTCTGCTCTTCATTCCTCCCTGGTCCTGGTCTTGGTTGGAGGCAGGGGCCGGAGCGGCCTCTCCTTGGGCCCTTGGAGGGCCGGGCCGTTTCCCCCGCTTGTTTCCCCCTCCCCACCCTCACCCCCACGTAGGGCACCTTCAGGTACAAGCCGCGCGTCCCTCTTCCCCTCGCGAGGAAGCCCGACGCCAACTTCCCTTTCTCTGGCTCAAAGAAGGAACTGTTAGAATGGGCAGGTGTATTATAGTGCCAGTTTCCGGGGACTGAAAGTTCCCCTTCTCGGTCTTGTTTGCACTCATCCCAACCTAGATAGCCGTTTTGGACGTATCTGCCCTGTTAACTGCTGCCCCCTGGCCTCGATTCACTCCCCAACTGCCTCCTTTATCATGATGACATCTCCTCCGACATAACTGACCGCAGGACTTGGAAACCCATTCCCCTTTTTTCAGTGACAAATAAGGGATAATGGCTAATAGTTTAAATAACCCAGAATTGGATTGTTGTGGGTGTATTTCCACTTAATTTTGTCTCCTGTTTCCTCCCTTCCTATCTTCCACCCCATGCCAGTACAGCTCAAACTGTGGCTGAAGCTAGCTGATTACTTACAGACCACAAGTGAAAAACGAAAAGCTGTAAATCAGAAAGATTATCCTGGGGGCACCAAATAAGTCCTTCATGAGTACCATCCAGTGCCTTTTGTCTTTAAAAATGTTTAGGGGTACTCTCATTTTCCTACTCATATTGAAATAGGTAAAGGTAAAGGGACCCCTGACCATTAGGTCCAGCCGGGGCCAAGGGAGCCGGTGTACAGCCATGTGGCCAGCATGACTAAGCTGCTTCTGGCGAACCAGAGCAGCACTCGGAAACGCTGTTTACCTTCCCGCTGGAGCGGTACCTATTTATTTACTTGCACTTTGATGTGCTTTCGAACTGCTAGGTTGGCAGGAGCAGGGACCGAGCAACGGGAGCTCACCCCGTCGCGGCCCGCCGACCTTCTGATCAGCAAGTCCTAGACTCTGTGGTTTAACCCACAGCGCCACCCACGTCCCTCATATTGAAATACTGCTGCTCAATGTGGGCAAACTTAGATTTACAAAATATTTAGGGGTGTGCGCCCCCTGCGTCCCCCCAGAAAAAAGGCACTGGTATCATCACATCCATGGGAGCTGAGTTGGCAGCCCCTGAAATATGCCAACCCTAGTTCTTGTCTAGATGAATGTAAGGCCAGACCTAAGATTCAGTATCCTGTTTCAAAATAGGGTGAAGTGTTTTGGGTGTGTTTGTGTGGTGCTGAATGTCTTGTTGACATCTCTAAGCAGAGTTTAGACTAGTACACAAATGGGTGGAAGTTGTTTTGGAGGATTTGCAGTTCTTTAATGCATTCTAAAGTGTTTTAGCATAGTTCAGATTCAAATTTCATAGCTGTCAGAAAAATAATAGATTCAATTAAGTTCTTCATTTTTCATGCAAACTTTATTCCTTTCCAGCATGTGCTGCTTTTACTCAAAAGACATGTGAAGAATGTGTAAAAAATACCAAAGTAAGTTTAGTCACTTTTATATCCGGGGGGATTTTCTAGTGATAACATAAGTGGATATTTCTTGCACAGGCAGAAGAAAATGTTTTGCAAGTATTTGTTGCTGCACTTCAGTAGAAAATGGAAGTCCTTATTCTCTAATGGAAATTTACTGGACAAACTCTCACACAACTGACTCATTCACCATGGAAACTGGAACCAGTTGCTATTTTTTCAGGGAGCCTTGGAAAACTGTTCTTTATTTTATGTGCTTTTGCAAGAAACTATATGCTCAAAGTGATGTGCTCTAATACCAAGTTGCTTTACACAGTAGACTTGAAGGGGAGAGCACTGTTGCATTCAAGTTCTTCTTTTGGGCTTCTTGTGGATATCTGAGAACAGAGCTGCACTGATAGGCATTTGATCTGATCCACCAGTCTCTTGTGTACTTAAGGCAGGGGTCTGCAACCCGCGGCTCTGGAGCCGCGTGTGGCTCTTTTACACCTTTGCCGCAGCTCCGAGGCGGATACTAGCGAGGGGAGGAGGCACATTGTGCGCCCCGACACTCCCCACTGTGGCGGGCGCTGTACTGGCTGTGAAGTCGCATGGGGGCGGTGCGTACGTTAGTCACGCACCGTCCCGACGTCACCTTCCCGCCCGCCTGCCCGCTACATTGTAAGGGGCATGTACGCTGGTCACTGCATTGAAAGGGGGCATGTACGCTGGTCACTGTTTTGAAGGGGAGTGAAGAACACACACACAAAAAAAGGTAACTTGTTAATTTAACGTTTATTTCTATGAGGAGGAGTAATTCTGAGGGGTCAAACAAAGAAATAATAAAAAAGTGACAAAAAAGTTATTTTTATAATGGCAAGTTTTGCGGCTCCCAGTTTTTTTTTCTTCGGAAATGGGTCCAAGTGGCTCTTTTTGTCTTAAAGGTTGCAGACCCCTGACTTAAGGCATGACTTGACTTTTATAGGATAAAACAGCTCCCCTTGATTTGATAATTACAACTCATAATTCTGTGCAGAGTTCAAATGTTTAAAAATCTGCTTTAAATTAGTATAGAATAGAGTTCTTTAAATTATAAACATCTGGTTTGAAAACAACATAAGCATACATTGCAGCAACTTCTCAAAGTGCATCAGTTTTAAAAAATATATATCAATGTTAACAACACAAAAGGATATCAAAACTTTCTCTAATACTGAGCAGTTTGCCAAAGTTTTTAACATAGTATGTACAAAATGGTCAGAACTGTTTGCCAAGGCTTTTAACAGATATTGTGAGCAGGGTTGTCAACAATGGTCTGTGTTTACTCAACTGCCCCAATTCGACAATAACTTCAAGCAGCACCAATGTAGATAGGAGCTGCTGTGTATTGGATTTCAGTCTCTCACCAGGAAACCAGTCTCCCTGAACTCTAGCTGTGAGAGGTTGTATTTGCTGCTGGGGTAGAGAAAGTAAGTAGGGATTCTGTCAGTATAATGACCATTCCGCTGACCAACAATTTCCTTCCCTGAGCGGATAGATTTGATGTTGGGGCTAGTGTTTGAAAACCCCCCCGACTTTGGTTCTGGGGGATTTAAACATGCATGCTGAAACCATCTTAACAAGTCCAGCTATCACGACTGTTATGGAACTATCTCAGTATACATCATAGACCCAATGTATAGAGTAGCTCATACCTGCAATCTGGTTCTCACAAATGGAAGACTTATAGATGTGTCCGGAGAAAGTACAAATCACCCTGTTGTCATCAATCAACAATTTCCTTGTAGGATTTAGGCTATTGATAGTGTTGCCACCCTGCAAGGATGGATGACCCCTTAGAATGTTCCGTAGCAAGACACTAATGGAATCTAAGGGATTCCTGAATGCTCTAGGGAAGTTTCCAGTTGGCATGGCTGATCGCATCTGAGGCCCTGATCTCACTGTGGAATGGTGAGATGGGAAGGGTCATAGATTGAGTCAGTCCTGAGCACTCTCCTAAGCTTGACTTCCTGGTTTTCAGATGAGCTCTGGTCAGTGAAATAGGCTGCATGACTGTTGGAGCATAAGTGGAACAAATAGTGTACCAAGTACAACTGACCACCACTGTTAAGAGTGCATGTTTGCACCTACTGAGTGGTAGTGGTGGCAGTGAAGAAGGTTTACCGTTGCATCCTCATGTGGCTATTCAGCAGAGCTTTTCCAGGCAGTGATGGTGCTAAAGGGATCCTCCCATAAGGGAGAAGGCCTTGAACCTTCAGATGCTTGCTGTGACAGATCGGCCAGGTACTTTTAGAATAGCTTCTCCATTTGTGACATATCCTTGGGATTTATGTTTCCCCTTCTGGTTATACTTGTGGGCTCCAATATCTTCTTTCTTTGTTGAAATATATAAACCGGGTCTACTTTGTTTTGAACAAATTAAGGACTGATTGGTTTGGATATAAAGGGAGACTAGTATGATTTGTTTGAAAAAACCAAGGAGGAAGGTGGGGAGAGTAGGAATCAGAGGATTAGTCATAAGTGGCCAAACCATGGCTTGCTTTTGCATGCATTCCATTACCAAGTCATGAAAACTATTTTTATAAGATGTCCATTTGTTTAAATAGTACATAATTCTTTAAAATAGTACATAATTCTTCTGTATTTAATAGCAATGAATGACTTTTGTGGTAACTGCAGATAGTTTGTTAGCACTGGCCTTGTGACTGTGAGACTGTTTACATTTTAATATCCGTTTTTGAAAGTTTTCTTCACTTTCCCTAATTTGGTTATGTACTCTTCAGAAGTAAAGACTGATTTAGTTGTATTGGTGTGGTACAATGGCCCCATATTTTTTTTAAGCTGTAGCTCAGATAGATAATATCCCTTTGTACTCAGTAGTTGTTTTGTCCGAAAGAATAGCCTTATTGTGTTAAACCAACATCTAACCCAGTATCTACTGTCCAACTGCTCTTGGACAGTTGGACAGTAACAATTTAGAGCAAGCATCTTTGGAAACCTTTTGCTGCCCCTTTCACAGCTATAGGTTCAGCAACAGGGCAGAAAAAAGGAGCAGAGCCAGGAAGCAGTGGAAGAATAAAAGTGTAGGAGAAGTATTTAATGTTGAAAAGATAAAATGAAGTGGAGGCAAGGAATAAGATTGGGCAATAACTGCTGAACATCTTACCTCTTCTGTAAATTCCTGCTAGCACATTTACACCAACATTTCATTTAAAATCTTCTTGTACAGTTCTTACAATGTGAACAAAGTAACTTCTGAGCTATTGTGAAGTTACTAAAGCAACATAAATAAATATATTGTAAACACTGACAAAGTTTAGAGTAAAAACAAAATAAAAAATTCCTTCCAGTAGGTATCTGAAGAAGTGTGCATGCACACGAAAGCTCATACCAAGAACTAACTTAGTTGGTCTTTAAGGTGCTACTGGAAGGAATTTTTTTATTTTGTTTTGACTATGGCAGACCAACACAGCTACCTATCTGTAACTAAAGTTTAGAGTAGTTCTGGTAACAGAATGATGAATGACATTCACAATGCTGCAGTCTTAGTCTCATCCTTGAGGAAGCATAAGCCTGACCTTCATTTACCTGGATCATATGTGATGCTAAGTCAAACCATTGCTTAATATAGGTGAATGTGAGGGTTCCCAGAGAGAAGATGGCAGCTGCTTCTGCACATATCTCCTACTGCAACCCAATTCATGGTCTGGCTTATTGTGTCATTTGAACCCAGGAAACATTGCCATTGGGAGAGGGCACCAGGAGCAGAGGAAGAAAAGTGTTGTAGTTTCTACTAACTGTAAAACTGTCATTGGCTTCTTTTAATACCTCAAAAATTGACATAGAGGGTCTGCTTCAATCACTGCCTGCTCCCCACAGAAAATGTCAAGTTACAGCTCCATTTTAGTTTAATTTCAGACTATGTTAACTTCTCAAGAAGTGTACGATTGAGTGGTTGACTTGCATACTTCCTGATAAGACTACTTCTGTTTATTTTTCACTTTTGTTCTGCTTAGTGTCTTTGGTGCCATGTCAATTCCACTTGTATGGACTATCCTGTGAGGAAACTCATTCCACCATCTTCGCTGTGTAAACTTACAGACGCTTATTGGGCAATTTGTTGGGGTAGGTAATGACTGTGATTGTCTTTAATTTATTGTTACTTGTAATGGAAGCCATGAAATGATGATCATAATTCTTCATGCAAAAGTACTTAACTGGAGTTCTCCTACTAGTCAATATTTCATATATGCACATTATCTTACATGGACTATTTATAAGCTTAAAAGTAGTCTTGCACACAGCACTAATCACCATTGGATTTCCTGAAGCTTCCATTTTAATGAGACTGTTTTTCTGGGAAGTTTGTTTCTGAATTGTTTACTGCTGATCTCTGATGCTGAACAGAAAAAACACAGTTCTGCTAAGTGGTAGGCTTAATAATAAAGTTGAGTTCTCTGGATAATGTTGTCCTCTTCTGAAGTTGTCTTCTCTGATTTGCGTTCAGTTAATCAACTCACTTAGCTTGCACAATTGTTGCATTCAGTTATAATACCGCATCATGGTATAATGTTATGACAAGGAACTTAGTTTCCCCTCAGATGGTCACAAGAAAGTGATAGGTTGTTGCTATGTTAATTTTAGATCAGGGTGGATAAAAATCAATGTTTTTTTAAAAAAAAAATTAAAAATTGAATTTTTTAATTTAAATCGGATTTTATTAAATTTAAATTGGATTTTAAAATAAAATGCTTTTGGAGGAAAAATCTTTCTAGAGATAGTTTTCTATTTAAGTTACATTGTAGTCCAAAGGGTATTCATCAGGAAATAAGGATTTCTTAAAAGTTTTTCATGTGTGCTAAGACTCAGTCTTAAGGGTTTTTTTAAAACAACAACCATTTAACCACATCAGTTAACAAACATGGATACATATGCTATAATGTTATTGTTTTAGTTAAATAATCATTTCCTTAATAACAATTAAACAATTTATTTTTCTCCTTCCAATAAAGTACAGCAGAAAAGTTGTCCAAATATAAACAGTTAACTTATTAACCCTCACAATAATTTCAGAATTATCTGTCTATGTATTTCTAATAGTAATTTTTGATATAACTGTAAAAACTACTCTGAAAATTTACAATTCCAAAAATGAAACCTTCATCTGGTTGTAAATATTAAGATTATACCAGCAAGCATGGGTCTTTCTGTAAAAAAAAAAAAAAAGATTTAAATCAAGTCTTATTGACTAGTGATTTAAATCATGATTTAAATAGATTTGATTTAAATCAAATCCGCCCTGTTTTAGATTAAGTGTAGTTTAATGCACTGCAGTTTAACATATCATCTAAATTCTAAACAAGCCACTCCATAATCATGGTTGGAAGTTAACGTCTTTTCAAGCAAACCATAGTTAAGATTAACAACAGTTTGTTTGGTTCTGACAAAACAGCAAACCACAGTTAATCAAAATGGAAATGAAAGCTGATTTCATGGGCTGGGCCGGGAGCAGTATGGGAGCCCAAAGCTTGCTGCAGCCTATTTCAATTGTTCTAAACTATGGATTAGCCTTGCATTCAATGTCTCTTTGTTTTAAATTGTTTATATGAGGGAAGAGTTCTTACAATACTTCAGATCCACTTGTTTATTGAGGGTTATCAAAAATAGATTTCACTGTTCACAAAGTTCTGTCGTAGTACATGAGTTCTCTTTATATGTTACACATGTAGAAGGAATGCAGATGGGTTTTTTGCCTAACCCCATGTGAAGTTTAAGTTGAAAATATCTGATTTTGCTACCCATGTAATTCTAATTCTCTCATTTTGAAATGTGACATTTCCTTTAGTGGTTGTTTTCTATTTTCTTCCAGGATATCTGCCTAATATTGTAGAAGACATACTTGAGAATGGATAAAATTGAAATTTGGATTCCATAGCGTCACTTGCCCTTTTAAATAAACAGACCATGTGCTAATGTTCTGACTATCTTAATATGCTTAGTTTTAAGTTTAATTACCAGTTTTAAGATCTTTGATACAAGAACTAACCTATTAAAATGTGCAGGGCAGTACCTTGGACCCAGTTAGATGGAATCTCTAAACTAGAAGAACACATTTCACAATGACAGGCCCATCTACTTCATCACATAAGTGAATTCCAGTCATTCCATTAAGATATAATATGTAAGTTGCTGCAGGGTGGTCTTCTAATGGGCCTTAGTCGCTTCCCTGCATGGAGCTCTTCTCTGTTACTGTATTTCCTTCCTTTGCTAACCTTTGCATGTACTAAAATTCTGCTTTTAATTTTCAGTCAACTTTGAGGCTATGATCATCAGCATTGCAGTTGTAGCAGGCTTCCTTCTCCTCCTTATAGGATGTTGTTGCTGTTACTGCTGTCGCAGACGTCGTTCTAGAGGGTAAATGGTTTTTCTTAGTAACTTTGCTTGATTTTCCTCCTCCTGACTTCGTCACCATTAATCTATAATAAAGTTGTCCTTGAAATTAAGGGTTATACAAATGTGATTTTAAGCATCTGATTGAAAAACATATGGTCGTCTTTGTTTACAAAAATTACAGGGATCCCCAGTACAGAATGGGTCTGCTCTACATTGAATGTAAACTTCGTGTCAGAACTGGGTTTTTCTTTTAAATTTAATGTACAGTTTCCTGAAGAAGGTATTATACACTTGAAACACATTGGATATCTGAAACATAAATTCCATTAAAGGCACTTTCATGACATGTTGGGGCTCATTCTTTAATGTCCATTACACATTGTGTCCACTGGGTGTCAGTGTTTTTTCCTCAATATGCTCATATGAAGTAGCAGATTAAAGATCTGTCTTTTAACCTAAATCAGTTTTATATGTCTTGCTATGATGCTGGTGAGTTAAAAGCTAGAAAGAACCATGTTTTGGCCTCTGATTCCTATTTCACACTTCCTCAGGTGAATTCAAGAAGGGAATCAATAATCTACTGCTAGTGAGAGAAATGGTTCCCAGTCAACGAATCCCATACTAGGATATCCAAGATCGTCATTTTTATATTGAATTACCAACACTCTTATTTATTCCACAAAATATATGACACATAAGGTGCAGTCAATGAATCATGACTTTCAAGTGTGTGTTAATGTCAGCTTCAAATTCTTCAGTATAAGATACCACTTATGATTAACTTGTAGAGAAAATGCTGCAAATTTGTGAATGTATGGGTAAACTAACAAACATAAATTCCTCATAAACTATATATCAGAAATTATAGTTTTTTTATTTAAAAAAGTGCTTTATTTCTTAGGCGACCATCTGAAGAAGAAGAAAGATTTATCAGAGATCGGGAAGAAAAAAGAATGCAGTCACTTCAGCGGTATGTTTCAAAGCTTTTCTTTTTTTAAAAAACACCTAAATACCGTACATAAGTTTTGCTCATAGATGTCATTTTAAAAAAGCCAGCTAGGGATATGTTCAGTATAGCCTTGCTATAAAGCTTTGTAAGCATTAATTGCAGTAGTTCACTCTTAGTATTTATTAGGCAATATGCTTGTAAGCTGGCTCCTAAGGGTTTCAATAAATGCAACTCATGATGCTAGCTAGAGGCTTTGAGACCCTAAAAATAATAATTTGATGCTTGAAGGCAGTCAGCTATCTTGTACAAGTAGATATACAGGTCTGCTTCCAGACAGTGGTGGAGGAAAGGCAGCATAATGGAATGAAGCAGTATTGGGTGAGTCATCAGACCTTCTGTTTACAGCTCCAGGATAGCAAGATGTTCTGCCCTGGTGCTGATCCATTTTGTTAGCTGTTCTCCTGAGGATCTTCAAAGCTGGAGTCTATTTGTGCTAAATGTGAATAGTAATAGTGGTAGTATTTTATATGAAATATAAAATGAATCACACTGTTTGCCTGATAGCACCCATAGTGATGTACATTTTTTTAAAAAATCACTTTTTAACCCCTTGCTAGAACACAGAATGCAGGCTGACAGGAACAGCAATAATTTCCAGTAAGGATGTCTGATTTCTTAGTTTTCTAAGTCAAAGAGAAATTATACATATATCTAGATTGCCACCATGTATAAGATGCCCCCTATTTTGGGGGACTCCAAATTAAGAAAACACCCCTCAGAACTACCTGTGTATAAGACGAGCCCCAATTTATAAACCTACTTTTTTGGTTAAAACAACAACAACCCTAGTCTTATACACACAAAATACGGCATGTGCATGTTTCTTCAGAAGTATTGATTATATATTCATTTAAGAAAACGTATATCCCACTTTTTAGTGCTAAAGTACCACTCAGGGCAGTTTTCAAAACCTGAAAATTGCAGTTACATAAAAGTATATAAAATTGACCACAAAGAAATGTTCATCAGTTAAAACTAAAGCATTAAAATCATCTGCCACATACAGCAGAAGCCTGCAGGAATAAAACTGTCTTCAACAACTGGTGAAAATTAGCATTGCGTAAATCAGGCCACACTTCACAGCAGGGCTTTCTATAATCTTGATTGCAACCACCGAGAAGGCCCTTTCTCTGAAATATGCTTCCACCCTAGATAGGGCACAGAGAAGCTCAGATTCTTTGAAACGGAAATTAATATTTGCAGAATTCCTCTTGGGACACTTTGCTCAGGCTTGCTGATACTTGTTACTGCAGTGTTATACTGCAGTTTATCATTACATGTGAACCAGCATATAGTAAGTTGGTAGGACTGTGGTTCAGTAGTAGAAGCTAGTCTTGCTTCTTATATTTGTCCCAAATTTAGGGTGGGATGCAGTCCTAACTAAGTCCTAAGTCTTTTGCACTAAGTCAGTCCCAAGAACCCTGTAAGAATCATGCAAATGATACTGCAATGTTAGGAGTCAAAGGCATGAGTCTTTTGTAGTTTGGTTCATGTCCCTCATGTCATGTTAAATTTATTGTTGGCTTTGGACTATTGAGTAGCAGGAGATCTCCCAGCATTCCATTTAACTTCAGCTGCTAAGATGATCAGTCCTGGATTTTTTTGTAGGCAACCTCTGGCTAGAAGAAAAGCTGTCTAAGCTAATATAGCATCTATCTGTCTACTGAAACCTCAACAAATCTCCTTGTGTATTGCTACAATTTATAAGTTAATTTTCTTGGCCATTAAAAAAACCTTTCATTTTACAAGCTGTTACGTATGTTAGAATAAGAATATGCTTATTCAGTATGCATACATCATTCATTGGAAACCCATACATTTGAACTGATGCCTTATTTAGATATTACACTGTGATGGACATTGCATCACAGTGCAACATAATATATTGATGCAGTCCTCTATCTAGAGTTTATTTTGAGGCAAGATCTGTGTTCCACTTATCTTTGTGTTCTAATGTGTAAGCAGGAGTTAATTATATTGCTTTGTCGTATTTTGCTTAAAATTACGTCTTCAAGTATTTGTTTTTTATGCTCATAAACTTTTCAGAAAACATGAAAGAAAAGTGAAGCATGATGAGATACGGAAGAAATATGGTATGTATAATTCACATTTAAACACCCCACCCCCAATATTTAGCCCCAGTAACCTATTCTTACTTCATGAACTATCTGGAAAATACATCTTCATACCTTCCCTGTCCCAAAAAAGAGTTTGGATGCTGCTGGAACCTATTTGTTATATGGTCTCCATATTATATGTGGTTTGCAGGGTAATTTATGATACAAATATGATGTTAAAGCAGTTTCAGTGTCTTGCTGGTCCTTCTCCTTGTAAGATGGCAAGCCGGTCTTGCAGATGCCAGACCATGGTTCTGCAGTGAATTTGGGATCTTAACTCTCCTGCAATATACCTGCCCTTACCCTGAACATTTGCCTAAGGGACTACGTTTAATTCTTAGCTTGTCTATGGAGCTCCCAACACCAGATTGTGAGTTTAATATTGCAATTTTGTTGAATTTTGAATGGTGGAGGCAAGAGAGAGTGAGTGAGGGAAGCAAAAGTTGCCTTCTTTAGCCCCTAATGGTTTATAGTGTCTTGGAGGTGAGGGAAAATACAGGCAGTGGTGGGAAATACTTTTAAATTAATTTGTTAATTTTAACCCTGCCTCCAATAGAGCCAAGGATGGCATGCACATAATCCATTCTAATAACAGAATAAAACATTAAAAACACTCCATTCAAAAATTACAGTCAACAGTACCAGTCAACTACAACACATTGGCTCTCTGCTGTTGCCTGCAGTTATGACACAAAGATCAAGTTTATTTGTATCATATCACAAGAGTGAGGTATATTAAAACATATATTAAAACACTCAATAGTCAAACTCTCTTCGGCTATTAACCTGCAGTAACATGTTTTGTAGTATATTGCTTCACCCTCTCTAAATCAAAAGTTATAGCTGCTTGAGTGACTAGAGAGATCATGTAGATGGAAAGGTAGTGTGAAGTATAAGTCATCTGCAGGCTTTACTGCTGTAGAGTTTTCTTTTTAGTACTTTATTTTGCTCTTAAGTCTAGTAGCTTATGGATATTTGAGTTACACGTTGAACTAAAGTGCTTGGGACACAATCCAGCCCAAATTTTATAGACAGCTGCTTCTATGATGTAGTCTTCTAATTATTGGCAAAAAGAATTTATGCCATGGTGTAAAAGAGGAGAAAGCGCCATATGTACAGTGTACTGGGATAAGTGAGGTGAATCCTGTGCCCAGGATTAGAAATCGGAATTACTTACTGTGCATACAATTAAAAGCAATCTATTAATCTACAAAAAATCCTGCATATTTCTTATTCTGCACAATTCTGCTACACCCTAGCTAATATCTATTAAAGTGTTACTTAGTCTCCCTGTCTTCTGAAAGTTCACTGGGCACTGCTCCTAAATCTGAAAATCTTCACTACTGTAAGGACTAGAAATATTGTATACCCATACTCCTTTGCTTACGCAAATTCTGTGATCACAGAATACCCATCGCTTGAATTATTAATGTAAGCAGCTCCTTTCTATATCTTTGGACAGTAAGCATTTAATTGGGATGCTTTCATCATTTTTTGAAAATTAAGCACTACTAATTGCCTAGTTCATATTGCTAGTTGGTATCCCTTCTCCGCAACAGTGCACCTCCTGTTTAATATAAATCTGGTCCATACATCATTGCAAACTTCACTCAACAAGGGCCTAATAAAGAATGTTGCAGAAAACTGTAAATGCACTAGATCTTCCCGTCTTCAGTGGTGTGCAGAGGAGTCTTCTCATTTAAATAGGCAAGAATGAATGGAGAGTAGCAAATGCTTTGCTAACCCATCACTAAATTAAGATAACATCTGAAATGTCAGCCTTGTTTGGCTTTGAGGGAATGTCTTTTTACCCCTATTTCACCCATCAGCTTTTCTTGCTCCATTTAAATGGTAATTATAAATTTATAATGCATTGCAGGTGTTGCTCACTCTAGCCACAGTCCTTTGGGAGCACTGGAAGCAATAGAGCTTTAATAAGTGGGACTACTCGGTTTGAGTAGTTCCTTTGTTATGCGATTTGCCACTTTTTTATAAGAAACCCTGGTATGAATACAGTTTGATTGCTTAAATTATAGGTTCATGGCTAAATGAGTTTGAGCAGCATTTAAATTATTTTTCACTGTGGTAACTTTCAAAGGAAATAGATGCAATTGTTGCATACATGCTACAATTCTGTTTGTTATGCAAGTAAAACATTACAACATTTTATGCTATGCCTTTGTTTAGATTCTGAATACTGTTTCATATAGTAGGGGAATCAACAGAAGGTAGATCATGGTCCACTGGTTGACCAGTGGCCAGTTTCTGGTGGACTACCCGAGTATGTGTTTCTTTATCTGTCTATTGTGAAAACTGTTCATTTATTCCTACTCTGCTTTTTGTGCTTTAGCCAGTTACTGATCTGTAAGAGGACCTGCTATAAATTTGCTCAAGCAGCTTGGCCAAAAGCTTTTTAAAGCCCACAAGCTTATTAATGTTTCAAATAAAAAAAAATCTAAAAGGTTACTGGCACAGGATTTACCTTTGCATAATCCATGTTGAGTCTTCTTAAGCATTCCTGGATTTGCAGTGTGTTCCTGACACCTTCTACTTCTCCACTCTGACTAGCCACATGCTTCTCAGTCATCTGCTGCTTAGCCATATTGCCAAGGACCCAAGAAGTTCCCAAACTACATGTAGTCATGGTCAGAATGAGCCAATATAACTGGCTGGAAGTGAAACCATTTTACCAATTGTTGCTGGCTTAATGTCTGAAGGCAAAGAAAACTGAAGAATGTCCTTTAGATAAAACAAAATAAAAAAATTCCTTCCAGTAGCACCTTAAAGACCAACTAAGTTAGTTCTTGGTATGAGCTTTCGTGTGCATGCACACTTCTTCAGATACACACTTCTTCAGATACACAGTGTATCTGAAGAAGTGTGCATGCACACGAAAGCTCATACCAAGAACTAACTTAGTTGGTCTTTAAGGTGCTACTGGAAGGATTTTTTTTATTTTGTTTTGACTATGGCAGACCAACACGGCTACCTATCTGTAACTGGTCCTTTAGATACTTAGCTTCGGGCCATATTGATCTGTAGATTAGGGATGGGGAACTTATGGCCCTCCAGGTATTGTTGAACCCTAACTGCCATCTGCCCTATCCAGCATGTCCAGTTATCAGGGAATTAATTCCATTTTTCCCTGTTAGTGGATATAGTCTCAAACAATAACTACTTTCTAGTAGGTGAAGACCTTTCCTGACTCTCTGGAATAATTTAAGGGCAGAGTCACCTTCATACATGCTACCTTCCCTTTAGATCTGCTGTAGTTCACAACCATTATTAAAAGAGAGAACCTGCCACATCAGGTGGGGCTAACCTGCGACTGGTGGGAGTTGTAGTGCAACACCATCTGAAGGGCCACAGGTTGGCCACCCAGGTGCTCCATGTGATAAGGCATGCTTATAAAGTGGATAGACACAGTTGGCACACATAGGTTGCATGATCTGCTTGCTGTTTGGTCATTTGGGTTGTTGCCATCAGGAAGTTATTTTAAAGCTTTTGTTTGAAGCCTGAACCATGTCTATGTTTGAATGTCGACAATTCTGTATGATATCTTTTACTGTGCCTATCAGTAGATTAGATTATAATTGCTTGTTATGTGATTTTGCTACTGTTGCCTACCTGTTTGTATGTGTCACTGTATGCATCTGATTGCTGGTCAACAGATAGTCATTGAAGGGCTGGGACTCCTTTTCTCTGTGAATAATGTTCTTTATGTGTTGGCATATCAGCCTGTCTATACATTTTCACATTGTCTTGTGCATCTGATCACTAAGCTCATATCTGTTGTCTGCTTTCTAATGTCTCTTATCTCTCCACCCCTAATTCTATTTTTAAAATATATTTTATTTATAATTTTTGGGTTTATACATTTCAATAATTTTACAGTCATTTTAACATTTCACAACTTGACTTCCTTCCCCTTCTTTCTGCAGTTCCTTAAATTTATTTTTTAATATTTTCTGCATATTAACTTGATTTGTTTATTTATTCATCTACTTAAAATATATACTCTTATGAAACTGCAGGTTATTACAATAATTCTGCCATTGTTCTTATCTGTTTACAATTTGTAAATACTCAATATATCATTTCTATTATTTTATTAAAAAGTTTGTTATCTTGATTTCTTACTTTTCTGGTAAGTTTCGCCATTTCTGCTTATTCCATAAGTTTTTGTATCCATTCTTCTTTTGCTGGGACTTCTTTCCATTTTTGAGCAAGTTCCATTCTTGCCTCCCCACCCCTAATTTTAGATTCTGTTACTTGTCTTTGTACCAGAATGTCATACTTCATAACTCCAGTGTTAAGTACTCCCATAATGACACTTCCTGTGCTGTCCTTGTGCTATGAGTGTCTTTTGTTTATACCGGTACATATCAGTGTACTCTTAAAATAGATAATGTCATTGTGTGTGGACACTGCATGCCAGTTTTAATTGCTTCCTTAATTGGTGAGTAATCAGGTTAGACTAGACATGATGAAACTCCTTTGTGTCTGTGGGCACTAAGCCTTGATTAAAGTTCTTGATGGATGGTGAAGTATGATTTGAAGCCTTCTAAGTTTTAATTGGGGACGCAGGTGGCGCTGTGGGTTAAAGCCTCAGCGCCTAGGGCTTGCCGATCGAAAGGTCGGCGGTTCGAATCCCTGCGGCGGGGTGCGCTCCCGCTGCTCGGTCCCAGCGCCTGCCAACCTAGCAGTTCGAAAGCACCTCCGGGTACAAGTAGATAAATAGGGACCGCTTACCAGCGGGAAGGTAAACGGCGTTTCCGTGTGCGGCTCTGGCTCTGGCTCTGGCTCTGGCCAGAGCAGCGATGTCACGCTGGCCACGTGACCCGGAAGTGTCTCCGGACAGCGCTGGCCCCTGGCCTCTTAAGTGAGATGGGCGCACAACCCCAGAGTCTGTCAAGACTGGCCCGTACGGGCAGGGGTACCTTTACCTTTAAGTTTTAATTAACTATTTAGAATTTGCCTTCACTTTTTCTTTTAGCTCAGTAGCAAGTGTTTCTGGTTTCTTAGTCTGTGTGTTGAGCTGCTCTTCATAAGGTGTTGGAGTGTTGTCTACTTTTTCTAGGTGCTGCTCATCATATTTTTCCAGTAGCACTATTATAAACTGAGATCATATAATCCTTACAATTGTACTTGTACTCCTTACCTTTTTTGTACTTGATGTTCATCCTGGCACCCAAGCGACAACCTAGTTTGTTGTGATGACATGATATTATTCTATTTGCAATTTGGAAGCAGAGTTCACTTCATCAGCTCTGCTATGAGAGGCCATCTCCATCAGGCCTTCTCTCCCCTCAGCTGCCATCTGCAGGCAGGCATTTGATCAGGCTGCCTCAATGGGGGAGGGATAAGAAGGGCTCATTTCATCAGCTTTGCTGGAAGCGCAGCTTCATCAGCCACCTCCTGCCTCTGAATTATGCCAGCTGGTCACTATAGGAATAACGGTTTAGAAATTAGTTTCTGAGTTTTGATTTTCCTCTTCCATCTCTGTCCCTTTCCCCTTGTGGTTTGTGGGTAGGCTTGTTTTGCTTGTATGTAAGTGACTCTGGGATCCTTTTTGGCTGAAAAGCTGGGTACAGGTGCTCTAAATAAATAAATAAATTTTGACATGACAGAACAGGTTCAATGTACTGGTGCAGTAATTGGGCTGTACCATCCTTGGCAACATAGCTAGCTGGTTTGCTATGTTTTAGCTACCTTGGTTGAACAATATTTTCTTAAATATGTTATTTTAATTGTCCTGCTTTCCCCCCAGGTCTCCTTCAGGATTCTGACCATCCATATAGCAGATATGAGAATGAATGAAAATGGATGCTACTGTGTCTTCTTAAAGATGGCAAAAATGTGAAGTTAATTTTCTGGTTCCAGTTTAAATCACCAAATATGTGCATAAATGCTTAATAGAAAATGGTCTTTCTCCCCCTTTGTAAGCAGCATTCTGTTTGTGTATGTAATTTTTTTCTAATATAGAACACATCAGTGGTTCCTTTTCTCTCTTCCCCCATCCCTTGTTCCTTTTCTAGATCTCTTATTTAATGGAATGTGAGTTGAGTACAGAAATAACAATCATGTCATTTCCCCTAACACTCCCCTAAAACAAAGATATCATCGTCTTTTCCACATAATGCTAAATAAAGACCTCCTTTAAATCTGTGTCAAGTAAGTGTTGGCAAGTATTTGACACTACAGACATGTGTGGTATCAAGTGATGACAAATAATTACAGCCTATGCCACTTCCAAGACTGTTAATAGAATATGAGGGGTGTATGTGAGAGTATGCTGGTGTGAAATGGCCACCTTGGGCACAGCAACCAGACCTGGATAGCTCTTGGTGTTTCTAAGTCAATCAGTACTTTCTTGCTCTGCCCCAGCTCCTTGAATGTGGGTACCTAATGGAAGCAAACATATCCTTGCCTCTGGCTTTTCAAAAATCTCTCTCTCTCTCTCTCTCTCTCTCTTACACATAAACAC
Organism: Podarcis cretensis; assembly: GCF_951804945.1. NCBI lineage: Eukaryota > Metazoa > Chordata > Lepidosauria > Squamata > Lacertidae > Podarcis > Podarcis cretensis. The sequence goes on from NC_137181.1 coordinate 27,060,919, forward strand.
ACACACCAGTTGGACTTGCAGTGGCACACATCCTCTCCCAATATCTTGCTCCATTTGGGCCTTCACTGCAGTTTGAGCAGACAACTCCATTGCCACTTAGGGAGATAAGTGCCCTGCTTAGGTGTTGGGAGAGGGTTCTGATTTGTGATCATTATAGACCAACATTTGAATGACAATGGATATTCAACAATACCTGATAGCCTTGTTCCATTTTTCTACAACATGTAGAAAGCAAATAAATTTTTCTAATGTATAAAGAACGTCTGTATGTAGTGCTTTTTTCTATATATCTTCACTTCTAATAATGAACTCAAGTGGTGAATGCTGACAGGTTTGTGGCCACTGAAAACAGGGGAGGTATTAACATGCTTGGGAGAACCAAAGAAATTGCAGAAGTAGAACACGTTGCCAAAAGGTGGCATCTACCACAAAGCAGCCCAACGAGACCTGTGCATTCTCAGTAGCCAAAGAATATTGGGCACATTTGCAAACCAGAGAAACTACCATGAGCATCACACATACAAGTATGCATTGGCTACAATAGAATATTATTTTGAAGCATAGATTCATTGGGAAAATGGGCTCCTGAGGGTGCATGGGAAGGCCTCTAGATGCATGTGCATTCACAGGAGCCACATTGGCAGCCCCTGGGATAGGCTGTAGACCAAATATAGAAACAGAAACTAGGAAAGTGAGGAGGTGAAGAGTCAAATGCCCTGCTTGGAGAGCACAGCTATCTGGAACTCTGAATAGGCACTATCCTTGGAGTGATTATATATTGCTCATTTTGTTGTAGATCCCACAAACTTTGTATTGTCCTGGTATTACACAATTAAAAATGTCTGTTGACAGTCACATAGGTGAACTTTTGTGAAAATCAGGTGCCATTTTCTGAATCCTTGATACTCGTCCTGCATTCAGTCAGAATTCTATACAAAGTTTTGTTTTTTGTTTCCTTTTAAGCAGCTACTCTCTCTAGGACTATCAAATTATGCATGGATACTGTGGGATTTTTTTGTTCAGAATTTACTTTTGTAGATATCTTAAGCTAGATTTTTATGATTTCCCAGGGTGTGTGTTTGTTGCAGCAAAAATAATGAGTCTTTGGTATCTTAAAAACCTGCTATGGTCCATGAAAGCTTATACCGTAATAAATTCATTTTTATGGTGCCACAAGAGTTTGCTGTAGATTTGAACACTACTTGGAGCAATTTATTAGATTGTGACATGCAAATAATTTTGATATAATAAACTACATAGCATATACATTAATAATATACTTCCATGTCATTATGCAGCAGCCTGTTTAAGCAAAGCAAGACCTCATTGCTCTGGTTTGTCAGTGGCTTTTGAATTCAGATATGCTTGACAACCCACAACATAGGCTGGTTTGCAAGCCACCCTCGAACCATTGATTTGGGCCCTTGTGACTCATGCTATGTGAGATCACATAGGTTTGGAATTGAAAACAAATGGATTTGGCTTGTCATCTGAATGGAGACATAAAGGCTGAGTAATGAGTTCTCATTGGAAATCCCTTGTGAAAGTAGGTTGAATGCAATGGAAAGTTTTCTTGCCCTTTTCCAATGGTGTCTGACATGACGGCTGATCCTCTTAACCATCACAACCATCCTGCAGAGTAAGAGGTTACAAAAGTGCAATGATCCAGTGACCAAGCAGGGACTTCAGATTAGGTCTCCCTACTTAAAGCTGATGTTGTCCATTATCTCACACTTACTCTATTTTCCCTTGAGACATTCTCTTTCATAATAGAGTGTCTTTTATATTTGCTCCTTTGTAGTTCATACATTTTCCAATTCAGTGTTTATGAAATACGAAGGCTACAATCCTCAGTATACTTACCTGAAAACAGTGTGACTGGCTTCTTGGTAAACCAAATGGGGACACTGCACTGAAGTACTACTGTGATTATGCTCCCTTAGAAATACAAAATCATGTTGCTCATCCTTCCACCTCGGCATTGTAAAAACATTTACTTCTAGGAAAGATCTTCATGTGAGCAATAAATTTTGTTTGTCCAACAGTAACTTCAGAAAAGCCAGCATAGAAGCATTTCAAGTCCTGCTATTAATATTCTGAAAAACAGTTAATATGGTGGAACAAGGGCGCAAGACAATTTTGAATCAGTGTTAATAGTGCCTGCAAGTAGATTGACCATGAATGGTTCTCTCTGAAAAATAAGCCATATAATGAGGAGCTCATGTGTGTAAGCTGTGGTTGCATAAGCTGTTGTTGCCTGGGGAAAGAGGGGGACTTGGAAAACCCAAAGTCAGACAAAAATAGCATGTGTAATTTTGGATATAGACACAGATTTGCCTCTTAATTTTGTCATCTACTGAGTTCTAGCAGCTAGATTTATTCTACATAGATGAATGAAGTGGGAAATATCAAAACATTGGTCATTTTTAAAAATGTTCCAAAAAACCCCTGTCAAATTTGCAAGTAACTCATTGAACATTAACCATGTAGGGTAGTTTTACAGCCCAGTCACGATCCTAGAGAGATGTCTGCTGCTTGCATTAATGCAAACTGGGCTAAGATCTGATCCTTGCTCAGCATCAACTTTGCATCATGCCTAACAGCTTAAAGAGACAGGTAGAGAGGATACCAACCACTTTAATAGATACCACTGTATCAGTTAAGTTGCCCACTAATCAATTCTAGCTCTCCTAGCAATTGCACAAAGAAAGCAATCTAGAGTTGCCTTTACTGCAGACTAACACAAGCAAATCCAATTGCATTATTTCCCTTCTGTTGATGCATGCCAGACTGTAGGAGGAATTGCAAGCTAAGAGTTTAATGAGGCTCATGGTTTTGGTGGAGGGAGTAAGCCCAACCAGTTACTGCACAATACTGTTCTATCCCTTAGCCCAGAAGTGGAAAACCTGTGGCCTTCCAGATACTGGATTCCAACTCCCATCAATCCCAGCTACCATAACAAATGGTCAGGGATAATCCAGTAATATCTGGAGGGCTGAAGGTTTCCAGGAGGGCAAATACCAATATTTACACTGAACAACTACATTTATCAGAAACTTACACTATATATGTGTTTTTGTTGTTGTTAGGTAGTAGTTGAAGTCACCAAGTTGGAATGTATTAAAAGGTCTACCTACCATCTACTGCTTGCTGTGACTGCAGACTATTCAGTGGCCTGCAGGCCTGTATACCCTTAACTACAGAGCACAGATCACGCCATATATATTAAGTGAAGCTTCATGTTGCAAGGCAAAGGTTGCTTGCTAGCCTTTCTTTCTAACTTGGAGGAAATAACATTGCTACCCCGAATAATGTACTAAAGTGCTGGAGTGGAAAGAGGCACAATTCTTGACATTTGATAACATCTATTTGTAGCAATCTCAGCAGCTCAAAGGAAGGGGAGAAACATTTTCAAGCTCCTACCAGAGTTTGGGTGGGGGAATACTATGTCCTCCTTGGTCCAGCGATCCCCAGCTGTGGGGCTAGAACAGAAACTACAATATGTTGTTGAGGGGAAGCCCTTGTGGAGTTTGCCCCCCATCACTGTGGGGGTGGCAGCAGGATGTTTTGCCTCAAGTGCTGAAACATCTTGGACAGCCCCTGATTTCAAGTTCCTCATTAAAGCTATTCTAATTTTTCTAGACTTCTTATTTGGAGCTTGTCGTCTGTCACATTTAGGTCCGAACGAATTTATTTGTACAGTGATACCTCGGGTTAAGAACTTGATTCGTTCTGGAGGTCTGTTCTTAACCTGAAACTGTTCTTAACCTGAGGTACCACTTTAGCTAATGGAGCCTCTCACTGCCACCGCGCCACTGGCACGCGATTTCTTTTCTCATCCTGGGGTAAAATTCTTAACCTGAGGTACTATTTCTGGGTTACTGGAGTCTGTAACCAGAAGCGTCTGTAACCTGAGGTATCACTGTATGCCTTTTGTAGAATAAATCCTTTTTAAAATCCCATGTTTTGCCTGCCCAGAAATGGAGTTATCAGTCTTTATTACTTTTTCATTCTCAACTTGACTGTGGGGGGATGCCTATAAATAGACAAGCAACTGGTCTTCCACGATCACTGCTTACAACCGTGATCACAGTGACTGACAGTGCCTCATCTCCATCTGTTGCAGGGCAGGCCCAAGACATTTTGGCACCCGAGGCAAACCAAAAAATGATGCCCCCACCACCAAGGAAGAAAGGGTGAAGATCTCCATCAGAAATAAGGGGGGGGGGATAAAGATCTGCATAAGGCTCTCTAGAGGGTCAGTAAAGCTCTCCATCAGGAACAAGTGGGGGAATCAAATCAGCCTCACCCAATGGTTGAAATGGGAATCAAAGGTAATCATGGAGGGGAAAGGGGCCCACTCTGAATCATGTTGGCAGGTGCAGAGCCCAAGAAACCCTAAAGGGCAGCTTCTGTTGTTTCCTCCCTCGGGTGTGGGAAGAGACAAGCAGCACCTATTTACAGAGAGGTGGTTGCCTTACCTTGCCTCGTGTGGGTGAACCGTGATCTGTTGTATACACCTGATGCCTTTTTGTCCCATTTTTAGAACAGATCTAGACATCAGACACGCTTATGGGCATGAAAGTGCAAGTGAGTTCCACTTTCTTCCTCCACACTTGGTTTAAAATATCTGGAGCTAGGCCAAGTCATCTCTCTTTGTAGGGAGATGGGCTTGCACTCCACTGTGGAGTTATCAAACCAATATTCCCACAAAGGAAGGGGTGTTGCCTTAATGCTGGACATTCAAAACAAAGGTAGGAATTGCAGTTTCCTCCTACCCCTTGTTTCATACACTTTTGCCCTACATGGAACATTAATTTTCTAAGCATCGAGTAATCAACAGATTGGTGTTGTATTCATCATATGAGTTGTTTTTTGTTTGTTTGTTTTAAATGATAATCTTCCCCTAAGATCAGGGCCGGCCCAATATATTATGTTCAGGATGCTGATACCCCTGCTCAGTTCTACATAACAAGCTGATTAGACTGCCAGTTGAACTTTGCTTCAGTGCTAGGGATGTGATTACATCCTCCGTGAACACCTGGGAGAGCATACCTGATTAAGGGCCCAGGAGGGGCCATATGGCGACAGTGAAGCCTGGCTGGGGGCTCAGGAGGAACAGCCAGGAGTTGCTACAGCTGCCCAAGGTGGTTGCTGCACTGTCTAATGGTAGGGCTGGCCTAGCCTAAGAACAATAACAGTGAACCTGATTGAAAAACGTACCCAAGTGCTCTCGCTCTTTTCCTAGAACAAATCAAACTCTCTGCCGGTGACACAGATGGTCTGTGAGTTGTTGGGGAGGCAAACGTTGGCAGGCTGATAAGCTCAGAAAAATGTGCTGCAATCTGGAACAAATTGTCAATTAAAAAAACATCTAAGTTAAGGTCAGAGAAACTGCTTTTAAAAATGTTGTGATGGCAGCGTCTTACACCTATCACAATCCACCATATATTTTATCAATAAACTGCGAAAGGTGTTCTAACAATATATCTCACATTATGCAGTTGCTTCTGTGGTCTCCTAGGAGGATCCCAAGCTCAATGAGGAGCCAGAGCTCAGACCACATGTTTGGTATGCAGAAGGTCTCAGGTTCAATTTCCAGCATCCTCCAGGTAGGGCTTGAAAGAGGCCTGTCTGAAACCCTGAAGAGCCACTTTCAGCCATTGGTAATGCTGAGCAGGTGGCGCTGTGGGTTAAAGCCTCAGCGCCTAGGGCTTGCCGATCGAAAGGTCGGCGGTTCGAATCCCTGCGGCGGGGTGCGCTCCCGCTGCTCGGTCCCAGCGCCTGCCAACCTAGCAGTTCGAAAGCACCTCCGGGTGCAAGTAGATAAATAGGGACCGCTTACCAGCGGGAAGGTAAACGGCGTTTCCGTGTGCGGCTCTGGCTCTGGCTCTGGCCAGAGCAGCGATGTCACGCTGGCCACGTAACCCGGAAGTGTCTCTGGACAGCGCTGGCCCCTGGCCTCTTAAGTGAGATGGGCGCACAACCCCAGAGTCTGTCAAGACTGGCCCGTACGGGCAGGGGTACCTTTACCTTTACCTTTAATGCTGAGCAAGATAGATTTGAGTTGGTATCAGGCATCTTCTGGTATGGTTCCAAGTCTTCTATGAAATTAAGTACCGTTAACAATAATTCCTGATGTGGTACTTCTGGGTATCATTCTTGATGAGCTCCAGCCAAGCAGCATATTTTGCATAAATATTTAGCTATGTGAGTCTTTGGCCGGTCAGTGCAGCTTGTTCAGGACTTGTGCAGCCCTGAAAAATAAACCCATGGCTGCTTGGTATTTACAAGCATGGGACTTTGTAACTCTGGAAAATTTGCTCATCAAGTTCAGCTTTCCAGACTGAAAGCATTCAGAGTCAAATGGCACCATTTTGTTTGTTTTCTTTTCAATAAATCTCACTTGGTGCTGCAAGTTAATTATACATATTTTTTAATTGATTTGTACTACTGCTCTGTCTTCTGAGATTTGTTTTTCTTCATTGTCTTAAATGAAAAAAGTTAACTGCTTGACATGTAGCTGTATGTATTTTGGAGTACACAGAATTTTTCTGTGTCTATTTTATAAGTATGTAAGAAATAAGAATGTAAAATGGAATGCCAAACTAGACTCCCTTCTGAGCCTCTGTGATGTCTTGTTGCCACAGTAATAGAAATTACAGCTTTTAAAAACACAACAAAAAATTCTGACCTAGAGAGCTACAAATAGGTCCATAATTTTTGGATTGAATTTAGTAGTGATGATCATCAGTAAGACTTATGACCAGACTTACTGTTCTTCAGATTCACAGTCTTGGAAAGCTTCTAGATCCATCACAGTGCAAGGAATTGTAACTATCTTCCATGGTTGAGCTACCTCCTCACAGACCAAGGGTTATTGACTATTGTTATTTTCAGGTGGGATTCAATCACACATCAGTGAGTTCAAGCTGTGCAATTGTAGCTGAGTAGGAGGTCTTGCACAGGAAGCTCACTTCCCCCAAAGATTGGACTTTTGCGATAAGGAAAGTGACTGACAAATGCAGCAGGAAATGTTGGGTAACACTTGCTTTGATACAGTGTCATCTAACCTCCCTGCAAACAAATCAGGATAACTGCATGATAAACAGGTTGTCTGAAAGCACTCCTAGTCCAGGCAGTGTAAGCTATTATGTATTCCTTACATTTTCATCCTGCCATTCCCCTAAATTGCTCAGTATGGCATAGGTTTCTGCCCCGTCACCACTCTTGTATCTTCACAAGCACACTGTGAGGTAGGTTGGGCTGAGAGAGTGTGACTGGTCCAAAGTCACCCAGTGAACTTCACACATGAATGGGGATTTCTAGCAGTGTCTCCCTAAGTCATAGCTCAACAGTATAGCCGTCAGGCCCCTGCAGAGGCGGGGCGGGGAGGCGGGCAGCTGGGTATACTTGCCCCAGGCCTCAGAGGGCAAAGCCTGCCAGATTTATGCTGTCATGCCAATAACAAGACTCCTGCCCCAGGCTTCAGATGACGTGATGTGTGTGTGTGTAGTTACACACATATCGGGCGCGCCTAAAACAGTCACTGCCTGTAGAACATTATTATTGTCCTTAGTTTCCAACATCCACACTGGTCCTGTTTAAAGGTGCCAAACCTGTCCTTTACAACTCTGCATCTCCATAGCGGTGGACACTTTTCTTGCATGCAGCGACAATCTTTAATAAAAAGCTGCTTGTTGTCCTCAATTTTACACCACCTGTGCACAAAATATAATAAACACAGCAGGCAGGGAGATAATTATAGTGGCTGCCTGATGCTTGCGGTCCTTGGTTTCCCTTGAGGTACATAAAACTCTGAACCTGATTATTTCCAAAAAGTGCTGTAAGTACTTTTGCAGGGTAGAGGGTGATAGACTGGGATTTAGTGATTAGTGGATTTTTAATTTGTTTTGGTACACTGTGTTATGTTTTGCCTTTACTCATTTTGTTGGGTGTTTTAAAAGTGCTCTGATCGTTCCTCAGCTCTCGGAATAGTCAAGCAAAGGTCATGTTTTCTTTTTATGGCACAAGAAGAGTCACTGGCTGCCTGGGATTTTTTGCAGAAACACTCATTTTATAGAATTTTTGCTTGTTGGAGACATAGTAGATGATACTGAAATTTAATTTAAGCTTTGATCTGCTGCAAATATATATACACTGTGCTTATTTACTTGGCACTGCCTTTGAGATTACATAGCCTTTGCAGAAAGACGTGATGTGAAAACCTTATAGGAGGGAATTAAAGAGTGTAATCCACATGGAGGATCTCCTGCCCTTAGAAGTTAACAGCCTGTATATTGTGCATTACAATGGGGCTTGCAAAAGAGAATGTCCTGGTGGATATGCTCAAAGTAATTGCATTTCTTTTATCTGTTTGATTAAACTGTTTAAACAGGAGTGAGGAACCTCTGGTCCAGGACACATGTGGCTTCCCAGACCTCTCTACATGGCCTAAGGCCATACCCTGAGAACATTTGGCTTTCTCTTAGCACAGACCCAGGTCATTGGACCTGAGCTTCCACAGCCTCCAATCCATGGGTAGGCAAACTATGCCCAGGGGCCAGATCCGGCCCAATCACCTTCTCAATCCAGCCCGTGGACGGTCCAGGAATCAGCGTGTTTTTACATGAGTAGAATGTGTCCTTTTATTTAAAATGCATCTCTGGGTTATTTGTGGGGCCTGCCTGGTGTTTTTACATGAGTGGAATGTGTGCTTTTATTTAAAATGCATCTCTGGGTTATTTGTGGGGCACAGGAATTCGTTCTTTTTTTCTTTTCTTTTGTTCAAAATATAGTCCGGCCCACCACAAGGTCTGAGGGACAGTGGACCGGCCCCCTGCTGAAAAAGTTTGCTGACCCCTGTTTTAATGTGTTGTAAACTGCTTGGAATTTTTAAATTAAAAATATAAAGTGGTATAGAAATGCAAATGCAAATACAAATGCAAATGATGATGATAATAATAATAATAATAATAATAATAATAATAATAATACCTCTCACTTGCTCTGCTCTGCACCCTCCTTGAGAGTTTGCCAGGCTGGAATGAGAACTTGAATTGGAACAACACCTCTTCTTTGCCTCAGTGGACAGATGTGAAAATCTGCAGGAGCCTCTGACTTTGTGTGACTGGAATGTAGCTTCCTGTACAGAGGTAAGAGATAAACTCGCTGCTCCACTCACTTTTGCATCTGGACATGTGATGCCAGAGGGAAGGCCGCCCCATTGCTGCCTTAAACTAATACCAAGGCAGTGTACAATAGAACAATTCCAAATGAAATAGTGATTCAGAAAGAATTGAATGTGGATCCAAATGAACAATTTCCAGAGAATGCATTCTAAATGCATAATATATACTGAGCACACACAATCAATGTCAAATTATACACAATGTCATCCATGCAATAAACTCCACAACTCGACTCCTGTAAAGTACAGAGTCTTACAGCGTGTTATTATATAATTGGGTGCAACTATAAAACATAAAACATATCTAACAACAACAGCCTCCTGAAAAGTTTGGAGGGTGGAGAATTACCTGAGCATTACCCATGTTTTATTTTGGCTAAGGTGCTAGTAGGAGCAGGCTCCAATGGACTGATCTGGCTGTCCTCCAATGGAACAGAGCACAGTCACATTGGGATGAGTTTTCCTGAGCACAGAGAAGTAGCATGTCCAGTGTAAGCATGGTGACAACCTTGTAAGCAGTGCTATTTTTCTTGAAAAAAGAGGTGCTAGAACTCATCATGAATGCCTCCTTTGTTCTCTTATAATGGCAATGTTGCCCACCTGAGAGGTGCTGCCAGAACTGAGTTCTGGCTGAAAAAAAGCCCTGCTCATAAAGACAGATCAGCATTAATACTGTATCCCTATATTGCAGTTAATGGGTTGAAACTGAGTAGTGGCTGGTTTTAGGGCCACCTGTGAGTGCTTGGCTTATATTTTTAACTGAGTGCTTGTAACTGACTGTCCTTTCATAAAATCACTTTCCAATGACTATACTTCTCTTTGTATAATCAAACAAACATGTTGCATTAAACGGTATAGGGCTTGGTGAGGGTGAGACTAATAGGGACTAGTAACTTAGTTTTACACAAATCAGTCACTGGAGCATTCCTGAATATTCACTGCCTCCTGTGCTAGTGAAAGAGCTTCAGCCGCCGTCTAATTCTCAAGCCGAACAGTCTGATCTTTTCAAGGTGAGCAAACTGGCATAAACATATTTTCCTTGGCTATGGGAGAGATTTATGAAGCGTTTACACTGAGCTGTCAGGTGGAGTCCTGACAAGGTTATGCCTTCCTGATCAGGTGCTATTCTTGGCAACTCTTCCCTTCTACAAAGGATATTTCAGGGAGCCCTCATTGAACAGTCACTCATCCTGAGTACAACTGCATTCCTAATGTAATATCTTTGAGCATTAGACTCAAAGCACTTGAATATGATGAATAAATATTTAATTCTATTTATGCTACTAACTTATGCACAAGAGACACAGTCTATATATTTGAGCAGAATCAGAATGTAGCTTTAGTACATTGCTTTGAAAATAGCGAGACCTGCATCTTTTTATTGACTAAGGAAACAGAATATCTAGTTTCTTGCTTGGAAATGTTTTTCCAAAGAGGCCAGGAGTTAGGCCAATTTTTCTACTTTACAGGGGGTGGGGGTGGGGATCCTCTGTTTGCAGGAGTCCTCCATTCAAAGGGCTGTCTGATCCAAGACCCAAATAAGAGAGAGTAGAAGCCTTGAAGCTGCCCATCAACAGTTAGCTTCTGGAATGAGCACACAAGCCACTTGTGCAATCTTCCCCACTATGGTCACATGTGCTTTATTTCTATTTAAGCAATAGTAGTTGTTTCCAAATAAGCACCTGTATGCACATATTAGCATATGCTAATTTTATTTGAATTTGCACTCATTTTGTGGCGATGCGTTTCCTCTCTTAAGCCAGTGCCTAAGTGACCATCGTGAAGGCTGCCTTTGAATCTCACCACAACATGGGCAACAGGACAGTATTCTGCACCCTACCAGAGGTCTTGGCGCACAGTTTTGTCTTCCAACTCCTCATGCTTTTCCCACCCACCAGCATCTGCCACTTGAAACATCCACACCTCACTCTACCAAACAGCAGGGCTGTAACAGCAGTTGCTGTAACAATGCTGCATATATATGGAGCATTTAACTGTGTTTTTTATTGATGCATTTTCATTTGTTCTTGTATATTGATATATGCTTGTACGTATATTGTAAATCCCTTAGAGAAGATCAGTACGAGGTAGTTATTATTATTATTAATCTATTTGCATTTCATTGCCAACAGCTACACTGAATTGTTGTGCACCACGTGGTACCAAATAGCTTTTAAAAATCTCCCACCTCTGACCTTTTCCTAGGTCCAGTCAGGCCTCTCCTAGGAGTCTTAGTGTATTCTGAAGAGGGTCCTGTGTTCTTGCTATGCTTGATAGGCTCTTCATTTTCAGAATGAGTCAGCTTGACACAGTGGCAGGGCCTGACCTCAAGATTTGCGCCAGGAGAATTCTTCCCCGAAAGTCAGTCAAGGAGATGCTGATGTTAACAGACAGGAGGATTTTTGCAATTCTCCTCTCTCTGCTCCTCAAGTATATACAGTACTTGGAAGTTGCACTGGGCATAGAGCTTGTAGCTAATTGTCTGTCCCTTGCTATAGTATAAAAAAACCCTTTCCTTGTGAACACATTGCTTTGGGGAATGCATGAATGCTGGTCTCTTTTAGCACAGTTTGAATGTACTGTATAGACACTGACGGATTTCCACATCTCATCAAATCTATAAGCGAGATGGATAAATTTTAAGATGCGCGGGTGGAGGGTTGATTGACATCAACCCTTGTGATGCCAATTTATTGTAATATACAGATAAGACCATAGGATCCAACTCCTAGGGGTTGAGGTCCCTTTGCCCGCCCAATAAAATCTGTGGGGGCTGCCCCCCCCAAGTTGATGGTCATTGCCAAACGGTGTGTGTGCACCTTGACTTGTTTATGTGGGGCGGGGCTTACCTGCCCCCCCCCCCAATATTTTATTCAAGTTGGCACCCCTGGATAAAACATTTAATAAATCTTAGATTGCTTATGAAGTTGCAATGCTGAAATTTTCAGAAAGTAGATAAAATGAAGACTTCTTGTCAAAGGAGGCTTTCCAGGTGTGTTGATTACATGACCCTGACAGTCACAAGCCAAAGTCAATCATGGGATGACAATTGTGCCCCCATGCTGATTCCTGCTGGTCTAACAGTCAAGTAGTAAGTGTCAGAATCAGTGTAGCTGATGCAGGCAAAAAACAAACAATTGCTATACAAAATCTGGGCATCCTCTTCTTGGGTATCTCCTACCTACCCCTGCCCGCAGCTCCCCAAAACATTTATGGTTTAGTGCTAAACCACAACTATGGCAAGAGAAGACTGGTCAGCAAGACCGTGCAAGCACAAAAAGTTAAATCACAATAAACTAGGAAGCTACATTGTGAATCATTCATGTAGCCAACTTATTGCTCTATAAACTTATTCCCCTAACATTCAGACACATTTTGGGGTGATTTTGACAGGGCTGATCCAGGATATTTTGCTCATTGGGACAAAGGACAGCTCCTTCCTCCCACATCAACTAATTTGCATATAGAAGCCAACCAAGTTGGTAGTTTATTTCATTTATTTAGACAATCTCTTTACCACTTGCTAACTAAAAAATATTTCTAAGTGGTGTACAGCAAACTAAAACAATTTTACAAAAATACACAATAAAAACATTAATTCAAATTACTAATAAACATCTATGTTGCTGTATCTTCCCCTTCCCTCTCCCACAGTAAAGGTAAAAAGTTCATAAAATGATAGCCTTAGTGGCCATACAGCTTTGGGTTTTGTTTTCTCTGCAGGTATTATCATAAAGCAAGATAAGGCTGCTCTGTTTCAGTGGCATTTGGCCATTCTGGGTTATATTAATAGCATACAATTCAATCACTCACTGTGAAACTTTAGAACAGGCTGGAGATATCAGTATATTGAGCATGTACTATGTGGACACCTATAAGACCTTGAAAGGCAGCTCCTTTTCTCAACGCTGTCCAACCTTGGGAGAGCTTGTGCTGCAAACCACACTATGAGGCAAAATGCTACAGTGTCCTCTTTTTGACCTGGTGTAGGAATCTTAAGTCTTCATTATGGAGACACTCCTGACATTTACAGCATCTGTGCCAGCGCTATAGATAACGGAGGCAGTAAACCAGTTCTCTTCCATGTTACTGTTCCAGATGCAGCTTCTCAGTCCCACTGACCTTGCCTGTGATTCTGCTGTGTCGCCCAAGCCTGAATCTGGGAAAATAGGAAGCTAGGATAAAAAACATACCCTCCAACATTTCTTTGATGAAAATAGGGACGTGCTAGTCAATAATAATAATAATATTTATACCCTACCCATCTGACTGGGTTGACTCAGTCTCTCTGTGTGGCTTCCAACATATATAAAAACACAACAAAACATTAAACATTAAAGCTTTTAAAAATTCCCTGTACAAAAAACAAGAAGGTAAATAAGAAGTGGGAATTCCAAAGTATTTTCTCCAGAGCTGATGTTGGGGGCACATGGAAAGTTGCAGAGAGAAGAGAGGAAGGGAAAATCCCACCCCACAAATCTAATTCTGTGCTGTTCGGGCACAAACACTGTTGGATACAGCCTATAGCAATTTGAAAAACAAACTCATTTTATTGTTACTTTATATTGAAAATTGCTAGATAATATATGTGTGTGTGACCTATTCCACAGGGGGGGCGGGGAAAGAGGTGGGGGGAAGGAACCAGATGTAGTACCCTCATTGGAGGAAAGATGGTATAAAAATGTAATTAATGACATCTCAGTCTGCAGGGTGGCCTGAGGTAAGCCACTATTTATTTAGCATTAGCCCCTCATATAAATATAGATACAAAATGGGAACTGCAACAAAATGTTGCAGTGAGGAATGGCCTGTTCCAGCCTGCCAGCCAGGCTCTCTCCAAATATATTCCATTCCCCTTCACCCAAGTTTTCCATTCCTCTGTCTTTCTCCCTGCTTTTGTACCCTGTGCTAGACAGATAGAACCAAATGGTTAAAATATAATTTGTACTGCCAGCTAAACACATGAAGCAAAGGTGAACACATTTCCCCTAGTGCAGGATACCTTCTAGATTAATTCACCTTGGCCAACTGATGTGTTAAAATTCAACACTACCTATGTACACTTTGCCTTTTATAAGTCTTTGTTAAGCTGTTATTGCAGAAACACTTGACCCAGTGTCATGTGGACACCATAAAGCAGAAGAGGAAGTCAACTACTTGTGCATTCATCTGTTCTGAAAAGCGAGGAGGACTTTTTGCAGAGTGACATGCCAGTTTCGGCAGAAGTTGCTGGTGCAAAAGGCAAGCCCCCACAAACTGAACGCACTTGCTGGACCACCCATCTGCTTATATACTTCACCCTACTTTTCACCCCTGAAAGTACTATAAATCTGTTGGGTACTCGAGCATCCTTTCCCAACCTTGGGTCCTTAGCAATTGTTGGACTACAACTCCCATCATCCACAGCCAGCAGTGGTCAGGGATGATGGGAGTTGCAGTACCTCTGGGAACCCAAAGTTGGGAAAGGCTGCCCAAGAGAGCATCCTTTCCCAACCTTGGGTCCTTAGCTGTTGTTGGACTACAACTCCCATCATCCATAGCCAGCAGTGGTCAGGGACGATGGGAATTGTAGTACCTCTGGGGACCCAAAGTTGGGAGAGCCTGTCCTAGAGAGCATCCTTTCCTAACCAACTCCCATCAGCCCCAGCTAGCACAGGCAGGGATGGTGGGAGTTGCCGTCGAAAACATCTGGAGGGGACCAAGTCAAAGAAGGCGGTACTGGAGAAGGAGAGTCCTCCTCTCGCCAAATTTGGCGGGGCTTCTCTTGAGAGTAAACTTGCTTAAGGCTTGCGCTGGTCGGGGGGGGGGGCGTTTTGACTGCCAAGAGGCCGCCAAGTTTTCCGCGCGCAGTTTCCTCGGGAGCAAAAGTTCCCGCCTTATATATCAAGTCAGCCTCGCGCGGGGAACGGGGCTGGTTCGGAGCCTGACGACAGAGAGAGAGAGAGAGAGAAAGAGAGAAAGAAAAGAAAAGGAGCCCAATTGCATTGTGAGAGAAAGAAAGAGAACTGAACGCTGGCGAGGGAGAGGAAGAAAACTCCCCGACGAGCCGGCGTCCCTCGCTCGGGCCAATGAGCGGCGCGCGGAGCGGGGAGCGTGGGCGGGGCGCGGGCGGCCTCCGCCTCCAGGGGAGAGAGCTAGGGCGGCCGGGAGGGAGAGAGTTGTTCTTCGGGCCGCGGCTGGAGGAGCAGCAGCTGCTTGGCTGAGGGGCGGCAGCAGTAACCTCCCTTTTTCTGGCCGCAGCTCCTGACAGGGCTTTGCTCCTCCTCGGCGCCTTCCCTCCCTCCTGCTTTTCTCTCTTACCCTCCCCATTCCTGGGGTCTCTTTCTTCCCCGCAGATATAACCCCCCCCCGCGCCCTCGCCTCCTTTCTCCACCCCTCATTGTCTCGGGGAGCGCGTCGCCCAATTCCTCGAAGGGGCGGGCGGGAGAAACTTGGCTATGGGTGAGGGCGGCGAAGTAGCGGCGGCCGCGGCGCTTTCTGCGTCTCGGGGCACCTCCGCGTAAAAAGAGCGAGAGGGCGCAGCGCTTCCCCTTCTCAGCCCGACGGAGCGGGGCTTTCCCTGGGGCGTCTTGTGCGCGTGCAGAGCAGCACCGGCAAGCCGCCTCCTTTCGGGCTGAGGTTGCCTCTTCTTGCCCTGCTCCCGGGCGGGCGCTGGGTGACTTTCTCGCCGCCCCCTTCTGCTCCTTCTTCTTCTTCTCCTCCTCTTTCTGCGCTCTCCCAGCGGAGCCAGATGTGCGACCTGCTCGACTCGCAGCCGCCGCCCGCCGAGAAGAAGCTCAGCAGGATGAAAAAGTTGCGGCGAACTTTGTCGGAGAGTTTCGGCCGAATCGGTGGGTGAGAGCGAGCGAGTTAAGCCGGGGGATGTCGGTGGGTTAGGCTCGCTCAGCTGCGCGTAGGGCGTCTATCATCATTATTTTTGCCAGCCTTCGAGGCTGCGAGGGGCAGCATTGTTTACGTCAACGTTTTCCTTTTTTAAGGGAAATTCTCTTATTCCGAATAGGATTCCTCGCAAGAAAAGGGAAAAGTTAACAGCTATGCTTATGCCTCGCTTGCTCCTCCTTGGGTGCCCTTGCTCCGCGAGGAAGAGCTGGGGAGCGGGGGGGGAGACTAGAGCTCTTATTCTGTGTCGCTTTATGCGGATGAAGTCCTCTTTTTCTCTTTTGACGCCCCTCCCGCTTTCAGTTTTTTGTGCAACATCTGGTCGAATACGCAAAAGTTGCTGCAAGGTCGGATTCATCACCCCCCACCCCCAAACCCAGATCACTGTCTCAATTAGAAGTGATTCCCAATTCAATGTATTTAGGCTAACAGCCCTAAAATTTATTTTTAAAAACGTCGAGTATTAATGCTCGACACGTAACAAAACTTTACTCTGTGTTGAGTATATTTTACATCATAGGTTCGATTTTCGTGTATTGGAGATAATTTAAGATTAGTTATTTCTTTGCAAACCTGAACTAAGTTCTCTTTCGTTTAGTCGAGTGGTTAAAAGGTGGCGCCCCTAACTCCTCCTCTTCACAAAAGTGTATTGAAAGTGGAGTAGTGATTTTTAATTCTATGCTAATTACTGACTGTGCTGGACTTGGGAGTAGAAGTTACCGTACTCTGTATTAACTGGCCCCATGCATTCAAATAGCCTTTAGTTATGGATTTGAGTGTTATGCTTTGGGAGGGGGGGGGGAATGAATAGCATCTTGTAGGTGTGCCTGATGAACCACTTAATGCACTGCATCAGCTTTTGCCAACCTGGTGCCCTCCAGATGTTTTGGCCTGCCTAGCATGGCAGCTGAGCCTGATGGGAGTTGTAAATCCAAAACATTTGGAGGACTTCAGGTCTAGTGCAGGTTGCGTTACATATGCCTGAGGTTTGCACTGAAAAAAATGTGAATGAGATGAATGTGTATCATAGTAGCTTGCATTCATTACTGCTTTGATTGACTGCAGCTGTCAAGTACATATATCATGGCAAACATGGATTTGATGCATGAGATGACCCAGTTAGAACATGCCCATTATGTTGTAGAAAGAGTCAGAGTAATGTGGGTCCGAATGGTTTATAACTTGAAACTACTCATATTGCATGTAGCCTGGCTGGACCTTTCAGAGGCACCCTCCTCTCCTATTATAGAAGGAATGAGTCACAAAAGTAAGCTAATCATCCCCCAAAGATGATCATCCCCCAAAGGTAACAAAGTGTGCAATGAATGAGCAGCAGTATTTGGAAATTATTTTGAGGGGTAACCTCTTTTGTGGCGGGGGGGGGGGGCGGCTCCTACATATCCACTTTTAATATTGTTGTTATAGCAAAAGGAACCTCTCTATTTTATTAGGCCCTGTTCTGTAATTAAAAACCAAAGTGGGACATGCAATGCCACTTAATTACATAGTTTCTGCTGGTGGAGTATAAATAAGTGGGAGCTTAGTTTTCCAGATGGCTTAGCTGTAAGGGAGGCCGTTGTTGGGATTGTGAATTAGCCGAACTGACAGGTTCTGGTCCAACTTACGGATGCAAAGTTATTTCCTTTTCCTTTAAACCTTTGCTTAATACTGTTATGAATCTACAGTGCTGCTGGCTTGCTGACTCACAAAGGACTTGCAGGCTGACACACCATTGCGAGAGCCACACATATTTTAATTTCTGTTCTTGCATCTCCCAGCCAGATTGCCAATTGGAAGTGACATAGGAATAGAAAAACGATGCCCTGTCTTCTAAACTATTCCATTCGTTTCTGTTATCTTAAATCTTGTGACCACTGTTTTACTTCACTCAGCCCCGCCTGCCACTGAGTTCTTAGTCATTTTTTCGGCATTTCTTGCTTTGTCCTGAATATCCTTTCTAGAGTACAGAGTGTGATAGTGTGGACAAAGGGAGGGGGGTAAGGCTCTATGCTTGTGCAAGACACTTTACAGCCCTGTCTTGAACAATCCCAAGAACTCTCCCCAAGTGCGTTTACTTGGGGTGAAGTCCCATTAATTCTCAAAGTGTGTACTGTATAGGATCGCAGCACAAACCCTCAAATTCTGAGCACATTTCTCTGAGAAAATTCCCCTGAACTTGGTGGGTGCTTGCAGTGGCGTAGCGTGGGTTGTCAGCACCCGGGGCAAGGCAAGTAATTTGCGCCCCCTAACCCGTGGATTTGCGCCCCCTAACCCGTGGATTTGTCCTAACCCCAGATGTTGCGCCCGGTGCGGCCGGCCCCCCCTGCACCCCCCACGCTACGCCACTGGGTGCTTGCTTCCAAGTCAGTTTAGGAGATGGGAGCCTCAGGCCTTAGGGAGCACCCTGTCTACAGTCATACATTCCTTAGCGGTCCTGCATTGTTCCCTTGTTGAGTGCTTTTGTCAGGGTGCAATGGGAGGTTGATACCGTAATGCCTCTTGCTTCCCTGGATGTGGACGACAGAGACGAGAGAGTGTGTGTGTGTGTAAAAACCAGCCTGTTAGAATTTTCATTCATTGCCTCTGACCACTACTGCCCCATTGGCTGCCTAGAAAGGAATGCAGCCTGCAGGCTGAAAAAGGGTTCCCCATCTCTGTTTTGAACCCGCCGTCCTCATTACTTATGGCTTTACTTTATTGTTAAAAAAACCAAGCTGGATAACTTAACAGGTCGATCATCTGAGAAAGTTTGCTCTGAAAAACTCCCACTTCAGTGTGCTGTCAGTCTGATAGGGAAGCGTCTGGGATCATTCAGCAGTGTCAGAAATGAAATGTAATAAATGGGGAAGGGCTGTAGGCAGGGGTGGATTTAGGGCTGTGCAAGTGGTGTGCATGCAGTCTGTGCACTGGGCTTTGGGAAGGAGGTGTGAGGCTCTGATAGAGTCCCAGAGCCTATGTAGTACTTTCCAAGCTTTGAGAAGGAGGTAGGAAGGTTTTAAAGGTAAAGGGACCCCTGACCATTAGGTCCAGTCGTGACCGATTCTGGGGTTGCGGCGCTCATCTCGCTTTATTGGCCGAGGGAGCCGGCGTACAGCTTCTGAGTCATGTGGCCAGCATGACCAAGCTGCTTCTGGCGAACCAGAGCAGCGCACAGAAACGCCGTTTACCTTCCCGCCAGAGCGATGCCTATTTATCTACTTGCACTTTGACGTGCTTTCGAACTGCTAGGTTGGCAGGAGCAGGGACCGAGTAACAGGAGCTCACCCCGTCGTGGTGAGGTTTAACCCACAGCGCCACCCGCGTCCCCCACGGAAGGTTTTAGGACCCTATTAAGAGCCTCACACCTCCTTCCCCAAATCAGAGAGGTCTAGAGGAAATGGAAACTGGTGCTTTAGTTGTTTTTGTTTTTGATGCACTTTAAAAAAATAAGTTGGGGTAAACAAACAGAAAGGGTGTTTCTTGGTTTCAGGTGAGATGACTACTGATAGCTTTTGAGAAATCCCAGTCTATCATTTTCTACATGCTCCTCCTACTTATATTTATATTAAAGTATTTACTTGCTGCCCACATCCATATTTCTGATGTCACTAAATAGTTCTGGGGTTTTGTTTTGTTTTTTTGGCTGCCCGCCTTCTTGCCTGAAATGAAACCCTAGTTACAGCTTCTTTAGGCATAGGCTAACATTTTCCTGTTAAATTGTTTCCACTTTGCCCTATTGGCAAATGCTGAACTTAAAAAAAGTATGTCTTGACAGTATAAATGGTTTGCTAGTCATTGCAAGCAGGTGTGACTTAGAAAAGGGGTGTAAAAGGATGTCTGATAGAAATATGCAATAAGCGGCTGTTGGGATTACTTGGTGTGTATGTAATTCCTTCGAATTAAGGTAAAATATAAGCCAAACTCATATTACCTGACAACTCTGAATGCTTCAAATATTACCTTGTTTGGAATGGCACAAGGACTTGAGACCCCTTTGTTGAAGCTACAAAGTTAGATTAGCCATAGCAAGGAAGGATTTATTATTATTATTTTTTGGTAGAGGGTGAATAATGCAGTTTGAGATAACAAACATGTAATATACAAAACTTCATCTGAGGCTTTTTGCAGATCTGGCACAAAACAGATAATTTGGATCCTATTTTTCTCTCTGTGTGTTTGGCAAGTTAGCTTTCACACATTCCCAATATCCCTTGCTGTTCTGCGGCTTGCTATCCACACTCTTGGGAGACCTTGAAAAGATTGTGTCTAGGCTGCATTTTTCTGTTTCTCCCCAATCACTTCTCCCTCCTCCAGTGATGTCCATTCAGAATGGCAGGGCAGGAGGGCCAACAGAGCAAAGCCAAGCCCAGTGACAGGCAGAGCTAACTATTTCTGATTTTGCTTCTGTCCTCTTCTCCAAAGGCAACACAGGGGCTAGGGAAGAGGAAGCTGACAGCCAGTCAGTGGCGTAGCGTGGGTTGTCAGCACCCGGGGCAAGGCAAGTAATTTGTGCCCCCTAACCCATGGATTTGCGCCCCCTAACCCTAACCCCCAGATGTTGCGCCCAGTGCGGCCGACCCCCCCTGCACCCCCCACGCTACGCCACTGCAGCCAGTTTAGTCACCTGAACTGGTTGTTAGTAAGAAGGCAGGAAAGGGGGGGGGATGGTTGAGACTTGTGGGGCAATGCTCTTTTTGCTCTAATGGACTGGACACCACTGCCTCTGCCCAGCTCTGCCTTTTTCCCATTCTGGACATGTGTTCAAATATTTCTGAACCTGAGTACATATACATATACATATATTTTCTGGGAAGAGTGCAGGAGAAAATATTTATCAACCTTATCCAGCTATTTACTATGTTTCACAATAGGCAAGAAGGAAAAGCTTGTGGATTTTTGGGGACAGTTTAGAGAGCAATATCAATTTTCTTTTTTGGTGTTTTGCTTTTAATGAGGTCTTGTGTAAAGCTGCTGCTGCTGCTGACAACACACACACATATAAAAGCCAAATGTAAGTGCAGTGGTTATAGTCTCCCAGGTAATCCCCCATATTTGCTTCGTGGTGTCCTTGAGCGAATAACTTCTCCAAACTGGGCACGAGGCAGTCAGTGGTATTGCATTTATTTGGTTCGGTGCTACCCAGAAACAACAAGTTCAGGGTTGTGCTTGGGTGAGGAGATAGCGGAGATAGTTTGGTCCCTGCTCCTGCCAACCTAGCAGTTCGAAAGCAACTCAAAATGCAAGTAGATAAATTGGTACTACTCCGACGGGAAGGTAAACGGCGTTTCTGTGCGCTGCTCTGATTCGCCAGAAGCGGCTTAGTCATGCTGGCCACATGTACACCGGCTCCCTCGGCCAATAAAGCGAGATGAGCGCCGCAACCCCAGAATCGGTCACGACTGGACCTAATGGTCAGGGGTCCCTTTACCTTTACTTTTAACCCACTGGAATGGTAGACTGTTGACCCCACAAAATGTGCTCATGTCTGCAGGATTGACTGGATATGTACAATGGCTATATTTACTTATCAGATTTTCCACGGTAAGAGGAAATCCCGATTAGGCCCATATGTGGATATGAGCAATGCTAGTTTCAGGATAAACTCCTGCCTAGATTCCAATATCTTGTGTTAGAATCCCTGATTTGTAGCAGTTCCTTAATTCTGAAGGGGGCGGGTTTGAGGCTATTTCTTGAATGTATTTGGTGCACCTATCCAGATGGATGATTTCGTTACACCTGTCCTTAAATTTGTTTTAGGTGCTTTATTGCTAAGCATTTGAGAACCAGAAACCCTTGTGGATCTGCTGCAAATCATCTAGCAATCTGCTAGTAGGTTCTGATCTACCTTCTGCTCACCCCTTTCTGCAGTTCTTAATCGCTTGATTGCATGAGCGCACTGGAAATAAAAGTAGTCTGTGACTCTTAAGTTGTGACCACTGCATTGTGTTTAGGAGTGAGGTCCATTCATTAATTATAAGAAGTTGAGAAGAGCACAGACCTTGTAGGTCAGTGCTGTATCCTGTTTCCCACATTGGCCCGGCCAGAGATCCCCAAGAAGCCACAGGCAAGACCTAAAGGCAATCGCCCTTTCGGGCTGTAGCTGGTATTTATTGCCTTTAATCCTGGAAATGCCATTTATCTGTCATGGCTAATAGCCATAGATAGGCCTGTTCTGCCTTTCTAAAGCCAGTGACCGATGGCTATTGCCCTATCTTGTTCCAGTGACTTCCATAAACGAATTGTGCATTGCGCCTGTCTGTCACCTGAATATTATTCCTGATTCATTTTCATTGGTGGCTAGCCTACAGTTCCAATATTACTGGATAATGAAAGAAAAAAAATCTTTAAAAAAGCAACACTATTCCCTCCCTCCCTCCCTAGTTATCTTTTTTTCCTCAAGTAGAGATAGGCAGCCTGTGGCTTTTGAGGCATAAGTGGCCTTGGGGGTAATTTCTTGCATTCCTTTGCTTAGTTTGCAAAGGTGGAAAATATATTGTTAGCAGGGAGGATATAAAAATGGGATTAGGAATGGGAGACAAAGGCAGAAAAATGCAGAGAGAACAAAACTCGCTTTTGACTCTGGTTCTTACCCTCTACTAGTATGATCCCTCCATATTCTGAGGAAATGCAGCTCATGAAAGGTTGCCCCAGGCACACTATAGACACCAATGCTGCACTCCTAATTCCTGGGAGTAAGGTTAGGATCTCACTTTTAAAGGCACCCAACCACATCACTGGTTGTTTTCAGAAGTGACTCTTCTGAAAGCTTGAACATCACTTTCTTGGGCTCCTAACAAAACCCATGGAAGCTGTTTTAAGAGCATTCTGAGTAACTGCCCTATGTAAATTCTAAACATTTCAGAGACCAAATAGAATTAATTGCAGACTTCACATTCTGCTTGCACTGGGAAATTTAAGCATTTTAGGATTTGATCCAACTTTTGTGCCAGTTTGTGTCACAATCTATTTAAATATAAGCCTGTCTTCAAGGAATTCGGAGCAGCTTGCACATAGTTCTCAGGTACGTAGTTTCCACCCAGCAATTTACAAGGCTAAACCTGCTTGGTTTCGTTAGCAGAATTGCATCACATGTTATTGGACTGGAACCCTTTGCTAAGTTTGCAGGGAGGTCACATTTTAAGGATGATGATATTTGGCATGGTCTTGCCTGGGGTTTGAGGGCTGATGTTCAAAATCACCCAGTGATTAAAAATGCCACTTCGCCGGGTGGGTAGTGAACCCATGGTAGGTAGTGCGATTGCCCCTTTTGCATGGTTGTGCTAGGATGGAGATGTGCGGTCGTGCTTAGTAGCATTAATGCAGAAGGATAGACAGCTGCTAGAGATAGACAACAGAAGATCTGTTATCCCCTTATGAACTTGCTAATATTTTTTAGATCTTCTTCAGAGGCCCTGGTCTGGCTGCTGCCTCCTTCAGAGTTTAGGTGGGTGGCAATTGGGTGCAGGGCTCTTCTGTGGTAGCTCTGTCTCTCCAGAGGTGTCTGCCTGGGGCTTGCTCCTCTGCATTTTAGGAGCTGGTTGAAGCCCATCTAACTGCATTGCTGTTGCTGCTGTTTTTTAATGCAGCTTTTTGGTTTTGTTTACTTCTCTTAAGACTGCGAGTTGTCCTGGGTGCATATGTGGAGAGGCAACATGTAAATGTTTTGAATAAATGCACCCTAAAGGCTTAAGTGTGTACATAAAAATATTTGTGTTTAAGGAACTTTTTATCTTTTGTTATGTGTGTGTGTGTGTTAAAGATCATGTATTTTGGTAGGAAGCTGGGGTGAGGGGTGAGCCAAGAGTGCAGGAGTTAGTTTAAAACTCAAGAATTTGGCTAGAAGTTTAATCAACAAGGTGGTAACAGCTATCTTGTAAAAGCTGAGCATTTTTCTTTTGTATGCTAGTAACTTTGTTTGCTACCATCTAATTCAGCTGCTGGAAGTTAGATGCTGAGCTACAGCTGTTCTCAATTTCTCTCCTGTTTCACTCCCGTTGTCTGGGTGTTTAAACATAATGTGATTTTCTCACTCCTTGGTGATAAGAGTCTCTAAGCTGCCTTTCTGTGGAAAAAGCTATAACGTATAGCTTGAACTGCAGAAAAAAGATGCATTTTGATGATTTTATTGTTAAACTGTGAGCAGAATTGTCCATTTGGTCTAATGTTTTAGCTACCTAGCTGCAAGTGCTAGTTATCATACTACTACTAAAATTTGTCAATGTTAAGTTTGTAAATAATCAGATGCCTTTTTAGCTATACTTTTGACATGTTTTTTTACTAGAAAATTAAAAGTTAGGGTGGGCCATCCTTTACCTGCTGAGATGGAAGGAGCAAAGCAATGCAATGTGGTCATGCATGCATGACCCCCCCCCCCGGTTGCACCTCATACCTGGGACCTGGAAATGAATCCTCCATATGTAGTCATCTTCTGTGGAATGTTCCTTCAGCCACAACATAATCTAGGGATCTTCATCTGACAGCAGATGCATCTGGTGGCTTTCCATTTACAGGGCACTACCACAGAAAAGGCCTGGTCGCCTGAAGTCCAACATTCTATAATGCCTCAAAGTCCTTGTCCCTGATATAAGTTAATGGATATATTCATATAGATCAGGCATGGCCAAACTTGGCCCTCTAGCTGTTTTGGGACTACAATTCCCATCATCCCTGACCACTGGTCCTGTTAGCTAGGGATGATGGGAGCTGTAGTCCCCAAACAGCTGGAGGGCCAAGTTTGGCCATGCCTGAAGATGAAGGCAGGCTTTCACCTATCCATTAGGCAGCTACCCATTCTTCTTCCCTGTTATTAATTTTGAACCATTTATGAGTGGGCCATAAATATGGGTTTAGCTTAGACTTCACCATCTTGGTGTCCTCCATATGTTTTGGGCTTCAGCTCTCATCAGCCCTAGGCCATCTCCTCTGCATTTTAGTTGCCCAACTCCACGTGGATAGAAAGAGATGGAGATAAGTTATGGGGAAGTGTGGCAATACATTAAGCAAGGTATGTTATTGTGTAATTGTTGATTTCGTACAGATGGAATACATTATAAGTAAACAATGGATGGCAAGGTGTTCACAATAGGCTTATTGAACAGTCAACTTCTGGCATTTCACTTGCAAGCTCCCATAGGTGTGCTTAAATGAAAGCAGAAACGTGCAGATTCAAGTCCTGCTGAGCTAGAGGAGACAACTGAATGTTGTATTATAACTTATTAAAGGATTTTTTCTTCATGCTTGCTATGCAGTTCTACTAACCTATGAACATTTTGATTTTTTTGATTAAAGTATTAAGCAAATAAATACTCAATAAATACAACAGGGGCAGGCAGCCCTTTTTTTGTCAAGGGCTCCGTTCCTTTGGAGGTAATCTGTTGTGAGGTGCAAACAGGCAGTGGCAGGGGCTGGAGACAAAAGTGGGCAGAACCTTCTCTTTCTTTCTGTCCTTCTTTCTTCTATTTCCTATTATTCCTTGCACCCTATGTGAAACAGGGCCTGTAGATCAGAGGTTGCCTACTTGTGAAATGCAGATAAATATTTCCTCTAATTTCGCCCCGTCCCTGGCTCTTTGCTACTGATTGAAATACAGTGCAGATAACCAGTTTTCTTTTCTTTTTTTTGTAGCCTTGAAGAAAGATGACAATGGCTTTGATGAGGTAGGTGAAATATTTCAGGCTGTTCCATTTTACTACTAAAAGTTGTAGTCGTTTACTTCACTATCTTTTATTTCCCTTCTCTTCAGATGTAGTTTTTGACAAAAGACACTGAGATGAGTACTGGATTCCATACAGGATGGAGCTTATGTTTATATATTTTGCCTTCAAATGAGAAAAGCCTAGTCCAGCCTTTGCCAACCTGCGTGGCCTCCAGGTGTGTTGGATTGCTGCTCACATCAACTGCAGCCAGCTGATGAGAGCTTCAGTCCAAAGTACCTGTACCTAGGGCTTACCTGTTTGGCCAAGGTTGGCCTAGTGGTTCTTGTTGAAAATTAACATGAGAGAGATGCATATATATATATATATATATATATATATATATATCCATCTCCAATTTCTCCATGTTTATTTATTTACAACATTTTCATGCTACCTATCAACGAAGTCCTCGGGTGGTTTACAAATGTTATGAATTGGTAAAATACAGAACCACAATCAAATAACATCAGGACAAATGTAATTTATATGCCAAACCTTGCTATTCCACTGCTAAACTTCCCGAGGAGAGATCTTTCGGAGTTTACCTCACTTGCCAGTACAAGTTTGGATCACCAAAAGATAGTTGCATATGAGTAGAGTGCCCCAAGTATTACCTTTCGATGCATTTGTTTGGATCATCTGTTCATATGCATGGTCTTGTATCCTCTTTTTATGAAAACGAGCAGGGATTCTTAATTTACAAATCTATATGTTTTGCTGTGAGTTCCATTTTTGTTACATTTACATCCTGCCTTTCCTCTGAGGCAACACACATGGTTCCTTCCCCTCCATTTTATACTCACAACAACCCTGTGAGGCAGAGAGGAGAGCGAGAGAGAGAGACTGGCACAAGACCAACCTGTGACCTTTGTAGCCAGGTAGGGATTTGAACCCAGATCTTTCCAGCTATAGCCAAACTCTCTAACCCCACTAAAGAGAGAGAATACTATTAACAGGGAAAGACTTATGTGGTGAACCGCCCTGAGATCTACGGGTTTAGAGTGGTATACCAATTTAATAATTTATTTATTTTTTAAATGCCAACACATACCTCTGGTGTTTAAAAGCTTACACAGCTGCCCATATATGACCTGGCCAGGCTCAATATTCATTTACAAGGCCCTTAATAACATAGGTCCAGTCTTGGATGCATAAATAGTAACAACTAGAAGCCATGCATAAAATGCTGTGAGCCCAAGACTGTGCGACTCCCTCTCAACTGAGATCAGACAGGGGCAGTTCTTGATGAACTTGAGGTGCCATGACACAGGCTTTAAAAATATATATTATTCCAGCAGGCATAGTAAGGTTGCATTCGTGTGTGTGTGTTTTTATGATTATTTTGCTATTTTATACTGTACGGTTTGCTTTATGTACACTGTTTAGAAATGCTAACTATTAAGTGGTATAGGAATGCCCTAATTACTTAATTAAATAGAAAACCAGAAGTCCAGTCCAAAAGGAACAGATGAAACTTGTGCTGGTTGGCAAGGAGAACTTTCAGTTGACTGGTACTGTTGGTAAAGGTAAAGGTACCCTGACCATTAGGTCTAGTCACGGACGACTCTGGGGTTGCGCGATCAACTCGCTCTATAGGCCGAGGGAGCCGGCATTTGTCCGCAGACAGCTTCCGGGTCATGTGGCCAGCATGTCTAAGCCGCTTCTGGCGAACCAGAGCAGCGCACGGAAACTCCGTTTACCTTCCTGCCAGAGCAGTACCTATTTATCTACTTGCACTTGATATGCTTTCGAACTGCTAGGTAGGCAGGAGCTGGTACCGAACAATGGGAGCTCACCCCGTTGTAGGGATTCGAACCGTCGACCTTCTGATCGGCAAACCCTAGGCTCTGTGGTTTAGACCACAGCGCCACCCGCAAATGCCTCTATTTTTCAGTTGATATTTCTCCTCCAGAAGAAAATGCACAGCAAGAATCAATATGGTGAATCTGAAAACTTGACCTCCTCAAAAACCTGGTCCTACAGGGCGTTGAACCCTTTCACTTTTCCTAATGTTGTTCCTGATGAAATGGTTGGTGACTAGTGGATAATGGGTCCCAAGACTAGGTTTGCAGAACTGTAAGAATCGTTTTAGGCAAGGCAATCTTGACTGTCTGATTTAGGACTTTAAAATTTGAGCATCTGAGCTTTGAGAGTGATGGAAAGCGAAAGTATGTGGGCATGGGTGATGTGAATGTGAAATACAAAGAAATGGAATATGGTACTCTGGAAATGAAACTTACTCAAAGATTAGGAAGTCAGTGAGTCTCTTGCTCGCTGAGCTTGTGGGTCTGGACATGTAGCTTCCCAGAAAGCACCAGAAATGGTATCTGAGCACGTGCACTATAATTGTTTTGTTAAAAGCTTAGCTCATAAATCCTACAAATAAGCTTGTATCATACTGTTCTTTTTTTATTGTATTAAAACACTTTTTCTCTCTCCCTCCACTGTGTTCTTTGTTTCCCCTCTTTCGAGGAGACTAGATAATTTCAAACAAAACTGAAAGGATGTTAGAATTACTTAAAATTTCACAATGCAGGAAGAAAATATTAAAACACTTCATCAACTTCTTGTCTCAGACGGAATCTTATATTTTGAAATAAACAAAAGGTTTCAGAATCTTTTTGTGATTTTATTTTTTATTTTTAAGAATGCACTTGACACATTTAGTAGATGCTTTCTTAGGCATGCGTTGCCAAAGTCTGTAATGCTAATTGTGTAAACAAGAGCTTCTAAAAGCTCTGTTGCTCCTACAAGTGAAGTGGAAGATAATGAGAGGAAGGAAGCGCTTTAGGTGATACAGTGGTGCCCCGCAAGACGAACGCCTCGCAAGATGGAAAACCTGCTAGACGAAAGGGTTTTCCATTTTGGAGGCGCTTCGCAAAACGAATTTCCCTATGGGCTTGCTTCGCAAGACGAAAATGTCTTGTGAGTTCCTGCGGGGTTTTTTCCCCTTTTTTCCCTCTTTTCCTAAGCCCTAAGCCGCTTATCAGCTGATCCGCTGATAAGCCGCTTATCAGCTGATCCGCTAAAAGCCGCTAAACCGCTAATAGCGCTAATCCGCTAAGCTGTCAATGGTCTTGCTTCGCAAAACGAAAAAACCGCTATACGAAGAGCCTCACGGAACGGATTAATTTCGTCTTGCGAGGCACCACTGTATTTAACCAATTCAGTCTCCCATAGTTCTCTGTTTGGCCCTTGGCATTCTCCCCAGGTCACCCCGTCACTCACCCTCCTCTGCATCCTCCTCCAAGTTCTTTTGCATGTCTGGAACGTGTTCTTGGACTGTGATTGGGCCTTTCTACTTGCCTGGATGTAGATATATGTGCAGGGGCAGGGATGTAGACATCTCTGGTCTCTGCATGGTTGGAATACAGCCTATTGTCCAAGGGTAAGTTGCCCACTATGGGACGTGGGTGGCGCTGTGGGTTAAACTACAGAGCCTAGGACTTGTCAATCAGAAGGTCGGCAGTTCGAATCCCATGACAGGGTGAGGTCCTGTTTTTCAGTCCCTGCTCCTGCCAACCTAGCAGTTCAAAAGCACGTCAAAGTGCAAGTAGATAAATAGGTACCACTCCAGTGGGAAGGTAAACGGCGTATCCGTGTGCTGCTCTGGTTCGCCAGAAGCGGCTTAGTCATGCTGGCCGCATGACCCAGAAGCTGTCTGTGGACAAACGCCGGCTCCCTCGGCCAATAAAGCGAGATGAGCGCCGCAACCCCAGAGTCGGTCACGACTGGACCTAATGGTCAGGGGTCCCTTTACCTTTTTAAATTGCCCACTCACTTCTGCACCTGGACCCACCTACCCTGGCATACTGCCCCTGACAGGTTGCCCTCAAGGGAATGTAGCCCTTGGATTGAAAAAAGGCTTTCCCATCTCTGACATCTGGTATTCATTTAATGATAGTAGTAATTTGCCCCCCCCAAAGTGCTTTTGAGTGTTCAAAGGGCTTCGCATGGATTATTTTAGCAATCCTAATAAAGTGTGAGGTGGGGTTGGCCTTGTGCCCATTTTGTGGAATTTTGAGGAAGACCGAGGCTGAAAGAAACAGTCACTTGGTCAAGGTCACCTAGTAAGTTCATTGTTAAGGTGAGATTTGAACTGGCTCTTGCTGCTCCATTCACTTCTTGCGCCATCATGGTATTCTGCCAGTGCGTTGGCGTCTGTTTTTGTATTTCAATGGTGTGGGTTCAGGGCATACGGGTTATGTAAGATTGGCAGCCCTGTGCCCTGTGGAAGCTGTGTAGGGTTGCTGGATCGTGCGGCAGATGATTTCAATCTGCATAGCTGTGGGTTGTCTGAGAAACTGCTTAAGATAAGTGCCAGCTCTTGATAGATTATTTGGCTAAAATGGAGTGGACTGTGTGTAGAGCATAATTACTTCTCTGCTTTCTTGACATCTTCCTTTCTTGCTAATGGGTTGCATTGGAGTGGAATCTCAAACAGCTGCTTTGAATGGGGAATGCATTACAGGCTAAGGGAGGGCAAATTATGTCCCCGTCTTCCCTGCCACCCATCAACAATAAAGCAGGCAAGGCACTAAATTAAAAGTTTTTATCTGCCAGAAAATTCTGGGAACTGTCTTTTACTTATTCTGTTCCATCTCAGGTTTATTTTGCTTTGTTTTCAGAGTGGGGTCAGGCGAACCAGTCTCAGAGACTGGCTGACCTTTGTGATGGGGGGCGGCAGCGAAATAGCTGATCTCTTAACCTCTTCATTGGAAGGCAAGATGGGCAGCAATGAACTTTTTTGCTGTTTCTTTGCTTTATATAGTAAGCTATTGATTTTTACACACAAACAATGCTTCATCGGTGAAAAGGAGGTCGTTCTTCTGCCCCTGTGCACCAGGATGCCGATGTAGAGATTGAGTGTGTGGGGAGGGAATCAGTGAAGTGCAAAGGGATCTGATATGAATAGGAAGCACAGATTTTAGTGCAGTGTGTAGGAAATATAAAAAAGAATGATAAATGGGCCTGCAGGGGGTGAGGGACAGTGTTAAAAACACAGAGGAAAGTTCTGAGCAATTCAGCTGTCTAGGTTCTCTGGAAGTGATATGTTTGGATTGTATAGAATTTGTCTTCCATGCATGCAAGTTTGCTATCTTGAGGGCAGGAGTGGACTTAGTACACATGGTCTGCAGGAAGTAGTAAGTGCATAGCTTACAGGTTCCTGCAGGGCTTTAAAATTATTATTATTATTATTATTATTATTATTATTATTAAAAAAGGATTTCTGAACTGGTAACCGGCTTCTAATGGTAACAGATTATATCACACTTCCTGGAAATAATGTATTGACAGAATGTATTGGGAGGTGATGTGCACTTTGAAGTAGTTGGTAGAAAGACAAGTTCATAGAAGTAACTTATTTTACAGTCAGTTAAATGACTTGAAGTTACTGTAATGACTTATTACTTGATTCTGAGAGGCTAGGTAGTATAGAAGCTTGAAAAATAAATGTCCACTTGTGCCATGAAAATACCCGTTTACTTTAATGGATGCTCCATTTATGAATAGTTTTTAAACAACCAACCAATGGGTGGGGTTTCTATAGACACAGATAAATCAGACCCCACATACTGGGAATGGTATACAGTTGTACCTTGGTTGACAAACGCCTTGCGACTCAAACGTCTTGGCTCCCGAACGCCACAAACCCGCAAGTGAGTGTTCCGATTTGCGAATGTTCTTTGTAACCCAAACATCTGACATGGCTTCCGATTGAGTGCAGGAGCTTCCTGCAGCCAGTCAGAAGCTGTGCTATGGTTTTCGAACATTTTGGAGGTCAAACGGACTTCTGGAACAGATTCCATTCGTCAACCAAGGTATGATTGTATAGTGGTTGACTTTTGTTCTGTCACTGTGGCCACACTCACCACTGGAATGCAGGCCCCTCCAGAAGGTTTCCCAAGAGTAAATGTGCTTCTCAGGCTGAAAAGCGTTAGCTATTCTGATTTACTTGGATTTACAAATGCTGCTCTCTGGTGTGGTTTGCTGTTCAGCTTAGAACTGTCTTACTAGGCTTCCCTATCTCTGATTGTTTCACTATCGCAACTACCTTTGTGGGCAGAAGTAATTGCTGTTCATGTTTTACAGGGTTGGAACGGAGACTGAAAGAGTGATTGCCCAAGACTGCTGAAAGGGATGTGGTGTAGCATTTGAATTTCTGAGCTCAGAAATGTGTGTCTGGCTCTCTTGATGTTGTTATATACTTACTGATCTTCAGCGTATGCCTTGACTGTTCACGTTCGCTGATAAATAATATATTCAGTTACGGAAAACAAGGGTAGGAGGTGGTAGAATACTGCAGTAAATTTAGCAGCTGTGATAGCACTGTTTGCTCTGCAGTTAACAGGTTTTTGCATGACTTGCTGGAATCCAGATTGCATTACAGTATTTGCATTGTCCTGGGATTGGATTCCAGTAGCTGCAGCATTCCATGGTATGGCAGCTAGGTTCTTGGTGTTGATGTCTGAAGTGCTTAGCATACATATTTGGAAGCAAATCCCACTGGAACGTTTGACAGAACCAGGTTCGAATTGTGCTCTAAAATGCAATCTCATTTGAACCTACTATTGAGTAAATGTTGGACTAAAACTACATTTAAATCAACCAGCCTTTCTTTCATATTAGTGTAAGGATTGTCTTGAAATCTTGCTGTATACGCTTAGTCAGAAGAAATGCAATTCTTTTCTAATGAAGATTGAACGTTCTTCGGACAGAGTTGCCAGAGTTGAAGACTGGGAGATAAACTGGGACCCTCCTGACTTACCTTTGGAATGTCTTCACGCTGAGGTCAAGGTCTTTGCTAACCTGATGCCCTCTAGATGTTTTGGATTACAACTCCCATCAGTTGTGCTGGTTGGGGCTGATGGAAGTTGTAAGCCAAAATATCTGGGTGATGGGGAGGCAGAACTAGCAGATACAAAGCCATTGTCTTGGAAGTGATATCTTATCAGTAGCTGCTAGTCATGATGGCTCTACAAACAAATGGATCTCAGAGGCAGTCTTGTATACCCCTCAGCACTTGTTGTGTTGCTTAGAAACTATGGGAGAGGGCCGTAGTCATCATGTCCTGCTGTACTGGGATCTTTCCAATAGGGCAGCTAGTGGTGGGTTGTCCTGTAGAGTGGAAGAATCATAGAATCATAGAGTTGGAAGAGACCACAAGGGCCATCGAGTCCAACCCCCTGCCAAGCAGGAAACACCATCAGAGCACTCCTGACATATGGTTGTCAAGCCTTTGCTTAAAGACCTCCAAAGAAGGAGACTCCACCACACTCCTTGGCAGCCAATTCCACTGTCGAACAGCTCTTACTGTCAGGAAGTTCTTCCTAATGTTTAGGTGGAATCTTTTTTCTTGTAGTTTGGAACCATTGCTCCGTGTCCGCTTCTCTGGAGCAGCAGAAAACAACCTTTCTCCCTCCTCTATGTGACATCCTTTTATATATTTGAACATGGCTATCATATCACCCCTTAACCTCCTCTTCTCCAGGCTAAACATGCCCAGAGATCTTTGCCTGAGCCGCCCTCTCTCCTCTTATGTACTGTTGAAACAGTGAAGGGCCACTAAAGCCTGTTGACTCTGTCTCAACATGTTTTGTCATTCTCTTGGAATACAGGCAGACAGAGAAGAGGCATCCATGTTTTCCTGGTATGGTCAGATAAAGACTGTTCTATTTCTCCTTCCCCAACCTGGTGTGGTACTTTCCAGGAGCAGATAACAGAATGGATGTATTTTCTCCAAAATACTAAATGCGGTGAAACCTGACTCCCAATTGTTCCCAAGCAGACGTTTTATCAAAATAACGTGGATCTGTTTAGGCATAACATCACAAGGTTTTCTTCTGTCTTGTGTAAAGCAAAGGCAAGAACAGAATGAAATGTCAATAGAAGCCAACTCCATCATGGGAAAACACATGGCAGATGTTGAAATGGTTTCTAAAATTTTGTAAAGTTAACAAGATAGTGGAAAATCCTAAGGACTGTGGAAATGCGAGCAATATATAAGCTGCTTTCCTATTGGGATGAAGCATGGTGACCTTTTCCTTGTTTGATCAGCTGGGTAGTGTGCGTATTTCTGCATGGGAAGCTAAAACAGTATCAGAGTTGCAGATGTGTCTCTGTCCCCACCCAGTGATTTAGTGACCTCTAATAGATTCACTTGAGAAAACTCTTGGGAGCCTTCAATAGGGACCTTTTATATGCTTTTTGAAAATTGAATTTAGTCACATTTCTTCCTGTTGCCTGTGCAGTCAGGGATGCATACCAAAGGGACCACAACTTTGCATAGGATTACTTTTCCCTGCAGTTTCTCTTAAGTCCCAGGACAGGGCTTCCCAAACTCTGCTCGGTCAGCCACCTCTGGTCGGCAAAGCTTCATTCAGATGGTCTGCGGTGCCTGGGGAGAACAGCGGGAGCCATGCATCAAATAGTCATATTTGTAATTGTATTTTTATTGCTTCTTTTTGTTTCTTATATTGTGTTTTAAGATGGAGATCTGTGGAATTCAGATTGCAATACAATAAAACACAATATAATAAATAAAGGAAGTGATAAAAATACAATTAAAAATGACAGCATCTTGCACAGCATAAGCTAACTTCAGACAGAAGTCTGAAGAGGTGAGACTTGTATAAAACAAGTTCTGGGTGGGGGGAACCATTTTCAGCAGAACTCAATCAGCAGTCACTTTTTTTCAGTGAGGTCACTTGCCTCATGAAGAACAGCTTGGTTCCTGTGTGGTTTCCTGGCATCAACTGTAGGCAGGCAGCAGAGGCCTGTAGAAGCCGGCATCTGGTTGGAGGCTTGGAACTTCTTGATCTAACCACTAAATTAAGGGCAAAATCCTCTAGTGAAAACAGATGTGGATTGATATATTTTATTTTTTAATGGCTGAGTTCACACATGTTAAACCCTAGTTAATGTTTAACTATGGTTTAATGCAACTAACATCTTGCAGTGCAGACTAGCAGTATGTATGCTAGTGTGCACTGTTTAATAGTCCCTGTTTTGCTTCTCCACTCTAGACTTTGCCAGGAGCAACACAGCCTTGGCTTGTCGTGTCATCTGTACCCAAGCTCATGCTTCCAAACAAACCATGAACAGTAGCCAGTATTTGTTCTTGGCTTGCTTCTAATGATTTGTTTTAGGGAACGGCATTACAATAACGTGTACTAGCATGCTGCTCTTTTGCATTAAACTATAGTTAAACCATTTGCATTAAACCATCGTTTAACATTAAAGCATGCATTAAAGCGACATTCAAACACATCCACTGGATGCATTTAATATGGCGGTTTGGTACTCTGTATCTGGGTGCATAAAAAGCAAAGACAGCTGTGTTGGCCCATAAGAAATGACCAACCAAAATATAATAAAACAGTTAGCAAGGTTTTGAGTTCCTCAGAACTGTTCTTCAGGCTAAACGTTACGCAAAGCAGTGGGTGGTGGGGGCGAAAAACAAAAGAAGCACAACACCATCGTGGTTGTATGTTGCAGCCATGAGGTCTGTGTTAACACTCTATCTCAAGATGGAAATTGCAGATGGAGGCAGTTTGCCTAGAAAACTGTTGGCACAAGAAACTGCTGTCAAAGCTGGGTCTATCTCAATATTTAATTCTAAAGATCCTTGTATTTTGACCTCCACCCCCCAATTCCAGAATCAAGCTTTGTACAGTCTGGCTGCTTTAACATTCATTTGGAAAGAATAAATGGCAAAAGCTACAAAATGAGCTTTCTTAGGTCAGTCCAGCTCTTCTCCGTGCCCCCCCCCCGGCAAATGCTCCTTAGGGTCCTTGGAAGGCTATGTTGCAGTAACACCTCTGATATTTGCCGATACCATATTTGCTTTCTTATTAAAGCAAATTCCACTGGCTTCAGCCTCATCACAAATCCTCACAGCTCAAAGTATTAATCAGGATATGATAGCTGAAGGTAGCCAAATATTCTTGGACAGGCTGTGATCTCTGTCCGGCTAGATCATGCATTTTGTTCAAACTGCACCATACTAAATTGCCTCAGCAGCATAGCTGCTAAAACCAGAACAAAACGGATAACAATTGCCATGTGTGGAAAATTATTAAGGCTCCTTCCTCAGTTATGCCTGAATACCGGTGAAAATTCATTATGGTGTATAATAGGGATGTATCTGGTAGTTAAATCTCAGACTGACCATATTGGTAATACAAACACGAACCAATTGTAAACTTTTATTTTTTTGTGGTGGTTGTTTTCCCTGAGGCAAACTTATTATTTGTATTAGGAGCTTCACAACTGGCATACAGTCGTACCTTGTAAGTCGAACGGAATCCATTCTGGAAGTCTGTTCGACTTCCAAAACGTTCAGAAACCAAAGCATGGCTTCTGATTGGTGGCAGGAAGCCAATCGGAAGCTGCTCCTGCCGCCAATCGGAAGCTGCGGAAGCCCTGTCAGATGTTCAGCTTCCAAAAATAGTTCACAAACCGGAACACTCACTTCTGGGTTTGTGGCGTTCGGGAGCCAAAACCATCCGATAACCAAGCTGTTCGAAAACTAAGGTATGACTGTATTTGCAATCTGGTAACTGTTGGAAAATTTATTAGGGTGCAGCAAAAGTTTCTTCAGGAGTAGTATCATGGCTACCTCTTTCGAGGCAATTGGAACCACCACTCCTCTTCATGTAACACACACAGAACCTCCTGTACTCCTTTAGCGGAGTCTAATTAAAGTGTGTGTTAAACAAATGGAGGCTACACATCTCAAAATCCTCTCTCAATTACTCAGGCTGTAATACCTGGAATTCTTCTGGAATACATAGGAATACCATGACCAAGTTGTGGCATCCAAGTTAAGCATTTTCAGCATTTGCCATCATATCTCACAATGATTTATTTTTATATGCATATATTGCTAGCTGTTTCTTTCCTTATAGATATCACTGAGACCACTACTGGGGGGAAAAAAGTTGTGCTTTAGTTAGCATACCACCATTTCTTCCACCCTGAAATCCGTATAGTTCAGCTAGTTTCCTTTATGTGCTGCTATGGCTTGGTTCAATAAGGAGCACCCCAGGGAAGTTGGTGGTAATCGCACAAAGTGTATGACCTTCCTTGAAGCTCTAGAAATACCAAACGTTCCCTTCCTTTGAAATTAAAAATCTGCCTTGTTGGCTGTGTTGTTTCCTTTGTGTTAATCTTAACGGCTGTGTGCAGTTTTCATGCTAGCTCATGCAAAATAGGAAAAGTTTCTATGTACTGCCAAACATTGGAGCTGGTGAAATTAGATTTCTGGGGCTCCAGATTTCAGTAATCCCCTTATGGTGGGATGGAAAGAGGCAGTGCTTGCTTATGCTTAGAGAGGG
Organism: Podarcis cretensis; assembly: GCF_951804945.1. Classification (NCBI taxonomy): domain Eukaryota; kingdom Metazoa; phylum Chordata; class Lepidosauria; order Squamata; family Lacertidae; genus Podarcis; species Podarcis cretensis. The sequence goes on from NC_137181.1 coordinate 27,098,001, forward strand.
AAATAAACACGAATGCTTTTTCATAAAAGCTATTTAATCAAATCTGCCTTTGTGCTATGAGTTCATTAAAATGTTTTGGTGCATCTTCAGATAGGAGAACTTCAAAGGCAAAATCCAATTTCTTCTGCTTTACCTTTTCAGAATAATAATAATAATAATAATAATAATAATGCTGCCAGCAGTTTCAATTATGTTTAAGCTCTTGCTAGTAACACCAGGGCTGATTGTAGCGGACACATTTGCAAACAAAGGAAACCTCCTGCGCAGTTGTGACCTTGTTTGGAAATGGATGACCATGTAAAATTGGAGCAATGTTTTAAATAGTTGCAATTAGCAGTTCTTAATGCGATGCTCCCTGACCTGGATTGCAAATGGACTTAAAACTTTGCTGAAAATCATTATCCTGAACAAGACAGGTATAGTCTACAACTTGCGTGATTCCTCCCATGGCCCCCCTTTCTTCATTCTAATGGACAAGTTGCAAGGCTTCATTTTGCTTTGAGCTGTAGCTGCCTCATATGTACATTATAATGTCCTTAATATGATTGCTGCACTATTACCTAGCTGAGCTCTCATTTTCTTCCTTTAATGAGCTTGGAATATCTCTCTGCAGTAATCTAAATTTTACACAATTGTTGTAAACGTAAGTAGCAAAAGCTTTGCTGTATGGATTCTGGACTGTCAAAATCATAATTTGGACAGTTGAAATATGGGGGGGGAAATAAAATTTCCATAGCCGTTTTTTTAATGCAAATTGACAGAACATTGCAGGGTCCTCTGGATTGTTCATTTTTGCCTATACATTTTATAATAGCATGAGGACATCTAGCCTGTCCAGTTGGGAGGCACAATATGTGCTAACCAGTTTTTCTGCAGAGGAAAATGTATAATCTGAAATGCTACCTATACCTCCCCCCACAACTTTGGTATTTGGGATGCTGCCATGTATTTTCCTCAAGGGAAATGCAAAACTCTTGCCCTTGACTTTGCATTGAGGTTCGCCTTGGTCTCTCAAGTCAGGTTGATAAAATTATCTGTGCTTGATCCTTTCAGATTCACAATTTAATCTGATTTCTGAAGTTAATGTAATCAGGTAGCATATAAAGTAGTGCTTTCAAAAGCTTGCTGGGTCTGGTAGCAGTTAATTCCAGGAGGTAATATTCTAATGTGGTGCTAAATTCACAGCTGCCTTCTTGAGCTTTTATTTTAAACTTTGTTTTTAAGTAAAAAATGCAGCTTGCAATGTTGGATGTTGAGGAAAGCCCTGTTAATTGTGAACTGCTTTCTGAAAAGAGCTCAAATTGATAACTGGTGCTAGTCTTTTAACTCACAAACTAGCTACAGAGATGGGCAAAGTTAAGCATTTCATAGTCTAGCCGCTTAGTTAAGCATGTACTTACCTATCTCCCACTGAAATAAAAGGGAGTGCTTGGCTTCATTGATGGTCTGCCACATAAATTTAGTAGTACACTTTTCATTCAGAATTACAAAGCAGTTAACAATAAAATATCTGTGCTATATATATAATGTTCACATTACACTATAGGCATAATGCTTACACCTAACTCTACATTGTTTGGGAACAAGTTAAAAAGCACAGGTCCCAATGTTGTTCCTTGGGAGACTCCGCTTTTCTACAGTACTCCTCTTGATTTGGAGAACTGTCCATTTATTCCTACTCTTTGCTTCCTGCAACCAATTCCTTTTGCATGAGAATACCTTTCCTCTGATTGCTAAACTTTCTCAGGAGTCTTTGGTGAGGTATTTTGTTGAAAGCTTTGTGAAAGTCCATGTACATTATGTCAACCAGATCACCTCTAATATGCTTGTCGACACTCTCAAATAATAAGTATTTTCCAATAATAATAATAATAATAATAATAATAATAATAATTTATTTATTTATATCCCGCCCTCCCCAGCCAAACTTGGTCTCAGAACGGCTAACAAACAGTAAAAATAACACAGTTTACATAAAATCACAATCAATTAATTGAAATACATTCTAAAATCAATTCATTCTAAAATCAATTCAGTTCCAAATTAATGGCAGCCATTGGGCTAGAGTTCTATGAGGATTACAGAAGGAGGGGGATCAGACTGTGCCTTGGCCAAAGGCCTGGTGGAACAGCTCTGTCTTGCAGGCCCTGCGGAAAGATGTCAAGTCCTGCAGGGCCCTAGTCTCTTCTAACAGAGCGTTCCACCAGATTGGGGCCATGGGGCCCTGGCTCTGGTTGAGGCCAGCCTAATCTCCCTGTGGCCTGGGATCTCCAAGATGTTTTTATTTGAAGACCGTAAGGTCCTCTGTGTGACATACCAGGAGAGGTGATCCTGTAGGTACGAGGGTCCTAGGCCGTATAGGCTGCTGACTCTGCTTCAGTATGGCTTGTTCTTTGGTATGCTTGGTTATTTTATCTTTAACAGTACTTTCCACCAGTTTTCTGGGGACAGCTAACTGGCCTGTAATTTCCAGTATCTACCCTGGATCTCTTTTTTTAAAGAATTGGTGTTACATTGGCTACTTTCCAGTACTCAGGCCTTTGAAGCTGATCTGGGGGACAAGTTACATATTTTTCTTTGAAGTTGAAACATTTCACATTTGAATTCATTGAGAACTCTCAGGTGGATGCCACACACCCGAATATTTCTTCACATGGTTTTTTCTTGGATCATCAATAATGGGATTGCTTCTTCCAGCACAACTGAGGCAGCAGGCTATATTAGGGGGCCTAGGACAGGCTGTGTAACAACAGACAACTGGGCGTAGCATCTGCTGAACGATGCATCTGCCTAATTGTAGGACTAGCCCCGCACGTAACTCTATCTGGTGGGTACCTGTCTTTGCTAATCACAAGATTGCCTTGCAACTCCACCCACTCCTGGAAGCAGGAGCCTGAGAATTGGGCACAGCTGTAGGGAACTATATTCTATTCTCCCCCTTTAATAATGGTTGTGCCAATGGTACGTGGCAAAAGATGGCAGCCAATCAAGTCCTTAGTGCCAGCTTCCTTATTGCCATCTTCCACATAAGTCCAAAGGAAGCTCTTGCAACAACTCTAACCCTTTGCTTTGTGGTTTAAATAATAATAATGGGGGTTAGATCAGGTCAATAGTATTCAAGTTGGTTTGATATGCAGATGATATTTCTGTGATATTTACTCAACTGGAACAATGTTTTCCTGAACTGATATCACTTAAGTTGGGTATTGTGTTAGACTGAATTACAGCATAGTACATTAGAGCGGATCATTTTTTAATATCAACAATGATACTAGTAACCATTTATCTAATATAAGTGGAATTGTGTGGCGTTATATACTAGTTTGGGTATCTGGATCCAACAAGATTTATAATCTCATTGAACATAACCAAATTGTAGTGTATAGTTTGATACAGGTTGACATAGCAGGTTGGTCAAATCTTGATTAAGTAGAGTAGCAGCAGTTAAGGTGAAAATACTGTCTAAAATGTTGTTTGTTCATTAATATGCTACTTTCCATTGAAGCTGTATTTAGTAGCCAATTACAGAAGCGAATTTTGAAATATGTTTGGATGAGCAAGCTTCCAAAAGTGGCTGTTATATTATAATGCAGTGAAATTAGCTTTGTATGAGTGGTGCTAACCTGATAAGAGGGCAGAACAAGAATATTAATATGTGGGTTTGTCTTGAACTAATTATTACAGTTTCAAAAAAGAATTGAAGTTCCTGACATATGTTATATTACCTTTAATGATTTCATATGAATATAAACATTATATTCCTCCATTGGTGTCAGTATTTCATTATTAGCAAACACAGTTCTTCGTGAGCAATTTGGATGACCTCACAATATGGAAACAAACATTGTCAAATTTGATTATTGCCAACATAAGAGGAAAACTTTAAAAAGAAGACTTGCCAGTGGCAGTTGGTCTCCACATTGACTGAGTATTAGTTATTCAAATGTGTCACTCTCCTCATGTTGATTTCTTTCATACATTTTGTCCCTAAAGATTATCAGATAGGTATTTTAAAATTTCAATTTACAGAATATTGGTTTCCTTTGGATCCCAGAATTATTTTGTTAGGATATTTAAAAGAAGTAGTTGAAGGTAGATTTATAGTTAAAACCTGCAAATGTTTAAAATATATTCACAAATCTCAGACAGGCTCAGATTGGTTTGGAAAACAGTTATATTAGCAATATCAACGTGTTGTTGTTATTTTTAACTAAAGATCACTTCATATTTCAGATGCTGCTATAAGAGGGATATCTTTCTATTAACTTCTAGAACAAGAAATTTCAAAGTAACATACAATGATAATTTACAGCACACACTTTATTTTTATATTTGTAATAAATTTATATTGTTCCCATATCATGTTTATTTATTCAGTGTCTAAATATCCAAAAGTTGACATCCCTTCTGGTCTTTATTTTACATTCTATATTCTGTTTGAAATCCTGTAGTTCTATATTTTTAAGCCCTCCTTTAGATGTTTAGATGTTAAAATGTGCTGTGCCTCATATTAACAATTAAGACGTTCCTTTGATGTAGCCACTACCACTCCATTTTCCTAAACCTAATATGATCTCAGTGCGAAAAAGTGCATTTTTTCATCAAAAGATTAGAGCTTATTACTTCCCATTAGCATGTTTATCCCAGAATTTGTGGTCTCCCATTCTCTGCTGTGAATGAATATTCTATAGATCTTCCAAATCTTTTAGATGAGCCTCACCATTTTTGATAATTGCTGGTCAGTCTTCAATATTCCTTTCTTGGTCAAGCATGTGATGGCTTCTGAGCTCCAGGATGAGACAGATTACCGGTATATGGATCCATTTCAGTCTGGCTTCCGACCCAGGCATATGATGGAAACAGCTTTGGGTGCCTTGGTGGATGCCGGGAGCTACACAAAGGGGAGTATGTCCCTCTTGATTCTGCTGGACCTCTCAGCAGCTTTTGTGATACTATTGACTACGGAATCCTTCTGGGCTGCCTTAATAGGATGGGATTTGGAGTTACTGCTTAAAACTGTCTCTGGTCCTTCTTGGAGGGGCAAGCCAAGAAGGTTGTACTGGGGGACTGCTATTTGATGCCCTGACTGTTGACCTGCAGTATCCGTCAGGGAACTGCCCTTTCCCCCATGCTATTTAATTTACATGAGAGATGTTGTCCAGAGTTTAGTGTTTGGTGCCACCAGTATGCAGATGACACTTAACTCCACTTTCATATAAATCTATGGAAGCTGTTTTGATGCTAAATCAGTGTCTGGTACCAGCAATGAACTGGATAAAGGTAAGCAAATAGAAGCTTAATCCAGAGAAGATGGTGCCTCTGTTTGGGGAATGACCAAAGACACTACTGCAGATGATCTCAGTGATTAAACTGGAATATAAGGGTTCAGGCAATCACTGAGATATCCGGGGCCCAAGATCTGCAGCATAGCTTGTGTATCCCTTCTGGTTTAGGCAGTATGGACTTAGCATGTTTGGCTGACTTAAAATCAGGCAAGTGGCCTTCCCTGTCTCTGTGGTCCTACCAGACAATCTGCGTGTTAATTAAAGCAAGGCTTAGTCCTTACACTATACAGGAACTTCATGTAGTGTTTTGCTTTGTTTTTGTGTGTGTAGGTGTGTGTGGCTGACTTTGATTTTTGATACTAATCAGAATTCATTGTGAACTTCCACACATTAGCCCTTCGCCTATGTCTTTTTTGTCTACCCACTCTCCTTTCCGACTAGTTAATTCAAGCGTTGCTCTTGATGAATAAAAATGACCTGTTTTCTTTTAAGGTTGATACAGTTGGGGTCAAGATCTGTTTCTTCCTTGAAACGAATTAGCTTGGAATCCAATGGCAAACACTGAATATTATTCTTAACAAATCTGGTAGGTGAACATTCTGCTCTCTGTGTGTGTTTTTTTTAAATAAAGAGTAGTAAATAGGGATCCATGAACTATGTATGATGTATTTCATGCAATATTGAAATCAGGAACAAAGCCTTTGCTGATCTTAATAGAGTTAGATTGCACCTTTAGGGTACAACTAATTAAATGTAGCTCACTCTGCCTGGAAGCTGCCCAAAAGCTCTGAAGAGGAGCTTTAAAAATCTGGTAGATGCATCTGTTGAGTAATCTGTGTATATGAGTGTTGTGCAGATAGATGGTGCTAATGTGTATGAGATTAGAACTGTGTGCTGGAAGTACAATGGAGATCTGTCACCCAGTAGCTCAGTGTATTTTAAAATAAATTATTTATGGGTTTAAATGTTCCTCAGCAATCTTGTGCTTAAAAAGCTTTCCAGCTGTAGCTGCCTCTCTCTCTTTGATTAACAAGTGTTTTCTCCCCATAAGCAACCACATTAGTTTGGTGCTAGCAAGGACGGATTATAAAAGTACAGCTCTCTTTTCTTCTTTTCTGCAGTGTTTGTCAAGAGTGTTTGAAAGAGTGATGTAAGTAGGAGCTATACAAATTGCAGAAAGTTTGAAACAGGATATGCTGTTGGCATAAAACAGTGTAATGCTTTGTATTGCTTATTTCCTTTTTAGCTTGCTTTTTTTACTCGACTGTCAAAGCAATGATAGATAAGCATGCCTGAGAAAATATTAATAAATCTGAGAGAAGGTGTGTTTTATATATATACACATGAGAAACTTGTGGAATACTAGTAATCCTAAATGGACTTGCTTTGCATTGTGCTTAGTCAAAACTTGACACAGCTTACACATGTGCAAAGGCTTGAGATGCTAGATTGGCGATCCCATGACATGGGTCAGGAATGAAGGAATTGGTGCGTAGTCTGACGATCAGAGGTTTAAGCAGGACTCCTTTCTATCACCTTCAGCAGATGCAATGGTTGTGGTTGTTCCTATAGAAGGGTAACCTGGCCACATACGTACATGTCTGCACTATTCTGATGAGTTGTTTGGAGGTGCTGCCTTTAGGCTGCCCAAAAAAATAGTTCAGAATCTGATACTCTGGCTTTCTCTTAACTTCTGAGCAAAACTTTAAATTTTTGGGGTAAGCTCACTTTGGGAAATGCTGTGTTTCTGGGCATTTCGATAGACCCTTTCTTCAGATGCTCACCTAGTCCAGTGTAAGATTTGTTGGTCAAAGGAACGGGGCTGCCTTGGTGTTGGCACCCTTGTTATGCAATTTCTTCTTCCCCAAGCGGGTTCATTGCAGTATTGGGAGCTCTGAAAAGTTGGCTCTATTCCAGTGAGTTTTGGCTGCCTAAGTTCTTCAGAATTTAACAAGATTTTCATTGGACGTGTTTGCTTCTGTTACGGATTGTTAACTGTTGTGATGTGCTGTTCTGATTTTACTACCTAGTGTATTATTGATCTTGCATTGCATGCTACTCCAAGGGCTTGTTTGAGCTGTGCTGGCAGATTGCAGAAATAAAACTTAAATAGTGTGAGGCTACACACTGGATACCGTGTGATCTAATCAGACATGTTGACAGCTGTAAAATGCTAGGTTAGGTTTTTATTTACAAAATTGAAACTTCTGGCAGAGAGAGAAATTTCCCCATTCTCAAGCAATCAATTACCTGGAGTTTTGTCTCTTGTAAAAAACCCCAAACAACAGTGGCACAAGTGAGTCCAGGAGGGAGGGAATAAAAAGTTGTCTAAACCTTTTCCATTGGGTTGGGTTGCAGCTCAGATCGCCCTTCCCAGACTGGCTCCCCCTGCTCCAACTAAGTGTGAGCACGTGAACTGCAAAAGAGGCAGAGGGGGGAGGCTTAAGCTGCGTTTTGCCACCCTTATTTGCAGCATCCCCATGCTGATTCTGCCAGTGGGTGGCAGAGGAATACATGGAACTCTAATGTGCAGCTTCAGCCTATATCTAATCATACCTAGGTGTTTTCCAAGTTAGTTGCTTTATTTTATATTAAAACATTATGCTGTGCATTATAGTGCCTTAATGCCCAACAGATCATTCATTTTGGGGTGGTATTTCCCACCAACACCATCAAATCAGTTAAACTGAATTGTTCAGATATCATTCCCTGGTCCCATTTGTTTTGGTACTGACTGAAGTATCTCTTGAATCCAAATAGGTAAAGGTAAAGACCATTAGGTCCAGTTGTGGCCGACTCTGGGGTTGTGGCGCTCATCTTGCTTTATTGGCTGAGGGAGCCGGCATACAGCTTCCGGGTCATGTGGCCAGCATGACTAAGCTGCTTCTGGCGAACCAGAGCAGCACACGGAAATGCCGTTTACCTTCCCGCTGGAGTGGTACCTATTTATCTACTTGCACTTTGACGTGCTTCCGAATTGCTAGGTTGACAGGAGCAGGGACCAAGCAACGGAAGCTCACCCCGTTGCAGGGATTTGAACTGTCAACCTTCTGATTGGCAAGTCCTAGGCTCTGTGGTTTAACCCACAGCGCCACCCGCGTCCCTTGAATCCAAATAGGAGAGAGTAAAATGTTTCTCCTCCAAAGCACACTTGTGGAACTGCAGCGACTGGGCACACTTTCCCCGAGACTTACTAAAGTGACTGATCCTTCAGTCTTTCCCTTTTAAAGCATTCTGATAGTTCCCATACTTATCCTTATAGTGCTAATGGGAGTGGGTGGTGCTGTGGTCTAAACCAGTGAGCCTCTTGGGTTTGCTGATCAGAAGGTCGGCAGTTCGAATCCATGCTACGGGATGAGCTTCCATTGCTCTATGCCAGCTTCTGCCAACCTAGCAGTTTGAAAGCATGCCAGTGCAAGTAGATAAATAGGTACCGCTGTGGTGAGAAGCTAAATGGCGTTTCTTTGTGCTCTGGTTTCTGTCACAGTGTTCCATTGCGCCAGAAGTGATTTAGTGATTCTGGCCACATGAACCGGAAAGTCGTCTGTGGACAAATGCTGGCTCCCTCAGCCTGAAGCGATGTGAGCGTCGCTATTCCATAGTCTTAACTGTCCAGGAGTCCATTACCTACATTTTAGCTTATAGTGCTATACTTTAAGGTCCCTTCCAGATGACCTGTTTGTTGAATGAGCATTTATTCTGCTTTGTTTGTGTAAAGGCTAAGCGACTTAATTATTTCTTTAGTTAACAAAATTTATATGCCACTTGGTTGTAACAAAACCAAAGTGGCTTACAGGAAATATTAAAAAGATATATAAATAACAGTTAAAAACAAGCAGTGACGATGCTGATTGCTTGTTGAGTATTTATTCCAGTTTGCTTGAGGGGAGGTTATACAATGTTGCATTGTTGTACTACAGTTTGATCTGTCACTTTCCTTATGGCAAAAAGTTCAGGGTTTCTTTAGGAGCGGGGAGCACTATACTGTATGCTGACATATATATTTTTAGTGGCATCCATATCATATAGGTTGTAGTCTCAGCAGGGCTTAGGTCCACAACAGATGTGCATTTACTACATGGAAAGAAAAGTGACTCAGTGTGAAATGTGCCACTGCTCCCTATGGTGGTCCACATGAGATGCTTAGTTTTTCTTACATTGAGACTATTTCTATAAAGTGCTTCTTATTCTATGCAAATATAAATCAACATGTCTAGAGAGAGAAGTTCCTATAATGGAGAAGAACATGTGCCACTTTATTAACATGCTTGAGTGCAGTACAGCTGTGTGGCAACATGTGGCAAGGGACCTGCATAGCTTTTGTGATATAATGTCATTTGGCAGCAGAACTCTAAAGGGAAGAATTTTTCTCGACAGCAAATCCAGGCATTACAAAAGTAATCAAACATGCAGGTAGGAAAAAAATGACATTTGTATATTTCTGACAAGTAACACATGTGAAATGTGTAATTTAGTATTAAGGTACTGGAACATTTTATGTGTATTAATATAAGCATTGTTTTACCTTTGAACTTTGACTTTATCTTAGTTGCCAGCTAGCTAGTATTTGTTGGCAAGCAGGGTGGCTGAAAGCAAACACCACTTTCCTTGCATGTTAAGATCCTCACTTTACAGTCGTAGTAAAGCTGTTGAATAAGATTCAGTCATCTACTTGAAGTGGATAATGCCACACATTGAAAACCTGTAGTTACCACAGCAGCGTTCACTTTTTGGACCCAGGGCACCAGTTGAAAAATGGCTGCCATGGGGGGGGGGAGCATGGCAGAACACAGAGTGCAGTGCAGTTATTGCTGTTCCCTGACCCATACAGTCTTGAACCTTTCATAGGAAATCAGCTATGTCTATTTCTGGTGGTGGAGCAATTGTTATTTCTCCCATTCGCACACAGTGGTACTGCTGCTCTGTAATAACAGGGAGCATTTCCTTGTACTAGGAATATTATTATTATTATTATTATTATTATTATTATTATTATTATTTATTAATTTAAGAATACCACACCACAGACTCTCTCTTTCACACATTCACACACTTATTGTGCACATTCAGATTACAGTGGTATCTTGGGTTAAGTACTTAATTTGTTCCGGAGGTCCGTTCTTAACCTGAAACTGTTCTTAACATGAAGCACCACTTTAGCTAATGGGGCCTCCTGCTGCCGCCGCCCCGCCGGAGCACAATTTCTGTTCTCATCCTGAAGCAAAGTTCTTAACCCGAGGTACTATTTCTGGGTTAGTGGAGTCTGTAACCTGAAGTGTATGTAACCTGAAGCATATGTATCCCGAGGTACCACTGTACAGGTACACATGCATCTCTCAATCATTCATGTGCACACTTCACATTTACCCCTCTCTCTCACACACAAATCCACAGACCACATATTCACACACACCCTCTCTCACTCAGACACCTACATCTACCCTCCATGTACAGCTCTTCCTCTCTTCCCATGGCTTGGTGCGGGGAGGGGAGTAAAGCCCTGAAGGGATAGAGTAGGTGGTTTGCTTGTTTTTAAACTATTTTTTTATTGTTTGCTTTAGATGTAGAAAATTGAACATGAGAAAGAAAATCCAAGTCCCCTCCCCAACTACAACTGTGGTCATCCTGAGAACATCTTATTGTTTATCCCAATAGTGTCTGAATGCTCAGCAGCCAGAAGCCATTTCCCTTTATTGCAACATAGGTAATAAAGTTTGACCAAATGGCCTAAAAGTTGTCTACAGTGTGTTCATTCCTTTTCCGGAGCGAAGTTTGTGGGTTAGTCTCCCCCCCCAATTAAAGCCAGATTCTATATCTGGGCAGTCCATTCCACCATGAGATTTGTAACTCTGGTTTCTCCAGTGTTTAGCTGTTGTTAGCCTAGCTGCTACCATTAGATAAATGATGAGGTCCTTAGAGAGAGCAAAGTTTCAGTTTCCGAGTTGAAAATAGAAATGAGAGCAAGCTTAGGGTAGGGCAGAAGTTGCTGTTTGGTAATTTGTTCAATTTCTTGAAGTTAAACCTGAGGGCAAGAACACTGAACAAAAAATTGAGAAACTTAAGGGGGGGGGGGGAATGAAATCTGAGGGTTATACTGTAGTTCATCCTGGGAGCACCAAATAAAGCCATAGCATCTGTGGGTGTCAGAATGGCAAACCCCATACTTAATAATAATAATAATAATAATTTATTTGTACCCCGCCCATCTGGCTGGGTTTCCCCAGCCACTCTGGGGGGCTTCCACAAAGACCAAAAATATACTAATATTGTCATACATTAAAAACTTCCCTGAACAGGGCTGCAATTACAGTGGTGCCCCGCAAGACGAATGCCTCGCAAGACGAAAAACCCGCTAGACGAAAGGGTTTTCCTTTTTTCGAGGCGCTTCGCAAGACGAATTTCCCTATGGGCTTGCTTCGCAAGACAAAAACGTCTTGCGAGTCTTGCGAGTTTTTTCCCTTTCCCCCCCTTTTTCTAAGCCGCTAATAGCCGCTAAGCCGCTAATAGCGCTAATCCGCTAAGCCGCTAATAGGGATGCTTCGCAAGATGAAAAAACTGCTAGACGAAGAGACTCGCGGAACGGATTATTTTCGTCTTGCGAGGCACCACTGTACTGGTTTAATCATTACAATTTAATTTTACTTGCAATTCTTTCTTAATATCTTGGGGTTTTTTTTGAACTCAATGAAAGATCAACCACAGAATCAGGAGAAAGCCAGTTGTGCTGCAGGGGCTCCAGGGATATTTCCCCCAAATGACCTTGCAAATCTCCAGTGGCTTCCAATCCTGGCCAAGGTTATTCACATGCATGGGGACTTTTGTGGCACAGTCCTCTCATGACGACTGCACCAGAATGCCTGAAGGCCTTGGTTTTTTTCCTTTGTGTTTTCTTATGGACTAGACCGCTCATTGCTTTGAGCTCAGAAAATATGGGCTGTAAGAATTTTAATTAGAAACATACACACATGTAGCTAGGTTTGTGAGGGTAGGTAAGGGGCTCAGTGACTGAGCTGGCTGCAGTATATGTAGTGTGAAAAGGTACTTCACTTGTACACCTGTCTTGTAGTGGAGGACTTTCTTTGTTCAGTATCAAAAGAGAGAATCTCTGTCTTTGTCACTTGCCCTTACAAATGACTCTTTGGCAAGCATGCAGCACTAATTCTCATATTGTTGAAATGTGTCTGTTATTTCCCCCCTCTGTATTTTGTGGGTTGTGTGCTTATTGAGACCTTATGCCTGCCAGTATTTTCCTAAATGAGATTATGTGATTTATATGTTGATGGGCATTTTTAACAGGCTGTGATTGTGTAATAAGACTCATCGTCATCGGGGGTCTAATGAAAATGAGTTAATCTCTTGTTTGCCCTCTCGTATTCAGACAATCAGACACTTGCTGCTTTTACGGTGTATTTCAATGGTGCTGATTGCGCCATAATAAGTGCCCCATCTCTTTCTTAAGCACAATGTGAAATTAGGGCATTTTAAGTAGTCTTGACTCTTCCCCACCTCCCATTTGCATGATATTTGGCACTATAAAAGACAGGGTAGTAGTGTTCCATGTTTTCAGTAAAATATGGGAAAATAGGTGCTAAATTGTGGCAGTTGGACTGATACAATCTCTGTTATTGATGAACAATGTGTGTGAAGAAGGCACCCATGGTGTCTGGCTTCCTTCGTGGCTTATTGGAAGCTGACGACTGTTCAGAGCTGACATAAATAATTATTCCTCTCTGGGCTTCTCCATGTAAAGGTTTTGGAAGCATCAGCTAGTATAGCTGCAGGAGTTCATAATTACGGGAGTGAAAACAGTTGGTTATTGTGAGTGTGTTGTGCCAGTTTCCAGGGGTGTTCTCCAACTACCAATTTTCTTCTCTGCATGTGTGTGTTTAGCAATGTTAGCTTTAGTGTGTCAAAGCAGAGCTGGACCAAAGCAGGCGATATCATTTAGATAAGTATAAAATGCAAGATGTTGAGAACCAGCCCTTGAGGGAATGTTTTGCTCAAGAACCAATATTATCTTATCTAGCTTGTTTCAAACTTTGCTTGTGCAGCAAGGACATAGATGTACCCATTTGCAACCTTTTTTTATATAGGTTTGCTGTCTTCTCAATTAAGTGGGCTGCACAGTTTCATCTGCAAGATTTATTTTAAAAAATGTTTGTCAGTTACAGCAAGGATGTACCATGCACATAATGGTAAACCAATAATCTGGGTTTGACCCTGAAAACGCTAATGGGTTGACAGGTTTACACGAAAGATAATCTTGAGATATTGCTCGCCTTCCTATCCAGTCTTTGATCCTCCATTGGTGATTAGGAATGGATTGTTTGCATTAGAACTCTTTATTTACTGCTACAACTCAAAAAAGCTTTCAAAATATTTTGTGCGTAAACTTTTTGCAGGGCTGATGTTGGCAGAGTGTCTCAGGGTAATGCTCTGGGTGTTCAGTAGGCAGAATTTTTTCCTCTATGTGCCAGCTGTGTAATGGAGAGCAGCTGCTGTGCGAGGGCAAAGACATCTGCAAAACTTGCAAGCTGGCAAAAAATGTAAGCAATCTCCTGCTTTTGAACTTGTTAGGAGCTGCACCTCTGAACCTGGGTTATTGTTTGATTAGGCAGTAATGTAGCTACATCAACAGTTGCTGATGAGTACAGCCGTTGCATTTCGTAGTATGCATGTTGGTGTGTTAAGTGAATTCGGTAAAGAAGAAAAAAATCATACTACTGATTTCAGCATTTTCAATACTGCATGTGTGCTGGATATGTGGCAGAGAGGAATGTTTTCAATTTTGAGAACCCCCCTCAGACAGAATATATTAAGTAGGTCATATAAAATGCTTTGTTGCTAATTTTGTTTACATTTTGTGATCCTTGCGTATGAGAATTTAATGTATTGTTGTTCAGCGTTTGGTAAATTATTGCTAGAAAATCAGTTAAACCGAACTTCCTGTTTCCATTTGTTACATAATTAAAATTGAAATGTACACAGATATGAAAATAAGGAGGCTTCTGAAGAGAGCACTTGTGACCTTGGCTTGCTTGACATGACTACTTTCATTTTGCAGCTGTCCAAGCTCCATTTTGGGAGCCCAGGATAACAAATGTCAGTCTGGGTGGGTATGTGTTGTTTCCTTCTGGGTAGTCCCGTATGCAATTCCATTGAGGGGCCTGTCACAGCTCTTTCTTTGGCCAGGATATTTTGGAAAGTTACATATTCTGAGTGGAGTACATTTCTTTTCTGGGATTCTCAATTTAAATATTAGCAAGTTGATCGCAATGCATGGTATTTCTAATCTGACCAGTTCTAATTGCTTCCATGCCTTAAACCAGATGTGGAAGTTTCCTTTCTTCAAAAACACAACCACGTAGAATGGTATTTTCCTTCCCCCTGGTGGAAGATCAGTGGTTTGGTAGGGAAACAGTTGCTGCTTTTCAACACTGTCATGCACTAGGTGTGTGAACAGGTCAATGTGAACAGAACTGAATCCTATTAGTGTTTAGCGATCTAGGTCAGGCACAGGCAAACTCGGCCCTCCAGATGTTTTGACACTACAACTTCCATCATCCCTAGCTAACAGGACCAGTGGTCAGGGATGATGGGACTTGTAGTCCCAAAACATCTGGAGGGCCGAGTTTGCCTGTGCCTTATCTAGGTCTTTAGCAGCATTAAATATTCCTAGATACAAGAGAGCATTTTCAACAGCTATGTTCAGTGCTTTGCCATCAGCAGTTATAGAAGGTCAGTTTACTTGGCATTCTTGGACCTCTAGAGTTGTCTTTGTGAAAGTGGCTCAGTTGAAAAGCTAGCTAATGTTCCACTATGCCGTAATTTTTATAGGAGTGTAAGATTCCATTTTATTAGCCCCGTACTTTTTTTTTTTTTACACTTGGTAAACTCCAATGAAAACCATGTCTAAATCTTAATAGTAGTTTTCAATCTAGCCAAGTTCCTCGCTACAGCCATCAAAACTAGGTCACAATTATCAAATGGAAGAACTGAGTCAAAATTTAACTTTCATTTTAAAAGGCACAGTTTGCCTACATGCATGTTGTCTTTTCCCTTTCTGTCCCTCTAACACCACAGTATTTGAAGTGTATGGCCTGTATACCACATAAACAGAAACCGATCAATAAGTAGATGCACGTGCTTTGTGGCTAGCAAGCATCACCACTAAATGATTGTTACTGTCCTAGATCAGGTATGGGGAACTCCTGGCCTTCCAGGAGATGATGGGCCGGGGATGATGGGAGTTGTAATTCAGCAACACTTGGTGGGACAAAGTCGCCCCCTCCCCACCAGCACAAGACTACTCTGTTACCTGTATGTTTGCTCTTACTATTAAATTAAAAGTTTCTCCTTTTCTTTCATAACACTAGTAAGCTTAGAACTCTGGGGCATTCAGTGGAGCTGAATGTTGGAAGGTTCAGGACAGACGAAATAAAATATTTCTTCACCCAGTACAGCTGCAGAAACTGCTCCCCCACTAGAGGCAGCTTTGACTACAGTGGTATCTCAGGTTAAGTACTTAATTCGTTCTGGAGGTCCGTTCTTAACCTGAAACTGTTCTTAACCTGAAGCACCATTTAGCTAATGGGGCCTCCTGCTGCTACCGCGCCGCCGGAGCCCGATTTCTGTTCTTATCCTGAAGCAAAGTTCTTAACCTGAAGCACTATTTCTGGGTTAGCGGAGTGTGTAAGCTGAAGCATGTGTAACCTGAAGCATATGTAACCCGAGGTACCACTGTATCAGGTTGTATGGTTTTAAAGATTAGGCAAATTGATGAAGGATAAAGCTTTCAGCAGATACTGAGTATGATGGTTACATTCTGCCTCCACTGACAGAGTGAGTCTGCTTCTGTTGTGCTCAGGTCCAGCTTTTCGGCTTCCCAAAAAGACCTGGCTATAACAGGATTCTGGACTAGATGTGCCCCCCCCCCACGAGAGGTCTGGAGGGTGGCAACATGAGAATGGGCTTTTTCTTCAGGGGTTCCCTGTTTGTGGAATGCTTTCCCCAAGGAGGTTCAGCTGGCATCTTCATTATACACCTTTAGGTGCCATCCTTTGGATGATTCATATCCAGTGCCCTTAAAAATGTGTTGGGAAGGGGGGTATTATTGGCTTGTTATTGTTTTTATTATGTATTATGTATTTTTATATTGTGATTTTATGTTGTGAACCGCCCTGAGATCTGTGGGTAAAAGGCAGTATACAAATTTTAATAATAATAATAATAATAATAATAATAATAGGCCATTGGTCTGGTCCATCAGGCTGTTACTCTCATGAACATTTTCAGTACTGAATGTAGTTTGCAGAAAACAATAGTTACCTGACTAGGATAATGCAGCCATATGCAAATATCACAATGCAGACAGGGATGCCCAATAAAGATGATTTAGGATCATGCATATTTAACATTTCAGACACTGTCTATGATTTTTAAGGGTTTTCAAACAATATGTTGTTATAGTAGGAGATATTCTCTTGCCTGTGAGTGTACATAGCATCAGTTTAAAAATTTGTCCAGGTCAGTACAGATTATCTTGTTCAGGTGTTGGGTTCAGGTGGGAGCAGTAGTCTTTAATTTTGCTTCTGTGTTAGTCGCTACATTATGTATGTTTAAGAAAACATCTGGAGGTTCAAGGATTCTCCATTGCTGACTCATAGAAGGAACTTAAATGTGGAAATCTGAAACTTATTGATAATTCTGTATCAAGCTGCGAGAAAATGCATATATCTGTCCCTTTATTTTATCATTTGAATATGTGCTCTGTGTCTTCTTTTATAATACTAGCAGGTTTTTTTCCATCCGTAATATCTAAAAGGTTATCAAGTTTTGGACTCATGTCTGAAACTGGGCATTACTTAAAGCTTGTTTACATTCCCCCTCCTTTTTCTTTAGAAAGAGCCTCTTCTGCTGTTCTGTATCTAGCATTGCCTAGCTCCATGATAAAATTAGAGGGAGGATTGTCTATGTAGGATTGAGGTGGTTAATTTCAGCTGTGCACTGTCCTGTTAAGTGGTTCTTACAGAGAGAAAGAACGTCACTGCTTGTCTTTTAGGGAGAAAGTGTTAATGTCCTTGTTGTTTTGTATGCCATCTGGAAGTGAAATTGATTTTCATTTGTCTTGCTGGTTCTGGTGAAGAGAAGAAATAATTGCACTACCTAATTCATCCTGTGTCTGGCAGATGCTTGAAGTGTTCCAAGTACCAGAACTGGGTTTTGCCGCTAGTACAGTGGCGTAGCGTGGGGGGTGCAGGGGGGCCGGCCGCACCGGCCGCAACATCTGGGGGTTAGGGTTAGGGGGCGCAAATCCATGGGTTAGGGGGCGCAAATTACTTGCCTTGCCCTGGGTGCTGACAACCCACGCTACGCCACTGCGCTAGTATCCTTGATAAATTGCACCAAATCCTAATCTAGATTTTGTTGATCCATGTCTTGTTTGTAGTTGATTTTTTTAAAGCTAAAGTAGTGGGTTGTGGTCTTTGGTCATAGAGCAGTAGTTGTAAATCTCTGGTTCTACCTTGGAAATCTTGTTCCTTCTCCTGTACGGGTATTACAAAACAAGTGCAGCCGGGCACCTGCCATGTTCATGTAAGATGCAGTCCAATGTGCATCTATCCAATGTGATTCTGTGTTAAAGAGGAGCCTGTATTCATCAACATTGCCCTAATGAGCTACTTATACTTTAATATATTTATGATTCATGGTATCAAAAGCTCCCCTGCATTCTTTGCACTTGCCTTTGAAAATTCATTCTGAGTGCAATATAATAACAAATAAAGTAAGCAGAAGCTTTTGAGACCTATACAGTGGACCCTTGGGTTACATACCGCTCTGGATATGTAATCTTCAGGTTGCGAAAGCGGCAAACCTAGAAGTGTATTCTTCTGGGTTTCACTGCTTGCGCATGTGCAGAAGCGGTGCCTCTGGTTACAGACCCCTGAAACGAATTGAATTCGTAACCAGAGGGTCCACTGTACCATCTTTAGAAGATACACTTTCTTGTTCCATAGCCACTGGCTCCCCAGATCTGCAGTGCTATTCTTCTGGGCTCTACCATCATAAGCACATCACTATTAGGAGCCTTCCGTGCAGGCAGAATGTTACTGCCTGAGGAATGTCTCATCCTAGTCATCTGATTATGTTCATTGGATCAGTTTATACATGAACTGAGAATTGATTTAATAGTCCTTCATGTTATGCTGTGTTCTACTTAGGAAAAAAGGTGCCTTTTTCTACATACTCCAATGAGATCAATATATAAATAAATTTATACGTATAAAACATTGAATTTGCCCTGGTGCATTATATTGATCCAAAATGAAGCAATAAGGAAAGGAATAATAATCTCCCATGTTATGAAGTAGATGAAACCCTGGGGTTATACAACATGGATTTCTGTTTTGCTTTGGCTCAAAAAGATGCTGTAGCATTCTGCAAATCTATATTTGGAGTATTAATCATCTTCTCTAATGCAAGTAGTTCTTTGTGACTGAAGGCAGTTGGTCAAAAGTCCCTTCATGCCACAAAGCCACAGTAACTTAAATTGATCACTACTGAGAACAGTCTCTTTTGTTGATCAAGTATAGCGTAGTATTTTTGGTATTTCCCCTCTGGAAGAAACAAAGGAAGAGATAAAGCAAACACATTTGCCGGTCTCAGAAGAAATACGCTGCCTATTGCTGAACAACAGCACAATATTCTAAGTTGCACAAGGTGTTTAGCAACTAGGCCTTGAAAAGCTAGTAGTGGGCCTTTCGTTTTACATATTGGAGATGGGGATTAAGAGAAGACAAATGAGAATTGTTGTTTTGATACAGATGCGGACACTGGGATGCAATCTAGAGTGCTTCTTTAGACATGTTTGAAGGTTCGTATGTGCCAGTGGGATTTTCTTTTTTAAAAAACCCTTTCCCTCATAAACGGAAAGCTACCATGTTGTGTCACACACTTGCTTTTGAAGCTTCCTTCATTGTCAAAAGTGGCTTGCTGTTTAGCTTGGGGGGCTACTTGAGAAACATGAGCACAAAGGGCCCTAGGAAGTGAAGACCTAGTTTCCTTTATGTCTGTGTTGGAATCCACAGTCCTTTGCCTACAACCAGTAAGGTCAGCGTAGCACAGGCTATGTTGATTTGTGTACATTCGCTCTTCAAAAGGCTGTGGGAATATATTTACATTCTATTCTTTTGAGACTTTTATTTGGTAAATACATTAAATCGTACTCCCAAACCTGCCATTCCTTAAAGATCTGCCATTGCACTTTGTCCTTATGATGTATTTTCTGTTCGCCAGGGACCCGTTGGCACTTTTTGCGGTTGCGTTTAATGTTTTGGAAGGCGAGGTAGGAAAAATCTCTCGACTGCCATACCTTGAGCAACTTCACAGTTGATTAACGGAGCAGAAAATGGTGCCATTTGGAACCTGAGATTCCTTTTACTTGCCACCATGTATCTATTGATCTTTCTGCCCTATTTAATTTTATCATATAAAATAAGGGATGTAAGAAGAGCCCCATGGAGCAGACCAAAGGCATACGTCTTCTAGCATCTTGTTTCCACAGTGGCCCACTGGATGCTTATGGGAAGTTTACAAAGAGAAAGTGAGCACATAGAACTTTGCGGTCCCAGGCACAGTGAGCCCAAGGTCACCGGGGTGTGGGAAGCAGCAGTAAATACTTGATAACACGTTGGGATAGGAATAGCCACAACTTTATTGATTACAGATGTCAGTAGGCTTTGGCATAAGTGTTGGGTATGTATCCTGAATCAACCATCCTGATTGCTGGTTGATTATTTCTTCAGGGGCAATCCTGGGTTACGGATCACCCTGTGATGCACATCAAATATGGGCAATCCCTCCAGTGGCTCCCTAGGGCAGGAGACATTCCAAGCTGTAATTTAATCTTCTGCATGCAAATCAGAAGCTACTCTCCCAGTCCTGTAAGGGGCTCAGGAAGTCTGCTCATTCGACTTCTCCCACCCCAGTTTTCCTTGCCCAATTAGCAGCATTCTGTAGTGCCTGGTGACAACTGAGCATGCTCAGTCTTCATTGGTCTGTTTCTTTGGGTTATGCTTTTTACTTCCCCAACCCTCAGCAATTTCCTCCATGCATGCTGGCTCCTCTTGTTTTCCAGCGGTCCCATTTTGACTCTTGAGAGTTCATTTTGAGGTGACTTAGTTGTAAGTCATTAATGTGTGGGAAACTATGTTCCTTTTACCCATGTTGTTGTGCTGTGATTTCATTATATATTTCAGTAGTATGAATCATATGCGCTGTTACTGGGGACTTAATGGATTCTGGAATGACTTCATTATAAGGATGCCATACAGAAAAGATGTATATTACCACCTGTCAAATTTCAGTGACTGAGTTATATCTAACAAAACATGATTTTGTATATTAAAGGTGTAAAACAAAAACGTCTTTGAACATTTCCCCCGTCTGTGAATTAATAATTCACTGAAGTCTGCTAGAGTGACACGTTCTGACAAAGAACAGTAATATTGTGCCAAATCCTGAATGACCAACTATGCTTTGAGCAAATATCCTGTTTATATGAAAGTATATTAATCAGGTGAGGATTAAAAAGACGTGCTTCTGTGTGTAACTTACTCCTAGGGCGGGGATAAATGATAAAACTTTCCACCCCAGGGCTCACTTGAGAAGGCTAAAAATTACTCAGGCCTGGCTTCCGGTTCCTGTCCCCATGGCATGGCGACGGCTCTCTCAAAATCGGAGAGACGCACAGGCTGAAAAGGGAAGGGGTTAAACTATCCCCTATAAACCTCTTGGGGTACGGGAGGTACTGACAACCCGCTGTCGCCTCAGTGGCTCGTCTCCGCACGGATCACAGATCAGTGCGGGGATGGGCGGAGGCACTGGGTGCCACACACTTCACCTGATGCGAAACCCCCCCCCCCATCGCCATGGGATGCAGAGGTTCTCCTTATAATTGGGTTTTAATTGGCATTAAGAATAGGCACGTACTGGAGGACAGGGACATTATAATTGCGAACAATCAGCTGCGTGGAACTGAAGTTTGAAATTGGGAGAAGATTCTATCTTGTGCTGGAGGTGGTTGGAGGAGAGCGGGGGCTCTCTGCTATATTTTATGGAAATTTCTACATTTATGATTCGGTGACCCTCTCCTAATATAGAATTTTAAGATATACAAGTGAGGATGGTTTGATGTACGATGTAACATTGTGATTTAAAAGAAGACGTAAAGCTGTGTGTAGCTTGAAAGGAGTAAAGCGGGGGAGGGAGCCTGGTTGTTTTGTTTGGGTGTCACTGGGAGTTAGAGCCTACCCCCCCCCCCGCAAAGACTGAAAGAGGTCATGGATATGTTGATATATAACCTTTTTTTTTAAAATTAAAAAAAGCAGCGAAAGGAAAGTGGCGTGAGGGCTTTTTGTATGTTGGAAGAGGAATGGCACTGCCTTTCCTCTCCCTTTCCAGCTGGAGGAAGAAAGGGCAAATCTCTGGAACTTGTTGATCTGTTTGGAACTGCTTGAGCATTATGGGATGGAGCTGAGTTGGAGAAAGAAGAGGGTTTAACCTTGAAGCTGCAGCTCTGTCCCAACCAGGCTGGAACACAACAACAGTGGGAGTAAGGAGATAGCCCCAAATGCTGCAGGAAAAAGGAAAATGGCAAAGAGACATATAAGGCCAAGAGACCAACAACTGACGTTCGGATGTGGCGCACAGAGGATGAAAAGGAAAAAGCTACAGGTTCCTTACTTGAAGTCTTTTTTTGAAAGTTAAATAATATAATAACATGAATAGAAATCATTAGGACTGCAGCTGTTAATTACCATATTGGCCTAAATATAAGCCTCACTTTTCCCCCAAATTCCGACCGTGAAAAGTTAAAAGTGCAGCTTATATTCGTGACCTTACGGTATGCAGCCAGAAGCGCAGGGCAAACAGCGCCAGGAGCGCGTCAAAGCGGTGTCCGCCCCGTGCGTAGTCCCCCGTCCTCTCCCCCAAGGCTGGGAAGGGACACAGTGCGGCGCCCCCCCACCAAGTATGCAGCCAGTAGCAGCGAGGAATGGAGCGGCTTATATTCAGGCATTTTTTCTTTTTCCTCCTTCAATTTTAAAGGTGCGGCTTATATTCGGACCAATACGGTATGTGATAATTTTGAAATTGGCAGCCAATGCAGTCAGGGGCAGGTTCGGTGTAATAGGCTCAAGCTATCTTGCCCCAGTGAGCAACCTGGCCCACTAGATTCTGCACCAGCTGAAGTTTCCAAACAGTCTTCAGAGGCAGCTTTCAAATTGCAGTAATTTAACTTAGAAGTTAACAGAGCATAGACAACAGAAGTTAGGCTATTCCTGTCTGGATAGGGACACAGCTGGGCCACGGGGCAAAGCAGTTGGAAGGCACTCTGTGCCACCGAGGCCACCTGAGCCTTAAGTGACAGCAAAGGATGCAGAAAACCCCCCCCAAAAGGGACAAAGCTTTGTGTTTTCTTTGCACTCAGCTTGGAAACCAAGTGGACTACCACATCAGAGGCTATATTATACTGAACTAGACCATGGGTCCATAGGGCTGAGGATTGTTTACACCGATGGACTGTGGCTTCCCAGGGTTTCAGGCAGCAGTCTGCCCATGTGGTCTACCAACAGGAATGTGCATCTTTTCAGGAGATGCCCTGTCCCCTTCCTGCACAAACCTTTATTTGCAGCCTCCATAAGAAGAGTGCGGTGTTTGAACCTGCTGTTATCACAACTGCTTTCTTTTGTAGCATTCATTGCTGAGAGTAATTTAGCTGTATCGCTTACCTGTGGCACAGTTCCTGTTGTTGTTTTAACATGTGTTTTATGCTTTGAAGAACATGTCTCAAACAAAAGCATTTGCCTTTAAAAAGAATTACATCTCCTTGCTGAAAAGAAGTTGTTTTATGTTAAAGTGATGCCGTAGTTTTTCATAGGATGGTGCATTCAGTTACGTACTTCTGCCCAATGTTGATCACATCAGCTTCCTTGTACAACTTTGTACAATGAAGTATTCAGTGGGTGATCCACCCTTTTCTTTGCCCTTTCATATCCTAGTTAAACAGAACAACAGTTTCTTTTGAGGGTAGATGTATTTAGTGCTTATGCAACAAATACTTGCTATAAAGTGATATCAATCATAATGTAGTTTAGTTTCCTTGAGGACTCAAAAGCTATTTTCATAAAACCCTTAAAGACTTGCTCTTAACTACAGTGGTGCCCCGCAAGACGAACGCCTCGCAAGACGGAAAACCCGCTAGACGAAAGGGTTTTCCGTTTTGGAGGCGCTTCGCAAAACGAATTTCCCTATGGGCTTGCTTCGCAAGACGAAAATGTCTTGCGAGTTCCTGCGGGGGTTTTTTCCTTCCCCCCTCCCTTTTCCTAAGCCCTAAGCTGCTTATCAGCTGATCCGCTAAAAGCCGCTAAACCGCTAATAGCGCTAATCTGCTAAGCTGTCAATGGGCTTGCTTCGCAAGACGAAAAAACGGCTATACGAAGAGCCTCACGGAACGGATTAATTTCATCTTGCGAGGCACCACTGTATTTTTCTTTCTATAGACATGGAAGACACAAAGGTCAGACTGCATAATGTCAGTCTGTTGTGCTTTACCAAAGTGCCATTGTTGATTCTTGTGTACCTCCTACCAGAAGCACCAGGTTGCCACCAAAATTGAGGGGACCCGGTGCACGACTTGTGTGTGTGTATGATGTCACGTGCATTGTGTGCATGTGATGTTGCTTTGTCTGGAGGAGGCTGAGTGCTCTGGATGAACCAGCCAATGAACCTCTGAGGCGTGCTGTTCACTGTTCACTGCCCCCCTCAATGTTGGGGGGGGGTTGTCCCCTTTCCAACAAATATTGAGGGTACTGTGTGAGGTGTCTTTGGCCCCCTAGAGTTGGCGTGCCTGCCTCCTCCAAAAATTAAAGAGAAAAAGATATTTTTCTTACTATTTGGGTCAAGCAATAACCAGCTTTCTCCAGCATCTAGATGCTCCTAGACTATTCATTGTTCTCTTACATTTATTTATTATTTTATTTTAAACATATATGGAACTTAGCACAGGTTATACGGAAATTGTGTTGTATTATATATTACATTTTAAATACTTTATTTATTTATTTACATGCTAAGGTGTATGGGGTGTTAGGTGGGGGTAGTACCACTGGTGGGGACGACAACGCGCGTGCTCCTTCTGGGGTAGTTTGTCCACCTTTGGTCCCGATCCTGCGTTCAGCTCTCACCTGTGGCTCCTAGAAGCTGTCAGGATGCAACAGCAGCCATACCCCAGGAATGGCTAAAGTAGGTGAGGGTAGCTGATTCCTCTCCGGTCCTTGGTGAGTTAGGGACTGCCCTGCATGCAAAGACAGGCTCTGGCTGATTGCGTGGTCAAGACCAATGGTTGGTCCAACGGTCAAGAAGGTGGATTCTCTACATGCTTTAGAGGGAAGTGAGGGGCAGATGGGGCTCATCAAACTGGGAAGGTAGCAGAAGAAAAACTCTGATCCTAAGCCTCTGCTGCAGTGCGGGATATCTTCAGGAGAAAAGGCAGAGGAGTTTGGCACCAGCCAAGCTGGTGCCAAATATATTCCTCTGCTTTCCTTTGGACTACATCAGCAAGGCTGAGAGGGGGTATTTGTTATGATATGGATTCAACGCAGCTGCAAACTGGTAGCTTGAAAACATCACATGATGGGAATGATGGGACTGACTGTGGGAAAGAATGTTACAGTCAGTTCACAGGGCGATGCACCGGAATTTGCTCAGAGTGTAATTTGAGACCTTCCTCTTGCCTATGTACAGGAAGTCTTTGCCACTTGCTGGAAGGAGTCTGAAGTGAATGGACATGTTTTCTGTAGTGCTGAAAAGTCAAAATAAAAGCATGTAAATAGACGTTTCTGGCTATCTCCTTTCCCTGCTAGGGAAGCAGGAGGGAGTGGGTGTGTACTTCCCACGCTGGGAAGTATCGCCTATTGAGACCTAGCCTGGATCCTGCGGGGATTGCAGCCAGGGAGGTCAGTCACCAGAGACCAAGCCGGGAGCCTGAGAGAGTTGCCAGCCTCTCCTGAAGCAGGCTTGTTTTCCAACAGTATTGTCATCTGGGCAGCCTAGGACCTCCATATACACCGCCCGGCTTGCTCCTTGAGGAGGTTACTGCAGTGCTACTAATGCAGCAGTTTGACTTCACCCTTGTAGGCACACTCCATTGTCTCCATTGCCAACAAGGTGGTGTGCATGAGTTTGCCTTTCACCTTGGTGTCCAAGGTGGTGTGCATGAGTTTGCCCTTTCATTTTTCCTCTTTGTGCCTCATGTTATACCTTTCTTTTGAGTAGGTAGAGCTTAGAGGTAAGTGAGGACTTCAAATATGGTCCCTCCCCAGTTATGCTCTAAAATTTTAACCATTATGCCATGCTGGCTTAGTGTCTTTTGAAAAACCTTAATTCTGCACAAGTGTCTATAACAGAAAGAACATATTTAATAACCCTGTTAGCTGTGGAACTTCCCCTCTGCAGTTCCTAGAGCTGTCTCTGGGGGAATGTTGCAGTTCTTCAAATAGGTTATATTTTATTTCATTCTGTATTTCTGTCTTCTACATGCCACCCATCAGGATGTGTTTTTGTAGGGCGAGGCCTGAGCAACCCATTGCTGTTCATTCTAAATGCTTTTAATATTTCTATTATTTTGTACCAGCTTCCAAAACTTGCATTTTAGTTTCTGCTCAGAGCATTGAACCTTCTGGGTATATGACACCCAAGTGTGTACATACCATCAGGTTCACCTACAGAATGCTTACAGACTGTGTGTGTAAGACCTGTCCTTCAGATGACCTGTTTTATGTTCCATATACCAGTGTAAAAACTGCTGCTGAGATTTATATACCTTTTTTTGTATTACATTGCCGTTGAACATCTTTATACACCTTTCTTTGGTGCTGTGTGGCTATAAATACAGCCTAGTCTTTGAATTTCTTTGAAAGAATCTGTATGCTGTGTGGGATCTAATCTCAAACGTGCTAGTGCCTTTGCTTCAAACCTTTTCCTTTCTGCTAGGTTTCTCTGTGTTATATCCTGGGATGTTCAAAATGGCCTTCTGCATTAATTGAATTTGATTGTTTTGGATTCAAAGTTCTTTTCATTATCCACATTCTGAAAAGAAGCAAGTTTTCTCTCTGGTTGGGGACAGAGGGTGGTGCTTGGGGGGGAATTGTCATCGCGCCACTCCTTGGTGTGTGGAGTGCCTCAGGGTGCGATACTCTCCCCAATGCTTTCTAACATCTTTATGCGCCCCCTCGCCCAGCTTGTCCGGAGTTTTGGGCTGGGCTGCCATCAGTATGCTGATGACACCCAACTCTATCTGTTGATGGATGGCCATCCTGACTCGGCCCCAGACACACTGATCAGATGTTTGGAAGCTGTGGCTGGATGGTTACATGGGAGCCGGTTGAAGCTAAATCCTTCGAAGACAGAGGTCCTCTGGCTGGGACGGGATGATATGGGATTGAGGGGGCAACTCCCATCTCTTGCGGGGGTGCAATTAGTGCCAGCACCGTCCGTTAAGAGTTTGGGTGTAATCTTCGATACCTCCCTCTCCATGGAGGCGCAGATTGCAGCTATAACAAAGGCAGCATTTTTTCATCTCCGCCAAGCTAAGCAGTTGGCTCCTTACCTCTCTCGCCCTGACCTAGCCACTGTGATCCACGTGACAGTCACCTCCAGACTGGATTATAGTAACTCGCTCTAGTCACGGACGACTCTGGGGTTGCGGCGCTCATCTCGCTTTATTGGCCGAGGCAGCCGGCGTACAGCTTCCGGGTCATGTGGCCAGCATTACTAAGCCGCTTCTGGCGAACCAGAGCAGCGCACGGAAACACCGTTTACCTTCCCGCCAGAGAGGTACCAATTTATCTACTTGCACTTTGACGTGCTTTCAAACTGCTAGGTTGGCAGGAGCAGGGACCGAGCAACGGGAGCTCACCACGTCGCGGGGATTCATAGATTCATAGATTCATAGAATCATAGAGTTGGAAGAGACCACAAGGGCCATCGAGTCCAACTCCCTGCCAAGCAAGAAACACCATCAGAGCACTCCTGACATATGGTTGTCAAGCCTCTGCTTAAAGATCTCCAAAGAAGGAGACTCCACCACACTCCTTGGCAGCCAATTCCACTGTCAAACAGCTCTTACTGTCAGGAAGTTCTTCCTAATGTTTAGGTGGAATCTTCTTTCTTGTAGTTTGGAACCATTGCTCCGTGTCCACTTCTCTGGAGCAGCAGAAAACAACCTTTCTCCCTCCTCTATGTGACATCCTTTTATATATTTGAACATGGCTATCATATCACCCCTTAACCTCCTCTTCTCCAGGTTAAACATGCCCAGCTCCCTTAGCCGTTCCTCATAAGGCATCGTTTCCAGGCCTTTGACCATTTTGGTTGCCCTTCTCTGGATACGTTCCAGTTTGTCAGTGTCCTTCTTGAACTGTGGTGCCCAGAACTGGACACAGTATTCCAGGTGAGGTCTGACCAGAGCAGAATACAGTGGCACTATTACTTCCCTAGATCTAGATACTACACTCCTATTGATGCAGCCCGGATTCGAACCACCGACCTTCTGATCGGCAAGCCCTAGGCTCTGTGGTTTAACCCACAGTGCCACCTGCATCCTGTGGCAGCGCTACTATTACTTATTACATTTATGTCCCACCTTCCCTCTAAGGAGCTCGATGTGTGGCATACATAATTCTCTTCCTCCCAATTTTATCCTCATAACAACCCTTCGAGGTAGGTTAGGTTGACAGACCCAAGTCCACCCAGTGAGTTTCATGGCTATGTTGGGATTTGAACCCCTGGTCTCCCAGGTCCTAGTCGAACGCTCTAACCACTACACCACACTGGCTTTTTTGAGAGAGAGTGGCAGTCTTCCCTACAGCACAAGCTTAGGTTTTCCTTTAAAGAGTCTCTTGCACTGCATTGCCCTTAGTTAAACGGCCTTGCTTTTTGAAACTTGAATTTAAATATCAGTGTGGGCTTTACAAGTGTTTGGTTAATTTTTTCAGCATGTACATGTACTGCCCAGCTGTAAACAATAATAAAGACCAGCATTTTCTGTGTCACAACTACTACATCAAGATGTTTTCCAATTGCTAAAATGACTGAATGATCAAAATATGACCAACTATGGTGCCCCCAATTTAAAAAGCATAGCTGCCTTACAGTAAAGTGCATAAATATAAGAATAATGTACACTACTAGCCTCATCTTTTTTTAAAAAAAGGAAACCTTGCATTATTATTAATTATTCCATCTCAAGCTTTAAAATAAGAGCATTTTTCTAGTGTAGAAATTGAATGATCCCACGTTTTGTTAGGACGATTAAAAACTCATATTGGTTTTAACTTATTTTAATTTCCTATTTCTTTATCTCTCCTTTCCAAAAAAGGACAGGGACTTCTGTTCAAATAAATAACATGCGCAAGGATGGTGAACGATGTGAACAGGGTGTTCTAATCTATGTGTACACAAATAACAGGGCGTGTTGAGTATGAGATAAAGAACTAAAAAATTGTATCTTCTCTTGCGCTGTGTATAAATAAGGTTTTTTTTGTCAGTAGTCCTGAATCTAAGAAAATTTATGCCTCTCTGTTTTCTTATCAGTGGATTGCTCATTTAGCCAGACACTAAGAAACGAAATGGTTCACTGCCCAGGAATGGAAAGTGGGCATCTGAATTAAGTCTGGAGAATAGAAGGCTGCAAATAGGCTGAACAGTTAAGTGTCAGTATGAAAGGGGGTTACAGCATGAAACGTGGTTAATGCAGTATTCCACAGGGGATGGCAATTTTGCCTTGATTTTTCTTGTCCAGTAATCAAATGAAGGGAGCAGCTTAAAATGAGCCTAATAAAAAACAAGAGGAAAGTTACAGATAATATTAGTTCTTACCTAGACAGGCTGTTCCGTACACCCATCTTTTTCTCTCTTACAAACGCAAACCTCATGAAGATGTCTACATAATTAGGAGCCCTGTGCAGGTGAATAGGGAATGTAAACATGAGTAACTTGTGGGCTTCCCTTTGGCATAAGTGTGGCCACTACGAGAGCAGAATGCTGGAGTCAGTGCACCTTTTGCCTGATTCTGAGAGCCTATGTTGCCTATCAAATAAAAAAGTCATTTTTTAATCTTACTTTATTTACATAGAGCTTAGACAATACAATACCTACAATACTTACAATACAAAAAATTACATATATGCAAACCCAACATAAACACCCCGTGCATGTTTGGCTTCCAACTCTTCTCATTGTGTTTTTTTGTAATTTGTTAATTTGTACGCATTTCATTCTTGTTATTTTCTCTGTTATCAAGATTTATTCTACAGTCATACCTCATGTTACATCCGCTTCATGTTACGTTCCCTCAGGTTACTTCCCGCGGCGACCTGGAAGTATCGGAAAGGGTTACTTTCGGGTTTCGCGCATACACTTCTACCACATGTGTATGAAGGTGCCTATCCCATTTTTACACCTCCAACATAGCTTCATAGGATTTCATAGATAACTGCTGGAATTTGTTAGGTTTATTTTTTAAGGCAACAACTTTTAGAGCAGTGTCTGTGTTGGCCAATGGGTCCTCACTGCAGCGTTCCTAGTCATTAATTTAGACAAGTCTCCATTCCTCAGCTCCACAATCAGGGGCTTTGCATCCCATTTCACCACTTGAGGAAGTGCCGTTTTTCCCTTCTGCTGCTTCTTCTACCATCACCTACCTGCTCCTGTGACTGTTTGCCCTGCCTTATTTGCCAGTAGCAGAGAAGCAGCACTGCCATTGGTGCCAATTTTCAGAAAGACTACACATATTTTGAGTGAGATCTCCAAAAGGGGGGCTTCTGCCATCTGAAGCGGTAGCCTCATCCTGCCTAATGGCTAGGCTGGCTCTGCCTGTAATATAGGGATGTTAGTATTGATTGGTCTTACATGTCAAAATTGCTCGGTTGATGGTCTGGTTCACAGGTCATGCCGAGTCCAATGTATGGCTTAGTGCAAATATGTGGACACCTTGAAAACAGCCCCCTGCTGTTTTGCTTCTCCTGGGCCCTTTTTGTTGCTCATAAAACAGTGACTAAAACAGTATAAAATAATCAAGACTAGCAAAGGCAGTGTGATTAACAATTAGTATTTATTACTGAAACATGAAGCATTATAATCAGCTTAATATGGGTGGTTATGCTTAAATGAAAATGCATTTTTCTTGCAAAGATGGCATCACATGTAGTTCTGACTTCTGTAAGTCTACACCTTTTTGCAATGTGAGAATGATTGCTCCATGGAATATGTGCCATTTATGAGGAGAAAGAATAATCCTGATTTTAAGGAACTTAAAAGTATGCTGCAAACATGCATAAAGCATTTTGTTTCATTTGATGTGTTTTTTTAAAAGGATAGGAAACAGCTGGTGTGAAAACTAGGACTTTGATGTACGCTTTTAGTGTGAGGAATTATGAAATTGAGAAACGTCATTAAAAGATGGGTACATTCAATGCAGACGAAGCTTAAGGTGTAAATGAACCTCTCTCTTTTATTGTGTCAAGTTTCTATTCATTTGTGTTTGGTCTTTATTCTTTTCTGCTGTTGAAGTGATGTGACTGCTTTAGAACTTGGAGGCCCTTGAATTTAGACCCTGCATGAGGCCAGCAGAAAGCTAGATATAATTTGAAGAATAAAAGTCCAGTAAGATGAGCTTTTGTTAGTAGCAAATGTATTGATGCATAGTGAGAGCGAGAGGGGTGGGGGAGAGACACTCTTTAGTCTAAAACTGTGTAGGATTGTTATGAGAAGAACACTTTGAAAGTAAAGATAACGGCAATAAAACAGATGCACGTATTTGTGAAGTTGCCACTAGTAAAAATGTGTATGGCAGATGAAACATAACCTGCAGATTTTGGAATTATTAGTTAACACATTCAGGTTGCAACCTTATGAACAGGGAGACTCGGGGATGGCAAAATGCAAAATTCATCATGCGAAAGGCTGGGCTGGATGAATCTCAAGATTCCCGGAAGAAATATCAACAACCTCAAATATGCAGATGACACAACCTTGATGGCAGAGAGTGAGGAGGAATTAAAGAACCTTTTAATGGGGGTGAAAGAGGAGAGCGCAAAATATGGTCTGAAGCTCAACATCAAAAAAACACACAAAGATCATGGCCACTGGTCCCATCACCTCCTGGCAAATAGAAGGGGAAGAAATGGAGGCAGTGAAAGATTTTACATTCTTGGGCTCTATGATCACTGCAGATGGTGACAGCAGTCACGAAATTAAAAGACGCCTGCTTCTTGGGAGAAAAACAATGACAAACCTAGACAGCATCTTAAAAAGCAGAGACATCACCTTGCCAACAAAGGTCCGTATAGTTAAAGCCATGGTTTTCCCAGTAGTGATGTATGGAAGCGAGAGCTGGACCATAAAGAAAGAAGGCTGATCGCCAAAGAATGGATGCTTTTGAATTATGGTGCTGGAGGAGACTCTTGAGAGTCCCGTGGACTGCAAGAAGATCAAACCTCTCCATTCTGAAGGAAATCAGCCCTGAGTGCTCACTGGAAGGACAGATCGTGAAGCTGAGGCTCCAATACTTTGGCCACCTCATGAGAAGAGAAGACTCCCTGGAAAAGACCCTGATGTTGGGAAAGATTTTAGAGAAGGAGACAAGGAGAAGGGGACAACAGAGGACGAGATGTTTGGACAGTGTTCTCGAAGCTACGAACATGAGTTTGACCAAACTGCGGGAGGCAGTGGAAGACAGGAGTGCCTGGTGTTCTCTGGTCCATGGGGTCACAAAGAGTTGGACACGACTAAACGACTAAACAACAACAACAACAACAACAACAACAACAACGCATGGTTGCATCCAGCCAGTTTATACTGTGTTTGTAACTTAAGCTGCCTGATAATTTGCCCCTTTCCCTGCCACATATATATCCAGGCCTGTGTTGAGAGATGGAAAGTCTTTACCCACCTTTGTTCTGAAAATCCCCAAGTTCAATTGGTTTCCAGCCTTGGTTTTCCATTAAATTCATCAAGGGTTTACTGAGGTGGGGTCTTGGGCTAACACAGTGAATAATCTAAAATAAATCTTAACTAAAATAATCAGCACTCAAAGACAGCAACATTAATATTTTAATATTTGTGTTGAACTAGGGCGACTAAATTCTTCAAAAACAATGTATATCTGTATTTCTTATCCTTTTGTGAAAGAGGTTCCTTCATGATCAAGAATTTCCATGTGTAATTGACATGGAAACTCCTCTGCAAATCTAATACAGGTGGATTGGTAAGGATTGTGTAGCCCTAGCCCTTGTTTTTCTTATAAAGTAAAGCCTGGGAACTCAAACGTAATCCGTTCTGGAAGACTGAACGACTTCCTAAATGTTTGAGTTCTGAGGCGAGGCTTCCGACTGACTGACAGCTAGGTGTTTGCATAGCGGAAGCTGCGTTGGACGTTTGAGTTCTGAGGAACGTTCTAAAACCGAAACACTTACTTCTGTGTATCTGAAGAAGTGTGCATGCACACGAAAGCTCATACCAAGAACTAACTTAGTTGGTCTTTAAGGTGCTACTGGAAGGAATTTTTTTTGTTTTGACTATGGCAGACCAACACGGCTACCTATCTGTAACTCTTACTTCTGGGTTTTTAGTGTTTGGGAACTGAAACACTCAGCAGTGGAGTCATTTGAGTTCCGAGGTTGACTGTATTCTTTCTATTGAAAGATAAAAAGTAATGTGTATATACGGTAATTGTAAGTGCACAGAGTAAAAGAATAGTTGGGGGGGGGGGGGAGATAGCGCTTGTAAGGTTACAGCCCAGATGCCATTCCCTCACATTTATTTCTTTTTAAGAAAGATTCTGAAAATAGCTCTTTGAAAATAGAGTGAAAATACAAGTTTGACCCAAAGTCAGTGAAGTTTCCAACCATCTACTGAAGAATAAGTGAGACTTATTACTTTGGTTTTTAAGGGCCAATGTCTCCTCATGTGTCTGCAAAATCACATTGCAGCTAAGTAAGGATTTGCTTAACTGGTGAACATGACATTTCTTCATCTATTTCTGCTAATCTGTTTCTGAATAGATAACTCTTTCTTAATTCTCCTGGCTCTTAAAGTCAAGTCATAGGCAGTGTTAGAAACTCAGATATATAACCTAGTCACCAAATGGCTCCTTAAACCTGGGTTACGATTGCCACAATGGAATGTCTAGGTGCCTTTTTGCAATTAAATTCATTATTATTATTATTATTATTATTATTATTATTATTATACTGCTTTTTATTTTGAAGGAAAAAAATCTGAAATCGGTTTGCAACACATTAAAACATCAAGTAAAACAATCCAGAAGAAAACAAATTCAAGTTTCAAGAAAAATATTTTAGATCCTGTCTTAGTGTCATTTTGCTTTCCCCATATTTATTTACCTACTTAATTTATATAGCTGCCTCATAGGAAGGCAGTATGCTGTAGTGGTTAGGGTGTCAGACTAGGATCTGGGAGATCAGGGTTAAAATCCCTTTGAATGATGATATTGAGGTGACACTCATCAAATTATAGCAAACTGGGGGGTGGGTAGGCAATGCCAGTGAAGACAGAATCAGGAAAACCTTAATAGATTGGAGAACTAGGCCCAAACTAACAAAATGCATTTCAACGTTGACAAATTTAAGGTTCTATACTTAGGCAGGCAGGAAGAACCAGATGCACAAATATAAGATGGGGGACATCTGGCTTGCCAGTCGTGGTTGTGAAAGGGAGCTAAGATCACAAGCTTAACATGAGTCAGTAGTGTGATGCAGCAACAAAAAACAGCTAATGCTATTCTAGGCTGCATCAGCAGAAGTATAGTGTTCAGATCAAGGAAAGTAATAGTACCACTCTATTCTGCTTTGGTCAGACCACACCCGGAGTACTGTGTCCAGTTCTGGGCACCTCCATTTAAGAAGCATGTTGACAAGTTGGAATGTGTGCAGAGGAAGGTGACCAAGATGATCAAGGGTCTGGAAACCAAGTCTTATGAGAAATGATTTGAGGGAACTGGGTATGCTTAGCCTGGGAAAGAGGAAGTAGCCAACTTCGAATATCTAATAGGTTCTCGCAAGCTTGTTTTCTCCTGCTCCAGAGGGCAGGATCCAAACCAGTGGACTCAAGTTACAGAAAGGAGATTTAGAGTAAACTTTCTGAGTGCAAGAGCTGTTCAACAGTGCATCAGACTCCTATGAGAGGAGGTGGACTCTCTCCCCCTGGGGGTTTTAAAGAAGAGGTTGGATGGCCATCTGTCTTGAATGCTTTAGTTTAGGTTTCTGAATTGCAGGGGATTGGATTAGATGACTCTAGAAGTCACTTCTAACTCTGCAATTCTGTGATTCTAGTTTATAACCTAATAACTCTGTTTTTCTAGGTAAATTAGTTCATAGTGCACTTCCCTTTGAGCAGTCTCTTTCACTGGATCTTACTAGGCTTTGCAGGATAAATGCTCTTGGATCAAAAGCAGAGCTCTTTTGAGGGCCTCGGCAAATAATCCTTGCAGCTGAGTTGTTAGATTGTTTAGATGTAAGGTGTTGCTGGCATAATCTTGATGGAACTGAATGCACAGTTGTAAACTAGACCAACATCCCCCAACCTGATGTCCTCCAGATGTTTTTTGAACCCCCTTCAGCCCCAGCCGGAATGGCCAATGATCAGGGATTGTGGGAATTGATATCCAAAACATCTGGAGAGCATCTGACTAGGGAAGAGTGAGTTAGACATGTATATTGTTCAGCCTTATTGATGGCAATAATTCAATCACTTAAACATTCTGGTGTCATTGGATTTGTTATGAGGATTAGTGAAGGCATTAATTCCCCATTAATTAAAGCTGTGGGGAAGAGCCTAATTTTTCTCTCTTTAAAATGGCCAGGCTTTAATTAACCTTGTGAAGTAGTTTCATACTACAAAGTTGAGGCACTGTGAACAAATGTCATCATATGCACTTCTTCCTCCTTCTCCCCCTCACACTTGGCAATTTTATTTTATTTTTGATGCTAGGGAATAACTGAATTGACCATAATTCCATGTATCATTTAATTATCCTTCCCCTCATACATTGTACATACATTGGCCTCCGTTCCTTAATCTACTGAAGCTCTTCCAAGGTGTACATTTACATGCCTTTCCCCCAAAAAATCCATGATGCTGCAAACCACCTAGACTGCATGTGCATAGTTACATTGGCTGCAATACTGCTGCAGAGCCTGAGTAGAGTGCCTTCCCGGGAAACTCCACAGGCAAGTCCATCACATTTTCTTTAAAAAGGCAGCAACCAAAAACCTTCCTTCCCCTATCCGTGTGCTGTTGATGTCATTTAGATGGTGAAATCTCCTTCCTTGATGATCATCAGCACCTTCCACGCAGCAACTCTGCAGAGAATATCCTTCCTTGAGGGATTTCTTTGTTTTTCTGCTTATAATTTCCCCCTTTCCTAGCTGTAGTACAGCCGCACCATTTCAGCTTGCTAGTGCAGAAAGATGTTGTGAATTCAGTTGCTGAGAATGAGGCTGGCCTGCCTGCAAACACTAATGCTCCTAGAGGCACGCTAAAGAGTCGTAGGTGAATCTAACCCGATCCTTTCTACAACAAAACGGTAAGGCTGTGTTTGTTTTTAAATAAGAGATGAATTGAATTCCTGTCGTCTTACTAAACCTGAGCCCCTCGTTTATCGCATGCTTGCAACTTGAGCAGGATTCATTCTGGATGCATGCTGGGCTTCCTATTTTCTTTTAAATCCTTTAAACGCAGACTGGTGGTAAATGTTACAGCTATCTCAGAATCACTCATGAGACTATACACTCTCCTGAGATGCTTGGGAGGGGATGGAAATTTTCACCTTTCTCTGTGGAAATAGGTGGGGAAGGTTTTAAGAGCTGTGCTTCTTTCTTGCTTACAGCCGTTTCTCTCTCCTAGACTGTTTTATTAAGAGTATAAAGAGGATGCTATGCACAGTTTTACTCGTATATGCTTGGCTGAGTGCCCTCCGGGATGAGTGGATGAAGGACGTGACCAATCACTTTTCCATCACTGCAAACAAGTCTGTGTCATGCTGGACCTAGACGGAATAAATGGCTTCTGTAAATTAGAGGCTTTCCTTAATGTGGAAGGGAAGGAAGGCGTGTACTTTGCTGAAATGAACCTTTAAGGAAATACCAAAACAGTATGACTGAGGTCAGCGGATTTTTTTTGGGGGGGGCACATTACCTGTGTGTTGGCTCTGAATCAATGTTCTAAGATATTTTAAACAGCACTGGATGACAGCACTGGCAGCAGTTTTTGATCTGTGGAATAATTTAGCATGTAGGAAAGCTTGAGCAGGAGCATGCTACAACCTTAAAAGAGAAACCCAGCAATGATCAGTATAAAACAGTCAGCATGCAAAGCACGCATGAACACAGTAATAGACCAGCAAATGTGTAACAGCATGAGATGAGCCATGAACTTCATTTTATCTGATCTGTGGTGGACCTGCCTCTCATATAGTTCTCCCATATCCATGCTAGAGTTGATTCCATTGAGTAAATTAGAGGAGCTATGCTGGCACTGAGATATAGTAAAGGAACCGCAGATTTAAATTCATTATTTTTTCATTGAAATGTCAAACTGAGTTTGGTCTCTTTTGACATGAAGAACACTTTCTAAGTATGTGATATATTAGGAGGTGATGGGTACTACTACCTGTAGGAGCAGGGTGATGAATTTAGAGCCATATATAATAATGTAGCAACATATGAATGCCTACTTGCTCCATAGATGTCTAGCAGATATATCTCTTGATTCTCCCTGCACCTTGGCATTAGCTAGTAGAAACTCCTATTGAAATCAGTAAGACTTTCTCCCAAGGAATATATAGGATCATAGATAATAAATATATCTGTAGGAGCTTTTCTCATAGAAGAGGAAATTCAGACCTGAGTGAAATGTATTGCAAATGTGTTTTTTCCTTAAATGTGAGTGACAGGGAGCTGCCTTATTTCAACATACTTAAGCCACAAATTTACATTTTGATAGGAATGGAACCTCTGTTTTCACTTTGGACAGGAAGGCTAATCTCATGAATTTGTGGCAGAATAATTACTTCTGCTATATCTGGGTTCTGAGTGATAATTTTATTTGCTTATGGTACAAGATGTCTGTGCATGCATAACATCTACTTCAAGTTTCCTTAAGATTTCAGCCAACACTATTTGCATTTACTTTCATTCATTTAAATGTGGCTTTTGGATGTTTTAACACCTGCCTTTTTATAATCAGTATTTTAAAAACTGAAAGTACTTGTAGAAAGGTGGATATTGCATCTTGGCTATAGAGATGGATAGATGAATCTTCAAGGTTTTCTTGGTTTCCTGAATTATCATGGCCGATCTTAATACGCACTTGCAGGGAGTAAAAACAGAATTTCATTTGCCTGAAACATTATTGATAAACGACAGTCCTGTGAATACTGATCATGTCATGCACGAAGAAAAGGTGAAACATGATATTGCTATCCCCACCAAAAGTTCCCACACTTATTTAACGGAAATATTCTATTGGAGGGGCAGTCCAGAATGCTCATCACAAGTTTTCTATAGGCTGTCTAGATGTGTTCTCTTATGCAGCTATAAAAGAGCTATTGGGCTCTGATTGCTGCTAGGGTGATGGGCTTTGGTTTGTGAAACCAGGTTCAGATCCCGTTTCAGCCACAAAACCCATGGGTTGATCATAGGCAAATCAGTTGCAGAAATACACATAAGTTGAGATTTAGGTAATAGGGCATGTGCTGTGTGATCATGCATGCTGTGATTTCAGTCTAATCACTCAAAGGAGATTTAGAAGCATCTGTGTTTAGTTTTGCCCAGGAGAGTCAGGAGGAATTCATGCGCAATGGGAAACAGTGCGTGCAACCTCAAGACCTCACCCCTGTCTCCAAACTGCAGTTTTATCATATGTATGCACCAGTGTGGGGTCCTTCGCCAGCAGCCTAACCTACCTGGTAAGACTAAGATGTCAATTTGAGCTCCTGAAGGCAGAATAGGATACAAATGGAAATTTAAATTCTTCCACGTTGTCAAAAGGTAACACTGAACATAAATTTGGTGTATCTCATCTGGGCCGTAGCAACATTAAAAAACAAAACAACTATTATCTGGCTCTCGGTCAAGCTGCAGTTCTTCAGGTCCCTCCAGTCTTTGTTCTGTTGAAATCAAGACCCTCAAGACAACTCTCTTATCCAGCTAGGAGGAGAAGGTTAAAGGAAGTGAATGACATTATTCAGTGACATTATTAATTCTTTTAGAAAAGAGATGGTTGACCTGTTTCAATTGCACTGAAGACAACATTGGGAATGTGCACCATTGCAGATTCCATAAAGGCTGGAAGTTCAGTTTGTTAATGAGAACTGGATTTCTTACAACTACCTGGAGGCTGTGTATATTGGATAAATTTGTAATCTGTGCGATACAAGTTCTTTTTACTTGAAAAGCAGTATTTATTTTCACCTTCCTTGACATTTGGAAATGAGGCCTATCAACAAAGGGTGTTTGTATATTTATTGTGTAGATTTCCAAGCACTGGTTTCCACCAATGTTTTCAAGCAGGAATAACCAGTAATTTAATGGGTTTTTTAAAAAAATGAAATGCATAGAATTGTGCTTGAAAGCAGGTTCAGTAGTTCCTTCCATTCCATGAGAAAGTAATGCTTTTCTTAGACCTCCTGTAGTCCAGAAAATTGATAGTGCATTGAAAAGATTTTTTTTTTATTGTTCTGCAGTACAAATACTCATGCTACTCAACCTGTATTTGACTGAAGTATAGCAACAGTGATTCATGGCATGTCAGTGGATTCCAACTCTCACAGGTAGCAGATTACCGCTTTCAAAGAGAACCTTTTTGCTGAGTGCCAGCTGGCACTGCAGTTTCTGCATGGTGTGTAGCTCTCAACACACTTTGCCCTTTGTTAACCAATTGCGATGTGTAAGTAGTTTCATCATCCTGGTTCTAGGTCAACAGAGCATGCACATGCGTGAGCACATACACAACACACACACACACACTCCTGCTGTTACATATATATGTAACTCCTGCAATTAAAGGGGGGGGGCTCTTACTGAACATGATGAGCATATATTCATTTTCAGGTCACACTTTTAAAGTGCATATTCTATCATACTGTTAAAAATGAAATATAAGTATCTTGTTGACAAATTCTTGGATAGTTTTTCTTAACCTACATTACAAAGAAATGAAACTAATTATCTGGTTCTCATTTAACATGCCAAAGTTCCTTCTAAACAATAGTATTTCTGTTGCTTTTTATTTGCAATATACCCTCAAAACCAGCTGTTCCAAACATTCATTGCATTAAAATCAGAGTGAAGATTTGCCTGTAGACTTCATATTAGAAATGTACCCTATTGTGATGTGCTACATAACAGAAACCTGAGCTACTGCAGTTCCTTTGAGAAAACATAGCCAGAATCAGTTGACATTGTTCTATGTTCTATGATTGTGCAAGAGTTAAGAAAAATAACAGCCTCCTAAAACTTAGACGCTTGTGCTCAAATATTTAAACATATGGATGATTCAAGTGTTGGGCTCTTTCCTAGGAATATGAAGTAGTATTCCAGCTGCTTGCTTCCAATTCCAAAAATTCACAAACTCTGATTCTCCAAGTATTTAGATGGATCTCCTCTGTCATTATCTCCCCACCCATTTCCCATTAGGAAGCTCTCTTCATAGTTGCTTTTTGCAATATGCTTCTCTCAGGAATGTCTAAGCATTTATACTCCTCTGGCATTGATCATACCTACAAAATATAATGCTGACCTGTCTAAAGAAGAATGAGGATTGCCAATAGTACTTCAAATGACACCCTTATATTGAAAGAACTGTGTAAATGATCAATTCTTTAAAGTGTGTTGTGCCAACATGTTGTACCTGAGAATTTCTAGCTACTTGGCAACTCATATTTAGGTGAAAGAATTAATAACTTTGCACATTAGGTTTTCAGCACAGCTGTTCTGACTAGTTGTGGTCATTCATCCGCTACCATGGTAGAATATTACAACTCCTAGATAGGATGCAGTTCTACCCAACAATATAAAACCCCAATAGTTTTTGAGCGGCTGGGCAGACAGCTGCCTTTCTTACAGCAGATGCAATACCCAGTTGATGCAAAACCCGGATTCTTGCTGTGAGGAACACACACACACACACACACACACACACACACACTGTTTAACAAATGAATGAGCTTGATATCTTGCAAGATGATGTATGAGTTGAGCTGTGAACTTGTGCTGGCTGCAACTCAAGATACTCGACCTCTGAAGCAAATTTAGGTGCTGCTGCTGTCACCCTCCTGCTAAATTTCTGCTCATAATACTGATGTGTCATTACGAAGTGTGAGGTAGCACTGCCACGAAGCCCCATTCCAAGCACTTCCTCTTTTTTTAGATATAGGCACCAACCGTTTTCCACAGGGTTTCCATTCCTAGCCCCCCCCCGAATGTGCCAGTGGAGTGTGCATAAACATTCCTCACCCTGTTCCACCCCTATTCTACCGTGCCCCCATTTTGCCTCCCGTTCTGCCCCTGTTCTTTCCTCTTCCGGGTCCAAAAGGACTTGTGCATTGAATTTGTAAGGGATTCCCATTTTCAGAGCACCGGGTCCAAAAGGACTTGTGCATTGAAAGGACTTGTGAATTGAGTTTGAATTTGATATCCCACTTTATCACTACCTGAAGGAGTCTCAAAGCGGCTAACATTCTCCTTTCCCTTCCTCCCCCACAACAAATACTCTGTGAGGTGAGTGAGGCTGAGGGACTTCAGAGAAGTGTGACTAGCCCAAGGTCACCCAGCAGCTGCATGTGGAGGAGCGGGGAAGCAAACCCGGTTCACCAGATTACAAGGCTACCGCTCCTAACCACTACACCACACTGGCTCCAGTGGTGATTTGGATGTGCCTGAAATGGTTGCTGCCTGCATATAAACTACCTACCCTGGCTGGCAGTGACTCCCTGAGCTCTCTAGCAGTGGTCTTTTCCAATATGGCTACCTTAATTATTATAATGGAAATGGCAGGGAAGAACTTGGGACCTTCTACATGTAAAGCATTTGCTCTGCCTAGAGCATCAGCATCTCCACGTGTTGACATCGAACTGCTTCATGTTGTTTTGCTACTCGATAGATGTTTCCTGTGAAAGGGATTATTGTCTCAGTAAATCAGTTAAGTGTGCCTTGTAGGAAACTTATCCTAAACAACAAGTGAGAAAAAGGCTTCGCTGGATTGCAGACACAGCAGAACTGCTCCAGATGGGGACAGAACGTGCACTACTTCTGCTTAGTTCTCCCTTACAGTTATCAGTCTTTCTCTGATCGGTGCTCATTTCTTGCTTTGTATGATGGTGTCTGTCTATAACAGCTGGCTTTGAAAGCCTGTTCAGTGTGACATTGAAGCTGCTGTTGTTGCTGCTGTGTCCTGTGAGCTCTAGGTGTGGTCTCGGTTCTGAGCAGGATAAAAGGCACAAGTTCCTCACTTTATTTTATTTAAAATAAGTTCTTCATCAAAAGTTTCCAGGGCATATTACTTTTGAGACTTGTGCCACCTGCGTTCATTTCTGTGCTTGTTTTATAGCCCTAGTATACTAAGAAGCCAGCCAAGCTCTTGCAATGCAGGAGAGGATGCTTGGGAGTGTGGATGATTGTGTCTAAGGCTTTTTCTATCTCGCCGTTACAAAGTGAAGCCAGAAGCCGGGACCATCAGCCATGTCAGCAGGGAAATCCTCAAGAGCATTCAGGAATCCATTGGTTTCTTTAAGCCTTATGGGGCAGGCATGGTTAATGGGCCTACCATCCCTGTAGAGAGAGAGATCTGCTTCCAGTCCAAACCTCACCACAAGGAGATCTGACCACAACAACAGGGTTTCTGATGAGATTCCCATTTTCAGAGCACCAATTTCTCGAGTGGTCAGAAATACCAGGTATTAGCAAATGGTATTTTAATGGCCTCATAGTGGTCATGTGGTAAGGAAGTCCTGAGTTGCCTCTTTCCAAGATGCACCTGAAGTGGATATTGTTGTTTTTTTTAAATAATATTTATTAAGTTTTGTTTAAACAATAAAAAACATACAAAATAACATAATATTTTCCAATATCCACATTTCCTTCTCATCCTTGGACTTCCTCACAACTCTTGTTCCTGCATTCTAAACTCATAGATTTTAGTAGCAAATTATTGACTTGATTCCATTCATATACATATAATATAATTTTCCAATATTAAATCTCAAATTTTGAAATTTAAAATCACTCTTTTAGGGACTTGATTATAAGATACCATTTATCCAAAATTTGTCTTTTCTTCCAATTACATTTAAATTTATATTCTTTATAACTAATTTGTTGAAGTCATGCTATTACTAATCTTACATCTTTCTTAACATTCATACAGTTTACAATGTTTTTGTAAATAGTCCTTAAATTTCTTACAGTCCTCCTCCACCAGTTCTTCTCCCAGGTCTCGGATTCTGCCAGTCATTTCTGCTAGTTCCATATAGTCCATCAGTTGCATCTGCCATTCTTCCAGTGTGGGCAAATCTTGAGTTTTCCAGCATTTGGCGATGAGTATCCTTGCTGCTGTTGTAGCATACATAAAAAAAGTTCGATCCTTCTTTTGCACACTCTGGCCGACAATGCCTCTGGTTTCTTAGGGAAGGTATACTTAAATACCTTTTTCAGCTCATTATATATCATTTCCCAGAAAACCTTCACCCTAGGGCAAGTCCACCAGAGGTGAAAGAATGTTCCTTCAGCTTCTTTACACTTCCAACATTTATTGTCAGACAAGTGGTATATCTTTGCAAGCTTGACTGGAGTCATGTACCACCTATATGTCATTTTCATAATATTTTCTTTTAAGGCATTACATGCCGTAAATCTCAAACCTGTGGTCCATAACTTTTCCCAGTCAGCAAACATAATGTTATACCCTATGTCCTGTGCCCATTTTATCATAGCTGATTTGACCGTTTCATCCTGTGTATTCCATTTTAACAGCAAGTTATACATTCTTGAAATTATCTTAGAGCTGGGTTCTAACAGTTCTGTTTCTAACTTTGATTTTTCCACCTGGAATCCTATTTTTTTGTCCAACTTAAAGACTTCTTTAATCTGAGCATAATGTAGCCAATCTCGCACTTTATCCTTTATTTTCTCCATACTCTGCAACCTCCAATTGTCTCCATCTTTTTCTATTATTTCCCAATATTTCGGCCATTTGGCCTCCATATTGAGTCTTTTCGGGGCCTTAGCCTCCATTGGTGATAACCACCTTGGTTATCATTTTCCAGTAGATCTTTATATTTTGCCCAGACATTGAACACTGCTTTTCTGACAACATGATTCTTGAAAGCCTTATGTATTTTAACCTTGTCATACCACAAATATGCATGCCAACCAAAAGCATTGTTAAATCCTTCCAAATCTAAAACATCAGTGTTTTCAAGAAGTAGCCAATCTTTCAACCAGCAGAAAGCTGCTGATTCATAGTACAACTTTAAGTCTGGCAGGGCAAAGCCCCCTCTTTCTTTAGCATC
Source organism: Podarcis cretensis (assembly GCF_951804945.1). NCBI lineage: Eukaryota > Metazoa > Chordata > Lepidosauria > Squamata > Lacertidae > Podarcis > Podarcis cretensis. Next base: position 27,141,933 of record NC_137181.1, read on the forward strand.
AGTTAATATCTTAAACTTGATTCTGGGCTTTTTGCCCTGCCAGACAAATTTAGAAATATCTCTCTGCCACCTCCCAAAACACTCCATTTTATCCACAATCTGCAAAGTTTGAAACAAAAACAACATTTTTGGCAATACATTCATCTTAATAGCAGCGATATGTCCTGACAAGGAAAGTTTCAGTCTTGACCAAACATCTAGATCCCTTTTGATTTCAGACCAACACTTTTCATAATTATCTTTGTATAAATTCCTGTTCTTCGCTGTTATGTTTACCCCTAGATATCTTACTTTTTTGACCACATTTAATTCTGTCTCTTTCTGAAACCTTTCTGATTCTAAAGAAGTCAAGTTTTTTTCTAAAACCTTGGTTTTTTGCTTATTAAGTTTAAATCCCGCCACTCGACCAAACTCATAAATCAATTGCAAAACCCTTTTAGTACTAGGCTCTGGCTCCTGTAAAGTCAATACTAGGTCATCTGCAAATGCTTTAAGTTTATATTGTTTCGCTCCGACCTGAATACCTTCCACCAACCGGTCTCCTCTAATCATATTTAAGAGCACTTCCAGGACCGATATAAATAGCAGAGGGGATATAGGGCAGCCTTGTCGTGTACCTTTTTCAATTCTAAACTCTTCTGTCACCACATTGTTCACTATCAATTTTGCCTTTTTCTCTGAATAAATTGCCTCTATCCCATTCTGAAACCCTCACCCCACTCCCATTCCTTCCAAGTTTTCCTTCATGAACTTCCAAGAAATATTGTCAAAGGCCTTCTCCGCATCTATAAATATCAAGACTGCTTTTGTATTGATATTTGTTTGCAAGAGTTCCAATATATCAATAATGTTCCTTGTATTAGCAAACAAATGTCTACCTGGGAGAAAGCCTGCCTGGTCCTTATGAATTACTTCATTTAAAACTTTTTTAAATCTACTTGCTAAAATGTCTGCAAATATTTTGTAATCCACATTTAGGAGGGAGATGGGGCGGTAATTCTTAAGTTGTGTCTTTTCAGTTTCTAGTTTGGGTATCAATGTGATGAAAGCTTCTTTCCACGACTCCGGTGCCTTCTTCCCCTCCATGATTTCATTGCAAACCTCCATTAATGGATGTATCAAATAATCTTTCAATGTCTTATAATATTTGGAGGTAAGCCCGTCTGGCCCTGGAGATTTGCCCAGTTGCATATTCTGAATGGCCTCTTCAATCTCTGGTTGTGTTATTTTGTAATTCAGGATTGTTCTGTTCCGTAGAGACAACCTCGGTAAACCATTCTTCTTTAAAAACTGTTCTATCTCTGAGCACCTGAAGTGGATATTGAAGCCCCCAATACCAACATCCTGGGGTTGTCCAGCAAACACCACAGCCGGCTCAATTGCCATCTTTCTTACCTTACTGGATAAACTCCCTTTCAAATCCGGCCACTTATTAAGTGCATGTGAACACGGGTGAGTTAGGTTTCCTTCAGTTCTGCTCCATTTTGCAGTTCTGTTCTATTTGTCTTTGGGCAAGAAAAGAGAACTTTGGAATGGTGATAACTGAATTTGTGTACTTTGCTCCCTGCGCATTTTCTCACTCATAATTTTGTGTGTGTGTAAAAGCCGCTCATTAGACAGCTAATGTTCTTCCTTCATTAATTAGCTGTTTTACAAGAGTACCCCAGAATAAAAATTAAAAATGCTTCGTCTGAGAGGTCATGACTTTCTCCATGACCTCAAAATTCAGCACAGTGCAATAATTTCCTATTTACATGAATTCATCACTGTGAATAGCATTAATTCCAAAAACTAAAATAGGCTGGATAGACCAATGCCAAGCTTAAAATAATTTCCTGTATTCATCATTGCAGCATATCTATTAATAAAAAGTGGTTGGAAGCTAATAAAAATAAAGTCATGTATAACAACTGGCCTGTGAGTTGCATATTGTAATAAAGGATATTGGAGATGAGGAAGTCTGCTTTTTGGTACATGTTAGTGGAAGGTATGCATTTAATTAGGTTTTGGTTCTTTTAAGTTTTGATGATGACAGTAAAGAACAAGAAACTAAAGAGTGAAGAGCATACAAGTCAAAGTAAAAAAAAAACCATTTCCCTTGGCCTTATACAAGGAATTAAACTACTGTGAATTATATTTTCTGAACATTATATTTGGTTAAATACAGCATCTACTGCAAAGGCATGCAAGGAAGTGAATTACACAAATTTAAAATACTAGCTATTCTAGGCTGCATCAACAGAAGTATAGTGTCCAGTTTACGGGAAGCAATAGTCCCACTCTATTATGCAGCAGCTCCCTACCACCAGAAGCCAAGGTTATCCAGAGCACTGGTTCAGGGGATCCTGCCTGCTGCTGCAGGTCCTCAACCTGTGGAGTGTTTGGTTCATCCTCTGAGGACTCCACCTCTGTCGCTAGGTCAGGGCTAGGCATGACAGGTGATGATGATGATAAACAGTGGAGTAGAAATTCTAAACTTTTTAAAAAGTTTAGAATGAATCAGTCTGGTTTTAAGGTAACTTTGGATATCATATTAACACTGTTTCCAAAGATGACGTTTTTGGTTGTAGTGGCAGCTGAGTGCTAGCATTGGTGGCTTACCATTAAAAGGTTGTATTCAACCAAATTATACTTGGAGTAGACCCACTGAAATTAATGAACCTAAGTTACTCATGTCCATTAATTTCAGTTTGTGTACTCAGAATATGACTAACATTGGATACAGCACATCAACTCTTTATTTCACAGTTAGAGCTTTATGACGCCCAATGTATTATAGGATATAATTTTACAAGAAAACAACAAATCTCTAGTGCTAATTATGAAGTGTGTCAGGAGTAAGATATTTCTTATGGTCTTGCCTTGTCTATGGACTGTGAAACAGCTAAATTTATTATTAGGATCAGTTTTGGTTCACTACCCAGCCATTCATTTTACTCTTCTTTCTCTCCCTCTCCTGGAAAAAAAAAAAATGTTTGCTGATATCCTTTCTTGAAATGAAATTATGCTTTCTTCGCAACAGCCTTTAGGCAGCAGTTTTTTCATCTTCCTTTTGTGCTACTTCCAGCAGACATTTGAAAGCAGGAAGATTGCATAAAGATGAGTTAAAAGCCAGTGTGTTTAAGCAATCATATTGCTGTCTCCATTGTCCCAAGGCAGCAGGCCAATTCTTGAGTACGTAAAGTAGGAGAAGGATGGCCGGCTTTGAACCTGTCTAGGACCCAAAGAGAAAATTAGACACTGGGGTGGTTGTCTTGAAAGTAGGTCACAACCCTGCAAATACTATAAATCTTCCTACTGCTGGCAGCTACACTAAACTACATATTATTAATGGAAGTTGGATGAAAGCATTAACAGGAGTAGAGGCTTGGGTTTAAACTGTAAAAAAAGTCCAAGAACACTAGGATCTTTTTAAACAACAACAGTCTTACCTTTAAAGACCAACAATAATCTTACTTACTTACTTATCAAACCTTTATTAGGCATTATGTTGGTAAAACCGTAAAAGGAAAATAACATATAAAAGCCTTGAGATATATATAAAAAAGGCAGGAGTTGGCTACATACAAATATAAATATATACATATAGAATCAGTGGTTTTCCTTGTTAACCTGCTCCTTGGAGGACTGCTGCCAAAAACTCGGCTACCCCCGCCGTTACCCTTTGGTCAGCGTCGGATAGGTAGAGTCCCACACATTCAGCTTGCTGGGGTTCCAGACCACCCGAAAGGGGGGACAGCACGCGTTGACGGAGCGTACTGTACAATGGGCAATGAAAGAGGATATGCTCTACAGTGTCCGGGACATTCATAGAACATCTGCAGAATCTCTTGCTTCTGGGAATGTTTTGATATCTTCCCCAGACAAATGCTGAGGGAAAAACATTCAAACGGGCCAGCATAAAAGCCCTACGTTGGGCTGGGATTATTAATTTAGAGACGTAATTGGCTCTGCAATCTAAGATATTTAAATCGTAGAATCTGGGGGAGCAAATTTTGTTTACAGCTGCCATAATATTTTGTCTCTCGACATCCTTTAGTCTAGTTAGGATATTATGGAGAATATATTGCTCATTAGAATTGTACAGGAGCTCCAGCTCGATGCCTAAAGATTCAATTTTTTTTTCAAGGTGCTGATACCATCTTGATTTATAAGGGTCTTTGAGCAAATCAGCGAGCAGACTTGATGGAGGGCAGCGAAAATGGCAGCGTAACCAATACTTTATTGAGGTGGACCATGCCCAGTATTCCATTGTGTGTATGCCTATTTCTGCACACATTGTTTCATATTTGATCATAAGAGGGAGTCCAAGAATACGTCTCAAAAAGCTGGAGTGAATCTTTTTTATATCACTGTTATATGCTTGGACCCATAGCGGGATACCATAGAATATCTGGGATTGCACTTTTGCTTGAAATATCTGATTGGCCGCAGGAATAAATTGATTACCTTTCTGATAATAAAAACGGGCAACTGCTGATGAGATGCACTTTGCCTGTTTTATGGCATTTGTGCGATGGGTTGCCCACCCTAAGTTGCTCTGGAATAAGATTCCCAGATATCTATGGATTTTCACTTGACCAACAATAATCAGGATTCCTGTCATGACATTGATACCTCCGCTTTTCTGTCTGCTCCATTTAATTTGTAGCCAGAAGGCCTGCTCCCCAAATACGAGGACAAAACAGTAACACTATATTGTGTGTTGTGTCATCATTACCCACAGGAACTTGAAACTTTTTTTTCTTCTTGATTTAGGGAGCCTCTTATGATAGTTCAATAATTCCTCCATTGCAATAGTTCCTCCATTGCAAGATTTAGATCTTGGATTCTTTTCTATTAGAAATACCTAACCAACTTTTGTTTAGTTTTCATTTAATGGCTCAATACTTGCGTAAATGAATCAATAGTATTACACCTTCCTGCCTGAAAATATGTTTGGATAAAGTCTGAGTTTTGAAACGCTGCCCTGCCAAAAGAGGGTCTGATACGTTACTTGAAATTGATGGTTTTGAGAAAGATGGGTGGAGGGAAATGGCCATGCTCTTAATTCATTAATCTTGTAAAATAATGCATATAATCAAACCACCCGTTGCATCACAGGCATTTCCCATTTGTTTAGTCTATCTGTGAACGTGGCTGTGCATTGGCCTCCCGTGCTACATACAGTATTGATGCAGTGTTGAAACGTCTGTTATAGAAATCTGCCCAGGCACTAGAGATAAGGAAACTGTACAGACACACACACACAGAGTGTGTGATGGGGAAGGGTTGTTAGCCACTGGTAGAGCATCTGCTCTGCATGTGAAAGGCCATAGGTTCAATCCCTGGCATCTCCAGGTATGGCTAGGTGTGAAAGCTAGTCCGGGTAGATGATACTGAGCTACATAGACCAATGATCTGACAGAGTATAAGGCAGCTTCTTATGTTCTTTCAGCTGATTGTGCTTGAGCTTCTGCACAAGGTAATTTACAGGCAGTGCTTGCAGAAGATAATGGAAAACCAGAGGAGTGTTTGCTTGCAAGAGATCTGCAGTTTATAGTTCAGAAAGTAAAGAAGCGTCTAGGTAGCCTGTGCCTCTTATCTCGTGTACAAGCATAGGCTGCTAAAGGAGTACATTCACTATCAGTGATCCTACCATGGTACAGTGGTACCTCACATTACAGACACTTCAGGTTACAGACTCTGCTAACCCAGAAATAGTACCTCGGGTTAAGAACTTTGCTTCAGGATGAGAACAGAAATCGCGTGGCGGCGGCGCAACAACAGCAGGAGGCCCCATTAGCTAAAGTGGTACCTCAGGTTAAGAACAGTTTCAGGTTGAGAATGGACCTCCAGAACGAATTAAGTTCTTAACCCAAGATACCACTGTATTTAATGACACAACACTTTCTGGAAAAGGGTTCGTTCATGTGCTCCATCTCTACTTCAGATATTAGCATATTCCTTTCAGAGTTTTAACTTTTTGACATTTAATTTCTTCGGTAGTTGTTACAGCCGTTGCTCTGCATGGAATTTGAACTAAAGGCAACCTTAATGCAATGTGTGAATGCTGCAGAGAATTGTTTGGTTTCTATGGAGATAATTCTCTCTCCTTAAAATGTAATGGTCTATCAATACATTTGCTGGGAATGCAGAGACATGCTTCAAATACCAGGAGTAAAGTGAATCACCCACTATTTATTAGAGGTCTGAAAGCATCTACTGTAGTTCCATTTGGGTTGAAGCATTGCCAAAACTTGTACAAGATATTACCTGGGAGGCCCTGGGCTCTTGAGACCTGGTTCGTATCTGCAGGCATAACAATCAGGGAATCCTGAAGTCTGGTCTATATAGCATGGGGTGGTAGAATATTAATTAATTAATTAATTAATTAATTATTAATAGGATGACTATTTTAGACTGTAGTGGGGAATCACATGTTTAATTGTTCCTTTCCCAAGCAAAATTTCCCTGTAATTAGAAAACTGGCACAACTAGGAAATGGTCTGTGATAAAAAACTTGCTCTGGTATTTCTTTTCCTTGAAGAGGCTTCTATATTCATTAAAAATAAAAAAAAGCCCTACGGGATCAAACAAAATGTATGTTTACTCTGGGAAGATTTCTCATTGTTGTTACCCACCAGTTTGTATACAGAGGAATATTATAATCTGCCCTGGGAACCTGTTGAATGGTGGGATACAAATCCTTAAGCAAATAATATTGCTTCCAGCTAGAGGTCACTTGTTTTGTGATGACCAGTGGTTCCCAAGTCTCATGTCTGTCTGTCTGGCTGTAGCTTTACATACCATCTTGCTGTGCTGCATGGACAGCTGGCAGTTGAATGTCCAAATTTACAGTATTGCACATGAGGTAACCTTAAAGATAAATATGGGATCACTTAGTCATCCATGATGTTGCACTCTTCAAGTGGTGAAAAGGTATGTATAGTCAATCACTCTTGATTTTTGTGGAAAATATCTGACAGTATTAGCGTGTGTGTGTGTGTGTGTGTAGGGAAATGCCCTCGTAAGTGAAATCTTTATTCTATCATAATATGTCTCTGTTCTTCTAAAGGACAAAGGGTTGAACCAAATTCCTAGACTAGGAGATAGATATACCTCATATGGCTTTCACTTCTCATGAAATTCTGAGTCTTTCTTTCTGACTCATCAGTCATTATCTTTAGCCCTCCCTGTCCATTGTTGTTCAACATGCTAACCCAGAATCCTAGTTAGGAACCCAGAAGAGTGGAATTTATTTTTTTCAGGTGTAAAAGACCTCGTAAACTATTCTAGCCCTAGAAGTCAGCAATTTCATTCTTAAATTTTTAAAATGTGCTTTCTAAGAAAAATATAATATTTATTTCAAAGCAAGATTGTTCTGTTATACTGTATATACTATAGCATGCTATGAATTTATAGAATTTATACACAAAAATACATAACAAAGTAAAATCAATTACCCTCCCCACTGTTCAAGAGGCTATAAATTGCTTTAATTAGCTGCGGCTAATTAATGAAAGATTTTTTTCTAGTACAGCAAAAATTTCCCCAAATTATATTATAGATTTTGGGGTTTTGTAATGCATTTAAGGAATGATAATGTGGACATATCACTCACCCACCTTTAATCTTTAGAGCATAGAATTTAGCCCTGAATTGCTTCATCCTAGAAGCTGAATAAGATGTCATATGCACTTTATTAGTTCTACTTCTGAACAACTTACTCAAAGGTTTTGCAAAAGATAACACTTTGCCCTTTGAAAGTAGGCAAGATAATGTCATGTGAAAAGTTCCAAAATAGAACGTGTCATTCCTCAAATATTTTGTTTGTTCCAGACATCAGAAAAAGAGTCATCATTTTATACATGCTAGTCTTGTGACCATTTAATTGATTTGTTTTTCCAGTTCAGTTATAAAATACAGTATTGGGCTGGTTGCCCAATCCATAGTTCTGCATGCAAACACAGTAGAGTTTGCAGAGCTGTGTAAATGGTTGTTGCCATACATCTTTCTTGAGAGAGAACGGAAGAATGTGGGGTAAAGCCAAACCACCAGAGAGTTGCAGCACCTGCAGTACGAGAGAGACATGTTTTATTGCAGCTTGGGCAGATGAAGGGTGTCCAGATTCACTATTAAAGATACACCATGGTGTTTCTTTTCTCTGCCTCTGTTAAATGAATTCTTATACTCTTTCACTCTTCCTGATAGGGTATCATATGTGATTTCCATGAATGCAGCATCAAGATAAGCAGCCTGCCATTGTGTAGTGGAGATCTCTGTATTGAGACTCTCTTTGTACGGATCTTGACGGCAATGAATTTTGTACACCTGCAGCAGACTTTTGTGTTTGCTTTCCTGTACTGAGGTCAGCGCCCTCTTGCCCCAAGGGCTGTTGGCTATGGTTTGCCATTTATACAGTTAGGCATTTATTTATTTCAGTGGATATTCTTAAATTACTGAATAACTTCATTCAGATGTTTCTGTAGAGGAAACTCTTGGAGTAGTGGTGAGACTTGGTTTAGACTTTGTCTTAGTACAAAATGTTTTTTTAAAAAATAAAATAATAGTTGCAATCAATATTGGATCATGGCTGCATTTTGCATGCAAGGAGATAACCTCTTGCCTAGCATATCTCATCTTAAACTATTGCTTTTGCTGAGCCAGATAAAATCGATGGCAGCAGGTATTTTACAAAGTTATTTTCAATGTGAGGGAAGATGAATTCTCTAGAGTAAATTACAATCAGGATTCAGTGCACGGCTAATCATGGCAACCTTCTGTGTACTGCCTTTATCTATTTTAAAGTATCTAACAATTAAGTTACATTTGCAACATAAACATTATAGCTCTCCATCTCATTTTGCATATATGCAAAAGGAGTAACAGCATCTGTGAAGCTGGAAGATATTATTCACATAATGTATATATGATCTTGTTTTTGTTATCAAATATCAAGATTTGATATTTGGGTCATAGTGGCAGGTTATAATGTCAGCAATATAATAATAATGTGCAATATAATAATTGATTTAGGTAGCTAGGGCAAGTAATTTTTGACTCTGCTCTTGCATCAACTATCATAACTGATGCAGATGATATGCGCCACGAAGTTGTAGCATTCAGATTTAATGATTAGATCTTCTAGCCATTCTAGTTGTAGAATTGTGTAAGGGCCTACCACATGCATCTTGGAGTTCATTGGACCATACATATTATTTAATTGTGTCTTTGAATTCAGTTTTTATACTAGAGGCATTGTCTGGAAAGAGGTCCTTTTAGTGCTACTTTCTATCTCTCTTGCTTTTTTGCAGAATTGTATTTAAAAATAAGCTAGTCTTATTGTTTAAACTATTTTGAATTTGAAATGTTCATTGGTATACAGATCCATTGGTTTCTTGTTACACTGCAAAGGAAGCCTTTTTGGTGAGATATAGTCTTACTATTTTGGGGAAGCATTTTATGGATCTATAATAGTCTGCACTTCCTAGGCTTCCTCCAGCGATGAGCACCACAGGTGATGGCAATACCATTTTCAAGGACTTGCTTAAGACGTTTAGGCTTTAGAAGGTAGCTAATTGCTCTGAATCCATAAGTTAATAAAATACTTAATTCACAAACAACTGAAAAGTAATAGCTGTTGACTTGGTCGTTCCTTTGAATGTATTGGCTTTGGAGATCATCTCACAAATGTGGAACAACCTGGAGATTATTTTTGCAATTCCATTTTTAAAGTATTGCATTTAATGCACGAATAAAAATGCATACTTGTGTGCTTTGGAACTGGCTCCTCATCTTCCTTTTAGGAGCTCCTACGCAGATATACAAGGAGATTACATCAGTTCTCCTTTCTGATAATTGCAAATCTAAGAGTCTCCTCTACTTCTGTGGAGTACTATTTGGAAACTTGAGAGGTTTAGAACAACCACTCTGTGCCTAGCATATTACATTTGAATAAAGTTTGCTGTCTGAGAACAACTGAAATAAATTGGATTTGAAGTAATAAAATCAGGATATGCACTTTGAGGAATAATGTGCTTTTAGAAAGTGTTTATACCACTAGACTTATACATGAAGGCAACGCTTTGAAGTGAATTATCCCAAGGCTAGATAGAGATTCTTTTGTGCTTCAACAACAAAAAATGGTGTTGGCCCACCATTTTGTAGATACTCACTTCCCAATGAAAATAATAATTTTGTGAATAAACTACATAGTTCATGGCCTTGGGATTGGATCATAACACTTAAGGAGGTAGCAAAATTCATGCTGATTGCTGGAAAAGTAAAGACCTGAGAAATGCTGTGCGTTGTTGAACTACTGAATGTTGCCTTCACTGGTTCAGCGATAGGGTATGGTTTTACCAATTGGATTTTCCAAGTCTTATACTAATTCAGCTATATACACATTGTTCTATGAAACAATTATGTAAGGCATGCTACAGTAAGATGACTTAAATTAACATAAGTCAATATATTTAATTTGGCCTCATCTAATTTTAAACAAATGGAAATCAGTCCTTTGCAGCAGATATCAGTGACTGGACAGTATGACTTAGTGATCTGGCATTTATGCACATTACATAACGTGTAATGGTTCTAGGGGGTTGCTCGTGCATAAGTCGTCGCCACACCTGGCTGAGTCACCTGGGTGAACCCTTTCTGTCCGGACAGCCACTCATCTGTGGCTGTCTCAATCGCTGGCAGAATCCGTCAGTGGGCGTTTCTTGAACTTCTTCCAGCAAAGAAGTTCTTTGACGCCCAGTCTCCTCCTACTCTCCCTGCACGGAAGTCTTCTGCGCAGGGAGGGTGTGGGCAGCGGAGGACCTGTGCTCTTCCCCGCTGGTCTCCGGTGAGGAGTCCTGGAGCCTTCTCTCCAATTCCCCCATCTGCCCCCCTCCTCCACTGGTGCTACGCTGATTTCCTTCCCCAGCGGATGGGCTGCCTCTCTCCCTACTGGGACCCTCTCCGGCATCCCTCTGGAGCCTTCCCTCCGCCTCTGGCTCCGATGGCAGTTCCCTGACATAAGGCTTTTATCAAGACTTCCAAATCTGTACTTTCCCCTTTAATTATTATTATTAATTTATTTATATTCTTCTGCTGTTTATTTTTATTTAAATACAACAGTGTAATTTGTGCCTTTTCACAATTAATAAGTATATTCAATGTTTCAGAATAAATGGCACTTGAATACTTATTATTATTTAATTATAAAACACTAAGGAGTCAAAGTAAATGTTACTTGGTGAAACATTATTAAAGGTGGGAAGAGTGTTCAGGAAGGATTTGCAGGTAAGAGGGAGGATGCTTAATTTCTCCTATGCCCACTCATTCTTGCCAGCATAATTCTTCAGTTTGTACCTTAACTGGGTTCTCTTCTATTATTAGAGCGTAGCTGGAAACCTTTTACAGTGGTACCTCAGGTTACATACGCTTCAGGTTACAGACTCCAATAACCCAGAAATAGTGCTTCAGGTTAAGAACTTTGCTTCAGGATGAGAACAGAAATCGTGCTCCGGCGGCGCGGCGGCAGCAGAAGGCCCCATTAGCTAAAGCTGTGCTTCAGGTTAAGAACAGTTTCAGGTTAAGTACGGACCTCCGCAATGAATTACTGTATTTTTCGCTCTATAAGACGCACCAGACCACAAGACACACCTAGTTTTTGGAGGAGGAAAACAAGAAAACAAATATTCTGAATCTCAGAAGCCAGAACAGCAAGAGGGATCGCTGTGCAGTGAAAGCAGCAATCCCTCTTGCTGTTCTGGCTTCTGGGATAGCTGCGCAGCCTGCATTCGCTCCATAAGACGCACACACATTTCCCCTTACTTTTTAGGAGGGAAAAAGTGAGTCTTATAGAGCAAAAAATACGGTAAGTACTTAACCTGAGGTACCACTGTAATAATTTATATGGGAGAATTGGAGGGTTGGAGATGGTTAACCATGACCCATCTGCCTGCTGCTTTTTTTGTACCATATGCATCTCATGTCCTATGTTAGTAGTACAACTAGAGCTGGAAACACAGTCTACCCCCATCCTCTGGTAATGCTTTGTTTGGTCCTGAGCAATGGTACCTTATCAAGTTATTTAATACATATTTTCCTTTCCTCCGTTAGATATGTGTCACAAAGATGTCTACACGGAATTGCCAAGGAATGGATTCTGTGATCAAGCCCTTGGACACAATTCCAGAAGACAAAAAAGTCAGAGTTCAAAGGACACAGAGCACTTTTGATCCATTTGAAAAGCCAAATAATCAAGTGAAGAGGGTCCATTCAGAGAACAATGCCTGCATTAACTTCAAGACTTCATCCACTGGGAAAGAATCTCCTAAAATCAGACGACATTCCAGTCCTAGCTCTGTAAGTCCAGACATGCCATATTTATCTCAACTAAATTCTCCATCCAAGTTCCAAATGTTTTGGTGCTTTTAATAGCCATGTCACTTAAAGCGGTATGCTGAGATTGTGTGTATTTTTAAAAGAGCCATATCTCTCTGCTTTCATTATGTGCAATTTTAGTCTTAGATAAACATGATCCAGATTGGTTCAGTATCATTATATTGTCTTCCATTGAATGAGCTGTGTTCTCAGAAGGTTGTTATCCTTGTTTTACCATCCTCTGAAACGGTTGTGAATTCTATCCGTCTAACATAAAAAGTAGATTGTTTGTTAATACTAGGAAACATCTAGTTTGGGGTGTTTCTTGTTAGTTTAGAAGATTAATAGAGATTTTTTATTAATTACTGTATATACCACAGTTCAAATTTTGGAGTGTGGCGGGCTAGTTTATTTTAAAACTGTATGCTACCTTTTCATCAGAAATATTTCAGAACAAAATTAAAATTAAAAACTTACTATTCTTATCAGAAGCTGGAAATTTTGTTTGGGGAACACTGGATTGGCAACGCTGAACCTTTGTCAAACAGTGCATTATGACCCAGCAAACATTTCTCAAATCACAATACTTTGTGAAATCACGAAGTAGACAAAGCTCTCAGAACATGTTATGCTTTCCCCATGTGGTGTATTATCTTTTTAAAGTAGTGATAAATGAAATGTCATCCTTGCTTATGACTGGTGTGCCAGCAGTTGTCCCTGAGGTGTCCTGCCAAATTATTGTGTATGAAAATGACATTTTATTTCCCACTATTGCATAAATCTCTAGTAATGTGACCTTTGAGGTAAAGAATACAAATTCCAGAAAAATGAAAATGGTATCTATTTACTTACAGGTTACTAGTCAGTTAATAATAGAATATTTTCATTTTCTTGCTGAAAGAAAAAAGTGTTTAAGGTTGACTAGTATCACTAGAGACTTTTCAGAGAGTTGTTTCTGAGCCACATTGGATAAAGGTGCCTTCACTCTCTTGCCTAAATAGCCTTTCTGTCTAGAAAAGACATCAATTTACAAATGTCCTTAGTGTTTATTCCAGACATCACAATGTTACTGTGATATGCAAGATAGTTTGTATTTTGCACACAGTCAAAGCCAAACAGGTGATCCCATGTACTTAACTCTTCAGTTGACCAGCTGTAAAAAAAAGGCTTGCATGAATAGAACACAAAAGGTTGAATTTATTTGTCCTTTATTTTCAGATTTTCTTTTTATTGCTGTGAAATTAGTTCTCTTGAGGACACAAGATCTTCAGTATTGATACTGAAATTCTTCTACAGAGGCACTGTGAGCGTGTTTATTGCTCCATGGATAATTTTATATTGAGATTTAATATCCTGTGGACATGTCATATCCCTAGACACAATTTCAGAACTAGATATTTTAAGCATAACATTAGAATCCTGTTACTTTATGAAAAATGAATATGAATCTAAGAGCATGTACAAATATAACCGGTAGAAGTATTTTTTTTTCACAACAAAGCATTGCTTTTCCAAACTAGGAGAGGGTAAAACCCATAAGTGGCAACTGCATTTACACAAAGTAAAACTGATGGAATTTTACTGACTTTTTGTACGCCCAAAGTGATGTGATAGTCTTATTTTTTAAATTCCTGTTGAATGATTGAGGGTGGATTTTAATTAGTTTGACTAACAATGTAGTACCAGGAAATTGTATTCTGAATTAATATGTGGGAAGGGAAGTTGGCAATGTCTCTGTAGGTCTAGGCTCCCCACCCGCTAGTCATGTATGTAACCAAGAAATGATCTGTATGTTGCACTAGCTATAGAGATGCCAATCCAATCTACCAAAGTTCCAATGCTCTTTTTTAGTGCTGTGACAAAAAAAATTTCTGCATTTTTTTTACCATTCGCCATTAGTTAATGAGAGAAAAAAATATTACTAATGGGAAGAGAAAGCTTCAGCAAATTATCCAGAAGTTATCTGGGCCTAAGGATTTCTTCACAGGGAGTCCAACCCCATCCAGAACGGATACTCCCCAACTCCTGGACATGTCAGTCATTCACTCAAAAAGTCTTTGACAGTTTTCAGATGTGGGGGGTTATTGTGTTGGTTTTACTAGTCGTAATAGTTTAAGCATATCTAATTATTTTATGTGTGTGTGTGTGTGATTGGACAGACTAAAAGTAAATATTTAGGCTTTAAAGGTGGGACTTTGATGTAAGGGCCTCTGTGCAGGACCAGAAAACCCGTTAACAAGGCTCATATTTTTATTTGCAATTAAAACAAATAGTAGTTTGTAATTATTTTGTGTTACTTGTTACAGCCTTCTTAGTTGGAAAACTTTATGTATTTGTATTTAACAGCTGAGGGATGCAGGTGGCGCTGTGGGTTAAAGCCTCAGCGCCTAGGACTTGCCGATCGAAAGGTTGGCGGTTTGAATCCCTGCGGCGGGGTGCGCTCCCGCTGCTCGGTCCCAGCGCCTGCCAACCTAGCAGTTCGAAAGCACCTCCGGGTGCAAGTAGATAAATAGGGACCGCTTACCAGCGGGAAGGTAAACGGCGTTTCCGTGTGCGGCTCTGGCTTGCCAGAGCAGCGATGTCACGCTGGCCACGTGACCCGGAAGTGTCTCCGGACAGCGCTGGCCCTTGGCCTCTTAAGTGAGATGGGCGCACAACCCCAGAGTCTGTCAAGACTGGCCCGTACGGGCAGGGGTACCTTTACCTTTACCTTTACCTTTATTTAACAGTTGTGTCTCTAACTTTGGACACTGACATTTATCTGAGAATTTTGCAGGAAACTAGGTTTCTTCAACCACTGGGGAAACTGACTAATTTCTCATAAGGCTGTATGGAAAATACTTAAGATGTAGACAAAAGATTAATTGAAGAGAAATTAATGGTTCCATTTTTGGAATCTAAGCAGGAATGCCCTCCCCTTGAACTTTGGAGGCTGCTGAAATATATCCATGTCAGAAGGCGGAGGGATGCAACGTTTTCAGTCAGATTGTTTTGTCAAATAAATTTTTATTAGTTTTCCAATATTTTCAGTCAGATTCTTGCCTGTGATAGAGAACAGCCTCTGCATGCATGGCTCTTCCCTCTTTCAAATTTGGAACTGTTTTTAAAATATCTTACTGCTAAACAAACAAGCTTTTCCTACCTCCAACCCGCTCATTTTATGATCTCCCTGGCTGTTAAGTTATTTTCTGAAGTGAAAGGTAAAGAGATGGGCACTTCTTTAAAAGGCTTATTATGTGCTCTAATTTTAGAGTAGAAAATAAATAATAGTGTTAGTTGTAGAGATGCACGGGCACTTAAATGTTGCCTTTGTTGACAAAATAAATAGGAGCGGAGGCCCATATCTTTACAGTTGTCCTTCGTGAACTTTACACAGTGAAGTAAGCCATTTAAAAACATTTCTAAATGTTTTTAATGATACGTAAATAAAATTAAATGTGCATTTAAGCTGACGCAAGGCACATGTGGGGTTTGGGGTTTGTTTGTTTTTTTAATTCATTGTTTTTAAAAAGGCTTCCTGAGGTGGTGTTATTTTACCCTCTTAAGGTGTTCTAATCTGTTCTTTGAAAAGGTTAAAAATACCCCAGAGGCTGTTTCTGAGGTAAAGTGCATAGGTGCGGGGGGGGGGGGGGGGAGGGGAGTTTACACACAAGTGTTGTCTCCTTTGTAATGGGAAACACCCCTCATGAATTCTCAGGACATGAAGCTCCCCCTCAGCCCTTCTGTTTCAGAAGAGGTATGTGATTCAAGGGCAGGGGAATCATCCACCATCTTGAGTTCTGTAGCAGAGGGACCAGATGCCATTTTCAGCGAGGTGTCTGAACCCTCTGTTGGAAAACCTGAGGAATGCAGTAAAGAAATCAGCGTAAGTCTATAATACATAAATAAGACCCAGCCTTTTCCTGGTCATTTGAAGTAACTGCTGTTCTTTCGTCCTTTAATTCAAATTACAACCACTCATTCAGAAGCCTTGCATATCCTACAAGCATGGATTGAGATATTGGGGGGGGGGGTAATAATTTTTGCACCCTCTACAGCCACCTTTAAAAAATGAGAGTTGATCAAATCTTGCATGTGTCTCCTTCTGGGTTCTTCATAACAGTATACAGTGCTTTGTAGAAGGGCTAAGTATATTGGGTGCTGAATAGTGAATTCCACAGGTCCTTAGGCCTGTTTTCCTATTTATATATATGTACCTGTCTGAAAAAGTTGCATCAGGGATTATTATTATTATTATTATTTGCTGTATTGAATAATGTGAAGATCAAAACAGGGATTGCTTGATAAATAATATATACAAATGGTCAAACATATACAAATGGTCATGGGAATTAAGTAGTTAATTAATCAGTTAACAGTTTAAAAAGTTTGAGAAACTTTTGACTAACTGGTTAACATTTTCAGCTGTCAACTTTTTGACGTATACTAGCGAAAAATTACAAGCAAAGTATTTGGTTGAAAATTAAAATCTGGCTTTCACAGAATTTTCCTTTCACGGTCGTTTTCTAGCGCTCTGGAACAACATTGTTATTTTCAAACTCTAATACTTGTTTATGAGAAAGGTAGTGATGTTTGTTTTTATGAGATACCATGAGGTTCCATGAGATTCAAGCTGGTGTTTCAGGGCAGCCAATAGTAGAGAAAAAAGCAGAACAGGAGTGGGAGCCATTTCTGCTACTAAATTGTTAGCTCCCATAAAATATTTGAGCAAATAAAGCAGACTTAATTTTCAAATGTATATAAACCTCTGATTTATGTCAGTGGAATTTCGTGATAAAGATTATTTCAGAATTCTGGACATTTTGGAGTAGTGCTACGATTCCTGAGATTCGTCATCATTGCAAAGCAAAATACATACATAGTGGTATTTGTTGAAATAAATGTGTGTTTTAAGAAATGTTTGCTAAAATACCCCTTTGCATACTATAAAAGTGCTCTTTTTAGAGTTGATCTGCCAGTGAAAATTGATCCTTAAAAAAAATGTACTGTGTCCTTCTGGTACAGGCAGCCTAGTCCTCAAAAGCATCTCCTGCCCCTAGTGATTCTGTGTCTTAATGGAAAAGAAACCCACTCACTGCATTTGGGGAAAAAATAATGCTGTTGGGCAAATTCAACATGCTTCATGCATTACTCATGAATCAGCTTAACTTTTAGCTAGTTATTCTCTTTTTAGAACTTTTAGCTAGTTGAAAGTAGCAATTTTTAATTTACAGGTTAACTCAAATTAATCTAGGGAGTAACCATTGAGGAACCTTGTTATCTTTGGTTCATATTTAAATCCTGGATTATGAGTACAAGATGAGATGATCATGCTGTAACAAACATTTCTGTTATTAAAACTAAAGGGCTAAATGTCATTAGCCACAAATGACATAGTGACTACCAGGCAACCCTGTGCCCTGTTCACAGGGTTGCCACTGGTTCTCAAATCCAGCATTGAGACTCACAGTGTTCAGTAGCTAATTGGCATGTGGAACAGGACCTTAAAGAAAAATATTGAGTACTTTTCCAGTATTCTGTAGCTGTTGCTAACAGTCACTGTATTTCTTAGAACTAGTCTAATATGAGTAATTTCAGTGATAGACAAATAATAAATATTTAGTTGAACAAGCCAGCGTGCTTAGCAATTGGCCAGAGTTATTTGTAAACCAGAATACCTATTTCATATACAGTGCTAATCCAGGATTATTTGAAATGTATCCCAGGACAGAAAATAATGTAAAATGTACAAAAATGTTATGTTTTTATCTCCTCGAAAGGACATGTAAAGTGAGAGGGATAGTAGGGAGACCCAAAGGCTAATTTTAGATGCATGGGGTGGTGTATTCATCTAGTCAATTAAGAGGAAAAGACAATCATATCAAAAGTCCAGTGTTTCATGATGTTTTTCTTTGACAACCAGGAGTTGCTATATTGGTTAAGATTATGTTTTACTTTAAAAGGGTGAGGCCAAGACGGAGAAGTATGGTTTGAAGATGAAAGCAAGCAAACTAGGAGTTCACCGGCAACCAATGCCCAAGCGCCCACAGAAACCTAGATTTGACCCTGGTTTTTATGCCCACATCTTTCTAGCCTGGGAAGCAAAATGTATTATTGCAGTAGAAGAACACATTGCAGTCCTTCAAAAGCACTTCAGGAGAGTGCAGAGCAGGGCTGCTAAACCTTAGGAAGGAAATACGGCCTAGGGCAAAGTTGAGTGGCTTGGACCATAGGTTCCCTTCCCCAACTTGTCAAGAAACATTTGAAATAAATGTTTAGAAATCAATTCATGCTCAAAAACTTGGCTTTGATTCCCCATCCCGTTAATGTATCAAAGCTTTTCGCAATGTTCTGGTTGCCTTGAGAACGAAGGACTTCATTGTTATATGCCAAGGACAATGATAAGTTCCATCTAAATATGAGCACTCCAGATGATCAATGCTGATTTTAACAGTATCTCTGGAGATATTGGAAAGTGTTAGTTCATACAGTATGAAATTTGGATTTGCTGCCTACTGAGCAAGTTTATAGCATTTACATATACATTGCTAAATGGCTTGTGACCCAACTATCCGATGGAGTGCTTGTCCCTGTACCAGCTAACCCAGACATAGAGGTCAGCGGAGTGGGCCCTAGACAGTGATCTATCAACAGGGATGGGTTTCTGTAGTGGTGCCTGATTGTGGTATTCCCTTCCCCTGGTGGAGTGGTTGGTTTCTTATTTTGTTGGGCTTCTGGTGCCAGATAAAAACACATCTGTCATCAAGACCTTTGGAGGAGCTGATTAGACTACTCAGGGCCTGGAGTACAGGGATTATTGTGTCTGCTGATGTGCTTCTGTTTGTTTCCCTTTTTTCACATTTTGGTTTTACTGTTTGAAATGGTTAATTTATTTGTATTTTATAATTGTAAACTGGGACACACCCAGATGAACAGTGGTTTAGAAGTTCAATTAATAATAAAAAAATTACTTTGGTTATGCTGTCTAGTGAATAAAGCATGCTCAATTGGACATCTTGGTACAGCTGTTCTTTAATCTCATCTTTACAGAAATTCTGCAACAAATCCAAATTTCATTCTTCTGCATGGGCTAAGTCTTTCTGACAACTCCACTGATATAGGAATACTGTTGAAATAGGCAGTGACCATCTGGAGCGCTGAGTGATATTTAAATGGATATCGTTAGACATTGCCCTTGGTACCTGACAATGTCAGGCATTATATATCCAAAGTATAATCTCATTAGTTTTGGTAATAACAGTTGTTCTTCATAGGGTTGGCTCAACACAGTTAATGGTAGTGTGTGAGTGCTGAAAATTTTATCTCTCCGTTTCTTTTCTTACTTAGCCAACAAGTCCCAAGTTTGGAAAAGCAGACTCTTATGAAAAACTGGAAAAACTGGGAGAAGGCTCATATGCCACAGTATATAAAGGGAAAAGCAAGTAAGTACATTTTTATCATGTACATTTACATACTTGTGATGCAGACCAGCTGCTTCATAAACAATTCCACTATTTTAAAATAAAATATATTGTGAGGTAGGAGTAGTAAGTAACCATTTTGAATTGTTTTTTAGATTGAACTTTAAATCTAGTGTTTTTAGTATGTAGAGAGAATGAAGAAGAGTATTCGATACAAGCCTCTTCCCATTTCCCATTATTGTTGTGCTAAGTGTAGGATATTACTAAGTGCAGTAATGCCAAAAGAGCAATATTGGCAGGCCTGTGACCTACAGTTATGTTTTGGAAGAAAATGCTTTTAGTTTTTTTGAACCATTTATATAACACTTTCAGTTCCAGTTGTGTTGTAGTATTGGTTTCTGGCTGCAGCCCATTATTTTTCATAACTAAGAGGTTATACACAAAGTAAATTTTCAAGAGAAAAGCCAATTATTAGAAAAGTTTTATGTTAATGTTACTTTATCATAGTGAGGTGGTAGGTGTGCATCTGCCCATGTATGTCATGTATATACATATGTGGGCCCATTTCATGCAGCTGTTTGCCCACTCACCCAAAAAGAAGGAAAACTTTGTAAAAAAATGTGTCTGCACATGTCCAACTATCGGCACGTAGGGCATGCCTCAGTCTTACTTGGTGGGTGTTCTCATCTGCTTGCTTGAAATCAGACCACATGCTAAATTGCAACATGCCTTTCCAAAGCCTTTCAGACCCATAAAACATAAAGGGAGGAAGCACAGCTCCAGCATGTTTTTTACATATGGCTTCTCTTGTCAGCCTGAAGTCAATAAAGAAACAGCATGGTTCTTTCCTTTTTAAATAAAAGGTTGCAAGTCAGTGTAAGCCTTTCCTCAGCTGAAGCTGGTGGAGCTGGAGAAGTGAAGGTCCTAGACAAGAATATATGGGGACAGAGACTGGTTGTGGGGGAACAGAGGAGGAAGGCCATGGAAGTTAAGGATAAAGAATATGTGTTTCATTTGATAGGAAGCTTTGGGAAAAGCATTGTCTGGTCTGAATTAATAGGGTGATGAAAGCTTTTTGTATCAGAGTTCTGGATAGAAGTAAGAAGACAAGAATAGACATAAGAGGAAAATACTGTAGTAATCAGGGTGGGCGATGTAACATTTCAACTATACACATCTTTTGTCTTGATTATATTAATTAGTCCAAAAGATTATAAGAACTGTTATTCTTCTCAGGTTCTTTCCACTATAGTGGCCCTACAAACAATGGCTATTTAATAATCAAATGCTCAAGAGGTACGCATCAAGTAAACCAGTCTGGATGGTGTCTGCTTATTAAACTTCTATCCCACCCTCCCGAAGGAGCCGAGGGTGGCAATCAAGGCAACAAAACAAAGCAATTGAAAATAAAGAAATCTAAAACATTTTTTAAAAAAATTAAGAACATCCAAAAACATGGAAAAAACTATTGGGAAATACTGATCAGATTACATTCCAAATAAATGTACTAGCAGATTTTAATAGGCTGTGTAGTTCATTTTCAGCATCTCAAATTATCCTTTATTGGCTGTAAGGAAATACTGTGATCGCCACATCTGCACGTTTCACAAAGCATGAGGGGATTTAGAATTGCATCAGTAGAAACAGCTGGAAAAGCAAAATCATACCAATATTGCTTTTAACTGAATCAGTTTGTTTTCAACTATCTGAAAACCTGATTGAATAACTATTCACCCCACACCCCCCAAAGGTATTTTAAAAATCTTAACAAAATTATTAGGTCAGTTCTTAATTCGTAATGATCGGTCATATAAATAATAACAAAGGTCAGTCCTCAAGTTATCCATGATCAGTTGAATCTTGAAGCCTCTCTCAAATTACAGCAAAATTGTTCTATCCAAAAAGCTATGGGGAGGTGAATCATATAGCAGAGATACTCAGTGTTGTGAAGTAACCCAAAATTATTTAGAACTTATCAATCACAACTCACAGAAACATTGACAACTAGGGAGCAAGCATGTCAGCACATTTCACCCAAAAATAAAAAAAACTGCTTATAAGGGCACCTGCAAATTTTGCTTCATAAATTTCTTTTTATGAGGACTAGATAGACCTACAATTTAAAAAATGAAAGCTCAGAATGTGGGGCGAATGAAATTCATTAGTTCATTACTCTAACTGTGTAAAGCATTTTATTGAATGCTATAATTTGGGATAAATACCTGAGATAAAGATTTGATAAGTTGAATATTTCAAAGCTGCTAGTATTTTGCTTTTATGGGTGGCAGAAGGTGGACCAGAGAAATAGGATGTTCTGTACATAGAAAAACCTATTATTGAAATGTGCTAAACCTAATTTTGTTTGTGTAATGTTTTGTTTGCATTACTCCAGGGTAAATGGAAAGTTGGTGGCGCTAAAGGTGATTAGACTTCAAGAGGAGGAAGGCACTCCCTTTACAGCCATCAGGGAAGGTACACTTGTTTCTTTATTTACTGCTCTTGGTTTTCTCTTCCTCCTTTGTAATTGCAACATACATCTTTTCAGCTTCTTGTTGCTGGAAAACCTTGGGTTTCTCAAATTATATGGTTATGTTTCTTGTAGGAGGAGGATTGCTACTTAAAAACCAAAAGCACCCTGTTGTGTGGGAGTTGACATGAAATAAAACAAATCTGTGCTTCTTCATTGCTAGCTTATATAAGAACTGGTATCAGGTGTACATGACAGTATGTATGCATTTGCGGAGGTGCAGAAATGCCAGTGGGAGTTCACATTGTTGGTTAAGAGAATTGCTTGCTGTGAAGTAGCACCCTAACTGAGAATAAATTTCACTTGGCTGCAGTCCATTAATAGCTCATATGTTAAGTCACACAAAAGTACTGGAAAATATATAGAAGTGCAAGTTTCAAGAAGCAACCTCTGAAGTAGTGTGTATTGCTAGTTAGAAGATTAAAATTTGTGTTTAGAGGGTTTTACCATACATGTTCAGGACATGTGTCTCTAACCATGTCTATAAGATACATCCCTGTGCTTGGGAAGTAAGTCCTTCTAGAACAGGAACGCTTGAGGGAATTTAGCTCAAATGTTGCTTTAGGGGTAGGGGTGGGGAACCTTTTTGGAGCACTTTGAAGTCCTGACTTTGACACTGAAAGTACCATGTATGCCTGAATCAGCAGGCTTCAAGCTCTACCATCTATCCCCTGTGTAGAGCTGAAGCCTACTTTCTACATTCATTGGATGCATGAGGGTTGTGCACCCAATCCGGCAGGCTTTGGTTCTGCTGCTGAACATTTTGGCACAATAAGCAAATATTGTACCTTAAAAATAGATTTATGTGTTGTGTTCTGAATCAGCAACATTCCTTCTAGGGCTCAATTTTCAGTCTGATTTGCATAGTCAGTTTGATAGCTTAATAGAAGTGTTGTTGTTGTTTAGTTGTTCAGTCGTGTCCGACTCTTCGTGACCCCATGGACCAGAGCACGCCAGGCACTCCTGTTTTCCACTGCCTCCCGCAGTTTGGTCAAACTCATGTTCGTAGCTTCGAGAACACTGTCCTCTATCGTCCCCTTCTCCTTGTGCCCTCCATCTTTCCCAACATCAGGGTCTTTTCCAGAGAGTCTTCTCTTCTCATGAGGTGGCCAAAGTATTGGAGCCTCAGCTTCATGATCTGTCCTTCCAGTGATCACTCAGGGCTAATTTCCTTAAGAATGGATGCGTTTGATCTTCTTGCAGTCCATGGGACTCTCAAGAGTCTCCTCCAGCACCATAATCCAAAAGCATCCATTCTTTGGCAATCAGCCTTCTTTATGGTCCAGCTCTCACTTCCATACATCACTACTGGGAAAACCATGGCTTTAACTATACGGACCTTTGTTGGCATGGTGATGTCTCTGCTTTTTAAGATGCTGTCTAGGTTTGCCATCACCTTTCTCCCAAGAAGCGGGCGTATTTTAATTTCGTGACTGCTGTCACCATCTGCAGTGATCATAGAGCCTAAAAAAGTAAAATCTCTCACTGCCTCCATTTCTTCCTCTTCTGTTTGCCAGGTGATGGGACCAGTGGCCATGATCTTTGTTTTTTTGATGTTGAGCTTCAGACCATATTTTGCACTCTCCTCTTTTATGCTCATTAAAAGGTTCTTTAATTCCTCCTCACTTTCTGCCATCAAGGTTGTGTCATCTGCATATCTGAGGTTGTTGATATTTCTTCCGGTGATCTTGGGATTCATCCAGCCCAGCCTTTCGCATGATGAATTCTGCATATAAGTTAAATAAGCAGGGAGACAATATACAGCCTTGCCGTACTCCTTTCCCAATTTTGAACCAATCAGTTGTTCCATATCCAGTTCTAACTGTAGCTTCTTGTCCCACATAGAGATTTCTCAGGAGACAGATAAGGTGATCAGGAACTCCTATTTCTTTAAGAACTTGCCATAGTTTGCTGTGGTCGACACAGTCAAAGGCTTTTGCATAGTCAATGAAGCAGAAGTAGATGTCTTTCTGGAACTCTCTAGCTTTCGCCATAATCCAACACATGGATCACTGACTTGCCGTGGTGAAGGGGCTTGAATAACTCAGAGAAGCTATGAGCTATGCCGTGCAGGGCCACCCAAGTTGGACAGGTCATAGTGGAGAATTTTGACCAAACGTGATCCACCTGGAGCAGGAACTGGCAAGCCACTCCAGTATCCCTGCCAAGAAAACTCCATGGACAAAGACAACAGGCAATAGAAGTAGTAGTCGTTTTTTGAATAGTAGGGTGCTCCACCAGTAAGCATGTGTCTGTAAATTAAGATACATTAAAAAGGTCTTACTGCTTGGTGGCTTCCAGGACAGACATAATGTTCAGGATGTCAACATTGATTTAGTATTCTTTTTTGACCCAAAGATTAACCCAAAGATTTTTTTCAGCTCAATTTCAGCTGAACGCGATCTTAATTCTGACCAGCATTTTTTTTATGTTAGAATTCTAATTTGCACCCCCCCTTAAAAAAAAAGCAAAACACACACATACTTGTGAATAGTCTTGTATAGGATGGGCTGTAAATTGCTTTGAGTTCATGTGGACATACTCCCAAGTAAGTGGATATAAAATATATCCACTTATAAAAATGTATATAAAAATGTAGCCTTAAATGGCTTCAGTAGATATATTTTGTTTTACAACCCTAGAAGTTCAGCCTCTTTAGGGCTTTTGTATACTAAAAGCTAAGTATCAGTATTTGTTTCCCACACTTGTTTTACAAGCTTTCTGACTCTTTCTCGCCAAAGTTCAGACAGCAAAAAGTTGCTGCAGGCTAAATAGCTATAGTTCAATAAACTTTTCATGTTGTCTGACAAAAAAACCCAACAGCACTTGTAAGCTGAAGCTTTGAGTGGAGAATAAGAAAAACTTAATGAACAATTGCCCACTCAGAATTTCAGTGCCATCATTAGCATGATGATACAAATCTCCTGGAAGAGTAGGGATACTAAAATTATCTTTTTCTTTTTCATCAAATTTTTAATCAGCTTCCTCATACTTTCAGGATTCTTTTCCCAACCTATTTGCCGTTATCTCTCCAGAGACAAAATGCAGAATGAAAAAATGCAGTACATGATAATTATCTATGTTCTTGTAAAAATGTTTCTTTCTCAGCCTTAGATAATTCAAAACTAAATTCCACATTGTATAAACTCTGGGTAGAAAACACACCAAGCATAACCTGGAAATTTCCAAAATATCCTTTCTAAGAACATATATAATTAATCACCAGTCAAAGAGGTTCTTACATATTAACATGCTAAAAATCTAAACACATTTCCTGGGATACTATAACAGTGTTCAATAGATATATTCTGTCACCAATGCGACACAAATGTCAGTCACAATGAGGATAAATGATGGGGATGCAGATGAAAATAGTTTGTTGAAATTGTATCTGTTACTTAATAGCAATTATTTGTTTCAAAAGGCAGTCACAGCTTAAAATAAGATGGAGTTGCATAAAATTAAATATAACTTAGCTATTTTCAGTTTCCCTTTGCTCAAACATAAAACTGGTGGGTGTTGCTTTTGCATGGCTTCATAGTTAGGCTTGGAATTACTGCCTTGTTTGTTTTCCCATTAAAATTTTGCACCACTATATAACTAGATCCAAACATCTATAGTTTTAACCTTTTTATTCAGATGTATTGTTCATGCCCATGATTGGTGCAATTTATTCTAGATGAACACATTATTATTATTATTATTAAAAACACATTAAAATGTAGCCACCTTGAGGTGGCCAGTGGTTAAGAAAGTTCAAAAAGTGATCTGGATGAGGGCTCTACCTCAGTAAGGCAGTTAGAACCAGTTGTACCTGTTGCCACCTCACTAAGTATCCAGGGAGTGAGGTTCCTATGGTAGCCAATCCACGTAGGTGACCAGATCAGAGGTGGAGGTGTCAGAAGATTGGACTCCAGTCCCATCTCCAAGGACTTGTCACTGCAAGTGTGAACAGACCCAGCCCCTGCTGTAGGAGCACTTGCTTGCAAACTCAATCAGAAGGGGCACATCACATATTCAGACAATGTCTTTGCTTAAGCCAATCCATGTATCCTAGATTTTGCATTTTGAACGTGTCACATGTGTTTTGAGCTGATGCAGAGATTGCATGGTGAATTAGTAAAAAAAAACTTGCAGGATTTCTTGAAAGGAGATTCTGAGTCTTTTGTCCAAGGATGTGAGCCAGGACATGTGCTAAGAGTCTTACCCATAGTGTGAGAACTTTGTTGTTTAGTATTTTAAAAAATCACAAACATTGCCTAGAAAAAAATGGTTGCTTTCTGGTTCATTTTTCAAACTTCGGATTTTGTCTTCTGTGTATTCTCCAAGTTTGTTTTCTTTAGTGTCCTCTTTTCTTAGGCATGTATTTTATTTATCAAAGCCTTTGGCAGAACTAAAAATTACTTATCTTTTTCTTCATGGATTTTGAGTTGTGTAGTTGCTTTAAACACACATTAATGGTGTTTATTATCCGCTTATATAGAGCATTTTTATCCCACTCTTCAACAAAAGGGCTCACGAAAGTGATGTATATATAATCATTTACAACAAGACAGCCTCTGTCCACAGACTCACAATCTAAGTCATGACACAAAAGGGAAAAAAGGATGGGAAGGAAGAGGACAATAGAAAACTTAGTTGCCAGTTTTTGAAGTAAAATACTGTACTTCTTATAATAACCATTTGGAATAGAAAATATTCAGGAACTGGAGGAGCTCTAAGGAGTCTTTCAGTAGAACTGATGGAATGGTCCCGTTCCCATATATCCCATAACTGCAGCCAAATTGAATGGCAACCCCCCTCAAATAATAATATGGTTAATGATAATAATGTTGTAGTACTGGAAGGGATGCAAAACAAACATTGCTCAGGAATTGCCTTTGGCTTGCTTTTGGCATATTCAGCCCTTTTGCCTTCTACACTTCACATGTTATTTGGCATTCAATGTTGCTAAAATGTAGGTAACCTCCAGAATATAGACTTAGATATAATAGCATAATCCTTATTGAGCGATAACGATTCCTTCAGAAGCACAGAGAAAATTGGTATTCAGCGTAGTTTTACTCAGAGTAGTTTTACTCAATTGAAATTAAGAAGAATAAATTAGTTCCATTAATTTTAGTGGGTCTGCTTGGTTGAATACCACCCAATATGTTAGTGTAATACTGTCTTTGGAATGATTGCATGAACCTGGGTAATCCAAACTTGATGCAAGACTAATTTGTTTCCTCTAACTAAGCTCCTAATTCTTGTTACAGTTCTGTGTGTAATGTGCTGTGACCTTACTGTCAAACTGCATTCATTAAGATGAAGAAGATAAGCTTTTGAAGTTGTATGAGCTTTGATTTGATGATAAGATGTGCAGTGCAAAAGTGGGAAATGCTTTTCTCTAAAAGGACAGCTGGGGTAGAGGGGAAAATTTGGATTTTTGCCAGACTATCTTTCCATAGTTTCATTACTTTTGCAAGTGAATATTGACTTGGCTATTATTGACAATTGTAACTGCAACATGTGTTGGTGGGGGTGGGGAGCAAGGGAGAACATGTGAACCTCCCACTTAGAGTGATGTTTAGTATGGATAAATTGACTTCTTGCCCTTTGCTGTAACTTCTTTATTCCTCTGTTTCCTCTAGCTATCCTAACATCTAATAGCTGAAATTGTACAATATTGAAATAAACAACGACTTATCGTCCTATAGAAACATGCATCTAGATTCTAGACAAACAATAAGGGCATTCATCCCAATGTTAGATTCTTGCATCATATGCTAGAATGCTTGCTCAAAACTCTTTGGGAATTGAATTAAAATGAAGCCATCTGTTTATCTTTACATTTGCTGCAAGAACAAAAACGCCATGTCAGATTAGCATTACATAACAAGTTTGCTAATGGGGTATACGTGTTTGTGCTGTTTTTAAACTTTGTTAAAAATAATTTATCCAGTAATATTGTATTTTACATAGCGTAGCTGTGCCTATTAAGTTGGTTTCTGTACTGCTTGTGCTTTCCAGTTTATTTCACTCTTGTTTTTTATGTGATGGAAAATATCTACTTCTACCTGTCAGCTGCAGCAGCTACCTCTGACAGAAAACTCTTGCTAAATCAGCTCATTTATAGCTTCAAAACCTAATGGGTTTGCCTCTTGAATGATTTGTGCTGAAGTTTTTCACTTGGTTTCTGAACCAGAATACCATTGGCTTGTTGTTGTTTTTGATGCAGTGAAGTTAAGAAGTAGAGCAGTGGGTCGTCAGCATATTCCTGACAACATACTCCAAAACTCTGACCCCACTCAGGAGCTTCATGTAGATATTAAGCAGCATAGAGGATTAAATCAAACCCTGAGGAACACAGCATTGAAGTCTCCATGGGGCTGAAGTGCACACCCCAAGCATCACCCTCTGGAAACAATAATCCAAGTAAAACCAGAATCACTGCAAAGTAGTTCCAGCCACCCCCAACTCTGACAGTCACTCCAGAAGAGTGAAGTGGAAGTACTGGTAACCATAGGAGAAAGTGATCCTGTTCTCTTGGGGTTTGCTATACAAGAGGTAAGGGGAAGCTGAGTGTAGTCAGACATGCGCTCTAGACTTGAAGAAGGTTGATTTCAAAAAGCTTAAGGAGCTACTGGGTGAGATTCCATGGTTAGAAATACTCAAAGAAAAAGGAGTCTGAGTTCACCCCATCCCCAACCACAATGTGGATATAATAATACTGACTTGCTTGACTATATGGAATACAGATTACCCAATAATATGCTTAGAATAATTTGAAGCACTATATAAATGCTTCATTTGCATTTGTATTGATGTTGGGTTCTTTTTATAGTTGTAATCTTTTGTGTGTGGCTAGCACTGAGTTTATATGGTGGAGGGCTTCCAGTAACTAATATAGATACCTAAAGTGATGAGGATAGATAATAAAAGATCAGGGGAAAGAAAGCCAGTAGACAGGCATCAGAGTGTGATGTGCTCAGTATGTTTAAGTTTTAATGACCTGTTTGAGGTTATAGAGAGAAAATAACGATCACCAAGAAGAGGTAAGGGCCTGAGGTGATACTTTAACAGTGAAGAATAGAAAACTCATAAATAGGAAAGCATGCAGTTATGTTAAGCCTGTTGCCTGCTTTCTATTGAACATTTACTGGATTGATTTTATTGTACATCATTAGAAGTGGTGTGTGTGTGTGTGTGTGTGTGTGTGTGTGTGCGTGTATGTATATGTATGGTTGGCATCCGTCTGTATCAGCAGACAATGGAAGACTGTGCCTTTGGGAGTGAAGCCTGCTGTGGCTGTAGAGATTGATAAGGGAGAGACATGTTTTGTTGTATCAGAGGCAGATGAAGACATCTGATTGTGCTGATGTGTGTGTGTTTCATAAACACACACACACACACACACCTCTCATGTCAAACTATATTATTAATCCATCCCTCAGTATGAGACCTTCTGGAAATAATATATAGGAACATAGGAAGCTGCCTTAGACCACTGGTCCAGCTAGCTCAGTATCTGCTGCACTGACTGGCATATGAAAGCAGCAAAAGCATTTCCCCCCTTCCCCTTCCCCTTTATATAGCTGTTGATTCTATCTTGTAATGTAAACATCGCTCTAGAAATTTTGACTTAAAGGATGGCCCTATCTTGAGCTAGGGGACAAAGTATATAAAAGAACAAAAACCAGAAAAGTATTACTTGGATATGACTGTACATTATTGTCTTTGGATATACATTTATATTATGAGGGATGTTGTTCGTTTTCTGATGTATGTGTGAGTTGACAAGTTACCACTGGCATTTCGGCTTCTGTAGTGACACATGGCTTGTCATGTCACATTGGTTAAATATACTATATTTTAGGAATATTAAATGTGCACATTAAATATGCATTACAGTGTGAGTATTAAATATAGATTACAGAGAAAAATAAAATATGTGCAAAACCTTTTACAGGTTTAATAGGAAAAGGTTTTTCTGTTACTTTTCCATAGACTTAATATAATTTTTATGTGAAGTGACTGATTTGGATAATCCAGTGTTAAAACACTGAATAAAGTACTTGCATTCTTAAGGGTTAATATAGCAAACTGAATCAACTGATGGTATGCAGGGCAGATAATATTACATTAACATGTTAAACTTGTTCTAATAATACACATTAATTTATTTGAAAAATTTATTCACACAGGAGAAAAAAGCTAGAAAGAACAACATTTTCCCTTTTTTATACTTTACTCATGGGGTAGGGGGGAAGGTGAAATGCAACTCTATAATTCTGTGTGGGTTCAGGTGAAATAAGTATACTGTAGGTTGTATGTGGAGACAGATTATGCGTCATTCAGAGCACCTACAAAATATTACTAGTATTGAAATCATTTTTGGGTGACTTTATTGGTTAACTATATTTTCCTTTAATTATGCCTTTTTTCTTTCAGCTTCTCTTTTGAAGGGCCTAAAACATTCTAATATTGTGCTGCTTCATGATATTATTCACACAAAGGAAACATTGACACTGGTATTTGAGTTTGTGGTAAGTTAACATTTTTATGTACTGTGATCTAAACCAGGGCCTCAAAAAGCAAAATGGGTGCCATTTAGTTAAAAAATACTCAGATTATTTAAATAATAGTCCCTTGCTGCCCATTGAGAGAGACTAGAATGTAATCTAGTGCGTTGAGTCTGGAAACCTGTGAGCCTGTCTAAATCTTGCTCCCAGTCCATCATTAAGTTTGGTCAGCTAGGATGTGGACCAGACCTTTTTAAGATCTAATTTTCAGTTCAATTGGATAAAACAGACACAAATAGTATAACGGACAAAAATTCAAAGATGAAAAACAAAACTATAAAATAGGCGCATAAAATGAGTAGTTGCATATGACTTTAAATAACAAAGTTCAGACTTACTAACTTTATCAGATCATCAAGTTGCAGATTTGCCAGGCTTGTCTTGAAAATGATACTAGCTATTGCTTTTGATTGTCTGCAAACATTGTATACATGAATATCGCTTCAGTGTATGTTATGAATTGTGTTAGGGCCCATGAGAAGCCAAAAGGCAGGATGTAAATATTTTAAGTATACTGTTACAGAAGTATTGACAATAGCAGACATTATTGTAATGTTATTGATTCTTCAGTAATTTTTGATAAGTGATAGCTTGCCAAATGATTATAGACCATTTTTATTTGAGCTTATTGGGCTCATGGCTATTGTAAGACTTAAAAGGGGATGGAAGGGAAGCAGTATACAGGATTAAATTCTCCCCAAGTGACTTTTGTTTCACCTGGCAGCTTGTATTTTAATAAGCAGTGTCAGAAAAAGTCTGAGGAATGTAATTTATACTTCATAGCATATACTCTCTAACTTGCATTTCAGCTATTAATTAAAACTTCAATTTGCACAATGTAATGATCTAATTTTGTGTGGAAAATTGCTTTGTGAAGTCTTGGATCTGAACTCCTAATTAATCATTCTGCGTTTTCCTAAGACAAACATATGGTATTTGTGTAGAACCACTTCAGCATTTAACTGGTGTATTGTAGAATGTACAGTCACAATTAACCCCAAATTTCTACAGATTGAGTTCAGGATATTATAAGAAGCAAATGAATCTCAAATAGGGTTGGTTTTTAGATAGTATGTTATGAAAAGTCCATTTACCTTGCCTATTTACATATAAATGATACATTTTAATAATACGGTTATTTCTCTGTAAAACAACTGGTGCAGAACAGTTGCAAGAATGACACTGGAGACATTGACATAGCTAAATGCTTTTGTCTAATGTATAAATAAATGGGAATTTTACTGTTATTTAATTTCAAACTGAGTAACCAATGACAAGTCATAGCTTTTAATCTTATGTAACAGTAAACACATTTTGCATAACTTTTAAATGAATAAAATGTCTTGCCTTATGTCACTGTATATCTTTTGGACAGCCAAAAAGTAATAATGATTGCAGAATTATCCATTGGTGCAATGCAAATGCAAATGCCTCTTGCTGGCTTCCATCCTTTGCTCATGTTTTGCTGGTAGAACAGTGAGCATTCATTTTCTCTAGAAAAGTACACACACTGGAAGCCCTGGGTAGGCAGAAGGATGAAGAGGCAACATTTCTCTGAGACAGGAGCATTCAAAAAAGCATTTTCTGTAGCAAAGACATGTTCGTAGCTACAACATCTCTTTGCATATGGCCTTTCTGCCTGTAATCAAAGGGAGACAAGCTGAGCTATACCAGGGAAAACTGATGCCTTTTTCTCCCTTACTGATTTCTCTTCCCTGATTTTTGGCCTCTCTGAACTATCCTTTAGCTGGAAAACTGTAGTGACAAATAAAAAAGAAATGTAAAATTTTCCCACATGCTGATATAACTTATGTGAGGAAACAAACAAAAAACCCTGACTATATCTCCCCATCCTCTGTAAAACTCTTTTGAATTATAGTACTTAAAATATTTTAGCCAGGATCCTGAACAAAGAGGATCTACTTAAATCTCACTGAAGACAATGGGCTAGTTTGTATGTTGGCATTATGAGTTACTTTTGGGTTTACATGTTACCCATTCTCTTGTGCTGCCACTGACTTCTGATTTTATGACAAATCACAGTTTGCTGTTGGACCTGGGCAAGACAGATTATAGTTTTTGTAAACTAGCCTTGTAAGAAAGGCCACAAATACTAGGAAAACAATAAAAAGGATGGAGTAGAAATAAAGGAAATTATTTATTGTACAAAGCATTTTGGACCACTCTGGTCCTTTATCATGGAAAGCTACAATTTAGAAATATATATAATTACAAATCTGAATATGACTTAAACTCTTCATAAAACAATATGTTAACACCATGAAGCATTCCAAAAGCAAGTTTAGAAAAAATACACCTGTCAAATGAAAGTATGAATGTTTAAACATTTTAAAGTTCTCATGGATTAACCACTGTAAATACTTGTATATACAAGTTACGAAGATGGGTTACTTAACTAGATATATAGAAGTTCAGTATTTTGTGGTACCATCTCCTCTTTCATTGTACTATACCAACAACTAAAACCAGATTTATCTTTCAACCCATCCTGTTTCAAACAGTTGTGTCTTAAGATTAGGTCTTAGAAGACACACAAAAACAGTGTGTTGCTTTGAATCATTTGGAGAGGCATTCCTTAGATAATTTGGCAAAGAATACAATTGCTACTAAACTGGCAGACAAAGTTGAGGCCATCGTGCTGGCATTTTGGATTATGAAAAAGTGGTGATAAGGATACAAATATTACAGTTCACATGATAAGAATCCTGTTCACGATATACAATGAGAAATTAGATTTCTGTTGGAAGAAGGTTTTGCCTTAGGTTATTTAATTCAGAGAGAACACGATTCTCTGTAGAACAAGGGCCCCCTATACTGCACCATTCTATATACTTCTTAATACCTGCTGCACAGGAGATCTGTAGTTTCAGTATGTAATTCAACTTTAGAACCACTTTCTAAGAATGGAAGATTCTTTTTGGCTCCATTTGTGGTCCAGTTGAAATCCTATATTAGAGATTTCATGGATTTAATAATAAACATGAAAATTTGAAATAATCAGCTCAAATTATCTGTTAGTGACTTTGGATGTTGCTGCACTGATGAGGATAATTTTATTGTTTATATGCCACTCATCTGACTGGGTTGCCACAGCCACTATGGGCGGCTTCCAACAAATTATAAAACCAAAGTAAAACATCAAATATTAAAAACTTCCCTATATAGGGCTGTCTTCAGATGTCTTCTAAAAGTCAGATAGTTGTTTATTTCCTTGACATCTAATGGAAGGGCGTTCCACAGGGCGGGCGTGACTAATGAGAATGATCTCAGAGCTGGATCTCAGTGTCTGGGCTGAACATTTGGTGTGGAAACGTTCCTTCAGATATACAGAGCGAGCAATGTAGAGCAAGTTTTAGATTTGCAAGAAAATAAATTTACTACCCCATTATATTGTAGCCCTTACAGAATTAGTTCTCTCTAGAAATTACTTGCCTTCCATCAGAAATATTACTGGCAGGAGTCAGGCACATACCCAGTTGGAAAGGTTGACCCAGGGGTGTGGGTGTGTGCAAAAATCACGCCTCTCCACTCTGACACTGAGTGGCTATTAGCCTGTCTGCACATGCCCCAGACCACTCCTCCACACAGTGGTGGTTGAGGCACGCCAGCTCCTCTGGGTTCCTCAGCAGACGAATCCAGTTGCTGGCATGGGCCATGACAGCAGCCTGCAGGGGCCTCTCCCCAGTCTGCCAGCGGTACTATTAGAAGTGTGAGTTCTCCACCCACCAGCTGGGCTCTGAGGGAAGAAAGACTGAGAGAGTGGGTAAAAGTTGCAAGAGGAAAAAGGAAGGAATGGGAGGAAGGAGGCAGAAGGGAAAGCAGCGAGCAGAGGGAGGGAAGAAGGCAGGCAGGCAGACGGATTGACAGAGGAGAAAGAGGATGAGGTGGCTGTGGTGGAAGTCACTGGCAGAGTGCGAAAGGCAACAAAAAGCAAGTTTCTGGTGTCTCCTGGCTTTGGAGGTGCTGATACATCTCCTTTCCAAGGGTTCAAGGAAACCTAGGTACGCCTTCAGGGATTAGGCCTAGGGCTGTCCATTGCAACAGAACTGGCTAATATGTAAGTGGGACAATTGAGAAAAATAAGGAAGTGGGCTTAGAGGGGACAGTACAGAAATGAGTTTTTTTATATCACCTTTTTAATACCTCAGAAGTATACCTTGTAAAAAGATTTAACAAGTTTTTCAAAATTGGTAGCATAAGGCAATGTAACCAGGGATGATGTAGTGATATTTTGAGCTTCAACATTGACCCACGGGCGAGGTAGAAAGGCATCAAAGTAAGATGATAAATATGGAATTCCCCACCCTCCCATTTTAGATGATAAGAATGAAGAAGCGATCTGGCACTTTCAGCTTGAAAAACTAGTTTGTTAAAAAGCTGTTACCAGGAGGCAAGCATTTTTCATAGGATCAAAAGAGGAAGGACCTGAAAGAGAAACAGGAGTCTCATTCTAAATGAAATAAGTAGACTAGTTCTATGTGCAGTGTTACTATAGGACAATCTGAGGATGGAGTTAGCACAACTTATAGTGTGTTAGTTTTGGAATCAACCCAGGGACTTTCAGCAATATGAGCCAGTGCATTTATACAAAGAGTAATTTTCGCACCAGTTGTGGCATAGTTGTACTATATATGTATAAGAATCATAGAATTGTAGAGGGTCATCTAGTTCAACCTCCTGCAATGCAGAAATCTCAAGTAAAGCATCCATAACAGATGGCCATCCAACCTCTGCATGGAATCATAGAAATATATGAAGTAGGGGATATGGAAGGAATGGGATGGCAAACTTTGGTGTCACTTTTCTGCATGGAATAGTTTAGGCATTTTGGTCAGCACAAAGTCAGACATGCCCTTAATGGCTCTGTCACTTGATTTAATACCCTATTCTAGTGGGACTGAAGCTAACAGGCAACATAGCAAGATGGACTTGCCCCACACTGGATGCTGCTGCAATTCTATGTGCAAATGTTTTATGTGATATTTCGGCTATATATAGTTAAAAGGATCTGGGTAGAAGTATCATAATGCAAACAGATGGCTCAATGTTCATTCATTTATCAGTGTCATTATTTGATGGATGAGAATGCCATTCTCTTATTGTCCATATAATGGCAAAGATTCAGATAAGAGAATGATTGTCTCTTCTTGAACTTAATTCTGTTTTGGGGCTATTTGTTGGGAAAGGGGATATCCTTGTGCCCCTGAAACATGAAAATTTGAGACAGAAATCTGTCATCATTATGGGAAACTCTACAGGCCAAGGCCTTTCATTCTCTCTCTGGCTGTCTAACCCATTCCATTATAAAATACAGACTAGAGAACTTCAGAGATAAAACATTTTATCTCCCCCTTCCCACCCATTACTCTTGGCTTCCTGAGTTAAAATAACATTTCTGTTCATCTTCTGTATGGAGGGATAGCAAAAATTCTAGGAATTATCCTTCATTTTCAGAGAATTATGTGGTTGGTCATGATTCAGGGCAGCAAGGAAGCTGATAGGGCCAACCAAAGCTTCCTAGGATAGAGGTTACTTCCCCAAAGAAAGGATGTTCATAGAGCAGTGTTGACATTCAGTCCTCTAAACCTTGCTGTAACCCTTTCTGAGGACAACCTGCTGTCTTCTCAAATTGTTAAATTTCTTAGGGTCTTATTGTGCATGACTCTAAAAAAGCAGGACTGGCTATGGTCAGTGCCTGAATGGGAAACTGCCTTGAGCTGAGGTGATGAAAGAGAGGTGAAATGCAACTATAACAAATAACTTAGCATTTTGTGTTCCTTGCTTCTGTAATTTAAAGGCAAACTTCATTGCTAGAATTATTTTAAAAGCTTTAAAATGTTTCATATTTTGCATTCATATAAATGGTACAAGTAGATAACACTGATGTTCTTGTAAAAGAGTGGAAAGGTCAGTACCAAAATGCATAAATATTGACTAAGACTTCAATCACATGCACATTTTGAGGAGAATAAGCACCCTTGAATTCAGAAAGCCTTGACTTGTTAAACAAATTTACTATAAGTTTCTATAACTATTGTGTCAGTCAAATGTGTACATTTCCAAGTACGTAAAAGTAATAGATAAAACAGAATAACAAGAAAACAATCTTTAAAAAGCAAGAAAATGATGGTTATGAATGACAATTTTAAGGGTCAGAATGGAAGGCTTTAAAAAACAACAACTCTGGAATTAACCTATTTAGTAGAACAAAGAATGCAAGGGACTTTCGCACTTTCACATACTTGTGAACTTTGGACAGGTTTATACATGATTACAAGAATGAACTACCGTAATTGTATAAATACATTAATATGGATGCTTATTTCTAGTGAATAAAATCTAAAATCTAAGTGTTTACTGAGTGATCATTTTAATACTATGATGAAGCCATTTCACATCAGGGCTGAGCCAAAACTGATTTCAATCCATGCAAGGATGATGCTAAAATGTTACTGGTTAATTTAAAACACCATAATTGGTTACTTTAATATTTTATGTTAATTTTAATTATTACTTTAAATTGCAATTTATTTCATAAATGAGAATGACTACAAATAATCCTAAAAATGTGGGATTCTGTCTTGTTATATTTCTACTTAGAGTAACTTCTTTGTAGAGTATGGTTGCATGCAATTGTTGCAAATATGTTATTTCAGCTATATCTTTTATTGTTCTTTGCATTGTATTGTCTGCTTAAGAATTTCTTAGTGACAATAGGGAAACTATTCTTGTCAGAAGAACCTCCGGAGCGTAACTAATGTGTGCAATCTCTTTAGCAGAAAAGAATGGCTTGCAACAGTCTTGCTGCCTCAGTGAAACAATACATTCTGTCTGCTGCATGATGTCATTGCCAGAAGCTAAATAGTACAGTTTTTGTTTTAATGGAAGAGCTCTTTCACATTGCTGGTTTGACATGATGGGAATGTGGTTGGAAATGCTTCCTGTTCATTCACAGGCCCCAGGCTGTCCATGCATTTCAGCTTCAGAAATGACAGCTGAAACCAATTAGGTACAACTATGGGACAGCTAAGTCACATGTAGATTTATCATTGCTGCGAAAGAGAGGAGGAGTGAAGAATATTTCATTGAAAATATAAGTGGCTAATTAATAGTGAATGATTTCTGAGTAAGGAGGAGGCTGGATATGAGCTCCTTTTGTGAGATTTGTCCCTGAAGTAATGAAATCTAGCTATCTATATATCCAAATATCTCTCCCTCTCCCCTGCCCCTCTTTCTAAAGATAGACCTGTTTGTTTTTTATTGCAACTGTTGAACCTATACTCAATGATATATGAATTGATTGATTGATTGATTGATTATAAATAAGCATTTTCAGTATAGAGATATAGTGTCATATAAAGGGAACTTTAGAAAATGGGTTTCAAACTCTTCATCGCCATGAACTTTTGGGGGCTGGATCTATACAATGTGGAGAACGTGTGGCTACTATGAAAAGCAGAGAATCTATATCACCACTTCATCCATCTCCATTGACAAAACAAAACAAATCCTGCTCCACTTAATTTGCTATAGTTTACAAGGGCAAGGAATCTCTTAAGACAATAGTTATTCTGCATTATGCTATGTATTTCCTTGTCATACTTGGACCATTATCTGTTAAGTTTGGATTGGTGGCAATCATTACTGACACCCCCCCAAGGGTGGAGGACCTGTTTGAATTGCCCACCCTTGGAGACTGGTGGAACCCAATGGCTTCCTAAATGTCCTGGGGCATTTTCCAGTAGAGAAAACTGTTGAAGCCCTAGTCTCACTATGGAATGGTGTGA
Organism: Podarcis cretensis; assembly: GCF_951804945.1. Lineage (NCBI taxonomy): Eukaryota > Metazoa > Chordata > Lepidosauria > Squamata > Lacertidae > Podarcis > Podarcis cretensis. The sequence continues at coordinate 27,180,589 of NC_137181.1, forward strand.
TGAAATGGACTGTTGACACAATCACTCCCAAACATTCTCTCTAGCATTGTAGAGCCCAAGTGGCTCCTTGGTATTCTGGGAAGTATGGGTTATGAAGCAAGCTGATAAAGATAAGCTGTGGGTGATAGGCGAGGGTGTGAGTGAGGTATAAAAGTGTAGGGGAAGGGCAGCTGGCAAAGAGGTGGGTGAGCGGGCAAACAGGAAAGGAGCCTCTAGTCAGTAATATCAGCAAGCAAATGATACAAACCAGGAAATGTATTGGGCGGCTTTGTAAAGGAAACAAAACATTCAAAATATTGATTGTGTTTTCTTTTTACCAATGAAACTGAAACCCAAACATGTTGGGCAGCATGGTTATAGATGTAGAATAATTAACTTGGTTTTTATTGAATGAGCAGATGAAGGTACTAAACTTCCTTTCAGTGTTTAGGCACTATTGCACAACTTACAGAGAATTTCTATGAACGACATAGGTTTCTCTAGAATGGCAGTTGTTAAATCATTTCTCTTTGGAAGCAACTTCATTTATATTTAACATTAAGTAGAGCTTCTTATGCTGCCCTTAATAGCATATATATTTTTCTAGTAGAATGTAGGTTTGCAAATTTCATTCTGCATTCCAGCTACTATAGGCATATCTTTCCTTTTATGGTTTTAATGTATGAACAATTTCTACTGCAGACAGGAATGTGTGACATATAAGACTACAGAGACATATGTGATTTTGACCTCCTGTTGGAACATGCATTTCACTGCAGTGCATTTAGAAATGTAAATAAGGAAATAGAGGTTTTTATAACTACAACATTGTTTTAATAGAGAGACTGCAGTGAATGAAAAAATAATATTACAATAAGATAGTGGTGAGTATATACATAGAATAATATAATGGTAGAGTTGGAAGGGACCACAAGGATCATCTTGTCCGTACCCCTGCATTGCAGGAATCTTTTGCCCCATGTGGGCCTTGAACCATTTGGGATGCTTCTAGTCTGCTGTAACTGTAATTAACTTTCAACACTGGAGCAGACCTATCTAGCCTATCTAGTCCAGCATCCTGTTCACACAGTGGCCACCTGGATGCCTGCAGGAAACCCTCAAGCAGAACCTGAGCACAAGAGCGCTCTCCCATCCTGTGGTTTCCAGCTAGAAAATGAGATGCATTTTAGAGTTTTATAAGCAATATTATTAGCTACATAACAAGATGGAACCTGAAGGTCATGTTAGCATAGCACATATTCCCCTTATTTGCTGCATCTGGTGGAAATACTGGGTTTTGAGTAGAAAATTTGTTACATTTCTGTAGCAATAGTAGTAATTAATCCCTCCTTCTTCCTTTTCTTGGATTTCTCTTTTCAAGCACACAGATTTATGTCAGTACATGGACAAACATCCTGGAGGACTTCATCCAGACAATGTGAAGGTAGGATACCACTTTCCAAATAAGCATTATTATATTAGGATTGTTTGTGGTAAGAAATGATACAGTGATAATGCAAGCAGACTCGTGATTGAAGAAAGTAAACTGGCCCTTTAAAAATATTGCTTTTACTGCTGCTTGTAAGCTGGATGTTAGCAGGCACAGCTGACATTAGTTTTTGTTATTTGGATATGAGCTGGAAACTTGATCTGGCTACCTACTGGGAAATCAGCCAAATTATTTCAGCGTAAAGTAGAATCCAGTTAGTCATCTTAGAGACCACCCAGGTAATATTTGTTCAGTGGCCTTGCTTTTTGATTATTTTCATCAGTGAAATAATCAGAAACACACTGTATCATAGAATATATACTTCAAATTGTTAAATTTAGGATTGTGATTTATTTCTCTATGTTAGGGTCCTACATGTAGGTTTTTTAAGAATGAGAAAAGGCTGTGGTCCTAACAGATTGATTGCATTATATAGATGTATTCATATTTTTTAAAAAAGAAAGTGTGTCTGTGTTGTAATGCCCCAGGATTAATTTCTGGTTCTGCAACACAGTACTTGTGGGATTTCTGGAGGCAATCAAGTGAGTGTGTGCATGTGGAAACATTAACACTGGAATATAACCCTTGTGGGAACATTCAGCATTATGCTGCAGAAATCTGTGATCCTGCTCCAGCTTATATCCCTGAATGTTACATTTATTTATTTTATTTGAGAAATTTGTACTCTGCATTTCACTGAAGAGACCCAGGGTGATGAACAGTAACACTGCAATCACAGTAAACAATAAAACTTGTAAAACAAAATCAATCAATCAGGATCATATAATTAAGAATAAATAACACCACAAAAGCAAAAATAGGGTTTCATGATGCATTACATTCCTTTCTGAAAGCTTGGACCAAAAGGTGCATCTTTGCTTGTCATGAAATGTAAACAGCGTGACACACCTCAGAGGGGAGCTTTCACCCAAAGCTGCAAGGCCAGTACAGAAGAAAGCTCCCTTCTGGGCTCCAGATCACCAAGACTACTTCCTCTACAAAAGCTAACATGGAAGTGTTAACATGGATATCTTAAACTGGATAATCAAGTTTTAAAATGTGTGCATGCACTTGAAGGATCACTTTGAGTGTCAGATGCTTACACAAGAGTTTTCAGCTCTCTGGCATCTCTCAATACGGCCAAGACATTCTGCCAAAAAAAGTGTGCATTGCCTAAGAAATAAGTGTTTATGTGGACGCACAAGATCTTGCTTATTTTACTTTATTTTATTCCTTGTTTGTCATTGTACCACCCAGGGGAGGTAACAATAAATGTTTCAAAATAAACATTGTGCATTCCTTGTTAAAGGCCTCAAGTTGTTTTTTCCCCGTAGACCTTCAGAAGAGGCACTAGAAATTTATACTGATACTTTTAGTGTATTCATGCAACACATTTTCACTTCTAGTTTGGCTACTTAGAAGAGTTGTATAACCATGTCTATTTATTTTTGTGTAAAAATAAACAACGTGGTTTTTTTTCTTTTGGGATTGTGTAGCAAGAACGCTGAATACACAGAAACATAAACTTCCTTTATTAGTAGCCTTAGTGTCTCAGGGAAACCTCTGTTCTAATTAGGAATCCATTTTTATTTCTCGTTTTCCATCTGAAAGTAATGGATTCCTCTAGGGTTTACTTTTAGAAAAATAATTGCAGGTGAAATTTCCTTCTGACATAACTGCCTTTCATCACATGTCTGCTGTAATAACTGAAATGATTCTGAGTTGTTTGCTCTTTGTATATCAATCTAATATATATAATAATAAGCATTTAAAAATACTGTAGCTTTAATAACCTCAAAACCATACCATAAATTGTTGGGTTGATGGGACAGATTGGAGTTTGGTTGATGCTTTGTTATACTATGCATTATTATACCATGATACACTGTAAAAACAAACAAAAAAGGGATAATAAATAAATAAATTGCTGGGTTGTACAATACACACATACTCCAATTATTACCATTTAGGTTGCGTCACTGTACGTGTATAATAATGAAATATCTGGGCCCAGTTAAGATGTAATGAGAAAGCATGGTTTCCTGCTATGTGAATAAGCGACAGAAAGCCCTTCTCCTCTTTCACACACCTGAGAAGCATCTGCTTCCATTCTTAATCAGTTCTCTTCATGGTCTGCAGTTGGGAAAAGCTTCTAATAACCTTCTGTCCTAAGATTAAAAGAGGTGAGACTGTGGTTTCCTGTTACCTCTAAACTAGGCCAGTGTGTGTATATGTAGATAATATTTTTACTCGTTTTTTTGAACCGTTCTTTGGGCATTTCGTTTCAAAACCAAAAGCACAATTACATCATAAGAAAAGAGTAAGACATCTTTGTAGAAGTGTTCCAAATGCTAGTTCCATGTTGGAAGGTAGAATGTGCATTCATGAGTGGCTACAATTAAAGAGCTCAGTCTTGGAATTTTTTAATTATTATTTTTTTTTGAAAGGTAAGACTTTCAACTTCTTGGTCAAGAAAAGCAGAAGCAGCATTTCAACCAGCACAGAATCCATTTGAGGGGGAGTTTCAGCTTTCCCCTTGACTTAGGAATGGTATCGCTGTGAAACTCTTGAGGGCTGTTGGAACCTTACTTCCTAATGTATAGCCACATATCTATATCTATTGAGATAGATATAAAGGCATAGATATAGTTATAGATATATTGCTTCCTAATATTGATCTATATATCTGTGCTGCAGCTAAGAATTGGCTAGATAGTTCATGTCAATATTTATTCATAAAACTTTTTCTATTTCTAGGATAATAGGGAAATTGCAATGAAGTTGTGAAATTTTACATAAAAAGCTTTTTTATTTGGTGAATGTTATCAAAATTCTAAAGTCCCACATGTTTCTCTGTCATGAACATTATCCTTTAACTACGTTGCCTAAGTAATATCTGTTCTTGAAAAATGGATAAGTTAATGACCAATTTGGAAATTAACAACCAGAGTGAAAGCCTTAGGGTATTTGCCATCTTATAAATATTTATATTTTTATAGGCATAAGTAATTATGCTTGAAATTACCCAAAAGCAATGAGGGGAAATTACCCAAAAGCAATGAGTGTTCAGAACAAGCGAGTAATTCATTAACATTTATTATACATCATTTTCATTTAAATAAAAAGAAGTATTTTAATATGCCTGTGTAAATACATGTGGAGTATAATCTTTCTGAGCAGCAGTTTTTCAGTGTATCCTGTAATTCAAATTAATGCATTAATGGAGGGTTTACTAATATACCTGCTTGTTTTATTGTATCAAGAGTTACCCTCACCCCCTTTGTTTAGAATGTGTATGTTTTCCTTCCTGAAATCTCCCTAAGGTATATTCATGCATAACACTGCCAAGATGATTGACACATAGCAGCATGATATGTATTGCTCTTCATATTTTGGGAAAAGAAAGTAATTGTCCTGCATAAAAAGGAATTTGGAGAATATTTAATATGCTATATACTGGGTATGCTGTATACTGGGTGTGTGTCTTACAAGTGCATGTGTAGACAGTAAAATAAACAGATGTTATTCTATACTGGTGTAACACATGCAGTTTAACCTGTGTTTATTAATAGACTTTTAAAATCAGATCAGTTTGAATGCATGCAGGTGAAATTCTTACAACAGCAGCACACTTTTTCAGACCTACATCAATGAACAGGATTGAGCAGAAATCTAGGATCCATTCTGGAAATATTCATGATTCTATATGATTTCTTTATAATTTTATCCATTTACACATCTTTGAAATGTCTGCTTTTGTCTCAGAAGGTGTGATGTCTGTGGTGCATGGCTGGGTTTTTCCATTAATTACAGTGGATATACTAAACAGGATTATTTGGCATTTAATGTAGTTGATAAGTTGCAGTTTTCCATTACTCTTTAGAGGGTAAGCAGGTGCAGAAAAGGGTAGGATAATGTTATGCTAAATTAAGGCTGTCTCTTTCAGATGGCATTGAGAATCGATTTTTTAAAATAAGCTTTTCTGGTGATCAATCATCAACTAAATCATCATGATTTTACACTGATTATTTTATCTCTTCCACTTAGACATTAATGAACTATGCATGATCATTAAATAAAAATGCTTCCCCCTAAGTTTTTAAGCATAACTACCTGAATCATCCTTACAGTATATTTCCATAACTGAACCCTCATCCCTCATGATGCATATACTGTATATATGCAAGGTTTTTTAAAAAGAAAGGCGATCAAGAATTGTCTGTGCAAGTTTTTTTCCTTTAGCATTTTCATTAAATTTTGAAAGAGCCATTGATTGTGATGATGTGTGAAGGAGCCTTTTAACCTCATTGATCAAGGAGGACAGTTTCTTCCTTCTATTAACATTATGCTAGCAGATCAGGAAGGTGTATTATTTTGCTCAGTTAATTAATCATACTTGTCAGAACATCAGCATTGTGAAGGAAACGGGAAAGATTGATAAGCACAGTAAATAAAGGTATAAATGTGTACTTTTCGAAATATAAAGTTACAGATAGGTAGCCGTGTTGGTCTGCCATAGTCAAAACAAAATAAAAAAATTCCTTCCAGTAGCACCTTAAAGACCAACTAAGTTAGTTCTAGGTATGAGCTTTCGTGTGCATGCACACTTCTTCAGATACACTGAAACAGAAGTCACCAGACCCTTCTATATAGTGAGAAGGTGGGGAGGGGTATTACTCAGAAGGGTGGTGGGAATGGGTGATTGGCAGATAGCTGTGATGAGCCTGTTGACGACTCTTAACGACTGCAATAGGTCTTACTGCAATAGGTCTTATATTTTGAAATATAAAGATCTTAGTGGTGTGGTCTTACTGTAGGATGTTTCCATATGGAAAAGTCCTGAAAGGAGTTGGTTGGAAGGACACCTTTTTTGTGAAAGCAAGTGTGATATCTGTCCCTTGTAAGAATGTAGTTATGCTATAGAGTTCAAAATCTGGAAACCATGTCTTTAGCAAATTCTGCCCCTGAAATGTCCACTATCTTAGAAGGCCCAAAATGCTGTTGTTCTGAGAATTGTTATTAACATATTTCATGTCCTTTCAAAGGCTAATTGGGCTGTAAGAATATGTTTTCCTTAAGACAAACTAGAATGCACCCTGGTCAAGTAGGGATCTGCACCTTGGTTTCTTCAGGGATGTGGTGGCAAGCTAGTTTTGTCATTGGAGATCACCACCATCATCATCGTCATTTGACACTTGGGCTAAAAATCAATTTTCAAAAGTTGTCTATCAGAATTTGTCTTTTTATTTTTCTTTCCTTTTTTGGTGAAAATTGGAAATGTCACCCAGCAGTTATAATTCTAGTCTTACTTCTGTGTTTGAAGGCATGTCATCCTCTTTTGGGGTATCACAGCAGCTCCACTGCTCTCTTGGCATCTGTAGGTTTAGATGTTGCCTCTAGAATGTGAGCCAATGAAGTCAAATGTGGCTGTTGTGTTTTCTTGGCAATTGTCCACTTATAAATATATGTTGAATTTGATAGCATGGTGGTCACTGTTCTGAGTCTGTTCAGCAAAACTTTAATCTTGCACTGGGTCCTGGGTACCACTAAAGATTAAGCGCAGGGTAACTGCCCTTTACTTTGTTCTATGACCATCTGTTTTAGGATATAGTTTGTGGGGTTTATGTATGTAGTGTTTAAGGTGACCACTTAACCCATCACCAAAAAGAGGACAAAATATTATAGATCTGAAAAACAAAACAAAACAGACATGCTTGTTTATATGTATAGATGCACATTTAAAATTACTGTGTGCTTGCTCAGTCTTCTGTACAGGTGCTAACTGTTAAAGGGCAACTTCAAGATCCTCTGCTCTCTCTACTTCTCATTCATTATCTTAACTTTGAATTTATAATTTATTTTACTGAGGCCTTTACAATAGAGGATTCTTTCAAAGGCAAGCCTGTCCCTAATGGTGTTCCATATTATATTTACAATTTCACTGCTCAAACTATTTCCAGTGGCACACTTTAAAATATTAACCCACCTCCACATTTCAGTTTTCCATTTTCTGTCACCTTTCTTATGTACGCAATTACTGTGAGTATAATAAGTAAGTCTCAAAATTGTTGAAAATCTCTTAAGTCATAAACTGGAGAATTTTGTAGTTTGTAGTCTGAACGAGTGGAAAGAACCTTAGTTCTTGCTGAGAGAGCTGATACGTCTTTATTGGAGAAATTGTTGGTTTTAATGTGTTTGCCCTTACATTTTAATCATTGCTAACACATTGATATCACACTCCATAAACCTCTAAATTGATTTGACCTTCCAATGGCACCATCGCTCCCAGGACTCATTATTGGAAAGCAGTACCTCAGTTAAAGTGCGATTGTCAAGGCAAAACAGCAAAAGCATGCTTTTTGCATGGCCATCAAGTGTGGTGTTTCAGTACTTTAGATTGTTTTACAGATTAACTAAACAGTTTGATTGCACTTCAAAATGCATCAAAGCTAACATTATGTGAATCTGTTTTTTATTTTCCCCATGATATATATCTGTTCAGCTAGACCTTTGGAGGCAATTACTGTCATTAATGTTATATAAAGTTTTTAGTTTTTTCCGCAAGCTGTATTTTATTAATGAATGGTTTAAATATGGTATATTGTTGTTCAATGTTGAATGTATATGTTGAAAAGCATTATAAGATCACTATGTGTGTGATATTTGGTAGTCTAGAAATTTTGTCAATAAATATAAAAGCAAGTAGGCTTCTATATGTGTAACATCTCTTCCAATGTTGTCTGAATTGTCTGTGTGTTTCTCTTTTTGGAACTCTTTTGACCATCCTTTCCCTTACCAGTGGGACATCCTGATTATTTTCAGAGTTTCCCATAAAATTGTTTTGGAGGCATCCAAAGCCACTTTGTCATTGCTCTAAATACCAAACTTACTGGCAATTTGAACCTCACTTTGTCCAGGCATACCAGCGGTGCCTTACTTGAGTTCAACTCAACATTTATAAGATTTCTCATTGATGATCACACAGAAACAAGGCCACTTCACTAAATGAAGAACTGGAATTTGGCAACAACATAATATTCTCACAATATTGAAGTTAACATACAAGGTACAAGGTGTACAGCGGTGTATTCTAACATAACATTGTACAATATTTGTTCAATATAAATAGTATTCCACCAAACAGGAAGTTTTGTTCATTTGTCTTTACTGTGTGGCTTGCCATTTTTTCAGACTGATGACTTGAAATAAAAAACCTAGGTGTGACATAATTGAAATTTTACAACTTTGCTTCAGTACTGCAGAGCACTTCACATATGCACTCCTGCGCAGGTAGAGTAGGTTTTTAGTGGATATGGTTAAGCTGCTTTGTGGGGAAAGTTCCTCGAAAAGTGATCTATGTATAAATAAATAAATATGGCCTATTATGTTCTCAGTTAAAATAAACTTTGATGATTCCTAGGATCCAGAGCAACCTCCCTGTACTGGGAGTTGAGAAAGCTATTTTTATAATGTATAATCTAAAATTTAAGATTTATACTAGCCAGCTTCATTTCATTGTTTAAAAATACAATGTGTCAAAAATGCCACCTGAACCTTTATTTTTTCCTAATTTATTTCTGTACTTGTTACCCTTGTATTTCCTCAGTTTCTTTCAGAAATTAACAATATACTATCATGTGAACAGGCAGAGAGGAAAGGACATTTAATTAAATATTCAGCTTTAGTAACATGACATTTCTGTACTTCATGTTGCCCTTTGGTTTATTCAGTAATCATATTCCATAAATTCATACAGGTGCTGTGTTGATAGCTAATTAGGAACTACTTCATGCCGGTATATTGATTCTGAGATTTTTTAATGGTCTAATATTCCTACACAAACAAGAGGACATCACTGTTTGCAAATAGCTTAACGGCTGGGTGAAGTAAAATGTTTGTGTTATGTCTATGATATATTGCAATTATCTTGTCATGTAATAATAACCTTACGACTGTTTTTACAAAAGATTTGCTACTGAAGAGTAGCCTTAATATCTGGCATGCTGAGGTGAAATCAGCAAAAAGAAACTCACAATTTTGCCAGCATGCAAACCTAATATTTGATGTAGTCCTCTGACAAGTGACTTTCATATGAGATTTGAAATTATAAGAAAATACAAAGTGCACAGTGAGTTCCTATATATATTAGCATACTGAGAATATATCTAATCCCACAGTTAGCCTATCTTTAGAAGTATTGTGAATAAGTGAAAATTCCCTCTTTGGTCACATTTTGAGTTTTTGAAAATAAACTCTTGTATCAAATATTTGAGAATAAAAGCCTTTGGGATTTATATATTTTTGATATCCTATTTCCACTACTTTCATATATATTTTTTGTCCCAGCACTGTGTTCTTCTCCTTTCCTCTTCTCCATATGCTGTTGTTTTCTTTAATTAGTGAAGATACACATCTGTCTTCAGGCTACCACCTAATCTCTGAGGCCATATGGGTAAACAGAATATAATTGTGGCTTTATAGGGATTGACTCTACTGTTTGTAGTTATTGTTAAGGATTGTTAAAGCAGGTGAATAGAGTTGGATGCAGTGAAATGGATGTTTCGTACCTCTACATATTAAACATTGCTTAAAAATAAATTCTGGTATTTTAAAATCACACCTGTAGCAAAGCTGCCAAGGAAGTGTTTTACCCATATGCAGACACCCTGCTTTTTTTGTGAAGGAAGCCAGTGCTCTGCATGCAAGTATTAATAAAGACAATGTTTTTTCCCCTCTCTTTCAGTTATTTTTATTTCAATTGCTGCGAGGACTTTCGTACATCCACCAGCGTTACATTTTGCACAGGGACCTGAAACCCCAAAATCTTCTGATCAGTGACACTGGGGAGTTGAAGCTGGCAGATTTTGGTAGGAAAGCTGTTAATTAAAAGATTTTCTTATAAAGATGTGGGAAATGTTTCAGCTATCTTACTCTTAGTCACAAGCTGACTCTGGACACAGTGATGATTGATAAAATAAAATTCATAGAAATACTTCATATCCTACTGAATGACAAGAGCATGGAAAGAAGTAACCTGTCTCAGTACTAGCTAGAAAGTTTGAAATCCTACAGTTTACAGCTGAGTACAGTCTTTCTTATTAGCATGGTATTTAACTTGAAGGAAATTATTTGTTATTGCAAGTAAGTAATATTTTCTCCATACAGTTATGGGTTCAGGAAGACACTGAAGCATTTTAAGCATATTTAGGATGTTTCTTGGTCGCTTCTTAATTGAAAGACTAGTCTCCAGCAAGATACTTTCATGCTGTCAATGGAGTGTTGAGTCTTCCCCTTATTATTTTACATTGTGTTTAATGAAAATCTGTAGTTAGACTTGGGTAGAAAAGAGAAGATAAATGTTTTTAATTGAAGTTATATTATTTCCTTATACAGTATCACGATATTTTGAAATTGAATACAAGATGAGTTGACTTTTTTAGTGAAAACTATAATAAAAATTTAAACTACCAGATAAAGCTATATAGGGTCATGATCCCACATTGCCATAATGAGAAATAGTAAAGCAAATCTGTCTCTTCAGAAGTATTAATATTACAAAGTTATATGCAAAGTTGCTCTTCCACCAAAGACATCAAATGATTTTGCTGCTCTTGGAATATATTTCGCTCATGTTTCTATTTTCTTAGAAGGTTGTTGCACAAGGATTATTGTGAAGCTATTATCCTTATTATGCACACAAGAAATAGAAATGTAAATGTAGCTGGTTGATTTCGGCAGATAGGATGTCAGTAAAGCATCTTCTTTTCTTCTGGAGAAGGCTTATTTTTTCAGAGTAATAAATACGAAATCACTAAAGACCTTTCAAACCTGAAGAGATGGCCTTCAGATCTGGTACCACAAGTTTATAAAACTCAACAGTGCAACTCACAGTTTTAATTCAGTGTCCCAGGGACACTTCATCTTCTCTGAGCTAAAAAAAAATAAATCATACTCAGAGCTTAGACCTTTGGAAAACCATTGTTTTTGTATTAAAAAATTACAAAATTCTCACGTTTGCTGGTATATTGTGTTGTAGCTGATGGATTTGTAAATATAGATAATAATCTCTCACCAAAGAAACAGTTCAGGGCTGTGTTTACCACCATACAGCAGCACTCTAAAATAGCATTTATGAAGATGAATCTATTTATCAAAGACAATGAAAAAACAGATGGGATTTTTAATAAAATTAAAAATTGAAGAAAGCATGAGAAAAATTGAAGGCTGTGTTTGGTGTGCTTTTTGGAAATAATTGTTGCACAAAGGAGAGCAGTCGTGTGTGTGTGTAAAATCCCATCACTGATCTACCACCAAAGTCCTGTGGGATAGGGTAGAAGATTCTGGAAGTGGCCTTTTCCTCTCTCCCTGCCCTCACTGAAGTGTTTTTATTTTCCCTGCTACTACTATACCATCTTCAGTGATGGAGTTGTTCAGAGCCATTTGGGGAGATATGTCTGGGAAACAAAGGGACTTGGGAGCCCACAACCTGCAACTTCCTCTGACGTGTCACCAACACGCCCCATATCTGGGCCCATCACCAGCAGAGCACCTCTGGCTGACCAGTCATTGGTAGACCTTTCCAGCACCTCAGCAAGGAAAGCTCCAGTGGTGAGCCTCCCTGCCCACCCACACAGTGGGATGTTGGCAACTTCCATTGGCCATTCATCTGCCCTTCCCAGAAGATTAGGATTGCTTGCTAAGAAAAGTGGTATTTTTTCCTTTTTATTATAAGGCGCTGGGGGTTAAACCACAGAGCCTAGGACTTGCTGATCAGAAGGTTGGCGGTTCGAATTCCCGTGACGGGGTGAGCTCCCGTTGCTCAGTCCCTGCTCCTGCCAACCTAGCAGTTCGAAAGCACGTCAAAGTGCAAGTAGATAAATAGGTACCGCTCCGGTGGGAAGGTAAACAGCGTTTCCGTGCACTGCTCTGGTTCGCCAGAAGTGGCTTCGTCATGCTGGCCACATGAGCCGGAAGCTGTATGCCGACTCCCTTGGCCAATAAAGCAAGATGAGCACCGCAACCCCAGAGTCGGCCACGACTGGACCTAGTGGTCAGGGGTCCCTTTATACCTTTAAGTTGAAATTCTAAAGGTTCTTAAAATATGGCACGAGTTCTCCCTGTTACACAGTTAAATGAGAAGTAAATTGAGCTGATTTGGGTGTGAATTTGATATACTTTATCTATTTCCCAAAGCAAAGCTAATGTGCTGGCTGTAGCCAGCAAATAAAACTAATGTTTTAAGTTAACTAATCACACAGTGAAACTTGAACTGCAGAGCTAACTGCCTTTGACCTTTCTTCACATTTTTTTACTTGATTGTTTATAGATTTAAAGTCTCCAGTGCTTTTGCATAAGGTTGCTATTTTGGATCGTAGAGCAGATTGAGAATTATAAACTTTTTAGAGATCTTTTGTTGGAATGGGGGCATGATGGAATGTTGCAATAAAGGAAGCTGCTCATTTTTGTTTCAGTACAGTGTATTTAAAATTATGCTGAGTAAGAGGAGAATGTAAAATGCAACATGTATCCATGAAGGTAGTGGTTTTTAAAAAATAGATTACAGCATTCTTGATCCTAACAAGCTACATGACTAGTAACTTTGCAGTAAATATTTATATAAAATATGGTGTTTTCTTATGAAGCAATTTTAACAAGCTACCCTAACTGCTTTTCTGGTAGAAGTATGCATCTAATTCCAGTCACATCTGGCCATAAGTTTCATGTGGTGACAATATTTGTTTATTCATTCATATAAAATCTTCTGTCCTACCCTTTTGGTGCCTTTGTGCCACTCAAGGTGAGCTGCAATAATATAAAATCACAGTGCAATAAAAATATATTAAACTATAAAGAATCAAGCAATAAAAATACATAAAATATACACCAGGTAAAACACACATCAAAGTCAAGTTAAAAGCAGCAGCCGCAGGTAAAAATGACCTTAACTGGTTAAAGCTGGCCAAAATAAAATAATAAATTAATGCACCATTAGCAAACTATTCCCATTCCCCCCAAAACATAAAAAACACTCCTGTTGCAATATGTCAGTGTACTTAAGAATTCCACTGGGCAAGGATGTAGGAAGAAGGAAGTTGGACTTGGCTGTCCTGGCACAAAATGATTGTTTTGTTGATGTGTGTCTATGAGTGTTTGTGGCTGAAGTGAGCCAAAACACGAGGGCGGCTTACATTTTCCATTGTTTATTTAGATTAATAGATTGGCTGGCTGGTATTTCTTGAGCCTGGCAATTCCCAGTTGTTCTTTCTCCTCCAGACATGTCATGTAGAGGAACAGCAACTTGTCATGCTGATAGAATTCTGATGAAAAGAAATACAGATGAGAAGGAAAAGGAGGTTGAAGTTCTGGAAGCCAAACCTGCATTTTGGATTTGTGCAGTTATTGTTGAGCACAGATGCCTGCTGTGTAGGCGCTACTTGTAACTGGTACTTTATTTTATTTTGTAAAAGATGGTTGTACTAGTTATTTTAGGCCTTGGCTGCAAGCTCAGTAGCAGTTTGTGGCTGCAAATAATATACAGGCACTTGAAAAACAGGCTCTACAAAGCAGAAGTACATCAGTGAGAAACTGGGACTGTGCCCAAAGAATATTGTTGGCCTCGCTGTAATAGCTAGAAAGGGTAGAGTTTTAACATTGCCACAGATAATTTAAGCTCTGCATTTAAGAGATTTTTCTACAGTCTTCATGCTCTGCTAGTTTTCCTTTAGCCTTGTAAACTGGGATTATTTAGCAGCATCACCTTTAACCCTCAGTCAGACTTCCAGGTATGAATACAACTTGAGAAGATTCCGTAAAGTTCTTCAAACATTTCTACTGAGATGAGGAACTTGGGCAGGAAGCTGTGTTAACAAAATGCCTATCTTGTATTAAGGATTGATTGATTGATTGATTGATTGATTGATTGCTGAAGGTGGTAAACATGGTTCTTCTCTCCATTTCATCCTCACAACAACCCTGTGAGCTAGGTTGGGCTAAGAGATGGTGACTGGCACAAGGTCACCCAGTGAGTTTCATGGCTGAGTGGGGATTCGAACCCTGGTCTCTCAGGTCATAGTCCAGCACTCTAACTGTTACATAATAATTCTTATATTGTATATCGCATGAGCACCTTTTCTACTTCTGTTCTTCAGATAGTACTAATCAAGGATCAAAACGTACACTGTGCCTTAAAATTGCAAACTAGTTCTGCTTTGAACTCTGCACAGAAAAGACAATGGCCTAACCTTTTTAAAGTCAAATATCACATTCACAGCTTTCCCCTGTAATTTTTCATTTTTAATGAGAAATATGTTTCCTAAATGTTACAATGTTGATTCTTGTTACCTGATGTATTGCTCATTTTCCATATTAAGACTAAAATGGCCTTGAGTATTTCATTGCATTAGTAAAGGCCCTCTGGGGAACTAATGAACTATTACTTGATTTATTTTAGTCCAATTGTTCCCAGACTTTCACTTCAGTCGGTTATGGTCCTATGCATTTAAATAATTAGCTTCTGGCCCATATGCATTCTCCTTATTTTTTTGCCTATAATTCCTTTTGTTGCATACCCAGTTATGCTGTTACTCAACTATTTGCAACTCAGAGTTGTCTTTAAATTATTTGTTATTACTCTGAAATACTAATCAGAATGTATTAGTGCATCACACTCACATATTTGTTGCGTAATTAGCAGAAGTTATCTTCATAGAGAATATTTACATGGTAACAAAGTTAGGTTCATTAAATGAAAAACTAGAAACAGGAAAGCAAAGTGAAAATCAGCCAGCTGTTAAATTGTATACATATACAATTTCATGATGCTTCCAGTTTTACAATAACATTGATAGGATATTAGTATTGCTGAGGAAGAGCGGCTTTTTAGTATTAAACTCTGTACTATAATGTGTGGTTTATATTTGAAGGACAGAATTGTTATTTAGTGGAGTTTTCAAATATGGCCTCCAGAGCAAAATGTTGACAGAACATATTTAAAGTATAAGAGGTGTTTTATTTTTGTTTTTTAAAAAGTATGGTGCTATTGTGAATAAAATGCATGCATTTTCTTAATAAAAAATCAAAAACTGATTTTTAGCTTCTAATTATTAATGGGGAAATAGGCTGAAACACCTTGGGTTGCCCCTGCAAGCAGGAAATCTCTAACCATCGTCTCCATTTAGTCTGAGCAGGAAAAGTAGCAGATTTAGAACAAGCTGGGATCCAAAATCATGGTTTGAAGATTCTAGTGTCTTCCAAAGCTGGTAACCATAGTTCTAGAGGCTTCCTGGTTTGATTTCTCTTGCTGCAAAGGCGTGTCATGCATGGATTAAGTCCCATTAATATCTTAGTTTATAGAGCTGAGATAAGATTGTCAGAACATTGCTACTGTAAACTTGGGCATTTGGAACATGGTTTTTTTGTCTGAGTTTCTTCTGGCCTTGTGGTCAGTCTAATGAAGGCCACTTTATTCGGCAAGTCTGCATGTTACTCCACTCAAATTATGAATTAGTGAATTTTTGGAATTTTGAAACTCCTGAAAGATTATTCTTCTGACCTGTATCAATATAGCCCCCCTAATCAGCTGTCAATACAGTTATCATATTCAAGCTATGCATGCTTGTATAATATAATAATTTCTTTTCTTACATCAGTGTAACATACTTTTACAGAGAGTATGTTACAGCCTTTTCTGAGTATTTAGGAATATAAGTCATTTGAGAAATACGGATGTGCGGTCTTTTCTAATCCTGTGTCTTCATACAGAATGAGCCATTTGAAACATTTAAGTAATCAGAATTTTAAAACTGCAGTTGTGTACATCATGAGGGTGAAAGGGGATACCACTTGACTTTTGAATCACTAGGAAATCTGGATATTAGAGATGAAATATTTTACTGAGTGTTGTGCCCTTTCCTGTAACATGCATCGATTGCAGCATGAATATTTGAAAATTAGTACACAAAGGTGGATGGCAAGCATTCGTAATTGATTAATTCTGAATAATGAGTATCCCTTGCATTCTGTGCTTACATTCATTAGCACAGATTAGAATCACTACTCAACATGTAAAGTTATGTTGAAGGTGTGGAGAATAGCACACATGCTTTTAACTGCATTATTTATGTTCACAAAGGACTGTTTAAAGTGATTAGGAAGAATTTAATTGGCATTAAATTATCTTGGGTATGCATTGTATGTAGAATTTATTGCATGGCAGAAGTACACAAAGCAAAACATAAACAGCACAGCTGCTTCACCTATAACTTTATCAGTTTTGTGTTGTGTTAACGATAGCCATGGCTATTAGGTGATGTGCCTTGACTTCTGACAACTGGCTCATGGTTGTCTTCTTACTGTAAAGAATTGACATGGGCAGGGTGCTGTTTTGGTGACTTTTTTTAATCTGGCAAAAAGAGCAAGATCTGAAATTCACCTTACTGGATTGTCATGAAACTATCCCTATAGATCTTCAGGCCAAAACAGAAGAAGTAATAATATGCAAATATTATATGCTCACCTGGCTATCTTTCCCATTACCTTTTTACTTTATGTTCGCTTCATAAAAGTTATAATGATCGCTAATACAAGCAGCACTGACTTTTGGAAGAGCATGTGGCTTCCTGTAGTGTAACCATGGAAACAGACAAGGAATCCTTAAACAAAGTGATCACACATGCTGTGCTAATTAATCCTGTCCTACAGCTTTTCCTCAGCTGGAGGAAGCAGTTAGATAAATTTTGCATGAGTTTGCATGTTTGGATGTACAAACAATATGAAATATGTTGCCATGTCTAGGTTATCATTCACAAGATGGGGAAAGCCAACAATGCTGTAATTTGTCATTCATTTGTAACTTGTGCTGTGCCCCAGAAGATGTGGGGTTTTAAAAAGATTTCTGAGAGGAATAGTGTATCTAAAAGGCTGAACTGCCAGTGTTTGATGTTCTGCATAACTGCTGAAGGATGCACAATTATTTTAAACATGTAGGCCCAACCTTATTATTATTAAACATGTTGCAATGAAATAGAAGAAAAGCTTACAGTATTAAAATATAGAATCAATAAAGTAAAGTTAATTGATAGCATGAAACTGATAAAAAAAGAAAAAGAAACAAAGCATAATCAGTTCTTTAGAATTCAGAACATCCCAAAGTCACATTGTATCTTTTGAAGAATTTTTTGACATTTGGGGAATCACATTTGCTGCAAAAGTATTTTGTCTTTGTCCTGTTTGTTTTGACCTCAGGAAGGGTGTCAGCTTAGACATTAAGGTGTATCCCCACATTCTATCTATCCATTGATTAATGCTAGCTGTTTCCTGAGACCTTTAGTTATTTGCATGCAATATTCTGGTGGCAGCTGCTAGATAGGAAAATAATTCTATGCAGTTTTTTATTAATTCATCCATATAATTTAATAGGCTCAGCCTTTATAACTGCCGAGAAGTTACGCCTTTCTAGAATATTTCATGCTCAGTTCATCCTACCTGGTCATCTGCATGCTCTGGTATTTTTCTTTTTTCTTTTTGCTATTTTCAAAACATGTTACCAAACATAGCATAAATATAAACTGCAGGAGTAAAAACCCATCTTCAAATTTACAGCAGATAAACTAGCTTTCGTTTTTTTCTAAACAGAATTCATATTCATCAACTGGTTCCATAAGCCTGTGCCTCCTCTCTTACTCTGAGAAAATAACTTTTGAATTTACATTATGAACCACACAACACACTAAGGAGAGCATGGCAGCAAAAAGGACTGGTGAGGTGCAAAGCTACTGAGATTTCGCCACTGGGATTCTGCATGCACACGCTTTTTGGTTTAGCATGTCATGTGAACAGGCCATTCTCTCTCCATCCCTTAAACTGTGGTGGCTTTTAATTTTTGTCACAATTTTTAACCATATTCTATCAAATTCTAAATCTGTACCAATGCCTTCTTGTAATATAAAAGAGCAGTCACAGAATCCAATCAAATATTGATTCCTGTAATAATTTGTATAATCTTAATCACTCTTTGCCAACTATTAAAGATCCTTTAACTTAAGATGCCAGGGGTTGAACCTGGAACCCCTTGCATGCAGGTATTTTAATTATCACAATGCTTTTGAAATTATAGTGGCTGTGCTGCTGTTAAAATACATCTGAGCCTATTAAATACCTTTTGAAGAGAATCACAATGACCTGGGTTGCACATCATGCTAAACCAAACCACGCTCCTGTGCCACACTGAGCTAAGCCATAATTTTACATAACATGCTGTCCAAACCCAGGCTTGTGGTTTAGCTTTCTCCAGACTAACCACAAACTGTAACCAAAGTTTGTTCTGTGGCTGCAGCTTGTGGTTTGTCCAGAAGAGCTAAACCACAACCCTGGGTTCAGATTGCACACTAAGCCAAACTATGACTTATCTCAGTGTGACATTGCAGCAAAACAACCAAGGAAGAATTAAGCACTGGGATCTCTTCTGTGCTATGTCATGATTTGGCTTAGTGTGAAACAGGTCTATGTGAGCTGGGGCGGGGGGCGGATTACTTCAGTTTACTTCCGAGCTGATAGTTACTCAGCCACCTCTGTTTACTATTAGAATAAATGATTTTAGAAGGAATGATGTTGCTCTTCTCAGATATGCCTAGAGTGGAATTTTAGCTTCACAAGTCCTATGAGGTAGATTTTGCTGCAGTATAGTGACTTGCTGTTCTGTTTGTTTCACAGTTGAAAAGGAATTTGAATTATTTCATCCAAGACCAGCAGTCTTACTCTTAGCACAGAGCAGTATGTTAAATGTTCAAGGTTAAGGGTAGATGGCATATATTTTTTCTAGCAGTATGCAGATATACAGCATGTGCCTGAAGCTTTACATGTTACTCAGTGTATAAGCTATTTAGCTCTCTGTTTAATCCACTAGTTGTCTTGAGTTACACAGGTTATGTTCCCTGCTCTAAATGCTAACATTTAAGGATTCATCTCTGAGTTTTTTATTAAATAGTTTTAAAAAACTGTGCCTAATACTTTCTCTTTTTAAACATGAAAAACTAGATCCTAAAAAACAACAACATGACAGCCCTATAATGACTGAAACAATAATGCAGTCACTTCATATTTCATGATCTGTAGCTTTGTTTTGTGATGTGTTGAATGATAGAAATGGATATGTTTTTTCTCTGATTAACTTAACACATGGCCAGAAGAAACACAATCTACTTTTTCAAGTAGACTCATATTACACATACCTTTTAAAGATCTAACGTGACCTTTATTTCTTTATATGCTGATTTTCTTTGTTGTGCTTGTATTTGCTCTTTAGGACTTGCAAGAGCCAAATCTGTCCCTAGTCATACGTACTCTAATGAAGTGGTTACCCTGTGGTACAGACCTCCAGATGTCCTCTTAGGCTCAACAGAATATTCCACCTGCCTTGATATGTGGTAAGAATACAGCGCGTTTACAGGATCCATATGTTCTAACTTGCTGTGACTTCGATTTGTTAGACACACAGTGGGCTTGATAAGCAAAGATTGCAATCTTGTTCATCCTGACCAAGGGATAAGTCCCATTGAACTCAGTGGAACTTATTTTGGAGTACATGTGCATAGGAGTTCTCTGCAAGATAAAGCAGTACATTGTTTGTAGACTAAAGTTTCCAGATACTGTTTCTGTAAGAAACCTCTATGCTCTCTCACCAATGGTTAATTATCGTATCTTAGTCTCATACTTCAACCAAAAAAGACTCTAAGATGGACTTACAGTTAAAAACAATAAACAAATTAGATAATCCCTGCCCTCAGGTTTACAATCTAAAAGATGTAGCACAAAAGGAAAAAAAGACTGGGTAAACTCAGGTACTGGTTCTTAGAGTTAGAAACTTCTATACTACTGTCTTGGATGGGAGCAATTTGGGTAGCTTGACTGAGTAACTCCTGCTAGGTGGCAGATGAAGAAGTAGCCAAATACAGCTGCTGTCTTACAGATGAGATAAGCCTGCTCATCTTCGTTTCCTCCACTCCTGCCCAATGGAATGGCTGCTGTCAGGTCAGGTTGCAGTTGAGAAGGAGCCAAAGTTAGCTGATATCATAGCAGAATGAATGGAATAGCCATGCTTCCCTTCTCTTTTATTGGTGTATATGTTTATAAGTAGTCACAGATTTCAGACAAGTAATGTGACTGCTTTTAGTCTTCCTTTACATCTTTTAAAAAAACTGATTTTCTGGATAATTTTGCAGCACAACAAATACTTGAAGGGAATTAGACAGAATACATGTAATCGAAGATCCAGTAACATTGGCAGGGCCAGCCCAATATATTTTTCTGCCTGAGGAAAAAGACAAAATGGTGCCTGCCTCATCCCACATATAGAAGCTGACCAGACTGGCAGATTAATCTTATTTCAGCATTGAAGGCAGTAGTCTAGCTCTGTCCTCCAGCGCTTTGCTGCCACTCCTTGTCCCACACCACTGCCACCTGAGACAAGTTTCTCACTCTGCCTAATGACAGGGCCTAAACATTGGTACACAGTTGTGTAAAAACAATGAGCATTAAGAGAAAACAGTGTTACCTGGGACATTGAGCATATCATCAAGCAAAAACAATGCCCATTTCTAATATTTCAACTGTACAGGAATTTTTTTTTAGTAAGTATGTAGTATGGGAATTAGTTGCACTTTGCCTCCACCGGCAGCTTCTCTGTTGGAAGGAAGGAGGATTTTGGTTACACTGCCTAGCACTGGAGTGCTATCTTCTGTTCCTTCCTGATGACAGATGCTGCATCAGCTCTGTTTTCATGTGTGACTAGAGGGAAAAGGCAAAGGTCATGCTTATCTACCCTGTGGCCAGGATCCTCCAGTGGCTTGGTTGTAGAGTAGCAGTGCCTCTCACTTTTTTCTGTAATTCAACAAAGCAAGGCATAATACCCTTTCCACCACTGGCTGAATGAAGCAGTGGCCCTTACCTGTTGAAAGAAAGGCTGAAGTATAAAGGGCAGACTTATTGCAACAGCAGTAGATTCCCCCCCCCCCCCCGCCGATGTATAATGTAAGAGTAGAATTTAATAGCAAAAGGGCATGAATGAGGGCTACTGAAGCCTGGTGTGCTACTGAAGCCTACTATAAGTTACCACCTGTGTCCAGGCACTCTTATCAGAGCTGAGCATGCTTCTGGTATTCGAAGCTCATCTGAAAATAAAGGTGACTGGAAAGATAGAGTTCTGTACTCCAAAATGGCACATCTTGGTGTTAAAACTGCCCCCCCCCCGCACTTTCTACATAGATAGAATTATGGATAGCATTTGCTGCCATCACATCTAGTTTGTCTCTAATTTTTTTGCTGCTGGGAGTAGGGGCTGTGTGTGATCCCTGGGTTCCTTAGGAGGAAGGTTAAGGATATAAATCTAATAAATAATAATTTTGAAAATTCATATTAATGGATGTGTAAATTCTGATTTTATACTCAGGAAGAAGATGCTCTTTTGGGGTGGTGTGGAAGATATTAAGGATTTAATTTGACTGTGTAGCATTATTCAGATAAAAATGATCATCAAATTAAAATTTTATTATATAAATGCAAAGGTCATGGTTCTGACAGGAATGCAGCAGTAATTTTGAAACATTAATAGAGATGCTCTAATTTAGTACATAATTGATGTCTTTCTAATACCAAATGAAGACTTCCCCTTCAACCGCTATGTATTACTATTGCCAAGGTGAAAACTGGTCCTAGCAGGGGAACACAAAAATAATGTATTTAATAACGGTCATGAAATATTGATGTTCCCTGATGTAGGACCTTTAACACAAGTCAAAAAGATATATAAAGGGTGCTTTTCAATAAGAATGCTTTGTTCCAGATAAAAAATGAGGCAGTACTGATTGCATCTATCAAATATATGAATCCAATAAAATGACAAATAATTCATCTTCTGGAAAATACTGAGCAAATCACAAGCTGAGGTTGCAGTGAAGAGCAGACAGATCAAATAGCTGACAGATGAAAAGTCTTCCTTTTCTGAGTGTCTTTGTTGATATGCAGAGTAAAAGTATTATGCTGTGTTCATCTAATGTTAGCACCAAGATCTGAAACACTTCATGGACGTGTTCATTGATTTCAACAGAATTTATTATATTGGATTCTGGAGATTATACTAATGCTACAAGTACTTCATATTTGTTGTCATAAATATATATTGTTCCACATATAGATTGCCAAGTACAGTGGTGCCTCACAAGACGAAATTAATTTGTTCCGCGAGTTTTTTCGTCTTGCGATTTTTTCGTCTTGCAAAGCACGGACTTTGGAAAAGCTTCAAAAATCACCAAAGTCTTCAAAAACCTCAAAAAAGGCTACCACACCGCGTGCTATGAGTTGCTCCTCGAAATGAATGCACAGTTTTAAGAGAAAGGAAACAAACTTCCAAGACAAAGGAAACAAACTTGCAAGACGTTTTCATCTTGCAAAGCAAGCCCATAGGGAAATCCGTCTTGCGAAGCAATTCAAAAAACGAAAAACTCTTTCGTTTTGCGGGTTTTTCGTCTTTTGAGGCATTCGTCTTGCGAGGTACCACTGTATACATTGTGTATTGGATGAGTTTCACTTTATGCTTGGAGAATAACTGATATACCTCTGTTGGGAAATTTCTTATTGTGTCAGACTGGCTAGTGGACCTAGGCCCAGGTCATACTTTTCCTGTAGCATGTGACTACCCCCTCTAATTAGAGTTTTTTACTTTGAAAGCTTCAAGATATAGGGCACTGTACGGCTGTAAGATGTTATTTGTGAGGCACCTTCCATTGTGCCAGTGGTCCTAAGTTTTGCAAGACATTAAGTTCATTTCAGCTTTGTGATTATCTGTGTTGTTTGTTACAAAAAAGCCATACAGCCTTACACACTTTATAACTACTGTCTGGTGAACACCACACCTAGGTTGGCTCCTAGCAGAGCTTCAAATTGTGCTTCTCAAATGGCATCATTGTGCAACATGGAAAATTCATTTGGGGAATTGGGTGACTGCTATTCCAAACAAAAGGTCAAAAGTCCCAAGGCCAAGCCCCAAGGTTTTATAAGTAAGTTCCTGAATGATTTTAGTTTCTGATTGCTGTTAAACATTTACTATACCATCTTTATAAGTGCCTGTTTGACTAATAACTTTTAACTAATGGTTACCTAATCATCTAAATTTTCCATCTGAACTATCTGTCTGTGAAGAATGACGCCAGCTTTGGCTAATGCCATAGGAGAGTAATTCCCAACTGGTGGTCTGCAGATCCCAGGGGTTCCATGTAACTCAACCAGGGGGTTCACAGCACCATTCACACAAAAAAACTACCATAGAGATATCAAAAGTAGGGGGTCTATGGCTTGGCCTTTGGAAAACAGAGGGGCCACAGTACTTTGCTAATTGGGAACAACTGCTGGGCACTTGTACAAACAAAGTATCAGATTAAAGCAAATTTTGCTCCTCACCAATAAGATAGACAATAAAAGACAAAAGCCCCGAGGGAAAGGTATGCTAATGCCTTTGAAACC
This sequence comes from Podarcis cretensis, assembly GCF_951804945.1. Classification (NCBI taxonomy): domain Eukaryota; kingdom Metazoa; phylum Chordata; class Lepidosauria; order Squamata; family Lacertidae; genus Podarcis; species Podarcis cretensis. Next base: position 27,204,569 of record NC_137181.1, read on the forward strand.
GCTATAGCTTTGTGTAAGAGCTTTTGGTTGTACAGTGGTACCTTGGGTTACATATGCTTCAGGTTACATACGCTTCAGGTTACAGACTCTGCTAACCCAGAAATAGTACCTCGGGTTAAGAACTTTGCTTCAGGATGAGAACAGAAATCGTGCTGCGGCGGCGCGGCAGCAGCGGGAGGCCCCATTAGCTAAAGTGGTGCTTCAGGTTAAGAACTGTCTCAGGTTAAGAACGGACCTCCGGAACGAATTAAGTTCTTAACCTGAGGTACCACTATACCCATTTCTGATCATTCTCAGATTAGACGAACTGAAATTAATGGACATGATTAATTTAGGTCCCTTAATTTCAGCGGATCTACTCTGCATAGAACTTAGTTAGATACAACCCTTTGGTTTGAAATTGATTGGAATTCTTACTTTATTTAAAATATTTATAACCCATTCTTCATCAGAATGTGGTATTGGAAAATCAAAAGATTTTAAAATAATTTCCAATCCAACCTGTAACACAGTAAAAGAGCAAATAAAACAACCGTAGAGTCAAAAGCAGGAGGAGCATCAAGCTTATGACAGCTGATTCAAGTCCCCATAAAGGCCTGTTGAAATAGCCCTTTAACAGACGCTGAAACTCATTAAGAGTTTGTGCCAATCATATATAGAGTGGCAGGATATTCTGCATGTGGTGCCATCACAGAATAGACCCTTTAGCTTATTGCTGCATCATAAATGTCCTTAGGCTGCAGAACAACCAAGTGGGTTTCAGCTGCTGATCTTGAAACTTGGCCAAATGTATACAGAAGAAAAGAAGCTCCTCCATGGATCTAGCTTTGTAAGTCTTTACTAACACCCTGAATTTGGCTTGGGAGCAGATTGGTAGCCAGTTCTATCAGATTCAGAGTGACATGATTCCAAAGAGCCAACCTAGTCAGCAGTCAAAGCTGCTGCATTTAGCACTGACTGAAGCTTTTGAAACAGCATCAATGACATCCCTACATAGAATACATTACAAAACTCCAGTAAGAATATTAAAATTTGACCGGGGTTGTGTTGGTGTTGTATGTACAGTGGTACCTCTGGTTAAGTACTTAATTCGTTCCAGAGATCCGTTCTTAACCTGAAACTGTTCTTAACCTGCCGGAGCACGATTTCTGTTCTCATCCTGAAGCAAAGTTCTTAACCTGAAGCACTATTTCTGGGTTAGCGGAGTCTGTAACCTGAAGCGTATGTAACTTGGAGCGTATGTAACCCGAGGTACCACTGTATGTCCATTTATAAGGGAGGGAAATGGTGAAGGGATCAAATTTACATTGTACATTTTCATATTGCAAACATGCAAATGATAGTGTGGGGGAGGAAGTGACAGTACAATGCCTATAGAAAGACAGGGCTATTTTCTGTTGGTGGGAAGAAGTTTAGCTAGTAAGGGAATAAACCAAACTGCAGAAAATTGCACAACATTGCTACCTAGTTCTTGGGTGGCTGGGGTTATGTGAATGGTAATGTGAGTTGCTTGTATAATATGATCACTTGTATGGAAGTTTTGATAGGGAAAGAAATCATGTCTCCCCCTCACATATTTATGCAGATCTCGGCTGGTTTTTGCATAAAAAGAAAAAAAAAAGTTGTCAGCTATTAGATTACAGTGACACTGTTGGATTACAGTGAAATGCTTCTAGTTATATGTCTTGATGAGTTGAAAAGGAGGCATAGGGACAAGTATTGAAAAGTAATACAAATATTAACTACTGGGCAGTTTCTGGGAAGCAGGTGGCAGTGGCTGTAAGCTATTTATGCACTTCATTTGTCATTGGAGGGCATTGGGAGAGTAACCAAAAACTAATGATTCATGTACAGTATTAACATTCTCCACTTTTCTCTGCAAATAGCCACTGGCAATTTTGATAATATTAATGAAGACATACATGCATTAGTGGTTGTGGCTAGCAGTAAGAATCAATAGGGAATGTTCTGCAATTTACTACTGTCAGTATGTAGAGTGGTAATATGCTGGATGAATTGTGTGACATAAGACAGCATCAAGCATTGCTGTAGGCACAGTATTCCCCCCCCCCTTTGTTCAGGCAATTAGTATATTTTATTTAGCATAATCTCAGGTGTAGCATTTGAAAACTTGGATGTTTTATGTCAACAAATCCTGATGTTTTAATACTTTGAGGCTAAAAGGCATTGGTGGGAACTAATACTTGATCTCAACCCCCCCCCTTTTTTTTTTACCTCTACTAGCACTTTCCTTCCTACAATCCTGAGCACATGCCATGTTTCCAAGCTGGCATTTGTGACAAGGGTTGCTTTGTCTGGTTTCTGTCTTGCCTTCTCTGCCCGTGGTAAGAAGACAGAAAGTGATATAGGAAAGACATGTTTTGTTGCAGCTGGGGCAGATGCACCATGGTGTTTCTCTTCTCTGCGCTCCTCCCAAAAGTCATTCTTCCTTTGGTCATTACTTTGGATATGGGACTACGCATAAAGATGCACTTATATACACAGCTGCATTCAATTCAATTCCCTCTCATGTTTGTTGGCTCTTGAAAGTGCTGGCACCGCATATCCCCAAAATTAGTTTAACACAGAAATATGTGTTAGTAATAATGGATATTTGCAAAACTTGCAAAAAAAATATTAAGTATTTCTGGTAAACAGTCAGTTAAGGAATTTATACTTGGGAAATTACTTCTTAGTCCAAAAACTAATATTTGAGCTGAGGAGATTTCTCTTTACCTTCAGTACTCACCCTAAAGAATTGCTAATCCATAAGAGGTCAGGATTTTATGATAACTATCAAGCTATTCTTAATTAAACTTCTGGAAAGATGCTGACACTGAACTCTTATCAGCTGTAATCAGCTGAATTAACTTTCAGCAGAATGATCTTCTGAGATTAGGTTGAGGCATTTTATCTCAAGAAGCATCCTTTGTTCCCACATTTTGGATGGGCAATTAATCCTGTTTTATTGAAGAACATTTTCTTCAGTCTATGAAGAAACCAGTCTCTGGTTTTTCTTCAGATCATATAAATCTTTCGCCTTCTACTATGACCTGAGAATATATTAAGGTCCTTAAAAAAAAAAAAAGTATTTGGAATGTAAAATTGCTTAGAGTTGTATCTTTATCCTGAAGCAAACCTTTACAGAATTAAAGTTTTCCAAACAAGTGGCTCAATAGCTTTGAGTAGTGATTGTTGGGAGAGAACGCACTGTAGTCCATAGGATTTCCATCTAACTTAGCACAAGACATGTCTATCTCAGGGCGGAATTGAAGGACCTTACCTTGGACCTTAGAGACACACTGGGGATGCTGCTTGTGAGCTGCCTATCAACTTCCTTAACTGAGCTGCCTGAGGTTGTCTTCAGCATGGTGCTTGAGCTTCTCTGGATCTGTAGAACGGTTTTCTGGGAACCTCCTTGCAATGAAATTGTTTGGGAGAAAGTTAGATATATGATGGAGGAAGACTCACAACAAATTCGGTCAAATACGGGCTAGAGGCCACTTTCAGATCTACTCTCACCTGCACCTGCTTATTCAGTGCCTTGAATTTCTTTTCAGTTGTACAGCTTGACAGTGTAAACAGGATTCTTAAATCAGTGAAGTTGTCCATATATGTGCACTTTTGGTTGTAGCCAACTAAAGTCTACTCATTTTAGACCCATTGAAATTAATGAACTAAAGTTACTTATGTCCATTATTTCAGTGAGTGAACTCTGAATATGACTGGCATTGGATACAACTCAATTCATGTTGGCTTAGAAGGCAGTGGGAGGTGGAATGACTGATTTGATGGAAATTGTCAACTCTTTTTGTTGCAAGGGTTCTCGTCTATTCTGCCAAAAACAGTGGAGTTAAGTAACCCACATCTTTCCAAGCCCTATCTGACAGTTTAACGGCCAGGTTTAGTTTTTTTAACTTTCCATTGCCTACTGATCGCTCGACACTCTTCCCAACCCTGATTAACTTCAGGGGCCTTGGAAGGATGATTCAATCTCCATTTGTCACAGCCAGTGGTTAGGGATGGTGGAAGTTGTGGTCCAACAATGTCTGGAGAGACAGCTTAACAACTCCTGCTTTAAATCTTTTGTGCCAAAGTTTCCCAACACCCCCTGCTTTAAAAAAAACCCAACAACCACTGGAGGATTTTAGAGAGTAAAATTTCACAGAACCTAAAGTCTTTCCTCTTCTTGTTGCATCACATGACATCTTTTCTGAAACAATTTACATAAGTGTTGTTAGTAGAGAGTGCATCCTGTTGTCCAGTAGTTCCACAATCAAAATTCTCATTTAAACACCGTCCATTGTGTTGATGTCAGTTTCAGTTCCATCATTGCTGTGGTAAATGCAAGGCTTCTAGAAAATTAAGAGGAACAGTGGAACCACAGTATTAAGATAGTATGACCATATGTTCCCACCAGCACATGTAATAGGCTTAGTTATGCTTGCTGTCATGAGAGAGCAAGGCACACATTTTTGCATCATATGGTTGTCACTCCAGCTTCAGTTGTTTTGTTGTTTTGTTTTTAAGGCAAGGGTTCTATTACATTCTGCCAAGAAACAGTATTAAGATAGCTGATTGTGATGTTAGTTTGAGGTTAATTCAACAACAACAACAAAAACATTAGACACTAGCATGTTTTAAGAGCCTGAGGATACTGCTTTCCGGCAAGCCAGGAAGATGCAGGCAGCTATAGACAGATTTGGCACACCTTGTTTCAGGTTGCCCAGTTGTAGGGCCTTTTTGCGGGGAGATAAGTATCAAGACTTGGTTCTGGACCACTCTTTGTATGTAGGAGACATCAGTGCTATAACTGGCTCAATGGAGGTTGGCAGAAAAGGTGATCCTCAAGACCACATTAACACCATAATGAACAATCCTCCAAAATTAGAAGATTTCCCCCCTTCCCCTGTATTACAGTGTTGGGCTTTTAGATTTTTATTTACTGCTATTTTTTTGTAAAGCCCCCTTGTGAAACACCAGTGATCTACTTCCAGCCAATATAGACAACATCGAAGTAGATGAGACAATGACAAGGCAACTTTCTATGTAAAGTTATTTGCCCTGTTTTAGTAAACCTTATATTTGATCATTGATCATTTGAACACAGCCTGTAATGTCTGACCAGGCCTTAGGATAGGATTGGAGAACCTATGGCACTCAAGATGTTGTTGGATGTCAGCTCCAGTCAGTGTCACTAAAGGTCAAGGGTGATGGGAGTTGTAATCCAGCAACAACTGGAGAACAATAGGTTCTCTACCCCTACTTTAACAACTACTTACTTGTGGCTCATCATTCAAGAAATTTGCAGTCTGAATTTACATTTTCAAGAATTGCCATTTTACGAAGAGTCAGTTTACTAAATGATTCACACACAAAAAACCACCTTTACATTTCTCTATCAATGAAGTTTACCATTCGACATTCATAGATATTTAGAAGTTCCTAGGATCACTCTAATATTTAAAATGAATTAAATGGCCAGTGTTGGGATGCATGAACAGAATTTGAACTACCTGCTTTCAGGATACCTATGTCTGCAAGATGTCTCTCTCTCTCTCTCACACACACACACACATATATGAATACATTATTAAATCACAGTTTTAAATATTGTCTGTGTTTGACAAAGACACATTGGGTTTAATGAAGCATTTACCAAAGTAGGTGACGAATGGCAGCTTCATCAATTCAATTCCTTCCATATGCCCTAGCCAGTTACAGAGAATAATGTCAATCCCATTTTTTAAGCACAAGGAACGTAACTAGGGATTAGTTGTGTGCTCTTTGTCATACTTTAACAATATGCTTCTTTTCAATCTCAGATATCTTAAACAAATCTTTTTTAAGACTGCAGTTGATGAAACTAGATTGTGCACTAAAATTTAGCTATATATTCTAACTGGGTTAAAAAAACAAGTCACCTATATTACTAAATGAGTTTTAATTAAAGGGCTCTTTGCCAAATGTGACTTATAAATATTCAGTTAGGATCTCTTAATTAATGAAAGCAGATTGCATGTTTTAAAGAGATGGTGTTTCACTACTTTGGCACACTTAAAATGTGTTACTTTCCAAGTATATCATTGCCATTTGAAAATACTTTTGAGAATTATTTTCATTCTAGCAATTATGTCATGAACTATTTAAATGTTGTTGGAGTACTGATATGCATATTTACTTTTGGTTGTAATGATACATATTTAGCCCACATGGAGATGTAGAAAAACTTTTAGTTGAGGCATATGTTATCCAAATGTCGAACCCTATTGTGTAAGAACATCAATGCTTAGGTGAAATCAGGAATAGTACAATAAAACACAACACAATGCTGCTGTTATAGGTAAATAAAGTTGTGGTCAAGGATAAATATGATGGCATACACAGCAATAATAAACATGCTGCCTCTTTTGTTGCTTTTGCTTTCATTATTTGCAAAGAGGGCGTCAGAAACTATAATACTCGGTGGTAAATATCTTTACTGTTCAGTGGTAAAACAGAACATGCAGAGTGTTCTGTATAGTCAGAAGTAACCATCTGGTTTGTTCAGAACTAAAACTGTGGCTGGTATCTAAAGCAATGTTTTAGACATAGCCAGTGAAATTCTGACTTAGTGTAAAAAGCAAAAGAAAAACCACTTCATACACAAACAGCTTTGAAACAGTTTGCCATGTGACATGAAAGGCTATTTGAGAAGCACCAGCACAAACCCTTTGGGCACATGTAACCGGTTGAGCAGTTCTTTGAATCATGTCCTAGGCCCTATTAGGGATTTCCTGTTTATATGTTGTGCATGTACTGCAGGGTGACTGCATTTCATTTTATTTAAGATGTTACAAACCATGGGGTGTTTCTGCCATTGTGCAATCATACAAACCCCCAGAACAGCTTTTAAATTTTGCAATTCACACTCAAACAAACTGTTTTCAAAGAGACAGTTCTGAGTCAATGTCAGACATTCAATGTAATCTGTCTTGCATCTTTTTGCAGCAAGGAAAAAATCTCTTGAAAACCAATGTACAGGCTGTGTACCAGTTTCTAATATGATATTTCCCCCCCAAAAAATATTTTAAACTTTTTTCTTTCCAGGGGAGTTGGTTGTATCTTCGTCGAAATGATTCAAGGTGTTGCTGCTTTTCCAGGAATGAAAGACATTCAAGATCAACTTGAAAGAATATTTCTGGTAAATCTCCTTCCCACTTCCCCTGCATTTGATTATTGCATGCTGACAACTGCCTCCTCTACCCAAATATAAATAGCAGGAACCTTATATAAACCACACTGAAATGAATGGAGTTTCCATGATGGAAGTGGCTGGAGCATTATGTCAGAATCCCTTGAAATCCAGAGTTTGTTTAAATTAGTCAGCCACTTCAAACAAAAATACTGTCAATAATTATCTAGCTAGATATATTGTGTGCATCATTAGAATTATCCATTTGACAGTTACTAAAAACGGGACTACTCTGCTTAAAAAGGATTACTTCCTTCCCCCATTATTTAGTGAATTGTGTACATGAAGTTTGTTAATCATTTTTGAAATACCTGTAGGTGTTTGGGTGATATCCGAAGAGCCAAATGTTTGCCTCTTTCCTTACTTGTTTGTGTTTTCCTTGTCGGAGGCAGAAGTCATTTTGGGCAGAAATGGAGAGAGAGAGAGATTGGACAAATCAAAGAGAAGGAAAGATTGGATAAATTAGTTTCCCCTTTGTTTGGCTTTTGCTGATTTGCCACAGCACTTTGGGGCAGAAACCAGGGAGGGAAGGAGCATGGACAAATCACAGATTCTAAATGTTTCCATGGGAAATAATAGAAATCATCAGCTCATTGTGAGAATGCTTGCCTAACAATTCCTGGGTACGCATTGTGTGGAACCTGTGTGTACAAAGGTAGTTGTTTAAGATAACCAATACAAATTAATTACTTGACAGTGAGACCATACACAGCTGTAGAGGCTGAACCAATAGCTGCATTTCCCCTGAATTCTGAACATTACCAGCAATAATTATTTTTCCAAAAACTTGAGTTCAGACCATTATAATTTTGGTGACACTACTTGCCCCCTAGGGATAGCTCTGTATACTAAAACAGTGGTTCTCAAGCTTTTCTTTTTTTATCTACTGTGGTTCTCAATGAACTTTTTTTGATCAACACATCAGAGCATAACTCATATTTTAATAACATTTCTTAAGCATTTGCATGGTTGTCAAAACCAGTACTGTGTTATAAAAATCACAGGCTAAGAAACCCCCTTCAACTGGAAAACTAGTTGACTGTACCAGCGTCGTATTTTGAAACTCAGAATATGAGTTTCTGAGGGATCTAAGGGTTCTGAGCCAGACCCTTGTTAGAATGGTCAGTAATCAGACTTTGATCAAAATGGTCTCCATTTCCATTATCAGAAGAAGAAAAATCAAATACGGAGCCAAAGTAAAGATATTCTCAACTGTTCCATAGCCTTTCCATAGGCCACCTGCATAGAGTTCATGGACCAAATGTCTGTACAGTGGTACCTCGGGTTACATATGATTCAGGTTACAGACGCTTCAGGTTACAGACTCCGCTAACCCATAAATAGTACCTCGGGTTAAGAACTTTGCTTCAGGATAAGAACAGAAATCGTGCTCCGGTGGCGTGGTGGCAGTGGGAGGCCCCATTAGCTAAAGTGGTGCTTCAGGTTAAGAACAGTTTCAGGTTAAGACTGGACCTCCGGTATGAATTAAGTACTTAACCCGAGGTACCATTGTACTAGAAAAAATACCTAGTTACTCCAGTCTATGATTATGAATAAGACTTGCTCTTACACTGTTCATCTCTTCCACTGTTTTCATAAGAAGTGATGAGTACAGTGATTTGTACAATTAATAGCATCCTTATTTACATTTTCAGCTACCCTGGTTTATCTTATACTTTTTATTTCCCTTTCAGGTCTATATCAAACTAGATCACTCTTTCTCCCTTTTGAGTCTAGATCAAACTGAGAATGTTTCTGGTATATGGAGTATGCCAAAATAGCATCATATAATGTAATGTACATCACAGGTTTTGTTTTTTTGTTTAAATAATGAATTTCATTGGAGGTGAATTATCAAATAAACTGTCTATAATTACTTGGTTTAATCTTTTATGAGGCCATTTACATTTGTAAATCTGGAAAAACTCTTGTAGTCACTATGACATGTTGGAGTTCAAAACACTTTGTTCTGTGGGATTGATCCAGTTAACTGTTTAAGCATTATTGAGTCACCATAGTCCTGTTTAATTTAGTTTTGGCACACTTGTTTCAACATATTAACAGAGTTGGTTGAACATTGAAAGAAATGTGAACGACTCCAATGGCCAATTAATAAAAAGCGTACATTATAGTAATATTTGCAGTAATAGAGTTTCATCCATAGAAATAATACTTGCCCTAGACAAAATGCAGACATGAACATTGTAAAGACTTACTAACATACCGTAATTAATCAGATGGGCAGAAATGTCATGATTTTTGCTGCTGTTTTATATGCCCTATTCATTAGTTCTACAGATGTATACAAATAATGCAGATTAGTTATCATGGATCCTTATGAAGTCATTTTTATAATTGATAGATTCTTTGTGGTGTCTTAGTTGGGTGCATTTGTTTTTGTTAGTGTGCGTGTATTGCCAAATACCCAAGTGGGACCTTTGTAGGTGTGCATTCTCTGGAATGCTATGCTGTAATTGTCTAGTCTGCCTGCCCCAGAATCGCAACATACTAGAATATATTTCTTGGCCTTAAATTCATTTTTTCTTCCTTCATGAATGTAAAGAATATCAAAGAGCTTGATTTATTATCTCTTATGGAAACTAATGCTTATAGTGGCAGAAATGTTCATGCATTTTCTCTCGAATATTGAGCTTGACAATAAGCTATCATATTGTGCCTTGCAAAGAGGGTTGATGAGGCATAGACGGAATTGTCACTCAAAATACTGAGTCAACATACATAATATATGCTGCTAGTAGTTACATCTGTCTCTTTTGCCTTTTTAAGCTTTTCATATAAGCCAAGAATTAATCTGAAGAATGCAATTTCTTCGTGATCTTTACTGTCACTTGTATCTAGTTTATGGCCTCTGTTATGCCATTGGTAAATAGAAAACAGAGTGATGATTTGCTGTAATTATTGCAACAATACTCATATGTTCTGTGTATAAATTTTCTAAAACAACACCTTAAAAATCACAATAAAAATTACATTGACAATAAATAACTTTCAAATCTCATCCAGTTAGCACTAAAGTAACCCAGTACAGTAAATGTCTGAGGAAACAGGTTTTTAATTGACAGCAAAAGGCATAGAGTAAAGGGATTACGGTAAACTTACTGGGAGAACTTTCAAACATTGGAGAAAGCTTCTTCCAGAGGTAGAAGACATTAGTAATGGAAGCAGCATGGGGCACATTGCTATTTCTTATAAGGTTTGTTTATTTTCTTGTGGTCCTGTTCAGAACTATCTTTTGAGGAGAAAAAAACCTATTGGTCAGTTTCTTAAAGAACCTCTACAAGCACTAAATTACAGTTTTTCTTGGCATATTTTTCTCTCATTACTGCTATTCCCAACCATGTTCAAGACATTACTGCCTTTCTCGCTGGGTCTAAAGCAGTGTGAAATATTGCAGAAATTGGGGAACTACTTTTACCCAAAGAAACTGCTGTATATTTGAAGTAGTGTCATGTAAACGATTAATTGTCACAGGATTGAATTGAAGATACTCTGTGAATCCACATATGGCTGTCTGAACTTGGCTCGCTTCTTGAAGGTTGCAACTGCACATTTATTTTAAATAAATAATCTAAATTTCCATGCATGCCCGCTTTAAACTATCTTGCTTTGCTCTGTTCTCCTAATTGAAGAAAACTGTGGGAAGATTACTAACTGAGAGAGTTGCTGATAATCTGCAGTTTTGAAACTGAACGAATAGGTTCTTATTAGAACCATAGAATTGTAGAGTTGGAAAGGGCCCCAAGGGCATCTAGTCCAGCTGCCTACAATGCAGGAATTTCAGCTAAAGCATGCATGACAGATGACCATCCAACCTCTGCTTCAAAACCTCCTGTGGGAGTCCGTTCCACTGTCGAACAGCTCTTACTGTCCTGATGTTTAGTCAGAATCTACTTGATTCCATTGGTTCAATTCCCAGCCTCCAGAGCAGGAGAAAACAAGCTTTCTCCATCTTCCATGTGACAGCCCTTTAGAGATTTGAAGATGGCTATCACATCTTCTTTCACTCTCCTCTTTACCAGGCTAAACATACCCTACTCCTTCAACTGTTCCTCATAAGGCTTGGTTTCCAAACCCTTGATCATCTTGGTTGATGCAGCCTAGAATAGCATTAGCTTCTTTTGCTGCTACATCATGTATCTCCACGCAGAGGACCTACTGCTTGCTTGTTCTCCCTCTTGCCTTGAACATAGCTGAAGAAAACTTTTAAATTATTTTTGGCCTCTCTTGGTAGCCTGAACTCATTCTGACCTTTGACTCTCCTGATCTTCCTCCTGCAACTGTTGGCAAGTTGTGTATACCCTTCCTTCTTGATTTTCCCATTCTTCCATTTCTTAAACATGCCCTTCTTAAATCTCAGTTCATCTGTAAGTATATGCAGCCACACTGATTTCTTTAGATGCCTCCCCTTTTTCTTTGAATTTTCTACATTTGTGCTTTCAATATTTCACCTCATCCGTCTTGGAATCCTTTCTCTTTCAGTATTTATGACAATGCGATCTCACCCAGTATGTTGAAACCAACCATCCTTATGAAAAGCTCTTGCAATAATATGCCTTTTAAAATTTCGATAGTGCTGCACTATCCTGTGTGCCGTGCTCCCCTTCCCTCCCCCCATTATTTTTAGTGGTTTCCAATGTGGTGCTGTTTGATGGCATGCTACTTTAAGAATAATGTGCCTTTCTAATTTCAATTCTCTGCCTCCCTCTCCTGGTCAAAGTGAAATATTGCATGGTTGCTGTTATATACTGCAGAGTGTGTATGCGGGCGGGGGGGGGGATGCATAAAACATATTTGCAATTCTTCTGTACTTTCACTTTCATGTGAGGTAGCTTTGGCTAATGTAGAGCTACTGCTGAGCAGAAATTTGGAAATTGCATTCAAACTCTAGTCTTTGCACACTGATCACTAGCCATATCTTCCACAAACACTACTTTAATAATTATCAGACTCTTCAGGCTACTTTCTATTATTATACCCAGTCTGTCTTTAATGTGAAAGGTGATGATTAAGGAGTAACAGTCGTGGTGTTGCTGATACATTAATATGTTTTAAAATGCAAACGTTAATTAGGGCTTCTTTTTCAAATTAAGTAACAAAAAATCAGGGTAGCCATCTATTCTGTATACGAAACACAGTTCTCTGTCTGAAGGAGTTGTTTGTTTTAAGGGCTATCCTCTCCAAGTGCAGTTTAAAGATTAAAGAACTGTAAGACGGAAGAACAGGACCATTGAAGGGACCCAATCTTTGGCAAAAAAGAAAAGAAAAAAAAATGCAAACAGAAAATAAGGCGTAATAAAAAAAAAGAATTTGTGGAACGTATTGCTACAAACATACAGACACATTGTGGCTTAGATGCTGAAGTCTCCCATTGCAGTGTTCCCCATGGTTATTGGTGCTGATTTTGATTTCTTTAATAAGGTAGTTTTCAGTAGTGAATTAATTAACAGTAAGCTTCTTTGTATCAGGTAGTACATAAACAATGACTTGGTATTCTGGTTAATAATGACCTGATGAACATGGATGTCCATAAAATTTAAATGATTAGTTCTTGTTCTTTTGTAGTAAATCCTGAAATAGTAAATCTTTTAAAACCTTGAGCAAACCAATACATTATTCTTAAGTTAAATCAATCATAAAATATTTTACATGAAGTGGCCATCTGTATTTTAAACTAAATGTATTTGGCTCTGTTTACTTGTAGGTGCTTGGAACCCCAAATGAAGATTCATGGCCTGGAGTTCATTCTCTGCCCCATTTCAAGCCAGGTAGGTTTCAAGACCTTGCCATCAGATTTCATATTTAAATACCATTTCTATTGCGAAAAGATTCTGGCATTATAAACAAAGGTGCCCTTTCAGATTTCAGCTGATGAGTATGCTGCAACCTGCTTCTAGCTATATAGGAAGCTGGTCTTGGTTTGTCATTGATTAGCAATGATTCTCCTGGGTTTCATACAGGAATCTTTCCCAACCTGGAGATGCCAGGGATTGACCTTGGCACCTTCTGCATGCCCAGTAGTTGCTCTGTCACTGAGCTCTGACCCTTTCCAAGTTACTGCGCAGTCACTGTGCTTTGTCTTGGCCATTCTTTCCCCAAGCTTCAACCGGAGAAGTGAGGCTGTTTATATTACTCTATAGGCCTTGCTCAGGTTAGTGGTGCTACTCCCTACAGGATCTCAGGAAAGTCATCCTCACCCTGTTGGTTTATAAATCCTAGTGGCAAACATCAAAATTATATGCCCCTCTTGAGATACCTTACTTCTGCAGAAAGATACCCTGGCACCGTCAGGGTGACATAGCGCTAACTTAGCCATTGGCCAGTTGGCATCTCAACTGCATACTGAAAATTTATCTCAGTAAAATTGACTTGCATTTTTTAGTTTCACCTATTCTTTGTATAAATGACATAATGTAACGTAACGTCTGATGTCCAATCATTTACTCTCCAGAATTTCACTGGGTTTAGTTTAATGTCATCTTAGTCATTTGTTTTTATCTGAATGCTGATAACTTCCTGAAGAGGAGCCCCTCTTTTGCTGAAGACTGCCCAAACTCCCTTTATTACTAGGTACATGTGGTCATGGTTTCAACTAAGCACACAGAAAGTGGAAGTTGGTATAGAATCCCGCTTCCTAAGAATGTCAACCTTCTAAGTTAAAATGTTTGATAAGTTGTTATCCCTGCTCTTGTCCCTGAATGTCATCTTGGAAATGTGTTTGTTGTAAGCCATAATACATTTTCATTTCCCCTGTTTTTTAAAAAAATCCACTCTCTTACCTACTCTCTCCCAATTTTGCTATAAAATTGACAGTCTTCTACACTTTATAAATATAAATATAAATTTAAAGTATTTGGTCTTCCGACCCCCTGGAAATACAAACTAGCTAACATTTCAGAAAATATGATTTAAAAATAAATGTCTAAATTTAAGAATACAAGCTAGGTTACTTTGAAAGGCACTCATTTTAGTACATTGCTAAGGCTGCTACTGTTGTTTAATTCTGTAAAAATGTGGTGGTGTTTTTCCAGTGAAGAATTTGAGTTTAGACTTCCGGGTTAGCGCCAACATCTAATGGCGGATTCCCTCCGATCTCCGGAGGGAATCGGCTCAGTAGGGATCGGGTTCTGCCGCGCCGGCGACGCGGGGACCCTTAAAAACCACAGGCGCGGATGCCTGTGGACGTGGTGACTCGGCGGGCACCATTAGCGCCCCCCCGACCCGCAAAGGAGCCTTTTTAAAGGCTGCGGAACGGGGGACGGGGAGCGGCGCGGTGCTGAGAGTCTTCTGCTTCCCCTGCTGAGCGAAGCCGCATGCCATGGATGGAGAGCGCTGACTTTTTCCTTTAAATATTCGGATTAAAAGCAACAACCCGTGAGTAATATGGAAATTGGACTTAAAAGGGAAATTTTTTTTTAAAAAAATCGGTACGATCGGGGGAGGTGTAAAAGGAAGTCCGCCCCCCCCCCCCGCTTTGTAGATAAACTAAAGCAAGGACCAGCTAACTAAAGTTGGGAGAAACATCTTTGTCTTTTTTGGAAGAAAATTATTACATTCGCGATTGGACAGTACAATTGATTTTGCTGGAGGATAAGATTCGGTTTAAATTAAAGTGTAACCCCCCGGGACCCGGGAGTGATCTGTGAGAGAGCCTGCTGAAAAGATACGGACTTTGACAGCTGTCAAACTAGCTGTCAAAGCTGGGAAATAAAAGGAAACATTGTTTTTGGTGACTCTGCTGGCTAGATTTTCTCTAAATTGGACACAAATAGTCGGGAGCAAAGGAAAGCAAGTTACTTTGGTCTATTGGATTGAAATTGGAAAGATACTAAGTAAACAGAATCCCCCTAGAGGGATTCTTGAGATATTGCAAGAAATGGCTGTAAGTGGAAAAATATTTGCTGAGCTGAATAGGACTTTTTATCTCCTGGGAAAGCTCCAGGATCAGAGTGATATGTTGACAACAAGGGCAACAGCATTGAATGATACAGTAAACAATCTTATGGGAACAGGAAGAGACTCGACACAAGTCTTTGTTTCTGAACCAAGAGCCCTTGAAGTTGCAACAGAAGCTGCTGCAGCTGGGGAAATGAAGTTTGATAAACTCCGAGAGACACATGAGGACTTGCTGGAAATTGAAGGTGAAGCTACAATGTTGCAGAAGACAAAGCTGGACCAGAGGCCTGATAGTATAAATTTGATTAAGATGGAAATTGGAGCTTTTGGGACATATAGATTTAAAAGATTTAAGAAACAAAATTTGAGCTCCACTTTTAAATACAGAGGCCTGCTTGGAAGAAAAATGGACATTAACGGGACAGAGCTTCTTCGAGAGTTGGTGTCGAAAATAAAGGACTGTCAAAAAGACCGGCAGAGAGAAACTGAGAGAGGGTTAAAAGCCTCAGGGGTTTGGGATCCAGGCTGAGAAATGGACGCACTGATGGACGTTGGTTTGGGGATCAAAACCGGGAAAGGGAGGGTGGGATTTGGGTATCCAAAGGGTGTTAAAATATAATCTGTTTAGATCTTGTTTATATGCTTATTCTTTATGGAATGTGGAAAAATCGTGGAAGGGAAATTTGGGTCGACTTTAGGAAAAAGGTTTAAGATTAAGTTAAAATTGGGGGGTTTTTTTTTTCTCTCAAGTAAATAGATATAAGGTTCTAAAAATAAATGGAGGAATGAAAGAAAGAAGAAAAGGAAAATAATAGTCTGATTTAATAAAATTACTAAGTTAAAGTTAAGAAATAGGATAAGAACTTGTTGAGTAGATAATAATGAAATTATAATACAAAAAATAATGGGAAATAAGGGAATGGAATTGCTGATTAGATAAATGGAATTAGAATACAGAAGGGGGAGGTGTGAGGAGGTCGAGGAAATTAGGTTTAAGAAATAAGATTTGAAATTATACATGTTTATTGTATTGTATACAATTGTGTATGTTTGTATTGTTGTTTGTGTTTATATGCTTTAATTTGGAAACCTCAATAAATATCATAAAAAAAAAAAAGAATTTGAGTTTAGAATAGTTTACTTCAGAGGTAGTTGACTACGGCTCCCATAATTCCTTATCATTAACCATGCTGGTTGAGGCTGATGGAGTCCAGCAGCATCTGAAAAGCATCACAGTGGCTAGCATACTTGAAAAATTGGGGCTTTTTTGCCAGTAGGTGGCAGTCAAGAAACCTTTCTGAGCTGGTTAATTCTGTTTGATTTTATTTTAATTTGTGTATATGTGTTGTGTGCTTGTAATTTTTCTTAATAGAGCAGATTCAGGGAAATAAACTAAAAAGGGAATGTTATATAGGCTCTATTTTAAGATGGCCATTGTGTTAGATTTATGTTTCTCTGGTTAAATGCTATATGCTTTGCCAGTTGTGATTTAAAACACTAGCTTTAAAACACTGTACTTGGAAAGATACAGATGATTGTCAGTTGGAAAAAGCCAGCTAAATGTTATCACTCTTTTTCTGTGAGTAATAATTTTTTAGACCCTTGTTCTTTCAAACTTAATCTAATTCTATACAAATTTGTAATCCAAAATATTATCCTTTACTAGCAACTATTATTTGTAGGCTTCATGACTTCTCAGAAGTGCCAAGTGTTCTGAATTCCCTTTGGCAGAAACAAATTAGATGTGGATGCAATAGATCAATACAGAATACTAGAAGTGTGTGTGGAAAGAGAGAGTGGGAAAACCTCTTTCCCAGGTTTCCATGTGATTTGGTCAGATTTGTATTTTAAATACATGGATTTGCTTCCATTATATTTGGCTGCTAGATAAGCATCTTATTGATGCTCTTAGTTTAACACTTTGGTATTAATGTGGGAGGAAAGTTGTTTGGTTCTTTTTATAAGGTAAAAAAAATTGTTTCTGCGTTTGCTTTATAATGGAATCTAAGAACCTTAAGGCTGATTTAAATTGCATGGCTCCCACACAGAAGCTGCAAAAATCCTTTTCACACACACTGACAGGTGTGATGCAAAAGAACGCACAAATGTGCTGCTTCTTCACTTGTACAGTATTTCTCTCCACATGAAATACTGCATTCCTCTGATGATGATAGTGCCTGCATATAACTGGTAAAATGCATACTGACAAAAGCTATCAAATTGTGTGCTCACTGCACTGTAATCATGCATTTCTGCCTAGTGTGTCTATCAATGCAGAAGTTTGTCTATTTTTTTGTTCCAATTCTAATTGACTTACGAAAAAAGTATGCAGAAAACACTGATGAAGAGAAAGTTAGCATCTGCTAAAAGGCTTTGATGTCTAAGCTTAGCTAGGTTTTCAGCAGAAAACAAGAGATTTTGAGCAGAAGGAAGAAAGTCATTAACAGCTACTAAGTTTAAAATGGCTGGTGACAATTAAATATCTACAACTTTTTACATTTCATTGATTATTTAATTTCTATACAGCTTAATATATTAAAAATAACTCTTAAGCAATGTATAAAAACAAACTTGACAGTTCAAAATCCATGTCATCTTAAACTATTATTGGCACCCTAATTTAAGAAACTCCCCCTGCCTTTCCAAGGTGTGATTTGGTATAACATAATGTTGAGACAGTATTCCTTCCTGGGATGATTGCATAATAATCTATTCTGGGCAGAAACTGTGGCAGTACTGGCCCAAGATACAAACTGAACTGGTATCAAAGGATGTACATATTACCATATTTTTCCGTGTGTAAGACGAGCTTTTTTGACCCAAAAATGAGGTTCAAAATTTAGGCTTGTCTAGGTTGCCCCCTGTCACTGCTTCTATTCATAATGGTATTGGAAGTAATCGCAAATAAGATAAGGAAAACACCAGAGATACGAGTAATTAGAATTGGGGCGAAAGAATTCAAACTGAAAGCATACGCTGATGACTTGGTAATATCATTGGAGGACCCAAAACAAAGTATTGACAAAGTCCTGGTACTTCTAGAGGAATTTGGGAAAGTAGCGGGCTTTAAGTTAAATAAAACTAAAACTAAACTGATGGTTAAGAACATGGGGGAAGATTTAAGGAGGCAGTTAGAACTTCAATCTGGAATTAAAGAAGTAAAAAAGGTAAAATACTTAGGAGTGCGGCTAACGATGAAAAACATAAATTTAATGGCCAATAACTACATAAACACTTGGAAGGAAATCCAAAAGGAACTAGATATTTGGAATAGGATAAAACTCTCCTGGTCAGGTAGAATGGCAGCAATTAAGATGTGCATACTGCCGAAACTATTATTCTTATTCCAAAATGCCCTGGTGATTAGAGGAAGTGCAATATTCAAAAACTGGCAAAAAATTCTCTCTAAATTTATATGGCAAGGCAAAAGACTGAGAATTAGATTTAAATTGTTAACGGATAGAAAAGACAGGGGAGGATTCTCTGTCCCAAATTTGAGACTGTACTATGAAGCCTCGTGCCTTTGCTGGCTTAGAGAATGGTTTACCTTAAAAAACACAGATCTACTAGATTTAGAAGGCTTCGATTTAAGATTCGGTTGGCATGCATATCTCTGGCAGAATAAGGAAAAGGTGCATAAAGGCTTCTCAAATCATATTATCAGAGGAACATTGTTAGAAGTATGGGAAAAGAATAGAAAACTGTTGGGAAAAAATACCCCCTGGTGGCTATCGCCTATTGATATCTTAACTATTTAAAAAATAAACATAGAAGGTGAGAGATGGACCTACGAAGATCTCCTGGAAAGATCAGAAAGAGGATGGAAAATTAGACCATACGAAGAGTTAAAAAGCAAATTAACAGGCTGGTTGCAGCATCATCAAATTAACGCCTTATGGAAGGAAGACAAAAAGATCGGGATGAATGAGAAAAAATCTAAGTTCCAGGTAGAGCTAATAGAAAGTAAAACCAAACTGCTATCTAAAATGTATAATCAGATATTAGAATGGGACACCAAGGACGAAGAGGTCAAGGATGTTATGGTAAAATGGGCAATAGACATCGGATATAATTTGGATTTTGACAAATGGACAAGGTTGTGGACTAAAGGAATGAAATTTATGGCCTGCACTACCCTTAGAGAAAATATGGAAAAGATGATGTACCGTTGGTACATCACCCCTGTGAAATTGCAAAAAATATATAAGACTGGAGATAAAAGGTGTTGGAAGTGTAAAACCAAAGAAGGAAGTTTCTACCACATGTGGTGGAAGTGTGAGGAAATTAAAAAAATTTGAGAATCCATATATAACGAATTGAAAAAAATACTTAAATACACTTTTGTTAAAAAACCCGAAGCCTTCCTTCTGGGAATGATCGGAGACGAGATTAAGAAAGAAGATCATATAATGTTTCAATATGCAACTGTAGCTGCCAGGATCCTGCTAGCACAAAATTGGAAAACCCCAAATATCCCGACCGTTAAAGATTGGCAAACTAAATTATTTGAATATATGGATTTGGCAAAAATGACACAGAATATCAGACAGCAAAAAGGTACAAAGTTTATTGACGATTGGACTAAATTTATAACATACATGGAAACAAATTCTAGAGATATAAAAATCACAGTAGGTTTAATATAATCCTTGCGATGTGTAGATGATATAAAATGAAAACTGCAGAATGGAATTATTACTTTACATAACCCAAAACCGAGATGGAGGGAAGTCAACCATTATTTGTCGTTAACTAATGTTTGTCTTCTGGTCTATTTATGTTTTTTGTTGTGGTGGAGGTTTTTCTCTTTTCTTTGGTGTGTTTGTTTGTTTTTCTTTTTCTTTTTCTCTCCCCCCCCCCCGTTATTTGGTTATAGAAAATGAATAAAAAGAATTTAAAAAAAAAAAACGACAAAATTTAGGCTTGTCTTATACACGGGTAGTGCTGGGGGGGTGCGAATGGTTTTTTGGCAGGAGCCCGTATTGTAAGCAGCAATTGGCCACTTGATTGGTCGGGGGGGGGGGAGATGCAGAAAATTGCTCACCTGCCGGAACGAAGTGCGAGCCCAAGATTGTAAGCGGCGATTGTAAGTAACGCAAGCAGTTGTGTGCTGCGCTCTGGCAGGTGAGTGATTTTTGGCATTCCTCCCAAATAATCCTCCCTGAAAGCTCACCCCCCCCACCATTTTCTAAATTTTGAGGCCCCCAAAATAGGGAGCATCTTATAGACAGGGGCACCTTAGAGACAGAAAAATATGGTATATTATTGCTGTGTCATGTTTTGTGCTCTCATACAAGTGATTAACAAAAAGATTTTAAAGATATTTCAGAGAACTAATCCATACTCAAGTTCACCTCTGAGCCAAAAGCAAAACACCACAAAACCTCCCATTTTATTCAGCTTCTTGCAACCTTCCAGGCAAGATAATTAGCACTTACTCATTATTGCAGAACACAGTGCTCTTCTTTCTAGGACAAAACTATGAACATCAGTACTTTTCCTCTCTCTCACTCCTTGTTGTGTTGCCTTAGGAGCCAAGCACACAAAATCAAATGGATAAAAAACACGCTTCTGTTTCCTTCTCTGTGATATATGAGGACCAGTAGAGGGATGCTGGGATCCAGGCCCCTAAAGCAGTATGTGGGATTAATTAGTAACTTTATTAAGGAGCTGCTCTGAACAGTAAAATATCCCTGTTAGACATTTCTGGTGCAAACTGAAGTAGGAACTCAAATCAATGAGAGAGTAGGAGATATCAGGTGAACATGGGGGGAAATAGTAGGCAAATATGCACACTTAATCAGTTAAAATGTAATAAAACAAATAAATGCATGCACTGCCTCTTTTCTGCCCTGCTTTGAGCTTGTACTTTTCCTTTCCGCCCAGAGTGGCTGGGGAAACTCAGCCGGATGAGCGGGGTATAAATAAATTATTATTATTATTATTATTATCATTATTATTATTATTATTATTATTTCCTCAGGGTGCCTTCCCCACATTTCTTTCCCTCGGAGTTAAGGCAGTTTAGCTGTTTAGTTCAGCAATGCTATTAGGCATGAGCATACTAGATAATAAATAAATGTGCTTTCGGAAACAGCTCCAAAGTGTTACAAAAAAGTCAAAATTAATGTAATAGGCGTGTGTACCAAAAACAACACAGTTTAATAGGCTTTTTATGCTGTAGAGCAGGGGTCCTCAAACTTTTTAAACAGGGGGCCAGTTCACTGTCCCTCAAACACTGTTGGGGGCCGGACTATAGTTTGAAAAAAATATGAACGAATTCCTATGCACACTGCACATATTTTAATTTGTAGTGCACAAAAAAAGGAAAAAACAATACAATATTTAAAATGAATGATTTTAATCAACATAAACTTATAAGTATTTCAGTGGGAAGTACGGGCCTGCTTTTGGCTAATGAGATGGTCCCTATCCGGTTCCATATTTGTCACTGCTAGTCACAGCACTGTCAGGACAGTCGTATACTTTTGCCAACAGTGCAGTCATTTCCCATTTATTACAAAGGTCCTTCCTCCTCAATGGGAGGGCAGAGAGAGCCTTAGAATAACTTGCTTTCCAGAAATAATTTCCAATGCCACCCCTGAGGTCCAAGCTCGGTGCGGATCCTTCCCCATTCCAACTCTAGAACACTTACATGACTCGCGGGGAATTCTGTGCTCAGCACAGCAGGAAGCACAGCAAGGTGGCTCTCTTTCTCTCTCCCTCCCACTCTCCCTCAGACAGCATCCCACTCAAGTTGGCTGTGGCGATCAAAGATATCTCTCCCCTCATCCCACGAGTAGCTGGGTGCAGACTCCTTGCGGCACAAACAGACCAGCATCCTTACCCCCAGCTCTGGCACTCATGCTGATCCTGGGGTTTGAGGAACTCCCTGGCAAAGGGAGAGGCGGGGAGAGGAACCAACTTTAAAATAGCAACGCTGCTTGATCTCCCAGCTGGACTCTCCCCGCTGTTACCGCCGCTGAGACCAAAGGCAGCGGAAAAGAGGCAGCCCGCCAAGTGACTCCTGCCAGCGAGGAAGAGCGGCGGCAGCAGCTGGCGAGCGCCAAGCTGGAGGTAGAAGCGGTGCAGCTGCTGCCTTCTCCCTTGGCCAGGGGTGTGAGGAGCGCTTCTTATAGGATGCTTGCCAAGGCCAGCGCTGCGAACTCTTTGCTTAAGATGGGAGGGTGGGGAAGGGAAGGGTGGAGATGGCGGTGGCCGGCCTGGGTTTAGGACCCTGGCGGGCCGGAGGCAGGCCACAGTACGTACTTTGAGGACCCCTGCTGTAGAGAATGGCAAGTCAGAGAAGGTGTTTTGTTTTTAAAGAAAAGACATCAAACTTTTCAAATTTACTGCTGAAAATACATCCAGTGATAATGGACATATACCTGAACCTTAAATTAGGATCTCAGGATTAGCTAAATCCAAGTTTTACATGATTTTGTTGTCACAATGTAGACTTCTTTATTAAAGTTAGGTATTAATATTCTAAATATTATCTGGAAATCAAAATTTCATCCTGTGTTTTGGGTAACCAAATTGGAAGACTACATTTGACTCTCATAAATGCCAAATGCTGTATTTTGAATGAAAGGTTATCATGGATTTTTTTGCCTTAATATAAAAGTTACCAGTGATAAGTCAAAACACCATACAGGTATATTTATTTTTAAAAATAAAGTAGGCCAGCAGTTGTTATCCAATAGCTTTATTTGCCTAGAGAGTTTATAAAGTAATTTATAGGCATCTTGGAGAGCAAGATGAGTAAATAAGGTACTCAGGAGATTTGGGGCAATAATTAGGCAACCAGAGACCATAATTGTGCTGCAAGTGATGTAGTTTGAAATTCAGGAGCAATAAAATTCTATTTTTCCTCTAAAAGGATTATTTTCTCCCCTGAGATTTGTAAATGTGGTGCTTACTGAATTGCTTTAAGAAAGGTTTAGAGCAGAGCATAAGGCTTTAAAGAATTTTGAACAGAAAAAATGCAAATAAGAGGTATGTAATCTCACAGTTCCCAACCCATTTTGGTCCAGAATAAGTTTGAAATAACATTTGGGCAGCAAAATAATTTAGATTCATAAAATGGTCCACAAATTGTCCCACTTCCCGCAAAGTCCTTACATGCTACTAACTATATATTCCAAACAATGACTGCTGTGATCCTTTTATTATACTGTAACAGTGGTGAAGTTGTATTCTAGCCTCCTTACATTCTAGCCTCCCTACAGCTCTCTAGCTTACTTTTCACACACACACACACACACACACACAATTTTATATGGTGAAGGGTGGATAAGAAATATTATAAAATTGCACCAGCCATGTGTAGTATGTATAGTACTAGTAGTAGTAATAGTCCACCAGCCCCTTCTCTCAGCCAATTTCCCTTAAAACTCTTCTTACCAATCCTGGGTAATTTGCAAGCTAAGTTTGTATTCAGAATGTTCGTGGTAGGAGTGAAAGCAACTTGAAAGGGAAAGTTGCAGAGGGAAAGAGTTTTCTGTAAGTCATCTTAGAAGAAGTTGTATCCTGAAAGGTGTGGGAAATAGATGGTAGTAAATAATAATTAAATAAATGTTAGTCCTACGCAATGTTTTCAAAAGACATTTCATTTTCTTGCAACATGCCCATGGATCTCTCTGTCCTTTTATATCCTGAATCACAAGGGGATGGTATTTCTAATCCATATTTGCTTTACTGGGGATTCCCCTTTTTAGTCTATTGCAGGAAAAACAACACAGCATTCTGTGGCATCTTAAAAGACTTAGCACATTTTATTGTGGTATGAGCTTTTATGAACTAGTGTCCTTTTTATTAGATGCAAGATTACAGTTGATAAGGTTATGCCTCAATAAAAAATGTTCGTCTTTTTGTTGTCATTTTAGTTTGAGTTGGAACCTGACAATATCTCTTAGTAAACCCAAAATAAGCTAGTATGGCCTTCTGTTGGTATCTAGGGACAGTCCAAAATAAAACCATACAACACACAGTTCCAGTTGGCAAGTTGGAAAGGGCAAGGAAGCAAGATTTGGCAAGAATTTCAGATGTTTTCCGTTCATACTCCGTTCAAACTGCATGTTTGAGAATGAAGTTAATTTTAGAGATTTTGTTTCTTGTCCAGATTTGCTCCCACTGGCACTTTAAAAAATGTTAGGGGCTTTGAGTCTTTGTTTACATTATTTTGTAAATTCTGTTTTATTTTTTCACATTTAACAAGTGAAACATTTTAGTGCTGCCACTTCCATCTGTTTTGTTACACTAAACTAAGCATATTGATTGTCACTTATGCTTCAGTATCTTTGTCAGGCTATATCGTTGATTTGTCTGTCGCTTCATCTCTTCTCTCAAACCTGCTGCTCTGTCACTGAATGTTTTTTTTTCAAGCTCAGTGTACAGTAGATATAGCCAATGTGGTGCCCTCCAGATGCTGTTGGTCTAAAACTCCCATCATCCCTGACCATGTTTGCTGGAACTTACGGGAGTCCAACAACATCTCGAAGGCACCATGTGGGTTATTTTCCCTCTTGTTTTGTATCCGGCCCAGGACCCAGACATGAAGGAGGGAGAAGCTAGGCATGCTTTACTGCAGGGATAGGGAAACTCAGGCTAATAATCATGGAATAATTCCATCCCTTACTCCTGCAAAACAGGAAGAAAGTAAAATTAGTACTTCTTTCCCTTCACTGATGGTTGAGGAATTGTGAACAATAAAGAACTTTTGTTTCTTGAGCTACTATTATGGGCAAAGGAACAAGTAATTACTGTAATTGTGGGACTGTGGTTATTCTTATCCAAGTAGAGGTTTATATGAGTTGCATACCTCCCAGCTTGTCTCTACACAAGAGCCTGTGTTTCAGTTCATTTTCCTTCCTGTTGCTGTTATAGATTACTTCATCAGGGATATGGAGCCATGCTCAAGTGGATGTGTTTGTGTACAAGAAATCTAATCTGACTGTATAAAGTTTCCTGCTGTACTGTTCTTCAACCCTGTGCCCCCAGATATTGTTGGGCTAGAACTATTTATGCCTGGATGGTAGCCCAATGGATTCATGGGAGTTGTAGTCCAACAATATCTGTGAACACAAGGTTGAAGAACACTGTCCTGGTTCATAATGTTATTAAGCCAGATTATTGACTGGTATTTGCATTTAAGACCTCACCAGTATTAAAAAATCAGTGGTCTCCATGCACAATTCAGGGTGCTGGTTTTTTCCTATAAAGCTTTGGAAGGCTTGCAGCCAAATTTCTGAAGGACCAGAGGCTCTCCTAGGAACCTGTTTGGTTTTAAAAAATTCTTAAGTAGAAGTCCTGCTCTAGGATGTCACCACAGTCAGCAGTTAATGGCAATCAGAGACAAGGCCTTTTCAGTGGTGGTTTCCAGTTGTGGAATAGTATCTCCCAGAGGCATTCAGCTGGTGCCTACATGAATAAATATTAGGCATCATGTGAATTTAATTAATTTAATTCTATTTTCTTGAGCTTTTTTTGTTACTCCTTTTACTGTTGATGTTGCAGTTTGTTCTCAGCTTTTGGGGTAGGTGGGTGTTAAATTTAGCTTGGAAACTTGTGTTGAATAGTAGTATTAAAAAATAGTTTACATTTTTTTTTAATGCGACTGAGCCGCACAATAAGTTGTATTTGTTGTATTTATTAGACTATTTTAAGTATGTTTCCTATATAGGTTCATACAAAACAGGAGATCTTTATTTTTTGTTACAGATCGGTTTACACAGTACAGTGCAAAAAACCTTAGGCAAGCCTGGAATAAGTAAGTCTTTTATTACCATGTTCTATCAATGTTGCTGATTTCTTGCCAATTGTCCTTCCTAATTAAGAATATATATCCCTTCACATTTTGGAATATTGTGTGTATTTCATTTGCGTGTCGAGGTCCCCAGGTCCACCCCAATAACTCACACATCACACAGAAATTTTTGTTTAAGATTTTTGGCATAATTTTGGCCACAACTTTATTAAAATACAAATTTGTGAGTGGTTGCGTAGGCATTGGTTGCGACTATCTGCCGCCACCATGGGGGACAGACTGACATTCTGCACGATGCGAAAGTCAGAATGGGGGAATACACTTGGGGGTTACGTGGAGCAGGGAACCTGCCCTCACCCCAAATGCAACCAGGAGCTCATTGCTATGGCCCGAGCCCCCTTGACAGAGTGGACAAGCAATAGTTAGCTCCCAATTCCTTTAACGGAATCCCTTGCAGCAGCATTAGAGGGGCAGGCACAGCCAATCCATGCCCCTCAACCAACCAAACATAAACCAATACCTAACCACGAACCTTACAAGTTGTGACGATTTGCTACGCAGTAGGCAAAAACCAAATGGCCCCAGCCAATCAGCCAGATGGACAAAATTCCTACCAGGCCCCCGCTCCAAAGCAGACGACCCCATGACAGGCATAGCAAGGTCAAAGTGAACAACCCTATTCTAGGGAGGGAGGGACGGGCAATCCAATGCACGGGCGAAAAGAGGAAGCCCTAGCCTTGTGCAAGGAGTTTTACTATTTCTGGCTGTCAGTCAATAAATGGCAACATTAACTTCTTCCCAACAACAAGGGAAGCCCCAATCGCAGCAGTGGCCAACGATCAATTAGCCCGCCCCCCAACTTTGGAGTGTCCTGGCAGCCCCCACCGCAACACGTGCTCTCCATGAAGGAGAACACGCTATATCAGAAGCTACCCAGATTACTTTTTGCCTCAAATGTTGGAAGTATATTTTTGTGCTTGAGGATATACTGTAGGAAATTAACAATGCACAAAGGCAAGTTATATTGGTTATGAACCTGTAGGTTAGTTGGAGATGGGTGAGTAAGTTGATTAAGAACAGAATAACTGGAAATACTCATTTGCCTAAAGGTGATTCTGCTACTTCTAGGCTCTATTCTGGCTGACAGTACAATCCATAGGCTACATAAACTGATATACTGGGATGTATTTAGTCCCACTGTGTTCTTATTTGTATCATGGGGCAAATAAAGTCAATAATAGCATCGGATTAAAAAGTATAATTTGCATAAGGTATACATTTCTGGTAAGCTCTTACTGAAAATTATTCTGATTAAACGTAGTACCTTTTATTTTCCAATGTCCTGATATGATCACAATAAAAGCCAAAAGAATATCCTTATTAAAAATTATCTTAACATATTCTGAGCTCTTTGTGTGCCTTTGCAAAAGGATTGTTCTTCAGTTTAAATGATGTGATGAATAAATGCATGAAAGTTATCACAATAGTACAGTAGTTCAAAATGGAAAAGATTTAGTTTGCCAATTTTACATAAACATTCATGAAATATGGAAGGGATTTCCACCTTTTCTGATGCAAACATTTCAGTGTTGTATTACTGATTATGAATATCTCTGTGGATAATGATGTTTATATTAACATTTTAATTGAAAACATCCTGTTGTTGTTTTGAAATTGACTTGGTTTCAAACATTTGTCAACTGTTTGTTTAATGCATTTGTTTAAGTTCAAATAAACAGTATGAGAGCTTGGTTACATTTAGATATAGCAAGTGGGACTAGAAAAATGTTGCAGTGGGGAGTACTTCAGTTCAGTATTTCAGCTGGCCAGCCATTTCTTCTTTTACAATGTTCCATTCTATTCCCCTTCCCCCTGGTTTTCTGTCCTCCCCCCTCCCCCCCGTACAGCCAAACAGATCCTCTGCAGTGTGTGGCCACTGTATGTCATTTGGGGTGTGGGTGTCCCTGGGCCCCCCCCCAATTTTCCTTGCTAACCTAGGGGTTCTCTATAATATCTCTCTCCCCTGCACATGGGTGGTGCCATTTTGGCTACATGAAGATAGACACTCAGAAAAAGAGGTTGCTATTAATATTTGTATGACTAGTCCTATGAGAAGTTCCAGTTTTATGCCTGTGAAATGTGAATAGACTCTGAAAGGTGGTAATTTCTGAAAACTGGAGAGTATACAAGGGTGAGCCTCGTTGGCAGACTTCTGGGATTTGTTTGATGAAGATATTTGTCAAGCCATGTGTCTAGCTGGACTTGGTGAAAAGGGATGCACATTTTCAAATTTGAGTTGAATTACATATAAAAGATTTACATCCCCTTAGACCTATCAAGTTGTGCCAAACTTTCCATTTAACTGTTGAAATTCTAAGGGAAAATATAATAGTAACTAAGATAATGTGATTGGGAGTTGGTTTTAAAATCTTTGATTTGCAGAGTTGGGGAACAAACCACAACCATGGACATTAAAGGGCAGGATGTACACAGTTATACAACACAACATTATTTTAATCTCTTCCTGAAATTTAAAAGGAGATTGAAACCTTTTCAGAATAAGACAAAATCAAAACTTTGCATTTGAATCTGTAGAGGAAACACTTTAATCTCCTTAAAACACTATTACTTTTTGCCATGTGTTGACTTCAGCTGTGTTTTAATCAGTGTTTATCTATGGGTTTAGTTCTTAACTATAGAGTCTATATCAGTTTTTCCTCCAGGAGAAAAGGCAATACTCATATCTGTTCACCATAATCCTAGTTTAAAGTATGAATGTTCACATATGTGGATAAAAGCTATCTCTTCCTATCCAGTACCAACACTGAAGAAGCCTTGAACACCATGGGCAAAAGTCTATGTTTGCTTTGGCTTTTCATAATGAAAAGCTATTGGGGCTGATAATACAAGTGACCCATATTTTACTTGGCAGCATAAAATTGTATCCAGAGTATTAAGCTGTTAAATATATTTTATATACTTTATATATAAAACATAAAGCTGTTAACACAACATGCAGATGTATTTAGACCTCTAACTTGTTAGGTACTGAATAATTATCTCATAGGCAGTATATAACTTGAGGTAGCTGTGTCTTTCAAACTAAATTCTGGTACCTGGCATTATGAGCTCTATTATCAGGCAATACAACAGGAATTTTCTTTTTTGCAACTGTGTCAAAATTAAAGGAACACTTTGGACACTTGGGGGAGCACTTGGGTTAGTTCAGTAGGCTACACTTTGAAAATTGCAAACAGTGAAGAATCCTATTTGCCATCATTTAATGTCACTATTTTTATTTCAGTAATAAAGAATAGCCTTTCCAGCCACCCGTAATCAGTTTTGTTTAATAAATACCATATAATAAGTAATTTTTTAAAATAAAATCATGATTACTTGAGATAATCATCACTTCAGAGATTATCTGTGACTTTTCTGTTGCTTGAACTCCAACTCTCAGCCTCAGCCAGCACGGGCAGTGGTCATGGATGATGGGAGTTGTAGTCTAACAACATCTAGAGAGCAATAAGTTGGTAACTCCTGTTTTAGAGCAAGTACCCCAACACTTGAGAAAAGGTAGATGTGCTTACTCAAAATCTCTTTTGAACATTTCTGCAAATAAAGTGATCCAGACAGATGTAAATGAAAATCATAGTCTCACATATATGCAGAGAAATATATGGGTGTATATGGTACAATTGTTGTTATTACTTAAATATATTTTATTTTTACTCTTTAGTATTTACTGAGTATGTATTGTAGTCTGGATAAACCATTGTATTGAATAAACTGCAGAATAGGGACCCAGCCAAAGTCAGGATCCTCCTGTGAACTATAGAAGAGGCCGATGTCAGGAGATAGAATATCTGAGCAAGCTTCTGGGTGGAAGAGAAGGTGTGGCTTATGAAAATAGGACCAAACAATACTTTTTAAATTTGTTCTTAGTTATTCAGCACTTTAAAGTATACTGACCGCTGTGAATCAGCATATAGGACTAAGGATGTAAGAAGACATTGTTTTACCTTCCAGCTGTTTTTTTTCTGCTGCAGTTTGTCTTCTACCCAATCTGACATTAATCATCTTGGTGTCCACTGTGGTAAAATTACATAACTTAATTCATGTAAATTTTGTTGTCATTATGTTATTCCATTTCATTTCTTTCAGTGCAAATTGGGAGAATGTAATGTCGCATACCATTTTCAGACTGAAAGCAGCAGCAAATAGCAATAATTTTTGCTGGATTTCTTTCTGTTCTGGACATGGGGCAAATATCCAAACACAGGCAATTTCCCCTTCCGTTTCCATCAGAATTCTCTGACATCCCTGCAAAGGACAGCCATTTCAACAAAGTCTGGAGGGCTGAAGTTTCCCCATTTGTGCTTTATATGTTTTGACTAGATGTCATTCAGTGAATCTTGAACTTGGGAGATTCAGAGTGGGCAAAAGGAAGTACTTCACACAACACATAGTTAAACCAAGGAATTTGCTAGCACAATATGAAGTCATGGCCACCAACCTGCTTTAAAAGGAGATTCAGTAAAACTAAAAGATAATAAAGCCTCCAGCATAAGAGAAGCATGCCCCTGAATAAAAATTGCTGGGATCACAAGCAGGAGTGCGACTGTTTTCATGTTCTCCTTGGGATTTTCCATAACATCTGGTTGGCTGCTGTGAGAACAGAATGTTGGACTGGATGGGCCATTGATCTGATTCAGCTGGGTGGTTCTTACGCTTTTAAGCTGAATATGCTTATCTCCTATATCACTTTATCACCATCATCACCAAAGGTCTATATGTATTTTTAGCTCTCATCACAGCTGACGACCATCCATGCCACTTTTTGTCTTTGTTCATGACGTGCTGTTGAAGTTTCTTTTCCAGTTCTCCTTTTTCTATGATTGAATGTTGTAAATAACTATTTCTTGATATCTTCCATTGAAATATCTGTTTTGATAGTTCTGAATTTTCTCTATACTGAATCTCATTTCCCCTCTTCCTCTCTATTTTCTATATGCCTATTTGTTATATCCTTAGTGAGGTTCTGCAGTGCCTTCTACTTTAGGGTAACCATTGCTGTGAGTTCATGTACTGTTTAGATTTTTGCCAGGTTATTAATAAAGATGTTAAATAAAACTGGATAACACTAATCCCTGTAACACACAGCTGGATATTCCCCCTCTGAATCAAGAGATTCTCTTTATCTTTACCCTTCATTTATGGTTGTCAGCCAGTTTCCAGCCTGTATGACATATCCAAGTTAATTTGAGTTATTCTGGAAAAGCAAGATTATTTAAGCAACATTCTAAACATAAAATTACTGGAGGAAATTGCATGAGATTTGCCACTTTTTGCATAATTTTAGCCTTGAGTTTAGATTCCCCCTCCCCCTTCTTATATTCTATTATTTATCTGGGGAGTCCTGGCTCCTCAAAGTGGCAAAAACTACTCTTTTCAGAACTGCAAATTAGAACAGAACCCATTGTTTGCATGACTGCAGCTAAATAATAGTCTATGAAAATCAATCCCCCAACCATGGACAATATATTTAGAACCTAAGAAAATAATACTTCTGCTCTGTCCAATATTATTAATTACCGCCCCCTTTTCATCCTAAGGTGCCAGGGTGGCTTACAATAATTAAAACACTTTAAAAACAGTTGACAGCTTACAGCCACAGAAATACAGTGGGTCTGAAAACCACACATCTCAAGTGTCAAAAGCTATGGTAAAAAGAAGTGTCCTCAGCATTACCCAGAAGCATTACCCAGAATGAAGGTATAAGATACACCTCTGTGGGGAGGGAATCCCACAGTTTAGGGGCTCTCCCAGAGAATGCCTTCTACAGGTCTGCTACCACCCTGAACTTCTAAGAAAGGTGGAACAACTTTCTGCTGATCTTAATACACAAAGGGGTCTGTTGTGACCTTTCTGGCATGAGCCTGGAAATGAACTGGCGACCAGTGCAGCTGTTTCAAAACAGTGGTTATGTGAGCTCTAAACAGAACCACAGCCAGTAATCTGGACACTTTATTTTGGGCTCTTTGAAGTTTCCTAGTATTTTGAAGGGCAGGCCCATGTGGAGCATATCGAAATAATCTAATCTGGAAGTTACCAGAACATGGAGTACAGTGGCCAAGTCATCTAATGGCAGTCCTAAACACTGAACTCACATGACAATGTTGAATCCAGGCGCACCCCCAAACTGCACACCTGCTCCTTCCAGAGGAGTGGGATCCCAACCAGGACATCTATCTCCCCACCTCCTGTACATGAGAATTTAAGACACGCAATACACCTGTCTTTTCAGGATTCCGCTTCAGTTTATTGGCCCACAGCCAGCCAATCACAGTGTGTAGACACTGGTCTATGGAATAAGAGCAGAATAATCATCAATATTCTGTTTCCTATATTGATTACAATACTTTTTGTCACATATGGACCCTATTTTGACTGCCAGTACAATCCATGGCCTGTGTAAAGTGATATGCTGGGACTTGTTTAGTCTCAGCCAGTGTGGTGTAGTGGTTAAGAGCGATAGACTCGTAATCTGGGGAACCAGGTTCGTGTCTCTGCTCCTCCACATGCAGCTGCTGGGTGACCTTGGGCCAGTCACACTTCTCTGAAGTCTCTCAGCCCCACTCACCCCACAGAGTGTTTGTTGTGGGGGAGGAAGGGGAAGGAGAATGTTATCTGCTTTGAGACTCCTTCGTGTAGTGATAAAGCGGGGTATCAAACTACTACTACTACTCTTCTTCTTCTTCTTCTTCTTCTTCTTCTTCTTCTTCTTCTTCTTCTCATCAAGTTCTCATCCACATCACAGAATAAATATCCATATAATACGCAGAAGGTATACATTTTTGTTACACTCCTTTACCAAAAAGGGTTCTTAAACATCTTAATAAAATATGCTGTACAATGACTTGTAGAAAATGCAAGGTTTTGTGTTTATGTTTGAGCAACACTTCTAGTCAAGATCCATATGCCATCATAGTTTTCAGATCTTCTATGTACCCCTACCTTTTGGTACGATTTTTATTTATACTGTTCACTAGTGTCCCTGTTTTTTTCAAAAAAAAAATTGGGCATGTTGTTTTTGTTACTCTGTTGCAGCCTATAGGCAAGTTTGCCACTGGTTTTTAAATGTTCATTATCCTTTTAGGTGTTGTTAACTCTTTAAAATGTTTTACATGTGTTTTTATTTTGAATGCATTGTTTATACCTAGTTGCTTGTCACCTTGGGCTCATTTGGGAAGAAGAGTAGGATAGAAATGGATAAAAAACAGGAGTACCATTTTTAAATATAATAATAATTTAAATAATAATTACTTTTAATAATCAGGATGTCCACTGGAGCTGCTCGATGAAATGTAAGGTTGTATTTTTACCTCACTGTCCATTTAGTTGTGTCCATTTACCACTGTTGTCCATTTAGTTGTGTACTATGAATAAATAAATTTACAATAGTATTGGTGCACCTGTCATTGCTGGAGGGCAGATAAGCGAGTGATTCCAAAGGGAGCTGACCTTTTTCTTTTAGGCACTGAGTCACTTTCATATCCTAAGGCACAAATTCTATGTGAAAGCTGTTATATTCCTCACTGTATTGTGCTTTAAAGTGTCTCGTTCTGTGGCCATAACATGAACCCCATAAAAATACTTAAAATCATTAAGCCTTTGTAGATAGTAACCTAATTTTTAAGATAGTTATGTAAGGTCAGTTATGCTGTGATTACATTCAGATTTAGTTTAAAGCCAAGCCTGTGGTGCAATTTTCTGATAGGTCAGTTGCCAGGTCCAAGTACAACTGTCTAAACAGCAGAGTCACCTGGCTGCACACTGTTTTTACAAAAAAAATAAAAATCTTTCAAATTAGGGATGGAGAATCATCATGACTATCAATTATAATCAGGTAGTTGACAATCACTGCAAAATGCAATGTTTTATCTTTAGAATACTTGCTTCTCAGACTATTGATTCTACAGCATTTCCACATTGCAGAAATACTCTGACATAAATTCAGTGAAACCAACCACATTTTATGTTTGTGAATTTAAATCCTTCAATGCATAAACCAAGATAAGATGTCAGCCATATGCCTTCTTATGCCTTTTTATTTCCCTTTAATGAGGAATCTTCAAGCCTAGAAGCAACTTACTTCAGAGTAATCTCACGAAATGTAGTACATTTGTTTATAGCCCTCAGCAGCTTTTTTTGTCCTCAGGCTGAGTTATAAAATAAATGTTGACTGCTTCCTAATTACTCTCATATCTGAAATATTTATTATCAGATTCCTTGTTGATGGCATAAGATTTTGTCAAGATGAATATTATGTTGTCTGTTCTCAGTGAAATTACACTCCCCCTTAAGAACTAGGTTTGTACGTAGTTTGAGCATACTCCTGAACCTGGATTCACTGCTTTAATCAGGTGGCAATGGGGGCCTGGAGTGCTTTTTTAATTGCCTTTGTTGATTTGGTAGCTGTATCCCTTTCTGGAAGCCAGATACCTGGCTATTGTGGATTGGTTAGTTACCTTCAAACTGGATTACTGCAGATAGGGACGAGGGTGGTGCTGTGATCTAAACCACTGAGCCTCTTGGGCTTGCCAATCGGAAGGTTGGCGGTTCGAATCCCTGCAACGGAGTAAGCTCCCATTGCTCTGTCCCAGCTCCTGCCAACCTAGCAGTTCGAAAGCATGCCAGTGTAAGTAGATAAATAGGTACTGCTGTGGCAGGAAGGCAAATGGTGTTTCCATGCGCTCTTTCTGTCACGGTGTTCCGTTGCGCCAGAAGCGGTTAAGTCATGCTGGCCAAATGGCCCGGAAAGTTGTCTGTGGACAAACACCAGCTCCCTTGGCCTGAAAGCGAGATGAGCGCCACAACCCCATAGTCGCCTTTGACTGGACTTAACTGTCCAGGGGTCCTTTACCTTTACCTTTTACTGCAATGGCTTTTGGCCACTGTGAGAGACTGCAGTGGAGATGTGGGGTACTACAACCCGCACTATGGAAGCACATTGAACTGTCCTGGTAGTGAGCACAAGCTACTGACACAATGCATTGGCACTCCACCGCTGCTTCCCAGCACTTAAAGATAATAACGTGAAGTTCTCTCCTCCTCTGCTGCCACACTGTGACAGTCAGCACCAACTGGTTGCCACCACTGGTGTCTAATGACATTGCCAATTGTCCTTGAGATTTTTAAAAAGTATTTTGTTGTAGCATGTTAATGCTTAGCTTTTTTCTGGTATACTCTATTGCCAGATGTCACAGGGCCTTGC
Organism: Podarcis cretensis; assembly: GCF_951804945.1. Classification (NCBI taxonomy): domain Eukaryota; kingdom Metazoa; phylum Chordata; class Lepidosauria; order Squamata; family Lacertidae; genus Podarcis; species Podarcis cretensis. The sequence goes on from NC_137181.1 coordinate 27,239,762, forward strand.
TAGCTAGTGTTGTTGTTGTTTAGTCGTTTAGTCGTGTCCGACTCTTCGTGACCCCATGGACCAGAGCACGCCAGGCACTTCTGTCTTCCACTGCCTCCCGCAGTTTGGTCAGACTCATGTTTGTAGCTTCGAAGACACTATCCAACCATCTCGTCCTCTGTCGTCCCCTTCTCCTTGTGCCCTCCATCTTTCCCAACATCAGGGTCTTTTCCAGGGAGTCTTCTCTTCTCATGAGGTGGCCAAAGTACTGGAGCCTCAGCTTCACGATCTGTCCTTCCAGTGAGCACTCAGGGCTGATTTCCTTAAGAATGGATCGGTTTGTTCTTCTTGCAGTCCATGGGACTCTCAAGAGTCTCCTCCAGCACCATAATTCAAAGGAATCAATTCTTCGGCGATCTGCCTTCTTTATGGTCCAGCTCTCACTTCCATACATTACTACTGGGAAAACCATAGCTTTTACTATACGGACCTTTGTTGGCAAGGTGATGTCTCTACTTTTTAAGATGCTATCTAGGTTTGTCATTGCTTTCCTCCCAAGAAGCAGGCGTCTCTTAATTTCGTGGCTGCTGTCGCCATCTACGGTGATCATGGAGCCCAAGAAAGTAAAATCTTTCACTGCCTCCATTTCTTCTCCTTCTATTTGCCAGGAGGTGATGGGACCAGTGGCCATGATCTTCGTTTTTTTGATGTTGAGCTTCAGACCATATTTTGCGCTCTCCTCTTTCACTCTCAACAAAAGGTTCTTTAATTCCTCCTCACTTTCTGCCATCAATGTTGTGTCATCTGCATATCTGAGGTTGTTGATATTTCTTCCGGCAATCTTAATTCCGGCTTCGGATTCATCCAGCCCAGCCTTTCGCATGATGAATTCTGCATATAAGTTAAATAAGCAGGGAGACAATATACAGCCTTGTCGTACTCCTTTCCCAATTTTGAACCAGTCAGTTGTTCCATATCCAGTTCTAACTGTAGCTTCTTGTCCCACATAGAGATTTCTCAGGAGACAGATGAGGTGATCAGGCACTCCCATTTCTTTAAGAGCTTGCCATAGTTTGCTGTGGTCGACACAGTCAAAGGCTTTTGCATAGTCAATGAAGCAGAAGTAGATGTCTTTCTGGAACTCTCTAGCTTTCTCCATAATCCAGCGCATGTTTGCAATTTTGTCTCTGGTTCCTCTGCCTCTTCTAAATCTAGCTTGCACTTCTGGGAGTTCTCGGTCCACATACTGCTTGAGCCTTCCTTGTAGAATTTTAAGCATAACCTTGCTAGCATGTGAAATGAGTGAAATTGTGCGGTAGTTGGAGCATTCTTTGGCACTGCCCTTCTTTGGGATTGGGATGTAGACTGATCTTCTCCAATCCTCTGGCCACTGCTGAGTTTTCCAAACTTGCTGGCATATTGAGTGTAGCACCTTAACAGCATCATCTTTTAAAATTTTAAATAGTTCAGCTGGAATACCATCACTTCCACTGGCCTTGTTATTTGCAGTGCTTTCTAAGGCCCATTTGACTTCACTCTCCAGGATGTCTGGCTCAAGGTCAGCAACCCCACTACCTGGGGTGTACGAGACATCCATATCTTTCTGGTATAATTCCTCTGTGTATTCTTGCCACCTCTTCTTGATGTCTTCTGCTTCTGTTAGGTCCTTACCACTTTTGTCCTTTATTATGGTAATCTTTGAGCGAAATGTTCCTTTCATATCTCCAATTTTCTTGAACAGATCTCTGGTTCTTCCCATTCTGTTGTTTTCCTCTATTTCTTTGCATTGCTCATTTAAGAAGGCCTTCTTATCTCTCCTTGCTATTTTTTGGAAATCTGCATTCAATGTCCTGTATTTTTCTCTATCTCCCTCGCATTTTGCTTGCCTTCTCTCCCCCGCTATTTGTAAGGCCTCGTTGGACAGCCACTTTGCTTTCTTGCATTTCCTTTTCATTGGGATGGTTTTCGTTGCTGCCTCCTGTATAATGTTACGAGCCTCCATCCATAGTTCTTCAGGCACTCTGTCCAGCAGATCTAAATCCTTAAACCTGTTCCTCACTTCCACTGTGTATTCATAAGGGATTTGATTTAGATTGTATCTTACCGGCCCAGTGGTTTTTCCTACTTTCTTCAGTTTAAGCTTGAATTTTGCTATAAGAAGCTGATGATCTGAGCCACAGTCAGCTCCAGGTCTTGTTTTTGCTGACTGTATCGAGCTTCTCCATCTTTGGCTGCAGAGAATATAATCAATCTGATTTCGATGCTGCCCATCTGGTGATGTCCACGTGTAGAGTCGTCTCTTGTGTTGTTGGAAAAGTGTGTTTGTGATGACCAGCTTGTTCTCTTGACAGAACTCTATTAGCCTTTGCCCTGCTTCATTTTGCTCTCCAAGGCCAAACTTGCCAGTTGTTCCTTTTATCTCTTGGTTCCCTACTTTAGCATTCCAATCTCCTATAATGAGAAGAACATCCTTCTTTGGTGTCACTTCTATAAGGTGTTGTAAGTCTTCATAGAATTGGTCAATTTCAGTTTCTTCCGCACCAGTAGTTGGTGCATAAACTTGGATTACTGTTATGTTAAAAGGTCTGCCTTGGATTCGTATCGAGATCATTCTATCATTTTTGAGATTGCAACCCAGTACTGCTTTCGCAACTCTTTTGTTGACTATGAGGGCCACTCCATTTCTTTTGCGGGTTTCTTGCCCACAGTAGTAGATATGATGGTCATCCGAACTGAATTCGCCCATTCCCGTCCATTTTAGCTCACTGATGCCCAGGATGTCAATATTTATTCTTGCCATCTCATTTTTTACCACATCCAACTTACCCAGGTTCATGGTTCTTACATTCCAGGTTCCTATGCAATATTTTTCTTTACAGCATTGGACTTTCCTTTCGCTTCCAGGCATATCCGCAACTGAACGTCCTTTCGGCTTTAGCCCAGCCGCTTCATCAGCTCTGGATCTACTTGTACTTGTCCTCCGCTCTTCCCCAGTAGCATGTTGGACGCCTTCCGACCTGAGGGGCTCATCTTCCAGCGTCATAACTTTTATATGCCTGTTGTCTTTGTCCATGGAGTTTTCTTGGCAGGGATACTGGAGTGGCTTGCCGGTTCCTCCTCCAGGTGGATCACGTTTGGTCAAAACTCTCCACTATGACCTGTTCATCTTGGGTGCCCTGCTCGGCATAGTTCATAGCTTCTCTGAGTTCTTCAAGCCCCTTCGCCACGACAAGGCAGTGATCCATGAAGGGGTGCTAGCTAGTGAGCAGCCTTCAAATCTTAAATAAAATTGTATAAATAGCCTAGTCTCAACCCAATATACCGTACTTCTCACTATACCATGTTCCATTACAACTCCTAAAATTACTGCATCCTATTGAGTTTGCCCATCTATGCAAAGTAGGCTGCAAGGCATGCTTCTTACTGGAGCTGAAATAAGAATGCCTTCTGGACACAGTAGAGTAGCTGTTTTTTGTGACCACGGATATGATGATAAGACTTCCATGTTGCTAACAGCTTTGAAACTTTGGGATAGATGATACAAATCAAATGAAGTGCCATGTATGTTAAATAAAGAATGTGAAGTAATAAGGAATACTCCTATTTTTCTATATCATTAAACTTTCCTCATTAGCCTGACTTGATAGTAAATAAAAGAAATAAAAAAGATTAATGTGGCAGGGACAAGAACCCCCTTCCAAGTGTGACAGACCTAAATCCCCTGCTGGATAGATTTGTAGCTAACAATGATGAATGCTCACTGGCTGTAGTGACTGCAGAGGTTCACCCTTTTAGGGCAGAAGCTCTTGCTGGAGTTGCTGAACACACACACCAGTTCTTATTTACATTATAATGAAATTAAGAGTTTTCAAGTTCTGTATGTTAAGAAAGGAGACAGGGAATGAGATTTATGAGTTCTAATGTTTCTTTAGTAAGAGCAGAGCTGATTTTAAAGATGAAAACCTGGACAGCTCGTAACGGCAGCCACACTTTCATTTAGAGTGATTTAATAGGATAACTTTGCTAGAGACAGAGTGTTTTCACCAGTAAGAAATTTAAAATCCAATGTTCTCCTTTAGTTTCTTTTTAAGACCAACAATTGAAGTTACTGAAGAGCAAATGTGTGTGCATTGGAAGGGAGGGGGGGATCTGCAGTGAATGATGTGCTAAGACTATTTCAGATATTCCTGTGGAGTTTTTATTTCCCCCTTTTTTGCTCCTCCTTGGCTCATGTCCAGTCACTGAGGAAATAAATATGTGAAGAAAGTGCACTATGGAATGGTAACTGCAGTGCTATTCCCCCCCCCCTTTTATCATGCCCAAGATTCAGTGAAGTTGATATAAATTCACCATGCCTTCTTTAAAAAGCATAACAAAAAGGCATTCTTCCTTTAAGAGTCAGACTGTAAAAGGTGATTTTCTTTTACTCAGTTTAGTTTAAGCCTGTAAAAAGCATTAACTGAAAAATCTGATATATTTGTTAGGGCATTTATTGCATTAGTAACATATATTTTAAATTCTCAGTGAAAGGTTTATAGAGAACATAAACCTTGAAGAGTTTTTGCTCAGGATTAAAGATTCATTCTCTCTTTACTGGAGAAATAATAGCCTATAAAATGATGTGTTTAGTAATTATTTTAGCTCTGTTTATTTTTTAAAGCTGTTCTATTCAGTTTGCTGCGATGGACAAAGGAGGACTTTAAAGCCCTCTCCAGGTTAGAAGATATGTACCCTTTAATGCCTGCTTGTTTGTTTGTTTGTTTATATATTTGTTATTTGTATTTGAAAAGAGCAGCTTCTAATTAAGAGAAGCCACAGTTGTAGTGTTCCATTTAAATTATGTTCATAGCTAGCCTACAACCTTCAAACACACTACAAATCTTGCACATTAAAAAAAAAAATCCGTAATGGTGTAAGTAATCTCTCCCCCCTCATATGCTATAATGAATAATATTAGAAGAACTGGATTGCTGAAAGAATTAAGATAACTGACTGACTGGTGTGCAAATTGAAAGGAAGTCATTGTTGAAATCTTTCTAGATCCCAAAGTGGTGAGAGGCTGGAGGATGCTATAATTAAAGTATCTTGAAAAACACATTTTTCTCTCAGATATATTTTTTTTAATGTAAAATTTGAAATGGCATTGTTCTCACAGTCCAAATCCTTAAATGTGAACTATGTCCCTTCTTTAAGCTTTGACAAATACCACCATATTTTTGTGCTTCACAGTTCCAGTTTACACAATAAAGGCTATTCAGAAAGCATCAGGAGGAAGAGCAGCAAAATTGTGACAAATATTGACAAGAGACAAGAGAGGATATTAGTTCCCTAGCACTTTCATTTAATACATGGTTGCTTGATGTCAGAGGCTTATTTCCATATGATAGATTTTTGATTTATAGGCAGCAAGAATTGTATATTTTACTATGGTGTTCATTATTATTTAATCACTTGCATGTACTCAAAATAGTCTATGGTCAGTGGCCAACATGATGAAACAAGCTCCTTAAGATCATGTACCAGGAAAGGTACAACAACTATCAAGAACATCATTGAATGTTACTTTTTAAAGTGTTGTGGACTTTACACACACACACACACACACACACACACACAATTATACATTACAAATACTTAAAACATGTGCTGAGAATCTTCCATAAGAACAAAAGAAAAGCTTTGCTGAATCTTACCAAAGTCCGGTGTCCTCTCCACAGTGGCCAGTCAGAAGCCACTCCCAGTTGCTTAGAGCATGGGGCTGATAACGCCATGATTGTAGTTTGATTCCCATAGGGGACAGCTACATATTCCTGCATTGCAAGGGATTGAACTCAATGATCCTTGGGATCCCTTCCAACTCTACAATTCTATGATTCAATTAAGCCCTAAAGGAAGCCCACAAGGAAGAAATGGGGGCAATATCTCATTCTCCATTTTATTCCTGAGCAACTGTTATTCAGAAGCATGCCGCTGCTGATCCTGGAAGTAGTATGTATATAACCTTATCCTCCATGACTAATCCTCTTTTACAGGCATCTAAGATACTGACCATCACCACATTTTATAGTAGCAAAGTCCTAACTACATGCTATGTGAAGTAGTATGTCCTTCTGTATGTTCTGAATCTCACAATGGTCATTAGTTTACCCCAGGTTCTAGTATAATGAGAGAAGGAAAATTTCTAGTCACTTTCTCCCACTGATAATTTTATAAATCTCCTTCATATCCCCTTTTCCTTGTGGGGCCACAATACAAAATTGGATAAGTCTTTAAGTTGTGAGTAAATTCTTTAAAAATGTGAAATACTTATTAAATAACTCCAGACCAGTAACGTTTACTGTTTACACTAACATAGTTAAAATATTGTGGGCTCAGAGCATCTAATAGATCAACAGAGCATTATAGTTTTATTTACTACATCTTAAACCACTTCATAACAGTATCTCAAGGGCATTCTATACTGATTTTATAATAAAAATAAACTATGGTACTAATACTGGCCCAATACATGGCACCTGAGGCAAACCACAAAATTGTGTCCCTTCCCAGGAAAAAGGGGTGAGTGAATACATCAGAAACGAGGGGGGATAAAAATTTACAGGAGACCAGCAGCTCCTATTTTCCAAGAGGCCATTGTAGAGGTGGCATGAGGAGATTTGACCACCTGTGGTAGCAGCAGCAGTGGGTGATGCATTCCTTGGAGGCTGGCTCTGCTGCCCCTGTGGATCCTCACCTTGCCTCATGGGTATTCCCTGTATGGTACAATAGTTGAAGAGCTGTACCACATGGTTTCTGTTTCTGCTTGAGTAAGATACTCAAAATCTTAATGGCAAAGTAGACTCTTCTTCCTAAATGCTGGAAGCAAGAGTTTTTCTGAACAGGACATTGGTTGTTGTGGTAAGAAGGAGATGGCTACCCTGTGGCCCTTCATCTTCTCTTGTCATTGGCCTTCCTTACTGGGACTTATTAGAGTCGAACAATATTTGGAGTATCATTGGGTAGCACCACCTCTGGTAAGAGAACCTTTTCTTCCTAGAAACTTCTGCCACTGCTTTCTAGTTTGGACTAGTCATTTTATTTCAGTGGAGCTATGCATAGTGTACCCTTTCTGGTGGCATAATTTTACAGATTTTAGATCTTTACCTTGATGCATTCAAATTGTGCTGATACTCTAAATAGAAAACTATTGAAGACTAAAATTCTTGGAATTGAGTATATTAGCTGGTTGCCATTCAAGTCTTCCCATTGGTATAGCTACCTTTTTGTCTCAAGCAGGAATAATGCCAAACCAAGGAAATTTTGAAGTCAGACATAGTGATATTTTGTAATTGAACAACCAGTATTTCAAAGTGTTCTGAATATGTTGCTCTGAGTTTCACCAGCAAAGGAGTGGGTTGTAGTACTTGTTGAATCAGAAAATGCTGGCATATTGTGGGTAACCTTCAGTAGTGCTCTCCTGATTTGCTGTCAAAAATATATACAGGATTAATCTTTGTTTTTTAATCAGGCCTTGATTTTGAAAGTGAACTTGACCTCTGTCCCTCATTTAATTTAACCAGCAAAGCACCATAAGTTCAGAGGTTCAGTGCACATGCCCATATCTTTTTTTCCCTTTGAGGGCTTCAGTAATCCTAGTCATGTTCAGCTTGACCAAGAATTGACCCTCTTTGCAATAGGAAGAAACCCAGTGTGCTCTCTATGAAATTAAATCAAATGCTTGTGATCAAGAGTTTTGTAAGTGGGGGGGGGGGGAGAGTAATGCAATAATAAGCCAACAGCTTATGTGATTTGCAAATTGTGCTAAGGAACAGTTGCAGTTAACTTCCAATTCAGCCAAACATGCTCTTAAGACATTTTAAATGGTATTGGTCATTTTTCAGATACCTGCAGATTAGGTTGTTCTAAAGATCATTCCAGTAGTGCTAATTACATTATTGAATGGTCACAACTGTAATAAGTACTTGATTGTACTCATCTGTAAAAGCACTCCATTGCAATTATGCTATCATGGCCAACCACTATTGCTTTCTAATTAGTGCGGAAGCAAGTGAAGCATCAGCATTGAAGCTTACTGTATCACACATACCAGTATAGACTGCTGAGAAATGAAACATGCTACAGTGCCTTAGACACACAATTATATTCTATTAAATTCTACTCTGACACCAAGTAGAGCAAGGTGCATGTTAGATTCAGTAGCTAGTTTCTTTGGTGGTTTGTCAGTTTTTGTATAGAGACTAAGATTAAATATTGTTTGTCTTTGATAAAGGACTGCTGCCTGACTTCTAGTAGGTAAATTGTTGGGTACATCTTAAAGATATTTGAGACAAACTATGGATGCATATAATGCAGGCTGATGATTGTTTTCTCAGAAGAAAATACAAGCTGTGAAATATGAGTTGAGAAGTTTTAGGTGGGAAAAGGTGTTTAACCCTTTCTGGACATTTACCTAGTTCCTCCCCCCCCCCCCCAAAAAAAAGGTTCTTCCCTTACAGAGTTTCAGATGCATATTTGCTTGCATTTAGAACACTGATGTGGGCAGCAGATGGAATAGCTTTAAGGTGAGAAGCGTTTGGAGCTAAAATATAGTCACCTTGGAAAGGGTTAAGTATTTTTTAGATTAGATTTTTTTACTGTTTATAATGTTCGTTGTACTGGATATCATTCTCTGGTGCTGGTTTTATTCTGTGTTAGATTTTAGTTTCCTTCTGTATTTTATATTTTATATTTTTGTGAACCACCCAGAGGACTTTTACCATTGGGTGGTATATAAATATTAGAAAGAAAGAAATAGCAACAAGTATGCCTTATTGCATCTCTGCAGGATGGGTGACATTTGGCTTGACAGAAATACATGTGAAAAGGATATAGGAATATTAATAGATTACAAGTTAAATATGAGTTAGCAGTGTGATGGATTACAGCCCTCATCATCCCTGACTATGGTTGGAGTTGATGGTAGTTGTAGTTCAACAACATCTGGAGGGCATCACATGGATTACACTGACAGGTATATACCAGAGTCAATTTTTTGCTGTTGCTCTACAGCAGCCTTTCTCAACCTTGGGAGATGTTGTTGGACTACAACTCCCATCATTCCTGGTAATTTGTCAGGTAGGATGGAAATTGTAGTTCAAGAACATCTGAGGACACAAAGTTGAGAGAGGCAGCTCTAGAGGGTAGGACCCAAACCAACAGGTTCAAAATACAATAAATGCATTTTTGAATAATGCTGCTGTTGTTGAATAAACATTAAGAACCTTCTGACAGTGTGAGCTGTTCAACAGTGGAATTGACGCCTTTGAAGTTTGTATACTCTCCTTTATTAGAGACTTTTAAGCACAAGCTGAATGCTGCTTATTCAGAGTGCTATAGCAGTGGTTTCCCTGCATTGGCCAGGGGTTGGACTACTAGAGGAACTTAGAAGTCCCTTCCAGTTCTATGATGCGATGAATCAATTTCCCCCCTGATTCCACTCCCCTGTGGTTGACTTTCCTTTAGTATGCATAAAAGATTTGCTCATTTGAAATACATTGTACACATTTTATCCTTTCTATATCCATTCTGTGACAGAAGCATTACTGGTGGGAAGAAATTTGAAGACTAATCTTTTAATAAAAATGTAATTGTTTTATTTCAGCAATGAACACCTAATAGCTCTTGTTGAAAATCAGATAACTTCTGCATATAGCTTTACTAACTTATATTTGGAAATATACTTTGGTGCTTTAAAGCCATGCATTTGAATTTGAGATGGGTGTTTGGCTTAATCCTACAAGGATACTGTGCCAAGTTACTTAGATTTATATTATAATTATTTTATGAGCCCATATACGTGGACATTTGAATATGCTTTTCTCTACCTTTGTCTGCCAACTGTGTCTTTGTGAGCAATCTATGTACTGACATTTACTAGTGCCCTTCACTCTGAAGTGTTTTCTTGTAAATGTCAAGAATAGCTGAATGGAACCATTCCCACCATTTGAATACAAATTCTTGCAGAACTGGAGTCTAGTTGGTAGGTGACACTGTGGCCTGTGTTTGTATTTCAAACTGAAAATGCAGAAAAGAATAGCAGTTGATTTTGAAAAACTGTATATGTCCTCTGCAACAATTCAGTTAAACTCACTGGCACTTAATTTGTGAGTAAATATTTACAGGACCAACCTATAAATAAATTGCATTGAGATCCCATTGAAATCAACATGAAAGCTGATTATTATCCCATTTATTTTGGTGGGAACTAAGTACAATAACGTAGCCAGATTCCAACATACAGATACAGAAACTCATGGCTTGACTGTAGCCTACATAGAAATACCAACAGATTCAAGAGCAGGCTAACAAAATGTCAGTCTGTGTCGTAAAAACAAAAACAAAAGCCTATCTCAGTCTAAAACCAATCTCATAAGAAAACTAAAATTATTTCTTGCCACATCAAGTGCAAATAGACTTACTTGAAAAGGTATTCCACAGTTTTTCAAAATTAATGTTTATTTCACAATTTGAGGGATCGAGAGGTATGAACCTATTTTATCTGTTTCAGAGCACTGTGTTCCATAGGATGAGCTCCCATCACTTCATTGGTGGCCATAAATCAGTAGGCATCCCTCGCTTCAGGGGAAATCTGGAGCAAACAGAATGGACAGTTGGCAGGGTTTTGATGTGTTATGCTTTGGGAAAACATGATGATAGAAGAATTGGAGGGGGGGTCTGTAAAGGTTAGGGCATTTATATGCTTTCCCCTCCATTCACCAGAGAGCACAGATGATGAGATGCCCTTCCTTTTGCAGTCAGGGTCTTCCACAAATATTTCTGCTTAGAAATGTGAGATGTTGGGTGGGGAATGTTGAGAGGACACTGAATTTCTACAGTAACTGTAGCAGAGAGGTGAAGGTCCTTGGCTTTGTAGCATCTTGAAAGGCAAGGAGCCACTGTCTCTGCAGTCTTCAAAAATGTCTGCTAACAACTAAAAGGACAGTAACTAAAGTGAAACGATAAATTTTAATGTTTATAACTACTGCCAGTGGCTGTGAATAAACCATGTAAGTTACAGCAGTGGAATTTGGCTAGCTACATGGACCTGGCTCTATATTTCTGCTTTCCTTGATATCATTATATGTGGCATAACCAGTGAGAGTAGTTTCTCTTTTTTTATTTGTTGTCTCACTAATTTTTCTCTGCTTATGTTTAAGGCTAAGCTATGTGAATCATGCAGAGGATCTGGCCTCCAAATTACTCCAGTGTTTCCCAAAGAACAGATTGTCAGCACAGGCAGCTCTCAGCCATGAGTATTTCAGTGACCTGCCCCCACGGCTATGGGAACTAACTGACAGTGAGTATAACAAAACATCCACATAGAATAAAGGCAAGGAAATGTGTGTGTGTGTGTGTGTGTGTGTGTGTGTGTGTGATTCTGCAGTTCAAATTCCATACTTTGCTTGACACAGGAAAAATGGACTCTCCCTTGCTATCTCTACTGTGCAGTATGTAGCTATCTATCTTTGTATTTGATTATATGTGCAGTAAAGAGAATTATTTCAAATGCCATAAAGGAAGGAAGGGAGAGGGAAATATAATTTACATATTTAGTGCTTTTTACTTCATAATACGCACCACTTTCTAACATGCTGCAGTGCACAGGACAATAATCCAGTGATATTCTCAAACATTATATATGCCAAAATAATAACAATTTTAAAAAGATTTTTGCATTTAAAAGACTGAAGAACACAAAGCACACAATTGATTAATGTGCAGGATTTAAACATATGAAAGATAAACTTGAGTTCATTTTCTTATAGCTTGAGGATGCTTTCAACATTCAAACACTGTCCTTTGTTTTTTCATATTAAACAAAATGTATTAATGTTATTATAAGTAATATGGTCCCAACAAGATGCTGCCAATTTTCTTTTTAACTAGCAAGGATTTTTTATTGACTTTTGTGTTCTTAAAAAGTCATTGCAGCACATTCAGGCAAAGCCATATTTACATTGGATGAGGTGGCAGGGATAATTTTACCAATACAAAATTGGTGTAAATCAATTTCACTTTCAGGTGATACTCATTTCTGCCAGCACAATAAACAAAAATGCTCTTGAGGACGCACCTTTTTAACTGGTCACGTTTGCTTAGTGAGTTACGTTTCTCTTTCAACCCCATTGCACTATACTATCTGGATTTCTCAGGCCCATTTGGAGAAATAACAAGGCTTGTTCAGACCTGTTGCAGTTAGATATGTGAGAGCCTGAGTGGGGGAATGGGGGACATTTTCCCCCAGAAGCCTCTTTGTTCTCCCCCCCCCCCAAAAAAGGGGAAAATGTTGGACTATGAAATGTGAAAGAGTAGATAAGCTTGTTTCAGTCTGGGTAAAACTTCAGTTTTTTGAAGTACATGATAAATATGATGACAAATATGAAAAAGTAGAAACTGGTAGTCATAGCTCAGGAAATCAGACTGATTAAATTTTATGTAGTACTCACTGAGTCTTGGTCCCTTCCCCCAATTTTCCAACTCTGTTAATGGAAATGAGTGCTTAACATTGTGGAGGACTGAAAGAAACATGGGTGGTATTCAGTGCTAGTCCTACTCATAGTAGACCTACTGAAGCTAGTAGACTTTACCAGCTTAGGTTCACTAATTTCAATGAGTAGGACTTAGTTGAATAGAATACATACTAATTTTCTCCTTTTTTACTGTAATGCTGATGGTTTCTCCTGCTTTTATTGCTTTTGCCTGCTCATAAACTGACAGAATGCTAGGTTCCTTAAATAATAATAAATTATTTATACCCCACCCATCTGGCTGAGCTTCCCCAGCCACTCTGGGTGGCTCCCAATCGAGTGTTAAAAACAACACAGGGTTAAATATTAAAAACTTCCCTAAACAGGGCCGTCTTTTAAAAATAGGATAGCTGCTTATTTCCTTCACATCTGAAGGGAGGGTGTTCCACAGGGTGGGCGCCACTACTGAGAAGGCCCTCAGTCTGGTTCCCTGTAACCTCACTTCTCGCAATGAGGGAACCGCCAGAAGGCCCTCGGCGCTGGATCTCAGTGTCCGGGCTGAATGATGAGGGTGGAGACGCTCCTTCAGGTATACTGGACCGAGGCCGTTTAGGGCTTTAAAGGTCAGCACCAACACTTTGAATTGTGCTCGGAAACGTACTGGGAGCCAATGCAGATCTCTCAGGACTGGTGTTATGTGGTCCTGGCGGCCACTCCCAGTCACCAGTCTAGCTGCCACATTCTGGATTAATTGCAGTTTCCGGGTCACCTTCAAAGGTAGCCCCACGTAGAGCACATTGCAGTAGTCCAAGCGGGAGATTACTAGAGCATGCACCACTCTGGCGAGACAGTCTGCGGGCAGGTAGGGTCTTAGTCTGCGTACCAGGTGGAGCTGGTAAACAGCCGCCCTGGACACATAATTAACCTGCGCCTCCATAGAGAGCTGTGAGTCCAAAATGACTCCCAGGCTGCACACCTGGTCCTTCAGGGGCACAGTTACCCCATTCAGAACCAGGGAATTCCCCACACCCGCCCGCCCTTCCCCTCAAAAACAGTACTTCTGTCTTGTCAGGATTCAACCTCAATCTATTAACCTCCATCCATCCTCCTACTGCCTCCAAGCACTCACACAGGACCTTCACCGCCTTCACTGGTTCTGATTTAAAAGAGAGGTAGAGCTGGGTGTCATCTGCATACTGATGAACACTTCATATAGATATTAAAAAGCATGGGGGATAGGACAGAACCCTGAGGCACCCCACAAGTGAGAGCCCAGGGGTCTGAACACTCATCCCCCAATACCACTTTCTGGACACGGCCCAGGAGAAAGGAGCGGAACCACCGTATAACAGTGCCCCCAGCTTACAGTTCAGCAGCTTGTAGCTCTATGTGTAACAACTTCTTTTTAAAAAAGTAAATTCAATTTGTAATTAACAACTGAATAAATTTAGGAACATCTTATATTTCTAAAGCAACAAACTGACATTTGATCTGCTAAAAAAATAAGAATTGCATATTTTGGGGTGGGGCTGGGAACAGGAAAGAAAACAGGTTACCTCCACCGTGACTTCAGTTTTTTCAGAAATTCTACATCTCCAGTTGCAAAGCTTTTTAGGCATTTACAGATCTAATGTGTGAGCTAAACAGCAAATATCTTGGTTTACAGAAAGTTCTGTGATCATGGAGGCATGACAATTGCTGTGAAAAAACTAACTACCCAGTTCTTGTAACATTTGTATGCATAAGTGTGTACTTGAGAAGAGCCAGCGCAACTTGTTGAAATGATATGGGTATGAAATCAGCCCTTGGGCACTGTGGAACGTGGTGCTTATGGGACCCAATTGCTCTAATAGGGAAGGGCCATGGCTTAGTGGTAGAGCATGTGCCTTACATACAAATGTGGGAATGTTAAGGATAGTAGGAAAGGATATATTGAATAAGTATTACCCTTCCTTCACTCACGCTAGTAAGTGATGTAGCAGAGCAAATTCCCCTCAATATAGCTGGAAGCTAGTTTGTAGATTCGTTTGAATCTCTTAGGTAAGTTTATTTCCTGGTGTCCCCTTTGATCCCTCTTAAAAAAATTAAGACACAAGTCTTTCTGATTAAAGTATCAAAAAGCTTACCCACATTTCAGTTCACAATTTTGATCCCGGAAAGGCAGACTTTACTTGGTAGTTACACAAAGAAACTGAGTTTATCTCATATGGAGATGGAACTCATGGGCTGCTGGCTAAGAACCAGCAGACAGCAAAATTACATTAAGACAAAAAAAATGGCTGCAGGAGAGCAGCATGGCAGCAAAAGAACAGCAAGACGATAGAAAGACAAAACAGATGACCTGAGAAAATGGCTGCACGACTCGGTTATTTTACAGAGTCAGCCAGAGGCACGCACATCTCCCAGGTCACATGCAGGGGGAGGAAGCTCCAGACCAGTGGAACAGGAAGTTACACTGACTGGATGTCCCCCTGCCTTATTTCCCACTCTAGGGCAATAAGGAATGTTGCATTTGACTGCACCGGTGGATTACATCCCACAACAAAAGCTCCCATGTTCAGTTCTGGCATTTGTAGGCGCGTCTAAGAATAACTCCTGTCTGAAAGCTCAGAGAGCCACTGCCAGTCAGTGAACTAGTTAAACCAGTACTCTTGACTCAGTAAGCATGACAGCTTCCTATGTTCCCCTAACCCTGCAGCTAATCATCTGTCATTTAATTACTTCAACACTGTCTTTAAACTGAGTGTTCCTACTCCTCAGCCTATCTCACAGGTTTTCTATGATGGCAGTGATACACACACACACACACACACACACACACACACACACCATTTATGTTGCCCCTGGATACCAAAAGAGATTTTCTGGAAAATAAAGTCTGAGAAGGATCTCAGAAGTCAATGGGCTTTAGGTACTCTCAATCCCTGGCATCTCCAGGTAGGGATAGGCCTGTGTCTGAAATTCTGGAGATATGCTAGATGAACTAATAGTATGTATAAGGCAGCTTCCAATGTTCCTGTGTTCCCAAAAGTGTCCTCTTAGAGATGCAGCTAGGAACTATAAAGGATCTCATTAAGATTTAGTTTTTCTAATTCACATAAACATACTATTCTTCCCCTCCCTCCTCCAAAAAACACGCACATCTACTCTAGTAGAAGCTCATATTTTCATGAACTGAAAAATTTTCATCCAGTAATTAGACACTGCATTTTGCCTTATTTCAGACAAATGCTACATTCTTCAACCCGCCCCAGTTTGAAGGACTAAGTACACCCTCTTCTTGACTCATAGGGTCTTTTGCCTATTGCATGATTTAATCAGAATTTTCCAAAGTACCCAGGTGCAATTTAATAATGCTTGTTGAGAAGTCTGCTATCTTGTTGGAAGTCTAATATGAAGTGATTTGTTAGTTCATGAGTACTTAGACAACAAAAATACCAATGGTTTTTTTATTAGTCAGTTTAAAAGACGATAACTTAATATCGCTCTACATTGGTGACATCTCAATCCTTTCTGACTGTACATTTTAGTCTAGCCAGGATTTTGATAGTCTATGAATTCTGAATTCTGTAGTAATACTTTTCAGTTAATATGGACTTATTACCCACTTGCCACTTAGTTTATCAGTTGGTGGTTAAATCCGGTTCTATCTGTGAAGTAAATGCCTACACATTATCACTGTGCAGCAGGCTGCCAACAGAGACAGTCTTGTCCTAGTCATTAACAAGCACAATGTATGCAGAACACCAGAGGGGAATTAAAACCACAAAAAATACCTCAGGGTGGTATTTTTAATATGAGAATTTAATTTGTAATTTCACAGATTAAGAATTTTGGCAGCATTAATCCTTTTATCAGCTCACAGCAGGTTATTTGCAGAAGCATAACCATAAGGCGATATTCATTGGCAGAAACACGTCTTTGCATAACGTTAAACATCAGGAGCAGTGAAACCTTTTGAAGGAGGAGAATAAAGATGAAAAATCATTATATTTTAAGGCAAGGTTTTGCTAAATGCCTCCAGTAAAATTTTTGAGTTACAGAAACACTATTTCTGTGTCTAGCAGATAATCATTATGGAGCATAAATAAAGATGCAAGAAGGGACAATCCCTGTATCAAATACTATAATTGTTTTCATTTGGTATGCATGGATAGAAATTGCAATCATATTTTTAAAAAACAACGAAGTTGTATATTTTGGCAAAAAAGGGTTACACTGTGAATTGATGGGATTTTGGTGGCTAGAACCTAGGTGATTTTGGTAACTAGTTGTGATGCTTTCTCTATGCACTTGAAAATATTTCCTACTTAAATGTTGCATTAATTTTAATTGTGGGTACAGTATATCCAGTATAATACTAGTAAGGAACTACACACATTTTTCAGTGTTAAAGGTAAAGATGATGACATTTCATTGTGGAATTCATCTACACATACACTCAGTTCCTTCTAATCCAGAGACCTTGTGAAGAACTCTGCAAGTGGGCAATCCTTTTTTTATAGTTAGAGATATCCAATATGTAGATCTTGTAATGAATTTGCAAACACATTTTAGAACTGATTATTTAATGTGAACTTGAGCTAAGGCCATAGTCACTGGAGCCAGTGTAAACATTATGGCATTTACAACCACATTGCCAAAAAGAATCCCATCCTTGTGGTGACACTCCATAAATCAGCTGTAATGTTTGCTGTGGCTACTCTTATTAATTTAATCCATGGCCTGAGGGCTGGATTTTAATGTCCAAGTACCATGTTCCAAAGGTGGGGTGGGGCCAGAGACCGAAGTGGGCAGAGCCAAAGAGAAAACCAAACCAAATAAATAAAACAGGTCAATGCAGGCCCATGCAAGCAGACAGAGAGCCCCACCCCAGTACAGTGGTGCCTCGCAAGACGATATTAATTCGTTCCGCAGGTTTTTTTTTCTTGCGAGTTTTTCGTCTTGCGAAGCACGGTTTCCCAATGCGTTCCTATGGAGACCGTCCGGGGACAGAGGGGAAGCGCCGCGCGCCTTCCCCTCTGTCCCCGGACCTGTTTAAAGCAAGGGGCGGCGGGGAGAAGATTGCTTCTCCCCGTTGCCTGCCCCGCAATCTCCGGGGATTGCATGGTTTCCCAATGCGTTCCTATGGAGACCGTCCGGGGACAGAGGGGAAGCACCGCGCGCCTTCCCCTCTGTCCGCGGACCTGTTTAAAGCAAGGGGCGGAGGGGAGAAGATTGTGGGGCTGGCAACGGGGAGAAGCGATCTTCTCCCCGCCACCCCTTGCTTCAAAAGAGGTCCGGGGACAGCGGTGAAGACGCGCTCCGCTTCCCCGCTATCCCCGGAGCTTGCGGGGCAAGCTTCGTTTTGCGAAGCAAGCCCATAGGGAGATGCGTCTTGTGAAGCGGCTAAGAAAACGAAAAACTCCTTCGTCTAGCGAGTTTTTCGTCTTCCGAGGCGTTCGTCTTGCGGGGCACCACTGTACTGAGTTGAGTGGAAATGCTGACTTTTGCTCCTAAGATCAGGCAGCATTTATCTTCTCTGCAATCTTAAGGCTGTGGCACCTCAGCACGAAGATTGTATATATGCACCCCTGCCTGTTGCCTTTTGCTATCAAAGGTGGTTCTACCACCTTATTCAGAGCCCTGCCATTTGGGGCTTAGTTTTTTTTATTTTTAGAAAGAGATTAAAAATGAAGAAACAAATAACACGTCTAGGTCCTACTCCAAGAGAATCTAAGTCAGGCAAGCACTGTTAGTAGGTCCTGAATGGCAGCAGCCAATAAAACAGAATTAGTATATTCTCTCTTACTATTGGCAGTGTAATCAGGAGCTGGTTGCATAGTGTGTCCTGAATTCTCCTCTTCTGTCTTTTCCTTATGCCACACAGGTCTTTAAGTAGCTCCTGAAAAGCAGGGGGAGGGGCTGTCCCAACAGTTCTTTCAAGCCATTAGTAAGTGTCTTTAGGGGCTGATTGCAAGAACTCCCTGGCCTGGGATGAAAGAATAGCACGGGAACTTGTCTTGTTTTCATAAGAATGTTGGATCACAATTTTCCATTAAAAAACAAGTTGCTGGCTTTTTCTTGCTTGCTTTTAAGTTTGTGGGGGGAGGGGAGTGAATATCTTAGTGCCTTGAAACTTTAGAAACTTTTAAAGTTAAATGCCTGAATTCTATCTTTTCCCTGCAGTGTCTTCTATTTTTTCCGTACCTAATGTAAGATTACAAGCAGAGGGTGGCGAAAGCATGAAAGTCTTTGGAAAAAACAATATTTATGGCAAAGGTCTATCAAACATGAAGCACTGAGGAACATGTTGATTTCCCACAAATAATTCAGGTAAGAGTGGCTTGTCAAAAAGTTTTTGTTTTTTTAAGTAAAGCTTTCTCTCCCCCCGCCCCCCACTACTTTGTACAGTATGAAACCCCCTTTTTAAATGGAAGAATTTATTCATCTAACTGTGGATTTTGTTTGGCAGATCTGTTTCGTGGATAAAAATATGATACAACACCTTGTGGCATTTTGAGGTCCCACAGCTAGCTCTAAGCATGATTAGATTTATCCTCCCTCCCCATCCATGTCAGTGCACCTCACACATGGGAAAAGAAAGTTCCATGTTTCCCATTACAGTGACCCTTATGACAAAATAGATCAACAGCGATTGTGCAGTGTTTTTACATAGTAAAACAGCGGTAGCAGGAGAGGCAGCACCCATAGGTTCTTATGATGGTAGGCTGCTGATAGCATAATGAGATATAATGTTGTGTGGTGAAAGGATATAACGGCAATGTGAGATTTATAGGAGCAGAGGACATAGTAGGAAATGTTAAGGTTGGTTAAGGACTTGGTGTAACTGAATGGGCTAGGTCTCCAATAAAAATTAGTTTGAGGGGTCCTGAAGTAGGCCCATAAGAAAACTTGCAAATAGGAAACTGTCTAGAGGCTTAATGAAAATATGATCATTAAATACAGAAATCTTTGCTTGTTATGAGTTAAAATATGAGAGAGAGCACGTGGGTTTGTTTGGCAAGACTTGAGTGAGAAGTGTTGAGATAATTGCTTGCAATTGTGCAGACTGAACATTGCAATCTTTCACCTTGACAAAAGAAGTTGATGTTGGGACACCAGCTTGTTTTGGTGCTATTGCATTCTAGCAAAGGTAGTTATTCCTCATTACATAGTATCTAAACATCTGCTGTCAGGATATGCTTCGATTTCAGGGATATTGCATCCAGTATGTATTCTCCAGCCAGCTGATCCATTGCAGTTTCAAAGTGCTATGTGGAATGTGTCTGAATGTCAATTATTGAAATAAGACGCCTGGAATAAGGATTTGGGGTACTCAGTTCTCAGATACTCATTTTCCATCTTCAGTTGTTGAAGAATTAAGGATGCCCTAAAATGTACCAATGTTTCTCTAACCCAGTGTATCTAACAGCTCTTTAAACTCCTTGTGTTATGTAAATTCAATCCTTTTTTTGGTTGTTGTTAGATGAGTACTGTTGGTATTCCTTCTCAAAGGTACCCAAAGTTGTCATGTTGCCACTTCCTTTTGACAATTGTCATTGTTCATAAGGGGAACGAGTTGTTGGTTTGTTCTTGTTTTGTTGTGCATTTGGGTTTTTATTTTGTATGTAAACCACACCCCTGTAGATCACCCTTGTAATCATAGGATAAGGGTGATATACAAATTTAATAATACCACCTCAACATTTTGGAACAAGCATTCCTGCTATCGTATCTTTTTCTCTTTTGTCTACTGATAACATAGAATAACCTAGTTAAGTACATCTAATTGAAAGAGTACTTAATTCTGCTATACTCAGTTAAAAAGAAACAATTAATTGCATCATATTTGCAACAATTTCTATTGGATATACTTATTTATGAAAGTATAAATAAATCTTGCCAGCTAGTTGCAGCTCCATGAACTGTATCTGAAACTGATACCAGCATTGGGTTGTTTTCAAAGTGGTGGTGATGTAAAAGCAGTCTACAAAATAATGACAATAGCTTTCTGGAGGAATATCAGCTAGTGTAAACTGCCCCAATTATGTCACATGTTTCTCTACAGCGAAAGGTTTATGATTCTACAGTATCAGAAATCAGGCTGCTTGGCTTGTTTACAAGTTTGTTGCCTAGTTAATTTTTACTTTTCCTCCAAGTGGCATCCCTATAGGCATTTCTTCAACTTTACCTGTTCTAATATGAAACATCAACCCTTGCAAGTACATTTTAAATGTGGATGTTTGAAAGGTTTGCAAATACAACACAGAATGTATATAGGGTTTTGATGACCAAAACACCTATTTTTCTGTGATAAAGCACATTTGGAACCTGGTGTCACTAAATTACTTATATTTTCAAAATAAAAAATCCATACAGCAACTACTGCACCCAGATGGAATAAACTGCTGCTGATGGAGCTCCACACCTGAGTATGAAACCCAACAGATTTCCAAACATCAAGTCATGTTTTTTTTAAAGTAGCCTAGTTTGAGGTGGAGGGAATTTGATCTTAGGAACAAAGGCAATGACAAAGGAAAACTGTTGCCAAATATATGTCTATGTGATTTTTCACATATGACAGCATGCATGTTTTGTATCTGTTTTTCCTACATCCCATAGCGGGGTAGTGTTGTGTTTGAACAGGAAGCACCCCTAATTTCTACAGATGACAAGATTATCTCCTGGTAGCAGCAGCATGAATCCCTAAATAACCTTTACTCTACTTTCTGGGTCATTAAAATGACATCCTCAATGAGTATACCTAATAAAGGACAGGTTAGTAACTATTGAAAGGAGCAACTGCATGCATCTTAAAAACAATGGATAAAGTAAACACAAAGGGAATCTTGTCACTATGTAGACTAATTAATTTATTGTGATGTAAGCTTTTATGGATTAGAGCCAAAAGCATGAAAGTTTATTTTTAGTTGGCAGATAAATATATATCCATAGACATAGAGAAAATAATAATAAAGAGTAGGACTAACAGAAAAGCAAGCGAACAAATAAAATAAAATAAAGAGTGGGACTAAAAGATAATCCTGCAATCTTTGATCTCCTAGCTTCCATAGGTATGTTAGAAACCTAGGTTAAAACTGTCAGATACAAGCCAAAGATTGTACAGCACCCTTTATATGAAAACCCTATATAAAGTAGTGCTTGATTTGTAAATAGAGAGGGGGGTGAGGGGGCTTAAGCCCATTGGAAAGCTAGACTCCTGAACTTGAAATCCTAGATGTATATAGGCAGGCAGCAATTACTCAGATGTGAGAAAAAGTTACTCTTTGAAACATGTTCAGAGGGCCTCTGTTCAACCCAAGAGCTAGAGCCTTCTCCTAGCAGAATTCCACTCAAGTGATGTACTGTTGCAGGCATATTTTTGCCACCCCACACTTTTCCCCCTGCAACCCCCAGGGCCATTTCCCACACAGTTCCAGAGGGTTGGTGGAGGTTGTACGGAGAGGGGAAATCAATAAAGTCACCTCACACAACAGTGGGAACCCTCCACCGAATCAAAAGTCTTTGACCCTGGATCCAACCCACTAATTATTATTAAGTCACAGATTCCACGGTTTCTATTATTACTTCATGAATAATTATTTTTATATAGTATAGCCTTATTATGATCTCATTATAGAACTGCATTTCTGAGCAAAGCTGTGTCTTTCAGCTTCACTGTGGAGCATAGCTGTCAACTTACAGATTTGAAAATAAGGGATCATCAGCCTTGAAAATAAGGGACCAGCAGCCAAAATAAGGGACCTGCAGCCTCACCTGTTCCAGGCACTCCAGTCTTCCTGTCCTCCTGCAGTCTGGTCAAACTCATGCTGCTAGCTTCGAGAACACTGTCCAACCAACTTTGTAACCAGAGGTTCAACTGAATAGAATCTGAATCACATGCACCACAAGGCCTATGCAGCCTCAACTTAAGATGGCTCCCTGGCCTGGCTTTGCATTGCAAAGTTTGCAGCAGCACGTGCAACAAAATGGCGTCCAGCATTCAAAAAAACCCTCAGCTTGCATTAACTAGCCACACACAAGGCATGCAAGCTCCACCCCCCAGTTGTTCTTAGACTTCTTATTGGGTGATCAACACAGCCAACCAACACAGCTGGAGCCTCCCTCCTCCCTGGCCGGCAGGAAGGGAGGGAGAGGAACTGCTTCCTTTGAAATTTAAGGGACATCATTTAAGGGACATTTAAGGGACATCTATCAATAAGGGACAGCAGCGTGACATGGCGCTGGAATAAGGGACTGTCCCTTCAAATAAGGGACACTTGACAGCTATGCTGTGGAGTTGTGTCTTTTACTTCTCCCACAGGCACTCAATGCAATTTTGAATGCAATTTCTAGATTGCATTCAAGCAATGTAGAAATTTACTTTCAGAATTCTGCCATTCTTCCTCACAAAGTGACATGTGTGGGCAGAGAGATTTTGTGGTTCTGCAAATAAGCTCTGTTTTCTATTATTGCTTACATTTAGTGAGCAGTATGATTATCACTATGATAGCAAAAGCACTAAAGAAGTAGCATGGTGATATCCAAACACTGGGAATGTCCTGTTAAAATAATTTTCTTAACTGACCACTTTGCATATGTGATTAGTTGTGTTTTCACAAGCTGAATTCTCCCCCCCCCCGCCCCCATTCCCTCAGTAGCATTTACTAGCATGCCTGTTCACCTCTGGCTTTTGCAAACTGTGTAAGGCACTCTTCCCAGCAGTCTTGTGTAGTTACATTATTTTTGCAGGATTTCCTTTAGTCAAGCTGTGGGGGTGCCATAGTCCAGCAGTGTCTGTGTCAGAGAGTATTGAGAAGTAATTCTAATTCCTCACCTCCTTGTTTCTTTCTAACCTCTGTGCCTCATCACCGCTGAATCGCCAGGAACAGCTTAAACATTGTGTAATTTGTTCCCAATTTGACCAACACTGGGTCATAGCACTTCAATCATTATAGTGAAGTCAGCCTGCATGAACACGTTTTATTAGACTGACCCTTGGTACCAGTGACCTGCACTTCTATACTGTATTTTTAATATAATTAAACATTGTAGTCAGGCTATAGCATTTTCTCTTCTTCAGGTTCCCAAGGTTAGTGTAAAAGTAAGCATTTAGACATAGGGGGAAATAGCAATTATATACTGCAAAATGTAGTGTGTGTGTGTAAATTAGAGTGAGGCAAACACCACTGTATGTGTGTGCGTGTACACACACACACACACACACACACACTAATTAAGAAGATGGGGTGTCTTAGTATTGAACATGTATTGTACCAATCCTAATTTCTCATGCATCTTCTTTCCAAATAATGTCTACTCATGAATGTTTAATTATTTCACTAATACTGCATCTGCATTAATTGGAGCTAGTGAAAAGGCTTATGTGATATAGTTGTGGTGGGCAGCTGAAAGCAATCTGAGTCTTAGAATCCAATGACAGCAATGTTAAATGTAGCTGAAATTGTTGCATTCGTTTTGTAAAATGTTAAATTAGAGAGGCGGACATAAAGCGGACTGTGAGATCCTAGATTATTTTGGCTGCTATTAGCATTTTTAGAGCCCTAATTTCAAACTGTCAGCAACATAATGCTTTCAGGGATGTTTTACTACTGTCTTTTTTGTTAGCATCAAAGGCATTAAATTGGTAGAAAATATCCTAATTACTATGCATATCAAATACAGCAATACCCTCATCTTGAATTGCAAGATTTATATTAGTTGCTGTGGTTAAATGTAATGGAAGCAAGAGGTGAAATTTCACTTTGTGTCAACCCACACAGATGTGATACCATTATTGGGACCAATGTCCTTATGTCACATGAAATTTATGCACAGTTTGCAGACCATTGCAAGGGTTTCTGCTGGCATAATCCTATGCCTTGGAATAAATTGGTGCAATTGATTGGGGAGTGCTTTTTTAACACCTTCACTCCCATAGCCCTTACCCACATGGTATTTTAGTCCCAACTGACTATTGCATATAGTTCAATGTTCAAGCATAGCCCCAGGTTCAACCTCTAGTATCATCAGTTATAGAATTGTTCTGGTACTGGAGTTAGCAAAGACTTCAGCCTGATACCTTAGAGAATTATTGTCAGAGAAAATAGTACTGAGTGTTTAAATACGGAATGCATGTGTTTGCACATGAGAAATTCATTCTCAAGCCTATATGCTATGAAGGTTAGTAAAAGGACCCCTGGATGATTAAGTCCCGTTAAAGGCAACTATGAGGTTGTGTCGCTCTTCTCGCTTCAGGCTGAGGGAACAGGCATTTGTCCGCAGACAGCTTTCTAGGTCATGTGGCCAGCATGACTAAACTGCTTCTGACACAACAGGCCACCATGACGAGTGCTAGAGTGCACAGAAACGCTGTTTTACCTTCTCTCCTCGGCAGTACCAGTTTATCTACTTGTGCTGGTATGCTTTCAAACTGCTAGGTTGGCAGAAGCAGGGACAGAGCAATGGGAGTTCACCCTTTTGCAGGCATTCATACTGCCGACCTGATTGGCAAGCCCAAGAGGCTCAGTGGTTTTAGACCACAGTGCCACCCGCTTCCATGAAGGTTAGTGGGTGGCTTGGGCAAGTCACTCTCTGGTCCAAACTGCATATGACCTTAACTGTACTATTGCCCTTGAGTGGGAGGATTCTTTTCCACAGATTGGCAGCACAGAGATATAAATGCAGATCAGAATTCTAGCATGGGGGTTAAGGGGCTTTATCTCTTTGCCCTCCATTGTGGTTCTGATCCAGATGCATCTCCCAGCTCCTGCAATTTGCATTGGGGAAAAAGAGGTCACATTCATTTCTGTGGGAACATTTTTTCCAAAGCAACTTACAAGTATGGGCCCTCTGATCCAGGTCAGGAATGCAGTAGGGGGCAAAGTGTTAAAGCACCCCTGTTCCCAACACTGGGGACATCATCATCATCATCATCATCATCACCATCATTAGAATTTAAATACCCGGAGATCTTGGGGTTGTTCACAGAAGAAAATCACATTTTACAAGGGCATAGGATGTCAATCAAATCACCCAAAGGCAAGGTTATAAAGGAACGTTTTTGCCTGGCATCTAAAGGTGGATAATGAAGGCGCCATGCAGACTTTGCTGGGGAGAGCATTCCACAGATGGGGAGCCATTACAGGGAAGGCCCGTTCTCGTGTTTCCACCCTCTGGACCTCTTGAGGAGGAGGCACACAAAGAAGGGCCTCAGAGGATGATCTCGGGGTCCAGGGAGGTTCACACGGAAAGAGGAGATCCTTGAGTTATGCGGCCCTGAGACGTTTAAGGCTTTATAGGTCAAAACCAGCACAACAGAACTGGAACTGGCTGAGGGTTGTTGCCCTCTGAACTCCCATTGAGGTATGGGCTACTGCTAAGAGAACAAAGTAGTGAGGACGTCAGAAATTACCCAGCAGCCAGTCCTGCAAGGGCCTTTACGCCAAGTGCTTGAAAAGTAGGAACAAGTAAACAGTTTTTTTGTCACTCCTATTGTAAATTCATGAGTCACAATCTTAAAGAAGATCCAAGAGAGCTGGGAGCAGGCAAAAAACATGTCTCTTGGTAGAGAAAAGCTAGATGTCAAAGAGGCTTTCCCTTCAAAAATTGACAAGCTTTTTGACATCCTCAATTGCAAGTGTACATTTTTTTCCTCTGCCCTGAATTTGGCTGTCCTGCAGATGCTGGTTGCAAAAAGGAAGTTCATGCCCTAAGGAAGTACGTGCCCTAAGGAGATGAAGATCCCTATGAAGCAACTTGCTTTATTATAGGAAGACTGGTTCTGTTGGACCACATCAGATTGGCTTGCTCAATCTGCCAGAGCATAACAGACAAGTCAAAAAGTGGAAGCGGCAAAAAGACTAAAGAAGGCTTGCGGAATATAAGCAGGGAAGTAAGCAGGAGGCTTCAATACCATCAAATGAAATTATTTTCACTGCTGATGAAAATGAAGAACAAATAGCTAATGGCCTTGATGGAAATGATGAATTTACATTAGAAAAACCAAGTATGCATTCCACTTCCAATGAAAAGACAGAATACAACACATTAGAAATACATAATGTTGCTATGCCGAGCATCAGGTGTGGTGTTGGCCTGTGTGCTGGCTTGATCACTGAAGAAGAGACTTGTAGTTGATCACAATGCTCTGAAGGCAGCCCTGTTCAGGGAAGTTTTTAATATTTAATGCTGTACTGTTTTTAACACTTGATTGGGAGCCGCCCAGAGTGGCTGGGGAAACTCAGCCAGATGGGCGGGATATAAATAAGTTGTTGTTGTTGTTGTTGTTGTTGTTGTTGTTGTTATTTATTATTAAAATCAAGAGGGCTCAAGAAAAAGTTATGAAATCCCTGGATTGGGTATTTGATTATCTTTGTCAGAAGAGTGAAATTGACTGCATCTTCTTTTACAGTTGCGAAGATATAACTAAAGTTATGCTGAAAGCAGACGATTCAGATCAGTAGATCCCCAGCATCATCACAGAACAACATTTTGTGTGCAGTGAGCCAGGTAGAATAAATCTGTACCACTTCCATCTAGAGAGGCTCAAAGAGAGAAAAACTAGCTGAAGTTACTGCTAATAATCTTGTAGATTCCATAAAGAAGAAGGGCATTCAGAAGAGGCTGCAGGCCATTAGAGGTGATTCTACAAATGTTAACACCGGCTGGGAGGATAGTACCATGCATTGGGTAGAGGTCAAGCTTCGTTATAAGCTGATCTTGTTAGTTGTGCCCTCCACACCAATGAGTTACCCCTGTAACACTTGATCACAGTACTCAGTAGGAGTGGACAGCAACTGGACAGGTAACATTGGCAAGATTCTAGACACTGCTACAGAACTTGACATTGATCCTTCATTCACCAAACACTCAGTTGGAGAACCTCTTACTCCACTGAGTGACAGTGTCATAAAGGATTTGCCTGCTGATCAGGCATACAGGTATCAAGTCACACAGGCCATAAGGACAAGAAAGCTTCTCATGGATCTGGCCTGTCTTGAAATTGGTCCCGTGAGCCATTCAAGGTGGGTAACAACTGTTTGTCACAGATGGGTTTCAAGACATGATGCTAAAGGCAAAACCCTCAACAGCTTAAGAACAATAGTGGAATACATCATTTGTGTGTACTATCTCTGCTTGTTCAACATCAGAGTAAAGCACTTGGGGGTGAAAGGCCCATAGAACTTTTCAGCTGCAAAAGAAGGCTGTATGGGATGCTGTTTTGCCACCCAGCGCTCACCATGGTATGCATTTAGCAAAATGATAATCCAGACACTCATGTGCTCAGATGACAGTAAGGAGAGGAAAGCTGGTTCCAAAAGATTGTTGACTTGAAGAGCAGAGATGATGACACACTGGGAAACCTTTCTGTACATCCAAGGAAGACACCTTCCATCAACCTCAGTGCTTTGTCCCTGTTGGAGCTGATAGTCTGGTCTGATGGAGTATATGAACCTCCTTTGACATGTAAACTTATTATAGCAGAAGTAAAGAAGATCATTGATGAGCTCATACAAGTTCCACAGTGGCCCTGTTATTCTCATTCTATAGAGGTGTAGGTGAAACAAGTCACAAAGGCAGCAGGAAGAGTGCATACACACAAAAAATGTGAGGGCTACATCAGAGGCCAAGAAGCAAGTAGGTGGCTGGTGTCCGAGAATGAATAAAAGCAAGATTTGATGAAACTTGTTTAAATTTATTATTAGCTGATGTCATTACTTTCTGATGTTGTTTTATGATTACAAGGTAATGTTGTGACAAACTAAGATTAGTATAGCATTACCTGACATTTTCAGAAGGTGAAATAAAAACCAGAGGGCAGTTTATGTGCTTTTTAATCAAATGTCGATTTACGAAACTAAATGTTGTCCAAGCCCTCATTGAAGAAATTTGCAAAAATTAAGTTTCACGCCCTAAAATGACACACCCTACTGCTCCAGGCAACAGGAGGTGAGGGGTCGTTGACAATAGAAGGGAAGGACTTTTGGTGACAGTAATTCAAATGAGATTTTCCTTATGTTTGCTTTATGAAATATGCAGTTAAGGTTCGCTAATCTAACCATGTGGAGCTGAGTAAAAGCAAAATACCCTCAATTTTGTGGATGATTGTTTTAACAGATAATACTTTGATTTAAATATATATCTTAATACAGGCTACTAGATCCTGATAGTGTTAAGATTCTTATCAGGCACAATTTGTGGAGTTTTTTTTGTTTCATGTATGCTCCTGAATTTGTGTTGCAGAAGATAGAACTTTCCTTGCTCTGTGCTCACTGTATGATTAGGATAAGCAGCAGATTTCCACTGAACAATCATTTTGGTCTGCCAGTGGTCTGCCTGGACATAAAAGGCTGTTTGAGTTGAAGTGGGCTGATGGTTTGGAATGACATTTGAATACATGGAGGACAATGTCTTAATGACAATGACTAAAAGGAGAAGCAAAAGAAATTCTAAACCATCCCGTTTATCCCATAGACCGTTACCTCTTTTTTAGGATTATTGTGTCACGTGACCCATTGGCTAGGCTTTGTCTAGGGCAGGAGAAAGAGGTGGGACCACTGAAGGGGAGAAACTGAGGTTTCCAGACAAAGCTTTAGTTGTGACACATGGCCTGTAACCTACAGAGACAGCAAAACCAACGAAAGGCATTGTCTCGAAGGCATAATCTACAGCATTTGAAAATTCAGAAATCATTTTTACTTTTTGTGGAATTCTGAAATAAAATACATTTTTAATTATAAGTCCTCTAAAACTATATGCATGGATTGTTTCTATGAACAAGAGCTTCTAAAAGAATTACAGCTAAAATATTGATACTGAGTGTAAAGAGACTGAAGCAGTCCGAGAAACAAAGAAAGCTAAATACCCTAAAGACTGGCTCAGTTCAGCTGTCCAATACCCACACCCACTGAGGTTAATGGGGAATTAAACATTCCCAGTTTCAGAGGGAATCCTGCCTATTAGTGCAGAGATTTTGAAGCATGATTTTGATCAAATTGTATGACTTTGTTGTACCAGTCTATAATAGGCTCCTTCTATCTTCATATAGAAATAGAATAGTGTTAATGGTCTAATGAAGGGTAGTAGAGAGGGAGAGATTTGAAATTCAGAATCATTAATAAAAACATATTTGCACAACAAAATGTCTTTATGCATTCTTTATCTTCAGTATCTAGTGATCCTGAAACAGGCATTTGCAAAGTTTGAACAAAATTTGAGATATGTACAGAGCTTTTAAATAAACACAGGCATATCACTGGATAACCATTGTTGTTAAAAAACAGTTTTGCCTATATTAAAGCTTTCTAAACCAAAAATATGTAAGACACAATTAATGCACAAATTCTGTGCAAAAACATATTTCTGGTTGAATACAGTGTTACAGGGTAAAAATGATGTTCTTAGGATATACTTACAGCCCTACTGCCACCAAATCCACATAATCAATTTTAGCTGCAAACATTCATTTTAACAAGCTTATAGCTCTTAATTAATTTTGAAAGAATTCTATTTGATAAAGTAGCCTTGTGAGAATTACATATTGATGGTGGCAGAGGAAAGAAATTATTTTCATAGCTATATGTTGAAATTTACTTGTCTAGGTTTTAAAAAACAAAGCTCAAAGGTGCTGCTCTTGACATGATCTCAAGATGGAGAGAAATCAGTAATTACAGGGCCAGGCATTCAGTTCTATCCTAATTTTCCCACCAGTTTTTCAATGTTTCTGCTGCCTCTGAGACTTAAAATATTCTCATTAGGTAGCTGCAGAGGCAGCTTGCTTGCCTACTCCCTCATTCTCTCGCTGGCTTTTCCTTTCTTTCTGTTTCTTTCTTTTTTTTCCTCCTGCCTTGGGAGTGACTGTGAAGATCATTTGCTGGAATGATTGGCAGGTTAGAGGATTCAATGAGATGAGTTCCTCTTAGCGCAGGTCAAAAAGGCTAGTTAGCAGGAGCTGCTGAAAAATGCCAGCAGCATTCGAAATGGGAAATGTCATGACTTCGAGGCAGGGGGTGCCACCTGGAACAGAGAGCCCCCAGCTCATTAGCAAGTTACAGGATGCACGCTTAACTGGAGGGAGCAGAGGAGGAAAGATAATGCCCAATAGGGAGAATTATTGTGAAGTGGAATTGATTTCATGTATAATTTGTTTATCACTAGAGGGGACAAATGCTGCCCATCTGACATGTGCGGAGGAGTGTGGACTGTGAATGAAGCAACTTAGCATAATCTCTAGGTTGAGCTCTGGATTTAAAGAATGCAAACTTCTTTCTTCCTAACTGTGCAAATGATCAGGTCATGTTGTATTAATTAAACCTGACATACTCTCAAATGGTTTATCTCTGCAATTGTAGCAATTCAGCAGAAGCTTGTATATATGAGTTGCATTCATTATAAAGCGGGGCGGGATTTCTGGATGTGATTTTCTCTCTACACACACCCCATTTAGCTTCTGCTGGAAGGCGAAAAACCCCGTCTCCAACACAGACTGAATTATAAAGCAGCTCATGTTTATTTTCAGTGGGTAGGCAGACTGCATGAGATCAGAACACCATTCCTAGTTTACAATGCAATGTTATTTGAATGACTTCAAACTACCATTTCCCCCCAAAATTTAGGGTTTGGAACAGACAATTCAATTTAACCTTCCCCCATCTTGTAATACAAGCAGCTCATAAGTTATTCTTACTCATGCACAAGCACAGTGGTCTCTAAGATTTTCTGAGAATATTTTATCTTGCAAAGAACCTTCTGGGGGCCACATAGCAATGTTGAACATGGCCATAGGCAGACCAGTAGACGTGATTCTTACCATTGTACAGTAGACACCATTCAACCATGCAAAATTATAGGTTTATACGGACACATCTCTCCATTCAGGCAAGCAAAAGATGACATCACACTTCAAGGACACATTCTAGTCAGGCAAAACACTCGAGGAGGGGATAGAGCAGGTCTGGGGAGGAGGTGGAGTGTGCCTCAGGTGTGTCCCTGGGGCCAAATAGAGAGCACTTGGACTAGACCTCAGGTTCCCTATTGAGTTAAGCCTACTTTAGTTGAACTCTAAAATAAATTCTACTTATTCCCTGATAGGTACATAAGATAATTGGTGTGGAAAAAAATATTTGTGCATAATATTGAATAGCAGGAAGATAATATATAGTACATGCAATGTAGGTTTCAGGCCCTCTTATTCCAGACAACACAGTATTGTCACTGACTAAAATAGGATTAGGATTGGGTGAATTTTATAAACTATAACTGAAGTTTATATACAACATGGGAGACAAGCAAACTTGCAGTTGGCTTGTCACTTGAGCTGACTAAAAGTGAAGTATTCTGATGAATACTGCCACAGAGAAGGAGTCATGGTTTGGCCTCCATCCCTGGTCACCCTTTCCTGTGCTCTGTTCCTCAATCCCAGCACAGTGAAAGAGCTGATAGAACAGATTGGAGTGGGGACTGATTCATGTAGTCTACCCCCTCAATTCTAACAAAACAGATGGTCTGTGAGAGATGAGTACTACCTCCATTTTAGGCACATATGAAGTTTATACAACTTAGATCAATACTTAGTCCAGTATTTCTACTCAGACTGGCAGCAGCTTTCTGGAGTCTGAGGGAGAGGAAAGTCTTTCTCAGCCTTGCTGTCCAAATTGCTTTTAACTGGAGGTTGAATTGGACCTGAGACTTCCTGCATGAAAACATATGCTGTACCAGTGAGCTGTATCACCTTGCAGAATTTCTGATCTAGAACTTTCTTAATAGCAACCTTGTACATATTAAGCACAGTCCTGGATGCCATAGGTAGAAACAAATTGAACACAGACAAGTAGTTTCATTTGGTGAGCTGAATTGCAGAGGAGGATGAGAGTATTCCATGTTTAAAAAAAAAAAAAAAAAAAACTAACCTTTTATATACAACTAACCTTTTATATAGAAAATCTGTCCGATAAATACTCAAATGCCTCACTGATAATAGCAGGTGATTTTAATGCCAGAGTGGGAACCAACAATGAACAACTATGTAGCAAACTAAATTGGAATACTGATAATGATATCGCACATGCCCTGAAAATAGGACGATTCTCCAGAGACAGGGTTGTTAACAACGAAGGCTTACGCCTACTTGAATTATGTAACAACTTTAATTTGCAGATTGTGAACGGTTCAACAAATGGCGATAGAAGCGGGGAGTTTACATACTTCTCCCCCCGAGGATGCAGTGTCATCGACTATATTCTTGTCCCTTATAATATTATAAATTCGATCATGGACCTCAAAATTGGAACGCGCACTGAAAGCGATCATCAGCCATTATTGCTGTCTATTAGCTTAAAGGACGAAACCAAAATAACTAAGCATAATATCATAGAACCTTCTCAATACAAACAAATGACCCAATTAAAATGGTCCCAGGAAATGAGTGCAGAAGTGGGGCATAAACTTACAGCTAACCTGAGAAAACAAGTATTATTCAACTTAAAGACCACTAATTCCTACTGTGATATTCCTAAAATTTATAATGAAATCTTCCAAATGCTTGTAGAGCTTAGTACTCCACCTAAAGTTTGGGAACTTAAATATAGCGCTAGCCCTTGGTTTGATGATGAATGTTTCCAGCTAAAAAGAAAACTGCGCCAAACATTTAAAAATAATCGCACTAAACTAGAGCCCTCTTATCTTGATGAAAAAAGAAAATACCATTATATTCTGGCCGAAAAGAAACAGAAATACGCAACCCAAAAATGGCTACAATTATTCGACTCAATTCAGAGTAAAAACAACAAAGCGTTCTGGAGCCTAGTGTACGGAGGACTGAAAGCCGAAAATCAACTAACTCTGCCACCAATTGCAGAATCCAAATGGTCCCAATACTTTACATCTGTATTTAACAATCTACACGGTGAACCTAAAGGAAATGAAACCATTAAAAATAAAATTAATAAACTCCAGGAGTGGCCAAGGGTAGAGGAAGAGGAAATTAGAGAGATAGTTAAAAACTTCAAATCGGGGAAATCTCCTGGGCCAGACGGTCTACCAATAGAACTATTTAAGACCTATATAGATTGGTGGGCAGAACCCTTAGCTCAATTGTTTACTCTTATAGATAAATATGGGACCATACCTGAGATATGGTTAAGATCAATAATTATTCCAATCTTTAAAAATGGCGACCCAAAAGAACCAAGGAATTATAGACCGATAAGCCTACTATCAGTGATAGGGAAAATCTACGCTAAGCACCTCTTATCTAAACTTCTTACCTGGATGAAAAATCTAAATTTACCAGGGAAAGAACAAATAGGTTTCTCCAAAGGTTGCTCTACTCTAGACCACTGTCTTACACTTATGCATCTGGTTGAAAAATACAGATCCCAAAGGCAATCTAAGATATACGCTGCTTTTGTAGATTTTCGTGGTGCATTCGACTCAATTGACCGCCCAAAGTTGTGGAGGAAACTCACAGAATTAAAAATTGATCAGCGCTTATTGATTCTAATGCAAAATCTACATTCTTCCAATACCTGTCAAGTCAAACTTAACACCAAAGGTCACCTCTCCTCAGACATCCCAAACTCGAAAGGGGTAAAACAAGGGTGTATTCTTGCCCCCTTTCTATTTAATTTATTTTTATCAGACTTGCCAGATTACCTTCAAAAAATAGAATCACATGCCCCTAAACTCAATCAGAAACCAGTTCCTCTCTTATTATACGCAGACGATGCTGTCTTACTATCACTAACGAGCTTGGGTCTGAAACGTCTTATATCTTCACTGATCCTTTACTGCGAATGTAACAAACTCTCTATAAATTATGAGAAGACAAAAATTTTGGTCTTCTCGAATGGTTGGAAATTAGAGAAATGGAAAATAAGAGGGCAAGAAATCCAACAAGTGAAAATCCATAGATATCTGGGAATCTTATTCCAGAGCAACTTAGGGTGGGCAACCCATCGCACAAATGCCATAAAACAGGCAAAGTGCATCTCATCAGCAGTTGCCCGTTTTTATTATCAGAAAGGTAATCAATTTATTCCTGCGGCCAATCAGATATTTCAAGCAAAAGTGCAATCCCAGATATTCTATGGTATCCCGCTATGGGTCCAAGCATATAACAGTGATATAAAAAAGATTCACTCCAGCTTTTTGAGACGTATTCTTGGACTCCCTCTTATGATCAAATATGAAACAATGTGTGCAGAAATAGGCATACACACAATGGAATACTGGGCATGGTCCACCTCAATAAAGTATTGGTTACGCTGCCATTTTCGCTGCCCTCCATCAAGTCTGCTCGCTGATTTGCTCAAAGACCCTTATAAATCAAGATGGTATCAGCACCTTGGAAAAAAAATTGAATCTTTAGGCATCGAGCTGGAGCTCCTGTACAATTCTAATGAGCAATATATTCTCCATAATATCCTAACTAGACTAAAGGATGTCGAGAGACAAAATATTATGGCAGCTGTAAACAAAATTTGCTCCCCCAGATTCTACGATTTAAATATCTTAGATTGCAGAGCCAATTACGTCTCTAAATTAATAATCCCAGCCCAACGTAGGGCTTTTATGCTGGCCCGTTTGAATGTTTTTCCCTCAGCATTTGTCTGGGGAAGATATCAAAACATTCCCAGAAGCAAGAGATTCTGCAGATGTTCTATGAATGTCCCGGACACTGTAGAGCATATCCTCTTTCATTGCCCATTGTACAGTACGCTCCGTCAACGCGTGCTGTCCCCCCTTTCGGGTGGTCTGGAACCCCAGCAAGCTGAATGTGTGGGACTCTACCTATCCGACGCTGACCAAAGGGTAACGGCGGGGGTAGCCGAGTTTTTGGCAGCAGTCCTCCAAGGAGCAGGTTAACAAGGAAAACCACTGATTCTATATGTATATATTTATATTTGTATGTAGCCAACTCCTGCCTTTTTATATATATCTCAAGGCTTTTATATGTTATTTTCCTTTTACGGTTTTACCAACATAATGCCTAATAAAGGTTTGATAAGTAAGTAAGTATTCCATGTTTACTCAGTAGCCGGCACAGAGAACAAGTGGCAGTCCCCAGCAGACTAGCAAAAAATATTGCAGGCTATTAACTTATGTGGACTTATTTACAAGACTGCTTTATAGGGCATTAACAACTGTGAGTGAGAACTTGGCAGCAAATTAATTTATGATGGTTCAGGACTTCATTAGTGTTTGGAGACACTGATCAATAGACACAGCTTTCTCTTGAGCATACTGTGGTGTTTGACAATAAGTGATGCCAAATGTAGGAAGATGCAAAAGAAAATGACACCACACACTACAGAGAACAGCAGAGTTCATTTTACCTCTTAAGGTAATTTGATTTCTACAGACATATTTCCCTTATGGTGCCACGCTGCTATAGCCAGCATGTAGCTGCAAGTAAAGATGACATGGTGTAGATATAATATGTTGCTGACATCCGTCTGCCTCGGGAAACAATGAAGGAGTGCGCCTTTGGGGGTGAAGTTAAACTGTCAGAAGGTTGTAGCACCTGCTGTGGCTGTAGAGACCAATATGGGAGAGACGTGCTTTGTTGCAGCTGGGGCAGATGAAGGCATCCAGTTGTGCTGCTGCAGATGCACCTTGGTGTTTCTTCTCTCTGGATTTCTCCCACTGGTCATTCGTCAGCTGGTCACTGCTATGGATGCATGACCTGACTGTGTCTCCAGGTACTGCATTCATCTGCAAAGTGTTCCCACATGGCAGGGTTGATTTTGCCAACCTTCATGTCACCTTTGCAGACACCTTTGTAATGCAGCGTCAGTCTGGCAATGGGCCTGGTGCTCCCCACATCCTTGGGGATCCTGCCATCTTCCAATCTGTGGACATGACCAAGCCAGCGTAGATGTTGCTGAGACAGGAGTGCAAACATGCTGGGAATGTGGGCGTGTCTTTGTTTGAGACTCTGTCCTCCCATGTGATACCCAAAATCTTCATGACACGGCACATGTGGAAGGCGTTGAGACGTGTTAGGGGAGGGGCACTATCTCTGGTGAGGGACACATTGTGTTCCTTCTGTGTAGGATTTGGGCAAGACCCCACAGGCAACCTCTGCCAACCTTGGCAGTAACTTTCAAAGTGAAACTTCTTTAGGACTTGGTGACTGATGCACTTTTCTCTGTACAATCACTGCCCTCAGGCTTGATTCCTCAAAGCTTGGTGGCCACACCTTCCTTTGTGAAAGCTGTACTTTTATTCTTCCTCAGTTTAGAAATAGATTAGTTTGCTATATAGGATTTGGGCATAATGTTTCTATTTTTTGTTCCAGGTCTTTGTCCAGCATCTTGTTGAGCTTTGTTATGTGATCCTGTACCCTCCTAAATAGCACATACACTGTATATAAAATTTCATTGTGAGTAGACATGGGTTTTGTTCCAGGATGTAAATTAGAACTGTGAGTGTTTAGCCTATGAATATATTTAATGATGGTTGAAAATTAAATTGTACAGTTAGAATATATCAGAGCAAAACATTCTAGCCAGTTAGAAATACCAAGGCTTAAGTGAGTGGATATAGAGTTTAGAGAACCATCAGACTTCTTCAAAAGCTTACAAGGCAGGTAGAGACTAGTGCAACCCAAGGTGCGAAGGTGGCAGTGTAGGAAGTAATTACTTTATTTTATTAAAATGGTCTAGCCCCACCAAAAGTGCTTACCTTGACATCTTCAATTTTATCATTTTTAGGGTCGTCCCCCCCTTTTTTTACTTCAGTATAGAATCTGTGATTCATCCTTCTGACCTTTAAGAAAGGGAAGGCGGGGAGGAAATCTAAACAGTGCTGATACTTACTGTTAATAATAAGCAACCTTGATTGTGTTGGGAAGTGGCTTTAATTATTTCTAAGCCAATTTGCATTCAACCACTCCTGTGCAGTTTGTTTCTGCAGTTTACTGGTCTGCATCAGGAGAAGGAAAGAGGCTCGCCCTGAAGACTCATGGGCTGAGGGCAGCAAGCGGTAATCCAAAAACTCATAGGGAGGAACAAACAGCAACTCACTGCTGAAGACACTTTGAAAAAAGTACTATTGGTGATGGGTTGCTGTTTAGAATCAGGAGACATTTTCAGGGCTGCAGTATCATTCTGTCTACCAAGGAAATAAAATTGTTCTACTAGATTGCAGAAACAAGGTACACAGGAAAGTCAGGAAAGTACAACCTCATTCAGGGAAGGCTCTTGCCCACCTCCCAACATGAGAACCTGAGACACGTAACATCTCTGTCTTTTAAGGATTCATCTTCAGTTTATTGGCCCACATCCGTCCCATCACTGCCTCCAAGCACTGATCTCACACCTCAACTGTCTCTCCAGAGTCAGATGGAACAGAATCATAGAGGTGGATGTCATCTGCATATTGATGACATTTGACTCCAAATCTCCTGGTGACAGCTTCCAGAGACTTCATATGAATGTTAAATAGCATGGGTGACAAGATCATCCTGTGGGGATACCACAAGATAATTTCCATGGTGCTGAACAGAAACCTCCCATGACTACTTTATGGAAGTGGCCCTGGAAGTATAGGAGCGGAACCACTGAACAGTGCTTGAAAAAAATCTAAAATGCATTTTTTCAAGCCTAAATGCTGTGGGAAGGTATTTGTCTCTGTATCTATATGGAGTGACCACACCCACTTTTGCCTTGGCCACACCCATCACTGGCATGTGGTGCCCAGAAGGTTGACAAAGACAAAACTTCGCCATCAGGCCAGAACAGTTTCCCAACCCTTGGAAATATACACTTGCTTTTTCTGCCATGATTTTCAAACCTTTGGTTTTAGCATTGAAGGGGTCAATCAACAGCACACAAAGCTGTCATATGAATGAGTGTTTCTTCTAATGATGATATTTCATTCAGCTTTGACTGTTACAAATGCTACACTTTTACCATCTATTTTTCATCTTAATGGAATCTAGATGGTGAGCTTCTAATGCTGTGGTATGCCATTTACTGTTACATTGAAAATGCCTAGTGCATTTGGGAAGAAATGAAAATGTAGTAGCAGAATAGGTAGAGAGGAAGTTCCCTTTTTTTTGGCAGATCTTAGACATCCAAGAATTGAATTTTATTTTTCAGGAGAAAATGCTTCTAACATTCTCCAATATATACTCCAGCTTGCAACATCACTGAAGATTTTATTCCCTCTTTAGAACCAATCTTTAATTATATGTTTGTGAGGATTAAAAATAAATAAATCTGAGGGGGGTTTTGTATCTGCACAATAAAAGAAAAATAAATAAACACCCCTGCACTCTGTGGATATGTTGATCTGTTCAAACACAAGAAATGTGTTTGAAATGGCCTGGCCTGAACTCATATAATTTCCAACTAATTTTGGGATTTGGGCAGTAAGAGCAGATGGATAAGAACAAATGCATTTATCATATAAATATGTAGTAAGTTAGATACAACTTATTCCCCAACTATGCAGACAGGTTGGCTTGCCAATCCTTTGAATATTAATACCAGTTGTATCCTGTTCATATTCTCCACTCTCTGATACAAAACAATTATATAATGGGTAAAATTCAGCAATCTCTGCTTTTTTTAAAGCAACCTTTCCCCCCCCTCCTCCCCCCTCCTCTACGTACCTCTTTCTGTCTAGTTTCTCTGAAGGTTACCAAGGAGGAGGCCAATAATAAGAAAAAAGGGGAAAGGAGCTTAAAAAAAAATGCTGTGGAAAAGAAAATTAAAAGAAAACTGGAATGAATGCTTCACTTGTTGGCTATTACCACAATTACCATACCTTAGAAAATATGCAAGGAATAGTTAATTATGACTAAATGAGCTCTTTTTAAAGTCCATGGCAGGCCCCAGGATCCAACTGTCAGTACTGTGAAACATATTGAATTGGAAGGCTGGTCTCCCTGTCAGCCAGTAGGATGGTCTGCCTGAATAAAACAGACAGTGAAAAGATATCTGGTTTAGAGTAGCCTCAGACAAGGGAAACACGTACAGCATTTGCATACTTTTCCTGCAAAGGGGTTTAATCCTAAGAAAGAAGGAGATTTCTGTATTGTCAGCCAGGGCTTTGTTCGGAATGAAGAGTAGAAGGAAATCTGATGAAGGGGTCTTTCTGAAAGCTTTGCTCTCAGCCTTGAGGTTGTCCTAGCAAAGTTATATATTTGCAGATTGTTTACATACTATTGTCTGCTTTAAGGTCTCCTATATTCAAAAGGCTCAAAGTATTCCCTTCTGCTTGCACAAAAACAGGGGTTTTGTATGGTAAAAATGACTTGCACTCCAAAGCTGAAACAAGTTCTTTTTTACTATGTATGCAAAACACCCTCATTCTCATCAGTCAAACTCAAACAACCCAAAATATTTGAAAGACTGGAAAAAGAAAGCAGAAACCACATCCTGTATCATATATCTGCTATAGAAGTCTGTACTTAATATGTTTTATAGTTTGTAGCTTTGGGCAAAAATCGGCAAACTAAAATTAATCTCTCTGTGTGAGAAATGCATGTGAGAAAAACATATTTTTTAAAGTTTAACTGCATTGCAACTAGAGTGCCTGGCTCCAAAATTTTAGCTGTGAAGACATGGTTCAGTTGCTTGCTGTGATTCTTAAATTAACGATACACTTTTAATATTTTGGATACCAGATTGGACAAATAACCCTTATTCTTCATATTATAATGAAATATAACTCAGATCCTTCCCCCACATGTACCACAAAAACTGCAAATAGTCTTAATGGTCTAAATTTTTATAGTCTGTGGCCCTCTCCATCAGATACTTTGTATTATCCTTGAATGAAGGCAATATTGCAAACAGTGAGACAAAAAAAAGGCTTGAAATGCAAGAAGTGTATGTATGTAGAGATACCTGTAAGCAAAGACTGTACTTCTTGCATATCATAAAATCATAGAATTTTAGGGTTGGAAGGGACCCCAAAGTCCATCTAGTCCAACCCCCTGCAATGCTTGAATCTCAACTAAAGCATCCATTATAAGTGACCATTCAGTCTCTGCTTAAAAACCTCCAATAAAGGAAAGTCACCACCTTCCAAGGGAGGTCATTCCACAGTTCTTAGTGTCAGAAAGTTATTCCTGATGCTTAGTCAGAATCTCCTTTCTTGAATCCATTGGGTTTGGATTCTACCCTCCGGAGCTTGCTCTATCTTTCCCATGTGACAGCCATTTAAATATTTGAAGATTGCTATCATATGCTTGGTTTCCAGACCCTTTATCACCTTGGCCACCCTCTCTGCCTATGTTCCAGCTTGTTAATATCCTTCTTAAATTGAACTGGACACAGTACTCTAGTTGTGGTCTGACCAAGGCAGAATAGAGCAGGGCTATTACTTCCCTTGAACTGGACACAAAGCACTCCCTCTCTCCATAAACTATACTGTAACTAAGATTTTAAAACTTGTTTGTTTGGTACTAGCATTAAACACATTATTAAGCTGTTATCTAGTATTTATGTGGATTTAATAAACATTTATATTTATGTAATAATGCTTAATACATAAGTCAGCGTAATAACAAATACAACATACATTTGGGGAGATGTTAAACATCTGTGTTTGTTTCCAGCAGCTAGTAAGTACATTTAATATAGATTAGTTTTTTTGCAGAGAGTAGTTAAAAAATATGGCTACAAACTGGTTGCTCCATTACATGGATAAAATATATCGATTCAGTAGGGATCTTGTGTCAGGAAATAGGCTTCATAAATCTAATGAGAATGTCAATAAAAACCCAAATAATGTTTGATCTGTGTTGCCTGAATTTTCAGAGGGGGTTCTACAAAATTGTTTTCTATATACCCCAGCAATAAAGAGAATGCCCTCTTGTAAATCAGCACATGCCTTTAAAGCTAGTATTCAGAAGACAGATACAAAATAGTTGGTTCTCAAGGGGGATGGGATGGCATGCCAAAATGACCCAACTTGAAACATCTGTTTTAATGGTTTGGAGAAAGCTTGTGCATGAAGTTATATTAAATGTTTGAAAAAGTAGTTAGACTCTAGCATCTATGGTTTGAATAATCCTTAAAAACTGTTGAGGTTTTCTTCATTATTATTTTTTGTGCAGGGCTAGAAACCTAGACATATTTACCTGGAATAAGTTCCATAGAATTCAGTGGGACTACCTTCTGAGTAGGCATGTATTGGATGGTGGTGTTAATCACTGTTTAGAAATTATCCCTTGCTAGATGAGATGAACTTTCCCCTCATCCCTAAGCACATTTTTACTGTGAGAAGCATGTCAGAATATGGGGGGACTAAATATACTTCTTTTGTTGCTGAGCTTGTCAAGCACACCACTGTGTTCTCTTTCCCACCAGGAAGGTCAAACCGCTGGGGGCCATTCTATTTTCTGACATGATCCCTACTGTCTGTCCATGCTGTCTGACAGATTGAAACA
The DNA here is from genome assembly GCF_951804945.1 of Podarcis cretensis. Lineage (NCBI taxonomy): Eukaryota > Metazoa > Chordata > Lepidosauria > Squamata > Lacertidae > Podarcis > Podarcis cretensis. The sequence continues at coordinate 27,281,636 of NC_137181.1, forward strand.
GTTGTCTGTGTCACTGTGCTTTCAATGCTTTCTAAATGCTTCATTTTCTATGAAAGAAGTAAAATATGTAAGCGACAAGAGGAGAAAATGGCAGAGGAGCCACAGCCTCTCCTATATTTTCCCATTTTTGTACTTAACCAGTCAAAACCTTACTTTTTCAGTGTCCAAGATGATGATAAATAGTTCACGTGCATTAGGTTGAGTCTTTTGAAAGATATGGTAATAAAACGATTAAATATGCAGTGTTTCAATAGTTAAAGTGAAATAGGGGGCTTCTTTTGTTCACTTACATTTCAGTTTTATATATTTTGATTTGAGGTATGTATAAAGCCTGAAGAAATTAGTGCTGTGCTGAGCCTTGAATACTCTCTAGATAATTGAACTAATTAAATCTTTACCAACATTAACACAACTCCAGCATTCCTCGGACAGTGGTTAATTATTGCAGGAACATGGCAAGCTTCAGCTAAACAGATGAAAATAGAGTCCTGTGGAATGGTTATTGAGTTTATTCTTTATTCATCTTTTGATAAGGTTTAATTAAAACTGCCTCTCTCCATTGTGGTAAGAATGAATGTGCTTGTTTTCTTAGTGAAAGCCGAATTATTCCCTTCAACCATGGTTCAGCAATCAAAGCTGCTTCAAAGTTTTGGGTTATACTGTAGCTGTGGAGATATAATTGCTGAAACTCTCTATGAAGGCTTTATTCTTTCTTGTGTTTCTTTATTTTTATTTTTATTTAATTTACTTTCAAGAATTACAACATCCTTTTCCAGCTGCAGTTAAATTTTCCAAATGTTGATTATGTATACATGGTGAAAGCTCAGAAAGGAGTAATTAAAAAACAAACATACAAAATATTTATTTAAGCTTTCCCCTGACAAAATAGTAAGAGGTCATTATTTTAAAATTGTAGTTGCAACTGGTATTTTTTTTAACTTGGCATCATTTAAGCAAAAATCCTACACTTGTTCAGAAGCTAGACTTTAAGATGAAAAAAAATAATGACTGTTTTTAGTGGCAATGAAGGACAGGAATAGTGACTCTTTACATAGGCATACCAGGCAATGATTCATTTTAAAGCAAACGTGCTAAAAGTATTGATGCCTTGCCAGTTTATAAGAAAAGCAAAACTCACTACCTCTCCAGATATGCAGTTCCATTTGCTACCCACAGATACACAACTTCATTTTTGAAAACTTATTTTATTGTGTGTTTTTTTGAAAAACAGTACAATAAAGCTATTATTAAGAAACTTACTATTCATGTCCTATTATGTCAAGATGAGGTTTGATACCATGGGGGGGAGGAACCATATTTCTACCTTAAAAGTCAGCAACAGAATGTGTAGATGTGCCCAACACCTGTAAGTGTGCAAGTAGTTGGTTATATGAACAGTTTGTGAATCACTGTCCATGCTAGGCTGTGGGAATCAGGCTAGAGTGAGTTAGGAGCCCAGACCTGAGAGTTAGGGCTGAAGAACAATTTGAAAAGATGGCAAACCAGAAGGCAGAACTGGTAGAATATGACAGGAGTTGGCATCAAGAAGCAGTCTGGATTGGGAGGCAAACCAAAAGGCAGGGCCAGTGGACAAGCCCAGAGTCATAAAGAACAAGGCAAGAAACAGAAGTCACACTAGAGCTTAGATAGGACTTGTTGCTTGACTAAATCACCACTGAGTCAGGAAATCCTCTTATATTCTGTCTTGCCCATTAGTAGCCAATGACCAGCCTGGGAAAGATCAGTCTGGAAAATTTGTCCCTGAGACGCTAGAGTGACACTGCTTTTCAGGAGCAGTTCCTGACAATCATACAGGTATCCATTCCTTTGTGTGCTAACACTTCACCGGATCCTCCAAGCTGGAAGGCAAGAAGATGGGAAGTAATGCTTCTTCCTGACCCAATACTACCCTTCATGCCAGTGAGCATTCTGATAACCTGGTGTAGTGAATGCATCACCTATGATGGTTCTTGCCCATTGGAAGTAGTTCTTCAGTATTCTGGCCCACACAAGCTCAAATGACAGGACTATAGCATTATGTAAACTTCTAGGCACAGGATATTGGAGCTGTAATTTTGGTGCAGCAAATCTATATTCCTCTAGTGACTGACTGACTGACTATTCCTCTAGGCCTCCAAGCAGTGTGTAATGGCATTTGATTGCAGCCTTGGTCTAGTGAGGAAAATTTAAATATCTGCTTCTAAACGTGTCAGGCAGCCTGATTGGAAGGTTGTCCCATCTCCAAGTCTTGTTTGTGATGTCTGAGCTTCAACGACCTATCAAGGTATGTGTGGTGTTACTGGTCCTGTGTAACCTTTTTAAGGTACACATAGGTTTTCCTAAAGGGGAAGATCATGTCTCTGACAGACTTGCATCAGGAGAAGGATGCGAGAGGGAGATAGGTTGAACACCCTCATGCTGTAGTTCTGATCTGGATCGGAGCCCTCACAACTTTCCTATAGTGCTATATTAGTTGATCATGAGCAGGTATCATGAGCAGCTTGTTACATTTCTATATTATGTGAAGCAAAATCACTGGAAAGAGAAAAGCCAAGTACAGTAAATAGAAATGTTCAGCTGGGATAGAGGGGTTGATACTCTAATCAGTATTAGATACCCAGAGGCTTTTTTCTAATGTAATTTTCTATTTTTGTAAAGATTGTTTTTCCCCCTGGATACCAAAAAAGACAAGCCCTTTGCTGTAATTATATTGAACACTTAAACAGGGAGAAAAGAGCAGATGTAGCATTTTTTCTTGGTAAGTTCTCAGTAACCTTGCATCTTAAAGAAACCCTATTTTCTTATATGGGGGCGGGGAGGCTCTGTAGATGTATAGCTATCATAAAGAAGAAATATCCTTCCACCAGTTTTTATCCTTCTAATAGTACTGACACTAGCTCAGTTTGCGCATAATGCTAAGCCAGACCTTGACTTAGTGTAAGCATGTGGGTTCTGGAGAGGAAACCACAACTGCTTTGCTTCTTGTCTGGTCCTGCTGCTGCTGTGCTGCAGTGAGCTAAACCACAGTTTGGCTTGGCCCTGTCATCTGAAACAAGTTTGGCAAACCATGAACTGTAAGCCATGGTTTGGCTTAGCATTGCATGCGAACAGGGTCACTGGTTTCATTTGTAGTTTGTGTTGATTAATACCTGCTTGACTGATACTATGCCATCCTTAAGCAAAAACACTGCTGGATTGAAATTAAGAGGGAGAACTGCTGAACCATACAAGTATGTAGCTAATTCAATCAGAGAAGCATGAGAGAGGGCGAGAATGGCTAATTGTGTAGGACAGCTTTGTCATTATTTTTGCTCTGAAATGGTGGGAAGCAGCCTGGGTTTCTGATGCCATCTCTCTGGATTTGGCAACATTTGGCTTTAACCCAAAAGAGAAAATGGAGTGTATACGTTTCCAGCAGGGTCCTGTTGCTCTTGCACAGAATGGTTAACAGTGACATTAGTAGACAGAATGACCATTCCCCTAGTCTTCCTTTAAGCAGATCCTTTTAAATGTATTATTGGGTGGATGGCCCATTACTTTGGGGTGCTAACTACCTTCCCCCCCCTCTATGTTATATATACACTACATTGTTTTCACTGGAATTTCATTCCATCCCATTCTTTATTTTGTACTTATGTCCAGAATTAATTGTGTTGACCTTACCTAAAAGTGGCATGGCAGTTACAGCCCGGCATATCCATGCCGCCATCACCTAGCCTCTCCTTGCCAGGCTCCAACAGCCAACAGAAGACATAACAACGTCTCCCATTGGCTTTGGGAATTCACATTGGCCTGTCTGCAAAATTGGCCAATTATAGGCAGGTGTGGAAGCAGGGATTCAGAAGGGTGGAGCTGATAGGGACTTCTAAAGTCCTCACTGAAGGAGTCTTCACTGAGGTCCCCTCACCTGGCTTAAAGCAGACCCACCTCCTCGCCCTGCACCGCAGTTGCCTTTTCGATCTCCCTCCATTCCTTAACTCATGGTTGCATCATTTCATTTGTGTGTGATATCTTGTTTGACTTTGCTATGGGTTGCTTCGGTATCAGTATTCAGTATATCACCCTCTGTTGGAAACAGCATAATACCAGGTAGATGTTTTCTAAAACTGAACCATATATATGTTTGTGTAGTGATTTTTAAATACTAAAAAGGGTCCAAGCAAGTAAATTTATAGTATATTTCAACATTGAATCCCCCCATCAAATTTACTTCAGAATTCAAGCTTATTAGGGCCCTAAGAAATATTGTTGCATGGTTGCTACAAAAAGAATGTGAAATTGGGACATGGAGCATGTGGTGTTCTTGATCATGTTAGGGCCTGTCTGCTTCATTTGCAAGCACAGCAGTTTAAAATATGTCTGTCGTAAAGCTCAGTTCTTCTCTGAAATGTAGCCTTGCATGCATCTAAGGGTTCTCCCTGCCCCCCATGCAGTCCTTGCATGAATGTAGGTTAAGTCTGACCACCTATGCTGGATGTATATTACTATGAACATGGTTGCTATAGGCACTTGCTCCTTGAAACTCGGGACAGGCTGCATATTTCTCATGCAAGTAGCCAATAGCTATGAATAAAATTAATCTATCCCACTTCACGACATATTTTTTCTTTTGAACTCCCAAACCTGGAATGCTCTGCTGCACACCGAGCAATAGACTATGCCTTTCAGATATTGTCTGTGAATTATCCCACCTCAAACTTTAGTGTTACTTCTCTGCAGAATTTGAATGTTGATGCATGTTTATAGAGGTGTTTGTGTTAAGAAGCAAGAACCTCAAGGTCTAGGGCTGAGTCTTGCTCTGTGAGCTGCCTGTGTCTGTTTCTCCTGCACAGCCTTGTACATACACAGAAAGGAATGAGATTTGTAACATTAGTCCCTGCAATTGACAGGCAGCATGGATCACCTGGACTGCCCAGAGCTGATATAAATACAGGTAAGGGATTTCTGCCCTTACCTGTTTAACAGACCAGTGCCCTCTGCCTGCTGTACTTCAGACTCATGCAAAAATCCCTTGCGCCTGCATCAAACCTTGGGACCCTAGAGCTGGAGAACATAACTATCAATAGGTTTGCATTCGGGTGTGACTTCCCATGATCCTGGAATGGCCCGATTCTTTGGATTTTTAAAAACATATATTAATTTACAAAAGCACTGTTAGCTTGCCCTTTCTGACAAGCTACCGTAGTTGCCTTCTCTTCAGTTGGTGTTTCAGCTACTAATACAAAAAGCCATCCACTGGGGGCTACCAATTGCATCTAGAGCGTTGAGGGAGACGAGCGATGTTATCCCATTTTTTTCCTGCCCATATCCTCTCTTGCCACTCTTTGCAGCGGATATTGATCAATTTTACTTCTAAAACACCCTTCATCAGTAGAGATCCCAAAGTAGTCACAAGCTTAAAAAAACAAAACAGTAAAATAGTGTTTCAAACAGCAGCAATTCACAATAAGCCTGAGATCTTAGTAAATTTTAGTCCAGTAGTGGCCATCCATCTTTACTGGGGAAGGAAGATGGCATCAGAGGCAACCTTCAGTGGGAAATCAGTGCAGAGTTGGGCGGGGAGGTAACTAATTGCAAGCATGTGCTTAAAAGAACATGTTTAATATAACATGTAGTTTGACCTTCTGAAGTTTACCCAGTAATACATGTTTTTCATAATAACATATTCAGATTTTAGGATGCTGAATACACTAGTAACTCATATGTAATTCTTCTCGACTGATTGTACAAGAATTAGAATGCTTCAAATACAGTGTTGAACAATAAGCCCTTTTACATCTTTAACCGCTTTCAAATGTATTTTTAATCCATTAACAAACTTCCTAATACAGCATTAAATCTACATCTTCAAATAGATTTCCCTGCCTTTCACAATCTTTTGTATTCATTTTATTCCGTACCTTCCATTTTTGGTTCCTTTCCTTGACCTTAGCATACAAATGTGTAATGGGAGAAAAAAATGATTGACTCGCAGAACAGGGGTCTGCAGTGTAGTGATTTCATGCTCAGTTGTTGGCTAACAAGCTGCCATAGTTTCATTTAGTGAAGCCCAGTTGCAAAAGATGAAGGATTGTGTAAGGCCCAGCTGCCAAGGTTACAGAACAGACTGCTTAAAGGACTTCAAGGTTCCAAGTGTGAGGGGAATTGTCTCTGCCCAGCAGGTATGGAATAGATTTAGACAGAGTCTGTTGTGCACAAGATGCTGACTGGCCTAAGCAATTCATAAATCCCCACCAAAATTACAACATTCTTCCTCCCATTTCGCTGTGTACATACTTAACCCTTGCACAGCTGTTCTGGAATAGCTTGTCTTTCAAAATAGGCATGAAATATAAAAAAGCTGTTTCTACATACTTTGTGGTAATAGGTTGAGGTAATGATCCATGATAGAACCTGGCGTAACCAAATGCATGCATGTACTCCTCTACTGATATAGCTTTATAATTGAAAAGAAAAAGGCAGTCCTTTTAATTACCCAAATAGCTTGATAGTCAAGGGCCTCTCAAACTTTCTAAGCACCAGGCTTGCTTGACAGGGCTAAACATTTCTGAGGCCCATGAATCATAATATGGTGGTGGAGGGGTAGAGCCAGTAATATATATAGGAGGAAATTGGCGTAATCAGTTGCTAATTACTGATATCCTTTTATATTGACAGTTAATAATTCTTGAGAAATTGTTAGATTCATTGCTAAATTTCATTGTGGCAGGGAATTCCATAGTTCAGCTTTTCTCAGGCTGAATACAGACATGCTCTCTGGAGGTATTGTGACTCAGCCTTCCCATTTTAGGCAAAATTTGCTGATTCGGAACATATCTCTCAGCCTCAGACCTGCTACCAGGTTTCAAATTTCCAGTGTTTCCAGCCTTTCTTTGTATTCTTTAGTCTTATTTCCTCTACCACCACCTCTTTAAAAGCACATGGTGTTTTCAGCTGAAAAATCCGTATCTGGGAAGATTTCAGTTAGTTATCTGCTTTTGTCATTTAAATCCAAGAGAAATATTGTTTATTTGCAATGTTTGAAAGGATTTCACAAACTTAAATCATCCATCCTTCCAATTCCTGAATTATATACTGTAATATAACTGGATGATGCAACTGGCATCTACTATTAAATTAAACATAGAGGATAGTTGAAGTAATAGGCTATTTCTATCTGTGTCAAAAAAGGTGTCATAGTGGTTAATTAAGTTGTTTTGCAGTTTTTAGTTCCAAGGTTTCTCTATGCATTTCATTAGCACTTATTATTCAAACACTTCATATACAGATCTGTCTTTAAGTAATATAGACTAAATTGTACAGTCTTTTCATATACCGTATTGGCCTGAATACAGTGGTACCTCGGGTTAAGAACTTAATTTGGTCCGTTCTTAACCTGAGGTACCACTTTAGCTAATGGGGCCTCCTGCCACCGCCGCACAATTTCTGTTTTCATCCTGAAGCAAAGTTCTTAACCCAAGGTACTATTTCTGGGTTAGCGGAGTCTGTAACCTGAAGTGTCTGTAACCCGAGGTACCACTGTATAGGCCTCATTTTTTCCCCAAATTCCGAACGTAAAAAGCGACCTTACAAAAATTGGCTTTTACGATATCTCTGCTGAAACAGACATAAACGGAACAGGTGTGAGTGCCTGCGGAATTTTTAGAGAGTGGCTTATATTCAGGTATTGTCTTTTTTTCTTTCCCCCTCTTGAATTCTAAAGATGTGGCTTATATTTGGGCCAATACGGTAATCTTTCTCCTGCTGTGCATTAAATTCATCATAGCTGATACATTTTCCTTAATTTTGTGGAACTAGGTAACATTTTTGCTTTTATTCTGTTGTTGCCTTATAATTCCTATTCATAAGGAATTCCTGTTGTCTTCTCACTTCCCACTTCAAAATTTACTTTAGAATCATATCACTGCATTTACTAAAAAGGAAGACAGCAATATGAGGTAATAGTAATCAATGCATTCTTTCCCACAAAAATGCACTCCTTAAGGAATTATATGGTGCTTTTTATTTACTTCTTAAATTTTTCTTTCATGCTTTACATTTGTATAAGTTTACTGCATCCTAGATACTTGAGAAGTCAGCCTGCTGCTCTGTTCCTTTACTGATTGCCCCGCCCCTTTTATAAGCTGCTGTGGCAACATTTCTTATCAAAGGACCTTGATGCTTGAATGTATGAAATCCCAGCTGTAGAGTTACACTGAAGTAACTTCCACTTGACCAAATTCATCCTATATTTAACTCTATGGGTACAAACCTTTCTACAGGGCATAAGTTGATTCAAGACCACAATGAGAGATAGCTGCTGATCACATTCTTCCAAATCTCAAATTTCAATCAATACTTAGAAATATTTAAAATGGGATAGTTCCTTCTCCTGGTCGTTAGATGAACAATTTGCAAATGACCCCCAGGGAAGTGATGTTCCACAATTTCCATATCATCCCTGTAGCAGAAGGCAAAACGTTGAGAGAACTGCTAAGCAAGCCCTGTGACATTAGAAGAAAACCCCAACAAAACACTCAGGCAACTTCTGTCCCCCAGCCAGGTTCCTCTGTCTTAAAATAAGAGGGCACTGAGTTACCTAACTTAGGAAGACTGTTCTCCTATTAGTTTTACCTCAGAAATACATTCCCCTAGCATAAGGTATGTACCTCAATTCTGATGATAAAACTTTGTTCTGTACTCTAAAAAAGTAGTGAGCTAATTCCATTTTCAATGGGAGTTGACTTACAAGTGAGAAATGTGTTTGAAACCAAGGTATGAACTGGAAGTTCTAGAAAGCACCTTTCCTTACTGCCCGTATGCAAGTTGTCACTTGTCTGTATGCAAGAGGATCCTATAATCAAGGCTGTTCTTTCCTGATAGTATTAAAAACCGGAAAACTCAAATTTCTCTTTGCCTACCCCTGAACTAAAGCATTGAAAACTTAAACTATGCTTATTATAGCATATATTTATCAATAGATTGCAAAGCAAATCTGCACTGAGAGTATAATGTGAATTGTTTTGAGATCATAATTATCGCAGGCCCCAGCATTTCTCTCTAACTTATCACACTGTTTTATCTCAAGTAATTCAGATCCTTGGAGACTCCTTTTTGCAAAGCTTTGGAGACGACTTTAGTGGGGTTAGATTGGTGAAAATGGACAGGTTTCAAAACTAAACTACATACCTCTGCTGTTACAGTTTTCTGTAATCCTTTTGGACACTAGCAGCTATAAAGCATGGGCCATGGGTGTTTCATTCTTTAGAAAGCCACGTGTCTCCCAATTCAGTCACTAAATTAAACTTTTCTGCTGACTTGTGTTTATTTAAACAGCTTTGATTAAGTAATTATACTAGTTTGGCTGTCATGGTTTCATTGGTCTCCTATAGCCCCTGGAGAGGGGAGGCAGAAAAAGACTATTTATGGTCAGCTGGTGGTCTTGTCCAGAGCTGCTTGTACCTGCCTAACGTCAAGTACTATATTTATTAATTGAACTCTAACCTTTTCTTACCCTGAACTTTCATTATGAGCCCTTTCTTGATATTTCTGAATGTTTTTTGCCTGTTTGCTTTAAAATATTTGTTTGTTTAAATATTTGTTATTCTCTTTACCCAAGTATTCAAAGGTGGCTTGAAGCTGCAGATTTAGAAAATGTCAGCAAACAATAAAATATATAATAGAAAGCATTAAAATAAAGGCAACAAACAAAAAACAGAATGGCAGGAATTAAAACAGAACTATAATATCCACTAAGTATGTCTGATAAACACATAATTGACCCATAAATCCTTCAGTTTTACACATATGAAGGTTCTGTAAACCAAAACTGATTCTGAGATATTGCTACTGCACTATCTCAATGCACAATATGTCAAATCTTTTGGATTTAAGCTGGTCTGGTCAGTACTTCTATATGGGTGATCATGTGGGAACCCTATGTATGCTGTCTTTGAGTTTTGTTGTAGAAGGAAGGTGTGGTATTAATTAAATACGAATGCATTGCTTTGTGTAGATTTTCAAAAACATTATTAAATATGACTTAAGAAGATAAATGCCAAATCTCTTCCATTTGTCTTCATTACTTTTGCAGGTTGAATACAAACCTGCAAATAGAAGGAATCTTTGGATACAAAATCTGTATATAGATGGCATCTCCCACTTAACAGCAAATCTGTTTAACGTTTTCCCGTAGATCATGGGTGGATAACAGTTTTCAGCATGGGGCTGTACTCCTTTTTGGCCAAACTTTCAAGGACCACATGCCAGCTTTGTGTGAGGTCAGAGGTCAAAGTGAACCAGCCAATTAATATAATTTTTGCTTTTGTACAGTAGGCAAGCTTTCACACACACTAACAAACCCCTCTGTAGCCTCCATCCGGATGAGCAAGAGGCATTATCAGAATTCAAGGCAAAGATACTCAGGGATGGGATGTAGCCTAGGGAGAATTCCAAGAGTCATATAGAGAGACCTGGAGGGCTGCATCTGGTCCCCAGGTTTGATGCCCCCCCCTTCCCTAGAGCATTCCTCAAAAGTAAGAAGCTTTCCCACTTGTGCAAAAGCCTGTTGTACAAGCAGAAATATGAGAACCGTGATAGAGGACCTATTGTAGCACTGCATAACCTCTTGCAGAAGTTATTGACACAATCATTTATTAAACAATGCAAGCAAACCCCCCCCCAAAAAAAACCCCAAAAAACTTACCATACTTATGGCTCAGTGCACCTTTTTAAAAGGCATTCACTACACTAAACACCCAGAAGTCCTACACTTCTCAGTAGAATTTGTGAGACTCAAGGAATATGAAACCATAGTTTGTTTACCTGAAGCTAGCTAATGATTCTCTTTTGATATTTCTAAATTACTTACATTTGGGGCACAGTCTTTATGGAAGACAAACAGAATGGGGCCAATGAACACAAATTCTTAGATACCTAAAGGAGTCAAGTCTTTAAAAGAAAAGAAAAGGGGGGAAAAGACGGAACTTTTCTAGTCTCAAAACCACCTAGTGATCCGAGGTTGGTGGTCTCAAAACAAAACAAAACATTTGTGAGGAAACAGATACCAACCTGCCATAGATATACATAGAGTGAAGATGTTTTAGTTTAAAAGAACAGCAGCTGAGAAACAGTTATTTGATCCCTGCTGTTTGAGGGACAAAAGAAGAGCATTTTTGCGATCACTCATCAGTGATCCCTGTGCAGCTTGATTCCAACAGCCGCAACAAAACCACAGATGTTATAACAACATTGCAGTAGGTGGTATTATGTTGCAAATCTTATGCATAGTAGTATCAGACAGATGTATTGTTCTGTTGCTTCCAGAACTATTGCCCAAGTTTGCTGCAACAGTTCAGCTAGTCTGTACATAATTTGTAAATTATGTGCCTGAGTCACCTACTCTATTTATCTGAAGTAGTGCCATAACTTGCAAGTTGTGTGTGTGCTTCACACAAATAGAAGTATGAAAACTTCCATAGGGCCCTTCTGTCGGAAATATTATAGAAGGTTGCATTATAGTGATTGTGTGTTTGTGAGAGACAGACAAAGACAGAGGACAGGATTCTACTACCTGTGTTTTGTTCAGATGTTGTGTGCACAAAATAAAAATAAGTACTCATGTCTAATGTACAGACCAGTTACATACACACATTAACAGACCTTTTAAGGTCATCGTCCCCAGAAAAATCAACTTTGAAATATTATGATTTGGAGTTAGGAAGAAGCACTTAACCCTTCCCTGCCTTCTGCTTCTCTGTTCCCAATTGCCCTATCCTCAAACCACCTTTTTTTACCTGTGGGTTTCAAATGCATGTTAACAGTTCTTTTTGGAAAAATTAAATAACAACACACTAAGCACTGCTTTGAAGCAAATCCATAGAACACAAATCATGTATGTATTGATTTATAGGTTTGCTGCATACAAAGCACCTGGTTTTTCTGTGACATTTTTCTCTTTCTTCCTCATAATCGAATTATGAAGAATTATTTGATGTTGTTAGCACTTAACCTAGACTTTTTTATGAAATCGGTTGCTCAGTCAGCATGCCTGCCACCTATGCCCACACAGCCAACATATCTTTACAATATCTAGGTCCTTCTATCTGAAGGATTGTATGAAATTTTATGTTAAACGGTGGTCTGCTATCCACACATCCATTTTATTTTCTTTGAACATGGACCACAGTTAAGTGTATTGTACAACTAGGCAGTTTGATATCACTTTGATAGGCACAAAGTGACCTTATATGTGCACTCCTGTGTACTCTAATCTGTGGTCTCCCATCTCCCACTCGACAGGAATTCTGAGATGTTGATGGAACCCTCCGTTTCAACAGAGCAGCTGTGCTGACCTTTAACCCGTCACACTGGTTCTGACAGCTGCCTGCCATGTGTAGAGGAAACCTCACAGACGAACATTTCTGTCCTGAAGTAAAGATTTTTAGATAAACATGCAAGCACTACTATGGATACTACTTTTAAAAATAAATAAGCTACTGAATATATAACAGCAGGATACGTTGTAGACTCTTAAAAAATATATACACACTATTGCTAGCTCGTTTTCCTGAAGAACTTTTAAATAACGAAAATTATCATAAACTTAAAACTGCACACCAAATGTAACCAATCTGAAATTTATAAATTTTATTAAATGAAGTTAATTGGGCGCCACAAATATAGGCTTATGGCATTACTGGCATATATGTAGGTGAGGTGATTCAGACACTTCTAAAGCAACTGAACTTGTGTGCAGTTTTTAAATTTTAATCCAAATAATACAACCTTTTTCCAGTTGTTGTTGTTTTTTGGGGGGGGATTAAAACACAACTTTAACCAAAAAGAAAACTGCTTTAAAACCTTTGTTATGTGTTAAAACATGGTGACTTGAATGTCAGGTTCATCTTGCTCTTATTGAGAGTCCAGTGTTATGTGCTAATGTTTTCCTGCTGAGCTACTATTGCCTTTTTGCGCAGCTGTCGTGGTATTAATATAATATACCTTCCCCATTTGTGTAGAAGTCACTATTCTGTTGCCCACTCACATTACGTCTGCTCAGATATTAACTGCTTGAGGTTTTTTATCTCAATAAATATTCAATAGTACCTCAACAACATGAGGTACTGCTTTTTCTAAAATGAATGAATGAATGAATAAAAATACAGTAGAAGACTTTTTTTATTCATTTGTTTCTTAGCAGGAGAAGAAAGTCTCCTGGTTAAAATCATATTCTATTCAAATTCTTACCTTACCTTACAAAATAGTTGCCTCTTTTTTCTATTGGACAGTTTGACAGACTGTAATTTAGTGCTGTTAATTTTTTTGTCCATGTGTTTCCAAAAATAAAAAAAAAATGGGTGGGGGGACCTCTCTCTGTGTGTAGGGTGTTAAGTGTTCATGTCCTTAATTAAGGCAAATGGGTAATATATTTTCTACCTCTGTCCAGCTGGCAATTCTGTTAAATTGGCACATGGAGTGTCTCTTTAGTTGAGTAGTGAAAACGTTTCCACCATTATAAGCCTTAAAATTCTATACTTTATAATAATGGCATCTCATGAGCTATCAACATGAAATCTGACATTACATGATCGACCTGATGAGGTCTACAAAATTTCAAACTGATCCAATGAAAATTGTTGGATTTACAGTAAGTTTAAAAGTGCTGAAATCTACACTTTTATTGGTTTAAAATTTTGGTTTGATGAAGTTCTGAGCAGCAATTCAAAGGTTATTAAGGTTTACCTGCCCCATTAAAGTCAAAGGTAGCAATTACTGGTAAAATAACTGTCAAAATACTATAGCACATGTGCATTTTACATTTTGGAGCAGAAATTTGCCTGGACTTCAGTGTCTGCACAGTGAGCCACCTAATGAATGCTATGTGCAGTTTGGCACAGTGGATGGACAAACTTCTTGGGCTCAATAGCATGTACAATTTGTGATGTTGCATAGCATCTTTACTGATCACAGGATACATTTCTTAAGGCATCTAGGGAGATTAAATTTGGAACTATTTAAAATGCAAGCATTAATGTTTTTCAATACCTGGTTAGACATTCAAGTCATTTAAGATGATACTGTGAAATACGCCACAGGGCCCACTTTCCAATACAGTGTCAAGAGACTGCATTTTCTATGTTTGTTCGATTTTAATAGTAGATGGGGTAATGATTTCATCAAGTTAGAGAGTAGTGCAAGTTATACAGGAAACTTGTTGACAAGGCTCTTGGGGTTATATCCCCTGTTGCAAACATATACTTTGCCTTCTAGAGCCTTCTTACATTGCTAGCAGCCTAACAATACACATATAGAAACTGTTTCTAAAACTGCTTCCCTTAGTACTGAAATAGGGTGTCATTTTTAAGCTTAAAACGTTACACAATTTCAAAGCAGATTTAAAGAAAAAAATAATTACAATACACTGCAGAAATGTCCAGTTTGTTATATATCAGAATGAACTACATTCCCATGCCTGTCACAGATATAACTGCTGGATGTCATTCTAACAGCATGGCTCCATTCCGCCCCCCACTCCACCCCCAGCAGATTTCCATGTAGCCTTTTAATCTGTCTCTTGTCTTTGGGTGTTTACACTTGATGCATTTAACCCAATGTTGTAGATATTCTACATATAAGGGCTTTAGGACTTGCTCAAGGGATTAACTAGCATTCTAGTGTCCTTCCTTTATCCACTTCAGTTCCTACATTCTTTTGCATCTGATACATGTTTTGACCAGATCATATTTCTCAAAATATTTAAGCCCACAGAAAGCAATTGACATAATGAACTACATTTTCATATTCTATCCTTAATTCTTCCATATACTTGCTTTTCTAGGCTTATTGGTTTACATTATATATTTGGATTTCACAAGTGAAACTTAATGTATGATTCAAAACAAATCACAATCCTTTTCGTACCAGGCAGCTCACACTGGTCATTTTTTCCTCACCTTGGCTGGTTCTCATCTTTTTGTCTCATTGGAGACTTCTGACCCTCTCGTGTTTTTCCAACACTTTGAAATTTCTTGATACTATCTTGTTTTGACTAAATGTTCTTTTTGCTATGTTGTTACTAAAGACACTTCATCCTAAACATGTTTACTATTTCTTACTTTCAGCTGTTCATAAATGGTTATGCTTCCGCTACCTTAACTCATACCAACTGTGTCATCATCTATGTTTATATAATTTCATGTTCTCAGTTTACCTCATTAGCTTACCCAAAGGACTCACACTAACCCTTTCCCATAGCTAGTATTTTTTCAAGTATCATTTCTATAGAGTTCCTATCAAAGTAGGTTTCTGGAATCCTTTCTTCAAGTTTCCCCCCAATAACATGCATATGATGTATCCCAAGTTAACAGCGTTAGGCTGCATAGCAAGGATCTGTCATGTTGTTCTTGTTTCCCCTCAGCTCCTGGGAAAAGGAGTATGGGTTTTACAGAGCGATAGCTATCTTTAGCAAGTAGTTTAATGCAGCTCTCACAAAACAACAATTGTGGTTTGCTGTCCAAAGTTGGTAGCTGCTCATGGCATGGGAGCAAGGAGCTATGTGTAGATCTCTGAAAGTGACGTTGACTAAGGATTGGAAAGCCACTTGAAAGGCTTTGCAATAAGAATTTTCTGATCTCTTTAGTTTTCTCTAGCATTTGTGTAGGTGGGCAAAGATTTTCTAGCTCCATGTGGTATATGGATAATTGTGAAGTGTATTATATACCTATTATATAAGCTTATGTTTTGGTTCCATTGACAGTGAATAATATCTCTAAAGTTAAGCATGAGAGGTTTTCATTCCATTTAATAGTATGTGTATAGTTAGTGGCTCCAGTAATAATAATAATAATAATAATAATAATAATAATAATAATAATAATTTATTATTTATACCCCGCCCATCTGGCTGGGTTTCCCCAGCCACTCTGGGCGGCTTCCAAAAGAATATTAAAATACTGTGATACATTAAACATTAAAAGCTTCCCTAAACTGGGCTGCCTTCAGATGTCTTCTAAAAGTCTGGTAGTTGTTGTTCTCTTTGACATCTGGTGGGAGGGCGTTCCACAGGGAGGGCGCCACTACCGAGAAGGCCCTCTGCCTGGTTCCCTGTAACTTGGCTTCTCGCAGTGAGGGAACCGCCAGAAGGCCCTCGGTGCTGGACCTCAGTGTCCGGGTAGAACGATGGGGTGGAGACGATCCTTCAGGTATACTGGACCGAGGCCGTTTAGGGCTTTAAAGGTCAGCACCAACACTTTGAATTGTGCTCGGAAACGTACTGGGAGCCAATGTAGGTCTTTCAAGACCGGTGTTATATGGTCTCGGCGGCCGCTCCCAGTCACCAGTCTGGCTGCTGCGTTCTGGATTAGTTGTAGTTTCTGGGTCACCTTCAAAGGTAGCCCCACGTAGAGCGCATTGCAGTAGTCCAAGCGGGAGATAACCAGAGCATGCACCACTCTGGCGAGGCAGTCCGCAGGCAGATAGGGTCTCAGCCTGCGTACCAGATGGAGCTGGTACACAGCTGCCCTGGACACAGATTTAACCTGTGCCTCCATGGACAGCTGTGAGTCCAAAATGACTCCCAGGCTGCGCACCTGGTCCTTCAGGGGCACAGTTACCCCATTCAGGACCAGGGAATCCTCCACACCTGCCCGTCTCCTGTCCCCCAGAAACAGTACTGATGAACACCCAGCCCAGTACTTCTTTAAGGAATTTGATTTACCGTAATTATTGTAATTGCAATGAGCTATCCTATAAAACAACACAGTAACAAGTGAACATAAAAAGTGGGTCATAAAAATAATCTCTCTCCCCTCCCCCACCCACAAGAAGTATTTTGTGCTGTAGGAACCAACATATTGCATTCCTTTCACTTTTTTAAAAAATAAAATCTTCTGCCAACTCAGTATTACAGTCTTATTGAAAATGTATTGCTGGTCTTAAAAGAATTCTTTCTTTTGGATAGAAAATAGAAGAAAATGATTATTTTTGGCTCCTATTTGGTATTACCTTTTTCAATCCAAAAATATTTCAGTAAAGTGCAAAAAAGGCTACCTGGGCTGTGGACAAATATTGATAATAAACAAGAATTAAGCTTTCCTTGTTTGAAAATAACTCTTGATTATGACATTCCCAGCTATGCTGGTTCTCTTAGATTTTCCTTCAACTTATCCTTAAGTCCCATACTGTGTTCATTTGCCACGTTAAAAGTTGGAAAAGCCTGTCTGTAAACAATTCCATGAAGCCCTCCGCTTACTCTAATAGCTAATATCCAGAGTTATATACAGTATTAGTTTCCATTGATCATTTGCAGCAAAAGTATAGTTGTACATATAATTTAAGGACTCATACTTTTCAGTGCCAGTGTAAGTGTAAGTGCTGTCATATGGTGGCCATCCTGGGACTGCACCACTTAATGATTCAGTTTTTTAGCTTGCAGTGCTAAAATCTTCCCTGTCCATGTAGCATTCCAGACCTAGCCTGCTTCTTGATGTTCTGTTTGTGTTTAGGGAGGCCTCTTTGTATGGGAGAGCAAGCATTCAAACTTGCAGTTCACCCATCTGCATTCTGAAGGTGTAAAATGCCAGGAGGGCTGTCCGTAGATCAAGTCTTTGTAGATCAAGTCTTTGGATAGAGGAACACTTTCTTAAGGGCCTTTCTGCACCTGTATTTTAAAGAACTACCCAAGTTTTTTCATTGCCGTATATTTGCCATTCATAATAGTACTTTTGAGAAAACATGGGTTTTCAGAATGATCCGTCTGAATTGTGCTCAATGACCTATCTTCCTCCTGCCTGGAGTTACGGGGTTGTGATGTGGATGGTACAGTGGCTATAGACTCTTATCTGGCAGGTGCAAAAGGCGTTTGTACCCACTTCCGCCAACTGAGCAGCCACTTTTTTTCCCTTTTCACTCACAGTTGCACAAAAAAGTTCATAGCTATGATAAATACCCCTAAAAATGCAGTTAGGATGCAGATCCCCAACCGTAACCTCTGTGAGAAGCATGAAGAATCTAGGTACTAATGGAGGAGTAATTAAGAAAATGTAGGCATAGACCAAATTTGAAAAAATGCCACATACTATTGAAGAAATACTGTATTAATGCCCTGTTGATAATTACCATTTTTATTATTGAGGCAAGTGCAGGCAGGAGTAAATAACTAGGATTAATAGATTTTATTTCATTAAGCTTCTGTGCATGTAATTCACTTGGGTATTTTAATAATAGAACAACAGGTAAAGCATACACTGAAATGCACTACATTCAGCGCTAAGGTGGAAAATAATTGATTATGCAAAGTAGGCCTAGGTCCATGTAAATGTTTAGGGATTTTACTTATCAAATGCATGCTGGTGTCTCAATCTTTTGGCACTTTTTAGTAACTAGAGCATGTCAAAATGACATAATTGTATGCTTTTTATTTTAGTACTTTCCCCCTACTTCTAAAATATATTACCTCTGCAACTTTTGAGCTATTTCTCCAAACTAAATATCCCGTGTAATTTCAAAACTAGAGTTCCTCATTTTTTACTAGGAAAAAGTCTGCAATAAAAAAGTCTGCCAGATAAAAAAATCTTAGTGGAACACAAAAACGCTTTAATTGCCATTTATATAAGGCTGCATATTAAAATATCCAGGAAGGAATCTATTACAGTGGTACCTCAGATTACAGAGGCTTTAGGTTACAGACTCCGCTAACCCAGAAATAGTGCTTCAGGTTAAGAACTTTGCTTCAGGATGAGAACAGAAATCGTGCTCCGGTGGCAGCAGGAGGCCCCATTAGCTAAAGTGGTGCTTCAGGTTAAGAACAGTGTCAGGTTAAGAATGGACCTCCAGAATGAATTAAGTTCTTAACCTGAGGTACCACTGTATATACCTTTTCATTTCTCCTCTGTTAATGAAATGTGCCTTGATTCAGAGCATGCTCACATATACTCCTCTCTAAAACATATTTACTTAGAAGTATAAGGTTCCTTTCGATGACTATTTGCAAATCTACCTAAGCAGCTTTCCTAGCAGAGGTGTAGTGGGGGGCAGGGGAGCTATGGCCTCAGGCACACATTTTTGAGGGGGCGCAATCCGGCGCCACAATGACAGGCACGGAGCCCTGGCAGCTGAGGCACAGCAGCAAGCGCTTTTGTCTAGTGGGCAGGTGGATGGACGCAGTGGGTGAGGAGCCTGTTGGAGGCGGGTTCCATTCACCCTCCATGCGGACTTCACATGTGCCTCCATCCCAGCTGCCCAGTCCTCCAGGGGGGCACAACATTTGCCCCAACCCACGCTACACCGCTATTTCCTAGGAAATAATGGGTTTTCATTAGGAAAATATTGTATCACAGTGATAGAGCACGTGTTCTGCATTAAGTAGGTTCCAGGTTCAATCACTACTGTCTCCTGGGGCTGGACAAATCTGTCTGAAAATCAGAGCCACAATCAGTCAGTGTAGAGCTAGAATTGTCTGATAGAGAGCAGTGTAACTGTCTAACTGAGATCCTTGGAAGGAAAGGATAGTATATAAATGTAATAAATAGCTAAATAGTTAATACAACCTCAATTTGGGAATTGACATAGCTGGTGCTTCTTCCTTATAGGCCTCCCTCTTTTTTGCCTCTGCTGCTGGGGGAATATTCTTTGCTACGGTTCTCCCAGCTCCTCCCTCTAACAGAGAAAGGGAGGGAGGGAGGGAGGGAGAGAGGGAGGGAGAGAGAGAGAGAGAGAGAGATCCCCAGGAAATAAGCTTACTGCAGTGTGCTACTTCTAACTACTAACTGGAAAGTCAAGAGATCACAATTTTCCCCAAATGTGCCCATGCAAAATAAGAAAAAGAAAAGCTATAATTCACTTCCTTCAATTATTACCCACTGGAACTCTATCATAATCAGTCTTAGTAACTTTCTCCCCAGTATATTTTTTTTTATTCAAAACTGAGCCTTACAAATTATCTCTATTTTAGTTTACGAATAGGAAGAATAGAAAAAAAGTAAGCCCGAACCTGTTTGCTTAAAATTAAACTCCAATTGAAATGTGTCCATAGTAGCTTTCTATTAATTCCTAATAAACAATGGAGCTCAATAAAATGCACGCATGGTTTAGCACAGGAACAGATTCCTTATAGCTATAAATCAAGCTAGAATGGGTATTACCATCACTAATACATCCATTAATTCAACCTCACTGTTAACGTTACTACAGCTACGAAGAAAAACTTGGCTAATAGGCAGCTGCCTGCAATGATCCTGGCCTGAGGAAAAATTGCAAAGTTGAGCTAACACTCCTTGTCTTACTGAGCACAATAGCATTTACTTTTAAATCCAGAAACAAGAAAAATGTGAGAAACCAAGGCAATATGTTTATAATGCATTCATTTGCAGTCTGCTGTGTATCAAAGCATATATGTACACAAATGTACAAACAGGAATAATCTAGGTGTAGGTATAATTCATGTTGCATATGCATAAGCAGGAGGGGGAGGGGAATTTATGAGAGGCTGGCCAGGTTTAATTTGTGTCTGCTTGTATTTAGCACTTAAAGTTTCTTACATTCAGTTTGCTCAGAAGCGTGATGAAGTGCTTCTTGCTTCTGCCTCAAATCAGAAATGCATGAAGTGCAGCTGCAGAGATAATACATTCTCCCCAAAGGCTTTGGCTGAGCAAATTAGGTGTCAATGGGGTGCCTGCGCAGGCAGTACTCTCTCTAATTAGTCTCTTGAGCCTGGTTGGTGGCGAGAATAAGATGATCTAATCAATTGGTCTGTGTCTGATGGTACGTGTAAAAATCCTACCAGGCAGAGCTGTCTCCCACAGGTCACTCACCTGCACAGCAGGATTGCTCATTTTCATTTTTCATCTCTTCCATCACATGATGCTGACAGTTGGTTTTAAGAAAATTGAATTTAAAAAAAGAAAGAAAGAAAGAAATCTGGTTCATAGGGCATGTGGGTCAGAATTAAGTTGCATTATGGGTATTGGTGATCCAGTTCATTAACATGGGTAGCAGAATACTAGCATGAATTTGTTTGCCATATACATGGTTTTGTCAATAACAAAATCTTTTTATTCTTGATTCACAAAAGATGATTTCAGTAAAAATGTAAGCAAGGTAAGAGTGCTTGTTCAATGCATTCGAGGGAGTGGTATCTATTGCCTAATATTATCAATGGAATTTACCGGTAATTGGGAATGGCACTTTGCATGCAGAGAAACAGGGCATCCTCTTCGTTATCGCTTTGCTTTTAAAAAAACAACCCATGTGATTGGAGGAACCAGTATTCTAAAGTGGTATCAAGCCAGCTGTGTGCATTGAGCCTTGAGTGTGTTCAGCATGCTAAGACACTGTGGGAGCCCTGCCCCATCCTTTTTCTCAGAATGTACCTCCAATTGGACTGCCCTTAAAAGTCATGGTGTGTATGCAAAAAGAAGCTAGCATGCCCTAAGTATTTTTTTTAATTGGGACAAATATTCTGGAAATAGTGATATCTTACCCCATGCCTTGAACTATAATTAATATTTTAAATCAAAGCTTTTTCTCACTTCTGTTCTCCTCAGACTAGCAGCAACAGTATTTTAAAGTTATTATTTGGCTTCTTTGTTCAAGTCAGAAATGGTTCTCTGATTTATGAGAGAAGCAGCTCTATATGGCACAGGATTTGTGGACAAGATGAAAACATGATTGTACTGATTCTTAAGCCCTTAAGTTGTAGCCTAATCATGCTCATTTTTGTCTGTAAATATACTGTGAAGAAATCAAACCTACCCACACAACCTTTTGCGTTTCAAATTAAAAGTGCATTTTTGTGGCAGTATGTTGTTCTACGTCAAAGGGATTTCTGAGGATCTCTGAAAGCAAGCCTTCCTTTGCTCTTGGGAAATCAGAGGTAGCAAATACTGGATTTTGCAGCAGTTGCTGTTATAAGCAAAGATGTGACCGGAGGCCATATCACCATCTGCAAAGATTCTAAGAGAAACTTTGATTTTTTCTGATCTGAAGAAAAAATAAAAATTAACTGGATTCTTTTCTAAAATAGCTTAAAAATACTGCTGTGAAACCAAGGACTGGTCTATAATGTAAGAACGGACATTGTGTCTATAACACTTGGGCACTGAGTAAAACCCATTGTCTTGTCTCCTAGACTTTGTATTGGTTCATTCTCTCCCTCAGGCAAGTGGTTTCTCACTCTTCTGGCAATGCAAAATGTTGGATTTTTTAAAATGACGCCATAAGAATAAAGTACCATATTTACTCAAGTATAATGCACCATCAAATCTAATGTGCACCTTAATTTTCACAATGTAATTTGGCCAAAGAAGGTGAACATTAGATTTGAGTAAATATGATAATCAGTCTCCAACTCTATTTTCTGCTAGTTCTGCACACTAGCATCAGCAAATGCTTGTTTGAAAGGATTAAGTTTACCCATAGTGATTAAGAAACAGCTCTTCCCCACTTCCTATTTCAATTCTATGTACTTCATAAGGCACAAATTAATTCTACTGAAGGTGGCACCAACAGCACCCACTAAAAATTTTGTTAAGAGGAGTCAGTCAAACAGTTGAGATAATCAGTCAGAAGGTATTAGGAAGGTATAGGCCGGTAAAGAAACTAAAGTTAAGATACTGACAGGAATATTATCTGAGAAACCATAAACTTGTTAATGTTTGTAAAATAAACTTGTTTTTTTGGTTCACTTTTAACAACTGACTGGACTCAGTGTTTTACCAGAGAGTAACTGGTTGGTGGCAGCGGGGAAGCGAGCACAGTGGTGGCACAGGGATCAATAGACTGTTAAACGTCCGGGGACCCTGTGTGATCGCCACAGTGGCGTCACCCAGTATCTCTGTCAGAAGCTGTTATTAGTCACTAGAACCCATTAATAAGGTGCCCTGCATTTTCTGTGCATGGAAATAGTACTCTAAAGCAAGAGTGGAGAACCTTTTCTCCAACCCAAGGACTTCATTGCCTTCTGGGCAAACTTCCAGGAGTCCCGTGCCAGTGGTGTGTAGTCTCAGGCAAACCTGGGTGAACCATTAGCCTAGGACATATTCTAGCTGGGCAAAATTATTAGAATGCAAAGCAAGGCAAGTGGGAGGTGTGGCTGAAAAGGTGGCGTGGCCAGACAGAGAGGTCTGAAGGACCCATTCAACCCCTATATCTGAGTTCCCCACTGCTTGCCTAAAGCATGTAAAATCTAAACTCCATTACTAAGTCATCACAGACACATATCTGCATACGCAAATTGGGGTCTGGGATTCAGGGCAATTTCACTTCAGAGCAAATTTTGAAGGCACAGTATACCTCTTTACATATTAGGTGCAAGCTTAATTAATTTTTTAATTTTTTTTTTTAATTCCTCATTCTTGGAAGTAGAACTTCTATAACTTCCATCTTATTTCATTATCCAACCATTCCTAGAGTTACATGATATTATCTCTTTTATTCTAACAAGCCATCCTGTGTAGGTTAGGTTTAAGACTAAATTGCCTGCCCAAGATTATAGAGTGAGCTTCAAGACTGTTCATAGAACTCTGTTCTCCTCCCCCACATCTCACTCTAATGTGGACCCACATACCTGGCTCCAAATCTAGAGCCGATTAAGGGAGGCTCACTTACAGGCCAGGGAGGTGGATGTGTCTTTGTAATTTCAGAAGAGTCAGCCAACTGGCGATCAACACAGCCAGTTTCTGTTGCACAACCAGTTGCTCCTGAGTTCAGTTGTTTTAGGAAGAAGGGGTGGCTGTGGATCTGCTCAAGCAATGTATTTTAGTACACACCATTCAAGGAAAACATTTAAGAGTGCCTACAGTTCAAGCCTTTCCTTCAGAATAGCTTAATATTTGAAAAAAGGGAACCCTATATTACCTTAAACCAAAATCAGTTTGCTGATACTTAAGCATTATAACAAGTTACTTTGTACTGTTATGTTCTTGGCCATGATCCTTATTGTACTTTCTGTTGGTTTTTACAGGAACTAAGATCACCAGACTGGAGGAGAACCAAAACCTAAAAAGAGAGCCAACACTATGAAGACACCATGGCCCTGCTTCCTTTCTCTCTCAGTGGTGGATTTCAGTCACAAGAAAAACAATGCTGGCAAGACCTTGTTCCCCTTCCCTCTCAGTTTATTTAAAACCTTGCACGCATTTTGATACCTTGTGATTTCAGAGACCTCTGTGAAGATTAAGCTTTTTTGCTTACTGATACATGGCATGTTCTCCCCCCCCCCCCCGCAGCCTTTTGTGTTGAGTTTATCTGGTTTTTCCACAGCAGCACATAACCCTTGTGAAGATATTTATGCTTTCACCAGCAATGTCTTATTAAGACAACACATTTGGTGTTCACACTTCTTCAGTAATGTCTGTAGATAAAAGCCAGTCATGGCATGCCACAGTGTGTGTTTTCATCGAAATGTTCCACATATTTTGCAAATTGTCAGAAGGATACTTTAAGCTAAAGCAGAGCTTTCAAATTGGTTGTAACACAATCAGTATCTTACAACTATGCCCATTTATTACTGCTAGAGGACATCACGTTCCTTTCTTTGACCATGGCAATAAGTGCATCTTAGTCACCCTGAGTTTGGTTACTCTGCCTATGTTGCATAATTTGGCAGATTTTAAAACAGACTTCCACTATATATATAGTACTGAGTACTTCAAATATTTGAGACCTATTTAGAAAAAAGGGGTTTTGGGGTTCCACGTTTACTTTTTCCTGTAGCTTAGTTCATAATATATTCTAAAAAGGAAAATAAAGAAGTTGGGGGGGGGAATGAGTTTACATTAGGATAAGCACTATGGTATAGAATCTGTAGTTGCTGAATGAGCCATTAAAAAGCCTAGTTTTTAATAGTCATCCGAACTCCAAATATTTGTTCTTCCAAACCAAAGCATCTTTCCAGTTATTTTTATAAGATGTTCAGATACGATTGGAAAATGCCTCTGTTACTGCATCTTCAAATGGGATTTTTCCCAATAATCGTTCAAATTTCTAAAGATTAAAGTAATTGGGAATTGAAGGGATTTCTATTCTTGTTTTGAGGGAGGATGGATGATGGAGCCTATGGGAATCTTATGGGCTGTAGCGGTTTCTGCCTACCATTCACCATCCCTAACATGATTAATAACACTTGTATTCTAGGAGATGGGGAGTGGGCAATCCAAAAAAATAAATTTGACATGCTTACAGTGGGGATTTCTCATCCATTTATTCCAACAAAGAAAGCTTATTTGCCTTTCTAGTAAATCAGCTGCCTAAAAACACGTCTATTTTTGTAACACGTCGATTGTAGCATCTAATGCTATGTTAGAAAAAAAGGAGAAAACAGGGATATAGGACCCATTCTGTACTTTCATTTTGTAAACTGATGTCTTGATATTGTTTGGAGTTGGCAAATTATTGATTTTGCAGAGGACTTGTTTTTAGCAAAAGGCAACAGTGGTAAATATTATTCTGTGATATTGATTCCAGTAGTTATACAATAATTAAAATATGCACCTCCTAAATACCACCTAATTGCTACTACTAAAACTCAAACCCTAAATATCTCAAACTTTGTTTCTGTATCTGTGGAAACAAATAATCACAAAATATAATAGAACACTTTGAACATAATACAGATGCCTTAACTATGACTTGCTTTGATTTTCGTATTCAACCTTTTGTACGTAATCTCCTTTTCCAAGTTAGGTCATATTTAGTTGGATGTTTCAAGATGAGGGTTTCTTTTTTTAAAAAAAAGTATCTGTGCTTGCAAAAATGTGAGGAATCTTTGAGAATGTAACAAAGGTTCAATTAGGAAAATGAGGGTAGATCTTTAGATGTAAATCTCTTGCTTTGGCAGCTTAAGGAGTGAGGGAGGCAATTACACTCCTTGTTGAGGCATCTGATGGTGTGATGTAGAGAGGAATTCTACTGAAGAGCGCTCATCTGTGGTTTAAATGCCTAGCACCTTACTGTCCTCAATTAATCAAAAGCTCAGAGCTTCTGCTTACGTTTTGTGAATGTGCGTATGTATGCTTTCAGTGCTTCCTCTATTTAAAATAGCCATTAATGCAACTGAACATATTGGCCTATAATATTTAGTTATCAGCTATCGAAGTCTGAGAGCCAGCCCCACTCACTCCAATTACATGTTTTTGGAGTGATTTCCCATGGAGGATTACATACATAAAAACACTGCGTGAAAACTGAAAATCCACACATTCGCCAAGAAGGATTTGTGGTCAGAATACTACGTCATTCCTAGATATTCCTGTTATAATCTGGCTTTTCAAAACCAGTGTTATTTTCCACTTATATCCCTTCATACAAATCATTCCAAAAGCATGCATGAGAACAACAGTTTTGGCAGAGACCCTATATTTAGCTTCTTTTTTGTTCAAGGTGCTGAGATTCCAACAGAATTCCATGTACTTCAAGCAACTAAATTTTAAACCAGCTTGAACTTTATAGTTGTATTGGGGTGGGGGGTTAATTGTCACTGCAGTGTAAGAGGAATACATATAAGGGTTGTGTGATGGGCTGAAATTGTGCAGTATGATCTGCTGTATCCACATCATCAGGCTGGCCAAGAGAAAAATCCAGTGCAGTATAGTTAACCCATGCAAGTCCTCAACAAAGAGAGTAGTAATTATAAAACCATGCCCCTTTTTAGAGCATACTCCAACCCCAAAATATATTCCAATGTTCTATATTTTTCTGCCAAGTCCGAAGGCTAGATAATTTGGTTCATAACTCCCTCTACGCCATTTTCCCCCTCTAATGATTCTCTTAAGGGCCACTCAGGCAAAACCGCTAATTTCCAGAACTTTATTCTGGAGGTTTAAGGCAATCCTGGAGAGCTTTGAACACTACATAACACAGGTTTTTAAATGTTACATCTACCTCCACCATCAGCTGTGCAAGCTTTCTCTGCATCTGAACATTGTGCCCTTGACTGCAGCAGGAGATGGGAATCTTGCGCTCTGGGCACTCCAAAGTCCCTTGCACTGTTTCCCCTGTGTTATGAAGCCACTCTGAGCTTTGCAAGATTGCAACAAAAGCCAAAACTTGATACAGTTCCAGCCCTCCTTTCAGCTACTTGAAAAGAAACAATTCTTATTCTCATTTCCCCATGTATATAACAATTGTGGGCTGATTCGTATGTTGCTGAAATGGAGGTTGTTGCTTTCCCATAATTGAATCCCGTACTTTTGCAGTAACAGTTGAATGAGCTTTATCACATGGGTAGATGTAAAGTCTACCTACAGGATCCAACTATTCTGCATGATTCTGTGCTTCAAATGCATAGCCAGAGAACTAGCAATAGAGGACCAGAGGTGGGTAGAGCCACAACCGTGCTGTTTTGATAACATAGATTGGGCCTATGTGATTGGTATTAGAAATGCGACAGCTTTCCTTTTCCTTACAGTACTCCTGAACTGCACCCCTTCTTGTTTTAGTGGGCTTACCAATGAGGAGAGGAGACTCACAGTTCTGAAGCTGTGAAGAGCTTCAGCTTGCAGTCAACAATAAGAGTTTGCTGTAATGTTGATTTTTCTTCTCAGAGGAACCCTACCAAACATGCAGAACACCTAAACAGTGGAGTAGTATAGGCATTACTTACCTATATGGTACCCTTGGGGTTATCTTAGGAATAAAGTGGTTAAGTAGCAGTAGAAATTTTAATGCACAATTAAACTTTGGGGTTCAAGTCTTCCTTTCAACATTTGGAAGAGCTTTACATAGACATTTCCTATTTATTCTGGTTTGGAAAAATCCTCACATCTCTCAGTGGTGAGGGCAACAGACCCTAAGTGTGATCTTTAATGTGTGTGCACAATGGACTACGAACTGTGTGCTCCATACAAAACCTTATTATTGTTTTTATAACCTAATAGGATAAATGGCATTTAGACTGTACAGACTGGCACTGAATATAGATGCCATATAAATAGATGTTCTGTTATTGGCCATAACTAAACCTTCTCTCTTGACATAAAGGTGTGGAGGTAATTATATTTGTTGTTGCCTTGCAATATTCTCAAAAGCAAAAACAAAGGATGCACTAAGAAATTCCCTAATCCCAGAAAACTGCCCTTCTGCAGTACTATATTCAAAATCTTCCCTTGCTGGGGCTCTTTATATAAGGCACAAAAGTGCTCTTTTTAACAGGGGTTTGGTACTCAAACAATGTTAATATTAAATATGTATACATACATATAGCCACACAATTTAGAATGACAGCTTAGTAAGCAGTATGGTTAAGTAAATGTTACATTGTTTGTTTTCAATGTGTAATTTGTCTGTATTATGAAAGATGTAATGGTTCGTCAGGTGTTGACTGTTTTCATGTAATATTATATTGAATAAAGTATCAAAGGATTTCTATGCTTCTTGGTAGTTTTATGTACAATTAGTACCACAATTCAAAAAATTTAAAAATGTATGGAGAACATATGAGAATGGGAAAGGAGAGCTTTTAGTTTAAGGGGTTTGAATTGCTTCCACTGGCTTTATTGATAAATTTACTTTTTGAGAACAAATTGCAGCACAATATTGTCATTTGTTCATTCCCTCTGGGTTTAAACTGATGGTGGCAATGAGATCTTGAATTAACAAGAAATGTCCTGTTTGTTCATTACCCTGTGGTTATATTTCGTTCAAGATACAGGACAAAAATACAAATTCAGAGGCTGTGCTTAAGGCAACCTTCTTTCTACACAGGATCAAAGTACCACCATTGGGGGGCGGGGAACCACTAACACTCTTCAAAACAATATAATTTGGTTATGTGGATATAGCTCATATTTCAAGTTGCTTCTTAGCTGTACCTCTTGCCAAGTTCAGCCTGGCTGTTACCACCAAGAAAGCTTTTGCTGTAATAGCTACTGCTCCCCAGAGGAAAGTAAAACCAGAGGGAAGGTGTTTGAGCAACCCTGTGCCACTAGGTTAATGCACAGCTTTTCAGAATAATGGCCGCCATTGTAAATCATAGCAGTGTGAACCCTACAGCAGCAGAACAGCCCGCTGCTACCAGTGGGGGGTGGTGTTATGGGCATTAGCTTTGAGAAGCTTATACTGCACAAGAGCGAGGAGGATAAAGGATACAAATCAGGAAACTACTGACAAGACTTTTTATTATTAAAAAAAAAAAATCCAGGGCCTAGTATTTACTGTTCATTCCCCTTGTGAATAGTCGTATATATTGTCTGCAGTGAATCATGCTGAGAGTGTCAAGCACAATAGCTAAGAGCACACTAACGGTTCCACGGTTGTTCCTTCCAGTGGTGCTTGCTGAACAAGTAGAGCACACAATTGCTAAGCTCTGTTCTATTTCCAGAGAGTTAGAGAGAGATGAATTTGTGATTAATTCACAGTGCTAATATTCCTGTCTCTACAGACGGTGGGAACAGCAGCATATTTCAGAATGAAAAGCTTTCTCCTCGGCCAGTAGCCAGGGCCACAAAACACTGACAGGAAAGAGATCTTTCTCCACATTGTCCAAACTTTGCTCCTGCTAGGTAAAATAAAGCTCTGCTTGTGCTGGACACTATCTTCTTAACCACTGATGGCCAGACCGAACACATCAAGCTTAGGAAATTTCTCCTTTTCCCCCCTGTCCCAGTGACAAATACTAACATGAAGAGAAACAACTTAGCAGTGGATTACCTTATTCCCTACTTTCAAGGCCTTGTGGAGTGAGAACAATTAGCATGCTCAAAACTGGCTATCTCTTTGCCCATCCACCTGATGGTCACAGAATGAACTGAAGAACTGTGCCTCCAGGCACACACACTTGTATCTATACGTGGCCATTTTAATGGCAGCAAATGCTTATGAAGTGGTTGTAAAAATAATTCGACCTCTAGCCAACCAAAGCACATTTCATGATCAGAGATGTCACTTCCTCAAGACTGGAATGGGTCAAATTTCTCTTCTTATCAGTGAAAGCATTATTATACCCTGAGCTTGCTGGGTGGCTTCTAAAGAGGGGTAAAGCTGGAGGCAAAATAGTAAATAATGTCACATACGGTTGCCATTTATTGAAATTAATTTTTTTGTTACCTTTGTGGGGTTTGAGCAGAGAACTCAAACCTGTCATGGATTGTCTGGATGCAGAAGGGTGGTGGGAATCTCCAAGGGAAGGAGGCTCAGAGGCAGGGGATTGGTGGAGGGATGATAATGAGTGGTCAGAGGGAGAAGATGGAGAAGACTGGGAGAAGTTGTTGGAAGCTGAAGAGGTAACGGGGTTTAGTGAGCAGGAAGAGCCTGTGGCAGAGAGCAGTCCAGAACCAGAGGCAGAAGAGGAGGCTGGAGAGGAGTGGTGGCCAAGAAACAGCAACGTGTTAGGCTGATGAGGAAGCCAAACTGTCTCCCCCTCCTGCTGTGACCAGCTCCCCTCCCCTGTGGTCTCCCAGAACCTGAAGAGGTATGATGAGGACAGAGCAAAAGCAGGCAAGATGATGAAGCCTCAGATTGCTTGGGAAGGAACTGGGGGAGGATGGGGCTTTGCAAGTGGTGGAAAGGCGGGAACCTTCAATCCTCACAAGTGTCTCATAGAGGCAAATTCTACTGGGAAGAGTTGCTTGTGCTCACTAGGTCTGGCCTCCTGAGTTGTCTTGTTTCTTTGAATAAAGAGTTAACTTCACTGAAGCCATGTGAGTTACTGCTGACCTGCTCCTAGCACCTGCTCCTGACAGCACCTTTTGATAAGACCAAGACTGGAGCCCAGTTCAAAAGCTGTCTTGTTTGCCTAAAGCAGCGTTGGAGAACATGCAGTCCTCCAGATGTTGGGACTCCCATCTCCATCAGCCCCAGACGGCATGATCAATGGTCAGGGATGGTGGGAGATGGATACCAAATAATCTATGGAGGATTATTATTATTTATTAGGTTTCTATACCATTCTTCATCTGAGGATCACAGGGCAGTTTGCAATATAAAAGCACAAAAATACATGCCATAATAAACAATATGCACTTTCTGTATTTCTTCGGCACTTTGTCTTTTCCAGTTAACACAACTTCCTAGTTCTTGTGACATTTTATGCTACTTCATTGCTGAGGTAACTGGCACACATTCAAACCATAAATAATAGCTTAGGGGATGCATTGCAAGAGAACTGATTTGATTTTAGTGGGGGGCAGGACTGAAATTTTGTTCTCTTTTTGGCAACATCTACTTTTGTACTTTTTCTTTTCTGGAAATTCTGCAAAGAGAAGGTGCTACATCGCTATCAGTATTTTGATCTTGGAACAAACCATTCTGGCTTGGAGGCCTAAAGGCAGCAATTCTTAGAATGTTTTTCCACAACCAAGACTGTGCTTCCAAGCTGGGAATTATCTCACAAAACACACACTACTTCAGAATCTAGACTGTCTTGCATCAATAGTGTGCGAACAAGCTGTGCATTCTAACAGCACCAAGAGAGACAACTGCTGATGCCCAGTTGGACATTTGGGAGCTGCCTGCTGTCTTGCATTTCCTGCTGAGAACCCTTGGGAAATATAAGGGCAGGGGAGAAAGATTTGATGTCAGAGAGAGAGAGAGAGAGAGAGGAATAGGAATGATGGCAGCTCAGAGAGACAGCAGTAAGTTGAAGGAAAGGAAGGGTAGGAGGAAATTCATCTTTGAGAAAGAAACACAAAGTTTGCAGCTGAGGAAAGTAAGAAATGTTAAAGGGTACAAGATCAATTAGCATGGAGATACTGGGACAAAAAACTATTATAATGCACTAGTTGAGTTATCCAAGTCTATAGTTACTCAACTGCTTGAATATCAAATACTATGGAAACAAAAATGCAGAACTGTTGTGGTTGGGAGGGATATTGTGTGTGTGTGTGTGCGCGCGCGTGCGCACTCCACTTCCCCCAAAAGGTGAGAAGTTCCAGGAGCAATAATATAGAACATAAGAGGAGTTCTGATGGATCGGTTCAGTCCTATCCAACTATACCCAGTATACAACTATGTTTCTACTCACAGCAGACCTATTGAAAATCAATTGAATTAATTTAGTCTTTTCAGTAGGTCTACACTGAGTACAGCTACCACTGGATACAAGCCAGAAGGAATTAGGCCCACTCCCAGTGTGTTCCTCATTCATTCTTTCTTTCAATCTTCTGGTAGAATTCAGTGCTTCTTTAATGTAGCATCATGCAAGGGCACACATAGGGTTGGACCAAATTGGCTCCTGACAAGGCCTGGGGTGTGGGTGCAAAAATTGTCACTGCTGCCCTGGCTCAGAGTGTCTAGGCGCCAGCCAGCCCATCTGGGGCTGCCCCTCCGCTGCCTGGGTTGCCAGGCGAGGTGCACAGATTTCTCTGGGTGCCTCAGTGAAGGAATCCAGTCACTGGTATGAGCTGTTGCAGTAGCCCTGTGGGGCCTCCTCCCTAGAAGGCCACCAGCCCTATCAGAAGATTGAGCCGAGTGCCCAGCAGAGCTCAGAGGGAAGGAAGAGTCTAGGTACACTTCTGGTGGAGTGCAAAAGGCAACGAAAAGCAAAGTTTCTGGTCCATGGTCTCCTTGCCATGGTCTCCTTGCCAAGGGAGCCTAGGTACGCCTCTGGAGCCATGCAGCAACAGAAGGCAGCACCACATTAAAACAAAAATACTGATTTACATCTGCGAAGGAGAAATCAATAGCTTTCTCCCAAACACACATCTTTGATTTCATTCTCAGTCTTATAAAAACATAAGAGCCCTGTTGGGTAAGACACAAGGGCCCTCCAGCCCAGCATCCTATGCCCGACAACCCAACCAGGTGCCAGTGGGACCTGGCATAAGCACAACCCGAGTGGAATAACACTCTCCCCTCTTGTGATTTTGAGCAACTGATATTCAGAGGCATACTGCCTCCTACACCAGACATAGTTTACAGCTGTCACAACAAGGGACCATTGATACTTTGCACTCCATCAAGCTCACCCTCAATATTTTGCTCACAAGAATGGAATAGACCCCCAATACTAAATTACTATTAAAAAGCAAATGTACCAGGTTTGTTTTAATGTGTGCAATGGCAGTCCTGGGTTACCAGTCTTTAGCACAAGGGGTGTGGGTGGGTGTATACGTACATGTTTATTTGGCTTTGGTAAGTCTGATAATTTATAAAACAGCCTTTTTAGCTATTTTTTAAAAGGCTTTTATATTGTGCTGACACACAGTGATTATGCTCTTTGGATAGTTATTATATAGTGTTTGTTTCTCCTCATTTTGCACTGCAAATTTAATGCAGTGGTACCTCAGGTTAAGTACTTAATTCGTTCCGGAGGTCCGTTCTTAACCTGAAACTGTTCTTAACCTGAAGCACCACTTTAGCTAATGGGGCCTCCTGCTGCTGCTGCGCGGCCAGAGCACGATTTCTGTTCTCATCCTGAAGCAAAGTTCTTAACCCGAGGTAATATTTCTGGGTTAGCGGAGTCTGTAACCTGAAGCGTATGTAACCCGAGGTACCACTGTATATTTATTGAAAAGTGGTAGTGTTGACTGACATTGATATTTACAGACGCATATTTTAATATGTCACTTACCGGTAGTTTGAGGTTCACACTCTTTTTTTTTTTTTTTTGCTTTGTTGCTCACCAAGGTAAGGTAGGGTATAATATAAACTCAGAATTCAAAATAACATCCTAAGTCATCTTTTAAAAGCTTCCCCACAGACCAATAATGTATCTGCTTGAGAAAATTTACTTCTAAATTGAGATGCTAATATCTACAATCCTGAGAGGCCAATTGTTTTAGTTTGGAGGGATGCAAAGTCTGTTGACTTGCATCCCTTGAGAAGTTGTTCATATATTGAAGTGTTTCTTTTAACAGTAGCAAGCATTTCCCAGGGTTAGCCTCATGTACATATAAAATAGTATGCTCTGACCCAGACAAGGACAGCATCAGAGAGCATGACAATTCAGATTATAAATATGAATGAAATTATTCATATTTGCATTATTTTGTTGGTCAGTACAGAGTTGTGAAGCATGGGTGATATCCAACTTTAATGATACTCAAAACAAACCATTGAAAGCTGTAGAATTAAGGTACATTGATTTCAATGGGTGCTATTCAACACTGCACTCTTCCAATCATTCTGTCTGCACAAGCTTTTCAATTTGCTGAACCGAATGATTCCTCCCTCCTCCCCCTTGCATTCTTCTGGGGGTTCTTCCTGAATCTCCTAGAGCCTATTTTGGGGGAAGAATGTGTGCACAAGAGGAAGTGGGGGAGCTCCACTGGCAAAAGCAAAAAGTCTGTGTGGGTCTTCTGCCAGCAAGGCTGGCTCAATGGGTCTACTCTATAAGTGTGACTAACATTGAATATCACCCTGTGTTATCTTTTACTTTACTGGATATATTTCGTTTTTAAAAATTTGTACATGGCTTGGAAACTGGTTATATTAAGCAGTTTGTGATTTATTTATTTTTGTAAAATGAACTATTGCTGTTGACTCTACTATTACATGTAAATGCTTCTAATCTAAAAGGTAGCTTGGGTTTGGATCCAGAAATGCATAACTTGAAAGCCAAAATGGAAACTTGGGACTAGATCCAGGCTCAGTTTTAGATGATGTTTATGGGGAAGAGCCATAGCTCATTGGTAGAGCATGTGCTTTGCTCACAGAAGGTCCTAAATTCAATCTCTGGCATCTCTAGGTAAGGCTGGGTGAGAGCACAGTCTGAAATCCTGGACAGCTGCTGCCAACCAGTGCAGGCAATACTGAGCTAGGTAGACAATGGTCTAATTCAGTATAAGGCAGCTTGCCAATGTTCCTTCCTGTGCTCCTAGTTAGTTTAACTTAGTTCTCACTGTTATCACTCAGGCTTCACTTAGCCCTGATTTGCTTGTTAACTTGAAACCCAACTGATGCAGGGGGAACTAATTTAATCTAACTTATTGTCCAGATGCATCCCTGTGTTTCATTGTGGAGGGGATTCTGTTTTCCCAGGAGACTGTCCACCTGGGATGGAAGAAAGGAACAGAGGGATCTATAAACATGCCAGTATCATTCCACACTAGAAAACTGAAACAGTTGTCTCTTGAGCTCTTTCATATATTTCAGGGGTGAGGTACCTTTGGCTCTCCTGATGCTGATAACCTACATTTCCCATCTGTCCCAGCTAGCAAGGCCAATAGCCAGGGACGATGGAAGTCATAGTTCAGAAATATCTGAAGGGTCAAAGATTCCCCACATTTTGATTTGTTTGTTTATTTGTAGCATGGCAATGACACTTCCTTGTTTGGCTGTATGTTTGGCTTGCACATGCATATTTGAACCAGCTGCCAAAAAATGTGTTTCTGCTAATATTTACTCGCCAGTTTATTTACTTGTTCAGTTTGGCCATATGTGCTTACAGTAAACCTTAAGAGCCATGATTTACAGCAATGGTTGCACAGGTCAAATTTCAATTACCCTGGCCTCTAACCCCAATGTCCCACTGTTCATTCTTCTTAGCAACAGACATGACATTTTTCCTGTAGAATTTGTGGATGCTACCTATTGTCAGGAAAGTTCCTCTTATAGTGCACCTAGGTCTCTTTTCTGGTGGAAATGTGAATTCATTTGAGGGGGTGGACGTGGAGTGACATCTGCTTCTCTCACTTGCTATAAGACGGCATGTCTCAAAGCGCAGGCAAAGCAGGTGGCTTGGCCCTTGCTCTCTTTAGACAATTGCAGCTTAAGGGGGGGAGCCGCAGGAGGTGCTTCCTGGAGCTCCTGCTCACTCTGCGCATCTAGGTATATGCCACTCTCCCTGAAGATACGGTTTTGCTGCAGTTTAAGTCCATTAAAATTCGTAGGCACCTATTTTTAAAAAGACTCAAGGCATTGTGCAGTAGATTAAATTACACAAAAAATCCATACAAGACAACAATATAAAATGATACCATAGTCACAGCATGCTATGCTACTGGATAAAAAGTATCAGGGATAATCAACTAAGGCAGGCAGAAAGCAACTCCCATATCTCATCAGGTCCTTGGGGGGAGAGGAATGTCGCTACCAAGTGCTGAAAAGCTTTTCACATATAGGGGGCCACTACTGAAAAGGCCCTTTGTCACCACTCTCTGAACCACCCTTGGAAAGGCACCTGGAAGTGGGCTTCAGGGGTTGACCTAAGGTTGTAACCAGGGTCATGGTGGCAGAAGTGTTCTGTCAAGTACTGGGGTCTCAAAATGTATAGGCAGCCAGGCCAGGATAGGTGCTACATGATCTGGTCTGTGGTTTCAGTCATCAATCTGGCCACTTGCCCTTCTGCGTCAGATACAGTTTCCAAACTGCCTTCAAAGGCAACCCCATTTAAAGCTCATTACAGTAATCAAACCTGGAGCTTATATACCGCACATTCTTCCTTCCCCCACCAAACTGAAAAATTATGGCATTAAAGGCATATGGGATGGAGACTTCTTCACTGCTCTGCCTCACACAGTCTTCGAGTTTATTAAATATAATTAAGCTCGCTTTATAAAAGGGCAACATTGCAGCTCTTGAAAGTGGGGCTGACACATGTATGGAAATACATAGGCCATATGGATCTGCCTCTCCCTTTGTGCCACTCTCTTTGCATTGTTGCCTGACACTGAGGAGGGGGAGAGAAGTCAGCCAGAGCCGCTGAACACAAGACTGCGAAGGAAGTCGTTTCCCTAGTAACAATAACCATGTAGCAGATCTCAGAACTTCTTGCCCTTTCTTATGGGATTTTGTTTTGTTGTTTGTTTGTTTTTCCTGGGTCAGACAGAGTAGAGGCAAAAGAAAAAGGAGGGGGAGGAGGAGGAGAAGGAGGAGAAAAAGCCAGCTAAAAAGCATCTCTTATCAGCTTGCTTGTGAGGAAGAAAAAGTCTAGAGACTCAAACATGTCAGCTGTGTTTGCTGAAGGTGCCGTGGCTGACTTTGTTATCCTTCTTTCAAAACAAAGCAAAAACTAATGCTGCAGACCCAGCCATCAGGTGCACCAAGGATGGGTCCAGCTCAGCAGCTTCTGGCTCAGTCTTGCCTTTCTCTCCCAACCGCTAATTTATGACTGCTTTCTCCAGCAGCCCTGCTGTGTCTGGTAGCCTTGCCTCCAGTTGGACAACCTGTGGCTTGGGGCTCAAGTGTCACTCTTGCCACAAACAGCAGTGCCACAAGGCAAGATGGTCGTGGTGCAGGGGTCCTTCAGGATTTGTAGCCAAGACAAACATCCAGGCCCAGCACCCGGTACCCTAAGGCAGCTGCCAGGTCTCCAGAGCTAGTCCCCAGCAGTGGGTTCACCTGATGCATTGTAATTTATGCATGTACCCAATACTGATGAATTGTAAGGTGAAAAAGGACACAGTTAGAAAAGGAAGAAAGGATCCACAGTGAGGTGGATGGAAGTCACATTCAAAGAGTAGAAGGTGATTTAATATATCGGCGACATATGATGTTGAATCTTTTTATCATGTATTGGTCTTTCTCGGGATTTTTTCCTTTTTCCTTTTTTAATTTTCTTTTTAACAACAAATGAAATAGTTGTAAGACTTAATAAAAGCAATAAAGAGCATTTAAAAAACGTAATTTATATATGTACCACAGTCCTATCTATCCTGTGACACTTGGGTTGATATCAAAGAAAGGTATTGTCCTACTATAGAATTCTGATTCCTCCACCCACATGCCATGGACCATCATGGGTTTCTACACTTTCACTGCAGAAGAATACTTAGTCCTGTTGGTGCAAAGGTTGACAGGAAGACTTACACATTACCTTTAAGTGTGCATTGCTTGTGCAGCAGGAATAGGGAATCTGTGGCCCTCCAGATGTTGTTGGATTGCAACTACCCTCATCTCTGGCATGCTGACTGTGGCTGACAGAGTCCAAAAACATTTGGGGGGCACCTATTCCCCATCCCTGCCGCACAGAACCCTTTGCTGCCACCCCCAATGCCATGTGAATTTATCAGCTATTTGTGTGGGCCACAGCCTAACGTTCTGTTGCCCTCAGACCAAATTCAAGTGCTCTCTATGATTAAGCAGCTTAGAAGATGAACCGGCCATCCATCCTTCAGCAAGCTGCTGGTTGTAGAGAAAGATGTTAAAAGAGAAGAAGAAAGGAGTAGGCATCAGAAACACAGAGAGATGAGTCCCCACCCACCCATAACTGGCTTCAGCCCTGCCCACAATTGGCATTTGGTCCTTGACAGGAAAAAAAGGGTGCCCATGCCGGACTACCAGAACTGTATGGAACTACCTTGAGATGGGATGTAGTTGAGCTAGAAAGGGTATCTGTCCAAGGTGCTGAGTTGTATGTAGCATGGCTGCTACTCACCCACTTAGGCAGTATGGGGCTAAATGGGCAACTGGTCTAATTCACTAAACGCTACTCTCTTCTTTTCTGGTTCATTGTCAGTACACTTAAAATGCGGTTCATGAATTGTTTTTCTCTCCAGATAGGGAGAGTCATACATTTTGATCTATGAATAAAAGTTTCTGTTCCGTTTTTAAGGGTAAAGAATTCTCATTGTAGGATTTATTTATTTATTTGTTTTAAAATCAATTTCCCTACTTTTCTCAGCCTCCAGGGCCTGACTATAAACAAGCTTATATTGTTGTGAAAAGACTCAGTCATCTGTCTGTATCATACGCCGGGATGTCGAGCGTTTTCTCCTTCTCTCTTGCCCTTGTTGCTTTTAATGCTGGGTTCTTTTCTCCAGCCATCCATAGTAAACACCAATTCCATTTCCATTCTATTATTTTTCTAATCAAGAGTTTGTCATGCAAAAGAAGATCTGAGGTGACTGTGTTTTCCATTATGCAAAGTATTCAACTATGATAATGGCTTTAGGACAGTTTCAGAAAGAAAAGGTGGGGGGAGGGGAGGAGTGCATGGAAAGATCCCTTCATATATATTTCCTCCCTCACATTTAAAATTCAGGCCACTGAGTTCACCCTAATTTGCCACACACATTTTCTCTAGTCTCCCCAATCTGTTCTTATTGTAAATAAAAGAATTGGCAGCTTCCAGTGAATGGGCTTCTCTTAAGTGCTTATCAAAAAAAAGGAGGGGGGAGGGAGGAATGTAGAAGAAGGAGAAGAGGGAAGAAAGGGATTGTAAAACGTAGTCATATTTAGTACACTCTCCGCTTCTCTTTGCTTGCACGACTAAACTCGCATTTAGTAAAATCTACAGTCAATGAATTTTACCTTTTGAGCCCAAGTTGTTTCTGCTCAGAACAAAGTAATAATAATATAAAGAAAAAATGCCAGCAAAGGAAACCTGACATTTCTTAGAAATTTTCTAGTCTGTCTTATGCCAAATCCCATAGGGACGACGGGTCTGTAAAGAATGGGAGTTTATTTTCCAAGTGCTTTGAACACAGCACTTTCATATTTTCTGGGGCAAGGTGCTTTGGCAATCTCAATAATTGTATTTTGCTATTAGTCTATCATTTGAAAATGTTGAAGATTCTACACGCACTTGATGAGGCATGAGGATTTGCTTCCTTTTAGTTTGCATGGTAATTAATGTCCAACCAAATGCAAAAACTACTGCCATAAACCTGATTTCTAGGGCAACTATATATATATATATATTTCTTTGGCTCTCTCTTTTTGCCACATGCATTTCTCTGTGTACATTTGCAGATATATCATGACAGTTGGTTTGCACTACTTGCTCAAGGTGTGTGCCTTGGTGGAGAAAAAGTAAGCTATGAGGCCCACCTAGCAAAACATAAACCACCTCTCTGATCAATGGGGATCACTACCAACATCTAACCACCTTGAGGTGGATTGCAGTAGGCAGTATATAAAAATCCTTGTAAATAAACAAAAGTAAATAAAACTAATGGTATGCATCACGGTTTATTTATTGAAGCCAAATGACAAGAACCCCCCTCCCCTAAAATTAGAATCATAAGGGATCAAAAGCACAGAACCATCCACAGGCCAGCCTGCCTGGTTTCCCTATCCCCAGTCTCACATCAATCCAAACCACAGTACGCCATCATGGCCGAGATTTAGAGTACTATGTCAGGCAATTTTTTTTGTCCAGTGGAACTTTAGACCTCATGGAGGGGGGGTTGGGGAGCAGCTTGTGGCATTGGGGTGGAGGGTGTCTGCCATTCAAAATGGGT
Organism: Podarcis cretensis; assembly: GCF_951804945.1. Taxonomy (NCBI): domain Eukaryota; kingdom Metazoa; phylum Chordata; class Lepidosauria; order Squamata; family Lacertidae; genus Podarcis; species Podarcis cretensis. The sequence goes on from NC_137181.1 coordinate 27,321,670, forward strand.
AAGTAAAAAATCCCATCGAGCATGCCCACAACCATTGGGCGCATCTAAAGTAGCTCCTTAGAGATCCCAGCCAATGTGCTGCACAAGATTATTTGAAGAGTGCCGGAAAAGCCAAGAGCAATAAACTAAGAGAAGGTCAAATGAAGGTCACTAGTCAAATGGGCCTTTGTAATTAATCAGATCTGGAGTACGACTTGTTTCTAAGTATCAATGAAACTCTTAAGGTTTTTTGTTTACACACACACACACACACACACACACACACACACACACGCCACTCAAGAAAAAGAGGTGCCGGAACTCACCACCCTTGTTTTCTTAGAACGACAATGGTGCCCCACTTGAGAGGTGCAGGAACTCACCTGAGAGGTGCCAGAACTGAGTTCAGGTGAGTTTTAAAAAAGCTGTGTGATTGTTTGTGACTCTGGGATTTTGATTCCTTTGGGTGATAGATAGTGCTGATAACTGAGGATGACTGTATGAGCAGAATCCATTGGAAAGCAAAGATGCAACAGATAACCAGAAAACATGTATCTCTCTACCATCACCACCTCCCACAAGGTTGCATACCTGTTTCTGGCTAATTCTAGGTAAAAAACTGTGCAAACTTCAAAGCTGCTGTATCACACTACCACAGGGCTCCACTGCTGCAGGTAAATGGCCGTTTCCACGAAACGTAGTTCTGGTCCTATCCTTCCTTTACACATTTCATTTACCTGCCCTGAGGTTTTAGGCTGCCCTATCCTGTATTGTTTAAAATATTTGTTTTTATTTTAAACTGTACCTGGTTTTAATCTGTATCGCTGAAAACCATTTTGGGACCTTTAGCAAAAAGAGTCTAAAGATCTAATACGTGAATAAAATAAATAAAAATGTAGTGAGAACATGTGGTGAGGATTTTCAGATCCCTGAACACTCGGTCACCATGGTCAATCTAGCTAAACTCACAACAACAACAACAACAACAACAACACCTAGAAAATGCCTGAGAAAACATTTAGAAAACTAAATGCCTTTAGTTGGCACTGAATTATATAAGTCAGTCATTCTAAATTCCAGAGGCTGGGTGCCACAAATGAAAAGGCCCTGCTGCAACCTTACCTCACTATATTAATTTACTGTATTTTTGAAATGGCCACTTATTTGCTAGCTTCTAATTCAGTACTAATTCCTGGAATCCTTGCCGAGTTCTGATATTTTTTTACTCTCTGTGAAGTATTTTAACATCCGTCACAACCAGCACAGTCCCATTGTCCACCTCACACCGACCCCCAAACAAGAAGGGAGTCAGCAGCACCTTAATTCATCTTGTTTATACATCATCCACCTCCCCTCAAAGACAGCCCTCGATGATTGTTTTGACACAATCCTTAGAGTAGGTAGTAGAATAGAAGTATTACCTTGGCAGACTGCAGGCCAAACTCTTGTTCAAATTCTTCTGGCTGAAAAGCTCCCCTTCTTAAACTCCCCCTTTTCAATTTATCGTCTTGAATACAGAGCTAGGCACTTCATCTTGGTGTGTAGCAAGACTTGGTCTTTGTGTCTTTAAGTCACACTAAGAGAGAGAAAAAGAAAGAAGGAAAGGTGTAGGCCTTAATGATACTGTTCCATCATGCTAAGCACACACTGTAACAATCCTATATGCCCATTTCCTTCAGACCTGAGTCAATGTGACCAGATATATCAGCAAGTTCACACTTCATTCTAAATTACACAAAGGTTTTTCAAATCAGTCTAGATTTTGATTTTGGTTGTAATTTTCAAATTGTCCTATCACAAACTTTTAGGGTGATCTGTAACAAAGGACAAAGTCCCTACTCTCCACCAATCAATGTCAAGCACTTAAACAAAAAACTTATACCATTCATCAATCTTATTATGTGTCTGCTCCAACAGTAGCTGTAATGTAAGGAACTGATTTGGAGACAAAATCTTTTGTACAAAGCCATCCATGACTTTAAGAGCAAGTTTTGAACCCACATCCAATCTCAATACTGTATTTATTTATTACACTTTAGTTCTACCTTTTGTTCAAGAAACTCAGGGCATCATACATGTACCTGCCTCATTTAATCCATACAACCCTGTAAACTTTGTTAGGGTGAGAAAAAGAGAATGACCCAGTGAGGGTTGACCGAGTAGATTTGAAGCCACATGTCTCTGGTCCAAGACTCTATCCTGCATTGGCTCTCCTTGGACCAAACTTCAGCTCCGTTAACCAGGTTTCTGTCCATTTTTAAAATATGGTGTTCCTCTTGTTTAGCAGAAGTGTTAAGAATCAATTTAAGAACCTGAATTTGTAATTCCACAAAGCAAACAAGGTGTTTCCATTGTACTATGAACAGTATAGTTAGGACCATACCAGTGTAGGATTGCCTTCCAGTACTTTGAAATTGTAGTGAGTTATAAGAAAAGTTTTAAAAGTTTATTTAACCCCAACAATGATTAATTATTGTTGTGAACCATTTAAGAAGCCCCATGTGTGCAAACAATGTCTGCTCTCTCCCCTGTTGTGAAAATGATGTTTGCTGAGGAGGTCTAAACTCATGAGTGTTATTTTAAAAATATTCAGATATAAATCTGAAAAAGCACTATTGTTTAAGGAAGAATTGGATTGCTCAAAAAGCAGATTTAGAAACACCTTCCATTTGTAGGAGTTCCAACACACGCATGAGGCTCCTCAATAAATCATTACTTTTCCATTCTTTTCAATGGCTACATACTAAAAGGAAGTAGATCGTCATAAACCTTTTTTCACATATTAGAATGACTGAGGCAAACCCACACGTGCAATGGAATTTGTGCAAATCTGATTGTATATGTATCTGATTAATTGTGGGTGCAAATTAAAAGGGGGAATTAACAGAGCAATCATATGAATATCTACTCAGTAGTAAGCCACATGGAGCTTATTCTAAGGTGTCCAGGACTACAGCTTAGCTCTTTCATTCTAAACACATCTACTAGAGAGTCGGTCCCACTGAATGTCATGAAACTTACTTTTGAGTAAACATGCATGAGATTGCCCTGTTGGAAGGAGAGCTGGCCCAAAAGAATATCAGCAATAATTACATACGATATACGTATGCTATATCTGAAAGAGATCCAGCAATCATTTAAATATATTAATTTTCTCAACATAGAACGTCCTGTACTGTGAATTTTCAAGTACCCAGGAGTTAGTGTATTACAGATTTTTTATTATTTAAAAAACCAGATAAACTAGATAGGTAATGATATGCTATTTCAAAAAAGATGCCTTTCTTCCTCTATTCATTATAACTAGATGTTGGTAGTAACTTTTTTGAATGTGGGACAGCACTGCTGGGAGAAAGGAAGTGGCCTAAATATTTAGTCTGAGATCTGTCTGTAAGACAGAAAAAAAATGTTCTAGCTATTGACTGCAACAGAGTCAAAACAGAAACTGGAAGACATTCTCTCCTAAAAGACTTGATTCCAGCTTGTTTCGTTTCTGTGCGAGACAGGCCGCAATCCTACATGCACATACCAGGGAGTAAGTGCCACTGAACTCACTGGGACTTCCGAGTGAGTAGACAACCCGAGGAACCTGTGGTGCACAAGCTACAAATTAATTTTCAAAGCAAGATGTACAAGCCTAGGTTCCTTTATCCAACTTATGTAGTAGCACATTTTACTGGGGTGTATGTTTCTGTTCAGATTTCACTTGGGAGTTGGTTTCTGTGAGCAAATGGAAAGAGTTTGAACTTAAGGGAAAGCTTATGGTGTGATGGGGAAGTAAATGAAAGTTGAAATGGAATTACCGTATGTGTAATTCCAAGGAGTGCCTTGGAAAACAGCCCAGTAAACATGTATAGGATTCCACTGTAAATGTATGAGGGCCAAAATTAAATGTGGCTTCCTGTTTGTGGAATGCTATCCCCAGGGAGGTTCATCTTCAGGCACCAGGCAAAAAATGGACCTCTTCAACCAGGCCTTTGGCTGATTGGTATTCTATGGCCTTTAAAATGTGTTTGTGGAAGGGAGCAGTTAATGCTTTAACTATTTATTTCGTGCTTCTATCCTGTATTTTTATCCTGTGAACCACCCTGAGATATTTGGATGAGTGCAGTATATAGATCTAAAAATAAATAAATGACGAGTTAGGATACAAGTTAGGAAAGTTCCAGCTTTTGGAACCATTGGAACTACCTCCCAAGGAATCTTATTTGGATCTCTCTTTTTTTGGATGAAATTGGTCAGATGGTTACAGGTTTTTCATGAGGACTAGGAGCTTCACCCCCCCCCCTTATTTCCTTTTTATGAAAATTGGTATTTTCAGGATGCTGCTCCAGTTGTTAGTCACATGCCCTCCTCTCCTGTGGCATAACCAGAGTTATGCTGCTATCTGGAGTCTTTGTTTCATCTCCCCAACTGTGACTGCCCAGCAGACTACACTCCTCAAACTACCTTTTCTGGCCAACTGGGTGGAGTCTTGCTACAATTCGATGACTTGTTTAGGGAGGGAGATGGCTCAACTGTGTCTCCCTACACCTTGATTCATACAATTCACTACCATATTCCAGAAGGGAAGGCTGGATCAGCAGGTGTGTTTTGGTTTATGAGGCAAGACATTTGGGTGGAGCAGTGAAGTTGTCAAAAGTGTGAAGTGGGAGGTTAGAAAGTATGGCCATTGTAAATACTTGTTTAGATTATATGTGTGTGAAACACTAAGCTTACAAAGTGATATTACACATCTATGTACTGAGAGGTGGAAGGTGGGAAAGAGACAGAGAGAGATTCTTACTACTTGCTTCTATAGGAACCAGTATTAGTATGGAGACAACCTTGACTGTGTAAACACTTGTTCCCAGCCAAACTTCTTTGCTACCAGTTGTTTTGAGTGCATCTTTTGTCCTTGGCACATCCTCCCTCCCATCCCAAAGTTTGAACTTGCCATGGAAACCTCAGAGGAACCACCAGTCAGGAAGCTAGCTAATGCCACAACAGCAGTGGAAACACAAATGGGAGTGTGTAAACAGGCTTACAGCCACATTCACCCAATGAAGTCATCAGATGATCCCCACACATGTGCTGAAGCTAGCTAGCCCCGCCCCATGTGGAAAAGCCATGGCTTCATTCGACTTGTTTATACGTTCAGTCAGCATGTGAAGGGGCTCTACATGTGTACCCCTCTTCCACTGCAAAGGTGCCACCTGATTGGCCCAGGATTCCTCCTTATGTCGAAGAGCTCATTGCCTACAGAGCCCCTTCACAGGCTGGCTAAGCACAAGGGCAACAAAGGGGAATGGCTGCGGTACACATGGGCAATGGTGGCATGAATTGCCTGAACCTTCCTATTGTCTCTAACAAGAACAACAACAGGAAACTCCTGATTCCCGCTAAACACAACTAAGTCCAGTGCCACCTAGTGGCTAAACATAATGACAATTTATCCTCCTTGTAGCATTGCAGCTATCAGAGACCTGCTGCATTAGCCTCAAGTCCCAATTCTTGCACTTATTTGTGGGTGAGGGATGTATTTTTGAAACTAAAACTACCTCTAATTTTTGGCTGACAGATCAAACACAGTGAGATCTCTGTCTCTCCTTCAGCTATGCATTTATTTTGCTGTTTCTGCCTAACCTCACACTTGGAAGTGATCAAACATGAGCAAGATACTATTCAGTGGGCACAGCACCACCTTACCTTGAGTAGCTTGGGAAGTTATGCATTCATGCAGCACAGAGTTAAACTATGAGACTCATTCCCAGTCGAGGCAGTGATGGCCACCAGCTTGCATGGCTTTCAAAGAGTACTACTATATTGGACAAATTCATGGAGGATAAGGCTTTCACTGGCTACGAGGCATGGTAGCTATGCTCTGCATCCACAGTCAGAGGTGGTAATGCAGCATTACCAATGACCAGTTACTAATGCTTCAGAATATCAGCTTCTAGGAACCACAGGAGGGGAGAATGCTCTTGTGCTCAGGTTTTGCTGCCGATATCCCAGAGGTATGTATGGTCACTGTGAGAACAAGATGCTGGACTCGGGCAGATCTACTATGAAACTAATGAAGCTTAAGGTTTAGGACCCTTAATCCCAGAGGGGCTCCAGAAGTGATTTTAGTCCTCATTGCTTAACATTTATGGGTCTAATACACCCACAATTTGTGTCATACAATTCAAACTGGGTTGGTTTTTTACTGTATTTCAACAATCCCAAAGTTAGAGCGTCAGTAGTGGTGATCTGTCATGGAACAACCCTACTGAAGAAGATACCAGTGGTTACCCAGACCTTGTTGCTGGTTGAGAAGTGGCCTGGTTACAGTTCAAGCTTCAAGGCCCCCAAAATGTAGATTCACTGCTGGCTAGAATAAATGGGCCACTGGAATAAAGGTTCTTCTCATGTTCACATGTTTATTTGAAAGCCAGCCACACTCAATTCCACTCAGGTAATGGGCCACAAAAGTTGGTCCTGGTTTTTTATTTTGGTTTTATTTTGGTTTGGTCTTCAAATCCTTTGAGATATTTGCCCAATTTTACCTCCCAGCCTGACATCAGTCCCTCCAGCAATGATGTGTTTTGTAAGTTCTTGGATGGATGGGTGGGTGGAGGGAGGGAACAGCTGTCATTTTAAATGTTAATTTCTGGGAAGAAACTGACTTAATGTTTGCTTCATTTAAAAAAAAAAATACATAATCGTTTCATGTCGACTTTACAAGTGTATTTAAGGGCGGGAGGCTGGGAAGCGAGCGCTGAGTAAGGCGCGCCAAGAGGCCGCCTCTAAAGACTTCCCTGCGTCAGGTTACAATCATTTCAAGTGAAGAGTTTTTGGTGGTTGAGGGTTTTGTCGTTTTTGTTTTATTGAAAGCTGCTCAGCAAACTAGCATCTACCTCCAAGTTGCGATGCTCTAAAACTTTGCTCTAATTCACAAACATACGTCCTTGCCTTAAGTCTTCTCCTGCCCCCCTTTTTGCATTTTATTAAAATGCGAACCACCGAATTTTTAGGCGTAGAAAGGGGAAGAAAGCAATTGTCTGCTCCCTCCTATTCATTAGCTGCTCACACAGCATATGGGTCTATTCTTCTTTTTAAGGCAAAACCCACCAAGCCTGGCCTCCTCCCCCCTCCCCCTCGTGTCCTGGAGGAGAAGTTGGAGGAGGAGCGAGGTGGGAGGGAGGGTGGAGAGAGAGAAACCGTATCGGACGACCTCCGCCTCCTCCTGCGCTTGGAAGCGGGGAGTGATGTTGGGCGACGGTCCCTGACGCAGGGAAAACTTAGGCGTCGGTTTCAAGGCTCCTCCCTTCTGGTGAAAGGCAGACTGCGGGGCGCCTGGAAACCGGTTCGAGGGAGAGAGGGCTTGAGGGATTGCCACAAATGGTCAGGCGGCAGCGGTGGCGGAGAAAGAAGAAGAAAAGGCGGCGGTAGCAGCAGCAGCAGCAGCAGCAAGAGCTGGAGCTGGCGCGCTCTGCCTGGCAGGCGAGAGAGAGAGCAGAGCGCGCTGGCGGCGCGGCGGAGGGACGTGCTCGCGGGGTGGCCCTCGCCGTCCTCCTCTTCCTTGCAGCCTCCTCTGCAGGAGGCTCAAGTTTGACCTGGCAGGAGAGGAGGTGAAAGGCGGCGGCGGCGGCAGCAGCAGCAGCAGGAGGGACCTGGAGAGGGAGGCGGCGGCGGCAGGAGCAGCAGCCAGAGGACCCGGCGAAGTATGGCAGAGAAGTGGACTCGGCAAGTTTGCAGCGGGGCCGAGGCGGAGAGGGGCAGCCGGGCCGGCGCTCTCTCCCCGCCGCTGCTGCTGCTGCTACTGCTGCTGTGCACGGAGGCGCCGATGCTTCCCGCTCTGGGGCAGCAGCAGCAGTACAACGGCGAGCGGGGCATCTCGGTACCGGACCACGGCTACTGCCAGCCCATCACCATCCCCCTGTGCACGGACATCGCGTACAACCAGACCATCATGCCCAACTTGCTGGGCCACACCAACCAGGAGGACGCGGGCCTGGAGGTGCACCAGTTCTACCCGCTCGTCAAGGTGCAGTGCTCGGCCGAGCTCAAGTTCTTCCTGTGCTCCATGTATGCGCCCGTGTGCACCGTGCTGGAGCAGGCGCTGCCGCCCTGCCGCTCCCTGTGCGAGCGGGCGCGCCAGGGCTGCGAGGCGCTCATGAACAAGTTCGGCTTCCAGTGGCCCGACACGCTGCGCTGCGAGAAGTTCCCCGTGCACGGCGCCGAGGAGCTCTGCGTGGGCCAAAACACCTCCGAGCGCGGCACGCCCACGCCCTCGCTGGGACCCGAGTTCTGGACCAGCAACCCGCAGCTGCGGCCCGGCGGCGGCGGCGTGGCAGGAGGCGGGGGCGGAGGGAGCCACCTGGCGGAGCGGGCGGGCAGGTTCACCTGCCCCCGGGTGCTCAAGGTGCCCTCCTACCTCAACTACCGCTTCCTGGGCGAGAAGGATTGCGGGGCGCCCTGCGAGTCCGGGCGCCCCTACGGGCTCATGTACTTCGGGCAGGAGGAGCTGCGCTTCTCCCGCACCTGGATTGGCATCTGGTCGGTGCTGTGCTGCGCCTCCACCCTCTTCACCGTGCTGACCTACCTGGTGGACATGAAGCGCTTCAGCTACCCGGAGAGACCCATCATCTTCCTCTCGGGCTGCTACACGGCGGTGGCGGTGGCCTACATTGCAGGGTTCCTGCTGGAGGAGAAGGTGGTGTGCAATGAGCGCTTCTCCGACGATGGCTCGCGGACGGTGGCGCAGGGCACCAAGCGGGAAGGGTGCACCATCCTCTTCATGATGCTCTACTTCTTTGGCATGGCCAGCTCCATCTGGTGGGTGATCCTCTCCCTCACCTGGTTCCTGGCGGCTGGCATGAAGTGGGGCCATGAAGCCATCGAGGCCAACTCCCAGTACTTCCACCTGGCTGCTTGGGCTGTGCCCGCTATCAAAACCATCACCATCTTGGCTCTGGGGCAGGTGGATGGGGATGTGCTGAGTGGCGTCTGCTTTGTGGGCATCAACAATGTGGATGCCCTGCGGGGCTTTGTGCTGGCTCCTTTGTTTGTTTACTTGTTCATTGGCACTTCTTTCCTCCTGGCTGGATTTGTCTCCCTTTTCAGAATTCGGACCATCATGAAACACGACGGTACCAAGACAGAGAAGCTGGAAAAGCTGATGGTTAGGATAGGAATCTTCAGTGTCTTGTACACAGTGCCTGCTACCATAGTCATTGCCTGCTATTTTTACGAGCAAGCATTTAGGGAACAGTGGGAAAGGAGTTGGTTTGCTCAAAGCTGCAAGAGCTATGCCATCCCTTGCCCCAGTAACCACCACCATCCGCCCATGAGTCCTGACTTCACCGTCTTTATGATCAAGTATCTCATGACTTTAATTGTAGGCATCACTTCTGGCTTTTGGATCTGGTCTGGGAAAACACTCAATTCCTGGAGGAAGTTCTATAGCAGACTCACCAACAGTAAGCAAGGGGAAACTACAGTGTGAAGCTCCCACACCAACCAGAGACACCTGGCAAAGGAACTTCCTCTCTGCTCACAGTCCCAGCCAGAAAGTAAAGGAGAGAAAGTGGTCACATAGGTGCTGTCCAAAGTCTCATGACTTTTCTTTCCAGCCCACAGGGGACTGGATGTAAAGAGGTTGGTGCTGGTGGAGAAACAGACCTTATTCCCCTTGCCTCTTGTCTTCTACTGGACTAAATTTTACTGTAAAGTTGGGAATGTGGATCTGAGGTTGTAAATAGCCTCTGTAAGATTTTGTAAGTATATTTGTATTTAAATTGCAAAGTTCTCACTTTTGTAATTATTTAGAACTTTTTTTAACCAGTTTGCAGCCTCCCCCCCCTCTCTTTCTCTCTCTGAAGGAGAAAGAAAATAAATGTTCTTCTTTATTTTATTTGCAAAGCTGATATCATAGGAACCAAAATGAGCCCAATAGCTTTCCTTTTCTCACCTCCCACCCCACACGTCATGGTAATAGTTGTGTGTCAAGCTGCTTAGGTACAGGATTAAGGATAACTGATTCATAATTTGACATATGTTATAAATTGCCCCACTGATACCAGTAGAATTAATGGTTTCAGGAAAATTGTCTGGGTAGGCTGCACGGCTGACTTGATCTGCGCTGCAAGACAAATACAGACAGGGAGTGGAAAAGCCTTAACTCCCATCTCTGCTCAGCATGACCTGAAGGAATAAAGGAGCAAGCAGTTTTACCTGTTCCACCCCGCCTGGGGAGGAATATGGGAAAGGGAACTGCATGTTATTATTACCCAACTGTATTGCCTAGCCCTTGCCTAAGAAAACTTTCTCTCCACCACCAAACTCTTGGTGAGAAAGTTTCCTAAGCTCTGCCTAAAGGTGTGACCTGTTTTTAAGAAGGATGAAATTGAAAGGTTGGGAGTGATATTTTTCTCACCAGCTGCTCCTTTACACACATCTGACCATTTTAAAGAACTGCTAACTTTTCTCTTAACTTTGTTAATATATGGAATGGGCAGCCTGCTTTTTAAGCCTGCAAGAGGCAGCTTCTACTTTCTATGGAAATACGGCCATTGGTTGTAATTGTTAATCTGTAGTGAGGATGAGGTGGTGCATTTTGATTGTGATTTTGACACTCCATTTCTTAATAGCCTGCTCTTTTGATAGATTTTTTTGTTCTGTTTAATGAGTTTGCTGGGAGAGAGCCATCAGGAAAAGCGCTATTGAGTCGATTTTTACAAACCTACTCAGTATGACCAAGAAGAAGGGGGGACATAAACCCAGTAAAAGATCTCTGCAGCTTGGATTATTCAGATTTTCATAGCATTTATAACACTGACATTTCATTTCTACATATCTTCATAACTGGTGGGTTTTAATTCCTTCTTGTTAGTAGGTGAATGAAAGGCATGGTGATTTATGCCGCCAAGAAAAATAGATTTCAGTTGAATGATAGGGTGTGAGACCCCAAAGAATCTACAAGCCTGATGTTTCAATATAGTAATTTATATGTAAAGCTAAAAGAGCCTGTGTATGATTGGTCTGTGTTCTCTCTGAACTGTTATGGCTCATATTTCCTTAACAGGCTTATACAAGATGTGTCAATTTTAACTGGCAAACACCTTTTAATATTTAATCCTTTGTATAGCAGCAGACTTGCTGCTCTTCCGATTGTACTGTTTCAAACTTCTTTTTATATAAGCACCTGTCATAAATATTATCCATGACTTAACCTTACCCTAAAATGCATAGCTATGTGAATTTGGTATGCATTTCTTTCTGTTCACTATTGCAAGATCAACTATATTTATAGAGGAATAGAAGTTTATATATAAATATATATAAAATACATATTTTTAATTTCTTTGAAATAAATTGAGGTTTTGTACAAAATTGTCTTGTCCTTTTAACATTCTTCATCAAAATTAAAAATGCGCACCCTGTACTGTTTTAAAACTAAAGCTGTACGTGCTTTTCCCCCATCAAGAAAAACAGGCTACATTGTATACCTCTTTTCCTTTAATTTAAACCAGTCTTTAAAGGTACATAAAACAGAAATAACTACCTTTCCAACTCTAAAATTCTATAATTCTATAATGTGATCTGTGTACAGTTAATGAGGGGTAGAGCTGATGGTATAAAACTTGTTTCTTCTGTCACAGAAGATAAAAAGCTTATAAGTGTTTATTTTTTTAAAATACCAATTTGGTGCTCTTTTGTGGCATGCTTGCTCCTTTAACACCAATATATGAAAAATTTCACACTGCTCAAATTGCTTTTAGAATTTATGTTCACAGAATATCAACTTTAGGCAATGCATTTAGAATGCTTAAGTTGGCTACAACAGTAATATGGTTAAGGGTGAAGTGCCTATTTCTGTTCTTTGTAGGGGAGAAAATATCCTCTTTCACAGTGGTTCATCAGTGATCAAAATACAGTATTTTGATCAAAATAAATATTTTAGTCTCCTAATGAAATAGCATTTTAAATAGCATTTACTGACTTTAGGAAATGTTATATATAACCAATAGTACTAAAAGAAAACCAAGTAAATGACAAAGTATGTGATAACACAATGGTACAGAAACTTATAGAATACAGATCAGGATGGCACACAAACTTTAAAAACAGAATATATATAATTTTGCAGTAGTTTAAGAGAATAAAAATGAAAACAGTTAAAAAATACCTTAAACATTTCAGCTCAAATTATGTAAGCAACCACACTTAATTTCATTTGGTATGTAGTTCTGTTCTAATCAGATCAATTTTATAGTTCTGAATACATTAGGTATTTTTAATTGAACAGTCATATTGAGTCTAAATGCATATATGATGCATGGAATGAGAGAAGGCCGGGTCCATTTACTCTAAAAGGAATGACTATTGAGGTGTCTGGACCTTAAACTTCATTATCATTGAGTGACTTTCCAGTTAATGGTATTTGCTCAGTTTTTATTTTCTTTTGCACATTTGTGTACATGCTTTTCATGCACATCATGCCCCTCTCATGGCCTTGTTGAAGACGAAGACACAAGGCTGTCTTTCTACAACAATCCTAGGACTGAAAACAACCCCTATCTGCTGCCTTTAACACAACAGTAGCATACCCTGATTTTTTATGTAATCAATGTACTAAGTAGAGCTCAGTTGAGGCTCTGCTTTTGTTGCCCCTCTACTGACAGCCACATTACAGCAGCCTAGGCATGGTGGGGTTGGCCACTGAGCCATAACATAACTGCTCCATTTCTTCTTCCTGCTTGCAGCACTGTACATAAGCTACTTCACTGTTTTGTCTTACTCTACACAGATTTGAATTTGTCACTATCCCAACAGTTTCAAACTTTCCAGTTACCATTTCATTTTTTTTTTTACCATTTCATTTTCAAGTGAAACACACGCTGAAACATTTCCATACCAGTTTATCCCTGACATTGTCTTGTTTGTCAGGAATGAAATAAACCACAATCCCTGGTTCAGATGCAACATTAAGCCAGGGATTGCCATAGCAGGGTCCAAGAGCCATCCTACCATCTTCCCAAAGCTGGGAAAGTGCTGCCTGGGCTTTGGGAAGGAGGCTGGAGGACTCCAGGACCTTGTCAGAGGTCAGAGTCTTGTGACTCCTTCCACTATTTTTCTTACTGGGCTTTGAGAAGGTGACCACTCGGCTCTGCACCCAATGTATGCACACTGCTTGGACAGCCCAAAATCCACCTCTGGTTTCTACTACTGTGTACTAGGAGGAGGAGTGAACAGATCAGAAGGTGTGGTCATGGTAAAGTATTAACCATGGTTTACTGTGACATGCAGGTAAGGCAATGGAATGCACAGTGACCGGTAGCTCTTTGTTTTTATTTAAACTCCAGCATCTACAAGGGCCTAGCTGAGCTTCCTTGCACTGTAGGAGAGTGTCACTGGTTTTTTAAAATGAAGGCTACATTTAATAAAATGCATCCAGTGTGCGAAGTACGTGGGACTTCAAGATTCTCATAGTTCATTTCAGGACAGAATGTCTTCTACCTGATGGCCTTACTTTCACAGTCTTAGAAACATGTAACCTGGCGAGTTCAAATGCTCACTCAGCCATGAAGTTGAATGGGTGACTTTGTGCCAGCCACTAACTCTCAGCCCAACCTGACTCACAGGGTTGTTGTGAAGGTAAAATATGGCAGGGAGAACCAAGTACGCCACTTTGACACCCCTGGAGGAAAAAATGGTAATCAATCTGACTTGTTACCCCTGGGAGTTTTCATAACCTTATAAAAAGTTATTGTACATTCAGCTCACCTGATTGAAGTACTGGCTGACTATGCAATGATCTGTGTGAGTAAAAAGCAAAATGTCTTTCACACCTCACAGAGAATAAGATTTCATTCCAGTGTTCAGAGTACAGAAAATGTGATAATGTTAATTATGTCACATGATTTAAAAAACCGATAGGATGCAGTTTGAGACAAAATAATACCAGTGCTTCTAGGATTGCCATTGTCCATTAAAATTAATTAATTAATTAATTTACTGCTACCAGTTGACATTTTCACTGTGCTCTCTGCTGTAACCCCTAAATCTCTTTCCTGATTAGTTGCTGCCAGTTCAGATCCCATCTATCTATATATGAAGCTTGAAATCTTTTTTTCGTGCTTTGCTTTACACTTATTTACACAGAACCTCATTTGCCTTAATTAAAACAACAACAACTTCAAGAGATCCTCTTTGGAGTTCTGTGCAGCCTTGAATAGCTCTGTGTCATCTGCAGGCCTGGCTACCTCACTAATTGCTGGTGACACCGGATAATTTTTGAACCGATTTAACAGTCCTGGTCCCAATACAGATTATTTTATGATCCTCTTGAAAGCATATTATTATGGTAACATGCTTTGCCCATGAACATCTCAATTTTGGGGGGAGGAATAGGAGCTATGCTACATTAAGCACACATGCAAACCTGCCCTCTAGGAACATAGTCCTTGGAGTGCTGCATTCACTTGCCAGCACACAATCCTCCTATACACAGCTGATCTTGAGTTAATGCTAATCAGTACACTGTAAGCAAAGAGAGAGATTATCCAGTTGCTCAGAGTCAAATAGTGCTAAGTATTGCTGATAAAGCAGCTCTTTATGGAATGATTTTAGATTAGAAATGGGGTGGGGAGAACCATCAATAAAATTTTCTCCCTGGAAAACTGGAGTGTAATTAACCAACGTGTAAATGCTACTATAGTAACCAGACAACGAGGTTCTTTTTCAAGGTGAAACTGAACTGAGTTTCCAAGTCCTACAAAACATTACATAATATCCTTAAATATGTTACTTTGGGTGTGATCCAGTCCCAGAATTATGCTGCCTGGGGACTTTTAAGATTCGGGGAAAGCCTAGCTGTGCTGGAGGGATGCATCATATTGATATGCAGGCAAAACACTCCTGATATACTTGCCAAAGCTCTAACACTCTTGCTCTCAATGGTAAGGAGCACAGGGGAGGCACCCATCATTTCCACATCAGAGGCAAAGTCTCAGTGGGCAAAGGCCAGGCACATCACTCCAACCACCATTAGCCAAATGCTCATGAGCACCTATGTCATCCAGAATCGCAGCCCGGATGCACAAAGCAGAGCAAACAAGGCACCATCTACAACCACAGTACTTAGCTACAACCACCACCAAGAAGGAGGAGGAGGAAGCATACTCACTGGCACTTCTGTTTCTGCCTCACCATCCCAGCAGGCTCCCATTCACCTACAAGCTTCATGGCAGATAGCAACACTTTCCTGTTGCAAAACATGCATGACCAGCCCAAGAAAACTTGATGCCAAAGGAAAACACCATGTGGATATATTTTTGCATCAACCAATCCACTTACGTGGAAGTAGTTGTAGCCACTCACATGGTTTATCACCTTTTAAAGCTGCCACAATCATGCAATTAGTCACAGCTGGTACAACAGCCAGGCTAAACTTAGGAACAAATGAGATGCAGTACTATTCAGGCCATTAGCAATTGCATGGATAGCTGTAAATCACAGGGGTGGGACGGATCAGGATCCTGCAATGGAAATAAGGGGGTTTCAACCTCCCTGCTGTGGTTTGGATTGGGGGTGCTTTACCTGCTCTTTGCATTGGACAAAAAAAATAATCTCATTGTTATAGAGAGTAGGGAAGCTTAGAGTTAAATGGTAGAAAATTGATAAAATATTTAAGATGACCCTCTGTTGCACTTCAATAACTTAGTGGCCTTTCCTGCATCCATTCCTCACCCTTCCTAAATGAGCAACCAAGGTTGACCTTTGCGAACCTTGTTTCATCCCCGCCAACATCTGGGTGCAGTGTAGGCCACTGTGTCAATTTCACAAGCAAAGACTAACAAAGGCTGGGTCTTGGGCCTTACTGTAGGCTCCTACTGCTCTGTATTGAGTAGGTGGTGGTTGCTAAGTATCCATTGAACTCTTCAGTTCTGGGTTTAACACCAGCATCAGAGCTGGGGCATTTGGGTGTCTAGGTAAGCTGTACATTTTAGTGACTTCCCTGGGAGTGTGCCTGGGTACAGAGAATGGTAAGGACTCTCTTAAGGATACGTCATGCTCCCATTTACTCATTCATTCTGTAGTTCAGGGGTAGGAAGCTTGTGACCCTCCAGATATTGGACCACAGCTCCCATCAGCCCCAGCCCATGAGAATGATGGGAGTTGTAGTATAGCAATTTCTGGAGGCTCAAGTAGTTCCCCATTCCTGCACTAAAAAACACAAAAGGGGGAAAGGGGGGGGGGAGTCCAATGTAATTCTTATCAGGCGCATCTCTTTCTAAATTGTTCTTGACAAATTATCCTTTTCTACATGGAAACGAATCTGAAATATACTCAGAGTCGCAAAGTGATTTCATGCTCTTTATTCAGCTCATAGTGGTGAGGAGGAATGAATGAATGTCCCCTCAAAGTATCTGCTTTATATACATTATTTACACAATGGGCTGCACATGATTGGATAATTCTGGAATTCTACTGTAAGCCAATCAGGTTGTGGATTCACTTATATCTGGAGCATGATTGGGTGGTTCCTGCCAACCAATCATACTGCTGCATTGTTCTAAGACCAATCAGACTGCTGCATTCTGAATCCTATTGTTCTAGGACCAATCAGACTGCTGCAATTTGGATCCTATTGTTCTAGGACCAATCAGACTGCTGCAGTTTGGATCCTATTCAACTCAGTACATAACAGAATCCATGTCGAAAAAGGCATAAAACACACTTTGGCTTTCCCCCCTCTTGTTCTTTGGTGATGATGTTTTAGTCTTCTTAACACACTATTATTTGTCAAGCTGCTCGCAAGATCCTGGAAAATCTCCAAAATGTATGTTGAGCCAGGCGATAATAGCATAGCTTTGGCACATACACTTACAAAAGTCTGTCATCATGGCAGAATCCCCCCAAATATTTAACATGTTGATTTCCCAGAATTTGTGATTAGCAGATGGGTCCAGAGGAACAAAGCAAACATTACTCTTCCTATAAAATGGAAAGGGGTGTGTATGTGTGTATGTGAAGATTTAAAACCATCTTAGATAATTCACCAAATCTCCTTCATTTCACAGTGACCATATAGTCACCCCCATGTTTGAAAAGGTTGTGTGAATGTGACCACCCATACTTAGCTTGTGCCTTGAATTCCGAAGCTAACCTGTCAGATCTATTTTTAAAAGAAGCCACGTTTGTGCCTCTACAATTCCCTAACGACTGGTGTGAGTGTAAATATCCTTCCATCATATGCTGCAAAGCCGTTATTAAAATACATCAGAATACTCTTTCAAAGCTGTTTTTCCCCCGCCCCTCTACAGCAGTTCTGTAAATAGTCTTTCTCTGAAGTGTTAGCATTTTATTGAAGTCGAGCTTGTATTGCTAAGGGGGATGAGAGGAGGTGCTTCTTGGGATATTAATTTTGTTGCAGCATTTTGGGTTTATTTATCATCCTGTTTATATGTCACACTTTTAGTTTATGGTTATGTTTTGCTTATTGAAACTGCCCAGAGCCCTGGAGTTAGAGACGTGCTGGATTGGTGGGCAAGTATTAATAAGGACAGAACAACACATAGAAGGAATCATTTATAGTAATTCCCGTCTAAGCTATGACTGCATACACATCACACAGAGATTTCTAGAACTAGAACTGTTTCTCAGTGTGATTAATCAATCTCTTCAGTGCTTAAAAACAGCAACACCCAGATTTCAGATTAACCGAAAAGGAAATAATATAATTTCCATTTACCATGCATCTCATCAAATGCTGACACCATCCATTGCTATCTTTTTCAAATGAATGCATCACAGGTTGATTGAACAGCCATGCTTTGTTGGTGCTGCAAAGCGGTTGGACTGCTAACATGCACCAAACACGTACCCTCCAACATTTCTCCAATGAAAATAGAGACATCCTATTCCATAATGATAACTTTACTATTTACACCTCACACATCTTGCTGTGTTGCCCCAGCCACTCTGAGCAGGTTCCAATCTATATATAAAAACATAAGGAAACAGTAAACATTTTTTTTTAAAAAAACTTCCCTACACAGGATTGCCTTCAGACAGCTCAGGGGTCGGATAACTCCATACCCTCCAACATTTCTCCACTGAAAATAGGGACAACCTAAGGAAAAGTGGGACATTCTGGGGTCAAATCAGAGACTGGGATGGCTTCTCTAAATCAGAGAAGTCCTTGGAAAATAGGGACCCCTGGAGGGTCTGGAAACATATAAGCAAAAATAGGCACCCTTTTCCTCCAGGTGCTCTTCTCTGCGAGAGTTGGTTCCTCTGATGCTGGGAGAGGAGTGACAGACTGGGCCATGCTGGGTGTGCCTGCTTCAGGCCCCCTCAAAAACCTGTGCCTGAGGCCACGACCCTCTGGCACCCCTCACACTATGCCCCTGCAGTCTGGTGAAGTCACCAGAGGAGGGCACAGAGCACAACCAGTGAAAGGCGTGGCCTATTCAGAGCACATTTGGCCTCTGAGCCTGAGGTCCCTCACTCACTTTAAGGACCAAAATGTAGAGTATCATAAAAGCGGTAGAAAATATTAGAAACGGCCACATTCTGAATTTCAGCATCAAACGTTTATCTGAAGCTGAAACTTGATGGGTACTTTGCCCTTCTCCCTATCTAGGATTTGAGGTAGGGATGGCTAAACGGTTCCACTTGGATTTGTGCATCAAGGCCACCATGAAACGTCTTCTAATTCTTGGGTAAGTAGCAACTCAGGTCTGCTGGTGGCCACTGAAGAAGGAGCAGCTGCCATATTTATGTAATAGCACATGAATAACTTGCAGACACTTCGATCTGCATATTACTGACCCAGATGAGGCAAATTTAATGCTTTAATTTGTTAGTTTGATTGCTCATATGGTATGCATGTATCTATATATACATATTTCTGTGCGTGTATGCATGTGTGTCCACACTCACAAACACTGGTTCATTGCAAAACATTGTGACAAACCGCAAGCATATTTTTCTGCAGCTAAAGCTTAAGCCTTATCACAGTCT
Source organism: Podarcis cretensis (assembly GCF_951804945.1). Taxonomy (NCBI): domain Eukaryota; kingdom Metazoa; phylum Chordata; class Lepidosauria; order Squamata; family Lacertidae; genus Podarcis; species Podarcis cretensis. The sequence continues at coordinate 27,340,642 of NC_137181.1, forward strand.
GAAAATGTGGAAAATCAATTATATGGTCTGAATTATTCTTTTCTTTCTCTCTTTTCCTTTCTTAAGTGCAAGTTTCTTTTTCCTTTCAGAGTAGTGTGTGCTTCGTAACATCCGCCACTAACAAGCTGTTAGGACTTTTTGCTAAATTAATACACTGGAAGTAAGCTAAACAGAAGGCTTGTGGAATTCCAAGCATTCACTTTCTCTTCTGTTGTGGCTGCCTTTCAGCTTGGGAACCTTCCGTCCTGTTGCTATAACATCTGGACAACATTTGGGGCTGTCTCTCAAGCACACGGGGTGTGCACCGCCGGTGAATTTCAACTTTCAACATCTCCCTGCCTCTAATCTATATTTAATGTTTCATGACTGGTAGTCAGAGAAACTTCAGCTAACTACCAGGTTGGAATGAAAATGATCCTTGGGAAAACAGTCATTTTTTTCCCTCCAGCCTATGCCAGCAAAGTATCTGTGACAGAGATGCTCCTTGGAGATTTGTAGCCCATTCACTCGCAGTAATAATAATTAAGACTCATGATTACTGTGCCCGCATAATCAAAGATTGCTTCATAAAATGTACTCCCTAAGGGGACAAATTTCTCTGTTCTTAACTGGATGTCAGTCATAAGGATCAGCACCCCTAGGGATCTCCAGTCTTTTGCCTGCCCTTTTCATTACTCTGTTGTTAGCATTGTATTATTCTTCTCAATGCAAATGAGTAGGTAATCATGTGTAAATCGTGCCCTCCAGAAGGCACATGTAGAGAGTCACCCCCCCCTTAAAAAAAAAATCTACCACAGGGATTTCTCACATAGAACATAATTACATCTCAGCCATATGGGCTCATTTATATTCTATTACAGGTTAAGCTAATACGACTGCGAAATATGCTAAAAATACCTCAAAGTGTTATGAGTGCTGTCAAAACACTTGTCATTTCTCGCCTGCCTGTTTGATTGCTAGTGACTCTATATTTATTTAAGAATCCACAGAGCCAGGGAACCTAGGAAAACAAATTTGAGAGGCATTTTTTCATGTTGTCCAATCTGAAATCAAGATAGCTGGTTGCTGAAATGCTACATTCCTCTCCTCCTCAAGCTCTGTCCCACCTTTAAAACACTGGGGCAGAGCCTCCTCTCCTCTCCCCACCCCCCACCCCGGTCCATGGGACAGAGGCCATGCCTACCCATCAGTGGCGTAGCGTGGGGGGTGCAGGGGGGGGCCGGCCGCACCGGGCGCAACATCTGGGGGGTAGGGTTAGGGGGCGCAAATCCACGGGTTAGGGGGCGCAAATTACTTGCCTTGCCCCGGGTGCTGACAACCCACGCTACGCCACTGCTACCCATTATTTCAGGTAAGTTTTGTAATCTGTATACTATCCTCTTTTTATTACTGGGCATTTTAAAAATACTGTAACAACAAAGCTAGCCTTCTTTAGGCTAAATACATATCTGATCAGGTGGTATTTCACCCACAAGAAAGCATGAGGGAAATTACAGGGAAATGTTAAAACATTGTGACCTTTTCTTGTTATGAAACAAAGGGGGGAAATATTAGGCTAAAATAATTCTAGACTAACTTAGGCTGATGGATGAATATAGGCACAGTGACCAGGAAGTGGGGGGGGGGTGATTCCCCACCCCCACCCTAATGCTGGCCTGGGAAGAGAACCACAATGATTACATTATTTTTAAAAGGGCCTTTACCTTTTACAGGTCAGAAAACGTTCCATCTTGCCCAGTATTATCTACTCCAACTGGGCCATGAGTCTTCAGGGGATCAGACCAAGGCATTTCCCATCATTTGCCATCTGATTTTTGTAAACGGTGATGCCAGCAAACTGAACTCAATACCTTCTGCATGCCAGGCACATGCTTTCCCTACCATGGAGCTGCAGGTCCTAATGTGGTTTCTCTTTTGTCAAGTCTTAAGATCACTGTGGGGCTGGTTTTAATGGATAGGAGAGGAAATATTAATTGCAATTTATCCCTCCAGGCACCCACGTGTGTGGGTTGGACAGTTTCAAAATCCCATCCTTGGCAGCAAAAATAAAAGCTTAGAAAATAGGCTGTAACACATTGTTTGGAGCAAGTCCAGCTACAAAGTCAGATAGTTTCCCCCTTCTTACCCCACTCAATAAAGAATCAGGTAACAACTTGTAAAGTAAAGATTTACTTTTTTTATAATCATGCTCTGGTCCACAAACAAAAGCAGCCGTAAAAACTATGCAGGCAAAATATTTACAGTATAACCAGCTTCAAGCTGGTGCTTAAAGCTACAGCTTGGAGGCATGTTTGCATCTAACAGATAGAGGAACAGGAAGTACAGATAGAGGAACAGGAAGTACTATATGCTCCTTCCTCTCCAAGAGAGGAAGAGAAATGACATCACACAGAGCCCTCTCTACAAATTGTATTTCTATGGTCTGAATATCTGCCTATCAGCAATACCGCTCCATGGACTTAGCCCCCTCTCATGCTAACTAGCAAAAATATGCATTTGTTAGGTCTGACTGCTGATCTCCTACAGTCACAACAGTTGATTTTCCACATTTTTGTGTAAATTCATTGCTCTAACACTGCACCTCTCACAGGAATAGATTGCTTGAGAGAGCAATATTTTTTAAACAAGTAAGCCAGCAGCTGAGCATTTTAATCAACTCTCATCCTTGTTCATATGTTCAGCACTGAAATAGCAACAAACAGAAGTGCACCATTAGGATGAATTAGCCTGCTAGCCACTATAAGTAGGGCCTTCTCAGTAGTGGCTCCTATCTTATGGAATTCCAAAAGATATATGGCTGGCTCCAGATTTTTCATGAAGTTTCATGTGTTTCCCTAGCCTTTATTTTACCCCCCCCCCTTTACTTCTGCTGAAGTTTTATGGCACTTTAAAATGTATAGTTTTTAATTTTACTGATTGCTTTGTTGTGTTTGGCCTATTGCTTTGTATTATGTTTTTGCACATGTTGTAAACTGCCCTGATATAATTTTAATGCAGGGTGGCATGCAAATATTTTAAATAAATAAATAAATAAATAAATAAATAAATACCAGATAGTTTGCAATGAGAATAGGGTTCTCCATTTGAGCATCCGTTTGTGCAGAAGCCCAGTTTGCAGAATTCTACAACAGGACAAGCCAGGTCTCCATGGTACAACCATCATGTTGTATCAGCACAGACCTCAGCTGAACTTACAAACCGGAGCCTAGTTTCACTAAAATGCCCTGTGTTGCTGTGTTTCATTCAAACTGGGGTGATTGGTGCTGAGAATCTATAAGCATGAACTCAACAGTCTTCGTAAGAACAAAACACAAGAAGAGCTCTGCTGGGTGAGCCCAATGACCCATCTAGTCCAGTATCCTTTTCCCCACAATGGCCAACCAGATGCCTGTAGGAAGCCCTGTATATAAATATTGTACAAACACTGATATAGTTGACAACCACTTTTAAAATTCAAAGATACGAGGGTATAAATCAGCAGTCTGTTCTCTCCTAACACAATAATTCCACATCTCTCTCTGTTCCATAATCAATTTGGAAGAAACTAGTGTAGCTGCAGACACTCTTGTGGGTGAAGATTCACCTTCTTCCTTTGCAAAAATGCAAAGACAGAACTCAGTCATTAATGAGTAGAGTGCTGAAACCTTCACGGTGCCTAAAGAGAATAGGAATAAGCTGACACCCTATCGGCTGATCATGTTGAAAGGGGTATAATCACGGGTGTATTTCTCTAAAGTTAATATAAAACTTGCCAGCAGATGGCGCATAAGAATATGTCACACCCTTCAATGGATCTTGAAGGGCCAATAAAGTTAGCGGTTGTTTCACATTGCAGATGACTTGTCACAGGCAGGTTTTTCACATCCGAGCATAACTAGTGTGATTAACTATTTGCAAAGCAGGTGTGTGTCTTTGGGCATATGAGAACAAGAGGAATGCCAGTAGGTGGAGAATCAAATCATTAGGAACAGAACTGGTGTAAAATGATAGCAATAGCGCAAAAGATAATGGGAAGCCTTTTGAGACTGCGCTGCCTGGATATCATCCCAAAATTGTGGCCTTTCTGGACCAGTCTGAAAGAGACATAAGAGAATCAGGTTTCAACAACTCCGCCTATCAGTTTTATATGATGTCTATGGATGTGATGGTTAAGTTCCTTCTTATTTGCAGCTCTTCAGCTGGAACGAGAATTTGATGACTTCAGACCCCTCCAAGTGTCCCTACTTTCCAGGGACAGTCCTGGATTTACAGAAGCCATCCTGGTTTCTGATTTGATCCAAGAAGAAGAAGAAGAAGAAGAAGAAGAAGAAGAAGAAGAAGAAGAATTTATACCCCGCCCATCTGGCTGGATTTCCCCAGCCACTCTAGGCAGCTTCCAAAAAATGATTAAAATACAATAGTCCATCAAACATTAAAAGCTTCCCTAAACAGGGCTGCCTTCAGATGTCTTCTAAAAGTCTGGTAGTTGTTTTTCTCTTTGACATCTGGTGGGAGGGTGTTCCACAGGGCGGGTGCCACTACTGAGAAGGCCCTCTGTTTTTCCTTATATGGATTGGGTAGTATAGAAATTTGGGAAATGAATAAATGGGATTTGATAGGCTTTGAATCCCGACAGGTGAAATTCTATTCATATACAATGCAATCAAAATGCATAATTAAAACTTTTAATAATTAAAACTTTTTTAAAAAAAAAAATCAAGACATCACCAAGGTAAAACAAAATATACTCCACAGGATTCTATTACCACTGTTCATTAAAGCAGCGTAAGCATTAATATTTTCCTACAGGGTTGGAGGCTGTATTTCTTCACAGTCAGTCACAATAAGTAAAAAGAACATAATAATGCAGCCACTTCTGCTGGTGGTGCATTCAGGGACATTGTAATACATTTCTCAAGGGCATGCATAAAAAGTTCTCCAAGGAAGAATACATATATTCACTTTATATGTTACAAGTGTATCTCAGGAACAGCCTAGTCTTGAGCATAAGTAGTTTAGGACTAATTAATCAAACAAACAAACAAACAAACACATAGCACTTATAGAACCTGTCACTGGATAATAAGTGCCAACAGTGCAGGGTGAGGGCTAAAAATATGTAAATTAATCCATAATTCTGTACAGTAGTGGGATTTTGTTGTTGTTTTTACCATGAACATATATAAGTGGAATCTAGATTTATCCTAGTTATCTGAATATTCAGCTAACAACTGCTTGAGAGCAGTCTATCGTTGACTTTCACTGTATAAAAGGGAAGATTTTTTTTTCATCCTTCTGGACATATTTAGAATGGAGTGTTAAAAATATACTGTGCTACAATCTTCCTTTGGGAAAAATGATTACCAGGCAGAGCTAAATAAATATTTTACATCCAAATTTTTTTTAAAAAAGAGGGTGTTTATATGTATTCTTATTTTTTGTGAAAGGGCTTTTTTTTGCTTAAATGTACAAGAATAGAATATTAAACTGAATTCTATTCTTTGCTATGGATCATACTTTCATGTGACCACTGACACTTTAGATCGGGGTGGGAAACCCTTTATAGCCTGATAGCTGCATTCCATTTTAGGCATTATCTGATGGTAACTGGCCCACAGTGGGTGGAACCAGGGGCAAAAAGTGAGCAGAACAATGAAATAATTGGATTTTTTTTGTTTTGTTTTCACATTTGTACAACAGGCTAGTTTCTGCACACACTCACACATCCCTCTCTATTCTCCATTCACACAAGCAAGAGGCATTATTGAAATTGAAGGATACATCCCATTAAGGTATCACATAGTTCTCTTTGCAGTTCAAAGTGTATCACAATTGGCTCCAAGGTGCTTTGAAGTACATTGTGTATGTGTTGTTTTAACAGAGAGCAGCTGGAACCCTTGTTTTATTTAATTCTGCTATAAGGCATATAGTAGTGAAAGGGAGAACCTTGAAAGGTGTCTGTCATAGAAATAGGGGATTCTGGGCATCCATTCAGGATTGGGGTCAACAACGTTTTGGGGCTAATGGGCATGTTTGGAATTTAGAAAAGGTGCCATGGGTGCCAATCATAAAATGGCAGCCGTGGAAGGCATGTCATAATGTGAGGTGTGGCATAACACAAAATGGTCGACACATCTAAAAGAGCAGAAGAAGACACAGAACCACAATATGAAGTGGACGCACCTCACCATTAATGGGAGTGGGGGGAGACCAAATCAGCCACTTGCTCACAGAACGGAAGGATGGAGGGGGACCTATTCCTGGCATCCTGTGAAATGTGGGAATGTTTAAAGAAGAAGCTCAATGGAGGGAGGAAGAGTCAGTCCAAAGAGAAATAGTCTCTCGGGTACTGTGAATTTTTCAGGGGTTATTACTCTGATCTTTTGTAGTCACCATAGAACATAATGATGGTCAGTTTAGCACCCAGGAATGCTGTGTTGGTAACCCCTAACTAGTATAACTTACGATGAAACTGGCTTTCTGCCTAGGTATCTGTAATTAGAATAGTGTAATCTGTTATTCCTAGACTTGTTATGAACACCTCACTCATAAACACATTAACATGAAATTAAATCCCAGTGATTTAGTCAGAACTTATATGCATTTAAGCTTTAGCCTACTATTTGAATACAGATAACAGTCCAGCCTTTGGGCTTTTCAAGCACCCTTTTATTTGAAGATGTCAGAAATCTTTATGAACATTAATTACATCTCTCCAGGTAGGGAACTAATATATAGTCAGAAAACTGAAAAGTGGAGGGGGCCTGAGGATACACAGGAAGTCCTGAGTTTGCAAGAGCAAGGTGTGCTTTTCTTGTCTTATTTACCTAACAGCAGGGCCATATTTTCAGGTTGCGCTTGATCACAAGTACAAGGCACAGGAGCTTGAACTGCATAGAGGAGGGAGGATCTGGACGAGACGCCTGACAGCCCTTGCTCAGGCTCACAATAATGAACTCAGTATCTTCTCCCTGCAGTTGTAGCTGGAGGACTGGGATCAGCAGACTGAGTTCAAATTGCATTAAAAAACCTTTTAGGGGGAAAAATATTTAGCCTCCTGGCCAGAAGACCTTTCCCTTCATCCTTTTCATGGGTTTTCTGTCTTGGATCAACTCTCCTAAGCTATTTCTGTCTTGACTTGACTTTGAAAGCTGTCACTCAGGGTCTGATCATTCTCATTAATACCTGAGAGCAAACTCTCCTTTTCTGTAACTAGGTTTTTACACACAGCAAGAAGAAGTCCCCAGATCAAGCAAAGACAGGTAGCTGGTGAGGGGTGTGTGTGAAGGAATAAAGTATTTTATCCAAAACTCCAGTTTGTTGTTGTTTTAAATCTTTCTGAGCATCACACAATTCATAAATAAATGAGAATACTTAAGCAGGAGATGGGCATCAGCTTGCCCCACATGAGCCTTGGCACAGTAACATTTTAAAATATGAAGTTTCAGTCACTGAGTCTTTAGTTAAGCCTGTGCTTTAAGTGCAGCCTTCTAATGAGCTTCTGATATGACAGCCGTCTAAAATTATTTTTAGTATAAGCTGCATAAAACTCAGACCCACTTCTGGGTTTATATTTCAGGCTAGTGGTTTGGAAATGTGTGTAGTACAATGGAGTGGCCTGAAAAAGGACAAAGATACTTTATAACGTAAAAGACAAGCACCAGAAATATGAAAGCGATGAAGAGACTTGCGGCACCTTCAAGTCTAACACATTTATGGTGGTATATAAGGCTGAGGATAATTCTGAAAGCCACAACCCTTCTCTCTTTTTTTAGGGTTGTCCACTTTGACTCTTTTGCCTTGCCCATTTTCACATTCAGCCCCCAGAGGGTTTGCAATGAGGTAATATGGTCTTCAGACCATTCCTGATAGACGAGCTTTTGTAGACTAGTCTACCTAAGCTTACGTGGTAACAGGTTTGTTAGTCATTAAGGTGCTACAAGATATGGCTTCTCCTCTGGAAATTGTTGAAAGAATTACCGGATGCCTGTGTAAGAACATAGAGAAGATCTCTCCTGGATCAGGTCCATGGCCCATCTAGTCCAGCATCCCATCTCACAGTGGCCAACCAGATGTCTATGGGAAGTATGCAAGCAAGACAGAAACACAACAGTACTTTCCCCACTTGTGATTCCCAGCAACTGGCACATTTTTGGAAAGCGGAACAGTGTATGCTGCTCAGAATGCGCAGAGCTAATTTATTAAATGTTCCAAAATCCAAGCAAATTTTGGCTGAGATTTCAAGACGCTAAGAGAGCATAGCTGTCAACGTTTCCCCTTTTTTAAGGGAAATTCCCTTATTACGAATAGGATTCCTCGCAAGAAAAGGGAAAAGTTGACAGCTATGTAAGAGAGGAGATTGTTTTGGAATCCTTGCCCGGTACCCCCAGTTTTTGGCAATATTTTCTGTACAGATATGCTCCTAGATGTACCGTATTAGCCTGAATATAAGCCTCACCCCCCCCCCCATTCTAACCATGAAAACTTAAAGTGCAGCTTAAATTTGTGACCTTACAAAAAATGGCTTTTACGATATCGCTGCTGAAACAGACATACTGTAAAACAGAACAGGCGTGAGTGCCTGTGGAGTTTTAAGGGAGCGGCTTATATTCGGGTATTGTCTTTTTTTCTCCCCCCCCCCTGAATTTTAAAGGTGCGGCTTATATTCGGGTGTGGCTTATATTCGGGCCAATATGGTACATGGAAAATTTAATCCAGTCCCCTTAGGACTTTTGTCACATTTCATGTGTCATGTACTAGTATGTTGTTATTCTCATTTCACAAGGCCATGAATCTGTGGCCATGGTTAGATTGAAACATAAGCTAAGAAATAAGTCCCTTAGTTAGGTGTTTTCCCTTGCCAACCACGTTCCCTCATCCCTACCACCTATGTCCCATCAGCCCCTGTGCATTCAGGATGATCCTCTGCAGTGGGGAGCTGGCTCTCCTAACAGTTTCCCTGAGCAATTAGTGATGATTAGGAGGGATTCTACATTGCAGGGGGAGTGTCCATGAGGACAGCTGACTCTCTGCTGCAGGCATTCCGCCCCAACATATGAAGGATGGTGAGAACACAATGGAGGGAGAAGGGCAGGCAAGTGCCCCCCCCCTCTTCTCTCCCCTCATGCCGGAACAGGGCTAGAAATTGGAAGGCCAATAAGCTCAATTTTTGAGCATCTGGCTTGCATGCAGAAGGTCCCAAGTTCAATCCCCAGCATCGCCAGGTAGAGCTGGGAGAAATCCTGCTTGAAACCCTGGAGTGCTGCTGTCAGTCAGTGTAGACCAGGGTTTCCCAAACTTGGTTCTCCAGCTGTTTTTGGACTACAGTTCCCATCATCCCTGCTGGCAAGATGTAGTCCAGAAACAGCTGGAGACCCAAGTTTGGGAAACCCTGGTGTAGACAATACTGACCTAGATGGGTCAATGGTCTGACTCATGTTCCCAGTGCTGTCAGAGTCCACCCTTCAAGAGCCATCTGGTGATCAGCTTGGTGGGGAATAATGGAACCATTAGCTCAGCTTTCTGAATTGTATGTATTAAATGGACAAGCCTTCCTGTTTGGCCACACAGGTGCCTCTCATTTATTGTCCTCTTGTCAAGAAGGTATGAATTGTTTCTTCCATCCTCCTTTTTCTTTCTGAGGATAATAAAAAGATCTGCTGCCACCTGTCTCATGCCCACCCTTGGCAGGTCTGACGTTGATAGGTTTTGCAGAGAAGGAACTTAGGTTTATTTGCTTTTTGAGAAGCTCAGTTGCTTCTCTCCACCCCAGGCTTGCACATATTTCACTAGCTGGTGAGAGCCTGCATGCTGCTGGCTTAAAGTCAGGGCTTTAAAGAATCTCATAAAAATTTGAAATACCTATCTTTATTCAGTCTTCTCAGGAAATCTCAGCAAAGCCCTTTGTAACTGAAAATGTATTATAGCTTTTAAAAGGCACTGTGGGTAACAATTTCACATTATTATTTTTTTCCCAAGATACTCAGAAAATCACCTTATGATGCCAGTTTCAGACGAAAGGAATCTGGGCGATTGCATGGGAGCGTAATTCAAGCCTGACCCTTAATTCCTTAGCAGTTCAGTGCATACTTTAGTGGTAGCGTAATGCCAAAGCTCATTTGTTAAAATGACATCCAGTGGAAGCACTTTTATAACAAGTGGGCTAAAAGTCTGATGTTATTGAGACTGTCTGAACTAGAGACAAAGCCATCAGGAATAACGCCTCCAAAGCCCAAGCATAGGAAGTCTCTGCAATTCAGTGGATATATATGATTTAACACCTAAGCGAAAGTAACTGTAGTTGCTCATGTTCATCCTTTGTCTTCCTCATTCCTTTCTACTCACTGATGCTTGTTACTCTTGCCTTGTCTTTCACTCCTCTCAGCTGTTGGGTTATATTTATTTATTCAATATCTATCTATCACAGGCATAGGCAAACTCGGCCCTCCAGATGTTTTGGGACTACAGCTCCCATCATCCCTGACCACTGGTTCTGTTAGCTATGGATGATGGGTGTTGTAGTCCCAAAACATCTGGAGGGCCAAGTTTCCCTATGCCTGATCTATCATCTATCTACCTATAATCTCAACCCTCCTCATCATTTAGGGTGGCTAACAGTGATTAAGACCATCTATAAAATTCAATAGCATTCCAACAACAATATAATAAAAACAGGGACAAGTGCAAACGCCTGCCTAAATGGGAAGCTTTTTTTTTCCCATATAGCCAAACTGCATAAGCAAGGTGTCCAACCAAGTCTTCTGGAGCAAAGAATTTTAGGTGTGGGTACAGAGAAGGCCCTTCTCTTCTTTCCATCAACTGAGCCTAACCATTGTCAATGGGACACATAATTAAAAAAATATATATTTAATTATTTAAACAATTTCTATCCCACCTTTCCTGACTGTGCACAAGATGGTTAATAATAAAACAAGAGATCATAAAATATAAAACCATAAACAAGAGGCCAGAGAGACAGAGACAGAGAGGGGCAAAAGAAAGAGAATGCTTGCGGGGATGTAATAATCTTCACAAAAAGCAGTCGGGGAAGGGGCAAAGCGCAACTCTCTCTGCAAGCTTTTCTACATTCTAGGTGCCACAACTGAGAAGGCTTTCTCTCTTCCGCTTGGGTGTCTAACTTCAGATGACAAGGAAATGCAGATGATGCTTCCTAATGGAAGACAGTCCTTGATCAAACCCTGATGTATTGCACTAAGCTGTGATAACAGAATTATGGCTGATGGCAAAGATGGTGTCTGTCTCATGTAGATGATCCCTGCATGTACCATGGTATATGTACATAGCATTTTGCATATGCATAGTACATGGAATCATAAAAGAGAAGAAAAGTGATAAAGCAATACTGCTAAACAATCCACTTTGCACTGGAATCTAATCAACATAAACTCTTGGTTGAGCCTAGAGCAGTTCTACACTCCATTAATTACAATCATGAATTATTCTTATTCCAAAATGCTGTTCTCCTTGGATTTCCAGTGCTTCCACTTGTCCTCTGATCATGAGTCGTTTGCAACTGGACATTACTACATCCTGACAGTCCTGCAGACATACTTAGATATAAGCTGCCAAAGAACATCTCACAGCATTAATGTAATGGCACGTGAATTTGCTTGACTTGATCTTACATAATCCATTAAAATCTTCACAAATAGCATGGGCTGAATCAGACTTGCTAATAGAAATAGAGTCCTTGCTCTTGTTTCCTAGATAAATTGACTACTAATATAAACGCAGCAAGATGAGCACTCAGACCCTTTCGTGAACGCCTTGCGATTGTGAAAGTGGCACGTATCATTGAGCAATGGTGTGAATTATATATAATCCAATTGAAAGTGCTGCTTGCTTCTAAACTTTGCCTTGTAATCCTGCTCAGACTGTGACTTCTTATATTTCTTGAGGATGAAGGACCGAGGGCTGTAGTGGGTGGATAGGAAATAGGTTTACGGAAGGGAGCAAGCTAATAGGTCATGAGCGTCAACATAAATTAAATGCTTTAGCAAGGTTTATTGTCATTAAGGTTCATGATTTTCATTAGAAAAAGATGTTCACTCAAACACATCTAAACTTCTGGAAACTTCAAATCACATAAGTGGGTCATGATTTTGCAGCGCGGGTTTCTCTCTGCTTGTTTCATTGATTCTAGGGCATAGTTATATAACGTTTTCCAGACCACACTGTTTATACATTGATAAGAGGGAAAGGGACATAATTAATAGCTTCAGAGTTCCCTCCCTCTATTTTTAATTTGAGGGAAAGGGGTTGGGAGAAACATCCTTGCCTTGCCTTGAGGTGAGAAGGCCGTGTCCTATATTTAAATGAAATCAGCCAGCTGGCAATTCATTGAACACTGACTGAGGAAGAAGAGTGTATTGAATTTTTTTATTAAAAAAAAAAAAAAACCTAACTGGAGGACATAGAAAGATGAAAGGTGAAATGCACCAGGAACAGTTAAATGAAAATGTTGAGTGTGTGTGCAGCTGCTGTGAAAAAAGGTGAATTTCATGTTGGTGATCATTACCCTTTGACAGCGAAGGTATTTTGTTCCGTTTTCTCAGTGTTTGAAAATTCATCTAAGGGTCAAAATTAGTTCAGATGGGGAATTAGGTAGTATCTGACTGGCTCCCAGGCAAATAGGACCAGCAAAGTATGTTATGTATTTGCTGGTTGTCATTTAAACTGTTAAGAAACCTGCACTGGCTTGGAGCCATAATTTTAGAGTCCCCCCTATTCAGAAATATCACAGGCAGTTTAGCAGACCTGCTTGCAAGGGAGTCTATCACTGAAGATTTGCTTAGATTCAACACTATCCAGGGACAGTACATTATCTATTAAGCTACATCCACTCTGGATCAAACTTTTGTCTGACACAGGCAGCCAGCCTTTGCAAGTTCTTGGTTTTTTAAAGCTACCTGCAAAAGCCCCTTCCCCCTCAACAGTGTCCCTTCTTTGGGTGGTGATGTTGTGCTAATGTTGTGGTAATCTTCTGAATTCAGCTGAAATATATGTGGATGCATAGTTTCTCCTTAGTGTTCCTGCTCCTGCTGTCACTCTAGCCCTAGCCCTAGCTATCAGGAAGCAGTCCCATTTATATAAGGAAACTGCATTGCAAAATGTGGAGGAATAACAACTTTTAGAGGTTCTTGCATTGTTTTGGAAAGGGTGAAATAGGTAGGTTTGTCTTTTAATGCAAACTACATCAAATCCCTCCCCCATCCCTAGTCTGAAGGCATCTGATCTGAGGCATTGTGTTGAAGCTAAGAAAGTTTGGGTTTAGTCAAGTCTTGGACAATGGACTGTCTGGGAATCCCATCTATGCTGCCTTTGGTTGTGTGTGGGAGGAAAGGCTGGATATATATGTACTGAAAACCAAACTTGGGAGAAAGGTGGGATATAAATATATTAAAATAAAAATACTCTTTGTTAACCACTTTAAGCTTTCTTAAAAAACAAGCAGAGTGTACATTTTATGAAATAAATATAAAATAAAATAAATAACAGTAAAATGAATTTGTTTTAGTATCCCACCTTGAGCTCCCTTGTGAGGAAGGGCAGGATGTAAATTTAATAACTAACTAACTAACTAACTAACTAACTAAATAAATAAATCCATCAATTTCAGTCAAACATGCTCTCAAGTATATTTGCTCCAGATGACAGCCTTGCAGGGAAATATTATTTATTTTATTTAGTCAAAAACATTCCTGTGCCTTAGCAGCGATTGTGGGGGAAGGGAAGAAGGGAGTTAAATGTTTATCAAATGGCTACAGCTCATGTTTGTAGTGTCAGTGTGTACTTTATTGAAGTAGCTGCATTGAATATTCCTTGGTAAGATTGCTTGAGACAAATGCTACAATAAAATAAAATATACACCAGGGACCAAGTGATGGTTATGCACCAACCATTAAATGGTACAGAATATTTTCAATTTTTGCTATATTTTTGCAATTTTTGCTTAGTCAATAATACCATTATTTATTTATTTTTAAAAATCTAGATTGTTTTAGTTTGGTGAAAGCTTCACTTAAAACCTTCATTTACCTATCTCAGTGCATCATTTAATCCCCCCCCCCCAACATGCTGACATTTGCAGTGTCAACAAGGGAAAATATTGCTGGGGATGGCAATGTGTCTGTGGTATAGACAGATGTGGTTTTAAAGTTCAGTGACATTATGTTGAGAATTTCACACAAACCAACAGGACACTTTTCTAGCTTATTTTGCATTTGTGTAATATCATTGACCTTGGCTACTTTGATAATCTGCAGGGTGCTTCTCTGCTCATAGGAAGGGAAAAAACTGTGATGTTGAGGATGCAACTAGTAGCTCTGTTTCTGTCTTCCTAATCCCCACTTACCACAACTTCCTTTACTACAGCTTTCCTCAACCTGGTACTCTCCAGATATTTTTGGAATCTAGGTCCCATCAGCCCGTTACCATGGCCAATGGTCAAGCATGATGGGAGTTGTAGTTCAACAACATCTGGAGGACACCAGTTTTGGGGAAGGCTGCTTACTACAACGTATGTTTGCATGGACTCCAACACTTATACCAAATCAATCACCCTCCTATGTTTATCAGATAAACCCCAAGTGCCATTGCGACATAGAAGGTAAACATCTGGAAAAGTGCTGCTTAGTTTCATTTGTGTCTTCTTCTGAACAAGAACTATAGGAGATAAAAAAGGAAGTATGTTTTCGTTTGCTTGTTAAAGAAAAGCAGTTAGGGTTGTCATTATTGTTAGTGTTTGTCTCTTATATATATATTTCTCACCATGCAATCCCAGAATATAATTTGAATCTGCTCAAAAAAAAACAGGGATGGCTATAGCGATTATAGTGCAAGAAAATCTGGATGACCACATTTTAGCCAACCCTGATATAGAAGGTACTGTATTTTTCGCTCTATAAGGCGCACCAGACCACAAGATACACCTAGTTTTTGGAGGAGGGAAACAAGAAAAAAAATATTCTGAATCTCAGAAGCCAGAACAAGAGGGATCACTGCGCAGTAAAAGCAGCGATCCCTCTTGCTGTTCTGGCTTTTGGGATAGCTGCGCAGCCTGCATTCACTCCATAAGACGCACACACATTTCCCCTTACTTTTTAGGAGGGAAAAAGTGAGTCTTATAGAGCAAAAAATACGGTACTTTCCTAGACTTTTACAGCAATGGAAAGATGAGATGCACTCTTAAAGAAAAGAGGGATATTTTGTTGACTTAGGTGAGTCAACAAAATCAAGCGAGTCTCTCTATCTCTGTCTCTCTCCAGCCACATGTCTGTATTGCTGTGTGCAATCACTACCTTGCTTCAAAGGTATTTGCAACTTGGAAATAATCTGTTCCGTATCATTCCTAGTTTGATTATATATAATAAATTGAAAGCCATATATGTAAATGACTCAACAACATCTGGAGTGCAACACATTAGCTATCCCTGGTATATCTTATGGGTTTACTCTTTTGGTGGAACACACTTATTTGCTCCACTTTCCTCCCTCAACTTGCTTGTGATATGGTACGCCCAGAGACCTCCAAAAAAACCACCTTTGCTTGATAACAAACTTTTTATTTTTATTTTTGTTAGGCCTCAGGATCGCTCACTTCAGAAAGGAAAATCACCACAGTTGCTTAAAATATTTCCCAACTGATGGGGGGGGGGGTAAATGTTAATAATTTATTGAGCCAGAATTGGCCTGTAGCTAGATCTGCAGTAGTACACAGTCACTCCTTGTATGATTCTGAAGAAGCAGTCATTGAAAAAGGTCAGTCTTCATGATATAGTATGCCTGGGAACTCTGGGCAATGCATCAGAAATATAATGAACATAATGCCAAAGGTCCACATATATTTGAGAAGGATGAAAATCACCACAAAGAACTTTTAGTCTGCCCTAAAGGGCATCTCAAGTGTAAACTCTTGATATAATTTAGAGAACAGTTTTATGGCCACAAGAATTATTTTAACAACCTGAAAGAAACCACAATGCAGACCTTTTTTAAAACTTAAAAAACAATACGATATATTACTGGACTGGTCTCCAATATGCAGCTGAAATTAAGAACCGGAGAGTTTGGACCTCAAACATCTCCTGTTTGGAACTTCTGGGCTAATTATGAGCAGAGCCAATCTCATAATTAGTCTGTAATTCCTCAGCTTGTCATTATTTCAATACCAGCCACAGCAGCAGCTCTTCCTGCTTCTTTAGTTAGCCCCTGAAGCTTAATGGTGGTGACAGAAGTAGTGAGAGAATCTGTTGCTATAGCCTGCAGTGGCACTGTGACCACCAAGTCCTCTCAGAAATCTAGTTCCTTTGATCTTTCCTAAAAACCTCAAAAACTCTGGTTAAATTCCTAGGGATCCTGGTTTCCTATACTCTGTTGCTGAAGCACTCTGGGTGCCAATGACGGCTACAACTTTCTTACTACTGCTGCTGCCAGGTAACTTTTGGGTACAGTTGATTATTATTACCACTACTACTACTAACTTCTAACTTAACCCAAAGGTCTCCAGGTAACTTACAAGACATGAAAAACATAACCATAAATACATTATACTGTTAACAAATTAATACAAAATGCTTACAATTCAACAAAGAATCTTTCAAAAGTACCTTAAAGTATCATAAGTATTGGATAACACACCACAAGTGGATCTGGCAGCTGCCCCATAATCAACTGGAGCTCATAAAAACCTTATTCCAAAACTCCCCAGTCACTGGGCAAGTCCACTACATATAGTAAACGATACCTAGCTCTCCACACCCCCTCCAACAATTATTAATTATCCTACTCAGAGTGCAAGGAGTCAGATGTATGAATCAATGTAAAATAATTGAACTTTCTCCCACACTCTGTTCCCCACCCCGAATATTACCTTACCAATATCCTGTTCCCATACCTGATGCAGACAATCAAGTGTACCACTATATTCAGCAAGCAAAATTTTATACATTCTAGATAAGACACTTTTGTTAGCAGATGAATGTTAATCGGCATATTCTTCAAATGGTGTCAAACAACCTAGTAGTTTGTTGTCTTACCATAGGAATTGATGAAATATGCTGAATTTGATACATTTGTTGCCATGGATAAGGGACACTATCCAATTCACAAAGTCATTTGTTCATAATTTACACCATATTAGGGTAAATATATCTAGCCTCAGAGCATTTCTGATGCTATCTTTGACTATGAATTCCAGCAGTTTGTTCTGTACACAGATGCTGCCCAGATGCTGAAGACCATTACTTCCAGGACATATTAGTAACCGCATTTGGTGTTTGAGTTCGTTTGTATGAAGCCAGAAAAATTCAGGAGGATTTTCTGTTAGACCTACAGTTGTGGCTGCTGTTATTATTTCTTATGTACCCTTTACCACAAGGTCCCTGAGTGGGTCACAACAATATAAAAATATAATATGTTTGGTTAATGGCAAAGCAACCCCCAATAAATTAAATCAGATTTTTAAAAAATAAAGTTTAAAAGAAAAGGGCGGGGGAATACATTTTAAAATGTTCATTTAGAAATAAATAAATGTCAAGCCTGATCCCTCCAAGTCATCATGCCTTGACTCAACATTTGCCAACCTGGTGCCCTCCAGGCATGCTAGGTATGGCTGATGAAAGCTGTGGTCCAAAAGATCGGAGGGATGGGGGGGTGGGGTGGACCAGATTGGTGAATTCTGCATTAATTCATTATGTTTGAGAGTACAAAAAGATTAAAGGATGTAGCAACATTCACAAGGTCATATAGTTGATACAGAAAGTCATTATAAATGTCTTTTCATTTTTCACTGTTAGGTATTTTTTCCCATGCTATGCCTGAATACAATTCTTCTAGAAAGGAAATTGGTGTGTTTTTATTACTAGAGCTAACCTATGCAAAGGCAAGCAATCTGAACTTTGAGAAGGTGCCTGTTCATGTCACTTACCTATTATGGGTGCACAGTTATCAGGCAAAGACATATACGAGTGTGTGCATTCATGAATACAGAATTCTGTTCTCTTACGGATCACTGCTGGACAATCAGTATTGAGATGGCTTTCATAAAATGAGATTCTGGCAGAATCGATAGCTGCTGACACGTAATCATCACAGGACTGTCTGGAAATGTCTGGCTGTATGTAGTGTGAATTGCAAAGTGATCCAAATAAGTGATACTGAGGGCAACACACATATACCATGAAAAGTTTCAACCCCCAGAAAACTTTGGAGGACAGTAAGAAACACCAAAAAGGAGTCAGGTTGGAATGAGCCCAGCGGGCCAAAACCTGACTAGTTCTGAATTGTTTCATTTGTGGGACGGGTGCTTTAAGTGAGAATGGAAGGTGATAGACCAGGCAAAATGCTCTCACCACCAGTAGAATGCAGTTGTGTTGACAAAGCTCATAACTATAGCTCTCTCTACTCACACCTCTTTAGTCTGGCTTGGCAAATAAGTAGAAAATGGTTGGTATCCTTCAGAAGCTGAATTTGGCCCAGAATTTGCTGGCCATTACTGCATGGCAACAGAATCCCCAATGGAAGTTTGTTCCAGATTTCCTTTGGCAGGGTGGAGGGGAAAGTCAATGGAGATTCCACACAGTTTCCTTACGCAACTTGTTCTACTGGAGAACTATGTGATGGAGCACTTGAAAGGCAACTACATCTAGCAAAAATGGTCAGGAAAAATCCATTCATCATGATTTCACTGTGTCAACAAAGATGTTAGTGTTTGATGCTGGATTTTAAATGTCACTGACAATTTGTCTTTCACTGGATACCATCTAGACACATTCTCACTAAATCGTCTGCTTGTAGACTTCCTTTCTTTCTCCTTGCTAACAACTCATATTACCGTAGATAATTAGGCTGCCATTTCCAGTTCAGAGCTGCTTAGTCTGTGCCAGCCTTCAGTAGCCTAGCACCATCCATCCTACAACTCCTATAATCCCTGACAATTGGCCACACTGCCTGGGAATTGTAGTCCAAAACATCTGGAAGGTATCAGGTTGGCAAATGCTTTACTTCTCTCATGTTACCTGAAAAACCAAATGCTGCAAGCGAGTTCTTGCTGATTTAGTGATTTTCAGTTAAATGATGTATCAGGTAGGAATGCAATAAAATGTTGCAGAATGGCATGCTTCTATTCAGGCCCACCTGCTGCCAGCCATGCCCTTTTACAAGATACTCCATTCCACACTCCTCCCAATTTTCTGTTTCTCCACTCCAACATTCAATCAGCATTCCAGGCCCAGTAAGCATACTCATTCTTCTTTGGTCTGTTTTGGGCTTTCCCCCTGGTAACTGATACCTTCCTCTTGTGTCTGGATCATCTGATTTCTGTTTATATTATTATTATATATTGAATTTATATACTGCCCTATACCCAGAGGTCTCTGGGTGGTTCACAGAATAAAATCAAAATATAAAAACCACAAAATATATAATCAAAATAAAAAAACAACCCAATAATCCCCCTTCCAAAAACCCCCACCACATTTTAAAAGGGCATAGGATGTCAATCAAATCAACCAAATATTCCCTCTGTATTCTTTCATGCCTTCTCATTACTGATCTTATTTATTTACTTTTGTTTAAATTTTCACTAAAGCAATGTTCTATTCATTGCAAAAAGCCCTGGGCCACACTGACTACTCTCACAGCCCAAGGGAAAATAAACCTATTATATTGTGTGCCCAATACTGCATACCCACAACCAGACAAAATAATATATCTATGAAAATATGAAAGAGATTCATAGCCATTATCAGCAGGGGAAGAACTGCATTTCATTGTGAAGAGGAAATGCTTCAGTGCCCTGTTTTGCTAATAATGGGACCAGTCATGCACAAGATGTTTGGTTATTGTAATCTTCATGCATGGTATTTGCACATGCATGCAGTATGATTTTAGTATTCTGCACAGCCTTGAAAAGAGCTGGGCTGTAAAGCTGACTTTTGCAAAGGACACGTCAGAATGCTGGCTTAGCCTGTATTTTGCATAAATAAATACACTGTCTTGATTTTAAAAAGAAGTACTTTGCTGCAGTGTATCCTAACAGAAAGATTCATTGTCACAATCCAGATGGCATCGTGTGACAAAGGAGGCATGATGACTTAATCCTCTCCTATCTCTTACAGCTAACAGTTTCCGGACTTCTTTCAAAACATTTTGTAAAAGTTTTATGGAACCTTACTTTTCAATAAGTAAAAGATTACGGCAAGAATATGCATTGTTAACTACGGCTGCAATCAGGGGTGGACTTTGGTCTCTCAAATTTCAGCAGTGCCCTGTGCAAGGCCAAAATACAGCGACCCCCTGCCTCTTGCCTTCCATTATGCTCAATTCACTATGTCATAGCTGTGACGCCCTGCAGCACTCCCTAGGCTTGACACCCAAAGCAGTGGAATCAGTCATGCTGCCCTAAATCTACCTCTGGTGCGATTAAAAGGAGGGTGGGGTTGGGAAGAACCAAAGGCAGTCAAGCTGCCTCATCCAACACCCTGTTAGGCTCTTCTGGCAAGGCAGGAGATGGGGGGAGGCACTCTTGTGCTCCTACAGCCTCAGTTAGTTTGCCGGTTTGTTTAAAATCAGTTCCTCACCCATAGGGAAAGTGACTGAGCTGTCCCTAAGACTATATGAGCGTGGTTTACCATAGATTCTGTTCCTGGCTTATTCATTAAATAGCGTTTAAACAAACCAGAGTTCCCTGACTTTGGATGTAATAGGGAACTCTGGTTAGCTTGAAAGTGAATGTGGGAATTTGCATTCTTCTCCTGGTGGCCAAGGAAGGAAAAAGAAGGGGGTCATGAGCATCATTCACTGCAGGAAATTATAGCTTCCCATTATTCCTCAAATGGCCAGTATGCAGATATTTGTTCTGTACACTAGAATAGTAGAATTGTCAGGTGTGTAGGCAAAATGCTATTATGCCTGACCCATTAATAGAACACAGAAGATACACTAACACCCCTAAGAGACCAAAACCCAATAAAAAACAATAAGCCTTAGCAACACAGAAGTTTAGAATAATGAAAAACCATCCAGGAGGCAAACATTTGTAGTCCAGGCATTCATGTACTTAAGATCAAAAAGCCTCTATACAGTCATTTCAAATTCAGTGCACTGTAATACTGTGTATGTTGCTAAAAACCAGAAACACTGGATTCAATAAAAGCTTGCCATGTGGGTGTATTCAGACCACCATCTCAATCACTATGTATTTTTATTTTTATTGAGTGTTGCTAGATGTGAGGCTTACTGTGCCGTAACATGCCCGTACTTTAAAAAAAAAAAACCCAGTCCAATGATTTCTCATTAAGCAGTTTGTCATTTTATCTGTGAAATCAAATTCAACAGAAATAGCAGCAGCTACTCCTGTCTAATAGCAAATGCCTTATGGACGTGGAGTTCCAGATAAGCCAGGCCAGGGCATATTGATTTCTGTGGTTTCTGCAGAAAAGAGGATTATTTAGGGGAGAAATCTTTACATGTTCAGGGATACACATGGCTGAAGGAGTCTAACGAAACTGTGGATAATTCACAGTAGTCACAGTGCAATTGTATAAGAGTGTAATAAACAAAATTTCACAGTAGAGTCAATCTCTTATGTGTGTCTGACACTAGTTTTTAAAATGCTGGACACAACCCATCTGGATGCTCCCTGCACAGGTGCTGTTGAGCTGAATGGCAACTAAGAAACTGAGTGGCAAACTTTTATATTGTATGTTAGGTGTCAATATGATCTTATATTTTCAAAATGCCAGCCTGAAATAGCTACTAGTTACAGATAACCTAATTATTGGAGATTATGAGGACTAGGATGATCAAGAGCTGAACCAAAGCTGATCCTTGGTACAAATTGCTATGAACCATTGGGAAACACTTGAAATGGGTTCAATCAAATAATAATAATAATAATAATAATAATAATTATTATTATTATTCAGGTGCAAGGAAAAGCATTTTATAGAACTGCCCTGATGTAGCAAATCTTTAGAAAAGTAGGATATGTGAAATATAACTGGAGTGGAAAGGATAGGATGAAATAGGGAGAGCAGGTGTGAGTCAGAAAGGCAAAAAGAGGTATCTGCTACTGGAGAAATAATAGTTTAGTGAGGTAAAACCCTCGAGATTCCCACCATGCAATTCAGCATAGTGCCTCCAGATCCTTTAATCTGGCCTTGTGAGTAGAAAAGAATAAAGGGCTTGCTCTCCAGCTATGAATGAACTCTACATAACCCATTTGGTGTTTAATAAATTCCTGCAATGTACATCATTTCCAGCACATTCACTAACTTAACACAGTTTTGTCCTGCTGTGATGGGCATCTAAAGTGTTAATGTTTTAAAGAAATCATTGCTATTGCTATTGCTGCTGCTGGAGTCCAGCAAGCCATGAAATATTTAAAAAGTGAAGTTTTTGTTTCCCCTGGCTGCAGAGCACAGCCCTACAGCTTTAAATATTAAAACAACAACATTTGAAGCATTTGAAACAAGCACAAGAATTCACTGGCACTTGAATGCTCTCCCTCCACCCCCACCCATTGCTGCTACAGAAAACTAATCCTTTTATAATATAATCAAAAGGGAAGAAGACTACTTAGGAATGCAACTGGCCAGTGTGTTTTTTGCATTGAAGAAAGATGTCAAAGTGATACTCATCTAAAATGTGCTCAGAATAGCAGCATTCTTACACTCATACCGCTGCAGTTGATGTAGCCACGCATATTTTGCCAAAAAAAGTGGACACAGTTTTGGAATAAATGTGCATGTTAGCTGATACATATAGATGCAAATTTACAAATAATAATTATTATTTGTTCGATTTATATATACCACCCTTTGTCAAAAGATTCCAGGGCAGTGTACAACACATTTTACAGAACATCAGTAATAAAAACATAATGAAAAGCATAATAACAGACAGCATAATAAAATAATCATAATAACAGTACCCCCCCCCCTCAACACGTCATAGATTATTTAATGGCCAAAGGCCTGGGTAAAGAGGAATGTTTTTGCCTGGTGCCTAAACACATGTAATGATGGGACCAGGTGAGCCTCTCTGGGGAAAGCAATAATTTAAATAGAAAGCCACAACATCCTAGTGGGAAAGACTGTGGACAGGTGACTTGTACATCTTCTCAGTCTGCTATTTGTGGTCAGTGGATGATAAAGCTATCAATGGTTACTAGTCACGGTGGCTGTGTTCTGCCTCCACTCTCAGAAGCAGTATGCCTTTGAACACCAGTTTCTGGGAATCACAGGTGAGGAGAGTCCTGCTGCACTCAGCTCCTACTTGCGGGCTTCCCATAGGCATCTGGTTGGCCATGGTAGGCCTTTGGGCTGATCCAGCAGGGATCTTTTTCTGTTAACTGTTGACAGAAAGCTCCCCAAACCCTGCTGCTCCTTATGGATCTTTACCTTTAAGCCAGACTTAAGGACTGGACAGCCCTTCAAACAGAAGACTGTAGGATAGCAGCAAACATTGTTTGCCTGCTGCTGTCTCTCCCAGTTCCACAAAGAGTTCTGCCCTGAGCAGGGCTAGAAGAGGGGGAAAGGGCCTACTGAATGGAAGCAAGATGGCATCCCATTCAAGCACTGGCTAGTCTACATCCAGTGTGAGATTTTCAGGTAATCACTTGTGCTGATGTCGTTCGATTGTGTTGAATAACTTAACTATCTCCTTTCTTAAGAACACAGAAAGGTGTCTTATAAGGAGTCAGACTACTGGTCCATCTAGCTCAGTGATGTCTACAGTAAAGGGCAGTGGCTCTCCAGGATTTCAGTCAGAGGGTTTCTCCCAGCCCTACCTGGAGATGCTGGGGATTGAACCTGTACCCTTCTGCATGAAAGGCAGATGCTCTGTCCTTGCTACATCCTACATTGGTCTATATCTGTTACTACCACTTTCACTTTTCTCCCACCCTCAAAGCCCAATTGAAGTCAACTGTTGCAGAGATCACTGGAGCTCCATCTTTGCTAAAACCCAGTTACCAACAACCCATGATTATGGTATTCTCTGCAGCCAGAATGGACTCACCTTCACAACTTTTTACTCTTCTTTTTCACATTAGCTGTTCCATTTTGATGACTGCGTCCTGTTTCATCCCATGCTAACATGACAGTGCTACAGTCTATCTGTTATGGACGTGGTTCAGAAATGCCTTTTCTATTTTGCAGACCTACATTCTCCCCTTGATAAGAGACATGTCTTAAAATACAGGGGCATCTGGCAACCTTACACTGGCATTTTTTTCCAGCTTAAAAAAAAAGCATAACTCAAATTTGATTTTCTCTGTGGTTTGCATAGCTCTGAGCTAAGACACTTTGCACACATTCTGCTGATGAAATTTCTAAGCACTGCTGAATTATGAAGAATCTCTTTTCTTCTCTTACCCACCCCCCTGTTCATGTGCACGTGCACACCAGTCAAGAACACATTTTGGAATTGAAGGATATGAAAGCACAGTCAGTTTGGGAATATTATTAGCCAGACCTCATTAATTAAATAAGACTAATGATTTATTCATAAATCTAGGACAATGAGAGGACAATGCAGTGCATTTACATTAGAGATGAGCACATACTTTGAGGAAGAATAAAAGGCTTTGAGCCATAAACATTGAAATCCTTGTTTCTAACACTTGAATGTATTGTATGGGCCATTTCCCTGCCTTATTTTATATCTCAAATGAGGAAATTGTTCCGGTAAGGAGTATGAATGGCTGTTTCTGACCCTCTGGTGTATATATAAACCTCTTAAAGAATTGCCTCCTTCTCACTTTTCATTTTTACTTGGAAAATAATTCTTAAAAACATTTAATCAAAATCAAATACAGATCCAAGAAACAAAAGACGGAACAGTATCAATATTAGGATTTCAGATATAAGCAAGCTGTCACTGGGAGTTTAATCTTAGCCAAGACTTAACTCCAGAACCCACTTATGGACTCAGCCTGAAACATGGAAGTCCAAAACCCAATATTATGATATATGTATTTCTTGCCAAAGATGATAAGCAACCTATCACTTACTAACATATGTTTCTAGGCCCTGCTATTCCTAGTATACATAATTAATATTTGGAATGGAATCAAACTATTCTATGCCAGTTCCCATTATCAGGGAAAATATGATCACCCTGTGGGTAGGTTTATGTACCAATAGGAAGGCAAAATATGATTACTTTTCAGTGAGGTTTATGTGAGAAGTGCTTTGAGTCTATGCACCACTAGATTTGACAAAGGATACTCTGTCCCTGTATGATGCCCATTACAAGCCAAAGAGGGACTCAATTCATCCTAAGGTCATTGGATTGGCCCAGGCACCCTATCAATGTCATCACTTTGCATCAGTAAAACAGCATAGCAAGGGATTTTACAGTGTTATTTGAGCCAAGTATTTGAGCATCTGAATTTGGTGGCAAGCCTTCCAGGCATGCTAAAAACCCAGGCATCTCTTCATACAAAAGAGAAGATGTGCAGTGTTATATAATAATTTAATGCACAACTACCCGTTTGTACTTACAAGAGATTAAATGTGTCTCCCACATGGCCAAAAAAAAAAAAAAGTAATATATGTGACTAGGAGGAGAAAGCAAGTTTCTTTCACTGCTGTCCTAGAACCATTGGCAAGACATCAAATATATTGAGCCTTACTCTTCAGGGTATGGGAAAGGACTCTGGTGCAGCAGAAACAAAGCCTTGTCCCTACCTGCATTTGAGCTCCTGTAGTTCCAAAAGCGAAAAGTTGGGGAAAGCCTAGGGTTGTGTTGAGGGAGGACCAGGAAATAGGCTTGGATCCAATGCCTTCTCAGCTGTCTGACACACACTCCAAACCAGGGAGAGTGTTTTGCCATTGGAGTCAATGTCTCCGGTGAATGCACTTGCCATTGTTTCTAATGCGGGAAAACTGCTAAGATGAAGAAATGCAAGAATGTTCCTCCATCTTCTGCCCTGCTGGTTCCAGCCAGTATTCAGCTTGGATTTGGCTGCTAGGCAGCCCTTGCTTTCACTAACGCTATCGCCCCCTTGTTCCCAATCTTTACTCACCCATTCTTCCCTGACACGGAGACGCACACACCCTTTTGTGGATCGCCTCAGCAGGTCCACTCTGATCTTTGTTATCTGATTGGTGCATCTATCTGGATTCAGAAACAGGAGGGGGAAATGGGTTGGCTTTATAACCCATTTTAAGCAAATATCTGTTCAGAAGGGTGTACAGAATAAATGGAGTGGACTGTAATTTCATAAGCTCTCTGGATAGAGCACATTCTAAATCCCAGCACAAATCTCTATTAATTATTTCTAATCCATGTAATTATGTTCAGCTCATATCTGATTTTCAAAAATTATTTTGAGCAACAAACTGCAAGCTGCCCTGCTTATGTAATTTCTTATCAGGCAATATCCAAAGAACATTTAAAAAGACAGATGAGGAACTTCTTTAAAGTAATGGAGGAAGATAAGAGTATGTTTATATATGATCAACAAAAAAGTTTTTGTGTGGGTGTGAACAAATGAATGAATATTTATGTGTGATGTATTATAGGTTGCTTGGAAACCTTTTGGTTAACAAGAGATTAACAAGTCTAATAATGGTAAAATAATAGTAATGTGTGAAAATGTGTTGTGTGGGTGTTAGGTGTTCATGTGTATGAATGGGTGTGAGTTTGGGGTGCTCCTTTGCACTGTCTCAATACACTGCTTGCATGTGGTTCCTGGAAGGTCAACCTACGACCCTCAGCCTGAAAACAGTGCCCCACCCTTGATGTAAGACTAAAATATGCATGCCTAAAGCTACCACCATTTTATTGATTCTGCTCTTATGCCTTTAACAGCAGTCAGGCACATACAAATTAAGCAGGTGGCACTTTTAATGGCATGGAGATTAGCCGTACCATCCAGCATTTTACGAATAAAAACAGGGCATGATAATATCCCAATTTCCTTACCTAGGATCATGTCCCCAAGTGTCACCCCAACAAACTGATGAAGGCTCTTTTCTCTGTGCTGTTTTTGTAAGGCTGAACAGAAAGTTGTGCGAGTTTACCTCAAAAGGTTTGACGCCGATCCCATTCCCCACCTATTCCAGTTGCTGATAGGATGGTCAGGTGCAAAAGAGGACAGGACCCCTGAGGAAATGTGAGGTAAAAATGTAATCACTAAATAATAAAAGCTCATATGCCAAAATCATTATCTAGCATTGTACATAGAGATACCATTCTGAGACTTGGCTAATGTATGTTTCTCCCACTTCATCATGGCCTTACAACAATCCTGCGAGGTAGGTTAAGCCAAAAGACAGAGGGTGGCTTAAGGTCACCCATTGAGCTCCTTAGCGGAGTGAAAATTACCCCACTGTACTTTGGCCACCTCATGAGAAGAGAAGACTCCCTGGAAAAGACCCTGATGTTGGGAAAGATGGAGGGCACAAGGAGAAGGGGACAACAGAGGACGAGATGGTTGGACAGTGTTCTCGAAGCCACAAACATGAGTCTGACCAAACTGCGGGAGGCAGTGGAAGATAGGAGTGCCTGGCGTGCTCTGGTCCATGGGGTCACGAAGAGTCGGACACGACTAAACGACTAAACGACAACAGCAATAAACACAATGATTTAGACCTCAGGACTCCCATCCTCTTTATATTATATAAAGAGGCACTTATACCACATCCACTAAATAATAAAAGCTCATTATGTTATATATAGAGATGTTACTACAAAGATAGCATCCCGAGGCCTGGCTGAGGGGCTCTTGGATGTGGTATAAGTGCTGTCCCACCACCAGAGAGGGAGGCCTGCTGGAAAGAGATGGCACTTTCACTGCCAGAAGTACCATGGCATGTCCACAAAAAAACTTGAATTTAGAATATCGGTGGGTATGAGGTTTTGAGCTTACCTTATTGTTATGAGGCAGATAAGGGTTGGTACATGTGTTTTTTTCTTTCCAGTCAAACATGTCTGCAGAGCTCTACAGTCCCCAGGCTGCCTGTGCTTCCTCTTCTGAGAGGTTACCTCATGCTGGCCACCATAAATTTAAAGTCCTACCACTTTAAACACTCAAAGTTACCCGCAAAGAATTCTGGCAGCTGTTGTTTGTTAAGGGTGCTGAGAGGTGTGAGGAGACTCCAATTCCTCTCCCAGACCTGCCGTTGGCAGAGTGGTTTAACAATCAATCCTTTCTTCTCAGGGAACTCTTGAGAATTCGAGCTCTGCGAGGGAACAGAGACCTCGAGTCCTGACAACTCTCAGCGCCCTTAAAAAACTACAGCTTCCATAATTCTTTGGGAGAAGCCATGACTGTTTAAAGTAGTATCACAGTACTTTAAATGTATGGTGTGAATGTGGCCTAAGTTTCCCCTTGAGCTTTACCTGTAGCATAGGCAACCCAGGAAGCCTAAAGAGTGCAGACCACTGCTGGTGAGGTGATTTGTATAATGAAATAACAGACATTCAAACAAAAACCCTCAGCCACTTCAAAAGGTGAGCGCACAACAAAAATTCCACCCTTGAAAATTTCACTGAATTTTTCACTGATTAATTTTGCATGCCGTTTTGTTTATTCGTGAGGTTCATTCATTTAATTTCAGCAATTTATATGCCATTTAATCACTGAAGCCTGGAAGTGGTAAATATAAGAATCACAAAAATGCATATACTGGATGAAATCAGTTGCAATTAATTATGAAAACAGAAAATTGATGGATAATGGCGGGGGTGGGGAAAATTGTTTTGACACAAAACTACACCCAGCCAAGCAAGCCCTGGAGCTGGTATGGCTAACTGGTTCCTATTCACTGCAATGTGAGGGGAAATAAGGGGGAAAGGCAAAGAGGGGAAGGAAAAGTCACGCTACGCATCTCAAGTAGGTCAGAATGGGTTTATGATGTGGTATTCCAGTGAATCTCCCTTACACACACACCACTACCACCATCACAGGATTTTTAGCAATATTAATAAATATTGCTAAAAAGGTTACAATCTCTCTGCCTATCCATAATTACCCTACTAGTCATATACCCCTCCCCCTCCAACAGTGGGACCCTTTGCTCCTGCTTGATAGAAAATATAAGACAAAGAGTCCAGCAAAGAACCCTAAAGCCTTTATTTTTAGGCCTGTGGTTGATAAGGAGACTAAAGCAACTTAGGCGGGGAAAACAATGTCAACAGTTCACACAAAGTTTCTTTTCATGTTTAGGAAAAGCCAAGCAAGACTGAAACTATATAACTATGATGGGATTTTTTAAAAGAAGAAATGCACAATAAAGGCAGCCACAACCTATACCTGACACATGGAAGGTCATTTCTAGGAGGTTTTAACGTATTGGAACTTGAAAACACACACACACACACACACACACACACACACACACACAGAGAGAGAGAGAGGCTATATTCATTCTTGCCCAAAGGCAGAGGATGGCATAGTTGCTTGGGGACTGCAATAGTAATTGCTCCTAAGAGGGAAAAGAAAACGTTCCCAATTGCCTTGAAAAGAAAGAAACATCTGAAGGACTCTTCAGGGCCATTCCAAGTTCAACTGAATGAAACCTTTAGCAAAGTGATGCTTTTATCCGAGAGTATTGCTGCAATCAACAGAAATGGACCTAGACGGAGACAAGCCAGGAGGAGAGACCGAGAGATGGCTATTGTGATGGGCATATCAGAACTGGGAGGGGAGGGGAATCAGCAAAAAACTTAAAAGAAAAGTAAAAGTAAAACACCAGGCAGTGAGTGTCTTCTCAGTTGTTCAGCATTTCTGCGCATACACTACTAGACAACAGAGGAGAAAAGTGTAACACACCATTTATTCATTCATTCTGTGGAACTGGGCTATACTGGTTATTTTGCTACATTGTTGGCTAATGTAATTGAAGTACACATAACAGAAACAGAAAGGGGAAATAAGACTTCTTCAGGGACCCATTAATTTCTTAAGGATAAAGTGTTTGAAGGTTCAAAGGCTTTGTTGAAGCTTATTTTAAATTTAAAATTTTCACTGCCAGGGGATTGATTACTATTCTTGCTTTAGCTTTATCAAACAATAAGTTGATCCCTGTCCTTTCAAAATTTTATGGTACTGCTCTTAGTATATTCAGCTAATTCTTTGTTTTATTTTTTAAAGGGAGGGCTAACTTCTTATAATTATTTCAAGGACAGAATTTATTTATTTATTTATTTATAAAATCCCTCTAAACTCTCAAGTTCTAAAAGCTGAGAAGCAATAAGGGTTCCTTCACATGGGGTAGATTCAATACATAGTATATTTGTGCATAGCTTTCCCTCTCTGGTACTAATTGGACTTGGACTACTGCAACACACTCTACGTGGGGCTACCTTTGAAGGTGACCCGGAAACTGCAATTAATCCAGAATGCGGCAGCTAGACTGGTGACTGGGAGTGGCCACCGGGACCACATAACACCAGTTCTGAGAGATCTGCATTGGCTCCCAGTACGTTTCCGAGCACAATTCAAAGTGTTGGTGCTGACCTTTAAAGCCCTAAATGGCCTCGATCCTGTATACCTGAAGGAGCGTCTCCACCCCCATTGTTCAGCCCGGACACTGAGATCCAGCGCCGAAGGCCTTCTGGCGGTTCCCTCATTGCAAGAAGGAAGGTTACAGGGAACCAGACAGAGGGCCTTCTCGGTAGTGGCGCCCACCCTGTGGAACACCCACCCTTCAGATGTGAAGGAAATAAGTAGCTATCCTATTTTTAAAAGACATCTGAAGGCAGCCCTGTTCAGGGAAGTTTTTAATATTTAACGCTGTATTGTTTTTAATACTTGATTGGGAGCCGCCCAGAGTGGCTAGGAAAACTCAGCCAGATGGGTGGGGTATAAATAATAAATTATTATTATTGTCAGATGCAGTGGCAGACCAAACACATCTAGATCATTTGTAATGTAATAATAATAAACTTTCCACTTGACAACCGGCAACTGAATATGTGAACTGACTCCAATGAATATATCGGGAGGGGTGGGGGGCTTCAGACATGCAAGTCATCACATGAAAAACATGATTGTGTGCACCCTGGCAGAACAAAATTTCTACCCCTTCCCTCCCACCAGTCATCATAGATTTCCAAGTGCTGCTATTTTCACACTTTTCAGTTTCAGTAAAGTCTTTTGAACATGTCCAGCAGGTTCCATATGCTCTAAGGCTTTCAGAGCAATCCCGCAAGTGTGCATATGGATGTTTTGCAGAAGAGGACAGTCCCATCCATTTCTATGGAGGAAGCAGCTCTTGTGACCTCCAGAGGAGCTCCATACCTGTATTTTGCATCTGCAGCAAGTTGTTAGATCAGGCAGCCTGATCTGAATAATCTTAACGGTGACACTTCTTTCATTATTGGCTAATTGCTTTCTACTTTATCACATCTTGTATAATATGGGGTTTAGCTGATAAAGTTAAGCACCAAGGTTCCGCCAGGTGAACATTAGGCATCTGCCATTAAAACGAATGAGAATGGAATGTGCTTAATCTTAGCTGGATTACACTCCGGTTAGTTATAGTTATATATGGTTAGTTATAGATATGCTCAAAAGGCTGTAATTCAGCCGTGTGATCCTATGCATGTCTATTCAGAAGGAAGGCCCACTGGGTTCAACAGGACCTACTCTCACATAGGAGTATACATGATGGCTGCTTAGAAGTTGGATCCAACCTGTCAGTTACACTTATGTCCCACTGAAATAAATGGGATTTAAGGGCAACTAAATTAGGTATGAAAATAATGAGAGCTTAAAAATCTAAAAGAATGTCTGCTTTGGAATTCCCCCCCCCCCCCGCCCCCGGGACTAAAAAACAACAAAAATCAGTGAGGTTCCAAGTATATCATTGAACCAATACAAACTTACCAAAAGGACAGCCAAATAGCTTAAGTGTGTGTGTGTGTGTGTGTAGTTTTGTACTATTTTGTTGTTGTTACATTAAACTATGCAGTTGTCATTTTCTAACATTTTAATGGCTTCTGGATAAATCTTCCTAACTCAATCGCCAAATGTTCCATTAAATAAATATGCATAGAATTTTCTGGCTAATCATCTGTCATCATGAGTTGAAGCCCACAGCTGCTAAGAAAGACATCTAATTGATGTTTCATCAGGCCTGGCTATTCTATTTACATAATTCTCTTACTGATCTTAATATAGATAGATAGATAGATATATAAAGAAGGATGCTAACGTAATGCCTCATTAAATGTAGAAAGCTAAAGAAACATTTCTAGTCACAGCTGGTGGCTGATGCATATTTTTCTTTTCTTAAAATGTGATGGATCTTTGTTTAAATACATATATAAAGATATGTACATCCATGCATGTATATTATGCCTATATCTATGTCTATAAAATATGGGCATGTGGTATTCAAATTGAGAGCTAAATAAACTAGCTCTTTAAATGAGCAAGAGAGATAAAACATGACCAAAAGAAATTCTAATCCATGGCTTTTTCCTTTGATTTTGTGCAGTGTTTTGATTAAAGAGAATGTCAGCTGCAGATAGAATTAAATCCATAGGAATTAATATGTTTTCCTAAAAAGCATATTAATTGCCTTTCTTTTTAAAACAGAACTCTAATCACAAATTTGATAATACACCTTGTTAGTGCTCCATATGCAAATGTGTTTTAAAACAGTATTTATAGATTTTGGATTTGGGAGGTTCTCCTTAAGATCGGGAGAGATTGTTGAAAGTTTCAGTTTATCTGTAAAATTGTACTGCTAGTACTACAGCAAATATAACGGCAGTAGGAGTTAAGACTTGGGAAGTTGTTGTTTTTTATTTCAACCCCACCAATTAGAATTGGTTTTTGTAAACCACACTACCAGTATCAGTGCTGCTTAGGATATCTGTTTCCTGAGTATCAAGAATGTGCTACAAGAGGGATGGGAAACCTGTGACTCTCAAGATGCTGTTTCAACTCCAACTTCCATCAGCCACAGACAGCATGGATAATGGTTAGGACTACAACTTCCTCATCCCTGCCAGCTGTGGTTCATAGTGGGAGGGGGAAGCTGCACTGCGTTCACTGGGACAGGAATGGGGCAGTGCAAAGTAGGGGGAGCTATGGGTTGGAGAAACACCTTCCAGTGATGCCTTGCCTCACCTCATCCCTGTTCTGATGAGCACAGAATGTTATGTTGAGGTACACAAGACCACTAAATGCCCTTCCTTGGTAACGGGCCCCATAGGTTTCAGTTAAATCTTCCTTGAAGTGGAGTATTCTTAGAACTGCAACCTGACACTAAAGTTATTACATGGAAGTCAGTTTCGTTGCAGTCAATGGAGATGGTGAACCATAGATCTAAGAAATGAGAAAAAATGTAAGTTGATAGGAGAATGGTACAGGGAGCCCAAAAAGACATGTATTACCATAGCAATGTGGCAGAATGATTTAGTATTCTAAACATGATGAAATCCTCTATTCAGTGCTCTCTTCAGTGAGGAAACATCCTCAAGGTCATATTTCATGCATATTGCATGCATTTAGTATGCATTGTCTGATGAAATTCAGGATTTTTGTAGGCTGATGAACCCACACATTTTTTGTTTTACTTTTAACCTGTGGTTCATTTCACAGATGTTGAGATATTTCCCTGCCTAGCTTCCCCCATCACACACTATCTATCTCAAAAATTAACCAGCATTCACAAATGAAAGTTTTTGAAGGAGGGGAATATTTATAGGGAGGTTATGTGCTAAGCAATTGCTGCCCACGCTTTCCAGTGCATTTACCCATCAGTTGCCTTACTGTAAAAAGTCGGATCTGAGGTGGTGAAGGGCGAAAGCAGGTTTTTTGCACAAAAGCACCAAATCAACTTCTATTACATAACGTGAATTTGCTGGTGATTGAATTTCACTTGAAAATAGCCCATAATCTGGAAGTGCCCCTTGTCTCTTAGGTGAGTACTCCTTAGGAAACCACATTTGGTCCTGGGCATCCAGTTTCTGATTCTTCCTATTTATAGAACAGAAATTGTAGGGCTGATAATAATCTCTGATTCACGTCTTCCCCATGTCCAGGGTTCACAGAAGTAGTAGGGGAAAGGTCGGCTCTTAACTTTTTGCTGTTCCAAGCAATATGCAGTTAGCTAAGGCACAGCTTCCCTTTGATTCAAAATGGATTTTCAAACACTGTAAGCCTCGATTATGTATGAGCATATATGAATATATTGATTTCTGATAACTGATTATATGAATAGCATAGGGTTAGCCCTTCTTCCTTGCCTCAGTTTCAAAGCAGGGATAAAAAGGAACATAAATAAGAACATGAGGAGAACACTGTTGGAACAAACCAAAGGCCCATCTAGCTCAGCATCCTGATCTTAGAAGGGTCAACCAGATGCTGATGGGGAGCCTGCAAACCGGACCTGAGTGCAACAGAACTCCCCCCCCCCCACTTGTGTTCCCCTTGTATACAAAAGCATCTTGCATCTGACAGTGGAAGAAGTGCAGTCATGATGCCCAGTAGCCTTAGGAAGTGGGATTCTACAATGCCTGAAAAGAAGTGAGATGGTTGTAGATTAATCTGAAAACAAGCAGGGTGGTATCCCTCCCCACTACGATAACTGGTTTAAGCATATTAGCTCTGTGCTGGATGACAGAATATACAATTTACAGTATATGGGAGTTTCATTCTCCTGTACAATTGGCACCAGATGAAGACCTTATATTTCCTCAGATCTTTAATGTTTTAGCAGCTATATATTTTTGGTGCTAATCTTGCACTAATTTATTTCCCTCTTTCTTATTTATATGGGGTTATTGTTTTTTATTTCATACTGCTTGTGCATCTGTTGGTTTTTAGATTATGTGTGTTTAGCTGATGTTTAGTATTATATGTAGTTATATGTTGTTTGTGAACCGTAAGGGTTTTATACACATATACAACTTTTCATTGAAGTCATTGATAGCACTTTCTATTTCTCAACTGCAGGGAGCCTCAATGAGACCCAACCTACTGATTCATTTTTGGGGTAGCAAATACCTCATGTAATCTTATCACTTCCTTTCACAGTGGGAATCCATTTATATTTCCCATTGCTTAGAAACTCTGGCATCCATTTTTGGCCTCACGTAAGCATTAAATAGAGAAGGTACCACGTAAACATCTTAGCCACTTAGAACAGCACGTGGATAAGTTTGGTGCTTCAGGGGGCGGCAAGATTTATTCTTTCTCTGCGCAAAGCATTTGGGGCTTCTGCGCTGTCCTTCAAGATTACTTTTCCATTCTGTGGGAAATTATGACATATTCAGTTCCTCCAGGTTGGTTGTTCAGGACGTTTGGGCCATGAAAGAATATCCATGTCAATCTATTAGCCCTCCTCTGGATACCCCCTATTGGGTCAACTTCAAAATGCCCAGCATGCTTCAGCTAGGAAACCAGTCCTTTAAGGTACAGGTGTCACACAGGTAGATTTGTACAACTACTCAGAGAACTGGCCTCCTTGTGATCTCAGCTACCAAAGGAAAACTTGAATAAGCCCTTTTATGCAACCATATTGCACTATTCCTCCAAAATTTTCAAAGCTACTGGATGGGGGGAGACCGTTGCTCTCATTTAACATAGATAAAATGGAAGAAAAAAATGATTTATGCTTTGGGGTTTCCCAGATGTTGTGATATTGAGTACTGTAAAATTCAGGAAAAAAGCAACAAATTGTTCAACAAATAACTCTAGAGCGAAGAAGATCAAGCTTATCAGACTTTACAAAATGATTTAATGTCAGGGTTAGGCAGACATCAGAAACATGCCATTAAGCTAAGCACTGATTATTCACTGATGTAAGAGCTTGCATTTAATGTCAATGAAAGGAAACTGAAAATGTTGATGGTCTCCCTTAATATCCTGCTCCTTGTTTTATAAAATGATGCAAGCCCACTGTTTTAATTCATTAAGTGTAATGCAGAAACAAAACCACACCATGCCATATTAAAGTAATTAATGAATTATTCAGTTCTGTCTTAGGACTTCATGAGTTAATACACACAAAGCCTCTGACCCCCTATAACACGGAGGTTTTAGTGATTAAAGAGTCATCTTGGCATAAATAGGTCAAGAAGAAGAAAAAACTCTGGAGCTTCTTTCCCCATCTAAACTATTTTCCTTAATTATAAAATGCTAGCAAAAGGAAGCAACGCAGACTCCTGAAACCCTATAAACTGCATATAGTCAGGCTCAGCATTCTTGGGATTTTCCAGATGTTGTCATGTTCAGAATTGTACAGTCAGCAGCACCCATTGCGTATTAACAACCAAGGGGTGAATCTTTAAGAGGGGGAGAAAAACTCTGAATAATTTAAAATGCCTGAGAAAGAACAAGAAAAGCGAACTCAGTTTGCCTGATATTGAAGGCAGCAAATTCTTATATATTTCCTCCCAGTTGTCAAGGGTAGAATTATTATTAATTAAATTTCTATTCTGTCCTTCTTCCCAAAAGAGCCTAGGGCAGCAAACACCAAAGTGGTAAAATAACACTATTAAAAGTAAAATAAAAACATATTTAAAACAACTAATAACAATTTAAAGCATCTAAAGACAATTAAAATTATCAAGAGCATCATGCTGGTCTTCTTAAAATAGGGCATGCCAGGGCTTAATGTGGAACACTGCAGTTGTCCTTAATCAACACAATGCTGTATGTGAAATCAGTACCTGAAGCTAAACTAGCCTTTCTTCTCTTACTGCAATGAAACCAGATCTCATGTTTCTCTCTTGTTGGATGTCTACTAAAAGCTGAATTTCTACAATCAATCCAGGGCAGAGCTGCTTCTTCTTCTTCTTCCTCTTCCAGCCCCATGGTAATTTAACAAGAACCACAGGAGAATCGGATGAATCATTTAGTCCAATTCTGGGCTCTCGTACAGGCTAACTTATATGTTAAATATTCTATATCTCTGTTCAGGGCTTTTTTCAGCTGGAACTTACTGGAAATCAGTTCTGGTACCTCTTAGGTCGGCACCATGGCCATTCTAAGAGAACGAGGTAGGGGTTCATGGTGAGCTCTGGCACATCTCTTTCTATAAAACTAGCACTCTCTCTGTTGTTCTTTAAATGTTACACTTCCATGCATATTAAGAAATGGAATGGCAGCACATTCCTTAAATTGTGAGGTTCAGGATGTCACAAGTTTGCCACAAACTCTCTTTTCCAGGGATAGCATAACTAGATATTATGTGCCATAATGATGGTTTTTCAGAAAGTTTACATGTCAGGAAGGATAGGAATATAAGCTGCTGCGAGACCACTGGTCTATCTTTTACCTCAGTATTGCCAACACTGACTGGCAGTGCCACTCCAGGGTTGCAGAAAGGAGTCTCCCAGCCCTAGCTGGAGATGTAAGAGAGTGAACCTGAGATCTTTTGCATGCGAAGCCCAGGCTTTACTACTGAGCAATCCAACACTATTACTGGATGCTTAGGTGTGCTTTGGTATGTTCCCGCTCCAGACAGCTAAAGCCCCTGTTTGACATAGAACTTGGCCACTGCACTTTATGCACTGCTAACTTCCGGATTGGATTATTGCAACATGCTTTTATGTGGGGCTGCCCCTGAATATGACGTCAATTGAAACAAAATGCAATTGCTACAAAAGGCAAAGACCAAATAACTGGCCAGGGTTCTATTTAGAACTCACGAAACCTGTTCTAAAACAGCTATACTGGTTGCTAGTTTGTTTCCACACCCAATTCAAGGTGCTCACATTAGTGTTTAAAGCCCTAAACAACTTAGGCCCCAAATATCTGCAAGATTGCTTCCATCCCTACAAACCCTGGGTGAAGTGTACCTAAGAAACCATAGAATCGTAGAGTTGGGACTTTATCAAGTTCAACCCCTTGCAATGCAAGAATCTTTTGCCCAACATGGGACTTGAACCCACAACCCTGAGATTAAGAGTCTTATGTGGCACTATTCTCGTACTCTTAATAAAAGTTGTAGATATATGCTTCCTTTGGAAGCAAGCAAGAACAGATCTCTAACTTTATGGACACTTTAAAGGCAGATAGCATAGGATTTTCTTTTGCATTTTATTAAACTTGCACAACTATGGCTTATGTGTTAAGGTAAGTTATCTTAAGAATTCATTGAAGTTTCCTGTTCTTTCTTCCGCCCTCCAGCAGCCACTGTGCTCTCTCCTACATTGGTCAGAAAAGTCCCCCAAACTTCTGGAGAGGCTTGGTTGGGGGGACGTTGTAGTGGGTTTGAAGGGGAAGAGGGGCCTGGAAACTTTCCTTCTGTGAACTTCCTTAACTTATCGTAAGCCTACATCTAGTGGTTTATATTGACAAATTCACATGTCATTACACTGACTTCTAGATGAAAATCTGAATATATATATATATATATATATATATATATATATTGGGGGGGATTCTTTGTCCATCACAGTACTCATTTACAGGCACGTCACTTTTCACAAACAGAATGTATCAAATAATCCAGCGAGTCATTACTCTCTTATTCTCTTTCACGATACATTTCATTTGAGGCAAGATAATTGCACTTTCTACTCTTCTCATTAGTAAGCCTCTGCTGATGTTGGCTATTGAATTAATGAGAACAGGTGGCATTTGGTTTTCTTTTTCTTTCTCTTCACCACCCACCCCTTGAGCCTTTCTGAGTGTGTGTGTGTGTGTGTGAGAGAGAGAGAGAGAGAGAGAGAGTCAGTCTACCATTGCTTTGTTAATGGATAATCAGCTCAATTAGTAGAGACTTGACAGGTGCTATGCATGGCTAAATCACCTCCATTTCTTGTAATGAGCAGAAACACACTGTATCTCAGACGTACAAATTATATTACCAACACAAAACTAAAGTGAACAGAGTTTAAAGTGCATGATGGGTGGTGGTATATATGTACATACACACACACACACACACACACACACACACACACTGTTTTTCCAAGGCCCTACATAGTCAACACCACAGTTTAAATTAAGCTGTGTACAGTGTAAATGTCAAACATAAACTCCTCACTTCACTGATACTGTAAATATTGTAACCAGAGAAGGCCCTAGTTCAGTGAAAGAGCACATGCTGTGCATGTTCACCATCTAAGATTCATTCCTTGGCATCTATGGCAGAAAGGATGTCACATATTAAGGGCAGGAAATGAGGCCTTTGAGAGCAATTGCCATTCAAGGCAGCATTTGGCTGGGTGGATCTACTTGTCGAGCTGGATTGACAGTCTATAACAGGTGTCCCCAAACTAAGGCCTGTGGGCCAGATAAGGCCCGAGGGACTTGTTTATCCAGCCCATGGCGACCCCCGCTGCCTGCTGCCACCACCTGCTCTTACCGGCGCTGCACTGCGCGGCTTTCCACTTTCGGGCGGGGGGGGGGAACTGGAACTAGCTTGTGCGCATGCACAAACGTTATTTGCGCATGAGCAAGCATTATTTCCTGTGCACATCCAGGTCCGAGGAGGCCCATGCACATGCACACAAGCTATTTCCAGTGCTCCTCTGACCCGGAAATAGCGTGTGTGCACGCGTATGGGCACGCGCTCCCCCGTCCTCCAGCCCGCTGTGCGATCGGCGCTGGAGACACTGGCCTGAGATGCGGTAAGTTTACTGACCCCTGGTCTATAAGGCAGCTTTGTAAAAAGGTAAAGGTAAAGGTACCCCTGCCCGTACGGGCCAGTCTTGACAGACTCTGGGGTTGTGCGCCCATCTCACTTAAGAGGCCAGGGGCCAGCGCTGTCCGGAGACACTTCCGGGTCACGTGGCCAGCGTGACATCGCTGCTCTGGCGAGCCAGAGCCGCACACGGAAACGCCATTTACCTTCCCGCTGGTAAGCGGTCCCTATTTATCTACTTGCACCCGGAGGTGCTTTCGAACTGCTAGGTTGGCAGGCGCTGGGACCGAGCAGCGGGAGCGCACCCCACCGCAGGGATTCGAACCACCGACCTTTCGATCGGCAAGTCCTAGGTGCTGAGGCTTTAACCCACAGCGCCACCTGCGTCCCGGATAAGGCAGCTTTGTACATTCATATAAATAAGTCATCAACACAGTGCCCATGAACACCACATAATCCAAAGTCACCTCTCATGGACCCACATGGCCCTTGACCCCTATCAGTCAAGTGAAGTGTTTGCCTCCAGCAACCTATCTTCTGTAATTTCCCAGAGCTATCTTCTGTAATTTCCCAGAACTTACACCAGAGGTGAGCAGCAGAAGGCAAAAACTGGAAAAAGAAGAATCTGCAGCCACCTGGATGGAGAATGAGGAAAAGAGAGAAAGACTCCACCAGTACCTAGGAAATGGGGGAAAGCAGTGGAAAGTGAGCAATGGGTTGGTGAATGTAACCCATTCATGAACTTCACCAGTTTGCATTCTCAATTTCATCTGTGAAATGGGTATTTTGTTGTACATTGTGAGGGCAAATATTTGGCATTAGGGGCTCAGGTCCAACCTCTGTCTTTTACTCAGTTCCTTGGGGCAAATTATTTATCCTTTATTACTAGCTAGGCTCCCACGGCAGCAGTTTTGTGATGCTGCCCACAAAACTTATCAAATTTCCAAACAAAGCTACAGGCCCCAAAGGGTTAGTATAAATATTACTAACATTATTCTATCAATATACTAAGCAGAAATAAAGCAGACTCCTTCTGGTTTTATTTTTCTGAAGTTATATTCATATGGAGTGATATGAGGGAAATTGTTCCTTGGACTTTGATTAATTGCATTTTAATAATGTGCCTTTCCTGTCTTAACTGATGAACTTCTGGGCTAAGTAGTACAGATGCCTGCAGGAACATCCTGAGAAAACTAGGGGACAGGTAAGTGGGGGGAGTCAGCGAGCTAGTTCTGACTCACTTCCCAAGGTATGGTTGCATTCCACCTTCTGCAAGTGGGCAAGTTATAGCATGAGACCCTGCAGGATAAGCCAGTCTACAGAACTGAGCTCTGTAGTTGGACTTGCCTGGTAAAATATTTTTGGAGCTCTCCAACAGTTCTGTGACATAAAAGCTCACAGTACATTTCAAAGTATCTTTCCCAGATGGGTAAAATGCTAATATAACATATAACAATAAGTAC
This sequence comes from Podarcis cretensis, assembly GCF_951804945.1. Lineage (NCBI taxonomy): Eukaryota > Metazoa > Chordata > Lepidosauria > Squamata > Lacertidae > Podarcis > Podarcis cretensis. Next base: position 27,381,671 of record NC_137181.1, read on the forward strand.
TTCGGCCTGATAATTGGTACCTTGATCCTATACAAAGGCACAAAGAAGAATACAGTCTTGCTCTTGTGAGACAAGGCTATATGACAGGGATGGGAAACCTGTGTCATTGTCACCCCATCCCCCCAATGCTCTTGGACACCTATTCCCATTAGGTAGCATGACCAATGCTCAGGGATGACGGGAGTTGGAGTCAACAACATTTGAGGGCCAATATTAGTGACACCTGTGCTAGGTGGTTGTGATTATTAGGTCCAGAGGACCCTAGGTTAACTGGAGGGCCACAAGTTAGCTGACTCTGGCCTACAGGGAGAGAGTCGGGCAGATAATAAATGCTACTCCATTTGCTCACTAGTCATTTGCTTGCATGCTTGGAGGGAGCAGGTTAACGTGCAGCACTAGCAAAGGGAAGATGTCCAAAGGCTTGAAGTTAATAGTGGCCCACTATTTGGCATTTGCACAGTGATGCTGGTCATGAAGCTGATCATGCCAACATTTAGCTCTAATATACCACAAGTGTTGACATTCCATGATTATGTCATAAGAGCCCTTGATCAGTCTTGGCCTAGATTTTGAACAGCTACTTCATGATTACACATCAAATGTGTAAGACAGTTTTTCTCTTTGTTTGATAGCTCAGTAGATTGATAGCTCAGTAGTACCCCAATGGGCCAACACTCACTCATTCATCTCAGTAACTCCTCCCAATTTGGGAGAAAGGAAGGATATAAATACATTTACTAATAAAAATAATTTTTCATACTGTTAAAGCTGTAACACATCACATCTTTCTCTTTCAGAACTGAAATCTCCAAAAGGTCTCTTCATATTAGCTTTGGGGTGCTTGCAACACTTTTGGGGGGCGGTATCATTTTATTAACTGCTATCCCTACCAAGTTGATATGCGTGTGTGCGCGCGCACATATAACAAATCTACATATATGTTTTGTGTTCTTTAACATAAAGTCTTGTCTACAGGACACATACCAATTTGGAAGAATTACACATTTAATCAGGCAATGAAACACATGTTGTTTATTGAAGACTGAGGTGGGTTATGATAATTCACCACACACAGAGAGAGAAAGCACTTTGGTAACACTACTATTTCAGCCAGAAAGCCCAAAGGTGAAATTCTAGCACTTTCATACACCCGACCATCAAGTCATCTAAGCAATTACTCAGTTAAAGGAAATGATGTGTAGATACTGTAGGTTGATAAAGTTAAAAGGTGGTTCATTAAAAAATATTTTTCTCCTCCAAGAATTAATCTGCATTTTGAAGTAACTCGAACACAAAGAACAGGAAGAAAGAAGGGACATATGGGTTTTTTTATCATATCATTTCAAGTTTGATTAAGTTACAGGAAAAAGTAAATGGCATTAGAATATAAAGGAAGCTAATCTATAAAGGAAGTGGGGGGGAAGGTTAAAGAAGTCAACAGTAATTAAATGGTGATTGAAGCTGAAAGAAAATTGATCTGTGTTAGCTGAAGGCCGTTCTTCCCTTTTGGGATGTTATGCATGGGTGAAGAGGGGAAAGAAAGGTTTCTGCTGTTTTGATATGGAAATACATGTCACATCATCTTAGCTTGTGGCACTGTGACTCAGGGCTGCCATGGATTTCTGGTACACTGCTCCTAGTGTCCTATGCATGCTTGGGGGGCATTGTGTGAAGATGAGTTGCTTGAACAAAGACCTGTGAGGTCAAAAGTCATGGGAGCTTGGGAGCTTTGTATGCTGTTTTGTCTCAAGCGTGGGTGAAAAAGAATCACTCTAAACTAGCAGACGGGATAAGAGCAAATCTAACAGATATCTGTCTTGAAACTATGAAACACATACAGCACTAATACAGGGGGTAAAGGTTCCTTTGTTGGTATTTTGTGGTGTCTGCAAGAATACTGGCATGATAAACTCTAGAACAATCCAGTTGTTTTCCCAAACACACTGAAGGTATTTGATCCATTATGACTAAAATACAGCGGTGCCTCGCAAGACGTTCCGCGAGTCTCTTCGTCTAGCGGTTTTTTCGTCTTGCGAAGCAAGCCCATTGACGGATTAGCGGATTAGCGCTATTAGCGGTTTAGCGGCTTTTAGCAGCTTTTAGCGGCTTATCGGTTTAGCGGATAAGCGGCTTAGCGGCTTAGAAAAGGGGGGGGAGGGAAAAAACCCCGCAGGAACCCGCAAGACATTTCCGTCTTGCGAAGCAAGCCCATAGGAAATTTGTTTTGCGAAGCACCTCCAAAACGGAAAACTCTTTCGTCTAGCGAGTTTTCCATCTTGCGAGGCATTCGTCTTGCGGGGCACCACTGTAGTTAGATGATTTCATTCCAAGTAAGAGTTTGGAGCACATCTGAAGAGATGTTAGGATAGAGCAGACACTAACTAAAAAACATGCTTTTAAATTATCTACCTCCATCTCATACATGTCCTTCGGGAATTGATACAAGATAATCAGAAGAGCCTTGCTAGATCATATCAAAGGGTCTCTTGTGTACAGTGATCAGTCAGTGGACAAGTCTTGAGAACCACAGGTAGAAGGATACTCACCAAAGAGGGCTTCCAATCCCTTCCTCCTCTCTCCCATTAAAGCCAACTCCTGAAGAGCTTCTAAACAGCGTGGCACGAAGCAACGAGAGGTTGCTGAAGGAAAGAGAAATTAACCAAAATCAGGTGAGGGCACCTTGCAGGTGTATAAGCCCTACTCAGCAAAGGGGTATCTGTCTGATTTTGGTCAATTTGCCCTCCCCTGATAACCCAGTGCCCCAGTCCACACCATGCATCATCTCATAATGGCAAGGAGGCTCTTTTGAGCCTCCAGACAGACTTTTTGGTGCACACAGGGAGCAGTAGAAAAAGGAGGGGAAATGAAAGTCCTCTGCCTTGAGTTTCCTTGTGCTTATGGCTCTTGGGACAAAAGACAAAAGCCACTATTTTCCCCGGCCCTTTGAACCACCACCAACCTTCACAGTTGGCTACAGCAGTACTGCAGATGCTTGTCCTTCCCTTTTTACCAGTGACACCAGTATTCCAAACTGTTTACTATGAAGTGGTCTCCTGAAGGTCTTATATAAATGGCAGAAACCCAGGAAATTATTGGCAAAATTTGAGAGTATGGGAGCAGGGATGTGAAATATTGTTTATGCAGCTATGAACTGGGCTGCCTTGAAGCAATTTAGTTTTGTTTGCCAGTGCAGGGGCACAATAGAATAAAACAAAACACTGTTGTCATTCCCTCGAATGCATGGATTCAAATAGCCTGCTCAGTGCTTTCACAGTTGCACTAAGTCAGTGCAGCCTGCCATCATCAATGGTTCATGCTAGCATAATAATAATAATGGGAACTTTGCTCTTCTCACTCCCCAGGATCCATCCAGAAAATGCTCTCCTACGGTAAGTGCCTTTTGGAGACCAATTGGGATCTAAAGAACCGTTTCATTCTTGAAAGAATTATTTTCATTCACAGTGAAACACTCTTGAATTTTACAGATCATCACCAAAAGTGGGGTGGGTGAGGTTTTTTTTTTTTTTTTAAATAGTTGGTGAAAAATGCCTAAGGAAAATGTGTCCCTAATCCTATTAGCTGACTTAATATAGAATTATTAAAAGCCTTGATATACAGGATTTAACACAATCTTTCTAGCAGGGTGTGATGTAATCTATTTTTGTTCCTCAGCTAGCAGATGGCTTACCTTTAAGTAATTTCCAATATGTTAGGAGATCAAAAGCCATCCTCTCGCCACCGAGGCAGTAATCGCTCCTCTCTGCTGGGGGTTGCTTGGTACTGTGGTGGGGATATGCAAAGGCTGCTGGCATTTCCAAACATAGAAGGCCGACATTTCTTCCGACTTTGAAGTTAATAATCCTTCAGAAGTTGAAAAACTGTGGGATTTTCAAAACGCTTTTAATGTTCTATATGCCATGCGCTAAAAGTAAATATCTGCAAGTAATCACTGAAGGCTGGCACATGGAATTATTTTACAGCACCAACCACTGTAGCCTAATGTGCTCTGTGACAGAGTAAATTGTGTTTGTTTTTTCACATTGATCGTGTTTTTAGGGAAGGAGGAAGACTCCAATCACGTTGTGTAATAAAGTGCCAAGAGTACTGCGTAGGCATACAGTCTCCACCGCAGTGAGAGCAGACTTTCTTTCAAGGAAACCTCAGCATACCTCTTTTGATATATCTTAGAACAGGGTTTTCCAAACTTGGGTCTCCAGCTGTTTTTGGACTACAGTTCCCATCACCCCTGCTGGCAAGATGGTGGGAATTGTAGTCCAAAAGTTGCTGGAGACCCAAGTTTGGGAAACCCTACCTTAGAATATGAAGAAGACTGAATATGCCTTGTGGGGATATAAATTGCACATTGCCACTTCCCTGGAGACAGGCAAAGGGAATATTTCTGTATTGGTTCCAGGAGGCCTCTCAGTCACTTGTGAAACTGTGGCTATCTGCTTTCCTTAAACCAATTTGAAAAGCTAGTTAGTATTCAGCCAATAGTGATAGACTTGTTACTTCTGCTCAGAGGTAAAGCACACGCAGAAGTTCAACGATTCAATCCCTGGTGTCTCCAGCTAAAAGCAGCAGGTGATAGGAGAAGACTTTCCTGAGACCCTGGAGAGCTGTTGCCAGTCAGAGTATACAATACTGGCTAGATAAACAAATGGCTTGACTCCTGAGTCTTCTGCTTTTTCGTAAACCATATCCATGATGTGAATCTTGGGGATATGTGATCTTCATACTGGAATTGGACAATACAGAGGTCTGTTTTGTTATCCCTTTTCAATCCAACATTTACAAGTAGGATCCTCAGCAAATTTTGAAGGAATTCTCCACGGCCAGGCAGCCATGCCCTTCCCAGGATGCACCTTTCCATTTATCTCCCTCAATGATCAGTAAGTATTTAATGCCCACTGAGCATACTCAGTCCTCACTGTGCTGTTCTTGAGGTTTTCCCCCTTAAGTAATCTTTCTGAAATAGGTTGCACTGGAGGGAACTACTAGTATGGAAATGCCTTTGCAAGTAAGCTTAATTGGGGCCCCATCTGCACTGCACATTTAAAGTGGTGTCGTGGCACTTTAAATAGTTATGGCCTCCTCCAAAGAATCCTAGGAACTATAGCTTCTTAAGGGTGCAAAGAGTTATTAGGAGCCCCTTATTCCCCTCACAGAGCTATAGCTCTCAAGAGTGGTTTAACAGTCAATCCCTCTTTCCAGGAAAACCTGGGAATTACAGCTCTGAAAGGGGACTAGGAGTCTCCTATCAACTCTCAGCATGCTTCCCAGAATTCTTCAGCAGAGCCTTAAAATGGCCTTATAATGCAGATAGGTCCTGAGAGAGAAGTCGCCATAGTACTGGTCAAAGACTGTGTGCGCTTCTTATTTGCAGCAAATGAGCTTCTGCACAGCACAAAGTAGTCCAAGTTAGTCCATTGATGATCTATCTGGAGCAATAATTTCGTGGAGCAGATATTCATCAGATGTGTATAAAAAAAATGAGAACTGAATGGTAGATCTGCAAATAGCCCTAGGCAGCAGCCACACATTGGTCACAGCATGAAGAAAAATATGCAGGAAAAGTACAGTAAGGTGGTGCACCTTCTCAAGGCCTCTTTTAGCTGAGTGAAAATAATAGCTTGTTTGATGAACATTCAAGTGAAAATTTAATTGGTCCTAGACAGTCACCCCTCCTGCCACCTAGCATGTGGGCTGTTTCTAGTTCTTAATCACTACCCAATTGCACAGACTGAGATTAAACTAAAAAAAGAAAGAAAAAAGGTTGCACCTTTCAGATTATCTGGTTTATTGTGGCAAGACAGCTGTGTGTTTTGCCTAGAGCCGTTCAACAATGTCATCTCAGTACCCCATTTGTGGGCAGAGAAATTGGAGAAAAACATTTCAATGTACTTCTCCAAGGATCAGAGAAATTCTCCAAGTGTTTTTCAGGGGTAGTTGTCACAATTAGCAAAGGCGGTAAAATAGTTTCTTTTTCTTTCTTTCTTTCTTTCTTTCTTTCTTTCTTTCTTTCTTTCTTTCTTTCTTTCTCTTTCTTTCTTTCTTTCTTTCTTTCTTTCTTTCTCCTCCCCCCCAAGTAATTTTGTTTGGCTTTGCTGCTGCAATGCTGATGTTAAGTGGCAGTGGCAAAAATTATGCTGGCAGCCCGGCCACCAATTTGCATCCACAATTCCCCAGACCAAGCATTTCAGGGCATTGTTTAATAAAATGTCAGCAATCATACTTCTTCTTTTCTTTTTTTAAGTGTAGAATATTCAGGAAAAAAATATGGCCTTCTTTTTCGAAGGGAGATGAGAAAAGGGGAAACCTCAGAAATTTTCTCAGAAAAAAAGCCTTACAAGAAATTTCAGCTGAACACTAGAAAGGACATAAAAATAATGGGAATGCAAAATAAAAATGTGGTCTCAGTAGCTGGTATTGAAAGGAAATAAGCCTAGAGCACATAATATGTAATGAAGAAGTAGCTTACCTGGCCTGATTTTTGAGATTCCTGCAAGTGACCTTTCATATATAATATGGAAGAACAGGACAATGCTAAATTTACACACAAGCCATCCATCCCATCCAAAGACATCTGGACTTGAAGGACTTGTCAGAATGAATATGAGATGAATCCTGTGTGTCTGTATATATAGAAAAAAGCATAGCACAGCAGTGACTGCACAGCACTTTCTGTATTCCTACTGTGTACAAGGCAAAGATTTTTCAGTTCATACATCATTTACAACTTGCTACAGGGATTCCACAAAGCCGGTACATACCCTTTACACAAAGAAAAGAAAAGAAAGATTCCGGAAAGAAAAGATTCTGAAAGTATGTCTGCTGAATAGGCAGTGAGTGTCAGGGGGTACCTAATGAAACGCAATGCTCGCCAAGAAACGAAATAAATAAGTAAACAATAGTGGCATTTCCACATGCTACTACATGTCCAAAAGACTTCTGCTGAAATTACTTGAAGAAAATATTATTCCCTCACCAATCAGTGGTATCATTAGCCAGAGGGAGGAAGAGACATTGAAGGATAGATACCTCGTTTCCCACACTCCATCTCCTGATAAATAAGATCCTGTATGTACCATTTGACCCACACCATTCAAATTGTTATTGGGAAGACACATGTCTAGACATGCTGTAACAAACATTTGATGTCTCAGAATATGGCCAGAAAAGCAAAGTCCGCTTGAGGTAGGCTGGTGGGGGAGATGCCAAAGCAGCAAAAGGTTTCTTTCTACTTAGTAGACGACAAAACATTTTGTGTTGCCATACAGAAATGTTTGTTTTAATGAATTCATCATTGTTATCATTTAGCTTAAATATATATATTAAGGCCACAAAGCAAATTTCAAAAGTAAGGAAGTTAAACAAGAAAAACAACCGATTTAAGATAAAAATAAAACAAAATCAACCTCAGTGTATAACAACCTTTTTCATTATTACACTCACATCCCATCCTCCTTCAAGGGGGCATACATGGTTCTCCACCTGCCCATTTTTTCTTCAAAACAAATTGTAAGGTAGGTCCTTAATTCATTGACAAATTACATCAGGATGAACAACATTTAAAAATCAAAAAGTGCCTTCTTCCACTGTGCTGTTAAGTTTGCTAGCTGTTCTTGGCATCGCTAGTGTTCCTTTTCTGTAAAATGGGACCAATGATGTATATGCAATTAGAGCTTCTATTTTATTTATTTACTTATGACATTTTTGGCCCTTAGGGTCTGAAAGTTTTTGTCTGAGGAGATTCTGAGGAGAAGAGATTCAGAGAGAAAAGCAAGACTTGAGGGACTTCTGTGAGCAGAAGTTTTGAGCAAGTCAGAACAGAAAATATCCCCTTCTAAGTTTCTTCCAAAGCTCCCAACTTCCCCTTAGCACAGAAAGAGACCACACATTTGGTAAGTTAAAAACAGTTTACTTACAAATTAATGTACTTTTCCATACAATAGCAAAATTGGTAAATGTTTCTAAATTATTTGCACAGAAACACAAAGATGGCTTGCTAAAGCCACACAGTCTGGGCTTGGAGCAAGCAGCCCAGACATATTTACTAGTTGGTTACATGGTGGAAAAGAGCGAGAATAAAGAATTAGGGAACCCTCCCAATGTGACCTAGCTAAGCCAGGGAGAACAGTTTACTCTATGGTCTTAACCCCTTCATGGAGTAAATAGAGTTAAGCACATTAGTTATATGAGGCTGGCTTATCCCACACAAAACAGGGTGCTCATGTAAAATTAGTAGGTTTCCCCCCAAAAAAATTTGAGAACTGGATCCAGCTATGCTCATCCACATGTTTCAGCTCATCCACTCAGCTAGTCAGAGAGTAAAAGCCAGGAGATTTATCAAGGCTCTGGTGGACCACCATGCATGGCTGGAATGTTACATTCTGCTTAGTGGGTCACAAGTTGTATAGGTTTGAGTTCCTACACAGTGAACTGTTAGAAAAGGGGAAGAGGGCTTGTCAAACTTAAGTGTTTAAGAAAGAACTTGTGGAGTGGATTGGAGGTTCTTCAAAACCACAATGAGAGTTATAGATTCTTATTTGGAACATAAGCATAAGGAAAGAATTCTGTAGAAAGATTGTAGTGCTTCAAAACTAACAATTGGTTGTGCTACTCCTGTTCTTAATAAAACACATGGATAACTGAAACTGATTTGGCATGCCCCCTGACTACCTATAGTATTTTTCTGGGCACCACTTCTTAAAGACTTACTTCCCCCACCCCACCCCAACTTCAGGGAATTGCAATTTACTACAACTGGAGAGTTGGAGACTGTAGTCATAAGCAAGTTAATAAGTATTACAGTCTGGGTTCAAATGCGTCATGTATAAAATGCCTTCTTTACTTGACAGAACTCCACAGGAATCTTTATATGAACCTTAAACTGAAAACACAACTGTAACTTCATCTGGGCCTGTGTCTGTTTGCACTACAATCTTATGCCTGTTTCAAAATTATTTAACCATCATGGTTCTCAGTTGTCATGATCCTGAACCCTAGAATTATGATTCTGTATAGGAGCAGAGCTGGGGAAGTTGTGGCACTCCATATACTGTTAAACTTGAATGCCTAACAGGCCCAGCCAGCCAAGGCCGATGGTCAAGGATGATGGGAGCTGTAGTCCAGCAACATTTGTGGGGCAAGAGGTTCATGATTTGTTCATCAATGAAACTGAAACACAGTTTTTACATGAGCTCTATGGAAGTAACATCAGAAACCTCTTTGGCTCTAGCTCAGGGACAATGGACCAGGCCAGTGGCAGCTGATCCATTACAGCAAATAGGGCACTGTCCCATCAACTTAAATCTGCCCTCAACCAGTACCACCCACCCTGTCTTTTTTCTTACAACCAATTCAGGAGGTGGCACTGCCTGTTAGCTTCTTCCTCTGAAGTCTCAGTGTTGCCCTTATAGAACTCAAAGCATTGTTGTTGCTGTCGTTTAGTCGTTTAGTCGTGTCCGACTCTTCGTGACCCCATGGACCAGAGCACGCCAGGCACTCCTGTCTTCCACTGCCTTCCGCAGTTTGGTCAAACTCATGCTGGTAGCTTCAAGAACACTATCCAACCATCTCGTCCTCTGTCGTTCCCTTCTCCTTGTGCCCTCCATATTTCCCAACATAGTGGAGATTAAATGAGGAGTGGGAGAAAAAGGAGGTATATAAATGCAATAAATAAATAAGATGGGGGCAAATCTAAAATTAGTTGACACTGTTTATCATTGGCTCTGGTTCCACCTCCTGTCTGGGCCCCTAGCTTTCTGCTGCAACAGTCACAATGGGCACTAGCAGCTACTGGACCACACCAAGGCAAGACACCAAGGAATGTGATTCTGCTGCTGACACACTTCTTTTAAAATGTCCAGCTTTTACAAAGTGTGTTTGTAACCATTATCAATGTGGCCTTAAGACAAGATGTGTTTTGAAGGGTTCAGGAATTACAAAGTAAACAATAAAAATCCTTTTCTGCAGTAACTATGGTTTCTTTTAGTATTATTATCTTAGACAATCTCTCAATTTTAAAGGAGTAGGTATTGCAAATAAAGGCTTGAAAATTCTAAATCTCCCTGAACAGTGCTGTTATACATTCATGGTGTTTTTTTAAAAAAAATGGATTGTTCATATTTTAGGAGCTGTTCTGCTCTTAACAAGCAGACAATTTATTGTGGATGGAATTTGCCCATTTATTGTGTGAAGACAAAAGTGTTTGTATGAATAAACTTTAATCAATTCTGCCTTCACTTTCAGAAATATTTGTAGGCCAGGCATCAAAGAGTGACAGCAACTATGCTTTCAAATGAGAGAAAGTGAAACAGGGTAATACGGGTAAGTTATTTTATAAAAATATAACAGGATTTATTTCAATAGTTTTCTTTCGTGATCTACAATAAGAGCTACATAAGATATGTGTCTTGCAAACTCTTTCATTACTCTTGGAAACTATGAAAGGAAATGCCTAAAATCAGTAATCTTCTGATGGAGAACCATTAGCGCTCAAAACACTGTGTAGCCCATTGCATACTTGCCAATAAAAGCTTTGCTGCATCCAAACACTTTTTATTGTGTGGAAACCTTCCCTCATTACAAGAATGGGTCTTAGCCATCCGGACTAATTACAGTGGTACCTCGGGTTACATACACTTCAGGTTACATACGCTTCAGGTTACAGACTCCGCTAACCCAGAAATAGTACCTCAGGTTAAGAACTTTGCTTCAGGATGAGAACAGAAACCGTGCTCCAGTAGTGCGGCAGCAGCAGGAGGCCCCATTAGCTAAAGTGGTGCTTCAGGTTAAGAACAGTTTCAGGTTAAGAACAGTTTCAGGTTAAGAACGGACCTCTGGAACGAATTAAGTACTTAACCCGAGGTACCACTGTAGAAGGCTCTCTAATCTGAACTCTCATGTGAATTAAAACATTCTGGCACCTAGGTAAGAGGAGTCTACTGCTAAAGGAGGAACATTTTGTAAAAAACAACAACCCACAAGTCGGATAACAATATTTAAATACGTGAGGTGGAGAAAAACAGCTGGGCAGGCAGTTGGGCAGGGCTAGTCCTTCTATGGCAATGGATAGTGCCTCAGGCAATGGATAGTGAGAAATGACAGATTGTGCACCTCTCAAACCAGCTCACTGCCTATAGGCCTGGCCATCCCCCATCACAATTAGCTGGTCACCCACCCACTGCCACTACTAGCCAGTGGCTACCACTGCTGTCTGCCACTCTTTCCTTGTTTCTTCCACCTCCATGCCTTCCACCACCCATCCAACTGCTTCCACAGACTGTCACTGGGCAGGGGCACCTGGCCTTGCTCTGAGGAAGAGGTTCCTTCTCAGAGCAAGGCATTGTGGGTGAGGTTATCCGTCAAGTGCTTATGCCACTACTGATTTGCAGAGTGTTAAAATGCACAGCTTTAAAATAGAGTTTAGCATTTCCTTGCATTTTGAAGCTTAAAGAATTTTTAAATTATATATTTAAGCTGCATTTTTAAAGCTGTGGCAGCACAGGCACTCTTTGCCTCATTCAATGAGCTCTTCGTAAGACTGAGACCAGGAGTGAGTTTCATTAACATGTCTCTGCAGCCAGCTGAGCAAATGGAGAAGCGGAGAGCAGGCAAAGGAAGAGAAGAACATTGAATAGGCAAGCAGGTTGAAAGGAGGCAGCAGAGGAAGGGAGGGAGGAGGAAAAGGTGGGGTGGAGGCAGCAGAGAAGGGATGGAGGTGGCTGGGTCAATCTCAGGTAGCAGAATGTCTTGTAGCAGGCCTGCGGTGGTTGGACCTTTGGACAACAAAGTAGTCCTGACTTTGCTGAAGGAGAAAAGGGAGATTGCAGAGAAAGTGAATGAATTATTTACAGATGTCTTCACAGAGGAAGATGCAGGGCAGATCTTTGTACTGGCAGTAACTTTCTCAGGAAAAGAGAAACTGACGCAAATGGTTGTGGCAAGGGACAAAGCTGTAGGCCTTACTGACAAATAAAAAATGAATAAATCACCAGGTCCACCTAAGAGCTCAAGCACAAAACTGATGATTTTAAAAATGCAACTTGTCTGTATTATCAACTTCCATATCTGAGGACTGGAAAGGGGCGAATGTAACAGCATTTTTAAATAAGGGATTCAAATGATATTCCAGAAATTATATGACAGTTAGCTTAACACATGTTCTAGGGAAACTAGTGGAAAATATTATTAATGGTAGAATTCTCCTTGTCACAATGCTGTATTAGACAAATTCCTGGAAGACAAAGATTATTAGTGGCCACTAGTCATTACGGCTATACATTACCTCCAGGATCTGAGGCAATATGCATCTCAGTACTGATTGAGTGGGGCAACAATAGCAAGGCGAAGGATATTGCTCTCATATCCTGATTACAGCCTTCTTGTGGGCATCTGGATGACCGCTATAAGAAGAGGATGCTGGACTAGATAGGTTTTTGGTCTGATCCAGTATGGCTGTTCTTAAATACTTAACATCTGGAGGACAGGCTACCACCAATAGCTAGTGTCCTCTATTTGGCTTGACAGGTCACAAACAGTGAAAGCCTAAAAGGGGGTCCTTTCCATGTTTCACCTAAACTGAAGGCAAACTGTGACATCGATTACCTTCATGCAAATATTGTGCAGTCATCAGTCATCTCCAATTTGGTGATCACTGATCAATGAGCTATCCGATCCTGCTTTAGCCATTGTGATCTCTTGCCAGGATGCCCAACACATACTGCTTACAGCATAAGGGTCCTGCAAGTAACTGATAAATCCAATTAGAGGTTTATTGTATGAGTGTACCCCTTGTTGTTTAGTCCGCAAAACATAAAACTGTAGCCAGGGTACATTTGTGGGAGCTCAATCTGGTGAAATCTGGTGAGAGAACAGGAGGGTATTGTAAAGCTTACACGCCTCACCTTTTGTGTTCTTGAGTAAAGAAGTAGCACGAGGAAGATAAATGGGGGCTTTAGAGACAGGTTAACTGCATGGTATCAGGTCTGTGTGATTTTATGCTGCCATTTCCTCAGCTTGTTGGTATCAGGTTTGCTAATCGGTGATATTTAAGTATTCTCAATGAATTATAGAAAACTCTAAGAAGATATCATAATATTCACTTAGAATCATACTGCAAGATATCCTCATCTAGGAGTTCCAAGCTTTAGTTACTAATACAATCAGAAGATCCCTAAAACTGAACTATTTATTTTACATGCTTTGGTTCAGTACTACCATGATGTTTTAAAGTACCCATTTTAAACTTTTTTTTAATTGATCATTTCATTTTTTTGTAAACCGCTTCGAGGTTTCCTTACAATCAAGCGGTATGTAAATTTCGTTATGATTTCACTCTTACTGTCTAGGGCTTTGCAGTAGGAGTTGGGAACTTTTGGTCCTCCAGATGTTGAATTACCAATCCCTTCAGCTCCAGCAAGCATGGCCAAAAGCCTGGGAAGAGGGGAGTTGTAGTTCAGAAACATCTGGAGGGACAAAGATTCCTGTATCTGCTTTATGGGGGTCTCATGCAGTGGTCTTTCCCATCACCTGCTCCCTGATGCTTTTAACTGCAGGTGCCAGGTACTGAAAGTGGGACTTTCTGCATCTGAAGCATGAGCTCTGCCACTGAGATATAGTGCTTATCCAGTATATCATTGTCCTGGAAAGCAAACCTAGGCATTTACTGCATTACCTGCAACTATTTTCTTGATATTAACTCACTACTACTACTAGTACTACTACTATTATTAGTGTTGTTGTTTTTATATAGCAGTTTAAATTTGGAAAGTGCATTTGGATCTTTATCTAATTCATCACCATGTGAGAAGGTTCTGTATTATTAACTACAAGCTGGGACTCATTAAAATTTCATGGGTGAACAGGGAAAGCTGGGAATTGACTTCAGAGGATGTGTGTTTAAACTTCCCTCAAGCTATGCAGTGTGTCACAGATGCCCTCGGAGATACCAGGCTACCAGAGTCCTTCCGCAACAAACAAACAAAGGGGGGGGGGAGATGGGCAAAGTTCAAGGCACCACATGTTTTACAACCATTCAGAACAAAATAAAAAAATTCCTTCCAGTAGCACCTTAAAGACCAACTAAGTTAGTTCTTGGTATGAGCTTTCGTGTGCATGCACACTTCTTCAGATACACTGAAACAGAAGTCACCAGACCCTTCTATATAGTGAGAAGGTGGGGAGGGGTATTACTCAGAAGGGTGGTGGGATTGGGTGATTGGCAGATAGCTGTGATGAGCCTGCTGACGACTCTTAACGACTGCAATAGGTCTTACAGGAAAAAGCAAGGGGTGAGAAGGTGAAAAATGGCTTTGTCATGTATAATGAGATAAGAATCCAATGTCTTTGTTCAGACCAGGTCTCTCCATGGTTTTAAGTTTGGTAATAAGTTGCAATTAGTAGCTTCTCTTTCCAGTCTATTTCTGAAATTCCTTTGTAATAGAACAGCTACTTTGAGATCTTGTATAGAATGTCCTGGGAGATTGAAGTGTTCTCCTACTGGTTTCTCTGTCTTGTAGTTCCTGATGTCAGATTTATGTCCGTTTATTTTTTGGCGTAAGGTTTGGCCTGTTTGTCCAATATAGAGAGCTGAAGGACACTGTTGGCATTTGATGGCATACACAATGTTAGACGATGAGCAATTAAATAGTCCCGAGATGGTATGTGTGATGTTGTTGGGGCCAGTAATGGTGTTGTCCGGGTGTATGTGGCAGCAAAGTTGGCATCTGGGAACCATTCAGAATTAAAGGAAACTGGTGCAGCTGCAATATGGCACCCTGGAACTGGCAAGCTTTTGCATTCATCTATGCATGGAAGAGGCTAGGAATATTATGTATAGAATCAGAGCTGGAAGGTGTCTCCAAGGTCAACTAGTCCAAACCACTGCTGATGCTTGAAACCCACCAACAAAGCCACCCAGTCACTGCTAAAAACCTCTAGGGAAGAATTCAATATAGCACTAAAGTCCCTTAGCAGTGTACTAGATGTGAAGGAAATCAGCCCTGAGTGCTCACTGGAAGGACAGATCCTGAAGCTGAGGCTCCAATACTTTGGCCACCTCATGAGAAGAAGAGACTCCTTGGAAAAGACACTGATGTTGAGAAAGATGGAGGGCAAAAGGAGAAGGGGACGACAGAGGATGAGATGGTTGGACAGTGTTGTCGGAGCTACCAGCATGAGTTTGACCAGACTGGGGGAGGCAGTGGAAGACAAGAGTGCCTGGCATGCTCTGGTCCATGGGGTCACGAAGAGTCGGACACGACTAAATGACTAAACAACAACAACAGATGTGCTAGCGGAATGGCTTGCACAAAAAAATGGCTGCTTTCCATATGAACCTACCTGGACCCTGAGATCATCCTCTGAGGTCCTTCTTTGTGGGCTTCATCCAGAGGGTAGCAACATTAGAACAGGCTTTTTCTGCAATGGCTCCCTGTTTGTGGAATGCTCTCCCCAGGAAGGTTCGGCTGGTCCCTTCACTATACCCCTTTAGGCACCTGGCGAGAATGTTTGTCTTCAACTAAGCCTTTGGCTGATTAACATCCGATGCCCTTTTAAATGTGTTGTGTGAGGGAGGATTTTTGGTTTGGTTTGTTCTTATTTTTATTAGGTATTTTGTGTTTTTATATTGTAATTTTATGTTGTGAACTGCCTTGAGATCTACGGATGTAGGGCAGTATACAAATTTAAGAAATCAATAAAATAAAAATAAGTGTGTGTTTGTGTACACACACACTCACACACAAAAATGAATGGAGAATATTTTTCTCTGTATTTCAGTCAGTTTGTATAATTGGATATGGGCAGCATGTAATTAATTTGCAACATTTGCATACTGTCAGTACAAAAGGATATAGTTCCTTTATTTGAATTTGCTAGCAAAATATAGGA
Source organism: Podarcis cretensis (assembly GCF_951804945.1). NCBI lineage: Eukaryota > Metazoa > Chordata > Lepidosauria > Squamata > Lacertidae > Podarcis > Podarcis cretensis. The sequence continues at coordinate 27,397,568 of NC_137181.1, forward strand.
TTGGCTTTAGAAGTGCAAAACTCGTGGGGGAAAATAATCTGTTAATATTTCTGTAAATCATTTTCATGCCTTTCTTATATAATTATAAGGGGAAAGAAGGGGGGGGGCTATTCATTCCTTTAATGGAAAGGAGCCAGTCTCAAAAGCTGAATGAGCTTTTATTACTATTGTTCAGCAAAAGACAACAGATGCTGCAACTATCTTTTTTCATGCCAGACTCACAATTTAGATCCGGCAAGGGACTTCTATTGAAATTCTGGAGAGACCTCTGTTCTCAGCAGTGCTGCTGTGCTAAGATTAATATTGGAGTCCATTGGCAGGACAATTCACATTGATGCACTTGATGTGCTTTTCAAAAGCATTCGTTTTAATAAAGAAATACTTATTTTACATAGCTGAGTTAGCAAGTGGTAATTAAAGGTAATCATTCTATTCATTTAGGGTTCCCCCCTCCTCCTTATTCTCCACAACTGAATAATAGGACTGTTGTAAGGCAGAACATTGCCACTGCCCAACATTCTTTTGATAAAGCAACGAAGATTTAAGAAAATTCTGTGATGAAAACAAAGTTGCACTAATTCCAATCTTTCCTTTGCAGCTGTGGTCCAAATTACAGAAGTTTTCCAGATACTTAAGATTGAGTCTAATTCACAGCGGAAAAGTTTACCAGTGGCATCTGAAAAATGTGTGATTTTTCTTTCAACATGGTGATTTGTATGACTATAATTATGATGACTGTGGTCTTTGGGCAAAATACTACCTTTATTGTTACCTGCACGTACTTGCTTGCTCTGTACACACTCTAGCAGGGCCTTTTGTTGACCAGAAATGCAGAACTGAGGAGCCTTCAACAATATTCAGAGTAGTGTTTTATACAAATGGGCTCTAGAAATTTTCCACCCAATTTCTGGGCAGAGTAACTGGAGGAACAATTTCACTGAATTTCTTCAAGAGTGAGGGGCAGAGAAATTCTCCAAGTTTGGAGAGGATGGACTCACCATTAGCAGCTGAACTCATTTTCTCTCCTGCCCCCGCCCCCCATGTTTCAGCAGCAACAGTAACTGTGTTGGCAGTCTAGCCCACCATTTTGAATGCCCCAGACCCAACATCATTCCAGGGCACTTGGGAGGCAAGGTAGAGAGAATGGCAGATGACACCAAAAAATGTGGAGTCATTCCCTCTTTCCAAGGAACTCTGGGAATTGTAACTGTGAAGAGAATGGAGTCTCCAAACACCTAAAGGGTGTTATCAGCATCTTTAACAAGCTACCGTATTTTTCTCTCTGTAGGACACACTTTTTCCCCTCCAAAAATGAAGGGGAAATGTGCATCCTATGGAGTGAATGCAGGCTCCTTGGCTTCAGCAATAGCAATGGGAAGCCTCCGAAGCGCAGAGGGAGCGCTCCCTTCGCGCTCCGGAGGCTTCACGTTGCTTTCGCTGAAGCCTGGAGAGCGAGAGGGGTCGGCTGTAGGTGAGGATGTCCTGTGGCTCGACGGCTTTGGGCACGGCCCACAGCCCTCGGTAGGTGCACAGGACGTGTTGCTGCTGGCAGTCGCATGGCTCCGGGCACACAGGCTGCGCGGCGGGAGGCAGCAGAGCCAAGGAGCAGCAGAGGAGGAGGAGCGATATCAGATGGCGGGGGCACGGCAGCTCCATCCTGCGAGGGCGGGCGGTGAGTGGCAGCTTCCCCCGATCCCTCGGCGTCTCTCCGGCATCCCACCCTCTCCTCTCTCCTGCTTTCTCTCTCTTGCGCGGTGGCTGCCGGTCAGGCTCCTCCTCTGTCGTTGGGGGCGCGCCTCTCAAACCCGCTGCCGAGGAGGGGATGGGAAGACCCTTAAAGTGGTATGATACTGATTTACATGTATAGTGCAGATGGGGCCTAAGTAAGTGCATGGAAGTGGATAGAGTCATGCACTAGAGCAGGCATAGGCAAACTCGGCCCTCCAGCTGTTTTTAGACTACAACTCCCATCATCCCTAGCTAACAGGACCAGTGGTCAGGGATGATTGGAATTGTAGTCTCAAAAAACTGGGGGGGGGGGCCGAGTTTGCCTATGCCTGCACTACAGGAGAGGTGGGGGAACCTATTGCTCTCTAGGTGTTGCTGTACTCCAACTCTAAGCATGACCCAACTACTGGCCCAGCTGGATGGTACTTGATGGGAACTGGAGTCCAACAGCATCTGCTTTAGGGGATACTTTCCCTGACATTTAGAGTTATATTTGAAATATGGTGCGGGTGTGAGACCTGTCTAAATATACCCAGTTGGGCATTGCTGTTCGAAAATGTATTCACACAAGCTGTGAAAAAAGAACTGTTCAGACATGCCAGAGGAAACTCCCCAGTGCTGTTAACAGTTCTATAGAATAAATTCAAGTTGCTACGTTGGAGGAAGCTTATGAAGCCTTTCAAGATGAGCCCGTCTTTTGCATCAACTCGCCAGTCAGTTCCTTTCATTATCATTCAAACCCAGAAGGATCATTAGCTGAACACTTACTGGTTCACCTTCACCCTATGAGATACCACTGAATGCTATAAAGAGACAGATAGGGAACAGCTTCTTGAAACTATATCCTTTATTGTCTTTAAGTCAAGGAAGACTCTTGAAAAGAAAAGATTTTTCTGGGATTATCTTGGGAAGCTATATTTTAAAAAGAAGAAGAAGAAGCACACCTTACAGTCTCAGACATGTCGAGCGAGTCTCCAGCTAAGCTATTTTTCATTACATATTAGCAAACCAATGAAATATGTTCAAGGGAGATCACTCGCATTTCTTATCCATCTAAAAGAAGGTGTCACTTAAGTAAAAAAAAAAGATTCTGGAAAGTGTGTAGGGCTTATTCCTTCCTGCATTATGTTAGTAAAAATGAATATTCAAGTCAGATTTTCTTTTCAAAAATTAACATTAAAAAATGGATGGAGTAAACATTTGATCACACTAACCAAAACTTACCATCTGAAGCTATACAGTCTGGAAACAGGTCTGCCATTTCTTTTATTGTTTGTGAGAGCTATGCTGTTGTCTTTTATCTTCCATAACTAGGGGCTAGTTTTCCTTTGTGTTCCCCCTGAAAAGAAAAAAAAGATGTTTATTTTGCTAGAATTGACCTAGAATAATGTAGGTGAAAGTGGGGGACGGAATCCTGCCCAGTACAGAATATTGCAGAAGGGAGAATTCTGTCATAAGTAAATTCAATCCCTACAGCTATAGCAGAAAGAAGGGATACACAATGTGTTGCCCTCCAGATGCTTTTTTTACTACAACTCCCATCATCCCTGGCCATCAGTCATGCTTGCTGGGGCTGATGGAAGCTGGATTCCAGCAACATCTGGAGGGTGCCCTGTTGGCTACATTTTCCCCAAAATAACTCCAATCAATGTAACCCTTTATAATTATAATAAAAAATCATACTTATGATTTGCCAAAGAAGTTGGAAGAATCCCACACCAATTTCAAATAAATATAGTTCTATTGTTCAGATCTAGCTTCTGACAGATAATAGCTCCTTTCCCCAACCTCAAAGTAGGAAGGGCAAAGTATTCAACCCTCTACTTTGTGCAAATTAGAATAGTTTCAATGAATTTATGAAGATAACTAAACTGCATCAACTAAAGATAACACCCAACCACTTTGACTATAATTGCCCCTTCCTCCTTTTTTTAAAAAAGGTACCATAGAAAGAATTCTACAAAAAACCTCAAGATTCTCTGTGAACCTTTTAATTGATGATTACAGCTACTGTTTAGCCTAATGTGACCATGGACTAGTGGGCTCTACCAGATGGAAAGTAAACCCAACTGTTAAAAGATCTGTACCAGGTGACAAATTACCTTAGGGAGAAAGAGCTTTTGTGTTCAATAATTCACCATAGGAAATGTGGAAAATATTTCATTTTTTCAGGTGCCTGCCCTGTTCAGTCTATTCTTCACAGTGGATATTACAATCCATTCTTAGCGATTTGAGCTCATCTTATGGAATGTGATTTCATTAAACCATTTGCTAGCAGAGATGGACTAATATCTCCATGACTTCAGAATCTTCTTCCTTCCTTCCTTCCTTCCTTCCTTCCTTCCTTCCTTCCTTTTACTTCCCTTCTCCAAAAACCCATGTGCAATGTTTTACTGATCTTTCATAACCAATAACATAGAAACACTACACATAACGCCCCCTTACCAAAATAATAATAATAAAAATAATTATTGCAAATGCCCTCCCAATGGGACTTAACTCCAGGATACAGGGTAGCAGTCTAAAACTATCCAAACCACTGCATATACATGGGAATGCTATTAATGTATACTTAATACATTAGGGGCAGAGCAAATTAGGATTTTGAAATGTTATTTTTTTATACTGAAGGTCAGATTAGAACTGACATGGCATTAAGAGGCAAAAAAGATCGGTGAATAATCATTTGCCCTGACAACTCTCATCTTCCAACCCTTCAATTAATGAATAGGAGCACTACCTTAAGCAAGTTTACACAGAAGCAAATCCCACTAAATGAAAAACAATTTACTCTCCTGTAGGTTTGCATTGGATTGTAGCCTGTGCAATCTTATACATGTCTACTCATAAGAAAGTCCCACTGACTTAAATGAGGCTTATTCCGGGGAAACGGGTATCCGACTGCAACCTAAGAGTCATCTCAATGCATTTACTTTGTGTTTAATTGAATAAGGTTATGATCATAAGCATAAATCACATGCTAAGGCAGCTCAGCCATTTCAGAAATTCCTTGTGTGAGTTCACAGCATATTCAGTAGTAAAAAGTGCTCTCTGCACCCCTGCCAGTACATCTTTGTGATCCCTGGTGGTCTGCACTACAAGAGTTCACCTGACCCGGTTTAGCCAACGACAGTACATATGATCACAGTTGGAGATGGTATGAAAAGGGTATGGAACAAGCTGTGAGTGGTGCTCCTCAATTAGAGTGCCTTGAAGGTCAAACACTTCAAAAAAAAAAATATGTTCCCCTTGTGTCTACAAAAGAGTAGGGCATGCACTCTAGATCTATTATCACCAAGAAGCCAGGGCTGTTTTTTTCCCTAAATAAAAAAACCTATCACAATCCAATGAACTATGCTGTTGCATACATTGTTTTTGTGTGCTGCTGAAGGAATTTTGTATGCTCTGTTGCATGCATAGAGAATATCTATCCTGCAAGAGCTTTGTGCGCTAGAGATGGTTGCCATAACTACTACCATAGAAAGATGCATTGACAAATTCAGCCCTACAGTGTCTGTGGCTGGCACATTACCTTGTTGAATTATTCAATTAAATGTGATAATGAGAGCTCATTGACATCATTAAATACGCAGGTGAATAAAGAATTCACTTTGAAGTACACTATTATCTGAAGCCAATTGTGAGTGAACAAGCAATACTTCTCACTACAGGGTACAGGTTTCGGAAAAGGAAACTGCATATGCCTACAAAAAAAGAGGGAGGAGTGCTTATGAGGTTGCATTTGCTGCCATCAATTAAGAATATATCGGGTTTTAATTAGATTCTCTCTGTTTACTAAGCTTTAGTTATTGTCCATTTTGAAGAAATAGGAGAAACAACAGGAAATACTCTTGACAAGGTGCAAAAGCAAATCACATCTGCTATCAACTACTTGATTGCTATGTCTGGAAATATTCTATGGCAGCCTTCACCAACCTGGGGCCCTCCAGATGTTTTGGACTACAACTCCCATTATCCCTGATAATTAACCATGGTGGGTATGGCTGATAGGAACTGTAGTCCAAAACATTTGTACTCCCAGTTGGTGAAGACTGTTCTGTCCTAGCAAAGAGAACCTGGAACAGTTTGCCTTTGGGCTCTGAATGATGTTTCACCCTTCTACATCCATGAGCAATAATGCTTCAGAACTTGTGCTCACTCTTAGATATAGACAGAGATTTGGTAGAGAAGTTAATCATGTCAATGCAGACAATGCTGAGCTAGATGGACTGATAGTCTATTATCAGGCAGCTTCTGGTGCTCCTGCTACCTGTTTTTTTTAACTGAAGATGTCAGTGTGATTGAACCTGGGATCACTGGCTCCATCTCCAGGAGACCCAGGCATCCACAATTATTTTGCTGTGGGTGCCCAGCCTCTGCCCCTGCCACGGAATTGATTTGCACCATAGGGCAATCCTAAAACCCAGTTATCAACCCTGAAGGAATCAACCCAGCAAACAGGCTGGATGATTCAGGACATGCACCCAATGCCTATGCCAAAACCTACTGATATCTGTCATCAACAAAGTTGTGGCCGTTAGATCCCATGCTATTTGTTTTGTTATTATTTCTCATTGACACACCCTATCTCCCAATGGCCTGGGCTCACTGCACCTGGTCCTGCAAAAATTCACACCAAAATGCTGATTAAATTTCACCAATACTTTAAAATATATATATAAACTAATAAGGAAACATGGATAACTTAAGAGAGGGAAAATGAGATAAGCTGACGGAATCACCCATCCCTAACTTCAACACAGGCCACAGAACCACAGAGCAGCAGGACAGCTTAGAGCAGGCATGGCCAAACTTGGCCCTCCAGATGTTTTGAGACTACAACTCCCATCATCCCTAGCTAACAGGACCAGTGGTCAGGGGTGATAGGAATTGTAGTCCCCAAACATCTGGAGGGCCAAGCTTGGCCATGCCTGGCTTAGAGGCCATAGGTCAGGCTGTGTGGCATGCAGAACTCTGTTCTTCAACATAGTACTGTCTCTGTCTGCCTCACTCCCAGTACCTAACATCTGAGGCAGCTGCCTCAACTCTATCTAATGGTAGGGCTAGACAGTCCTGGAAAATAGATATATTGGCCTCGTTTGTATATGATAAACTATAATAAATAATAATAATATATTTTTATTTATACCCCACCCTTCCCGGTTCAGTAAACCGGGCTCAGGGCAGCTAACAACAATTTTAAAACACTTAATTGTAGAAGCAGCATAAAATACAATATAAAAACATGAATAACAATAAAATTCAAAGTTCAGAAATCAATTTGGGGAGAATCCATCTAATAAACGTTAGATAATCACCAGGGCTAGCTGGCTGAATTAGTCCTACATGTAAACAGACAGGTTGCTTTCTCTGGGAAGAGATGATTTGCCTCCTAGGGAACAGCAGTCTTTTATTGGAGAAAGCAAAGCCTCTCTGCTGCTTACTGTAAAGCTAGGTGAACTGGCTACTGAATAGGAGGGGGACTTAAGATATATGCACGGTGACTATAACATGTGAATCAGCTCTAAATTCAGAGATGCAAATCAAATGCATGAGCTAATTTGGAACTGAAATAGGGAAGCGTTTGACTCAGTACAGAGTCTGGGCTATGCCATGCTTCAATAAAATGTGCCAATAAAAGGACACAAGCATCAATGTGCAGTAATTTATTTCTCCTTGAGAATCAAGTATGATGTTTGGAACCCTGAATGAGTCACAGTTACTATCCACTTAGTTCTCCTCCAGGATTTTCACAGCTGTACAGCACCCCATGTACAGTGCTGAGCCTCGAGATTCAAACTATTTATACGTGTTTGTAGCTTGGGGGGGGGGGAAAGTGCCATTTGTCGCTAATGTGACATTCTGAGTCCAAGGAAAGTAAAATTCAAGGTGTGAAATTTTAGGTTAGTGGAGAAGACTGTGTTGAAATTTCTATTTCAATGGATGGGTAGATAAATTAGATTTAGTTTAAACTGGTTCTACTGAAACTGTTGCTGAAATAACCTACTTCCTCACTCACTATGCACCAGGATAGAGTATGCAATAATATGGAAACTATTGGGATGTCCCACTGTGCATACAGAAGGTTATAAGATAAAAGTGGCAATAATTAACTAGAGTTTTCACATTCAATCTTCATTGGCACTTTCATTCTCAGACAGATGTTTTTATGCAGCTTGTGAGACTTAGATACAGATGTAAACATTTAGATGTAGTATGTAACGTTTTTCTTTGTCATATATTATAGAAAAAACACTCATGATATCGGCTAGAGAGGTCCCAATGTACAGGAAGGAGCTGCTGTATTCTGAATTACTCTGCAAAAATATCTTAATTCTTTCCATAAAATCTGTATTAAAGAAGCACTGCAGATGGTTCTACCATGATGATTCTTTGTAGAACTAAAAGGAGGGGGGGTGGAGAGAGACTCTCTGTGTTTCAAAGTGCCTTGCCCCACTCTGTGGCTTAGGAACTCCCAGGGACTTTGCTGGATGGCCCATTGGAGCTAGATATAAAAGTTTTCTGGAGGGGATTGCTAGGCACTAGTTCCACAGGCTTTGGGGCTACTCTGAGATGTAAAGATGCTGAATATTGTTAACTGGTCTTTTGGTAAGACTGATGCTCACTTTTTGATCTATCTTAAAGGAACTGTTAACGTTATACTGCAGCAGTTTTATGTCTTCTATTACCCACACCTCCCTCAGATGGGGCATATGGAGAAGGACCATAGATGCAGAACGCAGGGTCTGAGTGGGTTCATGTGGGAAGAGAAGGACCTTGAGGTCTTGTTGTTCTGAGCTGCCTGAGGCTTTATAGGCAGAAAGCAGCACTTTGAATTGGATCCAGAAACTAACTGATAGCCAAGCCAGTTGTGCCAGAATTGGTGTTATGTGCTTAGGCTAAGTCTAGCCTAAGACCATCTTGTCCTAGTGAGCAAACAGTTTTCAAAGGCAGCCCCATGTGTAACACACTGCCATAATCTAACCTAGAGGTAACCAGAGTATAGACAGCAGAAATTAGGCTATTCCTGTCCAGGCAGCAGCTTATCTCGGCCCCCAGTCAAAGCTTATGGAAGGCACTTTGCACTAATGAATTAACAAGATCCTCAATTGAAAGTAAATGGACCCAGAAGTAAGTGGATCCCCCCTCCAAAGGTATGCACTTGTTGCTTCAGGGGGAGCGCAAGTCCATCCCAGTTTATCGGTTCTTATCCAGTCCATTATTGAGGCCAGACATTGGTCTAGTTCAGGGTTTCCCAAACTTGGGTCGCTAGCTGTTGTTGGACTACAGTTCCCATCATCCCTGACCACTGGTCCTGCTAATTAGGTATGATGGGAGTTGTAGTCCAACAACAGCTGGAGACCTAAGTTTGGGAAACACTGATCTAGTTAGTACATCCACTACCACACCAGCAGATGTGAAAGAAAAACAGAGCTGTGTATCATCAGTATATTGCTGACAGAACACTTCAAAATACTGAATGACCTCACTCAGTGGTCTCATGGAGATAAAATTGAACCCTGTGGCACCCCACACCAAAGTTTCCACAGAGCCAAACATAACTTTCTGAACATGGTCATGTAGAACTGGAATTATCGCAAAGCAGTGGCATCTACTCAGACAGCTGCTCCAGAAGAATACCATGGTTGATGGTATTGAAAGCCACTGAAAAATCAAGGGGGGGTGACACAAGGACGCAATTCCCAGCTGTCTCTTCTGACAAAGGTCATCATACAGGGTAGCAAAGGCAGTTTCCATACCAAAATTGTACCTAAGCCGATCTAGAAAATTGGTTTCATCCAAGAGAGCCTGTCCCCATGCTTTTAATTTTAAAGATTGCCATGGCCTTGATGGCAAGACAACATTTAATAGAGTATGAAAGCTAATATTATATAGTATAATTGCTCATTTCTTCAAGGTGCCATAGCATTTTTGTGTGCACAATTCTCTGTTGTCCATATTGTAACTTTTGATGGTTAAATTGAATCACAACTGCTCCATTTGATAAAAACTGTGCAAAGCATTATATTTTGTTATTTGAAATTTCATACGTACTCCTGGACTTTGGCAAATCAAAGAGCTGAAATTTATGCTGTGAGAGAATCACAGAATTGTAACATTGGAAGGGACTGTGAGTCCAACCCCCAGGAATCCTTTGCCCAAAGACATACACATACACTTAGACACCATTGTTGCAATACTGAGTGAGCAACATTTCACTGAGGTTAATCTAAAATGCATCTTGTGGTATTTTCACAACTGTGCTAAAGTCACCAATTCCATATAACTGCCCATTAAACATGCCTAACTGTGCACCTGAAGCTTAGAATTTACATTATGGATTTTGTTCTTAGAGGCAGCTGCAATCAGGGATATAATTTGCCAACAAATTACAAACAGAGGGGCAGGGGCGGGGGCAGAGATCAAAGTGTTTTGTTTGTCTTTTAATTGTACCTCCACTCAGCGTTTCCAAACTGAGCCAGAGTAGATTTCTCCTTCTTTTGTAAGGGGTTAACATTTTCATTTCAACAGTGCTGAATACTTATAAGGAAAGGTTGAAATTTCCCAAGGGATGAAAATCCTGTTTTGCACAACCAGCTTTAATCAGACAAACCACACAACAGCCACCCTTCAGTGAGTGCAGTTTGCCACACCAAATGCAGCAAATGGCCTCCTTCCCCCAACTGCAAAAAAATCATTGTTTCAAAGAGCCTGAAGGAGTTAAACCAGCAGCTGAGGTACTAGCTCAGCCTTCATCAGCCTGGGGCATGGGATTACTGGGCTTTCGGTTGCCCTGTACTTGTCTGCATTAGCAGAGACTTTCAATTTAGAGAGTGACCTGATGTCAGACATTCTAATCCACCCAACAGGAACTGTCATGTCTACCTCACCTGGTTGAGCCTCGCTACATAAGCAGATTAGACAGCTGTCATGCACCAACTAGATAGCTCCTCAGACAGAAAGAAATGGCACACTAAACAAAGTCTGAAAGACGCTCACAGTGTATAAGTATTATGTATAGAGACACGCCTGGCCACTGATTCGCTCACAAAGGGTGTCCAAATGGTTAAATTAGTTCTACAATAGACAGGAAGCTGAAAAGCAAAATATTCATAGTCCAAAACATCCTGGCTTTAAAAAAGAAAAAGCTGAAAATTTTGAATTTTTTGTCTCACATCTGAACAATATTGTGCAAACTCTCTCATTCATGCCATTTCAGCCAGACCGTAGCCAGAACAGGACAAAACTGGACACATATATGAGAGTGGAGATTTGCCACGGCAGCCAGCCAGGTTTTGAAATGGGACTGCAAACACACAGGGATGCAAGGGCTGCCCCTTGATACATTTCAACAGCAATCAAATTAGAGGAAATAGGCACTCCCAGCGACAGCAGAATTATAAACATTTTTACTGAAGCAAACTGTACAAGAAGCATGCATATAAACTGTTATCAATAGAAATAAATTCCAGCATATAAACAGAGGGGCAACATACAACTCCAGGTACATTTTAGTAGTTTTATGAGTTCTGGACAGCATACAGCAGTGCAGTGGTACATACTGCAAGACAGTATACAACAGCACCTCCAATCAGTGGTGTAGTGGAAGGGGAATTTGGGGGACTGTGCAGTGGGACATTTTTCACATCAGAAGTGATGACATAATTCACTAGAGTGCCTGTGAAATTTATGGTCCCTCCTTATTCTGGCAAGCGAATAAAGTGATAATAAGTTTCAAAGCAAGTATGAGAATCCATTTGGTTTGCATTTCTTAAAATTCTCCTTTGGAGCAATACTATGACGGCTATGTAACAGCGGGTTCCTGGTTTTCAAAATTTACCACTACACCTGTGTCTCTAATCTTCATATAATCCATTCACCCAAGGTTTCTTTCTTTTCTACTGATCTGTAACTAGAGTCCTATCTAAAACCTCAAAAGGAAAAAGAGAAGTCTGGGTAAATGGATGCTGTCACTGGTCTAGAGACTGTAAAACTGTAAGAAGAGTTTTGAGATCAGGAAATTCTGGATATCAATCTTTACTAATCAAAGAAAAAACTGAATATTCAAAAGAAACATATTTAGACCAATGAAACATGCAGTAGTAAGCATGTAAAGAAGGAAACATTATAAAGAGGACTATATAAATAGCACCATTTCTCAGGCTCATGTATTCCTTCCTTCTCTTCCTCCTCTCATGTGCTTAAATTCCCTCTGTCATTGTCAGGACTTGGCCACGGGCTGGACAAACCAGAAAGTGAGACTGAGGAACAAGCCAGAAGTCAAGCCTGAAGAATAGCCTGTTAGCAAATTCACTTAAGTAACACATAGCTCAGAGAGAAAAGAAATCCTAATAGCACTTTATTGAGGAACCTGAACAGAGTGTATAATTTGAGGAGAAAGGAAAAGTGAGGTTTTGTCTTTCTTAGCAGGGAGACAGTCACCAAACCTACAGAGGAAAACTCCCTTAGTACTACGCAGCCAATCAGGGCACAAACTGCCTCAGCAAACACCACACCACTCTGCCTGGTTCCTAAATAACACCTCCACCCCATTGCCCTCTTGGCTAGATGACTTAACACTAATAAAATTAACCCTTAAATTATGGGATAATCTTGGCTATTACCTTTCCAGCATAACCAAGGAGTCAGGAAGACTATGTTATGCAAGCAAGACCCAACAGGAAAGGAAAGCCCTCTTATACTCATTCCTGCCAGGGAGAATCCAACGGCCATCTTGAATGGACAGAGTCAACTCGAGGTTACTTCACTCAGAAACTGTCATCTGCAGTTCAGTTCAGCACATTCAACAGCTACATATAGATCCCAAGTTGCTACTGATGGTCACTTCCTATTGCTTTGTTTTTTGCAGATTGTGCAAAATATAGTTCGTGCTAACCCACAGTTTGTCTCAAAATCAAATTCAGAATCCCATTTCAAATTGTGAGATATGACAGGAAACCGATTTGACATTTTTAAATTTTATTTTTACTCCAAGAAGTCTACTTTCTTGCAGCCATTTTGAAACAAAGAAGTGTTGACAAAAAGTTGCCTGACAGTAAGCAGGGAGACCCATGCATGTAGCTGGCACAGATCTGCAGTGCCTGAAAAGAACTGTATAAAACTGTTGGAAACAGAAGCCAAACTTGAAAAAGACTAGGATTTACAAGACAATCAGACAGACTTTGCGCAGGAAGTGGTTATGGGCAGGCAGGAGCAAAGCAGAGGAGTGTCCAAACGGTGGCACAGGAAGACAGTAAACATATTGGTAGGCTCAGATGCAGGAAAAAAAAACTTCAGAAACCTATTATATACTATGGGTCATTCCACATACCCAAACTAGTGTGGCGAGATGAGAGTTGAGCTGTTCCATATGCTGAAGCATTTATGTGATTTCCCCCCTGCCCAGCTAAAAACTTACTTTATATTTAGTGTGCAACCACCAAGTGCTCAAAGTTTGCCCTATATTAAAAGCACTCCACCAAATGCCAAGCCTTGTAGTGCCGAAAAGTTACTGATTTTCAAAATATTACAAATTTCCAAATATATACCTTATTTTCTTTGTCTGGAGCTAATAAGTAATGCGAGGCGAATGATTATATCTGTGCAGGGAAACTGCAGAATGAAATTTTCTCACTGAAGCAGTCAGTGAGTCTAGACAGCTGTGTGTTTGTTGTTTTTTTCCCTCTGCTTGCAACAGAGGGTTTGTTGCCTCAAGGTCTGTGTTACTGGCTCAGTTAAGCATGCTCCAAAGCTTTTGGACCACTGTATATGTGCCATAATCCCAAACAGGGAAACTTAATTACTGAGAACCGTGATCTGAATGGAAAAAGAAAACAACAGTAGGAAAACAGCCTACAGCAAAATTCATTACCTGTGGATTCGTTGTTAATGTCCTAGCAAACGTGTGCTGCTTAATATTTTATCTCCAGCTACTGCAGTTCTCTTTGCAAGCCCCAGAGAAAATGTGGCATTTTCCCATCAAACTTCCAATATTTTGCATCTAAAGAACAAAGGAATTAGGAACTCCATGGAAACTCATATTTTCTTGCTCTGACCTTTTGTGATAACTGATACACAAGACTTGAGTTTTGGAGGTTACAATTTACAGCTGCCCTTTCCCATCTTTGAGAAGCACAAAGCAAATGATTTTTGTCTGTGCTGAGGTAAACAAATGCTACTTATGTAGGAAAGGCTTATTGATTTGGCAAGGCCTGGGCCTTTGTTCTGTTACCTGAGTCAAATGAAGGTTGAAGGATATCATCTATTCTGCCTTGTTTTTAATAAAAACAACCATTTTTTAATTAAGGCTGCAGCTTTAAAAGCTTATGCTAGGCTTCAGCATGACTTCTCCAGAGTGAGGAATTTTAAGAGAGCCACTTCCTGTTTCTGGTGAGTTGAAAGCTTAACCAGCGGTAACAGCAGCAGGAAATTATGAACAATGTTGTTAAATTTCCCACAATGCCTCAGAGTGCCCGATGTATTGTTGCTCAAAGAGACTCTGAGACATTTTAATAGCAGCTCTTGGCATAGAGACCCAGAACAGATGTAAAGTTTAGTGTGCCCTTCCAGGGCAATGGGACTCCAACAACCACTCAAAAGTACTGTGTTTTGACACTAGGCCTCAAAAAGACCTGGCTTGGGACTTCTGTGTTCTAGGTCACATTTGGTTATTTCTGGCCAGCTATGTTATAAACATAACGCGGTGGCACTGTGGGTTGAACCACAGAACCTAGGATTTGCCGATCAGAAGACTGGCAGTTCAAATCCTTGCAACGGGGTGAGCTCCCGTTGCTCGGTCCCTGCTCCTGCCAACCTAGCAGTTCAAAAGCACATCAAGTGCAAATAGATAAATAGGAACTGCTCCGGCGGGAAGGTAAACGGCGTTTCCGTGCGCTGCTCTGGTTTGCCAGAAGCAGCTTAGTCATGCTGGCCACATGACCCAGAAGCTGTATGCCGGCTCCCTCAGCCAATAAAGCAAGATGAGCGCCACAACCCCAGAGTCAGCCACAACTGGACCTAATGATCAGGGGTCCCTTTACCTTTACCTCTGTTATAAAACATTAAACAGTATGTACTGGTTTTGCATGCCCAAGGCACAAATCCGTATTTGCTTAATTTTTTTTTTAACTGTTAGTGTCCTGCTCATCATTTATTTGTTAGTACATTTTTATCCCCCTGTTACACCAAAGAGCTAAAGATGGCATGCATGGTTCTTCTGCTCTGTGTTTTATCTGCACAGCAGTTGTGGTGACTTTGAATGACTGATCCAAGGTCACACAGTGACTTACATGGCTGAAGAGATCTTCGTCTCTCCTAGACTCAGCATCATTAGGCAGATTTTGTTTGACTCCCACTTTCCACAAGTCCCAGCTAGTATGAGTTGCAGTCCAACATGGGTTTGGGCATAATGTTCAACTTTAATGTAGGGGCCACAGGTTTCCCTATCCTGTACTACAGAGATTTTATTGATTTATAGAAACAATTTAAAACTACCTTTTGGACACAGTGGTTCACAACAGTAAAAATACAACCCTCATGTGGTGAAAACTGAGAACCATAAAATCACTTTAAAAATAAACAAACAAAACCCAGCAATGTTGACATACAGTTAAGGACCATTAAAAGCTGGGGGGGGGGGAAATAGTCTTGACTGTTCACCCAAAAACAGAGGGGCCAGTTGAACACCTCTTGAGAGGGTACTACCACAGAGAAGGCCCTGTTTTATACTCCTGTTACCTTTGGCACCAGAACACAGAGCAGAGCCTGGAATATCCTTTCAGACTTTCACAGCACCCCATGGTATGAAAACTATAATGAAAACAAAACTCAATTCATTTAACACAATAAATATATAAGAGCAGCATAATCAAGTAGAAGAACAGAAAGCTCCATTAATGAAAGACCCTTATAAATTACATTAAAGTTGAACATTATGCCCCAAAGTGGAGGGTGGAAGAAAAGGAATAGGAGGCACAGTGGTCGTACATACTGCCTTTACCCCAACACTGCCATGTGCACTTGTCCCATATGCTCTGCCCCCAATGAGTGTTGATCATACATACAAGCGTTTTTGTAATATCTACACATTGTCAGCTTCAAAATGCCAGCCTGTATTCCCCCCGCCCTCATTTAATCCAGATTTACCCTTTCAAGGGAAAATCGGATGAGTCATAAAAGACCTGTTGCCAATTATACATTTTCAATATCTGGATGTGCATTGGGAATGTTAAGCTCCTGCCTGGAAGCACTCAGAGTAATGTTTAAAAGTAATGCCCATAAACAAAATAGCTGTTAACATGATGGTGTAGCACCCTGCTTGTGGTTAACGCTTAGCTGGAATGAAATATTCAACGCAGCAATACAGAAATTAAAATAATAATTTATTTGTCAGACAAATAAATGATAGGCACAGTGATATATGGTTACCAAAGCTCTGCCTGCCCTCCAGCCCTGATGGCCAGCACTTATATTTCCTCAACCCAGCCCCCTTGCTCCTCCTTTGGCTGCCTCTGTCCAATCAGCCTGGTTGAAATTCCTATTGGCTGTTTGCTAGAACCAATCATAAAAGATACACCCATTTCCTATTACCTTTTATGGGAGACAAAGAGCTATATTTCCTTCTATCCATAAATGGCAGACAAGTAGCCATATATCTTACATTTGCCTCGACAAGGCACCTTAATTACCAGATCACCTTTTGCCCCTGTTCCCCATACATTCCAAAACAAATGGCCAATACAGATGGCTCATGGTATTATTTTCTGTTAAACAATAAATCTTACTATTTACCAACTCTTAATTAGTGTTTTTGCAGCTTGATTGTATTCTGTAATATGTAGGGTCAGTGTAACCTTTGCTCCCAGCCTGTATTTCCCTTTTACAACTTTGAGAAACCTGTCTCCTGCTACTGCTATAAATCAAGAGGGCCCTTGTCCAGGAGAGCAGAAACATAAACAACTGGGAAAAAAGTACTTAGCCAGCTGGTTTTCTGCCTGGCATGAAACATTTGCAAATCTTTAAGCTCATTTTAAAATACAGGCCTTGATCAGATGCCTCATTGATACATTAAAACAAAACATTAACATCTCTTCTACCTTCTATGGTTTACTTTACTGGGGCTGCTTCTTTCCTTTCGGACGATAAAAAAATATACTTCCCCAAATCTTTATGCTCTTGAATCGTTTTGATCTATTCCTCTTTCTAATGTACAGAAGGCCCTTTTGAATGCAGCTACTTCCAAGAATCTGTTTATGTGGGCCACTTTGTTTTTTAAAAGATGCAGATAAAATTGTGTTTGGTGTTGTTAAGCAGCCTGCTGCAGGGCAAGTGGCTGAACTACATGAGCTGTGGGAGTTCCATCCTAGAATGTGATACCTGAACTGAAGCTGGTTTTCTATAAGGAGGACAAGGGGAAAATAATAATCAGCTGGGCCAGTACTGGGAAAATGGCCAGGCAAGCATCGCCTAGGGGTAAGTAGCCAATCCAGGCAGTGCTGAATTATATCACTGTACTATTAATGCAACTCTGCAGATTCTTTATTGTCTCCTCTTCTAGATCACTCATATTCATTTAGCTTGTATCCCAGTGGTTCAAAAACTGCTTTCCAGTTATGGCACCAGATAATAGCACACAGTTCTCAATGCAGCCCCTTCAGCTTTTTTCATTCCTATGAACTATGCCAGGTGAATTTCAGACAATATATGGGGCAGAATAAATACATATTTATATGTTTAAAAAACTTATATCCCACTTTTCACCACATGTCTCAAAGTGGCTTAAAAAAGGTAAAGGTAAAGGACGCCTGACAGTTAAGTCCAGTCACAGACGACTCTGGGATTGCAGTGCTCATCTCGCTTTACAGGCCAAAGGAGCCAGCGTTTGTCCACAGACAGTTTTTCCAGATCATGTGGCCTCCATGACTAAGCCGCTTCTGGCACAACGGAAACCAGAGCAGTGCACAGAAAGACCGTTTACTTTCCTGCCGGAGCGGTACCTATTTATCTACTTGCACTTTTGGCATGCTTTCAAATTGCTAGGTTGGCAGGAGCTGGGACCGAGCAATGGGAGCTCACCCTGTCATGGGGATTCGAACCGCCAACCTTCTGATTGGCAAGCCCAAGAGGCTCAGTGGTTTAGACCACAGCGCCACCTGCGTCCTCCAAAGTGGCTTACAGAAACAATAAAAATAAAAATTACAGAATTAAATGCACAAATTAAAACATAAGAGAAAAGAGCATTCAAACAGCATTCATGGCCCAAAGGGTTTCTGAAATAAAAATGTTTTGACCTGCTGCCTAAAACTTGGGAAGGATGGTGCCTAGAACTTGATATCTAATGGTTTTTAAAACAATCTCATAACTATCCAGGGGTTTTAAAGAGAACAGGTTTCAGGTTTCTTTTCTAACAACAAAGGGAACACACTAGACCTGACCCATAAAGTGAAAAAAGGCTTCAGGTGAAAGAGAGGAAAGGGTGAGGTCACAGAAAACTAATTTTCTTAAATCTGATTGTCATACAATATATTGCCTCCCTCTCAGCAGTCAGAACGCCTGGACTTTCTGTCATTTGATAGCAGTAAGGAGAATTGGATGACTTCATTTCTTTAGCACAAGTCTGGCCTAGGAAGGAAATACACAGATAAATAACTCATGGAATTAATTTGTTCTCCCATTTTACTCTTTCTTACTCTTCTCTGCCTGATACTCAGCAAAATTGTTGCTTTCCTGACTGGTTATCCAACCAGAAACATATACACACACACTTGTGTGTATTCACCTTCTGTAGCTATTAAAGATCCCACAAGCTTGCCCCAGGCGGCTGATTGTATAATTTGTCAGATGAATGGCACCAACTGCTCTTAAGGGCAGTGCACTCGCCTATCTGCCATGGATGGCAATAAATCTCTCCCAGCATCATCAGTCCTCAGGTGGACTTCATCGGATGTAGACATCTTATCAGCTGAGCACAGCCTCTCCTAATGGTGTGATAAATATTCCAGCCTCCGAGTATCACTATCAAGAGATTTAAATCAGACCTAGTACTTATTGCTGCTATTACTACAGAGTTAATGCCAATGACTCTTTCACTTATCTCTTTAACCAGAGATGGTGAATAGCCTTTTTATGTCTCCACTCCTGGTCACTGAAAGCAAAATTCATACAGAAATGGCCTCCTCATGAGCTCAGTGCTGAAATTTCTCAGGTGGGATGCAAAGAGTAGTTTATATAATTTTTCAGATGCAAGTTTCCACAATGAGACCATTTCTAAAAATAAAAATAGTGTGTTTTTTCAAACTATCAGGACTAATCTTTTTCAGTCTGCAAAATATTTTGCAGTGAATAAATGCTTCTTGTATTATCCCTCTGACATAGGTCATTAACATAAATTCCTTATAGGGGGGGAAATCAAGATACTGTGTTGCAATGAATGATCTATAGTAATGCTGAAAAGAGGATATGTAAGAACCAAATTAGATATGAAGTTTATCACCTACTTGGCAGTGCATACCTGTTTTTTTAATTCAATAGCAAGTGTGGGGAAGGGACATGGAGTAGAGGCACTGGGCAGGGGACTTCAACCCTTTTGTCGCTCTTGCAGTCCTGATTGGAATTGCCCCACCCCGGCCTTGCTATTTACAATGGGAGGAAAGCTCTGAGGTAAGTGGGGACAATTCCAATCAGGTTCAAGGCAAGGACAAATCTAAGGTTCATTCTTTATCACCAGCCCTGCATTTTCCACAGCTCTTTACATTTTCTGCTCTGAGCTCCTGTTCTAAAAACCAGGAATAGCCTGTCTAACTCTTCCAGCACCCCCCCCCACTTCCATTACGTCTGTAGCATCTGATTTTAATCACAGACACTTCGTGCACTTCCAGTTTTAGAAATGGTTTTATTTTATTATTTTTCACACCTACAAATGACATAATGGAACTTTAACCTACTTATAATATGGTTGAAAAACTGCTCAGTTGTACATCTCTAAGAACTTGCAAGACTCTAGCTAAAAGTACAGAGAACGTAAAGGACAAAGAGCTGATTTAGTTGAGTTACCATTCAATAAGTAATAGAACTGCTGTATGATGTTATTTCCATTTGAGCCCTGAGACCAAAAGCTCCATTCTCGGTCATGCTTTAATATATAATAAAATTTAAGGTGGAGTAAAGCCACTGGGTGAAACTGGGACATGATGGCTTCCATTTTTAGGGCTTGGCTGGAGGCTGTTGGTCTCTGTGCCACACTATTTTGTCACATGCTTCTCAGGCCAAGTTTCCCAGTGGTGGAAAATGAATACAAGTCCTTTTTCTTCTTAATTTAGTTCCTGCGGTCATGTCATTTCGATTTAAGAAAGAATATAAGGTTCTCCCGAAGCCAGTATTACTTAAATACTTGTTTATAAATCAGTTGTTTCACTTTGTGATAAGGGCTGTCTTTGTTAATGAGACTCTATAGGATCACACCATTTGACTATTAGAGTTTCCAGCTGACCCAAAGAGGAAAATAAGAAAGTGTCACATGGATATCATGAGTATTGGAACTAAGCCAAGACACTAAGGGTACATTCAGACATGGGAATTGTTGCATTGGTTTTCTTGGTTATAATGCTAGTGCTTCTTGTCCTGGTTTCTAACATTTCTGTCATATTGCATTATGGAACTGTGGCTCTTTGATCAATATACCACCATGTCATGCTAAAATTAATTCCTAACAATGGACATGGTGTGACACAACAGTAGATGCCATTGAACATATTGCCACTGTTTATGTACATGCATGCTTCTGTTCCCCCTTGATTCACCCCTGAAAATGGCAGGAAAGAACTGCAAGTAGATAAATAGGTACCGCTCCGGCAGGAAAGTAAACGGTCTTTCCGTGCACTGCTCTGGTTTCCGTTGTGCCAGAAGCGGCTTAGTCATGGAGGCCACATGATCTGGAAAAACTGTCTGTGGACAAACGCTGGCTCCTTTATTCCCTATCAACCTGTACTGAGATGGCCTGCTGCATTTTTCAAGTGAGCAACAAAAAAAATGTATTTTTCCTTCTTGCTTCTTTCTCTCCAACTCCCACCTAGTGCAGACACACATATGCTGCAATGTGGGATTTGAGAAAGTGTTTTTCTGAGCCTATCAGGAACACAGAGTGGGTGTTCCCGCTACCGCCTCCTGTCCAGTTGGTTTTCTTCCATCCTTTCTTCTCTGGCCCAATTTCTGCTTTGAATTTAAACTGCACACTTGCAGCCAGATTTTCCGCACCAAGTACCGTCTAATATAATTCTGTGGTTCTGCCAATGCGAATATAGTACATCACCAACTGAAACTCCCTCAACGCTGCCAGCCTTCCATCTAACACCAAGCTATTGCCAAGCCTTGACAGCATTGGAACCTCAGTTAAAGGTAAAGGTAAAGGTACCCCTGCCCGTACGGGCCAGTCTTGACAGACTCTGGGGTTGTGCGCCCATCTCACTTAAGAGGCCAGGGGCCAGCGCTGTCCGGAGACACTTCCGGGTCACGTGGCCAGCGTGACATCGCTGCTCTGGCGAGCCAGAGCCACACACGGAAACGCCGTTTACCTTCCCGCTGGTAAGCGGTCCCTATTTATCTACTTGCACCCGGAGGTGCTTTCGAACTGCTAGGTTGGCAGGCGCTGGGACCGAGCAGCGGGAGCGCACCCCGCCGCAGGGATTCGAACCGCCGACCTTTCGATCGGCAAGTCCTAGGTGCTGAGGCTTTAACCCACAGCGCCACCTGCGTCCCTGGAACCTCAGTTAGGCCTCTACAAAATATCACTGCTGAGATACTGGATTGTTCATACTGTCTGCTACCAATGCGCACAGTGCCATCATTTTAATGCTTTACAAATATGGTCTTAAGAAACGGGTGTCTTTAAAGTTTTGCCAAGTTTTGGGTTTTTTTGTTCAAAGATCTTATATATCTCTTAGGCTATCACCCTCTACAAGTTTACGTGGGAATAAGCTTTATTGAAAGCACTGAGACCTATTTGCACTGCAGAGTTCTGGTCACTTATTTTAAGAAAATGTTATAAAGATTTGACTAGCAAATATGCAGAGAACGAAATATGCAGAGAACATAATCCAAGCAAGAGCAGAATTGCTTAAAACTGTTTAAAACTCTATACCTATACCTGTATTAATATTGTTTAATTTACACATGAGTTTTGTCTCATTTCAGTATCTTCAGTATCACACATAGTCAACTGGATGAGCGGCAGGGCTTTCAAGATAATAGTGCCAAAGCATTGAAACACCTTCCCTGTCAAAGATTCATCACAGGTTGGCTCTTTGATATATTTTAGACACAAAGTGAAACTGTTATTGTTTCCACAGGCTTTTAAGGTTTAGTTCTGCTGCTGCATTTAACTGGATTTTAAATTAATTGCTTTTAATTTGTTACACAGGCATCAATCATTTTGCACGTGACTGCTGACACGCATGTCGTTTTTTGGCCCTGGAAGGGGGCGACACAGGGCAGAACAGGGCGGGGGCAGAACGGGCTTATGTGCAACCACTGATGCAAGCAATGACCCCGGTGCAAATAGGGAGCTGCCTATACTCATAAACCCACAAAAGCAAAGTAAAAAAATATTGACTAAAATTGGGTTTTTTTCCCCCAATGTTAGGCAGATCAGTGTACATGATTTAGTTGGATATTGCCCAATAAAAATCTACCAGAAACAAGCCCCATTACCAGATGCAGCTTAGTGAAAAGCTTTGGCTAGCATAGCATTGAAAGGACAGTGGAGAGATGACAAGATCTTAAATAGTCTTCCCCCAATCTTCTGCCCTCTAGGTGTTTTGGACTATAGTTCTCATCAATCCCAGCCAGCATGTCTAGCTAATTTGCATCTGAAGTTCATACCAATGTCTTTCTCTTCCCTCCCATTTGCAGGAAATGTGTGTTGTCTTCCTAAAGAACGGAGCTAGGACTAAGATGGATCTTTGCAATGCTCCAGTTCCTGCACCTTAGTACCTTACTAATGAGATCCCTGGCCTATAAAGGGACTCTAATGCAGGGCTGGGGAACATTTGCTGGATGGGGAACATTTGCCAAATGTTGCTGGACTGGGCCTGATGGGAGTCCACAACTGGAGGGCCACAAAGAGGTAGCAGGGTACCGTGAAACAAGAGGTTAGCCAAGAACTCAGGGAAAGACTTGAACCTTATCCAAGAAGGAACTGGAAAGTGAGTAATATGCATTCACAGCAAAAGGTCACAAGAGAACAGCCAATATGAGTCCAGGCTTTGTCATGGGAAGCTGAGTCACCTGCAACTTAAAAGTTTGTTTTTAATAATGTAAGGGATAAATGCAGTTTTATCATTAAATTTCTGATATGTTCTCATTTGAGATTTCATACTTTTTTATAATTTCTCATCGTCACCTAATAGTGAATGTAGGAAATGGAAATGTTTCAAAAAGCTGGGAAAAAGAATACAATAGTTTCCCTTTGTACAAGTGAGTGTCTTGATTGTTCTCAGGCATGTTAGCAAATGTAATGTGTGAACAAGAAAACATTGTATAAAGTTCACAGCAATACCTTGGATGCCACTGTTTTTCTACCTACCACATTTATAGAAAATACTGCAAATACTGTATTCATCACCAGTTCAGGCATTGCATTTGTTCACATGAATGTATACAATACCCGGGACTGTCTGAATATACAAAAAGAGCATTATTTTATACTGCTACAGGCACTCATTATTTCAAACACTTTTGTTTACCTCTTATTCTTTTACAAATATGGGAGCTGGGACAAAATTGACCAGAGATTCTTACAAAGAAGTACAACATAGAAGTACCGCCATAGCCAATGGACAACAATTATGGAAGTTGTGGTCCATAACATCTGGAGGGGCACCATATTAGGTACCTGTAACAGATAGCAGAACATGTATACTTTGTATGTTTGTCCCTGGTTCTAGCCAGGGGTAAAACAGAAGGAGTTTATTCTATTTATAGTTACATCCCAGTCAGTGTAAGGTAAAGTTTTTTGGTAACAATGATTTAACTTTAAAACATTGTTACAATATAACTTTACCTCACAAAATTATGGTCTCTCCACAATCTTCCTCTTTATTTTTCAGCAGACATACGCACTAGTAGAATGTTTGGGGGTCATATTTGAATCACCCCCAAACCTTTGCGGTAGACTTTTGATTAAAGGGGACAGTCTCTTTTGCCATTGTCAGAGACTTTTAATTTGTCTTTCTTGCCTCCCTTTGCCTTCATCTCTCTCCTAAGATTAAAGCTTTCTATTATAAACATAATTCTTATAAAAGATAAGACTCTCTCCAGTATATCTTTATTAATCCTAGCTAAGATAACATTTTGGAAGCAGACAGGGGGAAAAAAAGATTTATAAAGAGAGAGAGAGAAGACAGTTGCAGATCAGCACAGCAGGGACAGAGACTGATACACTGTGGGAAACTGTTAACAAAGAACTCTTAAGTTAAAAGTTACCTTACAAGTGAAATTTTACAATAACGTATGTTAGCCCAACACTCCTTTATGCTTCTTTGAGTGTGCCATGTGCCTATGCGAGTATTTCCCTTTTCATCCATTATGTAAATCTGTCTTTGGATTTTTCAAATTATATTATCTAGGCCAAATGAATAAAATTTTATTCTTGAAGTACCCCATTGGAATCAATAGATGGAAAAAGTCAGAACTCCATTGCATTTTGTATAGTATCAAAGGATGTTTGAAGCTTGGGACATTCTGTCCCTACTTTTACACCATGGTCCAGAAAACTCTTCAACTATGCACGCGTGCCTATGCCAAACTTTTCAAACCAAATAAATGAACTATGCATGCCTACCTATGCCAAACCTTTCAAACCAGAACACATCCATCTCTCAAAAATTGCAATTCTCTGGATTTTTTTTGATGTAGTTTTCCTACCACAAAGTGTGAACAAGAGTGAATAACTTAATAAAAATCAATGTATAAAACTACATTATATTAGTGGGAATGTGCTTGCAAAATGGATTATATTAGGCAAACACATAGAAATAGAAATAGAAATATATTTGGAGAAATGTGCACTAAACTGCAAACATGCGGACTTTGTTTTTAACAGAAAAAAATGATGTGAATATGGAATGGAATAAACTTAGGTTGGGAAAATTAGAAACTCACAAGAAACTGTAACTGGAAAATTTGTCCATCTCTATTCAATCCTTGGACGCAGGTGGCGCTGTGGGTTAAAGCCTCAGCGCCTAGGACTTGCCGATCGAAAGGTCGGCGGTTCGAATCCCTGCGGCGGGGTGCGCTCCCGCTGCTCGGTCCCAGCGCCTGCCAACCTAGCAGTTCGAAAGCACCTCCGGGTGCAAGTAGATAAATAGGGACCGCTTACCAGCGGGAAGGTAAACGGCGTTTCCGTGTGCGGCTCTGGCTCGCCAGAGCAGCGATGTCATGCTGGCCACGTGACCCGGAAGTGTCTCCGGACAGCGCTGGCCCCTGGCCTCTTAAGTGAGATGGGCGCACAACCCCAGAGTCTGTCAAGACTGGCCCGTACGGGCAGGGGTACCTTTACCTTTACCTATTCAATCCTTAATTCATTTATGTAGTAGATACACCTAAACTTTATTATGCCATGTGTCAGTCAAATGACATAGAGAGCCTCCCTGCCATTTATTCTTGCCAGCTATTAGAACTAGCATGAAGGCACTTCACATAATTTTATATGTTGGGAAGCTAATAAATGTTATGGCAGCACCATGTAGAAGTGGTTTGTAGCATTTTCTGTACTATATTTGTTCAGATTGTATTTATTAAATCACACACACAAACTTGCTCCCAAAGTAGCTCAGGGCTACAAAGAACAAATCAGTGAAACAGCACTTTAAAACACACACACATTTTAAAACAATCAAATATCCTCACATCTATTAATTTCTAGGTTGCCAGGAGCATTGTATTTCAGCCATCAAATGTCTGGATGAACAGAAATATTTTAAAGTCTGCTGAATATTAATCATGAGAGTGACAGATCCACCTCACCAGAGAGAGCATGTAATCAATAAGGTCCTGTTGTGAGTCAGGACCAACCAAGCAACACCCAATGGGGCCACCACCAAGGCATTCCCTGCCAATCAAAAGATCTGAGGTGGTTGATATATTAGTTTAGGTACTTATGTCCAAAACCATTATATAACTGTATACTAGTCCTACCACCTTAAATAGGGCCCAGTAGCTCACTAGCAGCCAGTGCAGCACTTTCAGGACCAGTGATGCACAGTCCTGCTCTATTCACCAACCTAGCAGCATTAATTTACCACAGGCTGCAGCTTCCAGACCATCTTCAAGGGCAGCCTCACACAGAGTACACTGCAGTAGTCCAGAAAGGCTGCACAAGGGGATTACAAGATGTCAAACATTTTCCATGAAAGAGCTTACAAACACAGTTCAAGAACTAGGTCTTACAGTATTCTTAGATGCAGTGGGGCAAGAGGATGTCCTATATTTTTGCATTCATATTATTATTTTCTATGCTGCACTTTATATTATATGTTCAACTGGCCTTTTTTATGGACATTGTTATGCTTTGTATATGGAATCCAGAGAACTGTAGTTTACTAATTACAGAGATACAACTACCAGCACCCTTAATATGCTACAGTTCCCAGGATTCTCTGGAGGGACATTTGCTTTAAACAGCCTGAGGAAGCCACCCCTGGACCAATCGTAAGTAAGATGGCAGGCAGGTGAGGGCTGGCTGACAGCCCTCTAAGGTCAGTGGAGCAGTTCCCTGTTTGCCCTAATAGACCAGCTTCTACTGCTTGCAGGCATATCTTGAGTGACTCACAAACTATTATGATTCTACCACTAGATGACTGGAATAACATGCAGACCTGAATAATGTCCCTGGAACGCTATGTGCAGTTTTGCCACCACAGCAACCTGAAATAAATGTGATTTATGGGATTATCCCATTTGTAGAATTGCTTCATGTGCTTAGGCAAAACAAATCTGCATTTTGGGGCTGGCCCTTCTGAGGTAGAACACAATTGCCCATCCAGCCAAAATTAAGCACTTTAATTCCCATGATTTCAGTCGGAAGCTAATTCATGTGCTTACACCATTCCCATTGTTATCAACAGGTTTAAATATGCTTAATCTGCCTGAATCATGCCCCATGTGTTTTTGGCAGGAGTAAAGAAATTATAAATAAATAAAACTCATTTATTTTCATAATAAAAGTACTGAGATAATTAAATAATTCCAGGAGTAATGAAACCTGCTTGATCTGCACTAATCGTGTTGGGCACAACATGCTCTAATCTACACCACAAGCAAAGATTGTAGATACTGTTTCATGTTAATACCTAAATTAATCCTCCTTATTGAAGGATAAGATTCCTAGGGAATTTGCTTAATTCATTACTTTAAATTATTCTGGCTTCTCTAGGGGATAGCAATAAATGTGGTTGGTAGACTCCCATCCTTTCATTCCAGTGGGAAGCCATTAAACATTAAATAGTATGATGTTACCCCCAATTGAAATTATTTTAGTTTTGGAAATAAAATTACAAAAACAAACTCATCATTAAAAGGTTGGGCAAAAAGAATAGTCACTGCTGCAGGAGAAAGAGTATCTTCAAATGGACAGATAAAAGCCAGTTTTAAGAACAGATCAGGACAAACATTTTCTTCTTATCTTGTAACTGAAACAATGAGATTTCACGATCTTGGTGGTGCTTTCCTTTCAAGAAGTGCATATAAATCGGTGAGATTAAACAGTTTGAACTACGTACATTGGAATATATGTACTTGGGACTCAATCAGGTCCCCATGTGAACAGACAGCAGTGCTAAGGAGACAGCGATAGTATGTCTGATGCAGAGAAGGCAAAAAAAACAACAACCAGAAAACCCACACCAAAGCCCTGTAGGGAAAGGACTTGTCCTGCATGAAATGAATTAGAAGTTTCTGCATCTGGAAATACATGGCAATGAATCATAAAAGTAGGGACATCTCAAACACATCATCTAAATGCCCAAGGAACCATGCATCCCTCCTGTTGCATCTTTCCTGTCCACACTTATAAAGAAATTAAGCTGCTGTTTCGTTTTTTCTATCCTTAATGCAGTGGCAGCTGTTGTGGTGTGGAACCATCAGCTGCAAGGGGCAGGCAGGGGCACAGCAGTACAAGGGCAGTGTGGGTACGTCAGTGAGAGCACTGCATTGGCTCTGCCAGTGGGTCCACACAGCCCTGACCTTGCTGCTATCCTACCTCACTCTGTCCAGACAAACTACAACACCACCAGTGTCAGAAGGGTAGTTGCACCACCACACCTTAATAGATTTTTCTATGGTAAAAGAATACAGTGGTACCTCAGGTTACAAACGCTTCGAGTTACAAACTCCCCTAACCTGGAAGTAGTACCTCCGGTTCCAAACTTTGCCCCAGGATGATAACGGAAATTGTATGCCACCGGCGCAGCAGCAGCAGGAGGCCCCATTAGCAAAAGCGCACCTCAAGTTAAGAACGGTTTCGGGTTAAGAACGGACCTACGGAACGAATTAAGTTCGTAACCCGAGGTATCACTGTAGACAGATGAAACACTGGGGAAATGGGAAGCTTCCTTATACTGAGTCAGATCATTGGTCCATCTAGTTCAGTATTGTCAACACAGACTGGCAGGGGCTCTCCAGGGTTTCATCCAAGAGTCTTTCCCAAGCCTACATGGAGATGCCTGGAATTGAATATGGAACCTTCTGCATGCCAAGGATGTGTTCTATACCACCTATTTATTTATTTATACGGACTATGGTCCAAACAGGAAGGGAGAAGGAGTAGCATTATATTGAAAGTACATGTAGAGAACCATGACCTGGAGCATGGAAGGCAGATTGAGAGTATAAGGGTAAAAATTGTAGGCGAGGGAAACAACAGTGACCTTACTGCTATAGATCTCCAAGCCAGACTGAAGCCTTGGATGATACCTTCCAAGAGTAGATTGCCAAACATTCAAAAAAGAGAGATACAGTGGTCATGGGAGACTTCAACTACCCCAATAGCTGTTGGAATTTGCACTCTACGAAGAATGCAATGTCCAACAAATTCCTCCGTTGCCTCACTGACAATTTCATCTCCCAAAAGGTGGAAGAAGCAACAAGAGGGTTATCTGCCTTGCACCTAGTCCTCACCAACAGGGAAGAACTGATCGAAAAGTGGAATCATAGAATCACAGAATTGTAGAGATGGAAGGGGCCAGGAAGGTCATCTAGTTCAACCCAATGCAATGCAGGGATCTTTTGCTCCTGCTCTACTGACTTATCTCAAGAAGTGCTGGGATTCTTGGGAGGAAGTGATGATGTCCTCTTGGTTTCATTATACAGAGGCAAGGGAAAGCTGAGTGTAGTCGGACATGCAATCTGAACTTTAAGAAGGCTGATTTAAAAAAGCTTGAGGAACTACTGGGTAAGATCCCATAGTCAAACAAATTCAAAGAGAAGGGAGTCCAATATGGATTGGAGTTTCTCAAAGGTGAAATATCGAAGGCACAAAGGCAGACAATTCAAACAAGAAAGAAAAAGTGGGAGGCATCTAAAGAAACCAGTGTGACTGCATAAGGAGCTTACAGATGAACTAAGATTTAAGGACATGTATAAGAAACGGAAAAGGGAAATCATGAAGGAAGAGTATACATTAGTAGCCAACAGTTGCAGAAGGAAGGTCAGACAGGCCAAAGCTCAGAATGAGCTCAGGCTTGCAAGAGAGGTTAAAAATAATTTTTAAAGGTTTCTTTGGCTATGTTCAAAGCAAAAGGAAGAACAAGCAAGTAGTAGATGCTCTGCATGGAGAAGATGGAGCAATGCTACTGGAGGACAGTGAGAAGGTGGAACTACTCAACACCTACTTTGTCTCTGTTTTCACCCAAAAGGAAAGCAGTCCCCAACCTGGTGATAACAGAATAAACAATACAAGGAGGGAACTATAGCCAAAGATAGGAAGAGAGGTGGCAAGGGAACACCCAGCTACTTTAAATGAATTCAAATCTCCAGGGCCCGATGAGCAGCACCCAAGGGTGCTAAAGGAACTTGTGGGTGTAATCTCAGAGCCTCTGTCTATAATCTTTGAAAATTCTTTGAGAACAGGTGTGGTCCCTGCAGACTGGAGGCAGGCATATGCTGTCCCCATCATCAAGAGAGTGAAATTTGTCACACTGTACAGTGGTACCTTGGAAGTCGAATGGAATCCGTTCTGGAAGTCCATTCAACTTCCAAAACGTTCAGAAACCAAGGCGCAGCTTCTGATTGGCTGCAGGAAGCTCTTGCAGCTAATTGGAAGCCGCAGAAGCTGCATCGGGTGTTCGAGTTCCAAAGAACGTTCACAAACCAGAACACTCACTTCCAGGTTTGTGGCATCCAGGAGTCAAAACGTTCGACTCCAAGGTAGGACTTGTATAGCAGTGCTCTCAAAAGAGGTAAAACCACTTCCAAACTTATGGACTGAGAATGAGGTGACTGCCTTAAGCAGCAGGTGGTGGGAGGAAAACAATGAAAGCCGCTAGCTGTTCCTCCATAGCTCTCCAGGCATTCCAGAACTGTGTATGCCACACAGCCTATCCTAGGCCTACCTTAGGTGCAGTGACAATGTTATGCCATTTAGTGCTGAAGCAAGATTAAGCTGCTACTCTGATTGGCTTCTGTATGTGGAATGGGAAGAGGCACAATCTTGTACTGCAGCACAGGCATCAAAATGTCTTGAGCCAGCTCTGCAAGGTAGAACCTTTCGATAGGCAAGAATGCTATGAATGCTTAGGGGGCCAAGGACTGAAGACCTTTCTAATATATGTAGAGGAAATGGAAGCAAATTACGGAAGACTACATAGGGAAATAGTAAACATTATATAATCTTGTTAAAGTATAATGCATCTTTGTTTCTGATGAAAGCTACTAAATATTTTATTGCTGTTTATTTTATGAAAATAATAGAAACTATATACTATATTTTTTTAAAAAAGAAATTAAATTCAGACAGACAAGTCATTTTGCCTGTTAATAAGGTATAGATCATGTTATGCAATGATTAATTACAATATATCATCACTAATAGATCCCTAAAATTATATGCTATGCACATAAAACAAGGGTGTGTTGTGTTGTGGGAACATTAAGGTATTTTAACCTCAGTATTAACAGTATTCATTTCTATTCACATATGAGATCAGAATTCTCTGCAGTTCTTGTTTCATGATTGATCTTTGCAGCATGCATAGATTTCAAGCTGCTGAAATTTATTATTGGCTCTAATTAGAACCAGCCTTTTATAATTGCTCAGTGGGGCTGTTTGCTTATTCATATAAAAAAACCACCATTCTCCACAAACAAGCTTAGAGCAACCTCAGTGATTGGAGATGTTTCTGTTAGAAACACTGATTTTCAGAGTACTTTTAAGAAATCATATTCTAAATTGTATTCCGTGGATTTTCCTCCCAATTTGATTGTGATCTAACCAACAGAGGAGAGACAACCATGAACATTTCCTACAATCAGCACATTATTCTGGTCCGGAAATCCCTCTGCTTATTCTGTCCTAGCCATGTTGTATCATAGTCCTCAGCCACCCCCAGGGTAATTTCAAGATTTTTCCCAGAGATAACAGTTTGAGATTCATTGTTACTACTTCCTGGCCATATGACTCTTATAGGAATCAGATTCGCCATAGTCGGAGAACTGTATTTCATTTCCAGCATAATCTAATTAAACCAGCAAGTGTGTTGACCAATAAAAATAGTGAAAACATATGGCTCTTAGCTTAGAATGACTTTACATTGAACTTATTTGGTTCAACACATCTGTGGGAGACTCTTATCTCACTGTAAAAGAAAGATGTTTATATAGCAGTCATCTTAAATGCATTAACGTCCCCCCTTTTTTGTTTAATATAGTTGTCAGTTTGTTACAGCCACTCTTATATACAGTCTGCTATATTCTTGTATTCTCACTTCAGTGGAAATATTCCAGAATACTGCCAGCCTCATAGGCTGATCCCATGCTCTGTTGTGGTGTCAGCTTAGCAGAGCAACAGACACACAAAAATGTAGTGCTGGTACAAAGGCATGAAAAAATAGAGTTGTCACTTCATTCATTTTTCTCTTGAATGTGAGTGGATAATCTTGTTTTTAAGTGATTATTACTTTTAGTATTTTGATATTGGCTTAATGAATATCTTGGGTTGTATCCAATGTTAGTCATCCTCAGAGTTAACCATTAAAATTCACAGACATAATTAATGTAAAATCTTTAATTTCAGTGGGGCTACTCATAGTAAAAACTTGTTTTGATTCATTCATTCTTAAATCAACAATCAATTCATTATGGTCACAAGCCAGAAATATGGACATATGCATTTGTTATGAATTATGTCTCAGGTTTTTTTTTAAAATTTGCTTTAAAATCTCAGGTTTTCTCTAATTTGCTTTGGGACTTCCTGCAACTGTGGGAAGCAATGGGTAAATTTAACTAATTTAATGGTGCAATCCTAGTCCCACTAACCTGGAAATAAACTTCAATTAATTCAATAAGACTTTCCTCCCAGTATGTTTCTGAGCACAATTCAAAGTGTTGGTGCTGACCTTTAAAGCCCTAAACGGCCTCAGTCCTGTATAATTGAAGGAGCATCTCCACCCCCATTGTTCAGCCCGGACACTGAGATCCAGCGCCGAGGGCCTTCTGGCGGTTCCCTCATTGTGAGAAGTAAGGTTACAGGGAACCAGGCAGATGGCCTTCTCGGTAGTGGCGCCTGCCCTGTGGAACGCCCTCCCAGCAGATGTCAAGGCAATAAACAACTATTTTACTTTTAAAAGACAACTGAAGGCAGTCCTCTTTAGGGAAGTTTTTAATGTCTGATGCTGTATTGTTTTTAATATTCAGTTAGAAGCCGCCCAGAGTGGCTGGGGAAACCCAGCCAGATGGGCGGGGTATAAATAATAAATAATTATTATTATTATTTCCCCTGAGTAGACATATTTAGGCCTGCACTATACCTTCTCCTACAACTCCCCTTTAGTGATAGTTTACTGTTGTCTTCCACCTTTTTGATTTACAAAAGTGAGGAACTAGCAAAACTGACACAACAGGCAGTGGAGGGAGGGAGGGAAGACATGGGAGGGGGAGAAAGGGATGGAAGGAACCATATTTCAGGTTCCACATATCAAGTTGTAAAATGTGACATCAACTGACCTGCCAGTGCATCAAATACCAACATCCCTGTAGGCAATGTGTGTTCTATGCCTGTTGTGGATGGAATAATGCATTATAATTCATTTGGTCCTGGGGCTATTCTGCAATATTCAGAAATGTGTATTTGATGGGGCTATACTTGATCAAGAACATATTTCAAGATTGCCTGCCCTCCTCAAAATGCTGCCTGAGCCAGAACAAAAGCCACCCATCTACCCCAAAGTGAATGTACATAATACCCAAAACAGGTCAAGTTATTTTGGTGCTGAAGGCAGAAAAGTTCAGAAGCACCTCTCCCTGGAAGTAAAGAAAAAAAAAACAACCCCACACACAATAGTAAAATTAGATAGATAACTTTTTTTTGCAATTTCATTATACCCCAAATCAGCTGCTTGCCTCACTCATGCTTAATTGCAAGGCTAGCTCTGGCAGCTTGGTAGTGATGGGGGAGAAAACTAAGATTAGCAAAACCATGTTGTTTCCATATTACAGTCGAACAGAATCTGTTCCGGAAGTCGGTTCAACTTCCAAAACATTTGGAAACCAAAGCGTGGCTTCTGATTAGCTGCGGGAAGCTCTTACCCATGCTCCCAATGCAACCATGCAGTATTAAAAAAATTATGCCAATGCCAAAGTAGTGGAAGGAATGCAACTCCCCACAAACCCTACAGGTGGCATTTTAGTGGGTGCCAAGTGGCAGTGCCACTCTTCAATGTGAGCCAATCTCAACTCCCTGTCACAGTACCCTCCTGCCACTTTAATTTCCTCCAAATGCAATTCCTCAACCAGGGTTGCTCAACACATAAACATAGATCTAGTTTCCAGTATAAACCTCTTTTTGAATCTCATTCATTGGAAATTATTTTCCCCTGAATTTAAAATGCTAACCTTTCCCCTGACACACATACTTCTCATACCTGCCAAGTGCCCCATTTTAAGTGGGGTGGCCCCTCTTTCTCTGAAGGCAGCGCAGGCTCTGCCTTTGTATCGGGTTGCCCCGATCTCACGTGGCCTGAGGATGGCGACTGTGGAAGCAGCTCCTGGGGCGATAGCAGAATTCCCTTCCCCACCAACATGGCACCCTTCCAGGACTACAGCTCCCATCACCCTCAGAAGAGGGAAGCTAAGGTAAGGTGGGTGGTGGGCAGAGGCAGTGGCAAGCGAGCAGCGGTGGACGGGCGATGGCGGCAAGTGAGTGAGTGGGCACTCAAACAGGGTGGCAGGATGATGCTGGGGGGTGTCATACTTTGCCCTACCAAAATATTGGAGGGTATGAGTTCTGTTTACAGACCACGGTTTTCAAAACACAGAGGAGAAAATGGATGCATTTAAAGGATCATTATTTCACATAAAAGGCAGCTGCGCTGCTGGCTCGATATACTAATGAATGGACAAGCAGCCTGCCACCTCCTCCCAGAACATTTCCTGTCAGTTTTAACAGCTTCATGATGACAGACAGATATTTAGCATGGGGAGTTTCCCCCATCGGTGCACCTCCATGCTGGGAAGAGTTGTGCCACTTGACTTGCTGCCCATCATGTAGCTGTTTGACGGCACTGAAATCCTGCCAGAACGAGTTGGCAACCCTCCTGATATATGGCAGGGGAGAAACAGGGAAAGAAATATACGTATTGGGTGGGAGCTTTGAGAAGGCAACTTATTAAACACGCAAAATCCCTATTAAAGTACCACTGTCTGCACGCAGAGCATACATTCTTGCCAGTTAAAAATAGTTAACAGGCATAGAGTGAGCACACGCAGAGCAAGGAGATATGCCCAACTGAGTAGATCAGTTTATATATTTTAATCCTTCTTAAAACAGGTTTATCTTCCAAAAGAGTCACTCATGCCTTCTTCTTTCCCATGATTTAGCAACCAGAGCCTACAGACCCACTGTGCTTAGAAGGGGGCTCTCATTTTTATTTCTAACATTTTTATTTCTAACAAGTCTTCCAGCAGATTTGGAACATTATTCAAGTATAATTTGTATTTGAACTTTACCGTCTTTGATAATGAACACATCTGGGATGAAATTTCAAATCTTGAGTAGCAGTGAAGAGAGCCTTCAAGATCTTTAAGCACAGAGAAAGGCAGATTTGTTGCCTGTAGCATCTGAGAAAAAGTCTATTGATCACTAGCACTTGATATACCCTGACCTAGACTTCCACGCACATGCCAGTGAATAGCTGGCGTTCGTGCATGTCCAAGACATCCCATCTTTTTGAAATGGGAAAGTTCAGCATGAGAGGGGTCTTTAAACTGCAAGTCCAATTAAAACAAATGTTGAACACCTTGTGTGTGAGGGAACAACAAACACACATAGTAAATTACTGGACCCATGGGCAAGATCCCATCCCACAGTGAGTCTACATCTTTACTGTCATTATCACCAGCTGCTACAGTTCCTCTTCCACCTTCTAG
Organism: Podarcis cretensis; assembly: GCF_951804945.1. Classification (NCBI taxonomy): domain Eukaryota; kingdom Metazoa; phylum Chordata; class Lepidosauria; order Squamata; family Lacertidae; genus Podarcis; species Podarcis cretensis. The sequence goes on from NC_137181.1 coordinate 27,432,926, forward strand.
CTTGCTAGCCAGGTGATGAACCAGCAGCCTTGGCACCTACTGCTCCTGCTTCTCAATGCCACCGTTGTCTGGGCAAGAATGAGAAACAGGTGAATAAAGAGCCATTGCAGTGGTGAACAAAAAGGAGCAGGGTTATTGCTGTTTTAATCAGTGGGCCCTCTGTTGGAATATGTTTGAATATATGAAATTATAAGTTGGGGACACACAAGAAATGAGGGAGGAGGTAAACAACTGGGAAATGCCTCCTATAGCATAACAGCTGAAATTGCTAATCTCCAGGTCTAGGAGGGCAGTGTTTTGCTCACTGAAGCTCAGCAGCTTCGCATTGGAGCACATTTGCCTTATAGCTATGACTGTTGTGGTTCAGGGTTAAATGAGCAGGAAGCTGCTCACCTAGCTCTGAACTGAGCTGCTCAAAGTGGGGAGAATAGTATTTTTTACCTCCTTCTACGCTAGTATGGGATAGATGGGCTGATAAATAGGTCAATGGTATACAGCTCATGGTATACATTCCCTAACTCGTTTTTTACCCTATTCTATATACAAGATGCTAGTTCTCACTTCTTTGCAACTGAGCAAGTCCTTGGAAGGATAATTTCCTGTCCAGACTCCAGGATACTACAATCTGCTAGGGACTTTAAGCAGGTTGATTTATACACACACATAGGTCCCCACCCTCAGATGACCATCTGTGGCTCCTGGAGGGCAATAATTATGCTCAGTCCTCACCAAACCATCCCCCTGACCTTTAAAATTTCTGAACAAATCTTTTTCTGCACACTTGGGGACTCTCCGAGTATACAGAAATCACTGCTTTGTCTATGGGTGGTCTTGTCTTGTCTATGGGTGGTCACATTTGGTATCAGAAGAAACAAGCTGGGGAGTTGCAAGGAATTGTTTGGGGGCAGAGAGGGAAATAACATATTGCAAGACTGCTGAGCTCCTGAGCTAGACGAGCAGCTTATCTAACCCTGAACCTTAGCAGCCTTCATGCTGTCACGCAGTTGCTCTGTCCTGACTGTTCAAGGCTAAGTGAGTAGGAAAAACATGTGTATCTGGGATTGAACCTAAATAACATAGTGTGGGCTGGGTGAGGTATGCTCACTCTGTTCTCCCTGCTGTGTATGGAAAATTTGGACAGAGAAAGCCCATATCCTCAGACCCAAGTTTCATTGCTTTTTACAGAGCACTACTAGGGTTCTAACTCTTTCACAGCTTAAAGAGTCCTTGGAGGAGTTGTTTATTAACATCAGTTGAAGCACTTTTTATATACAGTATTCCTAATTAATTCCTGCCTTTCTTCTAGCCTCAAAGTAGACAGAGCCCTTAAAAGCTTATAGTAGTCTGGATTTGTGCATAGGAGTTGGGTGGGGGTTAGGATCAAGATATGTGCACCTAGAAATTCCCTTGTTTAGGATACAATAATCTGTTAGGGGATTCAATATTTATTTATTATTAAAAAATAAAATTTATACACTGCTTGATGGTAAAAAACAACAACCTCACAGTGGTTTTCAGAAGATAAAACAGTAGAAGCAAGAAGAATTTACAATCTTACTTTAAAACATACAAAAAATTAAAATACTAACACAGATTAAAATCACTGTATTTTTCGCTCTATAGGACGCACCGGATGATAAGACGCACCTAGTTTGGGGGGGGGGGGAGGAGACAAGAAGAAAAAAATTCTGAGCCCCAGAAGCCAGAATAGCAAGAGGGATCTGGCTTCTGGGATAGCCTCTTGCTCTTCTGGCTTCGTGGACAGCCTGTGAAGCCTCCACAGGGCAGCAGGGTGAAGGCACCCCGCTGCCCTGCGGGGGCTTTGCGCAGCCATCCCCAAGCTAGAATAGTGAGACGGAGCACTGTGCAGCGCTCCGTCTCCCTGTTCTGGCTTTGGGCTTAGCCGCGCAGCCTGCATTCGCTCCATAGGACGCACACACATTTCCCCTTACTTTTTAGAAGGGAAAAAGTGCGTCCTATAGAGCGAAAAATACGGTACCTCATCTTTCTAAGCATCTGTCTAAACGGCTTGTCTAAATGGGAATGTTTTTAGCAGGTGCCAAAAAGAGTACAGTGAAGGTGCCTGCTTGATCTCAATAGGCAAGGAGTTCCAAAGTTAGGCACACAACAATCAAGCGCTTACAAATGAAGATCAAGTATTATGTGGCACCTATAGTAGTGCCAATTACACTGATTGAAGTGGTCGAGTGGGCACGTGTGGGCTTAGGCAATATTGTAGGTAAACTGGTCCCATATTGTTAAGGGTTTTATATACTAATAGTAACACCTTGAACCCGGCCCTGTAGCAAATCAGCAACTAGTGCAGATCTTTAGGCACAGGTGTTGCAATTTGACAAGGCCTCACTCCTGTCAGCAATCATGCTGCAGCATTCTACACTAGCTGCAGCTTCCGGATCAAGTGTGAGGGAAGCCCCGCATAGAGCCAATTTCTGCCACTCCTCAAGATGACGCCTTTAATGTTTAGTGCCTCCTGATTCAGACAATAAGACATGCCATTGGTGTTGTGTGTGTGTGTTTCCCCCTTTAGAAATATATATATTACACATACCATATTTTTGTGTGTATAAGACGAGGTTTCTCCCCTCCCCCAAATTTTTAAGTGTAAAACCATGGGCCGTCTTACACATGGAATGCAGCAATTAAATATAGAAAAAAATACCGTAACCATAGGGGCAGGGTGCACCACTGGGCCTCCGTAGCCTGTCTGCCACCTCCCACTCAGCCCGCCTTACAGCTGGTGGGGAGGCAGCGGGTGGTCCATTTATTGTGCACAGAGCAGGCCCTGCTCATCCTATACATGGGGGCATCCAATACATGGAAAAATATAGTACTTGGGCATTCTCCCAAATATGCAAAACACACTAATATGTGTATGTGGAGGGCCCTGTTTTGCTCTCTAGCTGATTGGTACAGGACCACAAAGTTAGATATTAAAAGGAATGTTGTTGACAATGATGATTCCCTTAGCATGTGTGCAGTCCTAGTATTCTGTATTGTTTACTTAGAAATATCTCACTGAGGAATCTTTTTCAGGTGTTCTCCGCCATATGATACAATACCTACTGAATTACATGGCAGCTTCTTCATATTTTGAGAGCTGTGTGTTGGGGTGTGTTTATTTTTCCCACAAAAAGCCTCCATACATTCCATATATTAAACATAACCCCCTCCCCTCATGAGAATAAAGTACAGACGTGAGCCAAATATGCCCTGCCATAACGGGACATGCATTGTTGGGAGGGTGCATGTCAGATGAAGATTCTGATATGTATGTTATAAAAGCCTATCATATTTCCACAAAACCATTTTCTATTTGCCACCCATTCCGTGCTTTGAACAGTGTAATAAACCATTTGTCTCCAAGCAGACGACTGCAAATTATCCAAACCCTTCCAATTTCGAGTAGTCAGTAGATGAACTGCAACCAGTAGAGATGTAATCTCTACTTTATGCATAAGGACCTTCTGTTGTTCACCCTTCAAAATGGTTAACAAGGTAAGTTGTGATGTACGGAGCGTTTTGTAATCAAGCTTCTACTTTGTAAGATTGCAGTCCAAAGTGTATTAACAAAAGTACATATTCTGCACAATCCCAATACACCCACAACCCCTCCAGCACAGTGTGGGTGCTCAAGAACTGACCTGATTACATTCTTAACATTTAAGAAATACTATAGGTTTTGAAGGAAAGAATACTGCAAATAAAAGACTCCAGCACAAAAATATGTAATACTCACCATTCTTTTTTCACCAGTGACCCAACTGGACAATCTTCAACAATCAATGCAATTAGTGGCATTTCATACTTATTTTATTTCAATTATGTTTGCTTTAATCATGTTTATTTTATAACTGAAAGAATAAGGAAACAATTCTTATCCCTATATAAGTATTATGGCTTGATTTTTGTAGCCATTGGCAAAGACATAATTGAAATCAGTGGGGCGGTGCTGGGGCTTAGTAGAACATAGTTCATGCTGTTATTCTGTATAAATCTGTCTTGAAACAAATTTCCTCTTCTGGCAGTTGAACTGTTTACTCTTCCCTCAGGAGGGAAAATGTCTTTCCTTGGCCTCTAGGTTGGATCTTTGCCAGGCTAATAGATGTGTTTAAATGGTGATAAAAAATTCCCTGTTTGGAGAATTTTAACTGAGGGAATCATATCCTGAGGGAGTTTTGACTGAGAAAATCATATTCTTCTGTATCAAGGTATACAGATCTTCAAAATGATTAGCACACTGCGATTTGATCCAAGAGGATGTGGTAATTCAACAACCCATTCAGCAGGGATTTGTGTTTGGAGCCAAAATGGAAATAAGTGGGCAATGCCATTTACTTCAAAGCATTAAAAACTGCATGGACTACTTATGGACAGAACTACATACTGAAATAATTTACCCATAGAACAACAATAATGAAGGCAGCAGCAGTGGGGCTTCTGCTTGTTCATCACATACCTCTCTTTTTATGCAGTAAAATAAAAATCCTAGAGTGGTTTCAGATACTGTATTACGGAGAAAAGTAGGGAAGACTCCAATGCAGCAACAAGATGAGAAAAACATCTAAGGTACAGTCAGTTTTCCGCAATGGGGCTTAGACTGTGGGGCTGCGTCATTCAGCAGGGCCTCCTCAGTGACATTACGTCAGCGGAGGAACTCCCTCCCCATGGAGATTTGGTTAGCCTCTACAATAATGTTCAGGAGACAAATTAAATTGCATTTATTTCAGCTGACCTTCAGCACATTTTCATTCCCCACATACATATGTCTTCCAGCTTCCTGGCTTGTAGCACCTACTTGTAAAAAGAAACATTCACTCTCATTTTGCTCCATATAACATACATGGACATGTTTCACTAAATGTAATATACTCATGTTTATGGAAAATATATTTTTAATAACCACCCTCAGTTTTTCCTTCCTATTTAGTTTGTAGTGCTGGGAATTAACCACGCAAGGAAGGCCATCCATGCAGTAAGGCGAAAGGTCCTGCTGATGAATAGCTGGGTGATTTGGCATCCAAGCATTACCATACCCCTCAACTGCCCAAATTAAATTGGAGCATCCTGTTTTGGGGGGCTGTGCTCTCACGCAAGAGCCTGGCACCCCAAAACATGCGAGATTGATCTTGTCCGAAAGCACAGTACCCCAAAACGTGCACTTTTGGGCTCCATGCTCTTGCACAGGAACACATCCTGGAAAACGCATGTCCTGGTTTTTGTCCTTGACATGTTGTAAGGTATGCATTACTTTTGACAAATAGACTTTGTTCAAAATCTGGCGGACAGACCCAGTGGAGGGCCTGAAGTCTTGGTTGCAGGTGTGAGGGGTTTGACAGCGAGCCCATTTGGGTTAGGTTGGCAGTTTGGCCATTGGGTAAACCAGGCATGGCCAAACTTTGCCCTCCAGATGTTTTGGGACTACAACTCCCATCATCCCAAGCTAACAAGACCAGTGGTCAGGGATGATGGGAATTGTAGTCCCAAAACATCTGGAGGGCCAAGTTTGGCCATGCCTGGGGTAAACCTTAGTCTTGGAAGGAGGTGAGGTTGTAGTCTCTGCCTCCAAATGACAGGGTATTCCACTAAAGACATCTGAGAGGAGCTGCTTCTGTCCATATGACCAGGTGGGAGCTTGGACCACAGCACTTGTCAAAGTAGCAATCCCTGCGGGGTCCCCCTAATTGATTTACCGTATTTTTTGCTCCATAACACTCACTTTTTTCCTCCTAGAAAGTAAGGGGAAATGTCTGCGCGTGTTATGGAGCGAATGCCTACGGATGGCGGGGGGGATCTGCTGCAGTCTTGTGCAGAGGATCCATGGTTCCCCTTCCTTCTCTCTTCTGTGGCTCGCTTTGAAACAGTAAAGCGGGAGAGGAGCCGCTTACATAGATGTAAGCGGCTCCTGTCCGGTTGGCTCCTTTAAAGCAAGCAGGCTCTCTGTCCCTTTCTCCTCCCCACTCAGCTCACTAAATAGCAGCGAAGTTTTTCTAAGCCGGGGAGGAGGGAGAGAAGCAGAGCCTGCTTGTTTTACAGGAGCAAAGCGGGAGAGGAGAGGAGCCTTCTCCCTTTATACCCCTCTTCTGCATTATTAGCAGCATCCTTCTCCACACACCCCATGCGTGCTCCTTGTCCCTTGAGTGCTTTCCTTCCCTCCCCACTTAAAACGTGGTTACAAAGCACGGATCCACATGGATCCTCAGGATTTTTGCACTGGGTCACCCCAAATTCACCATCAGATCACATAGCATGTCCATGGCTACAGCCTGCACCAAAAAACACACACGCACGCACTGTTTCATGGGGCCGCAATGGCGCAAAAACGTGGTTATAAAGCATGGATCCACATGGATCCTCAGGATTTTTGCATTGGGCTACCCCAAACTCGCCGTCAGATCACATGTCTGTGGCCACAGCATGAACCACAAAAATCATACACCCACTGTTTCATTTAGAATATTTTTTTACTTGTTTTCCTCCTCTAAAAACTATGTGCGTGTTATGGTCAGGTGCGTGTTATAGAGCGAAAAATACGGTAAGTCATAGGACTCCCTCACTGTAGGGTTGATCCAGATTGACTTCTGGCAGGCAGGTCAGAAGTCAATAGTTATGCCCAATACCTTTGCCAAACCTCTTACAGGTGTAACTAATAGAGTTTGGATCTTATTTGACCCAATAACCTGTGTTGTGTTTAGTTCTTCCTATCCAGTTGAGGGGCGGTGGGGGTGTGAGCCTTGGCTCCCATGTCTTTGCTTACATGAGAGACCCTTATCCACAACAAACTTTCTAGATTTCCAAATAACAAAAAGACTGGCAAAATCTGTTTGCCATCAGGATAAAAGGCTTCAAGGACTGGCTTATTTCTATTATACCCAGTTAACCATTTCCCCAAAAGCCTGTTTTCAAATACAGAAACCTTCCAACTTTAAGAAATATTGGTCTAGTTCTGCACTTATGGGTGAGGAAAGAGACTGAGGAAAATCTTGTTTGTTTTTTAAGAAAGAATTATCTACTTAATAATAAATTAAAAGCAATTCTTTAGAACAAATTCACCTAAAATAAAGAGGCAAAATAGTTTAAGCAAGATGTTCACAAAACTATGTGCAATTCCAATTCCTGAACAACAACAACAATAAAAATAATAGATGTGATAACCAGTGGTTGGTTGCAAGAGCTGTATCTGGGTCCAGATAAGGTCATAGAGGGTAGCTGAAATTTTGTCTGAGTGGACACAAAGCATTCAGCTACTGAAGGAAAAGAGGGCAAGCCAAGCCATATTTATAGCATTTCCCCTGCTGCTCACAGAGAAATAAGCTCCAAAGGGAAATGGTTTCCCACCTCTCTGGCTAGAAGGAGGGAAAAAGTGGTGATGTGTAAGGGGAATGCAGCAACACAAGGGAAAAAGGTGAGGACAAGATGATATTGGCACAGGGTGACTCTTTTGATGCACGGACATTAGCTATACTTATTGGTTCAATAAAAAGTCACAGTTGGGCAATTTATGTGGTTCTGCAGATCAGGGGAAACTTGCGTATCTTCTTACCCAACCATTCAAGATACTGGCATTTCTCTCTGTTAGCTGTAATATTCATCACAGCATATGACTATTCTGTGTACAATGTTCTTATTAAATAATACGTAATATTATATATCTATATATATGTATATCTATATCTATCTATCTATCTATCTATCTATCTATCATCTATCTATCTATAGCTATCATCTTTGATATATAATAAAGAAACACTCTTCAGGAAGATGTGTATAATACACCAAGCTGCAACTATATTGAACTGACATGTATAACTAGTGCCAGGATGAGGCACTGCCTGGGAATTCCACATATGCCCCCATGACAGAAGAAAGACAGGAGACAAGGGTGTTCAATTCAAAACAAAAAATAAGTTTGTCTCTTTTCATTCAAGATGTGGCAACCATTTTTATAACCTGGACTTTGCCTTCATCAACATCTTTTCCTTAAAACTGATTAGATACCCAGTCCTATGCACTGCATATGTGAATATGTCGATTTCAGTTTCTCTTCCATTTTAATTTTTTTCCAGTTCAGTTCTCCGCATTTTTACACCAGTGTGTTCATTTACAAGAAAAAGTCCTCATCAGCATTTTCCTTCTATGCACATTTTTATGTGCTATTTTTGCCTAGTTGTCACAAAGCAATTCCTGCTAATATAATTCATTTCTGTATTTTATTTTCACTAATATATGCATTTAGTTGAACACTTTCCCATAGTAAATGCATTTTTGTACACATTACATGGCCTTGCAAATTTCGGATCAGTGCTAATTTGAAGGATAACTATGTTTCAGTTCACATATTGTTCTGGGAAATACAAATCGTTAAGCTTGCCTTCAAATGCGAACTGTGTTATGTACTGAAGTTCTCACCCTGGGCCAGCAGGGGGATACTGTAGATAGTTATGCAAATGAAGGATCGAAAGTGACGTTCAGTGATTGGATAGTTTGTATACAAATGAAGGATCGAAAGTGACGTTCAGTGATTGGATAGTTTTAGAAAGTTGCAACAGTTACGCTGTTCTGGAGCTCTATATAAGCAGGCTGACTGAGCTCTTCAGTTCAGTTCTATTCTGGCCTCTGAATAAACAAGAGCTGTTGAAGAATCGCTGTGTCGTGTTGGGATTCAGAACTTACAGGGTTAAGTTGTTCTGAGTAGTGCCTCCCATTCTGACGTGTGGAAGGAGGGAGGAGCATTACTTTCTGTTGTTCTCTCTTTGTCTCTGAAAGAGGAGGCAGCCATGAATGCTAGCAGTCCAGGAGAATCTGAGAAATGCTGAGCTGTAAATATTTTGCTGCAATAAAGAACTGTTAATTTGGACTCACAGAGCTTGGTGTATTTGGATCTAAGCAAGCAGCAACGGTTTTTGTTCCGCTGTGTTTTTACTCTGCAAGGCGAAACCGGAGAGCAGAAGGTCTGCGCAGCTTGGCTAGGAAGTGTGCCGGACCGCAATAAACTGAGGCTAATTGGGGCCATAAAGTAATTAGCCAATTAAGATCTTATCACATGTCGTCTGATATGTTCGCCCACAAACTGAATCTTCCCCATTCTTCCTTTGGAGTTAATCTCATTGCAGTCTGTTGAGTTTACTTCTCACCCAACAGGCATGGAATTGGGCTGCAAATCCTCCACCCCACCTCAAGACAAATATATGGACTGAGCTCCATCTATGGCAGCCAGAAATGGAAGCTCCATTTTTTGATGTGACACAGACTTTGTATTCAGAAATGCGTTTGTTTGTTTGTTAATTAGGACTAACAGAGTTGAGATGTTAAGGAAGAAACCTCTCACAAACATATATTGGTTATACATTTAGTAATCTGTTTTCTGCTGGTAGCAATATACTGGAGCCAGCACTGACAAAAGTCAGAAAAGGCTTTTGGAAATCTAGAACTGGAAGTGTTTGGGTTTCTAATATATATCTATTCCAGTGTTCAATGAGAGAGAACATAACAAAGTAAAAATTTCAGCTGCACTCGGAAAGGAAAAACTATACTGAGGGAGGGATGAGTGACAGAAACAAGTTGGGGGAGGTGGCAGCTTAATAACGCCCCTGCTGTTTTATCAATATGGCTAAAATAGAGTGGAAGAATCATGTGGTGACAATTTAGAGAGAGAAAGTAAAGGATCCTAGTCACTTTGTTATTGTTGTTGCTGCTGCTCCTATGACTGCTGTAACAGCCAGAAGTAGACAAAGAATGCTTTTCCCACCACTATCTCCATACTAGGGGAAAAAACACTGCATCTACTAAATTTCAGCCATTTAAGCTGGTCTTTAAGACATGAGAGCGTTTAAGAAAGCTGCCTTATACTTAATCTGAGCACCTAGTTCAATATTGTCTTCAATGACTGGCAGCAGTTCTCCAGGGTTTCAAGCAGGAGTCTTTCCCAGCCCTGCCTGGAGATCCGAGGGATTGAACCTGAGACCTTCTGCATCCAAAGCAGATGTTCACTGTGGAGCTATGGCCTTTCTTCACTAACAAAGTCACCAGCAAGGCAGACAACCATAAATGGGTGTGTGAAAAAGGGGTGTGTGGAAGTACAGTGGTACCTCGGGTTAAGTACTTAATTCGTTCCGGAGGTCCATTCTTAACTGAAACTGTTCTTAACCTGAAGCACCACTTTAGCTAATGGGGCCTCCTGCTGCTGCTGCGCCGCCAGAGCCCATATCTGTTCTCATCCTGAAGCAAAGTTCTTAACCCGAGGTACTATTTCTGGGTTAGCGGAGTCTGTAACCTGAAGCATCTGTAACCTGAAGCGTATGAACCCGAGGTACCACTGTACATAGAAGGCTTACAGAATATGAGAAGGAAGTTTAAGCAACTGCAACCAAGTTTGGGTCCCCTTGTGCCTATTCTATGTCCAGTTTGACATGCTGAAATTTGTCACATTGTGTAGCAGTGCTCCTGAGAGAGGTAAAGCTGCTATCAAGCCAAAGAATTAATACCAGGAATGTATAGGGAGCTGCATCCCATTGCATGACAGCCGAGAAAATGCACCAGTGAGTTTCCTTTATTTCATCTGTGTAACATTCATCTACTTTAAGCAGACTTTAAGCAGGCGCCATTTATATGTAGCACAACCTCTGTTCTAATCCCTGTGTATTAGTAAAGTTAACTGCCGTTCACTCGGCACCGCTGTTTGCACAGCTGGAAATGTCGGATAGAATGAGTTCATCCTTTCTACAATGAGCTTAAACCTACAACCCAGCAGTGTCTGTCTTGTTTACACCTACCACCATGTTGCATTGTTCACAAAAGCGTGACTTGTTTTAATGATGTCGGTGTAACACCGCAGGTGCCTAAATGCCAATAAACCTTGGCTCACTGTTAAACCAAAAAGTCATCATTCAAAATGGATAATGTTAAGCCTTTGAGAAAGATATTGAGCACGGTACTCCTGCGCATAACAGTTAATGATGCATAACATTAAAATATCTGTATTTCCACATCTGAAAGGACCACAGATTCTGTTTGGTGAAAAGCATGTTTCTGTTGACATAATAAATAGGAACCCCAGAACTGAACATGCTGTTATTTTCTTGACAACAACAACAAAAAAGGAAAACTAAAAATATTATAGAGATTTAAAAATATCACTCAGTGATTTGTTGAAATCATTTTCAGCAGCATCTGACCCCAGTGTTGCTTGCTGATAAGTGAAATTCTGAGCATGACTGTATTTTAGGACACATTGCTAAATATGTACATTCCTTGCCTTGGGTAGTGCAAGAGGCAGTTCCATGAACAGCTCAGTTCTATGGATCAATGTTTAGTTTAGCACCACAATTAACTCTGGAGCTCAAATGCAAAATTATATTCCCGGTAAGAATGGCTGGGGCATGTAGGCCAGAAGGAGAGAACCTGTGTCTCTCCAGTTGTGGTTGGACTACAACTCCAATAATCCCTGGTCATGATGGCTGGGGCTGATGGTAGTTGGAGTCCAACAGCATCCAGCGGGGCAACAGTTCCTCACTTTGGCCTGAATCTAGGCTGTGTCCTGCTTGCCAGGGCACTCGTCTTCACTTGCTAAATTCATGCTGGTCTTCACCATAAGCAGATTTAGGGCGGCATGACTGCTTCCGCTGCACTGAGCACCAATCCTAGGGGGTGCCACAGGGAGCCAAAACTATGATGTAGTAAATTGGGAAGAATGGAAGTGAGGGTGGGGACACAAAATGTATCCTCACACAGGGTGCTACAGAATTTGAAAGAACAAAGTCCGCCCCAGTGCCCACAAATGTAATTCATAGCAAGCTCCCTTATATCAGGTCAGAATATTTTTCCATTTAGATCAGTACTGTACTACCTAATCTGAACTGCAATGGCTCTCCAGGCAATGGATTTTCATATCACCTGCTACATTGTTCTTTTAAATGGAGAGGCCCAAAACTAAACCAGGAAATATCTACATGGAAAACATCTGTTTTACTGATCTGTAGTCCTTACCCAGTTCATATGATCTAGAATGCCCATGGTATGTATCAAAGGATGGCAGACAGCTTGCTATTTCTTAATTCCTACCTACCTATTACACCGCTGTTCCTTGACTCGGTGGTCACATTTCTCAATCTTTTTAAAAAATCCAAAGGCAGCGTGTTAAATTGCGACTGGAAGACAACAGGAAGCAAGTCACAGCAAATGCTGGAGGGAAACGGTAATACATTCTTGGGAAATGCACCAATCACAAGCCAGAGCAACTGAAGTTTCTACTAGCTATCTAGGGCAGCCCCACACTGTGCACTTTACAGTAGTCTAGCTTCAAGGTAACTGTGTGTGGATAGAATGTCTGTGCTGCCCATGTAATGGACCTTTTAAAACCCTCATAGGTCAGGAAATGTTTCTACTGTAATGGTTGTTGCAAAATTAAAATACCATTAGCCTATACAGCATATATATATATATATATATATATATATATATATATATATAGTCCTGTTCTCTGTATTGCAGATGATTTCAGAATAGAATTATAGAGACTAGGGAAAGGCTTTTGCTTCTTATAACTCAGAGACTTGCATCCCAAGCCCCTTTTGTGACAATTTCCATACATTCATGTATCATTTTATGGGGGGGAAACAATTGTGTCCTGAGTGTAATTCTGATATGTAAAATTCCTTTATTCTGCACTATAACTGCACAGGGAGTGTGTCATATGGTTTTTCAGCATGCCTGCAATTAAATGTAAAGTGTTCGCAATATTTTAATGCTTCATAGTTGTGGAAGAGGCATAAGAAAATGGTCTGTGGGGATCCTACATTCACATTTGAAATATTTTTTTTTACTTTCAGGCCTGGTCAGGCTTTATGACTGGTGCATTTTGGAGAATGCAGCGTTCAAGCACTACGCTTTATAATGATTTCTCCTTATGCTATTTATCTCACTTTTCCAGTTGCGGCACATTTATCCTCACACAGGCAGGAGCATGACAGGAGAGGAACGAAGACGTCAAAAGCGATTCTGCCAAACCAGGGAATAAGGATTCTCTCCTCTCTCTCTCCTTCCCCCCTCACTTGAATGACATTTTTAAGAAAAAGCATAGAAATATTAGCATTCCAATGCAAATTAGACTGTTCATAGCTTTCTGTGCTAAACTGGATCAGTTTTTTCTGTTGGGGAAAACTATTCATGAAGAAACTCAGGGAAAGAATGCTCACCACTGGTTTCCTCCTTTGCAACACTACATTCCTTTAAAGTACCCAAATAATATTTTAGCCAGTTTCCTGTTTTACAGTGCAACCACAACCATGTCTACTCATAAATAAGTCCTATCGCATTACCTTTTACCACTTACTGTTTTTTTATGCAAACCACAACACAGTAGGTTTTCTCATAACAACTAATTTTTGCTGGCTTGTTGCATCTTTAAGGTGTACACCTAAAGTGGACGTGTAAAAGAATTAGGGGGCAATCCTAACACTACTTAGCTGGGAGCAGTGCTAGCACTCACCATGAACACCTTCCTTGTTCTCTTAGAATGGCAATGGCGCTGGTGTTCAAATAGAGCATCAGAAATATAAACTAAGAGCATTTGTGGATGACTTAGTTACCATCGAGGGACGCAGGTGGCGCTGTGGGTTAAAGCCTCAGCGCCTAGGGCTTGCCGATCGAAAGGTCGGCGGTTCGAATCCCTGCGGCGGGGTGCGCTCCCGCTGCTCGGTCCCAGCGCCTGCCAACCTAGCAGTTCAAAAGCACCTCCGGGTGCAAGTAGATAAATAGGGACCGCTTACCAGCGGGAAGGTAAACGGCGTTTCCGTGTGCGGCTCTGGCTTGCCAGAGCAGCGATGTCACGCTGGCCACGTGACCCGGAAGTGTCTCCGGACAGCGCTGGCCCCTGGCCTCTTAAGTGAGATGGGCGCACAACCCCAGAGTCTGTCAAGACTGGCCCGTACGGGCAGGGGTACCTTTACCTTTTACCTTTTTAGTTACCATCAGCCCCAGCAAACACAGCCAATTGCAAGGGATGATGAGAGTTGTAGTTCAGCAACATCTGGAGGGCCAGCGGTTCCCCATGCTTGTGCTAGGGCAATGAAATTGAAAGAATTGTTTGTTTCTGTATTTTTGCTAAAGGTTTCAACAACAATAATAGTCCCCTGAAAAACATGTGCTATATTAATATTAGTCATAAGTATCTGTCATACTGGGACTCTACTGTAAAATGTCAATATTAGTTGCTTAAATGATGCATATTACAAGTATCATCTCTTAAAACAGTAATTGTCCTCAGCTAAGCACCATTAAAGAGGGACGTGGGTGGTGCTGTGGGTTAAACCACAGTGCCTAGGACTTGCCAATCAGAAGGTTGGCGGTTCGAATCCCCGCGACGGGGTGAGCTCCTGTTGCTCGGTCCCTGCTCCTGCCAACTTAGCAGTTCGAAAGCACATCAAAGGGCAAGTAGATAAATAGGTACCGCTCCGGCAGGAAGGTAAACAGCGTTTCCGTGTGCTGCTCTGGTTTGCCAGAAGCGGCTTAGTCATGGTGGCCACATGTATGCCGGCTCCCTCGGCCAATAAAGTGAGATGAGCGCCGCAACCCCAGAGTCGGTAACGACTAGACCTAATGGTCAGGGGTTCCTTTACCTTTACTTAAGCACTGTTAACACTTGTCTTGTTTTGCAATTTTTATTTGTTTAAATTTTTTGTAACTTGGTTTGTTAAACTGGCTCCTTGGAATATTGTGCTTATTACTGCATAAATTCAAGTGTATCACTTCAGGTTAGTTTCAGGCATGGTATCTTTCTTTGGTGGTTTCCCTGCCTGTTATGGTGGGTTTATAAACGTTCACTCCAGGAATACTCTTGACAATGACAATACGTCTTCCCAGATGTAGATTTTGTACCGCTTTGATATAAACCTGCTGAGAATCCTTTAAGACTATGTCTTTTGTCAGAACCACTAACTATGTAAGAGTCCCTGCTTTCTCCATAAAAAAAAAGAAAGATACAATGGGATT
Source organism: Podarcis cretensis (assembly GCF_951804945.1). Taxonomy (NCBI): domain Eukaryota; kingdom Metazoa; phylum Chordata; class Lepidosauria; order Squamata; family Lacertidae; genus Podarcis; species Podarcis cretensis. The sequence continues at coordinate 27,447,932 of NC_137181.1, forward strand.
TTTCACAACTTTCTCCCTATGGAAGGTTTTGTTCTTTAAATATTCAGACAGATTTTTGCTTCCTAACCTATTCTCCAGAGGTGTAGATATTTGCCATTTACTTCAGAATGAGTACAAGCAAGACCTTTCGACATGCATAGTTGTTCCAGGACTAGAGCTTATGACAAAATGTATTTTTAGAAAATCTAAATGTTATCTTAGTAAAGAGAGAGAGAGAAACAGGTTATTAAAAACATGAAGCAAGCTTTTGGTCCCTGTCCTATTGCAGTGACTTCTGCAGTCTTAATGTGATATATTATATTATGTATCTATTGTATTAGGATGGTCCATAGCTGGAGATGCCAGGGATTGAACCTGGTGCTTAACAACTTGGGTCCAGGATACTTCAAGGACTGCCTAATCTTGTATATCCCTGCCTGATCACTGAGGTCTTTGGGGGAGCCACTGTTAGTGCCCCCCCCCATGGTTCAGATACAAAGCTAATATCCAACAGTTGTTGTGTGTTCAGTTTGCGGGTCCAATTTTGTGGCACTACCTTCCAGTTGAGATCAGACAGGCTGTTGAGCTTTTGGTACATGTTAAGTTGTGGGTGAACATATCAGACGACACAGCGATTCTTCAAACAGTTCTTGTTTATTCACAGGCCAGAACAGAACTGAACTGAAGGGTTCAGTCAGCCTGCTTATATAGAGCTCCAGTACAACGTAACTGTAACAATTTTCTAAAACTATCCAATCACTGAACGTGGGGCTCACCCACAAAGCAGACTCTGCCCCTACCTTCCTTACTCTGTGGTAGATGGGGACTGCATTCTGATGGACCTATGTAGGGCCATTGGTTCAAGGCAGCTTGCTGAGTTTATTTAGCAAATGGTCCCAGTGTGGCTTGAACTGTTTTGCACGTAGGCTCTCATACAAAATTAATAGAATTGATTAGCTACAGTATCTGACGGCTCAGGTTCACGCTAAGCAGGAGAAATGTATAATATTCTAAAAGTCAAAATCCTGAAATGTCACTTCACCACTCTGAGACCAAATAATCTATTCACCGCATTAAGTAGATTGTACAGTGAGCAGCATGATAAGCCGACTTCGTTGTTAGCACAGTAATGAAAGCAACAGACCATGACAAGGTTAATCCCTACCATTAGGAGTTACTCTAACACACCTTGTTGATGGTAATAAAGCCTCTGCACTGTAGTTTATTAAGTCTTTTATAAAATAAATGCTTAGCTCTCACCCAAATGTTGCTGCTCAGTCTCTTTGCAACAGGAGGCCTTCAGGGAGTCTCGGGATCATCCAGCCCAGTCCTAAGTACTGGAAATTAAAACACAACAGTGATTTGTGCTGTTCAAAACATGGACTTTCTTCATTCCTGGGAAGTATGGTAGGGCTACTTCCACATAAGGGCCCTTAACCACTGCTGAGGCATTGCTTCCCTATAATCGGAAGGAGAATGGAAATGTCCCAATTTAATATAGCTGTATATTATGCCGTAACATGAGAGACTTATTGGCAAAGAACCTTCTATAATATTTATTCAGAAATAAGGCCTGTTCAGCAAAGGTTAGCCAAACCAAGATGGTTCTATATTACTTCCAGTGGCCACTGTGAGAATAGGATACTAGACTAGATGGGCCTCGGATCTGAAGCAACAGGGCTCTTATTATGCTATTTTTAAATTTGAAGCTGCCGTTAATTTGAAGCAGCTACAGGAGAGCTATGAGATTCAGGTGAGGGTCGGATGCCTTGTCAATCCCAGCAGGTATATAAGAGGATGACCCGGCCTTCCCCGGCCTCCAGCCTGCTCCCAGTACGTCACACAACCATGCACCCAGGAATGAAAAGAACAGTCAAAGTGCCCATGTGGACTAACCCTAACTCTTAGTAATCTGCTCTTCCCTAGAATTTTCCTGTACTTTGTACTCTCAGTGATATCATGCTTCTAACACACATTACAGTCATACCTCAGGTTATACATGCTTCAGGTTGCGTTTTTCGGGTTGCAGACCGCCGAAACCCAGAAGTAGCGGAACGAGTACTTCCCGCTAAATCACGCTTTGCACATGCACAGACATGCCGAATCGCAACCCGCACAGCCTGCCCAGCATGGAAGACTTGTGTATAGTACACAGATCTGAAAGGGCCACAAAGGATAAACTGAGGCATCTAATCATAGCCTGCATTTTTATTGAGGCTTGATCAGGGCCTGTATTTTAAAATGAGCTTAAAGATTTTCAAATGTTCATGCCAGGCAGAAGACCAGCTGCCTAAGAACCTTGGCAAGATGTTTATTCTCCTGGACAAGGGGGCCCCCTGATTTATAGCAGAAAACAATTCTCAAAGTCAAAGGGAATTACAGGCTGACAGCCAAGGTTACACTGACCCTACATATTACAGAAGATAAAAAAAAGAGATAAACATAATTAAGAGTGGGTAAATAGTAAAATAAAACCATGTGCCTCCCATTAAACTTGAGCCATATTTTCCTAAGGTTGAAAGGTCAAGAGCAGTGAAAAAGGCAACTGGCTTGGCTGGAGAAGAGGTTTTCTTTCTATCTTATTTTGAGGCTGGAAACTGTTCCTTCCTTTTTTACTTTGAAAAGGTTTATTCTTCTAAAAAGCTATCTATGTTATGTATTAAATATATTGGCTTAAATGTAATTATGCAAAGGAATTAGAAGCTAAGAAATGTTAAATCCTTATGCTAGATTATTATTTCATATAGTTGGAAGAGATCACAGGGGCCATCAGCCACCAGCCCAGCCCCCCTGCCAAGCAGGAAACATCATTAGAGCACACATATGGTTATCTGTTTAAAGACCTTCAAGAGAAGGAGATCTTTCAATGATGATGTGAACTCAAGATCCTTGACATCTGTTTAAGATAAAAATTTAAGATTAAACCATTTGTTTTGGAGGGCAATAGAGCGAGGTGAGCTGGTAATTAAGGTTCCTTGTTGAGACACATGTAAGATATATTACTACTTATTTGTCATTTATAGATAGAAGAATATATATCTTTTTGTTTCCCATAAAAGGACAAGAGGAAATGGGTGTATCTTTTGTGATTGGTTCTAGCAAACAGCCAATAGGAATTTCAACCAGGCTGATTGGACAGAGGCAGCCACAGGAGGAGCAAGGGGGCTGGATTAAGGAAATATAAGTGCTGGCCAGAATGGCAGGAGGCCAGGCCAGAGCTTGGTAACCATATACCACTGTGCCTCATATTTATTTGTCTGACAAATAAATTATTATTTTAATTTCTCTATTGCTGCGTTGAATATTTCATTCCAGCTAAGCGTTAACCACAAGCAGGGTGCTACAAAACCACCCAAAAGGTATGCTGAAGAGTTTGCTAAAACAGTCATAGCAGATACAGCTGTTCTTAGTAACTCAGAGAAGGTTTGGGAACCTTCAAGCTTCCAAGAGGTCCAAAGTTTAACCTCAGAGGATGCTGAGCCATGGTTAAATGCCATGAAGGCTGAACTTGATTCCTTAGAGAGGAACAAGACTTGGGAACTAGTTCCAGGCCTGCCCAGGCCACAAAAGGTTTACAAAGTTCAGTTATTGCAAAAGTTTTTCAGTGTTAATTTTATGCATTTTTAAAAATCACCATGGTATTTAACAATAATATCTTATATCCTTTAGAGGAGAAATCGTGAATTGTAGAATTTTAAATACCCATTATCATCCTTGGCTTCACTCAATTTTGTTTATGACACTCTTCCATTTTCTTCTAGTTGTGAGGGTGGGGGATGGGGAGGGGCCTCACAAGTGGAGTAGCCTAGGACCTCTCTGCATCTAAATCCGGCCCTGGTTGTGAGCTACTCAGATTCACACTGCTGTAGCAGGAAGGGTTGAAACACGTCGCCTAGACATAGTTCTGTATGAATCAGCTTAAATATAGATCAGATTCCCTTAAAACATCGTGCCAAGTAGCAAGAAGCCTCTGGCTATAATAGATTTTCTGCTGATTTACACCTGCCTAAATTGAAAGTTGAATCAGGCCTTCCTCTCAAATTGTTATCTAAAAGATCTCATGAAAAATTGCCTGATAGCATATCTTCCCAGCCCAAGATGTGGTAAGATATAGCAAATACATAGAAACAAGATACTAATTTGCATAAATGCCCACCATTTCATGCAAGGCACTGTAAGCATTTCATATTCAAACCAGCAAGCAGAGGGTTGATAGTGAATGCAAGCAATTATCAAGTGTCCTCAAGGACAGTCATGGTTTGGGTTTTCCTTGTTTAAAAACAAACACACACGCAAAAAACTTCCCTGTCTTGATTTAGGCTTCACTGTTTCTGCCTCGGAAATTGTTATGCAGGACTTGAGGAGCTGTTGAAAATTTCATGACATTTGTACTTGAAAGGCATAAAAGGTAACAGCATAGGTTTCCGAACATACCTTGGATTAAAACCCATGAGTGTCACAGCATACGTATGATTCATACAGGACTATATTCTAGTGCCTTGTATGATTCATGGCATACTTACTTGTGGCAACATGCAGAACAGTTAATTACTGTTTTGCAGCAGTGTGTGTGTGTGACACTGATTTTTAGAACAGGATTTAGGAGCTGTGAGACAGCCAGGTGTGTCCCCCCCTTTTTTTCCCCTGAACAACCCTAATGTATCCAGAAGGAATACACTTGAAAAGTATCCATAATGAGTATTTATTTAGATGTATTTAAAACACACACACCATAATTTCCCTTTCTGTTTTAAAGCTACACATGTAGGTCTGAGGCATAGCTTTTTATTATTATTCCTACAACAAGACTTCAATTGTCTGTACATTTGGAAACAATTACGCTGTTTTGTGTGGTAATATTCTGAGGCTATCCCCAGTGTAATTTGAATATCCTATTGGCCGTTTGCAGGGGATTGCACTGAATAAAGGTTTGAGTCACTACAGAATGTTTGAATATTATACTGGAATATATTTATATGTCTAGTGCAGATGAGGTAAATGTTTGTTGTAGTCAGTTTTATGGGACTTGAATCCCAACTGCAGACTTACCATTGATGAGTGTAACGTAAGGACTAGCCAGATACATAAAGATGTTCTACCTCCACTGTCGGAGGCAGTATGTCTCTGAACAGGTAAAAGGAAAAGGTAAAGGACCATTGGATGGTTAAGGCCAGTCAAACTTGACTATGGGGTACGGTGCTCATCTTGCTTCAGGCCAAGGGAGCTGGCGTTTGTCCTCAGCTTTCCAGGTCATGTGGCCAGCATGACGAAATTGCTACTGGCACAACAGAACACCGTGGTATATACAACAGAACACACGCTGGTATACTTTTGAATTGCTAAGTTGGCAGAAGCTGGGACAGAGCAATGGGAGCTCACCCCATCACGCTGAACTTGAACTCAGTGGCGTAGCGTGGGGGGTGCAGGGGGGCCGGCTGCACCGGGGGTTAGGGTTAGGGGGCGCAAATCCACGGGTTAGGGGGCGCAAATTACTTGCCTTGCCCCGGGTGCTGACAACCCACGCTACGCCACTGCTTGAACTGCAGACCTTGCGACCGGCAAGTCCAAGAGGCTCAGTGGTTTAGACCACAGCGCTGCCCGCTCTGAATGCCAGTTGCTGGAAATCACAAGCAGGGAGAATGCTGTTGTGCTCAAGTCCTGCTTACGGACTTCCTACAGATTTCCTACAGATGCTGGACTACATGATCCATTGGCATGATCCCACAAGTTCTTATGCTCTTATGGGTAGTTCACATGTCAACTGTACATGTGGCCAACTGCTTTTTTTTTTTTCTTTGCTCGTGTATAAGATAAGGGAGAATGCAGCATGGCATGAAGCAATATTTTTTATGCAACATGGAGCAACAGTGTGCAAAATCACGTTTTGCACTCATGATGACAGACAGGTCAGATGAACCACTGATGTGCAGAATACAATCTAGGCTGAAAAAATAACTAACTCCATGTGCAGCACCTACAATAGTAGCTTTAACTTATATTAGCCCATAGATCATATGTTCAATCATTTACAAGACCAGGAGCTACAAGAAGTTCCAAAATGTTATTACCTTGAAACCAAGGTTTTGGAGAAAAATTTGACACCTTTGGAAATAGATGGGTTTCAGAAAGAGACAGAGTTAAATGTTGTTAAAAAGGTAAAATACCTAGGGGTAAACCTGTCTGCTAAAAATTTGAATCTATTTAAAGATAATTATGAAAAATGCTGGTCAGAAATTAAGAAAGATTTAGAGATCTGGTCAAGATTGAAACTCTCCTTGTTGGGTCGAATTGCAGCTATAAAGATGAATGTATTGCCGAAGATGTTATTTTTGTTTCAGACCCTACAGATCGTGGACAGAGTAGAGTGTTTTGGGAAGTGGCAGAAAGATATTTCTAGGTTTGTCTGGCAGGGCAAAAAGCCCCGAATAAAATTTAAAATACTAACGGATGCAAAAGAGAGAGGGGGATTTGCCCTGCCAGATTTAAGGTTATATTATGAAGCTGCGGCTTTCTGCTGGATGAAAGATTGGTTACTCCTTGAGAACACTGATGTCCTAGATCTGGAAGGGTACAATAACGCTTTTGGATGGCATGCATATTTGTGGTACGACAAGGTAAAGGTTCATAAAATGTTTAAAAACCATATTGTCAGGAAAGCCATATTTATGGTCTGGACAAAATACAAAGACTTATCAGAAGGTAAGACCCCGAGGTGGTTATCATCAGCGGAGGCCAAGGTTCGAAAAAACCCCAATATGGAGGCCGGATGGCCGAAATACTGGGAAATAATAGAAAAAATTGGAGACAACTGGAGGCTGCAGAGCTTTGAAAAATTAAAAAATAGGGTGCAAGACTGGTTTCATTATGCTCAAATTCAAGAGGTTTTTAAGTCGGACAAAAAAATAGGATTCCAGGTGGAAAAATCGAAATTAGAGACAGAACTGTTAGAACCTAAGACCAAGGTACTTTCGAGAATGTATAACTTGCTGCTTAAATGGAACACCCAGGATGAGATAGTCAAATCAGCCATGATAAAATGGGCTCAGGATATTGGGTACAACATTATGTTAGAAGACTGGGAAAGGTTATGGACCACTGGAATGAAATTCACGGCATGTAATGCCTTGAAGGAAAATATTATGAAAATGATATATAGGTGGTACATGACCCCAGTCAAACTTGCAAAAATATATCATCGGTCTGATAATAAATGTTGGAAATGTAAGGAGGCTGAAGGGACATTCTTTCACCTTTGGTGGACTTGTCCAAAAGTGAAGGCCTTCTGGGAAATGATCTATAATGAGTTAAAAAAGGTGTTTAGGTACACCTTTCCTAAGAAACCAGAGGCCTTCCTCCTGGGCATTGTGGACCAAAGGGTGTTAAAGAAGGATAGAACTCTTTTTATGTATGCAACCACAGCAGCAAGAATACTCATTGCAAAATATTGGAAGATACAAGACCTTCCCACGCTGGAAGAGTAGCAGACGCAGTTGATGGACTATATGGAACTGGCCGAAATGACGGGCAGAATCCGAGATTTGGGAGAAGAAACAACGGAAGAGGACTGGAAAAAATTTAAGGACTATTTACAAAAACATTATAAGTTGTATGAATGTTAAGAATCTGCACGATTTGGAAATTCTAGCTCCTGCAACTAGATTGGGAAAATAGAAGATTAAGTTATAAGTAAGAAAAAGTTGAAATTTAAAGTTAATTTATGTATTACTTTAAGGTATAAATAATTGACAAAAAGTACTTTAAATTTAGAAGTAAAATATTTTGAAAGATATAAATAAGATACGAAACAAGGTAATAATTTGCTGATATGTTTATTGTAAAGAATGCAGGGTGAGGGAGATGTGGGGAAGTCCAGTTAGTAACGTAAAAATGCATTTTGAAAGCTGGATTGTTTTTCTTTTTCTTCTTTTTTGTTTGTTCTTTTTTTGTAAATTGAAAATGTAATAAAAATTTTATAAAAACAAAAACCAAAATGTTATTACCTTGTGGTGGGGAAAATGTGGTATATGGAACCGTTTACTATAATTGGGATCTTTGCTGTATTTGTAAGCAGGAAGAATCCTAGTTGTGTGTTATGGTGATGTAAACTCAGTGGCCTCTTTCAGATGTCATACTAAACTATAGCAATTTGCCCAAACATGGCCAATATGTGCAGTAGCTAGCTAAGAATTTGTTCAAAATGCAAACTCCCACTGTCCCTGATCCTAGCCAATGCACATTCATCTTCTGTACACAACATATATACGTACATGTTCCAAGATACAGATTGTGTGACATGCACCCGCACATGTGCAATTTTTATAAGTGATGGGTCAGTACAGATGAACATGTGAAGGTTGTGAGTAATGACAGCAGGTTCACTTCTGACCCCCTTCCTATCCACTTACTGGTTGTCTGAAGAGTGCTTTTGCCTATGGTTAAGAGGTTTACCTATGGTTAAGAGGCTTACCTATGGTTAAGAGGTCCCGCTCCGGCGGGAAGGTAAACGGTGTTTCCATGCGCTGCTCTGGTTCGCCAGAAACGGCTTAGTCATGCTGGCCACGTGACCCAGAAGCTGTATGCCGGCTCCCTCGGCCAATAAAGCGAGATGAGCGCTGCAACCCCAGAGTCGGCCACGACTGGACCTAATGGTCAGGGGTCCCTTTACCTTTACCTTTAAGAGGTTTGTTGTGTGGAGTCCATGCATTTAAAAATAATTCTGTTGAAATTGTTGTTCCATTTGAAACATTATCCATCTTCCCAAAGTTTCAGTCGGTGATTAGTCAAGTCACAAACACATACCATCCAATAGCAATTTAACTAGAAAGCATTGTAACTTCACCATCTAATTCATTCAATTAAACAAAACTTTCAAGCATTGGTTGCATCTGTCCAAAAAGTCCAGTATCTCACAGTATCAAATCCTACAGCAGGTTATGATGAGACTTTTGGAAAGCTGAACTATAATGTTGGTGCAGTGAAGAGGCTAAACTGAGGTTCAGTTGCACAAGTTTGCTAGCTCAAAGATGAAGATTGTCAATCATAGTGGTGCCCTGAGCAGTCTCTTTCAAAAATGGGAAACATAAATATCTGGGCTTGAAGGGCAAAACGGAGGTGTTGAATTTTCAGAACTTGATAGGAAATGCATTTTAAGTGCTCAGCCTCTTACTCAGCAAAGTAAACAGCTAGCAGATGTCACTCTTTCCAGGTGGTCTAACAGCTAGCAATTAGCCAAACCCCCTTTCCCCTTTTAATATAAAGCTGATACTCAGAAACTACATACAGATGTGACCTCATGCAAAAATAAAGGCCTGACTATTCAGATTTAGACAAGAGGCCACCAGTTGAGTTGCTGGTGCTGCTACCTTGAAATATACAGGTCAAAGGAGTCGTATAGCATAGGGGGCTGCCTTATACGAGGTCAGTTTACCATGCATTTAGCCTAATATTGACTGCTCATCTGTCCAGTAATGGTCTTCCATATGAAACACCTGCTTTACATGCAGAAGGCCACAGGAACAATCCTGGGCATCTCCAGACAGTGTGGGGAAAGACATCGTTTTGAAATGGGGGGTCACTATCAGTCAGTGTAGACCAGGAATGAGAAAACTGTAGCCCTCCAGATGTTGGTGGACCTTGGCTCCCATCAGTCCCAGCCATCTTGGTCAAGGAAGCTCACAGTTGTAGTCCAAAGGCTCCCCATTGCTGGTATAAACAATACTGAGCTAGATGAATTGGTATTATCAAAAAATATGTCCCTATTACATATTATTTTAACTGGAAAAGCCAGTGGTTGAACTTAGGACCTTCTGCCTGCACATCATGTTCTTTGCCACTGATTTTTGGCCCCTCCCCATTAACAAGTCCAGCTATCCCATGTTACTAACTGAGGGAGGAAAGAGGATAAAGTGGTTCCTGAACAGCAGAAAACTTCTAAAGATGTGGCCTTTACCCCAGAGATTTAGTTTAGACAATTTCATGCTTCAAAAACATTCATCACATGTTGGAAGCAAGATGGCAACTGAAACAAAAGTCATTTTCCATGTAAGATCAGTCTCAGAAAATTGGTAAACAGGAGACTTTTTTGCAGAAAGCTTCCATGTACTTAACTCATAGTACTGGGTTTCCAAGTTAGAATCTTTCCATGCTAGAATCTTCCTAGTTATAATCCAACACTCATGGCTATGCTACACTGCACAGCAGCCACTACACTGTACTGGCACAGGATAAGCTGGCATTACCTGAAACTTAGTTGCTTATTTCTATCTAGAAAATCCTTGTTCCACGGTTCATTTTTGGAACATGTATTTCTCAAGGCTGAAATACTTGTTTTTATCAACTGTTGGAATTTACTCCCTTCCTTCCTTCAGTTTCACAGCAAGTCTTGCCTGAGGCAGCTCGTGTAGCTGACTCTTCCAGTTACCTTCTGACTTTGTCCTGGCACTATCAGCCCAAGATTTATGATTAATGGGTATCTGGAAACATAAAAATAAGAAAAATGTCCCCCTCCCCATACATCATTTCATCATCTTGTATCAAGACAAACTTGTTAGTTGTAACCTGTCCGTCCCCAAAGCGCCAGCCTGATAACAAAATACTATTCCCTCCCTTTAACAATAAATTATCTACTTCTAATTTCAGTCAAGCAACCACAATGATGCTATTGCCAGATCTTCCAGAAGTCTGCACTCAGGATCAAACCACACATTATGTTAATGTGATTTCTGTGAAATAAATTGAAGGTGCCCTGTTTCATAATTTAGATATCCACCCCAAGTATGTAGGGGCACATGGGAAACAGGGTTTAACACATACCCCCAATCTCACAGTCCCAATGAGAATTGTCTGTGAAGTTGTTCTTTGGTTCCATGGAACAGGAACATAAGGAGAACCTACTTGATCATCCCAAAGTCCAGCATTCTCTTCTCACAGTAACCACCAGATGCCTCCAGGAAGTCCACAAGCAGGACCTGAATGTAACAGCTCCCTCCCCACTTGTGAATCCCAGCAACTGGTTTCAGAAGCAATGTCATGGGTCCTGTAGAACCATCCAGGACCTATAGCAAGATCTGTCACAGAAGGAAAGGGATTCATAGGTCAGAGGTGAGGAGAACCAAAGCAAGGTGTTTCCAACCCTTTGTTGTTGGACATCACAGAAGAAGAACCTGTGATGGCTTGTAGTGCTCTCCGCAAGAAATGCCTCTGCTCACTCAGAGATACATATATACATCCTTTATTTTACATATGTACAAGCAATACACATAATTATGCGTCCGAATCCTGTGAATCAGATTCCCGAAGTGACTTACGTCCGCCCCTTTTCCAACAGAAGAGGCGAGGCATTCTCATTTGATGTCTCTGCCCCCTCCGCTTTAACCCTCTCCTTTCCTGAGTAGATGGGACCGGCACTGTGTCGCTGTCCGTGCCAGAGCTTCCTGTGCGGAGTTGAGGCTCTGCTCCAACATCTGAGAGCCTCCCCTCCTCCTGACCTTCCCTCCTTTCCACCATTGGCACTTCCTGCCCCCCTTCCTCTGCTTGTCTCTCCTCCTCCTCCCCTGCATTCTCCGTCAGTACCATGACAGAACCACACCCCAGCTATGAAACTGAGCAAATTATCCAGACTTCAATATTTAATGGAGAATGAAACATACATTTTGAAAAGGTTTTTTTTTTATAAGGCTGAAAACCACACCTAAATGTGGGGAAATATTAGCTGTAATTGTGTTACAAGTTTGAGGGCATGGGCTGTATGCTGAGACTGTTCAAATTCCTGGATCCAGCAAATGTTAAAATCTAAGCAAGGATTAAAAATCCTGAAATAGCCAGGCTAGGTTCTTGGTGAAATAATGGCCTAAATATGGGTTGTTGAGGTAACAAAGCAAGTAGCTCTGTGCCAGAAAACAAACGTGTGGGTCCCAATCCCTCAAATGGCCGGTACTTAGAAAGACAAGGGCCAGAGCTGAGAGTTGTTTGAGCTAGAAGCTAAAAGCTGGAAGCAGGCTAAGAAGCCAGAGAGATAGAGCAATGCCTGATTTCTGTTAGAATCTAAGACTGTGGCTATGGAAGAAGCAAGACTCTCTTGAGGAGTTAATGCTGTGAACCCCTCCATGGTTGTGTGTGTGTGTGTGTAAACAAACCAAATAGAATTGTGTCTACTGTACCCCATTCTGAAAGAAGCATGAACCCTGTGTAAGCGCCTAGAACCCCTGGAATCTCACACTACTTGGAGATTCGATTGGCGTGCAACAATAGTGAAAAAGTGGCAACCAAGAAACATTCACTTAGTTCTGCCACATTTTAAAATTACAATGAACTTGTCATATACTAGGCACACCAACCCATGCGGAGACATCTTGTTCCATTTTTCAAAAATCCAATAGCTCAAAACCTATTGCAAATGTCTAACGGCTTTGTCTCCTATATAAAATGAAATATGTATCACAAAATAGAACATATGATGCTTCAAGACTCATTCCCTTGCATAACCCTCTTTTGCCACCATAAATGGTTATCAAATTCCCTTTCAAGACAGGAGCTTCTTCAGGGCAAATGTCAATGATTCAGAAAGACTGTGCTAGAAATACTGGAAGGTTGACATGACAGGTTCTTAATCCCATCACTTCATATAACTTCTAGTGATCTCAGTGGAGGTGCGGCCATTGATCAGTTGGAAATTGTTTGATCCAGGAACAGAGCCAAGTCAAATGAACCCTGTGAACAGGCTGTGTGGAGGCGCTGGGAAGAAGACTGAGTTTAAAGGGCACAAAAATTATGGGATACCTTCCCTAGTGAGGCCCACCATGTGTTGTCTTTGTTGACCTTTTGAAGTTTAATTAAAACTCACCTGTTCTTCTAGGCAGTTGAGAAGATCAGCAGAGATCTAAGGTTTCAATGTTGTTGCAGTTGTGTTTAGTGTTGCTGCAGTTGTCTAGTAGTTTTATTGCATTGTTCTTGGGATATTTTACTCTCCCTCTCTTTCTTTAGGGAGACAATTGAGTCATGAAGCCAGATTTGGTGACACAGTCTAGGTTCCAATAAAAGTTTAGCATTTGTACAGTAATTACCAGCATAAAGCCTATGGAGGGAAGAGAAATCAAAAGTATGTAATTAACATTACAATGTTTCATTAACACACAATAATTCCTCTGCAGGTCATACAATTCACATGCATATTTTATTAAATTGCACACAATTTTTTTATATGTATCTGACCCTCGTCCTCCTGCATGCTTTGAAGATAGAAAGCCAGTGGTATAGCATATAAGTTTAAAGACATTTAGAAAGAATTGTGGAGTTAAAAGGTACTTTTGATGTTTGTTCTTTCTTTTCTATCACAAGGGCATTCAATACAGCAAAGGAACGTAAGTAGAAAACATTAAGGCTGAAGAAATTTCCATGGCAATCATTCTCATTTAACCCTTTCCAATCATTTAATATAAAGGGCTGGTAGACAGCTATTTGTTTATTAAGGATATAAAAGCAGCAATATGAATTTCCCCATCTCATTGCCAACAGATTCTCTGTGTGATGCTCTGGTACATTTTAATGAGGATTATATCATATTCCGAGAATAGGTCTCTTCAGCTGTTAACTAGATGGAGCCAGATGTATGCTATTGCCTTCCACAGTCCTTGCTAGTATTTCTGATCAAAGAGGAGAGCAATTAACACTGCCAAGCCTCCCAAGCTCTTTTGTCCAAATGACCTTTTCATAATAAATGTCCTTGCTCCCAATGATTCATGCAACTAGTCTGTAAGAGTTGTCCATGGAAATAACAGGATAGATTGTTCAGAAATGACTTGGGACATGGGCTCTGATCATCAGTGGAGCCTCCAGGTTTGGAGAGAGACTTCTTTGGGCAAGATTCATGTAACACCCTCTGCCTCAATAGGGAAGGTCCACAGCTCAGTGGCAGAGCATCTTCACTATATTCAGAATGTCCCAGGTTCAGTCCCTGGTATCTCCAGGTAGGACTGGGAATGCCCTGTGTCTACCAATCAGTGTAGACAATACTAAGTTACAATGGTGTATCTATATCTATATCTATATCTATATCTATATCTATATCTATAATCTATCTGTCATCATCATCTATCTCAAATGTCATCTTAAAAAGCAGAGACATCACCTTGCCGACAAAAATCCATATAGTTAAAGCTATGGTTTTCCCAGTAGTAATGTATGGAAGTGAGAGCTGGACCATAAAGAAGGCTGATCACCGAAGAATTGATGCAGATACCAGCTCTGAGACTGTTTTCTGTTTGTAAGTGCTGCTAACTCATTATTTTAAGCACTGCGTAAGTATTTGCTCTATGGACATTGTATTCTGCCTAGTTTAAACTTAAGAAAATCCGCAAACAGCCATCCTGAACAATCTCTGTGTGCATGTACTGTGTAATCGAGTTAAGCTTTCCAAAGCTTTAGGAACACTATCAGTTCCTCGGAATGATAATTTTATTTTTTTAAAAAATATCAGCACCAGAGATTCAAAACCTTTGTTAAACCCTTGGTAAACACATGCACAAGGATTGACCGCCAAATACAATGTTATAGCAGCCCCAGTATGTACAGCGAACCTCCTTCATCATCGGTAATGCAGTCATTGAAAAGTTAACATCTGTGGCTTAATTATTATTAGAATTTTAATGAACAAGATGAAGTAAATCACTCAGCTTAGCTGCTCGCTTTTTGAAGCAGACTGAGTTCCTGGAAGATAAGAGTGAGATTGTGCTTGTTCAACAGCTTGGCAATACTTGAAGGGGGAGGGTAAAATACAGGTTTGATGGAATTTAGAACAATTCTACTGCTAATAAAAAAAAAAGTGGGGGATAGTCGTAATTCCTGAATATGAATTTCAGGCTTAATGAGTTTAGTTTAGTTTTTGCAATGAAGCTTTAATGCAGTTAGACAAAATACCTGCCTGTGTACACATGGCCAAAATCAGCTCCCGAGAAACTAAACATAGAGCTAATGTAAACTATTTCTGTGCTCTATGCATTCCTTTAAAACTCAACAATCACTTAGCTAGCTGGCAGAATATGTGGAAGCAGGGAATATGTACTTTGAATGCTAATCCTATAAGTCAAGGATGAGGATCCTGTGGCCATGCAGATGTGGGACTAGAACTTTCATCTTTCATGACTAGCAGGTATGCTGGCTGGGGTTTTTTGGGAGATGGAATCAATTAACATCTGGAGGGCCACATCTCTGCTGTAGGAGATGCTGAGCAAGCACCTTTCAGGCTCTGATCTTTGCTGCTACAGCTCCTGAACACACCACCACCACTGAAACCCTGGGCCAGATATTTTCGGTACTGCAGCTTAGAAGTGGCAAGAGCGGTTGTTAAAAATGGAGGGAAGCAGTGCAAGGATGAATGTGGGAAGCAGAGAACCAGGTCAGATGCAGAACCCAGAAAAGGAAAGGGTGTGAGGGGGAATCACATTGTGGACTCACTCGCAATGACCCTTCCCTCAGGAGCAAAGCCTAACCTGCAAAGGTGAACAAACTGCACAATAATAATAATACCTTTACTGTATTGTCATTGTACAACCTGTGTACAATTAAATTAAACGAGCCTCCCCACCCCCCGCTCAAACACTCAATCTCTTATCGAACAACACACCACCTTGCAAGTCAATTTCACTATGTTATTTTTCGTTCAACAGCCTAACAGCCCATGGATAGAAGCTATTTTTTAGCCTGTTGGTACGGCTGATTATACTTCTATATCTCCTGCCCGAGGGATTAAATTGGCCACAAACTTATTGATTCCAGGTTGGCTTTGGATCAGGCATTGGGTCTACAGTATATCTCTTTCAGCCCTCTGGTGGAGCGATGATGCATGACAGGATCAAGCATAGTATTAATGGGTCATCTTCCCAACCAGCTGAAGGAAGTTGTACGGCCCGTCTGCCATACACCTTGGCTTCTAGACAGAGATTTCCATCTAGACCCCTCTAGCAGGGTGCCCTGATATTACACTATTCAGAGGTGGGGTGATTCCACCCAATGCCTCATCCATCAAAGTTGTGACCATTGTTATGGAGGAAGGCAAAACCTGCAAATGAGGCCAATCTGTTTTCAGGCAAGTTCCTTCCCAACTCTGAATACAGCAACCATTATAGAACCACAGCAAAGCCGACAACACAAAGACCTAGGAAGGAAAAGGTTAGCATACAAAACTCAAATGGGGTGGGAAGGGAGGGATGTTATTTGGCCGAATGCAGTCCCTGGGGTCAGACACATCTGACCTTTATGTACTGGAGGGTGGGGAGGACCAGAGTGAAACCTGATCTGCTCACCTCCGCTGCCCAGCCCACCCACTATGCCTGAATTGGCCCAATATTCAAATAGTTTGGTGGTGGGAAAGCCCATGATTCCAAGCAGCTGTCCTGGGGAGTCCCAACTGCTGGCCACATAGACTCAGCATGGCTCCCATGGGATCTGAGCCTGCTGTGAGGGGCCACAACACCCATTCACCCCATACTGGGTAAACAGCCATTTAGGCACATCTGAAGTATTGGCCCCTTTTGTTTAATACAACTAGCAGAAAATCTCCAGAGCCACAGACCGAGGTTTCTTCCATCAGCTACTATCAGGCTGTTTTAAGTGGAAATGTCAGGGACTGAATTTAGAGCTTTTCTGCATACAAAGCATGTACTCTGCCACTGAGCTATGCCCTATCTCTTGACTTGGTGAGGTGAAGTAAAGGCCATGTTTAGAAGCTTGGCAGCTATACAAAGGAATTTCCCATCCTGCATTCATCACCAGTTGCCATGATTGCCATGTGCTCAGGGAATACATATTGGTCCAGACCAGCTCATGTACGGTGACCATGCACTTCTTTTCATCATGTGAATGTTCCCTTTGAGCATGGCCTGCATATGAAAATAACTCAGTTACAGCATACAAAGGTTCACCAACAAAGAATTCCTTCTAATCCCGCTGAGCCAAAAAATATAGTTGGGGAAACTCATAATTTCTGCCAGCTTTCCTTCCTTCCTTTTTGTTTTTGTTGGAGCTTTGATCCTTCTGGCTATCTAAATTTCACACAGAATACATTAGATATCTTTTTGTTTGTTTCAAATATCTTTGAAGGAATTGGTACTATGCTGGAACAACTTGCCAATAATATCAAGCAAGCAAAATAAAAGATAAGAAAGAGATGGCAAAGTTGGCAGGTACCTGGGTAGTAAATGGATTGCTGACGTGGCACATATTTAAGACAAAAATGTTGACTTATGCCACAGAAAATAGAATAAGGTACAATTAGAAAATATTTCAAGGATTTCTTCTTGATATATGCCAGGCACCACCAAACTTGGGCCTCCAGATGTTTTGGGACTACAATTCCCATCATCCCTGAACACTGGTCCTGTAGCTAGGGATAATGGGAGTTGTAGTGCCAAAACATCTGGAGGGCCAAGTTTGGGGATGCCTGATATATGCTAAGCCTGAGTCTGAAGGAGTGTTGCCTTCACCTGTGTGGGTTGTCTTCCCTTTGTCACACAGAAGCAGACATCTAAAACAGCCATTATAAGCAACAGTCAGCTCTTTGCAAAGGGAGGGCAAAACACCCAGTCTTCCCTCCAGGTATCCCCAAACTTGGCCCCCCAGATGTTTTGGGTCTACACTTCCCTTCATCTCTGACCACTGGTCCTGTTAGCTTGGGATGATAGGAGTTGTAGTCCCAAAACATCTGGAGGGCTGAGTTTGGGGGTGCCTGCTCTACACAGAGTAGAAGGCAGAAGGATTAGCAAACTGAACCCATATTCTAATCCTAAAGTTACCACATAACAATCAGGATGTCAGGGTGATGTTGGTGGCTACTGGCTGCCTGCCCAGTAAAGCAGAGAGGCAGGGAAAAGCGAGCTTTTCAGTTCTTTTTTATGATTAGAATTTCCAGGACAAAATTCCATCCACACTGTTCATTATCCAACGTTGCCTCGAGTGCTCCACCTCCCCTTCTCTGTACTTCCCTATTTATCACAGTCCTCCTCCCTCTGACAGCGGCTACCAAGTGCCACCAACCTTTGAGCCCTCTTCTCTGCTATTCACAACAAGGGAACGGTTTATGGGGAACTCTCCAGCGACAGTGTGTCAGTCAGCTGCTGCTCAGGCTCGTCTGTTCAATGCTACCTGGTTCCTGCTCCTCATCTTCCATTATTTCCCAACTTCTTCCCTCTTCTTCTTCTGGGGTGTGACCTGTGCCAAACCCCTCCGCTAGATCAATACTATCTGGAAGGCTCCTGGGGAAGAGTGACCTCCACCATTCCTCTTTATCTGCCCAGTCCCTGACATCAGAATGTGTAAGAGTTTTTAAGGTTCAGGAGACGTATTCAAAGACACCTTCCCATGTATTTCCTTAAGTTGAGTACCTATTTCATTATTTACTTTAAAGGTCCTTCCTTCTCCCCCCCCCCATGTATGCATAGTTAGCTATTTGTATTTACTAATTTTATGAACATTTAATAGCAATTGCCCACTGTTATAATCAGTATAGATGCAAGTGCCTCATCTGCTCTGTTGTCTTAAACCATCCTGCAGTCTCTCCCAAGCCTTGACTTTAAGAACAGCAGGAGCAGCTGGAAAGGGAAAAGAGGAGTTCAGGGTTTTATTAATTTTTAATTATGATTGTGTGTCGTTGTTTTTCAGTTTGATCCTTTTACATGGTTTTGTATGTGTTGTGGTATTTTATGCATTGACTTGCTGTTATTTTAATTTATTACAGTATAGTAGTAATTATTTATTGTAATTGTTAAGATTGAGTTTCTGTTTAATTATTATTTGCTCTTATTTTGAGAGTTAATTTTATTGTGTACTATTATATTCTAATGGATTACTGAGTATTACTTTATTTGTTATATGTTGTTTCTTTTAAAGTTATGTTTTTATTGTGACTTTTTTGTATTGGATCAGATTGTTATAAGGTGTGTTTGATCTTTGTTGCATACTTTGTTGTATCTTCAGCTTGTAAACTGAGAAAGGCGGTATACAAATTAAAAGTGAAATGAAATGTTCCCTCTTATAGAGCTGGTCAGAAGTCATGTTGCAATAGGAGGCATTTCAACTCATAAAGAGTCTGCTTTCCATTTCTTTTCTCATATTGAAATTCACAAAATCCTTTTAAATCTTTTTGTTTTTCTAATGTTTCTGGGGTGTCGTGTTTTAAAGGTAACATTCTATGTCTTTACCTTGGCAGCCTCCTATATATTTGCTTGCTTGTTTAAATTTATATTCAAACCTTGGTCCAAAGCAGGCCCTCAGATGTTGAATTCATCTGAATGTCTGGTGTCAAATATTATGAAATACTAAATATAAAAACTACTAAATACAGTCAAATATTAACAGCCAAATATCAGATACTGAAATCATTGCATAGCAAATAATGTTCAGTTATTTAAAATACTCTGTGTCTCAGTAATTTTGATTGTAATTCTGATTAGTTTCAACCAATTTCCCAATCTTCGGTTTACTGCTATAGTAAATTGAACATGCAGAATTATGTTTTCTGCAGAGAACACTTCTTTTCCTGAATATTAATCATCAATGAGAATTTGTCTTTTTAATAAAAAGAAATCTCTTCCTTAGTAATGTTTAAAGTGCATTGCTCTTGCATAACTCTATCATTCCACAGAATGGCCACCAAGGTTTATAAAAAGTGCAAAATATAAATATTTGGGTTTCAATATTTTCATTTCCTGTTCAATTTCAATGTAGCTGTGAACCAAACCATCTACAGTCAAAGAGAAAACAGAACTGGAGTTTGCTGATACTACAGTGTGCCAGGAACAGAAGCTTTTATTGCACGTCTGAAGAATTTTTATATCCCTCTGATAGTTTGTACACCATCTGAATTTTATTAAATTCTCTTTGACCAACCTAGAGCCAAGGTTGGCTTATATATGCAGAGAATCTCAGTGCTAATAAAATAGCTTTTAATGAGGCACAGATGAAAATCAAATGATTGCATAGAGACCTGAAAGACATTTTGGCAAAGTATTTATTATTAACATTGATTGGCAAAATAACTAAGATTTGAGCTAAGAAATTGCAGTCTGCAGTATCTCCAGGTTGCAGTCAGAATATTGACTGACTGTCTTGTGTCAAGGCATTCATAACCCAAGCCTCAGTATTCAGTCTCCTGTATCATGCCATAACTCTAAGCCAAGAGTAACATCCTGGCTCAGTTCTCTGTGCAAAACACAGTAGGAGGTCAGCATTAAAACTGTATGATGAATTTGGCTTTATGTATAATGTCACACTAGTAAAAATTTAGTATTTGGCGGGCTTATTAAACAGTGAGTGTACCACAAGCCAGACACATATATCATCTAATTCAGTCCTCAACATTTCAGAGTTGTGTCTCCCCGTTGCAGAAAAGAAAATACTACTTCATAACAGTTACACTTATAACTAAATACTTTTCCAAACTGAATTTTAAGGTGTGCACATAAGTCTGGTTTCAGTAGGAAATTGTCAGAACCAATGTAGAATTAAACTTGATTTTTAAAACTGTGAAGTACATTCAGAAGGCAACTTTAAAAGCCATAGGTCAACAAAATGCATAAATTGCCTTGAGGTGGTGGGTTTTGAAGGCATTAATAAATTAATAGTGGTGGTAATGTTGCCCTTATTTGAAATGAATTTGTCCAGCTCTGCTCACTACTCTGAGCAAATCACACAGGGCTGATTCATATCTCTACCCAACCAAAGGTCTGGTCTCTGCCTCACCACACACACAAAAACAACACATGAAATGAGGACTTAATGTGCAATTTGTGTGACTGTTCCCCTCTCAACAAAGGGGAGTAAGATCAGGCCTATGTACATATGGTAGCATTTTACTTTATATCAGGTGTGGAGAACCTTTGACCTTCCAGATATTGCTAAACTACAACTGCTATAATCAAGGCTTGTTGGGACTGCTGGGAGTTGTAGTTCAGCAACATCTGGAAGGTCAAAGGTTTCCCACCCCTGCTTTGTATATATGCTGAAGTATCACTCCTCCACTGTGCAAAAAAAAGGATCAGTGGTCTCTCTCTCTCTCTCTCTGTGTGTGTGTGTGTGTGTGATTTGTGGATCACTACCTCATACAACAAATGTGCTTTAGTTCTGCAGTGTAAACATGTCATAGCTCAGAGGGATCTCTTATTGGCTACCTCCAAAAAGTGGCCTTTACAGCTTTGCCAGTCTGCTGCCTATCTTCCTCTTTAATGGCTACACACCACCTCAAATATGATTGGATTCAGGGGGAGATTTAACAGTGGTACAGTATCTGCTTTGAGCCTAGGAGTTCCTAGGTTCAATTTCCAGGTAGGGTGAGAATGTTTAATGCCTAAAACTATAGAGAGCTGCTGCTCTGTGTGGACAGCACTGAACTAGATGGAAGAAGGTAGCTTCCTATGTTCCTAATACAGTGGTACCTCGGGTTAAGTACTTAATTCATTCCGGAGGTCTGTTCTTAACCTGAAACTGTTCTTAACCTGAAGCACCACTTTAGCTAATGGGGCCTCCTGCTGCTGTTGAGCCGCCGGAGCCCGATTTCTGTTCTTATCCTGAAGCAAAGTTCTTAACCTGAAGCACTATTTCTGGGTTAGTGGAGTGTGTAACCTGAAGCGTATGTAACCTGAAGTGTATGTAACCCGAGGTACCACTGTACTTTCAATTGGGGGGGGGTGAGTATCTTACCCAGTGGAAACATAAACACTTTTAAAATATGGATTTAATTAGAATGGACTTTTTTACTTGGTGTGTGTATGCTGCCATGATACTAAACTAAGTTTGTAGTTTCCCATTAGGTATGGATGAAATAAGTCCAAATTCTTCATGGAATGGTTTCAGAGATTTGCAGAAGACAAAAAAATAAAAATAAAAATGACCTTTACAACTGTCATTGGAACATTATTTTTTTTCTTAAATCAGAAGAGCAAGCTCTGACTTTGCCTCTGACAAAAATCAGCAGCAGCAGTGGCTTAAGCCAATACCCTCGAGGGCCAGGATTTGTGGATGCCTCCACAATCCTGACTAAGAACAGCAGGCGGTAGAACAGAATGTAGCTGAATGGTGCCAGCAACCACCTGGTGGGCTGGACTCAGCTGCCTCACTTGGCAGAAAGATCAAGGATTGAAGAGTAGGAGGGAGACAAGAATCCATTGCAGAGAGAGGAAGGAAAATAAATGTCAGGGGTATATGCAAGGAAAAGAAACGAAAGGCAGAGTGATATTTCATGGAGCAAAATACTTTAAATAAAAAAGCTAGTGTTCTTTTCCAAGCCATGGCAACAGCAATGCAAGAACACCCCAAGCAGGATGTTCATAGCTGAAGATTCAGCCCTGATGAAGTATAGTCAGGTGAGGCAAATAGGGCTATGTCCCTGTTTCAGCAGAACAAAGCAAGCTCAAGCAAGGCAAGGTGAAGCCAAGTCAAGGTTCAGGCAGGGTAAGAATTGAGGATACAGACAGCACCCTGGACAGCTCCATGGAGCATGTAGGCTGCAGCCTCATAGGAGCAAGGCTCAAATGTTGCTTCAGCAGCAGACAACTCCACCCTGAACCTTCAACAGAGCTCCAGCTAGGTGGCTAATTCCACCTTCAATGACAGAAGCTTCTTCTATCTTGGCTGTGAGCCCTGGAAGATTTGCCCCCTGCCTTGCAGGTTTTTTTTCACCTGGCCTGGGAGGGCAGAGCCTTGATTGATACCAGCTACAAAAGCTGATGCTACATATGAGACCAGAGACCAACTTGGCTGTCTATTGGTGTAGACCCAGCTCATTGAGCCTGAGCCACCACCTGCCATGAACCACCATTGGCAGGACTGGAAACAACAGCAGCAGTTACATTCTAGGCTTATGATCATATTTTATTATTTTGCTAATTATGATGTTTTAAATGTGCATTTTATTTTGACTTCTTTAATATTTTTTTTACAATTTTTTGTTAACTTTGCTAACTGTGCATTCTGTAGTTGAATTTTGCAATATTTTATTTTGAAATATTTAAGATAACATTTCAGTTTCTTGTTAACTTTCTTTCTTTGAATGTATACTTTATATTTGACTTTTTTCAGTAATATTTTGCTGGATTGCTTTATTTGAAGTTTTAATGTGTTGTAAACCACTCTGAGATTTATTGTTAATATACAGCAGTATAGAAATGAAATGAATAATAATAATTTAACAGACATTGACTCCAACATCAGCTAAAGTCCTCTGGTGTGGCAGCCTTGGGATCTGGCAATGCAAACTCCATAGACTAGGGTGGTGAGGGCAAAATAGGCTCATCATGTGCCCGTGGTTCAGAGATAGTGGAGACTGGTTCTGAGAGCAATCTCCTCTGAATCCATGGCCTCATCCCACAAACATCATAAGAAGCACTGTCCTAAAGTCATATATAAGAAAGTGGAATATATGTGGGTTGAGGGGTTATTAGCAATATCTAAACCCAAGAACATTTCTGTATTATAATTTGCTGTTTGAGAATGTTTATACAACACAGTATCAGACATGTGGTTTGTTATGCCTGTTTTCAAAAGAGCCATGCAACGGTTCCTGCAAAAGATTAGGTGTCAAAACAAAATAGTACTTTGGCCTAGGGTTCCTCAGTACCACTTTACAGATTAGATCAGGCTTCCTCAATCTCAGCCCTCCAGATGTTTTTGGCCTACAACTCACATGATCCCTAGCTAGCAGGGCCAGTGTCAGGGATGATGGGAATTGTAGTCTCAAAACATCTAGAGGACCAAGGCTGAGGAAGCCTGGATTAGATCGTAGTAAAACCCATGAGAAAGGAATATACGTTTGTTTTTTAAACTGCATATTAAAATCACATTAATTAACAAAATGTTTGTTATTTGAAATTACACATTACAGCAACAGACCACAATGACTCATAGCCGAGATAAGAACTATATGTCAAACAATTCAGACAGAAAACTGGCTCACAATTATTTAATCTAAATGAGCATTTTAGTCTCTCTCTCTCTCTCTCTCTCTCTCTCTCTCACACACACACACACACACACACAGACACATATTCAGGCATCAATAATTTTCATATCACTTTTTTAAACTTTTCACCCCAAATGCTAGTATTAAAGAAATTCAATAGGGCATAAAGATATTAAACATCTACTCCAATAACAGGAGAGCCTAGATCTGGAACAGTTGCTCCACAATTCTAAGACTGGGAGATGAATGCCACTGGTTTCAATAGAAATTCGAGTTTAAAATGACAATGTGTGTTTGACGGTTGGGAATGTTGCCCTGTAGCAGTCTCAGAGCAGTGTGATTGTGCTAAATTGCCAAGCTGCTGTGGGTAGCTTACAGATGGTTTACATTCATTCAGCATTTCCTCTCAACTGGGGGTTTACATTGTCATAGAAAACCTTATATTCTTTTACCCACCACACTGCCAATGCAAATATACTCTCCTGTAATTTGCATGAACAAGTCTAATAACCAGTTTATCTTTGGTCATCTGTAGTATGGGAGGCTGGCGCGAATGTCCATACCCCTGGACGGCTTTTCTTTTAAAATAAAGGGAATGCCAATACTTGCATCTTTTGCATTCCTTTTCTCCTACAATGATACTTGATGGGTTTGTGGTATTGGGGAAGGGGTGCTGGCATGAATTATCATAAAACTGATTAGATGGGTGTGGGGGGGATGAGAGTCGAAAAAGAAAGATAAAACCTCATTGGATCTAGGGAACCTTTTTTAACCTGCCCTCTGTCTAATACAGGAAAAACCCAAATAAGAATACTAACTTCAATTTATTTCTGTACTAGCAGCCTCGTACCCAGCGTTGCTCAGGAATTCTAAAAAACTGGTGCAGTTTTGAAAGGTTCCGCCTGTCATCTTGCTTCATCTAATTGTATCCAAATGTAGACAAAACCGTGCTTCTTGATCTCAAAAATCACCATGCAATATTTGGTTACAAAAACTTAAGCCATATCCAAATCCATAGGGTAGTATTCAACTAACTTCTACTCAAGAGTAGACTGACACAGCGCCATTAATTTCAATGTGTTTGCGCTGAAGAAAAGTTAGTTGACTGTAATCCATAGAGAAGAGTCAAACAAACAACTTTCCAATGTATATCAGATTCAGCTGTGTGTTAGTGCTTTCCATCTGTACTAGATTCTCTTATCTTTAGGGTTCCCCCCCAAATATATTAAGGTTTTCATCTGATGTAAAATAGAAATAGTGCATTCCATCAGTAATTATGAGCATTGCATCAGTCACTACTTCCATAAATCCACCAGCTGGGCAGTATAGTCAACCCCACAGGGTTGTTGTTGTTGTTGTTGTTGCTGTTGCTGTTGCTGTTGCTGTTGCTGTTGCTGTTGTTGTTGTTAAATCTATGTCCTGTCTTTCCTCACGTAATGATCCCAGGTGGATTAGAATTAATTATTTAAGAACCACTAAATAATAACAACATTTTAAACCCTAAACATTAAAATTCACAGTAGACATTACCAACAGCTGTTCTTCCAAAAGTAAACCAACCTCAGCTCATAACCTCACCTTCCCATGTCCTGTCCCTGCCAAAAGCATTTTTAACTGGTTCCTAAAAGTGCACAGAGTTTGTATGAATCAGGGTAGGGCTTTTCAGAAGCGTGGAGCCATCAACGAGAAAGTCCTTCCCCAGGTAAATGAACAGCATACTTCATCCAGGGATGGAATCACAAGGATGTGAAATGGTAGATGTGGAATTCACTGGTTTTGAATATGCTTCTTGTGCAAATAAGCTACAGTCCTGAACACCCTTGTTAGGAAGCCACATTGAACTACGTAGGTTTTGTGTCTGAATTAACATACAGTGGTACCTTGGGTTAAGTACTTAATTTGTTCCGGAGCTCTGTTCTTAACCTGAAACTGTTCTTAACCTGAAGCAACACTTTAGCTAATGGGGCCTCCTGCTGCTGCCATGCCGCCGGAGCACGATTTCTGTTCTCATCCTGAAGCAAAGTTCTTAACCTGAAGCACTATTTCTGGGTTAGCGGAGTCTGTAACCTGAAGCGTATGTAACCTGAGGTACCACTGTACTTGGGGTTAGTCAGTAAATTTTATACTCCTCCTTAAAGCAAGATAGCTTGCAGCTCAGTTTATAGGCCCTACATGGCTTTTGGAAATCATTTCTAAAGATTTAGGTTCCAATACGTAACTGCAGTTATAATGTTTACTTTCTGCTACAGAGTGTCATATGTAGGGCTATTCTTCATATATGAAGAGTTGAGCTGAGTATGGCACTAGAAGTGAGACTAGCAAGAAAAGTTGAGCACATCAGATTGGAGAAATGGGCATGAACCACGTCTGCAAACTGAAAAACAGGGCAACCAAAACAACATTTCAGATTGGGCCCACTTTCTCCATATTCAAAAACAATGAATTAAGAATGGGTAAACATAAATAAAGGGCACATATTCAGATTTCACATCCCCCATATAGTTCATAACTGGCTTTCATTCTACATGTAAAACATGTACAATCCATGCTGTGAGCTTGAAATCTGAAACTTATAGCAGTAAAGCTTTTCAGTGTAAGTACAGATCGATTGATAGCCCTTTATCTTCTGCTGTGACTAATGATAAGCCCAATGAGATAACACTACAATTTCACACTAATCTGCAGGTTGCATTGTTCACTTTGTCACTCATAAATATTTTTGCTTACTATAACTTGAGGAACAACCATTCATTCTCAACATAACCAGTGCAGACCAAAAATAGACTCAGCAAACAAGTCTTCATATTATAATCATCAGCATTGTTTGGGTTTGTGAAATTTTTAAGAGTATGTTAAATGATATGATTCCTTTCAACAGTATTGGTTTTAATATCTATTTCATGGGTACAGTGTTTATTTTGTACCATATGCCGTGCTTATTTTTCTAGAAAAGTAGGCGCCGGTACTCACCATAAAGTTGTTACAGTGTCACACTTAAAAAAAAAAGAGGTGCCAGTACTCAGCATGAAGTTGTTCCCACACAGCAATTATTTTTTTAATTTGTGGAGCAAAATTCCAACATGCACCCCCACCCTGCCTGCTGACTGAAGTGGTATGATCGAGGAACCGGAATTTGTGCAGACCAGGCCTAAGCCAAAAGACTTCATGGAAGTGACCCAAACCACAATAAACTTAGCCTCACATGATGCAGCTGCCTACAGTGTATCATTTTCTTCCTTCCCTGTATAACCAATTCAGAGACTACTCTTGCCTAGCTAAAATGTTAGTACTGTATTATCAGCATCCCAACTTTGGGATGCTGTCCCCAAATAGGCTTCATGCTCACTGCTGCACCAGGCTAAGACATTCTTATTTGTCCAGATAATTAAATTTTAGCCCTGCTTTGCAGTTTTTTCATCAATAGTTTTTGCCTCAATTCCTTATTCATTATGAAGGTCATGGTTTGTATTGTATTTGCACACCATCTTGGAACTCGTGGATGAAGGGGATAGAGGATGGTTTATATATTTTTCAAATAAATATGTAACATATTCAGTTTTCCTGAATCTGAATGAACTTGCCCACTGCTTCTGCCTTGCTGTGATAACTGAAGGATTGCTATGTTCTGCACAGCAGAGAATGTCAAGGAAAACCAGAAACATCATATTAGAAAACTTTCAGGCAATTATGCCATTGCAAAGGCATCTATATACCTGGTAGTTGTTGTTGTTATTGTTGTTTTTGGTAGCGATGAATCCAGTCTTGGAGAGGACTGACCATTGGGATTTTCATAAATGAACCATGCATTTCAAGACCGAAGTTTTAATTATAATTGCCCATTTACAAAGAACCATACTATGCTCTACTATAGCTTTCCAACTTTGGAATGCAAACCATTGGTGCCTATTGTTTTTCAGCCACAATAAATGAGGGCTTCACAGGAAGAAAACAGTTCCCCTTATCTGCTAAAGGCTGGCCTGCAGCATGTAACTATCAGCTGCTAGCATCACAGGGACTGGGAGGTAACCAATATAATGTGTGAGGAGAGATTAGAATGAATTGTTGACGTTGGTTTTGCCTCATAAACGACAGTCTCTTGCATTTGCAAGTTGGCTGTTTGTTACATTTCTTTTTCCTTCAAAGGCAGTTTTGTCTTATCTGATGCTGAAACTCTTCCATGCAGCTTTGACCGCAGAAGCACGCAAGAAAGAAATCGGTTGGAAATTTGTTCATGTCTACCTCTATGCTTGACATTTCTTCGCTGATAAGGTAGAGCTAAATATTGACTTTTTGGTTAAGTTCAGATTAGCTGTCTGGTCTACGAGCATTGATCGTAACCCATTATCTTTTTCCCATTTTGGGCCTCTGAGCTCAGCTGCCAAAAATGAGAGACAAAGGAATGGCAGGAAGAAAATTAATGTGCAGTAAAGATATCACTTTACTAGACAAAGCCACAATTACTGTTGACCTTTGATTTTATTTCCTGTCCATCTTGCATTCCAATAAAGTAATTCATATTTGCCTTGGCTTTCCTTTTCCCAAAGAAAACAATTTCTCTTCTGTCTACATGACAAGAAACCCTCTGCTGTTAATGCTGTTTGATAATAAATACAGGTGCTACCATAAGTACGCAGAATTAAAGTGCAGTGCTTGCTGGTGTAAGCTTCAGTCTGTTGCCTTCCTCTAACCCTATAAGAAGACTTAAAGACTTGGCCTGAAGGGGGAAAGAAGTAAGGGAAGAGGGAAAGCAAATAATGTTATTATATTGCCTTGCAGAAAGTCTTTGACAAGTTCCCAAGAGACTTCCAAGGAAATTAAACATCTGGAGTTGTGATGTCCACCCTGACATGGTTTAGAGCAGTTTCAGGCACTGTGGAGGGGTTAAATGAATGTGAATGAGGAGAGACTAGCCCTGCCATTTAGACCCTTGTCCTCTTTCATGCCAAACCTTCTTAAAGAGAAAAGGAAAGGATACATGGTTGCTTCCAGATAACCTGTTTAAATACGCATTCATCTTGATTTGTTTACACAGTATGTGGGGAGTTCAGATGTCCCTATTTTTGAGAGTTTTTTCTGATTATTATTTTTTGCAGGGATGTTGTTATCTGTCTGTCTGTCTGTCTGTCTGTCTGTTTGTTTGTCTTCTATCCTGCCCTTCCTCCCCAGTGGGTCCAGTGTAAAACATTAGACAACTTTGCGTCTAATAGCAATTGCTATTCCATACTTTCCTTGGCATTTCTCTGTCAATTTTTAAATTGCAAAAATTACATGGGGGGGGGGGAGCACTGAATAAACTCAAATTGCACAACCTGCTTTTGCGGGTATGCAATTAAATCCCACCAGGAATTCACAACCATCTGGAAGTGGTCCATGTCAGTTCTTCTCATGTCCACACCAGTTCCTCTACAGCCAATGAAGTAAGATCATTGGTTCCCTCCAAGCTCAAGCTCAAAGTGAAGGAAGTGGCAGTGAGCTGGCAGAAGTCCAAATAACAGAGTCACCATTGTGCTTGTTGTCATTATGTATACACAAATAGCTAGCATAGCACGAGAGAATCAATTCAACACGTTGGGTATTCTCTCAAGACCACTTGTTAGATAATAACATAAGGAGATTAAACAGTCATCAACACCTCCTCTCTTTTTTGGTCTCAACCTGTAATTAAATAATGCCTACCCTGCATTGTAAAATGTGGTTCCTTGCCGATGAAAGAAGCACATTAAGACACTGTCAAAAGTATGTTCAAATACTTTCCCCTGTAAAATGTTAAGGATTCCCAAAGCTCATTCAAGTTTAACACTCTCTCCACCCTCAAGTTCTCTTCTATTGCCATGTATTGTGCATAGTACAGAACATGCTTTTTGTGGGGGGGGGCACACCTCTCCTATGTGTATTTATATTCCAAATTAACAAGAAATCAGTGCAAAAGATCTACAGGGTGGAAATGTTATATGGTGCACATTCCACTCCCCTGCAGAAGGATATTCTGAGCTTAACACAGTTCAACAGGTATTTGTACTGAAGAACTGACCAGATTCCCCAGCCACATGGATAATAAACTCCTACCTGTACTGTACACTGAATGGAGGAGGATCCACCATGTTCCATCTGGCAACTAATATGCCACCAGCAAAAGCTCTTATCCTC
Organism: Podarcis cretensis; assembly: GCF_951804945.1. Classification (NCBI taxonomy): domain Eukaryota; kingdom Metazoa; phylum Chordata; class Lepidosauria; order Squamata; family Lacertidae; genus Podarcis; species Podarcis cretensis. Next base: position 27,478,002 of record NC_137181.1, read on the forward strand.
CACAGACTTTTTTCTTTTGGTCATAGAACTATAGAATTGTAGGGATGAAAGGGGACACAAGGATCATCTCATCCGACTCCCTGCAATGCAGGAAACTTTCACCCAACGTGGGGCTCAAACCCACAACCCTGGGATTAAGAGTCTCATGCTCTGCAGACTGAGCTACCAGTTTCACTAATACAAGAGACATGCTGTTTTCTTAGAGTAGGGGGGAGGGGAGTGGTCTTTTCACAGCTCACTGTTTTACAAGCCCAGGAGGCAGGAAGCAGTAACAGGACTACTGCTGGCTGGGAGATGGGCATTCAGTTTAGCCTCCCCAGTCCTTTTCTGCTGCAGCTGCAGAATAGCAGCCTACTGGAGGAGCCAAAATGTTTGGCCAACTAGACCTATCTATGAAGCACAAGAACTTGCAATGGCTATAGCTGGTTTCCAGGAATGACGCCTATTTATTCAGAATGACATTGGGTCACTGCCAGCAAGCCAGCCTCAATACAGGTGACGCTAAAGGGGGTGTGACCCTTTGGAGTGTGATGTGGGCATGGGCATTACGGGATGAGCTTGTTCCCAGGTGAGAGACTGGAGCAGCACTGGGAGGGTAGAGGTTGTGAAACAGGTGGAATACTGTGCCTATGGTGAAAGCATATCCAGTGCGATTGGTGACTATTTGTTGATTTTTCTATTTTATGTCATTTTGATTGATTGTACTGATTGAACTTTTATTGTATATTCATTTGTACTAATATTTTTGGGAGCCTTTGGACACACACACAAAAAAGCAATGGCATAAATACAACAGAACATTTAGCTTTTGTTTATGACACTGGGTTTTTTTGTTATACAGGCGTCAAGGAAGAAATGTATTTTAAATGTGAGTTGTAACTTTCATGTTAACGGCTGGATCCAGAAAAGCTTTTCCAATCTGAGGGTCTTTTTTCCAGTGGAGGCAGCAGTCATCCCAAGGAGATGACATCCTTTCCTCCAATGGAAGATATTCCATTGTAGTAAGTTTTTCTGGATCCAACCCAATGCCAACATTTATATTGTGTTGATTTTTGTAGGTGTGTGCAAAAATAAATTCAAAGCTGTTGTTGTTGTTTAAAAAAGAATGAACATATTTTAAGAACCCTGCAACTGCTTTCTATAGCAAGTTTTGAGGAAACCAATGCTGCATTTGAGAAAGAAATTCCCTGGCCTGGGAAAAATGTTTTCCCACCCAAATGAAATTCCAAGGGTAAGTCTGTAAAAGCCAGCATTTTTATACCACTGGTTTTCTAACGTGTGTTTTGGTTCTTCTGTATGTTTTTAGTAGTTTGCCTTTTTAAAATCCTATAATAAGTAATGTAGTTATAAAGCTTAAAACACTATATTTGTATCTGTCATTTTAAAATAATCACCTTCTTCCAGTTGTATGGAAATGCCAAGCTGCTGCTAACATGTCAGAACACTCCAGTTTATAATAGCCTATTTACAGGCTTATATCTTAAACAATAATTCTATCTTCTTTACCACCACCTCACTCATCTTCGAAACTTTAGGAGAAAGAATAATTCATTTACAGAAATGCCCCACCCCCATTTCTTTCTTTTTTTTAAAGGCAGGATTCCCAAATCCCATTCAATTTCTTTTAGAGGAAGTTAGCATGTGCTTCAGTTTCCCACAGAAATCAATGGAACTTAAATATGCTTAACACTGGTCAAATGATATTCTAGTTAAAGTTCTTAGCTACAAATCTAACACAGTTTTCATCACTTAGTATTTCATAGACTCAACAAAGTTTATTGATATTGTTACCTAGTGGTTCCACTTTTTCTTGCATTCTTCCTTGGTCCTTTTGGATGTTTTATATTATTGTCAAACTTTTGGGTCAATTTCAATACTTGACAACTTTCAATTAATCTCCAATTTTTGCTTTAAAAGCTTTTTTCTTTATATTGTATCTTCATGCATTAAATGATGTGCGATATGAGGAATGTTTTCTGTAGACTAATCTAAAACATAACTCAGTTTAACTCAGTGAAACAAAGGTTGCTTCAAGATTATGTTTACTGAGTATTCATCCTGATTTTCTGCAACACCGTTTACAGGGAGGCTATACAAGATTGCCAAATACTGAGCATTTGTTTGTGTTTTCTGGGAAGTTATACAATGTTGTGACAATCACTTGTTATCCCTTTACAATGCATTTCCCCATCACTTTCCTTACTGCAAAAAGTCCATGTATTTCTTGTGTGCCAAAGTCAAATCCACTTTGCTGATATGCAAGTGAATTCCACCCACTCTATAGCAATAGTCTGGAAGTTTCTTCAGAATCCTACTATATAAGTGCTTATTCCAAAAGTAAGTCCTTTATTAAGCCTGCAACCCAATAAACAAAAAAATCCCCCATGTATCTACCTTCCATACCCATGCTGGTTTGCTGCTGCCTTAACACTTCTGGGTCATCATTTGAAGCCAAGCAGACTCACTTTGTATTCCCAAGTCTTTTCATTCTTCTCCAGATGTGACAGTCAAAACACACTCAGAACATCCAAAGATTAGAAACCATAACAACTTATCTGGCCCCACAAAATCACATGCCAAAACTATTGTTTACGCAGAATTGGAGGTGGAAAAGATACTTGGTATCTGCAGTGAATAATATTATGATGTTCAAACTGCAGTTCTCTGCCCAATTTGTGTAATTATAAGGGTGGGGGACTCAAAATCCTGTAAAATATGAAGGCAAGCCTCAAAAGGAAATCCTTTTAAAACTGTATGACCATTTTTTTACAAGTTCTATTACTGCACAATTCATTAGTTGCACAGCTAATCAGCAGGAGCCATGTATTTTTATTAACTCATCATGATGTACCACTTATATAAACAGGAAATGGCAATAGATTACATCACTATGGATATTGACTAGAGGATTACTTTTAATTCCAGAATTCTTGCAAAATTCAGCTTTCAAAATACAGATAACACACTACACACTATGTGGTCTTGGCTAAGGGTTGTTCATGTGTTCCCAATCACATCCAAATTTTAAGAGGTGTAGCAATCAAGACTGCATTTTTATCCAAAGTGAAGGAAGCAATTATTTGCCCTTCTTCAGTGACAAGCAGATTTGCATATGCTGCCTATGCTTGAATGGTTGCAGACTGATTAGACCAGCCTTCCATCCTCCATATTGTTTTAGATGTAACTCCATCAGGCTCCGACAGTATGCTTGCAAACACTGCAGTTGATGGGAATTATAGCCCAAAACATCTGAAGGGAACCAAGCTGGGCAAAGCTAGAATAGACAGAGAGCGTTAGCCTAATAAACACAATTCATAGAAGAAATTTTATTGCTTTATTTCATAAAATTTATGGTATACACTGCTTGGCTGTAAAACAACAACCTCAAAGCAATTTACAAAAGATACAAGGAAAATCAAGAAAAAAATTACAACCCTACTTTAAAACATACAAAAGTTAAAATACTAAAAGAGATTAAGATTGCCCCAACTTTCTAAGCATCTGGAGAGACTATGTTTGATATGGTAATTGAATCTGCAGTCACCAACCAACCATGCCGCTGTCATCATTTCACCCTAATCCCTCCCACGAATCCTGCCATTTTATTTGCAATAAGTTTAAACTCCTTTCTCTCCTCCTGCCCCAGTTCAGCACCATATCACCTACTATTTGTTATCTTATGTCTTTATCCTTTAGATCTGTTATGCATACCTGCTTATATGCTGCACACTGCTACAACTCTCTGGATCCTTCAATTTAATCTCCCTATCTTGTCTCTTAGCCGCTCCTTTATCATGGTGCCACCTTCATGTTACAGATGAAAATGACAGGAGGTCAGCACCAGAGACCAGACTCTCTGAACGCCATACTGAATTTTAAACTGGTGACTTGATTGTGTTCCTTTAGAAACACATCTTAGCTTTCGAAAAGAAAAGAAAAATACGGAGAGGTATCTGCTATATGAAATCCTAACAGTATGCCCACATTTGAGAAAGTTCCTTTGAAGGAGTCAAATGCATACCATAAAATAGTTATTTCATCAGGTGTGTGGGGTTTTTTGGACGGAGAAATCTCTCTCTTTCAATCATCCTCTCCCCTATTTATATATATATATTTAAATGATATGGAGTTGTGAAGTCTGTTGTCTCCAATGCAAGGGATCTCATTTAAATACATATGCCTTTGCCTTGCATTGTGTGAGCAGCCACGGAGTCCCTGTCCCCGCAAAGCCTGGCCATGGACACCACCACAACGGTCAGGGATTAAAAGGCCACAACTTTATTGATTTCAGAAGTAGGTCTCGCTCTATAGGACGCACCCGACCATAGGACGCACCTTGTTTTAGAGGGGGAGAACAAGAAAAAAATATTCTCCACCTCTCTGCTCAGCGCCCCTTCAGCGAAGTGGCAGGAGAAACGGAGCCCCTTCCATTTCTCCTCCCGCTTGGCTGAAGGGGCGCTGCGCAGCTCTCCCTCTCTGCTGAAGCCAGGAGAGTCTTGCTCTCCCGGCTTCAGCAAAAGGAGCCTGAAGCCTGCGGAGCGCAGCAGGAACTCGCGCTGCACTCTGAAGGCTTCAGGCGGCTATCCCTGAAGCCTGGAGAGCAAGAGGGGTCAGTGCGCACTGACCCCTCTCGCTCTCCAAGCTTCAGCGAAAGCAATGCAAAGCCTCTGGAGCGCAGAGGGAACGCTCCCTCTGCGCTTCGGAGGCTTCGCATTGCTATCGCTGAAGCCAAGGAGCCTGCATTCGCTCCACAGGACGCACACACATTTCCCCTTCATTTTTGGAGGGAAAAAAGTGCATCCTATAGAGCGAAAAATATGGTAAATCTCTGGCATAGGCACTGGGCATGTATACCTCTCAGCCTCCTAGTGGAGGGTCTGAAGCATGACAGGGTCTGCTTGGGGGAAGAAGGGGCCATCACAAAACACAGGCTTACATGGATGGCCCAACCCTAAGCACCGGGGAAGCTCCATGACCTGCTTCTTGCTCTATGGACAGAGACTTCAAAACCCCTCTAACAGGGTACCCTATAAATGCCACCGCTGGAAAGGGGGCGAGTCACCACTTCACCCCCAGAGGTTAGGAGATAGACTAAGGATTCTGCCCAAGGCCTAAACCACCAAAACTAGTGCTACAGTGAAGACAAAACCTGCAGCACAAGGAAAATTCCTTCCCGGCTCTGAATTTAGCAACCATCCAAAGACCATAGCAAAGCCCGCTGAGCTGGAAAGAAAAGGGGGGTTAAAAGAACAACAGCAGTGCCTAGGAATGGACCTGAGGGAAGACTGCATCCCTAAGGTCCGCTCCCCAAACCCCACCCTCCTGACCGCCACAGAAAGGCCGATTTGAATGGTGGGCTTGGTGGAGGCCTACAAACCTCCGTGGCAGCCAGGGAGGAATGACAATAGCCACTTGTAAAATGGCGAGACTCTGCGGGGAGAGGAGGCGCTGTGGTGGGCCGCAACTACCACTCACCATGGAGAGAGGTAAGCGGCCATTTCTCACTATATCATATGTGTATCTCCACACATTTGGAATAGCTGTACTCTCATTTGCATCTCCTTTTGGTGGGAATTAGAAGCAGAAAACATTAATAGGATTCTCACATAAGGTAATTAGAACTCGGGACAAAGGCTTTTATAAGCATTCTGAATGTGCTGGGGGGAATTAAAGGGCTGAGCAGATTTTCAAACTATGCCCCACTCTCAGCTCACAGTCCTCCTTTTCTTCCCTTTGGTTTTGCTATAAGTTTTTGACCAGCTTAAAGGTATGCAAATATGATAATGCATTGTCTAGCTTGTCCCTGAAATGAAAGTGTGTTTTTCTTGTGTGTGTGTTCCTTCCTTCATGCATTTTCAGTGTTTTCTGCAGATCCTCAAAGCACTAGCGGCGATTGCTTTAGGGATGTTGAAAAGTTTACGGTGAAATAAACACACTGACTATCCAGCCTAATCAGGATTTTATTGGCTCACAGGCCTTTTACAATCCTGGCAGAGTGCGGCAAAAAGGAAGAAAGGCAGCAGTTCAAAACACAATACATTTAAAAGCAATACAGTATGTGAGTTTTATTTATGACCTCCTGATCCCAGGGAAAGCATGCAGTACGGATCCTGTGTGGTTTAGCAGTCATCTCATGGGGTCAGGAAGCTAGAAAAACTCTGCATTGGCTCTAATGAAGCCAGAAAGTATCTGAAAGAAAGCTGCCACGTTAACCAAGGTAGGTGGCCTGGGCAGTAGAAAATAAAAGTATTTTAAATAGAAAGACATGAAGAAACAAGAGGAGTGGAAGAAAGCCATAGTGTTTCAGGACAGAGGCAAAGTAATAAAGGCTTTGCGCCCTCAGAATTACTAATTTTTTCCCTACTTGTTTATGCTACGTTTGAAGAAAAAAATGTCCCCAAGACTCTTCACAGATACTAAAACAAAAATTTCAAAATGAATAAGCAAAATAACCTGAAACAAATTCCAATCAGGTAGCCAATTATGACTCAACCCAAGAGAAAGAAACGCATCACCAAGAAAAGCAGGAAACAGCTTTACATAAAACCTGCATGTGTTAATTTATATAGATGCAAATTTAGACATAATTGTTGTAGTTTAAATATAAATACCATACCCCTCACCATAGTGAGGGTGTCTAACCTGTGCTGTACTCATTCTGCTGGACTTGGGACTAGAGTGTTCTTCAAACAGATAGCTCTTCAAATAGAGGACTGGGCTTTGTAAAGTAGAATGCAGGGCCAGTCTCAAGTGGGAACAAATCAAAAACATATTTCCATTTCATTCCAACTCTCAAAGTCCTGAAGGAGTAAGAAACCATTTTATCCGTCTATTTTATGTTTTAAAGAGAACAAAGATGAACATAAGCAAACCTCTGAAGGGAATGCAGTTTACAGCTTTAAGAGCCACCGCTGAGAAGGCCCTGCTCCAAATCGAAACCAATTTTGGTTCTCAGATGACACTTGGAGCAGGGTTTTTGGATGTCAAGGAACGAGAGATTAATTTGGTGAATTCCTACCTTAGCATCTTAAGTGGGATGGAAGTAATCTCCCAGAACAAACTGGAAAAAATTGTGCTAAACTCTGCAAATGAGTTTGTTGTCTCATTTACCTTCACTTCTTTACATTTTGAAATCCTAAGGAGTTTGTATAGAGCAAGAATGCAGAAATGGCCCATGAGAAATAAATCAATAATAAACACACTCATAGATAGTAAGGCCCATTGAGTTTGATGGGACCTATGTTTGAATAAATATGCTTAGGATTGCACTGTGCAGGGGCAAATAACCTATAACACCTATCTTCACAGCCCAGAAACATCCAATTGCTCCAATTGCCTTAAGGTCAGCCCTGATGAGACTGTGCAGGGGTTGGACTGACAAGCCCTGCACCTTCTAGGTCCCTGGTGTCGCCATTCAGAGTGCAGATTCAAGGACTTGTTATGGAAATAAAGGGGGGCACTTATTGGAAATCAGTTTTGTCACCTCTTCCTCCCCAAACCCCGACACAATGAGCCCAGCCACCTTTTATTCAGAGTCGCATAAGCACTACACTACAGCATGGCCATAAACCTGTACGTTCAACCACTGAAATATACACCCAATATGTAGCAATGGAGATTTATGTTACTGCTTTATGAATGAACACTGTGTTTTATGACTAGACTCTGTATTTTGTGAATTACCTAAGAGCCACCAATAGGGAGCTCTAGAATCTGACAGCTAACCAATTGGGTACTACCAAAGAGCAACCCCTATTGCTGAAAGCAGGTGACCAGCAGGGAATGCTTCAGCTCAGCCTTTGCACTATTGACTGAACACCCCCTGCTGTGCAGATAATGGAGAAAGCTCGTAAATTGTATCCCTTCTGGCATCCTGCCCAACTCTATTACGCTGGTGTAAACCCTGGTGCACCAGAAGCACAGAATAGCAGCAAATAAAATCTGCTCATACCTCAGCAACTGATAAGACTTGTCAACCAGTTCTTCCAAAGTCTTCCTAAATTATAAAGCTCTAAAATACAGGCCAAAAGAAAGCAGGTCTGGGAAGAGCGAGGCATACAATGGGCAGCACCAGTGAAAATGCCCTGCTGTATGTAACTCCTGCCCTGTCTTTTGATAGAGTGCCCACTTGCCCTCCTTTTTGACATGGAATGCTCTCTATTGGAGTCTCCAGGTTCTAGTTGGTTAATTGGTTTGGCAGCTACAGGAGAGCTATGAGATTCAGGTAAGGGTGGTCAGATGCCTTGTCAATCCCTTTCCCCCCCCCCCCAATTTTTTATTATTATTATTCATTTTATAACACAACTAAACAACACAAACAGAAAAACAAACAATACAAACAAATTCTTGTCTTATCCTTATTTTTTCTAAACATTGTTAGGTGAGCTTCCCCAAGTCCCCCCTATCTGATTTTTATTTTATGAGATGCCTTGTCTATCCCAGCAGGTATATAAGAGGACGACCCAGCCTGCCCCCAGTATGTCACACAACCATGCACCCAGGAATGAAAAGAACAGTCAAAGTGCCCATGTGGACTAACCCTAACTCTTGGTAATCTGCTCTTCCCTAGAATTTCCCTGTACTTTGTACTCTCAGTGATATCATGCTTCTAACACACAGTACACCTAGGCTGCAATCCTATATTGAAAGTCTCACTGAGCTCAGAGTAACTTACTTCTGTGTAAGATTGCACTGTAAGTGTCAATCGGTGTCCATTTCCCTTAGGAAACAGAGAGGATGCCAGTGGCAACTTTAGCTGCCCTTACAAATAAAACAAGAGCACAATCAAATCTAAAGTGACATCACAAGAACCATCCAGATAATTTCCCTTTCAGACGTTTCAGTAAAGGGCTGCAATAAAGACAATAATTATCTGAGAGTAGGAAATGGAGCAGACATAACCCATCTTTCATTCCAGTCTGAAGGCTGCAATTTCGTGGTTGTATTCCGTTCCTAATGCCATGCATTGACTATTAGCAGATTTCCTTCGCAGACTGGATAGAAGTGGATGTGTTTCAAAGAGGCTTCAGGAATGTCCCATATTCCTGGTAGCAATTTTTAGAAGCCTGCTCTTTTGAGTGACTGGCCTTTGAATGTCTTTAAAACAAGACCTGTCAAACAATCTGTGCTAGATCAGTTAAGTGAGTTATAGGGCTAAATGGAATGGCTGGAGACAGACTGCTTGCCCAGAGCCCTTGATCCAGTGCAAGCAATTCAATATCCTACTCAATATTTGGTAGAGGCATCTTCAAATATGAGTGCTTTTTACACATATTTATACACTGACGACATCTTGTCAAGTGGACCAGATATAAAGCGGTTACACAAAGAATCCTGGAGTGTGATCCTGCACTGAACAGATCACTTCCATTGCCCAAGTACAACACACTTCTCCTGGCTTGGCACAGCAGATATCACTGATAGTTTTCACCAGCATTCCATATAGATCTGAACAACAGCTGCAGCACCTTGCAATTTCATGCTTACATTGAATCCCAAAGGAAAGTCTCCAGAGACCTGACAAGTACCTGTGGAATTTTATGGCTTTTTGAGCGCAGTCCTATGCATGAAGTAGGAATGGGAAATAAATGTGGTTTGGTTCACATTTAAAGGCGAACCTACCTAATTTGCATGTTCTGAAACAAGAAGCCAATTAACCTATCCTTCAAAATTCACACTTCTCCAACTTTTGAAACTCAGATCTCCAGCCAACAGAAGCAGCCAAGATGCTATGGTAAAGTCTCCCAGTCCCACCCTCTGAAACAAATCCTGCAGGTAGAAGTGGTATAAACCACTGAGCTTCTTGGGCTTGCCAAGTGAAGGTCAGCGATTCAAATCCACACAACGGTGTGTCCCAGCTTCTCCCAACCTAGCAGTTCGAAAGCATACCAATGAAAGTAGATAAATAGGTACTGCTGCAGCGGGGAAGTAAACAGTGTTTCAGTGCACTCTGGCACGCATCACAGTCCTCCATGTGCCAGTAGCTTTAATTTGCTGAAATGAGCTCCACCTCTGCCACTGAGCTGCAGTGATGTCTTGGAACGTTCATAAACATTCTAATGCTTAGTGTCATCAATAAGCTATGAACACAAAGGGTGTAGGAATAAAAGGTATTATGTTCTATGGACAGGAAGGTAGGAATGACTGGGTGTGTTGAATTTCAAAGGTGAGCTATCATTTCTTAGGAGTGTTTTATGCATCACTTTCTGGTGACTGCATTGTTATAGGAAAGCATGCTTCTTAGTGCTGTGAAAGATGAGAAAAGCTGAGTTTAGAATGCAACTTTCGTTGAATTTTCACAGCTTTCTACTTATTATTCTCTTTACCAAGGTACAGTAAAGGTTGCAATATTAAACAGTGGGTACATGGTAGTGGCATAGAAATACAACATCCCATCCCTTTGACTACACAGAGTTGTCAAAAGGGCTTTTATGGGACTTGTTAGCATCCATGACACAATTTATTTAACCCGCCCTTTATTTGTATTATTTTTTCCATAGTCAGTTGCACAAAATCAAATTAGAAGAAGCAGTGTCCTTAACTAATCATTGATTCCTATGGTGCCCTCATTGGCTATCTAACACCCACACAGAAGACACTGACAGCTCTTTGATACATAATTGATATGGCTATTGAAGATCATACGCAATATAAGGGATTTTTTTTTTCAAAGTTTTAGGCTTATATGTAGCCAAGGTTCTCTTCTGTATTGAATTTCCTCCTAAGCTGTGATCCATTCAAGCTGCCCTTTTCATACAGCTGAAAGCAGATTTGATTAATATGATGTGTGTGTGTGTGTGTGTGTGTGAGAGAGAGAGAGAGAGAGAGAGAGAGAAAATATGAGACGATTAAGGAGTGGTGATGTGGGGAGCCCATGCCCTTTCTCAACATGACATTCTCTAGCATTATACAGAAGACTGTAGAGTCCTCCAATCTTTATAGTTTTCCTACTTGCTGCATCTGAAGTGGGGGTGGGATCTATTATCGGGGGGGGGGTTCATTTTTTTTATTTCTTATTACTGTTCCACTATCGTGTCCAGGTCAACAAATCCACAGCTGCCTATTGATTTCACTCAGTAACAAGACAGGAAAGGCCAGGTTTCAAGGAATGGTTTGCAGATTGGCTTTTCTTTGTGTGAGAAGCTTTCTTGTGAGGACCCCTTAGGAAAAAAAATTAAGATTGCACAGATGTCCTCTGTGCTCAGTGAAGCAAACTACCAAGTCAATAAATTTACAGCCTGACACTTCTGGTAACCAGCTTCTGTCTCCATATACTGCCAGTCATGGAAACAATCTTCAGAAAAAACTGGTGGTGTGGTGGGAAATAGTTCAGTATTAGTTCAATAGTGTTTTCATCTAGTTCACTGACCTTTTATGCAGCTTGTAATTAGAATGAACGTGTGGATATGGAGGCCCACATCATAGGAAACAGGGCTGCAGCCAGATTTCAAATTATTTATCCTCCAAACTGTGGTTTAGAGGGCTAGAGAAAAGCCCCATTCTTATCTGCATCCTCCTTTCATATGCTCCAAGTAATAGAAAATTTTCTCATTTGTGCAAACCATTGAATCTTAATTGACAATATGGAGTTTGTGTGAGCTGTTCAAAATTAGGCTGTAAACCTGTGCCGATGCAAGCACACAGAGAGACAAGAAGTAATTTTCTTAATCAACTTTGTGTATGTCCACATTTGATACCATCTAGTAAAAAATATCCTTCTAAAGATGTAAATAGAGCCCTGCAGGATCAGGTCAAAGAGCCATCTAGTTCAACATCCTTTTCCCATAATGGCCAGCATTCTTCCCACTTGTGATTCCCTAACTACTGGCATTCAGAGGCATATTGCCTCTGACAATAGAGGTAGAACTTAGCCATCATGGTGGGTAGCCACTGATAGTCTTGTTCTCCCTGAATTTGCCTCATCCTCTTTTGGGCCATTACTACACATCTAGTGGGAGAAAACTCCATAGCTTAATTATATGCGGTGTAGAATCATAGAATCATAGAATCATAGAGTTGGAAGAGACCACAAGGGCCATCGAGTCCAACTCCCTGCCAAGCAGGAAACACCATCAGAGCACTCCTGACATATGGTTGTCAAGCCTCTGCTTAAAGACCTCCAAAGAAGGAGACTCCACCACACTCCTTGGCAGCAAATTCCACTGTCAAACAGCTCTTACTGTCAGGAAGTTCTTCCTAATGTTTAGGTGGAATCTTCTTTCTTGTAGTTTGGAACCATTGCTCCGTGTCCGCTTCTCTGGAGCAGCAGAAAACAACCTTTCTCCCTCCTCTATGTGACATCCTTTTATATATTTGAACATGGCTATCATATCACCCCTTAACCTCCTCTTCTCCAGGCTAAACATGCCCAGCTCCCTTAGCCGTTCCTCATAAGGCATCGTTTCCAGGCCTTTGACCATTTTGGTTGCCCTCCTCTGGACACGTTCCAGTTTGTCAGTGTCCTTCTTGAACTGTGGTGCCCAGAACTGGACACAGTACTCCAGGTGAGGTCTGACCAGAGCAGAATACAGTGGCACTATTACTTCCCTTGATCTAGATGCAATACTCCTATTGATGCAGCCCAGAATTGCATTGGCTTTTTTAGCTGCCGCGTCACACTGTTGGCTCATGTCAACAGTGAAGAAGTACTTTATTTTGTCTGCTCTAAATGGAACTGCAATGATTGATTACTTACTTACTTACTTACTTACTTACTTACTTACAAATATTATTGTCCTATCCAGGCAGGGAGACCCATTTCTCTTTTAACTACTAGTGATTCTAGCATATTGTGGGAAGCTGCCATACAGATATACACTAAGCGACATTTGCAATACTACTGCAATAAAAACATTGTTTAGAATCTTTTAAATGTGTTGTTGGGTGAAGCAGTGGTTATTTGTTGGTTTTTGTTCTTGTTTTTAATACGTATTTTGTGTTTTTTATCTTGTATTTGTGAACTGCCCTCAGATCTACGGAGTATACAAAATAAATAAATAAATAAATAAATATTCTAATTGTCATATCAATAAATTTTAACTTACATAAGTTAACCCGGCACTGTTTGTAGCTCAAGCTGACATTTGCATGTCATGTTCAGAGAATGAGAAATCTGTGAATGTGGCTTATTAAGCAATGGGTAGCCTTAGAATGGGACGTGGGTGGCGCTGTGGATTAAACCACAGAGCCTAGGACTTGCCGATCAGAAGGTTGGCAGTTCAAATCCCCGCGATGGGGTGAGCTCCCGTTGCTAGGTCCCTGCTCCTGCCAACCTAGCAGTTCAAAAGCACGTCAAAGGGCAAGTAGATAAATAGGTACCGCTCCAGCAGGAAGGTAAACGGCATTTCCGTGCGCTGCTCTGGTTCACCAGAAGCGGCTTAGTCATGCTGGCCACATGACCCGGAAGCTGTACGCCAGCTCCCTCGGCCAGTAAAGCGAGATGAGCGCCGCAACCCCAGAGTCGGTAATGACTGGACCTAATGGTCAGGGGTCCCTTTACCTTTACCCTTAGAATGCAGTTCAGTAAAAATCCACTCAACAGAATTAACAATGAGCATAAAGCAATGTATTTATGACACACACACTGGGCACATTCAGACAAAACACTGGCTGTTAACAATGGCTATTGCACAACCTCTGTGCTAGTACACACAACCCAAGCACTCCTGATTTGTTCTTCCCTTCCTCCCAGCCAGGAAACAAACCATGGAGTGGCTTATTTTTCTGCTGGGAAAAAGGGAGGAGCAATACTTTGATTCCTAAACATGAGTGCCGTTTCAGTTGTAATACAGTGATACCTTGGTCTACAACCATAATCTGTTCTGGAGGTCCGGTTGTAAACCAAAACAGGTTGTAACCCAAGGCGCGCTTTCACCAATGGGGCCTCCCAAAAAAATATGCGTTGTAATCCCCCCCAAAATGGGTTGTAATCCAATAAAAGGGACACACACTTCAGGGTTTGACGTGGTTGTAATCCAAAACGGTTGCAAACCAAGGTGCTACTGTACTAAGTCAGTCACTAGTTTCGCCACTAAGTAGGAAGGAAGGAGCGAAGGAGGAATGTGCAGATTGTGCACCCTGATTATGGTGATTAGGTCTAAATAAAACTAAAATTACAGTCCTTATTTTGACCACAGGAGATAAGGACTAATATTTGTAACCATGTAACTGCCATCGCAGACTTTCAAAGATTATATATATTAAGAAATATATTTTAAAATCAGCTATTATTCATATGGAACTACTGTATTGGTATTAATTTCAGCATGAGAGATTCTATATTTTGTTATATATCCTCTTCACTTCGATGGAAGAAAAGTCATGATATGTTGCCACCTTCTGGATGAAATGAGAAGAAAAACGGATTTTCCCCCTGCATCTTCATCTGATTTTAAACCTGGAATCTAGATTTAGCCAGATAGATATTTGAAATTTTGCCTCTTGTCATTTAAAATAGTATTTTGATAGATTTGTTAATGTACACATGCACACAAAAAGCGTAATTATGATAATACTAGGTTTTTTAATAGACTGCATTATTGCTAGCTATGATCTTTTAATTAAATGATATGGCAAAATACGTTTTCCATAAACCATTTTTCCTGTTTCAAAGCCTTAACAATAATTCCTATAAATTCCAGAGTGATTACTGAGTATCAGTTCCACATTTCTACTTAAACAACATAAAATATAACTTTCTTCTGAATTCTCTCTCAAAATGTGCTAGAGTAAAAGGGCGTGTGGGGGGGTTGGGGGGTACATGTGTATTTAATGCAGCAAGCACCAACATACCACATACGTACTGTGTGACCACCATGTGGAGCCCCTTTCAATGCAAATTGAGAAGACTTGCCCCTTATATCATCTGCATTGCAAGAAGATTAGGAGAACGTTCAATTTCCGTGCAAGACCCAGAAGAACTGGCCATTTGTAGCTTTAAGGAACAGGTCCCATTCTTCCTTGCTATTAACTAACTTCTAAAGACTCAGATTTCCCAACTGATAAGGTTTTCTGGACAGAAACACTAGATTCAAGATCAGAGATTGCTTTACTTTGCCATGCAAAAACTATCAAGCAAACAACAATGAATCAGAATGATACATTAAAAATAAAAATCACACTACATACGTGGATTGGATTACAAATGGTAGGATGTCTATGTGATCAACAACTCCCCCCGTCCTCAGTGACCACTGTTAATAACATACTGTAATTTTCATGGTCTATACTTTCTGTATTTCTTTTCCTTCTGGCCTCATTGTTTACAATCCCTCCCCCAAACATGTATCTGCAACTTAGGACAACACTTTGTGCATCTGATGACATGGACAGCAGCCCACAAAAGCATACGGCATAATAAATTTGTTAGTTTTTTAAGTAGTTAGTCTTGAGTCGTTATTCAACCTGAAGTGATGTCCATATTTCTGACTCTGTCTATGATTTGACCAAACTCAGCTTTTTATCTGGTAACCCACCATTGATTTTTACTGTTATATGTTATTCTGTATAAAAATTCTATTATAAACACTAAAAACCCACGAAGTCGCTTTGTTGCTTTTGCAATAATCTTAACACAGCTTCCCCTCCAGAAAGTATTCCTGCGGGGGATTCCTTCGATTTGGAATGGGTTTTTTGAGATGGCATAATCACATGCTGTAGATTCTGTAAAGTTTGTAAAAAGTGCTTTTGCGAAAGTCTCATAAAGTTACATGGGGTTTGCTACGCTCATTCACTGCCACAGAATCATAGTTCAGCTCAGCTGAAGAAAACACGGCCATTTAGTTTTCCAGATAGGCTGCGAATGGTTTCAATTACCTGATGTTGCGGTTCAATCCATCAGTATAACACTAAACACATCAAGGCTAGTCATGCCAGTAAAACAGTGGAATGTTTATGGGGAATTCAAGATTATGCTGCTATATTCTCTCCATGTAGCTGGCCATAGCCCTGTGCAAAATTGGGGGGGGGATACAAGTGTTTGGCCACAGAATCTACAAAAACTTAAATAAAAGAGGGAGGAAAGTCTAAGATTATGATAATATTTTAAAATTGTGTACAGTTTATTATATAGTTCCAGTCATATCAACATTATGTAAGGGAATACTCGGCTGGTTTTGTTTTTACCTTTATTCCAAGCCTGCCATACTGAATTATTATCACAAGAAATGTTGTAGACCTTCCATGCTTCTTCGTGTACTTTTATGGGCCTGTAGCAGTCTAAAGAAAAGAACATGCATTGTGTTATATTGAGCTCTTATGTTATGAGGACTAATTTTTAAACTGATGACCCCTTCTCACGATATGGCCACCACACAGATATTGCTTGAAACTCCATTACAACTGAAATTTTATTTCCTTTCATTTTGCATGACTAATAGCTTGGCAGCTGCGAGTGCAAGACATATGTTCCTAGTGCGAAGGATTGTTTAGCTTGTTACGCCTGCAACTGTTCCCTGAATTTGTTTCCAGAAGTCAATAATGAAAAGAAACTCAGCCAGATGTGTAAATATATGCCACTAGTGTTACAGCTCCTCTGCATTTACTCTGGCCAACTCCACTTGCCTTCTGAACACAGAACAGCATTTCATGGTTTATTTTCATGCAAATATCTGAAGGAATTGGGAATCAAATACAGTACAGTGATACCTCAGGTTAAGAACTTAATTTGTTCTGGAGGTCTGTTCTTAACCTGAAACTGCTCTTAACCTGAGGTACCACTTTAGCTAATGGGGTCTCCCACAGTTGCTGTGCTGCCGGCATGCAATTTCAGTTCTCATCCTGAGGTAAAGTTCTTAACCCGAGCTACTATTTCTGGGTTAGCGGAGTCTGTAACCTGAAGCGTCTGTAACCTGAGGTACCACTGTACCTCAAATGAGGGAACAGCCATATGAATCCACCAGTCTGTCCTCAATAAAGCTAGGGATTATTCTACAGTACTTGCAGAGCTTTTAAACTCCAGGTGGCCTGTAGTTTATACTTCCTCTTTGCTTCCCCTGTGTTAAACTTATTGAAGTATTGTTTATTTAAAGCATTTGTAACCCAGGCTTCAGCTAAAAAGGCTCCCAGAACAGCCTGCCCACAATCTAAAAAACACAACACGATGGAAAAGGGACAGAGAGGAAAGGGGGGTGGAATCAAACTCAGGCTCCAGTTGTTAAACAGTTGTTCTTATAATGACCAGCTTGTGTGATTCAGGAGTAAGAGGTGCCTGATAGAGCTGGGGTTTTAGCAAAAGTAAGATAGGATGAACCCTGCTTTCTATTTCTCCCACTGATGCAGTGTGACAAAATGGCTGCTCCCAGGTGACAGTTGTAAGGAGAGGAGGCCTGGTGGAGCTTCTTCTGGATAGAATAAGCTGTGCTTTCCATCTCTCCCACTGGAGGAACGGAATCCATCAATAAATACATTTTATTATTATTTTTAGTAACATTGTAATCTTAGTTATGTCTGCTTAGATTTAAGTACAGTGGTACCTCTGGTTACGTACTTAATTCGTTCCGGAGGTCTGTCCTTAAACTGAAACTGTTCTTAACCTGAAGCTCGACTTTAGCTAATGGGGCCTCCCGCTGCTGCCGTGCCGCCACTGCGTGATTTCTGTTCTCATCCTGAAGCAAAGTTCTTAACCCGAGGTACTATTTCTGGGTTATCAGAGTCTGTAACCTGAAGCGTATGTAACCCGACGTACCACTGTAAATCCCATTCATTCAGTGGGGCTGAATCCCCACAGAATGTATATAGCAGGAGTTCCCAAACCAGTTTGCAAGCTTCATTCGGGTGCTCTGTGGTGTGTCTGTAAAAATGCACTTAAAAATCATATAATATAGCATCTAGGACATCATTGCCATAACTGGCAGAAAAATAAAAACCCTTTTAAGTGCTCTATTTGGGGTGAGGTGGGAGTTTGGGGGACTATGGTGCAGGATTACATCCTAAATATGTTATTTTCTGTAATATGCTATGACAGCAAGCACAAGGCGAGCCAACCACTGGCTGATTCATTTTCCCCAACAACACTTCTGTATTCTTGACCAGTTATCTTGAATTTTTCTCCAGTCATCCTTTCCAGTCTTCAATATGTAACACAGATAACATCAGACACAATAAGATTATTCATTTATGTTTTGGTCAACGGTGGGGGGGGGGGTCAACAAAGATGTGTGTATATATTCCTCAAAAAAGCCATTACACAATTTTTAGTTGAAAAGAAATATTAAAGGAAAACTGGAATGGGTGGTCATATGGAAAAGAATCTAGTCCTCAGTCAATATGAACAAAGAGAAAAAGGAAAATGTGATATCTAAGGTGAGGGTCCTAACCAGCCAGTCAGCTCCTTGCACACTTCAGGCCTAGTCTGCCTAAATAATTACTTGTATCTTTCGTCAGCCTGCCTTAGCAGGGCTTCTTGGAGTTGCCCAAGGACCCCTACAATGTTTGCGGGACTTGCTACTTGACACCGCCTGCTTCCCCTTCAAGCCCTATGCCCTCATAGACCTGGGCAGGGTCACAGCCAAGCATAGTTATGGTTTTTAAACTAGCTGAAATAAATGACCTCAATCCAGAAAATCTAGCAAAGGCCCAAGTAACTATTTTAGAAATCCATGTCAGCTAGACATGACTAAGCCCCAATCTATTGTTTTCAATGGGACACAAGGCTGTTGATGGGGGGGGGGTTCCCGTCAGGACAAAAAACAGCTTCAGGGTGGGTGTTATTTTCTTTGGGGCAACACCTTTCACCATGCCATTGCCTGATACAGCTGCCTTCTCTCCCTCCTTCTTTGCCTCATTCTCTTTTTTCTAACCTATCTGTTGGTTTAATTTGGTAAAAGGAAAATGATATGTGGTTAAAATAAAAAGGAGAAGCCTGGATTCCTAGATTCAGGTTTGGAGCAAGTATTCTTTGGTGAGGGAACCCCAGCAGAGATTTAAAATTACAAAATATGCAGCAAAGCAGAGCATGGAACTATAGGCTGTTTGACCTTTAAAATACAGTACCCCCTTCTAAGTTTCTTCCAAAGTTCCACACTCCCCTTAGCATAGAAAAAGACCATATTTGGTAACTTAAAAATGGTTTACTTACAAACTCTTCAAAGGATAGATTCATCTGCTTTTTCCACATTGCTGCAAGAAAAGACAGGCAGTATAACTTAAGTTTCAAAATGGTAAATGTTTCTAAATTATTTGTATAGAAACACAAAGATGGCTTGCTTAAGCCATGCAGTCTAAGCTTGGAGCATCCAGCTTAGGCCTCCTTCCTGGTAGGCTTCACAGGGTGGAATGGGAGAACAAAGAGTTTGTTAATCCTTCCTCCCAAGGTGAGGGGAATCTGTCTGCATCCTAAATTGATGTTCTACCATTGAGTTATAGCTTTCCCCCAAGGATGAACAAAATGCTTAGAGGAGAAGAGCATATGATAATATTCATGTTTTCAATGTTCCTAGGACCGTTTCTTTGGAATGAACTTTCAGGGAAGGCAATTGTTTAATTTTACAGCTAGCACCAAACATATAAGCTATGGAAAGACATGTTTATTGCATCTCTGAACATTGGATTATTGTTTCGTTTCAATGCTTGTCACAAAAATGACAATCAATTTTATCTTCAAAGTTTGCCCTATAGTGCCCTCAAAGTTATAGCATTAGTTGAATACCAGCCAAGATGTTAGGAGAAGCAGTAATTCACGGAATCAGCACATTTAAATTATTAATAGAACACGTAAGCTGGAAAGATCTGCAAATAAACTGTTACTCTGAGAATCGAATGAATCGCTCACAACTATGAAGGAACAAGAGGGTTGAAAAATACACAATATGTCAAAGTACGAGGAGCAAAGGGACTTGGGATTCAGGTCAGGTCACCGAGTTCAACTACAAACCATTCTTTGTCTTTTATTCTGAGTATGATTCCTGGTAGGGCCCATAACATTTCAACAATGACACTATCTCCCCTCTCTCTCTCTCTCTCTCTCTCTCTCTCTCTCTCTCTCACACACACACACACACACACACACCACACCACACCCTTGTAAGACCCTCTTTAGTAATCTATTAATTCTGGTAATGCCTTTAAATGGAAGTGATATTTCAAGGCAAGTTATTTACTGTCCAATTACAACACAGTTGTAATGTTCACAGTGCCATAGACAAAATTAAAGGAATGAGAATTTAAAACGGGGTGGGGTAGGGGGACCTGTGGCCATCCCAATGTTGCTGCTCCTATCATTCCTGACCATTGGCCATTCTGGCTGGGGGGAAATGGGAGCTGGAGTCCAGTAACATCTGGAGAGCCACAGCTTATCCACCCTGGATTTAGAATAATATCACAGTACCATTATATGCTGTTTATTCGGAGACACACCCCACTGGGTTCAGTGGGACTTAAACCAGAGTACAGTATGTGTATCTAGGATTGCAGCTTTTCCTCATGCTTTTCCATCATAAAGTTCTGAACTATGGCCCTCCCTCCAGTTCTGCTTCTAGTTCACTTCCTGGCATAGGCTTTGATGTGAGTAAAACTTTCAGAAAAGGTACAATGGGAAAGTCCTAATAGGATCACCGCAGCAGCAAGTGTGTTTGGATACTCCCAACATCAAAGAAGCAGCGTGTCGTGACCATACATATGCTTTCTCCCTAAATCTGTATCAGCCCTCAAATCACAGGTGTCTCAAGGCTTCTTTACACGCAAGATTATTTCCTTCACACATATCGTTCCCACGAAAGAAATTGCATAAATCCTGCATGTAGATCAGGCATGTCCAAAGTCCGGCCTGCGGGCCACTTGCGGCCCCCAGGCTGGTTTCAAACAGCCCCCCAGGCAATTTTGAAAAAAGCAATCTCTTGCAGCCCCCGAGTGCCTGCCCACCAAATCCAAATAAGAGCTACGTCCGACCACAAGGCTTCACTAGGGAGGCAGACAAGGTGGATGTGCTACTGGTGGTGCTGGGAAGTTGAAAGTGCATGCACTTACTTGCCATTAGAATGTTCGTTTACCAATGCTTGGTTAGAACTCGCCTCGTAACATAAAACGTATTAAACCCAATACAAAACAAAGTGGCACTAATAAAGAAAAGTTCTAGGGTGGCAACAGAAAGCAAACTAAAAATGCTTTTGCAGTTCATCAAAACTATCCAGCAATATTAAGTTATAGGAAAACTGGTGCTATTAACAGTAATCCTTCTAGCTGTTTAATTGGTTTGGCAGCTACAGGAGAGCTATGAGATTCAGGTGAGGGTGGTCAGATGCCTTGTCAATCCTGGCCTGCCCTGTCTGTCAAGCCGTGTGTCGCGAATAGCTCCCTGAGCGTGTTTATAGTTGCTCTAGTGGACATGGTTGAGGTCGGCACCACCTCGAGCCACTTGGACTGAGAGTCAACCACTATTAGGAAGTGTTGGCCCTGAAAAGGCCCCACGAAATCCACATGCACCCGGGGCCATGGGGACTGTGTGGACTCCCAGGACTGTAGTGGTGCCTTGGGTGGATCCGGCCAGGAGACCTGGCAGGGCTCGCAACGTTTCACCCAGCCCTCTATCTCCGCATCTATGCTTGGCCACCACACATAGCTACGGGCCAATGCCTTCATCCAGTTGATCCCTGGGTGAGACACATGCAGCCCTTCTAAGACCCTTTTTCTTAATTGGGGGGGCTCCTTTGGCCGGCCCTCGCGCATGCTCACTTCATCAAATCTGTCCCTCTTGGAAAAAAGTTTGGACACCACTGATGTAGATGATCTGAGCTAACACAGATACATAAGGGCCCTCTAGTGGTACAAAACCAGAGAGAGGAAGCTCTAATTTAACCAATGATAGCAGGAACATTTAGAGCACTGGGGCAGAGACTGAACATTAGTTCTCTATACACATACATACCATTTCTGCTGCAGTTGGAGCCTTTAGAAACTGCACCAGAATATGTGATAAAGTGGGTGAGCATGTGAAAGGTTATCTGCTGCAGGATGTGTTCTGCCCTAGGGAAAATGAAAGCCCCTTGTTTCCACAGTGGGCGAGTATATTTCTGCAGCCACCACTCTCTCTCTCTCTCTCTCTCTCTCTCACACACACACACACACACACACACACACCTCTCAAAGCAGCAGAAACATCCAGAGTTGGCCCTACTATTAAGCTGAATGAGGCAGCTGCCTCAGGCGGCAAATGTGGCGAGGTAGGGGATGTGTACAGTTCATGCCACATGACCACCTAAGCTAGCCCGCTGCCCTCAGGAACTATGTAAGATGCCATCCCATTACCAGTTTTGAAGTAAAATTCAACAACAGTCTGGCTGGCTTTTCTACATGGACTGTAGAAGGAACTACCAAAATGCCTTGGCAGTGGCATAGCGTGGGGGGTGCAGGGGGGGCCGGCTGCACCGGGCGCAACATCTGGGGGTTAGGGTTAGGGGGCACAAATCCACGGGTTAGGGGGCGCAAATCCATGGGTTAGGGGGCGCAAATTACTTGTCTTGCCCCAGGTGCTGACAACCCACGCTACGCCACTGTGCCTTGGGCTGGTCCTGTGGGGCACAGGGGTAGAAACTGAACATCAGCACACACACACTCTTTCTGTTGCAGTACTTGTGCTAGAACAGTGGGGCATGAATCATATGCTGTGTGGTTTGCTGGAGCTGTCCCCCGACACTGGTGCCACCAATACTTGCATGGGCCTGGGATATGGCAAGGCAACAGCAAGGTTAGCGCCACATGGGTTCATCAACAGGAGTGTCACCAAGCAATCTGACACATTTGCTGGTACATCCACACAGCCCCAACCTCACCCCCAGCCTGGCTATATGCTACCAGACACCCCACTATAACTGCGATAAATCTGGTTGCTATTTCCTGTACTTAGCACTCTTATGACCTGGCTGCCAGTAAATATTTATTAATATTCATACCTGACTGCACTTTTCATTTCTGACTGGGGCTTATGCATGGAGAAGGGGATTTGTTTCCATAATACATTGCATTGTGGATAAAATAAAGGAGCTGCAATAGTATATGTGATATTTTATTGTGTAAATCCTTAGCTTCTAGTATCAATTATATCAGCTTTAAATTAAAAAGTTCCAGAGAACTGTTAAACCTGAAAATAAGCTTGCTTTGGAGGGCAAGGGAATCTTTGATCACTCCAGTGTTCCGACATTCTGCATTTAATTTAGTGCGGATAAATGAAGTTTTTGCCGAGCTGCATATTTCAACAGCACAATTTTTCTTGAATTTTTAGGGCAAATTATTTTGTGATAAAGTGTTTGCAGGAAGCTACATATCACTGTGAAGGAGATCCCGATATGGTCAGGATTTATTATTAAAAGGCCAGTATGAGATCTTTTAAAGATGCTGAAAGGGCTGGAGGCAGAATGATGCCCCCCTTGCTTTCTGTTGTCAGTTACAAGTTTGTTTGCCAATACTGAAATAAACACTCAAAGCATGAGGTGTGGGGCAATGGCACCCATTGCTTTGCAAAATCCATCACTTTTGCTGAATGTATGCTGTTCTGTTCCATTTGGAACGGTTTTGTGTGTTTTGTAATTCTGTAACCTGCCCTGGAATCTTGTGGTGAATGGTGGGTTAAAAAAAATAATACTACAAATAAATATTACTTAAATGCAACTGAAATTTATTATCTAGAAGTCTGACAGATTATAGTGAGCAAGAATAGTGATGAATGATATACTCTAAGACAAATGCCAACAGGATTCTCTATGAAAGCAAATTATGTATTTTCAAGTTCGTTTTCAAGATCAGGAACGTCAATGAGTCAGAAGAGGAGGGAATAGACAGCCTTCTTTAAATCTTCATTTGGTCTATATTGCCGGATATCTGCAAAACCATCTCGCATAGACAATGCAGAAGTCAGGAAAACTCACGGTCTGTGCAAAAGGCATGCTGCCTAATCTCGAGATACCAGATGTGCTTTCAATTCATCAAAACCATGGCAAATTGACTCTCTGACAAAACAACAAGTGCAGATGTGTTCTTAATCGCCCAAGACTGGCTTGTCTTCAATCATCCAGCATGGATTCTGCATGGATTCCACACTAACTTTATCTCTTCAGCAAAGACAGCAGCAGGGCATTTTTCATAGGTTCAGAGTGTGTAGCTTGGGATTTGTTTACGTTCCAGTTCCTTTGATCTTCCAGCTGCTCCCTGTTCCTTTACTGAATCTCCACAAATTTTCTTTACATACCTGTTTTCACTGTGGAGACTTACTGGCATGAGAAATTTCTCTGCATGGATCTCTCTCACAGAACACATTGAGCCTGTACGTTGGAACAAACAGCATCAATCAGCTGTGTGATCCAAGTTTTAACAATTTTTTTTCCATGTTGTGTATTTCCTTTTACAAAATAAGTTAATTTTACAGCTATGACTGTTTTTACTTAATAATAATAATAATAATAATAATAATAATAATTTATTTGTATCCCACCCTCCCCGGCTGAGGCCAGGCTCAGAGCGGCTAACATAAAAAAACACAATATGCATAAAAACAGACATCAATTAATTAAAATACATCTTAAAATTAATTCAGACAAGTTAAAATCTGGGCAGGTGGCAATTATCAGGTTGGAAATGAGAGTGGTTAATACTTGCCAGGACCAACTGTTTCCACTGATCATACAAGGACCTGTGAGCGGGTTGAGGGCCTCCTTCTGGCTTGTTTTATACAAAAGAAAGTCAAACTGCATCCTGCCCAAAGGCCTGGTGGAACAGCTCTGTCTTACAGGCCCTGAGGAAAGATGTCAAACCCCGCAGGGCCCTGGTCTCTTGTGGGAGAGCGTTCCACCAGGCCGGGGCCACAGCTGAAAAGGCCCTGGCTCTAGTCAAGGCCAGTCTAATTTCCCTGGGTCCCTAAAAATAACAGCACTGACAAAGGACATGTTGGGGACTAGCAAGATGTTGGCAAGTCTGACTCAGGAGAGGGGATAAGTGGTTTGTGGGGACCTGTACCAGCCAGGAGGCAAGAATCAGAGGTATGGGAAGCTTCAGAGCTGGTGGAAGAGGCACACTAGGCAAATGAAGGGCCAAGTGCTTCCTCACCCTCTCCTGAACCACTATCTCCCAGAACCAGGAGAGAACTGAAGAGGGTGGAGCAGAGGCAGTTTCCACAAGGGCATTGTCTCAGGCTGAGTGCATGCAGGCCTTTGGGGGAAGGTACATAAACTGGTGGAGGGGAAGTGGTCCCCTGTTGCTGCAACTGCCCCATAATTGAATACCTGGGAATACCTGCCTAGACGCTACACAGGTGTAAGTATTCAGAACTATAGAAGTGGCTGTAAATGTTATCTTTGACAATTAAGACTACAGTACAACTCCCATCAGTCCCAGCCAGGAAAGTATTTTTTTAAAAAAGTTTTACAGTAACTGGGCAAGTTTCCTGGTTAGGGAGATTGGATGTCCCGAATGGTCAAGGAAATAATTGCTTGCAGCCAAACTAAGTATGCAGAGATTTTTGAAATGCAATTTGGTTCAGAAATAGAGGAGTGATAGAGAAGTATTTCCCCCCCCCTGCTCTGCTGTGATTCGGAAGAAAGATGGGGCAGAAAATTTTCTGTGGAAAACATTCCATTTTCAGATATAAATCACCCTAATTAGCATAGGACAAGTTTCCAGAAAAGTTAGCAATTCAAAATTTTCAAGAAAACTGCCACCACTTAGGCATCACTTCTTCCAACTCTTCTCAGCCAGGAGTTGTCCAAAGTGCCAGCACAGCAAGCGCTTTCAGCTAACAAATTTACTTCTTCCATCTACTGGAAGCTCTAGAAATGCAAACTTTATAAAATGTGTCAGCAGTGAATTCCATGGTGGCAAAAACAAAATAGTTAGAGGGCTCTTTATATAGCTATAGCTATGGCAATTCCAACCGGTGGCAGATGTTCTTGTCTCATGACTCTTCCAAGTGGGTTTTTTTTTTAAAAAAAATTATTTTTAAGGAACATATGGTGCACACCACAAAATAAATGTGGGGGGGGGGGGTTCCTAGGGGGAGGTGAAAGCCTCCAGTGGTTTATTACAAAGACTACCAAAAAATAAGTTTTACTTTTGTTAGAGGGGGGCAACCCTGTGCAAACCTTTGTTAGGCTCGAAGCTGTGTTTTGTGTTGTCTCCTTCCATCACCTCAGAAACAAGCATGAATAATTAGCATACTTAAAAGAGAGACCATATGCCCAGGATTCCTGCTCTTGGCTTTCAGTTTCATAGCTCCAGCTCTTAACGTTGTTCAGTCCTCTGAGGCACTAGCAATTGGATATAATCCCCTTCTGTGTGTTCCTTGTTGCCGCCAATATCTCCGCTCCCTATAGAACTTTCACAGTTCATTTCCTTCTGGCAAAAGCGGTTCACATTTATTGCTTCTGTAGCTCTGTAGTCCTTATTTAGGAACAGAGGAAAATAAGAAACTGCCAGTCCTGGGAACATCTGCATGTAAAGCAGATGCCCTACCAATGAACTATGGTCTTTCCTCAAAATTACAGGAAGCCTTAAATACAAGACTTATGTGCCGCTTTTGAGAATAAACTCTTTCAAAATGGCATGCCATAAAACACTTAAACACAGTTCTGTTTGTACTTCCCTGTTTAGTGTGCCCTTGGTGGCACACTCAGGTTTGCCTGATGTTTGAAATGGTCCCCGAGCAGCAGTCTAAGAGCTGTAATAAAGTAGTATTAGTCTAGAACTATCCAATGCCTACAATAGCCCTGTGGTTACACTTCCATGCAGAGGGCAGGAAAAGTGGGCAGTCATGTGCTCCCTAACAGCTCGACATGAAAGGTTGCGATGACCTAGGAGTAAGACCAACTGAACACTTGCTCACTTCTGAATTAAGAATGAATAGATTTGTGCTGGGTTCAGCTGTAACACAAAACCATTTGTTTAGCTAACCACACTTTGTTTTAATGTCTGACCCGCCCCTGAGCCAGCACAGAAATTGTGGTTTGATGGGAACAAAATAGGAACAGAAACCACAGCTTGAAGCTGTTTTACATAACACTGTACCAAATGAGGTTTGCCATTTTGTCTCAACTCACAGGCCACTGACAATCCTTGTACCATGGAGATGGGAGTCAACTTACGAAGCAAAACGCTGGGCAGATAGAAAACAAAGATATACGACTCCAAACCATAGTTTTCCTGTTGTATGTGTTACATATGCTTCAGGTTACAGACTCTGCTAACCCAGAAATATTACCTCGGGTTAAGAACCTTGCTTGAGGATGAGAACAGAAATCGTGCAGCAGCGGCACAGTGGCAGTAGGAGGCCCCATTAGCTAAAGAGGTGCTTCAGGTTAAGAACAGTTTCAGCTTAAGAACAGACCTCCAAAACGAATTAAGTTCTTAACCCGAGATACCACTGTCAGGGAACTGGAGTCAGAGAAGGAGGAGGGAATGGGAACTTACCGGGAGAAGGTCCCTTTAATAAGCAGCTGTTCATCTTCGGACGAGAGAGAAGACAAAGGGGGGTCAGAGGGAAGTGAATCTGAGAGAGAGGAGGTACTTTCTGGGCCAAGCACCTCTCTTCAGAGAGGAAGAAGGGGGGTTGGGCTTAGACATTGGCTATGCTGGCCCAAAGGCGGAAGGAAGCCAGTCGGGACAACTGACCGACCATGATGAAGTCACATTTTTGAACTGCTTGTACATAGCTTCAAAGAGGCAATAAATCTTGTAAATATGGCTGGATTCCCGGACTCTTATCTTCGCTAAGCACTCTCAACTCCCTGCCTGACAACCACTGTAAAAACCATGGGTTTAGGGTACAGCTCAACCCATCCAAGGAACTTTCTACACATAAATTGTCTTCTAAGAAACTGAAATACAAGTTGTTGTCTTTAAAAAAAAAAAGCATTGTGAATACATAAATGTATTTAAAATACCAATACACATTGCTTTGCAGTTCCTATAATAATCACACAACAATCACTAAGTCAACATTTACGTCACTCAAGAATTTGACTCGCCATCTCCTTTGAAGTCCTCTAAATGTAGAATCCATGTTTTACAGATTAAGTTTTTTTAAAAAAAACTTCACGAGACAAATTTCTCATAAGCAAGCAACTCCCCTACAGAGAAAGAAAACTATGTAAATTTTTTTCTAAGGAAAAAACAGTATGAGGACCTCTCCAAGGATTCCAGGGGAGAAGAGTGTCTAATATTAGGTCACTATGATTTGTCTAATGCATCCTGTTTCAAACCAACTTCTGTTTCTTCAAGGATACAATACGAGTTCTAATCACCCACAGGAATATAATTGCTTAGAATTTATAGTCAAAAGCGTTGTTTAAAAAAAGCTTAATAGATTATTTTTTACCACTAAAGGCCAACACATATTATTCCTGACTGTTTTTGCAGCATGGTGCATACTTCATACATACCAGTAATTAGTAGCAGTAAATTGTAGGGTGAATTATTCCCCAAAGACTTCCATCCTTTCATCTTGTGGATGTTTTAACCACAAGAGAGCTTGCCCTTTCTTGCTGTCAATTAGTCATATATTTTTTCCACTTGATAGCTATTGCCACCATATATCATCTTCATTTTAACATCCATAGTAACTGTCAAAAGAAGTTCTAGGTTCATCTGATAAAATTCTTCATGGAAATTTCAGGTAATGGGTGGGCTGAATGTAAAGTTGTTGTTTTTTAAATTATTTAATTAAATCATGCTCCTCCCTTATAAATTACGTTCCCCCCAAAGACTCTTTTTATCGTCCCATTGATTTATTATTTTAATTCACTCTAAATACCAAAAAGAAAATAGCTGCTATTCTGCCTACCATGTTTCAGTTTCATTTTTGTTCCGTATAAAAATTTACAGTTCCTTAAGTGGCCATCAAAGGCAAGGGGGGTGGGGGGTGGAATTACATAGAAAAGCAACATTCATTTTAAGTTTAACCTGAGCCAAGAAATACATAGGCAACTTAATACAATGCTCCATTTAAAAGAGCAGGAAAGAAGCACAATAAATAGTAAAACATACATTCAGCAAAATGAAGTAATAGTGCTTCATTGCTACTGCATCATTTCAGCTATCAGGTTAGAAGGCTCCATGTTTAAATAAATCAGTATAGAAATGTAGCATATCAGGGAGCATATGTAAAGATATTCCTAGATTTGAAGCACATCCATTCACCAGATCCTATTAAAACCAACACTTTTGAAAATTTAGAATAGCCACAAATAGTTATTAATTCAAAAAAAGTACTGCAAGGCTAAATTATTTTTAACCTCAATACCATTTATTTATTTCTTCCGTTTTGCTTTCTGTTTCTTTGGTCGCATAAGGCAATTATATTTATTATGTACATTGTACAGGCAGCAACCATTTTGCACCTGGGTGCAATTTCTGGACCCTACACGGGTTGGTGGAGCATGCATAAGCCCATTTGTCTCCATTAAGCCCCCATGCCCTGTTTGCCCTCTTCTGGGTCCCAAAACATCCATGCATTGGTGGTCGCACATCAATTAGAGCCGTGCAAAATTGTTGCTGCCTTTAACTTTTCCAATTTTGCTTCAAATCGTTGTTTACTTAACGCAAGAATTCCAATCCCATGGATTTGAAAGTTATAGCCTAGCTTTCCCAGCTCATCAATACGGTTACTTATAGTTTTGATGCTTTTGTCCAGAACTAGAGGACTTTTCAGTATTAGATTAATGTTAATATTTGCCTGCAAGAGGCAATCTATTTTATCATTCAGGTTCTGTGGAGAAAGGTATAGAATGCGAAGGTGCTTAAGGACAAACATATCTGCCTCTATTTCAGTGCACCCATGAGACATCAGCTTCTCTTTCACATTTGCAAGTGTCTTTTTTAGGTATTCATTAGAAAGATCCAGAACATCACCTCCTTGCCCATGCAACAGCATTAGAAATTCCTTATTGCTCAGACTTAAAGATGACTGCAGAAACTGAACGTTTGCTTTCACTTGCTTGCTGCTCCGTAAGAGGATAAAGGCATTTTTAGAAATTATCTGTTTTACAAAGTCATCTGGCTTTTCTCCACCAAGATCTGAATAGATGTCATTCAAGAGGCTTATCATTTGTTTATTGAGCTCTATACTGTTAGAAAACACCCTTGGAACTCTGGTCAGCATGTTGCCAAGGTCCTTAGAAGTCAGCCCAATCGAACAAAATAAGGTAATGTTCTTCTGCATGTTTTCATTATTCCCAGAACGGAAAAAGGATTCAGGGGAACGTTTCAGGATTGTTACAATTTCCATGTCGGTCATCAAAATGCTTCGCCAAATTTCCCAGCGTTCTTTCAGAGACTGGTGTGAGCGAGTGATGGCACGTGGATAACGTGAGATTATACTAGCAATGGCTTCTCTGTTAGCCCCCTTTCCTTGCAAAAAAATCTTCAGGCCATCTTCGTTGGTGATCTGCCTCTTGAGAACACCAGGCTGTCGTTTTCTTACCATTTTGACATCCACGCCCATACCAGCCAGATTTTTCACTAAAATGTTGTTCTCCTTGTCCAATTCATCACTGGAGCTATCAATCTTAAGGCAAAGAAACCTAGTGGAATCCCCTCTGAATATAATGTCTGTAGACAACTTGATAAGCCAAGGTAAATTCATGTTGAAAAGCAGTTTATTTTTCACGTTCACCAGTCCTCTCATTGCGATGCTAACCAGGCACTGCAAATCTCTGAATAAAATTGTACTTCCATCAGTTCAGGATCTTTAAGTAAGAGACAAGGAGAGAGAATTATAATAAACTGTAAGGAAGCATTCGTGAACAACCTGTTCATAACTCAATTTGTTTAACACATTTTAAAAGATTCATATTTATTGTGAGAATGAATTAAATGTTAGCAATTTCCTTCTAGATGGGTTATTATTACTTGTGTGGGGTGCCTATTGTATGGGTTAGAAACGTCTGAGAACACTCCTTGGTGGAATGAAGGAGTACCAGAGAGGGGCACATGAAATTCCACCCATCAATTTGCATTTCTTAGTACAGAAAGTATTGATCGATGTATAGAGATCTCTCCTATTCTGATTAATTCAAGAGGGTTCTAGAAGGCTTTCTCTCCATGTGAAAGAAAGAGGCAGGTTTTTGTTTGGGTTATATTCCTTCTGGGAACTGGTTGTTATCTTTCTGTCAAGGTTGTGCTGACTACAATAGTAAGACCAGGAGGAGCCTGGGTCACACTCACATTCTCTTTCTGTCCCTTTGTTTTGGTGTTCTGTATGCTATAGTGTTAAGGCTTAGTCTTATAAGCTTGTAAGTTTTATTGTAAGTGCTACAAATGGATTCTTTTTATGGACTGTGCCAATCCTGAATGTATTGGGTTTGTGACCATTACGCTCATTTGCCTTCAGTAAAGCTCAAGTACAATTGCCTGTGGTCTATTTTTTGGAATCTCTGCTACGTGTTTAAGTTTTTTCCTCCCCAGTGGAAGAAGCTGGGCGACACCTTGGGTGAGTCATAGGTGGGAGATAGCAACCTGGGCGAGAGCCAGATTGTTATCTAGGAGAGTACATCTGTGGATAGATGGATGCTACATGGTTCTGTCAATGTCTCCTGGTATTTTTGCAGTACATTTTAGTAGAGTGGATAAAGTCTTAGCGGTTTGATGACGGAGAGGGAAAAACTGTAAAGAATGGGTGGGTGGTGCATGTATACATGCGTATTGGTGGATGAGTTGAGGGTGTGGGAATTAGAAAGGGATGAGTACTGTGTGTTGTATGATTTGTGTTTATGTAGTTTGAGTGATTTGGGTAGGGAAATTAGTTGGGAGTAGGAACAGGATATAGATGGGTGTGAAGAATATGTGAATACTGAATATTGTGAGTGAGGATGTGCCTTAGCAAGAGGATGAGGGAAGACGGAAGGGATGGTACTCTTATCAAGGTAGTTATGAGGAAGAAGGTATGGAATTGGGTGAGGTCCAGATGGCTGCAGATTGTGCCCCTTTCCAACCTTCCATCCAGCTTAAAGCAATTTAGTGGCCCAGCTACTGAGTAAGTTCTCTTGACTCTGATGTTTTCAAACTGTGCTACTCTGTTTTTGCTTTTGAAGGACTTTATTGTTTCATCCAGTGTTGTAACTAATAGTTTCATTGTTTGTATATTTGTGGGCATATATTTTATCCTTTCTGTAAACTGCTTAGAGGCTGTTCTTGTATTAAATGTTATATAATTATATGAAATAACAACTTCAGAATAATTATACCTGTCTTGGTGATAAATACTAGCCACACATTATTTTTTACTAGCCTTCTAGTATTTGAGCAAAGGTAGTGGAGGTTTTTTAAAAGATAATAAATAAATAGTGAAATAAACAGCAAATTACATTCAGAGAATTACAAACAGAGAATTACATTCTCAGGGCAGAGGATCCAGACTAAGGGCACAGTCCTAACCCCATTACTAATGGGAATTCTTAGTAAAATGGTTCAGATTTAAATGTATATAAAATTGCAGCCATAGAGTAATACAGTAGAACCTTGGTTCTCAAACTTAATCCGTTCCAAGGGTCTGTTCGACTCCCAAAACCGTTCAAAAACCAAGGTGCAGCTTCCGATTGGCTGCAGGAGCTTTCTGCACTCAAGTGGAAGATGTGTAGGACATTCGGCTTCCGAAAAACGTTTGAAAATTGGAACACTTACTTCTAGGTTTTCGGCGTTCGGGAGCCAAAACGTACAAGTACCAAGACATTCAAGAACAAAGGTACGAATGTATACAACATTAGTCATGCTAAGAGTAAACCCACTGAAAACAATGGACATAAGTAACAATGGGTCTACAGTATGATTCAATTAGCATAGGGTGCACTCACGCTAATGAAATACTTTTAAGAAGAAGCAGTTTCCCCTCTTTTGCATCCTCCTAAAATGTTCTGCTGTAGTTCACTGCAGATGGCACAATTCACACCAGCAAAAAGGAGCCACAGAATTATACATGAGTACGTACCCCCACATTTGGATGCTAGGAAAGACTCTAGCCAACCAACTGTGCAGTGTCCTGTGCTTGTCCCAATTGCATATCTCTGTTCATAATCAGGAGCTCACACGTTGGGCTTCATTTTCACACAATACATACTTGCTGGAAGGTAAAATATATGATGTTGTGGGTGAAACTAAATGCATAGCCCAGATCCTCACGCTATAGTATTAATTCTGTGGTGGTCATATCAGTAGACTGGTTTTTATAAAGTGTTATGCAATAAACTGAGTAGCTACCAGAAAGGAATGTTTTGTTGTGTTCTAAATTGTTGGCTTTGCATGCTTTTATATTATGATATCACATTATAAATGGACTAGGTTACCAGTAAACAATAAGTTTAATTAATACTAATAATAATAATAATAATTGGCACTTTAAGTGCAAGACAAACAATATTCAGATATATTAAATTCCTTAAATTGGAGCTTAGTGGTAGAGCATGTGCTTTGGCACAAAAGGTCATGACTCCCTGCATGTGGAAACAGGGCTGCAAAAGATTGGCCGTGACTCTGGAGACGCTATGCTGAATACTCAACTGAGCTAAATGACCAATGGGCTGACTCTGTATGACAGCTACCTTCCTAAACCGCTTCCTCTGAGGAAAGGCATCATTCCCAAACACTGGATATTCACCTTATTTACAGCCAGGTTCTGTACATGAGCGTGGCCGGGGATGGGGGGGGAGGGACAGGGGAGGCAGCCCCCTAAATCAAGTAAATAAATAAAAACATTTAACTGACCAATTGCATCGCAGTTAACTCAGTTTCTCCCCACCCCTGCATAATACCTGCTCTCCCCTACAATAAATCCTGGCTACGCCCATGGATCTGTATACGTTAACTCAGAAATAAAACCCGGCTTTATTCGGTTACAATTTATAGTACAAAGAGGCAACAGCAAATTTGGGGGCGCGGGGTGAAGCCGCGGGCGTGCACAGACATCTTCCCTCCAAAAAACAGCTTGCCTCTCACCCCATTGCTGAGACCCTGGAGTGACCTGTAAGAAAGGCAATTTTTCCACAAACAAACGGGAAAATGGGGGTTTCACTTCTGAGTAGACATGATGAATGTGCAGGACTGCGCTGTCGCGGCGAAATCGGAAACAGGAAAACAAGCCTGAGCCCTAGGTTTGCTTAATGAAATATCACCTCCCTCGAAATCAACAGCATTTTAATTCCTAGAGAAGATACGGCACGGATGGGAGTTTTAGTTTCCTTCAAAAATCTAGCATGAAATACACATTGCCCCTGAAGCGAACCTCCTTTTCTCTTTTTCCCCTCTGCCACCGCATTCCCTATTTACTAGCCTCCGCTGTGCTAGCCTTGAGCCGCTAAAATCCTTTTTCCAAAATTTAATCTTCGCGTTCTATGTCTGAGAAACTTTTAAAGGCGTTACAGACAACGCACAAGAGTGGGTTGCAGACACTAGCGTGTTGCTCACCGCTGGCATTTATTTGTGCGCTTCCTTCCTTGGGGAGGCGTGGAAAGTTGCAAGCGGAAAAAGCAGAAAGCGCCAAAGAGCACGCGCGTGCAGGAGGGGAAAAGCGCGATGGGTGTTTTACTTTTTTAGTGCTGCCATCTAGCAGAGAGGCCTCGGCCTGCCTTCCTTTTGCCGAAAAAGCGAACTACCAGGAGATGGCGGTATTAGACCAGATTCACACGTTCTTTGTTTCACGGTGTTCTCACGTTGCCGCAGGAAAAAGTAGTGACAAATTAACGCGTTCCTTTCTAATTTGTCATTAGAATCTGTTGATAATCTCGGCCTTCTGAGGTACTGCTTTGGGGCAAAGGAGCTGCTGCTGCTCTTTTAATTTGTCTGTTGGTTGGTTGGTTGATTGGTTGATTGATTGATCTGTTCTATGCAGTGGAATGTGTATTGGTCTCCCCAGGCCCACACAGCAGCTTGTTTAAAAATAGGAGATGTTTGGCTATTGCAGGGAAGCTCAGCTGATTATGTATGAATTTGGAGAGGCTGGCATCACTTAACCATTACACTGCCTCAATTCAGTGAGTTTTAAAATTCAGCAAGTCAGCCTCATTACGATGTGTGTATGTTTCAGCGTTTCTGTGTGCTGCTCTGGTTCGCCATGCTGGCCACATGACCTGGAAGCTGTACGCCGGCTCCCTCGGCCAATAAAGCGAGATGAGCGTCGCAACCCCAAAGTCGGTCACAACTGGACCTAATGGTCAGGGTTCCTTTACCTTTATGTTTAGGTTCAGAAGCATCATTATCATTATCATTATTATATTTGTACCCCGCCCATCTGACTGGGTTGCCCCAGCCACTCTGGGTGGCATCCAGCATATACAAAACCATAATAAAACATTAAAAACTTCCCTATACAGGGCTGCCTTTAGATGCATTTATTCTAAAGGTGGTCTAGTTACTCATCTCCTTGACATTTGATAGGAGGGTGTTCTGCAGGGCGGGCACCACTACCGAGAAGGCCCTCTGCCTGGTTCTTTGTAACTTCACTTCTCGCAGTGAGGGAACCACCAGAAGACTTCTTCAGAATGCCTTTGAATGCCAATTCCTGATGACAACAGCATGAGAGTGCCTCTGTGCTCATGTCTAGTTTATGGGCTTCCCACTGTGGGAAAATTTGACTGGACAGAACTCAAGTCCAGCAGTGCTCTTCTTATGTTCTTTAGTTGTCTGCTGTATGTAGAGGAAGTTTTTGTACACAGCAGCATACAGTCAGTTGGGACCTGTAATCTGAAGTGGTTCGGTCACAAGTTTACCACTGCAAGGTCCAAGACTGGAGAATTAAGCAGATAAGGAATAAAACAGAAAAGGAAGTTTGGTATTGTCATGTCTACCCACCAGATCTTTTCAGAAATTTATGTGGCAAGTTTTGAACAGGACAGAATATTGTGGAATCCAATAGAGAATGGGGGAAGGATTTGATTAGCCATCAGTCGTTCTCGGGAACATTCTAGAAAGGAAGAAGCAGAACCACATCGCCTGGCTGTTACCCTGTAGTTACTGCTGTCAATTTGCCAAAATGTGATAGTCCACAATATCAAATATAGATAAAAGATCTGATAGGATGACTAGCATACTGTGCTCCATATCAGTTTCTATGCATGGATTATTCATAAGGGTTACAGGCACATATTCACAATAGCATATTCAAAATTGAAGTGATAATTACATGGGAGGTATCAAATAAACATCCTTAAAATACTACAGGATGTAATGAAGCATTGCTGTCTTGTCAAGACAATCAATAGTGTTTAGGATTTTTATTTGTTTATTTTTTTTCCTGTTGCATGAAGCATTGCTCTTTTGCCACACTCCATATGAGGCTTTAGTTGTTCCTGATTAGCTGCAAGAAATACAATCAACAGCAAGATGATCCAGACTAATATTCGGATTTTAGCCCTTTCCCATACCCATCCCTGAAGCCTCAGCATGGTTAACAACTAGAAGCAGATAATAATGCAACTGTTAGGATTTTAATCAATAAAAAGACAGCACTAAATAACCACAGTCATCCCTAGGAAAATAATTCTTACTCAGACATAAATATCACCTGCTTTTGTTTTCTTCGTAAAAGATATTCAGACTACTTTTTCAAGGATGAGGAGTAAACAGAGGGCAAGATACAGACTTGGGCACTTGGACCCTTAGATTTGTTTTTCTTAGTCATCATTTCCATGCTGCAAGATAAACAGCTTTGAAAGCTGAGGTTTAGCTTCAAAAGTGTTTGTGATATCGCATGGGGGGGTCAAAGGGAAAAAGTAAAAAATGTGACTGAGCTAATGCATAGCCCTTGCATGAGCCTAAGCTTCTCTATTGATCCAGGCCAAAATTCCAAACTACCTGCTATAACAGAGCCATATATATTACTGAATATCTTATGTTTAATGTTTTGTACATGATTGGAAATATATTAGCTAGGGAAGCAGGGTCAGCTAATTAATTACCAACTGCAGCCTTTCTTCAAGTGTATATCGTCTTTGATATATTACACTTGCAAAATAAATAATTCATCTCACAAACTTTCTCAGTAGTAGGAAGCCTTAATCTTCTTTCCAGTTAAAGTGCTGGTACCAGCTGAACAGCAAAACCACAGCATTATTGAATGTTTAATTAAAAGATAAGGCACAATCAAATATGTCCAAAAAAAGATATGTAGAGTTTACGATCTGTCAAACTATAAGCTGCACAACTCTAGGATCCAGGGCACAAAGGGACTTTTCTTCAGGGGGTATGTATTATTGCAATATTACAAGACACCTATGCTTCATGCTTTATTTATAAGTGATTATCTTGATCTCTTTACAACAGGAGAGTGATGTGATGATATGTTGGTTGCTTAGGAAACAAGGCAGCGTGTGAATTGTGCATGCATGTATATAGAAGGCATTATAAACTTGTTTATATGTGGCTATAAATGTGCATATGAGTGCATGTAGCATACATACTTGTGAGTGTGCATTTATTTGTATGCATTTTTCAGTGAGTTTCTCATTTACTTGTCATCTGATGCATATTGCAGCATTTTGTAAATAAAAGGTTCCTTAGACTATTACTAGTTTTGATTTACAGAGCAATATAAAATGTTCAGTGACAATCAAATAACCAGAGGACAAGAGCAGTTTCCATTGTATAACATGAGCTGCCTAGTATTCAGAGGTGTAATAATGTTTTAAAGGGCCTTCCCCAAACAATCATGTTATGTTTTTAATCTGAATAGTGCATTCAGAAAGATAGTGCAATCAGAATACACAGATAAAACCAAGTATTAACTATTCAAGACTGCAGTCTCGATTATTTTTTGTACTTTCTTCTCCATTTTCTACTTTATTTCCTCAAAGCACCCTTTTATGAGATTAAACATGAACAATTCTGTCTTGTTTCATTAAAATCTCAGTCTCCCCTCCTAGCCATTTAGTTCTCGTTCCCGATCTATAAAGTCTTTTTGTTCCTCTTGCAGCAGAATCTGCAATACAATACTCCCGTCAAGCGTAGGAATAAATAGTGCTGAAGAACAGAACTGAAGGATATATTGGAAACTGAAGGCAACACTGGAAATTTGGTACAAACTAAAAAGAGTCATAGCTAATGACAGCATTGTAGCTGAATGCACCTTCCATGATTTGCATGAACAAAACTGGAATGTATATGCCTTGATCAGTGAAAGACCAGTCAGTGAATGGTTATTAAGGGTGGCCAATACAAAAGAGGAAAGGGCTGCTGTCTCTTTAATAGTTGAGTGGGAGAGGAAATTTCAGCTTGCCATGCCCTGTCCTCTTTTGCATCTAATAATACCCTGTGCTGCACCTTGTGATAGAAAAGGTGCTTTGGGCCATCTTTTTTGGTTCTTCTAACAGAGAACCTAATAGTGCTGTTGCATTTTCAAGATAATCCATACAACTGTGACTAACAGGAAGGCGGTTATTTGTTTGCTTGTTTAATTAGAGCCCCCAAGTCTCTGGATTTTAATCACAAGTCCAGATGAAAGGCTTATAAAAGTTCGTCAAAGGCTGCATGCATTCTGCGGGTTCTGTGTTGCTGAGTCGACACCTGGTATAGCTTAAGGATGAGACTGTCTGTCTGTTTGCTTAAGCAGAATATTTAAGGTCAGTAAGCCAAACACACTCTGTATTTCAGCAGAGGCATATGCTCCCCCACCGGAGTCTTTTTGCCCTATTAACCCCATTTTGGAGCACAATTCTTCTTTGCCACACATAGTGTATACTACCTAAAGGCATTCCTTGTGGCTCCCATGGCAACAGATAAGACCACAGCATACTGCAATACTGAGATGCAAACCTATGCTTGGCTTTGTTGCGGGATGAATTACAGAGGATAGTTCAGCAAAACAGGGAAATAACTCATGTAATAAACTGTGGTGAGCGCATAAGACTAAACTATTCCCCAGCCCATCCCCACAATGTTAATAGCAACACTTTATACTTACTTTTAATATATTATCTGACACCTGGACATTGAAATCACTATACTATCCTTACAAAGGCAAGATGAAAAACGCCTACTGCCTTTAATGGAAATAGGAGTAGACCCTGATCAAATAACGCCTCAGGCACAGACACTCTGCAAATATAGGTGTCTCTTTCATTTTCACATTGCTTCAAATATTTTATTCACGGATCTCTTTGCAATTTTTCTTCCTGACAGGCTTTAATCCCATTGATAGGTCACAAGGGTAAAGATACATATCCTGGAGATAAAAGTCTTGTTTCTTTCTGTCCAGCACACTTAAGGCTGAAGAACCATATTTAAAATCTTAGAATTGTAGATACCTGCAAGATACCTGCACATTTTGTTTTGGTTTTGCCATTTATGAGATCAAGTGGCAATGTGAACCAAGTATAATGTTAACACTGACTGAATACATATTCTAACATAAGTGTGTGTGTGTGTGTGTGTGTGTGTAAGTGTAAGTCTGGCCCAGATTCATGCCACCAATATGGAATGGAAATGGATTTCTCTGCTGTTCTCGTGGGCACAACTGTGTGATGCAATTCCAGCAGGAAAATAAATATATGAAAGAGGCCTTTAGGTTTTTCACATGGGGGAAATTAACATTAATGAAAATTAATTTGTCAGAACAGATGGCCAATGAAGCCACGGTATCAGGATGATCAGAAAGCAGGGAAATTTGCTACACCTAAATAGAGTCTGGTGCTATGAGGTGTTTCTTGTTGCTTCATTCCGCATCTATCATTGCTATGCAATCCATAGCTATCATAGCCTTAGATATACATGACATGTGAAAATGCACATGGCCTCATTTGCAGTATCACTAACTCCTTTCTCACAAAAAAATCTGCCGACAACAGCATTATCCTTGAAGGTATTTCCTGATCTGTAGATGTAATTGACTCAGACTTAATTCCCTAGCTATCCTCCTGTGCTCTCTAGAAGGATCACACTTCTTATGTGATATTAGGAGCTAACTATTTTCAAAGTCAGTATAATTAAGTAACTATATTATGAAACAATCCAGTTTTTAAAATGCCTTTGTCCTTTCTAACCTATCATAGGAAATCAAATGAAAACATTTTGAGAGAAGGAAACCCAACATTATTCCTTAAAACAAACTAAAAGTGTGCCAAGCAACAATAACTTAATATAATTAGTAATCGGGTGGTTTAAGAGGACTTGCTTCAGAATAGGGTTGATGGCAGCCATGGGTAAAGTGTTGCACGTGAGCCCCATCATATATAAATCCATGTATTGAATGAACCAACTCATTTGTATGCCATAAGCCCACCTGCTTAGGCAATTGGTTAATAGTATGCTAACTGTACTCATGAACGGGGTCACTCACATGAGGCATGATGGCGAGTGAATGAGTGAACAGTATGCTAGAGAGCTAGAGAGAGCAAGTGAACAGGTGAACACTCACTGAATGAGTGAACAGACAGGTGTCTTTATATCTGTGTATTTTTTCCTCTTTCCCACTTAAGCCTTGGTTCATGTTGTGCTAAGAAAATGATGGCTTAGTATACAGTTCTGCTGGGCAGCTCTACATCAGTATCAGGGGAAGGGCAATTCTTGCTCTGGAATGCCCACATGCTTGTTGTTCTTGCCAAATCATAGCTTAGCAAACTATGCCAAACCATGTGCAAATCTGGTCAGCAAGTGGTCTACAGCCACAGAATGAACTGTCATATAGTTGGATAATGGTCTTATTTAAAAATGTGGGAAGCCAGCCATTTTGTCTGGAGGTTCTGCTGCTCATTCATAATAATAATATTATTATTAATAATAATAATTTATACCCTGCCCATTTTGACCAGCCACTCTGGGCGGCTTCCAACAAAATATTAAAAACACAATAAAACATCAGACATAAAAAACTTCCCTAAACAGGAACCTTCACCCACAAAGTCTTGCTCTGATGCCACTACTTACAATGAGTCTGTTGGTTCTCCAGATCCCAGTCAAACTATCTACAACAGGGGCCCCCCAACTTGGCCCTCCAGATGTGTTGGGACTACAATTCCCATCATCCCTGACCACTGGTCCTGTTAGCTAGGGATGATGGGAGTTGTAGTCCCAAAACATCTGGAGGGCTGAGTTTGGGGATGCCTGATCTACAACTTTGTTTGGCTCAAGCAGGTGCCTCTCTGAAAGGGTTAGTCTGAGAAAGCAGGGTCAGGTGCAGAGATGGAGAAATTTGATTCAGTTCACATTCAGAGGTGACATTACCCAGTTTGCACTTTCCTAAACACAACATAAAACTGTACGCAGCCATCCTTCAAACCCAGTGTTCTCTAAATTTTGCAATTTAGTTATCCAGTCAAGAAATCGTGTACAAAAATGGATATGCTAGGGTAAAGTGTGTGTATAAATGAAAGTATATTTGTGAAAGTAACATATTAGACAAAACTGCACACAAAAACGTTTATATTAAGGTAAATTTGCACTAAAGTGTTGATGGATTTTCGTGAGGACTTTTAGAGGAAACATTTCCAAACTGATGTGGAAATGTGGAGAACTGTACTTCAGATTAGGAAAATGAGAAACTGAGAAACCAGAGCTGGCCGATTTTGTCCATCACTTAGAGTAACCCCTATGCTTGATTTCTAAAAATGCGTGATGGCCTCCGCCCAGACTAAAATGACAAGTCTCCACTAGTTTTAACAGCTGCGTAGAAGAGGGAATTCCAGCTACATCTACCAAATTTCCGTCAACTGCACAAAGGTTAAAGAGGCAGGAGCCATGTTTCTCCTTTGCAACAGGGCACCTTTCTCGCTTTAGTCTGGCTTGCAAGTCGCACCCTTTAGCCTGGACGTGCTGCGCCACAGCTGTGGATCGGGGGGGGGGGGGCGCGTTCAACACACTCTGTGCATGTCCAGAGGCGCCCACATCTTCAAGATCCAACAGGTGTCCAAGCGGCAGCTTCCAACCAGTCGCTTCCGCGGAACTGAGCTCTTTAACTCAGAAAGAAAGCCCGCCTTAAAACCCTAACGGCTTGCGAAAGGGCCAAGAGTCGGGAAGCCTGCACTATGGCAACCACCTCCCGCCTTGGGACGCGCGACGCCGCGGGAGAAGCAACTCC
The DNA here is from genome assembly GCF_951804945.1 of Podarcis cretensis. Lineage (NCBI taxonomy): Eukaryota > Metazoa > Chordata > Lepidosauria > Squamata > Lacertidae > Podarcis > Podarcis cretensis. The sequence goes on from NC_137181.1 coordinate 27,519,970, forward strand.
CTCGAGGGGGTCGCTTTCTGGCAGCTCGGTGGGAAGGAGGAGGCGGAGAAGGAGGCGGCGGCGGCGCGGACGTCACTTTCCCCGGCCGCATGTTTACGTGGAGATGAAGATGGCGGCGCCGGTGGATCCGCCACGGAGTCCCCGGTCGCCGTAGCGCCCTGAGCGCGTCCGGGGTGCCAGAGGAAGCGGGGAGGAGGAGCCGCAGAGGGGAGCCGTCCCCTTTGGGCGCCTGGGGGCCGAGCGGCCCCTTTCGCCTTTCCGCCTGGCGCGCAGTAACGCTGTTGTCTCTCCGCGCAGGGGCCATGGAGGACGAGGAGAGGCAGAAGAAGCTGGAGGCCGGCAAAGCGAAGGTGAGAAGGGGCGGGAAGGCGCTGGGCAGCAGCGGGCCAAGTCCGACCCCGGGGGGCTGCCGTCGGGGGAAATGCGTGGCCGCCTCCGGGCTGGATTTAATGGGTGAGAGGAGGTGAAGCTTTGCCGGGCCCGCCCCTCTGCTGGCTGTCATGCGTTGCGGACTGAGCGGAATATTAAAGCTCCTCCGGGGGAGAATCGTGCGCCTCCGAGGCGGGCCTGACATCCTTCCCGAGCTGCCTTTTTCTTTGTTTGCCGCTTCTCTTTGTGTATGTGCGCGCGCCCTGCGCGGCGTCGATCGCCGCGGGTTTGCTCTTGCTTTTTTATTTTTTATTTTTTAACCCACCCTCCCCTTCTTGAAAATGTAGGACCCAGCTCGGAGGAGCCTCCTTCCTATTTGTATGTGTAGTAATGCGATTGGCTCGTGACAGCTGTTGCTGGACAGAAGCGGCCACATGCCTGGAAAATGCCACAGGTGCCAACGAGGAAGGGCTGTGTGTGGCTCTTCTCGTGCCGGATCAGCTGGTCCAAGGGGAGGAAGGGACGTCCCAGCTTGGCTTGGCTTGGCTTCAATTAATTGCTGCAGGTGTTTAGATCTCGCTTTTCCAATGCATATTCCGGAGGCCTAGTGATATTAAATCAGAAGTACAATAAAGAAAGACGCACGCACGCATACTTGAAAACGCTGCATACTGCAGTAGAGTACAAAATCTAAGAAGATAAACTAAGACTTCATGCATGTTCCCCACATGTGAGACCAGCTATCCGTTATTTGTGCACCGATCACTACCTCTATCCCTCATGCGTGTAAAGAAGTGGTGTGGAGCTGACATTTGTACACCTGATTTCTCTGATGGTTCAACTGCAGTAGATGGTTGGAATCTAGCCTGTGTCATGTTTGGTGGGATAAATAAACTCAACGAATAAGTGACATTTAAAATAATAATCAACCCTTAGGTTTTTTTCTGCAGCTTTCATTAGTTATAGCTGAAAAGGGACGTTTCTATGTGTAAAGTGCTTGCTAGTTTGATCTTTATAATATTTTTGACTTGCATAGTGCTCTAAAACAATATATTTTTTATCCTTGCAATAAGTACATCACTATTTATCATAATGTAAAAATACATAAAAAGGAGGAGACATGTTTGGTTTATTCTGACCGCTTGTGTTATGGCTAGAAACATAATGACTTGCTGAAGTTCCGTTAATGAGCTCGGGCTGCGAGAATTTGAATTTTAAACCTCACCTCTTCTTAAAATCTGGAGATGTGCATTAAAAAGTGGAATAAGTGTCATTTTTATTGTATCCTTAGCACCATGATAGATAGGATTTTTTGGTGCTAATGGGTAACTAATTTGCATTAAACAGATAAGCAACTCAAATTGCCTTCACACCATGCTTATAAATAATGTAGCACAATGGAGCTAGTCTGTCACGCTGTAAATCAGGCTACCAATTAATCCGTGAAAGGCCAGTTCTTAATCTGTGAAAGGCCAAAGTGAACAATTTATCCCAAGTAACAGAATTTGGAAAGAAAATAGATTTGGATAATGTTAACATTTGCAGTAGTTTTGATATAGAGTACATAATCTAGAGACCCCATCAATGGTGAAAACGAAACTCCATTTGACACCTCTGAGTATAAAGAACATATTTGTTTATTAATCTAAGAAATGAATTAATTGCTCTTCAGCCAAAACTTTCAAAATGGACTACAAAAAGTTGAAAACAAATCATAAATATCTAGGTAAAATACACTAAACCAAGAGATTAAGCAGCAATAAAATAATTTAAAATCAACTAATTTAAAATACTCCCCCCTCCCCAAATCAGTAGATACAAAAGGATAGGGTCTGCAACAAGCAAACCTCCTTGCAACTATTGATCAGGATCTCTCCTGATCTTTTACTTGTGTTTAACTTACACATCAAATTGCTATCGTGTTTCGAAAGTCAGGCAAGCTTTTTATTTAAATTCAGGTTGGAGGAAGAAGCTGATAGAGAAGTTCCCCAAAATATTATTTTCTGTATTCTGCATGCTATATTTTCATTTTCTGGAGGAGAATAGAGAGGCAAATGGGTGAGAAGATTGTGGTAGTCCTAATGCCCTCCTGTTGTTTTGGACTACATCTCCCATCATCCCTGATCATTAGCCATTGGCTGGGGCTGGCTCCCAACTATATCTGGAGGACAGCAAGTTGAGGAAGGCTGCTCCAGAACTCTTCCAGCTCTGGCAGGGAGGCTTAGATAAAGCCTGTCTTGACTTATCCTTTGTCCCTTCTAGATTCTTCCTTTCTTGGCATCAACACTGGAGGAGAGGTGGATAGCAAGCACCCAGTTTCTCCTTCTGCTCCACCTTGTTTCCCAAAAGTTCAGCAAAGATAGAAGCTTGCTTCTCAGTCTCCTACCCACACTTGTCATATATAATGTGGCAAGCAGCACATTCTTGTGATCATTTACTAGCTTCTTACAAGAAGTCATCATAGGGGCTTCAACGCATCTTGCCACTCATTTGAATGAATGTATATAAAGCTCCTTAAAGTGGCTATGCATGTTTAGAACAAAACAAGTAGACCACAAAAGATCTCCCGCAAATATACAAGCCATAACACATGAACATGTAAACACAACACGAAGCAATTGGGGAACCATCATAATAAGTAATCAGCTAGCCAAGCATAAAGAGAAGGGGGGAAATTAACCTATAATGTCTCTCCATAAAGCCCCATGAGTTGTTGGAGGAAGCCAATCATGCTCTTTGACTAAAACAACAAAAGCATTTCACATGAAATAATAATAATAATAATAATATAATAATAATAATAATAATAATAATAATAATAATAATTTATACCCCGCCCATCTGGCTGAGTTTCCCCAGTCACTCTTTTTCTCCTTGGACTTGCCACCCTGCCCCCCAATTGACAAGTAAGTTTTTCCATAAGGGCCACCAACTAAATCTGGAATACCACTCTTTCATCAAATCAGCTGTTACTAATGTCCAATTTTGGGCAGATTTTCTTTCTTGACTGGCAGCAGGTGAATGAATGAAGCAGCAGGTCTGTCTTCATAAAGTATCCTGACAGCATATATTGTGATCACAGATGATTGCTGTATAAAAAATGTGTAATAACACATCCCCTTACAACACAGTCCTATATATACCTGCTCAGAAGTAAGCCCCCCACTGCCTTAGGTGAGTGAGTGTGAGATTGCAGCATTAAAGACTTTGGCTGAACCGTATTTGCATTGTGTGTCTTATGTAGGATCACAAGTAGAAAAGGTTAGACAAGATTTCCAAATTCTTCCTGTAGGAGACAGTATTGTAAGGTCAATCTAGCAGGATTACTCGATGTCACATGTTCTTCCACCTTTCTGGGGAGTGGTGTGGACTCTTGAAAGAGATTATAGGTGAGCTGCAGGGCTTCCTTCTGCCCTGACAGATCTGTGTGCGGTAAATTTTGTTGCTGCATCTGACAGATTGCAAACTTGATAAAGAGCTATGCATTATGAGGAACTTTGGGACAGTTCAGCTGTGTTCAGGATACAATGATCTAAGTGATCTCTGTGCAGAACCAAGCAGAACATGAGAATTTCTACAATCTTTTGTCTGTGTAATGGTGTCGGTGGGAACCATAGAATATTTGCAAGAATGAACTTGATGGCAGAGCCTCGTGTATATTCTTGCCTTACTGCACCATTAAGAGACCTCATCAGTTATTTTTATTGTTGTTGTTCTTCTGCTCTGGCTAACTTCTAGAATGGTCAGAATCTATCCCCACCCTCACCCCCCAATATATATTCACACACTCGTAGTTTTACTACCTTAGAATTCAGCAGTTGCTCCTTACAGGCTGATTATTTATTTCATGGACTATTTATTAAGCTGCTTTGCATATCCCCAAATCAATGTATTTTCTTATTTTCTGTTCCTTGCCATCTGTAAAGGCAAGTGCAAGGCTGCAGTGATCATCTGTCTTCTTCCTCCCCTTTGTTCCTGTACTAATCCTCATTCCCATGCATAGGTGTGTCTCCCTTTCACTGATCACTGCGTTAAGAGTCTAGCACAACCAGCTGCTGACTGGGCAAACCATCACCAGCAGTTACCTTTATTATTCAAGCCCTGCCAAGTCTTCTGCAGAAGCAGTGACATTCCAAGAAATGAATAGGCAGCTTTAATTAAGCGTTTGGACTTATTATGCATATGGCATATAGGGAAGTCTACATCTCCAAACAATACCAATGGGGAGGGGGAGGTGAATAGTAATCTTGTTTGTAGAACAAAGAAAGGGGCTTGCATGTCTCTGAATTGTAGTAGTGAATAACTACAGCCGATGTAATAGCTGAAATCACAGCACTTGCTCTGTTGTTTGGTGCACTAAAGAAATACAAGAATTTCTTGGTTGTAAACTTTCTGTTTTCTTAGAAAGCATATTTCTGGTAGGTGCAGGAAAAAGAAATATCTGATTTTTTTGTAATAAACCATGAGCTGGTTTGGACTAAATCCTAGTTTGGTGAGAATGAGCCTTCTCTCTCTCTCTCTCTCTCTCTCTCTCTCTCTCTCTCTCTCTCTCTCTCTCTCCCTCTCTCCCTCTCCCTCTCCCCCGCCCCGCCCCCGCCGCTTGTGTGAGCCTTTCTTCCCACCAGTACAGCTGCAAGGATGAGTTCAAATTATTTTGCTTCAGTTTTTGATTAACCTAAACTTGCCCTGCTGTCTGAACCTGGACAAACTGTGGGTAATCTTAACTATGGTTAGTGGAAAGAAGCCAGCTCCAAACCATAGTTAAAAGCTGCATTGTTTCCACTAACTGTTGTTAATATTAATCATCTTGGGCCTTAGATTACATGATTGACTTGCAGTAAATTTAAAATGGGAGTGTTAACTTCTGACTTGACTTCATTGTGGCCCTGCTGGAGAAGGAAAGGGGAGCGAGAACTGTGAGAGTCTGAGTGGAGTCTAGGCTTTTTCTCATAATGCTAAAAAGAAAAAAAGAGGTTTGCAGGCATGGTTTGTTCTGTACGTGAAGGTCAGTATTAGTGAAGGTGCAAGCGTGTGCAGATTAAGACGAGCCCCATGGTGTGTTCAGTAAGGTTTACTTCCAAGTAAGAGGTCATAGAATTACATTGTAGTTGAGCAATTCTATACACTTCTAGGTTCCTTCTTCTGTCATGGCAAATGCAGTAGTGAAAAAATATTTTTGGATCATAGAAATTGTACCTTACACACATCTCCCCAGTGGATGAATCCCAGGAATGAAGAATGTGTCTGAAGACATATCTTCAGTGGCTTACACAAACCTGTGACCTAGAGCTGAAAAGCTCTATATCCTATTTCCAATCACTTAAGCTATCCTCTTCTACAGTAATTTCTTTTTAGTGCTCATAGATTGGAAGAGACTAGTAATCCTGTGTTGGTTTATAAGTAAAACCCACATTTAGACACAGAGATTCCTACTTCAGCGGGAGTTGTTTTGTCAAATCCTCCCTTCAATATTTTATACTAATACGGGCTAAAAATGCTTTAAATAAATGAGTTAGTATACACAGGTCAGACAAAGAAATTATTCTTATCTTTCTGATTTTATTTCATATTACTGTTTAAACAAAATTAACCTTGCTTTTTCTTCGTAATTTTTGTCCTAGTAACTACATCAAAAATAGTTAAATGTCTTGAACTAATCTTATGCATAGGAGCAACAACAAAGTATTCAATATTAAAATATGTTGGTACTAATATAAAACAGAACAGTACAATGTAAATTCTAATTTAGATGTCATCACCAAGATATTCTTTCTACAAATTATGCCTACAAATAAAGGTTTTTTTCTGTGCAAGTTAAAACATTGGGATCATTTCATGAATTTAGGAGAATTTACACTTTGTCATCATGATGTTTAAGGTTAAATCTGTATCACTTAGTGTTAGTATTAACAATTTCATTCTTAAGTTGGGTGAAAATGTAGGTGAATAGGACATCTACACAAAAGGTAAAGTGAGCTGTGTTACAAGAAAAGAATCAAAATCTGTACTAGGACAATACCTTTATTAGGCCAACACACTTGCCTTCAGAGATTGTTATGCTTCTCATTCCCAGGAAACCTCCATGCAGTCTGATATTTGCCGAACACCTAAAGAACCTCCTCTTCCATTCCATCTCAAGACTGTAACTGGATGCAAACTTCATAGCTTCAACATTAGCTGTCAACTAAAATTTTGTGCTGCTCTGGTTGACCTGAAAAAAGTACATTCGTACCTCTGCTTACGTATCCCTCCGATTACGTAAACTTTGGGAAACGTAAGCAGCAAACCAGGAAGTATATTTCCTGGTGTTTGCCGTGCGCGCATTCACAGCGGTCCTCCAGTTGCGAAAACTTCGGGATACGGCTGGACCTCTGGAACGGATCCTGTTCGCAACCGGAGGTACCACTGTATCTCCCTAATAGCAAGCTTGAAAGACATCTACACACTTTATTATGGCATTGTTTGCTGGAATAATTGGATTTCATTTGTGCACATGGCACCATTTGCTTTCCCCCTTTTCAAAAATCAAACCCAAATAAAGCATAATTGTGGTGGGATAATGAGCTGCTTGTGCGTTGAAACTCGATCCCTCAGAGCTCACTCAGTGTAGTGAAACCCTGCCTTGAGAGGAGCCCTTGAGCATGGCTCCCTCAGTCGCTGGTAGAATCTGACAGTGGGCGTTTGCGGAAGCGTTTCCAACATAAAAGCTGTTTCACAGACATGCGCCTCCTGGATTCCCTGCGTGACAGTTTCCGGCGGGGGGTGGGAGTCCTTAAGGGCTGTTCTGATACCTCCTCGCTGTTCCCACTGGAAGTATCCCAGAGCCTCCCCTCCGACTCCCTTTCCTTTGGAGCTCCCGCACTCCCCCTACTGGTTCCCTCTTCTGCTGAAGAAGAGGCTCTCCTATTCTCCTGAAGCCTTCTCACCACCTGTCCTTCCGATGGCAGTTCCCTGACATCCACCTCCCCCCCAGGGCCCCCTTCACCCCCTCCCGCCTCTTCTCTTACTGGCGGCGAGGACGGAAATCCCTGGAAGGAACTCCCCTCATCCTCTGAGGATTCAAACACTTCTAACCACGGCCTACCGCCTCTTTCCCCCTCTTCCTCTTCTTCGTCGGAATCTGTTTCCACCTCCACTTCCGACTCTGGGAACCCTTCAAATTCCCCTTCCTCATCTGTAGTCCCGAAGTGTTCCCTCCTAAACCTTGCCACTGGTTGTGGTTTACTTGGGAAACGCCGATGAAACGTTTCTATTAAAATCTCGTCTTTAACTTCCTCTGCCGGTACCCATGCGTTTTCTGACTCTTCCTCCCCCTCCCATTCTACCAAGTATTCCACCTGATTCCCCTTCCACCTGGAATCAATGATCCCTGCCACATCCATGTTGCGTTCTCTCTCTTCTATGATGGGTGTCCGGGTGACCTCCCTCTCATGTTCCCCCCACTCACACCCCTCTCTGTATGGCGACAGTAATGACCTGTGAAATACTGGGTGCAATTTCATGTGACTGGGCAATCGGAGTTTGAATGCTACTGGGTTGACCTGCTGTATGACCTCAAAGGGTCCCAACCGTTTGGGTCTCAATTTCTTACACCCTCCCTTGAACGGCAGTCCTTGGGTGGATAGCCACACCCGGTTACCCACCCTTATGGTTTCGCCTTCCCTCCTATTTCTGTCAGCTTGCTTCTTATATTCTTCTTTGGCTTTCTCTAAGTTGAGTTGGAGCTGACGGTGGATCGCTTCCATCTCTTCAACAAAATTTTCCGCTGCAGGTACACTCCACCTTCCCCCGCCCTCTCCTGGAAACGCCCGAGGATGACACCCATAATTGGCTAGAAAGGGACTCATCCCTGTGGACACGTTCTCCGCGTTGTTGTAGGCAAATTCTGCCAGAGGTAACCAGTCCACCCAATCCGTTTCTCTGTCCTTTACATAACACCTCAGATATTGTTGCAAAACCCCGTTTGCCCTTTCTGCTTGCCCATTTGTTTCTGGGTGCCTGGCGGTGGAAAAACTTACCTCCACATGCAACATGCTCATTAGTTTCCTCCAGAACCTAGAAGTAAATTGTTTTCCTCTGTCGCTCAAAACCCTCAAGGGGGCGCCATGCAACCTAAAAATGTGCTCCACAAACAACCTTGCGGTTTCTTCCGCTGTCACTGCATGTGAACAAGCTATAAAGTGGCACATCTTAGTTAGTAGATCTACCACCACCATGACCGCGGTTTTCCCTTTGGATCTCGGTAGATCGGTCATGAAGTCTATGGATACCATCTCCCATGGCCTTTCTGGGGTGGGTAAGGGTTCTAATAACCCCGCTGGCGCCAACCTCTCTCCCTTTGCTCTTTGGCACCTGTCGCATCCCCTGACATACTCCCGCACGTCCTCCCGCACCTTGGGCCACCAAAACTCCCTGGTAACCAACCACATGGTTTTGTGCTGCCCGAAGTGCCCCGCCGTGGGACTGTCATGCAACTGCTTAAGCACCCGCCCTCTTAGTTCCCCACCTGGTATGTAGAGCGCCCCTTTGTAATATAGTTTTCCGTTCTTTTCCTCAAACCCCCCTGCGTTCTCACCTGTCTCCCTGAGTTCCCTAAGTTTCTCTTGGGCATATTCATCGTTTTCAATACCCTCTACCAGTTCTCTTTGCCCCACCAATGCCGCCCCACAAACCCAGTGGTCCTCTGAGATGATATGTCTTTCTTCCGCCCCTCCTTCCCCCTCCAAGTACTCAGGTTTTCTGGAGAGAGCGTCCGCCCTGACATTCTCAGCCCCTGGCACGTAGCGAATCTCAAAATTGAACTTGGAGAACTCTTGCGCCCATCTTACTTGTCTCTGGTTCAACACTCGGGCTGTTCTCCAGTATTCTAGATTTTTGTGGTCTGTCCGCACTTGAACCTTGTGTTGCGCTCCAATCAACAGGTGTCTCCATCTCTTGAACGCTTCGTGGACAGCGAGTAATTCTCTGTCGTACACTGTATAATTCCTCTCAGACTTGTTCAATTTCCTCGAGAAGAAGGCACACGGCCTCCATTCCGACGTATTCGCTCCTGGCTGCAGAAGCACGGCCCCCACCGCTCTGTCAGACGCGTCGGTTTCCACCCTCATCGGCTGCTGCAGATCCACGTGTAAGAGTTGTTCTTCCGAAGCAAACGCCCTCTTTAAACTTTCGAAAGCTCGCTGCGCTTCTTCCGTCCAGACAAATTTCTTCTTACTGCTGAGACAATCCGTGATGGGGGCTGTTAAATGGGCGAAGTTCTTGATGAACTTCCGATAGAAGTTTCCGAACCCCAAAAACCTCTGCACATCTTTCTTAGTTTTCGGTGGCCTCCATTCCAGCACCGCTTGCACCTTGCTAGGATCCATGGCCAGCCCCTTGTCCGACAACCGGTACCCAAGGAATTCCACCTCCCTGGTGTGAAACTGACACTTCTCCAGTTTCACCCACAGCTGGTTTTCTTGCAGTTTGCTCAGTACTTCTCGCACATCTCGCACATGCTGCTCTTCATCCTCCGAGTACACCAGTACATCGTCCAAGAACGCAGCACAGTTCTTGTACAGCAATGGTCCTAGTACGTGATTCATGAATGATTGAAATACTGCTGAACCCGCCTGGAGGCCGAAAGGCATAACGCAGTACTCAAATGCCCCCAAGGGGGTGAACATAGTGGTTTTCCACTCATCTCCCTTTCTCATACGTATCAGGTTATACGCCCCCCTCAGGTCCAGCTTGGTAAAAATCTTCCCTTTTCTCACCCGGGTCAGAATGTCATCGATTCTGGGCATAGGGAAGCTCACGGGTTCGGACACTGCGTTTAGGGCCCTGAAATCCACAATTAATCTCGGTTTGTCCGAGTTTTTTTTGTCCACAAAGAACACTGGACTACCCCCCACCGCTCGTGACTCCCTGATGAACCCACGCTTGAGGTTTTTGTCAATAAACTCCCTTAGCTCCTGCATCTCTCTGTCAGACATTGCATACACCTTGCCCACTGGCAATTGCGCTCCTGGAAGTAAGTTGATTTGGCAGTCAAAGGGTCTGTGCGGGGGTAGTTTATCTGCTTCCCTTTCGCTGAAGACGTCGGCAAAATCTGCATATTGTCGTGGTACCCTACCTTGTTCCATTGCTTCTATCTTTGCTAACGTGGCCTGAGTGCCTACTTGGCCCCCTTTTTCTGTGCAGTGTCCCATACAATGCGCTGACCCAAAGGAAACCACTCTCTGATGCCATCCCACAAGCGGATCATGCAGCGCTAGCCAGCTCATCCCCAAAATGATGGGTGCTCCTCCCAACGTGGCTATATTAAACGCTATCCGTTCTGTGTGTCTTGCCACCCTCATTGTCATGGGGACAGTCTGCTGGTCTACTTCTCCCCCCAACAGCGCCCTCCCATCAATCGTGGTCACCTGCAGGGGATTTTTTAAAGGAATGGTTTGTATCTGATGGGCGGCTGCAAACTCCTTACTCATAAAGTTGCAGGAGCTGCCTGAGTCTAGTAACGCCTTCACTTTTAGTGGGTGTCCCTTTGCCAGCTCCAGCAATACCTCTATTACAAGAGCTGGTCTTGGGGGTTCTGGCGTGGGCACATTTACTGTTCCTTGGCCTGGCTGCTGTGCCCCGTCGGTGGCAGCCAGGCGTTGGCTTTTACTTGCTCCTTAGCTGCTTCTCCCTCCTCCCCAACAGCTCCCGCCATTCCTTGCCATTCCTTTCTTTGCGGACAAACCCTGGCAAAATGACCTGGCTGTTGGCAGAGAAAACATTTCTTGGCGCCTTTTCCCTCCTTCTTCCGCCCTTCACTGGGGTTTGAAATTGCGCGCGCGCGCGCTGTTCCGATCTCCATCGGCTCTGCTGGCAGTGAAGGCTGCTCTGGCATCTCTGGAATGCGGAAATCCCTCCAACGCTCCCCTTTCCCTTCCCGCTTCTCCAAGGCTCTGGCCTCCTGGCGTGAGCCTATGGCCAGCGCTGATTTAGTCAGAAGGTCCATAGACTCCGCCCTGGGCCCCCGGGAAAGTTCGTCTTTCACTGCCGAAGATAGTCCTTCTTCGAACAGCATTTGTATCGGTTCCGCTGACAAATCCCATCCTAATTTATGGATCAACATGGTGAACTCAGTCCAGTACTCACGGACAGATCGGTTCCCTTGTTTACACGCCATTAACTGCCTGCGCGCCACTCCCTGCTCAATCTCGCTGGAAAACATCAGATCCATGGCGCGAAAAAACTTCCTTGTGTCCCTTAGGGCTTCATTATTGGCTGCCATTAGTGGTCTCACCCAATCTCTGGCCGGGCCTTCGAGATGCCCAATCACAAAAGCAACCCTCGAATCCTCATCAGGAAAATCATCAAACTGCAGATTGAGGGCATATTGCATCTCAGTCCTGAAGGCTTGATAATTCCTGGGATCCCGCCCAAACTTCTGCACCAGTCCTGGCACTTTCCTCGAGAGCTGGGCGGCTTTCCCCTTTTCTGCATCATGAGCCCTCCTCTCCTCCAACCTCGCCGTTTGCAGAGCTAACTGTACCTCCAACACCCTGTACCTTTCTTCCAGGCTAGGACCGGCTGCAGCTGCTCCCCCATCTCCGGCTCCGGCTGGGTTGCTCATGATGCCTCTCTTTGCACAAGCTGCTTTCAGGCACTGTCAGATTGCTGTGGTGGGATAAGGAGCTGCTTGTGCGTTGAAACTCGATCCCTCAGAGCTCACTCAGTGTAGTGAAACCCTGCCTTGAGAGGAGCCCTTGAGCATGGCTCCCTCAGTCGCTGGTAGAATCTGACAGTGGGCGTTTGCGGAAGCGTTTCCAACATAAAAGCTGTTTCACAGACATGCGCCTCCTGGATTCCCTGCGTGACAGTTTCCGGCGGGGGGTGGGAGTCCTTAAGGGCTGTTCTGATACCTCCTCGCTGTTCCCACTGGAAGTATCCCAGAGCCTCCCCTCCGACTCCCTTTCCTTTGGAGCTCCCGCACTCCCCCTACTGGTTCCCTCTTCTGCTGAAGAAGAGGCTCTCCTATTCTCCTGAAGCCTTCTCACCACCTGTCCTTCCGATGGCAGTTCCCTGACAATAATGATATCTCCTGTAACAAGACGGATTGCAATACTTCATTTACTATGGGTTAAGCAAGATTAAATGTAGCAGAAATTACTTACAAGTCAAATGTGCATAGCATTGATGTATTATATTAAATCAGAAAACTAAGGTCCTTATTTATTTGTTTCAGCAATTTTTACCTAGTATTGACCCCAAAGGGCTCCTAGAGCAGCTTTCTTAAATTCCATAATAAACGCTTAACACATACGTGTCATGTCATAATGTCCCTGAGTTTCTGTATCTACACCTTTTGACATGAAATTAAGAAATTCTTAAATTATAATGTAAAGAGTTATTCTTATAGCACAGTGATCCATGTGACGGTCATCTCCAGGCTTGGCTACTGTAATTCGCTCTACACCCTTGAAGCTGTCCCAGAAACTCCAGCAGGTACAGAATGCTGCAGCGAGGCTCCTCACAGGGTCTCTGCCATGGGAGCATATTCACCCAGTGCTCTTCAAGCTGCACTGGCTCCCGGTGGAGTACAGGGTCAGATTTAAGGTGCTGCTTTTGACCTTTAAAGCCCTTCACGGCCTAGGACCCTCGTACCTACGGGACCGCCTCTCCTGGTATGCCCCACGGAGAGCCTCAAGGTCCATAAATAACAACACCCTAGTGGTCCCAGGCCCTAAGGAAGTTATATTGGCTTCAACCAGAGCCAGGGCCTTTTCAACTCTGGCTCCGGCCTGGTGGAACGCTCTGCCTCATGAGACCAGGGCCCTGCAGGATCTGATTTCTTTCCGCAGGGCCTGTAAGACAGAGTTGTTCCGCCTGGCCTTTGGCTTGGAGCCAATTTGATTCCCTCTCTTTCTTTTTTCCTTTCCTTCTCCTCCTGCGATGAGGCTACATTTTAATATTTTAATGTTTCAATATTTTAATGTTGTATTTTAATTTTGTTTTTAAGTTGTAATCATTCAACTTGTTTTTATTATTGCTTGTAAGCCGCTCTGAGCTCGGCCTTGGCTGGGAAGGGCGGGGTATAAATAACAATTATTATTATTATTATTATTACTATTATTATTATTATTATCTTTGGTAAAAGTAGGTGTTGGCTGTTCATGTAAGTCATACTGCAGAATTGGCTAAACTGTGGCTTACCAGATGTTGTTCCCATCTGCTGTTGTCATGGTTGGGGGTGATGGGGATTGCAACCCAGCAACAACTAGAAGGCCACAGGATAGCCATCACTAGTTTACTGGCTGATTCCAAAGGTTGGGCCAGTTTTGACACTATTAGTCTCCTTTTCAAAAGGCCAAAACTCCATTTTGGGAATATGCTATACACTGTGCAGTAGGGATAAACAGATGTTTCTGGTTTTATAGTATAAACCCTCAGAGAAACCAAATAAACTTGAAATGTCTAGAAGACTAAGAAATCCGTTGGCACTTTCAGGCTGTTGACCAGAAGTAGCTTTCATTTTTTATTATTCCTCTTTTTAAAGAAACAACTGAGGCACTAAGAGCAGCAGGAGTTTACTGAAAAGAGCCACGGAATCCCCATGTTGCTATCTGTAGCTGTTGCCTTTCCCCCCACCCAAACCCATTTCTGCCACTTCTGTTCTTAAAATGTGTCTGGTCTTAGTTAGGGAATGGATGTGGAGGAGCCACTGAAAACATTCAAATATATCAAGGCAATGTTCCTTTTCAGTTTTCTTGAATGTTCTTCATTTCCCCCTAAGATAAGGCCACTATTCATATTCAAAAGCTGTTCCTTTGAGACTGTTGGTCTCTTACAGTAGTTAATAGATTTATTCTTTAAATCACTGAATGGAATCAAGGTCTTAAATCAAGTCTGGACTCTTTCAGTCATCTAATATGTACGGAGTGATTGGTATGTACTGCTTGGAGATTGCAGCAACTGTTGCAGTACTTGCATACATTTGCTTGTTTATAATTGGCTCCTATATGGAAAACACAGATGGTGTAGACTCTGGCTTTCCATATGTTTTTGGTTAGAGCAAATTGTGTTTAACTAGTAATTTTAAATTCTTATTTAATTATGTGAACTGGACCTTTTTTTTGTAATAGGTGTCCAGTTTTTTTGTGTTTTTTTTGCATATTTAATAGATTTATAGCTTGCATTTCCACTATTTAGGTCTTTAAAGTGGGTCACACACATAGTTGAATACCTGAAGAAGTGTGCATGCACACGAAAGCTCATACCAATAACAAACTTAGTTGGTCTCTAAGGTGCTACTGGAAGGATTTTTTTTATTTTGTTTCGACCACGACAGACCAACACGGCTACCTACCTGTAAATAGTTGAATAAAGTTTACCGTCTCAGCATGAGGCTGGCTTCCTCATGTAGGTCTTCCACTTGACAACAAAGCATGGATTGCTGTTGTTGAGAAAATGCAATTTTCATTCTTAATTTTCCATTCTCCACCCAACCCAAAATAGTCAGCATTTTGTGCCAGCTGGGCATGCTCAGTTTTTATTGGATGGTTTTGTGGAGTTAGCAGTTTTTCTATATTAAAAAGTGCTTTTGAAATCTCAGGGTTGTCCCAAGTTGGAGAATTGAATTCGCTATTAGTCTATTCAGATGGGACACTGCAACAAAATGCTTCAGATATGTATGTTGACAGGGGCAGAGCTTTCAAAGCCAAGAGACTGCCTGGAGCAAGTGAGCAGGATGGTGCTGGCTGGTGAATGAACAGGCAGGTGCCCTTTTGTCTCAGTTTCTCCATTCTCAATTTCCAGCTGCTTCTATTCTCCCTCTCACTCAGCTTTTAGTTATAGTTGCGGAGCAGAACTGGAATTAGAATGCAGGATGATTGGTTAATCTGGAAGCCCTGTGGCCTTCTCATATTGATATTCATCAGTCCATAGAAATGTCTACGCTTTGTGTTGTTTCTTTAAAAAAACAACTTATGCATGCAATGCTACTACAGTATTTAGAAGGCGAGCTGACTTTGATTATGATTATTCACTATTTTCTTTGGTCTCAGTTGAATAAATCTAATAATTTGTGAGCTGCATTTTTATAATTTGCTACCATACGAACCATACCATCCATATTTTGCAGGGGTAGGAAATGTCTGGCCACCCAGATGTTGTTGTACTCCAACTCACTTCGGCACTAGCCTACGTGACCAATGGTGGGAGTTGTTGTTCAGCAACATCTGGAGGACCATATGCTCCCCAACCCTGTTCTGGAGGAGCTTCCAACAGATGGAACATCTGTATATCCAAACCATAGTTTTGTATGTAATGTTTGTTCTATTCATTTATTTAAAGTTGTGAGAACTGAGCACATAAAAAGCAGCATTAATAATAATCATGGTTCATTAACCAATTAGTTAGAAATTGCAGGAATATTCGGAGCAAACAGAAATGCATCAATTGTATCATAACCAATCTGTGATGAAGTGGTACATCTTTCTCCTTAATCTAAAATACATAATAAATTAGACAGATAAGCATGCTAAGTCACTTAGGATTCTCTTCTATCCTCACAATAAAAGGATTTGCTCCAACGAATATTTTGCTGATTCTCAAGGATTTGGATTAGTCTACAAGAGAACAGAAAACCTGTGGCAGAGATGCATGGCATAGTGTATTCAGATGCTACAAAACAGGATTAAGAGGATTTCAGCAATTTAATTTTTCTTCCCCTTCAGAACCTAAGTCACCCTCTTATAAACTCCTTCCAAAATATGCTGTACACACTTTATCGTAGCCCTTTGTAGTTCAAGATTACAGTATATGAGTTTAAATTCCAGATTTGGCATGGTGTACCAAGCCAAAACATCATAAGACTGCCTGGGAAGGGGGAGAAACATTTTATATAACCGAAAGAGTAATCCAATCATTTGTTTCTAGCAACAAATTTCTATGATATCTGCTGAATCCCTGTTTTATAATTTCTCAAAATGCTAGGTGGGGGGGAGTGCTCACATTAAAACATTTTATCTATTATTAGCAGAAAAAGACTGCTCCAGGAGCAGTGTTTTAATTGTAGTTTTAATTGCAGCTCAGGACAGCACTAGCCTAGGGTTGCCATACATCTGGGAACTCCCGGACATGTCCTCTTTTGGGGGGTCCTACATGCCCATTCGGGGAGAATTTCACCTTTTAAAGCTAATATCTTAGATTTTGGGTTTAAATTTTGTGTGTGCTTGCACGGACAAGTGGTTCTGGTTCAGGCTCTGGTGTGGGCGACCCGGGCTTTGGCTTCGGCGGCTTGGGCTCAGTGGCTCTAAAAAAGCTCAACAATTTTTTGTCTCCAGATTCTTACTTCTTGAAACATGGCAACCCTACACTAGCCTGTTTTCCAGTCAAGCATTGCCTAACACCCATGAAGATTCACCACTTCCAACATCTCTGTATACTCATGTTGGAATAGGAAGTGGAGGCTCACCATGCATGAGAGCCTGAACTGAATTGCTAATAAAAAGACATGCATTCAGGACCATCTTCTCCCAGGTATACCCAGCTTCTTGTGATCTTCTGGAAAGGCTTTGCTTCATTTCTAATTAGCAAGGGCATTGCTAGGGATGCTCACTTTTATTTTGTGGTACCTGCATTGTAGAATTCAATTAGAGTTCCCCTTTCAAGTCCATAATTGTAGATTTTTAGGTTGCAATAGATGATTCTTTTTATACTGGCATTTTAGGTGCAACATGATTTTGATTTTTTAGCTCTCTTGAAATTAAACCAGTACACTTCTCCTTTGCATCTTCTTCACTGCTCGTGTGTGGGCATTTCCTTCTGTTGACTCTCTGGCCATTATAGTACGTGACACTAAACTGTGGATCAGCACTTCTCCCACCTGGCACACAGACAGGAGAAGGACTTTGGCAGAGTAGGAGAAGGACTTTGGCAGAGTTTAGTTTCACTTTCATAGAATCCCAGTCTAGCAATATGAACCAGAGAACATAGCTAAAAATAAGCACTGGTTAGCTTAACAAGCCATCTTTATAATTCATGGTTTGAAGTAAGCATGTTACAAAGCTTTTCTATTACAGTTCATTTTAAAACACTATCCCTGGTTTGAACACAGTGCTAGGCTGCGATTTTGTGAAAGTGGAAGTAAACTTCCAAACTGTGTGGAAGGAGCAGTGGATGGAGTGTGTGAGCCTGGTGCTTTGCATGGGCTTGTTCAGGTTCATCCACATAGCACCAAACCATGGTTCAGCATTATGTGCAAATGTGGCCTCACTCTCCTTGTCAGCAGTGGAGTACAACTGCAGGTGCACAATGGGGAATGTAGTAATCTAACTAGATTGAGCCCAAACTTTAAAAAAAATGCTATTTGACTTTAAAATAGCTAACATACAGCATTTTTGTGTGTGTATTGCTCTAGAAATACTACCCTACCGATGGGAGTGTTGGCAACACCAGTATAAGATATGTCTAACAGAGGAAGGGGAAGAGGCTAGAGAAGGGGAGAGAATGCAGCTGAAGGACCTTTTCCTGTTCTGCCCATTAGATTCCAAAGGCAATTACCCAGTGCTTGAATAAATCATTGATGCTTGGTTATATGAGCACCGATGCAGATAAATAATTCTATTGTCATTGGCTTAAAGATACGGCATGCTATCAGGCTAACAATTTACTCCTCATTTGCATTTGAGGAACAAGGTTGTGTACACTCCTATTTAACCTGCTGCCACTGAACTCCCACTGCCGCATTGGGAAGCAGGGTCCACATGACATTAGCCGCAATCCATATCTATCCAGTATCTGTCCTGTTGTTTCCCATAAAATACTGTGTTTTTATGTGTTTTTCTGCAAACCAGCTTTGATCTGAATTGAGAAAATGAACGGGTCTAGCCAGTAAATGTATACACAGACATAGTTTGTGTTGCTGTGGAAGCAAATTATCAACCCCATGCTGAATGGAAACTGAACGCTGCTCAGGCAGGGGCTTAAAGTGGTTAAATGTCCAGCAGATGAGTCGTGCCAACTGGACTTGCACCTGTTCCTCACAGCAGACATGAAGTGAAATAATTGCCCAAGCAGTGCTAGGACTGTCAATAATTTTTCTTGTGACAAGAAGCTGGCATACTTAGTGACATTTCTGATTAACCTGGTGTGCGCCACGTTATAAACTGTGACACGTTATATTCAATATATCACTATTTGTATTGATTCAAGCAGATTGCAAACATCTTTCATATTTAGTCTAATAACAATTTAACATCTTGGTGATATTTTCTCTTTATGCATTGTGGAATATTATTAATAATCGATTCGTAAGGCTGAATTAAATTGATTGCTCTACATATGACTAAGTAGCGCCATTCTTTGGGATACTATTTAGCTTCACTGAATTCATTTAAATTTTAATTCCTACTCGGATGCTCTTGAATTGTATATGTGGAAAGGCAGTGAGGTCACACACACCATCCCTCCAACCTGGACTTTCCTCTGTTGGGCAGAAACATCTGAAGGGGGATTATAACTGTATTTGGCTGAAGAAGTGTGCATGCACACGAAAGCTCATACCAAGAACTAACTTAGTTGGTCTTTAAGGTGCTACTGGAAGGAATTTTTTTATTTTGTTTTGACTATGGCAGACCAACACGGCTACCTATCTGTGGCTGAACACTGTTACTGCCCCCCCCCCTACAATCAGGAACACTTCATGATCGATGCTTCTGATAGTCAAGGACTCTGCATTCAGCTAAACATACTGACAATACCCTCTTAGACCTTCCTGCTCAGCGCGGGATGGGTTGGGTGGAAGGAAGGATGAGGCCAGTGTGTGAAAGTCCTTCAGGCCCTCCTGAACACCTGAATAGTGCTGTAATACAGAAAAAATATCAGTAAACGAAATTCATTTTAGGCATATCCTGTTGATGCATGACCACCGGCAGGCAGGTCCTTTTGAACCCAGAAGAGGGAGGAATGAGACGAGGGCCAGATGGAATGGGGTGGAGCAGACTTATGCGCACTCCACTGACACACATGTTGACCTGGAACACAACCCCCATGGAAACGGAGAGTTGCCTGTACTTGACATATTAGAAATTCGTACCAACGATGCAACTCCTCTACAAATTGTAATACATGCATTTTTAGTTGTTTATACTTTTTTCTTCTGACTAAAACTCAGTTGGTGAGACTTGAGAAAGCAGAATGCAATCTAAATATATGAAGATTCATAGGAGATTTGACAATCGCTTTAGTGTCTGAATAGTGTTGTGTAATTAAAATCAAATACATAGTGTCTTTTGATTCTGATATTATTCCATAATGGAATATATTACTATTCCACTAAGTTCTTTCAGTTAAACGGTTAAGATGTAGTTAAATTGATGTTCATGTGGTCTTGGGTCCAAAAAGCTTGCTTTTTAGGCATGCCCAGTCAGATTTTTCACTTTCTCCCCCTTTAAGCCACCGGCCTTTGCATCATATGGCAAACTGCTCTTGCATATCCCCTCAGTTTTAGAAATGGTTTATCCTGTGGCATGAAGAACTGCTGTTTGTGAAACATAATCCTGTAGCTCATTTGGGCACATGGAACTAGTTGTGCAGTTCACTGGCTCCCAGCCACTGTAAACGTTTGAGAAACGTCTTTGAGGAGGGTCTTTTACAGGATCTCCTTTGTTGACAAGCACCGAATATTTCATCAACATGATACATTTCCCTGTTCTTTTTTGACATACAAATAACCATGCTCATACATCATTTAATGATAAACTGATTTAAAAAACAATATCTTTTCAGATGTGATGTGTGAAACAAATGCCACACATTCAAAATTTTATAGTTTCTTACCAAAAAAAAAAACCCCATTATGGTCACTCATCAAAGTATTCAGTGAGTAAGAAGCCACTCCTTCTCCCTCCTTTGTTTCTGTTCATTGATTGCAGTTATGGAATATATTTCTGTATGGACAGAAAACCACACTGTCATCCATAGGATTTTTTAATGCATGTAAGTGGGCAGATTTGCAGCTTTTAGTAAGTGTTGTATGTCAATATGGGCTGTGTAGAAGGCTAATGGAGCTGAAAGCCATTCTTTCCTCTGCTAAGAAGATAAGGCTCTTGCGCTTTCTATTGTTTACCTGAACTTGATGGGGATAGCAACAAATTAATTGGATAGTTGGAGAATCTCTAGTCAATGTGAGGTGTTGCATTTTTTTGTTTTGTTAGGATACTAATTAAATATTTACTTTCCTTTTTTTTAAAAAAAAGTTTGCTAATTTAAAAGTGGAAAAGGCTATGTTAATTGGGTAAGCTAATTAAGCAGCCAAAGGAGAGCAGGAGGGAGGCAAGTGCTAAATACGTAGGTGAACATTTTTGGCTCAGCAAATCTCAAGGTCCTTCTGTGAGTGGAGCAGGAGCAGGAGCCATATGCCTGGTTGTCAGCAGTCTCATCAAGATCCAGAGACTGCAAAGTCCTGCTGGGGAAATGAAATATCTGTACTTGAAGGACAAAAGTAGCTACGTGCTGTGGCTGATTTGCAAGTACTGTTTCTCTTTTGCTAGTGGTATTTGCTGCTAGTTTGAGGTTGGCTGATATTTGGAAGAAACAGCTCATGTTCCAGCATACAGCAACTGGGATCTTTTTTTGTCAAAAGTCTGAATCCTTTTTTTTTTTATTCAGTTGGGTGTTGCGAAGAGCTTGAATGGAGGCCTGGCTTTCTGGATTGGTGACTATCATGAGCATAGCATTCTTGTATTGTATAATCTGCTAATATTGTTTCTTGATATCTTTTTTCCAAAAGGAGCAATACTTTTGTATTTGTTAGTATATGAAATAGGTGTTTGCTTGTCTACTTTTATTACATACAAAATAACAAGGTTTGTCACAAAGAAAGGCTTCTTAAGGAACAAAAATGGATGTTGAATAGTTCATGGGGTTTTTAATATTTAATGCAAAGTAGGAAATTTGTCATTCTCTTACTAGAGCCTATATTTGGTTCCTGCTAAGAAAAATGTATTGTATTGGTTTAGTTGTGAAAATCCATTTCTATCTCATTAAAAGTGTTAAGCTGTGCAAAAGGTATTGACTTACAGTATTTGAATAGCTTACGTACTAATTGGTTTTCAGCTGTTCTTTGTCTGACTCACCTGCGACTTTATGTTCATAGGCATGTTTTGCTACAAGGTAGGGTGTCTGGTCAATTTCTTGCTGCCTTCTGTGACACTATTATGGGATTCCCTTTGAGGCTCTGAATTAAAAGGGACTTTATTATTTTAACATTATGACCTGTTTTTAAAAGTTGCATTTTAAACTAACGAAATGGCTTCATAGGATGTTACTAAGTTGATTAATAAAAGCTGTGAGTTTGTGGAAAGGGAGTTCAAAGCAAAAGAACATCACATGCTTTAAAGGCTCAATATGCTTTTAAATGCAAGTTTACTGGTTTTTAGTCTTTTCTAAGTAGGTATGTCACTTGCTAGTGTGAAGTCTGCAAGTTATATATATTAATCTGATCGTGCTTCATGTTGATGTGCTGATCATATTACACATTGCAGTTGTGATGATGATTTCATACTTTCTATCCAGAGATACTGTAGTATGTAGAACGTTATAACATTGAGCTTTGTTTTCACCTGCAATGATTCTGAAGGTTTATGTAGAGCACTACTAATCAGTGTCATTTGCAATAAAGAAGAAAACTTTCACTCTAACAGGATTTTCTTTTGTGTTCAGCTTGCACAGTTTAGACAAAGGAAAGCACACTCTGATGGGCAGCATGCACCCAAGAAGCAGAAGAAAAAGAAAAAGGTATCAAACACCAAAGATGAAGAATCGGTACAAGAAGGTCTGGATATTGACCAGTCTCAAGGAGAAGATGTAGCCCCACACAGCTGTCAAAGAGGAGCAGCTGCTGCATCTGACTTTGCCATTGTGAGGACTTTGCACAGTGATGAATTGATCAAGCATGATCAAATATATACCACAGAAGTAAGTGTTTCTGAGATTAGAAAAACTTATTTTTATTACCATGCATTTTAAAGTCAGAATGAGGAGGTTCCACAGTAATGGTCAGTGGTGAAACTTTGCATTTGAATGTGTTCATTAATGTAGTTTCCCAGGCACATTTTAAAAACTAAGCACTATTTGTAAAACTAATATTTTTCCTTACTTACAACTATAAATAAATTTCTAATCTAATTTGTAAGGGAAGGAAACTGAATGGTTTATGAAGTGCTGATAAATAATCTGCATTTTATTAGATGGAAAATAACTTTAGAGTGTAAAAGCATGTAACTGTTTGAAGATTATTCCATGACCTATGCAAAAGAATAATTGATCATAGACTAGTTTGGTATTTGGGGTTCCATTTGTAGTGTTTCATGGTCATATCCTCCAACATCTTGAGTCCCAAAACTGGGACTTGTGTCTTCTCATGTGAGATTATGGAGCCCAAAAGACATACTTTTTTCAGGGTGAGATACTTGTACAAAGTCACGCGAGATCATGGCACCCAAGATGGTCACCGTGCTCTCACGTGAAGAAATTGGATGTCCTGTTTTCTCCTGGGCAATTCCAGGGTATGCACTGTTATTCATTTGAAATGATGCTGGTAGGCAGGCAGTCTGCTTGCTGTATAAAATATCTCTCACAAGACCTCTATAGATCATGAAGGTGTATGCAAAAACTCCTCCACCAATGTACTTGTGTAAGAGGCAAAGAAGGCTGTCTATATACGTGGAAAGTCAAGCAGTCAGCCAAGTAACTAGTTACCAGGAATATAACTAAATATAAACTTTAGATGATAACGCTCCATCATGTTGTCCTCATATTCAGGTTTTTCATAGTAGTCTTTGAGGATGATGACACTGAGATATGCAGATTCTCATTAATGTAAGTTTGAATATGAAATTTCCATTTCTCATGAAGCATAGGCACTATGTGAAGATCTGCTGCTATCTAGGTTGTCAGTCAGGTAACACATCTATTAATTTTCATTTATGCTTTCCTCAATCTAATGATAGAATTCCTGGAGCAGACTGCCACTTATATCACATGAATTATGAGTTTTAGATATGGAGCATTCAGATTATTACTTCATGATTATTGTGCAAGCTAAGAATGCTTGTGCTAATTCTTCAAGAAGTGTTGCTACTATAAAGTGTAATTTGCACTCATTCATTTTTATTTTCTGATTTTCACTTTAGAACTTGTCTCTACTGTCAAATATTGTAATCATTCACTTAACATCCTTTGAGATGCTATATATAGGGAAATTTAGTACCTCTTCAGGAAAGTGTTTGAGAGTATTATCAGTGTTCTCATCTATCAGTACAGTGATATGAGTTGACCTCAAAGAGCTCTTCTGTATAATCTTTTTGAGATGAAGCAAATTCCAATTTCACAGTCTGGGAAATTGAGAGACATGCAAAGGATGTTCTGGGCTGATGTTTGGGTTTGCAAATGGATATGAAACTAGGCCTCTTAAAAGAAAGGAATAATGTAGCACAGCTTGTGTTCTTTTGGACTGTCTCATCCTAACCAAATAAGCAGACAGCTCAGTGATTGGGATTCAAATACCGACTGTACCAAGAGTTTGGGCATGTTCAGTCTTCCCATGTGAACCAACAGACCCTGCAGTCATCATCTGAGGCCCTTTGTGTGCCTCCATGAGAGGTCTGGAGGGTGGGAACACAAGAACAGGCCTTTTCTGTGGTGGCTCCCCACTCAGGGAGGCTTCTTCCCAGGGAGGCTTGCCTGGTGCTTTTGTTACATATCCTTAGGTGCCAGACAAAAATAATGACGATAATCAGTGGAACTTCTAACTCTCTTTATTTGAACAGGGAAGGTTGGTTTGCTTCATGGAACTCAAGGAGTAGGAAAAAAACAAAAGAACAGAAGTAATGAAAAGCACTGATATATCAGGCCCATGCAGCATGTATTTTATGTACACCACAGTAAAACAGAATGGGAAGAAAGGCTCAGATAGCTAGATTTCCCTGAGTAATGTAGTAGACTGGCATCTTATATGTACAGTACATACCTAACCATGCATGTATTAGATGACTGCATTATAATATCCTTTCAAAATATACTTTTACATTTTTACATCTCTGAGTAATTGTTCTTACTTACCATAAGGCTACAGAGGTAGGACAAAGTGAACATTTTTTAAAAAGGAAAAATGATATGCAAAAAGTTGGTTTGGTTTTAGTAAATCTGTAAAATGAAGATTTGCAAGGCAGTCTTTGGGATTTGCCTCTTCTTTCACCCTATCACTTTTTTGCACAGTATTCTGTAAAGCTCAAATCAAGAGGACACAAAAAGGGATTATATTGTTTTCTTCTTTTAAATATCCAGTTGTTACTTGCCTCATTTCTAGAAAGGAGTTTCCTTTTGAGTTAGCACACTTGGGCACACAGTTATTTGGATCTCAATCTCTGTGTTTATCTAATGGAATAAATCTAATTTGATCTGTTTGGCTAGGGTTTTAATGTTCAGTTATATTTCTTGGCAGAGCAAATAGCCAGTTGTAGCCAAGCATTATGCCTGAAAGTTGACCTATTTTATTTTTTTAGAACATTTAAAACCAATAACGTGGTTCTCTGTGCAGTCTTGCAATTAGGTTCTATGCTTGTACAGAATGTCCTCAGAAAGTTGTAATGTTTTGCTTAGGGAGCTGGCACTCTCATGTAGAGAAAATACTGTATACATGCCCCAAGAGATAGGATAAGTGCCTTTTTGCTCACTTATTTTCTGACTGTCTTACAACCAACATTGCTGAGAACTTTCTTGAATAGTTTTCTTTTTGGGGTTCTTAAAATTCCTATCTTGCCACCATTACTTGTAGTCAGGGAGACCTTTTCATAACTTTCTAGGTTGTGTGGTGTATCTATTTTCTAAAAATTATTTCACTCTTTCCGCCTGGGTATGCACTTAAAAAAAAAAATCTAAGATGGCCTACACAAAAAACATAGATTTCTAATTATCTAGGAATGAAGTTTAGCAGTTGTCTCTGTTAATAGCCTTAATGAGTGAGTGGAATGAAACTTCTTTTGAGGCTTTAAGACCAGCTTTTGCTCATTATGACTCCTGCTCACTTACCATAATTTTGGCGTTTCTAAGATGGGTTTCCTCACAGCATAAAATAAAATAAAATCTGAAAACAATACAAAAAATACTTCTTATACTCTCTACAGCTTTCAGTACCGATAGCCATGCCATTCTGCTGGACTGGCTCCATGGAATGGGAACTGGGGGCACCTAAGGGACTGTGAGTCGAGGAAGTAGCATTGGGAGAGTTCTTTCAACTGCCTAGAAGTTATGATGTGGCATGCTGCAGAGCACATTCATCCCCAATGACTATACCATTGGGAATGGTCATTAGGAGTTTGGGAGCAAAGTACCATCAATACATGAATGGCACTCATCTCTGTTTCTCTTATTGCATCTGAATCAGGAGAAGCCCTGGAGGCCCTGGGTCACAGTGGTGGGGTGGATGAGGGAACGTAAGCTGAGATTGAATCCTGGCAAGATGGAGGCGTCGTGGGTGAATGGTACCCGTGTGTAAGAAATTTGTCAATTGCTTATTGTGGACAGGGATGCATTTCCTTTGAAGTAGCAGGAGCAGATAGAGTTTTGGAGGTGTTTTGGATTCAGCTTTGTTATTGGAGGCCCAGATAGCCTCATTGGCTAAAAGCACCTTCTACCAGCTTCTCCTGGCATGACAGCTATGGCCATTCCTGGACTGGGAGAGCTTGACCACAACAATTTAGGCATTGGTGACTGACTTTGTGGGGATTGCCTTGCACTTAACCCTGCACTTAGAGAGAGGGGTATGTGTGTGTAGACAAAGACACACACACACACTCACACACATGTGCCAGTTCCAAATGGTATGTGGATTTGGAAGAATCAGTGAAACAAAACAACTAATTGCTATAATCACCATTTAATTAGAGCCTATGCAACATATTTTCCGCAGAGAGCAACAAAGGTCTGTGTACCCAGTTGTCTTCAGATTTGGTATCCCTGCTGTAAAGGACCTTAATTTTTGTACAGCACATTGTTAATTCTAGGTGCTCTTAGCAATAATAAATGGTGCTTTTTTATGCCTCTTGAAGTAATGACTGTTGCAGTTCCTCTCATGTGTTTTGAGTACTGCAGAGTGAAAGGGAAGGATAAAGATTTGGTCCTGTGGCTGGGGGTTGGGTGTTTGTTATGCTTTTCACTCCATTTGAAATACTTTCTGGAATCATAAAAATAAAAGGATTCGGTTGTTTGAAATGGGTGTGTTTATTTTTGTCCTTTTATTTTTTTATCTTCTTTTAGCTGGAAAGTGAGATTTCCACTACAGCGGATGATTATAGCTCTGAGGTAAGATCAAAATTGATGCTTCATGTGCTGCAGTGGGTTTTCATACTTGACTGTTTTTCTGTTTAAAGACAACAGTAAAATATTTAGTAACATTTAGTATTTTTTAAATGTTGTAAATGATACATTAATGTTTGCTGAGAGAAAGTGAGTCATGTAAAATCTTTATAAATGAAAAGTAATGGTTGTGCTTTTTAAGTTCTGTGTTGTGCAGGTATGGCGGGTATGTAAAAATAAGAAATTAGAACCATGCTGAAATTTGAAAGGGAAATGTTTGTATCACAGCTTGTCCGTTACTGTTGCACCCTGTTATTTCATTATACTTTTTAGTGTTCTGGATATATCATTATTTCCTTTCTATAGCAGATTAAATGCCAAGGTGAGTAAGCTAAAATTATTAACAGGAAAGTTCTTTGGTGAGAAAATGTCTATGAAGGAAACACTCAGCATGAGCAAGACTTATAGTGCCAATATTTATTTGCAAACTTGGTCAGCAACTCTGTTCAGTTGCCCGTGGAAAAGTCTGTCTGTGTTCAGTGCATAGATACAGAGAAATGTAATGTTTCCGATCTCTATAACTATAGTTAAGAGATTAGAATGGGTTGTGGGCTTGCAGATTTCCTCCCATCATCTCCTGCTAATCATGATGTAGTGTTACAGCTGCAATGATGCTTCTAGTTTTGTATATATCCTAGGTATTTTATGTATAATGAGTTTCTGATTTATTTAAGTTAAATATATTTAGTTATGACTACCAAATGAACCATTTTCACTTAACAGCTATTACTTCTGTCTTGTTTCATGTACGTACCGTGCATATTAAGTGGAAAATATACAGGCTGTGTGTCTGTCTGTGGCAAGCACCAGCAGAGAATAGCAGTGGCTGTCCCATTGTCAAAGAGGCTTTATTTTGTCTTTGTTATGGCAGTAGTCTAGCTCCTGTACTGGCTTGGTGCCAGTACGCCATTGCTTGGAAGAAGCCCCAGGCAAGTGCAGACTACGGAAGATTGCTCCCAAACCACTAAATCAAGTGGAGTAAAAAATCCAGATATTCTTACAGAACACTTAGCAGGAGTAGAAAACTCCTAGTAATTATTGCAATTTGATGGTGAACACAAATGTGTATTTCAAACACGTGTAGTTTTACAGCTAAGGTTTGCAGAGGATACTTGTTCCAAAGTTTATAATTTTAGTAATAGCAACTGCATCCCAGCTCCCTAGATCTGCTTCCTCTACTCCCAGATCTATCTCCAATACAAGGTGTGCTTGAAGACTATATATTTGTGTTTTTACAATTCCCAGAACCTGAATATTTTCTGTAAATGGCAGAGATTTAAGAAAAGCCATGCATGTGCATGTGTTAATATAGTTTGCAGGATTTCACATTATACTAAAACTTTCCCCCTATACTAGTATTCGTTTACAGAATGTACTACCATCCTATAAACCAGGGGTGGAAAACCTATGGCCTTGCAGTTGTTGCTGAACTCTTAACTTCCATCAGTCCCAGCCTGCTTAACCAATAGTCAATTATGAAAGCTGTAGTCTAGCCAGATCTGGAAGACTACAGGTTTCCCATCTGTGCTATAGAACTATAAAATAGGATAATGGTTAAAAAAAATATATCTTCCCATTTTCCTTGTGTTGTTAGCTCTAAGCCAGTGAATTGTTACAGCGTTCCTGTTCATTTGTTGGCTGTCTGCAGGAAGGGAAGCCTCCAGAACACAAGCCACCCCAAAACTAACAAAAAGAAAAAACCCCAGCTGTATTTCCAATATCAGCTACTTATAAAGCTTGATTTAGGCTGCAATTCTATACCCACTTAACTTGGATTAAGTCCTACTGAACTCAGTGAGGTTTATTTATGTGTAGACATGTATAGAATTGCACTGTGTGACAGTTGCATACCTTGAACTGTTTTGTTTTTGCAATGGTGAATATATGCAAAAGTGAATATATTTTTGTACTGAGTTCATATAGCCACTGTAACAAAACAGGTGATTCCACCCCCCTGATAAATTATTACTACTATATGGTCTAAGTGGATCCTACCTGGGAGAATCTAGAATGACAGCAGCTGGAATTTTTTTAAAGGAAAATATTATCTGCTTAAAGCACCACCTTTAGCAAAACTGTCTGCCACTTTTGATAACATTAAGCTTTTGCTTAATTACTGGAGTCATGACAAATGTAAAATAATTATTGGAGCCCATGCTTGCGACCAAAGCAAGAGTGGAATAGCATTTGTGAGTTTCCTAGAGAGAATCATTCGGAGAATTTACAGCTTCAAGTAAGACTTTTACTGTATTGACATGGGACTAGTTGCTCTTTAAAACTGTGGTATGCTTTCAGAATTTTAGGAGATTGATACATTTTGGGGGCCAGTTATTTACTTAATTTAAAGTAAAAATGTGATACTGACCTCTTGTGGTAGAAGGTGTTACAGTCGTACCTTGGAAGCTGAATGGAATCCATTCCTGAAGTCCGTTCGACTTCCAAAATCTTTGGAAACTAAGGTGCAGCTTCTGATTGGCTGCAGAAAGCTCCTGCAGCAAATTGGAAGCTGAGCCAGAAATTTGGGTTCCAAATAACGTTCACAAACCGGAATACTCACTTCCGGGTTTGCAGAGTTCGGGAGCCAATATGTTCGACTCGCAAGGCGTTCGTCAACCAAGGTATGACTGTACTATATTTCATACGTTGAATTGTTTTGTTGCTTTTAAGTCTTGAGCATATATCTTGTATGCTGGATGATATGGTTGCCATACGTCCGGAATTTCCTGGACATATCCTGAATACTGTAGTCAGAAGCAGCACCTGGATGGAAATTTGGGGGGGGGGGGGTGTCCAGGAAAATCCAGACGTATGGCAACCCATGTTG
Source organism: Podarcis cretensis (assembly GCF_951804945.1). Lineage (NCBI taxonomy): Eukaryota > Metazoa > Chordata > Lepidosauria > Squamata > Lacertidae > Podarcis > Podarcis cretensis. The sequence continues at coordinate 27,549,551 of NC_137181.1, forward strand.
GCAGTGTCTTTTTTGCCACCTTCCTTAAAAATAGCTCAAAAACATCAATTGTTTTGTGTTTTTGCCATAAAAGCGAAACAGCTTTGCTCGCTCTCCCCCCCCAAAAAAAAGCTTAACAATTTTTGTGTTGAATTTTCACTTTTTGAAACATGACAACCCTATATAAAGGAAATGCGTTTCAAGCACATTTGCCTTAAACTTTTAACTTTCTGTTGTGCATCTGTAAGAAACACGCAGAACCATACTGAGAATTACACAGAAGGTTTCCACATGGAAAGGTAGTGATAGTTTAGGAGGGCTGTGGGATCCTAGGCACCCACATTGGAGTTTAGGAGGACTTTTGTATCTAGAGGCCCCATCTGAACTATACATTTAAAGCAGCATTTAAAGCAGCACTTTAAGCTTTCATGGCTCCCCAGCCCCAAATAATCCTGGGAATCATAGTTTGTTAAGGGTGCTGAGAGTTATTAGGAGACCTCCTCTTTCCTTTCGCTGAGCAACAATTCCAGAGTTAGCACATGGGGCAAGTTTCAAGCACCCTCCTGCACAGGCGGAAAGTGGTTCTTGAACTCTTTAGAAGAGGAAGATGCAAAAATGCCTCCCAGAGGCATCACTTCGCAGTGCATGGTAGCCCACTCTGGATAACCTCAATATTGGGACAAGTTTCTTCATGGAAACGTACCATCTATTTGTCTGAATCCCAACTGCTCTGAGACCTGCGGGTATAGGGCGGTATAAAATTCAATAAATAATAATAATATAAGATGGACCTAGGGTAATATGGGAGGATGGAATTCACATATGAGATGAAAAGGATGGGGAATGTAGTATGTTCTGTCCTGATAGGGAACTCATTTATATATTGTACCTTGGAGGGTTTTTAAAGAATTGGTATCTGCACATTCTGCAAAAGGTTTAATGCTCTGCTATATTCAAACCACCAGTTTATTTTCAGTAGCGCTTAATAATTCACATGCTTTCTGTGTGCCTTTACACCGTGGCGAAAATCTTCAGTACAAAATTGTTGAGTTAAAACAAAGTTTAAGTTGGAACGAGATGACCTGGAATAATAACGGACTAGTTCAGCAGACAAATTCTGCAGCTCTTTTTATTGAACACTAATGTTAACGACTTCTGTGTTTTGCTGTTCAGTGCTGTAAGCATAGACATTAGATTGCAGGTTACTTTATTTTAATAGTGTTCTATTCCTCAGCCCAGAGTCTGGCTTTCTGGGAGTGAATTATTTACTTACTTACTTACTTACTTACTTACTTACCTACTTACTTACCTGCTTACTTAGCTTTTATTTATTTTGTAACATTTATACACCGCTTGTTTGCAGAAAAAACCTCAAAGCGGTTTAGTAAAAAGGTAAAATAATGAAATTATCACACAAAATTTTACAGCAAAAAGTTAAAACAACAAAAGACTGTAACAAATTGAAACTCTCATGAACTTTCTAAACATCTGCGTAGGTTTGTCTAAATAAGAATGTTTTTAGCAGGTGCCAAAAAGAATACAGTGAAGGTGCCTCATATCAGTAGTGTTGTGGGTGCTAAGATCCCCCCCATACACAATATTTTATGGGAATCATGGCAGAGTATTCTTTTCAAAATCATGTCACTTAAAATTTAGATATTTGGCCCTTTCATGCACCTTCATTCTCATAAGGCAATAATTCATAGAATTAACTCCCAGTGAAACACCAAAAATACATTGATAACTTATTTCTGTCTTTTGGTGTATGTATATTACAGAAACTTTGATCTAGTTTCTGCTGATATGCACATCTTACTTTTGGACAGCGTATTAATATCATATCTTTTAAAATAAAAAGCTGCTACATGGCAAATTGGTATGTAAATCTGAACACTGAGGATTTGGAACCCTATAAATATACAAACTGTTTATCTGAACTGGTTCAGATTTTTGTATGGAAAACATGCTATGGAAAACGGCAGTGTTCTTTGTTATATCTTACTGTCCAAAAAGCTATGGACTTACTGGCTGTATTTGCATAATTTGAGGGAGGAATAAAATGTAAACAGGCAAAGCTAGAATCTGAGGCTGTAATCCTGTGTATGTTTGCTGAGGAATAAGCCCCTTTGAATTCCATGGGACTTAATTGTGAGTAAATATGTGCAGGGTTGCATTGTAAGTTACAATTTAAATTTATAATGCATCTAGAAATTCTTTTTATACAGGTAAATGGTTGCAGTTTTTTGACAAGAACAGAGGTACCTGCAGACTTTATTAGGGTATAGTATTTAAAATTAAATCATGGCACTCAATACTAAACACACTTGATGCTTTGCATTGGGGAATGTATCAGGATTGCTAACAGAAATTCATTTGCTTGCATGCTATAAAAGTTTACTACCTTATGTAGTTTATACATGTATGCTATTGCTTCTTCAGTAATCTTTGGAAGACAAAATTCAGTTTATAACTGATGTCACAGCAGTGCTGTATTGTTACTGCTCTCCTGGAGCAAATTATACTAACAAAACAGGTTTCCATAGCAATGTGCTAAAGTGCTATCTGATGAGAAGGAAATGTTTTAAGTATCCTCACCTTGAACAAATTTTATAAAATGCTGAGATGCTAAGGAACTTGGATTGGTTTAGGAAGAAGAATTTGGATTTGGAGAGAATTATTCTGAGCTTGGGATACAGCATTCTATAGCACGACTGGAGATGATGGAGAATGAATTGGCTGGAAAACAGCAAGAGATTGAAGAGCTAAACAGAGAGCTAGAAGAAATGAGGGCAGCATATGGTACAGAAGGATTGCAACAGGTATAATTACCTTACGTTGCTTTCTGCATGCTTTGTAGCCGTACACACAGTCTTTCAGTATTGCTTGTCATAATTCAAAGGCATTGAATGTGAGAGAGAAGAATGTCAGTGGTGTCCATGTTCATTATCATTTTGCTTTATGAAAGAATACCATATGTCGTAACGCTTTCTATCTCTTTTGGTTTTGTGTTCATGAGTTTTGCTCTTGGCTCTGTGAGTTATAGCAGTAGAAAAATTGACCCTCTATTGAAAAGACATGGGGTTGTCCCATCCCCACCAATGCAGCCTATTTCTGTGTTTTTGTTCTTGTTTTTAAAAAGGACAGTGCCAAAATAGCACGCTCCTCCTATTAAACAAGAACCTTGTTACCCGAGTTGTACTACAAACAGAATGAAATCACCTGCCTAGTTCTTAAGTAAGGAAAATGACTGCTAAAATTATGTCTGCCCCATATTATTAAAGGTTCTCTGTATGTAATGTGTAGATGTGACTATAGTCCACATTGGTTTCTCATCTGTCCCTGCCCACGGTAAAGATGGGGGTGACCATGGGAACAGCATGGCTGAGCAATCTGCCCAGTCATGGAATTTTTGTGCAACCATACTGGAACAAGATTTCAGCCAGCCATGTAGATTCACTGCTGGGTAATTTGCATGCACACCATGCACATTTAGATAATTTACATGTGTGTCAATGGGCAATGTACACATGTGCATCTGATTTATAGATGTAGATGTATAGAGTGGCTGGGGCAACCCTGTCATACGGGTGGTGTACAAAAAATAAATTATTATAAATTGTTATTTGACCTTTGGCCTGGTGCTTCTGTGCATCAGCTGACAGAGGACAGTGCCAACTGCAAACCAAACAAAAATCTGAAGGAGAAATTCGAAACATGTTGAAGGAAATTATTGTGTCTATTTGCAAACCCACTCCATTCCAAAAAATGGTTTTCATAATGTGTTTTGAGTGTGACAAGTCTTTGTCAGTGGCAGTAGTCACTACTTGTTTCCTGAGTGAGGGGCTTCTTTATATTAGGAAGAGTGCTTTATAGCCCAAGCTTTCTGTGCAACCCCTTTCCCTTTGTATCCCCCATAATCCCATCCCAAAAACTATTCCAGAAAGTGTAGAGATAACCTGATGCAGCAAGGAGCAGTGGAAGAAGAACCAGGAAATGGGGAGGGTATTCAAGCACTTGGAAGGTGGCACGTGATTCTTTGGTTCTTGGCCATTGTTTGTTCTGATAGGCCAGATAATTCTTATTCTTACCAAGCATCTGGTTTTTTAAAAATACCTTAAATCAAGGAAATTGTATATGCTGCCTTGGCCCCATTGGAGTCAAAAGGTGGGATAAATATTTGATTAAATAAAAATTAATAAATGAACAGCTATAGTTGTTTCCTGCATTTAATTGAAGCTGCTTTTGGACCAAATTCATTTAGCTTAGTAGTGTACCTTTTCATGAAGGTTGTCTTGTTTTTCCTTTGATACTTTGCTGTTTAGATTGTATGCGTGAGCATTCATTTGTGCTTTGCATTGTACATTGTCAATCTACATGGAGATTATTTGGAGAGGTTGTGAGCTTTTTGCTTGGTTCTGCAATCTTGAGTGAATGAATGAAAAAGGATCTACGTAGATTTTAAAAACACTGCATACTGCTGTGCTAATTACTTATCTTAGACACTCCTTTAGACTGTACAACCTTGTACCAGTTTGACTTTCTTGATTTAATTCTACTCTTAGCATTTTTGCTTTTCAATGAGAGCTAACTGGTGCATGTTTTTTTGCTTTATATTGAAACAATTTTTGTTTGTCTAGAATTTAAAAAGTTCCCATTTTAATGCTAAAACTCAATCCTTTGGATTGGTTGAATAGTCTCAGAAGAGAATATTTACCTGAGATGTGTGGCACATGGATTCTTTTGCTTTCCTTTCGTTCACCTTCTGTCTTGTATTACTTTTTCAGATGCTTTGCCCACATGTATGCCCATTTAGTATTCCATGTTTATTTTTATGGAATATTGCAGAAAAATCCTAAAATTGTGCTGTCGTTTGATTAAAGTGGTATTGTGTACCAGAATATACCTGAGTGGAACTACAGAGGTCAGGGATTTATAAATGCCAGACATTGCATCTTTTGCAACTGGTAGGAACAGATTACAGACTTGGAAGAGCATTTGCTATGCTTTGGGTGTGGGTAGAAGCTTTTAAAAATGACTTGAATGTGGATTTTAATAGTGGCAACTACCGTATTTTGTACAAAGTGGTAACTGTCAGCACTCCTTTGTTCAGAATTTTTAACTAGGTGAAGCTTGTTAGGTGTTTTTTTTTAAGATATGGCAGTATTTAATTGTTTGTAGACTCTAAATCTTATATTGAAGTGTAAGGTCCATCAAGTTTGACAGGAAGAGAGAGGCTTTGGATCTCTCCTGGAGAAGGTTCCAGTCCTTTCCCAAATCCATTACTGTTCAGTCACCATTACCTTCATCACTGAGGCCAGTGGAACTGGCAGAGCAAAGGGTTGCAACAAGGTCTGCTTTATTTCTGCAATATTTCTAGTATTGTCTCTGAATTCTGCAGTCTGCTTATATATAGTCCAGTTTTTATTAAAACAGTTCCAAAATCTTCCTCTGGGGAAAAGCTTTAGAATGGGGGACAGGAGAGTTCAGTTTAAACCTCTTTAAAAATAGAACTTTTAAAGGGCCATCAAATATTCACCTTTTAAAGTGTTAATTAGGGAAACAATATTCCTGGTCAATAAATATGTATTCTTTTACACAATTGTACTTAGAAAGCTATGCTGGAAACACCAGGAGCAGAATGTATCTTTTAGTGTTTCTCCAGAATAGCTGCTGCTGATATGAACCATGTTAATACTACAATTTCACCTCCTTTAGTTACAAGAATTTGAGGCTGCTATCAAAAAAAGAGATGACATTATCACACAGCTCACTGCTAATCTGCAACAAGCAAGGAAAGAAAAGGATGAAACAATGAGGGAATTTTTGGAATTGACTGAACAGAGTCAAAAACTGCAAATTCAGTTTCAACATGTAAGTTATTGGTAACAAAATTTATTAGCCTTGAAGGCAGTGCCAAAATACATACAAGGCAGCCTGTCTCCTCTTCCATTGGGAAGTCCTGCTTCTGAAGGATCAGTGTGATATATTGATGTCTCCCACTGCCCACCCCCCACACTGTGCAGGGATTAGTCCCAGTGAATAAAGTGGGACTTACTTCAATGCATACTGTTTGCAATTCTGTTAAAGCTAATAAATTTTGTGGGCTTATTTATGAGGTTGTTCTGAAGGTGTGGCCAATAAATTGGCTTGCGTCATCACACTACAGGTTAACTGCTACAGCTTGGCTTATACTTTTTGTTCCTTGTAATTTGGGCACTATGGAAAGAGAATGTATATCCGACATAATGCAACCTTTATTGGGACAAATAATTTTGTCTCATTGCATCCAAGACAGTTTGCTTCACAAAAATGACCCACAAAAATACAGTGGCAGAAAGGCTGAGCGGGCCCATATTGTACTCCAGGCTTGCAGAGAGTAACAACATTAATTCTCTAGAATACAACGAATGTGCTGCTTTAATGGAAAAGAAATGAAGAATGCTAATTGGCTCCAACCACCATATAATTTGATAATTGTTATTCAAGCAGTTGATCTTTAATAAGTAATTCTGTGTATAAGTTGCAGGCAAGTGAAGCTTTAAGGAACACTAGTCATAGCAGCACGGCTGCTGACTTACTGCAAGCAAAACAGCAGATCCTTGCATATCAGCAACAGCTAGAAGAACAGGAGCAGCTATTGAAGAATTATCAAGTGAAAAATGAAGACTTTGAACTGCAAGTTTCCCTTCTGCAACAGAGAGTCACTGCCTTCGAAATGGTATATTTCTCATTAAGCTTGTGTTTTTAGAGATACGTGGTGATGGTTGAAAAGAGATATAATCTCTTTGCCTCAAGTGTATAGGATTATCTAATTGTTACAGCATGCAAACACGGGAACACACTGCGTATTTGTGTGAGTGCTTCCTTTTAGAATTATTGAAAAATTGTTCTAAACCACTGTGATATATTTCTATGGTACTGCAGTATATAAATATGTTGACAACTAAATAAACAAATTAAATATATGCAACCTCAAAAAAAACTGAAATGAATTTGGACCTCTCAGAATATCATATATGGAAGATACCTTGATGCCATATAAATGGTCGAGAATTTATCAGTTCTTATGCAAAATTTGACCAACTTCATTGACAACCATCAAAGCCAGTGTTGAACTAGATTTTCATGTTTTTGTGTCTTTTTGTAATATATTAATAATACATGTTGTTTGTGTGTGGGGGATCTTATAAGATAGATGTGATGGGTATAGTCATTCTAGTTAAATTGTGTGTTGCTCCCGAATACATATAAAAAAGGATGGTGGGGACCAAAGGGAGTCTAATGTTTACATTTAAATGGTTGTGTGGGTAGCTGAACCTTCCTCCACCTTACTTTCTCACCTCAGATACTATCACTACTGCTATTTTTCCTTCTCCTCCTTCTGCTCCCGCTCCCAATCTGTTCATCATAGGATTCCTAACCTGGGTCATTTCCAGTATGCTTATTCTTAATATTTATTGGTCATTTTCCTCACAAAAGTGACCCAGAGTGAGTTATCAAAACAAGTTGGGAGATGATTCAGGGAAAGGATTCTGCTCATTTCTCTCATTTCCCTTTTCGTGAAGTAAATATTAGATTATCTCCCCACCACACACACACACATACATACATACACAATGGGACAGGCACATGAACAGTTAATGGCTTTAAGTTAAATTTGATAACGTAAAGTAAAAAGAAGCACATTGTACATACGGTAGGCATCTATTTAAAATAGTGTGTATATGCTTTGGAAATCACTCTATATGCTGTCCTCAGAACATGCAGAAAATGGGCAATACCACTTGAAATCATTTTGTTTTGTTTTTATAAAGCAGTAAGTCAAATATGGTAATTCAAGAAATCAAAGCAACTTATTTCTATTACAGGAAAAATGCAAAACAGAGGAAGATTTTACTAAGAGAAAACTACGGGAAAAAGAAACAGCTATTGAAGAATTGGAGGCAAAAATTTTAGAAGAGGAAGAAAATATATTTATTCTTCAGAAAAAACTGTCAGCTGCTGAGAACTCACTTGAAGAAGTAAAAGAAGAGATCTTGCAAAAGAATCAAGAAATACAGAATGTGAGAGTAGAATTAAGCAGCTCTAAACAAAAGGAAAGGCAATGTTCTGATGAAATAAAGCAATTAATGGGAACTGTGGAAGAGCTACAAAAACGATATCACAAAGATAGCCAGCATGACAATGATATTGTAGAAAGAATGGAACTTGAAGCACAAAGGAGACTTGCAGACCTCAGAGCAGAATTGGAGGAAGTTCATGGGCAGCAGATTGTGCAAATGAAGCAAGAGTTGGTTAGGGAACATACAATGGAGATTGAAAAGCTTCTAGCCCAACAAAAAGCAGATATGGAGAGAACGTTGAGTTTACACTCTGCTAATACTAATGAAGACCAGTTGCATTTAATGAATATTGCAATTAACGAGTTGAACCTCATGCTTCAGGAAGCTACTTACCAGAAAGAAAAGGTGAGGCAAGATTTATCACAGCAGCTTGAAATATTATCCTCAGAAAAGTCTGCTCTGCAAAATAAAGTTGAAGATCTTTGTCAAGAGCTGGACTTTGCAAGAGAGCAAATTCAGAGAGCCAAGCAGACCATAAATGAGAGAGAATCAAAGTTACATGAAGTAGACCAGTTACAAATCACTACCGCAGAATTAAAAGCACAACTTGCTGCTGCATCTGAGATCAGGGAAGAATTAGAAGAGAAACATGAGGCAGAAGTTACAAATTACAAAATAAAACTTGAAATGCTAGAAAGAGAAAAGGATGCAGTTTTGGGCAGGATGGCTGAATCTCAAGAAGCTGAACTAGAGAGACTGAGGACTCATCTTTTGTTCAGTCATGAAGAAGAGCTATCAAAACTTAGAGATGATCTACAGCAAGAGCACAGAATAAACACTGAAAATCTTAAAGATAATATGATTATGCAATCGAAACAGCAGTTGGATGACTTACAAAATGAAATGAGCAAAAAGATGGAAGCTATGCAATTTGAAAATGAAAACTTAATAGCAAAGCAGAATGAGCTCACGTTAGAAATAGCAAGGCTAAAAGATTTGCAGGAGTCTATTGTAAATTCTAAATCTGAAGAAATGATGCTTCAGATCCAAGACCTCCAAAAAGAGATAGAAGTGCTTAGACTAGGAGAAAAAGAAAAGGGTACACTGGAGCAGGAAGTTCAGGTGTTGCAGCTGAAAACAGAATTATTAGAAAAGCAAATGAAAGAACGAGAGGATAGTCTTCAAGAAAAATGTACCTTACTTGAAACACAAAAAAATTTTCTTGAAGACAAAAGCAATGCTCTGAAAGAGAAGCTAAAGAAGTATGCTATTAAGAATACAGAAGAAAGCTTCCCTGATGGCATTAGTTCCGAGTCAGAAGAATTTGATTTGCAAAACAGAATAGACAATCTGATAGCAGAAAATGAGAAGCTTGTAAAACAAGATATTGAACTTAAAGAAGAGATTGAGAGGCTACAGAATTCCTTTTCATTTGCTGAGCATAATTACCAGGAACTCCAAAAAACCCATGCTTCTCTACTAGAGGTAAAATTAGATTTAGAAGAGAGCAAGGACAAGCGAGAAGCAGAATATGAAGCCAAGCTCCGGGCTTTGACAGAAGAGATCCAACATTTACAAGGAGATACATCAGTTGTACTGAAAAGTCAAAGTACGATTGTTTGTGGTAAGAGAGAGAAGATCCTAAGATCAGAAACATTTGATGTTGAGGAGGTTGTTGAAAAAGACACAACAGAGCTTATGGAAAAGCTTGAGGTCACTCAGCGTGAGAAGCTAGAACTTTCACTGAGACTTTCTGATCTTTCCGAACAATTGAAATTAAAGAGTAGTCAGATATGCCAATTAAATGAAGAAGTTAGATCTCTAAAACAAGATAAAGAGCACATGTCAGTGAAATGTAAAGAACTAGAAGTGCTAGTCAGCCACAGACTGGAAGAGAATATGAACTCATGTGAACATGAGACAAAATACCCCAATGGGGGGCTACAGACAGACCACCCCAGAGTTTGTGAACACATAGGCTTTGTTCCTGATTCATACAAAGACTATGACAAAGCTATAAGAGAGGAGAAACTGATAGCAAACCAGAGTGTGGTTCATCATGTTCCAGTGGAAGAGACAATTGAACATTCAATATCAGAGCCAGAATCACTGCTGGATAACTTTCACCAAATGAATGATGGGCTAGCAGGAGGCTCTTCGTGTCTGAACCATTTGCAAAGTGAAAGTGAGCTTCAGGAGCAGTTGGATATGCTGAAATCTGAACAGGTATTTATGGTAACCCACACAATTAACATTTCCGCTATGCTTGCGTCTCATCAGCTAATACGTCTCCGTGTAATCCTATGCATATTTACCCATAAAAAAGTCCTGCTGAACTCATTAAAAAGAGTGGCTGTGCTTTGAAATTGAGAACGTTCCCTCTAAATCAATCCAGTCGCTATTAGGACTAGTAAAGAGTCAGCATTTTCTGTCAAACGTTACAGCCTTGCGGATAAATGTGATTTGAATTTTTGCAAAGGAAACATGGTTTCTTAGTATGGTACATAGTGAACAACGGAGTGAACAGCAGAGAAGTGGGACTGGGAGTGGGAGAGATGTGGCAATGTTTGGTAAGAACTTTGGTATTCAGGTTTTCTTTTAATTTTGCATGATTGATTGAAGTCTTGTAAAATAAGCTCAAATGCTGATTTGCCGACGTTTTGATGCTACGTTTAAAGCCATTCATTAGAAAAACGTTTATTGATATCCTCATACGATGCCCATCTCTACTTAGAGCGATTTAAAACTGCAGATGGAAGCCCAGCGCATTTGCCTGTCTTTGGTTTACTCGGCTCACGTGGACCAAGTGCGCGAATGCATGGAAAATGAAAAGGAGAATGCGCTCTCTGCTCTTAAAGAAGAGCTCCAGTCCCATCATGCACAAGAACTGAATGAACTTAAGAAAAGCCAACTAGATCTTCAGAACGTTAAAAATCAAAACTTAGGTAAAGTGGTGAAGGGGAGGAAAATTCTTTTTGAAGTTTTAAATATGAGGCAGTACTTTTGTATTAGTAGTTGGTTTTAGTTTGGCAGCAGTAGACCATTGCATACATTATTATGGTGCTCATGATGTAGCACGTAAAGCAGGTTTTTGGTGTCTTCTTATTTTAATTTTGTGATTTCTGATTTAACATTTGTATCCGGTTTAAACAGATTCGACCTTAAAAAGCAATGCTGTAGTTTGTTTGTTTTTTACATAAGATGCTAAGGTATACAAATGCAGAACTCTGACTCCCAATCTGAGGCAGGCATTTGGTTTAGCAAATTCCAACCAGCAGATTATCTCAAGATTTTACTTTGTGCAAAGTGGTTGGTTTATTCTTTCTGCTTCCTCTCATGAGTGAGAAAGGTTATCATGTGGGATTTGGTTGCTCCTTAGGAAATGCCAAACTTCAGAAGAAGTAGCTAGGTGTCCAACGTTGATAGGCTTCAATTCATTTCCTGCCTTTGCTTGGAGGCATCTCTATGTTTCCTTGACCTTCCACTGTTGTCTTCTAATTTCACTGGTTGGTGGCTGTAATAAATAAATCATTCAACTGATTGCTCTGCTTTGTATTTTGAATTTTATTATAGTGTATAGATAAAACAGACCCAAATATCTGTCTTTATTGTCCCCCTTTCTCAAATTGTTGGAAAGCATTCTAAAATAAATAATTTTCAGTGATGGTTTATCTTCACAGATGAAGAAGGCCAGTCTCCATGGGTGCATCTAGAAAGGCTTAGCAAAACAGTAGCTGAAGAATGTTCTAAGCTCACTCAGGTGAGAAGCATTTTACCCATTTTACCACAAATCATTTGCAAATCCTGTGTTCTTTCATCTATTAAAATTAAACCAAAAGTTCCTTTATTGTGTGCACTTGTGGATTCCTACATCTCACATGAGAACGATATGGGCAAATCTCTTAGGATTGTTGAATTGTGGATCTACCGCTTGCTAAATTCTCTTCATGCCCATTTTAGGAGGAAGAATCAAGATGTTATAATGGTTTTATTGACCTCATCCTGTTTGCTTGATACCGTCAGATGCAATAGGAATATGTTTAACTTTCTTCCTTTGTTTATAGTCCCTTTGCAGCGTTCAACTTGAAAATGTTTCACCTGCTGTTAAATCTGGTGCTGGGGAGAGAGAACAATCGAACTCAATGTTAATATCAAGAGCAGAAGCTCAAGGTAACAAAAAACACAAATCTTAATTTTATAGCCCTGTCTTTTATCTCCTTGGTAGCAGTTGTAAACATAGAAATGCTGCTTTTATCTGAGGAGCAACTTGGAGCTGAAGCTAGCACTGGCTGGAACATAGCAAGGCTGGGAGTTTGCTATGTAAACAGCTAGAGAAATCTCTTTACCAGAGTTCAGCAGGCAGTGGATGGCACAGGAGCAATTGGAGCAGTGATATTCTAGCAGAATGTTAGCTTTCTAGATGGGATTCAGGAAGCCTTGGAGGCCATAGCTGTGGGCAAAGGGGCAGGAAAGAGGCTTGAGAAGTCTAAAGGGAGACTTTAGGAAAGGGTTCCGTGACCATGAGAATTCTACAGCAAGTTAAAAATTGTTATGATCCAATGGGAAAAGTAAGCAGCATAACTCCATGGTAAAATACTTGGGGTGAATCATCAGAGCTGCTTGAGAGAATAAAAAAGGCAAGGTAAAAAGAATATACAGTGGTACCTCAGGTTACATACGCTTCAGGTTACATACGCTTCAGGTTACAGACTCCACTAACCCAGAATTATTACCTTGGGTTAAGAACTTTGCTTCAGGATAAGAACAGAAACCGTGCTCTGGCGGTGTGGCAGCAGCAGGAGGTCCCATTAGCTAAAGTGGTGCTTCAGGTTAAGAACAGTTTCAGGTTAAGAACGGACCTCTGGAACGAATTAAGTACTTAACCTGGAACGAATTAAGTACAGGTACCACTGTACTACATTTTCTAAAAACATAGCAGTAGAATGCCGTTTAATATAATGTTTATAGAAAGAAAAGAAATGAATACACTAGAGCAACACAATAATTGTGTTTGATTCATTCTCTGCCTTTAGCTTTGCAAGGAACCCTGCAAATTCTTCTGAGCAAGATAATGGAAGAGTATCACAGATTACTGGACTATCATTCAAAGTTTGTGAAAGACAGAAAAAAGGTAGGTTGCCTTTTGCTTGTATCCTAGACAGAATTAAGGAGCAAGCTGCTTTTCTGAGTTACACGTGCATAACACTGCATTGTAAATATCACTGATGGTAAGGGAAGTACTTATTCCCATAGTTCATAGTTAAACTATGGCACTTGCTTCCCAAAGCAGTGGTGATGGTCACCAGCTTGGATGGCTTTAAGGAGAATGAAACAAGGCAATTAATGGCTAATGCTGATGAATGCTACATTATATTTCCGTTAATGGAAGGCAGTATGCCTCTGTATACCAGGTGCTGTGAACCACAAGTGGGGAAATGTGCTGTTGCACACAGGTGCTGCTTGCGGGATTCCCACAGGAATCTGGTTGACAACTGACAACAGGATGCTGAGCTAGATGCATCTTCTCTTATGTTATTTAAGGATAGAATATATATTTTTGGAAATTCAGTGGGGCTTGCTTCAGAGTATACATGCACAGAAATGAAGGCACCGAAGACTGTTGACATAATAACTTAAGGACAACCAAAGAGCTATTGAGTTACAGATAGGTAGCCGTGTTGGTCTGCCATAGTCAAAACAAAATAAAAAAATTCCTTCCAGTAGCACCTTAAAGACCAACTAAGTTAGTTCTTGGTATGAGCTTTCGTGTGCATGCACACTTCTTCAGATACCAAGAGCTATGAGTTAGATATATATACATTTCAGTGGCAATATAGTTTTATCACAACTTCGAAACTGTCCACATTTATGCAGAATTCAGCAAGATATACAAAAAGTAAAATGTTAGCAGCAATTTTAGAAAGAAAGTTAATGTTCCATGTCTCCCATTTGGTTCTATTTAATTTTCTCCAGCTTGAAGAGCAAGAGGCATCATTTGCAGAATACAATGGAAAAGAAAGCGACTGTCTTCAACAGAGTGTAGAATGTTTACCTACTCCGTCACAGGATCTTGCTGGTAAAGATATACATTTAAAGTCAAATTAGAAGATCTGTGTAATATAAGCAGACAAATCCATTTAAATCAGTTACAAAGCCACCGACCCTTCCCATATTGGGCAAGTCTCAAAATGTACATGGGGTGGGGGAGCACTGAAGAAATTCTAGAGTGAATAAACTTGCCTAGTGCTTTGAGGGTGTGGAATGAAAAAATAACGCTGACAACTCATGTGAAATATGGAGGTACCGTTTTGATCTGGGTACTGCATGTATGCTAGTTGAGGAGCAAGAATGGGGAGAAAAGAAAACTCTCACCACAGCTGACGACCAGGGGCCACTCTCTTCTGAAGGTACCTCTGTACCTGAATCTGGGCTTGATTCAGTATCTTTCTACCTTTAGAACATGCCCTGACACCGCTGGTAGTGCTGGCCCATCTTGATGAGGGCCCCACTCAGTTGTCATTCTCGGGCTGAGAACCCTGAAAGTCGGATGCTACTGAGAAGCTCATGTGAATTCCTAAACCCTTTGGAGTGATTGCTAGTACCACCCCAAACAAATTGTATTTGTTGTAAAAGGAAATGTTGCTCTGGTATCATTGCTTCCCCACCCCCACCCCCACCCCGGTTTATGCATACGGTATGTTTAGAATTATTGTTTGATTTGTTCATACATAGATCTTAAAGTGAGGTCACCCTGTTGGGAAGACATGGATAACTTTAAAACTCGACTTGAAGAACAACATGCTCAGGAAGTGAAGCGCCTCAGATCATATTTCCATCAGCAGTTGAAAGAAACTGAGGAAAGATATACTGCAGAGATAGTCCACTTACAAAGCAGACTCCAAGATGCCAGTGTGGCTTCCGATTGCTTCAGGTACCTATGATTTTGGCTTTCCCCTTTTTTTCAACAACAAAAGCTACAGCAGAGATCACACAAGCAATTTTGTTCCATAGCTAAAAATGAGTTTGCTCCCCACCACCATTTTGGTATATGACGGGGGCGTTTTGCTTTCTCCTCAAGGATTTCCCCATTTGCAACCATATTGTCTTATAAGCAAAAGAAAATGTGGTGGTTTCTTCACCTGTATAGGATCAGTGAACAGAGACTGCTGTTGGGAGAATGATGGTGCAGGTTGCCTCCACCACTTCAGACCATGATTTCTGAATGATTTGTGAAGGGGTGTGTGCTATGACGTTGTTTGTAAAACAAAAGCTTTGCAGGCAGAAAGTCCCAGTTCAATCCCTGGCATCTCCTGTCTGAAACTCTGCTACCCTTCAATACCACTGCTGAGGACTTGGAAACAACTGGAATCAGATAAACCCAAACCCTGAAAAGTAAATCTTTCCAGTCTAAGATGCACTCAATATCATATTATTATCGTTATTACTTTAAATTTCTTACCCATCCTTCATCATGACGTCCTACAGGCCTGGTTACAATTTAGAACTATGATATTAAAATCAGTTTCTAGTAGATTAGGAATAGAATCCCCAGGGGTCCAGGAACATCCTATTCAGGGAAACTACAGGGACAAAGAACACTGTTGAACACCAAGGCAGAACATTAGTCCATCAAATTCAATGTTGTGCAATGCAAATTGAACACAAATTGTTGTAACCTGCCCTGTGAGACCTCACGGTAAAGGATGGGTAAGAAATTTAAAATGATGATGATGATGATGATGATGATATGATATTGAAAGTCTGGGTTTATCTGACTCCACTTGTTTTCAAATCCTCAGCAGTGGTATTGCTTAGCCAGAGAATCAAGAAGGAACAAGAACATGAGGGAGATAATCATGGTTTCTCTGCTCCACAAAACAGCTGATAACCAGAACAAGTACAATGCCATTATTATCATTGTTGCATGTTGATCATAGAGAACAGGAGCACTGGGGGAAAGATTGAATATCACTCCGACCCAGACTCTGAGCTTTTAAGAACTGCAGAGTGATAATGAATAGGGCATGAGAGAGATCATCTGCTGCAGTGTGAGTCCTGGCCCTGGGGAAATTGAAAACACCTGGTTTCCAGCTTCCGCAGGATCTAGAGAAACAGCAGGAACATAAAAGCACAAGGGATGGGGCTGAATATCAACAACAAACACCAGTCCCTCCCTTGTGTGTCTTTGCTGCTTGAGCGCTAAAGAGCTGCAGCAGAGAGTGTGGATGTGAGAGATCATCTGCAAAGCAGAATGCAGCAGTTGGGATAGCAGGGAAAACCTTCGTACTATCAAGCCCCTGGTATTCTATTGGCGCCGCAGTATGAGACAAGGATGAGGGTACCATGTACTATTTTAGCATGAAGGGAGGAGAAGAGGCAAATATACTAGTGCCTCTCCTCCCGGTAAGAAAGGGGGAATTGGTTTGGTTAACTGGAGGCGCCCTGACAAGCATGAGAGCGGCTTGTTTATAAGGTCCCACCCAGTGTGCTTTTAGGTTTTGGAAACTCCCAGACTTGACACAGATCACCCTTCAGCTATCTTTCAGTGAAATTGTTTTGATACCTCTGATATTTATGTTCTGTAGTTGTAAGAATTATGGCCTCCTTTTCATGTACAGTTGTACCTTGGAAGTCAAATGGAATACGTTCTGGAAGTCCGTTCGACTTCCAAAATGTTTGGAAACCAAAGCGCAGTTTCTAATTGGCTACAGTAAGCTCCTGCAGCCAATCAGAAGCCACAGAAGCCCCATCAGATGTTCGGCTTTCAAAAATAGTTTGCAAACCGCAGCAGTTACTTCCGGGTTTGCGGCATTCGGGAGCCAAAACGTTCGAGAACTCAGCTGTTTGAAAACCAAGGTATGACTGTACTTGCCACTTTTGAGAAACGATATTGATGATGTTATCTATTAATATTGGATTGCTTTGGAAAGTTTCATTGTATCTGTGACTCTGATGGGTGTTTTAACAATGGACACATCTTAGGAGAAGAAATGTCACCTAGTGCTTCACCTTTTAAATTTTCTTTTTAGCATTTCTGTGGAATCACAGGAAAATGAAGTTAAGCAGAATGGGAAGAATGCTAAAAGTGATCATCAACAATGTACAGAAAACCCTGAAGAGGTACTGTAGATTACTCTGGATTTTTACTTTTTTCCAGCATACTTTTTAGTGTTTACAAATAAGAGATCCTCATCAACATAAACCACACACAAGCACACACAAAACTTGTAAACAGATTTCATCTGGGATTAACTGATTTGCAGTGATCTAACTACCTTCAGCTTTATTTAAGTAGATTTGGGCCTCTTGAGCAAATGATAATACTGTAAAGTGATTTCATACTTGGTCAGGAGATTCTCCTCACTCTTAATAACTTCTATTTGATTCCGAGATAGAACACTCAGCATGTGTTTCAAAAGGGTAATGTGCTGTGTTAATTCTGCTGCAGCAAAAAAACAGGGCTTTGTGGTATGGGCTGTTATTACCTACAATATGAGATGCAGGATGAGTCACTGCTGAGCCCCTACAAAAACCTGTGCTTTAGCCAGTAAAAGAGCTGCTATTATATTACTTGTAGAAATCAGTGTTGTATACTTTGAAAGTCTATGCCTGGCCATCACCTTGCTTCACGCTGAAGGCATAGCTTATAATATGTACAGTTAACCTTTTAGAATAGTCAAAAGTGATTTTCTTTTTTTTAAAAAAAAATCTTTAAAAATGAATACATTTCCTGTTTCTGTTTGTTTGTTTTTTTAATGTATATATAGCTCACTAATGACATTGCTGTTACTGAATTTCTGGAAGAACAGTACCAAGAAAAATTACTGCAAGAAGTAGCAAAGGTACCATCTTTCTTGGGCAATATATTGGGGCTTAATTCAGAATCATGCCAAAACATGGTTAAGGAAGGTTTACTATAGTTTGGCATTACATCTAAACTGACAGACAGTGTATATAGGCCAACCAGAGAGCCAACTGCCTGTAAATACAGGAGTGCTGAGCAAACAAGACTGGCAAACAGTGTAAAGCATCATTTATGTGGTAGTTTAAAACAGGGTTGGGGAACCTAAGGCTGGGGGGTGGGTTGTCAAATGAATCCCTTCAAGCCTTTCTGTTCCACACTTGAGAGTCTCCCAGGGCCATACGCCTCATCAGCCCTGCACTCTCATCACAGCCTTTTGCCTAGCTTGAATGTCTCCTTGATCTGTGATGCCTAGATGAAGGAAGGAGTGATGGTAGTGGGTGATGGAGTATACAAACCTCTGGTTTTTGGGTGGCTGAAATGTGGCCAACTGTCCAAACATAAGAGTACCTCCATTACTTCACCCAGATTTGCCTTTGTGTCAGCTGACCATTGGCATGTGATTTCCTGTGCCCTACAAGTTGTCCGTGAGGAAATGCATCTCATGGTCTGGAAAACTTTCTCCAGACATGATTCAGACTGTAGTTTGGCTTCTTAACTATGGTTAGCACAAATCATGGTTTGATATAAACTGAACTGAGTCAAGAAGTACTCCTGTCAGTGCTGTGTGTATTGTGGAATACTTTGAGGAGTATGTTTTGCCTTATAAGCAAGTCCTTATATAGATATTGCCCGTTGTACTACTTCAACATCCCTTTAGCTAATTCCTGTTAACCCATGTATATTTCTGCCATTTATCAAATGTTACAAATGATTAAAAATAAAAATCATTTGTTTTGTTGAATACTTGTTATAATATGTATAATGCAAGCTTAATTTTACGCTGTCACTGATCATTCATTGATCTATATGGAAATCTAAAGTAGCTCCTCTCTTTCTCTCACTCTCAATTTGTTATTTATTAAGGTGGTGGTAACCATGAGCGTTGAGTTTGCACAGAAAAATGAACTAGCAAGGATTGCAAATCTAAAGGAAGAAGAAATGTTATCGGTAGTACCAATAGAAACTCAGCAAGAAAATAATTTCACTAGAAAGGAATGTCTTGAAAAATTCGATAGTGCTTCTCTTCTCATTTCGATGCCTAATTATGAAGAATCCAAATCACTTAGCAGAGAGATCAGTGAAGAATGTGGTGAAATTTCATCACTTGAAGGACAATTTCAACCAGATGTTAAGCCTGCTAAAACATTTGGGTTACACAACTTTGATTCAACAATCTCTTCCTTAAATAATAGAGAGCTTATGCAGAATTCATCTCTGGTAAATACAGTCAAATATATTTCAAAAAATTACTTTGAAAATCATAATTTGGTAAATTTTCTTTGTTCCAGGTGCATGGTTAGCAAACCACTCATTCTGTTATGCAGTACGCAATAATGCTTGAGAATGGGGGTAGGGTGGGTACCCTGTAATTGTGGGGGTTGATATTCAGCTTGTATAGTTCAAAGCAGGCTTCCTCAACTTTGGCCCTCTAGATGTTTTTGGCCTACAACTCCCATGATCCCTAGCTAGCAGGACCAGTGGTCAGGGATGCTGGGAATTGTAGTCTCAAAGCATCTGGAGGGCCGAGGTTGAGAAAGCCTGGTTCAAACACAATAATGTAAAAAAGGACATCAAAGACTAATTCACTAAGGTTGAATCCTTTACGCTTATTTTGGAGTAGGGTTTCTTGAACTTGATGGTTCCTACTTTGAGTATATATCTATAGGATGCATGGCTTTAAACTTCTTGAGTTTTAAAATCTGATGTTTCTCACTTAATAGGCCCGTGTATTTGGTGGTATACATGTAAAGCTGTATCTATGTAAGGTAAAAATTTTACTTCATGGAACTCATGCCATTTTTAATACTTGCTAACAAAAATTACAGATTCAAAATGAAGTTTCAACCTCCAGCATAGTATCTTCAAATCAGAGATCATTGTATGAAGAGCGTTTGGAAGATATGCGTCAAGAGCTTGTCCGTCAGCATCAGGAACATCAGCAGGCAACAGAAATATTGAAACAGGGTCACATGAAGCAGATGGAGCTGCAGAAAGAAAACCAAGAGATCCTCCTAGCAGAGCTTGATAGGCTTAAAGTACAATTAGCAGAGGTAATGTGAGCCCTGAGACAGGAAAGATCTGGAAATATGGGCCAAAAAACCACCCTCCCCTGCCCATGGTTTTCTATAAGACTTATGACATGCACAAACAGATGCATATTGTCAAAATAAATTAAAAAATTATCCAGTAGCACTTTAGAGACCAACTAAATTTGTTCTGGGTTTAAGCTTTTGTGTGCATGCACACTTCTTCAGATGGTATCTAAAGAATATGCTACTGGAAAATTTTCTAAATTTATTTCGACTGCTTCAGACCAACACGGCTACCTACCTGAATCTAGATGCATATTGTGTGAAGGATACATATTTCACTTGTTTGGCTTGAAATTTCCTTTATTACTTTTTTTAAAAAAATATATACAGATAAATTGAGTAGCTTTCTTGTCACTACCAATGCGGTATTGGCAATTCTCATAAACTCAAAGAGTCTTGAGGATATTTCATGAATTGAACAGTGGTCCTTGCCTTTTACAAGCATCAGTTCTGCGGCTGCTGCACTGTACTGAACCTAAGTCATGATTTGGTTTAGTTTGTCATCCGAATCCAGGCTCATGATTTAGCTCTCTCTAGGCAACCCATGAACAGAAATTATATAGATGTCTTTGATATGAGAATGAAAAGGTTCTACGTTTTGCCTGAGATTAAATAATACCACCCCATAAAAAATGCAAATAAAGGGGTGTTTGTGTCAATCTTATGGCAGAATTGATTAAGCAGAATGAATACATTTTGTTTGCCAATATATGTTAAAGACTCTTGTGTATGTACACAGAGAGAGAGAGAGCAAAAGAAAGAAAGAAAGAAAGAGAGAGAGAGAGAGAGAGAGAGAGAGAGAGAGAGAGAGATTCTATCCAGACTTGCGTTCAGTGGAGTTTTATTTGCATAGAGGAAGGGGAGCCCCAATTTCTCCTTTGCCCTTGCAGCCACCTGGAAAGCTATTCCAGAGGGCTACAGAACCCTCAAGAACAGCATAGAAGGTGGATGCAAGGGAAAGGAATAATGGGAAAAAATCACTGTGGTCCTCCTGCAGCTGAGAGTGTCTGCTGGGTTCCTTCCATGAATGCAAGTCCAGAGCCAACCCATATACACATAAAAATATTTGTGTGTGTGTGTGTGTGCGCGCGCACACACACACACACACACACACACACACTACTGAACTGTTTATCTTAGTGTCCTAATTTTAGACTGGTTTTCACTTTAATCCTGTGACCAAAATGAACAGAATTTTTAACGGTGTCATATCTGGGACCCAGCCTTATGATTGTCAGATACAGTATATATCTGATTCCTTTTGTGGTATTTCTAATGTTAGTGGTGTGCTCTTCTTTTTTTAGAGTGACACACTGGATAGTGAAAGCATCATCGCAGAAAGAGAACAAATGCTTTTAGAGGAACTAGAATCACTAAAGGAGCAGCTCCTGGCAGGGAGAGAGAAGCTACCCTGTGAGCTAAAAAACAGTGGTACTCAGACACAGGTAGTGTAGACTTTGGCTGTCTTTAGAAGCTGCGGAATGTAAATGAAGTAGCCTTGCTATTGTTGCTCTTTTCAGCACAGGACATTTTCCTATTAGGTGTCAGATTTACTTAAATGGGGTTTGATTGAATAAGAAGGTGGGGCATAGGCAGCTGACATGATATTGAAAGCAAACTCTAATTTTAATGTTGCTGTAGTAACGCCCAACAAGGAACTAAGAAACTGTTTACTTAGCACAGCAAACTTGATTCTTATAGGCTGTGACTAAACTATTTCAATCTGTAGCTTGAGGTATCTGATAACAGGATAGTTAACTATTACTTAAATCTATATAAAGCTTGTGGATTATGGTGTGGGGGTTTTCCCCCTCCCGTTTTCATAACATGACTGTGAAGCAGAAAAGCGTGCTGATTCCAATATGACGGGATTTTTGTATCTTTTTTCCTCTCTGCCATTGCCAAAACTTACCCAGGGTGAAAATGTAAGTCAAAATGAATCCAAAGAGGAAATTGGTGAAGGTGAAGGTGAAGGAAAGCATGAAGAAACTTCTCCGGATATCCTTTCCAAAGAAAGGTATGCTGTTAAGAAGACTGAGATATTTCAGCCTGAGAAACTTTATGCTAACAGCTGGAAGAAATTGCATAACTTTGAGGCTGATAGGTCAATGTCAATGATATGTTAGCACTTTGCTAGCAGTCAAGCTATGTAATGTGACTACAGATCTGTAGATGTTTTCATCTCAAGGCATTGCTTGACTAAAATGAGCCTGGATTGGATCCTTGTCTCTTTTTACTTTGAATGCTTACGCATTAAAAACTCAGGGTGGGGTGTTAAAATTTAATTACTGAATTAAATAAGTAGCCGTATTATCACTGGAATTTGTAGTGATCGTTAGTGCCTTGTGCCACAACTATGGCTGTGTTCTATATGTGAAACTGATTTGTCCATATACATTAAGCTCCATGATATTATTATACATTTATTCTAACCTACATTTACAGTTTGGTTTTTCGTAACAGTGATTTTGCTGGATGACAGATACAAGCTGTGTGATTACAATAAAAAGAACCATGTAATGTCGCTTGTGCTTTTCTCTGCACGATTCTCAAAGTGGTTTAAAAGTCAATCTCTCCTCCCGAGGAACTCTCAGAACCCTTAAACTATAGTTCTCATGGTTCTTTAGGAGAAGCTGGGACTATTTAAACTGGTGTAATGTTACTTTAAATGTATAGTGCAGATGGGGCCTTGGTTCTGAGCAAACATGTCCTCAAAAGTGCCCCAAAAATCTCTTAAACATGCATAAGTTGGTGCTCAAAAGATCAGTTCTATGCATGATTATTTGGGGTAGGCTCCATTTAACATAGGGGAACTTAATATACACAGGATCAAACAACAGAAAATATTTTTTTTTTTAGCCATCAAAATACTGTAAGAGCCCTCCTGGATCAGATCAAAGTTTCATCTCATCCAACATCCTGTTCTCCTTGGGAGTTGGAACCATTGAGTATGCTAGTAAACGCTTTTGCTTATTACACTACCTGGGGGAGTCATTTAGTTCTGATGTTCCATTATCCATGGCTTTGAGTCATTAACTTTATTCATGTGGAAGTAAGTGGTATTTGGTTCAGTTTGAGTTAATATGCCAATCGCTCAACTTTCTACCGTTTGTTGCTTACTTGGATTTCGTTAAGTTTTGTCTGCAGCTTTAAACCCTGCATCTAATATTTTTGTTACCGTTGTGTAATGTGTAATTCTCAATGCACAAATTTTGATTGAGTTCGCTTTCCGTTTTCTGTTTCCAGATGTGCCTTGCAGAAAGCCAATAACAGACTGTTGAAGATTCTGTTGGAAGTCGTGAAGACGACTGTAGCTGTAGAAGAAACAATTGGCCGCCATGTTGTAGGACTTCTGGATCGCTCATCTAAATGTCAGTTACCTTTTAAAAGTCTTGCATGGGAGACCAGAGCTGAGGATTCCACAAAATCAAGCATCTGTGTGGCATACGAAGCAGGTACTTGCAATGAGGCCATGCTCTCTGTTGCTTTTATGTGGAAGCTATTTGGAATCTGTACTGACAACAACAGGTGTGTGAAGGGAACTCTAAAATTTGGCTCTAAAACTAATTCTGTAATAAGAAACCGAAAACTGAGTTTGGATTTATATAGTTTAGGGCTTTAATTTTTAATTGGATCTTTTCCATGGAATGGAGTGGGCTCCATGATGCCATTGGTTCCATGGGATGTAAATTTCTAAGAACTTAATTGTATCTTGCTGGTTCAGGCCAGTAGTCCATCTCTTCCAGTGTCTCGTTCTCACAATGGCCAGCCAGAAGCCTGTGGGAAATCCACAACAGGATCCAAACACAAGAGCATTCTCCCCTTCTGTAGTTTCCAGCAGCTGGTATTCAGAAGCATCACTACCACCAACTGGGGATGTAGAACACAGCTCTATGTTGAAGGATGTGCTTTTGTAGGTCCCAGACAAAGACAGGGAGCTGGATAAACAAAACCCACTACCCCGCTGTGAGAATATTGATATTTGGCAGAAATTTTGTGTGTGTGTGTGTTTGAAGTAGTGTGCTTGAACAATATAATGATTTATGCTCAACATTTTTAATTCTGCAGCAGGTAGACAATTAACTGGTATCAGGCAACAACTACCATATTTTTCGCCCTATAGGACGCACTTTTCCCCCTCCAAAAATGAAGGGGAAATGTGTGTGCGTCCTATGGGGCGAATGCAGGCTTTCAGTGAAGCCTGGAGAGCGAGGGGGGTCGGTGCACACCGACCCCTCTCGCTCTCCAGGCTTTGCGGACCTCTCCGCAAGCAGCGGGAGCGCTCCCGCTGCTTGTGGAGAGTTGCCTGCGTGCTGAAGCCTGCGCGCGCTGAGCTCAGCACGTCCAGGCTTCGCGGACCTCTCAGCAAGCAGCGGGTGCGCTCCCGCTGCTTGTGGAGAGTTGCTTGCATGCTGAAGCCTGCGCGCGCTGAGCTCAGTGCGTCCAGGCTTCGTGGACCTCTCAGCAAGCAGCGGGAGCCAGCGCTGGGCTCCCACAGCTTGCAGAGAGCTGCCTGTTTGGGGGCTGGAGTTGGGGGAAGCTCGGGCGGGGAAATTCCCTGGGGGGGGGGATTTCCCCCCCCCAAAAAAAACTAGGTGCGCCTTATGGGACGGTGCGTCCTATAGGGCGAAAAATACGGTACATCTTAGTACAAGCTTGATGACAACTCCAGTGTCTCTCTTCTGTAAGCCGCAGCAATCTCAAAGTTTGTGCGGAGAGCTTCATTTGCTCAGCTTACTTTCAAGTAGACAGGACATTATGTTCAGCCATTAATATTGCAACCTGACTTAATCACAGTTTCTTGACCTATTCCATTCCATTGTAAAGATGATATTTCTGCATCAGTGAGGATCTCCACATACTTCTGTGTTGAATTTGCAATAAATAAATACAGTCATACTTCGGGTTGTTG
Organism: Podarcis cretensis; assembly: GCF_951804945.1. Classification (NCBI taxonomy): domain Eukaryota; kingdom Metazoa; phylum Chordata; class Lepidosauria; order Squamata; family Lacertidae; genus Podarcis; species Podarcis cretensis. The sequence continues at coordinate 27,574,562 of NC_137181.1, forward strand.
TAGCTTCAGCATAAGTATTTTCGGGTTGCGTGCTGTGGCAACCCGGAAGTAACTGAGTGTGTTACTTTGTGTTTCGCCGCTCGCGCATGTGCAGACGGTCAAACTGATGTTACACACATGCGCAGAAGTGGCGAATCGCGGTGTGCAGACGTGGGTTGTGTTCACTTCTGGATGCGAATGGGGCTCCGGGACAGATCCCATTCGCATCCAGAGGTACCACTGTAAGTAAAATAGAAAACTGAATGTATTGGGCATCAGATTATTATATTCATTCCTGATTACCAGTGCTTGAAACTAGATGCTGAAGTAGATTTCCAGACCTTAGTTAAAGAAATCTGGCTGCATTGATGCTAGCCGTGGCTGATTTTAGACATAACACTAAATGCTAGTTAACAAGACCATGGAAGAAAGGGAATAATTTGTGCAGAAGAGGGAGTATTCCAGGTCATAGCACACTCCCAGTCTCTTAACCATAATTAACAATACTGCAACCAAATGAGACCTTAGTAATGGCTAATCAAACAGACAAAATAAAACAAGCACACACATTACCAGAAGATGGGAGCACCAGTAGGTCTTAGAACTTTAGAACATGTATCCTTGTCTATATTTACTATGGTACTGTAAACATACAGAGATTGGGAGTTAATGTTAAGCAATAGAGTATCCTTTGTTACACTTCAACATTAAAATTTCTTGTGTGAGCATTGTCAGAGACGGAACACTGTAATATGTTGACCAGCGGTCTTACCTCATTCTTAGTTTTACATTATGAGTGCTTTTACAGGGCCACTAAGGAAATGTTCCTACCTACATTATTACTGAAATAAAGTGAAGTGTGTTGATAAAATGCTTCTGGAAATGAACTTGCATGCTTGGCTGCCGAATATTGAAGCTAAAACGTCTTACAATTTTAATTAAATGTTTTCTATGTAACTCATGCTGATGAGATTTACAAATTACAGTGAAATAGGACTTATGAAAATGCCAATGAAGCAATTCCCAGAGGTTTTTTTCCTATTTAATAGCCTTTTTAAAAGCCTGGGACTGCTGTGGAATAGGTAGAGTGGAGGTTGCCGTCAAATGTATGAATCTTACTCCTGAGGTATGCAACAGTCCTCTCGAAGTTTAGGTGTTTGCAAATTGCTTTGGGGTTCTCTTGTTGTTAACGTTATCTCTGTTCTATGGCATTTCTACATTATTTAGTCTTCCTGTGCTAACGAGAAAGATCATGCTGTCTTTTGCTCTGTTGTTTTTCCTTCTTCTCTCCACTCAGTGTGGTCTGCTTGCTCATGTGGCAGAATGGTGATAGGAAATTTGCACGTTGTGCCTGGTTTCCTACTGGCAGACTGACCTAGTGCCTCTGGGGATATATCAATAGGCCACCAAGAAAGGAGGTGTGGGAAGAGATTGTGTAATCAAGAAGAAAAAATCAAAAGCCCTTTTTTAAAAAAAGAAAAAGGATACTAGGACATTGGAAGAGGGTGACATGGAAAGTTATTCAGAGAAGGTTCTAACACGTTTGTGAGGATTCATTTTCCTCAAGAACCCCTGGCTGACCAGCTTTCCTTGTACATAGTGTTTGGAGATGGGGTGGCTGTGTATTTTTGTTATGATTGGTGTTGCATTGAGAAGAACTGTATATGTTTGGTATGAGAGTTTGAGTAGGTAGATTTAGGCAGATTTAGGTCTGCAAGATTTTCTTTTGGCAGGGTGGGGTTGGGAGGAAGAGTAAGAATCTTTCCATTGTCTATTTTACCTGCCTGTGTCTCTCCCTCCCCTTTTCCTAACCCCATAGCACAGGGGTCGGCAAGGTTTACCTTGCTTGGGCCGGTTCACTCCAACGGAGATTACCCCGTGGGCTGGATCACGCACATGCCCGCAATTTCCAGCGTCTGTGTAGGCGCCATTTCCAGCATTGCAGAAGCGAGTCCCCGCGCTGTGCTGTTCCAGTTTAGCCCAGCACGCGGGGACTCGACAAGCAGGTGGCTTGGTTCAGGGGAGGCTTGGGGGCTGGTTAAACAACCCCCTGTGGGCTGCTTGTGGCCCATGGGCCTCAGGTTGCCATAGCAGGTCAGCGATGGCTTCCAGCCACCTCCAAAGCCTCTTAAGTGTGTTGCATTTGTTTCAACCGTTGTTTTGCTTAATTAACATGACAGGACTCCCCAGCAGATTTCTTTCTCAGGACTGAGGAACAGAATAAGTGTTAGATAGTTTCTACCCACCCCTTTCCTCCGCTGCTTTTCATAGCTACTACTCTAAGGACAATGACTGTGAAACCGCAAAGACTTTGCGGTTCACCTTGTTGGTACCACTGGAAGCTAAAACTCAAAGAGTATGGTGTAAGTAATGCTGAGGTTGCATGCTTGTCTCTAACCAGAAATCACTGCAAACAGATGCTTGTGACAACAGGGGAATGAATGGAACATTATCTGGATTTTCAAAAGCAAATTAGTGCTTTAATTGTATCTCTGTAGTCTGACTACAGTGGGGAGACTTGTGTGAATAAAGAAGAAAATGTTTAGTATTGCTTAGTGTGGATGAATGGTTGTTGAAGTTAGTGGAGAAAAAATATTGCTGGCATTTGTTAATAATTACTTTTTGTGTGGAAGAAAAAATGAATGAACCTGAGACATTTGGGTCTGAAGATTGGGGAACTATTGCCTAGCAGAAGGTAGAACAGTTGGATGTCATCCTAGAGTGAATATTTTATATTTTTTACGTATATAACTGACAGACGGAACATCGTAAGTCCTTTTTATGGATTTTTCTTTTTTCCTTTCTCCATTTTTTCTTCTATTCTTTTTTATATCCTTCCTTTTCTCTTTTTTCCTCTTTGGCGTTCCTTGGTGTCCTCTAATCTGGGACATTATTGGAATTATATACACATGAAGGTGATGGTTGGTTGGTGAATGACCCAGAGTGAGAGGCAGGGAAGCGAAGATCTCCCAATGTGGGAGACAGGGAGAAGAAAGGGAAGCTCCCAGGGGAGAGCTGGAAGGGTCCACCCCTTTCTGTGTAGGACGCAGATCTACCTTTGAGAGACAAAAATCTGCATTTTCTTTTCTCTTTCTCTTTATTTTCTTTTCCTGTTTTTGTTCTTATTTATGTTAGTTTTTTATTGTATTATATTATGAAAAAGCCTTAATAAAACCTTATGAGAAATAAAAAAGAATTGTGTCTATGCAGGAGAAAAAGCTAGTTTAGGATCACTCTACTTAGGCAGTATTATGTAGTTAATACTGTATTGGCCGGAATATAAGCTGCACCCGAATATAAGCTGCATATTTAAAAGTCGGAGGGGGGGGGAGAAAAAAAGACAATACCTGAATATAAGCTGCTCCCTTCCTAGCCTTGGGGGAGAGGACGGGGGATTATGTGCGGGGCGGGCACCCCTTCGCTGTGCTCCTGGTGCTGTTTGCCCCGCGCTCCTGGCTGCATACTGGATATTTTTCGTAGGGTCACAAATATAAGCCACACTTTACTTTTTCACAGTCGGAATTTGAGAGAAAAGTGCAGCTTATATTCAGGCCGATACGGTATATTATTTTATCAAAATGGTTTTGAAACTGTTTTGTGATTGTTGTTTGACATTACCATAGAGCAGGGATAGGCAACCTGGTACCCCTTCTAGTTGTTGGTAGTACCATAACTACTGGTCATGCTTGGTGTGGTTGATGGGAGTTGTAGTACAACAACTTCCAGCCCCGGACTCCCCATGTCTCATCTATGTTGGCCCTCAGTTAGTCATTTGTTGTAATTCTGCTCTTTGGAGCATAGGTAATGTGTGCAGTAAAATACAAGACTATACTTGCCTTCTTAAACTTGTACTAACTTGTCTCAGTATTTAAAAATAAACACTGATGAACCTTGTCATACTGATTTATAGAGCATAGAATTTAATGACATGACATTTTGTTCGCTACCTGTTTCAGCACAAAGGCTTCTAATTTTTATTATAAAAATGAATTGTTCATTCTGTGAACAGAAAGAGTAAGAGTGCATCATAGTTTAATATGAAGAAATCTACACCTTCCATTCTCAGTATGAGAGGGGGGCTGCCTTTATCCTTGGCTCCAATTATGAGCCCTGCTTACTATTTGTTTGTATTATCATTATCATTATTATTTTACTTGCCCTTTGTCACAAGATCCTAGGGTAAGTTATAAGAATAAAATATACAATTATAAAAACAAATAAATCTGTTACAAAAAAGTGAGAAAAAACACACAATTTAAAACAATTTCATATATGCCCTTATCACATGGCTCACTCAGTAGAGCCTGAGGCTCTGGATCAGGCACTTCCAACTCCCAAGACACTGTGATCTACTCATAGTTGATCGACCTGTTGAGCATGCATAGACTAGATGATCCTCGTGGTGCCTCCCAGCTCTATAATTCTATGATACTATGATTCTGTATAAAACAATACAAACTTTTTAAAACAGTTCCATGTATGCAAACAGTTAAAATAGTTCCAGTACAGATGCAGACTGGGATCTCCACTTAAAAGGCTTGTTGAACGAGTATGGTCTTCTGGAGGCACCAAAAGGACAACAGAGACAGGCTGTCTAATATGTGACCAGGGAGGGGGGGCGGATTCCAAAGGGTAGGTGCCATGACACTTAATGAATTTTAAACAAGAGTTATGCTAAAGTAGTGGATATATATTTAAGGCTGTTTTAGGTGTACCTTAAGTTTCTCTAATGTGTGAATTATAAATTCACTCTGATTTAATGATATTTTTTTTAGATTAGAAAAATCGTGTTAGCCATAGTTGGTCTCACCAGATTACAAAGCTTGGTTAAGGAAAAGCAAAAGGCAAGTAAAAGCTTCCAATTCCTCCTGGCCATGTAGGAGTAAAAGAGTCTTGTGACTTGACCATGACACTTGTGGTTGGTGCTTATTACACTAAACCATGGTTTATTGTGATGGACAAACACAGCCAGTATATGTTATAAGAAATGGTTTGGAATATTAAGTTAAATGCTGTTTCCTTGAATTGGCCAACTATGTCAGCTGAACTCACATAGTTAAAAACATCAGTTCCTATAAAATACCCTCTCAATTTTAAATGATACATAAGGCCAAAATACACATTTGGTGATAAATTGAGATAGCACAGCTGACTGGAATTTAGTAAGCAACTCTATTCTTTTGGTGTAGTATGTCAACCAAGCTAAACAAATAAATCCCAGTAGATTTGGGGGTTTAATGTTAGAGATGGTTATATAATCAAGGACTTGCTGTGCCTGCAAATAATTATCTACCACTGTGCTAGTGCAATAGTACAGAACTCCATGTGGTATTATACAAGAATGCTATCTGGTCTGGAACTGAAGACTTTTTCAGATAAGAATCATAGAATCATAGAGTAGGAAGAGACCACGAGTCCAACCCCCTGCCAAGCAGGAAACACCATCAGAGCACTCCTGACATATGGTTGTCAAGCCTCTGCTTAAAGACCTCCAAAGAAGGAGACTCCACCACACTCCTTGGCAGCAAATTCCACTGTCAAACAGCTCTTACTGTCAGGAAGTTCTTCCTAATGTTTAGGTGGAATCTTCTTTCTTGTAGTTTGGAACCATTGCTCCGTGTCTGCTTCTCTGGAGCAGCAGAAAACAACCTTTCTCCCTCCTCTATGTGACATCCTTTTATATATTTGAACATGGCTATCATATCACCCCTTAACCTTCTCTTCTCCAGGCTAAACATGCCCAGCTCCCTTAGCCGTTCCTCATAAGGCATTGTTTCCAGGCCTTTGACCATTTTGGTTGCCCTCCTCTGGACACGTTCCAGTTTGTCAGTGTCCTTCTTGAACTGTGGTGCCCAGAACTGGACACAGTACTCCAGGTGAGGTCTGACCAGAGCAGAATACAGTGGCACTATTACTTCCCTTGATCTAGATGCTATACTCCTATTGATGCAGCCCAGAATTGCATTGGCTTTTTTAGCTGCCGCGTCACACTGTTGGCTCATGTCAAGTTTGTGGTCAACCAAGACTCCTAGATCCTTTTCACATGTACTGCTCTCAAGCCAGGTGTCACCCATCTTGTATTTGTGCCTCTCATTTTTTTTGCCCAAGTGCAATACTTTACATTTCTCCCTGTTAAAATTCATCTTGTTTGTTTTGGCCCAGTTCTCTAATCTGTCAAGGTCGTTTTGAAGTGTGATCCTGTCCTCTGGGGTGTTAGCTACCCCTCCCAATTTGGTGTCATCTGCAAATTTGATCAGGATGCCCTTGAGTCCATCATCCAAGTCGTTGATAAAGATGTTGAATAAGACCAGGCCCAAGACAGAACCCTGTGGCACCCCACTAGTCACTCTTCTCCAGGATGAAGAGGAACTATTGATGAGCACCCTTTGGGTTCGGTCAGTCAGCCAGTTACAAATCCACTGAGTGGTAGCATAGTCAAGACTGCATTTTACCAGCTTCTTTACAAGAATATCATGGGGCACCTTGTCAAATGCCTTGCTGAAATCAAGGTAGGCTACATCCACTGCGTTCCCTTCATCTACCAGGGTTGTAATTCTGTCAAAAAACGAGATCAGGTTAGTCTGACATGACTTATTTTTCAGAAATCCATGCTGACTATTGGTGATCACAGTATTCCTTTCTAGGTGCTCACAGACTGTTTGCTTAATGATCTGCTCCAGAATCTTCCCTGGTATTAATGTCAGACTGACTAGGCGGTAATTATTTGGGTCCTCTCTTTCCCCCTTTTTGAAAATAGGGACAACATTTGCCCTCCTCCAGTCTGCCGGGACTTCGCCTGTTCTCCAGGAATTCTCAAAGATGACTGCCAGTGGTTCTGAGATCACATCTGCCAGTTCTTTTAATACTCTTGGATGCAGTTCATCTGGCCCTGGAGACTTGAATACATCTAAACTAGCCAAGTATTCTTGTACTATCTCCTTAGTTATTCTGGGCTGTGTTTCCTCTGCTGAATCATTTGCTCCAAATTCTTCAGGTCTGGCATTGTTTTCTTTATCGGAGAAGACTGAGACAAAGAATGCATTGAGGAGTTCAGCCCTTTCTGTGTCCCCTGTTTGCATTTCACCATCTTCTCCTCTGAGTGACCCCACTGTTTCTTTGTTCTTCCTTTTGCTACAAACATACCCATAAAAGCCTTTTTTTGTTGCTTTTAACCTCTCTAGTAAGCCTGAGTTCATTCTGTGCTTTAGCTTTTCTGACTTTGTGTCTACATGTGCTGGCTGTTTGAATTCCTCTTTGGTGGTTTCCCCCCTTTTCCATTTTTTGTACACATCCTTTTTTAATCTTAACTCAGTTAAAATTTCTTTAGATAGCCACCCTGGCTTCTTTAGGCACCTTCCATGTTTCCGTCTCATTGGTATTGCCTGAAGTTGTGCTTTTACTATCTCCCTCTTAACAAACTCCCAGCCATCATGAACTCCCTTTCCTTTTAGTATTACTGTCCATGGGATCTCACCCAGCACTTCCCTAAGTTTTATGAAGTCGGCTTTCTTAAAGTCAAGAAATTGAGTCCTAGTATGCTTGGCTGCTCCTTTCCGCTGTATACTGGTTAGGACCAGATCTAAAATGGCTGTTCCTCTTGTTGCTTCTCCCACTTTCTGGACAATGAAGTTGTCTGCAAGGCCAGTGAGGAATCTGTTTGACCTTATGCTCTTGGCTGAGTTTGACATCCAACAAATATCCGGGTAATTGAAGTCCCCCATTAGTACTATCTCCCTTCCTTTTGCATGCTTGGCCATCTGTTCCAGGAAGCCATCATCTATGTCCTCCGTTTGGCTTGGGGATCTATAGTAAACTCCCACAATGAGGTCCCTGTTATTCTTCTCTCCCATAATTTTGACCCAAATGCTCTCACTTTGGCTTTGAGGTTCTAAATCTTGGATCTCTTCACAGGTATACACATCCCTGACATATAACGCCACTCCTCCTCCTTTCTTGTCTGGTCTGTTTCTCTGAAATAGATTGTATCCCTCCATTATTACATTCCAGTCGTGGGACTTATCCCACCAGGTTTCAGTGATGCCTATTATGTCATATTTAGTGCTGTACCAAGAGCTCAAAATTCCAAGATAAGACAAAATTCCAATGCAGAAAGTGCCTCCATGTAAAACTAGGACACCCCAAAAGTTGAGCTTTTTTTAGGAAGACCCCAAATTGGGTAAAATACCAGTAAAACATAGCATATAAATCATATGCAGGTTACCATGATTTGTGTTGGTGCACCTACACAAACATTTGCTATGTAACCATATTGTATTTATTCTTAACTATTGATATTTATTGCAGATCAATGCAAAATTCTTTGTTCAGGAGCAATCTAAGACTTTCTGAAGGAGCTTACACCAGTGTTGCTGCCTGTTACGTATTCAGTAGTCTGTGTTTGCTTGAGCTTGAGTCTGGATTAAGGATTCTGAGCCTCTGTGTTCTGATTTGATATCCAATCACAGAACAATTTAGGATTTGGGCCTCTGCCATTGGCCCTTAATCTCTGAGTTATGATTCACAGCTTGGAAGTTTAGATAGTCAATCATGTTGGGAGTGGGAGTGGCCCAGGCCTTCAGAAATGTATATAAGCAGTTGCTTTGCCCCTGTTGTCGAGTTCTGTTAGTGCAATAAGGATTGGAATAATTTTGGAATACGTCCAAGCCAAGTTAATGTGCCATGACTCTGCTTCCTAGAGGCACGGATGAATAAGAGGAAATGAGTAGCGCTGTTAAGATGGCAGCAGCATAAAAGTTACTGCACAGGAAGAGAGAAATCTCTAGCTTTTACAAAAATTGTGTGATTAATTAAACCTGCATCAAAATACAAAGAAACGCCCTCTCATATAAAACAGTTGTTAGGAATTGCGGATTTAAAATATAAGTCTTTAATCTTAAAAATTCATCTTAAGATGCAATCATATATTTAGCATAATCTGTCACTTCATGCTTTGTTTTGGTTTTATGTAACTCATTGAGATGCTTCTTTGAGAGGGTGTGTGAATGAAGGCCTTCTTTTGGACTCTTCAAGGAAGGCTTGCTTTTGGGTGTGGTCAGCAACTATAGATGGCTAAAGAAACAGCTGTCTTCGTCACTAGTGTAGGGTGAAGCTGTATGTGTAAGCCAGAGTAAAGTATATATTGCAAAACTATTCTGAATTCATGACAGGTAAATGGAAGTTTAGATAGCATAAGGACAGGATAGACGGAATGGCAAGGGAAAGGTTGGGATTTGGCTATGTCTGAGCACCAAACACAACACAGAAAGGATCATTTTTGATAGGTTATATATGGGGACTATACCTTATGTAAATAGAAGTGACATTAATGTAAGACGTCCAGCAACTCATTCTTATTTATAGAGAGCTTATGTCATGGACTGCTGAAGCCTTCACGATGCATTCAATGATTCAGTTATTTTACAGTGTCCCTGTTCAGCTTTTCCTTTGTAAATGATAAAAGCTTGTAACACTCCACAGGTTTCGTTGGAATCAGTGTTATTCTCCCACAAATTAGCTAAATATTATGTATAAAAAAGAATAGAGTAGTTGGCCATCCAACATGCATTATTCGGGTTTAATGTTTGTTAGTGCAGTGGATTAGACTGTGCATTATGAACAGTTAGGAATGGAAGGTAGCTTCTGGTGTTGAACCACCTAAAATGGCATCCTTGACTCACAGCTCCTGTGAAATAGCAACCAGAATCAAACTGCAAAGGTGTGGAGGAGTGGGAAGTTGTTTTGGGTCTGTTGTCATACTGACACTTTCCCTGTTCACACCAAGGCATTCGCTCCCCTGTTGCTATTCAGCCTCCACTTGCATAGGCTTGCCAGAAACTGAGGCAAAGTCTACATCTCAGCCCCATAAGTATAGCCTGAGGTGAACCAAGGGAAATAATTCTCCCCTCTGTGTTGGCACCACTGTGTGGTACCAGATGGAGGAACAAGCATGATTGTATGAGCTCTTGGCCAGAGTTGAGCATCCCACCATTGGCTCAGCTTCCATTAGGACAGGGCATAAATGGGTCCCATCTAATCACAGAAGCTGCTCGTACCAATTGTCACAATCTTAGAGCTGTTTGGTTAATAAATAGCTAGAGCCAACACAAGGCTTTAGAAATGTACCGTAACTTCAAAATATTTGTACAGTGGTGCCTCGCAAGACGAAATTAATCCGTTCCGCGAGTCTCTTCGTCTAGCGGTTTTTTCGTCTTGCGAAGCAAGCCCATTGACGGCTTAGCGGATTAGCGCTATTAGCGGCTTAGCGGCTTTTAGCGGCTTAGCGGATCAGCTGATAAGCAGCTTAGCGGCTTAGAAAAAGGGGGGGAGGGGAAAAAACCCACAGGAACTCGCAAGACATTTTCGTCTTGCGAAGCAAGCCCACAGGGAAATTCGTTTTGCGAAGCGCCTCCAAAACGGAAAACCCTTTCGTCTGGTGGGTTTTCCGTCTTGTGAGGCGTTCGTCTTGCGGGGAACCACTGTAATCACTGTAAAAAGGCGGACATTCAGCCCTTGTATATCAAAGGGGAACGGGTGGAGAGGGTGGCGGAATTCAGGTTTTTGGGAGTGACTATCGATCAGGGCATGACTTGGAGCGCAAATACCACTGCTCTGGTGAAGAAGGCCCAGCAGAGAATTTATTTCCTCAGACTTTTAAAGAAGAACAATCTGAGTGAGAGACTGCTGGTGTCCTTCTACCGAGGCTCCATAGAGAGCATTCTCACATACTGTATTTGTGCCTGGTTCTCCAGTTGTACAGCTAGGAAGAGGAAGGTGCTCCAGAAGGTCATAACCACAGCCCAAAGGATTATTGGTCATCCTCTCCCATCCTTGGAAGAACTGTACGGTTCCCGTTGTCTTAGGAAAGCAAACAACATCCTGCAGGATGCATCTCACCCGGGATACAGTCTGTTTGCACTACTGCCTTCTGGCAGGAGATATAGAAACATCAAGTCAAGGACAAATAGACTGAAAAATAGTTTCTATCCAAGAGCTGTGGCCTTTTTAAATGCTGTAACTCGATAGTGTGACCTGGGAGTTTGATGGGTGTGGGTGTGGGTGTGGCTGGAATGTGGTTTGTTTGGTTGTTGTTGTTGTTTTGCTTTTGTTGTTTTTAAGGGATGGCATCCAATTTCGTTGCACTTGTGCAATGTTGCACTTGTGTAATGACAATAAAGAATCTATCTATCTATCTATCTAATCCTTTCACAGCCACTCTGCCACTGGAATACATAAGGGAGATTTACTTCATAATTGTACGTATAAACACTTGAAAAAACACGAGCTGCTTAAAACAAAGGCTAAGTCAGCACAAAACCTGCTGATTTGATGCATGAAAACCTCATAGACCTTAAGAAGTTCAAATGTTCTTGCACATCTGTGTAATTCTATGAAAATAGCATCCTGTATTCTAAAGTAGCTTACTGAAGCACAATACATCCAGCCATACAAGCTCAGCAAAAATTTCCTGTCAGGACTTAGATTATAGGGTATGGTAGATTAATGTGAACTACATGCATTTTCCCTGCAAGGATAAGTTTAAAGGTTTTTTTTAGTTAGCAACAGTTTTAAAATCTCATGTTACTTAAGGGGGGTTAGAAAAGCAAGCAAACCTACAATCTCTGCAACCTAAATGACAAGGGTGCATTTCTGTTTCCATGAAAAGCATGATATAGCTGGAAGACAAGAGTTAAACTGGCAACGGAGTCAGCTTTGCTGAACTGCATGGCACTGCTAGACTCTTAACCCACAACCATTCCTCAGGTCTACAGCTACTTGAGGCATGCTGTGATGCACCTTCTGAAGTTAATGCCCTACCCAGAAGGACTAATAGTGAGGACGCATGGCCAAAGCTGCAAGCTTGGGTGCCCTATTTCCTGGGTCAAAGGGGGCATTGTGCAATGGCATGCAGTGTAATGAAGTTGTGGATTGGGCCAGAGTAATATATACCCATTGGACTTTGCACATAGCTTAGAATACGCAGTAACTAATATATCTTTGTAATTGACTGTATCTTTTCTGTAGCTCTGCTTACTGTACTCCAGGTTCTTATTTGTCAGAAGCTAAGCAGGGTCTCTTACCTGGTCAGTACTTAAAGATGGGTGAACTTCAAAGAGCATCCGTTGCGTCCGTAAGTGGTGTCGGTGGCTCAGTACGGGGTTATGCTTCACCTCGACTCAGCCTTAACCAATGTATTAACATTGACCAAACAGTATCCTGGATGTGCATCTCAAAGGTCCTTTCTACTCTGAGGATATTAAAGCTCCTGCAGTAAATACGCTTTGACACCAGGAGGCTCTTCACCTCCTGATGGAATAGTAACACTTTGCATATTGTAAAAAGGGTGAGCGGTTACGTTTGTAGAAAGTTTTTGCTTTTGTTTTTGTTTTTAAGAAGGGTTTGGAAAGTTTTTAAACTCTTCCTTTCTCCAAATCCATCCTAAATGTTGCGCAATGAGTTGGCCGAAAACATTTGCCAGCAAATCCCTAAGGGAACTGCACGCTGATGGCTCTGAGTTTGAATCCTGCAGGGCATGTAAAGTGCTTTGACATCCTGTGCAGATGAAAGGTGCCATGTGAATGTAAACTTGACACTCATCCAGCTATTCATTCCATTCATATAAAAACTATGTTATTTTATTTTTGTTCATGGAGTGTTGCAGTTTTACGGAATTTTTCGTTGGCCTTACGAAAACTATAAAAGGAGATATGTAACAGTAATTCATATTAAGGAAAATATTTCATGGATGTTATAAAAAGTGGTACACCAAGGCTCTGAAAGCCCAAGCAAGATGTGTTGGTGGTGCCTACTGCAATTCATACTGACTAGTTCACCAAAGAGGAAAGGGCACTATAAAGTTATTCCTATATAGACCTCTTGCCATGGTCCTGATTCAGACAGAGCTGAGAAAACTGCAGTCCTTAAAGGCCTGAGAAGAGTGTGCCTGTGCGTTCCCTTCTTGTCTCTTCCTACCCAGCTGCCTCCAGTTCTTCTTTTAATGGCAGGTTCACATTGCAACCTAATGGAGAAATTGTGCTTTAGTCCTTGACTATTATTGATGACATGAAATCATAGTTTATTAATTTAAGATGACTCTTACATCTGAACCAGGACTTCCTTTTTGCTGCTTTGGACATGAAAGCTCTTGCAAAACTGCTGCTGCTGCTGGCTTCATTACTGACAGTGGATTTTAATTTTAAACTGGAAAATACTGATCAAAACTGAGATCTGAGAAAAAGGCAACATTGGGTAAACACAGAGGCAGGGTGCTCTTTTGTTTTGTTTTAATTTACACTAGTGGTGGAGACAGTATACTTCATTTGCTGGGAAATCTAAGGGAGTAGACTTCTCAGGAGGAGACTTAAGGAGAGATAAAGTTGGCCCCAAGCAGGCCAGTTGAGATCAGGAATAATTTTTCCCCAACCCATATATCCGTCCATAGAATTGCAGCCCACTTGGTATATCTTTTTAAACAAACAAACACAAAAACAAACCCTGATGTCGACATGAATAGTTCCCTGATTTAATTGCCCAATAGTAATTTATTAAGGACATAATCTGAATGTTATGGCTCAAAGTGGTACTGAAGTGCAGTCTGCTTACATTCTATATGCTTGCAATGTGCAGCTGCTTATTCCAAACTGGGACACACTAACAGAAGCCAATAAGATCAGTTTCCAGTTATGCACCCACTATAAGAGGAATAGACTATAGCATGCTACAAAAATATTTTTCTTCTGTTAGTATCTCCTTTTCTATTGCCTGTTTCTGCTTGCTAACATTCTCTCTACCTTATTTGTGTAACTTTTAGTGCAAAATGTATTTTTTGTTGTTGCTGTGATGTCCTGCTTTTACAGTGTAAGTATGGCCATATATTATTATATATGTTTATTTGTACTATTTATTTGATCATAATTCATTCTGTATATATATATATATGAACCTGTTTTACCATTTTTAATACCAAAAAGCTTTACAGGACACCATTATTCATATTATTATTATCATTATTATTATTTTTGTGTAGAAAAGGCATCGTCTTCGTATCATGGCAGCGATGTAGAAGGTGATGGGCCTAGCATGTGGTCAGAAGTCACAGATGAAGGCCTTGAACTCTCACAGTACCTCACGGAGCATGGCTTTGCTGGAGTGGAAGTAGACCCCAAAAATGAAGAGCTGGTTTTAAATATCAGTTCTCGACTTCAGGCAGCCGTTGAAAAACTTCTGGAAACAATAAACGAAACCACCAATCAGGTAGCACTCCTTAATTATATTCTTAGTAGATTATTGAGGAGCGGGTTGCAAAACACTATTGGAGACAGTATAGGTTTTGAAAATCTTCTCCTTTTGCGTATCATCGCAACCTCCACTCCCCCTTCTCCTTAGAACTTGTCCCAACCACACCTTCTCCCTTAGACCCCCCTCCCCCCCTCTGCTTATACTCCCTGCCTCGCACTGACATGGTTGCCTTGGCCATGGCTGCAGAAGTTGAGGAGCAGCGAAGTGGTAGGATGGTTATGGACAGCTTTTCTTTGCTGTCCCGACTGTTCCTCAGCTGCCTGCTTGGAGTTCCCATGTTTCTCTGCTTACTTCCTTCTCTACTCCAATGCTGCTGAGGCCAAAGCAGCAATATTGGTGGGCGGTGGGCAGTGGCAGCAGAGCTGAATGGTTGCTGGGGAGCTGCCCTGGGTTTTCTTCTGCGGCTTGCCTAGGCTACCTGATACCTGTGTTCATCATCTGGGCCACCTGCTCACCTGCACTGTCACCTGCCTGTTCACTCACTTGAGTGGGCTGCCCCCATCTCTATCTCCATCATCCTCATCTGCCAACACTGCTTTTCCTTCTTCACGTTGTAGTTCACAGAGCCATCTGTTGCTGGCGCCATGCAAACCACAGCATGATGACATCCTTATATATTATATAGTACTGTAGGATAGTTTTAGAAAAGTAAGCATTAGCATCTCTTAAAAAGGTATCTACAGCCCTGATACCTGTTTATCTGTTGAGCCAGGTGTATTGATTTTCCACCTCCATCTCCCCTTCTGGTGGTGGTACACCTACAATAGTATATGATTTTTGGGGATTGTGTGGTAAGTTTTTCAGATCTTTTGAAATCTCTGTTATGTTTTCAGAGGTTTCTTTCATTTAAATGTATTTAAGACAATGACATAAACAGTTCAAAGTTGTGATAAGCTAAATCAAATTGTTTGAAAGTTGTTTCTTTGGTTGCCATGACTTTGGTCATTCCTTCCTTGGGAGAGCAGATATTTCTCGTTCTGTGGATTTAAACTCTTATAGGCTGGTGTGTGTATCAATTAGTTGAAGGGCCAATTCTTTGGGTACAGGGAAGCTGTGCACAAACATTGTCTAGTACCTCAAAGCGAGGAAGTAAATTGGATTCCTTCAGACCTATATCATCGGTGCCCTCAAAGTGTGGAATGTGTAGTTGTTCCCAGTTTCAACTAGTGTTTATACAGTTCTTATTATTTCCAGAAGGATAGGTGTATGCCAGTGTAACTTGCAATAGGATTTCATTTGCAATGCAGTTTTTTCAGTGTTGGCTTTCCTAGAAAGGAAATACTTCATTTTAAAAACTAGTGAATCGTAGGATTGAATAGGTCTTGCATCCTAATGTTGTTTCATTGGAATTGTTTCAACCTGCTTATCCTATTGGAAGCCTTTTATCTTTCCATCTCAATATTTTTCTGCAATATTTTGAGTCATCACACCTAGGTGTTTACCCATCTCTTCTCCCTCCTCCTCAAATACTTGGAACTTTTAGAATGGTGCCATGAATGTGCACACCAAGTTTAAGTCCGGTTTTTCAGTGCTGAATATTTCCCTATCAAAAAGGTCAGTTTTAACCTGAAACCTAGAACGACTTTTGGAAAAAGCAATAAATTGTAGCATGCATAGTTTTAGTGTTCAAAGAAGAAATCACATTTCTTACATGCCTCAAAATGGTCTCACATTTGAACTTGGAACTTGCATCATAGTATTATAGCCTCAGTCTATTAAATGCATTTGAAATGAATCTCAGTGCTCAAATGAGAGCTCCTCCATCCCTCTTAGAAACAGGTGAATGGATCAGATACATCTTTGAATTTGAAATGTACTATTCTATTTCAATGACAAACCTAGACAGCATCTTAAAAAGCAGAGACATCACCTTGCCAACAAAGGTCCGTATAGTTAAAGCTATGGTTTTCCCAGTAGTGGTGTATGGAAGTGAGAGCTGGACCATAAAGAAGGCTGATCGCCGAAGAATTGATGCTTGTGAATTATGGTGCTGGAGGAGACTCTGGAGAGTCCTGTGGACTGCAAGAAGATCAAACCTATCCATTCTTAAGGAAATCAGCCCTGAGTGCTCACTGGAAGCTGAGGCTCCAATACTTTGGCCACCTCATGAGAAGAGAAGAGAAGAGAAGACTCCCTGGAAAAGACCCTGATGCTGGGAAAGATTGAGGGCACAAGGAGGAGGGGACGACAGAGGACGAGATGGTTGGACAGTGTTCTTGAAGCTACCAACATGAATTTGACCAAACTGCAGGAGGCAGTGGAAGACAGAAGTGCCTGGCATGCTCTGGTCCATGGGGTCACGAAGAGTCGGTCACGATTAAACGACTAAACAACAACAGCAATTCTATTTCATATCTGTCTATCAAGTTTAATTTTGTCAACTTAGTTTCTCAAGACACTCTTGCAAGAGAACAAGTAGAAAATGCCCAGCAAGTTAAATGGAATATTTATTTTCTAATGGACAATAAGTGCATCATTTTACAACTTGTTTCTTCAAAGGATGTAATCAAAATCTTATTCTCCTTTCTATCTTCCCTCATCTCCCTTAAACTTCCAAAGGAACTATGTTGTGATGATAAGGTGATCTTTGTGCCAAAAAAATCTAGAAACAGTATGAATTTGGCCTATCATCTAATTCATGAACTTCCACATTGATCCTAATAGAAAGAGAAACCTTGCTAGGAGTGTTTTTCAAGCTGTCAACATTAAAGATCTGGAGATGCAACTGTATTTTAGAAATGTTCTTTTTTATAAAGCATTGAAAATAGTCTTTTAGTCTTGAAGCTATTGTTTTATTCCCTTATGAATACAGCTTCTCTGCTCTGACTTGGATTTTGAATCTTGTCGGGCAAGGTTTACTGTGGGTGTGCTAATTCAAATTCCATCGGCTTGTGTACCTGCAGTAAAGAAATTAAGCCACTCCCATTGTCCTGACCTCTTCCTCAACAGAGGCATTGAGAGAGAGAGCCTTTCACTTTGCACGGTGAAGTTTTATCTAACGTCAGGAGAATTCTTTCAAGAAAGTAATCAAAGCCAAATAGTGTGCCACTTTCTGTATGTTTGACCTCACTGTAGCAGGTGTTTTGTTTTGTTTTTTCAATTGACAACTGCTGCAATTTTTTTTGCTGTAATGGATTGATTAACTGCCTGTTGCTTGTCGTTACAAGGTCTAATAATGAAGATACCTTGTTCCCTCAGTGAATGCCTGCCTCACATTACTAATTCTTTTTGTTTAAAATACCTTTTCGAGTTTGGTTCTGAGGGGAAAAGTCGTAGTTCAGTGAAGTCTGCAAATGTTGACACTTTCTTTTCTTCTCAAGTTGATATTTACTTGGGCTTCTCCTTCCTTGCGGGTTACTTATCCGGATGTGAACTGATAGTTCCTGGCTCTCTGCAGCAGTCAGACAACTGGTGAACTTCTCTGCAATTTTTTGTCAGTATATTGAAACCTTTCATAGCTAAGGCAAATAGCCCTATCTGATAAGCAAGGGCAGCAACGTTATTCTTGAATGGATTCCTACCGTACATATTGGGCATCAAATCTATTCAGTGGCTTGAAGTCAGAAAAAAGCGAGGAAGAAGATACATATGAAGTTGAATCTCGTGTGCCTTTACCATATCCTTTTCCTTTCACCGAAGAGTTGGATGAAAATAACTCTGTAGTTGTCAATACTTCAATTTTTCATTTTAGACGCAGGAAAAATGAGCATAGAGTAAGAGTTGTTTCAAAAATTTCTTTGCCTACACCCCCTTATTCAGTAAGTATTAAAGAACCTGAAGGAATTTTAATCTTGCTGTACATGTGTGTATGTGTGTGTGTGTTACATGCTGGCAGAAATGGTAATGGGAAAGTTTTAAACTATATGCTGTACTTGATAATATTTTTGTATCTAAAGCAGTTTTTATTTTGTAAACAAAGCTAATGAAACTTTTTTCTTAAATTATTGACACTACAATAGAATTGAATTCAGCATACAGTGCCAGTATTAACATTATAAAGCAGACGCACATGTAACGTATTTGTAGATATCTGTTATTTTAGTGTTTGCTACTTAAATCTAAGATATGACAGCTGTGTATCTGAGCCATGTAGCATATCTAGCTATTATTTAACAATCACATTTATTCTCTTTGTTTATTTGATTTTATTTATTTGATTCACCCCTCCATGTCTTTCGGTAAAATATATTTGCAAAGTAGCAAAAAGCATAGTTTAATAATATAAGGACCGTTTCCAATGAATGTATGGTTCTGTTTGCACCCAAAGCTGAATGCAACATTGTTATAATAGATAATAGGAGGCACATGACAAAATGAGGATCAAATGCCCACATTGGGCAGTGTGTTGCATGTGCTGCTTTAGTAGTGAATAGTTTAATTTGGCCATGATTCAGTGTAGAGTAGAGAAACAGAAAGTGCTGGAAATACTAATGTCACTTTCTAATAAGATATATCAAATGCATACTTAAACTAAAATACAGTAGTATATTCTGTAAAATGCACCTGTGAATTTTCAATAATGCTAAGTATAGTTATCTGCCATGTAATCAAAGCATAGAGAAATCTTTAGTACAATTTAAATAATCTTTAGGAATATTATTTTGTGTTTTGGCACAATGTGCTGACTGAGACTTTGTGCATACTATGCATTTGAAGCACATTTCAAACACGTCTCTCCCCCCCCCCAACAACAGTTTCCAGGATTTGGGGGGGGGGGCTCCTGTGCTTTAAATGTACGATATGTGCGCAGACTTAGGTGACTTGAGACCTGTACTGTGAGGTGTACTTCTGTCTCTCTCTATATATTGGTATAGTTTTGCTGCCTTTAGACTTAGTGATGGGGCTGGGATACCTAGATAACATTTCTCCCCTTCCCTGGGATGGTGGTGGAGGAAACTAGAAGTTCTCCATGAGTGCATCTGTCATCATCCAGACAGCAGTTATTTGGATTTTGAGAGGCCTTCCACACAGCCAAGCCACATTGCTGGATGAGTAAAAAAATTAACCCCAAGTATATACTGCCAAGTAGGGACGCGGGTGGCGCTGTGGGTAAAACCTCAGTGCCTAGGACTTGCTGATCGTAAGATCGGCAGTTCGAATCCCCGCGGCGGGGTGAGCTTCTGTCGTTTGGTCCCAGCTCCTGCCCACCTAGCAGTTCAAAAGCACCCTTAAGTGCAAGTAGATAAATAGGGACCGCTTTATAGCGGGAAGGTAAACGGCGTTTCCGTGTGCTGCGCTGGTGCTTGCTCTCCAGATGCAGCTTAGTCACGCTGGCCACGTGACCCGGAAGTGTCTTCGGACAGCGCTGGCTCCCGGCCTCTTGGGCGAGATGAGCGCGCAACCCTAGAGTCGGACACGACTGGCCCGTACGGGCAGGGGTACCGTTACCCTTACCTTTTATATACTGCTGCAGGAAGCTTTAGCATTAGAACTCTGTTTGCATGGGTTGCTTGACATTTTGCTTGCTGGCCCATGTCTTCATTGTTAACCAGTGACAACCACCTTAGCTTTGTTAACGCTAAAACAGTTGATAAAAATAGAAGAGCTTTTTTTCCTGATAAAGCCATGCTCTATGAGGAATATAGTATTACAAGACACATAATATGTGAACACATTCACCATACTTATAAAAACATGGGTGTGGGTTCTTTCCTTCCCTGCAGTTAAACAAATATGTGTTTTGTCATTTTGTAATTTGAGTAGCACGTGAAATGTCAGCAGCCTTACCTGCCCTTAACAGCTAGACTCTGAACTTTTTCACTTGTTAAACTGAGCTAATAATATTTTTTTTAACAAATTCTAAGTAAAGTCATACTATATGCTTAATTACCTTAAGCACATGGCTTGAAAAATATTGTTTCCCCCAAGTCCCTACTGTGATTCTGGTCTGATAATTACAGCAGGCGTTTCTTCATCATTTCTCAAAGATTTATTCAAAAGAGACAGGCAAGATTTTTGACTCAGAGCTATTGGTTTTTGAGATGAATTGCTTTGGGGGGGGGCAAATGAACGTTTTCAATGTTTGTTTTTTAAAATTATGTCAGTTAAGTAGGTGACATTTCCACAAATTAAACAATGGATGGAAAATATACAATGGGAAAAAACATCTCCTTTCAAGTACTAATTCATATGTGTTTAAGAGCTTTAGAGCCTAATGAACCTTGCCTGTAGAGTTGTTTCTGCTTCATTGTGGTTCTCCGACCTTTGATCTGAGGGATTTGCACAGTAAATATTACCCTGTAGTATGTCTTGTTGTATTAATTGAGCTTGGTGGAAAACACCAAAGTTTCTTATGAAGAAGAATTATTATTTGCAACATGAAATCCATTGCTCCACATTCTTTTTCAACCATCCTAATTAGGAACTGTTGTATAAAATTTGTAGCAAGAGATAATATGTGTAGTATGTGCTGAGGATTCCATTATGTTTGGGAAAGTTTGTAATGAACATTAAAATGAGCCTCTCATAAGTTGACGTAAGCTAGGAAGTGTCAAGTTCCGGCACTTGGACACGGATATGGTCATGTGACACTGATTTATTATACTGCGGTGTGCAGGTATTTACTTATCTTACTGACCATATTGTGTAAGACCAATAAACCTCTAATTTAGAAGTCTGTAGAAATGAATGAAAGGGCCCAATCCTTTCCAGATTATTTATCGTTCCACAACAATTTCAGGTTTCCAGTATAAGACCCGGGTAAACATTTATTTGTTTAAGCCATCACATTTTAACCTTTTTCATTCTCTTATCACACAGCTTGAACATGCTAAAGTTACACAGACAGAATTGATGCGAGAGTCCTTTAAACAGGAACAAGAAGCCACTGAATTGCTCAGATGCCAGGAGGAATTGCAAGAGCGGCTCGATGGAGAGGTTAAAGCTAGAGAGCAGTTGGCTTTGGAGCTTAGCAAAGCAGAGAGTAAGTAATGATTCATTTGCTGTATAAGGCTTTAAATGTTTAAGGCATAGCAAATCGTTTCTCTTCGTTATGTCAGTGTTTGCAGTATTTGCATTATTCGCCCAAAAAAAGCCAGAATCATAGAGCAACTCATTTAGTGATCTCTTGAATCCATGTCAAATTTTCAGGTAGTTATGGATAAATTATCCTTCTTTTTCAGCAATAGAGAAAAGGAAGGTGCAAGCAAATAGAAAACAAAATTAATTTATACCTCTCTGAGAGAAAGGAAAGCAGCCACAATGTGAAACAGACAGACAGAGAGCAGAAATGAAGAATAAAATAAAAAATGAGTATCTTGCGCAAAGGTTAGGGGAAAATAAGGGGGAGAGGAATTTCAGAATCTTCTGCAATGTATAATCTAACCTCTTTCTTTTCAACCTGTGCTTCAAGTTAAACTACATTAAAGGTTATATCCTAAGACCATCATTATCATTCATTTGTTCTGTAATGGACAGCAGCAGTGTCTTGAGCATTTATTGATGAGAAAATTGCAAAATGAGGGTTTTCATGGTTGGTTCAATTCTGGCGTATTTTATAGACGACGCTTTCATCATTGTGAATATTCTCAATTTGCATGCCACCAGTAGGAGTAATGAGCTCTTTACTCATAATATCACATTTTGTGTATGATTCAGAATCTGTTAAACCTGTATAACAGGATGTCTGTTGCCATAGAAACCTATCACCATTGTACTCATTCTTTGAATAGACATTAGTGCAGGGTAAGACACAGATTATTTGTGAAAAGTTCTGTTTACTGAGCAAGGCATAAGGGCAAGATTCAAAAACTAGGGCTCAACTTAAACAACTTTTTTGTTAACTAATTATAAAAAAATTAAATACAAGGAAAGTCATGTTATTAGCTGGTGGATGGCCTCTGTTTTACAGCACTTCAACTTTTCAGCCAGCTCTCCTTTGAAATGCATATGATCCTAGATTTTGAATGAGCCTTTGAATTAATCAACAGGTGTTTGAGTCATGGGTCAATGATTTAGTTGATAAATCAAAGAGCCAGAATTTGGCAGCACTGAACCATTCACAGAAATCATCATATGTAATAGGCTGTACATTGGCATTTAATAAATAAATTCTGAGTGATACAAAAATAGATTACTTACATTGTACTAAAAGCCAAAGAAATTATTTTAATTTTTGGATAATTGTGCTTTGCTTCTTTAAAAAAATGATGTTTAGAATTGTTCTTTAAAAGTATTCTTGTGTTGCTTATTGGCTGCTTTCAGCAGCACAAAAAAACAAACAAACTGTGTGTTAAAGCTGCAGTCCTAAACATATTTACTAGAAAATAAGATTAATTGAACTTAGTAGGACTTGCTTCTGAGTAAACGTTGATAGGATTGTGCTAGAAATAACTTTATTTCAGACTATTTATTAACAACAAAACAAACAACAGTATTCATCAAGCTTGCAAAATTTGTGAAAAGAAATCTGTGGAACTGCATTTTACCTTAAGATAAACACTACTTTCTAATGAGGGTTTGTGATTTACTAATGTGCCCTTGGGCAGTTCTCATGAAATTGAGTGCCATATTTTCTAAAAAAAGATCTGATTCATGACTGCTTCTTGGGAGCAGTATTTACAGTCTCTGACATTACAGCAGCCAACTCCTTTAAATTATGGTTTTGTCACCTTGATTTTCAAAAAAAGTTACTGCAAACTTTCTCGTTTGGTAGAATTCCAATGATGAATGTGCACTCATACAAAAAATTGTCCAAATTATGGCCTTCTGTCCTGTCATAAAGATTTAAAACCCTCTTTACATGTTAAGTAGTGTCTACAGCTCTAAAGGATGTGCACATGTACACAATCCTGCTTTACATAGTAATAATAATAATACCTTTACTGTCATTGTACAGCCTGGGTACAATAAAATTAATTGAGCTCCCCCCGCCCCCCAAATACTCAATCTCTTATCGAACAACACACCACCTCGCAAGTTAATTTCGCTATGTTATTTTCTTTTCAACAGCCAAACAGCCCACGGATAGAAGCTATTTTTTAGCCTGTTGGTATGGCTGTTTATACTTATATATCTCCTCCCAAGGGTAGAAGATTAAAGAGGCGATGGCCGGGTGTGAGTCATCCCTGAGAATTTTTCTCGTTCTCCTAAGGCAACGATCCCTTGCGATGTCATCTAGTGCAGTGCTTCCCAACCTTGGGCCTGCAGCTGTTTTTGGACTACAACTCCCATCATCACTAGCTAGCAAGACCAGTGGTCAGGGATGATGGGAATTGTAGTTCAAAAACAGCTGGAGGCCCAAGGTTGGGAAACACTGATCTAGCGGACTCAAGGGACAGCCCATGATATCATGTGTTATATTCACCACCCTCTGTAGAGACTTTCTGTCCACCAGCATACCACACTGTGATACAATATGAAAGGACACTTTCTATTGTGGACCGAGTTGATCAGTTGTTGTTTAACATTATTCTTTCGCAAGACCCTGAGGAAATGGAGTCTCTGTTGGGCCTTTCTGACCACCTGAGTTATGTTGAATAGTATCGAATGGTTTTGTTAATAAAAAACACCCATTTCACCACACGTCCTATGACGTGTCCAGTTTGCTTTTCATATGGTAATATCATCCTAGGACAAGTAACCAGATGCATAAGCTATACATTGGTATATCAGTTTGGTTGACATGGGCTGGTAGATCCTGGTGCCACTGTTACTTAAAGAGCAAGTTTATAGGCTTTCAGAAAGTAAAGAAAAAGACTGGGATTCAAAGGTGGGCCCAACTTGTTTCATGTACCTGGCATCAACACTCCCACCCCACCATTACCTTCAAAAAGCATATCTGTTGTAAAATAAGAGAGAGAGAGAGAGAGAGAGAGAGAGAGAGAGAGAGAGAGAGAGAGAGAGAGAAGCAAAGGTTGATTTGAGTTGGGGATCAGATTTTTAAAAGGAAAATATCTACCAGACTAGCATGGCTCCTTGGACATAACTAAAGTATTCCTTTGAATCCTAACCAAGTACAGGAATTCAAATTCTCTCATGTTTACAAGAAATCTAACTCAGGACAGTAGAAAATTCAGTGGAACTAAAGTGTGGGAAAGGGCAAATAATGCTGCAAAGTACTTGGAATGTTTAGCTCTTGTGTTGGTGAAGAGGCAATAAAGTTCTTTAGGTTTGTGTTCCCTCAAAATACCAGAGCTTGCCAAACATGCTTTTTTATGCATAACAAGCTAAATGGGCTTTCATCTGAGTTGGGTTTTGGTGTGGTACATTATCTACATGTCCATAAATCTTCACGTTATCATTTTAAGGGACTGCTGGCGTTGTAGTCTCATAATTCAGGTTTGTTCAACTATGAAACAACCAACTTAACATGTGAAGACTTGTTGAAGTACCTTTTTATTGATGCATCTAATCTGGGAGCTCATAAATCAACAAATCTTATGCTGGGGAAAATTCAGTGGTTCAAAAAAACCCCACATTGGCCTAATTTGCAGTAGTGATGCATTAAACTGTGGTGGGTGACTAATTTCTGGTTAATTATATTTTCCTAAGAATAATAATAGATTCAGTATGAGCATATTGTTAATTATTGTCCCTTTTGAGAACATTGCATTTATCATAACTACATGGGCCTGAGTCACAGGTTATACTAAAGAAACCTTGCCCTCACATGGTAGTTTGGAGCGGAACAGTGACCGCTGTTCAGTGAAATGCTAAGCCAGGAATTGTGATTTGTTGCTCCCGCCAGGGGGGATATGAAGTGGGAGCCATCTGTGCATTCTTGTGTGAATGCAGCCTTTGTGTTTGCAATAGGCATTGTAAGGTGTTTGAGACAAAGCCCATTTTGTTGTGTACAATATGCAAAACCTTTGAAATAATTAATTAAAGGCATTTACTAGTTTTTTTAATTCTGTTAAAACAGCTGGAAAATTAAACGTGTATTTTTTAAAAAAATTATGAACAGTTAACAAGTGGGTTAGTATAATTCATACCAATTTAAGACCTACCTATTTTTATGTCTATGAAGTTTTAATACATAATTTCAGGAAGAAATTATTAGTAAAAAATCACCCCCAAACACTTTACAGATAAATGAACACCTTGAAGCAACTTTTATTAGTATGTAATTATGCCCACTAACATAGTAGGGTTCTTTGGAATTTATTGAATTTAAGATCTTTAGGCCTGTTCAGATGGTGTGTTGAATCCCATCATCACCTATGAATGTGTGAACATGACAGTCAGATACACACATGCACACATTTCACTCAGACATGCATGTAGACATACAGTCATGTTGCCACCCCATGAAGAAGCTGTCTCATAAAATTAATTAAATATATGGCACTTTGGGAATGTGAAACTGAAATTGAAGGCAAAAAATATTCTAGGTTCAATTACATAGGATAAAGCTCTTCCACTTATTTCAACAGCTGTTGACATTCTGGTCAGAGTTGTCAACATGTTTTATAAAACTTTTCTTTTCTTTGAAATATATGCTTGGAAATCACTGTGGTTAATTTCAGTATTTTTCTTGTTCCTAAAGATCTTATTGATGGCTATGCAGATGAAAAATCACTTCTGGAAGAGCAAATCCAGGAAAAAACAGATGCAATAGACCATCTTGAGCAAGAGCTACTCTGTACAGGTAACAAATTACAGGAACTAGAGGCTGAGAGACAGCAGCTTCAAGAAGAAAAGGAGTTACTCTTCAGACAAAAGGATGCTATGAAAGCTGATGCAGGACCAGTAGAACAACGTATGTATTCCCCTCAGTCTTCCAAAGATCTTATCTGGTTTTACCACTTACTATTTAGTAGATTTTTCACTTCACTTTTGTAAAACTGGTTGGGAGCGTATGTTTTCCTATCAGGTCAGCTGACTTCTGTTGCAACAGTACCTTACCTTCTTCGCAAAAGGTTTTGAGAAACATGAAAAATCCACCAGTTTGCCTTAAGCAGAGAACAAGGGCACCATGCTAAGATGCCTGTAGAAATAATTTTTTTAAAAAATAGTATTGGTCGGACTAAATCCATCTTGAAACACATACACACATATCAGTAGATGCCACCTTCCCACTGAGAGAACAACCCAAACTCTTACTATCGCAAGTGGATGTTTCAGTTAAGAGATCATATCAGCTTTCAGTCTCTTTAACAACCCAACTCCTCACCCCAAAGGATTCATGTACCTTTTCTTAGTAACATTTCCAAAAGGATGAAGGCATTTACAATCAGATAGGGAAGCTGAATTGAATCTTCCCCAAGTGAAAACACACGGGTTTACGGTTTGGCCCACTAACATACATAAGGAATATTGGGGTGCAATCATGGAATCATATAATTGTATAGTTGCAAAAAACCCCAAGAGTAATCTAGTCCAACCCAATCAAAATGTTGTTTCAGCTAAAATATATTAGTTATGTTTTCAGCTGCCTCTTCCTTCAAGATGCTCAGAACAACATTTTACCTTTTAAAATCTGTGAAATAGGGTAGCCTAAATTATTGTATTTACCCAAGGCCACCTAGTGAACTGAGATGGGCTTTCCTTTACCTAAACCCAACTTTGTAACTATAACACCACAATGTTTATGAGCCTTAATGCATTTGTCCAAAAAATAGAATATTTAAATGTAACTGGAGAAATACGTATAGATATTGAAGAGTGCTCCAATTCACTAGATGATTGCTAGAAACTGATGAGTAGGAAGATTGTGTATAAGTTGATTTTTATATAAAAATACTCATACTGTCTTTTTTTCCCCACAAAAAAACTGCTCAGGAAGCAAAACCCCTAATTTTTTAAATTTTGTATTCTGTTGTGCCTTTCTTTTTGCTGGATAGCTTCTAAAAAGAAGACACAAAGCTTGTTTAATGTGCTTAAGTGTTTGTTCAACTAATATTTGCCTTCATAAAGCAAATTAATGTTTTAATCCTCTTTTCCCCCAGTAAGAGACATCTTATTGAAACAGTGTTTATTGTAAAGAGTACATTGACATGCTAAAGGTGTTAACTTAAGAATATTGTCTCTATTCTATAAGGAGCATGTGAAGTTTTAGATTTTTTTAAAAAATGCCGAAGAAGCAATAATGATCAAAAGAGGTAGTTGTGAGTTAATTACGTTTGAATAAAAGTATCATGTAAAATTATTAAGATTAGGACTCTTTTGCAATAATCTAGTAATCAGTACATTTAATAGCAGGTATATTACCTGAGCTTTTCAGTGGAACATCTATAGTGTGTTCATGAAACTTTGTGGAAAAATAAATGGATATTCCACATTAAAATAGTAGGAAAACACTTAACTATCGTACTTAACAGATTAATGACACATTTCTTACATCATCAGGCATTTTCACTGAACTCAGCATTCTGTCTTCAACTTCATTTTTCTGATACAGTATTACACCTTAAGAAAGCTATAGATGGCATGTGAATTACTTTGCTTCTTGTTTTTTTTTCTGTTCTCCTAGGCCTAGTAGATGCTGCAGTCGATGCAGCTTCCCAAGCAGGTGTGTTTGTATATTGCATGGCCAGTCTTTCATTGGGTGGCAGATTTAACAGCTACTGACACTTGCTAATCATGGTCTCTCTTTGGGCTTTCAGCTTACTGACATTAACTTTTACTGGGCTGCAGCTTTGATACTGTGTTTCATACTCACAACTTTCTTTTTAACAGTTGCTCACAATTTCTAAGTGCAATACATTAGTAAAGTGAAGCAGATTCATTTAATAACCATCATCTTTGTCGATTAGTTTGCGAGCACAGGTAGTAGTAATACTTTGCTTTTAAAACTGCAAATACATTGGTTGATAATACTTTTGCCAAATATGACTTCTGTATTGACATACGATGTTTAAGCAAGCAAGCATGATGTAAGATGATGGTCCCCAAATATTCTGTATTGTGTAATGCAAAATGGCCACTATTTGGTGACTTTTTCCCCCTTTTTCTTTCATTTATATGATAAAAGATCCTTATCCATAAATCCATTACTCTGCAGTATTCCTCATTTAAAAAATCAACAAGCATTTTGTGATTGCAGTATCTGTATCTGTTATACTGGTGAATCACATTATAAAGCGTTTATCCTGATATTATTTTTGGCTATACAAAATGTTAGGAAATGTGTGCATGATGAGCCCAATTCAGTGGGAGTTGACTAAGCATGTCCCCTCTGTGTATTGGAAGCCTTAGCTCTGCTGGGAAGAGATCACAATGCGCCTCCTGTTCACGTTAATGTAGCCCAAATCCCAGAAGGAGTGTTGCTGACACAGAAAGCATCAGTGTCACCAGATAGTCCAATAAGGCCTCCAACATCCAATGTGACTGGAGTGGCATTGGAAGGCAATCTGTTCCAGTAGGCCACTGTAGGCCGTAAATATGCTAGCATTTCCCCACATCATGAAAAGCATTTTTTTAAAAATGAAGGGCAGGGGACGGGGGAAGTAAGGTGTTTAAACACAACACCGATGACAGAAAATCTCCGTTGCAGGTAAGAAATTTCCTTCGCTGTCCTTTCTATAACTCACCAGGTGAAGGTCTATAGTGTTTTCACATTTAAACGTTGTATGTGCCATTTCATGGACCATTTTTTTTGTTAACTTGGATCAGTCCTACTGGATGAGAAGACAGTTGGGTTTTAATGCCATCATACATTTTCCCCAGTACTGAATGAAATATATGCAGTTATGATTTGTTACGGTGACCCGTGTACATGATTAATCCTTAAAATTGGTGTGTCCTAAAGTGAACTGAGAGTGTTTCAGCTTTCATTCTGGGGTTTTGTATGACTTTTTTGTGATATCTTCCTTCCATACCTCCCTCTTTTTATTGAGAGATACCACATAATTCTGGTAAAACCCAAACCTATTTCCATCCTTTATTATACTATAGCATGAATACATTGTTTTGGGAGTGAATTTGTTCTGATAGGCTGAGTTAACTATTCCTATCCGAAACAACAACTGATGCCTTTATAAAACAGAGTTGCTGGCGGAAACAGAAAAGCTCATGAAGGAAAAAATAGAGGTGCAGCGGCAAGCAGAAAAAGAATATGACTACCTTCAAAAGCAGGTGAAGGCACTGGAAACTGATATAGAGGAGCAGGTCAGCCGATATTTGGAACTGGAGCATGAAAAAAATGCAGAACTGATGGATCTAAGGCAACAAAACCAAGCTCTGGAGAAACAGCTTGAGAAAACAAAAAAATTTCTAGATGTAAGTAAGAGATGGGTTGCAAATCCTGCTAGCCATATATAACAGAATTTTTTAAAAGTGGGAGAGAGACAAAAAGGCCATACTCTAATTTAGTTAATACTGCACATTAAAAAAGCTTTCTGTGCGTTTTTACATTTTGATGCAGATTACTTTTTTTTTTTAATGCACATTAAAAATGTAGGTGTTCTTAAAAGGAATGAAGAACAATGTTGATCACAATTTCAGAATTTAAAATTTGTTAAATGCAGACTTGATAATAAAAAAAAAATTATTTCGGACCTTGAAAAATACTTTAGGAAAGCATATAGCCACACCCTGACATCTTATGAAACAATGTGTGAGATAAGATGGTTATATTTTAGAGATGTATTTTTCCAGACATGATGAGTAATAGAGAATCATTAGTCATAGTACAGTGGAACCTTGGGTTGCGGACGTAATCTGTGACGGAGGCACGCCCACAACCTGCAGCGTTCGCATCCTGAAGCGTTCTGGTACTTCCGGGTTTCCCACAGTTCGTAACCCAAAAACATGTAACCTGAAGCGTCCATAACATGAGGTATGACTGTATTCTAGAGATGGCCCCAAGCGTTTGTGTATTTATTAAGGTGGCCCATTTGAGTTGATATCTAAAGAGTAGCCTAAAGTACAAGCAAGCACATTAAGCTCTGTGCCAGAAAAAGAATTGCCAGTGCTTTGTCAAGCATCTACAATATTTAGGTTCTGCCTTGGCTGTCTGCAATGGCACTATACTGTATATAAAAATGTATTGCTATCAGCCCTGCCACAAATGTATATAGACAATAATATAAGAGTGTGTGTGTGTGTGTGTGATTGATAAAAGTAGAAGCACTGTGGTATCATTACATTCATTTTGGAAATCTTGTTTAGTTTTAAGTAAAATTGAAAACAAGATACCATGAGTTAATTTTGATAATATTTATTAAAAATTTTCCAGAATAAAAAGGAAAGATAGCAAGAAAGAAAGAAAAAACAAATATGATTTACACTTGGTTTCAGTGGCATCTTTCCCAGACTTCCCCCCCTCCCCCTCTTGTATTCCATTTCCCTTAAATTGATTCCACAGATTCTTACCCCAAATTTTAAAACCTTATTTGTAATTTTAAATAACCCATTTATTCCAAATTAATTTATCTTATTTATCTTAATGAACCATTTCTCCTTATATTTTATATAATTCCCTAAGATCGACCCCATTTCCCTTCCATGAATTCCCCTATTTTCAAACAACAAACATGAAAAAAGAAAAGAAAGAAATAATATATAATTTTACAGCCTTTGGATTCCAAATCTCCCCCCCCCCCATTCCCCGGTTCCAATCCCCAAAGTTCATCCATTGTCTACTGCCAGCCTGGTGTAGCCACGTCTATATCTCAACTCCACTTTGCCGTCTTTTGATAGCTTTTAATTTCAGAAAGTCCAATCTCGAAAAAACTCTCAGAAAAAGTCATTGTTCTTCCATCCAGACCTCTATGTTTAAGAGTCTAACTTAAATTCTATTTCTTGGTCCTTTTAAAGTCTGGATGTTCCAAATACTCCGGCTTCAAATTTGGTCCAGCTCTTATTCCTCAGGTTGCTTTTTCCTGTTCTGCTGCAGAAACCTTCTAATTCAGAAACTTCTTGTTCTCCACAGAGGCTTTTGTTATTCAGGAAAGACTCTCCTCCCTGAAAGAGAGGGGAGTGGTTGTGGACGGGAGCCCGAGCCCCCTGCCTCCAGCTCACCTGGCTGGCACTCACGCCCCCCCCCCCCGGTGGCTGTCCAACCGGGTGCCATGGGGGGGCGTGTCCAGCAGCCTTTATGCTGCAGTGCCAGCCTCCCCCCCGGCCTCAACTTAATTTCTTTCAAAATCAGACCCAAAAGTCAAATAACTTGTTGCCTTTATTTCCAATAATTTATGTCCAAATTGTAACAAATCTAACCAGCAAAGCCATCGTAACAAAGTTCTCTTTTATTTTCCTGCTTTGACAGCTACTTTGACAGCTGTCAAAGTTTCTGTGTCTCTTCACCAGTCTCTCATAGCGGATCGTTCCCGGTTCCCGGGGGGGTTGCATTTTAGTTCCCACAAATCGGTCTTCTCCTCCAGCACAATTATTGTAATTTCCCTTCGTGAAGTTAAAAATTTTTTTCAGGTAAACAAGTTCATCTCTCGATCTTAGTTGTCAAATCCTTGCGTTGAGCCATCTACAACAGGGGGGGGCGGACTTCCTTTTTGCACTCCCCCCGCTTGCTCCAAATTCAAAGATCAAATTTCCCTTTTAAGTCCAATCAATTTACTCACGGGTTGTTCCTTTTAGTCCAAATCCGAAATTTTCAAAGAAGAAGTCGTTGCTCTCCGCCGAATGGCATGCGGCTTCGCTGGGCAGGGGAAGCATTGGACTCACAGCACCACACACCCCCCCCCCGTCACCCGCTCCGCAGCCTTTAAAAAGGCTCCTTCGCGGGTCGGGGGGGTGCAAACGGTGCCCGCCGAGTCACCAAGTCCATGGGCATCTCTGCCCATGGTTTTTGAGGGTCCCCGCGTCGCCGGCACGGCAGGACCCGATCCCTACCCAGCCGACTCCCTCCGGAGGGAGTCCGCCATTCGGCGATGGCGCCGACCCGGAAGTCCACCATGAGTTAATTTTGAAGTTCATTTGAACATGTTTGCCATAAGAAATATAATGGTTACATTTTCAGGAACAGGCGATTGACAGGGAGCATGAGAGAGATGTTTTCCAGCAAGAGATTGTGAAACTGGAGCAGCAGCTTAAGATTCCCCAGAGGTTTCAGCCAGTCAATGAACACCAAAACAGAGAGGTAAGATACAGGTTTGTTGGTTTGTTTTACCATAAATACATAAACTGAAATGTTGAAAATGTACAAAAATATAGTCCTCTGTTTGGACAACTGTCCAAGGTTTCATAATCCTTTGTTTATGACCATGGACAAGTGTCATGACTGCATGTTCCTCTGTCACTCTTCCTACTTCCCAATTGCATGCCAGCTTTGGCACAAAGATCTGGTCTCGCAGTAAGCCAGAGTACTTTGTTATAGTCAAACTGGGGAATTCTGTCTTAATGTCAGTTAACAAACCAGAAAAATAAGATTTGAATTAAGCTAAAGGCTGCAATCCTTCACATATTTACTTTGAACAAATAAGGTCTGTGGCATGCAATTGGGCTACACATTATTATAACCACTTATTTGTAGAATTAATAGCCAAAACCATAGTTTTTTTTCAGGTGTGGTTTTTAGTTCATTTATTTCCTAATGGTAGTCCCAATGCAGTCAGTCAACACACTTGACAAAATCAAAGTGAGTTCCATAGGCCGTATGCAAAGTAGGTTGGAGCAGAGGCTCTGTGGGATTCACTGGGAAGATTGAATAGATGATTTGTATTTACTGAACAGGGATAATGAAAGGGAAAACTTAGAATTTTGTAAATTTGCTTTTTATCATTAATACAGAAAGATATGCATCTTTTGTGGTTGTTTATCTTTCTTTCTTGAATTAGGGCAGTGATTTTTCCATGTGGCAGGCATAGCTGACATAGTTTTAATTTGTGACACATTCCAGGGGTGAAGCGTGTTCACCTGTTTCAATAAAAACAAAATATTTTGAAGCATGTTTAAAGACTTTTATTGAAGCATAAGCTTTTGTGAACTAGAGCCCACCTTGTCAGCTAACACCACAGAGAGACTGATAAAGTGGGGGAAGTGCAAACCATGGACCCAAAGGTCTATGGGTACAACTGCAGCACAAACATCTTGGTGCTTGCCAGATGTTTTGCACTATAGCTGCGACTAGCCCCAGCAATGGGACTAATCTACAGAGTTATAGCAGTATCTTGGCAAAGGTGGTTCTACGATGTTTCTGTGCAAATCTCAAATTCGTGTAAAATAATCACAGCAACCATATCATATCAGGAAGTAATCGAAGTTTTGCACTCTAGTGTTTTTCCTCCCTGGAACTCTGTCTGCCTGCCAGCCTGCCTGCCTGCCTGTGTCTGTCTATATGTTTGTCCATACATCAGTCTCTAATCTGGAAGAAGTTGCAGATAACCCTTCATTCATCAGATGAAATACTCCACCTGTGAAAGTTGAAATAAATCTTTTAAGAGTTCAACAACTCACTCTTGGGTTTTGTTTAATTTGTGTTTGTGAAACAACATCCTTTTTAATTTGGCAGGCTTGAGCTTCTGCGTAATTTCTGTCTGTTGTACATACAGTTTGAACTGGTAGCTGTCCACCCACTGGGGAGTGTTTTGTTAATTGGTTTTCACTTGCTATCTTTCTTTGGCCAATTACTACTTCTTTCTCAATGAGGTCTTTCTGGCTGCCTCATAACTGAACATTCCATTTCAGTATGCGTGGCGGCCAACATCCTCTCTTTCCTCTCAATGTGCTTTCTCTTGAGTCTTCCATCTTACATGCCTTTATTATCTTGGCTTCTGGTTAGTAAGTAGCTCCTTGTACCTAAATACTTCAGAGACTGAAAGCTTTCTTCTTACTTCCTGCCTCTTTTTCTCCTACGCAATTTAACTCGGTTAACGTTATAGTAAATTTGTGTTTGAACTTATGACCTACATTAGCATACATCTTCTGGAGCCTTCATCAAAAGAGTTCTTCATCCTTAATATTTCAAGAGGTTTGAAATATCGTTCCTGCCTATTGTCACCAGGTTGAGCAGTTAACAAATCACCTCAAAGAAAAAACAGACAAATGCAGTGAGCTTTTGCTCTCTAAGGAGCAACTTCAGAGAGATGTGCAAGAACGGAACGAAGAAATTGAGAAATTAGAGTGCAGAATCAGAGAACTGGAACAAGCTTTAATGATCAGTGCAGACAGTTTGCAAAAGGTATTTTTTTGTGGACAATGTTTTTATATATTTATTATCAACAAGAACATTCAGTTATTTAATTGTGAATTAAAGAGATGTGATAGCTAATATCCTTACTTTAAAGGTGGAGGAAAGGAAGCAGTTTGGCTCTACAACAATAAGGGGAGAATTGCCCCTTGAAGCACAGTTACAGGCTGAGCAAGAAGCTGTAGACAGGAAAGAAAAAGAGGTAGAGTATCCCTTTCAATTATGCAGATAAGTTAATACTTCATATAATTCATTTCAGTCCAACTTCACAGGACACAGAGTGTGCAGAGGGTCAGAATAGTCACATGGCTCCATTGTATGAGCCTGGCTTTCTTCTGCGGGCCAGACATGTGGCCTAGATGAAAGTGTCCCCCCTGAGTGGAGGTAAGAGGAGCAAAGAGAGCCACATACCACATTCATGGCAAATGTATATGCGGCCACATAGCTTGGGAGCCCCAAGGCAAAGGCAGGGCCATGGTATGGTATGGCTGCTGCTGCTTAGATATAAGCCAGCTCAAATGTTGCTTAGCTCATTGTGGAGGGGAATGATATCTGGAAGAGGCCAGCACATGCCCTTTTCCAGACCCTGTGACACAACTTGTGGTCTCCCCATACCCAGCCACCTGGTCAGTTTGGATACTTTTAGCCTAGGAGATCACAGTTGCCTCTTAAAAAACCTGAGTCATCTACAGGTTATACAGCTTCACCACCAGACTTGATGGGTGTTTAGTATTACTATTGTGCTGCTCTGCAGTGTTCTCTAGCCACAAAGTGCAATGTACCATCCTGATATAATTGTGGATGCCCATTTAAAATCTCAGGGTGCTGAATCACTGTGCCCTCAGCCACAGACAAATAGCCCCACCAGCTCTTGTAGGTCCTTTGTCACCTTCCTGAAGGAATAACATCTCTGGCATAATCTTCAGGATGTGTGTAGCCATTGTATATCTAGTGCTATATTGAGAATGGGGGAATAGAAGAAATGAGCTAGCATCCATCCATAATTCTCCACATTCATTGTAAAATTGAGTATTTTTTTAAAAGACTTTAGAATTAGAAATTAAATACAAACATTTGTTTCTGAAAGTAAGTATGGTCGTAAGATTGCAGAACAGTTTTTTATTTTTATGGTTTTTGCTTGTTTAAACGACGTTATCCCTTTGACACTTACCTTGGGTATATAGATCATAAATCTTGAAGAACAATTAGAGCAGTTTCGCGAGGAACTAGAAAACAAAAACGAAGAAGTACAACAGTTGCACATGCAATTAGAAATCCAGCACAAAGAGTCCACTACAAGACAACAAGAACTTGAGCAAGAGAATAAATTTTTCAAGGTAATTATCTGGAAAGGAAATCCGGTATTTCCCACCCATCTTCTTCTCTTGAATGAACACATCTGCAAATCATGAGTTTTTAAAACTTTTAATGCATAACATCCTGGTTTCTTCTTTTTTAAAAAGAATATATTAATATATATCTGTATATTCATCTTGTAAATGGAAAAGAATGAGAGAAACACAAGTTACATTATTTGCCGCTGTTTTTTTGTCTGTAGGAGGATATGGAAAAAATGGGACTAGCTATCCAGAAACCTGAAGATACTTCTATAAAGGGTCATCATGCAATTGCTGGAAAATTTGTGCAGATCATACAGGAAAAGGAACAGGAAATAAATGAACTTCATGAACAAATTTCAAAACTGCAACAGCAACTTGAAATCACAACAGATAACAAAGTACATGGTTTGGGGAATCTTTTGTGGGAACCTCTCTTTTCATTGTGAGATGTAAAATCAAGACTTCCATATAAACCAAACAGTTTAAGATGTTAGAACGTGGGTTAGGCCACACTGCATTTAGAAATCCATGTCCTGATTTTCAAAATACAGTTCTCATGGATTCTGCTTTCTCTTGATATATTTATTGAAATCTTAATTTCTGTGTAGTGGTAGATAATTGTGCAATTTTAGTCACAATTCCTCTGTAGGATAACTGGAGCAATATAAACATACATAATCTGAGTAGTGATTATCAGGATGCTAATGAAATGTATCATCTCCAGTACAAGTATTTATACAATGGGTTGTACTCTAATGCCATCTGCTGGATTTTGCCTAATTTCTGCCAGAGGTTTGCAGAAAAAATACGTTTTATAACTGAAATTTTGATTCTAGAAAGTTGCTGAATTCTTCTTGCAAACTTAGGATAGAGTGTCAGTGTATGTTTTACAGCAAAGCACAAAAGGCAGACCAGTTTTTAATAGTTTTCAGAGTGCTGATGCCAGTTACTGTGAAACAAAGTGCTTCGAAAAGCAAAATCTAGTGAGTCATAATATTTCTCTGTTCCAAGTTAATAATAGTATTCCTGCTATTTTCAGGTTTTCAAAAGAGAAACGTCTTCTGGATCTTCCCTCCCCTCCTCCTTTTCAGGATCCCATATTTCTGTTCCTTTCATGACTACATGCCTAAAATCACTACTGCTGCTACTCATTTAGATATGTTACTTGTTCTTCAAGTTATGTAGCAAGTCCTCCACACAGCCTCCTTTGCATTAGCAATAGAGAGAATTCACCGGCTTTATTTATATGTCTTTTCAGGAATTGCTATATCTTTTGGAAAGAGGAAGACAATTATTTGTAGTGCTTCCCATAAATCCTGTGACTTTATCTTGTATCATTAAGATGTAAAATATCTAGAGCTTCTGAGTTTTCTGGTTCCATCTAGTTGTTGTTTTTTTGTATTTCTTTTAATTTTAAGATTTTTGTGGTGGCTAATAAATGCTTTCTGCATCCTTTTGCTGAGAAAGCAAAAAGAAAGAGTTTTACTAGATGAGGCCAAAGTCCATCCAAAACTCTATTCTTGAAGTTGTTATAAATCAATCACTGTCATCTATTCAAAGCCAATATTTCAGCTATTCTACATTGGTCTTTTGAATCCATTCTATTTATACTTCTCTTTCTGTTTCTACCTTTGAATTCCTAGCATTGAAACTCTTCCTGGGGTTTCTAAAGCACACCTTCCCCATGTAGCTACTTCTATCTTCCTCTAAATTATTTGTCTGAATAATTTGAATCTTCTTACTTGGTCTTTACACCTTTCCCTCTTTCTAAACAGATTTCTTTTAGATAAAATTCTGGAACATTCCTTGTATGGTTGGCAACTTATCTCTTGGATCATTTTGCCTTCTCCATAATAATACACCAGTGAAATAATATGCCTTATTATTTTTATTTCTTCTGCTACTTCATAGTGTCCTTCCCCACCTCCTTACAAAATCTCTTACATCTGTATAGTTGCCACTGTTTTGTAAAGTCATGATTTCACAGCTTTTGAATAGTCACCGGTTCTTTTTTCTCTCAGTCAAATGGCTACTAGCCACAGTGGCTTTGTTCTCTCTCACTATTAGAGGCAGTATGCATCTGAATGCATGTCAGGAATCACAAGTGGAGATAGTGCTATGGGCTTCCCATAGGCATCTGGTTGGCCACTGAGAGAACAGGATGCTGGACTAAGTGGGCTTTTGACCTAACCCAACATGGCTCTTCTTACGTTGTTAAATGTATCCCACCTTTAAAAAAAAGAAAAAAGATTTGAGGTGTTGATTGTATGAGTTTCTCTTTGTTCCAACCGTATATAGTCGTACCTTGGTTTTCGAACAGCTTTGTTTTTGAACATTTTAGCTCCCGAATGCCACAAACCCGGAAGTGACTGTTCTGGTTTGTGAACTATTTTTGGAAGCCAAACGTCCCATGGGGCTTCCACGGCTTCCGATTGGCTGCAAGAGCTTCCTGCAGTCAATCAGAAGCTGCAGTTTGATTTCCATACGTTTTGGAAGTCAAACGGACTTCTGGAACGGGTTCCGTTTGACTTCCAAGGTACGACTGTACTTAGATAATATAGCAACTTCATCAGTGTAGAAAGATGTGGAAATTACCCTATGATTCTGTAACTTAGGAGACCGTTCAGGATCCTTACTTATTCATTTTTTTTGTTTTATGTTTGGACTGTGGAAAATAATGTTAAGTTCTAGTAACTAGGGATATAACGGTGGTTTTGTCGAAATAACCAGCACTCTGGAGAGTTCTTTTTTGCAAATGGCAAATGGGAGTTCAGTAACTAGCATAAAGCTGAGGAGCTGAGATATAGGAATAGTTCTGGCAGTGAAAATATCAGTTGAATTAGAGTTACACAAATTACTCTCTAAGCTGCTTGTATATCTGCAGACATAATTGATCAAAAAGCACTATGAAGCGACTTGGTCCTGCATATAGTCACTTTGAACACAGTGAATTTTATATTCCCCAGTGAATTTTATATTTTCCAGAACTTGAAACATTTAAGTGGAAAATACTATGAAGTTTATGTTTGGACAAACCAAAATTCTTAAATAACTCTCAGAAACATTTGGTTCTTAAAACTTCCATGCGAAGGTAGATTGATTGGCACTATGCAATCAATCATATATTGATAATATGAGGAGTTGTTTATGTAAGCAAGTTGTTGGAATCAATTCCAGAACTGTCTACCTCTTTTGGATAATTAAATTTTTTTTATTTCTTTGACCACCTAGGTGATTGAGGGCAAAAATGAGCACATAAGGGAACTGGAGGCCCAAATAGAATATTTAAAGAGCGATCAGGAACGTGTGAAGCAAAACAGCGAACAGGAACTTGAGCAGCTAAATGACGTTATTGAAAAACTCCAGCAGGAGTTGGCAAATATTGAGCACAAAGTACCTCTGGACTTTTCTTTGACTCAGGAAGATGCAGATAACTTAAAATACCAACTTGATGTCGTGTTGGCAGAAAAGGAAGCTTTGGTGAAACAAGTGGAAAATAAAGATGTAGAGGTTTCTGTCATGAAGAATGAACTTGAGGAAACAAAATTAAAGATGAGCAAGTTGGAGAAAGAAGTAGATGCACTGAAGAAAGAACATGAGAAAAAGGAAGGAATACATAGAAACATGCAGATGGACAGTGGTGTGGCAGAAATACGAGGATCAAACCAACTGAAAACTGAAAGTCAGAAGAAAACTAAAATGTTAAAAAATGAAACCCCTCTTGGCTATGAGGAGGAAAATGCCAAAGATTCTTCCAGCACAAAGTTGCAGCAGCTTCAAGAGGCTTTGGAGGAAAAGGATTCAGAGCTAAAGCAACATTGCAATCAGCTCACGGATTTAAAAGAGCAAGCCCAGGCTGAGTCAGCGGTGCTTAAACAGAAAATAACAGAGCTGGAAGAAACGCTTGAGCAGAAAGTTGCTGCAGCCCTTGTGAGTCAAGCTCAGCTGAAAGCAGTTCTGGAGCAAAGTAAACTTCTCCAAGAAATGCAGGTGGTTTCAGGAGACGCCTTAGAAGCTATAAAAACTATTTCAGCGGAGAAAGGAAACAGCACGCCTGGAGAAGATGCAGGTTCTATATTATCTTCATTATCCAACAAACTTTTGGAAATGGAAAGCCAGCTGGCAGGTGCACAGAGCAGCCTGGAGCTAGAAAAAGCAAAGGTGGAAATTGCACAGAAGGAAGCAAAGGAGAAGGAAGAGAGACTTGCTGAACTTCACCAGCTACTAGCAGAAGTAGAAGAAAAGCACAAAAGGGAGAAAGCAAAGAGTTCTAAGCAAGAAAAAACGCTTACTGCTCAGGTGTGTGGGGCCTGAAAATGGCTGCTCATTCTTCTTTTATGGAGTAGTTGACTTTTCACAAAATATGGGTGAGGTGATGTTGGAAAACACCATATACATGACCAGAAATGTTTCTGCAATAGTTCATCAAGTCTCCTTGCACAGTGGGCAACAGATTTCTCAGTTGTAAGGAAACTTGTATCTTTTCGCTTTGCTTATCATGAACTATTGCCGGTTCTAGCAGATTATAATAATACTAGCTGCATAACTGTGCAAGGTAGAAAGAAGCACCTTCCCATCAATATACTTCAGTAAATTCTAAAAGGTCACCCAATTAAGTATTACTGTTTCTGAGGATGGATTCCAAAGACCATGTGTGAACCTCTACCCTCCTGCTGGAAATACTTTGGTTTCCTTTTGTGCAGTCTGCAGGTTGGAGTGGGAAGGAGCTGCTTACCTGGTTTCCCAGTACCTGGGTCTCTTGCTAGTTTCTGAGATGGGGAGGGAGCAAGGCAGTGGGGAAGTTGGTGCTTCGCAGGCAAGTGGTGGGAGTTCCAGATTGATGGTGCTGCATCACCTGCTATATGCCAGCATCCCTGCTGCCCGCCAGTAACTGGCAGTGACCCCAGCATTGGGACGCAAAGTAAGCAGTACAGCCCCACCCTGCTCTGCCCACCAACTGCTACTGCTTGTGCCTTTCAAATAACCTTCTGCTGAAAATGAGTAGACATTTTCTCTTGCTGATTCAATGCAAGTAGCTTCAGAAAAGTTGTAGCACACTCAAAGAAGCACTTTGCTCGGCATGGACTCTTGGAATCGTAGCTTTAGGTTATTCCATTTAATGCCATACTGTTGTGCTCTAAGTGCTAAAGGTAATACTAGCCTGGTATGCATGATGTGGTAAGTCAGGCTTCTTCAGCCTCGGCTCTCCAAATGTTTTTGGCCTACAACTCCCATGATCCCTAACTAACAGGACCAGTGGTCAGGGATGATGGGAAATGTAGTATTAAAAAACATCTGGAGGGCTGAGGTTGAGGAAGCCTGTGGTAAGCTATGACTCGCCATGACCTGCTGAATATGCACACTAGGCCAATATCTGTATTGTAGTACTCAGTGGCCTTTTCAAATGCTTCAACGGACTTCTTTAATGACCCAGAGCGCTTCAGAGACACCGCATCTTAGCTGCATAGTCCTGATTTCACTGGTTAGCAACCTAATGAACTACTTAAAGCTTTGTTACACAGCTTATGTCACGAGGAATCATGATATCAGGGTTGTAGTAGCAAATAAGCAAAACATGCCTGGGCTTATAGTCACAAAATTGGGGTTTTTTTGTACATTGCTGTGCAGGTGGCTAAAGAATTGAGTGAAAACAAAGAAAGAAATATACTGTCTGATGATCCTGAACTAGAGAGAATCAGAGCTGAGTCTGTTGCTGCTAAGGAAGAGCTTAATAGTTACAGAGAAAAGGCAGAAAAACTTAATGAGCAGTTAATGGTAAGAACTGAACATTGCCATAATTATTTCATTTTGAGCTAATGATTGCTTGCAATATTTTCATAAAAGACTGTTTGGTTGAAGGGTGGTATTCTTATTCTTATATCAATTTGCATGCTGTTTTTCCACATAAATGTGCCCAAAGCTACCTATGGGGTTTTTAAATTAAACAATTTAAGGAACTTTACCATTTTATGTTTGTACAACTTCTATTTCTGAAAATGTCCGTGTTTAACTTACAGTTGGATTCCCTTGTTTGTTTTTGTGAGTTACATTGTAATGGACACTGGCTGCCAACAATAAAAATCTGACTTTTTGACCACTTTTAAACCACTTCAGATGTTTTAAACTTGATGCTTTGAAAAAGGTATTTGAAACACCTGTAATTCTGATCCATTTCTAGGTAAAAGAAACAAGTTTACTTCGTCTCGAAGAAGATCTAAGGGAAACCAAAGATAAGCTGGCTGAGGCAGAAGAGAAAATTGAAAATTATGTAAGAAAGGAAAAGTGCATTGAAAAGTTAGAGGGTGTTTGTATCAATAGAAGTGATGCATCATGTCAGACTGACAAAGCCCTGCACATCAACAGCTGCAACCAAACTTCACAGCTCCTTGTCAAAAATGAGGAAATTCAGATTGATTTACAGAATGGGTGTTCTGCAGAGGAAGTTGCAGAAATCATCAAAGAATTCAGTGAAAAAATTGACAAAATGCAGGAGCTACATGCTGCTGAGATAATGGATATGGAGACCCGGCATATCTCGGAATCGGATGCACTAAAAAGAGAGCAGTTTATTGTAGTGCAGGAATTAACAGAGGAATGTAACACTTTGAAGGATGTCATAGAAGCCCTGAGAGATAAAGAGGTGTGTATTATCGATAATGTCACAACACTTCCATTTTCAATAAGAGGGTTTGCAGGGTGCCTACAAGGGAGTTGCACCAGTCATAGCATCATGGAGTTCTATCACTATCAGATAAATTTCCATAGTTTCTCATCAGTCCAGGGGAATCCAGTGATAATGTGGGAAGAATGTCCAACCTTTTTCTTGCGGGCTTCCATAGATGGTGCAGATGGTGATGTTCTTTTTGTGGCACTCTTGGCTATTAGAAATGAGCACATGTGGTGCTTCTGAAACTAGCACTCTTCATAGGAAATAGCTGCCTTATTGAGGGTTCCCTGGGGATTAATAGGGATAAGAGGAGAGGGGGGGTATAAGGAAAGGGGTCTGGGAGGGCTTTGAAAGGGTTTATGGTAGGACTCGGCATCTGGAGGCCCTTGGGGAACAAATCTGCCCTTGTTGGGGGAATACTGATTAGTTCTCCAATATCTTTTTATAGAAAGGTTGTGGATAGCTTATGTGGACATGAATTGGATTCCCATAGAAGTGCTGGTCAGGGATTTAATGGAATCAACATTTTAAAGTGGGCCTCAAATACTTTTTCCTCTAAATTTCAGTGGCTGGTGTAAATTGCAGAGATGTTATAAATTGTTGAAAGCAAGCTGAATTTAAGCTGGGAAGGTTGGTTGCTTTTGTGCTGACCTTCTAAATGATAATGAAGTGTGGTTGTATTTAAAACAACAACAACAACTAGTAGTTGTGCTGGTTGCTTTTGTTATTGTTTTCTTTAAAAAGCAGTTCATCCGTTTATTACAGTGAACTCAATCTTGATCTTTAGATTTATTTATTTTTTTGAATTTTAGGGGATCCCTGGCATAGCACAACCCTCATCTTCTAATGCTAGAGATGGATGCTCCAGTGGTAAGAGAACAATGTTTTTTCTCTGCATGCAGATTCAATTCCCACTATCTCCAAATATGGTTGAGAATGCCTCCTGTCTCTTGCTGCATTTGGCAGTATTTCCCTTTCCTGAAGCCATGTTGATTTGTCCCAATGATTTGCCTGTTTTAGACTCTAGTTCAGACTGGAGCCAAGGAGCATATCTTGTACCAAGCCAAGGATCAGATGCTGTATCAGAAGGAATAGGAGATGAAGGTGAAGAATCAACAGATATTCTTCCAAAGGGAATAAAGGTAAACAATGGGATTTTACACCAGTATAATCTGGAATCAATTGCAACAACTATTACAGAGATTAGAGGGGAGATGTAGAAACAGAAAAACATACATATTGTTTGAGGAGCCAACATTTCCTCTTTGTTATAGTCATTGCTCTGGGCCAATTTGAGCATTATGAGGAGAAAATTACAATCTTTCACTTCCATTTTTATATAAATCACAATTCCCCCTTACTTCCAAATTTGAGGTTGTTGGTTTCTTTAAAAAAAAACTATGGTTTCAAAGCAAGTCATAAACTCAAAAAGTAGGGCAAAATGAGGATCTTTGGGTTATTGAAAAGTGATAGCTTCCAATCTCGTCTTTACAGCCATGAAGGTAGGGAGAGAGTGTTCAAGCCCAAGGCACGTGCAAGTTTGAGCGCTTAGGGGGACAGTGGCTCCCCATTGTCTTTGGACTGCCCCTTTATCTTTGCATGGCTGATTTGATATGATGTGCTCAGAATGGTAAACAACAAACAGCATGATTTTATAACAGCTTTTGGCTTCTTTTTTTAACAGGGATTGCTAAGAGCTATTCATCGGGAAGGTGAACAGATTATCTCTCTCTCAGAATCTCCTTATAAGGAAAGTAACGTACATTCTCTTAAACAAGGCCCAGAATTTTGGCTAGAAGAACGTAAGGCTTTCTTGGGCACTGTTTCATCTTTGAAGGATGTAATTGCAAAAATGCAGATTCACAGGGACACTGAGGTAATTATAACCGCAAAACTGCTTAGTCTTCATGGTTCGTACTAGATGCCTTTTTCTTTACGTAGGTT
This sequence comes from Podarcis cretensis, assembly GCF_951804945.1. Taxonomy (NCBI): domain Eukaryota; kingdom Metazoa; phylum Chordata; class Lepidosauria; order Squamata; family Lacertidae; genus Podarcis; species Podarcis cretensis. Next base: position 27,618,813 of record NC_137181.1, read on the forward strand.
AATGTGAAATATTTGTTGTGCATTCTTTGATAGAAGAGGGCTATGAAGGGCAAAAAATTGACTGCAAGTAAATTTAAGATCCTTGCTAAATCGCATGCAAGTGATTTTTAAGTTTGGCCATTCCAAGCAGAGATAAGAAACTGATCTAATTCTTGCCATATGTAAATCAATCCTATACAGGTCAACTTAGTAGTGACTCTCATTGTGTTCAGTGGGACTTACTCCTAGGAAGGTGTATATAGAATTACAGCCCAAGTCATGCAAGCTCCAGAGAACTTGTACACACTCAGCATGACCTCTGATTTTTCTGCTTTGAACAGTAACCTACCAAAATCACAAGCAGCTTTTCAGATACCTTTGATTCAAAAGTGGCTTTGAAGACTTTGAAGGCAGAAGGGCCAATACCTAAATAACAAAAAGTAAAGACTGGCCAGTCATATACAAAAGCAATCAAACTGAGAATGTGGTCATATTCTTTGTTACATTTTTAGTTGGATTTAATTATTATTTTAATTAAGCAAAGGGCAAAAGGCTCAAGAATGACAAGGTTTAATGCAGAATCCAGCACAATAGTACTCCTAAAATGAACGGGAGGTTGCAATATGGCTCACCTTCCCTGGCCCTCTAAGCAAAACTAAACCCAGCAACAACTATATTGAGAGTTTACTCAGCTTCTCAGTTGTTTACAAAAACTGGACCTAGCACTCACACATATTATTGGAGGCATCAGGCCCCAGTTGTCACACTTAACACACTGAAGTGGAGTTGTCTCCAGATTCCAAATGTTCTTCTACAACATGTACCACAAGCTTTACTCCAGTTACCACCACAGCTAGCCCAGAATCTGTTCCAGCAATTTGGGCCACCTCAAAACATATATACAGCTTCTTTGAGTATTACTGATGACCACATTCTTATTGTGGTGAAATGGAGATTGAAAATCTTGTACCTGGCACAAATGAGTAGCAACAAAATATGTTGAAATTAACTCTCCAGGAAGGCAACAATGAGTTGCATTCAGGCAATTTGCGCTGAATAAATGGTAAGCTATTTCCTCTTAGAAAAACAGCGCTCTTCAGTATCCCTCAAAAAAGCACAGCTATTGCATTCCCAGTAGTATTTAAATATATTTAAATAGTATGCATAAGTTAAAAGTCAGATCAGTGAAAGTTAACAACAAAAAAGTTTGATGTGATGATATGACTACTTAATTGCATTCATGCCTTTGTAGTTTTATGCAGGATCTGAATCTTCTGAAGGTGTCTCAGATTGGCGAGCTGAACTTCTGTATGCTGTTCAACAAGTGTTTCAAAAAGAAAAGGACGTTCTTCTAGCAGCGTTTCAAATGGAGTTGGCTGAAATGGGCATTAGAGATGTAATGGAGATCGTGGATCAGTTGGAAAAGAGACTTCAAGAACAGGTAAGACTTACTCATGTATGGCAAAATTGTGATTCTCTCTTGACAAACTTTTAAATTACTGTATTAAACTACAGAAGCTCTTCACATTGTGGTTTTAAATCCTAGCAATTGTCTTGCCTGTTGCTCCACAGTCTTGCCTGTCAATCCAGTGTCCAAAAGCATATCGGGGAAACAATTTATATACTGCTTCATCTGCCTTCCATGTTGCTAAGGTTGTTCCCAGAGAGTCAACTTTGAACTTTCTCCAAAACTGTAGTTTATAAACTTTTTCCATCTTTGACTGCAAACCTATACCTTTGTACCCCCTAAGCTCCATTGAAACTTACTTCTGAGTAGATATATATATAATTGCACTGCAACAGGAATATTTCCTTCACTTAAAAATGTAAATTGAAAAGCATTCTATAAAGATGTAGTGTCATGCTATTGTGATACCACAATGCTTTTATTTTATAGAAATACAGTTTAAGAAAAGTAGAAGACTTGTTACTGAAGATCACCACACAGAAATGATAAAACTATAAACATTAATAGTTATTACTGCTCCCTTGATGAAATCCTGCATGTTTTGCATTATGTGCTCTTCAGTGGCAAACACAATGAGATGACAATAACTTGCTAAATTGTGATTACTGAAGACACATTTTAGATAATAATCTGGGTTATTGCTCACTCATTTGGTGTTATTGTTCGTTCTTTTGTTTCTAATTGATAACAGCACATATTTCAGAGAACTGCTGTGGACTGCATTCAGAATGCAGATAGAAGAAGTCTATTAATGGAAATCAATTTATTGCGTGCTCAGCTGAACAACAGAAGAACTGATCTAAGGGGAGAACTAGAAATGGAGCCAAAATGTCACGGTAATTTATATGACTCTGTGCTGCTGTGTATGCTTATATATTCATGAAGGTAAAGGGACCCCTGACCGTTAGGTCCAGTCGTGAACGACTCTGGGGTTGCAGCGCTCATCTCGCTTTAGTGGCCAAGGGAGCCGGCGTACAGCTTCTGGGTCATGTGGCCACCATTTATCATCCCGCCAGAGCAGTACCTATTTATCTACTTGCACTTTGACGTGCTTTCGAACTGCTAGGTTGGCAGGAGCAGGGACGAGCAACGGGAGCTCACCCCATCGCGGGGATTTGAACCACTGACCTTCTGATCGGCAAGCCCTAGGCTGAGTGGTTTAACCCACAGCGCCACCCGCGTCCCTTATATATTCATAAACATCTGCTAATAGATGGAGCCGTTGTTCTTATCTGAAAGGTGTTTCTACTTGGGTGTTAGGATGTCAAGTGGGATTTGGTTCCCCCTACAGTTGAATGCAAGCAAAGCCTTCCAAGGAAGTTGACTCACCCTCCCTTGAAACCTCAGTTCTTTTTCTGGCCAAGCTAAGGAGGACCCTAGAGAAAAAAATGGGAGATAGGAAAACCAGACATAGACAAATGGATAAAAAGACAAGTCTCCTTGTTGGACATGCCAGTTTCCCACTCATTGGTGGATGTATGGCATCCAAAGTGCTGTTAATTTTCTCCTCTGAACTGGAAGGCAGCAATGAACTTTGAAAGAGATTTCCACAGTCTCTTTGCCTACTTCAGGAGGCATGGCTAAACCAAAAATCGCCTCTTCTCTTGAACTGGTTATTTTGAAAGGACTGGTATGGATGGCAATGACAAAAGGACTATCTATAATTACACTTCATGGCTGATGGCATGGTTTTACTTGGCACCCTGGTAGTTTCTAGCTAACTCTGCTGATATACGAGACAAGAAAGCAGGTTTTATTTGCTTGTGTATATATTTACTAAGGCAGAATGGGGGTGACTTATTGGGGGAAATTCCACGTTAGATAACTGGGTGGGAACTCCTCAAACCAAGAAGTCTCTTCAGAAGAAGCAGACTATAAAACAACTTCAGGAGTTAAGGCTTTGAGAATTTCTCCTCCGTTTGCTTGTCTGCCTGAAAAGAGTGGGAAGAAGTCTTGCAGTTTTAGCTCCCTCCCTTCTGTATCTTGCTTGTCTGCTGCCATTCCCTCCACTGGCCAGGAGCTGTATTGCTTCTTCCAACGCTATTCAACCAGAGCCGCCACCTGCTGTCATCACTTCTAATGTGGGACAAGTTTGGGCCATGCACACAGTTGCCACCGCTCTGAACTGCACCTGCAAGATAGTAGTTGGAGCTCTGTATTTCAAGTGCCATTGGGTCTACCTCATTAGGCACCTTCTCCCTCATTCTACATCTCGACCTTTGCAACACTTGATAATCTGGATGACAGACTCTGAAGCACACATGCCTTGGAGGTGGGTGGGTGAGGTGGTGCTTTCCCCCAAAGCCTTTCCCATCTTTGAAGGCTGCTTGCCTAAATGAAGAGGCGCAAGGAAAAGCAGAGAATAGACAACAGACTGAGGGGAGGGTGGCTTACTTAATCAGGCAAAATAAAGCTGACATTTGTTTGTGACTAAGAGCAATTCTGAGGCAAGCACAGAGACAGTCACACTAACTAAAGATGGTATCTGAAGAAGTGTGCATGCACACGAAAGCTCATACCAAGAACTAACTTAGTTGGTCTTTAAGGTGCTACTGGAAGGAATTTTTTTATTTTGTTTTGACTATGGCAGACCAACACGGCTACCTATCTGTAACAGTCACAATACAGTACTGTTTGCCGAAAAGCTTGAGGAAGGAGAAGATGGAAGATGAGAGAGGTATGTCAAGGGTCTGTTCTGAGTGAAGGCATGAAAGGAACTGGCTTCAAGGGAGGGCGAGTCCACAACTTCCTGTGAAGTTACATTATTTCCTGCCTTTGAGCAATAAGGGGAGCCAAATCCCTCTTGGCAACATCCCAAAACCATGGAAGAACTGTCTCTTCCTTTTCCTTCAGGCTAGTGCTGTCTTTCTTGACATATATGTGTTTGTACCTGTTTCTTTGCTACCATTTGCTGAAATCCAACGTGTTTTATAAATGATATATTGGACTTCTACAGCCATTTGCTCAAGGTGTTTTTTTCGATCATAAAGGATGAGTGTGTACAGTCAGTTACTTATTGTTTGACTGCATATTCTCTAGAATTGTTGGAGTACAACATGGAGGTGCAAATGGAGCTCAGTAATATAAAGGACAAAGCAGCTGAGGTTCAGGAGCAGCTGAATTCTGAGAGGGTGATGGTTGCAGAACTGAAGAATGAACTTGGACAGACTAAACTGGAACTGGAAACAACACTGAAATCCCAGCATAAGCACTTAAGAGATCTGGAAGCCATCAGGTGAGGTTCTCATTGGTGGGGTCCTATAGTAAATCTGAAGTTTAATGTCGATATAAATTATATATCCATAATTTTTCATACAAAGTCAGTTTGACTTCTCTGGTTTTTAATTATAGAAAAAAAACAATGGCCTCAAACTGTAATAGCTATAATAGCTAATGTATGGGGTTGGTTATTTTAAGCTGTTTAATTACTTAATTCAGGGCTTATTCACACTGAGCTTTCTACTCTTTCCAGGCACAGTCTGTGCTTTAAAGCTCCATGTTTTAGCATCCTTTTCTTATTTTCTTTTCTTTTTTTCTTTTTGCTCCAGAGCTTTGCCTGCGAAAACCTACTCTTTAAAAGTCAATCAGAGAAAATAGCAATCCATGGATACCCGAATTAACGCTTGCTCTGATTGACCACTAAAGATCGGGTTTACATGGGGAAACATCTGGGGCAAAAAACAAACAAAAAAAAATCTTGAAAGAGGGGCAAAAGGTAAGGGTGGATAATCCCTTAGATTGACTTGCCTCATTTTGCTGACGCTTAAGAAAAAATATTCTACAAGGAACAACATGTTAACTCCACAGACATGGAGGGTTGGGATGATGTCGAATTAGTGGGCAAGGAAGGATTCAGTACTTCCTAAACAAATGTCCAACACCCCCCCCCCCAATTACTATTAGGAGGCAAATATGAAGTTGAGAACCTAATGTTTCCCTTTTAACATGTAGTTTCACACTCAAGTGTCCACACACATGTGAATAATTTATCCTGTCCTAGTTACTTTCTTGAAAAAGGTTTATAAAGGCAACCTTGTCTTGACTTTTGTCAGAAATGAACTTAAGGGGAAAGCAGCTGAATTAGATTTGCTCAAAGACACCATGGTAAGTGAACAGAAGAAATCAAGAGAGCTTCAATGGGCGTTGGAGAAAGAAAGGGCTAAAATAGAACGCAGTGAAGAAAGAGGAAAAGAAGAGCTTGAGGTAACAGTTCTTGACTCTTAAAACATTCTGAGCATGTGGAATGTAGTTATACAGAGCTATAGATTTTATCTAACTAAATAATGATGCAGCAAGCAAGGTGTGGAAGTAGAAGCAGTGCGCTGACTGACAGTGTGTGACAGTGTGTGTTTCAGTACCTGAAGCCATATGTTCGTCCTTTTAGGGACATGAGAAGCAGTCTTACGCAAAGTCGGACTTTTTATTTGTCCATTTAATTCAGTATTGTCCACTCTAACTAGCAGTAGCTGTTTAGAGTGTCAGGCAGAGGTCTTTTACATTACTATATCTGAGCCATTTAACTGGTGATGCCTGGAAGTAAGCCTGTGACCTTGTGCATACAAGGAATGTGTTCCAGCATGCTAGTCTCTCCCATGATGGACCGTATACTTCTAATAAGTATGTGAACTATTCCTCCTCCTCTTCCTTTGTACCAAGTTTAAATCTACTCGGCTGCCAAATGATGCCTGAGGTTTTTTGATATGCCAGTAGGTGGGAGTCTGAATCCCTTCAAGTTGTCAGAAATAAATTTACATTTCAGCACATTCTCAGTAGGCACCCAAAAGACAGCAGAGGACTTTCTTCTTTTAACAAGACTTTTAAGCTGAGATATTTGCAGGTCTGCATCTGTAATATGTACCTTAATCCTTTTTATTGGAGTCAAGGGAAAAAATATATTTAATGAAGAGACTCCAGCATTAGGTTAAGCCCTGAATTTGAATCACATCTAGTAAGATCTTCAGCCCCAATAGTGTCAACATTCATGTTGTATTTTCATTCAGACAGTTGTGCATCATTTTCTTTTTTCCTTTTGGAAGGATTTGAAATATTCCCTTGAAAATGAGAAACAAAAAGTTGCAGAACTGAGTAATCTTTTGGAGCTGGAGAGAGAGCTGTCAACTGATTTGCAAAAGAAGATCCAGTCCCAAGAAACGTTGAATGCAGCCCAGTTGTCCCAGGAGCGCAGCTGTAACTCTGAGCTTCAGGTACTCCTGGAATCTGAGAGATTCAGGGTTCTTGAGATAAACAGTGCACTAGAAAGGGAGAAAGAGTTGTGTGCCCAGCTTCAGGCAGCTGACCAGAAAAGTCAGGATGGAACTCTTACACCAGCTGAAGAATTACTCCAGGATCTGCAAAAACAACTGGACGAAAAGCATGACTGTATAGTTGCCTTGGTTAGCGAAACTGAGAAATATAAATTGGAAGTTGTGCAATTGAAACAACAGGCGGAAAAGGAGAGGCAGGTGCAAAGAAAAGCTCTACAGACTGAGCAAGATGCTAACATCCTGGCACAGAAAAAAGTACACGAATTGGAATCCAAGGTAGAAGATCTTCAGTGGCAGCTTGGGGAGAAGAGACAACAGGTTCATCAGCTGCAATGTGAGGAAAAGAAATTGCAAGAAACAATCCAAGAATTGCAGCAAAGAGAACAGAAAGAAGAGCCCGGAGTAAAAGTGGAAAAAGCAGTATGTCAGAATCTAAATGAGGTATGGTAGCTTTTAGAACATAAAGTTCAAAATTGCAAGTGATTTTAATTGCCCGATAAAATTTGTAATTTCTAGATCATTGAGTCTTAACTGCATGAATCAAAATTGCTTTTAATTGGGGGGAATGAAGGACAATTGAAAGCAAAATTTTAGGTATTTCATTAAGCTCTCCTAGCATTTGTCAAAAATTGCTATTGTGAATGCTAATAAATTTCATTAAGATAATTCATGCTCTGCCCTTCCATTGTGCTCAGGGCAGCTTACAAGAAGTTTAAATCTACTAAAAAGGGGGAAAGAAAAGACCAATAAAAACCAGCAACAGTTACAGATAAAAATAGCTCAAAAATAAGTAGGATCATTTTTAAAAACAGCACCTAAAAGTTTGTGAGGTGCTTAACTTCATCTAAGCCAGTTATACAGTGGTCAAGGATATTTCATATATTGTTATGTAGCTAATGTCCTTGTACATGTTGTATACCTATTTGAAAATTATTTTCTAAATAGCCTTGCGTCATGAAGTATGCAGCTTGAAGCTACTAATAGTTGGGTTGTGTTTTTTTAATGCAGCCTTTATTTAAATGAAATCACCATTTATTCTTTGTAATTATGCAACTTGGTATCTTTTAATGTTACATGTCTAAAATAGTCCTATCAGTCCTTTCATTTAATTCAATAATAGGATTTTGTACTAGATATGGAAATTCAATCTCCCCCCCCCCTCCTCCTTTGCATGTACAGAATACTAGGGATACATCTAATGAGCGAACCAGAAAGTGGGTTTTCCAGCAGAAAATTGGAGGAGTTGAAACAAAAGAATTGTCCTATTCTGCCCTAGTTGGCATGGGAGATGCTACCAAGGAATCTCAAGATCTGCAGATGATTGGACAGAAGCTTATAATTGTGTCTTCCACATTGAAACATCTGGCTAACAAAGCTGCCCAAAGGTTAGAGTGATTTCTTGCTACTGACAATAACTGGATGTTCAGAAACCAATGACTCAGTTTACCCTTTTATTGTTAAGGTGGTCGGCTCTTTTATATTAGCAGCATGCCACATTTGGGGGGATGTGGACTTTAATTGACTGTGTTCACCTTGGGACAAAGATCCTCCCCTTGCTTCAGAAGGAGATAACATGCTTTTCTGATTGGCATCAGAAAAGCACTATCCTTTTGGGGTTAGGTCATTCTGAATGTAAATTTTGGCTACCTACCAATGCCAAAATGTATGAATCACCTGCTTAAATACGAGGAGGTAAAATATTTTGTTGACTGAGGTGGAGCAGCCCATCCCAAGATGCACAGAGTCGTACGTTTTATTCACAGGAGTCCCACTGAAATAAATAAACATGACTAAGTTGGGTCCATTAGTTTCAATAAATCTCCTTTGAGTACAACTTAGCTGAATACAGTCATACTTTGATTCACAAACACCTTGCGAGTCAAATGTTTTGGCTCCCAAACGCCACAAACCTGGAAGTGAGTGTTCCGGTTTGCGAACATTCTTTGGAACCCTAATGTCCGACGTGGCTCCCGCAACTTCCAGTTGAGTGCAGGAAGCTCCTGCAACCAATCAGAAGCCGTGCCTTGGTTTTTGAACATTTTTGGAGGCCAAATGGACTTGTGCCACTAAATTCCAGGAGTAATAACTTAAAAAGTAACAGTTTTCTTCCCATTACAGATAGGTATCTGTAACCCTTTCATGATGTCCCAAATAAACTGCCTGAGCTGAAGCGGTTTGTGCAGAAGCAGACCATTATGGGTCCTTATAGCCCAGGGTGGTTTACCATGGCAGGCAATGACTCTCTGGATTTCATGCAGAAATCATATCCTGTGTTGCTGCCCCATATGCTTTAGCTGGAGATGATGGGGATCAAAACCAGGAATGGGACACAGGTGGCGCTGTGGTCTAAACCATTGAGCCTCTTGGGCTTGCTGATTGGCAGGTTGGTGGTTCGAATCCCCACAGTGGAGTGAGCTCCTGTTGCTCTGTCCCAGTTCCTGCCAACCTCGCAGTTCGAAAGCACGCTAGTGCAAGTAGATAAATAGGTACTGCTGTGGCAGGAAGGTAAACAGTGTTTCCATGCACTCTGGTTTCTGTCCCGATGTTCCGTTGTGCCAGAAATGGTTTAGTCATGCTGGCCACATGACCCAGAAAGCTGTCGGCGGACAAACACCGGCTCCCTTGGCCTGAAAGCAAGATGAGTGCCGCAACCTCATTGTCGCCATTGACTGGACTTAACTGTCCAGGGGTCCTTTATCCTTTTAATATAAGGATAAAGGACCTAAGCCAGCCCACCGGTTAGTTTAATTCGGTCCCTGTGGCAATCTCCTGGGGTAAAACCCTAAAAAAAGCTCAATAACTTTGGTTGGCCCTCACACTTGTTCACTTCATCAAATCTGGCCCTCTTTGAAAAAAGTTTGGACACCCCTGGTATAAGTTAAAGAACAGCTTTCCAGGAGAAAATGACATAAATTCTTGAATAAAAGTTTAAATCTTCAGGACAGTGATGTAGACCATGAAGATGCCATAGCGTTTAGCCACAGTTTAGATTTTCAATTACTTTGTATTACCGTATTTTTCGTCCCATAGGACGCTCCGTCCCATAGGACGCACCTAGTTTTTTGGGGGGGAAATAAAGGAAATTTCCCCCCCTTTATTTCCCCCCCAAAACCAGGTCGGGGAAACCGAACCAGGTCGAGGAACAGCGGGATGGCGGTGCTGCGCCTCCTTGCTGTCTCCCGAGCTTGTGGGGCTGGCCGATGTCTGTCCGGCGTGCAGGGCGCTCTGCTTCAGGGCGCCCCTCGCGCCGGGCAGCAGGCTGCTATCCACAGCGTAGGGAGCCCTGTGGGACCTCCCGCAGGGCTGCCTAGGCTGCGGATGTGTTCCCGAAGCGATGGGCGCTCTGCTTTCAGGGCGCCCGGCGCTCCAGGAAGCAGCCTGCTATCCGCAGCCTAGACAGCCCTGCAGGAACTAGCGCAGGGCTGCCTAGGCTGCGGATGTGTTCCTGAAGCCTGGAGAGCGAGAGGGGTTGGTGCGCACCGACCCCTCTCACTCTCCAAGCTTCAGCGAAAGCCTGCATTCGCCCCATAGGACGCACCCAGATTTCCCCTTCATTTTTGGAGGGGGGAAAGTGCGTCCTATAGGGCGAAAAATACGGTAATTTTATGTTAAAGAATTCTGAAAGCTAGACTTCATAAATGAAAGCTAGGTACCAGTTCTTGCATTATGCTACATTTATACATATATGCATACTGTTACTCTACCTAAATTAACAGTTGTTTTTATTTATTCCAGATTACCATTTGAAAAAGCAGATGATGAAGGCTTTGTTGGAATACAAAATAACATTGAAGAAGTTATCTTGCAGTTACAAATGCTGTCTGGCTTGCCCAACCTGGAAGCAGAGGTGAGAGAAATTAGCACTTATTCAAGACGTTTCTGATACAAAATGTCATAAGTATGTATGCCTGATAAATTAACATGTGTGTATTCAAAACATGCTACATTTTCTGTGAATTCTGTACACATCGTTCTGTGGACATAGGTCCTGTTGAATTCTGATGGAACTCATTTTACCCTAGTATGGGACTCTATCCATTTAAAATTATTATTAATTTATTTAAAATATTTCTTCCTGCCTTTCTTACTAAATACGGGGAACTCAAGGTGGCTCCCAAGAGATCAAAATTTAGCAAAATAATAAAATAGGTATATTTATCTGTTTTATTTTGTTACATTGTTTCATGAAAGTTTTTCCAAAGTTGATTTAAAGAACAATTGTGGGTACTCTTCCTGATCTTGTAGTATTTAAAAAAAATTCTTGGGAGCCAAGCTGATCTACTTGAAAACTACTTGTTTTTCTATCTAGATAAGTTCAGACTTGCCATCCTCTGCTTCATTGACTGAAAGATTACTAAAACAGAATGCTGAATTGACTGGGTTTGTCAGCAGACTGAGCGAGGAGAAGAACAATTTGAGAAATGCAGTCATGAAACTGGAGGAGGAGCTTAGACGATACCAGCAGAGAGGGCCGTGCGGAGACTCGGTATGTTTCTACCTAATTTGAATATAAATAGTCCTTCAGTTCACCTTAAGTACTCGTCCAGATGGACTGAGTCATACATCTCTTAAGCTGAGTGCATTGCTGTTAACTTGCACATTTTTAAACGCGTGTTTTCCCAAATTTGGGTCTCCAGCTGTTTTTGGACTACAGTTCCCATCATTCCTGACCTGATAGCTAGGGATGATGGGAGTTGTAGTCCAGCTTTGTTCCCTCAATGGCTGGGACTGAATAACTTCACCATCCCTGCCCTTACCTTCTCCCACTTCTCCTGTGTCTCCTATATTCTGCTGTCTGGCAGCTGGCCATACTCCTATCTTTCTCAGACCGTATCATTAAGAGTCCCCTATAGGATTTGAAGCCCTTCTGCCTTGTCTCGGGCAACAAAGTCCATGGAAATGAACCAGATCAACATTTACAATGGCTGCTTTCTTTCCCCCACCCGCCTCTTGCTTGGCTGTGTTTCAATGGGCACCAAATGACAGCGACCAGCTGAGAAGCCCTCTTGCATTCTCTCTGCACTCATTAGCTGGCTGGCAAACAATGATTAGGATCCTAGCAGTTTTAGGAAGCTTGCCCTATACTGAGTCAGACAGTTGGTCTGTATAGCTCATGAGTTTTGTCTATACCTACTGGCAATACCGTCAGGATTTCAGGCAGGGTTCTTTCCCTGCCCTACCTGGAGATGCTGGGGGATTGAGCGTCGAGACTTTTTTGCATACAAAGCAAGATGCTGTACCACCGAGCTACTGTCTTTTGCTGGAGGGGAGATTTAAACTTTTACTCCCCTCCTAGAGCTGAGGAAGGTTCCTCCCTTGAAATTGGTGTTTGCCTTGATGGTACCAGTGGACTTAATTCTGCATTTCTTCTGAAATTTCACAAGACTTTCAGGCTGTCGCTGAACAATGGAGGAAGTGTCGATACTCTCCTTGCTTCTGAAAGAGAGCTCTGGAACAAAGAGAAATTGATTCTGCAACAGTCCCTGAAGCAGGCCGAAGCAGAGCTGGCCAAACTGAGGGCAGAATTAAGGAATGAGGCTTTTCTGAGAGAACTGGGGTCAGATTCAGAAAATGCTGCTTTAAAGGTAAGAGGCCTTTCATCGCCTGTTGTTTGGACATTTTGTTCTATTGTTAAGAATATTACTTGATTTTTTCTTCTTGCATTAATCTGAGGCAAAATGCTTATTATTGCATTTATATCCCACCTTTTCTCTAAGAAGCTCAAGGTGGCCTTCATCATTCTCCCACTCCCCATTTTATCCTTGTAACAACTCTGTGCAGTAGCTTAGGCTGACAGACTGTGACTGGCCCAAACTCAATTCAAGGCTGAGTGGAGATTTGAGCCCTGGCCTGTCACATCCTAGTCTGCTTAACACCTTTCCTTTCCTTTCTTTTGTTTTTCTTCCGATTTTTCCTTCGGATAAATGAAAGGAAAAGGCCAACATTCTGCACTTGGTTGAAGTTCAGAGGAAGAAGATCCTGCGTGCAAGTGGAGCCTTTTTCCTTTGCCAGTTAAGGTTGAAGTTGCAGCTCCTCAAACTGCAATACTAACTTAAGGAGCTGCATGGGTAGTGGACAGGGCTGGGGAAGCTGTGGCCCTCCAGAGATTGCTGCACCACAACTCCTATCATCTCTGACCATTGGCCATGCTGGCTGGGGCTGGTGAGAGTTGTAGTCCAACAAAATTCCCCATTCCTAGGATAGGTGGAAAGAATGACCTCCATTCGGACATCAGACATGACAAAGAGTGTTATTTCTTAATACATTATTTTATTTCCTTTCCTTTCTAGAGAATTTATGGCAGATACTTGAGAGCAGAGAGCTTTCGGAAGGCTCTCATATACCAGAAGAAATATTTGCTGCTCTTATTGGGCGGGTTTCAGGAGTGTGAAGACGCCACCTTATCCCTCCTTGCCAGAATGGGTGGGCAGCCTTCCTACACAGACCTAGAGGTGATCACCCGCCGTTCAAAGAGTTTCACTCGGTTCCGCTCAGCAGTTAGAGTATTAATCGCAATTTCAAGGTATGATACAGGACATTTGTTTTGTTTAAAGTGAACCAAATACATGGCCTGCATGTGTAAAGAAATAAAATGATGTAAGTAGGCGTCCACTCCATTTAAATCTGAGCCCCTGTGTCACTGCAAAGTTACATATCATGGACGGAAAACAAATCAAGAGATTCTATGGCATGTGTTCTACTCGCAGTACCTAAGAAAACATGATTCATTTTTCTCTCCTGAATGTCACTAATTGTACAACTTATTATTTAGTTTATCTGTGTTTATATTCACAAAAAACAAGCCTACATTATTTTAAAAATGTATTACAAAAGCAGTGTTGGGGTGCAGTGCTGTGGTCCCTGGAAGTTCATCCCGGGGGACCTATGATCTTTCTCTGAAAGCAGAGAAGGAATTCCATTCCTGGAGGCCTCTTCATTGTGGCTGCAGGAACCTTTGTGGCTGTCTCTTCTCCAAAGCTGATCAGGGAGACAGGCCAAGAGGTGGCTTTGAATCCTCAGCTCTCCTGATAAGTGAAAGCACAGCCCCCCTCCCTTTGACCCTGGGTGGCATGAGATTGACAGCGCTCCAGATTTGGCACTTCTTTCCCACTGCCATTGGTTTGCTCTGCCCAGCAAGTTGCATTAGCTGATTTAGAGATTGGCTATGTAAGACTGTTTCATGTATCTATGGAGAATTCTAATCCTGTTGTTTGCATCAGAAATGTTTAGACAAGTCTTTCTTTGTTCATTTTCAAATTGCAGAATGAAGTTTCTAGTTCGTCGATGGCACCGAGTAACTGGTTATAGTTTAACAGGCATCAACAGAGATGGTTTTAGCCAGAACACAGGTAAATAATTTTTGACAGATTCCCTTTTAAGGTCTGGTAGTCCTAGAGACCAGTGTCTCATTTTTTAAGGTTAGCAATGAGATAAACTTTTGCCAGTGGTTTGGTTTTTGAGGGACATTTTCCCCCATTCAGAGAAGAGTGTGTGTATGTCTGTCATGCATATATAAGGATAGCTTTCTTGAAATTGTTTGTTGGTGGTTCTCAGGTGATCTTAAAGTGATCACACCAGTGTTACCATGGCCATATTTTGGAGAGAGAGGAAATAAATAGATGCAAAGTAGCACATTTTTAAAATTCTGTGCTGTAGAATACAAACCCGAGCCAAGTCACACATTCACACAGTGGATGGGGAAGCTGATGAGGTATCAGAGCCCTCGATACTCCGACAGTCATCTCCACAAAGTGCCGCATACTTCGATTCCATTGTAGTCAGAGCTTAGTGCTTAAGCAAACTTAAACAAGTGCTTATACCATTTGCTTTCGTCTACTATTCTGTGACCATCAGAGGTTTGCCTTCTGCACTACTAGATATTTAACTGGCCTATGCTTTTCTTCTAAATTGCAAAACCAGACATTGTGGCTTTAAATAGGCAATAAAATGCAATCATGTAGCATGATACGAAGAATTATTGGAGACTTGTGATACTATCCTGACACTCAAATTTCTGTATTTTTGTGAAAAGAGTCCATAGTGTTGATTTGAGAAGAGAGTTTTGAACACTGTATTTAAATGCTCAGAACCAGTAACCAAAGCCCAGAAATCATTACTTTGACCTCTTTGGAAAGGCTCAGTTTCTGGGTTGTAAATTAAACAAAACTTTGCGGGTTTAAGGTGATACTTCTAAGTCCTCATAGCTACAGCATAGGCTTGAATGGTGACAGCATGATTTGTAAACAAGGCCACCCGTTTCAATGATTTTCACCCATAAGCTACAAGAAACAAGTTCATTAAATGCTGCTGGTGTACAGAAATGGGAGTCTTTAATTTGCTGCTTCTCTTTAGCAGAAAGTTAATTTGTTTGTTTACATAGGTAATGACCTGCGACCTGATTCCTTCCCTGGTGGTCTGGAGCTCTTTGGAGAACACAGGCATTCATCTTACAGATCTAGATCAGAGCTGGAATCACTTAGATCTCCTCTAAGCTATCAGCATAGGTAAATATCAGTGTTTGTTCTTTACTTGCAAATTAGCATGTAGCTTCTATTTTCAGAGGTACTGGGGACAAAACAAGCTAAGAGAGGCTGTAATCTTTATGCCATGTTTTGTGAACTTTGCTGGAAACGGAATGCTGGATCCTAACTTGACCAAGGAAGCCATTCCTTAGGCTGCCATGCATATATAAGGATATAAGGATGAATACTGGCTTACAAGGAGAGAAAATGCCAAAAATGCATGTCCCTTTCTCAAACACTAGAACTGGGTGGGGGGTTTCAACCAACAAAATGTATTGGTAGTAGAATCGGAGCAATTGAACATATGCTCCCTTGCACCACATAATCAATGAATGGATTTACCTACCACATACTGTGGCAAGGGCCAGTGACTTCCATAGCTTTTAAAAGGGATCAGACAAATTCATAAGTGGAATCTACACACCCCATAAAAGTCTGTGCACATTTTCAGTACCAGATGCGGGAAGGCAGCGTTGACTTTTGCATCCTGCTTATGGACTTCCCGGTGGTTTGTAATTGGCTACAGTTGGAAACAGGATGACTGGCTAGTTGGACCTTTGATCTGATCAACCTAATACTGTGTGTCAGAATTTAGATTGGAAGCTCCTTGGGGAGAGAGCTGCCCTCTTGTACTCTTGTTATTTTACATAGCATCGTCAGAGTACCTGGTGCTTCACAGCCAGCAGGGAAGTTATTACGGCTTTTACAGAAGGATCAGCATAAATGCCTGAGGATTGTATATTGACATACCTGTTGCACTTATTTGGCGTAGTTTCTGTAACATGTCTTCTGTACCATATCTTCGTATGATTCAGTAATCATGAACAGAGTTTTGCTTATTTTGCAGTATTTGTCGCATTCTACAACCTGAAGGCACTTTACAGCAACTGACATCTTTTGTGGCTTCTCTCTCCATTCTAAGGTACCAGGGCATCCACACCGATTTAAGCCCAGTCTCCCTCGCATGTTCTCAGCTGCAGAATTATGATCCTGACAGGGCTTTGACAGATTATATCAACCGCCTGGAGACTCTACAGAGGCGGCTTGGCAGTGTACAGTCAGGTAAACGATGTTCTTTTGAAATTATTGTGCTCCAGGTTGTATTTCTGTAAACAACTGCTGTTCACATCGATCATTGTGTTAATTTCAGGAAGTCTGTAGATGTCAAAGCCGCATCACACCCACTAATGTGTTTCATTTTGGTCCACAGCACCTGCTTCATACACTCAACTGCATTCTGGTATCAGAAGATAATCCTTGTGACCTTTTTCACCGCTGGTAGTGATATCAGATGAAATGCCTTTTGCAACTCTGCTGCT
Source organism: Podarcis cretensis (assembly GCF_951804945.1). Taxonomy (NCBI): domain Eukaryota; kingdom Metazoa; phylum Chordata; class Lepidosauria; order Squamata; family Lacertidae; genus Podarcis; species Podarcis cretensis. The sequence continues at coordinate 27,635,365 of NC_137181.1, forward strand.
GCTGCTGCTGCTGCTGCTGCTGCTGCTGCTGCGCTTTTCGTATGTGTATATTGTGGGACCAACATGAACACAGCTCAATGATTGTATGCAGTTCACCTTGCTGGCATCTTCACCAAGACTGGAACTTATGTATATAGGCACTTTTTGTGGACATTTGAAACCGATCATTAAATTTAATGTATATTTGTGGAATGCTAATTTAAACAATTAAATTATTTAAAGTGTATTTATCAGGCGGTTTGAGAGGTTGAAATGTTTATGTCTTGAGAATGCCGAGTGTGTAGCTCCCAGGTGTGCACAACAGTTTCTGATGAGGCTATAAGTGAAGGACTTTTCATGATTTTATCCTATTTGCTACTGGCACTGCAGAGAAACAATATCACCCGTAGAGACCTATTTTTGTAAAGGTAGAAGTTTTGAATTTTATGGGTATTTTGTCAAAGTACTGAAATAAAGATGATTTCATCCTTTTAAATGTGTGACTTGTGTTCAAAATTTATTTTGAAACTTTAGGTCTGCTGAAAAAAAAGCCAGTCTTCTGGCTAGCTACAATAAGACTGTTTTTAAGGCGCTACAACATTTTTATTGTTACAGGCGGTTCCCCACATGCATACATGAAAATGTGCAAAATGGAGAGCACCCTGGAGAGTCGTCCTTGCTCAGGAGACCTGCCCCAGTGGTCTCCTCGTGAGTCGGAGGGGAAGCGTCTTCCCTACGCATCAGCTGCCCGCCCAGCTTGTGTCTGCACGATCATGCACAAATATAATATGGGGAGTTGCTTGTGCATTTGTGAGAAATGGGGGAGGGGGAGAATGTCTGATTCTCAGGTGTAAACAAGTCACCTGGTTGTTCCTCTGTTCTACTCCCAGTCCATACTGAGGGCACTACACCCAGGAGAGCCTTCTGCTTTCTTCCAAAACTGCTTGCACACCAACATTTTACACCGTGTAAGGAAAAATGTTTTGTGCTAGTAACATATGATAAAGATCTAAAGTATTAATCTAAAGTATTAATCTCAACCCGATTGCCTAACTGTAAATTACATTAAAGTTGTCATTTTGGCATTGCCCAATTTAAAAACAAAGGGTTGTATCCAGTGTTTTGCAAGTGAAACTCTGCCACAGGCAGAAAGTCACCTCTGGTAAACAGTAACATCTATGATCTACAGCTCTCATGATTAGTCATCTTTGGCTTAATCAGCATTCCACTAGACCAGGTTTTTTCACAAGTTTAAATGAAACTACTGGAGTCAATGAAGCAGGATCCTATTTTTTTATCCCAACATTTTAAAGAAACCAAAATACATTCTCATTAATCCATTTACATTTAAAAAAACTGTGGTTTGTATTTCTAAACCTACCAAAGATTAATAGTTTTCTTTTAAAAGGCACATATATTAGAACACATTCACATTACAGAATCAGAAGTACAGGGTAAGAAATGATAGAAACATAAAAAGCAAATATCCCCACCCCCCACTTAGTACTCCCAATAGCACAAACTTTCCACACTTCTTCACAATACTATAGGCTAGGAACAGCCACTTCTTTTATTTTAACTGTCTTCACATAACTTGTACAGAAATGTCCCTGCAGTTCAGCTGCAAGAAGCTATGTTGTGCTGTTTGATCTCCTTTTGTATCTAATGATAGGGTTAGTGGGTGTATGGATCATAGTTGTATAATTTATGGTAGGGAAATAACCGTCCACCAAATCAAATTCATACAAACGCAGAAGCGTTGACCAAATTGTCTTAATTTGAATATAAGCAAAGTTCTCTCCAATACAACGATGACGACCTAAAAGAAAATTAAAAGTGTCTTTATTTTACGTTTGCAAACATTCTTGTACCACCAAGAAATTAGATCTGTATAAGGGAGCAATCCTAAACTCCTGGGGCGGGGGGGGGGGGGGAGGGCCACAGGATGCCTCAAAACTGGATGCCTGCAAACAAAACCCACCCATGCTGGTGTAACAAAGTCTGCTTCATGGGAACAAAAACAGGTTGCTGTGGGATAGGCCTTTAACCTGTTGGATCCTCAGTTACTGTTTATTAGCCAAGTGCCTGCATTTTCAAGAGATTAGCTAGAGACACTGATACTCCACTTCTCAAAACATGAGGACTGACAGAGGTGTCCAGTCCATGCCACAAATTATTTTTTTTAAATTAAAGTCTTTTGCTTGTTTGTTTTTAAATGACTGAAGGTGGCAATGATTGTATCCCTTATTTGTAGAACATCTACTACAACCAACTTACCAGCACCAAACGGCACATACGCAAACTTCTCTTTAGCTGCGGGGTTATCTTGGAGATAACGCTCTGGTTTGAAATCTACATTTTCTGTCCAACAATCCTTAAGTCTCTGATTGACAGTGGGAGATACACAAACTTGATGACCAGGTGGAATTGTATACCCAGCAACTGTCTAAAAGCAAGAAAACACTTTTATCAAGTATACATTCAAATCCAACCCATCAAAAGTTTGGATAGTTGATTTACTAATACTATTCATGTACCACTCATATCATCAACAGAAATGTATTATCACTATCCCAGCTAAGGCATTTCTCTATGTTTGCTCAAGTTGTGGGACATCCTCCTATAACCAATATGCTTAAGTCTAATTAATGCATGAAGGGGTTAAGACCATAGCTTAAGCTGTCCAGCTTGGCTTAGCTAGGTCACTCCCCCCTCACCTTGGGAGGAAGGGATCAAGCCTTTGTTCTTTCCATTCCAGCATGTGAACTCTACCAATAAGGAAGTCTAAGCTAGATGCTCCAAGCTCAGACCACATGGCTTAAGCCAGCCGCCTTGGTGTGTCTATACCAAATAATTTAGAAACACTACTTTAGAACCTAAGTTTTACTACCCCCTATTCTGACTACTGTATGGAAAAGCATATGAAGAGTTTATTAGTAAACCATTTTTTATTTACCAAACGTCTAGTCTTTTTCTGTGTTAAGGGAAGTGGGGAACTTTGGAAGCAACTTAGAATGGAATATTTTAAAGATCCAACAGCACTTTGCTGCATGTTTTGTGATCTTAAATCTCTGCTGGGGTTCTCTCACCAAAGAGTACTTGTCCCGAACCTGAATCTTGGCATCCAGAGAATTCTCTTTTTATATACCTAGTATTTTTTATTACTTAGCCAAAAACAAAAGCCAACACAAGTATGTTGGGGCCTAAATGTAGAGCCGATATTTTATACCAGGGTAGTTGACAAAGATGCTGAAATGTCCTTAAGATATTGCTTAGCACATCAGTAATCGGCCAAATGCTGGAAATAATTTAAGGCAAGCAGCAGTCATGAACTCCTGAAAGAGCAGCAGAGGGGCTATAGGATAGCACAGGGTTTCTTCTCTGCAGTCAGAAAGGGAGGTCCAGCACTAGAGTCCTTGTGGAAGTTAAAAGCTCCACCAGCGCCACTCCTCTGCTGTTAGTGCTCCAAGGACGGTATCCAATGGAAAGGGGGCATGTTGTGGAAACCCTTAGTTCCTCTTTTCCTTAGGTCTTCAAACCAGCCACAACCCTACTCCCACCCTCAAGCTGATGTAGTTTGGGAGGGAGATTATTCCCACCCCAACCTTCCACCCTGGCCAGTGTAAACACAGCAGGGCTTTGGAAGTAAGCATTAACTCATTTGCCATAAACTCCCTTCTTCAACCCCACCTCCAAGGACTACTTTGCCCATGTATTAAGTTTTAGGTACAACAGCCTCATACATAACTGTGTCTGCCCGGTTACTTTAACTGATCGCATCATTTAGAAGGGGAGAAATCAAGAGGTTAGAACTATTCCACCTTTTGTACTGTTATTTGTCAATAAAAGTAATGTTTGCAACTTCATATTGCTTTTGGAGCGTACTCTTCTGGTCAGTAGTGGCACCTTGACATCACTGCTCCCTAGTTAGAAGGGGTGAGGTCAGAGTCACAGTTCACCAGCAGGAGTATCGCTGGCTCCTCTTCTCTGCTGCCCAGAGAAGCAGCAATGCCAGGAAGGTGGCTCTGCCCACCACACATTCCACTTACCACCTCATCAAGTATTATTTCTGCTTTAACATATCGCTGAAACAAACAAAGATTCTTACTTGGGGAGTTTTAGCCATCCTCATCATAGTCATTATAGGAGGTCGAAGTCTTAATGTTTCTTTCAAGCAAAGTTCCAAGAAAGTCATATCTTTGAGCTACGAAAGAGTAAAAACAAACCTTGTCGGTTTTGTGCATATCTATACAGATAATGTCCTGTAGTGAAAGAACCATAATTTAGCATGAAGCTAAACAGCAGATCGTTATCTTCCAGCAGAACTAAAGCAATTTAAAACATGTTTTCCTCTATGTAATTGGAGAAAAAGAAACTACGTGTTTGTGTGTAATTTTACATTAGCATCCATAATACTGCTCAATCTTAACTCTGGTCCAAACTAACTCTCATTACACCTAGAATCATAGAATTGTTGGAAGGGACCTCAAAGGTCATCCCATCCAATCCCCTGCAATACAGGAATCTTCTTGCCCAAAGTGGAACTTGAACCCATGACCCTAAGATTAAGAGTCACAAGCTTTTACTGACTGAGCTAGGGCAAGGGGGGTAGGAACCTCTCTAGCGGGCCAGATAATTATCTCCACTCATCCTTATTCTGACCGATGGCAAGTGAGCTCTTCTGCTTGCTACTTTACACAAGGCTTTCAAGGGGATTCCTGAAGTTCTGAGAAGCAGCCGATTGTCAGATGTTCAGAAACTCCATTCAAAGCACTGTGGAAAATAGCACTTTTGTAAAAGGCTTTGCAGACCTTGCCAATCAGTCTTGCCTTCAAGCTCCCTTTCAGCCACGACTCACCTTTACCTGCCCCACACCTGGCATCATATATTACACGCAGGGCAGGTGGACATGGCTTCGCCAAATAGGAAGGCCCACCAATTTGCCCCCCCCCCCATTTAGGGGATTTAACTTCACTCATAATTAAAAACCAAGAACTAAAAAGCCCTCTGAAAACCTGTTCTCTCAACTAATTCCACCTAAACATTTAAGGAACTTGCATGCATTCACACAGAAATGCTTAAAAGGAATTACAGAACCTACAAACCTGGTCATAGCTTAATGAAGGCAGGTCTTCCCCACACACTGCTTTTTGCTCCCCATAACATCGCTCCTGGATTGATTTATCTCTAGCCAAAAAGAAGCCAAGCCAAGTGCTTGTAGTCGAAGATGTGTGCTGCCCTGCCAACAGCAGCCCAATAAGCATCCCAGCAATTTCATCATCTGATAGGTAACGGCCATCTCTAGATTTTAAAAACAGACAACACAGGTCATATGCGCGACTTGAACAAGGAAGTAAAAAAAAAAACGATTTCATGGACACAATCCTCTGGGTGGCTGCTGTTTTCCATTTCTGCTAAAACAAATTCAAATTAATTCAAGCAAAATACCGTATTTTTCGCCCTATAGGATGCACCTAGCTTTTTTGGGGGAAAATAAAGGGGGGGAAATTATTCCCCCCCCCCAGCCGCGGATATCTGCCTGAAGCGCGGGGTGCTCTGCTTCAGCGCGCCCAGCGCCCCGGGCAAGCAGGCTGCTGTCCGCAGCCTAGGGAGCCTTGCGGCAACTCCCGCAGGCTCCCCATAATAATAATAATCATAATAATTTATTATTTATACCCCGCCCATCTGGCTGGGCCTCCCCAGCCACTCTGGGCGGCTTCCATAGAAACCAAAAATACACTAAAATATCACACGTTAAAAACTTCCCTGAACAGGGCTGCCTTAAGATGTCTTCTGAATGTCAGGTAGTTGTTTATCGCTTTGACATCTGCTGGAAGGGCATTCCACAGGGCGGGTGCCACTACCGAGAAGGCCCTCTGCCTGGTTCCCTGTAGCTTTGCTTCTCGCAATGAGGGAACCGCCAGAAGGCCCTCGGCGCTGGACCTCAGCGTCTGGGCAGAACGATGGGGGTGGAGACGCTCCTTCAGGTATATTGCTGATAGCTTCCTGAAGCCTGGAGAGCAAGAGGGGTCGGTGCGCACCGACCCCTTTCGCTCTCCAAACTTCAGCGAAAGCCTGCATTCGCCCCATAGGACGCACACAGATTTCCCCTTCATTTTTGGAGGGGAAAAAGTGCGTCCTATAGGGCGAAAAATACGGTACATAGAATCATTTCAGGATTGCTAGGACAATTTATTAGAAATATTCATACTGTGCCCTTCCACTGCATTTGCAGTGAGGGGCAGGGTTGGCACTGCAAAAAAGCCTGCTCTGCTTCTAATAAGTCAGGCTACTAGTTGCTCTGCTGCTGTTTTATCTTCCTGAATAAAAAGTTGTTGGAAACTCAGAGCTGAAAAGACCTCCCTGGAACTAATAGCAACATTTTTGCTACATCACATACTTGTAGGTAACATCCAGCAGTGTTTGAAGCATATCGTCCTCTCTTGCCAAAGACTTCCGTCGTTTCTGAATTATTTCGTAAAAAATGGACTTTATCTTATTGTGGGCTCTATCTCTGCGCCTGAAATTAAAACAATCCATGTAAGTAACAGCATGTTTAGAAGGGGAAAAAATTAATCTACAGGGTTTGAATTCTACACATCAGTTTCTAATTTCAACACACATGCATGTTACCTGCATTGCTCCTTAAAAGGCTGTATCAATTTACACAAACTTAAAAGACTAGATTGACCCTACAATTCTATACAAGAGTGTACTTACTGAGAGGCTAATGCATGGGTAGGCAAACTAAGGCCCAGGGGCCGGATCCGGCCCAATCGCCTTCTAAATCCGGCCTGTGGACGGTCCGGGAATCAGCGTCTTTTTACATGAGTAGAATGTGTGCTTTTATTTAAAATGCATCTCTGGGTTATTAGTGGGGCATAGGAATTTGTTCATTTTTTCCCCCAAAATATAGTCTGGCCCCCCACAAGGTCTGAGGGACAGTGGGCCGGCCCCCTGCTGAAAAAGTTTGCTGACCCCTGGGCTAATGTGATACTCCTACCTGAAAGGTGGGACTTTCTTTCAATACACGTGGTACCTCGGGTTACGTACGTAATTCGTTCCGGAGGTCCGTTCTTAACCTGAAACTGTTCTTAACCTGAAGCACCACTTTAGCTAATGGGGCCCCCTGCTGCCGCTGCGCTGCCAGAGCACGATTTCTGTTCTTGTCCTGAAGCAAAGTTCTTAACCTGAAGCACTATTTCTGGGTTAGCGGAGTCTGTAACCTGAAGCGTATGCAACCTGAAGCGTATGTAACCCGAGGTACCACTGTATCTGACAAACACTGGCATGCTGAGAAACAATCCACATTCTAATCTGTACTTCATAGTCTAGCACCAACAGTAATGGAGGCTTTGTTTTGGTTTAAAAGGAGATTGCTCCCTTCTCATGCTGGTATTTCCCCTTTTGAAAACCAGGGCAATACTGGCATAGAAAACAGTGGAATCTGGCGGTCCTCCATGGGCTGGCAAGGGGCTGCACTGAAGCAGCTCCCACACCACATAAAGCGCAAAGAGGTCCTTAAGCAGGACTGACTCATAGGTAGAATGTTGTGGCTATGGATTCGAAAATAAATGCTGCGAAACCAAATTAATATTTAAGCTAAATACTAAATGTTCTGTTTTAGCAGCACTCAGTAAATAAACAAAACATCAAGAAGTATAATAGCGTAAACTGGAATTGAACTGAAACATTAGTGAAGTTAAGTATCTCAGGTTACAGCACAACATAATTCATGTGAATCCCTGCTCCACCCTGAAGTACAACATCACTAAGACCAATTTAATTGACAGGGTTGTTGTAATGGTGTAACAAAGGAGATAGAACTGCATAGAAATCCCATAACTCCTTATGGAGGGCAGGATGAACTGCATGGAATGCATATTTAATTAACTAAAGTCTCTGCTCATCAAGTTTCTCAGTACCTGAAGCTGGGCAAAGGCAGCCAGCCTGGCAAAAGCCAAGCTGCATGAGAAAATCCCCCATCCAAATCGGCATAGAGCTGTGCTACCTTCTCGTCAAGAATGCTTCTTATCTCCTTCCCATGTAAACAGTGACTTGCTGTCAAAATTATTAGTTCTGAAAGTGCTGTAAACAAGTCTGTGCATAGAGGGAAAGAGTACATTAAAGGGAATTCAGTAAATCAGAGGAAGAATTCACATTTACCATCAAAATGAACCTCAAAAATAAATGAACACAGTCCATTTTCACCATGTGTGGCAAAAGCTCCTGTTTCTAGATGCTGCAAATGGTTTTTACATGGAAAATAAATTGAATAAAAGTAAAGGCAGCCCTAAAAGTACCTTGTAACCCTGTTACCTTGTGAGTATCTGACCTTTGTCTGTGGGAGCAGTTGTGGGACAGAATTTATTGTGGATTTCTTTTTTTAAAATATACGGTAAGGAATGGGCCAGACAAAATGTGCTGAAACCAGATTTAGAGTTATCCATCCCACAGGGTTATAAAATCCCATCTAACTTGAGAGCCTACAACCTAGAAACTTCAGACCCATGAGCTACCGGTAAATCCATTCCTGACCACATGCTTTAATGAAATGTGCCATCAGGTTGTTTGAGCAGAACTGGTTGCATGTGTATTTTCAGTCCTACATAGGGATGAAATAGCTCAAACTGGATGAAAACATCACACAATGCTCACATTAACCCTAGAATAGGTTCTGAAAGTACTCCCTTTTCTTTCTTCTTTGTGTTTTATTTAGATCGGTTTTTGGCCTTGATAAAAAGATATTTGATATTAATCTCTGTATTCTTTTTCAAATTTCAATAAAATATTTTTTAAAAAAATATATATGAAAGTATACCCTTCAAACAATCATCTCAGGTCATTATAACAAGGAGGAAAAAGCAAAAACAGTTATCCATCACGATGGAGCCAATGAGTAGCCATTCACTACAATTTTTACTCAAGCAGCGTGCATAGGGAAAAGCAGGAGGCAAACCTTCCAAACTCCTTTTCAATACCAGCGCCAAAGCCTTATGCAAAAATAGGTCTGGAACTGAGCACATAGTGTTATTTTTCCTGCCATTTTTATTTCATTATTTGTTGCCCATAAGATAGCAACTGGGTATTTTATTTGCCCTGAAGTTGTTGATAATGGATTCTATACACCTAAGAAGTTACAAATAATTGATTGCAACTGGATACACCAACGCTTGTTCCAGAATGACCCGGTTCAAATAGAAGCACAACATTTCAAACTATATACTTACTTTTTTCTCCACTTTCCCCCCAAGTTTTAAAATATTCCATAGTTTCTTTTTCAATTATTGGTATATGGCTTTTAAACTGGCTTATGTTCAGCCCGGTTTTAAGCATCTTCTTCTGTTCCAGAAATACCTTTAAAAAGCAAAGAATGCTGTATTTACAAAATATTCAACTTGTATGTTTTAGGCATGAACTAGCAAAAAGGTAAGGACTTGTTTGCCACTAATTTTAGTAGGAGAAAGTAAGGCACACATGCTCCACTTTCTTCCCACATCAGAATCAGTTTCACTTTGGCATTTTGTGCCAATAATACATTATAGAACTAATTGCAAAGATGGCAACTTTTCAGGACATAATAAGACAGACTGTGAAGCATTTACGTATGCACAAAAAACCCGTTTTGATCCAAACCTTTTTTTATATAAAATGCCTTCAGGCTAATAACTTCTTTCTGAAGTGAACCGTAAGTTAAACCAGGCATAGGCAAACTTGGCCCACCGGATATTTTTGGGACTACAATTCCCATCATCCCTGACCACTGGTCCTGTTAGCTAGGGATGATGGGAGTTGTAGTCCCAAAAACATCTGGAGGGTCAAGTTTGCTATGCTTGAGTTAAACTATAAAGTAATACAATGCACCCTGATAGAGTGTATCAGCAGTTCTGGAGTGGGTATTCAGCTATAAAATTGTACTATCTACTATTTCATCTTCTGTCATTAGTTTGGCTAATTGTATTAGACTGAATATGGCAGCAATACTTATGAGTAATTGAAGCTAACTCTGTTGTTTTGTTACTGCAACAACTTGCTGTGTTCTATATGTATCATGAAAGTACAGTCATACCTCATGTTACGTGCACTTCATGTTACGTTCTTTCAGGTTACATCCCGTGGCAACCCGGAAGTACAGGAAAGGGTTACTTCCGGGTTTCGCTGCTTGTGCATGCGCAGACGCGCAAAATGATGTCACATGCATGCGCAGAAGCAGCAAATCGCAACCTGCGTGTGCGCAAACACACCGCTGCGGGTTGCATTATTTTCATGTTGCAAACGGGCCTCTGGAACGGATCCTGTTCGCAACCAGAGGTACCACTGTAAATAAACTGAAATGGAAATAACACATACTGGGTTGGGTACATCATAAGCTACTCCCTTGCCAAAGACAGGTGTGGTTAGCCGTGAATACACATCTTCTGCATTCAAGTCTTCATTTTTACTGTTGAACAGAAGAGCAGCAGCATCACTACCCAGGAGATATGTAAACGTCTTCCCCACCATTGTGAAGCTAAATACAGGACCGTACTGTGGAAACAAACCAAGAAGGTAGGAAATGAAGGGGCAGGGAACAGAAGCGTACAAGAATGTGACTTTATTATCATACAGCAAAGATAGTGAGAATTTTCACTGAAATCCATAAAATGTATAGTAACTGCTTTAAAAAACATAAATGGTTGTATACAAGAAGCAAAAACGAAAACAAAAATGCATCTACCTGGGCATCTACTGTGTCTAGGCTGCAACCTTAGGCACAATATATGGTAGCTGTTTCACAAGGTAATTGGGAGGATAAAATCAGAGTAGGATTACACAATGCTTTGAGCTTATTGGAAGGCAGAATATATATATGTATGTATATAAATACTTCCAAGTAAACATACTTAGACTTGAATTGCACATAATGTTTAAACCTGTTCAAGTAGACAGATGGGCAATGGCCAGACAAAGTAGACAATGACCAGGGATTCACCAGGCCCACCCAATTATAATTCTACCCTACTCTTCTTCCCATAGAAAAAGTTATACTAACCACACGTAGATTATTTGCATCTGTTCATTTCATTTAATATCCAAGGTTATTCATAGAGTAAACCCAATGAAACCAGTACTTAAATTCCTTATATCAATACCCCAAGCATGACTTAGTTGGATATTACCCTATGGTAGCTTTGCTGTTAAAGCCTCAGCGCCTAGGGCTTGCCGGTTCGAATCCCTGCGGCGGGGTGCGCTCCCGCTGCTCGGTCCCAGCGCCTGCCAACCTAGCAGTTCGAAAGCACCTCCGGGTGCAAGTAGATAAATAGGGACCGCTTACCAGCGGGAAGGTAAACGGCGTTTCCGTGTGCGGCTCTGGCTCTGGCCAGAGCAGCTTCGTCACGCTGGCCACGTGACCCGGAAGTGTCTCCGGACAGCGCTGGCCCCTGGCCTCTTAAGTGAGATGGGCGCACAACCCCAGAGTCTGGCCCGTACGGGCAGGGGTACCTTTACCTTTACCTTTAGCTTTGCTGTTGAAAAGCGTGTTGCTGTTAACCACATCCCTGTTCACTCACTTACTACTAATGTGAATATTGATTTGACTTACTGTTATTTTAGTTAAGATTTTGGGCAGACCATTATTATCACTCTGCACCAAATATTAGTCTCAATAGGCTAATATACTCAAATGCATAACCAACCATGAGAAGAACTCAGATCTCGAACATCCACAGAAACCCCACACAAGATGAGGTGAAGAAGCCACTTGGAGGAGGATTTAGGAGCTGATACAGAGAAAGCACTCAAACTGCATTCTAAAATCTTCTAAAACAGCTTTTCTTTTTTTTTTAAAGTAGCATCAAGGTTCTCATATTTGCATGGGATGCACTGCTAGCCTATGAGACTTAAGTCTTGGAATTTCATCCAGCTAAATATTTAAGCTCAAGGATTCTGAATAGTTGTGTTACTTTGGAGCCCTAACAATTATACCGTAAAATGATTATAGACTCACTTTTTCATAGGCGTTTTCCAAGAATTCGATAGGATTCTTCCCAAATGTAATTGCATGTCCCAAAAAGGGGACGTTCGACGAAATGTAAGGTGGGTAATTCTGAAGAAGAAGAAGAAGAAAGCCTTTTGTTATATAGTTTAGCAAAAAGCAGCTCTTACTAAACTGTTTTCAGCACCGCGATCTAACCAACTGAGCTAACCGGCAAGGCTGGCTTTAAACAAAAGGATGACAGATACTCAATGCTCCGCTTTGGATGGGAATCAGGAAACAGCACCGCCCCTCTGAATCTTTTCACCTACACGCATTTCTAGAAATTAAAGAAATGCCGAGCATCCGGGCTCTTTACTCTGATTTCTTTACTCCAGAGTTCTTCTCTGGAAACAAAACAAAGGCGTTTGAGGAAGGGGGATTTCTGCACACGCACGGAGTGCCCTTGTTCCTTCTTTGGCCGCCCATTCCAAGGGGGCGGCTGCCTGTGCTTGGATGCACCTGCTGCAAGGACCCGCCGTCTCCCCTCCCGCTGCCCAGGTTTGCTGCGACCCCAAACTATCCGCACGGATCCAGGTTCTGCCCACCCAATGCCGCCCCCGCCGCGACCCACCTGGCCGGCGCTGGGCTGCTTCTTCTGCCGGGAGCCGAGCTGCAGCAAATATCCCAAGCCCAGGGCGAAAGCGGAGGCGGCCAGCAAGAGGGAGAGCGGGTTGCCAGCAGCCGCCTTCTCCAGCAGAGAGTAGCCCGCTTCCAGCAAGCTCGGCGCCGCCATCATCCTCCCGGCTCTGAGGCACGCAGGACCAGGACCGACGGGGACTCGGACGCCGAGAGAAGCCGGGCGGAGGGGCGTGGCCTATCCTCCGCCGGCGGGAGCTGAGCCGATCTCTGCCCATCTGACGAACGCGGCGCGGAGGCCAATCAGCAAGCGCGCCGCCACAGGGTGACCGTGTCGGCGGCGCAGTGGTTGGAGGAGGCGGACGCTGAGGCACCCTGAGGTAGGGTGAGGCGGGCGTCTTCCCAAACTATCTCCCATAATAATCACAACCCTATGATAAGAGGTCGGGGTGCTGCACCTGTGGAGAAAAGGAGACGGAGCCATGCTTAGTAGCCAAAAGGGCACACGCGGAGGAGCCCGGGGGGCTTATTTCATCTGCAGTCCTGATAAACCTTTCGTCTCCATGCTGTGAGAAGCTTCTATTGATTCTTTCTTTATATATCCAGTCTCTGTTAAGCAGACAGAAGCAGACCAGGCTGTGGTTTTTCTTCTTCTCCAGACCACCGTGTTGCTGTTCTGTTATCATGCACAGTGTCACAGCATACAGGAAAATAAAAAGCTTTTAGCATCAAGGTCTATAGAGCTCCTAGACGCAAGAGTCAAACTCTGTGCAGTAAAGAACCAGGTCAATTCCTCTGACATGACTTAGGATGTTTGGGAGAAAATAATGGGAACAGTTCAGAGGCACAGTGGCAAATATGTTCTTCTGATACAGCCTGTGGTGCCAAGAAATAACCTTACCCAGTAATTTTAAAAGATTTTCATGTACTTATAAAGCTTGCGTTTCACAAACATTACTTTGACAAACTTGAAATGTAGCCTTATGAGGCTTTGCCCTCAGGTGGGAAAAATATTGCACCCGGGAAAGGGAAGTGGGAGTCAACAGACACTCAAGGAATAGTTTTGGAGAAAAAGCTTTATTTCTACCATCCATGAACTGGTAGAAGGAGCAAGTGTGATAATTCACAAACAAGCACGGGTTCACAGTCATTTGCACAGAGCATATATTCCCCTTCCAGTTCCCTCCCCTTTCTCCTCCTTTTCCAGGAGTCCTGCCCATGATGTGTTTCCTGAGCATGAACAGAAAGCTCCTGTCTTGGGAAAGGGGGGGGTGAGAAGCCAAGGGGGGTGGTCGAGCCTTGCGTCCAGCGTGTCCAAAGATGTTGCAACTAGAGTGAGATAAAAGTCAGTTCTCAGACCTGAGTATTCTTGGCATTGACAGTCTATTCATTAGCCTTTTTGAAGCTCTCTTGTACTGATAAAAGAATAACATTTTGCCTTGCAACAGCAGAGCAAATGAGCAGATGCTTATCTGCTGAGAAAATGATTTTGAAAAGCTTTGAGAAACTTTGAGCCTGCTTTAGGGCCTAGGTGTGGTCACTTGTCCTCACCTTCCTTCAGCACAACGCTGTTATGCTTTCGGTACTGATCAGTTTATGTTTATTTATTAACTTTCACCCAGAGCAACCTAGACTTCCTGTAACTCCTACATCTTTTTAGCCTGGTTATTTAACGTAACATGCTGCTATTATTTTCTGCTGTATACATGTCATGAATGGATTTTGCTTTGTACTTGGTGATCGATACCCATTATTTGTTGTTTGTGTTGTTTCGTGTGTGTGTGTAAGTAATAAAAAACATAAGAGGAAAATTAATTTAAAAAGCCTGGTTGGAATCAGAGTTAACTGAAAGCAGCAATAGCAATTCATTGAACACAGTAAATTACTGACTCCTGACAAGGTAGTTTTATTCAGCTTATCTTATGTGCCCAAGCAACAGAACTGAAAATACCAATATTATTTGCTCTTTAGAACTTTACCAGTCTTGAACAGAGTTTTAAAGATTTCACTTTGTTGGTCAGGTAATACAGGCCAGCCATAGTTAGTATTCTGATCAACTGGTCTGTCATGGCTGCTGGAGACAGGTTTTGATTTGCAGTTTTCCAGTGGTTCAATGCCTGAGTAACTTTTTCTTCCAACAAAAGAGTCCTAATAGAAAAAATATACAGAGAAGATGCTTGAACTCCTTCACACAGCGATCCTAACTTTGGGTCACGTGGCCCTGGGGATGATGGTGACATCCACAACCCTGCTGGCTCCTGCAGGTCAGGGTGGCAGTCAAGAGTTTTCAGAGGGTGTGGTGTGCCAGCTCAAGATGGCTGCAGCAGAGGGGACCAAACTGGACCCCTCGCTTGTCAGTGGGCCAGATTAGGATCCAGAAAATCCTTGTGTGGCCGTGCTCTGACCTCACCCAAAAAACCCCAGAGGGGGGCAGCAGCATGCTTAACTCCCAAGCAGTCTGCACCATTAGTGGGTACAGTCTTCCACCCAAACCGAACACCTTCCAGGAGCATGAATTGGGGGTTAGGATTGCTCCCTTAAACGGGGAGGTGTATCAATTAAGCTACAAAACATAAAACATAAACCAGATGGATGAAATTAGCAGAACCTGTTCCAAGGGAAAAAAATAAATTTTACGTATCACTAACCTGTCAGTTTCTATTGTTTTGATTACAATACTGTTAAGCTGGAGTTTTTGACAAAAAAATTCAAAATGTTCAAACGCAATATTGCTAGCAATGGTCTTCAGAACTTTCTCCAAGATTTTTTCTAAAATAAGCAGATCATAAACTTTACAGAACAGCAGTTTCATATGATTTATGCACAAATCCAAGGAACTTTACTCTTTTAACAACTGGTGGCAGTGTTAATTATATACTTTGATGGGCAGGGAGGATAGAGCCAAAATGCTGGGGGTTTTTAACATACCTGGAAATGTGTAGAGATAGCTAGCAGTTTGTAAAGGTGGGAAACCTGTAACATTCTAGAGGTTGCTTGATTCCAACTATTAGTCCTGCACTCCCACCATCATGCTCAAGGTTAATGGGAGTTGTACTCCAAAACAGATGGAGGGCCATAGACACCTACCCCTGGTTTATTAACTGTAACAGACAAAACTTTAGGTGGATGCGTAGGGAGATTGGATGAGGCCATCTTTTTTGTTAATGCTTGACATTTAACTTCCCTGCATGCACCCACCGCATGCTTCTGCTGCTCTGCAATATGAGGGAGGGAAGAAAAGATAAGAGACCTCATGGTATGGAGAAGCAAGGAAAGGGCAGGCAACAGTGACCTGGATAGGCAATGGACAAGATGAGCTGATGGACCACCTTGGGAAGGGACTTACTGAGAGCTGCAGAGTGAAGCTGGCTGTTTTGTGCATTTCTGAGAATAGAATGGAAGGTGATCTGGACCCTGTTAGAATAGACATGCCACAGAACAAGGATGGGCAATGAAGTCTAAAAATTCCAGGATCTCAGGAGGCTTGGACAGACCTGTCTTTCTATATTTTGCTCAGGGTGTCAGAATACCTTAAGGTGGGCCATGCTGGTTGAGGCTGGTGGGAGCTGCAGTTCAGCAACATCTGGAGGGCCACAGGTTCCCCATCCCTGATCTAAGATCCCTAGTGATGCTGTGAGAAACTTATTTTAAACTTACCATCTCTTTCATCAGCGCTTTCTAAGTAGCGTGTTATGGGGAGCAGTTGCTTGGCTTTACAGACTTCCAGCGGAGGTCTAATCAGAGTATTTTCATCAAAATTTATATCCTTCAGTTCCAGAAGAAGGTGCAGATCGCTAGGCAAATGTAGCATTTTATTTTCTGGCAAAATAAATGGATAATGTTTGCATTATGTTAATCTGGAGCATTTCTGGACACAAACAGGCAACTGTCCCACTTTATAGATAGTACCATTAACAACTTATGTAAAAGGGTTGTCTCTTCAGGAAGCAGCTAGAGGACAACATGTACACAATCTTCAAGCACAGCTACCACAAAAAAATAACATGTTTTCAAGGTGCATGTTTTCTCTTCAAGAAAGTCATAATTTTATAACTTTCCTTCTCATTTTTGTTCTCATCTGCTCTGGCCTGGAAGACCAAAACAGGAGAAGAATGCTAGAGTCCTTCAGTTGTACTCCTTCAACTCCTGCATGTAGGTTGATGCATAGAGAATGGAATAACACATGCAGCTGGATGCCATGTGTTCCAGTTTCAGAAGCCATTTGTGTACTCACTATACCTGATCTGGGAGTGGAAACTTATTTTTGCGCAGGTACTGCTGACATTGGAACTGGGACTATAGCATTTTATGCCTGAATTTTCTTATGACATTAAACATTTAAATCCTTACCTTTGAGATTCAGGCATTGTAAGTTAAGGAGTGTTGAAAAATTCAGTGGAAGCTTTTTTAAGCAGTTGTTATTTGCTATTAAAGTAACCAAACTTTTTATTTCCCCTAAGCCTTCTGGAATTTCTTGTAACTCATTATGAGATACATCAAGCACTTTTAGGCTGGTCAGCTTTGATAGTTCTTCTGAAAGTGATTTTAACTGGGGATAAAAAGTACAAAAGAGTTAAGCAAGACACATTTATACAGAGAGGCTGTTTATGTTATTGGGGAAGGGCCATAGCTCAGTGGCAGAACACATCTTTGCATGCAGAAAGGTCCCAAGGTCACTCCTAGCACTTATTCTTAATTTTATTAAATTTCTATACCACCCTTCATCCAAGGATCAGAGAGCAGTTTACAATATAAAAACACAAGAATATGCAATGTAGCATTTCCGGGTAGGGCTGGGAGGGGCTGCTGCCTAAAATCCTGGAGAGATGCTGTCTATTAGTGTGGATGTTACTGAGCTGGATGGAACAAGAGTCTGAGTTGTTATAATGCAGCTTCCTATGTTCCTATAACTCAAGCCCACAGTGGGCACTGCATGTCTAGTGTGTCAGGTAGATCAGTGCTGGGAAAGTTCATTTTTAAAAAGAAACTAGTACTAGTTCAAGTTCAACATGTCCAAAGAGGAAGTAATTCCAGTTCTCATTTGTCCCTTTACAAAATCAATTAGTTCAGTTCGCGTTCAATTCACAGTTTGATTCAAGTTCATCAAAATGATCACCATTTAAAAAAACCCAGCATTCAGAATGTTACGATCTGCTCTGCTGAAGTATAAAATATACTTGAGAAGACTAAGAAAATACCACAATGTAGACACAGGGGAATGTGAATTTCCCCAACAATTATGGTCTTTAATCTTAAAGCCCTGCAAAGTCTAAAGAGGAAAATACACATGTAATATAATGAACCTGAAGATGAGCTGGAACTTGTTGAAAGTAAGCAATTACAGGAACTATTTTCAGGGGTAGTTCAGTGATTTTAAACTAATTCAGTGAACTTGGTGAAACTGAACTTGCTCATTCTAACCCCTGAGGTAGATATGCAAACTAAGTTCTGGTCAAAGGATGGAACTGTATAATAGCCACCCAGACTAGCAACATAAACTAAAGGTTTCAGGAATATAGTTTGAATAATAAGGGAAGTAGCCCTGGTGCTAATCCCTGCTACAGATTTAATTTCCTTGGCCCCCAGTTTCCTTAGCTCCCCAGGACTTTGTTGCTCTGCCTTGGTCCAACATGGAACCATGTCCCCCCAAAAAACGTTTTCCTGAATTACTTTTGCATAGGGTAACAACAGGCGATAGCTTTTATGAGAGCTGAAAATGACTTGAAAGAGGCATTGCTTCTCATGGATTCGTTCTGTCGCTTTAGCTTTGTTGCCTCCAGTCAAGGATTTTTTTTTTTTTTTACAAGTATGTAAGCAATACAAACACATCTGAACCCTGGGTTTACTCAAAGACAAATGTAGGTTGAGTGTGCACAGCTTGAATGCAGGCTGTGATGAGTCTGAAAAACACATGATGAGTGTAAACTTTGTTACAAAGGACTGGTATACAGTACAAAGTTATGTATAACACAAACTTACATTTTAAATGCCATCTTACCTTCAATCCACTTTTTTGGCACAATATTAATTTCTGCAGTGATGAAAGCTGACATATTTCATTTGGAAATGATGCAAACTGGTTGTTTGACAGATTTAAGTCTTTTAGTTCTTGCAGTTGACTGATATCTGAAGGAATGACCTGTATCTTATTTTCTGAAAGATCAAGTATCTTAAGCCAATTTAGCACACACAACTCCCTGGGAAACAAAACGAATCTGTTATGGTGTAACAGCAGAACACGAAGAGACCTCATTTTTTGAACATTTATTGGAACACTACTTATTTGATTGTTACTTAGGTCTAAGTAGCTTAATTTGGTAAGAGTGCACAAGTATATGTAAAATGAGGGCAGTTTGTTCTTACTAAAATTTAAATGCTGCAGGTTTTTAATTAATGAAATTTCAGTTGTTATTTCTGAAATATAATTTTGGCTGATATTTAAGTGTTTAAGAGCAGTTAGTGCACACAGTCCAACTGGAAACAAGGACAGCTTGTTGCAACTCAAATCAATTCTAGTAAGTTCTGTACAGCCTTTTATTTCAACAGGGATGTACATTAAAGCATTTCCTGATATCTCTAAAACTGAAAGGTCTTTAAAGTATGCTATTTGTTCGTCTAAGAAGATCAGTTTATTTCTGCTTATGTAGAGTTCTCTCAGACATTTTAATTTGTACAGATTGGGAGGAAAGATTTCCAGCTGATTATCACTTAGGTTCAGGTATTCCAGTTTAGTACACCTGCAAATATTTTCTGTAATATTTTGGAAGAAATTTTTTGCAAGACTGAGTTCCCGAAGCTTTTGTAAATTCTCCACTTTATCAGATAGACTTTCCAACTGGTTATCATCCAGTCTCAGTTTTTCTATATTTATCAGTTGAAAGAGCTGTACAGGCAAAAATATAAGCTTGTTGTTATTTAGCGAAAGTTCTTTCAAATTTTTGAGTTCTTTAATTTCTTTTGGTAAACTCTGGATCTGATTATCTGACATACTGAGTTTATATAGATTTGGAAGGTAACAGAGAGCCTTTGGGAATATAGACATTTTATTGGAATTTAAGTACAGCATATGCAAACTTTTCATGGTAGTCATGGTGTCTGGCAGAGTTACTTTATTTCCACTAAGATCCAAAATTTCTAATTTTTCAAGTTTTTCCAAAGCAGCAGGAAACGTTTCAATGTTGTTATATCTTAATAAAAGGCACTTAAGTCTTGAAAGTTTCGAAATTCCATCAGGGAGGTATGATATTTGGTTATGACTGAGGTTTAAAGTTCTAAGACTTTGAAGTAGGGAAATTTCAGTAGGTAAAGATGTTAAGTGATTTCTTTCTATGGATAATATTTCCAGGTTTGTAAACAATCTTATGTCTCTTGGTATGGTTTTGATTTCATTATTGTTTAAATGCAAATACTTTAACATTTGAATGTCAAAAAGCCCTGAAGGAATTTCAAGCAGCCCTTTAGCATTTAGCTGAACGGTGCCGTCATCAATCATTTCAGACAGCCTCTCTGCTAATCCCATTTCAGGTATTGTAGCATTCTCAAAAGATTGTAATAAACTTTTCCTAGCTCGCCCTTCAAAAAAAGATGAAGGGATTTCACTTAATCCTTCAGCATACAGATAAGCAAGAAGTTCAGCATTAATTGTGTCAGGCGTCAAAATTCCCTCTAGCTTTTTAAGCATTTGCAGTTTCTCTGTGGAACGTGAAATAACCTTTTCAGAAACCTCTAAAGAGCTTTCCATGATTTGTTCCATGAGACTCTCCTTGGATACACATGGCTTTTCGTCAGCGGAAATGCTTGTGAACGAAATTATACCTGATTGTAATGCATCTGGTTTCAAATCTGCTTCTGGGGATGGTTTTTTAAGTGTAGTGTCATCAGGACTAGATTCACTCTGATTTCCATCAACTGGACTTGGTAAATCTTCAGTTGCATCAAGATTTTCTAATAATTCCATTATGGCATTTTCAGAAATCACTGGAGAGATTTCAAATACTCCCTCTGGACTTATATTGACCGACTGCTCCACATTTTCTCCCTCTGGACTTAAATTGGCCGACTGCTCCACATTTTCTCCCTCTGGACTTATATTGGGGGGCTGCTCCCCCTCATTTTCTCCCTCCGAACTTATATTGGGGGGCTGCTCCCCCTCATTTTCTCCCTCTGGACTTATATTGGGGGACTGCTCCCCCTCATTTTCTCCCTCTGGACTTATATTGGGGGGCTGCTCTCCCTCATTTTCTCCCTCTTGATTTGTGTTGGGGGGCTGCTCCTCTTCATTTGCTCCCTCTGGATTTATATTGGGGGGCTGCTCTTCTTCCCCCCCAGACATGATTGAAGATTTATTCTGGAAAGTATGTGCTCATTCCAGCCTTCTATAGAAAAAGGAAACAGAAACAACAAACAACAGCATGAAAAATGTGCAGTGAATTTAAATATTAAACAATTGAGGTCAAGCAGGATTGATGAAATTGTCATATAAAGCGGCAATGTTTGCGAAACAAATGAGTTAGAAAAAATTCCCTTCCTATCTCACCTCTCAGAATTGCCAACTGCCGCTGCGTTTCAAGTGGATGTTCCGTCCCAGCATAATCCTGATTGGCCCATTTCTCTCCTCACACTGAAAAGCAATTCAGCAAATTCAGTTATGCTTAAGTGTGGCAGATATTTACAATACAGTTTTGCCACTTGTGGGCATAATTGAGAGGATTACCAATTTTGCAAGATCTAAGGAGAAGGGCCACTCGGATGTTGTTGGACTTCAACTCCCATAAGCTGCAGCCAATATGGCCAGTTGTCAGGAATGATGGAAGCTGTAGTCAGCCCAGCAATCTCTGGAGGGCTACAGGCTCCCTACCGCTGCTCCATATATTTCTTCTGCTTTGCTAGCCCACTAAAATTACCTTGGTAGGTGTTGTAATTATCCAAGTATTCTGAATGACTAGCTCAGCCTTATACAGCCTCCATATGTTTTGGGCTACAGTCTCATCAGCCGCTACCAGCTTGGCCAATGCTCAGGGACGATGGGAGCTGTTGTCCAAAACATCTGGAGGTTAAGAGAACTGGAACTAAATGCTTATTTGTGAGACAGAAATGTGGATCACATTGTCTCCAGGATGCTTTAGCATTTTTGGCTTCTTTAGTTTTACAACCTTGTGAGCTAGGCCAGTCTTGTGCTTAATCACAATTAGCTCCACTATGATCTAACCTTGGTTAAGATTTCAAAGTTTCCCTGAAATCATGCTTTTAATACGTGAAGTTCTGCTTCTGAGATAATCAGCAAGGTCTGTTGTTCAGTGCCATAACTGGGATTAGCTCAGTGCAGGTGCAGTGCTTAATTGTGGCTGCTGTGGTTTCATTTCTTATGCAGCCACTCTTAAAGGTAAAGGTAAAGGACCCCTGACAGTTAAGTCCAGTCGCAAACAACTCTGGGGTTGTGGCGCTCATCTCTCTTTACTGGCCGAGGGAGCCAACGTTTGTCCGCAGACAGTTTTCCTGAGTCATGTGGCCAGCATGACTAAGCCACTTCTGGCGAAACCAGAGCAGTGCATGGAAACGCCGTTTACCTTCCCACCGGAGCGGTACCTATCTATCTACTTGCACTTTGACATACTTTTGAACTGCTAGGTTGGCAGGAGCTGGGACCGAACAACGGGAGCTCACCCCGTCACGGGGATTCGAACCGCTGACCTTCTGATCGGCAAGCCCTAGGCACAGTGGTTTAGACCACAGCGCCACCCGCAGCCACTCTTACATTATACAATAGTTAACCAAAGTGAGTAAGAAAATGTCTGAAGGGGGACAGAGTGTCTTATGAAAAGCTGCTATGAATTCATGGCTTGGTAGAAATTTGAAGTTTTGCATGTCCAGATCATCCTGATTCATGGTTTGACTGCATATATGAAGAGAGCAAGGCATGCTGAATATAGGGAGCACAAGTTTATAATACTTTCTATATCGCATGCATTAGATATCTTAAATTAGGAAGCAGCAAATAGTTGTCAGTTGAATTTTAAGAACTCAGCCAGGATATTATTCCATTACATTTATTTGAGAACAAATAAGAAAATTCTAATCAAGTAGCTAAAGTTAAACATTACCAGGGCGCGCGTTCTCTCTCTCTCTCTCTCTCTCTCTCTCTCTCTCTCTCTCTCTCACACACACACACACACACACAGAGAGAGAGAGAGCGAGAGAGAGAGAGAAAGAGTCTGTAGCACTGTAGTTTCCTGGTTCTCAAATGAATGCAAGACAACAAACACGAGTAACAGCTCATTTAGTTGGAGATATAAATAGGGAGGCCTGCTTCCATACACACATTCACATTTAGCTGCTTGTTACGTTTGCTGCTCAAGTCCCATTTGAATAATTGTGTGCTGAAGTTAAGTCTTTCAACATTTTTGAAGTTAAGAAATAAGAGGATAATTGTTTGTAAGTACTTGCATTTTAGAATACACAAGAGATATTGTAAATATCCATATATTTTCAGACAAGCAAACCCAAATATAATACAAAAATGTATGGCTATATATTCAGTGGCACATTGAGATTAATTCCATGTTTTAGTCTGATTCCAGTCATTTAATGAGATACGTTTTTAAATCCTCCTCTCCCTTCCTTGTCTGACAATGTAGATGTTGAAATTAATAATAATAATAATAATAATAATAATAATAATAATAATAGTCTAGTAGCACCTCATAGACCAACTAAGTTTGTTCTGGTATAAGCTTTTGTGTGCATGCACACTTCTTTAGATACACAGATCTGTGTATCTGAAGAATTGTCCATGCACATGAAAGCTTATACCAGAAAAAAACTTAGTTGGTCTATGAGGTGCTATTAGACAAGTTTTTTTTATTTTTTTATTTTGACTGCATCAGACCAACACGGCTACCTACCTGAATGTATATGTTGTTACCCAGACCCCAATGGTTAAACTAGGAGGTAAACATGATTCTGGGATTCTGTTAAAGCAGCCAGGAAGTGCTTCAAGGGTGCAGGGGGAGAGCCGCACTCAAAATTGCTTTCACACAGCTAAGATATGGGAAAGTGGACCTATGGGCACTTGTAAGGATAACCACTACCCTGGTTACCCATTGATACTTGATCAATGTATTGTAATTTGCATAGCAGAGACACAAATCTGAGTGGTATAGTGTATGATTCGCAGGTGGTAAATTGGTCAGACTTGAGTGGCAAGGCTTGATGGAAGAACTTGCGGCTCAGCTGATGAATGAACCACTAGAGAATACACGTTCTCTGGGATGTGGTTATCAGCAACTACACTGTAACTCACAAGGGTTGTGGCCAATGCAATTTGACCTAATGTTATTGGAATGAGTCGCTGGAGCATCTGTGTCTTCCTTTAGTTTGGTGGAGCTAGGCAAACGTCTTTGCTACTCAGGTTCCAGGGGGCATTAGTATCAGGCAGGAATTTAAGGGTGGAAGGAGTAAGCAGTTTGAGGATACCACCAATCATCAGTATAGCTCATGATTTTTGAAGCTACAGCCAGTTTTGCTAGATGTGTGAGAGGCACATCACAAGGCTAGGTGCAGAAACCCCTCATCCTCTGTCTTGTCATTCACCTTCCTGTGTTTTTCTCTAGCAAGGCTTAATGGAAGTCTTTTCTTCAGAAGCACAAGTAACTGTGTTATCCATCATATAGGCTGGTCACTAGGACTACTGTGTCCAAGCCTTATGTTGCACTGTTGAAAGATGGTGATTCAATAAAGCTGTGATCTATTCTCACAACTAAGCATGTTGGCCTCTGTTATCCCTCCCCTACTCTTCACAGCTGTCAAATAAGAACCCTGCTGCATCAACCCAGTGGACAACCTAGTCCGGCATCCTATTCTTACAGTAGCCTACCAAGATGCTCCAGATCTGAGTGCAAGAGCATTATCACAAGCAGCTGATCAATGAAACTTCCATTTTAAAAGAAAAACTGGGACAAAAGAAGATGCTTTATATGAGGTCAGAATATTTATCTTCCGGAGTACTGTCAGAAAAGACACTGACTAGCAGTGGCTTTCCAGGTCTTACGCATGGATCCTTCACTTCACCTGTGACCTAATCCTTTTAACTAGAGATGCCAGGGACTGAACCTAGGACCTACTGTATGGAAAATATGTTCTGTGCCACAGAACTATGGCCCCTCCACTCTGTTTGGATCACAACCAAAGATTTTACTCAGGCATGAAACAAATAGGAATGCCGTGAATGAAAATGGCAGGCTCAGAAGGATTCTTATGAAAGGCTAGTTTTGTCGGAAATTGCCCAGATGAATACTAACAAAAGCATGGAAACGAACAGGCCTACTATCACTAATCATGATTTAGTCAATCAGACTTTTTCTTTTCGTTTTAAATAAAAAACACACACTAGTTTTCACAAGTCTTTGTACAAATAATATATTATTTTAAAAACTGTACTTCATAAACATAACAATAAATTAGCAAAACAATTATTTCATAAGTATAAAAAGGCAACAAAGTACACAATACTTTAGATTTCATTCAACGAAGTTCTTCCTGCGTTGCAGCTAACTAAATTATGCTTAAAGAAGATACACTGAAATAAATGGACTTGAGTTAATCATGTCCATTTTGTTCAGTGGATGGACTCTGTTTGACCGAGCTAGATCTAACCCCCTGACTCTTTCCATGCAATATTCTAAATATATAATAAGATGTTGTTTTTAATGAAATTAGGTTCTAAACAAAGGGGTAATAAAGAAAGTTTTTTGTTGTGTTGGCTTTTTTAAAAAAATCAGGCTAGGGAAGTTGCTGGCTTTCTCTTCTGGCTACAGCTATTTGCACTGGATTGAATGCTGCTTTAGAGGTCCCCAGATCTTGTTACTTTTGGGGAGTTTAATTACAGTATAGCCACTTGTTACTAGGCTGACTACTAAAGGTTTTTTTTCAAGTTTCACTACATTCCTCCAATTATGCTCTACTGCAATAGTTCACACATTCCATGACAGAATAATGTAGTAAAACCTGCAAAGCAATCTTCTGTTCGGTAGCCGAGGTGCAAAATCTTATTTATTGCCCATTTTAAACAAGAATACAGTCGTACCTTGGAAGTTGAACGGAATCCATTCTGGAAGTCCGTTTGAATTCCAAAACCTTCAAAAACCAAAGTGTGGCTTCTGATTGGCTGCATGAAGATCCTGCGGCCAATCAGAAGCTATGGAAGCCCTGTCGGATGTTCGGCTTCCAAAAATAGTTCGCAAACCGGAGCAGTCACTTCCAGGTTTGCGGCGTTCGGGAGCCAAAACATTCAAAAACTAAGCTGTTCGAAAACCAAGGTACAGCTGTATAGACTTACAGTGCAATCCTATGCAAGTTTACTCAGAAGTAAGTCCTATTGTGTCCAATGGGGCTTACATCCTATTGTGTTTTCAACTACTGTTGGTTATATGCACATTTTTTCTCGATGCATGTTATGGTTTTGAAAATAACCCCACCAACATTATTATAAAAATAACAGATATATTCTATTTTACAAATAAACAAATAAACTCCTGTATGAAGTCCAATAGAGAGCATATTTCATCCTGTACAACTCATATACATGCAAGGCATTTATTTACAGAAACAAAAAATGTGCTTAATGTAGCTAATTGCATAAGCATTCTCCATTTATTTCAGTTACTTCTTTCACTGGGAACCAGCTGGCTGCTTAATTTCATCAGCAATTTTACAACAAGTCCCGCCTGCAAACAGAAAAAACAAATCAGGGTTTCCCAAACAGCAGTCATATGACGTATTCTGTCCAGTACTTTGTGAGTGGAAGCCCACTTGTGCAAGTGGGCATCCCTGCCCCTCTTCCCCACTCCAGTTCTCTACATCCCAAAAAACCTCTGCTGGAGGATAGGAAACTTTCGTGAAATTCCTGGGATGTGGCATGGGAGCTGCAGTGAGAATAACTCAAAGGATTGTTTTTGGAATTGCAGCCTTAAATGCTCAGTGCAAAGTCAGAACTTCATGTTTTATGTTACTTTTTAGAGCTGGAAGTAATTATTTTTATTGGTCTGCAGCCAATGTTGTGAGCAGGTCTGTTTGTATGAGGAGGCTTATTTGTCAGCATCTCCACCCTCCACATACCCTCTTGAGAAACCTGGGGAGTGGCCGGGGGAAACCCAGCCAGATGGGCGGGGTATAAATAAGAAAATTATTATTACTATTATTATCTCTCATGAAGGTCAAGGAACCTAGGACATCATGGGAGTGGGGAATTGCCAAAAACTGGGCAGATGCAGCTTGTGCAACCTATGCACCTTCTAATTTGAGATACTTCCTTGTTCTATCTAGCGAATCGCATCTTAATTTAATGTAGTATAACCTTCATTTAAATATGATGAAAAACCTTAACCTTAGTCCACAGTGTGGGTGGAAAGAATAACTTTGGTTCAGAAATCTGCTTTTATAAAATATTAGTCAAATCAGCCTTCCCCAACCTGGTGCCCTCTCAATGTTTTGGACTACAAATGCCATCCTTCCCTGCTGGCCTGGGATGATGGAAGCTGTAGCCCATGGCATCTGAAGGGTACCAGGTTTGGGAAGATGGCCCAAGCTATATTGTGAGACAAGGATAAATAACATTTACAAATAGAGATAACTGCTTGTTAGTGTTGAAAATGTATGCTCCGTGGACTATAAAGAGTGTAAACTAGTTCTAAGCACAGATGGCAGACATTGAATATTTTTTAAACAGCTGAGTAGTGTTACTTGTTCATCTGCCTAAATCAAACTATAGTGCAGAACTACTGTGTTTCTTTAAACCAATGCTAGTCCAATCAACAGTATTGTTCTCCAATATTAGGTAAAGATAAAGGACCTCTGGACAGTTAAGTCCAGTCAAAGGTGACTATGGGGTGTGGCACTCGTCTTGCTTTTCAGGCTGAGGGAGCAAACGTTTGTCCACAGACAGATTTCTGGGTCTTGTGGCCAGCATGACTAAACTGCTACTTGCAAAGGAACGTGACAAGTGCCAGAGTGCATGGAAATGCTGTTTACCTTCCTGCCACAGCAGTACCTATTTATCTACTTGTGCTGGTATGCTTTCAAACTGCTAGGTTGGCAGAAGCTGAAACAGAGCAATGGGAGCTCACCCTGTTGCGGGGATTTGAACTGCCAACCTTCTGATCGGCAAGCCCAAGAGGCTCAAGTGGTGTAGACCACAGCGCCACCTGCGTCCCCTCTCCAAAACTAACAGCAATTGATATCTGTCCTAAAATGTAATTGTTAGGCATACACAGCACCAGGAAAAAAATGGGGGGGGGGGTGAGGAATGTGTGAAATCAGTAGTTTGCTTACCTGCTTGGTATGGACTATAAAGCTCATTTTGTTTTCCAGACTATGTATTTGAAAACAGCTGTCTCCATCTCCCAGCTGCCACATAAAGCAACCATATCTTAAAGATATGAGCAATGCCTGTCAATATAAAGGAAACAAGCTGAAAAGCCAACATTATCTATAAATTTGACACTAAATAAAAGTGCTTTCCTCAGTAAGCTACATATGTGCTCACTGTCTGACATATTCTGTTCTGAATTACAAAAAATGAAATACTACTAAGTTAAATAGAATAACATTATTGATATATGCTGTATAGAATATGCACACTTTATGCATTATGTTCACAGATAGCGTTAAGACTCAAAACTGACTGTACCTTTGTTTCCATATTGAGAAGGTGCAGTCCTTTGACATTTACACCTACATACACTCTGATGACTTTATGATTGCTTGAGCTTGCTTTTGTGAATACTTGTCCTGTGAAAAAAGCAGCCCCATAGGTAGGAATCTCCCAGCAGGTCTGCAAAAACATGCGCTGCAGGTGATGCATCTCTTTACTAACGCCTTCACTGGTACTGAGATTCTGCAAATACAAGTTGACATACCCACAAAAGTTGAGATTTTAACTTCTATAGTCATACCTCATGTTATGGACGCTTCAGGTTATGTGCTATTTGGTTGCAGACTGCGGGAAACCCGGAAGCACAGTACTGGAACGGGTTACTTCTGGGTTTCGCCGCTCACGCATGCGCAGAAATGCTAAATTGCCTGCGCAGGTGAGGCGCTTCAGGATGCGAACGCTGCGGGCTGCGGACGTGCCTCCGCCACGGATTATGTCCGTAACCCGAGGTTCCACTGTATTTGGATCCAGATTCTTTGCACAGGGTGAAATGACAGAAATACTTTGCTTAAGGATACTTTGATATGAATACATACAAGATGGAAAGAAATTCATAACCATGCTGTTGACTTCAATAAGAATTTTGGGCGGGGGAGATCAGGAAGTTAAATTTCATTTAGCATTTCTGCTAAACCTGGGTTCATGGTTTGATTCTCCAAAATAATCCAGTACCCCTTAGTTTGTTTGGACAGAAACAAACCCTTAGCCCAGGTTCAGACATAGCGCTATGCCAAACCATAGCTTAGTTCCCCAGCAGCATATTACCAGTGGAGAGGAAGCAATGGATTCATATTACACCAGAGCTTATTTTAACAATAGTTTAATGTGGCATGCAAAGCTGGTCACTGATAGCAATGACTCAAAAATTAGCCGTTAGATCTCTTGGTTGGCATTTTATTTTTGTTGCCTTAACATTTCCAGAAAATAAAGGACATTTTAAATTATGGTGAGAGTCAATTTTACTGTATATAGCCAAAGGCCTTTACAATGGATGACAGAGAATAGAAGGAAAACTTTCATCTAAAATCATACAACGTAACCTGTAGCAGTTTACAATATAAAAACAAATGTACAACATTAAAATTTATGATCGGCGTGCTTTCAGGTTTTTGTGACATGTTGCTCAATATTGTACCTTGTATTCATGAAGTATTCGATTTGTCCAGTGAGGTGCCTTGCTTTTTAATTTGGTGATTGGTACTATAGATTTTAAGTTTTCTTCACTGTAAATAAAAACCAAACACGTTTAACCACTTTTATAATATTGAACAGATAAAAAACAAAATCTGTTTGCCCTTTTATCAACAGTTCATGCATGCAAATAGGCTATAATGCACATTATAGCATTCTGATGATCCATCTTGCTGCTCAGGTGATTGGTTAAGTCACCTTTAACTGTATTGGTTATCTATGTAGAAGTGAGGGAACCCAGAATCAGCCAACACCTCCAATCATGAAGTAGTCTTTTAGACTCTCTTATCTGAATATCTTCATTTTAAAACAAAAAGCATATCAATATTTTAAAATCCACTCACTTTAGGAAGCCTTGCTTGTGCTTTTTACTTTCATAATTTCCATAGACTATTTGCAGCAGCAGACTTGCAAGTGTTATCAGCTTGGCATCAGGTGACGTATAGAAACCCTTTAATAAATTGTACCTGGCCTCATCAAATAGGATAAGAATAGCCAGTGGATCCTCAATCTATAGCATAGAAAATAAAATGTGTCTATATTAAAAATTAAAACATCATTAGTTCTTATTCGGTTTGCTCAGTAGCAAAGCAATTAATAGTTATTTAAATTTTAAGTTCAAGTTTCTTATTTAAAACAAAATAAATTTAAAATAATGTTTAAAAGCTTGAACATTAAAAACACTACATCACAGCTTAGATCTAGCTGCCCACTTAACAACAACAACAATTATACCCCGCCCATCTGGCTGGGTTTCCCCAGTCACTCTATTTATCATAAATGGCCTTCAGATGCTGTTGAGACTACAGCTCCCATCACTCCCAGCCAGCATGGTCAGCAGTTGGGGATGATGGGAGTTGTAGTCCAGCAAAATATGAAGAGCATCACGTTGGCTTCCCTTGGCCAAGCTGCATTATCTGAAGAATTCAGAAGAACAAACTAAGTGAAATCATTATACTGGACTCTGTCTAGAGATTCAGGCGTTGAACCTGAATTTGATATAGCAGAACATAAAATGCCAACCTTTTTTTCAAGCTCTAAAGGAAGTCTTACATCCCTCCTCAGGAAAAGCTGTGGGGTTTCCCTTTGAGGATCCAGGTTTGTCAGTTCAGTGAGTATTTCCGTCCAGTCGCGAACATGCTGCAGAGGCTTGTGATACGGCTTCAGCTGGAGATCTGTACAACAAAAGCTCTTTAATTTAAATAAATCAAACAATACAATGTCTCAGTGTGCGTATCAAGTATGTGTGAATGCTGTACAGTACCGAGTATGTTTGAAAGAAGGAAGGATTATAAAAGCAAAATGTCATAAATAGCAATGTTACATATTTCCTATTGTCCTTTGGCAACTGTTGAAGTTCTTTCAACAATCTTACATGGATTCCCCCCTGCAGTTGATATCTGTATTGAACTTGAATGGCACGCACACACGTTTTTATACATGTGATTGCTCCACATGTGTCTTTATTTTATTGTATTGCTTTGGGATGTCTCTTGTTACAGTGGTACCTCGGGTTACAGATGCTTCAGGTTACGCAGTTTCGGGTTGCACACTGCGCCGAATCGGGAAGTACCGCAACGGGTTACTTCCGGGTTTTGGTGCTTTGCACATGCGCAGAAGCACCAAATCACGACCCGCGCGTGCGCAGACACAGCGCTGCAGGTTGCGAACGTGCCTCCCGCACAGATCACGTTCACAACCCGAGTTTCCATTGTATTTATGAAGCACATGAAACAAGAAGTCAACTGAATATGCATGGTACTGTCACCACCTCTCCCAACCATGCAAATGCAATGTGGTCTTCACCAGTTACCAGTGTCCTAGAAAAATGGATGCACTTAACAAAAGTGCAAAAGTCAGCTTTTTGTCAGAAAAGGCAGAAACACTAAGAGCTCAGGCCTTTTGTTAGCTTCAGCTAATATACCAGCTACAATCGTAGCTAGAGGCATAGTTTGCTACTGGTGTTCAAGTGAACTATTTAAACTATTATAATGCATTACACTTGGATCTGTCTTTTAAAGTAGTTTTGAAACTACAGCTGGTCCAAAAGTTGGGCTGCAAGATTATTAACTATGACTGGAAGTTTTGATCATATTATGCCACTGCTTTGTCAGCTGCACAGGCTCCCACTTGAGTTTCTGGATCCAATTTAAAGTTCTGTTCGTAAACTTTGACGCTCTTAAAGGCTTGGGAGCAGGTCACGTGAAAGACTGTTTTCTTCAGAACCTCTCAGAGATCCTGCTCCAAAGGAGGAGGGTGGGAGAGAGGATGGACAACCTCCGGCGCATGGGCCAAATTAGGCCTGGAAGGACGCCTGTTTTTTTGCCTGAAAGACTGTTCTTCCCCATCCACCCCACCACCAGATGTCATCAAGATACCAATTACTTACTAAGATTTTCAGAACAGATCCAAATAGTGAAATACTGTTGTGTCTCTTGAGAAAGACGCATTCCTTCCATTATCTGTTGCACAGTGGTGTTGTTTCCATGTTTCAACTCCACAGAGCGGTATGACCCATCCATTCGATAAATTCGTACCTTCTCATACTAGAGGAAATAAATGAAAACAGGAAATACTGAAACCTTGCCTGGTCCTGGTAGCAAGCCAAAATTTGTGGGTGGCAGTACCTCCCCGCCCCCCCCCCCGGTGGAAAAAGGGGCAATATTAGTATCTAAGCATCCCTGAAACGAGACACATGGTCAAGAGACACACTTCTCCAGGTACAAGCTCAGGAGAAGGGTCAGAGGTCCCTTGTGTCAAGCTCTGCTTCCGAGGCCCATTGCAGCACAGATGACATAGGGAAGCTTATTCAAATGGCATGCTGAACTGGAATTTCGAGACTTGCACTATTGCAAGTTGTTCTGCTGCACAAGAATTTATTCATTATAGAAAGTCCATTAAAATAAATCTGGGAAGAAAATATTTGAGAAGGTCTGTGGTGTTAACAAATTAGATTAAAATGGAAATGATAAATTCTACTCAGCTGCAACTTATGTTTATGGGCTTGCCATAACACCAACACATGAAATAAATGTAAGATGCAGAGGGATTATGCTGTGCAGGTTGGCGATGAGGTCAAAGCAAAGCTAGCAAAGCTTGCCCCTGCCACTATACCCATACAGCCTCAACCTCACCACTGTCCTGCCCCATCATGGTAAAGGATGCATCTATCAGGAATGCGTCTATCTATGGCACTTCCCCACCACACCGACTGCTCCTGGATTAATGCTTCCATTTGCTTTTTATTAATATATATATATTGGTTTTTAACAAATACAATAACCAGTAAACACTTCCTTTTGCTTTTAAGGACCTTTACTAAAATCTGAAAGGTCATTGCATACTTGTTTGTTTGCGGCCTCTTTCAGCAAGTTAGCGGTTTTTGCCCACTCATTTTGTTTGTTCTCTTCACAGACGTTCAGTGGGGTTCTTCCTTGTTGATCAGTGATGTGCTACAAACAGAAACAATACGATTTAAAACACAGCTTTCTAAATGCAACATAGCAACCTGTGTTATGCTGTGTTAGGCCACTGGTTCACCTGGCTCAGCACTGCTTACACAATGACTGGCAGGGGCCATCCAGTGTTTCAGACACAAGCCTTTCTTTCAAAGGCTTTCAAAAACCCTGGGACCTTTTGCATGCAAATCGTGTGCTCCACTATTAAGCTACAGCCCCTCAAGTAAAGGCTGCAACATCCACCGTCCACTTCTTGGAAAGTACCCTTCACTTATCAGCTGGCATGACTCCACTTCTGAAGTGTGTTTTCCAGTCCTACCACCAAAGAACAGAATCATGCTCATGATTAGGAAATTAAGGTTTAAAAGCACTTCCAGATGCAGTGTTCTGTGGGTGTTCAATGCTCTGAATTAGAGAGCACCACTTGTCTTAAACATTTTCAGGGTACTGTTCAAAGTGCTGACCATGGTGCCAATTCTTCCTAGTGCAAACTGCAATGATAGGAATTACTTCTTTGCAATAGGAATTACTTCTCTGAAGTATTTACTGTTGTGTTTCCTGCTCCACAATACTGTCTTTCCTTGTACTGACTTCAAGAAACATCTTAATTGTTTTTATTCTTTTGCAAATGGAAGTATGAGCCACTGTTCAAAAGCAGAATTTAATTGTATAAGAAACCATGATTGAAATTACAAATACATCTTACTCTATCAATTTCTGGATGGTTTAGGAGAATCTGTACAATTTCGGCATGCCCACCCCCAGCAGCAAAGTGAAGAGGCGAGCTGAGCTGTCCGTTGAGCAAGTTTGGATTGCATTTTCCTTTCTCTAACAACATTCGAGTAGCTTCAACTTTACCATACCTACAGAGAGAACAAATACAAATAAAGGTAAGCTTGCATATGGTCTATGAAATGGTACCAAAGACACATGTAAGAAACTGCACTTACTTGTTAATTATTTTAGTTCAGTCTAAGTGTCTGAAACACTACTAGCATTCTGGAATGAATTCATGCCCCACAAAAATAATTAGTATTTGCAATTTAATGAAATTCACTTAGTTGTGGGAGAAGTTACTATTCTAAAATAAATAAATAATTCAATTCATTTTTTTCAAATAATCTAAGAATATATGAGGGTTTCCCCCAAAAATCTTTACATACATTTTTAAATTAGCAACTGCTAAGTACATTTTTTGCAGAAAGCCTCTCTTACAGCAGTGGTGCTTTTCATTAAAGCTGGCCCTAGCCACTTAACTGGATTGCCAGTTTCTACAGCATTTGCAAAGTTACTACAAAGTCTGGGTTACCTTTGAGCTGCCAGAACCCACTTTCACACTGACCCAATTTGCCCTAATACTAAGCCAAAAGCCATAGTTCAGCACAAATGAACAAACATGGCTGCTCAGAAGAAGAAACGGAGCCACTTTGCTCCTTCCCTGGTCTTGCTGCTGTAGCACTACTTGCAACTAAGTTATGGTTTGGCATATATCTGAATCTGCAGATAAAGTATGGTTTAGCTTATGTCTGAATCTGGACTTGTGGTTTCTCCTGCTCCTAATAAACCACAAGTTATAATCAAGGTGTGTTCTGCCTGTAGTTCATCTAGGAGAGACAAACCACAACCCTGGGTTAGGACATAATACTAAGCCAAACAATAGCTTAGCCGTGGGTAGTGCAACAGTGGCAGGCCTTGGGGAAGAATGTGACAGTCTCAGCCTTCACTCGTTCATGCTAAAGCATGGTTTGGTTTAACATTACATGCAAGCTGGGCAACTAATGTGCAATAATTATTAGAAATTAGCAAAATGCCCGTCTTTTTGATGGGGGCAGTCTATGTGCATGCAGGGAAGACTTCTGAGGGACAGTGATACATCAAACTACGCTTTTCCATGAGTTTCAGTGGAATCTAGGCCTTCCACTATAGGAAATGGAGAGTGGCTTTGTTCCCACCATAAAGTTTCCTCAAGTTCAGCCTGATTAATCTATATGGGGTAAATGGAAAAAAATAACTGCAATTCATTTCAATGGGGTCCTACGATCCTAGCATCTGCAGTGAGCTTCGCATTTTGCCCTTTCCCAAGTCTGTGCTACACTACAGATGGTTTACTTTGCCCTCCAAAGCTCAGAGACACCGAGAAGTGAGCAAATCCTCAGCTGCGGAGCCACACCCTTCACCCACATAGCTGCATTCTATTTCTCAGCTACGTTTGAGCATGACGAAAGCTTGAACACACAGACACACACATAAGCATGAAGACACAAACAGATGGTTTTAATTATGAACAATTCCCTGTTTTGGAGTTCAATGCAAGAATACTCTGCTCACCAGCATGCGTAATGGATGGGTGCCCAATGATCACTGTCAAGCTGGTTGACTGAAAAGTTTTCATTGAGAAGTTGACTCAATAACTCAGAATCTCCTTCACAAGCACTGCGATGAAGAGGGAAATCATCAACCCACTGACGTTCCCTGTGGGGTGGGGAGGGAATTAAGATATGATATTTCAGTAATGTTATACAACTGCTTCATCAAAAGCATCCTGTTGCTTTGATCTAAAGAGAAAAGGCACGAGACAGTAAAGGAGTTGGTTTTCCTCCCACTAATGCAATGCAATGCAATGCAATGCAATGCAATGCAATGCAATGCAATGCAATGCAATGCAATGCAATGCAGGGTGGGGCTGCATTTAAAACCTATTTCTACTTTACAGTCTTAGTACACTGATGGGATATTTCACTTTTAAGAGCCAACACACTTTGAGGGGAAGTTAAAAGGCTGCTCATAGCTTTGACTGTGGTCGTTGCCACTGCCCTCTCCAGCAAGGGACCTGAGATCATTACAGAACTTATGCAAACTTACTTTAAGTGACTGTTACATACCCCGAGTATCTAAGAAAAATTGGCAAATTCTGAATGCGCCCACCTCAATATCGGAACTGCAAATGGCAATAAACCAAATGAAAATGGGGAAAGCACCAGGGCCAGATGGACTCACTGCAGTTTATTATAAAAAGTCACTGGATATTTTAAAGTTCGTAAAATGTTTTATTTTGAAATGTAAAATTGAAAGCTTAATAAAAATTATTACTAAAAAAAAAGAACTGATGCAAACTTACAAAGGAGTATACTCTACTGAACATAATGGGATTTACTTATGAGTAAACATATTTAGGATTGCCCTGATCCACTCTGGAAGCAATAATGCCTATACAGTTTTTAAATAAATAAAAAAGGGTTTGGACTTCAGGGGACAATTCTTTTATAAAGAAATGAATAAAAATAACACAGTACTTGTCTTCCATGACACTGCTCATGCTGCGTTGCCACTTTTCACGTTTTGGAATCTGTATTTTTGAATAGTCTGGGGCTCCAAGTCCAAAGTATGGATTTATAACCACTTTGTCGACCTGGAAATACCATATAATGAAGAAGAAAAAGGCTCAAAGTACACCCTAACGAACATTAAAAATCTAACACTCTTACCATATATACTTGAGTATAAGCCGACTTTTTCACCACATTTTTTATACTCGAGTGAGGTGGGCAGCGGCAGAGGGACGAGCAGCCCAAAAGGAGCCCTTTCTCGCCCCTGGTCCAGCCGCTGCCGCCTGCCTCTCGCAAGGGCAGGCGCAGAGGTGGCGATGGAGGGACAAGCGGCCTGAAAGGAGCCCTTTCGGGCTGCTTGTTCTTCCTCCTCCGCTGCTGCCACCACCAGGTTTGTGGTGCGGCTTATACACGAGTCAATAAGTTTTCCCAGTTTTCTGTGCTAAAATAGGTGCCTCGGCTTATATTCGGGACGGCTTATACTGGAGTATATATGGTAAATTAATAATGATCTCCTCTTACCCTATTGGTATACTGAAGATCTGAGCCAAATAAAGGGTTGTAGATGCACATGTCTGCCTTCTCAAGTGCCAGCATTTTACTCTTGATTTCCAATGCTGTGTATCCCATATGAAGTGAGCTCTCTGTCTGCCCAGGTTCAACAGCGTATGCAGGGTTTGTGACATTTGTTTTAATCCGCTCCAAGGGAGATGGTCTGAATAAAGCGGGGATTGAATGGGATTGTGAATGCCGTTCTTCTAACCACCTGCAGAACACAACGGGCAAAAATGTTTTAGCATTGTTGCTTTTATTGAAGATTAGCAGATAATTAGCACAGCATAACGTAAACACATACCCATAGTAAGTAAGCCCTTAGAGAGATACACTGATACAAACACTTAAGAACAAGTGCTTAGGACCTGCAACTTTTTTTTTTAAAGTAAAACATGATCTGTCTTGAAATATTATGGTATGTAAAATGTTAAGAATACTTTAAAATATTTAATTATTTAGTGTCATTTTCTTTTTATAGATTCAAGGAGTTCTATTAAAAATGTCTTACTTATCCAAGTAAATTAACATTCTAGCTGTTACTGTAGCAAAGTGAGTACTGGATTCACTGCAGACCCTCATGATGTCTTGTAAGCAGTAGAAAACTGGACATCCAGGACTGTAGGCATATTTTGTATTATCTACAAAGGAGAAGATACTTTTTAAAACAAAAACGCTGAACAAATCTAGTTTATTCTATTACGCAATTCTGGCCTGATAACATTACATTTTGTTCTTATATTCCTATGCCCCACAAATTAAATTCCCAAGGCTGCATGGACATCTCATTATTATATTCATCAAAGTACATTATTTTGTTTCTGGAAAAATGCAATTTTCTCCCAATATAAGTTGCAGTGTAACCTTGTTGAATGATGTTCCATTAGCATTACGGCCTCAATTCTATTCCCACTTACCTGAGAGTAATCCCCACTGAATTCAATGAGGCTTGCATCTGTGAATACATGCATAGGATTGCACTGATGAGCACAGACTGAATATAATTTGTGATTTAATCAGCAGTAAGCAACCCTGACAAACACCAGTGCCTGATGCAGCTTGCCACAATCCTTTCTCTCCCTTTCCCGCTCCTCAACTGATTATCCTCTCTCATCCTCATAAATAAAATGTTTTCCCCCTTTCATTTTGAAAAAGAAGTTCCATTTCTTAAAAGCATTCAAGTGTACCCCTGAGTGGAACTGGTTGGTGTAAAATCGTAGGATTGTGCGATTCATGTACATTTTAAAGAAAATGATATTAACATTTGCTAATTATGTGCAGCTTTAATGTTAACATTTTAATTTTTACCTTTGACTACTGTTGGTACAACAAAAAGGGATGCATCCTTGCCTGCCTTCTCGCCATCAAGAGGGAAAGTCTTCATTAACAGAACTCGTTTTCCTGTATACAATAATAATCCTTTAATAATTAAATGGCTGAAATTATCCTCCTGTTTCTCATCTGTCTTTCTTGATAACACACACTGGTCCCACTCTTCTGGATTGGAGATTCTGGGGTACTATCAGCCCTGGCAATTCTCCTGAATTCTCAAGCTGTTGATGTAACCAAGATTAACGTTCACTAGTCTGGGCTGTTATCAAGACCTGTCACTGCTGGCATAATAGCCAGGTGACTGTGATCCATGCAGTAGGCTGTAGCCAACTAAATTATACTCAGTGTAAGACTCATTGACATTAAATGGACCTAAGTTAGCCATGCTCACTCATTTTAATGGGCAGGATTCAACTAAAATGTTGCATGCATGGGACTTACACCCCCCATGGCTCTAAAATCTGCTCTGGAGGGTTGGAGAAAACCCCAGAACAGGTTTAGAAGGGGGGGGGAGAGGGAGGGAGGGAAAGTCCCACTGCTTGAGATGACTTAGTTTCCTGCACACATACTGCACTGAGTGATACATTGAATTCTATCCCCATAGGTGCACTATGAGTACAACTAACATTGGATTTAACCCTTCATTAATTGTTAGGCTACAAGAGCATACTCTATATGGGGCTGCCTTTGAAGATGGCTTGGAAGCTTCAATTAGTGCAGCCACCCATTTGATTAAGTTTTCTTCTGCTCTTTCCAGGTGTGATTTAAAGCTCCATGTTTGAGCACCCCTGGTTTTCTTTTGCTTCAGAATTTGCCCTGCAAAAACCCATTCTTTAAAGCTGAATTGCAGCAAGCATCAATCTCTGGAAAACCCGAAATGACATTTGCTCCAATTCAGCTTTAAAACAGTGGGTTTTGAGGCAAGGGGAACCACACTCGGTCATGGAGCAAGCATTAAAGTGTGGATCTCTGCCTGGAAAGAGTTGGTCAAAAGGTAAGTGTGGTTAAGCCCTAATAGGAGGGAACTGGAGGAAGCGGATTACACCTGGAATATAACAACTGCAGTGACACCCAGTTAGTTTTAAGGCACAGTACAAAGTACTGATTCTAACTTTTAAGTGACCTAGGCACCAGTTGACTGAGTAAGCACCCTTTTCTGTACCTGTCTCCCCTTACTGGGGAGACTTCAAATGAGTGCTTCCTCCAACTTTCTAAGAATAGATTGGCATAGACAAGGAGCAGGCTTTTCCAATACCAGAGCTCTTCTTTCAGAACCTCTCCTTTAGCCAGATAAGAACTTTCTTAACTTCGAAAAATAAGTAAAAATCTTCATATTATGACAAGCATTATGGAGAATAATGAAGATTGTTGTTTTAGCTGTACTGACTGTCATTGGTTATCAAGCAGAAAATAAATGGGGTTAGGGAGACTGACCTGGTTATTTATTTTAGAAAGCAGA
This sequence comes from Podarcis cretensis, assembly GCF_951804945.1. NCBI lineage: Eukaryota > Metazoa > Chordata > Lepidosauria > Squamata > Lacertidae > Podarcis > Podarcis cretensis. Next base: position 27,674,960 of record NC_137181.1, read on the forward strand.
AACAGCCATCCTTACCTTTAATACCTTGATTTCCTGGTGAAATTGGTTTGGTGGTTTCTAGTATATAATCCAAGATCTTTTGGGATATATCGCCGCCTCCTTGAATTTTAGTTTCCAACAACATTTTTCTTCTTTTTTTCTTGTGTCCTTCGATGGGAACTTCAAGCAACAAAATCTGATGAAAATCAAGGTAAACATTAGTTAATACAAAGATCTGTATTTTGAAAGAATAATAGCACTGTCTAAACAAAGGCTGCCCTTGCATTCTTATACCGTATTTTTCGCCCTATAGGACGCACTTTTTCCCCTCCAAAAATGAAGGGGAAATGTGTGTGCGTCCTATGGGGCGAATGCAGGCTTTCGCTGAAGCCTGGAGAGCGAGAGGCGTCGGTGCGCACCGACGTCTCTCGCTCTCCAGGCTCCAGGAAGCTATCCACAAGCCTTACACGCCCGGGGGGAGTTCCCCCAGGCGCGCAAGGCTTGCGGGCGGCAGCCTGCAGCGCGGAGCACGGGGCGCCCTCCGGAGGACGCTCTGTGCTCCGCGCAGGTGTCCGCAAGCCTTGCGCACCTGGGGGATCTCCCCCCGGGAGCGCAAGGCATGCGGGCGGCAGCTGGCAGCGCGGAGCACGGGGCGCCCTCCGGAGGACGCCCCGTGCTCCACGCTGGTGTTGGCAAGCCTTGCGCACCCAGGGGATCTCCCCCCCGGGAGCGCAAGGCTTGCGGGCGGCAGCCGGCAGCGCAGAACACGGGGCACCCTCCGGAGGACGCCCCGTGCTCCGCGCTGGTGTTGGCAAGCCTTGCGCACCCAGGGGAACTCCCCCCGGGAGCGCAAGGCTTGCGGGCGGGAGCCGGCAGCGCGGAGCACGGGGCGCCCTCCGGAGGACGCCCCGTGCTCCGCGCTGGTGTCGGCAGTAGCTTGCCGCCAGACGCGCGGGGCGCCCTGAAGCAGAGCGCCCCTCGCGCCAGGCAGACATCGGCCAGCCCCACAAGCTCGGGGGACAGCGGGGAGGCGCAGCACCGCCATCCCACTGTTCCCCGACCTGGTTTTGGGGGGGAAATAAAGGAAAAAAAATTTCCTTTATTTCCCCCCCAAAAAAGTAGGTGCGTCCTATGGGACGGAGCGTCCTATGGGACGAAAAATACGGTACTTAGAATGAGATATACCAATGTGCAAGCTTTACTTTTTAGGCAATGCCATGTTGGTATGAGATGTAGATAATGGTAAAAAAAAATGTTTAGGCTCATAATGCAAGTTTTTTTTTATTCAAAATACTGTACTGTATGGTCCATTTCTGCACTGAATTCCCTGAATAAAAAGAAATATATGGAAGCTTAAAATAAATCTGTACAGTATTTAAATTGTGTCTGCAAATAAGATCCTTTATGGATGTACCACAGAATTACCTGCTGCTATTTTGGAAATACAGTATTATTTCATTATTCTTTGACCACATGCATTTCAATAACAGAATTTTTTTTTTTTGTATTATTGAGTCAATGCAAATTCATGCATTTGCTTAAGCTTTTGAATTTCAAAAGCCCTCTGTACAAAATGAAAATGTTCACAATCACAATTAACATGCTATTGCATTCATTGAATGGCTATTTAATAAATAAAGCATTAAGAGAGACTGGTGAAAATTCAAAATATGAGGAACTGAATGAAATTATTCTGTAAAATAAGTCCATACCTTCTTAATGTTGAAAGAGAACTGGGAGAAAGGAAATTTGCTCTGCATATTTCAAGACATTTACTCTAGACTAGTTGATTATCTTAAATGTGCTTGTGCTGCGGCAAGCTTTCACCTTGTGTGCTTCCCCTTCTCCTATGCAGCTGGGGCAGAGAAGTTTGCAAGCTTTTGCTTTTGTGGTTGATTAACTGTGGTTTGTTATGTTGCCTGGATCAACAAACTCCAGTTAACTATAACTTTGTTGAGCATAACATGAATGTTGACTGTGTGAATGCCACATAATTTGCTCTGTGATAATCTTTTATCGGTAACAATTTTGCTAGCTTAGCTAAACACATAGCAACAAAATAGAATTTTAGCAATATTACTACACCCCATACATCCTTCTGTTAGGGTGTTTTGTAACTGCATCACTTCCCCACAATATTCTGAGCAGTATCTCTGAGATATTAAGCAGCAGTATGATGTACTAGCTGTACATTGTGGTTATTGTCACAATTGAGAAATATTTAATAGCAACTTACATGGTGACAGAATCACCCTGCACCTATCATATGATGGCATTAAAAGGCAAAAGTGAAATGATGAAATGGGGCAATGATGAACTACTTTCTTACGCAGAAGATACGTTGCTATAGGAAATTCAATCACTAACGTCAGATGACTTCCTAACTTTCTGTCTGTACCTAGGACTAGGATTATGATGCTACACCATAATTTATACGTTCTTTTAAATGTATTCATGGGAGAAGGGTTAGTGTTTTGTTTCAATTATGTATTTTGTGTTTTTATTTTTATGTTGTGAGCCACCCTGTGTTCCTTGGATGAAGAGCAGTATACAAATTTTAACAACAACAACAATTTCCTACAATAAAAAACCCTCCCATTTAATGCATTTTCAACACCTCCTAACAAATAAGAATGATTTTACCTCATATGATTTAGCACGATATTCACGAGAATTCAGGCTTGCAGCGTTCTTTGGACGGATTACAGCTACATATGCTTCAGTTATTACCTCTGGGTTGCCCATGGTTTGTTAATATATCTATTTTAGTGAAAAAATAATCAGAAACCAAAGATTATATCTGAGAAAACAAGTTGTTTTTTTTTAAAGGAAACAACTGCCACAGATATTTTCCCCCATTTAAAGTATGCTAGTAATTTTCTTTCTCTCCCTCTCTATCCTCGCTGAACAAAGAAAGGAAATCTTGATTTTGCTTTGAGAATTTTGAGGACTGTCCTGAAAATTCAAAATAATTTATAATGAATCCATTGCTTAAATATCTTTGTAGAAATAGAAACAATAAGCATAATTTTAAGTAGCTTACAAAGAAATGGCAAACAGTGTGACACTAAAAACATATTCACTAATACAGCAAAGACAATACAAGCACAGGCCTGCTGATCAGGAACCACACATGCAACAACAACCTCTGTGTGTGGATTCTGAGGCCAGATCTGTACTCAGCTTTGAAGGTTTGTAGTTTGCAATGACTGATTGGGATCTGGGTGCACATAGCTTGAGAGATTACATAGCTCTCAGTTTTGACAGTGTCAGTCAGCTGGGATGCCGGGAGAAGGGACTGAACCCAGACCTCTTTCTCTGTCAGCATATGGGGGGCAGGAAGAGCTTGGATTCAAACATCCCACAACTTCAAATAAGTAGTATGCTTTCAAGGCTCATAACACTGGCTGTCTGCTAGAAGGCCAGGGGCACAAAACACTGTGCTGCACTGTGTGAATCTATTGTTTTTGTTTGCAGATTTTAAATTGGGATCATGCCAATTTAAAATTTCATTGAAATCCAAACAAATGACTTTCATGTAATGTGTGTTTGGTAACAGGATCTAAGTTGAGACTGTTGACATCTTGAGACTAACTAAAGTAGTAAATGTAAACATTTTTATACAGGATGTAGCATTTCTCGTATCAACAAAAAACACTTGTCAGTCCAAGTGCAAAACTGTATCTACACCTTAATTTCTAAATCTGCCGTCACCTTTCACTTTAAGATGAGAAACTTCCTTAAATATCATGTGGACTTCATGTGAAAACGTATAATCAAAAATTGCAGGTCAAACAGCATCAGGTATTTTTTCATCAACATTAGACGTGTGAAATTTGTAAAGATTGTATGGTGGCAAACAGTTCAATTCACAGCCCATTTAAACTGAGCATAAATCCTAAACAGAGAAATTAAGCACAGTCACTACTAGCCACTTGGCAAAACCAAGCAGCTGCCCAGAGCCCATAGATAATCCAAACATATCCCTAATTCACCTTCTGGGTCTTTATGAGATTAGCAATAAAGGAGGATTAAGGACTGGGAAAGTCAGCAAAATGAAACCAATTGCAGGAATGGGAGAGGCAGCATTGAAAATGTATTGCTTGGGGTTGGGCTATGACATTCTGCCATCATGGGCAAAGGACAAGATGCTGCCTCCTTCCTGTTCCATATACAGGAACTGCCAGTTGATTGTTGCTTCAATATTGGATAGCATCTTCTACAACACTTAGTAGCAGGCTAGTTTGGGGAGGCTAGGATAGCTGGTACAACATGCACAGCTCTGTCCTCCAGCAGAAGGGAATGTGGAATGACTAAGGGAAAACAACTAAAGGAGTGCCCACCCACTTATGTCCCAGCACGTGCCACCTAAGGCAGCCACCTCGTTCTGCCTAATGGTAGGACCGGCCCTGAGAAAAACAAATGCATAGGTCCAACCCAGATTCCCACATACATACACATCTGGCCATACCCTATATGTTAATTATTCTGGGATAATTGCCATTCCATGATTTCATGTCACTCCACTGGTACGAATGCGCTGAAAATATAATCAAATCTCATCCTTTTATCACCTTAATAGTGAATACAACATATGTCTGATACTCAGAATTGCTCTGTGAAATAATGCCAGTCCTGGTCCCATGTTCAGAATCATTAAAGGTAAAGGTAAAGGTACCCCTGCCCGTACGGGCCAGTCTTGACAGACTCTGGGGTTGTGCGCCCATCTCACTTAAGAGGCCAGGGGCCAGCGCTGTTCGAAGACACTTCCGGGTCACATGGCCAGCGTGACATCGCTGCTCTGGCGAGCCAGAGCCGCACACGGAAACGCCGTTTACCTTCCCGCTGGTAAGCGGTCCCTATTTATCTACTTGCACCCGGAGGTGCTTTCGAACTGCTAGGTTGGCAGGCGCTGGGACCGAGCAGCGGGAGCGCACCCCGCCGCAGGGATTCGAACCGCCGACCTTTCGATCGGCAAGTCCTAGGCGCTGAGGCTTTAACCCACAGCGCCACCTGCATCCCTCAGAATCATTACGTTGGAATAATAATTATAGATAATAATTTTATTATTTATACTGCACCCCATCTGGCTGGGTTTCCCCAGCTACTCTGGGCAGCTTACAGCACATATAAAAACACAGTAAAACATCAAACATTAAAAAGTTCCCAAAATAATAATTCTGATGCCAATGGAATGCCATGCATTATCAAGAAGAACCATTTAACTTCCTCAATTATGAGTTGGACAGACTGGAAACGGCTGAGTAAGTGCCACCAACCTGTGCATGTTTGTTTTTAAGTGAATGACATTATTGCATTCATCAAACTCCAATGGTAAAAGATTTGCAGACTGACACCCCTGTTAAACTGCTGCAGCAAAATAAATAAATGGGTATTGTGGTACATTAAAAGATTTGTTGTGCCATAAGCTTCCACAGACTATAGCTCTAACCCCCCCAAAAGCTTATAGTGCAATAAATCTCCCAATCTGTTAAACTGCCCAATAAACCCTAATTTCCCTGTCCTTTAGACTCCCAAGTAGATCAGCTTTGCTTCGACGGTACCACTTTAAGGCTGCTGCGGGTGTGGGTTCCCATATTTGAATAAATAGCTCAACCTAAGAAAACAACAACAAAAATAAAGACTGCCTGACTATAAGGAAGAAGGGTCCAGTCCAGCTTTTTCATTTCCTATGTGCAAGACGCATTTTGTTTCCTCCCGCAGGACAGCATTCCCACAGGCAGTCCCTCACCTGCAACCTGGCCCCGGTGCAGCAGGGGTCCTTTACCACGGAACGCAGGCGGTGGCTCTCAAGATTCCCCGGAGGCGAGGGGACTTGATTCCGAAGCAGATGCGCGCAGCAGGGCTGCCGTTTTCTGAGAGCGGTCGAATCTGAGGCAGAGAGAATTATTTAGGCGCGGGGGAGGCGGCGCCGACTCCGAATTGTGGAGCGTCGACGACTTTTTTGTGTGTGGGGGGGGGGGGAGCCTCGCTTTCCCTTACCGCCGCGCAGCCTTGAAAGGGGTCTTTTCCTCCGGAGAGTAAGATGCGCATCGCCCTCCCCCCTGCCCCACCCCGGGGTTTCTCTCTCGCTCTCCTCCGGGGCTCCGCCCAGCTTCCCTCCCCCGTGAGCCGGCAGCAGATCCGCTTCCCGTGCGGCTCCGAGCGCCGATGAGGTTCCGGGTCGGAGGCCCGACCGCTTGTTGCCGCCGCTGTGTTGTTGGCCGCCGGAGGAGGAGCAGCAGCAGCAGCAGCACCACCACCACCACCAGCAGCAGCAGCCTCGGTTTTCTCCCTTCTCCTCCTCCTCCTCCTCCTCCTTCTTCGTGTGGAGATGCCGCAGCTGCCACGAGATGCCGGGGCTTGAGACGCCGGGGCCGTGAGGGGAGCGGGCCTCTCGCGAGGTCTGGAGCGCGAAAGGCTTCTCTGAAGGGCCCTGCGAGACGCGGTGCAGCAGCCGGACGGACGGAGAAGCTTTTCGGGAGAGTTCCGCCTCCGAAGCCGAACAAAGGGGGTTGAGAACGGCGCGCGAGCCGAGAGAAAGGCGGGCGGGGGGGGGCCTTGCCAGCGCTTGCCCTCGCGCACGCGCACCCCTCTCTCACCGCCACCCGGCTCGGGTCTCTAGCGGGGGGCGCCTTTCCGTACCTCTGAGGGGAAGAGGGGGTTGAACGGCCGCTTCTGGCCCCGCTGCCCCTCGCGGGCTTGTCGGGAGGGACGAGGAGAGGAGCGGGGAAGCGGAGTGGCGGCGCCTTAGGAGGGAAAGGGGCAGCGGATAACTACTCCCAGCCGTCGCCGGGCGGATGGATGGAGGCACCGGCAAGCCGGCGAGGAGTGACCCTGTGAGGAACCGGTGAGTCGGGGGTGTGTGTGTGTCTTTATGTTGCCACAGGGAGGGTCCCTTTCGTGACTCTAGTTTCTGGGTGCTTAAAATATATATATATCGAGGGAGCGGCGGGGTTTAGCAGTCGAATGGCACCACAAAAAAATAAAATTAAAAAGAGGGTTTCAGTCAGGCTTCGGTTTCCCCTTTTCCTTTGGTGAGGGTGTATAAAGGGGAGTTGCACGTAACTTGACATCGTCCTTCGGGAAGGGGGTCGAGGGCATCCGCAGAAATGTGCCTTTCGGGATGTGTGGGGCTGTTTTGGGAGAAAAGGGTGGCCGGCGCCAAACCCAGTTCAGGAGGTTTGGCTTTGACTAGAGAGGGGGCGGGGGCTTTCGGACCTTCGTTTAATACCACCATAATAGCTCTCCATATTTGGAAATCCCGAGTTGTTAATGGTTGGGTGGGTTTGTTGCCTCTTCTCTCATTCTGCCCCAACCCTCTTAGTGTATGTTTATGGGTAAGATCGGCTTGGTGGTGGTGGTGGGTTTTTTTTACATTTTTCATTCAGATTCACCGTTAAGTCCTGCGGTGCCCGGCCCTCCTTTTCAGCACACTGAAATTATAGACAGGAGACAGATTTCTGGAGCAAATAGCGCTGAGTACAAGGGTGTGGCCGTGTGTGTGTGTGTGTGTATAGAGAGAGAGAGAGGAGGAGAGACAGATGCACAAAATTAGATTACACATCCGGGCTTACTACTATGCATTCAGATAGTTTATAATCAGTGAAGGCCACAATGTCATCAGCAGGGATCAATTGGCAAAGTTTTTTTCTGGCCTGTACCACTTCATGTAGCTAGTGTGGTTGCGTTTTTTGAATGTATCGCATGGAGAGAAAGATCCCTGCTTTTAGACAATTAACCTGGTAGGAAATGGATTCTGACTAGTCTTCTCTTTGCTGGGTTTTCTCTCCCACGCTAGAAAGTCATTATGAAGGCTAGGGGCGGTATTCAAACAAACACACACAGCCACAACAGGAAGTGGTACAGGCCAGAAAAATCTTCTTTGTTTAATTCAGTTGATAGTACAAGCAGAATAGAATACAAATTTCAGCCAGGATCACTTGACAATGTAAGGCTTATCATTAATGTGTTAGAGCCTAGTCATATGTTACACATGCATATGTAACAAAAGGCTAGCAGCTTCTTTTCCTAAAAGGAAACAGCATTGGGAGGGGGATCCGGACCAGCGATGCAGTAGATGGGTGTGAGGGGAAGGATGAAACATCTTTCCACTGCTTCTGTATTTGAAATTCCTCTTCCAAAGCTGCTTTTCTTTACGACAAGCAGCCACCTGGTTTTTGTTACGGATCTGTGTCATGTGTAGTTAGAATCTTGCTTTTGAAACAATTAGAAGGACTTTGTAACATAATTGGTGATTTTATGAAGTAGGTACATGGTAAACCTCAGCTAACTTTTCCTTATAAGAGAATATAATTAACTGGACAAGGACTGCTTAGATCTTGGGACAGATTTTTTGGAAGATGTTCCACTTCTGGAAAAGTTGCAGTCTGATTTTAAAATCAAAGCCAAACAATAACTCTGCAGAAAACTAGCTGTTGTGTAAGTAGAGATTTTAGGAGGCATGCACATTCTTTTGAGGTGGAATGTAGTATTTACTTGAGGAATTGTGGGACATTGCACTGTTTGAACACAATCTATTCAGTTGGTAGAAAATGTGCAGTGCTAGTACTGTAATGCATATAATCCCTTGAGGGTTAAACCACCATGCCCCCGCAACAATCCTAACCTAGCACCCTTGGACAGCCTCTCTGGTGCCCACTAAGCCCCTCCCCCATGCCCCCTTTTTTTGTAAATTTGAGTTTTTTTGGTTGGGAGGTGTTGACTAATTTTTTGGTCTGTTTTGTTTGATGGGGGTGTAGGCGTTTTGGCTGGGACAGGGTTCTTCTCATCAGCAGTTCATCTTTTGTGAAATGGGGTTTTTTTGGGGGGGGGTACTCGTGACAATTTCTTAATTTCCACAGTAGCTCCTGGTTCCAGAATGGTTGAACCCCTTGTGTAGCTTCACCATATAGTATATGAAGAAATCACTTGCATTCATCTTGTTTGTTTCCTTTGGCTTCAAAGCAAGTGACTTTGAATTTAAACATTCAGTACAGTGGTACCCCTGGCTACGTACTTAATTTGTTCCGGAGGTCTGTTCTTAACCTGAAACTGTTCTTAACCAGAAGCACCACTTTAGCCAATGGGGCCTCCTGCTGCCGCTGCACGATTTCTGTTCTCATCCTGAAGCAAAGTTCTTAACCCGAGGTACTACTTCTGGGTTAGCGGAGTCTGTAACCTGAAGCATATGTAACCCAAGGTACCACTGTACATTAAAGTAGGACTCTGGAAAAGTGTGGCTTTCCATATGCTGCTTGATTCCAATGCCTATCAGGCCCAGCCTACACCACCAATAGTCAGGAATGGGTGTTGTACTCCAGCATCTGGAGGGCCACAGGCTTCCCATCTCTGGTTTAACAGAAACTTTCAGCTAAATTTGCTATTGGAAAATTTCCATTTGATATAGGTCAATTGTGTAATGTCTGTCTGCCAGTAGATAAACAATTACTTGCATGCTGTTCTTTTCAAAGTGGAATATTAGTCTAATTTACTTTCGTACAAAGGAATTCATTTTTACATACTATTTCTTGCTTAATTGTGAACGGTAAAATGTGTAATATAAATATTTAAAATGAAAATTATCTCATTCTTAACTATTATTGCCTGTTTTAAGATATTACATTGTACAGAAGGTGAAAAGTCATTCTATAGTGAATACTTTCTATGCCTGCCCCACAAAAGCTATGTCTTAATCTGTTAGGCTTTAAGGTACAACAGAACTCATTGTTTTTACTATAGCAGACTAATATAACTTCCCCTCTGGAATTTGATATAATAAAGCTTATTAAGAAGTTGTCATATTATATTTATTCCAATATATTGTCCTGACTACCTGGGAGAAAGTGAAACAAGCCATTTTGTATAGAGCATATGTCTATTTCCCCCCACCTAGTTTCACTTAGTAATGTGTTAGTTTTAACTCATCCTATCCCTGAAAGTCCATTGTGAGTGATTCCAATGTATTACCATCTTTTTTTAAAAAAATAAAAATCCCTTGGTCTATAAAGATACATATTCATCTATAATCATTAAAATTTTGTCTATCTACATCATTATGTTTATCTGTGTTAAGAAACACTGAGAGACGCTGGTACTTAATAGGTACATCTTTCCCCTTCAATAGTCTGTAGGGATAGATAATTAGCAAAGCAATTGGAATTCAGAGGGTCTGAATTACCCAGTTCATACACTTGGGAGAATCTTCTCTATTACAGAAGTCAGTCATATGACACAGCATGCTCTCAGACAGGGTATTGTTTAGAGTAGAAGCACATGAGTATCGTGCAATACTTCTGACAAATACAGCTTACTTGTGGTAATATAGCTCAGCTGTGAACATTCTGGTATGGAGAAAGCTGATAACTTTCTTTTTCTATAATTGTAAGCTGAACTACTGAACTCTGATCATTTGTGCTAACTATTATGAATGCATCACTTAGCATTTTTTTACAATATCTAATTTAATACAACTACAGTACTGAAGACCTAAAACTTACTGTATTTCTAGTACTTCTTGAATGCTGACATATTCAAGCAGATCTTCTGGCTATCAGCTTTTGGTCAAGTTAAGTGTCTTTCCAAAGGATAAACTGTGCGACAGGTGAGGCTATGGCCTTCCAATTGTTGTACAACTCTCTGGCCATTGGGCATGCAGACCTAGGCTGGTGGAAATTGTAGTCCAAAATATCTGGAGGTTGAGGGAAGGCTGAATGATACTATTAATTTGTTCTAAATTTGATATGATTGTACTAAAGGTAAATTTATAAGATGAAAGTTTAAGCCTTTAATGCTTTCTCTGTGGTGCAGTCTGGATTAGTATAAGTTAAGCCTTCATTAATACTGAAGATAAATTTCTTTATAGAATTGCTATTTGTTCTGTGTAGTGCTTTGTGTATTGAGGGTTGTTTTTGTTTCTAGAAGCCGCCTAATATCACTCAATTGAAAAATGATTTGAGTACCTTATCAGGTCATGTAAAATATATATAATAAGGTGTGGACTATTAGACTGGCATAATTCTGTATTGTAGACTTGCCAGTTTTAGAACTAGTATTTGATAGTAACAGAAAACAGAACTGTTCTAATGGTAGAAACCTGGTGCAAGAGAAGATTGTACTTCTCACATGTTTAACAGGATACCAAGCCAAAGAAAAAAGAACCTAGGAAACTGCCTTATACTGTATTGAGTCAGACCATTAATCCATCTAGTATTGGCTACAGTGACTGCCAGTAGCTCACCAGGGTTTCAGACAGGATTGTCTCCCAACCCTACCTGGAGATGCCAGAGATTGAACCTGAGACTTTCTGTATTCAAGGCAGATGCTCTACCACTGAGCTATGATTCCTCCCCACAGCAAATGCAATTGGCAGTGGTAGTCCTGATTCCTGGAGACTTGTGCTACCTATCTTTTAAAAATATCTTTACATCTGGGACATGGGCAAAATTCACATATGGGGGGGGGCTTGTTTCTTTAAAAAGAGTGCTTCTGAAGGAACACACAACAAATACAGAGGACCTTTCCTTTGGGAAGGGAAAGCTCCCTTGCTTTTATGGGAAATGAGAAATTTTCCCTATGTCTTGTTTTCAGCATACCTGCTTATGATGCAGATGGTTCCAACTTATATTGTGCTTCTTTAGAGGTGACCTGGTTGAGCAATTGGTTTGACTGAGCAGGGAGAAACAGGGAGAAGTTCACACTCAAGTTCTCTTGCACACACTGGGAGGCCTACACATACAGTAGATCCCCCTGATATGAACTTAATTTGCCCCGGGGGTCCGTACTTACCCCCAAAAGTCCATATCCAGAGGATCACTTCTGCACGCATGCGTGGCGCGATAGAGCGTTTCTAAGCATGCGCACGGGGCGAAACCCAGAAGTATACCCGAAGGTAACGTAACCTGAGGTACCACTGTACAGTCTTTCTAAATGCAACATGCATTTAGTGGTGCAAACTACTTTCATAATTTCCAAGTGGCAAACTGTGTACAGTGTGTTTGTATTTGTAGCACTAAGCTTTCACAGTGAACCACCACCAGAAATTAAGTCACTAACTACATGTGGTGCTTGAAGTATATATGTACACTATGACAGCTCATCACATACATACTCATAGAAGAAACTGTTCAGTTAGAATTTCTGGCTTCGGCAAAATTCAGGAATCCAATCAGCTCATAACTATAGACACATGCATTTGATTACTGCGTATGTGTACTTGTATAATGTTGCTTCTTGAACCATGATATTTTCAGAGATGTCTGTACTTGAACAGCATGTGGTCAGTAAAAGTAGTTGGACTGTGTGATTTAATCAGGGAGAGAGCAGAAACGTTCTGGAGAAAGTTGTAGTGCAAGGAGTGCCTGCATGCAAGTATAAATAAGTATTGGATGATATCATCCAATAAAAAGAAATGCTGCCTTTTGCCTAAAAACATTCTTGATTATATGGAATCATAGTCAACCAATAATTGATCAGTATCCTATTTTAGCTCCTTTGGCATTTTGCTACAGATATCTTTTAAGGTATCTTACTTTTAATAGGAAAGTAGATCCAAAGGAGTTAAGTTGTCCTAGATCGTGCATCTCTTGTGTAATAATGAAACAGCAGTTCATAGTCTTAACTCTTTCCATGTGTCTGGTATTTCTGTCCCTATTTTGGGGTTGGCATCTATGTCAATATACAATTTTAGTTGGCTAGAAAGAATATGCCTCTCCTACCCACCTTGTCTCCTATGCTGATTACTACAGTACTTTCCCGTGTGTGAATGACTGGTTGTGAAATTGCTCAAAGAAGGAAACAAAGTTGCTTCCCTGCTTTCTTTGAGAGTGGTCTACTCAGCTACACTCCTGTCCTTACTTCCCATTTGGCTTCCAACATTCAATCTCCTGTATATTTGGCAACTCAGTAGTTTGGAGCTTTGCATTTAGAAGGAACCTCCTGCCTCACTTACAGCACTTGATAAGGCTTCCTGCCTAGTGATGAGCCAAATAAGTGAGGTGAGTGAAAGAACATATTCAGAATTTGCTTTTAATACCCCCATTCCATGAGTGCTATTAAATCTTCATTTCTTGGATATCAGAGTTCTATAATGGGAAGGAAACAAATGGCAGTAATATCTTCCTCGTGCTATGAAAGCATTGAATAGCATCATTAGGTGTATAATCATTGACTAAAGAGGCTTGTACGGATAAACATAAGCATCCATTTCCACTAACTCAGAATGCGCTCACTCCAATACCATCAGTTTCCACTGCAGTAAGTGCCCCCTTCATTTCCTGCAAAATTTGTTGCCAGGACAAATCCTTGTTGTGAATGTTCTGTTACTCCTTGGTACCTGGAATGCTTGTCTGGAAAATCCTAGGCACCTGGGTACCTGATATATCACCAGCTAAACATCATGATATATCAATTTCTGAAATAAGGAAGGAATTACATAGAGGCGAACAGGACAATGTCCTGGGAACTGCTACAACTTAAGGGTCTAAAACTGATAAATGAAGATATTATCAATCACCTCATGGTCGCTTTCAGCAGCAGGCAAGCCCAAATGCATCTAAATGAGACTTTTGGTTTTGGGCTTGGCTACCAAAGTACGCGGGTGGTGCTGTGGGTTAAACCACAGAGCCTAGGGCTTGCCGATCAGAGGGTCGGCGGTTCGAATCCCCGCGATGGGGTGAGCTCCCATTGCTTGGTCCCTGCTCCTGCCAACCTAGCAGTTCGAAAGCACATCAAAGTGCAAGTAGGGAAATAGGTACCTCCAGCGGGAAGGTAAACGGCTTTTCCGTGTGCTGCTCTGGTTCGCCAGAAGCGGCTTAGTCATGCTGGCCACATGTACACCGGCTCCCTCGGCCAATAAAGCGAGATGAGCGCCACAACCCCAGAGTCGTGCACGACTGGACCTAATGGTCAGGGGTCCCTTTACCTTTTACCAAAGTACAGTGATGAGTCATAGTGAATACAAATAATCTGGGACTGCCAGCAGACCTACTAGGTGGCAGCCGAATCAACAACGGCAGGGGGAGGCAGAAGCAACAGCAGCCTGGCAGTAGTGGCACAATAATCAGCAGCCTGCAAAGCCTCATCATGGCAGAAGCAGCGGCAGTCTGCGAGGCCTTGTGGTGGCGGCAGTAGTGGTGGCCTGCAAGTGGTGGCCTGCTTAGCAGGTGCTTAGCAATTAGTAACGTATCTGTACAAAGGCGATTTTCAATTATTTAAAATAAATCCTCTTTAGAGCTACTTGGAAATGCTTCCTTATATAATAATAATAATAATAATAATAATTTATTATTTGTACCCCGCCCATCTGGCTGGGTTTCCCCAGCCACTCTGGGCGGCTTCCAACAGAGATGAAAAATACACTAAAATATCACATATTAAAAACTTCCCTGAACAGGGCTGCCTTCAGATGTTTTCTGAATGTCAGGTAGTTGTCCATCGCCTTGACATCCGATGGGAGGGCATTCCACAGGGCGGGCGCCACCACCGAGAAGGCCCTCTGCCTGGTTCCCTGTAGCTTTGCTTCTCGCAGGGAGGGAACCGCCAGAAGGCCCTCGGAGCTGGACCTCAGTGTCCGGGCAGACCGATGGGGGAGGAGACGCTCCTTCAGATATACTGGACCGAGGCCATTTAGGGCTTTAAAGGTCAGCACCAACACTTTGAATTGTGCTCGGAAACGTACTGGGAGCCAATGTAGGTCTTTCAAGACCGGTGTTATATGGTCTCGGCGGCCGCTCCCAGTCACCAGTCTAGCTGCCGCATTCTGGATTAGTTGTAGTTTCCGGGTCACCTTCAAAGGTAGCCCCACGTAGAGCGCATTGCAGTAGTCCAAGCGGGAGATAACCAGAGCATGTACCACTCTGGCGAGACAGTCTGCAGGCAGATAGGGTCTCAGCCTACGTACCAGATGGAGCTGGTAAACAGCTGCCCTGGATACAGATTTGACCTGTGCCTCCATGGACAGCTGTGAGTCCAAAATGACTCCCAGGCTGCGCACCTGGTCCTTCAGGGGCACAGTTACCCCATTCAGGACCAGGGAATCCTCCACACCTGCCCGCCTCCTGTCCCCCAAAAACAGTACTTCTGTCTTGTCAGGATTCAACCTCAATCTGTTAGCCGCCATCCATCCTCCAACCGCCTCCAGGCACTCACACAGGACCTTCACCGCCTTCACTGGTTCTGATTTAAAAGAGAGGTAGAGCTGGGTATCATCTGCATACTGATGAACACTCAGCCCAAACCTCCTGATGATCCCTCCCAGCGGCTGCATGTAGATGTTGAAAAGCATGGGGGAGAGGACAGAACCCTGAGGCACCCCACAAGTGAGAGCCCAGGGGTCTGAACACTCATCCCCCACCACCACTTTCTGAACACGGCCCAGGAGGAAGGAGCGGAACCACTGTATGACAGTGCCCCCAGCTCCCAGCCCCTCAAGACGGTCCAGAAGGATGTCATGGTCGATGGTATCAAACGCCGCTGAGAGATCCAGCAGAACTAGGAAACAGCTCTCACCTTTGTCCCTAGCCCGCCGGAGGTCATCAACCAGTGCGACCAAGGCAGTTTCAGTCCCATGATGAGGCCTGAATCCCGACTGGAAGGGATCCAAATGGTCCGCTTCTTCCAGGCGTGCCTGGAGTTGTTCAGCAACCACTCGCTCAATCACCTTGCCCAAGAATGGAAGGTTTGAGACTGGGCGATAATTGGCCATCGTGGCCGCATCTAGAGATGGTTTTTTAAGAAGCGGTTTAATAACCGCCTCTTTCAGCGGGTCTGGGAAGGCTCCCTCACGGAGGGAAGCATTCACCACCCCACGAAGCCCATCGCCCAGTCCTTCCCGGCTAGCTTTTATAAGCCAGGATGGGCAAGGATCCAGGAGACAGGTGGTTGACTTCACTCGTCCGAGCAGCCTGTCCACATCCTCGGAGGTAACAGCTTGGAATTGATCCCACACAACTTGACCAGACAGGACTCTAGCACTCTCCCGCCCCGGCCCTGCTCCCACGGTGGAGTCTACTTCTTCCCGAATCTGAGCGATTTTATCTGCAAAAAATTTTGCAAAATCATTGCAGGAGAACATGTGGCCCGTACTGGGCCCCGATGTTACAGGTGGTTCCGCTAAATTGTGAACCACCTGAAAGAGTCTCCTGCTGCTGTTTTCTGCAGATGCAATAGAGGCGGTGAAGAAAGTCTTCTTCGCCGTCGCTATCGCCACTTGGTAGGCTCGACGTTGAGCTCTAACCTGTGTCCGGTCAGATTCAGAATGGGTTATCCGCCACCGGCGCTCTAGCCGTCTCAACGATTGTTTCATTGCCCTCAGATCCGTGGAAAACCACGGGGCTCTCCGGGCTCCATGCAATCGGAGAGGGCGCTTCGGAGCCAAACAGTCAATAGCCCTGGCTAATTCCGCATTCCAGCGGGCCACCAGGGAATCGGCTGAAAGGCCATCAACATGGGATAAAGCATCCCCTACCACTCTCTGGAAACCATTTGGATCCATTAAGTGGCGGGGGCGGACCATCCGAATCGGTCCCACCTCCCTGCAGAGGGGATGGGTCGCAGAGAAGTCCAGTTGCACCAGGAAGTGATCTGACCATGGCACTTCTTTCGTTTCACTTTTACTTAGTGTCAGATCACCAACATCCGTAGAGGTAAACACCAGGTCCAAGGCATGTCCGCGGCTATGGGTTGGGCCAGACTTATTCAGGGACAGCCCCATGGAGGCCATGCTTTCCACGAAGTCCCGAGCGGCCCCTTGTAAGGTCGTGTCGGCATGGATGTTAAAATCCCCTAGGACGACCAAGCTAGGTGTCTCCAGGAGAACATCCGCCACGACCTGAAGCAGCTCGGGCAGGGAATCCTTGGTGCAGCGGGGAGGTCGGTACACCAAAAGGAATCCTGTACTGCCCCTATTGCCCAACTTCCAGAACATGCATTCAGAAAACTGGGTCTTCCCAATAGGACGCCTGGTGCAAACTAATGACTTCCTAAAAATCACTGCAACCCCCCCTCCCCGCCCACATGACCTGGGTTGCTGTGCGTAAGAGAAACCTGGTGGACAAGCAGCGGCAAGGACAGGCCCATCTGCTTCATCCAACCAAGTCTCTGTTACACATGCCAGGTCAAGTCCTCCATCCATGATCAAGTCATGGATGGCAGTGGTCTTATGAATCATTGACCTGGCATTGCACAGCAACACTTTCAGGTCATGTGGGTATCCCTTGCTGATTCTAGTATTCATCCGGTCAGGACCAGACCCGGAGGCAGGGATAGTCCTCAGACAACGACTAAACCTGCCTCCTCTGTAATGACATGGTCTGGTCTTAGCGTAACTCCTCCTCCTACCCGTGATCACTGAGATCGGTTGTCCCAGTGCATCCCCCCCTGTGGAACATGCCCCAGCCATTTTGTGGGCTGGGGCCCACTCCCCGGCAGCCCTGACCCCTCCCCTTAAGAACAAAATAACCCCTTTAAAAAACAACAACAAAAAAGCAACAACACAAATAAAACAATACAAACAAAAAACAATAAAAATTATAAAAATTACAAAAACATAAAATCAAACAATTTCCCAGGCCCAATAAACATCCACCCCACCCCACCCCACCCCACATACAAAAAATTCAAAATAAAATTTTTTAAAACATTTTAAAAGCACTCTGCACCCCTCCAGCAGTAACAGCAACTGTCCTAGTGAGGCCCGTCAGGCCCCGCCCCAGGCCAGATGGTGAGTGGCAGGAAGGAGCAGGGCCCTCAGACACTCACACAGGAGAGTCCTCCTGGGCAGCGGAGTGCAGCAGTCCATGTGAGGCTTCAGGCCCCACCCCAGGCCAGATGGTGAGTGGCAGGAAGGAGCAGGGCCCTCAGACACTCACATACAGGAGAGTCCTCCTGGGCAGCAGAGCGCAGCAGTCCCTGTGAGGCTTCAGGCCCCGCCCCAGGCCAGATGGTGAGTGGCAAGAAGGAGCAGGGCCCTCAGACACCCACACAGGAGAGTCCTCCTGGGCAGCAGAGTCCAGCAGTCCTTATGAGGCTTCAGGCCCCGCCCCAGGCCAGATGGTGAGTGGCAAGAAGGAGCAGGGCCCTCAGACACTCACATACAGGAGAGTCCTCCTGGGCTGCTGTCTTCTGAAGGGAGAATACTGCAGCCAGTAGCTCAGTTCCACCACTATTCTTAACTTCCCCAGTGACACTGCTTGGCAACTGCAACAGAGACCCAACTTGATGTTAATGCTTGCTGGGGAATGTATATTGTGGTTGCTTAGTAGCTCAAATCTTTCCTCTACCTCCTGGGCCCAACAAAGTAGCTAAGTCATCTTTGTTGTTTGAAGACAAGTATTTTCTAATTATCAGTTGTCTTTAATTATCCTATTTATATGCTAACAGTTGTGATTTGCATTGGATCATGCAATATTCATGTATTTCAGTTGAAATCTTGTAATGTGTGTGATAAATGCAGGTATATGGAATGTTCATTATTTTAGTCCTGGACATGTGTATGGGAAATGTTTATATAGTTATGTTGGTATGATTCTAATATTGTAATACTAAGAAAGCATGTTGATCTTGATTACATTTTTAAGATTACTGGTGATGGTTGTTCAGTGTATATGTGAAGGAGCGTCTCCACCTCCATCGTCTAGCCTAGACACTGAAATCCAGCTCCAAAAGCCTTCTGGCATTTCCCCCACTGCAAGAAGTGAAGTTACAGGGAACCAGGCAGAGGGTCTTCTCAGTAGTGGGGCCAACCTTTGGAATGCCTTCCCATCAGATAGCAAACAGATAAATAACTATATGGCTTTTAGAAGATGTTGGAAGGCAACCCTGTACAGATGGGCAGCATATAAATAATAAAATTATTATTATTTATTATTTGATTTAGTTAACATATAGCACAAATATATAATGTGCTCAGATCAACTTCTGACAGATTTCCTCCAAGCATTTCTCCTTTAGAGAAGGTAATTGGCTATGAGAGACATTGCCAAGGTTTTAAGCTATCTAGAAATAAAACCACAAGATCTCCATTGCCTTATGAATTGCTGGAGCAGCTGCCAGCTGAACTCCCAAGTCTCTGGCTTTGCAACTTCAGCTCATCATCCCTCTTGATCACCCATGCCCTTTAATCCAAGTAACAAAGCCCAGGTGAGCCAAACAATGTGGGAGGAGGCAACAGGCAGCTCTTGAGGGTGTCCAGAGACTAGTATATATATTCAGTGATTAAGTCTATTTAATTGGAGTATGGAAAGAAAAGAGAAATGAGTTTAGGCACAATCAAAAGACAAAAGCAAAACACTGAACCACAATATTGGTCTATCTTGTCTCGTGTTGGGGATCCTGTGGCAGTCTAGATGTAGCTGAACTAACACTTGCATCATTCCTGACCATTGGCCATAGTGATTAAGGCTGTTGGGTGTTGAGGTCAATAGCATCTGGAGGGCTATGGGTTCCCCATCTCAGATTTAGTCAACTGAATATACCCAGGACTTACACACCTAGGGCTATTGCAGCTGGTCTCCTCTGGAAATGTTTATGGGCATATTCCATATTTTATGCTGCTTAATCAGGGTGATCCAATCCAAATCTTAATCTGGGGGGGGTCATGATTGACAGCTGGAAAGCAAGGAATTCTCTCAGGAACCGGAAATTAGCTTACACAAGCGATCACCTCTATAAAATAAGAAGTTAAGCTTTGCCTACCATGCAGCAAAGTGAAGTCAAGTGGATGATGGCTTATTTGTGGCAGGCCACATGAGAATCATAGAATTGTAAAGTTGGAAGGGACACCAAAGGATCATCTAGTGAAGTCCATGAAATCTGCTATTACAGCCAACTTTCTGGACGATGTAAAGTATCACCCAAGGTCATTTTAGGAAGTCATGAAATTTATTGTGTCTGAGCTGCAAAACTGATCACCAGCTATCATTGGTGCAAAGAAGGCCCAATGATGCTATATGTGAAAAGAAAAGGTTGGTTCACTTCTTGGCTTAAAAGTATAATTGTTTGACATTGGCTTATTGATTGGCATAATGTTGTAAAATAGAGTGAGGACTACATTTTGGGCTGTATCTTATATTTAGTCATGCTCAGAGTGGACCTATTGAAATACCGTATTTTTCGCCCTATAGGACGCACTTTTTCCCCTCCAAAAATTAAAGGGAAATGTGTGTGCGTCCTATGGGGCGAATGCAGGCTTTCGCTGAAGCCTGGAGAGCGAGAGGGGTCGGTGCGCTCCAGGCTTCAGGAGAGCCCCACCGCCGGCCCCGCAAGCTGGGGGGACAGTGGGGAGGCGCAGCGCGCCATCCCGCTGTCTCCCGATGTCCTTTGGAGGCTGGCAGCGGGAAAAGCCCGCCTCTCCCTGCCGCCAGCCCCACAAGCTCGGGGATAGCGGGGAGGCGCAACGCGCCCAGGCTTAGCTTCAGCCGTGGGAGCCCGGCGCTGGGCTCCCACGGCTTGTGGAGAGCTGCATGTTCTGGGGGCTGGGGTCAGGGGAAGCCAGCCCCACGCCTGGGGGGAAAAATAATTTTCCCCCTTTATTTCCCCCCCCCAAAAAAATTAGGTGCATCCTATGGGCCGGTGCGTCCTATAGGGCGAAAAATACGGTAAATGGACATTAATGAACTTAGGTTCATGCATTTCAGTGGGTCTACTCTGAGTAAAACTTAGTTGCCTGCAACCCTTTGACCTGGAGCTGTTTAGCCAACATAATCTACATGTAAAAAAATCAGAAGTTTATTGTGTCAGAAAAAGGTCTGCGAGGAAAAATACCTGATAGTTGTTGAGATTTTCATATGGGCTATGTAGGAATATGAGATACTTAGAGACTTTTTCTCCTCAGAAGGAAGTATAAGAATCAGCTTTGAGAAAGACTGTTCTTGGACTCCTTCCCTCAAATTCTTAAATATCTTTAAGACTTCAGATTGTTTATAAATAATCATGGACTTTGGATAGATAGCAATGCTTTCTTTTAAAATTGTGTTCTTCACTTTGTAGTTCTTTTAATATTTTGAAATGCTGTCTTTCATTTGTATTTGACTTACGTTTTGAAATGAAGTGTTTTTAAGTGGCATGTGCTGGTTAAATTGCTTCATTGTTAAAGGAATATAAATGAATGTCTTTAGGAGAGCAATAATATCTGATTGCCTAGTAGCATTTATAAAATTATCATAATGCAAATTCTTGGAAAGTATAACACAACCAGGGTTTTTTTTTTCTAACCACATGCTGTAATTAGATATATCTTTTAATCCTTCATGGAAAGTATAAATGGATTTCTGTTTTCATGGCTAAGATGTGCACAGTTGTCAAAACCAAAGATCTGCAAGCACAATGGTACTAACATATCTTCATTTCAGTTGTTCTCCCATTGTTAAGACACTAGAACTTGGGGTCATCCGTTGGAGCTGAATGGTGAGAAATACAATGGAAAACACTGACACAGGATATGCTCATAGCTTCCAACTTACATGGGTTTAAAGGAGAGTAGAAAAATTCATGGGCGAGGAAGACGGTCAGTAGCTGCTAGGCATGATACTTACATGATACTTAGAGGATCCATGGAACCATTCCACTGAACACCAGTTCCAGGGAATAAAAGGGAGAGATGACTATGAGCTTCTTGTAGACATTGGGTTGTCCAGTGAGAGAAGCAGGATGCTGGACTAAATAGCCATTCAGTAATACTATATAATTTGGCTTGACTTAAATTGACACTTACTACCTAGTAACACCATCCCAAATTAATCCCTGCCCTTGTTAAATTAAAGACTAGCATGTTTCTCTTTACTTTAGCTCTATGCCTACCCAGGAACCTTTGTGTTTTGTTTCAACTTTGGGATACATCTAGGTTACAAGGCAGGCTTTCTGAGAAAAGAAAACCCTTCTTCTGATGTCATGGTAAAAGCAAATGATTCATCATGGGTGGCCTGTCCTCCTGTCAAAATGGCATTTGGGGTTGGGGACATTCAGGATCTGGCCTATTGGTCGGATCTAGCTCCCTGTCCCTCCATTTAGAAGTGTTTATATAAACATGCCCTTAAAGATGTGGATTCTTAGTATCCATGTCATTCTTTTCTCCCTCAGCTATTCCTTCCTTTACCCGTGCCTGCCTTTTGCTTCCCTTTGCAAAGTTTATTATGAGTGATAGGTTAACTACCCCTATTTTCCATAATCTAATCAGCATGTTATGATAATCTTCTTCCTGGTTTGCATCTTCCATTCCATAGACATATCTTCTCTTTCCTGTGTCTTTATTTACTTCTGCATGAAATCTGCTTTAAGACTAGTTCTTTGAACCAAATAGATTTAGATTGCTTCTACAACATTATATATTGAAAATTCCAGATTTTTTTTTTTTATTGTATTAATGATTTGGGCTTGTAATAATAATTAAACACTTTTAGCACAATTCACACAGCTGAATCTAAATAATTTATACATTAAAGTAGAATCAACAAATGTTTGGGTAATGCATTCAGGTATCAGTTCTAGTTTGCAGTCTGAGCATGTCAGCGCTGTAGAGTATTGAACTGGCATGTTCATCTCCACAGCTGGTTGTTCGCCCAGCCGAGCTAGCACTATAGGTCTTCGCTAGCAGACGCTTGTCTTATAAACATCACCATGTCTCTACAGATTGTCACTGGTGGCTATGCTGGGAATATTAGCTTCCATTACTCATGCCTGCATGCCTTTACCAGGCCAACAGTCTATGGCTTGTATCCAATGCTTGTCCTACCCAGAGTAAACCCACTGAAATTAATGAACCTAGGGTCAGCAGTGTAGCATTCGCTGATTGGCTATCTGGTACTGTTGTGTTGTCACACTGGCCCTGATATCTCTGACTGACTTGAACACAAAGCCAGTAAGAATCTGAACCCTGTTCTAAAATGGGGTGGGATGTGTCGAAGCGCTTCATTGAACAGGAGCAAAATGGCACAAAACTATTACTTTTGAAGAATATTTCAGGTCCATGAATGCTCCTGTTTAACGCTGAGAATAGTTGTTCATGAAAATTCCCAGTAAAGACTTGAGCTGAGTGCATCAGCATGGTAAATTTATCTGCTGTTCCACACAAGTATGATATAAAAGTTACTGGAATATTCCCCAGTGATTGGATTAAGGAAAATTTGTAGATCAGATGCACATGATTTACCTTAATGTATAATGGAGTTTAAATAATTTTCCTATCCCCAGGCTTTCTTCAAATCCCAATTCTTTCCTAGAGTTGTTTATTTACTAACAAAAATTTTGTTTGAGATTTATCTTTGCACCACTGCAGGATGAGGTTGACGGAAATGTTATTATTATGCAGTTTCCACTGATTTGGGTCCAAAGTGTATATCTGGAAATGTTTTACCAAGTTTATGTAGTAAAGATGTTAATGGTTTTACAGAGTGCAAGTTAAAACTATGTAGAACTAGATAGTTGAAGGAATCTTAGTGTTTTCAAATAAGGACAGTATAAAAGCTTCTTAGATTGTATTTTTCCTAAAGGGCTGATTAATTTTAGACAAATTCCTAGTATAGCTTCTTCAACCCAATTTGCAATGCTATTTGCTTGTTTCAGAATTTAAAAGATGTTGCTGACCTCCACACCAAGTGTTTGAAGGGGGGCAGAAGAAGCACCACCCCACTAAGAACAACATGGGAAATACAACTACTAAATTCCGCAAAGCACTTATAAATGGAGATGAAAATTTGGCCTGCCAAATATATGAGAGCAACCCTCAACTAAAAGAATCTCTGGACCCTAATATTTCTTATGGAGAACCCTACCAGCATAACACTCCATTACATTATGCTGCCAGGCATGGGATGAACCGAATATTGGGGTGAGTATTGTTGCTTTGTTCATAGTGTTTCTAGATGTGCTAAGTGACATATAATGTGATTTGATACTATCATAATCTAATATAGTACTATCTTTTGATGTACAAGTTCAATATTTTGCCATGGATAACCTCTTTACACTGGCTCCAGTTCCAACGTGCACATATTCTCCAGAATAGTTCTAAGATGAGGGCATGCATGTTTGATTTCTTATCCTCATAGCCCTAAAAGGTTGCTGAAGACCTTGGTGGTATTTACTTTCAGCTCAGGAGTTGCTCTATGTTGGCCAATGTTGAAATGAACATAACTCTACTTCTTTCTTTTCTATGGAAAAGTCGGAGTTAGTACAAGAACACTGTATTGTGGAAGTGTTTGTAAAATAAAGAATGCAGGGATATGATGCTTGCTCTACTTGCAGTTTTGAGAAAGGGATGAAGCTTTCATCTTTAAGTGGTGGAAGGCAGCACTTTGAGAGCTGCAATGTATCTGCTGTGCCAAATATTTGGAAAAGAGAGGAAAGGTAGTTTTTTAAAGCACCAATCCTCTGTTTCTGGAATTGCAGTAGATCTTCCCTGTGGCAGATGCTTCTGGAACAAACAAGATCTAATTAAACCAGACTGGTTATTAATATAAATAATATAAATTCTTCAGTGTATGCCTTATAGTGTATGGCCCTTTGGTTTAACATTTTTTATTACACATAAATTCTATTTGTGGCTACCAGGAAGCTACAAGCTATTAATATTATCAGGAGTATCTTAAGAAACAGCTTCCTGTATTCATAAACACTGGTACAGAGCAGTTTAAAACAAAGATACACATCATCCTGATTCAGTGAGTCATAAAGCAATATTAGATTATGCAGTATATTATCAAATAGTCATTACAGGGCTGCATTTTTAAATGACAATATGAGAAGATCTAATATAATAACGCCAACAACATTGAGTAGGATTTCTGCCAGGCTTCATCAAATAGGATGTATGGAAACAAGGAAAGTCTTCCGGCTACAGAATAGCCCATTCATTTAAAAGTTTGCAGATGAGAAGATGCCTCTCTTTTGCATTTGTATTAGAAGTATGACAAATGTATTAGAAGTACTGTTTTGGCCTGAATATAAACCACACTTTTTTCCAAATTCTGACCTTGAAAAATTAAAGTACAGCTTAAATTTGCGACCTAACAAAAATGGGCTTTTACAATATTGCTGCTGAAACAGACATACAGTAAAACAGAATAGGTGTGAGTGGAATTTTAAGAGAGCGGCTTATATTTGAGTATTGTCTTTTTTTTTTCCTCCCCCCCCCCCCCCGAATTTTAAAGGTGCAGCTTACATTCGGGTCAATACAGTATTTATAAATGTATTAGAAGTATGATAAATACTTCTAGTGGGGCAGGGGAGCTGAAAAAGAATTCACATCTGGCAACCAATGTACACGGGCAGATGAGTCTAAAAAGCCCAGGACACAAATTTCCATGGCCCTCTAGCAGCTATGGTGGTTCACTTACCAGAAGTGATTATTTAGGGTTAACTCTGGAAATGTATATTCGATTCTGACCGAACTAAGCCTCCTAGGAGATTTCCAGTTTATATATGATTTTCCTCAATCTTTACTGGATCTTTACTGTACCTTTATTTCCCATGTCATTATAAAAATCTGCTTCTTATTTACTGCTTTATTTCTTTACTTTCTCTGTATAGAACTTTTCTTTTTGTAAGAGATGGCAACCCAAATAAACGAAATGTGCACAATGAGACCTCTATGCACTTGCTTTGCATGGGGCCTCAGATTATGATATCGGACGGAGCTCTTCAGCCTCGATTGACACGGCCCTTTGAAGATGATTTCAGAAGAGCAGATTGTCTGCAGATGATCCTGAAATGGAAAGGAGCAAAACTTGACCAAGGAGAATATGAAAGAGCAGCCATTGACGCCGTTGATAATAAAAGAAATACACCTTTGCACTATGCTGCTGCCTCAGGAATGAAGACCTGTGTAGAGGTAAAATTCATATAAATAGTAATCAAAGTAATGATGGAGCATACACTTGTTTCAAAAAAATTTTAAGAGCATTTAATATTGTATCTAAAAATATATAAATGGCAAAAAGAAGTGACATCATCTTATTCAGTGCGTACTGAATAAATTTATTATATTTATATCCTTACTTTCTTCCATGATGAAACGTAAGGCAGTGTACATTGTATTCCCTGATGGTGTTTCATTCATGCACTGTCCAGATCCTGTGCATGTGCTAATACCAGTTATTATGCTAAAAAAAACCCCACCTCCTATTTATTCTTCTTTTTTATCACTTGCTTTGGGGAGTATTGCTTTTGAATGTTGTGTTTAAGTGCAAACTGTTAAATTCCCAATGAGACAAACTATAGTATATTTGAAATTTATTGTATATTCCAGTTAATTGACTGTACTTAATACAGTGTTGCACGCCAAAAAAATGCTTAATCTTCCATAGCAGCTGTTCGCAAATATTTTATTAAAGGGAATAACATTTTTTTCATATTTGACCTTGTCCTGTTGCTGACCTGAAATTTATCTCCATGAGCCCCTTGAACTTCAAACATAACTAGCACTCGCTGCTTGAAAATGTAATAGTCCATTTGTGTATTGAAAGAAGGTTCATCATGGTATATTCACCAGAGCTATTTGCAGTGCAGCTGCTTAAAGAATTGCTCAAGTTACATTCCTTCCAGGTGCTACCACCCACTTGATCTGTTTTTTAGGCTTGCCTTAATTTGTCAGTGGAATCTTGCAGAGTGACCAGTCAAGTTTTATACACTTGCATAGGTACTATGACACAAACAGCTGCTGCTGTTGATGCAAACTCTTCCTTACTTTCTTGCCAGTGTTTATTTGCAGGAAAGCCAGACACAATGTTGTGCCAGTCAGTGATAGATCAGAAAGACCTTTAAATTGTCACAAAAGGACTTGTAGGAGCTGTTCCCTTGCATTGCTGGGAAAGGAGCAATTGCTGTCAGAAGCTGTTGTACTGGAAATTGTAGTGTATGCTCAGTTTGAGGGACCATCTGCCTGATCTTTTGCCAGAATTACCATCATGGAAACAGGCTGTTAAATTAGTTTAACACGTGCTTTGAAATACTAGTTCATATCAACTTAATACCAATTTACAACTTTCACCAAATAAGCTTCTAGCACTTATAAAACCATTTAAAACTGTTTTAAGTATATATGTATAAACATTTAAAAATAAAATGACACTTTGTACTAATCCCAATTTAAAAAGAAGTTTGCTCTTTCATAAATTCACCATAAATTCATATGGTTAAGGAGCAGCAGATAGTATCTTCTGGGAGCAAGGTGTTCTATGCAAATGCCTCATCACTTGGTGGGGAATTGCATGAGCCAGGGTTATCAATGGACTTGTAACTGAATGGATGTTAAATTGTTAAATTATTGAAAATTGAAAATAAAATATGAAAAAAAGGGAATTGCATGAGCCAAGCCTCCATGCAATTAGAATCAGAATTCATTCATCTGGAGTGGCTGGCCTAGTTTGCCTATAATGCTGAACTAGGATACAGCTGAGATCCAGCACCGAGGGCCTTCTGGTAGTTCCCACACTGCAAGAAGTAAAGCTACAGGGAACCAGGCAGAGTGCCTAATCGGTAGTGGCACCTGCCCTGTGGAATGCCCTCCCATCAGATGTCAAAGAGATGAGTAATTATATATATTTTAGAAGACATCTGAAAACAGCCCTGTATAGGGCTTTTTAAGGTTTAGTGTTTTACTATGTTTTTATATATGTGTACATGAACCTCTGTCTCCAATAGGTCCCCTTCCTCCCATATGGCTAGGAGTAATAACAAATAACAACCCATAATTCAGTTTCACTTTCCGAAACTTGACTTGTGGTTTAAAATATTATAGCTAATTTCAGACAAGCTAACTTCAAACCATGGGTTGTGAAGGTGACTTGCTTAACACACTATAATTTATTTTAAAGCAAAATTTATTGTTTGTATATAATGAAATGACAAAAATCTGGGAATGCAGATATGAATCCTGATTTCGTCCTTCTAACTATGTGGCAAGACAAGAGAGTACTCAGGCATAAGGCATCATTCAGGCTCATGCACATAATACAAAATATGGTTTAGCATTTTGTGTGAACCAGCCAACTAATTCACATTAGACGTTTTCTGTGTTTTGGGTGGAAAGGAATTGTAATACTTATCCACTACATAAAACTCTGTATTTGACTTGAGGAATATAAGAAATCAACCCAGCTTGAGAATGTTGGCCAAACATTAGTAAAATGCAGGTCTGCTTTGAAAGGGCTAATCTGACTGCAATAGAAAGAAATTATAATAATAATAATAATAATTTATTATTTATACCCCGCCCATCTGGCTGGGCCTCCCCAGCCACTCTGGGCGGCTTCCAAAAGAATATTAAAATACTATGATACATCAAACATTAAAAGCATCCCTGAACAGGGCTGCCTTCAGATGTCTTCTAAAAGTCTGGTAGTTGTTGTTCTCTTTGACATCTGGTGGGAGGGCATTCCACAAGGAGGGCGCCACTATCAAAAAGGCCCTCTGCCTGGTTCCCTGTAACTTGGCTTCTCGCAGTGAGGGAACCGCCAGAAGGCCCTTGGTGCTGGACCTCAGTGTCCGGGTAGAACGATGGGGGTGGAGACGCTCCTTCAGGTATACTGGACCGAGGCCGTTTAGGGCTTTAAAGGTCAGCACCAACACTTTGAATTGTGCTCGGAAACGTACTGGGAGCCAATGTAGGTCTTTCAAGACCGGTGTTATATGGTCTCGGTGGCCGCTCCCTGTCACCAGTCTGGCTGCTGCGTTCTGGATTAGTTGTAGTTTCCGGGTCACCTTCAAAGGTAGCCCCACGTAGAGTGCATTGCAGTAATCCAAGCGGGAGATAACCAGAGCATGCACCACTCTGGCGAGGCAGTCCACAGGCAGATAGGGTCTCAGCCTGCGTACCAGATGGAGCTGGTACACAGCTGCCCTGGACACGGATTTAACCTGTGCCTCCATGGACAGCTGTGAGTCCAAAATGACTCCCAGGCTGCGCACCTGGTCCTTCAGGGGCACAGTTACCCCATTCAGGACCAGGGAGTCCTCCACACCTGCCCGCCTCCTGTCCCCCAGAAACAGTACTTCTGTCTTGTCAGGATTCAATCTCAATCTGTTAGCCGCCATCCATCCTCCAACCGCCTCCAGACACTCACACAGGACCTTCACCGCCTTCACTGGTTCTGATTTGAAAGAGAGGTAGAGCTGGGTATCATCCGCATACTGATGAACACCCAGCCCAAACCCCCTGATGATCTCTCCCAGCGGCTGCATGTAAATGTTGAAAAGCATGGGGGAGAGGACAGAACCCTGAGGCACCCCACAAGTGAGAGCCCAGGGGTCTGAACACTCATCCCCCACCACCACTTTCTGAACACGGCCCAGGAGGAAGGAGCGGAACCACTGTAGGACAGTGCCCCCAGCTCCCAGCCCCTCAAGACGGTCCAGAAGGATGTTATGGTCGATGGTATCAAACGCCGCTGAGAGATCCAGCAGAACTAGGAAACAGCTCTCACCTTTGTCCCTAGCCCGCCGGAGATCATCAACCAGGGCAGTTTCAGTCCCATGATGAGGCCTGAATCCCGACTGGAAGGGATCCAAATGGTCCGCTTCTTCCAGGCGTGCCTGGAGTTGTTCAGCAACCACTCGCTCAATCACCTTGCCCAAGAATGGAAGATTTGAGACTGGGCGATACATACAAAGAACTATTTATCAATATGCTAATTCTAGAAGATTTCAAAAATGTCTCATTTTTCACTTGACAATCAAACCTTCATGATTTTGAAAACATGTATTTATACTTCCCCTTCCTCTCCAATAAAAACAGGCACATTACAATTAGTGGAGAAACAGCCAAGAGCTACTCAAGGATTAGAACACAGTAACATGCTGTCAATATTCATAGACTTTTCTCAGATAGTCTGGTAGTTATGTTCACCATGCCCCAGTTTCTTTATAGAATATTCTCTGTGATTCCCTCCCCAAAGTGAACAGATTGAAAAGAGACCAGGAAAGGGACTAATGTTCATGTGTGTGGAACGGAATTTGGGGAAATTGCCATTTTTGCCTAAGACAGGAAAATACACACAGATGCCCCATACCTGAAAATTACAGTGATCTAATTCTAAACTCTGATGCCATGTGCAGAGTTGCCATTCAAAAGGGTTTTTGTGTGTGTGTATCAGCAATCAGTTGTTGCTTCAATATGCTTGTCTTTGTGAATGAGTAAAAACATGTCTAATGGTGGAACATTAACCTATTATTTATATTGTGGAATTTTTAGTATTACTTGTTGATCTTTTCAAATATTTCTAAACTTTAAGTGTTCGCTAAAGTATAACAATCTCACTACGAACCCTCCTTTATTCTGAGGGGTGTCTATATTTCTTCTGAAAAGGAACTTAGCCAAAGTTATACTCTGTGTAGACCCATTGAAATTAATGGACATAACAAAACTAGTTTCAGTTATTTCAGTGGATCTACTCTGAGTTCTACTTTGTTGGATGCAACCTATAATCTTCCCTGGGTTCACATGTCTGCTTTAGTTCTCTTTCTTTAGCATTCTTCCATTCTGCATAAATCGTTGGCGACAAATTTCGACTGAAAAAGAATTTCCAAGGATCTGTATTCAAATTAGCTCTTAAAATGGTTTGCATTAACTTGCAGCTTCTGGTAAAACATGGTGGAGACTTGTTTGCTGAAAATGAAAATAAAGATACTCCATGTGACTGTGCAGAGAAGCAACACCATAAAGAATTGGCACTCAATCTAGAATCCCAGATGGTGTTCTCACGAGATCCTGAAGCTGAAAGCATTGAAGCAGAATATGCTGCTTTGGACAAAAGAGAGGTAAAATAAAATTAGTAATTGGTTACTCTGACTGGAGATGTGCATACTTGGAAAAAGGACTAATATATCAAAGTAGTTTTTATCTAAAGCTCTTGAGTTGTTCCTATTTATAGGGATGGGTATTGTCAAGAATATAGGGAGCTATTTTATACCAGCTCCTTTTTTATTCTTCCATTTGGGCTAGTATTGTCTGCTCTGATTAGCAATAGATTATTTGTACAGCAGAGCTCTTTTACAGCACCTGGCACTTCATATTTTTTTAAGCTGGAGATGCAGAGATTGAACCTGATACCTTCTGTATACCAAGCATGTGTTGTACACCTTTAAAATTGTTTAAACAGTTTGAAACAGCTGTAGAACACCTATGTAGGAAGAGATACTATTGAAAATTTCTCAGCTTCATTGAGGCAAAAAAGCTGTTGGAAGGTTTATGTTGTTTGATCCAGAATATTAGAAGAGATAATAGGCTTTCAGAAGTTAATGGCTTATAAACCTTCAAACTTCATCTCCAGCCTTAAACTAACAAACCGAAGGGTTTATCAGTCTGTGAGCCACAACTCAGTTCTTTGCAGTTTAGGAAACTTCATTCAAATCAATCATATCAGCAAAAAGCCTCTTTATACTAGTAGGTTGGAGCAGGTCAGGCAGTACTTTCTGACATCTGTAATGGCTTTCTGGACAGGCTGGATTCCTAGTGTAAGGGACTGGGAAACCTTTTTGCTTTCACTTCAAACTATGTACTGCCTTTCCCTCCCAACTCCATTCTCCTTTTGCCTTACCTGGAGATTGAACTGATAGCTTCCTCCATCCTGCTTCCTTCATCATGACAAAAAAGAATGACTGAACATGAGATCCTGCAGTATTTGAAGTTCGAAGATTATTCAGTTTTTCACAGTTGGAGGAGGTCTTGCATCCAAATAACTGCACGATCTCCTGTTCAGTTGTCTACTTTATCACATAATGATTGGAAAAGAGCACAAAAATCCAAAACTCAGTTCCATTCTTTCCCAATGAAAAATCCAGGGAGGATAACTTTTAAAAACAGACCCTATGCTTTTTTATATACGAGTATCAAATTTAAGATGTAACTAAACCCAATAGAAGCACTGTAAAATCCTATTTATTTCAGTAACAAAGTTGTGCATCTCTCTGTGTCTCATTCAAATTGCATAGCTAACTTGGGCAAATTTTTTTTAGTTTATAAAAGACTAATACATACCCTTGTTAAGTGGGAACCTGGTTAGCATTAAATGTAGTCTATGCATGTGCTAATGTGACAGAACCTTTCCTCCGCCATTCTGATCCCATCCTGTGAAGCAATTCTTGGTTGACTGTTGAGACAATGTGTAAGGAAAGTGTTCTTTAATATATACATGGGCTGATGTGATTTAGGGTTTTGTCAAAATAAGCACTTCAGATTGCCCCGAGCGTTATAAGAAGCCAATACACACTCTAGAATATTACAAGAACCACCAGGGGCCCACCGCTGTCAATAGAAAAGGTGCCACTTTCTAAATTAAAGACTTATTTCTACTGCTACTTTGCTTTTCTGTTTCCTTTCACAGCCGTATGAAGGACTAAGACCTCAGGACCTGCGAAGGCTCAAAGATATGCTGATAGTAGAATCTGCTGACATGCTTCAGGCTCCATTGTTTACTGCAGAAGCTCTGCTGCGAGCCCATGGTAATCAGGAAACTATATAACATTCAGCCAATTTTAATAACAAATCTTGACCAAATGTATTAACATTTCCTATATGTAAATATGTGCTTTCGTAATAAAAAGAATAGTGTACTATAAATGAAAACGGATAGACTGTCAGGAACCTTGGCCAGGAATGATGGGATCAACAGCCTCTGGATGGCCACAGGTTGGCTACCTCTATTCTGCAGTGATTTTAATCATAAATATAATCATAAGCAGACACATCATCACCAAATCATTTCCATGTTCCTTTTTAACACTTTCTGGTTTTATTTTAAGACTGGGACAGGGAGAAGTTACTTGAAGCTTGGATGTCTAATCCTGAGAACTGCTGCCAACGTTCAGGTGTTCAGATGCCAACTCCACCTCCTAGTGGGTATAATGCCTGGGACACACTTCCTTCACCAAGGACTCCTCGGACAACTCGCTCTTCTATCACCTCCCCAGATGAAATCAGCCTCTCGCCAGGGGACATTGAGACAACTATGGTATGAAGGGTGATCTATACTGGTGTGGGAGTGTGTGTGTGCATCGCTAAAAAATGTTTAATTCTAGTGATAACTTACTGCTTCTGGAACAAGAATATATTTTGTGTGAATAATTGTTATAAAGAAATTGGTTGGAAGTTTAAAAGTTGCACTCCTGCAACATTTCTGGACGGCAAAAAATCTATTACTGATTTTTCAGCTATATGATTTTTCCAGCATATAAAAGAATCAGATGTTGATTTTCCTGAATATGTTTTGTTAAATTTGGTATTTCGCCACTCTTGTCTACAAGAGAAAAAAGCTTTTCCTACTGATTTGTGTTTTCAGGTAGTTTGAAGGGTATTGTGCTCACACTTTGAAGCAAGATGACTCCTTATTGGTGGTAGAAATTTCCATTCCACTTTGTCCAGAACTAGGTTGCTATCAACCTTCTCCACATACGGTTTGCCTTTTTAGCATTAAGTCCCACCTTCTCCTTTGGTGGCAGCATTAGTTTCCCGATGACCATTACAGCAGCTTGGCAAGCCAAGGAGTCAGTCCCTTTTCAAGTGATTTTATGGCCCTCTGTTCTTAATGCTAGAGGCAAAGCCTTCTCCTTCCCATAAGTGTGGACTTCCATTAGATAATAATAATACTAGGCAAAAAAATCAACTGACCATTACTTGAGTAAACATATGCACAAAGGTATCCTATGAAGGCCTACTTTTGCTATGTATAGTGTATCACTCAACATACTCAGTTTAAAACAATTTAAAAATGTACTCAATTATTGCCATCAGTAAGAGTATGGCTATGATCCAAAGAGCTATTAAGCACTCCCAAGAGCTTACATATGTCTTTCTTAAACATCTTTCCTTTGAACTGCAGTCTCCTTGCCATATCAGAAACTTTTTAAAAATGCATTAGTTTCAAATATGGTTTGCAACATTGCATGACGGGTGCTGTTTGAGAAATAGAAGCTCCTCAAACCTCTATTAGACATGCAGAAACAGTATTGTTGTGAAGAGAGGGAAAGAGAGAGATGCCAGAAAGGAAATCTTCATTTAGCAATTTTAAAACGACATTGGATTAACAGTCTCTTTGTGCTCTCCACATCTATGTGAACGACAGTGTAAAGGATTTTGTTCCATCTCTGGTGGAACCACTGTAAGATGGTTGAGAGATGACAGTTTGTGTAAGAAATTGAAGTTGTTAAGTTATTGTGCATTTTGTAGCTCAGATTGCATGAAATTATATAAATTGAAATTGCGGCAGTGTGTTGTGTGAAAATTTCTAGATTTTTCACTTCTGTTATATTTTGTTTCTTAAGCATTCTTAAACTCTCTCTGCCCTGCTTCCTGTCATTTTCCCCAATTTAGGAAACAACATTCTCTTTGTCTGCATTTTAAAGGTCAACCCACTAATACCCAGATAGCTTATACGGAACCTCACTATGTAGGTTTGTTTGCACCAGTCTATAAGATCAACACATCTTTAATATACGAAAGGTCTTTTATAATTATTGGAAAAGCTCTTTTGAAAAACAGTCTCTCTTTTTTAAAGATTCTACAGCAGTAACTGCAGCTGGAACAGATTTGTGCGCAATGATCAAGATACTTATTTTTTTTAAAAAAGAAAAGAGTAGACTAGGTTGTTTCAATATTTACTTTGTTGCCATAGATTGTCATTTATCTGACTTTAACCTAATTATTTAAATGAGGCACCACAAGGATTTTATTGTATGTGTGTGTGTGTGTTATAGCATATATGTTCTGTATCGCTATTATTAATGTACAGTGAAGGCTTTGTACCACCCCTACTGAAATGGGAGGAAAAGTTAGGAGAAGTTGTTGGCAAATGTTATCCTTTGTGTTGAACTGAGGACTAAACTAAATGCGATATTATATTTGTCCTTGCATTTTATGTACAGGTTTTTAAAAATGCAAATAGCAGCAGCTGGTGAGAGGTGATAATTCCTGGGAACAAAGCAGGCATGCAGGGATAATTTAACCCTTTCTCCCCTGATGTGGACCTGAGGGGGGGGGGAAATCCCTCTGAAACTGGTGTATGCTTTGGAGGAAATTACCCATTGATGTCAATGAAGGAACCGACACCCCCCCTTCCCGCCCAATAGGGATTTTCCTCAGTACAGCAGTGGCAGGAAAGGCTTAAATTATCGCTCCACACCTACTATGTTTCCAGTAATTATCAGCTTCTCCAGCTGATGCTATTTATATATATTTTTACAGGGGCACAAAAGGGCAGCCTATAAACGTTCCTATAAATAAAAGATGTGTTTAATATTGCTCGCGTGAGCTGACTTGTAAAAGAATGATTCATATAGAGTTGCTATTTCTCACCTTCACAAATCAGACATCATTATCTGCATATTTAATACAGATTCCTGCCCCCCAACCTGTGATTGACTCGTGTGCGGCTGCTTATATGTGTGGCGCCAGGAAATAAATAGATTCAAACCAAGAAATGGTGGGAAAGAGCTGGAGAGCCCTTGTGGCTCAAGAGGAGACCCTCCACAGAGCCCCAGAAAGACTTCAGTGAGGGTGAAGGAAGCTTCAAAGAAAACAGAGGCACAGCGGAACTTTGTTTAGGTTGCTCAGCCTCCCTTACCAGCAGCTAATGCCAGTATCCTCCAGCTTCCAGCCAGCCCCAGAGCTTCAACTCTAGTTGAAGAAAGAGAGCTGGAGAACAGGAAAAAGGGGCATTTAGAGGGTGCTCCCCACTTAACGTGATGGTGGTGACACAGATGGTGTCTGATTTGTGGAGGTGAAAAATAGCAACTCTATATATGAATCAGCTCACGAGAGCAATGCTAAACACATCTTTGCATTTATAGGAACATTTATATGCTGTCCTTTCATGCCACTGTGTGTGTGTGTATCTCATCAGCTGGGGGTAAATTAGCAGTAACATAACACAAATTGTTTGGGGAACATTTCCCTTCCACATGCTAAATTCTAGTGTATTGGGGGGTAATAAAATCCATTTGGGTTGTTTCAGAAGAATGGCAAAGAAGTTTGCTTCTCTGAATCAGTTTGATTGAGAAAATGATGGGACCATTCTGTGGCAAGGCCCGAGACCAACATGCCAGTGGTGGGCAGGGCCAAAGGCAGAAGTGGGTGGAGCAGGAAATGTTAATTTACATTCTAGCAAGGCAGTAACACACAATGAGGGTGGAAAACAATGTTTGTGGGAGATGTGGCGTGTGGAGAAGAGGTATCTATTAGGAGAGTGTGTGACTTGGTGAGAAACTTGAGAGCCAATGGAGAGTCCTGGAGGCCTGTGTTGGGACCCTGGGCATGAGGTTCCCATTCCTGATCTGTGGTGCTGTAGATTGTGATATTGCCATAGAAGAGAAACTCGGCCACCAGCTGAACATTATAAGAAAACAAGGTGTCAAGTTACTTTTTTGCAGTATGGAATACTTCTATTGCTTATAGTAACAAAAGCAATTTTGTGATATTGCTCCCTACACTCCTTTCTCAAATCTGAGGGGGGATGGGACACTTATATCACAGGATCAAATTTTGTTTGTCCCTGTACATTACCTGGACTCTGAAGACAAAAAAACACTCCACATGCAAAATTCAGTTGGTAGTCCTGAGATTCTTTTTTCATTCCAGGCACTTTCTGTACACAGAAATAAAAATATAAATGGTAAGTGATTGAAATTTGAGGACATTGTTTATTGCTTTTTGGGTGACAGTATTCTAGATTCAAAGACCATGTTGCAGGTCTTTTTCTGAGTAAGATCTGCAACAAAAAATGCACTGCAGGTATAATTTTACTCCCAGACATCTAGGTTTGGATTAATATGCCTTAATTACATGATTTCCAAGTAGTGCTTTATTTCTGAACAAATATGAGGTGTAAGTGACTAACCAATGGATATTTTTGTTATGTTGACAATTGTCCAACTTGGCATCTTGGCATCACAACGGGCCCACTCAAGTGATCAATTAAATTAAAAAAAAAACACAAAACACTTTTCTAAAACATACTGTTTAAGTTTTATTTTTTAAAAAAAGAAGGCTGTACAGGCTACAGGTTAATCATCCCTATTATATAGTATTTGAAATATTTGTTAAAATAATTTTATTCTTTTATCTACAGTGTGAAATTTGCATGTGTAACATTTCTGTATTTGAAGACCCAGTGGATATGCCTTGTGGACATGAGTTCTGTAGAGCATGCTGGGAAGCGTAAGTATATATTTAGGCATCTTTATATAAAAATTGTCTCTGCTGGGGGGGGCGATTATCCTACTTAGTAAACTAGTAGTAATATGTCTTGATTTATTTTTAATGTTGGTTTGTTCATGTCCCTAGGATTCTATTCCAAAGACAATTTAATTTCCATTTTAGATGCTGGCTGTCGTTAAAAATTGCCCCACAATGGAAACATTTTAAAAAATTAAGCAAAGATTGTGTGTCTTCTGTCTTTGCTCTAGTATGAGCCTGAAGTAGACTTGAAGCTTATGAAATATTAAAGCCACTGGGCATGAAGCGGGGAATGTGGAAGTCACAATATTTACTATGATGATGTCTGTTCCAACCCAACAATTATATGATTTTGTGATGTGCCTCAGAACCACTTTATGGGACATTTTGCAGCCCTTACAGGACCAGTTCTGTTTCTGTAATCCAAAGGATCCTAAGGAGTTGACTGTCCCTTATAAAGTCTGACTTAGCTGAGAAAAGAAGCCTAAGGAGAAAATCTGGACATAAAGTGATCTGGCCATGAGATGCTGTTGTCTTGTATTATTAAAGTTAAACATAATGCAGTTCCATCATGCATGTGGGAGAGAGTTTCTTTGGACAGAACCCCTATCCACCTTAGCATGGGGAGATTATCTAAGTCACAGCTACTAAGTCAGTTTCTATTCTAGTTTTTCCTTGAGACAAAAATTGCAGACACACAGTTCTTTCTGTCAGCTTTCCCTGACCAAAATGTTCCACTTCTTAATGTGATATGGTACTTTTTGACTCATGCTATGCACCCCACACAAATCAGTAAAGGGCTGCTAAACCCTTTCAATATATTTTAGATCATTCCTTTTGATACTCCACTGTGTGCCCACATACTCAGAGGCTTCCCTGTTCTGTTCAGTATTGTAGAATGCTCTGTGAGTTGCTGACTCAGAGCCTTCCCGAATACCTTGCAGAGCTTGTAAGGTAGTCAGAATCTCTCTTTACTTACCTGTGAGGTTTAGGCTTTAATAGGTTGATTTTTGCTCCCTAATTTTGGTGGAGTTAATATTTCCTGCTCAAACCTGATGAATATTTTAACAGATTTTTGAATATGAAGATTCAAGAGGGTGAAGCCCACAATATATTTTGCCCAGCGTATGATTGCTTCCAGCTTGTTCCAGTGGAGATCATCGAAAGTGTGGTTTCCAAGGAGATGGATAAACGCTACCTACAATTTGACATTAAGGTAAATTGCCAGCGGCATGTGTCTAAAGTATCCGTCTGAGCTGATTATTCTGACGTCATTAAAAATACTCTTAGAAAGAAATGCATCTAGTATTATAGACAACTATTTCAAGAAATATTATGATTTGTTTTTTGTTTTGTTAAATACAAATTATAACAAATGTTTTTCTGATAGCTGTTGCCCAAAGTGATGGTAGCTTAATGGGAGAAAGGTCACACTTTCACTTAGCCACTATCTTTATTCAAGCCAAAAAGATCCTGACCCAGTAAAAAGAAAGAAAGAAAAAGGTATGAACTATTGAAAACCTTTTTCATGAGTCAACATACCTCTTAAATGTACCAGTTGTGGCTCCTCATATGGTTAAACAGTTTGTGATTTTTTCAACCCACCATATCTGACACTTCAGTCAGATTGCATCTAAGTACTACAAGTAGTTTTCCCATTAGTATTCAGCCCCAATTGAGATATACCGTATTTTTCGCCACATTAGACGCGCCGCCCCATAGGACACACCTAGTTTTTATGGGGGGGGGGAATAAAGGAAAAAAATTATTTCCCCCCCGGCGCGGGGCTGGCGCGGGGGAAGCCCGAGCTTCCCCCGACCCCAGCCCCCAGAACAGCCTGCTATCCGCAAGCCTAGGGAGCCGCGCCATCTCCCCAGGCTTGCGGAGAGCTGTGTGAAGCCCGGGCGCACTCTTCAGTGCGCCCCAGGCTTCGGAATGCAGGCAGCTCTGCGCGACCCTTCGGAGCCCGGCGCGACTTCGCAGAGCTGAGCGACGCCCGGGAGCGCAGGCAGCTCTGCGCGACCCTTCGGAACCCGGCACGACTTCGCAGAGCTGAGCGACGCCCGGGAGCGCAGGCAGCTCTGCACGACCCTTCGGAGCCCGGCGCGACCCCTCTCGTTCTCCAGGCTTCAGCGAAAGCCTGCATTCGCCCCATAGGACGCACACACATTTCCCCTTCATTTTTGGAGGGGAAAAAGTGTGCGTCCTATAGGGCGAAAAATACGGTAGTTATATTGCTCTCCATATCTAAATTTATTCCCCAATTCTAAATGTTACAATCTTACTAGGAAGAGTTAGGCCCTCACAGTGCACCAGTGTCTGTAACTTAATGCTCCACTAATTTCCTATTTGGAGGTGGGGGGTGGAGAGAAAAGTAGGTGGGAACAGGAATCTTTTCCTCCCACCCCAAGACCTCGCTCTCCACCTTTCAGACATTCCTTATTAATTTGTAGATTGTGCCGGATCGAGCTTTGTAAGTTTTTGCATAAAAAATACATGAATGTTCCAAATGGAGTTCTTTGGCTGAGCTTTACATGTTGCTATAGCAAATAACTAAAATTGTATAATGGATAAAATGATTATCTTTTATAGCTATTTTAAGGCCTACACCTGTTCTAAACTGCAGAGTTTTACACCTTCAAATTGAGCTTTGTATCAGTTAGAAGGTCCTGATTGAAAATGGCAACTAATTTCTATCTCCTTTTGTTTTCAGGCCTTTGTTGAAAATAATCCTTCTATTAAATGGTGTCCTACACCAGCTTGTGAGAGAGCGGTCAGGCTAACAAGGCAAGGGTCAAATACAACAGGTTCAGAAGCACTTAGTTTCCCACTGCTAAGAGCTCCCGCTGTGGACTGTGGGAAAGGGCATCTCTTCTGCTGGTTAGTAATGCTTTCTTGTACATGATTTAAACATGATTGCTGATCTTTTTTAAAAAATGAAACAGTGCCGTACAGTCCATGTACGAGCATTAAAATAATTATAATTTGTGGGAAATTCATCTTTGGTTTCATATAGATCTTTGTGCTCACATTGTGAAATCCTATTCTGAATTTTTCATTTCCCTCTTCATATTCAGACTCTTAAACCAATAAGCATTTTATCTGCTCAAAAGCACTTTTTGGTCTTTTAAAATTCAAGATTACATTGATTGGGGGTATAAATCTTTTGCAAAAAGAATATAGTTCAGTTAAATAATAATGGAATATAAGCCAATTGATCCTCTCAGGGTGAGCTAAGTATACATAGTCCTGCTTTTTGGGGGCGGGGTGTGGATAATTTTTTTCTCTGCATATATGAGATATATATTTATATGTAGACTTCTATTCTAATATAAATTCAGAGGTGAAGGAGCACCCAAAGCTGCTTTTTTTTATTTCTAATGTGACAGAATGTTATATTTTCCTTTCTACATTTTTTTTCCTTTTCGCTCTGGCGTTTGTGGCGTTTCACTTAACAAAAAGCATTTTAGAAGATTCTTCATCATTAGATCTAGAGAAAATTCCTTGCATCCTGCACTATATCAGGCTCCTCCATAAACCTATAATTCTGAAATGATGCTATTTTTAGTTGTTCTGTTTTTTGTATGTTGGATGTGTGGCAGATGTCTGAAGCTATTTTGCTGTATTTCCCGTAAAAAAGAGCGAGTCGTGACCAATCTGGAAATCATATTGACACATCTACACCCAGGCACCATCTGGAAGCGATGCATCTTCTGCTCCAGAAATTTAATTGCTTCTTTGAAAACTAGAAAGAATAATGAAATAAGCTCATGGGGTTGTCCTCTGTAGAAATCTTAGTTCCTGATATTAATCCCTATTCAATTAAAGGGCAGGTGGAGTAGAGATGATATACCGTATTTTTCGCTCTATAACACGCACCCGACCATAACACGCACGTAGTTTTTAGAGGAAGAAAACAAGAAAAAAATATTCTAAATGAAACAGTGGATGTATGATTTTTGTGGATCATGCTGTGGCCACAGACATGTGATCTGACAGTGAGTTTGGAGTAGCCCAATGCAAAAATCCTGAGGATCCATGTGGATCCATGCTTTGTAACCACGTTTTAAGTGGGGAGGGAAGGAAAAGCACTCAAGGGACAAGGAGCACGCATGGGGTGTGTGGAGAAGGATGCTGCTAATAATGCTATTTAGCGAGCTGAGTGGGGAGGAGAGAGGGACAGAGAGCCTGCTTGCTTTAAAGGAGCCAACCAGACAGGAGCCACTTACACTCGTGTAAGCGGCTCCTCTCCTCTCCTGCTTTGCTGCTTTAAAGCAAGCAGGCTCTCTGTCCCTCTCTCCTCCCCTCAGCGGCTCTTCTCCCGCTTTGCTGTTTCAAAGCGAGCCACGGAGGAGGGAAGGAAGGGGAACCATGGATCCTCTGCTCACAACTGCAGCAGATCTCCCCCGCCACCCGTAGGCATTCGCTCCATAACACGCACAGACATTTCCCCTTACTTTCTAGGAGGAAAAAAGTGAGTGTTATGGTGCAAAAAATACTGTATTCAGTGACTGTCCCTATTTTTGACAAATGCCTGTTCTCAGTCAGAAAATAGTGCTTAATTAAGTGACATTTTCCCTAGTTACAGAAGACACTTCCTTTTTAAGCTGTTAAAGGTTGTGACAGATATTCTGTTATCTTTATAAAGCACTTCAACGATTTATAATGTTATTGCAATATTAATGCCAGAGCCCTTTCAAAAAACCCTCCATCTCTTGTCCAGCTTGACATTTGCTGTTAGGCAGTACACATGGTCATATTCTAGGGACAGCCTCCCATCTGATATAGTGTGGCCTAGTGTCAAAGCGAGATTGAGTCAAAATGCCTATTTCTGACCAGTGCAATGCCTCTCCTCCCAGCACTTGCAGCCCTAAAATGTCTGAGTCACTAGCCTACTTTTAAGTACATCTTCCTGTGCCAGCTGGAGTCTGGAAGGAGACTGACTGCTGTCTTCCTTCAGCTCTGCATGGATCTCTAAAGCGTCTAAGAAATTAAAAATGACAGAATGCTGCATGAGAGATCCTCACATTCTGCCACTAGGAAGTGTTTGAGGAAAAGGTAAACATACATAGTAATGTTGTTCTACACATACACATGACTCAGAAAGCCTTGAGCAGGACTTGAGAATCCTGATTCATAGTGGTTTGGTCTGTATTCATAAAAGAATGCAACTCTGTGTGAGAGAGAAAGAGACAGAAGAGAGTACTGTTAATATAAATCAATACTCAACTCAAGACTTAGTGGATTGCTAAATCGAATCATAACTACAATCAACAGTTTAAATTACATAAGGGAGACTTCAAAGTGCACTTTGCAATTATGCACCTAAATTCTACTGCAAGTTATTGAGGTTTATATATTTTATGTCATTTATGCCTTGGGGTATTGTTTCTGATTTGTTCTTCTGTATTGCTATCAGCTTTGGAATACCTAGTCATGTTAGCAAAACATATTATCTGATTTTTTTTCTTCCTGAATTAAGAACTAGTATTCTTGAATCCACAGTAAATAATAATAATAATAATAATAATAATAATAATAATAATAATAATAAAAGAGGGAGTTTAATCTTCAGCTTATTAAGCCTTGGATCAATTTTTCAGGGAGTGTTTAGGTGAAGCACATGAACCCTGTGACTGTGAAACATGGAAGAACTGGCTGCAGAAGATAACAGAAATGAAACCGGAAGAGCGTAAGAATGGCCATTATGGTATTTTTGTTAATTTGTAGAAATTCTGTGTTATTATTTATTACAGTATATTAAGTTATGATTTGCACAATGGGCAGCTTGGCCTCCTAAGGGGAGTGTGGACAAGAGTAAGGGTTATAGCTTAGTGGTAGCACAGCTGCTTTGTGTGCAGAAGGTCTGAGGTTCAATCTCTGTTATCCCCAGGTAGGACTGGGAGAAAACCCAGTCTGAAACTCTGGAGAGCCATTGCTCGTTTGCATGGGAAATGGTGAGCTAGATAGACCCATAGTCTGTCTCCTAAATCAGATTATGTAAGTGATGCAGACAAACTGTAGTTTCTCAAACCTGCCTAAAATGAAATGGCATTAATAATGCACAGGTAATCAGCAAAGAATTTGAACTGAATTTTGACAGGTTGGACAGAGTTCCCTGTGGTGTTTAGTTGTACATTTCCATCTTTGGGGAAGCTGAGCTTCAAAACTGAGAGCATTGAGTTTCAGTTTTTGAGAATGTAAACTTAAAATCCATAGTCACACCAAACAACATTCTTTACTCTGACTTCTGACACTTGACCTATTCCTGTGATTGTAATTTATTATAAACTGTTTCTAATGTTGTATTTTAAATT
Source organism: Podarcis cretensis (assembly GCF_951804945.1). Lineage (NCBI taxonomy): Eukaryota > Metazoa > Chordata > Lepidosauria > Squamata > Lacertidae > Podarcis > Podarcis cretensis. The sequence continues at coordinate 27,718,412 of NC_137181.1, forward strand.
GTCGTGATCTGCCCTGGGACATTAGGGTAAAGGGCAGGTGTTTAATAATAATGATGAAATAAACATGATGTAGACTTGGTTGATTAGGGTACAAGTAATTTCTAAGAAATTGAGGGAATTTAAAAATAAAATGTAAGGGGAATGCAACATTTCAATTACTCCTTATTAATCTGCAAAATATACTGTTCCTTGCTGGGAGTTGCAGTGATTAGTATGCTTTAATTTTGTGGGATGTTTTATGGAAATAACAGCTTGTTTATAATTAGTGGGCAAACTTATAAAGAGATATTGCAAAAGCTTGCAGTGAAAATGTTTGTGCATCTAACCTTTGGACTGTGCATTATTTTTAGCATTTGTTGTGGATATTTGTAGTACCAGTCTCATAACACTGGTTTATGAAGAAATTTGAAAATCTTTTTCACCCTATAATAAGTGCTCAGGATGGGTTACAGTGTATTTAAAAATAGCCTAATTACATACTTGGAAAATTTAGAAAATGCAATGATGAACTTGCTATTAACACACTATTACATGTACGAAACCTTAATGTTATTTTTTCTTTTTCACAGTTGTGGGCGTTAGTGAGGCTTATGAAGATGCTGCCAACTGCTTATGGTTACTCACAAATTCTAAACCATGTGCCAATTGCAAATCCCCAATTCAGAAGAACGAAGGCTGCAATCATATGCAGTGTGCAAAAGTAAGCAAAGAGTCAAAATAATGCTACAGTTCATATAAATATAAGTAGAAATGTTTACTTCATGCAATGTCTTAAAAAATCCACAATATCCACTCTGGTGATCAGTATTTTTTTTTTGTTTGTTTTTCTCATGAAATTTTATTGAAGCTTTTTCATAAAACAACACAATAAAAACAAACTAATCTAATAAAGAGAAAAAGAAAATGCAAAGTCTTCTCTCAAAGGTAGATCTTAAACCTTGTCTCACACAGAAAGGGGTGGACCTTCCAGCTCTCACCTTGGGAGCCTCCCTGCTGATCAGTATTTTGCTTTATCAAAAGAACTGCCTTTGTGTTGATTGCTCGATGGTGTGAGAAAGTAGTTTTTCTTGCAGTCTTCACTTTCTTTAACAGGTAACATCCATAGCACCCTCACTTCTTTTTGACAAGCATTATCTGATGTATTAATTTATCTATTTCGGGTTGTATCCCATGTTAGTCATAATCAGAGTAGACCCACTGAAATTCATGTACCCAAGTTAATTTAAGTAGGTCTACACTCAGTAACGCGGGTGGCACTGTGGGTTAAACCACAGAGCCTAGGACTTGTCAATCAGAAGGTCGGCAGTTCGAATCCCCGTGACGGGGTGAGCTCCCATTGCTCAGTCCCTGCTCCTGCCAACCTAGCAGTTCAAAAGCACGTCAAAGTGCAAGTAGATAAATAGGTACCGCTCTGGCGGGAAGGTAAAAGGTGTTTCCGTGTGCTGCTCTGGTTGGCCAGAAGCGGCTAGTCATGTTGGCCATATGACCCAGAAGCTATATGCTGGCTCCTCGGCCAATAAAGCGAGATGAGCGCCACAATCCCAGAGTCGGTCACGACTGGACCTAATGGTCAGGGGTCCCTTTACCCTTTACCTTTACTCTCAGTAAAACTTAGTTGGCTACGAACCTTCATTATTAAATTCCTATCATGCACTTTCCTCTCCAAACAGAGATGTTTCAAACAGCTAACAAAAACAGATCTAAAAATCATATAATCATTTAAAATTCAGCAATATAGCAAAATAGCATACAGCATTAAAACAGCATATAAACCAGAGCTTCCATAATTTAAAAAAAATGCATTGCAGTCTAATCAGCAGTAAATTCAGAAAACCTGTTGAAAAAGATATGTCTTCGGATGTTGAAGGCAATGGAAGGCACGAGATTCTCATCATCTTAAAGAACTGGCTGATTCATTGGAGAGGAGAGGTAGTCCTTTAAGTATACTGGACTCAGGTATATAGGGCTTTAAAAGTGCAGGCATACCTCAGAGATACTGCAGGTTCGAATATCACAATAAAGCGATTTCCCAGTACACATAAAAGTTATGTTTACACTATACTGTAGTCTTTTAAGCCAGGCCCACTAGCTGCAGGGGCAGTAGGGGAAAAATCCAGCTGCAGCTCTTTGAAGCAGACAGGCTGCCTGCAGCTACACTGCATCCTCATAATGAACAATATCTGCAAAGCATAGTAAAGCGAAATGAAACAAAACGAGGTATGCCTGTAATGATTAGCACCTAAAATTGTACTTGGAAACCAACAAGCATCCACTGCCTCTGATACTGTTGCATACGTAGTTGCATAATTCCACTATTTGGCACTGGTCAAGATTTTGGCAATAGCAGTCTGCACTAACTGTATGCAGGCCACTTAACCATAGAACTATGGGGGTTGCATTGAGATAATCCTCTGAATCATGTTCCACTTAGGGTCAAGCTAGACATGGAGTTTTAATTGTATGAATGCAGTTAACGCACACATTTTTTGTTATGTAAATAGCAGACATGGAGAAACCAATGCCAATAGACCCTTTGAATAACTGTGATGAAAACACAAATTGTTGTTTTTAACATTCTAGGTCTCCTTTCAAATCTTTTAACAGAATTGGTTTAAGAAATTAGCTCTCTTTTTCCTTTTCAAGTGTAAATATGACTTCTGTTGGATTTGCCTTGAAGAATGGAAGAAGCATAGTTCTTCCACTGGAGGTTATTACAGATGTACTCGCTATGAAGTCATTCAACATGTAGAGGAACAGTCCAAGGAAATGACAGCAGAGGTAAGAAGCTAACAAATACTGAGGAGATACAGAAGGGTAATTATCTTTGCCTTTCTTCTTCAGCTTTTTAATTTGTGCAGTTATTTGATTTTTAAACTTCAGGTATTTCACTGCTAACCAGAGTAGGGTCCAAAAATACGTTCACCTTGGCCATCACACCTCCCTCTTCTAGCATTCATTTCTCATCTCCAACTTCACACTGTGCTTCAGAAAGACTTGGAAGCACAGCATAAAGTTGGACATAATCTCCACTTCTCCCCTGAGTCTGAAATTTGCACAGGAGGCAGAGGGCATTTACTCTATGCTTTGGAGACAATGCAATCCTGTGCATGCTTATTTAGAAAATGGTAAATTGCATTGTGTTCACTGGAGCTTGCTGCCAGAAACATATACAGTGGTACCTTGGTTCTCAAACTTAATCCATTCCGGAAATCTGTTCCAAAACTAAGGTGCACTTTTTCATAGAAAGTAATGCAAAATGGATTAATCCGTTCCAGACTTTTAAAAACAACCCCTAAAACAGCAATTTAACACGAGACCATTGATCCATAAAATGAAAGCAATAAACAATGTACTGCAGTCACACAATCAATCAATCAATAGCTGAACTGGGTTCCACACAGTCACAAGAGCAAAACAAAAAAACTGCAAAAACAAAAACACAAAATAAATAGCAAAAACCGACAGACCTCAGCGTAACACTCGAAACAGAAGTGTGGCACTCAAAAAAGAAGCATAACACTCGAAACGGAGCACGTTCAGCTTCTGAAAAAAGTTCACAAACCACAACACTTACTTCCGGGTTTGCAGTTTTTGGGTTCCAAGTTGTTTGAGTACCAAGGCATTTGAGAACCAAGGTTCTACTGTACATAGGACTGGTACCTGTTTTCTAAAGTACAGCACAAGCTCCTATCAACCATTAATGGTTTCGTTATATAGTAAAATTCATGTTAAATTGCTGTTTTAGGGGTTGTTTTTAAAAGTCTGGAACGGATTAATCCATTTTGCATTACTTTCTATGGGAAAGCACACTTTGGTTTTGAAATGCTTTGGTTTTGGAATGAGAACCAAGGTACCACTGTACCAGGAAATGCCTAAGAAGCTTCCTAAAGTTTGGAACCCTTTGGGGGTTTTTTAAAAAAATGTTTAGGTCTGCTTCACACTTTCTGGCTCCCATCCCATTATGGCCTTGGTAGCATAAGGATTTGTAGTTCAACATGCAAAGCCAGCAAATATATCTACCATTGCCTCGCTACAGAGCTGCGTACATGGCCACTGCAATTTCCCTGGTTAGGGAACCATCTTTGAGAGCCACTGTGATAATGCATATTGCAGTGGTCCTTTATACAACTCCCACGTGGAGCCACCAGTGTACGTACTTGATGCCCCTGTACAGGTGTGACCTAGCTGCAAGGCTGCTGGTAGCTCAACAGGCTCCCAAGAGCTTGATGTACTTCAAGAAAGCAGCATCTTCACCTCACCAATACCTTGCATGCCCCTGCTGTGAAACTTCTGAGGGCTGCCTCAGAATGGCAGAAGGAAAAGCAGCGGAAAGTGGCTGGGTGGAATGTTACCCACCCAAGGATACAACGTAAGGCAGAAAAAAACGGGCTTAGGAGTTTGACTTAATAACGCCAAAGTGCATTTTGACTTGTGAGATGTATTAAGGTATATTTACAGCTGGCTGATTTGTTCATACAGTATTCATCACTATGCTGCTTGTGAATAAAGCTCTATTATTCACATTTTAAATGGTTGATTGCCCATTTCCCTTTGCTCATAAATGTTACATTAAGATAAAACTAGCAAGTCATTAATTTTTTTTATCTTTCTTTCCCGTAATTATTTTCTAGGCTGAAAAGAAACACAAACGATTTCAAGAACTTGATAGATTTATGCACTATTACACAAGGTTTAAGAACCATGAGCTCAGTTACCAAGTACGGTTGGAAATAGTTCTATAAAATTATTTTCCAGCTTTATTAGTTCAAAACAGTGTTTTCACTTTTAAAATTCTTATCTTACTTTTAGTTAGAACAGCGCCTTCTAAAAACAGCCAAAGAAAAGATGGAACAACTGAGTAGAGCTCTTAGTGGACGTAAGTGTGCTGAGTTTATGTGATACATTCGGGTGCTCAGAATAATGTGTGTACACCAAAGCCTTTCAAAATCCAATTTATTTCTGGCCACTGCTTTTGTCCTTATCAAACTGAGCATTGGTGTGGCTTGATTTACTTTGATTAATGGGTGAACAAACAATACATTGCAGTATATGATATGTGCTTTATGTCTTCTAATCTAAATAAAGATATATTTTCTGCAATACCAGCTAGTATCTTCCCCAATCTACTTGTCATACAGTTCCTCTCTGATACCAGTCTGTTGCTTCCTTTTCTTCATTTATCTGTGCTGATGCTGAAAAGCAACAAGAAACTTTAGTTTCATGTAGGATCTCTTCTCTTGGGGAGTTAGTTCCTACCCAGCTTTTCCATCCTTGGCTATTCAGATCTGTCTCTTATCTTGCACACTTTCTGATTTTAGTAGAATGTGTTCTATATGAAATGTTTTTTCTCCTGTGAGTGTAAGATGTCCTCACATGGGACTGCAACTGCCCCTAGCAACTGAAGGCAGGAACACAGAAGCTTCAGAGAACATCAGCAACCTTTTTCAGCTGTGGGCCAGTCCACCGTCCCTCAGACCATGGGTGGGCCAAACTATATTTTTTTTGGGGGGGGGATGAATGAATTCCTATGCCCCACAAATAACCCAGAGATGCATTTTAAGTAAAAGGTCACATTCTACTCATGTAAAAACACGCTGATTCCTGCACCGTCCGTGAGCCGGATTGAGAAGGCAATTGGGCCGCATCCGGCCCCTGGGCCTTAGGTTGCCTACCCCTGATCTTACTCCATCTGAAGCCCTAAGTTCCTTCCTGCATTTGCTTGAAGTGGTCTTTATAGAGTGCACTGTCCATCTTCTCTGTGTGCTCATGCTTGTATTTTGTAATTTCAGTGGGACTTCAATGTGAATTTCTTTTAATTTGGACTAATGTGACTATGCCGTCTTGTGAATGCAGAAATCTGAATGCAGTCAAACAATGGACATAGAGCTTTTTCTGTTGAAATCTAGATTAGGATTTGAAAAACAATTTTGATTTTGCACAAAACATTATACTCTGTTTAGAATAAGTTCTGCTGTCGCTGAAATAGTCCTCACATCAGCAAATGGGAAACAAAATACTCTTTGCAATGCCTGGATTTCTCTTGCAGCTGAAGGAGGTTGTCCAGATACCACATTCATTGAAGATGCAGTACAAGAACTCCTCAAAACTCGTCGCATCCTGAAGTGTTCTTACCCATATGGATTCTTTCTAGAGCCAAAAAGCACAAAAAAAGAAATATTCGAACTTATGCAGGTAAAGGAGGCCCTTGTGTTAGTGGCTTCTGTGATTCATTTTTTACAGCTGACTAGTTGTATATATTGAATTGATATTTTCTGGTGATTCTTACTTGCTTCCCAGTAACTTCCTCTAGATTTGCATTCTTAAGAGCACAGCTCAAAGATTAAGCAGATATGTACTGTATCCTATTGGCTTCAATGAAGTGTTAGGGTGAAATACTATGCATACTTACCTGGGAGTAAGTTTTATTGAACTTACTTGGGTTTCTTTTTGAGTAGGTATGTATAGGATTGTACTATTAAGCAGATGTTCAATTCTCCCATGGAAATCAAGGATCCTTAAAAGTGCCTTTAGAGTGTCATATTGTTGTTATCCATTTTAGAAGTCGTAAGACTGTGTACCAATGAACAACAAAATATTTGGTCTTAGTGTAATGTGTGCTAAAAATGTCCTGCTCTAATTCCTCTCATTCTTCTGAGCAGAGATGGCATAGATAGGATGTCTGGCAGGCATTAAAATTTGATGGAGCCCTTCTGGAAGTCCAACTCCCCCCCCCCTCTCTCTCTGTGTGTGTGTGTGTGTGTGTGTGTGTGTGTGAGAGAGAGAGAGAGAGAGAGAGAGAGAGAGAGAGAGATCGTGATCTTACCACTCTGGGAAGAAAGCCAGAGATGCATTCTGACTTGTTGGCTTAGGGCACCTAGAGCAGATGCTGCAAAACTCAAAAGCTTCTTCCCAATTTACTTTCAGGTTTGCTCCACTTTATAAGGAGCTACTTCAGTGATCTTTTTTTCCAAAAACTACCCACTTTAGTGTATTTTCAGGGTGGTGACCAGGGCAGCCTTCTCCTTTACAAAGCTCTTAAAAAATTGAGGCTCCCTTTGGGCAGTACACATTACTGCCATTGCGTACTCTGTGAATGCAGCTGTCACTTGAGGTGCACTTAGTGGTTGCAGGCAAAATCGCTGCTCAAAAGAGAAGGGCCCTTCACAGGGGCCACCCACCTTTGGAATCCTGTTTTTTATTTTGCCTTCACCAAATTGTTTCCCGTTCTACCCTTTGCCACTCTGTATTTGGTTCAGGCTTTTAGTTTAGCTCTTATTAATAATTTCTTTGTGTGCCTGTCCTCCTGTTCAAAAATAGTTTTACATTTCCCCCCTACACTCTCCCAGCCTCAGCTGCAGGGGGAAAACTATTTTTTCTCCTTGCCCTCATGATAGGGCAGAACTACTTAAAAGCATCTCAGGCTACCCAAGCAGATCCTGTCGTCTCTGATCTTATTCTGGATGTGGGGAATGTGAGGTGGAGGAACCTGACTATTACCATCTCTTTCAGTACTTTCACTATCTGCTTCTCCTATGTAAATTGGTGGTGGCTCTGGACCTGATGCCCACCCCTTCAACTTCCAGGGCAGCTGCTTTATGTCTGAACTTTTTGCCCAAGACCAGAGTGGTAAAATTAACTGTGTTAATTAACACTGTAACTGAGTTGGATACACAAAAGACATGTGGCCATTGCCAACAAGTATGATGTGTCGAAGCCTTCAATCATGGCTTGGGCTGCCTGAGTCTGCTTTCTGCATTCATGGTACAGTTTGCCTGAGCTTTTTAGTCATTACTGTTATTTTTTATTTAGAAGATGGTATTATTGCTTGTTAGTTAGTGTTGGCTGTCACTCTCCTCTATTCTGTTTCTTTTTCCTTGGCTTGTCATAATAGAAAATTGAAGGAGTTTTGAAGATTCTCTTTTGAGAAGTAATTCTCCCTTTGACCACTAGGTGGTGGTCAAGTCCCACTTGGGGTCACCTCTCTGCATGCATAGAAATCCTGTTTCCAGGCAAGAACCCAAATGGTCTTTTTTGCCACCCTGTTAGAGTTAGCCACCTGTATGCAATTCTCTCCCAAAATTGGTTCAGCTTAGGCAAGTCCCACTGTTTCCTGGCTTACTCCTGCATGCCACCCAGAGAACAGAACATTGGGCATTTACCATTAATGTTCCTTCCAGGGGTTATACAGGAGGAAGCCAGTTCCATCACTGACTCAGGTAGGTGAGTGGGTCATCTTTCATTCAGTTAAAACTCACCAGTCCTTACATCCTTGTATTCCAGCCATGCTCCCTAAGGAGGGAGTTTTATTTTTCTTCAGACTTTTTCTTTCAGGCTGAACATTTTATGCTCCAAGTCCAGCTTGGTTATGAGCAGAACTAGGGTAGAGCCTCAGGAATCAGAATAGCCAAAACTATGCAATGTGATCCACCCTGTACTAGGCCCCATTAACCCACTTTTTCCTGGTTTGTTCTTTCTTGTCCCCATGGAAATAACATGTGCAGCAAGTATCCAGAGTTATGGTTTCTTGTCCTGTAAAGAATTTACATGAGTATTTATTTTCTGATATAGACAGATCTTGAGATGGTCACTGAGGATCTTGCTCAGAAAGTGAACAGGCCTTACCTTCGTACTCCGCGTCATAAAATCATCCGTGCAGCCTGCCTTGTACAGCAGAAGAGGCAAGAATTCTTGGCCTCTGTGGCCCGAGGAGTTGCTCCTGCAGATTCCCCAGAAGCTCCAAGGCGCAGGTAACCTAATCATAACAAAGATCTGTATGGCCAAAGAGGTTCACCTGACAGCCACTCGGCTTGGTAAGCCTGCCTTAAAAACTCCTCTGCTTAGCCTTCAAGTTGTAGTGCAGGTAGTCCTGGTAGGTTTGCTTTGCAGAATTCATTTTTAAAAATCTATTATTGATGCTTCCCCACTTCCCACCTAACAGTTTTAAAGGGGCAGCGGTGGGGGTGTGGTGAGGACACAGACATGTGCTTGTGGCCAGAATTGTAACAAGGGAAAGATTTATACATCTGCTAGCTGGACTGAGGTCTGTATGTGCAGTGCTACTCCTCTGAAATAAAAGGCAGGAATAACTTTTTAAAAACACCTCAGCTTACTCTTGTAAGCTTCTGGTTGGCAAAAGTTTTTTTCTTGACTGCTGATCTTTTTACATGGATATAGTAGCATTGTCGGTAACAAGGACTAGCAAGTTCTAGTTTCCCATGGCTTTTGAGAAAGGATGCTCCAGCTGCACTTAACAAAAAGGAGGTGGTTTGGAGGGAAGGACACAAATGTTAACACCATTGCCCTTGAAGTAAAATTCCAGAAAGGTTGCACAGGACAGCCCTTGAAGCTGATCAAATGAACACATTCGTTTTTGTACTCAGTTTGTTGGAGGGGGGTGTTCACAATTTATTCTAGTATTCTTTAACAAAGTCTGTTTAATTTATAGCTTTGCTGGTGGAACATGGGATTGGGAATATTTAGGATTTGCATCCCCCGAGGTAATTTTTTGTCACTTTTAATTAAAATGTGTATTATGGAAATTAAGATGGAATTTCACTTTGCATGATTAGCTTCCTAATGTTGTTGCAAACTGCACCAAGGTTTACAAGGTCTGGATGAGCTTTCTATTTTTGCTGCTTTACAATAGAAGGAAATATATTTAATTTTATATATCGTGGTAGATATACAAGGTAGCTTACACCCTAATCCTCTAGCTCTGCTTCAGCTGTGTCCCAGCAAACAGTGTGACAACTGTCTCAGCTAAAGAAGCATTCTATCTACGCCTGTTTGATATGGGAGAGGCATCTTGCTCCATGCTCCTGGTATGCCCCACAGAGGACCTTAAGGTCCATGAATAATCATAGTTTAGAGGTCCCAGGCCCTAAGGAAGTTAGATTATTCTCCACCAGGGCCATGGCTCCGACCTGGTGGAATGCTGTGTCATGAGACCAGGGCCCTGCAGGATTTAACCTCCTTCTGCAGAGCCTGTAAGACAGAGCTATTCCGCCTGGCTTTCAACTTGAACTTAGCCTGATCTTTTATTCCCCTTCCTTCCCCCTCCCTCCCCTTTTTATTAAGATTATCCGCTCTGGGATCCCACAGCTAATTCTCCCCTGGTCTCCATGCTGGCCCAAATAGGACTAATTTAGCCAGCTAGCCCTCATGATCATCTAATGTTTATTGGATGGATTTCCCCCCTAAATTGATTTTTCAATTCTGAATTTATAGTTATTCACGTTTTATACCATATTTTATGCTATTTTTGTTGCATCAATTAAGTGTTTTAAATTTGTTGTTAGCCGCCCTGAGCCCTGTTTTTGAACCGGGAAGGGTGGGGTATAGAAATAATAATAATAATAATAATAATAATAATAATAAGGGAATGTCCTACACTCCTCCTCCTCATTGTCAAGGGACTAAACCATGAATAAAGTTTTCATGGGCCTAGAGGAACCATGCCAGTTCTGTAACACGAAATACCTTTCAGTTCCTCATTCTGAGTTGGCTCTTTGATCAAGGCCAGCGATCAGTAATGATCTATATTAGTCTGGTGCTGGCACACTGTTTTTAATTTCCCTCCCTTTTTCATTCCTCCTAGCTGTATGTATTTAAGCATCTTCCATTTCAGGGAAATGCAAATATATGTGAGTGCAGGCTTGTACTTGTAGTGAGACACAGGCATCTAACTAGAGATGTATATCTCTTTAGTTTAAATTTTATACAAAATTTGTCATCAGCTGCAAAACACGCTGAGAAGAAATAAATATAAAACTTAAAACCACATCAGATTGATCTGAATAGGTTAATTTTACATTTTGTTCCTTTTGCAGCCTCTGTTCCTGCCTCAAGTATGAAAATCCCTGAGTTAGATAGGTTTTCTACACCTAGTGTGTGATGTTTGGTTTTTTTTGTAAGATCCACACATTTCTGCATATTTCCTTTTCTATTGTTGCTGAACAGCAGTATGCTTGCAAGAATATAGCTTGCTTCTTATAGGCAAATGAACTTGCTTGCTTTTCCCAGTTCTTCCTATAATACTTGGTTCCCAATAATTCCCAATAATAATTATAAAAACGACCCCTAAAAATCCTAGTCCCATTGAATTCAATAGGCCTTCTTTTTTATCAAATATGTCTTTATTTCATTTTGTTACATAAGTAGAGAAAGCAGATACAAACCTGAAAAGGGACAAATAGAACAAGAAAAATTATAAAATGAATAACACTATAAAAGAGAAAATTAAATGATGCAGTGGAGCTACAAATACCTAGCATCCACACACCTTATTGGAGAAAACACCTGCAAACTAAAATTGTAAAATATCATACAAGTATTATATGAGATATACCAAGAATCATGGGCAATCGCTGTCCTGTCCTGTCTCAAAAAATCTAGCTGTGAAAGTGGAGCTCTTCTAATCGAGTAACAAACACAAAGAGAGGCAGGCCACCAGATACCCTCAAACTTAGCATTTTTAGTAAGACCTTTAATAAATCTTAACATGACTTGTCTTTTCCACAGTAACAGCACTGAGGTGACATTCTTACTGAGGTTTCTAGTGAACATTGGAAAACGCTCTCTTGCTTTAAAGTAAAGGTAAAGGTACCCCTGCCCATATGGGCCAGTCTTGACAGACTCTGGGGTTGTGCGCCCATCTCACTTAAGAGGCCAGGGGCCAGCGCTGTCCGGAGACACTTCCGGGTCACGTGGCCAGTGTGACATCGCTGCTCTGGCGAGCCAGAGCCGCACACGGAAACGCCGTTTACCTTCCTGCTGGTAAGCGGTCCCTATTTATCTACTTGCACCCGGAGGTGCTTTCAAACTGCTAGGTTGGCAGGCGCTGGGACCGAGCAGCGGGAGCGCACCCCGCCGCAGGGATTCGAACCGCCGACCTTTCGATCGGCAAGTCCTAGGCGCTGAGGCTTTAACCCACAGCGCCACCTGCGTCCCTTTCTCTTGCTTTATTTGGCATTAAAAACTCTAACATGTTGTGCTTAGTTTCAATTTCATCTGCCATTCTGTTGTTCATTCAAAAAATGTAGCAATGCTTTTATCCCAAACAATCATGCCCTCAGCAAATAAAACTCAGTCTGTTTCTTGTGAGAAACTTCCTTTTTTGTTTTCCTATTACAAAGTTGTAGTATTGGATATCTGAAAGCACTGATATTGCCACAAACCTTTTTGCCCATAACAGAAACAATTTTTAATTTATCCAGTTTGTTATATCAAAGCAGTGATAATCGATAGAGAACATGAGCATCTGATTAACACATAATTCCCTGTACTGTACTTTATTGATAAGCACCCTTTCCCATTACAGAAATCTTGTTTTCTATACTAGCCTCTTATACCCACGCCTAACTTTATAAAACACCCTAAGTGCATCCTTAACATTTTAAGCAATGCTGAAATGGATGCAGATAAGCCAGTGTTTTTGCCTGAGGATGAGCCATGTGGTATTATAACGTTAGGCAATTGTAAAACTTATCAATATAATACACAAACTTTTTGGGAAAAGCAATTAAACAGTAAGTATAAAAATGCATAATTAAATATTTTATATAAGATAAATATGCCTTGGTATTCTTGCAGTAAGATTTGCAAGCAGTTCAGTGGCAGCTTTATATAGTCTTGTTAGTTTAATTTAGTAGTTTGTGTAATCTGTCCAATTTTTCTTTTGAAAAAGCTTGCATGGTATAGGCTGCTATTTACTTTTATGAAAACAAGTGATTTTATAATGCATAAAATCACAGGCACTCTTTCTTTTTCTTTAAATGTGCTGTTTGTTATGCCCAAAACTATTATTGCATGCTCCCCTGTATTTTGTAACGTTTGGTTTATGCAGGAATATGCTGAATTTCAGTATCGGAGGAGGCACAGACAGCGTCGACGTGGAGACATGCACAGCCTGCTTAGTAATGCTCCAGATCCCGATGACCCCAGTGAAAGCACATTAGGTGAGATTTGTATAGAAGTTCTCTTTACCTTTTTGCTAGCGATAGTCCTTCTTTTTAAAGAGTAATTCTGTATAATTATAGATTGTAGTTTATTTTCAAAAAAGCAATTTGTTAGTGTTTGATTAAAAGGTAAAGGTAAAGGTACGCCTGCCCGTACGGGCCAGTCTTGACAGACTCTGGGGTTGTGCGCCCATCTCACTTAATAGGCCAGGGGCCAGCGCTGTCCGGAGACACTTCCGGGTCACGTGGCCAGCGTGACATCGCTGCTCTGGCGAGCCAGAGCCGCACACGGAAACGCCATTTACCTTCCCGCCGGTAAGCGGTCCCTATTTATCTACTTGCACCCGGAGGTGCTTTCGAACTGCTAGGTTGGCAGGCGCTGGGACCGAGCAGCGGGAGCGCACCCCGCCGCAGGGATTCGAACCGCCGACCTTTCGATCGACAAGTCCTAGGCGCTGAGGCTTTAACCTTTAGCGCCACCTGCGTCCTGTTTGATTACCTGTTTGATTAGCAAGCCTTAAATGCCAAAATAAATCATGTGTAGCCTAACTGAATGTGGTTTGGAGTATCTGGTGACGAGGTTTCTCAGTAAAATTAAGGGATAAACTTTCTTTTCTTGAACAGATACTCAAGAACCAGGTAGTAACAGAAGACATGGTAATTCCATGGTGAGTTCAGCTTCCATGAGTATTCTTCACAGCTCTTCTCTTCATGACTATACTCCTGTTAGTCACTCTGAAAACCAAGATTCTCTGCAGGTATATTCCTTTGTGACTTTCCCTTTACTTTTCTTTTCTTTTCTTTCCTGTATCTGTATCTTGCATGCCTCTGCTTTTAGTTAGCTAATTTGTCAGCTAACTCTGGTTGTCAATAATTTGAACACCTAAGCTCCTAAACAGGTTTAATTGGAAGTACCATGAATTTATATGGGACTTGTGTCTGAGTTAGCATCTTTTGGACATTAGTTTCACACCAAAAATATTAGCTTAAATTAAGTATTATGAAATTGTATTCTCTTGAATGCATAATTTCTTCTTGGAAATTGGAAGCTATTTAGGGGGAAAACGCTGCTCTAAGTATATGATTTTAGATGTGTTTATATAGATATAAATATATTGCATTTATTCTGAAAATTATTCTAATCTCTCTCTTAGGCTTTAAGCTCCTTGGATGAAGATGACCCAAACATTCTGCTTGCTATTCAGTTATCATTGCAAGAATCTGGTTTAGTTATTGATGAAACCAGAGACTTTCTAACCAATGAAGCTTCCTTAGGAGCAATAGGTACTTCATTGCCTACAAGGCTGGACTCTGGTCCCATAAGTATAGATAACCCACGAGCTGCTCTAAGTAGCTCTGAACTTCTAGAACTTGGTGATAGTCTGATGAAACTAAGTGCAGACAGTGATCCATTTTCAACTGACCATCTTAGTTCTCACACCTTCAGTGATGCAAGAAGTGGCCTCTATTCAACATCTAGTGAAGCTGATTCAAGTAGCCAAGACCCTAATATAAATGAAAATCTCCTTGGGAACATTATGGCCTGGTTCCATGACATGAATCCTCAAAGTATTGCACTCATTCCTTCAGCAAGTACGGAAACGGATGATGATTCACAGCAACCCAGTACTGAAGAGGGGTCAATGGAGCAACCACATGTTCCTGATGCAAGACAGGACCCTCTGGAGGAGCATGCACTTTTTGAGGATTCGCTCAAAAATGAAGGTAGAAGCACCCAGACAGAAGAGAGTGGTGCTGTTGGGAATGTTATTACAGGAGAAGCAGTGCCACCAAGTGGGGACTCAGCTGGGGAGGCAGCTAGCCAAGTGGATGCTTCAGGAGATGTTTCAAGTCAAATATCTCAGAGCTCAACTGAGTGGAATGAACATGTACATTTGGTGTGAACACAAACAAGCCTGAACACAGAAATTGATTATGGAGCCAAAATGGCTAGGCAGTTGCCAGCGGTACACTATGTGGAGTAAGCATTCTGGAGACTTTGGCCCACATAAGCAGAGCTTGGTTGTTTATCCGTGGTGTGGAGATGGGATATATAGGAATTCCCTTTAAGTTCTTTACGATGGTTATGTGAACCTTTCAGGGAATTTCCATTGCATTTGACAGTGTTCTATTCACTTTGAAGAGAGAGAAATAGTTTGTACTCCACATTCCTAATACAATGCAGCATCTATTTAGCCTTAGGCTGGTGATCCTTAACTTGAAAGTGTGGATTAAAGGCTCACTGAGTATTTGAATTATTGATTCTACGAAACCGTTCTCTCCTCTTTTCCCCTTATTTGAACTGTCTTCTAACAAACCAGTGTTTAGCAGTATTTTTTATACCTTGCTTTTTCATTGCCTTTCCCCAACTAATCTTTAACCTGCAGTGTGAATTGAGGTATACAATACTTCTCTTCAGTGCTGCTTCACAAACCAAGGAGTGGATATTCTTTTCTAATTAAAATTGTTTTTTTTTTAATGTCTATTTACAGTACAGATGTGCCAAACTGTAAATAGCAAACAACTTCAACACAAAAAGTATGTAGTATTGCTGTTTTAAAGCGCACCTATAATTATTAGTGATAGAAGGACCACTTGAAAGAAATGCTTTTCCAAATTTAACTGGCATTTATTGCCATGGTGACTGCATTAACATAAGCTGTACCTTAAGTTAATTAAGCCTAATTCTACTGTTAAGAACAGTTATTTTAAATAGTTGATTTAGCAGCAGCTATGCTGTATTGAAAAGACACTTTAATGGAAGTGCAATCATATGCCTTTTGTTTTCATAATTAACAATACATTTTATGCACAGTGCAGTTGCTTTTAATGATAATTATAAAATAAATTTGACATTAGAGGCAGTCCCACAATAAAGATTTAATAATACATATTACATGCAACATGTTACCGTGCCTTTGCCTAACTCAAATAGATAGTTGCCACAGTTGAATGAGTAGTTATCTGTTCTGGAGTTACTATGCTATGAAGTGCAAAAGCCTCCATAAAAACCACTCATGGCCTTGCCTTTCCGGTAAATAATGACATAGCGTAAAATTCTTCCCTATACAGGTGTGGTGCTAACACATAGAAGGATCCCCATACAACTCAGCTGGGCCCCATTTCCCCCTCCCAGCATGCATGCCATGGGAGTTCAGGCTGCACCAGATCTCTGTGTGCTTCATCTATCTCCAGCCAAGCCCTCCTGCTCAATACAGTTGTGTGATCTGACTTCTGCATCTTGAGCAGAAGAGAGCCTGAAAGTGGAATAGGGGAAGGGTGCCACCAGGGCGTGCATTCTGAAAGGGAGGGGAGAAACTGGGTTCTTTAGAAAAAACCCCCTGTGCAGATCCCTCTATGCAGACACTGTGCCCACATTGGGAAGTATCATACCCTAAATGCTCAAAAGTTTTTATATAAATAATGAAAACACTACTGTGTATTCTTTCAATTGCACAATATTCGTTTGGTGTGTGGTTGCTGTTTAATGTAAAAGGAAGAAAAAAAATTACCTTCCCTAGTGGTGTCCTACTGTGAAGAAAATTCTTGTTGAGATTGGCTTAAAAGCATCAAGACCTCATTGTAAGTTACAGTGATGCAGTTTGTAATTTTAACTAGAAGAAATTGTTTAAATTACTGTTTTGCTTGCATATAATCGAATCCTAGGATAACACAAGGAAAATAGGTGAAATGTTCCATTTTTATCTTTGACGATATGAGAGATCTGATGTCTGATATAAAGGTTTCTCGCTACTGACTGTGTATAGTAAAGTATTATGATGGGAAATAAGGTTGTATGTATATTGATTACTGTGAGTTACAAGAAAAAGTATTTTAACTCTTTCATTTAAAGATTACTGTTGGAATCTTGCAGTCCCTGTGGCTCATAATACTAAATAACTACATATTAATTATTTACTCCAAAATTAAAAAAATAAAGCTGTTTCTTCTAGAAGTTTATTTAGAAGAAATAGTTCGCTGCTCTGTTCACTGTATTCTGTAGATCCATTACATTTTCTAGCTTGGCTTCTAACTGCCCTATCCTGAAGGTATTGATGTTGAAACCCTGTTTTCAGCCTTGAGAAACCATTTAAACAGCTGTCTGGTATAAAATCTTCTTAACCAAAAATAGGACTTGAAGATTCTATCCTCATTAATTGGTTTTAAACTGAAATTAATTTGAGACGCACATACAGCATCCTTGAGTTATAATTTCCAAATAGGACGATCCTCACACAGATTTTGTGTATTGCATTAAGATGTCTTGCAAAGCTAAGAGAAGATATGTACAAGTGCTCTCTGTGACGAATAGTGAAGTTTGTGGGTTCTGGTTTTACTGTAATTTGGTTTAGATTGTGCAGTATACACCATTGTTCCTGTGTTGACTTTATTCTGAGCATGAAATTTAGCATATTAAATTTGTATTTTCTTGGTACTTATTTAAATTTAAGACCACCCCAGTAATTGAATTTGCAATTCAGAAAGAAAGTTTGGCAAGCCTATTTTGTAAACCAATTAATTTTGTAATGTAAAAATAATAATCTTGAAAATGCTATTTGCACTTTCATAGTCTATACTTGATACATTCCCACTTTATATACAGTAGGATATTACAACCATGTAGATGTTTGGCCAAATGAATGCTGTTAATAATATGTAAAATTCTTTGATTAAACATTTATTACTTAATCTAATTTCATTTTGTCTCATTAATTTTAATTCTCTTTAACAAATAGTGGATTGGAGCCAAAGAACTGGGAATAGAAAGAAAATAACATCTGGTCCTATTCTGCAAGCGTTGTACATTTCTAATAATCAATATGCTTGCACAAGCTCTTGTGGAAGAGCATCTGTTGATTTAGTTTCACTTAAGTACCTTTGGATCCAATCTATTATGATGTATTTAAAGTGCCATGTAACATTAAGTAAGTACTGTGTGCAGAGATACTTAAAAAGATAATAATGAACCAAGGTATCTACCTAAGTAGCTGAACTGCATGGAGTTTTAAATAATTGGGTTATTTGATATAGTTAACTTTAAAGCTATGGAAAGGGAAAATTATAGGGTGGGTGGGTGTATAAAGAGAAAAAGTCCAGTACATCAGGAGATGTATACAGTTCACTAATCTGGTTAGCTTGATTCTGTTGATACAAGGTGAGCTCATGTGGTCATTGCTTAATCAGTTTACATATTAAACAGAAAGTCTGAGGAAGTAGACACATCCCTGATCTAGGCGGAATCAGGATAGCAAAAATACATAAAGGAATAGCTGCTACATGCACAGTTCTCCAACCTGTTCAAAGTTCAAAAATATTACCGATCAGCTGTTCAGGATGGGAATCGGGACTGGATTTAGTCCTGACTCATCACCAAACAGTTGGTTAAAGTAGCTAACTGGGCTACATGTTTGCATTGTTGGATTAGAACTAGTGAGAACAACTGGCCCAATGTGTAGAGCCCTTCGGTTCAGAGCTTCATGTGCTGCATTCTAAAGTGAGCATTAGGGCACCACCAATGTGAATTGTAGACCTCTAGTCTTGAAAATGGGATGCGGGTGGCGCTGTGCTCTAAACCACTGAGCCATGGGCTTGCCAATCAAAAGGTCGGCGGATCGGATCCCCGCAATGGGGTGAGCTCCCATTGCTTGGTCCCAGCTCCTGCCAACCTAGCAGTTTGAAAGCACCCCAAAAGGTGCAAGTAGATTAATAGGTACCACTCTGGCGGGAAGGTAAACGGCATTTCTGTGTGCTGCTCTGGTGTCGGTGTTCTGTTGCACCAGAAGCGGCTTAATCACGCTGGCCACAAGACCCAGAAAAACTGACTGCGGAGCAGACAAATGCCATCTCCCTCGGCCTGTAGAGCAAGATGAGCGCCACAACCCCAGCGTTGTTCGCGACTGGACTTAACTGTCAGGGGTCCCTTTACCTTTTACCCTTAAAAAGCCAAAGGGGGACTGCCCTCTACAGGAAAAGGATTCCACATCCAAAAAAAGGATGATGTTTTCTGCTTCTTCAAGTGATAACAGTACCCACCTGCTGGTATCCTAGTACCCACTCAGAAACACCCTTCAATGGTACCTTCCATTTCCAAGTTTTCTCTCCGAAACCGCATCCCATGGCTACAGAGAATACTCATTGGCCTGTTTCAGGTTTTCCCCATTTGGGGTTTCTGGTGGTGTGGTAGAAATATGCTCAATCCCAGCCTGCCACCACAACTCCATTTTCAATAAGGGGCCCACTCAACATCTCACACCATTACATTATAGGGCTGGTTGTTTTTCTAAAGATATTTTGACTACCTGCAAATCCTGAGGTTGCCCAGAGTCTGATGGTACATCTCTCGTGCATTGGTGGGTTCATATTAAATTTTGAAGTTGATCTGTGTCTTTGAGGAGAAAGTCTTTGAATACTTCATACAGAATTTTGATATCCCATTCAAAACGTACATGCAAGAAATTTAGTGAATTTATACCCTTAAACAAACATTTACCTATTGTTCACTCTAAAAAGAATTATGTTTGTTTAGCTAGCCGATAGTTTTGCTTCCTCAACATATTTCATGATGCTTTTAAAACAACACCCCCCCCCCAAAGCAATGCTCTTCAGACTCTTAGGCTACTTCTAAAACAATCCCCTTTATTTATGCGCTTCTCACTTCCTCCAACCAACAAATTGCAATAGAAATAAAAAGAAAGAAAAGATGTCAATGTAGATGTTCAGTACTGCAAAAATATACTCATTAGGATTCAGACGATACTGGTCCCTCTTTCCGAGCATTAGTTGTGTGTCCACCAACAGATACTTTTTAAAAAAGAAAAAAAAAGTCAGTGTATGCTGTCATTTTAATTTTTTTATCCTAAATAAATGGCTCTCTTGAAAGCAAATACCTAGCAGAATAGTACACATTGTTAACCTACTACTCATTGTATCCCTCTAGCCAGTTTCTGATCTTCCTGTATGGGAAAGATGGGTCTCCTAATTAATGTCTTATCTAGGAATAACAGAAGCCACTTCAAGTTACAGAAGTCATTGTTGGCATTTTTTAAAAAAGTGAAATTAGCATGTAGAGTGTGTTTGCTCATAATATAGGAATGGATCCCAGAATGAATTAGTTGAACCCATCCTGTTGAAATCAGTAGGACAAGTTGGTAAAGATTTTAATGAGAACTTAATGTGATTCACTTAGTTTGTATCCATTCCACTGTTTGCAACGCTATAAACATGAAAGTAAAATCCCACCCATACATAGGTTTTAAAATCTGAAACTTTTGGCTCACTGGCTTTTTATCTTGGATATCTCTGATATCACTGTACCTCTAAAACAGGGATCAATTTCATTCTAGAAACTCAAGACAGTTTATTTTGGCATTAAGTGTTTACTGAAGAATCTTTAATTGAAATCAGATCTTAAACACCATTTTTAACAAACTAATAGATACATAACCATCCACACCTTGTGGCCCTGTTCAGATATCATTTGAACCATGGTTTATATGACTGAATGAGCCACAGTAAGCATCAGGCTTGAATATTTTCCCTCCCCTTTGCCTATGAGAAGAGGGGGAAAGAGTGAAATATTATGTTTTCACTTTAGAACAAACGCTGCTTCCTTGTTACGTATCAATTTGGAACTGTGGCTTTTACTCACTAGTTAAACAAGGACCAAAACATGCCTTTAATTTCAAACGTGGATAGAACAAACTTTGGTTCTCTGCTTTTATACATAATAGGGAACTGCAGTCTGGTCTAAAGTGAAAGCTTTCATTCTCTTCTCATAAACAAATGAGAACAGAATAGGAGCAGACAAGAATGAGGCTCACCTCAGGTCATTTCCTATAATTTAACTGATTTAGCGTCTGAACCATGGTCCCCAGAGCATCTCCATGGTCCCCAGAGTCTTGTCTTCAACTCAGTGATTCAGAGGAAAATCAGTCACAAATATAGCTTCCCCACCCCAGTCATAGTTACTGCTATGAGTAAAAGTAAGATTTTTGTTTCTCACATACAGAGCATCTCAGTCAATTCAGCCTTCAGTTCCTTTAAGACTTACTATGCTAAAAATTAGTGTTCCAACGGCAGCATGTATTATTCGTAACCACTGCAAATACAGAGTTTACAGTTAGCAGTATGCAAAACCAAGAAAACCAATTAGCACATTGGTATTTCACACTGTTACTGTGAAATAGGAAAATGCTAGTAGTAGCAGCAGATGCCAGGGTTGTCAAGGCTGGCACAGAACACAGAGCAAGGTACAGACCCACTTATTTTGCAAGTGGGTGGGTATCAAGAGTGAACAAGTGAAGGCATGTGCCCCCGAGGCAAACAGGAAGGTGTCAAGCCACCACACCTGCCCACAAAATCTGACTGGTGTTACTCAGCTGCGGCAGTTTCCAGCGAGATCACACTGAACTCTCGCGAGATCTCACCAGAATCTGCAACAGCAGCTGTGCAACTCCGCTAGGGGTGGGCAGCACATCTGCAGGGGAACCACCCCATGGGACTCCTCTGCACAAAGTGGCTGCTTTTGATTTGCCTCATGCTTGGGCAAGCCCTGCGTCTGTGCTTGCTAGTTTCCTGCATGGATTCTCCATCCTGGGACAAAGACCATTTCAGGCCTATCCAGTGGGCCATTCAACCTCACCAGAGACTGAAGGAAACTTCATGTAATTTCATATGGCCCTTGGCCTAATTTCAACAGCATTCCGCAAGAAATCTGTTCATATATTTGGCAGGAGCCACCTATCCTTCACCTTGTAAACCGCTGGGTGAAGAGAGGAAGGATGGAAGAAATATGGTCCCTCCCAGCAGTCTTTGTCTTTGTATTTGCCCCCAAGGCTTTCCCCAACATAGAATCACATTACATTGCCAACCAAGTCTGCCACATAATCCCATATATTTTAGAAGATGAAACACTGGCTCCATTTGGAGAAAGACACCACTGAAAACACCCCACAACAGCATACCCATCTCTCCAAAACAAAATAAAGAGAATCCCCACAACACTAAACAGGTTCATACAGTGCATGGTAGAAAAAAGTAGTCAAACTGCCCCCAGCCCCACTAACCCTCCCCCCCCCCAGTTCATCACCCACTGTTCCAACATGCAGCACAAAACCTCCAAACCAAAGGCCTACGCCGTCTAAAAGACTTCTACAAAGGAACTTCAACAAAGACAAGCCAACACAAGAAATACAAACTAGGGAACACCCAAATTCCCTGGCTAATGCACTAGCTGAAGCTTCTGAACCGTCTTTGGAGGCAGCCCTATGTGTAACACATTGCAGTAATCTCACCTAGAGGTTACCAGAGCATAGACAGCAGAGTTAGGCTATCCCTGTCCAGATAAGGGTGCAGCAGCCTGAGGGTGATAAACACAGAAATGGAGAACTGAGACGGAATTCCTCCAGGGGAAGGTAGGAAATAAATGAGGGAAGAGCTGCCTACTTCCCCAGAAAGAATTGTGATTCTCACATTCAGGCACCAAGATCCTGCCTGAAGACCCTTCCAAGGTAAGATCAAAGCCTGATTGGGCAGAATCAAAAGCACTTGCAGTATAATTCGGAGGGAATGGCTAGCACACAAGAATTAAGGTACCCGAGTCATCTTTAAACTTTGGTGAGAGTGGAACCAATACCGGGAAAGAGGAGAATGAAACTAGCTTGGAGGGGATGCAGACAATAAAACGCAAAGGGGTTATTTACTTCAAAAAGTAAAATGTTTTACTTACCATTGATTGCAGGATAGCACAAAGACATCCATAAATAAGCATGACTAAATACAAAATTAGAAGTATTCCTGATGTGATCGTAAGGTCACACTAAAGAAAAAGAAGAGAGGTATGAGCACTTCCTGCCATGCAGATATGATAAAAACAGAAATTGGTGAATTGGGAGGTTCTCCACCCAAGCCATAGAATAGACATTCACCAAGGAATATCAGGTGTTAATACATTTTCTTACCCTATCCTGCAAAGTATCTCAAGGGGTATAGCTCGATACTTATTTGTACTGTATAACATTATTCTTGTTTATAAAACCCAGTAAAAAAAAACTTTCAGCATGAAAAAAAACACCAAAGTGGAAGGAATAAGGGAGCACATTCCAACAGCAGAAAAACCTCTCTGTTTCAGATGCTTTACCAGAAGGAAATATCATCTGAAGGATATACCTTAATTTTACCACTTAGGAGGAGAATCTTGTGGGAAATCAAACAAATTTTAACATGGCATACTCGTGGTTACTATTAATTAATATGCAAGTGTCTAGAGAAGATGAAGTAGCCATACATAATAATATAGTAAATCAGAAAACTACTTTTAAGAGCTAATGCACTTAAAATTACATCTAGCCTTTCAGTGTTATGAGATACAAAATACAGAGAACCATATTATCTGATCAAATTTGATTTCCTGAACCACAACAAGGTCAGATAACCACAGAAAAATGAACTGCAAGCATTTTTTTCTGTCTTTCTTTCACAACTGAAATTTGGCCTCTTGTGTGTTACTCCCTTTCCACAATTTAAGAAGGATATTGACAAGCTGGAACATGTGCAGAGGAGGGTGACCAAGATGACTAAGAGTTTGGAAACCTAAACATATGAGGAACGTTTAAGGGAGTTGGGCAGTTGAGAAGAAAGAGGAGATATGTTAGCCATCTTTACATATCTTAAAGGGTTGTCATATGCAAGATGGCACCAACTTGTTTTGTCCCGCTCTGGAGGTAGGACCCGAATCAATGGATTCAAGTTACAAGAAAGGAGATTCCAACTAAACATCACGAAGAAATTTCTAATTAAACAGAACAGGCTCCCACGAGAAGTGGTGGACTCTCCTTCCTTGGAGGTTTTTAAGCAGAGTTTGGAAGGACATCTGTCATAGATGCTTTAGTAGAGATTTCTGCATTGCAGAGGCGTTGGACTAGATGGTACTTGGAGAGCCTTACAACTCTACAATTTTATGATTCTATGTGAGCATTAGCTATAACTCTAATAAATATAAGAATGTATGTATCCAAAATCTTACTAATGGAGCAATTAATAAACTCATTTAGACCACATATAAGCAGCTATGCTGTGGCATACAAACAATTACAGTGGTACCTCCGGTTGCGGACGGGATCCGTTCTGGAGCTCTGGTCAGATCCCGAGGTTTCTGCAACTGGAGGGACCGCTTCTGTGCACACACACGCTGTGGTAGAGCAGTAATGCAGAAATGTACTTCCGGGTTTGCCTCTTACGTATCCCGAAGTTTACGTAACCAGAGGGATATGTAAGCAGAGGTACGACTGTATACAGTGGTACCTTGGGTTACATACACTTCAGGTTACATACGCTTCAGGTTACAGACTCTGCTAACCCAGAAATAGTGCTTCAGGTTAAGAACTTTGCTTCAGGATGAGAACAGAAATTGTGCTCTGGCCATGCGGCAGCAGCAGGAGGCCCCATTAGCTAAAGTGGTGCTTCAGGTTAAGAACAGTTTCAGGTTAAGTACAGACCTCCGGAATGAATTAAGTACTTAACCCGAGGTACCACTGTACTCTAGCATCACTATTATGCTTTTGTCAACATACCAACACAGAAATTAATAAATATATACATACAGTGCTTTTTTCTGAGGGGATGCAGGGGTACGCATACCCCTAAACATTTTGTGAATCTAAGTTTGGCCACATTGAGGGGCAGGCAGTATTTCAATATGAGTAGGAAAATGAGAGGACCCTAAACATTTTTTTTTAGAAAAAAGCACTACACACACACACACACACACACACACACACACACACACAATGTAGCCAAGACCATTGTACATCATCAAACAAGCTTGCTTGTCAAGAAAAAAATAAAACAAACAGCAAGAGAAATAAAAAAGAAATGCAAGATGGCTTATGAAGGAGAAAAGGGGCAGTACTGTCTAGCAAAGGAAAAGAAAAGAAAAACTAAAGTACAGTGACCAGATTAAAAGAAAATATATCATTTACAGCAGTGTTTCCCAACCTTGGGCCTGCAGCTGTTTTTGAACTACAATTCCCATCATCCCTGATCACTGGTCTTGCTAGCTAGAGATGATGGGAGTTGTAGTCCAAAATCAGCTGGAGGCCCAAGGTTGGGAAACACTGATTTACAGTGTCGTTCCAAAAATGTAAAAACTAAGCACTTCCCAATAAATTTGTTTTATTATTATGTATAGCATTTCTCTCATATTTATGCTTTACCATTAAAATAGTATTTCAAGTTTTCCTTAACCAATCAGTTACAGTAGGGGGAGTTTTATTTTTCAATTTTTGTGCAATACACTATTTTTCTGTTGTTAGCAGAGTAGTAATCAGCTGTAAATCGGTATTAATTTACTTCAGAATAAAGAATCAAAAGGAGAGTTACTTTAAGATTTATTGGAACATCATAGCCTCTACTTGATTCCAGCACAAATATTTTAATCTGGGCTGCAGGCAAATAATAAATAAATTCAATGACCACTGATATATATTAGCAAGAATGATATATGTTCCTAAGTGTCAATTTGTGTTACTGATCTTTCTCAGTATTCTTTCATTATGCCAAAATATCACACACTAACAAAGTTTTCAGATGACAGAGCAAACCTATTTTTAATTCTGAATTAGCGATTAATTTATCAAATAAGAAATGATTGCTTACCTTTTTCTGAAGAGTAAAAGCGGCAAGTCCAAACGTCACAGATGCAGTGGCACCAACTGACCACATAACTGCATCAGCATCAAAGAAACTAAATGCCAAGGAAAGATAACTGTTAATGTGAAACGTGATATGCCTAATTACACCAGTACAGTCAATTCAATTTATTGACCAACTACTTACGCTGCAATTGATCCAAGCAACATACCCTCACATATTGTCTAAAAATAAAAAATAGAAATAATTATATGCAAGTGGAAACACATTACTATTATAGCATAACATCCTCTCAATTTATTCAGCCTAGGAGGTTCTCCAATAGTGTACAGAATTCAGTGTACAGAATTCCCCTACCTTGCTATTTCCCAACCAACAAACCTCGACGCTTAATGGGGGATCCATCTGGGGGTGGGCTTGTTATTGTAATAGTTGCTGTAGCAACTTTGTAAAACACATAATGTGGCAACTTTGCCACATAAAACTGAAGAGTATAACAAAGGTACTTTTAATACTGTGTGGGTTTTGCTACAACTTATCCCAAAACAGTTATCTTAGGTTTCATTATTGTATTGGTGCTCCTCAGAAACCCTTCATTCCATGCACCAGTTCATAAAACAACTTTGGTTCCTACTAACCTTACAGTTAACTTCATACAGTAGCGCAGCGCCTAAGCAATTTCCAGTCCAGAGGGCAATCCCATCTGCAGAAGCCTTGAACTAAATCCAGCTGATTTAAACATAATTTACTTCTAAGTACATGTCTTTAGAAGGGAATGTTAGTCTTCTCTGAAAGGTGTTTCTTACTGGGAATTAGGATGCACTCAAGTGGGATTACGTTCTTCCCATTGCTCAAAAGCAGAAAATGCTGTTGCACCAAAGGAAGTTGTCTAGTTCTCCTCCCCTGGAATCTGTGCTTGCATCTGCCTATGCTGCCTAACTCTAAATGTGAATAAGACAAAAACATCATCTCAGCTTTTACTTTTCCCTGGCAAAGGGGCATAGAACCTGACAAATATCTTACCACAGTACTTTGCTAGAGAACCCAGATGCAACCCAGTGCAGGGTGACCTAAATACTGTTGAGTTCCTGTTGCAATAGTTAGGGAAATAAAAGTTAATGTGAATCACCTGCACCTTAGTCAATACAGTAGACAGGCAATCAGCTTTGGCAGAAACTCTTAAAGAGTAATTGAATGCTTAAATGGGAGGAACTTGTGTTACTTATATTTGCCTATGGAAGCCAGAGCTAAGGAAGCCCTGTGAAGCTTCAGCCATTGGGGAAAGGACTATATGCTTCCATAGGATCCACAGAAGCTAAGGAGAGCCTCTGCTACTGTCTTGATGCTTTCTATGTGTTTGCTCACTTAAGCAACAAAGAAAATGAAGTAAAGACCCTAAAGTTTCCTGGCTATGCACCTGAAGTATAATCTGACTGCTCAAATAGATTTATGTGCTCCCTATCCTGCAATCAGAGGTGAAATAACATTCATAATGGACAACACTGAATTTGGGTAACAACCCTCCTGAATGCTATGAAATCATCAAGTTATCTGTGAAAGAAGCATCTCCAGCTAGGTGAAAGAAAACTTCTCAAACTTTTGTGCACTGCAGGAACCTGTGCAGCACCAGCAATCTCAGTATTTAAAATGCTGCGTAAAGGGACTGAAGAGACTGGCAAAAAGTTGGAGGATTCTTCTCCCCCTTAATTAGGAGACATAGAAAGAAGCACCTTCCTGTCCTGGATTCTATTTTTTTTTAAAGTCTTCAAAAACTCTCCAAAAGGACTACCTGTCAAAGAAAGGAATAAAAGTAAAATTATATTACATTTAAAGTATACATTACATTTATTACTGAACTGCCAATCTGTTGGCAGAAAAACAGAATAGCATCTAAGTTTTTATCTATCATCCTGTGCAAATCTTAAGTCACATTACCTTCCCCCCCCTTTTTTTTACAGAGAATTAAGCCCTACTGAAGGTGCATATTCTAGATGTTCCTTAAACCCATGAACTGGGCTCAGTTGGTTAGAGCATGGTGCTGATAACACCAAGGTGGCAAGTTTGATCCCTATATGGGATCCTGCAGGGGACTGGACTAGATAATCCTCAGGGTCCCTTCCAACACTACAATTCTATGATTCTATGAAATCCTGATGAAAAATAGGAGAGGTAAGGGCAAAAATGAGCTTCTTTAAACAATGTTGCTGAAATAGGTTCCTCTAAATCTGACCCATTACTCCATTATCCATCCTCAATATCCTGATAGATACAATAGGCTGTCAATCTGCAAACTGTACATGATGAAGTCTGGCTGGTTTCAATTGGGAAGGGGAGCCCAAATTTGTGTTTGACCTCTAGCCACAGGGTAAGAATTCATATGAGCCCCTGCGGTACAACTTAAATTCAGGGCTCCCTTGGGAAACAACTGACTTTGCCATGTGGGACTACTTTGGCTTTAATGCAGATGCATTCCGAATAGCAGGTTGACGAAACAGCAAATTAAGCTGATAGATCAGAAAGCAAAGCTTCTTTTGTTTAAGTATATCTGCATCAAGCTTAACAGAGCAGAGGTAGAAAGTTGATGCCCAGTAAAGGTAAAAGGACCCCTGGACGTTTAAGTCCAGTCAAAGGCAACAATGGGGTTGTGGTGCTCATCTCACTTTCAGGCCAAGGGTGCAAGCATTTGTCCGCAGACAGCTTCCGGGTCACGTGGCCAGCATGACTAAGCCCCCTCTGGCAAAACCAGAGCAGCGCATGGAAACACCGTTTACCTTCCCACCGGAGCGGTACCTATTTATCTACTTGCACTGGTGTGCTTTCGAACTGCTAGGTTGGCAGGAGCAGGGACAGAGCAACAGGAGCTCACCCCATCACGGGGATTTGAATCACCAACCTTCTGATCGGGAATCCCAAGAGGCTCAGTGGTGCCCAGTATCAATACACTGGTCTTGGCGTGGTGATTCATCAAAGCCCCAAAAATCTGCCCCAAGGAAGAAGCAGGATTGAACAATACCTACAGAGCTAGAGCTGGTTCAAACCCCTCTTCCTCTTCTGATAAACCCTCCTAATACCTCTGTCCTGCTAATGCCTGGTGGAAACTAAGAACAGGGGTTCTGTGGAGTCCCACTGCAGACTCTGGTTTGCCCATCTACCAGGTCTTTTGCATACCAGATCCAATGCTGGCACTGCAGCAGTCACTGTGGAGATGTGATCAGGCCTCTGGGAGTCTGGAACCTCTGCCTTCTCCTGCCTGCACCTCTTTTGCTACAGCAGGACCATTTAGGCCGTGCACCAAGTGGATGAGAGGCAGCCAATTGAAAACATCTGTTTTTCACTCTGGTAGTGTACATTCTCATGCTCACAGAGCAGGAGGCTGGGGAGGGAGGCACACTGCTTTAGAAGAAAAGGCAGTGTTTACTTTTTTTGAGGCATTTGACTTATCACCTAATTATGCTTACTATGAAAGGAAGCAATGAGAGACA
Organism: Podarcis cretensis; assembly: GCF_951804945.1. NCBI lineage: Eukaryota > Metazoa > Chordata > Lepidosauria > Squamata > Lacertidae > Podarcis > Podarcis cretensis. The sequence continues at coordinate 27,747,498 of NC_137181.1, forward strand.
GAGAAAAAGAGATGGGAAAGGTAAGCAGACAGCTGAAAAACAAACAGACTTTCCCCCCTGTTTTCTTAGTTTCCTTTAATAGAAACGAACTTAACAATAAGAACACCAAATGGGAGAACACCGATAGAAGACGCTGTTTAAACTGGCAGGCCCTGGGGAAATAACACAAGTTGAAAGGCAAAAACCAATTCAGATCAGGGTAGTCCAAATAAATATATTAATTGTGTATATTAAATAATATTAACTATATTGCAAGCACTTTAATTTACGATGTGGACATTTAATTCAGTGTGTGGCCCATGGGTTCTGTGCCAAAGTACTCTTGCGGCCCACTTGGTCTGAAAAATTGAACCGCCCTGCATTAGAAGCAGTAGCCAAGGGAACAGGGAATGCTGGGATGAGCTGCTTTGAGTGAAAGCAGAAAACAAAACTGATACTTCAAGGGATGGGGGCTGGACATCTTCCTTTGGAGTAACAATGTCTCCTGCCTTTGAGCACTAGAAGGAACACAATTGACTCGGATGCATCCTAATTCCCAACAGAGAATCACAGTTTTACAGCCCAATGCAATGGAACAGCTGGGCTGCAATTTGACTCTAGCCCAGAGCTTTTCGAACTTTTTGAACCAATAGGCATGTTTAGAAATTTGAGAAAATGATGCAGGGGTGCCAGTCACAAAATGGCTATGGTGAAGTGCATAGCATAGCAAAAGGTGGCCATTATATCTGAAAGAGTAGCAAAACAGATAGGCCAACAAAATAGTGCAGACAAGCCTCACCCAGAAGTTTTCCCCTATCAATGGGGGAAAGACACATCAGTCGCCACCACATTTACGAAGAGAAGCTCCCTCATGCTTTGTGGATTTTTTTTAGGGAACATTTGCAGAGAATTTTCATGGGTGCCATAAGAGGTATGTGTGGGCACCTGGGCACCCATGGGCGCCATTTTGGTGAACTTTGTCCTAGAAGGCTGGAGTGCTCACAACAAATGGACAAAGCTGCAAATAAAGTGTGCATAATAAACTTGTGCTTCCTCTCTTACACCATACTTCCTACTTTCTTCTTGGTAAGCCAAATTCTAGATTGCACAACATGTAACAGGTTGAGAGAGAGAGAGAGAGAGAGCCTGTCTGGGGCAACAATGTTACAATTTGTACAATAAACCAGGGTTCTTTCACCTCGAGTCCCTAGTTGTGGGGAACTTTCATATAACCAACAGGCTTAACTTTAATTAATTCATGAGGCAGTCGAGACCATAGAGTACCGTATTTTTTGCTCTATAAGACTCACCTTTTCCCTCCTAAAAAGTAAGGGGAAATGTGTGTGCGTCTTATGGAGCGAATGCAGGCTGCGCAGCTATCCCAGACGCCAGAACAGCAAGAGGGATTGCTGCTTTCACTGCGCAGAGATCCCTCTTGCTGTTCTGGCTTCTGAGTTTCATAATATTTTTTTTCTTGTTTTCCTCCTCCAAAAACTAGGTGCATCTTGTGGTCTGGTGCGCCTTATAGAGCGAAAAATATGGTAAGTTGTCCTGCCAGGCTTAGCTAGGTCCTTCTCCATCACCTTGAGAGGAATAGCTATCAAGCCTTTGTTCTTCCCATTCGACCATGTGAACCGTACCGGTAAGGATGTCAAAGCTGAATGCTCCAAGACTTAAGCAAGTAATGTTTGTGTTTCTATACAAATAATTTAGAAATATTTACCACTTTAGAATCTAGAACTACCTGTTTAGAATTTAGAACTACCTGTCTTTTCTGAATGGTGCATGAAAAAGCACGATTCCGACTTTTGGAAAATTTGTAAGTAAACCATTTTTAACTTACCAAATGTGTGGTTGAACTTTGGAAGGGGATATTTTAAAGGTCTAACACACTATACTTTGATTTATATTGTGTGATTTTAAATCTCTGCTGGGGCTCTTACCAAAGAGTACTTCCCCCAAACCTGGATCTTGCCATCCAGAAATTTCTCCTTTTTATTATTTACCGTATCTATTATTTTCCCTTTTACCAAATTCAAACAGCAAAATGTTGTTAGACTACAACTGCCATAATCCATGGCCATTTACTAAACTGGCTGGGGATGATGGGAGCTGTAATCTAATAACTTATGGGAATCCAAGGTTTAAGAACACTGCCCTAAACAGAACACTGCCTTCAAAAAATACTTACAAATATTAACAACATAATGACGTCCAGTGGAAATCGCCTGCGGGCTTGATCACAGCAGGCTATTGTAATAGCCAGCAACATGATTAATGGTCTAAAAACAAAACAAAAGCAAGTGTTACAGTTTTGCATGGTAAAATGCTCTAATTGCTACTGAAGTTCTTAAATTAAGTTACAAGAGAAATTAACTTAAAACTGCCTATTTTCTTGAAACCATGTTGATGCACATAGATGTTCAATCTGTTTGTATACATAATTGATACTACAAATAAAATTTTTCCTTGTTTACATACACTGATTTTATAAAACATGTTTGTAAAAAAAACAACTTTATTGTAATTATTAAGAGATTAGATTTGAATTAATTGGCAGCTACATGCACTATACTTACAACATGGTATAGCAAAACCATGGGCGTCTTCGTACCCATATTTTAAGGTATTTCCTGGCCAAAAAACCAAGCAAAAGGCAGTTACAGAAAGGATCCCAATGCAGAGAACTGGTAGTTTATTTATCATTTATTCTAACACACAATTTCCGCACTCACAATATTTCATAACAGCACTTAAAACAAAGCTAAAACATAATATATTTGATATAAGACATATATCAAATTAGAAGCAACCTTATTCAATGATATTATAGTCTAAATCAGGCATAGGCAAACTCGGCCCTCCAGATGTTTTGGGACTACAACTCCCATTGTCCCTAGCTAACAGGACCAGTGGTCTGGAGGGCCGAGTTTACCTATGTCTGGTCTAAATGGTTGTCCTTTCAATGTGACCATTCCATAGGCACTAATTCCTATGAAAGGTTTGGGGCTTTCAATACTCAGCTCTCCTGACCTGGACTCAGGGGCGGCACGTCCCGTTTGACTGCTTGAGACAAAGCAGGAAGTGCTTCTCTGACAGAGGCGGCAGAGGTGAGAGGAATGCCTGCGAGGATGTAGCCTTGGGGGCCTCCACCAGCTGAGGCAGCTGCTTCACTGGACCTTGGGGGGAGGCTGAATGATACACATTTTCTTTTTGTGAGATGTTATGGCTGGAGACACTCAGCACTAATATATTGTTACATGCCACCCCAATCTCCACAGCAGTGTGAGATTCCAGGGGTTCCTAGCATACTTCACCCAGGGTCTGTGTTTCCTTTTGGAAATGAGGCACAATGGAGACTGTGGTGTCTTTATCAAGTAAAACAATATAAATACAGTACTTATTTATTCACAAGCATATGCAACCTGAGCCTATGATGGAGAGGTTCCCAGCATTAGCCCTCCCAAAGGTTCTTGCTTTTCCCATAACTGCAGCAGCCCTGTATTTTAACAGACCCCAGCCATGGCTCTAACTCTCAGCAGCTTGCTGTGTTGAACAGACTGCAATTTTTCTCTCCTAGGTCAAATTCCAGCCACTCCAATCCTAAACTCTACTCTCTATTGCCTTCCAAAATGAAGTCTGAGCAGAGGGAGGGCCTTACCATCTGGCACAGCCTTTGCCTTCCTAATGACATTCCTAATGGCTCATTACCTTCCCTTTGATTTTGGTTAATTGCTCATCTCCCAGGCAATTTCCTGAATTTAGGAAGGTGATTTGGCCTGTATTTTAAGATTTTATTAATCCTGTGTCTGGCAACTTTAACACTCTGTGCACTGATTATATCCTAACACCTATTAGGAATTTTGGCACCCACAATTCATAACAATATATTTTATTAGAAGACTGATACACTGCTTTCTTCACAGAAAGCAGTAACTCCTGTAAATATCCCTGTTAATAAAAAGATGTCACAACACTTTATTGGTTAACCACAGTGCAGGAGAACGGGGGTGGGGGGCGGGCTTTATGAAATCCATAAGTTCAGCCAAACCCCTCTAGCTCCCCTGTAATTTAAGAACAAAACATGGCTGGATCTGGACAGCCAGCCAAACAAAGGAATACAGAACCGGAGAGCAGGCTGCCCTTCTCAGCCAGGCTTGTAGTCACAAATCTGACAAACAGATCCAGGCAGCTGGGTGAGGTGAGATGGGACTGAACAGAAGTAGATGGTAAAATCATGGCTGCCATGTAGCCTCTTAACATAATAGCTGGAGGCATCATAAAAGGTATGGAATACCTCCCCCCCCCCCAAATAGAAGCAGTGGTTAAGATACCAAGTTTTGCCACAATAGAACAAACATGCAGCTCACCATGTTGCATCTGAAATCAATCAAAACTGTGATTACTCAGCTATACTTACCAGTAGACGAACGTGCAAATTATACCAAGGGTCAAGCCCAGCTGAAGTGTAGACATAAGATATAATTTCCTGTAGAAAACTAGGGAAATGGTACAGGTTATATGGGGTGGGGAGAAGAATGGATTAATCCATGGGTGTAGCCAGGATTTTTGTTAGACTTTGTTGGGGGGGCAGAACCGACGTGATTGGTCAGTTAGTTAAGTACTGTATTTATATTGTTTTACTTGATTATTGTTATTGATCGGGGGGGGGGGGAGCAGCTGCCCCCCTGCCCCCCCCCCGGCTACACCCATGGATTAACCTAATCTGGTTTTGATAAGGAAGGAACCCAGAAGACAATGGAGCTATTTTAATGGCTTGTTTGGCTGTTTTTAAATATTTTATTAACATTTGCATGCTTTTCCATTACTTCTCAATAAGCATCTGAAAGATTTTCAAAACTCCAAAACAAGTACTTATTTAGTTTTTTAAAAATCCCAGATATTAAAAACACTACTCCAAGGAGACCAAAGCCAAACTTCCTGTGTATTTTATTAAGTTAAGGAGTCTGTATGCATCTGGAATTATACATGCAGTATTAATCATTTATGAATGGGCAACAATTACAACTAAATGTAGCAGTGAAACCCAGGATTAACTACCTATGTGCTGAACATGGACTCAAGCCCTTCCTACCTATTGGAATAAATAGAGTGCATCTGTGATTTTCCATGGTTCTAAGACGCTTTCACATATATGTGGTAGTACTCTTGAACAGTGTGGATCAAATGTTTCCTGCTGTGCTACCACCTTTCATCCTCACCTCATCCAAATGGAGAAGACATTATATACTGTATATTGCCAATATCATAGAATCATAGAACTGTAGAGTTGGCAGGGATCCTGAGGATAATCTAACCCAACCCCTTGCAATGCAGGAATATGCAGCTGTCTCATACAAATATATTGTACAGTATTAAAGAGAGCAATCCAAAACCCCAGCCAGGAACAGCAGATCAACAGCTGCATCCAAAGTATTGCCGCTTGTGCCAGCTAGAATGGAAAGGGTGGGAGGGGGCAGTGATTGCCTACTTTTGTAGGCTGCAAATAAGTCCCCATTCTGGGAAATGGACTAGTTTTAGAGGCAGTAGCTCGATCAACCCTTCCTATAACACTCTGTCTGGGGGGCTTATCATAGAATTGTAGAGTTGGCAGGGACCCTGTGGATCATTTAGTGCAACCCCACGCAATGCAGGAATCTAAAAAGGTCAAGGTACCCCTGCTAAAGCAAAATGATGCAGACTTCTACCTTATCGTAATCCAGTGCAGATCAGGGGTTAGCACAACTGTTCTTACCTTTAAAAAAATCTATTCCAAAAGAATCGGTTCCTCAGCATCAACTATATTGTACCAGCCATTGGTCTTGACCACTTCACGTTAAATTTTCAACTAAAATTTCCATGATGCAAATTGCATTGAAATAGTAAAATTCAAAATATTTTTTCCAGTACAATAAAAACCTACACAGATCTGTTATCTGTTTAAGAATCTCCTATTAAAGGGCCTAATCCTTTCCATTTCTAACATATTACTGCAGTTTAGCATCCTTATTGTTTTTTAATTGTTAAATTTACCAGAATCTATTATTGAAATATCTATTACCTTAGAATGCCAATTCTAATCTAAAGGGGAGAAAGGCAAAAGGGATCTATTATTAGAATTACATATATTATATGCCTGACCAACAATGCAAGCAAGTACTTTGCGCTCCTTCCTGTACTCTCTCATTGTAAGTCCTTGGACAGAAACTGTTGTCACTTACCTGTGCAGACAGCTTTGTCAGAAAATGGACCTTCTTCCTCAACGGCAGTCATGGGTCGCCGTCTTTTATGTGATGACCGTGCACCTCTTGGACGCCTGTGTTGTGACCGAGATGATTTTGATCTTCTTACTTTTGTTGGATGCTCCTCGAGAACAGGGGAAGGTTCTTCAACAGCACTTTCCTGATTACTAGAAGGTGGAGGTTCTGTCTCTGCAAGCAGTATTACTGAGTTTGTAACTTGTGGAGAATCTTCACCAGAATGTTGGTATTTGGGGCATAATATGTCTCCACAAAAAGCTTACTGGTAGATTATTCTCCATCTTGGATAAATATATTCGAGTTACACCTTCAGATTCATACCAAGAAACCTTCTAGTCAGTGGTTTGTGCAGGTGAAGCACAATGCCAAGCTCGTTTATTTTGAATTCAATGGGGCTTGTTCTCTAATAAATGTGCTGAGGATGATAGTCTTAAAAATAGAAGAAAGCTGTAGAAAAGCACAGGGAAATATGTGGCCTTCCAGATGTTTGACTCCCATTGGCCATTTTGGCTGGGTGTTGGAGTCCAACAAGGGCTGGAGGGTCCCAAATTCCTCACCTGCTTTAGAACGAAGTGGTGACATAGGGGGTGACAACTTTCCTTTATATTATTGTTAAAATACTAGCCCCACTGAGAGGACTACCATAAAAGAAACTACAGGAAAATACTGTTGAACAAAACGTATCATATCCTTCATTTTTAGTGCACTCTTATATTGTTTTGTGGACCACCTAGAGGACTTTGTTGAATAAACCAACTATGAACCTAGAGAACAGTGGCTAGAAGTACTTCCTTGTTGATCAGGCAAGAACAAAGGGCCAGGTTCCTGATATTTATTTCTTACCTAACCATTTGAATGTGCTTGCCTATCAAAAAGCTCAACCACAAACACCACTCCCTGCTGCCTGAAAGTGTCTGCAAGCCCTGTGTGCATTTAGGTCCATAGGGCTCATCACCTAGAGTCTATCCTCAGTTCCTGATATATGCCTGGTATATTCCAGGTCAGCATCCTCTGACATCTGCCCATAACGCTACAGTGGTACCTCGTGTTAAGAACTTAATTTGTTCTGGAGGTCCGTTCTTAACCTGAAACTGTTCTTAACCTGAGATACCACTTTAGCTAATGGGGCCTCCAGCTGCCGCCATGCTGCTACCGCACGACCTCTGTTCTCATCCTGAAGTAAAGTTCTTAACCCGAGGTACTATTTTTGGGTAAGTGGAGTCTGTAACCTGAAGTGTCTGTACCCTGAAGCATCTGTAACCTGAGTTACCACTGTATATATAAGACTCCTACTCCTTTCACCACAATACCTTGCAGACAGGTATTAGGATAGTAGTGGGAAGATAGCCGGCTATCAAAGCTGTTCACCTCTCAAGGAACTAACCCAGCTTTGCATGCTGTGTTTGCCCTCAGGCTGTATTGGGTGTCATGGTTCAGCCAAGTCAGGTCTTGCTCCCACAGCTGCCCAAAATTTGTGGGGCAGTGTGGACCTCAGCCCATATGATCCTCTTTATAGGTGCTTCCACAGCCCAAGGGTGTATAGCAAGTTATTAAAAAAGCCTCCCTTTCTCTCAATGGGTCACAGTCTTCTACACACAATAAGATATATATATCTTTTATATATATATATATAAGATATATATATATCTTATAAGTTGTGACAAAAATTAAGACTACAGAAACTATGCACTACTTATATCTTGTTCTAAAGGAGATACTCCAAGGAAGATGAAAAAAACAAACCCCCAAGTCAATCTGGACAGCATGAAAAAAATTATTCCTGGCTTTCCACAGCATGACCCACTATAAACTGAGATAATCCTGAAACAAAGGAGGGTAGGCTTCATCACCTGCCTGCACAGAATGAAGCCAAACTGATTTGGGAGAAGCCATCTATAGGCATCCCAGTCCCACAAACCTGTCAAATCTCGTAAGGGCTGGAAATCCAGATCTCACAAGATCTTGGGCTCATGCTCCTGTGACCCCCATGACTGCGGAGACTGGCTATGACATCTATGAAGATCTCCCAGAAACATGGCTAACTGGGAGGGACTGTCAGCCATCTCCTCCAGACTTTCTTACATATTTCCCTTATCACTACTATTAGGAGACTTACCCATTTTTGCACTTTAGATCGTAACACCCTTGCGCAATAGCCTTGTGTAACCACTTCTCGTTCAGAGGGCTTCTGAAGCTAAGGGATTAAGGTAATGAAGAATAAAACTTTTTATCGAGTTAAAAATATGTTCTCTATTTACATAAATAGTTCCATAAAACTATATTTCTATAGTTAGTTTTTTAGGATTTCCTATGGAGCCCCTGCATTCAAACTGATCTAAGATGGCTCTCCAGGGAATATCCTTCCTTGTCATCTAAAACTTATCTAAATCTGAATCCAAATAGTTAGAGAAGAGACTGAAACAAAATATGGCAACTTGTCATTAGCGGTAAAGGTACCACTACTGTTAAGTAGTTTACTTTCTAACAATGAACAAAAGGGAAGAAAAAAGCTCTGCAGGCAAGGGGTGACAAAACTGGGCTCCTGAGCCCCACAGGTGTGCCGCAGAAAGACTGTAGATGGTCAAGGAAGCTGTGGACTCAAAAAGGTTGAAAACCTCTGCTTTAATGGACTGTCACTATTAAAAGGTAAGGCAGCATTACCTACCAAAGATATAAACTAATACTCTGTGATAACTTAGTAAGGATACTATGGCAACAAGGCATCCAGAAGTTTCAAGAAACAGAATTCTAAAAGTGACAGTTGGCAAAAGAGAGCTCAAGAGGATAGCACAAGAATAGATGAGAGGGGGACAAGACTGGCCCCTTTCCCCACTTGCTATGTCCATCCCGTGACCCCATGTTAATTCATTTTTTTTTATTAAATTCAAAACATGCCCCTCATCCAAATGAGCTCTAAGGCAGTTTACAATAGGCATTGGAGTGGGGAAACTGTCTCTAATTTTTTCAGTTGTCTACATTAATGTACAGAGTATGGGAAACAAGAAAGGCAAATTTGAGCTCTTAATACAGGATCTAACAGGCATTATGGAAACCTGGTGGGGTGAGATTCATGACTGGAATGTAGAAACTGAAGGGTATAACCTATTCAAAAGGAATAGACCAAAAGGAAAGGAAAGGGTATGTACACTTGTGAAGAGATACATAACTTGGAGCATGGAAGGCAGATTGAGAGTATAAGGGTAAAAATGATAGAACACCAGTGACCTTACTGTGTGTGTCTGCTACAGACCTCCAGGCCAGACTAAAGGCTTGGATGATACCTTCCTAGAGTAGATTACCAAACATTCAAAAAAGCAGAGATATAGTAGTCATGGGAGACTTCAACCTCCCTGATACCTGGAAGAAGTAACAAGCATATCATCTATCTTGGACCAGGTCCTTACCACCAGGGATGAACTGATTGATGAAGCAGAAGTACTGGGAACATTGGGAGGAAGTAATCACAGGTTTCATTATACAGAGGCAATGGAAAGCTGGGTGTAGTCAGACTTGCACTCAGGACTTTAAGAAGGCTGATTTCAAAATGTTTAAGGAACTTCTGGGTGAGATCCCATGGTCAGAAATACTCAAAGAGAAGGAAATCCAAAATGGATGGGAGTTTCTTAAAGGTGAAATATCGAAGGCACAAATGCAGACAATTATAACAAGAAAGAAAAGTGGGAGGCAACTAAAGAAACCAGTGTGGCTGCATAAGGAGCTTACAGATGAGCTGAGACTTAAGGTCTATAAGAAAAAGGGGAAAGGGGAAATCTGAAGGAAGAGTATACATGAGTAGCCAACAGCTGCAGGAGGAAAGGCAGGCAGGCTAAAGCTCAGAATGAGCTCAGGCTTGCAAGAGAGGTTAAAAACAATTTTTTTAAATGGTTTCTTCAGCTATGCTCAAAGCAAGAGGCAGAAGAAGCACGTACTAGGTCCTCTGCATGGAGAAGACAGAGAAAAAGAACTGCCCAACACCTACTTTGTCTCTGTCTTCACCCAAAAGGAAAGCAGTGCCCAACCTGATGATAACAGAATAAACAATGCAAGGAGGGAGCTGTAGCCCAAGATAGGAAAAGAGGTGGTAAGGGAACACCTAGCTACCTTTTAGTAAGCATGTTATTGATACACATTCAAGATGACTTACATGTACTTCATTTTAAGTATTTTTTTTGTTTCATTTTATGTACTTTATTACTTCCCTTCATACTCTTTTTGTGGGTGAATTTGGAGTTTATGAAAAATATTGACAACCTTGGATTCTGAAGGTCATTACTGAGCTATACAACAGTCCGAGTTTTCAGTTCTGTCCTTAAAGCAGATACCATAGGTGCCAGAGGGAGGGGTGTTATTGGTTGTGACGGCGTCTTCCTTATTTCAGTTTTGTAGGTTGCTTTATACATTTTCACTGCAGTCTTTGGGTCCTTGTGATGGTATGGTACGAGGTCCAGGAGACCTCTAATTCAGAGTGAACAGTATTAGAAGGCAAATAACTTGTAGCTGTTGGTTTTAGTGATTAGTAATGTTGCTTTTAGTTCTGTGTAACATGTATTTTATATTGTAAACTGCTGTTTATTACGGAAGAGGAATGGAGCCTACAAACATAAATCCCCATGTTTTATACACCCACCCACCAGCAAAATCTTGTCCTTAACTTTCTTCAGCTGCTTTCTTGTGATAGGTACAAGTTTCCCTAAGAAATTTTTAGAAATACAAGTATAGCCTTCTATGCAGCATGTTGTCTTCCATCCTACCCACCAGCCACTCAATAAACTGACTGGGGGGGTGCATTTCTGAGTAAACAAGTCCAGGCTCATCAATTTAATATAATTTCACCTGCTGCTTTTCGAGGCCGGCCTTTATCACATCCCTCTCCCTCTCCCGTTGTTGAGCATTTTTAATATACTGCTCCAACTGTATGCATACTATATTATTTGCCCCCTACTTTATAACTTCCCTAGGCTAGACGAGGTTAGCCGGTTATCCTTGGGCCCGAGAAAGAGAAAGGGCTAGTCTAGTGTCTGCTCAGTTGACTACAGCAGACCTCAAGGGCGACTCATGGCACTGGGGCTCCTGAGGAAAACCACCATATACCGCCCGTGTGTTCCCCGCAAACCCGGCCACCTCGCCCTGGGTCGCCATTCGGCCTGAGGGCGGGAAGCCCGGCTTTCCTCGTTTGTCTCTCCCCTCAGGCCATGCAGCCTAGTGGGCAGCCAGCAGAGGGCAGAGGCCCCTCTTTTGCGGCGCTTCCCTTCCCGGCCGCTCTGCTCTACCCCCCGCCGCCGCTTCCTCAGCCGCTCCGCTTCCACGCACAACATCCGTCGTGGCGAGCGGGCTCGCAGCCGGAGGCCGAGCGAGCGAGCGGTCACCCGGCGCCAAGATGCCGCTGGGCCTGAAGCCGACGTGCAGCGTGTGCCGCACCACCTCCTCGTCCATGTGGAAGAAAGGCGGCCAGGGCGAGATCCTTTGCAACAACTGCACCGGCCGCCCGGGGCCTCCCGGGTCCGCGGGAGCCGCCTACGCCACCACCTCGGCGGCTGCGCAGCACAGCAACGGCGGCGGCGGCGGCGGAGGGAGCGGCGGCGGCGGGAAGCAGGTGAGGCCGCTTTCGGGCTGCGGCGGGTCCCTTGAGCGCTCTTGGGGAGCAAGTGGGCCTCCTCGTCGGCCCTTCCTGCGCTGGCGCGGCCAAGCCACCCTCCCCAGAAGAGGCCATTGAACAAAAGGAGGGAGAGCTCAGTCTAAAGAGCATCCCCACTGAAGCAGGGGGTTGGACTAGATGACCCCCGTGGTCCCTCCCAGCGATACAATTCTAGGTCTAGGTCAGCTGTGTGACATCGGACCTCTGTGGGTCACGTCGCGCTCTTTTCGTTGTGCTTCAGATCTCTTTTCCCTACTCCCCGGCGCCGCCCAGCTCTTCAAGTTAATAGGCATTGCAAGGATAAAAGCTCAACAACTTTCAACCTTACGGTGCAAATTCAAACTTAACCTGATCTGAGTTGTGCCTCTAGCTCAGGGGTGGGGATTCCCTTCTTGGGCAGCCTTCCGAGGGGTTACATGCCAGTGGCGGGTGCAGGCAAAAGTGGGTGGTGCAACTAGTGCACATGCTACCTTGAGAGTGTGTGTGATTTATATTACGGTAACTGCGTAGGTGAGTATAATACATGAGCTAAGGTATATGTTGAGATTGAAAATGTGTTTGGGTTCTTGGAAGTGAATGGTGATTAGATAAGAGTTTGAAAGGGAGTTTGAATGCTGTTGGGAGGCAGTTGAGAAGTGAGTTGGGTTTTGGGAAGTGGGTGGTTAATTGGAGTGAGAGTTGGAAATGGAGAGTTTTGATGGTAGCAGGGTTTGTTTACTAGAGCAGGATCAATATTGTTAACTAGTTACGTTTTTATACGAGAAAAAAGTAAGAAATGATACCAAACCGATACCATATGCTTCTGAACCCTGTGATCATCAAACCCTTATTTGTTTTTTAATAAGCGCCGTATTGCACCACATGCCTCTTGACTGGTTGTGTTAGAGATGAGAACTATTCATAATATTGTGTCTGGTGTGGAAACAAGAAGGAAAATTCAGAAATACCTATCAGAAACCCAGTTTTCTTACAAAGAATGGTGTGGTGGGACAGGGGAGCTGAGGGGAGTGCCAGAGAACCACATAGCTTAGGCAGGGGGTGCCATGACACTAGCCTACTCTCAGATAATTCTATATTGGTTTGCAGCCTTAGGCTGAGATCCTGGGCTCACTTATCTGGGAATAAGTCCCATTGAATATAGTGGGAATTTTGAGTAAACATGCATAGGACTGTGCTGTAAATTCTTCTATGATTGGAAATTATTTCTGAGTTGCTGAAACTCTCTAGATTGATACCCATTCTCTCATTGTGTACTGTGTTAGTTTTATGATGTTAGCTGCCCTGAGCCCAGCTCCGGTTGGGGAGGGTGGGGTACAAATTATTATTATTATTATTATTATTATTATTATTATTATTATTATTTATTGGCTGCCCTGCAGAAATTTTTTTGAACAACAGGGTTTATGCACTTGAAACAAATAAAAATCTTTCTGTTGAAATTAGCTGCGTGTACTTTTTTTAGTAAATGTGTTTAGAATAGGTGTTTCATCTCTTTCTGGCCTGGGGAAAGTGGGTCCTACTGTGTCCCCCCATCCTATGAATAACTATATATAAATATGTCTTGTTGTATGTTTGATCATGTAATATACTAATGAATTCCCACTGTTTCTTACTTTTGTACACTAGAGTAAGCAAGAAATTCACAGAAGATCTGCTCGATTAAGAAACACAAAATACAAGTCTGCTCCAGCTGCTGAAAAGAAAGTTTCCACTAAAGGAAAAGGGAGAAGGCATATTTTTAAGTTAAAAAATGTAAGGTGATTATGGACTCCAGCTACAGTTGAGCACTTTCTAAATTAAAGCAGTGTGGCAGGTGCTGTACTAAAAAATAGTAAGGTTTACAAAAGGCTGCACCAAATATAAATATTTTCCTACATGCTTATCAAATTATATACAACTTTGCTACATTAGTATTGCTTTCCTGAAGAACCGTGAGTATTCATCACATAAGATTATGCACATTATTGCATTGAAATAGATGTATTTAGTATGCTTCAGCTCATACTTGTTGAGCATAATGTGCAAAATGACTCTTGAGCGATGTCTTAAAAGACTTTTCATTTGTGTATAATATCAATATTCTATGCATTTCTGAATGTGAAATCCTTCTTGGCTAAAACATGTAACAAATATAGATGTATTTTGTCAAAGCTTACTGATACTGAAGCTATTAATTTCTTGATGTTTTCATATATAGTGGTCCAAAGATTATCAGTTTTTCATCCAAATCTCATTTACAAAAAATGCATTATATTTTAATTTTGACACTGTTACGTTATTTGTGCAGTTTAATCATTATAACCTTCCTTTTTCAGCCCATCAAAGCTCCAGAGTCTGTAGCTACCATTATTACAGCAGAATCTATCTTCCATAAGGTATGTTATTAGAAGTTTATGAACATAGAAGTGTTTCAAAAGTTAATAAATCTTTAAATGAGTACTTGGTAAGAACATTTATTGGACTGTGACTCAAACATACAGTATGTATTTAGTGTTTTTGCAGTAGCGCTATAAATCTGCACTGTAATTTGCATTTTTCCTGTACATTTTTACTGAAGTTTCCTAAACGCATAACTTGCTAAGGATGCTAGCATGTTCATGACTGAACTGAGACTTTCTGATGTAGTTCATACTCTTCAAGAGCAAAGTAGTTGATATTTTCAAACTGAAAAACTCCATTAGTTACTATCAGATCGTTTGCTATGACATAGCTTGAAACTGTTATATATTTATTTATGTTACTGTATTGAAACTCTAACTTACTTATTTGGAGCAGCTTGACAGCCATTTTATCAATATCCTTATCTGTCTCTAAAAAGATATGATAATACTGTTTTTATTTATTTTAACATATTTATGTGCTTTCAAACCACATTAAATCAGCATTATTGGCGTAGAAGTGCAGACTAAAACTCTGAACAGCCATATTTTAGGGGAAGGAGAAAAATGATGCAGGCACGTTGTTTCAATCCTGTTTGTTGTCAGGGAACACTGAAATTGCCCTTAAACTTAGTACTGTGGCCTCACTGAAGGGAAAATTCAAGTATGGCTTTCTGCAACTGCAACGTGGGGGAAACGGATAATGTACATAGACCAGCTGGGGACCAACAAGGGAAGAAGGATAAGAGCCTGGGGAGCGGTGGTGGGACAACGATGAGGGAGAAGACTGGGAAGAGGAGGGGTTGGAAGCTGAGGAGGTAGCAGGGCTTTGTGAGCTGGGCGAACCTGTGGCAGAGAGAAGTTCAGAATCCGAGTCAGAGGCTGAAGCTGAAGCTGGCAAGTGGGAGGATGGAGGCCAGTAGAGATGCGGCAGGCTGGTGAAGGGTCAAGGGTGTGCCCCCATCCTGCTGCAACAAGCTCCCATTCCCCCATCTCCCAGAACTAGAAGAGGGCTGAAACAGGCAGAGCGGTGACAGACTTCATGGAGGTGTAGACTCCAATTGCTTGGGGAAAGCCCTGGAGAGGAGGGGACTTAGATGGTTGTGGGGAGGCAGAGACTTCTAGTCTTGGCAATTGATTTAATGGGGTAAGACCTACTGGTGATGTGCTGCTGTACTTGTTAGGCCTGACACTCAACAAGAACAGTATCTTCACAGACTTGGTTAATAACGAGTTATCTCTGGTGTGACTACTGGCCAGCTCCCTCTGTGACACCGAAGCAGAAACTATTATCAGTTTAGCTTTTTAAAAAATTAATTCTAATGATCTATATCTTTTCTAGGGAGTTTACTATCAGATTGGAGATGTTGTTTCAGTGATTGATGAGCAGGATGGTAAAACATACTATGCTCAGATTAGAGGGTTTATTCAAGACCAATACTGCGAAAAAAGTGCAGCTTTAACATGGCTCATTCCTACTGCAGCTAGCCCCAAAGACTGTTTTGACCCTGCAACTTACATAATAGGTAAGTTCCAAGGCCCAAAATGTTAAAATTCTACCTGTCCTGACAAAGCAGAAAGTGTTACATGTGATATAACTCCAGAGTCCTAGATTTCTTTTTATCCTGTAGTACAAGCTAGTTAAGCAGCATTGCAGACCTGCTCATGAATTGCAGTTCTGGTAGAGATGTATATTTGTGTTGGAAATAAAGTTCAGAGTTGTATATTCGACAGCAACATGTTCTCCTGGGAAGTGTGCTGGTGTTGGAGTGTCTTTCTCGGTTAAATCAGTAGTACCACTAGATAAAACTGTCTCCTAGCTACTTTTGGCGGTCAGAAGTTGATATAGACACACAAGGTGCTCTACACATGTGAACCTTCTCTTCTTAGGCCCAAAGAAACAGGGCTGGAGAGGAACATGCTTGCTACAGAGATGCAGCATGCTGAATGCATGCCCCTCTTCCATCATCATCAAAGTCCTTCATTTCCTCTGCTGTTTGTTAGTAGTTTTGGTATTGATCTGAAACCAGCTGAAATTATTTCCTAGGAGGAGTGAGATACCAGGTGTCCTTGTGTTGCTGCATTTTATACAATTCTGTGTTTTGCCCTTACGTTAGAGGATGGAGGACTTCATATTAGATTCTCCCATCTAATGTCTTTTGGAGAACACTGCAGGCCCAGCTTGCATAGCTTTATTTCCTGCATAGAGTTATATCCATGCTGGGGAAAGTACCTGTCTTGCTAGTGATACTTAAGGAGAAATGTGACAATGGCCAACTGGATGTACCATAAAGCTCCAAGTGGGGGAATAACCAACTAACTTTTTCATTTTTTTAATTTAAGGGCCAGAAGAAGATCTTCCAAGAAAAATTGAGTACTTAGAGTTTGTTTGTCATGCGCCTTCGGAATATTTCAAATCTCAGTCATCTCCTTTCCCTACCATTCCTACTAGACCAGAAAAAGGTTATATCTGGACTCACGTTGGACCTACCCCAGCAATTTCTATCAAGGAAACTGTTGCCAGCAGCTTGTAGTGTGTCTTGCTCTTGAGAGACTCCTTTTTATGTATATTAATTTTCACAAATGTTTATGTTTTAGTATATCCAGCTAGGCCTATGAGTGACTTTTATTTATTATTTAAATTTGGGTGCCTTTTTCAAAATCAAAATTTCTTCACGTTATTTGAAACTTGTTTTTCTTCTCTTCTGTCAAAAGTAACTTCTCACATGCTTGTTGAGTCTAGTGAGAAGCTGTACATTTTGTATTTGTTAGTATTGCTTTATACAAAAATAAAGTTATTGACTACCTTTCTTCACAAAAAAGCCTGTTGTTACTGTCACTGTGAAAAACTTGTGTATCTATGTGTTCATTTACAAAAACCATTGCATCTAGTAAATAGAACTTAAGTTCAGTTACTGTAGTGATGGGAAGGTATAATTGCAGGTGTTCATTTCCTCCCCACTCCAAGGATGGGAAACTTGCAGTTGTTATAGTACAACATACATGGAGTCCTACTCCTATCAGCCGCAACCAGCATGGCCAGTGGTCAGGGCTAATGGGAGTTTTAGTTCAACACCATCTGGATTGTCGCAAGATCCTTATCCTTGTTCTTTGCCCAAATGAACAAATTTTACTACAGGATTATGCTGTTAATTTTCTGAAACTACAAGAGTTTCAACTGAGCAGACTTTTAAATAGCTGCTTGCCAAAGTTTCATAAGAATTGTCTTACTGTGTACCAGGTATGATGTAAAGGGAGTAAACACTGTTAAGAGAGGGGGCAAGTACAGCCACATTGAAATACATGACCAGATGTCCACTTCTAAATAAATCTTCATTGGAGAGAGGGTATTCTAACCACCACTAGTTGCTGTTATCCTTTTCCTGCGAAAGATGCTTAAGCGTATGTTTGCTAGGCTATGTATATTCTCTTGAACAATTATCTGTTTCAGTCTAGCTTCAGACTTCCATTTGACCCCAAAACTACTAGGATGACCTATGCTAGCACAACAATATAGTGATCCACACAATTCTCCTTGGCTTCTCAGTAATACCATCAGCCATGGTATCATTTTTACACCCACTAGTTAGTGTAGGAACTGGTGGCACCATGCTTCAAGTGAGTCCATTCCTATGTAGCTGAGCAGGCCATTTCAGAACATAGTTTGGGAGCGGGGGACTACTGCCCCATAATACTGTGGTATCTCTGGTTAAGTACTGAATTCGTTCCGGAGGTCCGTAACTAACCTGAAACTGTTCTTAACCTGAAGCACCACTTTAGCTAATGGGGCCTCCTGCTGCTGCCGCGCCGCCGGAGCATGATTTCTGTTCTCATCCTGAAGCAAAGTTCTTAACCTGAAGCACTATTTCTGGGTTAGCGGAGTCTGTAACCTGAAGTGCATGTAACCCAAGGTACCACTGTTATTTGCACTTTCATGTTTAGCAATTCTATCTTTGGGGGGCCTTTCAACGCCTACCCCAAGGAAGCTACTGCATGCAATATACTGATGACACCTAGTTCTACTTTCCCTTTCAATAACAGATAAAATGGTGGAAAATGTCATTTCTAAAGTCCATATTACATCACTTTAGAATGTATGTGGAAGATGATTGATAACAATAAACTGAACCACAATCCAAACAAAATAGGAATTTGGTTGATAACTGATCCATCTGGAAATGGATGTGGTTTTACCTGTTCTAGGCAAGTTTGCAGCCTGGATTTGCTGTTAGATCCGGCGCAAGCTCTAGGCATCTATACAGCACTTCCTTAAAATTTCAGGCTCATTTCCCAACTGAAGTTGGGATCTACCTTTCCTCTATCCAAGGCGTAACACCTACAAAAAAATAGGCAAGGTATGCTTATTGCTATACTGCACTAGAGCAAAGTAAATTCTGCTTTTGTCCTTGCACAGCTGAAGTAGAACAAACATTGGGCAACAGCAGTTGTGGCTTCAGGTACTAACCAAAATCCTAGTTCTTTTAAACTGCAGCAATAAAAAATCCAGGGTTTTCTTTTATATAATCACAATGATTTAAAAGCTAGTAGCTGTGAAAGCAGCCCACCTCATCGGTGACAACGTGTGTAAACTGTATTGGATCTTAAATTACACAAATATCCTCGCTTCTTTCCTAGTCGGCACAACCAAGCATATGTTTTTTAAAAATATTTATGTTAAGAGTGCAAAACTGATCAGAGAGTGCAATGATTTTGCAAGAATGATATGCAACAGCAAAATGTACAAATAAACCCTTTTCAGCAACAGAATGAAAACAAGACTTAGACACTTTCTTAGAAAGCAGTTACAGTGATAACACCCATATAGAAAACCCAAGCTTCTTTGTTTTAGATTACTTCATGTGCATTATAAAAACAGTCTGCAAGTTGGCAACTAGTTATCAACAGCCAATTATCAACTGAGTCAACATTTTCTAATGTATTTACATACAAAGTATATAGCTTTTGTCTCAGTGGACCAATGTTTAGAATCATAGAATTGTAGAGTTGGGATCCTGAAGATCATCTAAGTCCAGCTCCCTGCAATGCAGGAATATGCAACCATTCCATACAGTGATTGAACATACAACCTTGGTGTTATCAGTGCCACACTCTAACCAACTGAGCTATCCATTGCCCTGTATGAACCAAGAGATATATGCAAGATAATGTGCAAGATCTAGCTCTATTCTGCAGAATGTCCATGTTCAAAGCATCAGTCACATGCTTGACCTGAATATGAATGAAATTCAAATACTTGAAAATAAGATGGTGGCGTGACCTATTTTGAATTCTATAAAGGGGGAGAGGAGGAGGAGGAGAGTGGCCTAGTTTAAACTCTGTGCATATAGTTTAAGCATGGTCAATATTACAGTATCCTGGGGACAAATGGGAAGTGCTGAACCTCCCCCTCCTCCAACCTATTTTTGTCCTAACAGGTGTTACCTTTAGCCTTGAAATTCCTCTAGGGAAAAAACAGCTGGGTAGAAGTCACTGTTGCATCTAATTTGGCCCATAATGTTCTGAGGAACAGAACTAAGTATTCCAATGAGGAGAATATAGGACAGAAAGTCTGCCAGGTTGCAAATAAGTAGAATCTCCATAGTCAAATTAGTAACCATAGGTTACAACAAAATGTTAATGTCTGCCTGCCATACTAAACAAAGGGGAGTCAGAGTTACAGTAAATATAAATATGCCATGCTTTGTTTTAGCATTCAGGTTCTTAGAAGACAGCTATTTTCTTCAAGTGTGAATATCCTTCTGAGACATCATCCACTGATGTATTTATGTAATTGGCTGAAGTTTCATCATCTAATTCAATATGCTCATTTTCTTCATGAGATGAAGCTATAGGTTCATCTATTTTATCACGTAGCATTTGCTGAAGTCTCTGAATACCTACAAAAAGGAAGCAACATAAACATTTTAAAGACATAAGATATTTCCTAAATGTCTGCTTGTATGTAGTACAGAACATATTGTAAGGCTGTATATATTCGTTGATGGCTTGAAAGTCTATGACAATGCATATAGCTGAGTGAAGGATGAGAAAGGAGAGAGAGATCAGATAACCCTTTTATAGAATTGAAACTTACACAGGTAGATTCTGTCTATAGAATCTGAGAAGACCAGCCTAAACCATCCAGGTTCATAACAGCAAAAGGCTTTCCCAGGACTAATGAGCAGCTTTTCACCAAGAATTTTCCACCATAAATCCATTTCAGCTTCAAATGTCTGCGACTTTAAGAACTAAGAGAAAACAGAAATGCACGTTAACTAAATGCCACTTTAGCAAACAAAGCACTTTACCTCCCCACCCTCAAAAGAACCAAAAGATCAGGTTTATCAAAGCATCTTTTGAGTTCAATTGAAGCCTTGGCACTCTATTATTTTTCTTGCTTAGCCAATTACTCAAAATATTATTTAGGACCAGATGCTGCACCATTTATTTATTGTTTGGCATGTTATGATTTAATTCAGTGGTTTTCAACCAGTGTGCCACAACATGCTGGGGCACCTTAAATGATGGTCAGGTGTACTGTGGGCAGCACCAGCCTCCATTCCCTCCTTCCTCTGATGGTTTAGGACCTTAACTATGTCCAAAATTAATGAAGAGTACTTTTTCAAAAGCCTCTTTTAATGGTGCAGGGAGGGGAGCTCCAAGCCCTTATCTTATCAATAATGAAAACCTGGTGCGCTTTGAGATAGTGCACGTACAAGGGGCAGGGGACTGGTCCAGTCGCAGACCAGAAGTGCCAGATAGCATTGTGATGATACATTTTTCTGACCGGGTTTGCTCATAAGCCTATGACCTCTCAATGTCTCGCTGGGAGGGGCAGGTCCTATTTTGAATACAAAGCCCGACAGGAAGGAAGGAGCTCACAAGACCAGCCACAATCCAGCCAACTGTATTTATGTCCTTTAATCCAGCCTCCCTGAGCCCTCCAGGTCCTCCACGTACTTTTCTGAAGTCAGCCCACACATATAATCCTCCTGAGCTTTTTAAAACAGGTATTCCCATCTCTGCAAGACCATCCACAAGAATGTTCTGTGCTTCCTTAAGTCTTCTTTTATTGGTTGGGAAAAACACATTATCCAGCCATTCTGCCAAAATAAGAGCACAAATCAGACCACACTGTCCCCCCCCCCTTTGTATTATTCAGTTTTTGTAGTACTTTGACAAATTAAGGGGTGGGGAACTTTGGGAACAGCAGGCACTCTGTTAAAGTGATCCTGCATGGCAAATGTAAAGTGTAAAAAGTAGCTTATGTGATTGAGAGGGTTTTTGTTTGCAGTATTATGAAGTTAAGAAAATTCTTATTCCAGGTCAAGCTATTTGTTCATCCAACCCAGCATTGTCTACTGTAACTGGCAGTGGTTTTCAAGGAGAGAGGCGTTTCACATCACCAGCTAAACGAGTTAACTAATCTGGAAATTCTGTTTTGCTGGCATCAGTCCTAATAGTTAATGATGGCAAGGTAAGTATAGACATGGCAAAGCAAGATGAGACAGGTCCTGTACAGAACTTGTTCCCTGGTTGCTCAGATGGACCAAACACTAATTCAGCCACTTTACACCAACTTCAACAATATATCTAATAAATAAAAATGAATGTAGTTCATAATTTGAAACTGTGGAATAAAGCTGGCTAGATCATGGTCTGGCCAGGCACAGTGAAAAAACAGAGCTGGATTTTCCTCGTCTGCAATAACTATATAGTGTGAGGACTGGTGTTCATTACTTGGAATCAGGGCCATGTGTGTTTGTGCACTTTCAAGTTTGCTAACCTCTGTCACGAAGGAACTGGCTGAGAACATATTGCACTGGTCCAGGACAACCATGGAAAACAGCCAGCTGACTAACTGCTTTCCTGACCTCATGATTTCTGGTGTATAATACTCCAACTCTGATGCCACACATGCCAAAATCCTTGAAAGGGAAGGGGGGAAAGTTTGTAATTAAAAAAGTCTCTCTAAAATGTAAATTCGTACACAAAGCACATTTCTATCCAAATTAGCATTATCCAATGAAGACTAAATAATTTCTGATTCTTGTAATAAAATATAATTTCTCAAGTTTCAAAGCACCTAACATTCTATACAAAATGTTTTAAAGTCCATTTACGTATTAAGAAACAAAAGCAGAATAATTGATTTGATTTGCATAAAGTATTTCATTAGGTTAGAATTTTTGGCTGAAACCCACATGATGATCCCTGAAGTCTAGTTTTAGATTTCCAGTGTGGTAGAACAAGTGAAATTATAAACAATATGTGGCACTTGCATCCACACACAGGGTCCTGGCTGTTTACAGCCAACCTTACTTGGCCCTCTCTATCCCCCTATTTTTGTAGCAAGCAAGGGACCTATCACTGGTTGCTAGAGTTAACCAAATCAACATGGAGTTGCAGCTCCCACAAGGTGAGAGATTATAAATGGATATTCTGCAGCCTAAGCAATCAGAAGTCACCCTAAGGCTGCAATCTATTTATTTTGGAGTAGAATTTACATCGAAATAAACATCCATAAGGTTTGCACTGCACTGCAAGTCATATCCTAAACTATGGAAGAGCAGAAAGTAGTTCATAGTCTACTGGCCAGCTTCTGGTGAGCCACCCAGTTGCCTGATAGTTCTTGGGATAGTTGCAAATGATACTGAGTTTATACCAGAATACCATCTTCCACTAATGGCTAGACCTGCTGTGCAACTGTGGAAGAGGAAAACATTACAATCCATGATTACACTGTAGGTTTTAAGTTCTCACGTACAAGATTTATTTGGAACAATGCATTGGGTAGATGGAAGAATTTGACAGTTCCAAGAATTCAAGTACATTTTGAAGAAATATTGATAACAAATATTCCTAACCTACCTTACTAAATCCCCACATAAAGTGTGTCCGGTCTGGATCTGGTAAACTAAAGAGAAAGATTTCAAGATAATTAATGTCTTACATTTATTTGGGGTGGGGAATCAACACTTTTCAGTCGTAAAGACAACGACAATTTACCCTGACCCAGCAAAATATTGGAGAAATAGAAATCCACAGCACAGACAGCTCATGTTCTGTACTCTCCACAGAAATGAATGCAAATCCCTGTGTGCATGTGCATTGAAGTACATACAGAAATCTGGATCAAGGAAGTTCTAATTATGTTCTGTTTATTATTTATGTTTTCACCCCAACCTTCCTCCAAAGGAGTCCAAGATGGAGGGCACTGGATGGCAGTCTCCACACCCACACCCACACCCACACTAAAGAAGGTATAATTTACTTGCCACATGAAGGAATACAGTCAATAGTCCCACTCCTTCAGCATGTGGACAACAGGGTGCAGATGTATTTCGCCATAATTTTATACTTTCCTGCTACCTTTGTGCTGGCTGCAACCCTGCTGTGCTGGACACATTACTTGCAAAGCAGGCTCGCCCTTACTTCACCAGTGACCAGTTGCTACTCTGCTCCACCCCACTCTCCTCAAAGCACGCAACATATGTAATAGTCCAGAAAGGAACGTGACACTAGATACTTCTAAGTGAGACATGGAAGAATTTTGGTTTGCACTAAGTGACCTAACATGTTACAGCATGCATGCACGCACACTGGGGAGAGTTACAACAGACCTGTATGAGGAGCCCCCTGGCATGCAGAGGAAGCAGAATAGCTACAATAGTAGTTAGGATTAAATTCACATATGAGCAATGGTCTGCTTAGTCCTAAATCAATTGACATGTAGGATTTTGTTGGAGAATGGCAAGACAAAAAAAGTCAACCAACCCTTGAAAATCATACATATGCTACCACATCAGCAATAATTACTTTGAAAGAATAATTTATGCATACAGTAACTGGTAGACTATGTGTGCATATATAAACAAACAGAAGAGATTGGCTATGTTACTCAACTAAAAAGCTGACATTATTTTTTTCTAAAAAAGCAACAAGAAGGTACACTCACCTCTCCAAGCTAAGAATGCTTGTGAATGTGGTATCACCATATACAGACAGCATATAAATTTCATCCATTATTACATGTAATTTATGTCTATGTAAAGAAAGACACACACATAAGTCATTAAAGTTATATATATATATATATATATGCATTCATTACTGCAATTGCTGCTTAGCAAATTCCTTAGAAAGCTGCATATTCTATATTCAATCCAGTTGTTATTATTAATTAAATATGTTTACTGCCCTTCATCTGAAGATTAAAGGGAAGTTCACAAAATACAAATACAAAATGAAAACATAAAATACATAATAAAACAAAAACAAAAGCAACCAATAACTCTCATCCCATAGACACATTTAAAAGGCCATAGAATGTTAATCAGCCAAATGCCTGGCTGAAGAGAAACATTTTTGCCTGGCACCCGAAGATATGTAATGAAGGTCCCAGGCGAGCCTTCTTGGGGAGAGCATTCCAAAAACAGGGAGCCACTGCAGAAAAGTGTTTCAGTGTTGCCCCCCTCCAACCCTCTTGCGGAGGAGGCACCCAAAATACTGCTACTTAATATAAAGCAAAATGTTTTTAAAAACTGAACAGTGATCTATAAAAGCGAGAAGTTAAGAACCAAGTATCCATCTGTAATATATTGCACAATTAAGATATAAAGGCCAGAAAACACACACCACACAGCTTATTATATTTGCATGCACAAGCCAGAAAACACATCAAACTGAATTCTTATTCCCAATATTAGCAGGCATTCAGAAGTATGCGACTGACAGAAAGATGCTTAAATATCACAAAAGTATAAGTAACCAATTAATGTTTATTTATTTTGTTGTAAAAAATTAAAAACATCAGATTCTTAGTTTTCACCTTCAGACGCAGACTGCATCCCCAAGTCTCATGCAGTGTCATGCTGAAGTGAAAAGAATTGTGCCATGTTTTGAGGCTTACTAAATATCTAATAACCACTTTAGTTAGAATCATAGAGTTGGAAAGGACCACAAGGGTCATGTGGCCCAACTCACTGCTATGCAGGAATCTTTTGCCCAACATGGGGCTCAAGCCCACAACCCTAAGATGAAGAGTCTAATGTTCTACTGACTGAGCTAGTTGTTACCTTCATTAGAAATAAGCCACATTTAAAAAAATTAATCCATTTCATGTAGATTGGTGGGAAGGGCAGGTATGCTAGAAAATGGAACATGCAAGGAGGATGGCGTCCTTTCGCGGATAAACTAAGGAGGAGGAAGGGTCACTGAACATAGTGAGACTTATGTCCAAGTAAGTGTACATAGGATTTCAGAGTAAGCATTGCAAGAATGTGGCCAAGGATAAAAAATAGACATTACGGGAAGTATGAGAAAATGTATTGAAATTTAAAGGAAACATTAGGGATCCTTCTTTGAGAAAGATAAAAAATAATTTATTAATTCACGTTCCATATAGAATTCTACAGACTGGATGGACAAGTTACAGATTACAAGGATGCTTCATTTCATAAATTGGTTCAAACTTACTTTTCAAATCAACGTATGTATCCATATTAAACACTCTTACCGCTACTTATTTTGGTAATTACCAGTTCTCATATTTATGACATATGTTTTAAAGAATCAATATAGTCAGGCTTTACGCATACAGGAAAAAAATTTTAGTAGCACATAAAGCCATCTCCATAGTTATACATTCAGAAACTAAGTTTGCCAATTTAAGAATTCTAATGTTTTTCAACGCTACTAATAACCATAGATGACTATTACCATAAATGGATTTTCTGAACAAACCTTCTTACGGCCATATGCCAAATGAACTAAGGAAATTACCAAAATAACTTTCAAAACTAACATACTGCATCATAGAAAATTAAAAGCCCAAACAAATAGCGCTAGGACTCAAACCTGTGTGCAAAGTCTAGACATTCTTTCAGTAACTGTGCTGGGTAAATGTCCCCTAATGGATTGTGAGGGTTGATCAGGATTAAAGCTCTGACTCTGATGCCCTGAAAAAAGAAAAACTGATAGTCGGGGACGCCATCATGACGTCAAACAAAGGAGTAGCGAGTCTGCAAAATTGCCATCCTTTCATAAAGTGCCAAGTATTGAAGTTTCTTGACTGAATATGAGCATTCATCTTCCTTTATAACCCTAAAACATATCCCAGTATCACATTTTCATGGCATCACATTTCATTTTCATCACAGCATGGCATTTTGTTATTTAGTTATGATTTTAAATTTCATCCGCTATAATTCAAATGACTTAATTTACAAAACTATAGATTTGATGTAATATATTAAATGATTGTTTTCTTGAATAAATGTATATATAACACCAGTGTATAGAAAGACTGTAAGACTAGGATTCTTTTTAAGCTAATGTTACTAAAACATGTTTAAATGGAAATATATTCAGGAAGGAAATAAAATTTCTTATGACCAAATTATTATGTAAATTCTGTAATTTCAGCGTAACTAAAACATACAGGGTTAGGTCTAGACTGTCATGCTTAGAGCAGACCTACTGAAATTAGTAGTACTTACATTAGTCATGACTAACTTAAGTCTTGTCTATTTTGATGGGTCTACTCCAAGCATGACAGTTGAATCCCATTCACTATTTTCAGTACATTTTCTCCTGTGAAAATATTCTGTCACCTAGTAGCTTCAAGCTACTTAAGAAAAAACCAAGAAACAACAACAGAAAAGATGAACTACTTTGGAAATCAAGGGAAGTAACTAAAGCAGTTTGTAAAAGATAAGTATTAAGTTTAATATGAATTGCTCCATTTATTACTTGCAAATATTTAAATGGGCTCACATAAGAACAGGAAATATATAATTTAGGATTCCTAGTTTCATTCTTGAAAACAATGCATTAGAATGACATGACAACCTGCTTTTGGCCAATTTGTGGACATGAAAAGAAAAAGGAGATTTATCAATTTACATTTCTAATAGGATATATTTCACTGGAAAGTTGTTAAGGAAGCATTGAACTGAAAGCACAATAGTTGGAGTTCGGTACAAAATGTTCCTACCTGTTCTATGGCTCTCTGATGTGCAGTTTCTAATTTTTCAATGGTTAACTGAAATGGTCGACTTTCTTCATTAGTCACCTGCATAAACATTTCAAAAGGTGTTTGAAGACAGAAATTCAGTAAAACAATGCAATCTGCTCAGAATACCTATTTATTTTCACAAAGTGTTGGTGCTGACCTTTAAAGCCCTAAACGGCCTCAGTCCAGGATACCTGAAGGAGCGTCTCCACTCCCATCGTTCTGCCCGGACACTGAGGTCCAGTGCCGAGGGCCTTCTGGCTGTTCCCTCACTGTGAGAAGTGAAGTTACAGGGAACCAGGCAGAGGGCCTTCTCAGTAGTGGCACCCGCCCTGTGGAATGCCCTCCCACCAGATGTCAAAGAGAAAAACAACTACCAGACTTTTAGAAGACATCTGAAGGCAGCCGTGTTTAGGGAAGCTTTTAATGTTTAATAAACTATTGTATTTTAATATTCTGTTGGAAGCCGCCCAGAGTGGCTGGGGAAACCCAGTCAGATGGGTGGGGTATAAATAATAAATTTATTATTATTATTATTATTAATTTAATTTGAGGGGGGAAACAGCAAAATGCACAAGCAAGTTATGGTGGATGTGGCTTAAACACTGATGGAGCTTTCTTCTTGTTTGTTGGGATGAACTCAATGCAGATACTCCCTTTTCAACTTGTTCTGGTGGAGGTAAAAGGGAGTTCAATAAACTCTACGATTATTTGAGGATGCTTGGATCAAGGGCAGTGGTGACATTATGTCATCCCAGGAAACTGTTACTCTCTGAAAATGATGATTAATGGAGAGATACAGACACACTCTAAAAAGACTGAGGAAAACAGTCAAGACTTCTGTAGGACAGTTTGTTGCCACCTCTGCTATATACAGACTTGTGTATGAGACAACATCCATAGTAAACTTATTTGCCAAAACATATAGCACAGTCATACAAGAAGGGACATGTCTACAGTTTGGTTTCCATAGTCAGTAGTTGTTTTGTTGCTTGGGCTTTATATAATTGTGTTCATTCATAGACAACATATCAGTATTTATAAGAAAGGGAATATTTAGTAAATATTTACCTCACTGAACAAGGGCACATGGATAGGTTGCATTCCACCGTACAGCCACATTTTGGAGTTTATTCCACCATAATATGGGGTAGGAATCAGATACCCATCTATAAAAAGAATAAATAATGGAGGTTTACTTTCTTTTTAAACAAAGTATTTTACTAGTTTGTTAAAAAACAGTGATAAATTATTTTGCCTTCATTTTACACACATCTTTAGACTACTACTTTCAAAATCTTTGTACATAATCATTGTGCTGCCAGAATAGGAAAAAAAAACATTGTGTGAACCACTTGCAGGTCTGTGCTATTCCTAAATGAATACCCTTACTAGCATACTTAAAAAAGTGACACAAATTTCATAGCAGAGGTTTTATCCCATTCCACATATAATTTTATTGTCATTAACCAATTGTTAAGACTCTACTATAATATATATAGCTACTTAGAAAGGGGGGTGCAGACCAACAGTTTCATTCTGCTAGCATGTACTTCACATAATTTAAACTATTTTTAGCTTACTCAAAGTGCACATAAAATAAGCAATGAAACAGTTCATATTCTACATGATTTAGCCCAGGCTTCCTCAACCTCAGCCCTCCAGATGTTTTGAGACTACAATTCCCATCATCCCTGACCACTGGTCCTGCTAGCTAGGGATCATGGAAGTTGTAGGCCAAAAACATTTGGAGGGCCGAGGTTGAGGAAGCCTGGTTTAGCCATTATCAGCAGAGTAAACAATATTTTATACCTTCTTTAAGATGTTCAGGCACTAATTACCATTAAATAACTGCTACAATATGTGATACATATACATACAATATGTGATACATATTCATGCTCCCTTACCTCCAGGATCACATAACACAGTTGACAGCGTAGCAAAGACGGCACAGCAGCCATTCAAAACTAGAAACTAGAAACAGAAGACAAAATAGCAAGATACAATTAATAAAACTACAAAAGCAGCTAAATTTATTTTAAGAAATTAAAGACAAGTCTAGGGCAAGGATATCATATCCAAGTATCAACAACTCAAACCAAATTAAAAAATGAACCACTGTAACTTCAAAACAACCAACCCTTAATTTCTCTTGTATATGTGAATTCTATTGGCTGGTATCCAATCAGTCATTGAAAGGTTTTGTTGAGCTATAATGTAATTGAAATTATGGGTTCAATGGTCTATAATATATGATATAAATACAGACCATCAGCATATCCATTAATTATGTACCATTTAGTAGCTCTGATTTCCAAGTGGTTGCCTAGCTAGGTGTATGTCCCTGGCAATGACCATCTAAGATGGCATTGGAGTGAGTAGAATATGTTGTTTGCAGAGTCAATGTCTGAGAAGAGTGCCATGTTTGACCTCCTCGTTTTATAGAGATAATCCAAGCACTAAGTTTAGCAATCTGCCACATTTTAGAAGTGCAAAGTGTATATAAGTCAATTGATTTCAGTGGATCTATTCTGAGTATGACTTAGTTCAAGGGTGGGGAACTTCTAGCCCGTTGGCTTTATTAGGCCTGGCATGGGTCCTAATTTGGCCCATAAGGCCATTTCCCCCAAATCATACTCACCTGCGCCACACCTGATACCATGTGATATCAGCTGTGCAGCAGCCAATCAAAAAATGGGACCTTTAAAATGCACTCCTGGCATTGGCAAGGGAGGCTGGCTTTTACTGTCAATCAGCTGACATTTCATGACCGTGCTAGAGGAATCCTCACTAGAGGAGGGCCTGGTACTCCCTGGAGGGAATTGCACAGACATTCTTGTGGGGTCAGACAGCACCAAGGCTGAAGCAGGACTATCAGGCAATGCAACATCCCAGCAGCTGCCATCTCCTATATATAGAGGGCCTGAGTTGAGAGGCAGAAGCTGAGTCACCTCCAACCCCCAGAGTGCACTGACAGATGAAAGGGCAGGACCAAGCAGTCCACCTGAAAGCCAATACCTCCTTGAGAATGATAAGTTACTTGTGAGGAGCTGCTTCCTCATGAGTAGACCCAACACTACTGAGAGTTCAATAGCTGAGAGATCAACAGCAGTGCCTAGGGTGGGGCTTAGCAGGCTCTTGAATAAAAGCCTTCAGTCGCTTGGGAAAGCTACAGGAACAATGTCCTTATTCTAGCTTCTTGCTAAAGCTGTACAATGAGCCTCTTAAGTGTGGTGTTTTGAAGTCCTGATGATCATCATCTGAGGGCAGTGTGATGTCAGGTGATTGACAGGTAGGTAGTCAAATGTAAGTGGTAGGGGAAGTAAGAATTTGGTTCATTAGCTGGATATTAGATACTGCCCAATATTTTCAAACTATTTGCCTTTGTATCTGAATGCATCAAAGTTGAGTGTCATTATTTGAAGACAAATGGGTATCTTAAGCAAAGTTATGAGAGCTCCCTCTGATAAATTTCTTTTAGGTACTGGCTTTAACATAAAATTCTATCTGCTATAACAACCTGATACATTCTCAGTGTTGCAGAGTTTCCAAAATGATTTAAAAGTGGTAACTTTTGCTATACCCTCATTTCAGATCTTATGAAAGATTCAGCAAACTTTCACAAAATTAAAGGAAAGGAAAGCAACGTGGTTCCTTACATGATCTGGATCTAGTGCTGTTGGAGCTTTTGCATATTCCGTAAGAAACTTTGCAATTTCTTCTCTAAAACTAAAATTTTAAATTAACACAGTCAGAAAATTTGCAACAACATATTCATATATAAAGTTAGTTCTGACACAACTTTAACTTTGAATTAGTCTTTTTATTCAATTTAATTGAAATTTTGCTACTGATTTCTTTAGAAGCATAGAACTTATTTTAAAAGTAAACATATGTAGAGGATCACATATTTTAAATTGCCCCATTTCTGAAACTTGATTTTGGACTGTGTCCAGAAATCTGAATTCTATAACTATTAAACAACACTGTAAATTGAAGGCAGCAATACCAAACAATTGCCCAAAAGAACATTTATTTACATACAATTGAACCTATTTTTATTAAATGTGTTCAAACAACTAGACATTTATGCAGTGTTATAAGTAGTCTCCAAGCACTAACACTACTGCATCAGAAGAAAATACGTCTGTAAGCCACAACCATTTATTTTAAGAGGACCTCTACAGAATAGCTTAAATCTCCTGCACAATGTCATTTTGAAATGTTTAACTGGAATTAGAAAAACAGGTAGCTGTTATAAAAAATAGATTGAACTGCTAAGCAATTTTTGTTACCTTTTAATGCCTTGTGTATCTGAATACTGAAGTAAGTGAGGTTCCAGATAAGCCATGTCAGGTTTTACGAGCTGTCATTTTTTTAAAAAAGAGAATTAAAGTTTTTAATTATATGAATGGTAGTTAGATTCACACATTGCTATTTATATTTCCCACAGTTTATCAAAAATTTTCAAGTTAAGCTGTCTTAGCTGATCTTGGATGGAAACCAGTCTATTTCTCAGAGCTGGGCCTGATTTAGGCTCCTCAGCTTCACTAGCCTGGAGCCAGAACAGCAAAAGATATCACAGTCCCTCCTCACTTTCTGTCCTGGTTGGAGTAAGCCAACAAGGTTTAAGATGCAGGGGCCGATTTGCCACTCTGACCTGCTGGCCCAGTCCAGGGCTTAGGCTTGTTTTGCTTGCACACTACATAGATAATGTTATTAAACACAGTGCTTGATTATTCATAATAAATTATCATGACCACTAATTAGTACTACCTACTGATCACAATTTCAAAACTAACTTGTGCAATTCATGTGGGAAGCCAAACTTACCCTTTCCTGTATTAAATCAAAGCAAAGCTTGTTCTCACTTGTTCCAAAATTCAAAATGCCCTGAAAATAGGAATGACATTTTAGATAGCTACCACCACTAATGGGTTGGTTTTTAAAAAAACATTTTCTGTTTACTTTTTGCATGAACCCTCTTGGTCAGAAAACTAAACCTAGTGTCTAAAGGACAGTATGAAAATAAACTGCCACCATTATATATTTTTTCCACTATATAAACAAAGGAGCAACAACTTCATACTCTCTTTAAGGCACCTTCCTATGTTCCCAACTCAACCACCATTTCTGCTTCTTAAGGACTGAAGTCTTCTAGACATAGATTAACTCCACATTTTAATATCTGTACAACCACTTTGTTTTTTAAAAAAACAGGTCTCTGGAAAGAACAAGACTCTCTTACATAAGAGTACAGACAGCAACTATGTTCACACTCAGCTGTTCTACTGATCAGACTGCAGAAGTTGGAAGCAGCAGCACCAACAACATATTTCTAGTAAGGAGATTTCAGGTCAGGGGATAATGTAACTGTCCCATGCTGGAACAAACCAGATTGAACTATTGCTTGGACCCAGCTGGCACTTTGCCAATGAAGCCTAGACTGAAAAGCAGCAGTACAATTTCTGCTGCCACAATTTCTCCCCTCTCCTCCAAAATATCCCCTCTGCTACATTGTATGCAATGAACTGCATCCTTCACTCCTGAAGGCTGTTGCAAAACTCTGACCCAAGGTTTGGAAGCTTCGTATCTGCACAGTCTTTAAGATTGCCTCATTTCCACACCTTCTTCCATACAGTGTTTTATTACCACATCTCTTTCTCCACATCCCCTTGTTTTTTTCTGCAGCCCACGCACACATAATTTCCAAGTGTTTCTGCTCCCCTTAACTTTTCTTCCATGCCCCCCTCCTCCACAGCACAACCACTGGTGCTCAGCTTTCGGTATTCATTCTTGTGCTGGATGGGGGTGGGGATTTCATATTGTTAGTTGACTTTTTGGATTAACACTTTAAGAGTATTTTTTAGTCTTAGATTTGGGACTCCCCTTTGGCTGTGTGAAGTGATAGAAGTTTAATAAAATAAACCAAGCCATTCCTTCACCACAGCCCAATCTTTTCACTTCTTCTCCACCCCATTTCACTCCTCAGACTCAAAACTTCTCATCTCCATCTCCAGTCTACTTCACCTTATCTTCCTACTATCCCCAACCAAAGGAGTGCCAAATGCCAACTTGAATAAAATATTGGGAGGGGGGGAGGTAAGACTTGGCCTGCGTAATTGATCACAAGGCACGCATACACCATTTGAATGGCAATGCCCATCAACTCCACCCCCCTCAAATATTTTATTGGGGGGGGGGAGAGACTTTGGCCTCTAAGATTTGGCTTTATGAGTCCAGCCAAGCTTCTCTTTCTGGTCCTCCAGACTTTCCCCAGTCATACACCCCTCAGCAGTTCTGCTTCACACCCTCCTTGACTGCTTTTGCCTGGCTAAAATATCTCCTTCAACTCTGATGATGCCTGCTGCTTGCACGAGTGTAGGAAATGTGTATGAGTGTCCATGGAAATTATGTATTATTATTACTATTGTTGTTATTTACTGTTTAAAGCTCAAATTTACATCAGTTGCCCCACCCACTTATGCCTCGGACCCCATTCACCACCAGCATGTGCCCCACCCCCGCTTTCCCATAATAAGTGGTAGACCATGGGCTTTGCATGCGGAAGGTCCCAGGTTCAATCCCCAGCATCTGCGGGTAGGGCTGGGAGAGACTCCTACCCCAAACTCCAGGGAGCTGCTGCCTGTCAGTGCTGACAATACTGAGCTTGATAGACTCAACGGCCTGTCTCTATATAAGGCAATTTCCGATGAAATTGGGCGCTTTTTCCAGGCGTTGGGCTGGAAAAGGTTGCCCTACCACAATACCTTTTCTATTTAAAAAACCCACCCACCCACCAAAGCCTCTGTTCTCACACTCTTGTCACAGGCACTTGACTTGACCCACCCATGGCTCCATGTTTTATATCCTGCGCCCTATTTCCTCAATACACTAGCAGAGAAGTCCACCACCCCCCGCACACCTCCTGCCCCACCAGCGGCTGCTTCTACACCCCCCTTGCAAAAACCACCGACTCTCTCTCTCTCTGACTCTCTCTCTCTCTCTCTCTCTCTCTCTCACACACACACACACACACACACACACCCCCCTACCTGAGGGTTGTGAGCGGCGTCGAACGGATCTCGCACGTACATGTCGAAGCCCTTCTGCAGCAGCCCCTTTGCGCTGCTGGCAATGCCGGCTCCCCGAGCTGAAAGCCCTGGATCAGGCGCCGCCGTCTCGCCGTCCGCCATGGCGCCGCCGCGCGCGGGGAAATCTAAAGAGTTCGCCCGCGGCCGCCTTGCGCTGAGGGAGCGGAAGGAAAAAAGGCAGCGAGACGCGAAGGGAGGAGCAGCGAATGCCGGGAAAGGGCGGCGAAGACGTGTCTCCTCAGTCAGTGCGAACTAAGGATGCGCTTTTGGGGAGCCGGTAATATAGTGGTCAGTCACAGGCGGAGCCACAGGCGGGCGGGACACACACACAAACACACACACACACACACACACACACACACACACGCGCGCCCCTCAAAAAAGCAAGGAGCTCACCCCCACTTGCCTCTCCTCATTTCTGAACTCCTTTTTTATAATTTTTATTACGTTTTCTGTTTTACTGTTTAGAATACTCATTCAAACATCCTTAAAATATCAATGACTTCCCTTCTTCTTTTTCCATGGTTCATTTCGCATATCGTACACCCCTGCATATGTTACATATAAACTAAACCATTTAGTATTCCGTTATTACATTCATCCAAACTTATTTGCACTTATTTGTTTTATCTTAATGCTGCCAACGTTTTTCATTTCTGAACTCCTGTCATTATACTGCATTTTTTCTTTCTTTCTCTAGAACTATAATTTGCCCCTCCTGTGACTTACCCCCATCTCTCCATGGGATCCAGAAGCTGAGCTGGTGACGGTGACCAGGGCTGCAGTTTTCCCCTCAGAGGACTGACAAGATGGGGATTTGTCTTATTTCTCTTTTGGAGCTGTTAAAAGCCCTCTTCAGGCAATGTCGCCTAGACAAGGAGTGGGGATGTGTCTTTAGCCCAGCCCCCTGAAGTAAAGCAACCCAGTTACCATAATCTGCCGAGGTTTTAGGGGAGGGTAGTACCTCTGGTGGGGGATACATGTGCTCCTTCGGTGGTAGTTTGTCCACCTTTGTTCCCCCATCCTGCACTCAGCTCCCACCTGTGGCTTGGTAATGATGAATTTTATTCTCACTCAAGATGCTAGGGAACTTAGAACACGTGTTTTACAACTAGGTGGACTGGAGGAAGAAGTTAGGTGGCGGCTTGGGACCAAACTGCCTAAAAGTGTGCCTTATCCATTATCAACCAGGTGGAGGGGCAGGATATAAACTCAATAAATAAATCCATCTCAGATCCTACAAGTGGCAGGTAAGGCCTTGGTGGTGCACTAGTGGGGAGTACCCACTTGATATTGTCCTTTTCCATGGTGGTTCCCCATTTGTGAGATGTGCCTATTAAAAAATAAGACACTAAACAGGCATAGGAATGCATGCCTAAGAGCCTTGTTTCACTTTCTCAGAAAGAGAGTTTTACAGACAACTGTTGTCAGGTCAGAGCCATTTTTCTTTTATGTTAAGCAAATTGAAATAGACAATATTGTACAATAGAAGCTAGGCCCAGATGACAATGCTGCAACTGTTAATTCCTCTTCTCAAATTGTATTCATAACTGACGTGCATAAGATTGCTCTGCTTACTCAGAAGTAAGATCCACTGAGACTTACTCCTGGGCAATGGTGTAAGATGGTGGTTGCTACCTTGAGTAAATTGGGTTAACAGAAAATAAAATGGTTACTTTTCAGATAACTGTATGCATGCATCTAAAACTGTGAATTATACCAATTCTGATTGTTCTTGTGTTTTTCATACTGCTCCACATCAAATAGAGAACATTTATTTATGGCAGAAGTACACAAGTTAAAATGAATACCCTGTAAACAAAAACCAGCACAATATTCTGGTTACATATTTACTTTACTGTAAAGGGGGGAAAAACCTGTGACTGAAATTTTCCCGGACATAATTTATGGGCAGCTCAGCTATCCTTCAATGTGACTGCGTCTACCCGTGTTCACTCTCTTTCAAGGAATCTTAAGATCTATTCCAGCTGGAGCAAGTCACTGGTTTTTTTTGCGAGGTCAGTCAAGGATAATTGCTATGTGTAAACAGACATCTATCCTACAGACAGACTGTTATCTAATAGCAAGCTAATACCATATAATGCTTGCATAATAGCCTAGGAAAGATTATGCTAGGAAAAGTCATAGGAGTTTGGAAAGAATCTACCCTGTGAAAAGAAAAGATACCATATTCTTATCGGTACATAAACACTTGTTAACACAAAAAAGTATCAAATCACTTTTTCTTCAAACATTTATTGAGAGCAGCTTTCTAGATTTGTTTGCTTCTGTCTTCACTTTGGATTAGGAACTTGATCTGATAGCAATATAATCAAAGCAGAAAACAGCTTCCGTTACTTTAGCTACTTGTATGCTAATACTGCATGGAAGTTTCTCTGAATGAAGAAGCATGCAGTCACATTTTTCTTTAAAAGTGAAATATTAACATAAAGTACCCTCTTCTTGGCATTTTGATAAAAGCTGTAAAAAAAATCATGCGCTGTATTTTTATATTGTAAACAGCACTGTGATCCTACGATGAAGGGTGATATAGAAATTTAATAAACAACAACACGTATTACTGCTGTTTTTTATTTTTTTATTGTATTGTTGTTCCCATAATCAGAGAATAACTAAACACAACATATAGTGGGTGTCAATAAACTAAGGTTTATTCAGAGTAGATCTATTTAAAGTAATGAATGTGTTAGGTCTACTTTAAGTAAAAATTGTTTGAATAGCACCGAGTGCCTTCAAACCTGAATCTTCCTAAGTAACATATTTCCAATAAAATATACTTCAGCTAGTATTTAGGAATTGGTCAATGACTGACAGTTGTGTAAAATAAATCTGACAAAACTGCATCATCAACTGTTCTTCAGATTTATTAATGACTGAAT
Source organism: Podarcis cretensis (assembly GCF_951804945.1). Lineage (NCBI taxonomy): Eukaryota > Metazoa > Chordata > Lepidosauria > Squamata > Lacertidae > Podarcis > Podarcis cretensis. The sequence goes on from NC_137181.1 coordinate 27,784,762, forward strand.
AAAATGTGACTGGGGTATATTTCTTCTCATGGGAACATCTCATGCTACAGCCAATTGTGACTAAGGTACTATAATTTGATGTAGCTGAGACTGCAGTATGTGTCTAGTTTTTTCGAAAACAGTTACACTGCTGGCTGATCCATTCACCTAGCTTACCCTCTGGAAAAATGTTAAGGGATGGGGGGGGGGGGGAGGTAAGATCCGTCCTGCCACCTGGGTGTGTTACAGGCATGCAAGTCCCAAAGGTGACTGGGTCTTGAAGCAACATCCCAACATCCCTTAAGTGTATGTCCAAGTGGGGAACACAGAGCTCATCCCTGATTACCCCTGGGATGGATCCTGCCCAATGCCCCAACCACCACAGGAGGGCCCATCATACTCCTTGCCAAACAAAGGCAGCTATAATTGATCTTAACAAACCAGGTTAAGATCCTGTAGTCAGATGTCATTGCAGAATGCTCAGTTTTCAGCTACAAGAAGTGGAAACTAATTTACTGTAATTTGATAGCTTTAAGAGCATAGCAGGTTACTACATTTTAGAAGCAGTTATATGGCATTATGTAAATTAAACACTTGCTGATACTGCCAGACATGGTTACAGTATATATACTGGTTCATATGACAGTTTGGGTTACATCAAAGGAAGGTACTGATGCTACTACTATTCAGAATAGTTTGACATCTGCTTATTGCTAAAATGGTAATTCCAGATACTAATCCACAAAGTGCAAATTTGAGAGTTTATATGCTTCTAAAACCATTATTTTCTGAAATTATTATGGAAAGGTTAGTCAAGGTCTGTTGGATAGGTCAACTGAGAAGGCCATCTGACAACTCATAAGCTGTTAGGTCAGTGAAAGGAAATATATCTTGGGTTGTCAGCAGGTACCGTTTGAAATAAATACTGAGAAACTGAATTAAGGTTTTAACATACCACATGGGCAGAGTGTAATACTATGATACTGAGATAAATTCTGATATTTGCAGAGGAAGGCAGCCAAGATGATAAAGGCTCTGGAAACCAAGTCTTATGAGGAATGCTTGAGGGAGTTGGGTATATTTAGCCTGGAAAAGAGGAGACTGAGAGGAGATATGGTAGCCATCTTCAAATATCTAAAGGGATGTGGCATGGAAGGTGGAGCAAGCTTGGTTTTTTCCTGCTCTGGAGGCTAGGACCCGAACTGATGGATTCAAGTCATAAGGAGATTCTTACTAAACATCAAGAATAATTTTTTGACAGTAAGAGCTGTTTGACAATGCAATTCCCTCAGGAGGTTGGATGGCCATCTCTTAGGGATTCTTTAGCTGTGATTCCTGCATCGCAGGGGGTTGGATTGGATGATTCCTGGGGGAACTTCCAACTCTAAATGTCTATGATTAGTGGTGTTTGCCAGTCTGGGGCTGATGGGAGCTGTAAGTAAAAAACATATGGAAGACACCAGGTTGGCAAAGATCAGTAATAAACAGAAGTAATTGGCTCCCTATTTACAAAAAGATACTGTCTCTGTTTACATCATGTGGAGCTACAACAACTATTGCTGTCCCAAGGGACACTGACACCACAACCACTCTTTGCGAATGTCTAAAAGACTAAATATAAACTGTTAATCCTTTAGAGATTGTATGAAATGAAAACCAGGGCACCTCCCACAGGCCACATTGAAGACATATCAGTGTCATGGGGGAAATGGGAACAATCTGATAAATATTTTAAGCACGTGAAGCTGACCTAGGTTGCAGAACAGTGTTAGATGGCGGCTTAAAATTTTTTGTAAATTCTGGAAACAAATAATGGGATCCTCTCATCTGTACAACAACATGCCTAAGCATAGATAAATCCAACTGAATTGGTAGCATCATCTTGCGAAGCACCTTCTCCCTAGTATATTACTTGCATAAAGAAAGCCAGGAGTAGAAAGGTGGTCACACTGGGTACTACCCCAAGAATATATGATGCACATCTCCTTTTCGTCTTGAAGATAATGGTAACTTAATTCTGATACTGACAACATGGATTTTATAAGCCTACTGTGATCAGGAGGGGGGGGGGATATGACTTCATACAGTTTTATATTTAGTTTCGGTGTGGTGGCTATCAGAATTGAAGCCAGCTAGAGCTCTAGGCAGTCCAAGATGATAACTTAATCTAAATGGGAAATTAAAACAACTTAAAACACAAGGCAGCCAATAATATCACAAATATTTTATTATAGGTTTGTAAGAGGACATAATCTGAAAACTAAAATTATGTAAAACAGTTTTGCAACAATTAATTTCAAAGAAATCTATTATTTGTCATCTCAGCATTAACATACCCGCAGGTATATATTTTAATATGATTTAATAATGGAAATACTTTACTTAAAAATTTATTTTGGGATAATCACCATAAACGCATTAAACAGCAATTAAGCTAATGTCACTTTTTGTCCTGGTTTGAAAGTTGCTCCACTGGGCCCTTTCCTCTTTGGATTGCGAAAATTATCGTAGCTAAAAAACAACAATATTAGTGCATTACCACCAGAACTATTCTTTGTAAGAAAAAATATTCAGGTGAAATCTAAAGAAGGCCAAACTCATAAGTAAAACCAGAAATACCTAAGAGGCTTCTTTGGCAAAAACATTTAAAAGTAGCAGTTAACATTTTTATTAGCATTCCTCAACTCCCTCTTCCCCATTCAGGAAAACTAACAAACAATAAACAAATCCATTATAGTTAAATAAGAATTTTAAAGTAATAACAATCAGAGCAAATAACCTATAACTAAGAAAATGTTTAACGTCCACAGAAAACTTTTTTACAACATTTGTTAACAATCACTGGCAAGCTCCAGCAGACTTCTCTTGGAAGCAGAAGCAGCTAGCAAGCCAATGTGGCACAGTGGTTAGAGTGCTGAACTAGGACCTGGGAAATCAAGGTTCAAGTTCCCACTTGGCCATGGAGCTTACTGGGTGACCTTGGGCCAGTCACTGTCTCTCAGTCTAATCTACCTCTCAGGGTTGTTGTGAGGGATAAATGAGGAGAACTGTGTATGCCACCCTAAGTTCCTCAGAGGAAAAAGGTGTGATATAAATGGAATCAATCAACCAACCAATCAGTCAACAGTACAAATTGCTGCCACTGCTAAGGGCAACTGAGGGAGATGATAAGTATATTCCTGGATGTCACAATGAGGAATTGGAAGCAGGAGCTGTGAGGCTGGAATCATGCAGCAGCACAGCTGCTGGCAGGTCAACATGACCATGACTTCAACAGTCATCCCTGCTTAAAAAGGGATTTCAAACATTTTACAGTGATAGCAAATGGTGCCCACACTGATGGAAGATATTTCAAGCAATTTCCCCTCCCTTTTGCAGCCCCACCCTACAAATCTGTTTCAGAGGTTCCTCTAGCACCACCATCCCCAAGCAGATTTGGGGGGTGAGCAGCCTCCCTTTTCCGCTGATGGAAGTCTTCTGTCAGTGGACAGAACCACACTGGAGACAACATTTGGGACCCACAATTGAAAAGGAATTTAAAAGAAATTTCATATGCATTTGATAGAAAATCTCCAGCCATTTTAGACAAGTGCCTATCAGTAATCTGTAAGATAATAAAATTTATGTTTCAGGCTTTGGTAGCGCAGCCTCTAGGGCTCCATGTACCAGCTTCTTTCTCATACAATTTCACTGAAACCTCTCGCCACACTACACTTCAGTAAAGTCTTCAGGATGTGTAGACACCTTAAGACAGAAAATGGTATCTGTGTGGCAATAGACTAATAACAGCAACTGTTCCAGAACACGTGTGAGCATATTTTTAATATTAATAAATAATTTGTGTGATTTCCTTGACACAAGGTACTTACAGTTCAGTAAAATTATTCCAGTCGTCTTGACTAATAGATGGCTTTGTGTTTCCAAGTGCAGTCATCAGGTGAAGCTGAGTAATGCTTAAAGTGTTCTTGCTGGGTACTGATGATGGAGGAGTGACTTCCTCCTGGAAAAAAAATCACATTAAGGGAAAGTACTATAAAATAAAATATCCCTGATATTGACAATGGCCCAGTTTATAAGTTGGGGCTAACTTTGATTTGCAGTAACCATAGACTAGACACCAGACTACAATGTATACACTTATGTATACAGGCAAACTATGATTTAAGCTGTGCTTTTTCTTCCCTGCCTTCCCCAATAGGCTATCCTTTCTGCAGGTAAATTGGTATGTGTTGCTTCGTTACTATTGTTTGGCAACCCTACGCAGTGTGTGTGTGTGTGTGTGTGAGAGAGAGAGAGAGAGAGAGAGAGAGAGAGAGAGAGAGATAGATAGTGAAGTCAAGGAACCTCCAGCACAACTGACAACAGGCCAATTATGCAATTATTCTGTCTGCAGAGATCCCCACTCCATGGCATGGTGACCTGAAGAGGAAGTGCAACAAGTGTAATCATGGTTTGTCAATCAGAAAATAACACCAAACCAGTTTGCAGAAACCATGGGCTACCAATCTGGATGTCCTGACTAACCATAGTTAAGGTCTGTAATCTATAGTTGTCTTAACTGAGCCAGGGAGTTTGTCTGAATGTTTCAGGATATTCTCTGAGGCAAAACTTTGCAGTAGTTACTATTACTACTTCTACAACAGAACATTTCTAAAGATCAAAAGAATTAACAAAAAAAAAGTCTTCCATACCCCGTTTTTGCTTCTGTAATTGGCCTTGATAGCATTGATTTCAGCCCTGAGTTGCTCTATCTGTTCTTGATTAAGTTCTTGATAACCTTCCTGTAAGGCTGTTCTTAGAATTGGGGGCTGATAGGATACTAAATCCTTCAGAGAGATGCTAGCTAAATCATGATTTATGGAGTTTGGTCCCGAGAAACACTGAGAACTCTGTAGAGACAAGTGGGTGGGTGGGGTAACATAATACCGTTATTATTATAGTCATCAATTTTGTGGTTACAGTTACTAATATTTCAGTTATGTTTTTCACAACAACAGTTACATTACCAAAGTTATTTATCAAACAATAGAAGCTTTAGGAAGTATTTTGTTGATCAGATAACTTATTAGTAATATGAAAGTTTAAATATGAATATGTTTCATTTCTAAATACTGTGCATTCATAGGGGATTCTCCCTGGATCAATTCTCATGGGGATGACACAGGTCCTCATTGTTTTCCCAAAAAGAAAAGGACTTGTTGCTGCTTTTGGTCAAGGAAGAATGAGTTCATATTTTAAGTTTATGTTACTCAGAATTTATATCTGTCACCCAGTACTGACATAGATTGAATTAGCACTGTTAGATGCTAAAATGTTTCCTCTGACTTTACAGCATCAATTAAGCAAAAGCAGCCAGCTACCATTTCTGAAGCAGTTCCATTGCCGAGCTCTGATTCATAGGAGCTGCCAAAGTAAAGACGATAGATGTTGGACCTTGGATCTTCTGGAAGCAGCTCACACATCTCAAGAGAAACTAGAGATTGCTCCAAGCCTCCTTCTCCATCTCCAGCAGAATCATCTGATCCACTGCTTTGATTTAAGAAAACCATCGATGATAGACTGAGATCGCTATCTGAGCTAGAACCTATTTCCTGCGGATGGAAATTAACAAAATTAGAATTTCCAACTCCGTAGCACTTCCCTCATTCTGGATGTCTGTGTGGCTCTTTATCTTCTGGTCTTCTGGCAGGGAAGAGCTAGAAGTGTGCTGAAGTTAGCAGTGTGCTCAGGACTGCAATACATCAAGGACCATGGCTCACCATATGAACAAATCAGGACCCTCATCATCTGAGGCCCTTCTTCGTGTGCCTGCCCCACAAGAAGTTGGGAAGGTGGCAACAGAAGAATGGGTCTCTTCTGTGGTGGCTCCCTGTTTGTGGAATGCTCTCCTTAGGGAGGCTGATCTGGTGCTTTCATTACATATCTTTAAGCACCAGGCAGAAACATTCTTCTTCTCTCAGGTTTTTCGCTAATTAAACAATCTATGGCCTTTTAAATTGTGAGGGTTATTGTTTTGTTTATTATGTTATGTGATTTTTTAAATTGCAAACTGCCCTGTGATCCTCAGTATATAAATTTGCTGTTCAAATAAAAGCAGTCGTAAATCCTTAGGCATGCTAAAATTCAGATCTTTGGATCTCATTGTACAACAATATCACAATCAAATCACTGTACATCACCATAACATTTCTAGGCACCACTCTTGAAAAGCCAAATTACAGTGGTACCTCGGGTTACAAATGCTTCAGGTTACAGACTCGGCTAACCTGGAAGTAGTACCTCAGGTTAAGAACTTTCCCCCAGGATGAGAACAGCAGGTTAAGAACGGACCTCCGGAACAAATTAAATTCTTAACCAGAGGTACCACTGTAATTGGAATATTAAGTATTTTAGTGCCCAGGTTACCAGTTTCAGATTGTGGCCAAGCTACTGGACTTCCTGCACTTTAAGATCTGCTTTGGCATCTTCCCTGGTATGCCCATCCCCTAGATGCTTTGGCATCTTCCCTGGTATGCCCATCTCCTAGATTGCTAAACTGAGTGGCCACAAGGGAAAGAATCTTCCCATGGACCTGCATCAAATTTCTATGTCTCAGGGTTTCCAGAAGGCCATGAAGAACTATCTTTCTCAACTGGCCTTCCAAGCATGATGGTTTGGTTGAGTTGCATTATTTTTGGCTCTGTTAAAAAATAAATAAATGGAATGATGAGTTTTAGTTTTAAGTCTGAAATGTTATATTACTGTATTTCCTTCGGATATTTGGAATGCAAGTCATTTGGGATTTGTTATTTGCCTGGAAAAGCAGCCTAAAATTATTAGTGAGAAATAATTTTACCATTCAAAAATGTTATGGCTAGCAAACTCTTAAGGATTTTTAAGGAAGTCCTTTAAATTTCAGTGCGCTTACCTGGGGCAAAGTTGAACCAAAATTAGCATGTACGGCCTCCAATTGTGCATTATACAGTAAAGCTTTTAGGTCTGCTCCTGTGAAATGTTCTGTTTTTTCTGCCAAATGCTCAAAATCCACATCATGTGCCAGAGGGAGAGAATGACTCAGTGCTCTTAAAATTTCCAATCGGGAAGCCTAAGGAAATTAGAAGTAACCCTGTTAATAAAATACTGATTTCTTGCCCTTAGACAGTACTTAATGTTTTGTTTTTCAGTCTTCCGTGTATTTTTCCAATAAGGAAAAGGGCACTGGAGAAGCTAAAATAACATGTGGAAGGACCCAGTGATGTAAACATTATTTTGAATTTTCTATACATTTTCAAGCATCTCTTCTCAACCATAAGGACTTGCAACTTGCTTTTTATAATAACACGATGAGATTCTCTGGAAGCCAGATTCTGTACCTACTATATTCTGATCTCTTTTTTTTAAACACACCTGTAGATCATAGAATACACACCAATACCTACAGACGACAGCATCAAAGCTAAGATGAGAAAGGCCGGAGAGAAATCATTAGACTATTCAAGATCATTGCCTTGACACAGAATTCTACCATCACCATCATAATTTCTGCACCAATCTAATGAAAAAATAAAAAAGAATCAAACTTGAATCTGTTTCAAAATGACTTCATTTTATGTTCATGGAAACTTAGCCACTGATAGCATGGAACGGACATGAATCCACATAGAAGTGAGTCTTCCTTTCAATATTTGGTACAGTGTTTTGTTTCTTACCTGGTCAGGATGTGGACAATACAGACACTTATCCAATCGGCCTGGTCTCAACAGAGCAGGGTCAATCAAATCAGGGCGACTAGTGGCCGCTAGTACATAAACTCCTTAGAAAAAGAAAGAGACTTTATTAATAAAATGCCACCTTAACCTTTTCCTGGAAGAAACAGAGATGATTTGATCATTACCTTCTAAGCCTTCTACTCCATCTAGTTGAGTCAGCAGTTGATTAACAACGCGGTCAGTTACACCAGTGTTATCATGACCTCTTCGAGGAGCGAGGGAATCAAATTCATCAAAGAAAAGTATGCAAGGCTTGGCTGCCTGTGCTCTGCAATAAATACAACACAATTAGGACAAAAGGAATAAACTGACCCTGCCAAGATTGGACATGTGATATCAGCAAGTCTTGTTATTTCACACCTCCCCAACATACACTTACTAAGCCTGTTTCTTCTCCACATTACAAATCCAGCATCTATTTTCAGCACTACTTATAGAAACAGAATCTATCAGCAACACCACAAATCTGGATCTAACCTGTTAAATACATCTCGAACTGCTTGTTCACTTGCTCCAATGTATTTGCTGAGCAGTTCTGGTCCCTGTAAAAAAAAAAAGAGAGAAAGAGAAGAGTACTCTCTGCAACCTGAGCTATTTAATTAATCAATGCTTATAAAGTAAAGGGTATAAACTGTGGCATAACATACTGTAATAAAGTACTGTTTGGGCTATGGCAATTACAGACTGTTTAAAAACATTACAAAATATAGGTTTCCAAAGGAACATACCTTGAACATGGTCCAGTAGTTTCTACTTATGATCTACTCTAGTGGGATCACATTAACACTGCTTGTTAAAGAGCGGGCAGGCAGGGGGAGGGGGAGAACAAACACACAGAAGGACAAAAATGAATTGAAACCCATTAAGTAGTGTGCCCCAAAAAAATCTATGGCAAAAATGAAGCTAGTTTGTTTGGACTTTGTTGATTTGGACTGTAGAAAGTTGGACTATTTTCTTTAGGCTAAATACCATGGGTCATAATCCAGGTATGTTCATATGCCATATTTATGTGTGCATCACAAACACATAAATTTACTAAAACATATGAGAGCTTCTGAAAGACAAACTGTAGCATATAATTTTTATCACCTTATTGGATTCTGACTTATGGAACACATCTTTGTATTTTCAGTTACTGCAATAAATCCTGAAAAATCTCACATTCTTACCTTGATGCTGATAAAATTCATTCCACTTTCTCGGGCAACTACACCTGCTAACAAAGTTTTCCCTGTTCCTGGAGCCCCATATAGTAAGATTCCTCTTCTTTGTCGTATGGGCAGGTTTGCAAATAATTCTGGATACTGAAAACATATGAAGTCTTTAGAAATTGCATCTGCTTTAAAAAGTATATGATCCCTTAATAACACCTGTTTAAGAACCTCTGTGCAGGGTAGCTAAGTGTGAAAAATTGGATTCAGCCTACAGTATGCTCAAGAGGCCAGAGATCATCTTGGAAGTCTCTTAGTGCAGACCGAGGTCATGGATCCTGAGCTTCCATAGCCACCACCCACTATGAACCACGCTGCTTTAAATGTGCATTTTATATTGGACTTTCTTTAGAATTGTTTTCTTTTGTAATGTTTAAGATTATTATTTTTTGTTAACTTTGCTGTGTTAAATGTGCACTCTGTCATTGACGTCTTTTGTAATGTTTTGTTTGAAACCTTTAAGGTAATATTTTAATATCCTGTTAATTATGTTGCTTTGAGTTTATACAGTGGTACCTCAGGTTACATACGCTTCAGCTTACAGACTCTGTTAACCCAGAAATAGTGCTTCAGGTTAAGCACTTTCCTTCAGGATGAGAACAGAAATCGTGCTCCGGCCATGCGGCAGCAGCAGGAGGCCCCATTAGCTAAAGTGGTGCTTCAGGTTAAGAACAGTTTCAGGTTAAGTACAGACCTCCGGAATGAATTAAGTACTTAACCCGAGGTACCACTGTACTCTAGCATCACTATTATGCTTTTGTCAACATACCAACACAGAAATTAATAAATATATACATACAGTGCTTTTTTCTGAGGAGATGCAGGGGTACGCATACCCCTAAACATTTTGTTAGGAATAGTAGGAAATGAGATAAAAAGGAAAGACTGTAAATTTTTTCAATATGCAATTACAGCTGCAAGAGTGTTACTGGCCCAGAAATGGAAACAAACAAGAAATACCGACTGTGGAAGAGTGGAGAATGAAACTGTTAGACTACGCAGAGCTAGATAAATTGACAGGGAAGATTAGATACTTAAGAGACCAAAAGTTCATCGAGGACTGGGGGAAATTTGTGGAATATCTGGAATACTTAAGTGAGGGACAGATGACGCTTAAGGGATTTAAAGAAGCACTGTGAAAAAGTAAGAAGTATTGTCTAAAGGGAATAGGAAAAAAGAGATAAACAATGTCAATATAAATTTGAGAAATTTGTAATTAAAATTATAACTATGGATGATTTACAGAACAGCTGAGGGAAGTCCAAAAGAGAAATAAGTTGTGAAAAACGATGTGAAACTAATGTATTTTGTTTTGTTTTATTTATTGATGTTAATTAATAAAAATTTATATGTGGGGAAAAAAAGAGAACAGAAATCGTGCTCCAGTGGCGCGGCAGCAGCGGGAGGCCCCATTAGCTAAAGTGGTGCTTCAGGTTAAGAATAGTTTCAGGTTAAGTACAGACCTCCGGAACGAATTAAGTACTTAACTTGAGGTACCATTGTACTTGACTTTCTTCAGTAATGTTTTAAATCAATAACGTTTTATTCTGGATTGTTTTCTTTGATGTGTCAATGTAGATTGTAAATCGCTTTGAGGTTTTTTTCTTTAAAAATATTAAGTGGCATAGAAATGAAATGAATAATAATAATTCATAACCCTAACCCTATTATCATTCATGTAGTTCCAAATTACTATTATATGCTCCATAATTTCAATTTTGGCAAAATCCATATCTGTGGTGGAACCAGTGAGTCACCATAACATCTCTATGCTTATTCTGAAATGCGACTAAATGTATCTATATATAGACTAACATTTGCATGAGTGTTTTATCATCCACAGGTGTTGGGTGTTTTTCTGCATTTTCAGGCTTCAGTTTAGTCTGCATGAGCATTACGAAACAGTCCAATAATGATCAAAGAGCCATACATATTATTGCTATAAAGGTAAAAGTACCCCTGACCATTAGGTCCAGTCACGGACAACACTGGGGTTGTGGCGCTCATCTCACTTTACTGGCTGAGGGAGCCGGCATTTGTCCACAGACAGTTTTTCTGGGCCATGTGGCCAGCATGACTAAGCTGCTTCTGGCGAAACCAGAGCAGCGCATGGAAATGCCGTTTACCTTCCCGCTGGAGCGGTACCTATTTATCTACTTGCACTTTGACGTGCTTTCGAACTGCTAGGTAGGCAGGAGCTGGGACCGAACAACAGGAGCTCACCCCGTCATGGGTATTCAAACCGCCGACCTTCTGACTGGCAAGCCCTAGGCTCAGTGGTTTAGACCACAGCACCACCCACGTCTCTATTTTTCTCTATTATTGATATAGATAAAAACAAAGAACACAGAGTTTTATTTCTGTGGTCCTGTTCATGACTACTTCAAATGCGGTGTGTACGGATCCCTACACATATAGTGGTATACCTTCTCTACCTCATATTGACATGTTGGCTATAACAAAAAATAGTCTGCGTTCATAGAGTCCAAAGAATGCCCCATAAAACTGGAATATTTGGCACACATAAAAAGTATGCATTTTTTCACTATGCCTGATGCAAGGCAGCTGAAGATAAGGAAAATACACCCCTAGCAGCCACCGATGAAGAGGGGTACCATTATTAACCTGGCCTCCTGGGAGCAGCACCACTGCCATGTACCAGAACGTGGCAGGGTGATGCAGGACACCTGACTGGCTTCACTGATGTGCCCACGCTGCCCTGCACTGTCCCTGGGTCTGGCTGTCATGCTGCTTACAGGATGCCAGGTCTGTAGCACCACTGCTCCCTGCTGGCAACTCCGGATAACTGCCTCCCACACTGTGCATAGTCATTCTAAGCCACCCAGGATTCTTCGTGAACCTTCCTGTCTTAATAATCCTCAGCTGTTGCATCTTCATTCTTTCCTCAGCTCTGCGCATAAGCATCAGGGACGATCTTCTAGTTTATGCCCTTTAACATACCGTTGCTGAGAAGCTGTACTGTTCTCCTCTCCAGCTTCTGCAAACTTACATATGAATGAGAAATGGCTGTACTATGGGTGCTTATTTGTCCATTTTGGTTGAAGAAGCTGTCACCCCTCAAGCCAGAACCATCAAAGGTCTGTGTTCCTACAAACACCTACCAATGGCAGACACAACTGTAAGAGAAAAGTACCTTGGCAGGCAATTGGATTGTATCTATAAGCACTTGCTGTATCTCCTTGAGGCCACCAATTCTATCCCAGCCAAACTCCTGAGGCTTATGGAGGTTAACGTTTCTCAAAGATGTTGGGGTAAAACCTTCTAAAGCTTTTTGGAAGTCTGATGTTGACAGATTCAACTCTGTTAAAATGGATAAACACATTCACTATGATTACACCGAAATAGTACATTATATTATACACAATTTTTTCTGAATACTTCATAAAATTATTATACATACCTTCTTTTTTACACGTTCCTTTGGTAGAAACACATGAGTGTACAGCACGTTCAACTAACATTGTCAGATCTCTAGCTACAAATCCTTCTGTTTCCTTTGCAATTAGATGGAGATCAAGATTACAAAACTTGTCTATATTGGAGTCAAGTTTATTTTTTATTATGGAATGAAGTATTTCACACCTTTGTCCCTGGAAAAAAAATACAGTAAATTTATCTGTAGCCTAAATTTGAAGAATTGAAGAAAAAGAAGAAGACTGGCCAAATTTCAAATTAATTAAAAGGGACAGATTCTGAAGAAATAATAAAATGCAGATCTGTGCATTCAACATACAGTATCACATTTTATACAGAGATCTTAAACAAAAATACTGGGAATTAGATTGCATGGTTTTAAGATGCTTTGATTAAAACATAATTTATTGCTTTTACCTGATTTGGAGCCTGGATATGTTGGAAACAATGAAATATGTGAATTCCTTGAGCAGAAATCATGGAAGAATGTAGTGACTGTTCAGATAGGCTTGTGGCAATGAGTGCAATCAAACTGTGCATGGAAATAACTTCTTTTATCATATCTGTCAAAACTAGGAACAGAAATACAAATCAATTCAAACTTCTTGGATTGATGGCCATATAAAACAGCAGCTACCTCTCAATTTTAGTGTTACAGAAACAGCATCTTCTTTTATTTCAGTGCATTGTCTGTTCCAATGAAGTTCCAGAAGCTTGAAATTTTCTTTGTATCAGCTGTTAATAACCTAACAAAGCACATTCCCACACTGTATCCAGAAGTATTACAGCACAAGCATATACTTATCTACTCATAAGTAAGTCTCCTGGAATTCAATGGGTTTACTTCCATATAAAGAATTACAGCTTTAATATACAAGAATAAATCATAACCTTAACCATAACATTGTACCAAATGCTGAATATATTGTTTATAGCCTGCAAATACAGACACACTATGTAGAGTTGTGCTGATTACTAAGACTATGCAAGTGCTGGATTATGCTGTTTCTTTCAGAAACATTCAAAAGCTAAATATCAATATTACTTGGGCCAGGGCACATTCCCAGAGGTGGCTATTCTTTTTAGCCCGGGGACTGCATGGCACAGTGGGTGTAGCAAAAAGAGCAGCCATGGCCATTGCATACTCTTTCACACACATATCAGAGCACATCTAAAAACAAGCAACAGAGCTCCCCATTCTGCAGTTGATCTGTGCAGATCAAGAGGAGCAGGGAATGTGGTTTTCTCCACATTGCATGGAAAATTCATTTCAAAGTTTAAAATATTGATAGCTTTCATGAAGATATGAACAACACATTGTGATCTATTCAGGACCTTGCGAAGGTCAGATGTTTCCAATCACAGGACAGTTAAAGCAAAAACAACTCAGTAATGGTTGGTAAACCATTACCATGAGCAAGGCGAGTACTCTGGACAGCTTCAGGACTGTTCTCATGCTCTGGAGCAAGGGGTACTCCAACTATGTGATCAAGGTCATCTAGCAAAACAACAGATGGTTGTTTCCATCCTGCCTCTAGAAAAACTTCTTCCAGTTTTTTCCGTATGTTTTCTAATCTCTTTCCTGAAAAACAAATATAGTGATTAGAACGACACAGAAGAAAAATGTGCCAACTTCCAATACAATCTATGATTTGGCAAGATTATGGGTCAGAGACTAGCTTGTATATGACATTTTCATTATACCAAGAGGTCTTAAAATTATCCTATTGTGGATCTCCTTTAAGATATTTCCTATCTTCTATCTGCTGAACATATAAGGAAAGCTGGTGCAGAATAATATAATTCACTAGTCTGAATCACTCTTCTGCCATAAACTCACAGAATGGTCACAGGCAAGCCATTCTCTCAGCCTCAGACCTCCATCAGCAATATGTGATGAATACACTAGCCTATTTTACATAAATAAAAAAAATAAACTGAGTTCAATGGGACTTTTTCCCAGTTAAGTGTGCACAGGACTGCATCTTAATTGACACAAAATGAAGTAGTACAAACATCAGAGACATAATACATAATAATATAAATAAATCACTTATTTCAAACTGGGAGGAGGTGGGCAGAAGTTCAAACCTACTGGGTGGCTACAGAGAAGACACATTTTCAATATAGCCCAAACTCTTACCAGTTGTTGCTATGATAAACAAAAACACTAGGAATAGTATTTATTTAATTATATGTGTTAGTTGCTTTTCTCACAAAATGACCCAAAGCAACTTACATTAAAACCAAATCAAGAACTTCCAATAAAAATCTAAAAACAAAGCTGAACAGATAAAACAGATCAGGACTTGCTGATCTCACCCAACTAAAAGGGGCGACAACGCCGCCATTAAGAAAAAAGTATTCACCTGGTGCCCAAAAACAGATAAGGGTGGCGCTAGGCATGTCTCCCTGGGCAGAGCAGACCACAAGCTGGGAGTCACCACTGAAAAGGTCTGATCTAATTAACTTGGTAACTTAACCTTTTAGTTTAATTGTATTCTGAAAATCCTACAAGAAGGGAGACAGTTGTACCCATACCTCTTAAAGCTTTGCATTCAACTACTTCCACATGGGCATCCAGTCTATCAAATGCTTCTTTGCAGATGGCTTTTGCTAAAGTTGTCTTGCCACTTCCCTGTAAAATAAATTAGGGCTAAAAACTCCTAAAATAATACCCAGATTGAAAAACTATCAAAGTTTGCTACTATGGTTTTCTATTTCTGTAATATTTAACCTGATAGTGTAAAATCATGCAGATTCAATGCAGTCTGTTCAAGTCTTCCAGATCCAATGTTTATTTATAGCCCTTGGAAAAACAAAGCATGTATGTGTGCATGCACACACACATTTTGCTTTCTTCCTCTCTATCTAGGGGTAAGGGGAAAGTGATGCAAGGGTGGAGGGAGAGAAGCATGCAGATGGAGGAATCTCCATGGCACTCTCTCAAAATTCTAAATGTACTCACACGCTCAGAAAGATTGTTAACCACTTGAATTGGACTAATGATAAAACCCAGAATTTATTGGGTGCTAAAACAGAGAAATGTAAAAGTTTTACCTTTGCTCCAGTAATCAGGATACCTCCACTGCATAGCCCTGCAGATATGGGAGCTAGCTTTTGAGACAGTGGTCGTTTCAAAAGGCTGTGAGATACATGCTTCAAAGAAGATACTGCTAAATTATCAACTCCTCTGCAATGGAAATGTTAAAAGAATTGAGTGCCCTCTCAATGTACTGTAGTCAAATTAAATCGTATAAAATTAAAACCTTGGCTATTTCAGAGTACTCTCTGTCTCGATTATTTATAGAACTGTAGCCAATGTCCCAGTTGCAATATTTGCTACTGTACTGCACACACTGGTGGCAACTGCAGAATAATGTTGGCCATTAAGTATGTCAAACATTCATTTTGCAAAAATTTCCATGTATGTGAAGAAATAATCCTGCATACGACTGCACTGTTTGCTGCACCCCATTGTATGTGTGTTCAGATAGACCAACCACACCAGCAAAACCTGTATTAGAGGGCACAGGTGTGCCAAGTACTTGCCCAATTTCTGAGTCATGTAATTAGAACTATATATGTGTTTAAATATTGACAGGACTCTAGGGCTAATCTAATGTTCTCTTTAGCTACAACGTTATTGACATCTAAAATGCTTCATATTTATATTACACATTTAATATTTATTTTTGCATAGCTTTTTATTGTTGATTTTTTATTCTAATTTGTGATAGTATTAAAATGTCTCACCCTAAACTGTTCAGACCAAACCATGGAAGAAGCTGCTCACAAGAAGATTGTGCACCACTGCCATTGGCTACTGAGGTCACAGGATGTACCAAAACCTACACAAAAGAAGACAGTCACTATTTAGAAGTGAGGGTGCCTTTTTAGAACATGCTGTGTGTGTGTGTGTGTGTGTGTGTGTGTGTGTGTGTAGAGAAATACTGAATACATACTCCAATAAAATTCAGAATGGGATTTTACTGTAAGAAATCACATAGAAGAAACTTGTCTCCCAAGAAGCTCAGGATTGTAGTGGGTTTGTCCTTTGGATAAATAGCCATAAACAATTTTTTAAAAGTATCTAATTACTACACTACATTTAAAATACCAGGTGATTTTCAGATTTCCTTGTATTCTAAATCCATCCAGACTCTATGGCAGCCTTCCCCAACCCAATACTCTCCAGAAGTTTTGAACTACAACTCCTAGCAATCCCACTCAGCAATCCCACTCAGTCAAGGGCAGTGGAACCTGTAGTCCAAAACATCTGGTTGGTTAGTAGAAGCAGGAAAGCTGCTGTACAGTTTTCACTCCATCAATTCTACAATGAAAATTAAAGTTGTCATTACAATATAGAAAACTGGAAATTAGAAAACAATAAACACACTTCAAAAATCAGGAAGTGAGAGAACTACAAGCTTGCTTTGGAAGATGGGGGCAGGTTGCTGCAAAACCTTTCCTTAATCTTCTTAAGAGAACTTGAATTTATCATCCAATGATGTTCATTGTGACTGAATTTATGTACAGATTATCATAAGAGTCTCCTCTCCTGCAATGCTTCATGTACAATGAGTCAAAAACCAAAACGAATACGAAAGATACCCTAATAAACAGAATTGCACTGTTGATATAATTTAAGTTATTGGATACCTGAAATAAGTGATATTTACTTGCATATTTGTCTTCTGCAACAAGCTGGGACTCAGGATGTAAGTATTATTTGCCTTCTCCTCTTCAGAAGTAATGACATTGAGGACAAAGTCCTCCATACCTTTCAAAACATAATGGACACATCAATTTGCGTCTGATACAAAATAGTAAATTTTAATACTTTGTAAATCTTGTATTATACACTGGTAAACCCTAGCTCATGCAAAAGTGTTTCAATGTGTATGTAAGTATTTTTGTGGCTAAAGGCTTTGATCACACTTTGATTCACTGGCAAAGACCCATTTAATGGTTGACCATAGGTGAGAGTATGGATCTTTATTTATTGGGAGCACCTTTATTTAAATACAATAGTTAAGTAACAGACTGAAAAGACAATGATAAATAACTCATAGTTTTTAAAAAAATCAAATATATTTTCATAACTGGGTAGAAATATATTCACAATCACTGCTAAGGGCAGTTCAGCTTACCATCTTTAAGAGCTAATTGTATATCATTCGTGCCTGCTATTAGCAAGGGAAGTTTGCTATAATCCTCTATCCACAAATTAAAGGCATTTTTAATTTCATCGTCACTGATATCTTTATTCTAAAATGAAGAAAGGATGAGAAGCATTGTTAGTTCAGTAAATATTCCTACCAGTTTCACACAATAAACATTTGCTCATTCAAGTATACAAGGGTCAGAAGTGCTAAGAACTGAGGCAAGTCATTATCTGAGGATTTACTAGTGGCCCCAGTTTTATCCAAATTATGATTATCTTCTTTATTATTTCCTAAGGAAAAATCTATACTGAAAAAAGAGTTTAAATATTTAACTAATGTTAAATATTATGTTAAACTATGTTCAAGCTCTTAACTGTATATGCAATAACCATTTTAGTTCACTTGTGACATTACTGCTCCTCAACAGTCTAAATCAGGGGTTAGCAACCTTTTTCAGCTGTGGGTCGGTCCACCATCCCTCAAGCATGTGGTGGGCCAGGCTATATTTTGAAAAGAAAAAATAAGAACCATGCCCCACAAATAACCCAGAGATGCATTTTAAATAAAAGCGCACCTTTTACTCATGTAAAAACACAAGGCAGGCCCCACAAATAACCCAGAGATGCATTTTAAATAAAAGGACACATTCTACTCATGTAAAAACACGCTGATTCCCGGACCATCCACGGGCTGGATTGAGAAGGTGACTGGGCCGCATCCGGCCCCCAGGCTTTAGGTTGCCAACCCCTGGTCTAAATAAACTCCTTATATTCTTATGAAGAACTGGTAACCGTAGGTTGATAATGCCTTTGGAATAAATTGTCTCAAATAATAGCATAATGCAATATGAATTTCACCAACTTGTAAAACCACATGGAATCAGCTTAACAAATAATTACGGTCAAGAATGCAAACTCACTAAATATTTTTTGGGATGCAATCTAATAGATGAGGGAATTTTAGGATCCAAGTTCACTGATGTGATTCTGACAGCTGAATGCATTTCTATGTGTAGTCTCCCTCTCAACTCTTCTGGTATCTGAAATAAAGTTAAGAAAAACAAGAAATATGAAAGAATAAATGCTGAAGACTATTCTACACATTTCACACTTCAAAGGTATATCCACCAGGGTTGTACTTGAAGTTTGCATAACTTAAGAATGACTTAATTTTTTAAGATTTCGAATGTACCTGAAGATTTCAAATACCCTGACTGTCCATCAAATGTAATTTAAGCCTCCTCAGTTTCAGTTAGTAAGGAAATATAACTATTTCAGTTAAATAAAACAAACCAGACAAGTATATTTTTAAAAAAGAAGAAATGGTTTGAAACTGTATGTTGGGCTCCACCCAGAGTGGCTGGGGCAACCCAGTCAGATGAGTGGGTACAAATAAATTATGAATTATTATTATTGCTGTTGTTATTATTATTATTTTCAGACTAGATCCTATTGAAGTTAATGGAACTATTATAAGACAACTATTGTGGCTTGGAGATGGTACCACTGTGATCCTGAGGACACTTCTTTATAAATAATCCACTATAATCTTTAGATCTTATTTCCAAGTAACCATTTTAAAAAATGTAATATTATTAAGCAATGATTCAACACTTAAAATCTTTAATCTTCTGTAGGCTTCTGAAATTGGACTAACCCAAACTCTTCCGACATGCAGTTGTTCCATGTTGTTATTACATATTATAGCACTCTTTAGATCCTCAAATCCATTCCATATTATTTGTACAATAGATATCTCATTGGATTCTTGACTTTTACTAGGGCCGGATTGCTTTTTGTCTTCTCCATTGATCATCTGTTTTTCTTTCTTTGACATTACATTCTGCTTTGACTCTTGATGCTGCTGTCTTGGAGAGAGCAGTGTAGTGATTTTCCCGTAAGACACTTTAATATTAGCTTCTAAAGCAGGGAATTCTAGATTCCATGGAAATACATGAATGGCGTTGCATTTCTGAAACGTACATGTTGCCAATGTATTTTGCACACTGGGGGGCTGAATCTGGCATACTCTGAAAACAGAATCCATGTGAATCAAGTTTAGCAGCCCATCTTTGGCAGCATTCAGTTCACCTGTGTCACGAGAAGCCTCCTGTTCTTTGTCAGAAGAGAAAATGTTCCCAATTAAATTCCATATGTTTGGCAGGACACTTGCAGTTAATGACGCCTTTGCATCTGGCTTAGGCTCTTGGACTCCTGTATTTAAATTAGTTTCTTTGGCACATGATTCCTTAGTTGTTGCTCTTGGATCCAACATGGTTTTAGGAACATTGTCCTGTAAGATGTCACTTCTTGTGGAAGGCAGCATGGTGGAACTTCCTTCATACTGACGTACTTTGGGGCGTATGAAAAGCTCTGTACGAGCTTCCAGTCTCCCATAAAGAGCAGCAGGTTTTAGAGTAACTGGAATTAAAGAGAGGCAAGTTAATACATATGCCACCTTACAATTATTCCTGCAACGTTGTAGGAAGACTTGCATGAACACTTACCAATCTGGATATAAATACAAGTGTGTTGTTCTACCCACACTGGGAAGACAGCTTTGGGAAACACTATTCGAATTTGGTCAAGAAGATGGCTTTCAAGTGAGAAAGCATGCAGCTCCTACAATACATTGCAGAATGTTAGAAAACATTTCATATTAGAACTCATTTGTGTTTCATAATGAAATTTGTATACTAAACTGGATCTGAACCATAAGGAAAACAACAAGAGGAAACACTCAGAAAAAAGCATTAGGAGGTGGGGGGAGTGAGAGAGGACAGGAATGAAGAACACCACCCTGTTTAAAAGCACTAGGAGAGCTAAATAATTTAAATTTCTGTATTACCAGGATCTCCCAATCATCGGCTGAGAGGGGTTCCACTTCTACTTGCTGACAGGACAAGACTTGAGAACAGGGCTCGAGGAAGATCTGCCAAACAATAAACCTTTTTGAAAAAATACTCTCAATATATTTACATAAACAATGCAGAGGAGATGGAGTGAGTCATGGAGTTGCTGACAATGGGGATGAACCACAAGCACTTGCATTTAACCAAATTGCATTATAAGTTTTTCACCATTTATTGTTCAGCAGTGTTGCTTGTTCCCCTTGGAAAATCAACAAACCATTTCCCAGCCTTCCTTTAAAAAACAGTTTGCGACTTGGTTCAGGACATTGTCAAATGCTAAAAGGTTGGATAGAAGACACTTTTACATGTATATGTTCATGAAACAATCAACTCACTAAATATGAACAAATCACCCTGATATAGAACAGCTGTAATTCATGCATGGAAGCAGCTCTCAACATTATATATTTATTGATTAGGTCCTGTAGAAATAAGTACATGCTGCGCCAGGCAAGGTAAGGGGAATCCCAGCTTTTAGAACCAGGGGTTGTTTACATAAGCTTTCAAACAAGTACTTTCAGTTCTGATAAACTTTTGGCGAGAGAGAAGGCTGATTCCAGTCACTGCTGTTTTCCATCACAGATCATAACTGGCAAAACTAGCAGTACTCTCCATCTGTCACTGAGATCTTTGCACACAGCTGCCTTTGCACAGCTGAATACAAAGAACCTGAAACTGGGGCCTGCATATTTTGCAGATACAAGGAAACAAAAATGTACAAATGAATAGAAGCCATAGAAAAAGAGTCATTTCCAAAGTTACTTGCTCTATAATTTTGTCCCATTTTCAATGTTACCCTAAATGTTAAACACCAGTTCCTGCAATTCAGGTGTGCTGAACCCTTATTTATTTGCAAAAGCTTTACTAAAAAGAATTTTGACATTACTCAGTAGACAGATGGAGACCAATGATTATGAAATATATTTGCCTAGTTTAATATTCTAGTCCAGGCAAGAAAATAAAAGTCAACATTCCAAACCTGTTGCCCATCTTTGATGCCAAGTTTCTCTGCAAGTTGTCTGTTCATTTCTACAACATTTCCAGCATGCTGACCACAATGTCTAGTTTCTGTCCAGCCCAAGAAAACAGGCTGATTGCCCCAAGAAGCTTTCACAGCTTGATCCTGTTAATGCCACAGAAAACAGATATATGTCAAATAGCATAGCAGCCTGTAGTACCCATAATTATTTTTTCAGTTATCTATATGTGATTGCGCAAATAGCATCAATAATTATTCAGCAGAGGGGAAGTTTATATGACACATTTCTGTACAGAATTCTTATCTACAGGATACTGTATTAATCTTGTAGAAAACATACATTATTTTGGAACACTAATGTGTTTAGTGTGTCTTTCACGTTTAAGCAAACAAGTAAATGCAAGAGCTGTTTGACAGTGGAACAGACTTCCATGACAGCTGGCGGACTCTCCTTCCTTGGAGATTTTTAAGAGGTTGTATGGCTATCTGTCATGTATGATTTAGTTGAGATTCCTGCATTGCAGGGGGTTGGACTAGATGACCCTCAGGGTACCTTCCAACTGTACAATTCTATGATAAAAAATTGATTTTGGGGGGATGCTAATGAAATTAGTGCAGTCCTGTGTTTGATTGGATGCATGTGCAGAGCTTTTCTATGAATGGGCTCCCTCATCTACTTCAATTGAGAAAACGACCTATGTGTCCAAAGAGATGTCTACAGTCAGATCCCTTTACTGAAACAAATGGAAGAATTGCTGTGGTTGGTGGAGTTCCACAAACACTGAAGCCTTTGTACCCAACTGCTGAACCAGGCCAACAGTCTTGCAGTTTGTACACAATTTGGTTATACTCATCCTGTAGAAATTCCAAATGCTTTTCAGCCCTTATTTGATACGAACATGTACGTTTTATACAAGGATTCCCAACACCAATATAGTGCAATGGCAAAACACCTAACAATGTTGCAGCAGGTTAACAGGCAGGTGTTAATGACAAGAGAACATTGTGAAACTATGACTTCACCTACAAAGATGTATGTACAGTTCAATTCAGGGGTGGGGAACATGAGACTCTTTGCCTAATTTTATGCAAGTGGGAGGTGACTGGAGAAAAGAAGGGTCGATGGGGTGGCAGGAAGAGAGGGATATAAAATGGACAGAGTGATAGAGTGGGGGAACCCTCTGCAAGTGAACAGTTCAGACCTCTGGCAAGGGTAATATATATGGGGAGGAAAGATGCTACAGAGGCCACTAACAGGCAACAGTGAAGCTTAACAAGCCTGACCAATATCCTCCATGAATCAACAGTGTACCACTGAAAGTGCATTAGTTACCTATGTTTTATATCTTTTTTGGCTACTATTGATTTTAATAACCTTTTAAACTGTTTTTATTGAGAACACTTATTTAGACACAGAAAGCATATTTTTGTTCCTTAATGAAGCAGATAAATTCAATAATTTGAGTTTTTAATTAATTTCAATGTCAGTAGTCCATTTCAAGAATATCTGCAAGATGGAATGTAAAAATCATTTCACATAATTCTTCTTTGCACTGAAGTTAAGACTTTGTTCCACTAGTGTTACCAGGACCCTTACAGAAGAGCATCTCCTAATTTGATGCAGTAGCTGCTGTACCCTATACAGTATAAGGTAAAGGGGGGGGGGATTCAACTCTTGTGTGCATGTCTGTGAAAGAGAGCAACAGTGTCAGATATGGGACACCTGTTCCTTTACGAACTGTGGGAAGCTAAAGAAAGGATGGCAGGTTCTCTCACTCATAAAAGCTGTAGTGGCGACATAATGAGCATGACATAACAAGAACCTTTAATTTTGTATCCTTCTACCTTCTGCCCTGCGAATAAAGTCTCTCACAGGCCCCGTTGTATCCTGAACCCAGTCACCTGAGAACCACACCCCATAGCGCCAAGATGCTGGAGGGCAAAAGAGGATTCCCCCGAGCCCCCCAATCCCCACTGCTGCCATAGCAACGGGACGCCAGGACCCTGGCAAGGCTGACGAGAAAGAAAGCGGCGACTGAACGTCGCCAGAAGAAGACGAGGAGAGCAAACGTGTGAACGAGACGGCTGCCCACGTTACCATAGCGACATGACATGACATGGGGGGGGGAAGGGTGGCTGAGGAGATAGAAAAGGCCCTCAGAGAAACGAGCCAGGGCGAATTCCCATGATCCTCTCTGCCCGGATAAAGCCGCCCTCCCCCGCGTTCCTGTACCTGCTGCAGACGGAGGCTGGAAGCCAGCCCAGGCGGCAGGTGCAGGAAGCAGTCCCGGGCGCCGCTCAAGGAGACGCTCGCCGTGGCAGCCCCGGGGCCTCCCACCCCCCACATGGCAGGTGCCGGCCCTGCGACCGCGCAGAGCCCCGTGCGGCTCGCGCTAAGGGCCGCAGAACATGTACTTGCTGCTGCTGCTGCCGCCGCTGCTGCTGTTCCTTCCTGCTTCTCGAGCGGCCCACCCTCTTTGCCCGCTCGCTGTGATTGGCTGAAGCGGTTCGGCCCCTTGTTTTGTTTCCTGGCTCGGTTCAACTTTCACCCGCTTACCTCAGCCTTCCCAGAGCGCAGGACCAATGAGGGCGCGTTACCTGATTTAGCTCTACCGGATTGGTTGTTTTTGTGGGAGGGGGCGGGAGGAAGATGAGTGGCGTTTGGATTGTGCGACAGGGGAGGGAGGGCGAGGCGGGTGACGGGAAGATGGCGGCGGCCGGTGACCAGAGCGGCGGAGGCGAAGTCGGCGGCGTCTATCAGCACCACGCGCAGCAATCGATCTGTGCCTCGCGCGCCAAATATCGCGAGGGGCGCAGGCCACGCGCGGTGAAGGTAAAGCGGGGGCGGGGAGGACTTGGGCCCGCCTGCCTGCGTGTGTTTGCGCATCTCCCTCCCCCTTGTCTTCTCGCATCTTCCCTCTGGAAGGCGGTATGCTAACACAAACGACCGACAAAAATCAGTTGGAAACAGTGGGAGATCTCTAAACGGCTGCAGGCGATCTAGGGGGGGGTGTGTGCGTTGGGTTGACACCGCAAATAAAGCAAGGGATGGATCCTGAGAGAGAATGTCAACGAACCACGTTGACAGGAGGAAATGGCGTGCCGAATGAGACCGAATTCCCTTCAGCATCTTGTTGAAAGCAGTAATGCTTCTGAATACCAGTTGCTGGAAGCCACAGGAGGGGACGAGTGCTCTTTGTGATCGAATCCTGCGTGTGGGTTTCTCACAGGCATCTGGTTGGTCAACTGAACAGGTTGCTGGACCAGATGGGCCGCTGGCCAGATCCAGCAGGCTCTTGTTATTTTTGTATGTTTCTCCTAATGTCCAGCCGAATGCTCATGAGAGCCGTGAGAAAGGCATGTAGCTTTTCCTTTTCCAGTGACTGCTGTTTATTGATATACAATCGAATGACACGATTTATTTCGGTCACTGACCAGAGTGCTTATTGATATACAGTGCTGCCTCTGAGTGTGGAGGCTCCATTTAGCTTTCATGGCTATGAAGAAGACACCCATACAGCTGTTTTCTGTGAAATTGTCTGTTCCTTTTCAAGGGAATTAGGGGGTAATTCCAGCTCCCATAGATATAGATTGTGCTGGTGGTTGGCCACCTTCTGTAGTAGCCCCTACTTTGGAATTCTTAGTGTATAGCAAATAGTTTGCTTTATGAAAATACTTCTTTGCCAGAAGAGCGATTTGTTACTTGCAGTTTGGCTGTCTTTCTTTATAAGCAATTGTGTACTGATAGGATTATTTTCTTCAATTGTCAAATCTAAATTCAAGTATAGCTGATGCTGTTTCTCCCTACATAGATCATTCTATATCTGTATATGATGAATAAACTGTAGCAAATGCAGTCCTCCAAACTGAGGGGCATTTTAGGATTGGCATATATTTGTTGAGATGTTTTATTGCACAGTACTTTTAGGCTGAGGGTTGGATGTAAGCTCACTTCAGTGTTACATTTTCCTAGTATTCTAGGAACTCTCAACTGTAAGACATAACTAAATTATCCTGATTATGCATTCTTGCTTAAGAAAGTAAGTATTATCTTGGATCAGAAAAAGGTACAGCATTCTTTTCAAGAATCTCTGCATCAGATATCCATTGACATTCCCCCACTGTAACTTGCTTCAGGGGTGTTGCAAAAAATGCCACACACATGCACAAAAGTTAGAAGAACATAAGTGCCCTACTGGATTAAAGGTAAAGGACACCTGACAGTTAAGTCCAGTCGCGAACGACTCTGGGGTTGCAGCTCTCATCTCGCTTTACTGGCCGAGAGAGCTGACGTTTGTCCGCAGAGTTTTTCCGGGTCATGTGGCCAGCATGACTAAGCCGCTTCTGGCGAAGCCAGAGCAGCGCACGGAAACGCCATTTACCTTCCTGCCGGAGCGGTACCTATTTATCTCTTGAACTTTGGCATGCTTTTGAACTGCTAGGTTGACAGGAGCTGGGACCGAGCAACGGGAGCTCACCCCATTGCGGGGATTCAAAGCGCCGACCTTCCAATCGGCAAGCCCTAGGCTCAGTGGATTAGACCACAGCACCACCCACAGATTAGCCAAATCCTAAATAGTTCAGCATCCTGGCTGCTCCCCACAGTTGCCAACCAATTATGCCTATGGGAAGTCCAAAAGCAGCACATATGATCTATAAGGTGACATATAACCACCATGACCTTTGTAATTCTGTAGTTGGTGAAATATTTTCAATTTTTGGGTGAACAAGGGCTATCCTAAGGGTACTTACCAAGTAATTAATTTATTAAAATACCTATTTATTTACATCATTTGTATACTGACCAATAACTAACATTTGTTCAAATGTTATATAACCAGTTTAGGGTAGTAAATTGTAGTAAAAAAAATGAGACTTGTTCTTAATATCTTGGTCACAGTTGGCAACCAGTATTAAATGAACACGCTCTGCTTCTCCTGTATAGTGCTCATACTAATTGAGTTGCTTTACATTAGAGCTGTCTATGGATGATTGAGTTCAGAATAGTATAACACTTAAAAAGCATATTTTAACAAGCAAGTACTTGAGATTGTAACTGATACAAAAAGTATTAATGTGGCTATGGTTTTTCAGGTTTACACCATCAACTTAGAATCTCGATATTTGTTAATACAAGGTGTGCCTGCCCTGGGTGTTATGAAGGAATTAGTTGAGCAATTTGCATTGTATGGAACCATTGAAGAATATAACCCACTAGATGGCTATCCAGCAGAAGAGTTTACAGAAGTTTACCTGATCAAGTTCCAAAAAATACAGAGTGCAAGGTATTTTTCAAAAATAGCCCATCTTCCTTTCCCCCACGACCCATAGTAACTCAGTGTTGACTTTTTTGTTAAGTAATATTTGTGTGTAAGTTAAATGGATTTTTGTGATGCCATAACTGAACTTCATTTTAGGATCAAACAGACTTTAAAATGTTTGCTGCTGTAACTGGATAGTGTTTAATGTTTGACTTAACTTTCATCTTTGTTAGGATAGCCAAAAGAAAACTGGATGAACGGAGTTTCTTTGGCAGTTTGCTGCATGTGTGCTATGCTCCAGAATTTGAGACTCTACAGGAGACAAGAGAGAAACTACAAGACAGGAGGAAGTATATAGCAAAAGCAACTAGTAGTAAAGGTTTGTGTCTGTATACTTCTCTCAAAATTAAATGTCTTGGGTTTGTATGCTTAGTTAAATTGAATTCATTCTCTATTACTCCACATCCACCACAGTAGGCTGTGTTACAAGGAAAGAGTAGAGGCAAACAACATAACCAGTGCCAGAGATATATGCAGGATGCAATTTGAATAATAGTTTATTAAAACAATCCTATGCCTTTAACAGATGTATAAAGCTGTTAGACTACAAGCATACTAGCTACCAGTCTGACAGAACTATTGCTCAATTGTCATATATAAAATATGAAGGAAACCCTATCCACTGGCTACTTAGTCTAGTAGAAAAATGTTTTGACTCTCTTGTACTTAGCCATTATTACGATTTAATTTATATCCTACTCTTCCTCCTAAAGAGTGTAGGGTGGCAAGCACCAACTTTATAAAACAAACCTGGCTCTTTCATTGCGATTTGTTCCAGGGTAAACTCAGGGCCAAACTAATGTGATATTTAACACACCTTTGCATTTAACATGAACTTTTTTGAACTGTAAATTGGTGCCACATGCCTCTTCCCCCACAAGCAGGATTAAGTCCACAATAGGTTTGAGAGTTTAAACAGTTTTTCTCCTTGGGGTGTTTGTGGCGACACCTCTACTTTGGGAGGAACAGTTCAATTTTACCGATGAATTTTTTTGAGAATTAGCATAGTAGTAAAAACTAGTACTTGTCCTCTCTAAAATATGAACATGGAATTGTGCCTCCAGTGGCACAACAGGTCAGTGCATCTGGCTGTTAACCAGAAGGTTGGTGGTTTGAGCCCATCCAGGGTCGCTGTGAGCAGGATTTCTGCATTGCAGAGGGTTTAACTAAATGACCCTTGGGAACCCTTCCAACTCTTATGATTCTAATACAAATGTCAGTATTAAAGTCAAATTATTCCATTGTAGCACAGTTGTACTCAAAAGTATTTTTGTGTAAATATATTAGGTATTCAAAATGTTAATGGCTTGTTTTTTATGTTTAAGATCAACTGCAGGTAAAGAATTCCAGTACAAGTTTTCAGAAGGCTGTGCAGCTAGATGCTTCTGGATCTTGTACATCTCAGGCAGCCACTAGTAACTGGAATCAATCTGTATATCTTGGTGATCCTCAGCAATCATCCTACTATGAATTGCCACTGAGAAGTGTAGCATCTCCTTTAGGACAGCAATGTCAGAGTATGTTAGCAGCACCTCGGAATGTTAGTGACTGTGCTGAAGCGGCTGAGTGTTCAGGCCAGAGGACGCTAATGGCTCAGGGCTTGCAGCAAGGAGTTCACAATACATTAACCCACTGCAACCCGCAAAGAAAGGTTCCTTGTACTAATGGACTTGGCAGATTTATGCCTCGAACAACTCAGCTGCAGGAACGAAAGAGGAGACGAGATGAAGACAACAAACTTGCCCTTTTTGGAAAAGACATTAATAGTGAAGAAATAATTATTGGTCCAAGGTTACCAGAAACACCTAAAATAGACATGGAGGATGAGTCATTGAACACCTCAGCAAACTTGATTCGTAATAAACTAAAGGAGGTATGCTATATTTTCGAAATATGTGGTCTGTAGTTCTGAAATTGGATAGTAGTTGTTTATTTAAGGTGATAAGCTGCTCTTCTATGTCTTATGTTGATTTCTTAAGCATAGCTACATGGGAGAGGAATGAAGGACAAAGGTGCCTCATATTCTTCTTGCATTAGAGAACTTTCATTTAAATGTTAATACCGTGCAGCTTAAGGGAAGGTTTGTAAAGTTGACTATTTGTGTTTATGGCTGTAGATTGGTCTAAAAATTATTAGCAAAAACAATGTTTCTTCGTATCCTAGGGGACCTTCTGTATTTTGGTTCTAAAAATAATTAGTGACACAATTTGTAGGGTGAAATGTAAATCGAGAAATAGCTGCAAGTCATTAGAAAATTTGCTTATTTGACTCCCTGCTGTACAGCTAGTTCAGTTAACTGTCTGAAAGATCTAGCTAGAGTAACTGTTTAATGAATAGTTAAAATGTACTAAGTTTGGTTTCTTCTTTCCATATTAGGTTGTGGTTCCTGTTCAGACTCCAGTTCAAACTCCAGATCTACCTGGTGGAATATTAGTGAATAGTCAAGCAAAGCCAACATTAAAGCAAAGAAGACGAATATAGTTCTTACTAGAAAGTATGGCTTGATCTGGCAGAATTAAAGTATTTTTGTACATTTTATTTAATAAACTTAGCAATTATGCTGAAATTCAACTAAAATGTACGTTGTTCCATTGTTTTTGTAGTCCTTATGAATGTATTGCTTCACACGAGTGTAGACACATCAAAATATTTTGCATTAATGTCTTAGTGGTTTTTCTAGCAAGTATATTGAAATGAAGGCATTATGAAAATAGAGGAAAAGGTATAGAGAGAAATATTTCTGACTTGCCTTTACTTAAAAAGATTAATGGTCTCCTTTTCAAGGACATTCACATAGTATAAGTCATATGTAGAGCTACAGATCGGGACTATCTTGGAATGCTTGTGATTCAAAGGCCATTCTACACTGTAAAGTAAAATGAGAATGTTTTTTAAAATAAGTATTTAATATATGATTAGTCTTATACAATATAAAATACCTCTGAAGCTTAAATCATTAACACTATACTTTAACAGTAATTTTTTAATACTTTCCTCTTATATCAAGGAATCTTTATTATGCATTTATTGTGCATGCCCCAGTGGGATTTCTGCTCCTTCCAATGTGAACAGCAAACTCCCATGTCGTATCACAACTTGTTCTCGAGGCTCCCATCAGTTTAAAAAAAACAGTTTTTTCGTATTACAGTGGTACCTCTGGTTGCAAATGGGATCTGTTCTGGAGCCCCGTTCGCAACATGAGCAGAACGCAACCCATGTCTGCGGGTCGCGATTTGCTGCTTCTGCGCATGTGCGTGACGGCATTTTGAGCGTCTGCACATGTTTCGAGCGGCGAAACCCGGAAGTAACCCATTCCATTACTTCTGGGTCATTGTGGGACGCAACGTGAAAAGATGTAACCTGAACCAAACGTAACAAGAGGCATGACTGTACTTGGGAGTTTCTGGGCTTGTGTTTCTCAAAACACCCATACCAAACTTCTTTCTATCCTGATTTTTCACACTTAAAAAATATATATATATATATTGTATTTTGAAATGTAGCTCTATGCCATGGCCAAGTATGACTCCCAAGGCACCTAAATAGAAAGGCGTTAACAGTGTTTGCAAACTGTTTAACAGTTTGTAGAAATATGAACATGTTCTTCAGGCTCCATACAACTTCCTCTGGGACAGCATTTATTTTTATCTAAGTACAGTGTGGTATTTTGGGCGGGAAATTGGAGGTATTTGTGTTTCTTTTGAATCACTTTGCCCAGAGGTCAGCAGTAGTCCCAAACTGCAAACTTGGTTCTTTGGGGGGAGTGCAACCCTATCAAGAACTATTTGTAGATTTCCATCCATGGTGGTTAGCGTCCCACCCTCAACGCCTCTGAGAATCATTGTCACCACAGCTACATTCCACCTATGTCAAACCTGGTCAGCCAAACCACCCAGAATGACACTGTGGTTTATGATATTGCAAGCCTCTGAGGTTGCAGAGAACTGATAAAGCTGTGTCCCCCCCCTCCCCCCTATATTCAGAAGAACGAAGGCTGTTCTTCCCAAAACCAGGAAGAAAAACTATTTGGAATGGATCTAAATAACCAGCGTTATCCAATACTGCCTGGAGTTGTCCAGCTGTCATATGCACCACCACCTTGCCCAAGAATAGAATATTTAAAACAAGGTGGTAGTTCTCCCAAGAAAATTGGCTATTTAAAAGGGGATCCTACTAGTGTGTCTTCAAGGGCAGCAGGAACCAAATCATCTCAAGGAGATATTCACTACCTCTACAAACCCAGTGCATGTCTGGCGGATTTCAATAACCAGGAAAGGCAACAATCAAGCAAATGCCTAATAAACAGTTTCTCCAAGCAGATTGTATCAGCATATTGCACAAGCTGAAAAGTATCCGTAACAACATGACTAGGCAGCCCACAAACTTCACCTGCCTCTGATTGTATCAACTCTGGCATTTATAGATTTCATAAATACCTTTATATCAGGTAAGCATGGTCCAAATGCTTCCAAAAGGAGGTTTTCATCTCTCACAGCGTTTTCGAAATCCGCATAAGAGAGTTTGCCGTCATGGTCATAGTCCTGCAAAAGCAGGTATTTTTAGTTAATTCAGTTGCATTTAGGATGCACATACATTTAACTGAGAGTAAGCCTCATTGAACCCAATGGGCTTACTTTGAGTAGAGATACAAATGAACTGTCAGCTTGCTAGCATAGTATAATGAAATGCTTTTGGCTACTATTGTATATGTTTCCCTGCCTTGCTGATGCCTTTAGAAGTACTTTGCTCCTATTCTTGCAAGCACTTTAACCTGGTATTGCCAGTTAGTATACTCAGGAGATGGTCTGCTGAATTATCTTTTTAGGTATTCTTGGAGAGATTGAATCAATTTGTGCTTCTTTTTCGTCTGTAAAAATGTGGGTGCAGAGCTTCTCTTACCATAAACCAATAGTTCATATGAGCACATTATAGATACAAGCACAAAAGCTACAAAAGCATGAGAAACTATATATTTACATTACAATACTTGCCATTTTCTTCAAAGTTATTTCTACTAAATCTTTAATTCCTTCATCAGGATCTTCTTCCGATGGCTGCTTTAGCAGGCTGTTCTTCAGCATATGAAACATTTCCTCCCGTGAAATATATCCATCACTGTTCATGTCATAGACCTCAAAACAATCTTTGGAAAGGACAAATGATTTAATGTAAAGCAGGCATACATATCAAATAAAGCACTTTTACATAATGAGAGAGCTTAGCTGATACTAAATTATATATAAAGTAAGTAAACCAAGAACTGCTCTGTTGAAGCCAATTTTTAAACATTTTGTGGAATTCCCCCTCCCCCAAATAAGATGCTGCATATTTATAGTCAAATATCATAACCCTAGGGGACGCAGGTGGCGCTGTGGGTTAAAGCCTCAGCGCCTAGGACTTGCCGTTCGAAAGGTCGGCGGTTCGAATCCTTGCGGCGGAGTGCGCTCCCGCTGCTCGGTCCCAGCGCCTGCCAACCTAGCAGTTCGAAAGCACCTCCGGGTGCAAGTAGATAAATAGGGACCGCTTACCAGCGGGAAGGTAAACGGCGTTTCTGTGTGCGGCTCTGGCTCGCCAGAGCAGCGATGTCACGCTGGCCACGTGACCCGGAAGTGTCTCCGGACAGCGCTGGCCCCTGGCCTCTTAAGTGAGATGGGCGCACAACCCCAGAGTCTGTCAAGACTGGCCCGTACGGGCAGGGGTACCTTTACCTTTACTATCATAACCCTAACCCTAACCCTATATTGGCTTTAAATCAACCTAACTCTATACACTCCCAAGCTAGACACTTACTTCCTGTTTATTCATACATTTACTTTTCTTTTTCATTTCCTGCAGGACCACCTACCTTTTGTGAAATATATGTGTGTGTGTGAATATGAAGTGAATCCTAAGACTGATAACAGGAAACATTTTATCTATGTGCCTTATATATTCAGACACAATACCAGATTTTGGAAAGCAAATTCTTTGAAAACAAACTCAGTATTACGGTAGACTGGCCATTCCCAAAATGATATATACTCTATAGTAGTGCAGGCAGTGTAGTTTGTGATAGAATACATGACAGCAAGTATTTTGTAAAAACAGTTGCAGAAGGAGTGGCTATAAGAGAGGCCTTCTCATTCTTATCTAAAGGATCTAAACTACAAACTAGGATGGTTCATAAGATCTGGGTTCACAGTCAGGGAATTTTGTAGTGTAGGAATTAAACAGAGAAGATATGGGTTCAATTCTCTATTCAAAAACAAAATGTCTCAATATTTCCCCCCATTGATTTAAAGGATTGATTCTTATTGTTTTGTTGTACTGTGTTCTCTTGAAAAATTGTTATGATGCAAATAACAACATTGTGAAGCAATGTTGGTTCACAGCTGGAAAATGGATCATCATATAAACTAAATTAAACTTAGGGCCTGTCCTAAGTTTAATTTGGCCTCATCTACTTACAGGGTTTTCAACAGTAAAAGCACAAGACTGATGAACCACATATGCCACCTGAGCACTTTAAAGAAAGGGAGGATAAAAATGTAGTAAAATAAGTGATGAAACATTCCTAATTTTAAAAGTAAATCGCTCGCATACTTTAGCAATACACTTGTCATTTAAACTGTCTTAGATTTTAAGACTAGCGTAAAAACCTGCTAATGGTACGGAAACCTTACATTTTATTTTTTCCTCCAGTGTCCCCCGAAGAAATATTGATAAACCTTCTACCCATTCTGTTACACTGACACAGCTGTCATTGTCTTTATCAAAAGCACGGAACACTGAAAGAAGAAAAGTTATGGTATATTTCAAAATACTGTAAATTATTTGCAGCAAAGTAATCGCTCACCCAATGTATTTGTGTCTTACAAACTATATGGTTCAAATACACAAGAATTCCTTTAGAAATTTCAAAACAATTCTTCATCCACAAGTTCTTTGGACCCAGAGGAACTTTAGATTTGTAGCTCTCAAAAAAACAGCTTCGCCTTTCATATAGCTACTTGTATTTGAAAGGGAGAGGTTTTTCAAAAGCAGCTTCTGATGTGGCATACAGAGGAGGGGAGGGGGTCTTTCGTTCAAAAGAAAAACAAATCCTACAGGGCCCGTGACCTCTTTGTAAACCTAAAGTAGCATTTGGATCCAAGTCGTAATGCTGGAACAATTCTGTGTCACCAAGTGGGAGTTTTAAAAACACAGTTATGTAATTTAGTAACCATAGCTTCTGATGACATTTTAACAGATGTAGTGTACTTTACACTTTAACTGCTACTCATCTAAATTGCCTCATTAGAGCAACAGAAATGTACTTGTCATGCTACACAATGCTGCACAGAGCAAGGACTTAGACAAACACTGACTACTGCTCAAAATGAGTTATGTGTCTAATGCAAATGTCTTCACCATTCTATGCCAATAAACTGATATTGGGGGAAGATTGCTACTCTGAACAGACATTTTTAGCAAACTAGAAAAAGCTGAATTATTGCAAGTTAATGTTTGGAGAAACAGTTAAGAACTATAACTTGAAGCAATTGTTCTTGAGCTTGCATTTCCATCCTTCCATTTCTTTTTCTTTGTGTGCCATATCTTTTTGAATTGTGAGGTTTGGCTTAGTACCAATTTCTTTTAAATAGCTCTTATGGTTTTGTTGGCTAAAGGGCAGGGTATAAATGCCTTATGCTGCTGGCAACCATCTGTCTCAGGATGCAATGGAGGAATGTGCCTTTGGAGGTAAAGTCAAACTGTTGGAAGGTTACAGTGCCCGCTGTGGCTATAGAGACCATTACGGGAGAGACACTGTCCAGAAAGATCAACTCCTCTCTTCCCTCCTCGTCAAACTAGACTCAAAATAAGTTAGAATATTCTTTGTAATCCTAATTGTTGTGGGGGTGGGGAATGTGCATGCGAGTGGCAGTGGAGCATGCAAGCATGCACAATTGCAGTGAATGTGAAGCATGTGTGCATCAATGACTGCAGTGTATGTTGTGCCCACAATAGCTTCTCAGACTCCCAAATGTTCCCCCACTGTCCCAAAAAGGATGGCGGTCCCTGAGCTACATAGCAACTTGTATAGCAATACTTGTATTGGTGCCATTTTTCAGTTGCTCAAAAACCACATTATAAATGGCAAACACAAACAGTACTCCCAGTACCTACCTATTACTCATGCGTATTCATGGGCTGTTATTAGTAACAAACAGTAAAGCATTTAATGTAATATCAGAACAATTATTATCATGTGTCCTATCGATGTTGTGAATAACTATAGGGTACTGGAATAGAAATGTTTTCAAAACTATGCAAGATGCTATTTTAATAGATGTTTTACATATATCACAATTTTGCAAGAATTTATGTAATCTCACCTCTGTCCATAATCATGTCATCTGTCATACCAAATGTGACATGCAGGATATTTCGAAATGAGTTACGATCCAAACCAACAGCAGCATGCCGGTCACTGGGTTCCACCCCCAAGTTGTTGAAAAGCTTTATGAGACATTCCACTTCAAATTTATTGACTTTGAAATAAAATAGAAGTTATGGCAATAAGTGAGTGGTAAAAAATGAAAAATCTCCACAATATTTATGTTCTGGTATGCTTTCCCCAGGAAGTCTTGTCTAGGGTAGAATCCTTTTGGCATCAGATACAGACCTTTTTATTGGCTCAGGCCTCTTTGACATTGCAGATCTTTCTGAGTAGGCATGTCTAGGATTGTGCTGTATATCTTCATAACAACAGTACATTTATTGAAATGGGTTCAGTCACAACCTGGTCTTTAATATGGTTTTGAAATTTAGTTACATCTCTTGGGTAGCTGCAATGTGGCAGACAAATATTTTTTTATACACACACAAAAACAATTCTACCCCCCTTTCCCTCCCAAAGGAGATATTGAAAGCAGCTAACAAAGCATAACAAAAACCCCACAATACCTCTTAAAACACTAAATATATGCCAAACACAATCTAAGAGGGGGAAAAACAGCATTAAAAATAGGGGTTAAAAATAGGGATCTCAGAGCCAAAAGATAAAAAAGCCATAAAACCGAAAGCTTGTTTAAAAAGAAAAGGCTTCAGACACCAGGGGAATTGAGCTGAAAGAGAAATAGGATCTAACCTTGCAAGACAAGACATTCTGCCTACAGGGCACTGTGTTGTCACCGAACGCACCTCAAAAAGCAAGAGAGCACATTCACCTGGGAGGAGACCCATGTTGATATGGCGACAAATTAAAAAGAACAGCACACAATGGGCACTGGAAAACATGGGCTCCTCTGAGCAACCAAAGGAATACACTGGATTTCTAGCTCGATGGTGGAATCCTGTGCATGTCTACTAAGAAGTTATCAATGGGGAAAACACCCAAGGTAGAATTGCAACCTGAAAAAGAAATTTTGGGGTTGCTGCCTTTCTCAGGAGTTGCTGAAACTGGGTTCCCAGCCAATGTTGAGGGCCATATCATACGCTGCTAAAAATATGTGTGGACCTTGGGCGCCCCGTGTATGCTTTCATTATTGCATTTCTACGCTGCCTTCCTCTGTGGAGGTCAGCGGGGCCCTGCTTTATCCGCTCAACAACACCCCTGTGGGGTAGGTTAGGTCATGCGAGCTACCTCACAGGGCGCACCCACGAACACGCGTGTCAACCCGGGGCTCCCTGGTGGTCTCGCTCCGACGCCTGAACGACTGACCGCGTGAAAAAAGCGTAAGGGCAAATGTTGCGAGGACAGCCATTTTTTTAATTATTTTTTTGGCGGGAGTGGGGAAGGGAAGGCCCGCCTGCCACTCACAGTGCCTCGCGGTTCTGCACAGAGACTCGGCGAGCTTCTGCTGCTTCTTCCTGTTCATCTCGGGTCTCCTCGGGCGACCGCGGACGCCACAAGTCGCCAAGCGGTGGCCGTGGCAACTGAGGCTCCGCCCGGCCGGCCGCTCCCGACGCGGGAGGCGCAATGGAAGGCGGCGGGCGCTCCCGACCCTCTTTGCCAGACCCTTTTAAGGCTCTTTAGGCTGGCAACGTTTGCCGCCCTGGGGCTCGCCCTTCCCTGTCACTCTGCTCTTTGTTTATGGCGTTTTTAGGGTCCGAAGTGAACCAAGGAGGAATAGCCCGAGGGAAGGAAACTCAGGGCGGAAGGCGGGCTGCTTGCCCGGTTTGGTTACCGTGGGGACCATGGACACTGAATAAAAGAAACTGGAGGAGGGAGAATATATGGGACGGCATATATAGCGCCAGACCGACATCCCCGCCCCAGACCCTCGTTACCCGCCCCACTGATTTGTATGGGGCTAGGATTAAGCTGTAATTAAGACAAAAAAGAGAGCAAATAACTTCTTTGTCCTTGGAGCCAGCTCCTCCCACCATTCTTTCTACTTGGCTGCTGACAAAATGCTACATGTTTCAATGATGCTTTCATGTGCAGGGATCCCTAGGTCCAAATTCTCACCTGTAACAATTCATTTTCCACCGATATCTAAAGCTGGTGTGAGCCTAGGTGCAACACAGCATGATGTTGGCCAGATGTGTTGGGCTCGTTTTTAGTTTGCAGGTTTTGGGAACGCACCTTTCAGCATAGAGTCTAGAACTGTGGTTCCCAAGGTGGGGCGCACACCCCACAGGACCGCAAGTTGATTTTAAAGGGGGGCAATTAGAGAATGAGTTATTAACAGTGAATGGCCTTTTAGGCGTTCTCTATGTGAACAGGACTTCACTGTCTGAATAATAAGAATTATATGTCACACGGGAGGGGGGGGTGCGCTTCAGGATTTTAGAGATGCTTAGGTGGGGCATGGCCAAAAAAAGGTTAGGAACCACTGGTCTAGAATCTCTGTTCAAGGGCATTACAATTAATTCAAGATTTTGGTCGGGTTAGGGTTAGGGTTAGGGTTACTCAATCTCAGGGCTGGTCCCTATGGAGAGGCAAATTTATATAGCTCATTGCGGCTATTCCTGTTACCATAGCATGCATATGGTGCTACACTTTAGTTCGGGGGGGGGGGGGAGTTGTTTGGACACACTCTATCTCTCCCTATTTCCGGTCCACCTGTCTGACACACACAGAGACAATGCAGAAATGAATAATTTTTTCAAACATTATCTTTACTAAGTGTCTGGCAGTAATTTTGAATACCAAGACATAGTTGCATAACAGGTCTGCCACGGAACTTGTGTAGAGTAAAATCAGCTTCAATATGAAGCTGTTTGATATCATCCCCTCAGCTTTTTACATGCTAAATATCTTCAGCAAGTGTGCATTTAAAACATAGGCATGGATGCAATAAAAATCTGTAAGTAATGCTGCATGTGAAACATAATTTTTTTAAAAAAAAAATCCCATCGATTACAACTGTATTTCTCTATTGGTTAATTTAAAAATGGGACAAAATCATGCAGAACATTAATTCTAAATACCTTAATGACAATACAAATATAATAATAATAAATGCAACAGTGTTTGCTGGGGGGGGGGGGAGAAATCAATTAACTCAATGCCACCTCAAATAATGTTAAGTACTCAGTATTATTTTGATTCAACAGGGGTAAAATCCTCACTTTTGGGGCGTCAGCTATGCCACATTAGGCTGGCGTTTTCTTGCTTATCCCAGCAGCATGTGCTACAGGTTCCAAATAAACCAAGGACCAGATTAGATAGGAACAGACAAATCGCATTTGTTGTTCACGTGCCTGTTCATGCATAAAGATGCAGGGAGAGGAGGGTAGGGTTTTTTTTTAAACAGCAAAAGTTGGGGGTAGCCTCTCTTCCCACCCAACCCCACCCTCCTGTGTCATCTCTCCGAGTTTTGTTGCTCTATGCACCATTCCCCCGGCTCAGCTCCAATACCAGAAGTGAGCTAGACTAGGGGGGAACAACGAAGCACAAATGAGAAGGCTGCCACATTTCAGCTCTCCTCAGTCACATGTGCTTTTTGTTATAAAAATTAGACACTCCACACCATTATACGTGAATGGGGTAGCCATGTAAACTAACAAAGCAACTGTCCCCAATCGCATCTAGCTTTTCCATAACCAGTCATCAATACAACTGCTCTTCTGCGGGTCCTATTTACTTTTCATGGGGCCTGCACAGGGAAAGGTCGTCTTGGTGGAATCTACCCCATATTCAGAAAGAAAAATGGCTGCTTAAAGTACCCTTGGAAGCATAGCAACAGCATCAGCAAACACTGGTGCTGCTTGCAAGGATTCAAAATAAGCTGTCTGATCCAAGAGAACACAAACATCCATGCCCCCCCCCAAATTTTAAAAAAAGAGAGCAAAATTATGATACATACACACAAACTGACATTTGTACAGGTTACTGACACATTCCTGTTTCAAAAAATGGCATCAGTAGTAATGAAATGTCACAGGAGTTGCTATGCTGTGTTCATCTTTGATAATGAATTTTGCATATTTGTAAAAAAATATAATGAAAATTTAAATTTAACCACCCGTTCAAAAATAAAAACACCCAAATTCATTGTTTGCTTTATGGGAATAGGTGCACAGGCAGGGTGTCCATCTGTAAGGGCTGGCCCAGTCATTACAGTAAACGGCTGATCTACATGCACAGTTGTTTACGTGTGTGAATCGGGGCCTTCCATTAAAATGCAGGGGGACCCATGGTGCAGGGTGCACATACAAAGACCCTGGAATGGGCAAACCCTTTTCTTGTACCAACCCTATTTTGCACTGCTGTTACATCATTAAGCCATGTGCAGGGCTTATTTTAAAACATTTAACGCCAGTCACCGGGGCCGAGGGGAGTGGGGAATACTACATATATTTAAGCATCAGGCAACAACAATGGCTATTTCCAGCCCAACTGCACTGGGCAAGCTGAAAGTTTAGAATATTGTTAATACACAAGAGAACTCATGCAGTTTGGTAAAGTTTTCTCGTAATTTTCACAGTTGCAGTTCTCTCTAGTCTCATTGCACTTTTAATAGGAAGGTGTTGGGGGGGAGAGAGTCTTGACTGAAGTTATTCTGAGTAAGAGCTTGAGCTGGCCGTCTTCTTCTTTTTCTTTTTGCCATGTTTCTTGTGCTTCTTCCGTTTCTTTGTTTTATCCTTTAAGAAAATGTAAACTAGCATGAACAATCACAGGATACTGCAGTCGATTCACTCAGATATAGGCCCCGACTAAGCATATGTGTTTTCAAAGGAAGGATTAACCAAAGCTATTCTGAAATTAAATTAAACCAAATAGAGAGTAACACCTACTAAGCAAAACCATGTTTGAGGCCCCAGTGTCAAACCTGGGCATATCAAATAAGTTGGAGAAAAATCTAGCTAAAAATCCAGGCGATGTTGTTTGGAAACCTTTTGCCAAGCAAGCACAGTTGGCAGCACTGTCTTTAATGGTCTGATTCAACGCAAATTCATTGTTTAGGTCCTTATTTCTGTGCCATATACAAAGTCAGGATAAGTAGGATATAAAGCAATGCAGCCAGTCAGGTGATTGCCACCCTCAGCTCATTTGGGAGAAAGGGGAGGGATGTAAATTTAATCAATAAATAAAATTCTGCTCTCATTTATGCCAAAATGCTGACGTCAGAGAAACTCCAGAAGGAGTTTGTGCCAACACATATTTATGCCGGTCTGAAATTTAAAATCAGTTTTTGTTGGAAGTTATTTGATAAGCAGGAAAATGCTTACATTTTTCTCTTTTTCTTCACTGGTTTTCTTCTTTTTTGCTGGTACCTACGTGGAGAGGAGCAGAGTAATATTTTCAAATATGCTGAAATACACATACAACAGCCAAATACCAATATTGTCTAGTACTGCTGTGGAGAAATAACATTTCCTGTTCTCTCAAATATGCAGAAATCTTCTTTTTTCCAACTATAAAGTCTGCTATCCTGTACACAGCTTCACAATTCTTACTTTTTTCCAGGTATGGTGTGTGTGTGGCAATTAACAAGCAACCACAGAGGCCCATGCTAGGAACATCCAGGTGGGAAGGATGTCCTGCTCATATGATTTATTCATTCACATTCACCTGGAATGGCACATATGGCAAAATGGCTCCCATATCTCTGAAGGGACAAGTTGAACAGGACATTTATTTGCTGAATTCATTTGTTTTTACATTAGCTTTTGGCTTCATAGGCATACCATCTCCTCTGTGTGTTCTGATTCTGATGAGGACTCTGTCGATAACATGCCATCCCCACGATCTGCTTTTTTCCTTTTCCTTTCAAGGCTTTTGGTATCCTATGAAAGATAAAAGCCACATTTTGTGTACTGAACAATCAGAAGAATATACAGTGGTACCTCGGGTTACAGACACCTTGAGTTACAAACACTTCGGGTTACAGACTCCACTAACCCGGAAGCAGTACCTCGGGTTAAGAACTTTACCTCAGGATGAGAACAGAAATTGCGCACCGGCAGCACGGTGGCAGCAGAAGTCCCCATTAGCTAAAGTGGTACCTCAGGTTAAGAACAGTTTCAGGTTAAGAACAGACCTCCAGAATGAATTAAGTTTGTAACCAGAGGTACCACTGTATTACGAACAACTGGCTTAAAATTTATGCACCAGTGCTTGCATTTGAACATTTATTCAAGGGCAACGAGACTTCAAGCTAAAAATTAAAAGTTAAAACCTGAGAGGACAAAATGCATTCATATATTCATAGCAGTGACCAGAGGAGGAATAACCACGTGGAGGAGCGCAGAGAGAAGAAGCGTCATGGTGCATCTGCAGCAGCACAACTGGACACCTTTCTCTGCCCCAGCTACAACAAAACATGTCTCTTCCATATCGGTCTACAGCCCCAGAAGAAGCTGCAACCTTCTAACAGCTTGGCTTCACCCCCAAAGGCGCATTCCTCTATTGTCTCCTGAGACAGACATGCTAGGCAGTATAAGAAACCTGAAAGTTGCTTTATACAAAAAAAAAGGTGCATAATAACTAGCCATTTTGATAAGTAATGGCAGAAATTCACTGACGAGAAGTGAGAATTGCACCACAATTTTCGCAAACAGCCCAGCCTATTAGAACGCTCATTGACATTCACGGTTCAGAAATGTTTGCCCTGTTTGTCAAAGTCTTATTTCCAACAGTGAAAGAAGAACTTATGAAAATCTGGATAATCAAATTCCAGCTGACAAGTGCTCTGAATAGAGACACTGAGCTTCTACATGAACCCTAAGTCTTGAGGTAGTTGTTGTTTTACAATTTATGAAAGTATTTTACCTTTTCTCTTTCAAAGTCTTCCTTTGCCCTTTTATTTTTTAAGCTGTCCTAAATAAAGAGATGAAAAGTAGTTATGGTATAAATGATAGTAGTTACAGTGTTAAAGATAGCCCTTGTGCTGTCAGTGATTATAAAATCAATGCTACCTGAAGTCTAAACATTTCCTATGATGAGAAATATGCCTGTTGCACAGTTAACAATTTATTGGTACTCTGGAAGATGGATGCTCATAACAAAGCTTCCAGTCATGCAGAAACAGCTGCTGTACAGTGGTGCCTCGCAAGACGAAAATACAGTGGTGCCTCGCAAGACGAAAAGAATCCGTTCCGCGAGTCTCTTCGTCTTGCGGTTTTTTTGTCTTGCGAAGCAAGCCCATTAGCGGCTTAGTGGCTTAGCGCTATTAGCGGCTTAGGGGCTGAGCGGATCAGCTGATAAGCGGCTTAGCGGATAGGCTGATAAGCGGCTTAGCGGCTCAGCTGTTAAGTGGCTTAGCGGATCAGCTGTTAAGTGGCTTAGCGGATCAGCTGATAAGCAGC
This sequence comes from Podarcis cretensis, assembly GCF_951804945.1. NCBI lineage: Eukaryota > Metazoa > Chordata > Lepidosauria > Squamata > Lacertidae > Podarcis > Podarcis cretensis. The sequence continues at coordinate 27,827,234 of NC_137181.1, forward strand.
TTAGCGGCTTAGAAAAAGGGGGGGAAAGGGAAAAAAACCCGCAGGAACTCGCAAGACATTTTCGTCTTGTGAAGCCCATAGGAAATTCGTTTTGCGAAGCACCTCCAAAACGGAAAACCCTTTCGTCTAGCAGTTTTTCCGTCTTGCGAGGCATTCGTCTTGCGGGGCACCACTGTAATCCGTTCCGCGAGTCTCTTCGTCTAGCGGTTTTTTCGTCTTGCGAAGCATCCCTATTAGCGGATTAGCGCTATTAGCGGCTATTAGTGGCTTAGAAAAAGGAAAAAAAGGGGGGAAACTCACAAGACTCGCAAGACGTTTTCGTCTTGTGAAGCAAGCCCATAGGGAAATTCGTCTTGCAAAGCGCCTCGAAAAACGCAAAACCCTTTCGTCTAGCGGGTTTTTCGTCTTGCGGGGCACCACTGTATTATTCTTACAATACAGGGTAAGGCTGTTCTTAGTTGGTCAGCAACTACATTTGCCAGTAGGTGAATCTAGACAAAAGGACAGAAGGGAACGGCACACGCCCTGTGACATGCTATCACACACCCACGACGCACCACCCACCCACTTCTAACTGATCTTGGAAATATCACTCTATGGAAAACAAAAACCAGGGATATTAAGAGACTGCATCTGATGAAGCGGAATCAAGTCCACAAATATTATTATTTTTGCCATCATGAACTATTTGTCTTTAAGGTGCCATGAGATTCTATGAAGTTTTAAGGTATCTTCAGTTGCAATGTGTATGGTGGGGTAGTAGGATCTCCCACCAATCCGGTTCTCTCGCCAGTGCCACCACATGGCACCATCTTCACTGCTACTCCACCCCAGCACCATCCAGGTTAACAGTAGCAATGCCACCAAGTGCTGGGTGGGCGGCTCTGTACCACTACTCACACCGCTACTGGGTATCTTAGGAAAATGTCAAGATGACTAATACACTAGGACACTTTACCTTGCCGTCCGAGTCAGAATCTGAACTAGAATTTTCAGATGATTTCCGTGAGGAGCGGTGCTTCTTCTTTCTTCTCTTTTTCCCTTGTTTCTTATCCTAGCCACAAATATTTTAAGAAAATGGTTTGATTTTGTTCATGGCAAATCGTTATCTAAGCATTGAGCTTGGATCATTTTGGCATCGACTGTACTGCTGCACAAGGATGGCTGAAGCTTACACAGGCAACACCAAACACTACAGTTCTTGCCTCGTTGACTCAAGTTTAAACATCCAGAAGGTCATTAGCAGAATTTTTCAGTGAAAAAGTAAAAGGGCAGATGCAGCCCATAAAAGTACACTGATAGCCGCATAAACACCTGTTTAAAAATCCATACATGTCTAAAGTCCCGTTGAGTTCAATGGGGATTTGTTCCCAGATAAGTGGATATAATATTGTATCTACAGTATCAGTACAAAAAGATACATATTCAGCTCAGACTAACTTGAACTATTAATGTACTAATTATTGCAGCTCAGCTAGTTTGGATCCTGTCTTTCTTACTTTGCAAAACCTTGAAGGGTTCTGCTGGAACCCTTACCAGATACTTTCCCCAGCACAGTGATTTGATGTTTTGCCTACTAATGCTAATCATTTTATTGTTGTTCTGGCTGCTGTTTTTTTATATTTTGTTGGATCACTTGTCTCTGGAAACCATGGAGTGGATTGGTCTCAGTTTCCATTCAGAGTGCTTAAGCTTTTAAAACTCCCTTGATGCCTTTTTGCATTTCTCTTTGTTGAACAACAACACTGAACGCATTGTTTTGGCCAAGGGCTCGCTTTGTACATCACAATTCTACTCTGTGACAAGCCAAACTGAGGCCAGAACTACACTTTGCGTGGCCATCTTGTGTACTGAAGAGCTCAACAACCAGTTCTTTTCTGCCAGGGAGCACAAGGAGGAGGTGATCTGCAATGAAGAAGCTGGAAGCAGAGGAGACGGTGCCTACCCCTCAACATCTTTCCACTAAAATTCCTCCAACCTACTTTTCACACTGCTGGGTAGCGATACCCACATTTCTATCTTATACAGGACTGGAACCTAGGTTAGGGGGAAAAGCAGGTTGCAGGAGACAAACAGCAGGTGGAGAAAGGTAAACACCCACTCCAGTAATTGCCTTCTCTACTGCAAATTACCCCACCTGATGCCACTTTGCAGAGAAGAAGCAGTCACTGGGGCTTTAATACATGAGATGGCTGCCTAATACACAGTTTTGGCCTGCACAGTGTTAACAAGGACACAGCCTTTTAAGCTTTTGCAGCACTCCATCTTGCCGTCTTCAGAAGAACAATGCATGCTAAACATTTAATCCTGCAACGATGCTCAGAGCTCATTACATTTAGGCACACCAATACTTTAAGGGCCCTCAACAACTTAATCAATGCACTGCCTCGAGAAAACATTTTCATCTCTTCCACACACAGAATGTTCATTTTTGCTGGCTGTTTATTTAACAGCCTGTTTCTGCTCTTCCATGTAAAAATAACATAAGTAGTTTTGAATTGGGGAAAAAAGCAAGAAGTCTCTTACACCCACATGCTAAACACAATAGTCATTCCCTTTGAAGGAGTGCCACAGGCTTTTTACTGACTTTATTGAGATGTAGCTCCCTCTCCTAACCTCTGATGGATGAGTTTTCAAAGCCTCTACCATGTTATCTAGTTGAGATGAGCTTGGAGAAGACTAAGGAAGGAAGGACTTGGGAGAGTCAATAGAAGACCCTCCCCAAAGATGAGAGCCTATACATGGATGAAATAGATGAGATCTACTTCTGAATAATGGCTGGGAGCCCACAATCTATGCATGGCGACAACTGAGCTCCTTCCTCCTAACAGCAGCCTAACCCGAAATTCAGAAGCCTGTTAAGTATCCTGACTAACTCCTTTCCTATGGGCATGGTTATTTGTAGGTTTTCATTAACAGATTGGACTACATTTTCCTTCCTCTATTCAAAAGTGCAAGGGCCTGCAATCTAGCATAGGCTTCCACTTGAGGGAGGGGAAGAGAAAGAGGCAAAATTATTGATTTTCTCCTTTCCACTGCAGCCCCCACTCCCATTCCTTCAATGTAGTTCCAGATGGTCTGGAGCAGGTTTCCAGGGGGCTGCAGGAGAAATGGTCAGAAATCCTTCCACCACCCAGTCACTTGTACCAGCAGGAGCATCCCATATGTAGTAGCCCATGTACAAGAACTCAATCCAAGCCAATGTACTTAGGATGAGGGTGTAGAAGGCTTGAAAAAAACTGTTCCTGACAAGGTTGCCTTCCTCCTGATCAAAACAACACACACTGGAGTTTCCCCGCCCCCTACATTTGAATGCAAACATATCAAAATAATCGAGATGAAAAGGGGGAACTGGCACAATTTCACAGAAAGGGACAGTTTCAGTTAACCGCATTCTTACCTCATCTTCAAAATCAGAAGAACTACTGGAAGAATCAGAGCTTGATGAGGAAGAGGAAGATGGAGACAACTTGACCAAAGACAACAAAACGTAAATTTGTGAGATGCAGAATTTGTTAGATAAATGCAAAAATGAACAGCCCAAGAAGATGGCCCCTACAATTACTCTCTTGACTGCTAAACACTGATATTAGGATACATTCTTTAAATAAAGATGCGTCATTTGGGTTTAAAGCCAAGATTAGGTATTAACAACAGATAAAACAGCTTTCAAAAACATTTTTTCTCCTTAAACCAGCTTTCCTGTACACTGGGACTCCAGATACTGCTGGACAAATGCCCATAATCCCCAGCCAGCGAAGCTAATTGTCAGGGGTGATGAGATAGGTATATGATCTAAAAACACCTGGGGACCCAAGGCTGGAGAAGAATGCCTTGCACCTGTTTACTTAACTCCCTTAAGTTAAAATGTAGATCAACTTGTACATTGGGGAAAACACCCTGAAATCTTTGCTCACCCTACTGGATTTCTTCTTCTCCTTTTTCTTCTTCTAAAAGGAAATAAATGAATCTAGAATTAGTATGTCCATGTGTGTGTGTCACCGATGAAGTTAGGGTTCTACATTCAGTGAGGTGTTCTTTAGTAGGAGTTGCACTGCCGTACTGCCAAACAGCAAAGGCTATGCAAAGATCCAGACCCCATTGCCCTTGAATGCTAAAGATGTTTTACCTCTTTCTTCCTTGAAGTGCTCTCACTTCCACTTAACAATTTCTCCCGGTGTTTTTCGAGTTCTTTTTTCCAGTTCTGAAAAAAAACGTTGGAAGTAATCAGTTGTAATTTCACGCAGAGCAGGCAGTCAGCTTCTCCCTTCAACAAATAAGCGTCTACTCAAAGCCATGGATACGCGAAGGCTATTGATGGAGAATTTCCAGTGAAAGCTGTGTGAAGACTGTTGCCGGAAGAACTGCACAGAATCCTCTGGGACATTTATTGTGGTTGAAGCTTCCATGGAGCAGGGTCTGCTAGATGAAGTGGTCTTGAGTCCATGAAAGCGTAGGCCACAATACATTTGTTAAGGTGCAAACCTAGACGCCTCTGTTCAGGAGTAAGTCTCATTTAGTTCACTGGGACTTACGGGTATAGGGTACCCACATGCCTGAGTGGAAGTCCTAATGAACTCAACAGGACTTATGTCTGAGTAGATGTGCACAGAATTGAACTCTTAGGCTTTGAGATGCCACAAGAATCTTTGTCATTTAAAATGGTATGGTATGTCAGGCCTTGAATTTTTTTTCTAAAAAAACCCACAAATATGATAAAAAAGAAGCATAACAAAATAGTAAAACCTTAAAAAAACCTAACTAACCATAAAGCGACAAAAATAACCAGCATTTTCTCTTAACAATATCAACAATACTAGCATTATGTAAGGGGGTTGGGGCAGAAATAGCAGTCTGGAACATATTCAGCCTTTTTCACTCCTGAACATTTTTCTTAAAAAATTGCTCTCACAAACTTTTAAAGCTATATGATTACAAACTTGGAGAAAGTTACATAGCGTTCCATCCATCCTAAGAAATGTTGAACATCTAAATCCCTTGGTGTCACTAATAAGTCTTCATTCTCCAAAAGGTCATTATTCTAGTGTAAAAAACAAGGCTTTGTCCTCACATACTGGGCTACAGCGGCTGTTCCTAGGAATGCGTACCTATAAGTGCTATGTCTGTTAACCTCCCTTTGCTCTTCCCTTTCTCCTCAGTTTTTAAGGCTTCTGGCAAGAATTTTATGCTTGCTGGTAGTGATCGCTCCTTCGTGGGCACTATGTTCCCGTAGCCCAATGGCTCCTAATAGCTTTGTCAGAGTTATCTGAATACATTTTAAAGGTATTTCAAGGTCTGACAGAGCTTTCCATTTTAGCTCTTGCTGAGCAGAACAATCTGCAGTTTTCACAGTGGAAGCTTGCAAAATGGAGGCCTTACAAATTAGATGTTATCATTTCCTGGGGAGGGGGAAACAGCATTTAGCAATAATATTGGATTGGCAAGGGACGAGATAAGCAACAGTTTCTATCACTCTACTACAGTTTTAAAGTAATACAGTAAAAGGGCAGGCAGATGGCTAGGGTGGGATAACAAGACAATTTCATTATGCTTCTGAGAGTAGAGCAGGAGAAAAAAAATCTAAGTAATCTATCTACATAAAGGTAAACCAATAACAAACCTCATTCATCCTTTCTTCAAATTCTGCTAAGGCTTTGGAACCCTTCTTCTTCTTTTCTAGTTGTTCTTTTACTTCTTCCCTTTAACGCAAACAAAACAATATAAAGCCCTGATTTATGAAAATCTTCAAGGCAGCCAGTTGTAAATTCACCATATCTGATACAACAGGCTTAGACCCTAGTTAAGTTAACTTAACTTAAGGAAGTTGATGACCCCTGAAAATCTTCTCCAGAAGGTAGTGTTGGTGGGGAGGAATTCCTGAAAAAATATGGGATTGGGCACTGTGAATGACAGGAGGGAGGTTACTATGGGAAAGTTACCTTTCATGAATTTCCTTATGTTAACTTACGTTATGATCCAAGCTACCTATCTATCTATCTATCTATCTATCTATCTATCTATCTAGTCTGGGCAACTGCCTTCAAGCCAAAACCTACTGAGGCTACTTAGATCATACAGCCCCAAACTCTGCCCTCCAGATGTTTTGGGACTACAATTCCCATCATCCCTGACCACTGGTTCTGTTAGCCAGGGATGATGGGAGTTGTCGTTCCAAGACATCTGGAGGGCAGAGTTTGGGGACGTATGACTTAGATGCAAGTAATTATTCCGTGGGATTCACTTGGCCTATTATTGGCTGCACTGGCATGTGATAATAAACTATACTTTGTCCCTGCTCCTCTTTTGGTACGACCACAATAAGGAGCTTGGGAGCATTTGCTTCTACCTTCAACTAACTGTAGTCTGTTGTTATGTCTGAACCAAAACAAACTGTGATTACTCTAAACTTTAGTCTGTCTGAAAAAGTAATTTTCGTAGTTAACATACTTGAATTGTTTGGATAAACCATAGTTAAAACCAACATAACACTTGGCTATGGTTAAGAGTTACATGCAAACCAGGTGATAGCCTTCGGAACTGAAGTCCCATTCTGCTTCATAACACAAGGGCTCGGGAAAAGGAGGGAAGTCATTATGGCCATACATACCATGTTGGTCTTGGTCTGTTCAAGTAGTCTTGTATGGTAGGTCCTGAAGATGGAGCAGGACCTCGTGATCTAGCCATTGCTATGGGATTCATATAAGCCTAAAAGATTACAAAGCGATAAATTCAAAGTCATTCCACTTTGCTGACATTAAAATAGCACCCCAACCTCCTATTTATAGAGAGAAATGAAAGCATTTTTAAATTAAACAACAATAACAACAGTCTTCTTCAGGTACCTAGCAGATTCTTAGAAGACAAGTGCACAGACTTCCTTATGGGTTGATTTTCTGTTTTATCTTTTGTAAACCACTTACAGGGTTGTTGTTGTTGTTGTTGTTGTTGTTGTTGTACAACCAAGTGGTGTTTAAGTTTTATGGAAATAAAATAAATAAATATTTAAAGGTGACAACCACACCATACATTTGAAGCATATTTAAAGCACATGACTTCCCCCCAAAGAATCATGGGAACTGCAGGTTACCCTCACAGAGCTATAATTTCCTTAACAAACTACAGTGCCCGCGATTCTTGGGGGGTGGGGGCAGACATGTGCTTTAAATTTACTTTAAATATATGCCGTGGCTGTGACAAAATTCTGAGGGGGGAACCATTGCGTTATTTTCCAAGACCAGTTGCTCTCTGACTATCAAAGAGTGTTGATTTTTAAATGGAACACATAACAAGCACTAAATAGTCATTCATTTTGCCTTTTCTCTCTCTAGTCTCATTTTCTGGCAGAACCTGTGTACACTCAGCCTCTGGAAATCATTCTGTTCAAGAAACACTGGCACACAACCAAGGCTGTAGAAATTAGTGATAATATTTATAGCCTGGGCAAATTTTGAGAGCACCATGCAACTCAGTAGCACTGAACATTTGGCCCACAGAAGTCCCTTATTTATCCTCACAACAAGCTGTAATATAGGTCTTTATTATTCTCATCATGGAAAGGTTCTAACTTGCTTTAGGCTACTGAAGGACGGAGTGGCTTGGTTCAGACATAAGCTAGTTTTATTCTCTGCCCCCTGCAATGCTCCATTCCCTTCTCCTCTCTCCTTCTCCTTTCACTCTTGCCCCATAAGTCAATACGTGAAGGGCTTTTAAAACCACAGTTTCACATTACATCCAAACCGGAAAACTGTGATTGAAGGAACCCTGTAAGTATTTAATTATGGTGCAAAAGAGAAGGAGAAGGGATGAGGAAGTGTTCTGACACAAAGCTAATTCTGAGTTTGGTTTACTACAAGAATGGGCAGGTACCAAGCTTGCAGGATCTACTGGATCATGCCTCAACAACAGAACATCTGCTTTGCACGCAAAAGGTCCCAAGTTTAATCCCTGGCATCTCCAGGCTGGGCAGAGAGAGACTCCTGCCTGAAACCTGGAGAGTCACTGCCGATCAGTGTAGACAAAACTGAGCTACATGGACCAAAGGTCTGAATTGGAATAACACAGTTTCCTAGGATTTCTACTTCATTTTTTGCTAGTGCCACCAACTGGATCATGGTACAAAAGACCTTACACTAAGAATTAAAGAATTCTGAGCCAGCCCAAGAATTGATTTTGAGTACCAGAACAAAAATAACCCTGAAACTTTCTTTATTTCAGCAATATAATTTTGAGTTAGCAGCAGGTATTTCCTCTTCACCATTTTCTGGTTTAGGTTTGACAGCCCCAATGACCATAATGACTACATGGACAAGCCCTTCTAGTGGTTCTCAACCTGTGGGTCCCCAGATGGTGTTGGACTACAACTCCCATCATCCCTCAGCTTTAGCCTTGCTAGCTAGGGGTGATGGGACTTGTAGTCTCAAAACATCTGGGGACGCACAGGTTGAGAAAGGCTGCCAGAGTTTTTGCATTTGGACAGTGCCTAACTTGTACAAAATTAGAAATCAATTGAGATTGCCATGTTCTTACTATGCCCCAAATCTCATATATAGCATTAACACAACACCTTAAGAGATAATAAAAAATAATAATAATAATAATAATAATAATATTATCATGAGCAAAAATAATAAAAAATGCACAGTAAAGAGGATGTCTGGAGGGAGCCTTAGTTACTTGTATCGAACAACTTCTAAAGGTCTGTACAAGTAAGGCCAGATATTCTCTTTACTGTGCATTTATTATTATTTGTGCTCATGATGATACCCTACTTTCAACATTCTTTGCATATGCAATAGCTTTGGGGTAGACATAATGCTTCATTTCCAAATAACGCACTTCCCTTGCTTCCTGTTGAAATCCTGTAATTTTTTTATACCACAAATGTTCCAGTGTGTTTGTTGCCTGCTTTTGTTGCACTATAGTGCAAGAGTGCCTCTCCAGATGGTAATAAAGCAGTAACAGTGGGGAAGCATTTCCAAACAGCTAATGAAGTGGAATGATGTGCTGACGGTCTTGTATAAATCCCCCACAAATACACCTTATTGTGCCAATGACAGGTTTCAGAATACTGTACACCTGCAAAAAAACCGAAAACCTGGAGGGGGCCTTTCAGCATCAAATCTCAGAAAGAAACCTGAGCTTGCTTACAGCTATCTGCCTTTACCCAACAAAGGAATTCTATTTAGCAGAGATCACTAAAACCTCCTTCCTCCCCAGGCACTCCCCAGGCACTCCCCAGGCACTCCCCAGGAACATTTCCATGCTAATGCACAAAGTGTGACCATTCACATTTCCAATCTGTGCTAATAGGAATGAATGGCCTTGGTTCAACTTGAATACAATTATTATTATTATTTTGCTTAGGACAGCTGCAGATATCATTTAGTCACTCCTGCTTTGCCTTTAGGTTTACTTGGCCAGCCTCAAAACATCAAAACCCTATACTGTACCCATATGGTGAAAAAGCACCCATATGGTGAAAAAGCACGTATTCAAACAGGATCACAAAACTGGAAGTGAAAACACCAGGGGGACTAAGAAACAAGGTCGCAATCCTTAAAGCAAAGTCGCAAAATGCCCCGTACGGTTAAGTTCCTGCCACATTGCAATTAGATCTGCCCGCCCAACAGATCCCCTGGCTGCCACCTGCTACTTGCAGGAGGAAATCATGTTTTTTTAACCTACGTACTTCAGAGACACTCCAAGTCCAATGGGGCGCAGAAAGGTCCCACGATCCCCATTAGGGTATAAATATATATATATTAATGACCGCCTTCCCATCCCGGATTCCCCAACCGGGGGGTGGAGAAAGAAAGACCTGCCGTGTGCATGTCTGGCACAGTCCATCTCAACATCAGGTCCCCCCTCCCCAAATAAACTTCTCAGGTTATCGGCAAACCATAACAGCCCCCCTCCCCTCCGCCCTGCACCCCAAGTCTTTCACTCCGGGTCCAGCATCCCCACCCAGTTCAGGAGGAGCCGCCGTGGGGCCTCCTTCCAGAGCCTCGCCACCCCCCCCACAGAGGCCTCCCCTCCAGCGCGGCGCGACTTACTCACCACCCGGTTATCCCTTTTGCCCATGGCGTGCAAAAAACCTGCGGCGCCCGGCGCTCGGTCAGAACCGCACCGGCCTAGCCGAGCTCCCTTTCTCCGCTACCCGTCAAGTTGTTGATTTTTTCCCCCCCTTAACCATCGAAACGCTACCGAGCATGCTCAGTGGCACCCGAGCATGCTCAGTGGCAGGCCTCGAAGCACCCATGCCCTTCCTTCCTTGCCCACACTCGGGAGTCGGGTTGCAAAAGCGCGCTGCTTGGGAATGGGTGGACGATTTCGGCGCGTCTGAACGAGGGACTTGGGAGGCTCGCAGGTCGCGCTGCAGCAGGAATTGCTCGCCCGCTTGCACTTGTGAGCAAAGACTGGTTCTGCAAGCAAAAACAGCAGTCTGGTTTGGAAAGGGGTGTCTGTAAAGGTGCATAAAAAGAGCCTCAGATTGAGGGAGGGTCAGGCCGCGTCACATTTGTGCGGTGCATTTACCTTTCGTCAGAAAGAACTAATTGCAAGAGAGGGGATGGCGGGCGGGCGTGGGAGAAAGGGAGCATGAAGGAAAAAATATATGGAATAATGCAACTGCTTAAGGGAGAGGAGGAAACACACTCCTCCCTCCTATCCGCTTCAGGTGTTCCTCGCCCCCACCCACTTAAGGGATTTCCACATTGCAGCCCCCTCGCTTGCGCTTCATGCACCCGATTGTGTCCATACCCCAATATGGGGAACAAATCTGGGTGCTGCCGTCAGGATACATCTCCAGGTCTTGGAAAAACACACTCCCTGTTGCAGCGTCTGGGGGGGGAAGAGTTTCAGAGGGCCTGCAGCGACTGTAGAGCAAGCCAGCGGGGTCTTCTCTTAAGAGGGTCCCAGGCAACATAGGCTAGCCTTCTCCCAACCTGCTGCTCTCCCCATGTTTTAGGCTAGAGCAGGGGTCCCCAAACTTTTTCAGCAGGGGGCCGTTCCACTGTCCCTCAGACCTTGTGGACTATATTTTGGAAAAAATATATATGAATGAATTCCTATGCCTCACAAATAACCCAGAGATGCATTTTAAATAAAAGCACGCATTCTACTCATGTAAAAACACGCTGATTCCCGGACTGTCCGCGGGCTGGATTTAGAAGGCAATTGGGCCAGATCCGGCCCCTGGGCCTTAGTTTGTCTACCTGTGGGCTAAGCTCTTGTCAGTCGCAGCCCGCAGGCCCCTCTGGAGGCTGCAAGCCTAGCAATACTGTATGCATGGAGTAAAAAGTACAGCCAGAGGAATGATTTGGAAGCTGCAAACTGCAAATTGGCATGGGATAGGGATGTCTGCAGAGACGAGTAAAATAAGTAGGGCCTATCAAAGGCAGCCTTTGCTGCCTGAGCCAAATGAAAAGATGATGCCTCTCTGCCCCCCCCCCCTTTACATATGGGAAAAAACAAAACTGATCAGATTGACAGTTTGAATCTTACTTCAAAACTGACAACAGAAGTGCTTTTCCACTGCCTCTGAGGACAACAGGCCAGCTTAGGGCACCTACAGTAGGCCACAATCCCTCTAACAACTTGGGCACATCCACACCATAACTTTAAATCTCTGTGATACCACTTTAAATCGTCAGGGCTTTCCCCAAAGCATTCTGTAGGTTCTTAAGGGTGCTGAGAGTTGTTGGGAGTCCCCAGTTTCCCCACAGAACTACAGTTCTCTGAGTTCCCTGTGAATTGGATCACTGTGAGGGGAATAGGGGTCTCCTAACAACTCTCAGCACCCTTAAAAAACTACAGCTCCCAGAAATGTTTGAGAGGAATCCATGGCTATCCATCTATCCAAGTGGTGTCAGATAGATTTAAATGTATGGGGTGTGTGTGTGTGTGTGTGTGTGCCTGCTCACCACCATTTTATATTGGCCGTCCAAATCAGTATGAATGTTCATTGCAATATAACCAGTGCTTTCCTTTTAGGGGAAAAAGTGTCGGTATTGTGTACCTTTGAGTACCCCCAGAAAAAAGCACTGCATTCATCCCATAAACAAATCAGAATGAATGCTCAGTAAACACTGGGTGTAGTATAAACACGTATGAAAGCTTTGCACACTCAAATTGGGATGAATGCTGAACAAACAGGTGGTCTGGAGGAGTCCATAGTGTATTATGTATACCCCACTGCAACTGTTTGTAACTGGATATTGGAAAACCAGAACATATAAAAGGAGTATGAGATATATCATGATGATGTTTTTCAGTGTATGTGCAATGATCCAAAGAAGATCAGAACAAGCTCAATGAGAAGCACAAACCATTTTAACCAGCAGTGAGTAAGCACGTGGAATTCACACATTTTTGAAAAGAAAACTGTAGTCCAGGTAGGCTTGAGAGTGTCCAGGGAAATAGATTTTAAAACCAGATGTGGCTGAAGTACTAAGTATGAACAGTGAGCTCATATTATGTTGCTAGGTCAGGAGTGGGGCATGTCAAGCACGAGGGAAGCCTTTCTAACTGGCTCTCTCCTCTCTTCAGGTCATTTCCCTCACAGGCCTTCCTTGAATGTTTTTGTCAGCCTGGAATGTGTCCTTAAAATGTGATAATACATATTGCTTTCTCTAATGGAAGGTGAAGGGGTGTGTGTGTTCAAACCTCTGGCCTTTACAGGGGTGGAACGTAGTCTACTGTACAAAGGAAAGAGTCATATCCACTGCTGTACCCATTTTTGTCTCTGGTCTCTCCTTCCACTGGCATGCGGCCTCCAGAAAGTTGCTTATGAGGGATGCAGGCCTCAGGCTGAAAAAGGCTCCCTCCTGCTGCAAGTCACGCAGCTTTCAGTTAGTTAAACATTTAACTGTGTGGGATGAAATCGTACATGGGAGTCTTACATACAGTGCCTTGGCTAGGATAGTCTAGTTATTCATGTCAATTGCTATAGTTCCACTGACTCATATCTAATGGTTTTCATTAGCTGCAGCAGCACAGAGACGTGAGCTGTTGCACATGAAATAAGCTTGGCACATGAAAACAACTGTCAGGCTCTGCCTGCTTGCAATTGAAAAGCATTAGCTGGAAATTATTTCTCCACACGTTGCACCAAGAATCTCAAATTTAACCTTTCCATCTATAAGATTTTTCTCAGGAGGCTGTGAATAACTCTCACAAAGAGACACATGCCGGCTCTGTGACCTCCCCATTGTATCCCATGCACTGCTGAGGCTCATAGGGTCACTCACTTCATTTGTTTACACAAGATGAGCACCAGGCTCACAATTTTTAAACTGGTGCTCACCCTTGTTCAGATCATATTCTAAAATTATCTAGGTGAGGGCCAGGGAACCTGTGGTTCTCCAGATGTTTTCAAGTGGAGGTAGGATGGCCATCTGTCATGGATGCTTCAGTTGAGATTCCTGCATTGCAGGGGAAGGACTAGATTATCTTCTGGGGTCACTGCCAACTCTACAATTCTATTTTGCTGGACTATGGCTCCCATCATCCCTGACCATCAGGCTGATGGGAGTTGGAGTCCGGCAAGTTCACCATACTTGCATCTAGATTCTGGTGTCTCCCCCTCCCCCCAGCTGTCAGGAAATTTCTCTGATTTATTTTAAGAGATACCATGTTGAAGACCACATTTATATTACATTGCTTTTAGTTTAGACAGATTGCACTAAAGTTGATAGGGAGCATCTACTAGTGAAAAATAACAATAATAATAAATCACAGGAACCAGGTGATGTTAATCTGTTGTTTTTTTTTAAACACCATAACATTGTACACCAAGGCTTTTATAAATTCACAGGTATTTCAGATTTTAAAACAGCATCCCTTACAAAAAGATGTCTCTCAGAATATGATGAGTCCCTGCTGCAATGCAGAGTTACAGGAAATTATTCAGGGCATCAAGTTCAAAGTACACTTAATATTTGTTTGAGAATGACCCAAAAACTCCAATTTTGACACTTGCTAGTTTAACCCCCCCCCCCCAAATTTACAATGATTAGTATCTTGGTAAAGAATATCACAAAAATAAAGATAAAACCATTTAACAGCAAATGTCACCATAATATGTTCCCCCAACCATTCGCCTATACAAGGATACACATAATGAATCAATATTTTGGTAGGCATGAACTCTTGCAACTAAGCCTAAACCATGAAAACGGTACTTTTGAAATACAGACTTTCATATCCAGATGCCAATATTTACTTCTAGCTCTGTGGCTTTCATTTATGGTTCAACAATTAGGTTGCCAGCATTTTAATCAGCGGCTTGATCTACAAGCATTAGCCAGTGATAATGTTCATCTCAGTGCTGAGAAAGGGGTCATTTGCTGATTTCAGCAAATCATGCCACTAATAAAGAAATGGGAGCAGGCTAGTCAAAGCTTTTGTGGTAAGCTGGCAATCCTATCAATAAACACAGAATACTTTGTAAGTCATAGTTAAGAGAACATAACAAGAGCCTGGTGGATCAGGCCAGTGGCCCATTTAGTCCAGCATCCTTTTCCCACAGGTGCCTGTGGGAAGACTGTAAGCAGGATCCAAGCACAACGGCCCTCTCTCCTTCTGTTACAAAAACCTTTATGTACAATGATACCTAAGGCTTACTCTAATGACAAGAAATCAGTGAAACGGCTTTAGGTATCCGTCACTGACTAGTTTCTAGTGACAATGTCAAACCAAAACACAGAAAATAAATCAAGCTCTTTTCTTCTAATTTTAATTTCCAGCACTATCCTTTTCCAATCTACTGTTCTACATGTACATTTCGCTTTACCAAAACTTTCAAGTTTACATACATTTAAAAAAACCCAAAACAAACAAATGAGACCTAAAAAATACTACGTCCAATAAGCTTTCTCTCTTCAGTTGCAAAATGCAAATATTATACTATGCGGCTCACTCAGATTATGTACTTTATATCCTGTCTAACATTTAGTCCCTACAATCAGATTAGCAGCTTGCATATCTAAAACATTTTAAGGCAACCTATATTGTAAAAGCACAGACCTTCTACACTTGCAGCTACTGACACGTTCCCTAAAAAGGCTAGTAATATACTACACTTGTTTTTAACTCTGAGAAGCCAATAGTAGTATCCATTTTAGTAAAGAAAAGCACACATCAATTAAAATAGCAATCATTTACATTGCAGATAAAATAACTTGGATATAAATGTCCATCTTTTCAACAAATGTTGACCCCAACAATTGGGTCCAAGTGCTGTTACTAACCATGTGTCCTCACTGCATCAGTCAGTTACGAACCAGGAACCTGAGACTGCAAACACTCCCTTGCAATTGTAAACACACTTATTCCCAAGTAAATCTCATTGGTTTCAATGGAAGATGTTGAAGAGCAACTATGCTTAGGGTCGAGACCTTGAAACTGTCGTCTTGAAATGACTTGCACTGCAATGATTCTGTAGAAAAGTCAGTTGGCTTCAAGAAATGTAAATGAAACTACTCGGGGATAAATGGGTTGAGGATTGAGATTTTATTCTATTTCTGTAACAGCCCAAGCCAGCTGAGCTAGAGGAATTGACTTTAGTCGGATGATTTGTAGCCCTGTCACCAATATTTGCACTGGCATATCTGTCTGCCAAAAATGGATACAGCTGCATTTTGTGTCATGGTACTTGGGATGCTCAATCAAAAACATTTATTTGGGACAGTAAGTTTTAGGATCACTCCATTAGTCTAACTGAAGCATGGGAACTCTACATGCACACATAATCTTATCATTTCGCCTTAATAGGATAGCCCAGTGCTGCTCCCATCTATTCAAGTGAATGGGGAGATCCATTTACATGGGAGCTCTGCTTACACATCCGAGCACCCAGAGTTTAGAACCAGGGGACACAGTCCATGTGCAGAACCTTCCCGTTCTCTTCCATGAAGGGATCCATGCATGGACAGGAGATTCTTGTCGTGTACAGAGTGATCTCCTTGTCCTTAGATGTGAAACCCCATGACCATGACGTTCTAGACTTCCATTAGAACCATTGGATTAAGGCTATTGCATAGAAGTTAAATCCCACTGATTACGATGGAGCTGTACTTGGGACCACAGCTGAAACCAACTGAAGCATTTAGCTTAATTGCAGGTGACAAATTATACTGCTCTTGTATATTTGCATGTTCAGGCCCTAGGACTGAAGGAATATTAACTTGTGAGGAAATAAAAATACATGACTAAATAATAATAATAATAATAATAATAATAATAATAATAACTACTCAATGGCACATGTACAAATGAAAACGTGTTTTGATTCTAAGAGAATGCACCATATTCCCCACATTCTGGATTTCAAGTTATAAAACAGGTCTTTGAAGCGATGATTTTTACATATATATATATATAATATTATATGAATGCTCAGGTTCACAGGGCAAATTCTGCCCCAGGCACCAACCTGTGTTTACACAGTGAACCCAGACACACAGCCTTTCACACAACTCTCTTTAGCAGGAGGGGGGATATTATAACAGGGTCTAAACAGCAGGCGGCTGAGGTGGAATGCAGGTGTTCCCCACCATATACGCTATTCTGTCATCAATATGTGGCAAAAGCAAAGGTGGAATGGCTGAAGGGGAAGGCATTTTAGGTAGACCACTACAATATGGCATTGAGGGACACAGCATGAGATGCAGAGTCAAGGAGAACAGATTATTACCGATGGCTCTTCAGGAAGGCCACGCCAAATATGTGGAGAAAATGGGGACCTCAGTTGGTATTTGATCTTGCTAAGGTGAACACATCATTCAAAAAGAAAAAGCAGCACTGGATCAGAAGAATAAAAAGTGGAAAAACTGTGACCTTCCACATGTTGCTGGACAAATGCGAGTTGGAGCCTGACAACATCTGGAGAGCAACCCCTGTCCTAGTAGATCTAAAGAGCATGGGATAAATCATTATTATTTAAAAATGCAAGCCCCCCGCCATATAAATTCAGCCCTCCTGAATGGTACTATGTGATTACCAGTCAGTGGCAAGAGGATTTGTAAGGCGGCTACTTTGCAGGGTGGCGAGTCAGGCCCTGGCCTCTCTGCTGCTGACTCCACCATCAAAGTGGCCCTCCAAGGCTTAGGCAGGGCTTCAAGTGCTTTCCTTTTTAGCTAGGAGAACAATTTATTAGGAACTTACAAAGGTGCCTTATTCTGCTTCAGACCATTAGCCCATCTAGCCCAGGATGGTCTACTCTGGCAGGCAGCTGCTCTGCAGGTTCTTAGGCAGACTCTTCCTTGTTCAACCACCTACGGTTCTTTCAAATGAAGATATCCGAGACTGAATTTCGGACCTTCTGCATGCAACGTGTTGCCTCTACTGCTGCACCAATACTCATTTTGCTGTATATCAGAACCTACCAGGGTATACTGTTAGCATCTGGGCTCTGAACAAGGTGTGGAGGGGTGGGAGCCTGTGGCCCTCCAGATATTGTTGCACTTGAACTCCAATCAGTCCCAGCCAGCATGGCCAATAGTTAGGAAAGCAACATCTGGAGGGTGACAGGTTCCTTTCCCTCGCTCCAGGGAAAACAGGATTTCCTCCTGCAAATGCAAAAACCAGGTTAATGAGAGAACTGAACACCTTATGTGTTTCAGGTTTGACCTGAAATGGCTTTGGACAAGCTCATTCTAAAGTGCCTTATGAAAACGCTCGAAATGCTGAACAGCACCAGTCAAGACTATTCATTGGTACCTTCCATTAACTTATACATTGTGCTAGGCACAGTGCAAGTAGGTTTAAAAACATAACCTACAGGTGAGCCTAATCATGCTTACTCCCAAGTGAGGGAGGGTTAGAACTGCAGCCTTAATCTAGGATGCCATTATGCTTTTACAGCGAGGAAAAATGAACCCCTCTGTATGAAAGTTCCAACACACAAATTGTATTAATGTGGAAGTGTCCCTGGGTTTTGATTCCATGTTGTGAAATACATTTAAAGTTATTATGTCACACCGTGCAAGAAAGGTAAATTGCTATGGAATCACTTTTGCTACTAGATCCAGAGCTTATATAAAAAAATAGTTTGAACAAGTCATGCCCATGGATTCAGTCTCTTTTTACCATACGGTTTTTGCATTTATTGCCTTAGAAATACAGCTGCTCTGCAGGTTCTTAGGCAGACTCTTTCCTTGTTCAACCACCTACAATTCTTTCAAATGAAGATACCCAAGACTGAATTTGGGACCTTCTGCATGCAGTACAGAAATACAGTCTTTTTCCCATTAGCACCACAATTTCCCATAGCCTTAGCATCCGTTAATCATTAGCTTTCAAAACTTACTAAAATCCTGCTCTATCCTAATGAAGGTTTACCCAAGGTTTTTGCTTACTTGGCTACTTTTAAGTTTTTATAAATGAGTTCCTCCAAAGTTATATGGAGTTCTTGTACGCTTGCTTGGACATGCATGGCTCCCCTCACTCCTACTTTACCTCTTCTGCTAATTGTCAAGAATTAACTGAACTAATTTCCCAAAGTGTGCATTGGTTCCCCTTGTGGCGACCCATTGTAAGTGACAGAAATCATGTTTGGGGACACAGCACCCCTCTGCGTGCAAGAGATGCCGTATGTATAGCGCTAACTGCTGGATAAATCCCCTCGAGGAAAAGCAACCCAAATACATTGGGAACAAGTGATTAAGTAATAAATGCAGCTTGTCTGCACAATACCTTGTATGTTTCTCATTATTGTACTTGGGGAAGGGCTATAGCTCAGTGGTGGAGAGTCTGCTTTGCTCCAATCTCCAGCGTCTCCCAAGGATGGCTGGAACAGACCGTTGTCTGAAATGCATAAAGGCACTGCTGAGTCAGTGTGGGCAATACAGAGCTGGATGCACCAATGGTCTGACTCAGAATAAGGCAGCTGTCCATGCTGGTGACCCTCCTTTCCTTGCTTGTGTGGTGAGCCAATTTTTCCTCTTCCAAGGTTCCAGCATGGGTCCTTGCAGGCAGTCCATCAGTTCCTCCTGACCCTCATTGATTTCAGTTGCTTCCTGGTCATGGCTCTCTTTGATTTGACAACAACCAAATTCTGGCTCTGCTATGTGGCTTTGTAGCTCTCCTCCTAAGGCAATTTTTGTCACTATTCTTGGGTCTCTCTGCCTGCCAGTCTTCTAGCTTCCTCATCTGCCTGCCTTTCTTTTTACTTGTTGCTCCTACCCAATCTTGCCCAGTCTTCTTCAGGTGAACTGTTCCCCAAGCTATGCTCAGCTATATCTCTGCTGTGCTACATTTCTATGGCTCTTGCTTTCTACATTCTGCCTAGGCCCTCCTATGGGATTTGCCCCAGTGCACCATCACAACTCTAGCCTCAGTCATGATGGGACTTCTACTTTCATTTGCCCACATGCTTGGCTACCCATAGCTCAGTACTAACAGGACATGCACAATACTGTTTTTGCATAAACAGGTTATATAATTTCCCTGCACGACCTCCATGCACTTTTCTACATTATGTTGTTCACAATATAAATACTAAGAGGCGTGGCTTCATGCTAGTGTGAGGAACGTTTTTTTAAAGCACAGTACTTGGAGGGGTTTCAGTGGGTTGTAGTTGTGCTTAGGATTAAAGTGCTTGACCAAATTCAGTAGCAGGAATAGCAAGTGACCACTACAGAGCAAAATCTCAAAAACGTGTGAGGATTTACCTCTCCTGAAGTCATCACAAAGCCAGCAGTTCTCATTGACTCATAAAAGAGGACCTTTGCAATTGTCTGAACACCATCGGTTCAGAGCAAATGAATAAAAATGACAAAAAGGTACATTGCTGGGAATTCGCAACTTAAGCATTCATGGACTAGAACCTGTAATCAGAGGGTACCCCAAGAATAGTCTTTCCCCTACATTTTGATAAAAATGGGTTGGACAGAAGTAGCCATTTTGCGAAGAGCCCTTTGCTGACAATGAAAGTTTGGAATGTTATATGCTAGGAAACGGCTGAACCTCACTGAACTGCTGATTCTCACTGAACCACACATTTGCAAGCATTTGTGGCAATATGCTGAACAATATTATGAACAAGGGAAGTTGGCAACATTGGGCAGAATGCAGAGGGAACGAGCAACACAAGCACAGAGCTATGTGCTAAAATCTTATTAATTTCATAAAGGTCTAGGTCAAGGGTGGCTAACCTGAAGCCTTCCACATGCTGCTCAGCTACAAGTCCCATTATCCCTGTCCACTGGCCAGGCTTGATGGGGACTTAAGTCCAATATCTGGAGGCAGACAAAGGACACAGGCTAGCCACCCATTCTCTAGGTATACCTACTGTGGACAATGTCCACTGCCTTCCAAAGCTCTGGTCTCAACATTGTATCTCTACAGATATAGAATACCTGAAATTATGTCCCAATACCAGTCAATGAAATTGAGTGAGGTGGGATGGAACTAATTAACACCAAAAAAGCAGAATATGAGAGAGCATCTGACAGAAAGTACTGGTAGAGAATTTCTAATCCACATATTGTACTAGCGAATCTCATCCAAACTTCAGTTCAAACAGAACGATACTAATTAGAAAGGTTTCACGTAGCAGACACCGCAAAAGCACTGCATGCTTTTGTATTCACTTTCGTTTAACACAGCAAACACAGTTAAAATGCCTGACCTTTTAAAACATAATGCGCATTTTATGACCGGTATGTATCTATATAGAAGTCCTGATAATGTTTGTAAGTTTGCAGGGAGACATCTTTTAACTAGAAAACTATCACAGCATATCTAATTATTCCACCTTTTAAAATAGGCATTGTTTCTAGCAGCCAAGAGATTTGTCCTTTGTACAAATAAAACATTATTCTAAAACAAGTATCTCATATAAATATAGAGAGCACAATACATTAGGCAACACGACAATAGATTTTGACAAATGAAAATGCAGGTGGACAATCCAAACAAGGCTGATCTATGATACCAAACAAAGCAAAGAGCCAGTCTGTGACTTCTGCTAACCCAAGCAGCTGAACTAAATGATATGAGAGCTTCAGGGTATGTCCTTCCAATGGGGCAGAGGATGTTGGTGTACAGTACAACATAGCCTAGGGCTTTATGCCTCGGATTGCACACTGCACATGCTTAAGTAGTCAGAGCCTGTGTTGACCTATCCCACCTGCATGGCAAATGGCAAGAACCATATAGCTGATGCAATATCCCACAAAATTTATTGAACGGTCTGGGTTCACAGGGATGTCCTATCCTGCAAAGTATTTTTCTTTTCCCACAGAAGACTCTTCCTGAACACCCGCTTTGGTGCTATAGATCCCAATCCAGAGAGCTGTTTGGTGGGCTTGGCGTGTACAGCAAGGGGGGCTGATTCCTTTCCATCTCATCACAACTGCCTGAAAAACTGATCCTAAGGCACCAGGGAACCTTCCAGTGCAGCATAAGGAACTGCTGCCAGAAGTGGAAAAAGCAAGGAGCCTCACTGGTCACCCCAAGCCCTTGTGCGTTCTAGAGGGGCTTTCTGGATTGGGGCCAAAGATTTTAACTGGAGGCAGGAGAGCTTCCTATGCAGAGGTGCCCTAAGCATTTATAGTTCCATTCCTGTGCTGAATGAACAGATATGCACAAAGTTACATATCCCAAAGCTTACAGAGGTCCATAACATATTTTGTGGCACCTGGTGTTGCCGGGGGGGGGGGGGCGGGACACACTTTTAAAGGGGATAGTCAAACAAAAATATAAGCAACTGAATGACAGGATTAATATGCCAGTAACCAGGGGTACACTGGGAAGTATGGAAAGGTTCCTTCTCTAATCAGGGACCCAGGAAACAGCTTTATACCAGGTCAGGCTATTTGGCTATTTAGCCTGCTCCCATCTATGTTGGCTGGCAGTGCTCTCCAGAATTGCCAGAGACTGGACCAGAGACTCTCCATATGGAAAAATCGTGCTCTTTCCCTGAGCTATGGTGTCTCCCCAATCCTCTCTTGGGCAGCTTGGTTACACCTCAAACATGGCAGCAATTTGAGTAGACTTGAAAGAGACTGAGGTTGGCGACTGGTCACACAAGGTGCTTTTGCATCTATTAACTGTGAGATGGTGGGACTTGACATGACCTAAAGTCATGACATCACTTTGCCCTGTGACTACCATAAATCAACTATTAGCAGGTTAAGTTTTAGTGACATGCTGCTATGGATACTATGACAAATGGATGATTTCAGCTTCTGGAAATTAACTTTTAGATGTGTTGTTAAGTGGCAGAAAACTTCCATAGCATAGCATTCTTTTTTTTTTACAGTGCACCCCCAATAGTCCTTCCCAGATGCAGGTGTACTTCGATTACGGAAAAATTACAGGTCCTGGAAAGTGCTAATTTGGGCTGTATGCAGATAACTTTTTTTTCAGAGATAAGAAAAACAGTATCATAGAGATAGTGGCACTCATGGCTACACACATTGATTTTTGTAAAAGGTGTTTTGATCATAGACCTTTGGCTTATAGGAACATAAAAAAGGGATGCTTCCTTCAAAATTCTGGAAATGTGCACCACCTAGTGGCAGCACTCAGAATAATTTCACACCTCGCCAATTGCATCAGTGGGACATATGAAAGGATAGTTTGGTCCTGGGAGCTTAATTTTTTATAGTTCTGAATGCCATCTGTATGGGGCAGGGCGTGATCAGGCCTACAGTGGGGATTTTTTTTACCCCTTTACTCTTGCAATGTGATATTGAGTAAAATCAAAACCCCACCGCACAGTTGTTGTTTGTGCCAATAGCACCTTCCCTTGTGCCCAAAAAAGCAATGGGGGCCGAGGGGGCAATTTTAGTCAGGATCACACCATGGGATGTTGGTGGTAGAAAAGGGCCATCCCCTCCCCTTGCTCTGACTGGGCATCTACGTGCCCACTACTTAAAGACTAGGAAAATTAAGCATGCAAAGTGAAGCTACACACTGCACCTAAAGCAAACCTTTTGTGCCATGCGATGCTCAGGGCACACCCAAAAGAAAGCTTTCTCTACACTTCATTTGAGGCTTTAGGGCAAAGGATGAGCAGCAGCACCTGGGGGGAAAGTCCACTGCGTTGGAGAACTTTTGCACACCAACATCCTCCCATTTCCCTGCTGCTGCATGGAGAATGCACCAGCAAATGTTGGAGGAATCTCCTACAAGTGAACATGCAAGGACAAAAGAGTGGCTGATACAGTTCAGGGCCAAATTACAAGGGACCTTACCAGCATAGTTCTGCCCTTGAGTATAGGTCCTCATATCCAGTGCTGGCCTCCCTATTCTGATTGGCAACCAAGCATGGGGCTAGCGAGCTTTAACCCTATGTGCTCTCATTCTGATCTGGATCGGGCTTCCCTGCACTTGTAATTTGAATTGCAAAGAAAGGTCCCATTTAAACAGATTTGGTGGGGGGGTGGGGTGGGGGGGGAGAGCCCCACTCCAGATTGGGAATGCAAAGGGTTAAAGCCACCTGTCCCCATGCTAGGGGTCTAATACTGGTCAGTCTGTCCCCTGGGAGAAAATTGCACCCAAGGACAGAACTAACCAATTGTCCCATAGAGTTCGGCCCCCAGCAAATTGAAACGACAAAAACAAAAACAAAAGGATGGGTTAGCACACCAACAATTATTGTGTGTGTTAACAGTACTAGCCATCAGTTATTTCCAACAGCACCTATCCCTCTGGTTGTTGCTGTTGTTACAGCTGTAACATATTTGGGCAGTATTTCCCTAGAGTTACATCTGGATCACTACAGTAGAACCAGGCTAGGAGTACATCTTTCTCTCGTGGATTAAAAATATTTCATCAAAACCATACTACAAAAATAAATTTTCTTTTTAAAATTCTATTTTTTTAAAAAAACAAAAACCCTTAAAACTAAAATATATACAAAATTTAATGTAACATTTAAAGTATTTGCGATAAGGCAGCTAGGTGAATTACTGGATAAAGCTGGCTGGCATGTTTGGCAGAGAAAGCAGAGCAAAGCGATCAATCTAAACGGTGATTCAGAAGGGCTCCTCCTGCTTCCAACGGTGTAGAAAAATAAAATATCCTAAATTACATGAAATGTAAAGGATCTGAGGTTGATATGCAGGGACAATTCGTGCACTCCAGTGCCTGAGGTTTATTGTGGGTAAGGCGTTCAGTGTTTGTATGTTAAGCAATGCTGTAGCGAGCGCTTGCCTCCTAACAACACAATCCTATGCATGCTTCCTCGGAAGTCAGTCCCACTGTGCTCAATGTAGCTTACTCCCAGGAAAAAGCACACAGGATTGCATCCTTGCACTATAACCCTATACCTGTCAGTTCAAAAGTAAGTCCCACTGAGTTCAATGAATCTTACTTCCAGGTAAGTGACAATAGGATTGTGAAGTCAGATTTGTTCTCCAAAGACAGGGAAAACATTTCAGCACGTGCTTTTCATTGTTCGCTGAAAATTATATGGAGGTAATACTAAAGGAACACTTGGTTTTTCATATACCCATTTAAGCATGTTAACTGGGCATGATAGATGTCGGAAATGTATCACTGCTGAAGATGTACAGCAGTATCATGAAAGGATGAATAAAGAAGTTACACTTTGTGATGACTGACATAATAACATCAGCAGACTAGAGAAGTGATCCTCACATTCTTTTTTTTAAAAGAAACCCCACCTTTTCCCTTTTCCATATGTGCACAATCTTGTTAATAATACCCTTGTGCATTAAGCTAGAGACACAAGTTATTATGAGTAGCAACAAAATGCTCTAATTATCATCTCATGTTTCCTATCAGGGAAGGACATTCCTGTGTGATTACAATAGCCAGATGTGTTTGTACGCATTTCTCTTAACTGCAGGCTGTATAGAGGTTCAGTATTTTCAATGTCATTCTTTTAAATATTGCTTTTAAGGAAGTAATTTTCTGAAATCATTTTTTTTAAGCAAAGCAAACAGACTATCACCGTTAACTCCAAAGGAGTACTGAATCAGACTTCAGCACCTAGACACCGAGGTTAAGTCAGGTTTTGGTAGTGAGACTGGATTTCTCTAATCCATGACGGCACCATTCAATGTAAGGAAGAAGAAAATGGCAGCAAAAACTGGTCAGCAGCTTCTCTTCACCTGGTGATCCTCAGGTCAACTAAACAAACATCAAGCCACAGAGGGAGTCATTGGAAACCTTGACTCTTGCATTTGCTTTGATGAAGGCAACTTGGTCATTTTCCGAGGAGAAGCAGGTCATCATCCCGAAGAAGCACTCAGACAACGCATAGAGCCTCTGGGGAATAACCTTCAGTCAGACAGCTATGGTTTTTTTACCCTCAACGGTGACCTTATCATCTACATTTTGTTCATCTGTAAGTTGGACCTCAAGCAGCCTTATGGTGTAGTCATCTCAGTGGAGTTTTGAAGGGATGACAAATCAGAGTCTGTATTCTCCTTGCATTTCTCCAGATCATGAAAATAAGGGTGAGATAAGGCATCGTAAGCTGATATTCTCTTTGTGGGGTTGAATGCCAAACATTTCTGTATGTAGGGAAAATGAGACAATAATTACAAATTAGAAGTGGAGTCTAAGACAACAGCAAGGCTCATCTTATGATACTGTCCCTTAAAAGCTTAGCAAAGAATGGCAGCAGTTCCTTTATTCCGATTAAAGGAAAATAATGGGAAAACTGAGGTTTTGTGCCCTTGCTTCCAACCCAGCCGCAATCTACCATGAGGGAGAGAAACACTATAATTATTAATATCCAAAATGAGCAGAAAAGATTTTAACACACTTCATTTATGGATATTTTAAAAAAAGATATAATCAGAGGTTCTGACATTTGCACCCATCATCACTACTCCTATTAATTTCATATACAGTGGTACCTCGGGTTAAAGACGTTTCAGGTTACAGACTCCGCTAACCCAGAAATCCAGTAGTGATGTATGGAAGTGAGAGCTGGACCATAAAGAAGGCTGATCGCCGAAGAATTGATGCTTTTGAACTGTGGGGCTGGAGGAGACTCTTGAGAGTCCCATGGACTGCAAGAAGATCAAACGTATCCATTCTTAAGGAAATCAGCCCTGAGTGCTCACTGGAAGGACAGATCGTGAAGCTGAGGCTCCAATACTTTGGCCACCTCATGAGAAGAGAAGACTCCCTGGAAAAGACCCTGATGTTGGGAAAGATGGAGGGCACAAGGAGAAGGGGATGACAGAGGACGAGATGGTTGGACAGTGTTCTCGAAGCCACAAACATGAGTCTGACCAAACTGCGGGAGGCAGTGGAAGATAGGAGTGCCTGGCGTGCTCTGGTCCAGGGGGTCACGAAGAGTCGGACACGGCTAAACAACTAAACAACAACAAACCCAGAAATAGTACCTCAGGTTAAGAACTTTGCTTCAGGATTAGAACAGAAATCGTGCTCTGGCGGTGTGGCGGCAGCTGGAGGCCCCATTAGCTAAAGTGGTACCTCAGGTTAAGAACAGTTTCAGGTTAAGAACGGACCTCCAGAACGAATTAAGTTCTTAACCTGAGGTATAAAGCATATTGCTTTTTGTTTGGGTCACTTGATACTGGCAGCAGCTAGTTTCTAAAGCTTCAGTGGAGCAGACACTTACAAGCAGCAAGTCTTTGCCTAGTTCATCAATATCCGTTACGAAAAGCTCAATGGGCTGTGGATCTCTAGCAGGAAAAGCATTCCTTGGGAGGGCAACATCACTTGGCCAGTCCTCTTCTTTAGGAAGCCCAATTGCACTGTGCAAGGAAGAAAGGAAGAAAGAATCAGGCATTTAGCTCCAAGAAAAGCACTACTACTTACTGCTTCATTCACACCCCTGCGCTTCTTTTTCACTATCTGATGACATATCTCACCCACTTGAAAAATGCACTTTGTGCCACATTCTGGCACTATCCCTCTAAAGCACACTTCCCCCAAACTGGTGCCATTGCTGATGCAGCTGATGCTAATCATGTGAGATCTCGCACACTCAGCAAGACCTCACACAATTTTAGCTGACACTGGCACCGCTTCTGCGCTGGAGCAGGTGTGGTGTCCGCAGGGCTGTCGCCTTGGGGGCTTCTGCTGCCTGAAGCAGCTGATTCAGTCTGCCTAGTGGCTGAGCCAGCTGTGCCCCCCCCAAATCCTCCACCCTCTACTCCCAAAGTTAAAAAAGCAAAAGCCAATTATAATTCAATGGGGATCACTCCAAGGCTAGTGGGTTAGGACTGCAGCCAGAAAAACCTCATGTATCAGGATATATCAGAGTTTGCTTATTATCACTGTTCTTATTTTTCAGTGGCATTGCAGCTTATGGCCACATAAGGGGAAACATACAGGTGTCTGTACCCAAAGAGATTAGAATCCAAAACAGACAATGTTGAAAAACAACAGAGAGAGAGAAGAATGGGAGATCCCTGCCTGGGAATGTAGGCAAATGCAGTTACAAATACTGTACCTAAAAGTTTGATTGCAGTTGGGAATTAAATGGACAAGGCAGAAGGTTTAAAAAACAGGGCTGCAGGCAGAAAGCAAGGGAAGCAGGGGTCCCTGATGGACGCCTCATTGAGATATTCAGCTGTCATTTCATACCAGATTATAAGCAAAACTGGCATTTGCAATTGAGTTTAGTATTCCTTTGAGGCACAAAGCCACGTGGAAGGCCGGGAAACAAGAAGGAAATGTTTGTGTTGCGCCACAAGGCGGCAGCACTGCTCTAGTTTCCCAGGAACCGTTCTTTTAGTGAGCATGTCTAGTGAAGCTGTTACTGTATCTCAAGGTGGAGGATTCTGCAGGTGTCAGGAGTGCTGATTTTGGCTACCCAATAACCACAAGGCACAGGATAACCTTGCAGATCCTGCCTAGTGCTGAAGGTTGATTTTGTTGTGACCGTTGTGCAAACTCATAAGTCTTGCATGCATGGTTTACTAGCAAATTAAACGTACAGTCAGAAATAAAAAAATAGCTTTCAACTTCCTCTGTTGCAACTGTCTTTATCATAGCAGCTTTATTTATGTCAGGGTTTTTTTTTTAAAAAAAATCAAACCTACACTAATGCAGAATTTCCCCAGTAATATTTAAAATTCCTCCACAATGTAATATAAAAACACCCCGGGATGGCACATAAAATCAACTGAATGTCCTTATAACAGGATTAGCCGAGAGGCAAAAGAAGCACAGGGAAAAACCAGAGGATACAAAACACACTAGATGCTGGTATCTTATTAAAGCCCAGCTCGGAGGAGAGAGGGCGGCCCAGGTGAACTGCTGGGAGGTTTTGAACGGGATATAAGTGAAAATAACTAAAAATGAAATCAATACAAAATGAAACAAAACTATAACCACAATTAATGGGAGAGGAAAGTTGTATTCAATGCATTTTCCCCACCAGAAATGTCACAAATAGTTTGCATTGCTCCTACTCAGAGTAGATCCTTTAAAATCCATAGGCACAGCTAACAGGATCATTAATTCCAGTAGGTATTTCATTATTTTTATTTTATTATTTTATTTATTGAATTTATTTACCACCCTATACCTGCAGGTGTCAGGGCGGTTTACAGAAAAAAATATTCTCTGAATAAAACTTAATTGAATACAACCCCAATACTTTATCAGTTTATTATTTTATTTTTCAGTAGAGGTTGAGCAGGTTTACCATATAAAGGCTTAAGTATTTCCATATACATTAACTGGATGCCGAGTGATGCCATTATTTATTATTTGTTTTCTTCTTCCCTCTCCATTCTTCTCTCCTTTTGTATTGTATTTCACATTCCTATTAAGATTTGAGTTTTTGGACGGGGACTGTCCTATCTTTTTTTCATTCATTCATACATACATACACACACACACCCCACACACACAGAGTAAGTGCCTAATAATAAGAATACTTATTATTATTAGCATTTATTCATCATAACATAATGTACCGTATTTTTTTAGGTGACTGACAGTGAGTTACTTCAGCTTCCCACAACTGCTATTTTTCAATATCACACTCCCAGGACTGACATACATGATGGCAGCTACATGCATGTATCCCCAAAGTGTGGGGCAATGCAAGATATGCAGTCAACATATAGATAGCATGCTGTTTCTTACAGATACACAAAACACATGACCTAACTGCAATTCATGTAAATATATATGAATCAACACCTTGAGAACTAGTTGTGTGGCTATTCCCTCCCCCCCACAGGTGGAATAAATGAAGACAACCGACACAGAGTTTTAGGTTAATGGGCGAAAATGGCCACAACTTTATTGATTACAGGAAAGAAGGGTATTGGCTTTAGGCATTGGCCCTAACCGACTATCCGGTCTGACCGGGAAGGGTTAAACACCAACAGGGGGAGCCACCCGAGATGCATATCCCTAGGCGCTCCCAGAGGGGTTACCGCTCGGGGGCGCGCTTTAGGCCCTAGCCTCCGTAGGTTTCGGACGAGGTGACGCCCCTCAGAGTCCTTTAACGAACTACCCTTCAAGCATTGGGGGAGGTGATGGCGTTCCTCCCCCCCAACTGCGTCGTCTCCAGGGAAGAAAGGGGGCGAGCCAGGGGCTGCCCTGACCTTAAGTGGCCCTACGAAGGCCCGCCCCTGCCCCCAGCCAATTGGCTGGCGCCACAGGGTATGCTAATTGGGTGAATCCCTGTCTCCCGCGAGGCTGACGCCAGCCTCGCGAGAGCGAGTGTGGGCGGGGTCGTGATCCCACAACCCCCCCTCCTCCTGAAGATCGGAAGGGGCATTACAAATAAATAAAAAATACAGTAGTAAATAGTGATGACCACTGATGTGGGCAGGGCACCTCTCCAGTGCTTATTTCTCCACAGAAAAATTCCAGGTTTCATAAGTTCATTAGTCACAATGAATGGCTGTCAAATGCAAATACAGTATAAAGTGAGGTTGGCCATTTCTAATTATTTTGCTATGCTTACTAAATGCAAGTAACGTCAACATACTAAATCAGAATACACTCTAGGGGATCTGATAATTTTTTCTGATGCAAACTGAACATTTTCCCATGCAAATTTCCCTATACAAATTATCCTAATGTGCATTCTAATTTCCCACTCAAATTTTCCCAGAAAACCAACATCACTGATGATGTCAACACCTATTGCAATGGAAATTGCTTCCACTCGAATGTGCTCAGGACCGCAGTCCTGGTATTTTTACAACACTTTTCCTAGGTGCTCAATGCATTTGGTTGTTCAGCTGCCCTTCTGCCCATGTATGAGAAAAATAAACAAACGGTATGGGAAAGTAGCAGATGGATGGAGGGATGGTCCTTCATCACAGCTGGAAGTTGGGTCAGATAGCCTTTTGGTCCAGCCCAGCCCTTGGATTCTATAATCCCAAATAAACTTTACAATTACCCTGGGAATTACAGCGACCACTCCTACTTGCTACCTCTTGAACTACTTGGTGCACTTCCCTTGGTTCTATAAGAAACATCACAAAAAGAGCAATGAAATGGCAGAAATGGCTCTCGCTTAAAGCGTTGCAGGAAACTGTAGGACAAGGAGTTGAAACAGCACAGAAAGCATTACACAACAGTTTGTCTTGAGGAGGTGGATATATACAACCAAAGTGGAAGCTCTGTTTCCTCTCACATATCCCATTGCAAAGAGAAAGGAGCTGCTTCTTACCTTATGCTTTGCTTTACCTCTTTTTATGCATTGCACCTGTGTAAGCATAGTATGTCCATGGATAACATACTCCAGGGATGGGCAGGCTTTAGACTTGCAGAATCTCCTTTTTTTTTCTAGAATCCCAACCAGACTCGAGTGCTAAAAGCACTTAGAATTAAATTATTCAGAGTCCAGAAATTTGTTTTGAGCACCAGAACTGAACCAAGGGCACAGTCCTTCTGTACAGAATTCTATTCCTGCCCCCTCTCTTTAGAAAGCGGGGAGGACTAATTTTGTTGTCGCCATTACTATTTACTTATTTAAAAGGTTTCTGCTCTGCCCTTGATTAAAATGATCCCAGAGTGAGGTACAATATAAAAGGAATGCATAATCAAACCTGGGTTATATAAATCAATATAACATTAAAACATCAACATCAATATTTGCTAAACAGCTCCGATTCAGGAACCCTTGTCAACATACTTCAAAGCACCCAGAGATCTCCCACTTAGAGCCTGATCTATCTTCTGCCCATTCCTGGTCCTACTCCAGTCCGCAGAAAACAAATCGTGATGTATGTGCCCACTTGGAAATGCAAGCAGCATCTTTGTGCTAGCAATTAGATTTTTGGGGCTGCCTGTTGTGGAAACAGAAAAGTGCTACTAAGCTTATTCTGAAGCAAGAGAAATGCTAGAAATAGTAAAGTACAGCTGGAACAGAGACTTGGCCATTTCCCTGCCGCTGCAAGAAGACTTGCAATAATGAATGTCTTGTGGCTGCTCAAGTTGGCATAGCATTTTCTCTTTCAGATTCATGGGGAAATTCTTTTCCACACAGGTAATTGCACCCACTAGAAACAAATAGAAAAAGCTGTTTTCTGGCTGCTCAGCCATGTCCTGGCTCATTTCCCCCACCAAAAATGTCATAAATAATTTGTATTCTTTATTTTTTTAAAAAAGGATTGCAGCCATGCTTCTTATGCCATGAAAAAACGCACAGTGCACATATCAAAGCATTCTTTATCTAGTAAAGCCATATATAAATGAACTGAAGGGATCATTCCCAGCGCCAAAAAGACCAAACCACTGAAGGCTGACTTTTTCTAGACTGCGCAGGAAAAGCTATTCAGGGGCATGACAAATTAGCCATGCTGATGAGTCATATACAGTGGGGCAGAGCACACAGGAAATGGAAGCCAACTTGGTAAAGACAAAAACCAGCTATTGAAATCGTGTTGTCCAAAATAAAAATCTCCAGAAACAGATACGATACAGTTTTAAAATTGGACAGTGATAAGTTTGGCAAAAGCACTGTTTGACTCTTTTCTAAAAAGCTCTTTGAAAAAGTGGCCTTTCAGAACTGAATAAATTGGTCCGGAGAAAATAAGATTTCCTTTCCTTGCCATGATCTTCCAAAGGTGTAGGGAACCTTTGGCTCGCAAGATGTTTCTGAATTACAACTCCCATCACCCCTGGCTATTGGCCATGCCTGCCTAGGGCTGACGGGAGTTGTAGTTCAGCTGCCCAACCATATGCCCATTTGAAGCCAAAAAGCCAACAACAAAAGGCCATAAGTGTCCCAGCACTCTTCCATTTGTATACTCCAGCAACAAGCATCCAGAAGCATGCTGCCTATGGTACTGGAGGTAAAATCTAGCCATCATGACCAGTAGCCATTGGTAGCCTTAAAAGGTAGAGGTACCCCTGACCATAAGGTCCAGTCACGGATGACTCTGGGGTTGTGCACTTATCTTGTTCTATAGGCCGAGGGATCCGGTGTTTGTCTGCAGACAGCTTCTGGGTCACATGGCCAGTATGACTAAGCCGCTTCTGGTGAACCAGAGCAGCACACGGAAATGCCGTTTACCTTCCTGCCAGAGTGGTACCTATTTATCTACTTGCACTTGATGTGCTTTCGAACTGCTAGGTGGGCAGGAGCTGGGACTGAGGAACGGGAGCTCACCCTGTTGCGAGGATTTGAACTGCCAACCTTCTGATCCACAAGTCCTAGGCTCTATGGTTTAGACCACAGCACCACCTGCATCCATTAGTAGCCTTATCCCCCTGCAAATCTGAAGCCATTCAAGCCAGTTACTGTCACTATATCTTGCAGCAGCTGCTTTCCATAGTTTAGCCATGTACTAGATGAAAAGAATGTCCTTTTATCTGTCTTGAATGTTCTAACTTTCAGTTTTGTTGAATTGCCCCGGGTTCTACTATTATGAGTTCTCTATCCAATTCCTCAATACCATGCATTGTTTTATGCTAAATAAATAATCAATAAATTCAGATATCTCCTATTATATCCCCCTTTACTTACCTTTCTCTAAACTAAAGCGCCCCAACATACTGTAGCCTTCTCAATATACTGGAATATTGCTGACAGAATATACAGAATAGCGCTTAAATAAAAATGTTACTAAACTGTCAACAGTAAGAAATAAAAAATGTAAAACTGAGGTTGGGAAGAATATGAGCACAGTAAAGAGCAGGAGCTTTTTCTCCCTTTCACCCTCTTTCTTCAATGCATTCAGTGGGCATCTACCCATCTGATGCATGCTGTAGAAGTCTGCTGCATGTGTGGATCTGGAGCATATATGTTTTAACTTTTAAAATATCCTGAGTTTATGTTATGTATGGGCCACTCTTTTTTATTTTTAAAGATTTCCGGTGATATATCGCCACCCTGGGCTCTTTTGGGAGGAAAGGTGGGATATAAATTTAATAACAAACAAACAATCCCCAACAACCCAGGCTTCCTTGCTTGATGGTTAAAAACAACCATTGGTCATGTTGCCTGGGCTGGTGCACATTCTAGTAAGAAAGACTACATAAAAATGAGCATAAGAAACAGAAAGGAGAGAACGAAGAAGTCAGTGCTTAGAGGCTTGCACACTAATGCCTAGCAGAAGCTTAAGCTCCCTGTTAATACAGTGTTTGTTTTTATTCTCCATCCTGAGTTTGCTGAGCATCACTTCTCTACCATTCATGTCTGCAGTTCATGCATGCAGCCGCTCTTCAAGACTGATGACCTATGCTATCCATAGCTTGGTCATTCTTCCACAGCTGAAGAAAGGGTTTCCTAAAAAGTGTGTTAAAAAGGCATCGGGAAGTCTTTCTTTTCATTTCTGCAGGTTGTAGTGCCAAACAACGGAGAACTCTAAGTAGCAGACTAGAGCAGAAGCTACTTGCCATTCAATCCCAATTTTTAAAACATTATACTTACTTAACTAGGGGAAACAAATAGAATTAGGATTTTAAAATAAGTATCATAAAATAAAGTCCCATTTTGACTACAATGGTATCAAGCAGCGGACCACTGCAGTGCCAAAGGGGATTAATTTAATTTAATTATTAAAATTGCATCTTGCCCTTTCTCCCAAAGGAGCCCAGAATTTCTATTATTCAATAGGAGCAATCCTCCGTAAACTGTCCCAAGACTGGGTACTCCAGTGCCAGTTGCTGCAGTGGTACAAACTATTATCTGCACATAAAGCAGTGATGGGGAACCTGTAGCCTTCCAGATGTACTCGGACTCTTCACTTTCCCAATCCCTGACTGCTGGTGAGGCTGGCTAGGACTGATAGGAACTGGAGTCCAGCAACTTCTGGATGGCCGGAAGTTTCTCATCCCTTATATAATGTATGCACAGGAGACGGCCTGGCTACAAGGGATGAAGGACCAGCCAGTATGCAGCTACCCATCTACCCATCTTTGCAGGCCAACTGGCTCACATCAATTTAAGTGCGGAGATGGGGGAATTGCCTTCAGGCTTACAATCTAAAAAGGCAAGGAACACAAGGTAAGGAGAATGGATGGGAAAGGAAGAGAAAGGAGACCGCATCACAGCTATGCCATAGTATGAAACAAAAGCAAAGAGATTTGATGGATGATCCAGTGCTGCCTCTGCATAGCAGGTTAGGGTACACCCAGAAAAGAAATACACTGTACAAAAATTCCTGAAATTGTAAGGCACTAGGGGGAAGCCTTGCCACTTTATGAAATTAAAAAGCAAGAAGACTCAATACAATTGTAGGATGAACATTTGATTCCAGAATTGTGGCACTTCTCATGGAACACAGGCATGGAAGAGACTGCTAACATGTTTGTTCTTAAAAAAAATGAAATAATAGAATTTCACTAAGTGGGGAGGGGGATTTGCATTGCTGTCACCAACATCATTAAAGACAATAGGCAACAGACGCTGGTGACATTCCTGTAGTGACATTCTATAGAGCAGTCAATCTGAAGAAAGGGATTTGCCCCTCCTATAAAAAAGGCATATCTAGTGCTTGGAAAGTAAGATAGAAGTTTTATTTAGAAGGGCAGTATCTGGACTCAGCAACAGATGAATGATTCCTGTGCACTTATTGCACTAAAAATTAATTATGTGAAAAAAATGCAGGAAGCTATTACTTACTCAAAGATTTTTCCTAGCTGATCAACATCCGAGTTTCCACGAAAAAGTGCCCTGAAAAGAAAAACAGAAACACCTTCTGTAATTGAAGTAATTTTTTTAAACATCCTTCATCTAGCTTTCCTATGTATTTCCCAGTCTTGGCTGCTTTAGCTTCTTCAGTGTCTGACCAACCAAAAGAATACATTTTGAAATCCAGCCAACATATGCTAGCTGCGGGGTTTGTTGGACCCTTCTGACAGTTCAGTTGCTTCCCACCACTTGGAGACTGTAAAAATCAATGCTCACTGAGAGAGAAAAAGCTGGTTGTTAGAATCCACTCTTCCCAAACCATTTCCAACATAATATTTTTCTCCCAAGTGAGAGCTGAAAAGTCTTTTTAAAAAGAAGCTCTATACGTGTCTCATAAGACTAAAACAAATGCTTTGGGTTTAATAGTGCCACTGACACCAACTCCATAAGTTGTGCATTTGAAATGAGTAGAGCTACATTCCATGTACAAGCCAATGTCAGGGCTATTCCTTATCCAAACAATAGAAACAAAATTAATTGTGAATATGAGGAACCTATTTATGTCTTCTGCAACAAGGAAGCCACATGCATTAAAGGTAGAAAGCCTATTTTTGCAAGCCTTATACTTAGTTCCTTAAGAATGACTCATCCTGAGCCAGGCATGAGTATCAAAGCATTTTCAACAGATTAACTCATTGGAAACCACCTCACAGCATGACAAAATCCACCAAGTATGTACAATAGGAAAGGGAAACTAGTGTTTAGGAGAAAAACAAGACCTCCCATTTCTAATCCAAATACACTACGGAGAGCCACGTGGGACCCTCTAGAACTGCCAATACAGCAGCCTCAAATTCTGGGCTGGAAGCCAGAGATGAAAACCAAGAGAAATAACTTCCAAACACAAATATCTGGATTCTGTCATTGTTAGTACAGTATAGCCAGCTAAGATGGTAGCTGCCTCTCGTGATGTTCTTACTTTCTCCAGA
This sequence comes from Podarcis cretensis, assembly GCF_951804945.1. Taxonomy (NCBI): domain Eukaryota; kingdom Metazoa; phylum Chordata; class Lepidosauria; order Squamata; family Lacertidae; genus Podarcis; species Podarcis cretensis. The sequence continues at coordinate 27,863,234 of NC_137181.1, forward strand.
ATCCAGCATCAAATATTTTTGAAAGAGCGTTGCAAATTCACTCATATCACCCAATTAAAATGTCTGCTTGTGGTCGTCAACTTTCCAATATTTTTGTCACCTTCAAGGAAATGACAGGAACTCCATAACAGCATTCTTTTTTTTTTAAACCCACCACAGTCCAATGACTATGTAAGCAACTCACTACAGAATTGTAAAATGGAAGAATTTATAAAATTTTTATTGAGGAACAACTGCTTATATTTGCCAAGATGTGTGTGGTTCTATTCTGTGGTCTGTAAAAAAAAAATTCCAGGTTACGAAGAGGGTGAATTAGACAGGCAGCAGTGGGGTTGGCTTTTCTCTATTTTTATTTCCCCCTCCCTCCGTGAACAGCCGTCTGATCCGGATATTCTCACCCCAGGACCAGAGGTCTCAATACTGCTTGCCTTGGTTCCTGCCCCACCGTCAGACACCCTGCCAATCACCCCCCAGGGCCACAGGATCAGAGGAGGTGACACTCCAGGCAGGAACTTCAATGCCACCAGCAAAGTGCTCAACTAGCTACTTGAGAGATGGGAGAAGCATGTGTAAGTCAAGTCCTGACAAAGAACCAGGAAGGGGTGGAACCTCCAGCTCCTCTGATAAGCTCTCAGTCTGAACAGGTTTATTACTGAAGCAACAGCTCCAAGCTCAAGCTTCCTGAACTGTGGAAACCAACAGCAACACAATGAGGAATGATGGTAATATGACATCTGAAACAAAACAAAACAAAACAAAACAAAACAAAACAAAACAAAACAAAACAAAACAAAACAAAACAAAACAAAACAAAACAAAACAAAACAAAACAAAACAACAGAACACAGTTTTCTTAACTAGCTCTGAGGAAGACATCTTTGGAATCAGCTGCTACCTGACCTTAAACTGGTAATGCCTAGAATTGAACCTGGAACATTCCGCATGTAAAGCATGGGCTCTACCATTGAGCTATGGCCCCTCTCTACTGGATTAATCTAGCCTCCATAAAAACAGTGCTAAAACTGAATATTTAAAACTGAAACCTCCCATTGTGGGGAGGAACCACCAAGCAGAAACAGATGTACCAGACAAGGGGAAATCATATTTTCCCAGCAAACTGCAGCTTATATCCTGGGAACATGTGATTTCCCTAGAACTGACACGCTTACTGAATGCGGGTGTCTGGATCTTCCACAAAATTAAATAATGACAGCACATTTGACATTTCAAATACCCTAGTTTGCTTTCCAGTAGAAGGTCTTTGTGTTTTGACCCCAGGGAGTCCAAATGGCAGGCAAGGAACTAGCAGATGTCACAGCCCCAAAGTGAGATAATCTCACAAAATCCCTCTCTAATGTTGCTTGGGCTCTCCTCAGTTCTGTTTTTGTGCTGTACACAAAAATGCAAAAAAATGCAAAAATTGGAAAGCACCCTGCAGAATTCCTGTAAACAATAATTGGCTGAAATGTGAGGGATTGCTTTGAAAATAAAATCCTCAATATTTTCAGCATCTTGAGATACAAACCATGGGGAAAATTTTTCACAAGCCACAGCTGACAGCACTGCATAATTTGGACCCATTTTGAGTTACTTCTAGTCAAATGCAAGCTCCTGTAATGAGCTCTGCTTGGCTCCAGGCTGTCTCTCTGTGAGCATGAAACTTCTCAGTGTGGTCAGATACTTCTTCCTCTTCTTTCCTTTCAGTTACTATGTCTGTGCAAGTGGATGTGAGACACAGTGCAGGAGGAAGTTCATCTGAATGTCGCTATTAAGCATGATTACAAGCAAACGTTATTTCCTTACCAAAAATAAAAAAGAATGACTCGGCCACAGCTAGATGGGGGGAAACTTCTATTGAACGTGTGCTTACTTCTAGAAATAGGCCTACCATTTTGTAGGTGTCAAATTGAGTTTAATCTGAAATGGCACAAAAAATTACCACAACATCCAGCACATTGAAATGGCAGGAATCTGATAGTGTTAAGTTTGCATCTGAGCCCAATGTGACCAAGTCCAATTGCAGTAGGGCACAAAGCTGGAAAGTATCATAGAATTACGGTTAGAAGAGACCCTAAGTCTACAACCCCTTGCAATGCAGGAATCATAACTGAAGAATCCCTGGCAGGTGGTCACTCAACCTCTGTTTAAAAACTACTAATGAAGTTCACCAGTCCACCACCTCCCAAGCTGGTTTCTTGATTCTAATGTCTTTAAAGATTTTTGGTTTTGGTGGTGGTTATGTTTTCAGTGATGTGCTTCCAAAAGTCAAATGAACAAGGCCTGCTAACCAAATCCCAGTAGGTAAATTTCCTTGGCAGACATGGCTATTGGCACAACCCTGGCTGTAAGGCATAAAAGTATAGGTAAACAGCCAAAACAACCTTCTCAATGCCAACCTTCTTATAGATTGTGGAACATTATGTTATCACCCAGAAATGAAGTATTATATATCTGTTACAGATAAATGTCCAAACAGCAGAAACTGTCTATGATCCCATTTGCATCTGGAGAATATCTGAAATTATGGACTCCACATAGCCTAGTGTAGGTCTGCATTTTGGACATTCAACAGATGCATGAACAATTGTCACCCTTCCTTTGTGATTGGCTACAGCCTTCACATGTTACTGCAAACGCTTAAAAACATTCACTGTTAAGATATACACTTTATATTTGCCTTTCCCCCTACATATACATGTATAAGCGGAAGTAGAGTTTATAGCCAGATGACTGTTGCTGGAACAGGAAAGAGTTGTCTGAGATACTATTATCCAGAATAAAGTGAATGTTGATACATACCCATGAGGCATACATACACAATCTCTTTCAGAAGCATGATTTATAAATAATAACAGCATAGTGCATAGTCCAGAAAGCTACCTCAGCCATATGTAAAAAAGCTTGGAAGTATCCAGTGGCTTCAAGCTCAAGAAATACAAGACTTGCTGGGGTGCAAAGCAGAGTTATTACTGAGTTATTTCCATAGAAAAACAGATACTGGAGCCATTTGACAATGGGAGGTGGTTGGAAGATACATTCCAAATCAGGGATGAACCATGCTGCCTGGAGTTGATGAGAGGTGGAGTTCCATAGCCTCTGGAGGGCACCATGTTAGGACTTGTCCATGCTTCTGCTTGTCCTGTGCCTAGAACCACTTGTCCCGTGCTTTCTAAGCATGGTTCCAAGTGGTTTTTCCCTTCCCCCACTGCCTTCCCCCCAAAAACCAGCTCTTTAGTGCTAAATCAGAACCAACAGCAATCTGGTGAAAACTCAATTGCTGTTTGTTTCGATTCAGCACTAAACCACACGTTTTCTCCGGGGAAAGTGGTGGGGCAATTCTGGGTGTGGATGAGCCCCTAGTTACATCTGGACAAATTTTACTACATAAAAAGATGAAGATCTGCAAAGGCTCTGGTTTCAAGATTAAACCTCTTCATGAGACCCACATACTCAAAGGACTGTCTTGCCACACATGCTCCATATGAGGATATATGGGGGTAGTAGCCCTGAGCACTGTCTGATCATTACAACTGTAGCTGGGGGAATGGCTTTTTCTATGTGGAGTGTCAGACCCTGGAATGCACTGAGGTAAGAAAGCCCATTTTTTGCAAGATTTTGGAAAGGGTGCAATACATTTTTATGTCAACAGACAAGCGACTGACTGTGATTCTTAGTGGCTATTTTGGCTCAGCTGTGTTCTATTTAATTTTAGTTTTGCTCTTTGATTTATACTGTTCTCATGCATATAGTTTGTATTCTTTCTTGAGCACTCTGAGCTGTTGAAAAAAAGTGGCTTATAAAAAAAAATAGAGAGAGACAGACAGACAGACAGACAGACAGACAGACAGAAAGGTTGATTCACATGGTCAGATGTGAATCAAATCCGTCTCACTGGGTCACTCCAGTGTTTTGTTTGGCTTATTCTTAGTTCAATTTATACTGTGGTGTGCTAGAAATGTACAAACCTCACTGCATGCTGACTGGTAAGTGGAGAAGCTAATGCAGAAATCAAACGACAGCTTTACCGGGCATCCATTTTACAGTATAAGGAAACATTGGGGTTCTTAGCTCTCATTCTGCCATTTGCAAAGGGTCATATGATTTGTTCTAGAGAGATCAGTGTGGGAAGCTGGGAGGTGACAAAGAATACAGACACTGTATTTTTATGTCAACCCTTTCAGTAGGTAATGAACCTTGAAACAAGATAAGGAATCCATGAAGATTATAGTCAAGTCTGCTTAGATTCCGCTTCCCTTCTAAGGGAGAAAAACTTTTTTTTAAAAAAATCAAAGAGTGAGATTACACACCTTGGCCATTATCCAAATGAGCTATTTACATGCACGATAAGGAATCTTGTAAGGCTGAAACTTGCTTTGTAGTTTTACTGGTGCAGCTCCTAGAAGCCGATGCAAAAAGCTGTGATTCGGTTTTCAAATCTTGTTTGCCTTTTCACCAGGTAATATGGAAAAGAAGGCTCTAGCTGCACCTGTGGTTCCCTTACAAGTATGCAATGACTCTTCTGCATTACGACCTCATTGGGAAGGGATGGGGAACATGCGGTTCCCTGGATGTTGTTGAACCCTAGCTCCCATCATCCGTGACCACGGGCCCTACTGGCTGGACTCCAACAACATGTGGAAGACCGCAGGTCCCCCATTCCAGTCACAGAGTGCTTAACTGTGCTACTCGGTCGTAGCAAAGCAACCAAGAGTCTTGATGAGCAGTTTGTGCCAAACTGTGTTAATCCCTACATTAGTTAGGACTGTTTGTTCTTTTGGCCTTACAGAGATGAGCAAAATTTTAAAGGTTTGGAACTTTTCACAAAGAACAACTTCACTTTACTATGTAGCGCTTCTTTTACCAGCTGACACTCCACAAACTCTGGCTGGGCAGAGAAGTCCAGAATTCTAAGAATTAGCTGGAAACAACAACAACAACAACAACAACAACATTAGAGGTTCCTTTTGGATGGTTGGAGGAAAAAGAAGCATAATTAAAACAGAAACAATTCAGAAATGAAACATAATGTAAAATTCTACAGATGATAAAAGCATGACCTCCATTCTAATTCAACGTGTTAGCCAATGTGGCTACTCACCAGATGTTGTGGACTATAACTCGTGTTAGCCCAAGAAACTACTATCTTATACAGTGGTGCTTCGCAAGACGAAAAGAATCCGTTCCGCGAGTCTCTTTGTCTTGCGGTTTTTTTCGTCTTGCGAAGCAACCCTATTAGCAGCTTAGCGGATTAGCGCTATTAGCGGCTTAGCGGCTATTAGCGCCTTAGAAAAAGGGAGAAAAAAGTGAAAAAAATCGCAAGACTCGCAAGACGTTTTCGTCTTGCGAAGCAAGCCCATAGGGAAATTCGTCTTGCGAAGCGCCTCAAAAACGGAAAACCCTTTCGTCTAGCGGGTTTTTCGTCTTGTGAGGCATTCGTCTTGCGGGGCACCACTGTATTTGGGTTCTCCTATTTCACTTGCAATCTGATCATGGGTAAGGACCACTTAACATCAGCATTAAGTGAATATGATGACAGCTGTTTTCCTCTTTCACTTGGAAAATGTGCTGTACATCACCCAATGATTCTCAGATAACCATGTGAACTGCTTCTTTTGAAAACAAGGCCAGTCCAAGACATTTTGCTACAGAATGCAAAGGGCATGAAGGTGCCTCCCGTTCCATGTGCAAAGGCCAATGTTATTTCAAAACTGACAATGGGACAGCATTCAGGTTATCCGAATGGTCATTTGTGGAAAGGGATCTGGAATGACCATTTCATAAATTTAAGTCTTCAACCACTGATCAGTTCACTGATCAAAACATACTTGTAACAGCAAAAGAGGGGGTGCCAATTTACTATGGAGTGGTAGTTGAATAGGAGGCTGTCAGAGTGGTGTATAGTCCCACCAGTTGTGTATTAAGACCATTCCTTTCTAACATACTAGAATGTTTTTTATTTAAAAACACCTAGTTCTACCTTCCAAGTTTGAGATATATTTGCTTTGGGCCTCACCAACTGAAAATATTTCTAATCAGACTGCTATGATGGGAAACCTTTGAACAGCAAATGTTTAATGCCAGTAGGTCAGTTTCTCATGGAATAAACTTTGCTTAACCAAACATACTCCTACTTGTATCAGCTGAAAGCCTTTGCACACATGAATGAAAGCATGAAGGAAGTTAACTCTTACCTACTTGAGGCCTTTCTAACACCAGAGCAAAAAGCAAATAGAAAAAAAAGAAACAAAAGCAGTCAACCTATTGGTTACCTCAAATGTTACAAGTACCTTGTAGAAGAACAATTAACACCATCTTCTGTTTCTATCACTAAAATACCGGTGTTTGAAAAATAGAATTAAAAACTGTGCTAAATGCTCTATAAGCAGCAATGAATCATGGATTAAGCCACGCATGCTGGGGCAATACAACACAGAATCTTTGGAGAAAGGTTTCAAACTCCCCAGGACATTCCCAGCCCTACTCAGAGATGCCTGGGATTGAACCTGGGACCTTCTGCATGACAAGCAGATGCTCTACCACTGAGCTATGGTCCTTCGCCTTTAAAGGCAGATGATGTTCATGTAACTCTTAAAAAAACCCAAAATGGTCTCTTGGGTTTGTCTACTGTACTTTTTATTAAGGGGGTTGAGAATGCCCTTTTGCTGCCTGAAACACACATAATCCAACTGGTCTGGCAACAGAATCTTAATTGTATGCTGGTAATGGGGTGGCATCCTCCATCAACAGCATTGATCTTTCTTTATTCTCTACCACTTCCTTTAAAAAATACATGAATTTTGCCACGAAACAAAATAATGTAACCTAATTTAAACAGGCATAGCTTGAGTAACAGTGTGAATGCCGGATTTGGTTTTCCACTGATGTACATTTTTAATTTGCCCAGCTTGTTGATCAAGGTATACTTGGTACCACCTCTGTGGCTTATATCAAGCAATAATTAATGGCTCACAGTGTGGCCTGCACTTATAGTTAAAAACCAGATAAAGCAAACGTTTGAAATTATATGTAATGGAACATGGGCGATTAGCAAAGGGCTTCAGAAGAAGAAACAAAATAAAAAAATTCCTTCCAGTAGCACCTTAAAGACCAACTAAGTTAGTTCTAGGTATGAGCTTTCGTGTGCATGCACACTTCCTCAGATGGTATCTGAAGAAGTGTGCATGCACACGAAAGCTCATACCTAGAACTAACTTAGTTGGTCTTTAAGGTGCTACTGGAAGGAATTTTTTTATTTTGTTTTGACTATGGCAGACCAACACGGCTACCTATCTATAACTTCAGAAGAAGGTTAGACTTTCAAAACAATAAAAGCATTGGAAACCGTTACAACACTAAATACTATGCTATTATGCAGCACAAGGTGAAATTTCAACTTTTATACCAGCTGTCTGGGTTTTGGGATAAAAGCCATGAAAGCAAGATGAGGTAAAATATATAATTTGGAGCAGCTGCTTTGCCTTATCAAAGCTTACTAAACACGTGCAGAAGAAATTAAGAGCTCTCGTGACAGCAGACAAAAAATTGATATTTTGTTCATAGTATATACCATAGTGATTTGAGCTCAAAACAATACAATATACGGTATTCAGCAGGAAGGACTAGGCAACTGTGTTGAGTTCATCCAGTTTGGCTGCTCTGATTTAACTAAATCAGTTTGTTTGACAAAATTACATGGAGTCTGATTTCACATCAAAATTATGAAGTACTTTGATCTTGTCTTATATTGAAACATGCATACAGGCAGTGACCATTTTGCACACATCCTGTGGCACCCAGAAGGGGGCAGAACAGGGCAGGTTTATGCATGCTCCATCGACCGGGGGGGGGGGGCAGGCGGGGAGGAATGGACCCCCCCATGCAAAATGGTCACTGCCGCCTGTACGTGTTTTTAAAAATACTCCTTAAATATACCTGAAGTGCTTCAAGAAATAATGAGTTAAAGGGGGAGAAAGAATGTTAAGTTATTTACATGCCTCTATATGTATTTGAAAAACCAAGTGATTTTCATCTAAGGGATAAATAGGAGCCACCTGTTTTCAAGATACTACTTCATCCTTCCCATTCTTTTCCATATGCCTTCGATCTGCTGGCTGTTGCTTTTCTTTTAAGCCTGAGCACAAGGCATTGTTATGAGTGTTAACTAATGTGTCAGGCACTCTGAAAGTAATGCATAATGATGATCTCAATATATAGGCAGTTTTATTTGCGAGACGCACAGCAAGATAAGAATAGCTCTTCGCTGAGCATTAACATACATTCTGACCTGGTCATGATGACCAGCTTGCTGTCATGGAAAAAGAAAAAAACTGCTCCAGACAACTGTGTCTGGATAATAGTCTATTATCATGGAGCTCAAGCACACCATGGTAAGATAATTGGTCAATGCAAGAAATTCTGAATCAAAGAATCCCCGATGTGTCCAGCCTCTCGATGAGGACCTTGAGTGAAGGTGAGCCCAACACCCCTCAATGTAATTGATTCCATTCTTGAACTGCTCTTGCCATCAATAAATTTCTCCTAAGGTTCAACCAATCTACCCTCTAAGAAGGTTAAATGAGTCCTCTGGATTAGGCCAATGGCCCATCCAGTCCTGCTCTCATAGTGGCCAACCCAATGTCTACGGGAAGCCCAGAAGCAGGATGTGAGTACAACAGCACGCTCCCAACTTGTGATTGCCAGCCACTGGCATTCAGAGGCAGAACATAGCCATCATGGCTAGTAGCTTAAGCCCATAGAATGATGAACTTAACTCCACATATCTAGTCATGAACTATGGATCAGCAGAGAACAAAACATATGCCCTATGGGGAAAGGTTAGAGCTCAGTAGCAGAACACATGTAAATAATTGGCATTTCCAGGTAGGCTTGGAACAGTCTCCATGCCTGAGTTCCTGGAGAAACACTGCCAGTAAGCGTAGACAATACATACTGTGATAGATGGATCAATAATTTGACTCAGTAAAAGGGAGCTTCCTATATCACTCTTCTGAAACATTCCATTTCAGTCCTCTTTTCCCCACCACCTGCCCCCAGCTGCTTTGGAATATTGTGTGTTACTCCTAGATTCCGCAAAAGGGTCCGCAAATCACTGATCTACAGGCTATAAAATGTTCTCACAGTCCCTCTGGCTGAAACGATGTGGCGTCTACAGAGGTAGCCAGTATCAAAGGAGCTGTGATGTGCTTATAAACTGGAAAAAATATATAATTCTTTAAATGTCTAAACAGCATCAGATCCCACACTGTGCTCCCTCTCATTCCCTTTGAGCAAATCTGGCTCAGGATTGTAATTACTTGGTACAAGATGGCAAAATATTTCAGAGTTGTGTTATGTTTTTGCCTCGGCTGTCAATGTCCCGCTGTCCTATCTTTTTTCAGATATCTATTTGATTTTCCACATGCCTGAATGTCTATTAACCTTATGGTTTAAAATAATTTTAAAATTAATAAAACAAAAAGCCTTGATGAGCACAGAGGGAGTTGCTAAAACAAATCTGATAAAAGGGGGCAAACTAGTAGATAGATTTATACCTATAAATATAAAATTGCCTCCTTTAACCCATGTAAACTACTTTTTTGTTTAGAAAAACTAAACACAAAGGTGCATTTTGAAATATCTTTAGTTTGAATTAAATGATCCCAAAGTGGGAAGAATATTCTGCACTCCTGTCTGGAATCTGAAACTATTTTGTTGGCAGCTTCTTGTAAACTGGACAACCATATATACATTTTCATTACTATACTGGATAAAGTAAGATGTTTCTTAATCAGCTCAAACTAGCATATAGATATAGATCTATATAGATATAGATATGATGGACGAAATTATTTCCCTAAGAGCTGGGTCTCTGACCTTTTAGATTTCATCTTCAAACAGTCTCAGATGTCAGCATGACATACAAAGTGTCAAAATATACAAAGCTTTATCTTTGTAAGTGGGTTAGATTTTACTCCAAACCTAAGCCCATTCACATGGAAGTAAGCCTCATTGATTTTAGTGAAGTTTACAGATTCTAAGCAAGTGTAGTTAAGACTGCAGACTTATTTTCATTTGTTATTTTCAATATAACTTCCTTCAACAAAACAACAGCTCTTAATGTATACAACAAATTTATCTCCCGCTGAGCTTCAGAAAGGTAGGCTTTCTCAAAAGATCTTAATAGAATCTAACAGTGTAATCCTACACACATTTACTCAAACGTAAGTTCCACTGATTTGGGACGCGGGTGGCGCTGTGGGTAAAACCTCAGTGCCTAGGACTTGCCGATCACATGGTCGGCGGTTCGAATCCCCACGGCGGGGTGAGCTCCCGTCTTTCGGTCCCAGCTCCTGCCCACCTAGCAGTTCGAAAGCACCCCCAAGTGCAAGTAGATAAATAGGTACCGCTTTATAGCGGGAAGGTAAACGCTGTTTCCGTGTGCTGCGCTGGTGCTGGTTCGCCAGAGCAGCTTCGTCACGCTGGCCACGTGATCCGGAAGTGTCTCCGGACAGCGCTGGCCCCCGGCCTCTTAAGTGAGATGGGCGCACAACCCTAGAGTCGGACACGACTGGCCCGTACGGGCAGGGGTACCTTTACCTTTACCTTTTTAAGTTCCACTGAATTCCTTGGGACGCCCTACCAGGTAAGTGGGTATAAGATTGCAGCCACATATAAAGGAACTGAACTCAATGGGTGAAACGGCCATTCTCCCATGAAGCTGCCATTCATTCCAATAGAATTTGTGCAGAGTAACTTCCTAGCGGATTGCCTTAAATTTATACTTAACAAACAATCAATTGGAGCTTTGAAAACAAAAATCTTATTTACAAAGATCAAGGCTATCAGTTGAGGATTTTGTTTGTTCGTTTGTTCATTAAATTTGTATACTGCCCTTCATCCACAGATTTCAGGGTAGTTCACAACATAAAAATACAAGCTAAAATTAACAAAATACATAAAAAGAACAAGACCAAAAACAAAACAAATGAATAAACCCCCTTTGCTCCCCACTTCTCGCAAACACATTTATTTATTTATTTATTTATTTCAGCTCTCCTGCTCTCACAAAAGGTTTGATGCTGCATCATTTCTAGCAAATGCTGCCTTTGTGCTTAGCAACACAACTGAATTCTGTCACTGCTTTGCGTTTGTTTAAAATATTTCTCTCTCTCTCTCTCTCTCTCAAAAAAAAAAAAAAAAAATCCTGTCTGCCAAGCTGGCGTTCCCCCTCCCCTCTTCGCTTTTGTTAGGGCAACTAACAGTTTTTGGTTTCTATGGTTTATCAACGGTTTCCTTTGCCCATCATATCTACTATTGTGACAAAGCCTGGCATGATTGGGAGCTTGAAGAAAAAAACCACAACTGAATAATGCTGGCATCCACTTCAACACCCCTCTCCAACCACAGACAGATACAGTTACTGGATTTGACTAACGGTTATCAATCAGCTCAACTGTAGGCCCTTGGGAAGATAACAAGCCAAAAAACAGAAGGAAGAAGGAAACTAATACGAAATATTTTTCAGTTGTTTATATAATGAAATGGAATTATTAGCCTCATGGAACTCTTTTCTAACTCCTAAATGTTTCACACAATAGATCTGGTTCCTCAGGGGAGCACCACACATTATGACAGCTATAGGAAGTGTTAGTGTTTCCTGCAAATACATAAAATGTGGACATCATATATATGCGTACACATATCTTTAATCACCCATTCACCTGCATCTAAGAAACCTTGTTGAACTAAGCTGTTTAGAAGGTAACATTGTCCACACATAACAGATTTGCTGAGGGAAGCACCAGTTTAACACCAAGACAGCAACACTCATTATACAATCTAATTGTACTTAAATGTTTATTGCTATGAATGAGAGCATATCCCATAGACATATCAGACGTGCAATTCTGAAGGAAGAACAAGAGTAGACCAATGAGTTGAAGCAAAAATAACGATAGATGAAAGGGCGCACTTTTCCCAAACATGCTCAAATGGAAATAGGACAGATTCAAACAAACAGTTGAAGAGATTAAGCCCCATGGGATGATTTATTTGGGAAGATGACTTTTTGACCCATCACAGACATATGACAAGAGGTTTACCACCTGTTGGTTCACCACCCCACGTTTTATGAGGTGGTGAACTAAAGCTTGGCCATGTGCTATGCCAGAGTATTCACATGAAAAGTAAACATGACCGAGACACAACTCTCATGGTGCCTTCACCACCTCAGCCAACACCAAACTTTTCAGCTGAAGCTGCCCCTTCATCCCAATGAATTCACTGCAGCTTACTTAAGTTTATATATTTATCTATTTCATTTATGAAGCACTTCCCATAAACCATCCTGAAGTAATTTAACAACAACAACAACAACAACAACAACAATAATAATAATAAATTTTATTTATATCCCGCCCTCCCCAGCCAAAGCCGGGCTCAGGGCGGCTAACAACAATAAAACAGTACAAAAGTACAGCACAAACAACACTCTAAAATCATTCATTATAAAATTAATTAAATTCAAGCCACTGGCCACCATTGGGCCAGAGCTCTGCGAAGATTGCCGAAGGAGGGAGTCAGGCTGTGCCCTGGCCAAAGGCCTGGCGGAACAGCTCTGTCTTGCAGGCCCTGCGGAAAGATGTCAAGTCCCGCAGGGCCCTAGTCTCTTGTGACAGAGTGTTCCACCAGGTCCCTAGTCTCTTGTGACAGAGTGTTCCACCAGGTCGGAGCCACAGCCGAAAAAGCCCTGGCTCTAGTTGAGGCCAGCCTAACTTCTCTGTAGCCTGGGACCTTCATGATGTTTTTATTTGAAGACCGTAAGTTTCTCTGTGGGGCATACCAGGAGAGGCGGTCCCGTAGGTACGAGGGTCCTAGGCCGTATAGGGCTTTAAAGGTTAAAACCAGCACCTTAAACCTGATCATGTACTCCACCGGGAGCTAGTGCAGCTGGTATAGCACCGGGTGAATGTGATCTCGCAGCGAAGACCCCGTAAGGAGTCTCGCTGCAGCATTCTGCACCCGCTGGAGTTTCTGGGTCAGTCTCAAGGGCAGCCCCACATAGAGCAAGTTACAATAATCCAGTCTGGAGGTGACTGTCGCATGGATCACAGTGGCTAGGTCAGGGCGAGAGAGGTAAGGAGCCAACTGCTTAGCTTGGCGGAGATGGATTGCACCCAAACTCTTAACGGATGGTGCTGGCACTGATTGTGCCCCTGCAAGAGATGGGAGTTGCCCCCTCAATCCCATATTGTCCCGTCCCAGCCACAGGACCTCTGTCTTCGAAGGATTTAGCTTCAACCGGCTCCCACGTAACCATCCAGCCACAGCTTCCAAACATCTGGTCAGTGTGTCTGGGACCGAGTCAGGATGGCTATCCATCAACAGACAGAGTTGGGTGTCATCGGCATACTGATGGCAACCCAGCCCAAAACTCCGGACAAGCTGGGCAAGGGGGCGCATAAAGATGTTGATCATCAACAGTGAAACATAAAAACACAGTTTGTAGGCAACTGCGGATTAGAGAGCAGGCTGAAAGATCTTCACTTAAACAAGACAATCCCTCACTTGAAAGAGAATGATCTTCAATAGGCAGCCAAAAAATAAAATAAAAATAAAGACAGTGTCCCTCTGGTATACGGTGTGAGAAAGGTCTAAAGGACAGGCGCTGCCACACTAAAAGTCCAGTTCCAACATTTTATGGAATGGCCTTCATGATGAGGTGGTATCTGCAGGAGACCCTCTTCTGCAGAGCACAGGAATTGATTTGATCTAGAAGGGATAGGACAGTATTTTAGGTATCCTGGATCCAAGCTGCATAAGGGTGAATTTAGCTTGGTAGTTAATTGACAGGCATTTCAAGTTTTTGAGCAATGACAGAACCTGATGGTGACAATCTGCCCCAGTGAGTAGATGGGCCACTGCATTTTGCACTAGCTGCAGTTTCTGGGACAACCTTATGGGTAGCCCCACAAAGAAAGCATCAATTTAACCTAAGTTAAATGCACTCAGGTGTGAGGTATAATTTTTGTAGTGAAAAACAAGACAAAAGTTGTACTGGGTTTTTACTCTTTTTTGCTGGGAGCTGCCCATAGTAGCTGGGGCAACCCAGTCAGATGTGTGGCATATAAATAATAAAATATTATCATTATCATTCCTGGAGCTAAGAAAAAGAACAAAATAATGTCCCAATTTATCTGGTTGGTTTTTGTAAAATATGCATAGCAGAAAAATGTAAATACAAGGGGATCCCACCATTTCCCTATTAATTCAGAGAAAAAGTGGCCATTTGAATATTCTAAATCAGTATCTATACCAACTTCAGATCTCATTTTGCTATTACTGACCCAAAATCCCTTGTAACTGAGTTGGACCTGGTGCTATCCATTTTCAAAACTATTTTAGTAAAAGTAAGAAAAATTTAACCAAGAGATGTTTCTAAATGTTCACTACAGTATAGATCTACACTAGAAGAGCAACCCTTCTTCTGAGAAACATCTAGATTCTATTTTTTTCTGCGTTTAAGCTCATCCCCCAACCCTTTGTTCTATCTTTCATGGGCATATAGATGCAATGGAGGCTTCTAGTACTTTCAAGCTAGTCCTGGTCTGAATTTTAATTCATCACTGGACAGGTGGCCAGCCTATTAGATTGGTTATTTCAGCTTTTCTTCTGGAGTCTTGGACTCATACCATCAAGGCTGAATGAACACAGGCCTCTAATTTAACCCAGTGACCTCTCAATGTAACAGAATAACAATGACAGCTTGAATCATGCTTCCCTACCAGACAAAAGGGCAGCAAGGCATACAGGTCTGCTGAAAAGCGATATTTTTTATTCCAAGTCTTTGCCCCAGGATACACAAACAGAGCTAAAAGCAAGGTGTTTCAACTTCAGAAATATAATTTGAATGCAGCAGAAATTTAATGTTTTCTTGATAGCTTATGGAGACACATTTGTCCTTTAGTATCCAATATATCAAAATAGTGTGGGCTTCATATAAAAGCATATATGTGGTTGCTTTGTTATTGCTATGACATTGACTACTCTCAGCCGGTCACCAAGCTCCTACTATTCCCGAAACTTTTAGAGTTATGGTAAATAAACGACTCTGGGAAATTAGGCTCTGAGAAATTGGCAGCGCAAACTTGCTATGCTAGAATATTTCTGTCATGGTGTATGCCGAAAGTAACATACACAGCAGCCCATCTATGTGTAAGGAGGAGGCTATTCTGGGTTGCCGCAGGATGCAACTTGAAAAGACGTAGCCTGGAGCGGACACAACATGAGGCATGACTGTATTTCTTTCCCCAGTTTCTAATTCTCCCTGCATACCTTTGCCTTCTCCTCTCCTCCAGTCTCATCTCATATCAAGCTTCTCTTTGCCTCGTTCCCATTCCTGCTTCTGAGTTGACTTCTTGGCAACCTGCTTTTCAGCTCTGCCAGTTCTCTCTCCTCATTGGCCCTACATTCCCTAAAACCAAGGATGTGGTGCCTCTGGCCTGGTGGCCCTCAAGGCCTCTCTATCTGGCCCTCAGGACTGTCCGCAGGCCACACCCTCTCCTCAGATACACCAGTCACCAGGTATACTTCACACCTTCCTTGAGTGTTTATGCCTGTCTGGCTAGAGGTATTTGTTGCTTTACCCACTTATACCTGAGGCCCCGCCCACCACAGACATGTGACCTCTAGACGGCTACTCAGATGGAAATGCAGCCCCTGTTCTGTAAAAGGTTCCCCACTCCCCTAGACCATTTTTTTTTTTAAAAGTTGTCTTTTTTGCCTGAGGTGGACACAATGCACTTCTGGAGTTTGACCATTTAGCATTAAAGAGAACATTAAAAGGGCTTGCAAAATGTGGCAAAAGAGCAAGTCCCTCATGCATTGGCCCTCTTGAGAATACGCAGTTCTACAGAAATTCTTATCCCACCAAAATGGCTTCAACAGCAGCATACCAAACAGTGGGAAAGTACAGAAGAACAAAGCCACACCTGAAATCCTTTAAATAATGTGAACAATGAGGAGATGAGAAAAAGGAAGTATAAGTCACCATGATAATAAAACAAACAAATTAAGTTTGTTTCAATGTTGACCCAACAGTCAAACTTCCATCCTAAAATAACTAGTCAAAAGCAGCTCACGATAAAGCTAACAGAAGTAAGAGTTGCATTTAAATAGCCACTTCAGAAACAATCCATGGGTGTTTGCAAAACTTCACAGTTTATTGATACTAAGACTATAATATTGCCAGCTTTTCGTTTTTGTTTTCTTGCAACGTGCCTTTAGAGAAATAACACATCTTAGGCCATAGCTATTGCAAAACTATATAAATACAACAATTCGAGTTGAAAATATTCAATGCGGTACTGTGACAATGTCTGTACATCAAATAGTTAACAATGAAGTTGTAGGTTACCAGGGTATGAACGTGGTTGGTAGCTGTCCAGTCAACTGCACTTCTATTTATTTCAACCATTTTCTCCTGGGTTTTAAGACCAGGATTGTAAAACTATTTCTGGAAGCTCCAGAAGATAGTCTATTTTTATCTAACTCTGTTTCACATGCAAACATTTGCACTCAAGTCTACTTTGAAATCAGAAATCAGAGTTTTACTTTATTTAAAAAAAAGGAAAACAGACTATTCCTAAATTAATCTAATGAATCAATTATTGAGTTAATCAGATTGATTCACCAAAAATATTTTGATCAACTAAAGAGGTACCATCAATTAATCAGATAACATATTTTTTTTTAAAAAAATGATGATCATTATTTTTAATATAAAGCTTTTAAAAAGTACAGATGGCAGCAACCAAGAAACATTTACCCTCCTCTCACTCAAATGAGTGAATGCTCCTTTTAAGATGGTACCTGCTGCAGCAAACAATAACAAAAGGATTCCTCCCCAAAAATTACAGTTTTATTCACATGCAACATATGGTCAATGATCACTATCACCTGTGAGGTGTTATGTACTAGCATTTGTGGAAAGGACTTTACTTGTGCTAGATTGCACTGTGCTCAGACTTGGCTGGCAGTTGTTTTCAGTGGGCTTAACCCTAGCAGATTCGTAGTAAGAACAGATGAGTTTCCCCAAGCAGATGCAGAGTGTATTTCTTCCACTACAGAGTAATTAAAGAGCCACTAGGTGGCGCTGTGGGTTAAAGCCTCTGCGCCTAGGACTTGCCGATCGAAAGGTTGGCGGTTCGAATCCCTGCGGTGGGGTGCGCTCCCGCTGCTCGGTCCCAGCGCCTGCCAACCTAGCAGTTCGAAAGCACCCCCGGGTGCAAGTAGATAAATAGGGACCGCTTACCAGCGGGAAGGTAAACGGCGTTTCCGTGTGCGGCTCTGGCTCGCCAGAGCAGCGATGTCACGCTGGCCACGTGACCCGGAAGTGTCTCCGGACAGCGCTGGCCCCTGGCCTCTTAAGTGAGATGGGCGCACAACCCCAGAGTCTGTCAAGACTGGCCCGTACGGGCAGGGATACCTTTACCTTTACCTTTATATATTTTAAAAAAGGGAATATTGCCTAATCAAAAGTTGGGGTTTCCAATCAAAAGAGAGCCCTGCCATTTCTTTTTCAAGATATTAAAAGTTTTGTTCCATGCAGGCAAAAATGATCTCCTAAAGCCAGTTGTGACACCTTCAATATTCTTTCTAGAGTTCTACAAAGGTCCCCTTTATCAACATCTCAGCAATCTAATTTACATATACCAAGAACAAAACAATGGGCAGGAACAATGCTGCAACAGAACGAAAACTTTAAAACAGATCTTCAAATCTCAGGGCTGGAACCAGGTTTGATAGGGCAGTGGGCCCCCCGCTTTGCTGCTGCCACTGCCCACTGCCCCACCTATTGCCCCTGCTACTACCACACATCTTGCCTCCCCCCCCCCTCCACTTCACCTTCCCCGCCTTGTTTTGCTGCCATATTTGTGTTAGCTGCAATGCTGTTTTTTCTCCCAATTCCCTGCCTTGCAGGCATCCTGGGTGAAGCAGCTTGGAGAGTTTCTGTGCCGTTGTCGGGCTAGAAATGTTTAAGATTCGAAAAAGCTTAGTTCTAACAACCTTTCTAGCCACTGCGGCAAACCACTCTCCTGACCACCTCGCCCAGAATGCCTCACTCTGATAAAACACCCTTTAGCCCTCCTTTATAGACACTAAAGCAAGGCATGGAGCCTCAATGAGCAGGTGGACAGTGAGCAGCAATAATGAGAACTGGCCAAGTATCATGAGTTACCGTATTTTCCGCTCTATAAGACGCACCAGACGATAAGACGCACCTAGTTTTTTGGAGGAGGAAAACAAGAAAAAAATTATTCTGAATCCCAGAAGCCAGAACAGCAAGAGGGATCTTGAATCTGGGATAGCCTCTTGCTGTTTTGGCTTCTGGGATAGCCGTCCGAAGCCTCTCCAGGGCAGCGGGATGAAGGCTCAGCACAGCACTCCCTCTCACTGTTCTGGCTTCTGGGATAGCCACGCAGCCTACACTCGCTCCGTAAGACGCACACACATTTTCCATTACTTTTTAGGAGGGAAAAAGTGTGTCTTATAGAGCGAAAAATACGGTAAGCTAGTCCACTGCCTGAAACCCTCATGGCTGCATTCACCACCATCTTCTTTATTCCCAACATGTGCTTGTCAGGTACGGGGCCCACAGGCATTGAATATGAGGAAGACAGACATGGCCGTAGCAGCCTAACCCAGCACATCTCTTTACAAACGGGCCTTTACAAATGTAAAGATTTTAAAATGGGATGCCAGCAACAGCTGTGGCAAATCCTTAGCATTTGTCCCACCATGGTTAAAAAAATTAAATCATTTCTTACTTTCGACGGAACATTTCTGCAAATATGCAGCCAACGCTCCAAAGATCGACTGGCGTTGCATAACTGGATTGAAGCAAAACTTCAGGAGCTCTGTACCATAGAGTGACAACCTGCAAAACAAAAAGCAGAGTGGGATTCAGCAAAATGAATATATCTGAAAGAATATGTGTGGTAATCACTAGGAGAAGGAAAAGCCACCTTTGCTTTACAGTGCTGGGTTACTGGCTAAAACAAAAATGCATTGCTGGACTGGAGACTTTCAGTGGCTCGTAGCTCTTTCATTTTTATAAGTGCTGAGTTCTAGGTGCTGTTTATTTATTTTATATATTTCAAAAAACATCTAAATACTGCTTTATATTGCATGTATCCAAAGCCGTTTACAAATATAAAAACATATAAAACAGGCAAAACAAAACTATACAGTAATTACAAAATTTAAATGAAAATACCATCTCAAGCGATACTGCCACATGACAGACAAGTTAATATTGGTGAGGACAGACTTGGGTAAACAGATATGTTTTTAGTTTTCTGGGCAGTTAAAATTAAAACAACATTGTTATAAATTTATAAATGGAAGAATTTGGAAATAAAGTTTGTAATAGTTGTGAGATATACCAACACTTACAGCTACTAGGGTGAAAAGGAAACTATTATCGGAGCTTTAGAGAATGTACTGCTCAGATTTAGAAATGAATGCTAAAAGCAGCCTTCTTATTATAATAATGACATGAGCTTTCTGGAAGACTCCTCCTCTCACCCACATCAGCTTAATTTGCTGGTCAGACCCACCTGAAATCAGAATAAACATACAGAACATATATA
The DNA here is from genome assembly GCF_951804945.1 of Podarcis cretensis. NCBI lineage: Eukaryota > Metazoa > Chordata > Lepidosauria > Squamata > Lacertidae > Podarcis > Podarcis cretensis. Next base: position 27,882,886 of record NC_137181.1, read on the forward strand.
AAATGGACATGTTGAAGGGATAAATGAGGGGAGTTCAAGGATATTTACACAAGTGGTCAAATTGGTTAAAAGCCCTTTCAGCACTTTGATCTTACAACATCTGTTTTAGGAACAATTCAATAAATTAAGGGCAAAAGAAAGCTGAGACTGTTGAACTTTTGACATAAATGACCATCTAAACTGGTGTTGCAACAGCAGGATGGTGTAACTATAATCCCATTCGCTTTCTGAGCTTGGAAGGTGTTAAATTGGTGATTCTTTAGGATGATTCAAATGACTCTTTCATGCATGAGGCTCCTTGGTAAACTTGTGTTAGCTCTCTGAACAGGCACACTGCCACTGATCCACAGCATTCAGCTTTTGTCAAATGACTGAAGTGGTGTTACACATTGGAGCGGTGTCTGTGCCCACAACTGGTTCACACTAGGGATGGGAGAGAAATTCAGCCCAGTTCACTTTTAAATGCACACCTACCTAATTCGCCCCCGCTTAAACAAAATGCAAACCAAAAGGCAGCCATTCCAAAATTCACACTTCTCCAAATTTTGGAATGCACTTCTCCAGCTTAGCAATGTGTGCAAAACCCCACCTACTAGGGTAAATTGTACATAAAAATGCATATATTCATGAAATACAAAATACAAAAATGCATTCTACTGTATTAGCAAAATTGCATAAAAATGTGTATTAGGGGGGAAAAACACTGAAATGCTGAAGTTCCAAGAGGAATTGTACTTAAAAGAAATCACAAACTGATGTGGAAATCTGAAGAATTGAACTTCAGGCTGGAAAAACAAGAAACTGGGAGGAATCAAAACTGACAGATTTGCTTATCCCCTTATGGTTTGCTTATTCCCTTTATTGTTTTCAGGGAAGAAGCAGAAAAAATGGTGTCCCTTTCTTCACGAATGGGACAATGTAAATGAATGTTATACTAGTTGATGTATCACAAACTTTTGTGACAGTCATGCTGCACCTCTTTTCTTTGAGAGGAAGGCCACACAGTAAGCAGATACACTTTGACTACTTTCTTCTTGTTAGCATATACAGTTGTACCTTGGTTGTCGAACGCCTTGGCACTCATACGTTCCAGCTCCTGAACGATCGAAACCCGGAAGTGACTGTTCCGGTTTTCGAACGTTCTTTGGAAAGCCGAACGTTCGATGCGGCTTCCGCTATTGTTTCTGGTGCGCCTGCACAATCGGGAGCCCATTGGAATCGGGAGCCCATTGGAAAAAGTTGAATGGCCTTCCAGAACGCATTCTGTTCTAAAACCAAGGTATCACTGTATGTATTTTCGAATGTGTTTCTTTTTAAAGAAAAGGGGGGGAAGGTGCAGCTGTGATTTCTGTTTCCACAATCTTCCCATGTTATTGTCACAACACTCGTGTGAGCTACAATCAAGTCCCAGTTGTATAGTATTCCATCTATGCAAACAGATTCCATGGGAGGGATGTGTGTGTCATGCTGCAGAGAGCAGCCATGATAATGTTCACAGTACTGAAGAAGAAAAACACTCAAAAGCAAGGTTGGGGGCCCTCAGGTCCACAAGCTGTGTGTAGCTCTCTAGCAGACTAGGTAGATTCCTGAGAGCTAAATAGGCTCTACCTAGGCACCTCCCGTCTATCGCCTCAGGCCATATTCCCAGAATGCACCACTCACTGGTCCTGTTTCACACCCTCAGTTCTGGCCGGATGGAATGCATCCTTGAACTGTGATCATTTTAAAACAGTTCACAAAACGGGATGTGAACGGAGAAGTTGTGTAGTTTTTCACCAGTGATGTCATGGGCACCAGCCTTGAGATGCCAAAGACATTTGCACACCTTCATTCCACACAGCAATTCCTGTTGCCAGCATGAAATTTTGCGGGGGTGGGGGGCAGCATTTCCCAGAAACCAGTGCTGTAATTTGAATGTCAGGATATGTAATTTCCTTTCTTTTAGAAGCATTACCTCAAAAGAGATAAAACCTTGGAAAGGCCTTGCATTGCAAGCTTGTTCTTCCTTGTATTTTATATATTTAAATACATGTTATAAGGTGGGTAATGGATTAGAGAAGTGGGGAGGCAAAAATTATTAATTTGGAAATTGCACACAATTTTTACAGGGAAAGAGCAGGTTGCATTTCAATTATCAGATCTGCAGTGTTTCAGTATAATTTTTCAGTGTGGAGGGGTCTCTCAGGGTGTGTAATCTGTATGTTAAGAATGGTAAAATGTTTCCGCTTGCCTTCAAGGAACTTGCATGCAAAGAATAACCACAGGATATTTTTCTCACTTAAAAAAAACAACAACCCCAAACAACTCAGAGTGATGCAGTGAATCTGCAGTGACTGATTCATGAAGACCATTTCCCTCTGCCTCATCCCTTTTTCACCAGAGAAACCAAATAAATATTTGTGGACATTCCATTCACAGAAACAGATAAGCAGAAATGGAAATTATTCTGAAGGCAGGATATGGTGAGCTCAACACCAGAGCAGAACTTCCTCTTCTGCATTGGTTTTATTTCTATTTTTCACTTACAAAAGTGTTTGCTTAGGTAAGCCAGAAAAGAGGGATGTTTCATCTCTAAAAGAAAACAATGGCATTACATCATTATGGGTATGTAGAAGTGCCCCTGAGTGCTAGGACATGCTAAAGGAAGGACAAACCAGGTACCCTCCTAAGAATAAGATCTGTTTTTAAAGTAATACAGTTGTACCTTGGATCTTGAACTCCTTGGCTCCCGAACAAATTGGCTCCCCAACGATCGAAACCCAGAAGTGAGTGTTCTGGTTTTCAAACAATTTTTGGAAGCCGAACGTCCGATGGGGCTTCTGTGGCTTCCAATTGGCTGCAGGATCTTCCTGCAGCCAATCAAAAGCTGCACTTTGGTTTTCAAACGTTTTGGAAGTGGAACGGATTTCTGGAACAGATTTCGTTCGACTTCCAAGGTACCACTGTACAGATTTAACTATACAGGTAAGGCAGAGCCAAACAGCAAGGTTGACAATAGCACAATCCTATACCTAGATGCTCAATGGAGCTTATTCCCTAAGTAGCGGTGTTTAGTATAGCAGCCTAAAGGTGCAATCTAGTTCTGCTGGAGTCAGTAGAAACTCTCTTATTAGCTTCTTAGGATCTCAGCGACAATCAAAATGGTTAATCAATTTTATTCTGTGCCTTCTCTCTGTGGTACGAGTTTGCATTGTAACATAAACCCAAGCTTTAGGCTTTAACATTACCCAAAACAGAGTGTTGACGTACCTGGTTAGCATGTTTAATTCATCACATGATTCCATTTAACTTCATGGTTAGATTAGAGAGAGAATAATGCAAAAGTGTGACACCAGGCATTTGGCACTGAAAAGAGTATTTGGGGAATACCTCCATGTAATGGACAGCAATTTCATATATCACAAACATAAAAAATAAAAGCAAATCAAAAGGATTTCCACATAGTTATCCAGTTATTCCACAACTGCTAATCAACAACTGATCTACCAAATCATGATCATGGTGCTGATAACACCAAGGTCTGATCCTGTATGGGACAGCTGCATATTCCTGCCCTGCAGAGGTTTGGACTAGATGATTCTAAGTGTCCCTTCCAACTCTGCAATTCTATAATTCTTTATGATTCCTCTATGATGCAATTATCTTGCTGGTTTTTTTAACAAATGAAAGGGCTCTATACAAAGAATAAGACCAAAACAAAGAACAGAGGCGTGGATTCTTTCTTGGTTTACATTTCTTCATTCACTGATGTGTTTGTTAATGCTGTACCTGCTTTCATGTTATGAGAAGATAGCCAGCACTGTAAGACTTTGTACGCTCAAAAGGAACATTTTGTGTCTTGTCAACTGCTCTTGACCTTTAGGGAGGATAGTGCATTCATGCAGTTAGTCTATATGGTTCGGGGCTCTTTGAAGAATGAATTCATTCATAAAGATAGCCTTGTACATGAACTAGACTCTAGTCCAATGCTGTGCCTGCAGGGAACCTGTGGCTCTTCAGATGTTGCAGGATTAAAGGTCTCATCAGCCTAGTCAGTATGCCCAATGGTCAATGATAATAGCGGGTGGGGGCATGTCAGCATCAATAGACACCTGGCATCTTGCTAATCTCAAGTTCAATTATACTTCTACTTGAGAAAAGATAATTTGCAAGGGTTTGTAAGACAGCAATCCTAAACATATTTACTAAGGGGAAAGTATCATTAAACTCAGCAGTATTTATCTGAACAACCATGTTCAGATTTTCACTAATAAGACTAAAATTACTATACTTGACAGTTTGCTTTTCTCACCTCTCTGGGATATGGAAAACCTTTATATTTCCTTAACTGTTCCTTGCACCATCTTCACCACAGCAACTAAGTTCTAGGACTTTTTAACAAAACTAAAATAATTGTTTCTGTACTTGGTAACTTTCACTCCAAACAATGTTATTAGAAAGCAAACCATATTTTCTAATTATTAGTTTGTGAAGGCAATCCCACCCCTGACGCTACTTTTGATTCTATGGGGCATAAATTACTTTTAAGGTTCAGTGTGTGAGAATTATTTTTTCAACTGTATTTTCTTATTGTCTTGCACAGCACTTCCAATTTAATAAGCATAGTTTTATGTGTTGCATTAGAACATCTGCATCTTGAAAAGGAAAGAAAAATTGAACAGCTATGAGAGTTAAATATAAGAACTATTTGTTTCCTTTGATGGTTTAACCAAAACACTAAACAGAACTTTATGCTACATTTCTAGGAAGAACCACATCCCTAGAATGTTGGTGCTGTTCTAAAGTATTTCTAGGTATCTCAATGCACATGAACATGTGTATATATAAACACTAGCGGAAGGCACTTCATCTCGATATAGTGATTTTTTTTCATCAAGTTTCATGCATTACGCACGTGTATGCAATTGTTACTAGACAGAACTGCAGTTTAAATTTTCTAACCAAGCCCTGATTACATAAGTAAGACTACCAGTATATTTCAAAGCTTGTATTGCACTTAATTCTAGAAAATCTAACCATTTTTAATAGGAATGGATTTTTTAAAATATACGTATAAAAATTAGAAAGCCCATTAAACAACTATATATAGTTCATTCACGTTTCTTTCTTTTCTGTGGTGCGGAATTGCCATGATAACTCTTCCTAGCAGAGAGGTTGCTTCTTGAGGTCTTCATGAGAAAGGGCACACTATGGGAAATTTGAGGGGAGAAGCATGCATTCAAATAGCTTTCACAGTTTACTCTGCATGAGGCAAGTATATTTACCTTGGCATTCCTTGCAATCAGTGGTATGCAGTGCAATGGATAGTATTAGGTTAGTAATACGGACTTCATCTAGATGATGAACTGGTGCAGGTCACAATATAGTGAAGTTAGGGTGGCCAGATGCAAAACAGGAGATGGCATTCCCTATTTTACACAAGTAGCCAGGGGGCAGGTGTCCTGCTCTATTTTTGCATTTGGCCACCCTAAAGCCCACATGGCACTGGTCACCAAAGATTTCTCTTGCTAGAACCAAGAGCGAGCAAGCAGAGAGGATCAAGTACACTGGTTGGCCAAAGCACAGCTAGGCCTCACTTCCTCATGTTTATTCTTGACCACACAAGCTTCATTTGTGAGGGATGCCATCTCTGTTGCCTTTTCAGCACATACTGAAGACAGGCCTTTTAAATAGACATGTTCTGTATTGAAATTGTTGTTAGATGTTTGATCGCTTGTGCGTTTGATGCCATGTGTTCCTTTGGAAGGAAAGGCAGGATATAAATCTAATCAAATTTAATCACCATCTTCTGCATCTTCAGCTAGAATGTCCTTTTTCTTTTCTTTTTTTAAAAACCCATACTCTTGTGCTTTAACAGTAGACTGATCTACAGACATTGGTAGATGATAATGCATTCTATCTAAAGCCACAGAAGCAGGCCAACACATTTATTTCTGGTCCACTGTCAAGCCTATCTGAAGCTGTAACACCCACAGCCAACTGTTAGATACCACATACTAATTCCAAGCATGCCTTAGAGACCTTATTGGTTGCTCTTCTAAGTATTTTGGAAAGTGGTTTGTCTGTCTGTCCATCCAGATGCTTCTTGAGATATTATCAGCATATGTGGCATGACAGTTCCCAAGATGGAGGAGTTGGTTTTCGCCTATGTTTGAATACTGTTTAACACCATTTTGAATCAAGATGATAGACCTAAAAGTTCCAAACTGAACCAACAGTCTCCAAATTTAGCAGAATGGTTCCCAAGATTGAGAAGCACAACTGAGGAGCCATGCACAGCCATATAAACTATCAAACCACACTATTCATTTACAAACAAACAAACAAGTTTTAAAATTAGCAGATCAACAAAGACAATGAACAAATTATGAGGGAAAATTAAAAATTAAAAAACCCACAAGCTTCACTTCCATTTTGAATCAAGATGATAGACCTAAAAGTTCCAAACTGAACCAACAGTCTCCAAATTTAGCAGAATGGTTCCCAAGATTGAGAAGCACAACTGAGGAGCCATGCACAGCCATATAAACTATCAAACCACACTATTCATTTACAAACAAACAAACAAGTTTTAAAATTAGCAGATCAACAAAGACAATGAACAAATTATGAGGGAAAATTAAAAATTAAAAAACCCACAAGCTTCACTTCCTGACTCCCCAAATTTTAGTCAAATCATAGCTTCCCTCTAGTCTTTTAAAAACAGCAACAGACAAAAATTGGATTAAATTAGTTTTCATTTGGCATTGATGTGCTAGAAATTTGGAAAATGAATAAAAATTAGTTGGCAAAAAAGTAGAAACAGTAACAGGGGCCATCACAAAAAGTAAGGGGCCAGGCCACATCTGGCCTTCCTTCTAATTAAAATCCTGAAGAAGTTTCCCATCACAGCTTCTGATATATCTAAAATTCAAGTTGCAACCATTGTACTTGAAATTAAAACCTGTTTAGCTACGTCTGGAACAGGCTTGTTTATTATGCATTTTGGAAAAGCACCTTCTCTTCACATGCTGAAGGGTCAATGACAAAAAGGCAATGCCAAAGAATGTTCAAGGTAATAAGCGCTTTCATGTTTCTAGTTCATGTCCGAGAGCATAACATCCAGCTAAAGGGCAGCAAGATAAGAATGATATTGCTAGTTATTAACAAACACCAGATAAAAAGGGCTCTTATGGCTACTGATAAAGTGACAGCATTCTACACATTCCTCCAAGTTGAGGAAGTTTTCGAGAAAGGCAGCTATGTTACATGCGAAGCACCACGAAACAAGCCTATCTCTGTGCTTTCAAATTCCAGCATAGCGATGGCACATTTCTCTCCCTTTCCCCCACAACCCCATCTCTTCCCCTGGAACAGAAGTGTTCTCTGGACATGCAGAAATAACTCTGGTGTGTTGCAGTTTCCACTAAAACCTGTAACCATGTATGCTGGCAGGACAGAGGAGTTCTTTAGAGCGCCCTGGCTGCAAGCCAATGTTTACAATCCCCTGGGTGGGAAATGCAGGGTCAAAGGCTCTTAATGGCAGGCTCCACAAGCCTTTGCTGTTGCCGCCAATGACCTTCTGCCTCTGTTTTCAAAGTAGCTCCCTTGTTAACCCTTTGGAGACTGTGGGCACAAGAGCTTTAGGAAGGAAATGCCTTCCCGTGGAAGCACAGTTGCCCCCTTCCGGGCATAAACCTGTCAGGCTGTGGCAGCCGTGGAATGCTGGGGTAACAGCAGACTCCCAGCAGACTATCAGGGTCACAGGAGAGAGCTCCCTTTCTCTCCTCCCAAAAGGTCACTCCAGCCAGAGGTAGACACTCCCTCTTTCCCCCCTCTGTTTGCCACAAAGCGTGAAGGTTCTCCCAAGAGCAAACAATGGACTTTAGATTACAGGGTTGTGAAACAGCATATTGAGTCTGCAGGAGAGAAGGAAGCATCCAATTTAGGAAGAAATGCTTTCTTCCTGCCTAGCCAATGAGCACTGCTGGAACTGGTGGTGGTGATTCCTCCTCCTGGCATATTCTCACTAAAGGAATTGGTCTTGAAATTAAAGACAGACTGAAGCAAAAAGGGAGGATTCAACACAGAGAGGAGTTAGGTGCACCTCACAGATTTCAGTTTCTCCTTTTTTGGATAAGCAAAGCAGAGCAAACAAGTCACCCTTCTATTCCCAGTTTGCCTTACACATCTGCTGATTGCTTTCCTCAAACGTTTACGAAATTTTACTTGCTAACCAAACTTGCTGCATGTTCTGCAGCCTTTCCCAACTACAAAACTTGATGGGCACATTAATTTATAAAGCAATCTAACTTCCACAGCCTCCATGCTGTGGCTTCCTCTCACACCTGCTCAGCCGCTACAATCTCCCTGCATGTACGGCTGCAAGGGTTGCCAATGTTTGGCTGCAGTGAGTTTCTCCATCATTTAAACTTCCAAGCTAGCTACAGCTTCACCTGTTAGAGGCCTGCCTGTCATGCTGCTCTTAAAGATATTTGAAGCCCTACAAGAAAAAGACTGTCAGTCTTTACCCCTGCTTGGCTCTTCCCCCTTCCCAACTTCTACCGCACACTTTCCCAATGATGTTTCATCATTCAAGGTTAGCATAGGAGTATGAAAGGAAGAAATGAAATGAAATGAAATGAAATGAAATGAAATGAAATGAAATGAAATGAAAGGCAGTCAGGCTTAGCAGGCAAGCACTTGCAAATACAGCCATTCCTTGCAGCAATCTAGATGGGACAGGACAAACACCTTGTGATACTTGTTTGTGATTTCAACCACCCAAGTAAGTAACATCTCATAATCACGAAGCCTACTTTTCCAAAATGTTTTGCCCATTACCTTTCCTTGGTGACAGCCAGAGTTTTGTTATGGAGGTTGCTGGCTAAATGCTCAGGTGGCTGATGGTTCTTCAGTGGGAGCTGATATGGAAAGAGAGCCAGTGAGGTGTAGAGGTCAGAGTGTGGACTAGGACCTGAGAGACCAGAGTTCAAATCCCCGCTTAACCATGAAGCTCATTGGGTAGTCCTGGGCCTGTCATAGTCTCTCAGACTAACCTACCCCAAAGGGTCGCTGTGAGGATAAAATGGAGGGCTGGTGGAGAACCATGCATTCCACCTTAAGCTCCCTGGAGGAAATGTGGGCTATTAATATAATAATAAACAAAATAACCAAAAATGACTCAGGAGCATCGGAAGCGTTTCACAGAGCGGACAATGAGCTGACCTCATCTTTGCATATTATGTTCCTGTTTTCTCTTCCTTCTCCCTGCTTTATTTTGTACAAGCCCTTTGGACTGTAAGTAATTCTATCTTTTTTTCTAAATTTTATGTACACTGCAATGTTAAGCGTTTTAACATTTTACAATTATGGTTTAGGAAAATACCCACAATCCTTGAGAGAGAAAATCAGAAGATCTGGCAGCTCTGATTTGGTCCAGCTATCATCTAAGGTGTCTGAACTGGGTGCCATAGACCAGAGAAGGCTGGCAGAGCAATCCTATGCAATAAGCCCCTCTCAAGATAGAAAGACTTAAAAAAAGGTAAAGGACCGCTGACAGTTAAGTCCAGTCACAAACGACTCTGGGGTTGCGGCGCTCATCTCGCTTTACTGGCCGAGGGAGCTGACATTTGTCCGCAGACAGTTTTTCTGGGTCATGTGGCCAGCATGACTAAGCCGCTTCTGGTGAAACCAGAGCAGTGCACGGAAACACCGTTTACCTTCCTGCCGGAGCGGTACCTATTTATCTACTTACTTGTGAGCAAACTTGCATAGATTTTCACTGCTACTATGATGGAAACAGGAAACTACAGGCACTCAAGGAATGTAGGAATGTTATATTAGATCCATCCCTGCTCAGTATTGTCTACACAGACAGGCAGCTACTCTCCAGGGTTTCAGACAGGAATCTCTCCCACTTCTACCTGGTAGATGCTGTAACCTAGGACTTTCTAAATGCAAGGCAGATGCTCCACCACTAAGCTACGAACATTCCCCAACAGTAGTTCTTAAAAGGCAGCCCCCTACGCAGCACGGCAAGCAGAATGAAAAGGAGGGGGCTCTCAAAAAGCAATATGTGTTACAGTATGGGAGTCTCCCATTCAAAGGGCGGAGTTTACAACAATTATACAGGGATGCTGAAGCTCCTTGGCAATGTCTAAAGCAGCTCCTTGGATCCTAGCCTGACTTCTGAGGGCCGGATAATCCTGGAGGCTACTAAAGTTGGCAACTTTAACATGCAGTCCGAGGCGTAGGTCGGTGACGTCTTTACGCCTACACATTTTATATGGTACCCTTAAGACTCTTAACCTTTGCTTTCTGTTCTTTCAATTTCTCTGGGTTTTGTTTTTTTGCAGTTTAACAGCGTATTTCGAATTAGTTGTTGTGGTTTCCTTCAGCGTCTTCCCCACAACAACAGCAAATCATTTTGGCTCCCGATTTTCTTGCTATGATTACTGCCAGGGGTGGTGGTGATAGGGCTATTGTGAATAATCACTCAGCATACTGTAAAACTTCCCTGTTTAACAAAGAGTCAATTGCTTAATGATTAGGAATAAAGAACAGAACAGAAAAGGTTATATCAGTTTCTTCACTTCCTATTTTTATCCCAAGCAACTATGTTAAGTCACTGGTCTTTTCATTACATCAGCTAGCTCTAAATTCTTTCACTTCATTGATGGGTTTTAAAAAGGCAGCATTCATTGCATCTGTGTGTCCCCTAAAGGCAGCTGTTGCTGTGAAGTCTTGCATTTTTTGCATCTGCCCCCAACCCTTAGTATTATACAAATAGCAAAACACCCCGAGCAGCTCCAGGTGTCCCTTTACCAAATTTTTCATGTGCCATAGACGATCTTTTATCGATTGCAACAAAATCTATCTATCTCTATACATACATGCAGCTAACAACTGATGTGCTCCATACACAGCATATAGTTAACACTGAACAACTGAAGCCAAAATATACACAGCTAAAAGGAATGTTACAGGGGGCCTCTCTCTTACCGAACAAAGCCGTCTCAGTTTGGCTCTTTTTCTCTAGCACTACCACATCCGCACATCGTTAGCTGGAAAATTCCAGATATATGCTGTAATTTTTTGTGCTCTCCCCCCCCCCCGCTCTTCAATGTCCAGATGCCATTACCCCACCCCTCCCCTCCTTCCTTATCTGTCCCTGCTAGTTTGGTTCTTTGCCAGCTGTGGTCAACAATTAATACAACCAAAGTTTTTTGGGGGGTGGGTGGGGGGTGTAGAGAGGTGGAAATAGAGAACACCCCTTGGCAACTGGCACGGCCTCACAGGAAATACCAAATAAAAACTTTTATTATGTATTGTTTAACCATTTTGTTTGCCTGTAGGCCACCCTGCTATTGGTGCAATTTAGCAAAGCATGCTCCGTCTGGATGAGCTGCGCGCAGACTCTTTGTTTCCAGAATCTGTCACGCACAATCATTGCTTCAGCATGTGGCCTACTAAAGAAAGCGGAGAAGCAGCATGGCAGGCCTCCAGCCCCCCGAGTTCCTTTTCATTAGCCAACTAGTGACCAAATGTTAAAACGGATGAGTAACCTTTTAATATTCATGTAATTAATTTACTTTCCTCCCTTTAATTATGGAAGTCTTGACATGAAAAGCCATGGGGGAAAAGCACCAGCAGCAGAGGACCAGAGGGGAGGGGACTGAGGGAGCTCTCTCTGCACCCCTCCCCACCCTGCACCTCTCCATTCGCTTGCTCTTTGGGATATGGAATGGACCACAGATTGCCATTATGCATGGTTGCAAGCAGAGCTAAACAGGAGGGGAAATTCCAGGGCTTATAAATATGTCTGTAACATTCTCTTGAATGTATTAATTAGTCTGGTATTTTAAATAGATTTCCCACCCCTCCCCCCATGTTTCCCCTCCCCCTCGCTCCAGATATAATAGCAATGGGAGATTAAAAACGCTTTTCATCAACATGCAATTACAACATATACTTCCTCTTCTTAATCAGCCGGCTAATCTACTGACGCATACAGCCATTCCCTCTCCCCCAGGATCTAACAACAAACCAGGCTCACTCTTCATTCGCTTCACTTGCTACTAAGCTATGACTGATGTGTAAAACCAGTTAGTATGACAATCCCACGCTGTTTTCTGGACATTTGAGCAATTGCCGTGGTTTCCAAATCCCCCACTGTTAAGGCCATGCAATATGGGCATATCGCTAGTAGTATTGCTACAGAATATACGTATAAAGTTTGTTCTTGGCTTACTGAATGTGGCTAGTTTGAAGGAAACAAATCACAAGCCTAGGTTTAGGCAACATGACAAGCCAGACCAGTACACATTTCCCAGTAGCAGAAGGAGCAGTGGTGGTCCAATATTTCAGTAACATCCACCACCAGCCCGCTGCTTGCTCACATTAAACCATGGTTTATTTTAACTATGCTTTAATGTGACATGCAAACCAGGTCAGAGTAACTAGTATTATTTTATTAGTCCTATTTTGTTTTTGTCTCTCCCTGGCCTACCTGGAGATGCCAGGGATTGAACCTGAAACCTTTTGCATGCGAGGCAAACACTCTATCACTGAGCTACAGCCCTTCCCGCTGTCTGTGCCATCTTATGTAGTTCATATATTTCAGATACATCAAAAGCACCAGAATTGTTCATGCAATGAACAGAAATTTGAAATCTAAATCACAGAGCTAAAAGAAGACCCCATATTTCACACATGCACGGAAGGGGGATGGGAACGCAGCAACATCAATGTAAAAGACAGGAGCAAAGTGCACAAACAATGGATTTTTTTTCACAGGTTCCCACTTGTCTATACCTATTAGGCATGTCTTGTGGTTGGCTTAAAAAAAAAAAATCATTGAGATGGAAAAGTTCCTTGTTGGACACCTACCTTCAGTAATGCGTAGAACAAAGGTATGTCATCTGTGACATTAATTGCTAATCCAGGCTATAATATTTCACATATTCACTGGGAAAGAATTTCAGCTATGCAGTAAACCAAGCAGCAGGGATATAAAAAGAAAATCGAATGCCTTATGATCAATTAGGAAACTGAATACACCCCCCCCACACACACACCTAGGCTAAGGGAACCTGGATGCCAAAGAGAGATCCAAGGAGACAAAACATTTAAATTTTGGGCTACCATGGCAAATCAATACTCCATTCCTTCTCCTCTCGTTCCTGTGATTATTAAGGTTTTCCTTTTAAAACTGCACCACTTCCTCCTCTCTTCTGAGAAGCCAAATGCTCTGTATATTCAGATCTATGCCTAAGCACTGGTGCAGTTATGGAGGTCAGGCTATGCATATGTAAATGTCATTTGTAGTGATTTCAACAACAACAAAAATCAGTGGGAACTTTCCTAGATCTCAATCCAGCTGGTGATATCCCTATGTAGAAAGATGATTCTACAATCTGATTAGTTTAAATCAGAAATAGAAAAGGGCCTTGTAGGGGAAAGCACTCTAGTCGCCGGGATCTGAAAGCATTGGGGAGTTGAGGTAAGATGCCCATATCCAGTCAAAGTCAAATGATGACTATGGTTGTCCAACAATACAGTAACCCAAATCACATTTAGAAAGGATGGGAAAGGCAAGAACAGCTATTGGTTTGCAGTCTGCTACTGTGCTTGTAGCTTTCAGAAAGTTACTACATTGAGAATGGTTGCAAATACACAATCTGTTCAATGCTAAGCTTGCTTGGTGAGGCAAGTTTGCTTGCTCTTGGCAACTATGTCAACCTTTGTATGGTAAATGCTGGTGTTACAAAATGAAAGGCAATTCAGGAAGCTCAGATAAAGTTCAGGTAATGTTTACACTGGTTATAAAAATCTGGAAACAATGCAGAGATTCAAAAGAAGCATTCTTTGCTGCTGTTTCTGTTTTGTTATGTTTTAATACAGCCTTTAAACTTGGCCAAAGGTAAACTCTACCCTAACTCTTGACTTGTACCGAGCTGAAACCATTTTATGTTAATATACCACATTTCACTTTCTTGACTAAAACTAAAAGACCAATAATAAAAAAAATTCTTTAAATATATTAGGAACAGGAAACCGGCTAAGGGAGGCAGTTGGCCCTTTGGACAACAAGGGAGTCAAAGGTGTCCAAAAGGAGGAAAAGGAGACCGAAGAGAAGCTGAATGAATCCTTTGTGTTTGTCTTCAATGTAGAAGATGTAGGGTGGAAGTTTAATGTGAATTAACATATTCATTAGGGGAAATAACTATTTATCAAAGTATTCAGTATATATTTTATTTTCTCACTCTTTTGATATTTAGAATGTTTACTTAGGAAGATCCCTTCAGGATAATTGTCTGAAACAGTAAATTAATTTCTGCAGATTCTTGCATCATATGACTCCTAATCTATACAGCTGAAGGGCTTTGGGATGTCTCAGAGTTCTGTTGCTAGTGCTGCAAAACGAAGTAGATCTGTATTTTTCTAAGAACTTCTGTATACCACAGCTTCAGTGAGAGAGCATACGTTTTGCAGGTTCAATCCCTGGTATCTCTAGGTAGGGATGGGGAAGACTCCTGCCTGAACCACCTCTACAGAGCTGTGGTCTGACTTGAAATAAGGCTGCTTCCTATGGTCCAGATTCTCATATTTTTATTTATTTATTACATTTTCATACTGCCCTATACACATAGACCTCAGGGCGATTCACAACATAAAATTACAATATAAAAAACACAAAATGCACAATAAACATAAGAACAGAAAGAGACCAATAATCCCCCTTCCACAGCACATTTAAAAGGGCACTGGATGTCAATCAGCCAAAGACCTGGTTAAAGAGGAATGTTTTTGCCTGGCGCCTAAAGGTGTATAATGAAGGCCAGAGGAACCTTCCTGGGGAGAGCATTCCACAAAAGGGGGTGGAAATTATTATTATTATTATTATTATTATTATTATTATTATTAGTTTTCAATTTCTATTTCCAAATATAAATATAAACCACGTCTTTCAAATGTGATTATATCAAGACAATAATGCTATATATGGCTTTTTAATTCCACAGTTTTGATGTGAAACATTTAGCTTTACACAGTGCGCAGGACTCTCCAAAGCCTTCCCACTCCTAATGACATTAATTGCAAACTGAGCTTTCTTTCACAGTCTAGTAGAAACTAGCTTTCTGGAACTAGGATCTGTACAGACTTTGGTCCATTTAACAAGGTCAGACTGTTTATTCTCGACCAAATTCTTTCCCACTGTAAAAAGGTACTTTTAAATGCCACATTCCATAGCCAGTGCCAGTAAGTCACTGAAGCATATTTTCCCACAAGAACTGATACGATGGATGGGACTCTACTTATTTAAAATTTCTACCGTTTGAATTACACAAGGTAAAGATAGCCTGTAATGAAACAAATTGTTTAAAACTATCCATGCTTTTGTTGCATTGAAGTTTCAGACTGGGTATTCGTTAACCATAGCATTGGTTGCCATACAAATACAGCAAATGGTATATCTTCAGTAAAGGAGAGTGAAATCACACATGAGATGAAAAATACAGTTGAATAGACATATATTAACTATATATGTTAATATATGAACTCTACTGCTGATTATATGAACCTGATTGTATACTGTTGATCTTAGGAATCTGAGAAGACTCCAAATATAACTGGACTCCAACACCCAGCTGTCCCAGCCAGCATGACCACTGATCAGGGATGATAAATAGTTTTAGTCCAGCAACATCTGGAGGGCCATAGCTTCTCTGATTTATTAATAAGAGTAAACTTGCAGAATATGTAGATGGTTCAGCGTATGGCCCGAAGGCAAGCGAGGCCACCACCTTGTTGAAGCTATGCAAGACAGGTTCTGGTCAGTATTCGGATAGGTTAAGAACCTGGGAACCACATACACCCCCAACCGGGTTCCACAATGGAAGAAAGGCACAATATGAATGTATAAAAATAAATAAAAGGCTTTATAATAAAATTAAATAAATAAAAGCCCAGATGTTCAACATAGGACTATCAATTGCTCCGATTTCCTAGCTCCGGGACTGGTATTGTCTACATAAACATGTGTCGATTTATTCTGAGGCTTTCATTCATTTATCAGAGGAAGCATCAAGGGATAACAAATGACAGAAATATGCCCAGAAGGTTTACCTGCCAAAAGAATGCTTTACTATTTGGGAAGTAATCATTGCAGCTAAAATACTTTGAAGTTATCGGTTTGCAGCACCCAGTCAACTAGGCTTTATGCTGCCTTACTTTCACGGCTCTTTCTGTTCCACTAGAGGAGTTCCTTTGTCGTCAGAGAATGAGGATGTATCTTGGGAAAGAATTGATACTTCAAGAAATAATTCTTTATCTGGCCTCAATATACTGCACCGCTGTAGGAAATGACAGAGAGTTCACATGTCGACTGATCATAATGATAACCCTGACAGGGGACTTTCTGTAACTTCATTATGTGCACAGCTCCTAGAACATGAGGTACTCAGTCCTGTATAGAAACATCTGTTAAGTGACTCACAAATTGTTCACTCTCAAGGTGAAGAACAGAAGCGAAGACTCTAAACTCTGGGGAGAAGAGTTTAGGTTAAACATTAGGAAGAGCTTCCTGATGATTTAGATAAGCTCAGCAATGTGAAGTCACTTTCTTTGGACAGTTTGGACACATATCTGCAAGGGAACCATTAGCTGGAAAATGATAATGATTTAGAGCAGGAGGTTGGAGTAGATGACCTATTAGGTGCTACCTACAGTTCTATTATATCAGTGTTTCCCAAACTTGGGTCTCCAACTGCTTTTGTTTTTTTTTATATATATAAATTTTTATTAAGAGTTTTGATAATACAATAAAGAAAAAAAGACAGAATAAACAGAAAACATCGAAAGAATAAAACAAACATAAGATTTTACATCTTGTAATAACCATCTTTTCTTCATTTTTCCCTTTTGGACTTCCTCACGTCTCTCGCTCCTACATTCCAAGTTAATAAAACTTTAGCCAGCAACTTATCACCTTATTTTCATTCTTATTGTACACAATTCCAATATTTTATCCCTAACTTTGAATATTTTTATCAAAATCCTGAATACCTAATTTTAACATGATATTCATTCAAAATTTATCTTTCTCATGAAATTCACTCATTCTCATAATCTTTTCCGCTAATTTTATGGTGCCCTGTTGTTTTCAAATCTCTCATCCTTCTTAACACTCATATAATTTACAATGTTTTTGAAGATAGTCCTTAAATTTCTTCCAATCCTCCTCCACTGCTTCTTCTCCCAGGTCTCGGATTCTGCCGGTCATTTCTGCTAACTCCATGTAGTCCATCAGTTGCATCTGCCATTCTTCCAACGTGGGCAAATCTTGAGTTTTCCAATGTTTGGCAACAAGTATCCTTGCTGCTGTTGTTGCATACATAAATAATGTTTGGTCCTTCTTTAACACCCTCTGGCCAACAATGCCCAAAAGGAAGGCCTCTGGTTTCTTAGGAAAGGTATACTTAAATACCCTTTACAGCTCATTATATATCATTTCCCAGAAGGCCTTAACCCTAGGGCAAGTCCACCAGAGGTGAAAGAATGTTCCTTCAGTTTCCTTGCATTTCCAACACTTGTTATCTGGCAGGTGATATATTTTAGCAAGCTTGACTGGGGTCATGTACCACCTATATATCATTTTCATAATATTTTCTTTCAAGGCATTACATGCCGTAAACTTCATACTTTTGGACTACAACTCCAATCATCCCTACCTAGCAAGACCAGTGGTCAGGGATGATGGGTATTGTAGTCCAAAAAAAGCTGCAGGCCCAAGGCTGGGAAACACTGTACGATACTATGAATGGAGATTGTATGCATCAGCTGTGTCAATGTGCAACTAAACCAGAGGATCCATGTGGCACACAGGAGTCCTCGTAAGGTTTGGAGCAGTGTCAGAAGTGCAATGTTCTATATCATTGTTCCCAAATGATGTTGGAAGTCTGGATGCAAGTCAGCTAGCTGAGAGAGGTTTGCATGGGTTAAGAGCGATAAGATTTCCAGCTTCCTATCTCTGTACCTTTATCTCTATGCAGACCACTTTAACTCTTTGATGACCAGTAAGTCTTAGGTTGCATCCTGTTTACAATTCCCTGCTCCTCCTCACACACTTTCTCTGGACCTTGAGGCAAGCAGTCAGTTTGGATTTGTCTTCTGAGAATAAAGGGACAAGCATAGCTTTTTTCATTTCTCCAACCAGATAGGACTACAGAATGCTTTCCTATCAAGAGTGTACTTCCTTTAATAAACATAAGCTTTCTTATTTTATACCAAAGCCTTAGTTTGAATACCTTTCAACTAAAGGTATGCTCCAAGCAAGGGTTCATTTAACTAAAGTCAACTTCTGCTGCAGCAGACAAACTCCACATGCCAACATATATACCTGGACCTGACCTTGTTTATTTAAGAAGCAGACTGTAGCTATAAGCTAAGGGTATTCTTTATCATTTGCATATAGTGTTAAGGCCACTTCTATAATAAGACCCTGCCATATGGGATGTCCAGGAAGGACTGTAGATCAGTGATGAAGCATCTCCTTTGCATGCATGAGGTAGGGTGAGGAGAGACTCCCGGTTTGAAATCCAGGAGACCCACTGCCATTGAGTTAGATGGGCTAACGGTGTGACTCAGTCTAAGGCAGCTTTCATATGTTCCTTTCTGTCCCAGGAGGTGCCCTTTAAGATTACGAGGAAGCTTAAGGTTCAGATCTGCCACAAATTCTCTTGCACTTCCCACATTTTAGAACTGTAAGGTTTGCTTGAGAGGCAGGCGGGGTTTTTTGCTCATGCTTGGAGATCACAATCTTTTTTAAAAAACTGAAAGTGGGACACATAGTGGACCCCGTTTATATTTTTAAATTCTTGTTTGACTAATATGATGATCCAAATATCACCACAAGACCAAGGAAATAATATCTTATCATCTCACATTTTTCCTACTCCAATGCCATAAACAAATGGCAATTGACTGATGCACAACCAGGTTACAAGTAGTCATGTAAACAAGCCCATGGTGCCATATTTTATTTTTCTCCCTCTTGTGCACTCTACTCACATCGCCTGCTGAGCAAAGCAGTAACTGCTACATTATCTTTTAAGAAACTTGCAGGCCTCCTTCTAAGCACTATCAAGATGTGATTCAGAAGGGGAGGAAAAATGCCAACTGTACTATACCTCCTGTGTAATGTGCAGTCGCTGCATATTAAAACAGTTTAATGAAGTAGTAAAAGATGCAAAAGCATAATATTCAGGGAAGTCCACCTTTGTATATAGTCTTGGAATGTCAATCAGGCTTTGATTCTTTGTACACTGGACTTTTCATGAACTTACTTCCACGGAAACAAGTACAGGACTAAGCGGTCAGATTCAGCAATTTGTAGGAATAATTTACCACCCTGCAGTAATTGCAATCGCTTCAGATAAAGTTCAACTGTAACGCTTCTCAAATAGTAACAGCTATCTTTTGCTTTATTTAGTTGTTCTAAAATAAAGACCAAACAACACCTATGCGAAACTAAATCCTGAAATTAGATTTAAAGAAAGAACACATTGAAACTTACCACAGATGTAAGAGCCATTTGAAAACTGTAGATCCTTGCAAGGCCAAAGTCGGCTAATTTTATCTGTCCATTGCTGGTGACTAGAATGTTTTGCGGTTTCAGATCACGGTGGACCACTCTGTGCGAATGCAGAAAATCAAGCCCTCGCAGGAGTTGAAACATCATGTCCTAAGGGTAAGCAATTGAGAGTTTTGATGAGAAACAAAGTATGTCATTTTTGCACAGCTTAAATATATAGACAGGGCACCCTATATATACACTTAGGATATATATACAATAATTAAGCCCCATTTAAGGTAGTGGGACTTACTCCTGAGTAAACATGCACATGGTTCTGATAATTGTACCTATGCTTGTGTACCTAGATACACAAACAGCCCTCTTAATGCACATTTGCCTTAATGCACATTTTTATCATCACCATCAATTCTGTTGGGAGCCGCCCAGAGTGGCTGGGGAATAAATAATAAATTATTATTAAATTATTATTATTATATGTTTGCAGGAAAGTGCTGCAAAGGGGAGCCTTGTGTATTCATGGAGGCTTTCCACGGAATAAAGACCTTGGAAGATCAAGAGTCCCATTCATATGGGAAACATCTAGATACACAAAGCTTCCTGCTGCAGAAATTTGCTGTAAACACATGAAGTGGCCAGAGGACTCACGCAGCTTCAGGGGCTCCCCCTCCTCTCCCGTAGTCCACTCAACCTATGTTACCTCTTTAGGCCAGAAGAGGGTTTCTATCAATAGGTTGAAAAAATTGAGCTATCTTGAAGAGATATGTTTATATTAGGTTGGATCCACCCTAAGCTAGCTGCACTTAGGTCTCATTTAAATCAATAGAAATTGCATTAGTAAGACTAACTTTTCATATAGGGCGTATTATGTGCAAGCTGATAAACATAAGTCTCTATGTTATTAGAATTCGCACAACAAAAATAGGCTATTAACATTTGACAATTAAAAGCATGTAGTTAGTAAATAATATATTATTTATACACCATTCTTCTACTCATAAAGCACCCAGAACAGTTTTTTAACATGAGGAATCATATAACCAAAAAGATTTATTAAAAACCTGGTGCAAATTTCTTGAAAGCAGTGCCTTGAAAAGGTGCCATCTCCTGTATTCACACGTGCAGAGTTCACAAGACTTAAATGCAAGGGTGACAGGGGTGTTTGGCACAGTCACAAGAGCTTTGACCTGCAAGCTCTCAAGGCTTTTGAGCCTCCTTAATCAATTTCACATTCGAAATGCATTATCTAATCCAAGAGTGTGGAACCTGCGGTCTTTCAGATGCTGTTGCGGTAGAACTCCAATCATTCCTGGCCACTGAGTGTGCCAGCTGGGGCTGATGGGAGTCTAGCATCTGGAGTCACAGGATTCCCACATCTGCTTTAATCCAACATGATAATTTACACACACAACATTTAATTGCTCAACCGAAGGGTTGAGTTTTGTAGCATTTTTTAAAAAAATGAATCGGATCACTATAATGACCAATAAATATTAAAATCCAAACCAAAGCAACACAGAATATTCACAGGTATTTGGTGATCATGTTTACTGCTTCTGTCTTTTACATGTTCAAATGCATACAAATGGGGGGAAATGCACCTGTTTTGTCACCTGTACCATTCCGAGTCTCCATCTACAATTCTACATTTTAGTTTCTTTTCATAACACTAAAAATGTGATGGTTGGCAGGTGAAAGACCCTGTGTGAGAGGCAGAGAAAGGAAGATATCCCAGGATAGGAGACTGGGAGAAGAAAGGAAAGCTCCCAGATGAGAGCTCGGAGAGTTGTACAAGACAAAGTTTAACTATGCCAAGGTCATTCTGAATACTAATTTCTACATATTCTATTTCCACACAAATTGTTGTGGGCATGGTGATATAAGCTCACCAATCTCACACAGTGAAAAATTCTTATGAATGCACTTTTGACAGTTGACAGGGTATGTTAAGGAGCTAGTTCTTAAGCTTTACCCTTGATACTGTTTCCAGGAAAATATACTGGCCACTCCAAACTGATGAGATTAAAAAAAAGGAGAACATGGTGATGATCTTACCATGCCAAAATTGAATGTGAGCATCAGCCATGATATGACATACTATCTTTATCCTGCCAGATGACTAACAGGCTATTCACCAAAAGATTTTAGTGAATCTTTCTTAAGCCTGCTGAAAGGAAATTTAGGAATCTCCTAGTTACTTATCATTTCCAGAGGTCTTCCTGAATAATAAATACTTGTTTTAAACCAGTAGATGTGATCATGAGAACTATACAATTATTAAAGCTCCTGAACTAAGTAGTACTGCAAACAGGCATATTTCTGGGAATGAGATACAGAGTAGTGTGTTTTTATTGGCCGTGCATCTCGAGCAAACCCACTCAGTACTCTGTATCCTGTCTACTGATTCAGAACTACAGCTCACAGGCTGCAATCCTACGTACACTTACCTAGGAATAAGTCACACTGAACTAATGGGACTAGTTCTGAACACACACACACATAGGATTGCCGTCAGTCACTGATTTGGCTCTATACAGCCGAAATTAACACCTCAATGAAGGGTTAAAGTATGGCAGATGTTGATAGCAGGCTGTCCTCACCAACAGGAAAGACACATGGCTATGGGGCCCAGATCTGGGTTTCTCTTTCCTAACAGCTGTTTGTGGACAGCAGCTAATTGTATCCACTTGTTTAACCTCAGGGATAATGTCTAGAGGGGACAAAGTGCCACAAGCACACTTTTTTCAACGGTCATTTCCTCTCTGGTGTAACTTGCATGACAGCATGTGACAAGCAGAAATTAATGGTGGCACTGCTGTGCCAATACCTCTTGAATTGCTTTGACAGTGGCTGCAGGCTGCCTGCTTGGCCACCCAGCCAAGACCTCACATGAAACATGGCAAGGGGCCCACAGCTCTATTCACTAACAAGACAGCTGGTCAGTGATTAGGAAGCTGAAACAATGCACCAAGGGGGGAGGGAAAAAAACATTTGCAAGCAGCTTCAGATCAGGAGATCAAGTTTACTCAAATAAGAGCATCTGAATGTTTCACCACCTTCTTACTCTGCATATTAAGGCGGACTAGGGTGACACAAATTTTGTAAGACAACTCCGGCAGAAATTCAACGAGGCATTTGAATTATGAAAATAGACTTGTGGACTGATCTTAGTCGCAGTATACTTACCCATGTGCAAACCTTACAACCTTCTTATATGGAACATCTTTCTGTGACGTCTAACTTGCTCAGACCAGAGGTTCTCAAACTCTGCAATCTAAGACCTAGAAGAATCTGCTTAGGGCTGCCCTACTATTATGACAGTTACCTTCAAGATAGGTTGTTATGGGTAAGTACACATTTGTGGCCATAACGGTGAGAGGTGGTCCCTTGGGCTTGGGCTGAACTTATTTTTTTCAGAGATTAGGTTCCTGGGAAACTGAGAAAGGTCATGCAACAAAACAGCTTGTTCTTCACTGTCCCTGAATAAAGTAATATAGAGTTGACTGGGAGAAGTTAAGTAACCACTGTTTCTACAAAACCACACCTACTTCCCATGAGTCCATGCTAAAGCCACATGATGGAGGGGTGAAGATGAACCTTTGTCCACAAATGCATTCTGGTAACTTTTTGCTCCCTGGCACCACACATTTCTCCCAATGTATGGACCAGAGGAAGAGTACTCTGTTCTTCCACTGCCCATCCCATTACGAGAGGAAAACAGGTGGGCCAGAAAGCAGGAGCAAAGCTAATTCTTTCTGTGGATCAACTCCTTGGAAAGTATGGGGGAAGAAACATCATAGTGGGGAAGAGGGAGTCTGCCACATTGGAATACTTCGTGGAGCTCAGTGGAGAACACTTGCTTTTCATGGAGAAGGTTCTAGGCTCAATATTCAGCATCTCTAGGTAGGGCGTAACATACCTGTCTTAAACCCAGAAGAGCCACTGCCAGTCAGTGTAGAGTTGACAATACTGAGCTAACTGGACCAAAGGTCTGGCTTGGTATAAGGCAGTTGACTTTATATGGCGTTGATATATTCACTGCATCAAAAATCTAAAAGATTTTTCACAGTTCTGCCAGTCTAACTAGGAATGCACATGGGACCTTCTGCATGCTGCCCCACTGAACTGTGGGACCTCCCCAAGAAATATAGAGGGTAAGATTGTCAAGGGTAAGCTTGTTAAGAGGAACAGGAATCCAACTAGCAAGTTTTTTTTTTTCGAGCGAGGAGGAAGTTGTGGCAAATATAAACTGCCTTGTGATCCTCAGATGAAGGGCGGTATAGAAATGTATTAAATGTATTAAATAAATAATACATTTTCAGACGTAGAACAAGTGTTAAGGTCAGTACAGTGGTGCCTCGCAAGACGAAATTAATCCGTTCCGCGAGTCTCTTCGTCTTGTGGTTTTTTCGTCTTGTGAAGCACGGCTATTAGCGGCTTAGCAGCTTAGCGGCTATTAACAGCTTAGCGGCTATTAACGGCTTAGCGGCTTTAAGAAAAAGGAAACAAACTCGCAAGAACTCGCAAGACGTTTCATCTTGCGAAGCAAGCCCATAGGGACATTCGTCTTGTGAAGCACCTCAAAAAATGGAAAACTCTTTCGTCTAGCGAGTTTTTCGTCTTGCGAGGCATTCGTCTTGCGGGGCACCACTGTATACTGCACCAACTTTCAACACAACTTTCGAAAACAATATATTATTTTCAAAATAAAATACCATTGTGCCAAAGAAATCTTGATGGTGGTAAGCAATTGGGGCTTTGAATGAAGCTCACACGGAATGAATTCAGAGGGTTAATTTAGATATTGCTCAGTTCAGCAAACAACTTTAAACAAACTGAAGTGCCTCTGCTACACCAGGGCCTAAGTAACCTTTCATTTACTCATGCCAATTAAGGGGGGGGGGACCCCAACAACAACCCACCAATCAGAGAACCCACCACACTAAAGTATGCACTGTTGCAAAATGCCACTCAATGAATTAGAAACAAACTGGAAAGCAAATGAAAGAGGCTAGGAATCACCATCAAAAGAGTGCTGTTCTCTTTTGTGCCTTAGATATACTAAACAGTATTATTTACTGTGTGCCCTGCAAACTAGTGAGCAGCTGGGTGTAACACATTTCCATGCCATGTAACCTCTCCTTATGCAGAACCAGAAGAAAAGAGATCTCTCTGCTATGCCGTTCCGGTGGCAAAAGGAAAAGACAAGATGATGACTTTCCAGCTCATTGCACTTTTATAACATTCTCATCAATCACGGTGAGGTGGGTCTTTCTTGTTCTTGCTGGAGAAATGCTCTTGGTTTGCTGTTCACAATGCAGAATGACTTCACTAAATAGCTCATCAGGGTCACCTTCATCAGTTTCGTGTGTGGGGAGGACCCATAAAATTTAAGGCCTCCGGTTTGTTGCATGAGGGTCCACTTACTTAATTTTGATTGCAGGCTTGTGGCTTCAAGTTTTTCTCAAGCTGTGTCTGCACTGACAAACCTCGCCACAGCTCATATTCAGGGACTATGTGGACCTGTGCTTTTGCAATTGTACTGCCTAAGCGCAAGTGGTAAAATTCACCATCCTGGATAATTTTATCTCTCTTCCTTTAAAACAAAAATAAAAATGCCGTTTGCTAGCTCTAAAGAAGGAAAATGAGAACAAGTATAAACTGATGCATGAAGGGGCAAAAAACCTTTATTTCACGTATAGGTGGTGACCATTTAGGTAAGTCCAATTCACACATGATCACCGATTCATGGGTCCTTTTGGATCTGGAAGAAGACAGAATGGGGATG
The DNA here is from genome assembly GCF_951804945.1 of Podarcis cretensis. Classification (NCBI taxonomy): domain Eukaryota; kingdom Metazoa; phylum Chordata; class Lepidosauria; order Squamata; family Lacertidae; genus Podarcis; species Podarcis cretensis. Next base: position 27,908,250 of record NC_137181.1, read on the forward strand.
AAATAGGGCATTCTTATATGCACTCTGTGGGGGCCGGGAACAGAATCCCCATGTGAAATGGTCGCTTGCTTGCTCATGGGGTCTGAACTGGCAGTGACTGGCCAGGACCAAGACCTTGGGTTGTAGTGGATAGCTCAATGAAGATGCCGACCCATTGTGCGGCAGCAGTGAAAAAATCAAATTCCATGCTAGGAATCACTGTGCAAGAACTGAAAATAAAAAAGGTACTCAAAATGATCAAGGGGATGGAGAAACCTCCCTATTTGGAAAGGTTTCCGCATCTGAGGCTTTTCATTTTAGGGGAAAGGCGAGGAAGAGGCAATATGACTAGAACTCCTGGGCACCCAAAGAATCTGGAAGTTGGAAGAGTCAGGACAGACAAAAGAAGCACTTATTCATGCAGCGCTCAGCTAACGGAGGAACTAGTTTCCACAGGAAGCAGTCATGGCTACCAACTTGGGTGGCTTTGGACTAATTTGTGGAGGATAAGGCTATCAACATCTACTAGCCATGATGGCTGTGCTCTGCCTCTGCATCGGAGGCAGTGATGCTGGGTCTGACCCAGCAGGGCTTATTATAGTCATTGTCCACTTGGCTCAGTACTGCCTACAATAACTGGATAACTGGCAGTGGTGCTCCAGGATTTCATGCAGGAGACTTCCCCAGCCAGAGGTTGAACCTGGAAACTTTTGCATGCAAAGCAGATGCTCTACTACTGACCGACAGTCTTTCCATTAACTTAAAAGTAGAAGCACAAGTAGAGCACAAGTAAAGAAACACATGATAGGAAAGCAGGTTAGCCAATGATGAAAAACTCAAAATACAATTGCCACCTGTTCTCATGAACTAACAATTTCTTTCTGACTGTTCAGATATTTTTTGGATGCTCCAGAAAGAGACTGGGTTTGCTTTTGTTACAACCTTCCCGGGAAGTATGCTACCCTTTGCAGTTTTGGTTTACTGCAGCCAACAGGACGTCTTTGCTCTTCTAGAAGTACATTATGGCCTGTGCACATCAAATCAGTAAAAGTTCCATGACTGTACAGAAAAAAAATAATGAGGCCAGTTTGCAAAATCCATGCAATTCACCACTGCAGGCCAAAATTGGCACTACTTCGCCTGGAGAACTTTGGATCATAATCCAAAAACGTAATTTACTGCTTTGTGTGCTTTGGAAGGGATTACTACAACACAGCTGTAGTAATCACCCAGCCCACTGTGAATGCGACAATATGAGTGGGCTGGTTTTGGAGATGGGAGAGGTCTGAGTCTAGCCTTGTTGGTCCTGCCCTTTGCCCCCGATCTCCTCTGCTGCCTTGCAAGCTCATACCAACAGATTTGAGAACTTTGGAACCAGAACTTACACATGAATAGAGCTGCACTGGCCATTGTTGATTAATTCAAAAGTGCCTTGCACAGCAGTTTCAGAGCTTTGGAAATCAGCCCAGCCAAACCATCTTCCTCCAGGCTAATATTCTGCACTATATATGTGTGTTGAGGACTATATCCAATAACATGTCTGGTTTGGAGCTGGTTGTCTGCATAACTAAGCTACTCGGGACTAGCCTTTCCCAAGGGAATTCTCAGGGCATTGTGCTCCCTGAAGCTTTCTCAGGCTGCAAGATAAACTGGAAGATGTGCAAGTCCACCCTGGCTGACTAACAAATTTGAGAAGATGGCATACAGCAAGTTGCTCTCCACTTGCCTTATGAGACTCAGGCGGAGATGGAGGATTACATGTTAACAGGTCAAGTTTGGAAAATTTGTGCATCCCAACTTTGGGACCTCTAGATCAACTGGCCTGAACTCCTTTCCAGTCCTATGCCTTGAGGGGTTTTTTAATGGGGGTGCTGAGCTTGAACCTAGGGCATCTTGCATGTAAATCATTACAGTATTCTCTTTCTTTCCAATTGTTAGGTACGGAGTGCTGATACTTATGTAACCAAAATGGCACCACCTATGACCAGACACTGTGATCCAGCTCTGAGGGCTTTCTGGCGGTTTCCTCATTGTGAAAAGTGAGGTTACAGGGAACCAAGCAGAGGGACTTCTTTGTAGTCGCGCCTGCCCTGTGGAACACCCTTCTGTTGGATGTTAAGGAAATAAACAACTATCTGACTTTTAGAAGACATCTGATATAGGGGAGTTTTTAATGTTTGATGCTTTGTTGTGTTTGAGGTTTTAATTTGTTGGAAGCTGCCCAGAGTGGTTGGGGTAACCCAGTACAGGTTTGCAGGAACCCCAAGTTTTGCAGAAGTACAACAAATCCTTTTTTAAAAAAGAAAAGAAACCAAACCCAAAAGAGGCCAATGGAGACTGATCATGCTTCGTGGTCATGGAATGCTGGATGTGTGTAAAAAATGGAGGGGAGGAGCAACATCCACCTTTTAACTGAGTTGTGAGGTTCAGAAGATTCTCAAATAATGTTGTGCTTTAGATTTCCCTGATCAACTATAACCTATGACCCAATTCATATCCTTACATCACTGGTAGAGAGCCAAAGCAGTGTGACTCCACCTATACCATCTTAGTAATGTATCAAGTGTGTCATGTGGATAGGGGCCATGCCCCTGCAGGCCAGCAAAACTGGTGTGTGGATTATTCATGTGCCTAGCCCTATCACCATGACCCACTTCCACTAGCTCTTTTCATGCTACAGCCCTGCTACATTGTTTTCACATTAGCCCTACACTATGGAAGACCTATGCAGAGAAGGCCCCAGTGTTACCAGGGCAGCATGAGAGCAGCCATGCCTCAGATGATAACATATGAACTGGGTCTTACTGTGTTTGCACTGCCTTTTGATGTTCTTGCCCTTGTTTCTCATTGTCAATTCCGATCTTCCTTGCAAATATCTTCCCTTCAGTGCTGACGGAAAGCCCCCTTGGAAACAACTATTTGATTTCTGTTCCATGCACAGCACCTTGCAGAATCTTGGTATCAAATCAATCTTTAACACCCTTGCAAAAGTATGAGTTCAAATGTGGATGTGGCATTGCTGGCTGCAAAGCCGCCTCTCTATCTGCTGCTCCTCTTTTGCTGAAACTGCACCACTACGCAGTCAAGTCTGCTATGTACCTTCCTTGATATGTGGGGAAGGAAGAGGAACTTAAAGGAATCCCATCCTCCTGGTGCCAGGGCATTGGTTTTAATCACGGTGGTAACTCAGCAAAGAACACCCGAAGATAATAAAACACATATTTAGAGATGGTTTGACTTCCCACAAGTCTTTTTTTTTCTTTCAACATCTCCTGTTTTAGTCTGTGTTGCTTCTCATTGAATGACAGGCCTGTGTAAGTCATACTTTGGTAATCTGAAGCATATGGCTCGTAGCTCACTGTTGTTTTTCTTATAGTTTCAGAATTAGTCTTTCCAATTTAAAATACATGAAAGACATCTGTATGCTCTTTCATTAAACTCCTTTTTATATTTATAACATCCTATGCATTCTTTTGGAATGTTTTCTATTGAACTGTGGAGCCCAGGCTTGGGCGGCAGCTATTTCCTTTGTATCACAGAGGGAGGAGTACTATTAGAATAGATCTCCATCTCTCTCTTACACACACAACACAATATATTCTTTGCTTATCCAAACAGGGATGTCTTGGGTTAATTTCAAACGAAATAATATTTTATGTGGATTCATGCTTCAGCCCACACACCCTCTCATTCCAACAGCTCTCTGACCCCCACTTCCACCCCCCCCCACCTCCCTCCTGCAATAAAAATGGATGGAAAACTCCTTGGAATCTCCATTAATGGCTGTAACATAACATTCTGAAGCCTTTTGAGATTTCTAAATTGCAGCTGCACAGCAGAACTGTCCTACTGCAAAACAAATGGTATGTATTTTGTCTGCCGAATTTATTGCACCAAGTATGCTGAGATGGATTACATATAGCATCAGCTATGTTGGTCAAAATGGCATTCAGTGCTAGTCAAAATGTAAATCTAGGGCACATTTCATGTGAAAAGGAATAAGAGCAATTTTTTGGGAGTAAGTGAAATAAAATACTTGGAACATATTAACAATATTCTTGATTCTATGCATTTATGCGAGCATATCTACCTGTATACCATCAAAATGTCCATTTAACACCAGTCTACTACCTTTTTTTGTGGGGGGGTACAGTGCTAACAAAGCTAAGCATTTTTGTGCTACTTCAGTATTACAGTGGGGGCACTGGATTTCTGATGCAATTTAACTAAGGCAAGGTTGGCATGCCATTTGGCTAAATTAAAATCTCAACTCAATACATGTTGGCCTGGATTGCACACACAGGCACACAAACACTCCACTTGTGTGCAACAGCATGTACGTGTGTTGCTGCCAAATGCATAATTTTTTGGAACCAGGAAATGGTGCCAAGAGAGCCACGAAAAGAACAGGAGAGAACTGGAGGGAAACAGCTTGCAAGGTCGCTCCAAGTGTCTTCCCACCCCCACTCACTCACCCTCCTTGGCTTTTTTCTTCCTGCCAGCATGGAGGGGGGACTCCATGCCTCTGACCACCCACCTGCCCATTCTTCCCTCGCTTGTGGCCATTTTGTTTCTCTTCCTTGCCACCCCACAAGCATGCAGCCACGTTATTTCTTGGGGATGGGGGAGAAACTTGATAAAGGGAACTGTCTCCATAAACTTCCAAGACTAACAGGGAGAGCACCAAGAGGCTGCACAGTGGTGATGGGCACTGGGAGCCACTGACCCACCATTCAACTCTCCAATCATTGGAGGCAGGCAGGGCAGGTGGGTGCACATGTGCAAGGGAACATCACCACCCGGGGAAGGCAAGTGGGATGGGTGGGATCTGCCGAGAGAGGTACGTTTCCCAGCCTCTCTCAACAGTGCCCTTCCCACTTTATGTGATTTCCCACGGAGTCTGGGAATGTAATGTCTGTGTAAGTAGGGAGATGCCTTTAATGCTAAAAAATGATTTAGCATTATGCGCAGAAGCCTGTATGAGACTGAGCAAAGCCTCTTCCTTCCACAATATTCAGTTTCACTTTCGTCATGTATAAATCAGGAATCACAGCTTACAATAAACTCCATTTGGTTGCAAAACAAGACAACTTCAAATCTTGGGTTATGAAGCTGGCATGCTTAACAAACCAGAGTTTATTTTAAATCACAATGATCTTGAGCCATTGTCACTAACCCCCCCCCCCCAACCTAACAGCAGATCTGTATCTCCAGAAAAATCATTTGATTCTATGGCCCTGAGAGTACAGTGGTGCCCCGCAAGACGAATGCCTCGCAAGACGGAAAACCCGCTAGACGAAAGGGTTTTCTGTTTTGGAGGTGCTTCGCAAAACGAATTTCCTATGGGCTTGCTTCGCAAGACGAAAATGTCTTGCGAGTTCCTGCGGGGGTTTTTTCCTCCCCCCCTTTTTCTAAGCCGCTAAGCCGCTTATCAGCTGATCCGCTAAGCCGCTTATCAGCTGATCCGCTAAGCCCCTAAGCCGCTAATAGCGCTAAGCCACTAATGGGCTTGCTTCGCAAGATGAAAAAACCGCAAGACGAAGAGACTCGCAGAACGGATTCTTTTCGTCTTGCGAGGCACCACTGTACAGCACTTTAGAGGGTAGATGTGACAAGTGCATGTTTGATTAAAAATCCCTGCCCCTGAAATATTCATAGAATCAGAGTCATCTAGTCCAACTCCCTGCAATGTAATAGTATTATGACAAGAAAGACTCTGTGTGTAGTCTGGAGAGCTGTCCCTATCATTAGGCAGAATGAAGAAGTTATCTCAGATGACAGATGTTGGGACGGGAAGTGGCAGTAAGGTGTGTAGAGCTGTGTGGTTTCCCTAAATTGGCCCACGGCCCTCAGAGGCAGTATGGATATTGTCCTATTGCCAGTGTTGCCAGTGTTAATGTCAGAGTTGACAGCCAGTCTGGTTGCCTTCTGTACACTGCATGTGGAATTGGGGAGGGATACTATCTTGTCCTTTGACATAGGGAGCAAAAAAACCCTTTGGATGGCTCTGGTACGGAGTTTAAATATATAGGGGAAGCATTCAAATATTAGCCCCTGACCTTCCTGCCTTCTGGAGTAATGCAGTCCCAGGAGGGCTATACTATACGCTCCCCCCTCCCAAATGTGTGGATATCTCTTAAGATTCTGTAATATCAGATCTGCTTTACTGAAGTGAAAATAATCTTATCAGGTAAGTATCTAAAGGATTAAGCACCCAAACAGTGCATCTCTGTTATTTCACTCATGTCTTCATTCGTAGTTTTCTGTTTGCTGGCAGCAACACTCTAACTTTCCCATAATGTGTACTTTGTTTGAGTTTATTTTAAAAATGGGGAAAACTCTCAAAATAAAGGCAGTTCTATATATACTGATTTGAAACCCGACGAACCAGAAACTGGACTGGCACGCTGGTTATCAGAAATAGTGACGAAGAGAGAGGGAAAAGTTGTGTAAATGTGTGCAAACATAGGAAGATATGAAGTGGAGAATCTCTGTTCTGTATACGTGGTTCTTTGGTGTTGTCGTTTTCAAAGAGTGAGCACCAAGTTAAGTATCTCCACATCTGTCTGATTTCAATAGGAGAGTTAAGTATATTCTTTACTTAACTGTTTATATACTTGGGGGGGAGGAATGATGAAATTCATAACTGGAAAAGATGTTTGCTTGGGTTTTCTTAGTCTCTTCCCAATAGCCTCCAAAAGAGCTTGCATGGATTTGAAAAGAAACAATAACTGTCCCAGGATATTGCTATTTTTTTGTAAGTGCAAGGATTTCATTTTTTTCACATATGGAAATTGCATTATTCCTGACTGATCATTAAAGGTTTTTGTGAAGACTCAAAAAATGAGTTACATAATATGGTATCCTTGATTTCAGAATCCTATAGCTCCTTAGGTAAAGGTAAAGGTAAAGGTACCCCTGCCCGTACGGGCCAGTCTTGACAGACTCTGGGGTTGTGCGCCCATCTCACTTAAGAGGCCAGGGGCCAGCGCTGTCCGGAGACACTTCCGGGTCACGTGGCCAGCGTGACATCGCTGCTCTGGCGAGCCAGAGCCGCACACGGAAACGCCGTTTACCTTCCCGCTGGTAAGCGGTCCCTATTTATCTACTTGCACCCGGAGGTGCTTTCGAACTGCTAGGTTGGCAGGCGCTGGGACCGAGCAGCGGGAGCGCACCCCGCCGCAGGGATTCGAACCGCCGACCTTTCGATCGGCAAGCCCTAGGCGCTGAGGCTTTAACCCACAGCGCCACCTGCGTCCCTTACTAATCTGCAAATAGCTATCACAGGTCCTTAATGATGTCCTGTGCTTGATTCTGAAATTTTGATTTGACAAACCTATGGAATATAAGTGGAGATTTCCCATGCACCCCCTGCAGACAGGAGGTGAAGGTATTTTCAAATTAGCATATGATCACCACAACTATGTGGGTTAAATTATGCAAGGCTGTTTGGTGCAGGCTCTCATCTTGGAGAAGGTTGGTGACAATTTGATCTCATTAACTTAAGTATCACTGATTTCAGTAAAATTCACTTCCAATTAAGCCTATAAGTAGGATTGAATGCTAACAATCCAATGCTGTTTACAGGCAACTCCCATTTTAGGTGTGAGAAATATGTGTGCGATTGCGCACAGCAACGAACCTGGAAGTGACCAGAAACGTCATAAAGACATCACTGAAACATCACTAAAAGGGCAGAACGAGAGTGGAAAGGGGCGTTTGCAAGATTTTTCAGTGGGTTTCTGATTTCATGCAAGCACACAATGACCCAGAATGCAACCCCCATGTAAATTGGGGGCTGCCTGTACTTGGAACAAAGTCTTATTCATTTCAGTGGGGCTTATTTCCACTTAAAACTACACAGGACTGTAGCTTTAGCATGCCAGAAAAGGACTTTGTTGCTCCTGCAAAGTGTCTACCAGATTGTTGGCACTTAATTAAGCAGCAGTAGAATTAAAAGTAAAAATGGAATTAGTAACACAACACATTCACTATGTTTTTCAAATAGGCAAATGTAAAATATCCATGTACTTTTCAGGAAATAATGATTTTTATATTTATATACAATGACTTCACTTTTTGCTAAATTCTAGCAACGCTCATGATTTTAAAACTCTGGGGTTCCTCAGCTTTTGTTTATTTCACTGTTATTTATATATATCTGTCCTGGAGTTTTTCATCTTGTGCATTGTGCCAATACTCAAATATGATCAACTGATTATGAGCATCAGTGACAGATGGCAAATGGCTCTTGCCTCAACACTGAAAACTGACATTCTCAGAGAAGCCAGATCTTCACAGTAATTGATTCTTTGTCATGCAATGATGTCATGCGTTGCCTGTTTTATGGACAGAATGGAAAATGCAAAGCATACAGAATGGGCAACAGACGTGCAGTCCATTCCACTTAGACTGTGCAAACCTCACAATGGGCAGCTGCCGAAATGGGGTAAAATATGGCAAGCATTCTTTAGAGCTGGCAATAACTAGCAGCCTGGTCCCATGCCCTATTGCAGAGTTATAGTGGAGCACAGCATCCACCACTGAGTATATCATTAAAGATAGTACCCATTGCTCAAACATGGCATGCTGGCTTTACTTTTTTTATAGCAGATGTATATGTAATGACCCAAAGGGACGCGGGTGGCGCTGTGGGTAAAACCTCAGTGCCTAGGACTTGCCGATCGTATGGTCGGCGGTTTGAATCCCCACGACGGGGTGAGCTCCCGTTGTTCGGTCCCAGCTCCTGCCCACCTAGCAGTTCGAAAGCACTCTTAAGTGCAAGTAGATAAATAGGGACCGCTTTATAGCGGGAAGGTAAACGGCGTTTCCGTGTGCTGCGCTAGTGCTGGCTCGCCAGCTGCAGCTTCGTCACGCTGGCCACGTGACCCGGAAGTGTCTTCGGACGGAGCCGGCTCATGGCCTCTAGAGCGAGATGAGCACGCAACCCCAGAGTTGGACACGACTGGCCCGTACGGGCAGGGGTACCTTTACCTTTACTATATGTAATGACCATATCTAGTAGATGTCAAAGGATTTCCAGTTTGTTTCCAGATACAATTCAAGGTCCTAGGCTTTGACTTATGAAGTTCTAAGTGACCTATAATCAATGTCTGAAGGATGTCCTCTTCTATATGAACATGCCTATTCTTTAAGATCTCAAGTCCTACCATGAGCATTCATATCTTCAGAGGCTGAGTTGTACCTGGGGCAGGGCCTTTTTTGTAGTGGCACCCCCTCCTATGGAGAGCCCTCCTGAATAAATATTTGCCTAGTGCCTACTTTTTATCATTTAGACATTGAGTGATGCCTGTTTTTTCTCTCAAGCTTTTGGTTAAGGACATGATAATTTGTTGCTGGCAGCTCTTGTGTATTCATCGTTTTAGTGTATTTCTTATATTAACTGCAAGCCACCATGAGCATTTTGCAGAAAGATCAAAATATTTAAAATATATGAATCAAATAAAAAAAAACCATGCCTGCCCAAGTGATAGATTTATACCCAGCCAGATGGGCGGGGTATAAATAATAAAATAAAATTATTATTACTATCTGCCTCTTATACTGGACAAAACTGGACAGGCTCTTTCTGCCTTCCAGCTGTCTAATAGACTTATCAAAAACACATAAACACGAGTCACAGGAGCATGATAGTGGAATGCACTAAAATACAATACAGGAATATTCTGGATAGCAAATAAATAACAAAATCATATAAATATATGAAGCTGCTTGATGTTGAGTCAGACCATTGCTCCATATAGTTTACTACTGGGTACAATAGGATTAGCTAACATTGTGCTCTCTGGATATCGCTGGACTACAATTCCTATCACCCTCTGCAACCATGACCAGAGATCTGGTATGATGAAAACTGCAGACCACCAACATTTGAATGATAGCACTTTGGCTACCCCAATCAACTGGCAGCAACTTTCCAAAAAGCAGTTCCATGCTCTTTCTGGACCTACCTGAGATGCCATTGGGCTTCTGTCTACAAAACATGAGCTCTACTGCTGAGCTATGGTTCTTTACTAGAGGCTGATAATAAATACAGAGGCCCAGTTCAGCTGTGAACCATGGTTTGCTGGTACAAGCACAAGCAATGGGAAGCCTCAGGCTCATAAACACTTTCCTCCCCTTTCCCCATATGTACCCAGCCTTTAGATAAATGGGGGTATGACTAGAAGCTTCTGATTCTGATTTACAACAAACTGTAGTTTGTGATTTTAGATGAACACTGCAAACTGGTTTATTCAAACCACTTGTTCTCAACCCAAAAGCTGAAACCATGATGAAGAGCATTTTTTATAATTAATTATAAATTATTTTTATAAGAACCAATGCCTCTGAATTTGAGAGAGAGGTAATTAATTTAATCTCCTCTAAATCAGATAGAAGTCGTCCTGAAAATGCTTCCGCTGTATGTTTGTCTTTAGCATATTATTCCATAAAATTATGTACAAACCTCCCCTACCCTTCTTTGATACCTTTATAGTTTCGCTAGGCACACCAGGCTCTGGAACTTTATTCAAATAAGTGGTCAAGTCTTGATCAACATGTTCAAACACCAGTGTTAGTTTCGTCTCTCGGTCTGTTCGGGATGCTGTGCATACATCGAACAACCTAAGAAAGGGGAAAAACACATAAATGCTAAGTAAATGAGTGGAAACCAGCAAAAGATTAGTGTTAGAAACTGAGATATGAAAGCTAGGATCTAAATGGCACCTTAAACCTAGATTATGGGCACAAAACCAAATGTCTAGGCAATTTTTTTTTTTATAATACAAAGCTGAAAATGAATGAACTGCAGCTAAAATATTATGTTCATTTTTCACATTGTCTTGTTCTTCCCCTGCCCACCCCCTAATATTCTTAAGAGGGTCTCTTCTCCAGTCTTCGGAGTAGCTGGAAGTTGGAAGGCAGAAAAAGGTCCTCTCATCCTTCAACTCTGCAGTTTTAATATGAAATCTTAGCCACAGTACTGCGCCCAGAGCTTAGAAGCTGCTCACACTAATGATATTCCCGGTCACAAAATGCGCCTAGAACAATGGGAGTTTCGAACACTGCAAAGGAGTCCTTTGAAATAACTTTCATTTATTATGAAACATGACATGCAGAAAGATCCTGCTGAATCTGGGTACCAAACACACAGATATCTAGCAAGAGGTATTCTGAGGCATACGGCCACTGATTCTGGAAGCAGAATCTTCTTCTTTGGTGATCACTCATAGCAGAGTAAGATTGTCTTCAAAGAACATGGTCTTAACAGTGAGTCTGTAAGTGACTGTGGAGGCCAATTCTGGATCTACATGTCCTTCCACAGTGGAAGCACAAATTACCTTGAGAGTCTTTAAACCTCTTTTGTTGACCACCAGCATTACACTTTCCATTTTAAAGTTCAGAATAGAGTAGTTGCTTTGGAAGATGATAATCAGGCAAGTTCCCCTGCATTCCCAAGTTACAGGTAAACATTTTTTGGAGACACTGTTGCTGAAATCTTTCAAGGAGTTGAAGATGGTGCTTATAAGTGGTCCATGTTTCACAAACATACAGTAAGCTTGGTAGTACAATAGCTTTGTAAACAAGCGATTTGGTTTCCCAGTGAATGTTCTGGTTCTCAAACCTTCTGCACGTCAAGGAAGAAAGCTGCACTCGCATCAATGTTGGCCCTTGTTGAAAGATAACTGCTGAGGTAGGAGAAGTGATTGACTTTCCAATGTTACACCACTGAGTTGGATTTGTGGCGCTGCAGAGGGATTGTTTTGTGCTTGTTGGTGCAGCACTTTGGTGTTTTGGATGTTGAGTGATAGGCCAAGCTTTTCGTAAGATTCTGCGAAAGCTTACACATTGTCATCAGCATACTGAAGCTCTATGACCTTACTCTTTGCTTTCAGCCTACTCAGATTAAAGAGCTTTCCATGTGTTCGATATATGATTTCTACTCCGGTGGGAAGTTTCCCTTCGACAAAGTGTAGGATCATGGCAATGAAAATAATAGAGTTGGATGAATACAGCCATTGCGACTAGCAGCCACTGAGTCTTATCCTCCCTGAATTTGTCTAATCCCCTTTTAACGCAATCCAAGAGAACAGCCATCACTACATATTGTAGGAGACAATTACATAGTTTAACTGTCTGCTATGTAAAGAAGTACTTTTGTGTGTTCTGAATTTTCCAATTTTCAGTTTCATTGGATGACCCCACATAATAGTATTAAAAGAGGAGAAAAACTTATATCCATCCACTTTATCCACATCATGTATAATATTATGCACTTTTATCATGTCCCTCTTTACTAATTTCTCCCCCCATCCAAATACTGTGGGCTTTCCTCATAGGGGAGTTGTTGCTCCAGGTCCTTGAGCACTTTGCTTCTCTGTACAGCTATCGGTATGTTCAAAGGGAAAGGGAGGTGTATCAAGCAGTTTGCCCCCATCACCACCCTTTCCAAGAAGCATAAACTATGGAGAAAGGGAAGATCCAGTGAAAGTAGCAATTTACTTTTCCAAACTCGGTACATACTACACAGCTGAATCTGCCCTAGACATGCACTCTTTCTAGGCTCCACTTTCAACTGCTTCCTACCAACTTTAATTTCTCTCTTGAAGATACCATCTGCCCCTTGTAAGTAAGTTGTGTATTCTATAATACCAGACAGGTCACAATGCAGTTAAGAAAAATATAGTTAAGAAAAATGCTTTGCCTTTGTCTAGAACTTTTTCATCTTCAGATATCAAAGGAAGTTTGCAAATTGGGTAAGCATTAATATCCCAAAGAACAAAGAGCCGAACCAACCTGCAAGTGGAAGTACAGTAATCTTTCAGTTAAGATTCTGATCTGCCATTTCAGAGATTACCTGGGCTAAGCAGAGAAGCCCCAATTAACCCAGAGCTGAATGGGGCTTGCACTAGCTTACAGGCTTCAGCCAAATTCATTTTCAAGTTAAAGGAAAATTGGAAGATGAGTTCCTGAAGTACTTCTACCTTGCAGTAGACAAAGAGTCGCCAGAGAAATAACTAAAGGATGAATTTAAATATCTGTTATTTTTTTTTAAGCAATGTAGTATTTTTATTGTACAGATGATGCTTTATAACATGGTATCTTCTAGCAAATCCAGTGAGAGATGTTAATCTTCAGCGAAGCTAACCCAGGTAACTTGATGAATGACAGGAACATAGTTGCACTACATATATTTAAAAAGTACAGAAAAAGAACTGGTATAGAATACAGTGGTGCCCCGCAAGACGAACGCCTCGCAAGACGGAAAACCCGCTAGACGAAAGGGTTTTCCGTTTTGGAGGCGCTTTGCAAAACGAATTTCCCTATAGGCTTGCTTCGCAAGACGAAAATGTCTTGCGAGTTCCTGCGGGTTTTTCCCCCTTCCCCCCCCCCTTTTCCTAAGCCGCTAAGCCGCTTATCAGCTGATCCGCTGATAAGCCGCTTAACAGCTGATCGCTAAAAGCCGCTAAACCGCTAATAGCGCTAATCCGCTAAGCTGTCAATGGGCTTGCTTCGCAAGATGAAAAAACCGCTATACGAAGAGCCTCACGGAACGGATTAATTTCGTCTTGCGAGGCACCACTGTAATGGCTTGCAATTATACTGGGTTTGTCCATGTGTCTGTCTAGATGTAGCAGTAGCTAGATTACCTGTGAATGTAGCTGCTCACACAAAATGGCTACTTGTGAATTCACTGTAGTTTTAGAGGAGGGGACTCATGGAACTGTGGTGGAGCAGAAACAATCCATGCATGAACTCTCCCTTCCAGCATGAAACTGTTCACGTGACTCAGTGACCATCACCATGAGAAAGGTCCTTTGAATCTTCTCTGCCATGGCTTATGTATTATCTGGCCTTGGAAACTAGTGCAGTAAAAGTAGATATGTGTCTACCGCTGCAGTCACAAAAATGAATTATGAAGCCTTTACCAAATCCATTTTTAAAAAATTCTAATACATTAGGCATCTCTTTGAAACTGAGAAGTAGTAGGATCATCATGCAAAGAGAAAACCTCACACACTGAGAAATAAAGGTACCGACCCATTCTGTCTCACCCTATCTGTACATCTATACAAATTCTAAGTGGCCTAGAACAGTTTAAAATCTTGTGTTCCTTGTCCATAGTATAAATATGCCAATTTTAAGTTATTTCTTTATCAGTCTTTCATGCGACAAAAACTTTCCTCAGACACAAGGACAGGTTCCAGTTGTATACTTGTGGCGGCGTTTTCCAACATAGGTAAAACCGCCCGTTTTCAAGGATCAAAATAAGAATAGACAAATTCATGGAGGAAAAAAGGACTTTGAGTCATGATGGCTATGTGTGCCATGTCCGGTATCAGAGGCAGTATGTCTCTGAACACTATTTGCTGGGGATCGTGAGCAAGAGGCTGCTACTGTGCTCATACCTTTTGTCTGATCCTGCAGAGATCTTCTTAGATTCAGTTAGGTAAGGAACATGTGCCTTTGCACAGCAGGACCACTATGGGCTGAAGTCACTAGTTAAATTTAAATTCCCTGAAATTTGTCAGGAGTTAATAATTTGCAATATATTTATATAAATCATGTATCACAGTAAACAAACATAGAGGAGCCAGGCAGGTATGAGATCTGAACATAAACATTGGAAAATATTTCCAACTGTATGTTTCTGTTAAACAACATTTACTTAATTTTTAAACACCTTTTTTTGCCAAGTATTTAATACATTGGCAAAGCTACTCTTTCACCTAATGCAGTATTTTTAAAAAGATTCCTCTGTGTAGAATGTGAACACCATCAATATTCTGCACATTTCTTCTAGAGGTCAATCAAATGCTTACGGCTGCCAGGTCCCTTGGCTGTAAAGGGTTTTACACCTCTGGCTCCTGACTGTATAGTGCTAGTGATTTGGGGGTTGGCGGCATTGTTACTGTTTTCATTCATTTATTTTTGTTGTGCATTCTGTTTCATCATATAATGTTGTCATGAAGAATTATCTTGGGAAATACACAACTGGAAAAGTGGTATAAGTTTAATTAATAAGTAACATTAAACTACAATATGTTTTAACATCTTGCCCAAGCTACTTGGCTTGATATTATTATTCTACCCATGTGCATGGCAAGCAAGTGGAGGATGATTTGTTCTGGCCAAGTTTCTGTGGCTGGGTTCTTTTAGTGACTGATCAACCTCCCTGTCAAACTCAGTATTTTGAGTACTCACTGCAGAATCTGAGTGTGTAGGACAGGCTAAAAATCCAAGGGCACAATCCACCAGGGTCCTCTCCAGTACAGAGAGCACTGCTAAGGAACAGGACTTCAATGAGATCTGCATGAGATAATTCCCCGGTATAGTTGTATGCACATAGCAAACAAATATGGAGTAGAACTCAAGAGTTGTTCCAAAGCTTATTTGAAATCCATATATCTATTTTGCTTTCTGGAAAGTGTGAGGAGGGACTTTTAATTTATTTGTTTTGTTACATTTTTAATCCAATTCATCAGAAATAAATAATGGGCCACTTTCCCCAAAGTCTCAGAGAAATAAATATGTTTTTCACTGCCTATGGAAAGAATGTGATTGGGGGCAGGGGGCAGCAGCCACAATTCAGTGGGGAGGGAATTCATGACTGGGATTCCAAAACTGCCCTGGAGAAAGTTACCACCAGACAGGCCATGCTACCAGGTTGCAGAATGCTGGCAACCACAAATTGTTCATAAATTCTATGAGACACTTTGGAAGCACAAATATTATACATATCAATATTTCATTATATCAAGCAATTGGTATCAAGGGATTAATAATAATAATAATTTATATGCAGCCCATCTGAGTGGGTTGCCACAGCCACTCTGGGCAGCTTCTAACAAAGTATAAAACCACAGTAAAACATCAAACAATAAAAACTTCCCATTACAGCTATCTGCTATATTTTAATTTTTTTTTTTACTGAACTGTATAATATATTTTTTAAACAAAACGTGGGTATCTGCCTTGATATTTTGAGAGCCAAATAATTCAATGTCATGTCTTTGGAACACCATTTAAAGCTACCCACATGTGAATCTGTTGGAACAAGTTTGTCAATTCAAACTGTCAGGTTCTGAGTACAAGAGGACTATTATAATTGTGTACAGTTGTACCTTGGATCTTGAATTCCCTGGAACTCAGACGTTTTGGCTCCCAAACATCGCAAACACGAAAGTGATTGTTCTGGTTTGCGAACGTTCTTTTGGAATCCGAAAGCGCTTCTGCGGATTCTGATTGGCTACAGGAGCTTCCTGCAGCCAATCAGAAGCCGCAATTTGATTTTCGAACATTCTGTAAGTCAAACGGACTTCCGGAACGGATTCCGTTCGACTTCCAAGGTACGACTGTACACTGAATCGGGGGGGGGGGGGGGAGGAGAGCAGGATCATTTCCACTGGTGCCCAATGAACGTATTTTAAAAACCAAAGAATATAAGGTAAGCCTGCTGGATCAGGTCAACAGCCCACCTAGTCCAGAAACCTGTTCTCACAGTGGCTGACCAGATGCCCGTGGGAAGTCTGCAAGCTAGACATGAGTGCAAGAGCACTCTGCCCACCTGTGATTCCCACCAACTGGTATTCAGAGTCATAATGCCTCTGTTTATGTACCTACATGTGTTCTCTACATACATTCAGAACATCACCTAGAAGACTTTAGATATGCATATCTAAAGCATGGCTTCTAATTGCATTTATACAGAGCGTATGCAGGTACAGTTTGTTTGTACATGAATAGGCTCTTTTAATAGTGATGCTGAATGGGGAGGGGAGGGGAGGGGTAGCAGGTGTGACTCCACTTCCCAAGTGCACGCATTCAGTGTACAATATTGTAACATATTCAAAATCCCTCTGTTCAAGACAAAGGAATGCACACCTGCAGATCTTCTGAATATCTTTTTCTTGACAAAGACTCTCAGTAGAGCTACCTAGTGTTCCACAACCAAGATAAAATTATATAGTTTGTTTTAATACAGTTTAAGCTGCAACACTATGCCCACTTTCTCAGCAATACAATGTGGGTCAATGGAGAGCAATGTGCATCAGGTTGTTAGTCTCATAGAATTCAACAAGTTCATTTAAATCAAAGTACTTCAGGATGTAGATTGGAAGGTAAAACAATTAAAGCTTGGTCTTGTCATTTTGGAATTATGCACACATTAGGCTTTTGTTCTCATTTACTCCAGAGTACTAGCCATCAGCATCTGTCCACAGCAAAATAGAGTTCTCAATTACTTCAAGCCTCTCCATAGAAATAAATGTGTAGCTACCCAATTACAAATGGGGTTGCTGGTTCTACATACAGCAACAGGGCAACATGTACACAAACCCTGAAGTTTCACTCCTTCACCAAACACATTTTAGGAACACATCAGTCTGTCTCCCAGGCATTAATTCCCTAGGACAAATATATGGTGTAGATTAAAGGTAAAGGTAAAGGTAACCCTGACCATTAGGCCCAGTCATGAGCGACTCTGGGGTTGCGGTGCTCATCTCGCTTTATTGGCCAAGGGAGCCGGCGTACAGCTTCCGGGTCATGTGGACAGCATGACTAAGCGGCTTCTGGCGAACCAGAGCAGCGCACGGAAATGCCGTTTACCTTCCCGCTGGAGCGGTACCTACCACATTTTTCGCCCTATAGGACGCACCGGCTCATAGGACGCACCTAATTTGGGGGGGGAATAAAGGGGGCGAAATTATTTCCCCCCCAGGCGTGGGGCTGGGGCGGGGGAAGCCCGAGTTTCCCCCGACCCCAGCCCCCAGAACATGCAGCTCTCCGCAAGTTGGAGCCCAGGCCGGGCTCCCACGGCTTGCGGAGAGCTGCGCGAAGCTAAGCCTGGGCGCGCTGCACCTCCCCGCTTTCCCCCGAGCTTGCGGGGCTAGCGGCAGGGAGAAGCGGGCTTCTCCCCGCTGCCAGCCTCCAAACCAGGTTGGGGGATAGCAGGAAGGCGCGCTGCACCTCCCCGCTGTCCCCTGAGCTTGTGGGGCTCTCCTGAAGCCTGGAGAGCGAGAGGGGTCGGTGCGCACCAACCCCTCTTGCTCTCCAGGCTTCAGCAAAAGCCTGCATTCACCCCATAGGACATACACACATTTCCCCTTCATTTTTGGAGGGGGAAAAGTGCGTCCTATAGGGCAAAAAATATGGTATTTATCTACTTGCACTTTGACGTGCTTTCGAACTGCTAGATTGGCAGGAGCAGGGACCGAGCAACAGGAGTTCACCCCGTCGTGGGGATTCAAACCGCCGACCTTCTGATCAGCAAGTCCTAGGCTCTGTGGTTTAACCCACAGTGCCGCCCGCATCCCTATGGTGTAGATTAGCCAATCACAAATATAGCCAGCAACTGTTCCCATAGACACAGAAGCACTTCTAGCAGCTGCATTAGTGGGAGTTGTTACATGCCAATATCCATGGTTAACCAGTTCACACAATATGGTTATCCATGGGAGTGCCAACCTGTGCGTGCAACCATTGTATACAAATTGTGTGCAAAGAAGCTATGTGTACCCAATCCTAAGACTATATTATGAATTTAGCTGTATTAACATGAATGCCCTCTCCCAAGGTAACTATAGTTCTAAGGCTCTTTTAGCACAACACTCTGTCCAAAGTACACTTGCTAGGATTCTCCGGGAGACACCAGGTTCAAAACTGGTTTAAAACTGTAGTAGGTATACCCAGTGTCAGCACCTCTGAATTAACAATAGCAGGAAGAACATTCTGAAGATCTTGAAATATTTTGAAGACAGTAAACTGAACAAGTACCCTTTACCCATCTGTCCCTAACTGAGCATAAATATCTACAACTACAGCCACAAATGCTATCTAAACTAAGCACCTTTAAGTAGAACATGTATTAGGCCTTAATACTACAAAACAACTTCTAGCAATGTCTCTGCCAAATATTTCTGGAAGAAGCAGACAACACCATGAGAAACACCCTCTTGCTTGGGTAAGAATTCTTTATTACAAACTGTATCCTTTTTATATCCACTGTGAAAATCATACAGATGTGTTTCCATAACAGTTGCCTACTATGTTAAAAATAATGAGTTACTCAAAAGTACTTCTGGGTTCCCCCTCCTACCCACCCATTTTCTGCTTATTATAACTTTGTAACAAGCCAGAACATGTGAAAAACTTGCTTCAAAAGGCTACATTATGTGCAGGTATAATAAAGAGAAATGCATCCAAATTAATACAAGATTTGCCTACTGAATGCCGCAAATACAACCTATTGTATGTTTTCATTCTTTACAACGATTAAAATTAAGAAAGGCAAGAGAAACATCAAGGAGAAATGTCGGGTTCCCAGCTGCAGTCCCTCTTCCTCTCTCCCTTTCTACCTGCCCCTTTGCCATTTCCTTGGCAGTGGCAAGGAATTATCAGCATTACCAATAAGGCATCACCTGTGGCCTCAGGTTTTTAGGAGTCTAAAGATCTCTGGAGGGAAAGAAAGGCTCTGTGCAAAAAATACACCCAGTCTGTTCCAGAAACAATTCATTAGGCAGGTAAGGAAGAGTTGTGGCAACTTCCTAGCAGGTGGGCAGCTGCTGCTTACGGGGAGGAATAGAGATGGGGGGCCCGTTGGTGCAGTACAAATGCATTGGTGGAGTCAGTCTTGCACTCCTGCCAGTGTGTCTGCACTAGGCTGACCTTTCTTGCCCCTCTTCCTCCCATTAAGCAGTAGCAATCTACCTGCCAGGAAACTAGCATACCAGCTCCATCCCACCTGACCAAATGCTTCTGGCCTCCTCTCTCTTGTTTTTAAACTTCATTTGGTACTGGTGGCTGTTTTTGAGACAAAACTACTTGCATGCCACTGAACTAAAACAATATTCTGGGGAAACTGATCTGTACATCCCGGGTAAGTCACATCATACAGTGGTTTTGAGACTGCACTACTTCAGACTGTAGATGAGGGACTGCTTGTCTGAATACCCCCTATGTAAACAAACAAACAAACAAACAAACAAACACCCAATCTTCCTGCATATGGAATATAAGCAAATCAGGAGGAAGTATGGGGTAGAGCTATTTTTGCATGGCCGGCAAGATGTTGATTTAGTGGACCATTTAAACATGCAATACCTCACTGCGGGTTAAACCACAGAGCCTAGGACTTGCCGATCAGAAGGTCGGTGGTTCGAATCCCCGCGACGGGGTGAACTCCCGTTGCTCAGTCCCTGCTCCTGCCAAACTAGCAGTTCGAAAGCACGTCAAAGTGCAAGTAGATAAATAGGTACTGCTCCGGCAGGAAGGTAAACGGCATTTCCGTGCGCTGCTCTGGTTCGCCAGAAGTGGCTTAGTCATGCTGGTCACATGACCTGGAAGCTGTTCGCCAGCTCCCTCAGCCAATAAAGCGAGATGAGCGCCGCAACCCCAGAGTCAGCCACGACTGGACCTAATGGTCAGAGGTCCCTTTACCTTTTTTCACCTCACTCGACACAGAACAGTAACAGAAACTTGGTAATGCGCAGAACAGCTCTCAGCCAATTCTCACATGTATGTTCATCACCCTACCTGCAGAACCAAGAAATGACTTGCACCCATGAACAAACCATCATAGTCTATTTACCACACAGGAGTTTCAGACCATCCAGTGTCAACATATCCCAGTGGTGTCACATTCACACATTCAGCTGCTAGTCATCAACTGCTGAGTAATCAAATGATGAGAACGCAATAGGTATGCATGGAGGCGTGAACAAGGTAATATACAGGTGATGGCACTGTACCAGCAAGGAAGTTGTTATATTGCATCTTATTGGGCAGCAGAGGGTTCATAGGATGAGGTCTGAACAGATTATACTCTTTGTTTTACTCCTATGTCAGCGTGCACACAAGCGAGTTCTTTTGAAAATGCAGTAAACAGCTCAGGATCATGGCCAACCCAGTAAGGTCAGCCTGGGCAATCTTTCAGTACGCAGTTTTTGCCTTTGGGCATCTCCACAGTACTGATTCCTCTAGCCCTAGACTTGTTTTGAGGTGTCATTGTCCTGACTGCCAAATTCTACCGTGGTTTGGGGATGGAGACAAACGTCTGGTAGGGACTAGGCTGAAACCACCAAACTAATTTTCACTTCCACAGCTTGTGCCCAAGAGTTATAAAGGCCAGTGCCTCATTAACACACCATGTCACCAGTCCCGTAAAAGGTCTCATTGTTAGGCATCAAGGAAACAGCGCCCAATAATGTGTTCTTTCCATCCCTCCCTTCTTACTTTTTCAGTACATCACTCTTTTCCAGACATGCCAACCCTTCTTAATCATTTTTTTCTGGAGGTATATTTCTTTCTTTCTTTTTAATAGTTTAAGGAGAAGCATGCCTAGTGAGATGTCACTATAGCCAACACTTTATCCTAGGAGGCAGCTGGACCTATTCAATGAACAATAATAATTACAGCACGCATCTACTTTTCTGTTCAGATGTCTTCTTCAATTGATTGACCGGGCACAAACTGTGAATCGAGGGATGTCTGAGGAATTCATTCTTTGCAAATTCTTATATGAAATGACTCAACCCACACTTCCCAGTTAATGCATGGATCAGAAATTAGCTATCCTAAGGATTTCATACATCTCCAAATGTTATCAGCAGTTATAAACTAATAAAAATACACATTTAAATACTCGTTTTGAGAGAAAATATACAGTACATACATATTTAAATATTGAGTTTGGGATAAGATGAATTCACAGCACATTTCTGTATTTTTCAACTCAAAAGTAAGTTCAGCTGAGTTCACTGGGGAGAGTCTCAAGGGAAGAATGAGAAGCCTTCCTGCCCGGCCTGCGATTCCTCACCCCTGGAGTTATGACTTCTTTAAGAAAGATGAGTTTTGAAGACAAAGTGTTGGTACTACAGGGAAATTCTGGGAACCAGGCATAAGCCCCCGCAAAGAACAGTGGGCGGGGTCATTTAAGACTACGGTCCTATACATACTTACAAGGAACTGAAAGTAAGTCCCACTGAAATAACTAGGACGTACTTCTGAGTAGATATGTCTCACTGAACTGTGAGGCAGCAGACCTTTAGGTAACTGTGATGGGATGATGAGCTGCTTGTGCGTAAAAGCTTAGTCCCTCAGAGTTTGCTCAGCTTAGCAAGACTCTGTCTTTAGCGGAGCCCTTAAGCGTGGCTCCCTCAATCGCTGGCAGAATCCGAAAGGGCGTTTACGGAATCTACTCCAGCATAAAAGCTCCTTGACGGAAACGCGTTGTCTGGATTCTCGGCGCGACAGTTTCCGGCGAGGAGTGGGTGCACCTATGGGAGGACCTGAGACTTCTCCGCTGTTATCGCTGGAAGACTCCCTGAGCCATTCCTTCGTTTCTCTCTCTCTCCCCCTGCTGGTGCCTTCCTCCGCTGCTGAGTCTCTCCTGACTTCTGAGAGACCCTCCACCTCCTGCCTTTCCGATGGCAGTTCCCTGACAGTAACTGAAGGGGGTAGAGTTGGAAGAATGAAGAAAATGGGGCAAGATATGCACTGAAGGGCTTTTGATATTCCCAGATGAGTTATGGCTGGCACAACCATCTATAAGGCAGCTAGGCAAAGCCTCCATACTTGAAAGGCACTTCAATTGATATCAATAAACATTACATCCTATTTAAGATTGACAGTGGCAAGCAAGTTTTACTGTATCTTAAGTGAGAGCTTAATTTGCAGCTTGTTTCAAAAAGCCATGGCTTAGTGAAGTGATGAAATGTTGTCTCAAAGGGTAGGAGCAAAACCATGGTTGCTAATGAGGGAATATCTAGTCGCAGAAGCATTATTAATGCACAAGAAAAATTAAATTCTATGGCAGCTTTTGATTATGTACTGTAATCAAAATAAAACTTTTGCACAGAATCACTAGCATTGCTTGGAAGAATGTGAAAAGAATAAAATTTATTTTGCATTGTTAACTGATAAAATAATTTGTTTTTCTTATGGAAGCACTGAACTACAGAAAGGATAATACTTAATTTGTAAAATAGAGTCAAATAAGGAAACTTCCAATGATGAATGTGTCATTCTGAATATCCTGAAGAAGCAACTCTTTACCCTGTCCTTTAACACTTGGCAGATTTTTAGGAAACACCCTGTTATCCTAATTGTAAATTGTTTTAACTGATTTTAATATTGCATATTTATACCGCCCTGGGCGGACCAAAAATCCAATAAATTAATAACTCAAAGTCTCTAACAAGGCTACAGCAGATATAACGCTGCCCTCCCAACTTTGTAACCTTGCCGTCAAATACAGAATTACTTTTTTTGCAATTGCTATAATTTTCTGAAACATATTAAAATCACTTCTACATTATAAACCATTTTAATCACAAATGTGCAGTATGTCCACCCTCTGCATCTTTTGTTGACTTTTTTTTTTTAAATAGCACTTCCTAATTTCCCATAATTTATTTCTTTAATCTCAAACTCTTCCTCCTCCAGTTCACTAAATTCATTTCATTTGGAAATAAAATCAGGCAACTACTCTCTGATAACTCTGATAGTTAATCATATGTATGGGGATAAAATAAAATAAACTGCCTTTTAATCTTGCTTTTTAAAAGTAAATTTTGAAGTGAGATTTCTGATGCAGTGCTTTGACAACTGGGCTATCCAGCAAAAAGGTAGGAAAGAGTGTGAATTTTCTCTCTCTCTCTCTCTCTCTCTCTGTGAGTGTGGGTGTGTGTGTGTGTGCACGCGTGTGTGTGTGTGTATGTTTATCTTCCCACAATTTTTAATTTCAAATTTTGAAGTGAAGAATTACAAAATATCTCTGCTCTTGCTGGAAGTTTCAAACTGATCTTAATTTGCTGGGGTTCCCCTCCTGCCCTAGAGAAAGTACATTTGTTAACTTAATCTGCTTTCTGAAAAGTTTTTTTTTTAAAAGCAGGGTTTAGTGTAGACTTAAAATAAAATAAAAACTCCACTTAAACTGTTCTATCATTTAGTTCATTTGTGTCACTTTCTGTAATTTCCCCCAATATCTTATTACCAGTAAGTACTTTCCCAACTCCTACTGCCAGGCAAAAATGAAAGC
Source organism: Podarcis cretensis (assembly GCF_951804945.1). Lineage (NCBI taxonomy): Eukaryota > Metazoa > Chordata > Lepidosauria > Squamata > Lacertidae > Podarcis > Podarcis cretensis. The sequence goes on from NC_137181.1 coordinate 27,932,269, forward strand.
ACTATTAGTTAAGAAATGATTGAGGTGGCTTGCTCTAATCAAATTAAACCAGCCAAATGTTCCTTTCAAAGGTAACTGTCTACTCAGCAGCTGTATGCAAACTACCAGATCAAATGTGTGTGTGTGGGGGGGAATAAAGATGCAAAATCCTCCCCCCTCTTTCCACAACTCCCATTTACACTATAAGTCTAGCTTGAAAGATTGAGAGAAACAAAACCCATGCGCAGGGAAATGCATTCACACAACACTTGGAGAAGAAATGTGCTAGTCTGGGAAACATTAAAGCTGACACAGCCAGTATATATCATGATAATTCTGAGAGGGGAATTCCTCAGAAATACTAAACAGCAACAGATACTTTGAGTCATTACCCAAGTTTCATCTGTAGAGTTTCATCTACATATGTTAAAACTACCCAACACTTCATGGCAAATATATATATATATCTCATTTTAAAGCAAGTCTTTTCATTCTGCTGAGGTTAGATTAACAAAATTCAAATAAAGTGATAATGACTCATTTTATATCTTACATAAACAAACATGGGGAATGCCTACAACAACATGGGCACACCAAAATCTGTTTTCTTTTCCGATTGTTCTCTTTTCAGCAGCCCCACCTTCTCTAGGAATCATAGAATTGTATTATAAAGCTAAAAATGACTATTTAAAATTGTGTGACTTTCTGATCATAACCTACATGCACACTTGGTTGTATTAGTCAGGTTCCTTCCCAAATTAGTTGACTCAGTTTTTCAGTGGAAACTCCAGGATCAACAAAAGAGTTTACAAGAATTAAAGGTCTACGTGTGCCCTTTAACTTTTATTAGAAATGACTTCTGCTGTGGTAACTTCACTGACAATGACATAACAAGTGAACATTTATTTATTAAAATTTATATACCACTTCACTGTAAGAAAAATAATCCACTGTCCACTCGGAGTAGCCCTTTGGGGTCCCAGAGGTCTCAGATGTCTCTTCCCCATCACCTGCTACCTGATTATTACATCTGAATAAGCCAGGTTTTGATCCTGGTAACTTCTGCGTGCAAAGCTTCTGCTCTGCCACTGAGATTAGGTCCCTTCCGGTTTAGGGCTGATCCCCTAAAATCCAACTCCCAGCCCATACCAAGCTGGTCGTGTTCATTTACTATCATGCAGAGGGCTCATGATAAATCCTGTCCCTGGAAATTGTCAGAAATTATACTTTCTGTGGCATGATAAAAATGTGCTCTTCTGTTACTTGGCACAGATCTGACAGTCCAACATAAGATGGTGTAGATAATTTGGGAAATATATATTTATCTCTTCTAAAATCAGGAAAATATGTGTGTGTTGCCATGTACACTAATATATGTAAAAGTCTCACTGGCCTTGTTCTCATATAATGGTAAACCATAGTTAATAGTTTACTGTGAATCCCTAGCTCTTGGTCACTTGTTTCCATCCTACAGACTCCCATGAGAGGTGGACGACTCTCTTAGCTTTGAGGTTTATAAACAGAGGCTGGGTGGCCATCTTTCATATATGGTCTAGCTGAAATTCTTGCATTTTGGGGAGTTGGACGAGATGACCTTTGGATGCCTTGCAACTCTACAATTCTATTATACTATGCTCATGCTCAGAGAAAATAAACCATGACCCTTGGCTTAGCATTATATCTGAACCAGGCTTCTGGTTGCTTTTACTCCCAAAGAATCAGGATCTGTAGCCAAGGTTTGCTCTTGCCTTAATCATGGTTTGTTGGAGCAAAACAAACCACAATCTCTGGTTCAGTTGTAATGCTAAGCAAGGGACTGTATTTTGTTTCCTCTGCACACTAGCAAAGAGGAGACAAAACAGCCTTGAAAGGTGTGTTAACAGCAAATAACAATTAACTATGGTTTACCCTGACATGCAAACTGGACCAATGAAGACATTGGCACCAATTCACTTGTAAACGCTGTATAGCAGAAATTATCTTAATATCAATGTAGTTATTTATATTTATTTGTATGCAGCTAATATATCAGTCTACCACTTTTATGAAAAACTTATTGTAAGTCAGGAACTATGGCAGTTAATTGAGAAGCATTTTGAGTTTTGGCCATATGAATATTTCCTTTTAAAACCTTTTTCTCAGAGGAAAACTTAAAACCACACTACACCATTCTCCATGGAAACTGACAAAACATTTTTTCCTATAAATAGCAAGTGCTTTTCAGCTCAAATGTATAGCACTTCAAAATGTTACCAATGCTTATTTCATTACAACATTATTGCTATTATAATATGGAACATATTTATTGAATAATTTATCTAAGCAAAGGAATGTCTTCTTTCGGTTCAGGAAAACGCTATATATTAATTACATATGACTCTTGTGCCTTTCTAAGCCCATATGTATAATATTTTAAAACCACTTGTTCATCATTGCATCAGAATGTGTAGAGTTTACGTAGAGAACACAAAGTAAAGCACACATATGTTTTGCTGACAAACGGAGTTCTAAAAATGCACCAAGAGTAATGATCCTTCTTAATTCTAAGAAAGCTTGCTAGCCATTTGGGAGGCACTACAGGCCTATAGTGATACAGACAGATGTTCCTGCACACAGTAGTGTCAAATTTCTTTTACTGTAAATGACCATCCTAAATACCCTTAAACCCCAAAAGATAAAAGGCTCTGATTTGCTACTCTTTCTTGGGCTATGTCAAGGAATTTACTGTCCTGGACTGCCTGTATATATTATGGGAATGTAATACAGGCAAAAGGTAAAGGACCCTTGGACGGTTAAGTCCAGTCAAAAGCAACTATGGGGTTGTGGCGCTCATCTCGCTTTCGGGCCGAGGGAGCTGGTGTTTGTCCACAGACAGCTTTCTGGGTCTTGTGGCCAGCATGACTAAACCGCTTCTGGTGCCAACGGGACACAGTGACAGAAGCCTGAGAGCACGGAAATGCCGTTTACCCTTCCTGCCACAGCAGTACCTATTTATCTACTTGCACTGGCATGCTTTCAAACTGCTAAGTTGGCAGAAGCTGGGACAGAGCTGGGACATCAAGCCCAAGAGGCCCATTGCCTTGTTGCAACTTATTTAGGGAGTATAGGGTTAACTAGCTATGTATTCAGGCACCTGCTATTGCATGTGTGCAGGACACAACAACTATCCTTGAGGTAGGGGGGAAAGTTTCTTTGCGCAAGCATAAATCCTTGCACTAATGGAACATTTTACCTACTGCTACATTAGATACAACCCAATAGAATTATCATTATAATATATATGCCCATGCTCACTGCTGTCCATTTAACATGTGGAAGAAATGTTGACTGTATGAAAGCAGTTGTCTTCAAAAGGCACAAGATCACATGAAAGAACTGCTTTGGATTCAAGATGACAATGAAACCTTGCTATGGGGTCTTATGAACAACACTGAATTGGCATAAAAATCAGTCCACGTGTGCTACAACAGCAACCATAAGGAATTCAAAGTTCAACAGCTGTGCAGGCAGGGGTAGGAAAACCTACCACAGTAACAATTAACTTCAAAAAAGAGAACACCACAAAATGCAGACATTAGTTAGAAGATAATTAAAGGGACAGACAAAAAACAGCCATGCCACTTAAGATGCTCACAAGAAATGTCTTTCTCCTAATGTTAAAAGACAAAAGGCAATCCCAGAAGGAGCCATCATGGCTAAATTTTAAGAGGTCAATAATGTTATTCTGTTTGTTTATTTATTTACACTGTTCAACTAACTAGACTTCCACAGCAGCTATATATGGCGTTCAAGGTATTCTGATCAAGGCTCCAGGCAGAAAGAAGAAATATTGTCAGCTTCTTCCCCATACAGCAAGGGTGCTAACTACCATCTAAAAAGGGATGTCAAATATTGGTTAGGAATATAAATGATGAGCTTGGAAGTCCCTAGTGCAAATGTCAGCTCAGCTGCTGTCTCTTAGACTTAGCCTCAGTAAGGGAATAATTATGGTGACCATACAGAGTTGTTGCGATAATTATATGTGAACTGCTTTGAGCACTTAGGAAAATCTCTCTCTAGCTCTCCATAAATATATAAATAATACACACAAACACACATATTTGGGAGGCAGAGAAAACACTTATCTTCATATCTTCATGTCTTCTGTGCTCTTCCAATTATGCTTTATGTAATTTTCTGTTTATTGTTTGGCCCCTGATTCTTCACAGAACATCCTCTAAGGATCAAACCAATGTCTTCAAGAATCCCTGCCAATCTACATCGCAAGGGTCATCAATTTTGAGTGCACCTCCTGAACAGTCCCTTTTTTGGGTAATTTTTTTGGTGTGTGTTATCATTTCATGTATTTAAAACAGAAACGAATGGTACCTATTGAGTCCTGAGGGGTTTGGCACATTAACCTGTCAGGCACCAGCAACACCCAACCTCAAAGCAAAACTTTAACCAGTATGTATGCAAAGACCTGCCCACCTATTTCAGAAGTCTGGTGTGGCTTGACAGGAACAGTGAGAGAAGTTGTGTCATCATTCAGACAAAGCCATACCGCAAGGCAGCTTTGTCAGCCTGGCACCCTCCAGATGGTTTAGACTGCAACTCCCTTCAGCTTCAGGTTGTGAAAGCTTCTGTATGGTCATCACACCACGTGGAAAGTGGTTGGTGATGATAGTGAGAGGCCATCATTGGATGGGAGAGGTCCAACCACGTTGCTGGCACACCTAACAGGAAACAATATGGTTCGCAAGACCTCTGTAAAACCATTTTCTTCAGCTCCTGTGGCATTTTTTTTTTTTTTTAAAGTTGCACAAAGAATAGGAGCAATACTTTTTGGCCTCCCTAGAGGTTGTATTCCCATGTTTTAGGAGACATCGTTAGTAATACAATATCTCATGTAGTCTGATTCATGATTTTGGAGCTGAAGCTAATTTTCCGAAATTGGTGCCTTGGGAGTTAACGAACAAAAAAAGAAAAAGATAGGTTGTTTTCCCAAAAAAGAAATTGTGCACCGAGTGTTTTTGTGAGCTTAGAAATCACTGCTTCTATCACACATAACTAATTTTACTAGAAATAGCTACATATACCAGCATTTTGGGCTGCTTCCTAAGCAACAAGCACAGAGCTCAGATTACTGCATTCTAGTATGGCTTTTTTGTGTACCCAAAGCTTAGAGAATAACTCCTCAAAACATTTAACACGATATTTCTAGGAGAAAACAAAGTTCCAAGAATCAAGTGGAGGGGAAACTACAAGCATAGGTATTATCTGCCTATAGAACTTGAAGACACTGAACGCTTTAAACTTTCAGTGACTACATTTAATTGAAATGCAAATTACGATTTTTGTTATGACCTATGGTCCAAACAAATAAATTCTCCATTGAAAATGTAGCAATTTAGCTTAAAATATCTCAGTTCTGAGTCATATTCTATAAATGCAGATTCTAGTATATGCAAGCTAATGGAGCTGAATGCAACAAGTATAATCAGAAGAATTCTTACAGATGCATTACAGCAGGAAATACTCCTAATTTTACACACAGGAATTTCCTGAATCCAATATGTCATTTATTCCTGGCAAAGTCTCTCCTTTGTCTACGTATACTTCATGTTTTCCACAAGCAGAGCAGCAGTAACTTACATAACTAGTGGACATATTTGTGCCAGGTTTATCTACTGTGCACAATAAAGGCTAATTAAGCATTTCATCTTCTCATTTGAACTCTGGGCTGGATACACTAAGTTTATCTTACTAAATACATTTGAAATGTCAAGATTCTTAAAAAACAAAACACAGTAAGATGTGCTTATGTCCATGGTATGCCAAACAGACATTTAGACAAAAGACTGATTGGTTTTCTATGTAGGGGAAAGGTGAAACACAGAACATTTACACCCGGACAATTCTTTCCAAGGGAGCTCATAGTGCTCTAAACTGCAGATTCTGTTGCGAATGTTTCTAGGGTCAGATTGATTACGTAAGGCTGCTTATGTTCTGCACGTACCTAGACGATAGTGTTTGGCATTTAGGAAAGCTATATGAAAGAGCATTTCTTCAAGATCCTGCGCAGAGAGCTTTATTAGTCCTGCTACCTGAGGTTCTTCCAGGAATTAAAACGTGGGAGGGAGTTCGTTCTGTGCTTTATCTTGGTGAAGTGATCTTGTTGATGTAGTTAACATCTGTAGTCCAAAGCTCCATGATGTGCACAGGGACCTGGGGATGCAGCACTTTCACCCCAGCAGGGCCATCAGATTGAGGATTATGGCAAGGGCATGGAGACTCAGGCCTCATTTGATTATTTGAAAGGGCAATCTGGTATTTAAGTTAATGGCTAAAATCTAAAAGATATATAACAAAATAATAGGATTATAAAGTTATCTAAAATAAGAGAACACCCAAAACTTAGTTGGATACTATGCTATATGATCCAAACAGGGTTGCCCAAAATTGGGTCTCCAGCAGTTTTTCGACTACAACTCCCATCATGCCTAGCTAGCAGGGCCAGTGGCCAGGAATGATGGGACCTGTAGTACAAAATAACAGCTGGAGACCCAAGTTTGGGAAACCCTGATCTAAAGATATGGAAGAAAGAGGGTAATAGAGAATGATACAAGTTGTTGCAAGATGTTTTCTCTTCTTTATTTTATTGTTATGATACAACCCTGAGATACCTCCTCACAAATAGGCCTCATAATCAATTAGTTTTAAGATGATGGGCCTTCTAAACTTTGTTTTAGAAGAAATAAACATTCAGCCTTCTAAACTATTACAATATTAATTTGATTGAGCGTTGGTCATTTATTTTGTATTTTATGATTTTATTTTTTATGACGTTTCAATTATTTTTTGTATGCCACCATAATATTTTTGGTGATTCAAAGGTATTACTATAAATAAACTGTATGCAGTCACTGTACAAGGCCTTTAAATATGTCAATTTTACAGTTTCTGGGTAGTTCAAGAATAAATGGTATTACAAATAACCAACAGAGTTTGTTAGGAGGAAGTCATATGAGACCAACACAGTTTCTTTATTTAAATAAAGAAGTGGTTTAGTAGAAAAAGATGCTAATCGTATTTGGATTTCAGCAAGACTTTTAACTTCCTACAAAAGCTTGATATATATGAGTATAAGGTAGATGAACAGTTAGTTGAAAACTGTACTCAGAGAGTAATAATTAACAGGTTTTAACTAGATTGTACTCTACTGAAATCAATGGAGTTTGATCAGCAGCAGTACTGGGTGGGATGGAATTATCTTTTGCACAAAATAATCCCATCCACCATCTTAAACAAACTACAGTTTACCCAGTCTTCCTAATGACAAGACAGATCTTTCACTGCATCTAAAAAAGGCAGAAAATAAGGGTTTTCAAACCTACTTGACTTTGCACATATAAAATTACTTTGTAAACACAAATGTTACTGTTTATCTTAATGGATTCCAAAATAAGACACTCAATGTGAAGATTTATTATGATTAATTATATACTTCAGAATTGCTTAGAAGATGTCACAAAAACTCCCAAGCCTGATTCTTTCCAAATTCTATCATGATTCTTGGTATGTACGGGCACGATTTTCTATGATTAATCACCATTCAGACTTGAACCTCACATTATCACATATCTAACATGTTACTCATCTGAAGAAATGTATGATTAAAAGTACTGAGACTACACCCATAAAAGTGGTCAACGAGTCCTGTTCTCCAGCTATCACAATTACCAGCAAGAACACAATGAAAATAATGTAGATTTGAACACACAAGACTGTCTGGTTGCTGCCAGGAAGCCTTGCACTGTTTTGAACAAAACTAAACTAAAGTTGTCATGTATCAGAGCAGCAATAATGAAAATAAGTCAGTTCTATTTTCTGACTTCTCCCACAATCAACCAACTTCAGAGTGATGAAGGACAAGAATTGCTGACAGAAATGGGACTACCACTGTGGACTAACAAGTAATGGCTCCTTTGGAAAGAAGGAAGGAGTATGAATTTATTTTTAAAAATTAAAAAGTAATGTACTTCCAGGCCACATACAGCTGGGTTCTATACCATCTGTCAATCAATTGAGGTTCTGTTTCACTAGATGGCTTGTGTCCAACATACTTGCCAGACCACCACCTATCCCATGACCGACCATGATTTTAAGGTATGCTTTAGACCGATCCTTAGGCACACTGAGACATGAAGGGCAAGTCTGAGCATCTTTTGGAAATTTTTATTTTTTTTTAAATCAGGCAGAGATTTTGGTGGCCTGAGTTAAGGTTGCAGCTGAGCAAGATTTCAACCTTTAATATTTTTATTTACATGTTCATTTTGAATTTTACATATTACTTTTAACATTTTAAGCATTAGAAAGCTACTTAACCAAGAACAAATTCTGAGCTTTCTAAAACTGCAGAATTGTCCTGCCTAGTATAAAAGATTCTTATTGCCACATAGGCAGTGTTTAGTAGCGCTAAAATAGCACCAGCTTTTACTAGGCACAACTAATACCCAGGACAAAAGAGCTTCTCTCTTTCTATTCTTCCCTTTTTGTGCTGAAAAAGACCACAGCTTACATGTGGCTCCATGCCCATCCACTCAAATACTTAAGTCACACACCTATGCCTCTGGAGATGGATGTTTGAATGCGTGGGAGGCAGAGCTCAAGAAAAGGTGGGTTAGGCAGGTTGGCAAAACATACACTTGAGCAAACTTCAAATTCATTTCAGACAACTATTCTAGTGCTCAATCGAGCCACATACCCCAAACATGATGCTCAGAACACCCAAACTGTGTAACTGGGATACAGTTGGCCATATGCCTTGCCACCGCCCCCCGCACCTTCCTCACCTGACCACGTTGGGATGCTCAAATGTTTCCAGATGCTTCAATACAGCCACCTCACGTATGGTGGAAAGTGGCATCCCCTCTTCGTTTGTCTGCACTCGCACCCTCTTCAGTGCTACAAAACGTCCACCATTCTTCAGGTCCCGGGCCTTGAACACCTTCCCATAGGCTCCTTCACCAATCTCAGCTACGCATTCATATTGTTGATCAGCTAGGGTCATGCTGTCCTTCTCCATGGTGACACCGCTTTCCTTCTTCCCCAGTTTCCTTCTGTGGTGTTTCAGGTGCTGTGGCTGTTGCCCTTGTTCCCTATGTGCAAATCTGTCCTTAGTTGTTATTGGAACAGGGTGTCCAGATATTTTGACAGATGGAGCAGCCTGCAGGATGGTTCTTGCACCCTTCCAGAACTGTAGTAATGCCCACGTGAGCCTTCTTGCTTAGCCAGTGGCAATTATCTGGTAGTCTTTGGAATCATTATCTTTGTAAAGCTAATGAGATCTAAGGGACAAAAAAACAACCACCAAAGAGAACATAATTAGTATTAGGAGTATCTCTCCACCGGCTTCCATAATAGAATATTGCCATTAAACACTTTGTCTGCACATTTAGTTGGCATATGTAATACTACTGGCTTGCACACATTTAAGTGAAATGAGCCCTTTAAACAGTGCAATTACAAGAGGCAATGGGATGCAGATCAAGGGGACAGAATATTTGTGCTCTGTGAACTGAATTAAGTTAAATATTACACTTGGACTTTATTATAAAAATTAAGAAATGTGCATTCTGCAGTTCATTCAGAATAATTTAGTCTGGTTCCAGAAATAAACAACCATCATTAAAAACATGGCAGGTAAAGCAGCAGCAGATTAAAAAACAAGCACAGCAAAATGGCAGAAAACTCACAAATCAAAGGCACATTGAAACAAGCAAGTATTCCATAGATAGCAAAAAAAAAATAAAAAAATAAAAAAAAATGAAAAGAGAGATAGCCTGACAGATCTCCATAGGAATTTATTCCACAGTCTTGGTGCACCAATTAAAACACCCTGTCAGGAGTGCCTGCTTGTCTGATCTCAAGTAAGAAACTGGCATTATTTAAAACAACTGGCAGTGTTAGGCAGGTTTGGGGAGGTATGTGTGTCTCATTAGGTCTTCATTGATAATAGAAGACATAAAGAATCCTAGACAGATTTCTGTGCTTCAGCAGATGCAACTGCCTGCTAACAAATTGTTCTCTTGCAAGTAAGGTTTTTAAAAAGTTTTTCCATGTTGTACAATGCTATGCTAGGGAGAAATTCCCGTCCTTGCCCTAAACCTGTGGGTTGGCTGAATGGCACAGAAAGTATTGCATGGCTAGGATGCAACTAAACATGCTTGTCTGGATAAGCAGTAGTTCCTGGTTCCATAAAGATAAACCATGGTTAGCTGAAAATGGAAGAAAATGTTTCTAACCTCCTCCACGCAGGTAAATCTTGATGGGGAGCGATGATTTACAAGTTCAAGGCTAACTGGGGTCTGCTGTTATAACTGAATTCGCAGACAACCAACAAAGCACAGTTAGAGTCACTGCTCTGCCTCAGGGTGACTGTCCCGCAATGACCAAAACACCAAGTCAGGGGCTACAGTGCTACCAGCTAAGGAGCCAGACAAAGTTCCTAAGCCAGATGCTGGTGATCAGATCATTAAACCTGATAAACATGTGCCCACTGAAAGAGCTCCCCAAAGCATCTGGTCTGAGGAACCAAGTGCCCCCCACAGTATCACACAAGACCAATGGTGCAATATATTTTTGGTGGTTCAAAAACATTCTTATATTAAGAAACATGCCAAGTGGGAGGCCATGGAAAGCAGGAGAAGTGTCTGTCTTCATGCTAGAGTTGGCCCCTTAAGAGGCTCTGTTTTCCACAAGAAGACAATGACCTTTTATCCACACACTCCGTGTCCAAGCAGATTTTTTCAAGGAAAGCTCTGGGGTGAAAAAAAGAGTACTTAGACACAGAGCTTTAAAGCGTGGGCCTGTGCCTGGAAAGCGTGGGGCAAAATTTTAAGTGTTGATAAGCCCTTAGCTAAGATGGAGTGGACTGCTGCTTCCAGCCCTTGTTGGATGGAGGAGTTGCTCACTAGGAGCTATCCGTGGTGCTGCAACAACCAACCTGTGTTGCTGTCTTTCCCAATGGACACCTCCCAAGTTCTGACCAGATAGAAAATTAAACAGGCAAGCACCACTAAACCATGGTTTGCCTATTATATGCCTGGAAGCTGAAACCAAAATGTGGGTTTCCTGCTACATCTAAGCCAAGTCACAAACACAAATCAGCAATAAATATTCAAAAATATATTTAATATACCAAGAAAAACAACAGCACAAGCTGTACCCTTAAAACCCCAAAGGTTTGATGAAATAATTTTTTTTTAAAGTCCACCTAGCCTTTAACAAACAAAGAGAAAGACCTCTTGGAATTCAGGTCCAGGGTCACTACAGAAAAAAGAAAACAAACCTGTTTCTTGTGAAATACAACCTACCATCCAGAATGGACAGAACCTGGATGGCTCCATCTGCAGGTTTCAATTCTCAAGGGACAACACATGGAATAAGACACTTCCTGGGATAATCAGAATACTGTGTTTTAGGGCTTTATAGGACAAAACCGTCACCTTAAATTGGGCTAAGAAACAAATTGGTAGCTGCCTAGTGCCTCATGCCAGCTAAAGTTTCTGAAAGATCTTCACGGGTAGAGCCATGTAATCTAATCAGCAAGTCGGTATAACATGCATGACAAGTGTCCAGATCCACCAACATGTACTCAGACTAAATAGAAAGGAGCTGGGCTTAGATTTAGTCTGAGACCACTTCAGTAACTGCTTGCACAGCTGGCAGCATTTGACAAAATCTTTAGGACACATGGCTCACAATGACCATGAGTACTTAAATTCTGAACGTGCATTATTAACTAGCCGGATATTAAGTTTCATTTTCTGAATCATGCAATTGATTTTTCATTGCTGATATAATCCTCATCCCATTTTGTGAGCTACTCACAAAAGGCTGTACCAGTAAAGCCTGAGTTTTACATTAATATTATGCTCTTTCAGATTAGGTAATATATAATCGCTGTAGTTCCATTTATTGGATTGAAAACTGAATATAATATTTTATCATTTGTGGCTAAAAATGGAGCACAATCCAATCAACGTTAAGCACAGTTAAACCTTACTGCTTTAAGTGGGAGAAATTTAATCATGGCAGAGTGTTTAACATTCCCACTGCAGCCTGCAAGACTTTTAATGCTGTATCTTGCCCTATTATGATAAACATTCAGTAATACTTTTATTACTCCTCTGGATTCATTCATCTCTTCACTGTGCAGCGAAGTGCTTGTCACGAGACAGGTGTTTACATTCCACAGTCTGTGCTGTTGGAGTTTCTCACGGGAAAGGAGACTGGATGTGACGTACACTGGTTTCCTGTTTTTCACTGTTCTCACAGAGTTCTCTCCGTGCTTTAGAGGAGAGAGGATGCTTTCTCTGCTCCGGCAGAGGCAAGATGTTTTTCTGTAATCTACCAGCTTTGAAGTGTAAATAAAGTAATATAGAGTATGTGGCACGTACTCCTCATCATTCCGCTGTGCACGGGCTACTGCAATTTTAACATTCCTGGTTATCGGGCCCAGAAAAACGCAGTCAAAGTGACGGATGGATTTCGGAGTGCCGGCAAAGAATGCAAAGGAATGCAGAGGGACGGATCGGACGATATCTCTGCGCGTCAGGATGATTGATGAGAGGTATGTTGCTCATGCTCCGGGCAGCCTGCCAGCTTCTAATTAATGGCTTTATGGCTGGACTCTGAACTTTTATGGCCATTTTGCCGGGCACAGGCAAAGGCTCAAAGGAACAAGCTCCTATGCTGGGGAAACCGAAAGTAACTTTAAAAAGTGCTTTTGGAATAAAGCAGCTGCAGCACTGACGCAGCATGATTTAAAGCAGCAGAGATGACGCAGAAGGCTAATGCCAGAGTCATGATGGCCCTTCAGGATGCTTGTGGGATTCCTAAGCTCAATAAGAAAAACTATGCGGACTGGGTTCTCTATGCAGAGGCTATTCTGCGGAAAGAGGGTCTGTTTGAAGTAATTACAGACACCCCCCAGCTCCAGTTACAGATGCATGGGAAGCTAAAGATTCCAAAGCAAGGGGAACTCTTACATTGATAGTATCTCCAGAAGAGCTCTGTCTATTGCGTGATAAGACCTCAGCCAGATAAATTTGGGACGCTTTGAGAGAGGCTCACTTGAGGACAGAAGCTGGATCCACTATGTTTTACTTTACCAAGCTGCATAATATGGCTCTTGCTGAAGGTGGAGATGTGCGTACACATCTGATGGAGATGCAGAATCTGAGACATGAGCTGCAACAGAGAGGACTCAACTTTCCAGAGGCTGTGTATTCCTTCATGATACTACAATCTTTGGGTTCAGGTTGGGAGTCTGTTGCCACTCAGATTGCTGTACAGCCAACTGCTCAGCTGACAAGTGGACTATGTTACTGCCGTGATTCTGAATGAAGCAGACCGCTGGGGTGCTAGCTGCATGGGAAAGGGGGAGTCTTCACAGACGTCATCCCAGAGTGCAGTGGAACCACCAGATGGCGCCAAAGCTTTGAAAGCAGTGAAATGCTACTCGTGTGGACGTCTAGGCCATATGAAGAGGGAATGCAGATATCCCAGGGCCAAGACAGAACACCGCAGCGAAAGCTCATCGCGTGGAAAAGGCCAAAGCAAAGGCAAAGGTCCGGTGTCCAGGACAACGCAGCACAAGGCAATGGTCTCACGCTTCACTCCAGAGGTTGCAAAGGTCCAGAAGATGTCTAGATCTTTCTTCGTTGTTGATTCGGCTGCAACGCACCACATGTGCAACGATAAGTGACTGTTCGTGTCTTTTACACCGCAGGAAGGTGCAATTCACCAGGCGGATGACCACACAATCCCCAGTAAAGGCTACGGAACTGTTGTTCTTCACAGTTTGGACTTATCGATACAGGATGTGCTTTATGTACCGGATGCCAAACATAATCTGCTCAGCGTTGGACAGCTGAATGAGCGGAAAATTGACGTTTCCTTTAAGAACAAAAGGTGCATCATCACAAAGAAAAATGATTATGTATTGCATGCTGAATATGTTGATCGTTTGTATGTTTTGTATTATGATGATGTTGTGCAGGATGACACTTGTTGCATTGCAGGTTCTAACAAAAGTTTGCATGCAGAATGTATTCATGATTTTCATCGAAAATTTGGTCATTTGAATTTTGAGGCAGTATCTAAAATGCCTGCCTTGGTTGAAGGTATGACTATTAAACCCTGCAGGTACCACATGAAGTGCAAGGCATGCGCAGCAAACAAGGTGAAAATGGCTGCGAAAGGTAAGGTGTCTAGTAGGCAAGCTACAGAACCATACCAAATTGTTCATGCTGATTTGGTTGGACCACTAGTGCCCTCTTTGGGTGGAAACAGGTACTTCATGGTTCTCATTGATGCATTTTCCAGGTATATTTATGTGTACAATCTCAAGCAGAAATCAGAGGCTTTTCCAAGGTTCAAGGAATTCTGTGCTTGGTTGGAAAATGTGCATGGTAAGAAGATAAAAATTATTTTCACTGATCGCGGGGGGGGGGGAGTTCACTTCTCAGCAGTTTGAAGCTTTTCTGTCTGAGAAAGGAATTCAACATGATTTGTCTAGTCCTCGCTCGCCATGGCAGAATGGACTTTGCGAGAGGGCAAATCAAACATTGCTTCAAGGGTTAAAAACCTTGCTGCATGATGCCAATCTTTCAGAGAGTTATTGGGCCGAAGCTCTCTCGTGTTTTACTTACAGTTATAATCACAGGTTATCTTCAGCGATTGGTTGTACCCCCTATGAGAAGATGTTTGGCAAAAAGCCATACATCAAACACATGAAAATTTTTGGTTCTGACATGTGGGTTCACTCACCACAAAGCTCCAAGTTAGACAAGCGTGGATTGCATGGTATCTTTCTAGGTTATCAGAAAGGTTCTTACAGAATAATGATGACTGACTCTAAGACAATTAAGCTCACAAGAAGTGTTGAGTACAATGCCAAGTGGGGGGAGAATGTGGGAATTTTCCAATGTTATCCTGATGACAGTGATGAGACTGAGGATAGTCAAAAGCAACCGCAACAACCCACACCCACTGATGAAGGTTCTGATTCTGAGTCTGAAACTGAATCGGGTGATTCAGAGGATTTCAAGAGTGCGAAAGCCTCTATGCGACCCTCTGAAAGCTCTGATCAAGAATTGGAAGAACCATTGTTCACAATAGGTCGCTTTTCTCCTAAGAAAGAAGAGGAGAGTGTTGAAGACCTAAGGCTAATTCGCAGGTCACAAAGAGCAACAAAAGGCAGACCTCCAAAGAGATTTGCTGATGAGTTTGCCAAGATAGCAGTAACAGCTGTTAAAAGCTCCAAGAAGGTATTTGAACCTTCAAGTTTCCAAGAAATCCAGGATTTGGATTCAAAGGAAGCTGAGCCATGGTTAAATGCCATGAAGGCTGAGCTTGATTCCTTAGAAAGGAACAAAACATGGGACCTTGTTCCAGTAGTTCCAGGAATGAAACTGCTTGGAAGCAAATGGGTCTTCAAAGCGAAGACTGATAAAAATGGCAAGATAGTCAGACACAAAGCCAGATTGGTAGCCAGAGGTTTTGCACAGGTACCAGGTGAAGACTATCACGAGACCTACTCACCCACAGTGAGGTATGAGAGCATTAGGCTTATGCTCAAGCTAGCTGCAGAGGAGAATTTACACATTAGTCACCACAATGTGAATACAGCTTTTCTGTACGGATCTCTAGATGAATCACTTTATATGCTTCCACCTGATGGCGTACAGGTAAAACAGGGATTTGTTTGTGCTCTGAAGAAGTCCCTTTATGGTCTCAAACAAAGTGCACGGTGTTGGCACACAAAACTCACTGAGGTATTGTTTTCTCTAGGTTTTAAGCAAGGGAAAGCTGATCCATGTGTATTTGTCAAAGAGGAGGGGCAAAAGAAATTGTATTGCTTGTTTTATGTTGATGATCTTTTATTCTTTAGGGATGATGTCACAATGTACAATAACGCCCTAGCTCAACTGAAAGAGCACTTTGACATGAAAGATCTTGGTGAGGTAAACAACTACCTATCTCTGGAAATAGAAAGAGATCAAGATGGTAACATTCTTGTACACCAGTCACGGAAAATTGCTGATGTGTTAAGCAAACTAAACCTGATGGATGCTAACCCTGTAGACACACCGATGACAACAAGTTATCAGGTAGATGACACTGAAGAAGCATTTTCTGACACTACACTGTACAGAAGTGTGCTAGGCAAGCTAAACTTCATTGCCAGATGTTCAAGACCAGACATTGCTGTTAGCTGTAATTTACTAAGCAGACAAGTCAACAATCCTACTGTTAAGGATTGGAAAGCTCTGAAACGTATAGCGCACTATTTGAAAGGCACTATGCATTACAGACTGAGATTTAACAATCAGAAGTCTGGTGGTCTTGAGATATTTGCAGATGCAAGTTTTGGAAGTGACACTACAGACAGGAAAAGTACGTCTGGAGTTTGCTACATGTACAATCAGGGTCTATTTGATTGGTCATGCAAGAAGCAAACAACAGTTAGCTTAAGTACTTGTGAAGCTGAACTGAATGCACTGTCTTATTCACTCAAAGATTGTGAATGGTTGTTACAATTGTGCAAAGACATGAAAATTCCTGTCAAATGTCCAATCCAGGTTTACCAGGACAACAAAGCATGTTTGGCTTTGCTGAATTCTGAAGGTTGTAAGCAAAGCACGAAGCACTTGCAATTGAAGGTGCAACATGCTAGGGAACGTATTCAGAAGGGACTCGTAACGGTGTCCTATATGCCAGGTAATGAAATTCCTGCTGATGTATTGTCCAAGATTGTATCAAGGGATCAACACTGTACCTATGTGCAGAAGTTGGGTTTGTACTGATATTGTACGAACACGCTGCCCAGTGGTGTTCACAGAAAGGGGGAGGATGTTGGTTTCTGCTCTCTTCACTGTGCAGCGAAGTGCTTGTCACGAGACAGGTGTTTACATTCCACAGTCTGTGCTGTTGGAGTTTCTCACGGGAAAGGAGACTGGATGTGACGTACACTGGTTTCCTGTTTTTCACTGTTCTCACAGAGTTCTCTCCGTGCTTTAGAGGAGAGAGGATGCTTTCTCTGCTCCGGCAGAGGCAAGATGTTTTTCTGTAATCTACCAGCTTTGAAGTGTAAATAAAGTAATATAGAGTATGTGGCACGTACTCCTCATCATTCCGCTGTGCACGGGCTACTGCAATTTCAACAGTTTTTATGTAAACCACTCAGAGATTTTTTTATATATTACGTGGTATATTTTTTATACAAATACATTTCAAAGCTTGTTAATGCATATTTGGATGAGGACTGGATCATTTCTAAATACAAAAATATGGTAAAATTATGGAAGCCAGATAGTAGTACAGATAGATTTCTGTTCTTTCTCGTCCCTCAACCAAATTAAGATTGAGAAGGAAAAATGAAAACCAAGAGGTCACTTTGCTTGACCAAAGTAATCCAGCAAAGATGTGGCAATAGCAGGCCAAGTCTCTTATCTCTTAATTTAAGAGTTGTTATGCAAGATCAATGCTTAATTATGACTAGCTACAGCAGGGGACGCGGGTGGCGCTGTGGGTAAAACCTCAGTGCCTAGGGCTTGCCGATCGCATGGTCGGCGGTTCGAATCCCCGCGGCGGGGTGAGCTCCCATCTTTCGGTCCCAGCTCCTGCCCACCTAGCAGTTCGACAGCACCCCTAAGTGCAAGTAGATAAATAGGTACCGCTGTATAGCGGGAAGGTAAACGGCGTTTCCGTGTGCTGTGCTGGTGCTGGCTCGCCAGAGCAGCTTCGTCACGCTGGCCACATGACCCGGAAGTGTCTCCGGACAGCGCTGGCCCCGGCCTCTTAAGTGAGATAGGCGCACAACCCTAGAGTCGGACATGACTGGCCCATACGGGCAGGAGTACCTTTACTTTTTACAGCAAATCCATCTTTCAAGTAATGAATAGCAACAAATTTGCCTACATACAGATCACAACTTTCCTTTATTTTCAAATACTAATGATTAACCAAAGCATAACCAAGTATCAAATATTATTCATAACAGCCAATCTTAATCTTATCATGAAGGAGCCATTTTGAAAAACAATTATTTGCATTCATTTTTAATGTAGCAATTCTCAGACTATTGGCAACAGATTACAATGGCCAACATTTTACAAATAAATTAAAAAACAGAAATCAAAGCAGTCAGGTTTGGGAGACAAATTAGACAAAGCTAATGAAGGATGGCCATAAAACCACAACTTAGAAAAATATATACAGCAAGACTTTAGCATTACTTTTCCAATGTTCTTGGGTTATGCAGTTGAGTTTTTTTCATCAAGTGTATATCTGCCTCTCCTGTTTTGCTCCTGGACTCTTAGAACCTACCAGCCTCTAAGACCCTGGGTAAGCTTTCCCCTTGGTTTTTCCCAACACTGGTCCTGCCTTTCACCTCCCTACCAGATCTATTTCTGGATCTACTAACTGGTATGTCCCTTGTCCTTCAGCTACTTTTCCTCTAATCTTGTTTTCACTCTTTTCTCCATACAGCCTTCCTCGCAGATCTGCTTTTCTTTGTCATTTGTGCTAAAATACACAGCTTTCTTTTTAAATATTGTACGACTTTGCAAGTCTGTATTTCACACAAGTTTCTCCTTCCCTCAACCCTCTGCATCCTCCATCTAGTCTACCCTACCTTCCAGGCTCTCTGACTTTTTGCCTTCTTATATCATTGGTTCTCTTCTCATTTTGTTTCCTTCCCACCTTTCACCTTCCACTCCTAGCACCCATGAGTTGCCAAAGGATCCTGCCTCCATGTAATGGATGTGGTCTTCCTTCCCCCAATGTAGGCTTTCATTTCCCATATTTTAAGCTCAACTGACAGAACTTTGTTGCTGACAACTTCTTGAACAATTCAAAGGTTTATGAAGAGTCCATGATATCACAGCAGCTTATCCAATAGCTAAATGGCACATTTTAGCTGATTAGGAGGATCAAATTAAAATCAAGTGTGTCTTCTTTGGAACTTTAGGTAAAACACTCAAATTTATATCATAGAAATATCTCTGTCCTGATTTTAGCTTCAAGTAAATTCACGGCACTTCTATTTTAATCAACAGAATAGATAATGTTTCATTATTCCTTCCAATTTTGATGATATGGAGCTCCTGCCACCCTCCATTTGTTGATATGTAGACACCTACTGTGTAAATGCCACATGTTCTACCAAAAACAATTCTGGGAATTGTAATTTTATGAGCTTCTGAGGATTTTGGTTACAGGTCTTTAGGCTTCCACTAACTTCACTGAACTAAAATTCCCAGAATTCTTGGAAATAAGAATGATCAAGTTTATAATGTGGACATGCCCTGTTCTATAGAGATGTCATCAGTGTGCTAGAAGGGAAAGAGAAAAACTAGAACTGTGATTCTACATATCCTTATCTAAGAATTAACCCTAATGAAAACAGTGGGATGCTGCTGAGTAAACATGCACAGAATTGGGCTACAAGTGTCACAAACTGGGCAGGGACGGAAACATAGAAGAGGAACTCGCCATGTCCAGTTCAACTACTTTTTCAAAATATATTCCAGAGCAGGGTGAGGCATATGTTAAATTTTCACAAGGCCAGGCTAAGAGCATGTACCATGAGATGAAAGGGAACTTGGTGAAGTGAAGGAAGGTTAAGACTAAGAACATAAGAAGAGCCTGCTAGACCAAGTCAATGGCTCATCTAGTCCAGCTTTCTGTTCTCACAATGGCCCATCAGATGCCTGTGGGAAGCCTGCAAATAAGACATGAGTGCAATAGCACTCAGCCCACCTTCTATTCTCAGCAACTGGTATTGAGAGGCAAGATGCCTCTGACAGAGGATGCAGAACATAGCCATCATGGCTAGTAGCTGTTGACACCTATTAGAACTACAACAATGTTAACTGATATGAAGCTAGATGAAGATGCAAACAGTTCTAAGAACTAGGCAGATGCTACGCATTGTGAAATGAGTAGAGAACATATAAAGATGGATATTTATATCTTATCATGCTGTGTTATAGAGCCCTTAAGTAACCAGCAGTTCAGGACTCCTTATGGAACTCCAGTAAGGCACAGAATGTATGTAACAGTGGTTTAACATGTTGTAGAATGGACCTATAGGCTCATGAGAGAACTCAACTGAATAAACCAGATAATTGGGTAGTTCTCCCATTGCACTAACAGCACGGCAGTTGCCACTTATCAGTGCCCACATTTTAGACTTGTTCACATACTGGTTTGTGGTAGGGATAACTATTATCTCTGGAGAAACCACATTGTTTCTTTCTGGTGCTCACAATATTTTGCTTACGGATGTTTGTGATAACGTTAGTGGTGCCAATGTCTGAAAGTCTTATACCCAAACGGCTGTGACCGGCAAGGAAGATGCCATACGAGAAAGACAAGAGATAAGTAACAATTACCAATTGCTGTCTACTCTTAGACATAAAGATCAACGTGAACAAAAACACTTAGCAAGACAGCATGATTACCATAAAATACCCGCATGTTTAGGTGTTTGCTTCAACATTTTCCTTCTCTCTTCCCAGTACAATATTGATGAGTAGTAATAGAGCATGGCTAATACCTCATCTATATGTCATTTACCTGTTAGCAACAGCATAAGAAGGAATGCTCTATATTCTCTATATTTCAAAAGCTCACTTAGTAGAAAATTACTAATCATTTTCACCAACTTTTTTATCCAAACAATCGCATTCAGGTTGGATTTATGTAGAAAAATCATATTTGCATTTACTCACCAATTCTCACACATGGATGAGAACCAGCACACAGCATAAATGCATTTATTGAAATAACTGAGATCTTTATCCAAGTTGGTACCTGTATTGAATTGATTTTATGTATGTTCTGTTGTTTTAAAATGTATGTGTATGTTATGTATGTGTGATTTCATACATGCAATTGTTTTAACTTTTTATATATGTATCTGTTTCATATATATTTCCATTATGTTGTAAATTGCTTTGCGAAGCAATTCATACATTAAATAAATTGTCTTCCTCATCATCTTGGCAGTGAAGTCAAGCATGATTTAAATTGTGTTGGGAACAAAACTGTATTATTCTGAAAACTGGTCTTTGGAATGCTTAAATAGTGGTAAAGAGGATGGCATGCTAATTTTAGTCTTCACAGGTGACCAGAACAGATCAATACAAAATTAAGACTTTTTCTGTGGTAACTATAGACACTGTATTTCTGTTCTGATATGCAACTATTTGACATAATTTTTTTAAACCTTCAATTGTGTGATATAGTTCTTATTTTGACATATTATTTTAGCCCTACTTTATCACTTCTGTTTGGGGGATACAAAGCTGCCTCATGCCAGGTCAAAATACTTGTCCAACTAGCCCAATATTGTCTACTTTGGCAGGCAGCAGCTTTCCAGAGTCTCAAGCAGAAGTCTTTCCCATCACCTGCTACCTCTTTTTAAAACTTGAGACGCCAGAGATTGACTCTGGGACTTTCCACATAAAAAGCATGTGCACTACCACTGGGCTATGGACCCCTGTGAAAATAGTTTACTTGCATTTCACATGTGCGTGTAATTTCATTTTTAGTAACATATTGCATTATATGACTTTCGAAGACCATGTAACTGTGCGTGCGCATATGTTCGACCTCTGGCTAAGTTCTATTACCCAAGCTTCGGAAACATCTGAGTAACAATGACAACAGTTATTCTAGAGTAACTGCTCTATGGCAGCCTTAGAGCAATCTCATATGTGGCATGTGTAAAAGCACCTTTGAGCCTATATTTTGCTATTTGTCTAAATGCATCCATGTTTCTAAGGTGGATGCAAAACAGAAGCCTTTTCAACCTGAATGCACATTCTTGCCAAAGTACACTTTACATCTGCACCACACATGCAAGAAACAAAAACAAAAACCCCCAACTCAAGACTTAGATATGAAAATTATTTTTAAAGCATATGCCAGAAACAACGAATAACTGAGTACTATCAGCAGCAGAGCTTAAATTTGAAACGGTAGGTGTACACTTCACATTATGCCTTCCTTGAGCCAGTTCAGGCATTATAGAGGCCAGCTAACCAGTTAGTAACTGCCCAGAGAAATAAGTCCAGTCATGTGAACAAGGTACCATCTAGCAAAGGCAGATCACAGTGGCTGCTTACATTACCCCCCCCCCCCCAATTTATGGAAGTAACTGCTATGACCACCTGCACCATTTTCAGATGGGAAGGCCAAAGAAAGAAAAAAAAAAGTCTGTTGAGCAGTAACATTTTGACAACCTATCCCATAAACCTTTGGTGTGTTGTGGCTATTTTATTGTGAGGCACAGGTACCCATGTGCATGTTAAACGCCTCTCTCTCTCTCTCTCTCTGTTATTCCCAAGTTATTTATTTATATTTATATCCCACTTTTCCTCCCACCACGGAGCTTTCCATGCTGCCTCCTATCGAGGACACCGCTTTAGCTTCCAAGCAAGGTTGGCTGCTGCCTCGTTTACCTTCACACCATGCCCTGATGGGCTTGAAATTGAGGTCCCGGCATTCTGACACGCACAGACACACACATATATAGATATAGATATATATACCAATTTTTAAAAATAATAATTAAAATTTTTTTTAAAAAAAAAACCTGAGGTGGACAAAACGAATAGCGCCGCGTGCCCAGCAAAGCGAAAAGTGGCGACTGCAGAGGCGGCCGGTGGGGAGGGGAAGGAAAAAAGCTCCACGTGCCCCCGAGCGAGCGAAGAGGATCCTCTGAGGGAAGCGCCTCGTCAGCCAATAGAAAGAGAGAACGGCCCGGGGGAGGGCGGAGCCGCTGGGTGCCTCTGGGATGGAGGTCGCCCCCAACCGACCAGGCGGCCTCTGCCTGCGTGTCTGTGTGAGGTCGGGAACGCGGGGCGCGCGGGGAGAGTGTGGGGGGTCGCCAGGGGGCGGGGCCTGCGGCTACACCGCCGCGCCTGCCTGCCAGCCTGAGGCGAGGGAGCCCGCAGCCCCGGAGAAGACTCGCTGCAAGGGAGGTTCCGCGAGAAGCCGCTACCGGAGGCTGCAAACGGGCCGGTTGGCAGTGGAAAGTTACCGGTCTCTTATAAGAAACGCACATCCTGGGTGTGGGGGGGGGGCGGGTTCTTACTTTCCTCCCTCCGAGCTCCTTTTCGAGCGCGGTTAACATCGCAACTTGCCCCCCTCCCAAGTCACATGAAGAATGCATGCGCGAGCCTGGTGCCCTGCGTGCTCGCCCGGCCGCCTTGCAACTGCACGGCAAAGGCGGGCGAGCCCTTCTTCCCTAAACATTTCGCACTGCAACGCCCCCCCCCCTAACTGGGGGAATCGGGAGGGGTGGGGGTGGCCGAGTATGCGTGGTAAGCGATTTCCACAAGAACAACGCCTCCCCGGGCGGGCGGGCAGCCCCCACCCCCCAAAATACTCAGACCAGGATCAAGACTCTCCATAATGCCCGCATGAGTCCTCATTCACCCACCCACATCCATGCATGCGCGCACACACACCCGCCCTTCCTGGCATTTCATAGAAAACGTGCTCGAGGACCACCCCAAAGCAGCTCCCTTATACAGCATGCACGCAATGGGAGAAAGGCAGAATAATTTTTTTCCCTCTCCGGGATGGGTGGTGGGCTCGATCCGGCACAATCTGCAAATTAATAAGGAATGTCTGAAAGGCGGAGAGCGAGATCTTGGGGCGGGGGGGGGGAGGAAAAGATTCCTGCTCCCACCCACTTTTCTCTCCACCCCCTACCCCTAAATAGGAAATTAGTGGAGCATTAAGTTACAGGGTCTACCCAGGAGAGCACATGGGCACTTTCCAAAGTACCTGATATTGCTCTGGAACTGCCTCGGTCTTCAGAGGAAAACTCCCACCTAAAGTGATCTCCAGGAGAGCTGGGCTTTAAAAAAAAAGGGAGGGGGTGAAAGAATGAAAAAGAAAAGAAAACAAGAAAAGATGGGGGAGAGGTTTCCCTCCCCCTCTTTTTTCCTTAAATAATCAGCATCTCATAAGAATGATGGGTCCAAGCAGCAGCACCGAACCGGATTCGAAGCGTTCACATGGTGATGGTGGCTGAGGTTGCAGGCTCAGGTCTCAGCAGGCACCGTGGCGGGGCCACACAGGTAGTCGCAGCGTCTCCTCTGGGGCTCTGCCTCTGCCCTGAGTTCGCATCTTCCTGCAAGCGGTAGGGCAGGCTGCACCTTAATGCACAGAGGATCTCGCCTCCTCCCCCCTCCCTTGGGGGGGGGAGAAGAAGGAGAGAGAGAGAGAGAGGCTTGTGCTAACTATTCTGGGGCTGATCAAAGCCTTGCAGCGATCAGTCTCCCGAGAGTGCGGGGCTCTTACACCAGCTCTCCACGCTGCCTGCCTGCTGCCACTCTTTTTCCTGCCGCCGCTTCTCTCTCTCTGCTCCTGTGCTCAGTCTGTGCTCAGTCTGGGAGTAGCAGCAGCAGCAGGAGTAGAAGAGTTTCCCCCCACCTCGCCTCCACTTTTTTTCCCCCTCCGTTTCCCACGCTGGCTGAATGTGACTTGACCCCGTTTCAAAAAAGTTTGACATAGTGCTTCAACATTTCCGCATTCCTCCCCGACTACAAAGGCAGCGGCCGCCTCCTTCTGCTTTCTGTCTCTGCTCTCTGTCTTCACACTCAATGAAATCCTTCATGTGCTCGCTGCCAAAAGCAGTCACATACCGCAAGGGTCGCAGCAGCCAGCGCAACGGCCAGGAGCAGGCGCCCCGGGGCAGGGGCAGCCCGGGGGGAAGAGGAGGCAGGCAGCCCTCCGCCGCGGGGAGGAGCGCGGGCGGAGGTAGCCCGACACGCTTGCGCTGCTCGCTGTGCTCGGGGCTGCGCAAATGCAAAGAAACGTTATTTATTGTCATTATTATTCCCTGGTGCTCGGGGCTGTACAGGCGCGATCATGCTATTACTGCTATATTATTAGTAATATTACTACCGAGTGTTCACTGTTCTACAGCTGACAAAAAATACTATTATTATTATTATTATTATTATTATTATTATTATTTTACATTATTATATTTTATTATTATATTATATTTTTTCAAAGCACCTTGTACAGCACAAATATTATTGTTGCTGCTTAAGTGCAAATATTGCTGCTCTTAGTATTATTAGTCCCCAGTGCTCAGGGCTGTACAAATGCAAACATATTTATTATTGTTGTTGTTGTTATTATTATTATTATCATCATCATCATCATCATCATCATCATTGCTTGTGGGAGCTTGGTGCTGTGCAAATGTGAAAATATTACTATTCATTTATTATAATTGCTACCAAGTGCTCAGCGCTGGACAATGATTATCATTACTGCTCCAGAGTGCTCTGTGTGGTACAAATGCAAAAATAAATAAATGATTGTTGTTGCTGTCATGGTTAGCGTATATTATAATCATCACTGGTATTAATTTGGTTCCTTTAGTATTAATTGGATGGTCATGGCTGCTGTGAAAATAGTTTGCTATTATGAAGCAGGGACTTTCAGGCTCAACTCACATCTCACCTCAGATATTAACTCATTAGGTGCCCCAGATTCCACCAATCTGCAATATGGGGATAATTAATATTGACCTATGTATGGCTGCTATAAGGATTTCTGAAATAATGTATGTGGAAACTCTATGAATGCATTTCATTTTTTTCTTTATTGCGGATGCACATAATCCACCCCATAAATCAGTCTCCAGTGTATTCGAATGATATTGATAGTAACCACAACAATTACCATTCTGGGGGACATAGAAATCCTATTGTATGCTTATTTGGAAGTAAGCCCTAATGACCTCAGTAGCACTTTCTTCTGAGTAAACATGCATAGGCTCATGCTGTATAGTTGCAATCCCGTAGACTTACTTAAGAGTAAATCCCAATGAGCTCCATGAGGCATATTTTCAAATGAACATGCATAAAATTGGGAAACATAATATGTGGATACAATCTGGAAAATATTTTATTCCCAGGTGAATAATGGAACAGGTAGGTAGTCTTTATATTCCTATTCTGGGGAATAGGAACTCTTTCATGGCCAGCTTGTTCATGCAAGGGGAAAGGAAAGAAAATTGTTTCTTGAAGCGACAATTTGCAAGCAAATTCTGCCTGCTGTTTTTCACCATGTAATAATTAGAATAAAAAAGAATAAACATGGATTTCTGTATTTAAATAGGCTCTGAACTGCCGATACAAACATTTCTGATTCTCCCAAAATAATTTTTGGAGCCAAGAAATTAATGTAACTTATTTGGAGAGTTGCAAAAACAGATATAAAGTTCCATGCAGGAAAACAGCACTTAAAACATGTGACATTGCACAATGAGTTTTGGTGCTGCAGCATGAGAACAAATAGAGCCATGTGCACTTTTTCATGTTACAATATATACATAAAGTATTTCCCCATGTAGGAAAACTGTCCTGTGGCTGTAGAATGCCACAGATGTCATTCACTGCAGAGGCTAGAAGACATAATGCAAGTCCTACAATTATGTCAAAAAAATTAATAATAATGTGCTAAAGTTTTTGTATCATTTTCGAAGCATTGTGGGAGATATGTTGGTGGTGGTAGAACCCGAAGGGCCATCATCCAGAGCCAAGTACAAAATAGTAGCTAAGACAAGGATGAGGAAACTCTGGCCATCATAAGCTGTTAGACTCCAACTGCCACCACCCCTGACAATTGGCTGGGGCAACCCAGTCAGATGGGCAGCATATTATTGTTGTTGTTGGTGGTGGTGGTGGTGAGAGGTTGAGTCCAACAACATCTGAATGACATCACATTCTCTAACCCTAATTATACTGTGCCAAGTTCTTAAAACCAGAAATAAACATTTTGAATGACAGAGAAGAAGAAGAAGAAGAAGAAGAAGAAGAAGAAGAAGAAGAAGAAGAAGAAGAAGAAGAAGAAGAGTTTGGATTTGATATCCCGCCTTTCACTCCCCTTCAGGAGTCTCAAAGCGGCTAACATTCTCCTTTCCCTTCCTCCCCCACAACAAACACTCTGTGAGGTGAGTGGGGCTGAGAGACTTCAGAGAAGTGTGACTAGCCCAAGGTCACCCAGCAGCTGCATGTGGAGGAGCGGAGACATGAACCCGGTTCCCCAGATTATGAGACTACCGCTCTTAACCACTACACCACACTGGCTCTCAAGAGGTGGTGATATTATATTAATTTGTTATTAATGTACAGAAAAAAACCAAAACTGAATCTTTATAGAATAATAATCCAAGCTATCCAACTGTTACACATTAAAATCTACTTCAGTAGTTTTATTTGAACAAAAAACTCCCCAACCTCATAAAAAATAGACTGATGCTCTTGCAAAATTATGCTGCTTGTTAAGGCATAAAGTGAGCTTTGGATGTGTAACAATAATGATCCACTGATGCCCCAAAGATTTATGAAACTACAGTCCTGACCCCTGAGAACCACCATGGTTTAGTGGTAGAGAATATACTACACATGTGGAAGGTCCCAAGTTCAATTCTTGGTATCTCTAGTTAGAAGGACCAGGTAGCAGGTGGTTTTATTTACTTATTTTTGCTTTTATATTTCACATTTCCTCCAAGGTGTTCAAGATGGCATACATGGCAGCTTCCCCTCTCCATGTAGACAATACTTGACTGATGGATTTGGTATAAGGCAGCTACCTAGGTTCCTAACTCGGTAAATGATGTTTGCAATTCATTTATGGAAAATCACCTTGAGGAGGCAGTTAACTGGATAACAGATGTGCCAACCATAACCTTCAGTTGTTGCTTATAAGCTCCCAGAGGCATCTTTGGCTAGTGGTAGAGGAAACAAGAGGCTGGAATCCACCTCTGTGCACAAGCAGAAAGCACTTCCACACATGCACAGGGATATTTCCCTTGACATGTTCCATTGGGTGATGCTCTGGGGAAAGCCCAGCTTTGGGTGGGTGTGGGTGTGCTCACATTGCTGCAGCTGGAAGGGAGAGGTCCCTAGGTCCCTGTGCACAACCACGACACTGGAATGCTTTGAAATTCTAGACTAGATGGATCTTTTAAATACAAAACAAGATAGAGTAGAATGGATCCAGCATGACCGTTTTCATGTTCTTACAATCTAGGGGCATCCTTTGGGGAAGGGGGCCATAGCTCAGTGGTAGAGCATCTGCTTTGCTACAGAAGATCCCTGTTTCAGTCCCTCTGCATCACTGGGAAGGGTTGGGTAAGACTCCTGTTTGAAATCCTGGAAGTTTATTGCCAATTATTGCAAACAGTACTGAGCTTCATAAACCAGTGATTTAACTCAGTATAGTAGCTTCCTTAGTAAATCCCCACATTGTTGCATAACACAACCATAGGTGCATAACACATTCCTTGCATAAACATGATTTCCAGTCCTGTATGCACCACGCAGATATTTTTAAAAATTCATTTTCACTGCAGTGTTCTATGTAAACCTCACAGCTCAACACTACACTTCACTGGGGAGCAAGGAATCTTCTGCCATGTGTGTTTTTTCTTATAACCTTCCACGTCCCACAATCAACCTCCACTCCAATCCTTAATTTAATAGTTGTCTATAAGGGTAATTTATTGGATACTCTTAAATTTATTTATTTTTAAATAGGGTGTTACTGTACTCTAACTATAAACTGTTTTGTAGCATTATGCTTCTAAATCAAACCAGCATGTCAACAGCAGGCAGTGCTCTCGGAAGTCCCCGTGACTTAAATCCTATTTAATAATAGTAGTTAAGAATCTTTTGGCCAAGTTGCCAAACAAAAAGAGGTTCATTGTGAGCACAGGAAGGTGTGTTTTCCACATGTAAAGCCTTCCATCTGCATTCCAGCGAGTATACTGTCATCCTGTATGTGGCAATAGACATCTAACTCCCATTAACACCAGCCGACTTTCCCTTGCATGGAGATAATAATACATCCCTTAAAGCTTTTCTTTAATACCTTTTAATCCATCTGGTAAATGCAATGCAGATATGTGAAAACTGAATCTATGGAAAAAGAACTGAGGATGCAGAAACGAATTGTAAAGGCATTCCAAGTACAAAAATAAATTGTATATTGTATATAGGTAAAGGTAAAGGTACCCCTGCCCGTACGGGCCAGTCTTGACAGACTCTGGGGTTGTGCGCCCATCTCACTTAAGAGGCCAGGGGCCAGCGCTGTCCGGAGACACTTCCTGGTCACGTGGCCAGCGTGACATCGCTGCTCTGGCCAGAGCCAGAGCCAGAGCCAGAGCCGCACACGGAAACGCAGTTTACCTTCCCGCTGGTAAGCGGTCCCTATTTATCTACTTGCACCCGGAGGTGCTTTCGAACTGCTAGGTTGGCAGGCGCTGGGACTGAGCAGCGGGAGCGCACCCCGCCGCAGGGATTCGAACCGCCGACCTTTCGATCGGCAAGCCCTAGGCGCTGAGGCTTTAACCCACAGCGCCACCTGCGTCCCCCTATATATTCTATATTGTATATAGAATGCTATAAAAACCTGTGACCATCTGGGTGGGTGATTCAGTAATTATATAATGCCTATGAATGATGTCCATCAAGGCTTCATTATGAAGACCACCATCATAAGAGTTAACAGCGCACTAAAGGGCAACAGCACAGTCAAGAAATGAAATTCTGATTCAAAGATGCTGATGCACCGAAATGTAATAGACACAGGTGGTTCCATCTGCATAAACTCTTGAGATGTAGACAGAGAGGTCAAAGATGGATGCTGTTTGCAACTGTGTTTGGAAGTAGCTTCTGGACATTGCATCTGAGTTCAAAATAAATGTACTGTGCATTGCTGAGGTAGGTGGGTGGCCCTTCTGAGTTTGCATTTGCAAGTTCTTGGACATTTGGAGCAGTCATTGAACCCTACAGAAGTTTCTCACTTGTAGTACAAGGCAATATTATGGTTCCAGGACCAGCCCAAGTAATTTCGATGCTTGAGGCAGAGCAGCCAAT
The DNA here is from genome assembly GCF_951804945.1 of Podarcis cretensis. NCBI lineage: Eukaryota > Metazoa > Chordata > Lepidosauria > Squamata > Lacertidae > Podarcis > Podarcis cretensis. Next base: position 27,962,220 of record NC_137181.1, read on the forward strand.
GCCTGCCCCCAGCCCACTAGCCAAGATGCATAGTAATAAGGCTAAAGTTATCATAGCACCTAAGGAAAATAACAAACAATCTACAAACAGCTCTCCTCCCCTGAGAGTAAAAAGCAATAGCAAGAAATTAAATAACTTCACGACATCCCAAATCAGTTGCCTGAAGGCAGTTTCCTCAATCTGCCCAACAGTAAAAAGGTAAAGGTAGGACCTGCCTATTATCAGTTCTCCAGCTCTTTTTTTTGGGGGGGGGGGGTACGTGACAGGATGAGATCCATGACGTGGAGTTGGCTAGAAGCTTAGGTAGAACGTAAATGCTAAGGCTACAGGAGCAAGGACTTCAGCGTACTCCTGGATTCAACAACTGTTTTTTCCAGGTCCAGCTGGTTCACCAGCTACGACCCCTTTTGGACAGAAATGACTTGGCCACTATACTCCACCAACTTCCAGATTGGATTATTACAGTGTGCTGAATCTGCCCTTGAAGATGACTCAGAAACTTCAACAGATCTGAAATGCAGCAGCTAGACTACTGGCTGGGGTTCCATTTAAATATCATATCCTCCATGTTTTAAAATTGCTGCATTGGTTGCCAGTTCACATCTGGTGCCAATTCAAGGTGCTCACATTAGCGTTTAAAGCTTTAAGCTATTTAGGCTCCAGATATCCAAAAGACTGCCTCCTTCCTTAGAGATCAGCAGATGACTAACTGCCCTCAAAAGCTCAAGGTGGTGATGGCTTAGGAGAGTATTCTTAGTAGCAGCCCCAAAGTAGTGAATCTCCTCCCTCCATAGGTGTCTTCACTTTATAGTTTTAAAGTGAATGATACAGCTTTTTACCCAGGCTTTTGACAGCTGAGACGTGCTATATTTTTAGGACCCGCTCAATTTTTGTGATTGTTAAGTTGTGTAAACTGTTTTTATTGTATTTTTAAGAGTTGCGACCCACCCTGGGACCTTAAGGTGAAGGCGGAGGGGTGATAAATAGAACCATCATCATTATTAACAAAAACAATGGTCCAGGAAATCTCTTCTTTTGGGTAGCAGAGAGCACGGGAAGTCCATGTAGAACTGGGAACCGCTGATGTAGGCCATTTCACCGACAATTGCTGGCTGAGTTCAAGATCAGCAAAGAGTCTTGTGGGACCATAAAAGCTACAAAATAAATGTTATTTATAACTGATGGCTCTCAAAGCTCACCTTGAATTGGGGGCAAGGGGGAACAAAGGAGGAGGGGAAGGCACTACTGGCTTCGTTTTCAAGCAACCTTGTGGCTAAACAGTCTGTTTTGGGATCCCATACCCTCCAACATTTCTCCAATGGAAATAGGGACATCTTTTCCATAATGATAATTTTACTATTTATACCCCACACATCTTATTGGGTTGCCCTAGCACTCTGGACAGCTTCCAACATATATAAAAACATAATAGAGCATTAAAGAGTAAAAAACAACAACCACCTTACCTATACAGGATTGCCTTCAAATGGCTCAGGGGTTGGATAACTCCATACCTTCCAACATTTCTCCAATGAAAGCAGAAGGAAAATTGGGACAGGAGTGCTTTTCTAAATCAGGGACGTCCCTGGAAAATAGCTGACTTTCTTACTGCCATAGCCTGGAAAGTGTCCCTCCCTCTCTGCACACACTCCTTAGGAGTTGCTTCTTTATGCAGGGGAGAGAAAGAAAACTTTGTCATCTAAACCCACTGTAAAGGTAAAGGTAAAGGTAAAGGGACCCCTGACCATTAGGTCCAGTCGTGGCCGATTCTGGGGTTGCGGCGCTCATCTCGCTTTATTGGCCGAGGGAGCCAGCGTACAGCTTCTGGGTCATGTGGCCAGCATGCCTAAGCCGCTTCTGGCAAACCAGAGCAGCGCACGGAAACGCCATTTACCTTCCCGCTGGAGTGGTACCTATTTATCTACTTGCACTTTGACGTGCTTTCGAACTGCTAGGTTGGCAGGAGCAGGGACCGAGCAACGGGAGCTCACCCCGTCGTGGAGATTTGACCCACCGACCTTCTGATCGGCAAGTCCTAGGCTCTGTGGTTTAACCCACAGCACCACCCGCGTCCCTAAACCCAAACTTAGCTTTCTGTCCCCAGTTATTCCATAAACCGAAGCCCTTACTACCCTCTCTACATTTGAGTAGGTGAATCTATCTATTTCAGTTTCTTATCTTTCCAGTTTCCAGTTCTCCACATTAGTTTGCAATTAAAAAGAAAGCTCCTAATGAAAATTCATACACATTTTTGTGTATTTCCCCCCAGTATACACATTTGTGTGTGCAACTTTCACCTACTATTTCACCTACTCACAAGTTCATTCCACAAATATATGCATTCTTATGCACACTTTAGTATATGCATGGGGTGGGGGGGAGAGAAAACTGCATTGTGAATTTCAGAGGAGGGCAAATTTCAAAAGATGCCTATTTTGATTCACATATTGTTTCAAAAATTGTGAATTAGGCATAATTTTTTTAAGGGTAAACTGAATCCAATCCCCCCTGTCTCTAGCCAGTACACTATTTAAAGCAACTTCCGAATACTTATTTGGACATATGGAGAGCATATACTGACATACTTCCCGCCATCACAATTTAATCCCAATTTACATTTCCTAAGGAAAATCTATTGCTAGTAACTCATTTGCAATATCTGAATGACCCTTTACAATATTAACCCCCTCACCTGGCAGTGGTACCATGAGGGCAGGACATGCAAGCATAAATCAAGGGTTCTACTTAGTAAAATGAATAGGTTGGTCCCCCAATAAAACACCTTACAATGTTTTGAAGTGAGTGAAGCAATATACATTACTCTATAAAGAGTGGTGTGTGGGTGTGTGGGGGAGAGAGAGAGAGAGAGAGAGAGAGAGAGAGAGAGAGAGAGAGAGACTAAAGCCATTGTGTAGCATCCAAAATTACTAAAGCACACCTCTGTAAATCAAGCCTCTATCCAGTTTCCAATGAATACAACAATGGCTGATTTTTGCTCCTCTTCAGGATTCATCCACATCAACATTTAAAGTACTATTATACCACTTGAACAATTCTGAAGTATCTTAGGAAATGTAGTTTGTTAAGGTTGCTGAGAGTTTTTAGGAGACCCCTCTGACAGAGCTACAATTCTCAAAGTTCCCCAAGAAGAGGGATTGTTTGTTAAACCACTCTGCAAACCTTAGCTTTCTGAGGGGAATAAAGGGCTCCTAACAACTCCCAGCATCCTTAACCAACTACAGTTGCCAGGGGTTTTTTGGGGGGATGGAGGGGAGCCATGACTATTTAAACTAGTTTGATACTGCGTTAAATGTACAGTGCCGATATGACCTGAGTGTTGTCACCCTACTTTGGCTTCAGCATTCTGTTTTGAAAGGGTTCTCTTAAGGATTTGGTTTGCAAAAATAAATACAAGATCAAAATGAGGAATAGCATGAAGAACAATTCAGTCTCAAACCAATTTATTAACATAAATTAAATAGGGGCTCCCAAAGGATTTACATGTCAGTGTGCGAGGGCAGAGCTCGGAGCGCTGCCCTCTCAAACAAACATTTTAATCTGTAGTAACCTAGTCCTTGAACGCTCTTAGCCTTTATGAGTAACCATACTACTTTAACACCTGCCACTTAGAACATGATATCATTGCAGTTAACTGCTAAATGACAGGTGTTCCTGCATCTCTCGTGCTTTCCTTGCTTAGGATACAATGGAAACTTATAAATTTGCAGGGTGTGGAGGTGGAATTACTATCATGGCCTTTAACTGTTCCAAACCAATCTGTGTGTTTTTTCAAACTGTGCTCCACAGACCTCTCAAGGTTTACCAAGGTTCCATGATGGTAAAATCTGGTATGGGATATAGTATTCTAGCTTGTCAGCCATCACTAATCTTCTCTCACATTGTCCAGTTAGCAGAAGAACAGCAAACAAACTCTTCTGGCCCTGCTTAGGGGCGCATGCCTCTCACTTACATATTCATTCATTTCCTTACTACACTTAAATATATTCTGCCAAACCCTGTCATGGTGTTGAAGAAAGAAAATAACACGAGGATAAGGTGGAATGGTCACAGCAGAGGCATCCTGGGAAGGGAGGAGCCAAATGGCAGTAGGTCCCAGCTGAGCCAACGAAGAGGTCCTCTGCTTACTTTGGCTTTTCCTCAAATGGAGCCAAGTAGAATGGATGCTGATGCAAACAGTTCTCGGAGGGGCGGGGCCACACAGCAGCAGGTCCTTGCTGATGTCTGGTGTAGCTAGGTAGAATGAAGACTGGTGGTTTGGAGCTGTTCTCAGGGTTGACATGCATGATTCACTTAATACTGGGAATTTAGATTTAGGAGACTCGAGCCAGTGTTGCAAGTTCTCATTTCTGTTTCTTTACCAAAGTGTATTAAAATGTTTCTACTACATACAAATGTTTAGAAAATGTCCGTGTTTTGCTTGAATCAGAAATGTGTGCTCCTGCTGTTGTCATATTATGCTTACAATAAGAGTCACCAATAAACCAGTGGGTCAAAATCAGCTTATAAATTTGGGGTTAGAGCACATAAAGCTCCAAATATGATTTCTAAACATCCCATTTGGCGATGTTGCAAAAAAAAAAAAAAAAAAAAAAGGAATGTCCTTTGGTGGTGATTCTTTTGTTTCCTCTTATATTTTAAGCACTTACATCCTTTTCAAGTATGACACATCTCTCCTAGTTTATCCTCGATTTTGAAAATCACACAAAAGTTCAGGGGTAGTTACTGTGAAACCAACAGAACTATACATACACATAAGCATTATTTAAATCATATATACCAATAATGAGTTCAATTATTTGAGTACATATCCTTACATAGCCTAAACAGCAGCATTCACAAATAAGACAGAGGTAATGGTATGCTCATTAAAACCCTAATGTTTTGCAGCTTTTTTTTTAAAGCAGGATTGAGAAACTAATCAAGAAACTAGTCTTCCTAACAAATGAATTAGCACAGAGCTAATTAATGGAGATGGAATGACGACTGTCTCTCGAGAGATGGGAAATGGAAAACCAAGGTGGACAGGGAACAGAATGGAATTTCCCACAAGGAAGTATGGCTGATGGGCTGGAATGCTGAATAGTAGCATCATACATTGCAACATTCTCTTGCAGGTCTCACATTAATTTTATTTATTTGATGTCCTGCTCTACCATAGGGTTCCTTTACAGTAGCCTCCCATTCCAGAGGCTGAGGAGGCCTATGCCCACAGTTCTGTAACATCTGGTACTCCTACCCCATTTGTTGGGGCCTGATGTGCGTTGACCTAGGAGACTGATGTTCAAATCTTCATTTGGCCACAATGAATGATCCTGGACTAGCCACTTTCAGCCTAACCTACTCCACAGTGTTGTTGTGAAAATGATTATATACACAGGGAGAACATATATAAACGTCTTGAGTTCCTTGGAAAAAGAGCGGAATATAAATGTAATAAGGAATTGGCACCCAGCAGATGAAGGTCAATAATGGGCATAATCTGAGTAGTTGGCAAATGTGGTTTTAACTGAAAAATCAAGTCAATGTTCTTTAGGGAGCAAATATGGAGGCAAATCCTGCCTGGTTTTTGTGTTTTTTTTCATCTTGCGCTGCTAGGCAATCTTAGGGATGAAATCTGCTTTGGTCAAATAGTAAGCAAATCCATCTTCCTAACCTGCAGGAGAACTTTTGTCCTCCTCTGAATTGTCAAATGGTGACAAAGACATCCTACTAGTTGGCTTCCAGACTGCTTGTGTCCTGCTGTGAGGAACTGAAATCCATGCTGTCAGTCCAGTGGGGGGATTCCAAACACAATGATGGCAAGAGGAGACATTGGTTGACAAAAACGTGAGGGCTACCTCTCTGCCGAGAAAACCATGAAATAGAGACTGAAAGGGACTTTTCTCTCTCTTCAGCTCCTTCTCCATCCTGGCCCCCAATGCCTAACTAACTATGCACTATAGAGGAGGGGAAAATGCTTACAGTTTAAATGAGAGTCTCTCCCAAGCATTAAATGGTTGTCAGCCACTATTCTTTCCTTTTAAGATGTGCATATTCCTGAGTTCAATGTACTGGGAGGGAGTTCCAGAGGGGGTAAAGACCCACCTGCAGTTGATAAGAGCCTTATTACCTCCCCCACACCGCAAAAATATCACTTTGCGTTCCGTTATTCAAAGCTCTTTCTATACCCTGACTAATTATTCCAGCATTGTATTCGTCTAATAATTGCGTGCCATAAGAACCCCACTCCAAAACCACTTGTTTATTATCTACACCACAGCAAATACTCTGATTCTAGCAGGAAATATACAAAGGGACCGTTCAGGTTTCTCTTTTGCAATCGCCCTCTGTATTCGCATGTATATTTCCAGGAACATTAGAAGCTACATTGGGTCAGACCACTGGTTCATCTAGCTCCTTATTGTTTGCTGAAGCTCTCCAGGATTTCAGATGGGATATTTCCAGCCCTGTCTGGAGCTGCCAGGGGCTGAACCTGAGACCTTCTGGATGCAAAGCAGCTGCCCTACGACTTTCCATATGTGTCACATATTGCCACAAATCACTTCAAAGCGGCAACTCTGCCAGCAATAAAGGAGATTTTCTGATGCCCAATGTGACCATGTCCTTCCAATTAATGAGCAAATTCTGCATAAGCTGATTAGATTCCTCGATGTCTCTCGTGTTTCTAATGCAAGATGTTAACCAGGTGCCCCCATTCAGTCAGTTTGACATCTCACAGGCTTGATCATATCTTATTACTCTGGCTATCACATGGCCATTTCTGCTAATTAGGTAACATTTTAGGGGATTATAAACGCTTGGGAAGGCATGGTGGGCATTCCCTACCCTCCAGTTTCTATTTGGTGCTATTTAGAGAAACAAGGGAAGAAAATCTACCACAATACATGCATCTTCAGATTGCTAACAATAAATGCAATAACCATAACTCTTTCTCAAAGCTAACAGGTGTACAATCCCAGAATGGATCTGTGTTTACTTTTAGGAACACCTGCTGATTTCTTTCTTTTTTAATCCTTTAATTAATGTTTAGAACAGATACGTCTTTTGTGCATTTCCTTGGCTTCTTGATTTCTTTAATCATATGCTCAAAGCACATGTAAATCTAGAGAAGCATCATATCTGCCAGCTTTGTAGTTATTGTTTTATCATTTCTCCTTATCTTTACAAGTTAGATGGTGTTTCATTGCACTTTCAAATGTTTTCCTGCATCTGCACTAAGGGTGGCTGATTAGGCGGTGCCAAAACTTGCATGTGTTCTTTAAAATACAAAACAAATAAATAAAAACCAGGTTATATTTTCACTGCAGACAAATTTCTGTTTTCAGAACAGCTGCTAGTTTAATGATATGTTAGGAGTACCTTTGATTCTTTATATAAATTACTCCCATTTCAAGGCTCAGATGGCTTCCTTAGAGACCAATTGCATTTTCTAAACCACTGAATGAGCTCTTTATAACAGGTAAGGTGATATTTGGTCGTTATTATTCGGCAGATTTCTGCTAGCTTGAAAGCATGCAAAATTTTGAGCCACACAAAACTCTTGAATCAAGGAAAGCTAGAGAACATGTGGGCACTGATGGGCACCCACAATCTGGAGCCCAAGTTGGTGCCCCTGGACACTGGCAACTGCCAGGTGATCCCATTTACCATTATGACCTGATAAATGCATCTAGTTTCTGTGGATCAAATTTTCACCAAGCAGGGGTGTGGAATCTTAGTCTTGGGAGGCAAATGTGACCTCCAGGCCTCGCTGTCTTGTCCTTGGGATTCTCCTCAGGCCATACCTTTCCCAGACACACAAACTTTCCCAGGTCACACCTTCTGGTTTGCACCCTCCTCATGTGTTTTTGCGTGGCTCTAGTGTTTGCGTGGACAGGCGGAGTCCCCAGATCCCAAGCGGTCCCCCCGTCATGTGGAATAACGACTCAAGACAACGTGCTATGGGATTAAATTGGCCACAACTTTATTAAATTTCAAATGTGGGTAGACCTTGGCTCAGGCATTGGGCGTTATCCCTCCCCAGTCCCCAGCTGGGGACCTAGGGAGCTACAGGGTTATCCAGTGTGTGTGGGGGGGGGATGGGCCGGCTCTGGAGAACATATGTTCAAGCAGAGATAGCCGCCCCCGTTACACCACCGCCGCAGGGGAGAGCAATAACGACCTTTCGGCGTACGGTCAAAGCCTCCCTTCAGAAACCCCTTTAACGGGGAACCCTGGTATTGCCGTCGCAAACAGGAAGATGGACTAAAGGATTCTGCCCAAGGCCTGATACCGCCAAAGTTGTGACGTTTTGCTATGGGAAAGGCGAAACCTGCGAATGCAGGGAAATTCCTTTCCGGCCCTTTAACAGCGACCTTAACGTAGCAGCGCCCGCATACCTGTGAAGATAAGTTAACCTGCAAAACCTATGAAGAAAACTTAACCTGCAAAAGGAGACATTAACTGAGGTTGGGTAGGGTGGGAGAAGCTCTGGAGCCAAGTGAGGATTACCAATTAAGATCCTCCCTCTACTGTGTGAGCAGGTAATCCCTCCCCTACCAGGTGGGATTGGACAACTGACTGAGGTAGGTGGAGACCTCCAGGTATCCCACCTGAGGGAAGGCAAAGCCAAGCCTATGCTGATGGGGCCGCTCCAGATCCAGGGCTGTGCGCGTCCACGCAAAGGGCGCCCCCCATTTTAAGCGGGGAGCGGTCATTCTGACACTATTAAAGAAATGGGAGTGCCTGATCACCTCATCTGTCTCCTGAGAAATCTCTGTGTGGGACAAGAATCTACAGTTAGAACTGGATATGGAACAACTGATTGGTTCAAAATTGGGAAAGGAGTACGGCAAGGCTGTATATTGTCTCCCTGGTTATTTAACTTATATGCAGAATTCATCATGCGAAAGGCTGGGCTGGATGAATCCCAAGCCGGAATTAAGATCGCCAGAAGAAATATCAACAACCTCAGATATGCAGATGACACAACCTTGATGGCAGAAAGTGAGGAGGAATTAAAGAACCTTTTAATAAGGGTGAAAGAGGAGAGCGCAAAATATGGTCTGAAGCTCAACATCAAAAAAACGAAGATCATAGCCACTGGGCCCATCACCTCCTGGCAAATAGAAGGGGAAGAAATGGAGGCAGTGAGAGATTTTACTTTCTTGGGTTCCATGATCACTGCAGATGGTGACAGCAGGCACAAAATTTCAAAATGCCTGCTTCTTGGGAGACTAGCAATGACAAACATAGATAGCATCTTAAAAAGCAGAGACATCGCCTTGCCAACAAAGGTCCGTATAGTTAAAGACATGGTTTTCCCAGTAGCGATGTATGGAAGTGAGAGCTGAACCATAAAGAAGGCTGATTGCCAAAGAATTGATGCTTTTGAATTATGGTGCTGGAGGAGACTCTTGAGAGTCCCATGGACTGCAAGAAGATCAAACCTATCCATTCTGAAGGAAATCAGCCCTGAGTGCTCACTGGAAGGACAGATCGTGAAGCTGAGGCTCCAATACTTTGGCCACCTCATGAGAAGAGAAGACTCCCTGGAAAAGACCCTGATGTTGGGAAAGATGGAGGGCACAAGGAGAAGGGGACGACAGAGGACGAGATGGTTAGACAGTGTTCTCGAAGCTACAAACTTGAGTCTGACCGGACTACAAAGTCCCCTTATTTTCACCTCCACCCCCCATGGTAACCTATGTCTTCTTCCTCTCACACATTTCGCCAAATTGAGAAGCTACACCATCCTATTCTGCAGCTACCATTTCCACCTTCACCCCCATCTCCATGTCTTCTTCAAGGAGCCCAGTGTAATAAAGTAAAACAGTTATAATAATAACGTCCCACACAGAGAGAGCTTCTCTTCCTTGGACCTGTCTTTAAACCTTCCTCAACCATTTACCACAGTATGACTCCACTCCAGAACTTTCCTCCCTCTCTAATTCCTCCCAGTGCCCCCTCTAGTTCCTCTGCAGCATTGCAATTATTCCCTTTACCACCAGGAACTTCCACTTGTGCCCTCTCCAGTTCTTCCTCTTCTCCAAACCTCCCTCTCTCTCATTGTTCTCTATCTTTCCTTGATTCAAGATGTTAAAATGTATGTCTGTAGCTTGAGTTAAAATAAGGATACAATTATTTCTGGCTGCTCAGTTTGGTTTTGTAGAAATTAACAATTTAAAATATTCCAGATATATATTATACCCATATATGCTGTGTTATTTGGGCTGTCAGCTGCTGTTCTGTAAATGCATCAAACATTACAAGGAATTAGAGAGTCATTATATGCATCTTTATGTGATGGAGTGATGCCTGACTTAAGCAGTCAGTAGTGTGCCCACTCCTGAAAAAAATAACACCTGAATCCTAGAGTTTATAAGTACCACCCAGTTTCAAATACAGTGAAACCTCTACTTACAAACAATCTGTTCCGGAGGTCCGGTCATAACAAGAAACGTACATAAGTAGAGGTGCAATTTTCCATAGAAAGTAATGGAAAAGTGAATTGATCCCTTCCAGACGATGAAAAACACCCCCTAAAACAGCAATTTAATGTGGATTTTACTCTCCAACGAGACCATAGATACATAAACTTAAGGCAATAATCAATGTACTGTACTATAAAATAAATAAGACAGTATTGTAGATGAAAAAATTTAACCTTTTTTCCCCTTACGTGCACTGAGGGTGGGTGGGCAAGCTGGGGGTGGGGCAAGGGTCAGTAAAGAGCTGATTCACTTCGGCCAGGGTCACTTGCTTTCCTTGCCAGGCCAGGTTCTTCTCTGGACTTCCTCAGATTAGTTCCTCGGTGGGGTTTGGGGCTGCAGTGCGCCCTGCTGTGCCTCTTGCAGGCAGCACCTCTTCCACAGCTTTGGGGGTGGGATGGGGACCCTGCTGAAGGTCGTAACTGGAATTGTATGTAAGTAGAGCCATACGTAAATTGAGGTTCCACTGTACCCCTTTTGGGGGTAAGGTGGGGCAGTGGGTGGTGGCCAAGCAGTTACCAGAATTCCTGGAGGAGACAAATTACTTTGTTCTCTTTCAATTTGGGTTCAGGCATGGTTTGGACAGGTCAGACCCCTATTGAATTTCTGGTGACTACTGCAGACTTTTCAACTCCAGCAAGCAATGTAACAACTGAAGCTTGATTTTTATAGTTTTAACTGATTTTTATTTGTTGCATTGTATCTTTGAAAACCGCTAAATACTATTATAGTTAAGCAGTATTTAAATTGCTTAAATAAAATGATACAAAACAACAAATATGTGTCAACTGTTAGAAGCTCCCCTGTTAACAAAAAGTGGCCTCATGGACCTTAAAAAAAACAACAACAAGCTATATATATGTCTACTAAGAAGTAAGTTCCATTACGTTCAATGGGGATTATTCCCAGGTTAAGTGGGAATATGATTGCAGCCTACTGCAGTCAGCAGCAGAGGAAGCCGCTTGGGTGCCTGAGGCGGCGTGTCCAGGGGTGGGGCAAGGGCGGGGCCTCCAGAGTCTGCCTGCCTCATCCCACTCAGCTGTCCTACAGCCGGGGCGGAGGAGGCAGACCGTTTTGGCAGCGCAGAACCTGCATGCGCCCAAGCCACCGCGTCTCTCCCAGGAGAGATGCGTGGCTCGGGCACGCTGCAGGCCCCGTGGTGAGTGCTGCCCGGCATTTTGTCATCCCCCTCAGGGGTGACACCTGGCGCGGCTTTGTTCTCTTTCAATTTGGGTTCAGGCATGGTTTGGACAGGTCAGACCCCTATTGAATTTCTGGTGACTACTGCAGACTTTTCAACTCCAGCAAGCAATGTAACAACTGAAGCTTGATTTTTATAGTTTTAACTGATTTTTATTTGTTGCATTGTATCTTTGAAAACCGCTAAATACTATTATAGTTAAGCAGTATTTAAATTGCTTAAATAAAATGATACAAAACAACAAATATGTGTCAACTGTTAGAAGCTCCCCTGTTAACAAAAAGTGGCCTCATGGACCTTAAAAAAAACAACAACAAGCTATATATATGTCTACTAAGAAGTAAGTTCCATTACGTTCAATGGGGATTATTCCCAGGTTAAGTGGGAATATGATTGCAGCCTACTGCAGTCAGCAGCAGAGGAAGCCGCTTGGGTGCCTGAGGCGGCGTGTCCAGGGGTGGGGCAAGGGCGGGGCCTCCAGAGTCTGCCTGCCTCATCCCACTCAGCTGTCCTACAGCCGGGGCGGAGGAGGCAGACCGTTTTGGCAGCGCAGAACCTGCATGCGCCCAAGCCACCGCGTCTCTCCCAGGAGAGATGCGTGGCTCGGGCACGCTGCAGGCCCCGTGGTGAGTGCTGCCCGGCATTTTGTCATCCCCCTCAGGGGTGACACCTGGCGCGGCTTGCCCCCACCGCACCCCCTTCCTCCGCCCCTGACTGCAGTCAGTCCTAAACTTCTGTGACAAGGAAATGCAGCAAAGGAATTCTGTCTTTCTTCAGGTTTCACTGATGTGCCATTTCTTTACTAGAGTTCACACAAACATGTTCATTAGTCAGTAATTACAATATCAGGGTGGTGTCTTGTATTGTGTAAATGAGCCACCATGAGACTTCAGATGAGACTTCAGACAGAACTTTCATAACCTGTTATGTACTGAGTTGAATAGTATCCAAACTGCAGCAGTCTGATGGGTCCTAGAACAATAGGATCCAAAATGCAGCAGTCTGATTGGTCCTAGAACAATAGGATTCAGAATGCAGCAGTCTGATTGGTCCTAGAACAATGCAGCAGTATGATTGGTTGGCAGGAACCACCCAATCATGCTCCAGATAGAAGTGAATCCACAACCTGATTGGCTTACAGCAGAATTCCGGAATTAGCCAATCATGGACAGCCCATTGTGTAAATAATGTATATAAAGCAGATACTTTGAGGGGACATTCATTCATTCCTCCTCACCACTATGAGCTGAATAAAGAGCATGAAATCACTTTGCGACTCTGAATATATTTCATAACCCTTCACATAATTTCACACACAATGCTTTTCAATAAGTTCCTACATGTTGATATGTGTCATCAATTGCAGAGAGATGAAAGCCCCTTTCAGGCATTACATAAGTACGTGGATGGAGAGTGAAGGAGTGGAAATAGCACGGGATGCACTCAGCCTTCATGCATTTATGATAAGCCCTGAAATTAACTCCAATGCATTTGACTATATGTATGTGCATAGGACTTTGTGAGATTGGCAAATCAGTTTTTTCTTTCAGGGTTCTCAAATCACCTGGAGAAGTACTATGCATGTACAGCTGCATGCATGTTACATCTTTTGAGGTAGAAGAAGAAGAAGAAGAGTTTGGATTTGATATCCCGCTTTATCACTACCCAAAGGAGTCCCAAAGCGGCTAACATTCTCCTTTCCCTTCCTCCCCCACAACAAACACTCTGTGAGGTGAGTGGGGCTGAGAGACTTCAAAGAAGTGTGACTAGCCCAAGGTCACCCAGCAACTGCATGTGGAGGAGCGGAGACGCGAACCTGGTTCCCCAGATTATGAGTCTATCGCTCTTAACCACTACACCACACTGGCTCTCAGTTCAGTGCTGAGGGCCTTCTGGCAGATCCCTCACTGTGAGAAGTGAAGTTACAGCGAACCAGACAGAGGGCCTTCTTGGTAGTGGCACCCGCCCTGTAGAACGCCCTCCCACCAGATGTCAAAGAGAAAAACAACCACCAGACTCTTAGAAGACATCTGAAGGCAGCCCTGTTTAGGGAAGCTTTTAATGCTTAATAGACTATTGTATTTTAATATTCCATTGGAAGCCGCCCAGAGTGGCTGGGGAAACCCAGCCAGATGGGCGGGGTATAAATAATAAATTATTATTATTATATTATTATATATTTTCAGACATTATTGCATTCCTGTGTGACCTGCTTCTTAGAAGTCATATTAAATTTAGTTCCTCTCATTCTCCCTACATCTGCACTTACAACTCATTGTATTCAATGCACTTAGGAATGATCGGTTGAAGGCCACAAGTATCTCTGAATGCTTATTTGAATGGAATTCTATAACATCTAATCAAGACCCTCAAGTTGTATGGGTTGGGGCAGTTCTGTGTCTACGTTTGAATGAATGGAAGTGGCAGTCCTGTTCCTGGTCTTCCAGACGCAACTGGGAGCAGTAGCCCAACCAAGCAATCATGGTTATATGCTGGTAGGTAGAGCAGTGACCAGCAGGAGGGCTGTCCAGCCACCTCGTGGAGGTCAACACAAAATCTGATGCCTACATGCTTAGCAGCAATGGAGCTGCCTGGCAGGCAGTTGGTACTAGGAGCTGGTTTGTAAAGTTATTACACCACCAGAGGCTGAGGGTTTATTCTACATATGATGTATTCACTGCGATCTTATGGACTGCCCTTCATTGAATAGATCACAGGGCAGTTCACAAAACATCACATCAAAAATCGCCTATCAGTAAAGACCAATATACAAATTTTTAAAACTGAGACAGCAATAGAACTGAAACTTCAAATCTGAGAAATACAACAGCAGTACATTATAGGAAAAATATTAAATCAAGCACTCAACTTTCACCCAAGACAGTGAACAAATGCATTTTGACCAGGTGTTGGAAGCCTGAGACTGCAAGGAGCGACCAGTTGTACCTCCAAGGGGTGCGGAATTCCATGATAAGGGCATCACTACCGAGAAGACCCTATTCCATTTCACCACACAGCAAGTAGTACCTGCTGAATACCACCCCCAAGCTGATTTCAGGGCCCAGGCCAGTTGATATGAAAGGAGGTTCCATCAAGTACATGGTTGGGCACTATTCAGAACCCCTGGCCTACTTGGCAGCAAGCCAGTATGTCAAGTCCAAAGTCCAAATCCAGGGGCCAAACCACACAAGCAAAGTCCAAAGGTGAAGAAACGCAATCTAAGTAGCCAAGTCTGAAGGCCAGCCGTCAGGATACAGTGTACTGTCAAACCCAAAGCACAGTCCCATAGAGGTCCAGGAGCATCCAAGCCAAGGCCCATCAACATGGGCAGTTGAGCAGACACAGTGCCTCACCTCTGCTTCCCTTTTGTACTTTGCCTGCTGATTGCAGCAACTGGGCTTGATGAGAAACATGACCCTCACCTGTTCCTAGCCTATTCTAGCAGAGGAATCACAGCAACCCTTCCTGATATAGATGGGTCTTGCTGCTCTGGTTCCTGTGCACTGACTTCCATCCCTTTGCCATCCTCTGTCACCCCTGTGAGTACTTCCTCCCTCATTCCCTACTTACTCCAGTGTGCCCCAGTCACCCCTTGCCAGGATCTTCTTCCTTCTTCCCTTCATTCTGCCAGTTCATGGCAGGCACTAAGTCATTCAAATGGCTGTGTGTGTGTGTTTCATTGGCATGTTGGTGTGGTCCTAGTGAAACATTGTGAGCCCCTTAGAAAGTTGTCAAACACAATTCTCTGCATGTTTACTCAGAAGTAGACCTGACTTTGTTGGATGGAGTGTACTCCCTTGTAAATGAAGCAATGCGGTAAATAGAGGGGTCAATGCGTTGAGTATCTGTGCCACGAGCTTAGCACTCAGGACAAAGACTAGAGGCTGACTATCAAAGTATTAAAATTTTATACTGTGGGTTGGCTCTAGACTTAGAGTCCTATTTAGAGTAGACCCACTGAAAATCAACAGGACTTAAGACAGTTATGATTAACTTAAGCCCCATTGATTTCAATGGGTCTTCTCTAAATTCTGGATCGAAGCCATTATATGTATTACAGCCTGATTAAGGAAGAAAGGCTAAAAATAACATGTAATTATCTGCTTGTTATTTCTAGATACCCAAACTGCAGAGGTTTTGTCCGGGCTAAGCAGATTATCTTTGCTTTTCCCCTCTGGAATGCATGTAGAACGGTTCTTGGGTGGGCCCTGTTCTTCAGGACCGGCTCCAGTGCAAAATTCCCTGCAGCCCAGCCACTTGCCTTCCAAAATCAACAGTCAAAATGTCCTTTTATTCTATACCATCTCCACCTAGTCCTTCACAGGCTCTGAATGCCATTCTGTACACAAAGGTCTCCTTGAGTAAAGAAACTCCACCTGGATTGCCACATCCCAAAAAGGGGATACAGTCTGCAACACCTAGGAGATTTCAACAAACAGCAAAACCATTCCAACTTAATCTTTGATGCAATGCTTGGAATGCAAGAAGCCACTATGATGCCTCTTGTCTGTGTCTCGCAGAATCCTTTCTTTTCTCTGAGAAAAGCAGACCCTGGGAACTAGGCCAGATGCCTGCCACTTACTCTAAATTGATTAGACACTTTGCGATTAAAACCCCTCAAAACAGCAACACCGGGATGTGGCCGTGTTCACACCCAGGCACAGAATACTGTATCACATTGTTTTCTTATCTCTGATTCGTTAATATGCATCCTCCACCATCCATGTCCACCCATTTCTGCTTAGAAGGCAAAATCAATAAGTGCACCCTCTTGGCCAAGTATTTACAAAGGTTCCCTTCTATGTTTGTGGTTATTTAAAATTCTGGATTAAGAGGCAAGGTCTTTGGGGTTGGGGGATTGGACACGATCCAGCTCGTGGCAAGGTACAGAGACTAGTTTCATGCCCAGTACTGAAGACTAGGTTCTCCAAAGTAGTGCTCTTCAACTTCTTATCTCCAAATAACATTTGACTACAACTCCCATCATCCCCAACCACCTTAACCTGAGAACCCATTGTCAAAGAATACTGCTCTAAAGAACTGCTTTTTCCCATGTAAATCTGCCCAATGAAGAACAATTGGAGAGGCATTCCTCTGGTTCTGAACGTCAGAACTATTGTTGCTTGGGATGCTGGAGACAGCCTTCTCATTGGCTCAGACTAGGCTGTGGAAATCCCTGCCTAGGGAGACCTGTCCCCTACCTTGGATGGTTTTGCTTTTACCAACCCATCTTGTTATTTTGACAGGCATTTGGCCCATCAAGCTGTTGATGTCCCCTTAATGCCTCCTGAGTTTTCTGTGACACTTTTGCTGCGATTCCCATCTTAAGTGGTCTATATAGATCATTTTCTATATGTTTGATTGGTTGTCTTTAAATTTTACGCTGGAGTGTTTCTTTTGAAACAGAAAGGCAGGAAATAAATTTCCAAATAAATAAAAATCTATATACACTGATATGGGACGCGGGTGGCACTATGGGTTAAACCACAGAGCCTAGGACTTGCTGATCAGAAGGTCGGCGGTTCGAATCCCTGCGACGGGGTGAGCTCCCGTTGCTTGGTCCCTGCTCCTGCCAACCTAACAGTTCGAAAGCACGTCAAAGTGCAAGTAGATAAATAGGTACCGCTCCCGTGGGAAGGTAAACGGCGTTTTCGTGCGCTGCTCTGGTTCGCCAGAAGCGTCTTAGTCATGCTGGCCACATGACCCGGAAGCTGTACGCTGGCTCCCTCGGCCAATAAAGTGAGATGAGCGCCGCAACCCCAGAGTCGGCCACGACTGGACCTAATGCTCAGGGGTCCCTTTACCTTTATATACGCTGATACCAGGAAGGAACAACTGTGTGTATCTGCCTGGATCCAGCTTCATGACGCAGTCACCTACCCAAATGCCTTGGGACGCCAGCATAGTGTAATAGGTAGTGTGTTGGACTAGGATCCTGTCCTACTTGCTGCACTCCAGATTCAGATTCATTGCATCCATAGGAATTTGCATTCCGTGAGCCAGACCATTGATCAATCTAGTTCAGGGTTTTGTCTACCCTGACTGGCAGAGGCTCTCCAAGGTTCCAAGTAGGGAGTATCTACCAGCCTTTATCTACCAGATGCTGAAGATTGAACCTGGGACCTTCTGCATGAAAAGCAGATGCTCTGCCACTGAGCCATGGCCCTTCCCAAGCACACTTTGATTCCCATGAGGACTCCTTGTATTTCCGTTGCCCCTAAATAGTGCCTACTCACTGTTACATCACTACATCAAAGGGCCTATTAAAGGAATTGGACAAACATTCCTTAGTCAACTGTGAAGCATTTCTGTGGCTGGAAAAAAAAGTGTTTGAATGAAAAGGAACATAGCCTTAATTTACACATCAACAAGTAAAACAGGTTTTTGTCCAGGATTCACTGTGTGGCATTTATTACTTCAGCAGTAACTGATACTCCAACTGTCACAGTATTGTATTGTCACAGCTGTGAGGATGTGGTAATACTGGGTGACAACTAACTGCCCTTTTTCCCCTCTCCAGTTTTCACTTTTTATAATGTTACTGTGCGAATGGATTTGTTTACGTGACTGGAAAAACAACATATCTGTATTCAAAACGTGGCTGCATTTGTCTCTTGAGGTGCGTCAAACCTCTTTGGTTGTTTTTACTGCAAGTGACTGACACAGCTACCTCTCTGGACAGTTTATATTTTTCAAAAGCGGTGTCTTTTTTTTAAGAGCAGGTCAAACATGCAAGCTGTTACCTTGGTTCCAACAAAAAATAAGAATGTATGTATAAATAATACTGCACAAGTAATGAGACTTCCAGATAGGTATCAGTGAGGAAATAATGACTCATGCTCGGAGGCGCTGGTCTTCAAACTGCTTTGCTGGCACAAGATCCATCACTGCAACCTTAGGAAGCAAGAAAACAGGCCCTTAAAAAAATCTACAGTGGTTTCAACAGGCCCACAATCCACCTATTAACTGGTCACAATAAACTCGCTCCCTCCAACCAACACTCTGCAAGGATCAGATTATGGATAGCCTCATTGTGGATACTGTCCAAGTTGTGAGAGGTGAAGCAAGCACTGCGACAGAAAGGCAGAGCCAAGAAACACTAAAAAACCAGGAAGGCCTTATTGCTCATCCAGCATCGCAGCCAAAACAGGAAGCCTTTTCTATGTCTCAGAGAGTCCAATGGCCAGCCTGGGTGGGTGGAGACAGTCCAGGGCTGGAGCATGTTAGCTCACCACATGGGGCAGCTGTATACAGAAGAGAATATTTCCTGGGACATGGAAGGGGTGAAAGGCTCCCATCTTACCCTGTGGCACATGGCCAGGTACATGGGAGCTGTACTTTTGTATGGGGAACTGGAGGAGAGGCATGGTGAACTGCCACAAGATCTTTGGGTGAAGGGTGATATACAAAATAATAATAATAATAATAATAATAATAATAATAATAATAATAGGTGGTTAATGAAACTGAGCCTGGCCACTGTTGGAGCCGACTCATGCGTTCTGAAAAAAAATATGCTCACATTTCTACTATCAAGATTTTGGAAATTTTGGCATTGGGAAGACTTTGGCATTTATATGGCAAAATATATCTATACAGGAGCATCACCATTAATGCAGACTCAACTTCAAATTCAGGAAAAGCTTAATAATAATACCTGATACACTTGGCTACAATCCCACCAAATACAGCACTTATCAATATCCAAAGTCAAGAAGCAGGCTATTGGGCCATTGACTAGGTTTTGAAAGTATAACACAACAAAAATACATTATTGAACAAGTGAGATTGGACAAATAACTGGCCGACCACTTAAGCCAGATCCTCCATCTTTGGAGCAGGGAAAGCTGATTTGCACAAGGAACTCTTGGAATTTTTCTTTGTTGCAGCCAAAATAACCACTGGTAAACATTAAATAACTTGATGGAGAAGTGGTACCAACAATTATGGCTGATTGCACTAATGGAAAAATTATTAAAGCAGAAGAAGCTGAATGACAGTCAAAGACTGTTCTTAATGAAAGCTGGCATTATTGTTATTATTATGTGTTTATTTATAACCTGCCTTTTCCCCTCACAGGACTCAAGGAAGCTTACAGATAAAAACAGGAAGCACTGAAAAAACAGAAAAAAACCCATCATTAAAAAATAATTAGACACTGGTAAAGTCAAAACTATTTGCATATATAAAACCTGCTTTAAAAATACAAATAATTACAATAAAAACAGCATGCCACCAGCCCTTTAATTAAAAGCGGTCAGTTCTCAAAAGCCTGTTAGAACAAAAAAGTCTTCATCCGCCTGTAGACGGACAGCAAGGAGGGAGCCAGTCTAGCTTCTCTGGGAAGGATGTTCCAGAGTCTGAGAGCAGCCACCAAGAAGGCCATCTTCTGCGTTCCCACAAAGCATGTCTGTGAGGGTCATGGGACCTCCCCCAAGATCTCAAAATCTGGGCAGGTTCATATAAGGGGATATGTTATTTCAGATATCTTGGACCTAAGCCATATTGTTTTTGCTTTATTGCATATATTTCACATGAAGAACATGGTTGACAGTCTACATCAACACATGGTGAGGACATTTTTAGTTGACTTTATTCATTGTTAAGTGATAGGACTGTGTTGCTCTGTTTCATGTAGAGAAGTTTATATTCTTGAACGACTGATTGTCTTGAAATGGTATCCATTCATTATGTTTTGTTTGTTACTGTTATCTAAGGAAAAATTAAATTACACACACAGCACTTTTTTCTGGGGGGACGCAGGGGGACGCATACCCCTAAACATTTTGTGAATCTTTTTTTTTTAAAAAAATAATATTTATTACTTTTAAACACTACAAAAAAAAGAAAAAAGAAAAAAAGACAATACAATACAATATTAAAAAATTACACAACACTAACACAATAAACTAAACTAAACAAAACAAAAACAGTTTAACACACATCATACAATTTCAGTATCTTATCTTTCATTCACTTGTTTCAACGACCTCCTCACACCTCCCTTTTTGTATTCCACTTCTATTAATTGTTTCAGCAATTCCTTTCCATCTTCCTCTATTTTCTGTCCTATAATTATCTTAACATATTCTAACCTTATTTTTCCTTTAATACTCTAATAATCTATTTATACCTAATTCCTTATAACATTTCTACTAAAGCCATATAACTTCATTCCAATTTTTTTTTAACATTCATTAATTTTACAATATTTCTATAAATAGTCTTTAAACTTTTTTCCAATCTTCTTCCACCGACTCTTCTCCCTGGTCTCGGATTCTGCCAGTCATTTCCGCCAATTCCATATAGTCCATCAACCTGGTGATCTTCTGTCCGATGCTATTAGCTCTTTTCCAAGTCCCTTCTGCAAATCTTCTTCGTATTTGTACAAAAACTTTACTTTGTCTTCTACTGATCTTATTTTTATTTCCTTCCTTTAAAGCTGAAGAATAGACCTTGAGGAAACTCCCACCTAAAGATGATTTTATTCCTTCTCAGCAGGGCAACCAAATTTCCGTAGTTAGACCTAAGATCCAAAAGGTATTTCGGGACATCTTTAAAAATTTCCACTCTTGGCTGTTGTACTTCTAGGTTCTTCTGGTAGTGCCAACAGTCTCTTATTCTGTTCTTCTCTTTTTTCCCTCCTCTTCCAAATCTGAAGGCCCTCACAGTTTTAAACTCTTCTTGACCCAGATCCAAGTCCCCAAAATCAGCAAATTCCTGTGTGAAGAAGTCTATCGAACTTTCCTTCTCCAATTCAGGTAGGGCTCTGATCCTCAAATTCATCTGTTTTTCTTTAAATTCAATCATAGCAAGCGTCAACTTATGGTCATCAAGTTGCCTTTGTAGGGCTGGGACTCTCTCTCTCACCAACTGTGTTACTTTACATTCAGCAGCAACGGCTTTCTCCCTAGCTTCCTCTGCAGTCTGCTGTATCAAAGTAGATTCCTGTATCAATTTCTTGATTGTTTCTGTGTTGATATTCACCTTTTGTCCCAGATTATTTATACTTTCTGTATTTAAGTCAATTTTAATAGTTGCAGCGTCCACTTTCGCATTTGTCACATCTATTTTCTTGTTAAGCTGTTCCAGTGAATCACTTATCTTAATGCAACGCTAAGGCCTCTAACATTTTGTGAATCTAATGGGTGAAGAAACTAAAAAAAATATTAAATTTTAGTTTCTTCTCTAGCACGGTTAATTGTCAGTTCCGTTGAATAGCATGATGAATCATTGGTTCCATTGCTACCCCCTATGGCGGCCTGTCATGGTGTTTCCTGACTCTCAAACTGAAGCGAGCACTTAATGTGTGAAGTAGGAATTGGAATCTAGCATGTTGATTGATCAGTTCGTTGTTACCGCCTCTGATGGGGGCTTTATTTCCTTTCCCAGTGTTTCCTGAGTCTCAGACGGAAGTGAGCGTTTAATGTGTGAAGCAGTGTGGAATGTGGATGTATGGTGGTTATTTCTACCAATTTGAACTATAAAATGGTGACTTTCTTGAGTCAAAATGAGATTACCCCTAAACATTTTTTTAGAAAAAGCACTGCACCCACCCACCCACACCCACCCACCCCTACCTACCTGCCGCAGTTGCATCTTTAAATGTTTCCCCTTGTGAAAATATCCCTGCTTGTGGAAAGCTGGCATACCGAGGACAAGCTGATCTTAGTTTGATAGGCATGCAAATGTACAGTTTCCTCACCTGCGATCTGAAGTGGTTCCACCTCAGGAGAAAAAGGATCAGCCTAGTAACAAAGTGTTATGTAAACAACCACAGGAGATTACACAAATTATGAAATTGTTTTATTGAGGAATCATGAAACATGGATTGTTTTGATATGGCAAGATTTTGCCTGAGAATCACAGACTGAGCTGTGTGATAAAGTGACAATAAAACCTGTCATAAAAGCATATTTTGACAGAGTTTTAGTGTTTGATTATTCTGCAGTTGCCTCCATATTTTGTTTGCCTTGGGTTTAGAACTGCTGCTTGCAGCATTAATGGGATTATTTTATTGCCTTATTGCTGTATATTTATTGGTATTTTGTTGTAAACTGCCCTGAGTGCAAATGTAGAAGAGTGGGTTATCATCACTATCATTATTTTTATTTAAAAGATCTAATCATGCTTTTGCGATAAGGCAACGCTGCAGGAAAGCTGTGCCTTGACAGGAGAAATTCCATTAAAAGGGTGCAGCAGGGAAGGGCAACTCACCTGAGGATATATAGACAAAACAGTATGACTGGGTTTCAGTAGCAGAGTGGGAAGTTCCAAAAAGCGCAGTAAGGTGGTACAGAGTTGAAAGCAGAAGATGGATTTTAATAGCCAGGTTTAGGTTTAACATGAGAGAGTCGTCACAAAATGAAATTATGGTGCCAGCTCCATGCAGGAGTTATTTAGCAATCCCATGTTGTTACACCTGTTGACTAAACATCTGTTTGTTTGGTTGAGTGCCAGCGAATAACCCGGGATGATCAATTGATGTTTCACCATTGGGAGCTAATGATAGGAGGCTTTTGATAGTTAGGCAACTCTCTCTCTCTCTCATTTTTGGAATGCAACACCCATTGGAGCTTGAAGAAGGCAGCCTTCTTCCAGCTAAGGGAAGGAAAGAGGGATAGAGGTGCAATAATCTTGTTTTACAGCACTGCTGGTTGTGTGTGTGTGTGTGTGTGTGTGTGTGTGTGTGTGTGTGTTCCCCTTCTGCTTCATACAGTGAAAGACTATCAGCCTGCCCCCTACAGGAAGTGGGGGGGAAACGCAAATTTGCAGCTCTATTTCTGTACAGCTGTTGGCGGACAACTCTACTAGTGTCCAGATCAGGCATAACCATTATTGACACAAGGCAAGAGGCAATTCCCAGATGTGCTCCCCAGCTTTCTCTGCCTATCTTGTAGAGCAAACTCTATAATACACTGACCACAAACAGCTGGCTGACTGCAGGAGCAGCCCCATGGGAAAAGTGACCAATGAGTAAAAACTCACCCATCTACCTACAGCAATCATAAAGCCTCCCACCAACTTCCCCCACCCGCATCCCCACCCTCCATGGAAGCGTATAGGTTTTGTAAACCAATGCTCTTTTTGGGGTGTCATTCAGATGCTGTTGGACTCCAATTCCCATCAGCCCCAGCGAGCACGGCCAATGTTCAGGGATAATGGGTGTTGTAGTATAACATCTGGACTACAATGAGAAGTTCTGAGGGGCAGCTCTGTGATGTTTCGTTCCTTTGGATGACATAGAAGTGGAGACAACTTTGTGGTTTTTGTAACATTTACTTTAATTATAAATGCAAAGCATAGTGGAGGCCAACAGACAGCTTGTTCAGATCCACCCTGCAAAAACTCAGTTTTTTCTGTGTGCTTCTTTTCTTTGAAACTGCGAGTTTCTTTTTACAATCATGAACCATATCTGGACCAGACATAGGCAAACTTGGCCCTCCAGCTGTTTTGGGACTACAATTCCCATCATCCCTGACCACTGGTCCTGTTAACTAGGGATGATGGGAGTCCCAAAACAGCTGGAGGGCCGAGCTTGCCTATTTCACACAATCTCTGTTTTTTATGATTGTGGAGAGCATTTTTCAACATTTATTTTAAAGCAAAGGTAATTGGACCCCGATCCCCTGTTTTCCTTCCAACCCTGCTAGTACCCTGCCCCAAAGGAGGCAGTTAAAGAACTGTAAAGTCAGCTGCAGCTCTGATGCCTCAGCTTCAGTCTGGACTGCCCAGACAGGATTGGCATCCCAGAAGGCAATTCACCACCCTTAAGTGCTAGTGCTGAAGATAGACCATGGGCACAGGTGTTCTCTGGGGCAGACCATGACCCGATTTCCCCCCACAATGAGAAAATTCTACCTGTGATTTGGAAAGCAAGCTGTGAGTTGAACCCTGGCCAACCCACGCTCTGAGTGTGGCGATATGTGACTGCATAGGCTCAGTGTGGCATGTGGAGTGAGCATCGCTGCATGGAAAGAACGTGGAAGTTAAAGAATGCAGAAGTTAATTGTTATGTATTGAGTTGAATAGGATCCAAAATGCAGCAGTCTGATTGGTCCTAGAACAATAGGATCCAGAATGCAGCAGTCTGATTGGTCCACAGGAGCCACCCAATCCAGCTCCAGGTAGAAGTGAATCCGCAACCTGATTGGCCTACAGGTGAATCCCAGAACTAGCTAATCACGTGGGGCCCATTGTGTAAATAATGTATATAAAGCAGACATCCTGGGGGAACTTCCATTCCTCCTCACCACTATGAGCTGAATAAAGAGCATGAAATCCACTCTCGACTCCGAGTGAAATATTTCATTAATAAACACCTTGAGTGTCTTCTTTTATATTGTGCTAATGAACTCCTCCCTCCTGCTCCAAGCTGGAGGATATGGCGACTGACGTTTCTGGGGCCGAAGGCATGTTGTCCTGCCCCACCTCCCTTTCTGCCACCATGGATGGAACCAGCACATGTGCCTGGGAGGCTGGGGGAAAAGGGCGACTTCCCTGCTATGAAACATGCAGGAACAGAGAACAGAAGCTCAAAGTACGGGGTGCACAGAGCCTGTTCCCGCAGTTCCCACAATTAAAGTGAAATCCATCCTTGCAACAAGTGCATGCCTGGAGGTGCCTGGGCTTGGCGAGGGAGAGGTGGATTGCTGTGCTGCTGCTGTGTGTCATGATGAAGGAGTTGTGAGAACCTCTTGCAGCGTGCACCCACCCCCCAAAGGAGTGTTGCCAATCCCCCAATGTTAAATGGAATGTGTACTTACAATGTCTACGCTTAGAGGTCCCCAGGCCTACAGAGAGGGAGTGCCCTGGTGAGGCTGGGTGGGAGGAGGAAGATGCACTTGAAATCCCACTCAGGAGCTATTTTTGGACTGGTTCAGATGTGGGGGTGGGTATTTGGGTTTTCCGCAGATTTCCTTTTGCTTCAGTTCTGCGGTAGGCAGGGAAGCAGCAGGACAAAAACAAAATACTGCATCAATTCAAAACACTAGAAATCCTGTGACAAATGAAACCGTGGATGGGTCTATAGACACACAGTATTTTGTGAAAGGTTAAGTAGGAATGATGATAGCAAGCACACTGTGTTTGTACCCACAGATTCCTGATCGGAGGTCATTTCAGTATAGCTACCCCTGCAATAGCCTCTTGCAAATGCAGGGGAAGTGAGCCACATACAAGACCCTGTTTCTGCATGCACTTGGTTCTGCATAACACTCACTTCTTATGGACCATTGTCTACAATTACGCTATCAAGTTCAGGAAGGAAATAACATCACAGGCAGATGTCATTTTAAAACTAAAGCGCTTTATCTCTGTCAGATGTTGTTTGTTTGTTTTTCCTATCTCATTTCTCAACCTGAGTTTTTGAGGTGGTTCACGGCAATATCTAAAATAGTAACTGAACAGCAGCAAAACATGGCAACAACAAAGCACACTCACAGAAATGCATCCAAACCCAGGAAGGAAAAACATTGGAAGTCCAAAGTTCTATTCTGTGAAGAGCTGCGTGCTTAACTGGTGCCTAAAAGCCATCAAGGAAGGTCCTAGGCAGAGGGCATTCCACAACTGAGGTACCACAACTGAAAAGGCCCTGGCTTTAGTTGCCACCTAATTCCTAAAGTGGTGCTGTTTTAGCAGGGCCTCCAAAGAAGATATAACTAAGCAAGTTCATATGGCAGCAAGCCGTCTTAATTGATTCCAAGGTTTTTTTAGGTTCATCCAGCATAATTAGGTGCATTATAAACAAAGAAACTCTATAGAAAAACCTGTGACATCTCCAAACCTCCAACTATGGATTCAAAGCGTCTTCAGTGCTGTGGGGTTCTCTTGTCTTCAGAACAAGAACCTTGGTGGGCTCTTTATTTGGATGTATTCGGAACTCTTCTCATCACTAGAGCCCTTTTCGAGATCTGTTTTCTTAAGCAGTCTTGCTTCTGTCATCAGGTGTGCATGTAGCCTCTTCCTTCCTTCACTTAATCCAGGCTTCCTCAACCTTGGCCCTCCAGATGTTTTTGGCCTACAACTCCCATGATCCCTAGCTAGCAGGGCCAGTGGTCAGGGATGATGGGATTTGTAGTCTCAAAACATCTGGAGGGCTGAGGTTGAGGAAGCCTGATTAATCCTTTCATTCCTCCTCTCATTTTATTTGTATGCTTCTTTTGGATTGCGGCTTACAATACAGAAAGATTTACAGAATTACAAACATAACAAAAGTAGTCATAAACAGTAAATGAGACACATCAAAAGTATATAACAAAACGGAACCATTTCCACGTAAATTGTTGTTGTTGTTTAGTCGTTTAGTCGTGTCCGACTCTTTGTGACTCCATGGACCAGAGCACGCCAGGCACTTCTGTCTTCCACTGCCTCCCGCAGTTTGGTCAGACTCATGCTGGTAGCTTCGAGAACACTGTCCAACCATCTTGTCCTCTGTCGTCCCCTTCTCCTTGTGCCCTCCATCTTTCACAACATCAGGGTCTTTTCCAGGGAGTCTTCTCTTCTCATGAGGTGGCCAAAGTATTGGAGCCTCAGCTTCACGATCTGTCCTTCCAGTGAGCACTCAGGGCTGATTTCCTTAAGAATGGATCGGTTTGTTCTTCTTGCAGTCCATGGGACTCTCAAGAGTCTCCTCCAGCACCATAATTCAAAAGCATCAATTCTTCGGCGATCAGCCTTCTTTATGGTCCAGCTCTCACTTCCATACATCACTAAATAATAAACCACAATAAGATCCACGTAAATAATAAACCACAATAAGATCTAAAAATGATGACACAAAAAATTAATATCAATAACAGCAACAACCTCCCTAAACAATACTCGAACCCAAGAGTCTGCTCAGCAGCCTCAGCTTTTGTAGCTGGAGTCAGTCAGGGCCCCTCTCAGGGGTCAGCAAGTCAGGAAGCAGGTCTTCCAGGACTCTCAGCCAAGATGGTCCCACCTTGTCTCACTACTGTGGCAGCTAGTCGCAGAAATGCTGCCTTTTCCCTTCCTTTCACACGGTGTTCCAAATTGCTGTTTCAGGGCTTGCTCATCGCTTTGCTCTTTTCTTTTTCAGTGACTCCTCCTACATTTTTGCTCTTCTCTAAATGTGCCACCACCACACCTTCATCTTCCAGCTGGTCAAGGTGGTCCTTTGGGGAAGGGCCATAGCTTAGCAGTAGATCATCTGCTTTGCCTGCAGAAGGCCCCAGGTTCTCTCCAGGTCCTCTCCAGGTAGGGCTGGCAAGTCCATGTAAGGTAAGGTAGGATAAGATAAAGGCCCCCTGGATGGTTAAGTCCAGTCAAAGGTGACTATGGGGTGCGGTGCTCATCTCAGCTTTCAGGCCGAGGGAGCCAGTGTTTGTCCACAGACAGCTTTCCGGGTCATGGGGCCAGCATGACTAAGCCGCTTCTGGCGTAACGGACAGAAGCCAGAGCACACAGTAGCACTGTTTACCTTCCTGCAGCAGTGGTACCCATTTATCTACTTGCACTGGCATTCTTTCAAACTGCTAGGTTGGCAGAAGCTGGGACAGAGCAACGGGAGCTCAACCCATCATGGGGATTCAAACCGCCGACCTTCTAATCAGCAAGTCCAAGAGGCTCCATGGTTGAGACTATAGCGCCACCTGCTCCCTTACGCAAGTCCATGTAGACAATACAGTGGTACTTCGGGTTAAGAACTTAATTCATTCCGGAGGTCCGTTCTTAACCTGAAACTGTTCTTAACCTGAGATACCACTTTAGCTAATGGGGCCACCGTGCTGCCGCTGCACAATTTCTGTTCTTATCTTGAAGCAAAGTTCTTAACCCGAGGTACTATTTCTGGGTTAGCGGAGTCTGCAACCTGAAGCGTCTGCAACCTGAAGCATCTGTAACCCGAGGTACCACTGTACTGAGTAAGATGGACCAGTGGTCTGACTTGGTTTAAAGCAGATTCCTACAGACCTATGAAACAGAGTTTCTTCTCCAGCGGGGTTCTCCTGCCCATTCTGCTTGGCTCACCTCTGCAGGTGACCATTGGATTGACAACATGAGTGGGGAGCCGCTGCTGCTGCACCAGCCACTCCTGACACTATCCATGAAAATCTACGAGACCAGAGAAGAAGAAGAAAAAGAGTTTGGATTTGATATCCCGCTTTATCACTACCCGAAGGAGTCTTGAAGCGGCTAACATTCTCCTTTCCCTTCCTCCCCCACAACAAACACTCTGTGAGGTGAGTGGGGTTGAGAGACTTCAGAGAAGTGTGACTGGCCCAAGGTCACCCAGCAGCTGCATGTGGAGGAGCGGAGACGCGAACCTGGTTCCCCAGATTACGAGTCTACCGCTCTTAACCACTACACCACACTGGCTCAGACTAGCATTAACTGTCAGGATATATATGTTTCTTCTCATTGTCCAGGAAAATTTATTTTTAACTACTGGAATGGATATAATATGTAATATAGGAAATTTGGGATGTATTTAGCAAATGCCTTTGCATGAGCAAAGGGCTGAAGCTGTTGATGCTTACTTTATTTCCTGAAGTAATAATTTTTAACAATGTGTTCCATCTTTGGATGACACCAGCATATTTATAGTGTTGCTCATTTAGGGGAAATAAGACTCATGAGAATCATTTTGAATCTGGCTTCCAGAACGTTTGCCAATATTTTGAAGTCTACAGAGCCATTATATTAAAGCCAAAAGTTATTAGTTGCCGTGATTATCTGGTTTAGAAGAACAAGTACTACCTTTGTGCTGGATACTTGGAATACACTGGTCTGAGCCAGGAGCTGTATTTGCTTTGCTTTGTTTTAAGGAATGGCTATTAATATTTGTTTGCATTTTTTGATCGATGCTTTCATTTATTTCCATGAAATCTGTGTTAACGACATGGACAGATTGCTTCAGTGTTACCATCAAGGCAAGTCTCTGTACAGGAAGCCCAGGGTCCAACTTGACTGCATCAATAGGAGTATAGCATCTAGATCAAGGGAAGTAATAGTGCCACTGTATTCTGCTCTGGTCAGACGTCACCTGGAGTACTGTGTCCAGTTCTGGGCACCACAGTTCAAGAAGGACACTGACAAACTGGAACGTGTCCAGAGGAGGGCAACCAAAATGGTCAAAGGCCTGGAAACGATGCCTTATGAGGAACGGCTAAGGGAGCTGGGCATGTTTAGCCTGGAGAAGAGGAGGTTAAGGGGTGATATGATAGCCATGTTCAAATATATAAAAGGATGTCACATAGAGGAGGGAGAAAGGTTGTTTTCTGCTGCTCCAGAGAAGCGGACACGGAGCAATGGTTCCAAACTACAAGAAAGAAGATTCCACCTAAACATTAGGAAGAACTTCCTGACAGTAAGAGCTGTTTGACAGTGGAATTTGCTGCCAAGGAGTGTGGTGGAGTCTCCTTCTTTGGAGGTCTTTAAGCAGAGGCTTGACAACCACATGTCAGGAGTGCTCTGATGGTGTTTCCTGCTTGGCAGGGGGTTGGACTCGATGGCCCTTGTGGTCTCTTCCAACTCTTTGATTCTATGATTCTATGAAATGACCAGGAGTGCCCTCAAATGCAAGAGACCAGGCTTACCACTTTCTGAAGTGACATTACTATCTGTCCCTGAAAGAGGAATAGGTCCAGAGTTTACAATTACGAAACTGCACTGCGGAGACCTAAGCTACATGTTTCAAAAATCCAAACTCTACAGCCTTTTCTACAACTCCCATCAGACCCAGCCAGCATGGATATGGTGTAGTCCAAAATATCTTTAAGGCACTAGATTGGGGAAGGATGTATTAGACAGAAACAACTGATTCTCAATAGCAGTGCAAAACTGGCAGGCACAAACAGTATTGAAAGTGGGATTGCATGTAACCACCCCAACAACATCACAAGCACGAAGAATCACAAATGCAGAATTAAAAGGAGGGGCCCAAAGTTCTTCAGCGGCTGGAATAAGGGATTACTTTGGAAAGAATAATTTGATTTTTTTTTTAAGGGAGTTTTTGGAAAGAAACCACCTGTCTTTTCTGGCAAGACATGAGATTCAACTGCAAAAATAACCCAGCTTTAATTATTTCAACTGAGTGGGCTAGCAGCAACCCATAATTCTTTTCATAATTGGGGGGAAATGTAACTTTTTTTTTTTACATCATCAGAGTGTTGCTTTGGATACAAATTCAAACATAAATAGCTTAGGTGGAATTCAACTAAATTTTGCTCAGACCTGTTGAAATAAGTGGTGGGTTCGCTTGATCATCCACCACATCATTCTGCTTTATTAGCTCTGTGATGCTTCACCAGTGTTAATTGTATTATTGCCAACTGGAGAGGGATTCTTGCACTATAGCACTACAAAAGTGAAACACAAGCCAGAATATTTGTGGAATAAAAAGCTAAGGGATTTTAAAAAGTTTTTACAGGATGCGCACTGATGGGAAGCAAAGTAGTGTGTCCACTTTTGCAGGCGCAAACAATATTGAAAGTGGAAACACATATAACCACCCTAATACCATCATGAATACAAATGATCACAAACGTCTGGATAGGTCCAGTGCCTCTGATACTAATACTTCATCTCCCCCCCCCTTTTTTTGTTCCTGGCTGGCTAATTGCAAAGGGTCTTGTAGCCTATTGGTAGGGGGGATCTGACTTTGACCACAAAAGATGCTGAAACTGGGGTAGGCGATTCCCTCATACTTAGAAGCAGCTTATTCAGTGTAAAAAAGAAAAGAAAACGGGAACTGTATTGTAATTATGTCATCTAATAATACACTCTTTAAAAGTTTTAAGTGAGTCACATGTCTCCACCATTCCATCCAGCTCCTTAAATATAGCTATTTGGTTTGGCTTTGGGGCAAAAAAAGGCAGCCAAGATGGTGTTGTTAACATGTAAAGATTTCTTCAGCCCAGCATTAGCAGCAGGGACTCAGTAGGAACATACAGTATACTTAGATATCACAGAGATTAGCAGTTTTGCTGCACCATCACAATTCATCTGGTTAACAGAGAGAATAATAAAAAATTGCGTGTGTAATAAGCTGCACAATAAGGTCAGCATCCTAACTTATCAAGGATTCATAAATGTCTATCGTAGCTCTTTGAAAGTGTCCATAGTTCATACTGTCATTCTTTCTACTTTGGATGCTCAGCGTGTCAGTGCCATAGCTTATGTACCAGCTATGCAGCAGGGTTGGGGGACTGGAAGGAAATGGGTTCTGAAGAGGAAAGCCTCTGCACTGCAACCTTTCGTTGCAGCTCCAGCATATCTTTCCTATTTCTGTTCTATAGGAACTTGGTGGAAACAGAATTCTCAAGATTGCCTCCTTCATTGCAACTGTCCATTCCTCGCCATGCTTTTTATCTAACGCCAGCCTCTGAAGCAGAAATATTTCAGAAGGAAATGTGACATGGAAGCTCGATTGCAGCCCCTAGGAATACCTTCCACGCAACGTAATTAGAAATGGACTGCAAAAGTATGAATTGCTGGGGAAATAATTATCTGAAACACTTTGAAGCACCGTTAGAGAAGCAAAACCTTATCAGTAAGCGGCATGAGCACAAGTTTAAGGATACTAATAATAGCATCACTTTTCCTCTTCTGGAGTAAAAATTACCTTAATGTATTTTAGCAACCCCCTTTTCATTTATATGCCAGTGCTGCTGTCCATTTTATGCTTGCGATTTAGATATTTCACTTTAGGGTACCCAAATGCTACATGTGGTTCAGAAACTGAAGTTACTACAGAATGCAAATGCAGGTCTTTTCACTGGGGGGACACACACTGCAAACATATACTATATTATCCACCCGTTGGATGCCAGTTCATTTCCAAGCCCAATTCAAGGTGTTGGTGTTGACCAATAAAGTTCTGCATGCCTTGAGTCCCTGGTATCGAAAAGAATACCTAGTCCCATCCATCTGTTGCCATGTTGCGAGGTCATCTGCTAAACTGTCAACACTCTCTGCAGGTCCTCCCTCCCTCTAGCCATCAGGTGGGTACTAAGGAGGTGCCCTTTTGACTATGACACTCCCTTTGTAGAATTCCTTCCCTATAGAGGGAATAAAGAATGAAGTAGATACCTGGTGTCTACTTCATTCTTTATTACGCTTGCTTGGTTTTGGGGACAAAGCCTTCAAACTAAGTTCTTATTCTTAGAGTCTTCTCCTCCAAGGCCTTTCAGATCCTTCTTTGACTTATTATATACTGTTAGTTTTATTTGCATTTTTTTAAAAAAAGTACTTTTAGTGTAATCTGCCCTGAGATAATGTTTTTCAAATGATGGGCAGCATGTAAATAAACAAGTAATCCCCAAATAAAATTATTCTTAGATTTGTCCAACTCATTCAATAGATGCTTCAGTTTCTTCTTGATCACTGTTTTCTCAGCGACATAACAAGTTTTCATTCCTGGTGTCTGTGTATTAAGAAAGAAAGCTGCGCGTACACAACAGCACAGTAATTACACAAAGACAGCATGAAATAATTATGTGAGGTCTTAAAAATTCTCATAGTATTGGTTTCAAGAGTGTTTTGTATGCCTGACACGTATTGAGAATCAAAACAATATGCCAGCCGAAATGGGACGGCCCTGTACTGAGAAACCGGTTCTCCCCAACCCCCCACCCCGGTTTTATGCTATTAAAATGTGTAATAAAAGGTTTCCCCCCTCGCTTTAATGAAAGCCAAATGTCAGCAACAGTAATTAGAATGTTTGCAGTGAAGTAAGGTTTTAGATCTTCAGCACAGCGATGCCCTTCAGGTTTTGATTAATTATGGCCAAGCCACACAAGAGGCTGTTCCTAGAACCACCCACTGGAAAATCCTAGAAGCATCTTCCATGGTCCTCCTGCTTACATTCCTTTCTTATAAATTGCATACATATTATAGGGGAAATAACCTCTCTTGGGGCAAAATGTGTCTTACATGATATAGAAATAAGAGAAGTGTAAAACAAGGATCTGTTTCAGACTGTGAGGGAAGTTTTGATTTCTGCTTTACTTTTTTGTGCAGGGGAGAGAAGCCTTCTCCACTTATTTTGTTTCCAAGAACAGCTTCAGTATCAACAGCTGGTCCTGGAAAACTTAGTTTTAATTTCACTATACCTAGAACCCTTGCAAAGGTTCCAAAAAGCAGGGGAGAAACTGAGAAGTTTCCTCCTGCCTTCGTAGCAAGTGGAGGGAAGTCTGAGGTGAAACTGATAACAGGTTAAAAATTCCTTTCCAGGTTTCATGTCTTATCTTTGCAGCATTTGAGATGGGGACCAGAGAATGCACCATATCATGTTTAAACTCAAAGAACAGGCTGTAAAGAGCAGCTGTGAAACAGCCCCCCCAAAGTCCTTTACAGCTAGTGGACCTCCAGAAGACCTATTGAGTGGGCATACATCCTGATACATCCTGAACAAAGCTTATGTGGAAGTTTGATTATATCCAGACTTTCCTGAGCATTTATTCCAATTTATTTGTGCAGTGGTTATACAACAATGAGCATTCATCATGAATTCATCCTCCCTTGTTTATACACCCTCCCATTAGTAATTTGTTCACCCCTAACACTTTCCAAATTGCAAAAAGGGCACAAAGGTGGATCTGTTATGCTAAGGTGACATAGCCTTTTAATGTACATTAAGTACCAAGTTGAATCTCCTTCAACATAGTGACACCCCTAGTTGAGGGAAACCTCCTCGCTGAGGGTTGTTTTTTTTTAAAAAAAAACAACCTAATTTGGGAAAAGTGAAATTGTAGAGGTGAAATTGTGGAAACCTTTGTCAGTTTCACAGCTTTTCTTAGCAGACTTTGCACCCAGTTTGCAGAACTTAAGTCAGATGATACACATTATCTGGGAAGTGAAACTGCTAAGGCTGGTTTAGGAGGAGACTTTCCAAAGTAAAGATGAAACTGATGGGAGTTTCAAATTCCTTGCCAATTTAATCATTACACTGAACTAGAGGTAGGCAGAAACCCTACCCATCTCACTGCTGCTCCTTGCAAACTTTGTACACAAATCCCCAAGTTTTTCAACTATGTGATGCATAGTCTATTCTGCTTTGGTCAAACTTCACTTGAAGGGCTGCGTTCAATTCTGAGGGCCAGTTTAAGAAGAGTACTCTTCATCAGGGCATCCTGGTTTTGGGAGCCATGGGCGCGTTTTGAGGCTCTATGATCTCATGCAGAGTCATATCCCAGATCCTACAGTAAAAATCTTAGAGGGTTTGCAGAACATAACTAGTAGTATATGTATCTCTTGTTCACATAAAGCATGTTCTTTTTACTTTAAAGTAAGAAATGATGACAGAAATGTCTCATTACTTCAACACAGTGGTTCCCAAACATTTTTGGGGCCATTGCCCCCTTGGTTCCATAAGCGCATCCCCAGTGGGCCCTACACTACCCGATGAAAATCTTTATTCATAATTATGATTTGCACGACCTACTATGGAAGATAATAACTCAATAAAATTCAAAACAGTAACAATTGCACATGTATTCAGAATGCAATTAAAACTATAATTAATTCAACAAAATGGATGAACTTGGTCCAGTGACATCAACTTCTAAAAGTCTGATTGTCAGTTACAGCTCCAGCACCCTCCTGACACCCCCTTGCCTCTAAGTGCCCCCTCTAGTTAATTGCACCCCCCAACCTTCACATATTCATGTGCTGGGAGATGGCTTTACCAGTTACAAAGTCTATGATACACAACATCATATTTTAAAAATCAAGGATTCCAACAAGAAAAAAAAGCCACCCTGAAACATAAAGACAAGCCAAATGCTGCAACCAAAATCTGCTTGTACTTTCAAGAATCTGATTTAGCAACAGCTTGAGTGGAGCAAATCCAAAGGTTACACCATCTGCTGGGCCTCAAATCCAAGATTAAGCTTGTAGGCCTGTCAGCCAAGAAGACACGATTAATTCTTAGCTTCATGACACAAAAAATGTTAAAGTGGGAGTATTTTTGTTTTGTTTTGTTTTGCTAACTTGACGTCCAGAAATGTTTTCCTCTTAACGTAAGTCTTCTAAGCTCTGATGGGGCTGCATGATATTTACTGCCTGTCAAAAGTGTCAGTTATATTCTTGCGGACCTTAGCACTAGCGGGAACAACACAGAAAATACTGGGATGCCCCATGGCATCGTGGCTGAAAAAAAAATTACTGTATAAAATGCCAATGACAAGGTCTTTACTTGTCTATAAGGCTCTGGGCTGAGGTGTCACCTAGCCAATTTGGTATAACTAGTTGGTGTTGCTACAGTGGCATAAGGGGGAAGGCATTTATGCAGCAGAAAAGAGCTTTAAAAGAAAAGCCATCTTCCTTTCAGCTCAATCCATAAATCAAAGCAAACAGGAGAACATGAACAAGAATTGGCAGTTGCTATTAATATGTTGATTTTCCCCCCAGTGATAACTGCACAGGGCCATATTTAAGAACGGTATATAATATTAGGCAATTAAAGAAAGCAGTCCATACTATATCTGTTGGGCAAGTAACAAAACATCCTTAACAGTGAGCAAAATGCAAGAAGGGGTGTGTTTGTTTGTATGTTTAAAGTATGGTATTGTCTTTCCTCACATGTGAGGCGGAGTGTGTGTGCCTTATTGTCTGATGAGGGGCTGGAGGTTGCATGCTTGACCCTGCAGTCCCCTCCCCGCCCCGTTATTTTGCATTCTAATGCTATACTTGCATATAGTACATCACAATTACTCTCTCTGTGGGATTGTAGGTGAAAACATTTTAAAAAGAAATAGGAAATTGAGAAAGATGGGTATATGGTTGGGAACTGTGGGATCCATGCATGAAGGTGAGGAGAGGATCAATCTCGTGATTGTGTGATTTCCTATATGTATGAGTCCAATCCAGATCCAATGTAATCTGTGGCCCGATTGCAGCTGGAATCCAATATGGGAATGACTTTCAGTTAGCCTCATATCTTAGGAATTTGTCCGTACCCACCTATCGGCGTTTATTTACCAAAGCTAGATTAAATGTATTTCCATTGGAAGTTCTAAATGGTAGGCTGAGAAGCATCCCCTACCAGAATAGGCTTTGTTTATGTTCCCAGGACGTCGATTGCATGAGCCATATCCTACTCCATTGTGGACAGTATGAGCAAGCAAGGGATCAACTGATCAAACTCTTACTAGCAAATTTGCCAGGAAAATCTGAAGCCTCCCATATTAAATACCTTCTGGAGGATAGGTCAAATGATATTACACTGACCGTGGCAAAGTTTCTTTCGGAGGTCGCAAGAAACAAAAACCATCACACTCTAGACATAACAAAATGACTACCTCGGTCTCTTTCGCCTGTTGTTTCACTGTTTTAACTGTATCTTGTTTTGAA
Organism: Podarcis cretensis; assembly: GCF_951804945.1. Taxonomy (NCBI): domain Eukaryota; kingdom Metazoa; phylum Chordata; class Lepidosauria; order Squamata; family Lacertidae; genus Podarcis; species Podarcis cretensis. The sequence continues at coordinate 27,999,225 of NC_137181.1, forward strand.
ACTGTTTTGTGGGTCAAATAAAGATATTTGATTTGATATGCATGAGTCTTGTTTATATGGTCTGCCAATCTGCACTATTAGCAAAGTACTTTTCTGCCTTTTCTGCTCTGTTTTGTTCACTCCCTACTGGACACAGCTGACACGTTGTTTACAGGTGAACTTAATGGCAACAATACCCTCAGCATTTGTTGGAGACTGGAGGGTTGTACAAACTGGCCGTCTAGCTAGATACCTCACAAGAAGCATTGCTATCAAATTTAACCCTTGCCCCCTTTTAATTTGCCTGCTTAGAATCCTTGGTACCCTTAACATTCCTTTCTTAAAGAAATCCATGTGTTGAAATCTGCAATCTTCTGATCAAAATAAAGGTTAATAGTACTTAAATGGAGTTAAACAGATTGGAAATGTGTATTCTCTGATTCACTGCAAAAACAAAAATAGGGGGAACAACAGGGAAATAGGAAGGTGACAATAGGCAGATGTAAAAATAATAACGACAAACACGCTGAAACAGATGTTCACATTGTAAGAGTATGCTGCTTCTTTCATTTGGTGTTTTATTTTAAGGATTTATAAATTTTTGCATTCTTTCTCAGTAACGTTCTCCATATACACTTCTCAAAAAGGCATCTACATCTCTCTTTCCTCTTCAGTTTATTTAATTTAGGACTTCCACCCTTTGATGAGGAGCAGCATTTGATTTTTATTTCTCCACATTTTGTTTTGGTCTGAGGAAAAAGGGAAGTAGAACTTTAAAAAGTAAAAGAGAAACTCCATGAAATTTTATCAAGCATGAAATGGCGTTTAAGCAAAACAGGCGGATTGCTGAAGCAAATGCTTCAGTTAGGAAGGAAATGCCATTGACTTTATTACAGCTGCCTAATGTTTTCCATGAACTGCAGAAAATAATTCATTGTATCTTAGTGACCTACAATAACAGCTGACTGCTTGCACTTGGTGGAAATGTGATTTGTGTCTACATTTTTTTTCTTTTTTAACTATTTCAAGTTTCAGCATTTGGGCCTGCAGAGTTTCAGGAATTCCCTTTGCATTTAGTGAGAAGACTTGGTGTGAACCATTTGGCTGAGAATTGGCCTTTGGTGAACAAGACTGTGTATTTTAATGCAACATTCTTTTTGCTGACTCGGGAATATCTTGGTGTGGTCTCGCTTTGTTGCACCTTTTGCAATGCACTGGAAATGTACCCTTTTTCTTTTGTGTACCGCCATATTGTTGTATCCTCCACTTAACTGTGCAGTATTTGTAATGCAGCATTTCTAGAAAATACACACACACACACACACACACACATGCATAATAAGTCAAAAGTATCATAGTGCACTGATATTCTGTGAAGTTCAAGTAAATACACCTAGAGTTTCTCAGTCTGGCAAACAGGTACCAAACAGAACAAGACATGCTTGACATAAGCATCATGTGAATGCAAGAAGAGCCTGCTGGATCAGGCCAATGGTCCATCTAGTCCAGTGTCCTGTTCTCACAATGGCCAACCCAGATGCCTTTGAGAAACCTCCATGAAGAACATGAATGCAACAACACTCTGCCTACCTGACTACATTATTACATGAGCACTGTTCCACAGCATTTGATATTTTCATTTACATACATCCATTCGATATAAGATGGGTTTATGAAGCAATTCTATATCCTCCCACCACGCTGACAAAGAATTCTACGAAACAGTAGTCATATCTGGAATCACTGTTCAGTGTTGGACATCATATTTGCTGAATACACAAAGCTTTACAGCTTGTCTTTCATCGTACGAAGTCTGGTACCTCGCTTCATTTAAAGATTTTCAGAGACTTTGAGACTAAAGATTTCATTTTGTACTTGTTATGGTTTGAAGGAATTCTATAAAGATTGTTTATTCCATATGTACCTGGTCATCATGTTGCCTAGACATTGCTGACGTTCTCTTTGCAACACAGGGGTTTGTTTGGTTACTACTTACTACCTGCAACTCCCAGCAACTTATATTCAGAGCCATGCTGGCTGTGATGGAGGACCTAGAACCTAGTCATGGTGCTAGAGTTATCATTGACAGCCCTGTCCTCCACTGAGTTTGATCCCCCTCTTAAAGGCACCCAAGCTGGTGGCCATCATTGCCTCCTAAGGGAGCAGGTTCCATAATTTAACTAGGTGCTGCATGAAGAAGTACAGTACTTCCTTTCATCTGTTCTGGATCTGCCAACAATCAGCTTCCATGGATGCCCACAGGTTCTAGTTATGAGAAAAGGAGAAAAACTCGGTATGTGAGGCAGCATGCACACCATACATATTGTTAGGAAGGTTGTGTGGCACACCCCCCCACCCCCAATCTCTGCCGAGCAGTAGCAAGATCCCAGGGGTTCCAGGAGCTCACCCAGGGTTGCATTTGCATTGGGAATCAAGACTCGATGGAGACTGCTGTGTTTTTTTTTTTTAAGAAGTATTGTTTACACTGGAAGCTTTCAATGGAGGAAAGTGCAGAGTTTACAGCGTTCACATCTCAACAGGGGCTTGTCCCCCTCCCAGAGCAGTGCAGCATTGGAGTTCAAGGCATCCTACACACCGTTCCTGTGCCCCTGTCCCAGCCTGTCAATATGGTTCTGCCCCGCATGGTCTCTGCTTTGAATTCTGCCCCTTCCTTTCTCCTTCCCAAGAACCTTTGCTAAGCAGGTCCTTCTCTTCCCCAAACGTCTCTGTTTTAAAAGGGACACATTTTTTGCTGTGTGACAACACACACACACACACACACACACACACACACAGCCCCGGTAATCTTGGCAACCCTCGTTTTTTTACAGATCCAAGGAATCTTTCTTTGATGTGTTGGTGACTGACCATTGTTTCTCAATGGCTTGCACTTAGCTAGCTCAGCCTGACTAGTTTGCATAGAGTAAACCCAGGAATTTCCATGTTTGGCAGAGTTCAGGAGAGTTGCTGCAGCTGCTTGTACTTTCCCTTCAATACCCCCCCCCCCCCATATTAGTAAAATTACTAACATTCACTAACTTCCTAGAATTATGAGCGCCTTTGCACCCACAGACTGTGGCACCCCAGATCTATAACAATATAAAACACATGTAAAACACAAGACCTCTGTCAAAAAATACCAGAAATTGTAGGGGTTGGGTGCTGGGAATTGTAGCTCTGTGAGGGGTAAAGTACAGTTCCCAGGATTCTTTGGGGGAAAGTCATGTGCTTTAAATGAATGCTGTGTGACCTCCATGTGCAGCAATAGTGTATATTCAATAACAAATGTAGAAAGCAACCAAATAAATGTGTACCACACGTAATAAGGGGATGACAAAAGCACTTTAAAGACACAACAGTTGTAGCACTTTTGTAAGTGCCAGAGTTCAAAATAATAAACTATATATTGGGCTGTATTTTCTTGGGTAGAGAATCACACCCTTAGGAGGGCTCACTACAATAGTATATCATTGTTTTACACTTAGCTGCTTGTTGTACATATTCACCATGTGTTACAAATTACCAGTGGTATGATGGCAATTGCTTGGAATGGGAATTTCATTTATTATGTGTCCCTGTTGGGGACTAAGCACAAAACAAGAACCCCAGAAATGCAATTGTTTTCTGCAGTCTTAAATGTATTGAGCAGAGTGGGGAACTTGTGGCCCTACAGTTGCTGCTTGACAACTCCCATGATAGAAATAATAGAATTGTAGAGTTGGAAGGGATCCTGACAACCATCTAGTCCAACCCCCCTGCAATGCAGGAATATGCAGCTGTCCCTTACGGGGATTTAACCTGTCAACCTTGGCATTATCAGCACCATGCTCTAACCCAGTGTTTCCCAACCTTGGGCCTCCAGCTGTTTTTGGACTACAACTCCCATCATCCCTAGCTAGCAAGACCAGTGGTCAGGGATGATGGGAATTGTAGTTCAAAAACAGCTGGAGGCCCAAGGTTGGGAAACACTGCGAGTCTAACCAACTAAGCTATCCAGGCTGACCCCTGACCCTTGGCTATTCTGATGGGAGCTGGAGCCCATTAACGTCCGGAGGACTGATCTGTACAATGGTTTGCAATACTTGTGGTGTTTTAAATAAATAAATATAATATAAAAACCGTATGGAGGGCCACAGGTTCCCCACTCCTAGTTAGACTAATAGGGTTCCTTTGAGTTCAGTGAGACTACTCTGATGTCTCATCTGTCCCCTGAGAAATCTCTATGTGGGACAAGAAGCTACAGTTAGAACTGGATATGGAACAACTGATTGGTTCAAAATTGGGGAAAGAGTACGACAAGGCTGTATATTGTCTCCCTGCTTATTTAACTTATATGCAGAATTCATCATGTGAAAGGCTGGACTGTATGAATCCCAAACTGGAATTAAGACTGCCGGAAGAAATATCAACAACCTCAGATATGCAGATGACACAACCTTGATGGCAAAAAGTGAGGAGGAATTAAAGAACCTTTTAATGAGGGTGAAAGAGGAGAACGCAAAATATGGTCAGAGGCTCAACATCAAAAAAACTAAGATCATGGCCACTGGTCCCATCACCTCCTGGCAAATAGAAGAGGAAGAAATGGAGGCAGTGAGAGATTTTACTTTCTTGGGTTCCATGATCACTGCAGATGGTGACAGCAGGCACAAAATTTCAAAATGCCTGCTTCTTGGGAGACTAGCAATGACAAACATAGATAGCATCTTAAAAAGCAGAGACATCACCTTGCCGATAAAGGTCCGTATTGTTAAAGCTATGGTTTTCCCAGTAGTGATGTATGGAAGTGAGAGCTGGACCATAAAGAAGGCTGATCTCCGAAGAATTGATGCTTTTGAATTATGGTGCTGGAGGAGACTCTTGAGAGTCCCATGAACTGCAAGAAGATCAAACCTATCCATTCTAAAGGAAATCAGCCCTGAGTGCTCACTGAAAGGACAGATCGTGAAGCTGAGGCTCTAATACTTTGGCCACATCATGAGAAGAGACGACTCCCTGGAAAAGACCCTGATGCTGGGAAATATTGAGGGCACAAGGAGAAGGGGACAACAGAGGATAAGATAGTTGGACAGTTTTCTCGAAGCTACCAGCATGAGTTTGACCAAACTGCGGGAAGCGGTGGAAGACAGGAGTGCCTGGCGTGCTCTGGTCCATGGGGTCACGAAGAGTCGGACACAACTAAATGACTAAACAACAACAACAACACTCTGATGTAGAAGAGCTGAAGTGTAAAAACCAAAGTAAGTAATTTTATTTACGGCCATAGGCCCATACAGGTAAAAACGACACATAAATAACAACTTGTGCACGTGGGGAAAACAGCCACTAAAACACCACTATAACAATAAAATACTATAGAATAGAATGGCATACTACGCCTTAGTTAGCTTGTAGTGCTCCTTGGCGTCGCTTTTGGGTAAGGACAGCGACCAGGAACCTTGCCACTTTCAGGGTCGTATGAGTATCCTTATCCTGCAAGAATTGGGCAAGGTGGAATTTTGGTGGGGTGCCCTCTAGTTTCTGTATGATTGATCCCAACAAATTTGCCCGTGGCACATTAAACAGGGGGCAAGTGAACATAATGTGCTGGAGCGACTCCGGTGTCTCCTTATCACATTCGCACATGGCGGGGGCTTGACCCTTTGAGAATCTATGTCTCAGGACATTGGAGGGAAAAACGTTGAACCTCGCTTTGGTGAAGGCCAGTCTATGGGCAACAGTCGAAAGGGAGGAGAGGTATGATGGAACGCAGTAAGTTAATGTGATACCAATGTTCTGAGGCGAACAAACACCTCCCCCCAGCATGTAATTTCGCTGTAGATCGATGTCATCCAGTCTTTGGCGGATCAGTCTTTGAGCAGTAATTTGGTCTAGTTTTAGGGAATCTGAAGGAGAGATTCCATAACTTAGGAGTTTGGCATGAATTCTACTAGTCCAAGGGCTAGAGAATTCATCTCGCCATAAGCATTGGACAAGGTAGTGGTTTGGTAGTCTATGCCACAATGATAACCAATAATTGAAGACTTGCTTCCACAGGCAAGTTTCTAAGGATGCGATCTTCAATTCTAGTCGCATGGCTGCGTTGCTTACGCACAGAGGGAGCATAAGGAGCCGACGTAGGAATTGATTTTGCAGTGTCTCGAGAGGAGCAAGATCTGTCCTCACAGCCCAAAGCGGGGCAGCATAAGCAAGCACGGCAACCACTTTTGCCTTGAACACCTTTAGGGCCGAGGGAACGTGCAAAGCTCCATCCGAAAAAAAGAATCGGAGGAGCGCATATGACAGAGTTTTGGCCTTGTTAAGTAGGTGTTGAGTTTGGGCTTTCCACCCCAAATTGTATTGAAAAATAACTCCTAGGTATTGAAATTTTAGAACTTGCTCTATTTTTGCTCCACCAAGCTTCCATTCGTATAATCTCCGGCTTCTGGAGAAAATCAGAATCTTGGATTTAACATGGTTGATGGTTAATTGGTTGAGTTGACAATACGTGGCAAAGATCTTCAGAGCTCTGATTAGTCCAACACGTGTATAAGATAGAATTACCGCGTCGTCCGCATATAAAAGGAGTGGGCAGCGGTAGTCCGCTAGTCTAGGCGCGTGTATACTTGAAGAAGAGTTAACTAGGGGTGCTCGCATGTCGCTGATAAATAGGTTGAATAGACAGGGAGCCAATATACATCCTTGGCGCACTCCCTTGTTTATTGGTATCGAATTTGTGAGGTCGCCTGCAGGAGTAAGTCTCACTCTGGCAAGGGTATCTTCGTGGAGCTGACTTATAAGCCATAAGAGTCTTCTATCAATGCCCTGTTTCGCAAGTTTCTCCCATAGGATATTTCTAGGAACACTGTCAAAGGCTGCCTTTAGGTTTAAGAAGGCAGCACAGAGGTAGCCCCGGGGAGGAGAGGAGTACTTCCGTGCGAGATGATAAAGAACTATCGCATGGTCGGTTGTAGAGCGTTTCGTTCTGAACCCTGCTTGTTCGTGGCCAATCTGATTAGTCTCATCTACCCATCGCAATAGTTTAGTCAGCAAGAAGCTGGCATAAATTTTCCCTATAATCGAAAGGAGGCTGATGTTACGGTAGTTTTCCGGCTCCATTGGAGAACCTTTTTTATGAATTGGTACTATAATGGCCTCCTTCCATATTTTGGGGATGAGGCCAGAAGCGTTGATTGCATCAAAGGTTTTGGCCAAGATGCCAGCCCACCATTTTGGGTGTAGTTTAATGGCTTCGGCAGGGATCAGATCGGGCCCTGGGGCTTTACCCGGTTTCAGCTGAGCTATTAGCTTGGCTATTTCGTCAGGATCGGTGGGAGGCCAAATAGGTAAGTGGGTAAACAGATGCGTCAGATGGTCAGAGGGAGCATCCGCCTGTGAGAAGCATTTCTTCAGGAACAATTCCCATGTCGGTGCAGGGATGACTGCCCTTGGGTATTTCCTCACCCTTCTGTTGATCAAAGACCAGAATTCCCTGGATCTGTGTGATTTTGAAGCAGTAATCAGAGCCTGCCAGCGATTGTATTGCCACTCACGTTTGGCAATTTTCTGCGTGCGTTTGTAAACTAGCTTGGCTTGTGCATAACTAGCTGGCAGAGTAGATGCACCGGAGGTCTTATATACATTATATATAGCACGAAGGCGCTGTCTTGCTTGTTTGCACTGAGAGTTATACCAGGGGGCGCCGCAAGAATATTCATTTCGATTTAATATTTTTGGTGGTAACCTAAAGAAGGACGTAAGATCAGTCGTAAGATGGTGGAAGCATTTCAACACTATGCTATGCTCATCTGAGGCAGAGCCTATGTTGGGATGGGGCCCAAGGATTTCTTTTTGAAAGAATTCCTGATACCTTTGAGCCTGGATCTCCGACCATTTGGTTCCTCTTACTTGGAAAGATTCGTTGGTTACCATCTGGGTCGCATGTCTATGAGCCTCTGACTGCCAGTTCAGGGAAAGCTTGGCTACAAGGGGAAGATGATCACTAGATTGTACATTCTCGATCTTAAAGGTGGAAATACACTTAAGTAGATCCCTGGAAACCAACAGGTAATCGAGGACGCTGTTTGATTTAACGCTCAGGTGGGTAAAATCCCCAGGAATATCAGGGAGGCATGTGCCATTTAAGGGGACCAGATTTAAACGGATGGCCATTTGATAGAGGAGTACTCCAGCCTCATTTGCTCTGTGGTCTTTAGAAGTTCTCCTCATGATATGTTCCAGATCATAATTATCAAGGTTTGGGGTAACCCACCATTTGGCTTTGGTCAGCGAGTCCCAGTTTGCTGCTGTGCGGGCGTTAAAATCGCCACCTATTATGGCCGGGGTATTAGGAAACTTAACATAGCATGAGAGCAAATGCCCTAACCAAATGCCCTAACCCTAACCAAATGCCCTAACCCTAACCAAAATGATTTCCAGAATGAAAAAAAAGGTGAAGTACCATCTCATTTTCTTTTGGCTCAATAAATGCTAACCATCACACTAAGTATCTTGGAAGAAGTCTTTTATCTACCCTTATATGGAATGCAGGCCAACAATGGAAAATCTCTAGATAAGGAATGCGTCATGCCACACTAAGCTTATGTAGTGCAAAGTTTAGCTTTTAAGAAGCATAATTGGCAATCCTCTTTTTTTCTCCTGCTTAATATGAAAGGAAATCACAAGACCTGTGGATTTAAGGTGGATGCATGTGAATTTAATGCCCACGAAAAGACTGTTGATTTGTGGTATGTGAATTTTTAACACTGCAAAAAGAAGCGAACGTCAACACTCCCAATTTTTTCACTTTCACATTCTTCAATGAATTATACAGGCATACAGGAATGCAAGGCTTGCTATACATGTTCAGACCATCTTGTCTTCAGTCATGTACCCAACAGTAGCCAGAATCAGATTCTTTTGAATGTAAAACACCCACCAATGACTATTATGCAATTGCATGCCTCGTTCACAGCCATATTTAGTTGTTGGCTTCTCTCCAGAAGCATTTGTGTTGAAGGTGGAGATGCCCTAAAAGAGTTTATACTAGTCGAGTTAAACAGAAGACATTTCTGTGATTCATAGACAAATAGTTAAACCCTTTCAATGAACAAATCCTATCAAGCTATTGGGCCTTGGGAGTCTTGTAGTAGCAGGTTCCATGCATCTTAAGAAACCACATTTCCCCCCATTGATATGAAGCTTCCACACCACAACAGAGAGCTATATTACCACACAATCCTAATCATGTCTACTCCGATGGAAATCCTGCTATATTCAGTGGGGCTTTCCCCCAAGTAAGTGGAGGAAGGATTGCTTCCTCAGTTTCTAGAATTAAACAAAAGCCACAATCCAAAACATAATCCAGAGTCCCTTTCAGACATTTCCCAAGCATACAGTATGTTATGTACTGAAGTTCTCACCCTGGGCCAGCAGGGGGATACTGTAGATAGTTATGCAAATGAAGAATCGAAAAGTGACGTTCAGTGATTGAATAGTTTTGTATGCAAATGAAGGATCAAAAAGTGACATTCAGTGATTGGATAGTTTTAGAATGTTGCAACAGTTACAATTGTTCTGTAGCTCTATATAAGCAGGCTGACTGAGCTCCTCAGTTAGTTCTGTTCCAGCTTACAAAATAAAGAGCTGCTTTGGAGAAATCGCTGTGTCGTCTGCTATGTCAACCCACAACTTAACACAGTAGATGTGTGGAGCTGGGTGTAGTGAGACCACTCATGCTGTCCCCATCCCTCATTCTCTGCTGACCCCACCTCAATCTTCAGCCTGCAGCCATAAGTCTGAAAGGGGGTACTCAATGCATGTACAGCTCCACCCACATAGGCACCCATTTTCAGTATTTTGGCTCTATGCAGAGAAGTCAGAGGTGAGTGGCAGCCCTGCTCATGCTCCTCCACATATTCACTCTATTTTAATTTATCTATGAAATCAGAATTCAGTTACAAATCTCTTCTGGAATGTGTCTCTGTGTGTGTCTGTGTAGGCACCAATGGTTCAACAGGGAGGGGGCCTGGAAGGGAGTTTCATAAAGTTGGGCCCACAATACTGAACACACAGCTCCTGGTGGAGAGGAGCCATGCATCCAAGCCATGGGGGACCAGCAACAGCAAGTCCTTCAAAGATCTCAGTGATTGGGCAGGGATATAAAGGAGTGAGCAGTTCTGGAGGTATCTTGGACCCACGCTGTTAAGGGTCATGTAATTTGATACAAGAACAATATGTGAAGAAAAGGTCTGAAGGGTATCTTCTTCTGGTAAACAATGCCGTTTCCTGCAATGCAATTTAGAGATGCTTATCAGTGCCCTACATCAACGTTGTTTTTCTTCCCAAACTTGCTGTGCAGGGTACCTTGTATGGATTCCCTGCATACTACAGGGGGAATGTAAGGTTCACACTCAGTTCACATGGAGTACTAGCTGGGAGACGTGGGCACTTCACCTTCCACCCTATGTGAAGCAAGAGGCAAAACCTACCTGTGAACTGCGGGCAAAGTCTCTTTCAGGAATGCTTTCCCTCCATTCTCAGTGCAGATATCTTCCATGATACTGAATGTTTCTAAGGTACCCAAGGTGTACCAGAAGACAGTGTGAAAATATCTGGATTAGACAACTTAAGGACCAACTGCTTTCTTATGTCCCTTTCCAATAAATGAGGTCTTTGGGGGAACCATTGTTAGTTGTTCCACATGTCTCATATCCACAAGGAGCCACACATCCAGTATTGTGGGCTCAATGTTGTGAAAACTCCCTTCCAGCTGAGACCAGCCAGGCCCCCTCCCTGTTGAACTTTTGGCACTTAATGAAAACTTATTTTATTTCAGCAGACATTTAAAGTTAAGTATTTCTGATTTTATGGTTATTTCTAATTGATATTTTTTTTTACTGCATTTCTTTTTTAACCACACACTGGACACCACTTGAAAATGATTAAGTTATATATAAATTGTTGAAATAAAAGGAAAGGGACAGGCTGTGGGCAAAGTAGGTAAGAATTCCTAACTAATCTTCTCAGCAACATTTGATTTTGAGTTCTTGATATCTGAATACATGCAAAATCTTCCTATAGTTCTTTGTTTGTTTTGATCAGCATGTGTGACACAGCTATCTTGGTACGAAACCATTTATGATGGATGCCAAATCCTAGCACTTGTGGATACTTATTCTTTGAGCTACTTCCTGTTCCACTTCATAGTTTGACACTGTCATTGCTGTTAAAGCTGCACCTGAACAAGATCATTACATGGGCAACAATTTTTTACTTTTTGAATGTTGTCTAGATTTCTACAACTGATTTAGGGTATTTTTGCACTGCTGAATCAGGAAATGGCATCCGTTTCTCTCCATCAGGTCAGGTTTACTGTAAACTGAATGGTGGGCATTGATAAAGGTAAGTACACGTAAATTGCATGTTGCTTCACCATTTTTCAAACTTCAGGGCTTGAACTTCCGTTTCTTGGAACTCCTGGAATGCTCAGTGGCAGGGAGGTCTCTCTTCAGAGTCCAACAGTAGTCAGCCATCATGACTGCGTCCCAGCGACCCTGATACCTGGTCTCCATCTCTTTCATGTCCTGATGGAATATCTCCCCCTGCTCGTCACTCATTGAACCTAGGTTCTCAGGAAACTGGTCCATATGTGAAAATAGGTAGTGCATCTTGACGCTCATGTTGCAGTCTAGGTTTCTGAAAGCAGTCAGCATGTTGTAGACAAGTTCTGCGTAGTTTCTGGCCTTATTGTTGCCAAGAAAGTTCTTCACTACCAGAACAAATGCCTTCCACGCTTCCAGTTCCACTTTGTTCATTGAGTTTCCGAACTCTGGATCTCTGATGAGCTGATGGATCTGAGGACTGTCAAAGATGCCAGCTTTCAACTTCTCCATGGTCAATCCTGGAAAAGCCTGGCACAAGTAAGTGAAGCAGTCACCATCCTTGTCCAGAGCCTTGGTGAACTGCTTGATTAAGCTGAGCTTGATGTGCAGCGGTGGGAAGAGTATTCTGTCTCTATCCACCAGAGGGTCGTTGATGACGTTCCTTTCTTTGCAAGGCACCAATTCCTCCTGCACAGGCCAGTCCTTCTTCGTGTAATGCTGAGCACGGTCCCTACTATCCCACATGCACAGAAAACATGGGCACTTGGTGAAGCCAGATGTTGTCCCAACAAAAAGTTCACCATCTTCAGGTCAACACAAATAAACCACTTATGCTGATCATAACCAATTTTCTCCAGCACATACTTCACCGCTTCATAGTTCTCCTTCAGTGTACTCGAGTGAGCCAGGAGGCAAACTGGTTGCCATTGTGTAGCAGAACACATTTCAGTGGTGTCTGAAATGTCAAATGCTGCTGTCAATGAACAGTCTCCAATCTTTGGGTTTGTACTGTGGCACTCCAAGCTTGAGCAGAAGCTGCGCAATATCTGCACAGTACACCAAGTCCTTCTCTTCCGAGAAAAAAAGGAGGTACTCTTGATGCCTGTCGCGGAAGAAGCTGATGCGAGCACTGTCAGAGAGGAGATTTTTTTCCTTCAATCTGGATGCCAATAGTTCGGCAGAGCCCTTTGACAAGCTGAGGTCACAAACTAGATCATTCAACTCCTTTTGGAAAAATGGATGTGGAGCATCATCTTCAAGAACCGCTTCTTCTTCTTCATGTCCTTCAACACTGGAGGCATCTTCGTCACTAATGTCAGGAAGTTCTCCAAAGATAGGCACTGGAATTTCATCACAATGAGCTACAGGACGACGTGCTGATTGAAGATCAGGATACTTGAGGCTGCTCCGGTTCTTTCTGTTGATCCCAGCCGCACCAATTTATGGAAGATTTTGAGGTTTTATGACTTCAAACTGATCCCTTTTCGACATAATCACCCAGAACTATCAGACCTGATTATTTCTTGTCATTAAAATAATCATTTCCAATCAAAACAATTATTCGACATGGCATTTTACCCCCACCAACTTCTTCTAAAATGCTCCACACAAGCGTACATGTGAACAAAAACGTAAAAAAACCACATGTGGCCATAGCTCAAAAACTTGACCTGATTAAGCAAAACCAATGTGATTTTTAAATTCAGCGCATCAGATTCATCCTAAATCAACTGAAAAAATGCAGACAACAAATTTGTTGTTGACCAGTGTTATATAGCAGTTTCTATCATCTCTACTTGGTCCCTTGTTGGTGCAAAGCACTTTCTTAGAACTGAGCTATGAGCCATCTGCTCCCTTGCCGAGAGTCTATTGCTGGCTGTTAAATTTATCCAGTACCAGTGCAGAGAAGTTTACCATACTTTGATGACAGTCAAAAGACAGGATGTTTCTGCCAAAAGGAATTTCAAAAAGTCGTGGCTTTAGAACCGCAAACTATCTCTCAGAAGGCTGCCTTTTATGTGGAGCAAAGGTTTAATGCTTAATCACCTGCCAGTGAGCATAGTATCTAAATATTGTCTACCACACCGGTATATGACAGTCCCTTATTTATATTTGGACTGTATCCATGCAGACATTCCTGGAACGGTTATAGGCAGTGGTTATTTTCTCTTTATTTCATATAAAAGACTGCTCTGTATATATATCTTGCTGGAATTTGAGCAGAAAAACGATCCCTAGAATGGTGAGACAGCTCAGCTGCAAATTGATCCTGAACCAGTTCCAGAGTTTCCACAACACTAAGCGCTGGAGCCAGGCGAGAGTCCAGAGAAGAATCTTTGCTTATGACTGGCCAGGAAGCCCAGCCGCAGCCATAAAAAAAAAAGGTAAATTAAATGCATTCCAGTGGTTGGCATCTCAGCCCATGCTTGCCAGGCACACCCACTCTGTGGCTCTGGGTACTGGCTGCAGTTCTAGAACATAGTGAGGATAAGGCCAAATAACCACTAACCATAGAAGTCAGAGCCAAGTTACCGTATATGGTCAAGTGCCAATTTGCTTGTGCTCCTGAAATATGGCATTTTACATAGGAATTGTTCTTATTTATGCAATCCAAACAACCTCTTGCAGAGATATGTTCATATTTGTCAATGCAGCATACCGTGTGTGTGTGTGTGTGTGTGTGTGTGTGTGGAGGTGGGGGGTTGATGGAAGCAAAGCTACTTGTGCAGACAAGCAGGCACACCTTATAGCACTTTAAAGGATCTATAACTTCAGTTCATGTCTTCCTCCTTTCAAAAAAAAAGACAACTCTTCGAGGAAGTTCCACACACCGGGGTCATGATCCAAATCAGTTTTCGAAAGAAATGTTTACAGAGTTTTCCTACAGTTTTCCAATGAATGCATTACTGTAATTTCTCAGAAATTCTGTATTGGAGCTATTTTCCCCACCCTTATATCTTGGAGCCCCCTTCAGTTTTGTTATGCTTCAATTTGCCCATATTCTCCTTTAAAAATAATAATGAGGGTTTTTTTTATCCTATTCTCACAAGCGCTTCCTTGCTGCTCATAGATCTGCATTGTCTGCAGATTAGATTACTTTGTTGCTCACTCTTTCACATTTAAGAAAGCTTGGGCATCACTGGACCCAGCAAAACACCTCTGGTACGGACACTGGGAAAAGATCCCACATCCAACTGCAGCATATAGCTTGGCTTACTTGTTTGAGCCATCTGTTTAAAACCTTAGCTGTCCCCATCTGTCTGTAGCTGTACACATTTAAGGGAATTATGTGAGGCTGTCCAGAGTTGTGTAACTGATGATTTACCTTGGGACAAGGAACTGTTCACAACAACTAAGGTAAGTCATAATAATAATAATAATAATAATAATAATAATAATAATTTTATTATTTATACCCCACCCATCAGGCTGGTTTTCCCCAGCCACTCTGGGCAGCTTACAGCGCATTAAAAAATTGTAAAACATTAGTCATTAAAATTTTCCCGATACAGGGTTGCCTTACCAGAAAGAAGTCGTCTCATCCATTCACGACGTGTTTGGGGTTAGTTGTTCTTTTTAAAAAAGATATAGAAATGGATATAAGAAAATGAATCCCCTCTCAAATCTGCCTGGCTAAGTGGACCTCATGATAAAGCTGGACTTGTTGATCTCAGAGGCCCCTACACCTCCAAAAAGATTGAGCATTTGGTCTAATTCAGGGGTGCCAACCTTTTTGGGCCAGGAGTCACTTTTGGAATTTTGAAAAGTGTTGGGGGCACCAGTCACAAAATAAATGTTACATGTAGCATAACACATAATGACTGCCATGGGTGTATGACATAACACAAACTTCTAAAAGAGACGAAAAAGTGACAGGAACACAAAATGGTGTGTGCATCTCTCTCTCCCCCTCCCATCTTGTGCATTGTGATTTTCTTGAGGGAATCTTTTACCAATACCTTTTGCAGGTGTCATAAGAGGCTGTTCTGGCCCCATGGGCACCAGGTTGGTGACGCTGGTCTCATATTTCCAGATGGTATTTAGGATCATCCTATATCCACTTAAGCTACTTTTTTAAAAAAAAAAGGGGGGGAAATGTGCTATAATTCTGCAAAGCATGAATACATACTTAGATTTCTTAACTATTAAGGCATGATTAATATGTGTTAAGTTATGCCAGGCATGCATTGCTAGATCAGATCAAGATCTACCAATCCAGCATTATTTGCAAAAAAAAATCTCCACAATCAGCTGACATTAGTTCTTCGCTAGAAATTGGCCAGCAAGCTAGTTGTTGACCACAGTCTCTGTTTTAATCATTCCCATTATAGGTGGCCTCAACTGGAATTTTACTTGTGTGGGTAGGTGGACAACTGCTGCCTTTAGAAAAATAAACCCCATGGAACAGAAAAATCCTACACAACCTGAGAAAGCAAGCCCAGCTCTCTGGGTAACCCCATTTTGCCTGGATGAGCCCTTTCGCTCATTATTCAAACCTTTCACAGGCTGCAAAATAGGCCAAATCACCTCTTGCCTCATGGGATGCCATAAAAATGATACTTTTGGCCATAAAGTCTTGAGCAATGGTAAGTGGAGTACAACTAAGGAGCCTCCTGCTATGCCACCAACAACAGAATAAATCCTCCATGTTTCTTTAATACCTAGCCAATGAAAGAGGAGACACATGTCCCCACAGGATTGCCACACCTGCTGTATCTAGCAGTTTGGCACAGGAGGATCCTTGCAGTTTTAACAGTGCTACCACAGGAGGCAGCGAAGGGAGCAATGCCCACACAAGGTGGCTTTCATCATATAAATATATTAAACTGACATATGTCTATATATTTAATCACCATAAAATTCATGGGGGGGGGGTTAAAAAGAATACCAGTATGCACACATACACTTGATCAAATGACCGAGAAGCAATACCAGTAAATACCAGAATACCAGTAAAATTACAGTACTTAGCCCGGGATAGTATGATGACAGCAAATGTAATCCTGTGTGTTGTGGGATGCCTATAATCTTATTCAGGAAAAAAAAAATCCCCAAACCTGGGCTGGACACCATTATGAGCAAAAAGGCCAAGATGGTAGCTATCCTACAAAATAAATAGGCATTAAGTCAGGCTTCCTCAACCTCGGGCCTCCAGATGTTTTGAGACTACAATTCCCATCATCCCTGACCACTGGTCCTGCTAGCTAGGGATCATGGGAGTTGTAGGCAAAAAACATCTGGAGAGGCGAGGTTGAGGAAGCCTGCATTAAGTAATACAAGTCTGAGGAGAAGTGAAGCTGTTGTGTACCTCTGTTGCTTAAAATTCAGGAAGGAAATTTAGGAAGATCTCCTCAAAACCAGGATTTCTTAATTTCAACCAGTTGCACCTAATGAGTGGCAGTTTCCCCTCATAACCAGTGCTACAAACTTCCAACTCAGACCAACCCTCCAGTGAGAAGCTCTCCAAAGATGTTTCTCCTGATATTCCCTCAGGCAAGGGTAAGTCCCTACAGCTGAGCCCAGCTGCATTCCTCTCATGGCTGAGATCGCTGGCAGTCCCACTAGTGAGGAAACACAGCTGTGGTAATTCCAGTCTTCAACAGAGAACATGTTAACCCTTGATTAGACTCAACACCTTGCTGAGGGGAAAAGCGACCCTTACTACTTGGCTTCTCAATAGTTTGACACCTTGTATTTATTTGCTGAAGTATTTGCCTGTCTCTTCAGATTCCTGGTGAAAGCATGTTCTTCAAAAATAGCTCTAGGCCACATGTCTGCAACAGTTCCTTCCTGCAGCGGAACAGAGCTGCAAAAGAGGACAGATTGGCTGTACCTTTAATAGTTATGCAGAAGCTGGATTTTCTGCAGGTGTACTTACACCATTGCTAAAGTTGCAGGAACCCTGTCCTCCTTGGTGTGCATCTGCCCAGCCTGTTTAGCTGTGGCCTCTTTTGCTTTCTGGGGCTTCCTGCTGTTTACAGCCAGTGCCAGATTTATGTATAAGCTAAACAAACTACAGCTTAGAACCCCACTCTCTTGGGGCCCCCCAAAAAAAATTGAAAGAAAAAAACCTGGATGTACATTTCCAAAAATAAAAAACAAATAAAATAAAACCTACATACAGCAACAGTGTTTTGTGTTGCATAGGCTCCTATAATGTAAACAATGGGCCCCGCCTGCTGGCCTGCTTGCTAAAATATCACAATTACTTTGATAAAATACATATTTTGTTATGTGCAAATGGCTTTAGATACTTATTAGGTCCATAAATTACCATATAGCATACATTCAACACAAAAAACAGTGGCAATTTGTTGTTAACAAAGGACAGCTGGACATATAAAGGGCCTCATCAAACCTAAATCCGGCCCTGGCTACAGCTGTAGATATTCAGCACAATAAGCCTACAGTTTACACACATGTAACTTGTGCACATTCAGCTTTATGTTCTTGGCAAAGAAATGAAAAGAAATTAAAAAGGGGTAGAAAAGGGTGGAGTTCTGGGGGGGGGGATGACTTTGGCAATCCCACCCGCCATTGCACCCAATGGGTTTTGACTATACACGGTTTTGGCTTTAGGTGCAATCCCTGGAACGTAACCCCAGTGTAAATTGTGGGCTTACTGTACGGTATGATGAATTGAAGCTGAAGAACTTTATTTTCTGCTGAAATCCCCAAGCCTCTCTGATCAGCACCACCTTGTGGTCCCTGGGCTTATTCACAGCAGAAGTTACTCTGAAGCAGGAACACGCTCTGTTTTTGTTTGCTATTTCTTCTGGAGTCTTCAAGTAGCTGATATATTACAGTTAAATGGCAGTACAGGATGGCCATGGTTGGCAACAGAGAATAATTTTCCAGATTCAGCACTTTGCATTATCAAAAGCAAGCTGTTTTCTTTTGAGTCAGTTTAACTTTCTTCTTTGAGTGGACATATATTCTTCTGTTCTGAGGTTATAAGATCCTCGACCTTTTCGTCGTGCAACTAGCATGAAAGGTCACATGACTGAGAATGAGTGACAGGGCCTTCTCAGCGATGGTGCTTCTTAGCCTTCCTTTTCTGTTCTCTTTCAGACGGAAACAGAATACATTTTTATTTAAGCACATCGATAATGCATAGTTCTACTGCAGTTGTAGCGATTTCAATTGCTGCTTTTTGTGTTTTTAATTCTCTGTTTTCAATATTGTATGCTTATTCTTCAATAGTCTTATTTAAGCGCTTTTCTTGGAGCCGCAAGCTCTCTTTAGACATTATAACCCAACCCCACAGGTAGCATTTTGTAAGGTTGAGCAGCGTTAAAACTGCACCCTGTCTCCATTGCCTTTTAGGACCTGGAGGGGAGAGCTTGGAGCATTGTGGAGGCCCATTGGGCAGTTTAGAACTAGGAAAATTGGGAAATAGAGTTGGGAAAACCAGTTGATGAGGGAGGTTTGAGGAAGAGACATATGATAGCTGAGGCCAAATACCCAGTTATCCTATAACTCCTTGTTGGTGAAGATTAGGAGGTTGCTGTTGACTGGGTTAGACTAAGAGGCTACTCTTTGTAAAGGTCTTCCCACAATAAGGTCACACCATCATTTTTTGTTTGCTTGTTTGGTTTTTAACCAGATAAACTATCCAAGCAGCCAGAAGTACAACTGGAGGAGCTTTGGGGTTAGAGGCAGATTGTTCCCAACAGTTGGAGCATGCTATGAGTTATTTTGGCTGGGGTGGAGGTTTACAGAATTTGGTTTAAAGTAAAAGCCATTTAGAGGATTGTGTAAGGCTCTCGAGTCTTTAGAAACTGTCACCAGGCACATTTAAGACCCCAGTGTAAATATAATAATACCCTTTTAATAAACAATATTTGTTATTAGTTCATCCTGTGGCTAGTGTTGGTGTGTATATCCCACCTAAGTCTATCTCAAATTGAAGCTTCTAGAAGGCTTTAAGAACGGAATAGTGTCATTGGAAACGGGTCACATTGAGGAGCTCTGAATTATGTGGCAAGGAGTTACATAGTGCAAATACCTGAACTTGTGTTTATAAAAAGTGAGATGAGACAAGGGGAGCCAATTTACCTATAGGTGGTAGTAGCAGAGGGATTTGTATTTCCTCATACTGTACACAGAAATCGAGAGATGTTAAGGGATGAAGAAAGACGCCCTTTTTCCCCTCCCCAAACAAAGTATTTAAATGATATGCTCAATTTACTGCAGCCTGTTTTGTTATTGAAGATTCAGTGACCCTTGCTCATTAGATTATGATTATACAGATCTATTTTAGAATGCATTTACATTAGAATATAAAACACTAAGGGTCCAGCAAATGGCTTGATGCAGGTTTAGTCTGGATGACCCTTGATGTTATGATTCTATGAAGACATATATGAACATGGTTAACAAGAATGAAAAGTGACTGAAATATTAAAAATGCCAAAAATAATAGTGTAATACTGACACCTACAGGATAGGTGTCATTACCTAGGTGTTTGCTGCATTGGACAGAGTGGTGGTCTAAACCGTGTGTTTATTCACCAATATTAAGTCGTCCGCAAAGGCTTTTAGTTTGAAGGACCTTTTCCCCAGCAATATCCCTTTAATTTCTTCTTCCCTTCTTATTTCCGAATTTAGTATTTCTAGTATTAGTATAAATAATAGAGGAGAGAGGGGCAGCTTTGCCTCGTTCCTTCTTCTATAGAGAAATGAATTGTTTTTTCATTGTTTATTATTAAGCTGGCTTTTTGTTTTTCATAAATGGCTTTTATACCCCTGGCATAGCATTCTCACATTTCAGATAAGTTGATAACTTTTAAAGGAATTTCCAATATAGATTATTTGATAACCTATACGTGTTTATTCAGATGCTAGCCTTACTATAAGCAGTGGATTTACATACACCCCCCCCATATGTGAAACATTGAAGCCTTAGATGGCAAAAGCTGCCCAAAGAGGCCAAATCTATTTTGGAGGAGCAACATTATCTGCCAGAATAAGAGATGTGAGCAGTGTCAGGATTAATACAAGTGAGCTTTAGTCCTCATATTAATTCAGTTTGTAATATATACAGGTATGTCTATCAATCTGTGATTGGGTTTATATATGAAAAGGTGTTAAAAAAAAACAGGGCAGGGGGGCAAATGGTGGAGAAGAATGTGACTTGCAACCAAATGTTGCAATGTGTTCAAAAATTCCAGCCACTCCTTTCCATTCTATTTTCTCTTCCCTCTGGTTTCTTCCAGTAGTCAGTCACAAGTTAAATTCTGTGTCCATTGACCATGCTCAATCCTCACTGGGCTGTTTTGTGCCTCTTCTTAAGGTTCACCTGCACCCAAAAGATTTTTGTACTACTTTTACATGCCTCTTATGTGTGAATGGTGCTGTTTTGGCTACATGAGGATCAGCACTTAGATAATGAGTTAGCTAATAGTATAGTATATGGGCTAATTAGAGATGGACAATTCTCAATTTTATTTCCTCTCAGTTTCTAATTTTTCTAGTCTGAAATTCACTTCACATTTCTGCATCAGCTTGTGAATTGTTTTTAATGTAAATTCATCAGAATTTTAGTGCAAATTTCTCCCAGTATACATATTTTGGTATGCAGTTTTTCATGGTGTCGACATTTTTAAAAACAATTTCCCCAGTGTAATGCATTTGAGATGTTATTTTCACACTTTCCCCGATATGCACATTTATGAATACAGTACATTATTTGGCAGAAGAACTGCAGCACAAAATTCAGAGAAGTATGAATTACAAATGACAACTATGTTTCAGTTCATGTATTGTTTTGGAAACTACAAATTAGATAGGTTCACATTAAAATCCTAACCATATTGAATTTCTCCCACTCTCCTATGGGTGGTACAGCTCTGTCACTCAGCTCATACCAATTTAGGATTTATCTTCATCCCTTAATCATCCCTATCAAATACCTTTCCATTTTCCTTTGGTAACATCCAAGGAAATATATTCTATGACATTGTTGGTCAGCTGAACCAGTGCTGAACTTCTCTTTGTTGTCCTGGGACATGCCATTCTCTTATAGGCTTTCCGTGTTCACGGTTCAGGTGACCCCCAAATATTTCATTAATCCAGCAGAGTATAATATAAAAATCAGACCACCAAGATCAAGTTCTTATTTTATATAGATAGATGATAGATAGATATAATACTATTGATGAATGGAATGTTATTTCTTACAGCAAAAGAGAACACAATTTAAACGCTATTTGCCCTTTTTTTCTCTGCTTCATCTCAAAAGAAAACTAAGTAGGTACCAACAACAAAATTAATAATTAAAGAATTGAACAGAAAAGCAGAAAATATAAGAAGCAGGCAGATAAATAGCATAGCCAAATAGAAAAAGAAAAGCTGTTCTAAATATACATGCACTGGATTGTGTTGTAAATTAGCTGCATTTAAATCTGGGGGACTTAAATCATGACTAGGTATGGATCCAATACAATAGGGGGGGTGGGGGAAATAACAAACTTACAAAATGAAGTACAAGACAGAAATTAACTAAACTGACTGCAGGAGCCTCTTATGTCGACTCAGTCAGGGTTGGTTTTGTGAAAAGTATACTTTGTCTTTGCAATGGGACACATCACATACAAGATGCTTAAAGCAAAGATAATGAAATTGCCACATGCTATGCAACAGGTTGTGGTATAATCAAATCATATTATATTCATAAATTGGTAATTGGACTGGCCGAAGGGAATCTCAGATTATTAGTTAGCAAGATCTACCAGTCCAGTTAGCAGTTGACTCCTCCCTCTTCCTCTGCAAAGATAAACTAAAACAACCTTTATTAGAAAAATATTTTTGCCTATGTATGTCTATGGCAGGGATGGGGAACCTGTGGCCCTCTAGATATTGTTGGACTCCAATTCCCATCAACTCCAGCCAGCATGGTAAATTGCCAGGGATGATAGGGGTTGTAGTCTAACAACATCTGTAGGGCCAAAGGTGCCTCATTCCTGGCTTTTATGCTTAAAGCTCAATCATTCTAATATAAAGCTTCTATTGCCCAAGGAAGTGACATTGGTTCAGCTATTGACCCATCTGGCTGTACTACAGATTGAGGAGACATCCTTGCCCTTCAGGGCAAAGAGGGGGGAAAACGATTGTATCTACAGCCAGCTACAATCAAATATATCCATTGAAATTATTAACTTGGGGTCATCAAGTTCAATGAGTCTGCTCTGAGTAAAATTTAGTTGGATACAGCCAAATATATTCAATTACTATATCTGGTGTTAGGATAAAATGGCACGTGTCTCTTGCTGCTATAGACAAAGAAGAGGTCAAATTAAATTTACAGTACTGTACAACGGAATGTATTTTCAAAGAGGGTTAAATAATTTCTATGTCACAGGCTATCAAGCCTCCAATGGAAAACCCCAAGTAAAACGATACTCTTTCTACACTCCGACCACTCTTCAGCTGGCCTAAGAAAACAGGCCGTGCTGGTATTCTGATGTCTTCATCAATACCGTAATCGACATAGACGATATTATCTTCAGCCTTCCCATTCAGCCGAAGCAAAAGATGTTTGGCGTCCTCTGTTTTCCATATCTCTCCACTCTGCCACAGGCAACTCAGCTCATCATTCATCTTTTGCCTTGACTTGCCCCTATTCTTAGCAGTAACAGACTGATCAATTTTTCCTTTGTGAATAAATTTGCTCAGGTTGCTTCCTTTTCCAAGGTAGAAAAATGCTATAGGTTGTTTGGAACGGCACATTTGCCAGTACTGCCCATTAAATGCCTTCTTCAGAGAATTGAGGTATTTTCCCATTTGATTGGAATCTTTATCGAATTGCTTTTGATTTTCAGGCCAGAATAATAAAGAAGCCAAGAAGTATGGTTCTGGGAATCGATAATCTAGACCTACTGACTGTAAAATTGTTTTAAGCTGTTCTTTCAGTTCTAGAAAAGATGGTACCATCTTGGATTTTGGCTTGAGGCAATGGAGAACAATGTTGGCCAAAATAAAATTCAGTTTGTACCTCTGCAAAGATTTGCTAGAGCTCTGATCAAGCAAAAGTGCATACTGTTTCACTATGTCCTCAATTTTGCTTATAGCATTTTCATGATTGCTGAGATGTTCCAAAATTCCAGAAAACTTGTCAGCTTTGGAAGCTTCTAAACTCTTTCTATAATTTTCCACCTGCAAAGATGAACTCAGTTTTGAGTTCATTAGCCAGTCTGAATCAGAGTGGCAAAATGTTTCTGCATATTTTTTGAAAAATTCTTGAACCTTTCTCCGTATTTTGAGCTCCACGATTTCTTTTTCTGGATTTTTTGGCTTCAAAAAAACAAAGTAGTTCTCGAAAAAATCAAATGCTTTTTTCAAATTTGTGTGCAGATTACTTAGATAACTAGCATATTCTTCCAGTGTCAATATGTATTCTTCATTCTCTGTATCATCTGGGACTTTTGGAATAGCCCCATTTCCTGACAAAAACTGTATTATGTGTTTTCTAGAGAGTTCATCTTTTTTGTTGAACAGAGGTATGGATTCAATCATTTCTATAGCATATAGACCAGTTTCTATTTCTCCAAGGTAACCAGATGTATTATATGTTTCATATCTTCTCTTGTATTTTATACTCTGAAAACATTCTTTTTCACTGTCTTTATTTTCTGTTTGTTCTTGAGATTCTTTAAATGCCTCTGAGGCACACTTTGCAAGATTCAACAAATGTTTCAGAATTTCAACAGTTATAGATTTCTCTGCATTTTCTTCTAGGCAATGCTTTATTTCACTTTTATAAACTTGACCCAAAGTGTCTGATATATATGAGTTGTTAGGGGCACCTTTTTTAGCTTTTCTAGCCCACTCTAGTGCACGATTAAAGTTTTTCTCCTTGATGTAGAAATGCCTTGCTAAGGCTTGGCTGATAAATACATTTTGACTAAATCTGCAGGTTGCCTCAGTCAACACCGTTTCAACTTCAACACTCCTCTCTTCTTTTTGAATTGCTTCGATTAATGGAGAAAACAAAGTGTCTGCGTCATCTCCATGTTCCTTTCGGTGCCTTATAAGCAGCATGCTTTGAACATCCTGCTGAAGTTTGTCTCTCCCTATGCCCATGTCATAAAATAAATTCTCTCTTAACAACAACAGTGTAATCTTACTTTTTGTTAGTTTGTAAGTTTGTTTAAATTCCTCTAAGCATTGTCCAGCAATCAATGAATGACTAATACGTACCCCTTTGTATCGCCCACGTTCTTGCACTTCAGTCTGTATTATAATGTTGGAGCAGTTTCCCATCTTGTTATCCAGGTTTTCTGTACCCCAGTAAGCCTTTTTAGTACTTATTCCCAAAAATTCCTCACATTGTGATACTGAAATTGTGGACTCAGTGACGTAAGAATTTAACAGTGCCAGAAAGGAAATAAGTTGAGCTTGCTTACTGCTAACATCCAAACCTTTTAGAGTGTTCTTAACTACATTCTCTATGTACTGCTGGTCAAAATTTCTTTTCATAATCATAAATGAGTAAAAATCTTCAGGATGATCATACTGCTTTTCAATTTCCTTCAGTTTTTTCTCAAAAGCCCTTTGTTCTTTCGGACTTAGTTTTTGTTTCAGTGCAATACTGTTCAAGCTGTTGCTTTTTGAGCTTTCCCCAGGATTCTGGGATCTCATGCAATTTAAGATTATAACTATAGGATTTTCATATTGAATACCCTTTTCTGCTATGGCAGACTGCATAGCATGCTGTAGAAGGTAAACATTTTCTTGCTCTTCAAAGTCATCTACAAGTAGCAGTACTGGCAAATAATCAAACTTGTTTGATGTCCCATATGTAAGTAATGTGGTCAATTGTGTTGCAATTTCCGCAAAATCAACTGTTTTATTTTTCAGAACAGCACATCTAAATTTCTTTCTCAGTTCCCAGAGAATATGCATGGCTAAAGTAGTACCACCACAACCCGGATGATGATAAAGGTTGATAATTTTTGTGGGCGACTGTTTAGGAGACTGAGATCCTCTTTCAATCAGCTCTTCAAGCGTCTCATATGCATCCCGTTTAATAAAAGGTAAACAGTAGTTTTCAGAGGAGAAATAGAAATTCCACCAAGACACTTTCCCACCACGATAAAAATGCTCTTCTTGGAATTTTTTAAATTCATAAAATTTTTCTTTATTTTTCTCAATTTCTGTGTCCTTGCATTCATTTTCACATAGTATTTCCAATGCAGTCATAAAGTCTTCTTCTTTCTTTGAGAGAATTGTAAAAGAACCCCCCTTTGATGGCAAAAGTCTCTGAGAAGTTTGGGTCACTGATTTTAGTTTTTGGATGGTACCATCCACCATTGGTAGGCTCAAGTGAGATATGCACCTATCTGCTAGTGTGTCTGATTCAATAAATCTGGCTCGCAGGAGATCTCTCCAGCATGGGTATGTTTGTGCCCCAATACATATACATAGCATATCATCAAGTCCATTAAGTTCTTGATAAAAAGCACAGAAAGCTTCTATCATGGGATCACCTGGATCTTCCACTTTTGACAGCATGAGAAACACCACCAAAAATTTTCCTCTTTGCATTATATCTGGATGGCATAGAAATGAGATCAGTTTCCTAACCTCAGCTGCCTTCTGCTGCTGCCAGAGTCCAGGACTCAAGGGTTGATATGCTTCACTGTTCAAGTCTGACCTACCGTTGCAGAAAATCCAACTTGGCTGCTGATAGAGATTAAGTTCTTCAATTGTTTCAGAAGTTGAATTCCCAGGCTTCTGGTACTGCTTTGGAAAATGAAGGTTTGCAGCTCTGTCTTCTCTGAATGCTTTGACGACACCATTGCTTGCTGATTCCGGATCAAACTCTAGAACAGCAAATAACTTTATTTCCTGCAAGAAGTTTATATGCTGTGTCTGATTTGGATGACATTTGTTTGTGACTAAAATATACCAATCATAATGGGAGTTATCTAGCAAGTCTCTGTTGCCTGTGAGCAAGCTCACCAGCTTACGACCTTCCCCATCCATATTCCTCCTTTTTTCTCCATGTTTTTCCTCAGCTTCTTTTCTGTCCTCTGCTAATTTCTCCAGTTTGGCCAAAAATGATTTATGTTCTGTTTTATCATTAGATTTTAAGAGGTTTTTGGAAGATGCACCATCTCTTATAAACAAACATGAATCCCATTTTTTAGTCTTAAAACTGTAGTTCATAGTAGGGAAAAATTTAGATAGGCAACTAGAGTACTTTGGAACCACATCAATTTCAATAACAAATGTTTCTGATGGGATGCTGTTTTGTTGCAATACTTCCACAAACCTAGGTTTCCTAATGCAATCTTTTGCATCACCAATGACAGCATCTCCAAAGTATTTGTTTATTAACTCAAAATAGCTAATATATTTCTCTTTATTTTGAACTTTTACTCCAATAATTTCTCCATGTGGCTTGTCCTGGACTCCCAAGTGGATAGTACCATTGGTGCGGGAGTTCATACATGCTGCAGCAAATCTGAAAACCTCATTGCAAAATTTCATCTTCATATCCTCTTCTGTTGCATTTTCTGTATTTGTAAAGAGTTTAAATTCATGGACTGGATCAATAAGATTGAGGGGACCTGTTTCAGGTATATGAAGGACATAATGTTGAATATAACGATGGCTAATGTGAAACTCATCAAAAGGGTAGGGTAGACAAGTTTGTCTAGTTGGAAGCTGGTTATTTCCATTTCCTTGGTGAGCCATATCTTTTCTTGTTTCTTCAAGTACAGATTCTGGTGGCTCAGTGGATTTAGATATTGCAAACGCTGGTGACGCATCAGCACCGGCTGAATTCCCTTTGCCATTTTCTTTCATTGCACCTGCATCTTCACTTTTAATTGAAGAGTCAGTATCAAAAGACCTTGCGCTACGTTCTTGTCCAGAAGAATTCCTAGGGCTTTCACCTGGAACATCCTTTTTCCCCAGTGCGTGCATTATTTGGCAAGCTGGGCCATAGGTTATACCCATTTCTGTGAGGTCTTGCTTGGTTAAAAGTTTCAAAATGGCGCCTGTCACATCTTGATGAAGAAGGATGTCACCATGTTTCTCCTCAAGCTTAAGTTCATTTGTCACCCATTGTTTTACGTGTTCCTTAGTCCAGTCCTCAATTATTTCAGGCAAATCTAGCTGGTTGCTTTTCTTGATGTTTTTAGCCCTTTTAAGAAAAAAATAAGCAATACACCGCGTTAATGAAAACAAACCTTTTCTTTCTACACTACATTCAACATTTTGCAAACACCCCTTCATCTGCATCAGTGTTATTTAACTTTGATTCTCTTTATGTGAATGGACTATACTGCCCATCATCCTGTTGGGGTTGAATAGAGTTGTCCAATCTTTAGGTCAAAGAACACTGTTCTACATAATCCTGTCCTATGTCTTGCACCACACATCTAAAAAGATTTAAATGGATAGGCTTCTATTTAGTGGGAAGGAAGTTTACATTTTGGAGATCAGACTCAGATTTTTCAGTGAAGTTAATTTGAAAACCCTGATGTTTAAATCTCGTTATAACAAAGGGTTGCCATATTTCAAAAAGTGGAAATCCAGACACAAAAGCTGTTGAGCAAAGTTTATGACTTATGTCCAGGAAATTTCGGACGTATGGCAACCCTATATAACCTCCCAAATCACTTTCTATATTTTTGTTCATTTTAATTCAGCTTACCTTTTCTTCCCCATATTTGAGTTCTTCTGTCAGTGTGCTGTCTAGTTGGTCTTCCTTATTAAAATGACATCTGAAAGCCAGAAAACCAAAACCAAGAAACATTTACTCATTTTCAAATAGCTGCTGTATAATTTAATCAAGAAGAAATAATACAACATATAGAAGATAATCAAATCCTTACTTTATGTGGCTTAGGAATATGTCCATCCACTTCCACATTAATTAAAAATAAAATAAACTTCCTATGTTTACATGGGCCTTCCACTGATTTGTCATTTACCACTAATGGAATGTTAGTGAAAAACGGTGAGATGTGAGAAAATAATGAATCAGAAGACAGGAAAACGTAGAGATCTAGAGGAATCAAAAATACTGCATCTCATGGTTAGAAGTCACTTGCTTTCTTTTGCTTAATTTTATTTCCCCCCCATTTCCCCCCAATATATATTTTTTTGGTCCAAGTCCTTTGGAGCCCAGTTTGCCTTTTTGCCTTTGTTTTAGAGAAGGGATTTCTTGCTTTGAGCATATTCCACCCTCAGATTTGTTCTTAGCCATTTTCTCTGAGTCAGCCTTTTAAGGCCAGATATTTGACTCATTCTGTGCTATAAATCAATGCATTTTTATTTTACATTCTGTTTATTCCCTTGCACAGCTTAGACCATTCCAATTTTAAACATTTCCCCTCAATTTTTACCTGAAATGATTTCCCATTTGGACCATTCTGGGTCAGAGGTTCTCAACCTTTTTCTTTTTACTCCATGGCTCCCTTGAGCAACTACATTCTTTCTATGGTTCCCCTGTGGAATACTTGGTAAAAACTTGTGTTGTTTCATCATTTAGCGGTTTTGCCTATGATTTCTTTTCAAGGCTTAAAATTTAAGCAGTAGAGTCATTTATTGCCCTACTAAATGTTGCTTTTGTAAGTTGGGGAAAAATGAAAACAAATTTTCTTAATAATAATAATAATAATAATATAATTTGGAAAAAAATATACCAAATATAATTCACTATTTTGCAGCAGCCAACATACTTTACAATTCTTAATCTAAATTTTGTCATTCTTGCAACCATTTTGTGATGGTTCGAAGCAGGGACAGTGGAGAGTGGACTTGCTGCAGACTGCTCAGTCAGTTTCATGAAATTTGATTCTAGGAGTCTTGTATTCAGACTACACATTGCCCACTTCCCTATACCATACTGTGACCTAGAGCACAGATTGCAACCACTATGGTGTGCCGATCAGAAGAAGCGCAGTTCGAATCCCCATGATGGAGTGAGCTCCCTTTGCTCTGTCCCAGCTCCTGCCAACCTAGCAGTTCGAAAGCTCACCAGTGCAAGTAGATAAATAGGTACTGCTGCAGCAGGAAGGTAAACAGTATTTCTGTGCGCTCTGGTTTCCGTCATGGTCCACCGTTGTGCCAGAAGTGGTTTAGTGATGCTGGCTACATGACCTGGAAAGCTGTCTGTGGACAAACGCCAGATCCCTCAGCCTGAAAGCGAAATGAGTGCTGCATCCCTATAGTCACCTTTGACTGGACTTAACCATCCAAGGGTCCTTTTACTTTGGAGAAGTTGCCAAACAGGCTTCCAATGGAGTCCAAGACAAAATGCGAGAAAATCACTCTCACTCTCTCCTCCCTTTCCTCCCCCCGCCGAATTTTTTGTTTTTTAATGTGAACCACCATCTCGGTTGTCATTTTTGGGCATTATATCTGCAAAGATGGAAGTAATTTCCTCCCCAGAAATCCTGCAGCAATTTCCAATCAGAAAAGTGCACTTTGAAAAGCGGAAAATCAGACTGAAACTTTCCTTGTTGGGCCGAATTGCTGCTATAAAAATGAATGTATTGCCAAGGATGCTGTTTCTTTTTCAGACTTTACAGATTGTGGATAAAATGGAGTGTTTCGGGAGGTGGCAAAGAGATATCTCTAAATTTGTCTGGCAGGGCAAAAAGCCCAGAATTAAGTTTAAAATATTAACTGATGCTAAAGAAAGAGGGGGGGTTTGCCCTGCCAGACTTAAGGTTGTACTATGAATCAGCAGCTTTTTGCTGGCTGAAAGATTGGCTGCTTCTTGAAAACACTGATGTTTTAGACTTGGAAGGATTTAACAATGCTTTTGGATGGCATGCATATCTGTGGTATGACAAGGTTAAGATTCACAAGAATTTCAAGAACCATATTGTAAGGAAAGCAGTGTTTAATGTCTGGACAAAATATAAAGACTTATTAGAAAATAAGACCCCAAGGTGGTTATCACCTATGGAAGCTAAGGCTGTGAAAAGACCCAATATGGAGGTCAAATGGCCAAAGTATTGGGAAATATTAGAAAGAGATGGAGACAATTGGAGATTGCAGAGTTTGGAGAAACTAAAAGATAAAGTGCGAGATTGGTTACATTATGCTCAGATTAAAGAGGCTTTTAAATTGGATAAAAAGTTAGGATTCCAGGTGGAAAAATCGAAATTGGAAACAGAACTGTTAGAACCTAAGACTAAATTACTTTCAAGAATGTATAATTTGCTGCTGAGGTGGAATACACAGGATGAAATGGTTAAATCAGCTATGATAAAGTGGGCACAGGACATTGGGTATAATATCATGTTTGCTGACTGGGAAAAGTTATGAAGTTTACGGCATGTAATGCCTTGAAAGAAAATATTGTGAAAATGATATATAGGTGGTACATGACCCCAGTCAAGCTAGCAAAAATATATCACCTGTCAGATAATAAGTGTTGGAAATGTAAGGAAACTGAAGGAACGTTCTTCCACCTCTGGTGGACTTGCCCCAGGGTTAAGGCCTTCTGGGAAATGATATATAACGAGCTGAAAAAGGTATTTAAGTATACCTTTCCTAAGAAACCAGAGGCCTTCCTTTTGGGCATTGTTGGCCAGAGGGTGTTAAAGAATGATCGAACATTATTTATGTATGCAACAACAGCAGCAAGGATACTCGTCGCCAAATATTGGAAATCTCAAGATTTGCCCACGCTGGAAGAATGGCAGATGCAACTGATGGACTACATGGAGCTAGCAGAAATGACCGGCAGAATCCGAGACCTGGGAGAGGAAGCAGTGGAAGAGGACTGGAAGAAATTTAAGGACTATTTACAAAAACACTGTAAACTATATGAGTGCTAAGAAGGATGAGAGATTTGAAAACAACAGGGCCCCATAAAGTTAGTTGAAAAGATTATGAGAAGGAGTGAATTTTATGAGAAAAATAAATTTTGAATAAATATTGTGTTAAAACTAGATATCTAAGACCTAGATAAAAAATATTCAAAGTTAGGGACAAAACATTGGAAATATGTACAATAAGAATGGAAATAAGGTGATAAGTTGCTGGCCAAAGTTTTATAAATTTGGAACACAGGAGCGCGAGATGTGAGGAAGTCCAAAGATGAAGAAAAGATGGGTATCACAAGATGTTAAATTTTATGTTTGTTTCTTTTATGTCTATTCTTTGTTTATTCTGTCTTTTCTCTACTGTATTAACAAAACTCTTAATAAAAAACCTTTAAAAAAAAAAAGAAAGAAAAGCGGAAAATCATCTCAAACCAAAGGGATGCTTTTGCATTCTCCCTTCCCTCACTGATTGTTCTCAAAATTGTGGGGCACAGCCTGGGCCCCTTAGAGTTGGTGCCTATGCACCAACCCTAAACTCTCCCAGGCAACTTCCAACTTGAGCATGACCTACCCGCATGTGACCACACAGACATGCAGTGCCTGGCACTGGTGGAGGAACGGGGGTGCAAAGGGAGCAGACCGCCCCTGGCACCACTATTCTGATTGGTTGCCATCACAGCACCCCTCGACATGCGCCGCATGCTGGGCACCACAGATGGTGTGTCACGCCCAGAGAACGTGCGCCATGCCCTTGCAGGCGGCGTGCCCCGCCCCAGGGCACGCGTTGCACCCCAGGGCACCCCAGCCATGCCCCTGCCTGCTCTCCACCTCTGGTAGTGGGGCATGCAGCTTCGCCACTGGTGCCCGGAACCTGGAAGTGGGGAGCGTCCTGGAGAGCCCTAGTGTCTTGTGAGAAGACCCTCCCCAGAGGCTGAAGAGGACGTCCCCTCATAAGCCACTAGAGCTCTCCAGCTTGCTCCTGACATGTACAATTCCCACTGACGCATGTGGGGGCTTGGGATGTGACCCCTGTATAAGTTGCCTATAGTAGCCTTTTTTGATCTGACCACAAATCCATGTCTCCCTCTCCCAGTATTTTGCTTCCAGTGGAGGGCAGTTACATAGGTTTATCTCCGGGGAGCTGGGATCTAAGGCATCAGCCACGGCCCACTGGTTGAGGACCACTGCACTAGATAATAAAATTGTAGATCCTAGGTTCCATCTTTCTCAATTCCCATTAGTCTGCAGAAACCATAGTTCCTCGGATCCCTACTTGGATTGGTAGCTACAACCTCCCACCCCAATGTTTAATCTATAAGACTGGGAATTCAGTAAGCTTTTAACTAGGTGGAAATTTTGGGAATTTAGGGCTTAGTAAGATACATTTGCTTTGGGTAGCTGTTCGGCTATTTATTTTTATTTTCTAGTATTTCAGTTATTGCAGAGTTTACATTTCCATCATTTCTGTGCATTTTTAAAAAATTAAAAAATCATAATTGTTGATCTGACTCAAGTGCTTTGTGGGATGGAGGGGTGCTGCTATACTAGTTTTCCAACAGATGGGTTGCTATTGCATATGAGAAAGGGAGGAGGGTGAGGTGACAAGGAGGGCGATGCAGTGCAAATGAACTGGCAGAAGCACTAGTCTGGCCCTGCTGGTGCATTTGCACTTGCATGTGTCTCAGCCCATTCTGACATTCATTCACACGTTCATCTGGCATATTGAGATCCGCTGCAATTAATCTATTTTGCACAAGTCTTTCTTCCTCTGCTATGTGGAAATGTAATCTCTAATGTGGAAATACACACCTCATACTTCACAATAGACATGCATATTTTAGCCATCTATGGATATTTACAAATCAGCTGCCTTGCCTGTGTGATCCCTTTCAACGTTAACAAATTTCCAGAGGAGCAATCCTGTTATTCTGTAGCAAAACGAACCAAGTGCCTTGCGGCACCTTAACGACAAAGTTGATGAAGTAATCACAAGTAATCACAAAGCTGTTATGGCTAAAATTCAAAGCGTTTCTAATCAGCGATAACTCTTAATTGAATCCAATGAGACTTACAGTCGCACCTTGGTTCTCGAACGAAATCCGTTCCAGAAGTCTGTTCGACTTCCGAAAACTTTTGAAAACCAAGGTGCGGCTTCTGATTGTCTGCAGGAACTTCCTGCACTCAATTGGAAGCCGTGGAAGTAGGGTCAGATATTTGGGTTCCAAAGAACATTCACAAACCGGAGCACTCACTTCTGTGGTGTTCGGGAGCCAAACGTTTGAGTTGCAAGGCTTTCGACAACCAAGGTACAACTGTACTCTTAGGATGCAATTCTAAACCCACTGACGTACAGTGGTACCTCTGGATACGAACGGGATCTGATCTGGAGCACTGTTCGCATCCAGAGCAGAACGCAACCCGCGTCTGTGCATCTGCATGTGCACGGATCGCGATTCGCCCCTTGCGCGCATGCGCGTGACGTCATTTTGAGTGTCTGCACATGCGGCGAAACCTGGAAGTAACCCGTTCCGTTACTTCCGGGTCGCCGCGGAGCGCAACCCGAAAACGCTCAACCCGAAGCTACTTCAACCCGAGGCATGACTATATGTCTAATTTTTTCAATAACAGTTAGAAAATCTGACACATGGGACTGTATGATGTCACATCCTCTAAACTTTTGTGGCGGGAGGAAGAGCGTCTTACGTTGCTATTGTGAATAACAGTTACGGAATACATCGTACCAAGCATTCACACGGTCCTCCCAAGCTTTTAAAGAGTAAGTAAAAGAGAGGGAGAGAAAATGGTTGATAAAGTGCTCATTTGTTTCCCAGTTTAAGGACCTTCACTGGGTTGCTGAAGGTTGGGTTTTGGTCTGACCGACAAGCTATGTTTGCTCTGGGTGTGTGTGCACACCACACCAAAGCTGTTTTGTTTAAGTGCATTAAGGTGCACCACACCTATCGAAAACTCTCAGCTTCTCATACCAATATGTGTGGATTGGCTACATCCCAAAAATAGACCGATATTGGAGATTAGTATTCAGAGATCCTGGCTAAAAAGCTTCAAATCTCACATAACTCCTGTCTCTCACTCTCACATACATCTCTCTGCCTCTCTCTGTCCCTATACAGGCAAAAGAAGTCGCTGCTCTTTTCCCTCCAACTTGGCTGCCAGCCTGACACCCATTGCCGCCAATGACGTTTTTCGCCCTGGTGGTGAGTTGGTGGTCCCTGCCTCATGCGGTTCTGGGTGACTTGGGTCAATTGGCCAGTCACAATATGTAGCACCTAACCAGAGATGTAGATCATAGACAGTGTGGTTTAGTTGTTAGAGTGGTGGACTGGGACAGAGGAGACCCAGGTTCATATCCCCACGCAGCTACAAATTTCACTAGGTGATTTTGAGTCAGTCACTACCTCAGAGCCTGACCCACCTCACAGGGCTGTTGTGAATATAAAATATGGGGGTGCAGGGGCAGGGGAAACAATGTATGGATTTGTAATAGATCCTATTAAAAACACATTTCCATCCATTAATAAATATTAATAGTGGCTGCAAGGCTTACATGGGAGAAAACTGAACTTCATAGAACTTACTTCTGAGTAGACATACATAGAATTGCACTCAGAGATTAATGCTTACCATTATCTTGAAGTGCTCAGGCTTTCCAACTATTTTAACTGAAGAGCAGCAGTTCTGGGAAACGAAACAAAAACGAAAGCATTTATGGGTGTGACACTTTCCATCTCAACTCTGTATGTTTTTCACCAATTTAGTTTATCTTTTTTTTTTTTTACTTTGTTTTGCACTGCTTGGACTATTCCTTATTTAAAAAGTGAAATGGGTGTTTTAAAAATCCTTGGAAACTACTTAAGTAATTTTCGGAAGGGGAGAAAAATGCAGGCAGCTATCTAGCTCTATTACAGAGGGAGAAAACAATTTTTAAAATCCACAGTTACTTGAATACTTAATACTTTTTCTGAACCCCAAAGTTTTCAGTTTGGTTTCTTATAACTAATTTAATAAAAGTTAGACATAATACGGAGTTGCTGCAATAAGTATTTATCCTATAAAACACAATTATCCTATAAAAGAACAGCACTTACACAAAGACAGTACGATGCCCCATAAATTTATCTCCATATAGTACAAAGGATACAATCATTTTAATATCACTTTTCTCTGGCTTTTGAGGAAGTATATCTTATCAGTCTTCATCTCTATATTAAATAACTTACCAAGATAGTTATGCAGACTCCATGCCACAAATGCTGCATAAATACGTTTTGTTCAGTCAAAGAAACCCAGACATCTCTGTTCTTGGTTCTTCTGTTAGTTGCTTCTTCTGTTAGTTGCAAGAGACAAGCACATCTACAAAATCACTTTGCAAGGGACTAAGAAGCAGGGTGGTTTTTTTTGCCAACTCCTGTCACATGATCTGCAAGCAGCAACGAGGCAAGTTGGCTTAAAAAAAACCCAAAAAACCACTTCCTCAACCATTGTTATTCAATGAGTAATATGTACAGTAACACCCACTGAAAATATCACATAAGTACCAGATAATTTTACTGACCTATCTTTGAAAGCTTCTGATATGGGGTATGTGTTTATATCTCTGAAATCAATATAATGTTAGGGATACATGCATGAACTTTTATGGCTCAAGCTCATCCACATTCTAAGACCATGCAGGCACAACAAGGGATCATTTTCAAGATACCACATCTATGTCAGGAGCTTTTCGGATGCAGATAGAAATTTATATTTATTTATTTTATCATTTTAGATAATCTAAAGATGAGATAATCTCTCACCTTCGGTTTCTTTTCTCATTTCCCCCATCATTAAGTTCAGTTCTCCACATTTCCACATCAGCTTTTGTATTTACTTATTTTTTAAAGTCATTTTGAAAATTCATTAGAATTTCTCTTAATGTGCACGTTTGCGTGCAATTTTGCCTAATATACACATTTTTGCAAAGCATTTCCCCCAATATAACACATGCCTGTATGTTATTTTTGCTAATAAGTGCATTTTTATGCACAGCTCACCATATTATATTCTTTTTTGTACACATTACTTGGCTGGAAAACTGCATTGCAAAATTCAGAGAAGTGTGAATTTCGAAGGATGCCTGTGTTTCAGTTTGTGTGTTGTTTTGGAAAGTGTGAACAAAGCAAATTCTCTTTTAAATGCAAACGTAATCAATTCCACCCCCCATCCCTATTTATTACACAAACGTCTTGAGTGTTTTTCAACTAAAACCAAGCTCTCAAAGTGACTTTTGACATACAGTTTTAAAATAGCCGAATAAAACTACTATAAAATACAGCTCAAAGCAATAATGCAAGGCAAATTGTAAAATTAAACAGATTGAGGCGCAAACACACATGACTGATTGGCTGCGAAAAGCTTCTGCGTGTAGGAGTGCTTTCCCCTGACCATGGAGTGAATGTCACTAAGGGTGTTGTTTGGAAATTGGTGCTGCCCCATGCTCTCACTACCCTACATCTGAGAAAGTAGGAATACAGAGCAAAGTCACAAGGCTGGTGGCAAGACTGGTCAAAGGCAACCAGTATACCTGAAGGAGCATCTCCACCTCCATCGTTCAGCCCGGACACCGAGGTCCAGCGCCCAGGGCCTTCTGGCAGTTCCCTCACTACGAGAAGCCAAGTTACAGGGAACCAGGCAGAGGGCCTTCTCGGTAGTGGCACCCGCCCTGTGGAACGCCCTCCCATCAGATGTCAAGTAAATAAAAAACTACCTGACTTTTAGAAGACATCTGAAGGCAGCCCTGTCTAGGGAAGCTTTTAATGTTTGATGTTTTATCGTGTTTTAATATTTTGTTGGAAGCTGCCCAGAGTGGCTGGTGTTTTGGGAGGATCCCTGAGCTACTGTCCCCAAGCATCAGATGCAATGATCTCCCAGTCTTCAGCTCTGAGCCATGTACCTGACCTGCAGCCTCCAACTCCGTCAAGATTGCAGCTACCCCACCCCAGCATATGCCACCTGTGGCAGCTGCCCACACTGCTTAGCGGTAGGGTTCATCCTTCCAGAGACAATTTAATCCAAAATTGGACCCAACAGAGGCTTGACTTATACTCAGTGGATTGGTTAACTATTAATCACATTAAACATATTAGCTCGGTGTGTGTGTGTGGAATGTTTAGGAACCTGTATATGTCTGTATATATCTACAGGTTAAAGCAAGTATTCATGAATTATCATTTCCTGAAACAGAAAGGGATACACGTGTAAATATTTGCCAATATCAGAGGCCACATTGACTGATATGAGGTGATCTGTTAAGTACTTGGGTCCCATGGGTCCCAAATCATTTAAGACTTTATATGTCAGCATTGACATCTTAAATTGAGCTTGATAACCAGTAGGTAGCCAGTGCAGATCCTGAAGAATAAGTATTATATGACTCTAATAATAATAATAATAATAATAATAATAATAATAATAATTATACCCTGCCCATGATGGCAAAGGTGGTTCCGTTAGATTGCGAACCAACTGAAAGAGTCTCCTACTGCTGTTTTCTGCAGATGCAATAGAGGTGGCAAAGAAATGTCAGCTGCATTCTGCATTAGTGGAAGTTTCTGGATTGTCTTCAAGGCTAGCCAGCCATACATAGAGTGCATTAGAGTAAGCTAAATGCAAGGTTGCAAGAGTGGATATTACTACAGTATGGCTATCCTAATCCAGGAGTGGCCATAGCTGATGAATCGGTCATTTGTTACTAAGTCAGTCTTTTCAGCTTCTGAGTGCTGTCAAAATGTTAGCCTGACCTGTTGTCACGTCATGGAAGATTAAGTGGCTTTAAAATATACTTTCTTTTTATTCACGGCATACCTTTGTGCATTCATTTTAATCCTGGGTGTTGGTTTTCTGAAATCATATCATCATAACCTATTCATATACTTGGTTTCATTTCTGTGGAAATCAAAACTCAAGAGTTGTTTCGTTTTCTAACAAGCTGTGATAACATTTCCCGATTTATACAATAACTGGGGGTCTGCCCTGCACAGATCCTTTCAACCTTGGGCACTGGAGGCTGAAACAACATGGTAAGTAATTCTTCTGAAAAACACACCAGAAAAGCCTGCTGAAGAGCCTGCTGAATGACGCCAATGGTCCATTATGGTCCAGCACCCTATTCTCACAGCGGCCAACAGATACTTGTAGGGAATCCTTCGAGCAGGATCTGAGCACAAGAGTGTGCTCCCCTCCTGTGGTTTCCAGGAGCTGTGGAGGCAGCGAATAGCCATTATGACTAGTAACCATTGAAAGCTGTCTCTATGAATTTGTCCAATCCTCTTTAAAGCCATCCAAGTAGGTGGACATTGCTGTCTCCTGTGGGAGCAAGTTCCATATTTTAATAATATGCTGTGTGAAGAAGTACATTCTTATATCTGTTCTGAATCTTGCAACATTCAATTTCATTGGATGGCCATGAATTCTAGTGTTCATCCCATGCCAGGCATAATTTTATAAACTTCTATCGTGTTGCCTCTTACATGCAGCTTATGGGGTTTTCTGTTTTAACACTGGCATGCTGGAGTAGCGTATCAATCCTACCAGAACACATAACATGAAGAAAAACCAAAGCAATGAAAGTTATCCAGTTCACAGAAAAGAAAACAAAGAGGCCCAAAGAGTTGTGATTATTTTAACAAGAGTGCCAAGCCACCATCTGTGTGGTTTCAAGCAAGACAGTAAAAGAATCCCTTTTTAAAATTCAAAATCTCATCAAATTTATTACATAAATTCGTCATAACATAGTAAAACTTGTTACATATTAAATTCATCATGTGCTTTAACAATATTGAACATCACAAAAGTATTTGATTGTCATTGCAAATTTTAATTATGCTCTTAGCAAAACCCATCTATAATAAAGTTTTGGGCGTTTGTTTTTCTCTCATTAGTACCACATTTTGGCTGCATTTATATATCTTCTCCGGGTTTGTGGACTCTGGTGTGGCTGCAGGAGGCAGATAAGAAGTTTCTGCTACCATTTTAGTTTAACTGTCATTGAACTCTTACTTACAGTTTCCAAATTCCTTCTTGCGGCCATGGCAGAAGAGAACAGAGATGCACAAGCTTCTTAATATTTTTAATTTTAATTTGTCTAGTGTATACTGTTTAATTTTAATTTGTCTAGTGTATACTGTTCTTGCAGTAGTTACCAAATAGGGGAATGATTTTTTTTGTCTCTGCAAAATCTTATGTTTTTGCTGAAGAGACACAGTAACAAAGGGGAGAATTTATTTGGGGGCTTGAACTCACACCCCATCTCTGCATTGCACCCAGGGTCAAAGCAGACTCCAGATTATTCATACAGCAGCTGCATGCTCCCGTTGACTCAGATCAGAATTGTGGTGAAGAAAAAGAGTTAAAGTCTCTTCCTTCCATGTGAGGGTACGGGGGGGGGGGGCTATGACTGCTATTTACTTTATAAAAAGATACTAAAATACGGATCAGTAATTACATAAATAATGTCATGTTTGCTTTTGTCCCTGTTTGTAGCCTTGGGGAAATCACCTTTTCCTAACCCAGGTTTATCCATGGCTAATACATAGGGCTTCCAAGATGGAAGGGAAGATATGGCTGAGAATGGTTTAGGGTTAGGATGCAAAGGATTTGTAGTACCTTCCCCTTTAGGAGGCCCTAGCCATCACTGAATACATATACATACGCACATACATACATATTTACAGTTTCAAAATATAGCAGTCGCACTTTATACATTATTTCAGTTGCAATGTTCACTTAATGCAATGTTCGCTGACTTTAGAAAAAGCAGGTATTTGCTAATGAACACCTATCATGCTGCTAACATATACTTATTTATCGTTATTTACAGTACAGGCTGATGTAAAATCTTAAGGGCACATTCATCTTAGTGTTCTGTTTTTAAACAAAACAACAACAAAACAAGCATTGGAGATCCCTCTCATTGGGCACAGATGGCAGCAATCCAATATTTTAGAATACACTTAGACATTTCATTGTTGGATTTGTAACTTTTACAGTCTAAATTGTAATCAGTAGCTCTAAGCAATATATAATTTAAACAAAGCATATATATATATATATATATATATATATATATAACATTAGAAATGTGCAAAGAAGATTTTGCTTATTAAACTTGAGATGGCATTTTCATTAGAAGCGACAGGTCAATCCTTTCCCATGCTGTTGCATTTGTTGCTTCTTCTATTTCCAAAAACAGATTTCATCACTATGCTTTCATTTTCTTTTCATGTGCCTCTAGGAGGAAAAAAAAAAATCAAATATTGAGTCACAGTTTCTGGTTCAGAAGACTGTGTGTAGAGCTTTTAAACTTCATTCCATAAACAATACCAACAAATTCCAGAGGGGCAGTGTGTTGCAGCAAAACAACCACTACAAAGTGATGTCTTAAGATATCACAGGATATCCTCATTGCAAACATTTCCTGAAGCATTGCAAACTGTTAAGTAGGGTGGGGTGTAGTGGACAGAATGTTGCACACTCAAGTCATGCATAAGCAGAATATAAATGTGATAATAATAACAATAATAATAATAATAATGATAATAATAATAATAATAATAATAATTTGCACGCTTATAGCATGACTTAGATGAAGTAATGTTTGTAAAGGTAAAAACAAAACCCAAACCAACCATTTGTAAAATATATGAAAAAGAGAGCACCTTGGAATGAAAACCACTGTCATCCAAATGTTTCTTCGTATTTTCTGCTAAATTTTATTTACTGTAATTCTCAACAATTCCCAGAATGGAAACCATTTTAGTGAGGCTGTGTTAGTTGTGTCTGATGAAATGGATTCTAGTCCATTAAAGCATATGCCATAATAAATTTGTTAGTCTTTAAGGCACCACAAGACTTTGTTATAATTCTTATGGTTTTAATTATTCTGATTTTTGTATTTCACTACTTGGAAATACCAAACAGCATTAAAACACCAGGTTATATGCTTTTTAATTGATTGGTTGACTGATATAAAATAAAATCCTGATTAACAGATTACCATTATTGTAATATTGGAATTATTGTGAAAACAATAAATATTGGGGGGATGGGACAAATTTTGTCCTTGTTCAGGTGCCATATTACTAAAGTCCACCCCTGCCAGGCAGTCTCATTGTGCAACCTGGTTGACAAATTAGGTTTGCGCAACTTACTCTTGACGTTCTTGATATTGTTCAGGAATATGCCGAATAACTTCATAAACTGTTCCATTAAATTCCTGGCCTTGTGCAGCATCAGAGACAGAAACTGACCAACTTGACACCTGAATGGAGGAAATAATGTTTTTCTATGAGCAAGATAGGCAAAACTAACATGGACGCCTAAAACAGAGCCAGTGAGATGTAGGCCTTATTTGCACAAGAGGGTCAACTAATCAATGGCTTATGGTCTCCTAGAGAGGAATTTGTACCCATTTTGTTCCTCCCCGGCCCTTATAGCACAGGACAGTGTGGTGCAGCAGCTGCTAAGCCAATGTTTGGCTTAATGCAGGCTTCCTCAACCTCAGCCCTCCAGATGTTTTTGGTCTACAACTCCCAGGATCCCTTGCTAGCAGGACTAGTGGTCAGGGATGATGGGAATTGTAGTCTCAAAACATCTGGAGGACCGAGGTTGAGGAAGTCTGGCTTAGTGTGGCTATAGATTGTAGTGAGGGAGGTCAGGGCTTATTTATTGATTGATTTATTCAAAAAATACATATCCTGTTTTTACACCATCTAGATCTCAAAGTGGCAAAAGGTGACAAAAATATACAACATGCCAAGCTTAAGACATAAATTAAAAATCTCAGAAATTAAAAATCTCAGAAATTTGAACAAGAACATGAGAAAAGAAATTATCAGAGAAGCATTTATAATGCAAATAACATCCTGAAATATGATTTTTAACTAGGCATTTGAAACTCCACAGGGCCAATGCCTGTCTGACTTCTAATGGGAGACTAGCTTTATAGTGTAGCTTTTCAGTGCCACTAAAAGCTCAGAAGATTTGGGAAGTGGTTATCACACTCAGAATGAAGAAGTAACAATGAAAGACACAGACCAGAACACAAGAGTCAGATTTAGAGTTGCTAAAATGAACCGCCTTCCTTCTTTATGAATATATCTATATTTCTGTTTTTGGAAGCCTTTAAACCAAGGGCTATTTCTGTTTTGTAATACTGCCGGCAAAATGGTTTTTCAGATATCCATGCTGCAGAGCTATAAGCACTTACCCTTGAAATTCCTGCAGCGTCAGGAAAGGCAACAAATTCATATATTCCAAAATCATCCAGCGCGTTTTCATGCCC
The DNA here is from genome assembly GCF_951804945.1 of Podarcis cretensis. Classification (NCBI taxonomy): domain Eukaryota; kingdom Metazoa; phylum Chordata; class Lepidosauria; order Squamata; family Lacertidae; genus Podarcis; species Podarcis cretensis. The sequence continues at coordinate 28,041,701 of NC_137181.1, forward strand.
TAAAAGTGCCAGTATTTAAATAAAGAGAGAGTAATTGTTAAGTTGTGGGTGAACATATCAGATGACACAGAGATTCTTCAAACAGCTCTTGTTTATTCACAGGCCAGAACAGAACTGAACTGAAGGGTTCAGCCAGCCTGCTTATATAGAGCTCCAGTACAATGTAACTGTAACAACTTTCTGTAACTATCCAATCACTGAATGTCACTTTTGATCCCTTATTTGCATATGTGGACCTGAGTGAAAACTATCTACAGAATCCCCCTGCTGGCCCAGGATGAGAACTTCAGTACATAACAGTAATAATTATGGACAATTGTGTTCCACCTCAGGTTCAGTCTCAGGTTCAGTATGAGAGTGTGTAATTTGCAGAAGTGAGGCGCCATTTTGGCACCCCAAAGGACCCCATCTTTATCTTCCCCACCCCTGTGGGCCAACTTTGGCAGGTGGTTGTAACCACTCACCTGTCGATAATCTGACATCGCAATAACTGGGAGCAGGATTAAACTTTCTGTTCCTCAGATAAAGAACAGGAGGCTAAATTCTGCCCTCTGACTATACCTACCAGTTCATCCTCCCCAAACAGGCAAAACACCTACACACACTCTTAACAAAACAACAACACCACAGATGCTAAAAATCAAGCAAGCCCTGCTCAAAGCAGGCAATTCACCTCCACTGAGGGAGGGGCAAACAAGGCCTTGGCAGGCACCAAATGGGGTTCTAAGGGCAACATGGTGCCCATGGCTCTGCATTAGGGATTCCAGATGAATGTTTTCCTTTATGGCGAAAATAGGAGGTTCATGGTGCAATTTAGATGAGAAAAGCAGCAAGTAACCCCCAACTCTCAACTGTAGCGCTATCCCACTGCAATTTGCTCCCCCTTCCTTCCAAGATACTGCTTTTAAGAAAAGGCTTGGAAACCTAATCATTATCTAACTTGTCATTTTGCTGTCTTCCTCTCTTTGATTCTTTTGAAAGCTTCCAAAGTGGTCTTTTTCCATTTAACTCTTTATATCATATATTACCTGAAATAGTTTGTGCTTTTCTGTAATCTGCTTCAGGCCTGAAACATTAAACAGAAATACAATTATTTCAAATTCAGAGCAGAATCGTAGGCAGCAAAAAGATGCTGCGTTCCCCCCCCCCCTTCTTTTAAAAGCTTCGTGTAGACAAATGATAATTAAGTTTTCTACCTGGTCTGCAGCTTCTGCTGTAGAACTGAAATAGAGACAAAGAACAATCAACCCTTTTTGTTATGGTTTACAGAAGCTTTGAATTCATTCTGGCATTAATTTAACATACCTTTATGAGGCTGGAATCTTTTCCATAACGTTAGAAGGAACATTGATACTATCAAAAATAAGGAAATTCCACATATTATTCCTAGTGGAGACAAATATTTTTCTCTTTGAGCCAGCTGCTCCAGTCCTGCGTCAGAGAAGAACAGAAGTTGATATTTGATTTGCACTTATCATTCTGGCCATGCCTATAATGCAAAACATTGCACATAGCAGTGCTTTGGAGCTAGAGCATCAACACTGGTTCAAATAGTGTAAATATACCCAGAATTGCTTCTTCCATTCTAGTGTCTGCATGCCACCAGTGGAAAATAATTCTTAAATACGATTTAACTGGACCTGAAACTTATCGTTTCTTCTACTGACTTTACTTGAGTTGCAGAGAAGAGCAGAAAATTACTTTAGTCCTTTATTTGGCCTGGTTTCTGTGTGGATCAAGTTCAAGAGTTTGTGGGTAATGTGATGACAGTAGGAACAAATGTGTTCTGTGAACATGTACACGGGGCCATGATGGTTGCTGCCCATTGGGGTTGGCCAGTGTGGCGTTCATACGGAGCCCCCGGTTGTCTCACAGACTATTGACCCGTACACCACTAATCCACTTTAAGTTAACAAAGAAGAGTGTAGTTTACTGCAAACAAAAATATACTTTAACTGCATTCAAACGTTACTCTTTACCTTCTTAGTCTTATTTTATCCTGTCTCTAACTCTTCTACTTCCCCTCACACAAGAACCAACTGCACTAACTGTCTCTCTACAGTGGTACCTCTGGTTAAGTACTTAATTCGTTCCAGAGGTCCGTTCTTAACCTGAAACTGATCTTAACCTGAAGCACCACTTTAGCTAATGGGGCCTCCTGCTGCTGCCGCCACGCTGCCCGAGCACGATTGCTGTTCTCATCCTGAAGCAAAGTTCTTAACCCGAGGTACTATTTCAGGGTTAGCGGAGTCTGTAACCTGAAGCGTATGTAACCTGAAGCGTCTGTAACCCAAGGTACCACTGTATTTCCAACTGTCTGCCAACTGTTTTCCCAACTGCCTTTCCCAACCAACTAAAACCAACCAATCCAAACCTCGGGCTAAGCTCTTTTATAAACAGGTAGGCTCCGCCTCTGGCTTTTCTATTGGTCTACCTATTAACTCTTTCTCTCCCCCTGTACAGACATTTTAAAAAAGAATGGGCAAATGCCACATCCAGGCAGAAGGCAGAGAGGAGTTGCCAATTGGAGGTGGAGCCAGAGCCAATGACAACTAATTCTAGTCCCCTGCCCCCCCTATCCCTGAGCAGTTCTACAATGGCAGCCCTGACATTAAGGAGGAGGAACCTGAAAGGCAAGGTCACCCCCTAGCATGTAAAAAGGTAGGCAGGCTGGGAACTAGCTGAGAGGTTGGTGAGGCAGTGTCCCATTTGACCAAATTTGTTTAGCCTCCACTGGCGTGGAGTGAAGCTGTTCTGGGGAACACCAACAAACACCTTACACCAAGGACCACAGCTATTTTGAGATCAGTTTTGGTAAGAGTTGCATAGCCTTGACTTTCTTAATTCTACTCTTCGTTCGGCTGTTGCATTTGCACATTCAACATGTGCAGCAGGAAATTTGCTGCCCACTTCCTGCTGTGCGCTCTCTCTCTCTCTGCTGTTTTCCCCGAAGCAAAGGATTTAGGAGATATTTATTTAGCTTATTTGTGCATTTGGATTTTAAATGATTGAAGTTTTTAAATATTAGAGGCTTAATTTATGTTTTTTCACATTGCATATTTTATTGTTGTCAGTTGCTTTGACACCTACATGGTGGAAAGTGGGGTTCAGATTTTTAAATAAGGAGTGCATTCATGGTGAAATATGAAAGGGGGGGGAGAGACTAGACGTCACTGCAACCTGATTCTGTGCAGATAAATGTGCTTAGGCATATGCCTTAATTTGCATATAATCAGGCTGCCACTGTCAGTCAGCAGTAACGAGACCCAAACTGTGGAATCAAATGTAATGGATTTTTAGATGAAATATAATTTGGGACGCAGGTGGCGCAGGGGACGCAGGTGGCGCTGTGGGTTAAAGCCTCAGCGCCTAGGGCTTGCCGATCGAAAGGTCGGCGGTTCGAATCCCTGCGGCGGGGTGCGCTCCCGCTGCTCGGTCCCAGCGCCTGCCAACCTAGCAGTTCGAAAGCACCTCCGGGTGCAAGTAGATAAATAGGGACCGCTTACCAGCGGGAAGGTAAACGGCGTTTCCGTGTGCGGCTCTGGCTCGCCAGAGCAGCAATGTCACGCTGGCCACGTGACCCGGAAGTGTCTCCGGACAGCGCTGGCCCCTGGCCTCTTAAGTGAGATGGGCGCACAACCCCAGAGTCTGTCAAGACTGGCCCGTACGGGCAGGGGTACCTTTACCTTTACCTATAATTTGTAGACAGTTTCCTTTTTGGTAGTGTCGATTCACAAGATGGATACTGGATTTGCTTTCGTTCTGGGTTAAGCCAGGAATGGAAATAGCCAGCCCTAGGCTATTTTCTACAAACCTGTTATGCTCTGCTTTCATTATTTTAAAATATCTCTTCCAGTGGCGTAGCGTGGGTTGTCAGCACCCGGGGCAAGGCAAGTAATTTGCACCCCCTAACCCGTGGATTTGCGCCCCCTAACCCTAACCCCCAGATGTTGCGCCCGGTGCGGGCGGCCCCCCCCTGCACCCCCCACGCTACGCCACTGATCTCTTCACCTTTCAATGTTGGAACGGTTCCTCATGGGTTGCACTTGCTGTGGCTGCATGCGGCCGCTAGAGGGCACTCACACCTCGTTCTAATTACTTCAGTTTTGGCTTCGCTTGTATGACAAGCGAAAATTTGTAGTAACATCTTAGAACTGCCCCAGAGTGTCTTGTTGAGGGCGCACCTCCCTCCTTCAAATCTCCAACCTCCTAACTTCCCTGGCTTTGGCACTGGGGGCAACCATCGGCCTAGGAGAAAGCCAGCCCAGATTATCTGTGATCTGGATCCACGTTTGCCAGCTGCCTTGCAGGCTGTTGCAGTGCGACGCATCCTTCAAAATGAATGCACCCACGACAGCTTTGTGACGCTTACCTAACAATGCAGCTGATGTTGCTTCATTTGCTGCTTTTCATATCTAACAGCTGTTGGCACAGTTGGGGAGTGTTGTGGGTTACACAGAAAAGATGGGTTTAAGAAAAAAATATGGGTTTCTTCAATCCAGTTATATATTTGAAGTTGTTAGATACTTCGGTTCATAGTTTAGCTAAACATTATACTTTCAGATAGGATTTGCTTTATGCTTCATTTACATTTTCACTGAAGCTGTTTAGCAGTTCAGAATTAAAAAGTATTATTTGTTAAGTTAGAGGAATTGGATAAGTAGGTAAACTGATTATATTCCTTCATGCAAGGAAATCTACTTACCAGGTAGGAGACCAAATTAATTATATATTTATCAGCATCTTCCTAGAATTTTAGCCCACTTCTTATAGAGGTTGCCATATTTCAGACATTTCCCGATTTCCACCCGGACACTGCTGCTGACTGCAGTATTCCAGATATGTCTGGGAAAATCCGGACGTATGCCAACCCTAATTTCTTATCATGCTCACTTCACATGTATTTTCCTTAGGGACGGATGAATCTGCTCATTTCAGTTTCTAACTTGTCCAATCTTAAATTCCTAGTTTTCCACATTTCCACATCAGTTTCTGAATTTATTTCAAGAAGTCATCATGAAAATTGATCAGCCTTTTAGTACGAATTTCTATTCATGTGCACAATTTTGCATGCAACCTTGCCTAATAAACACATTTTTCCAAAGCATATTTCCTCTTATATTTATATTTCTCCTAATATAATGAATTATTGTATGCATTTTCAGCAATATATCCATTTTTATGCACATTTTACCTCAATATATGCATTTTTGTTCACATGTACCCTTCCTCCCCACCCCATAGAATTACAGCTCCCAGGAGACAGGTAAATAGCATTAAACCATGTTAACAACATGCACATCACCCTCAATACATTGAGGCACAGAGATGAGACAAATGTTACTTCTGTGGACATAGGAATTTTCGAGTAAAAATTGAGCACATGTTCAGCATCACATCTGATTCATTATCTCCCTTTAGCTTTTTTGATATATGAAATGATAACACACCCTAAAGACTGTGGACTGGCGCATGGGGGAAATCAGGGAAGAACCCTGGCACATGACATTTTTAAAAATCTTTGCAAAATCAGTGTTTTTATTGTGTGTGTGTGGGGGGGGTAATGTGAAATGTGTCATCAAGTTAAACATGTATATGATTAGAGGAATAAAGGGTGTGTCTTGGATGTAGGTCGCTTCCACGTTTGCTTTGTTAAATATAGTTATTCCTACCAGCAATTCAACACTGACAATTTTCATACATTTACTGCTTACGTTTCTCTGCTTCTAGCCATATTTTTGTGTGAAGTGCTACATTTATATCCCGTATTTTCTCCAAGGAGCTGATCCCACCCCCATATTATTCTTGCAATGGTCCTGTGATGTAGGTTATGCTGAGAGTCATAGTCTGCTTGGAGGACCCAAGGGGAGGAGAGGTTGTGATGTCACAGATACTGGCTAGTCAGCGCAGTGCCCTGTTGTCTTTGCTGCATAACCACAGAACCAGTTTTCCCTGAGCTAGATTCTGGACAGGAATCAGTATGAATGTTAACAACATGAAGAATGCAGTTTTAGACTGCAGCATCTGCTTCCTCCCCCTTTTCTTTCTTTCTTTCTTTCTTTCTTTCTTTCTTTCTTTAGTTCATCTCCTTAGTTCATCTCCTTAGTTCATCTCCCTGCAGGAGAAATCTCAAGGTCTCATGTTGTGTGGGCCACCTGGAAGAAGGCCCTTGCCCCTCTGGCCATTTTGCCACTCAAAATTCCTCCTACTGCTTTCGCACACAGGGGAAATACATAGGGATATCCACATCTTCCCACTCTCCATAGATTTCTCTTCCATATGTAGAAGAGAAGAAAATTGGTGTGTGTGTGTGTGTGTGTGTGTGTGAATTTTGAGAGGAAAACAGCCCTGAAGGGAAAGTGTTAATCAACATTCTCCCCTGCCTCCAGCCCACCCTTCCTCCACTGAAACTGACAGTTGCCAATGGCAGCATTGGGAAGGGGGAAGCCAGGAGGAAGACATACACAGTTAAACTTTCTGTCTACTTTGGGAGCTTTAGTTCAGAGAGAAGCATTGGCCTATTACTGGGGGAAAGTGGCCCTCACAGATAGTCAGTCTTCTTCCACTCTTCTGGTGTAATGTGCAAAGTTAATACAGTGATCAACTGGCTCCCAGAGATCTGAATCCACCCAAGAGTTCTGCAGATGACCTGGTGACTCCATGTGTTTTAAATCTTTTGCATATACAACCCACCACACGTTTCCTTGTTCAGTATTTTCTAAATGGAGCTTCGATTCCTTAGTTCAGGAAAGTTGCACTTGAGATCGGTCATAAGACTGGCAGTTCTAAATGGTTCTCTAAGCAGAAGCACAAGCCACCATGGTACGGGGTATATATTCCTACGTGCTTCCTATATTTATGAATAATTTATTTTAGTCATTTGAGGCCTCACTTTGCAAGATAAGGAACCATAAACTGTTGTCTCCTTTTACAAGTCTGCTAATATTGACACCATAGAAACCAATAACACCATTAGTCACAAACTGTAAAATTCTGAAGGTCACAAGTTAGACATTACAGAACTCATTGTTAATTGTGATTTATATCCTTAAACAAAATATACTTATTAATTTCATCCTGAAATTATGTACCTTCATATTGAAGGTACATAAACTGGTTGCTGGTTGAGGGGACGTGGTCGCCAGTTGCTGCAACTGCTCCATGGAGTTCAGAGCTGTAGAAGCGACTGTGCTATATTTGACAACAACTACCTGCCATATCTTACAAATAGCGGGGGAGAGAAGGCAAGCAAAATGCAAGGGAGATCGTGAAACATACAGGAAATTGAATGCAGATTTCCAAAGAATAGCAAGGAGAGACAAGAAGACCTTCTTAAACAAGCAATGCAAAGAAATAGGGGAAAGCAATAGAATGGGAAGAACCAGAGATCTGTTCAAGAAAATTGGAGATATGAAAGGAACATTTCGTACAAAGATTTCCATAATAAAGGACAAAAGTGGAAAGGACCTAACAGAAGCAGAAGACATCAAGAAGAGGTGGCAAGAATATACAGAGGAATTATACCAGAAAGAAACGGATGTCTCATATACCCCAGGTAGTGTGGTTGCTGACCTTGAGCCAGACATCCTGGAGAGTGAAGTCAAATGGGCCTTAGAAAGCACTGCAAATAACAAGGCCAGTGGAAGTGATGGTATTCCAGCTGAACTATTTAAAATTTTAAAAGATGATGCTGTTAAGGTGCTACACTCAATATGCCAGCAAGTTTGGAAAACTCAGCAGTGGCCAGAAGATTGGAGAAGATCAGTCTACATCCCAATCCCAAAGAAGGGCAGTGCCAAAGAATGCTCCAACTATCGCACAATTGCACTAATTTCTCACGCTAGCAAGGTTATGCTTAAAATTCTACAAGGAAGGCTCAAGCAGTATGTGGACCGAGAACTCCCAGAAGTGCAAGCTGGATTTAGAAGAGGCAGAGGAACCAGAGACCAAATTGCAAACATGCGCTGGATTATGGAGAAAGCTAGAGAGTTCCAGAAAGACATTTACTTCTGCTTCATTGACTATGCAAAAGCCTTTGACTGTGTCGACCATGGCAAACTATGGCAAGTTCTTAAAGAAATGGGAGTGCCTGATCACCTCATCTGTCTCCTGAGAAATCTCTATGTGGGACAAGAAGCTACAGTTAGAACTGGATATGGAACAACTGACTGGTTCAAAATTGGGAAAGGAGTACGACAAGGCTGCATTTTGTCTCCCTGCTTATTTAACTTATATGCAGAATTCATCATGCGAAAGGCTGGGCTGGATGAATCCCTAGCCGGAATTAAGATTGCCGGAAGAAATATCAACAACCTCAGATATGCAGATGACACAACCTTGATGGCAGAAAGTGAGGAGGAATTAAAGAACCTTTTATTGAGGGTGAAAGAGGAGAGTGCAAAATATGGTCTGAAGCTCAACATCAAAAAAACGAAGATCATGGCTACTGGTCCCATCACCTCCTGGCAAATAGAAGGGGAAGAAATGGAGGCAGTGAGAGATTTTACTTTCTTGGGCTCCATGATCACTGCAGATGGTGACAGCAGCCACGAAATTAAAAGACGCCTGCTTCTTGGGAGAAGGGCAATGACAGGCCTAGACAGCATCTTGAGAAGTAGAGACATCACCTTGCCAACAAAGGTCCGTATAGTTAAAGCTATGGTTTTCCCAGTAGTGATGTATGGAAGTGAGAGCTGGACCATAAAGAAGGCTGATCGCTGAAGAATTGATGCTTTTGAATTATGGTGCTGGAGGAGACTCTTGAGAGTCCCATGGACTGCAAGAAGATCAAACCTCTCCATTCTGAAGGAAATCAGCCCTGAGTGCTCACTGGAAGGACAGATTGTGAAGCTGAGGCTCCAGTACTTTGGCCACCTCATGAGAAGAGAAGACTCCCTGGAGAAGACCCTGATGTTGGGAAAGATGGAGGGCACAAGGAGAAGGGGGCGACAGAGGACGAGATGGTTGGATAGTGTTTTCGAGGTTACCAGCATGAGTCTGACCAAGCTGCGGGGGGCAGTGGAGGACAGGAGTGCCTGGTGTTCTCTGGTCCATGGGGTCACGAAGAGTCGAACACGACTAAACGACTAAACAACAACAACAACCTGCCATATACATTCCTTTGGCTGGGAAGCATCCTTGACATCAAAGCATCCTTTGGTGACCGCTCTGAAGTTCCTGTCTGGCTTGCGATCCCTTCTGCTCCTATGGCCCTGGTGGGGTGGGGTGGATCTGAGAGCTGCCAGTACTCAGGCAGCTGGTGTAGGAACCTCTGGTCCTGAGACAGGAAAGTCTAGATCTGATTGCTCTTCAGGACCATTAGCAGCAGGGAGATTCTCCAAATTTCCTTGCTTCTCATCTGAGGAGACCTTAGATTTGAGGTCTGGGGCAGGACTGAACCCTGACACCTACTTTCTGCTATAATGTGGGGAACATTTGGCCCTCCAGATGTTACTGAGCTACAGCTCCCTCCTCCCTGGTATGTATGGCTAAGTATGGTCTCCTCAGGCGAAGTCCAAGGGGAGATGAATACTCCAGCAGATCTCCATGGTGATCCACTGATCCTAAGGAGCCATCAGGCCTGGGCATGCCTGCCTCAATTTAAAAACCCTTTTAGAAAGATCCTTAGCCCCACCCCCTGGTGGGCTGGATCTGGTTTGGTCAGGCACAGGGTGAATAATCCTGATCTCGGGGCTACATATTGGGGCCACAGACAGATCAGGGGGTCCCTGCAAAATCCCAGTGAAATCCTCTCTAACCAGTGCCAGAAGTTCCAGCTGGTTTCTTTATTTTTATAGCACTTATAAGCAACAAATATTGGTTTGATGTGAAGCAAACCCAATGATACGTAATTGTATATATGAGCTCAGTTTTTAAATAGTATGAGTTAACTAAGATATGATTGGCAATATATTCTTAAAAGTGTAAATAGAAAATAGAAAATGTACAGATCTGCATTTTGTAGGTTTTGCTAGCTTTCCAGATCTTACCATAAACTGTAATATTGGTGCTTTTATTATCTTATTCAATTGAGTCCTATTTTACTTCCATGAACAGGAAATATGTAATTTTACGCAATGCAAAACCTTTGATTATGTTTTTCTTTCCTAGGCGTCATATAAAAAAACTGAATAGGTTTCACTGTAAAATTGTAACCTATTTTCCTTTCAGTGTGTTTGAAAACACAGAACTTTCATCTGTGATTATATTAAATCCCTTTGTACAATAGGCAGCTGCTGACCGTATTTATCTTAAGCATAAAGGCTCAGGTCTTTGTGTTGTCAAAGCCAAACAAGCTTGTGAAATGCCCTGTAAGGCAGCATCTGAATAACTTGAGTTTACATTAATGTAATGGCTACGTGAAAAAGATATATATTTAATAACAGGGCAGCATGTAAGAGTTATCCTCATTCTAACAAATATTTTTTTCTATATAAAAAATGGGGGGCAGGGAAGGAGACAGAACTTGTGCAATTTTACACAATGCATTTTAAATATTTATTAACTAGTTAACAAAGAAAAAATATTTCTGTAACTATACAGATCAGCTATAATCTGATAGGAAAGAATTTACCTTAGCAGTTTTCTTGTTTAAAGCACCATATGGGTCAACTTTGGAGTAATCCCCTTGGGGTCAATGGGACTCCCTCCCTTCCAGGTAAGTGTGCATAGTATTGTAGCCTTGTTGATTCTTATTGATTTATCCTGCTTATATCCCACTAGAAAGCAGCTTACATGGATCTCATTTGGTCTCTCTCTGAGATACTAGTAAGTTGCACATCCTCCAAACATCAGTAAGGTTCATTGAGTGCTCCTAGTGCAAGAATGGGGAACTTCCAGCTCTCCATACATTGTTGGACTACAGGTCCCATCAGCCTTAGCTAGCATGGCCTTTGAACAGGGATCCTGGGAGCTGGAGTCCAACAACTCCTGGAGAGCCACAAATCCCCCACCCCTATCCTAGACCATTCACTATGGCAAATAGTACGAAAGAAGAGGTTGCTTGATTTATCAATGCTGCCTATATTTAGGCTTCTGGAGTATGAATGGGAAACTCTTAAGTCTCCTCGTGATCTGCATAGGCGTATACTAATAACTGCATTAAGCTACTGTGATGTTCAAGGGCTGGAATGTAGTTACACTGCAGCAGTCATGGGCAGGTAGAACAACAGCAATGTTGGCTCTACTGTTTCCTCGTCAACTTTGGCTCAAGTGTTTCATTCACAGCTGAATTACCTAACATACTATTTACCTCTACGCCAGGAACAGAATGTGTATTAAAGGCCAACAATTCTAGTTTGGATAAGGAGTGGAGAAAAGAGCAAAATTTCAGAGAGCACCCTTGATTTCTTCCTATATAGGTTCCCTTTCATGTTATTCTTCAGTAAGTAAATATAGTTATATTGATTGATCTGACTACATAAATTAGTCACTGCATCAGTGTTGTTTTTTGTGTTAAAGATGCCGAACCTTTCATAAAGGGCACCTCTATGCTATAAACTTTGGTCTCATTTGTACCTATCGAATTACAATGCTCTCCTCTGCGGAAAGCATAAAATTTCACTTCCTAGGACCCCTTTGGTGATAGGGAACTATGATTAAACAAGTTTGGTGAGGCTTTCCCTTCTGTCTCTAAGATATTGGCTGGCTGAGTTTTCTGACAGTGGCTTGGAAGTTTTGTACAAACCTTGTAGGTTGACATGTGAGCATTCATTCTTACCTTTTGGCATCATAATCACAAATATGTGGGTTTCTTTCCACTTCCCAGTCTTGTTGTTGAGAGCTCTGCACCTGTATTCTTCTGTTTTCTGCGTCACCTTCTCAGATACAACTTCCAGGGACCTTCCGTACTTAATGAGGCGCGTGGAGTTGTCGGCCCTCTGGGTCCATGAATAAAAAATATTTGGTGGATTGGAATCTGCTGAGCAGTAAAGCTGGACTGCTTCCCCTTTGTTAAACGTAAAATAATCTCCTAACTTCTGGCCATTGTCAGAATTTATTGTAAGTCCATAGGGCCCATCTGTGTGAATATAACAATTAAAGAGAGAGAATATAAACTCAACAGAGAAACATGACAAATGACTGTTATGTCAGATCTTCCAACTGCAATATTTCTCTTTCATATGCTGTTATTTCTAGCTGTATCTTAAATCCATATAAAGATGATCTTTGGATTCATTGCATTTTAAACTTTCTTTCCATTCTGAGTCCTCCTCTGCATGTACTGTGATTTAGTTTTATGGGGTTGAGCCACAGTGAGACACTGGCTTTCAACCACCCCTTCTCTCTTCTGTGGAGGCTGTGAGGAAGAGAGCAGACATTTCTGATTAACCATAGTTTAGCTTTACCACTTAATCCTAAACTGTTAAACTATGGTTTGTTGAAACAAATGCGCCTCCCCACAAATGTAGCTATTAACAGGAAAAAAGACCTACGAAAAGCTACTTCTATTGACATACTTAATGTCATATCTAGGTTGGACCTTATTCCACCCAGACAATAACATAGCTCTCATAAGGGGTAGCTTGCAAGCCAAATCCAAAAAACGAGGGCATTGGTTTTTTCCTCTAAAAAGTATTGACTTACCATAAGCATATGTACAGATCAGGACTACTGTCACATTCAAATTGCAAAACTCTTTCTTTCAATCATCCTGACTGCTCTGGTTTCAGCCCCCAGGGTGCCAGGGAGATGTGACCTGAATTCCATCTACCAAGGACAACTTCGCTGCCCATTAAACAAGCACCTTTTGCTACAACACTATAGCAAAGCTGGGATAAATGGCCATTTCTTCATTTCACACAACAGAACAGTGGATCTAAAACCACGAAAACTTGTATGAACCTTGCACAGGGTGAAACACAAGGGTGAAACTCCTCTATTTACATATCAAGGTAAATTACATAAGATATCTATTTACAGGGGGAGGAGAGAGATAAATTAGTTCTGGAATAACGCTAGGGTAAATAGAGTTTATGGTGCTTGCATCTGGGTTTTTATTTACTGAACAATTGCGCTGTAGACCCAGGAGATGCACCCTAGCCAATCAACCAAGGATTCCTTACTTCTTCATATGACTCTCTCTTCCAGAGGCACCAGCTTGTGAAGGCGATTGTGGAGGCTGGGGAAACGTTGTGTGTGTGATGTCAGGACATTGGGAGGAGCTGGGGTCGGAGCCAAATGCAGCAGTTGCACAGTTTCAATGGCTGCTCCTCTGCCTCCTTTTGGTGCCGCCACCAGTGGGAGGTAGCTTCAATACTTATTCCCCTCCACAGCAGGAGGAGGAGGAGCCGGCCACTGGAGCAGTGACATTGGGGGGCAGTCTCCCCCCCAAATATAGGCCCCCCAAAAGGGCTTAGCCCCCTGGAGCTGGCACGCCTGCATGTCTTTGCAAGGGGGAACATGAGCTGATGAGTCCGTGTGTATCAAAGCAACCATATTGTCCGGGACTGTGCCTGAACTGAAAACCAGCTGGGCTTGGTTTGGAGCTTATGACTGGGTGCACTTAAGCTTCGGAGCCTTCTTTGGGCACGGGAGGAAATGAGGATATGCAAATGGGGCTCCTGAAATTGGCAGAATGTCTGCAGCTTCTGGATTTGCTGAGTTTGGTATAAATACAAGCAACCCGACATCCTTTTCTGGTCCAACCTGCTCAATCTCAGGTATCAGATAGGAACGAGAGGGCATTTGTTCTCCAGTTACCCTGGATCTTCAGGGCAAAATGAAGCCAGCACATGTATGTGCTTGCACACAGGTGTTCAGACAGCTAGGTAAAAGGTACAGGACCCCTGGATGGGTAAGTCCAGTCAAAGGCGACTATGGGGTTGCGGCGCTCATCTCGCTTCAGGCCAAGAGAGCCGGCGTTTGTCCACAGACAGCTTTCTGGGTCATGTGGCCAGCATGACTAAACCACTTCCGGCACAACGGAACACTGCAATGGAAACCAGAGCGCATAGAAACACCGTTTACCTTCCCACCACAGCGATACCTATTTATCTACTTGTACTGGTGTGCTTTCAAACTGATAGGTTGGCAGGAGCTGGGACAGAGCAACAGGAGCTCACCCTGTCATGGGGATTCGAACCGCCAACCTTCCAATCAGCAAGCCCAAGAGGCTCAGTGGTTTAACCACAGTGCCACCTGCATGAGCTAGAGAAAGGGTTAGTCACCACCAGGAAAAGGGAGAGTCTGTGGTAGAACAGGGTGCTACCATGGGGTCACCATCTTACAGCAAACATACTGCTATCTGTGTAAGGGGGAAAGTTGCTCCTCCTTCCTGCCTCATCTTGTGCTGTGTAGAAAGAAATAACTTTTGCAAGATCTGCTATTTTGTGGGCAGTTCCAGAACTCAATGAAAGTAAAGCCCAGGTTGCCTGCTGAACTAAAACAAATGCCTCATCACACTTGCTGCACAATTTAATCTATACATGCATTGTTTCTGCTTTTTCTTTATAAAATGGTTTTGCACGGTTACCAACATGGAGCCAATGGCTAGCAAGGGAAAAGGTCGTCCTGTAATAGCACAGAGGCCACCCTTACCTGAAGTGATCTCATCTACCAAATTCTCCTTTCAAGTCATATAATTCAATATGAACTTTATCATTAGCACAGTAAAAAACAAACACCCCTGTTTGCCAGCTACCAGTTCTCCCAATAAGAAGCCAGTCCTGGCTCCAGGGTCCACATATACCATATGCCATTGCTGCCAGGAGAATTGCAGTAATAATAAAGGTCACTCACAGTAAATACTTGCCATCTGCTCAGAAACAAGATGGATAACAGTTTCATGGTGACAGGAGCCAATTGGTCATGTTCCCACTGAGACGTAAATCGTTGCTAAGAAGTGGTGATTTATTATTTTACAAGTCATTTAGTAAATAGCATTTACGGAGTCAAAAGGAAAGGTTCCCTCTTTGGAGAACGCCATCGAAAAAGCGGTAGCCCTGCCAGAGAAGAATGATTCTGAAAATGTCCTTTAAAAGCTAGAAGTATTTCATCTAAAAATAAAATAAAATGTTTTTAGAAGATTAAATAAAAATAAAAATCAGTACTACTCCTGGTCTGTTTGGTTTGTCTGCTAATTGCAAAACAAATGTAAAGGTAAAGGGACCCCTGACCATTAGGTCCAGTCGTGGCCGACTCTGGGGTTGCAGCGCTCATCTCACTTTATTGGCCAAGGGAGCCGGCGTACAGCTTCCGGATCATGTGGCCAGCATGACTAAGCCGCTTCTGGCAAACCAGAGCAGCGCACGGAAACACCGTTTATCATCCCACTGGAGCAGTACCTATTTATCTACTTGCACTTTGACGTGCTTTCGAACTGCTAGGTTGGCAGGAGCAGGGACCGAGCAATTGGAGCTCACCCCGTGGCAGGGATTCAAACCGCCAACCTTCTGATCGGCAAGCCCTAGGCTCTGTGGTTTAACCCACAGCGCCACCTGCAAAACAAATGTACTAAAAGCCAATTGCACTTTCGTACGGAAATTGCTTAGTGCAAAACTAGGAAGGAAGATTGGCCTTCATGACCAAATACTGTATAACCAAAGCTAAATAGAAAGTTCACATTGGTGCTCAACACTGTTACAAAATACCCATTATGGAAAGCTTCAAATTAGCACCAATGGTTGTAATAGTAATGGACATTGCAGTGTGCTGAATGATATCAAGTCATACCCACAGCCTACAATTAAAGCACTCTTATACCACTTTGAAAGTTCTAGCTCTGCTCCTCCGCAAATCCTGGGAACTGCAGTTTGAGCTACAGTTCCCAGAATCCTTAACAAACTATGGTTCCCAGGATTCCCAGGGGGGAGAAGTCGTAAATGGCATGGATGTGGCTAGGATGGAAAGAAGCATTCAGTCAATCCAAAGCCCATCATATATATGTGATGCTTATGACTCATTCAGAGATGCGACAGGAGGATGAGCCAAGGAGTCTGGCAAAAGCTAGTTGGTGCTGACCTTTAAAGCCCTAAACGGCTTCAGCCCAGTATACCTGAAGGAGTGTCTCCACCCCATTACTCAGCCCAGACACTGAGGTCCTCCTCTGAGGGTCTTTTGCTGGTTCCCTCACTGCAAGAAGTGAGTTACAGAGAACCAGGCAAAGGGCCTTCTCGGTAGTGGCGCCCGCCCTGTGGAATGCCCTTCCATCAAATGTCAAGGAGACAAAGTATTATACAACTTTTGGAAGACATCTGAAAGCAGCCCTGTATTAGGTAGTTTTAAATGCTTGATGTGTTTTCAGATATGCTGTAAGCTGCCCAGAGTGGCTGGGGAAACCCAGCCAGATGGGTGAGGTATAAATAATAACATTTATTATTATTCCTATTATTAGTTGACCTGTGGTATTAGGAAGCCCATGGCGATGGCCAGGTAACCTTAGGGGCAGGAAGGATGAGTGAGGAGGTGCTGCCAGGATTTCACATACTTATTTCATAATATCCAGTAATATCTGAGGGTGGTCCCAAGAAGAACACTATTAATATCTTCCAAAGTTTTATGACTAGAAATACTTGATCTGGATCCATTTAAACATTCAGATTTGTTTAGGTCTACCTACAAAATGGCTTTCTGAAGGCCTGTTTGCCTTGTTGCTGAATATGAACAAAAGGGTCTGTTTATTTGTGTTTTAAATGATCCATGGTTATAGCCTGCTGTTATAGGTCGTCTGTGGTGATGGTACCTTCACCAAAACAGTTCTTCATATCTGTCAAACTAATGAATGGTGTCCAAAGGCAAACATCAGCTGCTAGCTCCTTACCCTATGTAGCCTATACTCAATGTTTACAAGAAGAATTTTGGAAGATTTTTGAACTACCTGTGGTGAGAGCACAGATGCATTGAGTAATTTTTCAGTTATTATTTCCAAAATTGTTATATTTAAATTCATTTCTAATCGTATTTGCAGATTAGGCAATCCCACTATCTGTAATGGCAACCATTTTACATCAACATGACTGTTAATTCTTCACAGCAACTTGATTTTTATGGGCAGTGAGTGAGTTTATTATATTTATGGTTATACTTCTGCTTAGAATGTTTATCAATCAGGTATTAGTGTGTATTTTAATTTTATATGTAGTTTCATCACACCGTTCAGGCATATTAGCTAAGAGACAAAATTCATTGTGACAAATTTTTGGGATGCTTTATTGAACCACCAAAGGAGACCAGTATGGTTGAACTGTATTTGGTCTTTGGCACAGATTATTGTTTATTTACTTTTGTATTAAAGTGGTTTAGATCTCCTCAAATGAGCAGTAATTGTTCACATAGTTCTCACTTCTGTCCCTGCCTATTTTGTTGCTAGTGTTTGGTTTTGGGCTTTATACACCTTAGTTTTGGTTCCTGTAAATGGCATTTCCATATTTTGGCTCATAAGGTAATTCTTCTCTTGGAAGTGTACCCGCCATGTTTTCTCAACTTCCATCATTTCATCTCTAAACCCCATATTTACTTAATGTCGCCAGTTTTTGACATGCTTCCAACACCTTCCGAGTCAACAAAGCTTCTTTCAAGAGTGGATCAAGTAAACCGGTTTGCTTACAGCTTGGTTAAACAAAGTTATCCTTTATCTTGTCGGTCAAATCATTCCAGTTTCCAAAATACTGCATATAATTAACACATATAACTAACCTAGCATGGAACAGGCATAATTTTGATCTAGTTTCTAGTTTTATCCATTCAGATAGGTGACATTTTGTTGGGAGCTGCCCAGTATGGCTGGAGCAACCCAGTCAGATGGATTATTATTATTATCATTATCATTATCTGCATGGACAAAGAGACAGGTGAAACATTGGTTTTCTAACCATTCTGTACTTCAATTCTCTTTAGCCTTACCTGGAACAGGCCTTCTGTCATAATGAGAAGGTGCCATCATAAGAGCTCGATGGAAGTTTACTATGGTCCAAAAGGCAGACTAGGGTTTGCATTCAGATGGGAGGAATATTGTATTAAGGTAAAGGTAAAGGTACCCCTGCCCATACGGGCCAGTCTTGACAGACTCTAGGGTTGTGCACTCATCTCACTCTAGAGGCCGGGAGCCAGCGCTGTCCGCAGACACTTCCGGGTCACGTGGCCAGCGTGACGAAGCTGCTCTGGCGAACCGGCACCAGAGCAGCACACGGAAACGCCGTTTACCTTCCTGCTATAAAGCGGTATCTATTTATCTACTTGCACTTAAGGGTGCTTTCGAACTGCTAGGTGGGCAGGAGCTGGGACCGAACGACGGGAGCTCACCCCGCCGCGGGGATTCGAACCGCCGACCATGCGATCGGCAAGTCCTAGGCGCGATCGGCAAGTCCTAGGCGGAATATTGTATTAGTTTCCCTGATTATACATGCTAGTGCTTCTGTCCTGTTTTCTAACATTCCTTTCACACTACAGTACCTGTTGTGCTATGGAAATGTAACTTTTTGACTGCTATACAAGCATGTCGTGTTAAATTTCATTCACACCTGTGGGTACAGTGTGACACAACAGTGAACGTTGTTGGACAACATTGCTGCTCCCCTACTCTTTCTGCACATGTGTGATTCTGTTCCTCAGTGATTTACTCATGAACATGGTTGGAAAGAACTGTATGTTGCTATACTGCCCCAAATGTTGACACTTTACTCCTATAATTTTCTGGGTTAGTGGAGGAAACAGAATAAACTTCTATGTGAATGCAGCCCAGGGCTGCAGACAACCATGGTTCAAACCGTCACTCAGTCACAAAGGTTATGGGGGGGCTGGGGCTGGGGATAGCCAGTCTCTCTTAGTCTAGCCCACCTCACAGGGCTGATGTGAGGTTAAAAGGGGAGGGTGGGTGTCATGAATATGACCTCCAGCTGCTTGGAGAATACTATATGTGGGATATAAATGTGCCCGCTAGACTGGTGACTGGGAGCGGCCGCCGAGACCACATAACACCGGTCTTGAAAAACCTACATTGGCTCCCAGTACGTTTCTGAGCACAATTCAAAGTGTTGGTGCTGCCCTTTAAAGCCCTAAATGGCCTCGGTCCAGCATATCTGAAGGAGCGTCTCCACCTCCTTCGCTATGCCTGGACACTGAGGTCCAGCGCCGAGGGCCTTCTGGCTGTTCCCTCACTGCGAGAAGCCAAGTTACAAGGAACTAGGCAGAGGGCCTTCTCAGTAGTGGTGCCCTCCCTGTGGAACGCCCTACCACAAGATGTCAAAGAGAACAACAACTACCAGACTTTTAGAAGACATCTGAAGGCAGCCCTGTTTAGGGAAGCTTTTAATGTTTGATGTATTATGGTATTATAATATTTTGTTGGAAGCTGCCCAGAGTGGCTGGGGAAGCCCAACCAGATGGGCTATAATTGGGTATAAATAAATAAATAAATAAATAAATAAATAAATAAATAACAATGGGTATAAATAAAAAAATATTATGATTATTAAATTATTATAAACAGATAATCTAATGGCAAAGAGCTACCATTTGTCCACTATCACTCTTAATCCCCCCACCTCATTCTTTCAATTCAGCTACTATACGCAACATATGTTCTACATTATATGCTACTCACAATATATAGTTGGCACGATCATGTCACTCTCCATTGCGCTGACTGGGTTTTCTGCTAAACAGCTGTAATTCCCAATGGCTTCTTTGACGACAGGGACAATCCGAAGTGTGCTGTTGTTTGCTGACAAGGAATAGATAGTGCCAGCTTCAATGGGATTTCCATTTTTCAACCACTGGTAAGCGACCCGTGTGCCTTCCTCCACAGTGCAGTTCAAAGTAATGTTCCCACTGTTCTCCACGACTCCAGCAAAGGGTTCAATGTATATGACTGGCTTTGTGACAGGAACTGCAATATAAAAAATCTTTGAAGTTAGGATCAATGTATTTTAACCAAGGAGCGGGTAGATGTTGCTAGGACCCCCCCCCCCCCAGATTCCCCTGGCAACATGGCCAATGGGTTTACAATTTATTTGCTGAATAATTTAGGAACCGAGGGGAAACTGCTTGACTTCCCTCCACCCATGTGGGGGCACTGGTGTGCGGGGGGGGGGGAGCCCACTGCACCGGGTACCATTTGGGGAAAGGGTGCCATTGCAGCTGCCCACCAAAAGTGTGTCATGCGCCACAGCATCCCGGGACATGCGCCACACGCCACGCAACCTCGGGATGCGTGCCACGCCCCTGGGACGTGCACCATCCACGCCCCCGCCTGTTCTCTGCTCCGGGGGGTGCAGCATGTTGCTCCGCCACTGTGTAGGGGAATACCACATGAGGGGAGTCCTGGAGCCAGGTGGGCTAATCCCAAGCCTGCTACTAACAAGCACCACAGGTGTGCTCCCTGCATACATTGTAGAAATTTGTGCAGCCCCACCTCCCACTGCAGCAGGTGGCAGAAATGATTCCCAGCGATCCATGCGTTCACACAATGTGGGAAAGTGCTCTCCCTGGGTATAAATGTATGCAAGTAGAGCTCCTCTATGTGTGCCTGTGCGGACTTTAGCCCTATCAGAGTCCCCCTCCTTGTATGGGAGAGCTTTGCCCATATCCATTAGTAGCTGGGCAGAGCCATTTCATTCTGTCTGAACACACTTCTCCCGATAGCAAAGAATTTCTGCCATTTGAACCAGTAAATGTGGCCACCATGCACAACAGCAAGGAGTGGGCGAATCTATCTTTTTTGGTTTCTCTCATTTTTTTCAATCTACGTTCAGTATTCCACATCAGTGAGCAGTGCTTCAAAGTCCACATGAAAATTCACCAGCATTTTGCAAATTTCTCCTAATCTATGTTTCTTTGTGTGTGATTTTGTCTAATATACTTTTTTTTTTTTGCAAAGTGTAATTTCCCTGCAATTCAAGGTACCCATGTCCGAGCCCTTTTTGTTTGTGAAAACCTGCTCTTTGAAGTTCAATCAGAACAAACATCAATCTGTGGAAAACTCAAATTGACGTTTGCTCCAATTCAGCTTTAAAGAGCAGGATTTCCGAAGGAGGAGCAAAAGAACAACAACAACAGCTGCACACTCAGACACGAAGTGTTAAAACGTGGCCTTTTGCCTGGAAAGAGCGGTGCAAAAGGTAAGGGTGGATAAGCCCAAAGTCTGCCACATAAAGTAAAATAGTGGGAATGAGCTAGTTAAGTGTCTGAGGTAGTAGAATGAATGGTATGATTTCATACACGTGTGTGTGTGTGTGTGTGTGTGTGTGTGTGTGTTTAATATTGCTGAATGCAGTCCTGTGAATTCTTGCCCACCCTCCACAAAATACAACATTAATTGCAGAGGATTAGAACCTTTTCTACTGATGTACAGAGTTCCCCATTTCTCCTTTCAGGAATTCTTCCCCTTGTGGGTAACATTTAAAACAGCACTTTCATATTTGCAGTCCAACTTGTCACAGTCTGTTCAGCAAGATAAAGCTTTTGGCCATCTTATTCTGCTTACCTGTAACAGAACAAGGCCTCATCCAGGTATGTGCTTTAAAGCTCTGTGTCTGAGCGCTTTGTTGTTGTCGTCCTGGGTGCTTTCCCTTCGAAAACCCGCTCTCTACTGCTGAATCAGAGCAAACACCAATCCACGGAAAACCTGAATTGCCATTTGTTCTGAGTCAAAGAGTGGCATTTCTGGGGGAAAATGGCAGTGAGGGAGGAAGTGCTTAGACACAGAGTAGTCCTGTATCTAGAAAGTATGGAAAGGTTAAGTGTGGATGAGCCCTTAGCCAGGACGCAATTTATTGAATCCTGGTGTGATTCAAAACACCTCCGCTGGAATTAAGACTAAATAGCAGTCTTACCATAGTTGCAGTTGTATTTGGGGAATCTGGGCTCAACAAAACATGCTGTAGAAGATAAGGATCTCTTGCACAATCTTGGTTGTTGGTGGGGCATGTTCTGTCGCTGCCCGCATGCGTACCTCCCTCCCCGCCACTGGTACCCCAGGCGCCGGCGGGGCTTGCTATGCTGGTACTAGAAGGGCCCACAGAAAAGAGTTAAATAGCCCCCTTCCCCAGAGTACAGTGTGCTGCCAATTGTAACCTCAATGGCTGCTATTAATACATTTTTAAACCCTCATAGGAGATGGCCACAGAACCTCTATGTAGCCATTCTGGTTGAACCTTTAGATTCCAACATTTTATATTACTTACCATCCACGGTAACTTGAACCTTTGCACTTGCAGGTATCGTTCGGTTTCCATCGATATTGATTTTGATAATATAATTGCCTTCATCGCTGAAGTTCAGAGATCTTATCTGCAAGGATGCATTTGGAGGCTTAAGTGCAATTTTGTGCCTATATTCCAAGTCTGGAACTACTGAGTGATTTACCAAGCAGCCAATCAGAAATATGGGGGTTGTTGGTGGCTTCTCAAACAGCCATATTATCTGGATATTGGAAACTGTAATGTTGAAATTGTAATCAACTGGGAGAGTGAGGGACTGCCCTTTAATACCACGGATGGTATGTGATGGGACTGTCAACTTCAAGGCAGAACAAATACCTGCAGGGGGAAAGAAATTTTGAAAATGAGAAAAGATTATAATTTGCAATGCAAATAGGCCACAAACAATGGTTGTGTGTCAAGGAGCCCCACCCCTGAATAAAAACACGTTCACACATCATTTTTGTTTTGGTTTTTGGCATAATTTTGGCCACAACTTTATTGAATAACAGTATGTGAGCAGTTGCCTAGGCACTGGTTAGCGACTATGTGTTCCCACTTGGAGGTAGGAACAGTACTGACAACCACACCTGTGCAGAAGTCGGTAAGGGTAAGCAATTTTGGGGAGAGAATAAAGCTGGGTGCCAAGCTCTCCCCTATTCCCAAATGTTCCCAGGGGCTCTTGCGTGGCCCTAGCCCTTTGCCAGGGATACGGACAAAAGCATGGCGAGCCCCTGGATTCCTTTAACGGAATACCCTTGCAGCAGCAGCATTGGAAGGGCAGGCACAGCCAACCACATCCCCTCCACCAAACAAAAATTAACCAATGCTAACCACAACCTTTAGATATGTGGGTGGCGCTGTGGGTTAAACCACAGAGCCCAGGACTTGCCGATCAGAAGGTCGGCGGTTAGAATCCCCGTGACGGAGTGAGCTCCCGTTGCTCGGTCCCAGCTCCTGCCAACCTAGCAGTTCGAAAGCATGTCAAAGTGCAATTAGATAAATAGGTACCGCTCCAGCGGGAAGGTAAACGGCGTTTCTGTGCACTGCTCTGGTTCGCCAGAAGCGGCTTAGTCCTGCTGGCCACATGACTCAAAAGCTGTACGCCGGCTCCCTTGGCCAATAAAACGAGATGAGCGCTGCAACCCCAGAGTCGGCCACAACTGGACCTAATGGTCAGGGGTCCCTTTACCTTTTTAACCACAACCTTACAAGTTGTGACGATTTGCTACGCAGTAGGCAAAACCCAAATGGCACCAGGCAATCAGCCAAATGGTAAAATTCCTACAAGGTCCCTGTTCCAAAGCAGACGACCCCATGACAGGCATAGCAAGATCAGTGCAAACAAACCCTAAATAAAGGGAGGGTGGGTGGGTAATCCGACGTGTGCAGCGAAAAGAGGAAGCTCAACGCTGCGCACAGGGACCTATATAGCACCCCCGTCAATCAAATAAAATTGCAACAATCAATTTCCCCCAGCAACATTGGAGGTGCCCAATCAAACTTGTGGCCATCCAGCAACAAGGGATGTCATGGTTGTTCCCACCGCAACACATGCTCTCCATGAAGGAGAACCCACTTTGCTTTATGCACCACTGCGGTAAGAGACAGCCCATCTCAAAAACTTTCTGGGAGTAAAATTAGTATGTCAAATTTTAAATAGCTTTGGAATCTTCTTGATGTCAGCATTTCTCACTTCAACTCTTCACCCCTTTTTAAACACAGCAATTTATTTTATCATTTACTACTTAATAAGCCTGCTATAGCCAGAATACATGGAAATACAATGAGAAGGAACCATGGCCTGTAGCAACCATTTATGTGATCATCCTGACACTTAAGATTTATTCACTCCTTGCTCATACTTCAGCCTGGTTCAACCACGATCCCTTGGAGCAAGATCAGCAGTTCACATTAAGATTTACAGGCATCCACACTGGAAATTTACTCTGGAATAACCATGCTTTGCTCATTCACTTTTTTTTTACAGTGCATCAACATGATGTTTTTGCCTTTTGGTTTCTGTTCCCACCCGTCCCGATTCAAAAAAGATTCCTTTAAAAAAATAAATCCTTAATGGGCAGTAAGGGCTAATAATTACTTTTAAGCGCAAACTCTGTATTCTACTTATCTGATTTGCATTTTGTTGTTGTTGTTGTTGTTGTTGTTGTTGTTGTTGTTGTTGTTGTTGTTGTAATTTTACTGTATTATGGAAATTTTTTAATTTAATTTTTGTGTAATTTCTCCAGGTATATATGGTCTATGGCATGGTCATTTCCTTCCATATGGTCTGTCACACATCGCTATCATTTTAACTCTTCCCTTTCTGAGTAGCATCGTCTCTATATCCCTTTATTTTCTCTCCCCACCCCTCTTCAACTGCAGAAGGTAGGGAAATGTGGCCAGGGGGCGGGGGTGGGGAGTACTATTTAATCCTATCCCGACTAACAGTGATCCTGATGTCACACGGGAGCCGGGGAAAGGGGACCTGCCCATTTAAATGGAAGCTTAGTTGCTATTCCAAGCCAGGTGAAAGCAGGACAATGGCTGGGTGCTTCTATCAAGTCCATGTATGAAAGTACCCTGTGTATGCCTGCCTCTTGGGAAGGCGATATAGGACTGCAGAATATGGGCCAATAACATATACAACCATAACCATACGTTTCTATGTAGCTTCTCTTGCTTGTGAAACCTGCCCTGTTTACAGACATGGAAAACGTCCAAGCAAAAAAACAGCTGAAAAGGAACCCTTTTGTTTTTGCTGTCAGAAAGGGTGGAGTTGCCTCCAGGGGATGTAAATTTGTTCTGTATGAGTATGACCTGATGATTTATTCAGGTATAATCACTATGGGAGAACTTCTGCAAAGCCAGAAGGAAGCAGGAATTAAGGAAGTTGCTGATATACAACAAATCCTCCTTGTTTGGTCTGTTTATTTGCTATGGGAACAGTGTTGGGATTTAAAATTTGGTCCAAGTATCACCTCAGAGGCAACCTTGTGAGCTGCGCTGGGAAGGAAGGTAAACTGTCTCAAAATAATAAGAAAAACACAAGTACAAATATTTAATTAGTGCCTGGCACGATCGTGTTTTAACTAGATACCGCCGATAACTAAGCCCATTTGCAGCACTACATGAACTAAGAAAGAGTTGAGCTGTCTTACTTCTGCGTATTTCTGTGGACTTTTCTCTGGTAATTGATTTCAGAGGTTCCAGCTCAGTTCTTATAATGGACACAAGGCTGTAATCCTGAGCTAAACACACTCACTAGCGAATAACACTGAACTCAAGAGGAATTGCTTCTGAGCAAAGCTGCTGAAAATTGCTAGCCAAGAAAGACTGATTGCCTGCCATTGTTCAAAGACCCCTAGCCCCCTCTCAGAACTACAGTTCCCAGAGTTCCCTGGGACTGTTAAAACACTCTGAGAATTTTAAGAATCTCAGCACTAGATCTCCCAGAATTCTTTGGGAGAAGCTACGGCTGTCAAAGTTGTATAAGAGTACTTAAAACGTATGGTGTGAAGGTGGCCTGAGTCTGCACATGTCTGGGGTGCAATAGCACCAGCTTCTCTCTCCACCATTTTTTTAAAAAAACCATAAGTTTAATACAGCTGCAGTTGCTCTATTAAACCTTCATTTGTTTCCACAAACCACAGGAACACCAGAATCCTTAAAAGGAAATATAAAATAGTGAAATTAATTCAGCTCATTGTCAAAGGCACCCTAGCACTTTAGAGTGACAAAAGTGGGACCAAAAATCCCAAACACCATTTGTAGTATGAAACGTTACAGGATTTCAGCAAGAAGCTACAGACCATGCACAGATTGCCGCAGACGCTGTGTGAACCGTGACTGTCCAGATCATTTTGAAGGCTCAAATAGACTTGAATGAGGGAGTGTGTTTGACCACCCCATACCATCAATAGCACAAATTCATCCTGAGTGCACATTTGAAAAATCATCTAGAGAAGTCCAGGGTGAAACTGATCAAAGCCAGAGAGGTCAGATTTCAAAATCATGGAAGGGAGGTTAACTTTAAATCTGTCTCCAGCCCCCAAAAGTCAAGAGTTGGCAGATCTGTTAAACACAACCATGTTTCACTCTTGAAAGGCTACCGTTTCATCCTTAGTGTATTATTCCTTCCAGACAAAGGAGGATTTCTGTGACCAGGTGTTATTTTACAGTCGTTCCCTCTGCACAAGGAACGTAGTCCTGTGCATCTTCTGTATAGCTGGTGTAAAACAGGAGTGGAGACAACGGGCAATAAGCTTTCTAAGCAAACCACTCCCTTCCTTGGCTCAGGTTATCTCTTCAAGGCAGTTTATGTGTATTGGATATAAACAGGCTAGGCTTCTCCAAAGTGACCTCCAACTAGAGCGTAGGCTGCATTTTGCTTCTATATCCGTCTTTAAGTATTAGTAAGCACAACACCACCCTTGTTGACTGGAAACATCCTGCAGGCTTTTCTGTTTAAATAAAAACCGTGACATCATATTTTGAGTTTAATGCATAAACTTAAGATCTCCGTGGGAAGATTTCCTTTCCTTTTTCAAAAATAAGTACAGGTCGCATTCTGATCCTAAAAGCTTAATTCTCTAGTGATCTATATGCGGTGCTTTTTTTTCCTTAAAAAAATGTTTTAGGGGTACTCTCATTTTGACTCAAGAAAATCACCATTTTATAGTTCAAATCGAGAAAAGTAAATACAGTAAATGGACAAAAGTACAAAGATTTACAAAATGTTTAGGGGTATGCGTACCCCTGCCTTCCCCCCAGAAAAAAGCCCTGTCTTATGAGCATATACCGTATTTTTCGCTCTATAAGACACACCAGACCACAAGACGCATCTAGTTCTTGGAGGAGGAAAACAAGAAAAAAAATAGTCTGAATATCAGAAGCCAGAACAGCAAGAGGGATCGCTGTGCAGTGAAAGCAGCAATCCCTCTTGCTGTTCTGGCTTCTGGGATAGCTGCGCAGCCTGCATTCGCTCCATAAGACGCACACACATTTCCCCTTACTTTTTAGGAGGGAAAAAGTGAGTCTTATAGAGCAAAAAATACGGTAGTTCCAAGCCAAGTAAAGCAGAATGCTTTACCATTAGAATGGTAGTATTTTACAGTACAATCCTACATGCAACTGCTCAGAAGCCGCACTAAGTTCAGTCTTGCTCCTATTTTCCACAGGACACGATTTAACAGCAGCAGTAAATCAGCTCTTCATTAATAGAGCCAGGAATTCAAACGCTCTGTGCCAGTCTCTGTATAAGAAAATACCTGGTAAGCAACAGTGTTGCTCCATAGCATATCTAGGGGATGAGCCTGCCTAAATCACACCTTTAAGATCCACCTCCCCCCCCCCCCGAAAGGAAATTTGGTGACTTTTTAGCCACCCCTGATTTAGCAGCTCTGCTTTTTGGTGATGCAGCTGCATCTTCCTGTATTCTATCTGTAGTTTTCTGCACACATTTCAAAATTCTGGTTTTAACCCATAAAGCCCCTGAAATAATTGAAACAATCTCCTATTCCCATCTGACCCTGAGCCCCTCTCCTCTTTATCATCTGTGCACTGGTTTAAAGGATCTTATACTGAACCTTGGTGGTAGTAAAAACCCCAGTCGTTTGTAATTTAATTCAGGATAAAGTAAAGAACCTGTGCATGGCTGAAAATGGATGGGTGGTGGGACAATTTTGCACAAGGTGGGTTCAGCTAGGGTGAGGTGTTTGCTGACAGTTGAGCTAAGAGGGCAGAAACCTTGATCAATCAGAATTATGTCCTCTTCTTTTTCTCCTAACTCCAGTGAAGACTGATGTTTCTTATTCTGATACGCTCCATAAAAAGAAGGCCACTTTTCATATTTTTCTACAATTTTTCCCCACCAGTTTTGTGTGTGTGGCAGCAACCATTTCCCCATCTGCAATGCCTGGAATAATGTTTGGTCTGGGGCATTATGGAGGATGCAAAATGGTGGGGAGGCTGGTGCTGCTTCTTGAGCGGCAGCAACAAAACGAAACTTGGGAAGGGGGACTTGTTGTGCCATGGGCCATTGTCACAGCAAATGGTAAGCCTGAGGAACTGTTGGAGATCCCCGCCCCCCTACAAAAAATTGTGAGATGGTTTCACTCCAGTTTCTCTGTCCACAAAGTAGAGAATTCTCATTGTCATTTGTGCACAGCTCTCGTTATTTGGAAGAAGTTTATAAAAGTTTATAAAACTGAGAATTTTGGTGGCATGGTAAGCTTCCTCTCCTCCTGCTCCCCGTTCTACATCTAGTACAACACATATTGGACGTGAAATCAAGTAAATTATTACAAATCATAGTAAGATAAAAAGGTAAAGGTAAAGGTACCCCTGCCCGTACGGGCCAGTCTTGACAGACTCTGGGGTTGTGCGCCCATCTCACTTAAGAGGCCAGGGGCCAGCGCTGTCCGGAGACACTTCCGGGTCACGTGGCCAGCGTGACATCGCTGCTCTGGCGAGCCAGAGCCGCACACGGAAACGCCGTTTACCTTCCCGCTGGTAAGCGGTCCCTATTTATCTACTTGCACCCGGAGGTGCTTTCGAACTGCTAGGTTGGCAGGCGCTGGGACCGAGCAGCGGGAGCGCACCCCGCCGCAGGGATTCGAACCGCCGACCTTTCGATCGGCAAGTCCTAGGCGCTGAGGCTTTAACCCACAGCGCCACCTGCGTCCCCTCATAGTAAGATAAAATGTGCTAAATGTGTCATCTTTTGAAACCAAAACATCACAAATGATATCAAATTTGCAGATATTAATGGACTACATCAGACCTCACATGAGAAATGAAAGTAAAAAGCCAATTTAATCACAATGTATAAAAGTACATAAAATAGCCATGAAATTTATTTCATTCACAAGCACTGCAACTTTTTAACAGTTCATTAATAATGATAATAAATGTTTCTCCTAGGGAAACATATACATCTTGCTGAATGCCCATCTTACTAATTTTTGTGTGTGGTGTTTTATGAAAAGCCATTCATTTTTAATGCTAAGTATACTTTTCTTTATACAAAAACCATAATGTCTTAGACAGAAGGATCTATTGATAATACTGGGCCATTACATATGGAAAACTGAAAAGGAAGCAACCTTATTTGCATGATGTATTTTTCAAAAAAGGCAGTGAGAATAATTGATACCTCAAATTTTCCTGCTGCTTTTCTAAGGCTCTACGAAAGATTCCATATTACAGAACAGCCCTATATATGCACACTCAGAAGTAAGATCCACTGCATTCAGTGGGGCTTGCTCCCAGGTAAGTGGGTGTAGGATTGCAGCCTTCCAGAGTGAAAACACCAAGATTGTCCCAACACTACCCACTGCAGTTAGTACCTACCTACCTACCCTTCTATCTATTTCCAGTTTTTCTGTACAAATCATATACGTTTGTAGGATTAAAAAAAATCCACATGGTTTGAAAACTGACAGTTCCTGGTTGTTTCATAATGGTAAAGTTACTAAAGCTAAAAACATTCAAAAGTATGGAACTGAAACAAAACCTTGCACCTGGATTAAATACATATTAGAATAATAAGAAGAAATTTGAGATCTTACCTAAAAGCAGAACACAGATTTTGCATTGCAAGTCACAAAATGTGGTGCTAAAAGGCTCCATGAAAGCATCCTGTCTCATGCAAGCAGCCCTTTCTTTCTGGTGTGCATGTGAAGCCAGAGTTTGGTCCAGCAGCCGTGGGCCTTATTTGCTAGGGAAATCAGCAGCGAGTTTATCAACCCCTACCCTGGCTTGCCTTAGGTGATTTGAATATGTGTATACAAAAGGCAGAGGGAGTGGGAACACCTGTTGGATTAGTGTTCGACATCTTCATTGCCTGTGACCCTAAGTTCCCCGCTCCGTTTATATTCACAGCAAACACAGAGCATGATAAATGGGGCATACAGAATGAATCACTCAACACTGATAAAAAATAAATGAGCCCAGAGCGGCACGCAGGTTACATTCACCTTCCTACAGCTGACAGCTAAACAGCTACCCGGAGGAATAACGTTTTGACTTGTGCATGCTCCTAAGTCTTAGAAATGGAAGTGTTTTGCCAGTTAGCTAGCTTATTCTGTTCAGAAATGTTCAGAAATGGTCAGAAATGGTCAGACATAATTGTTCCCCACGATATTATATAATAA
This sequence comes from Podarcis cretensis, assembly GCF_951804945.1. Lineage (NCBI taxonomy): Eukaryota > Metazoa > Chordata > Lepidosauria > Squamata > Lacertidae > Podarcis > Podarcis cretensis. Next base: position 28,071,993 of record NC_137181.1, read on the forward strand.
ACCTGCATGAAATCAGTTCTTAGCCCCAAAGGGGCTGTGTGTGTGCGTGTGCAAAAAGTATTCCTTTTAAACACATACTATGGTTCATCTCTGTGCCAGCTCTGGGACATTATTCGCTATAATATTAGATAATAAATGTTTTAGATTGGTTGTTAGCCCAAAGAGGGACATGGAAGATTAATGTTAAAATATATGTGCCTCTTTCTATATTCTTATAGTTATCCTTGCACAAAGGATTCTTGCCAGGCCCTACAACTTCTACCCGGACAGTCTACTCAACATGCAAGATCTCCTTTGGGACCGTCAAGCCTAAAGTCAAGGGATATCTGCTCTGAACAAAGTACTATAGCAGGAATAAAAGAAGAAATGTCCTTTTGGCCGGCGGGAGGCGCCGTTGCTTTGCACGGCAAGCCCAGCACCTTTGCGCTTCGCTGTGCCCGTCTCCCTCGCCCTCCGCCGCAACCTCAGAATTACAAGTTTGCGTGTTTGCTTTGGTTTCTCACGAGGTGGAAGTGACAGCTGTCAACCCACCAAAAATGGAGTGATTTGGAATTTAACGGTAGCTGTGATTGAGTCAGCTATCCCCCACCAAAGCGCAGCAGCAGCAAAGGAGTTCACCATTTTTCTAACGCAATTTTATGCGATTTTATCTAAGAAAAGCAAGACTTTGACGTGAAACTGCATTCTGGATTAGGGTTGGGAGGAATCAGAGTGAGTAATTTAAACAGATTTGCTGCAGTCTGAAGTTTGGGTTTTATGTACAGGGAATTTGTTACTCCAAGGCAACCCAAGCTCAGCTCCATCTCTGAAATATTAAACATGATAAATATTAAACATTTCAGGGCCCCCATCCAAATGGGAGGATAGTGGAGTGTGTTGCCAGAAGCAAGGCATTTTAATACGTTTAAACGAGAAAACAAACAAGCCCTGCTGACCAGCTGCATCTACTAAAATCCCGATTGTTTTCTAGGGTCACCATTCATTTAACGTCGGGGGACGGAGACAGCCAGGAAGAAACCAGGAAGTTCCGTCTCCATGTATCAGATTGCCCCTTTAAAAGTTTCTATCTCTATGCAGCTTCCTCCCTCCTGGAACGTCTACTCTTCGAGGTGAGCGGAGAGACGTCCCGCTGAGCGTGATGGGAGTTGTAGTGTATCTTACGTTTTCAGGTCCAGAGTGTGGTAAGGAGCGTGTCCTTCCTGAACTACCGATCCCACAATGCAACAGGAAAGCGAAAGAGCGTATCACGTGACGTACAAAATGGCTTTCCTGTGTCGGAGGGAGCGGAGCGCGATGGGTGACAGAAGCTTGTGAAGCGGCCGGCGCTGCGTTGCCATGCAGAAGATCAAGTCTCTGATGACCCGACAGGTACCGCCGGGAGGGCAAGCGGGTCGGGGAGCGGAGGTTTTGCACGGGCGGCGAGGAAGGTGCGGCAAAGAGCGGAGCCGGCGGTGCCAAGGGCGGGTGGTGGGAGGGTCCCCGCGTCGTGGGAGAGTGGTCTTTGCGGTTGTAGGACAAGGCCAGAATCTCCGCAACTGAAAGGAAGGCTTTGGACGCAGGCGGCATTCGGGTGATAGGAATAAGCGGCAGGGTGGCCATGTGAATGTGTCGCATAAAGAAAGACACGGGAAACCTTTAAAATACACGCGCCACAATTTCTGTGCGTGTTTTCTCCTCTGCAGGGAATCCTGTTGTCTTTTTAATTGGACTTGCCCATAAGGTGATAGCCTCATTGGATTGTTGTGATGAATTTTCCTAGGGAAATTTCAGTGTGGGGGAGGGCAGGAATTCACAAGCATACAAGTGTCGAGTTTTCTTAGGGCTTCCAAGAGGGCAGGGGATCTTTTCCAGTAAGGATGAACAGGGATGGGAACTTGCCATGCATTGGCGTTGTATCCATTGCTAGTCACATCCAGAGTAGATTGAAGAGCATGATGACTAAGGCCCTTCAGTTTCAAGTGGGTCTATGTCTGTTTTGAGTAAAAAATAGCTAGGTACTCTCCATTGTTTTCTTTTTCGCGAGAAGGATTTCTGAATGAATGGGACACATTGTGGGAAGGAGTTGGTGAATGAAGGAGATAGGCATGGGCTTTCCTGAAAGAAAGGGGGAACTACCGCCTTCTGGGCTGTCCACATTTTTTCCTTAATGCATGCTTCCCAAATCCTTAGGCTTAGGGACTGACCTGGTCTTCAGATACATTTTCTGTTATCCATGTGGACCGTGGGTTGGTCAGTTTGAGGTTTTCTCCCATCCATTGAATTCTATGGGTGATGTAATGGTATTGGTGTTTGGGAGCCATATGTACTTGTTAATTTCTTTTTCTGTGCTTGATGACAGAAGGAGCCATATGTTATCTGTGCAAGTAAAGCTGCCTTTAGGACCTACCAAGCTGGTGAACTCATACAATGAGGTTGTAGGTTTTCTGGGGAAGTGTAGCACAGAATGGGGAAACAGAGATGACAGTAATCTTTGTAAAACAGATGCTATTGTTTTTATGGTAATTTGTTTCATATGAGGTAGGTATAAAGGCACAATAAACATCAGAGGAAATCTCTTCTCTGGAGTGTGTGTGGACTGGGCTACATTGATCAACTTGCAAAATGTAATGCTCTGATGGGATTGCAACTGCCCAATGATTTGTTCCCGGAAAGATCCCAGTTGAAAAAGAATAGAGCTATGCTCGCTTGGAGAAGCATGAGAGAAACATGTGGAATATCTCTGTGTCCACTCCTGATTTTGCTATTAAAGGGATGACATAGTATGTCCTCAGTACTTCAGTGGATTAGGCTGCTCTTATTTTGCTTCTCAAAGTATATTGTTTTTCATATATACCGTATTTTTTGCTCTATAAGATGCTCCAGACCACAGTACGCACCTAGTTTTTGGAAGAGGAAAACAAGAAAAAAAAAATCTGAATCTCAGAAGCCAGAACAGCAAGAGGGATCACTGCGCAGTGAAAGCAGCAATCCCTCTTGCTGTCCTGGCTTCTGGGATAGCTGTGCAGCCTGCATTCGCTCCATAAGACGCACACACATTTCCCCTTACTTTTTAGGAGGGAAAAAGTGAGTCTTATAGAGCAAAAAATACGGTATTTTAAATATATATATATTAAATTTAAAAACTATGGAGTTAGACAATAGAATTTATTTCAGTAAATGTTGTTTCTTTGTTCCTTGGGATCGGCCATTACTATATCTATTTTGTTAATGATTTGCTTTACACAGGCATCCTAAAACAATTTGCAATATATTAAAAACATATATAAAACAGTTAAACCATGGAATATATAAAACAATTAAATTTACAGTTTAAAGCAATTATAGCACATAAGATCTTTTCAGATTCAATACAGATACCAGCTGGCATCAAGAAGGTTCCATGATTTGGAAGGTTTGTTGAAAAAGGAGCATATTTAGCAGGTACTCAGTATGAGAATATAGATAATATAATGTATATAGAGAATATAATATTGAGAATAGGCAATAGAGAATATAATGGGATTTACAAAGGGTAGGTGTTGCCACACTAAAGGACATAGTGCAGAATGGACCCCCTAACAGAATGGTATCTGCAGAACACAGTGATTGGTATGTAGTGGGTGGGACAATTTTTTAGGTATTCAGGACTTAAACTGTATAGGGCCTTGTGCACCAGTACCATCACTTTGAATCTCGTCCAGTAACTTATTGGCAGCCAGTGCCATGTAGAAAGCATTTTGTCTTTTTTACACTTGTTATACCATTAGCTGCCTGATTAGGACAACAGAGCCCACTGTGTTTTCAAATAACTTTCAGGTTCAATATTGTTAAAGCTATGACCTGGTACCATACATAGTCACTCTTTTCAGGAAATTGCAGAATCATGGAATTGTACAGTTAGAAGGGACTCCAAGAGCCCTTTAGTCCGACAACTGCAATGCAGGGCAGGAATCACAAATTGCAGTGGTTGAGGTACAACTGTTCACAACTGGGATCTGAAGCTGGGGATGGGTGGTAAGGTGGCTTTCAGCCGCAGGGGAGGAGCAATACGGATGGGTTGTGGCAACCTTCTTCTGTCCTGAAAATGGACTAGTGGGACTGATAGAATGAAAATGGGGAGCTCCAGATTGGAAGCAGAGGGGAAAACAAATCAGACGCTCGTTTGATCCAGAGCTGCTGGAAGCAGGGAATGCCGCAGCTCTGAACTCAGGTGAATCATAGAACTGTAGATGAGAAAGGGACCTCAAGGGTCATCAAGCCCAACCCCCGTAGTGCAGGAATCAAGTTATTTTCCTGCACAGTGCCAGAAAATCAACCTTCACAAGCCTAGTGCCCACTGGTTGTTTGACCACCAGTCCCAGCTAGAACGGCTGTGCTGGCAGGGGCTGATGTGAGTTGTAGTCCAAAATGTTCAGAGGGCATCAGGTTGGCAATGGCTGCAATAAATTGCTGACACACACTTTCTCCTGCAAACTTATTTGTGGGTAATAATAATAATAATAATAATAATAATAATATATTTTTATTTATACCCGCCCTCCCTGGCCAGAGCCGGGCTCAGGGTGGCTAACACCAGTAAAATTACAGTAAAAACCTAATAGGGGAAAAAACCAATTTAAAATACAGATTAAAATGCAATTTAAAATGCAGCCTCATTTTAAAAGTAGCCCATGAATCAAAACCATAAGGGGATGGAAACATAAGGGTCAGACTGAGTCCAAACCAAAACATTTCTGAAGTATTTCTGTGGAGGTTGCGGACTGTATTACATAAGCTGTCTTTTCCTCCCTTAAGGGTCTGAAAAGTCCTCAGGAGAGTATTCATGATCTGAGCCCCCTGGAGAATTTCAGAATTCCAAGCAAGGTATGGTATATATATAGTAGGTACTGTGAGCTATCATAGTTTCTGTCATTTTTTGTGCTCTTGTACTTGTGAATCGCTCCTTATTCAAACTGCAAAGTTAACTTATCACATTAATTGTTTGCAGTGGTGACCTGTGGGCAGAATCTAGCCTGTGGAAGGCTGCTAGCAGGCCCTGGTGTGCTTTGTGAGTCTTGGTTGTGTTTCCCACCATTTTGAAGTAAGGCCCTGCTATTGCCTGTTGCATTCTTTCTGATAGGTTTCATGCCAACTGAGCTCAGCAAGAGCTAAACTGGGGTGGAAAAGAGGAAACAAACAGGGGGAATCGTGTGGTTTCTGGGCAACCATTCAAAGTCTCTCTTCTCGCTTCTGGGCTAGCAGGAAGTATTAGAAGATGTTTGGGTAGTTGCCCCTTATCCCTTCTGCCCCCTTGCCTATTTTCCATTGTCTACACTATGATGTATATCTCTGGTGGGTTGTGTAAGCCAGAGAAAAAAGTTTCTGTGATGGGATGATGAGCTGCTTGTGCGTAAAAGCTTAGTCCCTCAGAGTTTGCTCAACTTAGCAAAGCTCTGTTTTTAGCGGAGCCCTTAAGCATGGCTCCCTCAGTCGCTGGCAGAATCCGACAGTGGGCGTTTACGGAATCTACTCCAGCATAAAAGCTCCTTGACGGAAACGCGTCGTCTAGATTCTCGGCGCGACAGTTTCCGGCGAGGAGTGGGTGTACCTATGGGAGGACCTGAGACTTCTCCGCTGTTATCGCTGGAAGACTCCCTGAGCCATTCCTTCGTCTCTCTCTCTCTCCCTGATCTCCCACTCTCCCCCTGCTGCTGCCTTCCGCCGCTGCTGAGTCTCTCCTGACTTCTGAGAGCCCCTCCACCTCCTGTCTTTCCGATGGCAGTTCCCTGACAGTTTCCCTATTAACTTAAAGGATGCATTTTTTAGTCACTGGTAGCCTCTTTGAACTGTACGTGCTTTATTTCTTATAATATTTCAGCAAAAGACACTTCTTTCAATTTAAGAGATGGGGTTTTGCTGTTGTCATTGTTTTGTGGTTCTCTTGGGCTTTGTTTGTGTCATTGTGTTGATGAGCAGTGAGCTTTCTTTAAAAAAAGATGTGCTTTAAACCGAGGACAGCGTATTCTCATTTTTTTTGTGTGTGTGCTCTGCTCTGCCTCAGAGCTTGCAACAAACCACACCATACACTTGATGAATGAATAAACCTTCTGTGGCTGTTCATTCAAAGGAGGAAGCTAGATTGGGCAGGAATAGGACAGGAGGGGATGTTTCTTTTCAAATGTATCTCTCCCTGCCTCACAATACTGAGATCATTAGTGTATAGTCTTCTTCCATCCCCCACATTGAGAGATTGTGGGATGGATAGGATTTTCTTTGTTTTGGCATCCAGTTGGGTGACACTCTGTCTTTTAAGCATCAGGGGAAGATTGCTTTATTTGCTCAGACCTTTTGGAGCTCCAGTTTTTAGATCTTGATCTTTTGATTCTGTATTATGCAGAGGCTGCTTAGTGCTCCTAGTTTCTGAATCTTTGATATTTATTTTTACTCTTATGTGAGTTGCTTAGAAGGTCCATGGATTATTGTGTGCAATACAAGTCTGTGCAGTCAATACAAATAGATCCCAGATTCTATTTTTGATTTTTTTTGTGGGAGGGACAGAGGTTTCTCCTTTGCTTTATTCAATTGCTGTTTATTCAAGGGTGTGTGTGTGTGTGTGCAGTTTTACTTCTCAAATACAGTATTTTTTGCTCTATAAGACTCACTTTTTCCTTCCTAAAAAGTAAGGGGAAATGTGTGTGCGTCTTATGGAGCGAATGCATGCTGTGCAGCTATCCCAGAAGCCAGAACAGCAAGAGGGATTGCTGCTTTCACTGCGCAGCGATCCCTCTTGCTGTTCTGGCTTTTGAGATTCAGAATATTTTTTTTCTTGTTTTCCTCCTCCAAAAACTAGGTACGTCTTATGGTCTGGTACGTCTTATAGAGCGAAAAATACGGTAATTTTTTATTTGGTTTTACAAAATTAAAGTTATAATAATACCACAACACATCCACAATTAAAAGATTCCTCTGAATCTTTGGACTTCCCACCTTCCCCTGCATGGTTTCTGTTGTTAAACGTTTTCTACTGCATCTTTTTTTCAATAATCCCCATTTTTTTAATGACTCCTTTATGACCCTATCTCTTGTTACATGACAAGTGTTATTGGAATCCTGCTAGTGTTTTCAACTGCTTACAGTGGTCTCCAAGATAAATGATAACATTTTCCCATTCTTTATTAAAGTTTTGATCTTCCTGGTTCCTGAGCTTTCCGGTCAGTTTTGCCATTTTATCATAGTCCAACAATTTAATTTCATCATAGTCCAACAATTTAATTTGCCATTCTTCTCTGGGACTTTATCTTCTTTCCATTTTTGGGCTGTGTGTGCAGTTTTCTAGCCAGTCATACCCCCTTCCAGAATACTCCACTGTTTTTCCATCTCCCAACAGGCACTCTGCATTCTGTGGTCATTTAGCACGATCAGTTCCCCTCCGCCTTCAACGTTTTTGTTTGTTTGTTTCTGTTTCTGTGAAAAGGATTCTTCCAAGCATGTTGATACGTCCTTTTTGATTCTCAGTGGGTCTGTTTTGGCTACAGCCCTGTTGGCACTCACCACCCATGTTGGCACTTAGAAGAATATGCAGTTTCTTCTGCTGTACCGTTGTGTGAGAGAATCTTCATGCCTGCCTGTGCAGAAATGAATACCTGAGTGAGCAAAGAGGGACACAGTTCAGTGGAAGGGTACATGGTATGCCATACATATTCAAGGTCTCATGTTCACTCTCCAGCAAAAGGTAGCTCTGTCTGAAATCTTGGGAAGCTGCTGTGAATTTTAATGAGCAGTAATGCGGTAGATGAACTGGGTATAATTTCTAAGTAGTCTGCGACTCCTTTAAAAAGGACATTCTGATACGCATTCCACTCTTTCCTGAAACCAACAAACATTTACCAGATTATGCAGAATTTTGCTGGATCGCAACAACTTGGCTTTTGCTGTCACCAGTTTTGATCTAGTATAAGTCTCATATGTAGACTGTACATTTGTTTCAGATATTTTTACCTGCTTCTAATTTTTTTTTTTTTTAAAAAAAGGCTCCCAAAGCATTGTCCAACAATCGGGAATAAGAAAAGGCCTTGCCCTCAGGTTTAGTAGCTAAAATACATGATGTGAAAGGCAAAAGGATTGGGAGGGAGGAGGAAAAAACTAAACTCAGCCACTGCTTCTAATTACAGTGTTCTTATTAGTGTTCTTTCCTGCAGGGAGGGCCAAAGCATATTCCCTGCAGCTCGTCCTTCTCTTGCTGAGGATGGAGCTAGGTTGGTCTCCCCATTTTTCACATTGTTTTCCTGTTTTTTTTCTTTATGTCTTTTGGCGTACAGATGCTATAGAGCCTGAGATGACCACACATTAAAATGTCATCATGATATCATGATCAAAAATGAGCTAAATCCTCTTTGGACTGTAGTAATTTGGGGCAGTGTATAAAGACCACAATTGTATTAATGGCTTCAGCCAGAATAGAGAGAACCTTAACAGAAAATAAGAGGACTTTCCAAGAAAGCTTGAGCAAGAGTTTTTACTGTCTTTAATCTTCAAGGAATGGGAAGGACCTCCAGATGCTGCTAAAACTACAACTCCCATCATGTCTGATGTTTTTGAAAAGAAAGGCCATAGCATAGTAATAGAGTACCTGCTTTGTAGATTCAATCTCCAGCATCTTCGGGTAGAACTGGGAGAGATATCTCTGCCTGAAATCCCGGAGAGCTTCTGCCAGTCAGTGTAGACAGTACTGAGCCAGATGGCCCAACGGTTTGACTCCTAGGTTCTGTGCCCCATTGGCCAGAGTCCACCAGCAGAAGGCAACTCCTCTCCAGCTCCTTGAATGTACACACAAATATGTTCCCCCTGCATTGCTGGGCCACTGTGTCCTTAACTTGTGATGGTGATGGTGGCTGATTAGAATAGGGAGCATAATGTTTGTTACCATCCATTTGCACAAGAATGCTGCTTAGGCTTTACCACACATTTGTTGTAGCAACTCATTAATGTTCAAAGGACAGCTGGAGGCAGGTTGAGGAAGTAGCCTGGCGAAGACACCTGAACCCTTTGTTTTGTTGTTCCCTCATGCTAGTTAGGAATGTGGTTTGGGTAGTTGGGCTATGTTTGTTATGTGGCCTTTAGTTAAAGAGGATGAGGCATGCTGAATTAAAAAAGAAACTCTAGAGGCTGTCCAGATTTAAAATCAACTTCCTTCCTTCCTTCCTTCCTTCCTTCCTTCCTTCCTTCCTTCCTTCCTTCCTCAGTGTTTCTTACCTTTAATTTCAAAATTCTGCCTTGTTCATCATTGGGTGATCTATTTTTCCCATCTCCTTTTTGTATGTGTGGTAGTGGTTTATCTATCACTTTTTATGTTATAGGATTGGACATCCTTTGTGGGGTTGTTGTTTTTTTAAATGCACAGGACTGGATTGACAGGAAAACGTGTTAACTTAATCACCTGTTGGTTCTTGCTTTGGAGGACTTTAGTTTTTTTTAATTCAGAAAAGCACAAGTCTTCTGGCCATACCAACAATGTGCAGACATCACTAATCCACCCAGATGGTATCACCACTTCAAGCAAGTGTTCTTGTCTGTAAATCACAGTTTCCCAGCAGTTGGATTGCTAATTGTAGTTGATGGGGGGAAAGCCTCAGCTATTCTTGCTTCAGCAAACATGACACCTGTTAATTCTTTTCTTTTCATGGGTTTCAGGAGTGTTGTGGTGGTTGTTTTTGTACCAGTCAAATAGTATCCATGGCAGGTTCACCGAGTCCACACTGTCTGTTGGACAATACTGACATCTTAGGATCTGTGAAGTCCATAGGCTTTCTGTGCAGAGAAAGCTGTTTTGAAAGGAGAATTATCAGCAAGTTGCCTGCAGAGTTTTGGAATTTGATCTCATATTATCCCTGCTCCTTGAATGGGCTTAAAAGACACACCCACATTTATACTGTTGGTTTTAATTGTGCGTTTTTTGAGTACACTGGTTTTAATAGGACCATGTGATGCTGGGAATTCCTTTTCGTAGCTTGCACTGGTTTTAGTTATATTCTGCACTTGAAATTGTTATGGTATGGTGTTGTTCTTTATGGGGCTTAAAAATTGTATTGTGATGAAAAACTCCTTTGTAAAATTCATGTTTGAGTTTTAAACAAAAAATCAGTAAAAACTGCTGCCACCAGCTTCCGACATCTTTGCTTACTGCTAACTCTTTTACCAAAAACAGGTATGGGCAAACTTTTGCCCCTCCAGATGTTGCTGACCTGCAGCTTCCATCAGCTCCAGCAAGCATGGCCAATAATTAGAGATAGTGGGAATTGTAGTTCAGGAAAATCTGGAGACCTCTCTGTGTACCCAAGGAAGCTGGTGGTCAGAATCCCTGAGGATTGTTAATTAAATGCTTGCAGAGTTCGTTTAGATCAGAGGCAACCCTGTAAATCATAATGACTGTTTTGTTTACCTGCTCACCCAGGAGGGTGTTAATATGTTGAGACATGAAAAAGCTAGTAATTAACACAGCAAAAAAAGTGAGTCACTTTCATGAGCAGGCTGGGGACTGCGGAGGTAATTCAGTAGGATGGAAATCCACAGCGGTGCTTTGAGGCTGAGCAGGAACACAGCAGAAGGCATATCTGTGCCATTGTTGATGGATCAGTCTTCTAGGATAACTTCATACCTTCCTTACTGAAAGGCTTGGTTTATGCTTGGGACTGTGTAGGCTCCCCATGATTTCACCTAGCCATCTTCAGAGCAGGGATGGGGAACAGGGATGCAGAGATCTTGTGCCCAACCTGGGGCTCAAACCCACAACCCTAAGTCTCAACTCCTATAATTTATGACTCTTGGCCATGCCGACTGCGGCTGACGGGAACAGGAGAGCAACAACACCGTTCTCCCACCCCTGATGTAGAGAAAGGTCAGGTGCATCCAGCAGTGTTCACAGCAGTTTGTGCAACTATGTGCATTCTCACAATTCTGAAGTTGCACATCATTCCGCTACCCCAAGATCTCTATCGCAAAGGCAAAATGACTCTAAGGGACTTAGAAATGGAGAGGATCTCTGTTACGGTACATGTGGGTACAGAAGGGGCTTCTGAGAATGGGAGGTAGCCCTGATGGTTCTTGAAGTGACACACAATTTTGGGGTTGCCTGTCCTTGAAAATATTGGCAAGCTTCAGTAGCTTGAGGGCATAAAGTAGTCAAACAGGTTGGACCTGGAGAATTATTCTTGTGTGATCCAGGGTAGCATTTTTTAAAAATTTGTGCCTGTGTTGACTTTCTAATCCCTAGGTTTATTAGGAAGCCCACAAGAACACCACACTTATTGTTTGGGTCATAATGCTGTACCTCAGAAGGCAGATATTTTCCGCTCTCCCCAGCTCTCTCTCTTAGGAAGAAAAGCAACTTACTGCCATTGCACATGTGTTATTGTTCATGTCTCACTTTGAAGGCATTAAATATTTTTTGTTAACATGCTTTAACATGTTTATATTAAATCTTGATTTCTTTTTAAACCAAAGGGGGGAAAATACTTTTAAAACAAATAAAATCTAAATCTAATTAATAGTAAAACAACAAAATCCACTGCAAAATAAATTTCTATCCACCTCTGTCACTGGTGGATACATTTCATTAGCCATTATGCTAAATAGATATGTGTTAGATGCTGAAGAACCCCTGAGTGATACTTGGTTGATTGTTAGAAGGTGGCATTTTTTGTATCCTTTTTCCAGAATCAAGTGAATTTATTCATGGGCGCTTGTTAAATTTGGGGGCATTTGTAGGATCTGTGGTCCACGGATTTTCACTCCATCAGATTTTTGAAAAATATATTAGGAGTTGCTACTGTGGAGCTATGTAGAAGCTTCCGTTCTGCGAAGCTGAACATCACCTTTGCTTTGTGTTAAGAAACCAAAATATTAGCATTGCTTTTTGAAACTGCAATTTCATAGATCGTCCACAAGGTGGCACATTAATATAACTAATTGAGACAGCCAAAGTCTGAACCTGCACTCAGAATGTTTCAGAGAAGTATGTGTGTTTTGATTCCTGAAATTTTAGATGATGCATAAAAAGTAGATTCACATACCAGTTGGCAATTATTTGAATTTGCTCTCCTTTTTTTATGTCTGGCGATGTGTAGTTGAATCAAAAGCACTTCTAAATCTTAACTCCCCCGCAATCAAGTTAAGCCCCCATTTCTTTGCAAATTCACCACTTGAATAGTTACAGTTCATTTAATTGTCCTCCTGGGCAATTTGCTGCTCAGTGTTTTCAGGGAGGGCGGACCATCCTGCTTGGCCCCATTTTTCTATTCTCCTCTGCCCCTCCTGCTTCTTATCTTTCCCTCCTTCTGCTAAGACCAGCCTCTCAGTCTTGACTCTGGTAGGCAGCATGAGGAAAAAAAGAGGTGCCTTCATGTTTCCTGACCAAGGATCAGGGAGAGGAGAAAATGAGATGTGTCAACATCCTTCCATTCAACAAAGAACATGTCTGGTTTCCTGGGGGTTTAGAAATACAGTGGTACCTTGGTTTAAGTACTTAATTCGTTCTGGAGGTCTGTTCTTAACCTGAAACTGTTCTTAACCTGAAGCACCACTTTAGCTAATGGGGCTAATGCCATGCTGCCAGAGCACGATTTCTGTTCTCATCCTGAAGCAAAGTTCTTAACCTGAAGCACTATTTCTGGGTTAGCGGAGTCTGTAACCTGAAGCGTATGTAACCTGAGGTACCTGTAACTTCTGAGCTGTTTTGGCAGAAGGAAATTTTGAGCGTTTTCTTGTTTCTGGGGTTTAGAAATGTAGCTTCCCCTGTTTAATCCTATTGAGGTATCTCCTGCAGATAGTACCCCAAGATTCTCTATGGTATAAGAGAACATGTTGTTAGGCCGATACCGTGAACTCTGTTGTTTGTGCTAACATCAACGCACAAGGCTGCAAAACAGGCAGTTGCATCTGCAGTTGGTCTGCAGTTAAGACTTCGGTCTCAGGTGGGAAGTGAAAGGATTCAAATAGGAAAGAGAAAGAGAAATTGTATAAGTGCAGTCTCCAACAACGGGAAAGTTACATTGGCATTGGACCTTTGTGGCCCAATTTATTATGATGGATGGGTGTACAAGCACTTTCGTTTAAAAAATAGCAATGCCTTTGCACCCACTTGTTAACAGTAGGGAGAGAGATTATTTTGGGTATGGAGGTGTTTTGTTTTGCTGCTTTGGACAGAGCTGCATTTTACATACCACCTGATGCCAGTGTTCGTCTTAGTGGGAGCAGAGCACTCTGTGAGTTTGTATACAATACTGCTTTTTTCTTTTTTCCCTCCCGTTGTGAATCCCCTGCTTTACAAAATCCCCAGCTTTAAAAAAAGTAGCAGTGTGTAAACATTGTTCAAGTCCTCTTTTATTGTTCTTTTCAGCTTCTCTTTTCTGTTCAGTTAAGGATCCAATTGACTTTGTAATTTGCTCTTTATATTTTTGACTTCCTATATAGAAGCCTTGCAATACATAGAATGGTCACACCTTTCCATTTTGGTGCAAATGTTGAGGTTTTAGTGGCCCAGTTCTTGTTTAACTTCCATGTGTGATTTAGTGTGAACGCGCAAATGGGCATATTCTCAGAGAGGAGATTGTGTCTGCCTTTTTCCTATGGTTCTGCTGCCACCATGCTATTTTTTGAGGCCGTTAATAGGACAAACCTTACCTTCAGCTAAGTGAAACCATGACTTGGCTTACCTTATCATCGCAGTAGCAAGAGCAAACTCAGACACAATCTTGATGCATGCCGGGACAAAGATAAATAAATCTTAATTTCACATCTACTCTCATGGGATCTGAACTGGTGGTGACTGACCAGGAATGAGACCTTGGGGTTATAGTGGATAGCCTGATGCAGATGTTGACCCAGTGTTTAGCAGCTGCAAAAAAGGAGGCAAATTCCATGCTAGGGATCATTAGGAAAGGAATTGAAAATAAAACTGCCAATATAGTGCCATTATAGGGTGTGTCTGCATTTGGAATACTGTGTACTGGCCACCTCACTTCAAAAAGAGTATTGTGAAGTTGGGAAAAGTTCAGAATAGGGCAACCAGAATGACCAAGGAGATGGAGCCTCTCTCCCCTGTGGTTTGCTTAGTGTTACATGTGAACTGATCGTTGTGCAATTGCTGCTTTCTGTCTATTTCTTGATTGGTTTCTCTTTGGTTAAGCTGTTAATTAGTCATGCACGGTGAGCTCAAGTTGAGAAATTAATGGAATAGCTTTAGAGCAGTCAAATTAATGTTTTATGCAATCTTACTGTGATGATTAGACTAGAGAAAATCTTATTTTTTATTTCAGGAAGAGGTCTATTAAATATTCAGGTACTGTTAATTAAATCTGAGCTGTTGTAGAACTATTATTCTGTTTTCAAGTAACATGTTGGATGTGTTCTGCAGCTGTGTGAAATTGAAAAGTGACAAATTAAATATCTCTGTGTCTCGTAAAATATATTAAAACTATCCACTAGCAACTTTACTGTTGCTCGGCATAGAGGTTGCCGTACTAATGAGATATATAATTGTATGTGTAGGTGCACGGCCACATAATGATAGTGTTGGGAGCTGCCGAAATCGGCCCTCCATGTTCTGCTGGAAGATTAGCAGAATATCCCACTGTTTCATTTTGCCTTAATAGAGCAGGTTTTTTTTTTTTTTAGGGCAACAGAGAGCAGCAAATGTAGGGTCCCCCTTTCTCCCCTTTGCTATTCATCATCATCATCAAACCTTTATTGGCATGACATACACACACTCAGAATAAATAGGCCAGTGCGATCTCGTCGCCATTTCAACAGTACAGTCATTTGCCAAAGGGAAGAAGAGGCAAGCAATCTATTTTATCTCTGTGGGTCTCCAGCAAGGGCAGGATCCTGTAGCGACAAAAAAATCAAACAGAGGAACTTAGCTACTGTCTTGGTGAGCTCCTGGTCTCTCCCCTGTAATAAGAAGCGTATAACCTCTGTCCCTGGTTTCCATGTTGGAATACATAGATGGTCTAGAAATTGTTGGCGGAGATCATCATACATTTTACATTTAAGGGCCATGTGAGCTAGAGTTTCCACCAGCTGGGCATTACATGGGCAGATCCTATCTCCTTCTGCCATACCCGCAAACCTACCCCAAAGGAGGTTAGAAAGATTAGAATTGAACCTAGCCAGTGAAAAAGCCCTTCTTTTTTGTGGGTTAAACAAAAATTGTAAATAATTAAGGTTAAATTCCTGCGCCCAAGAGAGTCGAAAATAAAGAGGGGAACATGTTTTTCCCGCAGCTGAGATTAGTTCCTGGCGATCTGTGTCCCACAGCCTAGTTTTTAACATGGCCTTGGCCATTGGGAAAGCCGCAGCACCCAGAAGATCCTCTGAAAGCCCAAGTTGCCGTATCTTTGTGCAAAACAGTTGTAGCCCTGGGGAAGGGAAGGAGTCTGACAGAACTTCACTAAGTAAAGTATCTTTGTCCGCTGAAAAACAAATGTTTAGCCAGCATAAAAGAAAACTTGTCCAGGCAACTGTCTCTAGCTTATGTTGGCCTCCCTCTAAACACAGGGCTGTGTAAGGTACGCAGCGTGGGACAGCGAAAATCTTTTTTTTCCTTTGCTATTGGAAGGGGGGCAAGATTGGTTTGGACAACCTGTGGCTTAGGTGGTCGATGGTGCCACTTCAAGTTTCACTTGTTTGGTCTGGCAACCATTTAGAGAGTGTGAGAGAGACATTTGTCCCATGCCCTAGTGAAGTGGGGACACGTTGCTTCTGGGTCTGCCTCTGAGGAACCTCAACTGTCAGTGCTTGAACTTTGGAAGGCCTGAAGGGAAACCCGGTTTCCTCCAATGGCAGTGACAGATTTGCTCACAAACTAAGGAAGCTACATTTTAGGGCCTCAGATTGTGAGGCACCTCTTAATGCAGAACAGTTTAACTTTCAGGTTTTGCATAACTGGTTAAAAATGATAGAATATGCTGTGTGTGTGTGTGTGTGTGTGTGTGTATGTAACACTATGATACACGTGATACACTTTAGGGTTGTGATATGTCTTATGGTAATCTGGTCTTAACTTGCCAGTAGGTGTAGTGAAGGTTTACAAAATAACATTCTGCATTTTGAGAGAAAGGTAGTGACATCTCGCCAAGAGGAAGTGTCAAAAACTGTTTCTTTATTCAAAATATAAGAAAATACAGTTCCCATTTGCTGCATACCTAATCCTCTGTCCTAGTTTGTATTGCGAATATCCTTTGGAAGGCTAAATTGCGTTGGCGGTACATCACTGTCCAATGTATAACACTTTATTTGAACCTATTGTGTGTTTAAGGAGGAACTTAGAGAGCTCCGGGAACAACCAACTGATCCTCAGGCTCAGCAAGAATTAATTAACAGCATTGAAGAAGTCTATTTTTCCAGTGATTCCTTTGACATTGTTAAGTATGAGTTGGAGGTAAGAGAATTATTTTGATTAGAATGACAAAGATTTCTGACGTACACACACATGCTGGGCTTCATAGTACCGAATCTGCTTTTGTTTTTTGTTTTAATGTTAAAAATTAATTTATCTGTCCTTTTGTTGTTTTGGTAGAACGCCCCCAAAGCCCACTAACACCCATGGTGGTGATGCTGGGGGGGTGTTATCCCATTGCTCATTGGGCCTTTTAAATAATTCAGCAATTGTGTGATGTTTATATCAGGGGATTTAATTGGATTTTATTTATGCTTTACCTGCAGAAGCTGCCTCCTGTTCTTAGTCTTCAAGAACTGGAAGAATACAGAGACAAACTAAAGCAACAGCAAGCTGCTGTGAGTCAAAACTGCTTTCTCTCCCCTCCTCTCCAATCCCTTCAATGAGAGCCACATAAACTTCTCTCTTTTTTGTTGTTGTTAGAACTAAAAAAAATAATGCCACATATTTCGGTGCGGACCTGCAAATTTTAATTGAGGCAAGGGCCACTGTCTACCACTTTCTATCCAAGTTTAGCTGCTGTCTGGTCCTTAGCTTGTGCGCCAATCCTTGCTCTCTTTCCTCCTTCAGACACTTTTATATGTCTCTCCTTGCTTCAAGGGCAGCCTCTAGTAGCCCTGTGCGTTGGGAATTTCGTGGGGGAGAGCTATTGGTCTATATCATAGCATGGGACCGCCTTCTTCAACCTGGTGCCTTTCAGAGGTTCTTTGACTCCAACTCCCATAATTCCAGACCATTGGCCATGCTGAATGGGAGTTTGGAACTTGAAGAATATATGGTGCACACCAGGTTGAGAAACGTTGGCGTAGGCCCTGCATGCAGAAGGTTCCATAGTCAATCCCTGGCATACCCAGTTGAAAGAGACCTCAGATAACTGTAGCCTGTGGTATAAGGACTAGTGATCTTGCTTGGTATAAGACAGCTTTGTGTGTTTTTATCTTGAAGCAAAATCTAAAGTTCAGGGTGGGAGAAGGCAGACTCTGAATGTGTTGCACTTTGTTTCTATGGGGTTGGATCCAGACTTCTCAACGGTAGTGGTCCACATATGGGACATTCCTGTTGGAGAAATGGTGGCAGGGTAATGTGACTTTTGCTGATTTCCCATCCCACTTCCCATGCCCCCTAAACATCTGCTCTGGAAAGACGGGGGTCCCTTCATCTGGCACGTGGGGGCAACAGGGGAAAGGAGGAATCAGGCATTTGCCTCCACACTGCCTTTCCTCCATTGCGAACCTCCTTCCACAAAGGGCAGCAATCCTATCGTTCACAGAAGGGCAATCTCTGGATCCAGCTTCTGGTGTAGTATGAACAATTTCTTTTCACATGGTTCCTTAACTGGTCGGGGTGGGGAACCTTTTGGATGTTGCTGAACTACACATCCCATCAGCCCCAGCAAGCATGACCAATGGTGTGGGATGATGAGGTTTGTAGTTCATCAACATCTGGAGGGCCAGTCCGAACTAGCCAGTTCGGATTAGCTAGTTATTCTGCATGTCTTACAGGTTTGGGCTTGGCTTGCTTGGGTGGACTAGTTTTATGTTATTTAAGGCATCCATTGAATTGTGCAAGCATTGGGGGGGGCACACGCACACACATACACAGACACACACGGGGGGAGAGAGATTCCAGTTCTCTTGAGGCTTCACATTATAATCTGGATGGTATGGGCAAAATTGCAGATGTTAATGCTTTTTAAGGCAAAGAACCCAGTGTTGTGACTTGTGTGTCTCTTCTAGTACCACATATGATGGCTTAACTACGCTTATTTTGTTCCTTGCTGGCTGAGTACCAGGTGCACTCGCATTGCATTTACTGGAACTCAGAAGTAGTGGAAAGAGGAAAAAAGCATACAGCGCATTAAAAGAAAAGTAATGAATTAACATTGGTACACAAATAGTCATTGCTGCATTCCGTAAATTGCTTTTAGGATGGCATCTCTGCCACAAATGTGGATTTATTTAAATCTCTTTTATAGATGAATCATATATGATTATGTATTAATGACAAGGTAAAATGACTATATTAAGCTTCATTGTTGGATGTCTCTCAATTTTTATTCAAGAGTATCTTTCAATTTGAAATGGGGTGGGAGGTTAATTTAGATTCTGCTACTGGTTTCCAATGAGAGCCTGTAAGTTCTCATGTATTTGCTTTATATATGGCCATCATTTTTGGAGTGTTTATCATTTTTTACATGCAAATATTTTAATGTAGATATAATCTAATGCTGTGGAGGACTTACTGAAATTTTTTGAAGAGGTTCTAAGTGCTTCCTGTCAACCTGCTCTTTTAAAATAGTACCCTGCTTATATCTGCTGCTTCGTAACTTGAATGTTTTCTTTAAGGTATCTAAAAAAGTTGCAGACTTGATACTTGAAAAACAACCTTCATATGTCAAGGTAAATTAATGAAATCCACTGTGTGCTTGTTTATTATTTTTAAGTAAGAGGGGAGAGAGGAGAGTTCTGCTGCACTCAGGACCTGGCTGTGGTCTTCCTGTAGGCATACGGCTGCCACCATATGTGCCACCATATGTGAGACCAGGATGCTGCCCTGTGCTGGGCTATTAGCCTGATCCAGCAGCCCTATTTTCTTATTTTCCTGTCTCATGAACTTAATATATTATTTATAGTTTCTGAAAAAGCAAATGCTGAATTTTGTCATTTAGAGATTTCCAGTATGACCATAAAAATAAAAATGGATCCCAAACTGTGCAGTTTGAAATGTGATTTTATTTCCAAAATGACAAGTCTATAAATTGTAGAGCTTAACTCCATTGAGGTCATAATCTTTCAAAGCTTCAATGTGAGCCAAATGCTTTATGTGTGTGCAGAATTGTACTGTGAGTCATTTTGGTGCATACATGGACCTAAACCAAGGCATTATACCAATGAACAGCTCTTTACTTACTATGATGTTCAATTTTTATTTTAACTTTTTTTTTAAAAAAA
The DNA here is from genome assembly GCF_951804945.1 of Podarcis cretensis. NCBI lineage: Eukaryota > Metazoa > Chordata > Lepidosauria > Squamata > Lacertidae > Podarcis > Podarcis cretensis. The sequence goes on from NC_137181.1 coordinate 28,091,355, forward strand.
AGAATGGACTGAATGTAAATTAAGAGTACATTTTGTAAGAGGGCATCTCCTTTTAAGCCAATTGCTTTGTATCCTTGGAGAAATAAATTGCTGCTTTTTTATTTCTGCAGGAGCTTGAACGAGTTACATCCTTACAGACTAGCCTCCAATTAGCTGCTGTTATTTGCACAAATGGAAGACGGTATAGTGCACCCTTTTACTGATGCTTGTTTTGCTTTACAAAATGAAAAATGTATCATTTTAAAGTAGTTTTCTAGCTGCCTTTTCTTTTGCTGCTACTTTCCTTTAGCTATATATTTCAGGTTTAGACAAAAATAGGCAATTTAAAACTTCACCTCTTGCGAATGTCTTTATTGGCTACATTTATTAGCTACAAGCTGGTAAACATTTTTGCAGGCTAGGAACTTCTGTGTGCTTACTTACAAGGCTGACTTTAGACATTGTGCCAGATCAAAGTTAATCGTCTTTAACCCTGTTTTGGTGTGATATCTGAATCAAGAGTTTGCCTCTGTTTGGATCCACTCCAATCTGGGTTCAGACCTAGGTACTGAATGGAAAGAGCCTTTGTTACCCTGATGGATGATATACCAGAGAATTCATGGGAGGGAATGTTAGTGTTCTCCGGGACATCTCAGTAGCTTTGATACCATTGTATGCTTCTGGGGTGGGTTTAGGGGGGCACTGTTTTATAGCAACTCTTCCTTCATAAATAGTTATTCTCAAAGGACAGTGTTAGGTGACGTTTCCTCCACCTGTGGCCATTGGACTGCCTTTGGAGACTTTTTGAAAATTGTGTTTAAAGCTGGTTCAGAACATGGTTTCCATCACCCTGATGGGATGGAGACATTCAGATTCTGTAACACACTTACTGGACCAGCTGCAGGTGCCTATCAGAACCCAATTTAAGGTGCTGCTTTGGGATCAAGCTATTTTGTTGACCATTAGCACCATACTAGTTGCCTACACATTGTGATCAGAAACAGATGCTCTCCTCATATTTCCACCTCCTAGATCAGTGAGATTAGTGGCCACAAGGCAGGGGATCTTTTGTGGTAGCCCCATTGCTTCGGATCTCTCAGCCAATTGATCTGTTCTGTTTTCCCATGCTTCAAGCCTTTCAGAGGCTTCCTCAAACTCGGCCCTCCAGACGTTTTTGGCCTACAACTCCCATGATCCCTAACTAGCAGGAGCAGTGGTCAGGGATGATGGGAATTGTAGCCTCAAAACATCTGGAGGGCCGAGTTTGAGGAAGCCTGCCCTAAAGACATACCTTTTCTGAGTAGCTGATTCATTATTGAGGTTTTATGGTCTGTATTGTGATTTGCCATTGGTATGGAAAGTGTGTTAATTGGCTGGCTGAGGATTTTTATTGGGTATTCTTTGTGTGGGGAGTGATTTGATGATATGTTGCAAGCCTCCTTGGATGGGCAGTGAGTGGAAAGGTGGCCGGGAATTAGTATAAATAAAGCAATATTTTGCAGAATATTGTTTGAAGGGTGTGTGAAGAGATTCCTTTGCCTTTGGGGCAGATGTGTGCGTGCATATGTGAGTGTTTTATAATTCTTTTCTCTGCATTGTTTATTAGTACTGGTCTTTGCTTTAGAACACACACTTAGCAGAGCATTGCCCATTTTTATACACAAGGCTTATTGTGTTCCATGAGAGTTACTCTTTCATTTTGAAAAAAAATATTATTTGACTTCTGCAGACATCTGAGCACAGCAAAAGAGGGTTTTACTCAAGCCAGCTTGGGCCTCCTTGCCAATCAACGAAAACGCCAGTTGCTGATGGGGCTGCTAAAATCTCTGAGAACGATAAAAACCCTGGTATGAGCAGAGTTTCATGTTTTTAACTCTAGAAATCATTTCTCTAGTGCGCTGTGCAGTAACCTCTCCCTCCTTTTAATTTCCAGCAACAAACTGATGTCCGCTTAAGTGAAATGTTGGAGGTAAGAATATAACTGGACTATAATTTAATTGTAATTAAAAGGAACATCTTTTTGTTCACATGCATTCTAACTGTATTAGGGGCTGCCATCTTGGCACATCTGTGGGTTATAACTCCCTTTGAAGAGCGAGGCCAGGCCTTGGCTGCTCTTGTATGCTCCTGTGTTGCATCGGCTGTGTTAATTGTAACACCTACTTTTAAGAAGAACCAATCACAGATTAGCCTTACGTGGGAAAGAGGTGAAATTGTTACTATTTTATAAATGTTCAGCAGCCTCCCAGGATGTGGACTTACCCTCCTGTGTCTGAAGGCCAGTAGTTTGTTTGTGCTTCGGTAATCAACACGGGTGGCGCTGTGGTTTAACCCACAGAGCCTAGGACTTGCTGATCAGAAGGTCGACGATTTGAATCCCTGCGACGGGGTGAGCTCCCGTTCCTTGGTCCCTGCTCCTGCCAACCTAGCAGTTCGAAAGCATGTCAAAGTGCAAGTAGATAAATAGGTACCGCTCCGGCGGGAAGGTAAACGGCGTTTCCGTGCACTGCTCTGGTTCGCCAGAAGCAGCTTAGTCCTGCTGGCCACATGACCCGGAAGCTGTACGCCGGCTCCCTCGGCCAATAAAGCAAGACGAGTGCTGCAACCCCAGTCGGTCACGACTGGACCTGATGGTCCCCTGACCTTTACTTTTAATCACCCACAGCAAGCCATAGAATTGTAGAGTTGGAAGAGACCCTGAGGGTAATCTAGTCCAGCTCCCTGCAGTTCAGGGACCTTTTTGCCCAACATGGGGCTCGAACCCATGACCTTCGAGATTAAGAGCCTCATGCTCTACCAACTGAGCTATACTGTTGGGTTGCAAAGAGTGGAAACATCAAGCACAGCTGTCTTGAGCAGATCAGAAAGCCTTATTTCAGGAAATGCAGTGCTCACAGGCTTTTTTCTTTAATAAACTTAGTGTCAGTGTTGTTGAGTTCTTATTCTACGTCTTATTTCCCACAGGAGGAGGATTACCCTGGGGCTATCCAGCTCTGCCTGGAATGCCAGAAAGCAGCTAGCACTTTCAAACACTACAGTTGCATCAGGTAACGCAACCGGCATCTTCCAGAGCTGATTTTTGTCCTTCAGGCACGCAGGGACAATGAAGGAGCGTGCGATTCTTTAGGGAACGGCTCGCAAATTATACTTTACTGGGCCCCAACACTGGAGATTAATTTTCCATCTTGAAAAAACAAGTTTTGGTGTGTGTATGTGGTGTTTGTTTCTAAAAGGCCTGTAAAGTGCAATTAACTTTCTGTATAATTTCCTGACTTGCTGCACATAGCGGCTGCTCATAATGAAAGCGCCACATGGCTGAACGGTTTTGCAAGGTAGCACTTTCTTTTTAACGTGAACTGATTGCCACTGAAGGCTAAAAAGTGGTGCTGTATAGTGTGTTCATTTTGGTATCTGTGTACAGCTGCAATCCCAAACACATATAATCTGGATGCAGTTGGATTTGCATCTGAAGCTGCATACACACCGTAAATTTAAAACACATTTAAAGCAATGGATTCAGTTCAGGATCCAGATTTAGTACTGATCGTGTGTGTGTGTGTGTGCACGCATATGCGTGTACCACCCCTAGAATCTAACAAATTACACTATCTCTTTCCAAATCTTAGTACTTTTTGGTTTCTAAGAATCCCCGGGCTTTCCAGTAGAAAGTTGCTGATCTGTTGGCTGTGCATATGGCCACCTCTTAATCTATCATAATTAAATTTTGCATGATGATTCCTAAGATCAAGGAGCAGGGAAGTGCTGGGAGGTGGCAGTGCTTAGAAGTGCTGTTTCCCAGCTTCCTAGGTGTTCTGATTGCTTGTGCTGGATAGAATGTTTTTGGAGCCACCACAAAATGTTAGGGCTCAGCGTTGGTATGAGAGAGCGGCAAACGTTCATCCAAGTGGCAAGAGGTGGGCATAGTCTGGGCAACAATTGTGCAGGTGTGCCAAATGCTTCTTGCATATTTACAAATAAGAATTCTTAGCCAATTGCCTTGGCACACCATTAATCTTTTGTACCTCTGTGTACATGTGTCTATGTATTTAACAATGGGCTAGACTCTTGTAATTGAAATAAATGCACAGCAGCCTTATTAATCTTGCAGGCATTCAAATGCGTAAAACTATACATCATTGATGGGTTTGCTAGTGGCATTTGTATATTGATGCTGCTTAATTATTGAACAGGTGTTCTGTTTCATTGCATTGTACTTCAGGTTAGCGGGCAAAATGAAAAATATTGGCAGAGTCAAAAGTACAAGTCAGTCCACTGAGAAAAGCCCCAGTTTAGCTAATTAAGTGGAGAAGAGAGGCCAGAATCCTGCCCCTTCCAGTTGCTTGTCTGGCCCAACTGCCAGTCAGGCTGTAGGACTCCTTTTGCAGCGTCTGGTCACTGATGGAAAGGGGGAACGAGGCCCTTAAGCTCTGGCCTTCTCTCATCCATCTATATTTTATATTTCTTTCTTATGGAGCAATCTAAACTTCTCCCTCCCAGTCTACTGGGGCTTTACAGATCTACAGCACTTCCACACAGGTGGGGTGAAGGAAGCAGATCACAGTGCTGTGATCAGGCCTGAATTGGGCTTGATGCCATCACAGAATCCAATGAATCTTGGGCCACCTCAGTCCCACCCCATGAAAGCCCTGTTTGGGAGATTTCTCCTGGAAGAGTATCACGTTGACAGCACTTTCGGCCATCCATTAGACAGGAGAAGGGGGCGCTCCCTGCTGGCAGAGTGACGCTGCTGCTACTTTGCAGGTAGTAGCAGATGGATGCCTCTGCCCGGCCCAATCCTGCTCTGCCGGCCGCATTTTTCAATAGGTTTTCTATTGCAAAAATGAGAAAAGCAGAATATAAGAATAAATAAAAAAATGAAATCAGTTGAGTTAAACAATATTATTATAAATATGTTGTCTTGGACATGTCTCTCGAAGTGTATTGTAATTTATTTATTTTTCAAGTAAATTCTGAAATCAGATATATCCATAATTGGAGTTTCTTTAATATTCTTGATTGTACTTTTTGCTGCTTTTTCCGTGCTGGCATGATATTGCTCCCTTTTGTTTCATGCCAGATTAAGGCAGGCAAGGATACAAACAGGGCCCTCTTAACATGCCTTAATTAATTGGCTGAATAAAATGAATGCCACGAATTAACGTGTTGGCACAGCTAATTGCGTCTTTGAAAGATCAAATTGTTATGCCCAGGGATTGCTATATTTCATTTTGTCGCGCGTTATGGATTTGAGCTGTGCGCCATGGAATACTGTCAATTTGCTCTTGATATGAACAAAGCGAATTTAAGGTATATCACTCCCCTTCGCTATAATACACAATGCACCAAAGAAACAAATTGTCTGGAAAATAATCAGCTCTAGATGGAAGGAATTATTCTCACAGGATCTATATGTGAAAAGCCTGGTGTGGAAAAGAGTGGCAAAAACAAAAGGAGGCTTGTAAAATAAGCTTTCTTTTCTTTTGTTCCTCCTCCTGACTATATTTTCCCCACTATCAGAGATGGATCAAGTATTTTTTTTAAAAAATTTTTTTTGGATTGTATATATTTTGTATCCGAAATGGATACTGCGTTCTGGTTGTACTGTACCAGAAGCAGAGGAAATGAATGTGTCTCCTGTGGCTTTCACCATGCCTGCACCCAGCAAATACTCAGATATGTGTCCTGCAGTCCTCTGTGATGGCGCAGGGTGCCTTTCCCTTAGTGGGGTGGGGGATGCGCCAGCCATAGTCAGTGGCAGCATGCAGCAACACTCATAGACTATTTCTGGCATGGTTTGTATCCTGTATGAATTCAAGGCCCAACCCAGCCTTTCAGGAAGTTACAGGGCCATAAAGGTAAAGGTAAAGGGACCCCTGACCATTAGGTCCAGCCGTGACCGACTCTGGGGTTGCGGCTCTCATCTCGTTTTATTGGCCGAGGGAGCTGGCGTACAGCTTCCGGGTTGTGGCCAGCATGACTAAGCCGCTTCTGGCGAACCAGAGCAGCACACGGAGACGCCGTTTACCTTCCCGCTGGAGCGGTACCTGTTTATCTACTTGCACTTTGACATGCTTTCGAACTGCTAGGTTGGCAGGAGCAGGGACCGAGCAACAGGAGCTCACCCCGTCGCAGGGATTCGAACCACCGACCTTCTGATCGGCAAGCCCTAGGCTCTGAGGTTTAACCCACAGGCCCACCCGCGTCCTTTACAGGGCCATAGTAGGGAAGAAAACCTAACTCTCAGAGCTCCATCTGCTTACCTTTCAAAGGTGCCTCTTTTCCCTCTGGTGCGCCAACATTGCTTGAAGGTTTTTGCATTCCAGTACCATTCCTCCCTGGAGCATGAGAACTAAGACCTCCTCTGACAGTAGTGCTGCGCCATAGGCAGAAGAAGTGCCTTTGTAAGGTAAAGCATATAAGACTACGGAAGATCCAAGTCTCATCAGAGGGAAAAGAGGTGTCTGATTTTGCCAGGAGCTGGCACCAAACATGGTGCCCATAGGCTGCGGGTTCACCACCTAGAGCAGAGCTTTCCAAACTGTGTGCCACGACATGTTAAGTGTGTTGGCTGCAGCGTGTAGATGTGTCATGCGAATGCTCTCCATGCTCCTCCTTGGGCTGGAACAAGGTTAGTTTAACCTCTGGTTTGCTAGTAAAACTGAGTTACTGTGTCATGAAATGATGCAAGTCTAAAAAGTGTGTCACCAACGTGAACTGTTTGGAAAGCTCTGAGCTCGAGGATAAGGCTCTTTTCTACCCTCCAGTGTTGGAGGCATCATACCTCTGAATATCAGTTGCTGGCAATCACAAGTGAAGAGAACTCAGGTATCATAGGTGCCTGGTTGGTTGGCTGCTGTGAGAATTGGATGCTTGGCTAGAGGGGCCTTTGGCCTCATCCAGCAAGGTTCTTCTTACTATGCAGTATTGATATACATAGCACATTAGGGTGCTGCTTTAAAACGTTTCTTTGGGGGTGGGTTGTCTTGCAAAATATTGAATGACCATTCAGGATTTCTTGTTGTACCTTTACTCATTAATTCATGCATGCATGCATGTAACAAATTAACCAAAAAGTGCAATGTACAGAGCACAAGTATTAAAATTCAGCATGCACGCTTTAAAAAGACATCCATACTTTGGTTGCTTTTACTGTTTAAACCACCTATAAAATACACGGTGCTCATTAACCGCAAGGCATCATTTCAGTGCATGTGGCTTAGCTGTGTTGCAAAATTAAGCTGTTTTGCAATGCCTTCCTTAGCGCATCATTGTGATCATGAAGCTTAAAGGGGGGGGGATAAATAACTGGGTTTGATAATAATACTTTTATTATTTCCTTTCCCTGATTTAGTTTTGTCATGCAATGCAAGACTAGATGTGAGGAAAATTGCAACCTGGAAATCCATCAGCTTTTGGTAGATTTCTGTGCAGGGTCTGAGCAAATGTCAAAATTTTGTCACAGAATGAAAGATTCTAAGATTCAGAGAGGTTTCTTGGGGGTTGCATGGGACACACAGTAGGCTTTTCCATTTGGAACAGTTTCATGTGTTTTATAATTGCAATAGCTTTATTTGTTTCTAAAGCTGCATGTTTTATTATTATAAGTAGTTCTGGGACCATAAGGTGAAGGGAGGGTAAGAAATCTTATATAAAAATAAATAAGCTGCGCACTTGAGCATGGACACTTCTGTGTCTAATGGCCTACAGAGATGATTTGAGGATAATAGATCTCTTTTAGAGATGTGGTTTTGGCGTGTGGTGGGGTGTGTGTCTCTTCAGTCATCTTACAGCATTGCTGGCAGAAACTCTATTCTATAAAAGATCTGCCCAATTGCACTGATGTACCACAACATTCATCACAGCCCGAAACACTTGTATAACTTGTTGGCTTAGTTCTAAATGATCTAATGTTGGACTTTATTGTTTCGCAGTGAATTGAATTCAAAACTACAGGACACTTTGGAGCAAATTGAGGTGAGAATGCAGTCTATTGATTTTTTTTGAATACCTTGGCTAAGGGGCCCTTCATCTGTTCAGATGATTATATTGCATTTTGCTTTCTTATGATACATGAATGTCTCCATATAAATCATATATTTTCAATCTGTATAGCTATTTCATTTTACTGAATATTCATGACTTGACATTTTAGGAGCAGTTAGATGTCGCGCTTTCTAAAATCTGCAAGAACTTTGACATCAGCCACTATACCAAGGTGCAGCAGGCTTACAGACTACTTGGGAAAACGCAGGTGAGCATTTCCTGTTTGTTGTTACATCTTGCTTAGGAAGCAGGCTGGCTTGTCTTAATCATGTGAGCTATCTGCTTTGGTGGCGAAAAGTGCTTATAACATGAAAACAACCAAAATGTTCAAATACATTCTCTGCAAACTCAGTACTATCTAACAGATTATAGGCAGGTTGCTTCTGTCAATAGACACTAGTGATGGAATACATACAGACCCTGGGAGTAAATAAAATAAAAGCACAAGTGAAAGAAAATCAGTTCTTAGTAAATGATTACTCCCTTAGTGCGCTCATCCCTGGTTTGTTCTGCAGTTGAACCACCCAAGATGGATGCCTTGCACATGCACATATCTGCTGTTAAGTGTAGCTAGCATTGCATCCAGTGTCCCCTAGTTGGAAATATACAGTGGTGCCCCGCAAGACGAACGCCTCGCAAGACGAAAAACCCGCTAGACGAAAGGGTTTTCCGTTTTGGAGGCGCTTCGCAAAACGAATTTCCCTATGGGCTTGCTTCGCAAGACGAAAATGTCTTGCGAGTTCCTGCGGGGTTTTTCCCCTCCCCCCCCTTTTCCTAAGCCCTAAGCCGCTTATCAGCTGATCCGCTAAAAGCCGCTAAACCGCTAATAGTGCTAATCCGCTAAGCTGTCAATGGGCTTGCTTCGCAAGACGAGAAAACCGCTATACGAAGAGCCTCACGGAACGGATTAATTTCGTCTTGCGAGGCACCACTGTAAATGTTTATGGCACAGGCTCACTAGTTCTCTGGCTGGCAGACAGAATATATCTGGGCAAGAATGCTCAGGGTGTCTTGTGTTGGCAACCAAGCCTGGCTGGCTTTTGCTCAGTGGCAGGTTTGCCAATCACCTACTGCACATTTATTCTTTTCCTTCACTCCGTTTCTTGGGTCTGCTTTCCTTAAAGGACCTCTCCATTTGTTGAACCCTGTTTTGGGGGAAAATATGATAATTGTGTGTTTGACTAGACCACAAGAGGATTTACTGTTCTCTAGTTTCACATTTGCAATAATCTTTTATAGTCCATTCATTTCCTTATCTACGGCTCATCTGATTTCCAGCTGCATTATTAAGCCTTGGGTGTTTTCTTTTGTAAGGCTTATAGGCCCGTGCCTCGCACATACAAACAGCCCACTAAAGGGTACTTTTCAAAATTACACCTGCTCGGCTGCTTCCAGGTCCAGCGTTACTCCTTCTCTTTACATTTTGCTTCAGCAGAGGCTCTTTGTTATTTATTTATTTATTATTTCGTTGGTTCTTGGGGTAAGAGGAAGAGAAGATTTATATCTCCACCTATCCATAATAAAATTTGCAATAAGCAAAAACAAACTCACAACTAAAATTTTGCCCTGGCTCTGGTTAAAACCACACTAAGTCACAATAATCCAAAACGCTATTAAAATCCTGGCAGAATAAAAAAGATACTCACCTGATGCCAAAAAGGTGGCAAGAAGGTGGCAGGCCAGCCTCTCTGCAGAGAGAGTTTCTTGATCTGGTGGTGCCACCACTAGAAAGGCCCTCCTCCTCTCCTTTGTAGTCTCACTTTGCTTAGTGGGGACACCCATGCCAGAACCTCTGTTGATAAGATTTAGGTAGACATGTGGGGGGGGGTGAACTTTCTTTTAATTAGGTCCCAAACCATTTAAAGCCAGCAATTTAAACAGGCCTTGGGAGATTACTGGGGGCCAGTGCAGCTGGTAAAGCGTTGCTCAGTCCCGGTTAATAGTCTTTTGGCTCTGTTTCAAACCAGCCACAGTTTCTGAGCCATTTTTAAAGGCAATCCTACATATAATACAATGCAATAGCCTAAAAGTTACTAGAGTATGGGCAAATGTGTCTAAGTTATCTCCAACCAAGTACAGTGGTGCCCTGCAAGACGAATGCCTCGCAAGACGAAAAACCTGCTAGACGAAAGGGTTTTCCGTTTTGGAGGCGCTTCGCAAAACGAATTTCCCTATGGGCTTGCTTCGCAAGACGAAATGTCTTGCGAGTTTTTCCGACTTCTTTCCCTTCCCCCCCCTTTTTCTAAGCCGCTAAGCCGCTTATCCGCTAAGCCGCTAAAAGCCGCAAAACCGCTAATAGCGCTAATCCGATAAGCCGTCAATGGGCTTGCTTCGCAAGACGAAAAAACCGCTAGACGAAGAGAATCGCGGAATGGATTCTTTTCGTCTTGCGAGGCACCACTGTACAGTGTTACCTCGGGTTACATACACTTCAGGTTACAGACTCTGCTAACCCAGAAATAGTACCTCGGGTTAAGAACTTTGGTTCAGGATGAGAACAGAAATCATGCTCCGGCGGCACGGCAGCAACAGGAGGCCCCATTAGCTAAAGTGGTGCTTCAGGTTAAAAACCGTTTCAGGTTAAGAATGGACCTCTGGAACGAATTAAGTACTTAACCCAAGGTACCACTGTATGGTCATTGCTGGCTTATCACCTGAAGCTGAAAAAGCCACTAAGTGCCACGGAAGCTGCTTGAGTGTCTGAAGGCTGTTGCCTAGAATGACAGTCTGTGACTTAAGGAACAGGAACATGGAACTGGCTTTCCATTATGCATTAATGACTCTCCCCATCCTTTCTCTCCAGACAGCCATGGACCAACTGCACATGCACTTTACTCAAGCCATTCACAACACTGTATTCCAAGTTGTTCTTGGTTACGTAGAGCTGTGTGCGGGAAACACAGACACCAAGTTTCAGAAGCTTCAGTACAAGGACCTGTGCATGGTACGTAGTCGTATAAAGGCTTGGGACATTTTGTGTTTGCATGTATAGCCCACATTTGAAGAAAAAAAATGGCAAGGAATTTCTAGCAACTGATACTCAGAAGCATATTGTCTCTCACCATGAAGGTAGAACATAGTCATCAGGATTAGTAGCCAATGGGAGCGTTTTAAATGCTTCGTTGTAGTGGGAGATTTGGTGGGGGTGGGGATCATGGCTGGAAGGGAAGTGTTAACCCTTCCTTTCCTGTGCACTGACCCACCCTGGAAATGGCCCTTCTGCACAGCAGTTAGTTGGGGGGAAAAGTCAATGGGAGCTTTTAAGCTTTTAAGAAAGCCTAATGGATGAGTGGGGGAGGGACCCCCTGGGGGCAGTGGGTGGGGAGATTTTATCAAATACTTTTTTTCTCTAGACTTAGGTAGCTCTGCTGCATGAATGCATCTCATCCATTAAAAACTGTGTGAGAAGAATATTGTGGTGTGAATTCACTCTTAGCAGCCTTTCCGTGAAAAGAATGGTTTATATACCAAATCAGCATCCTAGCTTATTTTGGACACTTCAAAATAATTCTTTCTTTCACTGAAGTGTTTAAAATGTTGCGCCTCCTTAATTTATTTCGCTTTATTGGCAGGACTGGAAGAACACTTCAAGTTTTGGAGTGCCAAAAACCATGGCGTTTTTAGATCAATGGTGTATTTAAAGCCCTGTTAATTGTTATGTACAATCTCTTGGCAAATTGGAAGTATTCTTGAATGCGTTTAGGCTCTTCTGCCTCTTAACCAATACAAAATTAACTAATACTTTAAACTAAATTATTGGCATGTGCACTTGCCCATTTCATTTGTTACTGAAAGCGAACAGTTTTTTGTTTTATTTGCAGTCCATGGAGCATTCCACAGCTTGAAAGGGGGAAAGTATGTGTGTGTATGTGTGTGTTTAAAAAAATCTAGGGAATAGGGTGGTTTCCCTCATTCTGTATTATTCTTTTCATTGTGTGTGACATCTACTACTACTACTACTAATAATAATAATATAATAATAGTAATAATAATAATAATTTATTTATACCCCACCCATCTGGCTGAGTCTCCCCAGCCACTCTGGGCGGCTCCCAATCAAATGTTAAAAACAGTACAGCATTTAAAAACAGTACAGCATATATGCCATATTGTACAGATGTTGTATGTGTGTATTTGTCATATTCCTTCTGCATACAAATGCTGCATTTGACAAAACTTAGAATGAAGAAAAACATCACAGATCTTGCTTGTATGTTCCTTAGCACATCACGTCAGACAGTTACATTCCTTGCCTTGCTGACCTCTGCAAAGCCCTGTGGGAGGTCATGCTCAGTTACTACCGAACCATGGAGTGGCATGAAAAATACGATCATGGTGAACCTCCTTCGTCTTCTGGTAGGAACTGGTTATGCTATCTGAATGTATTATCTGAATTAAATATGTATTTTGAGTTAGTTTCAGAATGTGAAAAATGTAGTCGGGGCTGTATGAACAATAGGACAAAAGCTCTTTCAATATTCATCAGGGAAACAGTAAGATTTGGAACAGGGAACCTGTATAAAATGCTATTTATGATTTTTTTTGTAAAAGAAAATTGTTAGGCACAGTTGATGTCCTTCTCTCTCTCTCTCAACCTACTATTTCAGGAGCTTGACGGATTTTGCAGTTGTTACCTAATGAAGCATTATAATAGTGAATATCTAGCCTGTGTGAACTCTCCGAAACTGAAATCCTAAACAAACTTTTTAGCGAGTAATCCTCCTTGAGAAAATGAGAATTACTTCTGAACAGTGCTATTTTTCTAGAAAAAGAGTTGCCGGAACTCACCACGAACACCTTCCTTGTTCTTTTAGAATGGCAATGGTGCCTACCTGAGAGGAACTGAGTTCCAGTGAGTTCCGGTGAGTTCCGGTTGAAAAAAAGCCCTGCTTCTGAGTAAGCACACAAAAGGATTGTGCGGCACACCTTATTAGAGCATTATTGTTATTATTACTACTTTTTATGCCTTTGCTATGGAGGAACCATGTGTTGGGGTGGGTGGGACATTGTGTGTGTGTGGTGCATGTTGAGTTGGCCTGCTATCATTGCCTCACTTCCCAGATCAGCCAGTCTTGGTTAATGCCCTTCATTTTAGGTCAGTGTGGTGGCATTGTCCGCCACATTATGGGATTTGGGGTGTGGGCTTGCTATTATTGTCATGGAGTGTGAAGTGAGCCTAAAGGATGTGAAATTTTGTCTCACATTAAAATAAAGCGCGTGCACACACAGTGAATCCCTCTTCCTTGTCAGCTTACATGTAAAACACTTATTATTATATATTATAATATATAATATATTATAATATATAATATATTATAATATATAATATATTATAATATATTATATATTATAATATATTATATATTATAATATATAATAATATATAATATTATATTATTATTATTATTATTATTATTATTATTATTATTATTATTATTTTCCAGATGGAAGCAACGTCATGGGTGCTGAGGAGACCAATTTTGACCGCAGCTACGTGAAAAAGAAATTGGAACATGGACTTTCGCGAATATGGCAGGTTCGTTTTAAATTGGCAAAATGCTTTCCACCCCCCAGCAAATGCTCGTTTTTGAAAAACATTAATTGGACTTTTAGGAAAGAGTGTAAAAAAACCCCATTATCTCTGGTTGTTCATAGCATCAGAGAAAAATAGGTTCGTTTCTGTCGCATAGTTTCATGTTCTTAAAATTGAGTTTAAAGAGCATGAAATGATGAAGGCGTCAATTTCTCTTGAATGGACAGTAGATAGAACATTCTTTGGGAAAGAATGTTTCTCTTGTTGATTCCAGGTACTCCATTTCCCACGGCCTCCCTCTGGTTTTCTGTTTCCCCCACCCCAAACAGTACCTCTCCAAACCTTAGGATTCCCCAAGCCTCATGACACCTCCCCTCTTGTTCATGGATGTTTTGCCTTATAAAATGTAATGGTAGCAATGTGATTGCAAAACCGGTTAGATGCAGACTATATTATATATGGAGGCTGCAAGTTCTTCACAAATTAGAAGTAACTTTGAATAAACAACTTTAATCCACTCCTCAAGTGTTGGTTATTTGATTTGTTTAGATCCAGGACTGAGTATCCCTCGAAAGGTTTCAGCCATTTATCATAGGTAGCAAATACATCAAATGCTATGAAGGCATCTGCTTCATCATAAAGTTGGAAGAGAGCTCAAGGACCATCCTAACCAGTAGGTGGCTGTCCAGCCTTCTAAGGCAATCTGCTCCACTGTTGAACAGTGCATAGTGTCAGGAAGTTGTGCCAAACATTTCGTCTAAATCCCTTTTCTTATCTTTTGAACCTGTGGGGTTTGGGCCTATTGCTCTGGAGCAGCAGAAACAAATTTGCGCTGTCATCTATGTGGCAACTCTTCAGATCCTTGAAGACGGCTATCATATTGCCTCTTAACCATATCTTCTGTAGGCTAAGCATACCCAATTTCAATACGTTTGCTTTTCTGCAGGATGTCCAGCTGAAAGTGAAGACCTATTTGCTTGGCACAGACATGTCTAACTTCAAATACGATGACTTCATCTTCGTCCTAGATATTGTCAGCAGGTATTTTCAGGCACCATTTGTTCTGATAAAGAGACAAAGTGGAAGTTAACACAATAAAGCTTTTTGTGTGTGCATTGAATTCTAAGAGTTTTTTTCAAATATTGTTTGGTTGCGGCAGGCAGAATAAGTCATAGCATGGCTGTTTCTTCACTTCTGTGCTATTTAAAATTGCTTCACTGATTAACTGGACTGATTTTTCCAAAATCTGAGTCATTCTTGGTGTACTTTAAACCAGCCTTGCTGGGGCTGATTGCAGTTCTAGTCCAAAAGCCTCTGGCGGGCGCTAGGTTAGGAAATGCCGAAATAAACTTACGTACATTGCTTTACTTTGAGGAAACTGCATCTGCTTTATGTTCCAAATATTCTGATTTAAATCAGACCACTATGTTTTAGGAGAATCAAATGCCTTAATGTGCATCAGAGCAATCTTAGTGTCTACTAGCCTTAGGTCTCATCTGCACCAGACCAGTAGGAGTCTTACCTGCATGTCTTTCTTTGAGGATCCTTCACCATTTTATGTTTAATCTGCTGCGAAAATTGTAGAAGTTCCTTGACTGAAATATAGCTTCCAGAGTTGAAGGAATGAGGGTTGCTTTTATACAGACAGATGGCCCACAGTATGAAAAGAGGATGCAGGCCGTTCTATGTGGGCTTCTCTTTCAACAGTGCCTATCTGAAGCCTAACCTGTAGTTGAAATGAATACTCTAATTCTTGACTTGAATGTATAATCAGAAAATCCTCTTCCATAGGCTGATGCAGGTTGGTGAAGAGTTTTGTGGCAGCAAGTCAGAGGTTTTGCAAGAATCCATTAGAAAACAAAGTGTGAATTATTTCAAGAACTATCACAGGTAAGAGCTACAAGAGTAGGCTAGTTGTTGTAGGAGGTCGATGTCCCTTTCAAGTTTTCAAGTCGTTAAGTGCAGACCATAAATGCAAAACGTTTTATGTTTGCAAAATGAATGCTCTGTATAAAATGTTTAAATTTTATCAATGTTCTTTCTGAAAACTTTATTTTACAAGGTGCATAGTACAGTAAGCCTGCAACTTAAGTGGGGGCTTGCGTTCCATTGATCGTGCCTAAAGCCAAGATCATGTATAGTCAAAATGCATTGGGCTCATCTGTCTGTCTATCATCTATCTATCATCTATCTGTCATCTATCTATCTATCTATATCTATCTATCTATCATCTATCTATCTATCTATCTATCTATCTATCTATATCTATCTATCTATCTATCTATCTATCTATCTATCATCTATCTATCTATCTATCATCTATCTATCATCTATCTATCTATCATCTATCTATCTATCTATCTATCTATCTATCATCTATCTATCTATCTATCTATCTATCATCTATCTATATTTGCCACACACATAAAGCTGAATGCACACAAGTTAAATGTGTGCAAGTTGCAGGCTTACTGTAGTTTACTTCAATGCATTGGTGTTATGGGGACATATTTTCAGTAACATTTCCCGTAAATTCCAGTCTCGTGCCTGGTTCCCAGCTACTGTTTTCACTACATAGAAGCAAGGTTAGATTTGCCACAGGGACGGAGGAAGATGCCTTATACCAGGGCAGGCTGTTTGACCACCTGTGCACCTGTGTTGTCTAATCCAACTTGCAGGAGCACATCAGGGTCTCAGGTGGAGGTCTTCCATGTCACCTGCTCTTTGATGGGGAACCTTTGGCCCTCCAGATGTTGCTGACTGGAAACAGTTCCCATCAGCCCAAGCCACCATGGCCAGTGGCCAGGAATGATGAGAATGGTACTTCAGCAACTCCAGAGGGCCACAGGTTTCCTACACCTACAACTGGAGATGACTGAGACTCAACTGGGGACTTTCTTCATTTGGTCTGCCATTTGAGCTATTGTCTATTGCAGGGAGAGCTAGCACTGTGCCCTCCAGGTGTCCATGGACTCCTAGCTCACATAATCTCTTGACTGTTGCCCATGTCGGCTGGGGCTGATGGGAACTGAAGTCCAACAACATCTGGAGGGCACCACATTGTGTACCCTGGTCTACTTTAAATATGTCGCTGCTTAAGTCTCTAAATGCTTGCTTCAGAGAATACTGCCTTGTATTTTCAAACACATAACAGAAAATATAGGGAGAATATTGTGACTGTTGAATATACAGGGTTTGGCAATTGCTGCCAAAAGGTAATTTTAAAATATTTATCATTGTTTTTGCATAGGCTATTGAGGAAGAAACTTGATCCATTTCAGTGCTTTTACCTACTGGGTAATAATTTGGACTGACGGTGATTGTTGCGTACTGATGTTGAATGGGTGCTGTAGAGATTTGATTGGCTAATGTTGTCTACAAAGCCCTTTGAAGATGTAGCAATTTCCATTGGACTGTAAAAATATTTTATGTGTATTAGAGCCTGAATCACCTAAAGCTTTCAGGAATTTTAGGCTTTTGACTTCAAGTGGATACGGCTCTTACTCCTCATTGTGTGCTTTAATTAAGAACTGTTAGATACTTTTGTAGATGCATTAGTTCATAAGAGCTACCCAGCTGGTAGCTCTTTAAAGAGCATTGTCTTTGATTTGTTCATCTTGACATATGTAGACAGGTGAGCTATAGATACAGTGATGCCATCAAAAAGCTGTAATATAGAGATGCCATTAAGAACATTGATTTATATAACCTATGATATAGACTGAATGTATTAAGCAATTTTATTGGGAGGTAGCATTATTTTTGAGAATAAGTGTTTGAGTGCTGGGGGTGATAATTGACAACCTTACTCATAAAGGACCTTTCAGGTAAGAGTGGCTCAGGGATTCAGAAGGAAGGAACTGGTAGATTTGCCTCTGCGATTTGGGAACTCAAGTAATACATGCCTTTTGGAAACAGAGCATGCCTTGTTGCCAAGTCTACACTACATTACTGGAAACACAAGTGTACACATATCACCAGCTAAAGTCTGATTTCTCCAGATCTTGGACTTAGGTTTGTGGCACACCATGGGAATGTTGCCTTGCAATAGTGGTTAGAAAGGGGCAATTCACAGTTTGGATTAAAACAGAGGTTACCTTTATTACAATGTAAATCTCTTACATTAAATCGCTTTTGAAATAGAAGGCCACTTACAAAGCATAAAAATAGTAAACCAGTGCATAATATATGCAAGGGGTTCATAGGCATTGCTCTGCCTGGACCAACAGATTGACTTCTGGAAAGAGAGAGAGAGAGAAAGAGAGAAGCAGAAGAGCTGAAAAGCTCATAATGCTCCATTTCAAAACGCAGAGTTAGAGTAGGAACAAATTTCCTGGGATTCAGAGAGATTAACATCATTAAAGCTGTTATCTTGTTGGCCACCAAAACAAAGCCTCTTCTAGATACCTGTTGAATTGCACTTGTTGATTGATGGACAACTTCTATAGCTCCTGGTAAAAAGACATGTGATTATGTCATACCCTTTGAAAATTGTGTTCCCCTTCCCCACCCTTTTTAGCCAAATGAGAAGGATATCAATTAACTCAAAGCATGTTTCTCCTTGCAATATGCGAACAGTGGTGAACATGTTACCAAAGCTTATGCAATTTTATTTAAGCAGTGTTTTTTATCGATTGCCTGGAAAGCACTGCCAATTAATGTTTCTTTTTCAGACTCAAGACTTTTGGCTTTTAAAGCTTTGATCTTGTCTGAGAATATTTCATTGCCGCCAATTTGCCTCCCCCCCCCCATTTTTATTGAATTCTTGGGGTGACTGTTTAGATGTAAGGAAAAAGAACTTCTGGAAACAGAACAAAATGTGCATTTGTGCTTTTGCATCATACAAAGGAAATACAGAGAACTGTGTCTTTTAATCTGGTTTTGTAAGAGACTGGCTAGGTTTGCATGCTTTCTGGGTGACAACATGCCTGAGTGAAACACTGGACTCATGCATTCCCCTCCCCTCCTTCTGTACAGGTGGAAAGAAGACTTCTACCAAGTTTATTTTTGTTCTCAAAGAATCTCATGTTTAGCATTGTGACACATGAACTGTGGATTGTGCTTTTACAGTAAGCAATAGCTAGTTGCTAAGTGAGCCAGCTTCAAATAATAATAATAATAAGAAGAAGAAGAATAAGAATAAGAATAATATATATTTTTTAATATATCCCGCCCTCCCCAGCCGAAGCCGGGCTCAGAGCGGCTAACAATACTAAAATAATACAGCATTCTAAAATCAATTCATTATAAAAATCTATAATGAGTTATAGAGCTGACTTGTTTAACAATTACTTGTTGTAAAACCACAATACCGAATTTGTACATAATTCTCTGATGAGATTTTTTGAAAACAAAACTGAACTTGACAGGTTTAGCATTGCAGGTGAAAATGACCAGTGAATACATATATCCATCTGTTTTAATCAATTACAGTGTGCATGTAACCTCTTGGCAGGACAATACCTTTCTAAGTGGCAAGGAGATCTTGATTGCTGCCTGCTTCCAAGATTTCATCACTTATCAGGAAGATACAGATAACCAACTTGCCAAGTGACTAGGTGTCAGTATTGACCCCAAAGCTTGAGAACAGGGGTCGGCAAACTAAGGTCCGTGGGCTGGATAAGGCCCAGTTGCCTTCAGGATCTGGTCTGCGAACTGTCCATGGATTGCCATGGGGATTCTGTTCATTCGGGCTGCACCATTCCCCCCCCCGCGCCATTCCCCCCCCCCCAATACTGCGGCTGTGCTTCTTCCTGCCCAGCCTATAGGAGGAAGGGGGCTGGGCTGAGCTGGCTGATCAGCATTTTAAGCAGCCCCTCTCCGGAGCCAGCCCTTTTCTGCTGCTCATCTTCCCTCCATCGCCAACGCCCTGGTGCTCCTGTGGGCCAAAGAGCGGAACAGACAAGCTCGCTCTGCCTACCCACGAGAAGCAGCGGTGGCAGTAGCGGTGGCAGCCCCTGGGAAGGTAAGTGCAGCAGCTGGGGCTGGGGGGTGTTGAGGAGGACTACTTGCCCCTCTTGCCTCTTCTTCCAGCTCCACCCCCCCCCCCGTGCCACTTCTCCAGCCCGCCACAAGGTCTGAGGGACAGTGAACCGGCCCGTGGCTAAAAACTTTTGCCGACCCCTGTTTGAGAATAAATGCATTTATTCTCAATGTTTTGAGACTACATTTCCCATCATCCCTGACCACTGGTCCTGCTAGCTAGGGATCATGGGAGTTGTAGGCCAAAACGACATCTGGAGGGCTGAGTTTGAGGAAGCGTGTTCTAAGCCATTGTTTTTTTTTAAAAGGAATATATTTTTGGTCCGGTATTGTTGTTATGGATTGCCTTCCTTTCTTGCTGCTCTGCATTTTAATTTGCTGTTTCTGTTTTATTTGTTTTTATTAGATAACTGTGCATGTTGTTATTAGTTTCTTTGGACATGAAGCATGGAAAGGCGCAATATGAACTTTACTACTACTAGTAGTAATAATAATGAAAGAGTTTCCTGATATGTTGGTAGCGTCTATGGAGATTTAAGAAGCCCCCCCCCCCCCGGGGGGGGGGGATTGCCCATGATTTCAAAGTGACAGGGGAGGAGGAAGCTTCCTGTTCTTTGCACAGTTCCTTTCTGGGTTTGGAGCCGGAGAAGCATAAGGGGGACTCTACTTCCATTGTGGGGCTTCCTCCCTCCACTTAAGTCCAGTGTCCCCAGTGTCGTCCTTGCACAAGCAGCTGTGAAATATCCTCTTGCACAAAACACCTTTGGATATAGCCCATAATCCTTGATGAAGGAATTTCATTTCCCCTTCCCAAAAGGCAGATCATGGAAGTACAGTAATTTTTGTAAACTGAGCACAAAAAGACATACAGTGGCACCTTGGTTCTCAAACACCTTGGTACTCAAACAACTTGGAACCCAAACACTGCAAACCCGGAAGTAAGTTTTCCGGTTTGTGTGCTTTTTTCGGAAGCTGAACTTGCTCCACTTTGAGTGCCACACTTCTGTTTTAAGTGTTATGCTGAAGTCTGTCTGTTTTTGCTATTTATTTTGCGTTTTTGTTTTTGCGGCTCTTTTTGTTTTGTTTTTGCGACTGTGGAAACCAGTTCAGAAACTGCAGTACATTGTTTATTGCTTTCATTTTATGGATCAATGGTCTCATTAGATAGTAAAATTCATGTTAAATTGCTATTTTAGGGTTGCTTTTAAAAGTCTGGTACGGATTAATCCGTTTTGCATTACTTTCTATGGGAAAGCTTGCCTTGGTTTTGGAACGCTTTTGGTTTTGGAACAGACTTCCGGAACGGATGAAGTTTGAGAACCAAGATACCACTGTACTAAATTTTTCCAGTACACAATTGGTACATATTTTTATTGCAGAGGATCTACTACTCTGTTCATCACTCTACCCAGGGAGGGCTTGTGTAGGTGTTTCCTTTTTTGCTGTTGCTTAAGCTTCATGGAAACATGGATAGGAAACAGTTTATCTCACCCCTCAGTCCTTTCCTTCTCATTTGGCTCCTATGTGGCTGCAAGAGATACGTTTTGGAGAACCATGTAGTAGAGACGTGATTAGCTCATTAACGGAGGATCATTAAAGAATAGCAGAATTTGATTTAATGGAACTGCAGCTAGGTTCTTAATTTCTCAGTATAGTTGACTTGTTTCACCTTTTGCCTTTGCTGACACTAAACTTTGTTTTAGAACCCGCCTTGAAGAACTGCGAATGTTCTTGGAGAACGAGACGTGGGAGCTTTGTCCTGTGAAATCAAGCTTCAGCATATTACAGCTTCATGTAAGTACTAGTCATGTTAAAAAGCAGGAATGGGACGAATGCTTAACATAAATGGTTAAGGCTACTTTGGCCAAGACTGTTGAAAGGTTTGCCACTATCTTGACTTTCACTGTACATTTGCTGTGACTGTGTTGTGCTAGGGAAACAAAACACAATGCGGTGATACCTTAAAGCACTGTATGCATTTTGTATTCAGAATGGAAGGACCAAATTTTAAAGGAAGTTCTTGGATGTGCAAGGTGTTTTTCACTTGCCAATAAGCTCTTTTGCACCTTGTGCTGTAAAACGACATGAGAAAGATAAAAATAAATCCAAATGCGATGTTTTGCTTGTGCTACAGATTGTATGCATTGTCTTGCACAAATGGAAGCATGACAGCTGTTGTGGAGCCTACCTGTTAACAGCAGTGTGTGAACTTGGGGCAAGGTATATATGTGGGAGTGGTCTTTTTGTTAACTGGATTCAGCCCTTCTGTTGCCTTTGGACATCATTCCAAGCAATTGTTTTGTTTGATAAGAACAAGCTGCAGTGAACCTTGCATGTATTCCTCCTTTAGTGTGACTGTGAGGACTGGAAGTTATCACTTCTGATGGAAGCTTAGCACAGTTCAGCATGTTATACAAACCTAAACTATGTGTAATGTTAACTATGGCCTTTTTAAACAAGCAAGCCTCATAGCCAGTGTTTTGAATTTGGCTTGTTTAAGATGAACCGCAGTTAAGGTGAACCATAGTTTGTTAAGTCAGGATGATGGGACAAGCTGTGATTAAACTGGAAGCAAAAGCTTCCAAACTTGCAGTTGCAGTGGAGCAATATAGGGAACATGAGGGTAACAGTGGCTCGTTCTTGTTATGCTAAACAATGGTTTTGCATGATGTCCAAATAGAGTCAGCATTTATGCAGCCCATGCTATTTCCAGCATTCAAGGTAGTGATAAAACCAGATGCTATGATAAAAAGAAAATGTGTTAAAATTCACTTTTAGCAGCCATTTATATTGATTGATTTTTAAGCAGCTGTAAATGCAGAGGCATTGTAATTCTCATAATTTGCTTTTTTAAAAGTCTGCTGTAACGTAATTCATCACGATGCTTCACTAATGAACTTAATATGTGTTTTGAAAGTCTTTCATTTCCAAGCTGCAGGGGGTGTTTTGCCTGAAGTAATTGGGCAAGTGTGTTAGAATTAGACAAGCATCAAATTAATGGTTACATTTGCAGTCTTTAAAAATAAAATAAAATGAAAGAAGGAAAGCCATGTTAGATGAAAGACAAACACCGCGGTGCTTGTCAAGAAGCCGCTCCTTTATTATGTGGATCAATATTTAAACTGCATGGCAGAGCCTATAAATCACCTGTTTTGTGTTAATAGGAATTTAAGTTCATGGCACAGTCCCGTTCCCCTTCTGTGTCGCCAAGCAAGCAGCCTGCTTCAGAAATAGAAAGAACCATAACTCTGTTTGAGCAGTACTGTAATGGAGGGAATCCCTTTGAAATACAAGCCAACAACAGAGATGACGAGACTGAGGATGTGCTGGCTTCCAATGGGGTAAGGGAACACTCTGATGAGCTCTTAGTATTATGTGAGACATGGTATTTCTAACCAGTTAATTTTCAAAATGGATGTTGCAAAGTAATAATACTTCAAACAGGGAATTCCCTGTCGACATGCCTGGTGTTACTGTCGAAATCTTGATTCAGGACAGCTCAGTTGATAGAGCACGAGAATCTCAAATGTAAAGTTTGTGAGTTCGAGCCCCACATTTGGCAAAAAAATTCCTGCATTACAGGCGGTCGGACTGGGTGACCCTCGTGGTCCCTTCCAACTTTACAAGTCTATGGTTCCATGTTGGGAATCATAGCATCCTGGTTACTTAACACAAATGCTCCTAGATGCACCCACCCACCTGTAAGAACCCAGTTAGAACCTTGGTCTATGAGGGAGATTGGGCTGACAAAATAGCAGAGCAGTGGCCTCTCAGGACTATTTTGGGGGGCCTATCTTCCAGGACAGACTGGATTCACTCTGTAACGCAAACTCCAAATCTGTTGAAACTTGCATTCGGTTGATTAGATTATTTACTTGTGCTTTGGTTGACCTAGACTCTCTGTATAAAATTAAAAACACATTTCTTCTCCTTTGTGGTACTCAGGATTTGTATACCTGTTCACCGGTGAACACTTTGTGCACCTGGTGAAATGAGCTCTGATCCATGAAAGCTTATGCCACAATGACTTTTTTAGGCTTTAGGGCTGCATAAGACTCTGTGTTGCTATTGCTGCTACAGACTAAAAAACTGGCCTGTCTGGAATCCTGCCCGGTTTACATATGCATCTTGTCTAAAGCAGCCGATAGCTGAAAGGCAAATGAGCCTCTGCCACATAAATCCCATAGTGGTGGTTTAATTTTTTTCTTGTACAGTTCCTAATGAAATTAATATTCAGATTCATGGTCACTGTCAAGGATTGGCCTTTCTGTTGCTACAATGCGAGTCGCGTTGTGTTTTCCTATAAGTAACTGATTGGTACTACTATCATCACAGAACTGACACATTCTCACATCGCTAGGGGGCGCAATGATCACATATACCAGCAACTGGCTATGAGTTTCTATAAGTTGTAGTATATATTTTCTGCAACCTTGTTTTGGATTGCCCATGGTAATACTGAGTATTTATTATGGAGGCTGACATATGTAGTTCTGCAAGGCTTGCTGTTTCACCTTGTTTTGGTTAGTACCTGCTATGGTGCATCCCCACTCTCCAGGATCTGGATAATTAGTGAATTATCTATCAGGCTGTCATGAAAATGAATTTGTATGCATGTTTTCCTCAAATTTCCTCAAATGAGTTATATGCATGTTTTCCTCAAATTTGGTTGGGCAGTTGTTAGATCTGCAGATATTAAAAAATGAGTTTTATTAATCTTACATGTGGCTTTAATTTCTTGGGCAGCACTTAGCAAATATTTTAAATTGTGGTGGTTTGCAATTTATTATCA
The DNA here is from genome assembly GCF_951804945.1 of Podarcis cretensis. Lineage (NCBI taxonomy): Eukaryota > Metazoa > Chordata > Lepidosauria > Squamata > Lacertidae > Podarcis > Podarcis cretensis. The sequence goes on from NC_137181.1 coordinate 28,115,684, forward strand.
TTTTGCAGCCTCTAATATTCGGATCAAACGTTTAGTTGCATTGTTTCTCTTACTTAACTGAAAGCTGCTGTTGGTAGTGGTTCAGCGTTCAGCATTTTTCTTTCAAACAATTTATCACAATTATGCTTGTTTTGCTTAGATTTCTCGTCTGTCCCACCCTGTGGCTCATTCAATGCAGTGGGCCCACCACTTACATGAAGGTTCAGTTCCAGGGGCCCACATGAAAAGGCAAAATTGCGCAAAGTCAGGAACCTCTGAAATCGCCCCCTACCCCCATGAGGCAGAAAGCTGCTTACCGGGGTCTAGGGAGGTCGTGAGAGGGACCCATGATATTCCATGGGCTTTCCCATGACCTTCTCAGACTGTGGTAAGTGAGGAGGCCCCTTTCTTACCGACCTCTAGGACAGTCTCAGAGCCCTCACGCCCCCTTCCTAGAGTCTGGTAAGGAAGGCACCGCCATGCTTTCTGGGCTTAGGGAAGATGGCGGGGGGGGGGGGCTCTGGAATGCTGTCAGAGCCCTCCTCTCTTCCCGAAGCCTGTCAGAAAAACTCCTTGGGACCCAGTATGTGTGTGGGGTGGGTGTGTGAATAAATGGGGGGAGCAGAGAACAGTGGGTTTTCCCAGCTCTCCATTTAGTTATTTAATCCCCCACAATTGTAAGGTTACAATTGTGTAAAGAAAATGAGTGCAAGTTCCAGGCTGTCTGTCTGTCTGTCTGTCTGTCTGTCTATCTATCTATCTATCTATCTATCTATCTATCTATATCTATATCTATCCAGAACTGAATCTGACTAGTCCAGATATTATTTGCTGTATAAAAAAAACCTATAGTACTGTAGTTGTCTTTTCTGAAGAAGTTTTTGTCTGGTGAGCAAGTTATCTGCCATTCACCAGGGGAAGAATGACAGGAACAGTATCTTAACTTCAGACAACGTTGCTCCGTGTACGGAATTAAAGTCTAAGGACCACTGAGGCGTTTTATGTGCCTTCTGAGTTACTGCACAGGAACTGAAAGCGCTTACGGTTTATTTTGATAGTATGAATCGGATGAGCAGGAAAAGAGTGCCTATCAAGAGTATGACAGCGATAGCGATGTTCCTGAAGAACTGAAGAGAGACTATGTTGATGAACAGACTGGAGATGCCCCGGTAAAAAGGTACCTTGAACATACATTTCATAACTTATTTTTTTCTGACATGCTTAAGCATAAACATATATACTGTCAACTCATCCTTAGTGGGACTTCGAAAGCCCCCCATGCATATCTTAAGGTAACTCTTTCTACATCCATTTGTCTAGCGAGGAACACTCCCTATGTGCCAGATATGTGCCACGAAAGCCCCTGCGTAGTGCAGAGTATTCTGGGTCCATGTTCTAGGATTTGTTTTTGGACTCCAGCTCCCATCAGCCTCAGCCAGCATGGCCAGTTGTCAGGGATGATGGGAGTTGGAGTCCAGCAGCATCTGGGATAGCCACAGGATAGCCATCCTTGGTATAAAGAGAGAATTGCCTAGGCCTGTTAGTTGTTAACCATGTACCTGTGTAAACTGAGCATGCATGTTAAAGGACAGGAAGCAAGCAAGCTTCTACAGCTGCTCTTGGCAGTGATGGGCAAGTGATGGTTAAGCAAAGCTTGTCTGCTATTACTGATCTTCTCACTAGGGAACCCTTGATAGTCAACTGAGGAACTCGGGAACACTGTTTGGAAAAGCACTCTTTGACGTTCATGCTTTTTATCAGCCACCTTGGACGCTTTTTAAACTGTTACAGGGAAAAGCCCCACATCTGGTTGTGACCTGCATTAGTTCTGAAGGTGGTGGTGGTACCCAAAGCAGAGCATCTGACTATGTCTAGAGCAGTGTTTCCCAACCTTGGGTCTCCAGCTGCTTTTGGACTACAACTCCCATCATCCCTAGCTAGCAATACCAGTGGTCTGGGATGGTGGGGAATGTAGTCCGAAAACAGCTAGAGACTAAAGGTTGGGAAACACTGGTCTAGAGAGCAGCCAGGTTCATATAGGAGCAAGCAGTCCTTCTCTCAGCAATGGCCACCAGCTTGGATGGGTTTAAAAAAACCAATTCATGGAGGATAAAAGGTTGTCAGAGGCTCCTAAATCTGATATCTTTGTGTTCTACCGCCACTGTTGGAGGGAGTATGCGTCTGAATTTCAATTGCTTGGAAACCGCAGGAGGCGAGAGCACTGTTGTACTCAGGTCTGGCTTGCTGGTTTCCCACAGGCATCTGGGTTGGCCACTGTGAGAGCAGGATGCTGAACAGGTGCGCCACTCACCTGATCCAATAGGGCTCTTCTGATGTTCTTAGATTGGAGAAGGTGGAGATCTAAAATGGGTGGAAGCTGCACAACTCCGTTTAGCATCTTACAAGGCAGATTAGTAACAACGTGGAGGCAAATGAATGCTATTTTGGGAATGAGAAAATAGATCTTTGCAAATGGAGGCATTAGCGTTAGAGCTTTTACATCCACATGATCTTCATAGCTAAAAAGTCAGCAAGAGCTTTGCTTGGCCTTTGTAGCTCCGATAATTATTCCATGAAGAAATTAAAATGCTGCACGCTCCAGCTAAAATAAAGCCATTTATCATTTTAAGCGCTTGGCTAAGACCTTTTTTTTCATCCTTTTGTTAATTGGCAAAATTGAAATTAGGCATGACTTCAGTATGACTTAATTACTAAGGGTATGAGGTGATAAATGTATTCCTGTTGTAGAAGATAGATAAACAGGTGTGGAAGCCCGAGGCTACTAGGAAGCGATGCTCTGTTCCGACTAAAGGAGCCATCTTTTATTTTATTCTCTCAAAATGAAAGTAACATTTTACCTAACTCCCAATACAGTGGTGCCTTGGGTTACATACGCTTCAGGTTACAGACTCCACTAACCCAGAAATAGTACCTCAGGTTAAGAACTTTGCTTCAGGATGAGAACAGAAATTGCGCAGCGGCGGTGCAGCAGCAGGAGGCCCCATTAACTAAAGTGGTGCTTCAGGTTAAGAACAGTTTCAGGTTAAGAACGGACCTTGGGATCGAATTAAGTACTTAACCCGAGGTACCACTGTACTTCTTAATTCCAGTCAAAGCCTTGCCATTACTGGGGCACCCATATCCACCCCGAATGCAAATTGTTCAGAAGGATGCTTAAGCCCTTTCATTTCTAGATCTGGGCTAGAGAACTTGTTTTAGCCTGAAGGGCCGTATTTCCTTCTGGGCAGCTTTCCAAGGGGCCGCATGGCAGTGTGTTTACTTACAAAACATTATTATACTCTGCTCCTTTAGTGGCAAGAACAAAATATAAACGGAACATTAACTTCCCCATCTGTGTGGTCCATGTCTGTGCACTTATACCTAATAATTTTTCTACCTAGTATTTCTCGAGAAACTTTGAGAAGCAGGAAGCGATCAGATTATTGCCTCAGTAAGGTGAACGCTCCCATTTTGACCAACACTACACTGAATGTAATAAGGCTTGTTGGTAAGTGAAATGGTTTCTTGCTTTCTTAATACAACCTGCATGTTTTATCAGTGTGTGTGTGTTTTATATTTAGAATTGCCTGGCTTTTAAAACTTTATAGCAGGAGTGTCATGGTCTCATCTTTGAATAGTTCTGAGTTGCCATTGCTGTTATATTTTTGTTACCAAAAATTACAAAAATTACAATGTGAAACAAAAATGATAAAAGATTGCAAGATAATTTATCATGAAGAGATTCTGCAGTATATTTACAAAAGAAAAGCACGGCAAAAGCACAAAAGGAGGGGAGAACTAGTAATAACGATTAATTCAAAGAATAGAATATGCTTCATTTCAAAAAGGCTTCATGAAAATATTCCCATTTAGTAATCCACCACATTATCTTACAACATTTTCACAGGTGTGTGCAATCAGTCCCTAGCTATTGTTTAATGTAATTAACTGGGGGTTCTCAGGCAGTCAATGCCTCCTTATAGTGCTCTTCCTTTTCCTACCACCCTTTTTAGCTTCATTATCTCTCAACTGCTCCCATATTTTAGCTGTTTTTCTGTAGTCTTTCCAGTGTCTGGCATATAATATCCATGCTGATTGGAGTATATCTGGCACGTGTTCAACTTTCTTTATTTTCCTAAGAGGCGACATGATAGGAAGTGTATAAAATTATGTGTGGTATAAAGAAAATGGATAGAGTGCATTCCCCTCCCCATCTCTTCTAATAATAGAACTCAAGTACATCCCATGGATTCAGGACAGACAAAAGGAAGTACTTCTTTGCACAGAGCCTAGATCAGTGATGGCCAAACTTGGCCCTCCAGCTGTTTTGGGACTACAACTCCCATCATCCCTAGATAACAGGTCCAGTGGTCAGGGATGATGGTAATTGTAGTCCCAAAACAGCTGGAGGGCCAAGTTTGGCCATCACTGGCCTAGATAAACTATGGAATTCTTTCCCGCAAGAAGCAGCGATGGCTGCCAACTCGGATGGCTTCAATCAGGGGTGCCAAGTTGAATAAAATATGGGGCGGAGGCAGGTAAGTCCCGCCCCACATAACCACATAATTGATCATATGAGGTGGCACACAGACACCATTTGAATGGCAATGCCCATCAACTTTGGGGGGAAGCGCCCTCAAATGTTTTATTTGGGGGGCCGAAGGGATCCCAGCCCCTAGGAGTTGGCTCCTATGGCTTCAGTAGAAGATTAGACAAGTTCATGGAGGGTGCCTACAAACCCTCGTCCCTATCTGCTGTCTCTATACCAGATGCAGTGTGCTTCTGAGCAGCAGTTGCTGGAATCAGATGGGAGAGCAGTGCTGTGCTTAGGTCCTGCTTTCAGCATCTGTTTGGCCACTGTGAGAACAAGATGATGGGCTAGACAGGCCACTGGCCTGAGCTAGCAGAGCTCTTCTTATGTTCTTGTGGATGTAAGGTTTTATTTAACAGGCGGTGATGTGTCAGACATGCTGTAATTTGGTTACAACGCCCACTACTTAATGTTAGCTAGGATGCAAACCTTGGAGAATACTTGTACTGAGCCAACGTGCGTTCCCACAAATGTGCTTTTTCACTGACTGGTGCAACAGAAAGTCCTTCGGTGTTTGGGGGCTTTTTATTGCCTTTTACGATGCTTAGAACAGAAAGTTATCACACGAAGTCATTACCTTAATCTACAATGTAGGTAAATGGATTTTCATCTGATGGACACGAGGGAATGTAATTGAATTGTGTTTTGTGGAACCTCATTTCCATGCATCCTTGCCAGCAATCTTGTTCTCCCCATGCTGTTACCTGAAACTTCGTTAGACTCTGGGAAAACATTGCCTTTGTGAGCATGACCTACGCACTCTGAGCTCTTCTGGGATGCTGCAGTAATAATTTGATAAATATTGCTCAATATTTCTTGGCCAAACGCATGGTATCTTTCTCTGAACTAATAAGACTGTTGACACATCTGGTTGAAGAACATGCAGAATTGCCGTCTAAAAATCAAAGCAGGCACTTCATTCTTTATGGAGTTTAGATTAATTTGGCAAAGATTATGTTGTTCATTACTTACTAGCCAGAAATGTGAGGAAAGATTTTTGTGCCCGAACTCCCAGTTCTTTGGTTGTTCTTTATTTCCTTCCTTCATAGCTTCTTCAAAGGATATCCCTAGCTAGGTTGGCCATTATGGGGTAGAACTGGCCATATTCCAGTGTATTTAGGGAATATTGAAAGAATGCATTATCTAAAGCACAGATGATAAAGTGTTGTCTCTCAGATCAATGACCTGGAGCATGGAAGGCAGATAGAAAGTATATGGGTAAAAATTGTGGTAGAGGGAAACATCAGTGACCTTACTGTGTGTGTCTGCTATGGATCTCCAAGTCAGACTGAAGACTTGGATGATGCCTTCCTAGAGCAGAATACCAAACATTCAAAAAGGAGAAATATAGTAGTCATGGGAGACTTCAACTGAGTTTTGTAAGCAGAGGTTGGATGGCCATCTGTTATCTTTAGTTGAGATTCCTTCATTGTAGGGAGTTAAACTAGATGACTCTCAGGGTCTCTACAATTCTGTGATTCTATCCCTGAACTTTATATGCCTTAATAGGCTCTTTGAACTGCAGCCATGGTTTTATAAACAGGTACCTAAATAAAGAATAGTGGATATGCAAAAGTTATTTGTTGAAACTAACCCTACCATGAAATATTTTGCTGTGTCAGTGTTCTAAAGGCGGGGAAGGGGTTAAAAATGCTTTTCCCTATTCTGTATTTGATAATTACTAATTGGCATGTCCACTGTGCTTTTGTTGCACAAAAAGTCTTGTAGAATCTATATATCCTTTCAATAACCCTGTGAGACACTTTAGGGTAAGAAATTGTTAAATTGGGCTTTTCATGCATTATCCAACTCCAGCATGAAAGGAAATTTCTAGGTAAAGATATGCAAAGAGTAAAAAACATGGATATCATTTTTTTTAAAAAAAAAGCACGAAAAACGCAGTGAACACTGACTTAGAAATCTGGGATGCTTTGAGGTTTTTAAAAACTGCTTTGAGCTTTTGTGTTTTTTGGTTGTTGTTTTTACAAGCAAGCAGTAAATTGCAATGAAAATAAATAAATCAATCTTGCATGGGCCACTGCGATTTTTCTTGAAGCTATATTGCAATTTACAAACACCTTGAGTAACACCTCTAAGATTTACAAACACCTCTATATGGTTCATTATGTGTTCTGCTGCTTAATTTCTCACACAAAACATAAAGCAGAAATACATTTCTGTTATCTCTTTTTCTGCCAGACTTTAAGGGCTGACTTGGATGACTCCTCCATAATCTATTTGAGATAAGGTTAATGTGAGCTATTGCCCTCTCCCCTTGATGGTTCCAGCTTGTGAGAGCTGGAAAAGACGTCTTGCAGTGAACCATCATGTAATGGAAATTTTAACTGTGATAATCATAACTGTAGGATTCTATGCTATGTAAGAATTACCCACGGCCATGTAAACCCTGTTACTGTGAGAGCCTATCATGAAATTATTCTAAACGCATCCATAAGCACTTGACAAATTATATAGTAAACCGAAAACATAAAAGTTGCAGGCTTTTAAATATTAAAAAGTAACTCACCCCATATAGTTTTGCCTGGAAGTCTTAATATCACACTTGTTTTAGAATCCAGATTGCGAAGAAATATGTGCCAATGGCAAACAATTTGTCAAAAAAGCGTGTAGTTGATTGCATCTTTGTAAAAGTCTGGTTTCACTGCAAGTGCTGCTCATAATGTTCTTCCCTTCCCTTCTAGTTATTCTAGGGGATTTTGGGGGGTGGGGGCACACTCTGCTGAAGGTCCTGTTGGTGACTTTTTACCTGTTTAGTGCGGAAAAAAAAAAAAAAGGTTGTCTACTAGGTTTATAGGAGAGAGTTTAAAAATTGGCATTATCTTATGGAAGGAATGAAGAAGAAATGTTCCTGGAGCCTGAACAGTGTCAAGATGCAGAATGATGTAGTGATAGAGAAATGTTCTTGGCATCTAAGGGAGAAAAGATTTTACAGGGGCAAGATTTAGGGAAGAGTTCCTTGTCTTCCTCATAGACTCTTAAGTCCTATCTTCTAGCCTTTCTGTTAAGTAGATGTTCTTATTGAGATGTTTGGAAAATCCAGGCCCATGGGATTATCTTGGGTGTTATTGGAATCATTGACATACATATCAGTTACCAACAGCTTCAGATGTTATTTCTCTCCATAAATGTGATCAGTAACATTGGGACTGCTCCCGGGTGCAAGGATGGGCAACCCCAGAGAAAAAGGGGGAATGAGCAGAATTTAAGGAAATGTTCAAAACTACCAAGGCTTAGAAAGATGTTTGTAATTGAGGGACATAAAATCATTAGGGCATTTCATTGCAGTTTTCATTGCAGATTTAATGCTATTTCATGGGCTAGTGCAATGTATTATAATAAATGAGATGCTGCCTTAAGCTAAAAACGGTGGTGCAGTATTTTTTCCATAAATGTGCTTAAACTTTCCGGGTTCTGATTTCGCAAGGTTGATTATCATTACCTCTATTTCTGATGTCCAGGCTGTGATTGCCACTTTTTATGTAGGTGCCACCCACATCCAAGAGGAGAGGTATTAGCAGGCCTTTGTAATTTGCAGAAGTGCAAAACAACAACAGCAACAGTATTAGAAATAAAACCTAAGTGGGGGGGGGGACCACAAAACAGCCCAGTGAGAATTGAGAGTGCTCCATGGCTCTTTAATACTGATTGATAGCTGAGGGGCTGGAATCCTGAGCAGGGAAGTGCTTCACGCTGCCAACACTTTGTTGCACGGCAAGGTTGTCCTATCTATGCCAGTTTCCAACATTTCACCACACATCTAGGCTGTGCACACAACCATATGTTTAAAGCACATCCTTCCTACCCCTAAAAAAGAATCCTAGGAACTATAGTTTGTGAAGGGTACTGGGAATTGTAGCTCTCTGAGGAGTAAATTACAGTTCCTGTGATTCTTTGGGTGAGGGGGATGTGCTTTAAAAGTTTGGTCTGTACACAGCCTAAATATGATCAAGAATTGGAACCTAGGATGGAGTGAAGAAGTTGGGAAGAAGCTTAACTGTTTATAACCAGGGACAACGAGGAGAAGGAATAAGCTCGGAGCTTCCCAAACTGTGTGTCGCAACACGTTAGTGTGTTGGCTGCAGTGTTTCGGTGTGTCGTGGAAACAGTGGCAGAGCTTCATGCTCAAGCAGGTGGGGGCGTGGCTGTCGTGTGTCCCGGAGGGCATGGCACGTGTCCTGGGGGCATGATGCGCCGCCTGCGGGGGCGTGGCACCCAGCGCAGGGGGTAGGGCAGCCATGATGGCACCCCACCGGGATTGTGGTGCCGGGGTGTGTGTGCTCCCCCTGCCCCCCTCTTCCTCCACCAGTGCGTGGAAATGCTCCCCAGGGCTGGAAAGTGGTTAGTTTAACCTGTTGTTGGTGCCCTGTTGTTTTCAAATCTCTCATCCTTCTTAACACTCATATAGTTTACAGTGTCTTTGTAAATAGTCCTTAAATTTCTTCCAATCCTCCTCCACTGCTTCTTCTCCCAGGTCTCGGATTCTGCCAGTCATTTCTGCCAGCTCCATGTAGTCCATCAGTTGCATCTGCCATTCTTCCAGCGTGGGCAGATCTTGGGTTTTCCAATGTTTCGCTACAAGTATCCTTGCTGCAGCTGTTGCATACATAAAAAATGTTCGATCATTCTTTAGCACCCTCTGGCCGACAATGCCCAAAAGGAAGGCCTCTGGTTTCTTGGGAAAGGTATACTTAAATACCTTTTTCAGCTCATTATATATCATTTCCCAGAAGGCCTTAACCTTAGGGCAAGTCCACCAGAGGTGAAAGAACGTTCCTTCAGTTTCCTTACATTTCCAACACTTATTATCTGACAGGTGATATATTTTTGCTAGCTTGACTGGGGTCATGTACCACATATATATCATTTTCATAATATTTTCTTTCAAGGCATTACATGCCGTAAACTTTATACCGGTGGTCCATAACTTTTCCCAGTCAGCAAACATGATATTATACCCAATGTCCTGTGCCCACTTTATCATAGCTGATTTAACCGTTTCATCCTGTGTATTCCACCTCAGCAGCAAGTTATACATTCTTGAAAGTAATTTAGTCTTAGGTTCTAACAGTTCTGTTTCCAATTTCGATTTTTCCACCTGGAATCCTAACTTTTTATCCAATTTAAAAGCCTCTTTAATCTGAGCTTAATGTAGCCAATCTCGCACTTTATCTTTTAGTTTCTCCATACTCTGCAATCTCCAGTTGTTTCCATCTCTTTCTAATATTTCCCAATACTTTGGCCATTTGACCTCCATATTGGGTCTTTTCACTGCTTTAGCTTCCATAGGTGATAACCACCTCGGGGTCTTATTTTCTAATAGGTCTTTATATTTTGTCCAGACATTAAACAATGCTTTCCTTACAATATGGTTCTTGAAATTCTTGTGAATCTTAACCTTGTCATACCACAAATATGCATGCCATCCAAAAGCATTGTTAAATCCTTCCAAATCTAAAACATCAGTGTTTTCAAGAAGCAGCCAATCTTTCAGCCAGCAAAAAGCTGCTGATTCATAGTACAACCTTAAGTCTGGCAGGGCAAACCCCCCTCTTTCTTTAGCATCGGTTAGTATTTTAAACTTAATTCTGGACTTTTTGCCCTGCCAGACAAATTTAGAAATATCTCTTTGCCACTTCCGGAAACACTCCATTTTGTCCATTTTGTCTGTAAAGTCTGAAAAAGAAACAGCATCCTTGGCAATACATTCATTTTTATAGCAGCAATTCGGCCCAACAAGGAAAGTTTCAGTCTTGACCAACTTTCTAAGTCCCTCTTGATTTCTGACCAGCACTTTTCATAATTGTCTTTAAATAAACTCAAATTCTTTGCTGTTATGTTCACCCCTAAGTATTTTACTTTTTTAACCACATTTAACTCTGTCTCTTTCTGAAACCTCTCTGACTCTGAAGTTGTCAAATTTTTTTCCAGTACCTTAGTTTTTTGTTTATTTAGTTTAAATCCCGCCACCCGACCAAAGTCTTGAATCAATTGTAATACCCTTTTTGTATTAGATTCTGGCTCCTGTAAAGTCAAAACTAGGTCATCCGCAAATGCTTTAAGTTTATACTGTTTCGCTCCGACCTGGATTCCTTCCACCAACCGGTCCCCTCTGATCATATTAAGGAGCACCTCCAGGACCGAGATGAATAACAGAGGGGAAATAGGGCAACCTTGTCGTGTTCCTTTTTCAATTTTAAACTCTTCTGTCACCACATTGTTAACTATCAAATTGGCCTTTTGTTCTGAATAGATTGCATCTATCCCATTTTCAAATCCCCGTCCCACTCCCATCCCTTCCAAATTTTTCTTCATAAACTTCCAAGAAATATTGTCAAAGGCCTTCTCCGCATCTATAAATATTAACACTGCTCTTGTATTAATATTTGTTTGCAGAAGTTCCAAAATGTCAATAATATTCCTTGTGTTAGCAAACAAATGTCTTCCTGGGAGAAAGCCTGCCTGATCTTTATGGATCACCTCACTTAAAACCTTTTTAAATCTATTTGCTAAAATGTCTGCAAAAATTTTGTAATCCACATTGAGAAGGGAAATGGGGCGGTAATTCTTAAGTTGTGTCTTTTCCAATTCTGATTTGGGTATCAATGTGATGAAAGCTTCTTTCCACGTTTCCGGTGCTTTCTTCCCCTCCATAATCTCATTGCAAACCTCCATTAGTGGGTGTGTCAAGTGATCTTTCAATGTCTTATAATATTTGGAGGTAAGCCCACCAGGCCCTGGGGATTTGCCCAGTTGCATGTTCTGAATAGCAACTTCAATCTCTTGTGGTGTTATTTTACAATTCAGGATTGATCTGTTTTCTTGAGACAACCTTGGTAATCCGTTCTTTGACAAAAATTGTTTTATCTCCGCCTCATTTTGCGGCCCTTGGGTATATAATTGTTTAAAATATCTCTGGAAAGACTTCCTAATATCCACTGGGTTCTGAATATTTCTTCCTTCAATCTCTAGATTAGTGATCGTATTTAATTTTTGTCTCTTTTTCAACTGCCATGCTAGCAGTTTCCCACATTTATTTGCCGAATCAAATGATCTTTGTTTCATTAACTTAACTTTCCACTCCACTTCCTGATTTATCAATTTGGAGTATTGTGCTTGGTGAAATTTAATTTCTTTCAAAATCTCCTTTGACTTCGGTTTCACTCTTAACTTCTTCTCACAATCTTTGATTTTCTCCAAAATCTTATCTTTTTTCTCATTTTGAGCTCTTTTCTTTGCAGCATTCTGTTGTATCAGAAACCCCCTCATGACCGCCTTACTTGCATCCCAGATGATTCTTTTTTCCACCGTAGTGTTCAAATTTATCTCAAAATAATCCTTCAAAGCTTTTTGGGCCTTTTTGGTAATCTCCTGATCTCTAAACAGGTTGTCATTCATCTTCCATCTGAAGGATCCGGTTGGGATTAGTCTCATGTCCATCTTTACAGCGTTATGGTCGGAGCAGGTCTTTGGGCAGATTTCCACCTTTCTCGTCTTAGGTGCCAGACCTCTAGTTATCCATATTTGGTCAATTCTTGTCCATGTCAGTTGGGCTTCAGAAAAGAATGTTCCCTCTCTTCCCAGGGGGTTCTTTGTCCTCCAGATGTCAATCAAGTCCATATTGTCAGTCATTTCAAAAAAAGTTTTAGGCAGTCTGCCGTCTTTTGTCACGTTTTGGCTTTGAGACTTGTCCATGTTGGTTGATGCCACCCCATTCATATCTCCCATCATGATGATGTTGTCATAGTCCAGATAGTCCAGCATTATCTCATGCAACTTCTTATAAAATTCCGATTTCCCCTCGTTTGGTGCATAAATTCCTAATATCAAAAACTTTTCTCCCTGATTTTGTATTTCAATTGCCAAAATTCTTCCTTGCTCATCTTTAAATAGAAATTTTGGTGACAGGCTCTCCTTTGCATATATCACCACTCCTCTTTTCTTAACTCGATCCGAAGAGATAAATTCTTGGCCTAATCTTTTATTTATTAACACTTTTCTATGGAGCCTAGTCACATGCGTTTCCTGCAAGCAGATTATGTCCAATTGTTCTTTTCTCAATATGTGAAAAATTCTCCTCTTTTCCGGGGAATTACAGCCATTAATGTTCCAACTCAGAAGTTGCAGAGACATCCTGAACAAATCTGTTATTCCTCTGGTGGTGGTATCTTTTCCGGTTCTTCAGATCCCGAAGGTGCAGGTACAGGTGGTGGTTCAAACCCTGAAGGTCCTTCAATCCCTTTCTGAAGGTTCTCTCCGTAGGCCCTCAAAAATTTATCTTTGTCCTCGGCTGTTTTAATTTTAACCTTCTTCCCTCTAAAGGTAAAGGATAATCCTTGGGGAAATTCCCACCTGAAAACAATTGAGTTACTCCTCAGCAGTTTTGCTAGTTCAGTGTAGGTGGATCTAAGGTCCAAAAGTTGTTTCGGGATATCTTTGTAAATTTCAACTCTTTTGTCCGAAATATCCAGTGACTTTGCGTAGTGTAGGCCTAATATTTTGTCTCTTTCCTCCTTAGATCTCAAGGTAATCAAACAGTCTCTGGGCTTATCTTTCCTTGCTACTCTTCCAAGTCTAAAGGCAGTCACAATCTTAGAGTCCTTTTCTTCCTCCAAAGGCCAAAACTTGGAAAATTCTTTTGTCAGGAACTCAATTAGATTCCCTTGTTCAAGTTCTGGTATCGACCTCAATCTCAGATTATTTTCCCGATTCCGCAATTCAATCATAGACAAATATGCCTGCTGTTCACCGACCAATTTGTGCAGTGGTCTTACCTCTTGTTCTAATTCTTCTACTTTTTGGCTGGCTTCCTCGGCCAATTTGCGGTTTTCTGCAGTGGTCTCAAATAACCTTCCAATTGATTGAGTGTTCAAAGCAACTTGTTCAGTTAATTTATTTACACTGGCTGTGTTTTGATCAAGCTTAGCCGACTGTTCATCCACTTTCTTGTCCAAAGCCTCCAGTTTTTCAAAAAATTTCTCTAATATTGAGCCAGTTCCTCCTGCAGCCATATCTTCTTGCTGTAGTTGCTCAGTATCTTCTTCCTCTGGCAGCAAAACAGTAGGAACAGATGATCTGCGCGGCTGTGAAGTTAAATTTAAAGTTGTTTGTCTAGCTTTCGCTTTAGCCGCCCTTGTTCTTCCAGTGCCACTCATTCCAGTTTTGTCTACAAGTCAAGGTCAAACTAAGTTGTTCCCATGAGAATCCAGCAGCCCAGAGAATAAACAGTCAAATAGGAGGAGGGGAAAGAAAAAGCAAAGTCACATACAACTGTAAATCCAAAGACCTCTAGGGGGAGTTCAAATATGTCTTGAGGGAAAAAGCCAAATTGTTAAAGTCCAATTAATTTCTACAGCCCCTCTAAATTCCAAAGAACCTTCAACTTTTCTTGCAGTTGGCAGAGTTGATTTAAGAAGCACTACAATGTCTCTAATAAGTGCCAGAAAGGATGTTTCAGTGTAGCAAATTCACAAAGACTCAGATTGTAACAAGCCCAAGTTGCAAAGTATCCAAATCTGCACTCTGACAGTTCTGTTAATCAGGCAGCTCCACTACCTGGGTTCTCAATAAAGTTGTAAACTCCAGGAGAAGAAGTGAAACACAGTCCATAAAAGAAATAAGTCACTTAAAAAAGTTAAGTCCTGATTTAGCTTGAAAGCAGCTTCAATGGATGCACAGATTGGTTGTTTTTAACGCCTCTTCAAAGGCTCCAAACATCAAAGTCTTTTGCTTTAGATCTTAAACAGAAGCGGAAGACGGACTTCCTGTTTACGTTTTCCGCTTTCGGCCGAATTTATAAGAATTTATTTATTTCCAGTTGTCTTTTCTTACTCACGGGTTGTTGCTTTTCAAAATTGGATGTTTCCAGGAAGAAAGGTCAGTGCTCACCGACAGCAGCTATGCGGCTTCACTCCATGGGAATAGCGATCGACTCACAGCGCCGCGATACCCCCTCCATGTTCAGAGACCCCTTACGAGGTCCCCTCTCCGTTTCGGGGGGCGCTTCTGGCGCCCGCCGAGTCCCACGGCCACAGGCTCTTGCTGCCTGTGGTTTTCCGATGTGGGTCTCCTCTTCGCCGTAGCGGACGACCCGTTTCCGCGGAGCTCCCTCTTCGCAGTTAGAAGAGGGCAGCCATTGCCGTTCGCGCCGCCTCCGGAAGTCTGTTTATTGTATTTTCATGGGATGCACACAGACACTCAGTCCTCTAGGATCCATTCGTACTCACCTTACCAATCACCAGTACAGTATGGGCATTTCACTAATAATAAGTATGTATAAAAGCTGGTTTGACATCAGTGTACAAACATGGCATGGAAAGTTGAACTTTTTGTGGTGTTCTTTTTTTTGTCTTTGAAGGCAAATACATGCAGATGATGAACATCTTGAAGCCAATTGCATTTGATGTGATCCACTTCATGTCCCAGCTTTTTGACTACTACATGTATGCAATATATATGTTTTTTGGCCGAAATGACACGGTAAGTAAACATTGCTGTTTAATCAGTGTGCGTGCATGGATGGTGAAGGGGAATAGTATAAGGGGGTAGCGATAGCTGGAATATTAATTTGCAATTCTAGAAGTATAAATGGTATAAGGTCTGTGTGAGGGTTTACACCTATCTCTGCTTCCCAGGTGTCATAGAGAAAGAAAAGTTGTTATGAGGAAACAATCTGAGGATTACGGAAAAATTGGTTTCTGGTTTGTGATATTGTGAGAGAGAAGATGAAGGTTTTGCTGGAATAATTCATTTTGTTCAGCTAATTGCTTTTCAGATATGGTGTTCCTATAACTTGGGGGCTCTCTCAATATGTCACAACAAGACCAAGGAAAGAAACCCTCATAAAAAACCCATAACAACAACAACCCTACACAAGCTTGCCCACAGGCAGACTAATAAGAGGAATTTGGATGAGACATGCAGGGTAGTGGCTGTGTGGTAATAATAAGGACATAGTAAGCTACAGTTCCAGTGGAAATCAATGGCATGTGAGTGCCAAGCAGTACTGGGATATGCTGCTGTTTTGCTTACAGTGACTGAAAGTGTATAAAGGAGGGATGAGGCTCCTCAAGATCTCTTGCTCCTTTTAAGATAACACTAGGAGAAGAATGTGGGACGCAGGTGGCGCTGTGGGTTAAAGCCTCAGCGCCTAGGACTTGCCGATCGAAAGGTCGGCGGTTCGAATCCCTGCGGCGGGGTGCGCTCTCGCTGCTCGGTCCCAGCGCCTGCCAACCTAGCAGTTCGAAAGCACCTCCGGGTGCAAGTAGATAAATAGGGACCGCTTACCAGCGGGAAGGTAAACGCCGTTTCCGTGTGCGGCTCTGGCTCGCCAGAGCAGCGATGTCACGCTGGCCACGTGACCCGGAAGTGTCTCCGGACAGCGCTGGCCCCTGGCCTCTTAAGTGAGATGGGCGCACAACCCCAGAGTCTGTCAAGACTGGCCCGTACGGGCAGGGGTACCTTTACCTTTACCTTTAGGAGAAGAATATAGGGCGGTGCCCACTCTGCGCTTCAAATCTGAAGGCACCTCGCAGCATTGAGAAGCTAGGTGTTAAATAGCTGGATACATTTCACACATGCCACAGATCATTTGTTTATTCATTTATAACTTGCAAATCTGAAAGGTATGTTCAGAATATTAGTACTAAGGAACAATGTTTTCCATGTTGCAAGAATCCCAGAAGCAATGCAAATACTAGAATCAAGTGCCCCACGAGCTTTAACAGGATGGGATCCTAAATCAGTCATTTATTTGCTTGACAGATCCACACATGGTTCCAAATTGTCTAGGGCTGTTTTTTTGGCAGGAGTAATAACATTGAGATTTGGTTGTTTACAGAGATGAACAGCAAATACTTTTTTTAACACTGACTTGATTTTCATTGGCTGTTTCTGCTGCTCTTTCTTTATCCCCCCCCCCTTACACCTCCTGTTTGCATTTTAAAGCTTTTACCCAGTTCTACACTTTCCACATCTAGCAGAGAACAACACAGTGCTAGGCAGGTAAATGCGCAAGAGTTGGATTTTTGAACATTGTGTTTCCTACTGTAGTGTTCCTTATTGTTTGGCTTTTTGAAGAGCAGTTCCCATGGGAAACATACAGCTTACGAAAAGGGTCTATGAATTTAATTTAGCCTTCTTGTAAAGATGATATGATAATCTAGCATCTCTGAAGACCTCAAACAACTTTGATAATAATAATAATAATAATAATAATAATAATTTGGTATGTCCTTTAGGCCAGTAGAATAAAAGAATGATAGAATTGTAGTGTTGGAGAGGACCCTGAGGGCCATAGAGTGCAAACCCCCTCTCGCAATAAGCTGCCTGTGTTGGGGATACCATTGAGGAGGGTCAACCCCACTAAATTGAAAAGGAAATGTTTTTGAACCTTTGAAGACCGAAGACATTAATAATTTTATTGTAAACTTCTCTAAGTGAAAGTCTGTCATCTCAGCCCGCACACTGCAGATGTGTGTGCTATAAAGAAACACAGATTGCCTTAAGTGTTCTTCCATATTCAGTTGCCCTTGTAACAGATGCACGCTATTTAAAATATTCAGCCTTTTCCATCATTCAAGCCCATTTGTTTACTTCAAGCCACTTACCCAGTGGGAGTAACTTGGCCAATGCACAGGTACATTAGCTTGAGTGGCTTTTGAATGATAGTTAAGGTCTGTTCTGTTGAATCCAAAGCAAAGGAGTGTCTTCCTGAACTGACAAATGTATTCCTGGTGTGAAACACATACCCATATTTTGACAATATGGTTGAAGTTGACCCTTGAAATGCATGTATGTTTCTTAGTTCTCGCGCTATAGTTTTGTCAACTGAGCAGCTCTGTCTGGGTCTCTTATAATTCCCACTGAATTTAAAATGTGGTAAGTTGCAACAGGATGAGCTAGTATAATTCATTCCTTTAATGGAATGGCTTTGGGTCTTTGTGAACCATGACACTGGAACATTTTCTGCTTGATTCATAATCACAAATGTTTGTGTAGGTGTAACTTCACTGAATCTTTTCAAAAGGAAATCTTCCTTATGTAACTAGTTATCTTAGAGCACAAAGGTAATTGCTACTAAGTAGCAAGTACAGTTCTTCATTCTGATTTACATTAAATTTGTTCTTCATGTGGCAAAGGTGTCTGGTGCCATTTGATGCCATTCTCACAAAGAATACAAAGCACATGGCTTCCCAAAGTGCAATATAAAGTATTCTGGGGGGGGGGGGGAAATATCCCCTAATACAGTGGATAATTCATGTGTCCGGTACGAATTGTGTGTGGTCGTTCTAGTGTATGAAACTTAGTTTTTCTTTTTATATGAGTGCAATGTTGGGTGTGTTGCTGCTGCCTTCCCTCCCCATCCCACCTCTTTTTCCATTTTTTATTTTGATTGAAATACCATGTCACGCTGAGCTTTTATCCAATGTGGCAATGGAATGTAGTCAAATGGGAAAATTCCTTTGTATTATTTGTATGCTATCCAAATTGTGTTGCTTAGAATTCCCTCTCACTTCCAGTTTGAAACGACAGGACTGGGACTCAGCAGCAGCCGGCTTCGAACCACACTAAACAGAATACAGGAGAGCCTGATTGATCTGGTAAGTTGTAGGACTTTGAGTAATTGAAATGGAAGAGTAATAGCAATTTCTGCTTTGCATTGGTTGCTGTACCAGATGTACACCATCCTGAGTAATTGCACTAAATCCATGTTAGATTACAACAACACATGGTTTGTGGAGATGGCTCTGAAGACAGTTCAGTAACTTCAGCTGGTGCAGAGTTCAGCAGCCAGGAAGACGGCTTGAGCATATTACACCAATCCTGGCTTGACTGCTCTGGCTGCCAGTTAGGCCCTCTAGTTGGTTCCTCTTGACCCATACCACTGGGTGATCCACAATAATAAAGAAACTTGGCAAAGTTGATGCCTGTGTATATTTCAGAAACAGCATGAGACTGTCTGTGGTGAAACGGTGGTGGTTGAAAACCTACAATGATAATTGGGATTTTATCCTGTATTTCATACCCCTACCTCAGCAAAGCCATCAAGATGTCTTTTAAAGATGGAAAGCTAAAAAAACATGCATTCAACAAGATCATCCCTTTAGGAATCACTGCCTGTTTTTTCACAGCACTTGCATTACCCGTGAATCCTGTCTCAACAGTCCTCCAGAAGATACCCATTCTTTGGGGCCTAAGGTTTCAGCAATCGGCCATAGCCCCTTTAGTGATTATAAGCCTGGAGAGACCAAACATGAGACAGTTCAGTTCCCGCTCTCTGTGTTTCACGATGTGATACCCACATTCATTGGTATCAGTGATGTGAAATAAAGCCTAATAACTTCAACTCAGGTACCTTCACAGAATCACATTAGTAGGAACCATCAGTCCAGAGGTTTTTTCTGTTTCCAGTTTCCCACGCTGTTACAGAAGGCCACTGACCCCCTGGAACAACTATGTGTGTATGGGGGGTTGGAACTCCAGGGTCCCCTGGAGCATGGGGTTCTGCAGGAGCAATTGATGGAAATTGCCTCTCCCCCTTTCTCCAGTGGAGAATCGCAGGCATTTGTTCCAAACTCAGTGCACTATGTTTTATTAATAATAGAAGGTCTGGTCTCAAGTGTGATTATAAAAGCTGTATGTTACAGTACTAAAATGGCTACCCAAAAGTCAGTCTAACCACTTTTGCCTTGCCATCTATCTCTCGTCCTGTGAGAGCATGTTAGCTGCCAGTGGAAATATTTGATAGATGTTGATTTATTTGTTTGTGTGCCTTTTTTTTATAGCCAAACACCAACCTAATTTGGCTGTTGTTGTTTTTAGCTAAGACATTATTCATACCACCGTGATACACTGCATCTCTTTTATGTCAGCAGCTGGTATATATGGGTCTCCTCCTTCCAGGAAGAATTGAATCTACTGTATAAGAACCACAGTTTATCCTGTCAACTGTTGAAAGAACGTAAAAGCGCATATCCCTGATAAGTAATGTGGTACCAATTCTGTGTTCACATTCTGCAATGGAATTAACTAGGCAGGTTAAATTTGAAATACTTTATTGTCACTTGTACAACTTGTATACAGTGAGATTACACGAGCACCCTCCACTCAGCTCTCTTAGTCTTAATTCCCCTCATTTACTGACGCACACCCACCAAACCCGAAAGTCAGTTGCCCTGTTGTTATCTTTTCATTCAGCAGCCTAACAGCCCACGGATAGAAGCTGTTCTTTACCCTGTTGGAGCGACTAATCATGCTTCTGTATCTTCTGCCTGAGGGCAGGAGATCAAGAAAGTGCCGGCCAGGGTGTGAATCATCCCTGAGAATTTTCCTCACTCTCCTAAGGCAACATTCTTCCACTATTTCATCCAGTGGATTCACGGGACAGCCCATAATATCTTGTGCTGTATTCACCACCCTCTGTAGGCACTTCCTATCAATGATGTCAAACCAGCATACCACACTGTGATGCAGTATGAAAGGACACTTTCTATTGTTGACCCGTAGAAGGAGATCATCAGATGTTGATTGGCATTGTTCTTCCACAAGACTCTGAGGAGATGGAGTTTCTGTTGCGCTTTCTTAACCACCTGGGTTGTATTTATTTTCCAAGTAAGGTCTTCACTGAGATAAACTCCTTTAAATTCCTAGGAGTTTATCTCAGTGAAGACCTTACTTGGAAAATAAATACAACCCAGGTGGTTAAGAAATGAAGCTCCTTCTGAAAGGGGAAACCACAAATGCAACAGATCAATAAAACCAGGCAAATGCTGCTTTCCTCAATTGAGAGGGTGACAAATTATGGTATTTACCAGCTCTGGTGCACTGCTGTTTGCTTTCAATAGAATGGTACTAGGGAACAGACCAAGTTCCTGGTTCAAGCAACATAGAGCTGCTGGCAACCTTGGATTGGCTTTATTTATGTTAATTTGGAGATCGTTTTGATATAGTCCCTCACCCCCCTCAATGGGTGTGGTTTCATAATAAACCCAGGTGTGGACAGACACATATAGAAAACACGTTGGAATTGAAAACCAAGATGGATTCTCCAAGAAAGATATGTAACCAGATATGCTAGATTCCTGATAGCTCCTGCTCACAGATACGGTCTGTGAAACCCATGTGATAAAAGTGCTTTGTAAAGCAGTGCAAGAGTCCATAAACTTCCATATGGGGGAAGCTGCGGCTTCCTTTTTCCGGAGAGGGTTCTGTGTTTAATCCCTGGTGTCTCTATTCAAGTAACTTTGGTTATGTGAGCAAAGTTTCCTTCCATTTCATCCCACAGTTTCTGGGGGGTGATCACCTTCACTATGCATGCTGATTCATTACCCGCCCCCCCCCTTCCAAAACTGAGCTTGGTAACAGCCACTTGATGGAAGTTGTAGCTCAGTACATCTGGAGGGCAGTAGGTTGTGGAAGGCTGGTCTAAAAGGTACTCACCAAGGTGGTTTTTTTTTACTTCCCACAGTATATTTAATCTATATATTGTGTTTCAGCCTAGGTACAGTTTTACTTCTGTGACCGAACAAAAATGAGAGCAGTTAATATGTAAGCGGAGGAGCTTGTCAGAGCAATGGGATTTCCAGGGGTAGAAACAGAAAGATGGACCTTGATTTTTTCCGTATGTGAGAGAAAATCTTATTTGTTTTTCGTTTAGTTTGTTTTTCACTACAGTGAACTTATGCGGTACATGCTTAATGGGGGGGAACTGCTCTTACAAGATCAGAATTGGAAACCTTTCCCCATAAAGTCTAAAGGAAATGAAAGATCAGAAAACCTATCAAAATTGACAGCGTTCAAATTTAAGAATCCATAGCTGGGCGAGTAAAAATGTCTTAAGTAGTGACAGATGTTCATCAGGGATGTGACTGTTCATGCCACCAGGGCAAGGGAATTTTCAAAACCAAGGCATTGCTACAGAGAAGGCTACACAATGAGCCATGTTTGCCAAGGGGTAACAAGTTGGACTATCAAGCCATTCCTAAAGTATTTGCTGCTATATTTCTCCATGTGTATACTGTACATGTGTGTGTGTGTGGGGGGTGAGTCTGTCTTCCCTGTTCCCAGTTTCTGTGTCTCTCCAGCAGTGGCATTTGCATGTTCCGCAGACCATCAGGAAGCAGGGTCTATGTGCACCTTCTGACAGTTTCCTGAATGCACCAGTGTTGAGGGTAGCAGAAGGCTTAACGACCCCATTTGCACATAATGGTAAGCCAAACCATGGCTTAGGGGGAGCCAAGCACATATGCAGGTTCCTGCATTGAAGGTGGTAAGTGCCGAGGTCCTCCCTTGGTCCTGCTGCCACCACAGCATCTATGACTAAGCCATGACTTGGCTTAATGTTGCATCTATAGCCAGGCAGCTCATGGCTTGTTTGCTTCAGATAAACTTTGAGTGGTAAACTAAAAATAATCTTTGGTTTATTGGCTTGTGGTTTTTGTTTGGAGTGAAACAAAGCACAAGTCTGGGTCTGGGTGTAGTGCTAGCTCAGAGTAGCAGAGCTCCAACAGGACTGGGGGAGCTTTGCTCCAGCAGTCTACTTGTTCAACCTAAGCCATGGTTTGGCATAGCGTCAAGTTAGAATTGGGTCACTGAATGCTTGACTATGGCATTTCTAAGTTTTCCTAGTAGATTCTAGGGACATGGGTGGTGCTGTGGGTTAAACCACAGAGCCTAGGACTTGCCGACCAGAAGTTCAAATCCCCGTGACGGGGTGAGCTCCCATTGCTCGGTCCCTGCTCCTGCCAACCTAGCAGTTCAAAAGCACGTCCAAGTGCAAGTAGATCTATAGGTATCGCTCTGGCGGGAAGGTAAACAGCGTTTCCGTGCGCTGCTCTGGTTTGCCAGAAGTGGCTTAGTCATGCTGGCCACATGACCTGGAAGCTGTATGCCAGCTCCCTCGGCCAATAAAGCGAGATGAGCGCTGCAACACCAGAGTCGGCCACAACTGGACCTAATGGTCAGGGGTCCCTTTACCTTTATCTTAGTAGATTCTAGGCTGTTCTCTGTAGCAGATTTTTTAAAAAAACCAGAAAGTTACCACTGATACTTTACAGCTCTCTAGGAAAGATTTGTGCATGTAAAATGCCGTGATCCTTTATTCTTTCTATTCCTTAATTTTCTGAGAAATCTTGCATTGGCAATGACGTCTAGCTATTACCTTTTTGACCAACTGTATTTTGGATGGCTTCCTGCTCAGTGTTGACTGTGAATTGCTCCATTAACTGTAATAAGACTAATTTTGCTTTTAAGTTAGGCAAATTCTTGATCAATTTTGTCAGTGGCAAAAAAGTAATGAGTTGCATCAAACAAAAGCAATTTTGGATCCTGTTACATTTAGATTTGAGGGAGTCTGGCATACTCTTTATGAATTAAGATAACTCTAAGGTCATCTGTTCACAGGAAAAGGATTGAGAATTTAATTCTAAATACAGAAAATGATAAGGGGGTCTAATTCTTTTAATGCACCTTCTAAAAAAGTGGAAAATAGGTAATTAACCCACCTCTGGCGTCACTTCACCTCTTAAGCTGTTCATCTGAATATCTTCTTCCCTCTCCCACATTGGAGAAAGACTTCAGTTTTTTATTTCAGTTTTAATTTCTTACTCACATTTCACCGTGAGGTCCCAGGACAGGTTATAGCAATTAAAAACTACAGCACTGAAACTATTTAAAACAAATTATAGTCACAAAGATAGGGTGGATCTGAAAAATATGTATCTCGGGTCTCAGAGGCTAGGGGCGTTTGCCAGAAGCATCTTTGGGGAGCCAATTTCACAGCTTATGGGCTGCCACAGAGAGTTCCCCCTCCTGGGACACCATCACCTTGAACTACCAAGAGTCCTTCTCCCCAGGGGGGTCTGAAGGGAAGGAGGTGGTATTTTCAGATATTGGGGAGCTAAATTATTTAGAGTTTGAACCCCAAAATGAGCACCTGGAAAATGACCTGGAAACTAACTGGCAACCATTAGTTGCATCAGTAATATAGCTGCTACATTTTGAACTAGGTGAAGTTTCCGAGTCAGAAGGAGCAGCCGACATTTTGGGGTAGCAGATTCCAGAAATGTAAATCGCAGCTTGATGATCAAGTAATGTATCAAGTCCAGTCATTTATATTGAGTTTTATATTGAACAATTGGTTTGCCTAGAAACAACACCAGTTTGTCAGTTTCCAAAAAATTACTTAGCAAAGAATGACAACTGGAGATCATTGTGTTGAAGATTTTGTCTTAGTTCAGTTATTCCATGAGGCCAAGCTCTGGAGAGATGGCCAAAATCTCATTTGGAAATTTGCAGGGTGAACTTTTGAGGGGGGAAAGTAGGACATGTCTGCTGTTCTCGGAGCTAAACTTGGGATGCCATCTATCGCAACCAGAGTTGAAAATAAGTTAAATGGATGGTAACATCCTTTCAAGCTATGCCGGATGGAAAATGAAGGGTGGAGTGCTGGGCACAGAAATGTCAAAATAAACTGGCAATTGTAACTGTTGATGGGTTTTTGGTGTTAGGCCATTCATTGTTGTGACCTGACGGAATGGGTTTCTGGCAGTGATGTCCACAAACATAGTTATGGCTATGAATAGCATGTATTTCTTGTGGTGATGTTGCAAGTTTAAGAAAGATCACATCAGGGCACATTACCTTCAAATACTGACCTTCCTTATGTAGGCCTTTTATGGATTTTAAGTAAAATCATAGTAGATACAGTGGTACCTCGGGTTACAAATACTTCGGGTTACGGACTCCGCTAACCTGGAAGTAGTACCTCGGGTTAAGAACTTTGCCCCAGGATGAGAACAGAAATCGTGTTCCGGCGGCACGGTGGCAGCAGGAGGTCCCATTAGCTAAAGTGGTACCTCAGGTTAAGAACCGTTTCAGGTTAAGAACGGACCTTCGGAACGAATTAAGTTTGTAACCAGAGGTACCACTTTATATTGAAGGGATGACTACTGTAGGAGTGAAAACGTTTGTTGTTGTTGTTGCAGCCAAATCGAATATACTACTAATTACTTTGTTTATTTTACCCATTATATGTCGATCCATTGAAAAAATCTGGTTGCCTGTTCTGTCTCAATAAACACCACAAGATGCTGTGATTGAGATACTAAGAATAAATTGTTTTATATAATTTACATGGTGGTGGTGTTTGTACCAAATGTGTTCCCCCACAAACTAATTATTTTAATGATTGAGCTTAATTGATTAGCATATGTAGCCATCATGACTGATGCAAATTTTTCATTACATTTTAAATTTCATTTTAATCATGGTCAGTTTTACTGCTTTTAGCATATAGTAGAGCGCTTGATGAGTTAGTCTATCTGCAAGTACTTTGGTGTTCAAAAGCAAGGCACAGTGTTGTGCTCCTCCTAGTTTCAATATCTCTGGTTTATAAAGATAATTGAAAGCTCCTGTATACTGAGTCAGACCATTTGCCAAGGCAGCTCAGTGTTGCCCACGTTGAGTGGTTGTGGCTCTCCAGCATTTTGGACAAGGGTCTCTCCCACCCCTACCTAGAGACGCTGGGGTTTGAACCTGGGACCTTCTGTGTTCCGGACAGATACTCTGCTAATGGCCTTTCCCTTTATGTAGCAGAGCCAGGAAGGACTTCTGCTGGAGACTTTTGAGCAGCATAGGCTGGCCCATTAGGGTGCTGCCCTATCAACTGCAGTCTGCCCTCAAGCAGCCTTGGCCTACCTGCCTTCTTATTACAACCACTCTACAGGGTGGGACTGGCAGTTAGCTTCTTCCTCCTTAGCTCAGTGTTGCCAACAGGGAGGAGGGAGGAGGCAAAGCTAGAATTAGTCAGCTCCGCCAATCATTTGGCTCTGGCGCCACCTACTGTTGGCTTCCCTGCTTTCCAGCCCACCAGTGCCAGTGGACACCAGCCGCCATTGCCTTTTAGAACTGTTTCTAGTTAGAGTAAACAGTACTGAGCTAGACTAACGGTTTGACTCGGTTTCAGGTACTGTCATACGTTGCAATGGCAGGGGGAGAATTTGAACCCAGACTGATTATGTGGCCTTTATTTTACCCACCAGGTTTGTTTTGTGTGTTAAATTGGACTCTAGTCAGTATATAGGTAAAAAGCTCTTGCTATTCCCAGTTGTGTCTTCAAACTCAGGCCATATTGTTCTCAGTGGAGTCCTTCTGAAACCATATCTTTTTTCTTTCTTTCTCATCGATTGTTTTACATTAAACTGAAAGACAACTTTTAGGACTGATAGTATAAAAAGGGCACGTTTGGTTTTGCAAAATTGCTCTTGCCCAGGGGAAGCATTGGTTAGTAAATAAAGCTTTAATTAACATCATCCATCACCATGAAGGGTGAGATATTAATTCCTGTACTTGTGCTTGTATATTTTGATGGCTCTGCACTGAAGTGCATGCAGATAACTCCTTTGAGGAGGCAGATGTAAATTTTTAGATTTTCGAGGCTGAATATAATTAGACTTTACAAAAGTAGCAGTCTCTTTTTCCTATTTAGTGGGAAGAATTGTTGAATAGTAATGTATATCTTTTGTCATCTACTTGGCAAAACAGGAAGTGGACTAAAGAAAACTTTGTTATTGTTTAATTGACTAATACTTAGTTGCTAGTATGTACCTTTGAACTTTTGGGGACTGACTTCTGAGTGAAGTTTCAGAAGATTGTGCTACTCATTAATGCTCAAAGAAGCATTCTTAAATTAAGAATTCAGGTAGGTAGCCGTGTTGGTCTGACACAGTAGATATATATATATGTGTGTGTGTGTGTGTGTGTGTATATATATATATATATATGTATGTATGTGTATATATATATATATATATATTGTCCAGTAGCACCTTAGAGACCAACTAAGTTTGTTCTTGGTATGAGCTTTCGTGTGCATGCACACTTCTTCAGATACTGTATAATTATTCTTCTTCAGGTATCTGAAGAAGTGTGCATGCACACGAAAGCTCATACCAAGAATAAACTTAGTTGGTCTCTAAGGTGCTACTGGACAATTTTTTTAAAAAAGTATATATATTTAAATTAAGAAGCTTGAGTTCTTTGTATTTTCCTGATGTGCTTGTTTAATTATCAAGATTCGTTAACTTTCCACAAATTTCTGTTACCTTTTTGCTCTGGCTATTAAGCTGTTGTTTGTTTGTAAGGTTGTGGTATGAAATACTGACTGTATGCACATTTAAAACAGCTTGTTTCCACAGCAATGAGCTTTAATCTTTTTTTTATGGCTAGTTTATGTGCCAGTTGAATATGGCCCTAGTTTTATGGATTTATTAAGGTAGAATTTTCTTTGACTTCCAGGAACCTTAAAAGAATTCTCAGTTCTCATGTAACCTTAAATAGGTTACTGCATTCTCTGGTATAAGTCAGAGAAAACCCACATTATGAATTCTTACTCCAAGAGTTTGTAGAAGTTGCTGAATATTTCTTCCGGGCTGTACGACTGGGAGATACAAAAGGAAAGTAGTGGTTGTTGTAATTTAGAAACACTTCATTACAAGAAACATTAGGATAGGAGTTTAAAGATGATCGCTGCAAAATGGTGTAGGGTGTGTGTGTGTGAAGTCTGACTCGCTGTAGAAGCTCCAGCAGAAAACTAGCTGCTGTCCTCACTACTAATTAATAAAAATGCTATGTTGGTTGCAAGATAAAAATTAGGTATAAAAGGAGAATTCCAAAATCCAAGTTTGAGACAAGTACTCTTTGGTGAGGACCCTAGCAGAGATTTAAAATCACTAAATTATTGATATAGGAACTCAAGAGTGGCTTGTAAGAGCCATGCTGTCCTGAACTGGAGCAGCCAGCTCAGATCTCCTCACACATTCAGCTTCTCAGGTAGAATGAAGGGGAACAAGGTCTTGATTACCTAGTCTCTCTTAAAGTGAGCTAAGCCTGGCAGGACAGCTTACTCTATGGCACAACCCCTTCCTTCATGCTTTAATTAAACATGTTGGTTATATGAGGCTGGTTATCCCACAAAAGCTTGTCTCATGCTGTTGAACCCAAACTTATTAGAAGGAATCTTTCATATTAACATTCATCTGTGTAATTCAGTGTGAGTGGAGGCCTGCTGCCTTAAAAAAGAACCCTGGGAAATGTAGGATGTGGACACATAACTTGAGTGACCCAAACTCAAGTGGATTTATATACTTGGAATCTCAAGTGGATTTATATACTTGGAATCTAGTTTGTGAGACCAGTAGTTGGCTCAACTTGCATCTCAGTTATTTTCAGTATGGTTGAGTGGATTAACAATTTCTATCTCAGGTGAGTTCAGTAATCTGTCTGGGCCTCCGCTGTTAGGTTTTATTTTTTGTGACTTCTTGGATTTTACCACTTGTTTCACAATGTATGTTAAAGAAAGATGGCTTCATATTCCTAGATTTTGTGTGTGTGTGTGTGTGTGTGTGTGTGTGTGTGTGTGTGTAGTACAAATACTGCTAAACGTGAAAAGGAGCTCTTCATCAAGTTTGTTCCTGTGGCCAGTGGTGAAAATTACATACTCCAAAAGCCTTTGTAACGTACCAGTCAATGATCTGTCTACCTCCTTTCTCATTACAAGGAGTGATACAGTACAAAAGCTGCTGAGACTTGATGCTTTTTCAACCTGAATGGCACCTGTAAACCTGACAGTTGCTCAAAGGTCCTTCTTGTTTTCCTGCTCAATGAAGGAGAAAATGAAAGAAGGAAATGTCACTCTTTTGAAAGTGGGAAACACTTGAGACAGAAAATCTCCCCCACCTCATTTTTTTGTGTTTTTTAAAGGCACAAATGCTAGCTGTATAATGAAAGGCTTTTTGCAACGCCTACTTGCTTTTTGCTATCTCAAAAGTAAAAACCTTTCTCAGTGTTATTGTAGAAGCATGGAACGATACCCTAAAGAAGCAAAATGTCATTAAGGGTCAGGCAGTCAGTATATGTCCTCGACATATTGGGTCAATGGGTAATGTTTGTTCAGGAATTTTATGTCTCTGGATGCTAGAAGCCTGCCTTTGTTCTTTTCTTACTCTATATCAAATCAATTTGTCACTTTGGAGCACTGTTGCTTGGACTGCACTGAATGTTCTCCTCTTTCAGTTTGGGTGGGCGGTCAAAAGCTTGCTTTCAGAGGACCAATATACTTCTTGAAAGAATCCTAAATTCTGTGGATGTTAATCTCCTCTCCCCCCACCCGCCCCATATGTTTCACTCCCATTGCTCTGCTGCTGTTCTGGCAACTCCTCCCATCCACACACCATATTGCCATCACCTTCTGTTAGTCACATGGGCAATCCTAATCCCAACTCATCATAAATAGGACGATTTCATAGCCAATGAGATCCGGCTACATGCTGATGTCACTGAAGACAGACTAAGCCATTAACCTCAATCCCAATAGATGGACACTTTTGCCTCCTTTCAATACAGCCATAAAAAATACTAAGAGCGGTGGGGCTTTTCAATGCTGGTGAAAATATCCACGAACAGTTGGGTGCTCTGATTTAATGTAGTTTATTTGCCACTGTCATCTTGACACATCTATGGCTTTAAAATTGCAAAACTGCTGTACCCCAAGCAAAGCAGACCTTTGGAAAGTTTGTTTTCCATCACAATCCTTGTATAGGACTGAAGGCTCTGTCTTCATGAATGCTATGCAACCTCGCCTTTTTTCATAGACCCCCTGCTGCCATGGGTGGCTTGAATGGCATTCTGTGCTACATGGGGCCTCTTCAACTGATGTAGTACCTGCATTCTGCCCACCAACAGTGAATTAGGACAGGAGCTGCAAAGTTGGCATTTCTCTGGGTAGCAGAGCCTCATTCAGAGCAGCCCTTGATGCAAGGAAGGGCCCTGCAGAGAGGGGAGGGAGATGCTTGGCTTTCCTATCGATGCAGCCCAAGAGGACCTTCCCGGAAAATAATTGAACGTTACCTGTTGTGCTCTAGCAAGTCCTTTCCCATGGACAACACAGGCAAGAAGACAAAGGCATCCCGAAGAAACTGGGCAGACCTTGAAGTCATCTTAGTAGCTGAGAGTTCTCCATTGAATTGTGGCCAATCCCCAGAGACAAAATGGTTGTGGGATGTCTTCGGGAGAAGAAAAGACTCAGGGGTAAACCCTTCTCAAATCCGGAGAAGAGTCCCTAAGGTGGTTGGATGGTGCCTTGTACACCTCCTTCTGGTAACTCCTGCAGCCCAGCTGGTGCCAAACATATTGCTCTGCTTCCTTTGGACCACATCAGTGAGGCCAAGAGGACCTCCATGCACACTGCCCATGCTTGCGCCCTGGAGAGGTCACCTTGGTACTGCTAACACAGCGGTTTGACTTCACCTCTGGAGGTGCCCTCCATTGTCTCTCGAGACAGACAGATGCTGACAACAGCAAGACTGAGCTGCTCATTCTGATACAAAGTTTCAGAGTTTAGGAGAAGGGCCATAGACTTAGTGGTAGAACATCTTTTTTATGCAGAAGGTCCTGGGGTCAATTCCAGATAGGACTGGGAAGCACCACTTAATGAAATTCTGTAGAGTCGCTTCCCTTCAGTATATCAACTAAATAGAGAGCTGTAAGGCAGCTTCCTAGGTTCCTGAGATAGGTGGGTCAAGCAGGGAAAATTGGAGGTGTCTCAAGAATCCTTTTGGGTTTCTAATGGAAGATACCTTAGTGAAATCAAATATTAACAAAAGAAGGTTATATACAACAGTGGGACACTCAAGACGGCCCTGCAATGCAAATTGAGAGGAGTTGGGTGAAGTTGGTAGGAAAGGCTAACATGCCAATTCTTTTCCACAATCCAAGCACATGCTACAGTCTCCGTTGTGAGGGGTGGGGGGTAAGAAAGTAGCCCACACTGCCATTTGGAACAGTCCCACTTGCAGCATCTGAATTCGCCACAGGTAAAAATGGCCCACTTTAAATTTTAGTTTTAATACATTATTCCAGTCATCACACACTTGTTCCTCAGTGTAATTTGAAGCAGCCAATAGACTGAAGGTCAAAATTGTAATTCTGGTCATGGAGAATCATATCAAAGAAATTGGTTTTTTTAAAGAATTTCAATCTTCTGTTTCTTTGTTTCATAATGGATTTTCAATTTTTCTTTTTAAATGCCTTTGTTATGCATTAGCAGTCAAAAAATTATTGTGCGGTGATTTGTTGCTCACTCGAAAGGTGTTTCACTCACGAACCACATTTCACTTTTAATTTATAAATAGGTTTCTGGCTTAAAAGTTTACTGATGTGGAATAGACAGAGTTGTCTTTGAGCTCAAACTGCTTGGCCTGCTTCTCCACAGTAACAACCCCTTTGACCCAAACACCTTGTTTGTTTGTTATTCTCCTCTTGATGTCTTATTCTTTAATGTTGTTTTTATAGGGCACAGCTTTCCATCTTTTTAATGTTCAGGGGAGACAGCACATCAATGCATTTTATGAGGTGCTTGCTGTAATATAAATACTTTGACAAAGTGCAGTTGTTAAGAGAAGGTGCACATATTTTACGACTGAAGAAAAGTCTGGACGTTAAAAACATTTAGATCTTCAGGTCCATTTATTGTTGTTGCAAATCTGCAAAGTTTTGCTTGGTTTGCAAGATTTCACTTCATTGATGCTAGAGGGTATCCCTGTGTTTTAGTACTTGGTGTCTTAAGTTTTGCACTAGCATACGCCATTGTTTGCTTAGTGGAACCAGTATTCAGCTGGTAGAACTATGCCATCCATAGGCAGCACTGGGAATAAGATCTCACCTCTTCCATTTTTATAATCACTCCGCCTCTCCCTGTAGGGTTCCCAAATGTCGCTGGCACTTTATCCCTGTTTTTGAAATGTGGTTAGTAGATTGGCCACTTGGTGAAACTCTGATCACATTCTCACTCATGACAAAGTGAAATAACTCACAGATGACCACACAAATAAGTAGCGGCTACAATGCTTTTTTCTGGGGGTGGGGGTGGGACGCAGGGGTACGCATACACCTAAACATTTTGTGAATCTTTGTACTTTTGTCCATTTCCTGTATTTATTTTTCCCGATTTGAACTATAAAATGGTTATTTTCTTGAGTCAAAGTGAGAGTACCTATAAAAATTATTTTAGAAAAAAAGCACTGAGCGGCTATATCCTGCATTCATCGATGTATTTCACTGTAGAAATTCAATGGGAGTTTGAAGTATAGTGAGATGAGCTGTCCAAAGAAAACATTGTTGTTTGTTTGTTTTAAAAAAGAAACCCATTGAGCTAGTGCAGGTGATTGTAACTTTAAACAGCCATTTGAATCCCAGCCTCAGTCATTCTGTATAATCAAAATAGTGGTTGAAATATGTATCTGCTTGACACCTGCTATCCAGTAGTGTATCCAGAAAATAGACCCTCTTGGAGCTTTAAATATGATCTAGGTTTCCATTTTATTGTGGATGTGGACAGAAAATGACTTTATCAAAACTTACTATGCTGTAAATCATTCAGATTAATTTTGGGGTTATATATCCCTGTTCCAAATACCGCGAGAGAGCGTTATTTATTTGTTGCCCATGTTTCTTTCCCCTCTAATCTTGGTGGTTTCATATAACTTACTTATAGTAATTGATTCTTTCCTAAAACTTTGTGCATTTTATTTGCTTGGAGCAACGAGAAACCCACAGAGAATTCTAGTACATGATGAATCTCTTCCGCTGTGAGGGATGAATGCATTCCAGTCAGGTTTCTTTTCTAGGTAGTCATTTGAATAACATGAAGGTGAGGCTTCATCAGAAACAGACTTCCCTGCTGAACAAAGCCAGAAGGCCATTGCTTTAAACCCCCCCAACCCCCCCCCCCCACATTTTTGTGTATATATGCAGTGTTTGCAAGATTTAACAAAATCATAGCTTAGTAAATGGATTCCTCGGTTATCCACAAAACAGCTGCAGAGTTGAAGGTGAGTAGTATAAAGTTCCTGAATGAACACGTTAATTTTGCTACCCTTGAGGATGAAGAGCTGTCTTATTAATTATGCTTCTCAAATCTCAGGCTTCCCGGCCTTTAGAAGCCCATTGAACTGTGTGGGTTCTTGTGGTCAGATTATCTGCCTTCTGGATTCTTCAATTTCAGCAATAGCGTGGTTTAGTCCCCAGAGGACCCTGGATTTCAGCTAGATAGAAACGAGACGTGCCAGTTTCTGTTGCCTGAATACCTTAGGCTGTGTTCCTCATGTTTCAATAACTCTGATGCCTGTCTTGCTTTCCTTATTTCCTTCCTCCCTCTCTCCCCCATACCCCCTGCAGGAGGTCTCCTCGGATGCCGCTGGAACGCTGACTGCTGTTGAAGAAAGAAAGGAAAAGGTTCCAACCCCCCATCTCAGCCACCTTGTTGTCTTGACATCAGGCAGCACTTTATATGGCTTGGCAGAGAGAGTGGTCGCCACAGAATCCTTGTGCGTTGACTGTCAAACCGTGTTTCTTTCTAATTATTACGACGGACACTTGCAGATTAGTTTTTAGATTCATCCTCCAATTGTTGAACCACTTCAAGTGGGGTCTTCGTGGCATTAGCTTTCTGTCATTGGCTATGATGCTTTGTGCACGATAACAGCATAAATCGCTTGGGGTTAAACGAGGGATTCATGGTTCAGACTATACTAATATATCCTGAATCCCACATTTCTCTGTCTGTGGCAATGCTTACAATGGATGCATTCCCAGCTTTTCTGCATCCCTTTGACTTAAAAAATGTATCTTATTTTTAAGATCAATATTAGATCAGCTCTTTTGGCCCACTGGGTAGCGCTGGACCGCAGCCTCCTGAGAGTGCCACTCCATATCAGACAACATACTCGCCTGAACTTCTCCAACTATATTCAGTTGCCTGGTTGCGTCGCCAACTGCTTTGTTTCACCATGTTCTGTTGTTTACATTTTTGTCTATGTTCGTGCTCATTACAAACGTAGCATTTTAATTCAGAAATAATTTGTTATCACTTTGTAACAGAGACAAAGTGTTGGCACCATTGGGAGATTTTTTACAGAGATATGTGGTTCATAAAATTAGTGAGCAAGAGCTTAAAAAATTGATCCCCCTAACCTAGGCCTTCCTAGTCTAGCGTCTTCTTTGTGTCGGGGGCAAACCAGGTCCTTAAGAGATAACCGTGTGCAGGACGCAGAAGGCCTCTCTTGCTGTTGTTCCCTAGCAATTACTATTTGGAAGCATATTACCTCTGAAGCTGGGTGGGGGGTGTTCATAGGGCCATCATGACTAATAGCCACTGGTCGGCTTATGCTTCATGAATTTGACTACTTCCCTTTTAAAGCCGTTAAAGCTAGAAGTCATCACAAAAAATATTGGGAGTTGCATCTGCAGGATACAACGTAGACAGGCATCTAGTCCAAAAGGCTCTTGTATTGTCTTCCGGAGGCAATACAACTATTTCTAATATTTGTACCGAGGTCACTATGGATTTTTCTCTTTTGTTTCTCAGAGTGTTTTTAGCTGAGCAGTTTGAGTTCCTCCAGTCTCATCTTGATGCTGTAATGCCTCCAGCCAAGAAACCTTTTCTTCAGCAGTTCTATTCGCAGGTCAGGATTCTGCACACATCCACTGTTTTTATTTTTTAAGGGTTGAATTTATTGATTTCTCCTGAATGGCTATATCACCTGCATGACACAGTGATGTGTTGTGCAGTTTATCTAAAGTTTTCCTGTACCATAGGAAGAAAATGCTGTTAATTACACCAGATTCTCCTTGCGTTCCAGACGGTTTCAACAGCCAGTGAACTCCGTAAGCCTATATACTGGATTGTAGCTGCTAAAGCAATTGATTATGAACAGATGCTGCTGCTAATGGCAAATGTGAAATGGGATGTGAAAGAAATCATGTCACAACACAACATTTATGTAGATTCTCTTTTAAAGGTGAGTATCTCTTTTCTTGCATTGCATTTTAATGACCTAACAAAGACAGAAATCATTTCTGTTGGTGCCTTCTTATATATCCTGTGCAACACATTCTCAGCTGGATGTTTTGCTCTAACCAATTTTTTGTTGGCATTGCTAGAGCTAAAAATATTTGTTTTCCCATTATTAAAGCTGAAGACTTGTGGGTAGCTTGCCAGCAGTGAGAGTAGGAGACCTGCTGGAGTTCAATTCGGTTCATGAGTTGGTATATATCATTAACAAAGAGCATTATGGGACTCTCTTAGCTGGAAATATGAAAAGCCTGTCAGAAGAGACCACAAATATAGAAGGAAAGCCAAGCTTAATTTAATTAATTGTTGGTGGTGCCAGAATCTGGTCAGATTGACCTTGAGGAGTAATCGTCTGCAATTACCTTCCCTCTTTTCGTTTCCATTATGAGTTTTATGTCTATCTGCTAAAGACTATCTGCGTTCCCAGACGTACCTGTAAGCATTAGTCCTTCACTAGTACAATCATAAGCAGAAGTAAGTCCCACTTTACTTGCAAGTGAGTGTGCATAGGATGGTAGCCTTTGTCTTCTGTTGTCCTTACATTTCCTGGACAAGAATAACCGACCTGGGGATATGTGAATTAATTTTATCCAATCACCAAATTATATATTTTTATGAATTCCATTTGTAGGCTACTATTGCGTACTAATTCTTCCCAGTTTTAATCCTTAATTGAGACTAACTTTTTCCTTAGTAACTCACACTTCACTCAGGCCGACTATAATAAAAATATGCTTAGTGTGTGTTATGAGTTTATATTTGTATTCTTTAGGGATGGACAAATCCTGCCAATTCTGATTCAGTAATAAGTTGAATTTACTGGATTGGATACTCCATATCCATGTTTGTGAAGTATCATTGGAGCTGTAGATCCCAGGAGCTGCGTGGTCTAGGATACTCCCACATATGTGCAGGATATCACAGCATGAGCCAGGTTCTTGCCACACACCCAGCTGGACTATTTAATTGCTCCAAAACTATGGAAGCTACAGTATGAAAAGTGGTGGCATGCCCTGGAGTGCACTAGAAGCATCAGCACATACTAGCCTAGGTTGAGTTAGGTAAGCCTCCATGCAGAAAGCTCCAGGTTCAAACCCTGGCATCACCAGTTAAAGGATCAGGTGACATGAAAGACCCGCCTCCTACCTGAGACCCTGCAAAGCCTTCTGCCAGTCAGAGCAGGCCTAGCTGGACCAATGGGCTGACCAAGGATAAAGTAGCAGCGTGAACACACTTCATGCCATATGAACATTCCCCATGTTCCAAAAGCAAATCTTAATTCAGCTACAGAATTTTAGATGATAAGGGAGTTTAGCGGCAACCCTCATGATAACCATAAATGAGATGAAGTATAATCCATTTTCTCTCCATTTTGTATCATTGTGATTTGTGCCTCCCTTTGCTCCCTCTATATAAATGAGTTTTCGTGTCTAGATAGGTATGTTTTGTATGTATTGCCACCACTGACTAATATTCCCTTTATGTTTTATTAGGAATTTGAACAGTTTAACAGGCAGCTGAATGAGGTTTCTAAGAGAGTTCGTATTCCATTGCCAGTGTCAAATATTCTTTGGGAGCATTGTATACGACTAGCTAATAGAACTATTGTAGAAGGGTAAGTGGATTATGACACCTTTCCTAATTTTTTTGTGGGTCCCTCTCCTTGCCTTGTAGCACATGGTTCAACCCTGCTCTTTTCTTACAAAACCTTAAAATTTGGATGATGTGAGCTAATTAATCAGAGAAGCTTGGACTGTGTGGACCCTGCTTTAGCCTTGAGTTGGATCAAGGATGGGGAATCTTCAGGCCTCCTATATGTTGTGGATCTCTAACTCTCATCACATCCAGCCAGCATAGCCAGTGGTCAAGGATGAAGGGAGTTGAAGTCCAACAACATCTGGAGGGCCAAGGGTCCCCATTCCTTGGGAAGACCGTCTCCAGGTTATATCTCAAGTTCTGCAGTGATCACACCACATGTGTCCATCAGCTGCCTTGCATAGGAGTCATGAGGAATAGAATTCTTGAACTGAGCTTGAGCACAGAGCCACGGTGCATGTGTAACAATATTATTTATTAGGGGAAACCTTTCCTTGCTCACTTCATTACCGGGTCAGAATGGCTGCTACGACACCTCAAGGTTCTTAGGAACATAGTAATCAAACGGTCCATCTAGCTCAGTCCAGCAGTGGCTCTCCAGGGTTTCTGACAGCACCATTCCCAGCCCTGCCTGGAGATGCCAGGGGTTCACCTAGGAATGTCTGCAAGCAAGGCAGATGCTCTCCCACTAAGCTACAGCCCTTCCAACATCAATTTAACCAAGATAATTTATCACTAAAGGTAAAGGGACCCCTGACCATTAGGTCTAGTCGTGACTGACTCTGGGCTTGCGGCACTCATCTCGCTTTATTGGCTGAGGGAGCTGGCGTACAGCTTCTGGGTCATGTGGCCAGCATGACTAAGCCGCTTCTGGTGAACCAGAGAAGTGCACGGAAACACTGTTTACCTTCCTGCCGGAGCGGTACCTATTTATCTACTTGCACTTTGACGTGCTTTCGAACTGCTAGGTTGGCAGGAGCAGGGACCGAGTAACGGGAGCTCACCCCGTCGCGGGGATTCGAACCACCGACCCTCTGATCGGCAAGTCCTAGGCTCTGTGGTTTAACCCACAATGCCACCCGCGTCCCTCTAATTTATCACTACAGAAGTATTAATATCACCTTTGGCTGTTTAGGTGCACCCCATACTTGTTCCCTAGAGTCAAATTCAGACCATTCATTTTCCAAACCAATTGCCATCTTGAAAGGCAAGAGAAGAGTATTCACAAGTGACGTGAGAGTTGTCCCTTTAGTCCTCTGTAAATACATCAGTCTCCAGTAGCAGCTTGATATCTTTACTGCATTCTGCGGCAATTTGCCCACAAAGATGAGGACGTCAGAGTAGTTACCGCGCAACCACGACTGCACACTTATCTGTTGCTTGTCTGTCTTAGTTACGCAAATGTCAAAAAGTGTAGCAACGAGGGGCGTGCCTTGATGCAACTGGACTTTCAGCAATTTTTAATGAAGCTGGAGAAACTCACGGATATTAGGCCTATTCCGGATAAGGAATTTGTTGAAACCTACATCAAGGCTTATTATTTGACTGAAAATGACATGGAACGCTGGATCAAGGAGCACCGGGTAAGACATGGATTTTTAGTTCCTCTCATTGGGTGGGGATTGTGGTGAATATCCTTGAGGCAACAGTGTAGTCCATGTAAGTTAAGCACAGGTGGCTGGCAAGGAAAGCGATAAACTTGCTCTCCTTCCCATCCGCTTGGTCTGAAGTCACTTGCCCCATGATAAAAAGGCCCGTGTGTGTGTGTGTGTGTGTGAGAGTGAGAGAGAGAGAGAGAGAGAGAGAATAAGCCCTAGGCTTATTTCCCTCATGTCATTGCAATCACGTGAGGGAGAATGGGGGGGGGGCACACTGGCAAGCCCCACCCTCCTCAGACGCATTACAGGCCCCATATTGAGAGCTGAAGGGCATTTGATTGGAGCTAGGAGCCTCTACTATTTACAACAGCGAATGTTGGAAATCATATGGGGATCCCTGGTTTAGAAAAAATGTGCTTGGGGACAGATGGACTTCCCAGCACTTTCTTGCTAGTGATTGCAATCACATGAGAGGGTTTAAATCTTTCAAGGAAGTGTATAGGCTCCCAGGCTGATATGACTCCCTAAAGAAAGGTCTGACAACTGAAATGGTGGGGCTCATTTCAAGAAGCTATTTTCCTAGCATAATGGAGGTGTGTGTCTCTCCCCCCACCCCCTATCCTGGCTTCTGTGTTTTTCCCTTCCTTTTTGATTGGTGCTTTTCCGTTCTGTAACAGTCTGTTCCCTGTACTGCTTCATTTCTGCTTAATATGCTAAGTTTAGAAGGCCCGTTAGGAACAGTTCTTGATTATTTCCGCAGTTGGTTACATCATTAAGGAATTGACCCATAACTTTGGCGTTGTTATATAAGAAAGCAATGAGAACAATACATTAGTCAGAAAAACAACTGCTTTCTCATTTTCTGGTTATTTATCCTATAACTATTTTTATACCTTGTTTTTACTATAAACATGAAAGCTTATAGATATTAAACTGTTAAATCAATTTATTTTAAAATGATGAAAGTTAGAATAGAACACTGTAAACCTGTAGATTCATAAACCACCCTGGGAACTTAATTACATGGGTGGTATGTAAATGCAGTACTGAATAAATGAAGAGAATAAAGAGTTCTCCAAGTACCTTCCATAAAAAGCAATCTCTCTTCTGTTACTTGTAGTTTTAGGATTTATCAGATCTAAACAATATCCATGAGGCCACGGCTGTTAAGTTCTTTGGGTGCTCTAATGCAGTCCTACCTTGGAAGTTGAACAGAATCTTTTCTGGAAGTCTGTTCGACTTCCTAAATGTTTGACTTCCAAACCACAGCTTCTGATTGGCTGCAGGAAGCTCCTGCAGCCAATCGGAAGCCACGGAAGCCCTGTTGGACGTCCAGCTTCTGAAAGAATGTTCAAAATCTGGAACAATCGCTTCCATATATATAAGCTAGGTTGTCCAAGGCTGGCGTAAGTAGACATAAATGAGTCCCAATCATGTTATGTTCTATTGATGATGCGCTATAATTGTAGCACAATAGCTGTGAGCTCGTAAGAGATTCTGGGTGGTAATAGGCTGGGAAGGAGTCCATATGCTTGCACCAAAGGAAACGTGGAAACAAAGTGAATTGGATGTGTCAGAGCTATGCTTAACTTTTCTCACTCAACGAGACATCTGAGGCTCACAGTGCGCAAACCCACCAAAGGTCACCAGTTAATCATCCAGAGCAAAAGGGGGGGGGGGTGGAAATGTCTTGGCAGATTATTTTCTTTTAACATTGGATAATAACTCCCTACCTAACTCCCAGCGACTTCTTCCACAAATCTTGTTTCAGCCTCTTTATCCATCCAAATAGTTTGTGTTGGAACTCACATAGCTCTGTTAAATGTGAGCCTTTTTATAAAGTGCTATTTTTGTACACTCCCCATTCTGAGACTATTGCAGCTTCTAAACAGTAAAGTTAGAATCCTAGTTATTCTCAACATACATTGGTTGAAACGGTGCATGGTTGCATATTTATTATTATTATTTTAAAAAACTTGCAAATGTTGCGTTGCACTGAGTCAGTAATCCTGGATTGCTCTCAATCTGGCTAGACATTTACTTTGCTTGGATGAGCGTAAACCCACTTTGAGAGCATTTCCACCCTTCTCCCTTACCCAAGAGAAATGTTAAAAGCTTTACCTCTGTTAAATAATCACTCAAATGTTCTGGCAGTGTCTAAAGCAAGAGAGAGCTCTGTTTAAACAGGCAGCTGTGCCCTGGCACATTTCTGTGTTTTTGTAAGAGTTAACAATTATCCTTCTTAATACACTATTTAAGAAATGTGTTCATCTTTTGATCAGGTACAATATTGCTGAATTTCCCCCCTCAAATCCTTTTAGGTAAAGCTAAATTGGAACTGTGAGCAGAAGCACTAAAAACAGATTTGCCGAAACAGTGTTGTTTTCTTAGTATCTGCTTTCATGGTTGTTTTCAGTCTTAGCCAGTTTCGCATATTTTTCCCCGAAGAATGGAAAATAAATTTTAAGTGCCTTAAGATGTTTAAATATTCACAGAACTGCATCCCATCCAACTCTTGACTAAAACTGTAAGCATTTCCCCGTGATAATCTGCCATACTTGTTGCAAAACACTCTTCTAAGCTTCACAACCACAAATAATAGCCACATGTGTGGCTTTGAATATTTCTTCAGAAAGTGACAGGTTCTGCCGTGGTGCATTTTCTTCCTTTTCTTTTTCTTTTAGCAATACGTTTCTTATTTTCTGGGCAGTGACATTCCGCTTGCTTGAAACTAAAATGTGATTTGCTTTCTTTGCCCAGGAGTATTCTGCCAAGCAGTTGACTAATCTGGTGAATGTTTGTCTGGGGACCCACATCAACAAAAAAGCACGACAAAAACTGTTAGCAGCTATCGACGACATTGATAGGCCTAAAAGATAATAGGAGAGAGTTTGCAGGGTTTTTGTTTTGTTTTTTTAACCAATGAAGAGAACGAGGGTATCTCTAACGGACTACTGATGGAGTTTGGTTAAATGGGGAAAATGTGTGCCGTATTCCTATTGACTTTGAAGGCACTTTGAATCAGTGCGGTGGGCTTTTCAAATGCAATTTTTATACTGTCTTTTCTGTTTCTTCAGTTGTCAGGAAGGCACTGTATATTTGGCTGTATATTTTGGCTGTATATTTTCCTTAATTGTGTACTATATGGCTAATCAAAATTAGAAGGAAACAAGCTGAGATATTAATATATTTAGTTCGTGTTTTTTTGTGGGGGGTTTTTTGTGTCTTTTTGTAAAAGGACTGCTAATGCAGTACTTCACCCTTCTTTGCTCAGAAGGCGGTTATGAACCCATATAAAGAGAACTTTGTTCAGAGTCTTCAGATTATGAATTGTGCATGTCCTTTAAGAGTGTGCATCAGCAAAATATTACTGTAATGTTTAAGCTCATTGCCTTTTTATTTCCTTTCAAATGTAAGTTCATTTCAGAATGAAATCTGTCTTGTCAAAGGAATTGACCACAAATTATGGGAAAGTAATAAATATTGTACACTAATGCATGGGCTTGTGGAATCTCTTTCTAGTAGCTTACTTTTTTCCACACTTCATCATGGATGATCTCAAAGGGGGGGGGGCTTGCAGCATTTAAAATTACATACATAGCATTTAAACAACAATGCTTGAGATAGTACAGAATCAATCCATTGTCCCCATACCATTGCACAGATCCGTGTTCCCAGATTATTCAAATGCCTAGAAGAAAAGGAAGGTGACAATGCCAGCTGGATCCCAAGGGGTTCTCATTCCACCATCATTGCTGAGACTCCAGGGTGTGTCAGATCCCAGGATCCCGCTCAGTAATAGAATTTCAAGAAGGATATTCCAAGCATTACTTTATGCTCACTAGGAAACTATTGCTTAGGGGATAAATCTTTTCAGCAGCATATATAAAATCTGAGACTCAATATATTTTTAAAAATTATCCATCCTCATATTAAAACTTCTGTGGGCAATGATTTTGAGCTCTGCCGTCTTCATCTATCCAATGGCCACGTGAAGAGTTCATACAGGGGGTGAAGCTGAGCTTTGGTGAATCCATAACATTTATCTGGAATTCAAGGAAGAAAGTGACTAGTGAGGAATAGACCTCACTTTCTCTTGGCAAAATTGCCCTCGCAAAGCAGATTCTTTTTCTCAGCTCCAGCACAATGCATTTCACGCAGAGCGAACAACTGAACCAAAGAAAGGAAACAAAAGAATGATTGGATCCGTGAAAAATAAAGTTTGCCTTGAATTTGGACCTCTGGATATTAATGTTGCCATTAGAGATGGACATCTGTCTGTGCTTTTATGTACCTTGAGGGCTGCTGCTCACATTGAGCAATGCTTGAAATAATTCACTTTCTTGGGTCATTGCATACTGCAATTGTATTCCTGTTCGTATCAAGAAGGCAGCACTTTTTCTTATAACAGTGCTTGTTTCAATATAATGTGGTACCTGTTGTCAAATTCTATAAAGGAGAAACCATTTATTAAACTGCTGTGGGCCAGTGAATAGTAACAACGCCCCCCTGCCCGCAATGTGCATTAATATTTCTCTCCAAGCAAGTAATAATGCTATTTTTCATAGCTAGAGGACTCTCTAGGGACACAGCTTATCAACAGGTTGTAAATAGCAGCATATGGGAATATTTAAGAGTTAGTTTGGCAGAAGCAGACATCAAATCACTAACCAAATACCAAGTTTACTGGGCTACAATACATGTACGTGTGTGTGTGTGTGTGTGTGTGTGTGTGTGTGTGTGTGGGGTCAAACCTGCAATAACATCTGCTTTATGTTTCTTAGCTTTGTTGTATACAGCAGGTGTGGAGAAGCTGTGGCCCTATAGAGATTTGACTACATCACCTCTGATCGTTTACTATGCTGGCTGGGGTTGATGGAAAAGACGTCAGCCTACATAGGAGCAAACTCCTAGGGACTGAGGTCCCATTGCCCCTCCCCCCAAAAAAAAATATTTGAGGGGGCCAGCCACCACCACCCCAGTTGATGGGCATTGCCATGCAAATGGTATCCGCCACGTCTTGTGATCAATTATGTGGGGCAAGGCTTACCTGCCCCATCCCCAATCTTTTATTCAAGTTGGCACTGCTGTCAGCCTATAACATTCTTCCATGCCAGTCCATGTGTTGTTGGGTTTGCCAAAGTAGCATATTGGTTCAGCATGTGACTTACGAACTGGAATGTTCCTGTTTTTCCACTTCCACTGCACCACACATTCGGTCGAGCTACTTCAGCATCTGTCGTCGTGGGAATACTACGGACTTACTTTGTAGCCTTTCCTTAATGATTACTGGCCTAATTTAGATGAAACTCGCTTCAGAATAAAGGCAGGAGGAGAGCATCACATCAGTGGCACAGCTGTTAGGCAAAGAAGGCACATAGATTCAGATCGGCTGCCAAACTCTTGCAAGTGAGTAGAAAGAATGAAGGGGGGTTCCTGAATTTAGCTCTATTTCACTAAGAGGCTTGGGGCTGTCAAAAACGTAGGTGTGCTGCAGCAGGAAAAAAATAATGCCCTAATCAATTTTTACTGAGAATCTTGGACTTTTTCCCCTCAATGAAAGAGCTTCCGTAAAGTTCATGGGAACAATAGGGGAAGGGCCTTAGCTCAGTGACAGCGCATCTGTTTTGCATGCA
This sequence comes from Podarcis cretensis, assembly GCF_951804945.1. Classification (NCBI taxonomy): domain Eukaryota; kingdom Metazoa; phylum Chordata; class Lepidosauria; order Squamata; family Lacertidae; genus Podarcis; species Podarcis cretensis. The sequence continues at coordinate 28,159,010 of NC_137181.1, forward strand.
AAAGGCCCCATATTCAATTCCTGGCATCCCCCGGTAGCACTTGGGAATTTCTTGGAGCTACACCCACCCCGATTGATCTTCCCTTCTACTACACCACTAATGGGGGACGCGAGTGGCACTGTGTGTTAAAACCACAGAGCCTAGGACTTACCGATCAGAAGGTCCGTGGTTTGAATCCCTGTGACGGGATGAGCTCCCGTTGCTCGGTCCCTGCTCCTGCCAACTTAGCAGTTTGAAAGCACGACAAAGTGGGAAGGTAAACAGCGTTTCCATGTGCTGCTCTGGTTCGCCAGAAGTGGCTTAGTCATGCTGGCCACATGACCCGGAAGCTGTACGCCAGCTCCCTTGGCCAATAAAGTGAGATGAGCGCTGCAACCCCAGTCGGCCAGGACTGGATCTAATGCTTAGGGGGCCCTTTACCTTTACTTTTTACACCACTAACGGAGCGAAGGACGAAAAGGACAGGGGAATTCTGGTCATATCTACTTCTGAGTGAATATGCTTAGGAATAGGCACTATGTGGTTGCTTTTTGTTGTTGCAATTTCTTTGGTGTGTTTGCCGGCCGGCTTAAAATTGAGCTGTGGCTCATTTCAACTTCTTTTCACTTGTTCTTTATTATTATGTAAGGATAGAAATAACATCACCTCTGTGAATTAGCTTGACCGCTGAGTTGCTCCATGGTCCTCAGCTGCCAACACTGGCTGGTATGTTTAAGGTAAGCCAAATGATTCAACTGCTGCCAAAACTTTTTTTTGCGGTTCTTTCTTCAAGCTAGCAGAACTGTCAGTAGAAATATCTTTCTTTGAACTGTAGATTTTGGAGAACCACCCCCACTATACATATATATATTCAAGCTGTTTGCAAAGTCCTTTTTCTGGGAACTGGTTTATTTATTTTAGGGCCTTAATATTGATTGGCATTGTATGGCAGCCAGTGTATTTGGCCATAATTCTGTGAAAAGTACATACACAAGAACATATGTTGATCAGGTCTATTTGGCAGTGATGACGATTTGGATCTTGTTACAGGAGGCACTAAGGCTATAATTTTGTTTTACTCTCTGACGTTACAGTGCTCAAAATCTATACACATCTTGAAAACAAAAGGCCTATATTTAACCAGCATTACCCAACACGGATGAAGTAGAGGTGGATGGGATCTGCCACCTTGAGAATTTGAAAACATTCAACTGATGAGTTGGGATCTGCATGCTCTTCGGAATAATTGTTCAGACCAGTGCTTTTTCTAAAAAAAAAAAAAACATGTTTGGGGGTACTCTAATTTTCCTACTCATATTGAAATACTGCCCCTCAATGAAGCCAAACCTAGATTCACAAAATGTTTAGCCATGGCCTCCCCCCAGAAAAAAGCACTGGTTCAGACAGTTGCCAACCTCCCCTTCTTGGGCAAGGCTCCTAAGCAGGTAGTTGCGGACCAGATCCAGGCGCTCTTGGAGGAAACTTACTTTCTAGAGCCACTGCAACTGGAGTTTAGGCTCACTTTTCCCACAGAAACTGCTTTGGTTGCCCTGTATGTTGACCTCTGTCGGGAGGGGTGGTGGGAAATGGGACCTTGTTAATTCTCAGCATCTCTTGATACCATCAACAACGGTATCCTCCTAGAGTGGCTGTCCGAGTTAGGGGAGGGGGGGTATCACTTTCCAGTGCTTCCATTCTTATGTGGATGGTCATTTCCAGAGGGTGGGGCAAGATGGTTTGAGCATATAATCCACTGCGCCACATATTCGGTCGAGCTACTTCAGCCTGCCACTTCAAAGTGCTGGTTTTGACTTATAAAGCCTTAAAGGTCCAGGGCCACAATACCTCAAGGGCCACCTCACCCCATATGAACCAACCAGGATCCTGCAATCATCATCGGAGGCCCTTCTTTGTGTGCCTCCTCCACATGAGAAGGGGCCTTTTCTGTGGTGGCTCCCTGCTTGAGGAATGCTATCCCCAGGGAGACTTCATCACGTATCTTTTTTGTGCCAGGCAAAAACATTCCTCTTCTCCCAGGCATTTGGCTAATTAAACAACTGATGGCCTTTTAAATTGTGTACGGGGGAGCAGGGTCTATGTTAGGTATTTGTGTGTATTTATATTGTAAATCCATGGATGAAGCATGGTATAGAAAATTAATTAATAATGATGATTTGCAGGACCTATGCTAGGCAACGTGTCGCGTGTACAGACGTCAAAGCTGCCTTCTGCAGAGATCAGCTGCCCTATTGAACTGCTCACAGAGAATTCTGATGTACAGCTGGTCCAGCAGAGTGGAACTTGCCACTCATCAGCTGATGGGCAGTGATTTCAAAGCGGCTTTCTGCACAGATCGGCTGCTGATGGGGTTTGGCCAGCTCAGCAAAGTGCAAAGCATAGGGCTGGCAAAGCTGCTTTCTGCTGGGATCAACTGTGCAATTGAATTCAGCTGATGGCCAGTGACTTCAATCCTCCTTTTATGCAGGGATTAGTTGGATGATCTAGTTTCCCGTGGGAAACCTGGTCACACAGCTAATCCAGAAGTGTCTTTGCCTGTCCAACACCTGACATCTGGGGCTGGTTGGCCCTGGTTGAGGAAAATGGCCTTGTCCCCCCCCCCCCTTATCCTTTAAAACAATTGCCACAGGCTAACACGTTCAGAAGTTGAAATTACTTCCTCTGGCCCTCTGACTTTGGCATTTGTGCTCAGTTAATCTGGCTCAATGAGCAACAGAATTGCTCAGAATTAAGTAGGTGGCTCAAGCGGATTGAAATGCCTGGTGTGCATGTCCTCATTTCATCAGGGCTAATTTTTGCATTAGCTGCATCTTAAAGAAGCAAATTATCTGCATTATTATAACCATCTTCCTGAGCCCTAATGAATCACTGTCAGGGTTTGAATTGGGTTTTTTTAAAAAGCCAGATCCTGTGCCAGCATGGAATCAACAGGATCGGCCGAAAGTCTGAAGGGAAAAGGGAAAAGGGGAAAAGGAACTCAGTTCATGGCTGCATCCAGGAGAGGTTGAAGGGGCCTCCCATCGCAAGTGTTGTTCCAGACTCAGAACACTTACACCTCCATCACCTCTGACTGGAACCAACACCAGGAAGGTACACCCCGGAACATTTTGGGCTGCCTTTTTGGAAAAGATTCATCTCTTTCAGGCAGGGCCTGAAACATCTCATCGCTTCCACAGATTTTCATTCTTTACTTCGTGTAAATCATGCCCATCTAAGTGCAGGTAAACAACAAGAGAAGCAGAAGTACTCTGAAAAGTGCAAAAGGGAAACACACACACACACACACACAAGCTTTAAGATAAATCCTTTTGAAAACGAAAAACAATAAACCCTAACTCTTTCAACAATAATTGAGGTGGGTATGATTGTAAGGTCATTTTCCGAATGGCATATGTAGTGTCTCCCTCTGCTCCTCTCGAAAAACCACAGCTCTGAATGATTATATGTGATTGAGAGAAGCTGTTCGTGCTGCGTCGTCGGATGAAAATGGCCAATTTGCTTTGGGCCGTGTGGGGGGAGGTTTAAATTTTTGCCTTGCTATTACATGTTCCAAGAGCAGGGTAACCTGAAGTCTGACAAATTTCTTTTATTTTGTTGCCTGAAAATGTACATCAGCTCATGGACAGAGTAGGGGGAGGGGGGGATGAATCTATGATAACATGTATTTTTCAGATGATGATGATGAAATTCACCTCTCTTCTTTCTTTCACTTCTAATTAATTTAGCAATAGCAAAATCAGGTTTTCAACCAGTCCAGAATTCAGTTTGGGTACATCTTTATCTTCTGTAACAAATAATTAAAGATTATTTTAAACTGATACCCCATTTGGGACTATGTAAAGCTTCTACCCCTCCTAAAGACTTTTTTATTTTTTATTTAAAACACAGACACACACACACACAAATCCCTGTGAGGCAAAAAAGGGAGAAATCATTTTCCAGTATCCCTTTGCAACTTGCTTCTCTTCACCATTTTATGTCCAGGCTAAACAAACCCAGCTTCTTCAACCTTTCCTCACAGGTCTTGCTCCAAACCCTTTTCACCCTTCTCTTGGCAGATCCCACTTTGCCAGTGAGTTAATTTTATTGTAACCCGGCAGCACCCAGTGCCAGTTCAGGAGAACCCTCAATCCCATCCCCGCCCTGCTGAACACAATGAGATGCCCTTTGGAGTAAGGTATTTATTGGGACCGTGCTTCCAGTCTCAGATTTTTCCCCCAGTTCTGGATCTACGATTTTTTATTTTTTTTTTTTTTTGCCAAAGGAGGCAAAAGTCTGCACTGATGCCTCCCTCTCCTGCAAGTTCATATCCGCCCTGCCCCCACCCGCAGAAGAAGCCGGCAAAAGTTTCCTTCTCTGGGGCCAGCAGGGGACAAACAAAAGTTTTTCTCCACTCCCAGTTTCCTTCTGATGGATAATGAAGGGAAGAAAATCACCACAGAGAGACGCAGGTTCATCACACACCGAGAGGAAGATGCCTTAAGGCAAATCCTCAAATGACTAACTTCCTTATATCTGAATTATAAGCTCTGCCATGACACCGTTCTGTGACAGCCTCCTAAACCTGCCGCCCAGCAGAGGTTTGGGACTATAACTCCCATCAGCCACACTAGGCTGAAGCTGTTGGGAGTTTTAGTCCTTCTTTGGGACACCTGGTTGGAGAAGGCTGTTCTACCCAGGGCAGCTTGGATGGGACGGACGCTGTAGAGTGCCCTGCCTAAAGTAATGCATTGGGCTTGTTTTTCATTAAAGACAAGGACCCTCTCTGTGGCAGCAGTGTGCCTATGGAATGCCTTCCCTCTGAGAGGCAGCTGGGTGGAGCTTGGATAACAGAACTGGCAATTGCAAGTGGGAAGAGCCTTGTTGCGCCCTGGTCCTGCTTGGGGGAGTTCCATAGGTATATGCATTGTGAGGACAGGATGCTGGATTAGATAGGACTTTGGCCAGATCCAGCTGGACTCTTACATAGCTGACGCTGACCTTATTGACTTTTTGATACCGGATTAAAACACATCTCTTTCCCCAGGTTTATGTTTGGGCTTTGATGTAACACTGCTCTTTGCTGACTGAGGATCTGCCTGTACTAAAATTAAGACAAGTGCTTTTTGTCTGTGTGACAATATTCATTACTAGAGAGTGTAGGTGCCTCTTTTTCTGCTGCTCATGAGAGCCATTTTCTACTGTCACCAATGGCACTTTTATGAAATAATTAGTATTTTTTACCAGAAGAAAAAGAAAAGCACTAACTTAAAATGTTTATATCATGGTTTTCATTTTTAAAAAAATGATTTTGGTACATTTGATTGTTTTATTCCTGTTATGATGGAATTCACCCTGGTATTGATGATTGATTGAAGGACAGCCGAATGAATTTCTCCGCACACCCACACATAGCTCGTTCCATTTTCCTGCAATTTTATCTTGTCACAAGGAGCCTTTCTTTTAAAAGGATGCTAAAATGCCACACTGTGAGATGGAATCCTTTGGAACACACCCTATGAATGTTAGCTGGAGGCATGAATGCCTGGTGTCTGCCTAACAATGCCACAAACATTATTATATTCCCTCTCCAACTTTTCCTGCTTCTCTCTCTTTCTCGCCATCTCATTTCATTTTGTTCTCTTGTTCTTTACCTCTTCTATCTATTCCCTTTTTCATTTATCCCAGTGATATAATGTGATATTGTTTTGTGTGTGTGTGTGTGTGTCCTCAATGCGGCACACCACTTTGGTTGAAATACAATACAGTCCTTGCACATCGTGGAGAGATCTGCTGGGTTCTGAGGCAGGTGAGACAGAGCACATTTTCACAGCCCAGCTATCCACAAAGTCTTTTTCTATCAGCACTTGAAACAGCCTGGCTGGGAATAGTTCTAAGTCACTCCTGTTATTCCTCCTTTCCCGTCCCCTACTTTGTCTCTTTTAAAAGTTTGTGCTGGCTGTGATTTTGGAAGGGTTGCTCTGAGGCTGGAAGACCAGGCTTTCTATTCTCAGCAGCATTGCACACAGTGGGTAGTTTGAAGAAGATTATGCCATAAAGAGTAGAATAAAACGCTGCACTTAAAAGAGTTCAGGAGATGAACCACCTTGTACTCGGTTCAGGTGCTAAGCGTGCTTTGCTTTGATACCGGCATTTCAGCTGAATTTTCTTTCAGTGAGACTCAGAACCGGAGGATTTACACTAGGCAATTCTTAAGACTACAGTTCCTACCCAGTGAAGTGAAAAAGCAGCACAATGGGACCTAACTGGTACCCACAAATAATCTACTAAAGGGAAGACCTAGATGAGAAAATTTTGTGGTCTATAACTTCTGACTAAAGCCACTCAGATGTATCATTCACAATCTATAGGAGGGATAGAGAACTGATACCCTTCCATGTGTCATTGGTGTGGGAATGTTCAGGGATGCAGGAGAGGATATATTGTCTGATTATATCCTTATCCAACTTGTGTTAACAAGTTCCCCAATTTCAGCAGAGTCAAACATTCCCCTTTATTTTAAGTTCACAACAACAGCGTTTGCTCAGGCTCGCTAAAGCCTCTATAATAACTATTCTGGTAATTTCCCCTTATTCCCTCATAAAATAGATGACACAGTCTTTTACAAAAGTATAATAAGAATTTACTCACATTCTGTTCACAATCAGATCCCAGAAGGCAGACTTAAGCTTAATGAAGTAACATACACTTGGAATCTATCTTATAGGAAGACAGTCCCTTTGTCCTCTCTTGGCTGGGAGTCAAGAGTGCATCTTTCTCTCAGTAGATGTTGCTTCTTTGATGCATGTGGTGAAAGAGAGATGGCTGCCCTGCCCTGTCCTTTTGTCATTACCTGCACAGGTGAGGCCACACCCACCTCTAGTCACATGTAGAAGAAGTCTGTCCCAGCCCAGAGGAAAACAGGAAGTTTACCTGCTGGCTGGACAAACATCCCTCCCCATGTGTAAACATGTTCACTCTAGGAATGTTGTACTTGACTGCTCTTATGTTTCACATCCCACAACTGGACTACAGCTTTCATCATCCCTGACCATTGGTCATGCTGATGGAGTTGAAGTCCAACAATTGGAAGGAATTTCTGATCTACAGCTCATATTGGACAATGACACTTGCCTCTCACAGGCCTTGAGTGGTAGGCCTCTTGGTGCTTACAGACAGTCCCCAAACTTAAAGCAGTCACTCAATCAGCAACAACAGGGCAGATAACAAAGACATAAAGACAGGGACCAGGCCCTGCAACAAACCCATATGTCAACTTTCCCCATGTCTACTCAGGCTTACCTGTTAGAACTTTCCCCATGTCTACTCAGGCTTACCTGTTAGAACCTAAACAATAGGCCTCTTCAGCTGTTCCTCTGACCTAGGAATACAATATCTGAGGGAAAGGAAGCAGGGATGAGTGTGCTAGCTCTGACCTCATCCCCACCACCTTCGGTGAGCTGAAGAATGACTGTTTAATATAAGGGATATACATGGAAAATTAGAGTTGTGCATTGTGCACAGAGTCTACATGAGTACATGCGATCTCCCTACTTCAGGCAATCTGCCTTCAAGTCTTGGAAGAGTAACAGTAATGAAGATGGGCAGAATTTGCACACCTGATGAGTGGAACATCTCATAATGTGATGGAAGTGCTCTCCAGGTAGTGGTATGCACTGAACACACCTGCTGGGCATGGTGTTCTGCAATGCAGAAGCAGCATCTCTTGGGGATAAGGTAACACACGGACAGCAATCCCTTGGTTTCTTGTATCTCTTTCCACACTACTCACCAGGAGACTATAAACATAGGCACACTGTCTCTGTGATTCACTGTCTGAGAATTACAATCCTATGAGTACAAGAGGCTGAACAATCTGCACTTCATTCTACACATGTATGTACATAGAGATCTGGCATCATCACTGTAAAGCCAATGGAAGATTTCCCAGGGAGTCTTCTAGTTATTGGAGTCTCCCAATAAGTTGATTCTGCCAGAGTAGTATATAATTGAAATTGCTAGAATTGTGCCAGTGGAAGCTTCTCATTCAAGGGCTGCTGAGATGGAGGATGTGAGCACTAGTTTCCGTTTAATGCTCTCCTAGTCCCTCTGCTCCCCAGACTCCCGCTATGGTACATGTCAAATTATTATCTACATATAAATGGACATATATCCATTAACACTAATTCTCTTCCTGCCCTCCGCCCTATTTTTCCATATATTTATTTGGCTGTACTCTCAGTAAATAAACCACAGAACATTAAAATGTATTATTTCCTTCTAATCCTGGTCTGGTCCCATATCTTGTTGGATCTCAAAAGATGGAAATATGACAGAAGACTCTAGTGGAACTGAGGGTGGCAAGGGAACCCCAATCAGAACAGAAGTTACGAGATTATTGGTCTAAGTGGCTGCTATAGTTCTTGAATGAAATAAGGACATCACACACAGTTAAGGTGCAGTTATATTTGGACTAGCTAAGACCGTCCTAACCCTGGGTCTCCCAATGTTGTTGGACTACAACTACCATCAGCCTCATGGCCAACGATCAAGAATGATGAGAATTATAGCTCACCAACAAATGGATGTCGTACTACTTCCCTATGGTCCTTTCCCAGGTGGAAAAGGCGTGGACCACCATTTTGTTTGGTTTCTGCTTAGAAATAACAGCTGATCACACTCCACATCTCCAGTTCAGCAGGTGCCCTTAACACCAACATATAGGGTAAACAGAGAGAGAGAGAGAGAGAGAGAGAGCATCAGCATTTTGCAGACCAGATGTTTATAGCCAACCAGAAGAAAAGTCTAAATGAAATATGCACCACATAAACAACACACGTTACATGCTACGCACATTACTCATAATGCAAAGCCCAGTAAATGAAAAAATTAAGGTGCAGGAATCATGTAATGTCAGTGTTATAAACATGAAGTAAAGCACAGAGGCCACAAACGAAATTGAATTTGGAACACACTGAAAATGATTCCCTTTGTCTTACGACATTATCACTTTAGCACTGTCAATGTGCTGTTTGTGGTTTGAACCAAAAGGTATTTTTAGCAAAATATAGATATATCTGTCTTTTGCTGTGTCCCCCCACTGCCCCCGCCGAAGTTTCCCTTCACAAATGAATCAATTCTTCCACTGTAGCAGAACAGAGAAAACCTTTGAGATGGCTCTGGAAAAAAATGCACTCGTTGGCAAGAGGATGCAGAAGCAAACAAAATGACCTGGGGGGAAAAAAATCTTAGTAACTCATTATGCCAGCAATCCATTTTTCCAACCAAAGCCTCCCATTGGCTTTAATAAGGCTGCCCTGCGATGATTGTCACTTTCAGAAAGCTGAAATTCACAACCCAAACATCCAAATCGACCATTTACCACATCTTGATGAAAATAAGTCTAGCACAAGCTTCACAATTTTCCATTTGAACTGTAAGCACATTATTTGGATTCTGCAAGTCTAATGAACTTACTTCCATACAAATGTGGAAAGAGAAGTTTATATTGGTTCATATACTGTATTTTTCGCTCTATAAGATGCACTTCCCCACTCTTAAAAAGTAAGGGGAAATGTGTGTGCGTCTTATGGAGCGAATGAAGGTGGGAGGCTCTGCTCAACGCTCCCTTTAAAGAGCCGCGTGGAGCCCTTCTTCCTCCTCGGGGAAAAGCCCCCAAGAGCCGTACACACACCCCACATGCTCTTTAAAGGGAGCACAGCTCTTGGGGGAGCCATAGCTGCGTGTAGCCTCTTCCGGGCAACCGGAGCCTTCATCCCGCTGCCAGGGATAAGCTGTGCATGGCTATCCCACAAGCCAGGGAGCTGAACTGCGATCCCGCTTGCTGTCCTGGCTTCTGGGATTCAGAATATTTTTTTTCTTGTTTTCCTCCTCCAAAAACTAGGTGCGTCTTATGGTCTGGTGCGTCTTATACAGCAAAAAATACGGGTAAACCTGTGGGGAAAGGTTGCACCATTTGGGATGTTTTAGTTTAGAGAAAAAGTTTAAATTTTAAAGTAAGTCCATCATGTGGCATATCATATTAAAGCCCATGAAGTTCTGAAGAGATTGGTGTTTTTACTTTTGATGTATCTCAATGCTGGCCTGAACCTTTAAGGTTTTTCTGTAGCCTGACAAAGCCAAAATAGCTGTGTGTGTTTTTTGGAAATTTCAAACCCTCATAGCTCAAAAATGTGATGAGATGAAAAACTAAAATTTTAGATTTAAACTTCTATTGGAAGGCAATTAACATAGTTACTGACATAAATCATAAAACTTACATAATTTCACCACAATGGGTAGTGAGACGAATAATGTAGTTTTTGATGGCAGATGACCTGCAGCAGAACAGAACCAACACAATATCTGACAAATACAGAGTAGAAGAGAAAATGATGCTTTCACAGTAAGAGTCAAAGATCCACTTTTCAATATAGTAAGATTATATCTCACCTGTGGGTGAAATCTAAATTACATCTTGTCCTCAAGGCAATCACCATTTTTTTGTTATGTAAGTTTGTTAGTAGCCCACAATGGGTGCAGAGCTATTGCAATTAGATAAATAAGCTAATACAACTCATGAGTCATGAATTCTGACACTTAGAATTTCTACGTTAAGGGATTACTGATAATTTGGCCATGAATTTTTAATTGCACCGGCAGGTGCTCCAGTTGCCATAATTAAAAGCGTTCTTTCCCTGCTTTAGCCAAATAATTGCTGCAAGGACCATAGATTGTGGTTATGTCCACTGCCCAGCTGATTCCTGGACATGCTGTCGTAGGACCAACATGAAGAACAGAACGGTTCCTGCAATTATTATATGCACACATGACTTTTCTGAGCAACTGTGTTTCATAGCAACTGCTTGAGAGATGAGGTCACGCAGTTGAAAGTAATGAATCGTGCAAAACAAATGCAGATGGCTGCAGTCATGGTTTATAGTCTCTTGCAACTTAATTTGAAGTGTTCACCCGTTGGGGAGCCTTTTGTTATTTGAAAAAGGTTTAACTGCAAATGATAAGACATGCGATCATAATCTATGGAGATGGGTGTGTGTGTGGAATGTCTCAGTGCTAAGGGATGACTGGTTGAGCGAACAAAATGGAAGACGATGAGTTTGTACATAGAGAGAAAACATTATCTAGAGCAGTGTTTCCCAACCTTGTGCCTCCAGCTGTTTTTGAACTACAATTCCCATCATCCCTGACCACTGGTCTTGCTAGCTAGGGATGATGGGAGTTGTAGTCCAAAAACAGCTGGAGGCCCAAGGTTGGGAAACACTGATCTAGAGCAGCCTTTCCCAACCTTGGCTTCCCAGGTGTGTTTGGATTATGATTCACTTCATTCCAGCCCAATGGCCATGCTGGTTGTACTTCAACCACAAATGGGGACCCAAGGTTGGGAAAGGTTGATGTGGAACAAGAATTGATCTAGAGCAAGAATAGGCCCCTTTGAGCCTGAGGGTCACATTTACCCTTGGGCAACCCTTTGGAGATGGGCACATGATAGCAGTGGGTGTGGCTAAAAGTGGGTGTATTCTCACACACTCTCTCTCAAACTCAGAGGCACACAAGGCCCACCCTCCTCCTGAGCTGCACCCCCTGGATTGCTTTGGAGACAGACCCAGGGCAGGGGACGGTGTTCTCAGGTTGGTAGAAGCAGGACACACGTCCTGATCTGGGGCCCAGCGGTCACAAATAGAGGCAACGGGGTGTAATAATCCTACTCATATTACTATACCAAACTGGCTCCAATTTTTCTATAGCTGGATCTCTCTAGTACTGTTAGTACATATCATGAAATTATTTATTGTTACTTTTTTTTTCAGCCGCATATTATCTTCTCTTATCAATCTTTTATTGTATAGAAACCATGTCGGGATTATTATGATAAAAGCAGTACATAAGAGCATCTAATAAGGAAACAATACATACTGTGTCCATTTTTTATTCCCCCCCCCACTACTGCCAAAATTGGTGGGGTCTTGGGGCGCCCAAAAGCTTCGTTGGAGGGTCCAGATCAGGCCAGAATTTATCTACCTCTACATAGATGATAAAAAGGTAAGGCATGATTCTGGACTCATCTATATTTTATATTCAAAGCAGTATCACTTTAAACAGCCATGGTGTCATGAACTGGCAGGACACTGAGGAAAGTGAAGAGGATCCTAGCGAGGGGTGTAGCCAGGATTGGTACACACTGGGACAAGCTGAAGATGGGGAAGGGGAGGCAGGGGGCTTAGGAGGTACTCAGTGGACATCAGAGAATGTCAAAGGGGCAGTAGACCCATCACCAGAGGTGGAGGTGCAGGTGCTCCCTTCTCTGACAACATGATGGCCTCTAAGGCGTTGTGAACAGCAGGAAGTGCACTTTAAGAGACTGAGGCAAGCAAGAGAGCCCAGCCCAGCTTACTATCAGGTGAAGATCATGGGACTCATTAGGTCCAGGAAGAGGCTTGTGGTCACTCAGCTAGATTGAGCTCAGGGCAGGTGAGGATCACATGCTTCGTTAAGGCGAGAGGCACAGCATCTCAGCTGGAGCAAGCTCAGGTGCCTCAGACAAGATTGGGAGGGAGGGAGGGAAGCAAAGCAAGGCAAAGATTCTTTGTCTGTTCAACTTCTACACTTGATGGGCTATGACTTCACTGTTTCGGGAGTTCCACCAGACGGTGACCCTGGGATTCCAACACTGAATCTTCTTTAGAGACAGGAACCTGGCCTTAAGGTTTGACTTTGAATCTTCCTCATTGTATTGCACCTGAATCTGTGTTTGACCATTGGACTGTATGACTCATTGTTTTTTATTGTCCCTCACCCCTACTCTTTAATCAATTATTGTTTTTATCTGCAAGCTGCCTTGGGTCCCATCGGGGATATATATATAAACTAAAACTAAAACTGACTTCAGGAGCTGTCATGTTGACGGTTTGGTTGCCAGATGGCTTTTGTGGCCTGTGAAAAGTACTAAGCTCTGTTCAAACTGTTATAGCACTCTTCCATTCGGGTGTTGCACATTTTGAGACAGCTTGGCAGAAAGATATTAACACTTATTGAGAAGGCTGTGAAGGTGGCAAGGCAAGGTTTTGCTTTGTGAATTGGTGGTGTTAGATCATACTCCTTGTGTGGCATAAAAAGGGCAGAGGCAGGTAACATGGGCAAATGATGTGTGTTTGTGTGTTGTATGCCCTTCAGGATAGAATTCTTATTTTGATTGTGCACAGTGCCATGTTCACTGATGGTCCTACATAAATAAATGCTAATAGCAATAATAACAAATCAGTTGCTCGGTTTACATAAAAGAAGTATGTGTCCCTTTCCTTTCAACACATGTTGCAAGATTGTCTTGGCATCTAAATTTATAGAGAACATCATCTCAAACCACACATTAATGAATATCTATGAAAAAAGAATAAAGAGTGGTCTCTTATCCAATAATTCTCCATTCCTGTGAGGGTAGGAATCAATAGAAAAATAATGGAATATATATTGGATGCAGGGGATGTGTGGAGCTGCTCAGCATATTCTCAGAGGCGTAAGTGTTTGTGCCCTGGCTTTATCTACTGCCGTGATAAGGTCCAGTGTTTGCATTCTGCTATCAATAAAGGGAAGGAACAGATGGGGAAGTCTGTAGTGGCACCAGGCTTTGCTTGCCATACACATATGTTTCAGGCAGAAGGAAAAGATTGAAAGAGCAAAGTGGATCCTTGTACAGAACCAGAGATAATGCAGGGCCAATGCTGTCGTGTCTGCCTAGCGCTACAACAAAGAATGAGATGCACTGTGCCAAACTCTCTGACCTCAGAGCTATTGTGTTTGCCAGTGCTCAGTGTAGCAGCAGGGAGAATCCGCCCCTACCCAGTGTGGTTTGACTTCCAATTTTAGCACAAGTCCCAATTTGCATCTGCAGCCTGCATCAGATTAGATGACTTTGGCAATCAAACTTTGCAGGTGGCTATCGGGAGAAGTGGGAACAACACCGGTCCCTGCTTTGACCCTTGTTTATTCATTGAAAACATTTGCGTCACTCAAAACATTTTGAGTCTTGCCTTTCGACCCAAAGGTCTCCGAAGTGATTTGCAAAATAAAACATGAAATAGAAACTGCAGTCAGGCGGCACAAGTCATTCACAATGGAACCATGCAATAGGATGAAAAGGGGAGCTTGCTGGTTCAGACCAAAGGTTGATGGAGTCCAGCAACCTATTCTCACTGTGGTCAATCAGATGAATGCCTGTGGGAAGCAGAACTAGAGCGCAAGATCACTCTCCTCACCTGAGATTCCCAGTGACTGTTATCTGAAGGCACACTGCCTGCGACCATGTAGGTAGAAGACGGCAATCGGCCATTGAAGAAGAGGAGTTTGGATTTGATATCCTGTTTTATCACTACACAAAGGAGTCTTAAAGTGGCTACCATTCTCCTTTCCTCCCCCCCGCCCCCAACAAACACTCTGGGGCTGAGAGACTTCAGAGAAGTGAGACTAACCCAAGGTCACCCAGCAGCTGCATGTGGAGGAGCGGGGAAGCGAACCCGGTTCACCAGAGTATGAGACTACCGCTCTTAACCACTACACCACACTGGCTCTCCTTTGACTGACATCCTCCATGCCATTAAATGACTGAATGGGCTGCATTGGTGTGAGCCTCCTTTCCTGGGAGACCATTATTTCAATGTGGCTACTCTGAGCGTGACAGAGCGATATTTTAAAGGAAAGTGTTGTTCATAAATATTTAAATAATAAAAACAAGGATTTGTATATTCATGTTCATATGTTCAGCTCCAGCTCCAAATTTCCCATGATTTAGACCAGGGATGGGGAATCTGGGGCCTCTATATGTTGTGAGTCTCCAGTGATCAGCAGTGGGAGCTTGTAGTCCGACAGTGTTTGAAAGGACACAAACTTTTAAGCTGTGTCTGTTTAAGAAACTCTTCGGGTGTCCCACAGACTGTAAGAATTTTGCAGGATGGATTCAAGCCCATATTGCTGTAGGTTTGTGTAGTTAAAATGAATTAAAGGGTTCTGTCACCTTCATGCCAACTTCATGCAACAAATCCACTTTAAGTAAGAATAGGACTTTCTGTGATTCTTTTGGAAAGTGACACAGGGAAATGCATTGAAAAGTGTGTGGGTGATAATGATTAACAGGAAGGCAAATCAGGATGAAGGCTCAGTATCATATAAATGCCCGACAAACAAATCAGAACAAATGGTTAATACAGACTGGATATAACCCAGGCTTCCTCAACCTCGGCCCGCCAGATGTTTTGAGACTACAATTCCCAGCATCCCTGACCACTGGTCCTGCTAGCTAGGGATCATGGGAGTTGTAAGCCAAAAACATCTGGAGGGCTGAGGACATCCACGTAAGCTTTGTGTAAGCAGAGCAAGATGAATATTCAATAAATAAATTTTCTGCAGGACCCTCGATAGCATATAATTTTACTCCCCAAGTTTTTCCTTATTGTTCTGAGGAAGGGACTGAATAAATGGTGGGTGTTTGATTTCTCAGTGAGAGGACCTGCCATACCATTGCCCTGAGCTGGATTTCCTACGTGCCCCCATCCCATGGCTGCTTTATCTGAAGAAAGAGTGGTCAAGTTTCAAGCATGCTTTGAAAGAAAATATGTGTAAAGTAGTTTTTATAATGTGGGAGTGTGGGACACAATTTAAACAGCTCAATTTAAAAGTTTCTGGTTGGACACTTCTTCTCATTAGCCACTATGATATAGATGCAAAAAGAAAGAAACTTCTGAGCTAGATGATGCCCATTCCATCTTGTTCACTTCACTGGATTTCAGTCTGGAAAGTATTTAATATAGCTTGTGCAACCAAACAAAATCAGCTTTTCAATCCGCAAGGAAATTCTCTACCTTCCTCCCACAAAAGTGTCAATTTATGGCACAAAGGTTTTAGAACTTGATCATGCTGTTACAAATTCCCTGACTTCTGAGTTTCAAATTAGATTGAAAATTTAATAAATGAAGCAAGTGATGAAACCTGCAAAATAATTCATCGTAAGAGGTAGTCAACATTGTTATTGATACAACATCCATATTTAGTACATTCGTTTCCTTTGTGAGCGGTTCTCACATTTCTAACATTATTATATTTAGCAGCAGAATCCAGTTTGGCTATACATTATTCTATTTTTAGTTTTGCTGATGAAAAGCAAGGCAACTTTATGTCAGTTTCTGAATAATATTTGAATAAGCAGCTGTTTAGGGTAGCAGAAATGAAAATCGGCAAGGAGCACTTGTTTCCTTTTTTAGATATTAGGACTAGAATACTGAAGGCATGAAATCAATACCTTCCTTTTCTTACTTGATACCATAGGACAGGGTTGGAGAACCTCTGGTGTGTGGGTCCTAATTTGGCCACCCAGGCTGTTTCCCCCAAACCACACACACCTGACACCATATGTTGCCACTCTGCCCTTGTTGGGAAGGCAGTTCTGCAGTTCTGCCCTACTACATGGGTGCTACAGTTTGGTGGTATCAACTCCTAGAGCATTCATCATGTATCATAAGGTGGTTGGGGGGGGGGTTGCAGGTCTGATTTTTAGACCACATAACAGCTTGAATGAGAGCTATCACTCAGGATGGGGGTGGGGTCCACAGGTTTCACATCATTGGTTCATGCAATAGGAAGTTTATGTTTAAAAATTATATATTCTTTCTTGTTCTGCCATTGGAAGCTGCTTTACCAACAAAGCAGCCCCTCAATATTTTTTGAAAAAGTAAATATATATATGAGGCAAAACAATTGACAAAACTTCAATATTTGGTAGTTGGCATTCTGACTTTAAAAGTTGCAAAAGAATTCTCTTGATCAAAACCAACTGAGATTTGCTTTATCCCCTCTGAGCAGTTAAGTACGTTAAAAGTTCTTGGTCCCTTCAAAATGCCATGCAAAAATGAAATTAGTAATGATTTGTCTGTTATTGCCCTTCCAACCTTGAGAAATTTATTTATTTAGGGAACAAATATTTGCTAGAGTATGCAGTTCTGCAATATTGCTTGCTTCTTTCCGGCTGATTATTACACAGAATTTCTCCCACAAACAATAGGCGGTATATGTTGCTTCTACTTCTCATTTCACTTAATAGATTTTGACAGTAAAAGGGTGGATGCATTTTAACATTGTGAAGCTTCATAATGCTCTGAATTCAGCTCTTGTGGGGCAACTCAGAAAGGTGGATTGCTTGCTGTATTTTGGTGAGGGAGCCAGCAATGTGCTGGCCGGAGTCAGGTGCAGGATTGATACTGGACTAGGAAGGCTGTCCATATTCTTCTCCGCTACACCATTTAAGACCTTGACCTGAGTCCAGGCCAAGTGCAAAGATGCAGATGCTGTTGACACAGGATGCTGGTAACAACATCAATTTCTGTTTGGTGCCCTAGCCTAGGAGGAGACTACTGAGACTGTAATGACATTGCCAGAAAGCCCAGTCTCCAGAGATGGAGTGCACTGGAACAGATGACTCCAGGCAACGTAGAGCAATATTGAAATCATGATTGTTTCAGTACAGAGACTAAACTTTTTTGGTCATCTGCTTGAGGATTAGATATTGGACCTGGACCAGAGGATGAGCTGTGTTTTGCAATTTTAGAAGCTATGTGACTTGGCAGCTCAGCTTTTTTGCTTTTTTTCACATGGTCTGTGGTATTTTGTGTAGTGACTTTGCAGTTGTTTTTATTGATTAGTTTAGTGATGATCTATTGTAATTGCTGGGAGTGATTTTCTGTTAAGTTCTGATCTGTTGATGGTTTGAGAATTAATTTTGTCATTTAATATTCTATTCCCCTGTTCAGGGAAGTTTTTAATGTGTGATATTTTACTGTATTTTTGGTTTCTATGGAAGCCACCCAGAGTGGCTGGGGAGGCCCAGCCAGATGGGTGGGGTATAAATAATAAATTATTATTATTATTATTATTATTATTATTATTATTATTATTTGAATTGGATTACTGAATATTACTTTAATTGGTTTAAGTTGTTTATGTTGATTGTCATATTTTCCATTATGACTTGTTTTGTGTTGGATCAGATTGTTATAGGATGTGTGTTCTTTTGTTGTATATTTTGCCTTATGTTTACAATGCAAATTATAAATGCAGATGAAAAGAAACATACTACAGAGGCGCAATGCAACTATTTCTATACCTTGTTCTGAGGTGTGTTTTTTTAACCATGGCTCTATTTCTCTCTTCTGTGTACCCACAATCATTCTAAAAGCTATTCAAATAGATGCAGATTCAACAGCATACAAAGCTTGTTATCAGTTATGTTTGTTTTGGTATTGAAAGCAGGTATATTTTGATGGAATCCCAGCAACCCGGTTTGTTGAGACATATAAAAAACATGTCAGCCTCCTCAAGATGGTGGGGTTGGAAGTGGGGATGAGTATGTTAGCTCTACTCTCTTGTTGCCATTCTGTTTACCCTCCCTGAGTTGGAGGCCAACCTTGCAAGGTGGGGATATTGCTGTACTTTGAGAGGCTGCCTGACCATTTTGAAACCTTGGTTCCAATAGAAGATGGTGTGTTCGCAGCTAGCAGAGGGCAGTAGTCCTCCTCTTTAAAGTGTTGGCTGCTTCTCCTGAAATGCATTCGTGTGTGTGTGTGTGTGTGTGTGTCAGTGGCATAACACAAGATGGCTGTAACAGCGGGCTTCTTATAGCACAAAATGGAGGAGCAGCAATGGTTGACTTTGTGACCTCATGACTTCATGATTATCAGAAGCACCTGACTAGTCAGACTAGGGACTAGATGGAGCCTTGGCCTTATCCCTCTACAGGGCTCTTCTTACAGGACACTTTGTTTTGTCAGTGGGTAGTGATGGAGGTTCTCCAGCCATTCAAGATATTTTGTGAAAAACAAGATGGTGCTCTTCAAACTGGATGTCAGCACTGGTGATAGGAAGGAGTCCTTCACAACACTTGAAGGCTCGCTTAGGGGATGTAGGGCAGGCAGTGTGGCACAAAACTCTTCCCTCCAAAATCTTGTTGCCACTCTCAGCTCTGGCACCTGGCACCTGAGGCACCTGCCTTAGTATGTCTGATGGATTAGTTCAATTACATAATTTGAATACGCTGCTAATGCAATGGAGCAGCAAATTTAACTGTCAGCAATTAACATTTCCCATTGTACAAAGCTACCAACATTTTGACAGGATAAAAGTAGAGCAGTTAATTAATAAGAATAAAAAACCCTGGTTTATATAAACAAAAGGAACATTATTATAATTAATTTTAACAGACTGAATGTCAGCTTCTCAAGCTCAGTAACCTTGGAAATGTATTGTTTTATGCAGTGCAGATGTATTTTATCAGCCTGCTCAATACTAAGGTTATAAAATCCTTTGCTCTTGCAATATTGACATGATGTACAACTAACTCGGAGCCCAGAGACACCCAATTAACATCTATATCCTTTTTGTGTGAATACATATTTCATTATGCTCTTGGTTTATAAATGACTGTAGAATATGCCCAATGTATCTTTTTTGCTTAGCAGGTGCTCATTGCAGAAATGTTATACAGGGCCTCAAAAAAAGAAAGAAAAAAGGAATGCATTTTTTATTCTGTTTATTTGTCTCACCAAGAATGCCCACCCTTTCCACTGCATTTTATGCATTAGACAACTTTGTATTTGGTAGCTATTTTTGAATTCTGAAAAAAAAAATTACAATAAAAATCCTGATAAAAGATGATTTTATAAACTTCTACCATGCCACCTCTTCCTCACCTTTTCTCAAAAATAGAAGTTCCAAATGTTGCAACCTTTCCTCACAGAAGAGTTGCAGTATAGGATACAGCTATTCTTTCGATTTTCAGTCCCCATATTTCAGGCTCTTTGCCACAGGATTGGCCAATAAAAGGAGGAGCGAATATGGGAGATAGAATGTATTTATGGGATTCCCCTTTTCAGCAATATCCCCACATTGTACACAGTGGCTTGGACTCTAAGATAAATAAACTTAAGGAAACATATGGAAGGAGTTGACCCCCATTTCCCCACCTCTGCAAAAGTCTCACAACAGAATCAGGGGACATTCTTCCTGAACAACATAGGATGGGGTGGGGACAGGAAACTCTTCTTCTGTGAACTTTGTCTTGGATCCTAAGTCTGATTTAAGGCAAATCTTCCATCCCACTGTTAGGGCTCCGAATACTGTGTTGTTGAAGTAGGGGGCTAAAGGAGAGACCCAGGAGAGGGCACCAGTAATTTATAAGGTTTGGTGCTGCCCACAAGGCAGGAGTTGGGGAAGAGTCAGGGCAGTCTTGAGAAGAAGGAAGGTGCGCAGGATGTGGTGGAAGAAGCAGCTGTTCTGGTGACAGAAGGGTCAATAGATTCCCCACCTTCCTCCACCATGCAGGCAACTTCCATGCAGGAGATCTCAGGTTGTGAGTGTGCAACCCACTAGTACAGGCTTCCTCAGACTTGGTCCTCCAGATGTTTTTGGCCTACAGCTCCCATGATCCCTAGCTAGCAGGACCAGTGGACAGGGATGGTGGGAATTGTAGTTTCAAAACATCTGGAGGGCCGAGTCTGAGGAAGCCTGCATTATTATATAAGCAGGCAGAGGGGTGAACTCTCACTGTTGCTGCAATTGCTTCGTGGGGCACAGATGTGAGGGACAACTGCCTAGTGGCTGGAATGTGTGTGTGTGTGTGTGTGTGTGTGCGCGCACGCAGAAGGAATTGTTGTAAGTGCTTTTGTCAATAAAGACTTAACTATCAGGCAAATGCCTTTCTTAGCTGGGGTGAGCTAGGGCACCCACACATTGTCCAGCAGGGACTCTGATCCATGTGTATTTGTGTTTGAAAGTGACTGCAAAGAAAGGAAGGGACGGAATACTTTCATTTTCTAAACTTCCTTATGTTTGCTTATCTTACAATATAAGCAATTGTGTATTTGTGCACTATGGTGCAAAGCTTAATTTGACAGCATTTAAATGAGCACTCCAGTTATACAAGAGTTCAGATCCTACTGGTGTCCATGACTGAACTATTGAGATTTGGTGTTCCAACAGTGCAAACCTGACCAACCTCTTTGGTGTAGGTCTATTGTCCTTCCCAATTGAGTTTATTTTGCACATTCTCAGTGTTATTACCATTAACTTTATGACCTAGGGTCCCAGGGCACCCTAATGCAGTATGATACATTGATAATAAAGAACATATTATGTAAGCATGAGGTATGTCATCTTAATGTATAGTCTACAAGACTGCACCCAGCATTAAAGGCTTATAAGATGAAGAGTTTTGGCGATGGTAACCTTCAGAAGTAACTTTTGATATAGAACAGATCTATTGTACAAAAAATAATAATGATCTTCAGAAGTATCTTTCATAATATGAACAAAGTTCAATGAGTAGAATGAGCTGATGAATCACAAAGCTGAACATTGTTCCATACAAAAACAAGGCAATATAATAAATTCCCAATGATATAATACACTGTGTGAATAATTCTGTACAGATAAGTATGTTACAGGTTTCAGGACTTTTATGCGTTATGTACATTTCTGTTTCAATAGCCCATTTTTTTGCACTAAGAAAAGTTATATAACTACTGTACCGATATGCTAAATCTCAACAAGGATAAAAGGGATCAGAAGTATAACATTCCCAGTAAAGGTGATCTGATTTTTAAAACTGTTTCTCGGTTTTGTTCACTACATCCTAGCGAAGTTAGGAATAAAGTTTAAGAAGATGATCTTGTTGGTAAAAAACAAAACAAAAAAACACTTCCTATTATTTGATGCAGCTCAAGCAAATCTGGTCCCATTCTGTGATGTATGATGTAATTATGCATTTAATGAATCTGACAGGCTATATTTTCTTCACCAAGGCAGCCACTAAATTGAATTTCAACCTCAGTGACTTGAATCTTTGTAGATCTGATATATTCTGGTCACCAGTATCTCAATCTAACAATTCTAGTGCCAAGGCAAGAATAAATTTTTAAAATGCAAGCATATAGTTTATTATATACTTTGCATGTACAATTGGTTGATAATTTACTGGAGAGAAACTATGACACCAGATGGAACATACTTTATGGCCACGATCGAACCAAAGTTACACATTTTAAAATCTCACTGATTTCTATGGAAGGAGACTTAGACTGCAATCCTATACACATTTACCTAGGCGTAAGTACTATTGAACATAGAGGAGTTGACATTACCAATCATATATAGATTCCATTGTTATGGATATACCTAAATGACTTTTTTTGAAATAAATGGGATTTCAATAACATTGGATGGATTATCTGGTTTCTTTTACCTCAAAACCTCTGCACAATCTCCCTTTTCTTCATTACTCTCTTCAGAGAAAAGGTGTAGTCTAACAAATTGCACACTTTCAGCTGTTCAGGACACAGTCTGCATAGTGTTATGACCACAAATTTACAATATGCAGAAATGTTTCTGTGAATTTTTGTTCAAGTCGGTTCATCATGGCCTGGTATTGTTCTGTTCACTGCAGTTCTATTCACTGTAGATCACAGAAATGAGACAACTTATAATACCCTCCTATCACTTGATTAACATTTGGCAATCTAATGCCTATCAGTACACTTTGCACCGCACACGTTAAATGGGATTATGTGGGAGGGCTGTGCAAAATGTTCCACATGGGCTGGAGGAGCCTCTACTCCCTTCCTGTGTGTAGAAGCTTATGGCCAATGGTCAGGGGTGATGGGAGTTGTAGTCCAAAACATCAGGTTGAAGAGTCATAGAATTGTAGAGTTGGAAGGGCTCCTAAGGGTCCTCTAGTCCAACCTCCTGCAGTGCAGGAGAAGAGGCTGACTTAGAGCCACAAAACAGTTTTAGAACCCTCAAAACACTTCCTTGTGAATAGAATTTACCTTTAAAGTTGCCTGAGAGATTTGGGCCATTTGCTGAATACTGAAAAATAATCAGTAATACTCTCTCATCAAACACTCAGGAGCAATACAACTACCTCGTGTTCTCTTTAGGACAATGAGTGTAATGTTAGGCTTAAGTAGATATAACAATGCTAAAACGCCAAGGCTAATGGATGGGATTAGCCAGCCTTTCTAGCTGGTCCCTGGGACCCTTCCCAGAACACGCCCCTTCTCCAGGCTGGACTCCTGTTTCTTGCTCTCCTCATAAGAGTGTTGCTTCAAATTGTGAGGGGAAAGAGACTCTGGTGTTGGCCATCATGGGGAACACATGTTCCCACCTACCTTGCCCAACCCTCCAAAGTCTGCATAAAGGAATTGCTTCCTGAAGAACTCTGAGGGGAGCTTTCTTGCTATTTTGTTTGAGTAATTTAATACAGTCATACCTCGGGTTCAATATGCTTCAGGTTGAGCGCTTTTGGGTTGTGCTCCGCGGTGACCCGGAAGTAACGGAATGCGTTACTTCTGGGTTTTGCCACTCGTGCATGCGCAGACACTCAAAAATGACGTCACACGCATGCGCGGAAGTGGTGAATCATGACCCACGCACGCACAGACGCGCAGCCACGGGTTGCGTTCGCTTCAGGATGCGAATGGGGCTCCGGAACGGATCCCATTCACACCCTGAGGTACCACTGTAATGTGTTTGGGGAGGGGAGCAGTTACTAGGTATTAAGGTCATCAGCTTCGGGACTACTTTTGGATGTGAAGGTGGGTATTCTTATCTGACCTTGATAATCACTTAAATGTTGGTATATGCTAAATCAAGTGTTAATATAATAATGATATTACTTATTTTATGGATCCAGTTATCTCAATAATTCAGATTTTGGTTTTTTATGGGAAGTGCTTTGAACATGAATGTATGACAAAATTTACTGGGACTGAAATGCTTTTGACTGGCTTGAATGGGTCCTTTAACTGTAATAATGCCTCTTGCTTATCTGATGCTGGAGGGAGAGATGGGATGTGTTTGTAGAACCTCTGACTTTTGCATTTGTTAGTCCACAGGAAAAGAAATGCAGAAATTGGACAACCCACTAAATTCTTCCCCCTCCAATATGGTTCTTTCATTTGAATACGTGTGTGTGTTTAGAAGCCACATTGAACTGGCATGTGCAATAGGTATAAATGGGGTCCAAAAGTTTAAGTACCTATGTATTCCTTATCCTTAAGAGTTATGACTTCATTAGCAAAATAAATGATGAATATTTAGAAGCAACTGTAAAATTGTAAGTATTCAGAAGCTCAGAAGTATCAATTTTAAAAAGGAAAAAAAAAACTAATTTTGAAGTACATTTCACAGTTTATTTGTAGAGAAAAATTGTTCCCTATATCTGCTGGACTGAAAAATATGGCTGACAATTTCCCAATAAATGATTAATATCAAGCAACCAGTATATGGAATGCTGAACAAAGTCTCTTGGGTCCGCTCATTATACTCTGACAGAACTGTCTGTTTCTTAGGCAAGCTAGACTTTTTGAATGCTTGTGGCACAATAAATATTTTACCTTCATTTCTGACTGTGCTTGATGTCAGAATAATACTGCATGAAATCCTCTTGAGACAGTGAGGATTTAAATATAACGGAATGATTCCTATTGTTTTGCTCTAAATGCAAAAAATCTTTAAGATTTTTTTTTACTTAAATTCAAAGATCAAAATCTTTCCAGGATGCTGAGAAATAGTTCATGTTTGTGGTTCCAAGGTTGAGTGTAAAAAGCAAGTATCTAATGTAATAGCTGTTAACCATCTCCTATACGCTTTTAGCTCAGCTTGGAGAACAAAGATCCATGTATAGAAACAATGGCATCTCCCAGGTTGTCATGGGACAGCTAATGGATGTTTGTTGTTTTTATTAGTGTATCCTTCATTTCATATGGTCAAGTTCTGAAAAGTAGTGAAATTCCATGCTTCTCACTGGCTAGCTCTAGCCTTGGACCTATTGGCCTTTAAGAGTACTGGAGCCATCTGCCACATTTGTTTCTTTCAGACTCGAGCTGTTGCCACCAGTTGCTTGTATATGCACCTGACTGAGCACACTTTTGCAGTCGCCTTGAAGTCTTCTCCTCCTTGTATAAATAAGAAGTCTTTCATTCGTAAGCTAAGCAGACGTCTCTCCAGATTTTAATGCAACAAGTTCAGAGTCTTCTATATACTTTCCATTAAACTGTTCACTGTTGGAGTCGTGGTGGTACGGATAAATTGGAACCTCCGTGATGGAAGTGGCTGTGTAGGAGGTAGATCGCGTAGAACAATGTTCTCGCCGTCTTTGACCCCACTGGGTCTTATACTGCATCCATTGCCTCTTCAAAGCTCCTTGGACCTGCAGATATAAGACAATAGAGTTTAGGCTAGTGCAATAGAAGGGGATAATCTGATTTGATTCTAACACAGTGGCTGATAAATCTTGCCTTCCCTCTAAAAAACCAGCTGGTATGGTGGCTACTTTCATTGGGGGTATAACTGCAAAAGGTGATGGTGAAATCTTGGAAGGCTTAATACATTAGGTGAGATCCAAAGAACTGGCGTGCAAGTGCAAGTGCTAACGCTCCTGTTAGGCAGGGGACCCTCCAGAATGATGTGGGAAGGGGTACTGGGAGTGGCAGAAGGGACAGTTGACAACCCACCTTATGTGTGAGCAGAAATCCCTCCCATTCATGCATGGGGCTTTCTGGATCCAGTCCACTGTATATATTCTACAGTAAACCATATACTCGCAGTGCATGCTTTTAAAAAAGGATTAAATGAGCTTAGCTTTTCATAAATGGGGATCTTGCTGCTGAAGATCAGGTCTGGCATCAGCTTTTGGCATTCAT
Source organism: Podarcis cretensis (assembly GCF_951804945.1). Classification (NCBI taxonomy): domain Eukaryota; kingdom Metazoa; phylum Chordata; class Lepidosauria; order Squamata; family Lacertidae; genus Podarcis; species Podarcis cretensis. The sequence continues at coordinate 28,184,740 of NC_137181.1, forward strand.
GGGCAGAGGCCCAGCACTCTTGAGTTCTTTGGATGTGCACTGAGGCTGCCACAGGTAGACTTGAGTGATATGTTTTTATGGTCATCACCATCCCCCCCCCCATAATGTACTGGATGTTGGCCCAGTCAGTTGTGGAGAACATAAAATGACATTGACAAGAATGTTGTCTCATAAGAGGTTTGCTATTCCTTAGTTAAATAAGTTTTGACAGTATGAACCTTTTCTGAAGTTCCTTTTGCCTAAGGCCCCCTCAAAAAAGAATTTAATATTAATTTTCATGATGCAACCATGAAGCTAGAATCTTTCTTTTTCTTAAAAAGAAAACAATTTATTTTAAAATGAAACCCAGCAAAAGGTTTGAAGGCTGCAATCCTATGCAGATCTGTCTGGATGTAAGCCCCACCAAACACAATGGGGCTTACTTCTGAGCAAATAATTGCAATGTAAATAATGTGGATGCAGAACAAATGGTTTTCCCAGATTAAGCTGCTAAAGTCCAGAAAAGAACAACAGGTAGCCAACCATGTTGCTGGTTATCAACAAAAGCCACAATGCAAAAGGAGACATATGCATAAGGATTGTTTTGGTCCAGTCAGGAAGTAAAAAAGAAAAAAGAAAGTTATGTTTTGAAAATTAAACTGAATAGAAATTTTAAAGCATTGAATCTAAAACTAGTAATGCAGCAAAGCTGAAAGGCATTTGTTCAGCTGTTTATTCTTCATTTCTTGATTCTTAAAGGCTGTGGATACAACAAGCATTACCAACGCCACTTTGTTAGCATTGTTAATAGATTCCCCCCCCTGCAATATTTGAAAATATATTCTGAGTCTAGCCATTTGCTATTCAAATACAAAATGAAGTATTTGAAGAATGTTGAAAGGGCAGAGACTGAGCAATATGAAAGAGATCCTAATTTCCATCTGTTCAAAGTGGTTCATATGCAGATTTCAAAGCGTGTTGCTGAATAATGGCTGTTCCCCCAAACACCACGCATTTTGTTTAAGATTCACAAATCATCTCTCTATTCATTCTGTCTCATTAATGCACAATTCTTGATTATGGAAGGCATTAGCTTATTTCCCCCCAAACAGACCATGAACACTAGAAAGCCAGTGTGGTGTTATTAGGGACTTGGGAGACCCAAGGTTTATGCCTACTTGACTGCAAAACTCACTGGGCTAGTCTCTCAGCCTAACCTCCCTCACGTGATGATTGTGTGGGGATAAAATGAGGAATGGAAGAGACCACCTTGAGTTCTTTGGAGGAAAAGTGTGTGAGAGAAATGTAAATGTAATGTAATTTGCTGGCTGGATTTTTCATGGTGGAAATTAATGCCAAAGAACATGACTGATAGACAAATGAGCAGTGCGGTGCATAAGGCTACCTACCCAACAGTGTTACTATTAGAAAGCCCTACCTAACACAACTGGAATCTGACTGTATGTTACTATAAGCCCTTTTTAAAAATCAGGCTTAGGCAATTGTATTTTGAAGAAAAAGTAGCTCCAGAATGGCCTCCTGATGGGGGATCACAGCCTCCCATTAGTTTCACCCTCCTCACCCCAGGAAGGCATTGTTTATAGTATACATCTGTTCTGAATGAACTGGCAGAGGGATAACAATATGATGCAATCCTACTCATGTCTATTGAAAAGCAAATGCCATAGAAGGGACTTATGTCTAGGTATATATGTATAGGATTGTAGCTGTCAGGTTTTATCCGGCATTGGTCCTACTCAGAGGAGACCCACTGAAATTGATTACCTTGACTAACCTATTAATTTCAGTGAATCTACTCTACATAGACACAACCCTACTGTTTATAATACTTCTGAATATTCAAAATGTTTCACACACATTATCTCTGGATTTCTTACAGTATACATGGAAAGAGAGTGTCATAATCCCTTGATTGTAGGGGAAGAGGTGAAGCAAAGGAATGGAGAATTTGCCTGTCCGCCTAGGGGGCTTCTTATATCATGGCTCACTCTCTCAGCTACGACGCACTGCACCAGTTATTTATAAATATGCTGGCCTAATTGAATCTCCCTAAGGGACTGCGGTCTAATTGGGAAAGCTTTGTGCTAAAAGATCAGACTTAATATTAATAAACAAGAGTTTTTAAAACCCTGTGCATATAAGCCAGAGTCGGCTAGGAGATTAATATTTGCAACAGACCCGCAAAGATTTCTTGCTCACAACAGTACTAATAGCAAAAAGCCTCCAGCCTGCTCCAAAGTAGGGTGCTGAAAAGCTTGGGCGGACAACTAGGAAGACATCCAAATTTATATCTGAAAGGCTTAGGATGTTGTAAAAATGAAATTTTTGTTTGAGCCATCTTGTTTCTTATTTCTAGATATGTTAATTTGTTAGAACCCAATCCACTATTTTGTACCACACTCCAGTTGGTGGAGCTTGAGGTTCTAGTAAAAAAATTCCAGTAAACTACTGAAATAAAATTTCAGTAATTTATTATCTCCTCCTCACAGTCTCTGTAAACACATATTATCTATGCAAAGCAGGCAGGCTGCATAAACACCATCAACATGGTAGCAGCAGGTGTACAGGCACCATTTTTTATTATAAATGTCATTTTGCATTCATTCACTTTTGCCTGGTCCTCTCAAACTGATCTCACAAAGAGGAGACGGCCAGCCAACAGACATTCCCCTTTCAGTAACAGTGAGACTGATGCTCTTAGAGGGCTGTGTGGATAGCGCCACCATACAGTTTAGACACTAGGTGGCACTGGACTTAGTTAGTTGGGTAGAATCATGAGTTTCCAGTTACTGTTCTGTTCTTGTTTAAGAGAGGCAATACAGTGCTCGCCTAGCTTCCTAATTGGTATGTCCTCAGACCTTCCATGACAAGGGCTGAACACAAATGACATTATGTTTTCCCACTGATTAAAGCTCCAATCCTAATGTCACTTACCTGGGAGTAAGCCCTATTGAATTACATCGGACTTACATCTGACACGGCTAGGCTTATAAGACATGAAATAGAGCTATTCTTTCAGTGTTCTAGACAAAGCTTTTCTGGTACTGAACATTTGTGAATAAATAAGGCTGAATCACTTGTTCCAAACGCAGATATGGAACATTGTTTTTGAAACCATTTATTTTGGATCAGTTTCACCTGATTCTGCCTTCATGCAAACAGTCCAGTAATAAGCAATAAATCACTGAGAAACTGAGCTCCTCTTGCACTATTATTAATTCCTTTCCTGAGCCATACCAGAAAATAAAACTTTGATCTCTATGCACCTGGCAAGGGCTAGCTGGACAATTTCACGGGAAGGAATGGAGAGCTGCGGCTCCCAAGCTTTAAGCTAACTGGTTGCACTGAATCTAAGGCACAACATCAAAATTTTGGGAGAGGAAACCAGAATTCTTCCAGGTTCTCTGAAAGTGTGCTGAAAAAATCAACTGTGTTTTCCTGCAAAATGAACACAGAAACTAGATTATCACTCAACCAGGGTTGGCCTAAGACTTTTCCTATGTGATGCTTCCCCAGGGACCTACAGACTAGTGGTGGAATCATATGACATCCTCCAGTTCATGTGAGGGCAGCAGCCTAGCTGAGGAAGCAGAGGGCAGGAAGCACAATGAGGTGGCAGATGGTCAGGAGTTCAGGTACGAGGGCAGTGTGGTGCAAATGCATGGGCAAAACGAACCCAGCATTCCTGCCAGTGTTTGCACCGTGCCAGCCTCCCTGCTGCCTCACCTCTTTCCTTCTCAGTAGGCAACAATTACCCACGTGCTGGAAAGTGAGGGTAGCAGCTCTGCCCCACTTCGTGAATTGCTTTGGGGGAAAACTGACTAAGCTAAATAGCCAGTCCAAGCAAGCACTACTGGCACTAAGATGCCAGCTCACGGGGACAAGAATAACTGGCAGGAATTAACTTTGGGAGTTTTCTGCTGCTACAAGATGTGGGGATTGCCACTAGCTTAGGTAGCGGCCTAACTTTTAAAAGAGACTAAAGAGACTTCATGCAGGTCTATCAAATGACTAATAGCTGTGGTAGCAAAATAGGACTTCCATGTCACTGAAAACCAGTTGCCAGGATGGGGGGCAACATCAGGCAATTGCCTTTAATGCCCTCTTTGGGAGTTTTCTAGTGGCATCTAATTGAATACAGGATAAGATGAACTTTATGCCTGATCCATCAGGGCTCTTATATTGTTATTGGGGAAGGACCATAGCTCTGTGGTACAGCCTATACTCTGCATACAGAAGGTCCCAGGTCTAATCCTGAGCATCTCCTGGTAGGGCTGACAGTGACCCCATTCTGAAGACAGAGGGAGCTTCTGCCAATCAGTGTAGACAATACTGAACTAGATGGGTCAGTGGGGTGACACGATGTAAAACAACTTCTTGTGCAACTAAAAAATGGGGAAGGTGAGGAAGTTGACATATCTCTTTCTGGTTTATACTTTTTGCCCTCAAACTCAGTTTGCTTTAGGCCAATTCGATAGCTGAAAGCTCCCTGGAAAAAATACGGGATAGTTCTATTTGCTTAGGAAGTAGTAGCATGAAGCACAGATTCCAGCAAAATTAGCAGTGCCTGTACCTCTGGAGCCTATGTAGATGAGGTTTCCAAATGCTACACAGTGAGTTCTTAGTAAAACTGGGATGTGAAGTCTGTGGTTCCTGGATCCTGGCCTTGACCTCAGGTCATAAGACATGTAACATCTCAACTCTCAGCACTTCCAATAAGAGAAACCACAGATTATTATGAAACTATAGTGTAATGTTAAGTTCAGTATCTAGACTCAGAAAAATATCAGTAGGTTGATGCTACTGTTATATCTGCACCACCGTTATGTGGTGCATTTGTAGCAGCACACCAGACACCTTTATTTGCCCCAGCTGCAACAAAACATGTCTCTCCCGTATCAGTCTCTACAGCCGCAGCAGGTGCTGCAACCCTGCAACAGTTTGACTTCATTGTCTCCTGAGACAGACAAATGCCTGCCCATATATCTGCATATTGGGAAAACGCAATGTACATCTAAAGATGGCCTTAAGTGATGAAGTAATCAGTAGAAGAGACACATTTCAAGTAAGCAATTTGCTCAATAAGAACACACTCATCAATTTTGTGCTTAAAACTGAGCGGATCCAAATTTGGGGTGGGAGATAAAACCATGTGATTTCTAAGTCAGCAGGAAAAAGTTTGCACATTGTTTCCCCCTTCCCTTAGAGGTGAGAAATTATGGGCAGACTTCATGCGGGTCATGTTTCTTTTTGGGTCAGAGAATATATTGGGTTTTTATATTGGTCAGAGAATATATTGGGTTTTATAGAGATACATTGGGGTTTTTTATATAATAACATAGGTGTCCCCCCCCCCCCCGAGAACTCTATAATTAGAAGAGAACTTGTGCAGGTGCCGGATAAAACAATTCCGATTCCGATTATTCTGTTTTCCCGGTTCAGAGCCTCTGGAAATCTCTTAGAATCCCTCATTCCAGAAGAGACATCCAGAGGGGCCAATTTATTTTCCTTCAACAACCAGGATCAGTTTTGCCCCGCCAAAGTGAAGGAACATAAGGAGCCGCTTTATAACAAGACAGACCCATTTATCTCTCTAGCTAATTCCTGCAGTGGTTGAAGCAATGGCAGTACTTACCTGACCTCTCATCAGCAGCATTGCTGCAATTTAGCAGGAGGGAGAGGGGCTAGGCAGCAGTGCAGTGCCAACGCACTGGCCTGGCTGCCAAATTGTCTCCGCTGATGCATTGGTTTTGCCACTGTCTTCCCCTTCCCATCCTGTTTATGTTATAAACTGTAATCCTACCACATCTGGAGAGCACAGGGTCCCCCTCTCCTTTTATACGAGTTAAGATTTTTAGAAAAGAAGAAAAATCTATATATGCTAACACCTATGCCAAAAAATCAGTAAAGGTGGGATATCTGAGTTTAAAATAATTTACAGCCTAACCGGAAACACATTTGCTTAGATGTTAATTGCCTTAAAATTCCACTGCCTTTCCGACTGAAGGATTTCAGCCCAATTCTTGGACGTCAGGTTAATATTAAAGCTTTAGTTTTAGGCCCTAAACAATAAATCAACAAAGCACAGTTTTTAATATTCAGATTGAGGCCTGCAATCCCTCAAACACTTTCCTGGGAATAAAGCCCACTCAATGGGCCTTACTTCTCAGGAGACATGCACAGGCTCGCATTGTAAACACCTGTATGGATTCTAACCAGTCAAAGGAAACACACAGATTGCAAACCCAAATGCTTTAGGCCTTGGGAAACACATTTTGTATGGATATTTAATATTTTAAACCTGTCTATGGGAGATAATGTATTCATGCACAGCTCTGATCTGAAAACTAGGCCTTTGGGTTTCTGCGTAAGAACAGATAATGAAAAAGTTGACAGCTCCAACAGGAATTCCTATCTCGCAACTTGTATATCCTAATTAATACATTGGCAAAGCTTCAGAATGATGGCATACAGTATTTCCCCCTTCACTGAGAATGTGTCATTGGCTGCTGCTTCATTATAGCTAGAAAACAACAACAAGCAATTTTAGGATTTCCTCCTTTCCTCTTAGCTTTCATTTTATTAAGCCGTCCTGTATAAATAAAAGATAAAATGCATCTCTTTATGTCAGGCAGCTGTTTGTGAGGATGTTGTGGCAGTTATGTCTGGGTGGGTCCAATGCACATAGCAGCCTATAAAATGGCCACAGGGCTTCTTCATGTCACTACAGTGCTAGTGCAACAAAATGGAATGGTGGCTGTTGGCACTGGTGTGTTAGCAAAACCCCAATGTGGCAGTTTTGAGCACCCTAATTATGCAGAAAATGATGCCAAGTTTGGGAGAGGGAGACCATGGCAGCTGGAGGAACCTTTGGTGATGCCTCACTTCCAGGTTGAGGTCCTTCTGTGAGAGCTGTCACACAAAGACAACAGGGGCAACTTGATGTTCAAATGGACCCCCAGTTTATGCACGCCCTTCTTGAGAATAGAAAAAGAAGAGGAGGAGTTTGGATTTGATATCCCGCTTTATCACTACCCGAAGGAGTCTCAAAGCAGCTAACATTCTCCTTTCCCTTCCTCCCCCACAACAAACACTCTGTGAGGTGAGTGGGGCTGAGAGACTTCAAAGAAGTATGACTAGCCCAAGGTCACCCAGCAGCTGCATGTGGAGGAGTGGGGAATTGAACCCGGTTCACCAGATTACTAGTCCACCGCTCTTAACCACTACACCACACTGGCTCTCACAACAGCCACTGTGGCTTTGCTTGGATACTGATCTCCTCTGAGCCAAGGGTGGGGAACCTCTTTTAGTCCGAGGACCTTCCTGGGGCCACAAGCAAAAGCAGGTGGAGCGAAAGTGTAAATTTTACCTTGGTACAGCAAACTAGTTTCTACATGCACCCCCCCCCCCGTCTTCCATCCAGATGAGCAAAGAGGCAGTGCCACAGTTTGAGACATTCCAGTCAGGCAAAAAACACTTGCGGGGCAACATAGGACCAGTGAGGGATATGAGCTTCAAGAGAGTAGGGAAGAGTTCCAAGGGCCTGATAAAGAGATCTGCAGGGCCACATTCCACCCCAGGCCTAAGTGAGGTTCCCCACTCCTGTCACAAGCCGCCAACATCTATTCTTATAGTTCAGCTTGCAGACTTTAGGATTATAAAAGGGTTGATGAGAGTTTAATGGGCAGAGCCAGAGTTCCCAACCACTCATACAGACTCTGTTGTCACATTCTGCCCAGGGTTAAAGGCAGTGGTTGCAATTTTGCTCTTTCCGAGATACTGAATGAACACATCGATAAGGGGAGTGTGAGTTTTTGCCTTCCAGCAGGTAGTCAAATAATCTTGCAGCATCATTAAGTTTATTTCTCCCCTTTTCTTACATGGCCTTTCAAGAATTACTTCTAATAGATATCAAAGGGATGTTTGACATTCTTCCCCCAATGTTTTTTAAATCATTATAGTAGAGGAGGAATCTAAACATAAAGTCATATAAAATATTGATGCAACAAGATGAGAGTGTGAGAGAACACTGGTTCAATGATTTTTTGGGGGGTGGCGGCGGGGGTGTGTGCTTTCCATGGACTTCTGGAAGGCCAGTGCTAGTTATTAAATGTGAGAACGAAAGGCTGGACAACATGAATGCTAAGTAGCCAGCCTTTCAATGCTTCTCAGAATATTTAGAACAAGGAATTTGTATGTATGGGTTTTATCATACAAATGGACAACGTTTGCAGTCAATACTCAGACACATTAATGACATATACATACACTTTCTGTGTCACCATTTTATGGTATTATATTTTATAGCCAGGATCCAAACAGTCATGCAACTATTTCCAGATGTGGTAAGGGATGTTGGGCTTGTGTTTCTCAAAGTGCGTCTTTACAGTGCCTGCCACAAATCAAGTTTTTTTTTTAAAGAGCTTTCAAAAACGTCACAATTTATTCAAAAAATGAAAAGAGTCTATGACATTGGATCCTAAGATAAATCAGTTTAAGACAGTGCAAGGGATGAAGTCCCCCCCCCCCCGCTCACAACCATCTGAGCCCTGTTGGAAAGGTGGGGAGGAAGAATAACCACTGGACTTTGATCCTAAGATACGTTAACAAAGTTTATGGGAGAAAAGTTCCTCCTCTATCCGCAGCACTCTATTCTGCACTGACACAGCAAAATGGCTTTTCCCCCTTTAAAGAGCACATACCTGGCTGGGCAGTAATGATGTTGTTCCAGCCCCAAGAAGGAAGGAAGGAGAGAGATCCCTCCCTTCTCTTGACCAGTGTGCTGCCAGGAAGAAATGCCCCAGTGACCCTTGGGAAATGTAGTTTTCCCAGCAGCAATCTCTTAACATGGACTTCCATGGTACAAAAACCGTGTTTTTTCTGTTATTTTCAAAGAAGCAGCTTGGCTGATTTTCCAAGCCAATCTCACATGAGCTGGGAGAAAGTCATCCATGTCTCCTTATTATACTAAGAGTGAACAACAGCCTTGTAAATTGCCATAACATAAAGTTCCACTGTTTCATATGCTTACCTCTCCATTGAAGAAACAGAAAATAGTTGCCACAAGTAAACCCTAAGAAGAAGAAAAGAGAGAAAATTATTCAGACTCTTTCTTTATCTATGCCGTGGCTGCTTAGGGTGCAAAGTAATGATACAAAATTTAATACCGCCTTCATTTCATGCTGTATAGTTGGACTCTAATGTAGCTAAATAAAACTGTCCTACAATTACAGCTTCTCATTGTTGAAAGACAAAACAGTTATATCTGCCAGGTTATATCCCCCTTACCCCCACATCAAAGCCATCCTCAACTAAGAGAATCAAGAAAGTGGGCGTCTTTGTGTGAGAAACATATCCACTAAATGAGAGATGGAAATCTGTGGTACATTGGTTTAAAAGCTGCTATACATTCTCAAAAAAGAAAAAAGGACCAGAAACACATCACGTATGACCCCTAAAAGACAAGCAGGTCTATTGTGGCGTAAGCTTCCGTTTGTGCCAGTAGCAGCTTCACTCCTGATTTGGAGTGTATTTTTGTCATGAACACATGTGCGTGAGGAATGGGCTAACCTCTCTCCCCAACCATCCTTAAGGACAGTAGGGTAGGGGCTGTAGCTCAGTGGTAGAGCATCTGCTTTGAATGCAGAAGGTCTCAGGTCCAATCCCTGGCAGCCCTGTGAGAAATCCTGGAGAGTTGCTGCCAAGCCAGTGTAGACAGCACTGAGCTAGATGCACCAGTAGTCTGACTCAGTATCAGGCAGCTTCCTATGTGTTCCTATGATTCTCATCCCCCTTGCAGCTCATATTTGAAAAAGACACCTCACAAGACACACACAATAGTAAACTATATTGTACTACCAAAATGTGTAGTACAAGGCAATTCAATCCATGTGGCCTTGGAAGTCAACCTTATTGTGTTCAATTGAGTATTTACAGGTGTTCATCAGACTGCAGCCAGATATACTTTTCCAACACCAAAACGCAGGTCTTTCTCATTTGTGGCCCTATCCTCTCTAACAAAAGACACTTTGGGTCACACAATTTCCTCCTTTCCTGCTCTTATCCCTCTAAATTCTCTTCTCATTTGCAGTTATATAGCCATATTGTCTTTCACAAGAGGATAACGGGGATCATGGCTTAAAGACAACAAGTTTGCTCAGATGGCCTTGAAATTAGATTTTAGTTAACTGTTCTGTAGAGGAGTTTGTCTGAGGTGAGGAAAGGAGCCTGATGTGGAGGGCAAAATGTGTCCAAAAGTGATGTTATTTCTACAAGACAGAAGGTAACAGCAGTAAATGAGTAATAAAAATACATGCACAGTAAAGAACCTTGCCATTGTACATTGTACAGGAAGGTGAAGAGAGGCCTCTGTTTATGACTTGTTTAAAAAGGTGGAATGGCATGGAATTCAGATCTGTAAATGCTTGACAGTTTGACCCCGACACTACTGTCCTTGCTTAATTGGTAATTATATTGCAGATATTTGGTGGCTATATTATATCAAGATATTAAGGAAGATGGTGCAAAAATGCCAGACACCCACAGTGAGAAATACAGGGTGAGTCCTTTAAAAGAGGCCCTGTGGATACAGAGTACACATGTTTCTCAGGGCCTCTTTTAAAAAACTCACCCTATAGCTAAGCAGTTCCCATGATCTGACCGCTGAACACATTTTAACGACATTTACCCCACGACAAAGCAGTGTTATTCAACAGTAGTTGTTGTCAGACCCCCACATTATGTTACAGCTAAGTTGCAGTAAATCTGCAGTCGGGACTCATACATATCTAGGGAATGACGTGTCACCATTTTCATTAGAGAAAAACCACATTCAGATGCTAATATAAACACCTAGGGGCAGCGGCATAGGAAGCCTCTCAGGCACTGGGGCGAACTGCCCATAGAGGCGGGGCAAGCGGCACCCATAGAGATGGGCCATCCCTATGGGCGCCGCACCACGCCGCGTCCCCATCCCATCCGCTCTCCACCCACTGCCTCCCCCCCAGCTGTAGGGCAGCTGAGGCCCTGGGGCACATGGTGCCTTAGGGAGGGATGAGGCGCGGCACGGGGCCTCAGCCGCTCTACAGCTGGGGGGAGGCAGTGGGCGGACAGCACAGAGCCTGCGGGCGCCTGAGACGCGTGGCTCAGGCACACCGCAGGCCTTGCGGTGAGTACTGCCCGCCATTTTGTCACCCCCGACCAGGTGAAATCTGGGGTGAGCCACCCCCTGCACCCCCCTTCCTACGCCCCTGCCTAGGGCAGAATTGGGATTGTGAGCACCCAACTTCCATGCATGCACTAACATCCACATTATAATGGAATTATAGCAGCACATGCAATCCCTTTTCCGCCAAGGTTTGTACTTGTTCATTCAGTGATAAACTATGGTTTGTCATTACATTTGCCTTGGGCTAAAGCATATGAAATGGTCTGAACGTTCTAAATCACCATATAAAGACTGTGCCTTATTACTTAGTTTAAGTTGCCCAGCTTGTATTGCATTTCACTTATTTAAGTCAATAGCAATAATTGCTAATAAATCCTAATTAACGAGGATTTAATTCATTAATATATAAATTTGTTTGGGAATGGGCCATGGCTCAGTAGTAGAGTACATGCTTTGCATGTGGAAAGTTCCAGGATCAATCCCTGGCATCTCAGGTAGCAAGCAGAAGGCAGATCTTTCTCATCTCCTGCCCTCAGAGGCAGCTTGCCAGGTGAGACCGGGCTGCTTATGCTGGCTTCGCAGCAGGTAGATCACTGTTGCTTATCCGAAGGGGGAGGAATGAGCTGGTGTAGAGTTTGCTGCAGTACAAACACCTGCACAGCCAATCTGGCACTCCTGCTGGTGCGTTTGCACCATGCTGGCTTCCCTGTTGCCCCTCCCAATAACCAGTAGTGACCCACCTGCTGTGAAGCTAGCATAAGCAGCTCGGCCTCAACTGATGAGCTGCTTCTGACAGTAGCTGAGGAGAAAGATGTCTAATTAAGCAATAGTAGGCTAGACAGACAAATAGTCTGGCCTGTTACAAAGGCAGCTTCCTGTGCCTTAATTAATATATACCATTATTTATCTGTAATGTAATCTAATGAAGAAACAGGGTTGGGCGAATCTGTTAATTTTGATTTCTCTCAGGTGTCTTGTTTTCCAATCTTGAGTTCAGTCTTACACATTTCTATATCTGTATCTAATTAAATACCTGTCTCTGAGTAATGCAGCACTTCACTTACTTTGTTTTTGCTTATTCTTGTTAAGTACCACCTGTGTAACTGCAGATAGATGGAGCAATCTATTTCCAACCCACGCCAATTTCACATGTTTGTTCATTTGTATGTTCTTTTCAGTTTCTACAGTAATCATTTTTTTTTTAAAAAAAAATCCTGTACAAATAAATTCTATTTTATCACAAAATGCCAATGAAGTGCATATTTTATCTCAATATTTGTGTTTCTAAATGTGTTTTATCTTAAAATATGCATTTTCCAAAAACCACATTATGGGGACCATTTTTTGAGGAATAATTTTGTATCACAAAATACAGAGAAGGGCAGAATCCTAAGGAGAATTATGTTCCCATCTCCACACACATCAGGGAGATCTGGTCAGTTTGCATCAAGATTAACAAAAACAGAACTTCTCAAGCCTCCTAACGCGGAGCTATAGGATTTGATCTGGGTATAGAGAGGTGAATCTCAGACCACTTTGTTTTTACCACTTATTTTTAAGCTGTCCACTTTCTTCATATGGCAATTTTGCCCCATTAGTTGCAACAAAACTAGCTCATGCTACTAAAGCATTTATGAGCTTACCGAACAGTGAGGCAGGATTCTCATCAAATGCTCTGACTGAAACTGCTATGTGATAAGGACAATCTCCTAAAGAGGGCAGATGATGTAAAGAGATAGAGATGAATTGACTCTCATAGTTCAGAGCCACTTCTAGTATGGGAAACCTGGTAGCGGATACTTCATGGTGTTATTTTCCAGATGAGGATGTTATTCTGCAGAGAAAGCGCTTTTACATTTCTAAATGGCAACAGGCAGTCTCTATTTCAGCCCCTTGTAGCTTCTTTGTTAACTCGGGAGACCATCAGGATAGCAAGTTACAAGCAATTTCCCTTAATTCAATGGTTTTTTTTTTTGTACAGTGGTACCTCGGGTTAAGTACTTAATTCGTTCTGGAGGTCTGTTCTTAACCTGAAACTGTTCTTAACCTGAAGCACCACTTTAGCTAATGGGGCCTCCTCCTGCTGCTGTGCTGCCGGAGCCTGATTTCTGTTCTTATCCTGAAGCAAAGTTCTTAACCTGAAGCATTATTTCTGGGTTAGCGGAGTGTGTAACCTGAAGCGTATGTAACCTGAGGTACCACTGTATGTTGTTTTCACTAAGATAGGTATTTTTGCATGCACTTTGACTTAATACTTGGTGTGCATTGCTTGGTTGGTGAACTGCACCACAAAATTCAGAGAAGTACACATTGAAAAGGGATGCTTGTGATTCAGTTCACATACCGGTTCAAGCAAATGCAAATTGGGTAGATATCCGAACAAATTTCTTCCCCATTTTTACATACCTAACTAAAAAAATAACAACCGCAACATAAAAACCATAGTGTTACCAGACCCATACCTGGTAATGCATTAATATATGCATGATGTAATCATATACTTCGCCCGCAAGCTTGTTTTCTGGCCTCCATGGAATAATGACAAATTGAATTCCTAATAAGGGCACAAGGATTAAAGTGGCTCTGACAGCTTTCATGTACATGTTGGACTCGGCGCGATGAGTGTCTCTTAGCTTGGTTACTAGAACTCGCACAATGTTAAGCAAAAAGAAAAAATTGACCTGTAAGAACAAATGCTTTATTAATCAACCATCATTTTAGATTTATTTTATTTACAAAAAAACAGAACTTGTAAAACATTAAAATATCACGCACACATATATTTTGTTTCCACAGACATTTTGAAACGAGATCAATTGAAATTGCATTACATGAAAGCAGTGCATAACTCACATCACTGATATATAAAATTAAATGGAATCAAACATGAAGCTGACCCTCTGGAACTTTGTAAAAATAAATAATAAGACTGGAGCAAGGGAAAATTACATGGACCAATGGTCCAGTTTCCTAGGTCACATATTTTAGGACTCGGCAAATTGTATTCTCAGGATCAGACTGGGTTTATGACCTGTAAGATATTATCGGCATCCCTGAACTGGATGCTCCCTAATCCCTGTCGACTGATCACTGGGGAATAGCCAACAGGAGCAGTAGAGCATCTGGTTCAGAATGAATCCGCCTTGGTTAGATGAAGGTGAAAAATGTTGCTGACTGTCTAAATGCAGGTAAACGTAGAACCAACAACTGGGTGTGTTTAGCAGGGGATAGTCCCCAGCCAAAGAGGCCAAAGGCTGTAAGGAGGCAAGGCACATGCTGGTGCCTTCCAGAAGTCATCGGACTACAAATCCCATAACACCTGTGCACTGGCTATGCTAGCTGGGTTGACTGGAATTGTAGTTCTAGGTATCTGGGGAGCACAAGGCTAAGGAAGGCTGCAATAGAGACATCTGGAGAAGAAAACCATGTAGAGACAGGTGCTTTGCCACCCTCTGTCTGTTCCTCTATTACACCCTCTCCAATATTCAGAAGGAATAAATTGTTCTCATTTTTCCTGTATTTTTTGTGTGAAAATAACACTGTTTAAAAATGTTCCTTTCCCTGCTCCACACCATGTTATCTGAAGTGTCTTTCTGAAGCTCTCTGCTAAAAGTGCTGCACTTAATCACAGATACATTAGAAACTAAAACACATATATAGAAACCAGAGAACAAATGTACACCTTTTCCCCTTTCAGCACTGAAACAATGCTTAGGCATGTGTGTGTGTGTGCTGTGGGGGCGTTTATAATTTTATAGTCTTTAAGTTGCTGAGGAATGCTCGTAATTGGTGCTTATTCAAAAAAACCTGCCACCTTAGGGCCAAACTACTTGTGACACTAGAAATGTCATTTGCAGTTGAGTAATTTCATTTTCTAACATTAATTAGTGGGGTGTGTGTGTGTGTGCACGCACGCAATTGGAGCGAATCAGGACAACAGTTCATGGGAAGGAAGACACAAGCTTTCTGGTGTAATTGTTCCAACTAAAATTACCCTCTGCTATTTGGCATGGGATGGTTGCTCCCCCAGCACCAAAAATTCCTTTTCGAACAGCTACACATTTAGTCCCTAAGTGCCTTTTAGGGGAAGGGCTATAGCTCAGTGACAGAGCATCTGTTTTGCATGCAGAAGGCCCAGGTTCAATCCTCTGCATCTACAGGTAGGGCTGGGAAAGACTCCCTATTTGAAATCCTGGAAAAAACCCCACTGTGGTTAATGTAGATCAGGCATCTTCAATTTTTTTCAGGACTCACTCATAATCCAAATATGCACTTGAAGACTCATTTCTTAATCTTTTACCATATACTGGTGGTAGTGCTCCTGCTGTGACCCACCTTGGATCAGGCTGTGATCCATTGGGTCCCAACCCATCAGCTGAAGACCAGTGGTGTGGAGAGAAGTGAGCAAGATGGACAAAAAGGTCTCTGCCCCTGTTTAAAGGCAGAATTATTGGTTTGCTTTTATTTTAAGAACAGGTGCTTAAACTGTCTACTTTATTTTGATGGCAAAGCACGTGAGCAGTAATAAGGTAATGGTAAAGGACCCCTGGACGGTGAAGTCCAGTCAAAGGCGACTATGGGGTTGTGGCGCTCATCTTGCTTTCAGGCCGAGGGAGCTGGCGTTTGTTCACAGACAGCTTTCTGGGTCATGTGGCCAGCATGACTAAACCACTTCTGGCACAACAGACCACCATGATGGAAGCCAGAGCGCATGGAAACGCCATTTACCTTCCCGCCAGAGCGTACCTATTTATCTACTCATGTTGGTAGGCTTTCAAATTGCTAGGTTGGCAGAAGCTGGGACAGAGCAACAGGAGCTCACTTCATCATGGGGATTCGAACCGCCGACCTTCCGATCAGCAAGCCCAAGAGGCTTAGTGGTTTAGACCACAGATCCACCCTGATCCAGAATCCACTCCTTGTCTGGACAGGGGCTCTGTACTGGTTTCCTGCTGAAAATCCCCTTGCCCCATTTGTTCCTAAGTATGCAGTTTTACAGCAAATGGTTCATTCAGGGGGCAAACAGAAGATACCCATTGGGATCACAACCTGAATCAGGGCCCTGTACTGGTTTTGTGAGCTCAGTTCCTCAGATTGCTTAATCCGAAATCATATGATTCTGGAAGCAACACAGACACTGCACCAATTAAGAAAAGAAAAGACATGTCTGCTTTGAGCCCAAGTACCATTATCTCTCCTTCAGTGGCTTCTGAGCTCATAGCCAATGTATTTTTGGAAAGGCAGCGCTGTAATGAGCAAGCCAGATAGTAAAGGAGACGATTTGAAGCCAGCAATCATCACACCTGTTTTTTCCCCTTTCTTTCGTTTCTTTTCTGAAAGTAATTAGAGTTCCTTTTAAAAAAGATGATGGGCTTTACTTTGCAGAGTAACCAAAGCATAAAGCTTGGGCGTAGTGGTGGTGGAGTTCAGAAATAGGAAAAGGTTTGCACATCATCAGCCAACCTTGGCCTTTAGGATCCCAGAGTGGAGGGGGGAAAAATCAGACTGCTGCAATAAATCTTGAGCTGGTTGTGGCTCTCGAGAGGCCAGAGGGCATGCAAAGTATTCCCATCCAGATGATAATGACCGCTCCCCACTTAAAATGGGGGGCGCCCTTTGCGGGGACGCGTGCAGCCCTGGATCTGGAGTGGCCCCATCAGCATAGGCTCTGCCTTCCCTCAGGTGGGATACCTGGAGGTCCCCGCCTACCCCAGTGAGTTGTCCAATCCCACCTGGGGGAAGCGTTGCCAGGGAAACCAGGCCAGGTAGGGGGAGGGATTACCTGCCCACACAATAGAGGGTGGATCTTAATTGTTAATCCTCACTTGGCTCCAGAGCTTCTCCCACCCTACCCACCCTCAGTTAATGCCTTCTTTTGCAGGTTATCTTTTCTTCATAGGTTTTGCAGGTTAACCTGTCTCCACAGGTATGCGGGCGCTGCTACGATAAGGTCGCTGTTAAAGGGCCGGAAAGGAATTTCCCTGCATTGGCAGGTTTCGTCTTTCCTGTAGCAAAACGTCACAACTTTGGCGGTATCAAGCCTTGGGCAGAATCCTTTAGTCCATCTTCCTCTTTGCGGCGGCGATACCAGGGTTCCCCGTTAAAGGGGTTTTTGAAGGGAGGCTTTGGCCGTACACCGAAAGGTCGTCATTGCTCTCCCCTGCGGCGGCGTAACGGGGGCGGCTATCTCTGCTTGAACATATCTTCTCCAGAGCCGGCCCATCCCCCCCCACACACTGGATAACCCTGATGCTCCCTAGGTCCCCGGCTGGGGACTAGGGAGGGAGAACGCCCAATGCCTGAGCCAAGGTCTACCCACATTTGAAATTTAATAAAGTTGTGGCCAATTTAATCCCATAGCACGTTGTCTAGAGTCGTTATTCCACATGACGGGGGGGACCACTCGGGATCTGGGGACTCCGCCTGTCCACGCAAAATTTAGTATGGCATTAAGCACAGCAGCCCTCTTTCACAGACCGTTACACGGAAAACGATCATGTGTCATTTCCATTCTGGATAAATGAATTGAGTCATTGAAGCCTGACTACTATAAGCAACCTACTATTTCTCCAGATATATTATTGTTTTATTTTTTTAAAAAAGGCATCAAAACTCTGTCGGAAAACTGAAAGCTAAATTAACTTTGTGAAGACAGACTGAGGCTACTTCCATGGCCATTTCTGCCTTACTCATTGCCAGAGTATTTCTGCTTATAACGCACATGTCTGCAGGCAAAAGCTAAATACCAGGTCATCCCGTTTGGAATCTTTTGGGGTGTCAACATGCCGATCTTACACAGGTTATGTATATAAAGCTGTGGGGAAGGTGCTTTGCATGTAGAAGGTTCCAGGTTCAATCCTTGGCAGGAGAGATCCCCTGCCTGAAAATCTGGAGAGATCCTGCCAGTTGGTGTAGACTGTGCTGAGCTAGATGGTCTGACTTGGCCAGTCTTGCCAGTTGCAATCCTATTAGAAACAGTTGCTATCAACATCTAGGCAGGAAACAATACACAGGCATGGAACAGTTTCAGCATTCGTAGTAGCCAGTTCAAGAGCTTTGCTTGGCGGTAGCAGCTACAATCCATATTAAGGCCGGCCATTCCTGCCTTTTGCTCGGGTGGTGAGCTTTTGTGGAAGGTCCTATGGGAATAGTGCACCCCCCCCCCCCAATTTTGTATACCACCATTTTATTTCTGTGTTGGACGCCATTCTTTCTCTTTTTCAGTTCCAAGCTGTTGAATTAGGTTAGCTTTTTTGGTATTGTTTTAAATAATACTGTATAGATTTCCTTTCTCTATTTATTGACTTTGGGCAGTATTCAACTTACTAATGCTTTGCATTAGTGCACTTCTTAGCGCTAGCGCAAGGGGATTTCCTCCCTCTCCTCACTCCTGCATGCCCCACACCACCCCCAAATCATCTTTGGAACAGATTTAGTGGGTGTGTTGGGGGAAGAGATGGGGGAAGAAGAAGAAGAAGAAGAGTTTGGATTCGATATCCCGCCTTTCACTCCCTTTAAGGAGTCTCAAAGCGGCTAACATTCTCCTTTCCCTTCCTCCCCCACAACAAACACTCTGTGAGGTGAGTGGGGCTGAGAGACTTCAGAGAAGTGTGACTGGCCCAAGGTCACCCAGCAGCTGCATGTGGAGGAGCGGAGACGCGAACCCGGTTCCCCAGTTTATGAGACTACCGCTCTTAACCACTACACCAGAAGTGTAGTGTTGCTCAAGATTGTGTTGCTCAAGGAGAAATCTTTTCAATGATGGAACCTCAGTCTTAGCGGCACACTGAGTACAACTCCGTCTGGTTATTTTTAGGGAGTATGTTTTCTGAACTGTTATATTTATTGTTCATTTGGTATGCTGTTGTGAGACACTTTGGCACATTAATTTTTTTAAAAAAATTTCTATCACTTTTGGAGACTTGGGTTAGATGGTTTTGAACCTTGCGTCTGTCTTGTATTGTAGTGCTGATTTTATGTCTGCGTTCTGTTATTGACATCTTACTATTACAGTCATACCTCAGGTTACAGACGCTTCAGGTTGCGTTTTTTCAGGTTACGAACTGCCGAAACCCGGAAGTACCAGAACGGGTTACTTCCGGGTTTCGGCGGTCGCGTATGCGCAGAAGCGCCGAATCACAACCCGTGCGTGCACAGACGCGCCGCTGCAGGTTGCGAACGTTCTGGGTTGTGAACGTGCATCCCACACAGATCATGTTCACAACCCAAGCGTCCACTGTACTTCTATTTTGTTATGTGATCCTTAATGATGTGGTTTATTTATTCTTATGTTAAATTTCTTTAAGGTTATTTTGAAGTAATGAAAAACGGCATACAAACACATTAAATAGAGTTGTTCACACAGGGCCTTATTCCCCAAATTTCAGAAGGAAAACTTCTGGGTTCCTGAGGGCAGCCAATATGCTACTTGAAGCAGTAACAAAGCTTTCTCCCTCTTCTAGTTATGAAAAAAAAAAAAGGGGGGGGGGAGGAAATAATAATTTCATCTTTAAACGTAAGAGATCCACTCCCAACTGGAAGTTCCTTGGTTTCTCCCTGCCTCCTGAATATTAATCCAGTCTCTGAGATGACTTTTGCATTATTTGAAAGGACCAAAAACCACTGTGCTAAAATATGTTGGCCTAATGCTATAGATATATAGATATATAACCACATAATCAATACAATCATGTTGCTGAAACCATGTCTGGCATACTGAGAAGCTCCCTGCTGCCACCCGTGCTTTCCAGGTATCTGGAGTCAACCAGGAACTACAAATATCCCAAAATAATGAGTCAGCTCCTTCAAAAGATCACACAGAGCCAATTAACAAGAAAACAAAGACGTATCAAGCTGCAAGGATAATAAAAGGAGCTGAAGGAAGAACACATAAGAAAAAGCTGAGAAAGGTGTGTACCGTATTTTTCGCCCTATAGGATGCACTTTTTCCCCTCCAAAAATGAAGGGGAAATGTGTGTGCATCCTATGGGGTGAATGCAGGCTTTCGCTGAAGCCTGGAGAGTGAGAGGGGTCGGTGCGCACCGACCCCTCTCACTCTCCAGGCTTCAGGAAGCTCTCTGCAAGCCGTGGGAGCCCGGCGCGAAGTCATGCAACTCTCCCACAGCTTGCAGAGCTGAGCTCAGCGCGCCCCAGGCTTTGAGCTTCGCGCAGCTCTCCGCAAGCCGTGGGAGAGCTGCGCAAAGTCGCGCAGCTTTCCCGCGGCTTGCGGAGAGCTGACTGCATCCCGAAGCTTGGGGCGCGCTCAGCGTGGGCAGATATCCGCAAGCCTGGGGAGACCGGCGCGATTACCGTGTTACTTTAAAATTTAAATAATCTTAACTGCTATTAGCAGTGTTGGGTGCCATGCAGAAAAGGGGGGTAAAAATACTAAGTCATAACTGTAATCATTAATAATTTTTTTTAAGAAAAAATAACAGGTTGTATCCAATGTTAGTCTGATTCAGAGCAGACCAACTGAAATTAATGGCCATAGCTAATTTAGGCCTATTAATTTCAGTGGGTCGACTCTGAGTACCATTTACTTGGATTTAGATACCGTATTGGCCTGAATATAAGCCACACTTTTTTCCAGTTTCCGACTGTGAAAAGTTAAAGTGCGGCTTATATTCGTGACCTCACGCTGCCGGCAAAACAGCTCGGCTCCCCCCCCACCCCGAAGGAACAAAGGGGCCACCAAATTTTAATTTTAAAGGTGCAACTTATTGCGGGTGCGGCTTATACCTGGGCTAATACGGTAGTAGTAGTAGTAGTAGTAATAATAATAATAATAATAATAATAGGCAAAATAATAATAATACAGTGCTCTTAATGCAGTAGCAAATGATTTTCTCACCAATAAAGCTGCCATCACAGGCCCATGAACAACATACAGCAAGTGAGTGTCCACACTAATCCAGCAGCTGGAAGGAGAGAAAAAAACATTTACTAAAAGAGCAAAATTGCTTTGTTTTTATAAAGAAATGTGAAGTAAACTATAAAGAACAAACACAATACTTACTTATCATTGAAGTATTTGGTTCTTGCCACAGCATGAATTGATGCCGGCACTAAAGGAAACCCTAGAATGGATAATTATATGCATCACATTTCAGTTTTTGTAATGCATTCTATGTTAGGCTGAAAAAACCTTGTGAAAAACATAAAGAAATGTGAATTAGAGAGTAACAAGCCTATCTCTGTCCGTAAAGTGCAGTACCTATGTGAGAAAGAATGTTCCCACAAGACAGCTACTACATATGAAGGCCTTAAAGTGTGAGGAACCTGCAGCTTTCCAGAACCTGCTGGTTCTTACTAAAGGAGAGATGCACAGCAAGAGACTTCTCCCAAAGAATCCTGGGAAATGTGGTTTACCCCACAAAATGCTACAATTCCCAGCACACTATAGTTCCCAGCATTGTTTGTGCTTTAAATGTATGTTGTGCATGCAGCCATGGTAACATGACCACTCACTCTGGCTGTATGAAAGAACCTTTACAAGTGAGTCTTGTAATGAATATGCCTTGTCAGTGTGAGAGATTTTAGCGCTGCTGGCTGAGGCAAGCCATGGAGTTAAGGCTGACAAGCACATACATACAGTTATTTTTCCAAAGCATTTTTCTTTTAACACTGCCCTGACAAGCTTGCCCCTGTCAAATTAAGTGCAGGCTCAGGGTGTCTGAAGGAGCAAAAAGTTTTTGCACTCAAATCATTGCTCTGGTAAGCCTACAAAAATGCTGAAATAACTAAAAATAAATAAATGGCAGGGAATTCAGTTGGAGGGACTGCTTACAGATATTGATTATACTAACATTTGGAGGGTGAGGTGTAGTGGAGCATGGAATACTTTCTTTGGTTATTGATTTCCATCTGGTTTTTTAAAAATAAAACACTGCCATTTTAAAGCAAACTGCTGCCACTCATTTTAAGAGCTATTCTTTTCTATAATAAGGTTCAGAGCCGTATGCCTCTAAATACCGTATTGCCCTGAATATAAGCCTCACTTTCCTCCCCCCAAATTCCGACTGTGAATAGTTAAAGTGTGGCTTATATTCGCAGCCAGGAGCATGGGGCAAACAGCGCCAGGAGCGCTGCAAAGCGGCGCCCGCCACATGCGTGGTCCCCCATCCTTTCCCCCAAGGCCAGGAAGGGAGAGAGCGAGGAAGGGGAAACACAGCGCAGCTCCCCCTCCCCCTGCCTAGTGTGCAGCCAGGAGCAGCAAGGAATGGAGTGGCTTAAATTCAGGTATTCCCCCCGCCCCTCCAATTTTAAAGGTGCGGCTTATATTCAGGTGCGGCTTATATTCAGGCCAATACAGTAGATTGCCAAAGTCTTCTACACTTTGAAAGCATGCTCCCTGCCTCAAATGGTTTCCAAGGCAAATGGCTAGTGCTGCAAGTATACATGTGCTTCATAGGACTTTAGTTCTTTGAAGAAAGTGTTGCTGTTAAGGTTTTCTGCCATTCATCACAGAGCACAAAGACTATGGAATTTGCTACTGCAAGATGTAGTGATGATGTCGACCACCAACTGAGATGGCTTTAAAAGGAGATTTGACAAATTAGGGAGACAGTGCTATCAGTAGCTACTAATCATGATGGCTTCACTTCTGAGGATGGTCTGCCTCTGAAAAGCAGCCACTGGGGACTAGGAGAGAGGAGACTGCTGTTGGACTAATGGCCTGATTGCAGGCTTTCCATAGGTATCTGGTTGGCCACGGTGGGAATAGGATGCTGGAATAGATGGAGTTTTGGTTTGATTCAACAGGGTTCTTTGGCTTTTATTTACATGAATACGGTTGGCTTGGTCCTGCTTTGTTTTAACTAACAAGTCAGAACAAACCACCGTCCCTGGGTTTGCATGACTCAAGAAACTCTGGTTCCTTCGAAATCGAAGGCCAAAGCTTTTAATCACCTCCTGTCATTTGTAAAGGAGGAGGAGATGGGAGCGTGTGAATCCAAGGCTGCTGTGTGCTTGTCCCCATAATGGTAAACCATGGTTTGGCATCACTTCTCAGCTGAGTCTATGCCTTCTCGTATTCTTCAGGTTTAAGCAATGAGCCCTGCTCTCTTTTTGCTGTAACTGAAAATAAATTCATCGGAATTGGCAACAGTAACTGGGCTGATTTGAGGATAAAGACAGAAAATGAATCTGAGAGTGCAATTTTATACACGTCTACTCTGAGATGAGTTGGACTTACTCCTAGGTAAGCATATAAAGGACTGGAGTCTAATTTCACATTTCAAAAAACCACGGCCAGCGTAACTTTTTTACACTTTGTTTTTGTTAGTGTATAAACATTTCAAAACTAGAATGTGCTTTCGATAAAAAACCAATACATAGTTGAGTTATGTGGATTTTGGGTGAAGGCTTGCAAATGATTTCAAAACTTATCCAAACATCAGCATTCTGGTATGTTAATGTCTGTGATATGTCATTACTGCTGATGATATTGGAGCGACGTTTGAAAGTTTTATGGAAACAATCTCTATTCAGATTGCTTGAATAAAAACAAGATCATTCTTCTTGCAAGCAGTTATAATTTCAGCCTCAGATAACACTGATAACTCTTGCTTTCTTGCTCCACCTGAGTGGTTTTACATCTACTGAAGTGAAATTGTAATGTGCAAAGCTGTCACTATGACAAAGGCAAAACAGGCAATGGTTTGTCTGCCATGGAGGTATGGCAGGAATCAGTTTTGCATTTTTAACAGCTCTCCTTAATAAAATTCAGATAGTTCATTTAGTCTTCTCCCAATTAGAATTCTCATGGATATTGATTCATGTTAAAATACATGCAGGGTTGGCATATTACCACAATGCACCAAATACAAGATTAAGCCAGCTACTGTCTCAAGGTGTTTAGTCAAATATATCAAACCCAATGTCAAAATAAATATTTTGGGCATACTATGCAATTTGGCCCACTTACTGAGATGCACAATCTATTTGCTCTAACGTGAGAGGCCATTTTGCTAAGCTGATTCCAGTTGGTTCACGTGGGGCATAACATGCTATGGGAGGGAGTTACTATAGCTGGAAGCTGTGGTAACCTCTAGGAGATTATTCTTCTGACAATCTGTCTAAAAAGCAATTCATCTAATGCAAAGGCTTTCCTTGAACACCACTGTTCCCACCTCAACCCATCCCAGGCACCATTTCTGGGAATAGCATGCAGGGATCATTTAAAAAGGACAAGGGAATCATTGCTCCTCATGCTTCCAACCAGGCGTGATTATTTCTCAGGGGCCCCTATATTTCTGGCCAGCTCACTGGTTCTGCACACTGAGTGATCATGGTTATAAAGTATGCAGACTGCAAGAAGAAAACCCTTCTGGAGTAAGGAAAAGAAGATAAGTTAGCAACTGCTTTATTGATAAATGGCATTTATTTGTTGGTGCAATAAAACACAATGTATTGTTGAACTATAATCACTGCTAGGAACACTGCGATTAACAATACACAAGACCTGGCTTTAGCATTTCCCTTCCTTTTTCTATGTGTTTATCTGTAGGTGTGTGTGCATTTATATATTTGTAAATATATTGTAAAATAATAATAATATTATATAAACAAATTAATGATTTTATGCAAGCACAAACTTTCAAACTGTAGTGTGCATAAAGGTCCTGCTTAAAGCCCAGGTGCCTTAACTTCCAATTTCTGTGGGGGGCTTTTGTACCAGTAAATTTGTAAGTGTCTTATGTCTTCTCTTAAAACAAATATTTTTCAAAGTAGAATATCAGTACTATGTTTTATGATTCATCAGGAGCACTGCCTAATACTTAACAGAAAAACAAAACAAAACCTTGCTCCCTTTGTCACCAGCTGGTCTAGGGGCCCTCACACTTCCAGCCACTGGAAACCAGAAGAAAGAAGAACAGAAGAAAGTAAAGAACAGGAAGGAGAGGAAATGCCACATACCCCAACCCAAGAGGTAATACCAGTGCAGACGCTGCTCTTCAGCAAATACTGCCACCACAATGAGAGTATGAAGATAAATGCCTTCACAAAGCATCCAGAAGTAGTTACAGCCCATCATGTATTGGTGAAAAAACTGAAGCACTTTGCAGCTTACCTGTCAGACAAACAGAAAAGCATTAAACTGTAGACAGACAACCATATGAATGCCATAGGTAAGCAAGCAAATAAAAAATATCGGTGCTATGATCCAAAAGGATTTTCCATGCCTGGTGTTTGTAGGAATCTTTCAACAACTGCCACGGACTGTGAGCTACAAATAAATCAGATATATTGAGTGCATGGACCTCCTAAATCACCAGGCATCAGGCACAATGAGCCAAAATTCCAAAAGCTACTACCAACAACTCACACTTTAGAATTTTTTCCCTTCACTCTGAAGTTCTGCAGAGCTAACAAATAAGTACGGTAGACCTAGAGGCCAGCTAAAGTGCTAGAGAGATGCTAGCTGGATCCTTCCAAGGTCACGATAACCTGCCTTTCTTGATCCTTCCTCTTGTAATTATAAACATTAAGTGGTGCTCTGTTTCTAAAAGCTAGAATTGATTTCCAAAGTTACTTATGACTGTTTTGGAGAAATGGACTAGTTATCAAAAGGAAACTCTCACGAGACCTCAGGATTCCTGTTTAAAATATGAAGTAGGGGAAACTGAGTAGGGGGAAAAGTGCATCAATAATCAGGCTCTATACATTCTGGAATAAGGCTGGATGGGCATTCTCAGCTGAAACTTCCAAGCTGATATGAGCCATGAAAACCTACTTTTCACAAATTAAGCACTGAGACAAAAGAATTGCATGTAAGAAGAAAGCAAATATCTGCATGTTATGTACCAGCCAAAATGTAAGGTCCCTAAATCTTCCCCAGACTGTTTTCCTAAAGCATGGGTCAATATGTTCTATGACTTGTCCTTTGTATACTGAATGAGTCTCTCAGCTGGTGTTCAAGACACCCTCTTCATGTTCTTATTGATCTCAGCCTGTTGAGCATTGCGGTGACTGACAGACACACAGAGCTCTGTACATACTGCTCTTCAGTCATGATGGGACTTTATCAAACCAAAACATATCTGTCTCTAAAAACTGCCAATAAACAGCCTCTGTGAACTCGACAGTGCCTTTCGATAGATAACTTTAGTTTCTTCTATTTGACTGACAGCCAGCTGCTCCAAAAATCATTACAAGAGAAAATTTGGGTCTAAGAAGACATGCAATTATCTAAAAATGTGTTTGTTCATTCCATGGACCTATTGAGCACAGATTAGGGTGGCCACTTATATATCACCAAAAAGGGGGGGGGAGCAAAAGAGAACAAAAAGAGGGCACAGATTTGTATACAATTTATGTATGTTGGTTTATATGTATAAAAGCAAGTTTATAAAGAATGGCTATCATTTAAACACAAATGCACGTTACCATAATGAGGAAGACCAGGTAACCTATGTGCCTTCTCAGAATGTTCACCACGGTGATATCGATTGTCAATTTCAATGCCCCTGCTCTCTCTTCTTTATATTTAAACCAGACAGCTCTTCAACTAGAAGTCATCTTCAAATAGAGGACTGTTCTTAGACAGCCCTCCATATAGGACTGTCCTCTGTAAAGGACACATGGCCACCATACACAGATGTGGAGAACCACCTGTCAAATGATTTAGGCCCCATCTCTCTCTTAATCTCTCTTTGCAATGTAAGGCAGGGGATATAGCAACATCACCTAGTGCTACTACGAAACTTCTGGTTCTGAAAACAGTACCATGGGGCAGGCCAAATGGATGCCAGCTGGGATATGGCAAGTGGTCAAAAAGAAACAACGTAAAGTGTATATACCATATGAAGTACCCTATGCAGGTGATCTGATCTTATCAAAATGTCTGCATCTTTCTTTTTTAAAGGTAATGCTTTTAGAGACACACACATCCATCCGGACACTGCATATGTAGTAAATAGAGCACTTTCATCCAAAAAGTGGCATTGAGACTCAGCAATCAACAACAGGTCGGTTCTCAATTATGGGACTCTGGGCCCTTGACTTCCTCAGGTTTAATCCAAAATCATGCCACTTGATAGCCTTCTAAGAACAGTAGCTAAGAGGACCACTGCAAAAGGTATTGAGAGCAGGTGCCCCCAGTAATTCAAGAACTGCAAAAGGCCACTTCTGATGTACTTTGACGCCTTTGTCAACTTGTCCTTTGCTCTTGATAAAACAAGACTGCAAAAGAAAGCTAGCTACTGAAGCCCCAGTGTTACTTTTTCCGCATGGATAAAGCCTTTTGCAACAATAGTTGAATGCAGCCATGAGAGCAGAGTTGAATGAAGCAGTGGAAATAGAGAAAGAGTGAGTTATCTGGAGGAGTCCAGCTTCTCTGAGAGGTACAGCATGTGAGCATCCCAAAGAGCTAAGGAGTTACTGTTATTTGTATTTCATCTCATTGTTCCTCCAATGGGCACAGAGTGGCATAGATGGGCTACTGCCCTTTGCCCTCACAACAACCTGGTGAGGTGGGCTGCACCGAGGCAGACTGACTAAACTAGTAATGCAGTGAGACTGAATTTGAACCCAGATCTCTATATTCCCAGTCCAACATTTTAACCACTATACAACACTGGCTTTCTCTGTGGAGTTGGGTTGTACTGCTTATTCAAAAGCATTTCCCCTGCTTCTCCTGAAGCAGGTCGTCAGAACAACGCGGTGAAGTGGATTGGGCTGAGGTACACTAAGCCATCATGCAGTGAGGCCAAATGGGGATTTGAACCCAGATCTCTACTAGATTTCTAGTCAAACACCTTAACCACTATACCAGACTGGGGGTCTCTTTAGAGTTGGGTCACATATGACTATCCTAAAGTGTCTCTTAAAGGAGATCCTATTAAATTTCTGCCGACTGGCCTGCAGCTCCATTGTAATCTGAGCCAAATCAGTTTTTTAAAAAATGGGTGGAAAAAGAAGAAAATTTTCCTAAAATCTGAATTATTTCTAATCCTGGGGTTCTTTGCTTGTGGCTTAATTTACTGTCTTATGTCATTCAGAAGGACTTAATCCGAATGTCCTTTAGGAATATAAGCTCTCTGCTTGTGATACAGAGTTGTTTAGATTCCATGGTGTCATTTGTTGGAGGCTGATGTATTTATTGCTGATCAGAGCTCAATGTGACGGCCTTTTCCAGTCATACAGTTCAGTGTCCAGACACTGTGAGCTTTTAGGACACTTAATTTCATTATGTTGCCCCATGTTCCTACATGTCTTCTGTATTTCCATTCTCTCGGTCACATGCAGCAATTGCAGTTTGTTTTCTGATTTAAATTCTGCATCCATCTTCTGAGTTATTTATGGCTTTCTGAGAAGCTTAGTCTCTTGATGTGTAATAGCTTTGGGAAAGCTATTAGACAGGGCATGAGGGATGCATCTGGCTAGCGCTTAGAGTCGCGTCTCATCAATTTGAAAATATATTAGAAAATATTAGAATGAAGAGTTCAGACCTAGCAATACATCAAGATGAACTGCGTTGAAAGAAATAGTGTTGAGGACATGGTAAACATCAGTCTTCACTTGCAAATATTTACGGAATTTTTCATTCATGCTGAAGTGGTTTAAAAGGAATTTCATTTTAATTAATTAGCCTCTCTCAGTCAGCCACTATATACTAATAAGCTTCCAAGTGAGTGTAGAGGCAGCCCTCAAGATCAGGCTTCCTCAACCTCAGCCCTCCAGATGTTTTGAGACTACAATTCCCATCATCCCTGACCACTGGTCCTGCTAGCTAGGGATCATCGGAGTTGTAGGCCAAAACATCTGGATGGCCGAGTTTGAGGAAGATCAATAGCTAAAGGAACCCATTTCCAGTCTTCTCAGTGTCAGAGCCTGCTGCTGCTATCACTCACTCACTCACTCACTCACTCACTCATTCACCCACCTATATTTCAGCAGAAGATGTCTTCTTCTAACAGCCCAGAGGAACAAGGAAGTTGCAATGAAGATATGCTGCAATTATACAGGGTGTCTTTTAAAAGAGGCCCCGTGGAACATGTGTACTCTGTAACCATGGGGCCTCTTTTAAAGGATTCACCCTGTACATCCTACATAAACCCTGTGAGTTGTTGAATTACGTATAAGCATTTAGGGTGAGATGTAGTAGCTGCTGCATCATTGCTATTCAGCAAAAGGGAGTGATGTGAGCAGAGCCAGGACTTCATGGTGGGCTAGGCAGTATAGCTTAGTGGTGCTCCAAGATCAGGGGTGGCCCACCCATGACGCAAGGTGGGGCAGCAGCCTCGGGTGGCAGGATCCACAGGGGCAGCAAATTCCAAGGTAGATATTTATTCCTCTCTTGTTACTGATGTAGATCTTCACTTACCCTTCTCCCCTAGCAGGAAGGGAGGTACCATTTTGTAGCTCGCCACAAGTGCCAAAATGTCTTGGGCCAGCCCTGTCCTAGATGCCTTCCAACCACCACCACTGGATGCAGTTTAATGTTATTATGCGGCTCTAGGTATGTGAAGAAGTGTCTAAGTGGTAAACTTAGAGGAATCAAGTGTAGGAAAAGCAGAATCCTAAAAAGAAATACCAGATACTTGGAAGGATGCTTTCATTACTTTAATCCCAAAACAAGACTCAGATCTGTCGCAAGTTAAGAATTACAGGCCGATCTTGCTGTTAAATGTTGATTATAAAATTTTCGCAGGAATACTGGCAAGTAGAGTTAAAAACATATGGTCAGAATATATCCATGGAGATCAGGCGGGCTTTCTGCCGGGCAGGCAAATGAAAGATAATATTAGAAATATAATAAATTCTATAGAATACTTGTCTGCCAGGTATGATAAGCAAGCCATAATGATGTTCGTGGATGCAGAGAAAGCATTCGATAATATAGTTTGGGACTTTTTACTAAAACAGCTAGAATATATGGAGGTCGGTATGAACTTCTTCAACGGAATAAAGGCAATCTATACGGAGCAAAAGGCCAAATTGATTATAAACAACGTGGTGTCAGAAGAAATAATGGTAGCGAAGGGTACAAGACAGGGTTGCCCACTCTCCCCGTTGCTATTTATAATAGTACTGGAAGTTCTTCTGAACTCAATAAGACAAAATAAGAAAATAAAAGGGATTAGAATTGGTCAAAATGAATATAAAGTTAAGGCGTTCGCAGACGATTTAGTAATAACAACAGAAGACCCGCTGAACTCAATAAAAGAGATATTGGAAGAACTGGATCAATTTGGTAAGGTGGCTGGTTTTAAGTTAAACAAAAGAAAGACTAAAATAATGGTGAAGAATTTAGATTCGAAGGCAATCGAGGAATTACAACAACAAACAGAAATAGAAGTGGCCAAAAAGGTAAAATATCTAGGAATATGGATAACCCCGAAAAATATAGACCTATTTAAGAATAACTATGAGCAGGTATGGAAAGAGATAAAAAAGGACTTGGAGAGGTGGGGGAAGCTGAGATTGTCATTCTGGGGTAGGATAGCTTTAATTAAGATGAACGTTCTCCCGAGAATGTTATTTCTGTTCCAGAACTTACCGATAATCAAGGGCACTAAGATATTTAAAGAGTGGCAAAGAGGAATCTCAAAATATGTCTGGCAGGGCAAAAAACCAAGGATTAAGTTTAAATTGTTAACAGAAGCTAAAGAAAGAGGGGGATTCGCTCTGCCAGATCTGAAATTATATTATGAGGCATCGTGCCTTTGCTGGGTGAAAACGTGGATAAAATTGGAAAATAAGGAACTATTAGACCTGGAGGGGTTCGACAACAGAGCAGGATGGCATGCGTACTTATGGCAGGGGAAGAGGAAGCACAAGGGTTTTGCAACGCATATTTTTAAAGGCCCCCTAATGGAAGTTTGGGAGAGAAATAGATTTTTACTAGAACCTAAAGTACCACACTGGCTATCCCCATTGGAAGTTATGAGCGTGAAAAAAGTAAACATGAGAGGTGATTGGATAACTTATGAACAATTGTTAACAAAAGTAGGGGGGGCATGGAAACTGAAACCATATGACCAGGTTAAAGAAAAAGTCTATGATTGGTTACACTATTTCCAAATAAACGAAATGTTTAGACAAGACGTTAAAGAGAGAGGATTCGCGGATAAAGAATCTAAATTCCAGACTGAAATAATAAACAATGATTACAAAATTCTTTCTAAAACGTATAATATGCTATTAGAGTATAACTTGATAGATGAGGAAGTGAAGTCTGTGATGATTCATTGGGCAAGGGACATCGGCCATAATATATACTATGAAGAATGGGAGAAACTCTGGAAAAAAAATCTTAAATTTACAGCTTGCATAACGTTAAAAGAGAACCTCATGAAGATGTTTTACCGTTGGTATATAACACCTGCAAAATTAGCAAAAATATATAAAACTTGTAATAAATGCTGGAAATGCAGGGAAAAAGAGGGATCCTTCTTCCACATGTGGTGGGACTGCAGAAAGGTCAAAGGCTTTTGGGAAAGTGTATATAATGAAATGAAAAGTATATTAAGATATAACTTTGGGAAAAAGCCGGAGGCTTTTCTGCTAGGCCTAGCAGGAAGTGATATAAAGAACAATGATAGTAAATTCTTCCAATATGCAACAACGGCCGCAAGGGTCCTATTGGCCCAAAATTGGAAACAACAGAACATACCGACGCTTGAGGAATGGAGAGCAAAACTACTAGAATACGCGGAGATCGACAGATTGACGGGGAAAATTAGATATTTAAAAGACCAAAGGTTCATTGAGGATTGGGGGAAATTTGTGGAATATCTGGAAAATATAAGTGAAGGTCAGATAACGCTAGTTGGGTTTAAAAAAGCTCTGTGAAAAGGTTGGAATATTGTCTAAAGAGAAAAAGAAGGAAAGAGAAAATAATGTCAATATAAGCTAGGATTTGTGTGAATTTGTTAAATTAGCGTATGGATGATTTCAGGGGAAGCTGAAGGAAGTCTTATAGAAAGAAATCTGTGATAACAAGGCGTAAATTGTTTTACTTTCTTGTTTGTTATGATTTAAAAAACAATAAAAATTATGCAGAAAAAAAAAAAAGGAAAAGCAGAATCCTGAATGAATTTTGCTTGGCACAGAGCCAATTCAGCACTACTTACGTATCTAGTATGCTGAAAAACAACATGACAAGATGCACTGATTCCCTGCAAATCCACTTAAACGTTACTTCTGTGTTCCAATGGGACTTGGGACTTGTCTGCACATCCAGCAAAGTGAGGTGGAAATGCAGTGGAAAAGTTTTAAGGTGGTAGAATGGACTGTATTTATTTCAATTTGTGGATGGAGAATCATTTTTTAAAAAGGGGAAAAAAGAATGCTCCATTACTCTAACAAGACACTCTACAATCAGAAAACTAATGCAGCAGGAAATAAGCTGGGACAGAACCTTTTCCCTTGTCATGCTAGTTCTTAACTGGATGAAGCTTGTTATATGGGAGAACAATAACAAACAAAGAAAGGCAATCCCCCACAGTCAGACTATTCTGCTATGCCAGAAATCTCACTTCGTTCTACTGCGTATGTAGACCAGGCTAGAAATCACAGGTAAGCTGCAAAGAGCTGTTACATGAGACATCTGTTTAAGCCCTCAATATTCACATGCCCCTGGTGACCTGTCTCAAAAATCAACAGTGCTAAAGTTCTAGTAAATCATAGAAGGAGTTGGAAGGGACCAGGAGGGTCATCTTAGTCCAGCCCCCTGCAATGCAGGAATATTTTGCCCAATGTGGGGCTCAAACACACAACCCTGAGATTAAGAGCCTCATGCTCTAGCAACTGAGCTATGTTGATGGACAACTGCTGAAAAATTTGCTCCGCTGTCTGTTAGCATTGAAAATGGCTCATCATTTTATTACATTTGTCATTTGATTTCAGATCATAAGACATCAGGAGATTTTCCGCAGACAATATAATTCAGTCTTAAATGAGTTTGCGTTGGGTTTGGATCGCTAAGCTCCCTCTGCTTATTAGATCAGCGCTCTAGGACAGCATGCCTAAATTCCAAGTGTCCATAGATTCTAATAAGTAAGTGTCAGGGACTCAGCGGGAGCGCAGGGAGGAGAGGAGATGGAAAGCGAGGGGGAGCAATCCGAGGGCAGCGTAGGAGAATATGACAGCAGCCCGATAGATTCCATGAGCCTCTCCAGCGAATCGGAAGATTCACAGAAGGGGGCGCCGATGGGCAGGGCAAGGGGCGACCCAAGGGGGACACCCCAGAAGCAAGGGGCCACCGGGGACTCCCAGAGCAGCAGTTGCAAATCAGGACCAGCTTCCCCACCAGAGCGTAGTGGGGGGGAGGAGTCCCAGGTGTCAGAGCACACATA
Organism: Podarcis cretensis; assembly: GCF_951804945.1. Lineage (NCBI taxonomy): Eukaryota > Metazoa > Chordata > Lepidosauria > Squamata > Lacertidae > Podarcis > Podarcis cretensis. Next base: position 28,218,211 of record NC_137181.1, read on the forward strand.
TGCACCACCAGCGAGAGAAGATGAGTCAGGGTGGACCACGCCTCCATCGGAGAGCGAGTTAACGGTTAAGAGGAAAGTTGCAGGCTGGGCGCGCGTGCCAAGTTCAAAGGTACAGGCGAGTGGCACAGAAGGTAGCCCGGATAGGGAACCAGGTCCTAAAGCCCGCCGGAAGGAGGGGCAAGAATCGTCAGGGTCAGCGTCAGAGGAGTCCAGGAAGGATGAGACCCTAGCGGGCAGGAGGGCCCAGAGGAGAAAGGAATTTAGGAAGAGGTGGAGCAAAGCGAGAGTCTTAAACTGGTGTGGAGGGGGAGGAGACTCAGACAGGACTTCGCCGGTCTAAGGTCGGGATGTAGAGCTGCACGCTGCGGCTTTGAAATGGAGACTGAATCTCAATAAAGACTTTTGTACATAACTACAGCCTAGCGTTGGTCCTCTGTGAGCTGGGACCTGGAGGCAGCTCTGACAATAAGCAACAGACCTTTTCCAAAATAACACAAGGCTCAACAGTGCAGCTTTAAATCAGTTTTCTGTCAGAACGTATTATACCCGTTCATATGCCATTACCTGTTTTCAGATTTTGAGCTGTTCACTAAAACCTATTTCAGTTAGCAAAGTGTAAGTTGAGGACTCCTCCCAAGAGTGATGATTTCATTTACTTTTTATCCACGTTAAACACCTCCCACCCACCCCAGTGGTCGCATCCACACCATACATTTAAAGCACATGGCTTCCCCAAAGAATCCTGGGATCTGTAGTTTACCCACCACAGAGCTGTAATTTCCAGCAGCACCAACAAACTACAGTTCCCAGGATTCTTGGAGGCAAGTCATATGCTTTAAATATATGGTATGGATGTGACTAGTGTGTCGTGGGTCTTTACAGCCATTCGCAACATTATCCAAAAAGCTACTGGCCCAATTAGAATAGTACATGCCTATGCAATCTACATCGTAGGAACACAAGAGCCCTGTCATGGACAGATTCCTCTCACCCCTACTTAAAAGTTCTGCGCCTTCTATGTAGTCAGGGTTCTATAATGCCTGAAGAGGGCAAAATAATTTGTCTATAAAAGGTGATGATTCGATTCCTGAGATCAGAGAGGTTTTCCTCTGTGTTTGGGTACAAATGGACACCATTTTGAATCAAGGGGGCAGGCTAAACCTTTCAAAACTGCTTGATCTTTAACCACTGATTTAAAAAATGTGCTGATTTTTTGGATTCTTAGAATTCCCAAGCAACACTGTACGAGGCTACTAGTTTTTAACCTTATCAACTGGATCCTCTTGCTATAGATGACCAATACTTCTTATTCTAACGACAAGAAGCAGAAATCATATCCATCAGTTATCAGCACCCGAGGCTGATGAAAAGGACAGTTAAGTATGTCAACACAGTACAGAAATGGTGGATCAGTGTCAAAATCTATTTTAACAGTTACTACACTCCAAACAACACTCCCCCCCCCCAAGAGACTCAGTCTCCACAAAACATTAATGGTAATCGCTATATTTTTTGGGTGAATGTTCAAAACTGGATAAGATTCCAGAAGGCTACTTTGAATGATGTTCCCTTAGCATACAAGTCTAATGGAAGGGGGAAATTAAGTCCAATGCAAATGGAGAGACTAATGATGATAAATTGGAAGAAAATACCTTCTCCATCAAGATGCCAGAAGAAACACAATGGCAAACACTATAGAAGCCAGGTCAGTCTGCCCTTGCCTTATTAAGCGTGCTGATCTTTAAAACACTGGTCACATATTGTGCTTACTGACAGAGCTTAAATGTAGATTTACAGATTCCTGAAATCCACTTAAGCTTCTAGGTTTCTGCCTGCCAGATTGTTTCCTAAATTCTGTGACTCATTTAGTGACAGCAGATGAACAGCAAAGATCTTATCGCCATGCAGAGCTGCTGGTAATATGGAGGAAATAAGAGAGATTCCTATAGCAGAAGGAGGGCAGGCCCCTGGTGGGGTGGGTTACTCAATCAGTTTTCTGCTGGCCATTGTCTTCTCTACTACCATGGTTACTAGCCATTACAACTATGTTCTGCCTCCATGGTTGGAGACTATAATGCTTCTGAAACCAGCTGCTGGAAGCCGCTGAAAGGACCAGTGGTCTTGTGCTCAGGTTCTGCTTGTGCATTACCCACAGACTTCTGGTTGGCCACTGTTAGAAAAAGGATGCTGGACTACATGGGCCATTGGCCTGATCCAGCAAGTTCTTCTTATATTCTCACAATAACCCTCCTCAAGTAAAGATATGGGGTTCTGTATCTTTCTTCTTGGAGGGTAGTAGTGGAAGGAAACAGCTTGGGTGATTCTGAGGGTGGGGGAAGAGTTGGCAGGCAAAAGTAAGTAATGTTCTTTTCAGACACCCATCCTGTGCTCCTGACTCCAATCTCCACTAGCTGCTTTTCATTTAAAAAGGAGAAGAAATCTATATGGCAGGACATGTAATGTGTAATTTGACCTTTGACTTTCACCACTGTGTTGTAGTAGGTAGACTCCCGGCGGTAACTTAATGGTAAGTCGCTTTCTCCAGTTTACCCCACAGAGTTATTGTGAGGTTAGAATGGGATAACGTCATGTGTGCCACCCTGAGCGACTTGAATGAATGGGATAAAATTTTACAAATTGATGCTGTTATTATTCATTCATTCATTAGTTACACAAAAAACACCTAATACAGCCCAGTAACAAACAGTTAAATGTGTGTATGTGTGTATGAAAGAGAGACTCAGCCTAACCTCTAAAAATAATTATCACAAGCATCAGAACCACTCCCCACTCCAAACACCGTAAACACAATCACCACTAAAACTGATCAAACTACTTCTACCTGTGGGTGAACTTGGAGGAAGGCCTCTGAAGATGACATTAGAACTATACAGGCTCATACAGGAAGAGAGGTATTGGGGTCTTGAGCCATGTAAGGCTTATCAGTTAAAACCAGCGCTTTGAATTGGGCCCAGAAACTGATCAGAAACCAATGCAGGTGGACGCTCAGACTGTCTCATCCCTCTTAGCCTTCTGACCACAGTATTCTGCCACAGCTGCAGTTTCTGAACCGTTCTAAAGGCAGTTCCATGTAAAATGCATTGTAGCAATTTGTGGGTTTCCTGGAACACAAGACCACCGAAGACTTGTTATCCACACCCAAGTAGGGGCATAGCCGGGTGCCAACCTAAGCTGGAGCAATGAATCTAAGAGCTCCTCACTACCACAAGATATGGCAGTATGAAGACTGAACCAAGAGGAAGAGGAAACAAAGTGAAGAGGAATGAGGGGAAAGAAAGTAGGAGTAGAAAATCTAATAACTGTTTGCAGTTTTGTCAGTCTGATTCTTTGCCCAGCAGAGAAGTTAAGACCCCATCCCCTGGATTCCTATATGGCCAGGCAGATGTCATCCACAAGAGGTGAGGGTTGCGACCTGCTATTCGCTGGCAGAAACCTTATAGCAATTTTCTATACTTTAACTTCTATGTGAACACTAAATCTTAAAAGATTTGCATTCAAATACAAGTGGATTGTGTGAAGGCTAACGAATGCTAACTGGGATATAAAAGGGACTATCTTTTAAACTTTGCCTTGCAAAGGATTCACTAAAACAGATCAAAAGTAATTGTAACTGGGGAACAGCAAATTCCTGCTGAGTCATGCCTCATTACCAACCCGGTTTCATATCTCCCCTATATGGATTCAAATAATGGCCTGTCGTGCTAAAAGACTCAGTATGGCACTTTTCAAAAGAATATAAAAATATTACACTTTTTCTAATTTCACTCAGGGATTGTTTAACATTTCCTTTCTAATGCTACTCAAGAGAATTATTATTATTATTATTATCATCATCATCATTGTCCATTATATCACTATTTTTAGTTGCTTTTCTTTGAAAACTGTAACCCAAAACAACCCTAATATATGCTTAACTCTTGCACTGAAATAAAGGGCAAATAGATTTCAATTCGCTTTTTCTCATTGATCTATTTCAATTTCAACAGTCTTCTAGACAGTTTTAGGTTGGTTCTAGTACAGCTCAAGTTATTCTGAGCTAGGGTGTAGTGTGTATTAAATCTGCAAGTAATATCAAAAGGAGCTGGAAACTGAACCAGAGAAGACTGGGGTAATATTATTAGCAATGTTCTAAAAAGCCTAGTAAAGTCTCATTTGCACAGCATTGCAGTAGAACAGGGGTGGAAAACCTATGGCCTTTCATTTGCTACAGGACTACAACTCCCATCATCCCTGACCACTGGCCATGGCGGCTAGGACTAGCACCCAACAACATTTGGAAGGCTACAGGGTCACCCACCCATGCCAAGGACTCAGAATAGAACTGCCAAGGTGACAAACGTTTTAGAAGATATATTTTTTTAATGTGATAGAAGCCTAAAGTGATCTGGTATGTTTTATGTAATTAAAAAAAATATGGAAGGGGCAACATTTTTTATATTTAGCAAAAATATTACAACAAGGATGGAAAACTCAGAATTACAAAATAAAAAGGATGGCGTGTCAGATAAGATAAAGAAGTTGAAAAACTTCCCTCCAGTTAAGAGCAATAAGAGCAGTTAATTAATGCAATTCCCTTTGTAGAGAGGATGTGACAACAGAGAAGGGTATGTATAATTAGCAGAAAGTCTTGTGGGAATCCCCCCCCCCCATTCCCGCTCTCTGGCTGAACCTAAATTCTCAGCTGGAGTCACTTTACTGCAAATGGGGACAGATCAAAATAGCTCTCAGAAGCAGTGGGAGAGTGATAAGGGTTTGCTCAGCTTATCTGACGTGCCACAGAGACAAGAGAATGCTTTTGCTGAGAACAGCATGGCTGGAGATCTTTTCTGACTTGGGGACTTTGAAGAGCAGGATGGAAATATATCTGTATGAAGCTCATCAAACAAATGAATGTGAGCAGAAGGTATATGGAAAAATAATAGTAAGAAAAAGGCTCTGATCCAGGCAACGTCAGTTGTGTCCAATGGAAAACAACGTTCCTTAAACTAGTCAGGACTAACTTTATTTTCTTCTTCACCCTAAGGCTGCTGGGCAGGTTACATAAACTAAGATCCCATAAGAAAAGAATAGTCAACAAACCATTCAACTATTTTAATAAAGGAACTAAAAACACCATTTGCAAGGTGGACAACTAAAAATGTGTTATGAATTTGAGGGTGCAAGACCGTCTAACTTTCAAATCACGCTAGTGCCTGTGATAGTTAGATTCATGCATGTAATTAAGTGTCAAAAGTCAATTAAGTCAAGACTAGCCTCTTGTATGAGGTGTTTAATTACACTTGCTTTAAAAACTAAGTGTCAGACTACCTAGAGGTTAGAATCAAAGGAACCGTAGTATTCTAGGCACAGTGCATTTTACATTGTAATCCTAGCCAAATTAACAAGCGTTAATGAAGTCAGGCAGACTTTGAAGCCCCTTTTTTTGAGAGCAGGAGAGCAGGTACTGTCTTAAAGCTCTCCACACCTAGTCGCTTAAAAGAGATGCATGGCTCCAGGTGCTCTAAGAGGAAACTGGTTTTCTAGATGCATTTCAATTGGAGTTTAGGTCCACTTTTGGCACAGAAACTGCTGTGATCACCCAGTACGACAACCTCAGTTGGGAGAGAGCTGGGGCGGGGGGGGGGGAATGTGTCCCTGTTAATACTCCTCAACCTCTCAGTGGCTTTCAATACCATTGGCTATGGGCCCGTCTGGAGTGACTGTCCGAGTTGGGGGCGGGTGGCACTGTTTTGTGGTGGTTCCGGTCCTACTTGGAGGGTGGTGTTTGGGGAGTGCTCTTCAGCCCCATGGAAACTTCAATGTGTGGTTCCTCTGGGTTCTATTTTACCCTCTATGCTGTTTAACATCTACATGAAGCCAGTGAGTGGGTTTATCCAGAGTTTTGGAATATGTGGTCAGCAATATGCTGGTGACACACAGCCCTACTTCTCCTTTTCATCTACAGGTGAGGCAGTGGATGTGTTGGACCCTTGTCTTGTTTTGGTAATGAACTAGACAAGAGTCAACAAACTGAAGCTCAATCCAGATAAGACTCAGGCCCTGTTAGTGGGTGGTTCCCTACACTGGATAGATGGGGTTACCCACTTCCCTTAAAGGAGTGATTATGAAACTTGAGGGCATTCCTGAATCCTCTGCTGTTGCTTGGCTCAGGTTACTGAGTGCTTTCCATCAGCTTTGGCTGGTGGTCCAGTTGCACCCCTATCTGGACAGAGATAGCCACATGCACCTCTATGGGGGAAGGAGTTTACTGCTTTGGGGCTGCCACAGAGAAAGCTCTTTTACTGCCTCCCCTGCAGATGAGGGCTGTGACACTCCCCACAGATCCCTGACGGCTGCGGCACTACCAACAAGACCTCTTCCACTGATCAGGATATCCAAACTGGTACATATTTGTTCCACTGGTCATGGTAGGACTTAGCTGTGGCTAGCTTGGTCTGAAAACCTTCAACAAATGCTATCAATTTCAATTACCTTTAACTTCTTTTTATCTTTCTCTGAGGAAAATCTAGGTGCACCGTGATCTATTATAGATGCCTGTCTATTTCTCAAGATAGAGTAAGGTCACATCTCAGCCCTGTCTGCTTAAGGTTTCTGCCAATAGACTGCAGGTCAGCACTATGTCAGAAATAACACACCTGAATTATTCAGGTATTTGAGGTGGCCCTGGCTGCCCTTTAGGAATTGCAACAAGCTCCTTGCAAGATGTTTGGCTTCAGCTACGTCCATGGTTGGGTCGGTGGTGGGGAGGGAGAACACCACAGTGTTTTTAAATCACTGAAGTAAAAACACAGTTCAGACTGAGATCTCCAGTTTATTTTCAAGGGCCTAGAATTCAGCCTTGCTACGAGAAAAGGGTTTTTTTTTTTTTTTTTTAAAACCATTCTCAAAGGCATTGTGAGGCAGTGTAACAAATGTTTCCTGCTGAATTTCAGTTGGGGAAAAGTGAACATTTACCTAGTAAAAACAAACAAAAACGGAAGTATATATTTCTGTCTGTACAGCACTATCCTTTCCCTTTCTCGTCTGTGTACTCATTTCAGCTGCACCCTCAGGTAATACAGAAAAATCAATTTTGTCTTTTGTTCCATAAATTACACAGGAATTTCTCTTTGCACTTTAACAGAACAAACTGCAGTGCTTTCTCTCTGTCCTCTCATTCTCACCTCTTTGTACAAAAAACTCCATTAGAATTGAGCTACAGTGACATACTAATTGTAATGATTAGCTCAATTGTTATCAATGTCTACCTGCCATTCCTATCGTTGTTTTATTTAATTTCTTACATTTCCATTTCTTTCCTCTAAGGAGCTCAAAGTGGTGTGTATGGTTCTCCCGATACCCATTTTATCCTCACAACAACCTGTGAGGTAGGTTGGGCTGAAAGACTGTCCAACGCTCACTCAAGGTAATGTATATCAATTGACCAATGTATTACTGCTCTTCTTTGGCAGGGGTGGGAACAGAGAAATGATGCAGACCATCATATTTGCCTGAAATTTATAACATGCTCTGAGCTTTAGGCTCTTCTTTGTGGATTAACAAAGCTATGTCTCAAATTTTAAATTGATGATTACATTTTATTTGGATGGCATGCATGCCTATGGTATGGAAAGGCAATTATATATATGAGCTTCTCAAACCATATAATCAGAAAAAACCTCTATACAGTTTGGGGAAAATATAAAAAACCTATTAGAAAGAAAAACATTGCTGTGTTTATCACTGACAGAAGTCCTCTCAAGGAAAAAAATTAACACAGAAACAAACTAGAGTACATATAGAGATCTTCTAAATCTCATTGGGGAGGAATACAAACTGAAAGAATATGATGAGATAAAAGACCAAATGACAGATTGGTTAAGTTATTACCAGTTAAGGGCAAAATTTAAATTAGACAAAATATACAGTTTTGCTGGAAAGACCTCACAGTTTGAAGATATTAAGATCCAATGCCTAAATATTGTCAAAAATGTATAACTTATTACTTGAGTGGGAGACTATGGAGGAAACAGTAAAATCTACAATGATAAGTTGGGCTAGGGACGTTGGACACAATATAGATTTTATACTATGGGAACAACTGTGGAAAGTAAATATAAGATTTACGGCATGCTATACGTTAAGAGAAAAGTTTATGAAGGTGCAGCATAGGTGGTATCTGACACCCAACAGATTAGCAAAAATGTCAAAATCAATAAAAGGTAACTGTTAGAAGTGTAAAACAACAGAAGGAAGCTTCTACGACATGTGCTGGTCATGTAGCATAATTAAAAATTATTGGGAAATGATTTATACTGAACTTAAAATATGTTTAAAAAATATTTTGTTAAAAACCCAGTAGCACTACTGTTAGGGCTAAAAACTACAGAAGTTTCCAAAAGAGAAAGCAATTTGTTTCTATATGCTACAACGGCCGGCTGTGTATTATTAGCACCAAAATGGAAAACAGATAAAGTGCCAAAAAAAGAAGACTGGCATATTAAACTGTTAGAATGTGCAGAGTTAGCAGAGATGACCACTAGAATAAGAAATCAAAACGATCTAAGATATAAAGAAGACTGGATACTATTTACAGAATATATGGAAAAGAACTATAAGCAAACAATTTACCTAGCAGGATGGTAACTTTTTCAGCAGAGTAAGACATCAATAAAGTATATAAAAGTGGTCACAATAGACGAGGTGAACTAACAAAACATGATGAAAAGAGGGGCTAAAAGGAACCATAGAAGAAGAGAAGTCAATGAATGTTTTCTGATTTTTTTGTCGATTATTTAAAATCTTTGAAAGGAAAGATTTCTCTTTGTTGTATCATTTTTGTTGATGCTTTGTTGATGTGGAATGCTATCAGAAAATCAAATAAATAAAATATGGAAAAAGAACAAAGCTATGTCTTAGAAACCCAGGAAGCTACATGATATATCTAGTCAGACTATTACTCCATCTAGCCCTGTATTGTCTACTCTGATTGCAGTTGCTCTCTAGGGCAGTGGTGGAGAACCTCTAGCATGTGGGTCTCATGAGGCCTGCTAGGCCTCCATCTGCCCTACGTGATATCAAATGTGGGATCATAAAGGGTCTGGAAACCCAGCCTTATGAGGAATGTTTGAGGGAATTGGGTATGTTTAGCCTAGTAAAGGGGAGACTGGGATGAGATACGATAGCCATCTTTAAATATCTAAAGGGCTGTTACATGGAAGATGGAGCAAGCTTGTTTTCTCCTGCTCCAGAGGGTAGAACCCAAACCAATGGATTCAAGTTATAAGAAAGTAGATTCTGACTAAACATCAAGAACTTTCTGACAGTAAGAGCTGTTTGACAATGGAATTGACTCCCAAAAGAGGTGGTGGACTTTTCTTCCTTGACAGTTTTTAAGCAGAGGTTGGGTGACCACCTGCCATGGATGCTTTAGTAGAGACTGCTGAACTGCAGGGGGTTGCAGGAGACCTTGGGGTCCCTTCCAGCTCTACAATTGTATGATGATATGAGGTGCTGATTGGTGGCAGCTCCAAAGCCCTGTGCCAGGTCCCTTGTACAGCACTTTGCAAGCCTCAACAACCATGTCATAATGGCATCAGCTAATTGGCAGGAGGGTGGTCTCACCAACCTGTCAAACTTCACTCACAAGTGGGTGGGAGAGTTAAAGATCTGGCCCACTGGCTGGCTCTCAGGGCAAAGTGATCCACCTCACCGCACTACCTGATCTTTTTAACTGGAGATGCCAGGGATTGATAGGAAGATGTATAAATACCCCAAAAGTAAATGAAGGTGAATGCTCAATAAATACTGGAAGCAATCTAACTGCTGTGTAAACTCTATGCAAGTAAATCAGGATGATTGCTAATAAATAGGTCATCTGGAGAAGGCCTTTTAGATTTTTATTTTTTACATATATCCAGAAATAATTGCCTTCCTAAAGTGCCATTTACTGCCAGAAGCCTGACATTATTCTCTTTATTTAGAATATTTACACCCCACTTTGCAGCCCCAAGAAGCTCCTCAAGCAATTTACAAAAGGTTCTCACAATGAAACCACATTTCACCTTGCACATCTTCAATTTTACCTTGCATATTTATCTTCTGATAGCAAAAGTACTTTGATCCAACTATTTGCATAAAAATGGAAACATGGCAGTGGGAACAAATGCAAGATACTTTTAGAGAATTCTCAATGGAGGAAAATCTCTCCTAAAACATAACAATTTTCTGTAGCTTAATACATGCAGAGATACAAATGGACCTCTAGTGAACTTAATATGAATCACTGGCCCGTGCATTAACAAAGATGTACAAACATTTGTTGGCTTAAACTAAAGGCTTAGGAAAAATGAGACACCTAACAGCTTTATCCTATAAGGGAATGTGTCAAGCAGCAAAGGGAACTGACTGCATAGAGCACTAAGTAGCAAACTGCCATAATAGCAGACATATGTGGCATAGATAGCGGTACCACATATCTACTCAGAAGTCCAATGGACAGAGGATTGTAGCCTAAGGCTGCAATCCTACGCACAGTTACCTAGGAGTAAGCTGCGTTGAACTGAGTGGGACTTAAGTGGAAGCAGATAGGCATTGGATCGGGTTGTATTGAAGGTGTTCTTTCTCCTTTCTGAACCACTAAAATTCCTGCAGATGACCATAACCTTATGTGGCTCTTTTTGCAAGACAAATAAGAATATGGGCCAACACCACAGCAATCAGTCTCTCACCCATGTCATGTACATTTCACCACCAATCAACAACATGGGGCACATCCTAAGGAAAATGTACTCCATAAGGGGTGCTACAGGGACATTAGGTGTCTGTGAGGAGTTATGGAATCAGATAAATTTGATACAAGGCTGTTTTGTGGATCAGCCCAACGTTCTTTGCAACATGAAATTTCCCCCTGAACAATAATCCAGGATCTTACTTTAAAGGAAGATTTTGTGATGGCGAGACATTTGTCCTCTTAGCTTTCAGAGCCAAGAGTTCAAAACCCTCCTGTTTGTAACAGATTCTCCACCTAGCAATGTAAAGGAAAGAATACTTACCGGGTCCTTTTTTACCAGGTTTCGATCAGACACTACTGCAATGAGGTGGGCGAGTGTAAACACAGAGTTAAGAACGTAAGAAAGAAACAAATTCTTGTGCAGTGTTATCCTTTGACAGCTGAGGCTCCTGAAAGATACGCACCACAAATTGTAAATTAGTGTTTTGATTCTTATGTCACTTTTTAGCAAGCGCATGCTGGCAAGTTTTTTTCCCTGAAGAATGCAATCTGGCAACAGGCAGTTGGAAACCCATGGCTGGCAATGAACCCATGGGAGCCAAACATTTTGCTTAAAGATGCATGCTTTCCAAATCACACTTAAAAGGACCTCTCAAACCTGTTTTCTGTCTGAGCCCTATAGGCTCAAACTGTACACTACAGGCAGAAAGGTGCCCTGATACGAAGTGGCATTTTTGTGTACATACAAATTGCAAACAGCAAATGAGGAGATGTTCTTCAAAACACTTAGATGGAAATTACATAATGCCGTAGGAATGGGTAATCAACTAAGCAAGGAATTTTAACCTGGAATTTCCCTGGATGTCAGGGAGATTTGTATTCATATTCTGCATGGTTTTTATTCCTTCTTGGATTCCACAAGAATGAGAGACTTATTTCCTGCTTGATTGTGGCCAACATAATCAAGGAAGTGACCTATTTTTCAAGATTTCCACACTCTACAGCCAAAATTTTACTTGAACTAATCACAAATTATTGTGTCATTAAATCACTAGACTCATTGACACAGAGAACAGCAGTGCTATTGTATGTTTGGACTGGCCATCAGTAGTTGGGATAGTAGAACAACCAAAAAAAGCTCCTACATGTATACTAGAATGTGGACAAAGTGATACAATTGCTTACATTGAATTTCACCTGCTATTTTGTTGCCCATTCATCCCAGCGTGAAGAGTTCCTTCTGAAGTTCTTTACAACCTGCACTGGAAGTTGCTAGCCTAAATAATTTAGGGTACCCACCCTGTCCACCCAACTTGGCATCCTGATTGCAGATCATTCAGTACACTAAATAGAAGCTGCTGACTTCCTTCCTTTATGACCACTTAATTCTATCCTCTGTTTCCTATTTCTGTAAATAGACTATTGGGGCACATACCCATGTCCTTTCTTATTCATGCTCAGGCTATTCATTTCTGTTTCTGCAATGACTGCAGAAAGCATGAACAGGAATATGCCAGAAGTGGCTCACCAGGTGGGAGGAAATGTAACACTAGCTTCTGAGCAGGTGAATTGCAGTTGCTTACCAGAAGGTGGAGGGACAGAGGCAAGTCTGGAGCGTACAAATATCCAGACTATTATTCTCACAAACCATGAAGCAAGTTTCATCAGAGGAGCAAACTCAGCAGACAAGCAGTGAACCACCTTTTAGCCCAAGGATCAAAATAAGCCCCATGTTTAGGACCGTATGCTGTTAGTGGAGGCAGTAAAACTAAAAGAATGTTGTTGTTGTTTAAGAAAACATTAAGAAAACACCATGCCTGCAACCATGGGTGAGTAGCCCCTAAACACTGCAGTGAATTTTCCCCTCCTCAAATCACTGAAATGCTCCACACAAATTAGATACCTGCAAATAGGCTAGTGAATTTGGAGGAGACATTTTTATTTAGCCCTCATTTGGAGCAGGAGAGAATTATTTAAGAATAATAAACTGAAGCACTATAACAGCATTCCATGTTGTGCATGAATGGAATGGCCGGTTGCATCGGTACGTCACACAAAACCATGGTTTAGTGAAACAGAACTGAGACTTGGGCTCATGTACTCTCCCCTCTCTTCCTCTTTTGCAGCTGGGAGGAGGATTTTGGCAGCATTTAATTTCAGTTTCCTTGAATCTTGGCTTGTTGTGTCTGTTGGAACAAGGAATCGCAATTCATTCCAAACCAGTAAGCTTCATAACAAATTATTTCAGAATGGATTATTTTGAAACTAATCATTGTTAGGAATAAAACACGATTCCTCATCTAGGCAGCATGGCAAGCTGAGATTCAGAGAAACTGAAAAGATACACTGTCAAAATCCTCCTACCAGACTTGCAAGAGAAGGAGGTGTGGGGAGAAGGGGAGAGTGCAAGTTCTAGGTTCATTGTGTCTCCATTCTGCATGTGCAGTTTACAACAGGTAAGATAATTTATTTGAGCTAGACGTATGTAACCTGGAAGGAAGTCCTACAGAGTACAGTGGGATTTACTTCCAAGTAAACATGCACAGGGTGGCGCTGTAGATCTACTTTGGTAAGGAAAGTAGTAGGCAATCTTCCGTTACACAGAATAGCACATCAGAATTTGTCTGTTTTGAATTTTTTTGCATAATTTCAGGTAGGCATGGTGCTGTACCTTCAATGAGATGGAACAAAATGGAATTTGAATAAGGTTATTTCTAGTCACTGTAGGCTGATGAGCGAATTGTTGCATTGCATGGAACTGAGGATGACTGGTTGCTGTCGTTGAAGAAAAAAAGTCATTGAAGAAAAGAAAGAAAAGAATACTTACTTGAAATGGAAGAAGATTCCCAAGGAAATCAACAGGGAGGTTATAGACAAAGCGTGTCCTACTATAGTCATATAGTAAAGGATGAATACCATCTGAAATTTAAAGAGAAGCAACAAATGGCAATATTTTTGTTTGCTTAGACATCCTTTTGAGACATAGATATTAGGTATGTATATTCTCATTTGAAAAATGCTAAAGTTGACGTCCCTCCATGTGTTGAAGATTTAAATGTACATAGATTTAGTTAAAGAGCTATAAGACCATATGTAGTCATGGGTCAGGAAGAACACGTCCCTTCATATTCATTTCTGAGCCTTATCCCATGAATTGTTATAGAATTCTATAACATTTTGGAAGGAAATGGATCAAAACATACAAACTTTATATTACTAATATAAACCCCTATAGTATGGTACTGATATAGCTATAAGCACAGTACACTTTTGAAAGATGATATGGCTCATCATGAAGCCAAGTGAACTGAGGAAAATGCTTCCTGCTTCACTCAAGGTATTTTGGGGGCAGTGCGGGGGGGGGGGGGGGGAGAGATGCCTGACAGCTACTAGGACTCTAGTCATTCTTCATATAACCACGTTGAAGCTGGAAGAATTTGTTTCAGCCACTCTCATTGAAACAAAATAATTAAAAACCACAGAGGAAACAGAAATCATTTTTCTACAAAGGGATCACTCTCTTTCTTTCTCTCTCTCTCTCCCCCCCCCCCAATAAATTGCAGTTGGTTTCAGATGCCTGGACTACTTTGATGCTCTACTGCACATCATTTCTATTTTATTTGTCTCTGCATTTAGGATAAATGATTGCCAGAGTTCTCACCGAGAATAGAATATCATTACTTCTTCTTACAAAGGGATACAGATTTCATTAGAATATTAAAAGCCATATTTATCAATCTAATTAGACTTTTCCACAGAATTATGTGCTGAGTATTAGGCCACAGCTGGGTCTAAATGTCACAAACAAAATGGAAAAGTCCTCTAACCAACAGCAGCCTACAAGTTTACAGAATGGGAAAAAAGGGGGGTGTGGGAAGGATTATTCCCTATCCAGTGATAGACAACAAGCTTCAACTGCCGAGTGCCATTCTGGAGGCTGGCACTAGGTGGTGGCAGAGATCCTGGAGCTGCTACCCCAACATGCAGTGCTATGTAGATACATGGCTACTGAGCAGGTAGACTTGTCTAGCACATGCTGATCGCCTTGGTGCTTCTTCCCACATGAAGTGGTGCTCAGTGGTGGAAGCTCGTAGCCCTTTGGCAAAATTCTGCTCTATCTACTGCCATTGCCAGCTTTTTCATACCTTATAATAACTACAATGATGTTATCAGAAGGGTTGGATTAATCAGCAGATGACCCAGGCAGCTGCCAATGGCAAGAGGCACAGTGGGCCCCTGTTATGGGTCTACTCAACTGGTCTACTCAACAGCTGAAATAAACCAGATAAGCAATTTGATCTTCAGTTGCAAAATGGCAGCACAGACCTGTATGGCCATGTTCCTTTGGTAAACAACATTGTTTTAATTTGCAGGAATATGTGCAGCATCAGTGCCAATGTGACAAGAGATTATTGTGATCAAATCTAGGTGTGTAAATTTATCATCTCTTATCATATGGATGGAAAGTTGAGAAGTGGGCTACATTACAAAACAACCCCCCTCCCCACACCCGGCATATTCCAAAGCTGAGAAAAACAGAGTTTGCTTGCTCAAGACTCTCTTTGCCTAGATACTACAGGGATTTGCCCTTAGCATCCACAATTAAGTACCAGCTTTAATTTTAAACAATAGTGCGCAGAATGTGTCCCTGAGGCCTATGTCATTTGAAACATAGGGAAGGGGCTAGCACTATTTTATATTGCATCCTAAATCGTAGGCAGAAAATGTGTAGGAGTCAAATTTGGATAGTGGCAGCCGTTGTATCAAACTTTAGAAGCCTACCTTACGCTTTTCATTTGTGAAGGAATTGCACCGTGTGTAGTTGGACCAGGTACGATTACTTTCAGGATGCCGGAACCAGGTCCCAGTCTTGTCACAGTATTTTGTTGCTGTTTCTGTGAATTAAAAAGGCAAGAGTTTGTAATTCATACCAGAACCCTACGCCCAGATACCAAACCATGCTAGATCTGGCACATTTCAATAATTTTAGGTCACATTTAAAATAAAGCCGATCTATTTATTCCTTTGCTTCAATTTTTTTATTTTATAAATAGTGTATTAATTTTCAAGAAAAAGATAAGCATTAACTATACAATTGATTTAGCCCCTTCCCACCTCCCCCCCCCAAAAAACCCAGAAGACAAATGTGTCAACTTGTCCCATAAATCTATATGTGTAAGTTGGTAGGTGCCAGACAACAGGATGTCCATTTGAGTATTTTATAAAGGGGTGCCATATTTCAACAAAATCATCTGTATCGGATATGTCATTCAAGGCATGAAATCTCTTAGTTAGTTTCTCAGATAAAGCAATTGTCCATACGTTCTGTTTCCATCTTGTGATATATAGGCGATCAAATCCTTTCTAAAGGTAATTGTGTAGCTACCAAAAGAAAAACGACAAGTTCCTTGTCTAATAATTTGGGAATCTTTGAAAATTGTTAATAAACCTAGGCATAGATTACATCTTGGTTCCTGATTTTGATTATTTCTGTAAAGACCCTTTCCCAAAATGGTGGCACTAATTCACATGTCCATCACATATGAAAAGTTGTGGCAATTACCGTATTTTTCCTTCTATAACACACAGATTTTTTCTCCTAAAAAGGAAGGGGAAATGTCTGTGCGTGTTATTGAGCGAATGTGTGGTCGCTGGAGCCAAATGGCGCGAGGGGAGGCAAAAAAAAATCAGGCAAAAATCAAATCGCGCGTCTCGGAGAAGGGAAACCTGAAAAGAGGAAGCGGCTGTTTTCCTGCATTCTGCCTCAGGGTCTTACTGCCCACCCACCTCTGATTCCTTGCTGTGTTTGCTCAAACGGAACAAACAGCAGGGAAAGCCCCTCCCCTCCAGGCAAGCAGAGGGGAAAGCAGAGTGTCGTCTCTGTGCTCTGTGCTGCTGAAAACATGCAGAAGGGAGAGAGAGAGAGAGAGAGAGGGAGAGGGAGAGGGAGAGAGAGAGAGAGAGAGAGAGAGAGAGAGAGAGAGAGCTGGCTGGCTTGGGTGGGTAGGTGAGGGAAAACTTTTGCCTTCCTTTCCTCCCACCCGTTATACCCCTCTCCTGCATTCTTAGCCAGCTGCTTCTCTGCACACCCCTCTCGTGCTCCTTGTCCATTCTGTGTTTTTCCTTCCCTCCCCACTTAAAATGTGGTTAAAAAGCATGGATCCACATGGATCCTCAGGATCTGTGCATTGGGTCACCCCAAATTCACCATCAGATCACATAGCATGTCCATGACTACAGCCTGCCCCCCAAAAATCAAGCACCCACTGTTGCCTGGGGCTGCAATGGTGCAAAAATGTGGTTACAAAGCATGGATCCACAGGGATTCTCAGGATTTTTGCACTGGGTCACCCCAAATTCACCATCAGATCACATGTCTGTGGCCACAGCATGAAGCACAAAAATGATACATCCACTGTTTCATTCAGAATGTTTTTTCCCTTGTTTTCCTCCTCTAAAAACGATGTGCGTGTTATGGTCAGGTGCGTGTTATAGAGCGAAAAATACGGTACCTTGCACCCTATCCAGCATGCCATCTATATAACTGAGTCTTACAAGTGTTAAATGCCATCTATATATTAACTTAAAAGAATTAAGAGGAGGTGGGTGAGGAAATACGGCGCTGGGAGGGGGTGGAATTATTCTCACAATACCGGCTGTTGAAAGCTATTGAAGCAGTTAAGGGCTGTTTCTGCATAAAGGAACTAGTACAATATAACCTTAGAAATAAGTATTTAATAACCGTAGTAACAAACACCGTATGAAATTGTAAGGTAGATGGGTCCTGATTTCCCTCAGAAATCATAATATGCAATTGACATTTGAGTTTAATACATATAATGTAGGCAACGAATGCATCCTGAATACTAAGCCACTCCATTTGATTCCCCAGGACTATTTATTAAAATAGTCGGAACTATTTATTAAAATACTCCCAGAACAGAAATTCATCGGCAGAACAGGAATATAAATCCATCTAGTATTTTTTTGTTCCGTAGGCACACAGAACAAGGCCCAGAGCTCTGGTGGGCTAGTGTTCTTGGAAAAGTTTTTGGTATATAACATTTAAATAGTATTTTAATATTTAATATTTTTAAATTTGCTTTTTTGGTTGATAATCTGCGTTAACTGCTGGCAGTTTTATAGCACCGAGATCTGTGTTATGACTATGTGTCCTGTCTTGTATACCTAACCAGGTAGAAAATATAAGACTTATGGCTTAACGATTCTAGTGCTAGACTAGAATTGGCAAGGCCTAGGTTCAAGCTGCCACTGGCACATGAAGCTTACTCAGTGACCATGAGCCAGTCACTCTCTCTTAGCTTAACCAATCTTAATAGGAAAGAAAAACCATCAACGCCACTTGGAGCTCCTTGGAGTTGAGGGAGGATACAAGCATAATAAACGAATAAATAAAATAAATAAATGAAACACATTAGGTTATTTTCTAGGAAATTTATGAGTGCGGGTGGGGTGGAAGTGTGTAACTTTAATAACTTTTAAAAGTGGTTCTTTACACTCTCATAATTTCATGAGTCTAAGTATTTACGTAGCTTTGCTCATCTTTACAAATCACATTGATTTCAACGGGAGTTGTTAGAGCAGCACATTACAACACCACACATAACACTATCCAGCAATCGCACCAACTAACCAACCTATTATTTATTATTTATTATATTTTTTTACCAACTAACCTATTAAGAGCAGTTCAAGTTTCGGCAGAATTGTTTGATTCTATCATTCTCTCTCCCCCCCCCCGACTATATCCATCTAAAAATTGGGTTGGTTTCATTTCATTTTCATGACGGTATCCTCCGCTTTTAACGAAAGAAGCGAGCCAAAAACTGAGGGAGACGTGTTCTCTTCCTATGACCAGGAACACAACTTTATATAGAAACACTTGGAATAAGCACACTCCAAGCAGTCCAAAGGAAAAGTCTTTTTGGATTAACTACAGCTTCAGCACAACAGCTCTGCGGATCCAGTGTTCAAATGCGAATACGTGCCCAAGCAAAACACAAGAAATGAAAAGAACATTGTCTTTCGGCTGCCTATCAATTTAACTTGCAGATCATCCTAGACTTGCTTTCCTCCTATCTCCTCCATCGCATCTGTTGCCAGATACTATCTAGGGCTGGAAAGCATCTGAAGTCTTAAACAGAGATTAAAGGTGACTATGTGATAGAACAGAATGTACCAACATTTCACCTAAATGTCCTTGCGCTGTTATCCAAGGGATCATTACATTAACAACATATATTTTTTCTCTTCCAATGGCTGGAGAGGTATATTGCTCCAGCCACTTTGAAAATGCCTGTGACTCCAGGGGGTGGGTGGAAGAGGGAGGGAGAAAATCTTTGGTCTAGTAATTATGATGCCTAAGCAGTATATCTCTTTTCCCCAGACCCTATTCAACAAGCCTGTCTCACTGGCAATGAGCAAGGATAATCAATCAGACGAAATTTTTCTGACAACCCTCTGCTCTGTAGCACTATAATAAGGAGCTATATGATAACTTTAACTGCCTCAGTATGGAAGATTTGTCCCAATACACTGTGTAGAAAGGAAGTCTGGTGGGAGCAGTATCTGCATTTGTATTAAACTGTCTACTTCTAATATTGTTGTTGTTTCTTCTGTGGGAAAGCAGGTCATGGGTCTATACCAGGACTAGGCAATAAAGGGCATGATGTTGCAGCCTTGAACTATGACTGCTTTGGGAGTAAAGGGATCCCTGACCGTTAGGCCCTGTTGTGGACAAATCTGGGGTTGCGCCATCGTCTTGTTTTACTGGCCGAGGGAGCCGGCGTACAGCTTCTGGGTCATGTGGCCAGCATGACTAAGCCGCTTCTGGTGAACCAGAGCAGCGCACAGAAATGGCGTTTACCTTCCCATCGGAGTGGTGCCTATTTATCTACTTGCACTCTGATATGCTTTTGAACTGCTAGGTTGGCAGGAGCAGGGACCGAGCAATGGGAGATCACGCCATTGTGGAGATTCGAACCGCCAACCTTCTGATTGGCAAGTCCTAGGCTCTGTGGTTTAACCCACAGCGCCACCCGCGTCCCTGAAAATGCCCCTAGATCTCACTAATTTAACACATAGCACATCCAAGCTATGATGGAGAATGCCCTGAAAAGTTTTTAGTTATGAAAAGCAGGAAACCATAGAAACACACGTCCTGAAATCTATGACTTTTTTTCCAGAGCTCGAACAAATTGGAGTTGAAGACCTGTGCATCCGTACCTAACACATTTCTTTGTTACAGTGAAACCTGCACCATCAAGCGATGACCACTGGACTGGCTTGCCGTCAACTTCAAGTTTCCCCGATTCACCCACTTTTGATTAAATCTCCCAGTGAAGATCAGTCACCTGTGAAGTCCATTTCTAGCCATACTCTAACTTGCCCAACAACTGTGATCTGTGCCTGTGAAACCTGATAAACTGACCTGCAGAGAAGCCTCTCCATTTGAAACAAAAGTTAATGAGCAGGCCAGGGAGGGAAGGAAAGAGTGCCAAATGGAGAAAATGCAGGGGGACAGAGAACACATGTGTGCACATGGGCATGGAAAAGTGTAAGGCGTTGAAAAATGCTTTGTAATTGATAAATGCATAATACATGTAGACCCCAGAATCTAAATAAGCGTTACTAAACTAAAAAGTAGGACAATTCTGACAATTATCTAAAACAAATATCTATCATCTATCTATCTATCTATCTATCTATCTATCTATCTATCTATGGTGTATCTATCATCTATTCATCCACAGATGTGTATGGGGAGTTAGGGATGGGAATCTTATGTTCAGTTCTCTACATTTCTACACGTTTCCTTTTTTTAAGTCCTGATGAAAACTTATCAATATTTTAGTGCTAATTTCTTCTAATATATACATTTTTATATGCAATTTTGCCTAATATTCTTATATTTGCAAAACCATTCCCGCATACATAATACATTATTGAATGTTATTTTCACTAATATACACATTCCTGTACAGTGGTGCCCCGCAAGACGAATGTCTCGCAAGACGAAAAACTCGCTAGACGAAAGGGTTTTCCGTTTTTCGAGGCGCTTCGCAAGATGAATTTCCCTATGGGCTTGCTTTGCAAGACGAAAACATATTGCGAGTCTTGCGAGTTTTTTCCCTTCCCCCCTTTTTCTAAGCCGCTAATAACCGCTAATAGCGCTAATCTGCTAAGCCGCTAATAGGGGTGCTTCGCAAGACGAAAAAACCGCAAGACGAAGAGACTCACGGAACGGATTAATTTCGTTTTGCGAGGCACCACTGTATGCATACCTTACCACAATACATGCATTTTTGTATACAGTGGACCCTCAGCTTACGTTACTTTCAGGGAACGAAACTTTCGGGTTGCGAATGCAGCAAACCCGGAAGTATATTCTTCCGGGTTTCGCCACGCGTGTATGAGCAGAAGCGCTCTATTGCACCACACATGTGGACAGAAGCAGCGCCTCTGCTTACGGATTTTTCAGGGTGCATACAGACCCCTGGAATGAATTACATTCGTATCCAGAGGGTCCACTGTACTTTTACGCCCCTGTAAGATTTGGATGAGTGAGAATTTCAAAGAATAGCTGTGTTTTGGTTTGCTCAATGTTTTTTTTTTTTTAATGCAAATTTGGTAAGTTCAGCTTGAAATGCAAAACTGAACAAATTTCTCATCCATATCTCTCTCTCCCTCTCCCTCTCTCTCACACACACACGAGAAGATTTTGGTTGGATCTGCAATGGTTGTCTTTTGGGGGGGTTGGGGGTTGGTTCAGTTTCTGAATAACAAGTTGAAACTGTTACAAATTCCCTACTTTAGGGGTAGCCACTGTGGTGCCGTTTTAGGACTCCAACTCCCATCAACCCCAGCCAACATAGCCAATTGTCTAGAGGGTAGAGGGTACCATATTTGCTGTCCAGCTCTACAGAACTGCTAATAATCAAAATCCTTGATTTCATGTGTTTTTTGGTCATAGTATTCCTGCTCTCCCCCAGCTTGCGTTTCAGGCTATGTCAGTGGAGGTATAGACGTTCCCACGCAAGTATGCTGGTGTATCACCCACTGAATGCGAGGCCCCAGACAGAACAACCCAGTAGCAACACTGAAAAACCATACAGACTTTCCCCTTAAAATGCTACTTTCAGATTGGCACATCTGGCTGACCACTATGTATTTATTTATTACTTTTGTAGTCCATCTTTTGTTCAAGGAGCGCAGGGTGGCATACATGTTTCTCTTCCCATTTTATCCCCAGAACAACCCAGTGAGGTAGGTTAGGGCTAAGAGACTGTGACTAGCCCAAAGTCGCCCAGTTAATCTGATGGCTCAGCAGGGATTTTAACCCTGGTCTCCCAGGTCCTAGCCTAACACTCTAACCACTACTCCATACTCTCACTCTTTCTTTTTTTTTTACACATCTATCTGTCCACACCCACATGTTTGTCAAAGGCTCCAGAATCTATATAATTGGTTATATGTATCTCAATGAATGACTCATGCAGCAATATGGGGAAATAGGCATCAGTGACTTAATAAAGTGGTTTTCTTTTTCTTTTTTGCTTCTGTTCTTCCAAGAACTTTTTAAAAATCTGTCTTGGACTGTAAAATATAGGAGAGAGACCCTGGGAATAACGACATGCATTTTACCAAAATGAACCAGCTCGTTAGCAGTTGCTGTTCAGATCACTACGCCTAAAAATGGAATGATTATAAAAAGCAGACCAGCATATAAAAACAAACAGTGCCACTTCCATTATGCTGGTTTCAAGGGAAGGCATGGATAAGTCAGACAATATACTATAAAGCAAAGGAATTTGCCCAGGCACTGAGTTGGTAGGCAGGAAAGCTATGAACATATGTTAATTACAGTCATACCTTGGAAGTCGAACAGAAGCCATTCCGGAAGTCCGTTTGATTTCCAAAACATTCGAAAACTGAAGCGTGCATTCTGATTGGCTGCAGGAAGCTCCTGCAGCCAAGCGGAAGCCGCAAAAGCCCCGTCAGACATTCAGCTTTCAAAAGAACATTCGAAAACCGGAACACTCATTTCCGGGTTTGCAATGTTTGGGAGCCGATTTGTTCGGGAGCCAAGGCATTCGAGATCCAAGGTAAGACTGTATTATAGTCCATTTTTAAAAGTTACAACACCACCGTTATTTTGGATAGCATTCACCTTTCACTTTCAAACACTAAACACATTCTGCATTCAATGAAGATAAAAGTAAACACTCTACCAGTTGGATCAAAGTCTGGGAAATAATCAGGGCAATTTTGATCAGCAAATTCTCCAGCAGGTGTGTCATCCCAGCAAAGCCATCCATCCCATGTCCGGTTGCAGAATAGTCCTAGAAATTCAGAAAGAATCAAGCTGTATTATTTAAAGGTGGTGGTGGTGGGGAAACCACTGTCCCTCTCTTTTTTCTTTCTTTTGTTAAATGTTTGTATGACTCACAGAAACATCTTGTGCTGCTAGTGTTTTTAAACTTGGAAGCACCATATTATTCATTGGTACTTCTCACGTTGTATCCTGCCTTTTCTCCAAAAGGGTTAGGATAGCACCCGTGGGGATTACCTGTTTTTTTATCCTCTTTACAACCCTGTGAGGTAGTTAGACTGCAAGGATATGACTTGGGCACACCTAATTCCATCCTTAGAACAATCTCACGAGGTGGTTAGGCTGAAAGACAAGTTCACGCTGGAACCTTTGGGGCTCAGTCCACTTCATCAGAGGCATGAAAGCTTAGAGGTGTAGATACACAGGTTGTATCTATGCCTGTAACTTCAAAGGTGTTGGGATTAAAGCTACAACACTTGCAATAAGTTACATGACCCAGTTGGGGGTGACAGAGAGAAAGGCAATCTATTATTCCCTCACGGATTCCTCCTTAGTAATGGCTTATTCAGAGGCATAGGAAGGTCAAGTGGTACCCGGTGCGGAAAATTTCTTGTCACCCACCACATTGATTTTTTTTTTTTTTGCCTGCAAAAATGGTTTTACGTTATTTCATATTTTCTTACAAAGGAATAATAATAATAAACAACTTTTATTTATATCCCGCCCTCCCCAGCCGAAGTCCGGCTCAGGGCAGCTAACATCAGATACATAACATTGGTATAAAATCAAACTAGAATTAAATTACCTCCTAAAAACATGTCAAAATCAAATTAAAGTCTCATTAGATGGCTTTCAGCAGGGTTAGGGTTGAGAACAGTAAGTGCTCCACTGAATTGAAATTTCAGCCTTCACAACATAGGAAAACGGCCAATTAAACAGCTATTTTTGTGGAGGGTCAAGATATTAACTGATATGTATGAAATTTCAGATATAGCTATATAATCCCTAGTGTAGTAAGATAAGACCTTTGGAGCAGGCATTTTTTTTTAAAAAAAAAGTTTTTTTATGAACTGCCCTAGTAGGGCAGTAATTGTTCCTTGATAATTTGTCACCCCTCCTCCATGATGGAACCTGGGGTAGACCACCCCCGCCCCCCTTCCTACACCCCTGGGCTTATTGACATTTAAATTGCTTTTGGGGGGGCTTTCCTTCTTTCTGCTCCACGTTGAGATAGTTCATAGCATGTGTTAGTGGTAACCTCTGGACTCCATGCTGGCTTCATGTGAGCTTACTATGATTAATATGCCTTAGGTTTCTTTATCTTTTCAACTAGCTGCCTTATCAGACTACCGTATTTACACAAAGGTAATGCACACCTTTTTTGGACAAATTATGTCACACAAATTAGGGTGCGCATTAGATTTGATGGCACATTTACATTCACCAGCAAATCCTTTTTTGGTTTCAAGGTTTTGAAAATCGAGGTGTGCATTAGATTCGATGGCGCTTTAGATTCACGTAGATAGGGTATTTATTTCTGCATTCTGCTGTGATATATACAAACTCCAACAAAATGGAGACTCTAACATGAAACCAAATTCATCAAGAAGCTCGGTGCTATCACCTGTGGCTTGAACTGTGACAAAGGTTTTTTTTTAATTATTACATTATATGTGTCAAGAAGCTTACCAATGTCAGGATCGCCATGTTATCATCAGCACCTGCTTTTGTGAATGACCACTGAGAATAATGTAAATAATGTGGTCTTTCAATGAAGGGTGGTATATAAATAAATAAAATAAAATCAATGCCACTGCCTGTATTTTCTGCATATAATTTCCTTCACACAGTTTTACAACCCCCTTCTCCAAACCATGTTACATAATTATTCTGTAACTTGGGGTAATACTTCATGCATCTGATGAAGTTGACCCTACTTCTTTAAAGCTTATTCCATAATAAAATCTATTAGTTTCCAAGGTGCCACAAAGCTCTTTGTTGTTTTTATTGCCGCAAACTCAGCCTCCTCTCTGAAAGTTCATAAAGAAACATAACAGTCAGAATAACGGCTGCTTGTAGATTTTAGGCGATGACAAAAGGTACAGAAACTTGGCAATGATTACGGAAGAAAATTGAACTTCTCTGCTTGTAGACAAGCAAACATTCCAAGGCAGATACTGTTGTACTTGAAAACAACAATATTTTTTAAAAAAACTTTGTAGCTGTGTTAAGTTTTCCCTTTTACAAGCGCATTTTTTTCATTATGTGTAAGCATATGATTTCCCCTTAGAAATACAGAGGTTCTAAAATATTTGTTCAGATTATTAATAAACCCTAACAGCATTTCAATAACAGCACTGTGGTTTCGAATCTAACAACACCCTTCCCCAGAAAATAATCTTTCTTTTCAACAAATACTCAGTTTTCACTCCACTTTGGGATATATTTTCTATGAGATGAAATCAGTGGGCAAGATCAGCAGGAGAACCCACCTGCAATGAAAACACGGCAGGGTGGGATACATTAGAGGTCTTGTTTTTAATTTTGCAAACATTTGCCATTCTGTAAAATGAGAAACAGTTGCATTTTTCAATACACTACACCAAGTTTCTCACCCAGGGGAAATAAGTATTTGTCCCTCCCCTCCCCTGGATATTATTCTTGTTTTATGAAAAAGAGTAAACCAAGGTTTATTTCAATATTATGTTATTTGTGGAAGGAATTACCTTCTTATTTGTTATCCCCAGTTATTTGTCTCATTAAAATAATCACTGTTTTTCTGACGCTTTCCCCCCCATCCAGGAAAGTCTCTTCAGTTTAGTTTAGTGCAATGCAGTCTTGACTGTGGCGTTTGAAATTGACAGCGATGTAATAAAACTAAATGGTCACTTCTAGTTACACAGAATTCATTCTCTGGCTCAAAATGCACTGAGCATTTAAAACAGTATCAAACCCAGCCAGCTGGGTGGGGTATAAATAATAAATTATTATTATTAAAAATTATTATAATGGCCTTCCCCCCAAACACCCTGGGGCCTGTAGTTTGTCGAGGATGCTAAGGGTTCTTGGGGGACCCCTATTCTCCTCCCAGAGCTAAAATTCTCAGAGTTGCTTTGAAAGAGGGATTGGTTGTTCAACAATAGTGGGAACTGTAGCTCTGTGAGGGGAATGTGAAGCTAGTATCTCTATTCTACACATACCAAATGGAAACAAGTCCCTTATATTCAGTGGTATTTACTTCTAAGAAACTGACTTGCTGTCAAGCCCTTAGTGTGAGAGCGGGGATATGACTGACATGGTCAAGCTCAAAGGCCTTCTTTTGGCATATGTGCACAATTAAACTGCCCAAAGACAGCACACTTCTCGTGGTTCCTTTTTTTCAAACGCCTCAGAATAACCAGAAATGCAGTTTTCCCTAAGGCAGTCAGATGTTGCCTGAAGCAGATCGGCTGCTATCCCTTCAAGATGCCAGGCATTTTATTTTATTGTTGCAATGTGCTGAGTGGGGTTAAAACTTGCTAAGAGGAAGCTTTTAATTAAAGGCACAGTAGTCCTTTAATCCCTGCCCACATTCAACAAACTTTGCATGTCCACCCTCAGCAAGGTAAGCGCTGCAGTTGCATTTTCTTTTCTTTTTTTAAAGAAAGACCCTGCCACAACTCAGGTCTGAGGGGAAAAAAACAACACAGAAAAGACAGGAATGTAATGATCTGGCAAGTTTGCCACCCACGTTCTCTGTAAAGCATGGTGAACTGATGATGTCAACTCCTTAAAAGGCTAGTGGAGAAGCAAGTGCCAGCAGACAACTTGGTTTCATCAACAAGCCTGTTTTGAAGACATCTTGCTTCACTGGATGTATCCAGCTCAGTTCCAAAATTAAGTTCTCGGAGGTGTTGTAGGAAAGCTATTCCAAATCTCTCTCCCCTCTCTCTCTCTCTCTCCCCCCCCATTTTGGAAGCTGATGTATCCATTTGCTTTTGTGGGCATCCACACAGGTTATTTTTATGTTTTTTCATGGTAGTATTTCAGAAATGCATTAAAGTAATTTTAAAGCACCTGTCTTTTCCTTACCTTTTTTCTTGTAAGGAGGCTGCCTGTTCATCCTCTCATAGCATTTGAACTGGGAATCTACTATCTTCTGGCGTATTGCTGAATGTTCAGTTTCTATAGGCTCTAATGTGGGATCAGTATAACTTACAGTAGAAGAGAGACTCGGAGCCATTCTCTGTGCAAAGAGGAAAAACTGTTAATGGATGCGAGTAAAACCAGGAGAGTAACATCAAAAACACGAGGTGCCCATCATTCTTACTTTTATCTCATTGTATACTTAAATGTTGCTATGGAGATTTTGATGTTTTGCTTGCAAAAACATGTAGTACCTTCTCTCCAGGACATACAAAACACAGGATTAAATATGGCTGTGCAGAGGACCGCTTGCTTTGATTATGAGAGTTTTTATTGCTTCTCCCTATGGGGAAGCAATCTGCGTGGCAACTGCAGCTAAATGGAATGGAAGCTGAACAGTGGTAAGGCATAGTGAATTTCACACACACAATTCCATACTGCAAATACATTTTTGGGAGAAATGGAAGCCCACTGTGAGTCTCCAAATCTTCCCATTGGCAAAAATTGAGTTCACACATTTAAATGTTGTCATTAGGTATTTCCCTAACACCAATGACTGAACTAGAGCCAGTGTGGTGTAGTGGTTAAGAGCGGTAGACTCGTAATCTGGTGAACCGGGTTCGCGTCCCTGCTCCTCCACATGCAGCTGCTGGGTGACCTTGGGCCAGTCACACGTCTTTGAAGTCTCTCAGCCCACTCACCTCACAGAGTGTTTGTTGTGGGGGAGGAAGGGAAAGGAGATTGTTAGCCGCTTTGAGACTCCTTCGGGTAGTGATAAAGCAGGATATCAAATCCAAACTCTTCTATCTAAATTACCAGTTTTCATATTCTCCAAAACAGTGTTCTTCAACCTTGGGTCCCCAGCTACAGCCAGGCTAGTCAATGGTTAGGGATGATGGGAGCAGCGGTCTAGCAACATTTGGGGACCCAAGGCTCAAGAACACAGCTCCGAGGCATACAGCATGCTACACACTGAAGGGGTTACTACTCTGAGGTTTTGTGAGAGGACAACCTCCTGTGAATAATTCAGCTTTCACTTTCTGTCCATACAATGAATTAGCATTGTGTGTGTTACATTTAATGAAAACTGTTGTGATTTAAAGCCCACTGGTACACAATTAAATTGTTGGCAAGCACACCATTGGATTCGACAACTTAAGGGACCCTAGCCTTCGTGGAATGAGTAATCTGCTGTTCAGAAGCGGCTGGAAGAGAAATAGCAGGGACCATTCCGTATGTGACTTTAGGGATTAATTCTGTTATTGGGCAAGGCAGACTCTGATTGACTGGAGGTTCTAGACAATTGGGAGTTAGCTGTCAGCGAGGATGGCAGTTGAGATTTGACAGCTGGAGGAGTTGGAGGGAAGAGTGGTTCTGAAGGTATTTTCCCCCTGTGTAAGCCTGAATTCCTGCCTTATTTCTCCTCATATTAAGTATAGTACTGCTTTGTTCAGTTTACATCAGTAAAGTTTATTATCACTTTCTTTTCTTTCTGGACTCCATCACCTTTATTCTAGCCATTCTGCTAACACCCCAAACCTAAGCCCTCCCTCTTTTCTTATGATAGCATGGGTACCTCGGGTTAAGTACTTAATTCGTTCCGGAGGTCCGTTCTTAACCTGAAACTGTTCTTAACCTGAAGCACCACTTTAGCTAATGGGGCCTCCTGCTGCTGCCAGAGCACGATTTCTGTTCTCATTCTGAAGCAAAGTTCTTAACCTGAAGCACTATTTCTGGGTTAGTGGAGTCTGTAACCAGAAGCGTATGTAACCCGAGGTACCACTGTACTGTGCAGGCTCAAATGTACCGCTAACAAACACTGAGAACAGAGAAAGGGGAGCAGATAGAGAAGAGGCAAGGACTCTTGTCATTCGATTGCTAGAGGACCTGGTACAGTCCATCAGTTAGGGATTGCAATGATAAAGAGCTCAAACAGAAATGACTTTATGAGTTTCCTTTATGAGTTTCCACAAAGTGTACCGTAATTAGCTAAATGCTGGCATAAAGTAGGAGGTTTTTTTTCCTCCACTTCATTGGCTGTGCTTAATATAATTTGTGCTGGACAGTAATAGAATGGTAAATTGAAATTACACAAGGCAGACCTGACCATAGATCTCCAGATGTTGTTGGACTCCAGCTCCCATCAGCCCCAGCCAACATGCCCCATGAAGAGGGTGATGGTAGTTGCAGCCCAGCAACATCTGAAAGGCCACAGGTTCCCTATTCCTGAATAAGGAAGATACTTTCAGAACTGCAGGCAGTCATATTTCAGCCACACTGGCCACCCATTGCCTTGGTTTTCAAGGCCGACAATCAAGGGAAAATAAGAGAGGTTGGCAGCGGTACTAGCTAAAGAGGGCTTCACTGGAAATAGTCTTCCGCTGTCAGGACCAAGAAAGTATAGCAAGCACCATGCCCTACAACCAGTGAAGAGTTAGGCACCAGGAATTGATAAGTATATATTTTCATAATGTCCCATTTCAATCTACAGAACCCATTAAATTCAGTGGAAGAAGTAGATTCATGTGTGCAACGCTCTGCACATGAGAATTATCTTACTCTCCTGAAATACACAGGATTCATTTGTTTTAAATGAAATATTTTTACTGAATGCATCAAGGTATTTCATGCTCTCAGGCTGCAATCCTAGGCAAACTTACCAGAGAAGAAGTCCCATTCAAATCAGCGGGACTTACTTCCAACCAAGTAAACA
This sequence comes from Podarcis cretensis, assembly GCF_951804945.1. Lineage (NCBI taxonomy): Eukaryota > Metazoa > Chordata > Lepidosauria > Squamata > Lacertidae > Podarcis > Podarcis cretensis. The sequence goes on from NC_137181.1 coordinate 28,248,133, forward strand.
TACCTAGGATTGTTCTGTTGAAATGCCAAGTTATTCCTGTCATTCCCTTTCTTTTCCTCATATTAGGACATCTTGTCCACTCAAGAGTTTTGCGTGCACATCTGAGCACATCTTAACTCAGTGGACATAATCATTCACCGCTGACTTGTCTGTTTCAGCCATCTTCTTCTGTTTTGAACAAAGCATGTTTTGGGTTTAAAAATATTGTCAAAATTTATGTGCTTTCCTCAGTGGCAGTGGTTCAAAGACCGAATGGCAAATGCACATTGAAAACAACCTATGAAAGATCAGGTGATTTTAATGTTTACTTTTATATTTTGGGCACTTGCCTTTTTTGAAACAAAAGTGAGCAGGTGAATCTACCGCCAGTGTTAAAATATTTCTTTTTGATTATATTAGTCTTGGCTTAAACTAGAGTAGAGCTCTCCCATGAGGAGTCTTGGAAATATGGTTATCTGTCTCTTTCATAAGCCATTCACTTCACCTCTGCGGTTCTATAAAATTTAATGATTTAAACAGAGGTTTGCAGTTGTGCAAGGAGGAAGCATTAACACTTATAGAATTAAATACCAGCTTTTTTTCATAAAGACGCATTCTATGTCATCATAGATAGATAGATAGATAGATAGATTCTTTATTGTCATTACACAAGTGCAACATTGCACAGTGCAACGAAATTGGATGTCATCCCTTAAAAAAACAACAAAAGCAAAACAGCAACAACAACCAAACAAACCACATTCCAGCCACACCCACACCCACACCCATCAAACTCCCAGGTCACACTATCGAGTTACAGCATTCAAAAAGGCCACAGCTCTTGGATAGAAACTATTTTTCAGTCTATTTGTCCTTGACTTGATGTTTCTATATCTCCTGCCAGAAGGCAGTAGTGCAAACAGACTGTATCCCGGGTGAGATGCATCCTGCAGGATGTTGTTTGCTTTCCTAAGACAACGGGAACCGTACAGTTCTTCCAAAGATGGGAGAGGATGACCAATAATCCTTTGGGCTGTGGTTATGACCTTCTGGAGCACCTTCTTCTCCCTAGCTGTACAACTGGAGAACCAAGCACAAATACAGTATGTGAGAATGCTCTCTATGGAGCCTCGGTAGAAGGACACCAGCAGTTTCTCACTCAGATTGTTCTTCTTTAAAAGTCTGAGGAAATAAATTCTCTGCTGAGCCTTCTTCACCAGAGCAGTGGTATTTGCGCTCCAAGTCATGCCCTGATCGATAGTCACTCCCAAAAACCTGAATTCCGCCACCCTCTCCACCCGTTCCCCGTTGATATACAAGGGCTGAATGACCGCCTTTTTTGTCCTGTAATCCATCACCAATTCCTTGGTCTTAGCTGTATTAAGAGCCAGATTGTTCTCTCCACACCAAACACAGAGCCGCTCCACCTCGTCCCGATAGGCGGACTCATCCCCTCCTGAAATGAGCCCCACCACCGTAGTGTCATCAGCAAACTTGATGATTTTGTTGCTGGAATAGATGGCTGTACAGTCATACGTATAGAGAGTAAAGAGCAGGGGACTCAACACACAACCCTGTGGTGAGCCGGTGTTAAGACTAAGGGCTTTGGACATATGTGACCCTACTCTAACCCTCTGAGAACGTTCTGACAAAAAATCCAAAACCCAGAGACAGGTGGAGTTGGAGAGTCCAATCGCCTCTAGCTTGGACACCAGTCTATGGGGGAGGATAGTGTTAAAAGCAGAGCTAAAATCCACAAACAGCAGCCTCACATAACTCCCCGGCTGCTCCAGATGGGACAGAGCAGCATGGAGAGTGGTGGTGATAGCGTCTTCTGTGGATCTATTTGCCCTGTATGCAAACTGGTAGTTGTCAAAAATTGGTGGAAGACAGGAAATAATGTGACGGCGCACCAGTTTCTCAAAGCACTTCATGATGATTGGAGTCAGTGCAACTGGTCTGTAGTCATTCAAACTACTGATTGTGGGTTTTTTAGGCAGAGGAACAATAGTTGACGACTTCAGGCAGGGTGGGACAATAGACTGGTGTAAGGACTTGTTGAAGATCTTAGTAAAGACCCTCGCCAGCTGATCCGCACAGCCCTTCAACACCTTTCCAGTGATGCCATCAGGTCCAGCAGCCTTCCTCGGATTCACCATCCTCAATACCTGTCTCACCTCGTGCTCCTCTACAGTGAATGAGGGGCCCCTATGGGCTGGTGGCTGTAATACCGACGTCTCAGGTGGCTCCCTCTCGAAGCGAGCAAAGAAGAGGTTAAGCTCCTCCGCCAGCAAAGGGTCACCGTCGACAGCACCAAGGTTAGGTTTATAGTTGGTAATATGCTGAATCCCCTGCCACATCTGTCTTGTGTTGTTGCTCCTTAAATTATCCTCAATCCTCTGTCTATAATCCAGTTTCGCCCGTCGAATACCCCTCTTCAAGTTTGCTCTTGCCACACTGTAAAGCTGCACCTCGCCCGACCTGAAAGCCCTGTTTCTTTCCCGCAACAGGCATTGGACCTCTCTATTCATCCAGGGTTTCATCCTACTTGCTAACACTGTATTCAGTTTGACTAAATACTTTTAGATGACCACAAAAATACCCTGGGGATTGAAACATGATATGGAATCACATTAACTGTTGTATTTCCAGTCTTACATTCAGCACTCATAATATTTATTCAAAGCCTAGAGAAACCTATGTAGGTAATAAGTGTTTAAGCTTTCTTTTATCAAGGATTTTGAACAAATGTTATTCATTCCTTCAGCAAATCAGTCAACAGTTAAGCACCACCATAAATCATAAAACACTCAACACTTTATGAAAGTGCAAGCATAAAACAGACTCGCCAGTGCAGAGCAAAACCTAGGCAAATTCAACATCGAAAAGGCCAGGAAAAACAATGTTTTTACCTGTCACTAAAACACATCAAAGTTATGCCAGGCAGACTTTGCTTTTCAAAGTTGGGGGAGCCAAAACAGAAAAGACCCTGTCACTGGTCAGATCCATCTAACTTTTGAGTGACTAGGGACCAAAAAAACAGTATCTGAGATTGGTTTTAATACAGTGTATTGATGGAATAAGTTGAAGTATATGGCATTCTTGTTTTCCCACTCTCAGTTCATAATTTGAGATGGCATACATGCAGTAGGAGGAACATTCCTTGCATTACTTTGGGTTTTGAGAAGAAAGTAGTGTTACAGTCTCTTGTCCAAAGTAAAGTGCATAGCTTCAACATACATATTCACATCTTCTGTATCTTGTAGTGTCCCCCCCCCCCCATCCCAAGAAAACTATACCCATTTTAAGGTCAGGTTGGATAAAATACTGTATCATCACTGAGATCCAAAGAGCTGCCTGAAGCATGGCATGCCCAGTTGATTTTGTTTGTTTGTTTACATTTTCTTTGAATAGCAGATACCCATTCCATAGAATAAATTACCCTTGAGAGTTTCTTCAGTTTCGAGTGCTAGTATTTGAGAAAGACAAATACCACTCCGGGTGTACAGTTCTTTGAATGCCAGTCACTGCATATAATACTGAACAAGAACAGATTAATTACTCCCTGAAATAATGACCACCCAGTGCAATATTTTCAATAGAGGAATGAATGTTACCACATATAAGAAAGTGGAAGAATACACTGAGCATATAGACAATGATTATTTATTAAAAATAAATGATTCACAGCTTCATAACTGTAATTTTTTTTTAATGAAAAGGGTCAGCAATAATCTTCCTGAAGAGAACAGATTAAATGATGTCCCATGTGGCAGTTTAGCAGCCGTACATATGATGTCACTCCTAAAAGTACAAGTAAATGACGTCATACATACGACCACCAAGCCACCACGCATTAAATGATTGTTATAAAAGGTGCATTACTATGGAGTAAAAAAAACCCAGATTTCTTTGAATGCTGGCAACCACTTTATACCTAAAAGATGATAGTCGCGTCTTTTAGATTGAAGCAACCGCGCTCCCCGCGAATTAATATTAAGACTTGCTATATTGTATACTCTCAGAATAATTCATAACTAACAATCAACAGCAAAAGGTAATAGAGTGGTAGAATTGGAAGGGGCCATGAGGGTCATCTAGTTCAAACCTCTACAGTGCAGGAATCTTTTGCCCAACATGGGGGCATGGTCTTTATGACGAATTCTTTGGATGATGAAAATATCACACACAAATCCTGGGAAAAGAAAATCATCCCCCCCCCAAATACTTCAGACGATGGGCAAGCTTCCGAAAAGGCGCCTCCATCAATAATGCAGGCATAATATGGAATATCATTTTTTGTGACCTTTAAAGCAGATGCCACATATCAGGTGAGTTTTCCTTCCAACCCTTTAAAAAAAAACAGAGCAAGGCAGAAAAACTCTTAATGTCAAACAGAAGGCAAATCTCAAATACAAATTGTAGCTTGGTACATTTTATGCATCTTGTCACTACTCCCTCTTCCTCCCCATAATATTTAGCAGGAATGAATTGTCAATGAATCCTGAATGTCAAGTCAAGAGTTTCTGTGCCACAGGCGTGGGGAATTTCACTCCACAATGCCTGGGATTCAGGCAGTGAGAGCAGCACATCTGGAAGTATATAGAAAACTCCACAAGGAGCCCAGTCCCCACCTAAAAGCAATGTGGAATCCAGCTCTGACTGGGGCAGAGGAAGTGGGGTCACCACTGAGGCGGGTGACAAAATGCTGGGCTGCACTCACCGCGGGGCCTGCAGCGCGCCTGAGCCACACATCTCTCCTGGGAGTGACGCAGTGGCTTGGGCGCTCACAGGCTCTGCACTGCCCCAAACAGTCTGCCCGCCGCCGCCTCCCAAGCTGTAGGGCAGCTGAAAGGGTGGAGGCAGGCAGAGTCCGGAGGCCCCGCGGGTCGTCCTGCCCCAGCTGGCCCTGCCCCTGGGCACAGGGCATGCACGCCACCCCAGGTGCCCAATCAGCTTGCTCCGCCACTGGCTCTGACAAACTGATTACAAGCTAACCTTCTGTTCTTCTATGTGTCTCCATAAAAAGTAAAGGTAAAGGATCCTTGACAGTTAAGTCCAGTCGCGGACAACTTTGGGGTTGCCAGTGCTCATCTCGCTTTACAGGCCGAGGGAGCCAGCCTTTGTCTGCAGACAGTTTTTACAGGTCATGTGGCCAACATGACTAAGCTGCTCCTGGTGCAACGGAGCATCGACACCAGAGCAGCACACGGAAATGCCATTTACCTTCCCACTGGAGCGGTACCTATTTATCTACTTGCACTTGTGTCTCCATACAGTTTAATAAATAAAAATAAGTATTTTCTCCACACAAAAGAAACTTATTCCAGCAGAAAGGTACTGAACATGTGTGAATATATTAAGAGTATGGCAGTCATATTAGAGAAGCCTACAACTCTGACGGTCACTGTCAATTTTTAAAAGAAGGATAAAAATATTAAACTACTCAATAGACATATTAAAATGAAACACTATTAAAAATCCTGCACCACAGGGAATCCTCCTCACATTTACTAGGGAGTAAGCCTCACTGAGCTCAATGGAGCTTTTTACCGTTCGGCAGAGATTGGGGCTGGTGCATAGCCTTCGTAACAATACTGTCATTCTTTTAAAAAGATCAAGATTACTTAGTTTTAACACTGTGCAGTTGATTTTTGATTTTTTAAAAATATAGTTTAGGTAATTTTACTGCTGTGAAAACAGATCACATGCGGGTCCAACAAGCGCTACCTGACAAATGTGAATTATATTTTGCAAGTAATTCTAACCAATTATTGCTAGCTATAATTTCAAATTACACTGCACATTATCTAGTTCTCTACCACCAGCCTCAAGCATAATTATATTACTTCATCTTGTAATTTGTCCATGGAAAAAGCAGGCTAAGAATGAACGAGGCTGTCACACCACTGAATAACTGCTTTTAATCAGGTCTGCTAAAACCAACCAACCAACCATCTTTTCAGACTCATTTTATGTCCCAATGTCACTTCAGTCCTGTCACTCATATGATTAAGCCACTGAGTCTAAATTTCAGCTAGGGGTTCTTTTCCTGCCCTATCTGAAAATATCAGGGATTGAACCTAAGACTTTCCACGAGCAATGTACGTTCTTGCCTTTCCTTAAGGAAGAGGGGTTCATGAATTTAAGGTTGTAATCCTAATCTCACTTACTTGGGAGTAAGACCCACTGAATTTCAACAGCACTTACCTGTGAGTAGACATGGTTAGGCTTACACAATCACTCAACTGTCACTCATGCTACCATTGCTGTATTCAAACACAGATACAGGGGGGCTAACTCATGGGGGCCGAGCCCTTTTGGGCCCCCCATGTCCCCAAAATAAGGGGGCGGATGAGGTTGAGTGCAGAGCCAAGCACAGTGTGGCTTCAGTGGCCGACTTCTCCTGCCATGGAGGAGGAGCAGGGAAGCAGCCCTTAGCTGGTGGCAGGAGGACAAGAACCTGCTGGCCACTGAGTGCTGCTGCCACATTCAGCTCTGACACCGACTCCTCCAACGTCCTGACAAAATGTGCACATCATAGAGACATCAAGACTTCGGGACCCAACACCACCCCCTGCATTTCTCTTTCGGAAGCTGGTGCCTCTGCATCGATAATCTGGGACCTTTTGCTTGCGAGGCAGAAGCTCTGCACTGAGCCATGGTTATTCCCCAAGTGAACGAGACCATTGCCTTACAAGTATTTCCCAAGAAAGGTAAAAAACAACAACCCAGGAGACCCCTGATCACTTCTGTTCATAGTCATTTGAATTGGTGAGCCTGATTTTAGAACAAAGTGAACTAGCACAATGCAAACAGTATCAATCCATTTCACAACAATACACATGCAATTCTAAAAGCCTTCTGTTACTTTTTATTATGCAAACAGAAGTAATTTTGTTAGGCGGTTTGCTTTTACTTACATTTAGTAGAATAATCAGTAAGAAGCAGCCCTTGCTTTTTTTATCCATTGCAGATCCTTTCTGGAGCAATGTATCTCCCAGGCCCTACTGGGAATTAGAAAAACAACAACCACTATCATTAGATTTTATTTATCAATATCCTCATTAAAATGTATACAAGTTTCTTTCTTAAACACAGTGTGCATATTCAGGTGTTACCAGGAGTGGTTAACACTTTTCATCCCAACTGCCACATTGAGGATTAGGCAACACGATGACCACATACATACGTAATAGACAATCTTTATAGAATTCCTTCAAACAATAACAAGTTCAAAATGAAATCTGAGACTCAAAGTTTCTGAAAGCCTTTGAATGAAGTGAGGTACCAAACTTTGCAACACAGGGGTTTGTTTGGATACACTGAGGATTAGCAAGCATGTAACACACTCACAAAACATAACCCATGCATGCATATACAAACAAGGAGACCGTAGCTGTCCTCCCAACCCAGCACTGCAATAGGGAGGGAAGTCTCGGCTTACGGTGCAAAGTTGCCTCTTTTACCTCCAGTGCAGCATCACAGCTAGGAGGTATTAGCGCTGAGAATGCAGGAAACCTATAGATGCACCAGAGGAAGAAGAGGTATCTGTGCAAGCCAAGGGCACGAGGAGGACGCATCCAGTTTTCGGTGTTCCGTTGCAAGTGGCTTGCCCATGAGTCATGGCTTTTCTACCCCTGCACTAAACTATAACTGAGTGTGATGAAAATGTGCTGCAGAAAACTTCAGACCTGCATGCTCCCTCCTGTTGTCTTCCATCAGCACAGCTGTGAGTGGGAGAACAGAAGTCTTTGCTTCTGCCTAATATTGCATGCTAAACAGTGGTTAAACTGAACTCTAAAGTGTGCTAATAATGGCTTGTTTAAACATGCCGACTTCATTACCTACGGTCTGAAGTTGATTAATTTCAAATAAACCTTAGTGATTAACCACAGTTTGTTGTTGCTTTCAGATGACACAACAATCCACCATTAATCTAAACTGGAAGCAGTAGATTCTAAACTCCTCCTCACAGCAGCGCCAGAGGAGAAGTACACAAACCCAGGGGTCTCTGTGGATTGGACTGCCACACTAAACTATGGTTTAGCACAATGTCAACAGGTAGCCTGATCGTGTGTGCACATTTTAAAAAATGACAATATAGGTGCTAAGAAAGTTGTACCAATATGGCACCTTAAAAGTTTTCTCATTAATTTTTCTTCATAATATGTAATTTGCTAAATATGTCAGTGAAGCACAGAATGTGAAATGCCATTTAAGCTAGCGTTGAGCTGAATTATCATGGCTTTCTATTTTCAGCATGAGATTTGCATGTTCAATGAGGGATAGCCTTTAGTCAAGCAACTAAGCAAATTGCACACTAATAATAAAAAAATCTCTTTATCCTAGTTCTAAACATCACAGTGCAGGCACAGCAATGAAAATGCTCCGAAAGGGGATCTTTAAAACTGAACTATTGGCCCACAGGGCTGATTCCAAAACAGGGAAAGCCACAGTACCCAGGGAACTTATCTGACTCCACCATACCAAAGTTTTGGCGTGCCTTTTTATATACTCTCTGTGAACCCGCCTCAACCACCAAAGTGATCAGAAACAGTCCCAATCCCAACCGCTTTCTGCAGACTTACGGCTATAGGAGAGGGAGGGCTTAGAGAGGGTATAAAAAAGTCTGTACAACTTTTGCTCAAGGATTTTTCCAAGTTTAATTAGAGAAGCTCAAAGACTGCATAGCTCCCAAAGACATGAATATTCTGTGGGTTGCACCCTGTGGGATAACTTGGGTACCATACAGTTCCCAGTAGCCACGAAACCCAGTATTAGTGGAGGTATTATGCAGATCTCTCTGCTGCCCCAATATACAATTCTGAGTTTGTATTGTACATTGCTTTAAGTGTGGCTTTTAATTTATTGTACCACCAAACACCTGACTTTAAAGTGAGAGGAAAATATGCAAGTTACAATGTTATCCTAAATGTGTAACTTGCAACTACATTTGTGGATTTTTAAAAATAATAATGTAATACCAGGTGTGCAAGAGGCAGGGTTAGTAGTCATCATGGCATGCGGAGAGGGGCATTTAACCCTTCACACCCCAACTGCAATCATCATAAAATCCATCCCACCACAAGCCTAGGGAGCTGGGGACCCAGTGGGCTGGTGACTAGAGCTTTGATGTAGTTTGTAGGTGTGCATGACGGCATAGTCCCATCCATTTCTTCGGCTGGATGCACTGCAGACCACTCCTTAGTAACTGTGGTTAGGATTGCAACCTGAATAATCTTGAAACCAAATAATATGTTTTTATTGGCTTACAAGTAAGGTAGGCTGCTCCTCACCCCCACCCCTGCTTTGTTCTTAAAAATAAATAAGTAAATCTGTGCTACATGCTCTTTAAGATCACTGGTGCAATAAAATAGTCTAGTAATGTACGTTTTTATGTCTTTAAAGCAGTATGTTCCACATACTTAATTTTTATAACAGTTAATGTTCAGTTATTAAGCCTTTAAGGATACTATTAAATTAAATCACAATAATATTTCATAACGCTTTTTATAACCTGTTCTGGGGGAATGGTCCAGCCAAAGTGAAGCACTTCTAAGCCGCCATGATTTGTGAGACAGCTTAAAGCACATGTATAACACATCCAGAGAAATCAATGGGGTTTTTCTTTTTTAAAAGTGCTTAACTTTGAACAGATGTGTCCCTAGCTACTACTTGTCCAATACTTATATATATATTTGCAGCAGTGAGGAAGGTGTATTCAGTCAGGTATATTCAGCGATCTGCACACGGAGTTCCTGTATGTTTTGGATCTCTCGTTTACTTCAGAAGAAGATGTAGAGCAGGCATAGGCAAACTACAGCCCTCCAGATGTTTGGGACTACAATTCCCATCATCCCTAGCTAACAGGACCAGTGGTCAGGGATGATGGGAATTGTAGTCCCAAACATCTGGAGGGCCAGAGTTTGCCTATGCCTGATGTAGAGCAAGGAGGGGGAACCTGTTACTCTCCAGATGTTGTTGGACTTCAGTTCCCATCAGCCCCAGCCAGCATGGTCCATGATCAGGCTAGTTATCGAATTATCGAAGAATAAGGATCCTTGGGTCTGTGCAAAACAGAGTTGTCGTGGTTATTGTGGGTGGATAAAGATTTGGGATTTAAAACTGGGGGGGGGGGGAGGCTGTACCCACAGGAACAAAAGTGTCCTATTACAGAGGCTTTGAGCAAAGTGCTCTGGGAAAGGAGGAGGAGGAAATAGGCAGAGTTGATGCGGGGCAGAGGCCATGCAGGGCAGAACCACCTTGGCAGGCTGGGACAGAGGCACGGGAATGCTGTGCTGTTGTAGGGAACAAACCCCTCTCAAGAAGTAATGCTGTGAACTCTCATCTTCTCTCTAGACCCAGGAGTATACAGTGGTACCTCAGGTTACAGACACGTCAGGTTACAGACTTCACTAACCCAGAAATAGTACCTCGGGTTAAGAACTTTGCTTCAGGATGAGAACAGAAATCGTGCGGTGGCAGTGGGAGGCCCCATTAGCTAAAGTGGTACCTCAGGTTAAGAACAGTTTCAGGTTAAGAACGGACCTCCAGAACGAATTAAGTTCTTAACCAGAGGTACCACTGTATAGGTGTAAAATAAACCATATACCTTACACTACAGTCTCTGCTGTGCCTGAATTCCCAACAGAAACATAACCCTGATTATGCACCTATGACCCCCTAGAATTCTGCTACCGCTTGGCAGAGATCGGGGGTGGCCAGAGTTTTGGTGGTTTTGCAGAAGTTGTCCACTTAAGTGGGGCTATTTAGGGGACAAAAAGAAAAAAGAAAAAGGATGGACATGATGTCAAGAAGCTTGTTTCAAAGGTCAATGCAAAATAAAGATGACAATCTCAAATTTAGTAATAGCATCCTTCCAGTATAGTTTGAAATATAACTGCATTCATTTAGAGCACTTCCTGACATGTAATTTACAACAAATTAGCAAAAGTCAATCTATGCTTGGAAGGTTCTATATAAATGTTTGTTTGTTTTTAAATTAAATGGTGAATTTTATCCTCAGTGCAGCATATATTTTTCTGCGTGTTCAATTCAAAAATTAATAGAGCGAGTCATGTCAGGAGCTGTAAAAATGTTTAATGGGCTGTTTAGCAAAGTGATGATTTTGTCCTAATTGAAACTGGGAATTGTTTCTGTCATGTTAGATCAAAGCACTGAGAATAAGCAGGTCTTAATTCCTAGTGGCTGGGCCTGCATGGGCGGAAATAACTAGATCTGTGATGTGTTGCTCCAATTAGAGTTCTTGCTTTCATCTCTGCTAAATGATAGGAATATAAGGTTGAGTGTTTTGCCAGATATCAAAAGATTTCCTTAACTCAGCTAAATTTCCCAGGAGCAGAATGGGAAAGCTAATTTTAAATTATATAGAGAAGTGGCAATATTAAAGCCATGTCATTTTCTGGCTTAGTCTTTTTTTTTTTATCTATACAAGCTGGGGAAGGACATAGATTGGCTTTTACGTTCATTTAAAAATGACTGATTAAGTGAGTAAAGTCTGCTTATGTACCCTACACAATCAGAGTTCTACCACCTGCCTGAGAGCTACCTGCTACCTGTATGGTTCCTATCTACCTGATTCCTGCTATCTGCCTGTTAGCCTTAAGGTCTATCTTCCTGCCTCTTGGGCCTGAGCGCCTGACAACAAACCATTGTTTTGCTCTCCATTTTGATATAGCATTGGTGGAAAAGTGAATGGTTTTCTTTAGCATGCATTTTAAAGCTACCAATCACGTAAGAACCAAAGCAAAGCAAAACAACCAGAATGGATAATATTAGTCTGCCTTTATATATTTTGTAAGATGTATGGTGCTAATTTCTGAGTCCACGGATTATGAAAGGCCCGAGGAAAACCTTAAAAGTGAGCAAAAAGTTTATTTACCAAAAGGCCAACATAAATGGTCTCAGCAGTCCACACAGCTGCTGAGGGTATGGTTCAGTGCATTAGGCATACATAACAACAAAATGAAATACAGTCATACCTTGGTTTCAAACAGCTTAGTTCTCGAATGTTTTGGTTCCCGAATGCCGCAAACCCATAAGTGGCTGTTCTGGTTTGCCAACTACTTTTGGAAGCTGAACATCTGACGGGGCTTCTGTGGCTTCTGATTGGCTGCAGGAGCTTCTTGCAGCCAATCAAAAGCGCTTTGGTTTCTGAATGTTTTGGAAGTTGAATGGACTTCCAGAACGGATTCCCTTTGACTTCCAAGGTACGATTGTAAAAGACAAAACATAACCCATCATCAGACAATGATAAACAGCTTAAAATCATTTTTTTTTTTTAAACCACAGACAAAATGTAACCCCTTTAACAATCCTGGGTAAAAAAAAGGAAAGATTTAACCTGGCACTGAAAGAATTGTAAAGTTGATGACCACCAAGTCTCTCTCTAGGGAGTGTGTCGCAACATACAGGCCCTCACCTTCATGCATCAATGATGTCACCATGTGATTAACAGGTGGGTGGCTGTGCTCACCTGTCAAATTTGGCCCATGATGCTGATCCTGATCAGGATTGGGCCTGAGAAGCCATTTCTGCAATACCAGCCCTCTGGCTACTGAAGCAGCAGCAGCAAGCACACAAGAAGTGCACGTCACAAGGAATTTACCTTGCTCAGAAACCCAACTAGCTAAAGATGCTGAACTACAATTACTGAGCTATAATTACTGGGCATCCATAGGGTGCTATGCAATAAATAGCTGATCAGCTGCAGAAACTCTTGAGATCTAGATAAGCTTCTCCAGTAATGTAAGAGCTCTGGCCGAGTCCATGAATGGCTTGCCTGCTATTTCAGAAACGTGCAATGCTCAGGTTGCCAAAATATGCCTGGGCACATTGAACAAGTGTGCCAACAAGCCAAAGTGAAATCGGCCTTCCTCAGCACAGTGGAAGGGAAAGCAGATCAAGGGCACAAAACAGCAGTACATGCACTGCACAGATGTCTTCCACATCTGGCAACACAGAGGAGGCAATTAACCATATCCAGCTAGGAGGACAAAGACATTGCAGTGGATCAACATTACCAGAACCCCCCTATCCTACCACTGCTTTACCAAATGGAAAGACTAGGTGGAGGAGCATATTTGATCTTCCTAACAATTAAGTGTGCTTTATGGAGAAACAAGGCTGCTTTTGACAATAAAAAGAAACAAACAAAAACAGAGTGAGGAGGGAAGGGGTTGACTGCCGCTCACTATGCCAAGAGCTTTTTCTCACATGCTGGGAAAATGTACCAAAGGATAATTTATCAGTCCCTTTGGCTTCTTGCTGCTCCTGCCTGCAGATCTAATTCACATTCTCTCACTTACCTTGGCTTCATCCTATCATGCCGCAGCCATTCATACATGATAAATATAGAAGCGGCTAATCTAAGATCTGCTTTGCCCAGCCCATATATTAAGTCCTAGCATGCTGTTTGCCCTTTTATAAATGTTCAAATGTCGTAATAGTAGTAATCAAGGTTGCCACCTCTCCTAGGGATTTCAAAAGACAACAATTTGTATTTCCATATGGTAATTTGTATGCAGCAATTTGCCACCGGCAGTCTGATGTTCAGCAAAGGCAGAAATCAGCAATCAACATCACACACACCCGTCAAGCAATACCTAACCTTGCAAGGTGGCAGGGGCCAGCCCCAGAAGGTTTGCTGCCTGAGGCAGTTTTCTCACTTTGCCTAATGGTAGGGCAGGTTCCAAAGAATGGCAACCAAGGTATGCCAAGGCAGGCGAGCAAACAGGAAGAATAGGTACAGGGAAAATATGCTTTCAACTTGCTGCTCAACAGAAAAGTCAGCAAAGTGAAATGTCTTGACATATGGAGCTCCATCTCTGAAGATGCACATAGTGCCACCACTTGCCTTTCCTTCAGATTCCTCCTATAAGCCTACCTTTCCTGGACAGCTTTTGCCTTAGCCTCATCTGGGAATGAGGACTGAGAAGATGTTTGTGTGTTGTTGTTTTTCTGTTGTGCTTAAGTGTCAAACAGTCCCAAAACACCAATGCAGAGGAGTACACTGTTAAACTATACAAACTGTACAATTTAAAGGGCAAATAATGATAACTATAAATGGCTGCTGTTACTATTATTTACTTAGCTAAACAGGGATTCTAGCATTTTGCTAATTTATTTTCCACATCCTCAAAACATTTAAGTTTTGCATTGGCTCTCCAATGACAGAGTGTGGCGTGGCTTCTGGCATCAGGATTATGCAGAGCCCCCTTCCATATAGTATCTGTCTGCACAGAAGGGGAATTTCAAATTAATTTGGCATTTGAAACAAAGAAAGGCCTCAAGTAATAAATCATTAGCATGTCTTTATATAATGCTTTTAGCACAATACATAGGTTGATGTTGCATTTATTATCCCCACTGCTTTGGAACATACCACATTTGGCAAGGCTCGATCTTCAAATTTTATTTTTAAAGACAGCAGCTGAAGGAGAGACACACTTCAGTGCATTTAAGGTTCTTCATAAATTATTTCAGATTTCAGGAACCAGAAATGTGAAAATGAGGCTCACATCCTAATAACACTTGGACATATGTCTCAGTGTAATCAGTGTGACCTTCTTCTGACTAAACACAGTTCAGTCTGGGGAACTTCAGATATTAGTGACTTTATATTGTTATCTTAAAAAACACATCCATATGAAATGTATCACAGCTGTGAATGAAACTAATTGCAGACATGGTCTCTGATTGCAAGCCAGCAGGACAGTAATCAAAAAAGTTCTTTTCAACTGGTAATGTTCAGTTAGAATATAATTTTCTGCAACAGCCATAAGGGAACTCCCTCACCCCTTCTATTTCTGCTGCTCACAAAAGAAGATGGATCGTAAAAATAAAATTAAAGGGAAAATCAAATAAAGGCTTTGGCTGCAATCATGCTAAACCAGGCATAGGCAAAGTCGGTCCGCCAGATGTTTTGAGTCTACAGTTCCCATCATCCCTGACCACAGGTCCTGTTAGCTAGGGATGATGGGAGTTGTAGTCCCAAAACATCTGGAGTGCCGAGTTTGCCTGTGCCTGTGCTAAACCATACTTTAGTGCAGCATGCAAGAGCAGATGAACCACAGAGAGCCTCAGGCAAGCACACTCCTCCACCCAGATCCTGCTGAACTACAACTCCCAGCAGCCCCAGCCAGAATGGCCAATGGTTAGGGATGATGGGAGTTGTTGCCCAACAACACCCGGAGGGCACCATTTTGACTACCTCTATTTTATGAAATATTGTAGGGTGGAGCTTTCTGCCACAAAGCTTCTTCCTTTTCTTCATCAGGGCTCCTATTTTTTTTCTGAGGTTCACAATCTGTAGGGAGAGCTATTGTAATACAGACATTCAACTAAATGCATGCAAGGAGAAGCTGGTTCTGCCAGACCCAGACACACAGCTTCACTCCCCCTAGTTATGCTATGAAAATTTGGCTGCCCTCTTTTCTGTTTATTGCTGGGTTAAAACTGAGCACCATTTCATGCTATAGCCTTCCTTAGCTATTTGTCTGGGCCACATGGCGAAACTCTGCGGTTGCGACTAGGAATCTCTGATCCCTTGAATTTGGGGCACTAAAAGGGCAGAATCAAATCTACTTTGTAGCTGATAAGAGGTATTCAGTACCTGATATTCCATACACAATACAGAGGGGCAGGAAAAGCAGGAACAATAGACTATGTCTGCACATTTGAAAAGGTCTGGAGTTTATGCCTTGCCTGACAAAACACTATTTTGTAGATACTGTGGTCTGCTGTGAATTAGCACCACAGTGTCTGAGTGCTAATTTTTAAGCAGTGGGAAAGTAATGTAATGACTGTGCAGAATCAGAAAATACATATGCTCAATCAAAACACATGGCGGCCTTTTGCTCTGTATTTTAAGTTGGCATCTGGTTTTATTAACCCGTTGTTTTATTTTAAATTTGCACTGTTGTTTATGTTATTATGTTGCTTTTTAATTTATTGTGATAACCCATCTTGTGAGGACTCCATCCTGAAAGACAGATTTAAATGTTTTGACTAAACTAGAACATAACTAAAACACAGGAAACTAGAGTTATACATTGTTCCAGTGGAACCTTGGGTTGCAAACGTGATCTGTGCGGGAGAAACGTTCGCAACCCACAGCGCCGTGTCTGTGCACGTGTGGGTTGCAATTTGGTGCTTCTGCACATGCACCAAAACCCGGAAGTAACCCGTTCTGGTACTTCCGGGTTCGGCGCAGTGTGCAACCCAAAAATGCATAACTTGAAGAGTCTGTAACCCAAGGTTCCACTGTACTTGCATAGCACATTACTACAACAAACACTCTCTGGTTTGGGAAAGGAAGGAACAAAATGAAAGTCTTACTCACACGTTACACAGAACGCAGGTACAAGTTGCCTCTGCACATGTGTGTATTTTTGTGAAAGACTGTTGATCAGTTCAACTACTGTGTACACAGTACACAAGCTGTACACTCTTTGAACATTGCAAGTGAATGACTGTACGGTTGTTCAGTTCAATTATTCATGTCACAAGTACAGAGATGACCCGCCTTGAATGCACCATGGGGAACATCCCCAAAGAGCTCTGCCATGAAGAAATATATGCATGCCAACTGTGACGACTACCATGACTACACAGCCTGTGTGCGCCCACATCCTTGAGTCTGATTTTGTCACACTTTTCTTTGGCTGGCACAAATTCCTAGACGTGTCCCCAATGGACAAGAAAGAGCGGGTGGTAGACAGCCTCATGGGAAGCGACACCAGGAAGTGAGTTTTCTACACACCCTTTCTGTGCATTTTTCTCTCCCAGGCCTCCTTTGCTAGCATCCCAGGGCAAATCAAGATGGCTTGTTTATTGAACATTCACCCTGATTTGCTAGCAAAAAGCTTCAGGAGATGCTATCTGAAGTCCTCTCTTAACTGCGCATCCACTGTGATTTATTTGTTGGGACGTTATGGAACACTGAACATTCATGGGCATTTGCTTGTGCTGAGGTTATATACCTTCCCATCAAACAGTCATTTATTCCACACTTTCCTTGTCACTTTCATATCTGTAATAACAACAACAATACCACACACACAATTTTTGTGCCACAGCATTTTAATTGTACAAATCTAAATTTTCGTTATGCATTTGACTCCTGCCTGAAAAATACTGACCATCTAGAGGCAACCCATGTCCATATACCCATGTTCTATGTTTGTGTCTTTCTCCCTGTGCTCCTCTGTGTTCATATTACCGCAGAGAAAATGTGGACAATTTGCTCAATTGACAAAAGGAATAAAAAGGTTCTGCTTCAGAAGCACTCTTACTTCTGTAGCTGTTAGCTTGCAAGGCCCCAGAGAGTGGGGAACTGTACTCATTTTGAGAGGCCTTCTCATCAAAATACAACACGGAGCTCTGCTCACTCCAGAGGGTTTTAAATCAATCAACAGTACACGCCTGATGACTATACGTCACTTCAAATGCAGGAACGGCTTATGTCTACATCAATGCTCACGCTATCGCTTCCTTGAAATGTGATTCCAGGAGGCAATCTCCGACATAGTTACCAGGCTGCTTTCCAGGGTTTGATATTGGAGATAACAATATTCTTCTTCCTGAGAAGGTGAGATGAACTATGAGAACCCAATAACAACACAGCAGATATGACTCCCAGCTGCAGGGCAGAGTGAGAGATAAACAGCTGCTTTCTGATCTGCATGTAAATTTGTAACTCCCTTCATTTTGGTATCTCAGAGGGGTAGAGAGCTTAAAGCCTTTTGCAATGCTGCCTTATTCAGGCATTAGTTGAGAGCCACTGTCAGACTAGGACGTTGGAGAGAAGGCCTTGGATCCCCACTTTGCCCTGAAGCTCACTGGGTGACCTTGGGCCAGTCACTCACTCTCAGATTAATCTACCTCACAAAGTTATTGTGGGGATTAAATGAGGAAGGGGAGAATCTCCAGAACTGTCCAGATATATGCATTTTTGAACATGTCATCCAATGAGATAACTTCATCACATCAGAGAAGTCTGAATTTTGAAGGAAGATTGTGTTTTGGTTCCAAGAATGTAAATTAAGTAGTTTCTCATTAAAATTCAAATAAAATCAGATTTCTCATCCATTCCCAACCCTCACTATTTGTTTCCTAATAATTTCCCAGAACTTTTTCTTCTTCTTTTCATTCCTACCACATGCAGTAAAAATCCTCGCCTTTTTACTGGCATTCTAACATGTAGCTGGATAGTTTGTATTTTATTACCGCTGGGGTAATTGTGCCATCTGCACATTATTGTATAGGAAATCAAATATGTACAGCCATATTCAAAGAGAATCTAAGCGCACTATTCCAAAGCTTTCCCCATGCATTCACTGGGGTGCTTTTGCCTACATCTTGAGCCCATTTAATCATGGAGTCATTCACCTGTTCTCATTCCACACTGTACTTCCAATAATTTAAAGTTCTTTTGCAGTTTGAAATTTCTATAGCATATTGCCTACGTTATTTTCAAAGAAAATATTATGCATGTAAAACACTTTCTTACACCGTCATTCTGGCAGATTCATAATAGTCAGATGTTTTAGTATTATGACATATCTATGAAGTGGGAAAAAGATCAGTAATACACAACGGAGCGCAGTAAGAATCCAGTTTAATTTCTAGACTCCACTCAGCAGGTGCTGTTAAGAATTTATGGCTGAGTTCCAGTTTTACTATGGATTTAAATCCCATTTATACTAGGCTCATGTCCATTTATATGCTAATATTTATGATATAATCATTTCTTTATGGATGCTGAAACTACCCTTTATAAACTATGCCTGGTGTAGGGGAGGGGGGGTAACAGGGCACGGCAACGGGAGTAAGAAGGCAATACAAATTAAGGGAAATGTTGCCAACTGGAGCAGCCTGTCAGTATATAATTAAAATCAAATGCAAATTAGCACTGAAAGTTAGACATTAATGCTTCACTGCAGAAACCATTAGTATTGTATTTAGTCCTGTGAGACGGCTGAATGATAGAATGGAAGCAACAGATTTAATAGCCTTTCCTTTTTTAAATGATTCTGGGCCTGATTTTGTCAAAGTTAAGTGCTTGCAAGTCCTGCTGGTTTTACTGGAAGTTAAGAAACTCTCAGCTATTGTAAGATTGCAGCCCTCTATCCATCTACCTGGAAGCAAGCACCATCAATGGGTTTTATCCAATACTCGTCAAACTCAAAGGAGACCTCTTGAAATTAATGAGCATTACTAAATTAGGTCCATTAATTGCATGAGTAAACATGAATGGGACAGACACCAATTCCAAAAGGCATCCAACTGCAGTCAAAAAATGTAAGGGAATCCATTATTTTATGGTATTGATTATGGTGCCTATGTTTTACTGACCCCTGTTTGGGGAATTGAAAAAGATAAATGATATGGGGAAAGTAGTGTTAACATTCCCATTGCCATGCCGTGGTCCCAGATTGGTTCAGATCCCCATGGTTGCTTTCTGTAAAAGACAGATAGCAGGCAGTTGCAACCATGCACACACTTTCTAGTGCATGTTTAAGATAGCATGCAGTATAACCCAAATGCAGAAACAAATGACACGTAGGTCAACTGCTGCTTCCACTGGTATTCAGATTTAAAAGAGATGGATATGCAGTATGCATAGCACTACAGTTTTGGCAAGCAGATAACATTTTTTTTTTAATTAAAAAAAAGGAAAAGCAAACCATCAAACTTTTATGGATGCCACATGAAATATACCCAATTTACACTCACTTAATCTGCTAAGAGTTTTCTTTTCTTTTCTTGCAAGCACACACTATTAATTAGCAATTCATCTTTAGGCTCTTTTAGTTCTGTGGTCTATCTGTGACCCAGCTATACTATTCTCTGCATTACAAAGCAAAAGGAAAGCAGCATGCTTCCTTATTCTGCCTTCCAACACTCCAGATGGTCAGCATGGGCAATGGGCAGCATCAAGTCATCATGTGCCTTACATGAGAGAGAAAAATTACACAAGTTGTGTTCAACTAAGTCCTAAGTCAGGACTTAGGTTCCTTATTTCAATGGGTCAATTCAACTAAGTTAGTCACGTCTGCTCTGAGTAGGGCTAGTATTGAATACTACCCTAATTTTAAGTTGCATTTGCTGCAGATTAAAGTGGTCAAGGAACATACTAAGCAAGTAACACTTCATTATGGATGGATGCTTGCAGCTTTCAGGTGTGACATTTCATCTCATGTTTAATGAATAGGAAACGAAGGGTTTAATCTGGTCTTTCAAGCACACCTGTCAAGGGCACAAGTCTTTCCAGGTATCTGAACTTTGTAATACCCATTTTAAGCACTTCAACCTACTTTCTGCTTGATTTTGTTACTGCTAGGAGAAAAGTATGGAAACAGTGGCTGTATTTGCATGTAATGCAAAACAGTATCATTATTTATTGAAGTAGTTATTTACCATATCTTGCCCACGGCAGCCCAGGATGACTATCAATCAAACAGACAACCCCTCCTGTAATAGATACATTAAAGCCAAGAGGAAAAATAAATACATTAAAAAACATCCCAACCACTTCTAAAAGGCCACAAATAGGTAAAGGGCAAAGGCCTGGTTATAGAGACTAAAGATATATAATGCCCAAAGCCTAAAGATATATAATGATTGTGCCAGGTGATCCTCCCTAGGAAGACCATTTCACAAACAGGGAGCAACTGCAGAAAAGGTCCACTTTCATGTTGCCACCCTCCTGACCTCTTGTGAAGGAGGCACATGAAGAAGGGCCTCTGATGATGACCACAGGTCTGGGTCGGTCCATATGGGGAGAGGTGGTCCTTGAGCTTTATTGCAGTGCAAAGAGCTGCAGCAAGCTCAGCTTGGAGCCTGCACTCTTCCCCTTTCCCCTGTGTGCACTGGAGGAAGACTTCTGCAGAGATCTGTTTCAATTTCAAATAATGCTTACCCGTTGTGTCCTATGAAACAGGAATCCTGAATTAAATCAGACTCGGTTAGTTAAACTACCCAGCTTCATAACCCATGGTGTGAAGTTGGCTTGTTATGAAACCAACCAGATTTTCTAGCAAGGCAGGGATCCTGGCCCCTGTAACAGGAAAAGCTGACATTCTTTGAGATGGAAGCTAATTTCCTAGGAAGTCTGCACGTAAGCTTGACACCATGCTCAGACTTGCTGCAGCTCACCCACAGAGGACTAACCTGTAGTTTAGCATTAGTGTGAATGCAGTCAGTTAGTCCTTACTCTTCTCCCAGTGGTAACAAGGTGATCTAAGTAGTCCTAAACCACTGTTTAGTGTTACATGCTAATGCAGTCAACTTCTAGATTTTTTAATATTACTTGAAAACTCACCTCCAGCATCTGATAGGGTCTTTCTTCAATGCCACAACACACATGTCTAAACCAAATGGCATGATCTCATAGCAGGCAAGTCAAGAATGAAATTAGCAGAAAGTCTTTCTGCATTTTAGGAACCACCCTGAGCCCAAAGTTCAGCATCAAAGCTATGTCAATGTAGTGAAAACTAGTGACTCTGGAAATACTCTCTTTTTGGGGGAGGGGAATAATGTTTTGCTTCACCTCTCAAATTGCTATTGAAATTTCAAATGCAGCCTTGGAAGTTTCACCCACCCCCAAACCCCAACACACAAAAAGACAAGAGAAAACTATACAAGTGCCTGAAAACTCTCTACCACGCACCAAAAAAGGGTTTGTTGGATTCTAGCCTTCGTGAAGAAAACAGGAGTGTTGCCACCTAACGCAAAGAGAAACCTGGCAAAATATAAATGCAAATGCATAGAGGCCTGAATGTGTGACATCTACAACTGAAACAGAAAACAAAAGCTGTTTCTTTGAAAAGCATGTTGGGTAATGTGAGAGGCCTACTGAGCAATAGTTTGGAGGGGGTGATGTGAAAAGGGCACTTAAGGCGATTGTTGACAAGGGGCAGAAGATGGACAGAGAAGCAATTTCCCCATAATTTTATGTTTTAAAATGCACTGTTTTACACAAAGTCACTGACTATGCATCCATAAATGTGTGTAAATTTGTTTGTTTTTTGTGTTCAGCAACATATTTCTCAAGAAGTAGGTCTCTAATCAAGTTCCTTCTCTGATTTTGCAGTTATAGGCAGCACAATCATACAGTTGGAAAAGGCTTGGTAGAGACCAAACCCAGCTCCTGTTCTGATGGTTAAGTACAGTGCTACCTCGGTTTAAGAACAGCCCTGTTTACAAGCTATTCGGTTTACGAACTCCGCAAAACCAGAAGTAGTGTCCCAGTTTGTGAACTTTCCCTCGGTATAAGAACGGAATCCGAATGGTGGAAGGGCAGAACAGACTTCCAGAACGGATTAAGTTCATAAACCGAGTACCACTGTACTAGGAATTGCCAGTCTCTTCAAGAAAGGCAAATGAAGCCAAATCAGGACCCTGGATAGCTCCCACTGGAGCCTACTGGCTGAACTTCGGAAGAACTTTGGCTGAACTTGGCAAAGAACTAGAGTCATCTGAAGGTTTATGTAGGCATTCAAAGTCTTGCCTTCCAATGACTCAGCCCCCTTGGATCTGCAATCCTTACAGGGTCTGTAACCTATTCTGCAGTCACATAGTGACATGGTTGTGCAGTAGGAGAAGTTGCAGGGGAGTCAACCTCAAAATCTGAGGATTATGGAAGAACCACATCTTCAGGCTGGAATAGCATAGAAGTGGGTGTTGATGGCTCCCTCCTAAGTGGAGTGACTTGAATCTGAGTCGTCGTCAGGGCAACCCTGGGACCCGGATTCAGAGCCATGACATCATTTATGTCCTGATGCAGGACACCCACTAATACAGCACCCCAAATAGGCAGACACCCCAAAAGAAGAAGACTCCACCATTTTGTGAGGCAGTCTGTTCCTACTTTCAGACAACTCACACCATCAGGAAGTTCTTCCTAAAGTTTAGCCTGAATTCTTTTTCTGGCAATTTAAACCCACTGGATCTGGTCTTAGCCTCTGAAGCCCTTCAAATACTTGAAGATGGCTGGAAAATATCTATGTCTTGAGACTCAGAGCTCATGGTAATGTGCTAGATGTTCCAATGCCCTGACTTGGTATCATGTATCTCTAAAAGCTTGCCATTCTTTACGCTACTATGAACTAGTAGTTCCTGGCGACATGTATATCAAATATATCTCATCAAAGAAGGGAAGATTCTTCAAACCTTCCATTATTATTACATCTCAAGGCTGTCAATGCTATTGAATAACTTATGCTTTTTGTAAACCTTCTCTGCTCTTGCCTTCCCAAGGAAGCATGGATTTTTCCCTCCCCCACCCCACCCCTATTTTCAAAAAATTACAGATATGGTATACAGACAAAATATGACTCAAGAAAACAATTTTAACTCCCTAGCAAAAATCAAATTGAGAAAAGGAATTTCTATTTTTCTCAGAGATTGTCCTTTTTGATTGCTATATTATGAGTAAAATAGCTTTCCTGTGTCTGGCAGATTTCACAATGTGGGTTTTTATTTATTTTGATACACAATAAACCAGCTAAGATTTTTAAATAACACAGCTTGATGAAATCTTATCTTACCCATACAATACATCTATTTTCCATTTTTTGCTACCTTGTCCTGCTTCTGTATTGTCAAACTCTGTTTTCCAGTGATTCCAGTGACTAGATCTGATCATATAATACTGAGGGAGACAATATCAAAACAAAAAAGGAAGTTGCTTTATCATGTTTGCCTATGCTATGCAAAAGGTATGTGTCTAATGCTGACTTACTGTTTACCTTTCTAGCAACAGAAGTGCTAAAGAGCCAAATCTCTTCCCAGTATCGTGGTATTCTTAGAGTATTAGATATAAACCAACCTCTTAGCTATCATAACAGCTTCCTGACAGTGTGTGGCAATGTATAATTGACCTCAGAAGCATTCTTAGAATTTCCATGCCAAATTTTCAAGAAACAGATTTTGGATAAATACCAGGAGAAAATTCCTAATGGTAAGAGCTGTTCAACAGTGGAACAGACTTGCTGCAGGAGGTTGTGAGCTTTCCTTCACTGGATGTGTTGAAAGCTGAGGCTGGGTAGCCATCTGTCAGGGATGCTGTAGCTGTAAGACTGAGCAGCTAAATTTTGCACCTATTAATATGAGTAAGTTAGCTAATAATAATAATAATAATAATAATTTATTATTTGTACCCCGCCCATCTGGCTGGGTTTCCCCAGCCACTCTGGGCGGCTTCCAACAAAGATGAAAAATACACTAAAATATCACATATTAAAAACTTCCCTGAACAGGGCTGCCTTCAGATGTTTTCTGAATGTCAGGTAGTTGTCCATCGCCTTGACATCCGATGGGAGGGCATTCCACAGGGAGGGCGCCACCACCGAGAAGGCCCTCTGCCTGGTTCCCTGTAGCTTTGCTTCTCGCAGGGAGGGAACCGCCAGAAGGCCCTCGGAGCTGGACCTCAGTGTCCGGGCAGACCGATGGGGGAGGAGACGCTCCTTCAGATATACTGGACCGAGGCCATTTAGGGCTTTAAAGGTCAGCACCAACACTTTGAATTGTGCTCGGAAACGTACTGGGAGCCAATGTAGGTCTTTCAAGACCGGTGTTATATGGTCTCGGCGGCCGCTCCCAGTCACCAGTCTAGCTGCCGCATTCTGGATTAGTTGTAGTTTCCGGGTCACCTTCAAAGGTAGCCCCACGTAGAGCGCATTGCAGTAGTCCAAGCGGGAGATAACCAGAGCATGTACCACTCTGGCGAGACAGTCTGCAGGCAGATAGGGTCTCAGCCTACGTACCAGATGGAGCTGGTAAACAGCTGCCCTGGATACAGATTTGACCTGTGCCTCCATGGACAGCTGTGAGTCCAAAATGACCCCCAGGCTGCGCACCTGGTCCTTCAGGGGCACAGTTACCCCATTCAGGACCAGGGAATCCTCCACACCTGCCCGCCTCCTGTCCCCCAAAAACAGTACTTCTGTCTTGTCAGGATTCAACCTCAATCTGTTAGCCGCCATCCATCCTCCAACCGCCTCCAGGCACTCACACAGGACCTTCACCGCCTTCACTGGTTCTGATTTGAAAGAGAGGTAGAGCTGGGTATCATCTGCATACTGATGAACACCCAGCCCAAACCTCCTGATGATCCCTCCCAGCGGCTGCATGTAGATGTTGAAAAGCATGGGGGAGAGGACAGAACCCTGAGGCACCCCACAAGTGAGAGCCCAGGGGTCTGAACACTCATCCCCCACCACCACTTTCTGAACACGGCCCAGGAGGAAGGAGCGGAACCACTGTATGACAGTGCCCCCAGCTCCCAGCCTCTCAAGACGGTCCAGAAGGATGTCATGGTCGATAGTATCAAACGCCGCTGAGAGATCCAGCAGAACTAGGAAACAGCTCTCACCTTTGTCCCTAGCCCGCCGGAGGTCATCAACCAGTGCGACCAAGGCAGTTTCAGTCCCATGATGAGGCCTGAATCCCGACTGGAAGGGATCCAAATGGTCCGCTTCTTCCAGGCGTGCCTGGAGTTGTTCAGCAACCACTCGCTCAATCACCTTGCCCAAGAATGGAAGGTTTGAGACTGGGCGATAATTGGCCATCGTGGCCGCATCTAGAGATGGTTTTTTAAGAAGCGGTTTAATAACCGCCTCTTTCAGCGGGTCTGGGAAGGCTCCCTCACGGAGCGAAGCATTCACCACCCCACGAAGCCCATCGCCCAGTCCTTCCCGGCTAGCTTTTATAAGCCAGGATGGGCAAGGATCCAGGAGACAGGTGGTTGACTTCACTCGTCCGAGCAGCCTGTCCACATCCTCGGAGGTAACAGCTTGGAATTGATCCCACACAACTTGACCAGACAGGACTCTAGCACTCTCCCGCCCCAGCCCTGCTCCCACGGTGGAGTCTACTTCTTCCCGAATCTGAGCGATTTTATCTGCAAAAAAATTTGCAAAATCATTGCAGGAGAACATGTGGCCCGTACTGGGCCCCGATGTTACAGGTGGTTCCGCTAAATTGTGAACCACCTGAAAGAGTCTCCTGCTGCTGTTTTCTGCAGATGCAATAGAGGCGGTGAAGAAAGTCTTCTTCGCCGTCGCTATCGCCACTTGGTAGGCTCGACGTTGAGCTCTAACCTGTGTCCGGTCAGATTCAGAATGGGTTATCCGCCACCGGCGCTCTAGCCGTCTCAACGATTGTTTCATTGCCCTCAGATCCGTGGAAAACCACGGGGCTCTCCGGGCTCCATGCAATCGGAGAGGGCGCTTCGGAGCCAAACAGTCAATAGCCCTGGTTAACTCCGCATTCCAGCGGGCCACCAGGGAATCGGCTGAAAGGCCATCAACATGGGATAAAGCATCCCCTACCACTCTCTGGAAACCATTTGGATCCATTAAGTGGCGGGGCCGGACCATCCGAATCGGTCCCACCTCCCTGCAGAGGGGATGGGTCGCAGAGAAGTCCAGTTGCACCAGGAAGTGATCTGACCATGGCACTTCTTTCGTTTCACTTTTACTTAGTGTCAGATCACCAACATCCGTAGAGGTAAACACCAGGTCCAAGGCATGTCCGCGGCTATGGGTTGGGCCAGACTTATTCAGGGACAACCCCATGGAGGCCATGCTTTCCACGAAGTCCCGAGCGGCCCCTTGTAAGGTCGTGTCGGCATGGATGTTAAAATCCCCTAGGACGACCAAGCTAGGTGTCTCCAGGAGAACATCCGCCACGACCTGAAGCAGCTCGGGCAGGGAATCCTTGGTGCAGCGGGGAGGTCGGTACACCAAAAGGAATCCTGTACTGCCCCTATTGCCCAACTTCCAGAACATGCACTCAGAAAACTGGGTCTTCCCAATAGGACGCCTGGTGCAAACTAATGACTTCCTAAAAATCACTGCAACCCCCCCTCCCCGCCCACATGACCTGGGTTGCTGTGCGTAAGAGAAACCTGGTGGACAAGCAGCGGCAAGGACAGGCCCATCTGCTTCATCCAACCAAGTCTCTGTCACACATGCCAGGTCAAGTCCTCCATCCATGATCAAGTCATGGATGGCAGTGGTCTTATGAATCATTGACCTGGCATTGCACAGCAACACTTTTCAGCTCCATTAATTTCACTGTGTCTTTTACCCTTAAAGGTAAAGGTAAAGGGACCCCTGCCCATTTGGTCCAGTTGTGACCGACTCTGGGGTTGCGGCACTCATCTCGCTTTATTGGCCAAGGGAGCTGGCGTACAGCTTCCGGGTCATGTGGCCAGCATGACTAAGCCACTTCTGGCGAACCAGAGCAGCGCACGGAAATGCTGTTTACCTTCCTGCTGGAGCGGTACCTATTTATCTACTTGCACTTTGACGTGCTTTCAAACTGCTAGGTTGCTTTTACCCTTAGATGCTTACAAATATTTACAGGGAGAAAAAGAACCACACAAAAACACACACAACAACAATATCTGATTCGTTCTTATAGACCAGGGGTCAGCAAACTTTTTCAGCAGGGGGCGGGCCAATGTCCCTCAGACCTTGTGGGGCACCAGACTATATTTTGAAAGGGGGGGGGAGAATGAATTCCTATGCCCCACAAATAACTCAGAGATGTATTTTAAATAAAAGGACACATTCTACTCGTGTAAAAACACACTGATTCCCAGACCATCCGCAGGCTGGATTTAGAAAGCGATTGGGCCGGATCCGGCCCCCGAGCCTTGGTTTGCCTACTCATGTTATAGAAAATTTCTACGATCCAACTTTGCTTTCTAGTGGTATTAAAGTCAGCAGCCCAGGGCATGCTGGGTTGTTTCTGCAGCTTGAAAATCATAAACCTGTGGAAGAAGAAGAAAATCCAAGCCAAATAAAAATGTTCCTGTGTCAGATCATGTGTAGAAGGTCTTTTCTAAGCATGGCAGAATGGATGCCTGAAATGAACAGAAAAATGAAAGAAAACAAAATACCTTTCACACCATGATCAGCTATATCAGTGCACACATATTAAAGCTATCTGCTGTCCTGTCAAGGAGACGCAATATAAAGCAGCCCAAGTGGTTTCTGTAGTGCTAAGTTTTGCTTCAAGCATCTGTATGAACTCCAGTTTCTAATGTAATGAACATTCCCCCCCCCCAAAAAAAAAGTAGCTCAATGCTTGGAGGTATTTTGAGGCACTCAAAGCTGCTGGGTTGCTAAGACCCATGTGCAACAGTTTTGCTGTCCTCTCCATTAATTACTGAGTCGAGTAAAGCAGCGATCAATAAGCTAGGCTAAATGTGGCAAAAGTTTACACCCACTTATGTGTGAAAAACACTCCACCAAAGAACATTGACTCGCCGCGTCAAACACACTGAGTTCACGAACTCATTGGTCACGCTTAAAGGATCCAGTCACACAACTACATAAAATGCAGGACAGACTTGTCTATCAAATGGGAATTGCTGGTTTTTCCTCAACTATTCTTCTCCTGTGGTGCACAATTCTGATTTTCTTGCGACCTCTTTAAAAAATGCAATCGTTACACTCATATGCTCCCTTATTATGTACAATTTAATGTTACTTCTGTAGCAGGGTAAGGGACACAGGTGGCACTGTGGGTTAAACCACAGAGTCTAGGACTTGCTGATCAGAAGGTCGGCAGTTTAAATTCCCACGATGGGGTGAGCTGCCGTTGCTCGGTCCCTGCTCCTGCCAACCTAGCAGTTCGAAAGCACATCAAAGTGCAAGTAGATAAATAGGTACCGCTCTGGCGGGAAGGTAAACGGCGTTTCCGTGCGCTGCTCTGGTTCACCAGAAGCGGCTTAGTCATGCTAGCCACAAGACCTGGAAGCTGTATGCTGGCTCCCTCGGCCAGTAAAGCGAGATGAGCGCCACAACTCCAGAGCCGGTCATGACTGGACCTAATGGTCAGGGGTCCTTTTACCTTTACCTGTAGCAGGGTGCAGGTGGCACAGATAATCTGTCTTATTTAATAGTGCTTGAACAGCACGAACTTATACTTTTGCTGTGCTGATAAGCATACAGGTAGGGATTCTGTGGTTTGACCTGCAGTAACGTCATGATCTGAAGCTGGGACCTACCCTATCTACTCATCATTCCCTCTGACAGTCTATCCAGTCTTCAAATGATAGATTTGGAAACAACTGTTAACTGGCAATACAGGAAATCCACTGAAACCTTCTTTGAACACAGCCTGTAAAGGTACTCTATTATTATTATTATTATTATTATTATTATTATTATTAATTCAACTTATACACCACCCTATACCCAGAGGTCTCAGGGTGGTTCCCAAAAATACCACAACATATAAAATCAAACCAAAAGCAGTAACCCAATTACCCCCCCCAAAAAAGCCACATTCTAAAATTCAGCACCATGTTTAAGTCCTGTCCAACTCAGGGGAAGGGGGAATGTCATGCTCATCATAACTAGTAGTGAGTAACTAGACAGGTGAGAAATGTCGGCTTGACAATTTCTCCCCAACCCAAGCTGTTTATTCTAGAATTTCCTTCGAGAACTTTCCCCCCCACATTTTAGAAAAAAAACAAAAACCTTTCTTTTCCAATAATATTTTCTGGATTCAAATATCAGTCCTGCATTGTATAAAATGGCCAGGGGACAATTGCGCCATTTCTCCTACAAGCCTGAGCAAAAACAGATATGTAGCCAAATGTATTTTTTCACCACAGAAAGAGAACAATTTCTGGGTGTGTATAGAGTGATTGTATGAAGTTGGATAAAAAATGATGCTTAGCTTGATAGCAGAAGCACAGTTAAGAGAGACGTTTACTGATGGATGATGGCCGGTGGCAAACAAACTGCCTCTTGCACAATGTGAATTACAATGCCTTTGTAATAGTGAGGCAAATTTATCAGATATGAAATAGACATATCAAGAGGGTGTGTGTGAGGGAGAGGGAGAATGGGGAGCATCCCATTTTTTCCCCAAGCTGCAACAGCTAAAAATAGAATAGCTGATATTTTGCAACTATCTGCAATCGATCCAAAGCATCTCGTATAATTTGTGAATGTAATCCCTCCATTTTAGACATGCATTCCCTGTAAATCAACAACATATTTGGCTGTCATTTTTAGATTTCTTTAGTTGAAATATTTACAACCCACCCTGTCACTGCACTTGCAGCTCTCAAGACGGCTGCTAAAATATCGAAAAACAATAAAATCCAGCAAAAATTAATCAACAGTAAAAATATGAACGGGGTGGGGGTGGGGTGGGGCTCATTCTTTGTCTTTCACACATCAAAATCAGACACAAAAGAATTCTCAAGCAAGCCTACTGGAACAGAAAAATCATGCAAAGAGACCTAAAAGGGAATGGAAGGGCAGAGGAAGGAGAAAGGGACCACCTAACAATGAGGTAGGGTGTTTAGTCAGAGACACAGATAAATCCATCAGAGGCAGTTTTAGACTAGCATGACTGGTTTGGCCGCACTGGGCACTATCACCACTGGAGGTGCCAAATTTTAGCATCATACAGGGTGCCATTGATATTTGGGAGCCAAAGTCCACCACTAAATCCATCTTCTGCATCCAAATCAGCTATGTCTTGGCCACATATACGAAGAAGAGAGAGAGACTCGCCATGAGTTCTTGGGGAGTGGGCAGGTTGGTTATCGGAGAAATCTCCTGCAACCAAGTCATTTAGGTAATCACTGACACGCTGAATTGTGTCCAGAAATGAATTGACAACCCATGGAGCTGCTGTAAAATAAATGTAATCTAATACATTCATGGGTGTGTGGGTAAACCACTAGCACCCTTACTGTCACATTCTGAATGAACTGAAGTCTTCAAAGCCTCTTCAAAAGGTAGCTCCATGTAGAGTCCATTGAAATAATCCAATCTGGGTTACTGTCAGAATCGTAATTGAAAACATTTTCTTCTACAATAAAGAAGCTGGGGGGGGGGGAGAGTTGTTGAATATATATATATATACAGGCTGACTACATTTAAGTTGCTGATAAGCTAAATCCAAGCACACAGCTTCCTACTGGAACTTGATCTCCCATAAATAACACCTGTACCCAGCAGTTTCAATCAACTTCACTGGGAAATAATACTTGAACGCAGCATAAAACATTTACTAATTTTACACTTGGTACGTCAGCTTCAACTTGTTTATTCTAATTCACCGCTATTAGAAATGTTTTGCATTCCTTCACTTCGTTTTAAGACCTACAGCTGCTAAGTCCCGTGTTTGTTTTGTAAGTATTTTTGAATTTTCTCCTCCATGGAGGCATTTGATGATTCTCCCATGATACAAATATATGTCTTTTCTCACCACAGCTCTTATTAAAAACTGACTTAAGTGGTTTGGTGGTTATGACTCTATGAGATTATAAAGCTGAAAGGGACACATTGTTCAGCCTGAGGGAACAAACCTCTCTTGTAAAAAGTGTGATAGCAGATAAACACAAAAATAATCTTGCTTATCCGTGTGAGAACCTAGAAATGGGCCTTCTCCAGAAGCTTCCATGCTTTAAATAGGAATTTCCGCTCTGCATGACATATCATCGCTGGCCCAAAACACAACTCAGAATGGGAGAATAGTTTGTTCAAGTGATATAACATCCTCCAGCCTAAACACTGGAAATCATCCTAGCAGCATTCTTGAAGTGCTCAAGCAGCCTGTAACAGCTGGACACATAGTTGTTATTGGCCAAACATTACAGTGTGCCCAGCACTGCCCACATGCCTGGAATGGTGTTTTTGTGAAGAAAGGAGTATCCAACTGATAGTAATGCCTAAAACCCAGAGCTGTCAATGAGGGCTCCCGAAAAATCCACAGCAGTGAGTCTTCTGAGTAGGCATTCTGCACAGGCACACATGGCAGATTCTGTATTTCGAAGAGAGGAAGTGACCCTGTAAATCAGAAGAGATGGCCACCCTAGCAATAGGGGTAGCATTGGGGCAGAGAAGTAACTTACAGGTTAAGGCAGAGCCTCATTGCTGGTTTCCTAGCAGGTGAGTCACTGTTGTTTTCCAGGAGGAAGAAGAGTGCAAGGCAACAAGGAGATCAGTGTGGTGCAAACACACTGGCACGAGTGCCGGATTGGTTCTGCTGGTGCATTTGCACTGCGCTATCCTCCTGATAAGCAACAGTGACCAACTTGCTGGTAAACTAGCATAGCAGCTCCGCCCCACCTGATAAGTTGCTTCTACACAAAGCAAGGCTTTCTCTTTCAGCCATTATTAGGCCCTAAACATACACAAACAGGAAACTGCTAGTACAAAGATTCTGTGAGTTTGTAATTTGTTAACTTCTCTGGGCCATTAAGTCAGTGTGAGGTTATTTCCCAGAAAATTCTATTTAAAAAAACTCTTTGAAAGAATATTGTTCCTGCTAGGTAGCAAAATCCACAGGTAGTTCATGTTTTGCCTGTTCTGAATAGAGTCACACTAATGGCTACCTCTTAAGTGTATTTTACTGGCATAGGTTGGTTCATAGCCACATTCCTGGGAGACCTTGTCTCTGTCATACATACCTGAGAAACTCCAGATTAGGAAAGTGCAATATGCACTATATGGAATAAGACACTCCGAAACTTCAACTATTAAAAAAACATAGCAGCTAAATAACTAAAAGGCATAAATAATAAAAACCATATCAATTCATGGTTGAGAGAACTTCGCCCTTTGTCAATTAGTTTCTGGGTAAGATTCAAACTGTTGGTGCTACTCACTGTGAAGAATCAGGAAGGAAAAGTAAAATTCAGATTTTGCTAAGTGGCATCTTGAGACAATATGTAAAATGGCTTCCGATCCATCAAAGAGTGATTAAAAATATCTCTATAAAAAGTTAGCAGAAGAATAAACGGAAGAAAGCCAACATTTATTTTTAAACCACTTTTCCTCCCGAATTCCCCCCACCAAGCCATGGAGAAAAATGGAGGGGGGGGAATGCAAGATGCAATCAATTATGTTAAAGAAGAAGAGAAAATACAAACACTTCAAGGAGAACAGGAAATGGATAAAACTCTAGGAAGGGGTGCAGAGAGTTTATCTGAGAGATAAGAAGCCTGTAAATGGCATTCAATCCTAGTCCTGCTCAGAGCATAATTGCAGTTCAGTTTTTGGCAAAGGGGGGAGTGAAGGGGCTCCAAGGGCAAGCAAAAGGCTTGATCATATCTGGGCTTAATAAACTAAAATGAAGTTGTCTGAACATAGCCTGTAAAGCACTAGATACCATGATGGTACAATCAGGGGCAGTAGCAGATTCCAGGGGGCCATTGGAATGAGGCTTTCATCCATTCCAACATCTACAATTGTGCAGATTATTTTTTTTACAGCTGCCACCACTGCAACAACATAACTCATCGCCTCTTCCCTTGGATGCCTTCCATGTGCCATTTCAGTGCTGGGTGGGCAACAGAGCCACTTTTAAATGGGTGCTTGACTCCCATTTGTGGTTTGCTGCTCACCAGTTTAATTCTCCTAAAATACAATGCCCTGGTCTATAGTTCCATGAAATGTTTATAGATCTATAGACTGGAGAGTGCAGTGAGTGAGGACACAGGCAGTGAGGAACCTTTCTGAGCTTTCCGCCACTTCCTCACTGGGTCAACTGATGTGACTAGACCTGGGTGCAATAATATGACTCACGAAACAAACAGGCTTACACTACTGGGTCACTATTGGGCCAGTGTTAATAAAGAACTGTGTTTAGCATTGCTTTCATCTTACTCTGCCAGATGGGGTGGATATTACAAAATAAAATTTAAGCTTCTGGATAACTGCATGCTACTTAGAAGTGAAAGCTATGTTTAGTCATTTGATTTTCTTTCAGCGTCCCTGCTGTAGTAATGGAATTATGATCCATTTGTCATTTCAATATTCCATTGTTTGCATTTGTCATAGATAAATTGGGGTGAGTGACTATCACAAATGTGTGGACTTTGCCATGTGGCTCTCCATGAGATGTTTTGCAGACAGATGGGTGGGGTAGAGATAATAACAATAACAACAATTTATCACCATCATCATCATCAATGCATGATATCAAACTAGACTCCCTTGGGTTTATGGGGTGGGTCTTGCAGCAATAGCACCTTCAGATTATATTTGATCAATCCCTGCAGCATTTCCTAAAGTACTCTGACATAAGTTCTTTTAATGAGTAAAGGGGAAGGCTAAACCGCTGGCCGGAAGTGATTTGCACTTCAGCTATAATGACAGATCTCTAGTGGGGACCAATTAAGCTGGTATTTTGGGAATGAATGCAGTAGGAACAGGTGGAAGAATGCTCATTTAATTCCTGTAGACCTACTGATCAACGTTTTATGGCTTAAATTAAATCATTTGTGGAAATTAACCGTGGTAAAGAATACCATATAACCCCCCAAAACTATGAACTTTTAGTAAAAGGTCACCATGTGAAATGCAAACATCTGGAGGTCTATGGTGAAATTAAATATTATCCTCACTGCAACTAATATGTTTAGGCAGCTGGTGGCAGACATTTAATCTCTTCCCTCCTTCCCCACTGCCTGGAATATACATGGACTGCAAAAATACTGTATTTTTAAAAAGATTACCTTTATATAACAGCGTTCAAACAGAAATAGAATGAAGACACAACACTTCTTGTTTTGTATGCACCATGCATACGTTGAACCGACATTTTCCAGCAGAAAGGTCATTGTACAAGCAAACAGGTATATTGGGGAAAGAGATGAGCATGTAACTGTGCAGCTAGAGTGCAGTGTTGCAAATCATAATGTAATATTGAAATTGCAAGAGGGTGTATGAGAACAGAGTCTGAAAGCTGGGGAGGCATGCAAGCTGGGCTAATGGGCAGAATGCAAACAAGACATCCCTCTGTTGCTGGGCGGGTTAGTTTGGATGGCCACGAATCTTATTGGGCACCTCCTGGTCATTGGGGAGAATCTGATGTTGCAATTTATGATTGACGGCCAAGGGGCTATTTATTGCCTGCGCAAAGTGTTGAGCTGTACGCATCGGATCACCCGCCCACCCTCCCTATATTTAGGGCTGTTTGCGTTGACCTTGCTATGCCTGTCATGGGGTCGTCTGTTTTGGGGCAGGGGTCTGGTAGGAATTTTTCCATTTGGCTGATTGGCCAGTGCCATTTGGTTTTTTGCCTACTGCGTAGCAAAATCGTCACAAATTGTAAGGCTGTGGTTAGGCATTGGTTAAATTTGGTTGGTGGAGGGGTAAGGATTGGCTGTGCCTGCTCCTCCAATGCTGCTGCTGCAAGGCTATTTATTACATTAAAGGAATCCAGGGGTTCACTATGCTCTTGTCCGAACCCCTGTCAAGGGGCTAGGGCCACACAAGAGCCCCTGGGAGCATCTGCTCCCAAGGTCAGGACCCAAACCAATGGATTCGAGTTATAAGAAAAGAGATTCCAACTGAACATACGGAATAACTTCCTGACAATAAGAGCTGCTCAACAGTTGAAAGGGCTCCCTCAAATAGTGGTAGACTCTCCTTCCTTGGAGGATTTTAAGCAGTGGTTTGATGGCTATCTGTCATGGATGCTTTAGTTGAGATTCCTACACCGAACTAGATGATTACTAGATGGGTCCCTTCCAATTCTATGATCCTACGTCTCCTTTTAATTTATATTTTTATGTATTATATTTATATACTGTACTATCCATATAACTAAGTCCTCTGGGTGATTTACAAACTCAGAAAACGGCCTATTCAGCTCAATGCGACTTACTCCCAGGTAAGTGGGCTTGTGCCTGAGTCTCTTTCATACCATTTGTGTAATGTGTGAATGTTGTTAATGGGGAAAAAAGGAAATATTTTATGCATTCTCACCCAGTGTAGACTCACACTACAGAAGGAGGACTGAACTAAGACTTGTTTAGGCCATCACCTATATGAGGTTTAAGATGCTCCACAGCCTGAACCAGACCTCACCTGCCCCCAGTGCTGGTTGGCAGCATATAGATACCTGGCTTAATGATTTTTTTAAATATAAATTACAGCTATTTCTACAAAGAATTATCAGTACAATATGGCTAATAATTGTGTGGCCTTTAAGTATGTTTTTTGTCACATCAGAATGATGTCTTTTTTTGCCTGTTTATATTTTTTACCCAATTCTGTAAAAGCTGAAATTTAGGGACATTCATTCATTCATTCATGGGCTCCTCATAATCTGAGACCCTAAACCAGGCACCCCCAAACTCAGCCCTCCAGATGTTTTGAGACTACAACTCCCATCATCCCTGACCATTGGTCCTGTTAGCTAGGGATGGTGGGAGTTGTAGTCCCAAAAATATCTGGAGGACTGAGTTTGGGGATGCCTGCCCTAAACTGCAGCTCACTTAGTTTGTGTGTCAATATACATGAAAAAAATGTCCACACATCTGGTTAATATTTTCTATTTTTAAAAAAACAACAACAACACAACAGCATTACTATGGTGAGCTTAATTGCCTTTTAAATAATCCTGCAGCCTGTTCACACTGAAGGGTGCTCAAGATAAATCTCCTTCTAATGATGCTATTAAAAATAGCTTTCCCTGGATGCTTCAGTTGGCGCTTGCTCCAAGGGTAAGACACAGCTCACTGACAATGCATTGCAATATTTCCAGCTATGCTGCTGTGCAAAGGCCTGTCAGATATGTAAGTACGATATATGGAAGAATATAAACTGAAGATGTATTGGCTGAATTTCAGGTCCTGCTGCCTCAGCAGATGTTTGCTGGTGCTTTCTGGTCAATGGTGGAAGGGAAAGAAATCTCCTTTGAGCATTTGCAAAAGGTCAGTCAGAGGGAGAAATAATCCAAAGAGCTCTTTTTTTCCTCCTTTCCTTTTTTAACTAGAAGACTAAGGTTGCTTCGGCTGAAACTTTGACATGATTCATGGCTCAAAGGGTCTAGCAAGATAAATAATGTGCTTAAAAAACTGCAGGAGGTTGCAAGAAGAACCAGAAAGTAACAGAGTGTTCATGCACAAACCACTATTTCATCATACGCAGTAATGAATACAGGCTGAGCATTGCTACACAACCGGCTGAAAATCAGCTCCGTATGCCCAAAATGGTGCTCTATGGTGAGTCATTACAGATCATTACCTCTAAGAGGCACTCTACGGGTTGAATTAACAGAGCCAAGTGTTTCTGTGTGATGGTTTTTTGCCTCTTTACTTTGCAATTCTATGCATGTTTACTCAAAATTAAGTCCCACTGTTTAGTATGGCAAGCCTGGCCTATCTAGTTATTTTAAAGGATGAGTCCAGTCTATCTGGCTATTATTATCTTGGTGTCTCGGTATTTTAGCTCTGTTTGTGTTAGGTTAACAGAAATAGAAATATTTAGAAAATTTAATAAAATTTTAAATTGTAAACAATGTGTGTATACACACACACACGGTCAAATAGACAACAATAGGCTCAAGAACCTTAGGCTTTTGTTGTTGTATGTCTGGCTCACCTCTTGGCCTGGGTGCTTAACAATGGATGACAAAGAGGGAACCCATTTTTTTTTTTCAAACTGTCTGTGGGTCCTGTCATATTTCTGAGGTCTGCCCCTGAATGGAACAGGTAAGTGAGTATAGGATTGCAGCCTCAGTCAATGAACTGTCTAGCACCAGGTAGCATGTGGCTCTTCCTCAACCTATGAAGCTTCCTTGTAACTTAGGAAGTTTTCCAGCACTATATCCTGAAACCCTGGCCTACCTGGCAGCAAGTCAGTATGCCAGGTCCAAAGTTCAAAGTCCGAAGGTCAGTCCACACAAGGAAAGTCCAGAAGTCAGGAAATGCAATCTACGGTCAATCCAAGTGACCCTTGATCACTTGGAATGTTTGTGTGTGTGATATTTTACATATTTATCCTGTGCATCAATTGGTATTGATAACACACAGCTGGTCACTTTGTGTGAAGGGAACCTATAGCATTTATGTCAAATTCCTAGAACTTCATACCATTGGGTAGTGGTCCTCTTTGGAAATTCTGACGTCTTTGCCACTGGCAATTTTTTTAGAACCTGTCATGGCTCTGTAGAGTAGGGAGACACTAGATCAAGGGGTGGAAACTGTCACCTACAGACAGTGGCGTAGCGTGGGGGGTGCAGGGGGGGCCGGCCGCACCAGGTGCAACATCGGGGGGGGGGCGTGCTGCACTCGCAGCTCTCTGCCCCTACCTGGCTCACTCACTCTCCACGGGTTAGGGGGCGCAATTACTTGCCTTGCCCCGGATGCTGGCAACCCACGCTACGCCACTGCCTACAGATGTTGTTGGACTATGTGCCCTAAAAGCATGGTCAATGGGCAGGAAAATGAGAGTTGAAGTTCAACCTCATCATCAGGAGGATGGCATAAAGATTGCTCATCCCTGAGATAGATCCTAGAACTGAGAAAGATAAGGGTAGGATGAACCCACACGCACCAGTCACTAGGGTGGACCAGTCCACAGAACAGGGCTGGGCAACCTCAGGCCCAAAGTCCAAATGTGGTCCTTAAAGCCTTACTATCTGACCCTTCTCCACCACTGCCCTACCCTCTGTTCCCAAGCAACAACCCTCACAGCCCTTGCTTCACACCTTCCTTGAATATTTTTGCCTGGCTGGAAATGTGTTTGTGATTATGACTCCTGCTTGCCTGAATGGAGAATAGAGGGTGTGTGTGTGTGGAAACTAACATGCTGCACAAAGGTAAAAAATGCATTCTTTGCTCCACCCACTTCTGCCCCTGGCCCTGCCCACCACTGGCATGTGGGGGACAGGGAGAAAGAAGCTTGCCCCCAAACCAAATTATATCCAGTTCTGACTATAGCTGAAGAAAGTTCAGCCTTGGTGTTATCTGGAGTCTTGCAGCTCATGAGCAACAAACTTGCAATGCCTGTCGGCCAACCCACACCATCTATGAAATCACATATGGCTACCTGACTGCTCCCGCAAGAACTTTAAACTCCCTCTCCCATTGAATCATAATGAATACCACCATTCTCCCCATCATAGGGTCACCAGAAAGCTAGAAGGCTTGGCTGTAATTTTCAAAAGGTGGTCAAATTAGGCTCAGACATAATTCCTAAATAAAACAAGAATACTGTTAAAAACAATTTAACTCCCATAGAATTATGGGGTGAGGGAGCTACAGCCACCCCTTTTGGTTTTACGGGAATAATAATAATAATAATAATAATAATAATAATTTATTATTTATATCCCGCCCATCTGGCTGGGCCTTCCCAGCCACTCTGGGCGGCTTCCATAAAAACCAAAAATACAGTAAAATCACACGTTAAAAACTTCCCTGAACAGGGCTGCCTTAAGATGTCTTCTGAATGTCAGGTAGTTGTTTATCGCTTTGACATCTGCTGGAAGGGCGTTCCACAGGGTGGGCGCCACTACCGAGAAGGCCCTCTGCCTGGTTCCCTGTAGCTTTGCTTCTCGCAATGAGGGAACCGCCAGAAGGCCCTCGGCGCTGGACCTCAGTGTCCGGGCAGAATGATGGGGGTGGAGACGCTCCTTCAGGTATACTGGACCGAGGCCGTTTAGGGCTTTAAAGGTCAGCACCAACACTTTGAATTGTGCTCGGAAACATACTGGGAGCCAATGTAGGTCTTTCAAGACCGGTGTTATATGGTCTCGGCGGCCGCTCCCAGTCACCAGTCTAGCTGCCACATTCTGGATTAGTTGTAGTTTCCGAGTCACCTTCAAAGGTAGCCCCACGTAGAGTGCATTGCAGTAGTCCAAGCGGGAGATAACCAGAGCATGCACCACTCTGGCGAGGCAGTCCGCAGGCAGGCAGGGTCTCAGCCTACGTACCAGATGGAGCTGGTAAACAGCTGCCCTGGACACAGATTTGACCTGTGCCTCCATGGACAGCTGTGAGTCCAAAATGACTCCCAGGCTGCGCACCTGGTCCTTCAGGGGCACAGTTACCCCATTCAGGACCAGGGAATCCTCCACACCTGCCCGCCTCCTGTCCCCCAGAAACAGTACTTCTGTCTTGTCAGGATTCAACCTCAATCTGAAAGCTTGTTATCATTATTATTTTGTTAGAGAAATCCATTTTATCAATTAATGAATGCATGATGCATACAGGAACAGAGAGTATGGGGGAGGAATTTTTGATTTTTCTGGAATACTAATGTGATATCAGATTTATTAAT
The DNA here is from genome assembly GCF_951804945.1 of Podarcis cretensis. NCBI lineage: Eukaryota > Metazoa > Chordata > Lepidosauria > Squamata > Lacertidae > Podarcis > Podarcis cretensis. Next base: position 28,288,197 of record NC_137181.1, read on the forward strand.
ATTGCCGAGACTTAATTGTGAAGAAACATCTTTCCTTCGAGAAGCTTTAAAATGCCATTAGAAATTTGATTGGACTGATTTGATGAAAGGTCAGAAAGTTATTTTGGCTGCTCTGTGATAAGTACTTTACTGGGGTAAAGAAAAAAATCAGAAGTCTCCAGATTTATTATTAGCCAAATGTGACATTTATTAGGGACAGCAGTATAAAAAAAATACAGTAGTTAATCAGAATTGTGATTATCTTTTGCTTATTGCTTGGGTGGCTGTGCTGTGTTATGCCTCCCTTCCCTTTCAACATACTTCCACACCACTAGTCCTTGAAACTAGAAGTTCAAAACTAGTGCAATGAAGCGGCTTTTAAAAATGGCAAATCAAGTGTCACTTTAAGGGACACAAAAACGGTTATAGGATGAGATGAGGGGTTTCGCTCTACTCTGCTCTTTGCATATGCCTTAATTCTGCATGAGAGGGTTTCCTTGCAACAAAATATTAAATACAGTTATAATATTCTCTGTGAAAACAAGAGCCAATTTATTTATTTTTTGCTTCTTTCTTGGAGAAAGGAAATGTCTCTGAATTTTGAAGTATTTGCCACAACGGCTATGTTTAACCTCCACTTCGGAGGCTCGGTGTGGGAAATGGCAGCCCATGAAAAAATTATCTCTGTGGCAGCCCTTAAATTGTGGAGCTCCCTCCCCACAAAAGTGCATCTAGCACTTTCATTGTATAGCTTTTGCCAAATGGGTTTTGTTAAATAATTATAATAATGTATCTGTTTTGCTGAATTGATGTTGCTCTGCTCATTGTGAAAGGCGGGTAATAAATGTTATAGATTAAAAATAATAATAAGCAGGAAGCCCCTCCCAAAAATGTTCCTCTCCCTCCTCCATTACTTTTTCAGGCAGGTTTCATTTTGCACCAAAACAATGGTAAAAAAGAATAAATGTTTAAAGTTTTCAACAGAATTCTAGTAAATCAAGGAAGAATATTCATAGCTTCCAGCTGTTAGCAATACCCAAAAGGGAAACGGTTGCTTCTTCAGCATTCTTTGTTTAACAGCTTTCTCTATAAAAATGTTCCGCATAACTTATTTTCTAAGTAAGCCACAGGGACTAACACATCATCACAGATATCTTGATAAAGGTTGTAAGTATCTCTTGAAACTGAGGTCAACTTGATTGTTAAGTACTATGATGTCTCGATTGAGAGTCCCATGGACTGCAAGAAGATCAAACCTCTCCATTCTGAAGGAAATCAGCCCTGAGTGCTCACTGGAAGGACAAATTGTGAAGCTGAGGCTCCAGTACTTTGGCCACCTCATGAGAAGAGAAGACTCCCTGGAGAAGACCCTGATGTTGGGAAAGATGGAGGGCACAAGGAGAAGGGGGCGACAGAGGACGAGATGGTTGGATAGTGTTTTCGAGGTTACCAGCATGAGTCTGACCAAGCTGCGGGGGGCAGTGGAGGACAGGAGTGCCTGGCGTTCTCTGGTCCATGGGGTCACGAAGAGTCGGACACGACTAAACGACTAAACAACAACAACAACAAATGATGTCTCGATTACTGGGGTTATTCACCCATTTTCTATAAGGGTTTTTTTTAACAAACAACAACACCCTTTTTCCATCTTCTTCAGTAAGCTTTACATTAAGCACCTGTACAACAATAAACCTTTATGCCAGAAACTTCTTATTGGTTTCTGCAGATAACCAATGTTTGAAGATGCTTCATATGCCATGTTGGGTAAATGTTCCATCTAGACCCAGGTATGCGGAACCTCTGGTCCTCCAGATGTTGCTGAATGACAACTCCCATCAGTTCCAGCCATCATGGCCAATTGCTATGAACAATGGGAGTTGTCGTTCAACAACATCAAGAGGGACAAAGGTTCCCCACTCTGGATCTAGCCCAATGCTGCCGAGTATGACTAGCAGTTGCTCTTCAAGGACTCAAGGAGCAGAATTCCTTCCTAATCCTGCCTCCCAAGACCCTTTAACCTGTAAAACAAACCTGTCCTTACCTTACTACAGTGGTACCTTGGGTTACAAACACCTTGGCTTACAAACACTTTGCATTACAGACTCCGCTAACCTGAAAGTAGTACCTCGGGTTGAGAACTTTACCTCAGGATGAGAACAGAAATCGTGTGCCGGCGGCACGGTGGCATGGCAGCAGCAGGAGGCCCTATTAGCTATAGTGGTACCTCAGGTTAAGAACAGTTTCGGGTTAAGAACGGACCCCCAGAACAAATTAAGTCCGTAACCAGAGGTACCACTGTATCTCTTACAGATCAACACATCTCTCATGATAAAGGTAAGTGGAACATTCAGGTACCACCATTGAACATCTAACTTTGTCTTTTCTTCCAATACCTTACTTTAATAGTAGGCAAGTATTAACTGAGCCAGTTACGATTATATGTAGTGGGACATTTTGGGTTTGGGGTTTGGATTATATGTAGTGGGACATTTTGGGTTAGTGACTGGCAGGTGTGTCACACAGCTGTGGGTGCCTGGGGCAGTGTGCATGGCCCTAGCACCAAAATCTGTGGGTGCCCAGTCCCTTCATGGGGAATTTTGTGGTCGCTCGGGCACCCGGGGCCCCAGGGAGTTGGCACCTATGGACTGACTGGCCATAGCAGTACACAGAGCACGAATGTCCAGCTACATAAGAGGCAACATCTTTAGAAAAGGGTTCAAGCATTAGACTTAAACTTCTGTCTGTTTACATAAGTCTGATTCAAGCTCCTAAAAATTACACATTTTCTAATAATATTTGCATGTTGATTCTTGCTGTCACTTAGATGCTAATATTCGTCTACATAATTTTCAGAAAATAGAATTTGACTTGTATAAACAAACAAGCAGACAAAATCTGAATTAGTCTTACCTGTATACAGGTAATTATCAAGTTCTCTAAAACAAGTATCTGCCATTCAGATATGTATATTTTATATCTAGATCCATATCTTCAAAACTCTCATTGCTGGCTATGCAAGATGTGTTTCTCTGCTGTTACCAACAGTGGGAGAATCTTGCTTTGCACAAATAGGGCAGAATTACAGGAGCACAACCAAGAGAAAGTTAATTTTCTAACAAATCAATAGTCCTTATTCTGTATAATAAGTTACCACTCAATGTACATCCAATTTATTCTCTAGTTTTTAAATAAATCTATTCCCAATGCTTGAACTGTCTAATCAGTCAGTTGAGAGACTTGTTTTGCAGACTCAGTTGCAGCCTGAAATTTCATACTGAATTGCCTCAATGCTCAGAGTTTTTGAATGTAATCCTGTAAGATTACTGTGGGGAAACACAATTCTACTAGCATGTCACAGAAGCCTGAATCAAAACCGTCCTAACATCCTTATATTCTAAACTACCCCTTAAAAAAAAAGAATTAGAAATGTTAATTAAGGAGATACTTTCCGGGCTGTCATTTTGCATATTTCAGCAAAGTTTTGTGTGAATAAATTATGTGTACTGTTCTAGGGTGAATATCACACTCCCAGTTTAATAGTCGATGCAAGTCCCCACAGAAAATAATTCATTTTCTCATTTCCATAATAAAAGTAACTATATTCCCATACCACAGTGCATTCAATTCAGAAAGTTATCCACATTTATTTAACATATAAGGTTAGTGTGAAGGAAAAAGTATTATACTGAGAAGCTGGAGCCAAATCCTTATCTGGCAGGCATCGCTGCGGCTTTGTACAAAGCCCTGGCCCTAAAGAAATTTGCATCAACAATGCAAAATAGCCATAAGGAAAACAACTTTTACATGATTTAAACGGTGAGTGCCTTATGCAGTATTCAAAAGTACCTATACTAGTACATTAAGCATCAAGAATCCCATCTTAGGATCCATGGAAAGCATATGCTAAGATCCAAAGAACTAATTTAGGTGGGATTTTAATGTCTTCGCTTCTAAAACTTTAAACAGCAGAAACCTCACGGGACCAACACAAACTAATTCTGAAAGCAGTTTGTCAAAAGCCATCTTGTGCCTGGGCGCAGGGAGGCTGCTCTCTTAAGAAAAACAAATCAAATGTCCCTGCAGCATACATAGTCAAATGGGTCCTGGCTAAAAACAACAAAACTCAACACAGTCATCTTATATTCAGGGTAATAATGTGGCTTATATAACTAGTCAAGATATGACATTATAAACTTTTAATTCATCTATTCAATACTGGCAGCCAGTGCCGGATTGACGTATAAGCTAAACAAGCTATAGCTTAGGGCCCCACTCTCTTGGGGGGCGGCCCAAAAAATTTAAAGGAAAAAAACCTGGATGTACATTTCCAAAATATATGATAAAAACAAATAAAATAAAACCTACATACAACAACAGTGTATATACATATCCTTCCCTTGTTTTAGTGGCCCATAAATAATATTTATTCCATCATTTTTTGCCATCCATAATTTAGCTTAACAAAGTAACCCTAGGATTTGGGGACTGCAGTGATGTATGCTATTAATTCTATTTTAATTACCTTCATGATTAGATAGCTAATGATTTATAATTAGATTGTGGGAGATATGAACTGAATCAGAGTTTGTGGCACGTCTCTGATGAATTCATTAAAATTGATTTATTGAGTAGCATTCCCTGAAGCTTGATGCGGCTGGGTTTATTTGAACAAAGTTCTCACTAAGGTCAATGGGAGGTCCTACCTCCTCCAGATAAGCAGTCCTAGTAAGGAGAATTGCTAGCACTAAATTGTACCAACGGATCTCTGGTGTAGGGACAAGAATTGGCAGCCATTTAACAAATAGGATCCTAAAATATGCTTGGCTACAAAGCACAGTTGGATTTCTGAACCATCTATATGCTTAACTGTCCAACCATTTTGGGAGAGCTAGCGTAACAAATTTAAGAACAACAAACAAGACTAGGAAGGAGGTTGAAAGCAGATTCACAGAGCCAGATTTTAAACCACTGGGCAGATTAGTTGTATGCATGGGCTTGTCCACTGGGGATATTAACAGCTGCACACAGTGATAGTTGCCAGGGGTGTGCATTAGATTCAGACAAATCCCATAGAAAATCTGGGAGCATTGGAAGGATTTGGGGATTGTCAAAGGTGAAGCGGTATGATATGGGAACTGTTTTCATGAAAAGGGTTATTGAATAAAGAATTGATCGTAGCATATAGCTGTGTGTTTAGTCTCTGGCATTCTGCTCTATAAGAGCCTCCTATTTTAATAATAATAATAATAATAATAATAAATTTTATTTATATCCCGCCCTCCCCAGCCGAAGCCGGGCTCAGGGCGGCTAACAACATTAAAACAGTGTGACATTATGAAACATTATAAAAATAAATTAAAATCAAAATTGATGGCAACCATAAACTAAAGCTTTGTAAAGATTGCCAGAGGAGGGGGTCAGGCTGCGCCCTGACCAAATGCCAGGTGGAACAGCTCTGTCTTGCAGGCCCTGCGGAAAGATGTCAAGTCCTGAAGGGCCCTTGTCTCTTGTGACAGAGCGTTCCACCAGGTTGGAGCCGCAGCCGAAAAAGCCCTGGCTCTAGTTGAGGCCAGCCTAACCTCTCTGAGGCCTGGGACCCTCAAGGTGTTTTTATTTGAAGATCGTAAGTTCCTCTGTGGGGCATACCAGGAGAGGCGGTCCCGTAGGTACGAGGGCCCTAGGCCGTATAGGGCTTTGAAGGTTAAAACCAGCACCTTAAACCTGATCCTGTACTCCACCGGGAGCCAGTGCAGCTGGTATAGCACCGGATGAATGTGATCTCTAAGCGAAGACCCCGTAAGGAGTCTCGCTGCGGCATTCTGCACCCGCTGGAGTTTCTGGGTCAGTCTCAAGGGCAGCCCCACGTAGAGCGAGTTACAATAATCCAGTCTGGAGGTGACCGTCGCGTGGATCACAGTGGCTAGGTCAGGGCGAGAGAGGTAAGGAGCCAACTGCTTAGCTTGGCGGAGATGAAAAAATGCCGCCTTTGTTGTAGCTGCAATCTGCGCCTCCATGGAGAGGGAGGTATCGAAGATTACACCCAAACTCTTAACTGACGGTGCTGGCACTAATTGCACCCCCGCAAGAGATGGGAGTTGCCCCCTCAGTCCCATGTCGTCCCGTCCCAGCCAGAGGACCTCTGTCTTCGAAGGATTTAACTTCAGCCGGCTCCCATGTAACCATCCAGCCACAGCCTCCAAGCATCTGATCAGTGTGTCTGGGGCCGAGTCCGGGTGGCCGTCCATCAACAAATAGAGTTGGGTGTCATCAGCATACTGATGGCAGCCCAGCCCAAAACTCCGGACAAGCTGGGCGAGGGGGCGCATAAAGATGTTAAAAAGCATCGGGGAGAGTATTGCACCCTGAGGCACATCACACACCAAGGAGTGGCGGGATGACAATTCCCCCCCAAGCGCCACCCTCTGTCCCCGACCAGAGAGAAACGAGCGCAGCCATTGAAGGACTGTGCCCTGAATCCCCACGTCGGCAAGGCGGTGGTCCAGGAGTTCGTGATCGACCATGTCGAAGGCTGCTGACAGGTCTAAAAGAATCAGCAGCCCCGACCCGCCTCGATCCAGCTGCCTGCGGAGATCATCTGTTAGGGCGACCAGAGCCGTCTCGGTCCCATGACCAGCGCGGAAGCCGGACTGGAATGGATCCAGAGCTGATGTTTCATCCAGAAACCTACCAAGCTGTTCAGCAACCGCTCTCTCAATCACCTTACCCAGGAATGGAAGATTCGAAACCGGGCGGTAATTGGATAGATCTAAGGGATCTAATGATGTTTTCTTTAAGAGCGGGCGCACCACTGCCTCCTTCAGTTCCCCTGGGAATGTCCCGGTGCCAAGGGACAGATTGATGATATCCCCCAGGGGGGCCCGCACCTCTTCTGGACACGCTCTAATCAGCCAGGACGGGCACGGGTCGAGAGGACAGGTGGTGGGCTTTCCAGCTCGGAGGAATCTGTCTACATCAGCTGGGGATATCCAGTCAAAGTGGTCCAATACTGAACCCGAGGACAGTCGAGGGGCCTCCAGTTCCTTTATTGTATCCAAATTGGCAGGGAGGTCATGGCGGAGCAACAAGACCTTCTCCGCAAAAAAGCTCGCAAATGCCTCACAGCTGTGTGTCAAATTGTTATTTAAATTTGGCTGTCCTTCGAGGGACGTTAAAGACCGAATTATACTAAATAATTGCGCCGGGCGAGAGCTAGCGGATGCAATGGAGGCCGAGAAGTAGGACTTTTTAGCGGCCTTCACTGCCATCTCATAGGTTTTCATAAAAACCCTATAAGATGTTCTTGAGGCTCCGTCACGGGCACCCCGCCATACTCGCTCTAGCCGTCTGAGGTCCCGCTTCATTTTCCGGAGCTCCTCGGTAAACCAGGGAGCCCGGTTTCTGCGGGGTCGCAGAGGGCGCTTAGGTGCGATCTCATTGATGGCTGCCAGGAGCTGGGTATTCCAGGCCTCAACAAGCTCAGTCAATGAGTCGCCAGGGGGAGAAAGGTCCCGCAAGGCTTGACGGAATCTAGCAGGGTCCATCAGCCTCTGCGGGCGAGCCCAAATTGGCTCGCCACCCAAGCAGGGTGGGGGTGGAACGTCAATCCTGGCTTTCAGAGCATAGTGATCAGACCATGGCACCTTCATCGAAGGAAACATGATCACATCTATACCGACGCCAAAGATCAAATCCAGCGTGTGGCCTGCTTGATGTGTGGGGCCCGAAACAAACTGGGAGAGCCCTAGTGTCGCCATGGAAGACACCAGGTCCAGAGCCTGTGAGGAGGGAGTGGCATCAGCATGGATGTTGAAGTCCCCCAATACCAATAGGTTAGGGAACTCCAAGGCCCAGCCGGCCACCGCCTCCAGCAGGCCTGACAGGGTGGCTGCTGGTGCGCTAGGTGGCCGGTACACCAGCCAGACAGCCAAGCTCACCTCGGAGCCCCACACTAGGCCAACACATTCAATGCCGGGGATCGATGGCGATGGTAGAGCCCTGAAAGAACAATCTTCCCGGATTAATAACGCCACCCCTCCCCCCCGGCCCACAGTCCGCGACTGGTGAAGGACGGAGAAACCCGGGGGCGCCATCTCTCGTAGGGTAACAGTATCCCCTTCGCGCACCCAGGTCTCAGTCACACATGCCAGGTCAACCCCCTGCGTGGTGAAGAAATCACACAAGGTGGCGGTTTTGTTGCCTATAGACCTGGCATTGCACAACACCAGTGACGGAGGTGAGTAATCCTTGCTCACCCTACCCTCGTCTCTCGGGATGGGGCGCAGATTGGAAGGGGTACGAGCATATCCGTAGCTCGATCCCCTTCGCCTATGACATCTGCCCCCACCGCCATACCTCCCTCGCCCCTCCACAGTAGGAATCCCAAGCCTCATACTTGCCTCCATTTACAGAATATAAAAGCAAACAAACAAAAACAATTACATGAAAACAAAACCAATCCCCACCCCACTCCCCAACCACCCCACCCCAACCCAAAATAAATCAAAACAAAATAAAAGTACATGGATAAAAACCACCGCTTATGGTGGTACAACAAAGCAAGAAAATAAAAACAGTTTAAAACATATAAAAACACTTCCAACAACCGCTGGAGCAGCACCAGTGTCCCCGAGGCTGCGTCGGTGGTGAGCGTGGGCCCCGCCCCCTGGCCTGGTGGAGAGTGGGCCTGCAGGGGGAAGAGCCCTCCCCACAAACGCACGGCAAAGCGGCAGCAGCGATGTTCCGAGGCCTCCGTGGAGCCTTATATGCTGAGGTGGAGTCTGGGGCCCGCCCCCAGGCCCAAGGTGGAGAATGGGCTTGCAGGGGGAGCGGTCCTCCCCAAGACTCACCGGCAAAGCGGCAGCAGCAGTGTCCCGGGCCTCCTTGGAGTCCTTCACGCTGAGGTGGAGTATGGGCCCGTTAATGGGGCTGATCTCTCTTTAAATTTTTAAGTTTAATTTTATTAACATATAAAACACATACATATACATTTACACAATACACATACACAACACACTACCTTATTTTCATAACATAAAACATACCTACATTACTCTGTATAATACCTACCTATACTATACATATCAACATACCTACACACCTACCCCACACGGACACCCACCAAGCGACTTGACTTCCAGCCGTTCTTGTTACTCTACTTTATTTTTCCAACTAGCTTAAACACATTTCATTAAACACATTTAATCTCTTCTTCTATCTTGACTTCACTCTCCTTTCACTCTAATCATTTTCTGGATTCTCTCAATATCTGTCAGAAATTCTACTTTTTCCACATAAATTTTGATGTATTCCTTAAAGATAGCCCACTCCTTATTCACTTTTTGTACCGTATCTCCTCTTATCCTCCGTGTTAGTTCGGCAATATGGAAGTATTCCATCATTTTAGATGACCAGTCTGTTTTAGTTGGGACGCTGTTGCTTTTCCAATTTTTGGCAATCAATAACCTGGCCACCGTAGTTGCATACATAAACATTGGTCTGACCGTTCTTTTTATTTCCTCTGACGTGATACCTAGGAGAAAGGATTCTGGTTTTCCCCCAAATGAAAATCTAAACATCTTTTTCAATTCGTTATAGATATTTTCCCAGAATACCACTTTAATGGGGCTTTAATTGGCTTAAGGCAGAAATTGGGCATAGTAGAGGTTGCCTGATGCTGAATTAGAACACCAATCCATCTAGCTCAGTGCTGACTGGCAGTGACTCCCCAAAGTTTTAGACTGGTGCCTCTCTCAGTCCTATTTGGAGATGCTTAGAATTGAACCTGGGACCTTCTGCATGCAGAACGTATGTCTCTGAACACCAGCTGCTGGAAATCAGAGGCGATGTGTGTGCCATTGTGCTTAGGGTCTGCTTGTGGGCTCCCCATGGACATGTGTGGCTGGCCATGGTGAGAATGGCACAATAGACTAGATGGGCCTTTTGTGTGATTCATTAAAAGGCTGAATCATATGGTTTTTACAATCTTAAAATGGGTCCTCTACCACTGACCTAATGCCCTTCCCCTATAGCTTAAGGGGCAAAGGCCAGACCACTTGGCACACACAGCTCTGCCCTCCAATGACTCGCAGCTACTCCCACCAGCATCTACCGCCTGAAGCAACTACTTCATCCTACTAATAGTAGAGCTGGCCCTGCCATCATGGAAGGCAAGATGCTGTTTCAACTTGCAAAATTACTGGTGCCAATGCTGAGGATGTTTGTATTCTCCTTGTCAAGGGCAAAAGGGAGGGCGAAAGGATCAATTTCTGAAAGAATAGTCTTTGGAAATCTGTGCATTGCACCATCATTCTATATATTGAGGTGCGCTTTATGTGAGCTATTTCCCATCTGGCAGAAAGCTAGTTTCAGCAAGCAGTAGCCTTTTTTTATTGAAGAAATATTCTCTATCCATGGAGATCGAGTGTGCAAAGCTTGCAGAATCACTTGACAACTTTGCGGAACACTGTAACATTCCTGTCTCAGTAATTTACACCTATTTAAATAATCACAGCTTTGGCTAGCTAGAGAGGAGAAATGTTACACTTTGGGAAAATTCTGAGCATGTTTTGTTCTGGCAAAAGGAACTCTACATTCACTAAAACATGTCATAATTAAGATATCCTGTTACCATGGGGGAAATTATTGTTAAACCCTACCTTTTCTATCCGAGTGCAGGAATGAGGTTTGGCTTCAGACCCATAAGCTCCCCCAATTGAAAAGCTGACAGACCAACAATCTGTCGGGCAGGCAGGTGCTTGTGGATGCTCACAGTAGAACTACATATATGCATTTCTGTATCCAAGATCCTTCCCTACTACCCAATATGGAATCAATTGAAAACTTTATGTAAATTGAACGGAGCTAGCTATTCTGGTTTTAAAAGCTTGATCTTTTCCATTTGTATTCCTTTCTCAACCTTATCCTAGGGGCTTTGAGTGGCTCACACATTTTACAATTACAATTTTCACTTGGGGGAGAGAAAAGAAAAGAAAAGAATACAAAGCAGAGAAGCTGCCAGTTGGGATGGATCTCTTGCTATCATGGAAGGATAAGACTCTCTAACAGCCACTGGTCATCTGGTTAGTGGGTGACATTTAGTAACACCCATTAGCTTTTTAATTAATATTCAGCGTTGATGACAAATAACACAAATGGGTTAAAAAAAAATGTGCCTTTTTAGAAACATTTTTAATAAACATTTTGAAATAAAAGGTCAAACTTGGGGACAATTTTTGGTAGGCAGGCATCTAATAAAATTAGAGGTTTTAATTCAGGGGGGCTGCAAGCAAGAGAAAAGGTGTTATTTCTGCCTGCACTATATAAAGCCAAATGCTTCTGCCAGATTCTTGTACTCTTCTCTCTTCCTTACCATAATGCATCCTCTCCAACCATAGTGGGAGAGCACATGCTTGGCATGCAGAAGGTCTTGGGTTCAGCTGCTAGTCCTTCCGGGTAGGAAGGATCAGGTGAAAGGTGATGGGAAAGACTTTTGCCTAAAATACTGGAGATCCCCTGATAGATAACTGCCAAAGTTGTTGAGCTTTCTTAAGGATTTTACCGGAGGGTATATACTGCCATGTGGGCCAGATTAAATCGACCGACGGGCTGGATTAGGCCCCCAAAATGGATTTTGGACATGCCTGGCCTAGATGGACAAACAGAATGGTAACCTGGAATAAGGCAGTTTTCTTCTGAAAAGGAGTAATGGCCCCATCGGGGAAGGAAACATGTGGCATGACAGAATGAAAACCAAGTCTATGAAATGAAGCAGAGCCAATCTTCCAGGTTTGGACAAGAGAAGGTCTCCAGCTAACAAATGAGTTATACTTGCTGAATATTTAGTAACGTGTACAAAACTGTAGATGAATGAAGTTTTCCAACTCTACTCATAAGAGTACTTCTTTACCTTTATTGTCTTTTTGTGAATTGTTTTGTCTTCCCAACAAAGCCCTGGTAAAAATAAAAGGAAGGGAGAAAAAGAAGAAAACCAATCTGCGTTTTTGAGTTCCATCATATTTATGACCCAAGCTACGATCTGCACCTGAATTACTTCTTCAAATTATGTTGCTTAGTGATGGTCAACTGCCTGGCCAATACACAAGAATACAATCGGCATCCAACAAGTGATTATATGCATGTATGGGTGAGAGCCGTGTCAGATTGAAAGGGACAACAAGAGATTCTTATTGCAAGGGACTGGTGAAGGAAATACTAAAGGAGAAAAGGCCAACAGACCTGTGGGGGCTTCAAGAAAAAGAAAAAGCAGACTTGGATTCCTGGGCAAGGGAAGGCAAAGTGACTTCTGGAAGAGTGGGTGGTGGCAACAAATCTATTCTGTCCAGGAGTGACAGACACCATAAATACACCTCTGTACATCGTCAAAGATTTGTTGAGTATTTTCTTCAGAGCATTCTTACTGCTTTAAAGGCAAACCACTGTTTCGTTTAAATTGGGGTTTACCTTTGGCTATCTGACCTGCTGTACCCCCAAAATATCAAGTGAATGTAGACATGCAAAGTTGCCTTATTCTGTGTCAGAGCATAGGCCTCTCAAGCTCAGCATTGTCTACAGTGTGGTGGGGAACTGGGTTCACTTCCCCGCTCCTCCACATGCAGCTGCTGGGTGACCTTGGGCTAGTCACACTTCTCTGAAGTCTCTCAGCCCCACTCACCTCACAGAGTGTTTGTTGTGGAGGAGGAAGGGAAAGGAAAATGTTAGCCGCTTTGAGACTCCTTCGGGTAGTGATAAAGCGGGATATCAAATCCAAACTCTTCTTCCTCTACACTGACTGGCAGCAGTCTCCAAAGTTTCAGACCAGTGCCTTTCCCTGTCCTGCCTGGGATCATCTGCACGCAAAGCAGATAGTCTCCTTCTGAGGTACAGTCACGGCCATCTTTACCCGGGGGTGCAAGGGGTGCAGGGCACCCGGGTTCTGAATTCTGGGGGGCGCCCGGCACCTGCCACTGAAGCAGCCTAAGCTCTTAACTATCTAATATCTAAATAATATCTAAATAAAACTATCTAATAATAAATAATTTTGATCAAAGCTGACATTCAAAGCCGTCCACCGCTGCCGTCTCCACCCTGGCTGCTTTCTCCTCCCCAGAGTCATGCTTGCACGGAGAGGCTTTGCTCTCTCGCCCGCCGTCGGAGCGGCTGCTGCGTCCCTCTTCTTCTCCTTCCTCCTCCTGGGGAGATTTTAAAAGTGCCTGGATGTGAAGCTGTGCGCCTTTGTGGAGCTCGGGTGCCCAGTTCTTGAGGGGCGATGGCAGCGAGACTCAGAAGAGCAGGTCACTGCCATCGCCATGGCCTCACCTGCAACCGCGGAGAAGTATATCCTGGCTATAGACGTGGGCAGCACTAAATTTGGGGGCGTTGGGTGGATCTTTGCACACTGGCAGCGCATAGGCTAAAGATGGCCCTGGCTACAGTCCTTCCTATTGAGGCTCTAGAGTTAACGGATCAACTGCAAGAGTAGCAGTAGGCATGGCCAGTCACTCATGTGCACAGCCTTCCCTGTAACATGAAGCTGGGAACCAAGGAGGGCAAGCTTTTTTTGCACAATGCACTGTAGACTGCTTATCTCAGGTCACACTTGTTATTCAGTAGTCACAGAGCATGTCGAATCCGTAGGCCGGCGTTGATAACATTTCATTTAGCCTCGCACTTATTCAGATAACTACACCGTAGTTGATAACATTTCATTTAGCCTCGCACTTATTCAGATAACTGCACCATATACTAAAGGGTTAAACATTATGGGCTTTATTCACAGTTGGGCTCAGCTATACGAGCTGAGGAAATGGCTTCGCTTTTCTGAGTGAAACTGAAATGATATTGCACGCCACTCACATACCACCTATATTCAGAGCTTCTGTAAGATCCAAATGCCCCCAAAATTGTATTTCTCAGGGTCCCTGGCACCTGAGTCACAGTTGAAGCAGCATAGCAAGTATCAGCTCGATAATGGAGGAACTCTTCTCTGACTGCAGTTGCTATGTGCTCCTGACTTCTGAATGGTGAGACATTCCAGGGGCAACAGGTCCTGATTTCCTTAGGAGGAGATAAGATCACTGGAGACTTATGGCATGCTTGCACTATTTGATTTATTCAAAGGTGAGCACAGGTGGAAGACAGCAGCAGGGCACTTCTATCAGCAGATCCTCTACCCCACATCAGATTTCCAGAGGGGACACACTGCAACCCAGGATGCTTCCATACTTCAGTAACTCCCTGTAACTCCCTGCTTCTTCTCTGTGTTTTTATGTGTCCCTTCCCCAGCACTGTTTCCTTCCTCCCACCTCCTTCAGTGACACAAGCAAAAACACAATAATATTAATAATAATGAAAAACCACAGCGGTACACTTAAAAAACATTTTAAGAGCCTGGGATCCCTTCCCACACCAGCCTCCCTCTTATCAAGGTACATCACAATAATACAATACTTTCCACAGTTTCCCACTTACTGATCGCATTCCCCTGGAACATCTCCATCAGTCGCTGGCATAAGAAAGGGAACACTATGGGAGGTCATGATATATTTTTAGCTGCATCGCAACTGAGCAGCTGGAAGTAAGGAGGAGATTTTGCTCCATGGGAACACCAACATGTTAAGTTTGGGAAACTCAAGTCCTGATTTCACAGAGGCTTCCTAAGCCAAACATGCTCCAGAGGAGCTATCAGCATCTGCAGACATTTATTGTTCCTGCACATTCCTTATATTTCAGGTCCTAACACTTGTGAACATATTCTTCTCTCCCTCTCTCTCTCTCTCAGCTGTCAGGAGGCAAGTGCTCCCAAATGAGGCATTAATTTGTGTGTACCCAAACAGACAGTATAGTCAGTGGAAATAAAATGAATCATTGCAGCGCAGAACCACAGAAGAACATTTTGGCGGCTGCTCTTGTTTTGCTTTACCTTATCAAGTTTTTATAAAGAACGGGGGAGGGGACAACTCTCATCTTTCCTAAGCCGAGCATCTTTGTTGTTGTTGTTGTAAAGATAGCAAGAAAATAGGCTATCGGGACTTCCATTTTGTTAAGTTGTGGGTGAACATATCAGACGAGACAGCGATTCTTCAAACAGCTCTTGTTTATTCACAGGCCAGAACAGAACTGAGCTGAAGGGTTCAGCCAGCCTGCTTATTTAGAGCTCCACTAGAACGCAACAGTAACCACTTTCTGTAACTATCCAATCACTGAACGTCACTTTCAAGCCCTTATTTGCATATGTGGACCTGAGTGAAAACTATCTACAGTATCCCCCTGCTGGCCCAGGGTGAAAACTTCAGTACATAACACTTTTCTAACCATTCTCCACCCACCCACAAAGCAGCAGCTATAGGCTAACAGGGTTCATATTCCAGATATTTTCCTCAAAGCCCCACAAATGTTGCAATTGTGATTTTGGGAGACCTGTGCATTGTGCCTTTTCCTCCCAATAGGGCAGGTGGATGCTGTGCTTTTACTGGTGGCTGTGCACTATCAGGTCAGTCTGGGTGGGGAGGTGGACCGGAAGAGGAAGAGGAGGAACAAGCAATGGATGGCAATTGCACAGGAGTAATAATCATCATGCCCTCAAGAGTTGCTGCTTCATGCCTTCATTGGTCAAATTCTGATATAATTGCAGAACGAGCAATTTGTGCTTCTACTTGTTACAGACCAGCAGTCGCTAGCAAATCTTACCCCATTGCAGCAGGTAAGGCAACAGCAGACTGAGCTAAGTGCGACTGAATCTGCATCCCAGAGTCCCAGTGAGTTTGATGAAACACCCTCACATACCTAGAACAAGCAGTGGATCAAAGAGGTGAGGTGAGTTGCACAACTGATTTGCATGTCTCCTCTAAGTATAGTGGGATCAGTCAAAAATGTCAACAAAACCAAACATTTAACTTGTGGAGCTCTTTGATTTCGGAAAGGAAGCAGGAAGGGGGGGTGAGAAGTCCTTTCTGACCCCCAATAAGCATGGCTTGTTTAGGCATCCGTTTGGAATTCCTCCTATAGCAGCAGTTATAAATTAAACCCACCCTGCTATAAATTCACCCTGCAGAATGAGAGGCCACAGACAAAATACACTGTAAAAACCTCTGAAATACAATAAATCAATTTTTACAAGGGTGCAGCCACATCAGAAAACTAATTTTAATGTGGAATATCCAAGTCAGGCCAGACAACACAGCTTGCCAATGAATAACATGCTCTCCAGTTTATCCAATTTATTTACAGGCAACTACATTGTGTATCATCCTTGAGAAACACATTCAGCTGTGGTCTGAATTATGTATGGTCTAA
The DNA here is from genome assembly GCF_951804945.1 of Podarcis cretensis. Classification (NCBI taxonomy): domain Eukaryota; kingdom Metazoa; phylum Chordata; class Lepidosauria; order Squamata; family Lacertidae; genus Podarcis; species Podarcis cretensis. Next base: position 28,304,466 of record NC_137181.1, read on the forward strand.
GTCCTTTGGGTACTTGAGGTGACAGTGTCACGCTGTGGCACATTAATGAAAACTCCTGGACTTTACCTTAAGGCCCTATTTTTTAGGTAAGCCTCGGTATAAAAACTGCAGTGCTGGTGGCACACCAAGAAACATTTTCCAGAATCTTTATGTTCCAATATGTGTTCACAGCTGGAAATTCACCAGCACCTGTGGCCATCAGTCACATTCTGTTCCTTGTTAACATCTGCACCAGAGAAGGCTGAAGGCCAATGAACTGAACCCTTATAAGGAATAGATAGCCTGACTTTTAAGTAGGGTTTCTTGACCATGTACTTTTGAATACCCCTCCTTGAATATTTTTGAGCAGGATTGGGGTAAGCCATTATCTTGCAGGAAAAGGTGATCCAGAGAATTAGGTAAGTGCCCATTGTCTTTGTCTCCCCCTGTGCCTGGGGTTAAGTTTCTTTGACTTGGTGGGAGAAGACACTTCTGAAGGGTCCTTGAGGCTTGGTAAGCATTTGCTTGGAAGACATGCAAAGCACTGACTCATTTAGGTGTGAACAGGAGGACAGTTGCCCGTCCCAACTACAAAGCACCATAGAAGGTAGGTATGCAAAAAGTAAATTTAAAAACTGTAGTAACAATATGCTGTTCATTCCTTTCACATAAACCAAGAAAGAGGTTAGAGACGAATGCATTTTTGTGGAAAAGTTGGCATTGATATTTCTTGCCATGATTGCCTTAGGATTTGAAATGAATAATATGCACTTCCCTCTTTCCCCAGAGTAAACTGGTTTGAGATGGATGCACCAACGAAGGGCTCATTCAAATACAACACTAAACTATTTAAAAAGCCTTGAACTCTCTTCCCTCTCCCATGTTCCAGTTCTCTTGATCCTGCTGTTAAATCACACTGAAAGAAAACAGGCTATTAACTGGGTAACATGAAGTCCATAGCAGCTGCATGGCAGTCAGACACACTTCATGAATGCTATTAAATTAACAGTTATTCAAATTTCTGCAAAATGTTCCACAAAGCAGTAGTTAGGGAATATAATAGTGCTGAATGGATTTCCATAGAAACCGATTCTTTTACCTTATGCCTAGTGGAAACCCCTACATCAGTTTTACTGAAATCCAGTAAAGATCAAAACAGAGAAGCTGTGGCAGGCAGTTGCTTTTGAAGGGCTTGCAGGGTTAGGGTTCCACACTAGGCTTTCTTGCATGGCAAGAAGGTCACTCCAAATTCAATGCTCAGCACAGAGATGCATTTTCCAAAGAAAAGGAGTGGTTTCCAAAGGCCACCATGCAGCGGTTGCCATGCAGTTGCTTGCAAGGAATCTGAAATAATACACAACTAAGGGTGTGATAAAAATAATTTCTGATTTCTTCCCATGGCTGACTTTTCTAAACAACAGGCTGTCACATCCTGTGTAACAACTGAACAGAAAACAGTGTTGTAATCCTGTGCTTCTTGAAAGGTAAGAAAGCCAGTAGTAATAATAATAACAATTTTATTATTTATACCCCGGCCCATCTGGCTGGGTTTCCCCAGGCACTCTGGGCGGCTTACGGTACATATAAAAACGTCAAACATTAAAAACTTCCCAATACAGGGCTGCTTTCAGATGTCTTCTAAATGTTGTGTACCAATTACCGCATCAATACCAATTACCACATGAGCAGTGGGCACAATCAGCTTCACCACAATGTTTGTGACAGAGCCATTCATTGATCCAAACCTGTACTTCAGAGTCAGAAGCTAGCTAGTCTGTCCTAGAGACGGGAAGGATAATTCTAGAAGGAAGTACGGGAGTCTTTTTGTGGGCTATATATGAGGGAGGAATCGGAACAATAAACTCTATTAAGCATATTCCGCATCCAGGTTCTAATTTCTAAAAATCCCAGGCCCTCTGGCCATAACAAATGCACCTCAAATTTCTCCTCTGAATATCCCCTTGAAACAGATAGGTGTTCCAGAGGGATATAAGAGATCAACTGTCTTGCACTAGCTCCATTCAATCCAAATGGGATTTCCTAGTTGCTAGGTCCTAGTGGACTCTTGCAGCAGTTTGAACTTGAGCCAAGTTACATAAACATTCAGTCCTCAAAACCTTCTGTCCATGCAGCAACACAGCTCTCCACAGATTAGACCAACCTGATGTTATCAACAGCCCACCTGCCTGCTTCCAAGCACTTTGGGGGTCAACAGATATCAGCAAGTTCCAGGAGAGCAGCAAGTGTTGATCTGTAGCATCAAAAAAGATGAACAGTGACATAACACCTTCAGCAGCCAACTTGCACCTAAAGGCCTTTCCGGATAATAGGTTTCTCAATTTTGAAAAACAAAAGTCTTTTCTCCAGGCAGTGTTTTTCGATAACAGGGAAAACAGCATATTCCCAACACTTGAACTGCAATGTTTTGCCACTGGGAAAAATGTGATTTGCTCCTATCCATTCTAGAGCATTTGTTGTAATTGTGACTGTATGGGATGCGACTTGCCTGAATCTCATGGGCCCATGGTGGTTATGACATCACTGGTGCCCCACCTGCCCATTTTGAGCCACTGAAGAGTAATTTTTACAGGCTTAGTGCTCATCTATCCCTCTAAAATGACACTTATGGACGATAAGGCTACCAATGGCTACTTGTTGTGATGGCTATGTGTAATCTCCACTATAAAAAGCCCAGTATACCTCTAAATACCACTTGCTGGGAAGCACAAGTAGGGAGGGTGTTGTTGTGGACTTTGGGCTTTCAAATTTCAGCAGTGCCCTGTGCGATGCCAAAATTCAGCAGACCACAACCACCTCTCAACTTCCATTGTTCGTCATTGTTGTGGTGTACCTCACAGTGTACTCTTGACTCAGTGCCCAGTGAGAACTGGTTGCGCTCCCCTAAATCTCCCTCCGGTGTCCTGCTTGCCTGCTTTCGCACAGGGATCTGGCTGGCCACTGTGAGAACAGGATGCTGGACTGTGATGGGCCTTTGGTCTGTTCCAGGAGGCCTTGTCTTATGTCCTTATGTTCACTCCATAAAGCAGCTTTCCACAACACGGTAGCATAACTAACTCAGTGTAGTACTTTAATCTCTGCAATAGTTAAAACATCTTACCTTGGGATAGGTCATATCACCATAGGAACAAAGCACAAGTCCTTCAGCTTCATCCTCTAAACCACTTAAGCCCTTGCTTGCCTTTCAAGCTTTTGTTCCATTTTGCATAGAAGTACAACTTTAGAAATCAGCACACTTGGCCCCTTGCTTCCCCAGGTTCCTTCTGGAGTTCAACCTTGAACCAATTTATATTTGCTTAGAACCTTTTCTCTCTGTCCTCCCAAGACTTTGCTTCTGTTTTTCATATGAAGACAGCATAAAAGGATGCTTACTTGCATAGTAGCACAGCTAGAAATATATCCATGCAGCTAAGAGACAATACTTTCAGTTTTCAGTCAGGATCAGTTATCTTACATTCATGTTTCACCCTCCCTTCTTCATATATATATGTCAGCCTGTCAGTCAGATTTTTATTGTTTGTAGCCAATGTATATATTTATACTGTCATCAGAAGGAATGAAGTTTCAGTATTACAGTGGCCTCATGTTTTAAAGAATCATCCTTATGAGAGCTCATTATTTATATTATGTATAAATGTGCATACTACTCATATCAATAAAATGGTCAGGAATGATGGGAGAGTAGTCTAAAAAAGCATATGGAGGGCACCATGTGTGTTACCCCTGCTGGAGGGTCTGGCGCAACCAATGACTTGATTTGTCTGCCCACAGATCACTTGAGTTTATTGTGATTTTCTCTTCACAACACAGAGGCAACAAAATGGTATTGAAAATATTGATGTATATTATCATATCCTAAGCATGCCTTTTCACAAATAAATCTTTACTGCTATATATTCAAGCATCTTGCCTCATGAGTCCCATTTTCTCAACAAATGGTTATTAAATGGGGTTGGGTAACAATGTCTATCTTCATTACCTTCCTTGTGGTCAATCCACTGCCATGGGCATCCATGGGGAAAGGGCAGTCTGCCCTCGCCCAATGAACCATAATATTCAAGATTCCCAGTTTTCATTTAAAATATTGAACTTTGATATAAGAAAGTCTGATTACTCCCTTCACCCCCCATTTCTGCTTCTCTTTCCAATTTCATGTTGCTAGGGAAGGAAAAACTTGAATCTGCAATTTTCTAGCTTGTGCTGCAGCATATTCACAATCAGTTAATCCATTCCCCATATTATATATTCCTAATACTTCGGGATAGATCTGAATTTCACTTGTGAGTAGTCCAGTGGAGTTATTAACTGAAAAGACAGCAGGCTACCTGACCTTACCACCTGCGTTGAGCATTTCATTCTTTCACAAAGAAGATTAAGCAAAGTCTCAGAACTTTAAGCAAGGTTTTTAACATTTTTCAATACTATTTTGAGACTTTACTTCTTTTGCTTCCTGTCAGTTCCCCCTGCGAAGTGCACCAGCAACATTAAACACCTGGCTAGACAGTCAATAAGACTCCCAAACAATCTGACACATCGCTTTTGCAAGGTTGATAATAATTCATATACAGCAGAGAATGTCTAGAGAGGCCAGCATCCATGCTCATTGTTATCAGTGTCAAGCCACAGTGGAAACATAGTCACAAATATGTCAGAAGTGATTTAGGGGATTAAGATACAGAGCTAGATGACTGATACATATTGGGTTTAGTTACCCAGTTTTAATTTCCACCTATTTGACAATACTTCCCAAAGAACTTGATAGTTATATTTTATTTGTGAAATAATTGCCATAAATTTACTTTAAAGAACTATGCGGCATCTGAAAATATGCAATATCCAAAGTCTAGTCCAAACAAATTTGAAGTGAAATAAAGAACACAGAATGAATGCCAGTCCTTTTTTGTCCAGTCCTTTATAGCCCACTTCATAAACTAGAACATGGAATTTTAAAATCAATTATAGTTTACTTAGACTAAATCTACTTAAATCCAAGTACAGTGGTATCTTGGTTCTCAAACTTAATGTGTTCCGAGAGCCCGTTCGACTCCTGAAACGGTTTGAAAACCAAGGCGCGGTTTCCGATTGGCTGCAGGAGCTTCCTGCATTCAAGCAGAAGCCGCGTTGGACATTCGGCTTCTGAAAATGTTCGCAAACTGGAACACTTACTTCCGGGTTTGAGGTGTTCAGGAGGCGATTTGTTTGGCAACTAAGCTGTTCAGGAACCAAGGTACCACAGTACAAGCACTAGTTTGAAGCTGCAAGTTAAAATGATCTAAAACACTTTGGTAATAAAGTTTATTTTTAAAAATCTGATACAATATAATCAACATCCTTTTGCATCAGTAAGCCTAAATTTTTAAGTATGATCCTAAATATTCTTCAACCAAAGTTCTGAAATAATACAAAAAACACAGTGTGTTAATATATTGCCACCTGCTGGACATTTTCATCACCCTCCTATAAGAGGTTAGGAATAAACTTGAGAGGGTTGGAGGGTTTTTTAAATAAGTCTGGCAGAGAAATGCATTGCATTTATATATATATTTTCTAAGGAAGCTCTCAGTATTCCTTGCTCTGAGATTCCTTAGAGTCTGGAGTTAGCTATTATTTTCACAGCAGCTTTTCTCACACATATCTTTTCTCAATCTTGCAGTAGTTATTTATGGGAAAGTATTCATGGTTGAATTTATTCACTTAACATCTTCCTTCCTGTTCTATCAGGAGGGTTTTGACTTAGTTAAAATGAAGGGGGAGAAATGAAGGGAGAGAAACTTTTCCAGGGTTCAGCCATGTGGGTAAATGAGAAGTCAAAAAGTTGTGGAGGGAGCATAAATAAAGGCATCACAAACAAAACATTGATAGGTCTGCCAAAATAGATAAATGCATAAACACTATGCCAAAGGCCCAGGACTGAAACTTAAGATTCAAATTCCATCTCAGCCTGTACCTTCTTGTTGGCCGACCTTGGAGAAATTGCTGTTCACCTCAGTGTTCCCATCTGCTAAGCTGAAATAATGAGCCGCTGGAGTGAAATCTTGCGAGGAGAAAAAGAAGAAAAAGAAAAAAAGAATGTTGGTTGTCCTCCTGAACCTCTAAGGTAGGGATACTGTCAAATATTTTACTCCAAAACAGTAACTGCTTTCTATTATTCATATATATATATATATATATATATATATATATATATAGCATTTATATTTATATAATTTTATATAGGACCTAACCAATATAAAATTCAACAAGGGAAGTATTTCCCTTTAAAAACAGAAGTTTTTTTTTAAAAAATACACTAAATACAAAAATCAACTTTGTGTATAAGATAAACCACACTCACAGTAGGCAGAATGTTATCCTCTATCAAAAATATATACAAACTACTGGGCTTGGTATTTCATTGACAAGTTTGAATGCGTCCATCCCATCTCCTGTAGAACACAGTCACATACAGGACGGTAGCAGCCCTGATGCATCCAAACCAGGATTAGACTGAGCTTAGCTGGAATCAGGGCTGGCTCTGTGATACAGCAGGGTGAAGAGACCTGCTTCAGACAGCATTATGCAGATAGATACAGGAAGTGACTGGTACTTGAATGGAGTAGCAAGACTTTTAAAAGTAAATCTGCTCTCCTGTATATGGGAGGGCGGCATTGCGCACAGGCAGCTGAGCCTCAAAGTCTTCCTCTGTGTGTGTGGGGGGGGGGAGAGGTATGCTACCTCACCCCTACGTCATCGCCGGCTTTTGAAGCAGCCCCAGCTTTTGAGGCAGCCCCAGCCTATCAGCCGGCAGAGCAGGTGTGGTCGCGGGCCATTTAAATTCAGTGTGGCCAGCTGGCTCCCTCCTCCTTTCCTCTTCATCGGATCACCCAACCCACCCACCCTCTTTTTCATGCTTTGCTCTGATATGACCGTGCTATGGCAGTTGTCGGTCGCCATGTTGTTGTGGCTGGGTAGGAATTTTTCCCACTTGGCAAATTGGCACTGGCCATTTGGGTTTTCACCTACCTAGTAGCAAACGTCACAACTTTTGTGAGGTTAGGTATAAGCCTTCGTTTGGTTGGAGGGGAGTTTGTTGCCTCACCTGCCCCTCCTCAGTAAGGGTATCCCGCTAAAGGGATCCGGGGTGTGAATCCTGTCCCATGGCCTGGGCCATGTCACAGCCCCTAAGGGGACCCCTCATGGTGTCACTATCTGACATAACCTATAGGGCACCCCCATTGGTGGTTTACCCTTACATGGACTCCCTGCAGACGGGCAGTATTCAAGATATAGCCTGGCTTCACCACAATGCCTAAGCCAAACCGCTCACATCTGTAACCAATAAAGTTGTGGCCTATTTGAATGCATAAACCAAATATTTCGTGTCAGTGTGATTTATTGTTCTCCTGGGAACTTTGGGGCTCGGGTGCCTTGGGGCGCAATGGCCCTGACTGCAGTAGAGGGAGAAGCAGTACCTCAGCTCCATGCAAGGTGGCTACACAGAGCTTTTTTCCCCATCTGAAACTCACTGGAACTCACTGGAATGGCACCTCTTGGCTGGGCTCCTTTGCCACAATAAAAGAACAAGGTGTTCATGGTGAGTTCCAGAACCCCCTTTTCAAGAAAAATAGCACTGTGGCTACAGATGTATTACCAACATATTTTATGGGTGGCGAAGGGACCAGGGCCCCATCAAGTTGGCACCTACTTTCCTGAGACTTTGGGATACATACACCCACTCACCCACCCACCCACCCACCCTAGAGCTACACATCTGAATACTTTATCTTGTCAAGAAACCTCATGAACGTCAAAGCCTTCAGAGGCAGAGTTATCATGCCAACTTTTTTTTTTATGTGCACAGAGATTTTGACATGAATAAGATCAAACACACGATCCTGCATGTGAATTATCAAGGGGTACAGTCAGGGACATCTTGAGTATGTATTACTAGTTTCCACAGCAACAAAAAATCAAGATAACATCTTTCATAAATCCATACACTGAGGTTTAGACTCCAAACAGAAAGCGCTGAAGTACATTGAGTGACGTACTGATCGCAGCATGCTCAGAGTACTACATAATATTTATAAACCTAACTCAGAATGTGTGTGTGTGTGTTTTGGTTTTTGGTTTTTGCAATAATAAGCATCACAATTCTTATTTCTAGTGGAAAAATAATGGTTTTTTGTGATAAATGGACTCTTTTCCATGCCCCCCAAACTGTTAAAGAGCAGGTTGCCCACAAGTTTAATCTCACCTGTGCTCTCCCAACATGCTGTTCACCTTGAGTTATATTGCTTTTCGCCAGTGCCATGGGACCACAACAGGCAACCATCAGATATTTTTAAAAATTTGCTTTTTTATTGATTTTTTAAGTTCAAAAAAATATAAATCCAGTTGCGTAGACTTACAGATTTGGCTGCATATGAGCATATAAATTATAGCAAATAAAATGAAACTGCCAAAATAATATCATTTTTAACTTGTAGACTGGAGTTACGAGAGAGAATGAATGCCAGAGTAATTACAATTACATTATGATATGATGTTTAAGACTGGTGAACACGGACAAATAATAGCTTATGTTCAAAATTACTATCAGACCTTTTTGCCACACCAGGAAGATAAACTCATGATCTGGCTCCTAGAGCCTGACTGTTGCCTATCCCAGAACTCTTTCATTATATGAAGCTAAGTAACAAGCTTCTACACACTCACTAGGCTGCTGGGAAATGAACAGTGTATGTTATTTTTTGTGTGCCACCAGCAACCATAGTAACTTAGACAACATCTAGGATAAGGCTTGGGAATCAAGCCAGCATAGAATAGCCAACACAATATTAATTCCAATGAAAAGGCCACCTCTGCAACCCTTTCCTGCTATGCTGTATGAAACTAAGCATCTAATTCCAAACCAGTATATGCTGTGATATATTATCAGAAGATGTGAAATTAGGATGAGCTTGCAGCAGACAAATAGAGCTGGTTAAACGGGCTGGAATGAAGCTTTGACATCTACACCTTTTCTGTTCTCACCCCTCCCTGAATGGACAAGAAAGTCACTATAAGTAGGCCTATATTTTGTTCTGTAAGCAGCTTAAAAATTGTGCCGCTGTGAACTTCCAAGGATCAAGGCAAATCAATAAAACTAAACCAATGAAACAGTACATTATTCACAAACCCACATTCTTTCATTCATGAGAACATTACAGTACTAGATTTCTACCCAGTTTAAACCAAGGGTATCTATGCATTGCAAGGGAGTAGATTGAATGCCCCTTTCAACACTCAATTCTAAGATTCTATTCTTATAAACGTAGAACTTTATGTTTTTAGTTATACATGTGATAATTTGGCAGAAACTAGAAGAAAAGGGGGAGAGTGGGATTCAGAGAGGTTGGCAGACCAATCGTAAAATTCTGCTAAGTTGACAGTCACTATACCAGGATGTTAGTGAAGCATAGTTACAATCCTAAATACAGCAAGAAATAAAATAGAAAGCACAAGACCAGTTATGTCATCTCTCACTTCTTAAGGCAACTCTCTGACAGTATCCCAGGCAACTTGGCTACTACCTGTCAATCAAAACAGTGCATACCGATGTCACCACCTGCATGGAAGGTACCCATCAACACACAACAATGGCACAAATGCCTCAATAAAACTTCCCTACACAGACTGTAGTTCCATCCACAAATCAGGCATATAGCCAGAACTAGACCACACAATTTGTAAGACTCCACAGTCTAGTAGAGAAGAGGACAGCAATGGGTGTTTTCAGCCACAAGCTCTCATAGCTTTCCCTCAAACAGGGGCTTAAATCCCAAACACCATCAGCAGCAAGACAATGGGAGAGGACAAAAGCACCCCTTTTACCAAGGAAAGAGCCAGGATCAGACAAAGGAAGAATAGTCATCCCATTGCAACCATCAGCCAAACTCCATAACCCAGCGGATGAAAACAGAAGCCATAGAAGTCTTACGGTGGAATTTATGATCCCATACAGACAATAGCTTAGATCTCAGGTTCTTGCTCCAACTTGATCTCATGGAAGGGATCCTTTTGTGAGGGGAAGGACCTCTTCCATGAATGCCACTCTCTTTCTGCGAATGGAGCAAAAGGTAATTTAACTGGGGTATGACGGGGACAATTCACACAGAGTTTTATTTTTAAATGTTTGTTAGGAAATGAACATCACATAAAATGGAGGTGCTCCTCTTACCTGTCCTACTCTTATGAGACATTAAATATTCATTTATGGTGATCAAAAGAAGAGAAGAGGAACACTTCACTGTTCAGCTGGGTTTATTAATTGAGAAAATGAGAATGAAACATGCATCTCTTATGATGGACTAAATGTTTCATGGAGAAACAAGCTATTCAAGGACTCTCCCCCTTAGACATATGAAAAACAATAGGACACAGTATTAGATTTAGGGGTTTTAACCATTCTCTATTATTTGACCCACTTTAATGTAACTTCAGAATACTGCTACCCTTCCCAGCTGTAAAAGCCACCTGTAATTTCTATTTGCTTAAGTGCAGCTTTTATAGCTTTCTGTATCTACTGCATCCATTTTCTAATTGCCATCAATTTGAGCAGCAAGGGACATTCTTTAAAAACCTCAAAGCCAATTAAACCAGAAGTTCTCTCTTTCTATAATGTCAGGATCCATGTTGTCATACACACCTTTTACAGCAGCTGAATGCCTTGTTCCAAATGGAACTGCTTGGAAGCAAAGCAATGCCAAGCACTGTATTGTTTTCTATGGGGCCAGCCTATTTTCTTTCTTTAAGCTGTAACAATTGGCAAGAAAGCAGCTGACCAACTAAGGTCAACTAAATTAGAAGCATTTAAGATTCTGCTTATTTGTGGCATCGTAGCACTTAAGGGCTCTGTGCCATTATGAATTTACCAATAGAAGTCCACTGCAGCTTTAAATGCTTTTGATGCAGCTGGCCAAGTTGCCTTCAATTAACCAGTGCAGCTGAGCCAACAGCATCTGTCCTAAGAAAAATAATAATTTTGGAATTATTCTAGGTACCACTGAATATTGCAGTTTAAAACAGATCAAATTGCATTGCTCTGGAGCAAACAACGATAAGGACAAAGTGGTCCGGTCTCATTTTCCTTTTCTTTTTTTCAATCAAAGCAGCTTTGACTGAAGCAGCAGTATACAGGAAGGTGATGTATTTAACACTCCCCCACAATACCATTTCCTTGTGCAAAATCATCCCTCCCCTCCAAAAAAAAAAGCTGGTATTTTCCCTGGAGGAGAAAAAGAAAAGCGCAATGTAGGCGAATAAGCAAATTGTCTACTAGTGGGATGAAAGAAGGCAATTACTCTGGCAAAGCCTTGGCCCAGCTTTAGTAACAGATTTAAAAAGAGGTGGGGAACTGGTGGGCCCTTCAGTAGATGCCAGACTATAATTTCTATAATCCCTAATCATTGGCCACGCTGGCTGTGACTGATGGGAGTTGTGGTCCCATGACACCTGGAAGGCCACAAGTTCCCCTTCCCTGCTTTAAAGAATGAAAAGAAGTACAATACAGCCAATACTATACAAGTTGGAAGATGCAGCACAGCAGACATCTACTGTGCCTAAGAACGCCATTTAATGAAAAGGTTACTTAAGTTATTTATCTTATGGTGCCTAGACTCAGTTAACCACTGGTTATTGTTGTTAATAATACAGTCAGACCTTGGATCATGAACGCCTTGCGAGTTGAATGTTTTGGCTCCCGAACGCTGCAAACCCAGAAGTGAGTGTTCCGTTTTGCAAACTGTTTTTGGAATCCAAACGTCCAACGGGGCTTCCGCAGTTTCCAATTGGCTGCAAGAAGCTTCTGCAGCCAATTAGAAGCCGCACGTTGGCTTCCGAACATTTTGGAATTCGAACGGACTTCCACAATGGATTCCATTCGACTTCCGAGGTACCACTGTAACGTTGTTGCTGTTTATTAGATTTCTCACCCACTCTTCACCATAAGATCTCAGGGCTGGTTATAGCAATGTGAAAAATACAATATAGTGGTACCTCAGGTTACATACTTAATCCGTTCCGGATGTCCGTACTTAACCTGAAACTGTTCTTAACTTGAAGCACCACTTTAGCTAATGGGGTCTCCTGCTGCCACCGTGCCGCTGGAGCACGATTTCTGTTCTCATCCTGAAGCAAAGTTCTTAACCCGAGGTAATATTTATGGGTTAGAGGAGTCGGTAACCTGAAGCGTATGTAACCTGAGGTACCACTGTATGGAAATTGAAAGAATAGAGTGGATCCTAAAAACACACATCTCGGGTGTTTGTGACCAGGGTAAAGAGGGGTGTCTTCAGCATAGGAGGAAAACCATAGAAAGAAGTGCCAGTGAGGAAGGAATGAAGTCCTTCGCAAGACTTAATCTCCAAGAAAAGAGCTCCAGCAGTAAAATGCAGGACAGAGTGTTCTCTTCAACTAAGAAAATGCCATATAATTATTATAGCTCGACTGCCAAGAGGGGAAGATGTGCAGGATATAGGCATCACAATTCTAGCCTACCTATTAATGAAGAGTATTTTTTAAACTTTCCTGACACTTTTTTATAAGCCTATATGTAAAGCTAACGCTGTCAAGACAGAACCTGAAATGTGGATATAACTCCAAAAGAAAAGGTGGGGCCAATCTTTCCTTCTGCAACAAGTGCCGTATGTGTGATGATTATCCATCTGGTGGACAGAGATTACTGGTCCACACACTCAATGCAAAGAGCTTCTGCTAATTCTTAAAAGATCAAAAGAGTTATTGGAGAGGAGCACTGACAAGACAGAGAGGCTCAAGAAGAACATAGGAAGTTGCTTTTTACCAGGTCACCTATTTATCCATCTAGCCCAGTCTTGTCTACTAGGGATTTCTACTAGTACATGTATCATCTTCCATTCTGTCCTGTATTTGCCACACGCAGCACTGTTTCCATTCTACTACAGTTTGTCTTGCTGTCTGCTGGAGCAAAATTTTGTGATTTGTATAATTAATTGCGTAAACTATGTTTACCATTATGTTATTCCACCCCATTCATTTCAGTGCAAAGCCAAGCCAATGAGCTGGGTATAATTAATTACATATCATTTGCCGATTAAAAGCAACCATAACAGCAAATGTCAATTGTATCCATGGATTGATTTCCATTGCAGACATAGAAAGAATAAGCAAACATTGTCGATTTCTGCTCCTGTTTCTATTTTTGTAGGAATTCTCTCAAAACCTTATTGTCTATTCTGACTGGTAGTAGCTTTCAGCAGCTCTCTCAGGCAGAAGTCTTTCGCACTACCTGCTATCCGATCCTTCTAACAGGAGATATCAGAAATGGAAGATGGAGCTTTCTACAGGAAAAGCATGTGCTCTGTCACTGAACTATGGCCCCTCTGCATGTTATAACTGTTGTTGAGTCAGCTCCATCCTAAACTTTGTGGGCAAATTTTAGGATAAGGCTAGAAGAGTTCTAGTTACGCACTTTGTGTTTTATCCATTTTTAAATTAAAAGCAAGTAAGTAGGCAGATTCCACCTCAGCTTCCTTCTCTTCTCAACCCCACCTTACTTAATCATTTTCTCCCATTTATCCAAATACAGAGGTACCTCGGGTTAAGAACTTAATTCATTCTGGATGAACCTGAAACTGTTCTTAACCTGAAGCACCACTTTAGCTAATGGGGCCTCTTGCTGCCACCGCGCCAGCGCTGCACGATTTCTGTTCTCATCCTGAAGCAAAGTTCTTAACCTGAGGTACTATTTCTGGGTTAGTGGAGTCTGTAACCTGAAGCATCTGTAACCCGAGGTACCACTGTACAACATTTACTTCAGCTCAAGGCATTGCCTAACAAAAAGGAAACGCAAGTATCGCACTAGAAACTACAAATGAATCAAGTACAATGCACCAAGCGCTGCTCCCTCTCTATAGCTTTCAAGACGGCTTGTGCTGAAGGACCCTTCAGAAAAGAGCACCTTGCATAAATAAATAGAAGTCGGAAAGCAGAAATATTGAAATCCAGCCCGTTTGTTAAATTATTGTTAGAACATGTTTCCAGCGCTCAAGATGATTGTCAGTAAGTATAATGCGTGCCACAAATACATATTCAATCCTTGTTTCAATGATACGTTAGAAAAGCATAAGCAACCAGAACAAACAAACAAACAAACATGAACACAACAAATTCTAGAGTCAGTAGCCACATGCCTTCTGAAACAGATACCTTTTACAACTTTTATGGAAGTCTACGGAAAAGGAGCAACCTCACATCTCTTTGGGGAGAAGGTTCCAGGACTTTGAGGCAACTGTGATCAAGATCCTGGTCCTCACAGAAGACAATGTTGTTACCTCCAAACCTGAAATTACTTGGTCCAAAACCCCCCCACCACAACCCAGAATAGCTACCAAGGGGGCTCATGCATGCAAAAGCAGTCTCAACTATTTTAGCAATGGCTTCAATTTGCTTTTACATGTTTTTACGTTGTTACACGGTGCCCTGGCGTTTTGCGAGAGAATGGTATAGAGGTACTTTTATAATCAGACTATAAATAGGCCCAGGCTGTGAAAGGAAGCATGAGTCTTCTGAATTCATCCTGGAATTAAACAGGCAACCAGTATGCTTGCTGCAAAAAAAAAAAAAAAAAAAAAAAAGCTCTTGCCCTCCAGTACCCAGCTTCATATTGAACCAACTGTACTCTAGTTCCAAGTTGTCTTTATGAGCAGGAGCCCTACATGGGGTACCCAACAGTAGTCAATCTTAAAAGTTATGAAAGGATATGTTCACATGGTGAGACCCCTCCTTTGCAAGAATTATGCTTGCTTAAGTACCGGTAACTTACTGTTGCTTGAAAAGAATCTCAGTTATAGAAGCCTGTAGACAACTCATCAATCATTATGTTCCAGCTATCACTACATACTTCTTTTGGCCCAGCATGCCGTTTTGTATTTTACAATATGCCAGATTTATATTTATCCTTATCATAATCACTATCACCATCTGCTATGGAATGCTTACCAAAACAATGCATGCCACTCAATCCTTGAAGGGAGAAATATCTTGCCACCAGGCAAGACTTGTTTTAATGTAAATTGTGAGCCAGCTTCTTTTAATCTAACAGTTTAGGAGACTCTAAGAAAGCTACATGACTAAACATGATATGGCAAACAATTTAATGCATATGGCCTCCCTCTCCAAAGAGTCCTGGGAACTGTAGTTTGATACGGGTACTGATATTTGTATCTTTGTAAGGGGTACAGTTTCCAGGATTTGGGGGGGGAGCCATATGTCACGGTCCGGTTTATGGGCGATCGAAGTCCTGGCTGGGGACGTCAGGATTGGGGGCAAGATGGTGGGGTGGGAGAAGGAACTGGGGTCCAGAAGCCAGGAGTCAGGAAGCCAAGAGTCGGAGGGTCAGAGAGCCGGGAGTCAAGAAGCCAAGGGTCCAAGGGTCAGGAAGCAAGGAGTCAAGAAGCCAAGGTTCAAGGATCAGGAAGCAGGAAGCCAAACGCAACAAAGCAGGAAGTGTGTTGTTGTGGCAAAGAGCCAAAGGGAAATGCTGACCTTATATCCCTTCCCAGCTCTTGCCACCAGGTCTGTGAGTTACCAATCGGCCTGACCCTGTGAGGCTGTCCCTTGCCTCTTCAGAACAAAGTTAGGAAGGCCCCAGTCCTGCAAAGTCCTATTGGTCACAGGGCCTGGCTCCTGCACGCACACCTGACACCATATGCTTTCAAAGTGACCAAAGATGCTCTAAAAATGTTTGTGGGAGTAACTGTATCAGGTTTAATATGAGAAGATAAGAAGAGCCTGCTGGATCAGCATCCTGTTCTCACAGTGGCCACCCAGATCCCTTTGGGAAACTCCCAAACACGTCCTGAGCACAAGAGCACTCTCCCCTCTTCTGGTTGCCAGCAACTTGTATTCAGAAGGATTACTGCCTCCAACCACAGAGGCAAAGCGTATAGTACTCATGTTTATATTCTCAAAGGCCCCTGCAGCGCACTGCCCACTTCATTCCAGCATGCCTCTGCTAAACCATCTTCAACAGCTGCAACCACCATACCTATCGCCTGTGTCAACTTCAAGGTTCCTCTAATCCTCTTTTTTAATGCTCTCCTTCATCTCTGACAGCATCTCTTCACTCCTATCTACATAAACGCCTTCCCTCTCTTAAACCTCAAGCTTACCCTTTGTTGCTTTCGCCCACTTTTGTGTCTCTGCCTTTCTCTGTCGCCACTTCTTCCTCCAAAATCCTGTTGAAGACCCAGCACAACCTTCTCAAAACAGTGCTCCTTAATTCTCTGCCACCTTGATGATAGCCTTCTAGCAAAGGTCTGTGTGACTTCTGCCTTACACCCACCGAGAAATCAGCTGTTGTTGTTTAGTCGTGTCCAGCTCTTCGTGACCCCATGGACCAGAGCACGTCAGGCACTCCTGTCTTCCACTGCCTCCCGCAGTTTGGTCAAACTCATGCTGGTAGCTTCAAGAACACCATCCAACCATCTCATCCTCTGTCGTCCCCTTCTCCTTGTGCCCTCCATCTTTCCCAACATCAGGGTCTTTTCCAGGGAGTCTTCTCTTCTCATGAGGTGGTCAAAGTATTGGAGTCTCAGCTTCAGGATCTGTCCTTCCAGTGAGCACTCAGGGCTGATTTCCTTAAGAATGGATAGGTTTGATCTTCTTGCAGTCCATGGGACTCTCAAGAGTCTCCTCCAGCACCATAATTCAAAAGCATCGATTCTTCGGCGATCAGCCTTCTTTATGGTCCAGCTCTCACTTCCATACATCACTACTGGGAAAACCACTGAGAAATCAGCTAGATCTAAATAAATACCTAATAGTTGCATGTTCTCAGTATTGCCACACTATTGAGATGTTTCAGGTGGGGAGGCAAAAATCTCAGCCTACTCTCTTAACATCTGTTTTATTTATCATTTGAAATAAACCAAAAACTCCAATAAACTCCCTGAAACATAATTAAACATATTCAGCATCAGTGACTAAACAAGCGATGCAGAGAATTACCCAGGTATTCAGCTCCATCTCTTCACCTGTAAAAGTGAAATCTGATGTGTTCTCAGCTCTTATTGTAGATGATTAGCTGGGGAGCTAGATTCAGCAGTACTGTATTCATTATGGATGGCTGGAAGATACAGAGAATTTAACCTTTCTTTATTCCCAATAAAATTTACTTGGATGGGAACTGTTGCTAATGTAGATGTTCTTGCTAGGATTATCCCTACAATGGGCTGCTGGTGGCGCTGTGGTCTAAACCATCCAGTCTCTTATTGGAAGGTTGGTGGTTTGAATCCCTGCAACGGGGTGAGCTCCTGTTGCTCTGTCCCAGCTCCTGCCAACCTAGCAGTTTGAAAGCACACCAGTGCAAGTAGATAAATAGGTACCACTGCGGTAGGAAAGTAAACAGTGTTTCCGTGCGCTCTGGCTTCTGTCACGGTGTTCTGTTGCACCAGTAGCTGTTTAGTCATGCTGGCCACATGACCCGGAAAGCTGTCTGTGGACAAACGCCGGCTCCCTCGGCCTGAAAGTGAGATGAGCGCCACAACCCCATAGTCGCCTTTGACTGGACTTAACTGTCCAGGGGTCCTTTACCCTTACCTTTTACCTTTATCCCTACAATATTGTTAGCCTTTAAATTATGTCCTTAGTGGCATCTGGCTGTGATCATATGCATTTTTTTACTGGAAATCATATTCCATGAAAATCAACAGTACTTATGTTTAAGAAAGCCTGTTTTAATCTGGAGTGTATAATTCAGTTTCTTAAACCATCATAAATAAAAGGATGTTTCTTACAATGAAGCACTCACCTTTGTCCTGACTACTGCCCAAAAGAAACAATTCATCCATGAACTATATGTTCACTTACCCCATGATGAAAGATAGTAAAGTTAATATTATCAATTCAGCATCTCATTCTTGCTTTGAAAATACGGAGGTTTAAGTAAGTTCAGAGGTAATTATCCCAGGATAGCCAGCTGTGCAAACTGGCTGAATGAAAGGTTGGTAATCAGGGTATTTAATATAGAGTATTGTTAACCATTATTGAGTTGTTTTATCACTTTCAGAGGCATGAAACTGGGTGATTGGCTAACCTCTATAAAGCTGTTGCCATATGTTCTTGTTCATGCCAACCACTGCCTTTTATGACTGTGGATACTGTGTTGGATAAAGATCAAGGAGACAATTTCAAATCTCTGCTTAGCCATGAAACGCAACCATGTGTCAGTTACTTTCCCTCACTTTAGCATACCTTACATGGTTGTTTTGAGGATAACTTTTTTTTTGCCAGGCGCAGGGATTCCCCTGAACTACTTATAGAATGGAAGAATAGGAACATACCGTAAATATAACCAATGTTATAACCTCTGTGGCATGGCAGTGAGTGGAAAATATAATTCATAAGTGGCCAAATGTATCTTAAGGCTGCAATCCTGTATCTGCTTTCTTGAGAAGAAGTTCCATTGAACTCAATGGGCGATCTTCTGAGTAGTGTTGATTAGGGTGGTGCTGCAAAACCTAATCTCTTTGCAATACTTGGTAGAATCTGATTCATGTCACCCTCACAAACAAATGAGATCAAATATCACTGCAGGGTTGCTCTGAAAACACTGCTTGAAAAGGGGAACATGTTTCATTTTTTTTCCACAGTGACAACGAGCAAGGTTAGGACTAACTGGTAATTGTAGTTTACTGCTCTAGAAAACTTAACATCCTCCATTACTATAATTTTAATAGCTACTGAATAAAGTAAAGGTAAAGGGACCCCTGACCATTAGGTTCAGTCATAACCGACTCTGGGGTTGTGGCGCTCATCTCGCTTTATTGGCCGAGGGAGCCGGCGTCCAGCATGTGGCCAGCATGACTAAGCCGCTTCTGGCGAACCAGAGCAGTGCACGGAAACGCCGTTTACCTTCCCGCCAGAGTGGTACCTATTTATCTACTTGCACTTTGATGTGCTTTCGAACTGCTAGGTTGGCAGGAGCAGGGACCGAACAACGGGCGCTCACCCCATCGTGGGGATTCGAACTGCCGACCTTCTGATTGGCAAGTCCTAGGCTCTGTGGTTCAATAGCTACTGAATAGAGGGTGGTAGACCAGTCTAAGCATCAGCTTTGCCTAGCCCTCACCCATCACTGTGCCACAGCCCTGGAAATATTTTTTTTGCTCAGCCTCCTCCCCACAGCTGATCTTAACAGATGAAAAAGACACCTGGATACCTGATCATGGCTTTCCCATTAATTAGACCCCTATAATTCAGCATGATTCTTCCACAAGTGTTTTTCCATATTTAACCTGAAATTCCTGCAAGCTACATAACGGTGTAGCTTTAATATGGCACAATGTGGCTCTTAATTTTGTGGGTCAGCCCTTTGGCTCTGCTGCTGTTTATGGAGAGTGGAGGGAGAGTCTAATTTCTTGTATCTAAAAAAAGGAAGATTTTGCAGTGATGAACAGAGTTGGGCAGTTCACAGGCCACACAGCCAAAACTTCAAGCATCACAGAGAGATAGCTGTTATCACCAAAATGCACTTCTCTTCATTTCCTCCATGGGCCTCAAAGATATAGGAAAAAACCCCAAGGCACATCCAAGAGAATTAATACGTGTGTGTGTGTGTGTGTGTGTGTGAGAGAGAGAGAGAGAGAGAGAGAGAGAGAGAGATTATTATTAATCTAAAACAGGGGATGCTAGACCCCAACCCAGGTGTTTGATATACCCTTCCAAGAATTTTCTTCTGGAATGCCAAGACCCTACCAATTTTAGCAGCAGTGGTAAAAAGAAAAATGAATAAAGTAAACACAGCGCTGGGAGGCCCAGAGAAGTTAACACACCCACCCCACCTAATACTGGGTAGCCCCCTTTCTGCTGATAAGGTTGATCATTTGATTATTCGAAGATAGGGCAGTGGGTGGGGGTCCTGTGGAGGGGAACGCCTGCAAGAGTGTTGGGTGGCAACACCCAATGCTAGACCCTGGAAAGTTGACTAATAGTTTTTGGCTTGAGGGCCACATTCAGCCTTAGTCACCCCTACTTTAAACTACCATTTTCTCTATCACGGTATCTCCTAGTGAGACAAACTACAGTGTTTCACTTTTAGATAATATTAAGGGTGGTTTTTTTAAAAGGCATAAGATTCCGCCAAGGAAACCAAAATGGCAGCCCTGCTTGC
Source organism: Podarcis cretensis (assembly GCF_951804945.1). Taxonomy (NCBI): domain Eukaryota; kingdom Metazoa; phylum Chordata; class Lepidosauria; order Squamata; family Lacertidae; genus Podarcis; species Podarcis cretensis. The sequence continues at coordinate 28,324,636 of NC_137181.1, forward strand.
TCTGTTCACAAACTGTTGCTATTTGAGCAGAGCCGGCCCGCCCATGAGGCAAAGTGAGGAAACTCCCCCCCCCATGGCCTTTGATTCAAATGTTGATTTGATTCTCTCTCCTTGTTCCCTGGCAGGTGGCAGGAGAGGAGCCATTTTGTGGTTTGCCTCAGGTACCGAAATGTCTTGGCTGGCCCTGTAATTGAGGCATAAAGGTAAAGGTAAAGGTACCCCTGCCCGTACGGGCCAGTCTTGACAGACTCTGGGGTTGTGCGCCCATCTCACTTAAGAGGCCAGGGGCCAGCGCTGTCCGGAGACACTTCCGGGTCACGTGGCCAGCGTGACATCGCTGCTCTGGCGAGCCAGAGCCGCACACGGAAACGCCGTTTACCTTCCCGCTGGTGAGCGGTCCCTATTTATCTACTTGCACCCGGAGGTGCTTTCGAACTGCTAGGTTGGCAGGCGCTGGGACCGAGCAGCGGGAGCGCACCCCGCCGCAGGGATTCGAACCGCCGACCTTTCGATCGGCAAGCCCTAGGCGCTGAGGCTTTAACCCACAGCGCCACCTGCATACTGGAGGTTAAAGCCACAGAGAACAGAAGCTTTAAAGCAGCACCCCTCTGAGTTAATGGTATTGTTCTTTCTCTCCTGCCTTCCTCCTGCCAGGACTTTTTGGCGGGAAAATTATCTTTGAATGTTCAGAAGTAAATCATTTCCTTTGAAATACCCTCTCCTCCAAATTAGTCCTTATTGTTTAATTGTACCTACTGCTATTGGCAAATTAAGTCTATTATTTAACTGTCCCAATAGCTATAGGCAAACAAGGGCATTTAAATCAGATAATGTGCCATTCTACTTATTTTTAAATGTTCTTTTTATGATCCTGCTGCACGTGCTTCCAAATGATTGCTTGGGGCTGCTAATGGGGCCCAAGCAGTTATTGGGTAGAATGTGTGGCAAGATTATAAAAAGAACCTTTTTGCACACAAAAAAGCAGAATGGTCTTTGCTTTAAATATACTTGGAACGTGCTTCCAAGTAATTGCTTGGGCCCATTAGCAGCCCTGTTATGAGCCATAGGAGGTGGCTGCCCGACAGCCAAACTACACATTACGTTAAATGAGTCTTCACACTTGCATCTCTGTGTTGTTACCTTTTTAAAGCAGCTGCTGGAGGTGGTGGCCGCAGTGCTGTGGTTGGGACTGTGGTGCAAGTGGGAGATCCGTACTCCAACATTTCTCTGGTGAAAATAGGGATGTCCTAAGGGAAAGCGGGACATCCCAGGATCAAATCAGAAACCGGGATGGCTTTTGTAAATCTGGGACTTTCCCTGGAAAATGGGGACACTTGGAAAGTCTGGGAGGATGGGGACAAAAGTAAACTCTGTTGGCTCCACCTATCATTGGTTCTGACTCTTCCTACTGTTGGCCCCCCTGCCTTTCACACCATAAAACTGCATACGTTCTCAAATGCGGAATATCAAGATACTTCTAAGAAAGCCACAAAGATCTGGGCTTTTTTGGATGGGAGAGGAAGTGTGTAACCTCAAAATTTCAGGGGGAATCCCAAGAGTGTGGGGAACACCAGAAGGTATTGCAGCAGGCAAGGTTTTCCTATAGTCAATGTCAGTGTGGTATCTGTGGATCTGGGAAGCGTACACACTGTGTGAGGAAGACTTGCAGTGAGCCTTCCCCAATACCAGACAGCAGCAGGAGCCAAGAAGCAGTCAGTAGCCAGGAGGCAGTCAAGTAGCTGTATTTATTAGTAAACTACAGATCAGCTACTCAGCACAGCAGCTAGGACTTGCTACACAGGCAAGACTAAGACTCCAGCCCATTCCCACTCAGCTTTAGAAGGAACTATACCTAGGAAGAGGAGTTTCTACTACAGACTAGGCATGTCTCTTAAGGAGAGAGGCCACATTCGCCACAATCAAGTGGCAGATGTGAAACAAAGGCACATCTTATTCCCATAGTATATTCTTCTGAACATAGCTGTCTACCCCTATTTCCTCTCAAGATATGAAAACTTCTTCTCAGTCTGGGCTCTTCCTGCAGCACCAACACTCACAAACAAACAAACAAACAAACAAACAAACAAACAAACGAAGTTTGAAGTCTGAATAAAAGTCCCAAAGCCAATCAATATCCAGTCACAGAGCAAAAGATCTCCATTTGAAGAATGCTGGTTTTCTATCCTGAGTTTAGACATCTTACTTTGAAATTATCCCAGGCAGCCTCACCAAGAGACCTCATGATTAGCGTCTTAGTGCAAAACAAATCACTTCAAAGATAAATAAATCCCTGTCCCTTTATGCTGTCACATTCTGTTTTTTATTCTTAACACTGTTTTGTTATGAGGTTCTTTTTTAAAAAAGACACAAATTATGTCTGTTGCCTTGAGTTCCTTTTAACAGAAATGCAATTAGCAAATTTAAGAAACAATTAGTGTTCTAGACCAGAGACACATCTTGACATACACAAATGGAACACACTGTGCTCATTAGCCTGCATTACATTTACAGTACTCAAATTTGTAGAAAATTTGAAGGCTCAATTCGGATAAGCTCAGTTTGGATAAGTGTTAGTCTTGTAACACCTTAAAGACTAACAAATGAATGATGTCACAAGCCTTCATGGACATGAGTCCACTTCAGCAGATATAGAAAGTGTAGAATCTGTATCCTGAGATACAGATTTATGGGAACATGGCTGGAGTAAGGTTGTAAACAGTGAGGTCAGAAGGAAAGGAAATGCAGAAAGCACAATCATTAACAGTGATAATTGAATCATAAACAGTGATCATAATCAACAATAGTATTGTGAATAACAAAGGCATCCTAGCATTGGAAAGCTAGTTAACAGAGACTGTGATAAAACAAAAACAAAGCACCTTTGTCCCAGTTCAAGCCACAGGTAACAGCGCTGAACCTCTTGATGGATTGTAATTCAATACTGTAATTTAGAGATGTCAGGTTGCAGTGAGTGTTTAGTCCCCTAGATGAAATGCCACTCCAAGCCCCATGTAACTTTATAAAGAGAGACTGGTATTCTCAAGAAGAGGTTTCTCATCTAGGTGTTTTTTCTTGAGTACATATCCTGTCTGTCTGCTTCTCTGTCCCATCTAGTTAATGTAATAAATTCTTGCAGGCAGGTATAATATCTTTCCCACTATCTTTTCAGAAAGATAGTAACAGTCATCTCACAGCTGAATCTCCCAGAAATACAATTATGGTTGTAGCAAGCAGCATAATTTCCGAGGATCAACCTTTGCTGTTTCTGCAGCTAGTGTAAATTTCAGAACTTATTTTCTTAGCAACAAGAAGAAATCAAAGTGGGAGAAAGTTTATTGAGCGGGACTCTATTAAAAAAAGAAGAAGAAATTGTAGAACTTTACGAATAAGTTTGCATACCATCTACTGACATTATAGTAGTTTTGGAATAGAAATAAATATTAAGTGCCTTTTCACAGTGGAGAGATAACTTTATTAAAATAGCTATGTTATTTAAGAATTAATTCTGGACATAAAATACTGGGTTTATTCAGTGTCACCATCTATAAAACTATTTTTTCCCCCAGTAAGCGGAAAAACCAAGACAATGCAAGAAAGATCAGCTATGCTGAAGTTATTAACAGCCCCATAAAAACATCAAATGCAGAGAGCTCCAGAAGAATGCATTTCCACAAACGAGTCAGTTTTTGACAGACTGGAACAGTCCTCTACACCATATCCTAGCCACAGGAAAAGAAGACTCTGTGCCATTTCTGCAGGGGTTAGGGAGGAATATGTATGGGCAAATTCAATTGTTAAACCCACTCTGTCCTCACTTCACTCAAGTCATCTTGCAAACAGCTACAAAGAGAACTAATATTTCTGGTAACAGTAGCAGGGACTCTACTACTGTTAACTGACACGAATGCCAACAAGCATATTCCGAGTATAAACACAAAGAGCAGCAGTCAGACACAGAAAAATGTGATAAGCCGACTACTGAGCACTGACATAAGGAGTCTATGCAATGGAGCAAGTCCTTCATATGTTATTTTCACGGTAAGCAGCCAAGTGGGTCTGGTCCAGATGGAAAGGCAGAAAACAAACCAAGTAACTAAAAATCTGGTGGTCTGTGGTTGAACCAGGTTTTTGTATCTGATATAAGAGCAAAACTCACAACTGCTCACACAATTCTTGCTCCTTCTAAAGCAATACTGTATATACACACACCCTTGCTTAGAAATCTGCTCAAATGCCATTTAGGAAGAAGGTGGGAATGGGGAAGCCTAACAACAGGGAGCCAGGATCACAAAAGGGGCTTTCCTTGTAATTTGAACCCGCAACAAAACACACATGTGGAATCTATTTGCCATTCAGAGAAATACCCAGATGCTAAATGCAGAATGATGCAAACAATAAAATGATGCTATTTTTAAAATGTAACATACTGACGCTTGCTAAGTGGCTGGAATAAATGTAATATAATAATAATCATCTTAGATGTGAAATATCGAGTCATTGTGCATTAACCTGGTGCCACTTAAATGTCCTGTGACTGGAGATTGCTTCCACCTGTAGTTTGCTCTGCATCTGTGTCACAAAAGCAAGATTAAAACTGCAAGGTTCAACTGGGTCTTCCCATCACCTAAGTTATGATGTCCTTCCTGCAACCTGCCAATGCAGCCATCGCTTTCTTCACTGCTGCCTCTGAAGTCTTCTTCATGGAGCAGTTCTGACTCCTTTTCATGAGCAACATTTAACACAGCTCCAACCGTACCAAGCATTTGCTTGCTAATATTTCCATCTACATTCTACAAACAGTGTGACATTGGTGACTGCTCCCAAGACTGTGGCTGCCATCCCTTGATTAAGCATTGCAGAAAGATCAAGTTGTTTTCAACATGATTGGCACATGCCTCCACAGATCATCTCCCCAGATGGATCAGAGTTAACATCAACACTGGGAAATCCTCACCCAAGTTAGACTCAAGGGAGAGGCACCGAAGAGCAGCATCAAGGTCTGGGCATCAAGGCATAAGTTTCCTCAACAAATTCACCCACCCCACTTCCAGGAGGAAAAGGTCAGCCAGGATCTGCAACAGCAGACTGCCTATGGATCTGCAACTATAGCCAACCAAGAACTCCCCCCTCTAGGAACTGACCTTAGAACAGTTTCCCCTCCAGATGTTAAGGACTACAACTCCCATCATCCTTGACCACTGACCATGCTGATGGGAACTGTACTCCCAAATCGTCAGGCTGGGAAAGACTGCCTTAGAGAATCCACCAGGCATCTTGATATCGTCCACATCTCCTTTATACCTGCAGATCCAGCTTCCTAAAAGGGAAACAGGCTCCCTACTAAAGAGCCCTCTTGCGACCAGGTAAGCTGAGGCAGAACGGTCTTCAGGTATACCTGAAGACTACCATTTGCTCCACTGCCTCTTTCCTGCACGACCGCTTGCGGCTTCCATCGCCGGCGTTTCCCAACCTTAGTTCCGCCCCAAATAAACGAAAACGGCGAAAACTTGCGAGGACTCACCGCTCTCCTGGATCCGCAGGAGGGAGTCGGTGTTCTCCGGTTCCCCGCCGAAGCAGCTGGTTGCAATCCCGCCTAGGAAGCCGAGAGTCGAGTGGTCGTGGCGCGAGTTGGTTCCTTAAATCCCATACAAAGAGAGCGCACGGGGGGAATCGCCACTGCCAGCAGCCTTGCTTTCCAGCAGCCCTTGCTCCGGCACCCCCAGCCCCCAAGACCGACCAGGGGCAGAGATCAAGCCCAGCGAGCTGCTTGCACGCCCAGCCACCAAGCGGCCAGCGCGCAGCCAAGGAGGAGCAGCGCCTCCTCGCCCCGGTCCCAGCCAAAGAAGCCAGGCGCCGCTTGCGCTTTAAAGGAGCCGCACGCTCGGCGACGCGAGAGCGCAGCTGAATGGCTCCGGAGCTCGGCGAGCGGCCGTCACGGGGGCGAGAGGGGCGGGGGCTCCCTCGGGAAGAGGAGGGGGCCGAGAGCCGGAGCGCTGTTATTCCCAGCACTGAGAGACGCCCCCCTTCCAAAAGTCCAGAACTGAAGGAGAAAGACAAAGGGAGAGCCTCTGAGTGCGTGTGAAGTGCCTCCCCCCCCCCCACCGAGTCAGAAACCACCTTGGCTCTCTGCAGAGCTTCCTTTCAAAGCCGATCAGAATGAAAGGATCTTGATCACACTGGAGGGAGAAACCAGCCATCTTTCATGGGGAGATGGAGCCAATGGCACCCCCCCCCCCGCGCCCATACCCGCCCCAGAAAAAACCCAAACAAACCATTGAGCCCAAACTTACCTAGCAGAACCTTCACGAAGACAAATGGAGGGTGCATTTGCAACGCTCTTGTTGCAGCCTTGTTCCAAGCCCTTTCTGCTCTTGCCTTGACACCTATCAATCAGTTCCTCTTGGCAGGAAGACGGTGCCTGATGCCACCTGAATGGTTTGTATGAGTGTAGCCACAATTCCTTTCGCGCGCACACAAAAGACTACCCAAGGCAAGGTTTAGGTAAAGGGACCCCTGACCATTAGGTCCAGTCGTGACCAACTCTGGGGTTGCAGCACTCATCTCGCTTTATTGGCCGAGGGAGCCGGCTTACAGCTTCCGGGTCATGTGGTCAGCATGACTAAGCCGCTTCTGGCGAACCAGAGCAGCGCACGGAAACACTGTTTACCTTCCCGCCGGAGCGGTACCTATTTATCTACTTGCACTGGCGTGCTTTCAAACTGCTAGGTGGGCAGGAGCAGGGACCGAACAACGGGAGCTCACCCCATCGTGGGGATTCGAACCGCCGACCTTCTAATCAGCAAGCCCTAGGCTCTGTGGTTTAACCCATAGTGCCACCCGCGTCCCTAAGGCAAGGTTTGCAGAAGGGCAAAACCATCATCATCATAGGAGAAAAGCATCACTGTGACACACAGAGCGCCTCTAAATAAGCAGGCAGACCTGTGTGAGGAGAAACAGCAGCATGCTGGGGCCCAGGGATGCAGCAAAGTAATTTTAGACCCTGGACTTGAATAGTCTGAGGCCACACATTTAAATGACCATGCTATTATCATCCATAACGATTTATTAATTGCCTTCTAAACAACCGTATCAGGGCAATGTACACTGGGTGGTCATTTGGTCAGTAGCAGTGGGGGAACCCCAGACTGGGGGTCCTGCATTTCAGCCCCAAGGAGCTGCACCGCTATTGGAGCCTTGCATCTGCCTTGTTAGAGAGTGCAGGGGTGCCTTTTTGTGAACTGGGAGAGATGCTGGAAACTTGCACACCTTCACAAAATTATAAGAAGATGACAAGATCAGAAAATTCTGTTCTTGCCCTAGAAAAGATTTGCTATTATGCATAGAGAACACACCCACCCAAACAGTTCTGCAACTGTGCAGTGAAATCATTTGCGAATTTTGTTGTTGTTGTTTAGTCGTTTAGCCGTGTCCGACTCTTCGTGACCCCATGGACCAGAGCACGCCTCCCGCAGTTTGATCAAACTCATGCTGGTAGCTTCAAGAACACCATCCAACCATCTCATCCTCTGTCGTCCCCTTCTCCTTGTGCCCTCCATCTTTCCTAACATCAGGGTCTTTTCCAGGGAGTCTTCTCTTCTCATGAGGTGGCCAAAGTATTGGAGCCTCAGCTTCACGATCTGTCTTTCCAGTGAGCACTCAGGGCTGATTTCCTTCAGAATGGAGAGGTTTGATCTTCTTGCAGTCCGTGGGACTCTCGAGGGTCTCCTCCAGCACCATAATTCAAAAGCATCAATTCTTCGGCAATCAGCCTTCTTTATGGTCCAGCTCTCACTTCCATACATCACTACTGGGAAAACCATAGCTTTTACTATACGGACCTTTGTTGGCAAGGTGATGTCTCTACTTTTTAAGATGCTGTCTAGGTTTGTCATTGCTTTTCTCCCAAGAAGCAGGTGTCCTTTAATTTCGTGACTGCTGTCACCATCTGCAGTGATCATGGAGCCCAAGAAAGTAAAAGCTCTTACTGCCTCCATTTCTTCCCCTTCTATTTGCCAGGAGGTGATGGGCCCAGTGGCCATGATCTTCATTTTTTTGATGTTGAGCTTCAGACCATATTTTGCGCTCTCCTCTTTCACCCTCAATAAAAGGTTCTTTAATTCCGCCTCACTTTCTGCCATCAAGGTTGTGTCATCTGCATATCTGAGGTTGTTGATATTTCTTCCGGCAATCTTAATTCCGGCTTCGGATTCATCCAGCCCAGCCTTTCGCATGATGAATTCTACATATAAGTTAAATAAGCAGGGAGACAATATACAGCCTTGTTGTACTCCTTTCCCAATTTTGAACCAATCAGTTGTTCCATATCCAGTTCTAACTGTAGCTTCTTGTCCCACATAGAGATTTCTCAGGAGACAGATGAGGTGATCAGGCACTCCCATTTCTTTAAGAACTTGCCATAGTTTGCTGTGGTCAACACAGTCAAAGGCTTTTGCATAGTCAATGAAGCAGAAGTAGATGTCTTTCTGGAACTCTCTAGCTTTCTCCATAATCCAGCGCATGTTTGCAATTTGGTCTCTGGTTCCTCTGCCTCTTCTAAATCCAGCTTGCACTTCTGGGAGTTCGCGGTCCACATACTGCTTGAGCCTTCCTTGTAGAATTTTAAGCATAACCTTGCTAGCGTGTGAAATGAGTGAAATTGTGCGGTAGTTGGAGCATTCTTTGGCACTGCCCTTCTTTGGGATTGGGATGTAGACTGATCTTCTCCAATCCTCTGGCCACTTTTCCAAACTTGCTGGCATATTGAGTGTAGCACCTTAACAGCATCATCTTTTAAAATTGTAAATAGTTCAGCTAGAATACCATCACTTCCTCTGGCCTTGTTATTTGCAGTGCTTTCTAAGGCTCATTTGACTTCACTCTCCAGGATGTCTGGCTCAAGGTCAGCAACCACACTACCTGGGGTGTACGAGACATCCATATCTTTCTGGTATAATTCCTCTGTGTATTCTTGCCACCTCTTCTTGATGTCTTCTGCTTCTGTTAGGTCCTTACCACTTTTGTCCTTTATTATGGTAATCTTTGTACGAAATTTTCCTTTCATATTTCCAATTTTCTTGAACAGATCTCTGGTTCTTCCCATTCTGTTGTTTTCCTCTATTTCTTTGCATTGCTTGTTTAAGAAGGCCTTCTTGTCTCTCCTTGCTGTTCTTTGGAAATCTGCATTCAATTTCCTGTATCTTTCACTATCTCCCTCGCATTTTGCTTGCCTTCTCTCCCCCGCTATTTGTAAGGCCTCGTTGGACAGCCACTTTGCTTTCTTGCATTTCTTTTTCATTGGGATGGTTTTAGTTGCTGTCTCCTGTATAATGTTGCGAGCCTCCACCCATAGTTCTTCAGGCACTCTGTCCAGCAAATCTAAGTCCTTAAACCTGTTCCTCACTTCCACTGTGTATTCATAGGGATTTGGTTTAGATTGTATCTTACCGGCCCAGTGGTTTTTCCTACTTTCTTCAGTTTAAGCTTGAATTTTGCTATAAGAAGCTGATGATCCGAGCCACAGTCAGCTCCAGGTCTTGTTTTTGCTGACTGTATAGAGCTTCTCCATCTTTGGCTGCAGAGAATATAATCAATCTGATTTTGATGTTGCCCATCTGGTGATGTCCATGTGTAGAGTCGTCTCTTGTGTTGTTGGGAAAGCGTGTTTGTGATGACCAGCTTGTTCTCTTGACAGAACTCTATTAGCCTTTGCCCTGCTTCGTTTTGATCTCCAAGGCCAAACTTGCCAGTTGTTCCTTTTATCTCTTGATTCCCTACTTTAGCATTCCAATCCCCTATAATGAGAAGAACATCCTTCTTTGGTGTCACTTCTATAAGGTCTTTTAAGTCTTCATAGAATTCGTCAATTTCAGTTTCTTCAGCACCAGTAGTTGGTGCATAAACTTGGATTTGCGAGTTTACTTAGAACTAAATCCACTGTGTTCAACAGAGCTTACTCTCTAGTAAGTGTGTGTAGGTTGCAGTCTCAATCTCCTCAGAAAAAGAGGTGGAATCTGCACACATATAAAAAATGCTGTGAAAATGCTTTAAAAAAAAAAGTTTTGAAAAATACATTGAATTTCGCATAGCTCACTGTCACCATCTAGTGCCACATTTGTATATTGCACTTTACAACACATTTAAAACATTTGTGAAACAAGACAGCCTGTTTTTAGAACTAGCTGCCCAAACAGCAATTGTAAGATGTCACAAAGCTTTGATGTTGCTGGAGGTGGGTGCGGGGGTGGGTGGGGTAGAATTGCCTCTTTTTATGTCTCTCTGCTCAGCTACTATATTTGTAAATTACAAAATACTACAAAAACACAAGTCTCCTTTTCTCTTAAAACAAAAACAAAAAAAATCAGAAACCCATGCCCCACAAAAGGCCACTGTGAAACTTTATAACACTTGAGGAAATTGAGTTCATAAAATAATTATTATGAGCGACAGATTTAAATACAAACAAACAAACAAAAACAACTTGCAGCATCTCAAGGATCACCTACTTGCTTCCTTAGGAACGAGGACATCCTCGGGAAGGGATAGAGCGGTGATACAGAAATGACCCTTTAAAAAATATAAATGTGCTTGGCTCATACATATTCATGTTCACTGTATTTGCTGGCACAGAATCCAGAGGACTCAAGCTGTTCCAATGTAATTTATATTAAGATGCACTGAACGAAAAATACTATGGTAAGCATTATGTAATTCAGAAATGTACACCTTATTTCAAAATTTGGGGATGTCACAAACAGACAATTAGGTGTTGGACTCAGTGGAGGATAGGAATAATGAGTATCTTTAAAAAAAAAAAAAAGTGGTGAGAATTTCGCAAGAGATCTATTTCTGATTGCCTCAGCATCAGCAGGTATTTTCCAGCTGTGCTTCAGAAAGTGAAGGCTCTCTGGACCCATCTAAGCTTGTGGTACAAGGTGGTTTCCCAGAGTGGCTGGGGAAACGCAGCCAGATGGGCGGGGTATAAATAATAAATTATTATTAAATTATTATATGAAAGCCTGGCAAAAATGATTCATTGAAAGGCAGGGAAAGCATTCTACAAAAGAATACAACTCAGGAGGCAGAGGTAGGGTTGCCGTATTTCAAACAGTATTTCAAAATCCAGCCAGAAATGTTGTTGGCAAAGTTGTTGATTTCTGCTGTTTTTGAGCTATTTTTTAAAATGGGAAATCGGCAAAAATGGCATGACCGACATGGGCTGCCATACATCTGGATTTTCCTGGCCATTTGGCCGATTTCCGTCCAGACACTGGTGCCAACAGCAGGATTCCAGATATGTCTGGGAAAATCCGGTCGTATGGCAACCCCGCCAGAGAATTAGTAGAAGTATGGATATAAAATTAGCAAACTATGACATATTATAAACACTACTTATTGGGATACTTTTTAGTTTGGAAGCACTAAACACAGAAAATAGATGAGCACAACTCAAATCAATTAAAAGCACAAGGCAAAATAATATATATTTTTCTTTTTTCTAAAGCTGAAACAGCAGGGAGCCAAGGCCTCTGGCAACAGGCTTTCTGAATTGGTTGTGTATATCCACAATGTGCCGGGGGGGGGGGGGGGTTGGGGCATTTTGTGGATACAGTGGTACGAACTTAATTCGTTCCGGAAGTCCGTTCTTAACCTGAAACCGTTCTTAACCTGAGGTACCACTTTAACTAATGGAGCCTCCCGCTGCCTCCCCCACACGATTTCTGTTCTCATCCTGGGACAAAGTTCTTAACCCGAGGTACTACTTCCGGGATAGCAGAGTCTGTAACCCGAAGTGTTTGTAACCCGAGGTGTTTGTAACCCGACGTACCACTGTATTCCAATACAGTGGTACGTCGGGTTACAGACACTTCAGGTTACAGACTCCGCTAAGCCCAGAAATAGTACCTCGGGTTAAGAACTTTGCTTCAGGATGAGAACAGAAATCGCATAGTGGCAGCAGCGGGAGGCCCCATTAGCTAAAGTGGTACCTCAGGTTAAGAAGAGTTTAAGGTTAAGAACAGACCTCCAGAACAAATTAAGTTCTTAACCCGAGGTACCACTGTATTAACATAAGGACTGGTGGCTATGATTCCAAACATATTTCATGATTTGACATGGCTGCAACTCACCCTCAGTTCATACTGCCTCAAACAGACAGGATATAAATTCTGTAAAGAAAGGAAAAAGGAAACCAAAGTGATTTTTGCATTGTGCCAGAATGACATTAAAGAAGGTGCCTGGTGGACTTCTCTGGAGAGGGCAGCTGAGGGGCTGCTGCTAAAAATAGACTCTCTCAAGTGGGCTTGTGCACCAAACCTCATTTGGTGGGCATACTTGTTGAAGGACTCTGATGCTTATTTCAAGGCAGGGGTAGCTAGGTGATGCAGGAATATGCAGCTGTCCCATACAAGGATTGAACCTGCAAGCTTGGTGTTATCAGCACCATGCTCTGACCAATTGAGCTAGCCAGGCTGGTCCCAAGGTCCCAAAGCATGAAGGCTTTCAAAAGCCAAAGTGTCATTTGGAATTGAGATTGTGAATATGATAAAGAACTGGCACACTCTGACCTCCACCAGCCAGGAGACCTGAGGCCACAGAAAGACTAGACCTTCTGCCTCTTAGCAAAGAAGATTATGGCAAGGGAGAGACCACCTTGGTCCTGCCCACTGGCCAGTGAAGGAGCAGCTGCTGTTGTACTTGCTTTCCTCCTTCCTGTGCAGTGCTTAGAAAGTATTTGTCACTTCATTAGGGCAGCTGCTGGAACAAATGCATTGTAGTGGGGGATGCCTTGTTCACAGGAACATATTGTTGATGAGAAAGCAGTCTATATGATGAGGAGTCACGTGATAACGAAGGACTTTTACATGTTGCAGCAGAATGGTAGAAAACCGTAATCAAAGGCAGTAGAAAATTAATGTCAGAGAATAAATTAAACCCTGTGAAAAATGAAAATTAAATAGGGGCCTCTGAGCATCTGCAGAGAGCTTTCACCATGGGTTACAGACACTTCAGGTTACAGACTCTGCTAACCCAGAAATAGTACCTCGGGTTAAGAACTTTGCTTCAGGATGAGAACAGAAATCGTGCTCCGGCGGCGCGGTGGCAGCGGGAGGCCCCATTAGCTAAAGTGGTGCTTCAGGTTAAGAACAGTTTCAGGTTAAGTACAGACCTCCGGAACGAATTAAGTTCTTAACCCGAGGTACCACTGTACTAGGTTAGGAACAGCTAGCCACTACAATCTTGAGCTCCAGCGCTTCTTTTTTTCAGGAAATGAACAATGAATGCCATGATCAAGGCCAGCCCTACCAGTAGGTAGAGAAAGGAAATGTTGGGGGCAGCGGGTCCTCCTGAGCCACCAGTCATGTTCTTCCGTTGAAGGACAGAGCTGTGTGTGACATACTGCAGTTCCTGCAGCTCCTAAACCAGTCTGGTTTTTCTCAGATGTGGCAGTGGCTCTATCACCAGTAAGATTCAGCTGCCACTCCAATTAGCTTCTGTACATGGAGAACTTTGCCTCAGGTGACAAAATGTCTTGGGCTTACTAAGAGGTGATATGAATAAGATTGTGAGCCAGAAACTGCTCTTTCACACCTGGCAAGTCATGAAATTCACTAGGTGATTCTGCCTTACCAAGGTGGGGAGGAAAGCTTAGTAAAATGAAATGAAGTGAAATGAGATACTATCTTAATGCTACTGCTAATCGTGAGTGCCATCTTGTTGGAGAATTTCTGTCACCCAAAGGGAAATTTGGTGAACTGTTAACCCCCCCCCCCCCGCCACACAATTTATCTGCTTACAAATAGAGTGGATAATTTTGAGAGGCCATCTGCATGTGTACTTCTAGTTTAAAGCTCTACTTGCTCAGAGATGTCAATAAGAAGAGTGGAAGTCAGCCTGTGTCTAGACTGGAGGTTTTCAGAGTTATGTAGCATCTGTTATGTAAGTTTTTGAAGGTTTCTCATAAATTTTGTTGGAACTTTTCTTTCTTGGTTAGTTGATGGATGCAACACGTTTGCTGAACGGCCTGACCTCTTCCCGTCGTGCTCAAGTGTTGTAGGTCCTTTCTGTTCCAAACATGTGAAAATATATCGATGCTCCTGGTTTTAATCATATCGTACAGAATTGTCAGCACTTTCTCCCACGGACATTTCTTCCTCCCAAAAAGAAAGCTGTTGGCAAAGAGGAAATGGAATTATAGTTCTGAGAAATGAAGTCTCTTTATTTTAAGTACAAGCAGCATTTGAAGCAGTGAGAAGGCTGGAAGCTTCCACACATCGCCCTGCCAATGCACTTCAGTCCCAGGCTAAAATATATTTTCTATTCAAGAGCTGGGCCTTCTTGGAGACGAAGGTGCCAAGTATGTTAAATTCTTCCAGATACCATTTGATTAACTTGACATTTATACTCACTGTCAGAAAAAAAACCTCATCTTGCGTAGAACACAGTTTCGAAATGAGTAAATAACAAAAGCAGCAGAATAATAATTAGACCACAATCTTATTATGGCTAGATGATGTTGCTCCATTGGTGAAGAGTGAGGTCTGTGGGCAGGATGCTGCTGCCAGAAGCCTCTCCTGTGGTATACCTGCTGAAAGCTCTGCTGGTGTCAATGGGAGGCTGGAAGAGCATTCCAGTGACATGTCAAGGGCACCTATAGTCACCAGAATGCAAAGCCCACTTGTTTCCCTGGGACACCCAACAAATTGGCCCAAACCTATGCCAGCCCTGGATCAAGGATTATTCCCCTCCCATTGGAGTCAACACAAGGGAGGGGAAAATATGTGCCTTTCCATTTCCATCCCAAGATGTGGTGGATGTAGTAGGCAATCCACCATGGAATCTCATTCACAAACCTTAGACAGGATTACTCCACCACAGCAACCTCAGCTTTCCAAGTTCTGGCCCTTATGTATTCAAAATGGCAGCACCCAGGCACAAAAGGAGGGGCTTGGGGAAACCCCAAGATTTTACAAAAGCATATTTAGGTGGGAGAGAAACACAAACAGCAGGGAGAGGCAGGCCAATGAGGACTGAGTGGGCTTAGTGGGTAAAGAATGCTGACTGACTGTTGGGGGTGACCAAAATTAGAGGGTAGTGGAATGGAACGGAACGGAACAGACTATCCAGGAAGAGGGTGTGGCTGGCTGATGGGTTGGAAATGTTGTACTCCAGCATTTTGTTGCAGATTCCACTAATAATAATATTAGTAGTTATAGCAGAAGTGATAATAGTAATAATCATAGTTTTTATGTTAAAAATAGTAGTTAAGGTTTATTTTAAAAGCTGAAAATAAAACATCTCTCTGCCCGTTGCTGACAACTGCCATTCTACACTTTTTAGACATTGATAGAAATAAGAGTGTGTTTTACGTCTAAATGTCCTGACCCTCCCCGGCCAAGGAAGGCACACTTCTGATAGTTAACATCTTTATTGACAAGTAAAGCCCTTACAGCAGCTTCCAGGGCTCCAGATACACACACACACACTTCTAGCCTTTAGGCAGCTGTCCATAGGTCTAGGCCCTGCAGAGCAGTTGCCCCCTGCTAGTTATATACCCTCCTCTGACGGGTTAGAATCATAGAATCATAGAGTTGGAAGAGACCACAAGGGCCATCGAGTCCAACCCCCTGCCAAGCAGGGCTTCTGCAACCTGACACTTCTCCCGTATAGAAGTTGCCACTGCTCTTCCCACTTCAGGCCCCTCCTGGTTCTAGGAGACAGCAAGGCAGGGGAAGGTGGGGAGTCTACTGCCCCATCTGTCGCCTGAACAGCCTCTTTTTCTTCCACCACATCTGGCACACCTTCCTCTGTCTCAGAGTGTCCTAACTCGTCCCGCTCCCCTGGCTCCTGCTTTGTGGGCAGTGTCAAACCCCATGAATCATTGGTCCCCTCTTCTGGGCCACTTTCCTGGTCCCCTGCCTCCACCCCACACTCTTCAGAGTCCTCCAGCTCCTGACACTAAATAATATCCAGCCCAAAGTAACATGTTCTCACTCGCAACAGCTCTCCAGGTTCTTCACAGGGGACCATTGGAGGCTTCCAAATCTGGAGACTGAGGCAGCAGGTCAGATAAGGGCCTCCAGGAAAAGTTGTGTGATGGCAAAAGGGAATGGCTGGGAGAAGGGGATAGGGGTGGGTTTCAGGAACAAAAGCCAAGGTCTGCTGCTGCCCTGTCTGAGGCAGTTGCTTTACGCTGCCTAGTAAAAGAGTAAACTCTGCTGTTATGTATTCGGTGGTCTGTGTTTGCCTGGACTAAGGATTCTGAGCTCCTGTGTTCTGATTCGATACATGATATCCAATCACAGCACATTTCAGGATTTGGGCCTCTGCCATTGGCCCTTAAACTCTGAGCTATGATTCGCAGCTTGGACGTTTAGACAGCCAATCACGTTGGGAGTGGGAGTGGCCCAGGGCTTCAGAAATGTATATAAGCAGTTGCTTTGCCCCTGTTGTCGAGTTCTGCTAATTCAGTAATGGTTCTTGCTGTTATCACTGTGTCTTGCCTCATGGGAACCTACCTACACTTCATCTGCGCTCCTTGTGAATCAAGGATACAGGCCAAGTAAGAATTAGATTGTGGTTAAATGTCTGTGCAAAGAAATGTAGTCTCATCCTTAGCACATCCTCCCCATTCATTTCCTTAGCAGGGGAAGCCCCACACATAAACATCCCTTTATGCATAAGGAGGTCCCCCGTCTCTTGGCAGGAGTGACTGCGAAAACCTTTCCCCATGGGGGACCTTTCCAAATATATTTCACACATCCCTGATGGAGAGTTCTTAACATTAATTGTATAACCACAGAAAACATATTCTAAAATGTGCAGCTCCAGCTGATTTTTTGCCCCCTTTTGGATTCTCCAAAAAAGATTTTAAAAAAGGAATCATTTGGGAGCCTAGATAAATGGACACAATGTGCTTTATCTGATTTATCTGTTGCTTTTGTAGTGGTGGTGATCAAGCTGTGTGAGCCTAATAGCATACACGGCCCTGGAGGAATAGCTGTGCATGGAGAAGTGACTGAATCTTATAATCCTATTGTAGGGAAAGCATTCAATTTCCAAAGATGCTCAGAGAACCACCAGCATATTCACAGTTCTAAATCTCTGTGGGTTTGTTCCACCTCACTCAGCACTGATCATCCTAGGAAAATGCAGAGTACAGCAGACCATGCTCAAGAAAGCGGATGCATTTGACGGTGTTTGAATAATTATCCTAGCTTTATCAAATTGTCAGATAATCACAACAACAACAATCTGCTTTTATAATGCTGTTTCTTTTTTTTATGTCATATATTTGCATACTGCTTAGGGAATTAATTTTTTTCCCAGTGGTTTAGAAATGTGTTGAAATAAATAATATTAATATGGGGGAAATACGTATTAATTTACAAAACACAAAAATTCGGTGAAGATATATTTCTGATGATCCTGTGGAGAATTTCAGGACCTCGGAGGCCACTAGGGGGCGCATCGGAAGATGGCTGACAATAACATCTCTCCGACCCACATGAGGTAATTTGGAGGCTATGATGGGAGTAATTAGCCTCCCTACCCCCCCCCCCCAGGATGGTGGGGGGGGACTGCCTTGCCTGCTGTGCCCTATACCACCCCCGAATTTGTGGGGATGGGGGCACTAGGCACAAAGCCCTCCTGTGGGATTCCGGTGCTCCTGGACGCCATCCCTGATCCGCGCCACTAGCTGCAAGAACTTCAAAAGAAACAATTTGGATGAAGGAATGCACATATTTCAAGGAAGGAGGGGGAGTAAAAGACTGCTAACAGAAGAGATCTCTGATAAAACAAGACAAGATTAAATCATGTGAAGATACGCCAAGACACGGTATGGCAAATGACTGATGGGGGAGGGGGGAAAAACTTATGTGATTAAACAAGAATCCCCTCCCCTCACGAGTCAGAAATGTCGTTTTAAGGACTTAAGCTGTGGATTTAAGGCTGTGTGGAGATAAACTTTCGAACCAAAGCATGTTTTAAGAAGAGCGTGGAATGTATAAGAGCTTTGGAATGACACAGTTAAAAATGCCGTCGCCATATTGGGAAGTTCTGTCGGAGGACTTAAGTCTGAGAGGAGAAATAGAGAAATAGAGCTGTTTTTATATTGTGGGTGAAACTCCTCAGTGGGACTTAAGAATGACAGTTCTGTAATTAATGATGGAAAAAGCACTGTTATCTATGAAGGCGATGATATATGGAAACCATCTCGATTTGAGGATTGGAAGAACGGAAAAATTCACACAGGATTATTATTGGTGTTTATCGACTTAAGGAGACTATCAGAAGAGATCATAAAGAAAAAAGAGAAAATATATGAACAAGATATGATGTGGAAACAGCAAGATAAAACTGGATAGAATTATGAACCCTGTTTGGACTGATTTGGATTGATTTGGACATTAACGCAGTAGCAAGAAGATGATCAGAATCCCCCTTCGGATCTTGAAATATGGGTTCCCCCAACAAAAATTTAAAATTCGGCTTTGTAATTCGGAATTTATGTGATGTGATTTAATTTGATTTGATTGGCCGGTTAATAAAAATTTATTTAAAAAAAAGAGAGAATTTCAGGACCTCATAAACAATAGCTATGGGTAAGGGCATCTAACCAAAGTTCAAAAAATATATATGAGCAAGATCAAAACCTCTCAATATTATAGAAGAGCAAGCACTTGGAACATCAGGTGTCGCAGCCAGGTGAGCTGAACAGGTGAGCTATTGGCTTCATCTTGGACCCTGCTCTGTGTTATTTCCATGCAGACCTGCTCTTACCTGTAGCCTGACTTGTACAGGAGCGAGCTTTGACTAAAGCCTTCTTTCTTATACCTAACAGCCTTTGTTGCAGTGTTTGGGACGGGAGCCCTGATAGTATTAGATTCTTGAGGTGAGCATTCCTACATGTTACAGAGGAGACGAGGAGAACTCAACTTGAGCTCAGTTGGAAGAGGTTAATGATTAGGATGAATAAAAATGTGCTGGGTTACCCCCCCCCCCCCAAACAAAACTCACTGTAGTCAACTGAAGGCAACCAACCATGCCCTGGGCCCCCAAACCTCTCTCAATGCCAATGAAAATTAATTAATGAAAAGAAAGAGAACCCACCCACATGATGCTGACACAAAAACCTTGCGCGTATACTATGTAAAAGAATACATAGTGTATTCTTCTCCATAGAGGCATACCAGTAATTGATCGTGTTTCTATTAGGGGATGCCCTGAATTAGAGGACCTTATGCATTATATCTTGTGCTGCCCCTTATATATTGAAGCAAGAGAACGGTTTTTGACACCTATAATGATAAGGTTCCCTGGCCAGAATCTTTCTGACATGATTCTATATCTTCTTGCAGACATAGATAAGTATGTAAGCTGGCGTGTAGCACTTTTTGCAACTGCCGCCAGGAAAATTAGAAAAAATTATATAGCCAACATAGCTATCAATTGTAAAGGAGATGAATTTATTTGACCCCATCTACACCAAGCTGTATATTTCTCACTAAACTTTGAACATAATTGTCTATTGCATTATTTAATATTACTTTTAATATATTAGGGGCCCTGCGGTGATTTTAGCTTATAAATGTTTATTGTCTAATGTTTCAATTTGTATATTAAGGAGTTTCTATAGCTTTGTGCAGATTAAGGTCATGTTTTGACAATGTAAATGTTTTAAGTTTTTGTATCAAACTAGTATATATTTTATTGAATGACATTGTATACATTGCAGCAACCTTTGGCTATAAGCAATAAACTTGACTGACTGACTGTATTTTTCTCTCCCTTCTTCCTCCCCAAACCTTATACTGTATACAACATTAAAGTCTCACATTGAATATAACTGATCTGTAATAAGGACTTTATGAACTGAAAATAGAGACAATATATGTACTTTTATGTGACCCACGAAATCTTTAATAATTTTTTTTTTAATATGTTTGGGTCATACAAAAATGAATCTTTTAAACTAAATAAATGTTCTTTAAAAACATTAATATCATTCAGAAAATAACTGGGTATACTACACACAGAATCTATTTGACCCTGTAAAGAAGTCTGGTACTCATTGCCAAATACAGATCACACACACACATTATAATGAAGTTATAATAGGAACAGGAGGCCAGCCAGCATGACACTAGTTTCGATCTAATAGCTGGAAAAGAAGGCACAGGAGGGCATTATCATCTGTTTCATGGCTGCACAGAGCAGCAAACTTTTGAAGTCACATCTGCAAGGACATTCCTTCTAAATATGAACAAGGCAGAGAATTCAGGAAAGAGTGAATTCCCAAGATCCTAGGGAAAATAAATGAAAACGTGTTCATTCAAGGTTGAAGGCTGGGAAGCTCAACCAACAGATTAAATATCAGTGATGATGGAACAAACAGCTCAGAAATTAGTAAACCTGGAGCTGGGAGACACAAGGTCAGGAGAAGCATGTGGTGTGCACAATTTTAAACTGCAGGTGGAAGAAGATACGTTGCAATGCCACTCCATTAAAAATAAAATCAAACCACATTAAAAAAAAACCCTAGCAGGTCAGAAAAGGTGGGTTCTTGCCTAGTTGTCCATGTATTTTTCCTACGGGGAAAGTATTGAAATACTTTCAATATTTCCACCACTACCACCCTCTCCCTACAAGCTGAAACTGGCTTCTTCTCTTGCTGCTGCTGCTGAATCATGGACATTACATGGGAACTAGCTCAAAACCAGCAAGCTCCGAATGCCCATATCCTAGAAAGCCCTGTAACCCTGTCTAGGGGCCAAATTAGACAAAATGCTGGAGAGCCACCATCTCGTGATGTTTCCTCCTCCTCCTCCTTCTTCAAGGGATGTACTACTTGAAAAGGGATTATGGTTTTTGGGTTAAGGGTTTCCTCTGCCATTTTGCAAAAAACAACAAAACAACAACAACAACAACAACAACAACAACAACAACAACACCCCGCTTCCGCCAAAGAATCCTGAGAACTGTCATTTGTTAAGGGTGCTGAGGCCTGTAGCTCTGGGAAGGGTCTCCTAACTACTCTAGTCACAGCCATTGCTTTCAGTGGGTCTACTCTCGGTATGCCTCACATCCAGTACAGCAGCCCAGAGTACTGGAGAAAAGACCATTACTTTCAATGTGATTTGCTATGGCTGCGTAAGGGGCTCTTCAGTGCAATTCATTGTGGTGCGGGGAACCCAGCAGCAGTGGCGTAGCGTGGGGGGTGCAGGGGGGGCCGGCCGCACCGGGCGCAACATCTGGGGGTTAGGGTTAGGGGGCACAAATCCACAGGTTAGGGGGCGCAAATTACTTGCCTTGCCCCGGGTGCTGACAACCCACACTACGCCACTGCCCGGCAGGCCCACGCTCAAGTACCTGTCCTCCATAGGACTGAATGGGGAAACTCACATACACACGAGCTTATTTATTTATTTATTGCATTTATATCTCACCTTTTTCTCTAAGGAGCTCAAGGTGGCATACATAGTTCTCTCCCCCCCCCATTTAATCCCTACAACATACCTGTGAAGTAGGTTAGGGATTGGCCCAAGGTCAACAGTGAGCTTCATGGCCAAGCATGGATTTGAACCCAGGTCTCCTGGGTCCTAGTCTGACACTTTAGCCACTATGCCACACTGGCTGTCTTGATGCACACGTCTATATATGCATAGCTCAGGATTTGGGGTAGGCGAATCTTATCCACACACTTCATATCCCATGTCTAGGAATAGGAAAGTGATTTCCTCCACCTTAGGGACTTACATCAGATCATCTGGTGTTCAAGATACCCCTCTAGGAAAAGAAAACACCTTGGTAACAGCAAAGGGAAATCTCCCCGAAACATCACAGCCATGTCGTCCCCTCCCTGTCACTTTTTTTAAAAGCACTCTTAGCACATTGCTAACGATTAGATTATTGTACAGCAAATTGAAGAAGAAAAGCAAAAGCAGTCCTAGCTGTCAGCATAATTTAGAAAAATGGATGACTCTCAAGCCCTTCAGCATAAGGAGAGGATTGCTACTGTTAACAACCCCACGGTGACTCAGCTGCAGCTTGCATGAGTGTAAGTCATTTTGCCACTTAAAGTTGTTTATTGAATTTGAAACCCTCCCAGCTCTTCTGGTAGTAATAGGTACTGTTTAAAAACTCAGGTGTGAAAGAAGGGATCCCTTTTGAAAGGAAAGAAGAAGAATTAAAGAAGTTCAAGCTAAGTGTGAAAAGAGGCTGTGTCAGGTTAGGATTACTATTTTTAACCAGCCAACCTTATTTTGAACTTTTATTCTAGCTTTCTTTAAATGAATAGGTCTGCACATTGATGGTTCCTGTTCCTGAGAATTTCTGTGTAACACAAAAGGGCCGGCTCTACCATTAGGCAAGGTGAAGAATCTACCTCAGGCAGCTAATTTTTTTTGTGTTAGGACAGGGCAACAAATGATTGGCTGCCATAGAAGGGGGCAAGCATCCCCCCCTTTCTTTAACCTCACATCCCAAAATAACTTGACTGGTCCTCCTGCATCCTGTGCACCTTGACTTGGGTGGGGCAGACAATTGCGGCTCTGCATCAAAATGTTTTGGGCTGCTCCTGGAAGCCCAGAAGAAGACATTGTGATATTCTTTCTAACATTAATACAAACTGACTATCTGAAGTAATGGGTTGATATGATACTAAAGTCACATGAACATTCTAGAGTTGCTAAACATAATTTGCAGAAGCCCTTACGACGAGTACCGGTATTTTGGGATTGCCTAACATCAAATTGGGGACGCAGGTGGCGCTGTGGGTTAAAGCCTCAGCGCCTAGGGCTTGCTGATCGAAAGGTCGGCGGTTCGAATCCCTGCGGCGGGGTGCGCTCCCGCTGCTCGGTCCCAGCGACTGCCAACCTAGCAGTCTGAAAGCACCTCTGGGTGCAAGTAGATAAATAGGGACCGCTTACCAGCGGGAAGGTAAACGGCGTTTCCGTGTGCGGCTCTGGCTCTGGCTCTGGCCAGAGCAGCGATGTCACGCTGGCCACGTGACCCGGAAGTGTCTCCGGACAGCGCTGGCCCCTGGCCTCTTAAGTGAGATGGGCGCACAACCCCAGAGTCTGTCAAGACTGGCCCGTACGGGCAGGGGTACCTTTACCTTTACTAACATCAAATTAGGCTGTCAGATCTGTCAGACCAGGTGTTAGTTCAATGGGTTTTTTTTCCAGAAGGGGAAGAGGTAGTGCAATAGATTTGAGCAGGAGGGATTGATGTTGGGTTTTAAAATAACATTCATGCCCTCCTGAGACCACTGCATTAAGGACTCAACAGAGTAAGAGAGAGTATCCCATATTATTAAAGGTCTGGAAGAAATGTTGATATGAACAAGCTGTATTTCCTTATGCTGATAACTTTCTTCATCAAAACAAATCCAGGAACAAAATCAAAGAAGGGTCTTCATAGTTTGGTAGGGCGTGGCATCGGTGAGATTTTTGAGGGAATTATGGGAGCACCCTTTGCAAGGCATAGTTCCCATCAAATCTGGTAAACATATTTTTTTTTGCCCTACTGTAACTCAGTCTATTCAGGACGCGGGTGGCGCTATGGTCTAAACCACTGAGCCTTGGACTTGCCGATCAGAAGGTTGGCGGTTCGAATCCCTGCGACGGGGTGAGCTCCTGTTGCTTGGTCCCTGCTCCTGCCAACCTAGCAGTTCGAAAGCACGTCAAAGTGCAAGTAGATAAATAGGTACTGCTCCAGCGGGAAGGTAAACGGTGTTTCTGTGCACTGTTCTGGTTCACCAGAAGTAGCTTAGTCATGCTGGCCACATGACCCGGAAGCTGTCTGCGGACAAACGCCGGCTCCCTCGGCCTATAGAGCGAGATGAGCACCGCAACCCCAGAGTCGTCTGCGACTGGACCTAACAGTCAGGGGTACCTTTACCTTTACCTTTAACTCAGTCTATAGTTGGTGGTGACTGGAAGGATACAAGGCAGGGAAACCAGCATCTGGAAAAATGACGTTTTGATTTGTACATTGCGTATAAGTTTGTATTAGTATGTTCTTTAGCATGGGATTGTGATTATTAACCTCATATCCACTGTAGTATGTAGGGAATCAGAGAGAGATTTATGCAAGAATGATTTTGAATATGCAGCCTCCCTCTTTCTGGCACAAGCCCCCCAAGAAACCATTCAAAGACCAGTGACTTTGCTGAAGCAGCACCCGCCCCCATGAAGTTTAAGAGGCTGAGCCCACCTCTGTGTGGGAAAACTGCCCTCTTTTGCATTCCTTTTCCCTTGAGTTTCCATACACTCAAGGAGAGGGTTAATCCAGCCCTAGAAGTCATTGTAGTTCAGCCCAGCATGAAAGTTGTTGGTTTTTTTTAAAGCAACTTTCAAATTTATTTATCAGGAAACTCTTTACTTTAAACTGATTCTGCAATATAATTACTTGCATTCATCTAAGTTGTCTTCCAGTACACCAATTATCTAATTTTATCCTGGGCTTATTTGGCGTCCTACCCAAACCCCTTGAGTAACCTTTACTAAAGTTGTTTCATCATCCATCAGCAGTTGCTGTAACCTTGAAGTTTTACTGCAGCTTGACCCTTTGCTCTTTCATATTTTGAACACGGATCGGCCTTTTATTCAAGCGTACATTCTAGAAGGACAGCTTCCCAGTTTCCTTTCCAGGTTTCCTTCATGAGAAATTTCACTGCCTTAAACAGTGCTTTTGTTAGCAAACTCACTTAAATAATGCAAATGCAGAGAGAGAAGTCCTGATAAGACTTTACCAGGCACGTGGAACAGTGTATAATTTGAGAAGAAATAAACAGCACTCTCTTTGTTCAGGCCTTGTACATAGCAGGAAGACATTCTACCAAACATACAGAGGACAACTCCCTCAGAACTACACAACTTATCAGAGCATGTGCTACCTCAGTGAAGCTCATTCCACTCTGCTTGGTCAACAAGCAACACCTCCACCCAGCTCTCTTGGCTGTTTGACTTTAACACTAACAAGAAGTTATCCTTAAGTTGCAAACTGAATGATCTTTTCTGCTACACATCCAATAGATATACAGTGGTACCTCGGGTTCCATATGCTTCAGGTTACATATGCTTCAGCTTACAGATTCTGCTAACCCAGAAATAGTACCTCGGGTTTTTGTTTGTTTGTTTGTTTGTTTTTTTAGTACCTCGGGTTAAGAACTTTGCTTCAGGATGAGAACAGAAATTGTGCTCCGGCGGTGTGGCAGCAGTAGGAGGCCCCATTAGCTAAAGTGGTGCTTCAGGTTAAGAACAGTTTCAGGTTAAGAACAGACCTCTGGAACGAATTAAGTACTTAATCCGAGGTACCACTGTACTGTTAATTGGGACAGACCATCACTAGCACATAATTCTGCTGCATTGTGCAACAGTTGCTACACAGTTAAAAGGACTGTTGTGTTAGTGTTCCCTGGAACCGCTTCCCTCTATGCATCCACTTACAGAATGCTTTGGTCCCCTGTCTGTGGTGCTTAGTTTCTTCCCATCTACCTCTGCTCTGCAGCCAAACAGGTATATCACTCTTCTATAATTTGATCTGGGTGACCATAACCTTGTCCATGGGGCTTCCTTTAGATGAAGATTAATCTTATCACTGGACTTTTTATGGGAAACAATGTAACAGAGGTATACAGAAGCCACTTTATCAGTCAAATTTACTACATTAGGGTCAGGCGGGGAGAAATCTTTCATGTATATTATTAACTTCAGTGTTCCCAATTTGCTTAACTCTGAAGAGATCATAAATCAAGTTCCAGGTGGCTGCCAGGTATATCTAACCTACAGACTAGCTTTTAGTCTATACATAAATATGTGTAGTGCGTGTGTACATAGAATTTTAGGGCAAAATTAACAATATTAATCCCAATATTTTCTCCACAACAATTATGATTAATCAATTGTTCCTTTATTTCCCGTGCCTGTTCTTAAAGCCCCGTGTTCAAGAGACTCCTTCAGTTTTCAAAACAGCATTTCCTATAAAGACACACAAGATATATTGGTTGCATGGGGGGTTATGGTTGGACCATTTTGGCCATTGCTATGTGCTCCTTCTGTCTCCCTCCTCTGCCTTTCTGGCACATGGCAGCAGCAGTGCAGAGATCCTGCTGTGCGTTAAAGCCAGAGTTCCCTGCTATGTCCAAACTGGTGAACTCTGCCTTAATGTTCCTTAAGAGCCCAGGGCAATAAGTCAGGCTCAGGTGTTATGGTGAACTCTGGCTTGATGCAAACCAGCATCCCGCACTGATGTGCAATGGGAGGAAGGAAGGGGAGTGGGTCAGGGCATCACATGTTGTCACGGGGGTTCGTTCACATTCACAGACTATGGTTTATGAAGCTGTGGATGAATCTCTGAACATGACCTGTGTCAGAAGAGACCCACAGCTTGCTTAGGTCCACTTGATTTGCTTAGCTGCAATTGCTAGGCAATGTAATTAATCATGTGGCTGAATGTGTCCATTTCCTATTATTGTCACAGTTGACTACAGCCCACTGTAGACAAGAAAGTTACTTCCTAGGCACTACTTACATTTTGTTCAAGCTTTGCAAACAAATGACTCAGAGCATATCTATTGCAGTTCAGGTAAACCATTTTTATGATTTACGACTTAATTCTTTATACCCGCTGTATCTCCCCACCTGCTCCCCTCTTCTTCCTCCCCCCCTCTCTCTGATATAGATATATATCTGCCAGCTCAGGACAACACATTCAATTGCAATAAGCTCTAATTCACCAATGTTCATGTCACAATCATTGTGTTCTGCATTTACTTTCCAGGCTCTGTTTCTGAAGGAGCTATTTGATCAGGTATGCAAAACATAAAGGGGAAACTGCCCTTTGGAAAGCTCCATACTTGAGCAGAACAGCAAGAAGCTTAGTATTCTCAGGACCACTTATGCCTCTTTGTACCGACTCTAGGATAATACATTATCCCAGACTGCAAGAAGGCAATTGTGCGTTTGGAGGTAGTCAGTTACAGGCCGTTTGGGCTGCTCCTATCTTCCAGAGCATATGGACATCTGAACAGCAGAGAGGATATCTATTGACACTATCAAGATGTAAAAACGCATTTAAAGAATTGGGGTTCTTTTGGTTTATGAGAGAGAAAAACTGTTACTAAAGGACACTGCAGTGCAAGTCATGTAATACGACATTATTTCCTTTTATAGTTTCATTAGTCTGTACACACATGAATGTTCACTGAATGACTGTTAACTTGCTCTCTAGTGTTGTGTTTATCATTTCCCATTGAGTTTATTGCTGCAGCAATTTTCAAACACACTGAGGTGGAGCCATTAGTTTGCTGCAAGAACTGAGCTGACGGTGGCCTTCTGGGCTGCCCCGGGGGTCATGTTGATGTTTGTGTCTGCTACCAGGGTTGGTGGGTTATTCGTTGGAGTCGCTGGGACACATCCTCATTATCTCTCCGCTTGTGATCTGCTTGGTGAAATTGCATTCCTCTCCAGCAGGTGTCACTGCAGCCAATTGGAATGGAAGGCGTATAGTGTAGATAAATGAAGTGATGTTAAATCTTGCTCACTTAATAAGAAAAAAATAATAGCAAGCACCTTTTCATTGATGAGGAGGGAAGCCTGGTTACATTTGTTGGCAGGCAATTTTGTTTAGGGATTGAGCCACGATGAGCCACACCCTTGTTCTTTGTTTTCCAAAAGCAGGATTATTCAGTATATTTCAAAAGTCTCTTGTAAAGGATGGCCTCAGAACAGTTCCCTTTCTTCACCGTTCGCCTGGTGGGTCCCTAGTTCCTGAAAGAGCTCAGAACCTAGTTCATCAGCTGACTTCTTCTGCCAGTAGGCTTCTTTACATTTACAGACACTTCTCTGGCTCACTAATGGAGCATATTGTTCAGACTCCTGCCTTGCCAAGCGACTTCTATTTCCTTCCATCCTCCTTCCACTCTCCAGAAAGAGTCTTCTAGTCTGATTCTCCTGGTTCCTCCATAACCATGCATTATTGGCAACCCCAACACACCTTGTGTCTAAGTTTGCTCTCTTTCCCTCACATAACCTCGATCTCCTCTTCACACAAGGCTTTCAGTTTCCCTATTCCTCTCATGTTTGCTTGACCTGCTCTTGACGCATCACTCTAGCATTCCAAGCTAACCCACATCCTGAGACTCCTGCTAGCTTTAAGTCTCAGGCGTTGTGTTGCTTCTCCTTCTAGCCCACCTTTACCCTCCTCCAGAGGAAACACAAGGAGGATACCACAACAGTGGCCACACTTGTTCCCCCACATCTACCCAGTAACAAGGTGGACATGGGGGACTGAAACTCCAGGGCTTCCCTGACACCTCTCCAGCTAAGCCCTTCTCCTCATATATGTTAAATTCGGTTTCTTAGATTTTGGCTTCTGGCTGGATATTCTAGACATAACACTTGTACCCTTTTTCATCATCCTTGCAGCAGTTAAGTTCACAGAATATATAATGTGCAATTAACTTTCAGTAACTTAAGCATAACCTTTGGCACAGCAAGAACTCAACTGAAAATGAATGGAATTTCTGTACCAAAGCGTTGCCCTCCAGAAGTTGTATACTACAGTTTTCACCATGCCTGTCCATTAGCCACACTAGTTGGGCCTGATGTAAGCTGTAGTCCACAACATCTGGCATGAACCATATTGGATACCCCTGTTCTGTGCAATTGCGTGTAGACATTTAACTGGGGGCAGACATCTATTCAGTTCCTTACCTAGGAAGCGGACATTGAATAAAATCCTCTTTTCTGTCTGGCGAACAGCTAAGAAAACTAACTTCACTTAAATGTAATCAAAACACTTATATCCAGGCAAATTCATCCTTTAGCTGCATTGCACTGCTTGCTTTAAGTTCAAGTAATTGATTACGATGTGGTATATTAAATGTGGGCTCTCCAGCATGAAGTAATTTTCTCCTTACAGTATCTGCAGAATAAATAATAACCTCTGCAACCAATTGATGCCCATGGCTTAAGATTTCTTTGTGTAGGTAGAGATGGATTGCCCTGCGTGATGGTGTGCCTCTGAAAAGCAACATACATTTCAATCAGTTGTTTAACTCCTAGCACTGTAAGGATGGCTCACAGCAATGATTCATCGAGTTGCATCGGAATATGTTATGATTTCTCCTGTTCCTATACTGTAGGGGTGTATGGAGTGTTGGGGGGGGGTAGTGCCCTGGGCTGCTGCTAATGTAGCGGTTTCACTTCATTCCTGGAGGTGCACTCCATTTTCTCTAGAGATGGATGAATGCCAACAATGATACTGTAGGATCCCATTGAAGATCCACTGTCTGAGTTTAGAACAGGGGTTGTCAACCTGGTCCCTACTGCCCACTAGTGGGCGTTTCAGGATTCTAGGTGGGCGGTAGGGGGTTCTACGGCACAAGCTGAATCCTCCTTCCATTCAGCATTGGTGGGCGGTAAGGAAATTTTACCATCAAGAAAGATGCATTAGTGGGCAGTAGGTATAAAAAGGTTGACTACCCCTGGTTTTATGGGACGCAGGTGGTGCTGTGGTCTAAACCACTGAGCCTAGGGCTTGCCGATCAGAAGGCCACGGTTCGAATCCCCGCGACGGGGTGAGCTTCCGTTGCTTGGTCCCTGCTCCTGCCAACCTAGCAGTTTGAAAGCACATCAAAGTGCAAGTAGATAAATAGGTACCGCTCTGGCAGAAAGGTAAACGGCGTTTCCGTGCACTGCTCTGGTTTGCCAGAAGCAGCTTAGTCATGCTGGCCACATGACCCGGAAGCTGTACGCCAGCTCCCTTGGCCATCAAGAAAGATGCATTAGTGGGCGAGATGAGCACCACAACCCCAGAGTCTTCCGCGACTGGACCTAATGGTCAGGGGTCCCTTTACCTTTACCTTTTGCCCCTGGTTTAGAAGAATGTTTCATTCAGGTCTTACGGATTTCCCATAAGCATCTCATTGGCTACTGTGAGTACAGAATGCTGGACTAGAAGGGCCATTGCCATGATCCATGATCTCATGTTCCTAATGCAAAGTTTGCCTCTCTGCCAGGAAAACTTTTTGATCAATGAAACGAACCAACCAGGTTTTTATGGGCCAGAGCCCAGAAATGACTCTAAGCTACAACAACTTTTGCTACAATAGGCAACCCTAGACCTATATAGTCAGAAGTAAGTACCATTCAATTCAATGGTACTTACTCCCATGAAAGTGTATATAGGATTCCATGCCCACTCTGTGATTCTTAAAGATACCAGAAGAATCTGTTTTGTTTTGTTTTTGTCTTTGCTGCAGCTACCCTTCTGGTACGAATATATCTGGTAACATTATTTTTCATAACATTTATAATTATGTTGGTTCTTGACTTTTGCCTCTCCAGCTATATTTGTATCTGTGTCTTTAAACAAGATAAGTTACATTCTGGTTCTATTGCTTTGACAAGTCCTTTGTGATATATGATACGTATATATATTTTCTGTTTGTTTAAAGTACATTTTAAATAACACGTCATGATTTATACAGCTCCACCAGGATCCCTAGTCTAGGGTCTTTACTAGATAGGAAAAAATGTATATTATTTATAGCTGCCCGACAAATGTGGCTCCGGTAGCAATTAGAGCATATCTGAGGAATTTGCAGTATGTTTCTCATGGCTATCCCAAAGACTTATGCTTGCGATGAGACATTTTCCTTCCTGTGTTGGCCCTTTTGCATACATGGTAGATCTGAGGACAGGGTTTTTAAGTTACTCCCCCAACGTTATTGCTAATGTAACGGTGCAGTTTTTCAGGATCGAAATGTATCTGCTTTGTTTTGTCCGGGGCCATGTCAGAGATCACATCTCCCTGATACTGGTCCTTATGTCAACTCTAGTAACCTCAGCAGGCTCTGTGTCATTTTTCGAACTCCACATGAACAGAGTAGCTGCCTTGCTATTTGTCCATCTATCTGATCATGGTCAACTCAGACTGCTAGCAGCTCTCTTGGGACTCAAGCAGAGGTCCTCTTTTTAAAAGAATAATTTTTATTGAAGATTTTCCTAGTTTACAAAAGCACGTGCATTGTCTCTTTTTTTCAGGTTATGTTTTCTACAGATCAGTTACAGATCAGTTGCTGTGAGACATCAGTGTTGTATGCAATATAAGTATAAGAGGTTTTTGTGATCATCAAGAAAGGGGTGGGTGGACACTAGTCTCGGAGTATCACAAGGCCACACTTTTATTTATTTTACAGTCATGTTTGACTCAACAGAACATGCGGTGCTGGGCAGAAGGTATCATTCTCATCACTCATGTTCACGTAAGGAACTAAGTCAGAAAAAAGGCAACACAGCCGTAAACTATAGGAGCAGTTGTTTTTTTCCAAAAATTGACAAATTTTGGAGGGGGGCATAACACTCTGTCGCTGGATGTAGCCTGCCACCAACAGATGAGCCACCGCTGCAGTAAAGTAAGAGACAACTCTCCTACAAAACAAAATTGGAGCAGAAAAATGGCTACTGATTTCCCTGGCTGAGAATATTTTGGGAGAATTGGGGAAGATCTTAGCCCAGTCTTAGAAGCACAGCCTTTCCATCAATTTCTCCAAGACTATGGACAAACGCATTCTTCATTCCCCCTCCTTACTGTTTTTTAGAAGGTCTAAAACAGTCATACCTTTTCCATCTTGCCTTTGGTCTTGGTGAATTTTGCAGAGCAAAACATCTGGGGTTCCCTGAATGAGACTGATGCTGCAATCCCATGCTCATCCACCTGGAGAAAGGCCTCAACTGAACATGTGGGCCATACTTCCAAGTAAACATGTAGAAGATTTGGGTTGTAAATGATCAGTCCAATCTTAGTAATTTCAGACTTTTAAATCATGAGCTGTAACAAGGAATTACATTGTGGTCTTTTAAAATGTTAGAAACCAAATCGCTGCCATGCACTCAGTACCCTGCATGGGAGAGATTTACTGATTTCAAGGAGATCACTCGAGCAATTTGCAAGCTGGGCCAGCAGCGTGAATAGATATAAGTCTATTTCTGAGCTAATTAGTAATCCAGGAGATGCAAATAGGAGTTGAATAATTGTTTTGGTGCCTCACATTCATCTGCTAGAAGCTGATCAGGAGAGTGATTGCCATTCAGCTCAATGAGGCTGCTTCATTGATATTCAAGAAGCAAAATTATGACATGAAGCCTCCATTTCTGCTTATTGTGCTATTCATGCATTGCCATCACGGTAAAAACATGGTGCCCGTCTTGATGTAGCATTCTGTACCATAGGAGTGTTGGCCTGGACTCTACTGATATCTGCAGACTGTTACTTTTGCCATCACCATTTGAATAATTAATTGCTAATCACTCCCATGCCTGGAGAGAGGTTCTAGCTAACATAAAAATCAGAACTGGGATACACAAGCTATGCTTGGAGACCTGTGAATAGTAATGGGCAGATCCAACCAAATCTATTTCATAATTCATCTAGAGTACCGAGGTTAAATTCCTGGATGTCTGCTAGATGCCCTCACAATTAACCTGAATTCAGGATCCAGTCGATTGAAATGCTATGTCCTGTTGGGACATTCCTTGGAGTTCTCCTCCCCATCCTTAATTCCCCAAAAGTATATGACCACGTTCAGGAATGACATCAGAGGATCTCTCTTCAGGCATCCAAGCAGTTATGGGTCCATTTCTGATGGGGCCGGACTCAATAAATAAATAAGTTGTTCTACCTCCAGTAGAATGTACAGTAATGTATTAGCTGGAAATCTTTCCACATTGCTTGGATTGACAGGAATAGAATATTACTGGAGGTCTAAGGTCCAGAAATTAAATATTAATAGGAGCAAAAAATAACGAGGGAAAGGATGTGGAAAAGTAGTACAAAAGGTCCCTCTTAAATAAAAAAATGTAAGTCCTCACCTGCCTACTCTCTAAATTTATATCTCACCTTTCTTCCCAAAGGACATCAGGGCAGCAAAAACATCTATCTATATATTTTGTGCAGCAGATTCAGATGAATCCGGAACTGAAGCAGGACATTTTGCAGGGTATTCTGGGTTTGTCCAAGGTCATTTTAAAAGGGAATTGAAATTATTGGGCATGTCTATCTTTGGCCCATTAATTTCAATATAACTTAGTTGGTTACAAGCCATTAAAACATCATAACATTCAGAAATATTTATTTATAAGATTTTATATTTTCATTTTATGGATGTATTGTATCTTTTTTTTTATTGGAATCATGAAGCACAACCAGCCAAAAGACTTACCTCCACTCTGAAATGAAAGGGGTTTTGCAAGAAGATAGAACCATTCATTGTGGTTGCATCCCTGGACTTTGTTAAACTCTGAAGGATTTCTTACCATCTGTGCTGATTTCATATGATTTCATCAGGATTGCCAGCTGTCTTGCCTGGATCCTGTTCCAGCATGTAGGATTAATGTTAGCATACAAAATTATAGAGGACGATGGTCCAGTTTTGCAGTTTCATGCCAGCAACTGAACTCACAAGCCACTGTATTTCAACTTTAACTCACCTCCTTCAATCCATAAAATCAGCTGCAAACCAAGGTTTACTCCAAGCTTGTTGCATCAGCTACTGGTCCTGCGCAACACTTAACCACAGGAACAATGAAAGGTAGGGTTGCCATATTCTGAAGAGCAATAAAGAGGACACATTTGCCAACTTCTACTTTTAACTATGGATCTTTATGATGACTCTCATTTTGCAGACCCATGAAAAAGAGGGCGTGTCCTGCAGAAAGAGGACATATGGCAGCCCTAACACAACACAACACAACACAACACCCTGAACTCATCAACAGCTTTTGATCATCTTTACTATTTCCAGGCCAGCAAAAAAATTGGCTTATATTGTTACCTGTGTATATTGCTACAGTGTATGTGCAAAGGCTATACTCTTAAGCAGAAGTGGATTTAGGGCTGTGCGACTGGTTCTGCCGCAATGAGGGTGCCACAGGGCGCAGCAACTATAATGTAGTGAATTGAGTGGAAGGCTAGAAGCAGGCAGGTGATTAGACATGTACATGTGATCAGAATTCCTATTCCATACAAGTAAGTCTTGTATTGGGAAGTTTTAAAATGTTTGACGTTTTATGTTTTTATATGTGCTGGAAGCCACCTAGAATGGCTTGGGGAACCCAACCAGATGGGTGGAGTATTTATTATTATTATTATTATTATTACTATTATTATTATTATTATTAACCAACATCTGTGGTTTGGGAATAGGTAAAGGTAAAAGACCGTGGGTTAAAGCCTCAGCGCCTAGGGCTTGCCGATCGAAAGGTTGGCGATTCGAATCCCTGCGGCGGGGTGCGCTCCCGCTGCTCGGTCCCAGCGCCTGCCAACCTAGCAGTTCGAAAGCACCTCCGGGTGCAAGTAGATAAATAGGGACCGCTTACCAGCGGGAAGGTAAACGGCGTTTCCGTGTGCGGCTCTGGCTCGCCAGAGCAGCGATGTCACGCTGGCCACGTGACCCGGAAGTGTCTCCGGACAGCGCTGGCCCCTGGCCTCTTAAGTGAGATGGGCGCACAACCCCAGAGTCTGTCAAGACTGGCCCGTACGGGCAGGGGTACCTTTACCTTTACCTTTAAAGGTAAAAGACCCCTGGACGGTTAAGTCCAGACAAAGCCAACTATGGGATGTGGCGCTCATCTCGAATACACCACCAAACAATATCATAGCTCTTGATGTGGCAGCTACATATGCAAACCTACCTTATCTTTGCAGAGGTAATACTTGGTGCTATTTTTCTATAATAATAATAATGATGATGATTTATTATTTATACCCCGCCCATCTGGCTGGGCTTCCCCAGCCACTCTGGGCGGCTTCCAAAAAAATATTAAAATACTGTAATACATCAAACATTAAAAGCTTCCCTAAACAGGGCTGCCTTCTAGAAAAAGAAGTGCCAGAACTCATCATGAACACCTCCCGCGTTCTCTTAGGATGGCAATGGCACCCACCTGAGAGGTGCTGATCTTAGTTCCTGTGAGTTCCAGCTGAAAAAAACCTGGTACAGTGGTACCTCAGGTTACATACGCTTCAGGTTACAGACTCCGCTAACCCAGAAATAGTACTTCGGGTTAAGAACTTTGCTTCAGGATGAGAACAGAAATCATGCTCCGGTGGCGCGTCGGAAGCGGGAGGCCCCATTAGCTAAAGTGGTGCTTCAGGTTAGGAACAGTTTCAGGTTAAGAACGGACCTCCGGAACGAATTAAGTACTTAATCCGAGGAAATTACTGATGGGGAAAGACAAGGATGGCTAACATGTCAAGAGGGCACCATTTAGGACTGCAAAAATCTCAATTTCTAAAATGGCAAACTTGTACTGGGCGAGTTTGTGGAATACCTAAATCGATCAGATAAGATCTGCAATGAATTTTAACTACGGAAAAGTTTTCATTTCCTAACAAATGCAGCCGCTGCATGCAACTTCCCTCATGGATGTTCTTAACCCCATGTGCTACCTCTGTCAAAAGCAATACTGCAAATGTTAAAAACCACTTGTAATATGTTTTAATGAAGCTGTCCTTCTTGGTGAAAGTTGACGTTTGTTTTATATTAATTGGTGTTGCACCCACCTTGCCGAAGAACAAACTTACTTTACGAAACGGTCTATACAAATATGTCTCGTTAGACGGCTTATTTCTTCCAGAACCCACCTCATAATAGAGAATGACATGGATCAAGTTTTTCATTGTTTCATTTTCTTTCATGATGCAATGGCTCCCCCCTTCAATGCAACAGTTTGAAGCCTTACAACAGGCTGCATCAACAACTGCTAGCATTCTCAGGATAACTGTGGGGCACACTTATTTATTGCTAAGCGTGTATAGGACTGCAACCTAAAATATATAGTATAGTGGAGCTGGACCCTCAATGTACTCTCTGAATTCACTTCTGATAGGACTGGGAATGGAGAAGAAATTTGATTCATTTTGTACTTAGAATCATAGACTCATAGAATTGTGAAGTTGCAAGGGACACTGAGGGTCATCTAGTCCAACCCTCTGAGCTATTGGGCCACAGGCTTCTAAAAGTGAACCTTCCTAAACTCTCACTTTCAAAAAAAAAAAAAAAAAAAATCCATTGAAATTAGATCTTCTCTTAATTTTGTAATGCAGTTCTTCAGTCAACTAAGCCAGGGAATGTGTACCAAAGTACACATACTAGGATAAATCATGCATACAAATGCATATATTGGTGAAACTGACATACAGAAATGCATTATAGTATGGGAAATTGCTTTGCAAAGCTATATTAGGCAAGACTGCATACGGATATGTGCCTATTAAGAGAAATTTGTGCTAAAATGCTGCTGAATTTTCACGATGATTTTTAAAAAGAAAACTGATGTGGAAGTGTGGAGAACTTAAGATTGGGAAAATGAGGAAAGGAGAGAAACTGAAATAGACAGATTTGCCCACTGCCAGCTATGACCTAACTTAGTTTTACATCCAGTACAGCCCTATGCATATTTATTCAGAAGTATTTCCCACACTGCTTGAAACTGTTGAATCCATCTAGCTATAACTAAGTTGAGTGTCACCTACTGACTAAGGTTTAATGTATGGCGGTATCCACACAAGGACCATGTCATTTGAAAAAAATGGTGAGAGAGAAATTATAGTCACTTCGCATCTTGCAAGTGGATTTATTCTTTGGGTACCAGAGGCAGTGGCGTAGCGTGGGGGGTGCAGGGGGTGCCGGCCGCACCGGGCGCAACATCTGGGGGTTAGGGAAATCCACGGGTTAGGGGGCGCAAATCCATGGGTTAGGGGGCGCAAATTACTTGCCTTGCCCCGGGTGCTGATAACCCACGCTACGCCACTGACCAGAGGGGTTCAAGTTATTCTGGTAAACTTCCCTAATTCTGGAACAGTAAGAGCTGTTTGGCAGTGGAGCAGACTTCCACAAGAGATGGTAGACCCTCCTTCTTTGGAGGTCTTTAAGCAGAGGTTGGATGGCTATCTGCCATGGATGTGTTAGCTGAGATTCCTGTATTACAGGGGCTTGAACTTAGATGACCCTTGGGGTCCCTTTCAACTCTGTTTCCCTAATTCTGTCTAGCAATGCAACTGGATCCCCAGTAGCAGCTTTTACACACAATTAATGTTTGGGGAATTGAGAAAGTAATTAACATGATATGAAGACGCAGATATTATTTTGCAGATTAATTACACAAAGCGAGAAGCAGCATAAATTATCCAAAGCCCTTTTCTTATCGCACAATTATACATTAGTGTATGTACTGTTTTATAGCTGTTCATTTAGCAGCCACAGCCAATTAATCTACTAACAAGCCTTGATGATGACAAAGGAATGCACCTTCCGATAGTTCAGGTAAGCAACTGATTTTGCATCCTTGCTATGATGGAAATACCTCTTCCTTTTTTTTATTACGAATAAACCTGTGTGTGTATTCTACCACTGAGAATGGGTGACGGTGGAATCTCGCAGATTCAGAGGTTTTCAAAAATAATGGCCAATTTTGGTTTAAGTCCATTTGGAAGCACAGCTTCATCCAGATGCGAAGTGTCTCAACCCATCTTTCCCCCCAGAAGTATATAAAATTAACTTTTAAATAAATTTCATTTAGGCTCATGGACCTGAACTCTTTGGAGTTACTCTGGAAACTGCAGTTCTAAGGAGGAGATAGATCTAGGTCCACCCCATGTTGGACTGCAGGCACTGAGGCCAAATCTCCTATTACCCTGAAGATACACCTCTGTTGACAAGCTCTGAGGGCTGGTCAACAGGCTTCTTAGGAGAATCAAGAGAGTCCTGAAGAGAGAGCTTCATAGCTAGAAACCCCTTTACTACAAAGAACCAATAGATGAAGATGAAGGTGCTGGCTCTTTAACTGACCAGGTGGTAGCACTCAATGGGCGTGGCTTCCAGTCAATGACCACCTAGCTCTGGTATAAAACTCAGCCAGTTGTTCCTTCTGAGACAACCTGGATGTTTGGTCCTGATCCCTGCACCACAATTGCCCTCCAGGCACCTCGTCTTGCTGCCTGAGGAATCAGGACCTACTGACCTGCCCTTCCTTAAACCCACCTCCACCTTTCTCCCTTTCCTACACTGTCTATCCTATGTCAAATTTTAGACCATCAGAACAGGGACCTAGTACTCTTATACTTCACAAAGCACCGTATATATTGAAGGTGTAATAACAACAGCCAACATTCTGCCCCTCCTTCTCTGTAAGTGAAAACCAGCTATTCTGATGCATTATATGTATATATATTGTATATGTATCATCCTGTTGTACCGTACAATTTCTGGAAGCACTCCTCTCCCAGCAACTCAATTATAATAATTTAGGGAACCCTCTGTCCTTCGCAGTCTCCCACAGTACCAGGACATCTCATGCCTGCCTTGTTTCATGTTATTAACTTAAAAAAAACATGTTGTGCCCTGTGAAATCTGGATGTATAAAACTCATACTGTGATGGCGACAGATGTTCTGGAAACAATTAGTTCATACATTCCTTCTCATCAAATACCTCGTCGTGTTCAGTTTAACAAGGCAAATTACAGCTTTAATATACTCCATCCTACACTCTTATTTGTGATAAAGAATAAGAGCACTCTGTGCACATAATGATGAACTTTACAAAGGGCTACAGAAGGGAGGGAAGTAAAGGTGGCAAGAGATGGGAAGCCACTCTATGGAAGACACAGAGGGCACTGTCAGAGCATCTGCCTTACATGCCAAAGGTCCCAGGTTCAATCCCCAGTATTTGGGAATGTCCCGTGCCTGAATTTCTGGGGAGCCACCACGAGTTCGTCTTAGTGCTGTGCTAGGTAGACCAATGGTCTGACTCATTATAAGGCAGCTTCCTGCATTCCTTCTCCATCACAGCTGAGGTTTCTATGTCAGCACCCAACTGCTCAGAGACCCATTTAGCATCTATAACCATGTAGTCTGACATCCATACTTCTCCACCCATACCTACTCATTTCATAATGAATTGACCTTCAAGGGGCCTTGTATTAAGATTCAGAGCAGGAAACATTGCCACTCAGTTCCCTATACCCCGACTGTGTTGTTTAGTGGTTAGAGTGTCAGACTAGGGCCAGGACCCAGATCTCTACTTTGCCACGAAGCTGACTGGGTAGTTTGGGCCTATCCTCTTAGCCTATCCTATGTCACAAGGTGTGAGGATAAAATGAGGAGAACCATGTGCTCCACTTTGAGCTCCATGGAAGAAAGGTGGGCTATTAATATAGTCATCAATAAAATAATCGTGAACTAATAAATATCCACTTTATATTTTTTATTTGGTCACAGGAAGGTAGGTAGCCTACAGCCTGAGGGCTGCATGTGGTCTTCAGCCTAATTTCAATCGGCCTTCCACAAAAAATAAATAAATACATGAGTGGTGAAGTGGGAAAAATGGGGGAAAGGTGGTGACAGACAGAAAGCATGAGAAAAGAGGGTGATGGAGTGAAAAGCAGGTAGCAGAGAGATGGGGGCACATCTGCACTATATATTTAAAGCTGTATCATACCACTTTACACAGCCATGGCTTCCCCCAAAGAATTATGGGAAATGTAGTTTGTTAAGGGTGCCAAGAGCTGTTAAAAGGTAAAGGACCCCTGACAGTTAAGTCCAGTCGCGGACAACTCTGGGGTTGTGGCTGAGGGAGCCAACATTTGTCCGCAGACAACTTCCGGGTCATGTGGCCAGCATGATAAAGCTGCTTCTGGCGCAATGGAACACCGACACCAGAGCAGCGCACGGAAACGCCGTTTACCTTCCCACCCGAGCGGTTCCTATTTATCTACTTGCACTTTTTAAAATATTTTTTTATTAATTTTCTTCTCTCTCATTACAAATATGCTTATAACATACAACTTACATAACATCTCTCCCTCCCCCCTTTTGGACTTTCCTCAACTTCCATTTCTGATTTATTAACCTCATTAGTATATTCTGCTATTTTCTACAAATATCATATTTTTCTTTTTATTACATTATTTGTTCCTTATCCATAAAGCTGTGAATGTTTATTTAAATCCTACCATCAGGTCAATATACTTTCTTTGTTTCTGCAAATATAATATAAACGGTTCCCACTCTTTTCCAAAATCCCTATTGTCCTCTACTTGCACTTTTTGGGACATGCTTTCGAACTGCTAGGTTGGCAGGAGCTGGGACCGAGCAACAGGAGCTCACCCCGTCGTGGGGATTCGAACTGCCAACCTTCTGATTGGTAAGCCCAAGAGGCTCAGTGGTTTAGACCACAGCGCCACTTGCGAAGAGCTGTTAGGAGACCCCTATTCCCCTCACAGAGCAACAATTCCCACCGTAGTTTAACAGTCCATCTTTCTTCCTGGGATAATAGATATACCAGTGGGGGGGGGGATGTTTTGGCAGGGATGGGGAACACTCTTTTACCCAATGTGCCCCCACCCAAAAATCCCCTTCTGGGAGCTAAAAGTGGGGTGTTAAAAAAGCCAAGAAGCCTTGACCACAATCACTCAGCATCTTCTGATCAAAGCCTGTGCTGGAGAACAATGCCAACATTTTTCTCCTTCATAATTAAGGTTTTCAACATAATGCACCTAATTTTAAAATGACCGCAGTGATATTAAAGATGGTATCTTGGTATGAAATTATTGCCTCGCTTCAGGTCCGTCTAATTCATATGCTGGGATTTGTCCTTCTGTTCTCAGTTGGAATTATGGAACATGTCATCTTCCACAAGTCCAATATTTGGTTACTGCCAGTGCTGCCAGTATAATTTCTTCTGAGAGCCAAAACTTTACCCTGTACACTCTAGACCCTTAGAGAACTAGCTGAGGGGAGCACCCACCCCGTAGAAGTAATTAGACACTAGGCACCCTCAGGAGCATGACAGATGTTAATGTGCAACATCTATTCTACACTTTATGTGAAATGCATTATCTATTTTGTACTATACCTTTAAAAATATTGTTTAATGTAAATAGTTAACTGCCTTCGTGTTTATATCTTTATTCTTCAGTATACTACAATAAAACATATTTCAGCTATTTAATGGACTGAAGCTAAACTTTGATGGCTCATTGACTGCCAATTTGCTGCTACCAGGGCTTCTAATGGCCATATCGCCATATTGTCTGCTGTCAGCAATTTGTGGGGGCCCTTTCCTCCATATGCTGCATGAAAACTTCATCTGCTCTGCTTTATGAAATTGGGATAGCTCTGCTACACACAGACATCCTAATATAGAGTGCTGCTTGCAACCAATGTGTTTCCATTGCATGCACTTTGAAAGTGTGTAAAGAGCTGCGAAATGTTCACTTAATATAAAATAATGGTGCAGACCTCATATTATTCAATATATTTTTGTCTCTCTGGTGCAGAGTGAATTAGGGTTTAGCAATACCCCTCTACAGGGTGAGGAATCATGCAGGTGTTGAAAATTGTAGCAAACAGACAGAAGTTGCAAACAAATTGCAAACAGACACACATTTGAATGTCTGAAAGCGGCAACTGAGAACACTGACAAGAATAGGGCACTTAAAGAAAAAAAAGCTTTATTTAAAAAAATTCTTTTTAAAGCATTTAATAATGTGAGCTTACTCGATAACATAGGGACGCGGGTGGCGCTGTAAGTTAAACCACAGAGCCTAGGAAGGTTGGCGGTTCGAATCCCCATGACGGGGTGAGCTGCCGTTGCTCGGTCCCTGCTCCTCCAACCTAGCAGTTCAAAAGCACGTGAAAGTGCAAGTAGATAAATAGTCTCTTAGTGGAGGGGGCAATGCAAACAACGCAAAACAAACACATTTTGTAAACCCTGCAAAGAATACTAAACTATGTAAATGTACGTATCTTTGTCTTAATTTGCATGCATTATCCTAACAGCAGCATTTACAGTTTGCAACAAGAACACCCCACTGGAGGAAATTGGACATAAACACACCTCATTTTCACAAACAGCATTTCCAATAACGTAATCTGGTCTGGAACTGAGAACTTTAAAACTCTGCCCACGTAAACCTTGATCCATAACCATCTCTGTATGACAGGCGATGTCAACGGGCTGTTGGGAAACAAGGCTTGAGGATTTCTCAGCTTTCAGAAATGTTCTCTCTGCCAGAGGCAAATGATTGGATGTATGTAATGTCAGAGATTCATAGCAGGGGAAGAGGTTTTTCATCAGTGTATTGGCATTTGGCACATTGTCAGTGTTTAAGTGAGCTTCTTGAGCTGATTGCTGGAAAGCAGGGAAGTGTTTTCCTGTGAAGGACAAAAGCCACACTGGACCAGCTATTCACAAGAATTCCTACACTTTTTTTCATCAGTGCAGTTGTCAAGTAGAATCCAGGCTCAATAACAAAAAGTATGATGATGTCAGGAGGAGCAGTCGGTGCAGCAGCTCCCATCCATGTTGTCAGCCTGATGGCCAGATGTAGAGGTGAGTCAAATAGACCAGAAAATGCTGGGGAGGGGGGAGGAATGCTGCTGTAGGAGGAGAGATGCTCAACCAGCTGGAGGATAAAGGCATGGCAGGCAGCACATTTAGAGCAGGTTACAAGCAGGGATGGAGCAAGGATTCAGAATAAGTAACAACAAAAGAGGAAAAAGATAAACTATGGGCTAGCTTTACCACAGCAATTTAGGAAAGAAGGGGAAAGGGAGTGTTTCTGGGGCTAGCTAGCACCCTGGTGAGTCAAGGAGGGAAAGGGTTTGCTGAAGGAAAAGAGGGGCTCCCTGCATACCTGATGATAGAGGGGTGACTGGAGAAGCAAGGTTGCTCAAATGAATACATTTCAGAAGAGTTCTGAGGATGAGAAGGGCTCTAAACCATCTGAGTGACGATCTCCTCTGCTCTTTTCTAATAGGAAATCTGGGAATCTGATCCCAAGGATCCCTTGGGATCCTTGACGACTTAGAGGTAAAGTACAATCAAGCAGTATCTAAATGTTGTTAAATAAAAATAATAGAAAAGTGGAAGTTCATCATCATTATTATTAACCACTAAAATGAATGGAAGATGTATAGAGGGATATGTGAATTGTTGCGCATTCGTCTACATCTCAAAGTATGCAAGACAGTGGGATGTGTCAAACTTAAATTATACTCAGAGTAAGAGCATAAGAAGAGGCTGCAGGATCAGGAAAATGGCCCATCTAGTCCTGCATTCTGTTATCATAGTGGCCACCAGTTGCCTGTGGAAAACCCACATGGAGGACCTGAGCCCAAGAGCGTTATGCCCTCTTGTGGTTTCCAACAAGTGGAGCAGTATTACCTCCTATACTGTGCACCCATTGAAATGATTAAGTTAAGTCATGTCCATCAATTTCACTTGTCTCCCCCCATTTATATGTATAATCCCAGGCACCCCCATCATGGATTTGGCCAGGTATGGTCCGGTCATTGGCTACCAGAGAGGAATTCTCTCATTAAAATAAAGCATGGACACATTTCTATCTCACCTTCTTCCTCGATCTG
This sequence comes from Podarcis cretensis, assembly GCF_951804945.1. Taxonomy (NCBI): domain Eukaryota; kingdom Metazoa; phylum Chordata; class Lepidosauria; order Squamata; family Lacertidae; genus Podarcis; species Podarcis cretensis. The sequence goes on from NC_137181.1 coordinate 28,368,075, forward strand.
AGTGACTCATAGAAGCTCTCAATGGACCCAGATTGTCCCAAAGCATCTCATAATTCAAGCAGGCACACTGACCTTAGCCAAGGTTAGCACTCCTAAAGGCTGCAGAAATTAATAGGACTCACGTGCAAGTCATGTGCTGGAAAAGCCTTTTCGTTCCAGCCCCGTGAAGACTCTCGCATTAAAGATGAGCAAATGCACCCCTTCAGTAAGTAACTTGGTATATTGGCATACTATTTATAACTTTATATGGAATGTAGATCCATTTCTGAATTAAAAGTGTCGAGTGTCTTGTAAATCGTCATTCTACAGCCAGCTCCTCATTCCAGCAAACGCTTGAGTTAAAATGCTTGAGTGCTAAAACATACACCATCAGTCTTCCAAAAGTTAGTTTCCCTTTTCTTTTGTCTAAAATGATTCAAATCATTGCATACGGAATGAGATGGAATGGCCTCCGTGCTGATGGCATAACAGTTTTGTTTACCTGATTCCAAACCCATTTGGAGCTCATCAAGGCAACATCAAAGAGTGTTGTTCTAGCCAGTGTCGGGAAATTGCATTGATGGAAGTGGCAGGAGGAAGGGGAGAGAACTCTTTTAGGAACAGATCCAGTGTTCCCCCCACCACCACCTTCATCTTCATGTTTGAAGGGATTATTAAGAAGCAAATTGGGGAAGCCTTTTTTGTTAGCATTAAACAAATGGAGCGCCTTCAAGGGAAAGAGGCATCTTCCAAGACTTCAAATAAAATTTTTTGTTCTTTCCAAACAAATAATTGATAGATACACACTTGCTGTCAGTAATGCTGTTCTGCAAGGATTCATTAAAATGATGCCTCATTTAGCTGTCAAGGCGGTAGGACGAGCAATTCCTGGAATACAACCACAAGCATGGTGAATTTCAGGGTATTTTTGGAACTGAACAAATCACTTGTTACAATAAATGTGATAATTCAATCTTTTGCCCTTAAAAGTAATAGAAACTGCAGCTAAGTAATTTGTATGTTGTATTCCGGCCCCAAAGCCTAAGCTATTGCAGTGATAGGGTGATAGCCAACTAAGTTATACTCAGAGTAGACCCAAGGAAATTTATATACATTCCCTTACTTGGGACACTACTAGTCAATCTTTCCTTAAAGGTTGATAACTTGTGTGGACATGTCCTAAGGTTGACGGAACAGTGGAAGGTCTGATATTTCTATATAAACGGCTGATTGTCTCTACAACTTGTGACCCTCCAGAGGTGAATTTTGGACCTCAAGTCCCATCCATCTGCCTCAATCAGCATGGCCAATGGTTGAGGATAATGGGAGCTTTGGTTCACCAATAGCCGGGGGTACAGGTTCCATGCTCCTGCTCTCCAGATGAAAGTTATGTTTTATGCCAGTCTTGATTCTGTGATTTCCTGGACCCCAAATCATTTCAGTTCTGGGCTTTGAACTTTCTTTCCAAGGAGAGAGTTCAAAACGAACTATAATGGAAGGTTGCTCTTCCAGAAACTGTGGTCATATCTCATTGCCTTGTTCATTAGAAATACAATGTCGGTCACTTTGGGCTCTACCAAAATATCCTGAACAACAAACCTAAGCAATGAGGACTACTTAAGAAAAGTACCCTTTTGGATCATGTCAATGGCCCATCAAGTCCAGCATCCTGTTCTCACAGTGGCCAACCAGATGCTTTTGTGTTGTTGTTGTTTTGTTTGTTTTAGGAATATATAGTATGTATGTATATATATATTTTTAAGTATATATCCTGTCCTTGATCACCTTGAGTTCAATAGGACTCACTCCCAGGTAAGCACCCTGCATGGTGCTTTGAAGTCCTAACTTCAGGACTTCAAAGTGTTCAGCTACCTGACATCATTGTGTTGTCTGGGGGCTGGCAAATGGACACCCATGCCTACTCATAGAGCCCTATATATAGGGGAATGTTTGATACTCATGTGCTACTTGTATGAAATAAATGAACTATTTAATAAAATAAAATAAAATAAAATAAAATAAAATAAAATAAAATAAAATAAAATAAAATAAAATAAAATAAAATAAAATAAAATAAAATAGCTAGGGCACTCTCACTGACTCTGACTAGAGAAATGTGCGGTTTATCAAGACATGGGTTTTTATCTGGATGGAAATGTATTGCACATATGTATGGCATTCTGTGGTCAGACGCAAAAATGAATACTGTTAATGCTTCACCGCTTAGGGACAGGTTGTTTTGGTGCATGAAATAACTACCCAGAAAGAACACACAGCAACTAGATCTAGTTCAAGTCCCAAATGCAAAGAATGCAAACATTATCACTGCCATAAGTGAGGAAAGAGCCGTGCAGAGTTTCAGGATTTAACAAGCTTGCTTTTATCAAATGAAAAAAAAAAAAAAAAAAAAGGTGAGTTGTAGCCTGCCCTGTGGAATTTCCAGATTGGGATCGAGAGAATAAGCAAAAAATATTTCCATGTGAACATAACATCTGACAAAGTGAAGTAAGATATTCTCCAGAGATACTTCCAAGAGTTTATCGGGGTCATTTCAAGGCTCTCTTCAAGATTTAATCTTCAGTGGCATTCGCTCTACATTGCAAGTCATTTTGGGATCTGCTATTTGAGGCCATTCTACTGTCAGATGTTGTCAGTTTCATTTTGACGTTTTCAGAGGTGCCCCCCCCTCCAGAAAGGGGCTGGTAGTGAAGCAAAGTAACAGGGGCTGGCATGCCTCAGCTGCTGTGAAAACAGTTATTTCCCAAATAGATTTCATCTCAGTTCTATATAAATAGAGCAGTCTTTGCCTGGGGCTGATGGGAATTGTAGTCTAAAACAGCTAGAGGCCACCAGGTTAGACTCATAGAGATGGAAGGGACCCTGAGAGTCATCTAGTCCAGGCATGGCCAAACTTGGCCCTCCAGATGTTTGGGGACTACAATTCCCATCATCCCTGACCACTGGTCCTGTTAGCTGGAGGGCCAGGTTTGGCCATGCCCAATTCTAGTCCAATCCCCCATGATGCAAGAATCTCAACTAAATCATACATGGCAGGTGGCCGTCCAACCTCCCGTAAATCTTGGCAAAGGCTGAGCTATAAAGGTAAAGGTACCCCTGCCCGTACGGGCCAGTCTTGACAGACTCTGGGGTTGTGCGCCCATCTCACTTAAGAGGCCAGGGGCCAGCGCTGTCCGGAGACACTTCCGGGTCACGTGGCCAGCGTGACATCGCTGCTCTGGCGAGCCAGAGCCGCACACGGAAACGCCGTTTACCTTCCCGCTTGTAAGCGGTCCCTATTTATCTACTTGCACCCGGAGGTGCTTTTGAACTGCTAGGTTGGCAGGCGCTGGGACCGAGCAGCGGGAGCGCACCCCGCCGCAGGGATTCGAACCGCCGACCTTTCGATCGGCAAGCCCTAGGCGCTGAGGCTTTAACCCACAGCGCCATCTGCGTCCCACTAGGCTGAGCTATAGTTTCACACAAATATGACGGCTACTTGAACCAGTCTCATCACTGATGGAGAGCTTCTCATAAAGCTGAGTACCACCCATCGAAATCCACTGGAGGGTTGATTCCATGTTCTCACTGAATGAATGCAAATAAATGGCCTTTGCGTGATTGCTGTCCATTACAAAAGGGTCCATTCTTAGTGTTAAGTTGTGGGTTGACATAGCAGACGACACAGCGATTTCTCCAAAGCCGCTCTTTATTTTGTAAGCTGGAATAGAACTGACAGCAAACAGCTCAGCCGGCCTGCTTTTATAGGCAGCCGGCTGTCAACATTGTAGCAACAACAACCCAGAGTTTCCCGCCTAAAATAACTGACGTGGACCTGAGTGAAAACTATCTACAGTATCCCCCTGCTGGCCCAGGGTGAAACTTCACTACATAACACTTAGTGTATATTGTAAACTCTTGATAAGCTGGTTACCAACTGGGTGGGCAGTAGTAGCAGTCCATAACTCAGCATGACAAGCATTAAGGGATGGCTGTCATGCAGTGCTTGTGTGGTAGGAAGACTGGGGGTCTACTCACATACTGGGGCACTGATAGGCCATTAATAATCTTAGTAATTCATAGTGCTTTAGCCTTTGAAGAGCTTCACATACATTATCGTATAGACCAAACTGTTATCACAGAGGCAAAGGAGAGTCTGAGAGAGAGGATTATCTAAGGACACATACTCAACTCGGCTGTGGAGAAAAGATCTGAAATGGAGATTTCCCGATTCATTAACCTTTGTCACTTGAAGTGTTATCCTGACATGTTCTCTCAGTAGAAAACCCCACTGAGCTTCGCGGGAGTTACACTTTCAAGTACATTTGCATAGGATTGCATCCTTAACCATTCCTCTGCACGAGGTGACCAAGGAACTGAGAAAGACCTAGTGGTGGCTGCGAAATGTTGTGGAGAAATCGCAGCCAAGAGATTGCACCTAAATCTGTGGATGGCACTAGTAATGTTTTCTGTGGTCCCTGCAAACGTGTCTCAGGAACAATCAGGGTGCATCATGTGCTGAATACTTAAATGTCTGAGCTACTGGCATTTTCTTGGCAGCCCCTAAATTGTGGACCTCCCTCTCCAAAGAGGGCATTTTTTATTATACAGCTTCTGGCAAACGCTGAAGATGTATCTCCTTGCCCTGGCTTTTGACACTTCAAGGAGATCACAGTGGCGTCCTTGGCCCTTCCCCTCTTCATTTAATCACTACAGTAACCCTGTGAGGGAGGTTAGGTGACTAGCTCAAAGTCACCCGGTAAGCTTTGTGTGAGTGAGACTTTGAGTTCTAGTTTCCCAGGTCCTAGTCCAACACTGCTACTGCCTCCACAAGCACTGCCCACCCGTATGAAGAAGAAAAAGGTTTTCCATGGGCATTCCATAGAAAGTTTCCTGGGGCTTGGAAGGGGAGCTAAGACAGTCAGGCAGGCAGAAAGATAGATACATATGCACGTCAGCCCAAGCGGTGCAAGACTCCAGGTATTCTAGGCCTAGGGTTCATGTTTCCTTCAAAACAAGGCACAGGGCAGACTGTGGTGCCTTTACTATATATGGTTTATTTACACATATATAACACCTGAGCCTTAGGATGGAGGGTTTCACATCATTAGCGCCTCAAGAGGGCCTTGCTTCCAACATTGCTCGCTTTCTGCTTTGCTTCCATCTCACATTGCTCCACTCTTCTAGCTACCCAAGCGTTGAAGGAGGGGCCCCCACCCATCTCACATTTCCCATCTCACACAGAGCCCTTTCCTTTGTTCCCCTTAATGGCCCCATCACCCTAGGCTATCACCTCACCAGAAAGCTAGCTTGGCTATTCCAGAAATTAGAAGAGGACCCAGGCAATCAGTCTAACCCCCCCCCCCCCCAAAAAAAAAAAAACCTTCATAGCACTGGGGCCTCATATCAGTTCAGCTTTCTTTCAAATCTGGGACAGCTAGATGTATGTTACCCATGTGTGTGTGTGTGTGTGTGTAGAGCAATAGCAGAGGCTGCAGTATTTTACCTGAGGCAGCCTGTGCCTTGCTTGCACTACAGTACTTTTTGTCTACTTTTCCATATATAGAAGATTAATCTTCCCAACATAGTTCTGGCTTTGCTCACTGTCTGATTTTAACTATTCATTACGTGACACCCATGCTAGCGTGGGATCCAGGGACACCGAAGCCCTCCTGTCCGTGAACAAGAACACCACAAGCAGCGATGGCGGCAGGCTTACCGGAAAACACCCAAGGCAGATGCTGACTCAGCCTTCCATCTTGAATGAAACAATTTAGCTGCATAATCCCTGTAGAGCTGCTCCCTTTTGTTTGTTTTCTGTTAGATGAAAAAGCCAACTCTGCTACCGTTGACTCTGTGTTACCGTCTGTTCAGATCTTCCCATCCCTCTGTTGGCTTCTTTTTATATTGCCTTCTATGGCATAGGCAACATCGCCCAGGGATGAGTGTCAAGTGCCTCCATGTGGACTAGAAACTTATCCCCCCATACCTCTTTATCTATCCCAGTGCTTTTTTTGGGGGGTACGCAGGGGTACACATACCCCTAAACATTTTGTGACTCTAACAGGAGAAGAAACTAAAAATATTAAAATTTTTCTCTAGCACAATGAATTGTCAGTTCCATTGCTATCCCCGATGGCAGCCTCATTTTCTGTCACGGTGTTTCCTGAGTCTCAAACGGAAGCGGGCGTTTAATGTGTGAAGTAGGAGTTGGAATCTGGCACAGTGATTGGTCAGTTTCATTACTACCACCTCTGATGGTGGCTTCATTTCCTTTCCCGGTGATTTTCTTGAGTCAAAATGAGAATACCCCTAAACATTTTTTTAGGAGGGAAAAGCACTGATCTATCCCATTATTAGGCTCTTATGATTACCTGATGGAAATACCAGAAAATAAAAGTGAATTATAACCCACATTAAAAGTGAATTTTAAACTGGAGGCTGGAATCACAAACATACATTTAAAAATAAATAAATGTTGTAATTCCAGTTTTATAACAACATTCAATCGCTCCCCCATGTTCTGCCTGCCCACATGAGTCTGCCTAATGTGGGTGGGGATGGGGCTACATCCACATGGGGATGGGAATACGGCAATGGCTATGTCACTGTATCGAACCCCATGGTTGCCAGCCATGGGTTTGAACGGCAGACTATCTCTTGAAAATAGACAGATTTGATAGGGATTATAACTCACTGTCCAATTCTGTGGGCACTTGAGGCCTGCAGGGGAAACAGGCAATGTTCAACAACAGCCAGGCTAGGCCGCAAACAAGAATAGGATCTTAGGCAGCTCCAAAAGGATTCCTGCTGGCAAAAGCTCTCTCTGCTACAGGAAAATGTTGTCTCTACAAACAGCTAGTGCCAACTGATGCCTTAGGTAGGCTAGCAAGACCTGGTCAGTGCCACCTGCCTGGCACAGTGGTTAAAGAGTCTTTGCCTTATTTTTGCAATATTTGCCTATGTAGGGATTTTGGAAGAGAGCTCTGCTGTAGAGGAGTCATGGGTCATGACACTCACTTTGCGCAGGATGACAATAGAAGTACAATGTTCTCTCTCCTCCTACTCCCGGCACGCTTACCCAAACCTGCTCCATAGGGTCCCCCAACCTTCCAAAGTGATTTAGGGTCATGCAGTGGCTGGGGGGGGGCGTTATCAAGAAAAGAGAAGCCCCCACTGTGCAAGCAGGTACCCACCCCCAATACATTGCATCTCACCTTTGTGTTGACCTGTTTTATTTATCCATTTTATTTCATAGAATTTATACACTGTCTGATTGCCGGGGGCGGGGTGGAATACAACTGTCAAATAAGTTTTATATCTCTTCTCCTCCTCCATTCTCGAGGTGCTATACAAAGTATGCAGTAAAACACGGCATAAAACCAGCAATAAAATCATGAAGTTATCCAACTTGGAAGTTCAGTTACTGTGCAGAACAGCAGCGACACAGAAGACACCAGGAGCAGGTAAGATGGTGGGGGAAGCGCTGCATTGCTTCTGTCCCAATGGTGGCATCATCACTGCTTACCAGGACAATGGTCTGGAGCAGGGGTAGGCAACCTAAGGCCCGGGGGCCAGATGTGGCCCAATCACCTTCTCAATCTGGCCTGCGGATGGTCCGGGAATCAACGTGTTTTTACATGAGTAGAATGTGTGCTTTTATGTAAAATACATCTCTGGGTTATTTGTGGGGCATAGGAATTCGTTCATTTCCCGCCTCCCCAAAAAATATAGTCTGGCCTACCACATGGTCTGAAGGATGGTGGACCAGCCCATGGCTGAAAAAGGTTGCTGACCCCTGGTCTGGAGCAAGGCCAGCCCTGCTGCCACCGCCACAGAGTCAACAACAGCTGAGGCACATTCATTGGAGGCTGGATCTGCTGCCGCCTCAACAATGACCTCTTGGCTAATGGGAGGCGCGGCTGGTCTCCTCCCCACCTTGTTCTCAATGTAGATCTACACTCGCCCATTCTTCCTTGGTGGTGGTGAGCTGTGCTTTTCATTATTATTATTACTATTATTATTATTATTATTATTATTATTATTATTATTTTAAAGGTGTCGGCACTCACCATGAAGTTGTTACAGTAAGTGCCACGCTTTTTAACAACAACAAAAAGAGGTGCTGGTAATGCGTACCCTTGAGTACCCTCTTTTTAAGAAAGCGGTGAGGAGCATTTTGTGATTTGCCTCAGGTACCAAAATGTATTGGGCCAGCCCTGGGTATCAGCAAGGTCAGGGCTGCTAAGGCACCCTGGTGCGAGTGCCAGGTGGACTCAGCCAGTGCACCCAAATAACCCCCGTCTTGCTGCCTCACTGCCTGTTCCCTGCTATTAATGTGGTCCAGCACATTCATTTTAATGTCTGAACCAAACATATCTGCGCGCACACACACACAACACGGGCAGAGCTTGCCACCATGATGTGGCCATTCTACCCACTTTGAACATCTAAGATAGGTTCACACCAGCTCACAATAGAGAAACTGCCCATCACAGGCCATAGCTCAGTGGGAGAGCATCTCTTGTTCGTTTTGTGAACTGAAGGTTTGACCGCTGACGTCTCCAGGTAGTGCTGGGAGAGAACCTTTTCCGAAAGCTGGGAGGGCCACTGCCAGTCAGTGTAGACAATACTGAACTGGATGGACCAACAGTCTGACCTGGGATAAGGCAGCTTCCTATGTACCTGGGACTTTTTTTCATAAAAAAACATGCAGTCCACCACTTTGCTACTGCAGTCCCTTGCCTAGTTTTTTGTGCTGCAGACTGGTGATATTCTACAGCTTTCCCTCCAAGTCTCAGAAAGCAGAATCTCATTTTTCCCCCCTAAAGCATTCACAGATTCTCTTTCCCCATCACCTCTTTGCAGCTCTATCCATCCTCCATCTAGAAATGAAGAACAGAATGTGGAAATCAGCAACAAGCATAACTGACCAATAAACTGCTATTCTGCTGGGTGTCTCCAGGACTGATGAAACGAGTGCTGGCGTCATCTGTGAAGACAGCAAGCAACATTCACCAGCATGGCTCACTGATTCCACATTTCAAAGACTGCTTTATACATGCCATAATCTATGGAGGCTTCCTTCTGGAATCTTTGATGCTACTTAGCTGCATCAGTGGCCTTGCAACCCATAAATCCCAGCTGAGTCATGCCTCCTGTTTAGACAACAACAAGCACACCACCTGACGACGCATGAAAAAAGTTCTGAAGTTCTTCTCTGTGCTCAGTCCCCCTTCACATTCAAGCTTTCTTTTGCACTGCCACCTAGTGGTCCCTTGCTGAATTTCATTATCTACCTGTGTTTACAGTTTGGATTGGGGAAGTCCCAGGAACCAAAGGACTTGAGCACCGAAAAAGCACACCCTATTCTGATTCCCATAGGAAAGCAATGGAGATTTGTCACTCTAGATGCGTAAGTGGTTAAAAAATGTTGACAGTTCTAAGAAGATTGGGTTGTCAACAGGGATAGAATGCAAATTAGCAGAGAGGGACTTCAAGGAGCAGGAGGAGATGACATTATGACCCTGGTTGGTAGGCTGGCTGCCCCAGCGCTGTCTGGCTTTTCAATTGCCAGCCAATATCCTTCCACTCCTCTTCCACTTGTCAGAAACAGGCTTTTCAGGTAGTGAAGAGGAGACGGGAGATAGAACTGTAGTTGGTATATATGAGAGAAATAGCAGACGTCAGGTGCAAGATTACACAACTACAGCCCAGTTTAAATGGAAGCACAAACCACAATTTCACATTTTGTACAGTTTCATGGCCCACCATTTTCCTGCTCAACTCACTCCTGCAGGCTATTTTTTGCTCCACGGGAGAAAATATACTTGTCCTATTATGATCTAATTGGCTGTCATATTATTTCCTTCTACTATGGACTTACAGGCCTATTCTGCGAAGGCTACAATGCAGGAGAAAAACATGTTAAATTGATTGCCTGGAAACTCCCTTAGGGAAGGTAAGATTGGGTGTCTGAAGCTATGAAGTCCCTCACTATATGTAACAAATGGTATTTATTTTCTCAACCTCTAAATGCACTCCTGTCCATAACTTGTTTCTCACCCTAGAAACTCTGAGGGAAGCTTTGAACAGGATGTACTGTTACAGACTAATCATACACTTAAAGAGCTTCACCTGAAGTTACTTTCCTTTGCATTGCAACTGCAAAAATGTCTTTTCTTGCACACCAGGGGGAGAGAGAACCTTGGGGAGGAGATGAGGGATGCCGACAATCAGAAGCTTGAAATGGAAAGCCACCAGGTGTGTGAAATGGGTGAATCTGCCCATTGCAATTTCTCATTTCTCCAGTCTTAAGCTTGGTTCACCACATTTCCATTTGTGCATTATTATTATTTTAAGTCCTTTTGAAATTACACCAACATTTCACTGCAAATTTCACCTAATATTCTGTAGGCAAATTTGCCTCATATCTACATCAAGGCATGTTTTCTCTAATATTTATATCTTCCCTAACAGGATGTATTTTTGTAAGTTATGCGCATTTTCGTATGCATTACTTGGCTTGAGAACTGCATTGCAAAATTCAGAGAAGTGTGAATTTTGAAGGATGGGTGTGTTTTCGTTTGCATATTGTTGCATGGAGTAGATTTGTTTTTAAATGGCGTTGTAGTGTCAGAAGGATATGGATGGAAGCTATCCCAGCTGTCAAAGCCAATGTCCATTTAATTTATATACCACCTTCCTAAATATTCTCCAAGTGGTTTACACTGAATTGACCCTAATACATCAATACAAACAAAGCATAAAAATCAGGCCGCACAATCTCAAGAGTCAAATTCATAATAAGACAACATGTAAATATCAAATTATTAGGTAAAAACAATCCCTTGAGCAACTACAACATAGAGTTCATAAATTCTAGATCATTGCATTTCAAAGCAACTCGAAAGCATAAACAAAAAAACAAGTCTTCTAACAGGCACAAAATATTCAATTAGTGCAGATCACAGGAAAATCAACAAACATTAACAAATCCAGAAGTCAAAATTACATGAGCCAATAAGGTAAAAAAATAACATAAAAGGCAGTTTTATTAACTTCAGTATCTTGTTCCCAAACTCCATTCATACTCAGCAGGTTATTGTGCCATCATAGTATCGTCTCTCCTCTCACCAGGGGAATGCTAAAAGACAAACCTTCCGTTCCCTATCATAGGAAGTAAAAGATACTGTAACCTATACCGACTTAGTACATGCAAGCCAACCCTCACAAGGACCCAGACCGCCTTTGCATATCCATGGCTAGGGCCAATACTAAATCCACCAAGTGAGCAAGAATATATCACTCATTCCAGTGAATAAGCTGACATTTACAGAGAGACACATCAGCACAGGAAAGGGTTGTTCTTAAGGGGAGATTCTCACATGTCTTAATTGCCTGGTCAACACACAACATACATTTTCTTCAGCGATCAATTTAAAAATTACTACTTCATTTAGAAACTATTGCTGCAATTTAAATAGTATCAAAATATACAGTATCAAAATATCACTGTAGTGGGAAAGACTGGGACTAAGTGGCCGCTGTGTCTGCTTAGTCTCCTGCTGAGGTGTTCAAGGTCCTTATTCTGCCTTCTTAGGGTATTTAAATGGGAATTGGACCAGACAGCCTTCCAAACAGAGGAGGCCTTCAAATAAAAAAATGTCTTTTGTATACTACATGTCACGAACTGGTAGGACAATGGGGAGGATGAAGAGGATCCTGGCCAGGGGTGTAGCCAGGACTGGGACACACTGGCACAAGCTGGGGATGGGGAAGGAAATACTTACAGGGTGATGGAAGATGGAGATGGGATGGAATTCTGTGCACAGGAATCAGAGCAGCAGGAGCCAGAGCCAGAGAGACCCCTGTCTCTATGAACACGGTGTGCTTGAGGCACAGAGAGCAGTGGGAGAAGTGCTCCAGGAGGCTGAGGCAGACCAGGGCCCACAGCCCAGCTCCCTTGCTGGCCAGGTGGGGCTCGCAAGCTCTGGGAGGATGTGTCTGATTCCTCAGCTGGAGTAGACTCAGAAGAGGGGAGGGTCACATGTCTCGCCAAGCCCAGATGCTGCAATCAGCAGGCAAAGTGATTGACAGCTCGGCAGCCCCAAACTTCTGTCAGATTTAACCCACATGGGGTGGGGAAGATAAGGGCCAAATCCATTGGCCAAATTCAGTTTCCCGCATTTGGTATAGTCCCCTTATTCACAGGACACAAATTTGTGGGCCTTTTGTTAAACAACTTTCCTATGTGTGGTCCTCCAGGCCTACCTGATTCCATATTTGAAGCATTACCAGTGCAGCATGGGAACTAATCACATAGCACAGGTATGCATGAACCCAGTCAGAGCAGAACTGGTTGCTGTCTCTAGAAGTCCCCAGTAGCAGTCACACACAGTTCCTAAAACAAGTTATGTTGTGGCAGAAACAAAGAAAAGGTGTCTCCTGAGGTACTATAGCTATTTGATCTCTCCTCAGGTGTTGTCAAGTTGTTGTTAATTGCTATTTACAGATAAGAGGTGAATTCTAATGAGCCGCGTGTTAAAGGCAGCCAGTTTGACACTGATAACAGACAGCTTCACATCACAACCAGGAAGTGAAACCTAGAGCAGGTCAGGTTCTCTTCAGTTACTAGGCAGCCGGACCACAAATCTTTCATTGAACTGAAAAGGTGGCTTCTGAAAACATCATAAATCAATGTTGTGCTTCCCAGATAGCTTACCACAAGGGACTCCTAGAACCTAGTGTTATGTCTGCTACGTGGTGGTACATGTTATTTCTGCTACATTGTTCCCGGCGCAAATGCTTCTCTGTGGTTGTGCACCCAAGCACAGGTGCTGCAGGTGAAGTATCAACTTCGTAAGTTCCCAAACAATGCGGCTACCAATGGCCGAGACCCCCATGAAGCTGCTATGCTCATGTGGGATATTAGGTGACCCATCTGATCAGTGCTTTAGGCATTATAAAATGGATGCAGGATCCTGACTATAAGGAGTTCTCTTTGTGCTGGCAAACCTATTGTGCTATAGACAAGGGATGAGGGAATTGTGACTCTCCAGATGGTGTTGATCTACAGCTCCCATCATCCCTAAGTATTGGGCATGCTGGCTGGCGTTGGGGTTCAACAACATCCAGAGGGCCACAGCTTCTCCATCACTGCTATTGAGCAATAAAATAGTTCTTCCCTTATAGCTCCCGAGCCTCTCAGACTCTAAAAGGCCCATTTTAAATGAGACCGTTTTGGCTGTGAGCCCTGGAAGACCTGCACCCTGCCTTACTGGCCCTTTCCCATCTGGCCTGGGAGAGTGGAGTGCTGACTGACTCCAGCTACAAAAGCTGAGGCTGTTGAACAGATTCTCTGACTGGAGTATTGTTTATGGGGGGGGGGCTGAGAGAGAGCTGTTGCTGTTATTGATATTATTATTGTTGTATCTTTAGTTTTAGATCTTATGATTTATGTGGAAATTGTTTCCATTAGGTTGTGTACTCTTTGATGTGTTTTATTTATTGTTTACGACTTCTGTTATGTTTGTAATTATGTAAATCTTGTCATGTTGTAAGCCGCCTTGAGCATAGTTTCAACTATGGAAAGGCGGCATACAAATAAAATGATGATGATGATGATTTGCATCCTATTACATACTCGGAAGCATTGCTGCAGCTGCCAAGAAACATAATCCAGCCTACTCATTATCTTTTATAAAATATAATATGGGGGGGGGGTTGCCTGTTTTCCTCTGCTGTTGGCTTCAGTTCATGGTTGCATAACTGCTGACAGTGTCCCTGGAAATGATGGCTGGAACGGTGCAGTGAGTCTGCCCTAAAGGAAGGACCCCGTGGCCTTTTGATGCTTATGAGCTTCTTGCTGTCAAGGAGGCATTTGAAATGCCTCTTTGGAGACTGCAGGCCTACATCGCCTCAGAGCAAAGAAAACGTCTTGCCAAACTGGAATTTAAAGAGGATGTGAACTCTCTAGATCCCAAGCCGCAAGCCGCAAATGTGATGAGTCAGATGAGATCTCAGGCAAGAAAGCCTCAAAGGATGACAAATACATCACTGATTTGCATGAGGAAGGAGAGGCTTCCCACAAAATGCAACAGTTCTGAAAACCCTTATAATGAGATAATGCTTAAAAACTTTGTTTCTAGGTGTGCACATACAGAATACACAGGAGCTGGATAACCCAGGTTTCATTATAGCTGTTTTCCTGACATTGCCAATTCTTACTTGGCACGTAATAGGAAATTCCCCCTTCACGTGTTTTTGTTGTTGTTGTTTTTTGTTGTTTTTTTGCAATTCTAGACATCATGATGACAGACAGACAGACAAGCACACACATGTGCAGGTAGCTGAAAACATGTCTTTGCCCATCACCAGAAAATATTATTTGGAATCTTGATGCCAAATGCATGTGTGGTTATTTCGACAATTGCATTGCTTGTTCATTGCCATACACCTTCAGTTAGCCAGGGAAACTGGTTTCATTTCTCCTTTTGAGGCATCTAATCATAAGCCTGCATTTTTATCAAAGCTTATATTTTTGATCAGGGCCTGTATTTTAAAATGAGCTTAAAGATTTTCAAATGTTCATGCCAGGCAGAAGACCAGCTGCCTAAGAACCTTGGCAAGATGTTTATTCTCCTGGACAAGGGGCCCCCCTGATTTATAGCAGAAAACAATTCTCAAAGTCAAAGGGAATTACAGGCTGACAGCCAAGGTTACACTGACCCTACATATTACAGAAGATAAAAAAAGAGATAAACATAATTAAGAGTTGATAAATAGTAAAATAAAACCATGTGCCTCCCATTAAACTTGAGCCATATTTTCCTAAGGTTGAAAGGTCAAGAGCAGTGAAAAAGGCAACTGGCTTGGCTGGAGAAGAGGTTTTCTTTCTATCTTATTTTGAGGCTGGAAACTGTTCCTTCCTTTTTTACTTTGAAAAGGTTTATTCTTCTAAAAAGCTATCTATGTTATGTATTAAATATATTGGCTTAAATGTAATTATGCAAAGGAATTAGAAGCTAAGAAATGTTAAATCCTTATGCTAGATTCTTATTTCATATAGTTGGAAGAGATCACAGGGGCCATCAGCCATCAGCCCAGCCCCCCTGCCAAGCAGGAAACATCATTAGAGCACACATATGGTTGTCAGGCCTTTGTTTAAAAGACCTCCAAGAGAAGGAGATCTTTCAATGATGATGTGAACTCAAGATCCTTGACATCTGTTTGAGATAAAAATTTAAGATTAAACCATTTGTTTTGGAGGGCAATAGGGCGAGGTGAGCTGGTAATTAAGGTTCCTTGTTGAGACACATGTAAGATATATTACTACTTATTTGTCATTTATAGATAGAAGAATATATAGCTTTTTGTTTCCCATAAAAGGGCAAAAGGAAATGGGTGTATCTTTTGTGATTGGTTCTAGCAAACAGCCAATAGGAATTTCAACCAGGCTGATTGGACAGAGGCAGCCACAGGAGGAGCAAGGGGGCTGGATTAAGGAAATATAAGTGCTGGCCAGAATGGCAAGAGGCCAGGCCAGAGCTTGGTAACCATATACCACTGTGCCTCATATTTATTTGTCTGACAAATAAATTACTATTTTAATTTCTCTATTGCTGCGTTGAATATTTCATTCCAGCTAAGCGTTAACCACAAGCAGGGTGCTACACTTTGGCTTCTAATTCTTAAACTATTTGTCATTTGATGTTAGTTGATGTTACCTATGATTATTTTAGCCTTGTGAGCTATTCAGATAACAGTGTGCTGAGCAGCCTACATAAATTGCATAAACAAAACAAAAGCTGAAGATTTAGAGGTGATGTGGTCTGGTATAAGATTTGTTGTTTTAGCTAGGCAGTAGTGATATGATCCAAACCTACGTGCCACGGAAGATCCAGCACCAAGGGCCAAGCTATGTGTTATGCTAAATGTGCAACATGCAGCAATGCCTTGGTTTTCGCTTTAATTAATTACAGGTGTGGGTGGTGGTTTTTATTAGGACAGCAGTATAAGGGGCTGGTGGGAGGTTTATAATATTTATTCCTTCCCCTGTTGTAACTGGGATGAATCCCCCCCTCATTGGCCTTAAAATAATAGTTCCCATTACAACCACCAGAATTATTTTCTAAGTATCATAGCCACAAAGGGTGAGGGGAATAAATTTTTATCCCAGTAATGGCTCAGGAGGAGAGGTATAAAAACTCTCTACCTAAGTGCTGTGGTCCTAATAATAGTCCCATACCCTGCATCTGCAGTTAATTAAAAGAAAAGTATTAAAAGTGTGTAGTATGGCCTTCAAATACTGGGCACGTATTTTTAAAATATTTTTATTCACCGAACCTTAAGAACACCGTGTCAGTTTATTTGCTTAGCTCCGGAGACATAACAGTGTAAGGAATTTGCAGCCAGGCTTTCCATTTCCATTTCAAAAATGAAAAATAGCGTGACACGGGAGCTTATTTTGACTCTGTCTATAAAAACAACAGTTACTGTTAAGAGGTGGCATTCATAAAACCCAGCGGTGCTTTTGGATTGACAAATTTATGTGTATTCTTTAAGTGATTTAATGCAGCATTTCTTAGATCTCAGTCATTCTCTCTCTCTCTCTTCAAGATCTGAAAAGAGGCACTGAGACAATTTCATTATAAACCAAAGGGCTTGGGAACGGTACCGTATTTATTAATATGTGATGCAGCCCCTGAGGCAGCCCCAGTCAACTTCGAAAAGAAAAACCCTCAAAGTAAAACTGGAACAAAACACAACATGGCCCTGCTTTAAAAGAACATGCTTCCTTACAGCCAAACCAGATACAAACCCACACACCCTTACGCATGCTCTACTTGCGACTGTGTTATATGCATGGCACCAGGGAAAAAATAATTTAATTCATATCTGGAAATGGCGGGAGAGAGCTGGTGAGTCCTCATGGTTCATGAGGAAACCCTCCCTGGAATCTGAAGAGTATGTCAGTGAGGGCAGAGGGAGCCCTGAAGAGACCGGGAGGCTCAGCGGGGCTTTGTTGAGGCCGCTCAGCCTCCTTGCCTAACAGCTGGCACACAGGATCGCATCCTCCAGCTTTCAGGCAGCCCCAGAGCATCAACTCTAGATATTTTGGCCTGGACTGGGGAGAGAGAGCAGGAGAGAGAGAGAGCTGAAGAGCAAGAGAAAAATGGGCATTTAGAGGATTTTAAGAAGTTGTTTAGAGGGCGCTCTCCATTTTGCACAATTTCTCTTATGTGTGGGGCCCATGTAAGTGGAGGGACACCTTAAAATCAAAGAACAATGATCAACTGTTATTTCCTTAAATACATTATTTAAGTGGAGACAAGGGGCATGCCAATTATGATTGGGACCACAATATTGATGTTGCCTGATGCAAGTTGCTCTGTCTCAGCTGTCTAGGGCAGGAATCCTTGCACCTATTACTTTTCCCTAGCAGATTCCAAAGGATGGATCAATTTATGTTAGGAAAAATTGTCCAGTATAACCCTTTCCACCATGCTGCGCCTCTGAACCAGTTGTCCCCACCAGCCAGATCTTGTCCGGAAGTGAATGGTGATTCGCCTGAGGACATGGAGAGTGAATGATGAAACGATAACTCAATTGATTTGAAGTTCAACTCGAAAAGCATCCTTAACTACATTATTCCACAAAATGTGGGTCATTTTGTGCAGCCACAACAGCATCTCCAATCGGCTGCTCTGCTAGCAACTAGCGTCCCTGTATCACTGTTGCTGACTGGGATCCTCCAGATTTTGGGACTCCAGCTCCCATCATCACTGGTCATTGGCCATATTGTTGGGGTGGCTGGGAGTTGGAGTCCAACAACATCCAGAGGACCCCAGGTTCGCCACCCCAAGGCAGCAGGAAGACTCTCTTCATCATGGACAGCTCTGAGGCACCACACAACTACTTCCAGTAAACTGAGTTGCAGGGATCAGTTAAGGGTCAAGATATATGCAGCAGTCTATAACCAGTTCCCAGTTACCGTATTTTTTGCTCTATAAGACTCACTTTTTCCCTCCTAAAAAGTAAGGGGAAATGTGTGTGCGTCTTATGGAGTGAATGCAGGCTGCGCAGCTATCCCAGAAGCCAGAACAGCAAGAGGGATTGCTGCTTTCGCTATGCAGCAATCCCTCTTGTTCTGTCTTCTGAGATTCAGAATATTTTTTTTCTTGCTTTCCTCCTCCAAAAAATAGGTGTGTCTTGTGGTCTGGTGCGTCTTATAGAGCGAAAAATACGGTAATTCATTTCTACAAAATGCAGCCACAGAAGCAGCAAATTAACATAAAAAACCAGCATAAGCAAAGGGGTTTCATCACTCTTTTCCTCTTTTTTTTTGTAACAAGCTTTATTAATAGTCTTACGATACATTACATATATATAGTACATCTCTTAAAGTAAATTGAAATTTCAATCGCGTACACACAAAAAAAAGAAAAAACCCATATACTTATTTTCTCTTACATAATTATGAACCTTAAGCTTCAGCTGTATTTATGCTGCTTTTTATGCGATTATAAACAAAAATTATTAGCAAAGATTATTAACAAAAATATCATAAAGAATTTGGACTTCCTGTCAATTCCCATTGTATGATTTTATTCTTATAGTGAATGTACCTATCATTATTAATCTATTCTTTATATATTCTCTTTCATCACTCTTTTCCTTTCTGCCATTTATCTATAAAAATTCTTCCCAACCTCCTTTCTGTCCCACAGGTTGAAAGATGCAGGTACCTCAGAAGCTGGGACAGGATTATTTTTACAGCACGAGGGAAGGATTTTGTAAAATGGGAGTAGCTAACATTTTTTAGGCCAAGGATAGCACTGGCCCAATACCAACCAGGCAGATCACATGTCAAAGTGGGTGTAACTGAAATGTAAAAGTGGGTGTGGCCCATTTTGATTATTATTTTTTAAATGATTTTTGAGGGGGGGGCTATAAACCTTTTGGCATCACAGCAGGGAATGCATGAGAGTGGTAGCAAATATAATTATTTTAAAACTTTTTTCAAAATTGAGGGGCCCCCTCAAATGACACTATCACAGTGGGATATGAATGGAAGTAGTCAGTGGCCAAAAAACCTTTTGGCATTGTGGCATCACAGTGCAGGAGCTGGGGGAGTAGTTTAAAAAATGTGCCTAAATTTAATTTTAAAATTTAAGGTCTTAGCTGGAGATCTTTTGTATCACCTCCTGCCTGAGCCATTTTATTTGGTGATGCCAGGAATTGAACTTGAAGCCTCCTGCATGCAAACCATATGCTTTACCCCCTGAGCTATGTCCCCTTTCCACCTCCAAGGCGCCCAGCCTCACAGAAGTAGCCTTCCATTATTCTCTCAACCACAATCTACATTTTTCTTTCAGATCCTGCCTGCCCCACCATCTTCACATTAGCTGCCATCATTTTTACAAACTGATTAAAGGTTAGACCGAGGCAAGGAATGTGGTGCTTGGCATAACCTGCTAGAGTTTCGGATGGATATGTGATCTTTGCTGCTAAGAATTACAAGAGGAAGTGTGTGAAATGCTCTGCACATTCGAAATCAATATATACATGCTAGATATTGCTATTATTAAAAACAGCAGGGAGGCGGATTGCAAAATCCAATTTAAGGCCTTTACTAAGACTCTTGGTGCAAGAAGACCTTGGACCTTATACGGCTAGCATGCTGCAGTTTCCTTCCTCACAGTGCACACATTTCTTTCAAGTTCCTCCCCCAGATTCTCACTTCAGCTATCTTATTTTTCGTGATCTGATTAAAGGTAGCGAGTGCAGATTGGAGGGTGGGAAGCGATGCTTTCTTAGCCTGTTGTTGTTCTTTGAAGATATGCCATTGTCTGATGGATATGGGTAATGGGATGGATTTTCAATAGAGAAACAAGAAAAATAGCCACTTCAAAAACAGAGGCCCTAAAAGTCATAGGAAAGGGTGGGCGGGAATAGGGATCTGGGAGAAAGATTATCTGAGAAGAGAGCTGGCCAGGTAGCTGCAGGTGAGACCCAAAAGTAGTGAGAAGACACTGGTTTACCGTAATAGGAAGATTCCAAGTTTGCGAGTGGTGAAGGCTGAGGGATTAATCACAGCCTCCACCTGCAACTGTTTAATGGTGTCTCAGCTGAGCTTCCACTCAAGGGAGGCTTGCAAGAAATGCAAAGGTTTGTCTCGAAAGGCCATTGTAATTTTAGGTCATCACGTGGGAACCTTTACATTGTCTTTGCCATTTGCAAATGTTATATATGTGTTCCTGCTGGCATTTTATTGGCTGCAAGTCCTCTTTTAGGCTGCAATCCTATGCACACTTACATGGGAATAATACTCATTGAATTTGTAGTGACTTACCTTTGAATACACAGGTGCAACTTTTCCTATCAGTAAACTCCTGATTGCTGAACTATGGCCCCTGGGTGCAAACTTGTGGGGTTCACAGGGGTTGGGGGGGAATGCCAGAGCCCCCAAATAGCGTGTAGGACAAATCATAGGGCAAATCATTGTTACAGCTTGTAGTTTGTTGGAACCATGAACCAGGATCCAGATGACATACTAAGCTAAACCATGGCTCAGTTCAGGCTGCATCCTGATCAAAAGCGACTTTGTGGGGAAGGGCCGTATCTCAGTGGCAGGGAATCTGCTTTGCAGGTTCAAACCATGGCCTCTCCAGGTAGGGCTGGGAGAGATTCCTGCCTGCTATCCTGGAGAACCACTGCCACTTGGTGTAAAGGTAAAGGGACCCCTGACCATTAGGTCCAGTCATGACCGACTCTGGGGTTGCAGCGCTCATCTCGCTTTATTGGCCGAGGGAGCCGGCGTACAGCTTCCGGGTCATGTGACCAGCATGACTAAGCAGTTTCTGGCGAACCAGAGCAGCACACGGAAACGCCATTTACCTTCCCGCCAGAGCGGTACCTATTTATCTACTTGCACTTTGACGTGCTTTTGAACTGCTAGGTTGGCAGGAGCAGGGACTGAACAATGGGAGCTCACCCCATCGCGGGGATTCGAACCGCCGACCTTCTGATTGGCAAGTCGTGGGCTTTGTGGTTTAACCCACAGCACCACCCGCGTCCCTTTAGCCACTTGGTGTAGACAATGCCAATAGTGTAGAACAATGGTCTGACTCACCTTCAAGAATGTGTAAGAATTGCAAATGTTGGCATTAAATCTGGATCATGATGAGCAACGCCAAAATTCCTTTTTCTAGCTTTATATCTGCAAATAGAGAGAACTGCATGATTCTTTGCTGTTTTCTTATATGTAGTTGTTATGAAAACATATTTCTTCTTGCCCATGTAACTATTTCTAAAATAAGATCCCCCAGAGAGTAAGAAGAAAGGTGTGAAGGATTATCTATTAATCATATGAATCAGGAATGTGATTCACAGCCAAATGACAACTTTGTTGACCATTGTATGAAATACATCAAAGCTATTCCTGAATACGTAACCTATTACTCATAATTACTCTGTAGAAATTAAATCTACATTCAAACTGAAAGCTAAGTGTGATGGCCTTTGCAGGGGGCTAAGATCTGGATAATAATAGCAACGCATTCTACTTGCAACTTGGCACATGAAAACAGCAAAACACTTTCATAAATGAAACTTCCCCCTCCTAAGTTTGCCACCCATTTTGGCAATTCTAGCAAAATGAAATGAAGGCTAATTTTTAGATTTCTGTTTCTTCCACACTGTGGGATGCAAGGACCTGCAAGGATAAAAATAATACTGCTTGGACTCTAGGTGCAGAGCAGTTCTCTAGTGCAGGATAACTTGCCAGCTAGTGGTCAGAAAGGTGGTCCAACAGGTGGCCTGAGGGGTTTGGGGTGAGCTGTGGGGGGATAGGTTAGAGGTTGGCCAGATGTGGGGGAAGGACAAGTGGTAGGTGGGGCTGGTGTGCAGGTGCTGTAGCCTCTAGTTATCCATATGTTTGTTACTAAATCCTGGACTAAAGGCATTCTGGGCCTCAAGGGCAGGGGATGGAAAACCCAAAGGCAATAAGGCTACCTCAGGTGAAAGCAGTTTCAGCTAGTACTAGAGAGTCAATGCTAAAAATTAATTCCTGGTGGTACTGCATGCCAGTCAAACTAAGTCAAATTTATAAGCATTTGCCTAACACCTGGTAGTCAAGGCATTTTGGCAGATTATTCCAAGAAAACTTGTCATTAGTTCATCAGTTAATTCGGATGGACCTGGGTTTTGGTTTATTATTGACACACCCTGCAACTATGAGCCGTGTTATACAAAAGCTTAATAGCTCTACTGATGGCAGCAAATGGTCTGCAAATAGCCAAGCTGTGGTGTTGACAAAACTCCATTTTCTGTACAAGGCTGGTGGGCAAACATACAGGACAGAGCTTTGGCAGAAAAAGTAGCAGAGATGAACAGAGGGCATAAGGGAGCTAAGGACTTGTTTGTGGGTACATGGTATCCTCTCAACACCTTTGTTTGTCAGCAATGTGGATTTGCTGAAGTACCGGAGTTAAATAAATCATTCTGGTCTGACTTCTTCCCCAAACCACTTATGGTCCTAACTGTGATCTCAATGATCTTTAGACATTTTACTGACAGCAAACATGCATCTTTTTCCTGTGCTTGTCTTGACCCCTGGTAGATGTGCAGCACAGTTACACAGAAGTTTTTGTTTTATGTCATTTTTATTATTTTATTGTTGTGGTCTCTTCGGGAATCTTGCAGATACGTCAGCAATTCTACAAGCTGTGAAAAACCTTTGAAAACCCAATAAAAAGGTTTTTTTAAAGAAGTAGTAATAATAATAATAATAAATAATTAATACATTGTAGCAAAGGGTTTTCAATTCCCTGTACCAAAAGCATAATTATTTCCACCAATTCTATATATCCTAGAGCTGGAACAGTAGAAATACTTCACAAGTCAAATATTCCAAGAACACAGACAAAAAGAGGAAATATCTCACAGATAAAAGTTGAGAGCTATGAAAGAAACTATAGCTTTCCAAAGGCCCAAAATGTCTTTCAGAAGAAGCTTGTGCATAATTTAAACCTTCCTCCTCCTTAGAAATTTTCAGAATGAGCAAATAGTTTCCTTTCTAAGTGTGTCTAAGATAGGATTGGCCCAAACATTATGCTGCCTGTTACAAAAGGCAGGATGCTCCTTCTCATTCTGTATACCGAAGACAACCAGAAAGGCATTTGGATGTCAGCACTGCCCTTGAGCCGGTGTCACCAACTGGACTCATCCACTCAGCCCCGACTGGGCTAGGCGAGCTGGGTAGCACTTCCAGAGACCACCTACTGCACAGGAACAGGTCAAAGTGCTGTGGACTCACAGCTTAGAGTTGTGAGCACCGGATTCACTTCCACAAGAAGACAGTCGTTGCACAGCAGAGTATAGCAGAGTATAGCAGAGCATAAATGACTCGGAGAGCAGCTCTGTAGAATATCTTCTTTATTCTATCTACAACTATAATACACAACTATATACAGAGCTAAATGAGGTCTAAACGAAAATGCTGAACTGCACTGAGTGTCTGCAACTGCTCTTAGCAGCAACCTTATCTATACACACAATATGTCTCTAACACTCAGTCTCTCTCTCTCCCCGACACTTTGATGTGAGGCTGGAGCGGAATAAGTAGAGAGCAGAAAACCGCCCCTCCTCTTTGGAGAATCAGCAGAGAACATCAGCAGATTCTTGATATGGGAGGGGTGACATCTCCTCATATGGACTATATTCTACACCACACCTGAGAGCAGCAGGCTGCAGGCTGGAAGCTGCAGGCCAGGCAATGTGGAACACACTTGTCTGTCCACCCACACCTTGCTGTTGCTCTCCCTACCACCCACCTCCAGCATCCATCACCCGCGACAGACAGCTGTCTCTGTCTAACGGTAGGGCTGGCTCTGAGAAATCATATGTGAGCAGCCTTCTGATGGGTAAGCAAGGAATGTCTTACTCCAATATGTGCAACAGAATAGCATCCTCCTTCACCATGTTCAACCCCATTGCCAAGTGAGTCATCCTGGGGGCTAGCAGGAATCAGTGTGGGATCAACATGGTGTCAACACAATTGCAGGGGATGGATGTGAATGGACAACTTGTCCCAATGAATCAGAACTTTGATCTTTTTTTAAAAAAAAAACAAACCTGTGTGGACTTTCTCCTTCCCAAGCAGCTATTAAAAGGCATCAGGGATCTATCTTTGAGGTGGTTGTTGGCAGAAGTGATGAATTCCTTTCGTTATAAATTGTAACTGAAGTTCTGTAATGTTTCACGTCTTTATCCCCTAGTTAATGAATCAAGCTTCGGTGACAGTTTAGGTAAATTACGTCTTCGTAACCGCTTTGGGGAAACGAGATCTGTTCAAAAGTATGATGACTTGTATAAATATTGCTAGACTTCATATACTTTGCTTTAGCTATAACTATTTAACTTGTCTCGTTTGTCATAGTTACCTATTTTTAGACAATGAATTCTTGTGGTACTGGAGAAAATGAGAATGGGGTAGATTGTTTTGCGGAGTCAAGTTTCTCCAGGGAACTCCAAATCTGCTTACTCTCAAGTCTCCAGAGTAAGTAAAAGAGCAGTGGTTTTAGAAATTGTGTAGTGAATTGATCTTTGTTTAATTTTGTTTTATTATCTTTAGTGTTTGTGACTTGGTTCTGTATAACGTATGACCAGCATAGATTACTAGTATAGTAATCTATAGTACAGTATAGATTACTAGTGAGGTGGCCATCAAATGGCACGACTCAGCTTCTGATTAGAGCTTGGAGTTTTCTACCATACCTTTGGGGGTGAGGCGGAGAACAAAGCAGGATTGGTCTATTGACAGTTCCTAAGTGAGATAAAGCTACTGAGGTGTGGCTGGCAGGTGGATGCATGAGATGCAGACTTCTGGTCACAGTGCCACATCTCTGGAATTCTATGTCATAAGAGAAGTCTCCCCACCTTGCCTTTGGGTGGGCCATAAAAATCTAGTTATGCCAGAGGGCATTACAAGAAAAATGCAAGCTGGCTAGTTTATACTGCTGGGTATTTGCTTGTTCCTTGCTGCTCACCTTCCTCTACCCCAGCCTGGCAGGGCTTTCCAGAGTGTTGGGGACACTGCTGCATCTACAGTCAGCAACATTTTTCAGCCTTGGGCCGGTCCACCATCCCTCAGACCATGTGGTGGGCCAGACTATTTTTTTTGGGGGGGGGGATGAACAAATTCCTATGCCCCACAAATAACCCAGAGATGCATTTTAAATAAAAGGACACATTCTACTCATGTAAAAACATGCTGATTCCCGGACCGCCCGTGGGCCGGATTGAGAATGCGTTTGGACCACATCCGGCCCACGGGCCTTAGGTTGCCTACCCCTGATCTACAGACATGCCATGCACAGTGGCTGGAGCAGAAGCTTGGAGGGCAGGTGGGCAGGCAGATTGCTGTGCCAGCCTGGAGCTGAAGCAACAGTCAGGTCCAGATCTGGCCTGATGTTGTCACATGATGGCGCCGTCACCAGCTCTGGATCAAACATGTTCCAGATGAACTCAGCTCTACTCCTCACACCAGAAAGCCCTGTTTTTCAGCTTTCCTCTGGATGGCCACCAGCAGTGAGAATCCTACTAGGGGCACTTCCACCTGTCCACACAGGCAGACACAAGTGGGACTTCTACTCCTGCAGAGTGTTGCCGGTGTAACTTCACAGGTGACAGCTGGCAGGAGACTGGTGGAAGGTGGCAGGGCTGGGCAGAGGGACATGTCTGCTAGCTAAAGGCAGGCTGAGGTTGGTGGGGCCAGCATCTGCTCCTGGAGGAAACCACATTGGCTATCCCCGACATGCTGTGTCGCAGTGGCAGTGGCCCTTGACGACTAAAGCTCCCCATTCCTGCCATGGGGCTGCCAAAACACCTGCCATGTGAAGGGGGAGGCTAACTGTACAGCTGCCAATGTGCAAAACCTTATCTGGGTGAATGAACGCTTGTTGCCCACCGGTGATATTTATTTGAGATGATATTTCAGAGGAAGTTCAGAGACAGTGATGCATAGCTGTCAACTTACAGATTTGAAAATAAGGGACCAGCAGCCTTGAAAATAAGGGATCAGCAGCCAAAATAAGGGACCTGCAGCCTGACCTGTTCCAGGCACTCCAGTCTTCCTGTCCTCCTGCAGTCTGGTCAAACTCATGCTGGTAGCTTCGAGAACACTGTCCAACCAACTTTGTAACCAGAGGTTCAACTGAATAGAATCTGAATCACATGCACCACAAGGCCTATGCAAACTCAACTTAAGATGGCTCCCCGGCCTGGCTTTGCACTGCAAAGTTTGCAGCAGCACGCACAACAAAATGGCGTCCAGCATTCAAAACCCCCCTCAGCTTGCATTAACTAGCCACACACACACAGCCTCCCCCCCTCGCCACCAGATCGCCAGTCACCCACCATTTTAGTCAACCAGCTCCTTTCTTTTTCCCCATAAGTCAATCGAAGGAGCCTCAAAAACAAATTCAAAAGCCCTCCCTCCCATGAGATCTCCTTTCCTTTCCCCCCACCATGTGCCCCCGCTCCAGACAGACCTTCTCGCCGGCAAGGGTGAGTGGGCCATCGATGATGTATCCATCCGATTCCGATCCGAGCACTCCGCACAGGTATGTTCAACTTCTGAGCCCCTCTGAGCCAAAGGCAGAACGCCCAGCCAGCAGCCAAACGAAGCCTCAAGGAAAACCACCATCACCTCTCCACTGGGAAGCGCTGAGCAAAGGCGAGTCCCCAGGGAAGGCAGCCGATTTGATCAGCACAAGGCATGCAAGCTCCACCCCCCAGTCGTTCTTAGACTTCTTATTGTGTGAGCAACACAGCCAAGCAACACAGTTGGAGCCTCCCTCCTCCCTGGCCGGCAGGGAGGGAGGGAGAGGAGCTGCTTCCTTTGAAATTTAAGGGACATCATTTAAGGGACATTTAAGGGACATCCATCAATAAGGGACAGCAGCGGGACATGGCGCTGGAATAAGGGACTGTCCCTTCAAATAAGGGACGCTTGACAGCTATGCAGTGATGAAGTTGTTGGCTTGATGTTTAGCACACCTGAGAGACCATAGCCAAGAAGGAACCCACTAACTGCAGCCCATGGTGACAGCTGCTTGACAAATAGAGGCTAACCTTCAGTCCTTCGTCATGCATTGTTTAAAAAACAGTGGCTTGCCCTTCTGAAAAGGGAGCACTTTGTTGTTGTTGTTGTCCAGATCAATTCAACATTTGGCTGCAATCCAAATCCCACTTTTCTGAGGGTAAGCATGGTTGAATTCAGTAGAAGTTACTTCTAAATAGACTGTTGGTGCTTCCAGAGGGTCAGTATCTTCAAACTGGATTCAGTCACGTACCAACAAATTCAAGCTCCGCAATTTTAGTTTGTTAGGAGCTGTTGCACAACATATGCCATTTCCCCAAAGACTGGACTTTTTACAGTAATGAAAACGAAGCCAAATGCACTGGAAAGTATGGGATAATACTTGCTTTGATGCAACACCACCTAACTTCCCTACAGACAAATAAAAATACCGTATTTTTCGCCCTATAGGACACACTTTTCCCCCTCCAAAAATGAAGGGGAAATGTGTGTGCGTCCTATGGAGCGAATGCAGGATCCTTGGCTTCAGTGATAGCAACAGGAAGCCTCCGAAACGCAGAGGGAGTGCTCCCTCTGCGCTCCGGAGGCTTCGCATTGCTTTCGCTGAAGCCTGGAGAGCGAGAGGGGTTGGTGCGCACCGACCCCTCTCGCTCTCCAGGCTTCAGGCAGCTATCCGCAAGCCTTTGGAGCACAGCAGATGGGCTTGCAGATAGCAGCCTGCAGCCTGAAGCCCGGGGAGCACAGCGCCAACTCCCGCTGCGCTCCCCGGGCTTCAGGCAGCTATCTGCAAGCCTTAGGAGTGCAGCGGGAGTCCCCCGCGCTCCGAAGGCTTGTGGATAGCAGGCTACAGCCTGAAGCCCAGGGAGCGCAGAGCCAACTCCCGCTGCGCTCCCTGGGCTTCAGGCAGCTATCCGCAAGCTTTTGGAGCACCCCCCCCCAGCCCCGCAAGCTCCGGGAGTGGCGGCAAGGCTGCATGCAACCTTGCCGCCGCTCCTAGACCTGTTCTGGGGGCTGGGGTCGGGGGAAGCTCGGGCTTCCCCCGCCCCAGCCCTGTGGCTATAAACGAAGCCAAGACAGCAAGCGGGATCCATCCCACTCACTGTCTTGGCTTCTGCCAAAGCCACACGCAGCCTCTCCCGGCTGGAGAGGTTGCGCACGGCTAAAGAGGAAGCCAAGACAGCTAGCGGGATTTTTCTTTATTCCCCCCCCCTAAAAACTAGGTGTGCCCCATAGTCCGGTGCACCCTATGGAGCGAAAAATACGGTAAACACTACTCTAGTTGACATGTTAATTCAACCTCCGTCCCTGATTTGCTTGCACAAAGTTGACACAAAGGTTAGTCTATGCCCAGACTTTACTGAGCATTTGTTTGCAGGGCGGTTATACAAGAGTGAACATTCATTCTGATTTTATGTGCCTTTCTATTCATCATTCATTCATCCTGCACATTTCTGTGTGTTTCCCTTTTGCTTTCCCAACTGCAAGTAGTCCCTCAGGTTTTGAGATTACAAGTGACACCTTGACAGAGATCAGTTGGATAGTTTGGGAGCAGCTGCAAAACAGATAAGCACTTGACGCTTATGAATAGATTACTTTATATCAATGCCAAATTGAATAGTTTATAGTCAGACTGGTGATCTATGTTGGTAAAGGTAAAGGTAAAGGTACCCCTGCCCGTACGGGCCAGTCTTGACAGACTCTGGGGTTGTGTGCCCATCTCACTTAAGAGGCCAGGGGCCAGCGCTGTCCGGAGACACTTCTGGGTCACATGGCCAGCGTGACATCGCTGCTCTGGCGAGCCAGAGCCGCACACGGAAACGCCGTTTACCTTCCCGCTGGTAAGCGGTCCCTATTTATCTACTTGCACCCGGAGGTGCTTTCGAACTCCTAGGTTGGCAGGCGCTGGGACCGAGCAGCGGGAGCGCACCCCGCCGCAGGGATTCGAACCGCCGACCTTTCAATCGGCAAGCCCTAGGCGCTGAGGCTTTAACCCACAGCGCCACCTGCGTCCCGATCTATGTTGGTAGGTGCAACTGAATATGTATTTTGGTTGTTTAAGGCAGGGTGGTGGTAAGGAAACCCGTGGTCTTCCGTATTTTGCTGGGCTATAAATCTCATCACCCCTGACCATAGGCCATGCTGGCTGGGGGCTGATGGGAGTCCAACAACATTTGGAGGGCTACAGATTCTCCACCACTGATGTAAAGTTACGTCCTACCTTTCCACACATTAGTGGCCATGGCAGCTAACAGCAAACAGAATACAGTGCAGTTGGAAACAATTGTATAAAATGTTTTTGAAAACTGTATATAAAACCAGCCGGTTCAAAAAAGGACAGCAACAAGAACAGGAGCACATCAACCAGATCAACTTGACCTGCAGATTGGATTGCACAAGGGATGTTTGCTGGGTCTGTGTCTATGATTGAACATTTGACGTCTGAGGGACTAACTCCACGGCACAAAAGAGTAGGTACTATTACTGAGTAATTGTTATGGCCAAGCTATTGAACCAGCCATCTTTGCCTAGCTAAAATGTCACGCTTCTATCATTCTGCCTCCTGACCCCAACGCCCTAAGCAAACAAGGAAATCCTGGATTGTGGGTAGACCTGGCTAGGAAGTAACTTATTAGAATGCTAAATGCTGTGATGGTTTTATAATGAAATATTGATTTTTCCCTTACCTTTGGTCAAATCATTTTTGTCAGCAGCATGCTGTGAACTGAAAAAAAGTGACCCGGAATCTAAATAAAGGATGTCTGAGTGTTAGGTGGGCAGCAGCGTGTTCCAAGAATTGTTCCTGAGCCCTTTTGTACTTTCAGGGCACGAACGGTTGTCCTGATCAAATGCAGTGCAATGATAATCTGTCTGAATTTTTGTAGACTGTTACTTTATTTTACTTTTTGTCAGCAGTTCCAACAAGCAAAGACATTTGCGTGCCTGAGTTCTGAGGAAATGGCATTTTCTGAACATTTGTGTAGAAAAGCCGTTATCTTAACAGTTTTGACATCTCCTATGATTGGCTTGTCATTTTGTCATGGCTCTGTAACATTCATTGCAAGGAAGACTTCACAGACAAAAAAACAGAAACACAGCTCCTGCAAATGTATCTTCTCTTGTTCATTTAGCTGCCTGTCCTTTCCTGCTGTCTGGAATCCGGTTTGCTTTTCTTCCTGGTAGCTTTGAGAGCTTGAATCAAAGCTAAGCAGGCTGCTTTCTGGAGTTTTGGCCTAGGCGCGTTTACCTAGAATTCTTAGCCGTAGGACACTGATGTGAAATTTCATTATTACTGTGAAGCCTTCATCTCGCACTGTAATCAATTTCTCTCCCCCCCCCCCCGCCCTTATGATGGCTGAATGTTTTTACAGTGGTACCTCAGGTTACATACGCTTCAGGTTACATACTCCGCTAACCCAGAAATAGTGCTTCAGGTTAAGAACTTTGCTTCAGTTTGAGAACAGAAATCGTGCTCCGGCGGCGCAGCAGCAGCAGGAGGCCCCATTAGCTAAAGTGGTGCTTCAGGTTAAGAACAGTTTCAGGTTAAGAACAGACCTCCGGAACGAATTAAGTACTTAACCCGAGGTACCACTGTATTTCATCATGGTTAACTACAGCTTGGGTGGGTTTATCAACAGGAAGTCATCTACTCTTCCACAGGTTCACTTCTTTTCTTGTTTCTCGAAGTCTATCTGTTTCTCTACTTTTGAAAGCAGCCATGGTTTCCTTTACCTCATCCAATAACTCATTATCTCAAGTTCTGCACCTCCTCGCTCGGGTCACTAATTTTCCTGGCCTTTTCTCCCTCAGCAGCTAGCAGTTCTTATAATAATCCCATTAACCTTTAAAAGCAGCATTTAATATTAATAGGCACAGCTGAGTCTTCTTCATCCTTTGATAATTTTTAATTCCTCCCTGTTTCTTTCCTTTTCTTCTGTGTTTTGTTAGGAACTTAAAACATTTACCTCAGTCTAAGAAAGTAAAGTCGAGTGACTGTCAGGTGGGTGGGAGGAGAAAGCAGACATCTGAAGTAGCAACAGCTCAAGAAATTTCAATCCCTTAGACCAGTGATGGCCAAACTTGTTCCTCCAGCAGCTTTGGGACTACAATTCTCATCATCCCTGACCACTGGTCCTGTTAGCTAGGAATGATGGGAGTTGTGGTCCCAAAACAGCTGGGGGGCCAAGTTTGGCCATCACTTCCTTAGACAGAAATAAGGTCTGAGGTTGCCATCCTATCCTCACCTAGGCCCTATTTGCACTATACATTCAAAGTAATAGGATAACACTTTAAACATCCATGGCTTCCCCCCCGAAAAATCCTGCCAGTAAACCACTGTCCCTGCTTTTTTGTCTTCTGGAGTGCCAAACTTTGTTGGTGTGAGTTAGTAGATTTCTTCAGACCTCTACGCCCAAGTCTATGTAAGTTAAATCTCTACAGTGGGACAGTATTAAACCAGGCTATTTTGCTGCCTGAAGCAGAGCCAGCCAAATGTAAATGAAATTTAAACAAATCCTATCTGTAAATATAATGCATAGCTAGATAGCAGTATATTGCACAGCTTAAGCAAGTATGGGCCTAAGTAGTTAACAAATTCAGATACATTACCAGATTAAATGAGTGCAAATATAGCAGTCTTGGCAACTCACTAGGCCTCCCAGCTGTGCTGATAGACATGTTCACACGTTACATTAAATGAAATAGTTGAGCTGTACAGGTATGGCTGTACAGTCTGTGTTTAGGGAAGTTTTTAATGTTTAATGCTGTATTGTGTTTTTAATATTCGATTGGGATCCGCCCAGAGTGGTTGGGGGAACCCTGCCAGATGGGATGGGGTATAAATAATGAATTATTATTATTATTATTATTATTATTATTATTATTATTATTACCTGTGTGCACAACAGCTGAGCTGTATGAATCATAAGTGAACCAATGGTCTGGCTGAGGATAAGGCAGCTTGCTATGTTCCTATGGCAGTAGGGGCTGGTGCGAAGGATCGATAAGGCTTTAAATCAAGAAAGGAAGGGTGGTAAATAATGGTGTGTTTTTTATATTTTTACATTTTTTTAAAAAAACCAACCCCTTCCATCCTGTTCATCCTTTCATAGTATGTAGAATTAAGGATATTGTTGCAAGTAAAAATAGCAATTTGTCTTTCAAATTTCTCCTTTCATATGCATGTCAGAGAGATTTCAGATTGTACATCAAATCTCACTAAGAATGCTATTGTTTCTTTTCTTTTCTTTTTTTTAAATTGCCATTATATAACTTTCTTAAAATCAAGTTCTTATTGTCTAGCCTCTTCAGTTGACATCCTTTGCTCTATGTACATTTGCCTCATTTCCACACAGCATAGCTGTCTGAGCGTGTTTTCTTGGTCTCTAAAAGAACAAACGGATGACTGATGAGGAGTGGGCCAGATATGTCGGTTCTCCCTCAACCCCCTCCAATCCCTCTCCTGAGATTATTAAAAGGAAGCAAATGTACTAATTTCCTTTCTCCCAAGCACCAGGGGAAAATACATCTGCCTCTAATCTCATTTAGCACTGTTGCTGCTGAAAAGCTGATTGTTACATTCAGGTGGAAATGATTTCTGTTGCTATAGGCCTGAACTGAACTGGGAACCTAGACATTTGCATGCACACAATTTACTGACAATCCCCTTAACCATCTACTTTCTTATAAAACATACTTTTGAAATAGCTCACAACACCAACCAGAATTCACGTTGTGAAGGTTGGCCTTTGCCTCATAGTTTATCGTGGACTTTCTTGGTATACTATTTATGTTCAGCCTATTTTGGAATCTTTCCTTAGGGGGAAGGACCATATTTGAATGGTAGAGCACCTGCTTTGCATGCAAAAGGTTCCAGGTGTGATCACTGGCATCTCCAGCTAGAGCTGAGAGAGGCTCCTGTCTCAAATCCTGGAGAACTGCTAACCCGTCAATGCAGACAATTCTGAACTAGCCTGACTCTCTAAGTTGGCTTGCGCTTCTCCCGCAACATGGGCATGGCTGTTTCCCATGAAAGGTGTAGCTATTTCTCTGACAGATGTTATTTAACCTTTCTATATTATGTGCATTACTAGATCTTCATTTGCAGTCAGACAGTAGAAACTCTTGGCTTGTGCCACACCAAAATATTCTCTGCTTGCACTCAAATTGGATACAAGATTCTTATGTTGATATGCAAAGCCCTGAAGAACATGGCTCCGGGATACCTTAAGGACAGCCTGAGCCCTTATATTGCTGCCTGATTGTGGAGATCATCTGGTTTCCACCCATGTTACAACTAGAAGTTGGGTATTTAATGTTGCTGGTTGCATGCAGTGGAACCCTTTTACAGCAGAGATGAGGCAGCAGCATCACTATTGACTTTCAGGTGTCTCTTGAAGACATTTTATGCCAAAAGGCCTATGCAGTTTAATTGTTAGTCATTTTATTATCCAGTCACTTTAATGCTCTGTATTGTTTTGAATGGTGTTTTGTGTTTTAATGTTGCATGCCACCCTAGTCTGTCTGTCTGTCTGTTTTGGAGCATGGTTTGTTTGTTTGTCCTTCTGTCTGTCTGCTAATTCTCTATAGGTTCAGCCGCTTCTTAGGGTATCTTAGCCAAACTTAGTCCAAGGGTCCCAGAGGTGGGGTTACCTGGCAGCAGCTATTCCACCAGGTTGCTGCAAGGGGAGAGATGGAAAGCAGGACCACTCTGTCAGCTCCATTCAGAGACCCACTACATTTGGTTCCTATCCCTGAAGTGCTTCCATTCCAGAGCGACTACTGAACTTTAAGAGCTGATGCCAGAGTTTGCTTTCTCCATCTTCCCTCTGCCCTTTTCCCCTTTTGTGTCCTGTAAGCCTGTGGGTAGCCACTGTCTTGGTTTTTATATTATATGTAAATCGCACTGTGAACCCTTTATGTTGAGGAATGGGGTGGAATACATTTGCTTTAACTAACATTGGGTCTTTTGTGTACATGGCTTTCCAAAGTGACATAAACCAAGAATAAAAATAAAAATCAGATCCATAACCTGAAGAGTTTGCAATTGCAGGGAACTTATCGTCTTTGGTCCCTTCCAGTTTGTTCATTTCTATATGCTCTCCCATTCAGCTAGCATCTCTGTATTTATGTGCCGAGCCTACACCAACCAAAGCTTTTAGCTCCTCTCTGCTAATGCGGGTTACTGCAAAATGCATTTTATTGGGACAATGAGTGGTGCCTATTTCTCTCAGAGCACAAGCTGAGTCTGTAGGGCTAACATAAGAAACAAACAAACACAGCTTTGTTGCTAGAAGGCAAAGCTGGTTTGAAATCTAAATTTGCAAGGCGTAAAGGAATGAAATGTTTTAAATTTGGGAAGGGGATAATTATATATTTTTTCAAGTAACTATAAATCCTTGAGAACAGACTCAAGGCAAGATTGAATTGTGGTTGACACAGCCTATTAATCATGTGTGGCTTTGGTTCTGCGTAACTTTAATAATTATGTAACAGTATTTATAATTTGCAACAGCAGGGAGGTTAGTCGCCATTCAGTAAATCTAAGTTAGTCACTAAAACCAGCCCCCTGTGCTGAACCTTTAAATCCTCCTCAGTATGCATAATGTAGAAATAGCTCTAATGCTGCTGGGATTTATGGCTTTGTCTTGAATATAAAATGACCATTACTTTACTTCCTTAGATGTTTGATGAAAATAAATTGACCATTAACCTACTGCTGTTTACAGTTAGACCTTCTGGGGAATGATTATTATGAAAATTCAGACCTCAGGAGGCAAGGTCATTATTTGTATATGTTAGTCTGTTTCAATGCAAGCTTCACCTCACAGGCTCAGTAGCTATTCCCATTCTAACTGGCAGGAGTAGGACTGGATTTTGCAGTGTAATTGTTGTGCAACTTTGCACAGCGAATCCTAAATCAAGGCCCAGATAATTGCGACAAGGACATAAGGACAACCTGCTTGGGTCAGGCTTGAGGGGCCCATCCAGCCCAGCAACCTGTTCTCACTGTGACCAACCAGATGCCTATGGGAAGCTGACAAGCAAAGGCTTAAATGCAACAACACTCTCCACTCCTGCAATGCTCAGCAACTGATATTCAGAATCATACTGTTTCTGACTGAAGAGGTAGAACATAGGCATCTTCCACGATTTTGCCTAATCTCCATTTAAAGCCATTCAAATTGTTTGCTGACCAGGGCCAAATTTCAGTTGCAAGGGCAAAGAAGCAGATTTCCAAATGATAAGAGTTCTTAACACGGTGGAGCAGACTGCTTTGAGAAGTGGTGGGCTCTACTTTGCTGGAGGTGTTTAAACAAAGGATGGACGTCTGCCTGAGTCAAATTTCAGTGGGAAGATGGCTGCCTGTCATGAATGCTGCAGTTGATTTCTGCCTTGCAGATCAAGACTTGAGTGGGGATCTGCCTTGCAGATCAAGACTTGGGCTCTATGATCTTCAGATCCCTTGTAGCTCTGTGGATTGTATCCAACTAAGTTCCGCTCAAAGTAGATCCGTTAAAATAAATGGACCCAAGCCACGGTCATTCATTTCAATGGGTCTACACTGAGTACGATGAACACAGTGTGCAATCCTGCGATGCTATGGAATCCTCTGTGTAACTGTCCTGCAAAGGAGTAGCAGGATGACAATCCGAAGAAAACCTGATAGACATCATTGCTCCGATTCAGCAGTAAACAGCAGGTTTTCCCGGGGAAAGCGGTGGGACACAAACAAACACCTGGACCCGAGCCTACAAATCATGGACCTGCTAGATATTGTGGCACAAATGGAAGTATGGGTGAGCCCTTGGTTGGGCAATATTAGCTGAGATGGTTGGTTGCCCTGGTTGCCTTAGATTCAGAAATAAATGGTTTCCGTTGCAATAGCCCTGAACCACATTTCACTTTGTCTGATTCAAGGTAAGGCAGTTTCATACACTGATCCCTGCAGTGTTGGGTTACTAGCGTTGCTAGGCTTGAGAAGTACAGAACAAGAACATACGGTAATAACTGCATTCTCCAACAACAACAAAAGTACCAGGATCTTCAGTCGGAATCAGATCATCTGAAATCCAGGTGGTTACACCCCAGCTTTGGAAAAGAATCTCATAAAAGTGCCATGGTATCAAGGGTTTAAAGTTGCAGGCTTGCCCACATCAGTTGACACCGTGTTCCTTTGTCAGATGAGCTGTGGTTCACTTTAAAATGAAGTCTTAACTGAGCTGCACCCATTAAAAAGGACAAATAACAAACATTGGATAGGTTAGGCCTCTTCTTTGAAATGAAAGAGATGGATAGGCATGATTGCATATGCAGAGTTTACATCCGAGGCTAACACTACTGTATCAGATAACGCACATGATTTGCAGAATAAGTTAACAAAGGGAAAACTGAATATAACTGAACAAAACCCGTAAACATAGGCATAAGTCTAGATCTTGTGGATAAAAGTGCAGTGAAAATATGTGTATGCCACATGTACACACATAGGCTGCAGAATAAGTTAACTAAGGGAAAACAAGACCTATATAGATAATGTGTAAAGTGTAAAGAGGAAAAACCCACTTTCTGTTGTTTTATTAACACATTTTTCCCCGCAAGTTCACAGTGAAAATAAATTACAGCTGCACTTAACAAGTTAGGATGTGATTTTACCAGTTCTCATATCGGCAAATTAATAGTTGGTAGACGTACAAAAATACCCAGGAAAAGGGACAACATAAAATAAGAGCAGATAACTGTTCCTCAGCTTCAAAACAGAAAACATGGTGAATACACATTTATAAAGGCCCCTCAAAATGTATTTTGTGTAAGAGATCCTGAAGACAACTTCAAAGAAGAAGGAAATATCCTCAATATCTGTCAAGCATTCTCCACTGGGACTGTTCAGCAGAAAGGGAAATATTTGTATATATTAATCCTATTCACTGCAATCTTCATTTTGTAGGCCAAGTCAAAAATGGGCAGGAGTTGAAATGGCCTGGACAGTGCAGTGTAGTCCATATGGGCCTCTGCATATTATGGGGCATACCTAAGTGGTAGAGCACATGCTTTGCATTGGGAAAATCCCAGAGACTGGCATCTCACTGATTTAATACCCTGACCACAGTAAAAGACAGCTTCTTATATCCTGCCCTTCATCATCATAGAACCCAAAGCAATAGACAAGGTGTTCTCAGGTCACCTTTACAGGTACTGACCAGATTCTGCCCTGCTTGGTTTCAGCAAGGTGATAAGTGTCATGGATCTTCAGACCAGGACTCACAGCACAAACACCTTGGAAGAAGGAAGTCCTTTCATCTTCTTTTGGCATTGTAGATGACATTGTAGAAGGACCATAAAGGTAAAGGTAAAGGGACCCCTGACCATTAGGTCCAGTCGTGACTGACTCTGGGGTTGCGGCGCTCATCTCGCTTTATTGGCCGAGGGAGCTGGCGTACAGCTTCTGGGTCAAATGGCCAGCATGACTAAGCCGCTTCTGCACGGAAATGCTGTTTACCTTCCCACCAGAGTGGTACCTATTTATCTACTTGCACTTTGACGTGCTTTCGAACTGCTAGGTTGGCAGGAGCAGGGACCGAGCAACGGGAGCTCACCCTGTGCTGCAAACACAACGGTTTGACCTCACTCCAGGAGGCACACTCCCTTGTCTCTCAAGACAGACATATGGCAACAATGTGGGATGTATTGCTAGAGCAGTCAAGTACAACATTTTCCTGTTGCCTAGAACGGACACACAGGAGAACGTGGCTCCAGACAGGGAGGACTTCCTGTCATCCCTGCTCTTATATGTATGTGACCAGGTAGATGGGCATGACCCTAGCTGACTCTGTAAAAGGGCTGGCCAGGCAGCCATCTTCCCTTTTTTTCTTTTCAGACTTCTCTCTTGGACTGCCTCTTCCGACTCTTAGCCAGCACATGGCTCATGTGCAGAAGATGGAAGACACAGGTAGAAAGTCTGAGGCGTAGCTCAGACTTCTTTTCTCTACAAATGTAACTGTAACCACAGGATAAAGCCTGCCTTCTGATTACTGCTGTGAACTGAATGTGAGTAAAACTTCATTGTTATTTTCAAAAAGACTGTGTTGTGTCATTGTTATTTTAAGAGGGAAATAAAGAGGACATTTACCAGGAACCATCCAGACTGGACAAGCCAGACTGGATTGCTTAATTAAAAGACTCCAACGAGTCTTCAACTGCTTCACTATAAGCTGCAAGGGAATGTGCTCTGCTGTTTGCTCACTAGCGTCAGTGAGGAGGGATAATATCAAAAGAATATATTCTTTCCTACCTTCCTTTACATTCCCACAAACAACATTTCCCACCCTTCCTCCCGAAGAAGCCCAGGAGGCAGTGTTCTTATTTTGTATTTTTATGTTGTGAACCGTCCTGTAATCTTTGGATAAAGTGTGGTATACAAATTTAATAAATAATAATAATCACGCAAGTATTCCCTTTCAATTCACTTGGGAGTTCCTGGCAAATCCCTTCATAAAATTAATAACATTATTGAAAAGTTCATAGTGAAGGAATGGATAGCAACAATACCAATTTATTTGTAGTCTTCTTTAAGAAAAATAAATAAAGCAAATAATATGCAGCAGGTGACAGAGAAAGATCCTTGTTCAGTAGTGAGTGTTGAGCCTGCTCCTGCACATCAAGAATCTCTGCATGAAGGTCAACAAACCAGGGTTATCTCCCTCAGCAGATCACCATGCTTTGAATATGGAGGCCAGTCCATAAGGCTGATCAGATAACAGTGACGATGACTTACTACATTTCCAGAACTGATCATATAGAAGAGCTGTTAAGATTGCTACATATAAACAAAAACAAAATCCACCCGCAAATTAAAGTTCTCAATGTTGAAATAATGCTTCTGGTCTAGAGACCTTCAGGTGCAAGAACGTATGTGGCATTTGTTTGATTTGTAGACTTCTCCTCCTTATGAGATGGTGTTTCCCAATATTGCAACCGTTGCTTACATTCTTCCAACTAAGAAAAGAATAGAAACTGAATCACAATCGGAGGTAACTTAATCGCTTCATTCACTTGTACTAGAAGAAGAAAAAGAGAGAAGGGAGAAAAGCATGCAACGTTCCAGGTCTGCAAAACCCAAGGCACCAGATAATTGCAGTTTCTAATATGCGTGTCGTGGGCATTCAAGCAGGGGTGAAAGTGAACGCTCCTCTCAAATGCCCACAAGCAGGACTGAGTCAAGCACAGCCCAGATCACAGGAAGCAGGACCTGTGCTCACCTTAAGCTCTGCAAGTGCCACCTTCTCATAAGGCCCTTGAACTCTCCTTGGGGAGGAGCAGAAGGCAGCAGTGGACACTTACCTGGCCTTAACACATGAGAGTGCATGTAGAACTACCTACTCTGGAAGAATGGCAAACAAAGGTGATGGACTTTATGGGACTGGCTGAGATGACGGGCAGAATCCGTGACCAGGGGAAGGAGACAGTGGAAGAGGACTGGAAGAAATTTAAAATATACCTTAAAAACTGTTGTAAAATTGAGGAATGCTAAGATGTCAAGGGGCAAGAAACAGAGAATTACAGCTGTAACTAAAAAACTAAAGGAAATTTAATGAAAGGGAATCAGGATAAATTGACCAAAGGGTTGCTAAAGAATCATAAAACAAGGATGCAGGGATGGGGAGGTATGGGGAAGTCGAAGGAAAGAAGGTGTATGAAAATACAATTTTGAAGTTATATTTGTTTAAATGTTTTGTATGTTTTTGTTTTGTGTTTTGACTTTTTGTTTTGTGCTTTGTTTTTATTATGTGTTTGAAAAATGAATAAAAATTATTTAAAAAAAAAAAAAAAAACCATGAGAGTGCATGCAGATGGGAAACAGACTGCCAGGGAAAGGGGAGTGCCTCTTTCTTAAAATTCCTGGGCCTTGGGCAAGGGGGAAAAGGAGGCAGGGGCAGTGGAGGATGCTTTGTAAGCACACTTCAAACTTTTTGGAGGTGGTCACCTAAAAAAAAAAAAAAGACATTGCAAAACGCCAGCTTTTCCAAGCGGCTGTGTGGAACTGCGTAGAGCGTGCCTCACACTGTGTGTGTCCCCGAATTTTATCCCCCTCTCCAAGCAAGGATTTCATGTTTTAAGGAAATAATGTGCACATGTGCATAATATATTGAATGTTTCAGTATGCCTGCCCTTGTGGAAATACAGTGGTACCTCAGGTTAAGTACTTAATTCGTTCCGGAGGTCCGTTCTTAACCTGAAACTCTTCTTAACCTGAAGCACCACTTTAGCTAATGGGGCCTCCTGCTGCCGGAGCACGATTTCTGTTCTCATCCTGAAGCAAAGTTCTTAACTCTAGGTATTATTTCGGAGTTAGCAGAGTCTGTAACCTGAAGTTTATGTAACCTGAAGCGTATGTAACCCGAGGTGCCACTGTAAATGGAAAATGTTTTATTTGCAGGTCATTCTGCTTAGTAAACAGGCCAGGATTTAACTACCTTCCAGTTCTTTAGGACTGAGTTCCTTATGCTTAGGCAGGCTCCCCCTCATCCCCTCTCTTCTTCCCCAACCCCTGTGGAAACATATCTGCTCACACCACTCACCACTCCCTCCGGGATTGCAGGAAACTGTCTTAATGCTGAGTGAGAATGCTGGTCCATCTAGCCCAACATTTTCACCATTTTCACTGACTTCGGTTTCAGGCTGAGGTCTCTCCCAGCCCTACCTGGAGACGCCAGGTATTCAACCTGAAGCCCCCTGGGTACAATATAGGTGCTTTACCAATAGGCTATGGCCCTTTGCTTTTGTTTGATTGGTTGGGAGGAAGCAGGAGCCTCTCCAGAGGCCCCAGTTTTATGTTGAGCAGCTGGTCCAGAGAGAAGTTATGCCTGGGTTTCTCACAAGCCGCTTTTATTGCTGCGTCTGGGCAATTCCCAGCTTTGCACTGCAGTCCCTTCAAAACAGCACAGTTTACTCTGGAGCGTACAGCCATTTCCCATGCCTTGCCCTCTTCCGGCAACTACTGCCCGCTTCCGGTCCCTCTCATTTCCTTTGACAGTCCCACAACCACTTGGGGAAAGGGAGCAAACTGAATGGGTACTACCTGCGGCTTCTGCACTCACAGAAGGTGGTTTAATGCAGAGGTGGGAAACATCTGTCCTTCCATTTTCTTATTGGACTCCCAACTCCCATCAGCCTCAGATGGTCAGGAATGATAAGAGATGTAGTCCAGCAGCATTTAGACGGACAGTTTCCTCACCCCTGATATAATGAAAAGCCTCCATATGAACTTCATGGGACCAAGACAGCATTAGCTCTGCGTGATACTTAA
Organism: Podarcis cretensis; assembly: GCF_951804945.1. Taxonomy (NCBI): domain Eukaryota; kingdom Metazoa; phylum Chordata; class Lepidosauria; order Squamata; family Lacertidae; genus Podarcis; species Podarcis cretensis. Next base: position 28,409,459 of record NC_137181.1, read on the forward strand.
AAACTTTTTTTTTTAAATCATCCCAGACTTACTAGTACAGGGTTTATTTGTGAACCTTCACAATCTGGCTAAAACACTGCTCAAGTCCCTGTAAATCTCTATCACAGCAAGAGGAGAGAAGCCTACCATGCTTGCAGGCGTTCATGCAGTCTTTCTTTGTAAGAAAGTTGTTATTATTCCCGCCGCATCCCGTGTACATGAATGCCACACAAGTTCTGCTCGCTATATTGTAGTAAAAGCGACGCAGTGAAGCTGAACAGAGTCCCACATCCTTGGGACTAGAGCAAAAGGAGGGACCCCCTTCAAAAAAAGAAAGAAAGGAGTTAATTAAGGGTGTGTGTGTTTTGAAGAGCAGAATATAGTGATGTTTAGAATTCATAACCAATAATGCCCAGCTTAAAAAAAAATCAGCAGAGTTTACAGTTTTATTTAGATTCGATACAATATCACCTGGTTCACCAAGAACCGCTGTTCTAGAGCTCCTGGTCACTTGGAGAGTAAGTTTAGGAAATACATGAGAACATTTCATCCCTCCCCCACCTATCAAGCTCAATAGGCCTATGGCTTGTATGAAAAAATAATTACTTCTCCCCAACTTGCAGACGTCAGTGCAGGATCTTTTACTGGAAAACATGTTAGGGTGTCGTGAACGTTTTTTAGGGAAAAATTCCTCGCATTTCATTGTCTCAAGGTTGAAGAAATATTTTGGCTTGAGGGGGCTCCAGGTCCCTTGCGGAGGGTTCACTCGGCACATTACAGGCACTTCTGAAAATTAAACCACAACTGTTTAGATTGTTTTTAAAAAACTGTCTAAAGGAAACCATTGCTCTTAAAAATCTCCCCCAATTCACTTCAGGATTTGAAATTTTAGAACAATGACTTACTCTTGATTTTCCCGCAAGTTTCCATACAAGCGTCAAAGCTCAAAAAGTTGTTTTCGTTCCCCAAGCAGCCCCCGGAAGTAAACCTCTGGCAGTCTTGGGAGGCTCGGTTGTAGTACCACCTGTCAAATGAACCTGGGCAGACTCCGGGCACCGGTGACTCTAGGCAGAGCTCTCTGTTGTCTGCATGAAAACAAAACCAGGGGAATGGAAGAAATGAAATGCTCTAAGTCCAAATGAGTTAAGGGGTGGGGCGGGGAGGAGCATGGCTAGATCAGGCCAAAGGCTCAGGCAGTCCAGCATCCAGTTATCTGTGGTCAATCAGATGGCCTGAACTCAAAAGCACCCTCCCCACATGCAATTCCCAGCAGCTGGCCTTCAGAGGCATACAACCTCCAAAAGGGGAGTCAGAAAAGGGCCTCTGTGGCAAGTCACATTTGAATGCCTAATCCTTTGTGAATTTGTACACTTTGTTCTCTTTCAGGCCGTTCAAGTTGGTGTCCGTCACTACTTGTGGGAGCAAACGCCAAAGTTTAAATATCCACTGTGGTAAGAAGTACTTCCTTCTGTTGAGTCACCCAACATTCAGTTTCATTGAACAGTATGTTTCCGATCACAATTCAAAGTGTTGGTGCTGACCTTTAAAGCCCTAAACGGCCTTGGTCCTGTATACCTGAAGGAGCGTCTCCACCCCCATCATTCAGCCCTGACATTGAGGTCCAGCGCCAAGGGCCTTCTGGCAGTTCCCTCCCTGCAGGAAGTGAGGTTACAGGGAACCAGTCGGTAGTGGCGCCTGCCCTGTGGAACGCCCTCCCATCAGATGTCAAGGAAATAAACAACCAGCTTTCTTTTAGAAGATATCTGAAGGCAGCCCTGTCTAGGGAAGGTTTTAATGTTTGATGTTTTATTGTGTTTTGGGAGCTGCCCAGAGTGGCTAGGGAAACCCAGCCAGATGGGCTAGGTATAAATAACAGTTGTCCCCAAAGTGAGAGAACTGCCATGCTGCCAAGCAAAAGGGACTGTGTTGTGATCTGCTTAAGACTTATGCAGTCTGTTTTTGTATTCTCAGTCACTCGATGTTTTAAATCCCCCGTTACTTTTGTTATCCCCATTTTTTCAAAGTATTTGCCCAGGACGACATCCACTTTTATCTCCCCACCCCTATTCCATGTTGTTATTTCTATGTATATTATGCTATGGCCACATGGCTAATGCAATAAAATCGAATAAGGACTTCTGCAGTCCATTTCACCCTGCTCCAAAAGATTCCTTCAAGCCCCATTATTTTCAGTCAATCATTAGCTTTTAAGAGGGTCTATTAAACGACTAAACAACAACAAAAATTCATCTGAACTGTGTGTGTGTTTAATGTGCATTTTATCATTCCTTTTATTACTGATGTTCAGTACCGAGTGCAATCTTTGAGCCCCCCATCGCCCCCCAGCCCTGGAGGATTTAAATGAAGGCACAAGTGCTTTAGTAAGCCAAATGCTCAAAAACTTCTTTGCTCATATTATTTCTCATAATAAAAACGCTTTGTCGCCAGCAAGTTGGATGGGGGGGGGCAGGTACACCACGCGAGACAATGTGGGGATGAACCGGGCAAAAACATTCCTCTTCTTGCAGACCTGTGACTAATGAAGCAATCTTTGTATGGCCTTCTAAACTGTGGGCGGAGTTTATGGTTCTCCTTTGTTGATACAGTGGTGCCTCGCAAGACAAAAAGAATCCGTTCCACGATTCTCTTCGTCTAGCTGTTTTTTCGTCTTGCGAAGCAAGCCCATTGACGGCTTAGCGGATTAGTGCTATTAGCGGTTTAGCGGCTTTTAGTGGCTTAGCGGCATAGCGGATAAGTGGCTTAGCAGCTTAGAAAAAGGGGGGGAGGGGGGAAAAACCCGCAGGAACTCGCAAGACATTTTCGTCTTGCGAAGCAAGCCCATAGGAAATTTGTTTTGCGAAGTACCTCCAAAACGGAAAACTCTTTCGTCTAGCGAGTTTTCCGTCTTGCGAGGCATTCGTCTTGCGGGGCACCACTGTACGAGAAAAATCTATAATTCCAGGTGCCATAAGAAAGCTGCAGAGATAGCGCAGGATAGTGCGCACCCTGGAAATTATCTCTTTCAGCTTCTGTCTTCTGGAAGAAGGTACAGGGTTATAAAGACTAGGACTAGCCGCCTGAGAAACAGTTTCTACCCAAATGTGATTTTGGTTTTAATGCAGTGTAAAGAGTCTCTATGGGAGTATATTGTATTTAAAAATGGGGTATCAGAGTTTTTAGGGGGCTAACCAGGTTGGGATAGCTGGAATAGCAGGCTTGTTGATTTGTTGAGTTTTCAATTTCGTTGTTCTGTATGGGACAATGACAATAAAGATTATCGTATCGTATTTTTGTGGTTTTTTAAAATATATATTGCAAACCGCCCTGTGATCTGCGAGGGAAGGACGGCGTAGGAATTTAATTAAGAAAAACAACAAATAATAATAGGGTCTGGAGTCTGGAGTCGCGATCACCGAGAAGGTCAGAAGAAATCCGTTTTACAGCGTTTTGCAAGAGCGCAGCCAAGGAAGCTCCCCACCTCCAAAACAGACCCGCGCCCCCACGCTACCTGCCGTCGGGATCTGGAGCCGGACGCGGCCCAGGAGCACCACGAAGGCGGCGGCCCGCAGAAAGGCGCGCGAGTTCCCCGCGGCCTGGCCCATCGCCCGCCGCGGGCGACTCGCTGCGAGCGCCGGGCTTGTAGACGAACGACGGAGACGTTGGGCTCGCGGAGCCGCCGGGGCCTCTTTAAGGAGGAACTGCGCGTCTTCCCACGGCCGCCTCGTCGCAGCTCGGGGGCTGGGCGCGAGTTTCGCGGGCGCGTTGCAAAAGGCATCCCCGGGATCAGAGTCCCTGGGCGTCCGCGAGCGGCGTCGGAGGCGAGGGGACGGCGAGCGGGGTTGCCGCGGAGGCCTGGCGCGTCTGGGCTGCCCACCTCGACGGCAAGGGGATGAGCTGCTCTCGAGCAAAAAGTCCCCGAAACCATCAACAACTCGCGGAGCCTTTGAGTTTTAAATAATGGCCAGTGCGCATAATATGGCCAAGCGGCTCTTGATGCTTCCCGGGTTTATGGCTTTGTCTAGAACGCAAAGTGACCATTATTACTTGACTTCCTTTGAAGGACATAAATTGCCCATTAAACCAACTGCTGGGGACATTTTGGGGGGTGGTGGTTTATGCGCTGGAGGGGGGTAATCGGGAGAAATATTTGTATATTTTAATCCTGTTCAAAGTGCCCAACTGCAAGGCCCAGTCCAATTTGCAGGAGTTTGACCTGGCTGTTGCACTCAGCACAGGAAACTCTCAGTTATTAAGTTGGGGGGATGTTGGTTTGTTTCAATACTTCAAAGCCCCTGTTAATTGGTACTTCGGTAATATTGACTAGAGGCATATTTCAATGTCGATAGGAAAACGTTGGGTGGGTGTTGCTGTTTATTGCTAGGATGTAGAGCTTGATGTTTCTAATGTTTGATGTTTTATCGTGTTTTTAATATTCTGTTTTTGGGAGCCACCCAGAGTGGCTGGGGAAACACAGCCAAATGGGTGGGTATAAATAATAAATTGTTGTTATTGTTGTTGTTAAGCAGGGTTGGCCCAGATGGCCTTCAAGGTTCCAAAGTAAAAGGTAAAGGTAAAGGTACCCCTGCCCGTACGGGCCAGTCGTGTCTGACTCTAGGGTTGTGCGCCCATCTCACTTAAGAGGCCAGGGGCCAGCGCTGTCCGGAGACACTTCCGGGTCACGTAGCCAGCGTGACGAAGCTGCTCTGGCGAGCCAGCACCAGCGCAGCACACAGAAATGCCGTTTACCTTCCCACTATAAAGCGGTACCTATTTATCTACTTGAACTTAAGGGTGCTTTCGAACTGCTAGCTGGGCAGGAGCTGGGACCGAAAGACGGGAGCTCACCCCGCCGTGGGTATTCGAACCGCTGACCATGTGATCGGCAAGCCCTAGGCACTGAGGTTTTACCCACAGCGCCACCCAGGTCCCATTAAAGTAGACCCATTAAAAAGAAGTCCTAAGTCACGTCCATTTATTTCCATGGATCTACACTGAGTGTGCCTAACATAGCATACAATCTTTTGATTCTCTGAAATCTGAAGGGATTCTGGTCTGCTGAAGGGAAACAAGATGCAATGTTTAATTTTACTTGTATTTTATTTTTGTACATTTTTAATACATAGGGGATGGGGCGTAGCACATGCGTTGCATTCTAAATATCGGAGGCTTTATCAGTTGCCTCTTCAGACTAGATTGTTCTGGTATGACACCCATTTAAGGCTGCTTCATACATATCCCACCTGTCTTCAGTCATGAAACTGAAAAGGATGTGATTGCAGTTCTCGAGAAGTCACCCATCCAGATTCTGCTCTACTTACCTTCAGCAAGGTGATAGCCTTCAGACCACAAGGAGTCACTGAACAGGGATTTGAGCATGGATCTCCCCACTACTAGCCCTGTCCATGACCTCTTTAGCTGCAGAAGAGACAATTCTGCATGTGGACATCTGTCCTCTTCCTTGAAATTAATGGGACGGGTATGCTTGGGAGCAGAGGCAGAGTCTAGATCTTAACTGGATAAAGTGGAATGAAAATGTAGCATGTGCATGCAGTGTGTACATACATGGACTGCAAAATAAGTTAGCTAGGGGGAAACAAGGTAAAGGTAAAGGTACCCCTGCCCGTACGGGCCAGTCTTGACAGACTCTGGGGTTGTGCGCCCATCTCACTTAAGAGGCCAGGGGCCAGCGCTGTCCGGAGACACTTCTGGGTCACGTGGCCAGCGTGACATCGCTGCTCTGGCCAGAGCCAGAGCCAGAGCCGCACACGGAAACGCCGTTTACCTTCCCGCTGGTAAGCGGTCCCTATTTATCTACTTGCACCCGGAGGTGCTTTCGAACTGCTAGGTTGGCAGGCGCTGGGACCGAGCAGCGGGAGCGCACCCCGCCGCAGGGATTCGAACCGCCGACCTTTCGATCGGCAAGCCCTAGGCGCTGAGGCTTTAACCCACAACGCCACCTGCGTCCCAGGGGGAAACTAGATCTATATAAAATGATATGTAACAAATTAGGAGAAACAAACACTTATGACAACTTATTTTATTTTTCTTTGTTTTTACAAATTTACAGTGAAGGTCAGTCACACTTGCACAAAGCAAGTTAGGATGTAATTTTACCAATTCTCATATAGGCAAAGTAAGGTTTGATACAAGTGCAAATATCCTTAGGGAAACAGACAGCATGGAGTGAAGGCACATGACTCTTTTCCAGCTTCAGAACAGAAAACATGCCGAATGCACATTAATAAAGGCACCTCAAAATGTGTTCCATGCAAGAGATCAGGAGGATGACTTTAAAGAGGAGGGAAATAACCTCAATATCTGTCTAGAGTTCTCCACTCTTAACTGTCCAGCAGGAATAATCTCATAATGAAAATGAATCCTGTAGCTTTAGAACTGGACCAGTTGACAATGGGAGATGCAGCCATCAGTTCACCACACTCCTGAAACCTTACGTAGCTTATAACTAACATTTAAGAAACAAGCAAACCCCACTATCAAGTTCATTGCTGGTCTCTTCCCAGTGCCAGCTTTTTAATCAGCAGCATTATGATTATGTGTATTACCAAGATCGAATGTATTTTATTTTTATTATCACAGTGTCTATATCCCACCTATTCTCCAAGGTGGCAAACACACTTCTCCCTTCTATACCCTCATAACAATCCTGTGAGGTAGGTTAGGCTGAGAGACTGTATGTACAAAAACCACCCAGACATGGCTGAGTGGTGAATTGAACCCTAGTCTCCCAAGTCCTAGTCTAGCACTCGTAACCACTAGTCCACGTTCATATTTCCTAACCTCAAACAAGGACTTTGAACCCAGGATAAAATTTTAGAATGTCAGATTGGGTTTTGACTTATTTACATTCTCCTCCCTTCCAATTCACTTGGTAGTTTCTGGCAAGCCTGCCCCCTAAGGATGTTCTTGAAAAGTTCACAGCAAAGGAACTGATATCAGCAATACCAATTTATTCAAGAGAAAAACGAGTTTGGCTAATATTTAGTTAAGGGAACAATGCAAGAAATATCTGACAAAGATCAATTTAAAAAACAACAACAACTATGGGCCATGGTTCTTGCTTCAACTATTCAACAACAGTTCAGCTCTTCCAGTACAGCAGAACCATTTTCATAAACTACACAAAGGGGAAAGTTTAAAACGTATGCATTTATATTTATAGTAACATTTTATAAAACCTGGGGGAAAGCTCTTAGCTAAAGATCTGCATCTACAGTTATCTGCAACGTCTGTAATCAGCTATATCCTCTCTGCCAGACTTATTCACATATAAACACAGGAATCTCCCATATCCCAAGACAAAATATTTGTTCAGCCAGCTCAGTATTGTCTACAATGAGTGGATGAGGCTCTCCAAGGTTTCAGGCCAAAGCCCTCCCCATTGCCCACTATCTAATGCTATCTAGTGGTCAGTGAGACTTGCCTGATCTCCTGCCACTGGCATCACTGGCTTAACTTGAGCAAGGCAGCATTGAGAGTGGTGTGCTGCAAATGCACTGGCAGGAGCACTGGATTGGTTCTGCCCACGTGTTTCAACTGCGCCAACCACACCCCGACTCATCAGCCGCTGTCATGCAGGTGATGGGAGGTCATGTAACATCAGCACAGCGGACTGTTTTAACTAGAGATTCCAAGAACCAAACCTCAGACATTCTGCATGCAAGGTAAGCCCTCTACCACGCATCTGCCACCCCTCCTTATGAAGATGAAGACAAGAAAGTTCAGGAGAAGGTCTTAATTTAGTCTTCCATATAATGAAACCATCAGAAAGGGTCTATCATATTTAGCAGCCAGTAGAGAAGAATTGATGTTCAGCAGAGAGTGTTGAGCCGCCTCTTGTGCGTCCAAGTATCTGAATGAGGGTCAACAGCCCAGGATTTTATCCTGCAACAGGGCACACTGGCATGTGCATGGGGCCTAATCCATAAGTGAGCTGTAACTAGATCAAAGTAACCTTGCCATTCTACATTTCAAAACTGTTCATATAGTAAAATTGTTACATAGCCACATAAAACTGAACAAAACCCAAACCCACCCATAAGTTAAAAGTTTCTAGTGAGTGAAATCAGTGCATCTAGTCTGGAGACCTCTCCAGATTTAAGAATGTATGTGGCGTTCGTTGGATTTGAATGTTGGCTGTAGACTCCTCATCCTTATGAGACAACATATTTTGATCCCGTAGCAGGTGGTTTCTTTCTCCCTACTAAGAAAATAGAAACTGAAATATAATCGGAGGTAACTTAAATCACTTTATTCACATGTGGTGAATAAAGATAAAAGAGAAGAAAAAGGGATGCAACATTCTAGGTCTGCTAATTCCCAACCACCAGGTTATTGCAGTTTCCACTATGCGTGTTTTGGGCATTAAAGCAGGGACAAAAGCGAGCCCCCGTCTCAGTAGGACCGAAGCCAGCACAACCCTCCTTGTGGCAAGCAGGGCTTGTGCTCACCTTAATGCCTGCAGGTACTACCTCCTCACAAAAGCAAATGGGCCCTTGACTGTGATGGGTAGAAGACAGTCCGACAGGGAAAGGGAAGAGCTCCTTGTCTGAAATTCCTTGGCAGAGGATGCTTTCTCACAAGCTGCTTTTGCCACAACCTGGGACGCATCCCACCTTTGCTCTCCTTCAGAGCAGCACAAACGACTGGAGGGCACAGTCCATTACCCACACCTAGCCTTCATCCAGCAACTATTGCCCCCTTCTGGTCCCTCTCACCTCCTTCTACATCCTCACAACCTTTGGCCAAGGGAGTGAGCTGAAAATACGGGAGGACCACAGTCCACCTGTGGCTACTGCATTATGCACCTATGGAAGGTGGTTTAATACAGGAGTGGGAAACCTGTGTCTCTCCAGTTGTTCTTGGACTCCAACTCCCATCAGCCTCAGCCACCACGTCACATGGTCAGGAATGATGAGAGATATGTACGCCAGCGGCATTTGGACAGACACAGTTTTCTCACCCCAATATAACAAAAAGCCTCCCTGTTTACTCTTGGAGAGCATCAGCTGTTTGTGCTGCTTAATGTTCTCTTTAATCACTTCAGAATTACTAGAACAGGGCTTATTTGTGAACCTTCACAATCTGGCTATAAGACAACATACATCCCTGTAACTCTTGGTCGAGGCAAGGAGAGAGAATCCTACCTTTCTTGCAGGCCTTGAGACATGATTTCCGAGTGAGGAAGTTGTTAATGTTTCCTCCACAACCTGTATAGGTGAATTCTTCACAATCTCCTGTGTCTATGTTGTAATAAAAGCGAGGAACTGAACTCGAACAAATTCCCACGTCTTTGGGGTTAGAGCAAAAGGAGGGGGTATCTTTAGAAAAAGAAAGAGAGAGACAGTTAATTAACACTACTTATTTTTGTTTTTTGAAGTGTAGACTGCAGTGGTGTTAGGCATACAAACCAACAGTTCCCAATCAGAAAGTGGGCCGAGTTTCTGATCTTTGATTTAATATTTGTACACTGCTTTCCCAGCAAAAACGTTGAGCTCAAAGCAGCTCATAACTACAAAGCATTAAAAATGAGCAAACATTTCCATCTGTGCAATCAATTAGGGAAAAGACACACACACCACAATAGTGCGTTGGTAAAGCAAAAACGAACAATGCCACAAATAATTGATGCAAATCAATACAAACTTGTAATAATTCAAAATTAATTCATCAGAAATGGTTAGCAAGCACCAGTCCCATAAGACACAACAGAACATTTCACCCTCCCCCACCCAAACAAGCTATTCATTAAAAATAATAATTACTTCTTTTCGGCAGGCAGAAGTTCATGCAGGAGTCTTTATCGTCAAATCGGTTCTGGTTTCCTAAACAGCCTCCATAATAAAATTTTTCACAGCTCATCGTCTCAAGGCTGAAATAATATTTTCGCATTAAACCTCTACATATTCCTTCGTCAGATTTCAGTCGGCATATTTTAGGCACCTCTAAAAACGAAAGAGCAACCAACTGGTTGAAAACAACAATCTAAGCCAAACCACTGCTTTTATCAAACTGATTCTGCAATTCGCTCCAGGATTTGAAATTTTAGAGCCACAACTTACTCTTGATTCTCCCGCAAGTTTTCGAACACTCCTCAAAACTCAAAAAGTTGTTGTCATTTCCCACGCAGCCCCCGAAACTAAACTCCTGGCAGGTTTGGGTGGCTCTGTCGTAGTACCACCTGACATATAAGCCCCGGCAGGGTCCTTTAAGTGGTGGCTGGAGACAAATATCTCTGTTGTCTGCATGAAAAAAGAAGGGGGGTGGGGGAAAGAGAAATGCTTTAGGTACAAATCCCAGAAAAAAGAAGAGAAGAGAGTAGGGAGGCAGGTAAGAAATTCATGTGTTGAAAGTTTGTCCCAGTGAAATGTAAGAAGACCTCTCCTGCTCGAGGCCAAAGCCCAAGTAGGCCAGCATCTCATTCTCACAGTGGTCAGCCGGATGCATACAAGTAGCCTGAAAGCAGGACCTGAGTTCAAGAGCACTCTCCCCACCCCACCTGTGATTCCCATGACTGGCCTTCAGAGGCATAAAAAAGGTAAAGGACCCCTGGGCGGTTAAGTCCAGTGAAAGGCGACTATGGGGTTGCAGTGCTCATCTTGCTTTCAGGCTGAGGGAGCGGGCGTTTGTCCACAGACAGCTTTCCGGGTCGTGTGGCCAGCAACAGAACACCAGAGCGTATGGAAGCACTGTTTACCTTCCCGCCACAGTGGTACTTATTTATCTACTCACACTGGTGTGCTTTCGAACTGCTAGGTTGGCAGGAGCTGGGACAGAGCAACAGGAGCTGACTCTGTTGAAGGATTTGAACTGCGCATCTTCCGCTCGGAAGAGGCTCAGTGGATTAGACCACAGTGCCACCTGCGTCCCTGTTTCAGAGGCATACCCTCTTCTTGTGGAGGCCAGTGGAGAGGACTGTGGTGGGGCAGCTGAAATTATTCTAGGTGACATCAATCTGGGTTGAGAATGCTGTGGCAGGATTGCTGACAGGAGTTTATACCCTGTCATCTTATAATACATGTTCTCAGACAGCTGTACCGGTTGCCAATCTGCTACCAGGCTAGGATCAAGATGTTACTCTTAGTATGTAAAGGCCTTAACAGATTGGGGCAGTTTACTTGCGAGATCCCATTACCGTCCCCCGTCCCCCTTCATATGCCTGCTAAACTGCTTCGATCTGTGACCAGTGTCACATAATACTCATTCCACATTTGTAAGAAATATTTTAGTGTGGCAGCACTCACACTTTGGAACTCCCTGCCTAGGGACGCCAGGCAGACACTTTTCCGCACCTGCTAAAAACATTTTTCTTTAGGCAAGCCTACTTTGTAAACTGCTTTGAGGGTTGTTGTTTTTAACTATCAAGCGGTGTATAAATTGTATGAAATAAATTATTATTATTATTATTATTATTATTATTATTATTAGAGTTTATATACTGCCCCTATACATGGAGGTCTCAGGGCGGTTTACAGAAAAAAAAATCACAACATATATAATCAGAATGAAAACAGCAACCCAAACACCCCCCGAAAAGAGCCACATTTTAAAAGGGTATAGAATGCCAAACAGATCAACCAAAGGCCTGGTTAAAAAGGAACGTTTTTGCCTGGCGCCTAAACTGTATAATGAAGGCGCCAGGCGAACTTCCCTGGGGAGAACATTCCACAGATGGGGAGCCACTGCAGAGAAGGCCCATTCTCCAGACATGTAGAATGTTGGCATGTTTTCTAATTTGATTTTTAGCTTAGCATTCATTTTAATTATTATTTTGGGGTGTTTTAAATACTTTTTTTCTGATGGCTGCATTATTTTATTCTTTTCGTAAGCTGCTTTAAGGTTTTATTATAATGACACAGTATCTAGAACTTTTGAAACGGATATTTTTTTAAAAAAAGTCTCCAACAGCAATTGGTCACAGTTCTAAATTGCTTGGAAAATGGCATTTTGCTGCAAATCTGGTTTGTATTTCTGAATCCTGACATTTGGGGGGAATTGCTTAATCAACATATCTCGCATTTCCGGACGACGCAAGATCCTTCTTTAATTTATCATATTTAAAGGGAATATAATCCCTGCATTACAGGCACAAGCGCTTTAGTAAGTGCCAAACACACCCACAAACACTCAATGACGCCATCACTATTACCTGACAGCACTGATAGTCTTTACTTGGACTTTTGTTTTTTTTAACCCCTGGGCAACCATACTCTTTCTACGTTCCTATTCTAGAGTTTCCTTCTTTGGTCTTTTAATTTTCACCTGTTGTTATAATTGTTCTCTCTGTTTTGTAAACATTGTACAATGAAGTTTTGAAAGAAAAACTTTGCCAAGAAAGAATAAAAACACCAGCACTCATAATATTTTGGCTACCGGCTAGGCAAGGAAAAGCAAAAAAATAAAAAGGGTTTTGGCAGACGAAGGCAGGTGCAGCATGTGGGGCGAAGCGAGGATTTTGGAAAGAGAACATCGGTCGCCATCCCTGGGAAGCGCAAAAACAACTGGCAAGAAGAAAATAGCTGATAACATGCACCCGCTCCAAAAAAGGCCCCGATTACCTCCCGTTGTCGACTGGGGCCAGACCTGCTCCAGAAGTACCACCAAGGAGACGACCAGCAGAAAGGCCCGCGAGTTTCCAGAAGTCAGATCCATCGCTGCAAGTCGCTGCGCGCGTTTGGCTGCTCTACGACCGATGGAAACGTTGGCCACAGTGGCCCCTTTATAAACGATCCCGGCTTCTCTGCCGCCGCCTCCTGGCCCCAAGCCTGCGGGCGTGCTTCCCAGACGAGGCAGGGCTCGGAGGGGGTGATTCATCCGTTTCTGGAAAGCGATGTAAAACCGCGAGGGGGCGGGCGGACCGAGGGAGCGGTCCCTGGCGTGGCTGGTGCGCCCCGCGCGTCATTGCGCATCTTCCGAAGAAGCAGCTCCGCGAGGTGGTCGCTGGCCCATCCTGACGCGTATCCGGGACGGCTAGGGCGGACCTGGAGCCTTGCTGTTCGCCACCCCGACAGCTCGCGACCCCGACAGCGGCGAAAAGGTGCGAGGAAGATGGAAGGAGCATATCTTGGAGTAAACCCCGAGTTGAATGCACGGAAGAACACCAGCCAGACGCGAAAGTGTCCCCAGGCGTCTGTTGAGGACTCAGTCGGCACCAAGATGTTCACTTCTGAAGTTAGAAAGCAAAGCTTACGGAGCACGTTGCAGTAGTTTTGTCTATGCGCTTATCGGACGTTATCCGAGCTTTCCACAGGAAGTAGCCTTCTACCTGGTTAGATTATTTATTCTTATAGCCCAGTTGTTATATTACATACAGTGGTACCTCGGGTTACATATGCTTCAGGTTACATACGCTTCAGGTTAACCCAGAAATAGTACCTCGGGTTAAGAACTTTGCTTCAGGATGAGAACAGAAATCTTGCTCTGGCGGCACGGCAGCAGCGGGAGGCCCCATTAGCTAAAGTGGTGCTTCAGGTTAAGAACAGTTTCAGGTTAAGAACAGACCCCCGGAACGAATTAAGTTCTTAACCCGAGGTACCACTGTATTTTTATATTTATAAAATGGGACGCGGGTGGTGCTATGGGTTAAACCCAATCCTAGGGCTTGCCGATCGGAAGGTCAGCGGTTCAAATTCCCGTGATGGGGTGAGCTCCCGTTCCTCGGTCCCTGCTCCTGCCAACCTAGCAATTTGAAAGCACGTCAAAGTGCAAGTAGATAAATAGGTACCACTCCAGCGGGAAGGTAAACGGCGTTTCCGTGCGCTGCTTTGGTTCGCCAGAAGCAGCTTAGTCATGCTGGCCACAAGACCCAGAAGCTGTACGCCAGCTCCCTCGGCCAGTAAAGCGAGATGAGCGCCGCAACCCCAGAGTCATCCGCACCTGGACCTATTGGTCAGGGGTCCCTTTACCTTTATATTTATATATATATAAAACTATTTCCCTTTTCCTCCAAAAGCTTCTTCCTCGCCCTTCTACGTATTCTTCTCACAACAACTCTGCGGGGTAGGCAAGGCTGAGAGATCATGACTCGCCCAAGGTCACCCAGTGAAATTCATGACTGAGTAGGGATTTGAACTCCGGTCTCTCTGGGCTTAGTCCCTCACCCTGTCGAGGGATGAGGAATTGTTTTCAACTTGTGGGTGGCATTCATACAATAGGTTTCGTTCCAGCCACAGGAAAAGGCAGAGGCATCTGCACTGAACTTCTGTCCATCCAAGCAGGCAAGAAGCACCACATATTCTAGCCTAACAAAAGCAATCAAGGGTTCACAGAGCATTAGTAAGGGAAAGAGGCCTGAAGGGGCACATTTGGCCTCCGGCCTTGAGGTTTCCCACCCCTGCTCTAACCATTGCACCGCATTGCCTAATCCTGTTGGTAGGTTCTCAAGCCGAGGGAGGTCTTTCACAGCAGTGCCTAGTTGGACCTCCTAACTGAAGATGGTGATATGTCTCCAGCATGTCTCCAGCATTTCAGACATCGTGTCCCACATATTTTTAACTGGAGATGCCAAGGATTGACTCTACTGCTCATTTCCGTGTTATTTGCTTCCAGAGAAAAACCCATTTCCAAATAACACAAAAATGAGCACTAACCTCGCATGATATTCCACAATATTTCTGGAAGTGGCTTTTACTGTTCAGGGAAATTTTTAATGTGTAACATTTTAATATATTTTTAATCTTGTTGGAAGCCACCCAGAGTGGCTGGGGAAACCCAGCCAGATGGGCGGGGTACAAATAAATAATAATAATACAGTGGTGCCTCGCAAGACGAAAAGAATCCGTTCCGCGATTCTCTTCGTCTAGTGGTTTTTTCGTCTTGCGAAGCAACCCTATTAGCGGCTTAGCGCTATTAGCGGCTTAGAGGCTATTAGCAGCTTAGCGGCTAAGCGGCTTAGAAAAAGGGAGAAAAAAGCGAAAAAAATCGCAAGACTCGCAAGACGTTTTCGTTTTGCGAAGCAAGCCCATAGGGAAATTTGTCTTGCGAAGCGCCTCAAAAAACGGAAAACCCTTTCGTCTAGCGGGTTTTTCGTCTTGTGGGGCACCACTGTAATAATAATAATAATAATAATAATAATAATAATAATAATAATAATTTTATGTCATGTTCAGACATCATGCAGAAATTAAGAGCTTTACTGAGACCAGAGGAAATGCTTATATATGTATGTTAGGAATAGGAAACAAACTATTTGATCTAACCTAGTACTGCCTATTCAAATTAACAGGGATGTTCGAGAATTCAGCTAAAATGAGATATGGTACTGGAAACGGCATCAGTTTGTGTGCCTGTCTGCAAGCAGCACTGGAAATCAGGCAAAAAATAAAAATAAAAACATGCAACTGGTATTCTCAATTGTCATTTCCCCCCCAGTCTGTAATTTGCTTTTGTTATTTTTTTCAGTATGCAAACAATATACTATTGATAAGATTCCCCCACCCTACCCATTGAAATGAACAGTGTGGAATCATAACAATATTGTAATCAATTATATTATTAAATCTGAACAGCAAGCTGATTGATGTTGGTTTTGAGGAACCTGAACTGCAGTTGGAAAGGAAACAGTGCTGCATATGCTGCATATGGGGCAGAATCCCTATACGCAGGCAGAGAGGCATTTTCCCTCCTTTTAACAGGAAATGCCAGGAATTGAATGTGGAGCCATTTCAAAGCACATTCTCTGTCCCTGAAGTATGTTCCTTCTTATGCTCTTTTACTTACTACTCATCAGCATGTTGCAGAACACCCTGAGAGATGCAGCTGTGTTTTCAGAGGTGCTTAATCCTCTGAGTGCAAAAAAAGCGGAAAGTGAGCAACGTGGGGGAGATTAATCAGCATCTTTTTATGGCGCATTTCCAGTACAGTATCCAATTCTGGCCAATTTCTTAAGATAGGCAATGGAAGCTCGATGGAGCATTCAGGTGGCCCAAATGATAGTGCCTTCCGCTCTTCCAGAAAATCTGGAATTGGTTATTGTTAGCTTTCCAAGAAGAATTTAAAACGGGCATTGCTGTATTCTATTAAAAGAAACAACTACTATTCCCCACCCACTGCTCCTCAACTTCAACTGAATTAATATGCCAGGCACCGATAATAATAGCAAGGAGGGAGGAATATGGACAAAAATGGAATGAGCCACCGACAAGCCTTAATTATAAATTGTTTAATAGCCCCAAGGGCCTAATTCCAGCAGAAGGGGGGGGGACCAGGTGGCAGGATGCAGTAAAGTACATCTGAGTTGCTGACATTAATTTCCCCAAGATCTGGTGGTGGTCCAAATTAGAATCAGGGAGCAGGAGATTATGCTCATCTTCCAAGCTAGTGAGGACAGATCTTTTATAGGAGGAATCTCTGCTCGATTCTATCTATCCTTTTCACAAATACCCTGATTTAAGTCCTTCCTTCCTTGCATCTTGGTTATGCTGACAACCAGTGTCAGCCTCGGTCCAGTATACTTGAAGGAGCATCTTCACCCCCATCGTTCTGCCTGGACATGGAGGTCCAACGCCGAGGGCCTTCTGGCGGTTCCCTCATTGCAAGAAGCCAAGTTACAGGAAACCAGACAGAGGGCCTTCTCGGTAGTGGCACCCGCCGTGTGGAACGCCCTCCCACCAGATGTCAAAGAGAAAAATAACTACCAAACTTTTAGAAGACATCTGAAGGCAGCCCTGTTTAGGGAAGCTTTTAATGTTTAATAGGTTATTGTATTTTAGTGTTCTGTTGGAAGCCGCCCAGAGTGGCTGGGGAAACCCAGCCAGATGGGCGGGGTATAAATAAATAAATTATTATTATTATTATTATTATTATTATTATTATTATTATTATTATTAAAGATCTCATTTTCTTCTTCGATGTTCACAATTGCTCATCTTGCCTTAAGATCACCTCTTCTTTCTCTTCATTGTCGTACAACAGCTTTGCATGACCTGGTGCCTTCCACATGTTTTGGACTACAACTCCCATCAGCCCTAGCCAGCTTGGCCAACAATCAGGGAAGGTGGGAGTCACAGTCCCTCAACATCTGTAGGGCACCAGGTTAGGAAAGGTTCTCTGCTCTGTATTTTTATAAAGAAAGCCTTCAGACTTCTCATTACTTTGCTTCTCATTCCCCCCATTACATCCCAATTTTGCCCTCTATGTTTTGTGGCTTTGATCCAGAATCCATTTGATCCATTACTGCTTAGTTTCACTTCCCTGCTTTGTTGGTTAGTTTTAGATTGTGGCTCTACAGGCGAAGAGTGATGTTTTAAAAAACTGTTGCCAAGCACCTGTGCCTAGTAATGCTAGGAAACTTATAATAGAAGCAAGAAAGTATCTCTCTTTACCCCCATTGCAGAGGAAAGTCTTGCTAGGGGGTGAAGAAATCTAGGACGTGTGTGGAAAACCCATATCTCCTTAGCAAATCGTTTTAGATTGAGTTAACTTAGCTGGAATTTATTAATAATGGTTACTGTGGAAAATCATCATCATCATCATCATCATCATCATCATCATCATCAATTTTTATTTATACCCCGCCCTCCCCGGCCAGAGCCAGGCTCAGGGCGGCCAGCACCAGTAAAATTATAATTAAAAATAAAATAAAAAATAAACCGATTTAAAATACAGGTTGAAATATAATTTAAAATGCAGCCTCATTTTAACAGTAGCCCATATGGGAAGGATATTCCTTCATATTCTGCTTGTGGGCTTTTTGGAGTTTCTACTTGATCATTTTGGGAAACAGGACATGCTGGAACTTTGTTCATATCCAGCATGGTTCCTACATTTGTCTTTATGTATGTACAAATGGGACTGCAACAATGTGTTGCAGTATGCTCCTTCTTAGGGTGCCAGCCAACCAACCATTCTGTCATGCAGGATACTTAAGGGGCTCAAGCAAGAATCTCTCACCTCCTCCCACATAATACTTCAAAATCTGTAGCAGCTAAGTATGGTCAGTCCTCATTGGGCTGGTTTTTTGGGGGGAGAGGAAGGGGGATCTCCATGGTTTAACCCATCCCATAATTCTACCCATTGCTTTTTTCTGGGGGTATGCATACCCCTAAACATTTTGTGAATCTTTGTACTTTTGTCCATTTACTGTATTTATTCCCCCCGATTTAAACTATAAAATGGTGATTTTCTTGAGTCAAAATGAGAGTACCCCTAAACATTTTTTTAAGGAAAAAAAGCACTGATTCTGCCAATGTGGATGTTTCCCAAGAATGATGATACCTCCCTCTTTTTTAATATATATGTTTGTTTTTGAGAATAAAGTTGTAAAAAGATGTACAAGCAAAAGAAAATTAAAAAACCTGTAACTGTGACAAAAGTTGTTTACGTCATCTTCACCTTCAATATTAAGAAATAAATATGGAGTGTTGACTCTAACCGCTCTTAAGGTGTTTCCAGATGACCTGTTTATGGAGTATTCATCCTGATTTGTTTACAGGGAGATATCGTGTCAAAGTAACTGTTCTCCCACACTTTCCGGTATGTTTCCCCATTTGCTTTCCTTATCAGTAAAAGCCCAATCTTTTCAGAGAGAAGCAGGTTTGTTGTGCAAGAGCTCCCAATCAACTATAATGGTGCAACCTGAATTTGTTGCTATGTGATGGAATCGCACCTGAAAATAGTGACAGTCCAAAGCACACTTCACATTGGTCCTATTTTGGGTCAGTTTCTATCAGCACTCACCACCTGAGTTTGCTGCTCAAAGGAGTGGTACATACGTACATTTCATTGTCCTTTTGAAAGCTTAGCAAAGGCATAGGCAAACTCGGCCCTCCAGATGTTTGGGGACTACAACTCCCATCATTCCTGACTACTGTTCCTATTAACGAGGGATGATGGGAGTTGTAGTCCCAAAACATCTGGAGGGCCGAGTTTGCCTATGCCTGGCTTAGCAGAATTTATGGAGCTCCCATTATTCTTCCAAGTTCAAATCCCCTTCGGCAGTTATGGTATACAATTTAGAACTGCACCATTTAATAGATTAGAAGGCACTGTGGCTGCCTAGAATATTTTCTTATGATTTGTTGTATACTATTACAGGGGTATTCAAAAGACACCCAATCAGGACAAAAGCTCTTAAGGATCCATAGATATACACTGGAAAAATATTATATTCCAAACATTACAATTTCTTGTAAAACAATGAATGAAAATGGACAAGCAAATAAAGATTGAAGATTCCATATATAACAACAACATTCCACTGCTCTCTTATAGCATTTTCTTTTTCAGATATTTACTGAAGATCAGTACTATTTTGAGGCATTTGTAAAATTTACAGCTAACCTGCTAGGTCTGTTTGGGTATTGCCACAGGAGTTATACAGCATAGTGAAACTACACTGTAAACTAGAGTACAAATCTATGTGTTTTACCACTCAAAATGCAAAAATAATTTTTTTTTTTGGGGGGGGGCAACTCCTTAGTTTAATCCACCCCATAATTCTGCAAATGATGATGTATCCCCAAGCATGTGATAGTACCCTCTTTTTAATATACATGTGTGTGTGTGTGTGTGTGTGTGTGTGTGTGTTTACTGGTTTTTGAGAAAACAGCTAAGCTGCAACACGTTTCCATTTTTAATATAAATTTTATTACAGTTTATAGAGAAAAATACAAAACTTAATATCAAATATCTTTTTTATCCAACATTAGTCTAAGTAAGAGAAAAACAGCAAAAAAGAAACAAAAGATAAGTAGATACAAAAAAAGTTTAAAAGAGAAAAATAAAGTTCAAAAACTAAAAAAAATCCAATTCTTCATCTGTCTGCTATATATAAACAACATTCACTTCATCCACTCCAATATAACACCCAACCAAACCACTTTCTATAAACAAACTTCAATCCCCAAATCCAAGTGCCATTATTTCTTTTTCTTTTTCACGCAAAATGTCTATGAGAGGTTTCCAATCTTTGGTAAATGTTAACAACTGCATATTTACTCCATATTTTGCCATCTTAGCTAAGTCCATTAATTTTAACAACCATTCTTCCATTGCTGGTAATGATGAATCTTTCCATCTTTGCGTATGTAATAGTCTCGCCACTGTAATCATATCTTGAAACAAAGTTCCATCGACCTTTTCTAATTGTATATCCATAAGTCCACGCAGGAAGAGTTCTGGTTTCAGTTGAAAGTTAATCTTCAAAATTCTCCATATTAGTGTAGGTATTCTTATCCTCCTTTTGGGAACTTTTTAACATGTCCGCCATGCATGATAAAATATCCCTTCATTTTCTTTATATTTCCAACAGGTATTCAGAACATTTTTATACATTCTAAATAATTTCTCAGTGTTAAGTACCACATGTTTCCTATGCAGAAAACCTCAACTTTTCCCTCAAGCATCTGAAGTTAACAGGGCTGGGCTGGGACTTTGGGCTAGATGGGCCAGTAGTCCAACTTCACAGGTTCATATAAAATGGACACTATGCGTGAATAGCACTTACTGTGCTATCTTCTCTTTGGCGATCATTCATAGTTGAGTAAGATTGTCTTCCATGAACACAGTTTTAACAGTGAGTCCGTAAGTGATTGTGGAGGCAAATTCTGGATCCACACATCCTTGCACAGTCGTGACATGTTTCCGGATGGGAGTTGATCACGGTGAAGGTTTGCCAAGCGTGCCTTCCTCTTAACACGTTACTCCCCTTCGTTCTGTGTTCAAGCGTCTTCAAAGTCCATGACACCTTTGGTAAAGGCTGTTCTCCAACTGGAGCGTTTGCAGGCCAGTGTTGCCCAGTTGTCAGTGTTTGTACCACTTTTCTTTTTAGATTTGCCTTGAGTCTTTGAACCTCTTTTGTTGACCATCAGCACTACAGCAATATCAATACTGTGCTTCAAAAGAAGTTTATGAGCTTTTGAAACAGATTAATCCACAATGCTAGTGCTGGTGGTCACCATAATATATATGAACAGCAGAAAATAAGTTACTAAAAAAAAGGAGAGACTTTAAGCTTATGAGCTTAAAGTTTAAGAGAGGAGCTTGTGGCGCTCCGAAGGTTAATGGACTCCAGCTCCCATCAAACTCAGCTTATTGATGTTCTTATAGTCAATTGCTTCAAGATGCCTCACAAGAAGGGAATGAAATAAAGAATACCCAGAAGTAATTACACCCCACTGCATATTGCACAGCCAAAATAGGTTTGCAGCCTAATATATGTAAATAAAGAAGCTGTTGCTAGGGTGTTCCCCTGCTTCCCTTGGGGTGGGGAGAAGGACAACTAATAGTGTTTCCCCCCTCTATAGGTTTGCCCTTTCTATTTTCCCATGCTGCTTTCCAAGCCACCCTATTGTTTCAGGCAGGCAGAAAGGGCCAGACATTTCCTTAGCAAACCTGTTTCCTCTGGAGCGCTCAGCATGGCTGGCGTTTTCCATTGTAGAGAAAGCCGAAGCACACATCCTGTCTCTCAGAGTTTCCCTCCCTTCCATCCTCCTCTCCGCCCCCCCCCCAGCTCCGCAGTCTCTCTTCATGCACACTTGAGAGCTTACAGCCTCCAGGTGTTAATAATCCCATATAAAAAAATTATCCAAGGGGATTTCTCTGTGAAATTCCCTGACCTCCATTCTTCCCCTCTCCTGGGGTCCGAGATTCTTTCTAGGTAGCGAGAGAGCTGGGGTCCCCCCCCGCCTTGTGTGATGTTAGGGAAATGTTAGGGAAATTTGGGGATGGCCTGGAGACAGAGGAGCGAAGGTTGGTTTTCCATGTATGTGTAATGCTTCTTTTTGATTTGAAGCAGTGAAAACTAGAGAGAGAGAGAGAGCCACAGAGAGAGGTCAAACTGTGCAGTTTAATCAGATTAGGACGGATTCTGCTGATGAATTAAAATCCTGAAAGTAGTTACTAGGAGCTCAAAGAGCCTGGCAAGAAAGTTGGCTGAACAGGAAGTTGCCGCTGCTGCTGCTACAGAGAAACCGGGACAAACTCACAAAGAGGAGGTAAGGATTTTCTGGGGAGAAAAGGAGAGGGCAGTGGCATAATTAGGTAACTTTAGACGCCGGACTTAATGATCTTGTGGCCCTGCTTTTTAGTTCACTCATTCCTGCTGTGTTTCGGGGCCCTCCTGCTCATTCTGGTGAGTGGGGCCATGGACCTCTGCCCTAAAGTCCAACCCCCCCCCATGGCACCACCGGGGTGGGGAGGGTGTCTTATGCACTCAGCTGCACCTCTCAACCTCATTTAACTCTCCTTCTTCTCCCTCTGCCTCTCTCCCTGCTTTAAGCCAGCGATGCCAGCAATCAATATAGAGGATCTGAGCGAGAAGGATAAACTGAAAATGGAAGTGGAACAGCTCCGGAAAGAAGTCAAGCTGGAACGGCAGCCGGTGAGTGCTGCGTGGTTTCTTTTTTTATTATATCTGGGGAGCCTAGCTGTTGGTTGGAACAGCTCCCGTTTTCAGTGGCAGGCGGATCAAAGCCTGTTTGTTTGGAAGAGGCCTTCTGTGTATGTCTGCAGCTTGCTGGTTACAAAGCAGTTTGGCAATTTGACTGCCTAGGATCATTAAAGGGGCCTCGAAAGGAGGCCCAGATTGAAGGGAGGGGTTTGTGAAAGGGAGGAAGGGATTGATTGATTTTTCTAGACTCGGGTAAAATCAAATCAAAACAAAACACAACCATCTCTCCCCGATACATAAGGGACACAGGTAGGGATACATGATCTGAATTGCATTCCATTGTGGGGAAAGATTACTCTGGCCAGATTGCGCTCAAAAGGTACACATGTGAAATCCATATGAGCATGGGAAGCTGCCTTATACAGAGTCAGACCAATGGATTATTTAGATCTGATATTTCTGCATTGCAGGGGTTTGGATTAGATGAGCCTTCCAGCTCTATAATTCCATGATTTTATACGACTGGCAGAAGCTACCCAGGGTTTCAGACTAGTTGGCCCTACCAGGATATGCCAGGGATCCCCAGCAATTATTGCCAGGCAAGGGCGTGTGATCGAACCAAGTGATTAACAATGTGATTGACTAACAGCAGGTCTTGGGGGGGGGGGAATTCAATACAGTTCACATGTGCAGGTGACCCCTACCTAATCCACACCTTACAAAACAGTAAGAGAACTGGAACAAACCATCCTTTGAAAGGTGCAGTTTGCTGAATTTTGCAATGCATCTCTCACCTGAGATAGCTTCCGCATTTCGCCTAATGATAGGGCCGTCTCTCCAGACTACACACAGGGGGCTAGCATGTTGAGGTAGAAAGTTAGTCGAGAACCTATCCTATCATGCATTGCTGGGGGTTGGGCTAGATGACCCTTGGGGTCCCTTTCAACTCTACAATTCTAATTATTCAGCCAAGTAACGTATGCAAAAATGCATGCATTGAGGTAAAGTGTGCATATATAAATGCACATACGAGTGAAAATAACGTACAAAAATATACTATACTAAGGAAAAGCACTCTGTAAAAACGTGCAGATTGCCTAGAAACATGTGTATATTAGAAGCTGACACTAAAATGCTGATGAAGTTTCATGAGCACTTTTCTTAAGTCTAGATCAGAACTTCTTAGTACTTCTGCCTTTATTTCTGTTCCACCCCATTCCTGATTTAATCTATCATATGTACAACTGTGAAAGGAGTATAGGACTATCTGGATTTTCTGTCTCTCGGGTACAAAATGTCTTGGGCTGCTTCTGCCTGGCCTGGCCCCCTCTTCCCAAAAACAACCACAATTTGGGAATCACTGACACACGAGGGAATGCCTATTGACATCAGTTGCAGAACTGATGACACAGCCTGAATTAGAGTGGAAGCTGCAATTACAAGGAAAGGGGAGAAGCGTGAAGAGGCTAATTATGGGGTAGGCAAGCAGAGGGCTAAATTTGGGGCTTTTTACTGCTTTAGTACAAGACTTCAGGGACCCGAGGTATGCAATGTAGTAAGGAAGAAATGGCCAGATGACTAGCGGGGGGGGGGGGGGGAGAGAACAAATTGGGCATGAAGTGTTTCCATGATTATTTCCAGAAATCTGGACAGATTTGCCTCTCCTGGCAAATCTTGTAGAGAAGTGGAGAGAATCAAAATAATTGCAAGAAACTACGTTTTCATAAAGTTCATCCAGTGGCAGGGTAGGTGGTACTGTTATTTTTCACTAATATCCAGCCATAGCCCAGTGGATGAGGGATGGGGAACCTGTGCCCTCCCAGAGGATACTATTTTCTTATTTTTATTTATAATATACTGAATTCATATCCTGCCCTTCCTCTCCAGGAGGGTGTGAGGGTTTTTTTTTTTTTTAACATAGCAAATATAAAACAAATTGATGGTACAGAATACAGGCAATCCTCATTTTGTGTGGGGGTTCCATCCCAGACCCCACATGCGTTGTCACGAGTGCACATACGTCTGCTCCACCCCTTTTTGTGGAGTTTTGGAGCTACTTCTGGGTTTGGTGCCATGCACATGTTATTCGGACACACCTAAACCAGGAGTTGCCTGTATTCCTACTACTCAACACGTTTTCACATGCAATGTATATTTTCATATGCAATATCATAATGTACACTTTAAACTGCTGTTATATTCATTTTGCTTCTTTATACACTTGCTTTTTTAAAAAAAAAAAGATTTACTGTATATGTAATGTTCTTTGTAAACTGCCTAGAGGTTTCACTTACAGTTATACAAATTTTGTTAAATAACACAAGTTACAGGAAAAAATATTTATACATAGCAACTTGCAAATTTTGTTTTTGGTGTTTATCATTAATATGTGTAGTGTTTGTGTATCGCTGTGAAACTCTTTTCTTGCCTTCCAAAACGACCCCTGTATTTAGATTTCTTTCGCTCTCTCTTTTTGAAGGTTTCCAAATGTTCTGAAGAAATTAAAAATTACATTGAAGAAAGATCTGGAGAAGACCCTCTGGTTAAAGGCATTCCTGAAGACAGGAACCCTTTCAAAGAAAAAGGAGGATGTGTTATTGCTTAGACGAAGATGGTTAAGCAATATTGAAAGTGGAATAAAAAGCATCCTAGCATAACTAGCCAGATTTAAGTTCCAGGAGTCCTTACTGAACAAATAGACAGTGATAATCTTTTTATTTTATTTTAAAGAAAACAGAAAATGCCTGCTTATATTTTTATTCCATGAAGCAGATTCTTGCTTACTGTATCCCTAAATAAGTTTCTAGAGGCTGCTTCCTGTTCCTTTAATTTCTTGCACATGCTAATTTGAGTAATAAAAGAAATCTATTTGAACAATCAACTACAGTGTTATTTTGGTAAAGAGAATGCTAAGATGCATGGTGAAAGGCTTCTTTTTTTCTTCGCAGAAAATAGAACTGTAACCGTGAGAAAACCATGATAACACTGTTATAATAAAAATAGGGGCTCATTTACATCTGGTGAAGTACAATGATTATGCGAGGGTTTTAGTTTTTTGGTCAGCTGCAGTAGTGTGGTGGCAAATTCAGAAGTGCAGGGGCTCCTCATGGTAGTCACAGCCATGCGCCCCCCCCCTCGCTCCCACCCTTCTAAGATTATACAGTGGTACCTCAGGTTACATACGCTTCAGGTTACAGACTCTGCTAACCCAGAAATAGTGCTTCAGGTTAAGAACTTTGCTTCAGGATGAGAACAGAAATCGTGCTCTGGTGGCGCAGCGGCAGCAAGAGGCCCCATTAGCTAAAGTGGTGCTTCAGGTTAAGAACGGACCTCCGGAACAAATTAAGTACTTAACCCGAGGTACCACTGTACAACCTTTTAATGTTTTTATATTGTAAACTGCCCTGTAAATGAACTTCAGATGAAGGGCAGTATAGAAATTTAATAAACAGTAATAATAAAACAAGAACATTCTAAGATTATATTTACCCAATAATAATAATAATAATAATAATAATAATTAGGGATGCATTGCTATAATTAGTGCAGATCTCCACATGTTGCTTTCAACTAGATCCAATTTTCTATGCACATACGTGGGCAAATGATTCGGATTGCTCCAATATCTTCTTTCAGAGTGACTTACCGTATTTTTCGCTCTATAACACGCACCTGACCATAACACGCACATCGTTTTTAGAGGAGGAAAACAAGGGAAAAAACATTCTGAATGAAACAGTGGATGTATCATTTTTGGGCTTCATGCTGTGGCCACAGACATGTGATCTGATGGTGAATTTGGGGTGACCCAATGCAAAGATACTAAGAATCCCTGTGGATCCATGCTTTGTAACCACATTTTTGCACCATTGCAGCCCCAGGCAACAGTGGGTGTGTGATTTTTTTGGTGCAGGCTGTAGCCATGGACATGCTATGTGATCTGATGGAGAATTTGGGGTGACCCCATGCAAAGATCCTGAGGATCCATGTGGATCTAAGCTTTGTAACCACATTTTAAGTGGGGAGCGAAGGAAAAACAAAGAAGGGACATGAGAGGGGTGTGCAGAGAAGCAGCTGGCTAAGAATGCAGGAGAGGGATTTAATGGGAGGGAGGAAAGAAAGGCAAAAGTTTTTCCCCACCCAAGCCAGCTATCTCTCTCTCTCTCTGTCTCTCTCTCTGTCTCTCTCTCTCTCTCCCTCCCTCCCTCTCTCCCTCCCCTTCCCCCCCTCTCTCTCCCTTCCCCCTCTCTCTCCCTTCCCCCCTCTCTCTCCCTCTCCCCCAGCAGCACAGGAGCACAGAGAGGAATTCCCCTCTGCTTGCCTGGAGGGGAGGGGCTTTCCCTGCTCTTTGTTCCGTTTCAGCAAACACAGCAACGAAACAGAGGAGGGTGGGCAGTAAGACCCTGAGGCAGAATGCAGGAAAGCAGCCGCTTCCTCTTTTCAGTTTTCCCTTCTCCGTGAAGCACCGCGATTTGATTTTTGCCTGATTTTTCGGCTCCAGGGACCACACATTCGCTCTATAACACGCACAGACATTTCCCCTTCCTTTTTAGGAGAAAAAATCTGCGTGTTATAGAGGGGGAAATACGGTAAGTTGCATTTCCCTTGAAGTTCCATTGTATATAACAGAACCTGCACACTCTTGCCTTGAAACTAAGGCACCTGGTTTCAGTGTTCCTAAACGCTTAAGCTTTGGAGCTACAGAACAGCAACTCCTCAACGTTCTCCCCATGTACTTTCTCCAAAGTGACCCTAGAAGCCAATCCTCAATGGCTGACTGACCACCATTCACTCTGATTGGCTCCAATCAGCACAAAGGGTGAGAAGGCCTTTTCTCAGTGGCTAAAAAGCTTGCCTTCTATACTAAGAGAGTAGCTCTAGGACACAGGAGTCAGGGCCCCAGCTGTAGAAACTGTCGCAGGTCTTCAAGCCTCCACGACCCTGGACTGCTGCAAACAATGTACTTCAGATTAAATCGGCTTTATTCGTTTATTTAAAAACCCTTATCTACTGCTTTTTGTTTAGAAAAAAATATATTAAAGCAGTTCACAACAGGCGATCCAAAATCCGATTAAAACCAAACCAACAATTGAAATCTGGTAAACAAACTATACAATAGCACGGCTGCAATTACCACAGTAATCAAACCAGCAAAAACTGTTCTGAAGAGTTAGGAAATGCCAGGGTAGGAAATATCACACCATTACTGACTGCCTGATCTCCACTAGGAGTTCATTCTACGTAGTGCAGGGCTGGGGAGCCTTTGGCCCTCTGTGTGTTGTTGGAACAGAGGAATCTGCCTCATACGAAGAGAGACCACTGGTCCATCTAGCTCAGTATTGTATACATTGACGGGCAGAGACTCTCCAGGATTTCAAGCAGGAGTCTCTTCCAATCCTACCTGGGAGATGCCAGGGATTGAACCTGGGAGCTTCTGCTTACAAGGTAGCTGCTCTACCACTGAACCATGGCCCTGCCCTACAACTATCAGCCTCGACAATTGGCCACGCTTGCTGCAGTTGATGGGAGATGAAGTTCCACAGCACCTGGAGGACCAAAACTCCCCCACCCCTGAGACAGTAGGTGCCACCGTGGAGAAGGCTCTTCCCAGGACCCCAAACACTCAAACCTCAGCTTAGGGCAGCATTCTTCAACCTTGGGAACCCATATCTTTTTGAACCACAACTTCCATGATCTCCAGCCACCTTGCTCCCTGCACCTTGTGCCTCTCCCTCTCAGAAGCCAGCCGTGATGCTGTGTTGGGAAGGCAGGTCAGCAGCCACCCCACCAACTGCTACGGAAGCCATTTAAGGCAGTGGGGCTTTTATTGAACTTGAGTTATTGAACCTGGCTTGAGAGCAGTACATGTGAAAAGGATCTAGGAGTCTTGGTTGACCACAAACTTGACATGAGCCAAGAGTGTGACGCGGCAGCTAAAAAAAGCCAATGCAATTCTGGGCTGCATCAATAGGAGTATAGCATCTAGATCAAGGGAAGTAATAGTGCCACTGTATTCTGCTCTGGTCAGACCTCACCTGGAGTACTGTGTCCAGTTCTGGGCACCACAGTTCAAGAAGGACACTGACAAACTGGAACGTGTCCAGAGGAGGGCAACCAAAATGGTCAAAGGCCTGGAAACGATGCCTTATGAAGAACGGCTAAGGGAGCTGGGCATGTTTAGCCTGGAGAAGAGGAGGTTAAGGGGTGATATGATAGCCATGTTCAAATATATAAAAGGATGTCAACATAGAGGAGGGAGAAAGGTTGTTTTCTGCTGCTCCAGAGAAGCGGACACGGAGCAATGGTTCCAAACTACAAGAAAGAAGATTCCACCTAAACATTAGGAAGAACTTCCTGACAGTAAGAGCTGTTCGACAGTGGAATTTGCTGCCAAGGAGTGTGGTGGAGTCTCCTTCTTTGGAGGTCTTTAAGCAGAGGCTTGACAACCATATGTCAGGAGTGCTCTGATGGTGTTTCCTGCTTGGCAGGGGGTTGGACTCGATGGCCCTTGTGGTCTCTTCCAACTCTACGATTCTATGATTCTATGAGTAGGCTTTATGTCTGAGTAAAACAGAAGGCTTGCACTGTTAATTAATAGGTTCAATGAGGTATGTGGAAGCTTTTTCCATCCGGAAGGCTGCCCTGCCTATCCACATGCAGACTCAATTCTCCCCAGACCATGACTGAAAATTTAGTTAATTTTAAAATTAACCAGAAATTAAACGGATTAACGGCAAAGTCCTACAGGATCATAGGAATCTGTTATATTGAACCAGATTACCAGTGCATCTAGCTCAGTATTGTCTACACAGACAGGCAGCAGCTCTAGGATTTCAGACAGGGAGCCTTTGCTGGCCAGTAGCGACTGAATGTGGGACCTTCTGCTTGCAAGGTAGGTTCTCTGCCATTGAGCCACCGTCCTTCCCAATAAGCCCCATCGAATTCAATGGAACATCCTCCCAGGTAAGTAAGGAATTGCAGCCTAAAGATGGAATTGGAGATTTCTAAAGAAAATATGTACTTTTAATAGACTTATACAAACTTGATATACTTACTGACAATCTTAATGTACGTACTTATCAAAAACGGCAGCTAGCAAGCACAACACAGGGATTCTCTCTGTTCCCTTTCTTACGCAGGAGGGAATACCTCTTCCAAGATGCCTCCAGGTCACATAAGAAGCTGCTGAGACACACCATTGGTAGTCCATGTTGTTGTTATTATTATTATTAATTGAATTTATATACCGCCCAATACCTGGAGGTCCCAGGGCGGTTCATAGAACAAAATCAAAATATAAAACCACAAAATCTATAATCAAAATAAAAACAACAACCCAATATTACTCCCCCCCAACCCCAATGCCTGCATTACCAGACATGGAAAACAGGCTTTTCTGCTTCAGAAATGCTGCTTGAATTTGCTAAGCGACTCAAGCGCTTGTGAATAAGTAAATTATACTGTTTGCAGCTTTCGCTGTTGTTTATTTGCAGGGACCTGCAAAGGGAAGGCTCCACCTTAAGGGTGCGACGCGGCTCCTGCTCAGGGACCTCCGCGAAGCCTTTTCCCAAGCGACGGAAAGCGCGTTCGCGGCAGCCGAGGCGAAGGTCGGAGAGGCGTTTCCAGAGGCGGCCCAGCTTCGTTCCGTCCTTCCCGGCCGCAGGGCCCGCGCATGCTCTTTAGCTGCCCTGTCGAACATGGCTTTGCGCTGGACTTTTGCGCTGAGACGCAAAGAGGGAGCCAAGTTGCTGCTCCTCTTGCGCGGGGCGCAAGGAAGCTCTCCTCGCAGCCGGAGCAGCAGCGCTGCCGCCGTGGCCGGGCCCCCCTCCGGAGACCACCTAATATACACGCAGGAGCATTTCGCCTTGAGGGAGTCTCTGAGAAAGGTATTGCGGGCCGGGGCGCCTCGGCCTCACCGCCCGCCTCGCCTCTTCTCGTTGTTTTTTGTGTGCAGTGAATTGGGCGCTGGAATCCGCAGCCGCGGTGCCTTTTGAGTTCAAGGCCGCATCCAGACCGCGCATTGAAAACAACACGGTACCGCTTTAAACCAGTTCCGGCTTCCCCACCCACCCAAAGAATTCTGGGAGATGCAGTTTGTACAGGGTCCCGAGAGTTCTTAGGAGAACCCCTGTTCTGGGAGAGCTACAATTCCCAGACTGGTTTAACAGTTAATCTTTCTTCTTGGGGAACCCTGGGTGTTGTAGTTCTGGGATAGGATCAGGGGACTCCTAGCAATACTCCATTAACAGACTACATTTCCCAGGATTCCTTGGGGGGCTACATGACTAATCATGGTGCTTTCTATGGTGCAGATGTGGTTTTACTGTCACCGGCTGCAGACTCCCATTTGGTGCCGTGAAAGCAGTGGGGCTTTCTCCTGTCCTGGCAGCCTCCACTCTTAGCTTCCATCAGGCCCAGCCAACATGGTCAAGAACCAGGGATGATGGGAATTGTAGCCCAGCAACTTCTGGAGGTCCCCACATTGGCTAGAACAATCTCCAAAGCGCAGGATAGTAGCACAACAGGCTATCTACACATAGGGAAATTGCACAGGTGTTTTATTGAGTTTTTAAGTTGGGCTTTGAGTTCTGAAAAAGAAAAAGAAAGTCCTGAAGCTGAACAGGGATAACATGAGTTAGTGATGCTTTATTCACAGTGCCACACAGACACCCTTTAAAAACAAAGCAAACTGTGGACCTAGGCGTGGAAGCAGCCGGGCTCAGGTGCAAGGTCCAGAACTGTGAGACAAAGGGTCACTAGCTGGGGTAACTGAAAATGCAATGCTGGAGAAATATGTTCCTTCTGCCAGAATTCTGAGTACGTTAGCTGCTCCAGTACTGGCATAATTTGTAGATGGGATTAGAAACAATTGGGATAATAGTTGTGGCTCAAAGGAGAAACTGCACCACCCTGATTACTGAGCCCAGGGCGTGCTTTGGGATTTGTTTTCATTATAATCTACAAGAACATTACATCATTTCATCAAATAGTATTAACTAATATGTCAAGCATTTGCAGTTATTATTTTTTTTGTTTCCTAATACTTTCAAAAGGTTGGGGAATAGTATTTTAGCTCAGTAATGTGTTCCTGTATGACTGGATGTACACTGCAGTATTTTTAGCATTGTAAGGCTGCGATCCTATACTAACTTTGGGAGGATGTTCCCTTGAAGTCATTGGGACTGAACTTCTGAGTTGACATGTATAGGATTGGTTTGTAAGGAGGCAGCCACAAATCTACTATCTTTCTGCCTAAGCACTAGTGTTGCTTGTTTTAAAATAAAAGGTGAGGGAGGTAAGACTTATGGACTGAGGATCTTTGCTTATGATTAAACATTCTGGTGCTCTATTCATTCTGAGTAGGAACTGTAGGTATCCTGCCTGGGAACACTGGATTATACCAACACATGCATTACTGCTGCCTGGGAACATGCAAATATTGCTGATGCTTATCTGGATATGATGGAATCTTGGTCTCCTTCACCAAGTGGAAAAACTAGGTTTACAGGAATAGTTCTGTTTCATGTTGTCTTTCCTTAGGTATACTGTACTTTTGACCAGTGCACGAGCCAGGGTAATCATTTAGCTTCCTTCACTTCTTGCAAGCCTTTCAGCAAGCATGCAAGGCTAGAGATTTCTCAGGCTATCTAGGGCAGCAGATCTCAGACTTCTTCTGCAGCTATTGAGGTGCAAGAGGGAGGTGTTGGCATGCTCCAGAAACCTTGGCTATGGCTTGTGGTTAGGGAGCTTAAGCACAAGCCCAGGTTTGGTCAGCATACTGAGCCAAACCTTGGCTTAGCTCCGTGTAACGCAGAAGTTAAAAAAGAAGAAGAAAGAAAACAGACCAGGTAGGAGCAGAGCAGCTTTGAACTTCTCTCTGGGAACCTGCGTAGTCCCAGTGAGCCATGGTTTGGCTTACTATGATATGTGAAACAGGCCACTGTATCCTTTTCTGACTAAACTACAATACTTCAGCCTCTCTGTGGAGGGAAAGAAACTTAATTGTGCCAGAGTCAGGTCACAGAACACATGTCTGAACTCTGAATAAGCCTTTCTGTTTCAATAATACTTTGGCCACAATAAATACTTTTTTTGGCTTGCCTCTTAGAACCTTCCTGTGGACATTAGTGAAGCACAAGGGATGTTTATTACTACTAATGGCCGAAACCATTGTCCTCTTGTCTTATCTTCCCTGCCCTTGCAAACTGAGAGAGAAGGTGCTCTGCAATCTTATTTTGATTGTGCTTCTTTGCTAAATGAAAGAATCAAAAAGTATTTTAGATTCCAAAATAAGATGAAGAAGAAAGGGGAGATGATCTGCTAGCATTATTATCTTTGAGAAGCCAAGTCAACAATGTTAATCTTTGAGAAGGTCAGTGAAGTTTAAAACTGGTGTGTCCAATTAGAACATGTATTCTGGTTAAGTGACGGAATCCAGTATTTGAGCTTCCCCTAGAAAGAGATAAAGCAAGACTGGACATGGCAGGAGTAGCTTTAGTTCACTTTGTTTCTGGTGATTCCATAAATGTGTGACATGATTCACATAGATGGGACTGAGCTAAAAATGGCTGGGGAAGGAATGATGTTGCTCTGTTTTTCCCTTCCCCGTCACCTCAATCTGTCATCACAACAAAGGCACAATACATGCAAGTACATTTTACGTCCTTCTTAGACCCAATCACACTGTGTGGAAAAGATTTAGATACACGAGCTTGTGGTATTTGAAGGAATTGCTGTGACATGTTTGACGATAGCAGGCTCATAAGTCTGTGAACAATTGACTGTGGCATGAAAAGGGGCCTTTTTGATGCATGGTGGCTGTGGGACTGAGGGGATGGAACCCTCTGGCCTGGGAGGCTTAAAAAGACACCACATTTATGTTAGGATATTTCCGTTCCACCTTAAAAGGGAGCAGGATGTTTGTGTCACAGCCTGCGTATTTCCTGTTCACAGGATGTTTCTGTTGTGTCTTTGCTTTCGTTTCTCTCTCTGTGCCTGAAACATTGAAGCAGGCAGTCATGTTTTTTTCTTTGTTCTGACCAACGCTGAATAAACTTGTAAATATGCTCTCCTGCGTGCATCTCCTGCTGTGCGAATTCTGCTGATAGAGCGTGCATCAGCTCTGGAATGTGGCAAGCTATTTCTGGAGCTCATGTCGCTAATTGATTGATACTGCGTTTCTACGTGAGGTTGATGGACGTCCAGAGACAGCGTGGGGGCCTTGATGGCTGATGTCTCCCTGGCAGTATCCCAACAATTTATACCCTGCTGTCAGGGAACTGCCATCGGAGCCAGAGGGAGAGGGAGGGCTCCAGAGGGATTACGGAGAGCGTCCCAGGAGGGAGAGAAGCAGCCCATCTATTGGGGAAGGAAATCAGCGTAGCACCAGTGGAGAAGGGGGGTAGATGGGGGAATCGGCGAGGCGGTCCCATGACTCCTCGCCGGAGACCAGCGGGGAGAGCACGGGTCCTCCACTGCCCACACCCTCGCTGCGCAGAAGGCTTCCGCGCAGGGAGAGTAGGCGGAGACTAGGCGTCAAAGAGCTTCTTTGCTGGAAGAAGTTCAAGAAACGCCCACTGACGGATTCTGCCAGCAACTGAGACAGCCACGGGCGAGTGGCTGTCCGGACAGAATAGGGTTCACCCAGGTAACTCACCCAGGTGTGGCGACGACTTACGCACGAGCAACCCCTAGAACCATTACACCTGCCTTTCCTTGTAAGAGCTCAAAGTGGTATACAAACTTCTCCCTCTCTTCACTTTATCCTTGCAACAACCCTGTGAGGTAGGTTTGGCAAAGAGACAGTGATTTGGCCCAAGGTCACCTAGTGGGCTTCATGGCTGAGTGGGGATTTGAACCCTGCTCTCCCAGGTGCTAGTCCAGCACTCTAACCACTACTCCACACTGGGTTTTCTTACGTGCCCACATTATAGATGTACTGTCTTACAATCAAGACTGTACTATCTTCTATTCCCGGCTTGCTGTAGTACTTCAACAGATTATTCAGCTGCATCATGGTGATTATCTGATTGTGTTTCATTATATATTGTTTTTACATTTTGCTAGCTCTTTCGAAGGATCATACAAATGGAAAGCAACATATAACTTTTAATATAAATAAATAGTTTTATGGGGAAAGGCCCAAGGAACCTGTCCTGGAGAGTAAAAGTTATGAGAGAAAACCTAAGACCTCAGAGCAGTTCCCAAAAAGTGGAGAGGTTTTATGGCAGGTGAAATCTGCAGGCTTTTGTGGTTATCAAAGGCACTCTCTGGGTCAGATTTACAACAGAGTACTCATTCTCTATATAGTATGGAAATGCTGTGTTTTTGAAGGGACTAAACACAATGGCCCAACAGCACTGTTGCTTTTTCCATTTAATAAATTAGGATTAGGACTGCAGTTGCAGGTGATTCCCTCTAATTTATGTGTATGATGGGCAACAGTGAGATATTTTTGTTTGTTTAGTCGTTTAGTTGTGTCCGACTCTTCATGACCCCATGGACCAGAGCACGCCAGGCACTCCTTTTTTATATATATATAATATTTATTAAGGGTTTTTTAGTTGCAACACACAAAACAAAACATACAAAAATATCACATTTTATAACATATTTTCTTGTCCTCTTTGGACTTCCTCACATCTCCCGCTCCTGCGTTTCAAATTTGTAAAAATTAAGCCAGCAATTTATCACCTTGTCCCCACCTTACAATCTAATTTTCCAATGTTATATCTTAAATTTTAGATATATTCATTACACTCTTTAAAACATTTAAACTTAGCCTAATAATTATCTAAAAATTTGATTTTTTCATGAATTTAACTTATCTTCATAGTTCACTTCGTCTGTTTCGATGGTGCCAAATTGTTTATGATCAAGCATCCTGCTTAACATTCATACAATTTACAATATTTTTGCAAATAAATCTTAAATTTTTTCCAGTCTTCTTCCACCGTCTCCTCTCCCAGGTCTCGGATTCTGCCCGTCATCTCGGCCAGTTCCATATAGTCTATCAGTTGCATCTGCCATTCTTCCAGTGTGGGTAGATCTTGAGTTTTCCAATGCTTGGCAACGAGTATCCTTGCTGCTGTTGTTGCATACATAAAAAAGGCACTCCTTTTTTTTAAGAATAATTTTTTATTAACCGACCAATCACATCAAATCAAACCAAATTACATAAATTCCAAATTACACGGCCAGATTTTAAATTTTTGTTGGGGGTACCCATATTTCAAGTTCCGAAGGGATCCAATCAACTTCTTGCTTCTTACTGCTGTTTTAATGTCCACGAATCTAACCTTATGATGTTCGCAGTACTATCCAGTCCTTTCTTATTATTTTTCTACATCTCTTGTTGTTATTTTCATATATTTTTCCTTTCTCTTTGTGACCTCTGATAGTCTCCACAAGCTGGTTAGAACAGTTTGTAATCCTGCGTGGATATTATTTTTTTTATCCAGTAGCCATATCCAGACGTTTTCCATATAACATCACTTCCATACATCAAAACAGTCCTAGCGTCATTAATCTTCACCAATCTGCCTCCTTTCTCATAACCTCTGAGGAGATTCACTACGAATGCAGTCTGGAAACAAGTCCGTTTTTCCTCCTTTGGCAAGATGGCGACTCCGAATTAATTGCTGCGCCATTCCCAAAAGCTCTTATTGCTTCTCGGTCTCCATAAAGCACACTTTGGTTAAAGTTTATCTCCACACAGACCTTAATCATCCTGCTTGGATCAGTTCAACCGACGATTCTAATGAGGAGGGGTTCTTGTAAATCACATAGAAGGAAAGTAAAAAAGGTTGTCCCCCCCCCATTCAGCCTCGTTGTCAACATACCCAACCTTTGGTGTATCTTCATCGTAAAATATTCCTGTTTCTCCAGCCCATCGTCTTATTTCGCAGAGGTCACTTAAATTAGCAGACTTCACTCCCCTTCTTCACTTGAAATATGTGCATTTGCTTCTTTTGTAATTAATTATTCCAAATTGCTGCAACTAGTGCGCCATCAGAGACAGCGTCCAGGAGAGCCGAGGTCCACACGGGGGCATTCTGCCTAGGGCCCTCACCCCCTTCTTTTGAATTAGGGGTTGATTTATGGGCACAGCAGGCAAGGGCAGTGTTCCCCATTTCCTTGGGGCAACAAGGGAGGCTGCCTACTCCCATAACAGCCTCTTAATTACCCCGTGTGGGTCGGAGAGATGGTATTGTCGGCCATCATCCAATGCGCCCCCTAGTGGCCCCCCCACGCCAGGCACTCCTGTCTTCCACTGCCTCCCGCAGTTTGGTCAAACTCATGCTGGTAGCTTCGAGAACACTGTCCAACCATCTCATCCTCTCTCGTCCCCTTCTCCTTGTGCCCTCAATCTTTCCCAACACCAGGGTCTTTTCCAGGGAGTCTTCTCTTCTCATGAGGTGACCAAAGTATTGGAGCCTCAGCTTCAGGATCTAATATGCAGCACCTGCATATTTAGGGGGAAATCCTATGCCCACTTAACCTGGAAGTAAACCCTGTTGAAGTTAATGGGACTTACTTCCATGTAAATATATGCAGGATTATACTGTTGGTTGACAAGGGAAGCTTAAGGGGTTTGGTTTCCATTGTTCTGAACGTGAATAGGGATGGTACTGTAAGCAGTTTTTAGTGCCTTCTATTAGAATTATTCCCAGACTTTATAATAAATGAAAACATGCTGTATTGTGAAGTGAATTCAAGAAATTACTTTTAAAAGATCCTTTTAAAGTGATTATCCTCTTGATTATTGGTATAAGTAGAAAAAATAACTATTGTCTCTGGCAGTCATTGATTTTAATATTAGCTTTTAAAATTGCCCTGTTATCATTAAAGAACTGTGTCTGGCTCTTTGCTCATTCTTTGCTCCTACTATCTTTCT
This sequence comes from Podarcis cretensis, assembly GCF_951804945.1. Lineage (NCBI taxonomy): Eukaryota > Metazoa > Chordata > Lepidosauria > Squamata > Lacertidae > Podarcis > Podarcis cretensis. Next base: position 28,446,679 of record NC_137181.1, read on the forward strand.
CCTCATTAATTAAAGAGCAGTCTTCATGAATTATTTTGTCATGAGGCTCTGAGGAAGACTTTCCCTTGCTGTCTCCCGCTGGCATTATAGGCACTGTTAATATAATAACTCAAATGTGCTCTATTTATTAGGTCCCAAAATGTAATTAAGCACCATACTGGTCGTATTAATATATACAGGAGCTAAAGTGGATACCACAGTTATGGATAATACTTAAGAGATTAATTAATTAGGCTACATCTGCATCTTAGAGCTAAAGCACTCTTATTCTACTTTAACAGCCACAGTTTCCCTCAAAAGAATTCTGGGAAGTGTAGCTTTTTAAGGATGCTGAAAGTTGTTGAGCGATTTCTGTTCCTCTCACAGACATACAATTCCTAGAGATTTATGGGAAGGAGGATTGATTGTTAAACCACTCTGGAAAATAAATTCTGTCTACAGTTAGTAGTACCTTGAGTGGACTTGTAAAAAAACAGTTGCTGCTTTTAATTTCCATTGCAACCTAAAAACCGACCTTTAATCAATAACTAAGGTCACCAGACTGTGTATTTTAAAATCTTTCTCAGATGATTTTAAAGTCTTGCACAGATGACCCCATGCTTGGCTTATGATCAAGGGAAGATTTCATTAAGGCCCACTAAGTAACTCCTGCCAACCTAGCAGTTCGAAAGCACGTCAAAGTGCAAGTAGATAAATATGTACCGCTCTGGCAGGAAGGTAAATGGTGTTTCCATGTGCTGCTCTGGTTCGCCAGAAGCGGCTTAGTCATGCTGGCCACATGACCCGGAAAAACTGTCTGCAGACAAAAATGCCAGCTCCCTCGGCCAGTAAAGCGAGATGAGCACTGCAACCAATGAGTCGTTCGCGACTAGACTTAACGGTCAGGGGTCCTTTACCTTTTAAGTAACTTGTAACAGAGATGTAGGGCAATTGGTATTCAGCTGTCTTTACTATTTTATCTTAACTGTTATTTGAAACGTTGGACAGAAATGAAATATAAAAACCATGCATGTCCATGTCTTGTTCCTTGTTCAACTAAAGGAAGCCGATCCAGTAGGCATGTCCACCCCCCCCCCCCCAGATTGAGAGCACCACCTTTGCCACAGGAATTGTGTATAATTCTGTATTGTGGCAAATAACTAATCATGAACAACCACACGTTCTTGTGCACGCATGTGAATGAGCACAGAATTTCATTAAGGTGGGTTTGTTAATTTCTCTTCAATATTGGTTAATGCTCCAGGTTTGTAGAGTAGATGTTGAGATGAAAGAGGGTGGAGCATCTTTTGCCTTCATGGAGCATAAGCCAAAGTTTGTGACCCAGCTATCCTAGTACAGTTGTACCTTGGAAGTTGAATGGAATCCGAACATTTCCAAAATGTTCAATAACCAAATCACAGCTTCTGATAGGCTGCAGGAAGCTCCTGTGGCCAATCAGAACCCGTGGAAGCCCCGCCAGATGTTCAGCTTCCAAAAGAACAGTCACTTCTGGGTTTTGATCAGGAGCCAAAATGTTTGAGAACTAGGCTGTTCAACTTCCAAGGTACGGCCGTATTAGAATCTACAGTGCTTTATGGCAAGATAATGTTATCAAGTTGCAGTAGTTTGTATTTCATCCCAGATATAGCCTAGTTTAGAACTTCTACTCTGTATTTGTTTGCTTTTGGGGACCATTTGGAGGCCATGAATGGTGCAGAATGCTGTGGGACAGCTGCTGATGGGCTCTATGTTTTCATATAATATGAAGATTCAAAATACTCATCCATGGTGTAGTCACCAGTCACCAATTCTGGACTTCTTGTTTTTGTTTTTCTCTTGGTTTTCCAGTATGGAATCTTCCACTTTTACCCTAGAGGGAACTTTTCACAGACCTATTTTTCCCAACATGAAAAAATGAGGTGCCAAAGGTGATCTCATGATAATTTTTACCATATTAAAAAATGTTTTTGTACCTTGACTCATTCAAGGCAGAACTAGATGGGACAGTAGTAAACATGGAGCTGGCCTAAGCGACAACCAGTTGACACCTTACAGCTGAGGTTAGTAATACCCAGCCAGAGGCTAGCTCATAAACCAAAAAGACCCCACTGATTTTGGCAATGGTGGCAGCAAAATAAAAATAAAAATAAAAAATAGCTACAGCACTCTGACGGGAATGTGAGTTGCTGCTCCCCAGTCACCAGATCGTTCATTTAATGAGCAGGAAGGAGCAATAATACTTTTCCTCATTTGATTTGCATGGATCAGTTGAGGGGAGGGGGGCAGTGTGTGCAAGAATGTTTGTGGCCATACCTACTGCAGGTGTGTAGCCCCTTGGCAGGGTGAACGCAACCCCTCCCCCCATAATCCCAGATACAGACCTATGTAGAAAGCAACTTTTATTTGTACTGTGTTCCATGTAGCTGATCACTGATTGTGGAGGCAGGTTCACTAGGGTGAACAGGGCACTGTCTGACCACCAACCTGTGTCCTTCCTTACAACTAGTTCAAGGGATGGCACTGACTGTCAGCTTCCTCCATAGGCTCAGTGTTGTCCCTTGTAGAACTCAATAGGGAGGGGAGGGACAAAACCAGAATTAGTTGGATTTGCCTGTTACTTTCTGTGGCGCCACTTGCTGTTGGTCTCCCTGCCTCCCACCCTACCAGTCCAACAGGCACCAGCCGCCTGCGAGTCTTACTAAACTCCAACTACAGTTAACCTGCAGTTCAGTACGCGCACACACACAAATAACAATCTGACAGTCTGGAATGTGTATATTTATATATATCCATGGTGGAAGCCTGCAAAGTGTTGATACCATCACTGGAAAAGGAAGCCCAGGATTCCTTTTGTTTGTGCTGATTACAAGGCAAACACTTGGCACAGACAACAATCATTAATAACCCTGTTTAATCCATTTCAAGAATGTCATGTTAAAGGAGAGGTATAGGGAGTATTGACAAGAAAACACTATATTCTTCTGAACATCTCCAGAGAAGCGCTACACAGATTTGTCAACACGTGACAGTTTAGAAAGTAGATGTGTTTACTTCCAGATTAAATGGTTGCCTGTTTTTGCACCATGAGATTTGCTTATTTTCCTGGTGAGGGGAAAAAGATTAAAAACAGGAAACACACTTATTTTGTGATAATGATTTTGCATTCATCTCTCTGTCTTGCTTCAGCACATAGCCAGTTTTCACGACAAAACTGAACAGAAAAGCAGTAGCTTTCTCATAAAAAGACTAACATTTCTATCTATTAGATGTCAGAGGAAGAAAATCCTAAGGGTATATGAACTGATTGTTGTGAGGATAAAATGAGATGTGGTGGTAGAACTACAAATGTCACCTTTAGCTCTATGGAGGAAAGGCAGGGTATAAATAAAGGTATAAATAAAGGTCAGCAATTAGGCTTGTTCAATCTTCTTACTGAAAACTGAGTTGCTGCTATAAGCAGATTTCAAGAAACCTGTTAAAGAGTGTTTCAATGGTGTGTTCTTTAATATATATATATATATATATATATATATATATATATAATAAAGGGGATTAAATTTTGCAAGTGGAACCTACAACAAAATGGTGGAGTGTTCAGAATTTCAGCCATGCCATTCCTGTCTCACTTTCCAGTTTTCTGTCTCTCTGGCCCTGTCAATCTGCATTCTGTGACCACTAAGCCCAGTGTTCATTTGGCTGATGGGGGTTTTGTGCCTTCTTAGGATTCTTTACCCCAAAATATTTTTTGTAACCTTGTGGTTTCACAAGCTTGCTGAAACCTCTTCCATGTGTGAATGTGTTACAGTGTTGGCTATATAAGCAATGACACCTAGCCTCAGAAACAGGGGAAATGATTTCAAAGTTCACTGACAAAATATACTCTACTGCACATGAGTCAGTAACTCATTTCCTGTAAACTTTGGTGCGTCATCTGAATATGTAACCTGAATGCTGACTTGCATACCTCTGTAATAGTTTTAGCTGTTTGTAATAAATTGTTCTTTTTTCTGAGAAAAAAAAATGTTTTCCTTCTCATGTTAATAGAACCATAGAATGGTAGAGTTGGAAGGGACCCCGAGGGTCATCCAGTCCAACCCCCTGAACTGCAGGAATCTCATCTGGACCATACATGATCTCAACTAGAACATTCAACCTCTGCTTAAAAACCTCAAAGGAAGGGGAGTCCACCACCTTTTGTGGGAGTCTGAGCCACTGTTGAACAGCTCTTACTGTCAGAAAGTTCTTGATATTTAGTCAGAAACTCCTTTCTTTTAACTTGAATCCATTGATTTGGGTCCTAGCCTCTGGAGCAGGAGGAAAAAAAGAAGCTTGCTCCATTTTCCGTACGGCAGCCCTTTAGATATTTGAAGATGGCTATCCTATTTCAGTCTCTTCTTTACTAGGCTAAACATACCCAACTCCATCAACCATTCCTCGTAAGGCTTGGTTTCCAGAACCTTTCAAGATTCATGAGGAAAATAATTCTTATCTCATATGTTTATCTGCCTCCATTTTTCCATTTACTTCCAAGCAGCTTCAATACACCTGCAGGGCAGAAAGGATTCACAAAGGAGTGTGTGAATTTCTGTGGTTCCCCAAAGGGGACTTAGTTGGAAGTGGGGAAAGAGCTGCCATTTGTCAGGCCCTCAAGCAACCTTCACCCATCTGTTGCCCTCCAGATGCTATGGACTACAACTCCCATCAGCCCCAGCCAACACATGGAGGCTAGTCCATTAGGGCAAATGGGGTGTATAAGCTTTCTCCTGCTTAGTCTCCACATTGCCCTTGTAGAACTCAGTGGGGAGGAGGAGGGGCAAACTTAGAATAAGTTGGCTTTGGCACCATCTACTGTGGGGCTCCCTGCCTTCTGCCCTACCAGTCCCAGTGGGCACCAGCCAGCACCGACTACAGGATGCTGTTGATTTGAATTGAAAGTGTGATTAAGATGAGGGAAATCTCCCAAGAACTGGAAAAGTCAGCTGTCCTTAGGTGTTAACAAAGTGCTTTGCTTCAATTTAAGATGAGAAGCCTGACACACACACCCTACCACAATCTCATTTAAGCTGTAGCATCTGGTGTTAAGCCTATTTAGGCCCACTGAAGCTAATCGGACTCAGCCAGGCCAAATAGCACAAGCTTAACTTTCCGAACTCTTGTCTCTCCCTCCCCCCCCCCCACTTCTCAAAATACAGATTATTGACAAAGAAATCAACCCATTTGTGGACAAATGGGAAGAAGAGGGACAGTTTCCAGCACACCAAGTTTTTAAGACTCTGGGGAAAGCTGGATTCCTTGGAGTGAATAAGCCAACTGGTAAGAAATAGTCTTAAGTCTCTACTTTCAATGTAAAAGGCATGTTCTGGCCTTTAAAGGGCTTGGTTCAGAGATTTGCCAAAAGCTGTTTCTAAATTAATCTCAATAGCTATTTGTAAATTCATCTCATTTAGAACATTTTAACACCGGGAGGATTTCACCAAGATACATAGCAGTTTTCCCTACCCTCCCGATCACAGGTGTAATTTGCTCTGGGTGTATTCTGGGAAATATTTAATTTATTCTTGCAGAGTCTCCTTACACATTTGAACGAAGAGTCTGACCTTATGAACCACTGTACCAGCAAACAGGTGTGTAGGATGAGAATCAAAGTTCCTTGTGGTCAGTCTTAACATAATTGCCTTGTGTGAACTGACTGCATTGTAGAATTTAATGCAACAACTGGGAACGGCAACAGAACGTTGCAGTGCTGTTCAAGGTGCCAGCCAAGCTTGCTCTCATCAGTACCATTTCTTTTTCTCTCCTGTCTTTACCCCCTCTCCCTCCCCCAACGGTCAGTCAATATTTTATGGTTACTGAGCATGCTTAGGTTTGTTTGTTTGTTTGTTTGTTTGTTTGTTTATTTAAGGGGTTTTGTACTTCTGAAAAGAGACTTGCTTATACCTTCTGTGTGTGTGGTGCTATTTTGTCTACATAGGGATTGGACAATGTGATCACCGTGTCAACCCCATAAATGGTTTCATCATAGGATGGTTTCATCATAGGATTTAGGTTTGCTGCACAGATCCATTACACAGCACAGCATAGAAAAGGACAAGGACTGGGGACGCACCAGACCTATAAAACACATTCAAAGCCTACCCTCAAATAATTATGGGAATTGTAGTTCACACATAGCCCACAGACCTACAATTCCCAGTACCCTTAACAAACTACAGTTCCCAGGGTTCTTTGAGAGACGAAATGTATTTTGAATGTGATTTAAAGGTCTGGTGTATATACAGCCAAAGGTAGTTTCATTAGGGATAGGTCCAGGAGAACATGGGTCGTTGCCAAGTTACATTTTTTCACCTTAAGGTCAGGAGGACTGCTAACTTTGAAAAAGAGCCATTGGTTTGCTCTGCCTCAGCTTTTTGCTTTTTGTTAAAAACAGACCTTTAAATTTGTGGCAGGACACCTTGTAAAATTTGGACTAAAGTGGACTACACCAAGAATTCAAATCACTTGCGAATTTTGTCCTAGGGTCTGCTGTCATATCTCTGTTAAAACACTCAAGTAGAAATTGAGAGAAAAATAACTTCTTGCTCTTACCTTCGGAAGATTTTTTTAATCCTTAGTAGCTTCTGAAAGAGAACTAGAACTAGTCTAGTTACTAATTTTTTAGTAAACATACTTTGAATCATAGTCAGGGTTGAAAAGATACAGAATCCACGAAAAGCAAATGAGGCATAATTGCATGCTTCAGATCTAGTTCTGAGTAGTTATATGTGAGCATTTGGTCATTCCTGTTTAAGAAATGCACTTTTTAAAACCAAATTGCAGAGTTAAATGGAACAAAAGCTTGGTAATGTATCACTTATCTTGTTTTCTTTTTTCTTTTAATGCTCAGCTTTTAGCATAAATTGAACATAGGCTTCAAAATGCACTGCATATTTAAATTGCACAAGATTGGACTTCTTTTATTATCCTACAGCTTGGGTCACAACTCTAGCTGTGTGCTGGATGGCATTTCACCACAAGAAAACTAGCAAGATGTGCAAGGCAAACGTTTTGAACATATTGCCAGATCTTGTTGAGCACCTGCTATTTGTTATGTCCCACTCAAGTGCAGGGTTTTCCTTGCAGGGCCGTGTGTTTGCAAGTTTTAATATTGTCTGCAGGTAATGAGGACTTGGATTATTGTCTCTTAAATGCTCCAGAATTCAGCCTCTGTGATTTTGCTTCCCTGTAAGAATTCAGCTATTTAAAAATAGCTCCCTTTGCAAATGTTTCATAAGTCTCCAATGTGAATATGTTCCTCAAGGTATAATATTGTCACCGTCTCATTGTGGAAACTTTGCTTCAACTGGGCTGGCTGGGAGTATACTTCTTGGATTTTATAAGAGGCGGACTGTGGGATTAACCATTTAATGGAGAGTGTCAGGGAACTGCCATCGGCTCAGGGGCGAGAGGGGAAAAGGGAAAAGCCGGATGGATTACAGAGAGCCCCCAAAGATCATGGGAAGCAGCACCTCCTCAGCGGCGGAGAGTAACCACGCCTCCAGCGGAGAGGAGCTGCAGGGCTCGGGGGAGGCGAGGCAGTGCCAGGACACTTTGCCTGGGCAAAGCGGGGAGGAGAGAGGTCCTCCGTTACCCACGCCCTCCTTGCGCAGTAGGCTTCCGCGCAGAGAGGGGAAGTGCAGACTGGGCATCAAGAAACTACTCTGCTGCGGAAGGTTTAAGGACCGCCCACTCTCAGATTCTGCCAGTGAATGAGGGAGCCACGGAATAGTGGCGCTCTGCATGGTGAAGGTTTTTTGGCACCAATAACAAGGCTTTACAGCCGACCAGGGAGGCATTTGCCTGATTGCTCTCGAGCAACCCCCCCCCATACCCTTACAGATAGTATCCTTGAAGGCATTCTTTCCTTTATTGTTTATCTTGGAGAGTTAACAGCTGCAGGAAAGGCCCAGGAACCCAGACAAAAGAAAGAGTGTGTTTAGGCATGCAAACACATGTGTTCTCTCTCTCTCTCTCTCTCTGTGACCGTTGATCGCATCTCTCTGATATAAAACGAAAGCCAAAATTCTGTCGAAACAATGCCATTATTTTAATAGGGTTTGGCCCAGTATGACGGAACAGTAGCCATAAACACTTGCTCTGCTTCAGAAAACTGCTACATGGTGATGGGTTTGTTTGACAAATCCAATTAGTTTTGAGCTTCCACATTATAAAAATGCTGACGGTGCAAAGAGAACATTAAAGATTAACTTTAAAGGACAAATGAGATTACTGGTTAAAGAGAACTTGAAACCAGAAACTGGATCAAAGCAGTTCTCTAGCCTGGCATACTTAGAGCTGTCTTGCATTCCCAATTTGGTCGATGATTTGACTTCTCTTTTTATAGCTAAGGGTATGTTCACGGAACTGTTTGCTTCCCACCCAGTGCGCTACCACTGCTAATCTTTGGAGCCAAATTTACATGCCGCTAGCTGCAATCCATATCGATCCTGGAGTTTCTTGACAAATACTGTCATTCGATGTGGTGTTTCCCCGCCACAAACCAGTTTCAATCCAATTTTTTTTAAAAAAACCAAACCACAAATGCAGAATAATGTGAACATACCCTAACTGCTGTCACACAGACTCAGATGACAGTTTTATGAATAGGAGTTCAGGGAGAGTTTCAGAGGCGGGGAGACCGAAAAGGTCATGGCGGTCGAGTGAGGACATCCCTGTGCCCTTTCTAATGGGAACATCTCATTGCAAATGCAGCTTGAACAGCAGCTGGGGGGTGTGGGTGTGTGGGTGTGTGTGAAGAGACATCATCTTGCTGTGTTTCTAACCACTAATATGAACGTGCTCTTTACACGGCTGGTCTGAAGGTATTTAGGCTGCAGTCAGTTGGTATTATGCCAGTTCCGATGTTGGAATAGCTGCCTTTGAAAATAACTTCACTAGTTTTTGCATATGATTAAATAAAGTGTTTTGAAATCCTGCATCACAAGGTGTCTAGATTTCGTGTGCCTCTCTCCATCTTTGTCTTCAATCACCCTATCTCTTTCTTTTCTTTGCTGGATTAGATTGCAAACCTTTGGGCAAGTCTTCGTGTTTTATGTTGTACTGTATAGCACTTTGGAGGTGATCATGTAATTAAAAAAAGGTAAAGGTAAAGGACTCCTGACAGTTAAGTCCAGTTGCAGACGACTCTGGGGTTTGTCCGCTCTGCAGACAGTTTTTCCAGGTCATGTGGCCAGCATGACTAAGCTGCCTCTGGTGACGGAACACTGAAACCAGAGCAATGCACAGAAACGCTGTTTACCTTCCCACTGGAGCGGTACCTATTTATCTACTTGCACTTTTTGGCATGCTTTCAAACTGCTAGGTTGGCAGGAGCTGGGACCGAGCAACAGGAGCTCACCCCATCGCGGGGATTCAAACCGCCAACCTTCTGATCGGCAAGCCCAAGAGGCTCAGTGGTTTAGACCACAGGGCCACCCGCATCCCCCTATGCAACCCCATCGCGGGGATTCAAACCGCCAACCTTCTGATCGGCAAGCCCAAGAGGCTCAGTGGTTTAGACCACAGGGCCACCCGCATCCCCCTATGCAATTAATATATAATAATTAAAAAATGTTCAGGAAGGTGGTGTGCATGCTCCCTCCCCATCCCCCACTCCTCATTCAATCCCTACAATAACCCCTTGAGGTATGTTAGGCTGGAAGGCAGTCACCGACCCAAGGTCACCCAGTGATTTTCATGACCAAGTGAGATTTGAACCCTGGTCTCCCAGGTCCCTGTCTGACACTAACCTCTACAACACATTCACACACAATTTCTGTCTAGCCACCTGTTCTACTTCAAAAGTAGGAAACATCTGCTTGATTGTTCCATTGTGAAGAATGAAGTGTGTAATAGGAATAGAATGTTTCAACAGAAGTGGACACTCATGTTTGACTGTGATCAACTGAATTGCATTGGGTTTTTATTGTGAAGGTGTCATCAGCTTTTGTCTACATACGTAGTTGTAGCTTATTAGTTTGTCATCCCAGTACATTCCTTTATTAATAGTAAACTCTGGTACAAGTTTGGGGAAGTTAGTAAGCAGTTTTCATTATTGCCAGAGGAAAAGGGAAACGATAAATAATCAGTGAATCCTAAAAAATGAATGACAGAAATGCTGTTTGAAGACATCTTCTGAATCATACTGCTAGGGTTTGATTTTTATGCCTTTTATTTTAGGACCTCAACCACATATTTTTACACTAATTACCTGGTACTAACTTGGAATGTATTTTACCTTTTTAAAAGTTGATCATTTGTGTAGATTTATAAGGTGATTCTGTTAAATAATCACTTCTTGTTTCCAAAATTAAGTGTCAGAAAGTATTCACCCCCCACCAGTTGTTTTTATTTAAAAAAGGAAACCAATCTTATGTTTACAAAAGCCATGCTTTGGAGCATGTGTTTTCAAAAACTTGCTCCAGAAATGTTTCCCCTTACCTTTGACTAAACAGTTTATAGGAAGTCAACTACAAAATATACTTAATGGCTCAATCTGGTGAAACATTCTTCATTTTAAAGATTGGATAAACCAAGGACACATAGTTGCTTAAGATCAAGCAGTAATCTACTGAATCAGACATACCTTCCATCTTTCCAAATAAGACCCGCAAGAGAACAACTTTTAACAAAATATGGAATTCCTTGTCTTAAAATTCCATTCAAAACTCTCTTGTTACAGAATGCTCAGAGAAAGTTGGTTTTAAAACTCTATACAATTCTATCTAAATTTAAAAGAGAAGACTGGCAAGCAACATGCATAAAAAATTGGATTTTTTTTTTAAAAAACCATGTTTATTGCAAATTTCTAAAGAAAAAAAGGGAAAAAACAGGGAAGAGGGAGGAGTAATTCTGTCACCTTGTGTTAACAGTATAATAAATATCACTAAATCCATCTTAATTTACACATACAAATCCATATATACTATCCAGACATCCAAATGTTTGAAAATGGGGGGAAAGTTCTTATGAAACAACATCTGATAATGCAACAGAGTGGCTGTTCAAAAATACACGTGCTCCATTAATCCATGCTAATTTAAAGGAAAATTTATTTGGAACAATTTATCCATGTTAACTTGTTTCATATTGACAGAGCAAAATATATAATCAAAACATGTTCTGTTTGAGGTGAAAGAGAAGCGGAGTCAATTTTAAACATAGTTGCACAGTACTAAAATAAAAACCTTTTGGATTATAGAACTAAATGTAGTACAAGAAATGACAAGAAATGTGTTATCTAGAAACTGAAAACATTTCTCTTCTGTATGATACAACCAGAAGCACAGATCTCCAACTGAAGGCAATTTTTCTGTACTTTGTAATGGAAGAGTAAAGATCCCAACACATGACACTTGCATTATTTACCTTACTTGTATGGCATTAATTTTATTATCGGTGTTGGATACTGTTTCCTGTTTGTTTTATATACTGACTTTCATTGTTTTATTTTAGTTACTGTTATCTTTGGATTCTTTTTTAGGAGAAAAAAAGGATATAAAAAAGTTTGTACAAACCAGAAGTTAAAATACAAAAGCCAATGATTTAAAGTAGAGTCCTTGGAAAGTTGGTACTCTGTCTATAATCTCTTTTATAATATGTTTTGGAGAGTGAAACTATTTTGTTTACAGCAGTTTTCTACCAAGTGTACTATAAATCACTTTGAGATGCCCCATATAGGAAACATTTCATAAATGAAAGAAATAATAATGTGCATATCAAATACATGCATCAACAGCTAACCTTTTTTCCTACAGAAAAGAAAACCTAGCTATCATTCCATCCTGTCCATTAAAGAGTTCTTTGCAACTCTGAGGTTAAAAGCTTGCAGGTCAAGCAAGGGCTGTTCATCATTACTTGAATGCCTTCAAGTATTCGTTTTCAAACAATTCAATGCAACAAGCAAGAATCAGGGCTAGACCTGGATGAGTTGCTGATGGCAAGTGCCACACCAGCTTTCCTCCCCTTAATTTTTTTCTTCTCTTTTTCTGTTTTGGGTCCCCCTATACCTCTTCCTAGGGACGCGGGTGGCGCTGTGGGTTAAACCACAGAGCCTAGGACTTGCTGATCAGAAAGTCGGCGGTTCGAATCCCCGCGACGGGGTGAGCTCCCGTTGCTCAGTCCCTGCTCCTGCCAACCTAGCAGTTCAAAAGCACGTCAACGTGCAAGTAGATAAATAGGAATCACTCCAGCAGGAAGGTAAACAGCGTTTCCGTGCGCTGCTCTGGTTCGCCAGAAGCAGCTTAGTCATGCTGGCCACATGACCCAGAAGCTGTCTGCGGACAAACACTCCCTCGACCCATAGAGCGAGATGAGCGCCGCAACCCCAGAGTCGGTCACGACTGGACCTAATGGTCAGCGGTACCTTTACCTTTTTATACCTCTTCCTTCTCTTACTCTGTTTTTTGACATTGCTAGTGGTGTTGCCAGGGTGTTGCCCAGTCCCTGCTCCTGCCAACCTAGCAGTTCGAAGGCATGTCAAAGTGCAAGTAGATAAATAGGTACCACTCCGGCAGGAAGGTAAACGGCGTTTCCGTGCGCTGCTCTGGTTCGCCAGAAGCGGCTCAGTCATGCTGGCCACATGACTCAAAAGCTGTACGCCGGCTCCCTTGGCCAATAAAGCGAGATGAACACCGCAACCCCAGAGTCGGTCACGACTGGACCTAATGGTCAGGGGTCCCTTTCCCTTTACCTAGTCGTGTTGCCAAGGATCCCAACCAGCTGTGTCTGGCATAGCTACAGCCATTTGCACTGGGCTGCAGGATTGCTATGCAAGACGAGAATATTGTCCAATATCTAGGCCTCCATTTATTAATGTTTGTCTCCTGAATATTTTAAACGAAGAGTGCAGATTCGTTAGGAAGGAATGCATAAATAAACGTTGAGGCAAATTAAATCAAGTGTCCGTGCAATCTCCAGAGTACACAATAAAGCTAGAATAGGCTGTTCTCATTAACATTTTTTAATGGCAGCATGGCATGAAGCGACACAAGCTTCTGATTAGGGGAATGATGTAGGCAACACTCTAGGTTGGTAGAGGTATGGCTTGGTCTAATGCTTAAAAAAAAAGTTCCCACGGTAATTGTGCTTACTGATAACCTGAATATTCAGAAGTGGGGGGTGGGGGGTGGTTTGGGCTGGCACAACCCCAGTGAGTCTGTAGGTCAGAGTATGGGCTTTGCATGCCAAAGGTCCCAGGTGAAATCTTGGGGTCTGCAAGCAGTGCTGGAAAGACCCGTGTCTGAAGCCTTGGAGACCTGCTGCCAGCCATTGTAGAACAGTGCAGACAGTAGGTAGATCGTCTGACTTGGTATAAGGCTGCAATCTCATATGCCCTTACCTGGGAGTAAATAGTCTTAATCTCAGTGCAACTGACTCCTGAGTAGGCAGGCACAGAATTGTTTACATGCTGCTTTTTTTGGGGGGGGGGGACATTTTAAAAATGCAACTGCAGAAGATGGGAAGACATCCCAAGGGCAAAATGTAAACTCGGCAGATTGGCTAGCGTGTTAAAGGAGCATCCAGCCTCTATTAACAGAGCTTCAGTATTTGCACTCCTAGGATTGTTCTGCCCATTTTCCGGTGGCACATTTACCTTGGGGAGCCATTTCACCTTGCTTGTCAACATAGCAGCGACTTCAGATTGGCAGATTCATTGCCTGCTGTTTTGCAGATACCCCTTTCCGAAGGGGAAGCTCCGGCAAGCGTTAACTCTGAGCTCTGAATTCTAAGTGTGAGTTTCGGAGACCTTTCTTTTGACCCAAGCAGAGACAAATGGTATAAAAGTGTCTAATGGCAGGGACTGTGGAGATCCCTGTGGGAAACAGGGGCAATCTATTGTTCTCATACCTGCAGAATCTTAATAGCTGATCTCAGACGGTGCTGCGCTGAATACTTTCATGTGTGTGAAAGGTGAATCCTTAACCTCAGCAGATATACAAGGAAAATTGATTTTTAAAAATGCTATGTCCAGCCTTGTTTTTTGCCCCTTTGTTGCAACAAAGGAAAGAGCCCTCTGCTATTCAGAAAGTTACGGTAATTACTGTCCTTGGGAAGGGAGAAGGTATGCCAGTATCTCTGTAGATACTTGCAGAAAATCCTATCTCCCTGGGGAGGAAACGGCACAGCTGGAGCATGAAATGTACATTTTCTAATTCAGGCGTAGGCAAACTCCGCCCTCCAGATGTTTGGGACTACAATTCCCATTATCCCTAGCTAACAGGACCAGGGGTCAGGGATAGTGGGAATTGTAGTCCCAAACATCTGGAGGGCCGGAGTTTGCCTATGCCTCTTCTAATAGTTCTGGCAAGATCGCTTGGTAGGTTTTGTTGTTTTCCCATCTCAACCCCAGCTAAGGCTGAGGATGGATGGAGATGGAGGAATTGTTAGCAGGAGTGAGAGATGGGCACTGTGGTCGCTTAGGAGAATGGAGCAGTGGGGCCTTCCAGCAGGGATGGGCAACCTGTGGCCCTGTACATGTTGGTGGACTCCCACCTGCCACACTTCTTCGGGATCATGGGCAGTGCTTTTTAAAAAAGAGAGAAGAACTTGGGGATAGCCAGTGAAGCTGAATGTTGGAAGATTGTGGACAAAAAGAACATAGTTCACACAACGCATAGCTCAACTATGGAATTGGCTGCTACAAGAGGCAGTGGTGGCTACCAACTTGGAGAGCTTTAATAGAGTATTAGACAAATTCATGGAGTAAATGTATGGTTTTGAATTTCCAGTTGCTGGAAACTGCAGGAGGGACTAGGGCTGTCATGTTTCCGTCCTGCTTGCATGCTTCCCATAGGCATCTGGGGGACCACTGTGAGAACAAGATGCTGGACTAGATGGGCTACTGCAACTGAACCAGCAGTCCCTTCTTATGTTCTTTAGATGCTTCCACTTGCTTTCTCTCAAATTTCACGGGATGCGTCTGTCCATAAAAATTCATGGTTCCAAGATGGTGAGTGGTAGGAAGAAACCACATAACCTTTGTGTGGTGCTTAGGATGTCATAACTGTCTGCATAGTTCTTAGGAAATGCAGTTCCCCCTTCTCCATTATTCACTCTCTATCAGCTATTTAAGGCAAAAGATGTAAAGTTTGGCTGTCATGTTCATTGGACATTGATTATTTAAAAGGTCAAAATGATGCTCAGTCTTGATGGTAATTAATCTGCGTTAAGGCCAGGGTTCTTTTTTGTCATCTAGGAGCAGAAAAACACCTTTCTTGATAGTGGCAGGTTAAATTTTTAATGAACATGGCCTTTGTGCCATGATCGTTAGTCATTTGTGAAATAATTTGATTTGCAATTAATTACAATAATGTGTTTTCCATTAATCAGCCGTGCCTGCTTAGGCAAGCAACAGCAAGTTTAGTCTAGGAATGTTTCTCGGAGCATTTAATCCGTGAGCAAGTGCAGCTCCTGGAAAGTAGGGAATGATGACACTGTCACTTTCGGTTGTGTAAGTTTCTCATTTCTCCACATTCCCACAGCAAATTGTGATTTATTTAAGTCCTCATGAAACTTCATCAGCATTTTAGTGTGATTTTTCTCCCAATACAAAACATTTGGGTACGCCGTTTTGACAGATACAGTGGTACCTCTGGTTACGTACTTAATTTGTTCCGGAGGTCTGTTCTTAACCTGAAACTGTTCTTAACCTGAAGCACCACTTTAGCTAATGGGGCCTCCCACTGATCCTGAAGCAAAGTTCTTAACCCAAGGTACTATTTCTGGGTTAGTGGAGTCTGTAACCTGAAGCGTATGTAACCTGAAGCGTATGTAACCCAAGTTACCACTGTATATGCATTTTTGCTAGGAAATGCCCCCAAAATAATGCATTTTTAGTTGGAGAACTGCATTGCAAAATTTTGAGGAGTGCAAATTTTGAGGAGTACCGTATTTTTCGCCCCATAGGGCGCACCGCCCCATAGGACGCACCTAGGTTTTTTTGGGGGGGAAATAAAGAAAAAAAATATTATTTTCCCCCCCCCCCAGGCGCGGGGCTGGCGCGGGGGAAACCCGAGCTTCCCCCGACCCCAGCCCCCAGAACAGCCTGCTATCCGCAAGCCTAGGGAGCCCGGCGCAAAGTCGCGCCGGTCTCCCCAGGCTTGCGGAGAGGTGCGCAAAGCCCGGGCACGCTCTTCAGCGCGTCCCAGGCTTCGGAATGCAGGCAGCTCCGCGCAGCCGCCGGGAGCCCAGCGTGACTTCGCGCCGGGCTCCCGAGGGCTGCGCAGAGCTTCCTGAAGCCTGGAGAGCAAGAGGGGTCGGTGCGCACTGACCCCTCTCGCTCTCCAGGCTTCAGTGAAAGCCTGCATTCGCCCCATAGGATGCACACACATTTCCCCTTCATTTTTGGAGGGGGAAAAGTGCGTCCTATAGGGCGAAAAATACGGTACCTATGTTTCAGCGGTTGGAGCAGTAAGAATGAGGCAGTTTCTCATTAAATGTAAGCAAAATTGAATTGTTCCTTAATACCAAAGGGCAAAGATGCACAAGTTATAACACTTGTAGAGGCCCAAGTGACAGCCCCACAGCCACAAAGGCTGACTAAACTGAAGCCAATTGTACTCACCAACTGTACACAGTATTCCATGCGTTGTTGCGTCATAGATTTATATAAAGGTGTTGTGATATTTGTGGTCTATTTTCTCTTCTCATTGTTCCTCCAGATGGAAGTTGCCTTTTTGACGGCATCAGTACAGAGACATTTCAATCAATGCCCAGATCCCATTCCTGGCCTGCCACTGCCAACACAGACACCATCAGCACTATAAGTGAAGCTAGGAATTTTTTATCCCACTTTACACTTGCTTCGGTTGAGCTGTTTTTGCCTTTTTGATCCCCATTCTGCCATTTTGGAGAGATACCTCTGGGCTCTTTGCTGTCCCTGTTTTGTTTTTACCATCCTAAATTAATTAGAGTCATCAGCAAACTTAGCCTTCTCAGTGCTCATCACTGTCTTGTCACAATATATAACTTTGGGGGACCCCACTTTTTACATGCCTCTGTTGTGAGAACTGTTCATTTATTATGTTCTCTGTTTCATATTCTTTAACCATAAACTTAGAACTGTTTCATATTCTATATCCATAAGAGCATCTCACCTCTTATCCTATGATTACTAAGTTTGCTTAGGAGTTTTGGGTGAGGGACTGTAGCATGAATCTGCTGCAGTTTGATAAGTTTAGTTTGCTTGTTTGTTTATTTAGGTTATTAGTTTGCTGCTCTCAGTTTTTAAAATTGTTTTTACTTCATCTCATAATAAGGCATGGATTAAGGCACAAATGTCAAAGTCCACTTTTTGAGGGCAGAGCTGCGTTTTAGGTCATGCGTTTCATCTTCCACGACCTTGTTAAAATTTTGTTTTGCAGAGGAAGCAGTTTTCCGCACGTTGAGAAAAGGAGAGAATCAGAACACTAATCTCCACTGCATATTAAGGAAAACAGAGCCTTGGAAATACTGATTAAAAATCAAGGCATGTTGCCAAAAACCCTGCCTGTTCTTTTTCTCAACAAGCTCAGTTGTTTTTTAAAAAATTTATAGTTATACATTAATTATGGGTTCTGCCCCACCTTTTCTTTGTCTACCTTCTTTCCTCTGCCCTCACCACAAAAGTAATGGCCTGCCATCCTTTTCTACCCTTCCCCTTTTCCTGCTGTAGGGAGGAATAGAGTCATAGGTTGTGTACACAACATATATTTGAAGCAACCCCTGGAAAAAAGAATCATGGGAACTGTAGTTTACCCTTAAAAGAGCTACAATTCCCAGCACTCTTGACAAAATACAGATCCCAGAATTCTTTTTCCCAGAAGTTGCTTCAAATGCATGGCACAAATGCAGCTTATCTTTGGATGGAAATGTTGGATGGTAAAGCTGGTGCTGATTATAAATATAACTCAGATCCAGGGTCAAGGGAACAGGTTGCCATATCTTTTCCCTCTTTTATTGTACCCACATATCCACTTGACTGCTTATACTGGCAAACATCTATAGCTGTTATTTATAAACAGAATTTGAAACTGTTTTTAAGGGGATGTCAGAGCCCAGGGTGACAAACATAAAACAATTAAAACAGTACAATTTAAAATAAAATAAAAGCGTATTTAAAACATTTAAAAAACAATTTTAAAACCAACTAATATATATTTTTTTGCAAAACAATTTTAAAAAACCATCTAAATGCATTTTAGGACATTTGAAAGCAATCACATACCCCCACAGCTGGCACAGCCATTACCTTTCAGCCATCAAATGCCTGGGTAAACAGGAATGTTTTTACATTTCTCCTCAAACCCCACACTTTACCAGGGAGGGCATTCCACAAATGGGACCACCACCAAGAAGGCCCCGTCACAGGCCAACACCAAATGGACTGCAACCAGAGGCAGCACCTCCAACGAGGCCTCCCTTGTTGATCGTAGACCCAAGGTAGTTTACTTTGGATGAGTCAATCCTTTAGGTACTTGAGTCCCAGGTCATTTAGAACTTTGGGTGCTAGTACTACCACTTTGAATCAGGCTTGTAAGCTCACTGGCAGCCATTGCAGAGTTTTCGGGACTGGTGACACCTGGTATTTATTAAAAAATTAACTGCCTTGGTGTTTAATCTAGGGATGGGGAATAATAATAATAATAATAATAATAATAATAATAATAATAATAATTTATTATTTATACCCCACCCATCTGGCTGGGCCTCCCCAGCCACTCTGGGCGGCTTCCATAGAAACCAAAAATACAGTAAAATCACACGTTAAAAACTTCCCTGAACAGGGCTGCCTTGAGATGTCTTCTGAATGTCAGGTAGTTGTTTATCGCTTTGACATCTGCTGGAAGGGCGTTCCACAGGGCGGGCGCCACTACCGAGAAGGCCCTCTGCCTGGTTCCCTGTAGCTTTGCTTCTCGCAATGAGGGAACCGCCAGAAGGCCCTCGGCGCTGGATCTCAGCGTCCGGGCAGAATGATGGGGGTGGAGACGCTCCTTCAGGTATACTGGACCGAGGCAATCTCTGGTTGTCTAGATATTCCCAGACTACAACTCCCATCATCCATGACTATTGGGCATGCTGGCTGAGGCTCATGGGAGTTGTATTCCAACAACACCTGGAGGGCCACAGGCTCCCTATCCCTGGTTTAAACTTTTGTTTAGTCAAACTTCCTTTAATAAGAGGTTCCATAGTAGCAAGAATAGCAGTGTGGAATCTGTGCCCCTTCCCATCCTTGCAGATGTTGTTGGATGCAGCTCTTCTCATCCCTGATCATTGATCATGCTGCTTGGGGCTGATACTAGTTGATGCCTGACAACATCTGGAGGGCCACAGGCTCTCTTTAAATTCCAACTTGGCCATGAAGCTCGTGTGACCTTGGACCAATCTGTTTCTCCGTCTGTCTGTCTGTCTCTCTCTCTCTCTCTCTTATATACCCCCTGATAGGAGGATAAACTGCATGTTTGTGATGTTCAGAGAAATCCATGTCCCCCTGATGGAAGGGTGCAACATAAATGTAACATGCCTAACCCCCATGGTATGTTTAGTTAAGAAAACCAGATGCCTATGAAATAACTATTGGGGAAGGGGCCTTATCAAATAGATGAATTTAAATTAGCCTGAGAAGAGGTTTGTTTGTACATTTCAAAATGAAATAAGGTTAATTAAAATCAGCGGCAGGGTCCTGAATAGGTGCCAACTAGGATTTTGCATGATCTTGTTTGGTATTTTATGCATTAGTTAATACAGAATAGGGCATTTGTTTTTAAAACTGCCCTTGGCTTGACGGAACATTCAATGCATATTCAGTGTATCCATGTTTGTTATTTTATTGGCTTTGAACCTCTTAATAAAGTGATTATGCATTCCACCGCGTTGCTGTGTGATCTGTGATAAATTGTATTGCAATTAGCATTGACAGGTACTATTATAGTCAAATGCCTATATTGCTATTGCAGAATCTTTTTTTTGGTCTTTTCTTTTGCAGCTAGATTTGTTTCAGGTTGTGTGTATCATTTATATAGTGCCATCAAAGTTCTGGACTGCAGTTCCCATTGCCCATGACTAATGGCCACGCAGATGGGAGTTGGGTGGTCCCCTACTCCTGCTCCAAAATTTTGCACAAGGGAGGCAACGGCAGAAAGGGCAGAGGAATGGGTGCAGGGGTAAATCGTAGAAAAGGTGTTGGGCTAGCACGCAGGTGGGCATTAAGATCATGTTTGCCAAGTAGTCCTGGAAATAACCCGATAATGGAAGTGTCAGAATAGATTAGCTTTCTCATTGTGCTTTAACTCTGGTCGGGAATATGATGATGATGGTGAAGATGATGATGATGATCCCTCAAGGCAAGTCTGTATGATTATATCCCCACTCACTGCAGAAAAGGATATTGAAGCTGAGGGAGAAGAATATGATTAAGTCCATCGGGTGAGGTCATTTGAATCAGGAGGTTACAGGTGTATAGCTCCCTCAACCACAGTGCTACAACAGCTTGTGTCTGAACAGCCTGTACTGCAGGGGAATTGCTAATGCCCTTTGTGGAATTACCATTTTCTAGGATGTCCAACTAGGCAAAGTGCTGATTACACTTACAAATTTTGTGTTCTGACATCTCCGACTGGGGTGCTGTTGTTGTCTCTGTTGGTCTTTGTATCTTAGTTTTGAATCTTGTGATTTATGTGGAAATTGTTCAGTATTTTTTATTGTTTTATTTATTGTGTATGACTACTTTTGTTATGTTATACAGTGGTACCTTGGGTTACAGACACTTCAGGTTACAGACACCACTAACCCAGAAATAGTACCTCGGGTTAAGAACTTTGCTTCAGGATGAGAACAGAAATTGTGTGGCGGCAGCGGGAGGCCCCATTATCTAAAGTAGTACCTCAGGTTAAGAACAGTTTCAGGTTCAGAACGGACCTCCAGAATGAATTAAGTTCTTAACCTGAGGTACCACTGTAGTTGTGTATCTTCTTCATGTTGCTAGCTGCCTTGAGCATAGTTTGAACTGTGGAAAGGAGGCATACACATAAAACTTATGTGTTCATGTATTAAGGGAGAAGAGTTTTTTCGTAGTTTTTTATGGTTTCTAGTGGGGTAGCTGGGACGCGGGTGGCGCTGTGGGTTAAACCACAGAGCCTAGGACTTGCTGATCAGAAGGTCAGCGGTTCGAATCTCCGCAACGGGGTGAGCTCCCGTTGCTCGGTCCCTGCTCCTGCCAACCTAGCTGTTTGAAAGCACTCAAAAGTGCAAGTAGATAAATAGGTACCGACCCAGCGGGAGGTAAACGGTGTTTCCGTGCGCTGCTCTGGTTCGCCAGAAGCAGCTTAGTCATGCTGGCTACATGACCCGGAAGTTGTACGCCAGCTCCCTCGGCCAATAAAGCGAGATGAGCGCCGCAACCCGAGAGTCGGCCACGACTGGACCTAATGGTCAGGGGTCCCTTTACCTTTACTTAGTGGGGTAGCTATGTCTCGTCCAGCAAAAAACAATGAAAGCCTTATAGAACCTTAAAGACTAACAGATTTATTATGGTTTAAGCGTTTGTGAACAGCGAAAACCACTGAATCACAATACATCAGTATGTTTAATGCTCATATTTGTGAGAGGACAGCAATCTCCTCTGCCCCCTTGAGTGTTTTTCTATAGCTGGTAAAATGTGGCAGATCAAATCTTTTCACAAAAGTGCCTTTCCTCATTGTTCTGGACTCTGAGAGATGATTGTCAGGTTTCGAGTAATGTTGGCATTTGCATATGAAAAGCAGCTTGAAGTCAGCTTATTATGCATTTAAATTGTTGCTTCTAAATTTTACATTTTATTAACTTAAAAACTTTTCCTCTCCCCCTGCAGCCCCCTGCCCTCGTTACAGTAAGTCCCCAAGTTCTCCAGAGCAGATTTTTGCAGGGTACAAGAATAGCGAATTGACAAAAGTCACTCCTTCCACCTCTATTGGCAGGAGCGCCCCTTGAGTGGATTTCTTCTGAATCTGAATCTAAGCCAATTAATACCACACTCTGTGGAGCCCAGTGGGTATAGCCATTGCTAGTCATACTCAGAGTAGACCCATTGAAATTAATGGGCATGGCTAAGTTAGGCTGATGAATTTTAATGGGCCAATTCTGAGCAGATCTTCCTTAGATGCAACTCCAGGTTTCCTTCTTTTCAAGAGGGCTGCATCATTACCAACTGTAGGCACCAGATTTGGTGTAACTTTCGAGGTCCTTTTCTAGAGTTTGAGCTTTGAAGCAACATACTTATGTCCGAGCTTGGTCAGTGCTGTGTAATGGTCCCCCTGCACCGTACATGTGTGGGAAAATAGAGCTGGTATGTACTCTGTAGTTTGCCCTGGTGGAGACTTCATTTCTTTTCCGACAGATGTCCCAGAGAAGCAAACTCTGACCCAGTGGAGCAAGTCAAGAACCTGACTTCTTTCAGCCCAGACTAATGAAATAAGTCCCATTTAGAGAAGCATTAACATCAACTTAAACATCAGCTCTTCAGCAAAACAACCCTGGATAAATCTTAGCCCATGATTTGTGGCATATTTCTGTAATTGAACAAATGCCATTTGCTTCAAAATAGGAGGGCTTTATGAGTTTTTCTTAATGTCATTTGCTAAAAATCCTTTTAGGCTGTGCATATATAACTTCATACAAATAAGCATGAATTAGGAGGGACGCAGGTGGCACTGTGGGTTAAAGCCTCAGCGCCTAGGGCTTGCCGATCGAAAGGTCGGCGGTTCGAATCCCTGCGGCGGGGTGCGCTCCCGCTGCTCGGTCCCAGCGCCTGCCAACCTAGCAGTTCGAAAGCACCTCCGGGTGCAAGTAGATAAATAGGGACCGCTTACCAGCGGGAAGGTAAACGGCGTTTCCGTGTGCAGCTCTGGCTCGCCAGAGCAGCGATGTCACGCTGGCCACGTGACCCGGAAGTGTCTCCGGACAGCGCTGGCCCCTGGCCTCTTAAGTGAGATGGGCGCACAACCCCAGAGTCTGTCAAGACTGGCCCATACGGGCAGGGGTACCTTTACCTTTACCTTTAGGAGGTTTATTCCCGGTGATGGAAATGGGAGGAATAACCTTTAAAAAGAGAATTTAGAAGACGTTTTCTACCAATGTATGCATTCTTCTTAATCATGATTTTCAATCGGGTATTAAGCGAGCAGTGCAAACAAGCATCCCTTGAGCAGATCACCACTTAGAGGAGCTGTGAGCTCCTCCCCAGGAGCCTGCATGTTTATGTAATTATAAGCCAGTAAGCTATAGTTTGGCTTTACAAGATGTACAAACACAATAACACTTGATTCCTCACATACTTCAGATATTTTGGACAATTTTTCATGCTGGCTGGGGCTGAAGGTCGTTGGAATGCAAAATATCAGATCAGAGAAGGCTGCGTCATAGGATACTGGTAGCCTTGCCAGCATTGATCGGGAATTCTTAGAAAGCAAAAAATCAGATCAGTTTTGAAAAATTCAGTTCACAATTTTGATTTGAAACGACATCCAGTTGTATCCAAGCATAGATGAAAACCTACTCTTTTCTGTGAGGGACCATCCTTCTAAAATTAGGTTACGATAGCTTAAGAGGTATCCAAATGCATAGTGAGCAACAAATTTGATTGAATACAATTTTATAATTCTAAAGAAGAAAATTTTCTTTCTTATGAACAGAATATGGCGGCCTTGGCCTGGACTTCTCATACAGTATGGCAGTGGCTGAAGAACTGGGAAATATTCGCTGTGGAGGGGTTCCCATGGCGATTGGAGTACAAGCTGACATGGCGACACCTGCCCTTGCAAGGTAGATTTCCCAAGAAAACTCATTGGCTCTTTCTTTTGACTTTAAAGGGTTTGTTCTTCAGGGGGCAGTGAGGTTTTATAAAAAAGCAGAAAGAGAGCTACAGCTTTCAATCTAGCTCTGCATAATGAAGGAAGGCAAAAATGGAAGATTTTAAATGTGACATATGTTTCACCCAAAGACATAAAATACCACCAAGGAACAAGAGTAGCTCACACAGATTTTAATGAAAAGCTATATTCTTGTTGGAGGATTTGTTTAAATGCTTCATTTGGTTGTTTCAATTATTGTGAATCGCCCTGGGATCAATTAACAAAAGGCAATCTAGGAAATCCCACAAATAAATAAATAGGGTAACTATTAACTCGCCTGGTATGTGTTTACTTTTATGTATTCACCACAATTCAGCAAAGATCTGCAATAAATGGTAAGGTCCTGATTTAATTTGTTTGCTACTAATTTCAAGAAAGCTGCTATTATTTTGGTGCAAGGGCAAAATGAGGTTATAGCAAGACGGGTTTTTCTTTTTCTTTTTTCTTTTTCTTTTTAATAAATCTTTATTGATTTGAATTAAAAAATATCAAAACACAGACACAAAACGAGAAAATAAAAAAGAGAGAATATAAGAAGAGAGAAAAAGAGAAAGAAAAACAAAAAACCGCATAATACTATACATTTCATATATGTAATTGCCATATCTTTTTTGTGAGTTTGTAAATATGCAAGAGGTTTTTCCCAGATAGTTTGTGTGATATAAGCACATATTTCAACACTAAATAAAATAGATGCGCTAACCCCAAAACATTATTGTTATCATCAACTTCATCACCACCTTGACATCCAATTTGGTCTCTAGCTGCAGTGCGTAGCTTGGGAGTGGGAAAGTGCCTTCCTATCCATCTTGTAGTGTAACCATATCTAAGGAGGCTGTTGACTCTTAGTACCTGGATAACAGATCAGCATCTCACTGTCAAGTTTCCCCACATGTGTTCAGAATGTCAAGTCGGCTCACTGCCTGACTGATGGCCCCTCCAGCTGCCTCTGTGAACATTGTATGGGGCAAGGTGTGCACTCTGCCCCAATTTCCCATCTGTAATATGGGAACTGCCATATGACCTACTTAGCAGTTGTTTTGAAGGGAAATGCTGTGAAGATCAAAGACCACTCTGCAAATTAGAAGGAAAGGTAACATAGAAAAATCCATTAGTAGAAATGGTTCTGTACACCTGAGCCTGCATATTATCTCAGCTCACCAGCACCCACCACTTCGGCAGGTCGATAATCGCTCTAGTTTATCAAAGGTGCTGGTTATCTTGTTTGGGAATTCAGGAAATAGAAGCCATGTTACATGTTTTTTTCCACTGCAGTACCATTACTATTGCCGATGAGATGAGCCTCAAGGTTTTTTTTTTTAAAAAAGTAAATAAACTCTCAGCAGGTAATATTGCCACCCAACTCAATAGACACAAGAACAAGATTGGACAGTTAATTTGCAAGAAGATGGATGGAAGTAATTCGGGATGAGAGAATCATAGGAGCATCAACAATTTAACATATAGACACCAGAATTGAAAATACCATGAAAGAAAATCTCAAAGGGATTTTTATCACTTGTCTTAGAAACTTATGTATGTAGACGCTGTTGAAAAGTTCCCTCTGTCCACACCGTTCATAATTTTTATGCCTGTTATGTCTCCAACACCATTGCTCAGTTTCCCCCTAAACTAATAAGTCAAAAATGTTGGTTGCTCCAGCCACGGGATCATTTGGGTTGCCCTTTTGTGCACATTTTCCAGCAAAACAGTATCCTTCTGAAATAGAACAGCTTTAACCTGACATCTGAAACCTACCAGAGATGGTGCCTGCTTGGTTTCTAATGGAAGGGAGTTCCATGGAGTTGGGCCCATACCACAACACTCAAGGGATGGCTCCTTGTTGACACAAGTCATGCTTCTGGACTACAGAAGACCAACTAATAATGTTCTCCCAAATGATCGCAGTAATTTACTTGGGACATATGGGGTAAGGTGGTCATTAAAAGCACCACAGACCAAATCTTCTAGAGCAAAGCTAAAGGTAGCCTGACATACAGCGTGTTGTCATAATCCAGACTTGAGGTTACCAATGCATGGGCTACATCAGTGGTTGCAGCTGAAGCGGATCAATGGCATCCCTAGCCTCTGAGACAACCTGTTTATGCTTTCTTGGTGGGGCAGAGATTGTCTTCTGTTGTGTTGTCAACTAGGAAGCCTGTGGATTCAGATTTAAGCACATGTAGGCTCATTATCATTAATTACTGTTGGCCTTGCACACAATCATCTTAAGGCATTCACCCAGCTGGGAAAGCCTGTTGGGACAAGAAATGTCTTCAGCTGCTTCCAGAAAGTGGAGATAATGGGTGCCTATTTTGACAGAAATGTTATTCTACAGTACGGGGCAGTCATACTGAAAGTCCTTCTCTGAGTTACTGGAGTACCAGCTTCTGAGATTTGTGAAACTTGCCAAAGAAGCTTTCCTGCAGACCATTGGGTTTAAGGTAGTGTCTCAAGTCACCTGGTCCTGAGCTGTACATTTTAGTACCAACACCTTGGACTTGACCCAGTAGCAAATCGGCAGCCAGTGAAAATCCTGCAATCAATACGTTATATGCTGGTGGTAATTTGTCCCCACAAGCAACCTAGCTTCCATATTCTGCACCACCTGTAGCCTCAGGACCAACCCCAAGGGTGGCCCCACAAAAAGTCCTTCGTGGTAATCCAACTGTGTGGTTAAAGTTGAATTTGGAATTGGTCAGGTCCAGGTGTAAAATGCATTTTGCTTGTCTTCCCACCTCTACTCCTTTCTGAATTGACACCCCTGTTCTTGAATTTATCCAGACAAGTTAGAAATGTGAACATTCTTTGTTCGATATGAAGGCTTCCCCCAGAGAGATCTTTCCAAATAGCATTTTCTTTTTCCTTTTAAACATGTGTGGTATAAACCCCCTGACAACGTGCGGGTTGCCATAATTTCACATATCGATTGCTTCCTCCCAAACTCTGGCCCATTTATTGTACTGCTGAGGATAAAAATGGCAGCTTGATGCAATAAGACTGTGGAAAGAATTCCCCAGAATAAGCTTTTATTATATTTAATTCTTCCCTGTGGTTTTTAAACAAATCAATAAATAGCCGACACATGGCTTCATCCTCCCCTCCCCCAGTGTTTTGGCTTACATTTGCTGTGTTTTTTCAACACCATGTGGCAATGACAGCCTCTGGGATACTAATCATGTCCATTTACAAGCTACACATATGTCTCATGGAAATGGCAAGAATATGCTGCACAAAAAGAGATGGGGGGGAGGCAGGGAAGGGACACTTTGGTTGAGAACTGAATACAACAGGCACGTCCAACTTCCAAGAGACTGTGATCAATTCCCACTATAAATAAACTGGCAGTGATCTACCTATTGGATTGATCACAGTTAGTTGCTGAGTTTTTTTGGGGGGGTGGGGAATGACCAGAGTTGATGAGCTTATTTGGGGAGGAATAACCAGAGTTGTTGAGCTTTTTTCACCAAAAGTTTGACCATGATCGACCACAGACACCCCGCGATCAACCGGTAGGTAGATTGCGATCGACCTGTTGGACATGCTGGAATATAAGAATCTTTGCAGCAGAAATTGCAAGCACTGTTGGCAGAATAGCAACATGAGAAATTCTGATTATATTGGGAGTCCTGCATAATAAACCCTAAACCACTTACCCTGATACTTCTTTTCCAAAGGAATTGCAGGAGCTCAAATGGACTGCTTAGCCTTCCCTCTAATAACAGACTCCAGGGGCAACAGAAGTGCAGCCCATAGCACGTCTCCAACAAAAGGCTGGCATCACCATGCTTAAGGGAATACTGAGGTTTGAGAAAGTAATTTTTGAATAAAACTTCTAAAGCAGGAGTGGAGAGTCTGCAGCCCACAAGCCAGCTTTGGCCCGTCATAGGTCCCAGCTTGGCCCACAAGGTTGTTTTCCCCCAACCATGGCCACTTTCCCCATACCTGATGGCAGGTGGGGATGCAGCTGAATCAGCTGCTTATCAGAGTTCACTGCAGGGAACTTGATCGCACAGTCAATCCTTGCAGAAAGTCATCATCCATCCTTCAAAACTCTCACTTCTCCGGATATTGCAATGCATTTCTTCAACTACATAACGCGTACATGTGTGAAGATTCATATACTGTACACACATATATTTGTGAACAACAACATACAAAAAAATCTGTTACAGTGGTGCCTCGCAAGACGAAATTAATCCGTTCCGTGAGGCTCTTCGTCTAGCGGTTTTTTCGTCTTGCGAAGCAAGCCCATTGACAGCTTAGCGGATTAGCGCTATTAGCGGTTTAGCGGCTTTTAGCGGATCAGCTGATAAGCGACTTATCAGTGGATCAGCTGATAAGCGGCTTAGCGCTTAGGAAAAGGGGGGGGAAAGGGAAAAAAACCCCACAGGAACTCGCAAGACATTTTTGTCTTGCGAAGCAAGCCCATAGGGAAATTCGTTTTGCGAAGCGCCTCCAAAACGGAAAACCCTTTCATCTAGCGGGTTTTCCGTCTTGCGAGGCATTCGTCTTGCGGGGCACCATTGAGGAAATTTGCTTAGCAAAAACATGTATAGAGCAAAAATTGGTTCCAGAAATGTGTCTTATTAGGAGACTTTTTCATGAGGCTTGTTTCTTTTATTATTATTATTATTATTATTATTATTATTATTATTGAAAACTGATGTGGAGAACCAAACTTAAGAATGGAAAAACAAGAAACGGAGAGAAACAGAAATGGATATATTCAACTCTCCCTAAGCATGTGACTCTCAAGATTGACTCTTTTCAGTATTGCTGCTGCTCAGTCTTGGGTTATCAGCTGTTCGATGCCCTTCTGTGCAGATCCACTGCGCCACTTGTGTGTGCCAAGTGCCGTACTCGTCCTGGAAGACCTGCCATCTCCTTTGAAGTGGGTCATTTGACGTGGCGCTTAGAAAGACGCGAGCGTAGGGTAGTTTAATGAAATGTGGAATGTGAAAGAACTCACCTGCAGCTGTTCCTACTTGAAGCTACAATTTTCCCCCCACTGATGGTATGTCATAAAGTGTCAGTCCTAATTAGAAACTTTCCTCACTCTAGATTTAATTAATTCAGTTGCACGAGGCTCCGCACGGCTCCTTTTTCCTCCCCTGTGGGATGTGAAAGAAGAAAGAGTACCATCTCGTCTCCCTGCCTCCCTCCTTCATATTAAGAGAAGGGAACAAATGCCCCCCCCTCCAGTTAAATCAGAATGAAGTGCAGGCATTTAAGACATGTTTTTGTTCAGTGCAGCAAGACTTCCATCTGCCAGAAAGCATATTGATTGCTCTTTAAGGGGAACTTGGGAAGCATTTTCCTGGGATACACAGGCATCTGTGTGGAAGAAGTGTGTGTGGTAAACGTAATAGTGTCCGGATGCCCTTATAAATATCTTCTTTGTAACTCCATTCAACAGAACTGCATTCACATTTTGTTCTGGAGTTGAAACATCAGTTCCACTCATGTATTGTTTGAATGTAGGGCAGGAGCAGGGCTGTGTCAAAGTCTGCACATTTAAGCAATTATCTTTATTTGTCTGAGCAATTTATAATAAATCTCTAAGCGGTTTACAAAAACACAATACAGAAAAATCAGTTAAATCTATAAAATCAAACTTTAGTTAAAATGCTTGCTTGCAAAAAAAGAAGTCCTCAGTAGACATCAGAGGTTCAGGGAGGAGGAAAGCCTCTTGTCCCCCAACTGGAAGGGCATTGTGTAAAATTGAGCCCACAATACTAAACACACAGCTCCTGTTGTGTTCAAACTGTGCATCCAAGCGCCGGGGGAGAGGCCTCTTAACAGTGACTCCCCCAAAGAACTCAGTGATTAGGCAGGGATATATGGGATTAGCTGGCTGTTGAGGTATCCTGGACTCAAATTGTTAAGGGCCTTGTAAATTAATACATGAACGTAGAAGCATTGAGTATGGTCATTGGCAAAGGAACCCCTTTGTGTGAGCAGGTGCTTCTGTATAAGGCAGCTTCCTATGTCCCTATATGTTTGGAGTTTTGTGTGTTTGGCTGCTTGCCAGGGACTGCAAAGGGAGGGTATTGCAAAAACACAGGGCATTTGTCAATTGCCCCAGCAAGCCACCAGTCCATTTGGATTGGTTCTCATTCCTTAGAAGAAGCTGCCTCTTAGTGCCCTTGCCTTATTGCTTGATAGCCACATTGTAAATCTTATTTTTCTGTGGTTTCTTTTTGTTTCTCCCCTTCTGCAGACATACAAGTTATTTTCATGGCTTCTGTCTCTTTTGAATATGTATTTTGAAAAGACATAAATGAAAGTATTGCTCTCCCGTTCAAAGAAAAAAAATGGGGGGGGGGGAAGGACTATTGTAATGCCACTTGCATTCAGAAATCTTCAGAATTGTAGCAAACAATGTTCTGAATATTTCACATTGCAGATTTGGATCTGAAGAGCTGAAGAGAGAATTCCTTGCCCCAAGTATAGCTGGAGATGTTGTGGCTTGCTTAGGAGTCAGTGAACCTGGTGCAGGCTCAGATGTTGCAAGTAAGTAAATAGACGATGCTTAGGATTTTTATAAGACGTGTAAGCTGGTGTTCATTTCATCATGTTTTTGGATCTTGTCCTCCAAGTTCCTCAGGGTGACACACACGCAATCCCTCTGCCCCGCACAGACAACACAGAAACTTTAATTTTGCGAGATGGTGATTGGCCCAAGATCACCCAGTAAACTGTGTTTACATTCTCAGTTTCACAAATGTGCAGGAGATTAAGCTGCTAGTTGCTATGCTATAGGGCATGGACGAGTAACCTTTTCTGTCACATTCTCTCCAAGGCAGTCTGTCAAGGGCTACATGCCACTGATAGGTGGAGCCATACTTAAAGTGGGAGGGACCACTGCTTTCCCCTCCCTCTTCCTCCATGTCTAGCGGCTGCAGTGGGGAGAGCAGATCACTCTTGCCAGAGCTGCGACTTACTAGCTTGCAGAGGGCTATTGAAATCACACAAAACTGGGACCTTGGGTATGGAAAGGATTCTCTGCGAGTGGGCTTCCTGAGCTGGTGGCGACAAGGGTTCCTCATCAGGGTTGTGGATCATAATCTTACAGCATTTGGGACACTGCGTGCTGTTACGAAAAAGCTTTGCAGAATGGGCTCTTGGGGGGAAAAGGGCCTAGTGTTTCGCATGATATCGCAATGCAAATGGAAACATGTGGGGCTGCCTCTGAGGTTGGTTCAGAAGCTGTAGTTAGTGCAGAATGCAGTGGCTCAGCTCAGCTCACTAGGGCAGACTATAACCATCGTGTTACACCACTGCTGAAAGAATTGCGCTGGTTGCCAGTTAGCTACTAGAATAGTTCCCGTATGCTGGTGCTGTTACACAAAGCCCTATACAGCCTGAAAAGATTTTTTAGACCCCTTATTTCTGGAACAGGTACACCTAACAACTTCTTTACTTTTGAATAGGCATCAAGACGAAGGCTGTAAGAAAAGGAGATGACTATGTTATAAATGGTGGCAAAATGTGGATTACATCTGGTTGTCAGGCTGATTGGATGTGCTTGCTGGCAAACACTAGTGACGGACCACCTCACAGAAACAAATCTCTTCTGTGTCTGCCGATGAAGCTACCTGGTAATAAAACTGGTGTCTTTGTGAGTGTCTGTGAAGGCACATGAAGCCACCAACTTGCTTAAGCTAAGCAGGTCTGGGTCTGGCCTGTGCCTGGATGGGTGACCGCCTGGGAACTGCAAGTCTGCTGCCTTCAGTTCCATGATGCAACAAAGGCAGGATGCAAATGTAATAAATTATATGGGGAAATGGCAGTAGTACCAAAAATTGGAGGGCTGGAACATCTTCTGTTCTGACCTCCCTAACCTGTCCTTCCATCCTCAAATGAAAACAGTGTTGCCTGGAAATGAGATACTCTCTTAAAGTAATCAATCACATTTGAGAGAGGCTAAATGATATGTCATGGTTTGAAAGTCGCATGGGGGGGGGGTGGGTGGGAAATGAGAAATGGGAATGAAAGGAAAGTAAATATTTTATGCATAGTCTCTACCCCTTCCCTCACCCCAAGCAGCGGAAATGTAAAACCATCTTTCTCTTAGATATGTGTTTGATGTGGTAATTTGTAACCTATTGTAGGAATAGATAAGAAACCCACAGATTTTTATTTTCTTTTTTTAAAAAAACAATACTTGTGAAAACACGGCTTGAAACATCCAAACACACCGCTATCAATCCAGTATGTCTTGGAGAACGGTCACCAAAGCTACAGCCAGGAGATAGAAAGATAGATATATTTCTTTGCTGTATAAACTGTTTTTGTTGCTTAACTTCATTAGGTGACCTGGAAACCTGATGGCCAGAATCCCAACTTTCCACCCATGAACTTAAAACAGTTCATGAAATAGGCTTCACTGCCTTACCTTTTCCCTTTCTGCAACCCCCTCACCTCCCTTCCTACAAATCTGCTCCTGGGAGCTGGAGGCGGCTTGGGAGTGATGTGGGATATGGTGGTGGTCGGGGCTTCAGGTGAAAAGTCCGGTTTGTAGAAATTGCTTCCCCCAGGTACTTTACAGTCGACAAAGGAGCAATTCGGAGTCCAAACCAATGAAAACCCAGAGCCATCACCATCTTTCTTTACAAAATATGGTTGAAACTGGGGTCAGTTTAATATGTCCAAAGACATATACAGTGGTACCTCAGGTTACAGACGCTTCAAGTTACATATGCTTCAGGTTACAGACTCCGCTAACCCAGAAATAGTACCTTGGGTTAAGAACTTAGCTTCAGGATGAGAACAGAAATTGTGCTGCGGCGGTGCGGCAGCAGCGGGAGGCCCCATTAGCTAAAGTGGTGCGTCAGGTTAAGAACAGTTTCAGGTTAAGAACGGACCTCCAGAACGAATTAAGTTCTTAACCCTAGGTACCACTGTATGTAGATTTGAGATTGGCAATGACAATTGAAAAGCACATAGAGCTGAAACTTCCTTCTTCAGCTCTGCGTACTTTTCATGGGAGAAAGAGACAACCACTCTCAGCATCTCATGATTCAGTGAGGCAGCGAAGGGGATCTCAGAGACTTTGTGGACAACTGATGAAGGCCTCCAGGTCAACTTAAGGATAAGTAGATAGTTGTGGTCGATTTCGATGTGAACAGACCATAGTAGGGTTTCCTGCATCAGAGTCACTATGTTTTCTGCATGGGAAAATTACTGTTCTCCCCCCCAGATAAGACTGGAATCTCCATTGTCAGCACTGCCCACAATTTCAGATGAAAATATTTCCATTTATTATTAAAGGACTTTTGTTCCATTAACTGCTCCTTTTCCGTTAAAAGAACAAACCAACAAACTTCTCATGCATCTTCAGGGCTGATCCCTCCCCTCTTCTGCATTGGAGAAGGACAGGTGGGAACCGCAATGAAATGTTGCAGCATGCAGTGGCTCTGTTCATGGTTCCATTAACGCTACCACCCTCCCACAATGGTCTGTCAGCATTCTGTGGCCGTTGAGCACACCCAGTTCTCGTCAGGCTGGCTTTGGAGTTTTCTCCTTCCTCCTTAGGGGTTTTCCCCCCGCCCTCAATATTTTGTGTACTTCTGTGAACCTTGGGTTCCACCCCACCCCTCAAACCTGCCGATATCTTCCCTTGCGTGTGGGTGGTGCTGTTTGGGCTA
Source organism: Podarcis cretensis (assembly GCF_951804945.1). Classification (NCBI taxonomy): domain Eukaryota; kingdom Metazoa; phylum Chordata; class Lepidosauria; order Squamata; family Lacertidae; genus Podarcis; species Podarcis cretensis. Next base: position 28,480,211 of record NC_137181.1, read on the forward strand.
CATAAGTAAACAGCGCCCACTGCCTGAACATACAAATGGAAGGAATGATAATACTGTGCCTGAGATCAATTAAAATTTATGTGAACTGAGTTTATGGACTTCACCAAAATTAAGTCTGGCCATAACAGAGCTAAACTTGCAGCCCGTTTGTTTTTTCTTTTAAAAATGGCCAGTAATCCTGAATTATTTCTTCTTTGTTTTGTTCCTAACCAGGGTGAAATACCTCTCTTAGTTTTTGAACCTTACTGAATCCAGCTGCTTTGATTATCATTCTGTGGACTTTTGTTTCCTTTAGAATTACAAATGTGCGTGCAGTTCTAACCAAGCGGCCTTAGAAACATAACAAATTAGGACTTTGCTACTCAGCCAAGATTCAGAAACTTACTTGAATTTGGAATTTGGAGGATGTTTTCAGTCATGCTGTCGTGTATTCCATGCGTTACTGTGAACTCCACTCTGCTAATGGGCTTAATTACACACGCAAGATTGAAACATTAAGTGGAAGAGCCCTAGAGGCTCATGGGATAAAATGGGGAGGGGGAAACTATGTACACTGCCTCCAGCTCCTTGGGGGAACCCTGGGAGGCTGTTAGCAGCCGGAGTGAACGATGCTGAGCTAGGCAGACCAATGGCTTGACTTGGTCTAAGGCAGCTAGCTTCCATATAGTCCGACACATAGCTGCTTATCCCTGGCATGCCAACACATGGTTAAAAAGAGAAGAAAGCCCAGGATGATTCCGCAGCCTTGTTTTGCTGACTGTTTCAGGTCATGTGACCTTAAAGAAAATAGCATTTATCTATTTCATTCTGACCTCCACCCAGCAAAGAGAACAAAGATGAAATTTCCCCTTCTCTCAACCCACTCCTTCCCATTTTCTCCAAATGCTTTTCTTTTCTTTTTTAAAAGCTCACTTATCCTGGAATGACCTGAGGTTAATTGTTGCGGGTGTTTTGCTCTCAGAACCATATTCTGGATGGGAATGGAGGGTACATTCTCAAGGGTTTAGGTACTTGAATGACGCTCTGAAAGACTGAACAAATTTCATACTAATTCTCTGTAATTTTTTTTTACATGTTTTGTTTCCTTTATTAATCAAGATTCTAACGTTTTACCATAATAAGCAACCTGGACAGTTTTGACATTTTTCACTTTAAAATTCAGCTTACTCTCATTAGGAAGCTGTTCCTGTTTCCAGGATTATGAAAAGCAAGACCTTTTTTAAATCTTGAGAATTCTGATTTGCTGATTAACAACAGCACCACTGCTTTTACAGTTGAGGTAGAAATGGAAGTATTTACCTTATCTTGGGTTTTTTTAAAAACACACAGACACACTTGCATGTGTTCTTAAATTTTAAAATCTTATGTGTTTAAAAAGGAAGACTCTTGGTTATACCTTTAAAAAAGAAAATACCACGGTTGCATTTGGGACTAATTGTTTCCTGTCACTTTTTCCACGAACACTTATTTTTAGGTGTTCACATTGCTAAGAAAATCGACAAGATGGGCATGCGGTCATCCGACACGGCACAAATCTTTTTTGAAGATGTCAGAGTTCCCAGAAAATACCTCATTGGGGAGGAAGGAATGGGCTTTACGTACCAGATGTTGCAATTCCAAGAGGAGCGAATGTGGGGAGTAGCCAACAGTAAGTCCTTTGGGCAGTGATAAAGCCTGTCCCTTACATAACAACTTACAAAATACATTTTAGTGGTAGATCACAGCCATATCTTGATGGGCATTTTGAAAGCCCTTATTTTTGCTGAACACCAAATACTTTGGTATTCGCTGGCAAAGTCACTTTTTTCCTCCCTTCTGCATCCTTGACATTCTGTCTGCAGAAAAATACATAAATGAAAGTTCAACAAGCAGGAGTCCACAAATGGAACAAAAAGTTCTGTTTCTGACTCAGTAAGAGGCAGCTCCCTATGTTCTTATAAGTTAGCGGTTGTAAATTTTCCAGAGGGGCTTTCAGAACTCAGCTGTACATGCTTATTATGAAAAGGACCTCCTAGAAAATGTGTAGAATTTCCTAGCACTTAATCTTACCCTCTGCTTCGCTCAGCACCCAAAACTAAGAAATTAACATTTTTTTCTTTCCTTAACTAGGATTTTTAGTGCATTTGTTATTACCCATATAGCACTGCCATCTGCTTCACAATGCCATTAGGATGGATTAAAAAAAACAAAAACAAAACTCCCTGTTGGAAATGCCATTTTCTTAATTTTATTATAGAGATCACTTTCATATGTTCTTATAATAAGTGCAACAAATTAATGATTGAATTCTGCTTTGTTTCCTTATGGGAAACAAAGTATTATTGGGTTGCTGCCAACCAGCTTCTACTCAGAGCAGACCTATTGAAATTAATAGACCTACTTTAGCCATGCCAATTAATTTCAGTGGGCTTGTTTTGACTATGCATTGCATACAACCCATTTTATTGATTCATATATACTGCCTGATGTCAAGGTAGCATTCAAGCGGTTTGCAAAACATGAAAACCAATTACACAACATTGTTTAAATACAAAACAATTAGAAATACACCAGGCTGTTAAAACAGCATGGCAATTAAAGCAGGAGACTTTCACAAAGAGACCAAGGGAATGCCTGCATTCCAATCTCCGTGTGGGATGGGTGGCGCTGTGGTCGAAACCACTGAGCCTCTTGGGCTTGCTGATCAGGTGGTCGGTGGTTCAAATCCCCGCAATTGAGTGAGCTCCCATTGCTCTGTCCCAGCATCTGCCAACCTAGCAGTCCGAAAGAACACCAGTGCAAGTAGATAAATAGGTACTGCTGCAGCAGGAAGGTAAACGGCATTTCCGTGCGCTCTGCTTTCTGTCACAGTGTTCCACTGTGGACAAACGCTGGCTCCGTCAGCCTGAAAGCGAGATGAGCACCACAACCCCCGTCGCCTTTGACTGGACTTAACCGTCCAGGGGTCCTTTACCTTTTACCACTTGTGCAACTCCCTCCCCACAGAGGTGCCTTTGGCACCTTCATTATATAGCTTCCAGCAAATGCTGAATATACATACCTCTTTATCCTGGCTTTTGACACTTGAGTTGCATATTTTTAGGACACACTTTCTTTTTATTTTCAGGTAGGTAGACGTGTTGGTCTGACGCAGTCAAAATAATATTTTTTATTTATGTTGACCTTTTTATGTTGTTTTAAACCATTTGTTAATATTCATGCAGTCATAGAATTGTAGAGCTGAAAAGGGATCTCAGGGTCATCTAGTCCAACAATGCAGGAATCTCAACACACAGTCCCCCACCCAATTTGAAACCAGACCAGACCCTGCTTAGCTTTGCAAATGTGCCAGCAATTGTACTGCTGCACCGCTAGGAGGACTACTGCGTTATAACATTGTAACCCACCCTGGGATCTTGAGAGCAAAGAGCAGGTAATTAATAATAATAATAATAATTCTAGCAGGGCACACAGGTCTTAAGTATTTTATTCATTTTGAAAATTTATAAACCACTTGATAAAAAATAAAATTATCCAAGGAGTATATAAGTGCAGTTATATATAGAACAGGTACGTCAGTAGAGCATGAGACTTAATCTCAGGGTTATGGGTTCGAGTGCCGCACTGGGCAAGAGATTGTGTTGCAAGGGGGTTGGACTCCATGACCCTCGTGGTCCCTTCCAATTCTACGATTCTATGATTAACATGACAAAAATATACAAACCAATAAAAAGCATATATAATATCAGCCAGACATTTAAGTACAACGTCTGGATAGGTTTTCTGAGACAGAAGTTTCTTCAGCCACTGCGTAGACCAGCAGAGTGAAGGTGCCTGTTTGATGTCAGGAGGGATCCAGGGGACATGGCGCTGCCACAACATCCTGGACAAAGTGAAGCCTGAGTTTGCTAAGTGAGCTGTAAAATAGCAACAAAGCAACTTCAGCTTGAGAAGCTGAATATGTTTTCACATGAATGCTGGGAATAACTATTTTTGGCTACACATTTGTTGTGCGGAAGCAGCAGGGGGAATTGAAAATGGCAGGCAGTGTCAAATGTTCACAGAGGCACAGTAACACTTAAGAGTCATTTTCCTTCAGTGTTACGCTGAGAACTCGTCTAGGACATGAAAACGTCTTAACAAAGGAAGGTTTCCAGTTGCTTTGCAACTAATGGATTCTTAAGCACTAACGCTGAAGATTAAGCTGATTTCTCTCCCTTCTCAACCCTTGAAAACAGTTTTGCCACTGTGATGGTTTATAAAGTGGTGTTTGCTGTGGCTCAGTGGGAATAGGAATTCCTGGGGTGAATTCTTGGTGAACAAAGTACTGTAAGCTCTATTTCGTCGCAATCCAGAGTCCCACAGAAGCTCTAACACACCTGCAAAGCTCTTCACAAGCTTCTCTTCTGTGTCAGAAAACACCTCAAAAATGTCGTCTTCTTGTGTGAAAGGTGGAGCGTTCTGCAAGACTGAAGTGTGAGGAGCAGTTACCATTCTCATGGAGTGATGGACCTATTCACTTTCTACTTTGGGGGGGAGAAGGGGGAATCTTAAGCCAGTAAGAGTCTTGGATATGGGCCTTGCCCCTTGCCATGAGATAAAAGTTACAACCAAACCAGAGTGCAACCACATTTTATTTGAGTATGAAATGTAACTCATGCAATGAAAGAAAAAGGGAGGTTTTTTGGGGTTGCGTGTGCATCTGTGTGTGTGAGGAGTGACAGTGAGAGAGAGAGGTGGGGAGAGAGGAAAAGAAAGGAGTAACAATGTTCAAATAGACACAGTATATCCTGATTCACTTTCCCCACATTAAGAGGGTTGCTTGACAGAAAATATTGGACTCTTCCCAGGTTGAGATTTCTCCTTAGAACTGTTAACAGGTGAACAAGCCTATACGCAGGTGTACATTGGATTCCCCCATCCCCTTGGGTCTCTCAGAGCTGCTAGCATGAGCCATGGGGTGTTAAGTGCCATTTCCAGACAGTAAACACCATAGAGCCCAGTAGGACTTATTTTCAAGGAAACACGTGCTGTAAGTAAATTAATACCTTAGTGATCCATTCTAAGACATATGACATATAATGTCCTTTAAAGCTGTTTCCAAACACTAACTTGTTTGGAGGTCACAAGTTAATCTACCCTGAATTGGTGAATCAGGCTCTCTGTGAATGAACATTATTGTTTGTTGCTTGAGGACTTGCATGAGTGAACGGGTCATCACAGGTGAAACTTTCATTTTTTCCTCTCATCATCTCACCCACAATGCTTTTCAGTGGTCCATTCACAGAAACACCTGTGAAGAAGAGCAATGGAACGATGTGCATGGGTGTGTGAACTAAGTCGGAACGAAGCCATCATTGTTTAACCACAGGCTCTAGAGCCACACACACACACAACCCTTGTCATTAGGGCCACTTCTCCGGTAAAATACAAAGGGTTAGCGTTCATAACCTTTGCGGAAAAGTCATTCATTAAACTCACTTCCTCTTTCATTCTCCAATTCATATAGCTTTGATGCCACTGGAAAATGCGATACAAGAGACGGTTGATTATACTCGCCAGCGTAAGGCATTCAACCAGCCAATACTTCATAACCAAACAGTGCACTTTCGTCTGGCAGAATTAGCGACAGAGGTGGAACTCCTTCGATCTTTACTCTATCGGGCTATTGGTAAGTGGATTGAAGTTTTGCTTCAGATATCTGCTTGACCGGGGAGAGATTCCCACCCTCAACTTTCCAGAGCAGATTTTGAGGGTCCTCGGGAGACTGCAGGCTGGAGGAGAAGGTGAAGTCCTGTTGTGCAAGCCGGAGTCTGTTACATTCATGCAAGACAGTATTGGGGGGAAACCCCCACACTATTTTGTTAGGATTTATCTGCTTGTTGGATCAGATCAAAGGCCCAGCTCATGCAACATCCAGCCAGATGCCTCTGGGAAGCCCACAAGCTGGACATGAGCTCAGTACCACTCTCCCCACCTGTGAATCCCATCTTTGACTCTGGAGGTAATGCATAGCCATTATGGCTAGCAGCCATCGATAGCCTTATCATCCATGGAGACACATTAAGCCACCATCTTGCTGAAGCTAAGCAGGTCTGGCTGTGGTCTCTGCTTGGATTGAACTGCAAGTATGCCGCCTTGGGTTCCATGATGGAAGAAAGACATATAAACTATAAAACCTAACAAAGAAAATATCCATATTGGTATTCTTAAAATGCATTCTTTATGTCTTTTTCTATTATAGCTCTGTATATCTGTGGCAATGATGTGACCAAATTTGCATCCATGGCTAAATTAAAGGCAGGGCGTCTGGCTCGGGAGTTAACAGATAGTTGTCTCCAGTTCTGGGGAGGAATGGGGTTCACTAATGAGGTGCTGGTGAGCAGACTGTACAGGTGAGTGAATACTCTGTGATCAATATATACATAGACATAGAAGAAATAACTTTTGATTTAAATGTTTTGTTTCTTAGAATGCATACCACTGGTAATTTTTTTAATTGCTAAATGAGGTTTAATTCTTTGCGGCAAGGTGTTGTATGCTTGGAGTTAATATAAATATGGGGAAGGTATCTTTATTACGTTATTACATCCATACATCCAACATATTTCTTCACAACCCTGTTTTAACCAGTACATCACAATTTGATATTTTAAGCTCAATTGATGCAATTCAGAAAAGTGTATACACACACATGAGACTCCTCCTAAATAGGCAAGCCACTGTTTAGTTCAAATGTTTATTATTACAGTCAATGGCCAGCATTAAGAAACCAGGGTAAGGAGTACATAGAACATATTATCCATATGTATATAAGAAGGGGGGAAATGAAATAAAACAAAGTAATAAAAGTAGCATAAAATGAATTAAAATGGTCATCAGCATTAAAAAAATTAACAATAGTTCCTGGCATGCGTTGCTTTCTGCAACACAGTACTTTGCCACCCTAAGAGTGATTGATGCATTTTGGTCTGAGAGAAGGAGGACCTAAAAATGCATCTGATTGACCTGGCAGATAAGAGGGGTTCAGTGAAGTTTCAGCAGATCTCCATAAACAGAGCAGTGTGGGAGGACATGGGTTGCCAACTCAACCTCTCCAGAAGCACATGGGCACTTGCAGTCTTGGTAGCTTGCCTCCAGCATTGCTGAGGGAATAGCATTTAGGCATGCCGGAACGAAAGCTCCGCAATGCTTTTTGACCTAGAGTATAGAGAGTTGGCTTATTGAGTGGCTGGAGTGCTCTGTCAGTCAGTGTGGTTGGAGGTTGAACCTAAATTGCGCTGCCATTCAACATCTTACAGTAGGCCGTTTGAGAGCCACTCCAGCCTTTTCATGTCCCAGAGGGATGAGGGAGCCCAGGGATAATCCATATAGCTGGCATTTGTGGGTTGGCTTAACCCATACAGACTGAAAGCCATCCTGAAGGGTGAGTGGGATAGAAAGTGAGCTTCAGGCAAAGTTGAAAATAGCAAGGCAAGCCCCGGCTTTGGCCTTCTGAAGGCTGACCTCGACACAAGGCAGCATTTGGCATGCAGTGGGGTATTTGAAGAATATCCCTCAGAAATTTAGAATGAATTGCCTCCAGGCGCGTAAAACTAGAGTCGGGGCCATCATATAAGAGCTGGGTTAGTGATTTGGCCTGAAACAACCTCATTACATAAATTATTAACTCCTTTGGTATGGTTTTTTTTTTTAAAAAATAAATGGCAGAAGTATTCTTTTGGGCTGTCAGATCAGCGAATTCTGCTTGTGCCTTCCAGTCGCGATTGGCTTGAAAGACTATCTGAAGGACTTTCTTTACCTGTTCTGTCTTAAGTCCATTTATGAGCCAGCTGCAAAGCATCGGTCTTTCAGCAAACCTTTGTTTGCTGTTTAGTTTCAAATGCAAATTGTACTTTTGGGAATTGAAACTCTTTAGCCAAAAGCAATTTATAAAGTTCCAGTTGTATGTGCAAGTATCCGTCTTTGAATCCTGGCCAGGCTGAAGGAGCGGTAGCAGGAATGCTACAGACAGTCCCCTCCCTGACTTTCTATTCTTTCTTTCTGCAAGAATATTTGGTAAATTTCTTAGAAAAACTGTTCTTTGCTTTCCCAAATGAAAGTCAGAGATTGACTTCATTCCTCATCCACCCTTGCCCGCCCGCCCTCACCAGATATACAGTATTACGTAGTCATAGAACGAACTACATTTTATTTTTCTGGGGACATGGAAAGCTTTTCGATAAATGCTGCTACTTTTGCTCAGACTTTATGACTGTTGTCAATGACGTTGTCACTTAACCTCACTCCCTGGTGATGTTTCTGCTGCACAGCCTTTAGTAAGCGTCTGACGCATAGGTCAGTTTGCATTACTACAGCCATCATATCCCATAGCATCTGGCTGCTGTGTTTGGGCTGCAAGTTGCTTCATAGAGGAATACTTTAGTCAGGCACCATGCAAGTCCGTCAGCTGTCTTATTCTTGGATCAACCTTTCCAAATTGCTCTCGGCTATGGAAACATTTTTCCCCTAGTGCTGTGGAAGAATTAATTTACAAAAAGTCTGCTTACCTCAATTGCCATGCTCTGGGATTTCTGTTTATCAACTTCCTTCTCTGTGTCACTCTTTTTACTTATACAAGAGTTTTCATGGAATATCTTGGCTATGTGATTGTACAAATGGACACATTGTTTGTGGGTATGTGTCACTTACCACAAGTGCACATTTTTTAAAAATATTGTGTTTCTCATGCAAGTAGTTTAGAAATCCCACTTGCTTGGACAAATTAATTTGACCAGCTACTGTAGTTATTTCAACCCACATACTTCAACGCAGCAGTTCTTTCATATGGGAGGAGGCAAGCATATATTGTCCCATTGGGTGAATATATTCAGTTGGTAAGTTTTCCCATTCACTTCAAAGACTAGGCGGCCACCATGGGCACAGAGGGTTAAATATTCAGAGCTTTTCCCTGAGGAACACAGGAACCTGCCATATACCAAGTCAGACTATAGGTCCATCCTGTTCAGTATTGTCTACACTGACGGGGCAAAGGCTCTCCAGGATTTCAGACAGGAAATTGCTAGCTCTACCTGGAGATACTCGGGGATCTTCTGCATGCAGAGCATACCACTGAGACACAGTCCTTCCCCATGCTTGTAAGAAATTAAAGCAAGAGGAGGGATCTGCAAGAAAAAGTTGTGGAATGCTCTTGTCAAGCATTCCAACCAGCCATGCCCTTTCCCTAGAAAAATGAGGGCTGACTGTGTAGTCGCTTTTTGACTACATGATACTGAGGATCGACTGAAGAGTTTCCATTTCCAAAGAGTCAATTTGCATTTTAAACTAAACAGTGACTTATTGGCTCATTAATTTAATTGGGCAGAAGGTAACTTCTTTCAGAACCTAACATTCTATGCAGTAATAAGAACACCCAACTGCAGTTGTGTTTAAAAGTTGCCAGATGGGACAATCTTCGTTTTGCCATTGTTATGTTTGCTTTGTTTTTCCTTCGCAGAGACTCTAGATTGCTCTCCATAGGAGCTGGTGCTGATGAGGTCATGCTTTCCATTATATGCAAGTACATGGACATCTTACCAAAGAAGTAACTCCCAGGACTCCTGTTGATCTCTGTTTACATTTCAGTAAGCTGAATTGGGTAGATTCTGTGAGGAAAAAATATCCAAAAGATCTGTTCTAAGAGTTACTTACCTTGAATGTTCTTAACATTCATGTTGCTGGGATTGTGCCTTATATGGTAATAACATACCTAATCATTGCCAGAAACACATGCAACCTTATTTTACCTCAAATATTATATGGCATGACCTATACTCACTCTCTGGTTGGGCAGAGATGGACTATTTCTCTGGCTATTCTTACAAAGCTAAAACATTTTAAATACGTCACAAAAGCCAGAGCTTTGAGCAGTAGCTTCTGGTGAAAGGTTGTTTTTTCTGGGCCTGCTTTTAATTGCTGTAGAAGTGCAATTGTTTCTTATTTGCTTTTAAATTCCATATAATAGAAGAACCTCATCATGTGTCAAGAGAAACTTCAAATACCAATAGAGTTTCTTAAATGTCTGTGTGAATCCTCTCTGCTCCAAGGGAGGCTTCTGGCAATTCCTCAATTGGAATAACAAAGTATTGATTGCACACCTTTGTGTGCACAGCACATATCTAGGCTGCTCCAGAGTAATTGTTTAGGTTTATTGTTAGCGTAGCTGTTTTCAGCAAGGAGACAATTAAAATGGGTAATTCACAGAACATGTTTCAAAGCAAACCCCCTAAAATTCCATCTGGTTGGCTAAATTAGTGTAATTTGTTAACACATCTGACAATCAAGAAGTGGTAATTGACTTTGCAATAAGTTGCAAACACTGACTCGGTACTAAGCTGAATAAAAAATATTTTTAAATTTTGAAGAACTGGCTCGTACTATTTATTTTGTCTAAAGCAAAAACAAAGCCTTACCCATCTGGACAGTGCAAGAGTGAGGCATGCAGTTTACATTTATGACAGACGATTCAGATCCTGAAACAGTTCACAAATGATGGGCTTTCATAATAATAACTTTCACCCCTCACAATACGCATTGCACATTGCTATCTTAAGGCTTACCTGCTTTAAAAGGACTTGTTTTGATCTCTTGCCCCTTTTGTGGCCATGTGACTGGCCTTCATCAGGCTAGACGGACGGGGGTAGTAGCCATGGTAGGAAATATCCCTTTGCCCCCCTCAGTTTGCTATTTAGTTGCCCTACTCTCAAGCCTACTAAATCCTAAGTCTGGAGCTCCTGGGCAAAAGGGACTGAAGCAGCAACACACAGTTAGTCTGTCTCACCCGCTCGGCTTGTCAGAGTCGGAAGGACTGGCTAGAGAAGAGAAAAAAGGGGCAAGAACTATAGTCACAATAGAACGAGTGCCCAGGTGCCCAATATTCTAATGATCAAACAAACACTCAGTCAAGAAGTGGGAGGTCTCTGGACTTGCCTACCCAACTCCAAGTCTTACCGCTGTGACAGCTCGATACCAAGAGTTTTAAATTCATGTTATTTTCTCTACCACAGAACTGTTTTTAAAATATATTTATTGAGTTTTATGATTGCAAAACAAGAACGATGCATCAATTCATTCATTCATTAAAAAAAATTAGTGATGAAATAACGTTGGAAGAAAGAGTAAGATCAAATTTTCTGTTCTTATAAACTGTAGGTGAGGCAGCAGTTTTAGGATTTAAAAAAATATTTAACAAACAGTTCAACATGAGTGTCAAATTCTAGATTTATGTATGTTTTTTCTTCCCCAGGTGGCTTTCTCCAACCTCAACCCCAGCCACCCACATTTTTTTTTGAAGTGGGTTTTAAGCCAGCATCGTTTAATATTAAGCACTTGGGTGATTTTTAACATCTTCTAAGTGCCATACAGATATTAAAAAATGAGACCTTCTCTGCTCACAGGCTCACAGTGTAACAGAGGGATGCAGAAGAAATGTAGATTGGTGAGGGGAAGAGGAAAAAAAGCATTGCAGCAGTTGCTTCTTCACAAGCTTCTGAATGGGATCTGAGTTGGTCTCCCTCTGACCATGATGTTCTACCCAGAAAGCTGTAGGCACTGTTGCCCCAAAGGCCTTTGGGCTGGTAAACTGTGCTCTCCCTTTCTTCTAGCTGTCGAGTTACCTGACTTAGATTGGGAAGCTTCAAATTCACCCAGACACAAAGCTCACTAGGTAAACTTGGGCCAGTCACTAACCTACTTCAGCAGAGTCACTGTGGATATATGAATTTTGGATAGGATTTCCCCCACCATTTCTAAGAATTACAACAATGGAAGTGCTCTTTTCCGTAAATTGCAGCCATTTTTAAATTTTATAACAATAACTATAACTCATGACACATTTCATTTGAGTAAAAAAATACAAATATTGAAAGTTATCTGCAGAAAGGAGTTCTAAAGCACATGAATGCATCAATATATCCTTGCTCCTGTCAATACAGTGCCTTGCAGTGCTCTCTCTTCCACAGTGCTCACCATGAAGTTGTTACAGTAAGTGCCGCATGTTTTAACAACAAAAAAAGAGGTGCCAGTACTGCCTACCCTTGACTACCCTCTGATAAAAAGCCCTGGTGCCATGTATTTATAGAGCTGGTGGAATGGCAAATTTTCATGACCTGAGCCCTCTTCTCAACCCTTGTTAATGGGATCACGCGACCCATCTTATCAAAGATCAGATGCAGTACAACTGAGTTGGCCATCACAAGATCCCTCAGTGTATACACTCTACCATTTCTGCAATCTAGAGATTTATTTATTTTTTAAAAATCATCATTCACCTCTAGCGAATACAATTCCACAATCCATTGCTCCAGGTCATTCCATTTCCTAAAATAGTGGAACTGTGTTAAGATGAGCCCCTCTTAACTTCCGCAAAAATGGCAGCCTGCCAAGGTGAAAGCCCCATATCTCCTAAAGAGCTCCCACAAATCTGGCTACCGTGAGACCATGTAATCAGCTGGAAAACTACTTCACTGCTGCAGCCTCACACTTGTCCTGCAGCTGTCCCAGGAAACTGGCTGACGAAGTAGGGAATTTCCATATTCAGGAAGTATTTTGTACTGAATTAATCAATTTGGCATTACTTCTCAGAAAGAATGTAGCCATCACAGCAGCTCCAAATATTTTTGTGCTCTGTTCCCCCCCCCCTGAATCTTACAAATATGCTTGTACAATATTTCAACAACTTGGCTAAGTCATAACTTTTGATCAGATCTTCCTAGTCTAGTATACTGCTCTTCATACTCGTGGGTTGGGCCTAATCCAAGGTGGATTGCAACAGCAGCCCTGGCACCATGTAAATATACCTTAATAAGAAAATGGTTCTGATGTGCATCAAGTTAAAGGTGGGGCCCAGGTCTTAAAAGGCTGAAGACTACAGCATTAGAAAATAGTTTAATCTGCCAGAAAAAAGCAAATGAGGCTATCTATACCACAGCTAGCAATTTATAATGCAGTCCTATGCATATCAACTCAGAAGTAAATCCAAAAAAGTTCAATGAGACTGACACCCAGGAAAGTGTAAGGAGCTTTTGCTGTTATATTAACCAGTAAGTCTATATATCAAGGTTTAACTAATGAAAACATAAATAATGTAGCATTATTTTGATTTGCAACCATTTTGCCTAACCCAGAGAGGGACACAGAACTATAAGCCTATTGGAACCAACTGCAGGAACTGCTAATGCTGGCAAAGATTTGGATGGTCTCCTAGATCAGATTAGGCAGCTTTCAAAGAGGAGAGACATAGTAATAGGAGACATAAAACAACTGAATATCTGTTGCAAGTCGAACTCTGCCAAGAGCGCCTCACCCAATGGGCAGAGCTGCAGCAACAGCCTCCCGGCTGCAGCGTCACTGTCACTTACTAGGAGGTAAGGCAGCTGAGTGCTGGATTGGCTGCACCAGTGCACCAAATGGTGCCATCCTCAACATTGCCTTACTCCTCCCAGTAAGCGGAAGCAGTGCTGCTGTGGCTCATCCCTCCGGGGGGAGCCACTCCTAAGCTCTGCTAAGAATGAAAGGTCTAAGAAATTCCCGTCTTGCTGACAATTTCATCTTTTAGTAGATGAAAGAAAAGGCAAGGAGAACCAGCTACCCTAGACCCAAGTCTCACCAATAAGGAAGAATTGGTTGAGGAGATGGAAGCAGTGGGAGCTTGGGAGAAGAGGCGATGCTATGTTGAGATTCATGACACAGATGAAAGAGAAAGCGGAATTAGCCAGATGTGCACTCTGGACTGGTTTCAACATGTTAAAAGAAATAAACATGAGTTGGCAGTGTGAGGCAATTAAAAAGGCAACTGTTATTCCAGGTTGTCTTGAAGGATTGTATCCAGATTGCAAGAAGTAATGATACTACTGGGCACTGCCATTCACAAAGGATCCTGATGAACCAGAATGCATTCCAAGGAAGGCAATGAAGGGGTGTGTGTGTGTGTAAGGGACTAGGAGCCCAGGTGCTAGGTGGAAAGTTAGGTTGAAGCTTACCCTGGAGAAGAGACAAGCAAGATATGTTACGATAGCTATTTTCAAATATCCGAAGAGTTGTCACAAAGATTATGGAGCAAATCTAGTCTCTGTTGGTCCAGAATTAAAACTAGTGGTTTAGAACAACCCCCCCAAAAAGAGGATTTAGACTAAGCAGGAAGAACTTCCTGGCGATACAAGCTGATTGACAATGGAACAGGCTACCTCAGAAGGTGGTAGCCTTTCCTTCATTGGAAGCTTTTAAGCAGGAGCAGGGTGCCAACCTATGAGGGATGCTGTAGAAGAGGATTACATTGGAAGGACCTCTCAGCTCCATGATTCAATGAACGGGACACAAGAACCATAGAGTTCCAGACACAGAAGCCCACTTTCATGCTCACTCTTTGTGGGTTGGACCATATTTTGTTGAAACCCTAACACCACAAAAAAGCACAGTCACAAGGCAGCTTAAGAAACTGAGAAAATTAGCAACTTCACACCTCGGCCATTCTTTTTAACAGTTCTGGTTAATGGAAATTCTAACTGCAGGAATGAACAAACTGCCGTGGACACAATCCAGCCAAAGTTAAGCACATGCTGACCTTTCCCATTGAAATAATGAGGCTTAACGGTACTTTGCCACGATCATGTACTTCATTAAAAAACAACAACAACTGAGTATAACTTTACAGCATCGTCAAATGCAATTCATTCATTTTATTGTTAGTGGTATTTGGAAAGTAGAACTGGTGCTTTTAGACATTTTTTAAAAAATCATTTTCATGTCATTCTTAATATATACACTTCACTCCACAATGTAACTTCTCTTTTTGGGGTGGGGGCTCTACAAAGTGTTCAGCCTTGAGCAGAATTCAATTTAAGAACCCTACAAAATAAGGGTTTTAAAAATAGAAGTAGTTCTGGCCTGATGATCATTGAGAAACCACACGCATTAATACTTAATGCAGTTTACAAGAAATAGTTGATTTTTCACAGATACCTTTCTAGGATCTTGACGCGGCGCAAATCATCTCATATTGGAGAATATGCATCACCTCAATTTAATAATCCAGTAAATTACAAAAAAAACGAACAGTGAGAACAGCATCATGTAGCATAAGAGTTTTGTTTGGCTTCCTCTGGAGAGTGTTTTCAGTCTACCCATCGTGGCACCAAGAAATCCACTGGTTGTATCAAATTCATTGTCCTGTAGTAACAAAGTAGGAAATTAGTCTAATTTTAATTTGCAACACTGAACTTGCAAAGAATGGCACCTCAGAGTTGCTGTGAGAATTTGGGGGTGGGGGCAGAAAGACAACCATGCAAACTGTGTTGAGCTCCTTAGAGGAAAGGTGGAATATAAATATGATAAATAAACAGCTTTGCCATGATCCAAAAGCAGCATGTGTGCAAAGGGACTTTTAGAGACTCTGCTTGCAAAGCCACTTTCCAAAGTTAAACTCCTTCCAATCATCTGTTTAAGGGGGAGAGGGAGCCTGACTCTAGCTCTTCCTCCCAAACATAGAAGCAATTAATTTTTTACTTTTTTAGAAAGGGTTCCCCAAGCTCAGCTTCACCTATGAAATTGGAAAGGGAAGGGCACCAATTGACAACATGGTTCACCATGCAGGTGGGGAAAGCCAGATTCTGCATGTGTAGTTCTGACCAGAAAAGAGCGCCTTTTCTTTTTTAATTAAGAAAACTATGGCCAGGCACACCACAAAATTTATAGGCATATTTTGACGTTGATGCAAATTCTAAAGAGAAATCTCAAAATAATTTAAGTAAACATATGAAAATGTTTGAAAAATTGATACCTAGAATTTTTTTCCTGGAAATAAAAGCACATCTATTACTAGAATTCAAAATTACAGATTTATAAAAAAAATTAAAACCCAACAAATTATATACTGACACATTTCAGAAAAGAATGTGCAACTAAATTTATCAGTCAGAGAGTTAAACAAATTCTAAATTCATCTAAAGGAACTGAATACTTTAATCATATACATACCATTTCAGCTAGCATTTTATTTTGCTGTTTAACTTCTGATCCAATTTCAATGGAAAGCTATGAAGAAAAAGAAGATTGTGATCCCATACTGCTAACTGGATTACATCATGCAAAACTAAGTTTCTTTGGGAAACATCAAACGTAGCTAATATGCTTTCTGGAATCATCTTAAAGATCCAAGATACAGGCAACTCTAAAAATATTCTAAAAGATAATAGTAAATTCTAGTCTATGGTTTTCAGATACTGTATAAAACTTCTCTCAAACTAACAGCAACTAAAGCCAAGTATTGACATTTTGTAGTGTCATGTTACAAATCTTTTGTTCAAATTTCTTTATTTCTTGATATGAGATGCTTCAAGTTATTTAACATACCCCAGTTTTTGTTTTCATTCTACTTGAGTATTTTAAACCACCTCCATATTTATGCTATAAGAGATGTGCTATAGTGCAGCCTTCTACAGCCTGGTTCCCTGATGGGTGTGGTAGTCCAACAACATATGGAGGGCACCAGGTTGGGGAAACCTGCAGTAGAGCACAGTTACCTTCCCTTCGGTGTACAATGCCCAATCAAATTAGATTTACTGTACTTTATCTGCAGCACCCTTGCTCTCACATGACACACTGTGGTTCAAATAACATAGGCTGATGGGGGTGAGAATTGTCTTGCTTTGACACAGCCCATTTAGCTATGTTTACTCCATTGGAACAGGAATAATTTAGCCTGGTGGTTTACTGGTAGGCCGGTTAACTGACCTTGCTGACTTATAAGAGTCCTTTGGGAGTGCAACCCTTAGTCACGGTGTGCCAAATAAGCAGAGCTTCTGCTTTCCCAACCTGTAACTAATATCTTCATTAGCCAGAAAGGTCAGCAGGAGCTCAAATCCAATTAGACGGAAAATTTGTTCCACGAATGAGTCCACTAGGCCTTCTGATGGGCAATATTTTGCCCAAATTCAATTAAGCCGTCTCAGTTTTTGCGACTATATTGCTATTACCCTGATTGAGTAAGCATTATGTACTGCCATCAATTTTAATGCTTCTATAATAATATACTTACTGATTTTATGGTAGTGACTTTTGAACGCAAACTTTCCGTTAACTTCTCATTTTCTTCCTCAAATACACTGTACCCACTGTTGCTGTAGCCATAATTGCCGCCAGCAGCTCCTTCACCTGAGAAGGACATCAGTTTAGACCCCAGAAATAGAGCAAAAAACAAAACAAACAGGATTTCTAGAGGGGGAAGAGCAATTTCCTTTTATTACACCTGTCTAAAGAGATTGAGGCAGGCTTTGGTATTACACGAGATGAAGACCCAAAGTGTATGAAGAAAGGAGATGAAGGGAACACAAACAAATGTACCTACTCCACCAAATGTCTCCCCACAAAACTTGTTCACATACAATTCCAAACCAAAGGAACCATTCATTCAAAAATGACTGAACAGTCCAAAACCACCTCCCATTCCCACAGCTTTCATCCTGACAAACATCCAGGTCCATCACTGTTCTTTCTTTCACCTTCCAAAATGCTAATGCCTTGCTGGATCATCTCCTGTTGCACCATCTTGATTATACTTGAACAGAGACTCATATCTGAATGAATTCCTCATGTACATTCAAATGCTACCAGATGGCTCAGAGGATAATTCACTACAACAATTAGTGGACAGCCATGGATACAGCCAGAGATACATGCAACAATATCCATTTTTACAGCACAGATTTTAAGTGTTTTTAAAAAACCCAAATCCATGCTGTAAATATTTCATACATGCACACACACAGAGAGAGAGAGAGCAGTTGCTTCATGCTGTGTCACACAAATGCAAAAACAAGGCCATTAGTGGCATCTCTTGCTGGACTGCAACTCCCATCATTCTTGACCATTGGCTATGCTGGCTGAGTGCTGGGAACTGAAGTCCAACAATGTATTGTTGGCCCTAGGTTCCTCACCCCCAGCCTTCACGATTTAAGGAAGTACTGTTTGTAACTCTCTTCAGTGCCTGCAATATGGCATGGCAGAGCTACTTAGAAACAAAATTGGAAGCTCTGCTGCATACATTCAAGTCTCCGAACATGCAAGTCATAGGAGTGACCAGACTAGAATGAGCAAGGAACTCCTTTTCAACACAATGAAAGTACAAGCTGCCCTAGTCAACACACAAGCTGTTATGTGCACATCTGAAAGAAAATACATGGTGTAGCCAAATAAACTGAAAATACAACATGTACTGTTTAGAATAATTATTGGCAATTTTAACTGGCCTTAATTTATTTCCAGTTTTAATCAGTGCTTCAATCGGACTTCCGGGTTAGCGCGATCTGGTTAATGGCGGATTCCCTCCGAGCTCCGGAGGGAATCGGCTCCGCTGGAGAAGGGTTCTACCGCGACGGCGACGCGGGGACCCTCAGAAACCGCAGGCGCTGAAGCCTGCGGACTTGGTGACTCAGCGGGCACCTAAAGCGCCCCCCCGACCCACGAAGAGCTTTTTTAAAGGCTGCGGAGAGGGTACGGGGAGCGTCGTGGTGCTGTGAGTGGACCGCTACTGCAGTGGAGCGAAGCCGCGAGCCATGGCCGGAGACCGCTTTCTTCCCTGAAATTCGGACTTTAATTAATCCGTGAGTAGAATGGAATTTGGACTTTAAAATTTCTACCCTTGAATTTGGTACGATCGGGGGATGTGCTAAAGGGAAGTCCGCACCCCCCCTGCTTACAGAAGATTTAAAGCAAGGATCGGAGAACTAAGGTGGAGAGTTTTTTCTTTTTGGTGTTTTTTAAAAGATAATATTTTCATGAATTTGACAGAAGAAGATTTGTGCTGGAGAGTAAGAGTGGAATTTTAGAAGCTTTTGTTTAAACCCCCCCCCCCCCAGACCTGGGAGTGTCCTGTATGTGAGCTGGAGAAAAAGGAACAAGGAGTTTGACAGCTATCAAAGGAGCTGTCAAACGGGCAGTGAAAGTTAAAAATCTTATTATTTAACACCTTTCTGGACTAAATTTGTTATATTTGAATTAAAGTGGTTGGGAACAAAGTAGTGAAATAACAAAGTAACGGACTGTTGGGAAAAGACTATTAAGTAACCAGGATCCCCCTAGGGGAAACACTGAAACACTACAATGGCTGCAGATGGAAAATTACAGGCAGAGATAGAAAGAATGTTTTTTCTCGTGGGAAAGTTGCAGGAGCAGACTACGGCTATGAGTAAACAACTTATAACCTTGAACTCTAAAATAAGTGACTCTGCTGAATGCACAATGGACTTGACCGGGAAAAAATCTGCAGCTGAATTAGAAGAGATAACTTCGGAACAGGAGGAGAGGGAACAAGGGCCAGTACAGATGGAGAGTACCAACCAGAAGCCTACATTGTCAGAACACAAAGAAGAAGACCTTTGGATTACAAATTTGCGAAAGATGCGAAAGAGGAGGGAGGAAGCCCCTGGAACACTTGGAATATTTGAATTTAAAAGAAATAAGAAATATGATTGGGGCTTCCTCTTTGAGTATGGATTAGCTGACCTTTCGCAGCAGCTGGTACCAAGTACTTTGGATGGAAGAAAATCTGATGAGACTGAGCTAGAACTCCTTCGAGACCCGAGGACCAACAAAGAGGGCTACCAACAAAATCGGCAGAGAGAGACTGACAGAGATTTAAAGGCCTCAGATGTGAGGAATCCAGGCTAAAAACTGTTTTTGTGGACATGGGGACATTGGGAAGGGACAGAAACCGGGGCGGGGGGGGGGGGAAAGAATTTTTAAAAACATGTTTATGACCTTTGTGTTTGATTATTATGACGTATTTTTAAGATAAAAGGGAAATTCGTGGAAGGAATTCGAGTCGACCTTAGAAAAGGATTTAATATTTATAAGAAAACTGGATAAGTAAAATTTGGCCAAGTAATAAGAATTAAGTATTTCTTTAAAAATATGTATATATAATAATAATATGTAAAGGATGAGAGATATGAACTTGCTGAGCTAATTTAATTGAATTAGGATGTATGAAGGGGGGGTGGGGGGAGGTCAAGAACTGGGGTTAGGAAAGTAAGGATATGAAACTTTATATGTGTTGTCTTTGTCTGTGTGTGTGTGTCTGTGTTTATAAAATGTGAAAACTCAATAAAAATTTTATAAAAAAAAAAATTAATCAGTGCTTCAATCTGTAGTCCACCACTTTAAGGAGACTTTTGGAAGCGGACATTGCCACAACTTTCAACAGACTGGTTAATGAGATTCTGTCTTTTCCGAAAACAGAGACACCACAAAAAGACAAAACTGTCAGGCAAAAAGATAGCAAGTACGTTTGACTTTTTTTCTGCATTAAAGAGCAATGACTGTGCAACAAAGACCACAAGTGATGTAACTGCGAGTGTTATATCACTCCATCTAATGTAAACATTGCAGAAGACTGCATTTTGTTGCCAACATGATCCTTAGCTCAAACGTTCCTTTTGGTTGATCTGCATTATTCTTCCCACATAAAAACAAACAAACAAATCAGTCAGAACAATAATTAAATACAAAATCCAATGTTTAGAATTGTAAAGTTTATAATTGCAAAGTTTATAAGCCTGTAAGCCTATCCCACTCCAAGTGGGAGTGCCAAAATTAATTACAGATGCTTTACACTCTGCCAGTTTACTGAAAACTTTATGGCCTGGAAGACGATTTGACTCCCAATAACAAAAGTGAAATAATGAGTTTTGTTTTATTTGTGTGTGTGTATTAATTTTCCTGTGAGATTTCCATGCACAGAGTTTAGCTGGAACAATATTTACAAGTGGCTAGAACGAAAGATATCAGAGATACTCATTATGTAACTTGTAGACCAGCTCACTGACTTTTCTTAGGAAGCTGCATATCAAATAATTACTTTACTCAGTCAAAGTTCAGTTACATATCACACCCTAGGGATGTCTTAACCCAGATGTTTTCTGTTTTATGACTGACGCAACATACAAACCACAGTCAGATTCTTCTAGAATCTCAGCTGTCACTTTCAGACAATGACTCAAAACTGCATCTCTCCCACAAGAATGTTTCTTGAATCCACTGATGACACTTCTATTACACACTTAGCAATTTCACAATTGCAATATTCAAACATCCACAAACCTGATCACCAGAAGCAAGTGTCCCTGCCCCACACTCCTACCACAAAGATCCCAAGAGAAAAGAACATGAAAGGAAAGAAAATATCCTCACACCCGAGTTCTGTGTGATTAAAAAGCAGCAATATCAGTGAGGTGCTACTAATTCCTCATAAGACAGTCTAGCAAACGGGGAAAAAACTACCCCCTCCTTTGTTCCTTGGAGAACTCATTGAGATTTGGAATGAGGTCATCAGTACACTGATGAAACTCAGCTCTACTTATCTTTCTCATCAGTTAGGTGAGGCGGTGGGAGTGCTGAATCAGTGCTTGGAAACTGTAATGGACTGGATGAGGGCTAATAAACAGGTAAGATTCCTCAGTTTTCATCCATGGGTGGATCATTTGAGAATGGAGGTGAGATTGAACCTGCTCTTGATGAGGCTGCACTCTTCACATGGAGCAAGTTTGTAGCCTGGTGGTCCTGATAGACCTTGCACAGTCAGTGGAAGCTAGTTGCAACTGCTCCTGGACAGACAGCCTGGCCACAGTTATCCATGTCCTGATAACATGTTTATTAGACTACTGCAATATGCTGTATGGGGAGCTGCCTTTGAAGACTTACCAGAAACTTCAATGGGTTACGCTGTTGGTAGTCTGAGACAGCCCAGAGGGATCTTATTTTGCCAGGTCTACACAGACTGCCAGTCCATCTCTGGGCATACTTCAAAGTGCTGGTGATCACATCTGAAACAGATTGGGACCTGCGTAGCTTAAGGACCATCTTCTCCCATATGACTATTCTGGGAGCAGAAACCCTTCTCAGAGTTCTTCTACCTTCCTCTACCTAAATACAAGGGGTCTGGCTCAGTTAGGGGTCTAAGCAGCTGTGATGCATGTGGAATGTTCTCTCAGAATCCCTAGCTTAGCATTACACTCAAACAAGGAACCATGCTGGTAAGCCAAGAAGACAGCTGTTTAACTTTGTGATGACCAGATGTGGGAATGCTGGACTAGGACCTAAGAGCCCAGGGTTCAAATCCCCACTCAGTCATGAAGCTCACTCTGTGACCATGGGCCAGTCTTTGTCTCTTGAGCTCCTTAGAGGCAAGGTGGAATATAAAGAAAATAATAAATAAATAAGGGATGGGGAACCATTTTCATTGGCCTAAGGGCTGCAATCTGTTCTGGACAACCTTCTGACATCACACATCAGTGGTAGGCAGGATCAGAGGCAAAGGTGAGTGGAGCAACTAAGGTAAATTTTACCTTTGTACAGTAGACTGGTTTCCTCACACACACCACTATCTCTCCTCCCCTCCAGGCAAGCAAGAGGCATTATCAGAGTTCAAAGATACATTCCAACCAAGTCAAAACACTTAATGAAGGTGCAAAGTAGGGATGGTGAGGGATGTGGTTAACAAGGAGGTGTAACCTGGAGAGACAGGCCTAGAGAGCTGCAACTGGGCCCTGAGCCACAGGTTCCCCACACCTGAAACAAATTGTTTCTGCACTGCAAAGAGAAATTTTTTTGACAAATCAATCCAAATATGGAAGAAAGGTGTAAAGAGGAGACAAGAGAGTGAAGAAAACACCTAATCGTGCAGAATTTGTTATAACCAAATTACTGTGCAGGCAACTCTGCAAGTCCCTAATTATTCCACAGGGACTAAGAGTTTGCCGAATACCCTAGCCATCCATTAGTTTGCTGTTCAAATTAGGCGGGTTCACTGCCCATTACGTGACATTACCATTGTAACAGTAAATGGTATTTTCTGTCTTATCCATGAAAATTAGCATTCACCCACCAAAGAGCTGCTGATAAACGGAAAATATCACAAAGGTTCGCAGGTCAAAGAGTGGGAGTTTTTTTCACAGAACTCACTGCTAGGAAGAAAATTTCACAACACTCAGCGGGACATGAGGAGACAAGAGAGGGAAGAAAACACCTCATTGTGCAGAATGCGTTATAACCAAATTACTGTGTGGGCAACTCTGTGTAAGTCCCTAATTATTCCACAGGGACTAAGAGTTTGCCGAATACCCTAGCCATCCATTAGTTTGCTGTTCAAATTAGGCAGGTTCACTGCCCATTACGTGACTTTACCATTGTAACAGTAAATGGTATTTTCTGCCTTATCCATGAAAATTAGCATTCACCCACCAAAGAGCTGCTGACAAATGGAAAAATATCACAAAGGGTCGCAGGTCAAAGAGTGGGAGTTTGTTTCACAGAACTCATTGCTAGGAAGAAAATTTCACAACACTCAGTGGGACATGATTAACCTGATGAAGACCAGGCTGCATGTGGAGCATCCATATGGGAAATGCTGCTGTTTTCATAGTACTGCTACTAGACCTGGAAACAATGAAACGGGTCTTATCCAGTCAGTCCATTGGTCCTTTTAGTTCAGTAAATTACAATACAGTGATTGGTCGTGGCCTTCCAGGATTTCAGATAGAGGTCTTTTCCAGTTCTACCTGGAGATACCAGGGACTGAATCTGGGATTTTGTGTGCTCTATGACACATATAGAGTGAGCACCTCTCAAAAAACTTTATTGTTTCTGCACTGGAACTACAGTGGTGCCTCGCAAGACGAAATTAATTCGTTCCGCGAGTTTTTTCGTCTTGCGATTTTTTCGTCTTGCAAAGCACAGACTTTGGAAAAGCTTCAAAAATCACCAAAGTCTTCAAAAACCTCAAAAAAGGCTACCACACCGTGTGCTATGAGTTGCTCCTCGAAGTGAATGCACGGTTTTAAGAAAAAGGAAACAAACTTGCAAGACAAAGGAAACACACTTGCAAGACGTTTTCGTCTTGCGAAGCAAGCCCATAGGGAAATCCGTCTTGTGAAGCAACTCAAAAAATGAAAAACTCTTTCGCTTTGCGAGTTTTTCGTCTTTCGAGGCATTCGTCTTGCGAGGTACCACTGTACAAGTTGAAAGGATTTCTGTGACAAAGATTTGGACACTGCCAGTTCATATTGAAACCAGTGCCCAATATAAGAGAGAAAAGGAAGAGGAATGGCCAAGACAGACACTATTAATTCTGTGTCAAAAGAAGTGGGGTGGCATCTCACCCCACTGGCTAGAAAGAGAACAGTTATATTGTTGGAAACAATCGCACCAACAAGTTTTGGGGAAAATAGCATTGGAAGATCAGTACAAAATATGGATTCACCCACCCAAAGATGTTGAATAAAACTCCTTGTTCAAAGACATCCTTCTCCATACTTTCTTATTGATTACAAAGGAAAACTTCTGCTGTGGTCTATGTACTAATGCAATAAATGCTATTCTGTTCTACACTGCGAAAGCCTGTCTAATTCGGTATCCTGTTTCTCCTGGGAACCAGTGTGTAGTGATTAGAGTGTCAAACTAGGACACTCAAATTGCCAGTCAGCTGTGAAGCTCACTGGATGACCCTGGACCAGTCATGGACTCTCAGTCCAACCTACTTCACAAGGTTGTTGTGAGAATAAAATGGAGGGTGGGGAGAACCATGTGACCACCTTGTGCTCCTTGAAGTAAAGGTAGAATATATGTGTTATTACTCATATTACTAATAGCAACCAACCAGATGCCCGTGGGAAGTCCAGCAAATGGTATTCAGAGGCATGAAGCTTCTGATCCTGCGGTGGGAGAATATTTTTATTTAAATTTCACTAAGTAGGGACAGTTACTACCCAATCACAGAACGTTAGATTACTTATCACTACCAGTGAACTCGAATCTCGGTTCAAAAAGTGAAACTGAAGTACAAATTCTCCCATCACAGCTGTAATTCAATGAAAGCACAACATGAATCACAGGAAACAGGTGGCACCGTAGAGATCCACCACTCAAGTTCTAAGGCTCCGGTGCCTAAGCAAAAAGACGCAGGGGGTTCTGATAACAACTGCAGAGATGCTGAGCTTACAGGCCCAACCCCCGACTGGAGCAGACAACACCAAGGAGTAAGTCAGGAGTAAGTTACAACACGTATCTTCTCGTCCAGGCTGCCCATTCCATGCACGCACACTTACTCGGGAGTAAGCCCTGCTGGGCTCGGTAGCTACGTGCAAAGAGCAGGGGACACTTTACTGAGAAAGGTAACCTGTCACCCCCCCAACTCCCTCCTGCACCCCAAGCCCTTCCCCCGAGAGGAAAACACTGCCCTGGCAGCAAAAGGAAGAGTTCGCCTGAAGACCCTTTGGAGAAGGGGATGCTGGTCCCTAGCAACCAGCCGGGGCCCTGGCAACAGGCCTCTCTCCCCCAGAGGCCGCCTAGTCCCGACTCCCCAACTGCGCCCCACTTACCCAGCCCGGCCCTCCTCATCCTCGCTCTGCGTGGGGCGGGGGAGGAGACGCGGTGAAGCCTCGCTCCTGCGACCCGCGGGCCCCTCTCGAAGCCGGCCTTCTTCCGACACTCAGCCGGGGAAAAGTGGGGGAGCTTTACGAAACTCTTTCGCCAGACACAGATCACCCCACAAACGCCACGACAGCGCTTAAGTCCCGCAAAGCGTTCCGGGTAATGTAGTTCTGGTTGGGTTTTTTTTTCCCGCAAGGTTCTCTGGGTAGCGTAGTCCCCGTGAGCGAATGGGAAGAGGCAAAGAAGAAAGACGGCAGGGCCTGGAGGTTTCTGGGTAATGTAGTTCCAGGAGACTCAATCCGGAGATACCTCCGCTGGGAGATGAAGTTCCACGGGAAAGTAATAAGGTGGGCGGTGAGATATGGGGCGGGGGGGGGGGGGCTCTCGCCTGTTCCTAAATAATTAAAAATGAAAAAAGCAAAGTAAAAAGTACAAAAGCACGCCGTCGAGGAAAAGGAGAGAAAGTGAAAGTGGTTCATATTTACCTGCTCATCGTTCCAACTTTCTCACCCTCTCGCTTTATGGGCATCTACGGCTGTGGACGCTGTGGGTTAAACCACAGAGCCTAGGACTTGCCGATCAGAAGCTCGGCGGTTCGAATCCCTTCCACCGGATGAGCTCCCGTTGCTCTGTCCCTGCTCCTGCCAACCTAGCAGTTTGAAAGCCCGAAGTGCAAGTAGATAAACAGGTACCGCTCCAGCGGGAAGGTAAACGGCACTTCCGTGCGCTGCTCTGATTCGCCAGAAGCGGCTTGTTCATGCTGGCCACATGACCTGGAAGCTGTACGCCGGCTCCCACGGCCAATAAAGCGAGATGAGCGCCGCAACCCCAGAGTTAGCCACAACTGGACCTAATGGTCCTTTACCTTTATGGCTGTAATCCATTTATCCTGGGGGAGCAAATCTGTTGAACTTGATGGGACTTACAGAGCAAACTCAAGGGGTCTTACTCCCCGGTAAGGGGTTAGGATTGTTGCACTCTTACTTCTAAATAGGCACGTACAGGATCACACTTAACTTAATGAATTGCAGTCTGAGGCTGCTCATTAGTTTATGGTTGTTTATTAGGATTAGAAAACGTGGGGCTGTGGGTTGATTTGTAGAGCACAGCCTATGATGCACCCTGGCCTCAGTTTAATATATTTCTTCTCAGAATACTCCCGTATATCTTGAGTGTATGTGTGCTCCTCGCCTTTATGGCAGTTTTTGCCTATGGGGGGGTATTTGTTTATTTATATCATATTAGATTTATTAGTCACTTTCACTCCAAAGGTGAATTTACAGAAAGAAGCTTTTAAAACAGGTATGAAAGCAAGAGTAAAAACAACCCGAAAGGCTCACCAATAGTGTGTATAGAAGAGCAGGGCCAACTCATAGAATCATAGAATTGTGGAGTTGGAAAGGACACTGACGGCTATCCATTCCAACCCCCTGCAGTGCAGGAATCTTAATTAGATTGTACATGACAGATGATCATTCAACCTCTGCTTAAAAACCTCCACGGAAGGCGAGTCCACCACCACTTGTGGGAGCCTTTTCCACTGTTGAGCAGCTCTTACTGTCCAAAAAGTAATGAGCAGAAAAGTAACGTCCCAAAGCCTGGGTGAATAAAACTGTTCTTGCTTGTCCCTAAAAACAGATATTGAGAATGCTGGGGAGAGCATTCTGAGAAGGCTTGTTTTCACGTCGCCACATTCTGCTCCTCCCTCAGAAAGGGCACAGAAGGGACTCCGGTGATGATCATGAGGTCCCTGTTGGTTCATGTGCAGAGAGGCAGTCCTTGAGATATGGGGTCACAAGTCACATAAAGCTTCCCTTTGAGACAGCACATGCGAGCACGCTGTAAAGCACCATATAAATGGCAAGTACAGTACTTACATGTTTAAATTAAATATTGTCAATATTACTGAATCCTCATCAGAATATATCAAAGGTGGCATTACTGCAGCATCTAGTGTAATGCTTCAGATTTCTCTCTGTACTTCTGAGCTCAAAAATGCCCTAGAATTAATTTGCAAAGCTAATTTGTCTTCTCCTACAACTTGCCTCCATTCAAAATGTTTCATGAGAATTCAGCATTATCTTCCTATATTATGGATGTGACTCATGCCATACACTGCAGGATTATAGATTTATTTCCCAGGATGATAACCTTAACAGGAGGGGGGAAATGCGGCATTTGGAAGCAGTGAATCACTCGAGTACAACTTCTTTTCTTCTTTTTCCTTGCCTAAAGCTGTTACAAAACTGTTTTCTCAGTTTCAATATCTTCTTTTGCCTGTGTGTTGCTAAGTCTCCCTACAGGGGAAAAGAAGGATAGCAATGGAATGTGACAGCAATAAGAATAAAGTCAAGGTAACTGGAATCTTGGCTGAATTAAATACAGTACAGGGGTGAGCAGCTGTTGCCTATTGCGTTCCTCAAGGTATTGACACATTACAGTCAACAAGTGTACACTCTGGGTACCCATGTACACAGAAAGTGTACATTCCTTCACACAAATACTTGTACTTCTATAGAGACAGCTTGTAGCTGTATTCAGTACTGTATACCATGTGAACAAACCTCTTGTTGTTCTGTTCTCTTTACGCTCCTCCTGATTAACTGAGTTTTTTAAAAAATTAATTACAGAACAGGAGCATACACAATTTCCCAATGCTTTCCAGCTCATTTTCATCTCCTCCCCCCTCATTTGCAATCATAGCCCAGAACGCTGTTCACAGTTTTAGTAAAAGACAGTGGCGCTACAGGAAGATGCAAAGGGACAAATGCTTTGAATGGAAATTAGGCTTTCTGAAGCTTGCTATTTGCATTTCATTTGGTGTTTCAGTCAGGACCATGGCAGGGAGGGGAGTTGATAGTGAATAGCAGGTGCAGGGAGCCCTGGGGCTTCTGCAATGGGCCCTGGATCTCAAGCTCAACTTCCCCATCCCATCCCCACCCACCATGATCTCAAGGTTACTTAGGCTTCCCTGTAGCAACTGTTTACAAAATGCCCTTCCCCACATAACCAAGCATTGTAAATTGCATACATGTAATTGATACCACAAGTGGGACGCTGGTGGCGCTGTGGGTTAAACCACAGAGCCTAGGACTTGCTGATCAGAAGGTCGGCGGTTCGAATCCCTGTGACGGGGTGAGCTCCCGTTGCTCAGTCCCTGCTCCTGCCGACCTAGCAGTTTGAAAGCACGTCAAAGTGCAAGTAGATAAATAGGTACCGCTCCGGCGGGAAGGTAAACGGTGTTTCCATGCACTGCTCTGGTTGGCCAGAAGCGGCTTAGTCATGCTAGCCACATGACCCGGAAGCTGTATGCCGGCTCCCTCGGCCAGTAAAGCAAGATGAGCGCCGCAACCCCAGAGTCAGCCGCGACTGGACCTAATGGTCAGGTGTCCCTTTATCTTTAATTGATAGCACACCTAGTTTGGCCTGGGAGATTAAATTTGGCACCTTCCACATGTGCAGCCTGTGTTCATTCTCTCGGCTGCATCCTTCCCTTGAGGAAGCACTGCCGTAGCTGCAGGTGTGGAAGTTTTCTCCTCTCCTCTGTGTTTTCAGGCTCTTGAGCACAATGTTCTTAATGGCCATTTATTTTTCGCAGTCTGTTCCTTCCCTGTACTTTACAGATGTTGTCTGACACCATTAGTGAGCTACCAAGCTGTTATCTTGGGCTTTTGCGCATCTGAATCTTAATGTTCGGTCGGTTTGCGTTTTCAGAAAGAAATTGCTTCTCTCACCACCACACCACCTTCTTCAAAAGAAGTCTTGCCTGTTAATGGGTGATCCATCACTGTAATTAGATAATGGCTGCCTGAGATTTTTATAAGCACAATCCACTACATCAGCTGCATAAAAGCAAGCATGTATCCCTTTTAAAGGAGCACTTTTTGTTTCCTGCAGGGAATATAATGCAAGTTCTGCCGCTCCCCTATTCATTTAACACCTTGTAGAAACTGGTAATTACTAGCGCATAAATCACTTGGGCTGCTGGGCAGAACAAAATCAATCAGTATTTGAAAATGCCTGCTCTGGTTTGCTCTTTACTCAAGCAAAGTATCCAGTGACCTTGTGGCAGTCAGAATCCTTCAGTGGCCTTGGGATTGATGCAGCAATCCTGACATCATCTGTTTGGGGGGAATTTCACAGCTTCATGTAGGGTTTCCCTATTAAATAGTGCTGTAACTGTTCACAACAGGATGAAGGATCCCTGTCCTTCCAGATATTGTTGGACTCCTGCTCCCATCAACCCCAGGCAGCATTGTCAATGGTGAGGGATGATGGGAGTTGTAGGTGAGCAACATCTAAGAAGCCCATGGGTTCCTTACTCCTGTCGGACAGGAATTCTGGCAATCCTTTTGAACTAACGAAATCCTCATCAGATGACGGAAATCAACATGGAAAGCATGCTCTTTCGGCTTACCACATCTCGCAGCATCCTCTTAAATCAATTTACTGTATCGTCATGTGTTTGTTTTAAATATCTTGCAGCATCCACAGGGAGCCTCTCGCTCCTTTGTTTCTTTAACTTGCTGAGTATCACCTTTTTTGGCAAACATGAGCTAAAAAAAGGCTGCTCACCTTCTAGCGCCTTCCCAGTGGCATCCCTGGTACCCAGAACACTAAAGCAACGCAGGATGGAAGAGGTCAGAAGGTGTGCAAATGGACAAACCTTTGAATTTATATCTTTGAACTGATGCTGTTGATCTTCACTTGCATAGTTCATGACAGGTTGGTTTTGAAGGTTCCTCCTCCCCAAATTAGAGCCACTAAGAAAGATTTCTGGCTATAGTTTTGTGCATATGAATTGCATTATTTCGGAAGCATCGTATGGTTGATATACTGTAGGTTAGGAGTTCACTTTTGGTTCCAGTCGTACATGCAGGGGTTGAGCTGATGTGGTGGGGGGAGTTCCACATATCCTTAAATTGCTTTGAAGTTCTATGTCTACATATTGTAATGGGTTGCCTGCTTGGGGGAGGAGGGAGAAAAGTAGAAACTACATCATATAACCAGCAATCCTCCCCAAAGTGAGAAAAGTATTGTTTCTTCTTCTTCTTCTTCTTCTTCTTCTTCTTCTTCTGTCCTTGGTCTGAGGTGTGGTAATCGTTTCAGCCCTTGTCTGTTAATCTTAAAAGCAATTAATGCTTGCATTTCATCCCATAGTGTTAGGCTGCTGGCAAACTGGACCAATCCTAGGAAGCCATTCTAATGATGAAAGGATTGTACTGAGTATCTGTAATAAAATATAGACACTAACATGTCCCTAGATTAAACCGGGGGTTCCCATTATTCATGAAGATGTGTGGTTCGCATTCACAAATTACTGTGAAAAATGAAAAGAAAATTGTGTGCAACTTTATGTGAAAAATTGGTGCTGTGTATCCCAGTGGGGCTCAGATACTGCTATGATCCTGGGAATCCCTAGAATTTAGCTGAGGTCCTTTGCATACCAGCATCCTTCACTACTGCTGAGGCACTGATATTCTGCAATCAACGGGGAGTGCACTTATAACTCTAGCTCCACATAGCACAAAACAGCAAACTCAGCAGATGGCATGGGCTGTAGTCAAAACAGGGTTACAGAAAGACACGCAGGGGGTACCAGCATGCTAGGGGGAGTCCCAAGGTTTTCCCTTAAGGAAAAACAGTTACACACACACACAAAAACAGCCTGATGACGACAACAATGTATTACATTTCTATCCTATCCTTCCTCCGTAAGGAGTCCAAGGTGACAAACAACAAAGCAGCAAAACAAGACAATTAAAAATAAAATAAGTAAAGCACTTAAAACCATGGAAAACAGCTAACAACATTTAAAGTACAGGCTTGATTTCTGGTGGGGTGGCAGGGAATGGAACCTTCTGGAAGAAGGGCATGGCTGACTGGCACACTGGCTCCATGCTGCAACATTGTGTTGCAAGCTCCACTTGTAGTTCTACCTTCCTGATTGCAATCTTGCAATCTCCCCACCCCCACCCCACAAGTCTGTAATGATGTTTACACTTGATCGAATGGGACTTACTTACAATGCATAGGATTGCTGCCTTCAATCAGCAAAAGTCTCCCCAATCAGTGTGATTTAACGCAGCTCCTGAGACTCATGACATTATTAAAAATGGCTTTTAACAATTTCCTGAACTTCCACCCATTCAGTCATTTAATTACTCCCAAGCCCCATCAGTTTCCCATTCTTTTTATGTTGCAGGTGTGCATTTCAGAGCACTGGAGGCCACGGACGTTGTCATCGCAGAGATCCGCAGGTTCCTGATACATGTGTCACACTGCAAATGTTAATGAAGATAACAAGAGGATTCTCATACTTGCGAAAAACTCTTCATTTGAATGTCTGAACTGTACTGTCTGTACTGTACCTAATTTATTCTATAAGGGCGTCTGTTGTTGTTGTGGCAACAATACCATCAATCTCCCAGAGGTTTTTGACCTTTTTGAGTGACCAACTACATTCTGTCTGTGGCACCCCTATGGGACTCAGGAGCCCAGTTATATCACCCCTTGCCTGCAGAGCTGGCAGCCTCTCACCCTTTTACAAACACCCTCCCTCTTAGTCTCCTCTCCCCTCTCCTTGGGAATCCTCTGAGCAGCCACTGCTGCCACACCTGGTCTCTGAGCTGCCCACTCTGGACCCAAGGAGAGGTTCCTCCTCATACTTATCCATAGGTGCCTGGGAAGAGGATGTCCCCAGCCCTAGGGGCCCAACTGCAGCAGTGGCAGCAGCAGGCACTGCCAGGCCTGCATGGTGGAAAGTCTCCCCTTCAGCAATGGACACTTGGCTCCCAGGCAGGCCTTGCACACAACAAGCACAAGGAAGGCCAGCACAGTGCCTACCTGCCCACTCAGCCTCCCACTAGTTTGTCCTCTCCCAACAGCAAGGGCTGGCTGGCTGGCTGGGCTCCCTCGCCCACTTGCTTGCTTACTCTGAGGCTGCTTCAGCTGCTGGCAACTAGCACCCCTTGGCCAGCTCCAGAGGCATCATTCGCCTGCAGAGCTTGTAGCCAGGGCTGCTGCAACAAATAGCCACACAAGCCTTGGGGGAGGCAGAGGCATCAGAGGAGGGAGAGAAGGAAAGAAAAGAGGGACAGAGGCCAGTGTTGCCCACGACACCCCTAACCACCATTCAAGGCACCCCAGGGTGCCACAGCACACTGGTTGAAAAGCACTGCATCTTGTTCCTTCTACACTGGTGGAATCTTAATGTCACCATTTCCAAACAGCATTCAGCAACTTCCACGTGGGCTTCCCATCAATATTCATTCACTTTGCAAGGGCTCAGGAAGCAGCAACCTTTTAACTGTTTTAATGGGCTTCAGGTTTGGAAGTTTTTTTAAAAAAAAATCTACCAGAAGCTGGGTCCTGATTGCTACCTACTTTATTCATAACGCTAGTCATGTTTTCCTTCGGCAACATTAAGGTAGCACTTGGGTTGTCAGCTTTGACTGATGAATAATCAGCTGAGTGGGTGAGACAAATTCAGCAGAAACTCTTGAAGCTGGTTAAGATTTCCAGAGTCAAAAGAGGAGAACGTGGGTAGGACAATGACAACTAGCCTGTGTAAAAGCCAGAGGCTCTATTCAGAGGTGCTTAATAATATCAAGAAAATGGAAATCTGTAATAATGATTCAAGGAACACACAATTCTTACTTTTCCTGAAAATGGTCATTAAATAATGACTTACTACTTTGATGTCTAGGTCTGTTGGTGTTTTATGACTGAACTTTAAAAACAACACACAACCACATTTATTTTGGCCACAAACAGAAATAGCATCAAACACATGTATGCTTATGTTAATACAACACAGGAGTCTCTTTACAGGTAGGTAACCCTAGGCCCTAGATGGCATGCAGACCTTAGTCTAGTTTCAAAAGTCCTCTATAATCAGTCCCAATCGTAGGCAATTTCATTCCATCCCTGCCATGGCAGCTTTTTGAGTGGGGAGGAAGAAGTGGAGAGAGAGAAGGAAGCCCCAGAAAGAGAAAGAGAAAGAGAAAGAGAGAGTGGGACAGGAGAGAGAGAGAGAGAGAGAGAGAGAGAGAGAGAGAGAGAGAGAGAGAGAAGGAGGGGAGAGGTGGCCCTGCTAACTTGTGAACCCTGCTGGATTAACACCAAGGTAATGTGGCCCTCTAAGAATTGCCTACCCTTGGCTTACATGAAACATTCTCTAATGTAAAATTCATGATTGTATGGGAATGACTCCATTTTGTTGAGGCTCAAACAGAAGGACAGTTTATGGGCATAATTGTTTAAAAGTGTACTGTTTAAAAGTGTGCTTTGTTTTTTAATCATTAGTGGCTGCCTAGAGTGAGGTGGCATGACTTTTAGGTTGGGCTTCTCTCCTTCAGGGAAGAGGAATCTGTCCACAAGGCCTGCCAGTGTCTCTCCAGGCTGAGGATGCCATCTTGCCCTTTTCCGATTCCAGCTCAGAAGCCAAGTGGAACCACAGGGTGGTATTCAACTAGTCTTTACTCTGAGTATACCCACTAGAGCAGGCCTCCTTTGAGTAAAACTTAGTTGAATACTATCCACATTCTCCCTCGTTTTGTCAGAGTCAATGACTGTTAAAGTGGGCTGGTCCCGTTTAAGTGAAAAGGCTCCCCTTGCTGAAGGTGGTCGTAGCAACAACTGAGAAGGGATTGCAACTCATATTTAAGGCTCAGTTTGAGGACGATTGTTGGTAAAGGAACATCTGAGTCTAATGTTGGTGGAATTGGCAGCCGGTGGCCTGCATAGAGCTGTCTCAGGTACCAGTGAAGCCTCACTTCACACCATCATTCAAATGGAAACAGGGACGATCCTTGGGACCAATAGTGTGGAATTTTTTTTTTCTTTTAACAACATTTTAAAATTTATTTTTAAACAAAAACTGGAACAATTAAAACACTTATCCAGCAGTACATCTAACGGTGTTTCTTCTACCCATTGACTTTAGACATAAGCTTACACATTCAGTGTTCAAACATATTACTTAATTCAACCTCTCCACTGAGAAGACTGGTCATTAGTATAGTTAAAGAAAGGGATCCATGTTTATTGGAAAGTATCTCATTTTGTTACACCTTTAATCGCCCTCCTGTGTCTGGTGAGACACTCAGACATTGCTGTATCCCATATACTAAAGTGTGGAATATTAAATGTCAAATAACCTGCTATGGGATGAAGGGTGGTTTATACATGAAATTACAACATTGTGGGGGAATGGGGTTCAATCCATGAATAAGATGACCAGATATAAATGAAGCCAAGGGTTTATGAAGAAGTTTCACGACCTATATTCAATCTATGGGACGGGTGTCTATTTTGTATTGCTTTTAAAATTATAGGCTGTTATTTTCTGTGTTGTGTTTAATTGCTGTTTGTTTGTTTTTTAAGCTGTTCTAATCACATGGTTACACCCCACCTTGCTTCCCATGAGAGAATGTGCCACCCCAGATGAAAAAGCTTCCTGGCCCCTGGTCAAAATGTATCACTGATGCCACACTATAGGTTGAGATACTGCACTGGCGCAGTAAGTATTAGCTTACATGTCATCACACTGCACAATAGGATCAGGCACTGGCATAGGGATGGGAAGAGAGAGAGAGAGAGAGAGAGAGAGAGAGAGAGAGAGAGAGTATAGAACCTGTTCAATTTCAGCCTATGGCTGTTTGGTCCAGAAACTCTAGCAAGCAGAAAGGTAACAATCATCTGTCCACTGATTACAGCATTTTAAAAATGTACTGCTGCAAATCCCCATCAATATCGCATTGTGTGTGATTCACAGTTAAGAAGATTGCTTCTGTGAAGTTTATGGAAGTTCCATGACCTACATTAGACTGCTTTCAAAAGTGGCTGTTAAATTGGTTTTGCATTTCACACAAACCATGCATTAATAACTATTCAATCAGCATTTTTAAAGTTCAAATCTCAGTGCTTCTTTAATGCAGGACAGGCCATGTTCTCCGGAAAGCACCAAGATCAATGTAACTCTAGGGTGGGGAAAGGCAATCTGAAATACTTGATCACAGGGTGCAAGAAAACATCAGCAGAAAGTACAGATGAAAATGTTAGGAATTAAAATTAGAAATAAGAGTTTCCAACTTTTCACTGGTTCTGCTCCCATAACTTGGAGTGCAGGATGAATCCTGAATATTCCTTGCTGCACCTTTCCCTACCACTTACTGTGATGCTAAGTAAAGCTTCACCCAATTAATTCCTTAATATCAGGTTATGGTTAAAGGCACAGGAGCAGGACTGGTAAACAAAGTTGACAAGCCAGTCCACATTTTGAAATGGGCTGTTGCCTACTTTCCCCATGTCCTCAATAGAATGTGTGTGATTGGGGGGTGCCGGTACTGTGTACCCTTGAGTACCACCAGGAAAAAAAAGTTCTGGGGTCCAACAAGAGATGCTGCTTATTTGGAATTTAATGGGAGGGAGTTCTGAAAGGTAGGTGCCACCACCTACCAAGTAAACAACCAATTCCTAGATTGTATAAGTCAGACCTCCTGATGAGATGATATCTGCAGGAGTCTCTCCTTTCAAAGCATTGAATGTATAATGAGTGAGATTATCTTTTAGATATTCTGGTCTCAAGCTGTATAGTGTTTTATACACCAATACCAGTACTGCGCACCACCACCATAAAAAGAAATAGCATCTGCTTGGCTTTAGTAAGCGTTTCAGGGTTTTGCTGCCACCACAAAAAAAGCACTCACCCCAAGTGCTTAATTCTAAAGCATAGCCTCCGAAAGAAAACTTAACATTTGGCTAATCATATAGAATATGATAGGACTTCAAGGACCGTTTATCCAGGCTGTTTTAAAAAAATATAATCTCCAAGGGAAAGAATGAACACCAGGCCCAGAAACAAACAGTGATCCAATGCAGCTGTTTCAAAATTGGCCCCATATGTTCTCCATGGCCAACTTCCAGACAACAGGCTGCATTTTGTCCCAGCTGGAGTTTCCGATAATTCTTCAAAGGCATCCCTATCTACAGCATGGGACACTCATCTGGCCAGGATGTGACTAAGGCATAAGCAACCATGGCCAGGTCATGGTTAAGAAACTGCAGGCATTACTCTTTAAGTCGCAGGAAACGGTGGCTAGCCTTGTTTCCTGGAAGACTGGTTCATGGCGACCAAACTGCACTGATTGAATGAAGCTGATGTGGAGCCTAAGCCTATGCAAGCTCACTTGGAAGTACGTTTATGCGAGCACCTAAGTTCGCAGCCATAATACCAGGCAATTGTGCTCACAGTATAGGGTGATCTTTAGCATAGATTCTACTCACAGCAGACCCACTGAAATTAATAGACGTTTCTAACTTGGGTCCATTAATTTCAATGGGTCTACTCTAAGTAGAATTTAGCTGGGCCCCACATTTATTTTTAAAAAGTGAGGCATCGCTTTGGCCACAAAGAGGAAGCTTGTAGCTAACAAGGCGATTCTAGACATGTGTAATCAAAAGTTCCATTGAGCTTAATGGACCTTCCTTCCAGTTAATTGAGTAGAGTATGGCTCCCTTGTTAGACTCCAACTCCCATCAGCCCCAGCCAGCATGACGAATCATCAAGGTTGAGGGCAGCTGGAGCCCAGTAATAACTGGAGGACTGCTGGATTTCAGTAAAACAACAACAACATGCATAGGTCTCCCCCCCCCCTTTTTTTGTAAACTGCATACCAAGAACCAGAAATTCCTAATTAACTGCAAACACCCTTCCTTTAGCAGGGATTAGCACAGTTTCAAAGGCATTCACAATCTCACTGGAGTCCTAAAATTTCATTTTCGAGTGTGTTGGAATGAGTTATTTTTCTGAAAACAGGAGGCTAAAGGGAGATGGGTTAGGGAACTGGTAGCTGGCAACTGGATCAAACACAGCAACAAAGCCATTATGCTTTCCACCGGCTTCAGGTGAACTGCAATTACTAAGCCTTTTCAAACTGAAAGAGAATTCTTTATTACCATAATAAGCCCTTGGGCAGTGCCGTAGCAGCCCACACCCTGCGGTCACTGCCCCTTTGCCCAAAGGGGGTTAAATAAATAAATAAAGTGCTCTTACCATGAACTACTGCAATAACTTTGGCACCAAAAGTAACTCTCTTAACCTCAATTAGCAGACAGGGGAAGTGCACACTATGAATCTTCCGTGGAAGTGAAGAGGTGTCAGTCATGTAAATGCCTTGGTTGTGAAAGGCATTCTGGAAATGGAATTGCTTTAGGTAAATGACCCTGAATTATGGCTTGTGAGATACGAAGTGCAGGGAAATGCTAGAGGAAAGAGCTGGGTGCTCTTGTTGCATTACTGAAATCTACCTGTGAATGAAAGAGAATGGCACATGATGTTTTCCCCACAACACACAAGGACAGTAGCTAAGAGTATCAGTTGGTAAAGTTATCTGCAATGTTTGGCAGATGGAACATGCCATTCTGGTCAATTTTTCATTCCACTTCAACATTCTTCGAATGTTTTGCAGGTGATGGTATACACAGAATCTTCAACCCAATGGCATCCCTCTAATCGGAACACCATGACTTAAAATAAATACCCTATTTTTCACCCCATAGGACGCACCGGCCCATAGGACGCACCTAGTTTTTTTGGGGGGAAATAAAGGAGAAAAAATTTATTTCCCCCCCCCCCAGGCGCAGGGCTGGGGCGGGAAGTCGCGCCGGTCTCCCCAGGCTTGCGGATATCTGTCCCCCGAGCTTGTGGGGCTGGTGGTGGGGAGAAACGCGCTTCTCCCCAGCGCCAGCCTCCAAACCAGGTTGGGGAACAGCGGGATGGCGGCGCTCCGCCTCCCCACTGTCCCCCGAGCTTGTGGGGCTGCCCGATATATGCACGAAGCCCGGGGTGCGCTGTGCAGCGCGCCCCAGGTGTCGGGATGCAGGCTGCTATCCGCAAGCCTTGGGAGCCCGACAGGAACTCCCACGGAGCTCCCAAGGCTTGCGTATAGCTTCCTGAAGCCTGGAGAGCGAGAGGGGTCGGTGCGCACCGACCCCTCTCGCTCTCCAGGCTTCAGCGAAAGCCTGCATTCGCCCCATAGGGCGCACACACATTTCCCCTTCATTTTTGGAGGGGGAAACGTGCATCCTATAGGGTGAAAAATACGGTATATTAATCACAGCTCAAGAAGTCCATCCACCCTTCCTCATGGGTGCCATTGTGAGAAGTCGCAGGGAGTTTCCCAAGCAGCAAAGGAAAGGGCCGAGCTTGCTGCCTGGGTAATTGGTCCCACCCGCTCGCCTAATCAGCGAATAGCAAGCAGGCATGGGCTACCAAGGGGCAAGCTATAATGTGCTCTCCTTGCTGTTGACCATGAACATGGATAGACAAGCTAAGGCCCGGGGACCGGATTGGGCCCAATCGCCTTCTCAATCCAGCCCACAGACAGTCTGGGAATCAGCATGTTTTTACATGAGTAGAATGTGTGCTTCTCTGGGTTATTTGTGGGGCACAGGAATTCGTTCATCCTCCCCCCCCCCAAAAAAAAAAAATGCAGTCCGGTCCCCCACAAGGTCTGAGGGATGGTGGACCAGCCCCCTGCTGAAAAAGTTTGCTGACCCCTGACCATGAATGTGAACTGAATACAAAATTGACCAGGTTGTGGAGATGAATAAACTAAGGAGGAATATTAAGGTGGGCAGGTCTTTGGCAAAAGAGAAGTGAACAAAATGTATGTAAGTGTGAGTGTAAATAATGAGAGGACAGACCAGAAAACTAATGTGAAAAATATAAAGCCGAAGAAAAACAGTCTCCCTCCCCATTCTACACTGTAAACCTTTTCAGCGTCACCTGCACGAAGGAGTGATTTGATTTCACCATCATGTGAGTTATTCTACACTGCAGAAATTCCAGTTATCTCCATTCCAGTTTTATTGTTATTACCTTAATGTGCTGTGAATGTTTCTATCTGTGTGACCAGGCACCACACCAAAACCTCCTACCCTGCCTCTTCCCTTTTGCCTCCATGCACTCACACCTAACAAAATATTGGAGTCAAGAACTCTGGTGTCCATCTTCTGTTTCCTTGCTTCTTTCTAATGGTAGTGGGTGCTTAAGCAACAGAGAAGTGGAAATATCGAGGGTGGAAATGAATAGATTCTATCATGAGTAAAATAATAATCCACTTTATTAAATAGGAGAAGCCTCATACCCAGCTTTGGTCAGGAATTCAATGAAACTAGAAGTGAACACCCCAGGTAGTTTCAAAATCAGTGGTTCAAATCAGAGCATTTTCAAGAGTTCCATCTTTATTCAAAATGGTGTCCAATTGTATCCAAAGGCAGGTGAAAGCCTGCTCCTTGATCTCAGGAACCACCATGCAAAATTTGGTTACAATATCTTAAGAGCTGTCCAAAGGATAGGCTTATGAATTTGAACATTGTTATTGAACACTACATGGGATGCGGGTGGCACTGTGGGTTAAACCACAGAGCCTAGGACTTGCCGATCAGAAGGTTGGCGGTTCGAATCCCCGCAATGGGGTGAGCTCCTGTTGCTCGGTCCCTGCTCCTGCCAACCTAGCAGTTCGGAAGCACGTCAATGTGCAAGTAGATAAATAGGTACCTCTCTGGTGGGAAGGTAAATGACGTTTCCATGCGCTGCTCTGGTTCGCCAGAAGTGGCTTAGTCATGCTGGCCACATGACCCGGAAGCTGTATGCCGGCTCCCTCAGTCAGTAAAGTGAGATGAGCGCTGCAAGCCCAGAGTCGGCCACGACTGGACCTAATGGTCAGGGGTCCCTTTACCTTATTGAACACTACTGTGCATTCTGTGTTTGGGTCATTGTGTATTAAGAAAAGAAAAGCCTATTCTGAGACCATGGGACAGATTTGAATAGAAATTGATGGGTGAATGCTGAGTGATTGCAACACACTGAGTGCACCTTCCCTTTCAGCAGAGCAAAATGCAATATAGAGTAACAGTTGATTAATTGTTTGGCTGCTTTAGAGGATCTGGGAACCTCAGTACTCATTGCTTATTTCAGGTACACTTCTCTGCACAATGGGAACTTGGCAGTAGTCCCAGACAGCTGGTGAACTGGTGTCTGCTGCAAGCTGACATGCTGGCAAGGCTGGATCTTTACACCAAGTCTGCCCATGAGTCTTGTCTAGTCCAGGGTTGCCAGTCAGAATCCAACAGCAAAGCCAAAGCTCAGTTTCTGAGCATATCACATGCATGCAAGAAGACTCCAAGTTCAATCCATGGAGGTTCAGTCCACTAGCAGGGCTTTTCATATCGAAGAATCGCACAGGGGTCATTCCCAGCCCTGCTATTGGAGATGCCATGGATAGAACTCAGAGCATTCCACATGCAAGTGATGTGGTCTACAACTGAACTATGGCACTAGCATTAGATTATGGGTGCTGTTGGAGTCATTGACATTGCAACATTCACATTTAAGTATTGCATATTATTCTGAGAAGAGGAGGTTGGATTTTCTCCTTCAGAAGCTAGTTTGGACCAACCCTTCATGCTGGACAAATAGCTACCTTATTCAATGTCTTGAAACCGTTCTTCCTAATCAAAGCCATCCTGCAGTCTTTATAAGCATCTTCACAGTTAAAGGGAGCAAACGTGTGTTATATGTGCAAGGAAGCTGCAAGGAAGATTCCATTAAGACATTTAGCGCTTTAAAAGCAATAGAGGCTCCATTAAAGGAACTCATGCTTCCCAAGAGAAATGCCTAATCAAGTGTTGCTTTCCCATTGATTTTAAATTGATTTACTTAAATTTACTACTTCTGCTGGAGAAGGGTTTAATCCTGAGTTAAACCAAAGTTATTCATTTGTTGGGAAACCCATGTTGGTGTTCTCAGTTCAGCTGTGGCAGTGTAAGGCAAGCAGGGTCAGACCAAGATAATTTGCTGCTTGGCGCATAGGGGAAAATGGTGCACCTACACCACTCTGCTGCCCCATTCCACATACAGAAGCTGATCAGTCTGGCAATTTTTATTTCAGCACTGGGAGTGGGACAGCGCCCTCCTGAAGGCAGCAGGCTAGCAAGCTAGCTTAGCGGTTGCAAGGCAAACCACAAAGTCTACACAGCTCTGCCCTTGTGGTGTCCACAAGAGGGCAATAATGTTTCCTCAGGGCTCATCCACACTTTTGCCCCACACTTTCTAGGCACAGGTCTGAGCATTTTCTTAAAAAAATATTTTTTTGCCCTGGCCCTTCTCACAAAAACACTGAATCGATACAAATGGCAATTTGGGTTTTCTGTACATTGCTGTTTGCTCCGATTCAGTGATAAAGTGGGGTTTTGTGAGGAAAGAACTGGGGCAAAAAAAGGGGGGAAGAGCTCAGACATGGCACCTTAAAGCACAGATCTGTGCCTAGAAACACGGCACAAAAGGAAGTCTGGATGAGTCCTCAGTCTCCAACTGTTGGGTTGAATGCCGTCCCTGGTGTCTCCAAGTGATCAGTGTTCAGCACCACACATTCATTGCTATAAGATGGCTCAGAAATCCTGTGTAAGAAGCAGTTTTCTCTCCCACCCCCTCCCGGAGGCTCAAATAAGATTGCCAAGAATTGATGGCTTCCTTTACCTCCAGTTGAGTGTTTTTAAGCTCCAGGGAATTTCTTGACAAGATTTACAGTCACTAAGCTGAGCCTGATGAACTTTGCAATAGAAGGTACTGTGAATCTCTTTAGTTTACCTGGCCAAACCGGCCATTCTTCCTTTCTCTCTTCTTTGCGGATTTAATTGTTGTTGGATACAATGTTTTAAACCTGTATTTCAAAATAGACAAGAGAGAAGAAGACTGAACTGCCCATAAATACTAAATGGAATGTCCTCATTTCTTTCGGGGAAGAGGCAGACCGGGGGGAGGCTCATTTTCACACACTGTGCTTAAACGTGTGGCTGTAGAGTGACCTCCAAATGCATGGTCCTTTACAAAGAATGAAAAGACCAGTCCCTGCTCCCTGGAGCTTACAAACTAGAAAGCGGCATGAGGAGGCAGCAGAAGGAGGACCTTTGCAGTGGGCCTTTGCAGCATGACAGGTCCACCACTACCTTCTCAGCCCTGCTGCTCACAGTGGAAGTTGATGGTCAGAAAATTTGGTCCTGATGCCATTGCCCATGGCTGTGAGAGCAGCTCAGAATCTGGCAGACCTCAGGCCACCTCCACCCTGCTCCATCCCCATTCTTGGAACATTCATGTGGAGAACTTTCAGCTGGTCCCAACCAATAGGGATATTGCTAGCAGACTCATATAGTCAGTGGGAAGATGTGTGGAGGGGGGCGGCAGTGGCAGCTGATGGGAGGTTGGCTGAGCCAGGAGAGTTAGGGCACCTGTGCCTAATCTAAAGCAGAGGGATGGTTAGATTGTTCTGCCCATTGCAGTGGGGCACAGGAGAGTTGTGCCAAAAGCTTCATGGTGACCTGTGCAGAAATATTTGGGGGAAGGAAAAAAGTCTTGGAGACATTTTCACCCCAGGGAGAACGGGAAAAGTGTTTCCAAGGATCAGGAAACCTTTGGAGAGGAAAGCAGCAAATGAAGGTCCTGGGCAGAGATGCTCAGGATATAAGGGCAGAGCCCTAAAGGAAGGCAACACCATGGGGGATCTTGAAGGTGGCACAAGATCTATTCCTGTGGAGCAGTTTAAGCAGTCTCATTTTCAGAGAACAAGAAGCTAAATCACAGATAGGGAAACTGAGGCCCAGAGGCCCAATGTGACCATTTGAGCCTCTCCTCCTCCTCAGCCACAAGTCTTCTCCACAGGTCACACCTTCCACCATCCCTGCTTGCATTGCGTTTTTGCTTGGCTAGAAATTATCCTTGAACTCTGATCATGCTGGTGGAGCATAGAGTGGGATGCATGAGTGCAGAAACAAGCCTACTGTACAAAGCTAAAATCAGCATCCATTTTTCCACCCACGTGAGCTTCCGGCCTCACCCATCACTGTCTTGTGTCCCCACTTCCAGAAGGTTGCCTAGAAGGACAGCCACTGTGGTGTAGTGGTCAGAGTGTTGGACTAGGACCTGGGAGACCAGGGTTCAAATCCCCACTCTGCCATGAAGGTCACAGGGTGAATTGGGGCCAGGCACTTACTCTCAGCCTAATCTATGAACGATGAACTATGTACTCCACCATGAAGTCTTTGCAGGAAAGGTGGGATATAAGTGTAATGTAATCAATCAATCAGTCAGTCAAAGAGAACACAGCCCATGGAGTGAGAAGGTTCTCCAAGCTTGAATTAAGTGGCTTTGGCAGCAGAATACCAAACAGAAGTGAAGGTGATCAATGCAAGAAGAGGATGCCAAGTCATGGATTATTTGCGGGGAAAGGAGTTGCATGAAAAGGACAGAGAGGTATTCTTGAAAACTGTTACTATGATCAGATAATAAATATTTGATGAGGAGGGAAAAGGAAGACTTAGCTGATTATGGAAACAACTTTCCTTATATACAGAAAATGGATTCTTTTTGTGTATAATTATTTCTTTTCAGGTTGGATGTGGATTAAAACCTGAGCAGGTAAATATTG
Organism: Podarcis cretensis; assembly: GCF_951804945.1. Taxonomy (NCBI): domain Eukaryota; kingdom Metazoa; phylum Chordata; class Lepidosauria; order Squamata; family Lacertidae; genus Podarcis; species Podarcis cretensis. The sequence continues at coordinate 28,524,139 of NC_137181.1, forward strand.
GCATTGGCATTTTCCACACATTTGTTCTGGCACACAATCATTATTTCCTATTTAGCTGTATAAAATGTACCGTAATTGGCAAAACGTTTTCTAATGCTCTAACATAGGTGTTTCTTCTTCTTCTTCTTCTGTGACATTTATGCGCTGTAATGCTAATAATTAGCATGTTTATGTGCTTAATTGCTACCCAGATGAGAGCACTGCTAGTCACTTCTTGTGTGCAGGCTTCAAATAAATCAATTTAACAGGCTAGCTATAAAAAGCCGTATGTTTTCTCTTCAGCATAAACTGCAGCTGAGCGGCACACAAAGAGATTGGGAGGGAGAGAAGGAGTGAGGCAAGCAGAAAATATGTATATATATATATTCCAATAGATTTCAACCCACCAGTATTAGAAGTGGTGAAATGTCCATAATAGTATATAGACTTCTCATCGCACGCTGAAATAAAGAATGGGTTGAAATTTCCAGAGACCAAGTGTGTGTGTGTGTTAAATTTAGTTTAAATAAGGGGCATGTTCTTTTATGGTGGATTTTCTACAGCTCCGTCAACACTATCATCATCACACAAAAAGCCAGCTCTTTCAAGCTCATTGTTCAAACAATGACACCAGTTTCGATCCATAAAGCTAATTGCTCTCTCCACTCCACCCAGCCTCTCCAGAAATCCAAATCTCCCATCAAGGAAACTGAACTCTCAAAGAAGGAAGGGAAGGAGGGAGGGAGGGAGGGAGGCTTGTGCCTGGCAGGTTGTCCCCTCTCTCCATCCTGGACACCCCTCTGTCCTATGGGAAGGATGAGAGCAAGAGAGGCAAGGGAGGGGGGGGAAGAATTGTAGAATTGTAAATCACATTGAATGCCTTGGCAGAAAGGTGGCATATAAAGCCAGTAAATAAGGGTAAGGTGATCACTTAACCGGGTGCACAGGCCCACTCTTAACTTACATTTTTCCAAGCAAGACTGAGAACCAGAAGACTGCTTAAAAACTGGAATTCTCTCCCCCCCCCCCCAATTTTTTTAAATTTGGTTTTACAAATTTAAATTTCTAATAATGCCACAACACATCCGCAATTAGAAGATTCCTCCAAATCTCTGGACTTCCCACCTTCCCCTCCCTGGGTTCTGTTGTTAAACCTTTTCTACTGCATCTTTTTTCAACAATTCAAGTTTTTTTTATAACTCCATTATGTCCATAGTTCTCATTACATTGTGTGTTACTGCAGTCCTGCTAATGTTTTCAGCTGCTTACAGTGGTCTCCCAGGTAAATTATAAATTTTTCTCATTACTTATTAAAATTTTGGTCTTCCTGGTTCCTGAGCTTTCCGGTCAGTTTTGCCATTTTGGCATAGTCCAACAATTTAATTTGCCCTTCTTCTCTGGTAGGGACTCTTATCTTCTGGAATTACCAAGGAGGATTCCGAATTTACTGTCAGAGCAGAGTAGCCAGTTTCTGATGTTTCCTGCTTTTCACTCTTTCCTTCAAAGGATGGGAAGTACATAGGAGCTACTCATTCCACTAGCCTTGTGTTTATCCTCAAGAGGCACCAGTGGCTACAAGCATCCCCACCACCCAAGGATCATGGGGCCTGAGCTTCTCCTGGGAACACTGGGGGCTCAGTGCCTTGAACACTAATAGGAAAAGATGCTGTAGTGAAGGGAAAGAGAAGAGGACCAATGGGCATTGTGGCATTTGCCCTCCTAGGTCTGTGACATCATACTGGGTTCATAAGGAAAGGGTTAACTAATTGTAAAATGGCTAACCAATAGGAACCCAAGGGGAAGAGTTAGAGTTAGAGTTGCTAAGAAGTATTGAGAGTCTGGAGTTAGAGAAGAGACAGAAAGGATAAGTCTGTGGGTTGGGCTAGTCTGATGTGGGAGAGTGAGAGAATCTGTTAAGAGGAGTCAGTCAAACAGTTGATATAATCCATCAGAAGGTATCAGGAAGGTATAGGCCGCTAAAGAAACTAAAGTTACGAAACTGACAAGAATATTATCTGAGAAACCATAAACATGTTAATACTTATAAAATAAACTTGTTTAATTGGTTCCATTTTAACAACTGTCTGGACTCAGTGTGTACCCGAGAGTAACAGGTTGGTGGCAGCGGGGAAGCGAGCACAGTGGTGGCACAGGGATCAATAGACTGTTAAACGTCCGGGGACCCTGTGTGATCGTCACAGGCATCCATTGCTTTCATGGAAACAGCGTTCATTGCCTGCTAGTCCTAGGGACAGCCGTACCATAAGGCTGATTGAGGTATCTCACTGGGGGTCGATTGTGAACTATGGCCTCCTTAATTATGCTTATATTAATTCAGGCAATGGAGCTCCGTAAAGTTAAAGATTTACTCCATCCCTATTCACTGCGACCAATCTCTCTCCCTATTCCTGGCCCGGTAGTCACTGATACTTGGCAGACTGGATTCCTTCGGCAGCTGGTCTTGTTAAGCATTTTTCTTACTTAGCTCTTGACACAATGAGCTTTTGGCACAATAGATACTTGACCTTAATGTGTTTTGACCTACCTTCTCCCTGCCTCATTTGTGAGTATGAAGTCCAAGGAAGTGTATTAAGAGGTTATTGATTGTCACCCTGAGTCCAGTAATTGCACTTTTCTTCCACCGTGTATCAGGCATGTATTTAATTTTCTAAAGGGAGGAAAGTAAATAGGCTGTTAGACCTAGGCTCAGTTTCCATGTCACCACACACTATATGAAGCATAACTGTGATTTGATGTCCTGAGTTGTCCAGTCATGGCTTGAAGACAATTTGCAAGGTGTGGTTTCCTATTGTTCCATCTATTTGCAAACTTAGGTGGTTGAGTGTCATATATGTTTGGAAACAAAACTGGGCCACCCAAAAATAAGGGAGGTGTGTGTGGTGTCATGTCACTAGGTACACAAGAGTTTGAAAGGGTGCCAATTATTATTATTTATATAAATAAACAAAATAAAAACTGAAAGGAACCTGCAACCTTACAGAAGACAGCTGAGGATATTGAGAGGCGAGGGGAAGAGTATAAATAAACAAGGTCAAGCAATCTGTGTGACTCTATCAATAATATCTATGCTTGGCATCGCCTGAGATATGAAATGTTAGGATGTCAGATAAATTAACACACAGCCTGCAAAGGAACATGAAAGAAAGGTAAGAAAGGGATTTGACCTGCTCCTGGCAGCTGGGGGGGGGGTAGAATCTTTGCCATGATATTAAAATGTCCCCAGCTGCTCTATACTGGGCAGTTTAGTTTCCAGAATTGCTCTGGCCACCTCTGCTGTATGCTGTATATTTTGGAAAGTTGTTTGTCTGTTTCCACCTATCTGTTTGCTCTCTATAGATTTGGCTGCCTCTCAAGATATCATTGCCAAACTTAGCATGAGAGTTCTGACATGGAATTCTACTCAATATTGATCCAGAGTAGATTCCAGCATATAGTTAGCAGAGCAAAAACTTAAACATGTTGCAGGATTGCCCAAAAAATAGACCACAGGCAATTGTTTTTCATACAGCAGAGCTTTACTGCTACTGAAGGTCACAAATCCAATACATTCAGGATTGGCACTGCCCATAAGAAATCCAGTTACAGCAGTCTTAACTTAAATTTGCAATAACTTATAATAAGACCTTAACACTAAGCATACTATGTACAGAACACCACACCAGAAGGAAAAGAGATAGAAAGAGAAAGTGAAACCCAGACTCCTTTTGGCCCTACTTTTATAGTCAGCATGACCTTCACAGAAGAGATAACAGAACCAGTTTAAGCCAACTGTACTCAGCCTCTCTGAAGGAATAACCCAAACATTGTGAACCTTCTGCTTGTTTCTTTCACACAGAGAAGCTTCCAGAACCCTCTTGAATTAATTAGAATAGGAAAGATCTCTGCACATCAGATCAATACTTTCTGTACAGGTTCCTGCGTTGTGGGTGGTGATTTTTGTTGACCTTTGGATGCTGGCCACCATTTTGAAAAAAGATGGCAGACCAAAGCATCACTTGGGCATGACTTTGCCTGTTTGGGGGCATAGGTTCAGCTGCCTCTTGAGCTACCATTGCCAAACTCAGCATGAGGATTCCTGAGGAGAGGGTGCTTGACCACCATCTTGCTAAAACCTTCCTCTCCCTCTTCCCCAGCCTGGTGCCCTTCAGATGTTTTGCACTCCAATTCCCATCAGCCCCAGCTAGCATGGCTAGTCATGAGGGATGATGGGAGCTGGAACCCAAAACACCTGGTGGGCCCCAGAGTAGGGAGAGATGCTCTTCAGCTTTCCCTTTTCATAATTACCATCCGTATGTCCATATTGAACTTCTGGAATCTGGTGCTATCCAGTCACCCTGCTGAAGATTTGCCATTGATTTTCGCACAAGACAGAGGCTTCCTCATTCACTTCTGTATAGTTTTAAGATTGAGTGTCCTGCGAATGACCCCAGCAATTATTTCTGAGGGCTTTCAGTATCTGACAAGAGCAGGCCTTTTATCGAAGTGGCACGCAGGAATCAGAGTTCCATTTGTTTTGCCAATCTGACGTTCTCTGTCAGGTTTATAGCTGTGACTTGAGAAGTGGAGGCCCCAAATCACGGAGTTCTGAAGGCAAACAAAGAAAAAGAAGGTGCACGACTGTAGAGCACACAAATCGTTATAACTGTGAAGGAAAGAGGCACATAAATTCCATTTTGAGGCTGTCCTGGAAACAAGCCCTCCTACTCTGCTTCTGGAACAGAGTTTCTCCCAGATAGTTCTGTAAAGGTTACTTTTAATTGAATGTGACAGATGGACTTCCTGGTGTCCTGTAGCTGAAAAGCCCAAGTAATCCTCCGCTGAAGCAGAAATATTTCACACACCATCACATTTTTTGAAAATCTGATCTATCTATATCTATGTGTGTCTATTGGCATTTATTGGAGGAAATGTTCAGCAATGTATCAGTAGATGTCCACACATAATTGGTAATGAATGCTTTCTCTCCCTCTCTCTCTCTCTCTCTCTCTCTCTCACACACACACACACACACACTTTTTATAGATATTATAAACAAATATGTTTGGCATGCAGAGTTTAAGCAAGTAGCTATCTAGTCCAATAGCCAGTTTTGCACAGTGGCCCACCAATTCTACTTGCCATGGTGGCTAGTCTATTAGGGCAAATGGGGCATTGGCCCACCAACCATAGTCTCCCACCTTCCTGCCTTCTTACTTGCAACCTTTTTAGGGGGCGGAACTTCCTGTCAGCTTCTTCCCCCTTAGTCTCAGTGTTGCATTTGTAGAACTTGGGCGGGAGGAAAATTGTAACAAATTAGAATTAGTAGGCTCTGCCTGCCATTGTCTCTAGCTCCACATCCTGTGGAGCTCCCTGTCTTCCGGCCCTCCTGTTTCAATGGTCACCAGCCACCACTGGCTACTTCCTCTCTCTTCTAGCTACACATTTGCTGAAAGGGAAAGGGGAAATAACATGGTGCCCTCCAGATGTTGCTGGAACTCCAGCTCCCATCATCCCTTACCACGGACCAAGCTGACTGGGACTGATGGGAGTTGGAGTCCAACAGCATCTCGAGTCCACCATGTTGGTTATGCTTGGTAGACAGCAATCCCTACACAAAAATGTCTTCTTATTTGCTTCATATAACAAAAATCTAGCTTAACATGAAATGCCAATAGTAATATTTCCACGCATCTAAGGAAAGTGAGGGCAGTTTCGGATTTCCTCAATAGAGGTACATTGTCCCATGTGTTTTGATGTAGGGAAGGTGTTATTATTGTGAAGCAAAGCTTTGGATGATGTGACATCAAGCTAAAGAATAACTGGAACTCAAGAAGTTGGGAAAGAGAGGGAAAATAAATGGGAGTCAGTGTGGTGTAATGGTTGGGGTCTAGCACATGCGAGAGCCCAGTTCAAATCGCCATGAAGCTAACTGAGTGACCTTGAGCCGGAATTGTATCCCAACCTAGCCTATCTTTTAGAGTTGTTATGAGGATAAACATGAGGAGGAGAGTCCTAGATGCCACCTTGAGCTCCTTGGAGGAAAGGCAGGATATAAATGTAATAAATAAAAACATACATAAAGAGTCAATAATATAAATCCCTCTCCCCACTATGGTGATTCAGTCCTCAAATCGTCAAATCTTCTTCTCCATTTCTATCTCAGGCAGCAAAAATTGTTGTTGTCTTGAACTCTCTGATAAAAGGAATACTGCTGTTTAAGCCAAGTAGATTAGGCTTTAGGACTCAAATCAGGCTTTGGCAGCACAGTGAGGATAATTCCTAATGAGCAGGACTAACCCACTGTTATTTATTTCCTAGTTCAGCTTAAAGGTGGGAGAGGCCATCTTTCCTAGGAGAGATCTGTCTCCCTCATTCTTCTTTTCTTTAGTACGTACAAATCCGCAAGACACCTCCTTACATCATTGTGCACCGTTAAATGCAAGTACAGGCCCAATGTTTGTCAATTCCATTTCCCAGGAAATGCCTAGAGAGATTTGCTGGTTTCAGCCTGACAGTTCAGTGGTTATTTATATGAGATGCTGACAAAAGGCAGAGGTCAGGAGCATTTGTAGCAAAGCAGGTCAAAGCCTCATGAGGCAGTGCTGAAAACACCGAGTCTGACTGGTTCTGAAACGTTGATGCACCCACACAAGATGTTCTTCCACACATCTTGTCTGTTTAGGGGTCGCAGAGTCACTGGGTGATTAGGATAGCTTGTCAACATCCTGCCATGTCTGTGCATTGTCAGACTGTCAGATTGCAGTGTCCATTTTAGTGATCCTGACACAGATTAGGTACTGTCAAGAGGAAATGTTTAATCAATGCAAATATGCATTCTATATTCAGTGGATTTTGTTCAGTGCAGGTGACATCTTTTGTGTTGATAAAATGTTGCTTGCCTTCCAAAATTCCAATTGTTTACGTAGCTCACACAAAAGAAGAATTTGTCCAAATTCCCCAGGTGTGAATTTTAGCTATTGGCCCATAACTGGGACTAAGATACAAGTTCCCACATGAAAACTTTTGCATTACCATTAACATAAACACTAAACTCACACAGCAGCAGTTGACGCCTATTGTTCCCCCCCCCCAAAAAAAATGCATGTAAGACAGTGCTATATAATTATATATTGTTTCCTTTTGGGGGGCTGATGGGTAAACCCAAAGTGGGAGCTGGGAACAGGGTGTTGCCTATGGGTGAGTTTTAGCATTCCCAATTTCCCTCAGCATACTTCCTAAAATGTCCCCAAATTTCACTGCAGGTGAATGGAGGATAACCATTTGGAGAGAGCTTTTCCAAGAAGAATCCAGAACACAACCTAGAACAAGAGCACAGATTAATTATCCAGCTAGTTTTTATTCCCATTTTACTGTGCCTTCTCACTTGCAAGCCTCATCAGGTCCTAAGGTCTTTTGGGAATGACTGCATGCTACTTCATTTGGTGTTAACACGCGCCAAGGATGAAGTTTTCAAAAAGCATCTAACACAGGCAACTTAACTGAAAAACATGCCTCATTAAAGAATAGACTTGTGATTGGTTCTGTATTCCTATTCAATTATCTTTTCTTACACTGAACTAGGGGGTGGGGAGACCTGGTAGGACGTTCTCGATGGTCACATCAATCTCTGGAACTCTGTGACAAACGAGCCTAGTTTGTCCTCACCATCTTTAGCTTTTGCAGTTTGTGTGTTTGCAGGTGAAATATTTCTGAGTGAGAAGCTTCTGGAAAAATATCTTTGATGCTTGTGGACTATGGTCTGTGTTTTTGTACCTCTTTATGTTCAGGCTTTATTTTTGTCAGCTTTACCATCATTAAAGAAAAATGCATTTAAATTGTCTTACTGCTTTTATGTTTATGTCACTTGGAAGCTCAGTCAAGTGGAAAATGTTGTAATGTATACCTGGGCTTTGTATTCAGGCGTTTCCAAAGGTCTGAATAGGCAGGTCTTGGCCTCCTGGTGGAATAATACCAAAGAGGGAGCCAATCTATGCTAACTTGAGAAGGAATCCTACAATATTATTGTGCTAATGATGGTTTTGGGAAGATTATATTTTATCTCATTTTCAATACCATCTGTGCCTGCAGCAGTTTCATGGCTGGCACCCTGCTTCGCTCCCAACTGGTATGTGTCCTATAACTTCCTGCTGAAATCCTGTAACTCTTTTTGCCACAAATATTCCAGGGTTGCTGTTTCAGACCTGCGCTTGTTGTGCTATAGTTATGATTGCCCATCAAGATGTCAACAATGTGATAACACTGAGGAAGCATCGCAGAACAACTAAAAAAATGGAATGAATGTGTGGATGGTGCCCAGTGTTAATACATCACGAATGTACTATTATTGTGTCAATGAAATCTTGCAGAGTACACACAGAGAGAGACAAAAACCAGTCTGGAAGGGCCCAGAGTTCCCCATTATGTTTAAACTAGGAAGCATCAGTCTTAATATTGGTTAATAAACCAGTGGTTCTCGCCTTATTTTCCTCATTTATTAACTGACATTGGAAACAAGCTTCAGGGTTTGGACCTGAAGAACCTCTAGCTTAAAACAACCCAGGATCATTATGGCAAAGTTATCGTGCAATATGAGCAAGGGGGGCAGTGGAGGAGAGCTTGATCCTTATGATCATCTGAATGATCATGTTAAGCACAGACCACTATTAATTCCACCGGTAACAATAGAATCCTTCTTTCAAGGGGAATTTTAGCAGGGAGGGGAGACCCCATAGAAACCAGGGTGAGCCTCTATGGGTGCATGGGTGCCCCTGGGCACCACATTGGCAACTCCTGCTTTAAAGCCTAAGTTAATATTATTGTTGTCCTCTCTGCTTGCTTAATGCAGTCCCTAGTTATTACTGAGCCACTGTTTATAATATTCCTTTTACAGGAGGGTATTCTATCATAATCTTTAGTTGTTTTTCTTTTTAAATTATTTATATAGCTTTTTTAAAAAACAACAACACACAACACCATAATATCCCTATCGTTATTATTCCAAAGAAATGTGTTTGTTAACCAAATTAATATGGAGTATTAGGCTATTCCTTGTTCATGGACTCCGGATTCAATGTGTAGATTTACTATAGTTATTAAGCCGCCTGACAACGGGGCCTTTTAGATGGTGCTTGCTGCCACACTGTCCATATGTCTCGGTTGTAAGAAAACAGGTTTTAAAGGAGGATACATAGCTTCTCAGAGCAATGTGCTGCCATTTGATGTTGCCTAAAAGAAAATAAAAATAACACCAAAAAGGCCATCTGTCAGGGACTCAGCGGGAGCGCAGGGAGGAGAGGAGATGGAGAGCGAGGGGGAGCAATCCGAGGGCAGCGTAGGAGAGGATGACAGCAGCCCAATAGATTCCGTGAGCCTCTCCAGCGAATCGGAAGATTCACAGAAGGGGGCGCCGATGGGCAGGGCAAGGGGGGACCCAAGGGGGACACCCCAGAAACAAGGGGCCAGCGGGGACTCCCAGAGCAGCAGTTGGAAATCAGGACCAGCTTCCCCACCAGAGCGTAGTGGGGGGGAGGAGTCCCAGGTATCAGAGCCCACATATTCACCACCAGCGAGAGAAGAGGAGTCAGGGGTGGCCACGCCTCCATCAGAGAGCGAGGGAACGGTCAAGAGGAAAGTTGCCGGCTGGGCGCGCGCGCCAAGTTCAAATGTACAGGCGAGCGGCACAGAAGGTAGCCCGGATAGGGAACCAGGTCCTAAAGCCCGCCGGAAGGAGGGGGAAGAATCATCAGGGTCAGCGTCAGAGGAGTCCAGGAAGGATGAAACCCTAGCGGGCAGGAGGGCCCAGAGGAGAAAGGAACTTAGGAAGAGGTGGAGCAAGGCGAGAGTCTTAAACTGGTGTGGAAGGGGCGGAGACTCAGACGGGACTTCGCCGGTCTAAGGTCGAGACGTAGAGCTGCGCGCTGCGGCTTTAAAATGGAAACTGAACCTCAATAAAGACTTTTGTACATAACTACAGCCTAGCGTTGGTCCTCTGTGAGCTGGGACCTGGAGGCAGCTCTGACACCATCGTTCATCCATAAACCCCAAAAGGAGTCCATCACAGGCCTCTTTACATGCACTGTAAATTTAAACCAGTGGTGGCTTCCTCAAAGAATCCTAGGAACCGTTGTTTGTCAAGGGTTCTGAGAGTTGTTAGGAGATCCCCCTATTCCCCTCACAGAATGGTTAAACAATCAATCCCTCTTCCCAGGGAACTCTGGGAATTGTACCTTTGATTCCTGCTGCAGCAATAGCTATCGTAGTTTTCATGGAACTTAAGGGATGCCGGTGGCGCTGTGGGTTAAACCACAGAGCCTAGGACTTGCCAATCAGAAGGTCGGCGGTTCGAATCCCCACGACGGGGTGAGCTCCCGTTTCTCAATCCCTTCTCCTGTCCACCTAGCAGTTCAAAAGCACGTCAAAGTGCAAGTAGATAAATAGGTGGTGGGAAAGAAAATGGCATTTCCGTGTGCTGCTCTGGTTCGCCAGAAGTGGCTTAGTCATACTGGCCACATGACCCGGAAGCTGTACGCCGGCTCCCTTGGCCAATAAAGCGAGATGAGCGCCACAACCCCAGAGTCGGCCACGACTGGACCTAATGGTTACCTTTACCTTACCTGCTCTTAGATACATTATTATTATTATTATTATTATTATTATTATTATTATTATTACCAGTGAAATACAACTTTGCTGCTTGGATGAGATGCCCTGTTGAGTGCTACCTGGTCCAGATTGTTCAATAGCACACACTGAAAGGTGGGTGGGCCAAAGGATTCATTATTTGCTCTGCCAGCACTGTAGAGCTCTCACCTCTGCTCTCAGAGCCAGTCTGAATACCAGTTGCCTCAAATTGCAGGGTGGAAGAGTGCTGTTGAATCCAAGTCTTGCTTTCAGACTTCCCACAGGCACCTGGGTGGCCTTTGTGAGAACAGGATGTTAGACTAGATGGGCCATTGGCCTGATCCAGCATTTTCTTCCTATGTTCTTATGAGAGGCAGAACGCTTGCATGTGGAAAAGCTAGAATTTTTCCATGTTATTCAGAACTACGTGGCTACAGAAAGTTGCTTTGTGACCAATAAAAAAAAAAAAAAAGCCAATGCAATTCTGGGCTGCATCAATAGGAGTATAGCATCTAGATCAAGGGAAGTAATAGTGCCACTGTATTCTGCTCTGGTCAGACCTCACCTGGAGTACTGTCTCCAGTTCTGGGCACCACAGTTCAAGAAGGACACTGACAAACTGGAACGTGTCCAGAGGAGGGCAACCAAAATGGTGAAAGGCCTGGAAACGATGCCTTATGAAGAACGGCTAAGGGAGCTGGGCATGTTTAGCCTGGAGAAGAGGAGGTTAAGGGGTGATATGATAGCTATGTTCAAATATATAAAAGGATGTCACATAGAGGAGGGAGAAAGGTTGTTTTCTGCTGCTCCAGAGAAGCGGACATGGAGCAATGGATCCAAACTACAAGAAAGAAGATTCCACCTAAACATTAAGAAGAACTTCCTGACAGTAAGAGCTGTTCGACAGTGGAATTTGCTGTCAAGGAGTGTGGTGGAGTCTCCTTCTTTGGAGGTCTTTAAGCAGAGGCTTGACAACCATATGTCAGGAGTGCTCTGATGGTGTTTCCTGCTTGGCAGGGGGTTGGACTCGATGGCCCTTGTGGTCTCTTCCAACTCTATGATTCTATGATTCAATACATAAATGAAAACTCAGCAGCATGCATTCATGAATGTTGCATAATTCCAGGTGTAGAGCATCAGGAAACTGACCAGAGTTCCCCTCACTTTCATTTTAAAAGGTCATTTAGTTTGCTTCTGTTGAAAAGTTTTCATTTCTCCTCTCCTCTCCTGCCTCCTCCTCACATTTCTCCTCTCCTCTCCTGCCTCCTCCTCACATTCACATATCAACACATGCATGTGTATATTGGTTGGATGGGTATTCTTTTAAAAAAAGAATTTTTTAATATACATTTTACTTGTCAGTGTTTCCTGTCCTTGAATGCCATGTGATGTTGAACTAATACAGTGTAACTATACAATCCCTTCCCTGATGACAGATATTTGTTTATTTATTTTGTTTATTTGTTCAATGCTGGCTATTTGGGTCAAGAAACCAAAAGCCTTCCAATATCCCATTTCAACAAAAGGCAGGCATTCAAAGCAGCAGCCAAAAACATTTTGCACACCAGCCACACACTTCTATATAGAGTGTGTTTAAATAATTTAAGACAAAACCATTTAAAGACTGCAGTGCTGTAAACCATTACGAGTCAGAAATTCAGATCCACATCTCACCTAGAAAACAATTTTGTATAGTTGTGCTGCTGAACATTTGCAAGTGAATGTTTATCTCTTTTTTCTTTTCTTTTTTTGCAACACACAGTTTGCTACAAAGCATAAAGCTGTGCTTTGTTCTTAGCTCTTCAATTATTTCTCCCAACTATGTTGCTACAATCACAACATGAGAGGCAAGACCCAATTTGTTTTCCCCCAGACAATGCATTGAAATACGGGGCCGCATCTACACCATACGTTCAAAGCACAATTATAGCACTTCCCCCAAATAATCCTGGGGTCTGTAGTTTCTTTAAAGGAGATGAGAGTTGTTAGGAGACTCTTATTTTCCTCCCAGAACTACAGTTCCCAGAGTTCTCCAGGAAGAGGGATTGGTTGTTAAACCACTCTGGGAACTGTAGCACTGTGGGGGGGGGGATAATCCCCAGATAATCTGGGGATTATGGTTCAGATGTGGAGGCAACTCTGCCCCCCAGTAGGCACGCATGATAATGCATGGGATTGTATCATCAACTTGCAGAACTGGCATGAACCGAGACTGTGAATGGTGTGTCTCAGTCACATTGATTAATGCACAGGCCAAAGGCTATGCACTGTGCTGTTAAGCAAATGCATAAATACATAGCTCATTTTTGATGTTTATTATGTTTTCCAAACATACGCCTTTACTATCCCAATATACCCATTTGGCTTATGGCTGTGGAACTAGGAAAGATAAAGTAAGAGCTAGACACCAACATAACATTCAACAAAGCCTCCATTTCTCATCGCTGTCCCTTAGCAGTTCAAATGGTGCCAGCCATGTATCCTTGCTGCTGGCACCAGGAAGGCAATCTCCTCTTTACCATGCAATGACTTGCCCCTCTTGGATCTTTTCTTTGTGAGGCAAGTAATAAATTATACAACTTCAATTTCCCCAGGACATGCCAAAACATATTTCCCCATTTGGGGAAGCAGAAGTCTTTTTCCACCCCTATAATGAGTAAAGATGTGATTATAGCAGGACGACAATTTGTAACGGGCAACTGCAAAAAGGCAGACATCCAGCTCTTCACAAAGGACGTCTGCCTGTTAAAATTCCACTCTGTTTCTCTGCCAAACTTCATGCTTAAAATGGAAACAGGTGCAATTGCAAGCCTTAAGGAGCTGTGTGTGCTGCTATCCAAACTTTTACCGCCTCCTTCACCACATTCACACCATAACATTTAAATCTATGATATTCATATGAGATTCCTGCACTGAAGGGGCTTGGACTAGATATCCCTTGAGGTCCTTTCCAACTCTACAGTTCTATGATTCTAAATCACAAGCATAGCTTCCCCCAAAGAATTCTGGGAACTGTAGTTTGTTAAGGCTGCTGAGAGTTGTTAGGAAGCCCTGTTCCCCCTCCCAGAGTTTCAGTTCCCAGAGTTCCCCATAAAACGGGCTTGATTGTTAAACCACGCTGGAGATTGTACCCAAATTTCCACCCTAAATCGCCATCTTGTAGACCTTAGAAATATCTCCCCTTCGTTTCTGCAGCAGCATTGTAATAGGTCTGCTTTAGGTTGGCAGAGGCTGGGCTAGGCTATTCACAACAGTTATGTACAGGATTCTTAAAAACACACACGCATGAACAAAACCCCATGAGAGCATAAACACAGCAATCTGGTTGCAAATATATTGAAATTCATGAAAGAGTTGTTCTGGATTCTGCTTCCAATTCTGTAATTGTCAGTGGCTCAGTTTATAACAGCAAATTTAAATTAGCATATTTATATAATCTATTGAAATCTATTAACAGTGGAAGGCCTTGCAGCAAAACTAAGAGTGTCGATTTGTAACACAACAAAGAATGAGCCGAAAGCCCCAGGGAGGCAAGCACACAATGAATTATTCTTTCTGTATTATATGTGCAAATGAGACCAATTAAACTATGAGATGCTCAGCCACGTTTCATTCCTAGACCTTAATTAACATGTTGACGGAAGAGTCACTGGTTGTAGGAAAAAAGTAAGAGGCTGCAACCAAGAGTAGAGGTAGCATCATGTAACTAATCATTTGCTCCACATTGCTCTCAAGTTCTTCCTAGACAGAAGGATTTTGGAGGAAGGCTGTGGCACAGTGGTAGCACACCTGCCTGTTAGCAGAAGCTCCCAGGATCAACCCCCAGGATGACTTTGGTGATTAAGTGATTTACAAATCATGCAATCAATCAATCAGTCAGTCAGTAAGTCAGTCAATCAAAATATCCAGATAGGACTGGAAAAGAGCCTCTTCTGACATCCTGGAGAGTTGCTGCTGGTCAATCTGGCCCTTCAGATGTTGCTGAACTCTATCTCCCAAGCAAGGGGTGATGGGAGTTGGAGTTCAGCAACATCTGAAGGGCCAAAGGTTCCTCATGTCTGATCCAGACAATACTGAGTGAGGTGGTCTCCCTGCCTTTTGCCCTACCAGTCCCAAAGGGGAACCAGCAGCCACCAAGGCTATGGGTTGTTGGTAGAGCATTTGCCTTGCAGGTAGAAGGCCCCAGGTTCAATACATAGCATCTCCAGGTAGAGCTGAGAGATAACCCTGTGTGGACTCCTGGAGAGCGACTGCCCACCAGTGTAGACAATAGTGAACTAGATGAGCCAATGTTCACACTTGGTGCAGGCAGTTTCCAGTGTTCCTGTTCCTAAGTGCTGGCAGCTGTTGCTTCACCTCCAGAGAAGCGTAACTGATAAAGAAGACACCCGCTTGCAGCCGCCATTTGGCAGGTGGCCTTTGTGTCACAGGAAGGTGCTGGACGATGACAGCATTGTGTCTGAGAACAAGGAGGCCACACAAGGCCATGGTGCTGATATACAAATGGAAGCTTGTCAAGATAAACAATACATCAAGCGACTGAAGCAGGAAATCAGTTTGGCAGATTCACAATTCACACGGGTTTCTCCAGAAGCCAAGAGCCACTTTTAAGAAGTGGAGAGAGGGTGGGAGAGAGAAATTACATTTACTCAGCGGCACGCACACACAATGCTGCCACAACCACAATCACACTGTAAATCACAGCAAGCAGCTATTTCTCCTGGGATTTTTAAAAGATGGTTATGGGGATTATGAGAATGAATACACCGGAAATTAAAAAGCATCAGAATAAGAAAAAAGAGAAATGTCCGTGAAAAGTCTGGTTAGCTGTTTGTTTGCTGCCTTCTCTCTTGCTCGGTTCTCAATGCAAGCACCGAGTGAATGGTAAACATCTCTGTGGAATCCTGGGTTGGAATACTGATCATCCTTTTTCAAGAGCGAGTGGTACCTGCAATAAAAAATTACCATGTGGAGTGATGCTGTTCAGGTTTCCAGCTGCCCTTATGTGATCTTTATGAAAACAGCGTTCAACTGATGATAGTCCTCACAAAATTGGTACAGACAGGGGTGCATTTAGGTAAGTTTAGACCAGCCTTTCCAATCTGGTGCCTTCCAGGTGCTCTGGGCTGCAATTCCCATCAACCCCAGACAATTTGGGAAAGGCTGTTTTAAACTCTGGACCTAACCAAGGTGGGAGGGCTGGCCTTAGGTGGGCCTGGGCACTGCTTCAGTTGTGAAGCACTTCAGTTAACCTTTCTTCCCACCACCATTCCCTACAACTGCTTCTACACTTCCGTTATGTTTGAAGTAGGAAATGAAATGCCAACACTGATTTTCTCTTTCTTTCTTTCTTTCTTTCTTTCTTTCTTTCTTTCTTTCTTTCTTTCTTTCTTTCTTTCAAAAAGAATACGCAGAGCATGTGCAGCGTCACATTTTAAACTTGGTTAAATCATCACACCACCATGGCTACAAGAATGAAACTTAATTTCCTTTCGCTGCCTAGAAGTTTAGCATATTTACTTGGAAAGAAGAGCCATTTTGTTATAGAAAAGGAGAATATATTTCAAAGTAAAAATAATAAAGAGAGCATCTGGAACTCTAATTGTGATTCTGGCCACGCCCTGGCAAGAATTAGGAGGAGGAGGAGGAGGAGGAGGAGGAGGAGGAGGAAAGTGTGCTGTTGTGAGCAACACAACCATGTCAGCCCAGGTGCTGATGCAGGGTCTGTTGTCAGCTGCACCGAATCTGCCACTATTGGGGTGGGGGTGTCATTCGGGGTCCTCTAGGCTGTGGGGCCTGGATTCAGCCCCATAAACAACCCTAACAGCATCAGCTTGCACAGATTTGGGTTGGCACAGATTTGAAGTAAAATGCAGTGTCAGGATTAAAATGTGTTTCTAAGACTTCTGCTGACCGTAGCTATATATCTCTCCCACCAACAGCTCTATAACAATTACCATTTAGTCTTCTGTAATGGCGGAGCTTGCTTTCCTTCCTTTTCCTTTTCTTTCCTACAGGGTCATGCAGGGCCGTCTTAAGGATATCTGGCACCGTGGTGCAAAGTTCCCTCCGGCACCCCACCCCCCGTTTCCCAGAGTTGTCGACTTGTTGACCTTTTCCCAAGCCTCTGAAGGGATCGCTCTCCTCCCACGGAGGCTTGGGACGGAAGCTGCACGTCCGCCAGCCATATGCTTGACGGGGCACAGCTGGTGGGCGTGCAGGGAAAGGGGAGGCCGCCAGCAAAGTCGCGCAGCTCCCCCACTCGCTGGGGCGCCCCTGAGAGGCCGGTGCCCTGGCGCAATGCACCAGTAAGCCCAATAGGAAAGACGGCTCTGGGGTCATAGCTAAGAAGAAGAAGAGTTTGGATTTGATATCCCGCTTTATCACTACCCGAAGGAGCTTCAAAGCAGCTAAGATTCTCCTTTCCCTTTCTCCCCCACAACAAACACTCTGTGAGGTGAGTGGGGCTGAGAGACTTCAGAGAAGTGTGACTAGCCCAAGGTCACCCAGCAGCTGCATGTGAAGGAGCGGGGAAGTGAACCCGGTTCACCAGATTACGAGTCCACCGCTCTTAACCACAGAGGTTAAGTGCCTGCTTTGTGTACAGAAGTTCACAGGTTAAACCCCTCACTTCTCCAGGTAGAACTGAGAAAGACCTGTGTATGAAAGCCTGGAAAACTGTGGCTAGTTGAGGACAATACTGAGCTAGATGGACCAATGGTCTGGTTCAATATAAGGCAGCCTCCTATATCCCTCCATACCTTGTAAGTCTTCCGTGGTTCCTTTTCTGAATGCAACCCTGTATGGTTTAAACAGATATAGAATGTTTCAGAGTATCTCTCCTCTCTCACTGTGTAGGGATACTTATGTCAAAAACAAATTAACCATGAAAGACTAAAGAGATGTCTTGCCTCATATTGACCTAGCCTTTAAACTACATCTGTAGAAGTCGTACAGGATTCTGTTGCTGTGCCTCAGGAGGCTAATGAGCCACTGATTTTCCCTGGTACTTTGCCGGCCTCGGTGTCTGTCACCAGGCTTCAGAAAATCACTTTGCTCTAATGTCTCCATGCCCTGTAACATGGATGGGAAATCTCAGGCCCAGGGGCCAAATAATTATTCCCCCCACCAGGCCTCTCTGTCTGGCCCTTGACAAACCCCTCCCCAGCGAGATTTCTATTACCCACTCACCGCACACAACTACATTTTCCAGACTTTCCTGGAAAGAAGGATTGGTTTTTAAGGACTGGGAATTGTAGCTCCGTGAGGGATATAGGAGCTGCTAAAAACTCTCAGCAACCTTAACAAATGACTATTCCAGGATTCTTGGGGTGGGGCAGAGCTCAAGTACCACCCAAATATGCCTGATTTGGCTTGGGACTTGGTTAAATCCAGTGCACACCCCTAACAGCTTCTTTCTGCACATCTGAGGGCAGCAGGGTAGTTTAGGGGTGGCTGCACAGGCTGCACATAGGTCTATCCTCCAATTGCAGGGAATGGCCAGTGACTCGGGAGGAACAGCCAGGAGGCGTCCATTCTGCTGTCTGAATTTTTGCTTTCACCTTGCAGCATCTTGACTTTGTGGGCCAGGCTTGTGGCATGTTTGACTAACCAGGCCTTTGCAGCCCACCATCCCCTATGAGCTCAGCACTACCAGGTTTTTTACAACCTCATTGTGTGCCCAGGCAGGTGCAACCGCTATCAAGCGCAGGTTTGTCAGCAGACTTTGGTGGGTCACAGATTTATTGTTCATCTATTATAATTGTAAATTGCACTTCCCCCAAGGTGTTCGGGATGGGATATGCTTCAATAATGCAGCAATCCTGTGAGGTAGATGAGCTAAGACGGTGGCGTATGATTTCCCAGCCAGCTTTTGGCTGAGCAGATACTCATATTCCCCTCCCCTCCAGGTCCAACATTCTCTCCATGACTTCACAGGCTCTACCTAATATTCTACATTAGCTGTCTCATTCTGTGCACCAAACTGAATGGTAGACATGCCCAGTGCTAGTGCTCTGATATCGTGCATCTGGTACATTTCCTGGAGATATAACAAGGCATGACTTCTGTAAGCTACCCTTTGCTTTATATCTGCCATCCCTTAGAAGAGATTGCCCAGTGCATTCGTCTACGAATCCCCATTTTGCATCTCTGCCATCCTGTAAAGTGTGCACAAGTGATGAGGAGTAGAGCGGTGACCTTTAAGAATCTTCTCCTGAGCCTGGTGAGAAGAAGATTGTCTTATGGCTGCTTCTTCCCTGTCCACATCTATTTATTTCCATTCTGCTAGTGTGGTGCTTAAATGGCTTGACCCTGCTTGCTGACACTCACGAATCAACAGCCATTCAGATCAAAGCCAACCGTCACTTCATTTTCAGCAGAGAAGAGGCTCTGAATGAATCTTTCCTTTTTTGTTTATTCAGGCCTCACAGGTATTTCACATACAAACCGGCTCCAACTCAGACTGAGAAAGAACAAGCAAGATACTGACTGAAAACTGTTTCGACTGCTGAACTTGGGCCCACTTCTGGAGAAATCATTTGTTTCCAGTAGTACCGCTATGCAGTTATAAACTCCATACTTAATGGTCTTGGCTTTAGACAGTAATGTGTATTATTTGGCCACATCCACACCATACGATTAAAGCATTCTTATACCACTATAACAGTCATAGCTCCCCCCCAAACTGATTTCTGTGTAGACATGCCTACAGTACAGTTGTACCTTGGTTCTCAAACTTAATCCATTCCGGGAGTCTGTTCGACTCCTGAAACAGTTCAAAAACCAAGGAGCAGCTTCCGATTAAGTGCAGGAAGCTCACTCAGATGTTGGACGTTCGGCTTCCGTAAAACGGTCGCAAACAGGAACACTCACTTCTGGGTATGCGGTATTTGGGAGCTGATTTGTTCAGGAGCCAAGCCATTTGGGAACCAAGGTACCACTGTACTTACATAGGCTTGCCCTGATATTCTTCTACTGCAGCTAACTCCCAAACTTAGAGCAGCCTCCAACATTTGATTCTTATGTTGAACATTTGATTCTTATGTTGAAAGGCTGGCAGCTGCCATTAGGTTTGAATGAATTGTGTTACACACACACACACACACACACACACACCTGGTATTTATAATTTACATATGATTTGTAAGACAAATGGAAATGCTAGATGTGTTTTGTTTCCTTTGGCATAAAATGATTTTAAAAGTTGCTCCTCACCACTTAAAATTTCTGGTGCATTTTTTGCTCCTTTTAATTGCTGGATTTTAGAATTCCGCATTGTGGATGATGTAATGAAAGTATAATATAATTTGATTGCACCACCTTTTCGAACGTTAAAAGGAAGCAAGAGATTTCTTAAAGACCCTATTAGAATCTGAAATACTCTGCAAGAATTTAAAAAGGGCCCCTCCCGTTGCAAAAAAAGAAGTCTCTGTTCCCACATCGGTAGCTGCTTTTGTATTATAATCCACCAGTAATGGGAAAAAATACTAAGCCTTAGGGTGTCATCTAATTATACTGAATAATACAGCTAAACTGTGTTCATTTTGAAAGTTGCATTGCTCGCTACAGAACTTGTTAAATCCTTTAAATGACTTTTAACTTATGGATTTAATTTCTGGATTCTCAGTTCGCAGTCGAGTGTGTAATTCTTCCTTTAGGCTTTATCCTAATCATTGGCTAAATGGGGAAAGTTCAAATCAGAATATTCAACTAGAATCAATCATTTATTCAGATCTGCAAGTGATACAAACATTCACAAGGGTTTGGAAGATGCATGGGTCATCTCCCTGGTGTGTGTTGCTGGGCACTAAATAAGGCACCTGTGCTGACATTGGGATCAGGACTTCGGGCATAAGTCCGGGGTCCCACTCAGCAGATTGAGCAGGAAGGGCTCTCAAAAGTAGCAAGGCTGGCTCAGCACATTTTGAAGTCAGCAAAGTAATACGTATTGCCATCTAAAGAGCCTACCCCCGTAAGACTATTAAAGTCTACTGCAGGGGTGACCTGTGGCCATGCCCCCAGGATGCATCCCTTACCTGCCCTGTCCCATTTCTTCCTCAACTGTTTTTGTTTAGCTGGAATTTGAATCCAGCTGTCTCTAATGGTCAGGGAAGACTATTGGGTTGTTTCAAATGAATTGTATATTTTATGCATTTTTTTGCCAGTTTATTACTTCTGAAGTGTTGTCACTTGTTCTAAGATTAAATAGTGAGAGAAATAAAAAAAATACCAGATAAGGTAAGATTTACTTTATTCTATTTATATCCTGCTTCACCTTAAGGGCTTGGGCTTCCGATGTTCTAAGTTTGCATCCATATATATATATGGTAGCACGTGCAAATTCAGTGCAGATCTGGGTCCTTTTCTGGCAATGTTTTCTCTCTCCCACTCTCTGCTGATGCACAACTGGTTACCCTATCCAAGAGAGAGTAGATATATTCACAAATATGCAGCTGTATGGGAAGAGGGAAGATAATGTCAGGACCAGAAAATGCAATGGGTGGATGAATTGCTACCTTGTGTACGAGCCTTTTATCTGACATTTGCTCCCCAGAGCATGGGAGGCCTGCATGCTCATTTCTGAACAAGGCAGTCAGTGTGTAAATGCAGGCTCCCCGTGAGCAAAAAAGAGGACTTGAGATATCTGCCTGTTATTACCTGCTTGTCAAAACCATGGCAGTAAATACAAAATACTTGGAGCTTCTTTATCTGATCGTGGAACCTCCCTGAGGCTGCTTGGCTTCAAATAGCTACAAGGAAGCTACTGGGACCAATATTCAGCATGACAGCAGGAGGGCATAAGAAGTTTATAGTGCCGAGTCTCTTGAATGTTTCAGAAATGGAGCAACCTTTGGGCTGATCGGCAAGATGCTTCTGCCTGGGGACAGGCCTCCCAAATGCCGATTCCTTCCTGTGAGTGCCATCTACTGGGGCATGAATGAAATAATAGTTTCCCTCACCTAATTACAGAAATCGGGGCAATGCATTCTTATCTAGGAATTACCTCTGGGCTGATCCAGGTGTTACCAGATGTTTTAAAGACCCCCTGAAGATTATCCTTTTTACTGCACCCCTCCCAGTCCTAAATAAAATGTCTAAGTCTAAAAATAAACAACAGAAGGAGCCAACTTTCCTTTAAGGTTATAAATCTCACGGGGCACTCGTTCTGGTGACTGAAACTTATATGGAGCTTCCTTTTGAAATGTCAGCTCTACATGTCACTTATATGAAGGGTGCTGTGTACAGATGATGATGATGATGATGATAAAAATAAAAATAAAAATAAAAATAAAAATAAAAATAAAAATAAAAATAAAAATAAAAATAAAAATAAAAATAAAAATAAAAATAAAAATAAAAATAAAAATAAAAATAAAAATAATAAATTATTTGTACCCCACCCATCTGGCTGGGTTTCCCCAGCCACTCTGGGCGGCTTCCAACAAAGATTAAAAATACATCAAAATGTCACACATTAAAAACTTCCCTGAACAGGGCTGCAGATGTCTTCTAAACGTCAGGTAGTTGTTTATCTCTTTGACATCTGGTGGGAGAGCGTTCCACAGGGCAGGCGCCACTACAGAGAAGGCCCTCTGCGAGGTTCCCTGTAGCTTTGCTTCTCACAGTGAGGGAACCACCAGAAGGGCCTTGGCCCTGGACCTCAGCATCCCGGCAGAATGATGGGATTGGAGACGCTCCTTCTGGTATACTGGGCCAAGGCCATCTAGGGCTTTAAAGGTCAACACCAACACTTTGAATTGTGCTCGGAAACGTACTGGGAGCCAATGTAGGTCTTTCAAGACCAGTGTTATGTGGTTTTGGCGGCCGCCCCCAATCACCAGTCTAGCTGCCACATTCTGGATTAGTTGTAGTTTCCAGGTCACCTTCAAAGGTAGCCCCATGTAGAGCACATTGCAGTGGTCCAAGCGGGAGATAACTAGAGCATGTCCAACTGAGGCAGGGGTCTATTAGGGCAAACAGGGGCACTGCCCCACCAAGCTCAGTCTTCCCTTAGCCTCCTCCTACCTCCTCCTACCTGCCTTGTGGTGAAAAATAATTCTGGGAATCATAGCTGTAGGAGGGAAATAGGGTTCTGCTAACAATTCTCAGCACCCTTCACAAACTACAACTCCCAGAATCCTTCAGGGGAAGCCATGACTATCATAGCACTTTAAATGTATGGTATGAATGTGGCCCCAGACTGAGAAGTCTCAGTTCGAATCCCCGTTCAGCCATGGCTTTCTCTGTGGCTGTAGGCCAAGGCCTCCATCTTATAGCCTAACCTACCTCACCTCATTGGGAGATTTATTAGGGTCATTTATTAGAGTCTGTAGGAAAGGAGACAATCTCATATATTTGGGGCCTATATCATTTAGGGCTTTAAACACTAATGTGAGCACTTTGAATTGGGCCCAGAAATGAATTGGCAGCCAATTCAAGTGTTTGAAAACAGGGATTACAATAAAAAGGGAGCCAGAAAGATGTATCTTGGAGGAAGAATAGTCCTCTGTTGGGGACGTTCTCCTTCTAGATTTTCTGCACTGAGAGGCAACTGGGTTGGATTGCCCTACCAACTCTTACGATTCTATAACTAGATTCTATAATTCATACTTCCCTGGACACACTTCAAGCAGTTGGTGGAGCTTTCGGAGAACTTGTAACTCACAAGTCAAGATTTGCAACAGGCTGATGATGGTGAAAACATAGTTTGGGGGCTAAGATCTGAATAAAAAATGTTTTTCCTGAGACCTCTAGGAGTAATTATTTCCAGTGATGTTACTAATAAGAAAGTCAGTCAGATGCACTATTTGATCAATGGTCCTTCATCTACACTGTTCCACCTGAAAATGCAGCCATACCTGCTTTTCACCTGTATCCCCACAGAGAAATAAAAAAGATTTAATCATGATTCCTTAGAATAGCAAGAGCAAGCACAGAGAAATAACAGTTTCAGGGTTTTTTCTTTTTTACCTCCCTGAGAAATTCTTTTGGAGTTGTCCTCTAAGCACCAAGAACAAAGTCTGGAATTAATATATCTGGAGAGGTTTGAGCCTATTTATATATTTTTCCACTTAGAAATGAATAAAGAAATGTTAGAAATGAATAAAGGAGATGAAAAATGATTTCTTAAGCATCCCACGTTTATTAATCAGTGCCTCAGCCAACAGTGAGTTATATAAGGCATAAAACCTACATTTCTTTGGTTTATTTATTTTTTTCTTTTCCCATAACTCAGAGACAGCTTGATCTTACAACAGTTTGGAAAAAGAGAAGCCGTGCCCGTTTTTTAAACCATGGAATCGGTATACACACACAAAAAGCTGGTGATTGCTGTGTAGCATATTTTAGGAGCCCAAATAAAGCTTCTGTCATCTACCTTTGATTCCCAGGGACTCAATGTGTTCACTTCCCAGAAGCACAAACTTTCTGTGGATCAGCAAAAAAACAGCCACCGGGTCTCGCTATCAAACCCAAAACTTTCTTGGGAAAAAAGTATTCTAGCCAAATGGACCTTTCCATTTGGTAACTGACCATTTTGATCCCCACAGAGCCTAAGTTTCTCCAAAACCACAGTGCAGAACAAACAGAACCAAAGGATTATCTTTTGAGTGAAGTTTAGTCAAGTCTTCCTGGCTGTGGTATTCATAAATCAAAACAAGTCATGGAAAAACAATCTCTCCTTATTAGGTCCCGCTTCAGAGCATTATTGGTTTTTTGTTTTGTTTTGTTTTGTTTTTTGTATTAGTGGTTCAATGAGTTGAGAGTTGGGTCATGAACTAAGGCAGTCTGGAAGCAAATCCTGCTCCATATGGGTACCTACTTACTTGTGGCGTTCCCATGCTATAACTATTTTGCAGGAGAAAGTTCAGTCACATCCTGGCAAATTCAAGTTGTGCGATTAAAGTTGATTTGGTGCTCTTGTGCAGCAAAACTGAACTGAACTTGTTGTGATGAAAGCGACAGGAAAATGTACCATGTAAATGTGAAATAACATTTGCTTGGTGGGATTTCATATGACCTGCCTGCAAACAAATCTGAACGAAAGTCCAATAAATAGCTGCTTATTACATAACCTCCATGCAAACTTTGTGCATGTAGATCACCAAGGATGCTTATTAAACATTTTGTCTGGAAGTAACCTAAGGGGGTGGCTGTTTTTATTTATAAAATGCCTCAACAATTACATGATTAAAAAAACAAGACAGTCCCTGTTCACAGGATTACAATCTAAAAATGACAGGAAAGGAAAGGGGAAAAGGGAGAAGAAGAAGAGTTTGGATTTGATATCCCGCTTTATCACTACCGAAAGGAGTCTCAAAGTGGCTAACAATCTCCTTTTCCCTTCCTTCCCCACAACAAACACTCTGTGAGGTGAGTGGGGCTGAGAGACTTCAGAGAAGTGTGACTAGCCCAAGGTCACCCAGCAGCTGCATGTGGAGACGCGGAGACGCAAATCCGGTTCACCAGATTATGAGTCCACTGCTCTTAACCACTACACCTGAAGGAAAAGGAAAACATCCAACTCAGGAACAGTTATTAAAGTTACTGTATATCGCTGTACTTAGAATAACCAGCTGGGATGGAGACAGTTAATGGAAGGGAAGAGTAACATGGAAGTCATGGTCTCTCAGATGAGTTGGCCATGCTATTCCATTACTCCGGTGTAGCAGTAAGGTAGAGTGCAACTAACCAACAGTTCAAGGAAAGAGAAAGAGGAGCTAAATGGAAAAGACCACTGTCCCATCTCCTCCTCTGCCACAGGCATATGAAAGAGCTACTAAATGCCAGTTGGTCTCTCAGTAGAGGTAACAGACTAGGCCACATTCACACCAAACCAGCGGTGTAGCATGGGTTGTCAGCACCCGGGGCAAGGCAAGTAATTTGTGCCCCTAACCCCTAACCTGCCGCCGCTGCCAGCTTCTTCTTGCTGCTGCCTGGGCTGGGGTATTTACGGTAAGATAGCCACGGCGGTGGCGGCGGGTCCGTGTCAGGTGATCTGAGGCGAGTTGCCGCTGGCGCTGCCGCCCAAACGACGCTGCTTGCCCGGAGGAGGAGGAGGGCAGAGAGGCGAGGAAAATGCAACATGGCCCATCAGCTGCAGCGGCAGCGGCGGGGCTGTGAGGAGGGGCTGCCTGGCACGCCCTTGACGCGTGGGGACCGCGGCGAGCGCTGAGAGCCGCTGCCTGCCGGACGCCTTCAGCCCGGACACGCGCACAGCTCGTCAGTTCCGCGAGACATGGGGCTCTGCTACAGCCTGCGCCCGAGGCTCTTCGGCGACTCTGGAGGCAGCGAGCGCGCCCCCCCCCAGATGTTGCGCCCGGTGCGGCCGGCCCCCCTGCACCCCCACGCTACGCCACTGCACCAAACTTCTAAAGTACTAAACCATTTCCCTGAGCAGTTTAACAATCAAGCCCTCTTCACAGGGAGGCATGGGGATTGTTGCTGTGTGAGGGGAATAAGAGTCTCCTAGCAAGTCTCAGTTATTTGGGGGAGGCTACGACTATTCAAAATAACATTATAGCGCTTTAAATGTATGGTGTGAATGTGACCCCTATCTCACTGGATAGAGTGCTGGGCTCAAGGGACCAAAGCTCAGATGAAAGAGCATCTGTTTTGCATGTCCCTGGTATTTCTAGCTGAAATATCTCAGGTAGCTTAGCTGGGAACAGCTCCCCTCTGCCACCATTCCGTTTCTGCTGCCACAACTGTATTATGTGACACTGAGACCTGAGTGCTTAGGAAACTAGCTTACCCTGAGTCAGGCCATTGGTCCCATCCAGTGCACTATTGTGTGCCTGCTGACTAGTAGT
The DNA here is from genome assembly GCF_951804945.1 of Podarcis cretensis. Taxonomy (NCBI): domain Eukaryota; kingdom Metazoa; phylum Chordata; class Lepidosauria; order Squamata; family Lacertidae; genus Podarcis; species Podarcis cretensis. The sequence goes on from NC_137181.1 coordinate 28,550,550, forward strand.
TTCAGACAGTGTTTATTTCCCATGTCAGGATTATTTCCCTACTGTGCCTGGAGATGCCAAGGATTGAACCTGAGGCCTTCTGCATTCACAGCATGTGTGCTCTACCAATGAACTACAGTGGAACCTCGGGTTACGTACAGTCCTCCTTACAAACGCTTCAGGTAACAAGCTCCGCTAACCCGGAAGTAGATGATCCTGTAGCCTTATTGGAACCCATTCCTTCAGTCCTTGTTGTGAACTTTGCCCTGGGATGTGAGCGGAAGTCGCGTGCCGGCGGCGCGGCGGCAGCAGGAGGCCCCATTAGTGAAAGCGCGCCTCATGCTAAGAACGGTTTTGGGTTAAGAACGGACCTCTGGAATGAATTATGTTTGTAACCAGAGGTACCACTGTATGGCCCTTTTTGCTTTTGTCTCCCTGATTTCAACGGGACTAATTATCTGGATGGTGCAAATTAACTTTCAAGTGGCTTCCAACTACTGTCCACGTACTTGCACGAAGAGGCTTATTTCTTTCAACGAGGTTTCTCATATTAATAAGGTCAGCAGGACCTCAGCGCAAATAAAACTAAGCATCACATAGATGCCAGGGGTTTAGTGAATCCTTACAGGGATCCAATCCTTCTTCCTTTGCCCACCTCCTAAGAAAGAAAGAAAGAAAGAAAGAAAGAAAGAAAGAAAGAAAGAAAGAAAGAAAGAAAGAAAGAAAGAAAGAAAGAGAGCATTTCTTATATGGGTGAATGCTATGGATAAAATGCAGTTATAAATATCCCAGGCACTACCTGACTTCGTTACAGGAAAAGTGCTTTGTTTCACTTTCTCATTTCAGATAGCAACGTGGCTGTAAATATCTGTGTGATACAGATCAGCACTTCATGATGGAATATGTGCAGAGCTGAACAGCAGCAGGCTGTACATTTGGCCATCTGCCTGAAAGATGTATTATACATTTCTGGCTGAAGAAGCAAAATGAATTCATCTTTTTGAAGTTGAAAAAAGAAAAGCAAATGAAGTATAAGAATCTGATTTCTAACCTGTGGGCTTGAGTTGGAGCCAACTGATTTTGTGTTGGACTCTTGGTTGTAAATCCTGTTATGTGAAACATAAGGGCGGTGCTCAATTATGAGGCAAAGTGATGGAGATTTTATTTATTTCATTCTTTAATCAGCCATCTGTAGGTGCAATATTACAGTCGGAGGACAGGGAAAAACCATGATTGGAGCGGGCTTTTCAGCAGAGCGTGTCCTGCTTCCTTAGACTTCTTCACTGCAATCCTGCATAATTGTTGTTAATGAGGTCTTTGTGCAAATGGAAATAATCTTCCCAATATGCACAAATAAATAATAGGGATGGTGTTTGGGGCTGCCGCTTTTTGGTGTGGGTGTGCAATTATCCTGTCCATCACACAATTCTCTGTTTCTCTTATCTGCATCAATACGTAAAAGAATAATGCCTACAGGTGAAAGTGTATGTGTGTGTGTGTTTTTTAAAAAACAGTTCAATTTATAATTTAAATTGAATTAATGACATGCCACAAGTTCAAATAGTGCCATGTGAGATTACTTGGGGTCCATCTACAATTTATTTCAAAGTTTTTCAAAAGATGCGGGATGTGTCTTCAGATGACATTACAATATATATGTAATGTGTTCTTAAGCATGAGGGTGTACAATCCTTGTTGTTTAGTCGTTTAGTTGTGTCCGACTCTTCGTGACGCCATGGACCAGAGCATGCCAGGCACTCTTGTCTTCCACTGCCTCTCACAGTTTGGTCAAACTCATGTTCGTAGCTTTGAGAACACTGTCCAACCATCTCGTCCTGTGCCGTCCCCTTCTCCTTGTGCCCTCCATCTTTCCCAACATCAGGGTCTTTTCCAGGGAGTCTTCTCTTCTCTTGAGGTGGCCAAAGTATTGGAGCCTCAACTTCACGATCTGTCCTTCCAGTGAGCACTCAGGGCTCTCCTTAAGAATGGATAGGTTTGATCTTCTTGCAGTCCATGGGATTCGCAAGAGTCTCCTCCAGCACCATAATTCAAAAGCATCAATTCTTCGGCGATCAGCCTTCTTTATGGTCCATCTCTCACTTCCATACATCACTACTGGGAAAACTGTAGCTTTAACTATACGGACCTTTGTTGGCAAGGTGATGTCTCTGCTTTTTAAGATGCTGTCTAGGTTTGTCATTGCTTTTCTCCCAAGAAGCAGGCATCTTATAATTTCGTGACTACTGTCACCATCTGCCCAGGAAAGTACCGTATTTTTCGTCCCATAGGACGCTTTGTCCCATAGGACGCACCTAGTTTTTTTGGGGGGGAAATAAAGGAAAAAATTTTTCCCTTTATTTCCCCCAAAAAACCAGGTCGGGGAAACCGAACCAGGTCGAGGAACAGCGGGATGGCGGCACTGCGCCTCCCTGCTGTCCCCCGAGCTTGTGGGGCTGGCCAATGTCTGCCTGGTGTGAGGGGCACTCCGCTTCAGGGCGCTCCTTGCGCCGGGCGGGAGGCTGTTATCCGCAGCGTGGGGAGCCCTGCGGGGAACTCCCGCAGGGCTGCCTAGGCTGCGGATGTCTTCCGGAAGCCTGGAGAGCGAGAGGGGTCAGTTCGCACTGACCCCTCTCGCTCTCCAAACTTCAGCGAAAGCCTGCATTCGCCCCATAGGACGCACCCAGATTTCCCCTTCATTTTTGGAGGGGGAAAAGTGCATCCTATAGGGCGAAAAATACGGTAAAATCTCTCACTGCCTCCATTTCTTCCCCTTCTATTTGCCAGGAGGTGATGAAATGAAAACACAACTTTGCAGCTTACACATGTTTGAACTGGGACTATGCAAGCCTCGTGTATCAAATCTGCCTAACGTTCAAATGAAAAGTCGCATATTTTGGGGAATTTTTTCTGGCAAGCTGTTTGTTCATGTCAGTCTTCAAAATGCTCCATACAAATTAGTTTTCCATTTCCTTGATATGTCAAGTATAGGTAAAACCAATAGTTACCCTTGATTCCAGAGTGATAATCAATCCAATACTGATTTTTTTGGTGCTGTATAAATTGCTTAGTATTGGTATAATGAGGTAAAACACTAGCTTTATATTTATGGTCTTGAGAAAAAATGAAGACTTGAATCCATACATAAAGGGAGAACCTGATTTTCTGTTCCAAGAATGAACTGCAGCTAGTCTCATGCATTCCCTCCCCTCTCTGGAGGAAACATCCTTAAGAACATACAAATTCCTGCAAGATCAGGCCAAAGACCTGCCCAGCATTTTGTTCTCATGGGGACCAGCCAGATGCCTCCACTTGTCATCCCCAGTAGCTGATATTCTTAATCATTTCCACTTTTTAACTAACCATAATTTTGGGGTACTGTTGTTTGTTTAAATTGAGGTACTATAGAAACCCAAGATCTGAAACTACACTTTGATACTGGTAAAGGTAAAGGGACCATTAGGTCCAGTTGTGGCCGACTCTGGGGTTGCGGCGCTCATCTCACTTTATTGGCCGAGGGAGCCGGCGTACAACTTCCAGGTCATGTGGCCAGCATGACTAAGCTGCTTCTGGCGAACCAGAGCAGCACACGGAAACGCCGTTTACCTTCCCACTGGAGCGGTACCTATTTATCTACTTGCACTTTGATATGCTTTCAAACTGCTAGGTTGGCAGGAGCGGGGACTGGGCAACGGGAGCTCACCCCGTCACGGGGATTCGAACCTTCTGATCGGCAAGTCCTAGGCTCTGTGGTTTAACCCACAGTGCCATCCGCGTCCCTTACTGGTATGCTCTCATTAATTATACCTTAAACAAACCACAGTTTCCTGAGTTCAGCCTCAGAGATTCTAAAGGGGGGGGGAGAGAACATTTGAACTTGGTGAAAACGTGACTCAGTACACACTTCCCTGAGGTCATTTCCTCTTCCTGCAATCCTTTAATTCATGAGGGCAGCTTTCAAATCTTTCCTTTGGTCTCTGTACCATCCATCCATCCATCCATCCATTCATTCATTCATTCATAAATAAATAATATTTTCCAGTCTGGTATGAAGGAACTTCCTCCCATCCACTCCCTGTGCCCATATGGATGTCCTCCAAGCCTGTATACAGAATGCCCACTTTTAACCGTTTAAAAGGGATGAAGTATACAGTATCTGGGTACTGGCAACCGATTCATAAACACTGTTAATTTTCAGCAGAAGTGTATGGACTGGTCAACCTCCATTCTAAACGCCAAGGTCTGGTTTTCGAATCAGAGCTGGGAGCAATCTGTGGCCAACTCATTTAAGGGGGTTGACGCCTTTCTTCGGATGTTACTGAGGTCATGAAGAAAAGCTGTTTTGTGTGCTCTGGCTAAAGATGAATGAGTAGAACAGGATTAAAATCTGATATCTCGGTGGAACAGTAAACAGAGGAAAGGCAAGGCAAGAAGGAACCTTTGTAAAGAGAACTAAATGGCCCATGTGGTACAGTAATTTAAAACAAAAACAAAAAAGGCCAATTATGGAAACAGAAAGCATTCTCTGGCAGGAGCATTGCGGAACCTTGGCTTGGAAGTGTCGCTGGGTTAGATGCATGGTATTAAGGGAAACATGAGATAGTGAGCACAGAGACAAATGGTAAACAAAATTAATTCTCAAGTATTGATCTATCTTACTGGATCCATTATTGTTGGTCAACATGTGTGCACACTTTCAGGTTACAAAGACTGTTTTTGCTTCCTTAGACTTCCTCACTGCAATCCTGCATAATTGTTGTTAATGAGGTCTTTGTGAAAATGGAAATAATCTTCCCAATATGCACAAATAAATAATAGGGATGGTGTTTGGGGCTGCTGCTTTTTGGTGTGGGTGTGCAATTATCCTGTCCATCACACAATTCTCTGTTTCTCTTATCTGCATCAATACGTAAAAGAATAATGCCTACAGGTGAAAGTGTATGTGTGTGCGTGTTTTTAAAAAAACAGTTCAATTTATAATTTAAATTGAATTAATGACATGCCACAAGTTCAAATAGTGCCATGTGAGATTACTTGGGGTCCATCTACAATTTATTTCAAAGTATTGATTTATTTCAAAGTTTTTGCTTGATGAAGAGTTCTGTCTCAGGGTCTTTTCCAGGGATTCTTCTCTTCTCATGAGGTGGCCAAAGTATTGGAGCCTCAGCTTCACAATCTGTCCTTCCAGTGAGCACGCAGGGCTGATTTCCTTAAGAATGGATAGGTTTGATTTTCTTGCAGTCCATTCCCAATGACCACGTAAGGTTGCGATCACATATGTAAAGTGAGTGCAAGTTGCAGCACTACTAAATTTATCTATGTAATGCACACAATAAACACCTCAGAAAATTCCCGCTTCACGTAATTGGGGTGTGGGTGTACGATTTCTGCCAGCTTAAATCAGGATTCAAGTCGTTATGATACCAGACACAAAAGAAGGGCTGTATGGCAGGGAGAACCTGAATAATGTGTACACATTTAGCAACAATTCACCACCTGCAAACTAACACTTGAAATTTCAAATACTGGGAACATTTTCGATGCGTTTAGAAGCTTTTCTGGAATACCGACGTAGCTCTTGAAACCATGATTTCATCATTCCTGGCTGGCATATTTGGCATGAATTGCATTTGGCATGCTGCAATATTCAGGGCAGAGCCACTGAAAACAATGGGCATGACTATCTTAGGCCCATTAATTTCAATGGGTCTACTTTGACTACGACTGTTAGATACCACCCCATTGTATTTGACAGAGCTGCACTTAAAGAAAGAAATAAAGCATATAAGATATAATTTGCTCCTCTTAAAGGCCCTTCATGACAAATCTTTTTAAGAGATTCCAGCCATTAATATGAGGCTGTACTTGCGTGTCTTAGTTCAGAGGTGGGGAACTCACCAGATGTTATTGGCTTCCAACCCCCAACAACCCCAGCCAGTTTGTAGACCAATAACACCAGGAGGTCCAAAATTTCCCCAGCCCTGTCTTAGTTCATCTGAAAATACTTACCTAAACATGTGCAGAGGTAGATTTAGGGCAGCACGACTGTTTCTGCCGCACTGGGTTCTGAGCCTAGGGAGCGCTGCAAGGTGCCGCAACTACAGCATAAGGTAATTGAGCAGAACAGGAGCCAAGAGGCAAGGGGCATCTAATTTTGGCCTTGCCCGGGGTGCCACTGAAATCTGAAAGACCAAAGTCTGTCCCTAATGTGTGACCTAGAGTGCATTGGCTCAGCCCTGGGCTTTCAATTCTTTGCTTCCGTGTTGCAGAAACTGATCTGAATTTAGAACGTAAAGACGTTGCAGTAATTTTCAGAGCTCTAAATGAGCTGTCCACTTCTGAAGGAAGCTTCCTAAATCCTAGTTATCAACATGGGGGTCGACATCAGTCCACCACCAGGCTTCAGTGCAGGCAGGCAGGTTTTTCACTGTACTCCAAGGTGTAAAACCTAAGTGGCGATGCAAGAAAAACTTGTGTTACTTCTCCTCCTTTCTGCGGGATTAATGTTTCAATTTTCTTGATACTTTTTAAACTTGTGAAAAACCAGCCTGCTCCTGAAGGTCCTACCCATCTTTTTAAATCTAATAGCATTCATCCGTCTGATATCATCATTTCTTCATGCATGAGCACATGAGATCAAAGGCACTAATGTGATCTGGTCCCGAAAATTCACTGATTCGTGTTACATTTTACTTAGCGTTCTAGAAGCAGCAGTATTTTATAAAAGTTCACGGCACAATTACCAACAAAACGTCTCCATTTCTTTCCATTTTCTTATTTTAATCTTCCACACACTGGAGGCCATGCGCAGCATAATCACTTGGATAGAAGATGCATTAAGACCACCATCCAAATCATGTGCTGGAAGACTGGGAATGAGCCGTGAGCTCAGGGCTGCTCCTTCCTTCCCTTGGCCACAGGACTGAACACTAAGGCTGTGCAGAGACACTCCATCCACCCCAGGACCCTGATCTAACTCCTGGGTTCAAGTAGATTCACCATGTGCCCACCCCTGGGTGCCACCCCACCCATCCAGCCTTGGATCAATGCTGGGGTAGAGCTAATGTTTAATTAGATCTTTTTTTAACCCTGATTAAACATGCAGTCAGGAGCCAGGGAGGGAGCAATGTAGTCTTCCCTTCCCTCCCCACACTGGGAACAGCAGGATTTGATCCTGCAGGGCACCCTGCAATCTATTAGACTAATTACATAATATATAGAAATTTCAAGGTATAATCACATACATAGTGCGCAGGTAATACCTGCTCACTAGCTAATTGATTCATGAATAATATTTTGTCTTGGCTGCTTAAGCAAATCTCCTGTTCATATCCACTTATCAGTCCATGCCTATTGGAAAGGGATCCCTGATCCATTTGCATAAGATGCCTTTAGAGGAATTAGTGGTGCCAGATCTTCCCTATAAACTCTGCCAAACCCCTGGAGGCTATTATTATTTCAAAGACCCTTCCAATGGAGGAAATCTCTGCATGAACACAGAACGCGACAGTCGCGCTTGAGTGTTTGAAAACTCTGAAGCATTTTACAAAGCAATCCATGCACGCTTATTTGGTAGTAAGTTCCACTAAATGACACTTCAGCCCCCATCTGCCCTATACAGCATTATACCACTTTAAATAGTCATGGCTCCCCCCCAAAGAATCCTGGGAACTGTAGTTTGTTAAGGGAGCTGAGAGTTGTTAGACCACTACTGCCCTTGCAGACCTACAATTCCCAAAGTTTGATGGTTAAACCACTCTGGAATGTATAGCACTTTGTTTTTGTTTTTTTTAAAAAAAATAATATTTATTAAAGATTTTCAAATATAACAAAAAAAGAAAAACATCCAAATTTAAGGCCTTATTTTCAATATCATCTTTCCAGGACTTCCCCCTCCCCACCCCCTCTTATATTCCAATTCTTTCAAATAAATTCAACAAATTCTTACCCCAAATTTTAAAATTATTATCATTAACCCAATTTAAAAAATATTTTCCCATCCCCTAAAATCGACCTGTTCCCTTCCACGAGTTCCCCTCTTTAATATAAGATACAGATTAACATAAAAGAATTAAAAAAAGAATAAAATATAATTTAACACCCTTTGGATTCCAAATTTCCCTCCCCCCTTTCCCGGTTGCGTTCCCAATGTCCATCAATATCTACTGTCTCCTGGAGCTCCCACATCTAAGCCATAATCCTTCACCAGTCCGCTTTGCCGTCTTTTTAATAGTCTTTACCATCTTTTAATCATCTTTAATTTCAAATGTCCAATCTTAGAAGGGGTCTATCTTCCAACATTGTCCAGTTCTTGTTGTTCTTGTTGTTCTTGTTGTTCTCTCTTCTCCTCTTTTTTTTTTCTTTTTCCCCCCTGCTCTCCTGCACAAATGTTCTAATTCCAAAAAGCTTGTAATTCCTCTACAGAGGCTTTGTTATTCAGGAACAAAACATTACGTCAAGTCCCTTCCATTCTTCAATAGATAAATCTATTGTCTCCTTTAGTGTGTAGACCTCTGTAGACAAAATAGTGTTCCATTTCTGCAGTTTCCCAGGAGATAAAAAGTCTGATTCAAATTCCATGCCAGCGATACTTGTAATAACCCACAGCTCCTCTAGAGGGATTATAGTAACTCAGTTTCATTCCCGATCTCACCCACCAGTCAAAATAACTTATTATTCCTTGTTTTAAACAGTTTATATCCAATTTATAACAAATGTAACCAGCAAAGTCCTCGTAACAAAGTCCTCTTTTTATTCTTCAGTTTTGGCAGCTCCTTTGACAGCTGTCAAAACCTCTATTTCTCCTCTCCAGGCGCTCTCACGGATCGCTCCCGGGGCTTCCGGGGGGGGGGGTTATATTTTAATTCACATTCCACTCTTCTCCTCCAGCCCAGCTTATAATTTTCCATCGCGAAATTAATATCTTTATCAGAAAAAAAAGGTTGCGCTCGATCTTAGTTGTCAGGTCCTTTGCTTTAGCTCCTCTACAACAGGGGGGAGGTTGACTTCCTTTTTATACCTCCCCCGCTCGCTCCGAATTTAAGAAAAAATTTATTCCCCTTTTTAATCCAAGTTCCAATTACTCACGGGTTATTCTTTTAAGTCCAGATTTTCAATGGAAGAAGTCAGCGCTCTCCGCCAAATGGCATGCGGCTTCGCTCGGCAGGGGAAGCGGAGGACTCACAGCACCCCCCCCCTGTCACCCGCTCCGCAGCCTTTAAAAAGGCTCCTTCGCGTGGTCGGGGGGGGCGCAAACGGTGCCCGCCGAGTCACCATGCCCATGGGTTTCAGCGCCCATGGTTTTTGAGGGTCCCCGCGTCGCCGGCGCGGTAGAACCCAGCCCCTGCCGAGCAGACTCCCTCCGGAGCTCGGAGGGAGTCCACCATTCGGCGATGGCGCCAACCCGGAAGTCTGGAATGTATAGCACTTTGAAGGAGACTGCGGTCTCCCAAAACTCTCAGCTCTCTTAGAACCACCTACAGGATTTGTTGATGACCAAGGGAGAGGCTGCCAAGCGGGATGTAACCAAAGGCAGGTCTAGGGGAGTGTGACTGCTTCAGTCACATCAGGCGCAGAGATTCTGAGGTACCGCAACAAGCACTGCAACTATAAAGTCCAACAGAAAGCAAGGTGGGGGCAGCAGGTTTTGGTGTCACACAAGGCGCCACTGAAATTTGACATGTCAAGGTCTGCAACTGTTGTGAGAGTCGACATGTCTTCCTTGACATTATGTTGTAGTGAGCTGGACTGCTTCAGCAGTTGGTACATTGTGTGTGTGTGTGTGTGTGTGTGTGTGTGTGTTATGTTTTGTCTCTCATTAACACTATATGTATAAAGTAAGGTAAAGGTACCCCTGCCCGTACGAGCCAGTCTTGCCAGACTCTAGGGTTGTGCGCTCATCTCACTCTATAGGCCGGGAGCCAGCGCTGTCCGCAGACACTTCCAGGTCATGTGGCCAGCGTGACAAGCTGCATCTGGTGAGCCAGCGCAGCACACGGAACGCCGTTTACCTTCCCGCCAGTAAGCGGTCCCTATTTATCTACTTGCACCCGAGGGTGCTTTCGAACTGCTAGGTTGGCAGGCGCTGGGACCGAACAACGGGAGCGCACCCCGCTGCGGGGATTCGAACCGCCAACCATGCGATCGGCAAGTCCTAGGCGCTGAGGTTTTACCCACAGCGCCACCCGCGTCCCTTACTATATGTATATAGAGACATAAAAAGAAAACACTCCTCTTCATCTGAAAATGAACTTCCAAGGAACGCAATGAATGAACATCCAGAGATCTTCATAAAATATCCATAAACATTCATGACATTTAAAATGTGTTTTCTTCAACATTTCCTTCGCACAAAATTTTCAATTAACTTGTCATGATTTACATTTTGCTGTGCAGAACTTTTGATGGCAAAAATTGCTGAACTAGTTAACCGCTCCTGATTTGTAGCAGAACATAAGTAATTTCTGACTTTAATTGGGGAGTAGGAGAAATGAAGAGTGGAAACAACACAACAAACTAAAAGACGAAAATTCACCAATGGTAATTCATGGTCCATAGGCACATTACAAATGCATCCTCTGAGTAAACAGTGTACAGTACGGATGCATCTTATGCGCATTTAACTTGTGTGATTTCAACCATACGCAGCTGAAGGCAGGCTAGTTGACACTGCGTACGTCAAATCCCAAGCAAAGCAAGGAGCTTAATAGCTCTTTTTATCTGGGCCCACTTGGGGTTGTCAGGTGCAGAAAGAGCTTTTAAGCTCTCCATCTTGCCTGGGAGCAAGATATGTTCATTGCACCATCTCTAGGATGCTCTCATGAGATGCTGTGTGGGAATATGAGTTCCTGCAAGATCTCATGTGAGCATCCCTAGCCTTCCACAGCCAGCACACTGCATGGGCCTTGCCCTCCCAAGTAAGGCAGAAAGCTTAAAAGTAAGAGTGTGTGTGTGTGTGTTGCACTGGGTCCACTTGGGGTATTTGGTGCAGAAAGAGCTTTTACGCTCTCCACCTTGCTTGCTGGACAAGACCTGCTCAGTGCACCAGCTCTGGGAGTATTGGGGATTTATCCAGCATACTGTTTGAATAAATAAAACATTTCGAATGAGTTTCTACAGAATGTAGTAGCCTGTTAACATTTACGTAAGTATTAGGATGATAACACTATATCAGTTTATATAAGAATGTATGGGAGTATCTTATATTGCATCTATCTATCATCTATATCTGTCTATCATCTATCTATCTATCTATCTATCTATCTATCTATCATCTCTCTCTCTCTATCTAATCTATATCTATCTATCTATCATCTATCTATCTATCTATCATCTATCTATCTATCTATCTATCTATCTATCTATCTTTGTTGTTCTTTTTTCTCCCCCTCAATTTTCCTTTTTTCTGTATCACTTTATTTTTTGTAGTTAAAAATACTTCACATATATATATATATATATATATATATATATATATATATACACATCACTCTCTCCCAAAGCCACTAGCCGCAGGGTGGCTTTAAGGTCCCCCCGCCACCAAATATACATGGAACCCTTGGAACCAAAGCAACTTTCAGAAGCACACCATACTTTCAAAGGCAGTATAGCCCTTGATGCATTGCAATAGTCTAAATGGGATTGATTACTTGGATGAAGAAGGGTTTTGTGCAGGCAGCAAGGTAGGGGAAGATGCAGAGAGTGGTGACCCAATAATAGCATAGAAAAGAAAAGCAATGTCTACACTGAAGTACTGTGAAATCACATTTAAAAGGGTCTAGGTCTAGATGGTAAAAAATATTTAGAATTCCACTGCAAAAAACAAAAACAAAAAACAACGACGAAATAGTGTGTAATCATGTAAAAAAAGAGGTCTGAACAGCAACAATAATAATGACCAAACATATGTATGATTCCATCATAGAGGACTGCAAGATACATTCATTGTCAAAACCGTGTTTATGGAAGACAATCTTACTCAGCTACGAGTGATTGCCAAAGAAGAAGACATAGTGTTGTACTGGGTGAAACTGAACTGCAGCTCAATGGAACTGCCTCAGGGTACAATGAATAAATGTCAGACATTTCTCTTTCTACACCCCAGTGGCTTATTTGATCCTAAAGTAGACCTGAGAGAGCCAGTGCCATTCAAGCGCTCCTTTACTGCAGTTTATCATGGCACAATCATCTTGTTTAATCAATATCTGGTTGTAAAATAGCGTCAATTGTCCCAAAACAAACAAAACACAGGAAACATAAGATCTCCTTTGGTGTGAGAAATTGTCTGGGATCATATTAGCTTTGATGCTATCATCTCAGCTTGGAGGCCATGCGATAGATTCGAAGGCAAGGCCTGAGGGAGATTCTTAAGCAATTTACCCAATGCTCACAGAACTAGCCCAAGATGCCTATGATTGTCTTTCATTTTCTACAGCCGGGTGGTTTTGGTCACTGGGGAAGAGGAAGGCAATAAAGCACAAAATGTAACAGGACACAATCCAAAGTTAAAAAGGACATCACATAAGCAGGCAGCTGCTATGTATTCAAAGGCATCTGCCTGGATTTATCAGCCTCTTCTCAAGTTGAAAAGCACCAGCTGCCAGCCCCTGGCCAGGAAGCGTCAGAAATTAGACAGAAAGTCTAATTTGTAAGTGGAGGATTGCTCTGGGACACTACCTTTCACAATCACTTCTTTAGATATCCATTGCTCCACCCCCCATCCCTTGATTTGTTGGAGGTTCAAGGCAGTTATTTGTTTTAAAGAAACTGTTTTTGGGGATGGCAAAATCAAGTTATGCAATTAGAGTGGATTTGAGCTCACACGCAACAAGCTCGCTTCCAACCCCAATCCCTGGATTTTTGATTTCTTATTGCAATAAGGGAAGTATTGAAGAAACACAATGGAAAGTGTGAGATAACAGAGACCTGATGGTGTCTAACCTCCTCATAAACAAATATGGCACGACTATAATATATTTTTATCGAGATCTATTTCTGTTTCTAGTCTCTTAGGCTACTGCCTACCTTTTATAATTTGTTTGCCTACAGTGGTTGGATCTTGACTGCATGCTTTCCCACCATTGAATTTAATGTGAAATTAGCTGTGACTAACTTGTCCCATCCAGTGGGAGTCAGGCTTACCTAATGTAGTCTGGATTCAATCCATTGTAAGGTTCCATTAACCCTTTAATGAAAAGAAGGACCATACACATGAACACTGGAAACTGACTTGGTATTTTTGTATTCAGTGAGAAGTTTCGTTCCACAAGAGGGAAAAGTTATGCAAATTGCCTCTGACACTATTAACTCCAATTACGTTTTGTTAGTTGATAAGACATCTTGAGCTTTTGTGTCATGTAATTTCCCTTGGAAAATTGTTGTGTCCTTTTTCATTCAGGCTCCCAACAGGATATGTGTTATCAACAAGTATTATCTTGTCGTGTTAGAAAAAGAAAATGAATTTTTAAACGAATGGTTGCAGGCAGCCATGAACCACACAAAAGGACATTTGTGTTTCCAGATCACATATATGCAAGTTCTCTTTTATCCCAATAAGCCAACCAGAAGACCACTTGTAACTTCAGAGAATCCATGTCATAATTCATAAGGGGAAGGGAATGAGGGCACCAAAGCCCTTTATTTCTTAGGGCAGAGATGGGGAAGCGGTGTCCCCCCCCCCCCAGATGTTGCTGGCCTGCTTCTCCCATCATCCCTGACCATGCTAGCTGGGGCTGATGGGAGTTGAGATCCAACATGTACCTTACTCCCAAGCCAGTCAGTATAGAATTTCAGGCTCAATTTAATTTTACTCCTTTATGGGCAAAAGGGTAATAAAACTCACATGCATAATAGATCTGCAGTAACATCTATGAGGACATAATTCTATATTTGACCATTCACTTCCTAGGTCATACATTTTAAGGATAAACAAAATTCGGAATAATGAGTTAAGCTGACTCAGAAATAGGTATAGGGTTGTTTTCTCTTGTTCCTTTACTAAAAACCAATTTTCACAGCCGTCTGCTTGGTTGGAAGAGATTCCATCTGTGATGGAGAACCTGTGGCCTGGCAGATCTTGTTGGACTGTGGTTCCTATCATCTTCACCCGCTGGCCACACTCACTGGGCAGATGGAAGTTGGAGTCCAACAACATCCATAGCGCCTATATGATTTTTGACATGACTGAGAATCACATAGCCAGGGATGGAGAACTTTAAAGTGTTAAGATCAGAAGGCGGAAAATATGAAAACAACGAGAAGAGGCAGGAACGAAGATTTGGAGATATGCTTCAGAGGTCCAGACTATGGGGAGCCCAGAAAAATTAATAAATACAATTTGGACTACAATTTGATCACTTTTTAATTTTAGTTTATTGTTTTTAATTGGATTGGATTATGATGCGGATATGATGATTGGCTGTTTTTATTGGAAAATTAATAAAAATGATTTAAAACAACAAGAACAACAACAACAACAACAACAACAACAACATCCATAGTGCCACAAGTTCCGCATCACTGGATTACGTGATATTGCAACTTGCAGCTATATAAGGTATATATTATATATATATATATTCCCTAGGGCAGAACATTAACAGTGTGGCATCTTACTCCTTTAGCTCTAAGGCTCGGCTGCTTTCACTCAAAAGCTGCATTCACACTTCAAACTTCAAACTAAAGGTCTAAAATGGCTGACTTGGTTTGCACCATGACATGGCATGTGTCCCATGTTTACACACTGGTTTTCCACCATATCCATGTATTCAGCACTACAGAAGTGCCTGATACAGTTCCCACAATGTCAGTTCAAATACAGTGTTGCATGATGCTGCACTCAAACTGACTCCTTTCTGCCAAGAACTTTCAGGATCAATTTCCTTCAGTGAAGAGAGCATTGGAAAGTTGTGAGAGATGTTATCTTGAGATGAAGAGTTGCAACTTTCTTTAAAAAGAAAAGTACACAGTAAATTGGAAATGATCATAGTTGTAGAGCATCTGTTTTGTGTGTAGAAGGTCTGGGTTGGGAAGTTCCAAGTATTCATTGGGCCATTAACAAATACCACATTAGTGGCATGGAATCCGCTTTTAATGCAGTTGGTCCCAGGGTCCATCACCAGCTTCTCCATGTAGCGTTAGAAATGCTCCCTTTCTGACATCTGGGGCAGCTGCTGGCAGTTCGTGAGGACAATACGAAGCTTGATGAGTCCAATGGGTTGACTTCTTTTGTTCCTAAAATGTTCCAGTGCTCCATAGACCTAGCTTCATACATCCTCTATGTTCGTCCTATAGGAAATGTACCCTATACAAAAGGCAGGGGCTTCTTGGTGGTGGAGCCCACACACTGAAATGTTCTTCCAAGGGTGGTATGCCTTGCACTGACATGGTGGCATGGAGGCACTTGGCTGTTGTTTACTGGGGGAGAGAGAGAGGGGGGCGAGGTGGAGAAGGAGAAGGAAGTATGGTGCAAATGCACCAGCAGAAACACTGGATTGGCTCGGCTGGGACGTTTGCACCACTCCAAGCTCACCAGCACCTCAACCTTCCCAATGAGCAGCAGTGACTCACCTGCCAGGAGGTCAAGCCAGAGCCTCCATCCCACTATGCCATTCACTGGCACTGTGTTCGTTTCATTCCCAGGTTTAAAACCTGTTTATTTGTCCTGGCCTTTTTAATTGCTGTACTTTTAGCTGTTCAAATCCATTTTATTTCTCTCCATTTTGATGTAGTTTTGTTCAATGATTTATGGATGTGGGTTTTCCTTTTTTTTTAAGGTATCCTGCATTTTAAATTTCTATGTGGGCTTCCCTCAAAAAATTATTTTTGGATAAAGGTGTGGTATATAAACTCTCCAAATAGAGAAATAAACAAATAAATCACATAGCAGGGCCTCCACATCAGGAAGCTGATTGTCCTCTCAGCCATCAGCTTGAGGAAGCAAGAAATTCCCCAGTCTTGACCTAGGACACAGTAGCATCCTGGCTATTTCAACACAGTCAGATGTACTGGTGACAACAGACCCAGTCTATCTGCAGGAGTGCCCGTTTGCTTGCCCTGTCCCACCACTCAGGACCCGAAATGCGTGAATGACTGTGCCCCCCACACTCTCCAAAAGGAGGGCAAAGGGTGTGTGTCAGGTTTTGAAACAATGCCTTGTCTTGAACCTAGCCATGAACTTTAGAGCTCTGCTTTGAACTCCTGAACTGTGCAACCTGTAACTTGATTCATGTTTAAGCTGTTTAGTGGTTTTGGGAATAAAGCCTTCAGGAATAAATGAGTGCTGCGTCCATCAGCAGGAGCCAGGACAAACAGCTTCTCTTGAGGGTGACCAAGTAGCAGGAGGAAACCATTTGAAGAAGAGGAGAAGGAAGAGGGACAAAAACCCAGACTTTTCAAGCCACATTTTTCCTTGGTCTGTTGCCCGTTAGCAGTGGCGTAGCGTGGGTTGTCAGCACCCGGGGCAAGGCAAGTAATTTGCGCCCCCAACCCATGGATTTGCGCCCCCTAACCCTAACCCCCAGATGTTGCGCCCGGTGCGGCCGGCCCCCTCTGCACCCCCCACGCTACGCCACTGCCCGTTAGTGAGATTTTCATTCCTGAAAGGGATGTTCTCATGCTCAAACTTGTTTAATGCGCTCCCCATGTTTGTACACAACATAATTATATCTTTAATGGCTCCACTCTGTCATTTCACAGTGCTGGCTTTGGTTCAGCTACAATAGCCCAATCTGCATGGCTGTTTTAGTGAGGCTCCAAATGAAGGATGCCGCTCGCCGCATGCAAATGAAATGTTCACGCTGTGCAAAAAGTCCTCCTTGATAGACTCAGCAATTTCTGTCAGCACAGGAAAAGAGTGGTCAGCAGCTGAGTTTGAGGAGCTGTCAGCTTTCATCTGTCAGGCTTAATGCTGGCAGAAGGAGGAGCTTGACAAGGCTATTCAGCAATCTCTCTCCTCAAATGGAGCATTGAAAGCCAAGCCCAGCAAAATAAAACTGCTGATAACATAAGATGGGAATGCAGAGGGAGCGCTGTGGCTTGAGCTTTGCACCACTTGACTTCCTATGGTGTCAGCTGATTGACAAGCAGCACACGCCCCACCCACCTGTCAAAGTGGCTGATGGAAGTTGGGCCAGTTCTGGACGTACCCATTCGGCATTGTTTTCTAGTAAGTTTATGTAAACCATAGCATGCAATTACAGTTTCATGCCACAACCCTCTTCTCACCTATCTACTGAAATCAATGGAACTTACTTTTGTGTAGTATTATTAGCCCGCTTCCTTCCTTCCTTTTTTTTTGTTTTTTGCTTCACTGATTTTGTGAAAAACTGGAGTTGGTGAAATTGCTGCTGAGTTACTGTAATGATTCCCCATGTCTTCTCTATTATCACCTGCTCTCCGAAATGAAGAGGAAGGAGGGGGAGAATTGCAAAATGATTTCCTGCCAATTAATTCCTTAACATTATAGTGGAAGCACAGTGGCTCCCGGCTGCCTGAGAGATGGAGTATTTCTGTAACACTTCAGGATGACTGAAAATTATACGAGTGGATTTCTCACATGTTGTACAGAACATTTAGCAGCCAATATTTCTCCCCACCATGAAATACATCCTGCTCCAATAATGCATTGCATTAGTTCATTTGTTTCCATTTTATCCCAACTCAAAACGAATCAAAGTCCTATTCACTGTATGGCTTTGCACCCCATTGTTATTGCATGAAATGCAATTGTAGCACAGTTATATATGCTATATCTGTTAAATAGAATTCATCGCGTTCAGAGAGATGTCCAATGAAAAATACATACATACATCCAGACACCTTTCTTTGCTCCACAAAGGTTCACAAGTAAACCTCAAATATAAGTGCAACTGTCAGGGGTTCAGGAGCAGAAGCACAGGGAAGAGGGGAGATGGAGAGCGAAGGGGAAGAATCTGAGGGCAGCGTAGGAGAAGATGACAGTGGCCCGAGAGATTCCATGAGCCTCTCCAGCGAATCGGAAGATTCACAGAAGGGGGCGCCAGTGGCCAGGGCAAGGGGATTCCCAAGGGGGACACTCCAGGAGCAAGGGGCCAGCAGGGACTCCCAGAATAGCAGTTGGAAATCAGGACCAGCTTCCCCACCAGAGCATAGTGGGGGGGAAGAGTCCTAGGTGTCGAGGGCAGAGGATTCCACACCAGGGAGTGAAGATAAGTCAGGGCTGGCCACGCCTCCATCGGAGAGCCAGACAACGGAGGGGAGGTCCAGCAGTTTGTCGGCTTTGCCAACTTTTATCGCAAGTTTATCAAGGGGTTCGCTATGCATACGGCGGCCATCACGGACACCCTCAGCTCCAAGAAGAAGAAGTTTATCTGGACAGAGCAGGCGGAGCAGTCCTTTCAAAAACTCAAGCGTCTCTTCGCATCCGAAGAACAGCTGCTACATGTGAACCCCAGCAAACCCATGAGGGTTGAAACAGATGCCTCAGACAGAGCCGTGGGGGCGGTCCTGTTGCAGCAAGATCCGCAAGGGGACTGGAGGCCGTGCGCTTTCTACTCCAGGAAACTCAGCAAGTCGGAGCAGAACTACACCATCTGGGACAGGGAGTTGCTAGCCATCCATGCAGCCTTCAAGGCGTGGCGGCACTTCCTCATCGGAGCCAAACACACAGTGCAGGTTCGCACGGACCATAAGAACCTGGAGTACTGGTGCACAGCGCGGTTCCTGAACCAGAGACACATCCGCTGGGCGGAGTTCTTTGCGGATTTCGACTTCAGGATAGAGTATATCCCGGGAGACAACAACATCATGGCTGATGCGCTATCCAGGAAGCCGCAGTATCTCGAGGAAGCGGCACCGGTGGCGGCCAAACACATTTTCGCACCTAGAGCGTGGGCATGCGCTTCGGCCACCATGGACCTGGAAGCGGTACGTCACGCGCTGCAAACAGATTCCTTCGCACGATCCAAGATGGAGGAAGTGCGAAGCGGCACGGCGAAGGACGACGAGTTCCAGATACGCGACGGCCTACTCCTCCGCAAAGGGGCCATCTACGTACCGGGAGACGACCTCCGCGCGAGAGTACTACAACAGTTGCACGACGCACCCAGCGCCGGACATTTCGGCGCGGACAAGACGGTGGAATTAGTAGCCAGAGACTTTTGGTGGCCCAAGATGCGGGGAGAAGTCGCGGATTACGTCACTAGGTGCGACACTTGCCAAAGGGCCAAGCCAGTGCACAGACCGCCGGCGGGACTGTTGGAACCGCTACAGACCCCGCTCGAACCGTGGGAGAGGGTGGCACTGGACTTTGTCACTGATCTGCCCAGCTCGAGGGGCAAAACAGCAGTGCTCGTGGTAGTAGACTTGTTCACCAAGATGGCCCACTTCATTCCTTGCGCGAAGGTGGCCACAGCGGAGCAGACCGCCAAGCTGTTCATAGACCACGTGTTCAAGGTGCACGGACTACCGCGGTCTATCCTGTCCGACCGGGGGCGCCAGTTCATCTCGAGCTTCTGGCAGAAGCTGATGGGCATCCTAAACGTCAAGGTCAACCTAGCGTCGGCAAGACACCCGCAGACCAACGGACAAGCGGAGAGGGTCAACGCCATCATGCAGCAGTACCTGAGATGCTACGCGAATCAGCAGCCCTCGACCTGGGTGGATTACCTACCTCTAGCCGAGTTTGCCTACAACAACACGAAACACGTGTCCACGGGGGTGACACCTTTCTTCGCCAACAATGGACGGCATCCCAGAACCTTCCCGGGATTGGAGAAAGTGGGGGAGGGGGAGCCACAGGGAGCAGAGGCCTTGGCAGCGGAGTTACAGGAGGTCCACGAGCAACTCCGACGGCAGTTAGAGCTAGCAAAACACGCCTACAAAATGCAGGCAGACAGCCACAGGAGAATTGGGGAGGACATCCGGGTGGGGGACTGGGTCTGGTTAGCAGCCCAGGCAGTGCCGGCCAGATCGTTAGCTAAGAAGAAGCTCGGACACAAGCAGCTAGGCCCTTACCAAGTCGAGGCACAGATCAATCCAGTAGCCTTCCGGTTGACACTCCCGGAGGGTTCCAGAATGCATCCGGTCTTTCATAGATCAGTGCTCACGCCCTACAAGGCACCCCACAGGTTTCAGGCGCCAGGGACAGCACCAGGCCCGCTCAGCGAGGCGCCCACGAAGGGAGGGTCACCGAGAGCAGAGCCACTCAACGAGGTCACAGAGATTTTAGACTCGAGATGGGGGGAAGAGGGGGTTGAATATCTCCTCGCCAGGGAAGGTACCCCAGCCAGCGCCAACAGGTGGGTACCGTACTATGCCGTGGAGGAGCACTACCTCAAAGACGAGTTCCATGCACTCTTCCCACACAGACCTATGCCGGCAGATTATTTCGACGAATATCTTTTCACACCCACACTTTCAGCCAGCACGTTTCAGGGGTTTTCATCAGATGAGGAACCAGCACTCGACACACGCTCCCCGGAGGGATCACCCTCCGGGTCTGTTACAGACCGCTCTTATTGGTGGGACGATCAACCGGAGGTGGGGCGGAGCAGGGAACTGCTGAAGTGGCCTTGGCAGGCAGCATCCCCCGAGGCGACCGGGGGGGGGAGACGGACATGGACGTGTTGGGGGAGGATCCTGGGTTCGAGCACAGCTGCAGAGAGATGGAAGCAGAGGAGATCGACGTCGACGAGCCCAGTCCGGACTGGCCGGAACCAGCCGGCCAGCTGCACACCAGAGGGGAAGAACTGTATCCCGCACTCACCCCCACAACACTAGAGCACCCGGAACCCGCATCCGAAGAGGGGGAGGGGGGAAGGGGAGCTTCGAGGGGGGGATGGATGTCAGGGGTTCAGGAGCAGAAGCACAGGGAAGAGGGGAGATGGAGAGCGAAGGGGAAGAATCTGAGGGCAGCATAGGAGAAGATGACAGTGGCCCGAGAGATTCCATGAGCCTCTCCAGCGAATCGGAAGATTCACAGAAGGGGGCGCCAGTGGCCAGGGCAAGGGGATTCCCAAGGGGGACACTCCAGGAGCAAGGGGCCAGCAGGGACTCCCAGAGTAGCAGTTGGAAATCAGGACCAGCTTCCCCACCAGAGCATAGTGGGGGGGAAGAGTCCCAGGTATCGAGGGCAGAGGATTCCACACCAGGGAGTGAAGATAAGTCAGGGCTGGCCACGCCTCCATCGGAGAGCCAGACAACGGAGGGGAGGTCAGATCCGGGCAGTATCCCGGAAGAGGGAAGCAGTGACAGAAGCAGTGTGACGGTCAGGAGGAAGGTCACTGGGTTGGCGCGAGAGGCAAGTTCAAATGTACAGGAGCGCGGGACAGCAGAGAATGAGGATTGGGAACCGGGTCCTAAAGCCCGCCGGAGACAGGGGGGGGAGTCAGCCGACTCAGCGTCGGAAGAATCCAGAAAGGGGAAAGCCCCGGCGGGCAGGAGGACCCAGAGGAGGAGAGAACAACGGAAAAGGTGAAGCAGGGCTAGGATCTTAAACTGGTGTCAGAGGGGAGGAGATTCAGACGGGACTTCGCCGGTCTAGGGTTTAAGACGTAGGGCTGCGCGCTGCGGCTTTGGAATGGAAGTTGAACTTCAATAAAGACTTTTGTACATAACGACGATCGGGCGTTGGTCCTCTGTGAGCTGGGACCTAGGGGCAGCTCTGACAGCAACAATATTCCAATCATTAAAATACATATTAGCAAGATTAAAAGCCACAGCAAAAACACAAGGAGTAGCACACACACACACACACACACACACACAAAAGCTGGCAACACAATCAAAAGCTTCCTTTAAAAAATATTTCAGTTGTCAACAGAACACACCTAAATGTCATGGTGCAGCTGCAGCTGCAAAACTGGATGCCTTCATCTGCCCTAGCTGCAACAAAACATGTCTCTCCCCGCATCAGTCTCTACAGCCACAGCGGGAACTGTAATCTTCCAACAGTTTGACTTAACTTCCAAAGGCACACTCCTCCATTGTATCCTGAGACAGACAGATGTTAACTTGTGATCTCTGTGTTACTTTCTCTCTCCCCTGAACTTCTGCTGCATTCCAACTTCTAAGAAATGTAGCGTTTTCTTCTCTTATCTGACTGACTATAACTCAGTGCAAAGAGACCATTACTTTGTGGGCCATCCATCCTATAGCAATTGAAAAATAATTAAATGGAGCCCAGCAACTGATATAGACTGTGGACCATCACTCAACATAACCCTTTACGCGCCTTATCTGATCCACTTGAGCACTGCTCTGCTAACCTTCTGAGCAGTAAAAGGGACACATCATGTTCTTCTGAAATTAAGAGCGGAAATCGACTCTGCTAATTTGTCTCCTGAAATGCAAGGACAGCCTTCCTCAAATTGGTACCCTCCAGAGGTTTTGGACAACAATTCCATAAGCCCCAGTCAACTCAGCTCATGCTGGCTGGGACTCATGGGAATTGTAGTCCAATTTTTTTGGAGGGCACCAGGTTGGTGAAGATTGCACAAGGACCTCTAGCTAGTGTTGTGCCATCATGGAATCCTTTGCCAGCCAATAAGCTCGCACTTTTGTATACAGCACTGTGTTGAAAGGTTATTATTTTCCTGCCATATAATAGAAAGGTTGCACATTACCTGAGGCATTTGTGGTAATGAGATCACGGCTTACAGTGACCCGTATAAATGTAACTAGATGCAGTCCAAAGGACATGACAACCAGGTGGAAGGGCACTGATGGGGCCTCTGGAAGGGTGAGCATGGTGCCCTTTCACACTAACTTGGATGTTTCCAGCACATCTTTTTCCTCCAACCCCCCCTCCCCCCCCACACACACCCCAGCCTGAACAAACTGGAAGGTTGGAAGAAGCGATGGATGACCATAGTACAGTGTGCTAGTTTTTTTATATAGATATTATGACAGGAGAGAACCAGTAGTAAATCACACTGAGCAAGTTGGAGTTAACTTTTTACTGGCCATAACAGGATATCCACAAGAGTGTAACGCCTATTGCACACAGCAACTCATCTCCAGCACAAAGTAGTTGCTGAGACTGAAAGACCCTGCCCTCACACAGCTGCTTAAGCCCCCTCCTCTCCAGGGTCATTTCCACACAATTTGAGACTGTGCCTGCATGAAGCTAACTTCACCCTCTTTATACCTGTCCTGGTCCCGAGAGACCAGGGGGACGGGAGCTTGTCACAGCAGGAGGGGGGACAGACACCTGTGCCTCTTCACTAGCTGGACTCCTCTCTGCCTCTTGGCCTCCCTCTTCTCCTGCTTCAGCTTCTGCCTCTGATTCTAGACTTCTCTCTGCCACAGACTCCCGGCTGTGCTGGTCCCATGGGTTACTAGAGAGGCAAGGCCCAAGTCCGGTCCATGGTCAAAGGTGCAACGTGGAGGCAGTCCGTAGTAGCTGAAGCTGGGTGCAGGGCAGGGAGTCGGGAGAAGTCAGGAACAAGCATGCAAGCAGGGAGCTCAGGCAGGAAAGCAGGACAGGCTTCAGGCAGGAACTAACAATGTTGTTCCCGCAACTTAGGACTGGGGCTGGCCGGCTTTTATCTGCCCCGAGGCATAGGGCAGCCCCGATCCTCTGGTGACTCGCCTCTCCCGGCCTAGAGGCGAGCACTCCTCCTGCAGGAACTTAGTTCCCTCTTCCTCTCTGCCCTGAGCCTCTGCAGCTCAGGAGAGGTTGGAGGGTTACCGGACCCAGAGGCAACCTAAGCTTCCTCTGACGGGGCTGAGAGTGGAGCACCTGCAGGCAATGGGTCCTCCATCACCTCAGGAGCCAGAGCAGACTCAGCTGGTGCCTGCACCTGAGGATCCAGCACAGGTGAGGACCCTTCAGGCTCATGCCCCAGCCCTGGCTCAGCTGGTTCTGGAGGCAGGGAATCCTGTGCAGGCTGGGATCCCTCAGCTTCAGCATCTGAGTCCGAATCCCAGGCCATCACACCGCCGCTCGCTCGGCCCTGTTACCGCTTCAGCTTCCTATACCTCTTCTTCCCTGTCTTCTCCCTCTGACCACTCATTGTTGTCCCACCACCAATTCCTGGGCTCCGAGCCTTCTTCTCTTGGGGGTTCCCCAGCTGGTTCCTCCCACCATTCCTCTGCATCCAACACATTCGTTACAATCCTCAAGTGTATTTTAGTCCCCTGACAACTGCTGTTTGATGCATCTCTCTTCCTTGCCCTCAAACCAGCTTAAACCCAATTAGTAAACTGGATGTGGAGTAAGCAGTAATGTGAACATACCCTAACAGCTGTCACACATGCAGATGAAAGTTCATGTGCAGATGACAGCTTTATGAATAGGAATTATGGGGTGGGGTGGCAGAAGTAGGGAAACAATAAGGTCATGTGCATCAAATGAAGACATCCTTGCTCCCTCTCTGGTGCCAACAGCACAGTGCAAATGTGACTTAAAACACGGCAGGCGGAAATGACCTCACTGTTTTAAAGCTGCCAATGTAAATATACTTGCTGTGTGCGTTGGGTCTCGGGTTAGAATAAGTTTTTCATACTGTCAAGGGTAGCAATGAAATGCACTTAAAAACAGTTCAGAGAAAATAAGTTTTCCATTCCATCACAATGACACTGGGAGAGGGAAAGAGCCAAAACTATTTGCGTGGACAGGTGGAGTCCCCAGATCCCGAGTGGTCCCCCCCGTCATGTGGAATAACGACTCTAGACAACGTGCTATGGGATTAAATTGGCCACAACTTTATTAAATTTCAAATGTGGGTAGACCTTGGCTCAGGCATTGGGCGTTCTCCCTCCCTAGTCCCCAGCCGGGGACCTAGGGAACATCAGTGTTATCCAGTGGGGGGGGGGGGATGGGCCTGCTCTGGAGAACATATGTTCAAGCAGAGATAGCCGCCCCCGTTACGCCGCCGCAGGGGAGAGCAATGACGACCTTTCGGCGTACGGCCAAAGCCTCCCTTCAAAAACCCCTTTAACGGGGAACCCTGGTATCGCCGCCGCAAAGAGGAAGATGGACTAAAGGATTCCGCCCAAGGCCTGATACCGCCAAAGTTGTGACGTTTTGCTACGGGAAAGGCGAAACCTGCCAATGCAGGGAAATTCCTTTCCGGCCCTTCAACAGCGACCTTATCGTAGCAGCGCCCGCATACCTGTGGAGACAGGTTAACCTGCAAAACCTATGAAGAAAAGTTAACCTGCAAAAGAAGACATTAACTGAGGGTGGGTAGGGTGGGAGAAGCTCTGGAGCCAAGTGAGGATTAACAATTAAGATCCACCCTCTATTGTGTGGGCAGGTAATGCCTCCCCTTACCTGGCCTGGTTTCCCTGGCAACGCTTCCCCCAGGTGGGATTGGGCAACTCACTGGGGTAGGCGGGGACCTCCAGGTATCCCACCTGAGGGAAGGCAAAGCCTATGCTGATGGGGCCACTCCAGATCCAGGGCTGCACGCGTCGACGCAAAAGGGGCCCCCCGTTTTAAGTGGGGAGCGGTCATTGCGGTGGTTGATCGCGACTGACCTTTTAAAAGCCATTGCAAATGTCCAAATAACAGGCACACACATGGGAACTTCGGACTGTGAAATGATGTTGCTTTTTTAATAGTGCCATTCAGTAGGAAGAGTAATGGGGTGGGGAAAACATTTAATAGTATTGGCAACCACTCTCACACAATATTCTGAATGCTTTATGCTGCTCAGCTGCACCCCACTCTGCGCCCAGTGAAACTTCTTCACAGCACCCAGCACTTTACAACTTCTATATAAATTTTAGGGCTGACCTATGCAGGCAGCAGAACGGTGGATGAGAAGAGAATCCTGGGGGGGCGTAGAATGGCGTGTTCATTTCAGAGTGCAAATGGGGGTAAGGTGTCTTGACAGTTGCTCCATATTAAGAGAACAGAATTACCTCCCTGCAACCGAAATCCTAGCACACAATAGAGAAAAGCTGCAAATGAATGCTCTCATGAGTGTACCTGTATCCTAGTGCATCTTACACAGGGGAAAGGCAAACACGATCCCACTTCACCTGATGCCTAAAGTAGCCTGTTCCACTCCCCTCTTCTTCCTCCTCATTCTGCTACTTGCTTTGTCCGAAAATATATCAGGGGCTCGGCCTCCAACATGATATATACCACCAGCTGCCAAGGATGCCCTTCTGCTGTCTACAGAAAACAAACAGCATAGCCGCTACAAATAAGTGGGCAGAAATCTGACATAAAGAATGGCAGTATTATTCAGTGGGAGAGCATTTTAATCTTCCAGGACACTCAGCTGCTGACCTGTGAAGCCATAGTTCTCCAAAGAGAGATTTCAGCATAAAATTGTTGAACTAGAATCTATCCAGACATATAACTCAGTTTAGGACTCAATCAATATCAGTGTCTTTTCTTCCAGGGCGGACTTTGGCCTTTCAAATTTCAGCGGCACCCTATGCAAGGCCAAAATTCAGCACCTCACCACCTCCTCTCGACTTCCATTGCATTCAGTTCACTACATGACAGTTGCAACACCCTGCCACACACACCCCAGGCTCAGTCACACTGCCCAAAATCTGTCTCTCTTTCTTCCACTACAGGTCTATGCTTTTCCCAGTCATTGCTATTATGAAGAGTGACTACGCTTAGCTTGTAATCGCTTGAGCTTCACACAGAAATGTGACAAATCTACTATGCCTCTTGTGTTTCGTGGTCTTTTTGACTTGGTTGCTCATGTATTTTCTCTCACGTACGTTCATGCTTGTTTACGTCTGCAAACTGAGGAGAACCAAGTTCTAGTTCATGAAAGTTTATGGTACAATAGGCATGCAGTCAGACGTCAGTCCCAGTGGGACTTACTCCAATAATAATAATAATAATAATAATAATAATAATAATAACCATCATCATCATCATTATTTCTATCCCGCCCATCTGGCTGGGTTTCCCAACCACTCTGGGCAGCTTTCAACAAAAAATTAAAAATATATTAAAAAATCAGTCATTAAAAACTTCCCTAAACAGGGCTGCCTTCAGATGTCTTCTAAATGTCAGATAGTTGTTTATTTCTTTGACATCTGATGGGAGGGCATTCCACAGGGTGGTCGCAGCTACCAAGAAGGCCTTCTGCCTGGTTCCCTGTTCTAGGTTCTCCTAGATAAGCATATAAGAAACATGCTGATGAATCAGGTCAAAGAGTCACTTAGCCCAGTATCCTGTTCTCACAGTTCCCAAGGAAAGCCTGCAAGCAATACCTGAGTCCTCAACTTGTGATTCCCAGCAACCCGTGTTCAGAGGCATATTTTCTCCAACAGTGGAGGTTGAAGTTTAACGTGACTATCTGCACTGGCTTTATTCAGCTGTGACATCTGTTGCCCAACTTTTCAAGGACCATTTGAATAAACAAATAACCCATCCAATGTCCGTTCCATCTCATGCTTAGACTAGGTAAAGGTAAAAGACCCCTGGATGGTTAAGTCCAGCCAAAAGTAACAATGGGGTACAGCACTCATCTCGCTTCAGGCTGAGGGAACCGGTGTTTGTCCACATACAGCTTTCTGGGTCATGTGGCCAGCATGACTAAACCACTTCTGGCACAACGGAAACACCTCAACTGAAGTCAGAGCACACAGAAATGCCATTTTCCTTCCCAATACAGTGGTACCTATTTAGCTACTTGAACTGGTGTGCTTTCAAACTGCTAGGTTGGCAGGAACTGGGACTTAGCAACGGGAGCTCACCCTGTTGCAGGGATTCGAACTGCTGACCTTCTGATTGGCAAGCCCAAGAGGCTCAGTGGTTTAGACCACAGCAACCACCATGCTTAGACTGGAATATGGAATATGTCTCCACAAATAAGTAATGATCTATGGCAGGGATGGGGAACCTATGGTCTTCCAGATGTTGTTGAACTCCCATCAGCCCCAGTCAGAGGGATGATGGAAGTTGTAATCCAATAGCATCTGCAGGTACCCGTCTCTGATCTGTGCTATGGGGGCACAAGAGACTTTTGTGTGAGTTCCTGAGCTGTGGTTGGAGGATGTGCTCCACGGGATCCTGATTTGTGAGATAGGGAGATAACACACCAAGCTAAAAGTCAGATGGGTACATGGATCCAATCAATAACGTAATATTACATATAAAATATGGTCATCATTTGAAATATTGGGGAGTAACAGTAATGTTTGGTTCAACTCATAGCCTTAATACCTTATCTGGAGAACTGAGATAATGTCTGGGATTCTCAGTTCAAGAAGGATGCTGACAAGCTGCAAAGGATATACCGTAAGCATGGTTTAAGAATTTTATGAAAGTCCCATGAGACAAATCAAGTGAAGAAAACCTGTACTGTATTCTATGCCATAAAAAGACAATTAAGAAAATGGGCTTTGTCAACCCTTTTTCAAATATCTAAAGGCATATATGGATACTCAAGAGGGGGCGAAGGATTCCAAATTGAATTATGTGGTGACATCTAAAATCTGTCAATCCTGTATTGCTGAAAGCTAGTTGAATCCCTTTTCTTGCACACTTGTCAATCAAGTAAGTGACAGCCAGAAAGGGGACGAAGATTAAGCAGGCAAGAGAAATGTGGTGAAGCAATATTTCAGTGGCATCCATCTGCAACAATGGAGTGTCCTAGACTCAGCTGTGTGGAGCACAATAGACAAAAAGAGGAGCAATACAATTACATGGGCACCCTTTAGTCCCACCAACAAAACGACAGCTTCAGACCAGCCACACTTTCAGCCGCCGGTGAGATGGAAGAACAGCTCTTTTCTTGCAATAGAACGATGAGGCTGTGCAACAGTACGTGACACGAAGCATCCTTTTCAGAACACTCTGAACAGTGAACAGCATAGAGGTCACATAGCTCACACTCACACAGAGGGCTGAGAAATACTCATGCCTGAAACCCTGGAGCGCTGCTGCCAGTCAGGGTAGGAAATACTGGCCTCGATGGGCCAATAGTCTGACTTGGTATAAGGTGGCATCTGTCTTAGGGCAGAAAGCAAGATGTAACCCAGCCACCCAGCAGCCGCTCTTTTAGCAAAGTGAATGTTTGCAGCAAAATGGTAGAAAGGGCAGGGTGTAAGGAGGTCCCTGCAATTGGAGAGGGTTCCCCATGGTTTGAATACAATGCTTCCCATGAGAGCTGCAGCTTGGATGACAATCTCTTTGCTTTTAGCGTTTTGTACAAGGGCTTTGGTAGGGATGCGGGTGGTGCTGTGGTCTAAACCACAGAGTCTAGGGCTTGCCAATCAGAAGGTCGGCGGTTTGAATCACCGCAACGGGGTGAGCTCCCATTGCTCTGTCCCTAGCAGTTCAAAAGCACATCAAAGTGCAAGTAGATAAATAGGGGCTGCTCCAGCAGGAAGGCTGCTCTGGTTCGCCAGAAGCGGCTTAGTCATGCTGGCCACATGACCTGGAAGCTGTACGCCGGCTCCCTCAGCCAATAAAGCGAGATGAGCGCTGCAACCCCAGAGTCGGCCACGACTGGACCTAACGGCCAGGGGTACCTTTACCTTTACAAGGGCTTTGATATTTGTAGGACTCTCCAGATCACGAGTGGGGAACCTCAAGCCCAAGGGCCAAATGTGCCCCCATAGACCTCATGGCGGGGACTGGCTGGACACTGAGGTGTAGGCACCGGG
Source organism: Podarcis cretensis (assembly GCF_951804945.1). Lineage (NCBI taxonomy): Eukaryota > Metazoa > Chordata > Lepidosauria > Squamata > Lacertidae > Podarcis > Podarcis cretensis. The sequence goes on from NC_137181.1 coordinate 28,580,097, forward strand.
AGAAGCAGAGTTGGAGACTGACTTGGAAGAAGGAATCAGTGATCTGTAGGAGCCTGCAACAGCCAGAAGATGAGAGTCAAAGGCAAGAGAAGCTGCAGGATTGGAGAGTGAGGAACAAGTGCCGGAGTGGAGAGAGATAGGTCAGGCTGGTGTAGAGTCAAGAGCTTACACACCTCCTCCTCCTGCTTCACTGTCTCCCAGGACCAGGAGAGGGTTGAAGTGGGAGGAGCAGAAAGAGGTTATACACAGGCATAGTCTTCGACTGCTTGTGCGTAGCTAAGGTGGAGGAGATACATAAGTTGACGTCGGAGGGCAGAACCTCTTTGTTGCTGCAACTGCCTCATTAGGTGCACAGAGTAACAGAGACACAGGACTGAAGGACATATCTTTTCCTAACTTGTAAGTGTACTTTTGACAATAAATAGTTAATTTCTCACTCTGGACATTCCTTGCCTGTCAGAGCACCAGATAATGTGGTTACACAAAAATCCTCCTAAAAAGTAAGGGGAAGTGTCTGTGTGTCTTATGGAGCAAATGTGTGGTCCCTGGAGCCAAATTGCCCAGGGGCAAAAAGCAGGTCCTGCTTTTTTTAGAGAGAGAGGGAAGGGGTTGTTGAAACAAAGCTGCTGAGCAGATGATCAGCAAGCGATCAGGAGGGGAGATAAGGGACTCTAGAGATAAAGGAGGCTGCCTGGGAGGGGGGAGGTAAAAGCACATGGATTCTCAGGATTTTTGCATTGGGTCATCCCATATTCTCCATCAGATCACATAGCATGTTCATGGCTACAGCCTGCACTAAAACAAAAACAAAAAAACTCATCCACTGTTTCGTGGGGCCGCAATGGTGCAAAACCGTGATTACAAAGCACGGATCCTCATGGATCCTCAGTCCTGGCTATACCCCTCACTGGGATCTTCCTCCTCCTCCCCATTGTCCTGCCAGTTCATGACGGCCTATTTCCTTCACTGCAAAGGAAACTCAGTGCAAAAGATAGGACAGGGCGTAATCAATTCTGTAACATTCAGTGACGGCAACTGGAAACATTTTTGGGGAGGGAAACTGAAGGGGTGAAATATATTTCCAGGTGAGCGTGTTGCGCCCCGCATGTTAAGATCTCCAAAAGAAAAATAGCAGTATATATTAACGGCAATGAATGCCGATCATAATCAGTGGATTGATTTCCACTCGACATGGAATGAATAAGTACCAGTTTCTTCTGCCGTTTGCATCAGAATTCTCTGACATCCCTACCCGCTCTTGGACTAGGGGCATAACTGAAATGCAATCAAGGCACAACTCCTCTGCAACAGTTGGAGGGGGGTATTGGAGTAGGAGATCCATGTTGCTTACACAAGATAAATGACATTTCTTAATCAGTCCTCCTGAAGAAATCTGATAATGGTTCCTATATTTTATTAAGCTTGTGTGGGTGGTGAGCTGTTGGCTGATATAAAACCAGAAACTAATGGAGAGGAGAGGGATGTAACTTAGATCTGCTGAAAAATTAGATTAATTCGTAATATAAATTCTTTTAGAAATCCTTTAGCACTCTTCACCTGCTTTCTCAAAGCCTTCAAACGACTTTCTCTCTTCGGAGTGTGTCTGTGCACGCTTCACCCGGGTAATAACTTTGCTTCTTTTTCTCCAGACTGAGCTGTTTTCCAGAAGCAGTAAAAAAGAGAAACAAGCTTTCTCTGATCAGCTATAAACATGGGTGAGATTGTGCAGACAACCTTTATCTTTTATTGAAGTGGTAATTGGAACATCCTAGGCAGAAAAGTGCCATCGGATAAGATCTCTACAAAACAGCATTTGAGGAATCTATCAAGGTTTGTCTATAACCTATAACCCAAACACATAGAGAACAACAAAGGGCTCGACAGCTAGGCCAGTGGTGTGAAGCCTCTGAACCCCAGACCAATTTTAGTCCAATTTGACCTGCGAGGACATTTCCCCGAACCACACCAACCCGTCAAATCAGCCAATGTTAGCTGATGGGCAGTGTGGCTGGGTTCAATTCCTTTAGTCTGTTTCCTTGATTCAGAGCAGAACATTTTGGGACGGGCTCACAGCTCCCTGGTGCAGTGTGTGCTGTGCATGCAAATGGCCCTGGGTTCAAGTCCAGATGAGAATGAAGCCCACCTGAAATTCTGGACAGCTGATACCAGTCACCGTACCGTTCTGAGCTTGTCCATATTGATATACAGTAATCTCACTTGATATGTAGCCCCGTTTAGGGAAGTTTTTAATGTGTGACATTTTAATAATACAGTGGTACCTTGGATTACATACGCTTCAGGTTACAGACGCTTCAGGTTACAGACTCCGCTAACCCAGAAATAGTACCTCGGGTTAAGAAATTTGCTTCAGGATGAAAACAGAAATTGTGCTCCGGCGGTGTGGCAGCAGCGGGAAGCCCCATTAGCTAAAGTGGTGCTTCAGGTTAAGAACAGTTTCAGGTTAAGAACGGACCTCCGGAACGAATTAAGTACTTAACCTGAGGTATCACTGTAATTTATTATTTGTACCCTGCCCACTCTGTTTTCCCAGCCACTCTGGGTGGCTTCCAGCAAAGATTAAAAAATACCTTCAGGTGTCTTCTAAATGTCAGGTAGTTGTTTATCACTTTGATATCTGATGGGAGGGCATTCCACAGGGTGGGTGCCACTACCAAGAAGGCCCTCTGCCTGGTTCCCTGTAGCTTTGCTTCTCACAATGAGGGAACCACCAGAAGGCCCTTGGCGCTGGACCTCAGCGTCCGGGCAGAATGATGGGGGTGAAGACGCTCCTTCAGGTATACTGGGCCGAAGCCATTTAGGGCTTTAAAGGTCAACACCAGCACTTTGAATTGTGCTCGGAAACGTACTGGGAGCTAATGTAGGTCTTTCAAGACCAGTGTTATGTGGTCTTGGCAGATGCCCCCAGTCACCAGTCTAGCTGCCACATTCTGGATTAGTTGTAGTTTCCAGGTCACCTTCAAAGGTAGCCCAACATAGAGCACATTGCAGTAGTCCAAGCAGGAGATAACCAGAGCATGCACCACTCTGTCAAGGCAGTCTGCGGGCAGGTAGGGTCTCAGCCTGCATACCAGGTGGAGCTGGTAGACAGCTGCCCTGGATACAGAATTGACCTGCGCCTCCATGGACAGCTGTGAGTCCAAAATGACTCCCAGGCTGTGCACCTGGTCCTTCGGGGGCACACTTACCCCATTCAGGGCCAGGGAGTCCTCCACACCAGCCCGCCCCCTGTCCCCCAAGAACAGTACTTCTGTCTTGTCAGGATTCAACCTCAATCCATTAGCCGCCATTCATCCTCCAACCGCCTCCAGGCACTCACACAGGACCTTCACTGCTTTCACTGGTTCTGATTTGAAAGAGAGGTAGAGCTGGGTATCATCCGCATATTGATGGACACCCAGTCCAAATTCCCTGATGATCTCTCCCAGTGGCTTCATGTAGATGTTAAAAAGCATGGGGGAGAGGACGGAACCCTGAGGCACCCCACAACCGAGAGCCCATCTCATCCCCCACCACCACTTTCTGGACACGGCCCAGGAGGAAGGAGAGGAACCACTGTATAACAGTGCCCCCAGCTCCCAGCCCCTCTAGATGGTTCAGAAGGATGTTATGGTCGAAGGTATCAAAGTACCCCATTTATAGGTCACAATAGGCACATTCCCTCTCCAATATGACTCCTGTACAGCTCCCTTCACTTCCTGCCCTTTCACAAGAGCACTTCTATATCCCTGGTTGCAATTTGTTCCATAGGACTTTTGCCGTTCAGGTCAATGGGAGGTGGATTGCACCCTAAATTAGCACCATTGTCATTACAAAAGTGTTGTTTCAGTAGCAGCAGCCTACACCATTCATAGATTTCCTTTTGCTCAAATGGCTTCATTAAGGCCGCCAGAGAAGCTGTTCACGCGCTGATTGCTTTTTCCGAATCTCCTGCCTGAGCAGGGCACTTCTGATTCAGTTATCAGACCTAATAGCTGGCTTGCTGCCAGACATCCGCTTTCCAGCATTTCTATGACTTGCTGTTTCTCCTTAATTGTTTCAGCTGTCTTATATTCATAAGACTCGAATGCGGATTTGATCCAGCGTTCAACCCGAAGGCCTTCTGGCAGTCCCTCATTGCAAGAAGTGAGGTTACAGGGAACCAGGCAGAGGACCTTCTTGGGAGCTGCGACCACTCTGTGGAACGCCCTCTTGTCAGATGTCAAGGAAATAAACATATCTCTGACTTTTAGAAGACACCTGAAGGCAGCCTTGTACAGGGAGGTTTTTCATGTGTGAGGGTTTTGTTTTGTTTTGTTTTGTTTTGTTTTGTTTTGTTGTTTTAACATTTTGTTGGAAGTTGCCCAACAAAATATAATATCATCATCATCTCTGGTTCAGTTTCCATGCTAGCTGCATTCACCAGTCCCTGAAAAGCAGGAACCTCCTTCCTATGTTTCTCTCTCTCTCGCTTCAGTGAACTGGTAGCATTTGTGTGTGTTTGCCTTGTTTAAGGCAGGATTCTGTGTGACTGTTCTGCTTTACTCTTCAGCTCCTCATCAGCAGTAATGATGATTTCAAGAATGCGCTCTGCTCAAGAAAGTCAAGAAGAAAGAAATGCCATGCTGTCAAAAATAACCGAGTGTTGGGTGATGAATCTGCTTCATTAAAAACAACTCCAAAAAGTAAGAGAGGCTGAACTCAATCAACACATTGCAAACGCACACAATAATTTCCAAGCATACTGTGGCAGCAAGTGTAGTTCATTCTAGTGAAGCAGCATAGACCTTCATGATTCAAGTTCTTGCACAATGGTTATGTATCTTTTAGCTGCTTCTTTTCATGTTTGAAAAAAGCAAAAATAAATCCAGGTCACATAGAAAACTCAAGCACCGCCACCAACATGCTAGCTTTCATAGTGCAGGGTTATCATTGGGAAGGGCCATAGATCACAGGCAGCTCATCTGTTTTGTCTGCAGAGGGCCCTCTGTTCAATCCAGAGTATCCTCAGCTGGGACTGAGAGAGTCTCCCCGTCTGAAGCTCTGAAGAGAGGCTCCTAGTCAGTATATAAAAATAAGGTAAAGGACCCCTGGACAGTTAAGTCCAGTCAAAGGCAACTATGAGGTTGCAGTGCTCATCTCGTTTTCAGGCCAAGGGAGTCAGCTTTGTCCACAGACAGCTTTCCATGTCATGTGGCCAGCATGACTAAACAGCTTCTGGCACAACAGAACACCGTGACAGAAGCCAGAGCGCATGGAAACACCGTCTACCTTCCTGCCAGAGCAGTACCTATTTATCTACTTGCACTTGTGTGCTTTCAAACTGGTAGGTTGGCAGGAGCCGGGAGAGAGCAACTGGAGCTCACCCTGTTGTGGGGATTTGAAATGCCGACCTTCCTATCAGCAAGCCCAAGAGGCTTGGTGGTTTAGACCACGGCGCCACAATAGTGACCTAGATAGACCAAGGTTTAGGGCTGTTGAATTCTGGAAGACAATGGAAACATGAGGGGGAATTGCCAGTGTTTACTTATGCCCAGGAGGACTGGTGACTGGGAGCGGCCGCCAAGACCATATAACACCAGGGCCCACCGGTCGCTGCGAGAAACCAAGTTACAGGGAACCAGGCAGAGGGCCTTCTTGGTAGTGGCACCCACTCTGTGGAATGCCCTCCCACCAGATGTCAAAGAGAAAAACAACTGCCAAACTTTTAGAAGACATCTGAAGGCAGCTCGGTTTGGGGAAGCTTTTAATGTTTAATAGGTTATTGCATTTTAGTGTTCTGTTGGAAGCCGCCCAGAGTGGCTAGGGAAACCCAGCCAGATGGGCAGGGTATAAATAATAATTTGTTGTTGTTGTTGTTATCCCATGTCAAGAAGGGAAATCAATGCAGTGAGTGCAATCAGTATTCACTGTTATTGTTGCTTGTGGTCTGCAAATGACATGCAATTTATTACATTGCATTGTGTTTCCTTGCACTGAAATGACAGGGTGGAATGATGTAATGACAATGTAATTCATTGAGTTAATTATGTAAGGAACATTATTTTGCAACAGTGGACAGCGAGACAAATAATGTAGCTTTTGGCAGAAGACGATCTGCAGGAGAATGGAAACAGGCCTGCATGTGGCGAATACAGGGTGGAGTAGAAAACGAGACCTTCTTAGTCTCAGTCTAAGGCAGATTTCTGCATTGCAGGGTCCTTAAAATGTTCTTAAAATTGGGGAGCGTTTAAATATGCAATGCCCCACCTGCAATTTGCAGATCATGAGTTAATTCATTTTAATTCATGAGCTACAGCTTACCTTCAGGCCTTAGCTCTAAGAAACCATTTTTATTTTATTTTTTTATTTACACAGCTTATTATATGGCATGCAATTATTTCTGTCACTGGCATTTTCTTAGTGTCTCTCTAGCCAGTTCACAGGTGTCAGAAGCCAGCGGCATGGCAGATAATTCACCTGGAGCTCTTTGCTGGAGTCTTGCTCCAAGGCCCGTGACACACTTTTAACAGACAGAAGTAACTTCTGCCCTTTCCACATCCTCATCCTTACCTTCTTTGATGGCTTTAAAAAAGGATGAGACTAATTTATGGATGATAAGAGCTATCAACAGCTACTAGACACAATAGCTGTGTTCCTCCTCCACTGTTGGAGGCTGTATGCTGGGAATCACAGTGTGGTTGCTCTCAGGTCCTGTTTCAGGCTTCCCAGAGGTATCTGACTGACCACTGTAAGAACAGGATGCTGGACTAGATGGATCTTTGGCCTAATCTAGCAGAGCTCTTCTGTTTTCTTACTGGGCTGCTTAAAATGCCAATTTTCACTCGTTGCAGGCATTATAATTACCAAGTGACCCCCTAACCTTGCAGATACATTGACTCATTCCTATTTATAGAGGTTCCTCCCCCCAAAAAATGCACATACCAACCTCACATACTACTTGCTGCATGTATTATGTTTGTTGCTAGGAAACCTGTGAATAGTAACTCATTTATGCATCTACGGTATGCTCTGCATGTAATTTTAAAAAACAACAATCAGATGCACAGCTTTTATTTAAACTCTGCAATGCACTGTAAAAATAATAATAATGAAGGCAATTGTTGCATGAAATGGCTTTATCTGCTTAAACAGACATGAAATGGATCAGATCATTTTATGTTGTATTGGATAAAACCTCCCAGATGTTTACAGAAGTTCACCAGTAAATGACCTGAGATGTGAAAGCGCACAACGCATTATATAAGCTGTGTGCCTGAGAGCTGATTCGTACATGACCCTAACACGTAGGCTGGACATTGATTTTATTTATGATTTTTCTGTGCCAATACATCACGCGGACCTCCAAGCAGTTTCCATGAAAGCATGCACCAAAAACAACAATATCAATTTAAAAGAAAATTATAGAATAGCAACATAGGAAAACAGGAAGCTACCTTATATTGAGTCAGGACATTTGTCCATTTAGCTCAATATTGTCTACACTGGCTAGCAGTGGCTCTCCGGGAATCCAGGAAGGGCCCTCCCCCAGCCTTACTTGGAGAAACTCAGAATTGAATTTGGGACTGTCTACCACTGAGCTAGGGACGTGGGTGGCGCTGTGGGTTAAACCACAGAGCCTAGGACTTGCCAATCAGAAGGTCTGCGGTTCGAATCCCTGTGACGGGGTGAGCTCCTGTTGCTCAGTCCCTGCTCCTGCCAACCTAGCAGTTCAAAAGCACGTCAAATAGGTACCACTCCGGCGGGAAGGTAAACGGCGTTTCCGTGCGCTGCTCTGGTTTGCCAGAAGTGGCTTAGTCCTGCTGGCCACATGACCCGGAAGCTGTACGCCGGCTCCCTCGGCCAATAAAGTGAGATGAGCACCACAACCCCAGAGTCGGCCAATACTGGACCTAATGGTCTATATTTCATGCCCTATATTTCATGCCCTATTGCATTTTAATAACACAGCTTGGTGGTGTCAGACTTGTAAACCCATAGGAAATAATTGTACATCTGAGATCAGGGATTGGGAACCTGTGTCCCTTCAGATTTTGTTGTATCCCAATTCTCATCATCTTCGTGCAAAAGGGCCAACCGTAATGGAAGACGGGAGGTATGGATTTCTGTTGTTCGACCTGTAGGTTTATCAATCTGCCTGGAGGCCTTGCCAAGTAATGGACTTCCTGACTCACACTTTATAGCAGAGGATAGCTCACAAGCCCAGCCCACACTCAACATGCTATGGTCAAATGTTTCCCGGTTATCAAGATTCCTCATGTCCTATTAGTCCAGGATTGACAGCTTCCCTATCAGATATCTGATCTGGACATGTTATCCAAGCCATGTGGCCAAAGGAGTTTGTGCCCTACACACCTGCATTCAGCCATTGATACATCAGGTCTTTAAGGATACACAATGCCTTTAAAGTGGCTCGTTCTCCAGCAAGAGAGCTCAGCGCTGCTTCACAAATGCACCACTCATCACGTGATTTGCCATCACCTTACTATTCAGCATTTCATAGCGTGCAGCTGAATTGAAGGTGTGAACCGACCTTGAAGAACTGTTGTGGTATGCAGAGTTCTATTTGCAGTGTTAGACCTGTGACGACGCCTTCTCACATACAAGCCAAGTGAGGAACACATGTGTGTGAATCAGCCCAGAGCGGACCAAACTGCAATCTGCCAATGGGCCAGAATTGCAAGGCACGCAGACTCTTGTCAGCGTCCACTGACTCTGCTGCAGGAGGTCATGTAAGGGGCCCAGTGAAAAGCTTCTGCAAAGTTAAGAACTTTCTAGGTAAAGGTAAAGGGACCCCTGACCATTAGGTCCAGTCGTGACTGGGGTTGCAACGTTCATCTCGCTTTATTGGCCGAGGGAGCTGGCGTACAGCTTCTGGGTCATGTGGCCAGCTTCTGGCGAACCAGAGCAGCGCACGGAAACGCCGTTTATCATCCTGCCGGAGTGGTACCTATTTATCTACTTGCACTTTGTGCTTTCAAACTGCTAGGTTGGCAGGAGCTGGGACCAAGGAACGGGAGCTCACCCCATTGCGGGGATTTGAACCGCTGACCTTCTGATCAGCAAGTCCTAGGCTCTGTGGTTTAACTCACAGTGCCACCCGCTACTAATGGTGGAAAACTAATGGTTTGAGCCAACAGCCAAGCTACTGCTCTTTTGGTCAGCCCTGAGTGCCATTCTTAGCCAGTTGTCAAGGAGGACTGAGACCTTGCCAGTGCAGGTTGGTCCTCTTGGGCAAATGGGAAACTATCAGTCCCAAGGGGCAGCAGCAGCAGCCACGGGATGCTGCATTACTGCCACGTTCTTATATTTAGCCTGTGATCAATGATGGGAGAAGCAAATGTCTCTATTTCATGCACATGCCCTTAATGAAATGTGATTAAATTATATTTTATTCACTTTCTGGAGCTGCCCCGAAGTTGTTATATGTGGCTAATGAGATAATTTCGCCACCCCACTGTACAGCAATCCTTATTTGAATGCATACTTGCAATCCTGGCTCAGGTGCAGAGATATTGACATTACAAAGGCGCTTGGATGATTAATATTTGAATGATATTGGCACAGTGGCACGGACGTATTTGCCTGCAAACATACAAAAGAAGGTATTTCTTTACCCTGGGACTAAGATGCAGCCTGGTTCAATGCTGCCACCTCTTGGCCCATTGAGGAACTCAGGCACATGGTCAGAGTTAATTTGTATTTGCTGCTATGGAAAACCAGTAGAACATTAGGAATAAAAGGCATTTTGAATATGTTTTAGAGGAATGAATTGGAATTCTGAAGCAGTGTGGCAATTCAATATAATATCAAGTGCTACTTTTACCAAGAGCAACTTACAATAATGCTTGCTTTCCACCCTTTGGTTACCCATAGTGAATATTGCATTTCGAAACTGAATAGACAGAACCATCTACTCAAAGCAATTTTTAATCCATGGCTGGTTTTCATTTTGAACCTAAAGTAGATCTGGAATGAGGTTTCCAACTTTCATTTTTATTGAAGATATTAAACTTTTAAAAGCATTCATAGATCAACAAACCTATAAAAAAACCACAGAAAAAACCAGCAAATTTATTTTGTCCCTGAAGATTTTATGCTTTAAAGAAATTTGGAGCAACAGGGAGCAGGGTAGTCTCCTGGGCAAGTCCCAATGAAATGGAGTTTTCCTTCTGCTAGATAGGCTACCTTCCCAGGTTGATGAGCCCCATCTGCCCTTCATTTCCCTCTACAGCAAGTGCAGAAACCGCCTTTTTGGACCCACTATTGGTCTCATTCGCCCAATTCACCAGAGCCTGTCATTGCATGCAGGGCAATAAATAATACAACAATAATAGATTAAATTGCCCACAGTATGTTGTGCTTCCACATCACTCCAGATCATCTGCCTGGGCAGGCTGCCTCAGTCTGCCTAACAATAGGGCTCTGAAAGCCCTTTGAACAAAAGGATTGTTTTCCTTATAGCAGGACCCTTGGCCACCCTTACTTGTCCTGTCTCATACAAAGCATTGACTATAGCGACTGCATGATACGTGAACAGAGCACAGCAGAGCTTTTTCAAACCTGTTGGATTTTTCTCAGAAAATTAAGCACAGCATCAGGGCTGTGACACTCAGTAACAAGACGCAAGAGCCTTTTACTGCCACCTTTGCATTATAGGATAAGCAAAGGCCTCTTGTGAGACAAGCTTGTAGCAGGTGGAAGGAAACCCTAGCACAATCTTCATCCTAACTATAGAAACCATTCTGTCACAAGGAGGACCATTGGCAAAGCGTGTACAGCCACAGCCACAGTCAGACATTTTGTGGATGTAGCTAGAGCACAAAATGTCTTTTGAAAACCCTGTAGACTGGTATTTGATTTTGGTTTTGCAGGTGCATTCTACAACATTATAATAATATTATAATAATTCATTATTTATACCCCGCCCATCTGGCTGGGTTTACCCAGCCACTCTGGGCGGCTCCCAACAGAATATTAAAAACATGATAACACATCAAACATTAAAAACTTCCCTAAACAGGGCTGCCTTCAGATGTCTTCTAAAATTCAGCTGGTTTATTTCCTTGACATCTGATGGGAGGGCGTTCCACAGGGTGGGCGCCACTACTGAGAAGGCCCTCTGCCTGGTTCCCTTTAACCTCACTTCTCACAGTGAGAGAACTGCCAAAAAGCCCTCAGAACTGAACCTCAGTGTCCAGACTGAACAATACGGGGTGTAGACACTCCTTCAAGTATACTGGGCTGAGGCCGTTTAGGGCTTTAAAGGTCACAATTAAACACTTTGAATTGTGCTGGGAAACGTACTGGGAGCTAATGTAGGTCTTTCAGGACCAGTGTTATGTGGTCTCAGCAGCTATTCTGTCACCAGTCTAGCTGCCGCATTCTGGATTAGTTGGAGTTTCTGGGTCACCTTCTAAGGTAGCCCCACTGAGTGCATTGCAGTAGTCCAAGCAGGAGATAACCAGAGCATGCACCACTTTGGCAAGTCAGTCTGTGGGCAGGTAGGGTCTCAGCCTGCATACCAGATGGAGCTAATAGACAGCTGCCCTGGACACAGAATTGACCAGCACCTCCATGGGCAGCTGTGAGTCCATAATGCCTCCCAGGCTGTGCACCTGGTCCTTCAGGGGCACAGTTACCCCATTCAAGACCAGGGAGTTCTCCGCACCTGCCTGTCCCCTGTCCCACAAAAACAGTACTTCTGTCTTGTCAGGATTCAACCTCACAATTGACACAACAATAGCGCATTGGTGGTGGATTTAGACTGGTTGGCCCACACATCATTCTGCTTTATTTTGCCACATTTAGTCCATGCATTTAAAGAATTGAGCCCTTCAAGAATGCAGAAACTAACCAGATAAATAACAGAGTTTTGGGTGAGGGTGTTGTATTTTGAAAAAGGAGGTCAGATAAAGACCCAGCACAGCACATATTGCAAATTTCCTATTACCAAACGCTGCTGCCCTTTGCTGAACCAGTATCTGCTCTCTCCACTTCTGTGGATAGTCCTAGAATTAATGACTAGAGGACCCTCCACATTTATATTTTAATGTGAGGTCTGTGGTCACATCGGAGACCTGGGAAGTGAGAGGTTATGATTTATTGCTGAAAAACGGGATGAGCTCCAAACCCTCCAGATGAAAAATGTGAAGCAGTTCAGTCATCCGAAATCAACCCCTCACAGCACCCCTGGCAACGTAACCGCTGAAAAGAAGGATGTCTGTTTAATTGGGACTTTCAAGGATGTCGCAGCCTGAAGTGTGCAATTAACTTGTCAGCCTTTTTGAAACATGAATAACTTTTTTTTAAATCACGGAGATTCATGCAATGTGAATTTTAAGTACCAATAGCCTGATTTTGTCTCCACAGGGGGGAAATCAGCACCTATGGTTCCCACACATAATAAACAGGATTCCCTGCACCCCCCCCAAAAAAAAATATTAAAGATGCCAGTGACCCTTTTCTTTTTGAGGAGTTACTCATAGCAGAACCTCTTGTTGAAGAGCATCATAGATAACAGTCATAGTTTAAAACACCTGGAGGCAGCACCAGGAGCTCTGGGGATCTACCAAGAGGTGGCCCCAGGACTGTAAGGTTTTTTGTTTTTGTTTTAACATAAGTCTCTAACCTTTCTAGAAAGAAAGTTCTGAAGCAAAATGTGGGCTCCCTCCTATGATTTCTGTGAAATGAGCCAGCCTGGCTGCTCCCATCTTACAGTGTTTTAAGCTAATGAATGAAGTCAGAGTTGTGATTGATGAGCAGGTTGTTCAGACACCAGGAATCTCTGAGGTCCTAAACAGCAGCCATTTTCTACCCATCTGCACTTTTCTTTCTGGCTAGTGGTCCCTGTCTGCTTGCCGTCTCCATCTGAGATCAGGCATTTCTGTGGATCGGTGGTCAGTATATGTGTGCTGAGTGTGCATGCGTGTATTTTTCCTAGGACTTTGGAGTGCTCTTTGTTACGTTGAACAGCAACAGCATCAATGGGGAAGGGATCAGTCAAGATCATGAACACACACACACACAAACAAACACACTCTTCACCTGGACATATGTTAGGACTGTGCACACACAACCCCCTGACAAGTGTTGCATTTTAATAGCTACGACAGACCGAGGTGTCTCCTTGTTCTTTATGCTCCAGCGTGACCCCAGCGAAATTATAAATAATACCTGAACCCCATGTCTTGATGTCTGTAGATATGAGAGGGTCAGAAATGACTATCAGGGAGTGATCTGTCAAAGCAAACTCGGTTTTTATTTTAACAAAATGTCCATGTACAGATAAGAACCTAGATAATTTTATATTGTGGAATGCATGCTACCACGAGAGGGTGCTGTTCTTCCACTTCTCCAATATGAAATGTCTGTGTCTCAACATACAAGTAGATGAGCCTTGCTACATCAGATCAAAGGATCATCTAGTCTGGCATCCTGTTCCCACAGTGGCCAGCAGATGTCCATGGGACATCAGTCTCTCCACTTGTGATTCCCAACAAATTGGTCTACAGAGGCATGCTTGTGAAACATGGACCACTTAAAAACGCCACCCCAACTCCTTGAAAGATTCCATCAACAATGTCTCCAAAAAAATTTACACATCACTTGGGAAGACAGGCGAACCAATGCCAGTGTCCTGGAAGAAGCAAAAATCACCAGAGTCAAAGCAATGATTCTTCAACATCAACTTCGTTGGACTGGTCATGTTGTGAGGATGCCTGATGATCGTCTTCCAAAGCAACTACTCTATTCCAAAATTAAAAATGGAAAGTGTAATACTGGTGGTCAACAAAAGAGGTTCAAAGAATCTCTCAAGGCAAATCTTTAAAAATGTAGTGTAAACACCAACTGGGAAACCCTGGCCTTCGAACGCTCCAATTGGAGAACAGTCTTTACCAAAGGTGTCATGGGCTTTGAAGACGCCCGAACTCAGGGTGAAAGGGAGAAATGTGCTAAGAGGAAGGCATGCTGGGCAAACCCTCACTGTAATCAATTCCCGCTCAGAAATCTATATCCCCACTGTGGAAGGACATGTGGATCCAGAATTGGCCTCCACAGTCACTTACGGACTCACTGTTAAGAACGTGTTCATGGAAGACAATCTTACTCGGCTACGAGTGATAGAAGAAGAAGAAGAAGAAGAAGACCACCTATTTGGGCAATTATTGCCCAAACCTGGATTTTTCTTTCAGCCTTATACTAATGCTAATTAAGTATTGGCTCCAGATTAATTTATTTCTAATGCAGGTGGGGAGACTTTGGACCGGTTTCATTATCACTTTCATCACTTGCCACTGACATCATTGCTCCTTTGCTTGCCCTCTCCTCTGGATATTGCTGCCCAGAAGCGAAAGGCAGAAGATACCCACCCACACAGAGAAGTTGTCCCTCTTTGCTCTTGTCACTACTTGCATGCTTGAAGAGGGTAGATGAACAGGTAGCAGAAGGATGAGGGCCAGAGGGATTTGGGAGTCAGGAGCAGGGGCCCTATGGCAGATATTCAACAATGCTAACCCCTGACAAGGGGCCTGGCTAACTCTGATTAGTGGGCTTAAGTGCAGAAACAGGCTGTTCACCACTTCAAAACCTCCAGGACATACAGCCTAAAAATATGCACATGGAAAGACTAGGCATCAGTGTAAGAGAGGCAGAGGCACCAGCTTCTCCGGACGATTGAGGGGCCCTGACGCAATGTCCTGATGTCACGCCCACAACGTGGCACAATGTTCTGATGAACAGTGACCTCTGAACATTGAGAGGGCCTGATCCCCTAAAAAAAAAAAAAAGATCCGGGGGCAAGGGAGCAGGTCCACGCAAACCAGGAAACTGCAGGCCAGACCAGGAGGTCTGGCAACCCTATGGCAGGCATAGGCAAACTCGGCCCTCCAGATGTTTTGGGACTACAGTGGTACCTGTGGTTGCGAACGGGATCCGTTCCAGAGGCCCGTTCGCAACATGAAAAGAGCGGAACCCGCAGTGGCGCATCTGCGCATGCGCAGGTTGTGATTAGCCGCTTCTGCACATGCGCGTGACATCATTTTGCACTTCTGCGCATGCGCAAGTGGCGAAACCCGGAAGTAACCCTTTCCGGTACCTCCGGGTCACTGCGGGACGTAACCTGAAAGAACGTAACATGAAGAGGATGTAACATGAGGTATGACTGTTCAAGTCCTATCATCCTTAGCTAACAGGACCAGTGGTCAGGGATGATGGGAACTGTAGTCCCAAAACATCTGGAGGGCTGAGTTTGCCTATGCCTGCCCTATGGATACTAGCCAAAGGGTCCTCATGCAACCACCTGCAGGAATCTAACCTAAACTTTAAGGCACCCAATTGTTGGTTGCCAGCTATGGTTCTAACTGCTTCCAGATTGTGGAAGGTGGATGTGGTTTGGGGGAAATGGCTCAGCAGGCCAAACTGGAACCCAGGGGTGCCAACTTGAATACAATATTGGGGGGGGGGGGAGGCAAGTAAGCCCCACCCCACATAATCAATCACAAGGTGTGGTGCACACACACCATTTGGATGGCAATGCCCATCAACTTGGGGGGTGGGGAGGCTGTCCCCTCAAATATTTTATTGCGGAGGCGATGGAACCTCGGCTCCTAGGAGTTGGGTTCTATGCTGGGACCTATACCAGGCCTAACTAGGCCCATGGGTTTCCCATGCCTGGTCCAGATTAAAAGTAAACTGGACTGTGCAAAAACTGGTGAAGAATATCAAAGCATATTCCCTTCCCAAACTCTTCCCTGCAACCTCTGCTTTCCTCATTATAATTCTCTCCCTTTTTTAAGAGGAAAAAAATGCGCTTCTCTAAAGAACTTCCCTTGCTGCATTGGGAGAGAAGAGATCTCACAAGTAATTCAGATTCGTCATGCCCTCTTTTCTTGAGACCTTGTGCACTGTGTGAAAAAACAGTGTCCCTCTAGACAGATCAATGCTTTGAGTGTTTTTATTATTGTTGTTTCAAATGACTCATGGCTGTGGAGAGAAGGCCATGGGTTTCTTCCAACATTTGTGCTGCAAGACTCATTATTTCCACGCTAACATATTAAATATGGTCAGAAATGTTGCTTGGAGAAGCTCTGTGATTAAGTTAAACAATGGGTGGCATAATGTTAATTAGCGGGAAGGGATCTGAAGACCATCTAATGGCAGCTCTTCATGGTGTGATTACTTTGATAAGCACTGAAGCAAGGGCATCAAGTGTGGACTTAACATATAAGTGTACCTGTATTGAAACACCTCTGTAAATAAGTCTTGGAGTGCTCCCTCCCTCCTCCTTCAGAGAGAACATTCCATATCAAACACTCCTATCAGGTTAGGTGCTTTTGTTGTGATGACAAAGTTCCAGTCCAGAAGCTAAGATGACTTGCATCAACTTCCCTCCCTCCAACTTTGGATGTGAAGTTGGTAGTGACAGGTGACGGGGTCTGTTGTGGCACCTTGTCTCTGGAATTCCTCCCCAGGTGATGGTTCCCCCCAAACACTTTTGGCTCCAAGTCGGAACCTTTTAAAGTATTGGGCAAAGCCAACCTAAACCCCTGAGCTGCCATGCTGGTGGGCTTTGGATATGGCAAACATGCCCCTCCATTCCACCCTGCCAGCCCAATGGACCCTGCTGCACCCGCAGAAAGCGCAGAAAGCGCAGGCGAAAACAACCACTTGTACTGTCCATGTAGGCAGTAGTCCATGAATCAGGATGCTTTGGAGGAAAAGTGTAGCTGGGTTGTCCAAGACTCCACTGGATCCTAACCCAAGTTAACCCAGTTAACCCAATGATGGGACTAATCAGAGTCTCAAGACAATTACTCTCCCACTTCACTCTGGTCCGCATGAGTGACAGGGCTTCAGATGCAATGCTGCATTGCTGTGCCATTCAGCTCAACTGCTCCTAACAAGTAGTTAGGATTGCATCCTTAGGCTTTTTTTTTTTTTAAGTTTTAGGAGCAGGGATAGGCAAATCTGTCAGTTTTGGTTTCTCATTTTTTCCAGTCTCAGGTTTGTCTCTCCAAATTTCTACATCAGTTTTCACTTTTCTTTCAAGTCCTTGTGAAAATTTGCCAGCATTTTAGTGCAATTTTCTCCCAAACATATACATTTGCATGGAATTTTCCCTAATAGACACAATTTTGCAAAGGATTCCCTCCCCCCCCCCTTCTGTATGTAAGATTGGTTGATATGTCCCTTTTAATGCATATTTTCCCCTAGCCTGTGCAATTTTTTTTGTACATATTCCAGTTCCTGGAGAACTGCCTTGCAAAGATCATATAATACAGGGGTAGGCAACCTAAGGCCTGGGGGCCAGATGCGGCCCAATCACCTTCTAAATCCGGCCTGCGGGTGGTCTGGGAATCAACTTGTTTTTACATGAGTAGAATGTGTCCTTTTATTTAAAATGCATCTCTGGGTTATTTGTGGGGCATAGGAATTTGTTCATCCCCCCCCCCCAAAAAAAGATAGTCCTGCCCACCACATGGTCTGAGGGACGGTGGACCGGCCCACGGCTGAAAAAGGTTGCTAACCCCTGTTATAATACTAGGCAAGATGGACAAACAGTCAAAGCAAGCATATGGCAGCTTCTTGTGAGATACCAGCAGAACGAAAGATAAGGTCCCCCTCTCTAGTGGAATTTGGGAAAGTAGTCATAGGCTAGATACAGACTAATAAATTGAAGCTTAATCCAAATCCCAGGCATAACTACGGTGCTCTTAGTAACAAAAACTGAACAGATGAGACCAAAGAATATTCACATATACATAATAACATTCATGTGTGATGCACCACAGGTGACCTTCCTAGTTGAGAGTGGGTGGCAAAAAAAGGTTTTGAAAAGCAGATTCTCCGGACAATGATTATAATCTAAATTTGATTCCCTTCCTCTCCCCTGCTGCCCAATCTCTCTTTTGTAAGGCAGTGTTAAAATTAACACTCTTTTTTTTCTCTGTGACAATATAGACACCATGTGGTGTGGCAGGCAACTGCAGCATGTATAACCCTTAAACATTTTTACTAATCTCTGCATTGTAGCTAGAGAGAAAACATGGGCATATTAAAGTAGAAGTATATTCAATTTGCAGCATAATATATTCATGTCTAGGAATGGGGGATAAATTTGATTCAGTTTGCATTTACCTAAGTTGCCCTTTTCAAAACAGCATGTGAACCAAAACACATACATTTGCATTTCTATGAATCATGCAATGCAGTTCTCCAGATTCACATGTGAGACCCATTCCCCTTTCAAAAGCTGTCCGTGTCTCCACTTCAATCTACAGATGGAAGGGGGGGAGGGGAATCAGTTCAATCCACATTTAAAAGTGAATCCACCTAATTCACACTTTCTGAAACAATAAGCAAACTGAAGTACAGTGGTACCTCGGGTTACAGATGCTTCAGGTTACAGACTTTGCTAACCCAGAAATAGTACCTCAGGTTAAGAACTTTGCTTCAGGATGAGAACAGAAATCGTGCAGAGGTGGTGCGGCAGCAGCGGGAGGCCCCATTAGCTAAAGTGGTACCTCATGTTAAGAACAGTTTCAGGTTAAGAACGGACCTCTGGAACCAATTAAGTTCTTAACCCGAGGTACCACTGTACAGCCATCCTTTGAAATTTGTATCTCCCTGAATTTTGCTATGGAGCTCTCCAGCCAAATTCTGTGCACAAACATGCATATCCTAAGGTAAAGTGTGAATATAAACACAAATATAACTGAAAATAGCATACAGAAATGTATTGCTTAAAGTAAAATTGCATACAAAATTGTGTATATATATATGGAGAATTTTGCACTACGATGCTGAAACATTTACACAAGGACTTTAAAAAACCCACACACCACAAACTGGTATGGAAAACAAACTGACAAATTTTTCCTCATGTCAGATAATGTCATTTTAAAAACAGCTAATGATAACTCTGAATGTGTGCTCTATCTATCGGTTCTTTTAGATTTTGCAACCTTAACTCTCCCATTAAAATGAAGCATTTTGACTGGATCACACACTCTGGGTTTCCTCCCCCTTCTGGTAAGAGAGACGGCTGAAAGGGTGAACTCGCTATGTGCATACGATTTGCCCTGGAGCATACATACCCTTTGCTTAGATTGAGAGCAAATCTGAATTTATTTTCTTCGCACTGTGAGCAAGTTTCTGCATGTTCAAAGTTCGGAAAGCTCCTTCAGGTGCATTTCTGGGAGGGGACTTAAGAGAAAGAGAAAGAGGAAAGGAGGGAGGAGAGAGCCTTGGGACATTTTGTGTTGTGAATCATTGCCAGCGACATCCCTCTCTGTCATCTCCTTTTCATATCTTTCTTACTGAAGCTGTGTTTATGCTGATTACCATTTTGCAATATTCGTCTTTATTTACAAACAGGCAGGTTAAGCACAGCTGGAGACAGAGCGTACGTAGATGCCCTGATCAGCCAAAGCTCACTGCTCCCACATCATCATCACCTCTCGGGTGAGGACCCTGTGGACATCCAGCTCCCATCAGCCCCAGAGCCAATGGCCAGTGGTGATGAGAGGTGGAGTTCAGGGACACCTGAAGGGCCACAGGTTCCCAGCCCTGATGCAGATGCTCCTGCATAAGGCATCTCTGCCCTTCCTTCTTCGGATCCAAGGTCACCACCTATCTTCAGAGAATCTGAAATGTGCCACAGTTACACAGTTTTTTGGGGAAGGGTGGGAAGTGTTCTGCCATTCTTCCCTGTTCCAGGTGGTTAATGTGCTTTAAAATGTCCTCAAGCAGTCGGTGGCAATTTAAATTTAAATTTAAATTTTTATTTTTATTTTTTCCTTTTTTCAATTGTTGGGGGTGGGTGGGATGGATATTTAGTTGGGGATTAATTTTAGTATAATTGTTCTGTTTCTTTTTGTTGTTGTTGTTTTATTGGTTCTGTATAGTTTGTGTTTTGTTTTTAAGGGGCGGGATCAGGGCTGCCTGGGAGTGGGGCCCCAGCCAACACGATGGCTGGGACAAGTTCCACAGGGGGGGAAGCACTGGGACATCCGATCTCGGTGATCATGGGCAGGAGGCGGAGTTACGCTAAGACCAGACCATGTCATTACCGAGGAGGCAGGTTTAGTCGTTGTTTGAAGACTATCCCTGCCTCCGGGTCTGGCCTTGACCAGATGGATACTGGAATCAACAGGGGAAACCTACATGACCTGAAGGTGTTGCTGTGTAATGCCAGGTCAATGATGAATAAAACCACTGCCATCCACGACCTGATTGTGGATGGAGGATTTGACCTGGCATGTGTGACAGAGACCTGGTTGGAGGAAGCAGATGGGCCTGTCCTTGCCGCTGCTTGCCCACCAGGTTTCTCTTACGCACAGCAACCCAGGTCATGTGGGTGGGGAGGGGGGGTTGCAGTGATTTTTAGGAAGTCACTAGCTTGCACCAGGCGTCCTACTGGGAAGATCCAGTTTTCTGAGTGCATGTTCTGGAAGTTGGGCAATAGGGGCAGTACAGGATTCCTTTTGGTGTACCGACCTCCCCGCTGCACCAAGGATTCCCTGTCTGAGCTGCTTCAGGTCGTGGCGGATTTTCTCCTGGAGACACCTAGTTTGGTTGTCCTAGGAGATTTTAACATCCATGCCGACACGACCTTACAAGGGGCTGCTCGGGACTTCGTGGAAAGCATGGCCTCCATGGGGCTGTCCCTGAATAAGTTTGGCCCAACTCATAGTCATGGACATGCCTTAGACCTGGTGTTCACCTCTAGTGACGTGGGTGATCTGACACTAAGTAAAAGTGAAACAAAAGAAGTGCCATGGTCAGATCACTTCCTGGTGCAACTGGACTTCTCCGCGACCCTTCCCCTCTGCAGGGAGGTGGGACCAATTCGGATGGTCCGCCCCCGCCACTTAATGGATCCAAATGGTTTCCAGAGAGTGGTAGGGGATGCTTTATCCCATGTTGATGGCCTTTCAGCTGATTCCCTGGTGGCCCGCTGGAATGCGGAGTTAACCAGGGCTATCGACTGTCTGGCTCCGAAGCGCCCTCTCCGATTGCATGGAGCCCGGACAGCTCCGTGGTTTTCTTCGGAGCTGAGGGCGATGAAACAATCGCTGAGACGGCTAGAGCGTCGGTGGCAAAAAACTCACTCCGAATCTGACCGGACACAGGTTAGAGCTCAACGTCGAGCCTACCAAGTGGCGATAGCGACGGCGAAGAAGACTTTCTTCACCGCCTCTATTGCATCTGCTGAAAATAGTAGCAGGAGACTCTTTCAGGTGGTTCGTAATTTAACGGAACCACCTTTACCACGGGGGCCTTGTAAAGACCCCAAGATCTCCTGCAACGATTTTGCAAAGTTTTTTGCAGATAAAATCACTCATATTCGGAAGGAGCTAGACACCACCGTGGGAGCAGTGCCGGGGCGGGAGAGTGCTAGAGCTCTGTCTGGTCAAGTTGCATGGAATCAATTTCAATCCGTTACCCCCGAGGATGTGGACATGCTGCTTGGACGCGTGAAACCAACCACCTGTCTCCTGGATCCTTGCCCATCCTGGCTAATAAAAGCAAGCCGGGAAGGGCAGGGCGATGGGCTCTGCGGGGTGGTGAATGCTTCCCTCTGTGAGGGAACATTCCCAGATCCGCTGAAAGAGGCGGTCATTAAACCGCTTCTTAAAAAACCATCTTTAGACCCGGCCAGTATGGCCAACTATCGCCCAGTCTCAAATCTTCCTTTCTTGGGCAAGGTGATTGAGCGCGTGGTTGCTGAACAACTCCAGGCACGCCTGGAGGATGCGGACCATTTGGATCCCTTCCAATCGGGATTCAGGCCTCATCATGGGACTGAAACTGCCTTGGTCGCCCTGGTTGATGATCTCCGGCGAGCTAGGGACAAAGGTGAGAGTTGTTTCCTAATTCTGCTGGATCTCTCAGCGGCCTTTGATACAAACGACCATAACATCCTTCTGGACCGTCTAGAGGGGCTGGGAGCTGGGGGCACTGTTATACAGTGGTTTCGCTCCTTCCTCCTGGGCCGTGTTCAGAAAGTGGTGGTGGGGGATGAGTGTTCAGCTCCCTGGGCCCTCACTTGTGGGCTGCCTCAGGGTTCCGTCCTCTCCCCCATGCTTTTTAACATCTATATGAAGCCGCTGGGAGAGATCATCAGGGGGTTTGGACTGGGTGTCCATCAATATGCAGATGATACCCAGCTCTACCTCTCTTTCAAATCAGAACCAGTGAAGGCGGTGAAGGTCCTGTGTGAGTGCCTGGAGGCGGTTGGAGGATGGATGGCGGCTAATGGATTGAGGTTGAATCCTGACAAGACAGAAGTACTGTTTTTGGGGGACAGGGGGCGGGCTGGTGTGGAGGACTCCCTGGTCCTGAATAGGGTAACTGTGCCCCTGAAGGACCAGGTGCGCAGCCTGGGAGTCATTTTGGACTCACAGCTGTCCATGGAGGCGCAGGTCAATTCTGTATCCAGGGCAGCTGTCTACCAACTCCACCTGGTACGCAGGCTAAGACCCTACCTGCCTGCGGACTGTCTCGCCAGAGTGGTGTATGCTCTAGTTATCTCCCGCATGGACTACTGCAATGCGCTCTACGTGGGGCTACCTTTGAAGGTGACTCGGAAACTACAACTAATCCAGAATGCGGCAGCTAGACTGGTGACTGGGGGCGGCCGCCGAGACCACATAACACCGGTCTTGAAAGACCTACATTGGCTCCCAGTACGTTTCCGAGTACAATTCAAAGTGCTGGTGTTGACCTTTAAAGCCCTAAACGGCCTCGGCCCAGTATACCTGAAGGAGCGTCTCCACCCCCATCGTTCTGCCCAGACGCTGAGGTCCAGCGCCGAGGGCCTTCTGGCGGTCCCTTCATTGCGAGAAGCAAAGCTACAGGGAACCAGGCAGAGGGCCTTCTCAGTAGTGGCGCCTGCCCTGTGGAACGCCCTCCCATCAGATGTCAAAGCAATAAATAACTACCTAACATTCAGAAGACATCTTAAGGCAGCCCTGTTCAGGGAAGTTTTTAATCTGTGATATTTTAGTGTATTTTTGGTTTTTATGGAAGCCGCCCAGAGTGGCTGGGGAGACCCAGCCAGATGGGCGGGGTACAAATAATAAATTATTATTATTATTATTACTAAAGGATACACATCTTTTGCACATGCCAAGCAACCACAAGCCACAGAATCCTTCAGCACCAGCCTGGCTCATTTTTGCACCAAATTTTCATGGAAGGGGCTGTAGCACAGCACCGTGCATGCAGAAGGTTTTCAGGTTCAGTCTCCAGCATCTCCAGGCAGGGCTTGTAAATCGTCCTGTCTGAAATCCTAGCAAGTCCCTGACAGACAGTGTTCACAATATGTGAACTCAATGGACCAATGGTGCGCCTCAATACAGTGGTACCTTGGTTCTCAAACTTAATCTGTTCCAGAAGTCTGTTCTAAAACCAAAGCGTTCCAAAACCAAGGTACACTTTCCCATAGAAAGTAATGCCAAATTGGATTAATCCGTTGCAGACTTTTAAAACCAACCCCTAAAATGGCAAACCTAGACAGCATCTTAAAAAGCAGAGACATCACTTTGCCAACAAAGGTCCGTATAGTTAAAGCTATGGTTTTCCCAGTAGTGATGTCTGGAAGTGAGAGCTAGACCATAAAGAAGGCTGATCGCCAAAGAATTGATGCTTTTGAATTATGGTGCTGGAGGAGACTCTTGAGAGTCCCATGGACTGCAAGAAGATCAAACCTCTCCATTCTTAAGGAAATCAGCCCTGAGTGCTCACTGGAAGGACAGATCCTGAAGCTGAGGCTCCAGTACTTTGGCCACCTCATGAGAAGAGAAGACTCCCTGGAAAAGACCCTGATGTTGGGAAAGATGGAGGGCACAAGGAGAAGGGGATGACAGAGGACGAGATGGTTGGACAGTGTTCTCGAAGCTACCAGCATGAGTTCGACCAAACTGCGGGAGGCAGTGGAAGACAAGAGTGCCTGGTGTGCTCTGGTCCATGGGGTCACAAAGAGTCAGACAAGACTAAACGACTAAACAACAACAACAATATGGCAATTTAACATGCATTTTACCATCTAACGAGACCATTGATCCATAAAATGAAAGCAATAAACAATGTACTGCAGTCACACAATCAATCAATCAGTAGCTGAACTGGGTTCCACACAGTCACACAAAAAGCCGCAAAAACAAAAATAAATAGCAAAGAGAGACAGACCTCAACGTAACACATCAAATTGGAAGCGTAACACTCAAAACGGAGCCAGTTCAGCTTCCAAAAAAGTTCGCAAACCAGAACACTTACTTCTGGGCTTGCAGTGTTTGGGTTCCAAGTTGTTCAAATACCAAGGCATTTGAGAACCAAGGTACCACTGTATAAGGTACTTTCCTCTGTCTCGCTAAGATTTTCAGGGTGCTGAAGTTTATGCTCCATCTCGTTTTCCCCCCACTTGTGTGCTGCTTGGGCAAAACTGTGGATCAGTGTTACGTAGGTCA
This sequence comes from Podarcis cretensis, assembly GCF_951804945.1. Lineage (NCBI taxonomy): Eukaryota > Metazoa > Chordata > Lepidosauria > Squamata > Lacertidae > Podarcis > Podarcis cretensis. Next base: position 28,604,567 of record NC_137181.1, read on the forward strand.
GCAGTGACACAGATAATACTGGAGGGGGGAGAGTATATACAACGTCAGTTTGTAGCACTCATTTCCACACATACACACCCCAGCGGAGTATTGTCTGAAAGAAACACAAGGGCCTTATTTTCAAATTCCCTTGCATATTTTGTATGTGGAAAGTACAGCATAAAGAACACTAGGTGGTCCCTGTGGTTCATTTTTGGCTTTTCAGAGGCATTTTTTTCTCTGCATAACGGTGATGTACAATTTTGGAAGGCTCTGCAGACGTGGGGGTGGGTGGGGAGAAACCTCCAGGAGGAAGTTACCACCCAGAACCACATAAAAAGCTGCAAAAGCAATGAGAGAGGGTTTTTCTCGGCATTTAAAACCAGAGATTGACGTGGCATTCTCCCTCTCTGAAAGGGAAGCGAGGCAGTCCTCTTTGGAAAATTGCTTTCAAAACAATTGGCTTCAGGGTTCTGCTGAAGTTGGATACACCCTGTAATATGGGGCGGTTTGATTTACCCAAGTGAGGTTATAAGATGAAAAGGAGAGAGTTAAAAATATAACAAAGAGGCTTGGGATTCGATTCATTGTCGAGAGTTCAGGCAGATGGACTTTTCTCTTGTCTCCGGTCCTAGAAGCTGCTGTATGCACAGCACCCGTGAAGAGGGGGCATTTATGCATTGCAAAAAAAAACCCCAGGAAACACTTCATCAGGTCAGGGAAGGAAGACATCGATTTACATAAGATTTGCATTCTAATTTATGTGTATAAATTTAGATGCGAATCAAGGACTATAATTTAAATAGAAATACGAGAGCAGGAAGAGTGTGACGAGATGCTCTGAGTGTCTACCTACCCAGTCTCCTTTTCAGATCCTGTTTGTGGGTGACATCTTCCTTCTTATGCTTCTTTATCTTTAAACTGGACTTAAATTGTGCAGCCCTTTCAACAGTGGGCTCTTTCAAACAGAGGACTGCCTTCAGACAGCCCTTCAAATAGAGGACCGTCCTCTGTAAAGTAGACACTTGGCCACCCCAAGCAGCACACAGTATGCGGAGTAAGGCTCCCAGTGATGGTATAAGACAGAGGTAGCCAATGTGGTGCTCTCCTGATGTTGTTTGACTACAACTCCCACCATCCCTGACCATTGACCATACTGGCTGGGGCTGATGGGAGTTGAAGTCCAGCAACATCTGGAGAACACCGGCCAGATGGGTAGGGATATAAATAAATTATTATTATTATTATTATTATTATTATTATTATTACATCACATTGGCTACCCCCAGTGGTTTTCTCTGCATATTATTATCACTGATATATACATTTCTATGCACACTTTACCTTAGTATGTGCGTTTTGGACACGTTTTTCGGCTGGAGAACTGCATTGCAAAATTCGGAGATGTGCACATTTCAAAGGACAGCTGTATCTCGCTTTGCATATTGTTTCAGAAAGTGCAAATTAGGTAGGTTGGCTTTTAAATGCAGACAGAATCCATTTTCTGCCCCATTCCTGGATGGAAATGGAGACCAGAACGGCTTGGGAGTGAGGGAATGGGTCTCATGTGTGAATGTGCTCCCCAAAATTAAAAGACGTGTGTGTATTTCATTGTCAGTTGGTTTAACAATCTTCAGCCTTGAAAAAAAAAATCCCCCACCCTTATTAGGTTTGCATAAAGCGGCATGGCGAATCATCTCAACTTTTAATTTAGGTGGAATTGCAGGTGCTCCTTTCTTGGTTAAATCCAGTTGTCTTTTCAAAAGGGATCTGGGTTGGTAGACTTCTTACTGTCACTTTAAAAACTTCCCCTCCCATTAAACTCCAAAAAAGGTGTCTTAATGAAAACCTTATGGCAGCTTCTTGATGGCTGGCTTCTCGCTGGCAAAACCAGAACTATGGTCTGTTAAAGCTATGTGGGTCAGCTATAGAGGGAGAGAGGGAGTGGAAAAGGAAGAGCAAAAACGGTGGAGAAATACTTTGCTTTTCAGAGGCAAAGCGGGAAGGAGAATTGGGTAAAGAGGCACTCAGAAGAATCTGTGGGCATGGGAAGAAGATGTGGAGGGGGGAACTGGGTGTGAACAGAATCCATATTTTATACAAATCCTGTTGCCCCTTCTGCGTTGGATTCACTGGGTGTGTGAGCTGCTTGCTTACAGTATCTGTCATTCCATGCTTGCTTACACCCCCTTTCGTTGCAACAGCTGAAAAACGACACCAGATTCTCTCTACTTCATCCAACTTGCCAGCGTTTCCTTTCCTTAAAAGGGATGTGAACTGTACTCCAGCCAAGAGATTGGGCTTTAAACGCTTGCCCCGCAACCCCCAGCTCCTCCGACTCAGTCTACGTGGCTGAGTCCTTTTCAACATTGAAAACCACAAGGAAATCTTTTCATAGCAAGAAAGTCCACGAAGCGTTCCTTGTTGGTTGGCATCCATCTGCCTTGGGAGATAAAGGAGGAGGCATAGACATGTTCTCTGTTGACCTAGGGCACAGGGATTAATGGGCTTTACTTACATGGGGGGTAAATTACATTTGATTCTATTATTGGGAGAAAGTTCTTAGGAACACAGGTGATTATTGCCTTATACTGAGTCCAGCTAGCTAAATACTGTCTGCAGTGGCGGGCAGTGGCTCTCCAGGGGTTGTATGGGGGTCTCCCCCAGCCTTAGCTAGAGATGCTGGGAAATGAACTTCAGATTTTCTGTATGCAAAGCAGATGCTCTATCACTGAACTCCATCTCTTCACTAAGAGCAACTCAACAGTGGGACCAATTAGCCATGGACTCTCCCTTGCTAAGGGACACGGGTGGCGCTGTGGGTTAAACCACAAAGCCTAGGACTTGCCAATCAGAAGGTTGGCGGTTCGAATCCCCGCAATGGGGTGAGCTCCCGTTCCTCGGTCCCTGCTCCTGCCAACCTAGCAGTTCGAAAGCATGTCAAAGTGCAAGTAGATAAATAGATACCACTCCGGCGGGAAGGTAAACGGTGTTTCCGTGCGCTGCTCTGGTTCGCCAGAAGCGGCTTAGTCATGCTGGCCACATGACCCGGAAGCTGTACGCCGGCGAGATGAGCGTCGCAACCCCAGTCGGTCACGACTGGACCTAATGGTCAGGGGTCCCTTTACCTTTACTTTACCTCCCTTGCTAGAGGTCTTCAGCCCTCAGGTGTTGATGGTGCTCAAGCTCTGGATTTCCTGCGCTGAGGAAAGAGTTAGATTAAGTAGCCTACAAGGTCCTGCCTAGGATTCACGGCCTCAGTAAAAAAAAGAATTGTCCCATACAAATGCTTTTGTGACCCTGGAATCTGAGCGACATTCTCACCATACATTTAGACTGCTATTGTATCATGTTAACAGCCACGGTTTCCAGCAAAGAATCCTGGGAATTATAGATCATTGGATACACGTAGAGCTGTTAGGGGCCTACAATTCTTATAGCTCTGTGAGAAGTCTCTTAAAAGAACAGATTTAGGGAGCTCTGTAAAGATGACTCCTAGAGTCCATGAATTCTGACCTCATGCGTATCTACTTATGCTAATTGAACACCAATGGATTTATCTTATTGTGTCTACTTTCTAATTGCAGTTATTACTGTTAGTGCACCGCTAGAAATAACTATGATCAGGAGAGAGGATAAAATTATGCTAAGTGTATAACCAGTGTCATTCTGCACTGATCAGATTTTAACGTAATAGATATTGTTGTTGTTGTTGTTGTTGTTGTTGTTGTTGTTGTTGTTGTTGTTACATTTTACTGTTTATACTCCGCCCATCTGGTTGGGTTTCTCCAGCCACTTTGGTCAGCTTACAGCAAAATATAAAAACATAATAAAATGTCATTGTGAGAGATATGGCTCCCCAGAGCGACGATGGAGATGATGAAGGGGACAGTGACCTAGAGATTGCCAGAGACAGGGATCTTCAGAGAGACAGCAAGGTATTTTTTCTTCCTTCCCAGCAGTTTGAAGGCAGCTCCTCTCAACCCCGCTCTTTTTCTTCTGTCGAAGAAGAAGAGAGAAATTCTCTGGGACGTGTACTAGGGCTGGCAAGAAGCCCAGATACTGATAAGAAATCTCTGGTAACAACCAGGAAGGGGAGGAATTCATCAGATGAAGGGGCAGGAAGTCAATATGAATCTCCCCGTGCTCATAGGCTAACGAGGGTCAAAGAAAGATGTCAATCAAAGAAGCGGAAGGGGAGGGATCCTGGAAGTTATCTTGTTGGAGCAGGAGTCATAGTCCAGACGCCTCAATATATTGAAAAGGAGCCAGTAGCTGAGAACAGCTCAGAGTGTAATTGCTGTAAACTGCTTGAAAACTGAAGGAGTCTGCTTGCTGCCTAATTAAGCCCAGCAGCGGAGCAAATGTCCGCACTGCCCAGGGTGGGCATGCTCCCGAGGGGTGTGTGGCATGGAGGGTGCCCTCCTAGGTGTGGGATCGCCACTCGGGTGCCCAGAGCAGCACACGTGCCCTACAGCCAGGGGTGGAGCAAGTTGCTCATGGGGACGGAGCAAGCCACCTATGGCGGACATTCGGCGCACCGCCCGCCCACGACTCCCAAACCTCCTCCAAGGGGGAAGGGGGAATGCCACCGGCAAAGCAGCACAGCTCCCCCCCCCTTATCCTGACAGCTTGGGTAGGCTTGGGAGTCACGAGTGCACTGGGGTAGGCTTGGGAGTCACGGGTGCAGCTGGGGTAGGTTGGGAGTCACGGGTGCACTGAATGTCACCCCCCTCAGTGAGGGCATATGGGGCAGTCCGCCCCCACCGCCCCCCTCCTACGCCCCTGATTAAGCCAAGTAGTAACATGACAGTCATCCATTTAAAAGTTCCCTCAACAAGGCTGCCTTCATATGTCTTCTAAAAATTTTGTAATTCTTTCTCTCCCTGAGATCAGCAGAAACACAAGTACTGTCTCTGGAGAGGCTGCAATTTTGCGCTAGAAAAACTCCACTTTCCCACTTTGGTGGATGCCACATATTTGTCTATGGGGAAATGTGACAGAGATTCTTGACAGTGAATATTGCTTTCGGAATGGGACAATATGGAGGGGTCAAAACAGGGGCTTTTCCAGAGCTCCAACTACCCCCCCCCCAAAAAAAAAACCCACACCAGCGGGCGTCAAGAGCTGTGCATGCATGGTGCCCTCCTGGTGCCTCAGATTAGAATTTCTGCCTGTGGGTGAACACATCTAGTCAGACTTTTCAAAAGGAATGAATCTGCAGCATGATGGCACCCTCCCCCTCCAATGGTATCTCCCCCTCAGATACAGTACATGCACATAGCAGGATGCACTGTTGTCATTGAACAATGCCTTTGAATGATGCACTTGTGGCTTTCTCCGTGTGATTGTGCCGAAAGGCCTTTAGAGGGAGATGATTTCACCAACTGCCTAGAGGAGCTATCCTCCCCCAATATTGGCCTCTCAACTTTATTCCTTCCCTTCCTTTCTCCCTCACAGTTTCTTTGTCTGTTTTCTCTATTACTTGCTCTCTCTCTCCCACTCTCTTGCTTCTCCCCACCCCCACCCCCTTTGCATTTTGTCCTCTGGTTTATAAAGCATATTCCGCTTCTTCTGTGGATTTCTTCACAGCCTTCCTTAAACACAGCATCTGATTACCCTGTGTGGAATTAGTATATCCATATATATATATATATGATGCACTTTAAAATGGTGGTTTTCTCTCATATTAACCTTTTATTGAAATCATTCCTCAGCAATCATTCCTCACTGTAAGTGCAGAGAGGAGTGAGATTGGGGGCCCAAATAAAGCCCCCCCCCAAAGAAAACCTTTCACTCAGGTCTGGATACCCGACTGCACTATTATTATTGTTTTATTACTTTATTATTTTATATACCACCCTATACCCGGAGGTATACATTTAAAGCATCATTGTACTACTTTAAACAGGCATGACTTCTTGCAAAGCATCCTGGGAACTGTGGCTTATAAAGGGTGGTAAGTATTGTAAGGAGACCCCTATGCCCCTCGCAGAGCTGCTGTTCCCAGATTGGTTTAATCCATCAACCCCCTTTTCACAGGGAACTCTGGGAACAGTGGGAATAGGGATCTCCAAACAACTCTCATCGCCCCTTAGCAAACTACAGTTCCCAGGATTATTTGGGGGGAGCCGTGTCTGTTTAAAGTGGCATGATACGTATAGTGCAGGTGTGGCCCTAGTTGCATGATCTTATCCTATGGCTGCCATACATCCGGGTTTTCCTGGAAATTACTGGGATTTCAAAGGTGGAATTGACATCCAGGGGGAATTTCCAAAAGGCGGTGCTTTGTCCTGGATCTTAGGCAAGTCAATAGAAAAATCATGCCACTGAAATTTGACATGTCAAGGTCTGCAACTAACATGAGAGTTGACATGTCTTCCCTGACATTATGTTGTAGTGAGCTGGACTGCTTCAGCAGCTGGTTTTGTTTCTCATGGACAATATATGTATATAGAGAGGCAAAAAGAAAATACTTCACTTCATCTGAAAATGAACTTTATTTCAAGGAATGCAATGAATGAATGAATAGGGCTGCCATACATCCAGATTTTCCCAGACATAACTGGGATTTCCAATACAGAAGTGACTTTAGGGGGGAATTTCAAGTAAACAAAAAAAAAAGCTCAACAACTTTTGGGGTGTTTACTTTTTGAAATATGGCAACTCTATCTGTGGGTTAAGTATGAAAACAGCATTATGAACAGGCAGACACAATCAAAATGCCCCAAACCTGCAATTTTTCTATTGACTTGCCTAAGATCCAGGACAAAGCGCCACCTTTTGGAAATTCCCCTCAGATGTCAATTCCGCCTTTGAAACCCTGGTAATGTCTGGGCATATGGCAGCCCTAGCCACAGAGCAGTTTAGGCAAAGTCTCTGCTACCTAAACTTGGCAAAATTGGGAACAGGAAGCAGAGGTTGTATCCATAATACGTAGAAATCTAGTGTAAATGTGGCGCATCCTGGTTATAATAAAACTAGAAAGACCAACATAATTTCAATGGCAGCGAGCTCCATGGATGAGTGGGAATTTGAACCCAGGATGTCACCAAGCCAAAGTCTCCAGTCAATACACCACACTAACATGTAGGGAGCATTGCTCTCGTATTAATCAGGAATGAGTATCATTATTGCATTCAGGTACAGACACAACAGGCCTCAACTCCCCCAAAAGAGAGGGGAATCTAACTGGAAAGTTTGAGGCTGTATTTGTCAGCTTCTGCTATAATTTTGTTGAGATACAGTTCCCTCCTTCCTCTGGTCAGTACAAAAATGTGCTGACATCACCACCTAAAGGTTTCTACGGGCACCTTCCCCTGTGACAACCTATTTATAGAGCTTTCATCCCAATTCTCTAGCACAAAACTTACACAGAGGTTAGACTGTGTCCGGTCTTTAATCAACGTTCATATGGATTTGCATGTGAGGTGGTTATATGACAATGAACATTCATCCTGAATTCAGCATGATTTCGTTGAACAGAGGTTATGCACCTTCCTGCCAACTGATCATTATACCAGCCTTTTCAGTGCATTTCCCAACCACAAAAGTCAATTTTTAGAAAGTAAATTTGTAGCGACAAAATGCTATAATCCAGTTTAATTCCACAAACCTATATTTCAGGTAAGCACTTGAACACTCACCCCACCCGACAAAGTACTGACCATCTGGAAGTGACCTTACTGATTAATAACAATTCCTCTATTCATTGCTATGAAGAAGCAGATCAGTTTTCAGCAGAAACTGAAAATATTTCAATAATATTTTGTTCAGAGGTCCTTTTTAAAGAAGGATTCAGTAGGAGGGGAATTCTGTTTGGTTAATAAGTTTTTCACCCCTCTGCTCATTTGCAAAGAATCACACACCTCCAACACAGATTTGGATTCTGGTTGGTGAGATTCCCAGAAAGCTAACTGGGTGAGTATTTTGGCTCGAAATGTTGAGTCAGTGTTGAGTCCTGCTCTCAAAAGAAGGGAAAACAGTGAAGATCTTTCCCATAGGGGCTTAATGCAACGGCTAAAGTTTAGCAGGGATCACAAACGGAATTCAAATGCAAGGGAAGGGATGACGTGCCCTAATTTTCTCATTCTATGAAAATCCATCTCTCCTCCAAAAGCATAAGGAATCTAATGCATTTTGCAGACCTTTGCAATACAGCTGCAGTTCCTGAATTGTAAGAATACCCAGATGAGAAACACATTAACTCTTTCAAAACAAGAGTCTGATATGACTCAGAATGAGTCCATGTGGCATAATATGATCTACATTTCTTTTGGTCTGCTGTAGTTTGCCAGAGACATTCTCTCTCTCTCTCTCTCTCTCTCTCTCTCTCTCTCTCTCTCTCTCTCTCTCTCATATAGTTGGTGTCATTTTGCTAAGGAACTTGCAGAAGGAACACAGAGGCAGTTTTCTGAATAAGCAACAGCGGCAAAGAAAAAAGGCTACTATCATTTTATCAATTTTATAGCTTGATCTTTAATAACTTTACATAAAAATCAACATACCATAAAATGCAGGGTAAAATTTACAATAAAACCAGTAACCAAGGTATTTTGGAGGTATTATATATGTTTTAAAATGCCATAGGTGGTAGACGTCAGTGTTGATTTACTGTTTTGCAATTTCAGGAGTGACAATCCAAATCACATTTCATGTATTTTATAAACCAGGTGCCGGTCACCTATGAATCTCATGCTGGTCAGCCTAGCTAGCTCAGCAGAAAACAAGGACTATCTTTTTCAGGAAATGGGAACCTCTTATCTCAGAGGTGGGGATCCTCAGGCCCAGGGGGCCAAAAGTGACCCACCAAACTACTCTATCTGGCTCTTAAGACTCTCTAAAGATTGCATCCTCTCCCCCAGGCCACGTCCTCTAGTCTCCCTGCTTCACATCTTCCTGGAATATTTTTGCCTGGCTGGAATGTGACCTTGACCCAGGGATGGCCAGCTGTGAAACAGGAAGTGCAATCCTGCTCTGCTGCTGTTGCTACCTGTGCCATCTGCCCTGGAGCCTGCACCAATTTCATGTGAGATTGTGCCAGTTTCTGGCACTCCACCAGATCTCATGTGAATTCACCGAGATCTCACCAGAAACCTTGCCCGAAATCAGTGCCACTTCTCCACCAGTGGTAGAACAGAACAAGCAGGGTGCCTCACTGCGAGAAGCCAAGTTATGGGGAACCAGGCAGAGGGCCTTCTCAGTAGTGGCACCCACCCTGTGAAACGCACTCCCACCAGATGTCAAAGAGAACAAAAACTATCAGACTTTTAGAAGACATCTGAATGAAGCCCTGTTTAGGGAAGCTTTTAATGTTTGATGGATTACTGTATTTTAATATTTTGTTGGAAGCCACCCAGATGGGCGGGGAATAGAATCATAGAATCATAGAATCATAGAATCATAGAATCATAGAATCATAGAATCATAGAATCATAGAATCATAGAATCATAGAATCATAGAGTTGGAAGAGACCACAAGGGCCATCGAGTCCAACCCCCTGCCAAGCAGGAAACACCATCAGAGCACTCCTGACATATGGTTGTCAAGCCTCTGCTTAAAGACCTCCAAAGAAGGAGACTCCACCACACTCCTTGGCAGCAAATTCCACTGTCGAACAGCTCTTACTGTCAGGAAGTTCTTCCTAATGTTTAGGTGGAATCTTCTTTCTTGTAGTTTGGAACCATTGCTCCGTGTCCGCTTATCTGGAGCAGCAGAAAACAACTTTTCTCCCTCCTCTATGTGACATCCTTTTATATATTTGAACATGGCTATCATATCACCCCTTAACCTCCTCTTCTCCAGGCTAAACATGCCCAGCTCCCTTAGCCGTTCCTCATAAGGCATCGTTTCCAGGCCTTTGACCATTTTGGTTGCCCTCCTCTGGACACGTTCCAGTTTGTCAGTGTCCTTCTTGAACTGTGGTGCCCAGAACTGGACACAGTACTCCAGGTGAGGTCTGACCAGAGCAGAATACAGTGGCACTATTACTTCCCTTGATCTAGATGCAATACTCCTATTGATGCAGCCCAGAATTGCATTGGCTTTTTTAGCTGCCGCGTCACACTGTTGGCTCATGTCAAGTTTGTGGTCAACCAAGACTCCTAGATCCTTTTCACATGTACTGCTCTCAAGCCAGGTGTCACCCATCTTGTATTTGTGCCTCTCATTTTTTTTGCCCAAGTGCAATACTTTACATTTCTCCCTGTTAAAATTCATCTTGTTTGTTTTGGCCCAGTTCTCTAATCTGTCAAGGTCGTTTTGAAGTGTGATCCTGTCCTCTGGGGTGTTAGCCACCCCTCCCAGTTTGGTGTCATCTGCAAATTTCATCAGGATGCCCTTGAGTCCATCATCCAAGTCGTTGATAAAGATGTTGAATAAGACCGGGCCCAAGACAGAACCCTGTGGCACCCCACTAGTCACTCTTCTCCAGGATGAAGAGGAACCATTGATGAGCACCCTTTGGGTTCGGTCAGTCAGCCAGTTACAAATCCACTGAGTGGTAGCATAGTCAAGTCCGCATTTTACCAGCTTCTTTACAAGAATATCATGGGGCACCTTGTCAAATGCCTTGCTGAAATCAAGGTAGGCTACATCCACTGCATTCCCTTCATCTACCAGGCTTGTAATTCTGTCAAAAAACGAGATCAGGTTAGTCTGACATGACTTATTTTTCAGAAATCCATGCTGACTATTGGTGATCACAGCATTCCTTTCTAGGTGCTCACAGACTGTTTGCTTAATGATCTGCTCCAGAATCTTCCCTGGTATTGATGTCAGACTGACTGGGCGGTAATTATTTGGGTCCTCTCTTTCCCCCTTTTTGAAAATAGGGACAACATTTGCCCTCCTCCAGTCTGCCGGGACTTCGCCTGTTCTCCAGGAATTCTCAAAGATGACTGCCAGTGGTTCTGAGATCACATCTGCCAGTTCTTTTAATACTCTTGGATGCAGTTCATCTGGCCCTGGAAACTTGAATACATCTAAACTAGCCAAGTATTCTTGTACTATCTTCTTAGTTATTCTGGGCTGTGTTTCCTCTGCTGAATCATTTGCTCCAAATTCTTCAGGTCGGGCATTGTTTTCTTTATCGGAGAAGACTGAGGCAAAGAAGGCATTGAGGAGTTCAGCCCTTTCTGTGTCCCCTGTTTGCATTTCACCATCTTCTCCTCTGAGTGACCCCACTGTTTCTTTGTTCTTCCTTTTGCTACGAACATACCCATAAAAGCCTTTTTTGTTGCTTTTAACCTCTCTAGCAAGCCTGAGTTCATTCTGTGCTTTAGCTTTTCCGACTTTGTGTCTACACGTGCTGGCTATTTGTTTGAATTCCTCTTTGGTGGTTTCCCCCCTTTTCCATTTTTTTTACACATCCTTTTTTAATCTTAACTCAGTTAAAAGTTCTTTAGATAGCCACCCTGGCTTCTTTAGGCACCTTCCATGTTTCCGTCTCATTGGTATTGCCTGAAGTTGTGCTTTTACTATCTCCCTCTTAACAAGCTCCCAGCCATCATGAACTCCCTTTCCTTTTAGTATTACTGTCCATGGGATCTCACCCAGCACTTCCCTAAGTTTTATGAAGTCGGCTTTCTTAAAGTCAAGAAATTGAGTCCTAGTATGCTTGGCTGCTCTTTTCCGCTGTATAGTAAACTTCAGAAGAGCATGATCACTCGCGCCTAATGATCCTTCCACTTCTACCCCACTAACCAGGTCATCAACATTGGTTGTTCCTCTTGTTGCTTCTCCCACTTTCTGGACAACGAAGTTGTCTGCAAGGCCAGTGAGGAATCTGTTTGACCTTATGCTCTTGGCTGAGTTTGACATCCAGCAAATATCCGGGTAATTGAAGTCCCCCATTACTACTATCTCCCTTCCTTTTGCATGCTTGGCCATCTGTTCCAGGAAGGCATCATCTATGTCCTCCGTTTGGCTTGGGGATCTGAAGTAAACTCCCACAATGAGGTCCCTGTTATTCATCTCTCCCTTAATTTTGACCCAAATGCTCTCACTTTGGCTTTGAGGTTCTAAATCTTGGATCTCTTCACAGGTATACACATCCCTGACATATAACGCCACTCCTCCTCCTTTCTTGTCTGGTCTGTTTCTCTGAAATAGATTGTAACCCTCCATTATTACATTCCAGTCATGGGACTTATCCCACCAGGTTTCAGTGATGCCTATTATGTCATATTTAGTTTGCTGTACCAAGAGCTCAAGCTCATCTTGTTTATAACCCATGCTTTGCGCATTAGTGTACAGACATTGAAGTCCATTAATCATTCCCCCGTGTCTCTTATTTAACCAGAACACAAATATTTATATTATTTATATTTATATTTATATTTATATTTATATTTATATTTATATTTATATTTATATTTATATTTATATTTATTATTAGGAGCACCACCTCAAGGGCTTCCACTATCTTCATTTCAACCATCTCTTGTGCCCCCATGCACTCCAGACGGAAATGGGAATTGTAGAACTAAGACCTGACGTTGAATCTTATACGAACCCCTCCCGGATTGAGAGAATGGCTGTAACAAAGAAGGGAAATGCGACGTCTCTTTAGCCAAATGTGCACTGTGTATACGGCACAATGATGAACACTACAATTTAAGATAATATAACTTTATGGTTATGGTAATTGCTATTCGTAGCAGTGTAGGCCTGGTTAACTGTGACCTAGCTCTCAGCTGGAACTCTTGACTATATCATTTAGGAGACCTTTATTTAGAATGCAGAATTTGCACTATAGCTGTTCATCCAAGTTTTTCATCCTAAATGACTGGTATTACTGTCAGCCACACTATCTCCCCCACCCACCCAAACGTCTGCCGTTTTCAAATTTCATTTAGCCCTTCTACAGATGCTAATCTTGATTCAGTTCTGTCTGTTAGAAAGAAAGAAAAAATCATTTATCATTTATGCATAAAGCTGAACCTGAATTAAAACATACACTGGGGGGGGGGGATACACTGCCAGTGCTAGGCTGGTGTATTTTTGATTTATCAATATTGTTGTACTGTTCCTCACTTCCCTTCAGTGGTAACAGAGGAGAAACTAGATCTTGGCAACCATGTAGCTTCCTCACTTCAACCAATGCATGAGTCCAGTCACAGCACTGTATTCATGGAACAGTTTGCTCACCTCACAGACGACATATGAATTTGATTAGTTTCTTATAAAACTGCAAAGAAAATGTGCTGCAGAAAGTCAGTCCACCGCATCGAGTGCATGCCATGGGTTAACAGAGCGAAGTGCAGTGTGTGTGTTTAAATATTGGTGTTTTCCCCTCCCCTTTCCTCCCCAAATTTTCTAAAATCCTTTGAGCAGTTCCAGCTGCTTCTGGGGCTGGGCTATATGTAGCCGGAAATACTGCTTATCACTGTTACTGATAAGGATTTGATAGCCACAAGTCGGTCCTGCAACAAAATGTTGCAGAATGGAGGCCTCCTGTTTCCATTCCTTCCCCCCTCCCCATAAACATTCAGCTAGCATTCCACCGTCACTGAGCCTGTGCAGTCCTCATTCGCCTAGTTTGGGTTCTCAAATCCTTTAGGTTCTTCCCCCACCCTCCCACCCACCTTAATTTTTTGTACTTCTGTTTTGTACTTAGGATTCCTCTGAAGCTGCTGATACCTTCAGCTTCTGCACAGATAGTTCCATTTTGCTTACAAAAGAGAGAGAGAGAGAGAGAGAACTGGAATCACCCTGAATGTATATGATATTTTATTTATTTATTATTATTATTATTTATTAAATTTGTATACCGCCCTATAACCGCAGGTCTCAGGACAGTTACAACGTAAAATCACAATATAAACACACAAAATACATAATAAAAACAAGAACAACCGAATAAACGCCCCCTCCCCCAAACACATTTTAAAAGGGCATTGGATGTCAATCAGCCAAAGGTCTGGTTAAAGAGGAACATTTTTGCCTAGTGCCTAAGGGTGTACAATGAAGAGCGTCCCTGGGGAGAGCATTCCACAAGCATTCCACAAGCATTCCACAAGCATTCCACAAGCAGGGAGCCACTGCAGAAAAGGCCTATTCTTCTGCTGCCACCCTCTGAACCTCTTATGGAGGCGACACACCAAGAAAGGCCTCAGAAGATGATCTTAGGGTCCAGGTCAGTTCATATGGAAAGAGACAGTCCTTGAGGTAATGATGTGCACTATCAAATCTTATTGCCTTTGTCCTGCCTGTCATTAACTCTCACTCCAGCCTTCCACCCTACCATTCCTAGTTCATTTTTAAATTTTGTTCCATTACTATCTCTGGTCAAACAAGTATCCATGTTTGCATAGTACATCAAAAACCCTGTAAAAACCCCTTTTTAACCCAATGCCATAGTGGGATTTTGAAAAGAAGAGCTGTTGCAAGCACTGATGCCCCTATTATATTGCCTTCAAGTCTCTGAAAAAAACCAGAAGCTATGCACAACTTAAGAGTTAACCAAGTAGCCCATGCAGTAGGTCTAATGTGGCTTAATTCAATGTTGTCTGTTTGAGTAAGTGCTCCGAAATTTGCTTTAAATAGTGTCCACATTCCTGTATAACCCTCCTTGGAGACTAAACATACTGAGGTTAGTTTATAGTATGAAAGTGGCAGTGTGATAAGAGGTTCTTATGTTATAATTAACGGTACCAGCACTACTCAGAAGGAAACCTAGGCAATTTGAGGGCTAAGTGTTTTTGGTTGATTCTTTTTCCTATATATAGATACAAAGCAGTAGAACATAAGACACTCAGTAAGAAGTCCTTGCATGGTGGATCATTGGCAGACACCTTACATGGACGCTGTCAGCCACAAGATGCAGAGGTTAGTCTCTCTTGTCCCAATGAGTGTCCCTAATGATGTGGTCAGAGACAATATGTCATCCCAAAGGTCAGCTCTTTTCAAGGTTATTAGTTTCTGTAGGCTATCAATGGCTACTAGCCATGATGGTTACTACTAGCCTCCATGGTTAGATGCTTCTGAGTAGCAGTTGCTGGAGACCTCAGGAAGCAGCCCTGGAGCTCAGTTTTTTCCTCCATAGGGCCTGCGTTGCCTTTGTAGAGCACAGCAAGGAGGACGATGGGCACAAAACTAAAATGAGTTGCCTCTGCCTCTCATTGGCTTTGACTTTGGCTATTGGTCTTCCTACCTCTGCCCTCTGAGTTCCAGTGTGTATCAGTCACAACTGTCTATGCAGGCTTTAATGATCCCATGTTACTCAACACAGAAGCTGGGGGGGGGGCACACCAAGTGGCAATGTCCCCTAATCCTTTTTTGCATATGCACAAAGGATTTTGTTTTTTTAAAACACACACACACACAATGCATACCTCTTAAAATAAACTTCAAAAACTCTACATGGTTTACATAAACACAATGGGGGGGGGATTATGCCATTTCCCTATAAAGTAGATGAAAACAAAACTATGTCTCACAAACTGAGCAGTACATAAAACAGAGGATTGAATAGTGAAAGAGTGAGATTCCAGGAGAACTTTGGTAAATGAATAAGTTTTTAAGAGCAGTGGCGTAGCGTGGGGGGTGCAGGGGGGGCCCGGCCACACCTGGCACAACATCTGGGGGGCACGCTCGCCGCCTCCGGAGTCGCCGAAGAGCCTTGGGCGCAGGCTGTAGCAGAGCCCCATGTCTCGTGGAACCGATGAGCTGTGCGCGCGTCCGGGCTGAAGGCGTCCGGCAGGCAGCGGCTCTCAGCGCTCGCCGCGGTCCCCGCCCGTCAGGGCCGCGGAGGGTGCGCCAGGCAGCCCCTCCTCACAGCCCCGCCGCCGCCGCTGCAGCTGCTGCAGCTGCTGCGCCATGTTGCATTTTCCTCGCCTCTCTGCCCTCCTCCTCCTCCGGGCAAGCGGCGTCGTTTGGGCGGCAGCGCCAGCGGCAACTCACCTCAGGTCACCTGACACGGACCCGCCGCCGCTGCCGTGGCTACCTTACCATAAATACCCCAGCCTAGGCAGCAGCAAGAAGAACCTGGCAGCGGTGGCAGGTTAGGGGTTAGGGGCGCAAATTACTTGCCTTGCCCCGGGTTAGGGGGCGCAAATTACTTGCCTTGCCCCGGGTGCTGACAACCCACGCTATGCCGCTGTTTAAGAGGCATTTAAATGTCACTATTGTCTCCATCTCATAAGTTATCTGACAGAGGGCATCCCAGAGGGTGGGCACTGTCTCCAAGAAGGCCTTGTCACCAAGTGAAAATCTACCAGTCATGGAACCAGTAGGGTTACCTCAGAAGACAATTAAGATCAACTTAGTTTGTACAGCGGGTGGCAGTCCACTAAGCTCCTGGTTCTACTTTAAATGCTTGGGTATTTAAATCCCAACACCTCATTGGAGACCACCTCTGTAAGCTCAGGTAAGGAGACGGTTGATTCAACAGGATCTCAAATCTGTCCTGAGTAACCAATGCACCAAAGCTTTTGATTCCCACTCAAGCAGACAGGAAGTCAAGTCAAATCTCCTCGTGATTTGATTTTCATTCTTTGATCTCACAGGAGTTGTTGGTCTGTGCCAATGTGACCTGTGTAGGCAGAACTTCTTCTTATTTGAAAATACTTATCTGAATGTGTATCCAGCTGTGCAGATCAGTGCTGAGTTCCACTGGAGAGAGAGAGAGAGAGAGCAACTTTCATTGATCTATATTGAGCATCATTGCTTTGTCAACTTACTTTTTGTGGTTTTGGACAAATGAAGCAGGCCTCTTCATTTCACTCTCTAATCACATGTTCCAAGGTAATGGTTGGTTTTGTGGAATGTGTGTGTGCCTCTGCTTCAAACCATAATTAAAGGAATAGCATGGACTTTTGAAACTGTCTTTGGAAATCTGAAAATGGAAGCTTAGTTAACAAATGGTAGGGTGGAAATTGGAATAGGAAGTCAACAAGCCATAACTGGTGGCTTGCAGCATTTATAAAGTGTATTCAGAAGAACCTACCTTTGTACGGTGTAACATGGAACTGAATATACTTCTCATGAGCTTTTAAAGTGCATAGAATGGGTCAAAAAAGAAAGGTTGGGGGGAGGGTTTAATTGGCAGGATAGAAAGTAAAGGAATGATGGGCTTAAAGGTCCCAAGTCAGAGAAGAGAATGGATTTAAAAAATCAGTGACAATTTGATATAATTGCTGTTCTGGTTCTAGGAATTGTTCGCACACAGACCCACAATATTTAAGACAAATGTGATATATTTTATTGTAGTTGCATTTGGGTATGTGTATGCAAGTTTATAGATTACTCAGGTGGACACTTCATCAAACCAAAGTGTTTATCAAATGTGAACTATTCCATGCAAATCAAAGGTTTTCATTATCCTACACTGCAAAATTGTCCCAATAAAAGAGCACACTCTTTTTGTGAACAGATTTCTCCCAGAGTTTTTATTCCCAGTGCCCTTAACAAACTACAATTCCCAAGGTTCTTTGGGAGAAGCCATGACTGTTAAAATGGTGTAGGGTGCTTTAAATGTATGGTGTAGGTAGGAACATAACATAGTACAGTGGTCCCTTGGGTTAAGTACTTAATTCGTTCCGGAGGTCCGTACTTAACCTGAAACTGTTCTTAACCTGAAGCACCACTTTAGCTAATGGGGCCTTCTGCTGCTGCCGTGCCGCCGGAGCACGATTTCTGTTCTCATCCTGAAGCAAAGTTCTTAACCTGAAGCACTATTTCTGGGTTAGCGGAGTCTGTAACCTGAAGCGTATATAACCTGAAGCGTATGTAACCCGAGGTACCACTGTAATTCTTAAGGAAGAGTCGGCATAGCTTTCACAAAGGGAAGTCTTGCTTACCAAGGTTGAGAATGTCAGTAAGCCTATAGATATAGGTGATCTGGTATCTTATTTAGAAAGTCCTTCATGAAAGGCACCTGAGTAGATTTAGCAGTCATGGAATAAGAGGATGGTTTCCCTTATGGATTAGTAGCAGGTCAAAAACCAGGAAGGAAAGAAGAGGAGACAATGGTTAGTTTTCACAGTGGAAGGAAGGTGTATGCTATTTTAACATTTCCATAAATGATTTGAGCAGTTTGCAGGAGACACCAAATGATTTGGGATGGTAAAAATCCAAGGTAACTATTTCTGTGAAGAGATCCAAAACAATGTGTCCAAACAGGGTGAATCAGCAACAAAATGGCAAATGAGGTATGCAATGTAAGTAAATGTAAACACTTATATTAATTGATGGGGCCAGTAAATTAGAAATGTGTGACTTTAATCACACTGATATTGAAATCTGTACCCCATGTATCATTTGAGATAGCAGCAAACAATTGAGGGTAAAAACAATTTTATTTGTTTTGCCATATTGTATTATCTTTTTTTGATGTACAGTGGTACCTCGGGTTAAGAACTTAATTCATTATGGAGTTCCATTCTTAACCTGAAACTGTTCTTAACCTGAGGTACCACTTTAGCTTATGGGGCCTCCCACCACTGCCGCGCGGTTTCTGTTCTCATCCTGAAGCAAAGTTCTTAACCCAAGGTACTATTTCTGGGTTAGCAGAGTCTGTAACCTGAAGTGTCTGTAACCTGAGGTACCACTGGAACCTCCCCTGGAACCCTAAGGTGATGGGTAAATAACAAATATAAACACTAATAGCACTCCAGAAATTATATGTGAATGTTATGTACAGCCTCAAATTTCCTTTGCATGATCTTAAGCATTTTAAATTGGGCACCGAAGAGTTTTATGGTCTTCTAAAAGAAGAGTGAGGATCATGACAAGCAAGCAGTTAGATGAACCAACCTCATGATTTAGCTAACTGTTCACAGTATCCCAAGACCTTCTTTTTGCTAATGAATGGGCTCACTCTCAAAAATTAGTGGCTTGAAGTAAGATCCCTTTTAGCTGCCTTTCCTTTTTAATGTTAGACTGAAGCGCTGTTAACTTTCTGTAGCAACTAAACACTAGCATGTGTTTTAGCTGTAACCTAAGCAATATTCAAGGCAATCCCTGTGCGTTTCTCAAAAGAAAGTCCCACTGTGTTCACTGGGGCTTATTCTCGGGTAAAGGATGTATAGGATTCCAGCCAAGGTGATCCAATAGTCGATCGCCACTTCCAGACAACTTGGATGTTGAGCATCTGTTCTGATTTGTGGGGAGGTTGTACAATGTTGCGTCAAGCAATTGTCAGCCAACACTTTTCAGGGCGTCATTTTCCTTGCTGCAAAAATTTTGTTGTTTTTTTTTAAGGGCACCAAAAGCACTTTAATTGAGCCATATGTATTTGCCAGTATGTGATTGAATCCCACTTACAAAATAATAACTGTCTGGAAGCAGCTGCTATAGGGCACAGGGTGGAGCACTCGTTGGCTTCCAGATGTTTGTTGGACCACAACTCCCATCAGCCCTGACCCCTGGTCATATTGGCTGGGGCTGATGGGAGTTGGTGTCCAGCAACAACTGGAAAGCCACAGGCTTCTTATTCCTGCTATAGAAAAATACAAGGGAGCAAGGAAGATAAAGCAAAAGTCCAATAGTGCAGGGAATGAGATGTGAAGTGGTCTTATTAAGGAAGGAGGAAGGTAGTGTACAGGTAGCTGAGATTGCTTTGTGAGGCAATAAAAGGCAGGGATTTTTTTTTTCATGCATATTCATAAGCTGAATCCTCCTATTTTTGTTTGAAGTAGCTCTCAATTGGCTCAAATATTGCCTTTTTTAAAAAAAAGAAAAATGAGGAATTCCATCTTGTTTTAATCATAGGCTGCGGCTAGTTTTCCTTAATGATTGCCAGCTGCATTCCTTTTATGCTGTTGTTTTGGCTTAGGTTCCAGGCAAACTCTGGATCTCGGAGCTCTGAAAAAAGGAAGAAGAAACATACTTTGTGCCTCCTCCTCTTTTCTAACACAAAACAGACATGACTCTGGTTACATAAGTATGTGATGAGCTGGAGGAACAAAATGGCAGCCGTCTACTTTTCTTAGTGTTTATGACGATGTGTTAGGGGGTTTCGTCACACGGGGGAAAGAAAGAAAACCATGCAAATTTCCTTCTTAGCAGGCAAATCATATATGCACCAAAGAATCACATCCAGTTCATGGGACTTTCTCCATACCCTCCAACATTTCTCCGATGAAAATAGGAGTGCCCTATTCCATAAGAACAACAACAATAATTTTATTATTTATACCCTGCCCATCTGACTGAGTTGCCCCAGCCACTCTCAGCAGCTTCCAACATATATTAAAACATAATAAAACATTAAACATTAAAAAACTTCCCTATGCAGGGCTGCCTTCAGGTGTCTTCCAAAGGATACCTAGTTACTTATCTCCTTGTCTGCAAGACAAGGAGGGACTGTTTAACCTTATTATTTTGAACATTACACTTAAAGCCCTTTCCAATTAAAGAAGGCTTATGAATTCTCAGAATAAAGGTAATGTACGTCCTGCAGAATAGTTCAATGAACAACAAATCTGCAGGTACCTCTCTTTAAGGCCTCAGGCAAAGCTCTAATACAGTGGTGGCCAAACTTGTCCCTCCAGCTGTTTTGGGACTACAACTCCCATCATCCATATCTAACAGGACCAGTGGTCAGGGATGATGGGAATTGTAGTCCCAAAACAGCTGGAGGGCCAAGTTGGGCCACCACTGCTCTAGTAGATGCAATAGAGCTCGTTTACCACTAAATCTTATTTCACCTACTCCAGTAAACGCTGATGCCTTATAGGGAGGTGGCTACAGGTGTTCTGTAAAATAATATTATTTGTTAGAAATTATATTGCTTAATATAATTAAACCCTGTACACATTTTACATAGAAACCAATAAAAGTACAAGCAATAGCAAAATATTGATATATTATTTTCTTTACTCTATAGAGGGCTCTCTCTTTCCAGTTATCACCAAATAGCTTTCAATAAAGACAAAGTCAGCCTGTGGGGAGGCAGCGAGAAGGAAAGACCCATATAAAGAGGATGAACAACTCCAGATGAGGGATACCATAAACCACTGAAGATGACAAGGCATTCCAGCAGGGCAGACTATTCTGCAGTCAGCTGAGAGAGAGAGAGAGAGAGAGAGAGAGAGAGAGAGAGAGAGCTGGTTAGCAGAGTATTCTTGAAGATAAGTAAATGCCTCTGTTACAATATCCCACAGGGTATGCTTTTTCATAATCAGTAAATAAGAGCATCGACCAGATCCCGTTCAGGTCATGCACGTTCATCGATTTAATCCCATACGGATAGATTCTCAGGCAGAAGCAACTATCGCTTGAGGAATAAAATTAGTGGGTAAATCAGACAAACACAGCAAGGTTATCCTTTGCTCTTTTAACTCTCAGTCGTTTAGCTGATAAAGAAACCGTGTTTTTATCAACTAAATAAAATCATTGTTAGTGAGCATACAAAGCCTGTCTGACTACTGCTGATCACAAGTGTTTTCTATTATAGTGGTTCAACTCTTTGTGAAAAGTAATCTGAAACATACACATAGTTATCTCCCGCTTGGACTACTGCAATGCGCTCTACGTGGGGCTACCTTTGAAGGTGACTCGGAAACTACAACTAATCCAGAATGCGGCAGCTAGACTGGTGACTGGGGGCGGCCGCCGAGACCACATAACACCGGTCTTGAAAGACCTACATTGGCTCCCAGTACGTTTCCGAGTACAATTCAAAGTGCTGGTGTTGACCTTTAAAGCCCTAAACGGCCTCGGCCCAGTATACCTGAAGGAGCGTCTCCACCCCCATCGTTCTGCCTGGACGCTGAGGTCCAGCGCCGAGGGCCTTCTGGCGGTTCCTTCATTGCAAGAAGCAAAGCTACAGGGAACCAGGCAGAGGGCCTTCTCGGTAGTGGCGCCTGCCCTGTGGAACGCCCTCCCATCAGATGTCAAAGCAATAAATAACTACCTGACATTCAGAAGACATCTTAAGGCAGCCCTGTTCAGGGAAGTTTTTAATCTGTGATATTTTAGTGTATTTTTGGTTTTTATGGAAGCCGCCCAGAGTGGCTGGGGAAACCCAGCCAGATGGGCGGGGTACAAATAATAAATTATTATTATTATTATTATTATTATTATTATTATACACAAAGGGAAAATCAACATGATAGAATAGATGGAGAACCTATTTCCCTCTTTGTATCTAACCTTTTTAAATAATATTTTTATTACATTTTCAAATTTTACATTTCAAAATAAACATCTTCCATTATAGCCATCCATTCAACTTCTCCCCTCCCTCCCCTTCCAAGATTCTTTTCATTTGCCCACCATTCCTGCATATTTTTGTATATCCATCTAATTCAGTTCTCCCATCTTACATCCCTTTTAAATATGTTATACTGCTTAATTTACCTTAATACTGTCAGCACTTTCAACTGTAGAGAATTATTTTCTACATATTCAGCCAATTTTTTCCACTCCTCTTTAAATACTAGTTCTTCTTGCTCTCTTAGTCTACTTGTTAGACCTGCTAACTCTGCATATTCTGTCATCTTAAATTGCCAATCCACCTTGCTAGGGACCTCCCTCGCCTTCCATTTTTCGGTTAACAAGATATGAACTGCTGTTGTTGCATACGTTAATTAGTTTTTTTGACACCTGGGTACCTCTATCTGAACCATTCCTTGCAGGAATGTCTCTGGTTTGGGGGGGGGGGGCGGGTTGCTTTAAACATTTTTTTTTATCTCATTATTTATCATTTCCCAACATTCTTTAATTTTTTGCATGCCCATCACATATGGAAAAAAGTTCCTTCCAGTTCTTTAAATTTCCAACACAAATCCAATTCCGCTTTATACATCTTAGCTAGTCTATTTGGGGTTAGATACCATCTATCAATCATTTTCATGTAGTTCTCTTTCAACATGTAGCATAAAGTAAATTTCAGATCTTTCTTCCAGAGTTTCTTCCAGAGGTTTAGTTCTATATTATACCCTATATCAATTGCCTAGTGGGTCACTGAGGCTTTAACTAGCTCGTCTTTCGTTTCCCATTCCAATAATAGCTTATACATGTTAGACAAAAGTTTTTTCTTATTCTGCAATAACTCTCTTCCAAATTGTTAGCTTTGGTCCAAAAATCATTTTTTCTTATCCGGTTTAAACATATCATATAATTGATAATACCGTAACCAATCAGTAACTTGGCTCCTTAGTTCTTCCATTGGTTTCAATCTGGGTTCACTCCCTGAGAAGTCCAGCAAAACTCTGTAGGTCGCCCACTGTCTATCCATATTGATTCTCTTGATTGTAATTGCTTCAGTTGGCGATAATCATAGGGGTGTTTTCTTTTCCAGCAAGTTTTTGTATTTCTTCCAGGCTCTATACAAATTCCTCCTAATAACATGATTCATAAAACTCTTATGTATTTTAGTTTTCCCATACCAGAGACAAGCATGCCAGCCAAATTTAATATCATACCAGAGATAAGCATGCCAGCCTTCCAAATTTAGAGTGTGCATGTTTTTCAGTACAATCCATTCCTTTAGCCAACACAAACAAGCCGCCTCATAATACAATTGCAGGGCAAAGCCTCCTCTTACTTTAGTGTCTATCAAAATTTTATGTTCAACTCTAGGCTTTTCCCTCTGCCAGACGAATCTAGAAATATATTTTTTTCCATTCCTTGAAGCAACTTAACTTGTTAGTGATCGGGATCGATTGAAACAAAAACAATACTTTAGGCAATACATTCATTTTGATGGCTGAGATTCTACCTAATGGGGAAAGTTTCATCCTTCCCCAAATCTCCAACTCTTTTTTAATCTCTTTCCACAGTATAATATAATCATCTTGAAATAAATTGAGATCAGTCAACACTTCATCTAAACCTGACCTTCACTTACATGACATATGGACAAGAATTTGTTGTTTTATGTTGCCATGGTTCCAGAAGTATAATATGAGGTAGGCCTCTCCGCAGTTTATGTCCATAGATGGAGGCCAAGAAACAGGCAATGAGGTCTGTATACTGTTTCAAGTATATAATTCAATGGTGCCAGGAAGTCAATGGGACTCTCATCTCCTGACATGGGTGAGGTATTTATTTCATTGATTTTAATACACACGACAGTCCACATGGTCCTTTCCCTCCATTCAAATGCAACCACTCCAACCCCATCTTCTTCAAGATTCTCCTCTAAAAAAAATGGATTCTGAATTTTCACAAAACACACCACTACCAAGAATATTTAGTTGTAAATTTTGACACATTGAATGTATTGTTAGATACTTGCAATGTGACAATCTTGAATAGATATTGTGCTATGGTAACCGGCATTTACCAACTACTATTGGAGCTTTGAGCAGTGTTTCATAGCCAAACGCTTACATAGTTTGCCAGTCACTTATACAGAACCACTCGTACTGCCCTAAATCCACCTCTGCAGGAAATTGGTAATGTGGAAGTGCTTTCAATGACCTCCTCCCATATATTTTAAGGTGGTGCAGACCTATGTGTGGTACAGTCCACACCATGACCTTTCTGAATGCCAGCTCTTTTAACCTTGGAGAAGTTTAAATAATAGTTTTCTTAACTCAGTAAGCCTTGATGGGAGAAAGTATTAAGATTCTCTGAATCAGTGGAAACTCTTCCTCTGTCTCCTTGTGGTAGCCTAGGGAATAACTTATCCCTCCACAATTCCACCTCTTCCGTGATAGGCACACAATTCCTCTTTTGTGAGAAGAGGACAAGTTCTAGATCTCGGTCTTTTGGAACTCTCAGAAGTTATGCTAAGTATTCACTGTTCAGGAAGGCTCAAATATTCTCTCAGCCCAGAAGAGGATCAAGAAATGGGGGCGAAGCAATATTCATCTGCCGTTGGCCATGCTATAAATTAAGAGATGGCTTATTTCAACAGACCCTGCTTCGGTGAAATAAAATGCTGCTTTAAGAAAGACAGCAACATTGTCATACTTCATATCCTAGTTTGGAATGCCTGTCATTGTCCATTGTGATTGTGCATGACATTTGTAGGAATCCAAGTTTACATGAATAAATTTATTAAAAAATGAATTTAATGTCATGCAGTGCTGTGTTTATTTCAAAGCCCAATGGGGCTTACTCCCAGGTAAGTGTGCCTTAGAAAGATTAGTGACAAATACCCTTTAGCCTCCTTTACATTTTTCTAATTGTTTTACAAACTTCTTTCTCCATTCTGACCAAATCTTCAGAGGATAAATTCACTCCAATGCCTCCACCCCCACTTGATGTAAAGCTGGACTGTGGCAAACAATGCAGGCAAAAGTCTGAATTCACCTCAAGTGTATTTGTTCCTCTGTAGGAGCATTAGTATACATTCTGATTTCCATCTCCTTGACACGTCACAATGTGAAAGGAGCCCATTCTAATCTGGCAGGATTCCTACATGAGATTCCTTTTATCTTAGTGTGAGCAAACGCTTCCAAGCTCATGCCTCTCCCTGCTTCCAGTCTAACTCTGCATATGTTTTCCAGATGAGAACTTCAACTGCACAGCTTTGAGAACTAGCCCAGGTTTTAAATTAGAAGACTGCCACATACTGCATTTGTATTGCAGCAAAGAAAAGGCCAAGTCCCCTCCTCCTACTTCTTAAAATCTGAACATTTACTGTTTGTTAAAGTTAGTCTTCTTTTGGGTACCTTTTCTTTATTCCATTTTGATTGTGGAAATGCAGCTAGATTGTAAACAAACAAGCACTTTTATCCTGATCTGGTTCCATAGATTCCAATAGATCCTACTCAGAAGAACTACAACCATTGCCAGAAGTTATATGCTTACATTAGGGACGCGGGTGGCGCTGTGGTGTAAACCACTGAGCCTTGGGCTTGCCAATTGGAAGGTCGGCGGTTCGAATCCCTGCAATGGGGTGAGCTCCCGTTGCTTGGTCCCAGCTCCTGCCAACCTAGCAGATAGACAGTCTGAATGATTTTCGCCCTGTGGCGCTGACACCCATTATAATGAAATGTTTCGAAAAACTGGTGAGGAAGCGCATCTTATCTTGTCTGCCAGTGGGACTTGACCCTTACCAGTTTGCGTACAAGGCAAAGAGATCCACAGAGGATGCTGTGGCAATGGCTTTACATGCTGTCCTGACTCATTTGAAGAAGCAAGGGAACTACACGAGACTGTTATTTGTAGACTTTAGTTTTGCATTTAATACTATTCTTCCGCATAGATTGGTGCCCAAATTATTAGACCTGGGACTTCCACCATGTTTGTGCAGGTGGATATTAGACTTTCTATCAAACCGTTCCCAAAGGGTCAGGTTGGGTTCCCACGTCTCTGCGGATCTCATCACGAATACGGGGACGCCGCAGGGGTGCGTGTTGAGTCCGCTTTTATACACGCTCTATACAGCTGACTGTGCCCCCAAATACCACAGTAATAAGATCATTAAGTTCGCAGATGATACAACGGTGGTTGGTTTAATTACGGCTGGAGAGGGGGAGATGGCCTATAGGAAGGAAGTTGAGCAGTTGGGGGAGTGGTGCAGGAAAAGCAACTTACTGCTTAACTTAAAGAAAACAAAAGAGATCATTGTGGACTTTAGGAAATGTAAATTGAATATTCAGCCACTTATTATTGAGGGGAAGTGCGTGGAACAGGTCTCAGTGTTTCGATTTCTGGGAATGGAGTTGAGAGACGACCTAACCTGGGGAGAGAACAGCAAAGACCTGGTGAAGAGAGCACAGCAGAGGTTATACTTTCTGAGAATCCTCCGGAAAAACAATCTCTCAAAGGACCTGTTGATGGCATTCTACCATTGCACTGTGGAGAGTGTACTAACTTATGGTCTGTGCGTGTGGTTTGGGAGCTGCACGGCCAGGGAAAAAACAATGCTATCCAGGGTTGTAAAGACTGCAGAGAGAATTATTAGGTGCACTCTTCCCGCCTTAGATCAAATCTATGCTGCCAGGTGCCATAAGAAAGCGGCAGAGATAGCACATGATAGTACACACCCCGGAAATGATCTCTTTCAGCTTCTGCCTTCTGGAAGAAGGTATAGGGTTATAAAGGCCAGGACTAGCCGCCTGAAAAACAGTTTCTACGCTAATGCAATTCTGGTTCTAAATGCAACATAAGGGGTCTATGTAGTATAGTGTATTTTAAAATGGGGTTTTAGAGTTTTTAGGGGTTTTTGAATGTTTTATGTAGTTTTTATGTAGTTTTATGTAGTTTTTATGTAGTTTTATGTAGTTTTGTGGTAGTTTTATGTAGTTTTTATGTAGTTTTATGTAGTTTTTATGTAGTTTTATGTAGTTTTTCAATTTCATTGTTCCGCAAGGGACAATGACAATAAATATATCGTATCGTATCGTATCGTATCGTATCATATCGTATCGTATCGAAAGCACGTCAAAGTGCAAGTAGATAAATAGGTACCACTCCAGTGGGAAGGTAAACAGCATTTCCCTGCGCTGCTCTGGTTCCACCAGAAGCTGCTTGGTCATGCTGGCCACATGACCCGGAAAAACTGTCTGGGAACAAATGCCAGCTCCCTTGGCCTGTAAAGAGAGATGAGCGCCGCAACCCCAGAGTCATTCGCAAGTGGAATTAACTGTCAGGGGTCCTTTACATTTTTTATATGTTTACATTAATCGCTTTCCTTAATAGATCTCCAGTACTAACCCAACTGAAGATGTAGCTAACATTTGGCCTCTTCAAGAGTCATACATCACATTGGGGTGTAACTCCCCCCACTGCCAGTTTCTTTAAGCCCAGTCCCTCGGTTGGGGATTGGAATATAAAAATGCAGCCTTTTCTCTTCCCCCCTTGGAAAGAAAAAAAACATGGCAAAACATCTGCCTATGTGTAAGATGCAACTGCTTCATTTTGAATGTAAGATGACCTGATGGGTGGAAGTTAGGGAGGTGGGGGGATCCCTGGCTCTTTGCATAAAAGCTTCCTAGGATTTGAGCTTCTGAAGATGACATGGAAAATAAATCATAAAATACGTTGAGGTGGGGGGAGGGTACTGCAGACTAGATGTATTTATTCGAAGCCGGATAAGGCCCTTAAAGTACCTTATCTGGCTTCAAATCAATAAATCTTGTCTTCAGAATTAAAGGACCTAACCTAGCTTTGAATAAATATTTCAAAGTAAATATTATTTTAAAGTATTTTTTTAATTGGTTTTATTTTTTAAAAAATGTCTGGGGTTACAAAAGTACAAACACAGCCTCTATTTTCAGGTCAGGTCATAAAGTCCTTTCTACAGATCAATTATTTTCAATGTGAGATATTTTTGTGACTTCTTTTTTACATTATCTTCAGAAGCTCAAGCCCTAAGAAGCATTTGCAGAGAAATGGGTTTATTCCCGCTCCCTAGCTTCCACCCAGAGAATCAGCCATCTCCGTTTCAAAAGACAGAGGGGGAGAATAAAGAGAGGGGATAACTGTTTTAGCTTTTATATTAAATGGTACAAATGCTTACAGTTATTGTTTAGGGCGTAATAAGACATGGTTATGCTTTAGTTCCGGATAGATGAGAGAGTGTATCAGATAATTCCTAATTTATCATTGTTGTTCATCTATTCTAAAAATGTGCCTGGGACAGCCCATATCTCTGCGCTTGCAATTTGAAGAAGTATTTGTTGCACCCAGTTGTTTTTCTACATCTTCTTCGTTTGGAATCGTGGTTAGAAATCCTCTGGAAAGGGAAGGAAGGAAAGAAGGCAAAGAGCGCTTATGATTCATAGCAGTGATGCAGTCGGCTGCCACGTGTTTAAGCATCCAGTTCTGAAAGAGAAGAGGCGGAGTCACCAGGAATACCTTCAGTTCCACAAGCTAGAAAATAAAACACCCAGAACTTGGAATTCCTAATGCCACATCAGCAAAACTTGGAATCTTTGCAATGAGGAGATTTTTAAATAATGCTAGATCACACTGTCACAGCATAGCAATCCAACTATATTTACTTCACTTCTTTGGTCTAGATTAGATATAATACCTCACAGATATATAGCCATATGTGTATGTAAATATGTATGTATGTATGTATGTATGGGGGGGGGGAGAGAGAAAGAGGCCCCATCCTCACTGTTCATATAAAGCAGTATCATACTTTTTTCAAAGAGGGCCAGATTTGATGAAGCAAAGGGCCGTGAGGGCCGACCAAAGGGCCAACTAAAGTTGTTGACCTTTTTTTAGGATTTTACCCCTTTTAACCCAGGAAATAAACTGCCACAGGGGCCAAATTAGGCCCCCGAAATGGACTTTGGACATGCCTGCTTTAAATAGTCATGCCTTTCCCCCAAAGAATCCTGGGAACTGTAGTTTGTAAAGGATGTTGTCAGAAGATCCACATGGCAGGGGGATAGACAAAATGATCCTCCTTCCGTCTCTAAATTCTATTACCCATATTCCCCTCCCAGAACTACAATTCCCAGAGTTCCATGGAAAGGGGGACTGATAGTTAATTCTGAAGGCAAGGAGTGATCACGGTGCCATGTTCTCATCACTCCCTGTGCCCTTCCCCAATGCTTGAAGGAGAGGAGGTTTGAACACACACACCCCAGTTAGCCAGCTAACCATACTTTGCCGTTGCACCTGAATGTGACAAACCATCATTTGCTCAAACCATAGTTTCCCATGTTCGGATGCAACTGTTAATGAGAAGGAGAAGCTTCAAATTTCTCCCCACTCAGGGGGAAGGGGAAGACGGAATACTATGTGGAGAATCATTTGAATAAAGCCTGAATGCCTGGTGTCAACGTTGACAGAAGGTTTAGAAAGCAGAGGGTGTAGCTATCCGACAGCCAGAAAATCCGACTTGCTTTTCATACCACATCTTGCTTCCACAAACCTGAAATCAGGCAGATGTGTGGCAATTTTTCCTAATTTATTAACAGACGTGCAAGTCTTTCATTCTTGTAGGTGGGACCTGATGACAGAAGCAACCTGGGCCCAGTTATTCCTACGCACAAATAATCCCTAGGGATCAGCAGCAGCGGTCTTCATTTCCCCCCATATATGTATTTTTGTAAGTATATATTTTGTTGGAGAACTGCTTCACAAAATTCAGAGAAGTGCAAATGTTGAAGGATTTTGATGTTTGGGTAATTGTGAATTAGACAGGTTCATATTAAAATGCAAAGGGAGCCAAATTCCCCCACCCACTTCTCAATTCCTAGCTGCAAGATATCTCATAAATGCCAGGGCAAGGTGTAACAGTTGTACACATTGTACAGTTGTACACACGAATGTTCCATTACAGTACATGACAGTTGTGCAATTGTTGTGTACTGTAATGAAACATTAGTAGAAATACCTTAATGTCAGTCTTCATTTGTGGTTTGCAACTGGAGGATCTAGGTGCCATAACTGAGGAAATATCATGTTTGTTAGGTCAATATTTGACTGTATAATGAATATCCCAATGGACCGTGGCAGCAGGTTTCCTTGTAAATGAGGGTCTACTCTGAAAGGCTTGCTGTATAAACATCTTACTTAGGCTGGCAGTGTTTTTCCTGGAAACCAACCGTCCGTGTGGTATTTATTTACCTCCAGATATTTAAAGACTATCAAACCTTAAGTGAAATGTGTACTTAAAGCTGTCTGCGGCTAGGAAATTCATTGATAGATTCTGATTAGGATAGTCTCTTTTTCCTTTCAAAACCTTTGCAACACAACCCTATACATGTTTACACAGAAGTAGGATACCACAGCATTCAGTGGGGGTTATTCCTAGGTAGGGAATGAAGGAGAAATTCAATTCAATATGCACTTTGAGCCAAATCTATCAAATTCACACTTTCCGGAACAATATTTGTTTGTTTGTTAAATTTCTACACAGTGGTACCTCGGGTTAAGAACTTAATTCGTTCTGGAGGTCTGTTCTTAACCTGAAACTGTTCTTAACCTGAGGTACCACTTTAGACACTGGGGCCTCCAGCTGCCGCCGTGCCACTGCTGCACAATTTCTGTTCTCATCCTGAAGCAAAGTTCTTAACCCAAGGTAGTCGTCCCCCCCCCCCGATTTTAAAGGCCATAGATTGTTTAATTAGCCAAAGGCCTGGAAGAAAAGTAATGTTTTTGCCAGGTGCCTAAAGATGTGGTATGAAGATGCCGGGTGAGCCTCCCTGAGGAGAGCATTCCACAAGTGGGGAGTCACCACAAAAAGGACCCGTTCTTGTGTTGCTGCCCTCTGGATCTCTCACAAAGGTGGGCCTCAGATGAAGATTGCAGGATCTGGGTCAGTTCAAATGGGGACAGGTGATCCTTGAGATATTGCAGTCCTGAGCCACTTAAGGCTTTATAAGTAAAAAAACAACACATTGAATTGAGCAGTCAGTGCAGCTGGGCCAGGATCAGTGTAATATGCTCAAACTGTCTTGCCCTTGCAACCTGCCTACTGAATTCTGCACCAGCTGAAACTTCCAAAATGTCTTCAGGAGCAACCCTACATATAATGCGTTGCAGTAGTCTAACCTAGAGTTTACCAGAGCAGAGACAACTGAAGTTAGGCTATTCCTGTCCGGATAGGGTGCAGCTGGGCTACCAGCCGAAACTGATGGAAAGCCACCTTAGCCTCATGCGACAGCAAAGGATCCAGGAGTACCCGCTCTTTCAGAAGGAATGTAACCTTATCAAGAGCAGTCAACTTCCCATCCATCCAGTCTAACGAACCGCCCACTAACAGTGCCCCAGTCTGATCTGGATTGAGCTTCAGTTTCCTGGCTCTCATCCAGTCCATAACTGAGGCAAGACAATGGTCCAGCATATCCACTGCCTCACCTGCGGATGTAAATAAGATGTAGAGCTGAAACACAGCTATCATTTGAGATTTCAACTGATCTGAATTTTGCAATGCAATTCTCCAACCAATGTTTACAAAAATGCATATATTGCATTTTTAATGCAATAATTAATATACGTATTAGTGAAGTTAGCATTTGTTGTTTAGTCGTTTAGTCGCGTCCAACTCTTCGTGACCCCATGGAGCAGAGCACGCCAGGCACCTCTGTCTTCCACTGTCTCCCGCAGTTTGGTCAAACTCATGCTGGTAGCTTTGAGAACACTGTCCAACCATCTCGTCCTCTGTCGTCCCCTTTTCCTTGTGCCCTCCATCATTCCCAGCATCAGGGTCTTAGCATACAGATCAGAAGTTACCACACACATTGTATTAGGGAAAGCTGCTTGCAAAAATGTGTGTGTTAGTCAAAATTGCATATAAAAATGTGTTAATTAAGAGAAAATAGCACTAAACTGCTGATGAATTTCCATGAGGTTGTGTTTTTTTTTAAATCACAAATTGCTGCAAAATGTGACCTGGAAAAATGAGAGATGGAGAGAACCAAAATTGGTGGATCCTAGCATCCCTACTCACAGGACATTGCTTAAAGTTGCTGCCTTACTGCTTCCACCCGGCTACCATTCTGCCCCCATTTTCCCCCTTCCTGTTCCCCAATATCTTCCAAACTTTTCTTATTTATTTAGCATTTGATCAATTTAATAAACATTGTCTACTAAGACAACATTAGCTGAGCTAGATGGACCAAATGTTTCTTACTTGGGATCAAGCAGCTTCCTGCTTTCCGAACTTTTAGGATTGTGTGTCTAAGAAATAGCATAGTTAAGACTTCCACGGCAGGGAAATGAAACACACCTCCTAGGACTGAGGGGGTGAGGGGTGGGATGAGACTGGCTGTGATGTGATCATTCTTTCCATATGGTTTTGTTTATAAGCTGAAGTATTTCGTTCAGACCGCGGCATTCAGCTGGCAGCTCTTTCCAGGCTAATGAAAAAAGGCCTTTGCTTAAATTCCAGCTGTACCACGTGATGAGGACTTCTGTGGCTGAACAGCAACACACGGCGGGTGGGGAAAGAGGAGGTGGGATTTATATTTTGGTATCTCCGCCAGCGTATGGAGGGCTGCTCTAGGAAGGTAAAAATGAATGCATTTTACGTCCTGGTGCTCAGAAGAACTACTGTGACTGGATGTACTTTCCCCCTTCACTTCCTGAAAGATGAAGAAGCCCAGATCAGCCACAGTTGTTTGAAACAATGAACTGATACGGTGTTGAAGGCTTGTGTAAATGGCTCCTGAACAGTTTATATATAGGCACATATAATCAGAAATGTTTTGGGGAGCCGAACTAAGGGCATGCCTCAGGTGTGCTATGGGATGAGGAATCAAGAACCAGATGCAGGCAAAACCTAGGTCACATTCACACCATACGTTGAAAGAACCACAATACCCCTTTAAACAGTCTATGGCTTCCCCTAGGAGTTTTGGGAAGTGTCATTTGCTAAGGGTGCTAAGAACTGTTAAGCAACCCCCTTCCCAGAGCTGCAAATCATCAGTGATTTAACTGATAGTTCCTATGAAACTACAGGAATTGTAGTTCTGCTGCAAAGATCCCTTGACATGCCTGTTGCATGTCAAGACCCTGTAGCCACCCCCTTGTTGGGAAATAACACACACAAGGACACGGATATTAGGTTTATGTTATTGGGCAAATTTGGCCACAACTTTATTGATATACAGAATGTGAGCGGTATTGGCTTAGGCATTGATTGAACTGACTATATCTGACTCTTGCCCAATGCGCAGGAAGTCTGGTAAGGGTAAACCACCGGTAGGGGGAGCCCTGTCGATGCATACCAACTCGAGCCCCCCCTGGTGTTCCCATTGGGGTCGCGTCAAGGCCCTAGCCCCCGACCCGGGCTTCGGACAAGATCAACACCCCCGGATTCCTTTAACAGAATACCCTTAAGCTTGGAGGGGCAGGTGATGGCCACACCTCCCCTCCCCCACACAAGGTCAAACAATGCCTAACCGCAACCCTAACAAAGTTGTGACGATTGCTACGAGGTAGGTGAAAACCAAATGGCCAGTGCCAATTTGCCAAGTGGAAAAATTCCTACCAGGCCCCTCAACGGCGACCAACCAAGATCCATAGCAAGGCCAGTGCCTAAAACCTGCAAAATAGGGAGGGAGGGCAGGTGATTAAGGAAGCGAGCCAAAGAGGAAGCCCTCCGGCTTGCACCTCAGCTTAAACGGACCAGGCTCTGATGTGGTCGGGATCCCCCAGGCAATGGGGGACAAAGTCCCACTCCCCCGGTGGGGAGTGGGTAGCCACGCGGTCCACCGCAACTCCTCCCCACTGGGAAGTGGAGTAGAGTTGTTGTTTTTTAAAAACAAACAAACAGCGACTGCACACTGGGGCGACATCTTCCCCAAGCTATCCACAACAACCCAAAGGTCTCATCCCTGGTCAATCACTATCAAGTTCAGACCCCATGAGCATCTATGTGAAATCAAGACTCTTTGCCCCAATGTGCAACACTTTACACTTGTTTAGATTGAATTGCATTTCTAATGCCCATTTGCTCAGCTTGGAGAGCTCCTTTTAGAGTTCTTCAGAATTGTTTCTTTGCTTGCTTGTTTTAACAACCATTAATAACTTGGTATAATCAGCTAAATTGGGCACTTCCACTGCTCCCAACTCTAGATTGTTTATGAAGAAGTTAAAAACACAGGTCCCAGTGCTGATATTTGGGGGACTCCACTTTCTCTATCTTACTCTTTCCATTCACTACTCCTCTCTGTTACTTAACCATTTCCTGGTCCAGAAGAAGACTTCACCTCTTATTCCATGCGAATGCTGCTCCCCTTCTCCTATACACACACATTTCCCCCATACAAAATACCCCAAGGTGCTCTTTGCTCCCTGCTTCCTCTATCAATGTCCTGCTCAAATTGGTGACTTCTGCTACCATTTTTTCTTCTGCTGCTCATGTATGAACACACCACGAGCGAAGGGAAAATCTTTTTTTTTTAAAATAATATTTATTAAAGATTTTCAAATATAACAAAAAAAGAAAAACATCCAAATTTAAAACCTTATTTTCATTGGCTTCTTTCCAGGACTTCCCCTCCCCTCCCCCTCTTGTATTCCAGTTCTTTCAAATAGATTCAACAAATTCTTACCCCAAATTTTAAAATTATTATCATTGGCCCAATTTAAAAAATATTTTCCCATCCCCTAAAATCGATCTGTTCCCTTCCGCGAGTTCCCCTCTTTAATATGCAATACAGATTAAGATAAACAGAAAAATAGAAAAAAGAATAAAATGTAATTTAACACCCTTTGGATTCCAAATTTCCCTCCCCCCCTTCCCGGTTGCGTTCCCAATGTCCGTCACTGTCTACTGTCATCCTGGAGCTCCCACATCTAAACCACAGTCCTTCACCAATCCGCTTTGCCGTCTTTTTATTAGTCTTTGCCGTCTTTTGGTCATCTTTGATTTCACATGTCCGATCTTGGAAGGAGTCTATCTTCCAACTTTATCCAGTTCTTGTTATTCTTGTTGTTCTTATTGTTCTCTCTCCTCCTCTTTTTTTTTTTCCCCCTGCTCTCCTGCAGAAATGTTCTAATTCCAAAAAGTTTCTAATTCCTCTGCAGAGGCTTTGTTATTCAGGAACAAAACATTACGTCAAGTCCCTTCCATTCTTCAATAGATAAATCTATTGTCTCCTTTAGTGTGTAGACCTCTGTAGACAAAATAGTGTTCCATTTCTGCAGTTTCCCAGGCGATAAAAAGTCCTATTCAAATTCAATGCCAACAATACTTGTAGTGTCCCACAGCTCCTCTAGAGGGATTATAATAACTCAGTTTCCTTCCCGATCAGACCCAACAGTCAAAGTAACTTATTATTCCTTGTTTTAAACAATTTATATCCAATTTGTAACAAATGTGACCAGCAAAGTCCTCGTAACAAAGTTCTCTTTTTGTTCTTCCGCTTTGACAGCTCCTTTGACAGCTGTCAAAACCTCTATTTCTCCTCTCCCGGCGCTCTTACGGATTGCTCCCGGGGTTTCCGGGGGGGGGGTTGCATTTTAGTTCACATTCCACTTTTCTCCTCCAGCCCAGTCTTATAATTTTCCATCGCGAAGTTAATAACTTTATCAAAAAAAAAGGTTGCGCTCGATCTTAGTTGTCAAATCCTTTGTTTTAGCTCCTCTACAACAGGGGGGAGGCTGACTTCCTTTTTGCACCTCCCCCGCTCGCTCCGAATTTACAAAGAATTTTTCCCCTTTTTTAATCCAAGTTCCAATTACTCACGGGTTATTCTTTTAAAGTCCAAATTTTCAATGGAAGAAGTCAGCGCTCTCCATCGAATGGCATGTGGCTTCGCTCGGCAGGGGAAGCGGAGGACTCACAGCACCACCACCCCCCCTGATACCCGCTCCGCAGCCTTTAAAAAGGCTCCTTCGCGGGTCGGGGGGGCGCAAACGGTGTCCGCCGAATCACCATGCCCATGGGTTTCAGCGCCCATGGTTTTTAAGGGTCCCCGCGTCGCCGGCGCGGTAGAACCCAGCCCCTGCCAAGCAGGCTCCCTCCAGAGCTCGAAGGGAGTCCGCCTTTCGGCGATGGCGCCAACCCGGAAGTGAGCGAAGGGAAAATCAAGCATGCTTCTTAATGAAGCACAGTAGAAGACGAATTCCTCCAGCCAGACGACACCTCTGAGTCAGCTCTCCAGGAACTGGCCTCCTGGGTCGTAGCTCTTTCTCATAAAGGGGTGTTGTGCCATCTATTTAATTCATCATGCAGACATTACCACAACAACATATCAGTGTAAAACAGTCCTGGATCTCCTGCTTAACATATTATTGGGCCTTAGGCAGAAGAGCTAGGAGTGGGATGTCTCTAAAATCTTTTAGAATTACTGCTAGTCAGAGCAGACTCAATGGGACAGCAGTTTAACTTCCTATCCTGGTAACACAGGCCAAGTTGAGTTCTCCATTTTATTGCATTGTTTTTAAATATCTAAAGTTAGGAATGTTGCGCTTTAGAAAATAACAGGACATGCATGCATCCTTTGCTATTTACTAACTACAGGTGTTAAAAAACACAACACATGGGAGGGCTAAAGAAGGGTGTGTACAGAAATACAAGCATGATTTAGCAACCTAAAGATGGTGGAGGAGGAGTTTGGATTTGATATCCCACTTTATCACTACCTGAAGGAGTCTCAAAGCGGCCAACATTCTCCTTTCCCTTCCTTCCCCACAACAAACACTCTGTGAGGTGAGTGGGGCTGAGAGACTTCAGAGAAGTGTGACTGGCCCAAGGTCACCCAGCAGCTGCATTTGGAGGAGCGGAGACGCGAACCCGGTTCACCAGATTATGAGTCCACTGCTCTTAACCACTACATCACACTGGCTCTCAGTGCAAAGATAAGACTATGCAGGGGGCATTTGAAGGAGCCATCTATTTGAAGGTTCAAAGATAAAGATGGCAAGATATGTTGTACTTTTATATAAATTAGAGCGAATGGTTCTTAATTTGTGACTATGCGTATAGTTAAGAATATGCAACTTTTTTGCAGATCTGTGCCCTCGTCCTTTAGTGATGTGTTTCACCTTTTTTGGTGATAGTGACCATCCTGTCTAAAGGGCAATCCATGCTTGTAAGGCAGGGGTGGGGAACCTTTTTTCAATCCAAAGGACCACATTCCATTCTGGGAAACCTTTCAGGGGTCGCATGCCAATGGTGGACACAGCAACTAAGGTGAATTTTACCTCTGTACATCAGGCTAGTTTCTACACACGCACATTCATTAATGGTGGCTGGTGGCAATTGCAACTGGTAGGGCAGATGCAGAGAGACCCATGGAAAGTGGATCTAAAACCAATGACAGACTGAGCCAACAAATTCTAGTTTTGTCCAATTCAACAAGGGCAAGATTGTGATTAAGGAGGAGGAAGCTGGCAGGCAAAGAAGCTAGTTGCAAGTAGGCAGGCAGGTGAGGGCCAGCTGAGGACAAACTGAGACTGGTGTGGTAGCGTCCCATTAGCCCTAATGCACCATCCAAGCATCCATTCCGACTTGATGAAAACACTCAAGGATGCATAGCAAGGCCAGTGATTGGTGTGGCCTGGAAGAGTCAGGGGGGCAGGCAGAGAGGTGTGGAGGGCCCCAGTTCAATCCCCAGCCTGAGGTTCCCCATTCTCTGTCGTAAGAAATAAAAATCCTATACAAAGATAAAACAGCACATCTCCCTTTGATATCCCGTGTTGTCCAGATGTCCAAAGAAGTCTCGGCAAAGTGTTTATTCTGATTTTCCTCTCTCCTGCATCCTCCAGACACAGTTTCCTAATGTAGAAGGCTGGAAAAGAAAACACGGTCTCTTGCTATGAACTGTTAGCGGGCTCTTGCTTTGCTTTGGTCGCTTTAAGTATCTTGCTTGGCTTGGCCCGAGACACTGTTTTTTCTGGAAACGTCATTTTGCTCTTGGTCAGCATTCCAAAACCGCAGAGCACTGGAAAAAAAGTTCCTGCTCCACGCTGTCAGTTTTTTTAGCTTCTCTTCCATCTAGAGCCTCAGCTCTCCAGGCTTTCTCAACCTTACCTGCATGAAGAAAGAGGAGGGAAGATTTCCACAGTGTTTTGTCTCCGTCCCCCTTCCCAGTTTGCATCTTCCATTGCTTGTTAAACTTTTCCTGCGGAGCTGTTAGTTAGATTTTAAATAAGGTTCCGTTTAGCTTATTTAATGGAAACGATTATAGCAGAAACATTTGCAATTACTTAAGAGTGCATTCCCATAATGCTTAGCCGGGAAGGCAGGGGAGAACCAGCAAACAATTTAAAGGCAAAAATGCATTTATAACTTAAACAGAGAACAACAAAATGAGAGACATGGAAAAAACCTTTCTCAGGACTCGGAGCCTGTTAAGTGGAAGGATCAACTTCTTTTGGTGCGTTTGTGGGGTGTGTGTGTGTGTGTGTCTCCTCCAACCCTGAGCGCAGCAATAGATGTGTTAGAAACATATATGCTTTGCAGCCAAGCTGCAATGGTGAACATCTGTTTCTGCTTTAAGTTATACCTCACTCTGGCATCTATCCAAAAAGCAGCACTTGCCTGCAAGGCACTGTAACTTTTTTAAAGGGGCAGATCTCCCAAGGCCTTGTTGTTTTACTGAGCCCAAGTTCAGTGCCACTGCATAAATTGGATGGGTGTCTGACCTGACTTTCACCAGCAAACCAGAGTACTGAGAACAGATGTAGCTTTGCCATTTTCTACGTACATCTATATTTGAACAAATGTTACCTGAGCTTCCAGTCAATGCATTATGGCAATCCGTCTTAGTGATGATGGTCCTACGGTTCTTCCAGAACCACAGTAGCAGCAGCAACAAGAGTTACGCCATGACTGGAATCCATTGATTTCAGTAATGACAATTGTTTCAGGCAGGGGTCAGCAAACTTTTTCAGCAGGGGGCTGTCCCTCAGACCTTGCAGGGGGCCGGACTATATTTTGGAAAGAAAGAAAAAGAACGAATTCCTATGCCCCACAAATAACCCAGAGATGCATTTTAAATAAAAGGACACATTCTACTCAAGTAAAAACATGCTGATTCTACTGGCCAGATTTAGAAGGTGATTGGGCCAGATCCGGCCTACCCATTTCCGGTGTGCCGGGGCGGGAGAGAAAACTGGAAGTGCAAGTGACATGCACAGCCAGGACCAATAAGCAACTTATCAGTTCCATCATACGGTGAACAAGCAAAATTACAAACTACATAAATTAATATTTCCGGTTTAACAATGTTCAGGCCTCAAGGTTAGCAGGGCTTCCAGGTAGTGGTGTGCAGATGGATTTGCTGGGATAATAGTGAGCCATGCATGCAACCGTCATCATGTAACTGGGCAAAGTGCTGCTGCCCAGATCCTTCTTGAGAACTTCCCATAGGACATCTGATTGGCCACTGTGAGAAGAGGATGCTGGACTACATGGGCTGTTGGTTGGCCTGATCCAGCAGGCTTTTCTTGTGCTTTTTAAGTGTTTGTATTTTCTAATAAACACACAAAATCTTGGGGGGGGGGGGGGCAACACGGTCAGCACCCTTAACAAATTACAGTTCTCGGGATTCTCCATGATTATGAAAGTGGTATAAAAGTGCTTTAAATGTATGGGGTGGAACATGACCTGACTCTCCAACAGAGAGCCAGTGTGGTGTAGTGGTTAAGAGCGGTGGACTTGTAATCTGGTGAACCGGGTTCGCATCTCCTCTCCTCCACATGCAGCTGCTGGGTGACCTTGGGCCAGTCACACTTCCCTGAAGTCTCTCAGCCCCACTCACCTCACAGGGTGTTTGTTGTGGAGGAGGAAGGGAAAGGAGAATGTTAGTCGCTTTGAGACTCCTTTGGGTAGTGATAAAGCGGGATATCAAATCCAAACTCTTCTTCTTCTTTTCTTCTAAATGAAGAATAATATTGATCAGGGCAGCAGTGGTTGGGGAGTTGTGTTCAGGACTACTGTCTTACCCATAGGCGCTAGGGGTGCAGGGCACCCGGGCTCTGGGCTCTCAGGGGCGCCAGGCCAAGAGTCCAGGGCCCAAGAGTTGAGTCCAGGGAAGAGCCTGCCCGTCAGTTGGAGCACCACGGCGGGCTCTTCTGCTGTGGAGCCACTGAGCCTGCAAGACGCTGAGGTGGCCGGCTGGCTCCGCCCTCCTGCGCGCCTGAGACTGGGTAACTGGGAGGGGGCACAGGGCGGATCTTTGCACCCCGGCACCGCATATGCTTAAGACAGCCCTGGTTGTGCTTGTGCTTTTTTAAAACCCCGTTCCCTGCATTGTTTCCCCAATCTCTGAACTGTTCCTCTGGAGCTTTCCTCTACAGGGCAAAATGAAACAGCAAGGCAGCTCCTTGTATTCTCTATCTCAGCTGCTTTTCACACCCTGGGGGGAAACGTAGCTGCAGCTCCATAGCTGTAGCATTTGAAAAAAGCCAGAAGTTCATTTTTCATGCCAGACGGAAAAACTGCTAGAAGAAACTGGAACCAGCACATAGCTGAGGGGGGTGGGGAAGGATAAATCCCATATTACTCTGGGAACACTTAGCTTTTGCGTATCACAGCCCAATCTGCCAGCCTCCAACCCTCTTTATACCTTCATGTGCAACGCTGCAAAGTTTTTCAGACTTGGACCAGTGGGGGAAACGTAACTCTTTAGCAATCGGCTTTGGGCCTCATAAATACGAATAGCAGTTCCTGAGTGCAGGACTACGCTTGGTGAGTTAGAAGGAAAACGTAGTGCTAGATTGTTGGTTTTTTTCTTCCTGCAACGGTAGCGATAGTGCCACATAGCTGAGTGCCTGGGAGCTAGCCAAGCCAAGGCTTCTGCAAAGCCCGCCCTGAGCAGACGTGGCTCGCCTGAACCATCCCAGAATGGAAGCACATGCTCACTGAGGAAAGAGAAGCCGCAAAGGCTTTTGCCACGCACCGTTTTGCTCTGGCACACTTGCTTCTTAACTGCCTTCGCTGAACTTCTGTAGTTCCCACCCAGAAATGTCTGTGAGAGGAATTCCACCTCTTATGTAGGTCAATGGCAAAATGAAATTCGTAAAACAGCGCTCGGGTGGCTCTGGGCAAAACATGGATGCTGAGAGCTGAAAGAGTAATGCCTTTCCTGCATGCTTGATTCCTAGATTTACGAGCATCTGCGTGCAGTGAAATGCCCTAACTTGGGGGTTACCAATGTGACAATCACAGATGCTAGTGTGCCCATCTCCTTTGGCACCTGCAAATGGTCTCAGTAAATGCCATCTCAAAAATACACAATGCACAAGGGACTGGTTGTTCTTCCTGCTCAGTTCCTGCTGCCTCAGCTTCTCTTGCATTCAACATGCCCCCTTAAACATGCCGTTGGATGTTCAAACTGTCTTTTTCTGCCCTTTTAGATGTGGCAGCCATTTTGTGTCATGCCACGCACCCTACAGCAGCCATTTTGTGACTGGCACCCACGGCACTGATATCTGGTGTGGATTTGGCAGGTGGAACTGTATTACCTTGGGATGACCTCAATAAAATTAGAGTTACTCTAATGGCATCTATCTTGTTGGCAACTGGTGTTCATGTTGGGACATCTTTACCATTGGTCAGGGGCCATTTCATGTGACACC
This sequence comes from Podarcis cretensis, assembly GCF_951804945.1. Classification (NCBI taxonomy): domain Eukaryota; kingdom Metazoa; phylum Chordata; class Lepidosauria; order Squamata; family Lacertidae; genus Podarcis; species Podarcis cretensis. The sequence goes on from NC_137181.1 coordinate 28,646,391, forward strand.
CCCCTCCCAAGAAGGACACCCAGTGAAGTTTTCAGATTTCAGGGATTCATATTCCTCATTTCCCACCCAATAGCACATTTGTTTGAAAAAAGATAACCACTGAACTCATTACAGCCAAGGCTGCTATTCTCTCAGAATAAACTGATCTTGTAAAGAAGCACAGAGAACGTTTTCAGATAGGGATGGGCAAATCAGTCAATTCTAGTTTCTATCACTTTCTCATTTTTCTAATCTTAACTTCAGTTCTTCACATTTCTGCATCAATTTATCGTTTGTGCTGGGGTTTTTTTTTTTAAAAAAAAACCCTTTCAGTGCAAATATCTCTGAAAACACACACATTGCCATTTTGCCCAATATACACATTTTGCAAACGATACTGCCTAAAACGATGCATTTTATGTTGTTTTCACTAATATGTGCATTTCAATGCCTACTTTCTCCTAATATATGTGTTTTCGTATGCATTACTCTTTTGGAGAACTGCAGCACAAAATTCAGAGAAGTCTGGATTTTGAAATGAGAGTTTTGCTTCCATTCACAAATTTCAGAAAGTGTGAATTCAGTTGGGTGGGTTCACAACCATATCAAATTTCTCCTGTTCTCTACTTTCAAATGTGTCAAAGCAAACTATCTCACACTTTCCATTCACCTATAATTTCTTTTACTATCCCAGTCACCTATAATTTTGCATCCTGAATCTGCTGGTATGTGATGGAATCCCACCCGGAAAGAGTGACAGTAGCAGACTGAGCACAATACTTTATTCAGCCCCATTTCGGCAGAGATTGTTCACTAAACTTGGCCAGGAATAATCACATCCAAGACCTTCAGAGCAAACAATTAAACTACCACAAACATACCTCTACAGAAACTTAAAATGAAGGCTTTGTTGAGATTTTTGCTTTAAATAAAAGGGTACGGCCAAGTGCAGATCCCAGGCTAAGACCATATTACCATCCTATCCTGTTCTAGCCTTGGAAAAACATAGATATTTTTGGATTTTTAAAATGTGTTTGGTTAAAATCCATGACTCAGATAAATTTCAGTGCAAGCTAAATAGCTATTATGATGGCCTAAGGGTGTGGCTTTCTGTGGCCTTTTCTTCTTGAGATATATATATCTCACATACATGGCATACACACAGCAAATTCACTCTCTATGCTGAAAGAATAAAATTATTTTGTAAAGTAACAGCTTCAAAGAAAGTTCCTCTTACTCCTTATCAAATTTTTAATATTGACAAAATCTATATCCTAGTTTCAAACCTTTCCTTTAGCACATGAAGTGTTTTAGAGAAGAATGGGAAACCTGTGGCCCTCCAGACAATTTTGGACTACAAGTCCCATCATCCCTGACCACTACCCATGCTAGATGGGAGCAGGGTTGATGGGAGTTGAAGTCCAGCATCATCTGGAGGGCTGCTGATTCCCCAATTATTGAGGAATCTGAGAGTTGTTAGGGGCATAGCTGTCAACTTTTCCCTTTTTTAAAGGGAAATCCTATTCGGAATAAGGGAATTTCCCTTTAAAAACGGGAAACGTTGACAGCTATGATTACGGGACCCTTATTTTTCCTTAGGCTCACTGGAAGGACAGATCGTGAAGCTGAGGCTCCAGTACTTTGGCCACCTCATGAGAAGAGAAGACTCCCTGGAAAAGACCCTGACGTTGGGAAAGATGGAGGGCACAAGGAGAAGGGGATGACAGAGGACGAGATGGTTGGATAGTGTTCTCGAAGCTACCAGCATGAGTTTGACCAAACTGTGGGAGACAGTGGAAGACAGAAGTGCCTGGCATGCTCTGGTCCATGGGGTCACGAAGAGTCGGACACGACTAAACGACTAAACAACAACAACAACAAAATTTTTCCTTAGAGATATGATTTCCCGGGAAGAGAGTTTGATTGTTAAACCACTCTAGGAATTGTAGCCTCTGTGAGGGGGATTGGAGTCTCCTAACAACTCTAAGCACCTTAACAAACCAGAGTTCCCAGGATTCTTTGAGGGAAGCCATGACTGTTAAGTCGTGCCAATGGCTTCAAGGAAAAGGCAGGTTTTGAGGAGAGATTTACCCTATATTTATTCATTATTCCCTCATTCAGACACTGTAAAGAAACATTATTTGCTTAAGGGATGGAGTTAGGAAAAAGCTGCAGACCAAGAGGGAGAATGAGGTATAAGGAAGGGAGAAAGCGTTGCAGCAGGAAATAGCTTCTGGGGATTGAAAGAAATGCATGTCCCAGGCCAGCTGCAGTGCATCAAGGCAGCCCACAAAATGGCAGCTTCCCAGGGCACAATGAAACAAAGGCCAGAGAGGGCTTGGTTTGCTTTTGGTATGTGAAGACTTAAAGAGCAAAAGAGAAAACATCCATGTTGCAAAAGGGATTCTGTATGTTTCTTAGAAATATTTAGTCCAGCATCCTGTTCTCCCAGGGGAGAGACTACAGTGGTACCTCGGGTTAAGAACTTAATTCGTTCTGGAGGTCCATTCTTAACCTGAAACTGTTCTTAACCTGAGGTACCACTTTAGCTAATGGGGCCTCCCGTTGCTGCTGCGCCACTGCCGTGCAATTTCTGTTCTCATCCTGAAGCAAAGTTCTTAACCCGAGGTACTATTTCTGGGTTAGCGGCGTCTGTAACCTGAAGCGTCTGTAACCCGAGGTACCACTGTACATGCTTTATGGGGAGCCCACAAAAAGGACCCGGACACTACTGTACTCTCCCCAGTTACATAACTATTGTAGGGTTGCCATACATCCAGAATTTCCCAGATTTAGCAGGGATCCAGCCATCTGTAACAGCACACAGGTGGAAATTGCTGAAATGCCCAGGAAAATCCAGACATCGGAAGTCTAGATTTTGCCAAATTTCCTTAAAAACTTCATTTTTAAAAATAGATTTTGCAACAACTTGGCCCCTTCCCCCCAAAAAAGCCCTAACTATTGTCACATCCACACCGTACGTTTAAAGCACTGTTGTCCAACTTTCACCAGCATAGAAAATCCCGGGAACTGTAGTTTATTAAGGGTGCTGACCTCACAGAGCTACTATGAGAAGCCACAGTTCCCAGGATTCCCTGTGACTGTGAAAGTGCCACAAGAGCGCTTTATGCGTCTGGAGTGGGTGTGTCCTATGTGTTAATGGGATTGCTTGTGAATAATCAGGTTTAATCACTCGTCCTTTCCTCAGTGGAAGCAAATGAAGTGGGGGCATCCTGGCAGGCAGTCAAACTCCAGAACAATCTTTGACCAGGCAGAAAAGAAACCAGAAAGTTGAACAGGAAGCTTTGTTTTAGATGGACTGAAAACAGCCGCCATGTTTGCTGGGGGTAAGTGGAGGGTATGAAACCACAGTTTTGATAACAGCTTGCATTGCCTGCTTCCAGGGTGTTTATCTTGTATATTAGTAGTTAGATATTGCAAAAGGCACCCATACTGTGCATGTGTTCTTCCTTCCTGCAAAGAAAGGGATTCTTGTTTTTTTAAAAAGGACCTGGTCCTAGAATTTCCACCTGGTCAGGAAAAAGCTGACATCATCTCTTTGGGCAATCCTATTTGCATGCAACATTATCAAGCATTGTGAAAATTCAGGATTGTCAAGAGACGTGTTATGAGATCAATTTATTAGTTTTGATGCAAAGCGCCTTTGCAAGGGACGACATGGAAGCTGGAATTATGGTTCTGGAAAGGCCTATAGGAGCCACCTGCGCCATAACCAAAATGCAGGTGGAACACATAGTGCCTGCCTAACGCACGCAGTCAGCACCTCTGCGGTATGCCCATTGTTTCCAGCTTGTTCCCTTTCTGCTTCCTCTGAAATGGCTTGTTTAATTGGAAAATTAAGTCCACAGCCTAGAAGTGACTTAGTTGCTGTTAATTTTTACCTTCCTTTTGTTAGCCCAAGAAGTGACGAGACTTTTAATCTCTTAATCCAAGTGTACCCATCCTGTGACTTGGATGAGACTAAAAAAATGGGATTGTTGGTCTTTAATTTTGTTGTAATCATTAACACACTCACACCCATCTTGCTTTTTTGCCTTTGTAATTTAGGAGTTGTTTCGGATGCCAAAGAGACTTGATTTCCCTGCACAGGAACTTTCTTTCTTTCTTTCCTCCCTCTCTCCCCCCTTTACTTTGTATCACTTTCCAACACCTCACAGAAATAAGGACAGGTATTAACACCACCAACTTCTTTCTCTCTGGCAAACTCATCAGCCGGCCAACTACCCCAAAGTTGCCAAAGTTATGCTTTGGTGGCAAGGTCAGGGCAATATAGGTGCAGTGGCGGGAGCGCCAAATTGGTGGGGAGGGGTTACTTCCACCAGCATAGCCTCAACCTTGCCACTACCCCAGTCCCATTCACGTAAACAGCAGTGTTGGGAGGAAGGTTCTGCCTCACCAAACATCCTACTACAGTTCTCTTTGGCTTACTGTATCATGCAGTTCATAGCTTCTTCCGGATTCGTTACTGCTGTTACCAGAATTTATGAGAAGGTTTTCAGTTAAATGGGACACTTCACCCCCCCCCCCCAGACTGTGCCCCAAACTGGCACCTTTCAATTTTGTAAATATCCCCATAAAACCCACCAAAGTTTTGCTACTGCATCTTGTTCAAGGTTACATAGTATTCAGCTTCCCTCGTAGCGGAAAACCTTCAGAAATTCGTATAAAATCACTCCAGTGTCTGATTTACGCTATTACGATGTTGTTCTGTTCAGGAAGGAAATGGCTGCCAAGGGGTAAGCTTGAGACATGAGTGAGGGCAGCTGTGATCTCTAAAGTGTGAGCCCACGTACTCAGCAGCCCCTCTGCTTGGGTGATCATCTCTGGCATCCTGACACCTGGGTGCCAGGCAGGTAGCCATTCTGGAAACAAGAGCAAACCCAGGTCAAGACAAAAGGGTGTGATTAACTTGGCTGGGAAACAGGAACATGTAAATACTTACCTTTGTATTGCTTAGTGGGTGTGAGGTGGAGGTCAAGGAAGGAAGAGGGGCAAAGCTGATACTCAGGTTTCTGTCAGAAAACCCCTTCCAATTTGTGACATGGTTATGCTGTATGTGTGATGTTTTACTAAGTGTGTTATGGGTAGTTTAGGAAACTTATAAAGAGGGGAGCCGTCCTTTGTTCGGGGCTTCTTCCTGCTTCTTCCATTTGGTTGTTTGAAGTGTTGTTGCAACAATAAAGATCAGGCCTACAGGCTGTTCTTTTGCTCCTATATTCTTAGCTGGTGTCTTTGTTTGACAATCCAAGTGAGCCCAAGGATTTTCCTATAACTCTGCAAAGGTCTACTTACAGGCTTTGAATTGCTCGGGCTGCAATGGATTTGGGCACCCACTTAGCATTCTACATCCTCCTGTTGTCCAGTTTGCACCCACTCCCACATACACGTGTCCATAATGACTCTGTCCAGCTGAGTTGTTTTATGGACCACAGAGAGCCACTTATCCATGGGTGATAAATTTATGCAAAGAAGCACTATGCTTGATGTGGGTGTGGTAATTGTCCTCCTAGCCACCATAACTGTGAACACTGTCCCAAGTAATAAATTGCTATGATATTTACACAGAGTATATTTCACAAGCTTAATATGCATTTCATGCTGCAGCAAACAGCAATTCACCCTTCGCGCAACTGACAGGCCTAACAGTAGCATCTATGAACCAACTACCTCACCCCTTAGCCGTAGAAGCCTTGCTAGTGGCTGAGGAGAGGGACTGTGAGCAACATCATGCGAGGGAGGGTTTCTAGGACTAAGGTGAAACTGATGCTCCCTTCTTATTTTTGCTATCATATGCTGCATGTTGCTCATGTAATCTTGTTATATTTATAGTGTTGAAATGTAGGGTTTTGTGTGTTATTATATTTGCTCTTGTTTTGCAATGTTGTGAAATTGTTGCCTTTTTACTGTTATGCTATGCTATTATTATGAAATTGTTATTTTATTGTTTGGCTATGTTGTTATGAAATTGGTTTTGTTTGAAATGCTTTCCATTTTTCTTTGTTGCAGGCCATTTTGAGACTGGTTTTTGTGTGTGGAAACGCGGCATGCACATAAAATGAATAAATGACGCAATGCTCCTTTGCAAGGGATCTTAGCGTACAGGACGAAGTTGTTACTGACCCTTCACCACACTGAGTGTGTAGCACCAATGGTCCAAAGGGACTCCACACACAGGGAAAGGCTTGCTACACACATACAGCTGAATGAGAGCCCCGACCTGGTAGAATGGACTTTACCATTTCAGACTACAGGTGGGGGGTTACATCACCAATGTTCCATATATGCACAAATTTATCTGCAAAGAAAACCAGCATAGCAGTGAGAGGGCTAATCCAGAACCTTTCTCTCCAATGTGCTAATTATTGACTAAAGGAAAGGGGTGTTTTTGTTTTGTTTTTTGCTTTGCATGAAGCAGCATTCAAAAATGGCATCCTGCATCGAGCACATGAAATGGTACTGTCCATTCTATCACCTCATGTTGTTGTGTATGTAGACCAAGCCAAAGGCAGCACTTTTATGCACCAGGCTGAATCCAGGGCTGGTCTTAAAGGAAAATGTATCAAATAGCCCACCTAGGATAGGAAATTCCCGAAGGGTGCCATTGGACAGGGTGTGTGTGTAACAGAGATGGAAGTTGGCAATGGTGGCAACAAGTAATTTGGTTCAATGGAAGCAAGTGTAAAGTGATGCACGTTGGGGCAAAAAAAACCAACAACCCTTAATTTCACATATATGCTCATGAAGTCTGAACTGGTAGTGGCTGACCAGGAATGAGACCTTGGGGTTGTGGTGGATTGCTTGATGAAGGTGTTGATTCAGTGTGCAGCACCTGTGAAAATTCTATGCTAGGAATCATTGGAAAAGGGATTGAAGATAATACTGCCAATATCATAATGTCATGATACAAATCTAGGGTGTGGCAGCCTTTGGAATACAGTGTACAGTTCTAGTTCCCTCACTTCAAGAAGGATTTTGTTGGAAAGTTTCAGAATAGGAGCAGCCAATTGCCCTATGAGGAAAGGTAGCAGGACATTTCCTAACATGTGGACATGGAGACCTGACTTCGCCTCATTTTAAAAACTGATTGCCCTCTCTCCAAAGAGGCTTTGCTGAGTTCAGTGAGTTTTTTCGTTCTACGGTGTTAGACTTCGTTAGCAACTGGAATTCTTGTGGTCAGCCTTTACACTTTTGGTGAATTCTTTCAGAAACGTTTCCTCCCTTTCAGTCTTTTTTTTTTTTTTTTTTGTAATCAGCTTTCTAAACTCACAAAGAGGAAAATGGAAATTACCATATTTTTCGCTCTATAACACGCACCCGACCATAACACGCACATAGTTTTTAGAGGAGGAAAACAAGAAAAAAAATATTCTAAACAAAACAGTTGATGTATGATTTTTGTGGTTCATGCTGTGGCCACAGACATGTGATCTGATGGTGAGTTTGGGGTAGCGGAATGCAAAAATCCTGAAGATCCATGTGGATCCATGCTTTGTAACCACGTTTTTGCACCACTGTGGCCCCAGGCAACAGTGGGTGCGTGATTTTTTTGGTGCAAGCTGTAGCCATGGACATGCTATGTGATCTGATGGTGAATCTGGGGTGACCCAGTGCAAAAATCCTGAGGATCCATGTGGATCCGTGCTTTGTAACCACGTTTTAAGTAGGGAGGGAAGGAAAAGCACTCAAGGGGCAAGGAACACGCGTGCGGTGGGTGGAGAAGGATGCTGTTAATAATGCAGAAGAGGGGTATAAGAGGAGAAGCAAGCAGGCTCTGCCTCTCTCCCTCCTCCCTGAAAAACTTTGCTGCTATTTAGCCAGCTGAGTGGGGAGGAGAGAGGGACAGAGAGCCTGCTTGCTTTAAAGGAGCCAACCGGACAGGAGCCGCTTACACTTGTGTAAGCGGCTCCTCTCCTCTCCCGCTTTGCTCCTTTAAAGCAAGCAGGCTCTCTGTCCCTCTCTCCTCCCCACTCAGCGGCTCTTCTCCTGCTTTGCTGTTTCAAAGCGAGCCATGGAGGAGGGAAGGAAGGGGAAACATGGATCCTCTGCTCACGACTGCAGCAGATCCCCCCGCCATCCGTAGGCATTTGCTCCATAACACGCACAGACATTTCCCCTTACTTTCTAGGAGGAAAAAAGTGAGTGTTATGGTGCAAAAAATACAGTAATCTACATTTGAGTTTTCTGCAAGTTAAATCTTCTTGAGTACCAGTTATGCTTGGGTTCCAATATGTAGCAAATTCAGAAATGTCACTGACTTGGCAAAATTGAACTTCAGAGTTTATGCAGAGATTATTTTCTGGTCACTTAACTTTTTCCATTTTCTATCTGGGATATAACTTAGTTCATGCACAATTCTGATCCTCCTTCATCTTACAGGACATAAGGAGATACCATAACATACTGCAGAAGCAACAGTCTTTTTTCCCATCTTCTTCAACCCAGGTAAGGTGGATTTGATTCCCTCCTTGCTCCTGCTGTAGATCTTCACTCATCCCTTCTCCCTGGCAAGGAGCCGGGTACCATTTTGTGGTTTGCCTCAGATGCCAAAATGTCTTTCCTGGGAAGGAAAGAATGGTGGCCGTGGGCAGCACTGGAGGACCAACCTATTATGTACTGGCTGAGGCTGATGGGAGCTGAACATCCGAAGGGCACCAGATTGAGAAAGATTTCCCTACTTAATTCTGGGGTATGCATCACCAGTGGCCAAAACACACCATACTAGGAGAAAAGTCATCAGATCATCTTGGGATTAGAAATGTTTTCTTCCAAAGACTGGGAATCACAGCAATAACTGGATGCTGAGGAGATCCCTAGTGTTCCAAAGGAACACTTGAAATTGTCGTTCTCTGTGTTGGTGTAGGGATCTCCTCAGCATCCAGTTATTGCTGTGATTCCCAGTCTTTGGAAGAAAACATTTCTAATCCCAAGATGATCTGATGACACATTCCTCAAGCGGTTCCGCCCGTACTTGCCATAAGAGCTTTCCAGATGTTTACCCAAATGTGGTATTCACAATGCGGTAAATCCTTTGTGTGAAGACTCTGCCACCCCAGCAGTAAACATGTGAACCTTACTCTGATAAGTCCAGGCCCATAGCTCATTGGCAGAATATCTCCTTTGTATGCAGAAGATCCCAGGGAGGACTGGGAGAGGCTTCAGCGTGAAATCTGGAGAATCACTGTAGACAATGCTGAGCTAGATAGACCAATAGTCTTACTCAATCTAAGGCAGCTTCCTCTGCTCCTATGAGAGATTTGGTGTAGACACTGGAACCTAGAAAGTAATTTCTCCCATAATATCCCATCCAGGTTCGCCGGTTTCACCAACAGCAAGTTTAAATTAGAATACTGTCAGGGACGTGGAAATGTGATTGTCCTGCATGGGAGCAACCCTCACTGAGTTGCTGTATTAAATCTTAGTCTGCATGGACAACCATCAACACACCTATAGGGAGCAGCTCTTACTTGCATTAGTGGTAGAAGGAGTCTGGCTTTTGCTGCCAGCAGCTGGGAGGGAGCAGGGAAATATGAGAGTCTGCAAAGGTAGCCAACAAAAGTTCAGCTGGGCCAGCTCAGTCTTTAAAATCATCTGGAATGTGACAGCATCAACTACTTTCCAGTGTAAGTTATGGGCCTGGAAGCAGCTGCAGAAAGCATAGCCTATCCATACCCATCGCAAAGAAAAAAGGCCAAACTCCCTTGCATGCTGAGACATGCAGACCCTGCTGCAATTCTCTGTTTCTTTTCTCTACAGGTAAATCCTTATAAGTATGCTCAGCCCGCTCCTAGGCAAGCAAGCAAAGTCTGGCTTAGAGTCATGGTTTCTCACATACGCCGAGTTTAAAGGACAGTAGCATACTGACATTATTTTTAGTATTTGCTTGTTAAAGTACAAGAAGCATTGGCTGGGGCTCTATCCTTTTGTGTGTGTGCTTACATGCGCAAGGAAACATGAATTCAAAGGTAAATTGGGCACACCCAGTTGTATGAGTGAATAAGCAAGTGATATGGAAAATTGGGTGTCTGTTCTGCTCTACAGAGTTTTTTAAAAGTCTTTTTGCAGCTCACTCTTTGATTCTGTGGGGAAGCAGAGCAGAGCTGTCAACTATTCCCTTTTCTTGTGAGGAATCCTATTCGGAATAAGGGAATTTCCCTTTAAAAAAGGGAAACGTTGACAGCTATGGAGCAGAGGGCAAATACTTGTTCACTGGTATTCCAGAGGTCAGGACCAGATCCAATGAGTTTAAGTTACAGGAGGTCAGATTTTGGTTGAGCATTAGGAGAAACTTCTTGATGCCAGGAGCCATTCAGCAATGAAAGCAGCTTCCTAGAAGGTTGGTGAGGCTCTCCCTATCAAGCAGAGGCTGGACAGCCACTGACTGAAGATGCCAATGTGCTGGATTTCCTGCCTCAAACAGAGGGCTTGACCAATGCTGTGATGCTCTGATTGTGCACTCCATGGCAATGGGTGGCCAGATGGACTAGGGTCTTCTTGGTGGTGGTGCTAGCATTGTGCACCTAGGGATGTGCAGCTTGTGTCCTCCCTGTTGTCTTTTAGGTGTCTGGTTTGACTTGATATAAGGCAGCTTCCTATGCGGAGAAGCCCAGAATAATAGACTCTTGATTTCCTTGTGCGCTATGTACCACACAGTCTCTTTGGGTGGGTGTTATTTTCATTGTTTCTGGAGCACATTTCCTGATATTTCATTATTGGTTTCATTTCCCTCAACATGGTGTCCTCTGTGTGTTATCAGATTCCAAGTACCATCAGCATCAGCCAGCATGGTCAACACTCACAGATTATGGGAACTGTAGTCTAATAACATCTGGAGGATATCAAGTAGGGGAAGCCTGATCTTCCTTGCCACTAAGCCAAGGGCATACAGCAGTGGTCTCTTGATTCATCCACCTGTAGAGCAAAACAATGAAAGGGGAAGTTGTTTTCTCCATTCTACACATGATGAGATACTGGTCATTGATAGCTCAAAATCCTAAGTAAGTCATTCCGTCTGCCAGCCTACGCTGGCTCCTGAAAACTTACAAATATGTGTTTACTTCAACTAGGGATATCCAGGATGGTCTCTCCAGATGTTGTTGAACCACAATTCCCCTCATCCCTGACCATTGGCTATACTGGCTGAGGTTGATGGGAGTTGTAGTCTAACGAAATCTAGAAGGCACTGCATTGACTAACCATGAAAAATATTTTCTATCTTACCTTTCCATTTGAAAAAAATTCACGAGGTGCCTAACAACCATTACAGTTCAATCAACCACAACATACAATCAACCACAACATAAAATCTAACAGCAGTTCATAAAAAAACACTACTTTAACAGCAGCAGTTAGCACAAATACTTACCATACAAATCCAAAAGCTTGATGGAACAACAGTTTAGAAATAATTGCGCCTTCCTGATGGGTTTGTTGTTGTTGTTGTTCATTTATTCAAATACTGTTGTGCTGTCTGAACCTTAATTTCATTTTATCATAGTTTATGGCTGGAATATTAACATTACATAGCTGCCAGTTCTACCACATCCCAAAGGAGCCAGGATGAAAGCTTGTCTGAGATTCCTGCTGGCATACTAGAAGTCATCTTCTGATTAAGCCCACGTCCTCACAACCAACTCTTCCTACCAGAACCTGCCTGCTCATTATCTCTGGTGCTCCAAGTGAGCTTAAGGTCTCTCAATAGACAGGAAGGGAGCAGTTGTCCATACACATCATAGGCCCATCTCCCACCTTCCTTTCCCCACTTGCAGACAGGAAGGAGAAGTGGGATTATGTGCCCTAGTTAAGATCTGTTTGTTCCAAGCCCCAGACAGTGTTTCCAGCTCCCCCTGTAAGAAGGAACTGTGCATGAAACAAAATGAACAGGATGGCAAAATGTCCCTCAACAAACATTTAGCACAAATTTAAAGGAAAGCTTCTACAAGTTCATTTTTCATTGGGACTTAAGATCCACAAGGTTTCATCATATTTGCACTGCAGCCAGCAATATGTGCTGGAAATGCAAAGCAGCAAATTCCAAACGTGTTCACTTGCCCTCCAAAAGATTGGTGAGCCTTGCCTTAATTCAAATCTAATCAGGTGCAATTCTCCAACAGTTTACCCTGCAGATTTCGTATTTTAATTAACAGATGTACATGTTTTCAGCAGTGAAATGTTTGTATATCTTTACTCTTGGGGTTGTTCCTAGAAATCACTTCAGTTGTCCTACTTGTCTCATGTATAGCTGCTTACATAGAAATTGGCTTGCAGTTTTCTATAGCTTTGTCTAAGTTTCTCTTTCCAGAAATATGTAGATTATTTTATTGCTGTGAAGTGTGATAAAAATGTACTATAGTTCTGTTGGTGTGATTAAACAAGTGTTATGTTTTAATGCTGCAACTCTGTTTGCATATATAATCCAGACCAAATAGTGTTTGAATAATGTCTATTTTTGTATGTATAAATAGTTTATGATCAATAAAAAATTATGAAGTGTTAAAAGAGAACAAGATAGCAAGCATTCCCAATTAGTCCAATTAATTATCAGGTAATTGGAAGACAAAGTAGCTCATTCCCATGCTTTTGCAAAATGCACTGCTACTGTTTGAAGCCCAAGCGGTGATGCAGGTAAGGACATGTCATAGACGGTGTTCATAGCAGTGCATGGTTTATTGCACAGGAAGGAAATTAAGTGGAATTTAATCTCAAAAGCTACTGAGGGTCTTTCCCCCTACTGAGCAAATTGCATGCTATTTTATTCTGGAACAGCTTTAATAAGGTTTCTTGTATCTTCGGTGAGTAGGGCTTCAGAGGAAGGAAGGTCTCCCTCTTGTTACTAATGTTTGAAAACAGGATGAGAGAAAAGAAATGAGAAAGAAAACTTAACAGAAAAGTTTAGCAAACTATGTAAGAAAGCTGATACTTTACAGATATGTCCCTGTTGCAACTGTGTGAAAAGTTAATCAGCAAGTTAATTTGCTTTTTTTTTTTTTTTGGACTGAAACAAGGAAGGGAACAGCCAGGGCAGCCCAGCCCTACCATTGGGCAAAGTGAAGCAGGTGGCTTAGGTGGCAGGTGCTGGGTTGGGGCAGGCACAATGGTGAGGTGGATAAGAGAGCTGTGTATACCACTATGTGGCCTGCCCTCCACCCACTAAGTTAGCCTTCTGCCTTCAGGTGTGGGTCTGTTGCCCATACAGAAGGAAGATCCAGCTAGCATTTGGGTCAGCTTTGATATATGGAATGGTGCGGGCGCCATCTTGCCCTTTGCCTCACGAAGCAGCTCTGGGAAGGGAAGGAACATAGGAAGGTGCCTTATATATATTGTTGTGAGTTTTGGGGATTGGTTGGTATATTGTCCGAGTGCCTTCTAATTCTAATGGGGATTCAATTATCGAAGTAGCCAGGCCAACTTCCTGGTGAGTTAATGGGCCTAAGTAACGCGGCTGCTAAAAAAGCCAATGCAATTCTGGGCTGCATCAATAGGAGTATAGCATCTAGATCAAGGGAAGTAATAGTGCCACTGTATTCTGCTCTGGTCAGACCTCACCTGGAGTACTGTGTCCAGTTCTGGGCACCACAGTTCAAGAAGGACACTGACAAACTGGAACGTGTCCAGAGGAGGGCAACCAAAATGGTCAAAGGCCTGGAAACGATGCCTTATGAGGAACGGCTAAGGGAGCTGGGCATGTTTAGCCTGGAGAAGAGGAAGTTAAGGGGTGATATGATAGCCATGTTCAAATATATAAAAGGATGTCACATAGAGGAGGGAGAAAGGTTGTTTTCTGCTGCTCCAGAGAAGCGGACACGGAGCAATGGATCCAAACTACAAGAAAGAAGATTCCACCTAAACATTAGGAAGAACTTCCTGACAGTAAGAGCTGTTCGACAGTGGAATTTGCTGCCAAGGAGTGTGGTGGAGTCTCCTTCTTTGGAGGTCTTTAAGCAGAGGCTTGACAACCACATGTCAGGAGTGCTCTGATGGTGTTTCCTGCTTGGCAGGGGGTTGGACTCGATGGCCCTTGTGGTCTCTTCCAACTCTTTGATTCTATGATTCTATGAAATGACCAGGAGTGTCCTCAATTAGATGTATTCAAGTTTCCAGGGCCAGATGAACTGCATCCAAGAGTATTAAAAGAACTGGCAGGTGTGATCTCAGAACCACTGGCAGTCATCTTTGAGAATTCCTGGAGAACAGGCGAAGTCCCGGCAGACTGGAGGAGGGCAAATGTTGTCCCTATTTTCAAAAAGAGGGAAAGAGAGGACCCAAATAATTACCGCCCAGTCAGTCTGACATCAATACCAGGGAAGATTCTGGAGCAGATCATTAAGCAAACAGTCTGTGAGCACCTAGAAAGGAATGCTGTGATCACCAATAGTCAGCATGGATTTCTGAAAAATAGGTCATGTCAGACTAACCTGATCTCGTTTTTTGACAGAATTACAAGCCTGGTAGATGAAGGGAACGCAGTGGATGTAGCCTACCTTGATTTCAGCAAGGAATTTGACAAGGTGCCCCATGATATTCTTGTAAAGAAGCTGGTAAAATGCGGTCTTGACTATGCTACCACTCAGTGGATTTGTAACTGGCTGACTGACCGAACCCAAAGGGTGCTCATCAATGGTTCCTCTTCATCCTGGAGAAGAGTGACTAGTGGGGTGCCACAGGGTTCTGTCTTGGGCCCGGTCTTATTCAACATCTTTATCAACCACTTGGATGATGGACTCAAGGGCATCCTGATGAAATTTGCAGATGACACCAAACTGGGAGGGGTGGCTAACACCCCAGAGGACAGGATCACACTTCAAAACAACCTTGACAGATTAGAGAACTGGGCCAAAACAAACAAGATGAATTTTAACAGGGAGAAATGTAAAGTATTGCACTTGGGCAAAAAAAATGAGAGGCACAAATACAAGATGGGTGACACCTGGCTTGAGAGCAGTACATGTGAAAAGGATCTAGGAGTCTTGGTTGACCACAGACTTGACATGAGCCAACAGTGTGACGCGGCAGCTAAAAAAGCCAATGCAATTCTGGGCTGCATCAATAGGAGTATAGCATCTAGATCAAGGGAAGTAATAGTGCCACTGTATTCTGCTCTGGTCAGACCTCACCTGGAGTACTGTGTCCAGTTCTGGGCACCACAGTTCAAGAAGGACACTGACAAACTGGAACGTGTCCAGAGGAGGGCAACCAAAATGGTCAAAGGCCTGGAAACGATGCCTTATGAGGAACGGCTAAGGGAGCTGGGCATGTTTAGCCTGGAGAAGAGGAGGTTAAGGGGTGATATGATAGCCATGTTCAAATATATAAAAGGATGTCACATAGAGGAGGGAGAAAGGTTGTTTTCTGCTGCTCCAGAGAAGCGGACACGGAGCAATGGTTCCAAACTACAAGAAAGAAGATTCCACCTAAACATTAGGAAGAACTTCCTGACAGTAAGAGCTGTTTGACAGTGGAATTTGCTGCCAAGGAGTGTGGTGGAGTCTCCTTCTTTGGAGGTCTTTAAGCAGAGGCTTGACAACCATATGTCAGGAGTGCTCTGATGGTGTTTCCTGCTTGGCAGGGGGTTGGACTCGATGGCCCTTGTGGTCTTTTCCAACTCTATGATTCTATGATTCAAAGAAGGTTGCTCTGTGCCAGAAGGAAAATAGGTGGGCCTCACCTGACTGGGAGTAAGAAAGAAAGTGGTGTGTGAGAGCCAGGCTGGACACTGGCAGGAACAAGAGGGTGAGAGCCATAGAATCATAGAGTTGGAAGTGACTCCAAGACTCATCTAGTACAATTCAGGAATCTCAGCTAAAGCATCTGTGACAGACGTTTGATTTCCATTTGATTCCAAGGTTGTGATGATGGGAGAAGCAATGCCTTCTGGGCTGTTAGTTCTGTGAGCTCCTCAGTCGTAGGCTCAGGTTGTACAGTCATACCTTGGGTTAAATTTGCTTCAGGTTGAGCATTTTCGAGTTGTGCTCCGTGGCGACCCGGAAGTAACGGAATGCATTACTTCCGGGTTTCGCCGCTCGCGCATGCGCAGACGCTCAAAATTACGTCATGCACATGTGCAGAAGCGGCGAATCGCGACCCGCGCACACGCAGACACGCAGACACGGGTTGCATTTGCTTCAGGATGCGAACGGGGCTCCGGAACAGATCCCATTCGCATCCAGAGGTACCACTGTATATATGTGTAAATGAACTGTCCTTCGTTCGAAGAAAACTGAAACCCGGGACAACTGGAATTGCACACGGCTATGAGAGTGGGGTGGCAACAAATATATTGTATGCCAGAGCATGGCTCCACCTAGTTCATTCCTTTCTACACTGCCTGGTAGTGGCTCTCTGGGTTTATCAACAGGTTGTGATTTCTACGACACCATACATTAAAGCCAGCCTCCCCCAAAGAATCTGTTTGTCATGGGTGCTGAGAGTTTTCAGAAAACCGCCCCCCTTCCACTCACAGAGCTCCAGTTCCCAGAGTCTCTAGGTAAGAGAGATTAACTGTGAAACCCACCTGAGGATTGTGAGTGGGATAGGGAGTCTCCTCACAACCCTCCAGCACCCTTGACAAACTGCAACGCCCAGAATTCTTCAGGACTTGTGCAATGACTGTTAAAGTGGTATCACAGCGTTTTGAACATGTATTATGGATCTGGCCAGTCATGGAGACCAAGGAGGAGTGGGCTGGCAGGCAGGGCCAGCCTCTGGACATTGTTGTCAACTTTTCCCTTTTCTTGCGAGGAATCCTATTCGGAATAAGGGAATTTCCCTTTAAAAAAGGGAAACGTTGACAGCTATGCCTCTGGACTGATTGCTGCAAGCAAGCAAGAAGGCAGGCAGGCTGGTGGTGGGTTGGCTGGCATTGGTGGGGCAGTCTCTGCTGCTCTGCACATGCTCAGGAACACTCTCACCTTTGCCATTGCTTCTCAGGTCCCAAGACTAAACTCTGATGTGATCAAGGAATCCCATTCCCCACCTTCCAGCTGCTCCAGCTGCTTCGAAGTCTCTTAATTTGTTGCTGCTGGCTGGTGGGACCCGGCAATAATTCCTTTTGCCTCGCAACAAAAAAAGAGGGGAGGAACTTCAGCCTGCAGGCTCCTTTCTCTCTCTCTTTCTCTCTCTCTCTCCCCCCCCCCCATCCTTTTGGTACTGGTGGGCGGGGTGGAGGCGCAGAGAAGGAGCTGGGATAGGCTCCTGCGTCAGAATCTTGGGTAGGGAAATCTCTCTTCCTTGAGGTGGCTCGGCCATCTCCCCACCTTTGACATGCCAAAGCGGTTGCCGCTCCGAGGGAGGGACGAGAAGGAAGAGACACAACCCCCCCCCCCCCAGAAGATAGAAGCAGGCTTGGCAAGAAGGAGTGACCACGTCAGCCACCGCAGAAGAGAAGGGGAAGGGGGGAAGGGAAGGAGCTGGGAAAATCAGGACAGCCGCGGATGGGACGGTGGGCGGCGACACCCTACCGAATCGGGGGCCCCCCCTCCCCGCACTCCAAGATTGACTTGAAATCCTAAGCATGCTTTCTTGGAAGCAATGTCCCTTTTGGAACCAATGGGGCTGAGCAACGGACTGTGGGAGAAAGGAAGGGGCCTTCAAGATTCTGGCAAGCCTCCCTTCACCTTGTGGAGGTTGGGGGGCGGCGGGGGGCGATGCAGTCCCGGCAGAGCAGCTCCTTGCACTGCAACGTCACTGTTCCTCAGCCTCAGGTTCCTTGTCTGTAAAATGGGAGCATAGAGCAACACCTACCCCGCCTCTCGCTCTCTTTCGGTTGAAGCTAAACGAGATTAGGGCTTTTTGTTGGCAGGTGGGGGGGTGGCAATGGACGACTGCTAGTACTCTTTTTCAGGGTCTTATCCAGGAAAGGGGAATTGAGCATCAACGCAGCCAGAGAGGACAGAGACGGGCGAAACCAATGGGATTCACAGAGAAGAACGTTGGGAGAACTTGTAGCACTTGTGTATAGAGATAGAGATGTTTGTGGCTGTCAAGGAAGTGGGAAGCTCATCCCCAAGTTGAAAGAGGGGGGAATTATACCTCACTGCTGCTTTACGAGGCAATGCCCTAGGCTTGGTCTATAGGGTTGGACAGGCAAAAAGTCTGGGCAAGATGACGGGCTGTGTGTTTCGTCTTCCTCCGACGGGCTCCCTGTGGTCTTACCACGCAGGTTCAGAGGGGGTCAAACAGCTCCCCCCTTTCCCACCTGCCACCCAAAGCTCATTTACTCCAGAGTAGCTCCATTCCAGAGGACTGCTCCAGAGGAAGCGAGGGATGGGGGTCGCCTGGAAAGGAAGTCTGGGGGGTTTTGTTTTTGTTTTGGCTCGCTCTGCTTTCTGAGGAGTCAGTCACATAGGGGAAAGTGCCATATCGGAGCATGGGCTCCACCTGGCTCAGTAGCGTCTACACGGACCGGCAGCGGCTCTCCAGGATTTCAGGCGGAGCGTCTGGAAACGCTAGAACGAACATGGGACCTTTTCCGCGCAAGGCAGGCGCCCCACCGCGGAGCCACGTCCCTTCCCCAGAGCACAGCGCGATCTGCGAGGCGGAGCGGTGGGTGGCTGGGTGTCAAAACCAAGGGAGCCTCCAGGCAGTGGCGTAGCGTGGGTTGTCAGCACCCGGGGCAAGGCAAGTAATTTGCGCCCCCTAACCCGTGGATTTGCCCTAACCCCAGATGTTGCGCCCGGTGCGGCCGGCCCCCCCTGCACCCCCCACGCTACGCCACTGCCTCCAGGTCGCTCCAGGTTTCCGATGTTTCCCCGTCGGCGTGTCCTTCTGCCTGCTCTCGCCTCCTTTACCTCGATGGCAGGACCTGGACAGCTCCCGCTTTGAAAGCCTCGCCCTGCGACGCCGAAAGCCTCCCAGGCGCGCAAGCCACAAAAGAAAAGGGGGAGGGTTGGAGAAGTGGGGTGAGAGGGACGGGGGGGGGGGGAGGAAGAAAAAGAATCCAGGCAGCCAGTCAGATTTTCCTTTATAAAGCCTCAAAGTGTCCACGTCCTCAAAAAGAATGGAACCAATTTAGCATCCCCAGCTCATCCCAGCACCCCACCTCTTTCACCCCTCCTCCCTCCCCCTTGCGCCTTCCTCTTCTCTCCCTTCCTCGCTTCCAGATCTCCCTCTCCCCGCCCCGTCTAACAGCAGCTCTGCCAAAACGGCGGGGACAGGTTGGGAATGAGAAGAAGAAGAAAAGAAAAAAGACGTCACGTGACGCAGGCCCGGGCTCCTCGCAGCCTGGCCCGCCCCTCCGCCGAGCACGGCGGGCTCTCCCATTGGCTGCGGCGCGTTCTACGGCTCGGCCAGCGCGAGGAACCCCCTCGCCGTATAAATAGGGCCGTCGAGGGCTTTATTATTTTAGCATCCCGGGCAGCAGGTTTCTGCTAAGTTTGGAGTTACTCGCCACCACGACTGTATGCCTGCGTCCCTAAAGTTCTAGCTCACCACCGACCCGGGGACTCTGAAACACAAGGAGTCTGCATGTCTAGACAGTAGACATGCTCAGCTTTGTGGATACACGGATTTTGTTGCTGCTCGCAGTAACTTCATGCCTAGCAACCAGTCAATGTAAGTGCCTTCAGATTGTTTGGAGCAGGGTTTGGTGGGGAGAGAGGGATTTGGGCGGCGGCGGCGGAATCCTCTCCTAACTTCGTCCTAAGGAATGTTGCCCTGCCGTCGAATGCTTCCTTTCTCCGGGAGCTGCAAGGACAAGTTTTCGTGCAGATCTGGGTATGCTCCAAAGCCCGAGAAACTGCTGCCCACTATAACTCTACCCCCCCCGGGAAGCCCCATCCAGTTAGACTGAGTTTGGGGGGGAATCGTAGTTTGCATTGACTCCAGCTGGCAAAAGAGCTGTCTCTTATTTCCACAAGACGGAGTGAAGGGATGAGAGTTCTTCAGAGCTTGCTTAAACTCGCCCCCTCCCAGCCCTCCTTGGCTCAAGTGGAGAGGTCCTGGCAAGAAGCCAAACAGTCTTTTCTCCCACACACCCACGCACCTCTCTCTCCCCCTCCCCATACTCCGCCCGCCCCCCATTTTAAGAGAAAAGCAAAATTGGGGTTGGAGAAGCAATGCATGACAATGATAAATCCAGAACTCCTAAATTTATCAGCATCGCCTCCTTGGAGAACTTCTAGTGGTTTGGGGCTGGGGACGGGTTATTGTCCCGATTTATCAAGGGATTTCAGAAAACAACAGATTCCCCCAAAGTCTTTGAGAACAGTCGCTTTTTAGGGCGTTGTACACGAGCTTTGTGCAGCGTTTTACGGATGCTCATAATGCGCCCTCTAGAGGGAAGGAGGCGGTAGCGCAGAGGACCCGACGTGGAGCGTGTGGAGTCCAGATAGACCACCAAGCGCTTTTAGAGATACGCTGATATATATGAGACAATTTAGTTACTCCTGAGTTACACGCAAGGAGAGAGGGGGCAGAAATTCTGTCGCGATTTGCTCAAGAATGTTTTGCTCTTATTAATTCCGGGAAGGGAAGGAGACACGCTTTTAGAAAACTACAGCAAACCAGGAAAAGTGTACGATTCCTGACCTTTTTGTTTGAGAAACAAATATGACGAAATGGATATTCCAGACATCCTCCAAACATACCTTTTAAAAAGCTCTAGCGACCTCTTCTGGTAGACAAGAAGTAGAAAGTTTCTCCCCAGAAAATTCATCTATTTTTATGATTTCCACACTTGTCAGGTAATTCACTTAAATTCTATTACTTTAGATTATCTGTAGGCCCCCATGTGAATAATGTTAAATAGTGAAACTTGGCACAGACAGCTGTTGCCAGGTTAGTCCCATCAAATAGATATTTATTGCATAGGTACCCCAATGTAAGATCAGAGTGGTGTTTTACCCTCACAAGAACCCTGTGAGGTAGGCTCAGCTGAGAGGTGGCCCTTTCCCCAAGGCCACAGTTTCTTTCACAACCTGAGTATGGATTTAAACTTGGGCTTTCTATACCCCAGCCAGACTTGCTAACAAGTGCACCACACTAGTGGTGATCGTTTGGCATAGAGCAGGCAATCTTTAGCTTTATATCTGACTGACAAAAAGAGTTCTGTTTAACTCAGAACTTTTCATGCTGCACAAATGGAAGGTGTCCAGTCTAAGCATCACTACCATATCATTTCTCTGTGGTTTAAATATGTGCAAGGTACAGCCTTCACACCGGCTCGTGCAGCACATCCATGCATCAGAAACGCCTGTAGTCCTTTGTACATTGCATATGGCAAATGCTGTCCTATAACAGAAGCATTGGCCCTGCTGCCCAATACATAACTGGATTCAATGAAACAAGTTGGCAGCCAGGGGTCCTCCTAGGGTTATTGCAATTAATGACTGAGCATTCGCCAAAATTAATTTAGGAACACTGCTGTCTTTACAGTTGCATTCAACTCTTTACCAATCCTACAACCACGACTAGAGCCTCTCCCTTTAGGGGCAGTCAGAGAGAATGGGTTCCCCAACCCAGTTAACATTTAGAGATACTCTCCCAAAATATATATCTCCACAGCTAATCCATCAATAAGCCCACCTAGCAAGTTCCATTTACAAGTTCCAGTACCGTGTCAAAAAGAATGTCTAACTTTATTCCATCACCTTATAGGAACCATTATCGAAATACTTTTGATAATTACAAAATTAGTCATTTCCACCCTAATCCAGTTTCCTATCAGAATCCCCTTTAATATCAGTATCAACTTTCTTATTCTGTACCGATGTTACTCTTAAAATGTTTAAACAATGATTATTTCCTTGGGATATTAAGAAGAGATAGTCAAGGTTTCTCATCCAACCAATGGTCTAAGATATACATTTAGAGCTGCCATCCTAAACATTGTGTTTATTGAACACAATTGGACTTGACCTCCAGAGAATAGCATAGTGCGCTCTATGCTGTAGATTTTCACTCCATAAGCAAACTTTTGCATTTAGCTACTCTGATCATGGAACAATTCTCTCTGGGTGAGCAGCTTTTCCAAATTGCCACTCAAAATTCCTCCATGGCACATGAATGCATATGTGCAGACTGATTGATACCGTTTCCTCCCCATTTTTGTACTAATCTGTAAGTAAAGCTTCTGGAGGCTCTGACTTGCAGAGAGGGGGTACATAGCCGTGACTCCTTTTTTGCTCTGCTGCTCAGACAGAACATTTCTCCTCCTCCTCCTGTAATATGCAGCATTCCAGATGCATCTTACAGCAAGCAGGGGAGCAGGAACTAATGGAGCATAATTCCCTGTGCCCTTAGAGCAAGGGTGGGGAGGCTGTGGTCCTCCAGATGGTTGTTGGACTGCAAAGTACATCATTCCCCTGATCATTGGCTGTGCTGGCCGGAGCTGATGGGAGTTGGAGTCCACCAGTATCTGAAGGGCCCACAGGTTCCCCATCTCTGTCTCGGAGTGACAGGCTTTGCTCTTTGTGCTCCATTGGCAGGAAGGAAATGCTTAACAGGACAATTGTTCATTTGTTTTTAAAATAAGAATGTCCAATGCACAAAATGTGGGCTATGTTAGAAAACTGTAATAAAAGTTACAGTACTATTCCTAGGATTCCCAAAGCTGCTTTTGGTATGCCCTCCCCACCCCCAGTGGAATTTTTGATCTTTTCTTGGAACAGCAGGCCCCTCCCACAAGCCACACCACAAACGCACATGGAGGGTTGCTATTTGAGAAACCCAAGTCGTGCGCTCTCGCTCTCTCGGCATAACCTACCTCATAGGGTTGCTGTAAAATTGGAGGGGGAAACCCTGTATGCCTCCTTGAGCTCCTTGGAGGAAAGATGGGACATAAATGTAATAATAATAATACATACAATAATGAAAGGCCGAATTCCCCTTGGGTATACAGACCTAAGTAGCCTGGCTTTTTCAGATCCTGGGATTCCATCCGTTAAGCTATTTCGAAGTATGGCTATTTCCCGGCTTAAAGTTTAGCCGAATAACAGTGCCATCCCAGACATGCCTTCTCAGAACCGAATCTCAATCAGCACAGTGGGGCTTACTCTTTGGTATGTGGGTTTAGGACTGTAGCCTAAATAGCGTGAAAGAGAGGCTTGGGGGGGTTGGGGGGGTTGCTAACTTAACTTCTGAATTCCAGAAAATCCTATACAAATCTTCAGCATAATCCTGTTCAAGGAATTCCCATAATCTGAAACGATGTGAAGGAATAGTGGGTCCTAAGTTTAGGTTAATGTTATTTACAAGAATATGGACGACCTCGTCTTGAATCATCTCAAGTTCAAAAGCTAAACTCACTGTTTTGGGCTTTCTATAGCACCTGCACACTTTCAAAAGCTGCCGTTGCAAGCATTTTCAAGGGGAAATGTTGTGTGGTCCACGGAGCCTCTTACATCAGCAGAAAGCACATTTCTGCATGCTTGGGAGGGTTTTGTCTGTTTCCCTTTATCTCACATCCTACGAGATCTTGCTCTGCAAGAGGCCCTCTCCTTCTTGGGTCACATTTCTTTGGTGTGTGTAACAGACATCAGTGGGGGCAAGAAAAATCCCCATGGCACATTGAGCGTTTCACCTGTAGAACCAAGTTCTGATTCTTATAAAACCTTTTATTAAATACATCCATTCAAGCCTTGGGGTCAGAAAAAAGCCTTTCCAAGTTGGACAGGCCCTCCTTCTGTCAGAGATGTGTTGCAGCAATCAGAATGCCATCCACTTTTAAAAATGTCGTTTCATGTTTACATTTCCTGCCATTCGTCTTTGAAATCACAACTATCGTACTTTTCCGTGTATAAGACTAGGTTTTTTAAATTAAAAAATGATGTTCAGAATTGTGGGTTGTCTTATACACGGATACAATCTCCCCCCATTTTCTCAATTTGGAATCCCCAAAAATTGGGGGGCCCTTTTTTACATGGGGGCATCTTATACACGGAAAAATACAGTACATTGTTTCACATGCAGACTGTTTTGAATCTTAAACATTAACCAATTTTTTTTTTGTTTTTCTGTTTCCCCCTCCAGATGTAAATGAGGTCAGTATCATTCCTTTCAAAATAAAATGGACAAGAGTGGGCTATTTTATTATCTCCCTACCTCCACCCCCCTGAATGGCCACTTACTAACTGCAGCTGCCAAGAATTGCATGGACAGTACCACTGCAGATTAGCATCATTAGCAATGCCCAGATTTGTGCCCACCCCTAGTTTCCTAATGGGCCGTCCTTCTTGTTAAAAGGCTACCTTCATAGGTGAATGTAAGATTAAGAGGATATTGCACAGTAGCCAGAAGGGTCTTGCATGCACAGCTATTCTGGAGATTCATAAGTCTATTTTAAAGCCAGAGAACTGTTAAAGACATCTTAGCACCCGTAAAGCATGAATGAATTCAGGTATGACTTTTTAATATCGTGCTTGCATGATGTAGCAAATACTAACTTGTATAACTCTTTCCCTACCCTCCACCGCTTGTTTAATTTGCTCTGCCTTAACTTGGCTGAGTCTAGTACTTACCGTGAAATATTGCTAACGTTAGATTTCTTCTAACTTCATATTCATTCCTTTCTAGGAAACGGAAGGACGGAGGGTAAGCACATTTTAAGGGATTTTCTTAAGAATTACGGAGCTGTACTCTGTTCCTGGGTATCTGCTACAGTTTTAAAGAACCCAGAAATGCTGAAAATAGAATTTTTGAAAGGCTGCAATTTAATTCCTCATTTCGTGGTAGAAAGGCCTTTAGAAGTTAGTGGGGCTTACTAAGCAGAGGTCCTTTTTACTGTCAGGAAAATCCAAAGTGAAAACCTGAACTTCGGAGTAAATGCTATTAATTTCAGGTGAATTTGCTTTTGAACGCAACTGAGATGCTTAGTAGCACACTGGCAGTTTTTCTTTTATACCTCTATTTGGATGCTAATTGCACTAAATTCCCTGGGGCTTACTCCAAAGTAACTGTGAACCTTAGGTGAAAATCCAATTAAGTTTTATTCAGAGTAGTCTCCTAGAAATGAATGGACCTAAATTAGTAGCTTCCATTAATTTCTGCAGGCCTACTCAAGAGTAGGACTTGGATACAGCTCAGTAAATTTAACTGAATTTTTGCGGCTTTAGCTGCTGTGTTTAGGATTTATGTGTAAGTGGGTTGAAGCCATAATTTTATCAGCATGAAAGCTGATCTGGTATGCACAGGAAAAATAGCCTCCTTCTTGAGACTCTCTGATTTTATGGATGTCAGATCATGTTGCAAATTACTAAATATTTGTGAGGAATATACGCGTTTGGTTTGGAGATTAGCAGCACAATCCTACTCAGGCACAAGCTCCATTTGGATTTCCTCTGAGGAAAGTTGGAATAGGATTGCAGCTCAAATGTGAAAATAAATGAATGCTTGTCACTTAATGAAGAACTAATTGATAGTACATTTTTATTTATGCATATTTGTCCTCTTGGTTTTCATTGAAAGCAAGAGTGTGTTCAATCTCTGAATAGCTATTCCTTTCAGTTCTACCTATGCTCTAGTTTTGCTGTTTTCATCAGCAGACAGTTCTTTTTAACACCATAGCTTTCTGCACGTAAAACAATTGCTTGAAACACTCATTTACATTTTTGTTGATGTTGTTCTTTTTCAGGGGCCCAGAGGAGAAAAAGGGCCACGAGGAGATAGGGTAAAGAACCATGATTATGTTCATTTTGCTTGTTATATCTAAATCATGCCCTGATGAATAAGGAAGAGCATGGTCCAAAGCGAAAAACCTGTGGTACCACCCCCCCCACCAACCCTTGTTCAAAGTTATGGCTATTTTTGTGTGCATCTTCTGAGAAAATTCATATAAATGAGGCTGCACTGTGTACAACTGAACACATCTATTTGGGGGGAAAGTGGTATGGGCACTATTTGGAAAGGGTCAGGAGGGCTGTGTAGCTTTAGGTAAGGCCAGAATTTGGACAGAGTGTTACTGAATGCCTCAAAAGGTCTATTGCAAAGGGCTGAAGTGGTTATTATTCCCATTGAAGTGTCTTAAGACTGATTTGCAGGTAATAGCTTTTCAAAAAAAAAAAGCAATCATAAAACCACAGTATGATTAGCAAAGGCTCATGGCTCTGGAATTCCTCTGTGAATAAATAACACCCACCAGCAAAATCACTTGAGTCAGAACCTTATAAAATCAAGAATGGAAATTGAGGTCACAATCCTGAGCTCCTATGCTTATTCCCCTGCCCACTGCTTGTGCATTGATGCAAGCACATTGTCCGACACAGCAGTGCTGTTTTTCCTCTCCGATTCCCTCACAAGGATCTCTCTGAAGAACCATTTGACTCATTCATTGCACAGGTGATGCGACCTGATTTCCCCTCCCTGTAATACTGGGTGCAATGCTTCTTCAGGGTTCAGAGGAAGGAAGAGGGGGAAAGCAGGTTGTGTTCAGAGATTGATCCGTTGGGTTGGAATTGCCTGTGGGATTTCTGACACAGAGGTCAAGGAATGTGCATGGCTGAGGCCTCAGAGGTGCAGTTGCTCAGTAACCAGAGTCCACTTTACGTGTGTGTGTGTGTGTGTGTGTGTGTGTGTGTGCAGGTGCAGCAAATGAAGTTGACAATGTGTCAGGGAGCCAGAGTTGATCCTATTACTCCCCCCCCACCCCACCCCGTGAACAAATTAATTGGAAAACATGTGTTTGCTACCTTGAAAAATGTAAAGCACTATGAGGGCAATTTGGTAATATATTACTTATTGCTTGTGCAATTAAGTAGCTTTAGATTCTGGATTTAATAGTCTTACAGGGAGGAGGGGCTCCCTAAAGCGTCCTGCTTCTTTCACTTAAAAATGTGCTGCTTGACCCCTAATATGTCAGGGAAGGTGGTCCTTCTCTTCTGAGTGGGGCCCTGGATTTTTGCCCTCAAAGTCTTTCCCTGACAGCATCCCTGCCAAAAATTGGGCCTCCAAGAATTGCTTCAAGATTTGTTCTTCCCTCGGTAGTAGCTTAGAATGAAGTAACAGTTGCTGTTCAATATTTAGCATGTTTAAACCCAAACAATTTGTGACCCACCATGCCTATCACAGTATTGTGTGATTAAGGAGCTCCCAGGTGCCTGACAAGAGCTCCCTCCTTCCTGAGTTTTGAAGGCCTAGGTTAGGTAGCCAAAACCTGGTAGTTGCCATAAACAGCTTGTGCGCTGGATTTGACCTGGTGGTTGGAGGCCTGATTTAGGACTAACAGTGTGCTAAGGAACCAAGCCTTTAGCCTGAAATCGTCTGTGCTGTGTGAGATGCACACCAGCTTGTTTGAAAATGGTCACTGCAGATACGGCTACATTCTGAGTTGTTCAGAATATTTCATGCTTTAAGTTATTAAGACATGAAGATCCCTTTACTATTGCGTCGGAGGCCACCTTGAATCCAAGAGTCTGTAGATGGATACTTGATAAAGAAGTATCTGCCATACATCATGAAATATCTTATGACTCAGAACCAGTTTAGGAAAGATTCTGACTTTGAGTCCATCCCAGTCTAGGCTCTTGTTACTAGAATAGATGTTGGGTCATCTGATTAACATGTGAGCCACAATTATTATTATTTAAATCACATCAGTGATATTTGGAATGCTTGTTGTTATTTGGAATAATACCCTTAGACTCTGAATAGGCTTAGTAAAAATTGACCTTTTTATCCACAGCTAAACACAGAATTTGCAGTGTTTTGATTAGCACAGAATTGATAAGTGCAATCCTTGGCAGTTGTAGCAAAATGGGATGGTTGAAAAACCATGAAACAGAGAGTGCATTGAGTTATAATGCTTTGATATGTTTCTTTTCATTCAACTAATATAGTCTGGAACTATATTACTCAACTAATGGGAATTAGCATGACTGTTTGTTCTGCTGAGATTTATACCATTTAAGAACATCAGTCTTAGAGTTAAGGCTTATGCAAACAAATTTGTCTCCATTCTTATATATGAAAATCATTGTGATTATTGTCTTTGCAAACACACTTGCTCAACCAAATGGGGCACAAGCAACAGTTAAGTGAAATCAGGAAAGTAATTAACATGTTTGGACCTCTCCAAAGCCAAACAGCAGATAACATGGAGTTAGAACATGTACTCATTTAAAGGCAGTTAAAAGGTTACTACGGTATAATTATCCTAGCATGGCAAGGTCTTCCCTAGCACAATCTTTGTATGATAGCTCACAAGGAACAACCTTCTCTAACAATGTGTGGCTAGAATCCTTATCAAGCCTCAAATCAATGCATTATTGAAGTTTTTAAAGACATAAAAAAATGTGAATGGATGGTATTCTGCTAAATTTTTCTCAGAGTAGATCCATTGAAATTAATGGACCTAACTTATATCCATTAATTTTAATGGACCTCTTTTTGAGTAAAACTTAATTGACTGTCACCCAGTAAGTCCTAGCATTAATATGCCAACAAAATGTTAAGGTGCTCAGCCTTTTCCACATGTTATGCCCATGATGAGAAAGCTGTGGCTCTCCAGATGTTGCTGGACTCCCAACTCCCATCAACTCCAGCCTTCATGGCCAATGGTCAGCCATGATGGGATTTATTATCCCCCAACACAACAAGCAATAAAACTGCTTTAACGTTTGCAAAGCTAAGCAGGGTCTGGTATAGTTTCAAACTGGATGGGAGACTGCTTGTTGAGATTCCTGCATTGCAGGGGATTAGACTGGGTGACCCTCAGGGTACCTTCCAACACTATGATTCTAACATCTGGAGAGCTTCAGGTTCCTCATTCCTATGTTAAGGCCTTTAAGGCTGCAATTCTCTTCTCTCCTGCCTGCAAATATGAATATACGTACATGCATAGGATCACACAACTAAATCTTCTAGTTGTCTGAAAGCTACAGTGACACATTTAAGTGGTTTCCACATTGTAAAGTACAGAAACACCAGCTGTTTCGATTGTGCAGACTCATATATTTGTACTTTAAATGATGTCACTGCTTTGAAATCTTCAGTAGCTATTTATATATTTTTATAACTTAACATTGTGCATTTTTCCCCATAGGGTCCAGCAGGTCCACCAGGCAGAGATGGTGAAGATGGTCCACCAGGCCCCCCAGGCCCCCCTGGTCCTCCTGGTCTTAGCGAAGTAAGGCATCCAATGTTTTATTTTACTGAAGTTGATTGGTGATGTCTTGAAGCATCATAAAAGGCCTGTCACGTCAAAGGCAGGGACCATTATCTTTAACTGTATCTTCTCAGGCATGTATAGAAATACTGTTGAGATCCATAGGTAGGAACATCCTTGAAGATACAGAAACATTTACGGAAGGAAGGAACTTTTTCCATTTTACTTTGATTCCTTCTGTCTCCCTTCACTCAACCTCTTATTTGTGATGTTGTTGTTGTTTAAAAAACAAGCACGAAGGACTTGAGATGTAGGAATGCAAATTTGTTACCCTGCATTCATTTTCATTTTGGATTAGAGTATATTATTTAAATTCTGATCAAGCTCTTCTTTATTAGCTTTCCTCTTTAACTCCTACAGACCTTTGCTGCTCAATATGACATGTCCAAAGCAGCGGATCCTGGCCCTGGACCTATGGTAAGCAAAAGCTTCCTTTCTCACACAGGTACATGCACAAATTCAGATTGTGCTGGTGTGTCTTGCCACTGATGGCGACAAAGAATCCCCAAGGAACAGCCTGCTCACAGAAATCTCCCCACATTGTGTCTCTGCTATGTAACTGACCTGCAGACCATATAGCAGCATTATATGGCCCACTGTACCTCTCAGCCCAGGCATCTAGCATTGTCATCCCTTGCAAGCCATGCGTGTTCAGAAAATGCATGGGATCGCGCTATTCCTGCATCCAGTGTGCTTCATGAATGGAGAAAGCCCATACTGGGGATGAGTTTTGCACCCTACCCAGGTCACTTCCAAGGAAGGTAGGTCAGCTATCCAGTGTTCCTTTGGTTCCAACATAGATTCTGATAGAATCCAGTGACTGGAGCCAGGAGACCACTACATTGCTGGCCTTCTCATGAGACATGAGCTGGAAGGGAAGAAACTCCTATCACCCATGCAGCTCTGTCCCAACATGGGCTGCCAGATGTCATGCGTTGTGATAGGTGCTGGGCTTGGCCACTTAATTTCTTCACCTGTGATTCTTGCCCACCTGGCAAGACAGGCTAGAGTCATCAGCACTAACAAGCCCAGTGAATTGGAAGTTGGCCCATTGAACTTGGTTCCCATGAAAGGAGTTTAGCGCCTGATTAGAAGCTCACCTCATTGATTTGATTTTGATGGCATTTATGTCCAAGGGAAAAATACTGCAGTCAGGTTTGCTGAATTAATGATCGTCAAAAATGGTCAAGTCGTCTCATGCTCTGTGGTTATAACAGTTTTTAACAAAACAAAAACCATCACCTGCACAGTTAGGAGCCATGCTTTGCAACACGTCAGCTATAATACAAACAATAGGTTAAATGGCCCAAATATGCATGATGTTTTGTAACTTGTGCTTCAGTGCCAGCTTCCCCATCCCCTCCAAAAAACATGGACAGCAAGGAGAAGGGGGAGGGACCTGGTCTCAATTGGGACCTTGGCATGTAGCATGTGTGTAGGGTTTTTGGTTTTTTTTAGATGTGGTCCCGATCTGGATTGGGACCCCCACACTTGCAATTTGCATAAAGATAAAAACTACCATTGAAGTGAATGGGAGATTTCCCCCGGCAATGCAAGCTGCAGGTGTGGTTTCCTAATTCAGACTGGGACCCATTGTGTGGGGCAAACTTTTAAAGCCCCTACTGTCCTCCACACACACATTCAGGTGCCCATCCAGAGTGGATCCTGTGCCCTGGCAGTTTGCACTCAAGGGCAAACTATGCATTAAACATTGTGTGTAGTTTGGCTCTAATATATTTCCTAGAAAGTAAGCTCCACTGAACATAGTGGGACTTTTTTTTAATTCTGGCATGGCTTTTGGGGCACACTGTTCTCCCAAAGTGGATTTTAAAACTTATAAAGATGCAACAATTTTAAAACTTATAAAGATACTGTTAAATAAAAATAATTAAAAATAATTAAAGTTAAAAACCATCAGCTGCTAAGCAGTTTCAGCATAGCACATTCATCAAACACAGGCTGAAGGGAACATGCCTTCTTTAAAAACAGAAGTGACAAGGGACAAGTTGTGCCCTGGGAAGGAATAGGCCTGCCACTAAGAAAGCCCTGCCAACTGAAAGTAGACTAAGAGCTTGTTTCCAAGGGTAAAGATGCATGGGATTGCCCAGACAGAATTAGATTTATTTCCAAATGGATGTGTTTTGGATTATATAAAACGTGAACTGAGTATGGTATTAAAAAAAAAATAGTCATGAAGGAACTTGGTTTCACAACAAATAAAAAAAAAAATTAAAAGGCCCAGAATGAACTGTCATCATTCATTTGCATCGAAATGCTAATAAATACACAGTATTTTTGTATTTAGTACCTGAATTCCTGGAAAACCGTAGACCACTTCAGATGTTTTCTTGAAGCCTTGACAAGGCATGAGGAGTATTCTTCCATTCCTCATGCTCCCATGTCTGGTCTGAGGAGAGATTATTTATACAGCTTGCATGGAGAGATGCTCATTCTGTCCCTTCTTTAGGCCAATATGTGTCTCTCCCTCCCCCCCCCCCCAAGAAGGAAGGGGAGAGGAAATGCAAGGGGCTGATTGTTCCTCTCATCACTTCCAGAGAATGCTGAAGTTGTCCAGAGTGCCATTTCTGATATTTCCTTTCTCGTGTTAGAAAGAGAGAGGATATTGTGTTGTTGTTTTTTACACACACACATGCACACCGATAAATATAACATATAAACATAAGGTTGCAACATGGCGGAAACAAATGGGGCAACTTCTTTTAAGAAGTCACAAAGGTCAAACCTGACTCAGAAATAGGTGGACTGTGAAAAAGGTCCCAGGAGCATTGTAGGACAGGGCTGGTTCCAGAGGCTGGTAAAACTGGTTGGGCAGTGCCTCAAGACCAACTGTTCAAACAGTTCTGCCATTTCTGCTTTGTGCAATCTAGGAATGTTAGGCACAATTGGAAAAAAATCTCAGTGTGCGTTTGCCGCCTCTTTCCACATAAGGGAGGTTCCATTGAGGGCATTTTCCTTCAGGGCCCTAAACCTCCAGAGACAGTACTGCCACAAGACATAATGCCTCAGGGCAGGTTGACCAGTTACTTGGAACCATGTGGTAGCCACATCTGAGTTTACCATGTGGCACCTATAATTGTCTAGGGAGCCTCTGGTGTGTAACTTGGCCCACTATTCCCCTCCCTCTGCTGCCTCCCCACATTGTTGTGGTTGCCACGTGGTGAGCCTCCACGAAGGTACCTCATAGCTTCTAGTCTTCTCAATTCACCCTCATACTTGTTTATGATTCTTCCAGCTTCCCAAGGGTGGCAGCCCTCACATTTTTTTGTCTCCTTCCATATATGCAGCAACAGCATGTATGAGGGGTCAGAGTAGCAACAGGACTGTGCTTGCCAGGACGGGGCAAGATGGCGGCGAGCTCAGCAGAGCTCTGAATTGGTGGCGACAACACACGTTTGCGTGCACCTGTGGAGTCACCACCACCACCGCCCAGCCAGAGCTGCCCTGACCTCTCTGCCATTTTGTCCTTTCACAATCCAATCAAGCACAGCACTGTTGCCACTCTGCCCCATCCTTACTGTGGCAAGCGCAGCTTTGCCAGGAGGGTGCAGCTGCCAATCCACCCCCACCCCTCATGTGCCACTGCTGTACACATATTTTTACTGCTGAGAAGTCACCTCCTCCAGCCAAGAGCACAGAAGCCAGCACATCAATATCACCAGCATGCATTGTAGCTCTCACTCCTCACCCTTCTGTTGCATGCTGGGAGAATGCCAATCCTGCTCTACAGCAGGGTCAGGCAACCTGTGGCCTTCCAGATGTTATTGGACTACAGCTACAGCTCCTTCACCATTAGCCATGCTGTTTGGGGCTGATGTGAGTCCAACAACATCTAGAGGGCCACAGTTTGCTTCCCTCCTGCTGTATGGTATGAGCACAGTGCCCAACGTTTGGCAGAATTTGGAATGGTACAGCCATACAGCTGGTTCCAAGACCCCTTTCCTGAAGTTATCTTCCACTGCTTGCAGAGCAGTGGAAGAAATGGGAAAGAACAATGTTTTAGAGACACTTATAGCAAGTTGCAGTATCCTTCAATGATAAGCCTAGAGAGAAATGCTTAGAGAAAATTAAAAAGTATATTAAAGCTAATGGTGGCTATTAAGAGGGCAGTGGTCATATATTATGGACAATATACAAGTAATTTTATGTTCAGGTGCTTTGATGGTCTCCTGCATAGTCCTGGACCCATTCTCCCATTCCAATGATACTTCTGATTTAAAGCTCCATGTAATCTCTTGATCCCTGATCTTGTGGCTTCTTGTT
Source organism: Podarcis cretensis (assembly GCF_951804945.1). Classification (NCBI taxonomy): domain Eukaryota; kingdom Metazoa; phylum Chordata; class Lepidosauria; order Squamata; family Lacertidae; genus Podarcis; species Podarcis cretensis. The sequence continues at coordinate 28,679,761 of NC_137181.1, forward strand.
GCCATGAGAACTTCAAGGTCCACAAGGTCTTTTTTGATCACTTAAATGCGGAGGGCTGCTCTGCTCTACACATGCAGAGTTGCTTCAACCATCAAAGTGATAAAGAAAGGCCTAACCTTGCAGAAAACATTTAAACATCCATATTGAGAAGAGATCGTCAAACCATTATCCATCAGCTTGTGCCACCTGTGCTTAAGGAATAGCCACTGATTTTTCTCTGAACATATTTTTGTGCAAGTGGTGGGAAGATCATTGGCAGACACCTGCTTGGAGTACTTCCTAGACAACAGGGATCTGCTTGAAATTATTGTAAAGTAAGCGGTTTGATCATTGAGGCTAATTAAAACCAGTCTTGGAAGAAAACAAAGGTTGGCAGCTCCTCTTCCTGCTCCATTTATTTGCAGCTAGGACTATGGGCGTATTTAGGGACTCAGACATTTCCTCTATATCCTTATTCATAAAGATCAATCTGGTGAGAATGCAGTTCAAGGGGGAATGATCTGACACAGTGACATTTTGAAAACCCATCTGGGCCAGTTGCCAGGACTTAGTGTCAAAAGCAGCCGTTTGGACTAGTTGTCAAAATCTTTTGGGTGATGATGGGAAATGCACCAATGTGTGATTCCTCTATAGATGTCCTCCTAAGGCTCCGCACAGCTGGAGGTGGGAAAACCACAAGAAACAGGAGCAGGCGGGTGGCATCAGGAGCTTTGAGCACCACCCACCTCTTTGCATGATTTCTCTGTCTGCCACATGCTGGAATGGAAGGGCAGATCAGCCTACCAAGCCTGCCCCATGGGGGAGTTATCACTATTATTATTTTTTAAGTATATGCCATCTAATTTCCAAAGAGATTCATTAGAATTCCAGACATCACCACAGAGTGTGTGTGTGTGTATTACAATTCACTCCCCATCACAAGATCAAAGTATTGACATTAGGAAAACCCCAAACCACAATAAATTACAAAACGGCCATCAGACCCAAACATCAAAGGGAAACCAGGTATGTTATTTGAATCCCTGAATCTCTTGGAATCCACCAGAATCCACCTCCCTGCCTCTGAATCTGATGCAGCTCAGGTTCCACAGTTTCTAAAATCAAAGACTGACAATCCTAAAAGAAAAGTTAAATATAATTTTAAAAATGAATAAAAATGTAAAAGCAGGCAAATATAATAAAGCAGTAGATGAATATTTTTTGTCTGAGACATTTCAGGTAAGCTAAGGCACAAATTTTTATTCTTTCCCTTCTTTGAATAGGAGTCTGTTCTTATGTACTATATTAGCCTTCCCACATCTGCTGGTGCCCTCCATATCTTTTGGACCACAACTCCCATCATCCCTGACCATTTGCCAATGCTGGCTGGGACTTAAGGGTTTTGTAGTCTAAAACATCTGGAAGACACGTGGTTGGGGAAGGTTGTACAATATCTATAGCGTTTAAGGCAAATTACATATGCGAATGTAAGGATGAGAGACAAATTTCAACTAGTGCTAGTACTAATACTATGCTAGCAATAGATAAACACAGGAAAATACAGCTTTGACTTTATGATGCTATGCTACTAATATAATCTAAGGCTATTATAATATTATAATCAATTTTTTTACTCTGTGGTTCACGGTTTAATCTTGAACCTTGATTTCAGGCAAATGATTAACAGTGCCTGAAATGTCCTATGCATGTCTCCTTAAAAGTAAGCCCATTGCGTTTAATGGTACTTAGTCCCAAGTAAGTGCAGCTCAGGATTGCAGCCTAAGTGATACTGAAACCACTAGCTGGACCATCATTTTACTATTGCAGTATATTAACTATTTCTTTAACTTTTCCCAGGGTATAATGGGACCCAGAGGCCCTCCTGGAGTAACTGGACCCCCTGTAAGTATATTTGGAACACAGCCATTAGTAGGAAGAGAGATATGTTTGATACACATGCAGAAAGCATCTGTTACACAAGTTTTGCCTTGACTAGACCCCAAGCAGGTAACCCCACATGTATAAGAGGTGCCCTATATTGACAGGTCCAGGACTGCTGTTGTCAGTCCCCTGATATAGTTCTCAGTTTACAAACTGATGAGCCATGACCTTTCTGCTTTCACAGTTTCCTGGCTCTCTTCCCAGTTTGCACCTTCGTGTTCTTGCCCAGAAGGCCCAAAACACACAATGTGTTTGCCTGGTATCTCTCCATATTATCACTGGTCCATCTGGTCTGGTCTAGACTGGTCTGGGTTGAAGGACCCCAACATTTGCCTGAATCACAGCCTATAACTCCCCAAATCTCACTCTGCTTCCATGCCCAGTTCTCTTCTCTAAACACCCCCATTGCTAGAAGAGTACTTACTTTTCCCACACGTAACATTCAAAACCGTATAAAATGTCTTTTGTCGCCCACCCTGCTTCTAGGGCTCTCCAGGCCACGCGGGACATGCTGGTGAACCCGGCGAACCTGGTCAAACAGTAAGTGGAACCATTTTTATTCTATTCTGAGAATGACAGGAATTCTGAAATACTCATTTGCAATGAAGCCCTTCCCCCAGATTTAAGTTTGGGCCTGTTATCTGAGATTCCTTTGCAAGCTAGCAAGGGTAGGAGAAGCGATAAACGAGTTCTGATTCTGCTAGAGCCCACGCCTGCTTGGTTTCCTCAAAGCGGAGGGAAAACACATAAAAGAGCTTGAGGGAGACAAAGGGTTTTTGCTAGACAGGTAGGCTTTAGATTTCTGCAACTCTTTGAGACCACTGGGGGAGCTGAAATCAGACCAAACACCAAGTCTTCTGATTTTTTTATATTTTGAAACCCAGAAGCCATAAATAAAGAGCCCCCCACCAATCCAAGCTTGGATTAAAGAATTCAGATCTAGAACTCTGGCTTAGTCAAGTCACGAGATCATATGTAGCATGAAAGAACTATTGTTTTGTTTCAAATGAACCTTTTTCCCCCATCACTAGGGTCCCCAAGGTGCTCGTGGCCCAATGGGTCCTCCTGGGAAACCTGGTGAAGATGTAAGTATTCATTTGAACCGGGATTTTGGTGGGGGAGGGGGAATCTGTAGGAGCTACCGTATTTTTCGCTCTATAACACGCACCCGACCATAACACGCACGTAGTTTTTAAAGGAGGAAAATCCGTAGGCATGCCACCCGTAGGCATTCCCTCCATAACACGCACAGACATTTCCCCTTACTTTTTAGGAGGAAAAAAGTGAGTGTTATGGTGCAAAAAATACGGTATTTCCTTTTCCAAACATTGGTTATCAGCGTTTGTTGTGGACTGCCCTCTGTGTCCCATCCCCACCCACACTCTTGTAACCATTACTTCTGGTAGAAAAGCTCCATTTCCATGTGTTTTGATTGCTTGAACATGTTTCCTAAATTCCACTGGAATGCCACCACAGCGTTGTAGTGTATTAAAAGTTTTAAGGATATTTTAATGGATTCTGCAACCCAGAAGCAGTTCGGTTTTTTAAAAAAGCTGGATTTCCCAACTGTTCTGTTTCTGAAAAGTATCTCCAAAAAAATCTGCATTTTGTGAAATTAAGAAATGTGCAGTGCAATCCCTGAGCGGAAGTAAGTCACTTCTGAGTTCAGTAGGACTTACCCTTTAATGTAAGTACCTTAAATACCACCTCCATGATAAGTTCTTGTCCTAAAAATATCGGAGGAAATATAGCCTTCAAATGTGACATTATGTCTCCTGAGGGAAAGATGCTGCATGTTTAGTCAGTTTTTAAGTTATTATGTTTTTTTATACCTTGCATAGAGATATGTTAAATATGTGCAGCTCGCTTGCTTTTGCACACAAAAGATTTCAGTCATCTCGTCTAATGTTTCATTAGGGTCATCCTGGAAAACCTGGACGACCTGGTGAGAGGGGTATTCCTGGACCTCAGGTGAGTTTTGTGTTTTCTGTTGCCTGTTTAATCTGCTGATTAAATCTGTTTGCATAACTACAGGATAGGAAATTAAATTACCAGCCACTGCTCCTTACCAGTAGTTTTAGTGTAAGTACAATGCCACCTTCCCACTAAGGCAGAGATTCTAGCTATTTACACCTGCTGGATCTTAACACCTAGCCAGAGAGCAGCACTATGAAGGTTGCCACATGATGTTCACTTTTATTCTACAAGGAGTATGGTAATAGTGTGTCTGTTCCTAAGCTATGGAACTCTAGACTATTACTATTAAACAAGCATTAACAATAGTGGATAGGGCTGTGTCTTTCCATCTTTCTGCATCAATCACTGATATTAAGTACTTTTGTGCAATTTTATGGATGGGTCGTGTCACTTCTGAGATACTTTGCTTGTTGTGTGGCATATAAGTCTATAAAATGAACAGAATTTGGAACATTTTATACTAGGGATCAGCAACCAGGAGCCCTTGAGCTAAATAAGCCAGCCCCCCCCCACCCCGTAAAGATAAGGGAGGGGCTAGAGCACAATGACAGAAGATGTGCTTTGCATGCTGAAGGTCTCAGGTTCGATCTCCAACATCTTCAGCTAAAAACAGTCAGTAGCTTGTGGGAAAGGCTCTCTGTTTGAGGAGCACTGCTGCTCAGAGTAGACCGTATGCACAGATAGTCTGACTCTGTATGATTCCAGACAGCTTTGTAGGCTTATGTGTCATGCCAGCTTCCTGACCCAAAGGCAAAAGCAGTGCATGGAGGGATCAGTGACTGTGGCAATGAGACTTGCAAACAGCTCACCTTGGTGGCTGGGACTAACATATTGCACCCAAGTACTTTGTCCAGCAGCTTTTATTTGAGATGTTAAGCCTTCTCTCTCATTTTCCCTCCCAGGGTACTCGTGGCTTTCCTGGAACTGCTGGCCTGCCTGGTTTCAAAGGAATAAGGGTGAGCATTTGACTGAAACAGGAACAAAATTAAGGGTAATGAAAGTTAATACACCTATGGTGTGTTATTCTGTGCAACTACTGGTCTTAGACAGAAGCTTAAGTCTTGTTTGCCAAGGTGGCAATAAAGAAAGCTTCTGTCTTCTTAATGGGTGCCAACTTGAATAAAATATTGGGGGGGGGGGGAGGTAAGCCCCACCCACATTATTGATCACATGATGCAGCAAGCACACACCATTTGAATGGCAATGATCATCAACTTAAGGGAGATGTGATCATAAATCTCACAGGGTGTTTAGTCCCAAGTCCTGCATGTGCCTGTGATATGTCATTGACAAAATTTTGAACGTACAATCAGCACTTTAAAGTATAGTTTTAAGTATTTAAGTGCAGACCAAAAAGAAGCCTGTATACCACTTTCCTTCTCCACCCGAAGGAAGTGGTAGTAACTGCTTCATCAAAACAGCCAATGACCGCTGTTCACCTAGTCTGCCATATTCCCCTAGTTTACTGTGGCCCTTTCTAACTGTCTTGAGAAAGGCCAGTTTTTTCTCCTTTAGGGAAAAGGCATTTCCCTAAACAACTGTGCGTTGCTTCCCTGTTTCCAGGCCTGGCACCAAATGTTGGCCACGTTGGGCACTGGTCAAGGGCACCTGCCCACTAGCCTAGCCATACCATCCTTCACTGCCCTCCCTGCCAGACCCTCAGATGTTTGTCAGTGGCAGGCAGCAGTGCTGGTTTTGTGTGGGAGCCAATCTCAACTCCCATCCCCGGTGGACACTCACATTTTTAAATTACCCAAAGTGTAACGTTGAATGCATAGGTCTCTGAAATATTATCTAGGTAGGACTACAGAACTATGAAATAGAGTTCATAGGTATGGGGCCTAGAGCATTGCTTTCTGGGTAATCTAAGATGGCAGCTGGCCAAGCTTTCTCCCATTTGAAAGCACCTTTCCACCGCTGAAGCATGTCTTTGGGCCTGGTGGAGGGTGGTAAATGGTGACAGAGAAAGCAGTGGCAGGAGAAGCAAACAGTGGCAGGCTGTCATTGCCACAAGCAGGGCTAGGCCCTGCTCTGGTTAGGGGACTGCTGGGCCATCATTGGCACCATTTCTCCCCAAGCCTTGCACTGTCCCTGCCTATTTCCACTTTCCCCCTCCTCTGTTTTTTCACTCGGTATCAAATTTTAGGTTTTTGAGGAAGAAGTCCCTTTTGTTTTCTTCAAAGCATCATGCATGTTGAAGGCACTGTATAAATAATGAGAAGCGGTAAAAGTCATCTATAAAGCTACGAAAACATACGAACTGAAGAGGGCTGTCAAAGTTTGTGTCTGATGCAGACCAGAACCAAACTATGTTAAGGAAGGACAACTGTGTCCCTCCTTAACTGACGATGATCCTTTTCAAGTGGGGGAACCAATATGGTGAATGCTGAGCAATGCTAGAGTTGTGTTTCAGCCACTGCATGATAAAGAAATGGTTTCCTTAAAAGGGGGGGGGACTAGGGGGGCCACTTTACCCATCAGTGTTTCTTCTTCCAACATAGGGACACAACGGTTTGGATGGTCGGAAAGGAGAACCTGGTGCTCCCGGCAACAAGGTAAAAATGACTTAATTTTAATATATGTTACATGGGTATTCCAGCAAGAGCACAGAGTGCATGGCAGCCCTTCTGTTTTATATCCTGCATGCATGTTTTGTTCTCGTAGGCTTTTATCCTTCTAAGAAAAATCAGCCTATGCTATGAATGAAGGACAACAGTAATTTGGTACTAAGCCCTTGAGATACATGGACACAACAGAAAGTCTCACAGGTCCAAATTCTAGCATGGGAGCAAGATGAAATAAATAGCCAGCTTGCTCTAAGCCAGCCTTCCTCAACCTTTGGTTAAGCAGGCTAGGGCTGATGGGAGGTGGAGTCTGACAACATCTGGGGATCCAAGGAGGTGGAAGAACTCTGCACTTTTGGTTCTGACTCCGAAACTCGGGATTGCCAGTAGGAGCCTCCATCTTTGAGAAACTTTGAATTCACCAATCCCCCAAAGCATGTGGCTAGTTTGAACTTGCCCCTGTCACTGCCTGAGTTGCTCATGAACTCTGTGTGTGCATGGATGACAAGGGTGGAATTCTAGTACCTGCAAGTTTATTGTTTTCCCCTTTTGTGTGGGGAATACTAGAAATCCCAATAAATACATATGTAAATACATATGTGGGACACAGTTGGCGCTGTGGGTTAAACCACAGAGCCTAGGACTTGCCGATCAGAAGGTCAGCGGTTCGAATCCCCACGACGGGGTGAGCTCCCGTTGCTCGGTCCCAGCTCCTGCCAACCTAGCAGTTCGAAAGCACGTCAAAGTGCAAGTAGATAAATAGGTACCGCTCCAGCGGGAAGGTAAACGGCGTTTCCGTGCACTGCTCTGGTTCGCCAGAAGCTGCTTAATCATGCTGGCCACATGACCCGGAAGCTGTACGCTGGCTCCCTCGGCCAATAAAGCGAGATGAGCACCGCAACCCCAGAGTCGGCCACGACTGGACCTAATGGTCAGGGGCCCCTTTACCCCCTTTACCTTTTAAATACATATGCAAATAAAAAACAGTGGGAGCTGCTGTAAACATTAATAGTGTGGAGTGCTGCTATTCCTGATTCCAGTCATTCCATTTCTCCTTCCTCCTCCATTTTCCCATTTCTTAGTTTATGGGCAGCACACAAATGTAATAATACAGGGTTCTCCCAGCAATAGTTCAGCATCTGTGGTCATTGAGCCTGCTTCGCTTAGGGAGGCGCCATAGCTCAGTGCCAGAGCATCTGCTTGGTATGCAGAAGGCCCCAGGTTTATTCCCCAGCATCTGCCATTTGGGGCTGGGGAGATACCCTGCTGGAAACTCTGGAGAGCCTCAGCTGGTCAATGTAGATAACACTGAGCTAGCTGGAGCAATGGTCTGATTTGTTACAAGCTTCCTATGTTCCATTAGTATTGGACTAATTTAGGTTCCCCCCCCCCTTTTGGGGGGTGGACTTTACTTCTGCAAACCTTGGTGTTCTGCCAAGCCTGCTGCTCCTCCCTCTAGACTATGCTTGCTGCCATTTTTCCTACAAAAGAAATGGCGCTCACAGCCTGGACATCAGAAATAGCGAGAATCATGTGTTGAGGCAAGCCAGCAAATGCATGTCTCATAAGTAACTGGCTTGCACTGACAGGCCTCTCCTTTCACTATTGGAGTGAACCGAAGCTAGTAGGTGTTCTTGAGACTTAATTGTGCAAGTATCAAAATGGGATATGTGGGAAACGAGAGCTTTTAAACTTGCTTTACAGCCAGGAATCTCAGATATTCCTTTGTCTAATTTCTGTTTTCATGTTAGCTCAGAGGTGGAGCCAGGAAACCAAAAGGCTCTTTGAAATGCAGCTGGGTAGATAACACCACTCTCAGTCAAAAAACTATGGAAACAGAAAGCTGAGAAAAATACAAGTTGCTCCATTGGTCCCAAAGCAAGCCAGCGTTGAGGGATGAGGTCTCCTGTATTGATCACAAGGAGATGGGTTGGCCTTCTAGCTAAATGAAGACCCAGGCTCAGGGAGAGTCAGGAAGAAGCTTAGCTTAATCTCCCCCCTCTTCCCTCCTCCTCTAGTACGGACACAAGGAGGCTTTTTGGAAGCTTTCGCTTCCATTTTCGATTAACCATTGCTTGCTGTGTTGAAACTGTGGCTAATGTTAACTGTGGCTTGTTTGAAACCATTTGAGTTCAGGCTATGGGTTATGAAGCTAGTTTGTCTCAACAAACCATAGTTACAGTTAATACTGGGTTCAGTTTCACATGTAGCCCTCAGATGGTTAGTTGAAATTGGAAGAGAAAATGTACAAAGCCTTTCCTTGCAACCATAAGGCAGGAGAGGGAGTGCAAAAGCCCGGATAGAAAAGCTAAACCTTTTCCCAGGTCCTGTTGCATCAGCCTGTATCAACTTTGGCAAATGCCAGTAGAGTTTCTTTGGCTGAAATCTGTGCATCTGTTAGCTTCATGGTATATGAGACCTTTATAGATCAACCTGTCCAGACACATGCATGCAATTGTGGTGGCTGCCTTTAGCCAGCAAAGCATTTTTATCTCAGTCCCAAGAGTCACACTTCAGCTCCAATGAAATTAATGGGGCATAAGATTGTCACACAGTTAGCTTTTTCTTTTACTTTTGCGCGTTTTATCTGGGCTACAGCCAACATTTGTTCTATCCCTCTTCTACAAGCCCTCTTTGCTAACTAGATCACTAAGCTGATAAGAGGCTTTACTTTGTATGAACTTTTGTGCGGTAATTTAAATGCCAGAAGTGTAAACGTTCTGACTGCATCTTTTGCTATGTCAGTAATAAGACTTGCAAGGAAAGGACAACCTAAACCATGGGCTAAATGGAGAATCTTTGTCATTTGCAGGGTGAACCTGGTGCCCCTGGTGAAAATGGTACTCCCGGACAACCTGTAAGTATTTTCTCTCTGTGACTTACACAATATTAAGTCATCAAAAATCCTGTTATCATTTGTTAAAGTTTGCTAGTTGCTTTCATGGAATTCTCAGTGTTTAATAGAAATGATGCTATTTGATTAGAATACATGACTTACTGTGTTGAGGGCAACAGTAAATCTGCAGTCTTTTGCTCACTTGGGTGTGTGCCAATCCCACTGAGTTAAATCTGAGTTGAGCATGCATAACTTGAAACAGGAGTGTTGCACCCTATTGTGGAAACTGAGAAAAGACTGAAGCTATACTAGACTATACTTCATATTGCACTGCAGCTTATTATTACTACTAGTACTAGAAAGAAAATAATATTGTGCGGGGTGTTGTTTTTGTTTGCTAAACAAGGTTATGAATTTTTGAGTTTCTATATCATAAACCACCCTGTGATCCTCTCATGAAGGGTGCTGTAGAAATTTCTTAAATGAAGTAAAGAAATATTCGGTAATGATTTGCGTGTCCTTTGCTTTTAGGGTGCTCGTGGTCTCCCTGGTGAAAGGGGAAGAGTTGGCGCTCCTGGCGCAGTTGTAAGTGACTCCCCTACCTGTACAACGTGGCTTCCGTTTTCTTTCTTTTGGATTCTTCAATTTTGTACCAGGAATTTAAGATGTAAAGAGAACCTTTGTTTTCTTTTAGGGGGCTCGTGGCAGTGATGGAAGTAACGGTCCCACTGGTCCCGCTGTAAGTCCAAACTTTAATGTTCTATTATTCTGTCCTGATGAACGACACACACTGTGACCCGCCAGTCACTTGGATTTCTCTGTGCGATGGTCACCTGTCTTTCTCTCTGCCCTTTATCAGTTGCAGAAAAGGAAATCTTTTCTTTCCTTCCTTCTTTTCCAAAAACAAACATCTGGCATTTCCAGATAGGCATCAAAGAGCTGTCTAAAATTTTAGTAGTATTCTCAGGGTGCTTCCACAGACTTTTCAGCTCAAGCCTGAAATCCAGTGTTTTGGACTGACTGCTTTCACAGTGATGACTGGATTTGCCCAGCCCAAGCTGCATAGAAGCTGTGGGAGCTCTCCCTGCACAGATAGCAACATTATTGGTCTGTTTCAGCAGCCTGACTAGTGGCAATCAAAGCTCTGTAGTTAAATATATATATATCTCTGAAGATCCCTTTTCCTCATCAGTTTTCTGATGGTGCTTAGCAGCTAAGATAAAAAGATATCCCTTGTACACTGCTTATAAAGCAGCTACTCTTAGGAAGCGATGTATTGATCAGCGTTATTTCCACTCCATGCCAATTTTGCATGTGTTCATTCAATAAGTCTGTTCCATCTCACTTCCAAATTAATCTGCCATTTTTAAAAACCACTGTGTTGAAGTGCATACTTTATCTCAATGTACACTTTCCCAAGCATATGTTATGCTAAAATGAAAATGTTTAAACAACACATTGGGATACATTTTTTGAGCTGAGAATTGTATCATGAAATTTGCAGGAATGTGAAATCCAAAGGATGTTTGCATTTCTGATCCACACATTAGTGCAGGAGGTGTGTAGCGGGTCAGTCTGCATAAGAATTCACAGATTCTGAATTCTTCAGGCATTCCTGCCTCTGGTAAGGGGGCAAACTGGCTGATTCAAAAATGGAACATGAGGCTTTATTACTCCAAGTGCCCCTGCCCTTGGGAATTTGGAGATTGACCCCAGTAGAAAGATGTCCACAGGGGTCTGGTGGTGTCTGTGTAACATCCGTTTCCCATCCCTGCTTTATATCCTGGAATATCCAGTGTCTAGCCTAGGCAGTAAACCAATCACATTGTCTCCTGGCCAGCTCAGGAAGGAATAGGTCAGTTACTGCCAGTGTGATTAGTACATTGCTCAAAGGCTGGATATACAGCACCTCAATTTTTTAACACATTCTGTTGCACTTTCGCAAGCGATGCTAAAAATTGCACTCTCTCGCATGTAACTAATGCAGTGTTCTGCCCCATTCCCCCCACTTTAAATGAAGCATCTAGAAAGTGGCTGCTTGTTTATCATAACAGTTAGGCAAGCATGTTAAACAGAGAAGCAGCAAAATACATCCTTGCAAGGACAACCTTTATTCTACCTTAAAGGTTTTTAAATGGTTCTTAGCTCAGGGAAGGCCAAACAGAGGCACAAGGCATTCTTGTTTCTAGAGCCATGCACACACAGAGGTGCATTTGCCCAGAAGCAATGCTTGTAATGACAGCAGTGATGCCCTGGCACCTCTTATGATGGACATAGCAAGCTACGTATTGAGCCATTTCCCCTTCTTTGGCATTTTGTGCCCAGTGAACATGCTCAGTCCTCAATGGATTTTTCCCCCTCCTCCTACCTAGGGTCCTTTCCCTGGTTGTTGTTTTTTTGGTGTGGGGGGTGGGTTGGAGGTACTTCTGCAGACCTCAAGATCTCCCCCTGCTGATTCTCCTCCTTTGTGTGCAGATATGGTACTGTTTTGGCTATATAACCCTATGCCTGAACATCAGATATAAAGGGAATGATGGAAATGCCACGTTCTGATTAAAACGTCAGAACTGAGAGTGATGAAACCTCCTGTCTTGCCATCTCCCTGGGCTGGGAAAACCTGGCATTTTGCAGGCCTGCTTTGGGGGCACTGGCGTGCCAAAATGCAAGGAGACATTTTCATGTGTTTGGCTCTAAGATCAGATTCAAACCTTGTTCTAGGACTCAAGTCTGTTGTCATATAGGCAATCCACTTTGCTGCTTCAGGATCCCATGAGATGTATCCTGGTCATTGATTCCTATAGCCTGGTCTCTTTCCTTTGTCTCCTTCTCAGCCTACTACTTGCACCTGCAGATCTTGAAGGATTTTTCTTTCTTTATTTTCACAGGGTCCCATGGGTGCTGCTGGAGCTCCAGGATTCTCAGGTGCTCCCGGAGCCAAGGTATGACCTATATTCCACCCCCCTCAGGCACAGATGCTCAACGAAATGTTTTCAAACCAAGCAATGCTTTAGCTGTACAATGAGAAGAATACAGGTTGTTCCCACCTACAAACATTCACAGCGACCATTTGTAGTTTTCTTTAAACTAATCAAATAGCAGTAGAAACGCAAAAGTGTAATGCTATTTGGTTTGTTCCACACAGTGGGCTGTATCTAGTGGTGTTCCTCCACTGTCACAAGGCAGCATGCATTAGTGGAAAGGAGGAAAAGTGGTCTTTTGCCAATTCTTCCTTCTCTCTGCAGCCCCCTGCTCCAGAGAGCTAGGGCATCCTCTTGTAAGCAGTGTGAAGGGCAAAGAAGGGGGTTTGGGGGAAATCATCATTTCAGCTCATGTAAGACTTTGCTGGACCAAAGAGCAGAGAAGCAGAACTGGTCCTATCCCTATGCCAAAAATATACATCTTGCATTAGGGGAGATGTTTGGTGGTGTTTTCCCCAAACCATTGGTGGGGGGGAATCAGTGGTTAGCTGTTCACTTAGGATAGATTCGCATAATTGCGTTTGCCCTCCTGTAAGCAAGAAAAATTAATGGCATGTGTGGAAATTGCAGATGAAATTATTTCTTGTTGAGCTAGTTCTAGTGATCACGATGATTGGGTCAGTTTGTAATAGCCAGGCAAAGATGGGCAGTAACGAAATTGTGCACCTAGCTAGAGAGAAAGGTAAAGCACTTGCTTTTCTGTCAGGAAGTCTAATGTTGCGGCATTGGCACAGCATATGATCTCTTCATATAGATGTAGATCCACAAAAGCCTGCATATGCCAGCACGCAGGGGCAGACCTTGGTAATATGCCATCCTGTGCGAGGGCACAGGCTTAAGCCGAGCTTTGGGAAGGAGGTGTGAGGCTCTGGCAGGGCCCTAGAGCCCTTTCACCTCCTTCCCAAAGCCCAGTAGGCACCTCCCCTGCCTTTGTAAGGAGGCAGGAGGACTCCAGGGCCCTGTCAGAGCCCTAACACCTCCTTTCCAAAGCAGGGCAAGTGCTTGCCAGGCTTTGAGAAGGCGCCCTTCTTAGCTGCACCCCCAGAGCGGCTGCACTACTCACCCTGCCCTAAATCCACCTCAATGCATCACATGATCCAAACTCAAATGTAAGGATTGTAAAATAAATAATAATAGCAACAACAGGGCTGGCATATCTTCTCTTTTGCTGAACTATTTGCTGCAACTGGATCATGATTACAGTACTATCTGGTGCTCATCTTAACAGAGAAAGCCACACTGGGGATGTTATCTTTGTTTTGTTTTTGTTTTAAGCCTGATTAGAGTAGTATAGGTTTAATAAGTGCTGAAATGAACCATACACCGAACACTCAGCACTCACCACACACATCCTCTCTTCCCAAACAGGGTGAAGTTGGTTCTGCTGGCAACACGGGTCCCTCTGGTCCTGCTGGCCCTCGTGGTGAAGTTGGACTCCCTGGTGCTTCCGGTCCTGTTGGCCCTCCAGTAAGTTACCCTTGAAACTTCTGCTACCGATGAATGTGGTTCCTTGCATCTGCTTTTCAGTTATTTTGTTTATATATGTCGCTTGGGCATAAAGAAACATCTAAGCGATTTGCGCGCGCGCGCACACACACACACACACACACACCTAAACCAATTTGCCTAGATAAAATGAGCAGGTGATCATATGTATTTAAAACCTAACATTATCCTTTTCTCTCTTAGGGTAACCCTGGTAACAACGGCATTAATGGTGCTAAAGGCGCAGCTGTAAGTATGCAGGCATCAAACTGGATTGTCCCATAGGAAAAGCTTCTGTGGCGCTACAGAGGAGAGTTCTGACATGTGTTCTCCTCCTCCTCTCTCCTTTCTGGGCAGGGTCTTCCTGGTCCAGCTGGTGCTCCTGGCCTGCCTGGTCCCCGTGGTATGATTGGCGCTGCTGGCCCCGCTGGTGCTGCTGGAGCTAGAGGACTTGTTGTAAGTGATGCTATCTACCGTATATGCCTCCTTTTTGCAATTTATGGGTCCTGTGTTTTTGACAATGCATGGCCTGCCTTTCAGTCAAGTGATTATCAAAGCAGCTTACAAACAGCAGGTTTCTCCCAAATCACCCATCATGCAGCTACATACTAATACACACATGCACAACCCAGCAGCCTTTATTCCTCTGCTCTCCAGCCCGAGGAACTGGAGGGAGGGAACAACCCACCCCCTGAAGCTGCTCCTTATTTGGCCAATAAGCCAGGTTGGTCCTCTCATTGCCATGATGTTCTTCCTGGGAGACGGGGGCAGGCAGTGCAGCCTCCCCAGTGATTCTTGGTCTCCTGTCCAGTGACAGAGGCCAGCGGATGCTTCCCTCCGATTCCACAGTCCCCAGGGGGGGTATGTGGCTTGCACAAAGGCCAGCAGGGCATCGTTTTAGTGTCTAAGTTGCCTTCGTACTTAAGATACTGGTCTTGCCTGCCAGCATCTGGGCTTGCTCTGACTTTAGGCCTCCCTGGCTGGCACATAGTTGCCCGATGCCCTTGCTAGAACATTTGGCACCATTGCTACATGGTTAATATCCAACCAAGTGTGAAGCGGTGTCTGATAATATAAAATGTCTGGGGTTATTTTGCCTTCTGTTGGTCTAGTGCAGTTTTGCACCAAGCTGTTAATGTCTAATGCCAATAACAGTCACTGCTGCAGATTATCTCTTTTATGTCAACTTTGCCAATGAAAGAATTGTTCTTACAGTGGCAATCCTTATAGCAGCTCTGTAAGGGAGACCAATATTGGGGAGAATACTGGAGCCATGAAGTTTGTCCATGACTTAAGTCAGATGTGAATTAGTAACTGCTTATTAACATAGAACTGGACACAGCTTATTCCCCTATTGTACTGCATTGATTATTCCCTTCCTCTAATAAACACACCATCCAAGCCAGTGCTCAGATGACCAGGGGCAGGGCAAGGGAGACAGAGCAGGCCTGGCCCTCTTGCACTCTGTGCCAGCTACTGTTTGTAAGGCTACAGGGTAATGGGATGATTTGGGGAGTGAGACATTTGGGTTTCATAATTCAAGCACAAATCTGGGCCTGGAACAGCCCAGTTTGGATGACTGACACTGCAATCCTATATCCAGTTACCTGTAAGGTGGGGGGGACCCATTGATTTAAGTAGGAACCAACTCTTGAGTGGGCATGTACAGACTTGTTTGGGTTGTATCGTTGCGTGAGGTGCTTCTGCTAGGCTGTTTTGCTGCAGTTCTTAGTTGCATGGATAACTTCGCAGCCCAGATGTTCAGAAGAAGAAAAACAAAGGTGTGTGTAAATTCATAGTGTTCACTGTTGGGATCTCTTGTTCTGTTTGACTCCAGGGTGAACCTGGCCCCGCTGGATCCAAGGGAGAGACCGGTAACAAGGGAGAGCCTGTGAGTATCTTTACTGCATGAAGCACTGCTATCTATTTGGTGGAAATCACTGTTGATTCTGTCCCCCCCCCCCATCATGCAGCCTGTTTCTCAAAATGGTGGCTTGTTTTGCTCTCTTTCCTACCTGACAGGGTGCTTCCGGCCCTGCTGGCCCTGCTGGCCCAAGTGGTGAGGAAGGCAAGAGGGGTTCCAACGGTGAGCCTGGCTCGACTGGGGCACCTGGATCTGCAGGTTTAAGAGTAAGTGTGCTGCAAAAGGAAACAAAAACCCAACCCAATAGAAAACACCAGGGAATTCCACAGAGGTAGAACATGGAGTTGGAAGGCACGCCCACTGCCATGCAGGAATATTTCCCGAGCGTGGGGCTTGAACCCACAGCTCTGAGATCAAGAGTCTCATGCTCTACCAACTGAAGTATAATTGGTACTCGGCTGAATATACATGTTAATTCTTCATGCAGAAGGCTCCATTTTCCATCCAGGACATCTCCAGTGAAAGGATCAGGTAACAGGTGGAAGACCTTCCTCTGCCTGAGATCCTAAAGAGCTGGTGGTGGTGGTCAGAGTAGATAGAACGGGGCCAGGCAGACAAATAGTTTGACTTGGTATTTAGGGTGGCTTCCTAATTTTCTATGGGATTAACATGACTACGCCTACCTGTGCTTGGAGGGGCATTCTTGTCTACACCAGACAATGTTCCAATGTATGTGCATACGTGGGCAGGTCATGGCTTGATGGAGGCAGCACATCCTGGGTCTGTAGAGGACCTAAGGTTCCAGTTAAAGTATTTCAAGTAGCTGGGCTAGGAGAAGGCACTACCTGAGACCCCAGTCTCTCTCCAATGTGGTAGTCAGTGCTGGGCCACCAGAGGGCCTGCTCTGACAAAGGCCATTCTTTTAGCCTTAAGCAAGAGTTCAGCTGCGGCATCTCAGCTAGATATCCAACGTCCTGGAATATTTTCAAACTAATTGTGGTTTTTGTAAAAATAAATAAATCACTAGCTGCCAACGTGTAGTAGCAGCAGCAGTAGTAAATGAGGATAATGAACAATGAATTGAGAATATATGATTGTTCAATTAAAATTGTGTCAATGGGCTTTTTGCTGCTTTAGAACTTGGTGCATTGGGGACACAGTAGGGCTAATTTTTGCATGCTAATCAGCGCTTCTCATGACACACTGAATTTTGCTGAAACTTTGTTCAGTTGTTCCTTTGGGGGCTGGACTTAGAATCTGGGAGAGATCTAGAACCCACTCTTGCGACAGTGACAGCTTAGCTGCACATTGTATTTTCTAGCCATTGGATCAGTCCTCTGTGTGATCTCTGTGCCTGCATAGCAGTGGAAACTTACTGTGTTTTACAGGAAAAACTGTTCCTTGCCAAAGCTACATATTGCCAATCTCCAGATCTAGCACTGGAAGAAGAAGCAATTTGCATGCACATGTTCACAAATTATTTTTCCATGGATGCTGAGGCATAAGAGATCACTTAGTAGGAATGCTTCCTCTAGTGGATAAATCGAATGGGTGAATTGGTCCTGATTTCCCCCCGTTGGGATAAACCATTCCTTTTGTCTTGTGGGCCTGGGTTGCAGTGCATTGTAAAAGTCCTGAAGGCCTTGGTGGTTAGCTCATTTTCACAGTCTACATGCTCACTGACGACAGCGCTTTGATACTGTTCCCTGCAACACACATTATGGTCATTGCAGGATAATGTCAGGTAGTGAAGGTAGCCTCATCATATCTACAAGGCTGTCCCAGGTTGTTTTGCACCTGGTCTGCTTTATCAGTTTTCATCTGCCAAGACTGAGACATGGACCTGTCAAAACTGGCTTAATGTGCAGGTGAACCAAAGGTCACAGAGCACAGTTGCATCCCTTTTGATAAATCTAATTGTGAGGGATGCTTCTGCCTGCTCTGGTCCCTGCTGGTTCCCAGAGCTATATTGGCCTTCTTGAAATGGTACCTGCCATTCCAGTTGAGAGCTTGCCATTCTCTTTATTGGGCTCTACAGCAGCCTCTAAAGACCACTGGAATCCCTCTCGTGTACCAGCCCTATCATTGGGCAGGGTGAGGCAGTCACCTTACGCAGCGGGTGCTGGGGAGGGTGAGGAGTGCCACTAAGGTGTTGGAGGACAGAGCTGCAAGTGCATAAAGGCAGCAAAAGCCCCTGAGATACCATCCTATTTTGGCTTCACTCCAGCCATTGGGTGCGTATGTGCCCAGCTCAACTATTTTTATTAAGCGAAGGTAAAGTTGCTTCCTCAGGAGGCCCCGATGCCACCACAAATGCCAAGCATTCCTTTGTAAATCCTTAGCTGTAGTAAGCCTTGCCTTTGCCTGTTGGCTAAAACTCTCTCTTCTGTTCTGACCAGATATTTGTGTGTTCTTTTCCTTCGTAGGGTGTTCCTGGATCTCGTGGTCTCCCTGGAGCTGATGGCAGAGCTGGTGTGATGGTAAGCTACCTTCTTCTGCTGCTGCTTCTCTTCTTTCTTTTGAAGAGATGTTCTTCTTGCCGTTGTTGCTTCCTCTGATTGGAGCTGGTTGTGGGTTCGTTTCTCCTCTGTAGGGAGCTGTTGGTAATCGTGGTGCTACTGGTGCTGCTGGTGCTAAAGGTCCCAATGGTGATTCTGGACGCCCCGGTGAACCTGGTCTCATGGGTGCAAGAGTAAGTATCAAGGGTGAGGGTGAGGATCGTGTGACGTTGCAAGGCAGCAGCATCCAAATAAATAGAGGGTTTCCCTTCCACCTCCAGTAATGCTTGCATTTAAAAAATGGTCCATTTAAAATATGCAGTATGATTTATGGTGATGGTTAGTAATGTTTGGTTATGAGAACTTTATATTCATCACTATATTCAACTCTCATGACCATGTTGTGAGATTATTTGTATTCCCATTATACAGATATGAGACTAAGGCTGCAGTGGATATTTGGGTTGCATCCATTTCCTAACTTACCTGGGGTTAAGCACAATGAGCTTAGGTAATGCGCAGCCCTATACATACCTGCTTACGAAACATGTGTAGGATTGCACTGTGATTTGGGAGGAAATCCCAATGAGTTCAAAATGGACATTTCCCAGTAAACATGAATTTAATTGGTAGATAGACTGCTCTGTCAATCGCTTGTTACTACTTCCAGTCTGCATCAATTTCTGTCGTGTTCATTGGTAAATCAATTCCAGCCCATTTCTCCATTAATCTGTTTAAAAAGTCCAGCTGGTCCATGAGGTGAACCTGGCAGTGCACATTTTATCCTAAAACAAGCATTTCAATGCATTTTTTGAGCCAAAAACGCAAAATTTGGAGAAGCACTAAATTGGAAGATAATTACAATCTGATCCACGTTGCTGGGTTGAAAATGAGGCCCATTCAGTTAAAAATGCAAACCATTCCTGTTTGAAATAATTTCAAAGATGATACTAAGATGAAACGTCTGTGCTTTTTAGGGTCTCCCTGGTCAATCTGGAAGCCCAGGCCCTGCTGGCAAAGAAGGTCTTCCTGTAAGTAGCCCACACTTTACCCTACAAATATATCACTTTTTTAAAATGTAGATTTTAGTTAACATTTATAGATTTATAAGTAATGTCCACAGCTGTGTTCTATAACATTTTTATCCTGTTTAGCCTGGTGTCACGGTGCTCCCTAGACAAAGCAATGCACATAGTAGATCGCTAACACAATATTGTCAAAAGTGGACACTTAGTAGTTTCTATCGTTCCAGATACCCACACACACCAGTCTAGAGTCCAGGCAACTATTCCCTGCTCTGTGATCTCTGGAGCAGTTGCAGCAACAAGGGGGCACTCCCTCTCTACCAGTTTATGTGCCTTGCTCGACAGGCTGTGTCCACACAACCTGAGACTACATCTGCCTAGAAGTTGTCTCTGATCATCGCTCTTCAATCCCCTCCTGGTTCTGGGAGACAGTGGTGAAAGTGAGGGTGGGGCAGCACACACAGCTCCTCACTTGCCCAACCTGCCTCTTCCTTCTCTTCTTCCAACCCATCCTGTGTTCCACCCTCCCTCTCTGAAGCATCCACTGCCTCCTGGCTGGTACAGTTCACTGGTCCCCTCTCCCAGGTGCACACTCATCAACATCCTGCAAGTCCCTGAGCAATTTTCTCAAGAGATCATTGGTGAGCCCAGAGTCTGAGCCTGGGACATTCCCGTGTTCAAAGCCGTTCTGCCATCCCAGGCCCAAGTACAGGCCAGTTTAGGAAATCATCACTGCGGTGTCTGTTGAACCTTGTCTACTGATTCAGGCTCTGCACAGGTGCTGGTTTATTAAAATGGTTTCACAGAAGCTTCCAGACAGGCCTCTGAACACAGGCCTGCAGCAGAACTTCTCCCTTTCCAGGTTTCCTCAACCAGGTCAGGTGTCTTCCAGATGTTGTTGGACTACAACTCCCATCA
Organism: Podarcis cretensis; assembly: GCF_951804945.1. Lineage (NCBI taxonomy): Eukaryota > Metazoa > Chordata > Lepidosauria > Squamata > Lacertidae > Podarcis > Podarcis cretensis. The sequence goes on from NC_137181.1 coordinate 28,699,826, forward strand.
TTCACAGCCAACATGGCCAATGGTCTTGGGAGTTGGAAACCCAATAACATCAGGCTGTTGTAGATCTGGGAAGAAAAAGAGGGTGAGTCTAGAGGCTAGGTTGCATCGTGATATTGATATGTAATATAGCATCTATAGCATAGGTATAATATAGTCTACAGCATCATGATATTGATATGTAATGTATTGATATGCAATATAGATATAATGTCTTCATTGGAAGTGTGCTGCTCTCAGTGGAGGTCAAGCAATATACCTAGGATAAAATCAATGTGGTTTGTTTCCCTCCTCTAGGGTCTGGCTGGTGCTGATGGTAGACCTGGCCCAATTGGTCCCGCTGGTCCAAGAGGTGAACCTGGCATCATTGGATTCCCAGGACCTAAAGGTCCCAATGTAAGTGCAATGGAGCTTGGGGGGTACCACCATATAACAGCCTCATAGCATGAGAAATTGTCTGCAACTCCAACTTCATGTCCTTGTATTAATCTTTCTGGTAACCCAGCAACAAATACCAGAGTGATGGCACTACAGTGCTAGTGTAAGGTTACAGTCCATATCAATGCCCTGCCCAGGTTTGGGGTCGGGGAGAAGGTCCTTAGGCACAATGCCCTTGATGGAGGACCTGCTGGCTTCCTGGGGAGAGAACTGCTTCTTCTCGTGCTTCCTGCCGTCACTAGACGTTTGCCTGTTCCCTCTGGGACAGGGGATTTGTGAGCAAACAGGTGGGAACCATAAGTAGGAGGGGCAGCAAGTCTAGTTCTCATTGGCCAGGGTAGGGACCTAAACAGGTACCCATTTATGGTGCCCCCCCCCCCCCGGCACTGACTCCAATCTCAGAGAGCACAAGTGGGTCTTCGGAAATAGAAGAGATGCATCAGCCCAAATAAAGGAACTTGAGCGTAGTTGATGTTTGTTCTAATCTTGTTTTCATTTTCTTTTCTTTCTGCCGTAGGGTGAGCCTGGCAAACCTGGTGACAGAGGCCATGTTGGTGTTGCTGGCCAACGGGTATGTGCAACTATCTTATGTCCCAATGAACATGCCTTAGTTAAGAGAGCAGGATCTGTACAGGAATTGCCAACCTCTAAGGGAGGGCTATACTACCTGTCTACCTGTCTATTATCTTCCATTTTTAATGCAAATGAAACAGTTGTGTGCAAGCAAGGAATGTGTTTGTGTGCCTGTGTATGTGTACACGTGCCATAAGTTAGCTTCTACGTGGTACCAGTGTTGAAAGTCATTGGATTACATCTCATGGAGGGAACACCTCGTCCATTAAATAGATAGTCAGCTAAGGTGATGCCATTTTATTTTTAGGAAAATAACAAACATGGCGTATATTGTCCATATCTTACGTAACTCATCCCTCTGTTATTGTAGGGTGCTCCTGGTCCCGAGGGAAATAACGGTGCTCAAGGTCCAGTTGGTGTTGTTGTAAGTACATGATCATCATTGTTAACCTTTGACACAAACACAGAGTTCCACTACCTGTATCTGCCCATTAACTTCAATGGAGGGCACTGATCTCCATGTGCCTTTCTTTGGGTATCTTTGCAGGGGGACAGTGGCCTATTTCATTGTGGCCATTGAACTTCCTTGATTTTAATACAGAAAAAAAGGGGGGGAGCTGTCTAGCCATGCATTGGATGCTTATTTTTATTCTGTCTTTTAATTCCTCTAGGGCAACCCTGGTGCTAAAGGTGAAACTGGCCCAGCTGGTGCTCCTGGCTTCCAAGTAAGTGGTGATGGTGGTGAGGATGATGATAAATATTATTATTTAACAAGTGCCTGAAACATTTTAAGCACTGTACACACATTAAAACATAAGAGGGTCTCTGTGCACAAGTTCACAATCTAATAAACACAGCAGAAAAGGAAAAAGGAATGGGAAGGGATGAGGAAAGCAAGGATTGGAGCAGCTGCTCCTTCAGTGGCTGATAGGTGGGGTTATGTTTCTCTCCCCATTACAGTGATGCTCCTGGGAGGCAGCCTCTCAGTGGCCCTTGGTGTCCTGGTCAGGATCAGAGGCCAAAATTTGCATCCCTTGCTCTCCTTAAACAAATATGGTCTTTCTCACTAGCTAATGTTAACACAGATTTTGCACTGTTTGCAGTTGGAAACTGTGCTAAGAACAAATGATCAGAAGCATTTCAGTATGTCTTGGCTTATACAGTGCACAAGGCACAGAGTATAAACGTGTTTAGTGTACGAAAACAGGAGTGGTAGATAATTTGAATTGATTTAACCCACATCTTTCTTAAGAATCTCTTTCTTAAGAATGTGGTCTTGCAAGGAGTTGTCTTGCACATGACTTGGTTTTCATATAAGGGAGTCATCCTGAAAATCTGTATAATGCACTTCAGTGAATGGAAGAGCTGTTTTAAGATCTGAGGTTTACCACTCAAATTACGATAAAAAGTTGGTTTGGGCAGAGAACAGCAATAGTAATCCATAGATGTTTCAGTCCATGTGGATTTTGTACAGGCAACTCCCCAATTATGTGTGTTCAAGGCATGTGTGACGGTGCACAGGAACCCAGAAGTGGGACACAAAGGGGCAAAAACAGCCCTGAAAGAATGTGGAAATGGCAAAATGGCGTAAAAACAGCAACTAGCAATCCCACAAGCCTTTGCAAATGCAAGCGCAGGACCTTTGAGGCCTGTGGAGAGTTAGAGTTTGAGCAAGGAGGTTTGGAGGATGTTTGCAGGCTTTTTCAGCTGTGCTCCCAACACATGCAATTTTACTTAAACACACGGGTGCCTGGCAACATAACCCCCCTCGTAAACGGGGAGTTGCCTATACAGAATATCCTGCGTTCAGTCCCCAGCATCTGCAGATGGGACTGGGAATGTCCCCTGCCTGAAACCTGGGAGAGCTTCTGCCAGTATAAATGTGGACAATACTGAGCTAAAAAGACCAACGCTCTGACAGGAAATCAGTGTCCTGTGTTCCTGTATCTTGAATGAAGCCTGTGAGGCATAAGAGCCCTCACATTTTAGACTGTGTTTACTAATATTTTTGCACAGGCTCACCTGTGACTTTTCATAATACACAAAAGGATTGTGGGTTGTTGATTATTACCATCTGTTTCTTTTTGTTTTAGGGTCTTCCAGGTCCCTCAGGCCCAGTTGGTGAAGCTGGCAAACCAGGCGAAAGGGTAATTGAACACAATACATTTATGGATAAGATGTGTTTTTTTCTGAACCACACAAATGCAGTGCCCCAAATCTTGTTAGGGTAACAGAGAGAAAGTCTGTGCCTGTCTAACCACAGTGAGAGAAAATCATGCTGCCCATCTGTCATACGCAGGTGTCCAATGTGGCCGGGAGAAAAGCAGGTTGGCATACTTCCTCTAAAGAGACATGAGAGAATGTCTCTGGCTCCCTTGTGTCTCTGTAGGGACAATCTCCATAGCAGTCCCTGTGCTGTGGTTCTAGCAATGGCCCTTTACATTTTCCCTGATGTAACCCTAAGGCAGCATGGTCAGTGCTTACAGCACACTGTAGGAATATTTCGGCATAGTTTGCCTGACATCCCCTCTCGAACTGAGGGGGAAGTTAATTTGATTCAGTGTACCTGCCCTGAGTTGCTCCAGCCAACTGGACATCCTTGGCTCCTTTGTTTTTGGCTTGTGAATATGGATAACACAGTGTGCAGCATGGAAAACACTCTTGTAAAAAAACAAAACAAAACAAAACAACAACCACATTTTACCCTTAGAAATATGGCCACTTAATCGGTTAAACTGGTAGGTTCCCTTCCTCCCTTCCTGTGAATACACACAGATTTAAAATATATGTCTTCTTTATTGGTCATTGGTTGTTGTTTTTTTATCCCACCATTACTCCAATGGTGGTGTGCATGACTGGTCCCTTCCTCATCCTCACAACAACCCTGTGGGGTTGTCTGCCAACCTGCAAGAGAGAATGAGAAGGAACGCAACAACAGAGTCAAATTCTCTCTTGTGGCTTGAGCCCTATGTTCTGCTGCACCACAGCTTTGAGATCAAAATGTGCATCTCCTTTTTTATCTCACTGGATTGAAATAACCTCAGTCGGTAGCTATAATAATTCTTAAAATGACAGTAAGGAAAACACGTTCAAAGTTAAGCGTAACCTGTCTCTCTCTTTCTCTTGTGCATAGGGTCTTCATGGTGATTTCGGTCCTGCTGGTCCTGCTGGTCCAAGAGTAAGTTTATTTTTCACTGTGCTTTGCTTTGTTCCTAAAGTCTGCAATACCTGCCTTTGAACTAAGAAAGATGCGTTCAGAATACCCTTGAATAACCACTGCTATTGGGGTGGGTTTCTGTTTGGGAGAAAGGACCACAGCTCAGTGGTAACACACATGCTCTGCATGCAGAATTTCAGAGGTGCAATCCCACATAGGGCTGGGGAAGACCCCTGTCTGAAACCTTGGAGGTTTGCTCCCAGTCAGAGTAGACACTGCTGAGATAAATGGCTTAACTCTGTATAAGGCAGCTTCTTGGGTTCCTATGCCTCATCTCCATTGTGGAAGATTTCCCAAGGGGAAAGGCTGCCGTTTCCAGTCTTCCACCTACAATACACTAAACCACATTTTCACCTTCTGAAGATTTGTACAGAGGACAGCAACACACATGTTGAGATAATACGGTTAAAGCTGCATCTGTTAAGTGTTATTAATGTGTTCGGTGTCCAGTATAATTTATATATGCATGTATGGCATGCATTGCGCATTATCGAATTGTAAAATATTGCATGAATATAGCATGCATGCATAAAATGCATAGGATATGCAGAGCTGCAAGTTGATGTCCTTATATTGACAAGGAGGAACTGAATTCTGGACCAAGAGATAAAGGCAAGTAAAGGGATAGTCTCCTAAGCACTCTGGCTCAGAAGTGAGTCCCATGGAAACCAATGGGACTTCCTTCTGTCCTGGTGTCTTTGGAACTGGGCTGTCAACAATATGTCTGCATCTAGAGAGCAGCACTCTGAGTTCTTGTTTAGATGCAGGACTCCTGCAGAAGAGCAAGGCCTGCCCTTAAGCCTAGATCCCATTCATCAGCTATGTAGGAGCGAAGAAGCAAAAAAATAGCATTTGTTGGTGGTACCACTAACATCTTCCAGGCTTCAGTGCTAAATGCTAAGCTTGCTATCCAAATTCAAGGCCTCTGGATTCCAATTCACTTCTTGCTCATCTTCTTCCTCCAGGGTGAGCGTGGTCTTCCAGGTCAAAGTGGTGCTGTAGGTCCTGTAGGCTCCATTGGAAGCCGTGGCCCATCCGGCCCACCAGGAACTGATGGTAACAAGGTAAGGCAAAAGGGGTGCTATTTTTCTGAAATCCTGGGGAGGGCAGTGTCATCTCCTTGATGCAAGCGCTTAGCCGGAGCCTGATGGAAACCTCCCATATACATGTGTGCCTGGTGTGTGTAGCATGTCAGCAGTCTGCTGCTTTGCTGCCTTTAAGATCTTGCATTATCGGCGAATGGTGCAGTGGTCACATAGGGGTATTTTTGGCTTAGGTATCAGTCACTTGTCTTTGTTGTGAGAAGTATTAAAAGAGGAATGAGCAACCTGCGGGCCTCCAGATGTTGTTGGACTGCAGGTTCCACCAGTCCCAGCCAGCAAGGCCAATCATCAGGGATAAAGGGAGTTGTAATACAACATCTGAAGGGCTAGGTGCTCACCACCCTTGTTCTAGAAAGGGCACCTGTGATTCAGAGAACCCGCCAAGAGCTTGTCAACAAGCCTGCTGTTGACCAAGTAGCAGCTTTTTATTTGGTATTAATAGGTGCTTTAGAACATCATCTTAAATTTCAAATAAAGTTCTTGCGTAGGGGTTGGGTAGGATGCTGTTAGATGAACATGGCCTGGAATCCTCATTATGCATCTGGAGCTTGTCAGTCATGTGGCTTTGTCTAGATCAGGGATTGAGCCTTCCTTTTCTTCTGCTTTTGTCTACTGGCATAGTTGCAGCTTCATATATACTTACTAGTTCTTGCTTTAGGATGTAGGGGTGTAGGAAGGTCAGGTGGTACCCGGTGCGAAAAATTTCTTGTCTCACCCCCCCCCACACACACACATTGTGTGTGTGTGTGTGTGTGTGTGTGTGTGTGTGTGTGTTGCCTGCAAAAATGGTTTTACATTATTTCATATTTTCTTACAAAGAACTGTGGATTCTGAGCCTCTGATAACAAGTAGGCAACTATGGACAGATACTTAAATCTACAGGATGGATTGTGTTTTGGCTTGTGTTATTTTATTTATATTTATTGTTTGTTTATTTAATAAAATTTATTTTTAAAAACCTGCAAAGTGGTTTACCAAAAGAAAAAAGAAAAAAACACCACAGCAGTAAAATCAGAAAAATTAACAACCTTGCTTTAAAGCATACAAAAGCTAAAATATTAAGATTCAAATTACTTCAACTTCCTAAGCATCTAGGTTTGCTTGCCTAAAGAAGAATGCTTTTAGCAGGTGCCCGAAAAGAGTCTAGCAAAGGCTTTGTTGAAATTTCAGCCTTCATGACATAGGAAAACGGCCAAGTAAACAGCTATTTTCGTGGAGGAGGGTCAAGATATTAACTGATATGCATGAAATTTCATAAGTAGCTGTATAATCCCTAGTGTAGTAAGATAAGACCTTTGGAGCAGGCATTTCTTAGAATCGTAGTTGCAAGGGACCATGAGGGTAATCTAGTCCAACCCCCTGCAATGCAGAAATCTTTCACCCAACGTGTGGCTTGAACCCATGACCCTGAGATGAAGAGTCTTGTGCTCTGCTGACTGAGCTATTCAGGGGTTATTCCTATTCAGAGAAGACCCAATAAAAAATAAAGGGCATGACCAGCTTAGGCCCATCAATTTCAATGGTGAGTATAGCTTAGTTAGATACAACTCGTGGAAAATATAATTCACATGGTTCCTGGCATCCCTTGATGCTGCCAAGATGATAATGAAGTGAATCTCATATCAGGTTACTTTTGAACACCCAGAAGACATCCTCCAAATTGATCCATTTTAATCAGACCTATCCCAAACCTAGGGACGCAGGTGGCGCTGTGGGTTAAAGCCTCAGCGCCTAGGGCTTGCCGATCGAAAGGTCGGCGGTTCGAATCCCTGCGGCGGGGTGCGCTCCCGCTGCTCGGTCCCAGCGCCTGCCAACCTAGCAGTTCGAAAGCACCTCCGGGTGCAAGTAGATAAATAGGGACCGCTTACCAGCGGGAAGGTAAACGGCGTTTCCGTGTGCGGCTCTGGCTCGCCAGAGCAGCGATGTCACGCTGGCCACGTGACCTGGAAGTGTCTCCGGACAGCGCTGGCCCCCGGCCTCTTAAGTGAGATGGGCGCACAACCCCAGAGTCTGTCAAGACTGGCCCGTACGGGCAGGGGTACCTTTACCTTTACCTTTATCCCAAACCAGACATTTCTGCTTAGGATGTATTCAGCTGCTTTTACCTGCATGTTTGGAGAATGGATCATTTGAATGTCACGGGATAAGAAACATCACCTCCACTCCTGGGCGGCCACTGCAGAGAGTATTTTCCCCCCAGCAGTATTCAGAAATGCAGTACCTTTCAGAATACTAACAAGCAGCTATTCGCAGGCAGCACAATGAAGCATGTGGCTCATTTCCCCCTAGGGCTCTTGAAGGTTGAATCTTTCTTTTCCTGTTCTCCTAGGGCGAACCCGGTGCTGCTGGTGCTGCTGGTACCCCAGGCCCAGCTGGTCCCAGTGGAATGCCTGGCGAGAGAGGTGTTGCTGGCGTCCCAGGAGGCAAAGGTGAAAAGGTAAGGCCAATAAGAGGCAATCTGATTCCTGACCAACAATTCATCACATCCGCCAAGTCGCCCCTGGTGTATTTTAATTGCAAGGTCTTCCTCGGTGGGGAAAGGCTGTGGCTGTTCAGTGGTACTGCCCATGCTCTGTAAGCTGATGACCCCAGGTTCGGTCCCTGAGTAGCTATAGTAATCAAGAGACCCCATTTTAAGCACTTGTGCTGGAGTAGGAAGTCTTAGGCTCAGTTTTCCTGGCTTAGAATCATATGCGGCAAGTCACTTGGAAACCTTCTGTGTAATAAGTGATCCGCAAGTTTAATTCTGTCAATTAATTTATTATTATTCTGGTTTAGTTTATCAAGACCCAAAGCTGAGTACATATGTGAGTGAGACGCTGTTTTCCAGGGACGCTACATCATAGGCATCTGCAAGAAATTGGCTTAGTGGGGAATATAGTAATGGCAAAATGCTAAACACTTCCATTCCTGTCTACAAAAGCATGCCTTCTGCTGGCTACATTTAAAATTCATTTCATAATGTTATTCATGATTTTTAAAATAAAAAATATTAGATGATCTTGAGGGAGCTAGCAATAATTATTTGATGAACTGAGTTCACTGGGAGGTATTTTGGGTTGTGTTTGTAACATTCAACTCTCTTGTTAGTGTGGATCCAATTTCTTTTCCAGGCGTTGATATTGGAATTGTCTGGTTTATGGATTCAGTAAAAATGGAGAAAAATAGGGGTGTTTGTTTTTCCATCTGCAGAAGACACAACTAAGAGAATTTTTACCTCCACTGGCAACCCAGTGCATTGGTAGTTGCAAAGGGGGAGAAAATAAAGATGCAACAGACATGAAAAATGAAAATAAGGAAATAATAGAGGACTCCCAATGAGAGGGGAGAGGGCTAAGGGAACACTCCACAACAGAGGGTGTTTGAAAAAGGGTGAGGGGCTGCCGGCTCTGCAGGCAAAGGGTGACATAGCTGGGCTCCTGAGCCCCACAGGGGTGTCACAGAAAGAATGTAGTTGGTCAAAGGAGCCGTGGACTCAAAAAGGTTGAAAGCCTCTGAATTAGACAGTGAGACTCAGAATTCATGCTGTGTCCCGCTTCATTTCAGGGTCCAACAGGCTTCAGAGGAGAAGCCGGAACTTCAGGAAGAGATGGTTCACGGGTAAGTATACTTCTTAAATTGCTTTATTTCCTAGGATCCAAGCCTTCAGTCCTTTTAGTAATCAAGAGGGGGAGAGAAAAATAATTGGATTTAGGTCCCAATACATAGCCCATTAATTCTGCACCCAGACCCTTAACCTTCAGTGATATTGGCCTGAAGTAAGTTTAGATCACTGAAGATCTTGAAAATACATCACTGGTATTATTAAGGAAGTTAATGCAATTTGTTTGGACAACTATTACATTGATTTCTGCTGCTGGATTAAGAAAACTAAAAACAATACAAAACCTTTTAAAAAACAAAAACTAAATGTGTTGTTTTATCATTTGTGCAATTGTCCATAGCTTGGATAATTTTCTTCTGGTGTGGGTTTAAACATGGGGAGAAAAAACACCCTAGATTCAAACCTGTAATTCTGCTTGATTTTTTTCAGGGTATTCCTGGTGCAGTTGGTGCTCCTGGCCCTGCTGGAAGTACTGGCGAAAGAGTAAGTGGCAGACTTTTCAGATGCTTAGCAGGCTTGCATTTAGTATGGGAAGGAGCCATCGCTCAGTGGTATCGCATGTGTTTTGCATGTAAAGGTCCCAGATTCAATGCGTCTCCAGGTAGGGTTAGAGAAAGACTCCTGCTTGAAACCCTGGATCACAGAACCCCTGGATCAGAATCATACAATTGTAGAGTTGAAAGGGACCACGAGGGTCATCTAGTCCAACCCCCTGCAATGAAGGGATCTTTTGGCAATGTGGGGCTTGAACCCATGGCCCTGAGATCCAGAATCTCATGCTCTACCGACTGAACTATCTCCTGGCTGTCAATGTGGACAGTATTGAGCTAGATGGACCAATCTAGTGGTATAAGGCAGCTTCTCATGAGTGAGATTCACCCCTCCGATGTTACAGCATCGAAATAAAACACAATGGGGAAAATATCAACATGTTTGTGTGGAAGCATTTATAATCCACTTTATATTTTAAAATATCTTAGCGGTAGGGAAAAGTTACACACAAGAGAGAAAGTTAAAACAATACCTACAGTGCAGTCCTACGCATTGGGTCTTATCCTATTTTTTCCTTATTCCCTGTGCTTTTTTTCTATATAAAAAAAATGTTTAGGAGTACTCTCATTTTGACTCAAGAAAATCACCATTTTATAGTTCAAATCTGGAAAAATAAATACAGTAAATGGACAAAAGTACAAAGATTCACAAAATGTTTAGGGGTATTCGTACCCCTGCGTACCCCCCAGGAAAAAAGCGCTGCTTATTCCTATAGCGTTTCTTCCTGTCCAAAGAGCCTCCTAGTAATTATCTTATTCACCACCTATGGTTATTAATAGTCCCATTTTACAGATGGAGAAATGAACATAAATGGCATTTCCATAAGAACACAGCCGAAGGTTGAGTGAAGATTTGAATCCACTTTTTCCTTGCCTTCGCCAAATATGCTATCTGCTAAGCCAGGGATGGAGAACCTGTGACCCTCCAGATGTTCTTGAACTCCAACTCCCATCACCCTGAACCATCATGGTCAGGGATGATGGGATCTGCAGTCCAAAAATATCTGGTGGGCCACAGGTTCCCCATTCTTGCACTAGGCCCAGCTGACTCAACTCTAACACAGCACTTCTGCATACATCTACACAGAAGTGAGTGCCATTGAGTTCAGTGGGTCTTGCTTCCAGATAAGTGGGTATAGGATTGCAGCCTAAATCATTGATCAGGGATGGGGAACCTGTCACCCTCCAGATATTGCTGAATTACAATTACTGTTATCTATCCCTGGCTGTGCTGGCTGAGGCTGATGGGAGTTGCAGTTCTGCAACTTCTTGAGGGCGACAGGGTCAACACCCTGGCTTTAGATTAATCCATATTTATGCTCTCAGACTTTTCTATAGAAATTAGATTGGCTCCCTCCTTGTTGTCATTCCACCAGCAGGTGAATACCTTCCTATTCCAACAGGCTTTTAGGAACTGACTGTTTTTAAGGAAGGGGCTGGTGCTGTGCTGTTTTTATTGTTGTTGTTATCTGTGTTTTTAATAGATCTATCCATCTAGTTTTAATTCTGTTAGTGTTTAATTGCTTTTCTATGTTTTTAGCTTTTTCTGTTTTATCTTTTTTTTGGGGGGGAAGGCAAGATATAACTAAATATTATTAATAATAATGATGATGATGATGATGATGATGATGTTTCAGAAAACTCCCTAAAGATTCCCCAGGAAATGAAATGGTTGAAGGAACATCCCTACATCCCTAGTAAAATATACGCATCAACTGCCCTGGAAAAAACAGGACATCCTTCCCCCCCCCCCCCGCCCCACAAGAGCACAATGGCCATTTGGGGCTCCTTGCTCTCATGCCATTTCAGGCAGAGGCTTATAAGGACATTTGCTTGAACACACTTAAAACTGAAGGCTTGAACTGTACTTTTCATGATTTGATTTGATTTTTTTCCCCTTCTTGGGTGATAAGTGTAGGCTGCATGGCTACCTAGCTTTTTACCTGTGTCTGTATGGTTTTATATCTGTTAACATCTGTGGTCAAGACCAATGGCTGAAAATCTAATGAATGGTGTAACTGGTTCCATACGGTGCACCCAGAGAGATGTTATTTGGCTTACATTTTTCAAACAGCAGCTTCCCGCGACACCAAGATCACAAGCAAACAACTACCATTTTGTCATGGCATAGGAGCCTTCAGTGCAAAGAATGCTTGCGCATCCTTAACATGGCACTTTGAATTCATGGCCATTATTTGATTGAAAAGAAGTTAAGCATGGTTAAAAAAATGTTGGAGGGAAAGGATTTTAAAAGATGGCATTACACCTACTCTGTTGTTGCTATTTACACACCCTTTGCCCTAAGGTTCCAGGGTAGGTTACAACAACTAAAACACAACATTACTATTATACATAATAATAGATCAGACCCGCTGAAATAAATGGACCCAAGTTCATCATGCCCATTGAGTTCCATGCACTCTTAGAAGGCCCTTAATATATTTGGAGGCTGTGCTGTCTGTTGCACCTTTAATTCAGGCTGCAGGCAGGTTTGGGTGACCGTGACTTAGCTGGTTTATTAATGAGTTGTTTATATCTGCCAAGCTGGGCTCCCTAACATAGTCTTAAAGCAGAGAGGGGAGGTGTGGCCCTCCAGATGTTATTGGACTCCATCTCACATCAACCCAGACCATCCTGCCTGGGGCTGATGGGAGCTGGACAACATCTAGAGGGACACATTCTCACTATCTTTGTCTTAGAGGCAATGAGGAGTCTGGGGTGTAATTTAAGGGGACAGAACACATTTTTACAAGGCCTAAATAGAACACCAATGAGTTCAACTTACCTTTCTTCCTCATATCCATTTAGAAAATGCAGTGAATGTGTTTTGCTCAGGATCTGGCAGATGAAATATGGCAAACTAGCCAAAAGTGCCTTGGGACTGACTGATTGATTGATTGATTGATTGATTGATTGATTGATTGATTAATCCCTTGTTTGTGGCTCGGTTCTCATGCCCAAGCCATTGGGATCAATTTGTTCTGAAGGCACCCTGCTGCAATGCACCTGCTCTCTTGCCTGTGGCACCTGATGGTTTGAGTTGCATCAGTGGATCACCAAGAGGCTGATGGGTAGATGCTTCTTCCGTCAGCCATAGACTTGCAGTAGAAGACGGCCTGGTGTGTATCCTAGCAACACAAATCCTTTGTGTGTTTGTTTTAGGGCGAAGCCGGTTCCGCTGGCCCCGCTGGCCCTGCTGGTCCTCGTGGAAGTTCTGTAAGTAGTGGAATAATTTCTTTTAAAAGTGTGACATGAACAGGTTCTAGGAACCTTTGATATGAAATGGCAATTAATTTTTCTCACTGGGATGTGTGTTGGTTCTCCTCCCCTACCATAGGGTGAACGTGGTGAGGTTGGCCCTGCTGGTCCTCCTGGATTTGCCGGTCCTCCTGTAAGTATGAAGGGAAATATTGGCTTTCACATGGTTTTTAATAGTTTGGGGCTATAATGTATTTTGAGTAACATTTCTCCCCTCTTGACTTTTTAAGGGTGCAGCTGGTCAGACTGGTACTAAAGGTGAAAGAGGCCAGAGAGGACCTAAAGGAGAACAAGGCCCACAAGGTGCTGTCGGGTCTGTTGGCAACTCTGGCCCCGCTGTAAGTCAAATGAATTTTATATTAAACTCTCCTCACCTTCTGATCAAACTGTGTAGTCTCTTTGGATTTCATAGTGCTACATCCATAAACTTATTGCATAGCTGTGAAGCAGAATGCTTGCATGGTTCAAATCTAGAATTACTGTTAGGCTGATTTGTGAAGTGCCTAGGATCTTTCCCAAAGAGCAGGAACAAAGCATGCCATTCCCAAAAGGATGAAATTCTGGATTGCCTTTGGCACTACATTTGGAGGAATTCAGAGTTAGGTAAACTTTGCAGGGGTGTAGAATCTGTGGCCTTCCAGATGTTGATGAATTCCAGCTCCAATCAACTCCTGCCAGCATGGCCAGTGGTCAGGAATGATGGGACTTGTATTCCAGCAGCAACTACGTGGTCCTTACTCCTTCCTTATAAGCTATTTTCAAGGAGTTAATATATAAATGCTATAGATAGTGGTAAGATGGTGGTAAGGAACCAATACCAGTGGCCATCTTTCTAGGTAGATTGTGTATGTACAGTATTTCCAGAGGAGTTTTGCCATACAGTAGCACTCCTGGTATATCACTGATAATCCAATTATCATAAGCATTGATTCATTGAATGAAGAGTAGTACTTTGAAGAGTCTATGAGTACTGAATGAACTGAAATAACCGCTGGGAGGAGTGCAGGGAGAAGAAATGCCATGGTGCAGCGAAACCAGCCGCCTTCATCTGTCCCAGCTGCAACAAAACATGTCTCTCCCATATTGGTTTCTACAGCCACAGCAGGTGCTGTAACTTCCCAACATTTTGACTTTACCCCCGATGGCGCACTCCTCTATTGTCTCTTGAGACAGATGGGTGCCAACAACAACTGAGTGACCACTGTTCAACAACAACAACCACCACTGTTCTTAGAAAAATTATCTCATGTATGAGGTAGTGGTAATGGCAACACACTTCAAAACCAAGTTAGCAACTTTGGGATGGCGTCTTGTCCACATTATGACTACTGTTACAAAGTAGTGGTGTGTTGCTGGACTACAAATCCCATCATCATCCCATCACATTGGCCATTGGAGTCCCAACACCAACATCACTGGGAGGGCCACAGGGTTCCCCATGCCTGCATTAGAGTATGAAATAGTGTCTGATCCTTCTTTCAATAAGTCAGTAGCATAGCTTTCATTAATTTTTAACTCCAGTCATGATCAAGCCAATATTTGACAGCTGGAACTTTGCAGTACTCTACTTATCTTAATTTTTCCTACTCTTTCTTCTTGCTTATAGGGTCCCGTTGGCCCTGCTGGTCCCACTGGAGGTCGTGGTGATTCTGGTCCACCTGTAAGTGTAGAAATTTATTATGTTGATGCTCCTACATCTACCCTCCTGCTGGTCCTTGTAAGTCCTGATCTCTTCATTGATCTTTTCCCCCCCAACAGGGTGTCACTGGTTTCCCTGGTGCTGCTGGAAGATCCGGACCCCCTGGCCCTGCTGTAAGTAGCCATTGAGAACACTCCATCTGTAAATTTAAACAAGGTAGAAGACATAAAGGGTCTGGTGCTTCTAATTCCTCTTTGCAAAGAACGATCCTGGATAACGGGGGTTCTTTGGAACCTTGCCAACAGTTGTTCGAAAAGAAGATCTGAAGTAGTGGGCAAGCTTCTCTGAAAGTTATGCATCACTACCAACCTTCTCCAGCAAATATGCAGCCATTGAGTACACGACACGGTGACAATTGGGCCCAACAGCCCTTCCCAAAACCCTGGATTAGCAGAAGGCTTATCTATACAGTGCATATGAATGAATGTGACTAAGAAAACTCCTCTCTCCTTTACTCAAAGCAGCACTGGAAGAAGGGAATTTGGGTAGGAGGCTGCTTGACCCTTCCCCAACAGCCTCTTTTCATCTGAAATCCCCCTCCCTGAAATTGCTTTTCCACCCACAAATTTCCATACTACTTTTCTCTCGCAAAAATATTGCCTTAACATTTAGCTGGAGAGGGGCTGGATTAACCAGCTTCCTGTAAAGTTACGGGGGTGGGGGATGTAAGCATCCCTCCTCACTCTTTACTCCATATTGTCCCATCCTGTCCTCCTTAACACTTGCTCTCATTTGAAGTGTGCTCCTGGAGTTCTCTTGTACACATTTGCATGTCATATGCCACTGATTCTTGGCTAGAACATGCTCTAGAATCCTGCGCCATGTGTAAAGTTTCTATGGCAGAGCTCCTAGAATTCCTCAACTGGACAAGTTGGAGTGGAAAGTGTTTTCTGTATATAGGAAACCTGAAAAACGCTGCTGTAGAAACCTCGACGAAAGGAGTCCATTGATTCCATGTGATCCTCAGGAGCAAGCTTGTTGTAATCCTGCATGGTTAAAATCACCACCACCAAGATTAGTTGTTGTGGTGTTGTTGTTGTCGTTTTGTTTATCACCAAGAATTTTTGTCAGTTCTTTGCTATCTGGTTTAATATTTTGCTCTCTGTGAACTGGTTACACCAGCAATGTAACCATGGGCATTTATTTACCTGTCTACTTTGTCCCTAGGGTATCACTGGTCCCCCTGGCCCTCCTGGCCCAGCTGGCAAAGAAGGTATCAGAGGCCAACGTGGTGACACTGGTCCAGTTGGCCGTGCTGGTGAACCTGGTATTGTTGGGCCACCTGGATTCAGTGGAGAGAAAGGTCCAAGTGGAGAAAGTGGTGCTGCTGTAAGTTATTACAAATAATTCATTTTCCTTCCTTTTCATCATTTTCATTATCATTATTATTACCCATTGTTCAGCAAGGTAAAATTCAGGATTAAAAACGGTTCAGATCAGCCATGCCTGAATACCAGTTCTTAGGCCTGCCTTCACCAACCTAGTGCCCTCCAGAACTACAACTCCTGTCTGTCCCCAGCCAGCACAGCGATGCTGCCTGGGGCTTATGGAAGTTCAGTCCATAACAGCTGGAGAGAGGCACCAGGTTGGCCAAGGCTGTGTTAGTCATTCTTGCCGTATTTCTCAGAAATACAGATATCAGCCAACACAGCCCATGAGTGTGTGTTCTTCAAAGCATATAGGAATCTCCCTTTTAAGTACATGCAGACATAAACCGATGCATCTATTGATTCAGGTCTTCTGCTGGATTGGAGTGACATGGCTTCTCTGAGTCCAGTTCTGCTTCATTTTTTTACTCCAGGGGAATATGTCACTTTCTTCATGAGCTTTGCTGCTCTCAATAGGACTGCTTTCAGCAAGGTCCTATTCAACCTTTATTTATTTGAAGTTGTTTTATTTATACGAGCCCATCCCTAAATAGCAGGATGAAGTCAAGGATATATATAATCTTGATTTTCAATATTTAGGGCTCCAGAATTCTGTGCATTGTGTGGACTTTCAACCTTCCATGGTAGTCAGGGCAAGAATTCCACAAAATGTTTGGACACAATGGATTGCCCATTGCGCCGGATGATGATGTGGCTCACACCCCCAAATCTCTTGTGAATAGCCTAAAAAAAAGCCTAAAAGAAAGAAAAAATGCATTTACGTGAAGACTTTGAAAATATCTGTCCTTGCATCAAATAGTACAAAAGTATTGATGTGCATATAAATTGGTCTCAGAAAATTCTAAGCTAAATCTTTGTAGCCACTGGCTGAATTCACAACCATAAGGTCAATAGCCTTATTTGGACAATTTAAGGAAGGAATCAGTGTCTGTTAGCAAAGGGCATCACTTGATAGACGTGGGGGGGGCTGTATGGTTCTAGGTGTTGCCCCTGGAGAATGGCTAGCATAATCCACCATGGATCAATGATGTCATTGGCCTACACCACCACTGAGAATTGCTAGTCGTTCTCCAGGTGTGGCAACTGCAGCATGAAGTCCCACTTTCTGCTGGTTTCATTGGCCCTGCAAGTGGCAAATAATGAATATGTTTTAATTTGATTTGCTCTTGAGGTCAGTAGGCTTATTCTGGCATTGCCATGCGGAGGGTTTCTTGTTCTCCAAATGTCAATCAAGTCCAAGTTGTCAGTCATTTCGAAGAAAGTCTTAGGTAATCTCCCGTCCTTGGAGATCACCTGTCCATTCCCAAACTTAAACAAGATGATCTGAAACAGAATAAGGATTTCAAAGCAAGGGTACAGGTTGCTTGATTTGTCTATAAGAAGGCTGGATAACCTTAATCTGAGTACATCAGAAGAGATCCGTGCACATCTGAGATCAAATTAAGTTGCCAAAGGAGACGGGAAGAACCAGTTTCATTTATGTTACAAATTGGAAGTTTGCTAGTCTGCAAATAGGATCCGAAAAATTTATTCTGCTCTTTTCTTCGTGTAGGGTGCCCCTGGTTCCCCTGGTCCTCAAGGTCTTCTTGGAGCTCCTGGTATTCTTGGTATTCCTGGCAGCAGAGGAGAACGTGGTCTCCCAGGCATTGCTGGATCACTTGTGAGTACCATATTTGCCAAGTCTTCAGCTAGGTAGCGGATATGCTTTGTCTGGAATTAGGATGGTGCATGCTAAATTCAATGCTAAACTCTTGGTTTTTTTAACCTGGAGGAGAAACACAGTGTAAAGTTGCTCCTTTGGAGTTGTGCGCTTCTGTCTCATAGCTTGCTCCTACAAGTGCGTTGTGGCACTGTTTCATAGGATGTGCCATTGGGTACCAATGCTGGTGTGGGAGTTCAGCTGATGCCCTCAAGCTAGCTGCCTCTTGAGGGTGACTGTACCATTCTGGCAGGACATGTACCAGAAATTCCCTGAAGGAAGGAAGGTCCGGGATTGGCTGTTGCTTGGCAAGTGGGAACCGGTTATATGGTCCTGCCCTGTCAGCTGTTCAACCAATCACGTTTTTGCCTTGGCAGTGGAAACTCCTGCTTGCACCGCCATAGCTGGAACAGACTCAGAAGTTTAGTCTGTACATGTATCATGAGCAAGAGCTGCTTTCTGTTGAGCTGTGGTATAGAATATCCTATAGGATGTCTGGTGTTGGGCAGGTAAAAACCTGGCTCAGGTGAAAAGGGAGTCTGCAGGCACTGCTGACTGGTAGTACCTGCAAAGCCCATTTCAAAGTACTGTGCTAAATAGCACTTTGAAAGGGGCTTTTGGAGACCCCTACAGGCAAAAAAAACCCCTCACCTAACATCATTGTGACATCAAACTTGGCCTTCCAGTGGCTGGTGGGTAAGGAGATAACATTCTGGGCTAAAATAAGGTTACCAGATTTCCCCCAAGGAATCTAGGGCTCTGGCTGGCTTCAGGAGCTGCTCGCTGCTGTGGCGCCCGCCATTTTACATCACCAGAAGTCCTCATATGATGTGTCTTGTGCTGTTGAACCAATCACGCAACATTCATTCCCTACTAATAAATCTACAATGCTTAAAATATAAATCCGGGGACATTAAATGAAATCTGGGGACATTCCAGGGACAGATTTTGTCCGGGGACAGATTTGTAAATCTGGGGACTGACCCTGGGAAACGGGGACATCTGGTAACCATAGGCTAAAAAGATTCTTCCACCCTTGCTGTAGAGCATCAAGCATGGTCTACTAGCATCAGCTGAAAGTTATATAGTAGTCAAATAATGAATGGGCAAATAGGATGTATTGAATATTTTGCTAGTTTAGTATACGAACAGCAATGAAATGTATCCCTGCTATTGTTTTTAGGGTGAGCCTGGACCCCTTGGTATTGCTGGTCCCCCAGGTGCCCGCGGCCCATCTGGTCCCGTGGGTTCCCCTGGTGTGAATGGTGCCCAGGGCGAAGCTGGACGTGATGTAAGTATACCTTTTTGATCAATAATAGTGGGGAAAATAGAGGTGGGGAAGGTGGAATCCTAAATTTTCAGCAGCATTTAAAATCACATTTGAAGGCTATTTAACACAGCTGTTTTTCATTCACATGAAGGTTTTTGTTTGTTCATTTGTGATTTATTTTTTAATTCAGTGAAATGGAAGTGGGATCCACAAATAGGATAGCAGTTGTAATGTACTTTGCATGTTGAAGTGTGCTTTGGAAGTCGTTGACAGCAATGCACTTGATCCTATAAAGTGATGCATTCCCATGCTCCACTAGCTGCCATTGTAGGAAACCTCACAGTGACCATATTCAGATAATCATGTCTCAGCTTAATAAACTGAGGTCTGAACTGTACACTTGGCCATTTTGTTCCTCCCTTTGTGCTAGTGAGAAAACAAACCAGGAAATCTTCCATTGACTATAATTTCCCATTTCATGTAGGCTTGAAAAATACAGTTAGCAGCTTTAGAGCAAGATAGTATATTCAGCCATGGTTTGAAGTTGGCTTAATATGAAGTCTTGTTCCTTAGATGTTAGCCATATTTTCCTGATCTGTACAATCAGGAATTAAGTTTTCTGGGTGATATATAATCATCTTCTTCCCCGCCCCCTCTCACCATTAAGGGAAGAGTGAATGGGCTTCATGTGTGGCCAAAAGGCTCGCTCATAATGTAGTTTATTAAGCCAATATATGATTATCCAAACTTGCCCATTGAAAATGTGGCTCCCTCAGCCTGAAAAGCAAGGTGAGCGTCGCACCCCATAGTCTCCTTTTGATGGGACTTAACCGTCCAGGTGTCCTTTACCTTTTGTTTTTTGTTTTTACCTTCATGTACACAGTGAGGAAGAAATGATAACATGAAAAGATAAGAAGGGGGGGAAATAATATTTCCATTAAAATCATACAGTTCTCAGAACATTCCATTACTTTTGGTCTGATGAAATAAAGCTGTAATAAAATGAAATGCATAAATAGAGTGCAAAAAAATGAATCAATGTGTTTCTATAATGTCTAAATTACTTAGGAAATCTGTACAATCTAGAAATAAACTGAATCCATCCCTCTGAAACTAGTAATTTGGGGGGAAAACAATCACAATGGAAGAATAAAGTGTGACAGATTATTCCACTTGGAAGTGTTCTGTGATTTGGAGCTGGGGGCAGGAGGGAGCTACAGAACATGCTGTCATTCACCTGTCAGTAAAGTAAAGCTTTTTTTCCATGTCGTGTGTGATGTTAAGATTATATTTTTCTTCACAGGGAAATCCAGGTAACGATGGTCCTCCAGGCCGTGATGGTACTCCCGGTTACAAGGTAATGGCGTTTTCCCCTTCTCTAGGCAGAAGTGAGCTTGTGCTTGCTACAAGCTCATGCTTTGTTCTTCTAAAGGTTTTCCATTTAGCGAAGTCTCCAGGTATTTAGTTGTATGTTGAGATTGATACGAAAGTTGTACAACTGGGGGGGTGGACGGAAGGGGGTGTGGGATGTGTTGTTTTTCTTTTCTGTCTCTGTATTAAAAATGCAAATAAAAAAAATTAAAGGTCTTCCATTTGTCCTTTGCCTTCATCTTTTCAGGGTGAACGTGGTGCTCCTGGCAACCCTGGTCCCGCTGGTGCTCTCGGTGCCCCTGGCCCCCATGGCTCTGTTGGCCCTGCTGGCAAACCTGGAAATCGTGGCGAACCTGTATGTGACTTCTATCCATTTCATAAAATCAAACGTCAGATGTAATCTATCAGGGCATGCATTGGGCCCCAAGCCATGTTTCTTGATTGCACCTTTTTCCTCCAAGGTGCTCAAGAGTGGTATGCATGATTTTCCCTTTTCCTTGTTTAATGCCCACAGCAACCCTGTGAGGTAGGTAAGGCTGAGAGACAGCAACTGGCCCAAGGTCACCCAGTGAGCTTCATTTTCTGGTGGGGATTTGAACCCTGGTCTCACAGGTCCTAATCTAACGCTGTAACCACTACACCACCAATGGGTGCCTCCCGCACTGAGAAGCCCTACAGGCAGTCTACCTGGTGGCATCGAGAAACTTGGCCAAAACCTTTAGGAAGGGTTGGGGTGGGATTCCATGCATTTAGTTGACCCGTTGTAGTTTTGTACTAGACTTAACTGCTTATTGAATGGGTTGGGTGTTAGATACCAGGCAAGTGGGATTTACTGCAGAACTTCACAGTGTGGACTGTTTCTGTCCAGTGTTGGCCAGCCATGCTGTCTTCTAGGGTACTCCATTGCACCTGCTTCCAGTGGGCACTTAGAATTGTGTGGCCACTGAGCACGCTCAGTCCTTATTAAGCCGGGTTTTTATAGCAAGGGTGCATCTTAAATATTTTTGTACAAACCAGCACCTTCCTTTTCTTAGTGGCCCCATTTGGATTGCTGTGCTGTTGTCCATCACCAGCTGAGTTTGCTATTAGATGGAGGGGTAATTTTGTTACTGCTGTGAGCCCTGAAGGCTTATCAAAGCATGAGAAACGTTATTGTCGTTGATGATGATATTTTGGTCTACGTTCAGTGTCTGATCCCTAAAGCACACTCTCTCATCAGTCTACACATGCACAATTCCCCTAACTACCATTCATCCCATCTAGTATTTTCCCCTTATATCCTGCCCAATAAGAAGAGTATTCTGTTCCTTGTATCAATAAGACTTCCATCTTCCAGCTTTTCTCAGACCTAAAATCTGGCCCTTGCACTTCTGTGTTGTGATGAGGAAGGGAATTACAGGTGTTAACGCTGAAGCTTAGTGAATAGTAGGATGGTGCTGTTCTTCCATCCCTGTTTTCTGCATGGTGGGTGCCCCCTATTTGCCTGGGAGCCCTACGCTACTCAAAACTTGGCATAATGGCTAGTACCATCCTGTAAACTATGGCCAAGCCCTCCACTGTATCGCTGAACATTCCACTACTTCCAATTCATTGTAAAAGAAAGCAGCGGGGATCACAGTATTCCTTCTTGATTCTCATTGAAGTGGTACCAGTGTGCTTCCTATTTCATCTCCAATGAATGAAGACAACCTGTTGTCAAGCGGCTGTGAACTGCCACATCACTCCCCCCTGTGGCATTAGTTCTCTGTGCGGTTACACTTTTTGGCTCCCTTGAAACAGAAGTCCCTTTGCAACCAGACCTCCCAAAAGAGGGCCTTCCGAAAATGCCATGCATGCTCTTTCATTCCAGCAGCCAATTGCTATGACTGGCTTTGGGTGTTCTCTTCATGTCTGGTGAACAGGAAGTGCAAGTGATTTGAACTTACAGTTCAGTGCATTTGATAATGCACTGAACTATCCCAGCTCTTCCCTTAGCATGTGCTTCCAATGAAGGAAGGGACAAAAACTACCTAAAGTCACACTTTGGGCATTGTGGCCAAAAGAAACGCAGAGGACATGAAGTGTGAACCACTTGTGCTTCCTGTTCTTGTCCATATTATGACTGTATTGAGCCTCCCTTGGGTCATTCCTTTGTTGGTCAAGGAAAGGGAGCTTTGTCATCACAATCTACAGCGAGCAGTTTCTCTAACTCTTCTTTGTGTCACCATTTCAGGGTCCTGTTGGAATTGCTGGTCCTGCTGGTCCTGCTGGTGCAAGAGGTCTTGCTGTAAGTTCGGATTTTGTTTCGCTTCTGTAATTATGTCCTTTTGGTAAGAAGGCCCATGATGAGGACAGGAATGGAGATCTGGGTTCTGGAAATCAAGTCAGAGGGTTATATAGATCATGGGGAAATTTTGGCATGAGTAGGAAGTTTAGAATATGGTAGTGGTCTTTCCCTTTGGTTGAAAGGTTTTAAGATTGCACTGGTGGGGTACCTAGCCTAACTCCCATTCCTTATGCAATTGACTTGTGAGCCCTTTGAGGACAAAGAGAAAGCAAGTGTCGAGTGTAGTAATTTTGAGATACAAGCTCATCAAAATGGACACAACCTGCTATATGTCTTAAGGCTGGATATAAGCAAAAACCAATGCTTAGGAAACTTTCTAGTCCCAAGCAGGGCTTTTCTTCAGCTGGAACTCACCAGAACTCAGTTCCAGCACCTCTCAGGTGGGCACCATTGCCATTCTAAGAGAACAAGGGAGGCATTCATGATGAGTTCCAGTACCTCTTTTTCTAGAAAAATAGCACTGGTCCCAAGCGAGGCTGTTCCTACATAGACCAGATCAGTGGTAGAGTAACAAAGGAGAGGGACCCTGAGACATTTTGAGCTGCAGTCCTTGCTCAGCAGAATTGTTTCTAAACAGAGGTAAATCTGCTTTCTAGACGTGAAAATGTTCCAAAAGCAAACGTACTTGTGTGTGTCTAAATAAACTCTGCAGGTGGAAAGTTCTCTGCAAAGATTCTGTTTTTCACCTTTCCCTTTTTATGCCCTCCACAGGGCCCAGCAGGTCCACGTGGTGAGAAAGGTGGTCCTGGTGACAAGGGACCCAGAGGCGCACCTGGCTTCAAGGGACACAATGGACTTCAGGGTCTGCCTGGCATTGCCGTAAGTGTGTTGCCCGAACAATGGGGCGAAACAGCAACAGAAATAATATAGCCTCCCTGATAATCAGCACATTCACAGGCCCTGCATCATTGGTTGCACGCTCTAAGGTCCTTCGGGATTAGTCTGTGTGAAGGAGCTATCGCTGTGGTGTTGCCTTTTCACACTAGAAGGAGTGAGACTTGGTCCACATAGCTCAACATCAATGACTCAGACTGGCAGCAGCTCTCTGTAGAGTCGTCGGCATTTCCTTTCCATTAGGCCAGCAATTAATGTTCAGAAGCAGAGATGTTGTGTATGACTGAAGCCCATCTAGAAATCCTGCCCCAGTGCCCAGATACATGGGGGCAGGCGGTGGTTATTCAGGAGGGAGCGAGAGACCATATATGCTCAGTGGCATGTTTGTCATCATTATCACTTCCGGTTTCTCAGGGATGGGACTGGACATCCTGTTATAAGGACAGCAAACCAGTTGTCCTTTAGATGTCCTCAGCCTCCAACTTCCATCACCCCTGAACACAACCTGGGCTAGCTGGGACTGATGGAAGTTGAGGTTCAATAACATCTGAAGGTTTCCTTACCTTCTGCACCCCTGTCCTATTTGTTTAAAACAAAAACAGATTTTGAGAATCAAAATAAGCCCTCCATTATATTCCCTCCCCACCGTGAATTTGCCATTTGTGCAAGGATGAATATTCTGCATGGAAACAGGTTTAAGTCAATACAGGAGTAAGTCATGTTTTAAAAAAACCTCTCTCCTTTCAACAGGGTCATCATGGAGACCAAGGTTCACCTGGTGCTACTGGACCTGCTGGCCCAAGGGTATGTGAACACGCTCCCTTTGTGTGGGATATTAAACAGTCCTGTTGTTGTTTTTTTAAAAAAATGATTATATATTTCTACATTTCATTGCTTTGGTGGTGTACTAATCTGCAGGTGTTTCTTTGCTTGCTTCCTTCAGGGCCCTGCAGGTCCTTCTGGTCCTCCTGGCAAAGATGGCCGCAACGGACTTCCTGGGCCTGTTGGACCTGCTGGTGTGCGTGGCTCTCAGGGTAGCCAAGGACCTTCTGTAAGTATGAAACTGGATGCTGAGGGTATGGGGCTGAAACCATCAATTTTAACACAAGCAGCACCCGGCTGTCCGTGTTTGCTCAGAAGGAAGTCCCACCGCATTCAGTGGGGATAACTCCCAGGTAAGCGTGTATAGCAGGAGTAGCCAATGTGGGGCCCTCCGGATAATGTTGGACTACAGCTTGCATCCCCCCCCCCCCCCGATTATTGCCACATGGGCTGAGGCTGATGCGAGCTGGAGTCCCACATCACCTGAACAGCTACCCCCGGGACACAGGATTACAGGCTTGAGTTGCAACCCTATGCAGTTTTCCTGGGAGGAAGCCCCAAAGAATGCAGTGAAGCTTACATCTGACCAAACTTGCTTAGGACAGTGCTTCTTTATTCTATTTCATAAAATGTATATGCCACTTTATTGTTACAAAAAAGCCAAATCAAAAGCTCCAAGCAAATGTATTATTAGTGCATTTAGTTTGAGAAACTTTATTGGGTTTTTATTTTTAATTTATTGGGGGTTTTTGTTTTGTTACCATGCTATTTTTATTTTCTTCTTCTTCTTCTTCTTCTTCTTATTATTATTATTATTATTATTATTATTATTGCAAACTGCCCTGTGATCCTCAGATGAAAAGCGGTATAGAAATTTAACCAATAATAAAAAAGAAAATATTATTTTCTTAAGTTCTACAATTCCAGACGCATGCTACATGAGAGTGAGCCCCACTGAACACAATGGGACTTGCTTCTGAGTAAACAGATGTAAGATTGCCTTGTAAATGTTTGAAATAAAATGGCTCCCCTTTTATTTTACTTTCTAGCCCTAATTGGGCATTATAGAGTTACCAGACATGTGAGGAAGAGCAGGGACAAGCATGGCATCTCCACTCCCTCTGTCATGTCACTTGGCCGATCCCTGCCACCCTTCACATATTAGAGGGCAAATGTCTGCAGCAGGGGACCCTGATGTCCTCACATAGGTCCCTTGCACAAGTTAGAACCCTGATCAGAATTTTAGTTATGATTTTTGTTTGGGGGGAGCAGCAGCAAACCTCTTCTCCACTATGTGCTGCATTCCCAGTTGAAATTGCCCCCCTGGTGCCTCTTATTAAATTTTCAAAATGCAACATAAGTAGAAGAAACTCAATTAATGTGGAACATTGTTTGGCCATTGTCTGGTGTACATATTACATTTGACCTCACTCTTGTAAGAAGACAGTGGTCATGCTGAACCAGGGAAAGAGTCCACACTCCCTGCTTAGTGAGTGCTTCATTAAGACTACATGTTTGGTGTCCAGCATCCACTGCCTCATCACTGGGGTTAATGAACATGGACCACTTCTATAATAGGCCCCAGAAGAACCATTTGATGCACCTTGCACTGTGTTTAGGCTCTTCGTGGGGAGAAGGGGTTGGACTTTCTGCACAACTTGATTTAAACAAAGGCATGCTCATTTCTGAACACTTTTAGGGTCCACCAGGCCCACCTGGCCACCCTGGCCCACCTGGTCCCAATGGTGGTGGATACGAAATTGGCTATGATGCAGAATACTACCGGGCAGATCAGCCATCTCTTAGACCCAAGGACTATGAAGTTGATGCCACCCTGAAAACACTGAACAACCAAATCGAGACCCTTCTGACCCCAGAAGGCTCCAGGAAGAACCCAGCTCGCACCTGCCGTGACCTAAGACTCAGCCACCCAGAATGGACCAGTGGTATGTTAGTGCTAGATGCTTGACCCAGTGGCTTGCTGACCGTGTGATGCACTCGTGGGTGGGTGGGTGGCCAATGGAAATCTGTGTGTGCCATTTGTCCATGCAGCAGTCATTCTTCCTTTTGTCTGGGAAACTTTTTGGTAGTAGCAGGGAGAGGCAGGTGGACAAACTCCTAGACTAGGAACAGCCAAGTTTGTGCCCTCCAGATGTTGATGGACAACAATTCCCATCATCCCTAGCTATTGACTGTGCTGGCTGAGGCTGATGGGAGTTGTAGGCTGACAGCATCTACAGAGCATCGTGTTGGTTACCCCTGCGTTAGACTGTCTGTGTTGCTCTCACATAACTCTATCAGCTGTGTTGGGGTAAGAACAGATGGAGGATCAAATTTTTCCATCTACATAATAAAATCTCTCTTTGTAGACTGCAGGAATTGTATTTATCAACACAGCCAGCCCCACTCCCCAAATAAGCCCATATCAGGGGTTATGGCTTTTTATTCAAAACTACTGGATCTCCCCCTCCTTTCTGTTCCAACCCCACACCTAATTCGTCTTCACTTTTAGCCCTTCACATCAACAAGTTAATAAATGGTACAACTAGATTTAAACAATAACTATTAGTTACACGTAAGTGATTTTTAAAAAGGAGGGATTTAAGGTTTCTGTATTGTTCGTACTTGTACTGTTCCTATGGCTGCAGCAGTGTGAGTATTTAACATGAAGATGGGCTTACTGTTGCTTTTTAAAACGATAGGCTTCTACTGGATCGATCCTAACCAAGGCTGCACCATGGATGCCATTAGAGTTTATTGTGACTTCTCCACTGGTGAGACTTGCATCCATGCCAATCCAGAAAGCTTCCCAGCTAAGAACTGGTACAGCAGAAAGAACACTGCCGAAAAGAAACACGTTTGGTTTGGAGAAATGATGAATGGCGGTACTCAGGTGAGTTTCCATACTGCATCCATTATGATAAATGTGTTCTCTAAGGCCAAAAACATTCTAGTAAGGAAGGCAAAAACCCCGTTGATTATTTTTTAATCCACACAACAGATACATTAACCCTGTTCATAAGAAGGGCTCCCTGGCTGGATCAGACCAGCAAACCATCTATTCCCACATTTTGCTTCCAACAGAGGGTGCATTTTGATACAGGGAGTTTGTGACCCTCCAGACCCACTGGACTCCAATCCTTCACTGTCCCCAGCCATAGCGACTATCTGGAGATTATGGAAGTTTCAGTCCAATGACATCTTGAGTTGCACAGGTTTCCCACCCCAAGTCTACCACCACTGAATCTCAAACTTCCATTTAGCATCATGAATTATCGCCATGGATAGGGATTGAGTGGGGTGAGGAAACAAACTCCCTGCTGCTGCTGCTGCTGCTGCTGCTGCTGCTCCTTCTTTGGCCAGTGAGTGAGGCCCCTTGCCATGATGCTTTGCCTGGAGCTTCCCATTGGCCTTGGACAAAACTTAAGTTCTGACGATTTCTTCTCAAATGCTGGTGGTACTCCACCCCACCCCCCAATTGCCTTGCCCTTCAGAGGCCAAGGTGTTCCAAGTTGACTTATGTGCAAAATGTATTTCATAATATGCGTGTGATTTTAACTGAAGCTTTCCCCCTCCCTTCCGTTTTTAGTTTGAGTACAACGAGGAAGGTGTAACCACCAAGGACATGGCCACCCAACTTGCCTTCATGCGACTACTGGCTAACCATGCTTCCCAGAACATCACTTACCACTGCAAGAACAGCATCGCTTACATGGATGCAGAAACAGGCAGCCTGAAGAGCGCTCTGTTAGTGCAGGGATCCAACGATGTCGAACTCCGAGCTGAAGGCAACGGCAGGTTCATGTACAATGTTCTTGAAGATGGCTGCTCTGTAAGTACCAGTTTCTTCCTGCTTATCAATATCTTTGAGTGTTACTGCCCTCCTACAGAGCCAGGTCACTTAATGTACTTGTTAGAATAGGGAGTCATTAAGGGTTATTTTGTTTATCCAAGGTAAGTCTTCAGCTTTTCCAAGCACCTGTGAAAAGGCACTACTAAAATCTCTCCCTATTGTAACACCAAGGGACAAGGATGGCGCTGTGGGTTAAACCACAGAGCCTAGGGCTTGCCTATCAGAAGGTCGGCGGTTCGAATCCCCGCAACGGGGTGAGCTCCCGTTGCTCAGTCCCTGCTCCTGCCAACCTAGCAGTTCGAAAGCACATCCAAGTGCAAGTAGATAAAGAGGTACGCTCCAGCGGGAAGGTAAATGGCGTTTCCATGCACTGCTCTGGTTCACCAGAAGTGGCTTAGTCATGCTGGCCACATGACCCGGAAAAACTGTCTGTGGACAAACACCGGCTCCCTCGGCCTGTAAAGCAAGATGAGCTCCGCAACCCATGTCAACCCTGTCCGTGGGCCATGCTGGCTGTGCCATTGGCTAGTGACAGAGGAGTCAAATATCTGGAGTGCCACAAGGTCCATGCAGCCTGCCATCGGTGCTTCACACCCTACCTGTGTATTCACAGTAGTCAGAGATATGATTTATAAGAAAAGCTTGACTCAGAGCCACCAAGTATCAGTTACATGGGCCTTGGAAAATTAGCACTCCTGGAGAGCGAAGACTATAAATTAGTTGACCTGTGGAATAACTCTGTTTAACTGGTACAGTGCTATCCATCTCATCCCTCCCCTGCCTTTTCTACAATAAAACCCCCCATTAGATGAAGGCCCAGACTGTAATGCTTGCTGCACACACAGAGGCAATTTTTCACAAAATGTGAACCAGAAATACATCTTTGGCAAAGCTCTGAACACATGGCGGGCACTCACAGAAAAGCTGAAAGTGCCTGTTTGGAGTGTATCTTTCCCATACAAAATGCTGTTACTAAAGCACCAGTGTACAGACATCAGATTGAAAAGGAAATGTCACGAGAGTATGAGTGGTGTTAGTTCAAGAATTGGGCAGTGGTGCTGCAAAGGAGAAGGGGAAATAGAAGTGATGGGGATGGAGATAGGAGGCCCCTGGCATGTTAGATGATGTGAAATGTGCTGGAGGGTTGGACTGGTGGGTGTATGTAGCAGGGAAGTGAAGCAGAACGCCTATTGATCCCTGGTAAACAGTGATCAATCGGTGCCTGAATAACTGTTCTGACTACTATTTGCTATTGCTATCTTACAGAGAAAGACGAACAAATGGGGCTCAACAATTATTGAATACAGAACAAACAAGCCATCTCGCTTGCCCATCCTTGACATTGCACCTTTGGACATTGGTGGCCCTGATCAAGAATTCAGTATCGACATTGGCCCAGTCTGTTTCAAATGAATGAACTAAAACTAACTTAAAACAAAACCAAAAAAAAAAAAAGTATTCTCTCTTTGCCATTTCTTCTTTTATACTGAAAGCTGACTCCTTCCATTTCTTCAGTTCATCTACTAGCTTAAAATCTGGGCGAAAGAGGAGAAGGATTTGTTGGAACGTTGTGCAATGCAATTTAATACAGCCCCAAAAAGGAATCAGAAGGTGTTTTTTTTCCCAAGATTTTGTCACCTTGTTGTGGAAAATGTCAGCCTTTGTGTAAAAAAACAAAACCAAAAAAACAAAAACCAAATAAAAAAATCCTGAAAGTCTGCACCACTTGTGGCCTTTGACTATCTTCCACAGAGGAAGTTTAAAACCACAACTTCCAAAGGTTTGAACTACCTCATACACTTCTAAGCCAAGTGTGATCCACATTCTTATACATATGATCTGAGGTGCTTTTGGTCCCATGCGTAAGTGAAAGGTGCTGATTCAGTCTTACAGAGTATATAACCAATACTTGAACTTTAATGGTGCTAGAGTCATTTGGATAAGAAAAGAAAAGAAAAAACACACCACTTTTCTGTATTAAGTTGTATTGTTTCTTTGGAATCTGTCTCGGAATAAAGTCAGACTATCCCATCTCACCCCCAGACTAAGCATGTGGATCATTTCTCTCCCTCCCCATCCTCATTCTCTTCTCCCACATCAGGTGTCCGTTCTTTTAAATCTCATTTTCATCCTCTACAATGGGCAGAAAAGGAATCATCATTTCTCAAAAACAAATTGTACCTATTTTGTATATGTGAGATGTTTAAATAAATTGTGAAAAAAATTGAAATAAAGCATGTCCACTGTTCCAAAAGAAACCACTGAATGAGTAAAGTTCCTTGCTTAAATGCCTCAAGAGATATTTTCACATCTAATGTTTACTTTCCAACTTGTGATTCTTCCCTATTAAAATGTAGAAAGTTAGCAAGATTCAGATGTGCTTCTGATGTGTTTTGACTACACCCAACCCCCTGTGTTTTGGTTTTTCTGGTTCATCTGATGGTTGAATATGCTAAAGACTACTAACTTCATTACAATGAATAGGCCACTGCTTGCTATATACTAAACACCAATTAATACCCTTTCCAACAAACTATGCATAATAAGCCAGTGTCTGTCTTGTTTTTATATATCTTTGATATGCTGCAATTCTGTAAAACAAAGCATTTCCCAGTCAAGTACGTCAATCTATTTTAGAAAGAGACACAATAAAATTTCCACTCCAGAGTTCGTAACCAGTCAGACCTCAAATTCTACTCGCAATTACATCAGCATTCCCTCTTTTTACCAGGTGTATTCTCTACTTTTGTTTTCCATACAAACAAATCCATAAAGGCCACACAACCCTCAAAGAAGCCACAGTCCTTCTCACACAACGTGACACAAATTAAGTGCACTACAAAGCACATGCCATTGATTTCAAAGGAATTTATTTCCAACAAGAAACGTTTAACAAAGTTGTTTTGGCTCTGGGCAGGCTGCATTTGGAGTACAGAGCCCAGGTCCGGAGGCCACATTTTAAGGATGACGTTGTGTCCAAAGGAAGGGTGGCCAGGATGATGACTGATCTGGAAACCAACTTTGAAAAAGCCGGGTATGTTTAGTCTTGAGAAGCAAAGGCCAGCTGTCTTCAAAGATCGAAGAACTGCCATACAGTTAGAGCAGGCTTGTTTCCTGTTCCTCCAGAAGGCAGGACGAGAACCAAGGTATGGAAATGGAAGGCAATTAGATTTCAGCAAAGGATCAGAAGCATCCTTATGGTAACAGCTGTTTAGCCATGGGTCAGGCTGTCTTGGGAGGTGGGGGGCTGCCCTTCACTAGAGGTATTGAAGTAAAGGTTGCTTGCCGTCTGTCAGGGATGCTATAATCACATCCTATATTGTAGATGCTGCATCTCATGGGGGTTGACTAAGGATCTTCCAGCTCCATGAGCCTGTGATCTAAGAGCAAATCTACACATTCAGGAAAAGCCAATGGTACACTCATCTTCTGAAGCACCATAGGAACTAAACAGATGTTTGCTTTGTTCTTGGAAAGCTAGCAATGAAGGTTTTCTAACCTCCCCAACATGCTAATTTTCTATATGCAGGTAGGGTTTTTGTTTTGTTGTTGTTGTTAGCTAAGAAGCACTCAGACATGAAACAGTCCAAAAGGGCTGATCACCTGCTTTTTCTGACCACAGCAATGGGTTCACGTAGTGATATGAATGGAATTGTTTCAGAGTACAATGGATTTATGCTATTGTTTTTTTATCAACCTCATCATCTCATGATGAGGTTTAACTGGAAGATCATCTTGTGAATGAGTCCCCCAATATGTTTCAGGGTGTTGCATTACTTCTCACTCTGAAAGCCAAATTCTAGGATTACCAGATGATGATGAATTCTGCTGGATCTGTTTGTAAGTTCATCCTCCATTTGGCTTTCATGTAAATTTAATTAAAGGAATGAGAAATCCTCCCAAAATCATTTTAGAAATTCATTGCAATCTTCATTCTTCTGACTTTGCTTTCCTGGAACTTTATAAAGAGACCGTGTGCCTGATGCTATTCATAGGCCCAGTAAATTCTGCTACAATGGCACAGTTGTTGAACAATTTTTAAGAATTCAGTAGTGCCTGACTTCAAGAAGATGTTTCTGAACTACCGGAAAAAGAATTTCATTCATTTAGTAAACAATCTGTTCAGCAATATAATTTTTTTGTCTAGTTCTTTAAAAGCACAAGATGATCACAGTACTGAGAGGTGCCATCATTTGACTAAAATCAGGCAGCAGCAACAACAACAACAATAGTTTTTATTATTTATCTGCTACCCATCTGACTGGGCTGTCCCAGCCACTCCAGGCAGCTCCCAACAAAATGTTAAAAACACAATAAAACAGCAACCATTAAAAACTTCCTTGAAGAGGCCTACCTGCAGATGTCTTCTAAAAGTTGTTTATCTGTTTGATATCTGGTGTAAAAGGACTGATACAAAAAGCATCCCACCCCAGCAAGGTTTTGCATCTGGTCCTTGCTGAATATTATATTATAAATATTAAATATTACATTTGTAGCCCACATTTCCTCCAGGAGATCTAGGTGGCAAACATGGGTCTTCTTCCTCCTTGTCCCGTTTTATCCTCACAACAGCTCTGAGAAGTAAGTTGGGTGATGTACTGGCCCGTGGTCACCCAATGAGCATCAGGGCTGAGGGGAGATTTGAATCCTGGTCTCCCAGAACTTACCTTGACATTCTAACCACTGCACCACACTAGCTCTAGATTATTATTTTTTTATTATTAAGAAGAAGAAATGCATAGTAGAATACAGATGATCATAAAATACAGATTCTCAACAGAGACAGCATAAAAAGTAAGGAAAGAGAAAATCAGCAGCGGGTTCTCTAAAATAAAAAGAATAGTGCACAAATGAAGAATCTTCTCTCTAGCCAAAGTACCGTAGGTGTATTAGGCGTCTGGGTGTATAAGACGACCCCCAACTTTTGCTGTTCAGTTTTAGAGTTATAGCGTTTGAGTGCCACCAGGGGCAGAGCGCACACCCCTCCGCTGCCTCTGCTTTCGCAGCAGCAGCAGTCCAAGGCAAGGCGTTTGACGGGCAGGCGGATAAGCGCCACACTCGGAAGGACTTTCCGTATCCCCTTCTGTGGGGAGGGAAGAGGAACGACAGCAGAAGGGGTGCCTCTGCTCACCAGCTCCCTCTCCTCCTTCCCAATGTGTATACCTGGTGTATAAGACAACCCCCGACATTTGGGGTGATTTTCCAGGGATAAAAAGTCATCTTGTACGCTGGAACATATGGTAACTATTAATCCCAGCCACCCACAGAAAATGACAGGCCCTCCCAGCTCTCACCTGGGAGCTTTCCTTTCCCAGCCTCTCACACTGGGGGATTTTCAGTTTCCTGTTTCTCACGAGGCTGCTTCCACCATCTATCTGTCACTTTCATGAGGGTCCACACCTTGGCCCCCAATAGCATCCCAGAAGAGGGGACACCTCTACCCCCTGAGGTGAGTCCCATGGGCATTGGCCCATCACTGGCTGTGGCACACCTGTCCATATCTGAGGATCTCTCTGAGGCAGATAAGGATCCCTGTCCCAATCTGGAGCAGTTTGCTGTACACACAAGAAGACCAATCTAGAGCAAAGTTATCCACAATGGAACATGGTTTTAAAGGCCACTTCATGAGGTGCCTTTCTGGACGCATCCTTTATTAATGGAAAATGCAGCATAGCCTATCACCTGAAGGATTGGAAAAGACAAAGTGTGCTCAAAATATTTTTGCGTTGATTGAAAGTTCACAGTGCTAGTTTAAAATCGCTGCACTTTCTTGGGCAAGTGTCTCCCATTCTGAAAAATTCAAAAGCCACTTGCAGCCATCGAAGGGTAGCAGTTTTGTGTCATTAATCAAAATAGAAGGCATCATCCACTGAATAGGTGCCTATCACAAAACTAGTTAAAGGCACAGGAGGCCAGCAAGGGATGGGGAGACAATGTTGTCTTGGGGGGGGGGGGGCAGCAACTGAGAGAATCCCTGCCACCTAGCAATTCTGTACAAATATCAGTTAATTTTAACACACCCTGTCCTCAAAAAACTATGTTTAATTTCATTGCTTTGTTCCAATATGTGGGAATTATTTTTTCTTTGAACTCAAATTGTTAATTACAAAGAAAGAAACCAAAGTTTATCAGCACTTGTCTAGGCAGAAATAAAGCCAACTTCAGTGGGGTTCTCTCCCAGCTAGGGGTGTGGGAGAGATTTTATTCAGTTCACATTTAAAGCTGAATTGATCAAATTTGCACTTTCTGAAACAAAATGAGAACCAAAGCAGAACCTTTCGAAATTTGCAGTTATCCATAATTTGCGATGAAGCTATCCAAGCAATGTTTGCAAAAAAACAAATGCATATATTAGGGGGAAATGAGCATAAAAATGAATACATTTGTGAAAAATGTAGAAATTGATTATATTATGAGAAATTGCTTGCAAAAAGAGTATGTGAGTCAAAACATGCACATGAAACTGCTGAAGAATTTTCATGAGATTTTCATGACGTTTTGGGGGAGGGGTTGCAAACTACTTCAGAAATGTGGAGAACCGAATTTAAAATGGGAAAAACTGAGAGAGCTGAAATTGACAAATTCTCCCATCCTTCCTGACAGCTAAGTGCTTATAGGATTGCAGCCTAAATCAGTCTTGTTTTCAATGCAACGGCTATAGACTGCCACCTGTTGTCTTACAAAGGAAGTGTTAGAATACATGGGATCTGTCTTTTTGGCACCATCAGCTATTACAGGACTTGAAGCAAGGTACGCTCCAGGGGGTGGGGCAGAGGGCCACCCTCCTCTCTGTTGTCACAACTACCCATTCTTAAACTTCTTTAGACCACTTAAAGTTGTGATACCGCAATTTACTCTAGGGTGCTGCTAGTTCCACTGAACCCTGTGGGATTGCATGGCCAGCTTCTTCAGTCACATTTTTCTCTCAGCAATACAATTTAGGTAATACCACATCCTAGTTTTCAGCAACAACAGACATGCAAAAGATAAATTCAGCTATAGGTGCCACACTCTCCCTGATTTTTATGAAAATGTTTACCAAATGCAGACTGGGCATTCAAATCTTTGAAAACTTTTCCGTGGCTGTCCTAATGTAGCAGGTTAAAATGTTCCATTTTTAAAAAAAAATCCTTCTCTTGTCCAAGGGGTGGCAGCCTTAACACACATGTTGGATTAGAGAGAAGGATTCTTTAATTCACAGACATGCTGAGGTATGCACAAGTTATTCTATTTATTTATTGTAGATGTCATCAAGTAAACGTTAGTTGTAATTATGTATTTTGGCAGCATCCTAGACATTCTTATACGTTTTGAAAAATATTAGAGAGAGGCATGTCTTCCAGCAAGCATATGTAACCTCTGGCTTGGCTCTACCAGGTTTAGCTGAAATAAAACTTGCAAATATTTGAATGGGGGGGATTCAGAAGAGTCACAGTTGTATTGAATAATAACACATAGATCAAAACACATAAGTAATATATTTAAAACAAGAACAATGCACCCAATAGCCCCCAAGAAAATATGTACAGTGGTACCTCGGGTTACATACGCTTCAGGTAACATACGCTTCAGGTTACAGACTCCACTTACTCAGAAATATTACCTCGGGTTAAGAACTTTGCTTCAGGATGAGAACAGAAATCGTGCAGCGGAGGCGCAGTTGCAGCAGGAGGCCCCATTAGCTAAAGTGGTGCTTCAGGTTAAGTACAGTTTCAGGTTAAGAACAGACCTCCAGAACAAATTAGGTACTTAACCCGAGGTACCACTGTAATTCTTGCTTACAAACTTTGTAGCTAGCCAGTCCAAAGCTTCTTGCAGCTCACCAGGGCACTTCAGAGCTACTTCTGTGTAGATAGGGTTTATCTCAAAGCTGCTGGGAAAACAGCAGCAGCAGCAGGCAAACATATAAGTTGCAGCTTGAAGGATATAATCTTGCAATATGCAAATAAAACTAAAACTACTGTATAAACACTGCCTTGAGGCATATGCTGCAGACATGGTATCTTCTTTCTGTTCATAAATTATTACTCATGTTAAGCTTTGTTTTGGAGAAATCCTTGACAGTTTTGGATGTATGCACACTCTTAAGATTATATTTGGGGGGTGGGCATAACAGACGGACAACAAACATGGATTCTGTGAGCATTTATACTTGCTTAAGAGACTAGAAGGCTAGAAGGACAGGCACACACACACACACACACACACACACACACCCCTTGTCCACGGTCTGATGATCTGACTGTCCTTTCCATTTTGAATGCATAGTTTGTAATCATCATACCTACTCAGACATATGGACTGCATGCTGTATATTAATCTATATGTCTACATTAAGTTTCCCTTTCTTTCTGTTATATTTTCAAATAAACATTTTTTTAAAACCAAATAAAATAGTAGAGAGAGAAAATGATTCCACAACCACTTGCTAGTTAAATATGCCAATACATTCAATTTAGTTTTCTTTTACAAGGCGATAACCACTGACTCCTCCGGGCCCTGTGCTCTTTTCTTCAAACTGTAGTCTGCACTGAGGGACTCCTGACCCCTTGTCAGGAATAAACTTAACCAGGCTGCTTTCAGATTGGCACCTGACATTTACCTCTCACCCCCTTTCAGTGCTTTGCTGATGATGCAATTGGAATGTACCGTCAACATCAAGGAGGGCATTTCCCCTTTTAAAAATCTGGAACATGCTGCAGTACTGGCACTGACTTTTGACGTCTTTTTGGCATCAGGTGTAGATGTTTTCATTCTCCTATAAATTTCAGGAAACACACTGGTTGTATCTGCGGCTATTTTAACTAGGAGTTTGGTGATCATCTTCTGTTTTGCAAGGGAGACAGTATTTTTGTGTTCTATCCATGATGATATGATCATGTGCTATTTTTAGTTTGCCAGTATTGATTTTAATTCTGTATTTTTTGAATTTTGCTGTATGAATTTTTCTACTGCATGAGTCACTTGTGATACCTTAAAAAAAAGTGATAGTGATAATCCATCGACACCAATGGGCATTCCTGATGTGCTGATTTGGCTCTGATTTTGACCCTTCTCCTTCTCCTACCCACTCCCAGATTGCTGTTGAACAGCCAAATGGCTTTTGTGATGGTACCAGGAAACACCCCTGTCATTTTTGCTACTTGCCTTTCCCACTGTTCTTCCCGACCATAGAAAATAAAAAATCAAAAAATGAGAACACCTAGCAAAATGACCCGTGTGTGCTCTGCTGTGAGTCAACAGGTGTGGTACTGAAGATACCCCAGATATATGGCTCCTCCAAATGACCTGTTGGTTGAGCATTCATCCCGATATGCTTGCACAAAACTTACACAGAGGTTAGGTGGATTGTGAGTGAGCTGACCAGACCAGTTACATCATGCTGGGTTTTTTTTTTTTTTTAATAATATTTATTAAATTTTAGTTTAACAATAAAGTACATAGATAATAACACAATCTTTTCCAATTCCACATTTCATATTCATCTTTGGACTTCCTCACAACCCTTGTTCCTGCTTTCTAACCTCATAAATTTTACCAGCAAATTATTAACTTGGTTTAATTCATATAATATAATATTCCAATATTAATATCTCAAATTTTGGGATTTAACATACTCTTATTGAAACTTAATCATAAAATGTTACTTATCCAAAATTTATCTTTTCGTCTTCCAATTAAATTTAAATTTATATTCTTTATAACTAGTTTGTTGAAGCCATGTTTTTGCTAATCTTACATCTTTCTTAACATTCATACAATTTACAATATTTTTGTAAATAGTCCTTAAATTTCTTCCAGTCTTCCTCCACCAGTTCTTCTCCCAGGTCTCGGATTCTGCCAGTCATCTCCGCCAATTCCATATAGTCTATCAGTTGCATCTGCCATTCTTCCAATGTGGGTAATTCTTGAGTTTTCCAGCTTTTAGCGATGAGTATCCTTGCTGCTGTTGTAGCATACATAAAAAAGATTCGATCCTTCTTTTGCACGCTCTGATCAACAATGCCTAAGAGAAAGGCCTCTGGTTTCTTAAGGAAGGTATACTTAAATACCTTTTTCAGTTCATTATAAATCATTTCCCAGAAAACCTTCACTCTAGGGCAAGTCCACCAGAGGTGAAAGAATGTTCCTTCAGCTTCTTTACACTTCCAACATTTATTATCAAACACATGGTATATCTTTGCAAGCTTGACTGGAGTCATGTACCACCTATATATCATTTTCATAATGTTTTCTTTCAAGGCATTACATGCCGTAAATCTCAAACCTGTGGTCCATAACTTTTCCCAGTCAGCAAACATGATGTTATACCCTATGTCCTGTGCCCATTTTATCATGGCTGATTTAACCGTTTCATCCTGTGTATTCCATTTTAACAGCAAGTTATACATTCTTGAAAGTATCTTAGAGCTGGGTTCTAACAGTTCTGTTTCTAACTTTGATTTTTCCACCTGGAATCCTATCTTTTTGTCCAACTTAAAAACTTCTTTAATCTGAGCATAATGTAGCCAATCTCGCACTTTGTCTTTTATTTTCTCCATACTCTGCAACCTCCAGTTATCTCCATCTTTTTCTATTATTTCCCAATATTTCGGCCATTTGGCTTCCATATTGAGTTTTTTCAGGGCCTTAGCCTCCATTGGTGATAACCACCTTGGGGTCTTGTTTTCCAATAAGTCTTTATATTTCAACCAGACATTAAATACTGCTTTTCTGACAACATGGTTCTTGAAAGTCTTATGTATTTTAGCCTTGTCATACCACAGATATGCATGCCAACCAAACGCATTGTTGAATCCTTCCAAATCTAAAACATCAGTGTTCTCAAGAAGTAGCCAGTCTTTCAACCAGCAGAAAGCTGCTGATTCATAATACAACTTTAGGTCTGGCAGGGCAAAGCCCCCTCTTTCTTTAGCATCAGTTAATATCTTAAACTTAATTCTGGGCTTTTTGCCCTGCCAGACAAATTTTGAAATATCTCTCTGCCACCTCCCAAAACACTCCATTTTGTCCACAATCTGCAAAGTTTGAAACAAAAACAACATTTTTGGCAATACATTCATCTTAATAGCAACAATACGTCCTGTCAAGGAAAGTTTCAATCTTGACCAAACATCTAGATCCCTTTTAATTTCAGACCAACATTTTTCATAATTGTCTTTAAATAAATTCCTGTTCTTCGCCGTTATGTTTACCCCTAGGTATCTTACTTTTATCATGCTGGGTTTTTTAAGGATGTTTTAGCTATGGTCAGTATATTTTAAAATGTACTGCAGCACTGGTGCTGTTTCATTGGTCTGAAAACCACTTTGGAACTACGGTTGGGGTAAAAAGTTGTATATAAATATCACAACTATGCGTTACCCAGAAGCAACTGTAATTTGTTTGTGGCAGAAGCAGGCATTCAATGCACTTGGTTGGGCAGATAGGGAGACACTTCTTCACACATGATTTAACTTACAGAATTCAGGAACCACAAGAGAGCAGTGATGGCCACTAAATAGCTTTCTTAAAATACAGTGGTACCTCAGGTTACATACACTTCAGGTTACATACGCTTCAGGTTACAGACGCCGTTAACCCAGAAAGAGTACCTTGGGTTAAGAACTTTGCTTCAGGATAACAGAAATCGCGCTGCAGCAGCGGGAGGCCCCATTAGCTAAAGTGGTGCTTCAGGTTAATAACAGTTTCAGGTTAAGAACAGACCTTCAGAACGAATTAAGTTCTTAACCTGAGGTACCACCGTACTCTGGGGAAATGAAAGGCCTGCTAAACGCTATTAGCCATGCTAGCTAAAAGGTGGAATGTCAGTGTGTTGCAGTGATTAGAGTGTCAGACAAGGCCCTGCAAGACCAGGATTCAAATCCCCACTCTACTATGAAATTCACTGGGTGACCAGTCAGTGTGTCTCTGTCCAATCTACCTCATAGAATTATTAAGGGGATTAAATGAGGATGGGGAGAGAACTGTGTATGCCACCTTGAGCTCTTTGGAGCAAAAGGTGGCAAATAAAGGCAATAAGTAAGTAAGCAAGTAAATGATAATTGAATTAAATCTCTGTGTTCAGGGGCAATTCAGCTGATGCATGGCAAGGGAAAGCTGTTGCCTCAAAGCCGAGCTTGTAGTTTTCCCAAAGGTGCTTGGTTCCTTGTTGTTTAAAAAAGAAACACAGTTCTGAAGAACATGGACCCCTTTTACATGGTAGACCTCAGTTTAGTGGTAGAGCATGCAAAATAATTCCATGCAAACCCTGGCCTCTCCCAACAGGGTTGGAAGTCTCCATGCCTTGCCCCAAAAGTGGAATGTTCAAGGTGCCCTGTAATAATTGATGTTGGCACAGCCTAATTATGATGTTTCAAAAGTTGAGTGAATTAGTGACTGCGTTTGAAGGCAAAACACAGCACACCTTCCACATTAGTAATACATTGAGGCCTTAACCCAGTAAGACAGACAAGGTCAAAAGGGTGTGATGTGGGCCAAGAGTTTTCGTACAACATATCTGCCTTCTCAGAAGAAACTAATGAAAACCAGTTGAACCTAACTGGAGAAGCAGTGACTTCAGGTGCCCCCATTAGAGAGCTGCCATGCCAGTTATTTCCAAACTGGATCAGATGTGAGTGATTTCATTAGAAAAATGCTTTTCAAACTGTTCACAAAAAGGCTCGCAAAAGCCTGTCCACTTCAGCAAACATTCTCATTGTATGGTTTACATCACTTGTTGATGACACACCTCTTTACCCTGGCTTTTGACATTTACAATTAATGTTATTCTGTTGGCAGTACATTCTTTGGTTTGTTTTACATTGTTTTATTGTATGTTAAGGTTAAATTTTGCAACCTTCCCTGAGACATTATGGGGAAGGGCGGATTAAAAGTCTCTTACAGTATATAAGTAAAATAATGTCATCACTAGGGATGTGGAAGAAATTAAAATCAGTTCACATTTAAAGGCAAACTTACCTAAATTGCACTTTCCAAACCAACATGGGGATCAAAATGCAACAGTTCTTTCAAATTTGCACTTCTATGAATTTTGCAATGCAGTTCTCCAACCAAGTAATATGTGCAAAAATGCATTGTATTAAGGAAAATTGCTTTGTAGAAATGTGTATACAAAATAGCTCTGCCTGATTCCACCAGTTCAATGCAATGGCAGCTGGGAAGAAATTGCCCTGCCTGTTCTCATTTCCAGTCTTGCATGGCAGGAACTCTATGCCTGAACACATATGTGGAGCCACTTCTTTTTCTCTTTTTTTTCAAGCCCCAGCTCAAAATCATTTCTCTAAAGCCTCTATCTTAGGGCCCCTGCTAGACTGGCGTTATGTTATGGCTGCATTCTGCAACATGTTCTTGCCACAATAATTGTGAATGAGTGGTGGATTTTTTATGCTTTATGTGCTATTCAGTAGTGCTTCTTCCCTGATGTTAACATTATTGCTGTCTGGGCAAACTATTGTGCAACAGAAATAAACCAGAGCATTTGTGGTATTCAATTTTAGAAGAAAGCCACAGGATTAACACTGACTGGAAATGAAGCCATGTGGCTACCTTCCTGGAGCTGTTGCAAGGACAAGTATTACTGAAAGCAGGATCACATATGACCACTCTGAGAGCATCAAGAGCACAAAGCATCACGAACGCACAATAAAAAGGACATCTGGAGGTACATTCATTTTACACAGCCTGGTCTCATTTTTGTTTAATCAGAGGTGAAAGCAGTCAGGCTTCCCCTTGAATAAGAATGCATTGTTTTACAGCCTTAGCCCTCTTCACCCACAACTGAAACAAAGTCTAATACTGCAATCTTACACACCAGGGAAATACATACCTCACCCCAGCATTTTTTCCTCCCTTCTAACATATCACCCATTTTATTAGTTATTACAAAAATAAAGGGAAAAAATAGACATAGTGCTGTGTTGAACAAAAAATTGTAAACTTCTGTGACCAGCTCCCTGGTTTGTCCTCCCTGATGAAGACACAAATCATCCCCTACTAAAGGGTGTAACAATAATAACCACAGTATGCTGATGCGTGCATATATAATTCTACCCCTTCCCCTTTTAAGGTGTTGCTTTCCTATTGAAACCTGCAATCTAAAAAAGCTACATGCAGACCAGAACTGCCAGCTCCAGATCTCACCTATATGGCTTGTCCAAAGTATCCACATTCAATGAGAGCATAGTGCTCAGCAGAACTATAGTCTAGTTATGCCATGCCTGAGTTGTCCATCAGCACATCAAGGCAACCAGTTTTCAGCTTTCTCCAGCAATCATAAATCAGCCATTCCTTTGTTTTAGCAAATACTAAGAGAACAAAAATTCCCATGGTTCTTTGTTTGTGTTGTTAAAAGAATTCAAAAGTCACATCAATAAACATTACATTCACAATTCTTACACTGTAAACATTTTTACATGGGATTTGTTAAGGCAGACGAAGCAAAAACAATGGACAAAGGAAGTTCTCATGTCACCAGAGTATTTTTGAGAGCTATGAATTCTAGCTATAAACAGCCTCCACAATGTCTAGGGAATTATTCCCCTGGGAACCTTTCAGCAAATACGGGAAATAAATTCAAATAATGTGTTGTGCTAATATTTACATTTGTTAGTAGAGCATCGTCAAGGATTAAAGGACGGCTGCTATTCAGCAACCAAATGCAATGAAACCAGCAAGGCTTTTGCAAGTCTGTCCTATCTCATTAACCTTTTAGTTATTTGTGTGCCAATAAGCAAATAGAGATGATACAGTCAATTCTGTGCACTTAAATTTCAAAATGACTCCTGAGTAAGCAGTCAGAGGATCGAGACTGAGATCAAGTGAGAGCTCCTCTTATTGATCAGTAATTGGCAAAGGAGCATGAAAGAGAGAGTAGAAATGAATGGACATTTTTTTCTAGTGGAGGGTTGTAGAAAGTGGACCTCTGCTTCTTAATTTGTTCATAAATGATCTAGAGGTAGGGGTTAGCAGTGAGGTAGCAAAGTTTGTTGATGATACCAAATTGTTTAGGATGGATCAAACAAAAGGAGACTGTGAGGAGCTCCAAAAGGATCTCTCCAAACTGATTTCATGTATATGCTAATAGTGTCTGAAATGATGGCAAGTGACCAGGCAAGAGGCTTTTAAGGCACAGTGCATAGCTCAACAAAGATGTCAACCCAGTGGGCAGCAGCCGTGAAGAAGGCAAATCCCAAGTTAAGGATAATTAGCCAAGGGATGGAAAATAAAACTGCCAGTACCATAATGCCATTATGCAAAGGTATGGGGAGGTATCCTGTGTACAGGCTGTAGTCACCTCACCTCAAAAAAGACATTGCAGCAGAGCTGGGAAAAGTTCGGAAAACAGTCAAGTGTCTGGAGCAGCTCCCTATGACAATAGGATTACAA
Organism: Podarcis cretensis; assembly: GCF_951804945.1. Lineage (NCBI taxonomy): Eukaryota > Metazoa > Chordata > Lepidosauria > Squamata > Lacertidae > Podarcis > Podarcis cretensis. The sequence goes on from NC_137181.1 coordinate 28,743,216, forward strand.
CATTTGGGACTTTTTAGTTTAGAAAAAAGGCAAGAAGAGACATATTTGAGCTGCATCGATTATGCATGGTATGGAGCAAACGAATGCAAGGAAGATATGCGGGCAGGTGGCAATTTCTGTTCCTAGCCCTGAAACAAAATAGAATAAAAAATACCAAGTTGTCAGTTTGTCCAGTGGTTCAGGAAATGTAACTAAGCACACAGGGTTGCCATTGATTCTTTCGACAGGTGAGTGGGGCTAAAACTGAGGCGGACCTTCAAAAGATGATGCAGCAATGACTATGGCAGAGAACTAAAGAAAAATTACACGTAGGGCAGGGTCCCTAAAAGGAAATACTGTAACCACGCCAGAGTTCAAGTAAAGTCGCGGCACTGCCTCACCCCTCTGAAAGCACTCGGGGATTTGCAACCCTATGGAAGATGTGCTGACGGACAGCGGCCAACTTGGGTGACTTTTAAAGCAAGTCCAGTTCCTGGAGGGTGGGCCGGGCTGCCAAGGGCTGCTTAGTCAACGTGGCTCTCGTTGCCTCCGGCACTACCTGCCCCGGGGCGGGGGGCCAGCGGGAAAGGGCTATCCTGCCCTGCCCCTGGGCTTCCCACCTCTGCCTGGGCCTGCCCCACAGAGTGACGGTGCCCGAAGAGACTTTGATCCCCACCCACCGGAGCGGCGTCCACTTGCTTTTGCCAAGCCAGCAGAGCAGGTTAGGCAGGTGGAGGAGGAAGCGGCTGCTGCCCCACGTCGAATGCCAACACCCGAGTCAAACCGGCTGAGGGAAAGAAGTTCGCTTCTTTCGCCAAGTTTCGCTTCCCCCCTCTCCCCGCCGCCCTTTCGCGCCTTGTTCGCGTCAGAAAGAGAGAGGCGCGAGGGCTCGCCCGCTCCCCTCCATGGCTGCGGCAGAGGAGGGGCCAGGCGGCGGGGCGGCGCCGCGAGGGGAGGTAGCGGACCAGCCGCCGCCGCCGCCGCAGCAGCAGCAGCAGCAGCGCGAGGGGGGCGCGGATGGCCGTTGGGGGCAACGGCAGCAGCAGCTTCAGCCGCCGCTTCAGGGACCGGACGGGAAAGCGAGCGCTCTCCTGGCTGCTGAGGTGAAGCGGCGGCGCCCGGACGAGGAGGAAGGGGAGGGGGCCGCGCTTCTGCCGCCGCCGCCGCCGCCGCTGCTCTTGGGCGAAGCGGAGGACGAGGACGCCGACGACCCGCCCGCCTCCGCGGGGCTCTCCTCGCTGGGCTTCTCTCCCCTGCGCTGGTGGCGGCGGCAGAAGCGGCGGCTCTTCGTCTTCCCTCCGCCGTCCCCGCTGGGGACCCAGCGCAGCTGCCCGTGCGCCGCCGCCCGCTCCTTCGCGCACTGTTGTCATGGAGGAGCCAAGATGGCGGCCCTGGCCTACACCTTGGGCAAGCGCGAGATCAACCACTACTTCAGCGTGAGGAGCGCCAAGGCGCTGGCGCTGGGCGCCGTCCTGCTGCTCGCCGCCTGCCACGCCGCCTCGCGCCGGTACCGAGGTGAGGAAGGGGCGGCGGGGAGGAGGAGGAGGGGGGGGTGCGTGGAGGGACGAGGTGAGAGAGAGCGGAGAAGTTGGCCGTGGTTATTGGGGATCCGCTCTTCCTCCTCCTCCTCCACCGCCACAGTTCAGAGGGGGAGCCGCCTCCTTGGAAGGGGCTTCCTTTGGCATCGGGCGAAAGCCGCCACTTCAGGTGCCTCTGGGAGGCAGGTACGTCTCTCCCTCCTCCCCCCATTTCCTCCAAGCCGTTGCAAAGCAAGCGCTTAGCTGGCCGAGGAAGGGTGACTGACACCTGCCAAACTTCGCCCCGGCGTGAGCATCCTTTCTCCCCACGCCGCCACGCCACATCCGCCTGCCTTGGCAGCTCCAGTTTGCGTTTCCAGACGGACAAGAAAACCGCAGCAAGCGCCTTAAGGGCAGAGGAGAAGCCGGTCCGTGCGGATTTCTGCAGGAAGCAGCTGTCCAAATTGAACAACCCAGGCTTGTTTGACTTTGGGCGCAACATTTTTTACTTTGTTTATTAAATGTGTGTGCTGCCCTTCATCCGAAGATCACAGGGCGGTCCACGACATAAAAATGCAAAATGAAGACAGAAAATGCCATTATAACCAGGGACAGGCTATTGGTCTGGCTGGCCGGGTGTTGCAAACTCTGACTGGCAGTAGCTCTCTAAGGTCTCAAGCAGATGCCCCTTTTCCCATCACCTGCTCTCTGCTTCTGGAGATGCCAGGACTTGAGTCTGGAGCTTTCTGCCAGGCAGAACATGTGCTCTCTCACTGAGCTGCGACCCCTCGCTTCAGAAGGGCTGGCTGCATTTTTCTTTTCTTTTTTAAAAAGAAATTATTACCCACGCAGGAAGTTGTAGCGGTTTCGGGGTTGCTGTTTAACTAAATTCTTAGCCTGAGGTCTGTGTTAGCTAATTAGGAGTGTGCCGTATAAACAAAGAAAATGTGTGGGAGTGAGGAGTGTAAATCATGCAAACTGGCAGCTTTGCAAGAAGCTGCTGACATCCAAGGTAGGAGAAGGTGGTGTGCTTGAGATACGTTGAAAGAGTGTGGCTTCGAGATCCTAAATTAAAAGATTAAGACCTCTCCCTGCTATGACTCCCTTCTTTTTTGTCCTGCCCTCATTTGACACTGGAAATAGAAATGTATATGCTTGCTTTCAAGAACAGCAATGGTGACAGAGGTGAACACCAGACAAAGCAGGGCTCCCTACAGAAGTGTTTGGGGAAGCAATGCTTCCCATGTCCTCTCCAGCATCTGAATTGAGTCTCCAATACACCTTTATTTTGTTTGCTACAAAGGAAATACGTTAGTTGAGTAGTGACTTGACCAAGGCCACCCAGTGAGCTTCTAACATTTGAGCGGGGTATTTGAATCTGGGTTACTAACATCCAGAAACTAAACTCAAGCTGAAATCCTACCCACTGCCCTAAAAAGCTTTCAGATATTTTTGTTCAGAGTGACTGGAAGTAAGAGTATTTTGAATTCCTCAAGCCTTTTGCATGAGTGGGTGGTCATCACTTCACTCACTGTATGGTGTCATGTGGTTTGTGGGGATTGGTGCATTGTATGTTTATATTATTATTCAGTTTATTTATATACCATTTTTTGGCCCAAAGGTCTCCTCAAACAGTAAACATCATACTAAAATAAAATCTACAGTAGAGTAAAATGGCATAAATCAATAAGACGGCAAAATCTTAACACATAAGGGCCAAAGAAAAGCCTTCCAAGCTGGAGGATTAAAAGAGTGCTCTTACAATACCCAAACATTGAAATAAAGTTCCATATAGAAGCACTTGCGGCTGCATAATTTTAAATAATTCTTCCTTTTATGGGGTCCTTGTAGCTTCCCACAAGTTGTTTTGCTCTTCAGCACAAAGTCGAGTACTCTGTACTGGGAATTCTCCCAGGGTCTGTGAGAGGGAAATACTACTCTCTAGGATTGCTGAAGATCATTGATGTGGGTGTTATAGGTGACAACAAGTGAAATTTGCCACTTGTAAGTCTCACCTGTACAGCATTATTTCTGGGTAACAGTTTGGCCTTGTGGGTCTGATTTCTATTTTATCAGTTACCTTTAACACCGGAAACTACATTTTCTGAAAATAAAAATTAATTTCTTGGTAATCTAAAAAAATCTATTTAGCCTCACATTTTTTTCCCTTGTGAGACAATTAATTAACTTTCGATTTAAGAAAAATCCTTTATCTCCAGAGTACCTTGATATAAAGCATCATTTGAAAACATAAACTGACAAGAGCTGGGATAGCTCAGTCAGCAGAGTGTGAGGCTCTTCATCTCGGGGTTATGGGTTCAAGCCCCACACTAGGCACAGGATTCCTGCATTGCAGGGGGCTGGACTAGATGGCCCTCGTGGTCCCTTCCAACTCTACAGTTCGCTGATTCTATGCTTCTATAATAAACTATTCTGAAAGTGAAACACTTTGCAACTTTATCAAAAAGGGATAAGGAAGCTTGTTATTGTTGCCATCCATCTGTCTCAAGAGACAATGGAAGAGTGTGCCATTGGGGGTAAAGTTACACCATTGGGGAGTTAACAGCTCCTGTTGTAGCTGTAGAGACCAGTACAGGAGAAACATGTTTTATTGCAGCTGGGGCAGATGAAGATGTTTGGTTTCGCTGGTGCAGATGCACTATGGTGTTTTTTCTCTTCCTGCTTCTCCCAGCGGTCATTCCTGATCTGGTCATTTTTTATATATATATATATATTTTTGATACACAACCTGTCTGTCTGTCTCCAGGTACTGCAGTTGTTTGCAAGGCAGGGTTAATATTGTCAGCCTTCATGTCACATTTGCAAACAACTTTATAACAGGCCTGCTGCCTGATGCCAGCTCCCTGTGGAGCACATCCTTGGGGATCCTGCCATCTTCCATCCTATGTACATTACCAAGCCAGTATAGACATCACTGAGACAGAACTGGGAAGAGCACGTATTTGTTTGAGTCCCTGTCCTGCCATGTGGTAGACCTTCATCTTGGTATTGGTCGTTAGCATCACATTCTCCCATACCCTTTTGGAGAGGTGCGCCATTGCTGTGGCTGCCTTACCAATACGCTTGTCCAGTATCAGTGGAAAGATTGTGGGTTATGGTGGAGCCCAGGTAAACAAAATCGTCTTAACACCTGAAGCGTGTGATCACCAGTGCTGATGCATGGAGTGCTGGCAATGTCCTGACCCAAGATGTTGGTCTTTGGAAGGCTGAAGGTGAGGCCACACTCCACTTAGGCAAAACAGTTCATGAGTCTCTGTAGAGCTTCCTCTGAGTGCACTGTCAAGGGTCCATCATCTGCAAACAACATCCAAACACCAATTCTTTTTCCAATAGAAGCCCTATGTATTTTATTGAGGTTCATTCTGTTGCAAGACTGAGAATCAGATTGATAACCAGATAAAAAGTGCCATTTGAAAACTCACAGCAGCTGCAGAAGTATACTTCTGAGTGAGTGATACTTCCTTGTGTGAGTATGCAGAATTCGTAGAATGCAGAGTCCCAGATATTTTTTTCTGATGAGAAGTAGCTCCAGAAGACGTCCTAGCCTCTTAATTTTTATAAGCTCCCTAAAGTTTTTATTTCTATTTTAAAATAAATTGGTAATTTAGAATATACCTGTAGTTGTTTGCTCTAGGAATACTAGCACATTATGCACTAAAATTTAAGGAATGATAACATTATTTAATGGCCACATGACATGCATCTTGAAGGACACTTCAAGGATTTATGCTTTGTATCTGGGTAATTAAAAAATATTTAGTTTAAATTAGTACTGTGAAAAAAATGATCAGTTGGCCACTGAAAAGAGGACGTTGGACTAGATCAGCCTTTGGTCTAATCCAGCAGTGCTCTTCTTACATTATTACTTTTTTTACACAACTCTATTTTCTTTCTGAACACTATAAACTGAAACTACACAATTTAAGAATTTGAGGTAACATGAACAAGGAGGGAGAGATGGGAGTACTTGGAGGAAGGTGTAAATGTCTGTAATTCTAAAAACCAAATATAGCCTTGTGTAAGCAGAAGCTGTCTTCTTCAGTGTTGGAGGATGTTTCACATAGGTAGATGCAGATGCTGTTCATGTGATCCCATATTCTTCTGGACCAGAACCTAGCAGGCCATCTTTTGGTCCTTGCTGTACAAGTCGGGTCATAATCAAGCCTCTTTACTAGATAACAGCTGTTACCTAAGTTAATCCTGCACCAGATGTATTCTCTTACCCACACTATTAATTTTCAGTTTGGTTAGAAGGTGGCCAAGTGCAGGGCTAAATTGTTGTGAGTGATTGTGTTTCACACAGTTACTAGGCAAATGTCCTTTGTTAATTTTGTATAGATAGCTTTTCTTCAAACCTCATGCCACTGGGCAAAGTAGGAGTGATACAGCTTTCTCCTTCTGTTAAGATTTTCTCAACGTTTCCTTCCTGGCTTTGTTGCACCTACATTAAAGTGTAATACTTTTCTGTCATTACAATTTTGTTGTCAGAGCAGTGCAATCCAGTAATCAAACTGTAAAAACGATGTCTTTTTAGAGTGTAATGATCGTGTGTTTAATTTTTTTTAATGAACAATTTTGATCACACAAGTGACAAAGCTACACATACTGCACTGGTTTGGAAGTGAGTACAGAGTTCCTTGGCTTCATTCCTCATTAATCTTACATGGATCTTAAATGACTTAATTTTTAATCCTGGCCTTCGGGGGTTAATTATGATGGTTAAATTGAACATAGTTTTTTAAAGCTGCCAGTTGTAACTGGATTGTGCATGTGTGTGAACTAAGCAGAACAAATGAAACTAGGATCCTTCATTTTAAAGTACATATTGGCAAAACCATTTGATGTCACTACTATATAGTAGTAGTATGTTATTGAAGGAATGATAATGGAGGTGTTGGGCTCATACTCAATTTAGCCTTTTTAAAATGAAGCCCAGAAGTTTGTAACTTTTCTGACTGGCAATAAAATGCCTATCTTTACTATGTGGGTTGTGAACACGGCTGTTGATCAAATGATAATACAGAGTGTTTTATTTTTTTAAGGTGATGATAGTTGTGAGCACCTTCTCTCTAGTGGAAGATTTCTTGGGGAGAAAGTATGGCAGCCTCACGGCTGTATGATGCACAAATATAAGCAGAGGTAAGGTATTCTACTTTTAAATTTCCCCTTAAAGAAGAAAATATTGAAAGGGTGCACTTAAATGTAAAGTGTTAGTTTCTGGGATTACTACGTTTTTAGACCTACACTGTGAATGTCATATGGCACATAATGTGTTTGTGCTGCTCATGTGAGTTTCCCCTATCCCTATTAGTGGTTTCACTTTATTAGCAGAAATGAAATAAATAGTAATGATTGTTAGTCTGTATCTTGCTTACTATGAAGAAATTTCTCACATAACCATATCATTTTGCCTACAATTGCAAACTGGTACTTAAAGCAGCCATTTAGGCAAATCCCGCCCACCTCATTCTCTAGTTCAGCCTTCTGAGCCCAGTGCCCTCCAAAGATCTTGAACTGCATCTCCCATCAGCTGCAGCCAGCATGGCCATGCAAGCTGGAGCTGTTGGAAACTGTAGTCCAAAATACCTGGAGGGCACCAAATTGGGGAAGGATGCATCTAATAATTCCTCCATCAGCCTTGGTGCATAAAGTATTGCACCATTAAGGTGCCTGTCAGTGAGCAAGTTTGTGTACCTTGACTGCTTTAAGGCTATAAAAGAAAATGTGAAGGAAATAAAACCCCTATTTCCCCACCTCCACCAGAGTTGATCTCAAACCGTTTTAGTAGCAGCTAGATATTATGTAAAGAGGAGTTCTCACATTATCTAAAGCCTTTTGCAGTCACCCCAGGGAATGACTATACCAGAGAGAAGGGTGGGTCCTGCCCTCTTCAGAGCAACCTTACTTTTTGAATTTGATTTCTTAAAAAATGTGCTTACTTGAGAGCATAAGATGAGTATGTTGGATCGGGCTAATGGCCCATCTAGTCCAGCATCTTGTTCTCGCAGTGGCTGACCAGGTGCCTGTGGGAAGCCTGCCAGCTGGACATAAGCGCAGCAGCCCTCTGACCACTTGCAGTTCCCAGTAACTGATTGAGTTGAAGGCCCAGCACACTCTGACAGTGTTGCAATTCTCTTTTCTTAGTTAATAGAATGTAAAAATGGCAGGACAGTATAATATAACAATTTATGAAATATATAACAATATTTGTAGTGTTTTATAAGAAAAGGAAAATTTGTTCCCACAAATTTGAATTATCAAGGATATGGGATATAAGTTGGTGCTCAGAATACTCTACAGTGCAGTTTTTGGTGGGTGAATTACTTTTGTTGTGTCATACTTGAAGAAAATCAATATTAATGTTTGTTTTTACAGTGAAGCAAAAACCTGCCTCGTAGACAAACATATTGCATTTATAGGTGATTCTAGGATCCGTCAGCTGTTCTACTCATTTGTGAAACTCCTGAACCCTCAAATTAAGGAGGATGGAGTCAAGGTATGGTTTTTATATTTTACTTTTATCACAGTTATTGCTAGAAAACTACAGTCATTGTAATATCTTAGTTGTAAAGGTATTTCTGTTGAAAATGTATTGATCCAGTTTAGACATCACATTCCTGGTCCACCAAATCGGGTTTGGTTGGGTTAGGAAAACACAGTATGCCCATGTGTTCTTCCACCATATTCTCCCTCTCCTTACATGCCTAGCTTTACAATACTTTTTTATTTATTGCATTTGTACAGTGCCTTCTTGCCAAGGTGGTTTATGAATTAAAATGTTAATACAAATAAATATTGCAAAATATTTTTAGGCTGCCTACAGGAGCTGGTGGCAGTAGCTCCTTGACCTAGGCTTTTCTTGTTTTCTACTCTGCCTTCCCTCAAGGCAGGCCTTTGCACACAGGGCTTAAGGAGTCCCAGGGAAAGTGTGGGTTAGGTTGCTCCAGCAGTTCTCTCAGGATATTGATAGTCTCTTCAGGAGCAGGTGGTTATACATAGGATGTCAATACCAGGAAATTCAGGTTTGAGCACTGGGTACACACCAGGATTGTAAATTACACTTTGTTTTTGGATTCCAGTTCTGATTTGTGAAGAATGTTCAAGCCAGTTTCTCAATATGGGCATCCTGTCTTGTTGTGCTGAAGTTTACCTCAAAGTATTGTATCAAGCTGGATGAACGAGAGGAGTCTGAATGGGAGGAAGCAGCAGATGATGGGGACACCCTAGTTTTCAGATCAGGAATGTGATGTCTGAACCAGGCTAATGAATGTGGGAACTTCAGAAAGAGAGCTAATCAAGCAGTTTCAGAGAAAAGAACCAATTGCTGAAAAGACAGGTGGTTAATAGTGGAAACCTGAAGAATGCAGTTGGGAACTTTGTATTTAGAAGTTGGTGGCATGAATACATTTCAACCATTGGCTTCTCTTTGCCTTAACCATGTACAAGTTTGATGCCTATTTTACTTAGCTGTAGCCTGCGGCATCCTGAAGTGGCACTGTGCTACCTTGGGTATGGTCAACCTGCAGGTGAACCCAGAAGTAGAGAGGGAAAGAAGGAGGGAGGGTTGAACTTTTGGTCAGTGCTGCACTTCAGATATTGATAAAGTTAAAGATAAAGGAGGAAGAATGACTTCATTCTTAGAAGAATGAAGTCAGGAGCCCAAGGAGAAGGCAGTCTGAGATATCATTTTAGTCTGAACTCCAGGCAAAGAGAAATTCCTCGTGTGCTCCAGGGCTGTTAGTAGAGGGTGACTTGGAAAGATTGGCGGGGGGGAGAGACCTAGTCTCACTAAGGACTAGCCCTTGAAAATAAGAGCATGTCAGTGTTAGCAGCTATTTTACCTAAAGGGCACTGTACTTACTGGAGAATAATTGAAGTGTGCCTGAAAAGCCCCCAAATTATACATTTGGCTTTGTGTGCTTATTTCCCTCCCCCCCCCCCCACTTTAAATAGCAGTTGCAGAGCTTGTAATTAGGTTTTGGACCATTAGAAATACAGGCCTACGCTGGAGTCCTGAATGAAAATCTCTTGTCTTCCGCTAGTCCTCAAAGCTGCTGTTCTTGTCAAGAGGGAAGCTGCCAATGGCACCCTCTTTCCTGATGCAACTTTGAAGCAGGGTGTGGGTGAGGGAGGTTTTTTGGGACTGTGTGGTGAGAGGATAGGATTAAGAAGTTCTCTTGCTGCATCATAGTACCAAACCTGTTTCCTGCTCCCTCTCTTCCTTATCTCCTCCTCCTTTTCAGGCAACTTATATTTATAGTTAAAAAGCAAAACAAACCAGGCAACATCAAATTAAGAATTTAGCATAACATGAATACAGTCATGGATTTCTGGAAACTGGTGTAATTTTTTTGCCTGTTTCTTACTTTGACAGCATGGAAACATTCCTTTTGAAGACAAATCATCTTCACTTAAAGTGGTAAGCATACCCACTTGCTTCTAAACTAGAATGAAGAAAAGAAGTTGGCATGTGTATTTATTTTATTTATATTTATTTATAATATTTATATACTACCCTTTCACAAAACACCAGGGTGAAGTATAGCAACATAAAAAACCTTTAGAAATAAATATTTACTAAAGTACAGTGGTGCCTCGCAAGACGAAAATAATCCTTTCCGCGAGTCTCTTCGTCTAGCGGTGTTTTCGTCTTGCGAAGCATCCCTATTAGTGGATTAGCGCTATTAGCGGCTTAGCGGCTTAGAAAAGGGGGGGGGGAGGGAAAAGACGAAAACGTCTTGCGAAGCAAGCCCATAGGGAAATTCATCTTGCGAAGCGCCTCGAAAAACGGAAAACCCTTTCATCTAGCGGGTTTTTTGTCTTGCGAGGCATTCGTCTTGCAGGGCACCACTGTAGTACTTTCATATTTTGTTTATTATAAAATTTATATCCCACCTTTCCTCCTAAAGGAGCCCAAGGCAGCAAACAAGTGATAAAACAAAACAAAACAAAAATTCAATGCATATGCAGTCTTAGAAATATCTCCACTTGAAAGGCTTGTTAAAGGAGCCTTCAGTAGGTGCCAAAATGGCAACAGAAATGGCTCCTGTGTAATACTAATTGGGAAAGAATTAAGATGGTAGGTACCAAAACACTAAAAGCAATTCCTACATTGTGCAGTACAGACCTCCTGACAAGGTGGTATTTGCAAGAGGCCCTCCTTTGGACAGTGGAATCATAGATTTGAAAGGGACCTCAGGGTCTTTGTCCCGTGCTGTATTGAGCTTTATATGCCAAAACATGAACTAACCCTGTACCTAATTGGCAGCCAATGCAATTCTTTCAACACTGGGGTAATCTATAAGTGACATCCTACCTCAGTAGTTGAGCTACCACAGTTTGCACTGGCTGCAACACACACAACCACAGGAAGATTTTGCTTTGGGCTGGTTTTCCTTAGCTTCCTTAGGAGGATTGTGAGGATAAATACTTAAATATCTGAAGGAATTAAGTGCTGCAGAATATAACAAAAATCATTTCAAAAATACTCCTACTGCTGAAAACAATCCAGTTTCCTCTTTGAGCAGTTGAAGTCAAGTCTCCTTCTCACTGCGTCCTCTTAAGTAACAGCAGCAGTGTTTTCTACAAAAAGTGCATAAATTATTAAAAGAAGATATGTGTATGCATGTGTCCAAAAAACCTGATTGGCCCAGGACCAAACATCAGCATAGGATCTTAGTGTACATGCATATTTTTACTTATAGGTGTTATACGTTTGCGGTAGAAAATGCTGATGGAACGCTGCTGATTCTGTCAATAGTTGCCACATTTAATGCTGACATTAGATGACTGTTTCAGGAGAGTAAACCACTTGCTAATAAACTCATCCATTTCCCTTCAGGAATTTCTGTGGTATCCGGAAGTCAATGGATCTATGAAACAGCTTATCAAATCTTGGACTGAAGTGAGTTGCATTATTGAACTTCCTTTATGACAGTGGTTTTCAACTAGTGTGCCGTGGCACCCTGGGGTGCCTTGAATGATGCTCAGGGGTGCCGCGGGCATCCCTGGCCTCTGTCCTTCTGTCCTTCCCTCCCTCCTCTGATGCCTTTTCCTCCCCAAGCCTTATGTGGCTGTTTGTTGCAGCAGCCCTGGCTACAAGCTGCCCAGGTGAAGGATGTCTCTGGAGCTGGCCAGGGGGTGCTGATTGCCAGGAGTTGAGGCAGCCTCGGAGTAAGCAAGCAAGTGGGTGAGGGAGCCCAGCCAGCCAATCCACTATCCCTTGCTGGGAATGAACAAGCAAGTCCCAGGCTTCTGTGGGGCAGTATGAGGAAGCACCTCTCTTTGGGGCAGGGGGGGCAGCTCAGAGATCGGGGCAGCAGCAGCAGCAGCTGCCTGGAAGAGTCCCAAGGAGAGGGGAGAGGAGGCTGAGGGAAGACTCCACAAGGGAGGCTGTTCGTAAAGGGGTGAGAGCCTGCCAGCTCTGCAGGCAAGGGGTGACATAACTGGGCTAGCCCCACAGAGGTGCCACAGAAAGAATGTAGTTTGTCAAGGGAGCTGTGGACTCAAAATGGTTGAAAACCTCTGCTTTATGGCAATATATTTCAACAATCCCAGGGGTGGGGGTACATTAGGCAGTTCTGGTCCTGAAATTAATTTCAATATTGTATAAATTAAACTGCTAGTTATCCCTCAGGTTTTTTTCAATATGCACTGGCACTCTGAAGTGTGTCTTTATTTATTTAAAATGTGAAAATTGCAGAGGTTTAGGATGTTACGTTGTTAAAACAAAACAATTACAAAGTACTGTACAGTGTAGTTAAGTGGATATTTAATTTAAGTGACGTTCTAGATTTTGCTAAGTAGAAAACAGTTCCACAATTCCCTTCATCAGTAGTGCTTCTATAATGTCATAACTTAATTGCTTCCAAATCAACTGCAACGTATTTTATACATTGATTAAAGCTTGTGGAGGTTTTTACTTTTTAAAATGAGGTTTAAATGTGGACTAATGTGATTAATTTTTGCAGTACAGTACATTTGATTATTCATATCCTTTATGAAGACACTGAAAAGACTAATCTCCCTTTTACTGTTCCATAGGGTTCTTCTCCAAAGCCTCACATAGTTGTAGCAGGAGCTGCTGTGGTAAGCTGTTCATCTAATATGTCACTGTAATGGCCATTGAAAAATTAAAACAGTAGTCTTCTAATTCAGACCTTTAAAATCCCATATGATCTTTTTTCTGTGTATTGTTTTCATTAACTAACCTTTCACACTTCTGTCTTGTAACTCACAGCCTAAGCTTCTCTGTGCATCCCCATCTCCCTCTCTCTCTCTCCCTGTCTTTCTGGTTCTAGGGCAATATTATTTAATTTTATAGACAGATACTTCTGGCACGGAACACCTTCTTTGGTCTTACGGGATAAAAATTTATAGGGGGACTGATGTGTGTTGTGGTTATCATTTAATATTTGAAACTGCTGAAGGAGCAATAGATAATTTTTGAATGTTTTATTACTATGTTTTGTCAATTTTAGGTAGTTATCTTTTTTAATATAAATTTGCATCAAAGCCCTTTAGCAACAGCAGTTCACAATATCCTATGCTTCTTACCCAGAATTCTTACTCAGAATTTTCTTGTGTTTGTCTACTTCAGCTATCCTGTTTTTGAAACATCAGCAAAGATTTGTGAATATTGAACTATTTTGATTATATCGTCCACAAATACATATTCTAACTGATTCACTTTTAATTCTCTTTTAGTGGTCTATCAGTATTCACAATGGCAGCAATGAAGCCCTCACACAGTATAAAATCAATATCACATCAGTTGCCCCTTTTCTGGAAAAACTGGCAAAGAGCAGTGATGTCTACTGGGTCTTACAAGGTAAAATAATGACATAGCTGTTGTGTCTTGTGGTGAAACAAATTCATTAGCTAAGCATTTTTGTATATAATGCTTGCAATTCCAGTCTGCAATTCTACACCAGATTTATTCTATGATGTATTCCAAGAACAGCTGCTGCTGTTTGTCCCACATTGTGAATGGCTTAACTGGTAAATCCATTTCTCAGTTTGTGGGAAAACACATTTCTTATTATCTGCACGGTATCTGCACAGAGCATTGGCCACTTTTGGGGGAAAATGGTTGGTTAGGCTGCAACAGGTCAACTGACCGGAAAGACTAGAAGCTAAAATTTTGAGTGGCAGCCCAGACAGTGGATTTGCTCATGAGTAGATACATTTTAATGCCACTGGAATAAATAGGAATAGGATGCTTGTTTCATTATTAGATCAGCAAATTGAGACCAGATAGCTTGTTTGTCCTCCTTGCAGGAAATACTGTGTTACCATCATGCCCTAACTCAGGGACGGAGAACCTTCATTTTGCTCAGCAGCCCATTTTGGCCAAGCCACATCCACCTGTCCCACACCTGACATAAGCAAAACAAAATAAAAAAAATCCTTCCAGTAGCACCTTAAAGACCAACTAAGTTAGTTCTTGGTATGAGCTTTCGTGTGCATGCACACTTCTTCAGATACACTGAAACAGAAGTCACCAGACCCTTCTATATAGTGAAAAGGTGGGGAGGGGTATTACTCAGAAGGGTGGTGGGATTGGGTGATTGGCAGATAGCTGTGATGAGCCTGTTGACGACTCTTAACGACTGCAATAGGTCTTACAGGAAAAAGCACATAAGGTGTGGGGAAGTAATGGCAGGCCTAGTCCAAAAGGGGCTTTGCAGGCCATGCCAATTGACAGTGCCTGCCGCGCCCCTTGCACAGTGCCTCCCAGATGCCTGACCACCAAGTTGTTGGGCATTTTTAAAGCACAGCACAAACTCTTTTGCAAGAACTGGACTCAGCATTTCCCAAGCAACAAGCAGAAAATTTCCAAAGCTCCTTGTGCAGCATTTCCCAACTGCTCACCAAGGAGCTTCAAATGCCTTTGTTTTTAAAAGGAGCATTTTTTTCTTTCCAAAGGAAGCAATATTCAAAGTGCTTCCCTTAGTAACTTAAATGCAAACTGCTTTCTTTGCAGAATGAAAAGTGCTCCAATTTTAGGAGCGTATTTCCCTCTGCACAGACTTGAAAAGGGCTCCCTCTAAGGGTCTAACTGGAGAGACATGCGAGGCTTATTTTAGTGGGTGAGAATAGTATATCTACAGCTTGAGTATTTATTTATTTATTGCATTGCTTCTTTTTTTAAAATCCCCATTTTCTTTTGACATCAGATCCAGTTTATGAAGATATGTTGAGTGAAAGCAGGAAAATGATCACTAATGAGAAAATAGATGCCTACAATGAAGCAGCAATCAGTATCCTGAACAGCAGCTCAAAAAACTCAAAAGCTAAAGTAAAAATTTTCAGTGTATCTAGGCTGATAGCAGAAGAAACTATAAGTCAGTCCTCAGATGGTATACACCTTTCTGAATCAAGCAGAGAAATTGTAAGTAATCTGCATTGCAGGAGGTTGGCCTAGATGATTCTCATGCTCCCTTCCAGCTCTACACTTGTTTGATTCTATTATTCTTTATAGAAAACAGCCTTTAAGATTTAGAATGCCAAAAGACTGACAATTGTAGGAAATTGTCTTAATTTTTATTAGATTTATTAGACACTGCTTTGTTGCTACTGCATTTTTAGCAGTTGTAAGTTTTTAATGGGTTTTTAATATTGTATTGTAAATTGTTGTAACACTCCCTGGGACCTTAGGGGGAAGGGTGGGTAATAAATTAAAATAATAATGAGGCTTCTCTTCAAGTATTGTTTACAGAATTATTTTCAAACTATTTAATAAAAAATATTTTACCCAGTGTAGATCATTGTATACTGCTTTGTATTAAGGATGTGATGCTTAGAGAAATCAGAATTGCTGATTGCCTACAGGGCTGTTGTATACATAACTCCTAACCATAGTTTAGCACTGTTTGTTTCTGTCTTTTCTCCCCTCATATGTGGCTAGGAGAAGGATTTGATTTACTTCTGGTTTCATAAAGTCCTGGGTAGTGCTTTAAAACAAACTTGGGGGAGTTTCAGAACAACCCTACATCAACCACGGATTACAAAGTTGGCCAGAATAGCAAAGTTCTCCAACCCCACAGAAGTATGAGTGTGGATGTAGTGCTAATCCATGGTTTAATGTTGTATGTGAACACAACAGATATATGGAAAGTTTTTTGAATGCTGAAGGGGGAGTCCTATATTAATACTAAGTTCTGTTCTATTAAAAAACAAAAATAAAGCATCTTTATGTAAAACAGGAAGTATAATTTCAGAATCAGCACACTGCATTCCTCTGAAAGGAATTTGGGGGTGGAAGTAGGTCAAACACAGATTAGGAAAATATACGGTGAGCAGTGGATCCTAGCATTGTTGTCACCCTGAATACGAAGGGTCAAAAAAAACCAAAGGTTTGTGAGGTTGAGGATGGGATCTTCCACTTTTTTGTTTTGTTTTAGGTTAAACTATGGGAGATCCAATCATGGGTCTCCCAACATCTCATTTAATTTGGCCCTTGGATGATAGAAAAAGTTTGTCTCTTGATGCCCATAGTTTGGACTTGTTCAGTGAAACAAATTTAAAACAATATTTTGTTGTGTTCTTTTTTTAAAAAAGAAAACAACATCCTGCCATTCATTTAGACCATGTGAGTAGTACGACATTTTCAATTCCATATCCTAATGGCTGGAATTATGTTTTTTTTCCTGGACAGAATGCAATGATTCTGATAAACGTCCACTGCAACAAGGTTATAAAGCCCATTGATGGTTCGTGCTGCCAGCCTCAGCCTCCTGTCACTTTGATACAAAAACTAGCCTTTGGGTTTTTTGCTTCCTCCATAACTGGATATTTAATTCTTGTTCTCATACGTCATAACAATCACCAGAAGAATAAGCCATGTACAGATATGGAGAGTGGAGAAGAGAAGAAACCTGCCACCAACACTCCAGCCGTTTCTACTCTAGAGACAGCCTTGCAGTGTTTATGCAGACTTGGTTTGATAATGGGTTACTTCTACCTGTGCGACAGAGCAAATCTGTTCATGAAAGAAAACAAGTTTTACACTCACTCATCCTTCTTCATACCAATCATCTATATCCTAGTGTTAGGGGTGTTTTACACGGAAAATACTAAAGAGGTAAGCCTGCTTTATTTTTGTTTTTATTTCTGAAAGATCACAGGCTCTTTGTCTGACTGAAATCTTTTCCTTGAACTCTGCCAATGTTACTGCCTTTTCTTTTTGTAAAAAGTGTTTTTCTTGAGTTTACAATTTTAAACAGGTTACAATAACAATGAAGGCAATGCAAAAAAGAGGTTAATCCTTCTTGTTTGCCTGGATGGCAGACAGTGAGAGGTGCATGTAGAAACTAGTCTACTGTACAAAGGTAACATTTTCCTTCAGTTGTCTGCCCACTTCTGGCCTGTCCAGCGCTGGCATGCAGCTCTTGGAAGATTGCCCACAAAGAAATGTGGTCCTTGGGCAGAAGAAGGATCCCCAACCCTGTTGTAGATAGATTCAAATAAAACTGTCACTTCCAGAAAAATGCCGTGCATAAACAACAGATGAGAAGTTGTGGATGTTTCAACAACATTTACTCAAGAGTCCATGACCCTGAGCCAGAGTGGCCAAATGTAAATTCAGCGAGGCTTCTCTATCCCTGCTCCCAACAGGGACCTCTGTCCCTTGAATTTCAAAACCGTCTATCAGGCAGAGTACAATGTTAGCGTTAGATGGGGAGCCAGAGCACTCAGCGATTGTCGTACTGTTTACACAGAGTTCTGTATCAGTCATGTGGATTGTAGCCCACTCCTAGTGGTGCAAAATACATAAAACATAATTGGAGAATAACAGTTATTGCACTTCCCTTTATATAGTAGTTTTAGACACATCCACCCCATTATAGTGTTTCCTTGTTTTGTAGTTCTCTGCTTGCACTTGTTGGAATCGCAATGCTCTCTTTTTATTTTGCACAGACTAAAGTGTTAAATAGGGAACAAACCGATGAATGGAAAGGCTGGATGCAGCTTGTCATCTTGATCTATCATATCTCTGGAGCAAGCACTGTAAGTTTGTTTTGCAGTTTTAACAAATTTTGCATGAGGAATAGTCTTGCGTGATTTACTACTGAAGGAAAAGTTGAGTAGTTAACTGAAGTCTTTCTTCTCTGTTTTAATTCCATATTGGGGTGATTAAGTTCTGTTTTGAAAGATGTACTTTTTCAAAAAAAGGTGACAATTAAATTTCCTCGTTTCACCTGTGGTGCAAAGTGCTGTACTGTGCATGAAAGTGTTTTAATTGGTGAGGATGCCACTGATATATAATGCTGTCTTTAGTAGGCTTACTAAATTTTAACCCAGCAGTTCTGAAAAGTGACCTTGGGCATGGTACCCATTTTCAGGCAGGTGGATATTTCCTCTCAGAACTATCCACAATGGATTTGAATTATCCTAGCAGAAGGACCTTATTGGTGTGTGTGTGTATGGAGGGGTGACTTCACCCCCTCCCTATTGTCTGATCATCCCAACCTGATCTGGAAATGGTTGCTGTTTTGTTTTAATGATGCTTCTTGGTGATTTTAGGAAAAGTCAGATGTCCTATTCTGTTCTAATTTCACTTTTGGATTATTGCTCCAACCCTAGCAGAGATGGCTAGCCCTTGGGACACATGAAACCCCCTCCCCACCAAATTATTTCTTACTGCTCCTATGGGTCCCCCACTGTAATACTATGATGGCAGAATGCTTTCCATGACTGCTAAGGCCCCACAAAATGTCTACATTAAAATAATAATAATAATAAATTCACTAATTACCACTGTAGGTCATCTGCTGTGATTTGGTTATGCCAAAAGATTTTTGTGACTTCCAGCCCCTTTCCTCACCATGTGTCCTTTTCATTTTCACCCACTTTTACTCAGGACACATCCAGCTTTGACATGTGTTCCTCACCACCACCAAAGGTTGACCATGGATCATTGTGACCCTCAGCTCCCAAAAAGTTAATCACCACGGCCTTGAATTCAGTGCCAACCTGTACACAAGCATCTTTGCATAGTGAGGCCTGCCTGTTCAGCCTTGGAACAGATAGTTGGTTAGTGCTGGGTTGAGGAAGTCCAGAATGTGGAATAAGTTTAGAAGGCGGTGAGACATAGTGAGCTTTAAAGTTCTGTAAACGAGATTATATTCAAAAGCAGAAATAAAGTGAGGGGGGAAACTTACTCATTTTGCACACTTTAATGTGGGATTTAATCTTTGAAAGTTACCTAGCTTTAAAAAAATACAATTTATGTTTTTATCAATAGTTTCTGCCAGTGTACATGCACATCCGTGTATTGGTTGCTGCATATCTATTCCAAACGGGTTACGGGCATTTCTCATACTTCTGGATTAAAGGAGATTTTGGCATTTATAGAGTGTGTCAGGTAAGATGTGAATTAAGCTTTTATGTGTATAAAAATAATTTTGAGTGACTGCTACAAATGTAACCCAGTACTTTGCCCACTGCCATTTCCCAATGTTGGATCGTTCCCTATTTAGTAGGAGGCAAGACTTCACAAAAGTCATTGAGGCTGACAAAAGCTCACCGCTTCCTCTCTGGATCCCAATTGCCTTAGCTCAGGGTTTCCCAAACATGGATCTCCAGCTGTTTTTGGACTACAGTTTCCCTGATCACTGGTCCTTCTAGCTAGGAATGATGGGAGTTGTAGTCCAAAAACAGCTGGAGATCCAAGTTTGGGAAACCCTGCCTTAGCTGAAGCTTAAATCTCCCGAAGTGTGCCACCAGAGTATGATTTTGTTTTCTTTCAGCACTAATTGCCTAAGAGTTCTCCCTCCTTAGCAACTGCAGCCCTCTTTGCACTTAGAAATTGGGTGTGGGGGTTAGCCCAGGAGAGGGCCTTCTCTGTGGTAGCCCCTAAGCTGTAAAACTCCCTCCCCACAGAGGTACATCTGGCACCTTCATTATATAGCTTCCGGAGAAAGCTAAATGTGTACCTTTTAATCCTGGCTTTTGACATTTGAAGTGTATGTTTTTAGGACCCACCTTTTTTGGAATTGTAGGTTGTTTTAAACTGTTTTTAATGCTATGTTTGAATGTTGTGACCCGCCTTGGGACTTTAGGATGAAGGGCAGATAATTAAAAAATAATAATCTGTAACCAAGGCTTCTGTCAGCACTTAAAGCACCATACATTGTAGCTTTTACAGAGGTCTGAGGCCTAATGCCTCATGTAACCTGAGATATATAACCATGCAACCAAACTTATAGCCATCCATAACTCTAAATAGCTACCCTTTAATATTAAATAATAAGAAGAAATGGTTACTTCACAGATTGATACCCAGTAACAATAGTTATATAGGCAAGAATTTATTTTGTGTTGTGTTAGTTTTTTAATTTCACGCTATTCTGTGCATACAGAGCAGCTGGATAGAGCAAGTCTGTAGAAGGCTGGCTTCTCTTAAACTGTTTTCATTTTATGTTTTGAAAAGCCTGATCAGCAAAATTGTTACGTAAGCTTACTGTAGTAAAAATAATTCAAGATATGAATGCTTTGTGATACTCTGTCACTTGAGATGCATATGTTACCTTGCTGAAGTTTTTTGCACTAAAATATACATGAAAAATCTCTTGCCATTCCTTACATTTAATAAAGAAATACTTCCCCTTTTCTCCAATATTTAACAGGTTTTATTTCGACTGAATTTCTTGGTTGTGGTGTTGTGCATAGTGATGGATCGGTCTTACCAGTTCTATTACTTTGTTCCTCTAGTCACTGTCTGGTTTATGATCATATATGTTACATTAGCTCTGTGGCCTCAAATAGTCCAGAAGAAGGCCAATGGTAAATATGATTCTCTTTTGTATTAAAATAACTTAAGCACTTTATTTTGCATTCAGTTATATTCAACTTTAAATGGCATTGTGATTTTTTAATAAATGGCATTCTCAATAATAAAATCAAACTACACTTTTGTAAAGCAAAAATATTCTATCTGCCTCAATTGCTGACCCAAATAACATAACGGAAGATAGTCACAGATTATCATTGTTAATGTGGCCATTTGTGGGAAGGGAGGGTCGAAGATGGGGGAATGCTCAGCGAAAGGAGGCAGGCCTAGGTAATTATTATTATCTTGGGATCCTAATATTTAACCTTTTACTTGTGTTGGGTTAACAGAAAACAGTAAAACAATTTAAGAGAAAATACTAGAACTATTTAGAAAATTAACTTGCACTTTTAAAACAATCAAAAGATGGATATAAAATATATGGATATAAAATATATGTGTTTGGACACACCATTATATAGTTTGTAGTAGGCTCCTGAATACCTCAGTTTTTTGTTTTGTTTTTTATTGTATGCTTGGTTCACCTCTTGGCCTGAGAGCTTAATGCTGAATGATGGCCTGCAAAGAGCCATAATTCAAGGTAATGTGTGGCCTACCTTCTTATTGAGTAGAGAGAATTCTCTGCCGGAAAGGTCCATGGAGGGAAATAACACTACCTTTCACATACTTTTCCCTGATCTGGCGCTTCTCTTTTCTCTTCCTAACTCAAAAGGGCTTGTTTCTTACTGGTCAGGGTTCACTTAGTGAAAATGTCACCACCTTGACACCATATAGCCAATCGGAGTTGGCTGTGTAATGTCACTGGGGGCAAATGAAACCCTCGTCCTGGCTGTGGGGAGGGCTGTGAAGCTGCCCCTGCTGCCATGACTATCTGGCTAGTGCCGCACTGGCTGTTTCATTGCCCTCTGGTGCTGCCCAGTCAGACATTTGCTGCAGTCTGCTTTAACAATACATGACTAGCTGGGGTGGAATGTGGGTTAGGAAGGGCATCCTGTTGAAGTAATGTACTGTGGGTGGGTGTCATGTTTCCGTATTGCAGCACTTTCAGAAGAATTTCTATCTGAATGTTCATTCCCACCTACACGCAGCTGTCCCTCTTGCGTATAATGTAAAAGCAGCAACAGTAAAAAAAATGCAATAAAAAAGCTTACTGCCTAACATTAGTCTTGTTTTTGCTCTTGTCCACAGGCAGTTGCTTCTGGCATTTTGGTTTACTGCTGAAACTAGTTTCCCTGTTCATCTGTATATATTTTCTAGCGTATTCTCAGGTTTGTATGATTTGTATATTTTGGTACAAGTTAAATATTTGGATTCTAAGGCATGTTAGAAAGCAAACATTTAAACTGTGTTCAAAAGCAAAGCACTTGCAGCTATGGCACAGTCATGGCAATCAGCCTGTTGCTTCCATAAGGAACAGGTTGTGGTATCTGAGAGCGAAGGACATGCTCTTAGCTCTTTTGTAAATCCATTAAGTGTTTCCACAGAAACTGGTGTTGGAATGCTTGGGTTCATTCAGAGGTCTGAGGGTGGCGCATCTGTTGTCACAAAGCACATCAGCCTGTGCTTGCATCCAAAACTGGCTGTTTTGTTTTGAGGAGAGAGAATCCCCCCCCTCCTTTTGCTGAAACCTTGGTAGACTTGGTTGCTAAAACTCAGGTCTCAACATTTTTCTAGTGAGGTAGAGGAGAGGCATATCAAAAATGTTTGGGCATTAAATGTTTGCGTATTTCTAATATTAAGAAAAGGAGCAGTTAGAACAACAAGATTCTTTCTGCTGCATTTTGTTGACATTAAAATATTATAAATGAAAACCAGATCATGTTTGCTTTCTGGTATTTGACCATAAAAATAATTGAAAACATCTAGCTGCAGAATGATTGGATTTAATATTCAGGAGAACTGTATTCCTGTCTCTGTCTAGTGGACCACTCTGAAGCTTTTAGAATAGGAAATTTTGCAGCCCAGATGAGCAGCAGCCTGATAAAAGACATTGGAATAGCACCTGTCAGCTGGTTTGAAGTTTCTGTTATTAATCTCCCAACCCCACTCCCCTGATTGATGGGATTCCAGCTTTGCTTACCAGGCTGTGCTCAGGCTGAGGAACTGCATGAGAAGCATGTGCTTCCACATTCAGCTGTGCGTTAAAAAAAAACCTCATAGCTGAATGGGAGAATATATTTTGTATATATTTTTGGATATGGAATGCTTTCATTTTGCCAATGCTGCCTGCTCTTCAGGGCTAAAATGCAACTCAGCTATGACTTCAGCATAAGATTTATGGCGTATGTGGCCTTATTCTGAGCATTTGAATGGCACTTGACTAAGAGAGAATACTGTTCACAACCATCTCTACAAAGCACTTGCAACTCTTCAATTCCTAGTTCCTTTGGAAAGAATTATTCATGCCCTCACAATTAGGCATGGATTTCAAAACATCTCTGTGTGTTTGTGTGTGTGAGGGAGAGAGTTTAAATGTATTTTCTTTTCAGAAACTTAAAGGACATGTTTGTTTGTTTGTTTTCCATTTGAAGACTTGCAGGGCACCCAGCCATTTTTTATTTTTTTAAATAGGAGAGTTAAAAGCTTTACTTTGATGAAAACTGATTAAAACAGATGTTTAACTTTAAGAAAAGTTTATTAAACATTGCAGAATCCTTTACTGTTTTTATTCTGGGAACATGGATGCATCCTTTTTGTTTCTTTTTAAAATAAGGATATTCTTCAGCAATTTTACTGTCACAAAAAATGAAAAGAAAATCTTGGTTGTGAGTGTCTCTTCAGCAGCAAAATACTAAACTAAATTATACATCTGGCCAGCTTTCAGCTCTCCTGGAGGAATTGCTTGATAGGTTCCTGACTGTCCTCTTTCTTGCCTGTTAGTAGTGTTTTCCTCATTTTTGTTGTTTTCTCAGCCTGAACACAGAAAGCATTTAATAAGTAATCCACACTAATGGATATCATGAATATATGTCTGGTTACAGCCAAGAAACAGAATGCTTCTTTTTCCAAATTGTTGAGTGTAGATTGTGTCTGCAATTATACATTACATCATTGCAAGCTGTGGCTCTGATCCATAGATCCTTGTACACAACACCAGAATGCGCAAGGCAGTCTCTTTCTTTGCCAGTCTTGAGATGCAGAACATTATAATGTGAAATAATGGGTATTTTCACATGCCTCGATAGGGGGACAAATCCTAATAGGCTGTCTGTGATTTTAGGATGCTGGACTTAAATGTACAGTGAAATGATCAAGTATTTTATTCTAATCTTATGAAAGTCCCTGAGCATCTCCATTTAACTGCTGTTAGAAATGGAATGTTTGTGTTATATGGCCCATTGATGTGACTGAACAGTTATATTATTTTCATGTCTGTTTATTACAGGGTGCATTTGAGAAGATTTTTTCTATTTGGCCATTGTCCAAGGGCTTTGAACTAAATGGGAGCATCTATGAATGGTGGTTTAGGTGGAAATTAGATAGATACGTATGTACAGTTTATTTTTATTTTTTAATGTTGATTTTGTGCTTTGCCTTTGTCAATTATGGCTGCCAGTCTTAGGCGAGTGAAAGCAAATTATGATCTCACTCTGCAAATCATAGCATTGTAGAGCTGGAATGGAACCCGAGGGTCATCTTGTCCAACCCCCTGCTATGCAGGAATCTGAAATAATTGAAAAATGAAATTAAAGAAGAAAAAAGTTTAGTAAATTGCTCTGGTTATTTTACTAGCTGCCTCTATTTGTAAATGTATGCAGCAAACCTCAGAAAACGCAAATTAGTGGCTGTAAGCAAGTGGTAGGGGACCTGTGGCCTCCAGATGTTGCCAGACTACAACTCCCACAAACCCTGATTGTTGTCCATGCTGGCTAAAGCTGATAGCAGTTGGAATCAGATAATCTCAGGAGGCTCTACACAGATTCCCCAGAGCTGCTGTAAATGCTTGGTCTGTAGTATTGTATACAGTGGTACCTTGGGTTAAGAACTTAATTCATTCTGGAGGTCCGTTCTTAACCTGAAACTGTTCTTAATCTGAAGCACAACTTTAGCTAATGGGGCCTCCCGTGGCCGCCGCACGATTTCTGTTCTCATCCTGAAGCAAAGTTCTTAACCCGAGATACTATTTCTGGGTTAGCGGAGTCTGTAACCTGAAGCGTCTGTAACCCGAGGTACCACTGTATTATACAGTTGCTCAGTAATACATGATTAGACTGAGCACATTGGGCATTTGCCTGACCCAGAGAGACTAACTTCATCCCGTTGCGCCTTAAAAGACTGGCATTGGTTCTTTAAATTCAGGCATTGTTGGTGAATGTGCCCAAAACGTGTGGGTACCTGAACTAAACTGTCTTCTTAACTGCGCCTTTGCTAAATCCTTCTACTGAGCAGTTCTTCCTTTCTCTTGCAGGTCGTTTTTCATGGGATGTTGTTTGCTTTTATTTATCTAACATTTCAAAAACAGCAAGTCCTCTCAGAAGGAAAGGGGGAGCCACTCTTTCCAAGCAAAGTTTCTAATGTTTTATTATTTATTTCAGTTGTTTCTTTTTTGGTAAGTTTCTGAGATACCTTACTCAGCTATTGTCTTTCTTAATTCCTGAATAGTTACTCAAAGTGGGGACAGTCTTCATGAAAATTAGTAGCAAGTCTTAGGCATGCCATAAGAAGCCAAGGTTATTGGTCTGCTGACATTGTTTTTAAGGGTTTTGAATAAAGTAGAGAACTTCTGGGGGGGGGAAAGGCATTGGGTATTTCAACACAGTAGAAAACCATCTCTAAGGCTCCAAATCTGTTCAGGTTTATTCAGGATTAAACACCATTTTATTTGGCTTACTTCCTGGTATGCTTGCATAGGATTACAGTCAAAGTGTAATTTGTAGAGCCAACACTGGTGTTCCACTGAATAAACTAATTTCATTTCTAGCACTGCAAAATAATTGTGTTCTTTGATGTATCCTCCATATATGTAGTTTTAATTCTATCAGTGTTTAACTGTTTTTAACTATTCCCCCCTATGTTTTTAGCTATTCTTATTTTTATCTGTAAGCCACCTTGAGTCCTAGTCAGGGGGAAAGGCGGGGTATAAATAAATAAACGTATAATAATATATATGTTTATATTTTAGACGTACTCTATATGGGCCAGCAGTTGTAAAAATAAAACTGAGTGCAATGAAATGCATCCTTCGGTTTCAGTTGTGCAGGTAATTGTGTTCCCTTTGTTGCTTGTAATTGCAGTCTTTGATTATAAACACTCACCCAGGATGTAAAGTGCTAAGGCTTACAAAACTACTGAGAAATCTGGCCTTCACAAGTAATGGCAGAGCAGAGTCAAACAATGTGCAGGAATCTAAGGTGTTTTGTGCACCTTAGATTGCTGCACATAGTTCAATTGCCTGGGGTAGTTCCCTCTTGCCCACCTGTGTGGTTGATCATAAACATGTTCAGACAAAACAAAGTAAGAGTATGTGAGCATAATAGCACTACTGTGATAGCAATAGGTCTGCAATTTATTTATTTTAGAGCATTTTATTCCACTCTTCAACCAAAGAGCAGCATACATGCCATTAATTAAAATAAGTCCCTTTTTTGCAGACTGACAATCTCAAAATACATGAAAAAATTGATTAGAGTTGGGCTGAAGAATGCAGGTCCCTATGCACAGGGTTCGGGCAATATGGCAGTCAGGTGCCAAAACCCACACATCTAGCCTTCTCTCTCTTTCGGGAGGCCGGCATTCCCCTGTCAAATGACCAGACTGTTCCCTCATTACAGAAGAGCCTCAGGGACAGAACTTCATTCCCCCCCCCTTCCCCGAAGTGTGTTGCATCCAGTTACTTAGACTGAAGAAATCTGGCCTGAAATTCTTTGTCCCAGAGCTTACAATAGGAAACATTGACAAAAGGACTGGTGTCCACTTGAGCTCCGGCTAAGCTCCCTTCACTGGCCTTCTCCCACCTTGTGCTGTTTCCTAGCCAAGCTAGAGTGTGATACCGTAGTGCGGAGATGGGGAGCCTTTGGCCTTCCAGAGATTGTTGACTACATCTCCTATCATACCTGGCCATTGGCCATGTCGTCTGGGGCTGATGGAGCACAGTATTTATTAGTTTTCTCATACATATGCCGGGGTGCTCAGTGAGGCCTGATTCATATGTAATGCTAAAAATATAGGTTAGAATTGCATAAACTGGCTTTTTGAGACAGGTTTTGCTTCCCAGCTTGTGTTGATGAACCATAGTTTGAACAAATCACAGTTTGGCTCCGTTGGGATACAAAACAAACTGTGGTTAGTTTAAACCAGGAAGTAGCTGCTTCCAGTTTCCTCACAACTTTGCTGGATGGAGAGCAGGAGGTGCATGAGTCCGAGCTTCACACAGGCTCATTCTCATATGCTCAGCTACTGCTTAGACTTTTATTGGGATAGCTGTTTGATATCTAATACAGTGGTGCCCCGCAAGACGAATGCCTCGCAAGACGAAAAACTCGCTAGACGAAAGGGTTTTCCATTTTTCGAGGTGCTTCGCAAGACGAATTTCCCTATGGGCTTGCTTCGCAAGACGAAAACGTCTTGCGGGTTTGCTTCCTTTTTCTTAAAGCCGTTAATACCCGGGGAATCCGCGCTCCGCAAGACAAAAAAATTGCAAGACGAAGCAACTCGCGGAACGAATTAATTTCGTCTTGCGAGGCACCACTGTACATTTCTTTGCAAAGGCCACACTGAGTGTTTTTCAGTGGAAGCAATTGTACAAGGCCTAGGATCTTCATTCCACACACCCCCACACACCCCAATCTTCACATTGCAGAATTCTGATTACTACTCACAGAACGCAACGTTCTGCACCACAGTTTGAAAACCAGTAGGTTTTGCATTTTATTAAATGTATGAAATACTTTCAATAGATGTGCTATTAATCCAATCTTAGCTTGTCTGTTCAGAACCATTGAGTTTAGATGGATTTATTTCCAACTAAGTGAACAGGATTGCAGCCTAAAACATCTTTTCACGCAGCTTCTTTTGTCTTTCAGATTTTAGCTTTTATCCTTATCAGGAATATACCTGGCTATGCACGTTCTGTATATAGTTCATTTTTTGCTTGGTTTGGCAGAATTTCCCTTGAGGCAAGTAGTATAATTTTATTGTAATTTAAAGGATCAAACACTTAAGTCTGTTTACAATCAAACTTTAGTCGATTTGTTATCTGGCATTATGTACAATCGAGAATTGGGT
Organism: Podarcis cretensis; assembly: GCF_951804945.1. Classification (NCBI taxonomy): domain Eukaryota; kingdom Metazoa; phylum Chordata; class Lepidosauria; order Squamata; family Lacertidae; genus Podarcis; species Podarcis cretensis. The sequence goes on from NC_137181.1 coordinate 28,770,753, forward strand.
GGCTTTACTATAGTTATTACGTGGTACAAAAATGTTCCTCTAATATACCGCTTCATTTTTTAACAAAGCAATTTTGAATTTGTCCAGCTATGGGCATCTGGAATTTGGTGCTGACAATCTTAAATCCATCTCAGCTACCACCTGAAATACCAGCAATGTAACCAACCTCATACAAAGTGATGAATGACCTGCACAGCAACACAGCTGGCTTACAACTCAGGAAGCTTGAGTTCTGTGCATGGTTTCTGGAGGACACTGAGACAGAGGACTCTTGTGTCTTTAACAGTTGTGTGTCAAACAGAAATTCAACAGGTTAAACATTTCTAGTATGGATGTAGAATTACAAGTGGGGGTGGGGCAAACTTTTCCTGTTGACCTTCTGGGTGGTAGATATTATTACCTGTTTTTGGCCCCTAATTCATTTTGAGGCCATACCTGCCAGAGAGGACACAAATTTGCCTAGGACACAAAGTATATGCAAACTTTTTGGACCTTGTGCGCTCTTTTGCAAGTGCGGCAGAGCACATGGTCCACATACCAGGCCAGGAAATCCTGTTGGCATTTCTGCATAAGACTTTAAAACCTGTATTAAAGTCTTTGTTGCTCTTGTGACACAAACATGTCAGATATCATATGATTTATAGCATATTTGCCCAATGTTCCAAACCAGCTTCGGGGTTAAAGCTTATTTTTATGATAAATGCAATTCTAACTTCATTTTTTCTCCCTTTCCAGCTCTTCATCTGTCAGTACCATATCTGGCTGGCAGCAGATACCAAGGGGATCTTGGTTCTAATTCCTGGCAATCCCATGCTCAACATTATTGTCAGCACTTTTATATTTGTGTGTGTGGCGCATGAAATTTCCCTGATCACAAATGATCTTGCACAGATGGTTGTTCCGAAAGATAATGCAATTCTGCTGAAAAGGTTGCTCTGTGTGGGTGGATTTTTTTCTGGACTTCTCTTTCTATCGGCATTTCAAGAACAATCAAGGCATTAGCGTTCAATAAATCCGAAAAGCTTCGCTACATTGTGTTTGCCTGAGCCCAAAACTAAAAGAAATAAAAATCAACTGGAATTACACAAACCAACCACAACTTCTCTGTGTCTGGGCAACGAAGGAAAGCTATCAAAATGAAGGCAACTGAACATATACGGTACATGGTGGAAATGTCACCCCTTTGCACGGGGATATCCACCCACTAAAGGAAGAAGAAACAGAAACACACTGTATACTACTGCGCATGAAAAAAGACATATTTTCTACTTGAGCGTTTTTCCAGTTTACATCTCTCTCGAGAATTAAAGAATGGAGTGTGATTTGCTCAAGAGGCATTTAGAGACTATTGCGTCAATTTTACGTTGAGACATTATCAAATTGTTAATAATTACTAGCATATCATAACTGATGTATTTGTATGTTTCAAAGAACTGCTTTTATTGCAAGAAGTAAAACAGACCCTGATCCTGGAGCCTTAAAGGCAGTTAAATTCCTGTCAGTTTACTTAAGGAAGCCAGTTTATTATATATTATCTGTGGGCAGCACTGTGTTAAATGGGTTAACAGCTGTAGCCTTTTCTTTAAAAGAATTCAGCATCAGTGTGTGGTCAGGTTTTTCTTACTATTTTTGGAGAGTTTCTGAAAGTAAGAGGTTAGTAACTTTTTTCTGATTAATGCAGTGGTAGCCAATTTGACACCCACCCCCCTCCATTTTGTGAGCAGCTCACATTATCTGTGACCACTGCCCATGCTGGCTGGGGCTGATGGGGAATTATAGTCTGTAACATTGGCTACCCCTGGATTACTAGTTTTCTATGGCTACTACATATCTAGGAAAGCCTTCAAGCACTGGAGGAAGATCACATTAATTTATAATCTTATCCATGTTTACAAAGTGTATAGCATAGCATTTCAATGATCCATTTTCATTCATTTTCCTAAGTTTTCATAATTAACATTAATTTTGAATGTTTGAGTGGTCTCATGTTGATTTTTCTAAAATCATTGCTTTTTCATCACTGTTTTTAGTTTACATAATCAGTGCTTTGTATCTTACAATATTGGTTTCCAAAGTTCACTGAAAATGAAAAGTCCCCTGCCTGCCCCTCTCCTATCACATTTTCCTTTTGTCTCCTGTCATAGGATTGTACTCACACCCTGTACAAAAAATGAGGCAGCTAGGATATTATTCAACTGTGCCCCTTCTCCAGCTGCAAGTAACTGCATAGGAATTGGAAATGTTTATATCACACTTCAGTGAAGAGGTCAGGTACCTAGCTGTGAGTATTATGATCCTGGTGTTTTTGTGTGTGTTTTTCATTTTGGTAGGAAGAGGTTATTATCTTGCATTAGAATACATGAGAAGAATATTTTACTAGGGACTATTTTTAAAGGGCTGCAGCCAGACAGTGTGTTGAAATCAGCATAGTTCTTCTATCCTTAATAGATAGATTAAACAAGCTTTATATTCTGAAATGTTAGTTTTCTGTTCTGACCTTTAGGATTACATCATTTCTAATGTTCTCAATTCAGCCTAGTTACAATCTTAAGCGTGCTGTGCAGATGTGGAAACTCCAGCAGTTCAGGTTGAAGGAACAGACTGCAGCATAATGGAGCTGAATTATTTTTATCCTTTTGAATTCATGATTCTAGCCGTATTTTGGGCAGCCTCAAGGTACATTAAAGTAGTAATAGGACAAGTACAAATCCTAGACACCATCCTAATATCTGTATATCATGTAGGGGTTGTGATTCAGATTTCGTGCTGAGCTTCCTTTTAAGAAGCTGTCCCTGGAGTATCTCAAATTGCTGCTTGAGCAGTGCCAATTTCAACAGGCAGTTGGGGGATTCTTGTAGGGAAATAGTGAGCATCTACCAATGATATCTTCACCCTTTATAAAGTTCTTGTGCCCAGGCCCCATTGATGGGAGTTTTAAACAGCATTTTTGGATTGCTGGGGCAAGGTAACTTTTGCAGAGAGACTTTGGCTAAAAGAAATATAGATGCACACCTGGGAGTGGGGTGCTTGATCCTTTTGAGTTTTGGCCTCAGTGGATGTCTCTGCTATGCTTGTATGCTGCATATTATTTTAGAGCTTGAAAGAATGAAGTCAGTATTGTTTTTGATGCATACACACAATTCTAGGTAATGATGAAACAGTGTGGCTTTTCATTTATGGGCTGTGTTTCTGATGTATACTTTTGACAGGGGCAACTTTGGAATCCTGTCACAGAAAGTCAAATTGAAATATAATTATGGGGGCAGGGGGGAGGATCCCACTAAATAAATGATGGATCTCAAATGAATTTCATTTAATGCTCAAGTTGAACTGAATTCCTTGCACTGTTAACAAACTACAGTGTGCAAGCTACATACACAGTTGCCAGTTTATTCACAATCATGTAAAACTGTTCTTCGCCACCGATTGTTGCATTTGATTTTTTGTTTTTCACTTCAGTTTAGCTAAGCCCTATAGTGAAGGTTGGCAAGCCCATGGGCTGCATGTACAATTGACTTGTAACATTTAAGGAGTGAGATGACTTTACTTAGGGGTGGGAACTTTGTTATGTTTATAAACCAAGTATTGTAGATATTTTATTTATCTGTTGTACAGATTTGGTTAAAGATTATTTTTTAGGTTTGAAATATTGCACTTGTTTGCTATTACTGTATGTGGATAAAATATATTTTCTTTTAAAGTTATGTGAAAAATATGAAGTAATTTAAACATTAAATAAGTGTGCTGTGGGTGCCTATTTTTGTACTGGAAGGAGCATCAATTAAGCAGAAGTGTGTATGTGTGGTATTTTTTTCTAAGGAGTCTAATATTTGATTTGAATTCTGTATTCTAATTTGTGAGAATACTGAAATAATACAAACGTTGGGGTTATGCAGAAAATTGCAGATGAACTGTTAGGGGACGATCTTTAAGGATTGCAGTAACCAAAGGTTTCTGCCAGTAATTCACTTTTTGCCTGCCAACTTCTGAATGGCAGTGTAGCTACAGATTCCAAAATTCCTTACTCAGCAGACTATATTCTGATAGCACTTGAGTGCTCATTTTCCCCAGTTATTACCATAGGTTGAAATAAGTAAACCAACCACATAAGCATATAAAGGACTATTTTAGCATTATGTCAAGGTCACATTGTCTATTAATTCAAAGTCTATTTAGCATGCTTCTGCCATGATTTAAAATAAATATAACTACCTAACCCAGCAGTTCTCAACACAATAATAGCATGTATTGCACCAAGATTATTCTTTTTCCGAAGAATTATTCAAAAATTACTCATGAGACTAACTAGCGATGTGAAGATCCCGAAGAAGAAAAAAAATTGAGGAAATCTCCCACCCCAAAAAATTTTTTTCCCCTGTGGCCTTCATATCTCTTAAGTCCTAACATTTCTCTCCTTTGCATAGTATATACTACTTTATAATCCATATAAGAAAGAGCCAATAGTTTAATATTTGTTTATTTTAAATATAACAAATATAAAAGTTACCATTTTATAAATTCGTTGAAAGTGTCCAAAGTACAAAAAATACAGTAAATTTAGTAATATGGAAATGATTACCATCTGACACTGGAATATTTAACACGAGGCATGCATACGCCATCAGAAAAACTCAAGCATCACTGAAGCAGATAAGGAAATAAAAGATGATATTGGCTGTTTTATTTAATTACAAATTAATCGCCTCTGTAAGTTTTCTTTCCTCAGGTATACCATTTACCTGTGAATGACAATTCACAAAAAGGTGTTAGAAAGATCAATAGTCAACATGGTTTTAATTTTACAGTTAGAAAATTGCAAGTCAGCTTCATTCACCTTTAAATAAGAATCCTTACACAATAACTTCATAGATCACTTTCATCTGCTATGCAAGTCTTAGGGTGCCTAATTTTTTGGGAGAGTGACCACCCAAAACAAATCTAGAATCAACATGTACAGTTCATAGTAAAATGTGCTTCATTGTAGCATTTGGTTTTCCAACAGCGAGAAAGCAGAATACTGTATGTAATACTTGCCTCTAATCTTTGGAACGTTGTCATACGAAATTCTCCTTTAGTCCCCGAAAGCAGTAATAAAAAACAAAACTTTTGAAAACAAGCCCCCTCAAAGTGGATTCCTGTACAGGTCACCCAACACCTTGAGAAGTGTGCTCATATTTTCCCCATTGCAGCAAAAACAACAAGGGGCCTTGTGGTACTTGAAAGACTAACAAATACTATGCAGCATAAGGCGCTGAGGCCAAGAAGCCATCAGATGCATGAATGGATAGCTCAAGTTGTTAGCTACAGATCGCCTTTGATGCACTGACTCAAGTCTACAAAAACTTACGCTAAGTTTCCCCAAAACTCACTGCCAACTTTGTTCTATTTGAATGATTCTCTGATTAACCTTGATTTTGCTGTTTTATTTTATGGTTATGCAAACCACCAAGAATTCTATAAATTTCGGCATAACACAGCTTGATACACTAATAACTAAAACCCTGTTCAGTCATTCAGAGAACCCATGAGAGCGAAAAGGGGTTGGGAGTATGTATGCTATCCCAAACTTTAATTGTTTTTATTTTATATGTGGCAGAAGCAACACTCATCTTCATCCCATGCAGCTCACTTGAGTTGAGGGACTTGGGAGCAACCAAGAAATAATTGGGCTGCGCAAGGAATAATTAGACCCATTCATAGCACATTTCCCAAGGGAAAAAATGAGAAAAGGGGGGTTTCAGGCAGGACAGGATTGTTTTAACGAACTCTGGCTTGGGGAGCGCAAAACAGCATGTTGGGGGGGGGGGGAGGCAAGGCAAGGCAAGGCAAGGCAAGGGGGGTTGTTCTGTCTGGCAAGCTGATACCCATTGATACGTTTGCCATTCATTTCCATGGAAGTGATATTGATTGGAGATTTCAGTTCACTCTTTTCCGTTTCAACTATTGCATCTCACAGATGCCATCTAAATTTTGTTAATTCTTACTCTTATGGCCTATGCAATACAAAGCTTTCTCACACCCTGCTCACCCCTCTGCTATTAACTTTGGGAAACCAGGCCCCCGCAATATGTGGAAGGGAACAAGAACGCTGAGGTGAGTTTGTGAGCACTTGTTGATAACTAGGTCATATTCTGCCTTTTCAAGAAATAATTTAAAAAGTCACCTTCCGTTTGCTGCTGCGGAATCTGAGTCTGATGTGGCAGGTTCCTACAAATAATAATAATAACAATAATAAAGCCTCTTTAAAACGATTATATGCTATTTTGAACTCTAAACAGTAAAAGCCTCCAAGGCTTCTGCTTAGGGAAAGGGTTGTTACTGGAATGTGTAACCAGAGCTTTGCTATTTAAATGCAAGAGCCAAATCATCCTATAGAATGAGATGGCAGCAGCAGCACCACCACTATGGAAGAAATCAGCGGAAGCACCACAAAACTCAAATTCACAGTGTTAGGCACCAAGAGTGATACTTACTGCTGTGTTTGCATCAGTGGCATGCTAGTGTTGTCATAGCTGTCGGGGTGAACCGGTGGCACAATCTCCCCAGTGACTGGGTGAAACACAGGCAGCGTTGAGAGAGGCCAGGCTATCTCTCTGTTTTTGGACATCTCCCGAAGTTCTTTGGTGGATTTCTGAATGGCACTGTGGTGGACCAGCTGGATGCTAGATCAAAAGGAAACAACATTTCCCCCCCATATTTAATAGAATTGCTAGCGTTGTGGAAATAAAGAGTACAAACATATACAGACATTTAAAGCCACTTGATAGATTACCACAACATCAGTGTAAACGACAAGGTTTATAAATAGCATATACTGGATTTTTTTTTAAAAGGAAATTACTTTTAGAGGGGTTAGGTCACAGAGCACTGGCAGGTTATATCCAGTCTACCCAAGTTTTCCCTGTGCTTTCAGCAGGAATATCTGGGCACAAGCTAGATGCATCACTGCAATTAATGTGCCTAATTTCTTCTGAGTAACAGCTGGGGGAGGGGGAGACCAGAACCAGGCCTGTGATCCAAAGACATTGTTAACCCATTTTTCCACCATCATGGTCTCAATAACACCCCTCTCTCACACACATACACATCTGCTTTAAGAATGTAAGAGCCTCCTGCACCAAGCCAGTGGTCTTTTTAGATGCCAGCAAGAAACCCTCAAGAAAAGCATTGGTATCTATGCCAGCTTCTCTCCTGGGAAAAACAGCAACTTCAAGGAGGGGGTGCCAATTTTCATTGGGACCATGGAGAAAGCAGCTGTTATTTAGAAGCAAATAAGGTACAAGGTGTATTTGATTCAATCAGGCATCCAACATTATGTCTTCTTTGACCTTGGCTGCACTGGGATAAGCCTTGGCCGCCTCTAGGTTGCCCACTGGCCTTGCATTGACCTATGCCCTCAACCAGAGGGTTCTCAACCCACTACTGTTAGGCCCTTTTGATTAACAAGTAGAGTAACAAGGGTTTGGCCTAGGGCCTGTGATCTTCACAAGGTGTCACTGGCTTTGATTATGATGCTGGTGCTGAAGGTTGGGTGTATCTATGAAGTGGTCCACTGAGAGTCCAGCCCACAGGCCTCATTAGGCCCAGAATGGATCCCACAAATCACACCCCTGACAGCTGATCGGCACCAGGCCCAGTGGGGTGGGTGGAGGCCAGGAGGGCGATTTGGCCTCAAGCTCAGATTCTTGCCCTGTGTATTTTTGGTACCTTATTTTGGTTTTGGGTGTTATTTTAATTTTTATTAGAGCTAGGGATTTCAAAAGCGGGAAGTGGCCTGGGACTCTCTGGACCTCTGAGAGGGCCTATTCAGCACCGAGAGGGCACCTCCTTAGGATCACGGTTGCAGTAGTGGAGCTCGCCTTCTCTGCAAGCAGCAGTTTGGCTTCAAACCACTTCCTGCAAACAGATTTCATAGAGGTTTCAGGGAGCTGCCAATCAGCTGCTGGTTGGTTACAGCAAGTACATCTTCAAAGGATGCTCCAACCTCTGATCAGCTGTTAGGTGATTGACAAGTGGGTGGTCCCGCCCACCTGTCAACATTGGACCGCTCCTGTTCTAAAGTATGATGAGCTTTTCAGCATCCTGTTCCGTGTAACCAAGTGCAGATGTTAATGCTTTTTATTTGGTATGTTTTAGAGCTTGGCTTCTTGTGGTTAGCTAACAATTATTAATAGAAGCCTCACTTTAAAAAGCAGTTTTATGGAGTATAATTTTTTGGTTACCTTATAGAAGTTGACAGTAATATCACAAACCACAAACCTCAAAACTGAATAATCATATTCTGATTCTGGCCTCTTTTATTATGAGCTTTTAAACCCTTTTTATTTTGACCTACTCAGTTTCTCAGGATTCTACATTTTTCAAAGCAGCCACCACAAAGATGAAGAACAAGTTAAGGAGAATGAGGATGGTATACGTGTATGAAGCATGAGAAGCTACTGGGAAATGAAAATTAAGTGATGGGAGAAAATAACAGGAAAGAAGACACTTACTCTGGTGTTTGCATGTTTCTCTTTTCCCTAAAAATAAAACAAAAGTTATGAATTAAATAATAGCATTGATATTTGGAACATTAAATCTAACTGCCGATGGAAATAAGTCATGGTATGGAAATGCTGGTCCTGTTGCAATGGATCATGATCTCAAGAAGATGCAGGTGTGTGCAGATGGGAGCTATACATGCAACTGGAGTTGCCTTTGGAGATTTGTTTCTGCAGCTCTAATAGCCGAAGAGGCAAGCTGCATTTTGGAGGGTTGCCTCTTCAGCAGTGAGAGGAGCAATGGCAAACGTTCAAAGAAAGAGCTGGCTGCACATCAAGTTCCTGTTTCTGCACATTCGTTTGGATCATGACCATTTGGTCAACTTGGAAGCATTTGCCACAGGGTTTATGAGAAGGCATGGATGAAGAAAGCACATAAAGAGATGGGATAGATGAAAGACGTGTACACAGAGAAGTGAAGATGCACGTTAAAAGGACAGGTGTGGGACTAAAATGTTCCCAGAACAGGTGCATGTAAAATGGAAGAAATTGTGTTGCTTGCTGCTTTTTATTTTTTCAAAAAATGCTTTTGGCTTTTATAATCCTAAATTCAGTTCACAATCTTAATAAGGTTTATTTTAATTGTTAGACACTATGTTTACCTTTAATTAGCTTCAAATTACTGTCAGGTTAAATAGTTTTGTGAACGGGTTGCTCAGTTTATGAATTTTTAAAAATAAATAAAATTTCTAATTCCAAAGTTAACAAGTAGCTGTAATTTGATTTTATTGTATGTTTTAGAAAAGGCTAAAAATGGACTGTGTTTTTATGAACTGAATCAAGTTCATCTACTTTTTTTTGTCATGTACCTTATAAACTCACACAATTATAAAATACTTATTAACGTTTCAAAGTACTCACACGCCTTCCCTTCGGCAGCACATAATATAAGCAAGGATTAGAAAAAGCACCAGGGCTATTGCGGAGGGCACTGCCAATGTAATGAGGAAGTCTGAATAATAGTCTCTGCTTTTCAGGCTTTCAGAAGGTGGCTTATACTCGCCACCATCTGGTAAGATCCCTTCTCCACGGACCACTTCTTGATAGGTGGAAACGTGCTGTGTTTTGTCAACCTGATACCAAACAGACAAAATATATTTTAGACAGTAAAACCTTGGGAGAAAAAATGGGGATCATAAACCATCAAACAGTACCACTAAGCATTCATTACAGCAGAGTTTAAGCAACAGCCCTCCAGAATCATAATTTCTTTTTTAAGGAAAATTTGTACCACACATTGTCTGTATAGAAATCTGGTTGTAAAAATCAAGACACTTTCTTCACTTTCTGTTCAAAGTACATCATGCATTAGCTAGAGAACCCTGCCTGAGAACTGAGACCTTCCACAGAGACCCTTCTTGCTGGACCTTCAGGAATTCATAAGAAGACAAGTCATTAGAGGGCCTTCTCTGTGGTGGCTCCCTCTCCACTTCTGGAATTTCCTCCCAAAGGAGATTTGTAGGGTTGTGTTTAAGACACCAGTTAAAAATAACAATAATCAGGCCATTGAGCCCTTCTTGGCGTTTCGGCAGCAACGAGTCATGTGTTGTTGTTTTTTACTGTACTCTGTTCTGATCTCCTTAGGTAGAAAAGCCAGAATATACTGTATATAGTTTTAAGTAAACAATCAAGCAGTCATTGATTGACAGAAGATGAGATGACACAAAACCACTGCTAGAGGTTTACTTAGCATTGAATGGTTGCTTTACTGCTGGGAAGGGGAACTCCTAAGAATATCTGGAGGGTCGCAACTCTGCTAGTCCATGACCATTAGCCCTGTAGTCCCAACAATATATGAAATATTTGCATATTTACTGGGGAATAAATCCAATTGAAATCAATGGGACTGTGAATACTTAGGATTCTGTGCTTTGAGGAAAGTATCTCCTTGAGCAAGTGCCATAGTCTGAAGAGTTACTAACTACAGTAGTTATACCTTAACTCTAATTCTTCAGCAATGACAAGTAGCATAATTCTTTCATAGTATAAGGCATCTTTCTATCATAGAATCATAGAGCTGGAAGGAACCCTGAGGATCATCTAGTCCAACTCCCTGCAATGCAAGAATATGCAGCTGTCCCATATGAGGATTGAACCTGCAACCTTGGCATTATCAGCACCAACCATGCTCTAACCAACTGAGCTATGTTCCTAAGTCAGACGGTTGGTCTATTTAGTTCACTGTACTGACAGATGAACGGGATGCGGGTGGTGCTGTGGGTTAAACCACAGAGCCTAGGACTTGCCGATCAGAAGGTCGGCAGTTCAAATCCCCACGACGGGGTGAGCTCCCATTGCTCGGTCCCTGCTTCTGCCAATCTAGCAGTTCAAAAGCACATCAAAGTGCAGGTAGATAAATAGGTACCGCTCCGGCAGGAAGGTAAACGGTGTTTCCGTGTGCTGCTCTGGTTCACCAAAAGCGGCTTAGTCATGCTGGCCACATGACCCAGAAGCTGTACGCTGGCTCCCTCGGCCAATAAAGCGAGATGAGCGTCGCAACCCCAGAGTCGGCCACGACTGGACCTAATAGTCAGGGGTCCCTTTACCCTTTACCTTACTGACAGATGATAGTTCATATTCCTCAATGGGTACTCTTAAACAGGGATGGCTAAGTTGTGACCCCCTAAAAGTTGTTGGACTACAACTTTCATCAACCTGATCCACTGGCCATCCTGGCTGTGGCTGCTGGGAGTTGGACTCCCACAACATCTTGAGGGTACCAGGTTCCCCATCTCTGGTTTAACAAACTAGGTTTTCTTCAGGTGCTGGACAGCATTTAGTGACAGGGGCAAATGGGCTTCTCTAGGGAGGGCATTCCAGAGCATCAGCTCATGTCCATCCCATGAACCTCGGAAGGTTAAAAAGAAGTCTACATAATCTGCCCTCCAGAAGATTATTTTAAAGACTCATTGGCTATGTGTGTTCTGCAATACTACCAGCCAGCAACTCACCAAGGAGATTTTACACCAGTCTATTTGAAATTGGGTACGGAACTTTTTATCACAGGTTATTACAGGCTCCATTTCTTGACTGCATCTCAGCTGATTTTGTGGGTTTTCAACTTCCCGTAAGCAGGAGGAGAATGTAGCATCTGCACCAACCATAACATAGACACTGCAAAGAAATGTTGACAGTTTTAGGATGGTCACAGATAAATTTTCAATCAATGGGTTGGATCCAAATGTCCGTGAATGGAAAGAGCTCCTCACTGTTTCCACTTAGCTCTCTATTGCACAGTTCATTTGCAGACTATGCACAGTTCAAAAGCAAACAACATGAAAGCTGGCAGCAAACTACAGCATGTGCTTTATGATTCTCTGAATGCGTCACCAAAGAAGTGGATCCAGTACAGTACCAAAATTCAGTTTATCCAGGATAATCTGGGGTTCTACATCACTGCCCTCTCAAAACACCTTGTCCACAAATGAAATACGGGAAATAAATCTATATATATTTAGATTCAGTGAACCCAAACAGGACTTCAAAATCAGACATAGCACGGGCTCCTTCAATACAGAGACATTACACCTTGTAAAAGGGAGCCTTCTGAAAAGGCAATAAGCAATGGGCAAAACCCTTATTAAGCTTAACCAGGCAAGATCAACAAGCGACCCCTTGCTTAGCAAAATGTTCAAAGGATTCTGTTTATATCTTCATGGTTGAATGAAACTTGACCACCAGAGGGCATCAAGTCCCCCCCCCCTTCTGAGAAACCACAGAACTAGCCGAGTCTCAGTCAGATTGCATGTGAGCAACTTTGCCTGCAGAGCACGCCAAGCAAAGCAAAGCAAACACAGGACAACTGCAGTGATCCTCAACACAGGGAAGGGGACAAGGCTGAAAAGGTATCTTTATTACTCGGAAAAGCTCTCTGGATGGCACTGAGAGGATGCAATGGTAGCAAATTCCCCACTGCCATGGCAGAGTCTATCAAGTAATCACTAAGCTGTGCCTAGTTGTATTCTGTCTGAAGTACTTCTAGTGCACTGACCATTTCCTAGCCAGTTTCATCAGCCTCAACTCTGCATTAAGCCACAATGTGGTATAGCTGCACCCTTCACAAACCATGCACTTGGGAGCAATGGCAGGCTGAGATATTGGACCCAACCCCACAGGTTAAAATTTGACCAAGATAAGTATGTAGTTCTGTTTTTTTGTTTTTTTTTTTTAAATAATTTTTATTAACTGGCCAATCACATCAAATTAAATCACATCATATAAATTCCGAATTACAAAGCCAAATTTTTTAATTTTGTTGGGGGAACCCATACTTCAAGATCCAAAGGGGAATTCAGATCATCTTCTTATTACTGCGTTAATGTCCAAATCAGTCCCAATCAGTCCAAACAAAGTTCATAATTCTATCCAGTCTTATCTTGGTGTTGCCACATCATATCTTGTTTGTATAATTTCTCTTTTTCCTTTACGATCTCTTCTGTTAGTCTCCTTAAGCCGATAGCAAGTGTAATAATCCTGTGTGGATTTCCTGTTCCTCCACTAAGTCCAGATGGTTTCCATATATCTCCTTCGTAGATAACATCACTTTTTCCATCGTAAATTTTGGCATTTGTCGCTCTTAAGTCCCACCGAGGAGTTGATTCACGATATGTAAACAACTCTATTTCTCTCTTTCTCCTCCCAGACCCAAGAGCTCCCACAATGCCTCACAAAATGGCGACGGCATTTTTTTTTCTGAGTGCGACACTCCAAAACTCTTAGCTTTCCAGCTTCATCTTGAAACATTGCTTTGGATCGAAAGTTTATCTCCACACAGCCTTAAATCCACAGCTTAAGTCCTTAATTTCTGACTCATTAGGGGAGGGGGATTCTTGTTAAATCACATAAAAAGGTAGAGGCAGGTTTTTCCCCCCCCTCCCCCCTCAGTCATTTGTCATACCATATCTTGACGTTCTTCTCGTATTTTATTGTTGTCTTGTTATCAGAGATCTCTTCTGTCAGCAGTATTTACTCCCCTTTTTCCTTGATGTATGTGCAATTAATCACATCCAAATCGTTTCTTTTAAAGATCATTGCAACCAGCGGCGCGAATCGGGGACGGCGTCGAGGAGTGCCGAAAATCCCACAGGAGGGCTTTGTGCCTAGTGCCCCCACCCCCACAAATTCGGGGGTGATATAGGGCACAGCAGGCAAGGGCCGTCCCCCCCATAATTCTGGGGGGGGGGGTTAAGGAGGCTAATTACCCCCAGCATAGCCTCCAAATTACCTCGTGTGGGTCGGAGAGATGTTATTGTCAGCCATCTTCCGATGCGCCACCTAGTGGCCCCCCCAAGTATGTAGTTCTGTATTTAGGTACAAAACCCCCCAAAAAATCCCCAAGCTCCAAGTAAAGGCTGGGACTGGGTGGCGGCAAGCAGAACCTGGCTTTGCAGCAGCATGAGTAGAAAGGATCTCGTTTGATCACAAGCTGAACATGAGCCAGCAGCACTATGCAGCTGCTTAAAAATCTAACGCAATCTTCAGCTACCTTAGCAGAAGCATCGTCTCTGAATTATGAGACATAATAATTTCACTTCATTCTGTGCTAGCCAGGCCACATCAGGAGTACTGGGTCTGGATTAAGGTGGTGCTGGGGTCTAAACCACTGAGCCTCTTGGGCTTGCCGATAGGAAGGTCGGCAGTTCAAATCCCCACGATAGTGTGAGCTCCGGTTGCTCTGCCCCAGCTCCAGCAGTTTGAAAGCATGCCAGTGCAAGTAGATAAATAGGTACGGCTGTGGTGGGAAGGTAAGCGGCGTTTCTGTGCGCTCTGGCTTCTGTCATGGTGTCCCATTGCACCAGAAGCGGTTTAGTCCTGCTGGCCACATTACCCGGAAAGCTGTCTGTGGATAAACGCCAGCTCCCTCAGCCTGAAGCAAGATGAGCGCTGTACCCCATAGTTGCTTTTGGCTGGACTTAACCATCCAGGGATCCTTTACTTTTTACCTTTACTGGGTCTGGAAATCGAATCCTATGAGCAATGGCTCATAGGACTAGAATCAATGGGTGGAAATTGCAAGGAAGCAGATATTATCTTGGCTGAATTCTGGAAGCACTTTGTTCAGTTTTCCTGGCATTTTCTTACCTGATAAAAGCCTGTTCTGGAAAACCAGCAGAACCTAACAGAAGTGTAGCGCTCATTTCTATTATTTGCTTTCCAAAAAAAAAATCTGTGCGCAAGCCCATTAATCCAGATGTGATGCCCCCCCCAGCCGCCATTTTGTGTTATGCCACAAACCCACACAGCAGCCATTTTGTGACTTGCATGAATGGCACTTGCTCAAAATTCCAAATACGTTCACTAGCCCAGAAAGATTGGCAACCCCTGCTTTAAGATTCTTTACTGCTTTTGTTGCAAGATACATTCTAAAATATCTGGAATGCTAGAAGAAATATAATGAAAATTTGCTTACCCTTCTTTCATGTCATTAATAGGAAGTGGGACTCTGCCTCCCCTATCAAGAGCTGAGGTGATGTTTATGGCATTCAGTTTTTCTGGCTGCCAAACGTTTTTCACCGCTCCAAGGAAGTCTCCAAGAACCTCACTTGCCAACATTTCCTCTACATTCATATTTTTAATGAAGAACTCTGCTTGATATGGTAAAGGAAAATCTAATTGCAAAGAGAACATTAATTATGCCTTAGATTTGTCTTTTTACAAAATTACAAAGAAGGCAGAATAATAAATCAGAAATACAGCACTATCATTTTCTAAATATAGCCGAGTGTGAAGCAATCCAAGATCCTTTATAAATCTAAGGCTTCCAAAGCAACTTCCACAAATGCTCAAGAGACATCCAGTCTCTTAACCACAGTTACAAGACTGCTGGTTGCACTGAACCACTGGCTTGAATTTGGTTGCTTGAAGGATGGGGGAGAAGCTCAACTCAGTCTGCATTTAAAGGAGCACCTACTTAATCACACTTTCTGAAACAACACACACACAAAACACAGCCATCCTTTGAAATTCACACTTCTCCAAATTTTGCAATGCAGTTATCCAGACAAGGGATGTGTACACAACTGCACATTTAGGGTAAAGTGTGCATAAAAATAGCATAAAAATTGCATTATATTAGGGAAAATGTAATTGCACTCCAATTCTCTCCCTTGCTTCCTGGTTTGCACAAATCACAGTTTGCCTACAAACTGAGATCAGAAATAAGCATCGTTCACACTACCGTTTCTCGTTCTGACTTGGGACAAACCATGGTGATGATGACTCTAAGAAAAGTAAGAGATTGAAAAGTAAGGGAATGAGCACTTAAGTCTTGGCATAAATGGCTCACAACGTGTGAACTGAGCTACTATGTCATTCCGATATCTAAAATTTCCTAGAAGCTGGGTGAGGCTCCTAAGCCACCACTTGGCTCTCCCTGTAATCCACAGTAACAGACCAGATGCACTTTTCAAGTACACACTCTTTTTAAAAATATAAATGCAAACATTTCAAAATATTTATGAATGAAGGAGAGTTCTCTAACAGAGGTGGCTTGGAAATAACAAAATAAAATACAATTAACTAAATACCTAAAAATAAAATACAATTAACTAAAGAGGCTTAGCATACCTCTTTCCTATCCTTTTGCCATTTATTTATTCTATAATAATCTCCTAATGGTGTAATACTATGTATCAATGCAATCTAAAATGCTTACCTTCTGCTGCCATTATATTAATAATCAAATTATGTCTGGCCGTCTCAAAGGTGCGCCTGTTATAAGCAGTGATCTAATAAAGAAGAAACATAAACCAGAAACTTGTTACTATATTTCCAAAACTATTATCAGTTGAGCACGGAAAACTTGCATCTAGCTTGACAATTCTATATATGGTTATTCAACAATGCTGTGAAAAGCCAGCATTAGATGGGGAGAAACCCGGGCAGTGGTTGGGCCCCTCAAGGTTTTTGTGGAAGGACAAAAGGAGAGAAGGGAAAACACATTATACCTCAAAAAAAAAAGGGGGGGAGCGCATACATTATGTGAGAGCTAGCCAAATAACAGCAAATGGACAAAACCCAGTGAGAAGGCTCATAGGCCCACCCGTAAAATTAAGCAGATGAGCAGCTATGAGAGACAGGGCCTTCCGAGTGAAAGCCCCTTGGTTATGTTATCCCCCCCCCAAGTGATTTGCATAAGGCCTCATCAGCACAAGCTTTAAAATGGGCTCCAAAAAACCCCACTTGTTTTTGACAACTTCTTAATGAGTTTTTATTGTTGATAACTGGAATGTTTTTCATTGCTTTTAGTTACATTTATAACACTGTATTGCTGGCCTGTGGACTGTTTTAGGGTGCTACGTTACAACATTCCTTTTACTGAAACATGGACACTGTGTTCCTGGGATCCCAAGTGTGGTGCTCATGGGAACCACAGGACCCTCAGACACTTCTGCCACTTACTAAGGCTCCCTGCCCTTCCCATTTTTGTTTTGCTTTTTTAAAATTAGTCAGTAGATTTTTATTGTTTCTAGCCAATGGCCATCACAATACAATACATAAGCACAAATCATGCAACTACAGAATGAAAGACATTACATGCACCAGACCGAGACAAATCTACAATGTCCAGAATTTAAAACATTTCTTCTGGAGTGTTTATTATTAGTTTTGTTTTTTGGTGGTTTGGTTCAGGGTGTTGTCTGCTTTTTTTGTCTATACGTTGTTGTCGTTGTCTATATGTTCTTTTTGGAGGGTGCATATATTTTGCATGGACTTTTTTTTTGGGGGGGGGGTGTTCTGAGCAATGCTGGATTTTCTTCTGAGAAATGACTATTTTGTGATACCCACATCAGTTTCTTAGACTTCCAAATGTGCCCCCAGAACCAAAAAGGTTAGGGACCTCTGCTGAATTATACAGGTGTTTTCACGTTAAGGCAGCTAGGGAAGGCTTTGCCCTAAAAAGTGGCCTAGAAATATACAAAACAAACCAACATGCCCAACCTTATTCTGAGCCATCAGTCAAGTTTTGTCAGTAAACTGCGACAGAATTAGAAGACTTCCAAGATTCCATTTCACCACCAAAGATTTTAAGGAGCACATCCATGTCAATAAAGGGTAAATGAGTTGCACTCCAGATGCACCCAGCAGACCACTGCTGTAAATAGATGGACCAAACTTACAGGGTTCCTTATGTGTCACAAAGGTGCAGAGAATACATGCAACAGCCTTAAGTGCCCAATATTGTTGGACTACAACTCCCATCATCCTTGACTACTTGACCATGCTGACTAGGGATGCGGGGGGGGTAGGTGGGTGTTGTAGTCTAACAACATCTGTGGACCCAAGGTAGGAGACAACTGATCTAGAAGGTGGATGATTGTCCCTAGGAATGGGTGACATTTGTTGTTTCATTTCCATGGAGCTTTCTAAGTTTTTCACTTGGTCTCAGAAATCCATAGTAACATCACTAAAGATGTAATCCTATCCCCACTTCCCTGGGCGTAAGCCCCACCTAACTCTATAGGACTTCACTTCTAGGATGGGACATATCTAGGTTCATGCTGTAAATTTCCAGCTACCCTTGTTTTTACAAACTGCTAGCATAAATCAGATGTACAGTACACCTACACGTAGATCCTCTCCATTGCTTTCAACTTGATATGCTGTTCATTCTTTTCAATGGGTTACACATACAATTACATATCCAAATGCAGCTGCTGTCCCTTGTTCTCAATATGAGAACATATTTTACATACAGGGCGACATTTCTATAGCTCTGCCTACATTGTGCAAAAGTTTGCAATTCCAGGTGCCAAGCACACACTCTCTCCAATAAAAGGTGAAGTCTGCAGCCTTATCCAGGTGTTCTTAGCTCCTTTGGTCAAAAACACAGAAGGTGTAAGGACACGCAAAGGAGCTCCACTCTGGCATCATGGGCTCTTCTCCAAAGTCCTTGTGTACAGAGCAAACATTCTACAGGGAGATGGCTTTCACATGCATAGTTGTTCCAAGGGAGCCTTCTTGTGTACAATTATATGCAGTGATTTTTTTTTCTGGGGGTACGCAGGGGTACGCTTACCCCTAAACATTTTGTGAATCTAAGTTTGGCCTCATTGAGGGGCAGTATTTGATTATGAGTAAGGAAATGAGAGTACTCCTAAACCTTTTTTCTGGGGGGAAAAGCACTGATTACCGTATTGGCCCGAATATAAGCCATACCTGAATATAAGCTGCACCTTTAAAATTCAAGGGGGGGGGGAGACAATACCCGAATGTAAGCTGCTCCCTTAAAGTTACGCAGGCACTCACACCTGTTCTGTTTCACCGTATGTCCGCTTCTGCAGCGTTATCATAAAAGCCATTTTTGCTAAGGTTGCAAATTTAAGCTGCACTTTAACTTTTCAGTCGGAATTTGGGGGGAAAGGTGAGGCTTATATTCAGGCCAATACGGCATATGCATGAAGGTTTCCTTACAACAACTGCTTGTGCTGTATGTGCAGATATCAGAGGAGGGATGCAATGTCAGAGTGTGGCTACGCAGCGGTCCCGCTCCTTGACCCTGTGCTGTTGAACACTCAAAAAAGGGATGGGATTAAGGACTGGTACAAGGTCACAGCCAGGTCATAAAATCCTGGGATCTCTTTCAGGCTGCCTAAAGGCCAAGTGCTGTGACGCTTTGAAATCATTGGTTTATTGTGGCATTATATTTCATAAGCAGCTTAAATCACCAAATATATGAAGCTGGCAGAAGGAAGACATGAAAACAATGAAATTGGATGTTTGAAATTTTGAGACAGGGTCTAGATAAAATATTTTGCAGCAAACCTACCTCAATGACAGACGGTCTTCCCACATTGTCTATTGTCGGTGACCCATACAACACTCCATCGCTGTAGGGTGTTCTCTGGATGTATCGTAGCCAACCAGGTCTGTCAGGGTAACCCATTAGGTTTGTGTTAAAAGTTATAGGATCATTGTTCATCTCGCCTGGATAAACAGGACATCCAATTTAAAATACAGTGTCACCAAGTGAACAGCACAGTATTTTCATGCAATGCAAATGATAAAGCAGGAGACTGCAAGCTGTCAGTAATTATTGTTCTTGGTAGTCCGCTTTGATCATGAAAGAATCATAATTCTGCATTTACACTCTGTAAGTCAAACTGATAGGTTTTGCATTTTAGTTCAAAAACACCCATAAAGATGCACTAACCCAAACCAGCCATGATGGAAATCCTGGCTCCTGGGACTGCAAACATCTGCATAAATTTCAGTGTGATGTGCAGTGCAGTCCTCTGCCTATTTACTCAGACGTAAATATCTGCGTATCAACTCTATTATTTGCAGAGGGCTCTAGAGTTAGCCTATTATCTCCCATCCACTTCTCCTAGGTAAGTGCAGATTGCAGCTTAGCTAAAGGGAGTTGTACAGTAAAGAGTTTGTTCTGCTGCTGGCTTGAGAGCTATATGACATACCAAGCAAAAGAAAAACAAGTATAATTAATCACATACTTTCTTCATTTACAGAACTGCCAAAATATATTTAAAGTATTTTGTTAAACTGGACTAAAATTGTCCCAGTTTTATTTCATGGAAGCCAGATGACTGTCTACAGATGCAGATTGTGCCCTACATTGTTGTTGTTCTTTTATTTAAAAAATGCAGAAAAACACCACTGAACTCAAGAAATGGGTTTCTTTAATTGCTATATTAAAGAAACTATAATTTCAGACCAAAATAGAGGCAATGCGAAACACAACAGTTGCAATCACCTCTGTTTGTTTAATAAACACAAAAAACCCAAACAAAAAACAGTAAGTGTGGAAGATTTCTGCTGGGACTGCAGCACAAATGGGGTAAAGATTTAACCCAGGCACCCTCAAACTCAGCCCTCCAAATGTTTTGGGACTACAGTTCCCATCATCCCTGACCACTGGTCCTGTTAGCTAGGGATGATGGGAGTTGTAGCCCCAAAACATCTGGAGGGCCGAGTTTGGGGGTGCCTGATTTAACCCTTTCCTCCCTTGTAATGCTGCTGATGAAAATTGATACATGCATGGCCCAAATGCTCCTACAAGGTCTGGGAGGGAAGTCTCCACTGGTGCCAATGGAAGCTGCTTTCTTGGGACTAATAATAGCAGCTCCAGTAGCACGGGGGTGGTGTTTGTGTGCCACAGTGAAAAGGAGAGGCTGTTGCAAGGTGGCATTTGGTCCCAGGCGTGGGACTCCCCACTCCTGATGTACATGATTGCCTTGCACACCCGCCTGCTCCACCATTGCGTGTTCTCTCTCTCTCTCTCTCTCTCTCTGCAAACGCGAAGTAATTAGGGTTATTTAATGACTCTGAAACATATTTATAAAACTGTAAGCATTTCTTACCAGGCTTTGGATAAGGAGGAAACTCCCCTTTAAAATACTCCCTCTCCAAGACGTGGACAAACAGAACTCCAGCGGAAGGGTACACCGTATGATCGGAGTGCACCTTCGCGAGGATTGTGTACACTGGGAAAGGAGGAGCAGAGAGAAGAGGCAGGGTATGAAAAAGTAGGACACATTCAAAATGCCACCACGTTCAAAGCCGCGGCAAGTCATTTTTGGGCAAAGGGAAGCAGAAAAGGATATCCCTATTAATGACAAGTTAAGAAGTGGACAAGGACGACAGAAGACACGCAAAGCAATGCTTCTTCTTTCTTATGTATGCTAACAACTCCTATGCATGCGTAGGCAGCAATCAAAATTCAACCATTTAGCATGTCGCTGACCATGGAGCAATTATTCTGCTTTGTCCTTTTGAGTATTGTAAGGAATTATAATTTGTATCAGTTTACTATGCATTGTAGAAGGTGATGGGTTTTGTTTTTATTTTTGCATATTTTGATAAAAAAGAAGTTGAACAACAGGTATCGCCTTACAGTCTACTTGAAAGCAAATCCTATCGATTCCAATAGGAATTACTTCCATGCTTAGGAAAGCAGCGTTAAGAAGTTAAAATTAAATAACAAACAAAAGCGTGACGGAAGGCATTTCAGTATTATAATGAATGGCTATAAATAATCTATTTGCTCTATTAGGGTCCCCATTGTTGCTATCTTCTCCATCCATAGAGGAATATTTTCTCAATGACCTAGTTCACACATCACAGTAAACAATATTTAACAACCAATTGTTTGATGTAATTGCACCATGATTTCTTGCTCCATATCTCCCCTGCTCCTGTTGCACGGCTAGGAAACAAGGTAAAGGTCCAGCGCCGAGGGCCTTCTGGTGGTTCCCTCACTGCGAGAAGTGAGGTTAAAGGGAACCAGGCAAAGGGCCTTCTCAGTAGTGGCACCCGCCCTGTGGAACGCCCTACCATCAGATGTCAAGGAAAGAAACAACTATCCGACTTTTAGAAGACATCTAAAGGCAGCGCTGTTTAGGGAAGTTTTTAATGTTTGAAGTTTTATTCTGTTTTAAATGTTCTGTTGAAAGCTGCCCAGAGTGGCTGGGGAAACCCAGCCAGATGGGCGGGGTAGAAATAATAAATTATTATTATATAAATTATTATAAAGTCTCATTTGTCATGATGTCCAAACACAGGGTCATGGTTTCTTTCTCTCCAAACGAGCCATGAACAGGTAACTAAGGTTTGTACTTGGCTTACTGCCCATGGTTTGTTTGGGGAAAACAAATGCTAAGTGCGGGTTTGCACATCACAACAATGTCAGACTTTGGTTATCTTCTGGCAACACAGCAGCTGTAGGTTTTGAGCAGGAATTTTTCAGCAAGGTGCACCAGCATGCTGTGTGTTTACACTGAACCATAGTTTAACTATGGTTTAAATGTGACATGCAGACTTTGCATGTTTAGGTACAGTTCCTGCCGCTGGCAAATTGGCCAGCAGCAGTCATCTGTTGGCACAATTAAAACGGTGACTGGAAGGGGGGAAAACACAGTGAATTATATGCACCAAGCTCCCTTGAATGCCTACTTCTGAATCAGGACCAGTTGAATAACCTCCAACCACACCTTTACATGGGCGTAGCCAGGATTTTGGGGGGGGACAGGCCTTTTGTTGGGGAGGGCAGAACCTCAGTTTGCTATTTTATTGATTTAAAAAGTTAAAAGGTCCAATAGTGCTATTTGCATTACATCCTTAACTGTGTCATACCATCATTTAGCTATATACATCTAAAATATTATTAACTAGAATCCTTTTAATAATATTTTAGGCATTTATCGGAAGAGCAGAAGAGGGAGCAAGATATGGGATCTCTTTTCATATGGGCATCAATCAGGCAGCAGAAAACACACATCCAGCTGTGTCTGTGTAGTTTTACATAAATGAATCTGTAAATGCAAAATGAGATGCTTGGTTGTTGTTGTTTTTTTAAAAAGGAGCATCCTTCTCTCTAAGCTGGTTACTGCCAACTTTTGTTTAACTTTTGGCGCCAACTAAAAACATACCCCTTCGCTCAGGCCTTCTGCAGCAGTTTGATGTTTACTGTTAAATGATGGGACTGCCTGGAAGAGTTTTAAGACACCTTCAAATTTTGCATATGCTGATTTTAATTGTGATGTTTCATCTGAGTTTGCGGTTTTCGTCTTCTGAGACTGATACTGTAACACACCTTGGGAATCTTAATCTTAATGTATTTACATGTACCTCAAGGAAAAAAGGGCCCAGGGTGTAAAAAAAAATACAATCACAGATGATTAAAAAACTAATTCAGATACAAATATAAATACATTACATTTTAGTGGGTACTTTATTCAAGTCACAGTAATGACTTGGAATGCCTATGATCTGTGCCTATATCAGTACTCAACACACTTGACATCAATGTTTTGTTTGTCTTTGTATAAATTTTAGAGCTACTGATTTTCTCATAATAATGGAGGAGGGCAAGGGCTTCCAAAAGTTCATCACTGAAAGCTGCTGTCAAGTGGCACAAGTAGCATTCACAACTACTATTACAATTAGCTTATCACTTTCAACAAGTCTTTCCTATCTGGAAAATACATATTTCCTATTCTTTGTGTCCTTAGGAGACACACAACTGAACTTCTCCAGTTATCCTTTCACTGTATAAATGCATACACTGATTGGGCTCACGAGAGAATGTGTGATGTATAAATTCATTAATGTTCATTATTCATTGAATATGAAACTCAGATTTTTTTCCAGGGGGAACGCAGGTTCCTATTTAATATTCCATACCCGTTGTAACACAGAATTCCTTGCTGTTTGGTGTATCAACAAAGGTTAGGGAGATTTCTAATCATCTAGGTCATGTTGATCATTCAGGAAACCTTAGGCTACCCCGTCATCCTCATCAAAATTAAAATTCAGTTTTAAATGCAAAAGCGAAAAAGACAGTCGGGCCTTTCTGTGATCATGTCAAGCGATTAAATTGCAGAATGTTTTAAATGAATCATATGATGCAATTTGGGCATGCTGGAGACTGTTCAGCCCTTTGACATGCTGATAAATCGAATGTGAACATTTTACCAGCATTTGTGCGCACCTATCAAGAAGCATCACTGAATTGTCCCATATCACTTGATAGAATAGATTAGCCCCAATACTCCCTTCATAAAACTGTAGCAAGGAGACCTTAGCTAGCACTGGGAAATGAAGGCCTCACTACAACTGTGGCATTTCTCACTTCTAGCAAGCAAACTCTTTGAATCAGCTGTTTCTCCTCCTGCTGGAGCAGAGCTCTGGAACGCCACAAAGGGAATGAAGTTCGCAATGCCTTCTAGCTTCCAGCTGGAGTAACCCTTCACTTCTGCAACCAGAGCAGCAGAAACCTCTCCAGAACAGGATGGCCACAAGGTCTGAAACAGAACAGCAAACAGACATGGGCAATCTGCAGGCTTCTCAGACCATCTTGCAGTGTAGACCCTCCTCTGATCAAACATCCACTGGTGCATATGCAAGGGAAGTAATAAAAATAAATAAAAATAAAGCCCAAACGTATCCCAAAAAGGGGCTCGTGCCCTACAGTTAACAATTATAATTCTAGAACCCAAGGTCATCCAATGAAGCTGAATTTTGGAAGATTTAGAGCAGATAAAAGGAAGTACTTCTCCACACTGCACAGAGTTACACAGTGGTACTTTGGTTCTCAAACTTACTGTTCTGGGAGTCCATTCTGACTCCAGAAACTGTTCGAAAACCAAGCGTGGCTTCTGATTGGCTGCAGGAGCTTCCTGCACTCAAGTGGAAGCCATGTCAGCCGTTCGGCTTCCGAAAAACATTCGCAAACAGGAACACTTACTTCCAGGTTTGGGGCGTTCGGGAGCCAATTTGTTTGGGAGCCAAGCCGTTTGAGAACCAAGGTGCCACTGTACTGTGAAAATCACTACCACGGTATGTAGCAAGGGCCACCTACTTAGATGTCTGGTGGGGAGGGGGGAGGATTTGGCAGACCCATGGCGGCTGAGGCTATCAATTGCTACTTATCACGTTGGGTATGTACTACCACCAGGATCAGAGGCAACATGCCTTTGAATACCAGTCACTGGATAACAACAGCTGGAAAGAACTATTGTCTTCCTCATGCCCTGCTTGTAGGCTATTCCTGGTCATCTGGATGACAACTGTGAGAACAGGATGCTGGACTAGATGGACCTTCGTGAGATCTAGCAGGGATCTTCCTATGGTGACAAACCAACGTTTTCCCCTGCTTCTCCACTTGGGAATCTATCTATCTATCTATCTATCTATCTATCTATCTATCTATCAGTGCAAATATACACTCTTCCCAATTCTTTGAGGACACTCACTGTCCTTCACAGTACCTGTTCACAAATACAATATTGCCACATTTATCTATGGACTTTTGCTGGTGTGATACTCCCCAAGCTGTTATTGGCCAGATGTTGCATCTCCTACTGTGCCATATATTTCAATGCTGCTCCACTTCAACAGCCCACAGTCTAATATGCTACTAAGTGGGCACAGGTGCAAGAGGAAACCCATGACGGATTCAGTCACATGCTATATTCAGACTTCCACTAAAAGCCGAGAGACAAGAGGCCTGTTAAAAGAGTTTTGACTGGCAAAACCACCAGAACCGATTCTCATCCCACTCGTAACAAAATTAAAAAAGGAATACAATGCCAAATTGCTGTGCATCATTTGATATAACTACTACGTATAACCCTTCAAAGATGTCAAAAGTAACTAACTCTCATGGTGCTTTTATTGTAACATTTGTGTAGCAAATGTTTACTTGTTCTTTGCCTTGGCCACAAGTCATGCAACTTACATGTGCTTAACTTGTGAGATTTTGACTTTATGAGGTTGAAATCTGGCTGGTTGAGCTTGGTGTTAAGCTCTTTTTGCACAGGGTTTTTCCAGCCTAGAAAGAGCTTTAAGCACTCTGCCTTGTTTAGTGGGTTCTGGGAGTCAGTGGCTTATCATGTACTGCTGGTGCCTGGGACAGGCGTACACGCACCCTGGGGTGGTGTGCGCACCCCAGAGAAAGAGGCTTGGAGGGTGAGCAGAGCCTGCACCCAGCTTTTGCCACCAATGCCCCTGGAGTGACTGTACAGCACCCCTGCCTACCCATGGCCCTCGGTGGGTGCAACATCGCATAACCACCCTAAAACAAAGCAAATGAATGCTAAACCATCAATGGATGTCTTATAATCTCACTGAAAACACTCTGCAAACAAATCAGGATGAATACTCAAACAGGTCTGAATTCCTGCTACTGGTTCTGTAATTCTTGGGTTATTTTTTAAAAAATGGATTGTTTTCGTACATATATATTTGGTATTGTTTTATCTTGGTTTGCTGTTGCCTTGAATATGAAAAAGAAAGCTTGAGTTTTCACATTATTGTATTTAATGTTTCAAATAAATAAAATTAAAAAGACTCTCAGGCACCTAAAAAAGCAAAACAAAAAACAAACAAAAACCCCACAAAAAACCAACCAAAAGCCTGATGTGACAATTTTGCATTAAATGAAAGTATTTAGCTACCTCTTTTCTCCAAGCCGTCCTGACATTTTAAAAACCGTGCACAATAAATTATGCCAATTGCTACAAAGAAGTAATAAAAATTACACATTTAGTATGATAAAGAGATTATTATTGCACTCAGCAGATTGCAGATGTGTTTTAAGTAGACACCAACAACAAGAAATTCACAATATTTTATCCAGAACCATTATTTTGGGCAAAGGAATCCACAAAGTATAACTGAAAATTTAGTTGAAAACGAAAGATTAGAAGGAGGAATTCTTAAAGCTTAGAAGATTAGAACATTATATAATTGACATTTATTTCCACATCATGTTATTAGTGAAATACACACCACTAATACATCAAATCTAATATACCAAGGGGAGGTTGATTAATCCCAAATATTTTTCAACCTAAACTCACCATTCTTCTCAGCAGCCTTTATGCTGCTGCTAACATAACTGATGACGTGTTTGGTCTTCCATTTAACTGTTCCATTTATGCCACCAGCAGAGTGCAAGAAAAAAGCTTTCCAAAATAAAACAGATGCAAGGCAAACTGGATTAATATCATGTCAACAGTTTCTCAGAAATCAAAAGCCACCAGTTAGAATATAATGAATATCCAATGTAAAGAAGAAGAAATTAAACGGACTACAAGTACACATTTAATGGCATTCAAAAATTAAGCTATTCAGCCTGACCAGGCACACAAATATGTATGTTTCAAAGTGTTTCTTCCTACCCATTTCTGCCTTTTTTTTCCTTGGTGGAAGATGTTGGAGATGTGATAGGGATTGAGTTTTTAAATATGAGCAGTCAGCCAGGCTGAATTGGGATCAGGAAGCAGAAACAAGAACAAGAAGATTCTATGGAAAAGAAAAATATTGGACCTAATTGCCTATTACTGTATATATTAAGCTTGTATTGAATGCAGCTATCCTGGCCCAAGAGACCCATTTGTGGAACTAGGAATGAACCCTGTGTCCACTTGCTTACTCCATCCTTCTCTCAAGTGTCATCAATTGAATCTGTCTTGGCTTCTTAAACCAGTTTTGCAGTTCAGAATTTATGTGACACTGTGGCTAAAGAAATAAAGTGACCTAAAACTTTGCAATGCCTTATTTACTGTTGAATGAAAATGGTTGTCTGAAGTTTGCTTTGAAATACCGTACTCTGCACATACTAATCAGGAAGGAATGGACTGAGGGAAGTTGTTTTTTATGGACAATTCTGCATTTGTACCCACCCTAATTGGGAATGTACTTCTCCAAAAATACAATCTGGGCGAAAGCAGCAGATCAAACACAACAAGTTTAATGCATATATTCAGGGCTTTTTTTCCTTAAAAAAATGTTTTTTGTACTTTCATTTTCCTACTGATATTGAAATACTGCCCCTCAATGAGGCCAAACTTAGATTCACAAAATGTTTAGGGGTATGCGTCCCCCTGCATCCCCCCAGAATAAAACACTGCATATATTGATAAATGACACATAAAATAAAATCTTGACCTGAAGAATGGCTGTTGATAAGTCTTCTGTAGCAAAAACCACAAAGGGTCATGTGGAACTCTAAAGACTAACAAAAAACCTTATAGCATAAGCTTCTTGTAGACAAGAGGCCACTTCACCAGATGCAGGTAAGTTACAGGAAAGTACTTTTCTGAGTTTCTGCTGTGTACCCATTACTGACTTAAAACACAATTTTCCTTTCCCCGTTGCGTTTCAAATCACATTTGTACATTGTTGTACGCATCAGTACACTTGAATGTGTTTCCAAGTTGTTTGCTGTCTGTCCACACACACCAGTGGGGGTGTGGATGTCTTCACATGTCATAATCTAATCAGAGGGGGTTTAGAGGAAAACAGCTCAAAATGAAGCATTTCCTCAGAAAACTACAGAGTAGATATGGATTGTGTATGATGTTGTGCTTCGCAAACCAGCAGTGGGAGTGCACTGGATGCAAAGCAAACGCGAAGGTGTGTACACAGCAGTCATTTCCCTCTGAAATCTTCCTTCTGATTTCAATTTTACAATCTTCCCCAAACCATGTGTGTAGGTTTATACCCAGTGCTTTTTTTCTAAAAAAAAAATGTTTAGGAGTACTCTCATTTTGAGTCAAGAAAATCACCATTTTATAGTTCAAATTGGGGGAAATAAATACAGCAAATGGACAAAAGTATAAAGATTCACAAAACGTTTAGGGGTATGCGTAACCCTGCGTCCCCCCAGAAAAAGCACTGGTTATACCTTATAACAGGTTAATATTTCATGCATCTAATGAAGTGGACTGTAGTCTGTGAAAGCTTATGCCATAATAATTATGTTATTCTTTAAGGGGGCCAGAATACTTTTTCTTATTTATATCTAAATATATGCAGGCATCACATAATATAACTTGCCCCACACAGTTTATGTACTTAAATGACAAGAGTGCTTTCCAAATCTTGTCTTCCACATGTACCATATTTAACTAACCACATATTTCTCCCTATAATCCAGTTAACCTTACAATTCATAACTTACTGAACATTCCACTCTAACTATCATTTACCCTTGTCTCCAGGAATCCAGACTTTTCATATGCAGTGTGATTTGAAATTATGCAAGAAGCTCTTAATACTAAACACTACATCAGTTACTTTTCTTTAGACGTTACTGGATTTTAGTGCAAATGCACTGAATCCTCAATATAGTCCCGTGATTTAGAGCAGGCATTTTTACAGTGCTTTATTTTTCTGCAGAAAGAAATTCTATTTCATATGTTTATTAGCAGTAATGCACAGGTGTCAATTGTAAATTCAATATCTGGCAAACTTCATTTTACTAAATACGGTATAAGAAAAATAAACATCCTAAATTAGCTCCTGTCTTGGGCATCAGAAAATTATCTGATAAAAATTATGCTAATTGATTAGAAAAAATTCCAGATCAAAACACATCACTGGAATATGCTAGGTTGATACTGAAAAGGGGAAGTCCTATACTAAGCAGATTCCTTGTTCAATTGACATTTCTGTTTATATGAACGCATGGACAGAAGATCAAAGCCATTGCCTCCTACCTCAACTTCGAAATATTCAGCCTGTGTTCAGCCTAAGATCTGAACACAGCCTGATGACATACAATCACAGTGTCCTTGCCAGGGCACTGGACTTTGGAAGCACCAACAATCAGTTGATTATTGGTGCTTGCAAAAGGGCTCTGCCTTTTCCCACAGTGGTTTGATTTCAAATTGTGCAAGCAAAGGAAACTGGGTCACCTGATGTCACTGTTATATCAAGTGACTGTCAGGTGGGCATTCGCACCCAACTGTCAAAGTTGGCCTGCAGTGGGTGGGGAAAACCATACCATCCAGATCCAGTTCCCCCACCCTTGAAGTAGGCTCTCACCATACAAAGAGGGATCCAGTACAAATGATCTTCTGTGGCTCCAGAGATGGGGAAGGAGCCATAGTTATATAGTTCTGGTTCCCACCAAGCCTTGGTGCAACCTGACACCTACATGGCACCTAAGCAGCCTACTTTGAATGCTTGTCACCTCCTCTCCCATTCTATCTCAAAGGGCTGTAACCAGATGCAGCCATCACGCCTTTAGTATCAGCAAACCTTTCTTCCTCTATCCCACCCACTTTGTTTACTACCTAACCCAATTAAGAGTTCTGGAGAACTTGAGAGTTTGCACACTATTTTGAGATTGTTTAGTTGGCCCAGCAAAGGTACTACTTCAATAGGGAATTTGTATGTGAAGACAATATAATATGTTTAGGTTGCAATTATCTGTGTCTTCTTATTCACCACAGACAAGTGGAAACATTAAGCTCAGTGGCAGACACATGTCATGTATGTAAAAGGACCCAGGTTCTATCCCCGATATTTCCAGGCACAGCTGGCAAATGCTTCTATCTGAAATTCTGGAGAGCTGTAATGTAGGCAATACTGTCTGAGACATGATAGACCTATGCTCTGACTTCAAATAAGGCAGCCTTCTATGTTTTTCTAATCTGAAGAAATAGAAAATCAGTTGCAAAGTACAGGTTTCCCCATTTTTTTCCCCTATCCTTGGAGTATTTGATCCCGTGTGCCCTTAACATTCTCCTCATAATTGTGAAGGCAAGCCCTTTCTCAGCAACAAATATTCACAATGCAACATGGAGTACAAGTACCTGCAAACATCACTAGTCAAGCAAAAAGGCAAATACTGAAATATGTTTCCAACCTACTGTTAAAACACCAGCTACCCAGTGAGATACTTTGCTTTATGGTATACTGCATGTTTCTTCTTGTGCATTAATATACCTCATCATGCCTTCATTTGCTCTGAAGATTATTTCCTATGCCCTAGTTTGCCCAGGCAAGCATTTAAGTATGTTCTCCTCTCCTGGTAAATAGGATTCTCACTCTTTAATTTGCCCAGGCTTCCCCAGCTGGTGTAATCCTAAAGGTGAAATAAATGGCTGTGATTCCAAGCCCTGGGCCAACACACACACAAACAAGCACACAGCTGGTGGGTGGTCTGCAGTAGAGGAATGTGTCTTACATTAACCATCATCTACAGTCCTTCAGTATGATCTAAATCTAAGCCGGCACACAATTTACTAATGTTCTACTACATGTTATCTCCTCATTCTAAATACTTGCCTCTGAAATGGAACAGAGGGGTGTTTGGGGGGGGGGGGGTTACTTCTGTCCATACAGTGGCGTAGCGTGGGTTGTCAGCACCCGGGGCAAGGCAAGTAATTTGCGCCCCCTAACCCTGGATTTGCGCCCCCTAACCCTATCCCTAACCCTAACCCCCAGATGTTGCGCCCGGTGCGGCCGGCCCCCCTTGCACCCCCCACGCTACGCCGCTGTGTCCATATATTTATAAATGGATCCTTCCAAACTGGATGCTCAGGTCAAAATATTCTACATGCACCCGTCAGGATCACAGTGTGACTTAATTTACATCCCCGCATCCCATCCCACCCAAATTTTCGACCCATTTCATTTATCCTTCGAAATTCCACTTGTGCCTGTGTGGAAATCCAAAAATTTATCCGGGGGGAGTTGGGTTGGGATGTGTTTTTTTTGGGGGGGGGGGGAACACACACGCTGCGTCCAGCCATGGAAGCAATAATGAACATGCCCTTGTTTTTCAGATCCTATGCCTCCAGCCCTCCCGGCCCTTTTCCTCTCTGCAGAAGGTTCAGAAATTTCCACCATTGCCTCGGCGGCCGGGAATGGGGCGAGAACCCGGGACTGAGGCCGCCGGGAGAGGAGCCGGGGAGCCGCCGCCGCCGCCGCCGCCGCTTGGCCCCGGGGCGGAGTCGCGGGCTCCGGAGCAGGCCGTAGCCAGGGAATGCGCAGCCCGGGCGGGAAGGGCGCCGCTCGCCGCTCGGGGAAGAAGGGGGCTCTCGCAGAGACCGACCTGTCAGCAGGAGGGTGGTGAGGGCGGCTCCGCTGCGCCTGCTGTGGGACCACGACCCCGCTCCGCAGCGCGGCATGGCTCGCTCCGTCGGCGCCTGCTGCTGCTGCTGTTACTGCTGCTGCCGCCAAACAGGACCATCGCCGCCACCAGCATCCCTCCCTCCTCCCTCCTCCTCCTCTCCTCCTCCCCTTCTCCCATATAGACGGTCTCTATGGCAGCGCGGGGGGCGGGGCCTAAGGCCGGCTCGTGGCGGGCCTGGCTTCGCCTCGCCTCAAGTGAGGCCTTCGGGTTGTTTTCCCCTCCTCTGTAGTCGGGCATTGCCGCCCGCAGAGAAGGAGCCTCTGGAGCTCAACGTAGTCATTAAGGGAAGATGCGTTGGTCTTCTCCACACACACACACACACACCTAGTGCAGGATTTATGCATAAGCTAAACAAGCCATAGCTTAGGGCCCCACTCTCTTGGGGGTCCCAACAAAAATTAAAGGGGGGGGAACTGGATGCACAAGATCCAGTCTTGTGTTGTGTAGGCACCTATGATGTAAGTCATGGGCCCCGCCTGCTCCCTAAAATATCACTGGTTTGCTCATTTCTATATATAGGGTGCCTACATTCTGCATGGACTGGTTGCATGGTAACTTGCGCAAATGGCTTTATACCTGTTAGGTCCATAAATATAGCATATATTCAACACAAAAAACAGTGGCAATTAGTTGTTGATAAAGGACAGCTGGACATATAAAGGGCCCCATTACCTTCAGTAGCTTAGGGCCTCATCAAACCTAAATCCGGCACCGGTTGGTCTTTTACACACACACACACACACACACACTTTTAAGAAAATGTAAAATGCTGCCTAACATGCTGTTTGTCTGCCTTGCCCCAATATTGTCTGTGCAGGCTGGCAGCAGCAGCAGCTCCCTGGAGTTTTGGGTCGGAGTCTCTCCCAGCCCCACCAGGAGATGGGGGGGGGGAATTGAACCTAGGACCTTCTGCACGCAAAGCAGGATCTATCCCTGGGATGCAGACCCTCCCTAGAGACGAGTAAAGAGATGCCTTTCACCGGACCAGCAGATTTGGGAGCAGGCTTGCCTAGGGAGCTGCCTTATATTGAGTTGGACCATTGTTCCATCAAAGTCCGTATATATTGCCTATACATTGATTGGCAATGGCTCTCTCTGGTTTTGTGCAGAGATGATTATTGTTATTTATTAGCGACTTGTAAAAATAACTCAGAGCAACCTACGAACACATTAGGAATACTCAGTGCTTTTTTCTTAAAAAATGTTTAGGGGTACTCTCATTTTGACTCAAGAAAATCACCATTTTATAGTTCAAATCGGAAAAAATAAATACAGTAAATGGACAATAGTACAAAGATTCACAAAATGTTTAGGGGTATGTGTACCCCCAGAAAAAAGCTCTGGGAATACTAAAAACCAATTCCAACAAACGCCATTAAAAACCTAACAAGTACATCTGTCAAAAACGAAAAGGCAGGTGAAGTAGATCCACCACCACCCCCCAACCAAAAGAGGCCACAAATATTTTTAAAACCTTCAAAAAAAGGCGGCCAAAAGCCTGGGTAAAAAAAAAAGGAAAGGTTTTGCCTGGTGCCTAAAACTAGGCAAAGAGGGTGCCAGGTGAGCCTCCCTGCAAAGCGTCTTCCACAAGCGTTGAGCCACCACTGAAAAGGTCTGTTCTCCTGTTGCCATCCTCATGATCTACCACAGAGAAGGGAGATGCCAGGATCAAACTTATGAAGCTCTTCCACTGAACCACAACCCTTTGTTCGGTCTTAATACTTGCCCTGTTATAATTCATCTATCCTTTCTTTTTTTAAAATAATATTTATTAAAGATTTTAAAATATAACAAAAAAAAAAAACATCCAAATTTAAAACCTTATTTTCATTGGCTTCTTTCCAGGACTTCCCCTCCCCTCCCCCTCTTGTATTCCAATTCTTTCAAATAGATTCAACAAATTCTTACCCCAAATTTTAAAATTATTATCATTGGCCCAATTTAAAAAATATTTTCCCATCCCCTAAAATCGACCTGTTCCCTTCCGCGAGTTCCCCTCTTTAATATGCAATACAGATTAAGATAAACAGAAAAATAGAAAAAAGAATAAAATGTAATTTAACACCCTTTGGATTCCAAATTTCCCTCCCCCCCTTCCCGGTTGCGTTCCCAATGTCCGTCACTGTCTACTGTCATCCTGGAGCTCCCACATCTAAACCACAGTCCTTCACCAATCCACTTTGCCGTCTTTTTATTAGTCTTTGCCGTCTTTTGGTCATCTTTGATTTCACGTGTCCGATCTTGGAAGGAGTCTATCTTCCAACTTTATCCAGTTCTTATTATTCTTGTTGTTCTTATTGTTCTCTCTCCTCCTCTTTTTTTTTTCCCTGCTCTCCTGCAGAAATGTTCTAATTCCAAAAAGTTTCTAATTCCTCTGCAGAGGCTTTGTTATTCAGGAACAAAACATTACGTCAAGTCCCTTCCATTCTTCAATAGAGAAATCTATTGTCTCCTTTAGTGTGTAGACCTCTGTAGACAAAATAGTGTTCCATTTCTGCAGTTTCCCAGGTGATAAAAAGTCCTATTCAAATTCAATGCCAACAATACTTGTAGTGTCCCACAGCTCCTCTAGAGGGATTATAATAACTCAGTTTCCTTCCCGATCAGATCCAACAGTCAAAGTAACTTATTATTCCTTGTTTTAAACAATTTATATCCAATTTGTAACAAATGTGACCAGCAAAGTCCTCGTAACAAAGTTCTCTTTTTGTTCTTCCGCTTTGACAACTCCTTTGACAGCTGTCAAAACCTCTATTTCTCCTCTCCCGGCGCTCTTACGGATCGCTCCCGGGATTTCCAGGGGGGGTTGCATTTTAGTTCACATTCCACTCTTCTCCTCCAGCCCAGTCTTATAATTTTCCATCGCGAAGTTAATAACTTTATCAAAAAAAAAGGTTGCGCTCGATCTTAGTTGTCAAATCCTTTGTTTTAGCTCCTCTACAACAGGGGGGAGGCTGACTTCCTTTTTGCACCTCCCCCGCTCGCTCCGAATTTAAAAAGAATTTTCCCCCTTTTTTAATCCAAGTTCCAATTACTCACGGGTTATTCTTTTAAAGTCCAAATTTTCAATGGAAGAAGTCAGCGCTCTCCGTCGAATGGCATGCGGCTTCACTCGGCAGGGGAAGTGGAAGACTCACAGCACCACACACCCCCCCCCCCCGTCACCCGCTCCGCAGCCTTTAAAAAGGCTCCTTCGCGGGTCGGGGGGGCGCAAACGGTGCCCGCCGAGTCACCATGCCCATGGGTTTCAGCGCCCATGGTTTTTAAGGGTCCCCGCGTCGCCGGCGCGGTAGAACCCAGCCCCTGCCGAGCAG
This sequence comes from Podarcis cretensis, assembly GCF_951804945.1. Taxonomy (NCBI): domain Eukaryota; kingdom Metazoa; phylum Chordata; class Lepidosauria; order Squamata; family Lacertidae; genus Podarcis; species Podarcis cretensis. The sequence goes on from NC_137181.1 coordinate 28,805,993, forward strand.
GCTCCCTCCGAAGCTCGGAGGGAGTCCGCCATTCGGCGATGGCGCCAACCCGGAAGGATCAAACTTATGAAGCTCTTCCACTGAACCACAACCCTTTGTTCGGTCTTAATACTTGCCCTGTTATAATTCATCTATCCTTTCTCCCTGGTTGCAAGCTTACACACAAAATGTGAAAGGGAGAGGCGGGCAAGGCAAGGAGCCCAGAGGAGGGCTTGGTAGCATTGCAGCTGCTGTTATTTACTCAATTATTTGTACAACTCTGAAAACAGTTGACATGTATAGAGTACAAAATTTCTCTCTCTAACACACACAAACACACTGTAGATTATATATGTATGTATGTATGTATGTATACACAGAGAGAGAGAGAGAGAGAGTGTAAAATATGCACATACTAGTGTATTAATGTTGCTATGATATGCTATTTTGGGAAGGAAAATGGTATGTATATCAGTAGTAATAATAATATGTTGTGTTATTTGATGTGTATCCTCCGGGAAGACTTAGAGTGTGCAAGGAAAATATTAGAACCAGCAACTGAATTTTAGTCTCAGACAGCTGGAGGGCACTAGGTTGGTGAATAATATAATATGATATAATAATATTATATACATAGAACTTCAAGAAAAGAAACTTAGTAGTTGTAAGTGTAGGGTAAAAGGTAAAGGTAAAGGTACCCCTGCCCGTACGGGCCAGTCTTGACAGACTCTGGGGTTGTGCGCCCATCTTACTTAAGAGGCCAGGGGCCAGCGCTGTCCGGAGACACTTCCGGGTCACGTGGCCAGCGTGACATCGCTGCTCTGGCCAGAGCCAGAGCCAGAGCCGCACACGGAAACGCCGTTTACCTTCCCGCTGTAGGGTAGGTAATAGCAATATTAAAAATAAAAATCATTGCCTTGCAAGCAGCAGGTGATTTAATATGTGTATAGCACATCAATATACTTAAGAGTTGTAGAATAAACGACAGTGCCTTTTATAGATCAGTAACTGGTGAATGATGAAGCAGTAACTGGTTCAAAACAAGACTTGGACTTGGTGCTTAAATTACAGAAAGGTTTTACAACCAGCCCTTTATTGCCTTTTTTGAAGACCTAGGGGAAATCATTTGACTGAATTGGGGTGAGAATTGGGTGGGTTTGTGGATTTTGTTGAGAAGTCCTTTGAGCCCCATAATTCAAGCATTCTTAAGAGTAAACAGACTGTTCTCACAATGGAGAGATGTACTGGGACTGGGACTATTAAATTTATTCATAAATTATCTGGAGTTGGGGATAAGCAGTGAGGCAACCGTAGCCAAGTTTGCAGATAGTGGCAAATTAAAAACCTAAGCTGATTGCAGAACACTCCAAAGGAATTCTCCAAATTGAGTAAATGGGAAATAAAATGACAAAAGACAGCTAAGGAAGGATGTGATCATAGAGGTTTATTTAAAACAATGTATGGTTTGGAAATAGCAGGTGGAAAATGCTTTGCCTCTCTCACACACAGTAGTAGAACTTGTGGCCAACTTTTGAAACTGATTGGCAGTAGATTCATGGCAAAGTACTTCTGCATGAACTTAACGGAATTTGTTGCCACGGGATGCAGTGACCATTAACCTCAATGGCTAGATTAGACAAAGTCATGCAAAATGTGTTTATTTGTTGTTGTTGTTTAGTCGTTTAGTCGTGTCTGACTCTTCATGACCCCATGGACCAGAGCACGCCAGGCACTCCTGTCTTCCACTGCCTCCCACAGTTTGGTCAAACTCATGCTGGTAGCTTCGAGAACACTATCCAACCATCTCGTCCTCTGTCGTCCCCTTCTCCTTGTGCCCCATCTTTCCCAACATCAGGGTCTTTTCCAGGGAGTCTTCTCTTCTCATGAGGTAGCCAAAGTATTGGAGCCTCAGCTTCACAACCTGTCTTTCCAGTGAGCACTTAGGGCTGATTTCCTTAAGAATGGATAGGTATGATCTTCTTGCAGTCCATGGGACTGCAAGCACCATAATTCAAAAGCATCAATTATTCGGCGATCAGCCTTCTTTATGGTCCAGCTCTCACTTCTATGTGTCTATAAGCAGCTATTAATTGCATTGCTAGATTGAGCCTCCAGATTCAGAGGTACTATGTCTTAAATATCAGTTCCTGATTGTTAGGTACAGTTCTGTAAAGTTGCAAAAGGAATCAGTCCTGTTTTTGATCTTGGCAATGTAGAAAACCAGATAGGTTGGTAATCCAAACTTGTTTGTATAGGAAGTTTTCCTTTTTACCTATTTTACTGTTATGTGTTTGGAATGCTTGGTAATGATCATGATATTTTATTCACTTGCTAGAGGGCAACAAAAGGACACGGCTACAGCATTCATGCCCGACTTGTGGGCTTCTCAGAAGCCTCTGATTGCCACTGTGGGTAATGAGATGCTAAATTAGATGGACCTTTGGTCTGATCCTTCCAGGGGAAAAAGTATGACTTGACGTATGAATAAGAAAGGACATGGTATGTTCCAGCACACATTTGTACTCTATTAAAAAATGAAGCATGGCTTTGAGAGGTCCTAAATCATGGGTGCCCAAACTATTTTCAAAGAGGCCGGATTTGATGAAGTGAACATGCGTGAGGGCCGATTAAGTTATTGCTCTCTGCCTTTGGGGAGCTGTAAATGGAATTGCATTCCAGAAAACAAGGCGTGTCATAATAAAAATATAATTATATATTATAAAAACTGTACTATACTTGTATTACACATTTCTGACTCCACATGTTTCACAAAAACATTGGCACCCACGTGTGGCAATGTAGTCAGAGGGTGAATGTAACAATTTACCAATTAACCAACAATTAACCCTGGTAATTTAGTCTCCTGCCAAGCAACGAGAAGACTTTTCACTATACAGTACGGTACTTCTTGATTTGGCTGGAAGGTTAAGACAACTGGCCAACCAGTGAAAGGTATCACTGGGTCAATGACTCCTGAGTGTAAGGCTTAAATGTGGGAAATCCCATGTTCAGATCCCTGGTTACTCAAGCAGCTCACTGGATGGCCTTTTGCTTTCCAGCAAATATAACTGAATCACAACCACCACCCTCTCATTACACTCCGCTGTTCTGAATAAACAAGTCATATGCACAATGCAGCTTTCATAACATTCTTAAGACTTTTCCTCTTCTGTGCTGTCCAGTGCCAACTACTGACCTTTAAAACCTTCCAGCAGATCGAAATAATGAATCATAAAGGCAGTTCTTTTAATGCTATTTGTGGCCGTAGCTCCACAAGTAATGTGCGGTTCTTTGATCTGTGCACTTTTAGATTAGCCTGCACAAAATAAAATTCCAAGTTCTGCAGAAATTGCTTTCATCAGCTTTTTGCTACCTTACTTGGGAACTGTGACAAAAGGAAGGAGTAGTTTTTTGGCTGACAGATTGATCACACTGAAAGGAAGAGACAGGGTTAGCATCTGCCAAAGTTTGATTTTAGGCAAAAAGAAAAAGCCCTGTTATTTTGTTTAGCTGTGCTTTGTGTCGCATATCTTTGCTTTTCTGTAACCCTTGCTTTTGTGCAGTGCAAAGATTTGAATTCTGGGAAGACAGATTATTAGCCTTGGCTTGGCACCCGTCTTGGAAAATGAGTCACGTGTTTCAGAGAGGGAGCCCAGTACATATCCAAAAATGGAAGCAAATAAAAACGCTCTTTAAAATTATTGGAAAAAAACACACAACCAACTTTGCAGGCAAATTGAAGTTGCTGAGCCAGTAATAATTACTCATTTGTAGCCAAACCACCATACATCTTTGTGACACTGGCAACATTACAGTGGTCATATAGCTGGAGCTGGCTCAAATATTTATGAAAAGTTTCTGTTATGTTTCATAAGCAAAAATTTGGCACAGTTTATACTGGTAATGGGAAAAGAATCCTTGTTAAATAAAAGGATGGGAATGGGGAATATTTTTGAGCCTGAGATCTACATTCCCTTCTGGGCAACCTTATGAGGACCACATGCCAGCAGTTGGCAGAACCAGAAAGAAAAACGGGAAGAGCAACAAATGCAGATTTTACCTTTGCATACCCTGCCACATTTCTCTGATGAAACTGTTCCATATTCCTATATAATTCCTATTTTTTAATAATAATAATAATAATAATAATAATAATAATAATACTCCACCCATCTGACTGGGTTGTCCCAGCCATTCTGGGGGGCTTCCAACATATATAAAAACAAAATAAATATTAAACATTAAAAACACTTCCCTATACAGGGCTGCCTTCAGATGGTTTGGGGATCAGATAACTCCATACCTTCCAACATTCCTCCGATGAAAATAGGGATGTCCTAAGGAAAAGCGGGACATTTCGGAATCAAATTAGAAACCGGGATGGCTTCTGTAAATCTGGGTCTGTCCCTAGAAAATAGGGACACTTGGAGGGCATGCTTTGTGCATCAGGAATGTTCCTACACACACTCATACACCCTTCTTGATGCTTCCTCCATAGAAGCAAGGGGCATTATCAGAGTTCAAGAACACATTCCAGCCAGGAGAAAACACTCAGGTTATGAAGCAGGGCCAGTGAGAGAGGGCTGCAGCCTGGAGGAGAGTTCTCATGCATGTAGGTACTAATTACCTGGTGTGTCAAGGGTCCCATAGTTAACAAAGAGAACTGCCTTCTAGTAGGAGGAGTACACCATTATCCTTCAAAAAGAATTGCTAAAGTCCAACAACTTCTCTTGGCTGCTGTGCTTAGATCTCTTGACTCCTAAGGTATGTAACCAGCCCTTAAAATGTCTCTCCTCAAAAATGGATATTGGAGAGTTGGAAAAGTTTCAGAAATGACAAGGCATATATAGAGCAACTCCCCTATGATGAAAGAAGCATCTGGATTTTTTTAGTTTAGAAAAAAAAGTTGAGTAAGAGGTAACATGATAGAGGTTTATAAAATGATGCGCAGCATGGAGAAAGTGGATAGAGAAAAGATCCCCCCCCCCCCCACATAGCACTGGAACTTGTAGGCATACAGTGAAGCTGGATGCTGGAAGATTCAGAATAAAAATACAGTGGTACCTCTGGTTAAGTACTTAATTCGTTCCGGAAGTCCGTTCTTAACCTGAAACTGTTCTTAACCTGAAGCACCACTTTAGCTAATGGGACCTCCTGCTGCTGCTACGTCGCTGGAGCACGATTTCTGTTCTCACCCTGAAGCAAAGTTCTTAACCCGGGGTACTATTTCTGGGTTAGCAGAGTCTGTAACCTGAAGCGTCTGTATCCCGAGGTATCACTGTATTCTCCTCAATCATGCATTTTTGTGCACATCTCTTGGCTGGAGAGCTGCACAGCAAAATATAGAGAAGTGCAAGTTCCAAATGATAGCTGTTACAGTTCACATATTGTTTAGAATATGTGATGAGTTGGGACTGCCTTTAAATGTGAACTGAATTGAATTTTTCCTCCCTCTTCCCCGTTGTGGGAAGGGGGTTCTCTCACAGCATTCATATTATTTATCGCCATCTCTCACACAGAGAACATAACTGATTATCGCAGAAGCTATTCCTCTATCATTATTTCTATGTTTCTGCTTTTCTCTCTTTTTTAACTCAGTTATGTGCAGTGATTTACCTCAGCAACTACTGCTCTGGAGCCCTCTGTAGGCCAACTGTAATAACTGAAACATCAATGGTGGTTTACATCCTGGTACAAAAATCCAGCTGTCAAAATAATAAACAGGAGTAATAGATTTAAGACTACAAGGAGCTTGCATTTTAATCTAAGAACAAGATGGGTCATAAATGTACAGAAAAAAGGTAAGAGAGGAAAATATTAGCTTTATACAGCTAAAAGCAGTAACAAAACAAAAAAAAATGCTCTGCAGTTAATGCTGAGTGCCACTCATCTTCTGCTACGGGCTTGCTACTGTTCCCTCCTCTGCTTTGTTTTGCAACATCATTGCATTCTATTAAAAATAAATAACTGGCTTTTAATTACAATGGTTAGCGATTAGGGTTCTAACCACATTATGTAGAGTTGTGCTGATGACAGTGTTATCTTAATTGTGCAAATAAAAAAGGAGCCTTTATTAGCAAAAGTGAAAACCTTGGTGGTGGTAAAGGAGGTATGAAGTCTAAGTGTTAGTATGTATGTTGTGGATGAAATAAATCAAGTCTTGACTCTCCTAGAAAGTAATTCTATGCTTACTAGGGAGGGTAATGGGGAGCCTCACTCTCCATCCATGGAGAGCAAGTTTCATGGGCTGAGGTCTCCTCTGTGCAGTGACAGAAAACTCCACCATTGTTCCTTTACCTCCAGAATCTTCCTTCTCAATCTCATGGCCTGGATGGAGCCGTAAGGCATATACTGAAGAGCCGCCTGCCATGTCTCTCATCTTTTCCATTTCTAATAAGGTGCCTGAGCATCACTGTGTGACTCTTGACTAAAACCATGTCTATGAGCAAAGACTGACTGAAAAGCAGAAGGCAATAGGTTTGGAAATGTGGCACTCCCAGGAGCTTGTTGTGTGGATCCTGGGGGTTGCATATTTGCAGAATCCAAAGCCCCCTCATTCCCCTGAACACTCAACTGCAGAAAGCTGGGAGTCGGGAACTCCAGCCCTAGAGCTGGCACACTTATTTTCCCTAGTGTAACTGGGAAAGGAACTTTTTAAAAGCAGAACCAGGAAGGGCACAGAATATTTCCTTCCATATGTCTGCCGTGGCCAGTATGAACTGTCTTAGGGAAGTGGCAATATCTCTGCCACAGAATCTCACCATTGCCACCATCTTAGGATTGCGTTTCCAGCAGTTTAAAAATTTGTGCCAATGTGAAACATAAAAGGGTGCTAGAAATCTAAATTATTGTACATTCTTCTTGCCATAGGAATCTCCAAAATGTTGGAGAATTAACTACTGTAATGAATATATACCGTTGGATTGTTATTTAGCTTTATTAAGTGTTCTTCTCAAACAGTAATATGATTTTGAGAAGTAAAATGTTGTTAAGTCATCCTTTAATGGCATCAGAACTAACAACTGCCCATTTCTGGAAGAATTTGGAAGGAGCCACGAATGGATATTGGTATAAAAATGTGTGGGATATAACTTTGTTTGGAAAGTTGACAAATAAAATTGGCTAGGGGCACTAAAAAGAGCAGCAGCTTTAGATCAGAACGGTTTGATTTTTTTCAGTGAATAACTAATGATGTAATATGCCACCCTCTCAGTATGCTATTTTCTGTAACTCATAGTTATTTGCTTTTACATTAAAGATAACAGCAACATTTGTTATCTTTCTACTGTACTCTGTAGAGAATAATTCTTGTGTGACTCTTGATGCACATATTTGTCTTTGGAGCTAAGTTTTATTTATGTTCAAAATGTTATTTATATTTTAAGTTACATTTTTGGTATAGTTCCCTGCACAAAATCTCTATTGGTCAATACACACACAATCTGCCTGTTTGTCATGTGATACTTAAATAAAAAAATCAACTAGCAGCTTCTAAATTAAATCCGTATGACAGCTATAGCCAAATGACTATTTATAAATACTTGTATATTCAGACAGCTCTTACAGTTGTGCAGTTCTGGGTCAGAAAAGAAGCAGTACTGTATGCTGAGCACTAGAACTGCAACCTTGGGGTTTCACTCTTACGATTTCCTGTCACCTGCATTCATGAGCTATCATGAAGAATCTCCACCTAAGTGATGGATGTGAAGGGAGTGCTATGGTTTGCTTGAAGGCTTGCTTCCTTCTGACTTGGTGTGCTAAGGCAGCCCTTGTGTTCCATTTGGTATCGCTGATAATTATTAGCACTGTCACAGTGCATTGCTGACTCCCGAAGCACATTTGCTTGGGTTACAAATGAAAACAGTTGGGTAGGCAAGCTTGAGACTCTCTTTGTCCATAATGAGGCAACATTCTTGAAGTGACAGGTTTCATGTTATGCGTTTCGGATTTCAAAACCACTCGGATTCATGATGCATTTTCCACTGAGATGCCCCACCTCCTAGCAAAATTCTAACGAATATATCTGAAAATCTGAAAATAATTTTAAACACGAAACTAAACCATTTCTCCTCTCAAAGCATACTGTAAGATGTTTGCTGCATTGCAAAGTACTTCAAAGACCCCCAGTATTTATTATAATTATTAAGACTTTTTATTTCTAATAATGTTCTTTGTGGTACCGTCATAAGAAGGGTCTGCAGCCCATCTATTTCAGCACCCACCCTGTGGAACGCCCTCACACCAGATGTCAAAGAGAAAAATAACTACCAAACTTTTAGAAGACATCTGAAGGCAGCCCTGTTTAGGGAAGCTTTTAATGTTTAATAGGTTATTGTATTTTAGTGTTTTGTTGGAAGCTGCCCAGAGTGGCTGGGGAAACCCAGCCAGATGGTTATTATATTATTATTATCCTGTTCTCACAGTGGCCAACCAGATGCCTGCAGGAAATCTGAGTACAAGAGCATTGTCTCCTAAGGTCATCAGCAACGGGTATTCAGAAGCATACAGACTCATGTCCATGAGTGAGTTCTAGGGTTATCAGATCCATGGATTCACTAATCGTTATTCAGTTACAGATAGGTAGCCGTGTTGGTCTGCCATAGTCAAAACAAAATAAAAAAATTCCTTCCAGTAGCACCTTAAAGACCAACTAAGTTAGTTCTTGGTATGAGCTTTCGTGTGCATGCACACTTCTTCAGATACACACTTGTGTGCATGCACACGAAAGCTCATACCAAGAACTAACTTAGTTAGTCTTTAAGGTGCTACTGGAAGGAATTTTTTTATTTTGTTTAATCGTTATTCAGTCATTCTTTAATCTAGTGATTGTAATTTGGGGACTTACCGTGCAATCTGATGAATGCTTAGAATTAAGTGCCATTGAATTCAGGGGGATTTACTCCATGTATAGAAGGCGTAGGGGATGTTTTTGATCTGGCAGGCAAGATCCTAATCTCCCCGCACCACCACAGGCCAGCTCTGACAGCTGGGCAGGGCAACCCACCAATCTACCATCTCATGTCCTAATGGCGTCAGATGATTGACTCCTGCCAAAGCCTTTTGTGCAGTGCTTCAGAAGCCATGGGGGCAGTGGAGTGAGGCCAAAATTTGACACACCCTCCAGCCCTCATGCTGCCTTCCCAAAACCAGATAAGCAAGGCACCGGGTTTTGGGGAACAGGTGTGAGCCTCTGGCAGGGTCCTAGAGTCCTCCTACCTCCTTCCCAAAGCTGGGAAAGCTAACTAGGCTTTGGGAAGGAGGAATCTAGGACCGTGTCAGAGCCCTCCTGCCTCCTTCCCAAAGCCCAGTGCCTCCTTACCTGACTGTGGGAAGGCATCGCAAGGGCTGGGGAGTGTCAAACGTTGCCAAGGACTGCAGAAAAAGGCCTCTCGTGCTGCATGCATTGGACTTGTTTACACTGTGTAGTAGAGGTGGTCTTGCATTTCAGGCAGCAGTTTCCCCCAGCTCTACCTGGGGACACCAAGGGTTGAACCTGGGACCTTTATGTATACTGGACATGTGTTCTACCGCTGAGCCACAGCCCTTTCACCTTGTTCCGCAAGTGGATTTTCTGTGCCTTCCTAACAGCCAAGAAACAGGTTTGGCAACACTGGAAGGAAAAACTATCTTGGTGCTAATACATCTGTGGATTGAGAAACTGATTTTGCTGCCTCTAGATGAGCCAGCAGTCAATTGGCGACAGCACTGTGGGGCGTACAACACTATTTGGACTGCCTTCACTCTGACACCAATACTCGCTGAAGGGCTTACTTTCACTGTTCTGTATCCTAGTTGCTCCCAAGGCTCTGCCCAGTCCTCCCCCTTCCAAAATCCCCAGCTTATCCCCCCTCTGTCAGTATAAGGGGTGAGGTTTATAGGGCCCAAGATACTTACGGCTTGATACTTGCAATGAAATCCTGTATGTGTATACTCAGAAATAAGCCCCAAAGGATTTGTTTCCAGTTTAGGATAGCTGCTTAAATCTAGGCTGATCTAGCAAAGGGGTTGGGGAGAAAAGAAGACTTAAAGATAAGAAAATGTGCGAGAGGATCAGTTAGTAATTAAATCCCAATGTTTTACACCGCAGTAAATTAGTCATTAATCTGCATCTTTAATTTGATTTGCTATGTTTGTAAATAATCAATGTTTAAGCTTTGTTAATAGCACTACAGTGCTTTGAGCAGGTAAAAAACCCTGAGAGGTCTCTCCTTCAGCCTCGCAACAACTTCATTCTCACCACGACTGTTGACATTTTAGTTCCACAAATGACATTGGAGATGGTTTCCATGGAAACTAAAGATTCAGCCACACACATTCTTGAAACAGACAAATGAGAATATATGTTTCCTACTACTGACCAAATATTTAATGTCACCAGTGTTTACTAGAAAGCTCCAGGGCATAAGAAGGCTTCAGAAAAAGGACTTAAAGGGAACCATCCCTTCCATATCCAATCTGTCTGTCTGTCTGTCTATCTATCTATCTATCTATCTATCTATCTATCTATCTATCTATCTATCTATCCTAACAGCAAGGTCATTCTCAGAGAGCTGATCCTTATATAGCCAAGCCAGCACCAAAACTCAGCAGTAGAAAACAACATGTAGGAGAAACTCTAAGGGAGGGGAAAACAACAATTTCTGAGGATGTTCAGTGACCATAGAGCTCTGGGGAGGGGTGTGGAATATTGCTGGAAGGGAATGAAATGGAGTATCCAGGAAATGGGCATTGTTAGCTGCCTGGAGTAACAAACAGGAGTACTCCACACTGCAAAACAGGTCTTACTTGTTGTACCTGATGATGCATAGAAAGGAGGCAAAGAGCTGCCCTAGCGCAGGAGTTCTGTTAGGGCAGGTGTAGAGAACCCGTGGCTCTCCAGATGTTGCTGAACTACAACTCCCATCATCCTTGGTCTTTTGTCATGATTGTTGGGGTGGAGGGGAACTGTAGCTCAGCAACATCTGGAGGGCTACAGGCTCCCTTCCTTTGCTCTATGGCACCAGAATATGCCATTCTTGTGCACAAAGTCTACCCAGCTCATGTCAACGAAACAGAAACTCTACATGTGCAAGGGGCATTTGCGGAGCTGTGACCGCTATGGAAAGGAGAAGAGGACCCCATGTGGACACTGGAGGGCACATGGAGGTCTGGACCACCGCTTACGTATGATAATGGCCATATCTATCCCAGGGATATAGGTAGGTCTGGGTTTGGTCAGAGCTTGGATGGATGACCACCTGTGAACTTTGAGCAGTCCAAAGAGAAAAGAAACCAATAATACTTTGCTGGGTAAACTGAGCAGAAACAGTATATGATATGAGGGGGTCTACAAATCTTTACAAGATTTGTTTAGAGGAGGGAGATATGCAACTACACAGGATAAAAAGTTATATACACCAATCAAAATTTGAATTGCCTCAGCAAGGAACATGGCATACTGCCTGGTTGCTAGGCAACACTTCCCACCCACCCCCAGTTGGCTTGACTAACTGTAAGCAGAATTAACCCTTAGGTTATTAAATGAATGATCCCTGCAGTTGTACTTCCAGCAGGAACCACATATATAGCTTGTTGGGTTGCATGAAGGAAGAGTGGGATTTTTATGGAAACATAAGGAAATAAATACACAAAGAAATAATCTTTCCGGGTGGGTATAAAATAATGTTTTGAAGTGACTAATAATTATGCTAAGTCAAAGTTAAGCAGAGGCACACCATCTTCTAAGCCCTGCTACCCTACCATCCCACTTGGTTTGAGTGGTGCTTCCTCAAAGCCATAGAGAAGGGAATGAGGAATGGGTAAAAGGACAGAAATTGTGACAAAGGAAAAAAGTGTCACGTTTGTGAAGGTTGTTGGCAGAGTCGGTGACCCACTGCTTATTAAAGTTTCCCAGCTGAAAAGATTTCAAAGCTTGCCCTGCCCGTGAACAATGGTAAAGATTGAACTACACGCCATACAAAATGTAGTTACAAGTGAGGCTATATATCTTAATGTTTCATTCAAGTAAGAGTAGGATTGCTGTGCACATCCCCGTGGCAACATCTGGCCTATATTTTCCCACGTGTGAAAGAGAAAACAACATAAGAAGTGGAAAACCTCACACATTCTTTCTCGTTTCCATTCCGAGGTGTGAGGAAGAGTAAGGCATTCCTACCACAGTGTTCTTACTTTATCTCCATGAAAGCCTTCATTCCACTTGCATGAAAAAGAAAACACTGATTTAGTCACAAACATTTCCTTAAAGAATTCTGATTCTGAGGCAAGTGCTGATGTCATAATAAGAGTTCAGAGAGCTTTTCTTCCTCCTTTTTGCTTTTCTCCATAGTAAGCAATGACATCAACTTTCACAGGGGGAGAAAACCCACCTTGACTTTGGATCTTCAGAGGTAAGCATTAACGAGAACTTGCTTTTAGTTTTGCACTTAGATTGCACTTAGTGAACTCATTTTGAGTGCTGTTCTTGTCACCTCTGTCCTTTCCCTTTTTGAGGTGGGGTCTTTTATCTCACTGACTTTACAACAGCGTATTCCTGACAGTAATGGAAAACGGATATTGGTTATCCTAAGAGAAAGCCATAGATACCAAAATAACTTCATGTGTTCAGCCTTTGGGCATAAATATATAAATAAACTTCTTTCATCCGAAGGTCAGGATATACACAATTGTAAATAATAATAATGGTTTAATCTGATCCACATTGAAACAACTTATTCACACTGATTCCAATAGAACTGAAGCGGCAGCTAAACTGGCAATCCTGGGCGTGTTTACTCAGAAGTGAGTGCCCGTGCGTTCAACAAGAGTAACTCCTGGGACTTAATGCTGCCAGGATTTTTTTTAATAGACCAGATGTTTGCTGGGGATTAACTATGTATTGGGTGTGATGGCTGGGCGTGCTTGGAAGTAATGTCTGGATATGAAAGAGTGCTAAGGAAGTATTTGCAATGGGTCAGTGCATCTGGCTGTTAACCAGAAGGTTGGTGGTTTGAGCCCACCCAGGGCAGGATTCCTGCACTGCAGGGAATTGGACTAGACGATCCTCAGGTTCCCGTCCAACACTACAATTCTATGATTCTATTTGGGGGATGTTATTGTATGGAGGAAGTGTGAGTGCAGCTTCTGCCTCAGGGCCCTTCTTTCAGCTTCCACCCAACATCACAAACTGCAGGTAATTGATGGTGGAGTTGCTGTTTGACATGAAATAACTGCAGAAACCAGCCCATGGGAGAAATGTTTGTACTATATGTTTTGAGCTGGTCACTTTGCTGTTGCAACTTGTGGTGATTTCACTGGTTTCTCTTACATTTCACAGTAAGGATTGTGGTTTTATGGCTCTTTCTCTAAGCCATTACAGCCAAGCTCTATTCTTCCCTAGTTCTGTGAATTTCATACCTTATCTCTAAGCGCAGATCAGTACAAGATGACTTCATCAGAAGGAAGCCAGAGGCTGTTATCACCAAGAATGATAACATTCACACAGTCTCTACTTCTTCTCTTGCTCCCTCACTTGGAGACAATTGCCACGGGGTGGCGGGGAGCTGTCAATTTTGGTTTCTCTCATTTTCCCAGTTTTATGATCACTTCTTCACATTTCCACATCAGTCTCCACTTTTTTTTAAAAAAGGTTCTCATGAATTATCCTAATACACACTTTTTTTGTAAGCAATTTCCCCCGCTACAATGCATGTTGATGTTATTTTCTTTAACATATGCCTTTTTGCGCTGTGGGTTAAACTACAGAGCCTAAGGCTTGCCGATCGGAAGGTCGGCGGTTTGAATCCCCATGATGGGGTGAGCTCCCGTTGTTCGATCCCTGCTCTTGCCAACTTAGCAGTTTGAAAGCACCCAAAAAAGTGCAAGTAGATAAATAGGTACCGCTCCGGTGGAAGGTAAACGGCGTTTCCATGCGCTGCTTTGGTTCACCAGAAGCAGCTTAGTCATGCTGGCCACGTGACCCAGAAGCTGTACGCCGGCTCCCTCAGCCAGTAAAGCGAGATGAGTGCCGCAACCCCAGAGTCGTCTGCGACTGGACCTATTGGTCAGGGGTCCCTTTACCTTTACCCCAATATACACAATTTTGTACACATTGCTTGGCTGGAGAACTGCATTGCCAAATTCAGAGGAGGATGAATTTCAAAGGATGGCTGTGTCTTGGTTTATGTATTGTTTTGGAAAGTGTGAATTGGGTAAATCCACATTTAAATGCAAACTGAATCGAACTTCTACACTACAGCCCTTTCAGGGGGGAGATGATTTGGGCCAGGGAACCCTGGCATGGTGTTGAAGGACAGAGCTGTGACAGTCATGTGACCTACCTTGGACTTCCTAAGCCAGTCTACCACCCATGGGTGTCCTGGAGGATACTATCCCTTCACATGCAACTGCCAGGCTGTGTATGAAAGTCTGTAGCTGCCTTCTGTGTATGAAATCAAGGTGTATGTGCTATTTTGCTCTTTGCCTCAGGCAGCAAAGTGTTTTGGGCTAGCTCTGACCCCTCTGCTATTTGCAGTGAAATTAAACTGTGCCCTCCAGCTTGTGTCTATGGTAAAATAAGTAGATGAGCCTTCCTTATTAATGCAGTAATTACCAGGAACAACAACCCACATTATAGCAAACCAGAACATTAGTATGAATTGAGCCTGAATGATGCATAAAAATATTCTTAAATGTTTCTGGTCAGCAAACACCTGGATGGGGCTAAGGAGGATTTCTTTTACCAAGAATACAAATATTTGTGGGGTGTTTTTTTTTTTTTTTTTGTTTCTTTTGCTTTTGCTCTGCCCTCAACAATGCATAATGCGAACAAGCCACTAATTTGGAAGTTGAAATTATTGTTGCCACTCAATCTTTACTAAAAACATTTTGTGAAATGTGAGGTCTATAGAAAACAATTATGTGGTGTGCAAAAGAGGAAGCCAATTGTTTTCCTGGAAACAGAAAAGGACACTTGTTGACTACTTCAACCTTGTTAGATTCAAGGTGAGTTATTGTAGTGTTTAACAATGCACGTTCAGAAGTACCACATTCTGCATTCAGATATACAACTTGCCCTAAAACGTTTGGCTTCTTTTGGCCTCTGTAATTTATTCTAAGTATTGGCCTACTCAACACATGCCAAATGTGTAGGATATGTTTCAGAAGTGTACATGGGGAAAGTGCAGTGTCTATTAACATTAAGACATTTTAAGAAATTTCAAAAAAGAAGAAGAACCTGCCCTATCCCATAGATCTTTAATTGTTACAGCTCAGCTAGACCTCCATAACTGCTGGCTTCAACTGCTGTGGAGTATAAGTCCTACAGAGCAGCTAGACATCATTGAGAGAGGGAAGCTATGGCTACATGCAGGAGGGGGGGGGGGGGGAGAGAAATGCATTAGTTTTACTGGTTATAATGCTGGCGCTTCTGTTCCAGTTTCTGATGTTCCTTTCATACTTAGTACCTTCTGGTATTGTGGAACTGTGGCTTGTATACACCCCAAATTTTGTCAATGCGAAATGTCTGCAATTTTTGAGTTAACAGGGTTGAAACTGTTTGTTTGTTTTTAATGGAAGTAACATGAATTAAACATTTGCTAGATTCCACTAGATTTTACATCATGTGAAACATCACATCACATGTAAAAATAAACAGGTAAGGAAACACTGTAAAGGTTAAATAAAATGCTATCTGAATGCAGCCCATGGTATTAAACGTTTGAGAAATGGTGCAACTCTCTCCTCACAGAGGTGCATCTGGCCCCCTCGATGTGCAATTTTCATTGTATGTTGAAAATGTACCTATTTACCCTGGCTTATGAATCTTGTGGTGTACTGTATATTTTTTAGAGCCCACTCTATTCTTATTATTGTAATTTGCTTTAAACTGTTCTAGTGTTGTATTTTTAATTGTTGTGTGACCTGTCCTGGGTAATAAATAATCTACTACTTTTACTACTACCAGGCTCAGGTATTAAGTGATGCATAAATTGTTCATAAGGTATTAAGTGATACATAAACCCACAACTTACTTGAGGGTTTGGTTCCTGGGAATCATGCAATCACATAAGAAAAGCGAGCGTAAATTGTGGGCTTACTGTACGATAAAGAAATCATTATGTAGCTGTCAGGACCAGCCTTAAATATTTTGTTGCCTCAAGTCAAGGGCAAGATGGTGCCACCCCATTTGACGCACAAAAGCTGGCCAGACTGGCAGGTGAGACTTACTTCACCACCGGTGATGGAATAACATCATTCACCACAGGTGAGGGAAGTAGGTTTGCTTAGGAGGCCCAGGCTAGGCCTTGTGGTATGCACATTTCTATTTTTTCCACAGCTTACAGCTGCTCCCTGCCCCACAACTTCTACCTGGGGAGCTACCTCACTCTGTGTAGTGGTAGGGCCCAATCTGAGCAGCTGTCAAGTCATCTAACTGGATCACATGATAGGAGACTGATTGCTTTTTGGACCACCATCTGGTAGAAAAACGAAGTCGAATCTCTTAGGCTGTGTACACAGCTGTCAGAGCTGCCTCTAGGTCCCAGCTCACAGAGGACCAACACCAGACTGTCGTTATGTACAAAAGTCTTTATTGAGGTTTAGTTTCCATTTCAAAGCCGCAGCGCGCAGCTCTACGTCTTAAAGCCTAGACCGGCGAAGTCCCGTCTGAGTCTCCGCCCCTTCCACACCAGTTTAAGACTCTCGCCTTGCTCCACCTCTTCCTAAGTTCCTTTCTCCTCTGGGCCCTCCTGCCCGCTAGGGTTTCATCCTTTCTGGACTCTTCTGACGCTGACCCCCCTGATTCTTCCCCCTCCTTCCGGCGGGCTTTAGGACCTGGTTCCCTATCCGGGCTACCTGCTGTGCCGCTCGCCTGTACATCTGAACTTGGCGCACGCGCCCAGCCGGCAACCTTCCTCTTGACCGTTCCCTCGCTCTCCGATGGAGGCGTGGCCAACCCTGACTCATCTTCTCTCGCTGGTGGTGAATACGTTGGCCCTGATACCTGGGACTCCTCCCCCCCACTACGCTCTGGTGGGGAAGCTGGTCCTGATTTCCAACTGCTGCTCTGGGAGTCCCCGCTGGCCCCTTGCTTCTGGGGTGTCCCCCTTGGGTCCCCCCTTGCCCTGGCCATAGGCGCCCCCTTCTGTGAATCTTCCGATTCGCTGGAGAGGCTCATGGAATCTCTCGGGCTGCTGTCATCCTCTCCTACGCTGCCCTCGGATTGCTCCCCCTCGCTCTCCATCTCCTCCCCTCCCTGCGCTCCCGCTGAGTCCCTGACAACAGTATACATCTGAAGCACGTTAAAAGTGCATGGCTTCCCCCAAAGAATCCTGGGAACCTCACAGAGCTAGTACCCTGAACAAGCTATAGTTCCTATGATTCTTTGGAGGACGCTTTAAATACAGTGGTACCTCGCAAGACGAATTCCTCGTAAGACGAAAAACTCGCAAGACAAAAGAGTTTTTCGTTTTTTGAGTTGCTTCGCAAGACAGATTTCCCTATGGGCTTGCTTCGCAAGACAAAAACGTCTTGCAAGTTTGTTTCCTTTGTCTTGCAAGTTTGTTTCCTTTTTCTTAAAACCGTGCATTCAGGGGGTGCAGTTGCGACTTGACTTCGAGGAGCAACTCATAGCACGCGGTGTGGTAGCCTTTTTTGAGGTTTTTGAAGACTTTGGTGATTTTTGAAGCTTTTCCAAAATCCGTGCTTCGCAAGACGAAAATATCGCAAGACAAAAAAACTCGCAGAACGAATTAATTTCGTCTTGCGAGGTACCACTGTATACGGGGTGTGTGCAGCCTCAGTTTGCAAGGGGGTGAAAAGAATGTTGTGCCAGAAAGTTCCGGGGCAGTTAGCAGGACAGTTGGGCCACAGACAAGGCGCAAGGAACAGAATGGAGAACTGGTGAGTTTCAGAAACACAAATGTGGCAGTTCTGTAGTACTTTGACAGAAAACAAGGTCTAGCAATAGAATGCCGGTTAATTTGTCGTGCAAGTTGGTGTAAAGAGGCAACAGTGGCCAGTGGTTTAATATGCTTGTTTATATCTTTCGAAGTTTGGGCTAAGGCAGACTTTTAGAAAAGAGTTATGAATATGCACGTCCGTGTTAGAACACTTTTCTAAAATTCTGCCTTAGCCCAAACTTTCAAATGATATAAACAAGCATATTAAACCACTGGCCACTGTTGTTACTTGGGTCATGAGCTTTTCACAGGAGAGGAGAGGAGCTAAGATTATATAAAATTGCTTGAGTTTTCTGTGCATTTCAGGAAATTCACAGGTGGGATCCATTATGTGTCCCAAAACCATGCCAACTGTCCAGAAGGAATACAGTGTGGAGGAAATGACCCACTTCAGATGGCACTATGAGATGGGCAGGGGATGTGTGGAGGCAGGAATCAGCGTCTGAATGGTGGCTGCCTTACCTACATGGGGAGGGAAGTTTGATTTCTGCTTCAGGCAGCAAAATGTATTGAGCCAGCACTGAGAAAGCCTGCCTACCAGTAAAAAATAATATGGGGTGATATATAATGATTAGGGATAAGAGATATGCACTCTGCAGATGTTCAGAGGCACTATTAGCCCTCCACATATTTCAAGTATGGCGTACTGGCATCTGTAAACTGGTTCCGGGATTAAACTCTGGTGAAACGTATCTTAAATTCCAATCAACCCTATGTCCCATCTTGTACAGCTGTGCAGTGGCGTAGCCTGGGGGTGCAGGGGGGCCGGCCGCACCGGGCGCAACATCTGGGGGTTAGGGTTAGGGGTAGGATTAGGGGGCGCAAATCCACGGGTTAGGGGGCGCAAATTACTTGCCTTGCCCCGGGTGCTGACAACCCACACTACACCACTGCAGCTGTGCAAAATCACAGCCCTTTTTCTTAGGAAAGCATAAGGCAAGCTTCCTTCCTTTGACTCTGCAGAAACAGAAGAACTCAAGAGAGAGAGGGAGAGGGAAAGAAGACATTGTCAGCACTCTGCTGTATTCCATTCTTGGTGGGGTCAGCTGTCAAGCAGCTAACTCATGAGTTTTCCTTGAAACGTACACCACTTTGTCAGCCTCCCCTGGACATTTCTGCTTGGAGCTAAATGGTTCCAAAATGCCACCTACCACAAACATATGCCTCGTCTTTCAATATATAGCAAGCATTGGCAGCTACACTCTACACAGCTATCTCCCAACTTCAGGCTCTGTTCCAAAACTGACAAGCTTTATCAGGGACCCAAGTGTGAGGGTGTATTAACTTTCCAGGTCCACCCCTCCCCCCTTTCTTCACAAACTAGGAGATAAGCAGAACAAAATGACCCTGACACTTTTGCACTCTCGGGGCAAGATCCCAACAGCTTTGGTTTAAGGGCTCTAATGGGCTGTTTCAGCAAATCCAGTTCTTAATGTTGCACACTACCCTAGTCTCTGAGCGGCGCAGGATTCCGGGTGCTTACCCAAGGTTCGTGTTTCCTTTGGAAATGAGGCATAGAGGAGACTGTGGTGTCTTTATGCTATATGGTTTATTTAGACATACATTCAATCTGTTCACAGCATTGGCACTCCAAAAGGGTCTTGCTTCTCCCATAGCCGCAGCCTTGAATTCAAACATTGTTCTGTCTCTCTGTCTTCTCACAGCTTGCTGGTTTACTTTTGGCTCACATCACTACAACAATTTAACTCAAAACTCTGGCTTTTTCTGTTAAGGAAGCGGGCTCCACCCACCTGCCATCTCGCACCAAACTCCTTAATCCCTCATCACGTCACCAGGACGCTATCTTGGGTATTCCAAGAATTAGAAGGCTTGAGTTGCTTTTAACACTTGCTAGATCCGGGTGGCGCTGTGGGTTAAAGCCTCAGCGCCTAGGGCTTGCCGATCGAAAGGTCGGCGGTTAGAATCCCTGCGGTGGGGTGCGCTCCCGCTGCTCGGTCCCAGCGCCTGCCAACCTAGCAGTTCGAAAGCACCTCCGGGTGCAAGTAGATAAATAGGGACCGCTTACCAGCGGGAAGGTAAACGGCGTTTCCGTGTGCGGCTCTGGCTCTGGCTCTGGCTAGAGCAGCGATGTCACGCTGGCCACGTGACCCGGAAGTGTCTCCGGACAGTGCTGGCCCCTGGCCTCTTAAGTGAGATGGGCGCACAACCCCAGAGTCTGTCAAGACTGGCCCGTACGGGCAGGGGTACCTTTACCTTTTTTTAGATCCGGGGATTAGAGAGGTCTGGCATGCAGCTTAACGCCACCAAACTATTAACATTATTATATAGCTCAGATTCAGCCACACAAGTCAGAAAGGTCACCATAGATTTTTCTATATGCATGTCTGGCTTCTGACAGTAAACACTGAGGGCTAAGCAGAGGAAATTATTACCCAGGAATGCTTTTCCTGCTCTTTTACTATAGTGCAAAATTGGAAAATGCTTGTTTAATTGAAGTAAATTTAAGTAAAGTCCACTGACATCGAGGCAGCTTACCTTCCACTTAGCAGAGTATGGGGTCAAAGTGACGGTTTGTTTGCAGTGGTATAAGTAAGACTAGTTGAAAGACTGGGTGGGCTTTGGAGCTGCAGTCGTTTTTTGGAATTTCCCAGCTGAATACCCCTATCTCCACATCGTTGTAAAATCTTTCCTCCCATTTAAATGACTGTGTGGTGTATTGGCCCTTCAGACTTGCTATATCAGGAAGTTGCTGAGTCAGCTGTCAGGCACTATGCTTTCAGTTTCAGTTCTGTATTCCCAAGCAGTGCTTTGCTGTATCTTCTGTCTCCCTAATCTTCTTGTTACTGAAGTCCTTGTTAGTTGCATAGTCTCTGTGTGGCCTCCTCTTACTGGCATGTTTTAGACCTTCTGGACTTCTATTACTAGTAAAAAATGTTTACATTTGCCCAGGGGCGCCGACTTACAAAAAATATTGGGGGGGCCCATACCGGGGTCCTGCCCCGGGAAGTTTTCTAAATTTTAGATGAAAATTAGTGAGTTTTAAAGTTTTTTTTAAAGTGTTTTAGAGTCATATGATCAACATTAGAACCCCGAAAACTCGACTCTCTATAACTCCACACTCCGGGAAACTCGACAAGCCTGAAACACTTTTTGGCTTTGAAAAAAGAAACAAAACATAAACACGCACGGTATTTTCGTAAAAAGCTAATTTAATTTACAGTAACAATTATGCTTATAGACTATTACAGAGCAGTGAATATATAGCTCTGAAAAGACTGAAATGATATTTAAATAAATCCTAAAGTATCATTAAAAGAATAAAACATAAAATATTGCTGTCGCACAGTAATAGCACTTTGATTAATAAGTGAAATAGCTAATTTAAGCTTACTTTGAATAAGGCTGAGGGTTCATTAAATAAAAATAATATCTCAAAGTTAATGCTTTAATACAGTTAATAAAGTTAATACAGTATGCCTAATACTGTATGTAAATACTGTAATACTGTATGTAAATAACGGGCTTTAATTGGGTCTTACACCCTAAAAATATTTAAGTATTTGAAAATAACTAATACAGTACTATAGTAATATAGAAATACAGTGTAGCACCCTGCTTGTGGTTAACGCTTAGCTGGAATGAAATATTCAACGCAGCAATAGAGAAATTAAAATAATAATTTATTTGTCAGACAAATAAATATGAGGCACAGTGGTATATGGTTACCAAGCTCTGGCCTGGCCTCCTGCCATTCTGGCCAGCACTTATATTTCCTTAATCCAGCCCCCTTGCTCCTCCTGTGGCTGCCTCTGTCCAATCAGCCTGGTTAAAATTCCTATTGGCTGTTTGCTAGAACCAATCACAAAAGATACACCCATTTCCTTTTGCCCTTTTATGGAAATCAAAAAGCTATACATTCTTCTATCTATAAATGACAAATAAGTAGTAATATATCTTACATGTGTCTCAACAAGGAATCTTAATTACCAGCTCACCTCTTGCCCTCCTTGCCCTATTGCCTTCCAAAACAGATGGTTAATCTTGAATTTTTATCTTAAACATATGTCAAGGATTTTGAGTTCACATCAACATTGAGAGATCTCCTTCATTTGAAGGTTTCTAAACAAAAGGCCTGACAACCATATATCAGGAGTGCTCGATGGCGTCTCCTGTCTGACAGGAGGCCGGGCTGGTGGCTGACTTAATTTCAGGATAGTTACAACTCTTACAACTATATGAAATAAGAATCTAGCATTTCTTAAATCCTTTGCATAATTATATTTAAGCTAATATATTTAATACATAAATAACCTTTTAAAAGGAAAAGAAATCTTAAAAGGATCTTAGTTTAAGAAAGAAACAGCTTTAGAAAAGACTTCCCAAAAATGCTCCCTTTCTGCCAGCTAGACCAGTTGCTTTTCACTGCTCTTGACCTTTTTAACCTTAGGAAGAAGATATGGCTCATTTTACTATTTATCAACCCTTAATTTGTAGGGTCAGTGTAACCTTGGCTCTCAGCCTGTAATTCCCTTTTTACGACTTTGAGAATTGTTTTCTGCTATAAATCAGGGGGGGGCCTTGTCTAGGAGAAAAACATTGCCAAGGTTCTTAGGCAGCTTCTCTTCTGCCTGGCATGAACATTTGAAAATCTTTAAGCTCATTTTAAGATACAGGCCCTGATCAAGCCTCAATAAAATGCAGGCTATGATTAGATGCCTCAACAGTACTAAACTAGTACTAATATTTCGAAACTGAAAATTTAACATTCTGTATGTATTTAATTCTCTATTTTATAAAGATTTTTAATATCTGACAGTGAGTTTGGAGTAGCCCAATGCAAAAATCCTGAGGATCCATGTGGATCCATGCTTTGTAACCACGTTTTTGCACCACTGTGACCCTAGGCAACAGTGGATGCGTGATTTTTTTGGTGCAAGATGTAACCATGGACATGCTATGTGATCTGATGGTGAATTTGGGGTGACCCAATGCAAAAATCCTGAGGACCCATGTGGATCCGTGCTTTGTAACCACGTTTTTGCACCACTGTGACCCTAGGCAACAGTGGGTGCGTGATTTTTTTGGTGCAAGATGTAGCCATGGACATGCTATGCGATCTGATGGTGAATTTGGGGTGACCCAATGCAAAAATCCTGAGGATCCATGTGGATCCGTGCTTTGTAACCACGTTTTTGCACCATTGTGGCCCCAGGCCACAGTGGGTGCGTTATTTTTTTGGTGCAGGCTGTAGCCATGGACATGCTATGTTATCTGATGGTGAATTTGGGGTGACCCAGTGCAAAGATCCTGTGGATCCATGCTTTGTAACCACGTTTTTGCACCATTGCAGCCCCAGGCAACAGTGGGTGCGTGATTTTTTTGGTACAGACTGTAGCCATGGACATGTAATGTGATCTGATGGTGAATTTGGGGTGACCCAATGCAAAAATCCTGAGGATCCATGTGGATCCGTGCTTTCTCACCACGTTTTAAATGGGGAGGGAAGGAAAAACACAGAAGGGACAAGAAGCACAAGAGGGGTGTGCGGAGAAGCAGCTGGCTAAGAATGCAGGGGAGGGGTATAACGGGGTGGGGGGGAGGAAAGGAAGGCAAAAGTGTTCCCCCCCCCAAGCCAGCCCTCTCTCTCTCTCTCCCACCTGCGAGTCCCTAGAGCACGGAGAGGAGGAGGTGGTGGGCTGGAGCCTGCACGCAGTGTGACTAGGAAAGAATTAGAAGGAAGGACTCGATCCTTTCCTTAACCCTCTGCTTGCCAGGAGGGCAGGGGATTCCCTGCTCTTTGTTGAGTTTGAGCAAACGCAGCAACAGAAGCGGGAGGGCAGTAAGACCCTGAGGCAGAATGCAGGAAAGCAGCAGCTTCCGCCTTCCCTCCGCCCAACCGCCGGCCCGCCCACCCGATCTTATTTTTGCCTGATTTTTGCCTATTTTTGCCCCTGCGCTCCGGCGAGTCAGCTCCAGGGACCACACATTCGCTCAATAACACGCACAGACATTTCCCCTTACTTTTTAGGAGAAAAAATCTGCAATTTTCTTAAATTATTGGGGGGGCTCTGCCCCCCCAAACGAATTTTTGAGGGGGCTCGGGCCCCCTCAGGCCCCATGGAGTCGGCGCCTATGCATTTGCCAGGGCAAATAGCTATACCTCATCCTATCCCGATAATTATTAAGCATTTTATTTTATCCTGGCCTTCAGCCAAAGAAAACTCCAAAGTGGCTTACAAATATTGGTGAGAAGAAAAACCTTGCCCTCAGGCTCACAATGCTCAGATATGACACAAAAGGAAAAGGACCAGAAGTGTGAGAAGGAAAAAAGCAAGCTCAGGCACTAATTCTTAATTACAGAGGTCTGTGGTGAACAGCAGGAACGCAATCAATTTTGAGAGGCACTAAAAGTGGCTGGTCTTTCAACAGAATTAAGAAAGAGGCTGTACAACCACTCTCCATATGACTACTGAAAATGCTGCTGTGAATGACAGATGATGGTGGTGGTCCATAAAACAAAATTCACCTCAGAGCAGTGTCACTGGGGCGGCTATCTCCAATAATGCTGTGAGGATGTCTGTCCCTGATATCCTGTTCCTAAGTCAGCTGTTACCATTCCACTTAGCTATATAACAGTTACCTATATACATCTGGAATATGATCAAAGTCCTCGTGACATTCATATTGTGAAAAAGTTTAATTTATGGCTGTAACTATTACCAGCAATGTAATGATGGAGTTTGAGGTCTGATCTGTACAAGGTAACAAAGATCTGACTTCCACTACCCAAAGCACTAAGAATTCTAGGTCACTATTGCTGAGCAGGGCAAAAATTTGTGGAAAATGTGGCCATTTTGCCATCCTTCCCACTGTTGGAAACGTATTTCAGGCAAACCTTATAAACCTGTTTCTCTTTCCTTACCTACTTGAAACCCAGCAAGACATCACAGGCCAAAGCTGCTCAGCTTCAGTTGCTCTTATGTTTGCAATGACAGCTTTAAATTTAATTGTCTGGTTGAATTTCTGTAAGATTTTTGTACTTTTTTATATGAAAGTAAAAAAGTGGAATGTGTAAATCAACCCGAGCTGAAAATCGTAATGCCTTATGTGTCATTGTGAAAGGAAAATAAAGCGCTTCAGTAAATAAAAAACAACAATGAAACAGTTACCATCAATTAGAACTGAAAAGGCAGACACAATTCAGAAGAAAATTAGAACATCAAAGTCAGCCTTAACAAGGTTAATTAAGCTGCCTGAACAAAAATGTGTATTTATGTTTTTAAAACTGTTGTAAATCTCTTGGAGACCTTTAGGTAATAAGCAACTTAGAAGTCTAATAACTAAATAAAAATATGATCCGAAATACAATCAAACAAAGACAAGAATAGCATCTAAAGAAATACATAAAGAGCAGAACAAAAACCAAACACACAGTTCAAGCTCAGTTTAAATGCCTGGGAGAATAAAAAGAATGTTTTTGGCTGGCACACGAAAGATAAGCTTCCTTGTGGAGAGAATTTCACAATTGGAGTGCCACCACAAAGAAGTCCCTTTCCCTAATTGCCATCCACTATATCTAGACCAAGAACTAGATTTCTTTTCTTTTTGCATTTTGAGGCACAATGTTCTTGAATGTGCAAGAGCTGGTCTTCTATTACATTATTTTTGTGTCCAGTAAACAGAATAGAACAGAGCAAGCTCTCTTTAGATGAGTACCCATAGTTCCTGGATCTATTACAGATTAATCCTGAAATGTGGATGCACCCAAATGCCACGGTGAAAGCAGCTCTAAGACTAAAATAATATTTGTAACTTTGCAATTATTTTTCCCTTTGCCGCTTCTGCCCCATTTTTCAGTGTATTCGGGATTAATGTTATCTTCAGTTCTGCAGCTGCTTGTGAAATGGAACCCTACAGGTGCACTATCAGAATTATTACAATACAGTAAAACAACTCCATTTCTTAGCTTCACAAGCACTGTTATGTGGAATGTGTGGATAAGCCGTACCAAATTCCATGTAGGCATTTGACAAGAAGAGCTTTGGACAGTGACCTGTACCTGTACAGAATTTGTAGAGTGCAGTGTGAGGAAACCAACAAGACATAAAATTTATGGAATATTTTACTGATGTACCTTCTCACACTCTACATGGAAAGCTAGCAAGAAAGCAAGCCTAGCTAGTAATATAAAGACTTTCAGGCTCCAACTGTCTATCCATTTCCCTGGGAGTAAGTCCCCATTGAACATCATAGAATTTATTTCTGAGTAGATGTGTGCAAGATTGTGCATTGTCTTACATGTACTTTCATTCTAAAGGTGGCTTCCCACATTTCTATTGATGTGGGAAGGGGGGGACACATTGTTAGGTAACTCTTCCCATGGGGCTCTTTTAGACTTGGAAGAGCAGACAGCTGGGAAGCCCTCTGAGTGCTGGAGAAATGTTTAACGGAAAGAAAAATGCACTCACCACCCACAGGAATAAAGTAAACTCATCCTTGCACCTAGCAAAATTCTGAAGAAATCTGAATGTGTCCTGAGAATGAAGAAGAAAGAGAGAAGCTGCTCCCCCCCCCCCCCGAAGAAATCATTTGAGAAACTGAATAGCAGGTTTTGGCACAGCATTGCTTAAAATCCCCCAGAATGCCCTGGAAATCTTGAGATACCATTTCCTGTGGGAAATAGACAGAAATTGAAATGATGGCCCTCTGTGCTGGGCAGGGCTGATGAGAGTTGCAGTGCAAAACATCTGGAGAGGACCATTGTGGGGGTGCCAGTCTTAGACTAACAGAACTGAGTTTGGTAAAATATATATATTTCCAGTGCTTTTTTTCTTAAAAAAAAAATGTTTAGAGGCACTCTCATCTTCCTACTCATATTGAAATACTGCCCTTCAGTGAGGCCAAACTTAGATTCACAAAATGTTTAGGGGTATGCGTCCCCCCAGAAGAAAAGCACTGTCTATTTCTAGCTTTTCAATATGCTGAAGACGTAAGTGGCTGGAGGGCTGTTCATAGAAGGCTGCTGCAATGTGACAGTGGAGGCTGGTCCATTAGGGACTCTGACTGTCATTGGCTCTGGCTTCACCTCCACCGGATCGCTCTGTCTTCTAACCTACCAGTCCCAAAGGACACCAGTCACCGCTGGACAATGGGCAGTGCACTTTCCGACTGAGAGCTATGCTACCTTGTATGTTGTTCCCAGGTTGATTGCTGGCGAGGCCTGCAGCTGTTTTGGAAGCTTTGAAAGGCTGTAAAGAAAGAGCAAGCAAGCAAGCAAAAAGTGGAGATGCAGAACTCTTCCTCCAGCATTGTACAAATCTCTCTGGAGGCATGTGGCTGAGACCTGACAGCTCTGCAGATGTGTAGAGCTACGTGAAAAATGATACTAATTAAAAACAGAAGGCAGAGCGAAGGGTCAGTGGCACCGTGAAGGCATTAGTAATCAAGAAGGGAGCGCATTTGCCTTCAGTGGTGTTCAAAGCCCCTTACAGGTAGCGTTGCAGAAGAGCGGTTCACTGTTTTAGCCGTAAAAGTTCCTATCTCTTGATTTTTTTGGGAGGCCATTTTAAAAGCATCATGCCCTGTCTTCCGCACCATCGCTTCAGCTTATACATAGAATATTCTGGTTGCCGCTTTCATAGGTGCAGCATAAAGTTTACAGCATGAGGCCAGATGTTATAATTTCCCTGTGCAGAAAAGCACTTTCCTCAGCACCTGGGAACATCATGAATAAATTGTCAGACGTAACAGTCATAGATTCAGGGTGCGTCTTTTATCAGGGTGCATACATGCAGGTTTTATGTGGTAGATGAGGTTGGGGGTTGGGGGGGAGCCCATTGTGTTCATGCATCCTCCATCATGAAGGTGCTAGCAGTTTTTCACATAGGAAAATAGCAGCGTCCATTACTAATACTGTAGTGATATTATTTCTGTGTAAGGTAGCACAGCAGCAAACAGACAAAAAGACAAGCACAACTTCTTGCCAGACTGTAAAGACTCTACGTATTATAAACAATGATGCACAAGCTTTATAAAGTAAAAGTACAGTGGTACCTCGGGTTAAGAACTTAATTTGTTCTGGAGGTCTGTTCTTAACCTGAAACTGTTCTTAACCTGAAACACCACTTTAGCTAATGGGGCCTCCTGCTGCCGCCGCCGCCTGATTTCTGTTCTCATCCTGAAGCAAAGTTCTTAACCCGAGGTACTATTTCTGGGTTAGCGGAGTCTGTAACCTAAAGCGTCTGTAACCTGAAGCGCCTGAAACCCGAGGTGCCACTGTAGTGTTACCTGTCACCCATGACATAGACTACCGGACAGCATTATAAAACTTGTATTGTCACATCTGACGCAATGGGAAGTGCTCTGATTGAACAGATTGGGGGTGGCAGGTCTTCTATGGGTGTGGCGTGGGGAAATTGGGTAGTATTTTGACCCTGGTTGCTTTTTTTTTGGTGGGTAAGGGAGCAAGAAGCAGAAGGAAATGGCACTGGCTCAAGTAATTTTTTTTTATTTTTAATATTATTTTTATTCATTTTCCACAAAAGAAAAAACAAACCATTTTTTATACAATCAATTCACATTTTATCACACATTCATCTCTTTTTTTGACTTCCCTCAGCTCCTCTGCCGATCTTTCGTTTGCATCAATATTATTAACGCATTTCTTAACTTAGATTTGCCTTTAGATATCTCCTTCCTTCCTCTTATTTTCTTTTTAACAATATTCCTCTGTTTTTCACAGAGTCTCTTGAAAACCAACAAACGTTATCTGTTCATTACATATGCCTTTCAGATAATCTGTAAATCTTCCCCAGTCCTCGATGAACTTTTGGTCTCGTTGATACCGAATCTTCCCTGTTAGTTTGTCCAATTCTGCATAATCAGTCAATTTCAGTCTCCATTCTTCCACCGTCGGTAATTCTTCCTGTTTCCATTTTTGGGCCAGAAGTATTCTCGCTGCTGTAACTGCGTATTGAAAAAGTTTACAGTCTTTCTTACTTATCTCATTTCCTACCAATCCCAATAAGAAGGCCTCCGGTTTCTTAATAAACGTATATTTCAATATCTTTTTCAATTCATTATATATCATTTCCCAGAAGCCTCTCACCTTTTTACACTCCCACCACATATGATAGAATGTCCCTTCTTTTTCTTTACATTTCCAACACTTATTACATGTTTTGTACATTTTAGCTAGTTTTACTGGCATTATATACCATCTATATACCATTTTCATCACATTTTCCTTTAACGCAGTACATGCCGTAAATTTTAGTCTTTCATTCCATAATTTTAACCATTCATCATATTGTATATTATCACCAAAATCTCTGGCCCAATGTATCCATTACCGATTTAACCTCTTCATCTTTTGTATACCACTGCAGCAACATTTTATAGATTTCTGGCTCAAGTAATTTTGCTGCCTGAGGCAAAGGGCACCAGCTGTTGCACCAAGCTAATCAGACCAGCAGATGATAATTTCAGGTATTTATATACCACACCCTATTAAGAATTTCTAAGTGGCGTACATAAAATGTTGAAAACAATGCAAAGAATAAGAACAACTAAAATTGATCATGGCAACAGAAAACTACCTTAAAATGCCTGCTGAAATAAGAAATTATTTGTTAATATTTTGGCAATGGGACTGGATCCGAGTGCAATAGGCTGGCTAAGTGATTGCAGGGAAGGTTTCATGGAACACACAACTTTGTCCTCTGATAGATGGAAACATTCACTGCCCATTGCCATGCACAGTGGCATCTGCCACCTAATTACCAAACGATAGGGCCAGCCCTGGGGAAGCATCCACAGAAAATGGATATATTTTTGAAATTTATCCAGCATGTTTTGAGTGCATTGCTCTTCATCAGGCTTATTTTACTTTTGTTACTCTTTTAATGAAATTCGCAGTTCTGTGAAGTTTGTAATGAAGTTCTACCGCAAAGCAATGTTTACAAAAATGCATGTACTTGGTGGAATGTGTGCCCAAAACAGCATATACTGGTGAAAATAACATAAGAATGCATATTATTAGTGGACGTTCCTTGGGGAAAAAAATGTACATTAGTAAAAACAGCATACCAAAAAAAGTGTTTATTAGGAGAAATTTGAACTAAAATGCTGACAAATTTTCTTGAAGGTTCTTTTTTTTCTTGACCAGAAATTGCTGCAGCCATGTAGAGAACTAAATTTAAGATGGGAAAATGAGAAACTGGGAGAACGTGAAACTGGCAGATTCGAACCCCTGTATGTGTGACTTGGGTTTTCAGTTATGTCAGTGATGAAGAATCCCATCTTCACACAAAATTGGCCATGCTGATGGGAGTTGGAGTCCAACAGTATCTGGAGGACCATAGGTTCTCCCATCCCTGTGAAGATTTAATGAGCTCAGGCACTCTTGCTATTACAATTCACATATTTTCTGATTCGCTCTGGAAATTCCCTTTACCAACTCCCAACACTGCTGTTCCATTATTAATGAAACAAAATGTTTATGAATGAATGTAACGAGAACTCCATTGTTCAATTACTGCCCTCAGTAGCCAGCCAAATATGTGACCCCTTTTTTGTTAAATTGTTAATTATATAGTTTTGTTAGCATTATCGGTGGTTCTTTTCTGGGCAAAGAGCTCTCTGAAGCAGTCTCCAAGCTGTCAAGCTGGTTACTATTTCTTAAGTAAATCTAGGACCAATTCTGAAATACTAATAAGCCTTTTAAATGAAGTCTCAATGTTCAGAATATGTGGATTATATAGCAGGCTCACCAAATTGGCTGGGGAGCAAAATGGATAATTCATTTAGTGTTCTTCTTGGGTACAGCCCATTGAACTAAATAGGACTTCTGCAGACATCTGATGTGGATTGTGCTTTATTTTCTACAAGAAAACAAGAGCATAAATCCATCAGATTAAAAAAAACATTAAACACATCCTTATTTACAGTAATGTGTCAAATTGTTTTATATTCATTTACATTTATTTATTTTATTAGATTTAATATCCGTTTTCTATTATAAGATCCCAGGTTGGGTTACAACAGTAAAATATACAATCATAAAACAAATAAAACAGTTACATAGTACATTAAGAGTGCAATCCTATTCATGTTTACTCAAAGATAGGTCCCACTATGTTCAGTGAGGCTTTCTAATAAGTGTGTTTAGAAATGCAGCCAATGGCAACTATCATTTCAGAAAAGGGGCAATCGAGATTGGTTTGTTACATTGCAACATATTTTTAACTTGGGAAAAACTTGAAGGTCTATGTTACAAGCTATATTTCTCAACCAATATTTTTAGATTACAGTGGTACCTCTGGTTACGTACTTGTAGTAACCCGAGGTACTATTTATGGGTTAGCGGAGTCTGTAACCTGAAGGTATGTAACCCAAGGTACCACTGTAATGTATTTGCTGTTTCATTAAGAAACAGTTGTGGGTCGTACCTACAGGACTGCCTCTCCTGGTATGTCCCACGGAGGACCTTACGGTTTTCAAATAAAAACATCTTGGAGATCCCGGGCCACAGGGAGGTTAGGCTGGCCTCAACCAGAGCCAGGGCTTTTCCGGCCGTGGCCCCGATCTGGTGGAATGCTCTGTCACAAGAGACTAGGGCCCTGCAGGACTTGACATCTTTCCGCAGGGCCTGCAAGACAGAACTGTTCCACCAGGCCTTTGGTCAGGGTGCAGCCTGACCCCCCTCCTCTGGCAATCTGCACAGAATTTTGCTTATTGGTTGCCATAAATTTGATTCTGAACGGATTTTAGAATGTATTTCAATTAATTGACTGTGATTTTATGTAAACTGTGCTATTTTTACTGTTGTTTGCCGCTCTGAGCCCGGCTTTGGCAGGGGAGAGCGGGATATAAATAACATATTATTATTATTATTATTATTATTATTATTATTATTATTATTATTATTATTTTTTACACCGTGCATGTAAATCTCTGTGATGCCACTTTAAGCAGCTGTGGCTTCCCCCAAAGAATTCTGGGAGCTGTAGTTTGTTAAGGGTGCTGAGAGTTGTTAGGAGAACCCTGTTGCCCTTCCAGAGCTATAGTTTCCAGAATGCCTTAACAGGAAACTCTAGGAATTGTAGCTCTGTAAGGGGAACAGGGGTCTCTTAACCACTGTCAAACCCCTTAATAAACTACAGCTCCAGAATTCTTTGTGGGAAGTTGTGGCTGTTTAAAATGGTATCATGATGCTTTAAATGCATGATGTAAATTTGGCCTTGCTCTCCGTTACTTCAGAGAGCAGGATTATAACCAACGGGCAGAAAGTGCAGGGAAGCAGGTTTTGGCTAAGGATAAAAGAAACTTATTAATGGCAAGAGCAGTTCAGCTGCCTTGGGAAGTCATGGTCTCTTGTTCACAGGAGGTTTTTAAGCAAAGGCTGGGTGCCCTTTCAGGGATCATTATAGTTGCAAGACTCCTGCACTGAGTAGGGTATTGGGCTAGATTGCGTCTGTGGATCTCTTCCACATATAAATTTCTGTGAGTCTTAATGCCATGTGTGTGTGATCGCATCAAAAATGAAACAAAAGGACTTGTACAGTAGTACCTTGGGTTAAGAACTTAATTCATTCTAGAGGTCCATTCTTAACCTGAAACTGTTCTTAACCTGAGGTAGCACTTTAGCTCATGGGGCCTCCTGCTGCCGCTGCGCCGCCAGAGCACAATTTCTGTTCTCATCCTGAAGCAAAGTTCTTAACCCGAGGTACTATTTATTGGTTAGTGGAGTCTGGGCCCCGGATCCAGAAATACAAGTCAGATTAAAAGAATTCAGATGAAAGACCTTTCTCAGGGAACATCTCCCTGCAGAAGAAGTTGCATGCTCTCTCCCCATGCTCTTCTGGAAAAGCAAGGCTGCGTGGATTCCGCTATGAATACATTAAACTTAGCAGGAACACTTGGAGCAATGTCGACTGTTAGTAATAATGAATGAACAATGAGATTGGAGGGAGAATAAATTGAAATCAACCCACTGGAATGTTTTGTTTAGCCATGCACAAAAAATACTGAAACTGCACACAGAGTAGCTTTTCACACTCCACGCAGAATGCTAAGGGGAGAGACGGCCTCAGCAAGCTCAGGACCAGGTGACCCGGGAGGCTGTCCCTGTAGGTCATTGCGATGTGTGGGAGAGTTTCTCCTAAAGGTCCCCAAGACAGCAGAGTTACTGTGATCAGGTAACTCAGATCAGGGTTTTAGTGTGGCTGTCCCTGTTCTGTGGAACAGCGCTGCTGTCAAAATACAACAGGCGCCCACTATCTGAACTTTATGGAAACAATCGAAGACAATTGTGCTGCGACAAGCTTTCCCAGCTGAATGAATAGGTCACTGTTGTGGGTGTCTCCTTTAAAAAATTTTCAATTGCTTTTACTTGCTATTTTCTGCCCCACTTTAAACTAGGTTCCTTTAGCTGTTTTATTATATTATGTACTTCACCTTGAGATGAGGATGGCGAGAGCTCCTGGGATAATCTCAGGGTTGTGGGTTCGAGCCCCACATTGGGCAAATGATTCCTGCATTGCAGGGGGCTGGACTAGATGAACTTTGTGGGCCCTTCCAAATCTGCAGTTCTGTGATTATATAACCAAAAATGGTTGTTTAATAAGAGCAGCCCTGCTGGATTAGACCAAGGACTCATCTAGTCCAAGAACCTGCTCCCCACAGAGTCCAACCATATGCCCCATGGGAAACTAATGAGCAGGGCTTGAAGGCAAGTTAGTGACTTTTTCTGCTGTTGTTCCTCATACAGGCTGGGGCTGATGGGAGCTGCAGTCCAAATCATTTGGAGGGCACCAGGTTGGCAAAGGCTGTTTAGAGCATCTCACATCTATTCTTGGAGGTTCCATGTAGCCATCGTAGCTACTGATGGGCATATCCTTTGTGAATTAGTCTAGTCTCCCTTCAATGCATCTAAGCTAGTGGCCTTCAGCACCTCAACTTTTAGCAGCAGATTGTGAATCTTGCAAAGTTATTTTAAACATTTTGTCTCACCTGAATCTACTGCTAGTCAATTTTGCATATTATGCATAGTTTTATAAACCTTTTACTACAGTGGTACCTTGGTTTACAACCATAATCCGTTCTGGAGGTCCGCTTGTAAACCAAAACAGGTTGTAACCCAAGGCGCACTTTCGCCAATGGGGCCTCCAAAATTTTTTTGTTCGTAATAATAAAAAATGGGTTGTAATCCCCCCAAAAAGTTGCAAACCAGGACTCGCACTTCCGGGTTTTATGTGTTTGTAATCCAAAATGTATGCAAACCAAGGTACCACTGTGTATATCTCTGTCCTGCTCCCAGAGTTTTCTCCCCCTCTTTTTTTCTTTTGTAAACTAAAATGTTCCAAATGTTTCAGCCATTCTTGGTTTGGAAGAGTGTCCCAACCTGAACAGACTATTCATTTCCGTAGTTTTTTTTCTGCACCTTTCCCAAAGCTATGTTTTTGGAATGGGATAAGCAGAAATGTACACAGCACTTACAAATGTCGCTGCACTATGTATTTATATAAGCACATTGTAATAGAAGTATTGCTATTTTCTGTCCCTTTCCTAATAATCCCCAGCATTCCTTTTGTATATCACATTAGAATTTGTATTTTGGATGGATTCATATGCTGTAGGTTGTAATGTGTATTTGTAATTGAAGTTACAGAACAAGGCCCCCAGTGATTTTTCTGCTGTATTTCAAGGGCATAGCTGGACATTCATACAAGACACCTGCTTTGCTGTGCTCTTTGGATGAGCCCAGGTAGTTAATTATCCAAGTCCCCAAAGCCACTGTTTCCCTTTGGTCATTGTCAGATACCCATCCAACCCCCAAATGCCAGTCCTTCCAATTGGCGGTAATTTACCGCAAAGTTACAGAAAAGGTGACAAGTTAGCTTGAGTCCCTGTTCTGTAGATGCTCTTCCTTGGATCCACCATTTTGTTCCTCCTCTTGACTGACCACTTTTGTTGTACTCCCTTGGCGTGGCCATTTTGTGTGTAGGGCCTGATGGAAAAGTGAGGTATAAATGCTGCTCCCCCTTGCACCTTGGCTGTTTTCTTTGATGCTGTTTACACTTTATAGTGCATATTCTATGGTCGTGTATATTTTATTAAAAACAGCCCTGATGATTTCTACTGAAGCACAGAACTTTGTTAGTTCTGGATCAAACTTCTTTAAATATAAACTGCAAAAATTCTCAAGGGAATAGTGCGTTTGTAGATTCATTTGCAAATATTCTAGAGTTCTGTGTGTCTGAAATGTAGTTTCAGGGGCAGCGTGTCACTGAATGCTAGTAGTTGTGTGCTAAGAACAAAGTAGGACAGCATCTCCAGAAACGGCTGGGGATGTCTGAAACCTGGAGAGCCTCTGCCAGTCAGTGTAGACAATATTGAACTAGGTGGACCAGTGTTTTACCACTGCCAGCCAGTGCAGACAAATACTGAGCTAGATGAGCCAACTCTGTTAAAAGGCAGCTTCTTATGAGGAATATTGCATTTAGCTGGGAACTGTGTTTTTGACCCCTACGCTTACTACATGACCCAGTAGGTTTCTTTTGTCGTTCTGGGCGAGAAACCCACAGCACTCCAGATGTTGTTGGGACTCCAATTCCCATCAACCCGAGCAGCGCTGCCAATGGTCAGGGATGCTGGGAGCTGTAGTCCAACAGCATCTGGTAGCCCGTAGGTTCCCTGCCCTTAAAGTGGAAGTGTGGCGACTTCAGACGTGCAGCCAGTAACGGGGAGGGCGCGTGGCCATTATTCCGTTAATTTCCACACGGCCGGGCAGGTCAGCTGAGCTCGGTCCCGAGCTTCGAGGGGCAAATCTGTGTTCCCACTCCTCCAGCGCCAGTTCCAAATGCAGTTTCTGTTCAAAAACCGAAGTACCCCCGACGGTTGCGTGAACGTGGGGTTTTTTTTGGGGGGAAAAAACCCACGCGCAACGCAGGGCAGTGGAGAATTTCACCCCTGAGGCGCAGACGGAGTCAGAGGCGTGTAAGAGTCTCTCGCCAAGGGACTCAATCCGCTTCCCTCTTGGGAAGCGCTGCGAAAGAAAGCGGGAGCCTCAAGCAGCCTAGGACGCCCGGCGAGAGGCGGGCTGCACGCGGGCCAGCGGGGAGCGCCTGAGAGGCCAGGCGGCGTCGGCGGCGCGGGGCGCCTCTTGTCGTCCTTTCCCGCTCCGGCCGGGCGCGTCGTCGCCGCCGAGCTGCTGCGTGGCTTTGGCGCCTTCTTCCCACCCACCTCCCCAGCCTCCCTCTCCCAGCGGGGCAAACCATTGCAGCGCGCCGAGGAGGTGAGGCACCTGTCAGGCGCTCTTGGCCCGGAGAGGCCGAGGGCCGCCCGAGCTGGCCGGCGTGCTCCCTCCCTAGGGCCGCCCGGGACCCGCCTGCCTGCCTGGTGCCTGCCTGCCTGGGCGTCCCCTGGAGGCCGAGCGGGCGGCGGGAAGCCCGGCTGGTGGTGGAGCCGAGCGCGGGAACCTTCCTCCCCCCGCCCACCCCGCGCAGCGTCTCAGGCGCCACCGCCGCCTGCAATGGCGTGTAAGAGCCGAGTCGCAGGAGCTTGCTGCTGCCGGGCAGGCTGCGGGCGGCGGCGGCGGCGGCAGCAGTGCCGG
The DNA here is from genome assembly GCF_951804945.1 of Podarcis cretensis. Taxonomy (NCBI): domain Eukaryota; kingdom Metazoa; phylum Chordata; class Lepidosauria; order Squamata; family Lacertidae; genus Podarcis; species Podarcis cretensis. The sequence goes on from NC_137181.1 coordinate 28,842,482, forward strand.
GAGGTGGCGGGCCGGTGGACAGCACGGCGGCAGTAGTAGCCGGAGCAGCAGGATCGAGAGGCGGCGGGGCTTTTGCAACTCCGACTCTCCCGGGTAAGGTGCCGCGGTGAGCCCCCCCCCCTTTGCAAAACAAAACCTGCCTGTGTGGTGCTCGCTGTGGCTTGACTCCTGCGGCCGGGAGCAGCTTTTGTTTCGCGAGCACCGAAAGTGGGCAGGCTGGCTGGTTCGCTTGCAAGGCTCGTGAGCGCCGTCTTGCTCCCTGCATTCTTACACAGCCGCCGCTCCTGTTGCAAGGTGCTTCCCGGCTCCCGCGTTTCCTGCTGGGCAGCTTAGCAGCGGGGTTTTTTTTTTCCTTTTTCTTCCCCGGCGGGGACAGAGTTGTGCCTTTTGCGCCACTTTCCTATAGGGAGCGTGAAGGACGTCGCGCTGGGCTGGAGAGAGAAAGGAAACGAAGGAATGAAGGGGATTTATCGCCACACTTACTAGCTGGCAATATACCACCCCTCCCCGGGTGGATTTCTTGCACGAGCGACGCCGAAACAGCGAAGCGTGGAGGTTGGGGGAAGGTTCTGCGCCTCGTGATTGATTAGACTCTCACCTTCGCTATTATTTGCAAATGACCCTTCCACGCCCCCCCCTCAATTAATTGCATGCTTGGGGACCAGAGAGAGAGAGAGAGAGGCAGGCGATTTGGAGGCAGGGATGTGGTTCTCTTCCAAGGAAGGGATTGGGGGGCATTAACGGCCACATCACAACGTTGCTTAGGAGCAAATAACCGCTTAGTTGTCAAGGCTGGAGAAGAGGCGCAATATGGGCGCGAGTCTTGTAATCTGTCTCGCAGCCCCGGCAGCGCGTTGACTCGGGCAGGCGGGAGGCTGCGGGGGGCGGGAGGCGGAGGCCGGTCGGGGCCGGAGCGAGCCGAGCCAGGTCCACATGTGTGCGTTGCCCGGGTCGGTCGCTTCGGGAGGCTTGCAGCTGCGGTGAAGTTGTAGCGGCGGAGGAGGCGGAAACAGAAGGGCGCTAATGAGAGATTTTGCTCTATTATTAGTCATGTGCTGCTCTTCTGTATTTCTTTAGGGCTGCTTGCTCAGGCTGGAAGCAAAACCCATTTCCTCCTCCTCCTCCATTAAACGACGCCAAGGGACTCTGCCAGCCCCCGTATTCCTCCTTGCGGGAGGGCAGGACGCTCGGGATTCATATAAAATGCCACTTGCCGTACAGATTTTACCGAGATCCAGACCGGGAAATGGACAGATTTAGCCTGCATTGAGGTTTCCTCTTCCCCCTTTCACTGCACCTTTCATGGTTCTTTGTCATGCTGAATATACCCCAAGGGGAACAGGCAAGTCTTTACCATACCAAATTATTTGCTTCCTGCAAGTTCTAAATTTCTGTGCATGTGATTTCCCTGTCCCTCATTTCTCTCTCTTCCCCCCACCCCTACAATCTCAGAGCGAGTTTATTAATTTGTTCATTTGGTGGTGTTTTGAAAATGAAGGCAGCAAAGTGTTGCTGTTTCAGAGGAACATGTCACTCATGGCTGCATCACACCATTTCACAGTGGTAGAGATATGTGTACCTGACTCTTAATCATCATTTGAAGGAAACTAATGATAAAATACATTGGTATAATACAGAACTGTTGTACAGTTGAATAGCGTGTATATGCATGTGCATACATTGACTGTTGGGAAAGAGAGGGATTAGGTCTTGGTCCTACACAGAAGTAATGTCCCCAGTTTCAGTCATGTGATAGCAGAATAATTATTTGTTTATGATAGGAATTTACTTCACTTACTGTTGTCTTCTGCTGTTACTCCATATAATGATCCAGAGTTCTGAGTAATGAAATCCAAAATGGGTTCTAAAAGATGGGAGTCCTGATTAGCCCTCACTTAAATGAAGTTCTGAAGATACTATAACATTCCATCATGATGTTGTTAAAGCATGAAACAGTTTATTTATTCAATTTATGCTTCTCTTCATTTAAGGAGCTTAGGGTATGTGTCAGTGGGGCTTCCCAGGCAAGCCTCCCATCCATATAACTTCCAAATTCAAATGCGATTCCTTTGAGAGATGGAATTGCATCTGGTGGCTTCATATCATAACCTTTCCCTTTTATAGCCAGCCATATTCTAAAACCGATGTAAATATTGAATAGGTATGAAGATCTACAAACCCACTGATACGAATCAAAATCCTCCTTTGTGTTGCAGGTTTCATCAACATTCTTTTGAAAGACATCCAGTTTCCCACTTGTTTTTGTTTTTGCTGGTACCCATATCTGGAGGATTGTCGTCTGCCTATAAGTATGGCCTTGGCAGAATCTAATGTCCTTTAAGCCCCTCATCCACAATCTCAACTGGAGGGTACAGTGGCCACTATGTATGTTGGTTTAACATCCCAAAAATAAACATGATGAAGACAGAGTGTTCAGGGGAACGATCAAATCTCCGAAGTGCCTCTCCTCACAGGAACGCTTATAGGACTGAGTTCCAAGCATTGAAAAGCACCTTTGACAAGCCTAAGTCAGATGGAGAACAAAAGACTAAAGAAGAAGGAGAGGCTTCTCAGCAAACTAGGGGGAGGAAATATGGATCTAACGTCAACAGGATTAAAAATTTATTCATGCAAATGGGCATGGAGCCCAATGAGAGTGCTGGAGGCATGGCAAAGACCAGAAGTAAAGGTGGACCCCTATCTCCCCAAAGAAGAATTAGGCCAAAAGAGCTTGTGGAGAAGGGAGATGGATCAGTTGTGAAGTTAGAATCTTCCGTTTCAGAAAGGATTAGTAGGTTTGATGCTATGCACGATGGTCCTTCTTACTCCAAGTTTACTGAAACACGGAAGTTGTTTGAAAGAAATACTCATGAAACAGGGCATTCAAATCGCTACTCCCCAAAGAAAGAGAGATCCGTTTCTAACAGTGATCTTCAAGATGACTGGTGCAGCTCTAAGTCTAACAGGGGGAGTACAGATTCGCTGGATAGTCTTAGTTCAAGGACAGAGGCTGTTTCTCCAACAGTGAGCCAACTTAGTGCAGTGTTTGAAAATACTGACTCACAACAAAATGTTCTAGAAAAGACGGGAAACAATGAAGAGTATTCTGTAACTGGCCACTATCCACTAAACCTGTCTTCTGTGGACACAAATCTGTCTTCCAGTGTTGCAAACCTTGACGATTTCAGCCCCATAAAAGACGCCAATGCTTGGCCTCCATCAGCTAAACAAAATACCAGCTCAGCACCTGTTGAAAACTCTGAGCAGAACAGTAGTAGATCTCCATCAGACAATGAAACTCCCAAAAGCACTTTGCCTTTGTCGAAAACAGGTGGAATACAAAACAAGGATGTGTGCTACGATTCTGTTGATGCCTGTGAAGTGACTAAACAAGAGTCAGTAGATGGACTTGATAAACAAAGTTTTGGTGAGAACTGTACAAGCAATAAGGCAAAAATAGAGCCTGTAGTACCACCTTTGCAGCAAAAAAAGATCTCTGCTGGAGCTGAGACTGCAGAAATATCAGGAAACTTAATAGCTAGTGATGACATCACAGTCAGTGAAGCTTCGCATTCTGTTGGCTCCCACTGTGAAGATACAAATGGAAAGGAAGAACAGGAAGACTTGAATAACTTTCAGAGTTCTCATGTGTATATGCACTCTGATTACAATGTCTACAGGGTACGATCAAGATATAATTCTGACTGGGGGGAGACGGGAACAGAACAGGATGATCAAGAAGACAGCGATGACAACTGTTATTACGAACCTGACATGGAATGTTCTGAAATTATTGGATTGCCAGAAGAAGATGAAATCCCAGCAAGTCGAAAAATTAAGTTTAGTTGTGCTCCAATTAAGGTAAGTTTCACTGGTCTGTTATTCTTTACATTGTTTTTGAGTGGTTGTTTTTGTTCTTTTGTTTTAACTCGACACTGTCTCTGGCGAATTTTTTTGCTAGTTGCTTCCGGTATTGAATTTGTTTCGTGGCCTTAGGATTCATATTTGGTCCTGACTGGAAAATAAGGATTGATTCAAATTGTTAAGAATCATTCTAAGCTCTAATAACTCTTGTTTGCCCCTTGTATAGTTGTGGCTAACCTGTGTATCGAACATATTTATTGTCACAATATTTAGGCATACTTTCACTCAGAAGAGTTTTATGTGGCTAGAGTAGGTTTGAAATGGTTCTAATCAGCCTGTGTCTGTGATAACTTCTTGCTTTCCCCACAGTAGGGTTTTGCCTCCTGTGGTGGGAAGTGGGTAGCTAGATCTCTTTTGTCACTTAGCAGTGATTCTCCTTCTGTACACTCTTCATGCCTCTGGGATGGGCAGTCTCAGATTTGGTCTTTGAGATTCCAGTTGCTTATTCCCATATAGTGCTTCTGCAAACATTGTATAATGGCAGCCCCTTCCAACAAGTGTGTTTGTGTGTAATCCTTGACTGCAGGATTGATGGTGAGAACATGTGATAGGGGATTAGATGAATTGCCTATAAAGTCCTAAGTTTTAGAGAACGGCTATGGGGTGGGGAGGGGGAGCTCTTTATAACATCATATCTCAGGTACCCATTGAGATGATAGGCACTGTATACAAGGGCTGAGGAAGTATTTTTCAACATTAATCATCGCCATTTTGTCTGTTAACGTGTCTTTAAATCACATTTCCCCCCATGGCACTTCCATCCTGCATTGTAGGATAACTGAGACTTGCAACACCATATTTCCTAAGCCTAGCTTAGGTACAAATTGTTACTGGCATTTCATTATGGAGGCTTACAATTGGTTTCAGAAATGCTTTCTATAAGAGGGCTGTTGAGATGGTTGTATCAGGCCACAAAGATTCCAACATCTGATTCACATTCATTGGGCAAGTTTAAGGCCCAGTTGATTGTAATCAGGGGCTTGTGTCTTTCCTGGGAATAACTAACATTATGAACATAGTCGGAGTTATATAGCAGCTGACCCCAGGCAGCAGTGTGAAGCCAAATGGGCCAGCTTTCTTGCTGAAATATCCCAGATAACTAACTCTAAAGCAGTATCGGCTAATCAGAGGCACTGCAGCAGTGAGGTACTTGGTCCCTTCTGCTTTCTATATTCCACCATTTGGATAATTGCAAACTGAGTCAGTCTAGCCTAGTGGTGTTGGTGTTGGTATGGGGCAGGAAGAGTCAGTTCCCCTCGAAACAGTTTCTTTCTTTCTTTCTTTCTTTCTTTCTTTCTTTCTTTCTTTCTTTCTTTCTTTTCGCCATCCTTTGGATAATCACAAACTGAGCTAGTGAAGTGGATCAGAGACTGAACTGTGAACTAAGAAGACCTCCCAATCAGACTTTTGTCTCTGCTATGAACTCAGTGGGTATCTTTGGAAGCCATTCTCTCTGGGTGCTACAGTTTTGTTTCTCTCCCCCAGGTTGATCTTACCCTCCCTTTGCACCCATTTGTCAAGCATGCTGATTAGGGAACTGGACGTTGGTTTAGTAGGCTCCCCTGCCCCCACCCCCAGCTGTCTCATTTCTTAATTTTAAGAATTTTATGTATTTCATAAATTTAGTCTCCTCAAGGGGTAGTTGCCCAGCACCTCCTAACAAAGTGCTGGAATGGTATTCATTATGTCCTGGAATACAGTATTTTTTTTGAAAGTCATGTTTCTGAGAGCCCTGTTACTGAGAAAACCCCACTCACTTTCCTGATTTTTAGGAAGCAACTCCTTCCTTCCTTTTGCAGTGTCTTTCCTTGCAAGTTGAAGCTCGGGGTAAACATTGCGTTAGAGGACCTTGATATATAAATGTGATTGTGTTGTATTTTCTTATGGGAGAAATCTCTCATTGGGTTCTATCTAGTAGCTTGACAATTCCACGGGCAATGTTTTAAACCCAGGTAATCGATCCTGTTTCACACATCACACGTGTTTAGATATGTGCCTTGTACCTAAATAATCAAACAGGAATAGCAACTATCTGTGATGTAAGAATGGCATTTATGTTATATTAGTTGAATCATTGAAAACCAGTAAATATTACTTTAAAAAAAATGAAAGCATTAAGCAGAGAAAAACCTAATTTGAAATTGAGGTAGTGTCAGTCTTTGTGCTAGATTGGAAATTATATAGGTATCTCTGATCATGAACTACTTTTTTAAATGAAATTGACTGACTGCTACCGTTTAGCAACAGTTGACAAAGGCACTCATGAGTGTTGTCACTGGCATATGTGTGTGTTTTAAAAAACCTGGTACTGAGGCTGAGAAGGCAAGGCATCCCACTGCGTTACAAGAGTCTCTGAAGCTCATCACAACAGGGGTGAGCCCCTGCCCTCCGTCCCTCCCTCCCTTCCTGTACTGGAGCTGGGGAGGAAAAGTGGCACTTTCCTCCCACGGTTGTGCTGGGGTTCAGAGAAATGGTGTGATGTCACAAATAAGACTTTTCCCACTTGATGAATTCAGTTCCCAAGGCTTGCTCAAATGCGTGGCATATAGTGAAAGTTACTTTGCAACCCATTTGTGATGGCATAGCTGGCTTTTGTTAAAGCTGTGCAAAATCTGCAAATGAAATGTTAGGTTTGTACAGAACTGTACAGAACAAAATGTGTAAATAGGTTCACTTGTTCAGACTTTAATTTAAAAATCAGTTCCCCCCAATATTCTTGACATTTTACGAAATGCTGTGTAAGTGCTGTAACAGTTTTTCATTTGCTCCCACCACAAATATTTATGGATACACCACTAAAATATTTAAAAGTTGGGGGCAGGTGTGGTGGTAGTATCTAGTTGATGCTGTGACCAGGGAATAGACGGGGCGGGGGGATGCCAGTGACGATGTCAGATTGCCTTGCATAAGTAAATTGGCCTGGAAACCAGAAGTTCTCAAGCAAAGCTGAAAATTATAGAGTAAGAGGTAACCCATATGCCAGGTTGTGGGGGTTTTTTTAGGTGTTAGAGACTGTTCTGCATGCCAGATTGGGCTGAGAGATAACGAGGTCGTTGTAATGGCTGCTGGCCATGATGACTGTGTTCTGCCTCCACTATCAGAAACATCGTATCTCTGAATATCAGTTGCTGGGAATCACTGGTGGGCAGTGTGCTCATGTCCTGGTTGCAGGCTTCCCATAGGCATCCGGGCAGCCACTATGAGAAAAGGATGCTGGACTAGATGGGCCACTGGCCTAGTCCAGTAGGCCTAGCCCATGTTCCTATGTATTAAAATGAGGGCTATGAGACAGAGTGGCCACATGACCTGGAAGCTGTATGCCGGCTCCCTCGGCCAATAAAGCGAGATGAGCACCACAACCCCAGAGTCAGCCACAACTGGACCTAATGGTCAGGGGTCCCTTTACCTTTTACCTTTACTAAGACAGAGTATGTTGCTTTGAGCCTCTTGGAGAAAAGGTGTGGGATATGCATGTAATAAATAAACATAGAGAAGAAAAGGTCCTCGAGAGGGTCTCTTACTCAGCTCCTAGTATTCATGGTCTGTTTCTCAGCTTTTGTAAATCAGAAAAGCTAACAAAGAAATAAGATCCAAAGTAGCCTGACAACCCATGTGGCATTCTTTGTAGGTTTAAACTGGTGAATCCTGCACGGATGAATTTATAACCAGCTCTGCTATAACTTAGTCCATCTTTTCCTGACACACACTTTATTGGTATAACCATTACTTCAGTTAGGAAAACCACAATTCCTAACTATGGAAAACCGTATCTGGTAATATCAGTTACAGCTGCAAAAATCGTTTATCCAGCTGCAGTAATCATTTATCCACTAAGTAATTGAGGAACAATTGACAAACTGTAATCTAAAGAGTCAGGTGACAGAGTTGATGAAGGGAGTCGCTGGAAAGAAATTAAGCTAGACACACAAACCCTCTCAAACAATTGCTGTTTTATTCAACAATACCAATTTGCATATTATTGAAAATAACTTGATCAGCAGATGAGAAATTATCATTCCTATGTTAAATTGTGTGCAGCTGTCACAGCCAGAAGTGAGAGCCACAGATTTAATGTGTTGGTAGCGATTATCACATAAAATCCACAAAAGGCATATATGAAGTACAACACTTCAGGAATGACTAACACTTTTGGGGTAAGATAAAAACAAAACACATGACCATCAAGCATTTGAATGTGGAGAAGCTAGTATTGATTGATTTTCACCTTGACTGCAAAAATACATACATGTTGTGAGTGTGCATTTCTTTAATCAATGTAATGGTAAATTTTGCACTGATATACACAATGAGTCTCTAACTGCAGTTTGCTAGAACCAGGAGGGAAAGAACCCCCCACCCTCCTTTGCCTTTGATGGGAAATGAGTCAGTCTATTGTCCTTTTAAACTTTTGTTCCGTCGTTTTTTTAAACTCCTGCAGCTAATGCAGCAGTCACCAGTGGAAAATTCTGTGCTAAGCTGCTTTTACTTGAGAGAGAGTTGTGGCCTTAACTATTTTGGTCTTGCAGCTTCCTCTACTACTGTGCAGTGCTGTGGCGATACAAAGGGGCAAGAGTTGTACTGGGGAAGGGGACCAAATAACTTGCGACTCCTCTCTAGCCCAACTGTCTTGTTTTGTTTTGTTATTGTTTTAACAATATAAAAGAAGATACAAGAAGAAAGGGAGGAACCACGTGAAGGAAAAAGATGAAGAATAACAATGCTGGTTGTTATTTTTTTCCTGACTTTCCTAGTACCTGCAGCACATCCTGTGATTAGCCTGGCCCTGGGAGTACAATTTCCCAGCTCATTTTGGAATGGCCAGTATGTACTTTGATTAAAACAAATAAATAAATGCAAATCTTAGCACTCAGGAATTCCCCAAGAAAAGCAGAATTTCAAGTGCTGTATCAAATTATGCAAATTTGCACAGTATCTCTTAATTTGTCTGGCTATTTTGTATAATTTAATCTCGCTTTACCAGCCATGGGGGAAAGGTAAAAAACTATGCGTGACACTTAAGTTTTTGCTCTCCATCTCTGGAAGCCTTATTCGGGCACTGCTGACTCTGAATTTGGGATCTGTAAGCCTCTCAGAATGCTGACTTTTGCTCTGTAGATGCCAGTTTTGACCTGTTTAAGCTATGCCTCCACCTCTGCTCAACCTGAATATTCGTCATTGTGCATACTAAAAAAAAAACAAAAAACCCACTGCCCCATCAGTACAATATGGATGATGGATGTTGGAGGTACTGTAGTGTGTGTGTGTATGTGCATAAACCCCCAGCTTTTATGTGAATGGGCTGTAGGCTACTGTTCTAAGGCAAGAGTCACATCTATTGCTGCACCAACTTTTGCCTCTGACCCCACTTACCACTAGTATATGGGCCCCAGAAGGTTTTCCACATGAGAATGCAGCCCTCAGATTCCTACAGCCCCACTCCACACACAGCCAGTGTTCTCTTGATGGTCTTTTACAAAGAACATAAAAACTGTGATTTCCACACATGTATGTTTCTCTGTGAAATAAAACAGACCAAGCAACCTTGATAAGAGTTCCTGGAATGTCAGCTGTGCCAAGTTGCTTTTTCCTATTGTTGTTTTAAACAAATGCCTATTTTTAAAGAGAACAACAACAACAACAAAAAGCATTTCAGTGTATATTTAACGTAACATAAGATCACATCATATTTTTATACAGTATATCCCCCCTTTTAATCTAGTATAAATATATCACAAGAAGTTAATAATAGGCCAACAGCACAAGTATCTGTGTTGTTGATGGACTACGACAATCATCCCTGACCATCGGGTTCCTCGTTCATGGATTTTATGCAGTTTATTTAACTACATACATGTGATGGAGTTCAATAACACTTGGATGGCCAGGTGTGTGTAGCTGAATAAACTGCATAAAATCCACCAGAGCAAGTGAAGACCAAATTCAATATAATGGGAAATGTGTGAATATATATCCCAATGTCTCCTCCTCATCCCAAGTTTTGCTAATTGCAGGATTTGGTTTGGGTTTGAGGAGGTCTGTAGTTGTGAGGTTCTGACCCTCGTCCCATTGCAACCTCTATCAAAATTGCCTTCACTAGAGGTGCTATTGGCTGTAGAGGGGAGATCATACAAGCATAATAACTTGTATATTGCCTCCTCTACAGCTAATAGTGTGGGTGTGTAGGTGTGGATTGGAGTGGTGGCATAAAAAAGAAAAAAAAGCGTATGTTTTTAAAGTATGATTTGACATGTGATATGTTTTTTTGTCCACGTCTACATTAACCTTTTCCTTACTGTTGGAAAAAATGTGGACAGGCACACATCTTTATCCTGTGCTACTACTGAGCTCCTGTTGCTCGGTCCCTGCTCCTGCCAACCTAGCAGTTCGAAAGCACGTCAAAAGTGCAAGTAGATAAATAGGTACTGCTCCGGCAGGAAGGTAAACGGCGTTTCTGTGTGCTGCTCTGGTTCGCCAGAAGCGGCTTAGTCATGCTGGCCACATGACCTGGAAGCTGTACGCCGGGTCCCTTGGCCAGTAAAGCGAGATGAGCGCCACAACCCCAGAGTCGGCCACGACTGGACATAATGGTCAGGGGTCCCTTTACCTTTACCTTATTCTTTCAATATTCCCCCCCCCCCGCCAGCATTTTCATTCCCCACCCCCAGTAAACTCCTATAATGATAGAGAACATTAATGCAGTTAATTGCACACAACTTAAAGAATAGCTGAAGGCAGAGCCAATTTAAATTTCTAAAAGTGTCTAATAGCGATTCATGATTTGCTTGAGATTATATGAAGTTGCAATATTTTTTTACTAGCTCTTTGCTTAAAAGGATTAAGATGGATGATTAGGGATGTAAACTGAGGGGGAGAGAAGATGCTCTTCAAAGGCTTATAAGCTTGAAACATGCTGAGGTAGAAAATAGACCTATTGTGCCTATTCTTAAAACAGTAGGTTCAGGAGTAGATTGTTCTTCTGCAACCCCCTGTTACTAAGTGCCACATTAGACTGCCACTTACCATGTAAATACTTCCAAGTGAGGTACGTAAACCTAGGGGTTCTTCACTGTACTTAACTATCTCATTACGTGGTCATACGGGTCCTTGCATTTTGTCATCTAGCACCAAGAGTCTGTGCATATAGTAACCAGAATGCCAGTGTAGAATCTATCAATGCCATACCAAATGTGGCATCCAAAACTAATTTCCAGCTCTGCTATCATGGCCCCTTCCTCCCCCCCCCCAATACAGTACAGCTCTTTGCTTTACTGGGGACCCATGAGTTCTAATTACTGCTAGGTAAAAAGGTAAAGGTACCCCTGATCGTTAGGTCCAGTGGTGGACGAATCTGGAGTTGCGGCGCTCATCTCACTTTATAGGCCGAGGGAGCTGGGATCTGTCCGCAGACAGTTTTTCCGGGTCATGTGGCCAGTATGACTAAGTCGCTTCTGACGAAACAGAGCAGCGCACGGAAATGCCGTTTACTTTCCCGCCGGAGCAGTACCTGTTTATCTACTTGCACTTTGACGTGCTTTCAAACTGCTAGGTTGGCAGGAGCTGGGACCGAGCAACGAGAGCTCACCCCGTGGCGGGGATTCGAACCGCTGACCTTCTGGTTGGCAAGCTCTAGGCTCAGTGGTTTAGACCACAGCGCCACCAGCATCCCTTGTAAGTTGTTTTAGGTCACAAGTAAATTGAAACTATATTATTACTAGTAGTAATAGTACAAGAGAGCTTAGGTAGAGTTAATGTGTATACATCCTACCACTTTGACTTCCCGCTCCTCTCCGGCTTGGGTGGCGAACCTATTTGGGCTCGTCCGCGAAAACTGATGGATCCTGATAGATTCCGACAAGCCTTGCGGAACCCTGCTCCTCCTGACGACCCATTAGATGACCTTGTTGAGGACTGGAATAACCGGCTCTTGGCAGCCATTGATGAGATCGTGCCTAAGCACCCTCTGCGACCCCGTCGAAACCGGGCACCTTGGTTTACTGAGGAGCTCTGGAAAATGAAGCGGGATCTCAGACGGCTAGAGCGAGTATGGCGACGGACTCGTGACGGAGCCTCCAGAACATCTTATAGGACGCTTATGAAAGCCTATGAGATGGCTATGAAAGCTGCTAAGAAATCTTACTTTACAGCTTCCATTGCATCCGCTAGCTCTCGCCCGGCACAACTTTTTAGAATAATTAGGTCAATAACGTCTTTAGGAGGACAACCAAATTTAAGCACAAATTCGACCCACAGCTGTGAGGCATTCACGAGCTTTTTTGCGGAGAAAGTCCTGTTGCTCCGCCGTGACCTCCCTGCCAATTTAGATACAGTGACTGAACTGGAGGCCCCTCGACTGACTTCAGGTCCAGTGTTGGACCATTTCGATCGGATACTCCCTACTGATGTGGATAGATTCCTCCAAGTTGGTAGGCCCACCACCTGCCTCCTTGATCCGTGCCCGTCTTGGCTGATTAGGGAGTGTCCAGATGTTGCGCGGACCCCCCTGGTTGAAATTATCAATTTGTCCCTTGACACGGGGACATTCCCAGGGGAACTGAAGGAAGCAGTGGTGTGTCCACTCTTAAAGAAAACTTCATTAGATCCCTTAGACCTATCCAATTACCGCCCAGTTTCAAATCTTCCATACCTGGGTAAGGTAATTGAGAGAGCAGTTGCTGAACAGCTTGGTAGGTTTCTGGAGGAAACATCGGCATTAGATCCATTTCAGTCCGGTTTCCGTCCTGGTTTTGGGACGGAGACGGCTCTGGTTGCCCTAACAGATGATCTCCGTAGACAACTGGATCGAGGCGGGTCAGGACTGCTGATCCTTTTAGATTTGTCAGCAGCCTTTGACATGGTCGATCATGATCTTCTGGACCACCGCCTCGCAGACGTGGGGATACAGGGCATAGCTCGTAACTGGTTGTGCTCTTTTATCTCTGGTCGGGGACAGAGGGTGGCACTAGGGAGGGAAATGTCGTTGCGCCACTCCTTGGTGGGTGGAGTGCCGCAGGGCGCAATTCTCTCCCCGATGCTTTTTAACATCTTTATGCGCCCCCTTGCCCAGATTATACGGAGCTTTGGGCTGGGCTGTCACCAATATGCTGATGACACTCAGCTCTATCTGCTGATGGATGGCCACACCGACTCGGCCCCGAACACACTGACCAGATGCTTGGAAGCTGTGGCTGGGTGGTTTCGTGGGAGCCGATTGAAACTAAATCCTTCGAAGACAGAGGTCCTATGGCTAGATCGGTATGGCATGGGGATGAGGGACCAACTCCCTTCTCTTGCGGGGGCCCAATTAGTGCCACTGCCTTCCGTTAAGAGTTTGGGTGTAATCCTTGACGCCTCCCTTTCCATGGAGGCGCAAGTTATAGCAACAACCAAGGCGACATTTTTCCACCTTCGCCGCATCAAGCAGTTGGTCCCTTACCTTTCCCGCCCCGACTTGGCCACAGTGATCCATGCGATGGTCATCTCCAGGCTTGACTACTGTAATTCGCAGAATTACAGAATTCTGCTGCGAGGCTCCTCACGGGGTCTCTGCCATGGGAGCATATTCACCCAGTGCTTTTCAAGCTGCACTGGCTCCCGGTGGAGTACAGGGTCAGATTTAAGGTGCTGCTTTTGACCTTTAAAGCCCTTCACGGCCTAGGACCCTCGTACCTACGGGACCACCTCTCCTGGTATGCCCCACGGAGAGCCTCAAGGTCCATAAATAACAACACCCTAGTAGTCCCAGGCCCTAAGGAAGTTAGATTGGCTTCAACCAGAGCCAGGGCCTTTTCAGCTCTGGCTCCGGCCTGGTGGAACGCTCTGCCTCATGAGACCAGGGCCCTGCAGGATCTGATTTCTTTCCGCAGGGCCTGTAAGACAGAGTTGTTCCACCTGGCCTTTGACTTGGAGCCAATTTGATTCCCTCCATTCCTCTCTTTCTTTTTTCTTTTCCTTCTCCTCCTGCGATGAGGCTACATTTTAATATTTTAATGATCCATTATTTTAATGTTGTATTCTATTTTTGTTTTTAAGTTGTAATCATTCATCTTGTTTTTATTATTGCTTGTAAGCCGCTCTGAGCCCGGCCTTGGCTGGGGAGGGCGGGGTATAAATAAAAAATTATTATTATTATTACTAGGCAGTAGATCCAGTGCCCCACATCAGTTTCCTAGAGAGGGGCACCCCCCAAACTACTTTTAGCCTAATAGCAATGTCTCAGCTCTGTGTACACCGCACAGTTGCTTATTGTTGAGTCTGGGTCCCTGTGTCTTCTTTCTAGAAGGCATGTGGAGCAGAAAACAGTATCATGCTTGAAAGTCTTTACTCCAATACATGATTTCTATACTTTAGTGTTGTGTTTTTAGCATTCTGGAAGCGTAAGGGCTATTTTTAAAGCCCTGTAGGAGGGTTTTGTGGTTTTTTTACACCAGAAAAACTGCAGTTAGTGTCACTGAAGATCTTTACACATATGTTGTGACTCTTGTATATAGGCTTTGTGTACTGTGGCTTTTTTTTTTAAAGGTGATTATCTCCCTGTCACAGTTTCCAGTTATAACACCCATTTTTTCTTTCTATTTGTACTTTTACTATCCCTTCCATCAAATCTATATCACATGCTATATATTGTGTATTGAAAAAAGCACAATTCTGTAGATTTACTGTATTACGTTAGTGGGGTATGCCATATCCAGAGTTCTAAAATACGCCTCTCAGAGTTCCAAACTATGCACATGATCACTTTACCTTTTAAAGAATTTCTCTTTGCTTCTAAGTAGCTCTCATGTTTTCAAATCAGGGTAGGATAATGCACAAGCGTAAATCTATATGGAGAGTAAACGACATCATTTCATCCAAATGCTCTGCAGATCCTTGTTGTGTGGGCGTTTGTTTTTTTTGAAGCAGATAGAAGAGCAGAGAATTTAGTCCTGTTGTTAGCACTGTTCTACCAAATTGTTTTTAATTATGTGAGAAATTGGTACTGAGGAGATTAGTACTGCAGTGGCTATTGCTCTGCTTTCCGCAGCAATCTTTCTGAATACCAGTTGCTGGAAACTGTAGGAGGGGATACTGCCCTTGTGCTCTGGTATTGTCTGAAGGTTTCCCATTGGCATCTCGTTGGCCACTGTGAGAACAGGGTGCTGAACTAAATGGGCCGCTGGTCTGATCCAGCAGGCTTTTCTTACGTTCTTAATGTTAGGAGGGGTGGGACAAAGTTGCTCACTGAACCTGTTCTTACAGAGAATAGAAGGTTAGGCCACTGTTTTAGGAGACAACCCTTGAAGGATTTTGTAGCGAAAACAAGAAGAAGTCTTGTTGCATGTTAAAAGATGAAAACATTTATATGGCATAAGGTTCCGTGGACTGGAGTCCATTTAACTCTCATTTAAAGCATTTAAAGAAGTGGATGCTGTTGCCACAATAAATTTATTTGTCTTTAAGGTGTCCTAAGGGTCTTTGCTCTTTCAAGAGAGCTGAAGTTCTTCAGCCAATGATTAACCAACTTTCCTCTCAACATGGTTGCAGCTGTATTGAACTCAGTGGGAGAGACATCATCTTCCAAAGTTAATCAGTCTTAAGATGTCTGCAATTTACAGACTCAAATACAATTAATTTGTCCTGTGACATAAAAGAGGGTCAGTTAACCAAGATGTCAGTTAGTGTAAAGCACTTTTATAATCTCATATTTCATAATAATAAAACTTAATAAATTGCTTTTCCTTAATCTGACAGCATTATTTGTATTTTAGGGCTAAACAGCATGCAGTTGTGGGAGACTGAAATTGGGGAGGATGTGGTGGGGATGGAGAGCTTATTGACTCAAACTTGCCTCCCTCAGCAGCTCTCCTGGGGGGAAGGGGGAGGGAAATTATTATCCTCAGGTGGAGAAAAGCTGCTAGAGCAAAATTTGAATTAACAAACTGCAGAAAGAGAAAGGGTTAAGCAGCTCCACTGGTCCACTGTTCTGAACTTCATATGTTTTTTTTTTTTTAAAAAGTCAGGGCAATAAATAATACAGCTGCCTATCATTTGTTGCTTGACCCAGAGACAAAATATATTGGACAGAGTTTTGAGTATAGGAAATGACTGGATGTTTAATTGTGAAATGAGGTCCTTATACTGAGTTCAAATGGTTAGTAGCAATGTAATGCAGCCTTTGCTTTTCACTTTTTATGTTTTTATCTCCACCCTTCCTCTGTAGGTCTTAAGTGGGGGAAGCAACTAGGCAGAGATCCCCTGTTGTATTATCGCTGAAATATTGTCTAATAGTAATTATGCACAGGTGCAAATTAACAATACATAAGAATTTAGGAAAACAAGGAAATCTGGTGAGCACTGGGTACTTTCCAAAGGACAGTGGTGAAAACGTGTGTGTGTGTGTGTGTGTGTGTGTATAGATAGATAGAGAGAAAAATAGATAGATATAGATATATAGATATATAGATATAGGTTCAAATTAGGAACATCACTTAAAATCAAGATCACTTGGTAATAATGATAATTTGCAAAGTAAACTTATTTCTGAATTAAATAGTTTTTCATTACTTAGATAATTGATATCTAAGTGGGTTTTTTGGTCATACAATGCAAAGCTTTCAAAAGAGAAATATTGGACAGTTGGTTTCTATTCAAAGAAGATCAGAGAGATGCTCTTTATGTGTTAAGGCCTCTCTCTGGTAGCTAGTAAGTTGATTGGTTTTACAACTCTAGGTTGCTATAGGCCACAACATCTGCTTGGCCTTGCAAGTCTATTCATGTCCTACTTAGGTTAATCTTCAGTCATTTCTTGTCAGGAGTTGCAACAGACCTAAGACTTTTTGTTGCTGCTGTTATTTATTAAATTTGTATACCGCCCTTCATCTGAAGGTCACATGGCAGCTTACCACATAAAAACACAAAAGGCATAAGATAGTAGCAATACCGTCTCCCACTATTTTGTACAATTTGACTGTTATGCACCTGTTGCAAGTTTAAAAATATTTACAATCACTGACTTTAAAAATCTCAAACATGTGTCAGTTTAGGTGACCACCAGGCCAACTGATTGAAAGGCTATGGGATTCATTGTCTCCCCAAACAGTGCTGGAATTAGAGGTGGACAGCAGGGGCCCTGACCCTCTTGCTTTTGGGGACAACCCCAATAGCAACTGTCCGTAGAAAGCCAGAGAGGCATCAGGATTTGGCTGAAACTGAGTGCAGAGAGTCAGGGCCTTTCGGGCTTGTAGATTTTATTAAGGTCTTTACTTACTCCCTTGCCCTAATATTATTGATTAACCTGTATAAATGCTTTAAATAAATAAGGACTCACCTGCAGCCTTGCAATCTAAAAATATTTGACATGCTAACTAAAAGGATGAGGGGGCAATTAGGAAGTAAGTGTTGAGTGCTGTCCTCTGACAGTGCTATTCACACCTGTGCAAGGACTTGATGGAAGCAGCAAAGTGTACAACTGCTGCTCACATTTCCTGAGGTCAGGGCCTTGACCTTGTGATAAGCCATCCAAATTGCAATGCTTTTGTCTAGAACTACCAGCAGCAAGCCAACTTAATGGTGCTCAAGGGGGGAAAAACCAGTGTGTGGATTTAGAAAATCTCCAGTCTGGTGGAAATAGTTTCATGGCACAGTGCAAAGTGTGATTAAATAAAGTGTAAATTTAATTGTAAATAACATGCTTCATATTTCCCTTTATGTTTAGGAAATGAATCTTGCTTGCCTGTTTAAAAACATTGTTCAGGTTATTTTAGTGGTAGTTGAAAACGCTTCAAAGTCACTGTGTTTGTGTGTTTTTTCTGAAAGCGTGGGGCATCTGCTTCTCTTTCTCAGGGACACACTGAGGCTATTGAAAATGTTGCCTCGGGTGGTCCAGAGCTTTCAGATAGTGTTAGAACTATGTATTCCAAATCTCTGGCAGAGAAGTGTCAGGATCAGAAGATTACCTGGAGGCAGAATATTCCCCTCACTCTGTTTATCAGCAAAATGGGGAAAGGCTTTGAATCAAATAAAGCAGTAGGGGAATGTTTATTCTAGAGCAATGTTTTATTTTGGGCAGGGTAGGAAATAATTGTAGTTGCCTCTGCCCACATTTCTATCTCCTTTCCCTGCTGTTTCTGGCATTATCCATTTCAGATTCAAAGATCCTTTAGTTTAGAGGCCTGCTACAGCCTTTCCCATTCAACATGGGCAATTGTGTGTGGGGCGGGTGTGTGTGACATGGAAGTGGACTTTTAAGCACATTTGGCTGAACACTCTTAAAAGCCTCCCTGTGATCAGAAAACCTAAGGAGCTGGGTCGCTGGTTACGGAGAGGCTTCTAAATGCATTCTGTGAAACTTACTTAAAAGTCCCCTTCGACCTTTCTGCTCTTTATGGGAAGGTCAAGGATGAAGTTGTTGGTGATGGAGACAATGGGGGCAAGGCCAGCTTGTGTGCTGTTGTACCTCCTATGCAGTTCATGCCTTCAGGCATGGAAAAGCTGTTTCCACCACCCCCAGCCATGTCCACCTGTCATATACCTGATGTCATATTGCATCAGATATGGGACGAGTAAGATGGTGACTGCAAAGTCCTCTTTAGACCTCCTTTCTCAGTGCTCCTTACAGGGTGCTCCTGGTTGCTCATTGCAAGTGTTCTTTGGTGCTCTTTAAATTGGTTGACTGCATTGCTGGAATTGGATCCATTTGGGAGCTCTTGGTTGATTTCCAGTTAGATCTGAGTTGGACATTAGAGAACTTGGATTTACCAAATTTTTGCACAGTAGGAAAAGTGCAGCACTCCTGTGTTCCTCCATTTGCTTTTCAATGAAGCTAACTTGAAAATGATTCATGCGGTTCCATATGTGCTTTCATGTGCTTTAAAAAATGTTTCAGAAGTGGCATACATGTTCCTAGCCTATTGTCTATTTCTGAAATATAGTAAGGTATAGAAAATGGTTTTAAAGGTTTACATGATTTACCTTCTAAGATAAAAATAAATAATGCATGCTCTGAATATTTAAATTGAATCTAGCAATAGAAACCTAGAGCCGGCTTCATGTCTGAAGTGACCCATGGCATGCCCTATGGTGGGCCCCCGGATGTGGGCTTGCAGCACTGGTGGCTTGCTGTGAGCTTCCATTTTAAATTTCTCATGGTACCTCTGGGTATTGTCGGGAATTCAAAATGGTGGCTTGTCAACCAAGCTGCCCAGCACAAGTGCCCCAGGGGAAGCATTGGTAGGGCCTGCCAGGGCACTGGAGTCCTGTCAGCTGTCTAAAGGGACCAAGGAGCTGACTTGAGGCCTATGGAGCCCCCAGGTTAGTCCCTGCCTCCCTATACTGGGGATTAGATACTGCTTTCAACAATGAACAGACCTTTCTAAGAGGAAGAATGTAACAGTTATAGGCTGATATTCTTCCACCTCAGTTTGACAAGTGCACTGTTATTATTTTCCCCCCGTATGTTGGAAACAGGAGTGACAAATATGTGTACCAGCTGTGACATGTCACAAGTTAAATGTAAAGCAATCTGATGCAGAGTCTAGGCTGTCATTGGTACAGCAAACCAGTAAGTTTGTGTGAAAGTTAATAGTTTAAATTCCTGTTCTGTCACACGTGTTTATCTAAGCAGAGTGCATCACAGAAAGAAGCACTGCGTGGGAGCAGTGGCGTAGCGTGGGTTGTCAGCACCCGGGGCAAGGCAAGTAATTTGCGCCCCCTAACCCGTGGATTTGCGCCCCCTAACCCGTGCATTTGCCCTAACCCCAGATGTTGCGCCCGGTGCGGCCGGCCCCCCCTGCACCCCCCACGCTACGCCACTGCGTGGGAGAATCATTGAATAGACCCAAGAGCACAGAATAGGTCACTTAACACAAAAATGGGGAAAAAATCCTTCTTCCTGCATGGTTGTAATTTTGTAGGCGAATGCTACTTAAAAATTGAGTGTCTCAGAACAGTTTGTTTACAATTCTGCTAAGGTTTTGGCTAAGGCTGGGTAGATAGCTAAACAGGACAGGTAAGCCACATAACAAAGGGCACACATAGCAAAGAAAAATACCTTGCACATTTTTTTAAAAAGGGAGGGTGCTGTGTTGTATGCAGGCACAGTGAATCGATTGTACACTGTTCCCTTTAACGTAACTCAGCCTACATGCACACCATACATTTAAAGTAGATTTAAGGCCCATGAAAACTAGTTTACACTTCTTACAGCTACAATCCCCAGCACCCATAACAAACTACGGTTCCCAGGGTTCTTTGGCATAAGTAATGTGCTTTAAAGATATGGTATGTATGCAGCTTCAAGCTACAATACTCAGCCTTCGGACTGTTCTCTATTGAACCAGTAAAAAACTTTGCTGCTAGCCTGTGTTAAAAGCTCAGCCATTAATAAACCAGTTAAGTTACCAACACCTGCGTAGAGCATGAACTCAGCAGCCACAGTTGAACCGGCAGCAGACAGTGTTGTTTACTTGTGCACCCATGGTAGAAGAAGTTGAATCTGTAAGAATGGACTGCTTCCTCATGCCAGGAAATACCTGTATCATAAATCCCAGTAATGTTTGGATCTTGGTCATAAATGCAAGTACAGTGGTACCTCGGGTTACATATGCTTCAGGTTACATACGCTTCAGGTTACAGACTCCGCTAACCCAGAAATAGTACCTTGGGTTAAGAACTTTGCTTCAGGATGAGAACAGAAATCGTGCTCTGACGGCGCAGCAGCAGCGGGAGGCCCCATTAGCTAAAGTGGTGCTTCAGGTTAAGAACAGTTTCACGTTAAGAACAGACCTCCGAAACGAATTAAGTACTTAACCCGAGTTACTACTGTAAAACATTATAATGAAGATGCTTATAACTTGCTTGAGGTTACCCTCAAGGGGTGGAGCAACTGCCCTATGAGGAAAAGTTACAACGCTTAGGGCCTTTTAGAATTGTAGAGTTGGAAGGGACCGTAAGGGTCATCTAGTCCAGCCCCTGCAATGCAGGAATGTCAACTAAGGCATCCATGACATATGACCATCCAACCTCTGCATAGAAACCTCCAATGAAGGAGAGAGTCCATCATCTTCCCAGGGAGTCCGTTCCACTGTCGTTTAGAGAAAAGACAAATAGGAGGCAAGAATGTGGTGTATAAAATAAATGTAGTTTATTCTTACAGCAAATACTGAGGTGGAAGGGAGTCATTAAAAGATGATGTTTCTTCAGGATTTCCACACAACTGAATGCATGCCCTCTCTCTGCTTCCACGTGGTGAAACGTCAAGTCACGATTTCCAGTTAAACAGATTTTAGGTATTGTTTTACATAACATGGCAACTTGTTCCTATCTGAGATAACTTCCACAGTATTACTTTACCATTGGATGTTAAAGAGGAGGGTGCAGTGGGGGGAAAGGACTGCATGGAGGTTAGTCGTTTGTCACACCCATTCACCCTGCATATTGTTAACAACATGTTCATGTGCCTCTCCAGAAATGTTGAGCTTGAGGTGCATCGGTTGCATTGTTCAGTTAGCAAGCTTTGCCAGAGGGCCACCTAATTTGGCCTCTTCTCTCTTTCTCCCCACTTTTTGTTTGAATTCTGCATCTGGAAAATGTAAGAGGAATATTCCAAAGACGTGTTCGTGACCGAGAAGCCTTTCTGATTCATGGTGTGGGCTGCCATGAAAACGCTGCTGAGGAAATGAATTCACATTCAGCGAGGGGTTTGGATAGGATGCAGTTATTAAGGCATGTGGCCACACACTGCATGGTGAAGATAAAGAGGAACATTTAACAGATGTCTCATTTTCCAATCCTCATCAACCATGTGCGCTGGTTGGCTGTTATGATTGAGTCTTTTTTGTTTTTTCAAACAAAAAGCATTTTTGTCTAGTTAGTGAGGTTTTTGTAACATGTTTCACTAATTCTACTACAGCAAGAGACTTGTTTTTAAATATTGCCTTAGTTTTTGTTGATGACGTTTACAAATGCCGTAGCAAGAGAAGCTCTCTTGAAGAGTTATCTTTTTCCAGTTTTATTACTGCAGCATCGATTTGCATTTGGAAGACCCCTGCTTGAAATTTTTCTCCCCCTCCCCTACCTCCTCTTATTTTTAATGGAAATGTTCTGAGTACTGAATTATGGATAGTTCAGAGAGAAATGCATAGGGTTTTCATTAAAAACATTTAGTACTTGAAGGCAAAGAGAATTATTAGCATGCATAAGAAAATATAGTGAGGATTTTTTTTTTGCAGGCCTGCTTTTCTGAGATTTAAGAGGTTTGAAATTCTGTCTGTTAAAGGGTAAATCAAAGCACAGAACTATCCTAAAGGAAAGATAGCTTTTGTGGTTCTTGTCGCCATCCCTCCACCACAAATGCATTGATGTGACAGATCTTGAGGCAATTTGGAAACTGCTGCTAAAATTTTGTGAATTTTGTTAACAACTGGATCGTATTGCTGTGTCTTCAGTTTGCCATCCACACCAGCATCCTTCTTGCACTATTGGAATGAAATGGTTCGCATGACACAGTAAGCTAAAACTTGGCTTCCTGAGACCATGGAAATATTTGTTTCCTAGAGAGGAGCTCACAGCTTTGCTTCTTCCTGGTACTTTTTACTGCCACACCAGGCAATCCGTGGGTTGACATTTGTTCCGATTCAGCAGGAAACAGTGGGTTTTTATTGGGGGAAGTGGCAGAATGCAGGATCACCCCTAACTTCTGGGACATTAAACTGTCCTTCAAAGAGGGATTAATGTTTAGGGCCAGGAAAGATTCATCATTTTGAATAAAGGCAAGTTTTCCTGCTTTGGTACATTAATGTACATTTGGTACATTAGCAATGCAAGATCCTGTCTTTATACTCGGACATGGATTCATCTCGCTTAGTATTTTTTTTTCATCACTGACTGCAGTGACTTTACAGAGTTTCAAGCAGCCCTACGTGAAGATGGCAGGGATCGTTTGCTTCTCTCTGTGGTGAAAGAGCGGGGGGGGGCAGGGCGGGGTAACTGTTCAAGCTTGATATCTATTCCTGAGGAACAATGATGAGGGGAGAGGGATAATATCTGAGGAGCCACCCCCCCCCCCCCGCAGAACAGTTATATCCATTGCTCAGATCACTTGGCAGATGCATGGAATTTGTCCAAGTAATTTGGTTTTTCAGTGACGCCCTGCTGTTTAATAATACTCTTCAGTTCCATTTCTCGCTTTATGATGGAAAGATGTTCTTTTCATTGTTCACTACTGTGTGTCATCTTTTGCATCTTGACACTTGGTAGTTTTCTATGATACCTGATTTTCTTCGTGCAAGTACAAGCGAGTGCATGTCTTTCTTTCAGCTCCCCTTGGCTTCATTCAGGAAGGCAAGAGTGTTAGTCAATTCCTTCAGAAAGCGCTGCCCTTTTTATCCTGCAGAAAAGACCAATAGTTCCATGTAATCAGTTTTTCCTTGTATGTGCTGCAACAATATAAAATTGGCTTACTAGAATAAGTAAACATTTTCCACATGGTAGATTCTAATGGGATTGCCAGTTTACCATTGTATTCTCAAAATGGAGCACAGTGTTAATGAAAGCAATCATTTTTGAATGCAGATTTGTCCCCTTTGCAGTTCTCTGAAAAGAGCACTTGTATTTTCAGAGTATAACTATCCAAACCTCAATTCCCAATTTTGAAAATTTAAGCCTCTGTTTTTAGCAATGGATTTTTAAGTGAGCAGCTGCTCTTTGTTCATAGTGATTGGGCTGTTCCATTCAGCTTTAGATCCACACAGGGGACCTTTAGTATCAGGTTAAGTGGCTGGGATTACTCCATATGGGACTTGTTGTTGGTTAGTATAGGATGGGGGTGGGATCCTGTGGGGCTCATGACTCTCGTTGGCTCCAGCCAGCATGGTCAGAGATGACATAGTCCAGCAACCTCTGAAGGGCCACAGATTCTGCAGCCCTAGTATAGGCATTTGGGGGGCTCACTGTCAGGGTTGGGTTTTTGTTTCGCCTTTAGATGTTTGGTTAGTGTGACTGGAGTGGGAAGTGGGAGTGGTACTCTGGTATGTATTCTATTAGGGCTGCAGTTAGATGTCCTCTCCAAGCACAATCCTCAAGCTGTAGCCAAGGTTCGTTCTTGGATTACTGCTTATGGTATGTTTAAGAGAAACAGACCATCAAGTTTGTACTCGATGTGAAGCCCAGACCATAGCTTAGCTCCTGGCAGTAGCGGGACAGAGGGAGGAATGAAATGCCCACAGTTTTTATTCGCATGCTTGCTCATTAATGCTCAGCCATGGTTTGGCTTAGCGTAACATGCAAACTGGGCTGTATCAGACCTGCTTCGTCTGCAGCATTAAACCTTTGCTGCACCTGTTTGATCTGATGTACTAAACTCTGTGCAAACCAGTTGCAATTGAATGGAAACAATTGGCTGCCATATAAAACTGAGCTAGCAATGTTGGGTTATCTGGTGGCTGAAAGAGCTTTTGGGGGTTACTTAAGTGGGTTTTACTCATAATATCAGTAAGTTCCATTTTTTTAAAATTGTTTGATTTTGTGTACTTTTGATTTGTGGTCAAGGTCCAGTTAAAAGTTCTCCAGCCACCCTTCTGCTGAAGAGCATCTGGCAAGGTGTGACAGATGCAATCTAATAAAAATATCTGAAGTTGTTTATAATGTGACGTCTGTTGCATTTCTTAGTCTCTGCCTCTCGCTAGTAGTGTCATGACGTAAATCACAGTTGCTTTACAGATTATCTCACAAACATTACAAATTGCTTTAAAGATTATCTTGGAAAACATTACTGTAATTAGATAGTAGATTAAAGTTTATTGCTTTCCTTATATTTGGAAATCTATGCTTCTGGGCACAGAAGTGCTGACCAATGAATGAGGAAAAGCACAGTTAAATAAACGTAGATTTTTCAGGTCTTAAATGCGTCTGTTAAAAAGAGAGAGTTTATATTGCACTTCTTCCTGTGTTTTCCTTAGAGAATTGCAATTATACACTTCAAGTGGTGGAAGGAAATCCCTGCTTGCTTTATAAGGAGCACACAGCATCAGGCAGCTGTCTCAAACTCTTTAATTATGTTTCTGTCAGGACACAAGAATTCTGTCCTAGCACTTCTTTTGATGGCACAGTAATGAATTTTACTCATTTTTTGGGGGAGCTTAGGAAGGGCTTGTGCTTCTGCCTGCATGGTTTTCTGATTCTCTAGTCCTTTCTGCCTTGATCCTGGGGCGCTTCCCACTCATGACCCTTTTTGCTCTGCACTTCTTTCTCGCACACTCTTCCTCTTAAGTGCATTTTTATACCATCCCATGGGATTCCTCTGTTTGGGGAGTCAGTGGTGGAGCACATTTTTTTGCATGCAGAAGGTTCCAGGTTCTGTTCCCGGCATCTCCAGTTAAAATGGATGGGCAGCAGATGAGGAGAACGAGTTCTGCTGGGAGCCCTAGAGAAGTTGCTGCCAGTCAAAAGTAGTAGACAGTGCCACTAGCCTTGTCTAAATCTTCCCTCTTTTCATCTAGGCATCCAAGTGCTCTGGATAGCACACAGTGCCCCTTTGCCCCTGGTGGGAAAGGGTAAGAATTTATGAGTTATAGCAATGAATTAAAAATAATGGAACACGGCATTGTGTAAGCAAATGCAGGGTTCAAAAACTTGGGTCTTCAGCTGTTTTTGGACTACAACTCCCATCACCCCTAGCTAGCAGGACCAGTGGTCAGGGATGATGGTAATTGTAATCCTAAAACAGCTGGAGACCCAAGTTTGGGAAACCCTGATTTATCATTTAAACATCTCTTCAGTAAAATAGTTGGTCAACACTCTCAAGTTTCTAGAATATTTTATTGACAGAAAACATTTTTTATTCCTCACTTGAGCAAGTGACAGGATTGTGTGTGTGTGTGTGTGTGTGTGTGTGTGTGTGTGTGTGTAGAGTACTGTATTTAGATTTTTGTGTTTTGGAAAGAGCAGCTCGGTTAAGCCAAACACAAATGAAAATGGGCTCTTACATGGTGAGTCTGACAGCCTGGATATGAGTACTCTGAATGCTGCTCCTGACCTTGATTTAGATGCCAGTTCAAGTCACATCAAGTCAACATTTATTGACTTGCCCCAAACTTACTGGCTGAAAACATTACCCTGGGCAGCTTACATAGCTCTATATACAGAAATAGGAGCCAACACTTCACTGCACTAATGTAACTGACAAAAAATATCCAGTTTCAATATATCACTGACTAAATTTGGAAACGTATTAGATGTAAGCTATAAATTAAAAATGAAGCAAATATTTGTGCATTGCCAAAGCTAAAGTAATTGACTGAAATCCTAGCAGATGGAACTTGTCTCCCTACCACCTTTCTTTCTTTCTTTCTTTCTTTCTTTCTTTCTTTCTTTCTCTTTCTTTCTTTCTTTCTTTCTTTCTTTCATCATGGAGTTTATGCCATAAACTGGGTTTAATACCAGTCTTTTCTTGTAAAAAATGTGGAAAGATTAGGTATTCTACTATTTTCTATAATTATGCTTAGCTTAAATAGAATGAAGATCTCAAAAAAGAAGAAGTAAGAGTGCTGATATGATAAAGTTAATGGAGGGAGGATGAAAAATATGGAAGATATAAATTGTGGAAAATAAGAGCATTTTTGTATGTGGCAAGAGTATAATTAATGTGATGTATAATTTAGTTGTCAGGGAGAAGTCTGTGAACAAGAAGTCTCTCAAGTTTCCAACACTGTGGATTCATCTGCTCTAAAAATGCATATTAGTGCATTGGTTTTATTCCACTTTAACTGTCATGCCTTCCCCAGTGAATCCTGGGAATTGAAATTTGGTGACAAGCTGAGAATTCTCTGTGTAAGATTGACCCCCTGCCCCAACCTGCAAAAAAGCCTGCAATTCTTCCTGGAAAGAGTGTTTTGTCTATTAAACCAGTGTAAATCTATGGTGCAGAAGTGCCCCTGTACCAGAGTCTGTTCCCAATCTCTAGTTCTTGCCAAGGAAAGGAATTTCAAAGCAAAGGATATTACTACCTCTCAGCTGACATGGAGTGGCCATGCCATTTTGCTAGCTGGTGTTTGCCCCAAGATCCCTCTGAGCACTCCTAGCTTGCGCTGCTCTGCTTGAATGTCCCCACCTCTCAATATATTATTATGTACTACTACTGATACTAATACATTTATACCCATTTGTATTTCGCTTTGCCTGCAAAGAACTGCAGGCGCAGCATACATGGTCCCTTCTCTTTCATTTTAACCTCACAAACAGCCCTGTGACGTCAGTTATGCTGAGAGACAGTGACTGGCTCAAGATAGTCCAGCGAACGTCATGACCAAGTGGAGATTTGTACCTGGGTCTCATAGTGCATTGCTTGCTCCCTTGTCTGGAAGGATTTGACAGGCTTTGTGGCCTCCCTTTGGCTATGCTTAATATTTAGGAACATAGGAAGCTGCCTTAAGGCAAGTGAAACCTTGACCCACCCACCCCAGCAGCTCCTTCCCCCCTGTGGAAATATGCCCTGATGGAAATGGATTAAGCCATTCTTCCCCACCCAGTTGCCTCCTGAAACTGCTATTGGTTTTAAACACACCCACACACACACAGGGGAAGCATAAGCAAAACTGCACCAGACTGTAATTTAGGGTTCCCCAAAAGATGAACCCTCCAAACGAGGGCACAAATTTGCATAAAATGTGCATATGCTAATTTTTATGAATACATGCAAATGTAGAAATAATCACTATCATTTAGACAGAAATACAGTACAGTGATACCTTGGGTTACAGACGCTTCAGGTTACAGACGCCTCTAACCCGGAAGTAGTACCTTGGGTTAAGAACTTTGCTTCAGAATTAGAACAGAAATCGTGCTCTGGCGGCGCGGTAGCAGCGGAAGGCCCCATTAGCTAAAGTGGTACTTCAGGTTAAGAACAGTTTCAGGTTAATAATGGACCTCCAGAATGAATTAAGTTCTTAACCCAAGGTACCACTATATAACATAGTGGGGAAGACTGAGATCAGGTTACCTGTGTGTCTCGTGAGTCTGCTACCCAGGCACTTGTTGCTGGGCAAGTTCAAGACCCATGCTGCTCCCACAGTCTGTAAAACTCTGTTAACAAAGGAATAACTAAAATAATAATAATCTAAACATAACAATCAAAGCAAAAGTCACATTATATGTTTAACAAATCCACACAACATTTATAATCTTTAAAACAATATTAACAGCATTAACAAAATAGCAAGTGAAAAATAAACTTGGCACTGAAGAGATGCCTTTATTTAAAAAGCTTCTTGTATAGCTCATTCTAAATGTTTAAATTTGAAGAAAAAAAGTAATAGCACTATGTTCAATAATGTAAAATATTACTTCTCTTAACAGAAAATAGTATTGCATTGCCTGATTGCATATTCACAATATAAACTGACCACCCCACAATCACTTATGCATATCACTTAATTCATTACAGGACCAACCTTGTCTGAGATATATTTGTGAAACATGAAATCATTTGCCCCTCTGGAAACATAAGGAAATGACAAAATTGCTTGTGGGTGGCAATGTGCAATTACTGTTGCCTCAAATTTACCAAGAACCTGGTCTTTCAAATGTTAAAATTGATCCAAGTAACCCATGTACTGGATTGATTTTGCGATGTAAAAACGTATGCTTTTGTTCTGCATACACTTTAAATTTAGAGTGCCGTTAAAAGCAAGGTAATATTGCCTTGATTGTAGAAGACTTGGAGTGATACACAAAGCCCATTGAGCAGAGCACAAAAGGAGTAGCTGTATTTCTGTGGATTCAAGCTGATGTATTAACATAGCTCTCTTTGACTTCTCAGTGTCAGTGGGATTTAATGTGGGTGGAATACTTCCCACAAAGTGATAATAGGATTGTACCCAGTATTTCTAAAATATGTCCCCCACCCCACCCCAGATTTGCAGCCTACGCAGTGAATTTATGTGCTTGCGTATATCAAAATGACACAGTCAAATAATATTTCAGCGTGTTTCTTGAAATGAAAGAATTGATTTATGATGATGCATTGTTCCTTTTTTTTTTGACTTGGACATGTTCTGTTGAACATTTCTGTATGCATACAGCAGGGGCAGTGTTCCGAGGCACCAGCTCGCGAGGGCGATAAGCTGGTGGCTCCTCCTTGGTCTCCTTCTGGCACCGCCACTGGTGGGGGGCTGCTTCAGCCCCCCTTTCCCTTTGCAGCAGGTGTAGGAGGGGGCGAAGGAGCCAGCCACTGAAGCCATGCTGCGCTTGGCTCTGCGCTTTTGGGATATGGACATAGCTGTCAAGCGTCCTTTATTTGGCGGGACAGTCCCTTATCCCAGTGCCATGTTCCGCTGCTGTCCCTTATTGATGAGGCTTCGTTTGGCTGCTGGCTGGGCTTTCTGCCTTTGGCTCAGAGGGGCTCAGAAGTTGAACATACCTGTGCCCGGAAAATCCCTTATTTTGGCTGCTGATCCCTTATTTTCGAGGCTGCTGGTCCCTTATTTTCAAATCTATAAATTGACATCTATGGATATGGAGTGCCTGAGCCGAACCCCAACCCCGAAAATATTGAGGGGGCGCAAAAAGGCTCAACCCCCAGGAACTGGCAATCCAGCAGTATTATAACTTGCTGCGTAATACCCCAAGTACAGCGATGACCAAGATTATGCATGGCAAGAAACTGTATGAGCCATGTTTAAAAACAACATCCTGTAGAGATTTCTGAAGAGGGTCTAAGGGGCAAAGAAGAGAATGAGCAGAAAGAAGCAAAAGCAAAGTGGAATAAATTAAAGGCTAATTATTAACTCGAGGCCATTTTCAATGGTGGGAGAATCTCATTTAGTTTAGAGACGAGAGAAGAAACGATGCAGCAGAACATTGCTCTCTTAATTAAGTATAATAAACCTAGTCATTGCATATATTGTATTCTACCAAGGCAAATGTTGGTCTGCTGGAGAAACTGATCCTTTTTAGACCTCTTCTTTATGAAGCATGACTCCAGAAGGTTGGAAAGCACATACTGTATCTTCCCCCTTACACACACAGTCCGCCCCCCAATAAGCTCTTGAATCCAGTACAGTATTGCAATGAAAAAACTGGCTAGTTGCAAACAGGAAGCAGAAGTTGGAATTGCTGTATGTGACAGGAAAGGAGGAACCTGAGGGTTCTCATGGCTTGATCGTGCAAATGGTCTGGTCTTAATGGTGTGTCTGTAAGTGACTGTGGAGGCCAGTTCTGGATCCACATGTCGTTCCACAGTGAGGACCATAGCTGCCAATGTTTCCCTTTTTTAAAGGGGAATTCCCTTATTCCAAATAGGATTCCTTGCAAGAAAAGGGAAAAGTTGACAGCTATGGTGGGGACATAGGTTTTTGGGCGGGAGTTGATCACGGTGAGGATTTGCCAAACTTGCCTTTCTCTTAGCTCGTTTCCCTCTTTTGTCCTGAGTTCTTGCTTCTTCAAAGTCCATGACGACTTTGGTATAGGCTATTCTCCAACTGGAGCGCTCGTAGGCCTGTGTTACCCAATTATCTGTGTTTATACTGCATTTTTCAAAAAAAATACTTGCCTTGAGAGCGTCTTCAAACCTCTTTTGTTCTCCACTGGCATTACACTTTCCATTCTTAAGTTGGGAATAGAGTAGTTGCTTTGGAAGACGATAATCAGGGATCCAAACAACATGACCGGTCGTGTAAATGCTTGACATTGCAGCAGCCTTAATGGGTAGCGTGCAGAGTGATATGTATATATATATATCATAACTTGTGTACACTGGAAACAGCTCATGTTTGCTCACA
This sequence comes from Podarcis cretensis, assembly GCF_951804945.1. Taxonomy (NCBI): domain Eukaryota; kingdom Metazoa; phylum Chordata; class Lepidosauria; order Squamata; family Lacertidae; genus Podarcis; species Podarcis cretensis. The sequence goes on from NC_137181.1 coordinate 28,873,153, forward strand.
TATTTACAATTACTTAAAAAAACCACAACTTTGTTCCTATGTTATTGGAAAGTAATGTTAAACATATGTATAATACAATGTAACGAAATAAAATAGAATGAAATAAAATTAAGTAAAAGTGATACGAAGTACAAGTTTGACCTGATTACCTTGTCACTTCAGGATTAATAATAATAATAATAATAATAATAATAATTTTGTACCCCACCCATCTGACCAGGTTTATTATTCATTTTAATAGTTTTCCCATTTCCACAGTAACTTAATTTCTTTCCAAGTATTGAGAAAGTCTGATTTATTAACAATGTTGAAAAGGAGTAAAAGTAGGTGTTTTGAAATGTAGACAATTTTAATCCTCTGTACCTTTGGTTTTCTATGAAAATGTGTGCATGCTTTTCCGTTCACAATATTCAGTGCATGCCTGTAAATGGGTCAGAAGTTTACTACTCTAGACACCCTGAGGATAGAGTCACAAAACATTCTGTAGAGGTGTTTAAAGATTTGCAGACACTCAGGGGTTGAAAGTTGAATGCAGTGATGATTTTTTTTGCGATAGTGCTTGAGGTACTGCTAAAGCACTGTTTGTGGTCCTATAAAATTCTACCATTTGCATACTCATATCTTTGGTTTCACCTTAAAAATCCTTTTGCAAACATTGTTTGCCTTCAGGGACTGTGAAAAAAGCCTTCACATTAGAAGGGAGCTGAGGAAGAGTGCAAGTAAAAGTATGCCTAAAAAATGCAGGTGTAATATGTTTTACATATCTCTATCCCAAGGGGAGCAAATGCATCTGTTTCTGTAGCCAAGTAATATTATTATTATTATTGCTGCTTGCTCCTTGCTAAAGGCTTAGAGGTCCTTCAGTTGGTAAATATCTCTGCTTCAGATTCCAGTAAATGTGAAACATATGTGAATATAAATACAGATAGCTAGGCTGTGAAACAATAGTGTTAGGTCTAGCCAGACGTGGGCAGGATTAGGTTGCTATAGCTTCCCTCAGTTTTCTTTCTTCATAAAACATAATAGGGAGAACAAAATGATCAGGCAGAAAGTGTGGTGAATTTGTTCATTCATTCAGACATTAATTATTCGTTTTTATATGCTGTCGTCCGATCAAGAGCACAGGATAGCTAATAGTGTGATTTAAACACAACAGAATATATAATAAAAAAGCATACTCAAAAACATATCATATGCTCATGTAACACATTCTTACATATGTCTACTCTGAAAAAAGCCCTAAGTGAATTCAGTGAACTTTACTGCTAGATAGGTTGGTATCGAATTGCAGCCTAAGTCATTGAATTCTTGTAGCTTTCTTTATTAAAAGCACTAATTTCAAATTACGATTTAATTGTTTCTGATGAGCTGAAATTATGTCCTTCCTCCCACAAATTTAGGGCTAAAACCATAGCTGGCATGCTGACTTTCACTCCATCTTTTATCACAATACATAAAATAATATTTAGAAAGCTTCCATTGCTTATTTACCACAAAATTTTTTTTGTAGAAAGGTATACCAGTAATATTGTTGCATTTATCTTAGTAATTCATGACCATCATAAAACTGGTACAAGAAAGCAAAGGGAAGAATTTCCTTTCAGAAAGTGCAGTCCTTGTAAATATTCACACTGAAACCAAATCATAACCCTTGTGGAGAAAACTAGTTAAGAGGGTTTCTTGCTGGCAGTATATATGTTTTCAGATACTACATTTTTATATCAACTTGCATACAGATAATCATGTCTGCCATTGATCAGTAACAGGAAAAAGGCAATCAAATTTTCATATACGTAAAGAAAAATCCTGGGAGTAATATATTTTGAAACACTGAGTTGATCAAAGGATTTTACAATGTGTTTTCATTTCAAAACTATTTATTTGTCATCCACCTCTTAATTTAGGGGTACATTAGAAGGTAAATTCTCAAACCAGGTTCATATGAGTATTGTTTTCTCATTTTTGAGCAATTCTGTTCTCAGAAGACACTAATTCCATATGATAAAACTTTTATTTCATTAATTTAATATGCTTACATATTACCTCCTTTCTCTGAAGTTGGCATTCAGGGTGGCTTACAATATTTAAAAACACCATAATAAATACAAAGTAATTTGGACGCAGGTGGCGCTGTGGGTTAAAGCCTCAGCGCCTAGGGCTTGCCGATCGAAAGGTCGGCGGTTCGAATCCCTGCGGCGGGGTGCGCTCCCGCTGCTCGGTCCCAGCGCCTGCCAACCTAGCAGTTCGAAAGCACCTCCGGGTGCAAGTAGATAAATAGGGACCGCTTACCAGCGGGAAGGTAAACGGCGTTTCCGTGTGCGGCTCTGGCTCTGGCTCTGGCTCTGGCCAGAGCAGCGATGTCACGCTGGCCACGTGACCCGGAAGTGTCTCCGGACAGCGCTGGCCCCTGGCCTCTTAAGTGAGATGGGCGCACAACCCCAGAGTCTGTCAAGACTGGCCCGTACGGCCAGGGGTACCTTTACCTTTACCTTTAATAAAAATGAACTAGTTATAAACAATACCACGAAACACATTTAAAACCAGTTTGCCCTGAAAGCAGCCCAGGAAACAGCATTGTCTACACCTTAATTATCAAACTCCTATCTGAATAAGGAGATGTTATCCTGTGGGCAGCCAGCCTAACCTCTTTTGGGCAGGGTATTCCACAATATGGGAGCAGCCACAAAAAAGGCTCTCTTGAGTCACCACAAATTCTGCCTCTGATATTTATGGGACCAAGAGAAGGTGCTCACCTGAGAATCTTGTCACCTGGGCAGCTTTGTATAGGGAGATACCATCTTTCTTTTGTTGCAAAGTCAGAACATCACTCGATCATTGCCCTCATGGACTTCCCAGAGGCTCTTGGTTGGCCACCATGGGAAACAAGATACTGGACTATGAATAGGTCTTTGATCAGATCTAATAGAACTCTTATGTTCTTAAGTGTCATGTCCTGCTTCTAACCTGCCTCACAGATTCGTTGTGGAGCTAGATTTGGGGTGGGGTAGAGTTTTGTCATCCTCAGATCCTTGAAGGTAGTGTGATATCTAAAAGTTCAACTAATGTGCAAGTATGCATGATGTTCTTCAGCCCCTTCCGTTCTGGGCATGTGGTGAGGGCAACCTGAAAAACCAATGTTGTGCTTACTTTAACATTTAAAATAATTTAACAAACCATTATTAAATGTATCCATTTTCACTTGTGCAATGACGTGCAGCTCCAAAATCAAGAATCTCCGCTGAGTATTGCCAATAAATCAAAACTGTACTTTCCAGAAGATTATTACATTATTTGCAAGCCTCTGAAGGCCTCTGTTTCCTTTCTACAAAAGGCTAGTGTAAATTGTCACATGGTAATCGGATCTGTTGTTCACGGGAACGAGCTTCTTTTCAAAATATTATGCTGCTTACAAAGCTCCTTATTCATTAGGCAGATTAGCAACTGTTCTTTGAATATTCTCGCCTCTCTCTATACAATGTACACAGATCCATAGTTATCCATAAAATAAAAGCAGAAAGAATACAGAATTATTGTCCTGTTCCTGTTTACATGTGAATGAATATTTCTTTTTAAAAAATATTTAGAGAGCCTTAAGGAAAAAGTGCCATACAAGATTTCCTTCAGTGTAAATACAACTGTGCACATGACATCAAAGCACAACAAGACTTACAAATTCTAATGGAGATTACATTTTTCAAAGTGACACAGGAGAAATTTGAATCCATTCTGTCTGTACACTGCTTTATTCACTATACAGGTCACAGATCTTATTTATAGAATATAAGCTGCTGTTATTGTTATTGTTAAGATTATTAAACATTGCTGGCTCTCTTTACTCAGACAAGGAGAAGAGAAATAGAGAATCACGTTTACCATCTGCCTACTGCAACATAATGTATCATCAAAATAGTGAAAATATAACATGGGTAGACCCAGTTTGGAATGTTAGCTGATTAGAAGCAATTCTACAAGAGAATTTTCTGAAATCAGGGTTATTTTCCAAAAGGGAGAGTTGGTCTTATTTTTTTAGGTGCGAGACAAAAACTTCCCCATAACCAGGTCTTTGACCTGGCAGTATCTGTGGCCTTTTAGAAGTGGGTGGGATGTTTTTAATATATTTCTCCCCCCCCCCCCCCGGTTTTAATGTATCTATGTGGGTTTTAATTATCTGGTTGGTTGGTTGGTTGAAATTGGCTTTGGGTTGCCCTGGGCAAGATAAAGCCACTAACGAATTTAATTAATTAATTATAATAATAGTTTTGAAATCATTAAACTTAAAAAGGCATAAAATTATTCTTATTCATTGTATTAACTGTTTTGTCTCCAGCTTACATTGCATGGCCACAGACAGATCAAGCCAACTGGAGTTACGTAACATTTCATGATATTTTTCAGGAAGTACCACTTGCCCCTTAAAAGTTAAATTGATACTTCTGAGTTAATTGATTCTTAACTAGGTAAATGACTTCACCTGTCTTTCACCAATGAGCACTTAGCTACCCTAAATTTAAACCAGTCACATATTTGCTGCATACTTAGGTGAAATTAAAGACCATTATTACTCTGGGGTATGAACCATTTTTGTAAGGCATTCAACCATGTTCAAATCAAGCAGCTTGTTACCATTGCCGCCAACATTTGCAACATTTTCCTGTATATTGATGTACTTAATATGAAACTAAGAACACGTAGCATTGGCAATTACAGAAGAGTAGCAATGATGATTGCAACTAATCCACAGAAAATCTTGTGGAATCTTAAAACTAGCAGAGCAATCGCTTGTGGCTGGGTGGGGTGAAGGTTCCTGCCGACCTATTTCAGGGTGGGTGGGTCACCTGCTGACTGTATCCCTGATGTTGGAGATATGTAAAAAGCCTTTTTTCCCAAGATAGGGGCAGGGCTGAGTTGGCCTCTGTTAAAAAAAACACACACACAAAAAAAACTTGTATACAAATTAAAAGTTGGTGTTTTCTATGCAAAGTTTGGAATCTTTTAAAATTCTGTTTCCAATAACAACATGTCATTCTTGCTAGGGTACTGAAGAAGAGTAAACTATAGTGTCAGAATAGTGTGATATCAGCTTATCCGAATACCTGAAAGAAAGAGGAAAGGCTATATGGCTTTTACCTCATCTGAAGAGCCAATTACTAGTTAGTTCAGAAATGGCTGCTTCACAATTATGTAGAAAATGAGCTCAGAACAAACTGCTGTGGTGTGGAGTGCTGTTGTTCAGGTTTCCAGCCAACCATTTGTTTTTATAGGATGGTCCATTCTATTTATCGCCCCTCCTCTGTTTTTCTGTTCTCCCCTCCCCCCCAAACCCCCAGATATGCAGCATTTTCTGGCTCCCGGTCGTACTCTACCATTTTATGATTCTATTATCATGTTCAATCCTCCCGGAGCTATTTGGTGGGGGAAGGCTTTTGGTCCCTTAGCTTTTTTCCAAGCACATTTATATATTTCTGCAAACTTTGGGGTTCCAAGCTTTGGGGTTCCACCAAGCAAGCTAGTACTTCCTTCTTATTTCTCAGTGACCCCATTTTCGCTACAGTCATGCTGGCACTCACCAGCTGAGTTTGTGAGTGATTGCTGCTGTGTCTTTTGTCTGTCTTTTCAGATTAGCCCACAGAGCTGTATTGTAGCGAATATTTCTAATGATAAAAAGTGTTTTGTACGTGATACACCTAATAGAAATAAATTATGATGAGAATAATAGAAGGATGATGGGGAACAGGGTAGGTACTCTCCACAATGTGCCAGGGCTTGTGGGTGGGTGGTAGTCCTGAGAGCAGATATCTTATTGATTTACCTACAGCACATATTAAGGGGATCCTCCTCCCTGCTCTCTCACTTAAAAGTTTCAGCCAGAACCACAGAGGTGTCCTGTTTGCATTACACCTACCATCATATCTCACAACTGCATCTGTAACAAAATTGCTTTGTTTCCATTCAGTGTTTAGGCACCTTAGAGGGTTTTATAGAGAACTGATATGCCGACTTTGCAATATGATTTGGAGCAGTGCCGGATTTACGTATAAGCTAAACAAGCTATAGCTTAGGGCCCCACTCTCTTGGGGCCCCCCAAAAAAATTATAGGAAAAAAACTGGATGTAGATTTCCAAAATATAAGATAAAAAACAATTACTTTGATAAAATACATATTTTATTATGTGTGGGATGCGGGTGGCGCTGTGGTCTAAACCACTGAGCTTGCTGATAGAAGTTTGAATCCCCGTGACGGGGTGAGCTCCCGTTGCCTGGTCCCAGCTCCTGCCAACTTAGCAGTTGAAAAGCATGTCAAAGTGCAAGTAGAGAAATAGGTACCGCTTCGGTGGGAAGGTAAACAGCATTTCCGTGCACTGCTCTGGTTTCACCAGAAGCTGGTTAGTCATGCGGGCCACATGACCCGGAAAAACTGCCTCCATGTATCGACTGGGAAATGTGCAGTGGTGGACTGTATATGTACAGCATGTAGATGGGAAATGAACATGATTTGCACCTATATGCTGAGACCTTGGTGGGAAACCTCCAGCCCATGGGCCTAATTAGGCTTGGCAAGTCCTGGAAGTTGGGCTGGCAGGCTGCTTTGGGCAAATCACGCCCATATTTCCCAGACCCAATGCCAAATACGATATCATTGGGGGGGGGGGAGAGAGTTCAAGCCATGGCTTGAAACCTCAAACTGTGGCTAAAGGAAGTAGGGGGGGGCACCAAGTTCCTATTTTTCAGGCTAAATGCAGCATTTTTGGATTGGGCATCCTTTCTTGCTACCCTGCATGGCAACAGAAAAAAGGCACCAGATTTGAAAAGCATCAAATTTTGGCTTCAAAGGAATAACCAGGAGGGCACAAGTCCACGCCTGATTCTTTCTTTGCAGCTGTGGCTTGAGATCAAACTGCAGATGCAACGGAAGACCTGGGGCTGCCGAGGAACAACTTGTGCAGCTGCAGTACCCACCCAGCACCCTTAACAAACTACAGTTCCCAGGATTCTTGGGGGGGGGGATAATCAGCTTTAAATATGCATAGGGTGTGCTTTAAATGCATGGTTTGGATCTGCTCTTTTTTTGTACAGCAAACCCAGTACATACTATGAAATACTATGAGGTACTAATGCAAATGCTCCTGGCAATCAGTGGGCATTTAATTATGAATGCCAGCTGGGGAGTGTGTGTGTGTGTGTGTGTGTAAAAGAAGACCAGTGTCAGTTTTTGGACAACCCCCCCCCTCCCGGCAGTTGTGTCTTTAAAAGCCACTGTATCAACAGCAGTGAGCAAGTGGAAATGTTTTATCTGTGTGTAGCATCTCAATCTGTTGTCTGCGGAATGAGCTGCAGTTAAAGACATAGACAGGCAAGGACAGTTTTCCTCTTTGATAATTTAAAAAATCTTACATCCCAAGCATGAAAAGATGCAATCTACCATTTAGCTGGTACATTTTGTAACAGAACACCAATTCTGATACATTACAGGTGAACACAATCAAATGCCGGTCGTGCCACCATCAGTACAGCTGGTGGTTTTAAACTGACGGCACAATTACACATTGATAGTTCAATAGTTCATTAGCAGCTACATTGTGCACCTGTATATTTTCTTTAAACAATGCCAGATAGAGTTGGGTCAGGCTGTCTCTTAAAAGCAGTACAGAAAATGCCATGTAGATGCCTCCTTTATTGAGCTTTCAGTCTCTCTTGCTCTTGCACTCTAGCCATCTGTTAACCTTCCTCAGAGTACCTCACAAAGAGATTATCCACTTCCTCTTTATTTGTATTTTGTGGCTGGATTAGCAAATCTTTCTGTGTTTTCGATGTTCTGTAGATTGCGACACTCTGTAATTACGATATGTAACGAAGAGTGGCTATAGATAGCAGAGATGCACTTATCTGCAATATTACACTTACCAACTTTACTAAACTGTGCAGCTAAACCAGTTAAAAGCTTTATAGCTTGGGGGAGGGGAGGTTAATCTTTTCATGACAAATTGTATTTTCTGGCCAGTAGTCAGGAAGAGCACATTGTTTCATGGTGCATCATAAAATAACTACAGGAAGTCCATAAACACTGTAGTAGCAAGCCTTCCATATTAGCTATGCTGGTAACGCTGCAATGCAATGTGTTTAACGTGGCCTTGTCATTTATTCTGAGAATGATTTTAACAACTTGTGGTAAACAGAAGTTGGTAGCTAGATAAGTGTAATTATGGTATTGACTTTTGGATGTTTTTCTTTTGCAATACAGAGTATTTAACAGCAAAAGCAGAGTGTATTGCTTATGTGTTCAATGGATTTTACTACCGTGTAAGTGTACATAGGATTGCATTGTTTATAGATGGCGATATTACTATTAATAATAGTGTGCATTTGTAAATCTTACCTTTAAATAGTCTTTTCTGGTATCCTCATTTGATTAGATCTTGAGGACTTGCATTTGACTTTGCATGATAAGTCAATATTGATATTTTGAAATATTAGTCCTGCTTAATATCTAAAATGTAGTCTTAAAATTGAATGTAAAATATCTCATATATTTAATCTTTTTCTGGCCAAAGATGGGTTTCATGTAATCTAGGAGCTTCCTTTCTCCTGGATTACTTTATTTGGTCAACCAAATAACTTTTCCAGTAAAGTAATTTCCATGTGGATTTTTGTCAGTCCAGGTGTTGGGGTTTTTTTTTGGTGATAGGAATTTACATCTGTCCTGTGTTGCTTGTAGACTATTCATTTCCACATTCTAGTGGGAGAGAAGTCTGCAAGTTTTTATGTGCCTTTAAGTTTATATACACATTTTTACATGATCTATCCACCCAATTTGCTTATAATGACAATAACATTAAACAAAATAAAACAACAGCAATATAGAAGTTACATATTATTTACAATTTAGACATTCTGATAAGTTCCATTATGATATACACAGCCGATATTGTGCCATCTAGTCTTGCTCAATGTATTGTCATATGATGATGGGGGACTCCAGTTGTTTTCCTTCTGTGCTATATATTCAATAAAGCAATATCATTGTTTCTGGAAAGTATGCTTGTTTTTCATGGAAGTTGCCTGTGTTCTCACTTGTTTTATTATTTTTTCCATCAGTGCAGCTGGCTATATTTGTCTATACCAGTCCTCCATTAGAGTGTTGACCATTAGTTTCCCATTGTTTAGTGATGGCTATTCTGGCTGACACAAAAAAGGTTAGGAAATCCTTGTGCAAAGCATCAGTCTCTTGGATAACAATGTCATGAGCAGGTCAGGTGCAAGCCCTAGACTTGTGATCAGGCCTCTCTCATGCCCAAAATCTTCCAAGCACTGCACAGATCCTACTCATATGAAATTTCTACCCATTTTGCACTCTACTTATGTTCTTTGTTGAAAGGAATATGTTTACTGATCACAACTGGTTGGCATAAGCAGTTTTGCTGAAACTCGTAATTCCCATGCTTAGATTATGAACCTCAGAGAGTTTTTAATACTACCTCAAAACTATAAAGGTTTCCAGTTCAGGCTGAGACTTTGCCTTGGCATCAGCATTGTTGGTTGCTGTCACTGGGTACAGTCTGCAAAATCACTTCCTCTAACCCTCATTTCTTCTGTCACTTCTACTGTCTAGCTGACTGGATCCTAATCTGGAAAAATTTGTAGTCAAGCAACAATGATTGATTTATATTTAGTGTGCTTCTTACACTTCAAATTATAATACATAAAAAGGAGAATGAGAGCACTATGCGAAGTTGATGTCAGGTAGAATAGTTTAAATAAAATAATAGTCATTCGTAGTCTAGACACTGGCAGCAGTCGTGAAGCAGGAGATCTCTTGAGACTAGAAGTGTTATTCTTTCTTTTGCTAATAGAGACTTGGTGGCATTTTTAACATACCAAGTGAATTAATCAGTACACTAGAGGATAATAAGATAAACCAATATAGATGCCCTAGATATTCACACACGTTATCGTTTCATGTTGGTGCCATGTTTTAATCTTGCAGGAAGCTTTTAACTTTTCCATTTCATGCTCCAGTTTAGCAAAGTATGTCATAAGGAGGAAGAAACCTCTCTGCTTCTTTTTTTGGTTTTTGTTGATCTAGAAAAGACTTCTGTCCTTAACAGAAAAACCAGAATGCACTTTCTTACAATACCAATGGTCTTTGAAACCATATTTTCTAGACAAATGGATGAGTTCATAGGAACTTTGCCATGGAGCTGATATATTTCAATTAAATTGAATTCTTTAGTCACAGTTGAACACGGTGTCAGGTGTGTTCTGAAGTCTCTGTTGCAGTCTTGGCTACTTCTTACCTATTTAAAAGCAAGGCTCTTTGTGAGAAGTTCTGGACCCAGGGAAAGTCAACACTTAGGACCCTTCTCAATGAAAAGTATACAAAAGTTTACTTTTCACCTGATATGGTAGTAGCTAGTTCCAAAAGTCAGCTCTTACAAAGCAGCTAAGGAAACTAAGTGGGTCATGTTCTTAGCACAAGCTTTTATATTTTTTTTATGAAACTACTTTGAATATTATGGTTTTAAAGACAATTTCTTGAGCAGTTATCCTTTGAAGAAATAATAATGATGGCTCTTATTCAACTGCTTTTTTCCAGCATTCATATGAATATTTTGTCTGTAATTGGTGTTCTTATAAAAACTTGAAGGAGCAGTGTATTAGTGATATGAAGCTGTCTGCAAATTTTTTTAAAAAAAATGTTTTGATAATTTAAAAGAAACATTCGGCTAACCAAATATGACCATACAGTCGTACCTTGGAAGTCGAACGGAATCCATTCTGGAAGTCCATTTGACTTCCAAAATGTTCGAAAACCAAATTGCGGCTTCTGATTGGCCAATGGAAGCCCCGTTGGACGTTTGGGTTCCAAAAGAACGTTTGCAAACTGGAACAATCACTTACGTCATGTGTACCTTTTTTGGCCAAATTACATCGTGAAAATTAGGGTGCGCTTTAGATTTGATGGTGCAATAGATTTGATTGCAAGCTTGAAAAACACCACAGACAACAAATGCTTTTCTGGTTCCAAGGTTTTGAAAATTGAGGTGTGCATTAGATTCGGTGGTGCATTAGGGGGAGTTAATAGGCAGAGGCACACCTGGCAATGTCTCCCAGGGAGAGGTGGCACATCAAGAGAAGTGAGGAGGAGGAGGAGGAGCACTTATTCTCACAAGTAGCTGAGCCTTCTCTGCTTAGAAACTTGGCAGGCAGGCAGGGAAACTTGTTGGAACAACTTTTTCAACTCTTGTGTACTCCTGCTACTAATCTTCAGGTCTTGAACCTTGCCCTTGCTCTCTGACTGGATAACTTGGGGTAGATTCTGCTCTTTCTTTGCCACTGAGTTTGGACCATTAGACTGCTATTATAAAAGTTGTCTGGTCTTGGGCAGAAGCCAGGGCATTCTTATCAAAATATTTTGCTTTTCATTCCAGATAAAATGTCTGGAAACTGTGTATGCATCTGTTGCAGACAGGCTAGTCTCATCTTCCCTTGCATGGTAGAACCATAGAAATATGCCCTTTGTATTTTTTACACACAGTTGGCAGAACCACCACCCACTTTTTAATATCTTGGTTTGAACATGTGGAGAAATCAAACTTGTGATATGATAAAGAGGAAAGAGATGGAGCTGAGCCAGGTCTCCTTCTAGGAATGAATTCAATAGTGTTGGGGAGAAAAGCAGTGTGGATACGCTCCTCCAAGTAAAGCTTCAATGCTCAGCTCCAGATTTCAGATTTATTAAAGTTATGGGAGTTAAGCAAGACAGAAGCAGACTTGAGGAGACTATGGGACATGCTCAGAAAGCGGAGGCAGAAGTTTTGTTGTGCAAAGGGAAATCCTTGCACTAACAAAGCAAGTGCATTAGATCCTGACCCATGTTGATGGTATATTGGACACATTCAGTGGAAGGTGTGTCTGGTTTGTTCCTAACCCCCTCCCCCCCCCCCGCCGGCCACATTGAGAAGGAAGAATAATCCATACTTGAGGAACCTGAGAGACATCCTATATCCCATTAGCCCCTATCAGATGACCCATCAAGACGAGTCAAAAGATGTCTATTGGAGTACTGTTTCCTGGTTTTCCTGCTAGATAGGCAGAAACCTCTCTTTGTATATTCCAAAGAGCAAGAGAGAAACACAAGATGGTGGTTAGTATTGACTTGTTTAGGGGATTATGACTCAAAAGGTTGTTGGGGCAGAGAAAAGGCTCCTTTGTGACTTTTATGGTATAAAGGTAAAGGTAAAGGGACCCCTGACAGTTAAGTCCAGTCGCAAACGGTTTGTAAAAAAGATCCCTCCCTTTTTGACACTTCATTCTCCATTACAATAAAGAGGTTGATAATTCTTTGGTTTTATAATATGTGGGTACAGCAATTCAAATATTATATAATATATGGAATGGTATTTCTGTGGGAAGTGGGATATGTCTATGGGATATACACTAATCCCTTCTCATGCACTGTTCTCTTCTCTGTTCAAGGCCTCCTTGGTTTAAAAAAAAACACACCACTGCACAGCTGTCACCTCCTTATCTTAACTGCAACACCAACACAAAATACGATTACTTGCTTTAGATAAATGACGATAGTCTCATGTTTTCGTTTTGCTTCATTATATGCATGCTTTAAATTTGCAAAGCAATAGTGCATATTTAGGTTTCCTTAATAGTCAAGGCATAATTAATCTGTACTAGTGATTTGAATACCACTTTTTGCAGAAACCCTGCTGGATTAGTCTAAGCTCCACCTAGCTACCATTTTTTTTTTTTTTTTGGTGAAAATAGCATCAACCAGCGGGTGCTACTTGGCCAGTAGTACTGACCCTGGATTTAGATCTTCAAAAGCCTTTTAGTATTTCTTTTTCTCCCCTATTCACTGTGACTAGAGTCCAACTGATCCCAATTCCATTTTAATATAATAAAAGAAGCCTGAGAGGAAATACTGAATGTTGCAGTTAAGATTGGGAGGGAACAACTGTTGAGTTGTTTCTAAAATTTCAGGAGGACTTGAAATAGAGAATGGAACAGTGCATTAGATTACCCCATGGAAACGGGAGTGAGGGGCGGTTGGTGTCACTCCAGATACACTTTGTAGCGTTGTACCCTATTCAATGGTATCTTGGTACTCGAATGGCTTGGCTCCCGAACAAATTGGCTCCTGAATGCCGCAAACACGGAAGTAAATATTCCAGCTTGTGGACATTTTTCGGAAGCCGAACGTCCGACATGCTTCTGCTTGAGTGCAGGAAGCTCCTGCAGCCAATTGGAAGCCGCGCCTTGGTTTTTGAATGGTTTTGGGAGTTGAATGGTCTCCTAGAATGGATTAAGTTCAAGAACCAAGGTACCACTGTATTAGAAAACAACAAAGTTGACTTATAGCACCCTTAAGGTAAAGGTACCCCTGCCCATCAGGGCCAGTCGTGACCGACTCTAGGGTTGCGCGCTCATCTTGCTCAAGAGGCCGGGAGCCGGCGCTGTCCGAAGACACTTCCAGGTCACGTGGCCAGCGTGACTAAGCTGCATCTGGCGAGCCAGCACCAGCGCCGCACATGAAAACGCCGTTTACCTTCCCGCTAGAAAGCGGTCCCTATTTATCTACTTGCATTTAGGGGTGCTTTCGAACTGCTAGGTAGGCAGGAGCTGGGACCGAACGACGGGAGCTCACCCCGCCGCAGGGATTTGAACCGCCGACCTTTCGATCGGCAGGTCCTAGGCTCTGTGGTTTAACCCACAGCGCCACCCGCGTCCCTGTAGCACCCTTAAAGACTACCAAATGTATAGTAGCACACACTTTTGTGGATTTGTTAGTCTTTAAGGTCTGATAAAACTGGTTGCTGCCTTTATATCAGCAGACTATCACAGCAACCTTCCTGGAAGTTGGTATTATAAAGACTCATTATTAATACATTTTTGTATTTTTACATTAAATAGAAGCCACTGACAAATACATTTCATTTTTTTAAAAAGACCACTCAATTCCATATGTGTCTACTCAGAAGTAAGCACTATTGAGTTTAACTCATGGGGAAGTGTGTTTAGGATCACAGCCTTAAAACTAATACAATCTGGCTATATTTGACCCTGGTATCTGATGAGTAAAGTGCTTTTTACAAGCGTAGGAGGGTTAGGAGTGATTGAGTTTTCACTCTTGATTACAGCCAAGAATTATAATCATGCTGTACCTGTTTCTATGGTGCATGTAATGATCATGCTGTTTCATATAATAAAAGCAAAGAGGCAGCTTGCTATTCTGAGAAGTGTATGATCCAAAGTCAGCCGGGGTGGGGGGGGAGTAGGTTAGCCTGCTTACTTTTTCAGAAACATGTTGGTTTCAGTATGTTGTCGTTTTTTGCTCACAAAATCCAGATCAGCCAATATCTGTGTTCACGTGCAATCTCTTTGTTTATTTATTTAAGGGTTTTTGTTGTTTAAAAAACAACCCAGCACTTTGGCCAAAAAAGGGCTCCCAGGTCAGTTCACAGATCAAAAAGGACGGTCCTTGCCCTGAGACTTGTAGCTGAAAAAGATCTAATATGAAAAGGAAATAGACTGGGAGGTAGGAAGAAATAAGCAAACTCTGGTACAAGTTTTTAGTTAGAAGTTCAAGGAAAGGAGGCACGAAAGTTGCTAGTCTCTCTTTGTTGTGCTGATAAATGAAGTTTCTTCTCTTCTCTCCTCTGCTTTTAGCCTGATGGAATGGCTGCTTCCAGGTGACAGTTGATGGAGAGAAGAGTTTGGCTTTTCAACAAAACTGGGAGGAGCCCTGCATCTCTGTTCATATTAAATGGTGTACAGGCCAATCACTTTGGATTTAACTCCTCATTCAAGGAGTGCAAATTAACACAACACTAAAACCCCGCTCCATTTTCCTAGAACAAGGCCCCACCAGCCCACAGCACAATACTTACCCCACCAACCTTCTATTTTAAATCCTTATCACTCTGGATATTTTAAATCTTAGATGCCAACAGGGAAGTCACTGCCCAAAGTCTCAGGATGCATTCAAATGTGGAAATTATTGCATGAGTTTTCCTGATTATAATGCTAGCACTTGTATTCCAGATTCTAATGTTTCTTTTACACTGCAGTATGCTTTGCGTTATGGAACGGTGGCTTTTTGTCAATATACTGCCACATTGTGCTAAATATTAAATTTTATTCTGGAATACCAACCCAGATTTTGTCATGTGACATTTTTTTTTTTTTTTAATAATATCAATTTTTATTCATATTGCACATATACACAGAAAAAACATAAACAAAAAAAAAAAGAAAATCCACCACATACCTTATACAAATTATATCCACTCCACAAATCATAAATAAATAAATAAATTTATGATTTTGTCATGTGACATTTCAATGCAAAACTCCTGTGATTTCCTGGGTCAAGGGTGTTGCAAATAGTAGTAGTTGTTTTGCTGGAAGCAAATAACATGGAACTGAGTGCTAAACTTCCTCAAGATTCCACTAGTTTTCCAGAAATAGCTTTTATGTTGTGTTGAAAGATCACCTAAAATGTGGAAACTATCAGGTCAGGAAATATCAGGAAAATGCCATCTGAAGGTAGTCTAGATCAAAACTGATAGGAACACATTTTCCTCCTCCTGAAAGCATGCTCTTTATTTATCCTCTACCACCAAGGTCAAAAGAATGAAAGGGAACTTATAAAACATTAATCCCCAGATGTGTTTTAAGGGCAAGTATATATCACTTGACTTTTACAAAGTACAGGGTGTCACTCCTGTATCCATGAGGATGAAATTTTTGATTGTCATCACCAAAGCAGCTCCATAGTGGCCTTTAAGTTGAAGGTGAAGAAATGCAGAGAAATGCCCAATTAGCTTATTTTTCCAAATTATGTTGTGACTTCAGCTGCAGATTCGTAAATTTGCCATATGATTAGTTGGCATAATTAAATGAAGTAAAATTTCTTCTTAGCATCTTTGTGTAGCAACCTCATCTATTAAGAGGCTCTCTTACTGCGTGCCACGGGATCAAATTTTTGTTTCTTCTAATAATTGGAGCATTCTTAAAATGTCATATATGTATTCATATATATGGGCCTTTGCAGATATACCTGAATATTGGCCTGAATATAAGCCTCACTTTTCCACCAAATTCCGACTGTGAAAAGTTTTAAGTGTGGCTTAAATTTGTAACCTTACAAAAATCGGCTTTTACAATATCGCTGCTGAAACAGACACACGGTAAAACGGAACAGGTGTGAGTGCCTGCGTAGTTTTACGGGTGTGGCTTATATTTGGGTGTGGATTATATTTGGGCCAATACGGTAATTATTAACCATATTTTTGAGACTGAGCACTCCCCTCTCTAGATACTCCTCTGCCTTCATTCGCCACATCCCCATGTTTTGGGGTTGCATCTGCCAACTCTGCCTGATGGCACAGTAACTAATGGTTAAGTGCTTCTAGAACACAACTCAGAACCAAATCTGGGGAGGTGTGAGGGAAGTCATATGCAAAAACAGGCAGGGGCACAGTCCAATGGTCGAGTCCTTAACAAATGTTAGCCATTATATCTGCACTGGCTAGATTCCTCCAGTAATATATTTGGAAATTACTTTCACCCCAGAGAGTGACTGATCATCTGGCTATTGCATCCAGCATGTGGTTATTGAACAGCAAGTGTAAAGATTATTAATTTAAGTAAATGAACTGTTTAATAAAAAGCTAAGCACTGCTGAGTCATTTATAACTGCCTTCCAGAGGAACTGTGTTCTGCTTGCTCAGGCATTCATGTTTACTGGATTTCTCTGATGCACCTATTATTTATTATATATTGAATTTACATCCTGCCTTTTGTGTGGCAAACACATCCACAATTAATAATTTTTTTAAAAAATAAAATCTAAAATAGTTTAAACATTCTAAAAACAGTTTTAGTTAAAAGCACTACTCCATCCAGTGATTTCTGTGTTGCCAGTAACAGTATCTTTCAGCCATCTAATGCCTGGGTAAGCAGGAATGTTTTCAAATTCCCCCTAAAAGTTTTTAATAATGGAGACAGGTGGCATTCCACAAGGAGGTAACTGTCACTGAAAGGGCCCTGTCACAGGGCAATGCTAACCAGGTGGTGATACCACCACCAAGTCCTCACCTGCAGATCATAGGGTCTGAGGTGACTGATATTGTGGAAGGTGTTATTTTAAGTACTTAAGCCATTTAGAGCTCTATATGCTTGTACTAACACCTTGAATTGGGTCTGGTAGCTCACTGGCAATCAGCATAGCACTTTCAGGACTGGTGACACACGGTCTCACTGGGCTGCCCCACGTACAAACTCAGCAGCTGCATTCTGCACTGGCTGCAGCCCCCAGACTCTCTTCAAGGGCAGCCCCATGTAGAACGCAGGTCCCAAGAGTGCATCTTCACCCTAATTAAAAAGATAGGCTGCTTTGTGCTTGGCTTTGTGACTTTGCCTGTAGAAGAGGGAGTTTTGCTTAGCAATACCATCATTGTTGTAACCAAGAAACTTCTACAGTCAAAATTAACTTCTGCAGCTGTTCTTCCCATTGGTTCCGCAAGCTGTGCAGTCATGCAAGTTTTATATAGTTCTGGAGGAAGAATTACAATGCTGCTTATGTTTTAGTTAATGCTGGCACAGGTACAGAACCCTATGAGGTTGTAAGCGATCACACCGCTATGAAACCGATACTGGCAGTTTCACAGATTGCGGGTTAACGCTGCAAACAGGGGTTCTCACCATCTTCTGTTGTATCTGGCCATTACTGGTAGCAGATACTTGAATCAGATAATGGCTACTGAATTAAAGTGGGACCTGTGACAGAAAGTTACCTAGTATCCTGACACCTAAAATGAGTGCTCTTGTTCAGTGCTCCAGCTAGCCTTGAACAGAGGAGATTTCTTGCACCATTCAGGCCTCTTGGGGAAGGGAGTTTCAGGAAAAGCGGAGGGGGAAAGGACACTTTCCACCTTTCCTCCCCCTAAGTCTTTCCGGTGCTATATAGAACCACTGAAATCTTGCTCAGGTGCCTACTGGTGGTAAGATCTATCAGGTGGGCATTCACAAGGGTCAGGATCTTATCTTTGGTGGTCCCCTCCTTGTAGTAAGTCCTTCTGAGTGAAATATTCATTAGGATCCCAGTGAAGCAAATCCCTTGGGCAAGAGACCAAAAGATTGGGGTTTTAAAGTGGCATTATTTTAACAGAATTTACATGCCATGTTTATGTTACACCAGTGCAGGTACATAACTTCACCAGCATGGAACCCGTTGAAAGAAAGACTCCCAACACGAAGCCACTGTGTTGGAATTCATTGGTAAATTTCATTCTTTAGAATTTGATCCTAGCTCACTGCAGAAAGTAACTGTCCCCGTTTAGGTGTTAGTTTCCACTATTGATCTTGCTGTGCTGTTCAGTTCTAGTTGCTGCTAGTCTCAGGAGTGGGTCCTGCTGATTGGATCTTATTCATTTGATTGGTTTCTGTATTGATTTGTGCACCACATGCTAGTACTGCGATGTACTTGCTTTCTCTTATATGGCTTGGTGGTTGGTCTCACAACGAAACATGTCCTAGTGTGAGATCTTTCCCTCCCCCCCTTCCCTTTCTGTACTAACGGGGTTGAATCCAGCTAAATTTAAAGTACACCCGTTGAAATTAATGGACCTATGTAAATCATGTTCATTAATTCCAACAGATCTACTCTGATTATGACTTAGTTGGATTCATTCCTGAGTGCACAGTCTGCCAATTTACGTTTAAACTATAAGTTATGCTAAAGATGTGCAATCATATGTGTCTGGTTTTCTATAATTAATTACATATGCCACTGGTTCCCAATTAGTTTAGTACCAAGGACCCTCTGTGTTTCAAAAGCCAAGGCATGGACCCCCTACTTTTGAATTTTTTTTGATATCTCTATGGTAGTTTTTGTTATGTGAATGGTGACACAGACCCCCTGGGTGGGTTATGCAGACCCCCTAGGGTCTGCAGACCACCAGTTAGGAACCACTGATCTATAGGGCTCCTCAGCTTTGTAGGGACTTGCTGCTTACCTTTTGCTCCTCCTCAGGGTGGCAACTTTTGTCAGGATTATAGGTTCATAGAATTGTAGAGTTGGAAGGGACTCTGAGGGCCATCTAGTCCAACCCCCTGCAATGCCAAAATCTCAACTAAAGCATAAATAACAGGTGGCCATCCAACCTCCACTTTAAAACCTCAAATGAAGGAGAGTCCATCACCTCTCATGGGAGTCTGTTCCACAGGTCTTACCACCAGAACAGGTCTTACCACCAGAAAGTTCTTCCTGATGTTTAATCGGAATCTCATTTTTTGTAACTTGAATCCTACCCTCTGGAGCAGGAGAAAACAAGCTTGCTCCATCTTCCATGTGACAGCCCCTTGGATTTTTGAAGATGGCTACCATATCTCCTCTCAGTCTCCTTCTTCCCAGGCTAAACATACTCAACTCTCTCAACCCTTCCCCATAAGGCTCGGTTTCCAGACCCTTGATCACCATCGCCATAACTTTATTATTTATACCCCATCCATCCGGCTTGGTCTCCCTCCTCTGCACACGTTCAAGTTTGTCAGTATTCTTCTTAAATTATGTTGTGGCGAGAAGTCATAACTCCCCTTCTATCAACCACGGTTTCAATCCTAATAGTGCCTGCTATTTAAAGAACTGCAACAACTCCAGATATGTTCAGTGTGTAGCTTGGCCATGCATCAGCTCATGCATCTTATGAAGTGGCTCTGGCCCACAAAAGCTTATGCCGTCATAAAGTTGTTAAATCTATAAAGCTTCACAAGGGTCTTGGTTTCTGTTACAGCAAAAGCAAAGTTGGCTGCCGCTCTGGGATTTATCAAAGAAGAAGAAAAATGGTGTCTTCAGACCCATTAGTAGCATGATGTGCATCAGTTCCTCTTTTAAAAAGTACATGGGGTTGTATCCCACTAAGTTCTTTTCAGAGTAGACTCACTGAAATTAATGAATCCAAGTTAATTATCTGCATTAATTTCAGAGGGTCTTCTCTGAGTATGACTGATTTTGGATGCAATCAAAAATTTGCAAACGTACTAATTGCCTCGCTTCATTTGGTGCAGGTTTGTGTATAGTTTGCAGGTGCTTATTTTAGAAATACAGCTCTTTTGTGAAGTAAAACAAGCGGCTAACATTCTCCTTTCCCTTCCTCCCCCACAACAAACACTCTGTGAGGTGAGTGGGGCTGAGAGACTTCAAAGAAGTGTGACTGGCCCAAGGTCACCCAGCAGCTGCATGTGGAGGAGTGGAGACGCAAACCCGGTTCCCCAGATTATGAGTCTACCACTCTTAACCACTACACCACACCACAGAAATCCCATGAACTTCCACCCAGTTAAAAAAACACACACATTTTCTGCAAGGCAAGTCCTAAAGTGAAGGGTGTGTTTTTTTTTAGTGCAACGCGAGTGTAACACCAGCTCCTTAATATTTTATTTTGCCTTTTGTCCTGAGTTATTTTTAGAGCACTTAGCGTGTGGGGGGGGGGAGGAAAATAAATTAAAAGAAGATAAATAGCAATGTGTCTCCTTTTGGAAGCCAGAATGTGAAACACATTTTGACAGCTCTTTCTTTTGGAGAGATGGTCAAGCATGCAAATTATCATGAAGCAAATGAAGGTACTCCAATGCAAGGCCTGTATAATTTATGATTCCTACACATTCTAATAATATGATGGGGCAGAATTATGACTTGAGAGTACCTTTGGGTGAGAAAAAGCAATGAAATAAAAAACATTCATGGGGTTTCAAAACACTAACACCAATGAATGATTAATAATTAGTAAATCATCAACCACTGATACATTCTTAATGCGTTCTTCCAAAATGAAGCTCCACCTTTGGACCTCGCTTTTCTACATGCTTGTTTTGCCAAGCAGGTGGGAGAATTCAATGGTGTAAGGAGCCGCTATGATGTCTGAAATAAAATACTGTTTTTATAAAATTGGGACCATGAGATCATGGCTGACATAATGTCTATTTCTCTGAGTTCTCTATAATTACACGTGTCTCTCTCCTTCTCCCTTTGCTCTGCATTTATTCATCCTGACTTTTTTTTTTTAAAAAAAACAACACTTGTTGAGAGCTGTTTTTCTCACAGCACAATCCTATGCATGTTTACTCAGAAGTAAGTCCCATCACATTCAGTGGGACTTACTCCCAGGTAAGTCTGCATGAGAGTGCTGCTTTAATGGCCCTGATCTAACAAGTTGCTGTATATGCAGCAACGTACTCACTCCCAGACTCTCTCTCTCTTTCTTTCTTTCTTTCTTTCTTTCTTTCTTTCTTTCTTTCTTTCTTAGTGGGCATGTGGATCAGGGAGGAGTATGTGTTGCTAAATCGATTCCCTGGGTTTGAACCACTGCCTTCATTTAGCTATGTGCAGTGATGCCTTTGGTTATCTTTGCCAAATACCAGCTGTCTTGGACACCACTGCAAGCTCCTTTTTAAACTGTTCACACAGCAGCTTGTAATATGGCATGTTTGTGTCAGCATGCAGGGGGTCGCAAGGCCAGCTGGTTAGCCCCAGCTGGGTCGTATCCTTCCAGCCGTCCCGCTGTGAAGACCCATTGGCCTCTGGTCCGACGTAAACCAGCGACCCGGGCTTCAAAGCCAGGGCACACTATTTCAGCAGAGTGAACTGCGCACACAGAATAGGTGTGAGGCTTGTGGAAGCATACTACAACTACGGATTTCTTAATCATAAATAAGGACAAAGAAACATGTTGTCTCTCTCTTTGTCTTCCCAGAGAGACAGAGAAAAGCAAAAGCTATACACACAACGGAAGTTCCCAGCATACTGTGCTGGTATATAAACAGACATGTGACACGCAACAGTTCCATGTCTGCTCCTTAAGGTGGAATGGAAATCTCAACAGTTTGACCAAGGGTAAACACAATTACTGTCATGTAGGAGATAGTCGTTTCCCTACTTTTCTGGATCAAGTTCATATTTTCTCCTCATTGGGGTGTCTTATTTTGTTGTAGGTGATGCATCTAATTTTTTTATTATATAGAAAGAGATTATTCTCGATCTGCATGACCTATAACTGAAACATGATAAACTTTAAAAACCTATTGGGATTTGGCAAAAGGAGGATTAGTGTTCAAAGAAAAAAGTCAACAATTCCACTGGGTAGAATTAAACTCTTGGGCATCTCTCCGTAACATTCTCACGAGCTTTAAATATGAATTTTAAATTTGCATTTTAGCATTCAACATTCTAAACATGTGCTGTGGTCTAAACCACAGAGCCTAGGGCTTGCCGATCGGAAGGTCGGCAGTTCGAATCCCCGCAATGAGGTGAGCTCCCGTTGATTGGTCCCAGCACCTGCCAACCTAGCAGTTCGAAAGCACGTCAAAGTGCAAGTAGATAAATAGGTACTGCTCCGGCGGGAAGGTAAACAGCGTTTCCGTGCGCTTCTCTAGTTTTGCCAGAAGCGGCTTAGTCATACTGGCCATGTGACCCGGAAAAACTGTCTGTGGACAAACATCGGATCCCTTGGCCAGTAAAGCGAGATGAGCGTCGCAACCCCAGAGTCGTTCATGACTGGACTTAACTATCAAGGGTCCTTTACCTTTTTATGTCGACACCTAGCTGGTTTAATTGTGAAACCTACCATTGTAAACATGGTGAGTTATTTAGACATCTCCTTTCATGTGTTTTGTTTTTGTTGAGATGCGAAATAAACCAATGCAAATATTAATTGTAATCCCACACCCTCACCCCCACCTCCAATTCATCCTCCATTGTGTGATAAACGAAAGCATACAAATGGCATTTCTTTTAAAACAAAAGCTAATCAGCTTTTGAGCCCAATGTTGTTGGCTGCATTCCACTGAGATCTCTTCACTGAGAAATAGTAACATATTAAATTTGAATGCTAATTTGTGGAAGCCTGGTCTTCTTTTATATAAACAGCCCTTATCCACTTCTCATGCTGCTGCCAGTATGTCACCTCCATTACCTGCCAACAATGTGCTTACGAACTTCCATTCCTCCGTGCAAGGAGCTTGTAGGACTGGATTATACTCTGATCCTTTGAAGCCCTACGGTTCACAAAGCCCTATTTCCTATTTCAGGCCATAAATTTTTAACAGATCCAAGTTCTAGGTTAATGTTTATCCATTTGCTGCAGGCTTGGCTTCCCACCGAGTTTAATTTTCCCATACCAAGTTTCCTCATTGTATCAGAGCCACTTCACAGATTAGGGAGGAAGAGAATTTAGGGAGTACTGAGTGCACTTGTGGTGCGTGCTGTCATGTTTGAAGTAGGTACACAAAACTTCTGCAGCAAGAACACAGGGCAGGCGTTGTGTATGGCCAATTTGTATATATACCTGTTGAAAGAGACGCACATAACTGCTTCAGTTTTGACAGCGTGTGTTCATTTGTACACACAGCGATGCTCTTAATCTGTCATGTGAGAAGTGACCCTCAGATTGGTGTGATGCATTTATTCAGAGCAACCTACACAGTTTCCAAGAGCAGAGCTATAATTACTGGTGTCCTTGTTGCCTCTGGGACTAGAACATGGTGGCGTATTGCAGTTTCTCTGTAGCTGCCTTGCTGATCAATCTGATGCATCTTTCCTTAGAACTCAGTCCTGCTAAAGTCTGGTCTCCTGGAGTAATAGAAAGGGCTCCACTGCTTCAACTCTGTGCTTATCTTTTTGAAAATTCATTGAAAGCATGAAAACACCAGGCCAGTTCTTCTTTCTCTGCTGTGCTTAGTTTTCTATTTATATGGGGGTTTTTTTCTTTCCATAAGGGAATATTTAGAAATGCAATTTCCCCACCTGCGCCATTCTAACATTTTAAAACAATGTTTCCCAAACTTGGGTCTGCAGCTGTTGTTGGACTACAACTCCCATCATCCCTAGCTAGTAGGACCAGTGGTCAGGGGTGATGGGAATTATAGTCCAAAAACAACTGGAGACCCAAGTTTGGGAAAGCCTGTTTTAGAACTCTTAAAGTGCAGGACAGTGCAGGACCTTGTTGACCCAGGTCTTGGGAGGACCAGGTTTGAATTCTTTACAATGGTCCCAGGCTGTGTGGGGGCTTGAGAAGGTATGAAAACTCACATTGGTTGGTTCTCAAACAGTCCCTTCCCTGCGACATAGTCTTCCAAGCAGCAGCCTGAGTCCTAGGCCTGGGAGGTGGGGTTTAAAAGCACCTCAGTGGTTCAGATCTCACACGGTCCCTCTGACTTGCGGTAAAAAAGAGGTTCCAGTGCCCTTTTAGTTGCTTCAGTGTTGCAAAAGTACCAGGAGATGGAAACTCAGTTCAAATTGAACTGGCTTTCCCCCAGTGCAGCCTATGCTTTTCATGACCAGTTTGGGTTGTTGAAGCTTAAGCCAGAAGCGCAGACTCATAGATATTTTGGATCTTGCCTGAGCCCTCCATGCCAGTTTTATTCCAGTGGGTCTCCCAACCCTCAGTGGCAGTTTTTCATGGAGGAGAGAGGGGGCGAAAGTGGGTTGGGGGAAACAGACAGAAAATGGATGATGGGACTTACGGTATGCAAGCACTTTTCGCTAAGGCAAACCTCCCACTGGATGTGATCCATTGTTTTCTCCCTAATCCGTTGTTCACAAAAGGCTTTTTATCTGTGCCTGCCCTGACAAAGAACAGGAGGAGGCCCAGAATAAGCAAGAGGTGTAAGCCATTTATTTCATTTTTTATGTTTATAATAGATGATTTACCTTTATTTGGGTGGAGACCAGTTCTCCACTAAGCATGTATATACTGAAAGTTATGAAGTATATCAATATATTTTGACCTTTATTCTTAATTTTAAGATCATTTATTTTGAATACATGGAAAACATAGATGGATGGGGTATAAATAATTAAATTATTATTATTATTATTGTTATTATTATTAATGTGAAAGGTTAAGTTCTGAAATGAATGGACCATTGTTGTGGGCTGCAAATTCTGGACTGGCTTATACAGATAGGTAGAATTGAGTTTTAGTGGCAGACATTTACAAACATGTTGAAATCAATGGGATTTAAACGTGTTTGCTTAGAACATGACCATAATTTTTAGTTTCATTGTGTTGTTGCCCCTTCAGAACCTGGAGGTGAACTTAAACATTGATTTAACGTTATCGTATGAACACAACAGTTCTTTGGCATTTTGCTGTTTACTTTGGTTGTAGGCAGAAGCATGACAAATATACATATCTTTCACCTGAAAATAATGGGATTGTACAATATGCTCAACAACAAAAAACAACAAAAAGCAAACACATCCATTCAGTGACTTACAACTATGGGTGCTTATTTTCCTCACACTGCCGCACAATCTCTTTGAAGCATGATTTTAAAAACAGCGTTCTGAGCCCGATAAAAATATTTTGCTTATACAGCTGATGTTCCCATGTGCATCTGTGACCTTCTGTTTGCTGCCTAATCATCATTATTTTTTTCTGAATTATATTTACAGCTGGTGCTGCCATACCAGTTAGGCAGATATCCCAGATAAACCCCTACTTTTGGCTTGTATCACATCCTCTTTTGCCTTGACTACCATATTTGGAGGCATTAGGAAGCTAAACTACTAGGAATAGAAAGCTGTCTGATTTTGGAGGCACTGATGTGATTAAATGTAATGCAATACATTCGGTATGAGCTTTTAGAGGATAAACATTCCTTTGCTTACTGTAGGTAGCTTTACATCTTGCCTGGA
This sequence comes from Podarcis cretensis, assembly GCF_951804945.1. Taxonomy (NCBI): domain Eukaryota; kingdom Metazoa; phylum Chordata; class Lepidosauria; order Squamata; family Lacertidae; genus Podarcis; species Podarcis cretensis. The sequence goes on from NC_137181.1 coordinate 28,898,864, forward strand.
TGCAGTTCATTGTGCTCCCAGGAAAGAGAGCAAGAATACGGAACTGTCATGCGGGGGGGGGGGGGGGGAGGAAGTGGGGGTGGAAACCCAAGTCAGCCAAAACCGAATTCTGCCTGCAGGTGCTGTTGAGTTAAATCTACACTATAAAAATAAGAAAGCACTACTCTAGCACTTGGGGATCTGTAACATATATTCTATTTGAAATATTTCCTTTTTTAAAAAAAACAAGAACCTGGCAGCTTTCACTACAGTACAAAAGCTTTTTCAATAACCCTCTTTGCTGCTTTCTAATTGTTCGTTTATGTGCAAGTGACGTGATACCAATATGCTGAAGATAGACTTAGGTTCTGTTACCGGCGCTGCCAGTAGACACAATCCGCTGAGACATTGATCTGTGTTGACCCTCTTCAGAGCTAGGGAGAACACATCTGCGTTTTTGCAAAGGTTCTGTTCATTTCAGCAGGGCTTGCTTTGGAGGATTTCCTGGGGGGCTGCACCAGTGTTAGAAACTGAGATATTAAAGTTAGGAACTAAATGGCACCTTAAACCTAGGTTATGGGCACAAAAGGTAAAGGTAAAGGACCCCTGGATGGTTAAGTCCAGTCAAAGGCGACTATGGGGTTGCAGCGCTCATCTTGCTTTCAGGCCTAGGGAGCCGGCGTTTGTTCACAGACAGCTTTCCAGGTCATGTGGCCAGCATGACTAAACTGCTACTGGCGCAACAGAACACCGTGACAGAAGCCAGAGCATATGGAAACACCATTTACCTTCCCACCACAGCGGTACCTATTTATCTACTTGCACTGGTATGCTTTCGAACTGTTAGGTTGACAGGAGCTGGGACCGATCAATGGGAGCTCACTCCAACACAGGGATTTGAGCAACCGACCTTCCTATCGGCAAGCCCAAGAGGCTCAGTGGTTTAGACCACAGTGCCACCTGCGTCCCTTATAGGCAGAACAATGGAATGTCTAGGCACACTTTTTTTATATAACAAGAATACAAAGCTGAAAATGAATGAACTTCAGCTAAAATCTTATATTCATTTTTCATGTGATCTGAAGACTGCAAAAAACAAAGCCATGCTTCACCTACCCACCCACCCCCATAGTCCAAAACAATGGGAGTTGTTTTGGACTACAACGCCCATTAGTCCTGGCCAGCAAGGTGTTAGGGGATTAAAAAAGCGTATGAGTCCAGATCACAAAGTAAATGTCATTTCTAAAAACCAGAATAACTTAGGAGAAAAGGATTTGCAGTGAGATGTTTATGATCCATATTTCCCATAACTTGTTTCTTCTGTTCTTTGCAGTATTCAGACAAACCAGATTTATTACTGCAAACTCAGACTGGAAAAAATAATGCTTCAGGGTAATCAGAATTGAAACTGTGAGTCTGTGAATGCCAAGCATCTAACAATGCACCAATCTAAACTGATGCCACCTGCAATTTGTATTAAAAGTCCACTTCAATTCAGATCTCCATATGTTTCTCATTTTTATTTTATTTTATTGCACTCTAGATCAGTAGTCTTTAATATTTTCATTTGTAGTCTTCAACTTGACACTCAGCCTTTAACCTGCAGCATGAGGTCTGTGTTCAGTTTTTGTCTCTGTGTGTCTGTGTTTTCACTCGCATCTCTGTCTCTCTTTGTATCAAATTTTCCTGATTTTCCTCACTTTTTGTTTCCCTCGCTTCAATGGTTACAAAAAGAAAATGGTGGCAGTATGTCTGGAGTGAATCCTGACCCACTAGTAGCACCTTAAAGACCAACTAAGTTAGTTCTTGGTATGAGCTTTCGTGTGCATGCACACTTCTTCAGATACACAGAAGTGTATCTGAAGAAGTGTGCATGCACACGAAAGCTCATACCAAGAACTAACTTAGTTGGTCTTTAAGGTGCTACTGGAAGGAATTTTTTTGTTTTGACTATGGCAGACCAACACGGCTACCTATCTGTAACTGACCCACTAGTTGAAGATAATCAGTATACTCAATACCCTGTTTGCATATTCTGTATAGTTGGTGGGGTTTTTTTTACATTGAAATGGACACAGACAGCACTGAGGAAAAAGGGGTTTCATTGGCTAAGAGTATCAATTTAGCATGAGCAAAAGCAACAGTTGGATCAGTTTTTGATGTAGGTCTGTCTTACTCGTTTGGAGTTTTTATTTGACTATTGGAATTCCGTATTATGAATGGAGACAAAGGTTCATTCCTGCTTTCCAGTTTAAATGGTTTTAACTTTATGTGGGAAAAGATTGGTGGACAACTACGCCAGAGTTTTTTGAGTTTTTCTACTGCCATAAAGTGAATCCCTTTTGTAAGGCGAATATGGCATATATGATCTGTTTTGTTGGATTATTAAGAAATTTGTTGGATTTTTGAGAACCGATTATGCATCTGGGAAAGTATATACATTTTTCTTCTGTGGAATCATTAGACAAAATGGGATTAAAAATAGGTGTGGATAATATATACTACATATCCCAAGTTAGGTGATACCCTGCTGAAGAAGCATGCACATTTTCTGCTTGTGTATCTATATGTCTATACATACATGCTTTTCTTAGCTTAGTGACTTAAGGCTTCAAAATGTGTTGTGTGAAAGTATCCATGGGAGGCAACCCAGCGAAAACACTGCTTCTGTGCAATCACCACTTATTTATTTCAAATAAATGCAGCTCATGTGAGGGTAGTGCTTTGAGGGCTGATCCCCCAGTCAATTTAATTAGAACAGTTCTCCTTTAATACAAGATTCCCTTTCCTTATCCTGATGACTTTGATGCTCTTTTAGGTTTGAGATAACCATAAAATGGAACAGCATACTTATCTGTTACCTTGACAACAGCAAGGCTTGCTGCAGGCAGTGATGGAGAGGCTTCAATTGCACATGCACATCGTGTTAATTTTTCCTTGTGGCATTATTGCTGATTATCTCTGTCTACAGTTACTTATTTCATTTTTTTGAAAAATTGTAGTTTTGAGCTCTGAATGAATCACGATATTTCTAGAACAAGTCCTTTCCCCTAACCAAATATCTAAACTTAAGGAACCAGGAAGTGTGTAAAAAGCAGCATGGAACAATCCTGGAATCTGCCAAATTTTTTATGTATTGAAATATGACACACACCATATACGGTGTTATCTGGGATACAACAACTACCTTGTACTGTAATTCCTAGCATTGCTTAATAAGACCTTAAACTGAGTTCAGTGGGCTTTTCTGTCTGAAGCTTTGCAAACTGAAGCTGCTTAATTTCAGTATTTATTTTAAATAACTTGTTTGTGTTCAATGCCAATTGTGAAATTAATTATTAATTCATAATTGTAGTCTTTGTTTATACAGCATAATTTCCATAAATATCTGCTATGTAGGAAATATTGCCAGGATTTAGGCAATATTTGGACACCAGTTGTGTAGCTACAAAGAAAAAAAATCTGAAGTCTTAAAAAATTTGTAGTTTTTTTAAGATAATCAGTGGGTTGGATCCAGACTAAATTAGCTGATCTTAGGTAATATTGAAACCAATGGGATAAGTTAGTCATGGCTTAATTTAAGTATTATTTATTTCGCTGTGAACTAAGTTCAGCTAATTTAGTCCGAGTCCAACTCTGAATAGTACATTTTTCATTTATATGTAGTATAGTGTAGCATTTTTGTATCAGTTGTATAGGTATTTGAAATACCCGAACCATTCAGTAAAAGAATATTATAATTTTTTCTTGCTGTTTTACAGGAGCAAATAAAAGCATCTTCTTTACTTAGAACGTTCTTTAATTTCCCCTCAGAGAAATATGGACTGGGCAATGCTAGCTTCTGGTGTGAAATCTTGAAATGAATTCATAGCCAGAAGCAACAGCCCAACAAATACCAATAACAGCCGTCATGTTAGAGTAAAATTAGCAGTGATCTTAAGACCAAGTACTTTGCTAAAAGAAAATACACTTTCCATTTTGAGGCCATTGCTAGCTACTTAACAGCAGCACCCTATTTTATTACCTTGGGTTGTCTCCTGAGTGACGGCTGCTTTCTTTATTCTCCCAACAATATTGTAAGGTTTCCTTGACAGTCTTGTCAGTATGAAGGGGATGGTGGAGTTTGCCAAGAAATACAGGATAGCTTTAGCACCTCATGGAAGGCATGTGGAGTCCAGGCTCAAATCCAGAGTAGTTGTTTGCTTTGCCAACCTGAAGCCCATATTTGATGCAACGAGAAGAGCTTTGTTCCTTAAATAAAGCATTTCAACCCACACAGTATATTATGATAGCTCAGTTTTGTTGTTAATTTTTTTTCATTCATTTTGGGTTTTTTTTTTTGCAGGTTAATAAGGAAATGATTTCTTTAAGGTGTTATAAGAGAAATGTATGAAGGGAAAATAGAGTTCTGCCCTCCACCATGCCCAGCAGCCTGGTTTGTTTTTTTTTTTTTTTGGGGGGGGGGGGTTAGTTTTGCACAAAACATATGAAAAGCCAGCTTAATGTTTTACACAAAAAAATAACGTGATCCTCATTATAGATACCATTGCAAATTCTCATGTTTGAAGAAGCTGTAATTTCTCCTTTCAAAAAAATAAAGTAACCCATTATTTTTTGACAGAACTGGTGATGTTTAAAGGGGAGTGGCAAGGGGAGTATGTTGGATGGCAACACCACATTCTAACACCAACCCAGTGGAGTAGCCTACTAGCAATGGGTTTACTGCTCTGTTTCTTTCTCCTTGCCTTCACCATCCTCTTTGTCCTCTCGGTCACTTTGGGATTCTTGCCGCCTTACAGTGGTCTACTTGGGAATAAAAGGACTGCCAGTTTAGCTCAAGTCTTCTGCTTGGTAGCTTCAGCCCATCATCTCTCCTGGTCTCCCACGCCCTTTAACCCAGGGGTGTAGCCCACAACGTCTTGAGTAATGCGAAAACACTTAACAGCCCTTGAGCTTGACCCCGAGGCCAGTACTGCCCAGAAATCCAGTTGAGAAGTTTATTTAAGAGGGGGTGGGCTGGAGAAACAGTGAGCATGCACAGAGTATTGATCTATCCAACCGTATGCTGCCATGCCTTGTGCTAACCATGATTAATAGCTAAAAGGGCAATCAACCATTGAGGAGGACCCACATAGTTGGGGGGGGGGCGATGCTGGAGAAGATGCAGTTAACACCAACCTTCACCTGAAGAAGGTGAGGTGATGGTGATGGCTAGGCCTTTCCTGCCAGACAGAAATGTGAATACATGGGATGCCAGTTTAGGACACGACTGGCAGGGCAACATGATACAGAGTTTGCTATTCCAGCCTATTCCATGGAAGATTTTAAACGTCAGTCTATACAGTTTCAGGAATTTGTGACTGGTGGGCAGGGGATTCTCTTTGTGTAGTGTTGATCCACCCCCTTTTAAATGATGCTTATTAGTGCCTGGATCTCAGACTTTATTATTTGTTACATTGTGTTGGATCTAGACTTAGTTGTACAGTGGTACCTCGGGTTACAGACGCTTCAGGTTACAGACTCCGCTAACCTGGAAATAGTTCCTCGGGTTAAGAACTTTGCTTCAGGATGAGAACAGAAATTGTGGCGTGGTGGCAGTGGGAGGCCCCATTAGCTAAAGTGGTACCTCAGGTTAAGAACAGTTTCAGGTTAAGAACAGACCTCCAGAACGAAGACTCTTGACTACCCCAATTTTTGCTGTTGTGCTTTGGCTTTTGAATGTCACTGTGAGTTTTATAGAACTGAGTGTCTGATAACGTTTAACCAATATTTAACATCTTATTCAAAATGCCTTATGTACAAGAAGTTTTAATTTATGCGGCACCTAAGGTTTCAGTTTACTGTAGTATATACTGTAGTATTCATTTATCCACTGCTTTTATTTAATACAGTATGAGTAAATCACAGCTTTGTTATTTGTTAAAAGATGAAACTAGTGATAGTTTGGATACCACCATCATATTGTATCTTATGCACTTTTTAAAAATTGCTGCGAATCTTTCAAGTAAAGATAGTGCTTTTTTAAAAAAAAAAGTTTGAACTGCCCTTTGTTTTACATTATTAAAAAGAACAGAGTGGTGCTCTTTCTGGAACACGTATTGGATTTGTTGCTATGTGGGTTAGAAAGAAAATCTGCTTAATGCAGAAATAAGATCCTGAATCCTAAAGAGGTGCTGTGGACAAAAGGTAGATTGGGGTCTACTAGTAGTTCTCTCAGTATGTTACAGTAGATCAACGAGGGTTCAGATTCTAAATTATTAAATAATTATTATATCATATGGACAACAGAAAAGCTTCCTTTCCACCTTGCCAAAACAAAACAAAAAAGCTGTAGCATTTTGTGGATTTTTGTGTTACAGGATTGTGACCTCAGTTCTGGAATGGAAAGCAAATTATTGAGTTGAGAATGTGTTCAGAGGCACAATGACCCTGTTCCTTAATTCTAAGAATATGGTCACCCTCCTGACCCACCATTTTGCATCTGGCTCCAAAGAAAAGCAACCTCATTATTACTGATGTCCACAGTTATATGTGCACAACAGTTATTTCCTTTAAGATAGGGGTGGCTAACATCTGACCCTCTGGATGATGTTGGACCACAGCTCCCATTATCCCTAAGCACTGGCTGGAAGCTTGGGCTGATGGGAACTGAAGTCACATAACATTTAGAGGGTCACAGGTTCTCCATTCTTGCTTTAAGAACCCCCTTCTCAATTAAATCAATGTTCTATTTAGCCAGCCAGATACTCTAGGAAGCTCAGAAGCAGGGTATGAAAGCAATAGCTCACCACTAGAGTAGTAGTAGGTTTTAGAAGTGAGCTTTTGGATGGTTTAGTTGACTTATTACTGTTATCTCTCTCTCCAGGTTTTTCACACATATTCTAATGAAGATTATGACAGGAGAAATGATGAAGTAGACCCGGTGGCTGCGTCAGCAGAATACGAACTAGAAAAACGTGTGGAGAAGCTGGAGCTTTTCCCAGCAGAGCTTGAAAAAGGTATGCATTCTACAAATGCTATGCTGCCAGGCATTTTTTTTTATGTATAAAGTGTCATACAGATAGAATTGCAAGGTAGAATTGCAAGACTTTGCCAGAAAGGGGTCATGAAAAACCTGCCATAGCTTAATATCTGGGGATTTCATAAATAATCAGCAGTGTGCAATTTGTATAAATAATTCCTGGATATTAAATAGTAATATTATCTTATCTCATATCATATCATATCATATCATATCATATCATATCATATCATATCATATTGTAATCCAGTTGAGGTAAAATGTTAATTCACATCAGTGTATGCAGTAGAACATTGGCTTCAAACCTTGTCAACCTCAAGTAATCTCCTGAGGAGTTGATCCCCTCATATCCACAGTCACAAAACTGTTTTCAGAAACCCCCTTTTAGGGCTCATTCAGACTTCCTTTTGTGCTACATTTCCAGGCACAAGTCTGGGCTTTAAAGTTCCATATCTGAGCAGTTTTTGTTTTTTTGCTTTATCCTGATGCTTCTCCAGATTGCCATTTGCTCCAATTCAATGGTAAAAAACAGGTTTTCCCTGGAAAAGCAACAGGACAAAAGCAAAAACACTTAGACACATTGCTTGAAAGCCCATAACTGTGCCTGGCAAGCACAGTGTGACGGGAAGCCTGGACGAGCCTTCAGTGTCAAAATAGATTTGCCAAGTGTCTCTTTGAGATATGTGTGAGTAGGGTTTTTGGTATCCAGATCTTATTGTTTATTACACTGGTCCCCCACCCCCATTTCTGTTATGGAAAACTGCTTTTTAGTTGTATCCTGAACTCAGCATGTATTAGTGGGCCATAATTCCTTTGAACACAGGACTTCTTGATTGGCAGCCATGGCAGAAGGAGCAAGATAGGCTTCTTTCTCCTTCCATTGCAAAAAACGATTGGGGCTACTTGACTTCCATGATTGGAAATAAGAAATACTGTAAGTCTATTGAAATGTTATGGCTTTATGAGTTAGGGAGGATGACCTCTAGAATGACAATGTGTGTTTTACTCTTTGTGCATGCAGTTATAAAGTCATAAACAAAAAATTCATGGAAGGTTTTACTCAGGTGGGGAGAGAGAACAGGATTCAAAATGTACTAATCCAAGTGTGAAAAATGCTTAACAAATGTATGGATCTGCTTTGATTTATCTGCTTCTCAGATGAAGATGGACTTGGCATCAGCATTATTGGAATGGGAGTTGGAGCAGATGCAGGCCTTGAGAAACTGGGCATTTTCGTCAAAACAGTAACAGAAGGTGGAGCGGCAGAAAGAGATGGCAGGTGAATAATAATACAGTATGCTGTTGTGAATATAGATTGGGATTGCTTTAAAATACAGCTCCTGTCTGATTTTGTTCATAGACTTCATCCAAAACCTTGTAGCTAAAGGTTTTCTTGAGGCCCCTATTCCTAGTATGAGCTTCTAAAAGGCTGAAAACCCACTTGAGCCTTTGAACGTTCACCACCAGTTCTCACAAACATTTCTGTTCATTGAAAAGTTGCTTTGTTCTGCAAATAGCGTTGTCAGGTGGACTGTTTCATGGGTGAGAAGGGAATTAAAGCACCCTCTGGTTTGGGAATGATCCTTCTAACCTCACAGCAAGTCTGGATTTCAGTCCAGGCCGAGATCTGTACGGAATCTGCGCCATCCCAGAACTAATATTGTTTGTTTCATATTTCTAGCCACAACTTTATCTTTTCACAGTATGTAACATCCCTCCCCGAGCTTTACTTGCTGTATACATTCATTGATTTATTGGTATGTAAAATTAAGTTTTGTATGTCTCCATATCAAGGTGCTACATATTTGTTGAATTTATCAGGACCCTTTTTCCGATGGGAAAACTTGCTATCTATTCTCCCCCTACTTGCTGTAGCTTCAGTGCACAAACAGTATTTTGCTTGTTTTGGAGGCTCATGGTGCGCAGATCCTCTACTTTTGAGACAAAATAATCTCGTATTCCTTCAAAATAACTGTGATTATCTATGTATGGTTGACCTTGCACCATTGCCTTATCTTCAGAATGTGGAGTGCTTGGGGAAAAATTGTTTACTTTTCCAGGTCACTCCCCGCAAAAATACCCTTTCATGGGTCAAAAGTGAAATTTAAAGTAAAATACAGCATGATTTATATAGGTCATCTCCTTGCTCTATAAAAGTGGAGTGATGTTATATTGCAAAAGGAAACTGAAGCTCTTATAGAATGAAATCTAAAAGTAAAGTCAAATCAATAATTTAAAAAAGTCCCAGGCTGCGTTGCAAAGGAAAACCTCTGCTTTTGCCAATATTCTAGAATAGAAAAGCAGAAATCAGTATATAATTCTATGGATCTTGATGGTTCCTTGAAAAATGTGCCAGTGCCTAAATATGAACAATCATATATACCAAGGGTTGCCAATATGGGACTCTGCAAATACTGTTGAACTGCAACTCCCATCATCCTTGATTTTTGGCTAAGCTGGCTGAGGTTGATGAGAGTTGATGTGTCTTCATAACATATGAAGAGCACTACACTGACTACCTCAGTTGATATGCTGTGATATAATATGATATATTGTAGTGCACTACACTATATAGTATTATATACTAACTGACTCCACTACAATGGTACTAAAATTGTTAGGCTAGCTGGCTTCTGGTCTTGCCTGCCTCAATGGAGGCAGCCCCCACAACAGCGGGGGATCGTCGGCAAACGAAAAACAAGGGTGACTGAGGGTAAATCATCCTTGCAAATCCTCCCCAGGGACGGCGGGTATAGGCTTCACTGGCAGTTCATCTTGGTACCTGGCTCTCGCTCTAGGATGGAATGTTGGAGGCAGGGAAGCGCTGAGTGCAAAAGCACTTCACCTGGCGAAAATCCTCCTACGCCGCCATTAAGAAGCAGAGGTTCTCCGTTTAATTGCATCTTTAATTCTTTAAAGTACTGGTGTGTGATGGAAAAGGGTTGCAACAACATACTGCCGAATATACCAGCTACATCAGGCATAGGCAAACGCCAGCCCTCCAGATTTTTGGGACTACAATTCCCATCATCCCTAGCTAACAGGACCAGTGGTCAGGGATGGTGGGAATTGTAGTCCCAAACATCTGGAGGGCCGGAGTTTGCCTATGCCTGAGCTACATGGATCAAAGGTTTGAATTAAGGTAAGTTTTTCTTTGGTGTGAGAGTTAGTTGGGGAGAGGAAAACCCATGGTTTGTTTATTCTAAGCTTGTTTTATATATTTATGATTTGGCAACCCTCTCTGGAATAAGATAAAAAGATATTTACAAGTGAGGAAGGGACGTTGGAGTAATATTGATATTAACAAGCAAAATAGAAATGCACCCAAACCACCATACGGGGAGCCACTTTAACTGAAATGTATTAATTGGAAGTTGATTGACATTTTGATAATTGTATAATTTGGGAATTAATTGTTATTGTTATAATTTGGCTATTATTGGGGGTATATTGGAAAAATAATTTATTTTTTTAGAAAAAAATTGTTAGGCTATTTTGACTAAATGTGCAGCAAACAGTCATCAGTGAGACAATTACTGGGTTCCAAGCATTGATATCTAGATCAAGATAAACCAGATTGTATGGCTGCTCATCATATGCATCCAGAGTTGATGGAGGACCTTTTTGGCTCCACAGGCCAGATCCTTATCAGGATCAGCCTTGCGGACCAAATTTGACAGGTGAGCAAGGCTGCCTACCTATCAATCACATGATGCCACAATGACATCATGTGCAAAGTGCTTTAAAGCCCCGAATTAATCTTGCAACTGGAGGTTCCCCACCCTGTCCACCGTTTTTTGCATGAAATCTCATGCACGTGGATGCAGTGGACTGGATCATGCCCAGAGTATGATTTTATACAGGGTAGGGTAGATGTTATGAGCAAGATTTGCTTTTAAACATTGTTTTCTATAATAAGAGAAATTAGCTACACCCACATGCTGACTAATGTACTTCAACTGGAAATTAAATTTCTTATGTTAAGGACCTGATTCTGTAACTTATATCTCAAGTACAGCCATTGAATACATTTTGTCCACTCCTGAATAAATGATACTCTGATTCTGTAAGGGTTGCAAAAATTATGGTAAGTGCCAGCTATTCAGCTGAAGATAAAATGCCAGATTTTTTTCTTTTCTTAAGCTCTGACTCTCTTGAAACCCCCCTTCCCCATTTAACAGTTGCAATATATAATTAGATTTTAGCTGCTTAGGCGTACTTGGGTATGAAAATACCTCCCTTATTTGGAGCCTATGAAAAAGAATGTGTTATGCAGAGATTATGCCAAACCACCTGACGTCTTTCCAAAAATGAGTCAGAAACAAGAAGGAGGCATAAGCAAGTAGGGAAGCAGGGTCGAAAATAACTCCATGAAGTTTAATTCTGAATTAATAGTTTTTGGGTAATTTGTTTCTTTGTTTAAAAAGCCCTTATATCTCACCTTATTTTCAGAAGAAACTTGCGGCAGATAACAAATCAAAATGCCACTCAATATTTAAAACATATTTCAGTTCCCATTCCTAGCCAAACACTGGGAAACCAAAATATTAGCACAATATTTTTCTTCTTCTGGTTCCTCTTTTAAGAATTCTGCTGTTTTAGAGGACAGTTTAGAAGTAAGTTTGATGAATAAGTGGGACTTTCAGGGGAGAACCTCCTGGTGGATTGTGCCTAATTGCCTTTACCTGTTCGCCGCAAAAAGGCACAACACTGTCTTATTTTTAATACACAGTAGTTCAGAGCAAAATGTAGTAGAAAAAGAATTTAATTAAGTCTGGAGTATTCACACTCACCCCATACAACTCCTAGCACCCATAACAAACTACAGTTCCCAGGATTCTGGGGGAAACTATGTGCTTTAAATGTATGGTGTGGGTGTGACCTTAAGAGGAACCATGGAGCTGTGGAGCTGCAGATCTTCCTTTGCATCTGTAGCCCTGCTTGCTGCTCCTGGCTGGAGTGAAAGGAGCAGCATGACTCCCAATTCTGGGCTATCTGCAGCTTGGTGCAGCAGTGTCTCTCTCCAGGGAATGAACTGTCCTATGGGTTGCAGGTCCATGCCCAGTCCTGCTCTTCCACTGCAACACCCTATTTTGGAGCCCAACACCGGTTACTGCCAATAGAGCAGCAGAGGCCAGAAGACGGAGACATCTGCTAAATCTTAACCCCACCCCCTCCTGCAGAATGGAGTGGGGTTAGGAGTGCAGCCTTTGGTGCTTTTTTCAAGCCACAAAATTATCTCATTTTAGAATTTATTTTTATTTATTTTTTTAAAAACCTGTCTGCATATTGGAAGAAATGAATTTCAAAATATTAAATGAAAATGAACCATAAATGATCGTTTTAAGTTTGCTCATTAATCTACATATACTGGAAGCTGGAAGCTAGTAATGTATTGCCACTTGTTAAGTAGCTGTGCTTCCAACCAACTAACTAGCTAGCTAATCAGCCAGTTGCCTCTTTTATGAGCAAGAAATGTGTTTGACATTGTAGAATGAAAACATACTATGATTTGAAAATTGAAAATTAATGTCTAAATCTGTAAATCAACATAAAAAATAATACAACTATTGTTCCCAGAAAGGCGCTTTTTTGGGCCCATCCATTACATGCATTACTTATTTTTTTAAAAAATACAACACGTATGACATTGAACAGGACTGCACAACACCCTATAGAGCACGTAGCCTCAGAATATGAAGATAAAACAGGAATTATGGACTGTGAAGTGAGGAGACAAGCAAGTTAAAAATATTTTAAAAGGATGCTGATTAAAGTTACTTCTTTGTCCTCTGATTTCTACTGCACAAAATTATAGACCTCAAAGGCACATGAAAGTCATGGAGCCTAGCTCTCTGTCCTAAGGCAAGACTGTGTACAAATTAACCCCCTTAGAGATGAACCCACACTATCCAGTTATAAAGTACCAGATGCAACAATGGGAGTGGATAAGGCTTTGCCATAAGCAAGTAATAGTTTAATAAATAGAGAGAGCAGGCAAGTGACTTTACTGCTATGTAAAGGCTGGATCTATTTTGTTTCTTTACTGATAAACAGTTCCCAAATGAAGGATGGTAATATGGCTTTTGCAGTTATGTCATTTAGAAATGGTTGCATTCTTCATTTTTTTTTGTCTTGTTTTTGTTTTGATATTTGTTATCAATTAATATACCAGGGGTCACAAACCAAGCACCATCCATGAAGGCTTTCATTGGTTCCCCAGACTCTGGCCTTTCATTAAAAAAGAAGTACAGTGGTGCCCCGCAAGACGAACGCCTCGCAAGACGGAAAACCCGCTAGACGAAAGGGTTTTCCGTCTTGCGAGGCGCTTCGCAAAACGAATTTCCCTATGGGCTTGTTTCACAAGACAAAAATGTCTTGCGAGTTCCTGCGGGGTTTTTTTCCCTCCCCCCCCCTTTTCCTAAGCCCAAAGCCGCTTATCGGCTGATCCGCTAAAAGCCGCTAAACCACTAATAGCGCTAATCCGCTAAGCTGTCAATGGGCTTGCTTCGCAAGACAAAAAAACCGCTATACGAAGAGCCTCACGGAACGGATTAATTTCGTCTTGCGAGGCACCACTGTATGTCTCTAGCCCTCCCAGAAAGGAGGTTATGGAGAAAATGTGCAAGTACCTTCTAATCAATTTCCGGGAAGCAAGAGTGGCCAGTGTGTGTGTGTGTTTCAGGGGTGGTTGTCTCTGATTTTGTGTTATATCACACCCCCATGACAGTCATTTTGTGACGCACTCCCAGCCTTTCCCAAAATCCAAAATGTGCCCACTGTTCCAAAACGTTTGGTGTCCCCTACAACAAATAGTGCCTTGGATCCTAATATAGCTTAAGATAGTCCAGGGAAGGAAAGTTTCCTACTCCATTCCCTGCACCCCTTCAGTCTGAGACTTCTGAAAAGCCTCTGTGGGGGATTGGGCAACCTGAACAGTGGAGGGTGGGGCCAGGAGAGCTCATGGTGGGGAGGAGGGCTGGATGGGAAACTTTCCTTCTGTGAACCTTCTTAAGCTAACATATCTTAGAATCTGAGGATTTGGGGTGATTTGCCCCTCCACAGGCACCATCCCCTCACCTGATTCCACATTGTTCAGAAGGGCCTCCTGGCACACCAGAGAGCTCCTTTCATGGGAGTGCAGGTAGCTTCACTGGGGGAGGAGGGGATGGGGAAACTTTTCTTTTTGTCAACTTTCCTAACTTAACAACGGTCACACAGTTTTTCTGTTTAGCAAAACTCATGGCACATGAAGTATGTTGGCTCATTTGTTGGTGCTGTTAAACATAACCTTTCAGGCTGCCAAAACAGTCCTCAGAAACCTTTTCATACATGCCAGGGGACATTATTAAGGGTTGGAAGATTATTTCCCAAAAAAATACAATTAGTAACGTGAGCTGATATGCTAGGTTGCTGAGTGAAGTCAGTTATTTCGTACAAAATTTACTTTGCATTGCATATATTTGCTGAATGTATTATTCTGTAGCCCTGGCGGCATACTTGAGCTAGATGCTAAGGTTAAGGGAAAACTGCCCATTTTAAACACCTTGGCTTGAAAGGGAAGGTAGCTGATGTAGCATAGCGACTGAAAGACGGAGCTACGCACCAGGTGCGAGCCTCATCTCTTCTGTGAGCTCATTAGGTGGCCTTTGACAAGCTACAGTCTGCAGTTTCCTCCCCTCTAATAGGAAACTCAGATAGTTTAATACCCATCAGTTTTGAAGCAAAGCAGAGCCACTCAACAATAAGGTAGCAGTTTCTATATACTTGGAGGGCTCCCAAGGTATGCAGAAGTATGTTTTTAAATTATCTGACAAAGCACCTGTGAGCTTTCAAGTTGAGATGGAAGCTGTCCGAAGGAGAGAGAACTGGCCTGCTCAAGCCTCTTAATAGTTTATACTTAATTACTTTGCCAAACCTTTATTAGGTATTACAAGTATAGGCCATCATAAAACATTCATACATAAAATTTTAAAATATATACAAATAAACAGCCATGTAAAATATATAATGACGAAGATTTCCATTGGGATTTCTTCATGCTAAATAATGCCATTCACCACTCTAAGAGATACTGTTGACAAAAACTCAGCCACCCTTTCAGTTAATGTTAGACCGATAGAATCTGATGTTAGACTACCCAAAAAAGGGGATAGCACGTTTGTGTGGCTGATTGTTTAATGGACAGTAGAAAAGGATATGTTCTACAGTGTCTGGCACATTCAAAGAACATCCACAATGTCTATCATTTCTGGGGATGTTTAAATATCTCCCCTTGGCAAAAACTGAGGGGAAAACATTCAGTCGGGCTAACATAAAGGCCCTGTATTGGGCTGGAATTATTAATATTGAGATATAAGTGACCCTGTTATCTGTTGTATTTAAACCAAAGAACTTGGGAGAGCAAATTTTATTTACAGCTGACTCGATGTTTTGTTTTTCAGTGTCCCTTAACCTGGTTTGAATATTGCAATAAATATACTGCTCACTTGAATTATACAAGGGTTCCAAGTCAATACTAATAGATCTAATTTTACTATGTAAGAGTTGGAACCATCTGGATTTATAAGAGTCCTAAAGTAAGTCAGAGAACAGATTTGAAGTTTGGCAATGAAAATGGCAACGCAGCCAGTATTTTATAGTGCTAGCTCACACCCAATATTCTGTTGTGTGTATACCTAGTACTGCACACTTGATTGAACTTTGGAGCCTCAGGATACGTCTCAAGAAACTTGAGTGTATCTTATCTTAATCACTATTATATGCTTGTATCCATATTGGGATCCCAAAAAGTAGCTAGGACGACAATTTAGTTTCAAAAATCCGAATAGCAGCTGGTATAAATTGGTTAACTTTCTGAAAATAAAAGTGAGCTACTGCTGAGGAGGTACACTTTGCCTGTTTTATAGCACTTGTATGATGGTTTGACCAACCTGAGTTGCTCTGGAATAAAATTATGAGATATGTGTGCATCTGTACTTGCTTAATTTCCTGTCCTCTTATTTTCCATTTCTCTAATTTCCGGGATGTTTTAGCAAGTATCCTGAATGATAATGTCTGCTGTAAGGTTAAATCCCCCTGCTTGCGTTATACAAGGCTGTTTCAAGAAGAAAGAAAGGAAAAGTGACCCCTTTCCAACCCAACAGAACCACCCCCCTTTCCCGACTACACACTATATGGCTATAAAATAGACCACATAGCTTTGAAATGCTCACATTAGCCTTGTACCGGAACATGCAAAGCTAATGTCAAACTATTTGTCAATCTAGTCCAGCATTGTGTAGTCAAGTTGGCAGCAGCTCCCCAGGTCCCAGGCGTGGTATTTCATATCAGCTGCTACCTGATCTCTTTAACACAGCAGGGGAATGCTTGGCAGAGAGTGATATCCTTTCTCCCTCCCTCCCCTCCTGCAACTCTCCCATCCTTCAGAGGCCTAGGCTCATCTTCCACACTAGGTGGGAACCATAGACAGAATAACTCTTCGTGGGATACCCAGCAAGGCTTGCAAAGATGTTTACTACTTGTCGCTTCTTATTAGCTGCTTTATTGAATATATGTTTACATGCCTGGAATGTCTCCCCCTTAGTTACTGTAATAGCAGTTTAATTTGGGGCGCTGCACTCTTGCTGGAAGGCAGCACTGAATTTTATTTGGTCCAGCGGCTTGAATTGGCTGGCTACCTTTTTGCATTGTCAGAGCCATTACGCGAGGAAATGTTCAAAGGAGGGGCTGACTTTGTAAAGAGCTTGTTTTTTTAAAAATTGTGGCCACCATCCACAATGGTAGATGCTCAGATCTGCTTTGATTATGTTCCCCTGGGCTTAGGTCACTTCTGCCGGTGCATTACTGGTACGTCTATGACATAATTTGTACTTATTGGTTGATAAACCATGTGCCATTCTTAATCATAGAATAATAAGCCAAGTACTCATGCCCATGGGATTGCTTCACAAAGTTGGTACCAAGTGCTAAGTACAGAATCTAACTTCCAGAGAGTTCCACCTTTAATTTAAAGCACAAGCAGGTTCGTCACTGTGCAGCTCATTCTACCTTCCATGCTCATCGGTATCATGGTTCTCTTTAATTTTTCTTTGCACTGGCTTACCTTCCTTTCATCATGTTCATTTTAAAACCTCACTTCTTATTTTTGAACACTTTCACTGCATTGCTCCTGTCTATTTTTCCTCTTTTAATTCCTCTTAACACTCTTCCTAAAGACATCTAACGTCTCACACCTCTGCCTGTTTTCTTAGACTTGGAGCAACCTGGCCTGTTATTATTAGGCAGCATCTTATCTTTGGAACTCATTGCCACCAGCTGTTTGTATAATGCAGGCCCACCAGCTCTTTAAAGTACCTCCAGATATATTTAGTTTCCATCCATTTTCCAATTAACTGAGTTTATAAATAAACAAGCAAGCAAGCAAACATTTTGAGTGTACCACTGATAATACAGTCATGATATAACAAAGATAGGTAAGTCTCAAGACAATAAAATGAAGGAAACCAGAGAGAGAGAGAGAGGAAAAGAGAGAGGAAGGAAGGAACACCACAGTTCAGTTTCACAGTTGACAGATAATCTAAATTGAGGTTGCAGAAAAATGAGTGAAGGGAGATTAGGAGGAGGCTAATGCAACAGTTTGAGTTTATCGCTGAGTACAGTCTTTCCAGACACTTACCTGATATATTTATTTATTTATACTGAGCATGCCCCAAAACTCCTGTTTGAAAATTGTTTTGCCATGTGACATGGAGTGTTGCTTGGCCACATGGAACTAGTTGCCTTGTTCATTAAACCCTGGCCATGGGCAGTCCCTGGCAAAACCTTAGAGACCAATGGGAAACTGAGCAGGGTTTGCATTGAGGATTTGCATTGCTGAGTCTTCAGTGTCCTGCCCTGCCCTGTGCACCTTTTGATATGTGGCATGAACAGCACATCATTTGTGAGTAATAGTAATGATTATCACTAGCACATCACAATTTAAAATTTGGTACTAAAAATATTTAAAACAGATTGCAGTCACAGGAATAGGGTGTGTCTTGCACAACACAAAATATGGGTTTTTGTACAGCCATGTGTACATTTTTTGCCACTATATCTGATGCTGTATACTGGTAATTGTAATTTGTCCTGTTTGTTCATTTACCTCCATGGAAGTGGAGATCTGGTTCAAAAAAAATCTTGATTTCAAATGGCATTTTCTTCTAAAACAACATTGTCAGTAGGAATTGACAATATTATGTATAATGCAAGATGTCATGTATGTGTTGTTGACTTAATTATGTATTGCTTCCAAATGCAATTTAAAAAGACATTATATTTTGTTTCATATTCATTACTTACTGTTTTTCCATTCTTTTTATTTCCTCTGAAAGGATCCAAGTAAATGACCAAATTGTAGAAGTAGACGGGATCAGTCTGGTTGGTGTCACACAAAATTTTGCTGCAACAGTCCTCAGAAACACCAAAGGAAAAGTCAGGTAACTTTGAGAAATCCTTACAAAGTACGATTTAAATTGGTGGCACCAGTGATATTGTCTGGTCATGCAACTGCTCGATCATAAGTAAGCATATATATGTTAAGAAAACCTATGCTACAATGGATTGTTTGTATCAGCCTTGGACAACCTGGTACCATCAGCCCCAGACAGCATGGCCTCCACATTTAGCCTTTAAGGCTTTGCCATTTTGTCAGATTTGGCTCACAGAGGGTGGGGCAGATAAAACCCAGTCCCCCATCCTGACTGGAGAGAAGGAAGATGGATAGGAGGAACCCCACCTTTCCAGAGATCTTTTGTCTCACCATTTGTGGCATAATTACATATTGTATTAACTGCATAGTGTGTGGTGCCATTTCTTTTTAAATTTAATGTTATGTTCAGGATTCCAGTTTTCATTAGGACCACAGCACACAGGGAGGGAAGGATTGAAAGTAAAGCCAGGGGAATCAAACCATTTTAACCAGGCATTGTTGGCACTGTTTGAGAGAAGTATTCCACAAGCAGGATGCCACCATGGAGAAGGCCCCATCACCATCTACCCAATCTTATAATCTGGAACCGACTTCAGGAGACTCCTCAGAGAAGGAGCTGGTTCATATTGGAGCAGGCGATTCTTAAGAACGCTGGTCCATAGTCGTTCAAGCATTATAGGTCAAAACCAACACTTACATGGTATTTTAAAATTGAAATATAAATATGATGGGAACAAACTGAATGCAGGGCCAGCCCTGCCACTAGGCAGAGTGAGAGGAGTGCTTCTTCAGGTAGCAAATGCCAAGTGATTAGGGAACAACAGTGAGGTGCTGAGGACAGAGCTGTGTGTGTCACATGGCCTTCTCTGCACAACCTAAGATAGCCAGTCACCTGCAGATTTGGCTGCCGGTCCCATTGGCTTTTGTCCCAGGAATAGGAAAGGTGCCACCATCTTGTCCGTTGCCTTAGGCAGCAGAATTTCTCAGGCCAGATCTGACTGGACGCTGGTGAAGATTTGCTGAACACTGGCAAAATGTGTTCTGTTTAGCAAGTTAATAGCCTGGCTGCTGTTTTCAAGGCCAGACTAAGTTTCTAAATAGTCTTCAAATGCAATACATTGCAGTAGTCTAGCATGGATTCTATCAAAGCACGGATAACTGAGGCAAGGAGGGTCTACAGCTCTATCCAAAGTATCACCTAATAAAGGGCTCAAACTTGAAATTTAATACTGCTTTTCTCTTCAGCTGTTACACTTCATTAGATGTTTGTAAAAAGTAAAAGCCTTCTGTGAGTGCATTTCAATTTGGGAGGTCAATTTTCTCCCTTGGTAATATTTTTATTCCCAGAGTTTGTAGTTCTTAAATAAATCTAAATGTTTAGGGCTCTTTCAGACGTCTCTGTATGCAGGGCTTGAAATGCAGGAATTGATGGTTGTCAGTAGAACAATTAAAATAAAATGGAAAGGAGAAAAGTATTAGAAATAAAACATCAAGTATAATAATGTTGCTATATAAATCAATGGTGTGCCCACATTTTGCATGCTGTGTGCAGGTCTAGTTACCAAGCACATAGCAGGAGAAGAGGGTTTTTTTAAATGTTTATTGGCAAGGAGAGTGAAAATTTGAAGTTTCCTTCTAGTCCTGCCCCCTCCCTCTCCGTTCCCCACACTTAGAACCGGAGTTATGAAATGGAATTGTTTGACATGAGATTTAGGGTGAATAAAAGGAAGCGCGGAGTTATAGATTGCATTAAGATACGGAGAGGGCTACCAGCTAAGGCAGCCTTTAGAAAGAATTAGACAGAATTATTATTATATTTAAAATAGTTTAGGATATCTTTTAGGGTGTAACACCCACAAGTTGGCTTACGTAACAGAATTTAGAAAATACATGAAATACGCCACAAACAGCTTAAAAAGGTATAAAGCAGTAGTTCAAGAAATATAGGCGCAAACGTTCCATAAAAAATAGTATAATCCAGTTTAAACCAGCTCAGTGGTTTCATAAACTAGCAGTAGTAAAACAAAGGTAAACCAGAACAAATGAGTTGTTAAGGCCCCTTTGTAGGTATGCACTGTGGGAACTTTACGTAGTTCACTTGTAAGGGAGTGTCATCACTGCAAAGCCATCACCAAGAAGACCCTACGGTTCATGCTGCTGACATGATTGTCTGAATAGAGAGCATACAGAGTCTTCCCAGTGTTCGCTTACAGGCAGCCAGAATCTTCTTCTCCACACTGCGTGGGTTACAAGATTCACCCCGATGAATTCAGCTGTGCTACCTTTGAAGGATGCCTGTTTCCATAACACTGCTGTAAATCAAGGACCTTAGGATAAACTTATGAAAACCATCTAGAACAGGGTTACTTTCTTCCCCCATAGCTGCCGTAGTTGTAGGGGAGAGGTTATTGTGCTCCTTAACAGCTGCCCTTAATGACTTCAGTATAAATAATAAATTATTATAAATTATTATTCAAGCCACAGGGAGAGAAAGGTATGTATGTATGTATGTATGTATGTATGTATGTATGTATGTAATTTTTTATTTGGTTGGTTGCACCCTTCACCTGAAGATCACAGGGCAGTTCACAACATAAAAATACAAAATGAAAAGACAAAATACATAATGAAACAAAAACAAACCAGTAGCTCCCTGCCACAGACACGTTTAGAAAGCCATAGAACAGGCATAGACAAACACAACCCTCAAGATGTTTTGGGACTATAACTCCCATCATCCCTAACTAACAGGGATAACTAGCTATCAGGGATGATGGGAATTGTAGTCCCAAACCATCTGGAGGGCCGAGTTTGCGTATGCCTGCCATAGAATGTTAATCAGTCAAATGCCTGGTTGGAGAGGAACATTTTTGCTGGGCTCCTAGGGACATGTAATGAAGGCGCCAGGCAAGCCTCCCTGGGGAGAGTGGCTGTTGCCTGATTGCCACTTGGTGCAGTGCTGCGGTGGGAAGGTAAACTGTGTTTCCGTGTGCTCTGGTTTCTATCATGGTGTCCCCTTGCACCAGAAAATGTTTAGTCATGCTGGCCACATGACCCGGAAAGTTGTCTGCGAACAAACACCGGATCCCTCATCCTGAAAGCGAGATGAGAGCCACAACCCCACGGTCGCCTTTGACTGGACTTCACCGTCCAGGGGTCCTTTACCTTTACCTTTATCTCTCTACTTGCAAGCTCCCATGGTGCATAAGAACATTCTATCAGAGGAAGTGCCACACTTACCTCTACAATTGGCAGCTGCAGGTAATGAAGATTAGTAGGCGACAGTCCTCACTATTTAATTTGACAGGCAGAATTGGCAAAGTATTGCTATAGTTGCATTTCCATTTTCACATTACTGTGCAAGCTGCAACATCAAATGAATTTTAAGTAGTTTGTTTAAGTAAATTGTTCCATAATTAGCATTGTTTGCAATTGTTATTTTAAATGTGTATGTCATTACTGGGCATACATATTTACCAGTGTCACTGGTAATTGTCCCCTAAAGCATTCCTTCTTATCCCCCATCCCCAACATAAACGATCAAAGACATATTAGCTTAAATATGAGAAATTGTATTTGATAAATTGTGCAGAAGGAGGTTTAGAAAGAAGTTAAACTACAGCTTTGTATTTCATTTTTCTGCTTTAATTCGGTCAATACTGCTCTAGAAAGCTTACAGGGTACTACTGTTTAGTGACTTTGCTTCCTGCCAAGCTTCATGAACATTTTCTGAATGGTCATGACAATGGAAGTCACTGACCTAGAATAGATTGTTCATTGTAGCTTCCGGATATAATGTAGCTCAACTGTCTTTAGCTGACACAGTGAAGAAACTGTTAACACAAAAATGTGCTTTTTACCTTCTGAACTCTTCTTGCTTTGGCACAGCAAAATTAGGTAAATTTATCCGCATGAAATCTTTCATCCGTTTTTATATTAGCTGGAGTTAGTAGGTTCTAAAATGTTTTTACTGTCTAATGGAAATGTTTCTTTTACAATGGCATTTGATACATTTGAGATAGATAAAAATAATTGCAAACTTCCTAGGATTAAAATAGACTATTATAGTAACAAATGAAAGTTCTGCTTGTGTAAACAAGGACATCCTGCTGAAATGTTTTGAGACTATGTTTCAGAATATGTAATTTGTTTCTATTTATTGTAATAGGTTTTGGAAGTTGTCTCCAAGTTCAGCCTTCTTAGAAGTGCTCTGAGGACACAATAATAATAATAATAATAATTTTATTATTTGTACCCTGCCCATCTGACTAGGTTGCTCCAGCCACTCTGGGCGGCTTCCAACATATATAAAAAATTAATAAAACATTGCACATGATGCAGTAGCCTTGTTGGTATGTAATGCTAAGCCATAGTTAATCACTTATTGGACTTGAGCAGTGCTCCTGCTATGCTTCTCCCTTAGTTCAACCAGGAACAACAAATATTTCACCAAATGTTTGGGAGAAAATTGTTTCTCCCAAACAAACCATAATCATGAAGCTAAGATATGTTCTTAGCTTGCTAGGAGAAACAGTCCCTGTTTTGACACACTGATACAGCTTATTGTATCTGCTTGCGTCAGGTGAGGAACAAAGTCAAGAGATTGGACAGTGTGCTGATTCCTGAAGCCTGTGTCCCAATAAGCAGATTCTTCTCTGTCCCATCTTCCCATACTTCCACCATACTTTTGTGGTTCACCTCTGCCTATTGGCAGAAACTAGAATCCTGATCTTTGCCTTCATCCAGACTTTGATCTTGCCTGTGATGAGTTATCAGTTGCTGTAAATAGAGGTTACTGAGACCTGTAAAAGGGTTGGGAGATTGTTGTAAGGTTCCTATTACAGCTGGAAGGAGACCATAACCAGTAGTTAAGGCAATGCTGTTACTCTGAGATTTAGGACTGGAAGGCTATAATATGAAGAATGCTAGTGCTTGTTACCTAGCTTGGATGTATACATGTATTTCTATAAGCATAATGGAATTCACTCTTAATTGAAGTCACTCTTGAAAGTGCAAAATGTATCCAGATTTTATGTTTTCCATCCTGTATCTTTAATGGCTTCAGGTTTTCTCAGATGACAGCATTTAGATGGTTATAAGTCATTAGCAGACACCCTTCCAAAGCCCTTCATATAAAACAAGCCATTCTGCACCAGTATTTTACACTGATATTATTTTAAGATAATCCAACTTGTCGTCGTTTATCCTGAGGTTGTTGTTTAATTATATTCCTCTGGAGTGGCTTAAATCTCCTTCCCCTTCTAACTAACTTCTGCTGCTTGCTTATAATCAAAGTAGCCCACCCCCAAATATTCATGAGAAAGAGACTGCTGGAAGGGCAGAAGTCTCCAGCAATTCACTTTGTGCATTCAGATGGGCCTGGTGCAGACATCCTTGGCCTTGGTGGGGTCCATAAGATCCAATTCATGTGAGCAAACTTATAAAAATGGCAGTTTCAGCTATACTATATTGTTGTTTTCCGGAAAGAAAATGAAATGCTATGTCTATCAATATTCACAAGCTTATGACATGACAAGTTTGATTAACCAATATTTCAGCTGACTTGGTGAAATGGGCCTTGACTGTCCTGGCTTCAGATATTCTCAAGCCTAGTCTTGATTCCTTCCCAGCCCCTGGCTTTTATCATGGCCTTCTCCACATCCTTTTGAGATGGTTTTGCTGCCTGAGATTAAGGACAAGATGGCACCCCCCCCCCATTCCACATACAGAAGCCAATCAGGCTGACAGCTGAATTTTAGTTCAACCCTCTTGAAGGATTAGCAGCATCCCTCACCAACACCCAAGGGCAGCAAACTAAACTAGAGGGCATAGGGCAGGCTACACAGGCCTGCCCTCTAACACCTTGCTACCGTTTCTGGCCCCCAGTCTCTCTCACCTGAGGGGGCACCTCACAGTAAGACCAGCCATGTTTTGAGGTACAAGCGTAATATAGGTTAATATGCATTTTAGGCATGCTCTCTCTTCCTAGCTGTTTGGTATGGCAATGTGCCCCTGAGTGCATCACCTCAGATAAGATCATTTTAGATACCATTCTTCCTCCATTGTTGGCAACTTGGTACATGCCAAATTGCATTCCTGTCTGCTTCTCCCTATAACTTCATGTCTGACCAGTGACTAAGCAGAAGTGATGCTCTTGAGTGAGAACTTGTGTTACAGATTGACACAGATTCTTAAATTCCACTGGAGAATTTGTAGCCTCTGCACCTCAGATCAGACAATGTACATCACATGGCACAGGAACCTTTCTGCAATCAAGATGGCCTGGATCTTTCTCCTTGAGTTCTATGGAGTAAAGTCAGGACATAAATGGAATATATAACTCAGATAATCTTTCAGCAAAATGAAAAAGAAAAAACAACCCCAAACCATGCATCCTATATAACACACTGTGGTATGGAAGTGAATTAATTGGCTATGGAGTACAGCTATAGAAAATGCTTTTGTCTATAAATCTCTGCAGCCTTTTTATAGCCTCTAAGTAAAGTACACTTTCCTGCTTTTGAGTTGTTTTTAAATCCTCCTTTGCTTTTGCGATTTAGCAGGCCATTGATTGAATTACATGATGTGCCAGTGTCCACAAGGCTTGCGGCCTGAATAAATTTAAAAGCAATAAAAATAGCATTTAGCATGAAGGCATAGGGAAATGGAAGGAACAGTAGGAACTATTCCCTCTATAATCAGGGAACAATGGAACATTTCTTAAGAAAATGTGGAGATGAAGGGGAAGTGGTTGTGCCTATAATGTATGGCCCAAGACTGTTAATTTATGCAGTTAAATAAAGAACTAAACATCTGCGTATGCACTGCATGCCAAGGAAAGGAGTGCATAATATGCCAGGAATCATTTATATTTGCACAGTGTGATTAGGCTGCCACAGGTTTGCAGCGGCATGCTTATTTTAAAGTAGTTCCCTGATTTTGAGGAGAATGTATGGAATGTAGGCAGCAGGACTTAAGATTATTTGATGGAATCCACAGGCCCTTGAGCTGTGTGTTGTTGTCTCCAGACATGTGCCAGGGTTTGTCGTCACCATCCCTCCATGCGTCCATCCACTGCATTGGAGGCTTTTCAGGGTCAGGGCCAGGCAGCAGAGGAGACCCTGTTTGGAAGGGGGTCTCCAGCAGCTCTGCTGTGTGTGTGGAGCTGTTAGCAGGGCCGGTTAGCAGGGCATTTTACCATTTACTCTGTCATTTCGTTTCTCTCCCCCCATTGATTTGTTGCATCCAGCCACAGCTTTCTCAGCTCAGGGGCTTTATGGACACCAATCATGCACACCATCTTCTTTCATAATACATATTGAAGTAGCTGCAAACCATTGAGGGAAGACATGCATTTATGAATACAATCCAGTGTGCAGAAATTCACGTGCCCGTTGTCAGACTGAGCTGCAGAAGGGGGGCAGGCACACATTTCCCTCTTCCATGTGTACTTTGCTGTTGGTAAACCATGGCTGCTGCCTTCTCATATCAGGAAATTCTTTATTAGGAAACCAGAATATACCAGCAAGGACAGGATCCCTCCTCTCATTGATGCACTCAGGTCACCATCTCTCCCTCTATTCGTAGAAAGTGTTTTGTAACACTGCAGTATAAACATTTGTGATTTTAGGTCATGGAGAAACTCCCATAATTACAACGGCATGTTTTTATTATCATTGTGACTTCCATTTTGAACTTGTGTCTAGCACAATACAGTTCTAAAACAATTGTGTATTGGTAATAGATGAACATGTATTTATTTGTTTTTAAACAAGACATTTGGGCATGTATTGCGCCGCTTTCATGTAGTGGACCCCAGTCTACAAAACCTTATGCTGTAATCAAGTTGTTCGCCTTTAGCATGCAACAATACTCTTTTTGCTGCATTTGGCCATCATTTCATGTATCATACGGAGAAGACAGCAAATGATTTGTGTTCCCTGATGTTCTCCTCAGGTTTATAATTGGCAGAGAGAGGCCAGGACAAGTAAGTGAAGTGGCTCAGCTGATTAGCCAGACCCTAGAGCAGGAACGTCGCCAAAGAGAGCTTTTGGAACAGCATTATGCACAATATGATGCAGATGACGATGAGGTAATATGTTTGTTCTTTCTCTTGTAACTTCGTGAAGTTCCCTTTCCTGCATTTCATTCTCTCTCAAATGCTTTGTCTAATCACAGTAGGAAACGACTCCTTTTGCAAATGAACATCCCCACCCCGTTTCACAAGACCACAATCATAGATAGTCATGTTAGGCACAATAAATTTCTCTGTAAATATGTAAGAGTGTTGTTGCTGAAAGCACTCTCTGGGTTGCAGCAGAAAAATTGCGCTTCTGAATGCTAAATAGGGCTCCATATTGTCCCTGGTGTTTCTGGTCCTCAATACATATCGTGTCGCTTTCAGATTCTTCTTTTTTTAAACAAAAAAGTTGACAACCCTACTTTGATTTTTTTAAAATACAAGTTTCCAGACCTCACCTCTTGACCCAAAATTGGGGGGGGGTGACAAACAAACAAAGGAGGAAAGAGACATATTTTTATGCCTTCCAAGGACCAATTCATATCCACTCATGTGATGAAATAACCGCAAAATGATTTTACTGTGTCAGTTTTACATGGTGAATATTCCTTATGAATGCACATCAGTGTGGTGACAGTTGGTATTTACCATGTCAGTGAGTTTCTTAGTTATCAGGCTTCAGTAAATACCAGCTGTCACCACGCATGGCACATCCACATCTTTTTCCCTTGTCAATTAAATTACTTGCCATGATAATCAAGAAATGGCTTACTTGTATCAATAATAATAATAATAGTTCTATATTTATTTTAAGTATGTCTATATTGCCTTTTTTTAAAAAAAATGGTCTTCAAAGTGGCTTACCAAGTTAATGTTAAATAACATGAAAACAACACACCTAAAAACAAAGTAACCAAATATCCAAAATAAACTAGACAACAGTGAAGCAGTTCTAGATTATTAGCTTTTAAGAGATGAAGAGAACAGGATACTTTTAGTCTGATGGTATAAAGGTAACATTGCTGCTGCCAAGCACTTATGTCTATAGAGGGAGTATTTATGGGGTGTTCTTTTCGATAGTAGTCCTTTCTATAGCTTGCTCCCAAACCGATTAACTCTTTATAGGTTAAAGCACTGCGAATTGAGTCTGGAAACAAACTGGGAGCCTGCACATATACTGTAGCACCGGTCAAATATGTTCACCACATTGAATGCCAGTTAGCAATCTAGTCGTCATATTCTAGACCAGCTGAAGTTTCTAAACCCTTCAGCTGGTCTATATATACAGGGGCATCTCCATGTATATAACACATTGCGTTAATCAAGGCTAGACACAACCAAAGGAACAACTGTTGTGAGATCATCTGTTGCTGGAGGGGATGCAATTCTACCTGGCAATATGTAACTTGGTCTTGAGTTCATATACCAAGATTTCTCAAGGCCTGACCAAGCTTTTCATATTGGAGAGTAAGAACTGTGCAGTTCAGGCAGTACTTCACCCCTGAGAGTCCTGCCCAGGGTGATATGCATAGCCGGCCTTGATCTTGCTTGCTTGCTTTCTCCTCTGATGCCTTCATCACAAGTAGAATGTAAAGAGAAACCCAGAATAACTTACGGTTTATTCATTATCTTCCCACTGTGGTGGAGGAAGCCTAGGAGTAGCGAGAGAAGGAGTGCACAAAATTTATGTACAAAATTTACATTCTATTTTTCTACTGTAGTTATAGTGCTCAGAGCAGCTAACAACAATGTAAAATTTACTACATCAGCTGCAAATAATAATAATAATAATAATAATAATAATAATAATAATAATATCATTGATTATACATACAGCTGGCAGAAGCATCTTTAAAAACAAGTAGTGAGTTCTAAAAACTCTCAACCAACAGATGCCAGTATAATCCTGTTGATGAAATATTCTCTCAGAACAGTAATTTTTTTTTAGAATAAATGCCAACATTTTCAAGAATTGTAGTTTCTTGTTTTCCATGTTTATGGAATTTTTTTTGCAAATTATGTTGTTTCTGTGCAACTTAAATAGGAACATTTTCTGCAGCCTTCCAACTCTAAAAAGACTTCACATTTAGACATCAGTGCTAAAGAAATCATTCCGCTGTTATCAAGAGAAGAAAGCAGTATATCTCTTTCTTTGATGGAAAAAAAGAACATGGCTACTAACTTTTATAGGGTGGAGATATAGATGTAGATGTAGATATAGATATAGATATAAAATTTAAGCCTGAGTTTAAAGTAATTCTTTTATTTGAGTTTAAAAAAGACTAGCTCTGATGCCTAACACTTGTCTGAATTTTGTTTTTCTCATGGAAGATTTGGCTGGCTCTTTATTAAGAGCAAGGTTTGTTAATACACAGAAGCACTGTTATCTGTCCAGGCAGGAGATTATTTTTATCTCACTGTAATTAGTTTTGAAGGTGGTGTTGTGTAAGGAGATGCTTCAAGTATAACCCTCCCCACCCCCCTCCCCAAAGCCTACTATATATACATGTTACTTTACAAGTTTTTCCCAATTTTATTTTTTCCTTGTTATTGGAGATGGGGAGAACAATGACATTTTGCAGATAGCTGAAAGTCAATTAGCACGCAATCATGCAGCCCTTAACTCAAAGTATGAAGCAAAATTGCATAGCCAGAAAGGACATGGTGTTGCTCCACATTTGATATACCAACAACAAACTCAGATCTTCAAGTGACAGCCTTTATGAAGCCAAAATGCCACCATCCATGGCACTGAGTGGGCCAATGCTGCTGCACTACCTTCCTGGCAGGTGGGTCGCTGTGGTGTAATGGGATGGCTGAGGCAATGGGGAGGCCAGCACAGTACAAACACACCAGTGGAGCCAATCAGGTCCACCTGCCAGTATGTTTACACCAAGCCAACTTCTTCACCCCTCTCCTTACCAGTAAGCAACACCCATTGGGTTGCACCCCATTCGGTGAGCAATTTCTGATTCATGCCTAATACAGAGGTGTACCAGCAGGCTTAGTGGAGCACAAAACTTTGTGGAAGTGCAAAACATTTGCAGGCGGGTGAACTCAACGAGAGGAAACCTAAAACAGTTCCACAAAAACTAAACATGCTCAGTGGGCACAGAGGAGAGGGGAAACTGGGTGGAGTGCCCTGAACAGGAACACTGCAAAATTTTGCTGCGGGTACCATTTATTCCCATTGCCCTCTGATTCAGCATAGTGTTAACTTGTCATCTGAACTCCATTAGTGAGAAACCCAGGCAAATATGGTACTTGCTTTCAGAGTTCCTTGCTTCTGCTTCATGGATGATCGTAGAAACTATACAGAAGACAAAGAGTTTGTTGACCATCGTATTAATGTGTAGAAGAGTTCTTATTTAATGTTTGTTATCAACTGTTTTAGAATACTGACAGAGAATGTCATGGAACCTCAGGCAACTACAATAAAAATAACAACTGTTACCTTAAAAAGGTTTGTGAAGAAAGTAACTTGCCTCTGATTCGTTGCTTCATGTGGCATACTAATCATATTTTGAGATGTGGCTTATTAATTCAACATAATTTCTAAACACCTAATGTTGCTACAGTCCCTCCTTCATTTATTCAGTTGCAGGCCGAAATATGACTACCCACAGGTATAGCAGTTGGGACTTTGACTAGGGAATCCCCTTTTGATCCAAACACAGCTATGGAGTTTAGTAGGCGGCACTGGAATGATCCTTGGTCAGTTGCCACGCAGCCCTCATATAAAAGAGAGAACATGTACAAAAACCTCCTTGTATCTGTAGTGGCTGCAGGTTCTTAGAAGCTGGAAAACATCTGTCTAGTCTTCACTTGGATGTGCTTCTGACAAGAAGAGATGCTTCACTGCTTATTTGGTTCCTTTATTTTTTTGAGACAGAAACATGGTTTCCCCAGCTGCCTTCCTTCCTTGTTTTTTCTGGCAATAACTTTTTTTTTAAGATTCCCTCTCCTAACTTCTGCCTAGAGCAGTCAGTGCCTGAGAGAACCAGGAAAGCAGACAAAGCTGTTAATTTCCTTCTTCCCTTTGGCAAGAAAAGGTGAGGTAGATGCTTCTGGCAAGAAGAAGAGTGATCTTTCTTAGCAGGAGTCTGGAGCAAAACGAAGGTGGACAGAAGGCTTTCCAGACATGGCCACTTCCCATGGTCACCCCTCAAGAATCTGTTCAAGTTGTGTGCCACTGCAGGTACAGGGGATGTTTCTGTACACATGTCATTGAGAGGGGATTGTGCATCTTCTGGTAGTCTGTTTAACAGGGTGCTTGTGAGGCAGAATCAGTTAACTCTGCATATTCCCCTGCACTCCTAATAAAAGAAGGATGGGACCTGTGCAAAAAGAAAGAAAGAAAGATATGCAATTCCTGTGATCTTAGCCATTAGAATTCTGCTGTACTTTTAGAATTTAGAACTTTCCAAAAGATTCTACCCTGTGCTTTTTGTTACTAGTGCTCTTTCAAGCTTGCTCGCCTTATTTCCCCAATTATTTTTTTTAAAAAGTTTGTTTATTATAATTTATTTAACAACACATATATACCGCTTACTGGAAGAAAATACTTCTAAGCGGTTTACAATGAAGAGTAAAAGAAAAGTTGAAAATGCCAATAAAAGCAAACATTAAACAAACAAGTTACATAAACAATTAAAATATAATCTAAAACTAGCAATTATGAAACACATATTAAAATCGCAAATCAAGATCACACGTTAAAGTGAAATGCCTGGGTAGGCTTTCTTGATCAAGCAAGCTTACCCAGTTTTTGTTTTGAGAACTGCGTTCAGTGAGGTCCTATATTTCATTAAGGAGAGAGGATTTCAGAAATGCTTTAATTCTGTGCTTCTAAGACAGGAGAATATGCCACAGATGAAGATGAGGACGACATGGGACCTGTCCTTCCAGGAGGTGATATGGCCATTGAAGTGTTTGAGCTTCCTGAAAACGATGACATGTTTTCCCTGACAGAAGTGGACACCAGCAAACTGGCTCACAAATTCAAAGAGGTAAGGCGGAGAGCACAGAGTTTGGTTTTCAGACAGTATTGATTCACACAGTTGCATTCTTTGTGGATGGGGATTCCTCTCTATAAATGATTTAATTGATTTCCCACTGGCGTTCAAAATCAATATATGTAAATGGCTGGAGCTAGACTGCTCTTGTTAAATGAGACAAATTGTGTCAGTTCTTTTTAACATGTGTTGCTGTAATGGTCATGGTGTTGTTTTTGTCAGAGGGTCTGTAAACAAGCTGGGACAAATGATCAGAATGAAAGCTACATTCCTAAAAAATTCACTGAATGGGTCATACTGACTCAGGACCAAGTTGCCTGGGGATTGCAGCCAGATAATTGGTAGTTATAAATCTGATGCTCTCACTTCTCACTTAAACAAATCATTACTGGTCATTTGGTTATCCTGGTCTAATGTGCCTAAAATACTTGCTTGTACAATCTCCAGTTTAAAATTCAGTTTATGGCTGCAGACCTATGAACACCTACCTGGCAATAAGTCCTGCTGAATGCAGCAAGATGTTCCCACCTAAACATGTCTTCCCAGCACGCCCTTGCCTTCTGTTTGCCAGAGCGAAGGTGTCGAAAGCTGTTGGGCTCTAAGGGAGTCCCTTCCTTTTGTCCTGGAAGAACAAAGCAAGTTCATTCTGAACTATTTTATCCTAGTGTAACTAGGGTTGGAGTGATAGTAGGAGTATGACCAGGGTGGAAGGGTGGATATCCGAAGGACTTTTGTAGCCTTACGTTGTGATGCTGTGTATGGTGTACTAGGGATGTTTGAGGATTTGGTTTGGCCCACATTTAAAGTAAAATGATCTGATTCATGCTTTCCTGGACTAATACACAGATTGGAGCACAGTTACCCTTTTGATTTCTGTGCGGCTTTGAATTTTGCAGTGCAGCTCTAAAAACATACAAAAATATGTGTTAAATGTGTATGATGGGGGTAAAATGTGTACTGAGATAAAGTGAATGCTTGTGCTGTTTTTTAAAAAAGCAAAGATTGGAGATTCACATTGAAACAGGGCAGAACGGGTTTAGGAATGAGCATACTGCAGAGCTGTCGAGGACCAGAAATAGAACTGATCTGTCCATTCCTAATGTTTACCACCCAGTTTGGTGGGGCTTACCCCAAGTAGATGCGTTTAGAATTGTAGCCTGGAGATGGTTTTCTTTATTCTTTGGGTGCTGTGTTTTGACTCCAGTTAGAAGTACACTCACATGCTTTATGTTGCACAACTTTCTCTTGCTGAAACATATCCTTCCTAAAAACCGCAGGATGCTCTTTGGTTTGTCATTGGCAGGCTTGTTTGCTTCAGCTGCAAGCTCTGTGGGACCTACTGCGCTATGTTCCGACAGTTATCTGACTATGCAGTCAGCATTCGTTATTTATTTTTTATAAGAGGGAGGTTCTGTTTTAGTAGCGCAGGAAAGAGAAAACTGATAAAGCCATCTGCACCTGAGCAGATTGTATTTTACAAAACTGTTTGAGGGTCTGTTTGTTTTGCATTATTTACTGAACAGCCTAAATATAGTTCACTTGCTTGTGTAAGTGTTTTCAAAAAAGCAAGTAAGAGGGGGCTAGAAGCTACGTGATGAACTGTAATTTTCAATTAAGCTGTGAAAGTGCTGGATTCATGCGCTGAACACATGAGCGGATTGCTGGACTGTACAGTCTCAGGATTTGGAGATACAAGTTTTTCTCAGTTTAAAAGGATGGATTAAACTGTAAGAGTTGCAGGAGAAAAAATTTAAGACTTTTGATTGGCTTTAAGGCTAGGTGTTCTGTGCTTCTCTATTGCCAAATTTATTCAGGGAATTGCTTTTTACAGTACATGGAATTTATAAAAAAAAGAGGGTGTCTTAGCATATTGGAATCAGATTACCAGAAGAACCACATTTTAAAAGATGAATCTGCCTGGGGCCTGAGATCTGCAGGAGAGGCCCTCTTTTGCTTCCTGCCAATATCAGAGCAAGGGCGAGTGTGGCGGATGCACAAAGCCACCCTTCTGTTAGTGGTGTCTCTGCTGCCTAATGGAGTGGAGGTTGGGCAAGGTGGTGGCAAGAGTGGAACAATGCAAGCACACTGGCAGAGCCAATCTTGTGTTCCTGCTGGTGCACGCACACAGCCCCAGCCTCACTGCTTCCCTTTCCCACACCGTCTTGGAAGAGTAAGCTCTGCATGCCCCACCATCATGGCCACACCTGGGTCAGTGGGAACAAGGCCTTTTGGTTGCTGCTCCCAGACTCTGAAATTGGTATTCTCCAATGGTATTCTGACAGCAGACCTTGTTCTAACTGACCTTTGGCTGATTGTGGTTGCCTGGTGCTGAATGCTGTTTTTATTTCAGCCGGCTGTTGCTTTCACTTGTTCCTGTTTTCATTTTGCTCCTTTCTGTGTCTTGATAGTCGTTTTCATTGGCTTTTTAAATTGAAACTGTACCTTTTGTTGGGTGTTAGCTGTCTTGGACTTACTGCGATGGAAAGGTGGAGGCATATATTTAGATGATAAATAAATAGCCACAAGTTGTTGCACTTTACCTGTGACATTTAGAAAAGAAAGTGCGGTTGAGGTCACTTTGATCATGCTGAAAGGTCATAATTGGGCTTAGCCCTTTCTCCATGACCAAAGGGAGCCCAACTGCAATTTCATGTCTGTGTGTAACAGGTGAAATGCTCGAGCTTGAGTAAATACTGTGGGTAAATGGTGACCAGTTTGTTATGGAGGGAAAGACTGCGCTCTGCATAATGCAAGTCTGTGTCTGTGTGTGTAAAAACAAATGTGGCCGTGGGAGAGAATGTATGTGCCTAGTGCAAGATGGGCTGTGATCGTTGTGATACAAGGAGAGAGTACATGCACAGTACATCAGTGTGCATGCGTGCATGTGTGTAAGCGTGTGTGCGCATGTTTATGGAAAAGTGGGTCTACTGAAGAAATATGTGCATTCTACTTTGATGAAATCCAGTTTTGGTTTTGCTCTGGCATATTACACCCCCCCCCAAATATCTTGGAAAAAATGTCCAACACCCACCCTGAATAGTACCTTGTCCAAGTCTGGAGATTCTTCTCCTGCGGTTCATGTGATGGGTGAGGTGGGGGGTCACAAGGGTAGACCAGCCGTAAATACCTTCAGTGATTCATCCTGCTGAGATTGAGTTTGACACAGCAGTAGGTTGAAGGTCACAACAGCTTCCTTCCTTGGTTGTAGCCTATATGTGTTGTGTCTTCCATAATGCTTGAGCCTTTTAATAGCCTTTTAGCTGCCCACTGTGACATGCTTGCTTAATCCGTGTTAGTGAGGCTTTCTAAGAATATTCATGTGCACGGGGATATTCAAATCCGGGCTGGCTAACAAGCTGAATACAACAATCAGTATTTTCTCCTCTTTCAAGACATTAGACTTGTCCTGGCAGATACGATGTCCTAATCTGATATTCCGAGAGGCTAGCCAGCAACACTTTTTCTTTAATTAACTTGCATAGACTGAGTCATTTTCCAAGCTAGATATTTTAATTTACAGTCTACTGCACTGCAGCAGTCTTGTGGGCCTTCTGCTGTGTGTACTACAGTATTCAGGTGGCAGCATAGAAGTCTTTCTTTAAAAAAAATTGGAGCTCTGGCATTTGCAGCTCACTTGTTCGCTTTGTGGTTTTCCATTTTCAGTTGCAAATCAAACATGCAGTTACAGAAGCAGAGATTCAGAAGCTGAAGACAAAGGTAAGAATGATTACTGGCTACTAGAAAGAGCAATGCTCTTATTTTCAGCTGCTGTAAGTTTGTGTCCAAAGGGAAGCAAAGAAAAGTAAGTTCTCATTGAGAAAATGCAGCAAAAAAAGAGAGGTCTGTATGCAGTGGCTCCAGAGAGCTTGTTTTGGTAGAAATAGTTTATTCGAGTCTCAGGAGGATCATGATGACTGTTATTGCAAGGAAAATAGTTGCAATCGCATATTAAATTTTTACTCCTTTCCCCACATCATTAGAGCACTAACAGGCTTGAAAGGGGAATGGTAAAGAATTTGCTTTTAATATATGTAGCAGAAATTGCTTCTGGAAAGGCGAAGTATTGTTTTTTTTCTTATATAGACAAAAGTATGGGGAAGTTAACTCAGATACCACTTTCTTCTTTAATAAAATAGGATTTCTGTTATATTAATTAGCCGGCCTTGTTCATAAGCCTGCATGAGACATTCATTTAAATGTTTTATTTCAAAATAAAATCCTTTCAGTTTATGTACCTTGCTGAATTCAGAGGATGCCCTCCCCCAATTAAGTTAAAGTACAAGTTTCTTTTAAACTCAGCGTGGACACATAAATGTTTATTTCAAACTGATGTTAGTGAGCCTGTCTGCAAGGAGAAAACATACAAGGGAAATTCCTACATAATTTTTTATAATCTTCCTATTTTGATTTTTTTTCCTCTGCTTCATTTGAAAAAAATCAGAAATCTTCTTGCCAGATTACAGTCTTACTTATCACTAGAAATCCTTGTGCGGCTAATTTTGTTGCCTGCTGAAAATTTTACTGCCTTCAGAGGCTGTTGCACTTGGCTAACATCCATTCATCTGCGATTTGTAAAAATAGAAGTCTTTGCTGTATTTTTTGCATGTTTCATTCTCTACCCCCACAACAAACCCTAAATAAAACAAGTTGTTTTACATGCTTAAGACCCATTTAAATTGAAGTTAAATCCACAATTATAGGCTTAGGTGACAGCCCTTTGATTTTAATGAGCCAAAGGTATACCCACTTTTTCCTGGATTTTCCTAGTGATTTCTCAAGGCCAGGAGTTGTGAACCTTTAAAGCTAGAACCGTATTTGTCATGAATGCATTTAGACTGAGGTGTTTAAATACATAACCTACTATAAAGGGGTGTATGGAGTGTTAGGGAAGGGGTGGGGGACACATTGGGCTCCTTCTTTGTTTGTCCACCTTTGGTCCCCCACCTGCATTCAGCTCTTTCACATGGCTCCTAGAAGCTGGCAGCACCCCAGGAATGGCTTCAACTCGCCGACTAAACCAGGTGAGGGTAGCCAAGGGGTCTCAAACCCTTGGTGAGTTAGGGACTTCCCCTGCATGCAACAACAGACTCCGGCAGATTGAGTGGATGAGAGCAAGAGTGGGTCCAAAAGTCATGAAGGCAATTTCTGCACCTGCTGTAGAGGGAAGTGAGGGGCAGATGGGGCTCTTCAACTTGGGAACATAGCCCATTTAGGAGAAAGAAAACTCTGATCCTAAACCTCCACTGCTTTGCGGGATATCTTGGGGAGAAGAAAGGGCTAAGGAGTAAATTCTACACTAATCCGGAGTGGGATCCCTAAGGCGGTTGGATGGCACCTTGTATTCTGCCTTCTGGCAGCCAAGCAGGTGCCCAGCATCTTGCTCTGCTTTCCTTTGGACCACACCAGCGAGGCCGAGAGGTGGGGTCCTGTCGTCTGGGCAGCTCAGGACCTCCATACTCACTGTCCAGGGTTGCATCTCAGGGAAGTCACTTTGGTGCTGCTAATGCAGCAGTTTGGCTACACCCCCCCCCCCGGAGGCACCCCCCTATTGTCTCTCGACACAGACAGATGCCAGCAACAACTATAAAAGACAGATGATTAGTTATTACACACCACTTTATAGCTATGAAAGCTGTTAATAGAGAAGCTTCTTCCAACAACAGTAAATACCCTTCAAGTAGGAAGCAAGTGTTCTGCCTATGGTAATGTTGCACAATAAATTTGTCAAAATATGCTTCATTTTATCTCTGTATGACTAATTTCCAGTTTGCCTTGTTTAGACACATGGCAAACTTTTGGGAAAAATAATAATAATACAAGCAGTAGTGTGTTCATTTTAAAACTGCAGAAACCTAGGTGGATGCAAGGTGGGAAATGATGCATTTGAGATTATTCATTTAGCCTTAATGTGGTCTAGAAAGTTCTTTAGTGCTCTGAAATTATTACTGTTCTGAACATTATTGTATGCAAGGATAGCCAACATGGTGGGCTGCAGATGCTGTTGGACCCCAACTCCCACCAGCCCTGTTGCCAGTGATAATGGAAGCGGGAGTTCGGCAGCATCTGGAGGGGGCATCTCATTGGTTATACCTGCCATATAACAATAGCACTAGGCTGCTGTTCCTCGTGCATGTTACTTTGAACCAACTGTACCTGAATGTAAAAGCATCTGCCTTCCTCTTTCAAAGCTGCAGACAGCTGAGAATGAGAAAGTAAGGTGGGAGCTGGAGAAGAATCAGCTTCAGCAGAACATTGAGGAGAATAAGGACAGGATGATGAAGCTTGAGAGCTACTGGATTGAGGCACAGACCCTATGTCACACCGTCAATGAACATCTGAAGGAAACGCAGAGCCAGTATCAGGCACTGGAGAAGAAATACAATAAAGCCAAGAAACTGATTAAGGACTTTCAGCAAAAGTAAGCATGAACTGAGATGCAGGTTCAGGCAAAATTTCTCAATCTGTGTAGCATAGGCATGTAGAGAGCCAGAGAAATAAACCACAGTCCCTGACTTACAACATTTGGCTACAGACCATGGTTTGCTTGGGCTGAAACAAGCCACAATCTCCATATGATCATAGGAAGCTGCCTTAGATTGAGTCAGACCATTGCTGCACCTTGCTCAGTGTGGTCTAACCTTGACTTGTACTGGCTCTCCAGTGTTTCAGACAGAAGTCTCACCTAGACCTGCCTGGAGAAGCCAGGAATTCAACCTAAGGCCTTCTACATGCAAAGCAGATGCTCTACCACTGAGCTAGAGGTCCTTCCCCTACTGGCCTACAGTCTTTAATTCTCAGCCAGGAATTGTGACTTGTTTCTCCATTGTGTTAGCAGGAAGTAGCAAAAAAGGCAAGATCAGCCCTCTTTGGATGTGCAAACTGGGCCAGAGCTTAAACCTTCTAAACATATATTACCACTCTGGGTTAAATCTCTAAATGTGTAAAAAATGTATACTTCCTAATAGGTTTACTCATAACTTTCCAGATCTTTGTATCTGTACCTTTAAAGAGATGAAACAAGAGTGATAAAATGAAAGAGGATTTAATTCCAAGGACACACGCACACACACACGCCAACCCACCACTATATTATCTGTGCATGTGCATAATAAATTTATAAGCCTAATTTTAATAACGTGTATTTATTTAGTTTTGCCACTTCCACTGTGGTGATTAACAACTTTTCATAAAGCAAACAAGAGATAATTCAGGTTAATCTCCTACGATGTAGCTTCAGCTTATTCATTTTAATATAAAAGTATTTGCTCCGCACATCCTCCCTCTTGCTGCTGCATTCTCATTATTATCAGGTCTTATCAAGACAATACATACTGAAGTGTAGCAGTCCATCAATTTTTTTCAATACCTATCGCAACTGACACTTGTTCTAACCAGCAAATATATTTTTCCCTAAGAGAACTTGAGTTCATCAAGCGACAAGAGGCTGAAAGGAAAAAAATAGAAGATCTGGAGAAAGCCCACTTTGCAGAAGTTCAAGGTTTACAAGCTCGTGTAAGTAATTTTCAGTATTTTAGTTTATTTCATGACTTTATTTTGGAAGCGTTGTTGCCTTTTAGGAGTAGGTGTGGCTGTAGGGCTGTTCACACGCTGCATTCAATGAGTGCACAATCTGTGTACCTCTGTACACAAATAGTTGACAGCTGTATCTTTGTATAGTTATTCACATGTAAGGTTAAAGTAGTGTACAGCCTGTCTGCCTATGCGAACAGTAGGTGAGCTGTTCAGATGAACATGTGTCCACCAGATCAACAAGCCAGTTACAAATGTTTTAAATAAGCAGACAAAAGTACTATACTGCATGGGGATTATCATTGCATTGCAACAGGGTAGCACAAAGCAACCCATGATATATAGTTTACCAATACACAGATCGAGTATAGGCATAGGCAAATTCGGCCCTCCAGATGTTTTGGGACTACAACTCCCATCATCCCTGACCACTGGTCCTGTTAGCTAGGGATGATGGGAGTTGTAGTCCCAAAACATCTGGAGAGCCGTGTTTGCCTATGCCTGGTATACTAACAGTACTAAATGTCTGTGTGGTACTAAATACATACATGGTAGTGGTTCTGTTCATCTGATGAATGGGAAAGGTTTATTTTACCGTATTTTTCCATGCATAAGACAACCCCTATTGTTTTAAATAGGGGGGGGGGAGGGGGAACGGCAGCAGGAGGTACCGCCTTAGCCTGCCCAAGCCAAAATCCCAGACATATGCTTAAATATTTTAAAAAATCCCCCAGATGCCATGTTCCATGTACAAGACAGCCCCCAATTTTCTACTTTTTTTTTTAGCAAAAAACCTCGTCTTATACACGGAAAAATACAGTATTTTATTTATTTTGCTAACAGTTAACTTCATTTGTCCTAGATCAGAGAACTGGAAACAGAGGTTTTCAGGTTACTGAAGCAAAATGGGAGCCAAGTTAACAATAATAACAACATTTTTGAAAGGCAAACATCCCCTGCAGAAGTCTCAAGAGGCGATGCCATGGAAAACCTTGATGCAAAGCAAGTGTCTTGCCTGGATGCCTTAAGTCAAGGTTTGTTTGAACCAGATAAGCTTGAGGATTGCGTTGTTTCTGTGTGACGTAGTTGTACTGACTTAAATGTTTTCGGAGTGGTCGCATTTGCACGATGTGGTAAGCCGTATACCATGCTTTACTGTGTACAAGTCAGTTGTGCACCCTTTGCTCCTTCTCAGTTGTACTTGGGAAAAATAGGTCATGATCCCTTACGTAGTGTTAGTTCTGAACCAGGGACCGTGGATTGTTTCACTCAAACCAACTATGGCTGGTAAGCCAAGGACAAACCTTTGCTTATCGTCATCCACTGGAGCCAACTCCAGGGGGCTGTGGGTTCTTTGGCACCCACAATAATGTATTTGTGGGGCTGGGCCCCCACAAAGTCAATGGGCAAAGCTGAAACCCGTCATTGCAGGCACCCACAATCTTTGGTGTGAGATGGCACCTATGTCATCACCATTCGTTTGAAGTGAAACACAGCACAATCCCTGCTTCAGACATAATGCATTCAGACATGACACTAAGCCAGGGATTGTGGTTGGTATGACTGGGGCGAAGCGAAGCAGTCACCAGTGACGTGAATATGGTGATGGTTTATGGCTCTCTGTGACATAAAAATGTGACCAGCGTAACGTACGATGTGGTGAACCATCTGTAATACTATCATACATAATTTCATAATGCCTGTAAAAGCACATGTATTCCGTTCAGTTATATTTTTATCCCCGTTCATTGTTGACATTGCTAATAAAAAGGTTAAGAATATAAATCTATATCTCCTCTTCTATATCCTATATCCTATATCTGGGTTTTTTTATGTTGTGTTCTTGAGAACAAAACATCACAATTTTCAAAAGGGGTCTTTTATGTGCAAAAATAAACAAATCGTTTGTGTAAATGTATGAACGTCTCTCTCTCTCTGTGTGTGTTGATAGATAAATATGTACAGTTTACATGTACAAACGAATGTATTTGGGCCAAAATAGATCAGTGTGCAGTCATCCAAGTACCAAAAGTAGATGAGGACTGCCATTCTCTCCCCTAACATGTCACCACTAGCTTTCCCTTAGTCCCTTTCTCACACCACTTTTCTCTGATCTGTCCTGGATATGGAACATGACCAAGGAAAAAACTCCTGCAGGAAGTAAGTCTCAGTGTGTGACTTTGGCAGATCCACACTTCAACACACACCTGCCATCTTCACATGTGGACACAAACCCTCATATGTGTATGAGAACCTCCATTCATCATAGGAGCAGCGTATCTGCTTGTACAGCCCTTTGCTGGTTATGCATAGGCTTTCGACTGTGGCTGTACCTTAATATTTTCTTTTGGCGAATGTCCTTGGCATGTAGGTTTTTAAAGAGAGGAAATAAGAACAGAATGTTGTGATGTTGAGGGTGTACATGTGTCTCTAGAACTGAGTGCTCTGATGTTCATTGCATATATAAGTCCATCATGACAACTGGAGTAGTAAATCTCGCTGCTCTGCTTAACAGGATTGCAAGTGTGTAATGGGACTCTTCATTAAAGGCCCTGGTTTTGAGGCCACTTCATTCATTGCACGTAAGCACTTTCTACAAAGGAAACAATGTGAAACCTATGTGCAGTGGTAGGCCCATCACATTTCATTGTCCATATACATTCTGGGAAAGCTTAATTTGCTATAGCACGCTATGGCATTTCCCCATGTACATAAGGGTGAAATATATTTGTGTAGACATGATCAGCGTCTACATGCTGTTTCCTACACAAAAAAGTGTTTTCCATATCAAGAATGCATATTGTGTGAAGTGAAGGTATTGCCCACAACCCTTAGTTGAAATTCCATCGTATCTGTGTGATTGAACTGTCATATGGATATCTGTGAGCAAATGCAGTATAGCTAGGGCCAAGCTTTCACTTAAACTTTTTATAGATGAAAAATAGGAATAGGGAGCCAGAGGCCTTCCAAAGGTTGGTGGACTCCAAGTCCCATCAGCCCCAGCCAACCTGGCCAATGGTTAGGTGTGACAGGAATTGTAGTCCAAGAATATCCAGATGGCCACAGGTTCCCCTTCCTCGTATGATGCAAAATGTTCAAAAAATAGCTGTTGGAGACCATCTATCAGGCTGAAATGCTTTTTTGAGAAATAGTGGCATAGAATAAGGGAGTATTTTCTTAGCCTATGGCAACTCTGTAGGGTGTTCTGAGTCATGAGACCATTGTGCAATTCAGGCAAGAAGCAGCTGTTGCAAGAAATGTTAAGCATTTGACTAGGAGCAGGAAGTATCTCATTCCTCCTCTGCTCCTTAAGAAATATACACTTTATTTAGATGTGTGTTAGAAACTGCTAGTTGGTCTCTCCACTCCTCCCCTTCCAAGGAAATGATAATAGATATCCTCCTCTGATGTTTCAGAGCGTGGTAATGCAAGATGGTGGGAATCCTCATGCTCTAAATGCATGATTTATTCCTATTTCAAAGACGGAATGAATTGCTTGATCGTGAAGTCTAACAACGTGTGTGTGTGTGTGTAGTGAAGAGAGAATCCTAGATTCCTTTAAAATCTCAAAAGCTTGCAACAGTTATACCAATAACTGAATGTGGCCTCTTCCCAATGTGATGACAAGTTATGCAATGGAGGCAGATTTTGATTCTAGTCTGAATAGCTCAGTTTAGAACCTGGTCTTGTTGCTGCCCCATGCCACTTCCCTGGAGCCCCTCTTAACAGTGCCACTGCCATTTTCTATTCTATAACACCATTTTAGAAGAGGCGGCATACATGCTATGATTAAAATAATCCTCTGTCCATAACCTGCTAGCTTGAAAGCCTTGCCGTGTTTGTTTTCTTAAAGCAACTTTTAAAAAAAGAAAGTTCCACGCACATAAATGGTGCTTTTAAAATGTCAGTAGCAATGCAGTTAATTCTGTAGTTTCAAATTGCTTAGGAAAGCGTTTGAGTGAATGCCACCATGTATCATGTTACTATTTACTTTGCGGGTTAGTTATAAAACTTCCTCCTTTGTCACCCTTCTGTTTGGCACATTACTCTGAGTGTGTTGCACGGAAAATAGACTTCATAGATGCATAACCCTGAAGAAAGAAAGTAGGAGCAAATAATTTGTTTAGGCTGCAATCCAAAAGGGTTCACGTATAACCAACATTTTTTGGTAAAAACAACAACAACCCTGGATTACTGTTTGTTTTGATGCTGCTTCTTAGAGCAGCCTGACTTCTGTCTTAACTCCTGTACATTCACAAAGTACTTTTCGGAGTCAGGGAGATAAACACTATGTGTGCAGTGTTGGAGAAGAGAGCACAGCTCGGTGGCAGCGCATCTGCTTTGATTGCATGTCCAGGGCGACATGGCACCTGGGCACGCAATGCACCCTTTCTGGAATCCTGGGGAACCACTACTGAGCTGGGTAGCTTCCTGTGACTGCCCTAATTGCAAAGTCCCCAAACTGCTCTTTGAACCTGAGATGGTTTATTAAAGCTCAATTGGAGTGGCAAGAGGGACAATTTTTCTAGAGGAGGATCGAGTGTGTGAACACCCCCCAATATGTATTGTTGATTTTCACCTGACTTCTTCCCTCTGCCCCATTGGGTTGTTGCTGTTGTCTTTATATTAATCACGCCGAAATATTCACTTGGCAAAATAAGTTAATTCCTGTTAACCTATTGCATTTGTTCCTGAATCCTCTCTTGACTATAAATAATTGCTTCAGCATAATTGCCTTCAGGAGTTAATTCTCTCCTGCCCCTCCTTTTAAATTGAAATCCTCTCTAAGTACTCTTTGTGAGGCATTAAGGCTATTATTGTTTCAAACACCTTATGAAGATCTTT
The DNA here is from genome assembly GCF_951804945.1 of Podarcis cretensis. NCBI lineage: Eukaryota > Metazoa > Chordata > Lepidosauria > Squamata > Lacertidae > Podarcis > Podarcis cretensis. The sequence goes on from NC_137181.1 coordinate 28,942,747, forward strand.
TGGACTTAGGTAACCATAGTGACACAAAAGGGTACATGCTGATTCCATTTGCGCAATCAGTGGCAAAAGTCTCAGCTGACTCTGTCAAAACCATGTTTATGCCGATCGGGTCCCATCTTGCCTGTGTACTTACTTACTTTGAATACTTTGGCTTCACCTAATGGATCAGGTGTTTTTTTAATATGGGGGGGGGACCAGTATTGGTTATATAAGCCTATTTGCAGCTGCTTCTCATAGGATATAATTACATATGTACTTCTATTACAAACTGAGGGGCAAGCTAGACATGATATCAGTTGCAAGATCACAATTAACATGCTTGATTTTTAACATTTAAATAGCAACCAAAGGGTGCATGTGATCAGGACTCCAATTTGTGAGGAGGTTAACCCTCTCCCTGCACACACATGTGAACTGTGATCCATTTGAAAACCACACCCTCCTCCTAAAGCAGCTATTTGCACTTAGAGGGGAAGCTTCCATTGGCAGGACTACAGAGTACGGCAAAGGATTAACGGACATCCCTACACACTGTTGTACAAATCTTGATCTCCTCCCCACTATTTTTTATTTTTTAACAAGTAGGTACAAATTTATATGAATGAAGTTGTGACTTCTCTCATGGAATGCTGGGAAGTGTGTCTTGGTGATGATTCTGCAAATTCTCTGAAAATATCCTAATACATTGTACTTTGATCTCCAGATGCTTTATCTCCAGATCTCCAAATGTTGTTGGACTACAACTCTTGTCATCTCCAGGCATAATTCCAGGCAAGGGATTATGGGAGCTATGACCCAATAACACCTAGGGACCAAAGTTTGAGAAACACTGTATTCCCTCACAGATCTACAGCTCCCAGGGTTCTTTATCTTTCCGTGGGTCATCATTGAGAAGGTGGCTTGAGGTGTTTTGGCACCTGGGGCAAAATACCCCACTGCTGCCCCTGTGATGGGAGTGGGGCATGAGGCTCTGTAAGGACTTCCCCTCAAGAAGCCCTTGCAAAGCCTTGCCACCCTGTCGGGTTGGGGCAGGGAGATTCAGCAAATGGTTCTTAAGGAGAAACTTTCACCGAATCTCCTCCTTCACACCCAGAGACTTGGCTCTGCAAGGGCTTCTGCACAGTTTTAGAATACACAAAAATTGGTAGCTCCCAAGTTAACAAAGAAAGTGACCATGGTAATCCCCAAAGGAAATAAACAAGCAAATTAACTTAATAACCATGACAAGGAAAAGGTCTAAAATCACTAGACAATATAAACAATTAGTGGATATTTTTTTCAATTATCAAAATAGGTGCCTGATTTAAGGTAAAACAGTTTTTGTCTTCATGTGGCCAGGACCAAAGCAGAACAGAACATCATTTGCCAGTTCCAAATCAGCAGCTGCATTTTTTAAATCTGTCTGGTTCTATGTCCAAATGTAGGTCAGTGTAGAGGTGCAGTTTGTGTGTCATATCCTCACCTCTTTAGCTATTACATCATATGCAGGTGTGTGAGCATAGATGGGATGGTACTGTGACTCTTGAGTGTTTATAGTTTTAAGAACCAAGGGTTGCTTACAGTTCTTCTTTAAGCATGAATCTTCTTAGCTCTGACTTCTGTTTTCATATATACTATCTTAATACTTGTCATACTGGCAAGGTAGCTGTCTTAAACCACCACACTGAACTAAACTGCCCATCAACTAGCTGTACTTTATAATACAATGGTTTTCTATTTCGCTTTCCATGGGTCCTCCTGAGGCTTCAGCATCTTCTGGTGCTCTTATTTCCATGCAGCAGCTCCAAGGTTGTACACAATCTGATGACAACAAAGGGACAATGGTTTCCACTGAAATAAGGGCATGACATTTTGATCAACGTGTATGAAAATACGGCTTGATTTGTATAGAATTGCAGACTATCTCTCCAGATAGTGGCATGTTTAAATGCAGGTCGTGATTTTCTATTCTCTCTCTCTCTCTCGAAAGATTTTAATGAAGCAGTTCCCGAGACAGAAAGGCTGGACTCAAAAGCACTGAAGACTCGAGTTCAGCTTTCAGTGAAGAACAAAAGGTCAAGACCAACTAGAACAAGACTGTATGACAGTATCAGCTCCACAGATGGAGAGGACAGTCTTGAGAGAAAGGTGATTCTTCTCCCCCCCCCCCCAACCTTCTCATCAGTTGTTTCCTTTCACCATGCTCCCTCCCTGGCGGTGTTTACTAATTTGTGATGAAAATGTACAATGAAAGAAAGTATTTCTTCTCCCAATTTGAAGGGAAAACACCTGTGTTTTTCAGCAGTTTCAAGACTTCTGATTTAATTTTACACACATTCTGATGTGCTGTCTTTCATTATTTCCTCTCCCCCCCCCTCAATATGTTATTAATTCTTTTTATTCAAACCCAACCAAGTTGATGCTTAGCAGGTAATTTTATTTAGATTCAGAGAGCTTGAAATGCTAATCCTTGCGAAGGAAATGGTTACAAATGGAAAGCAGATAAGGTAAAAGCTTAACGGTGCAAAATTATTGGAATAGTTCTCCAAAAAGAGATACGGGATGGAAAGCAGGTGCCGAAGAGGTGAACTTGCGCTTTCGAAGTAACTCGCTGTGTGGTTGGTTCCTGAAATGCCATAATCTGCTTCACAATCTCTTATATCAACAGCCTTCACGCAGTTACGGTAGTCCCATGCACATTACCAAACCACCTCTGCCTATGTGTATGAGAGCCTCCTCACCAGCATCAGATTCTGGTGCTTCCTCCCTTTCCCCCGTGGCTAGCAGTGCAACGTTTGCATTTGACAACGTAACTGAAAACCAGGACGAAGTGCGGCCGTACACGAGTGGTGTATGTTCCCATGGAGATACTCCACTCTCCTCACCTTCAAAATCCTGTCTGAGCTACGAAGCTTCACCTGTGCATCATCCAACCAGCAGGAGTATCTTCCATGATGAAGGTATAGCTGTGATTTTGCATGCTGCTGCGTCACTTTTCTCGCTATATGTAATGAGTTCAGTTGTTGGTGGTTGTGTCCTTCTGTCGCCTCCCAGAGAGCGTCACCTGGCTCCCCACACTACGGTACCAGGTGAATACATTAGGTACCAGGCGAATACATTTTTGTTTTCACAGGCCTTTTAAATTTAATGATACATGTCGGTGTTCATAGATATTTGCTAGCTGTTTTATGTTGATTTTAAGTTGATTTTAAGTTGCTGTCTTTGTGTTGGTTTTACTTGTCTTTTATTTATATGTAATAGGTTTAAGGGGTCAAATATTGTACTGTAGTTTGCATTTTTAGTTATGTGCAAACCACCCAGTGAACTCAGTTATATGGCTGGCAGATAAATGTAATTTAAAAAAGTGGTCATAAATTAAGGTTCCAACAAAACATTTTATGCACTTCCCTAATTAGAAAGTCTGGTTTTCTCATCTTTGTCATTCTGAGCTTTTAAACCGTTTAGTTAAAACCATTGCTTTTTTTCTAAGGCTGATTTTGGAATGAGTGAGTTGGGAGATACAATTAGAATATGTCTCAGTTATTTTAAACATTTGCAAAATTCTGTGAAATACAGTCTTTGCCTTAAATCAAGGGCACACAATTTAGTTTGGGGAGAACTTATTTTAGATTTGTTCTGAAACCTTGCAAAGTGTTTTAAGTACAATGTCAGGAATTCACATTCTGTGAGAGAAGGTCCAGTGCTTTTGTATCTAATTGTGGTTGATGTTTCAGAGAGGGATTGAATTGAATTGATGTATTGCACTGCAGAAGTGAAGGTGGTACAAAAGCTTGTGTTTTAGTTTGTCTGCCATCTTCATGGAAAAATACATAGCTCAAGGAAATTCTTGCACATATACAGCTCTCAAAGTATGATCCAGAACATAGGGAATTGTCTTATGCCAAAAGCTAGTGGATTGTGACACCACCCACTCTCTGAATTGTATGAATTGGTGCCTCAGTGTGTGTGTGTGGGGGGGGGGAGGTTGTAGTATAAATATAGAGTCTTGAACTCAATTATTGTTCTTCCTTTGTATTCATCATCTCCTTTGTTCCTAATAACTCACATACACAATCAGAATTGCTCTTAATGACCCCACTCAAGCAAGAATCGCTTAATAATGATTATTCCTCAATAATGTTTAATCACTGGAGAATCCCATGTTTTTCCCGCCAGGAGTGTTATACAAGCAGCATTAAGTGTAAAAGCATATTTTAATGAATATGTTAGAATCAAAGTGAAACCATTTGCTTCAGCATAGAAATATTTGAATGGATTAAGACCTCTTTTGCAAGTGTTTCTAATTGGGGCACAGCAATTCTGTGCTCCAGTAGGAACCATTTGATAATTAGAAAGTTTCCCCCTCCTTTTCTTTTACAATACAATGCAAGAGATTGGGGGGGGGGGTCATTTTCAGCCTGGGGGCCTCATTTCTCCTTAGGCAGTCTTCCAGGGACCATGGGCAACAGGTGTGACTTGCCTTCATACAGAAGGCTGCAGGGCAGCCACACACAAGCCCACGGTTTCTAGACAGGCAACTCCCCATTTATGTAGCAATGTGTGTTTAAGTGAAATCGCATATATTTGAAACACCATCGAAAAAGCCGGCAAACTACTAAACCTCTGGAAACCCTTTAAAAACCTTGGAAAAAGCCAAAAATCCATCGAACTCCACCACAATTGTTCTCTCCAAACCTCCTTGCTCAAACTCCCAACTCTCTGTAGGCCTCAAAGGTTGGTACAAAGGCTCCTGCAATTGCACTTTCAAAGGTTTGTGGGATTGCTGGGTGCTGTTTTGTGCCATTTTTGTGCTCTTTTAGGGGCGTTTTGCCCCTTTTCCGTGCCACTTCTGTGTTTGCGGTGATGCAGTGGCGTAGCGTGTGTTGTCAGCACCCGGGGCAAGGCAAGTAATTTGCGCCCCCTAACCCCTGGATTTTAGCACTCAAGTGCGAGCGCCCCCCCAGATGTTGTGGCCGCCCCCCCTGCACCCCCCATGCTACGCCACTGGGGCTGGGGGCAAGCGAAGGAACCAAGGAGCCCCCCCTTAAGGCTCAGCAGGAATTTATTAAATTTATTATTTGCGGAGCCCCTGCGGGCTGAGGCAGCCGAAGCCCCCTCCCCTCGGGCGCCTCCCCGCCCCCTCCTCTCCTTGAGCTGTAGGTGGAGCCCGCGCTCCGAGGCGCTCCAGATCCGGGCTTGGCGAGCGCCTCTCCTCCCCCTGGCCTGGTCCGGGGGCTTCCGCGGCTGAGACTTGCGCTGAGAGCCGGAGCCAGCGGCGCCACCTTCCGCCGGGAGACTCTCGCCCGCCCGCCGGCTTCCTCTCGGAGGGTTTTGGGGAGAGCAGGGCGCGGCGAGGCCCCTCGGAGCTCTCCTCCCTCCCAGTCGGCAGAAGCCGCCGCCTGTGGCTGGGCCGAGGGGATGTCGGCGGGGTGCGGAGGCTGCCCGTGCCTGGCCAGGCGTTGGTGGCGGCGTCGGCGCTGCTGCAGCGGCTGCTCCTCCTGCGAGCAGTGAGTGGAGCGCAGCCGCAGCGGTGGCGGCGGCAGCGGGGGGCGTGCGCGCGCTAGGGCGCAAGGCTGGCGGTGGCGGCGGGGAGCCCGGCGGAGGAAGGAACTTGTCCCTTCCCTCTGGACTCGCACCCCCCCAGATGTTGCGCCCGGTGCGGCCGGCACCCCTGGCACCCCCTACGCTACGCCACTGCGGTGATGCACAGCCGTTCATACCTTGAATGCGCCTAAGTGGGGACTTGCCTGTACTTGCATCTCTCCAAGCAGGCAAGCGAAAGTACTGTTCTTGGGCATGTTCCACTGTTCAAGGACACATTCAGCCCGGCAGAGGACGGAAGGCTTGGGACAGGGGGGCACAACTGAGGAGAGTCCTGTGAGTCAGCTAGAGAGGCCTGGAGGGCTCCTTTTGGCACCCGGGCCTGCTAGCAGAGGAATACGTTACACTTTTGATGTCAAGCACAAGACTGTTTCAACTCCAAGCCCTTTCCTAGCAGTCTAATGTAACCCCAAGGCCCCCTAACAGTCACAGAGCCGTCGGATGTATTAACCCCATTAGGCGTGTGGCATCTTGCCAGAAGGGGACATTTGCAGTCCATCTTCCTTCTCTCTCAAACACACGGGCGCATGTGTGCACATAGCAGATTCTCTGCATCCCCTCTGTTGTTTTAAAATACCTTTTTGTTACGTTCCCCTAGATTTATATAGTTTGCTTGCTTGCTCTTGTTAACACGGGAAGTTTGCCCTTCGTGATTTAAAAGCCTTTCTGCATTTCTCACCCCGGGGGAGGTTTCAAAGTGCACTATAAAAATAGCAGTACATTTGTAACAGCGCAAAGACACCTTCTGACCAGGATCCAAGGAGCCCTTTTAGGCACATGCAAAGTCTTGCTTGCACAGCAGGCTTTTCACTTCTTTGTTTCTGGAAAGCAGCTGCTTGCTGTGCATCAAAGGGTGTTTTTGAGGCTTCCACAGCATTCAGGGCTGGCTTGTTGGGTGGCAGGTTTGCTGTTGGGGAGGAAGGGACTTTGAAGCCCATGTGTTGCTGTGGAGTATTGCACCTCTTTGGGTCCTGGCTTGCATGTCTGTATGCAAACATGCTCATTTCCTCGCATCTCTTCCTGAAAAAATTACCAGTACCATCTATCGCAGCTGGGTTATTTGCTTAGAGCTGCAAAGCTTCTGGTATACAGAAACAGAGCTTCTCTCTACATTAAAAAAAGAAAGAAAGAAACATGGGCCCTGGGTCCTGAATTTTACATTAGCAGCATCAATACTAATTAGCCATTGCAGTAGATATCACTGAAATGTGTCTTAATCTTTCTGTCTTTTCTTGTATCTTTCAATGTTATGCAGGCACACATTATCACTGCACATAGTATTTCCTTTTACTCCAGTTTTCTTTGGACTTTTAATTACTTACGAAGTGTAAGCTTTTGTATGTATGTACATACATGTATGTATGTATGTATGTACATGATAAATTAGCAAGTCATCCACAGCCCTTTTGTTGGGATTGAATGGTGGCAAATAGGCAAGTAAGCTACATGAAGAATTTGAGACGTAGTTGAGATTTTTCTAGTGATTGTGCAAAAACAAGAACTGATTGTTGCCCAGGCTTATGATCTAAAGAATCTACTACTAGCACAGAGGGAATATTCTCATGCGACCTTCTTAAAAATGTTTTCACTACAGCAGTTCCCACTGCCTAAGAAGCCACAGTTCAGTTTAACAAGCTGCTTGTCTCTTCAGCTGTTAAACGTCAACAAAGGTTTTGACCGAACCTGATGACCCCCTCTGTATGCAAATACAGATTTTTAGATTACAGCAAAGGTCTTTCCTAACAGACATATGGTCCATACATTTACGGTCAACGTTTTGCCTTGTTTGAATAATAAATGTTCGACTTGTTATGATTTTGGGGGGTTGTGTGTGTGTGTGTGTATGTGTGTACGTGAATTTTTCTGGATGCAAAAACAAAGTGCTGTTTTAATGGTAAAACACAAATGGCTATAATGAACTGTGTTTTTTTAATGTACAAATGTGTCCTAGATGGTGCCACAGGTATACAATCCCCAAGAATATCCAGCCCTTCTACGGGGCATATAAGGACAATAAAACAAAAGTTTGTGGACTTGGGGTAAGCATTGATTTCTCATTAACGAAGATTAAAACCTTTTTAAAAATAAATAAATAAATGGTGTACTACCTTTTGGACACTCTTTTGACTCTTTTAACATTGTAGGGCTCCCTTGAGAAGGAGTTCTAACAAAGGCAAGAAGAGGAGAGAGAAGGAAGCAGTTAGGGTCTCTACTGGCTGCAGGTATGAGTGAATAGCATGGGTATAACCAATTTCAGGCTCAAATAAGTCCTACTGTGTTGAGTGGAACTTTCTTGCTCATAAGTGTGCGTTGGATTGCAGTCTTACTGTTTTCCAGCCTTCAAGCTGTGTAATTTACACGAGCCCCATATAGAGAGCACTGCAAAAGTCCAGACTAGTTGTAACCAAGGCATCAACAATAAAGGCTAGAGCTGCTCTCTCTCCTCCCCCCCCCCCGCGCTACAGTTGCAGCCACCAAACTATCTGCTGCTGGTAAAAAAAGAAAGTGCTACATCTCTTGCAACATCTTACTTCATAGTAGCTTTTGTTAATTTGTTTAGGACTACCAAAATAGCCTGTACAGTGAAGAACAGTTAATATTTCAGGCAATAGCTGAATAGCATGAAATTATTATTCTTTGCTGTATAGTTGATGGTAGGTTTTTACTACTTTGTACTGCCTCATAAGATGTACTGTATACGTTCCAGTTACAGGTAGGCAGCCGTGTTGGTCTGCCGTAGTCGAAACAAAATAAAATAAAAAAAATTCCTTCCAGTAGCACCTTAGAGACCAACTAAGTTAGTTATTGGTATGAGCTTTCATGTGCATGCACACTTCTTCCTTTACTCTTTTTTTGTCTGCGGCGACTTTATAGTTTTTAAATGTCTAATCTATGTGCATTACTACCTTGTGTTAAACAGGACAACTAAGGAGCTGCTGGAGTGCTCATCAAGTAGAGTGTCTTTAATCAAGCGGTCCTCCTCTCTCCCACATAGTCCCATTCCATTTGCATGGTATGGAGAGAGCAGCAGGAGATCCAATTCTTCCAGCAATCTGCCTTCACCTACCAGCTCAACTGATCCTTCCTCTGAAAATCTAAGTCCAGCTAAAAAGGGGTCCAAGGTAGAAAATGCAAAGTACCTCCTCCCCAGTGCATGGAGTGGCTTAAGCGAGGTTGCTATTACTGGCTTAACGCAAAGGATCTACGTTATAGTAACTGCAAGCAACGTGTTCATTGTTCAGCAAAAATGTGATATGAGCATTCCAGGTTGTCTTCTGTGTCTCTTCAGTGAATGTTATCAGAGTAATTTATATGCTAGTGTCAAACTGCCAAGCTCAACGTGGGCTTGATGCCAGCATATATAGCTGGACAGTCTTTGTTCGGACTTTTTAATGAACTTGCTTAATTTGTAGATGTGTAGGGGGGTGGGAACCATGGCAGGTAACAGCTGCAGCTCTTTGGCTTTCTTGGATGAAAATGAACCCATGGGAATCATAAGCATGAAAGAAAGGAAAGAGGGAATGTGCAACATGTAATGTTCGAAGTTGCTAAGGGGGGAAGAGGGAGCAGGAGGACCCACTGCCCTGTTAAAAGCCTATCGCTGTATTTGCAAACCCAAATTGTAGGGGATACCCTCTTCTTTCTCAAAGCTTTTGTTCCATAAAATTATATTGAAGCTTTTTCATAATACAGTACAATAAAAAACAAACTATTCTAAATGAAAACAAAAAGGAAAGAGAGAGACTTCCATGTTCCAGATCATGGTTTGAAGACACATGATGCTGCAATCTTGCAGGAATTAAGCACAAATTAAGCTTGTGCAAAGAACCCTCTCCTCCTGTAATATCCAGAAACTGTTGATTGGCATGGCCTCATTGCTCCGGCATCCATTTTGCTTAAAAAAAAATCCTGCAATTTTTATTTTGTTTTATTTTTGCAAGTTCTCACCTAAAGTGCAAGTAAGTATTTTGAGCCACACTGAAATATGTTGCTTTGACTACCGCATTGATTGTAGGGTCAGCTTTAACACATCCCACTGAAATATTGGCACATTTTAAACAAAATGTCGCTGTTCCATCTCTTCATTACTTTGTCATTCCTGCTCCTTTCACCAGACAAGATGTTCCTGTCAAGCATCTTGGGTATTACGTTTAATTCCATTTTGAAGTTCTTCTGAACTAAGAAAAATTGAATTGTTTAAAATGAATGTTGGTCCTTTTTTCCTTTTAACGTGGTTGCATGTTGCTATTAGCATGGTAGCTTGCAAATAATATTTTGTGCGGCAATGTTACATGCTCCACATATTAGTCGTCTTCATCTCTGCAGCATTCCTTGAGAATCCCTTTGACCAATATGAGGGTGAAAATGAAATTCAGATAGTTTGTGTGATCGTTGTGCTCTGTAAACATGCCTTGGTTGATGTGCAGCCAAGCTGAGACTGCCTCCAGTGCAAGATGCTGTCTGCCAGTCAGTGTGAGCGGTACTGAGCTGGGTTCTGCTCAATATAAGGCAGCTTCCTATGTTCTCCATTGAAACAAAACCATATTATACGTCTTCCATTCATATTAATAAGGTCTGCATAGGCCAGGTGTCACAGGTCTTTTATTGTTCTTTCCTGCACACTGCTTCTGTCCTTTGTAGAATGTGTGAACTGGACTTTTGTGTGTATAAACTGAACTTTTATGGGAGCAGCCCGACAGAACCGCCAAGTTGTAATTGCAACCAAAGAGTTCAGAACCACAGCAAAACCATTGCATATTTAGTCATCTGTGTCCAGTGGGGATGAATGCAAAAAGAACCTCATTTGAATAAAGCAGCATTTAAATGCATTTTAAAAAGGCAAATAAGTATAAATAGCAGGTAAATGAAGTCACCGTCTTTTATGAAGCAAAAGAGGGGAAAGCTTAGTTCTGTAATTTGGCTATTTTCATCTCTTTGTGAAAAGCATTTTCAGATCTTGGTTTCACCGTTTTAGGGCATCACCTTTTATACGGTGACACACTTCTCTGTTGTACACCATACAGCCCTTTTCAATTGAAACTGGTTAAATTACATGTTTGCTACAGCTCAGTGCTTAAATCAAAAGCATGGTCAGCATCACTACTTCTGCTGTGTGGCTTTAAAGAAGGGGAAGCCCTGCAGCAAAGATAAAATCCTGCTCAGACACCATATTTACTGTACGTTGCCTTGTGCTTTCTGTCTGCTCTTGCCTTTTCCTTGCTTCCTGTTTTAGTGTTTCTCGACAAAAGTTATGCTTGAAAACCGAGAAGAGCTCCTCATTGAACTATCATGGTGGCAGCATTTGCTTTTCACTCACTAGCTGTTAAGTAGGTCCTCACGTTTCCGAAGCTACAGCTATGTTCACCAGACCTGCGTAAAGCAGCACTGTAGACAAGCCCCCGCAACTGATTGTGGTCTGTGCAGCGAGTGCATAGCCACACTCCTGACCAGGGGTGCCAACTTGTCCCCCGCATTGAGGGTGTGCGGCCAAGTGACGTGTCATGTGACCCTGTCCAGCATGTGCCAGGAGGGGGCAGAACGTGCAGAGGGCAATCTTTGCGCTTGCTCATTCCAGCTGCTGCCTGGCTCCTGGGCTGCCGGGCGGGAGCTGGGGCACACAGAGGGTGCCTGGCAGGGGGTGGTGGCCCCCTGCCCCATAATATGGGGGCAGTTGCTGCCCCCTCTGCCCCCTATACCCGGCACACCTGCTCCTGACACCAGCATAGTTGTTGCTTACCTAGCTGGGACTGGGGTGGGAATGAGGCTGATGAAAGTCAGACTCTCCATCTGACACTACTGCCAGTGCATCCACATGCACCCACCACCTCAGCCCCATCCAGGTAAGCAGCAGCCATGCCAATGTCAAGAGGACAGCTCCTTCCCAGCACAAAACCTCTCCATTCTTAAAAGTCTCCATGGAGAAAGACAAATGTTGGACAAATGGCTCAAGAGCAGTGGCAGTGACAGAGATATTTAGGAAAGGAATTAATTACTGTTAAGGTCAGACTACGTTTGATCTTATCATCTGTCAGGGAACTGCCATCGGAGCGCAGGGTGGTGGAGAGGCTCTCGGACGCTGGGGAGGGAACCAGCAGGGAAAGAGGGAGATCTTCCGCTGAGGAAGAAGGGAAGGAGGAGGAGGAGGAGGGAAGGCGCAGGGACGTTCCAGCGAGACCAGTGGAGAGAGCTCAGGACCTCCCCTGGGGACGCCCACTCTGCGCAGAAAGCTGTCGCGCAGGGAATCCAGGCAGAGACTTTCTGTCAAGGAGCTCTTATGTTGGAAGAAGTTCAGGAAACGCCCACTGACGGATTCTGCCAGTGATTAAGGCAGCCACGAAGTAAGGGCTGTCCGGTCAGGGAAAGCTTTAGCCAACTACTCAGCTTGGAGCGGTTTTGGCGCTTACGCACAAGCAACCCCTAATCCCTTTACATCAGCTAACCCTGTCCGTTCCCACCCACACTTTTACTCAAATTCAGCAGCTGGCAAAATTGCCAGTTTTCGTGGGAAATAATAGAGTCAGAGTGCTTAGTCACCCAAGCCATATTTCATGTAAATCTCTCCCTAGGAGCTGTTGCTAGGCCAGCAGGTCCAACAGATGTGCCTGTCACACTCAGAAAACACACCTGGGGTGATGTAAGGCAGTGACGAGAACAGGCACAGCATCTGAACCTTCCACCATCCCACTCCTTTGTAGGTCTGAAAACTGTGTGTGTGATAGAAAGGGGGCAGGGGGAGAGATTTTGGATCAGGAAAGCTGTTCAGGGAAAATCAGTTGAGCACCACAGCCACGATTGTGTGAGCAAATAGGCCGCCGCCCCTCCCATTCTGCACAGCTGCATTATTTGACTAATGAAGAAGTGTTGGGAGATCTTCATCGTCTCTAGTTCAGCCCAAAGCCTGACATTGGAGGCTTCCAGGGCTACAAAATGAACAACTAAATTTCAGGGCATGCACAGGAGGTTGTCTTCAAAGGAGCCTCCTGGAAAAACAAAAGTGTTGTGACTCAGTGTTCTTCGTGTTTTACAAACATCACAAAATAAAGAAACTTGCCATAATGTGCAGCACTTACTGATGTAAACTAATGCTTAAAATTCTCATTTGCATTTTAGCCAGAAATATTATTCTTTATGTTTTTGGATGATGCTACAGCCAAAAGCTAAGTTTAATATAGGAATGCTTTTCTGTTTCAGTTCCCCTTTTAAGTTTCACCTTCAAAACAGATTTGGGTTTATGTATGGTTGACATAGCCCATTGCTGGTTTTTAAGAGTATGTGGCTTGTTTGTTTTTAATAAACCTCAAAAGCTTCATGAGTATCTTGATTTTGGGGGTTTATCTGTCTGTCTCTCTGTTTGCTAGTTTTAACTGCATTGTTGCTGTTGTTTTTAGCCTGGCGTATGCCATTGCAGGATTCCTCTAATGGCAATTTGGATGAATTTTACCAAACGTACATATCACAAAGTGCTCTGTTGGGAATCGCTCCTCGTTACTCGTCTTTGCTATAAAATGTGATGTGTTGTCCATTGCATTGATAAGGGGCAAAATGTCTGTTTTGTGTTCATTTTGATTGTTGAGCTATGCCTATCTTTCAAATAATCAGTGCGGTTGTCGCACAAAACATGGGGAACAGATTAAATTGTTTGATAATATACAAAGTTACCATCAGAAGGAAAGGAGCAATGACTCCATGAATCTCTTTGATGCTGATCGCAAGGTTGGGGGGGGGACTTCCTTTCTGGTTAGGGACACACACACCCCTTACAAAAAGTTAATTGTATGTTGTGGTCAAATAACAGCCTATCCTAATGGGAAAATTCTGTATATCATGGAGATCAGGAATTTCTGAGGATTAGCATTTCCAGGCCTAGGGATGCTTCAGTGAATCCTGCATTTCTGCTGGGTCAGATTATTATTCCAAACCCATCTTACACCTCATTCCGTTTCATTTATTCTCAGGGCGAAATTGCAGTCCCCACTGGTAGACATCATTTTTCAGTTGCAGCTATTTTATTCCCCAGGAATGCCCTGGAATGGCACAACTAAGGTGTTGGGGGTGGAGATGGCAGGCAGCAATGGGACTCCCTTGCAATCATTTACATTAAAAAGAGAGAATTCTCCCTGCTACTCCTGGTGGCTAGCCTGCTTCCAGCAACCCCCTTTAAAAAATAATCATCCACTCCCCCCACCCCCGTGCGCTAAGAAATCAATCTTTCAGCAGCCCATTTTCATGCACACACAAACCCAAATTCTAGCCAACAACTGTTCTCCATCAAGAGCTTTCAGCTCAGCATTATCTACAACTGTAAGCCAGGTGTGCAGAAAGCTCTGTCTTCATCACTTGCAGATAATGACAATACATTTCATTTTTCAAGACATTGTAAAGAAGAACACTTTGAGTTTCCTTTCATACTCCGCGGTATGTGAATTATCACAATCATTCCTGAGCTGTGCCTGTTCAGCAAGGTGAAGCCAGTTCATTTGGACATTTAGGCCTATTCGCCGCCATTTGACTGATGGGCTTGGTTTTCTTCTTTGTCTTCTTACAGAATTTCGCTTTCAATGACGACTTCAGTCCCAGCAGCACCAGTTCAGCTGATCTGAGTGGCTTAGGGACAGAACCAAAAACCCCAGGATTTTCACACTCCATAGCACTGTCATCTGATGAGGTATCCGTAGTAGGAAATAACTCCTGTGCTCCCTGTGGATTAGTTAATAGGCTAACAGCTCTTGGCTGAATTTAACTTTGCGGGGAAAATACTTTTTATGACTGCAGCTCACAATCAGAAAAGCCACAGGATGTGTCTGTTGGTGGACTTGGAACAAAAAGTTCAGTGCACTCTTCAGAAATGTACAGGAAACAATGCCGTTTGTTACGGCCTAATGCATTTTGAGTCAAAGACTAAATGTGAAAAGTGCTTAGGACATCATATATCCTATAAAATCAAAGCCCTGTGCATAAATTCAAGACACAATACATAGTGTTAGTGCTGTCCTTTAAAGCCCCAAACAGCCTTGACCCTGTATACCTGAAGGAGTGTCTCCACCCCCATCATTCAGCCATCACTGAGGTCCAGCTCCGAGGCCTTCTGGTAGTTCCCTCACTGCAAGAAATTAAGCTACAGGGAACAAGGCAGAGGGCCTTCTCAGCAGTGTGCCTACCCTGTGGAATGCCCTCCCATCAGATGTCATAACTATGCAACTAAGGCAGCCCTGTATAGGGAAGTTTTTAAAGACTGATGTTTTATTATGTTTTTATATCTGTTGGAAGCCAACCAGAATGGCTGAGGCAACCTAGTCACTACTACTACTACTACTACTACTACTACTACTACTACTACTAATATATTAATATTAATAAGGCAGAAATCCAGCCAAATATATAAAATTGCAACTACATATATGTAATCACATAGGGTTGTATGAAATACAAGATCCATTGAATTTTTTTTTAAAAAGCATGGCTAATTTGGGTCCATTAATTTCAGTGGATCTACTGTAAATAAAATTTAGTTGGATCATATATACAGTCGTACCTTGGATCCCAAACGCCTTGCGAGTCAAACGTTTTGGCTCCCGAATGCCACAAACCTGGAAGTGAGTGAGCTGATGTAAGAGCATCAGCTGCTGCAAGCCAAGTACAATTGAGCCTTTTAGTGGGAAGCATGTTCAGCTGGGTGTTGAAAGGCAATCACTTTTCCTGCCTCTTCCATGCCCCATACATACTCTAAATCATATGGCTATTGGGCTAACCTATGGGTGGCTTCCTACTCCCAAGGATGGTTCAGGTTAGGAGTTATAGCCAGGCGCAATCGAGACCTCCAAGGTTAAATAGCACTGACCTCGGATGGTAACTTGTAACTTCTTGCCCTATTAACTCACGGGTTGGGGGAAATTCCAGATCTGTTGATCTCAGCAAAGGTATATAACTATAGGTCAGTTGAAGATTTCAGCCACTAGAACCATCATGGCATCTCCCTCCTATGCTAAACAAATGTTCAGGCAAATCCTGCTTATTTGAATGCATGGGTAACTAATACTAGCTCAATTATATCTTAGAAAAAGACATATTTCTGTTAAATAGGGATTGTTGCCACATTGTTGTCCTCAGCCGGTTCCCAGTGATCCCCTATTTATTTGAACAGTTGTACACGTTCTGTATATCATAATTTGTTCTTTCCCATTTTCTTTATTGCTGACTCAGAGCTTGGATATGATTGATGATGAGGTGAGAATAATAATGAGATATTTTTTGCAGAGGGTTGTACTAAGAGCCATTTCTTTTCTTTCCCATTGGCACATTTGCTTTTGTGTAGCAGATTACGGGAACGAAGTGCATGCCTGCCTCTCTTCCCTCACCCTCAAACCCTCCCACCACAATGCTAATACTTTGAAAACTCACTCTATTGTGTCGGGGATTTTTAAAAGGCACAGTTAGATCCTGGGACATGAAGGCCTGATTTTCATGTCCGGATTGGCAGTAAGTATGGATCAGACAACAGGAAATTGCTTTTTCGCACAACCTAAAATTAATGCGTGGAATTGGCTGCCATGAGATGGAGGAGTGATGGCCAGTAGAGGGAGGAAGAGGATTTTACCTTTATATTCCACCTTTCCTTCAGGAAACTCAAGCTGGCACACATAGTTCTCTCCCTCCCCATTTTTATACTCACAGCAACCCTGTGAGGTAGGTTAGGCTGAGAGACGGTGACTGGCCCAGTGAGCGTCATGACTGAGTCGGGATTTGAACCCTGGTCTCCCAGGTTGCAGTCCAACACTCTAACCTCTACAGCACGTTGGTTTATGCAAGGTTGTGGAGGGTAGAGTCTTATCTGTGGCTACAAGCAATGACAGCTGTATGCCACCTTCAGGTTCAAAGGCAGTTTGCTATGGAATACATCGGGTGAAGAATATTACCTTCATGCCCTGCTTCCCAGTAGCACCATGTCGGCCACTGTGGGAAACTGGATGCTAAACTAAATGAGTCCCCAGCATAATTGTTCTTGTTTTGTGATTCATATTTGCATGGTTCCCTGGTCACTGTCTCATCTGAAGGGAAGCTGCCATTCTCAGATGTATGCAGTCCAACAGAGGATCTCTCACTACTGACCGGTACTACTGACTTGTGCAGTGTGGTGCTTTATTGAAATGTGCCCTCTCATGGCAACAGTTGGTATGTGCCACTTCTGGATGAGCTCCCTGATATGGTAAATACCATCTCCCACCATGAGAAGGCCACATTCAAATGAAATCTTTGCCCTGCCAAATTTACTTGTCTTAAATCAGCACGTATCAACTTTGAGATGAAAGTAAAACAATAGTTAGTCCTTCAGTTCTCAGTACCAAAGGGGGCTTTTCCAGATGCTTGGGCTGCTCTCCAGACAGTGTGATGTCATTGAAACATAGGCCAGGAGAACCCACTCACTTTGTCAGACAACCCCATGTATTTCCACAGCCCCACTTCATTTTTTAATACTTTGTATCTGTCACACTAGATGGGCTTTTTGAAGTATGTGGACTCCCAACAAGCCAGTTTTGGTGGTCTTGCATATCGATAGGCACATCAGGTATTTGAGTACCATCAGAAAGTGTGCCACTATGATGCCTCTCTCGTGAAATGATGATGCCACCCTCACACACCTGATCTTTGAAATATGCTTTTTACAGATCCTTGATGATGGACAGTCTCCCAAGCACAGCCAATCCCCAAATCGCGCCTTTCAGGAATGGAGTGTGCAACAGGTTACTAACTGGCTAATGAGCCTGAATCTAGAACAGTATGTCCCTGAGTTCACTGCCCAAAATATAAATGGAGAGCGTCTCGTTCAGCTGGATGGCAGTAAGCTTAAGGTAATTGCCTCTCACTGTGGCAAACAAGATTCAGCATTCTGTTTGTGCCCAAGGGATCTGTTAGCGGGAAATATTTGTCTTGGATGCCAAAAAATAAAATAAAAATATTCTTACTACTAACAAAGCCCACACTAGCAAGTAACAAATAATGGAAGCGGTGCAAGTTGCTGGAGATTTTGATTATGCTGCTGATATAATAACAGTTGGAACCCTGAATACATCATTATTTCTGAAAATAAAGCCCTGGGTGCACAGTACTCGGTGTTAAAAGTTAATGGGCAGTTTTCAATATACCAAGCTTAATTTATTCTATATAGCAAAAGTGTTCTTTCTTTTTTAACTTGAAAAAGGACAGTGCTAGAGCACAAACAAAATGGCCTACGTGGCCAGGAGTAATTGCACCTTTGGCCAAATTATTAGAGACTTTAGTTGTATCACATTTCACTTTGTGCCATGCTGAATAGGTAACTGCCTCTGCTTGCAGTGTTAATTTTGTACCATTAATGTAGGGAAATTACCAAGGAGATAGTCACGGATCACTTTGAATCTAGAAAATGCAGTTGTATTGTATGTATTATTGTTACTGTGTAACACACACACACACACACACACACACACGTAAGTTCTATTTTCCGTAAAAATAAATAGGCAGACCCAGAAGGCAGCTTCTGGGGGCCCAGCAGGGCTCACCAGTGCCGACACTTGCCCTGGGCCCTTCACATTGGGTAGTTCCTTCACATTGGGTAGTTGACTCTGTGAGCCTCAACTTTAGTTTCCCACAATGCCCTGTAGTCGGGCACCCCCAAGGCACTGTGGGAAATGAAAAATGATGGCTCCAAGCTAACCCTTGGAATGCTGCCATCAACGCCACTCTCAGGCAAGCTCAAGGGGATGCATCAATGTAAAAGAGGGCCCTAACCTATTTTGGCTAGGGCTCTTTTAAGTCTGTGGCCACCCCTGTAGATATAGATATGTGTACATACATATACACACATTCATTCGCTCCCCATGCAGCAGCATCAAAAGCCGCTTGTAGATGTCAGCTTACCCGCTACAACTGGCACCGTACCTGGAAGCAAATCAAGAAGTCGCTCATTAAACACGTTCTTGCTGGGCTTTGCAGCAGCTATTTGCGAGGGAGATGTTGTAGTTGTTATTCCCCCTCATGCTGATCCTGCTAGTATTTTTGGAAAAGCAGTGATCAGCCTAAGGGATCGCTTCTGGCAACCTCTGGCTTTTAGGCACCTGGAACCCTCACTTGGCAGGCCGTCACTCCAGAACAGCACAGTCTCAGTGGGAAAAGCAAGCGTTCAAAATGCACCTTTCATGGCCCGTACTCATTAGGTGAGAGCAGCTTACACATGCAGGACTAATTTAAACCAGTATTGCTGATGAGTAACTACTGGGAGGTTTTGTATAGGGACTGGTGCTCTGTTCAGGATATGCAAGGCTATAAGCATGGAAGACACTGGTGTGAGTTGGCTATCCCTCTTTTTGTCGAATGAGGGTGTCAAGCTGTGAAAGAACACTGGGTTATTCTCCACCCAACTTAAATGTTTAGAAGGTGCTACAAATTATACCGTTGCTCTCTTTCTTTCCTTGCTGTTAGGCCCTTGGCATGACATCTTCCCAAGACAGAGCTGTCATTAAAAAGAAAATTAAAGAAATGAGAGTGTCTATAGAGAAAGCTCGCAAAGCTCAAGAGAAGATGGAGAAGCAAAGGGAAAAACTTAGGAAGAAAGAAAAAGAGCAGCTTCAGAGGAAGCCCCGAAAGCCGGAGAAGCGCTCACCAGATCCAACAGAGGGAGCTAATGAGCAGTGATGAATAAGAGTTGATGATTATTCTATTAGGAACCGGGGAAGAGGCTTTCAGGGAAGAAACTCAAAAAGCGAGTCTTGTTTTCCTTCCCTACCTCCTTGTCTTCATTACACAGAGCTCTGTACTCATATCTGAGGCTTTAACTAGAATAAATAGGGGAAATGAACACTGTGTAGCTACACTTTCCTGCAGTTGGTGGACATGCTGGTACTTTTGGCTACTCGGCCGGCCGCAAGCCCTGACTGCACTTTGCATTTTCTCATAACCGGGCTGGCCAACCAAGCCTGGGCCAGCCTTCAGAGCCTTTCCCTTTCCCCATCCCCACTCCATCCTTTGCATTGTGCTGGTTGTGTCTGGCCCCTTCCGTAAATCAGCATAGGACACGGTAGGACGCAGCTTGGTGTACTGTAAACTTGAAGATTGCCTCCAGAAACGGGCAATGCTTGAGAAGCTTACACTGGACCTGTGAAAGGGAGCAAACTGGAATCGGCTGCGTATTGGTTATCGTTTGTTTTCACGCCCCGCTTTGACTCCTCAGTCCCCCAATTCCCCCTTTCCCTTGTGAACTCCACAGCAGTTTAGCTCAAGAAGGAAGCAGGGCCTTAACTTGCTAACATGAGAGCAGAGAGTAACATTTACCCTCTAAGCATGCGGGTGAGGCTAGGTTTCTAATACTAGGTTGGGGCTTGTGCTAGAACTTTAGAATACAGTTTTCCCTTTGTTTTCCTCGGGGTCAAGGGGGGGTGTCCCTAGCTACTCTTTCCTGTAGCATGAGATTCCTTTTTTCAACTGATAGTGGATGGAAAACTCTTGTTTCTTTTCTAAGGAATATGCCCCACCCATTTTCAGCACAGAGCGTGGGGGGGGGCTGATGAGGGGCAAGGGGTGGATGGGAGCAAGTATGAGACTGGCTGGTTGCAGACCTGGGATTTGACCAGCTGAAATTGAGTTGCAGAATGAACCCTACTTAAGGCTAAAATGTGTACTTAATGAGAGAGAGAGAGAGAGAGAGAGAGAGAGAGAGAGAGAGAGAGAGAGAGAGATGCCAATTAAGACAATGTGAGTTTCAGAATTAAATACTGTCCCGTAATAGAATGATGCAGTGGAGTAGAAAGTGAAAAGGAATCCCAGTAAATGAGACTTTTCAGTAAACATTGGACAATAGCCTCATTTCCCTTTTGGGGCATTGCACAAATGCAGAGCGTCTGATTCCAGCCACCTGTTCTGTGGTTAATTCATTTTTGGTTAGCTCTTAGTGCTGCCTTTCGCAGAACTAGGGACTAAGATTCAACAGGCAGAAAATTGGGCTCAAATGATGAATGTGATTAAAAGGATTCTGTTAATCATTTATACATTTTAGCAGCCAGATTTACTTTAAAGCCTACCTGGGCTTCTCACTAGAGTGTTGCTAGCAAGTTCCATCCAGTACAGGAGGTCACATTGTCGTTTCAGCCATGATAGTCTCCCCCCCTTTCCCCCCCCCTTTTGTACATGCCTCGCTGCATGTGGCTCATCTCTCTGATGGCTTTCTGCATCCCCACAAGCCCAGTGCAGTTTTTTTCGTGTTCCCGATACAACATTTGAACTGAAAATCTGCAGCTAGAATAACAAATCTCTGCAGTCAAGGACACTGTTTTAGATATATTGATGCTTTGGGGAGGTCACCACACCCCGTATGACTCTGGAGAGAGGGCATATTTTCAGCACTGAAAAAGAATGCTTCTCAAGATGCAAATTCAACAGAAAACTCGGATGGAAATCTGTTCAGACTAGTGTTCTTTGGTTTATTTTAAGAGGTTAAAAGGTTTTGTTTAGATAAAAAAGATTATCTGGGAGAAACTGGAGATGTACTAATTTTAGCTATGAATGCATTAAGGTTAAATGCATTAGATGCTTATTTTCTCTTTTAAGTTATGTTTACATGCTTGTAATTTAAACTGGATGTATATACAAGTAACATCTATGAGCACATTCCTCTGCTTTACATTATTTATATCTTCTCTTTTGTTTTTCTAAGATCCCTGGGGGACGATATTGTGTTGTATATTGATTTTTTTGCATCCCTGCTGTTTAGGACCATGTAAATTGGGTTTTATCGCCGCAGATAACTACTTTTGATTTATATCCTGTAATTGTTCTCTTTCTTCGTTTATTGCTTGGTGGCAATTTGGGAGTCGAGCACTGAATTTTAATCTGATTTTTTTTAAGAAAAAAAAGTGAAAGTGTTCAAAATGTAAAAGAAAAAAGACACTCCTAAAGAACTACAGTTAAGAAAGAAATGCATAAAATGCAAAAGGGGGAGCATATCTGAAGCAGAACAGACCAAGCAAGGGGACAGAGTTCTCCTCATGGACACGAGGCAGTTTTTGCTTGTTCCTCTTTCTGCTCCTCTCCTAAACATTTTTGAAATGTTCCTAAAAGTGTTTCCAATCTTTTATTTAAAATGAGATCAGAGGGGTATTTCCGATGTCATAGGAGTAGCGGTCCTGGTGTGAGCGTTGCTGGGTTTGTTTCTCAACAGTTGTCAGCGCGGCAACTGCAGCTTCTTCCCCTCCTTGCCTTTCAAATGGTAAGAGAAGATGCGCTGCGCAGACCTTGCCCTTTGCCACACGCCTACGGAAGACACAGCCAGCCAGCATGGACCAGGTGTCAGCAAATACATGCTCAGCTGTCTGGACTTCCCTTGTTTGCAGCCAAAGTGAGATGTGCTCCTAGGAACTGTAAGCCGCCTTTAGTGTTCACATGACAGTCAAGAGCATTTGGTCCATTCAGTATACTGAAACTGGAGAATGGAGTGCTTCTTCCTCCCCTTGTTATTTGCTCAGATTTTGCCAATCCTGAGCACCCCCCAGACCTGTAATAAAAGTACACTGATCTCTGGAGCATACCCCAGAGCTGGGTGGGGGTGGGGGTGTTGCACCAACATTTAGCCGTGTTTGCCCCCAAAGTGTGGGCTCCGCCTGAGTTCCTTCTCCTGCTCGTTCCATTAGACAGGGCTCAGCCACAACGATTCAGCAGCTTCCCACCTGCTTCGTAACCGCCAAGGCAGGCTGCTACATATTTTGGTTATAAGCACTTCCACAATTTGCATTCTCCAGTAGGGTGGTGGTGTTAGCAGTCGGCAAAATTAGGTGCTTAACCAAGTTCCCTGCAAGCTGAAGATTCCACCGCAGGAATGAGAGTTTGGGCAGTGCGGGGGGGGGGGAGGTGTCTGCAGGGTCAGGACCCACTCAGTTTATGCAGACCAAACTAGATCAGAACCTGATCAAAAAAACTGCTTCGCAGAGTTCCCAACCACTGGCCCCCTCCTGTGTTGTTTGGGTTACCCGCTTGCAGTCTGGGAAGAGGAAAGGCCCTACAGAATGTGTGGGATATGAGGTAGCCTAAGGGCTTCATCCTGCCTGAATTAGCTGGTGAAGCCATCACCTGTCACATTAGCCTTCATATCCGTGTGCATATATACCTCTGGGGCATAAGCATTGCTGGCCTGCACACATGCAGAAGGATCTCCCTTGGTGCAAAGTCTGTGATGGTTGGGCGGTAAGTCACCTAAGAAGAGAGAAAAGGGCCTTCCACTACTTTTCCTTTCATTGCACTAGTCTTGCATTTGGTTAAACAGGACTGTGAGACTAAAGACCCACCAAAGAGAGAAATGGAGGGTTGCTACATAGCTAGTGTGTCTAGTTGTATGACACTTTGCACAGTTTGTTGACCTACGCGTTGAGAGAAAGCTCTTAAAAACAGGGTATGTAAGTTTTAGAAGGTCTTTCTTGAGTATAGAAAAGGGGTCAGAGGTGACGATGGGTGATTATCGCTTTGTTGCCATCGGGAGATTGCCCTTCCGTCTCTGCCTTCAGTGATAACATTCTTGTTTCTCTCCTAATTAATGCTTGGGATTCCTTTCTGCATTGCACTTGCAAGATGTTACCCAGCTCCTTGAAAGTCTCTCCCCTGCAGAGACATGATTTTGTATGAATGCTTAACACCGAATGACCACCAAGTCAGACACATAAACCTAGAGCCATTTCCAGAACTTTGTCAGATGTAATTTAGAATTAGTGCCCTTTATTTAACATTCAGACCAATATGTTTTCTTATATAGGAATAAATCCTCTTGGTTTCTCTTATTTATAACCATAGAAACAGTACTTAAACTGTGCCTCAGCAGGAGAAAGTGTGGCTTTGTTTCTCTACAGAAAAACAACAACCCGTCAGCAAACTTGTTTCTTTGCGAAGAATGCTGGAAAGAAGAAAAAGAGATGTTTTCTCAAGACTGTGTTCATTTGCGCAGTTTGGAGGTTTCTACTCATTTAAGAAAATTTGTACGTAAACAGAAGGTATAGAGTTGATTTTGGACTTGTTTTTCATTGAATCAAAATAATGAAAGATATTCAGCAAAACTGGAAGGTTTTCAGAGGTGAACTGTTTTGAAAACAGACTCGTGTGCGCCCATTTTTGCACACAAATGTGGCTTCAGAAGTCGGGCATGGAGCCTATATATGTTTATATAGACAGCCCACAAGAGGGTGCTAGTCAAGCAGAGCCCAAGGAAAATGACTCTTCACCACAAGGCAGGAAAGAATTTGACTCTGAGCCTAACCTCTTGCATGTTAAGCAAGTGGAATGGTTGTCCATTAAAACATTTTATAGTTGAGGGACCACAAGATTTTAAACAGAACGTTTTCTTAAAACTTCTATTTCCCAGTGTTTTCTCTGGATGTCTTTATGCATGTTGTTCTTTTGGCAGAATCAATTTAGTAGAGATTTGCTATTAAGAAGAAATCACTTCTTTTGGGTATTTTGTAAACTGTATGCTTGAATTCTATTGGAAAGGTTTGAGTAGTTTTTCGCAGAGTGGGATTGTGACTTCGCCAATCAACACTTGCAATTGTCAAGTCATTCGCATATTTCACAGTCCCTTTGGGTTGATGGTTTTTCCTCCTCCCCTTTTATTTTCATTGCATTCCTCTGACACTGGAAAGATGGCGATTTATGCCACTATTGACCTGGGCACAAGTAGAGTCATTCTCATAACTGGAAAAAGAAAGTCGACCTTTGTAGGTTTTGAGTATAAGGTGCATGCATCTTATTTAGAATGTGAAGTTCTTCTTCTGCAAATAGTGGTTGCTTCTTTCATCTGGATGTTTGTGATGCACCACACCTCTCCACTTATTTTAGTGCACTTCAAATAGCCCTTTTTCTTAGTATCCTCATAACGCTGTGAAGGCAACATCAGAGGATGCAGACTACGAGGTGGACACCGATGCTGGATCTTCCCCTCCTGGAAACTGGAGCGCTTTTCTCATGGAGTTACAGTATGGTCTCCAGCTATTGACCGAGGCCAGGGATGGAGAAGCCTTCCAGTTACTGAACTACAACTCCTATCATCCCTGACCACTGGATACACTGCCTGGGGTTGATGGAAACTGCATCTGGAGGGCCATGGGTTCTCCACCGCTGACTCAGACTTCTGATTTTATCTTCACAGTGCAGGAAGGAGCTCCCACACCCTACAGGGAAAAGTTCACACACTCTTCCTTGCAGTGAAACAAATGGCTTGAAGCAGCGGTGCTCGGTGAACGAGCCTTTGGTAGTCAAAAATAAGTCATATTTTATTTCAGAAGGCTGGCATTAGCTTTGAATGGACATTGATGGAGCCTTGAGCTTATTGTAAACACCCCTAGCTGCACAGGGCCACAGCTAGATAGGAAAAGGATAACTCAGAACTACTGAAGTAGACTCCAGAAGAAGAGCAAAAAAGCCAATGCCAGGAAAACCTCTAAATGGCAATGACCCCAGGAAAAACCTGCCCAGCCAGAAATATTTTCCTTGACAGTTTGTCACTTTAGCTCCTGCTTTTGTAAGGAGTTTTGCATTCATAACTGCAATACAAACCATTGTTGGCTTCGCTAGTGTTGCATCTGGCTAAAACAAGACAGCCCAAAGCCCCCCTCGAGAAGTGCACTGTGTGGCCCCATTGCTTTGAAACAGAGTGTTGGCTTGTCAGTCAAAGGGGAGGGGGAGGGGGAACTGTGTGTTGGGGAGGTGTTAATGTATGAATTGCATGTTATCCTGGTATTTTAGTTCATTTTTTAGTTTTGTACATCTAGGTGTCAAATCATCTGCATGGAAGATGCTGCTGCAATGCCCTGTCTGAGTTTGTATGCTTGTGCTTTCTTAATTTGTCCTTCTTTTTCAAAAGATTTAACTTCCCAGGAAAAACAACATCTCTCTACGTTTAGTTACTTGGAGGCATTAAGATAAAAATAAGAACAAAAACAAACAAACAAAAAATCCAGTTGCCCTTCGTATTCTTACAGATTCTTTTTTTTAAAGAAAAAACTGTGATTAATTTGTTAGTGTATATAAACTTATTGCCAATGAGTATTGTTGTTAGACAACGAATGCAATAAATGAAATACTGAAACTCCTCGGTGGTATTGTGTTTTGTACTCCCCACCTCACTGCAGCTCTGGGGAAGGCTAGGCCCACAAGCATGGTGAAATTTGCATGCAGCAAAGGGGGAAAGGAAATGTGTTCTGTCTTGGAAAGCACCCTGGGCCTCCTAGCATTAACCCTTAGCTGGCAGTAGAGCATGATATACTTAATCTCAGGGTTGTGGGTTCAAACCCCACATTGGGCAAAAGAATTTCTGCATTGCAGGGGGCTGGACCAGTTGACCCTCACGGTCAACCTTCCAAACTACAATTCTGTGAAATGAGTTCTACATCTGAGCCTCTGACAGGATTACTCCCTTGGAGAGGAAGAGGCCTCTGCTTTCACCTCAGACTCTTTGGAGTACTCAGGGGTTGAAAATCCCCACAGCTGCATAATAGTTTTCCTTCAAACGGGAAAGTTTTTCACAAGTTTGGAAAAAAGCACAAGGCTTAGGACTTCCTCAGTGGCATGAATGTTGTGCCTCTATGTCAGTGTTTCCCAACCTTGGGCCTCCAGCTGTTTTTGAACTACAACTCCCATCATCCCTGACTAGCAAGACCAGTGGCAAGGGATGATGGGAATTGTAGTCCAAAAACAGCTGGAGGCCCAAGGTTGGGAAACACTGCTCTATGTCATGTATCTGAGGCACTCAGCCAAATAAGTACCTAGGAAGGGCACAAAGCTCTTGAGAACAAGCCTCCTTAAAACCAGATTCTTCAGCTGCCTTGACCAACCGACTCAAACCTGACTTTACAGTCCCTCACTCCAACTAAAAGATAACAGCCTTGGCTCTAAATTTAGAATTTAATATTGCACTTACTTACCGGGCAACTTTAAACGAATTCCAAAGTAGCTGGGCAACAAATGTTCTTTCGGTCTGCCAAACAACCCCCATGCTTTATAAGCAAAACTGCCTCAGGGAAGCTTGGCTGAAATCAGCCCTGCCCAGCTGACTTAAAAGCTTAGCATGAAAGTAAAAAAGCAAGACTGCAGCAAATACCTGAAGTGCCCTTCCTGCAAGACCAGAAGGTTTGAGGTACAGTGGTGCCCCGCAAGACGAACGCCTCGCAAGACGGAAAACCCGCTAGACGAAAGGGTTTTCCGTTTTGGAGGCGCTTCGCAAAACGAATTTCCCTATGGGCTTGCTTCGCAAGACGAAAATGTCTTGCGAGTTCCTGCGGGTTTTTTCCCCTTTCCCCCCCCCCCTTTTCCTAAGCCGCTAAGCTGCTTATCACCTGATCCGCTGATAAGCCGCTTAACAGCTGATCGCTAAAAGCTGCTAAGCCGCTAATAGCGCTAATCCGCTAAACTGTCAATGGGCTTGCTTCGCAAGACGAAAAAACCGCTATACGAAGAGCCTCACGGAACGGATTAATTTCATCTTGCGAGGCACCACTGTAGGATTAAATTGTTTGCATAGGCAGGTCCCACTACCCAGAAGCTCACTATCCTAAAATCCGCTTATATGCATGTAAAGAATTATGCCAAAACCTTGCTATATGCTCCACAGATCCAGACAGCCAACTTCCTTTGTTTGCACTTTGCTGGTCAGTGGCAACCATTTTCTAGTGGAAACCTTGGAGAGAGTGGGAGAACAAGATCAGACAAATCAGTAAACAGGATAGATCGGACAAATCGTCCAACCCCCTTGGCTGCAGCCATTTCAAGAAGAAACCATGAAGAGGGGCAGGGGGAAGAAATCAGACAAATCCCGCATTAGAAGTATTTCCATATGAAGTAGTGGAAATCATGGATTCATTATCCAAATACTTGCCTAACAAAGAGTTTCCACAGAATGCATTGTGTTTGGTAAGCAAGACCTGTGTGTACTTTCATTGTCCGCTAATCCTGTCAACACTTAAAAGTTTAAACTGGTTCTGTTGTCCTAGTTCCCTTAGAAATCCTGCTGGTTATAAGACTACGAAGGTGTTGACAAAGTGGCAAAGTTTCTTTCGGAAGTCAAAAGAAACAAAGATCATCAAACTCAAGAAAAAACAAAATGACCGCCTCAGTTTCTCTCTTTTGTGGTTGGCTGTATTTTGTTCTGAAATTGTTCTATGGGTCTTTGGGCCACAATAAATATTTATTATTATTATTAGTTGGGGCAGTTGGACAAGCATTCCGTTTTGTTTCCAAATGCCTTGAAACTATCTCCCATCCTTAGAGCGCTACAGACAAAGACACACTCAGGAACACATTTGAGTGTGTATTTTGATACAATTGATCACATATAACTAGAGATAAATTGGAGTGAAGATACAGCACTGGTGGGCAGTAAAAGCACTAGCACAAGGCAAGATGGAGAATATCAACTAGTTGCCTAGAGAGTGTGAGTGCATTCCCCCTTTCCTTTCCATTCTGGCTGAGGGCCCTGTGACAGCTTTCTTTTCTCTCCATACTATAATTATGTGGCCAATTTTAATTGCTATGACATCCTCATTTCTCTATGTGACCCCCAATCAGCCGGAATACCATAGGGAACAGGTATTCCAAAGTTTTCATTTAAAAATGGCGCCGAAGCAGCAGCAAATCAAGCAAGCAACGACTGAGGAGAGGCAGGAAAAACTCACAAAAGGAACATCAGGGAAGGAAGTTGTGAAGACCTTTTGCCCCCTCCCCACATCAAATCTCTCAGCAAAGACTGAAGACCATCAAAATTCAGTACCACTAAGAAGAGGCAATTACAGCTGCAGTTCAGAATATGTAACCACTTCATCAGTTTGGTTGAAAGCTGCCCAAATGACAAGGGAAGACTCCATCAAAACTCATGAAAGGAGGCACTGTCTTAATATCTCCACAAACGTTGCTCACAATGCCTCTCTGCAGTGAACCCTAACTCTTGATAGCTGTAGAAAATAGCCACAGTGACTTCAGAAAGGCCAGCAATGAAGACAACTCACGAGTAGATGCAATCAAAATAAATAAATATTTTTTAAAATTGTCCAGTAGCATCTTAGAGAACTAAGTTTGTTTGGGGTATACGCTTTCATGTGCATGCACACAAAAGCTTATACCCAGAACAAACTTAGTTGGCCTCTAAGGTGCTACTGGACAATTTTTTTAAAAAAAAATATTTATTTATTTATTTCGATTGCATCAGACCAACATGGCTACCTACCTGAATAGTAGAAGCAGTAATTGGAAGACAACATTTTTAGCCTGTTATAGAATATATTATCCTTCTAGCAATGCACTTGGACACTGGGGAGAAAGCTATTTAAACAGAACAAGTTAAGATGTTGATCGTCATGCAAAAACCATACTAATAGGGTGGGAGGTTTGTTGTAGATATGGCCACATTTTCAGGGATAGTGGAGCAGGGAATTTTTTAGCCCATGGGCAGCATTCCCTAAAGAGCAACCTTCCAGTGGTTATATGCCAATGGTGAGCAAGGCCAGAAGCAAGAAAGTGGATAGGGGCAGTGGCAAAAAACCAGCTGGGGCCAGTGGCAAAAAGTGATCAGTGCAACCGATGTGCAATTCTACCTCGGTACAGTAGGCGACGTTCCAGCCATTCAAATGCCAGAGGTGTCTGCATGTGCTGAACCCACTTCTCCGTACAGGCATGCAAGCAGCTGGACCACAGTTCAAGGACATATCACACATGGCAAAAGCGCTTGAGGAGCCTGCCAAAGGGAGAAGCAGCTAGGGGTGAAAGAGGCTTGGCTGGACGGACACATTTGGTCCATGGGCTTGAGGTTCCTGACCCCTGCCGTAGGGTGACGGGCAACCCAGTAGCTTTGAGGTTGTCTTTCAGAGACTGCTGCGATTGCAGTTTTCATAGGATGCATTTGGCTGAGATCAGCACAACCCAAAAACGTTTGAAAAGTTGTTTATTTACTTTATTAAGAAACCTAATTGACTTGATCTATACAGTTGAGCAATTCATTTGGCAGCCAACTTTTAAGTTAAAAATCAGCCTCTGCGATAAGAGTAGAACATACTGCAATATCCCTGCATTATACCCCTTGCATAAAGTTGATTGCATAGGTGACAGTTTGTTCTAGGCTCTCTGCCAGGTTATTGCCAGGCTACTGCTAATAAGGTGAGGAAGAACTCCTTCTCACCTGCAAAAGGAAAGGAGAAAGGGAAAACCAACAGACTTCTACCCTTCGAAAGACATTACCCAGCTTCTGCTGTTGCTGTTTGATGACACAGATGATATCCGATGAGCAAACTGCCAGTGGGACAAACACTTTCTGTACTTGTGAACTGTGATGTGAGAGAAAGCTGTGATTTGGGCTGAAAAGGTGGTGCTTGGGCAAGAACCCAAGAACAGAGATACAGTCAGACCACTGGGCCCATCTAGATCAGTAGTGTCTACACTGAATGGCAGCAGCTCACCAGCATTTCAGAACTGGGAAATCTCCCATGCTTACCTGGAGATGCCAGCAATCAAACCTGGGTCATTTCGGGTGCAAAGTGTGTTCCTCTCTCTGAGCTCACCTGCTTCTTCTCTCCAAATATATAGAAGAGGTTTGGGGACATTATCCCACAGCACTGCAGGGCAGTGGCATGGTGCTCTGTTCAGAAAAAGAGAGGTTTGGTCATACCCTAACGCAGCTATGTGTCATCTGTGTAGGAATGCGGATTTTCACTTGCATATTCCTAGCCAGATGAGGAATAAATGCTGCTCTGCACATGGTTCCTCTCCTGGGTGCAGCTGTTGGGGAGGCACATGGAATTCTTGTTTTAAAATGCAGACAGTGCACCTATCAGATGTTCAGAAAGAGGAGTGGGGAATGGATTTAGACCCATCTCCACTTCCTTTGGGGCAGCTGATAGGTGCAATTATTGCTCTTTTTAAAAGAGAGGGAGAGAGCGAGAGCTCTGAATCTATAGACGGAGTGGAATCAGATCCATCCCTCTTCAGGTCACGTTTGAAGCAGGCATTAAATGTGCCTCTTCCTAGGAATGACAGAAAGGCATAATTGCTAAGTATAAAGATTTCCTTAACAGTGGAAAAGGTGATACAGGAAGAGGAGCAACTCGGAATGCATGAGGTCTCAAATGTCCTTGGGAACCTTTTAGATGAAAGCAAAATCCTCTGGAAGCAGCAGGATCAATTAGTCATTAAGGATTACCTTTGATTCCCCCCACCCCACCAACAAATCACTCACTCCCACCAATAAAGTCATCAATGGTCATCCAGAAAAATCGCAAATTAGCATCCATTTCTTTATGGATGCAGACATTACTTGAGGTTCTCTGTTAAATTACACTGTCAAAAGAAGTCAACATAATCTTCCAGTCTTGCTGCTTTCCTTTTAAAAAAACATATTTTTTCTTGTGTTAACTCTTTCTTGAAGTGAGTGGTGGGTGAGGAAGGCCAGGAACATTCTTGTCAACTTTTATTGCAAAGTGTTTCTAAGTTAGCCATTTGAGAACTGCATCTGGTAGGAAGCTTGGCTCAGATTAAGGCTGACCTTTTCCGCTGTGACAAAGTCCAGGATGAGCAAACTACAGTTCACAGCGAAGAGCTCTGTGAAACACGGTGCCGATAAGCAGCTGATTGTCATACACGTTTGCAACTGAGCACCCCTGGATTATTGACCCGTCATCGACATACACTTGGGTGACTACAGGCTTCTCAGAAAGGATGCCCTGGATACGTAGGACCTGAAAAATTGTGAAGAATAACATCAGCTAGTCTGACACATGCTATAAAATCTGTGCTAATGAGTCACGAGGCTGCCTTCTGTCACTACTTCAAAAATTCCACATTAACACAAGTTTGATCTGAAAACTGTTCAAAATAAGTTTAAAGAACTAAAAAGGTCCTCCTATCAAATTTAAGGCAGAATCTTCTTGCTAAGGATGAATACCATCTCATTCCAGAGTGGCTTACTGTCCCCCACCCCCATTGATGTTGGACTTCATCTCCAAACCAGCACAGCCAATGGTCAGGGATGACTAGAGTAGCCTAACAACATCTACAGGGATAAAGTCAATCACCCATGCTCTCATTTATGGTGGCTGAAAAGCTTCCACACATTTTATCACACATCTTGCCAAAATAGTTCCTACTAACCTCTGAACCAGGAAGGTTTTCTGGATCATGGAAAATGAGTTTCATGCCATTGGGATGGCATCCCAGCCAAAGGTCTCCAGTGGAAGGATCGACCGATATGTTGTCAACTAGAGTGTCGACCGGCAATATCTGAAGCACACAGAAGAAGCCACACAATGTGTAAGTAAAGCTTACAGCTGACATATGCAATGTTGAAAATACATTCTTTTACCCATAGCTAGCATTGTTTGCCTGACAACACACTTAAAAAATTTATTTTTATTTATACATTTTAAAATGTACACCTCGCTTTTCACCATGCTTTTTCACCATGTCTCGAAGTGGCTTACAACAATAAGGTACGCAATATGCAAAATTTAAAACATAAATTAAATCTCCAAAATTTAAAACAGGAGGAGGAGGAGGAGTATAACACATGAGAAGCATCCAGGTTGCAAAGGCTTCACTAAAGATAACAAACAGATGAGTATGCATGCACACACATTCTAAACATAAAATAATATCAATGGGTGTGTGTGGAGAACAGCCTAAAATCCGTGGTTTGTTTCAGATATTCAGCATACCTGCATTAGTCTCATTTCTAAACTGGCCATGGCTTACCTTCAGAGGAGTTAAACTCAAATTCTCATGCTTTTCGAAGATGTGAATGCTTAGACTGAACACGTCAGCAACATAGACATACCTTGAAATTAAATTAAACAGGTGAAAGTCTCTTTCATGAATGCCTTTTTAGCTACAGGTAAGAAAATAACTTTGGCTTGGAACACAATGAAATATTTCATGAATGCATTCATAAGAGGAGCTCAAAACAGATTGCCCTGGTGATTTACAGTGCCAAGTTTTTTTTTAGGTGGGGGGATATACTAATTTGTGTAGTCCTCCTTCCTTCCTCTGGGAAATTCCTAAAATAGCAATAAGTTTACTTATGGCAGGGGTGGGAAATCTGTGGCCTTCCAGATGCTGATGAACTACTCCCAGCTTCTACCATCCCTGAACATTGTCCATGTTGTCTGGGCTGGTGGAAGTCCAACAACATCTGGAAGGCCACAGATTCTCCACCCTTGCCTTGTGGTAACTGATCCTAGAGATTCACCCCTAGGATGAGGGAGGCAAGCACAGGCAACACCGCGGACTGCTCCAGTTGGACTGTCCCTTCCCTGATTCAATTTTACATGCTATATAATCTGTCTTAGTACTTTAAGGTTGCAAACCGCTTTGGGTGTCTTGGCAGAAAGGCGGTATAAGAATGCAATGGATAACTAAATAAATGGGATGTTACCTATGTATTCCTCGAAACAGCAAGGAAAACAAAGATCCTGAAGAACCACCAGACGGTTCTCCCTATATTCATCCTTGCTAACCCATCTCAATTGGAGAGCATGCTCTCAAACAACGGTATTATGGATTGGAACAGTATTGTGGGCTCATGCACTCTGCATGCCTCCTCTTTTTGGAGGGGGGAATGATGGTTTGCTGTTATATCCAAACTATGGTTTGCACAAACAAACCATTCAGATGCAGCACCATTTGATTTGATGAGAGAGGGAAGGAGGAGGGGCTGTTCTGGTGCAAGGCTAGTTCATGCAAACAGGGAAATGTGCACTTAGTACATTTGGGGGGGAGGGGCTCCACTATCAACTATATGAGAAATAGTTATTTTATTTCTCTAACCTAAATAGAAGTATGTGAGTGGGGTGGGGAGAAGAGTCCTTATCATTCACACATTGCTCACACATTGATTTAGCACATTTAAAAGTTAATCCACCACTTCATTTTCACGTTAAGGTTGATGTCAAGTATGACATTAGCACTTTAGTTATTACATTTCAGGAAAACAAACACCACATTAGTTTAGCAAGCAGGGCTAGCAACTAAAAAACAGTCGTGTGCCCATCAGATTTCTTTTTTAAAAAGAAGCATCTGTTTGGAAAAGAAGCAGAAAGTGTCATTACTTTAATGTCAACAAGAACCAACCCACACTCTGCTGATTGACGCTGTTCTAAAAACAGCTCTGGAAAACGCAGTGTGCTTGGACAAATGGAGGATGTTATGTACTAACCTTGGATCCTAGAACAATAGGCAAGTAGGATCCTAGAATGCAACAACTGATTGGCTTGCAGGAGAAGACCAATCAGGCTCCAGGAAGAAGTTAATCAGCCTATCAGGCTGGTAGGATCCTATAATGCAACAACTGATTGGCCTGCAGGAAAGACCAATCAGGCTCCAGGGGGGAAGCAGAATCAGCCAATCAGACGGGACTCATTGTGTAAATAATGTATATAAAAGCCTGAGGTTTGGGGGGCAATTCAATCACTGTTTTACAAGTTGCAATAAAGAGCATGAAATCACTACAGGACTCTGAGTATATTTCAGAGGACCACTGTAGGGACTGCCACCCACCCAACTCCGTGAGAGTCACATAGGCATTTCTTGGATTTTCTGCTTGGAGTTCAAGTGAAAAAGCTTTCCATGCAGCAGTGGTGGGGAACTTTTGGCTCTCCAGATGTGCTGGGCTACATCTCTCATCCCTGACTGTTATCCATGCCAGTGGGGAGGACGGGGGGTGTAGTTCAACAATATCCAGAAGGCCAAAGGTTCGACACACTTGCAAAAGATTATCAAGGGGTGTCCTGCCTTCCTCAAGCTTCTTCACTGGCCTGGGTTCAACTAACTGGTCCCACCAGCAGAAGCCCACACAAGGATTTCAGCTCTCCTCCCCCTCCTTTCCCACTGACTCTGGGGTGTGTGTGACAGGAGGACAGCCTGTCAGCTGGGGCAGGAGAGGGCAGATCGCTCTGTCAGTGAAAAGCAGTGGAAAATTTGCTTAGCTCTATGTTGAATTCCTCCCTTAGTTGGTACAGTAGAAGATTTGTTTCCGGGGGGAGAGGAGGAAAACCCTCCAAATAACTCATGTGAGTAAAGAAGGGTTACTATCCACTGGCTGGGACCCAAAGCTAGTACAAACATAGACCCAGATAAGTCAATTTAAATATTAACAGTGAAATGCTATCGTGCAATGTAGACCCTCAGATGAATTACAGCTTAAACCAAGAGGCAATGAGTTGTACCTTCTGTTTGTTCACTTTATTGCCAAGATAAAAGTTATCAGAAATATCAGGGCATGATGAGGATCCCCTTGCTGCTGTTTACATTTATTACCCATTACTGCTCTTTCTTTAGTTGTTGTAATGTATGTGGGGGTTTTTAAAACTGTGCTTAAATCTGAACTCTCTTTCCTGTATTTATGTTAGCCTCTTTGAAGACTGCATTGACCAAAGGAGAGCAATATTTTAAAACAAAAACAAAAAAAAAATACCTTTACGGCGTATAAGCCACGCCACCTGCAAGATACCTACTTCCCGTCAGGTGAAATGTTAATGCCATTGGCAGAGTAAAATCCTGACGCCACTTCTTTAACTTCTTTCGGACTGTAGTAGACAACATTTGTCCAGGTAAGGCCTAGGAATGTTTCCAAGTAGATCAAGATGAGCTCTGTGAAATAGTGGTCATTGGTGGCATAGAAACTGTCAGGACCCAGAGCCACAATATCATTCACACTAGGACAAAAAAAGGAGAAGAGTAAATAAAAATACGGTTGTCACCTAAGCTGCTATGTAGAGACATAGCAAGTTGTATACTAAACATGGCAAGGTTTACAGGCAGGCAGGCTTATTCAGTTTTCCACCTGTCTTCCCTAGCTTGTTGTCCTCCTGATGTTCTTGGAACAAAACTCCTATCATCCTTGCTGGCTGGGGCTGATGGGAGTCAGAATCCAGAACATCTGGAAGGCACAAGTCTGCGTATGAGCATTCACAATTCCATACCATACCATCATGCAAGCCAAGAGTGATCTCAGTTCCCTTGAGTGCCAGACCTTATTCAGACAAAATGGTACCATCCACACACAGGAGGGAGGTATCAGCCAACACAGGGTGCAGGAGGGCAGGCAGTGGGGAACCTGAAGCTTGCAGTATAAACAAAACTCTGCAGTAAAACCCTTTCAGTATAAACAAAACTCTGCAGTAAAACCCTTAATCAGGACTGAACATGCCCAACGAGCGTGAAATGCTGACCAACTGAAAACCGAGGGCAAAATGGAACCCTGGGCAGAATCCCTGCATGGCGCAACATTTAATTTCAGGTCCAGCTTGCAAGTAATAAGTAGCTGTTCTGCATATTGCACAGAGTGCTTGGCATAAATTAAAACTGGCTCTTCAAATTCAAAGGAGACAGAATTGTTTTAGATATTATATACCTTGGCAGAAGCTCGTGTTTGATCGTTTTCAAGTGCACCAGAGAATTGTCGTCCTCCACGAATTTAAATAGCTCTACCGTTGACTTCTGATGTGGGTGATTTACGACGAAGAGGTACACAGTGTCATCTAGGGAAAGGCAAAAACTGAATGAGTCTGACAAAACAAGCAATGAAGTACGAGTGAACTTATGGAGAACGTATACAGGGAAATGAAGCAGCTCTCAGCAGCTGCCCCGTCTAGGGAACTCCCTTTGGAGAGGAAGGAATGGCTACAGATGTGAAACAATAAACAGAATAAATACTGTTTTATCAGCCTTCCTTATGGGCAAATCTACTTACCATCATCAATATATAAGCTGATCCCATGAGGGTTAAAGGATGCCAGATCAAACCCCCGGCTGATTCTCAGCTCAACAGGTCGAGGATTGTCTTCTTTTAGATCCATAAGAAGTATTTCTCCTCTTTTATTAGGGGCAAGCGATACTATTCCCGGGTATTTCAAACCCTTTGCAAACAAAGAAAGCAGACCTTTTGTCACATGAAGGGTTAGGAAGATCTCAGAGAGACGTTTTCATAACTCATCTGTTTTCCTTGGATATTCACTGAAATGCTAAGCTGTGGTCCTCCAAATGTTGCTGAACCGCAACTGCCATCATCCCTAACCATGGGCTGCACTGGCTGGGTTTGATGGGAGCTCCTGTCTGGCAACAGCCAGGCGGCCATAGGTTAGCCATTGCTGCTTTAAAATAGCTATGTAAAGGTAAAGGGACCCGTGACCATTAGGTCCGGTCATGACCGACTCTGGGGTTGCGGTGCTCATCTCGCTTTATTGGCCAAGGGAGCTGGTGTACAGCTTCCAGGTCTTGTGGCCAGCATGACTAAGCCGCTTCTGACAAACCAGAGCAGCACACGGAAACGCCGTTTACCTTCCCGCCGGAGTGGTACCTATTTATCTACTTGCACTTTGACGTACTTTCGAACTGCTAGGTGTGCAGGAGCAGGGACCAAGCAATGGGATTTAGCATTGGCCATCACGGGGATTCAAACCGCCGACCTTCTGATCAGCAAGTCTTAGGCTCTGTGGTTTAACCCACAGCATCACCCACATCCCAAAATAGCTATGTAGTCCAGGTTTATTAGGGCTTCCCCTAAATTCCACCAATAGATGGATTACATTATCCCTCAGTGCCTTACTGTGTGGTCAGTAGAGAAACCATGCAGCCCTGCTGCACCAGTCCACTTGGGAGAAGGCTTTGTTTTATTTATTTATTTTACACTACTAAGTGGCTTTTAGCCTCTTAGCATGCTGGGGTGGTGGGGGAAGGCTAGTAATGGTGACCTAATCTTCAAGCCCACCCTTGCACCCTTTAACCATCAGTCTCTAATGAGCACCCCTGCATTCTGCCCAGTGAAAGGCATTCTGTTGAAAACAAGGGTTGTGTTTGTGTGGGAATAGATCTGGCCTGCAATTTTCAAGTATTCCTTCGGTGCATTGCGAACGCAAGCCCAGCCTTCCCTGAAAGACAAGCCTGCTGGGATAACTTACAGAACTAATGAAAGCCAGGCCATTAGGAAGTATGTCGATATCTTCTGAGCCAGTTTCTGCAAAGAAAAAAAAGAAGAAAGATCTTGCTCAGACACATCCATACAATGCAGCAGAGTACAAGGTTGCTTCTTTTAAAGTACTGGGACATAGACTGCATTATTCTGAGTCACTGCACCTTACACGTGTGTAAGAAACACGCACCATGGAAGCAACGAGAGAACAGCCCCACTGAACTGTTACTCAGAACCCCACACCAAGGAGAGACAGGAATTCAGAGGCGACAAGCTGGGCCAGTGCTAAATTCTCTTTTATCTGCGGCTGGAAGCTGCAAAAGGCTCTGGTTGCTATGGTGATCTTTGCCCATCCACAAAAAGCAAATGCAATGGAGAGGAATGGCTGAGAGGCTAGCTAACCTTCAGCTGGGAAATGTGCCAGGGGGAGGGCGTGTTGCGTAGGCCAAGGCTCTTGTGAAGATCTCGGGGCTTGGCTCTATCTGCTGACATGTTTGCTCTGCATTGGCATTAGGAGCACACAAGTTGTCACAGCTCTTATCATGCACAAGTTAAACTCTCTCTCGCTGGCACACAATACCAGCGTGCTCAGAATATCACCCTCCAGCGATGCTGACTCAGCACCCTCAGTAGGCTCCCTGAACTTAGATGAGGCACACACTGATAATCCCCTTAGGCAACATCTGACTTTCTTGTCAAGAGTTGAAAGAACAGGCAGCAGACCCTCTGCTAATCTCAGGGCCCTGGCAAACGCTCAGCCCTGCTACACCCTGCAAACAGCCTGCTTTCTGAAATAAGGGGTGTGGGAAGTCTGGTATTATTCAATAGAGAAGGCATTATTATTGTGGTTTTGCCAGAACAAAAATAGTGAAACACCTAAACATACAGAGCAAACCACAGTGCTAAAATAAAATAAAATAAATAGTTCTCTTACTGCCAAGAATGACTAGTTATATAAGAATTTGAACTTGTAAGGGACTCACGCTAGGTGTAGCTCACCTTGGTACCAGAACCTGTAATGATTGGAATGTCAAAACTAGGACTTGGGAGGCCCAGGCTAAACTCTCTGGGTAACCTTGGGCCAGTCACTGTCTGTCAGGCCAAACTACCTCACAGGGTTGTTGTAAAGATTAAAAAAAGGAAGGGGGAAGGAAGAGTGCATGCCATAATGATCTCCTTGGAGGAAAACATGGGTTAAAAAACATAACCAAAAAATTAATATTTTGTGGCAAACACAGCTGCTGTATGTAGATTGGTGTTTCCTCAGCAAACATGGAAAGTGGGGGAAACATGCATTCAGAAGTGGAGGAATCTCCAGAGACAGGGTCCTCAGGCATGTGCATAAGGGGGTGTATCTGTGGCAATACCAATGTACACACAAAAACTATGTTTGCTGCATAGAGTGTGCAGCTGGCCTCAGCCGCTAAGGAAAAATGCATTGCTCAATCCTTACCTTAGGTCAAGCTTGCAACAACTGCACCAAATGTTTGAGCCTCTGTACAAGAACTACAGCTTAGAGCAGGCTTCCCTAACATGGTGCCCTCCAGATGTTTTGAACTACCATTCTTATCCACCCCAGGCAGCATGGCTAATAGTTGGGGGTGACATGAGTTGTAGTCCAAAACATCTGGAAGGTGTTGAGGAAATGACGATTTAGAGAGGAGTCCCATCCCCAATACAGTATACTTTCGGCATATGCCAACTCTCATCATTTGATTACATTATTGATGTGAGACAGGAACAACTTCAGCTGTCATTTCAACATTTCTTGAGTCAATCGTGTCCCCGACAGCCTCCAGAATCCGTCCCTGTCTAAGGCATGTTGCCAGCAGATCCAAGAGGATTACAGAGGGCCAATTCAAGAGTATTGGTTCAAATTGGTACTCCACCAGAAAGGGTAAGCATTTACAGAGTACTAGTTCCCCCTGGATTTCAAGTGTGTGACCAAGTCAATAAAAACAAAATATCATAGGATGCGGCCTAGTCAAGACTGTGTATTGTCTACACCAGAGGTGGCTGATTTGTGCCAAGGTTGCTGGATTACAACTTCCATCAGCCTCAGTCAGCATCCCATTCAGGGATGCTTTTTCAGAGTCTCCTGTAGAAGGGCTTCACACTTCCTATTAAACTGGAAATATCAGGTATCAACCCTGGGCTGCTTGGCATGCCAGCTGAATGAATGGGTCTTTACCACAAATGCCCACCTGTTAGGGTTTTAAGTCTTGTTTTAAATGTGTCTTTTGCTTTGTGCCTTTAATGGCTTTTAATTATCGTAAATTGCCTTGAGACGGTGTTTTAGAAGGCAATTAATAAATCAACAATAATAGTAATAATGCAAAGAATGCCCTCCACTAATTGAGCTAAGGTCCCTGCATGGTCATTTACTTCACTGGTCTTCAACTGGTGGGCTGCGGCCTGACCCAAGGTGGGATGCAAGAGGAGCACGACTATCATGCATGCAAATATATGGTAAGAAAAATAGGAAATAGGTCCCCAAATGGATCTTGGAATTAAACGTGGCTCCTGAGTCTGAGAAGGCTGAAGATACCCAATTTAGTTTTCACAACCAGCCTGCAGACCCAATCTCTGTTCTTTTCTGCACAATTCCATATAAATACTATTTACATTAACAATAATACTAATGAAGCACCTCTAAAAACAAAACCAAGTACAAAAATTGAGTCGATGTAAATCCCTCTGGAAAGAGGGCTTATATAAATAGGCATAGAAAGGATGGAGAAAAGAGAATTTGGAGGGAATAAATGCAAATAAAAGCATGCGGGAGACCTACCAATTCCTTTTATAAGGTGGCAGTTTGGAAGCCGCTTCGGTTTATATTCTCGCGAGGCACACAATCTATGTCTGGAGGAGAAAGCAAATATAAACATAGACTTAAAATAGGAAATATGGAAGAGCAAAAGCAGAGCCCTACCAAATCTGCCCCATCTAGTCCAGCATCCTGCTGGCCACAGTGACCCATCAGATGCCTCCCGGAAGCCCACTCACAGGGCAAAGAGAACAGCCCTCTCTTGCGTTTGCTCCCCAGAACTGGTACCTTGGGCTCAGACTGGTCAACTATTCACATTTAAAGGCATTGTGCCCCTCTCCCCAAAGGGCTTTGGTGCATGCATTTCTCCCTATAGCCTTTCTGATGGGTTCATTACCAAATTCTACCTCCATTCAGATGACACTTATACCTCCTTTGGCTGGAATGGAATGCTCCCTACTTCCAGTGAGCTTCCCTCCCACCGGCCCAGTCAGTATAAACTGGATATAAATGGCACGATTAATCCAGAAATGCCTTGAGTCTTGCAGAGCAGTCCTATACATGTCTACTCAAAATTATGTCCCGTTGAGTTCAACAAGGTTTGTTCTCGGCTAAGTGGGTAGAGGACTGAAGGCTTAGATCAGGGGTCAGCAACCTTTTTCAGCTGTGAGCCGGTCCAGCGTCCCTCAGACCATGTGGTGGGCCAGACTATATTGGGGAGGGGGGAATGAACAAATTCCTATGCCCCACAAATAATCCAGAGATGCATTTAAAAGAAAAGGACACATTCTACTCATGTAAAAAGACGCTGATTCCCGGAACATCTGTGGGCCAGATTGGGCTGCACCTAGCCCCCGGGCCTTAGGTTGCCTACCCTTGGCTTAGATACTAAGCCATCACCAGGGTGTATGTGTGTGAGAGTGTGTGTGTGCAGTGCATCTCACAGAAGAGTGCTTCAGGGAAAGGACTGCTCTTTAATGAGGGCAGGACAGTCAGAACTGCAACTGACACTGGCTTTAACTTTAATAATTTGTTTCGGAGCTTGTTTTTCCCCTCCCTTCTCCCTCCCATTCCTTCTTTCTTCCATGTGTCAAGTCTTTTTAAGACTATGGGCCTGAGGGCAGGGACTGTCTTACCAAAAAAACAACAAACACCAAAAACAGTTCTAAGCCCCTGAGTGTCTTTTTCATCCAGCACTTCCAAAACCAAGAACTATCGTGCCCCTCGATTTCATGACTTTATGAGTTGCCATTGTTTTAAGGAAACCCAGATGTTTTCTGTTGCAGAGGCTAGAACTGCCTTCTTGAAGCCAATGAAGAACCGTTGCAGGGGGGAATCATTTTAGGACATGTCAGTACACCACACACCCGTGTCTGCCTTTATCTTTCCCGAAGGTTTGTAGCATGGTGAGCAGAAGATTGCAAGATATGGTGCTAAGCTCAGCTCCCAGCAGCAGTAGCAAAGGAAACACCCTGTTCTTATGGTGTCACAGTGTTCCCCAATGCCCACTGCTGAACAGGCAACACCATCAGTATTGACTTAATAGTGCCATTGAAAACATGATTTGGAAGCTAGGAAAACTTGGGAAAGGTAGGAGGAATCAGCCACACCCTGCTTAGCTTTATTGCATGTTGTGCCATCCAATGCATGTATTAAAGGACCTTTGAAAAGGCTTTCAACCAGACTTCCTCAACCTCGGCCCTCCAGATGTCTTGAGACTACAATTCCCATCATCCCTGACCACTGGGCCTGCTAGCAAGGGATCCTGGGAGTTGTAGGCCAAAAACATCTGGAGGGCTGAGGTTGTGGAAGCCTGCTTTAAACTAAAGGACCATCTCACTTGGTAGCAGTCACGTAGGGCAGAGTGTTTTCCATACCTCCCCACTCCCCGCTCCGAATATTTTCAGCTTCATAAGTTCATTTGTAGCAATGAATGGGTGTCAACTGCAAATTGTGAAAGTTTCCACACACAAAAATAGCTTTGTCTACTAAACAAACAAAAGTAAAACAAGAAAGCTAAATAGGGCAAGCTGATGCACACTGAAATTTTACTCTCCTTGAATTAACATAATTAAAAGATTGCCAGCAATGGCATTGATTATATGACTTTCCTTCTATTGCAGAACAAATTTCCGCTTGGGTGGTGAATCACATTCAGGTTAGTCAGTTCATATAGTTCACAGACTGCCTCAGGTGCACACCATACATTTAAAGCATATTAAAAGCACACACCCACCCCTGAAGATTCCTGAGAACTGTAGTTTATCCCTCACAAAGCTGCACTTCCCAGCACCCTTGCCAAACTACAGTTCCCAGGATACTTTGGGGCAGGGGGAAATGTGCTTTAAATGCATGTTGTGTACAAAATCTCATTGAAGATCTCTTGGGAAATGGAAAGCCACAGTTAATTGGCATTTTTATGCCAATGCACAAGAAAGAGTGTTGGCACTTTGGACTGCATTCATTGCCTAGGTCCAACTGCAGCTTTTGGTCTCCACAATTTTAGATTCAGGTAGGTAGCCATGTTGGTCTGACACAGTCGAAATAAATTACAAAATTATTTGTCCAGTAGCACCTTAGAGACCAACTTAGTTTGTTCTGAGTATAAGCTTTCTACCCAGAACAAACTTAGTTGGTCTCTAAGGTGCCTCTGGACAAATAATTTTTTTATTTAATTTATTTGGTCTCCACAGTTTGAGTGGTAGCAACCAGCAGAGATAATTCAGGTATGAGCAATGCAAATGGTGACAATCCAACCCATGATTGTTTCAGTGTAACCCTGTGGACACAGTAGAACGCTAAAGCACCTTGGAAGCTCTTTTTTTTCCTCAGATAATTTTGGGCACTGTAGTTTACCCATCACAAAGTTAGAATTACCGGTACCAGGAACCCTTAACAAACTACAATGCCCAGAATTTTTTGAAGGAAATAATGTGCTCCAAATGTGCTTTAAATGAAGAGACATCAACCCTGTGAGACATGTTAGGTTGAGGTGGCTGATCCTAGTGAGCTTTGTGGCTCAAGCAGTTGGAACATACTACACTGAAAGACTTGGGCAATGTTTGTTTTGGACAACCAATGGTTTAAAGGGAAAACTTCTCAAATATTTAAAGAGATTGCCCAAGGGCAGACTGGACAAGGCATTATCAGATCACCTAAAGGACAGGCAAAATACGGTGGGCTCAGGTTACAACAATGACTGCTTAGGGTACAACCCAAGAGGA
This sequence comes from Podarcis cretensis, assembly GCF_951804945.1. Taxonomy (NCBI): domain Eukaryota; kingdom Metazoa; phylum Chordata; class Lepidosauria; order Squamata; family Lacertidae; genus Podarcis; species Podarcis cretensis. Next base: position 28,986,263 of record NC_137181.1, read on the forward strand.
AAGGTCTCCTACCTCACTGCAATGAATGGAAGCTACACAAGGGTAGTCCTGCACGGCTTGCTTTCATTTCAGTGGGGCTTGCACAAGAGATATTCCCAGTCAACTGTGCTCTTACAATGGCTGTCTGGGGGGAAAAACCTCCTGGTTCAGTTCAATTAGGCAATGGAGGACTCTGTGGAATTTTCCCCCTAGAAGTTTCAAGAAGGAATTGGATGGACAGCTGTCAGATATAGTTTAAATCAGTGGTGGCTAGCCATTTCTGGCCTGAGGTCTGCAGTTCAGTGGCGTAGCGTGGGTTGTCAGCACCCGGGGCAAGGCAAGTAATTTGCGCCCCCTAACCCGTGGATTTGCGCCCCCTAACCCGTGGATTTGCCCTAACCCCAGATGTTGCGCCCGGTGCAGCCGGCCCCCCCTGCACCCCCCACGCTACGCCACTGCTGCAGTTACCTACTGCCAGCTCCCCAAGGGGTCAGAACAGAAGCGGGCAGGTCCTCCCCACAATCTCTCTCTCTCACCCACCAAGCGACACAACCTGCTTCCATGCAGATTAGCTGAGGAGAGCTATGCTCCCTCACACAGGAGTCCCTGATGGTGTCTCAATAAATATTTCACAGAAAATACTTCCAGGGATTCTTAACATTGCTATCTGCTGGAAGGACCACGTTAATAGAATACAACAGACAAAACCATGGCTGCCCATGCTCTATTGCACAGCAGTCTCTAGATAACAGTTGCTATCCCTTTGCCTCGCCCCAATTCTTCTTCTTTTTTACAACTTCAATATCTACCTCCACTTTACTGCTGTGTTAGCAAGATTGCAACATAGCAGGCTTGCACTGCAAAGCCCTCTTGTCACAGTGTAAATAATCTGAAATGAGTATACAGTACATTTCCATGGCACTTTAACCAGAGATTGAATGTACATTTACTTGGAAGTAAACCTGGATGTCATCTCTTCGTTCTTCACCCTAGTAAGGAATGTTTGAATCCTAACCATTTAAAAAATCTTTTGTATTGCAGCAACGCTTTTCAACTCCCCATGAACACCCCATTATATTTATTGTGTTTTGATACGGTTCATCCTCGCTACGAAGGATTTTGCACAACTGGTTTTGTTTCCTCTGAACACACACCGGGAGTTACTTCTTGCATAAGTGCTCTCATCAGTAACACAAATATGCAGTCTTGGCTTAGTATCTTCCCGCTGGAGTGGGAAGCCTATGTGATCCCTCTGCAGTTTGCAAGAGAATAATGGGGCCTCAGTATCACTGATGTGCAGCTATTTGAATTATGCTGCTTCCAGCTGTGACAACAGTACACTTACCCACCACTGCTGAGCAATGAGAAGCTTCATATTCCTCATTCAAACCCAAATTGTGTAGCATATAAAACTGTTATCTGAAGGCGGGGGGGGGGGAGGTAGCTGGTCGTGTGAAAAAGAAAACTGCTTGTTGCTGTCCATGTTTACAAAAGTAAAATATGATGCCACTGTTATCTCCTTAACTGCAGTTTTCCCTGGCTATGTTTGTTTATTATGCCCTCTCATAATTTTCCACCACGTGTAATCCTACGAGATAGCTAGTTAGCAACCCAAACATACATGCAAGTGTAATGAGTGAACTAAAAGGAATAGGACCCATTTTAAGGCAAGCGTTTTAAGTTTGGGGGTGTTTGGCTGCCTTATTCCACACATTTGCAACCAAGAGGTCTTAACAAGTAATTCCCTGCAGAGAACTATGGCAAGCATTATTGCAGGTTATGCTCCCTGGTCAAACTGGAAATGAAGGTTGTCATTGGCTGTTGACAAGAGTGCATTAACACTGAGAGGTTGGTTTGCGAACCAAAGAGCATTCATGCCAGATCACCAGGGGTATCACAGAGCAAAGCGTCTGCAGATCAAGAAGCAGGGACAAAAATTAAAAACAAATAAACGGATATCCCTCTTCTTCCCCTCCACACCCCCCCCTCACCAAGCCCAGAGGACCACAAACCTCTTCCTTCCAATTAACTATCCAATTAGCAGAGTGCTTACTTATAAACCAAAATAGATGCCGGCTTCATAATTAGTTTATATTACATTTATGCACCATTCAGAAGGGTGACATTTAACAACCTTTGTCCTTCAGCCAGAACAGAGAGTCTTATTACTCCAAACACAAGACAAAGTACATAAGTAACTGCAACTCAGCCCTGCAAAGTAATATGAAATATGAAACTAGTGATTTTTTTGCCCAGGCACTCCCACTTCCAGTGCAGGAATCCAGTTAAAGGAAAACTGCATGAGAAAGTAACCCACAGGAACAAGGAAGGCCTGCCATTTCCTTCTGTATGCCCCTTTTGCTCTTAAAAACCAGACTTCCCTCCTATTAGCCCACCCCAGCTTTATGTACAACTGAGGCAGCCATATCCACACCATACATTTAAAGCACTCTTCCCAAATAATACTGGGAATAGTAGTTTGCTAAGGGTGCTGACTGCACAGAGCAATTCCCAACAACGAACTACAGTTCCCATGGTTCACCATGCCTGTAAAATTGTATAATAACACTTTTTAATGCTTGGTGCAGTCTCAAGACCAGTGGCGTAGCGTGGGGGGTGCAGGGGGGGCCAGCCACACATCTGGGGGTTAGGGTTAGGGTGCACAAATCCACGGGTTAGGGGGCGCAAATCCACGGGTTAGGGGGCGCAAATTACTTGCCTTGCCCCGGGTGCTGACAACCCACACTACGCCACTGCTGAAGACTTACAGTGTGTGTGTGTATTCTCATACATTTAAAGCACTCTTAAAGCACACTGCATCTTGGCTGTGAGTCCTGAAGACCTGTTCCCTACCTTACTGGCCAATTTCCAACTGGCCTGACTGACTCCAGCTGCAAAAGCTGAACAAACTCTTGGGTTGGGGTGCTGTTGGGGGGTTGTTGCTGGTTTTTTCCATGTCTTTATTTTAAATCTTGGGATTTATATGGAAATAGTTGTGCATTTTTTAATCTTTTATTTGTTGTTCATGACTACCTTTGTTATGTTATAGTTATGTATTTTTCAGGCTGTAAGCCGCCTTCAGGATGGTTTAAACTGCGGGAAGGCATCATACAAATAAAATTAAGTATGCATATATAAACTCAAGATTTGCTGCACTCATACACATGTTGAGCAGAAGATGCAAACAAGTACATTTGCAACAGCCTTGGCTCATTGGGGGCCACAAATGGGTTTAGTTTTCTCGCTACCTCTACCTCAACTGTGTAATGACTTTTGCCAAGAGTAGCAGCAAAGCTTAGTCAGTGCAGAACTTGACATTGTTGCAGCAAAGACACTTTCCCAAGCCTCATGAATGTAGAGTAGCTTCTTGTGTGTTGCAAGGGGGGCGGGGAGTGCTTAACCCTCTCCACTAAACTGAATTTTAGGTGGGTTGCTGTCAGTTCTCTCCAGCAGATAGGAAGAGGCCATTTCCCTACCAGCTGGGTTTACTTTCAAATTCTGGAGCCCATGGGGAGGAAGTGAGAAGAAGAACCTGTTAAAATTGGGGAAACTGGCAGATAATGAGTTAAGCATCCCCTCCCCCCCCACTTCCATTCTTTGGGAAACAAAGAGAGCCTCAGTGCCTTGTTCTGCCCACAGCAGGGATGAGATGCAAGCAAGCAGCAGCCGACCCGCTATTTTAGGAGGGGCAGAAGACATTGAGATGACATTATATATCTTGCCCGGAGAATCTAGGCGCTAGGGCTAAACAAAGGGTCAAGGCTTCCAGCCGAACCCCCCCCCCCCACTTTCTAACCTAATTTAGCGGAGGAAACTTTCCCAGGGCCCAACAAGACAGCTCGTCCTGAACTCTTCTCTTTAAAACAAGAGGGCCAGAAGCCAGGAAAGCAGCGAGCTCCCTCAGTTTTGAATCACGTCTTAGGAACCGATTTCTTTTTTTTTTAACGCCCGGATCAGACGGCCCCAAAATGTACGCTTTTGCTGCTGCGTTTTCTTCTAAACGCGCAGCAGAGGAGGCTGCGGAGTCGCAGGCACTTGCAGCGCGATCCTATGGCTCCTAACTCCGAAGAAAGCCCCGCGGAGTTCAGCGGGGCTCTGACGGCCAGGGAGCAGCTTTCGGCTGCGATCCTGCTGCTGCTGCTGCTGCTGCTGCTGCCCACGTTTTCCCTGGGGGTAAAGGGCGCCACTGAAAGCGCAGGATGGTACCGTGAGCAAGCGAGCGAGGGGACGAAAGAGAACCGAACCGAACGGCACATCCCCAACCCAAAGCGCACAGTCGGATCTAACGCCTGCCTGCGCCTCCTTTTGCGCCTCGCTCGCTCCCTCCCTCCAGCCCCGCAAGAGGGTTAAAGGCAATCGGGGCAGCCCGATCCTATGCAGAGTGAACCTCCATCTGAACGCAATGAAGTCCCGGAGCGAGTCCCCCAGCCGGGGATTACGGTACTTCTCCAGTAAACAAGCCGAGCGCGGCGCCGAGGGAGCAACTTACCGAAATCCCAGCAGCCTTTCTCCGATCAAGGCGCCCAGAACGCCGACGAGGGCGAGCGCCAGCAGCTTCCCCATGGCTCAGCCCCCGACGGTCCGGAGGCGACAGGAAGTTTCCCTCCTCCCCGCCCGCCTCGGGTTAAGCCGCGGACTCGGCAGCGCCTCCCACCTGCGCCAAACCGCCCCGCCGAGCCAAGAGAGGGACCGCAGCCCCGAGGAGACGCGCCTGGGGCTGCCCTGCCCCCCGCCCCGCCCCGCCCTGGAGAAGAAGAGCGGGGCGGAGGGAAGCGAATTATGGGCGAGCGGAGAGAGCGAGACTGTGCCATGGAAGAAGCGCCGCGCAGCCTTGTCGCCAGGAGGGGAGGGGGGAGGCCAAGAGTTCGGCGGGGAGATGCTGGTTTCCCGCCCTTTCTGTGAGGCCGAGGTGGGTCGAAGGGCCTCCAGGTTTCGCTGGACTTCAGCTCCCTTCAGTCCCACCCAGCCCGGTTGCTGGTCAGAGATGATGAACTACAGGCTCCCCATCCCTAATTTATGTCTTTTTATTCCACCCTTCCTCCAAGGCTGTGGTTTCCAAACTTAGGTTCATAAAAAGACTGCCTTATACAGTGGTACCTCGGGTTAAGAATTTAATTTGTTCTGGAGGCCCGTTCTTAACCTGAAACCGTTCTTAACCTGAGGTACCACTTTAGATAATGGGGCCTCCCGCTGCCGCCACACGATTTCTGTTTTCATCCCGAAGCAAAGTTCTTAACCTGAGGTACTATTTCTGGGTTAGTGGTGTCTGTAACCTGAAGCGTATGTAAACTGAAGCATCTTTAACCCGAGGTACCACTGTACTGAGTCAGACCATTGGTCCACATTAAGGTAAAAGGTAAAAGATCCCTGGATGGTGAAGTCCAGTCAAAGGTGACTATGGGGTGCAGCGCTCATCTCGTTTTCAGGCCGACGGAGCCGGCGTTTGTCCACAGACAGCTTTCCGGGTGATGTGGCCAGCATGACTAAACCGCTTCTGGCACAACAGAGCACCATGATGGAAGACAGAGCGCACAGAAACACCGTTTACCTTCCTCCCGGAGTGGTACCTATTTATCTACTCATGCTGGTAGGCTTTCAAACTGCTAGGTGGGCAGAAGCTGGGACAGAGCAATGGGAGCTCACTCCATCACAGGGATTCGAACCATTGACCTTCCGATCAGCAAGCCCAAGAGGCTCAGTGGTTTAGACCACAGCGCCACCCGTGCCCCTGGTCCACATTAAGCTCAGTAGCATCTGCACAGATTCCAGGGTCTTAGGCAAAGAGTATCGCCCAGTCCTACCTGGAGCCATCTGTATGTGCCGTCACTGAGCTATGGACCTTAAACTCCACACGCCATGGACCACTTGGTAAAATTGCCAAGGACCACATCATTGATTGTAGCAATTGCAGTGCACGGCATTAGATGTCATATAATTTTTGTATTTCAGACTACAGTGCAATGCAATATAATGTGCTTCTCCACCCCATTCAAGTCTCTTCCTCCCACTTGTCATGTATGCTCCATCCTGGAGTGGCCACATGCTCTTGCGTTTCACAGAGATGCCGTCTGGGAACCATGCTGGCACCTGGTGGCTTGCATCATCTCCTGCCACACTTACCCTTGCAATAACCTTGAAACAGGCAATCTTTTGCAACTGAGCCATGATTTAAAGCCAGCTCTTCTGTAGTTAAACTATAAAACTTGCTCCCACAAGAAGCAGTGGTGGCCGCCAACTTGCATGGCTTTAAAAGGGATTGGACAAATTAATGATGGATAAAGCTCTTGGTGACCACTAGCCGCGTTGGCCATGCTCTGCCAATAATGTTTCTGAAGGCCAGTTGCTGGAAACTCTTGGAGGGGAGAGTGCTCTTGTGCTTGGGCTCGCAGATATCCGTGTGGCCAGCATGAAGACAGGATTTTGGACTAAACGGGCCACTGGCCTGATCCAGGAGGCACTTGTTATGTTCTTCCCAGAGCCATCTTTCCCATTGGGCTTACTGGTGTGTTGCGCCAGGGCACCGGCCTCTCAGGGGCACCCCAGTGAGTGGGGGAACTGCACAGCTTTTCTGGCGCTGGCGGCCTCCCCTTTCCCTGCACGCCCATCAGCTGCGCCCTGTCAGCCATATGGCTGGCGGGCGTGCAGCTTGCCTCCCAAGCCTCCACCTTCCCAAGCCTCCATCGGAGGAGAGCGATCCTCATAGAGGCTTAGGATGGAAGCTACACCCCGCCAACTATATGGCTGGCGGATGTGCAGCTTCCTTCCCAAGCCTCTGCAGGAGGAGAGCGATCCCTGCAGAGGCTAGGGAAAAGGTTGACAACTCTGGGAAACGGGGCGGGGCACCGGAGGGATCTTTGCACCACAGTGCTGGATATGCTTAAGACAGCCCTGGTTCTTCCTGTTCTAAATCCCACACTCTTACTCATTTCACTTTATTGGTTATTTCTTCAGGCTGCAATTGGCAGATTGTAGTGAAATAGGAGCACAGTGTGTGGCAACATAAATTCTCAGGAATGGAAAGTTCATAAACGTTCGTGACACCAATTTGCTGCATACACAGTTTCTCCGAAGAATCTTGGGAACTGGAGTTTACCCTTTCACAGAGCTACAATTCCCAGGTGTCTTTGAGGGGAAATCATGTGCTTTAGGTGTACAGTGGTACCTCAGGTTACATGCGCTTCAGGTTACAGACTCCACTAACCCAGAAATAGTGCTTCAGGTTAAGAACTTTGCTTCAGGATGAGAACAGAAATCATGCTCTGGCGGTGCAGCAGCAGCAGGAGGCCCCATTAGTTAAAGTGGTGCTTCAGGTTAAGAATAGTTTCAGGTTAAGTATGGACCTCCGGAATGAATTAAGTACTTAACCCGAGGAAACACTGTATGATATACTTTGCACTCACATCCTCGACATGTTAGGCAGTGTGTAGGGAGAAGTATTCAGTGATATTATGAACTTGCAGTCTAAATTGGTTTTCACATCACCTGCTCCTTTTGAAATCAAGGCCTTGGTAATTTTATTTCTACAAGGAAAGATACCTGGACTTTCAGAAAGACATCATATATACCAGGCATCCCCAAACTCGGCCCTCCAGATGTTTTAGGACTACAATTCGCATCATTCCTGACCACTGGTCCTGTTAGCTAGGGATCATAGAATCATAGAATAGAATCATAGAACCATAGAGTTGGAAGAGACCACAAGGGCCATCGAGTCCAACCCCCTGCCAAGCAGGAAACACCATCAGAGCACTCCTGACATATGGTTGTCAAGCCTCTGCTTAAAGACCTCCAAAGAAGGAGACTCCACCACACTCCTTGGCAGCAAATTCCACTGTCGAACAGCTCTTACTGTCAGGAAGTTCTTCCTAATGTTTAGGTGGAATCTTCTTTCTTGTAGTTTGGAACCATTGCTCCGTGTCCACTTCTCTGGAGCAGCAGAAAACAACCTTTCTCCCTCCTCTATGTGACATCCTTTTATATATTTGAACATGGCTATCATATCACCCCTTAACCTCCTCTTCTCCAGGCTAAACATGCCCAGCTCCCTTAGCCGTTCCTCATAAGGCATCGTTTCCAGGCCGTTGACCATTTTGGTTGCCCTCCTCTGGACACGTTCCAGTTTATCAGTGTCCTTCTTGAACTGTGGTGCCCAGAACTGGACACAGTACTCCAGGTGAGGTCTGACCAGAGCAGAATACAGTGGCACTATTACTTCCCTTGATCTAGATGCTATACTCCTATTGATGCAGCCCAGAATTGCATTGGCTTTTTTAGCTGCCGCGTCACACTGTTGGCTCATGTCAAGTTTGTGGTCAACCAAGACTCCTAGATCCTTTTCACATGTACTGCTCTCAAGCCAGGTGTCACCCATCTTGTATTTGTGCCTCTCATTTTTTTTGCCCAAGTGCAATACTTTACATTTCTCCCTGTTAAAATTCATCTTGTTTGTTTTGGCCCAGTTCTCTAATCTGTCAAGGTCGTTTTGAAGTGTGATCCTGTCCTCTGGGGTGTTAGCCACCCCTCCCAGTTTTGGTGTCATCTGCAAATTTGATCAGGATGCCCTTGAGTCCATCATCCAAGTCGTTGATAAAGATGTTGAATAAGACCGGGCCCAAGACAGAACCCTGTGGCACCCCACTAGTCACTCTTCTCCAGGATGAAGAGGAACCATTGATGAGCACCCTTTGGGTTCGGTCAGTCAGCCAGTTACAAATCCACTGAGTGGTAGCATAGTCAAGACCACATTTTACCAGCTTCTTTACAAGAATATCATGGGGCACCTTGTCAAATTCCTTGCTGAAATCAAGGTAGGCTACATCCACTGCGTTCCCTTCATCTACCAGGCTTGTAATTCTGTCAAAAAACGAGATCAGGTTAGTCTGACATGACTTATTTTTCAGAAATCCATGCTGACTATTGGTAATCACAGCATTCCTTTCTAGGTGCTCACAGACTGTTTGCTTAATGATCTGCTCCAGAATCTTCCCTGGTATTGATGTCAGACTGACTGGGCGGTAATTATTTGGGTCCTCTCTTTCCCCCTTTTTGAAAATAGAGACAACATTTGCCCTCCTCCAGTCTGCCGGGACTTCGCCTGTTCTCCAGGAATTCTCAAAGATGACTGCCAGTGGTTCTGAGATCACATCTGCCAGTTCTTTTAATACTCTTGGATGCAGTTCATCTGGCCCTAGAAACTTGAATACATCTAAACTAGCCAAGTATTCTTGTACTATCTCCTTAGTTATTCTGGGCTGTGTTTCCTCTGCTGAATCATTTGCTCCAAATTCTTCAGGTCAGGCATTGTTTTCTTTATCGGAGAAGACTGAGGCAAAGAAGGCATTGAGGAGTTCAGCCCTTTCTGTGTCCCCTGTTTGCATTTCACCATCTTCTCCTCTGAGTGACCCCACTGTTTCTTTGTTCTTCCTTTTGCTACGAACATACCCATAAAAGCCTTTTTTGTTGCTTTTAACCTCTCTAGCAAGCCTGAGTTCATTCTGTGCTTTAGCTTTTCTGACTTTGTGTCTACACGTGCTGGCTATTTGTTTGAATTCCTCTTTGGTGGTTTTCCCCCTTTTCCATTTTTTGTACACGTCCTTTTTAAATCTTAACTCAGTTAAAAGTTCTTTAGATAGCCACCCTGGCTTCTTTAGGCACCTTCCATGTTTCCGTCTCATTGGTATTGCCTGAAGTTGTGCTTTTACTATCTCCCTCTTAACAAACTCCCAGCCATCATGAACTCCCTTTCCTTTTAGTATTACTGTCCATGGGATCTCACCCAGCACTTCCCTAAGTTTTATGAAGTCGGCTTTCTTAAAGTCAAGAAATTGAGTCCTAGTATGCTTGGCTGCTCCTTTCTGCTGTATAGTAAACTTCAGAAGAGCATGATCACTCGCGCCTAATGATCCTTCCACTTCTACCCCACTAACCAGGTCATCAACATTGGTTAGGACCAATGAAATGGCTGTTCCTCTTGTTGCTTCTCCCACTTTCTGGACAATGAAGTTGTCTGCAAGGCCAGTGAGGAATCTGTTTGACTTTATGCTCTTGGCTGAGTTTGACATCCAACAAATATCCGGGTAATTGAAGTCCCCCATTACTACTATCTCCCTTCCTTTTGCATGCTTGGCCATCTGTTCCAGGAAGGCATCATCTATGTCCTCCGTTTGGCTTGGGGATCATGGGAGTTGTAGTCCCAAAACATCTGGAGGGCTGAGTTTGGGGATGCCTGATATATACTAATAGTGAGCGTATTCTACCCTTAGTGTAGCTAAAATGGTACTATCCATACACAAGGGAGAAGTGTCAGGAGGCTCGAGGTGGGGCGACCCATGATTTTCTGGTGTACAAAAAGATATTTCGTGAGGGGAATGAAGGGAGCTAAAAATCCCCAAACAGCTCAGTGAGCAATAAGCATGCTCAGTGGGCACAGAATACTGCTTGACTCTTCTGCAGGGAGTGAAGGAATGGAATGGAATAGCATAGCCCATGAAAGGGCATGGCTGGCTGACTAGAAGCAGTCCACACTGCAATATTTCGTTGCAGGTCCCCAAACTTGAACTAAACCTCACCCTTTATTCCAGAACTCTGTTGCAGCTCATGTTGTTAAGTGGTCCAGAAGCCTGGTCAGGTCTGCTTCTGTTTCCTTAACAGGATTTTGATTTGACAAAACCAGGAGATGGAGCTTTCTATGCCATTAGTCCTACCACGCACAAGTCAGAGGTTCTTACCCCTGCATCTCCCCATCCAGATAAGCAAGAGGCATTTGTACAGTTCAGGGACGCATTCCAGCCAGATTTGCATCTCCTGAGCAAGACTAATGCTCTGCATTAATATATAGGAGATCAGATTTTTAAATGTTGTGAAGTTAAACAAATATTAAAGTACACCTGTTGTTTCTACTGCAATCTGGAAAATCTGGTGGTTTTGTTTGGGGCGTTTTTTTGTGATGGGTTGTATTTTAATGCCTGTTTGAAATCTTTCTTTTCATTTAAACTGCAAGAATGATATATCACCTCGGATCAGTGATCACATTGTTGTCATTTCAGGTGGCTCTAAGGTTTGGATGTGTGCCGCCATGACCTTACCATGGCATTGTTGAGACGTTCAGCCCCACCCCTATGCTTTCTCCTGAGACCCCATCTCTACACAAACAGCACTGCCCAGACTTAGTCGTGAATTTCATCGGTATAGAATGCCATGATTTTCTATTTATATTGCATGGCACTTCATTCTCTCCTCTGCCTTTTGATTTTTAAACCCCACCCACCCTGCCAAACAAGGAAGTGCCAGGATCATGCTGTAAATTTCAGTGACAAATCTACAAGCCGTGTGACCATTTCTCTGGCTGTTCAGTCATGCTATGAACAGGCTATCCAGACTCTAGCAAAATGCTGGGCTAATAAATGCCTGGGTTTTTATGGTGCATATATAGTCTGCAGACATGGCTTTTGGTGCCACAGCTAAAGCAGCACCCCATTCTACCAAGGTAGAATACGCTCAGACTGTATTGTATGAATCAGACTGTACTTTGCATTTTATTACCATTTGACTCCACTGTTGACATTCCCTGCACACAAACCTTTTTGGGTCAGAGGGAGAAGACTGGGAAGAGGAGGGGTCGGAAGCTGAAGAGGTATTTAGTGAGCTGCCAGAGTCCGTGGCAGAGAGAAGTGCAGAAGCTGAAGCTGGCAAGTGAGAGGAGTGGCCAAGAGGCACAGAAGAGTCTGGTGAAGAGTCACTGGTGTCTCTCCTGCTGTGTGAAAAGCTCCCCTCCCCCCATCTCCCAGAACCAGAAGAGGGCTGAAACAGGCAGAGCAGTGACAGACTTCATGGAAGCATAGCCTCAGATTGCTTGAAAACACCCCTGTGGAGAGGAAGGGACTTAGATGGTTGTGGGAAGGCAGGGACTTTCAGTCTTGGCAACTGATTCATGCGGTAAGACCTACCAGGGATGAGCTGCTGTGTTCATTTGGTCTGACACTAAGACAAGCTTATAAAGAATTAACTCCTACTTTCAACAGTGTGATTTACTGCCGGCTAACTCTTTGACATCCACCAAACCTACAATAACTTGTTTAGTCTTTAAGGAGCCCCTAGACGTGGTTATCTTTTGCCACATACATAAAATATGTGTATTTTACAGAACCTTTTATCAATTTTTAGTCAAAACACTATTTTCCCCCATGATTTCTTATATTTAGGATTGTGGTGCTCACTGTGTTCTTTACATTGTTGTTGGTTTATTTTTAATGGGACACAAAATCCTGATTGTAAGGAGTTGTTGCAAAACTGTCAATGTCACCAACAGTTCAGGTAACCTTTCTTTATTCTTCTACTCAACCTAGAGACCAACTATTGGGTGGAAAGATGCTCAGTGACTACGAATAAAGGGAGGAAAATCTCTTCACAATGCAAAGCCAAGAGGGCAATGAGAAAATTACATCTGTATTTCCACAGAAGACCCTGAAAATGCAGTGACTCATCACTATGGCAACTGAGCCTAAAACATCCCCTCCTGCCCCCCCCCCCCGGAAAGCTGTTTGAAGTATATGAGTGTGTGAAGGAACATCATCTTTATGGTGGCTTTTTGATATTCAAAGGGAAACTCAGGTAAGAATCAGAAGATGAGCCAGAGAAATGCAATTTCTTCAGGTAGCTGTGATTGGTCTTTAGAGGTTTTGTTATTATTTACAGTCCTTCACCTTACCTTGGTTGGATATCTTTTTTTAACGCGCTATATATCCATCATTTACAAGAGAGCAAACACAACCTCTGACCGCAATTCTAGTTTAACTACATGTTAAAATTCCTTTTACTGAGTATAAGATTTGCTCATGTGTTGGATCTGAGAACAGATAATCTCAAACAATATTGACTAAGAAATGTTTGTCCACGTTTAATTTGCTATTTTTTTTAGCATGTGGTATTAAAATAATTATCACCAGTGGGTGGCGTTTGGCTAAGTCTGGCTTAAAATGAACACACTTTTCCCCCTCAACTCGGATTGAAGCTGGGGTGGGGAACTTATAAAAATGAGGACTTTTTATTTTTCTTTAAAAAATGCAAACTGATGTGGAAATGTGGAGAATTGAATTTAAGATTGGAAAAAAGTAAGAAGCTCAGAAAAATTGAAATTGACCGATTCAGATTCCTGCTTTGCAGGAGATTTGACTAGATGACTGAAATATACTCGGAGTCGAGTGTGAATTTCATGCTCTTTATTCAGCTCATAGTAGCAATGAATGAAACTTTCCCTAAAATGTCTAGCTATATATACATTATTTACACAATTTACACAATTGGCTAATTCCAGGCTGCTCCTGTAGGCCAATCAGGTTGTGGATTCACCTCCTCCAGAAGCCTGATTGGCTGCTCCTGCAGGCCAATCAGGTCGCTGATTCACTTCCACTTGGAGCTGGATTAGGTGGCTCCTGCGGACCAATCAGACTGCTGCATTCTAGATCCTATTGTTCTAGGATTCAGCTCAGTACATAACAATGACTCTCACAGTCCCTTCCAACTCTCTGATTCTATGATTTCCATTTCCGCTGTTTAGTTAAGCCTTTAAGAAATACAACTCTGTACCAAACTGTGCTTCAAAAATGGAATTGCTGTAAACTCTGCATCACACACACACACACACACACACACACACACACACACACACCATTTCTACATAACCTCAGAGGGATCAAAAGCTACTGGCTTGATTTTTCAAAAATTTTGCATGGATGGGCCCAAGCAGTAGCATTAACACGCCTAGACCAGTTGCTAGAAACTGCATAGCTTGGCACTTGGAGGGGGCTCCGTGAGGGTTAATAATAGTTTAGAGAACATTATTCCCATTGCTTTATTCTCATTGGGTGCCAGCCTGGTCAGGACAGAGTAAGTGGATCTACATCCATGACTTTAGCCTCCTGCTCACATTTTCATATGCAGTGAAGGTGCCTTCCTGTTCATAACGTTCTGTGACCAGAATACCACAGGGCTAGGGATTTTGCAGATGGGGCACCTGCGCTGCAATCTTATACATACTTACCTGAGAGTAAGCACCACTGAATGGGATTTACTTCTGAGTAGACACACCTAGGATTGTGTTGCTGGTCCTCCAAATTATGATTTAGATAGGCAGCAGTAGAAGACGTCCCATTTTAAAGAGGAATTTAGGTGTTTGTGTACATATGGGTTTTTTAAAAACAAGTTGATACAATATGTAAGTTTTTCCTCATAGTGTATCATAACTCTCTTCTGTATGTTCCCCGTGTAAATATCTGTGTGTGTGTGGATAGATAAGTAGATAAATAGTACTACTTTACCATTTATATACAACTTCGCATATACAGTGGTACCTTGGTTCTCAAACTTAATCCATTCCATAAGTCCGTTCCAAAACCAAAGTGTTCCGAAACCAAGGCGTGCTTTCCCATAGAAAGTAATGCAAAATGGATTAATCTGTTCCAGACATTTAAAAACAACCCCTAAAACAGCAATTTAACATGAATTTTACTATCTAACAAGACCATTGATCCATAAAATGAAAGCAATAAACAAAGTACTGCAGTCACACAATCAATCTGAACGGGGTTCCACACAGTCACAAAAACAAAACAAAACAAAAAGACCTGAAAAAACAAAAACACAAAATAAACAGCAAAAACAGACAGACCTCAGCGTAACACTCACGTTCGGCTTCCGAAAAAAGTTCGCAAACTGGAACACTTGCTTCCAGGTTTACAGTGTTTGGGTTCCAAGTTGTTTGAGAACCAAGGTACCACTGTATTACCTTGGTTAACCTTACCCCAACCTTGCAAGGCAGGTTAATATTGCAGGCTAAAAAAACTGAGGCTCCAGTGTGGGGGAGTTGAGTGTCAATAATCCTCAGTGGCAAAGCAAGACTTGTCAGGTTTCTAAGAATGAACATGCCTACTGTTTTTGTTGAGAAATGGTGCCAGCTTTAAGAACCTTCTTACATATTTGCAAAGGATAAAGTTTTGATGAATGAGTCAATAGTATGGACTAATCCTTTGAGCAGATTTCTCTATACCAGCATCATAGATCTGCCTGAGTTCCCCTTGACAGAATTCAGCATGTAGTGAGCAGTTGATATTTCCTTTATAAAAATAGAACAGGCAGGTCAGCATTACTTGGTGTTTAAAATTATCTTGGCTTTGCTACACCCTAGAGAAATTGGAACACCCTTTTATGCAGACTTATAAACATACGCATTTGGCCATTGAAAACAAGTGGAAATATAATAACCCCCACGCAGAAAACATGACAGAAGCAATGACACGGGCCGAAATTGCTAAGCAACTGAAGAAAGATTTTTTGAAGGCTTTGCAGTCAAACGACTACAGAACTCTGGAGGAGTTTTTGAATCAGAAGCAGATAGATGTGGACACAGTGTTTGAAGTGGAAGATGAGAACCTGGTTCTGGCCTCCTACAAACAAGGTAAAAAGAAGAAGTGGTGACACCAGGATTTAAAGCTTGTGCAATTAAGGAAACAAATTGGCTATTTGTTGTTTAAGGGTGTTTGCACTTTGAAGGTATTGCTGCATTATCTAACCTTCTGGATCAGAGCTCACTTAACTGGTAAGATTGGTATAGAGTTCCCTTTTCAGGTTCAGGACTGCAGGCCAGTGCAGAGGAGGAAGACAGAAGAAACAGCGGGGGGGCCAGAAATGTTATAAGGCAGGCCCCAAGTTATCGAGTGTACCAATGTATTTGCAGCAGGTGGCGCTGTGGTTTAAACCACAGAGCCTAGGGCTTGCTGATCGGAAGGTCAGCGGTTTGAATCTCCGCAACGAGGGTATCCCGTTGCTCGGTCCCTGCTACTGCCAACCTAGCAGTTCGAATGCACGTCACGCAAATGTCGGCTCCCTCGGCCAGTAAAGTGAGATGAGCGCCACAACCCCAAGAGTCGTTCGCGTCTGGACTTAACTGTCAGGAGTCCTTTACCTTTACCTTTTGCACCCAGAGGTTAGAGCTGAGTAAGTCCAGTGCTTTTTTTTCTGGCAGTACTTAATGGTACGCAGTACCAGCACCTCCCCCCCCCCCCCGCTCCCAATCTTGTGATTTACTTACTGTAGCAACTTCATGGTGTGTACTGGCACTTTTTTTCCTAGAAAAAAAGAAGAACTGAGTAAGGACCGTGTTTTCAACATAGGCAGCACCCAGATATTTAACCCTTGAATGTAAATCATTGTTTTAACTGCCCACATATCTTTGCAATATATCTTAAATTAGAATTTAGATTAAATGCACTAGCTACATGCGAACAATCCAAGAGGCTGTTTCCTTGCCTCCCTTGTTTCTTTGTCCCCTGCATTAGTGGCTTGCTTTGGTTTGACAGGGCCCAAATCATCGGCAGATACGCGTCAGGGCACATTTAGGATAGCTTAGTCACAGAGTAAATTCTGGCAGGAATAGAAGGTGACGCTTGCAGGTTTTTGCACCCTGTGTAGCAGTCAGCACAAAGAGAAGAGGCCGCACCCACAGTCTGAGACCTTAAAAGTATCTGTACACCACATTTGTAGGTGTATCAAATTTGCTCAGCCTCCTGCCCCAGCTTGACCCTCCAAGCCACTTTTTAAGCTTCCAAGCTTTCTAAGCTTTTAAGTATAGCAAAACATACTTCCTGCGTTTCTTTGCCAATAAAAAAGGGGAAAGAAGCAAAAGCAGTCCTGTCTACTGGTGAGAGAAAAAACAGGTTTCCAACAAGAACTGAACACTTGATAACAATCATTTTATTTATCATGTGGTAATCTGATTCAGCTATTGTTTGATTATCAGAGCATGTGAAACCTTTCTTCAGTTGTGTAGCTGAAAGGGAAACCTGACAATTACATAGTAGTTAAAGGGAAAAGCATGCAAGAAAGCAGTAGAATAATATCAGTCTTTAAAAATGTAACTTGGAGGCTGCAATCTTAACCATATCTACCAAGAAGTGAGTCCTCTTAAATTCAGTGGCGTTTCCTCTCAGGTTACTGAGGTTCAAATAGCAGCCTAACACCCTCCCCTTGAAGACCATAAGTTGCTTTTGAGGAAACATGGATAGGAATTCACTGCAAGTTGGACGTGCTGGAAGCTGGAGTCCATCCAAAAGCCACAGGTTACCTTTCCCAGATGTAAGACAACTGAAAACAAATCTTGATCTGCCTATACAAGTTTTGAATCTTCGTTCTGCGTAAAATGAGTGTCTGTGAGTAGGGATTCAAAGAGTCCCTTGCACGAGCAATAAACACTTTCGCTAACAGATGGGGGGTCCATTTTCTCTGTCCAGCCCCCAGTACCATATCCTTCCCATTCCAGAGGGTCATTTGGCCCCCAGCTTTTCATGGGGTACAAGGGGCTGCAGCTGGGAGGGAAGCCTCCCTGTGCTAGTGGAAATCAATTCAAAGTTCTCTGGACTGGTTGCTATGGACAAAGGGGAATGCCACACTGTGGGGTCATCAGGACAGGACCTTGAGGCAGAAGCCTGTGGTCCCATTCATCAAACTGAGCAAGAGCCCTGCTCCCCAAATGCAGCAGGCCTGGATTACCACATTTTGAAGTGAAGTAATGCCCCATGCCACCTAAAGCAGGTGTGGCGAACTTGCAGCCTGGCAGATGTTGCTGAAGACAACCTGTGTTGTTATACCTGCATCATCCCTGGCTGTTGACCATGATCGCGAGGGCTGATGGGAATTCTACTTCAGCAACATTGAGAGGCCCAAAGGTTCATTTGAAAACATTTGCAGGATTGATTTAAAATATTTTGTTAGGTTATGATTTGATACCTGTTTATAAATATTAGAAACAAGTCTTAAGTATAGAGATAAGGTAAACAGGGTGATTGAGAAATGCGAAGATAAAAGTGATTACATGTGGAAGTCAGGGAGGGGATACGGGTGGAAGTCAAAATCTCAATTTGAGCAAAGATATATGTGATGAAGAAATATTATTTGGTTGTTATAAAGGAAAAAAGAAAATTTAATAAACATTATATTAAAAAATAAATAAAAAGAGAGAGGCCCAAAGGTTCCCCACACCTGACCTAAAGGGAGGGCACAAGGCCATTTAGTTTGTCTCTAAAGTTTCCCGACACTGCCAGACATTTTCAAATGAACTGGAACGTAAAGCAGCCATGATGTCAATCCACTCCTTGAATGTAAGGTGTGACGGTTGCAGTGTGGAATTCAGTTACATGGAAGTGTGAACCACACTGCCCCAGTCTGGATACAGTTGGAAGGAGGAGGAAGTTCTTGAATTTGAAGATTAGCTTATTGGCAGGAGAGAATGATGTTGAACCTATGGTGCGTATTAACATTCTGGGATGAAGGCATGCAGCTCTGCTGGGATGAGGCCCAAGAGATTCAGTGGAGGAAGGGCAAGGAGAGGATAGGTATTTTCTCAGGGCTGTTCGTGTAGTTTAACACTTTTTAGTCTGCAGTTCCTTCAGACAGGTGGATTGTGGACCTTTCAAAGCAGAGACTTCTCCCCTCCTTTCTCAACATATAAATATGCAAAAAATCCAGAAATAAGGAATGGTAAAAATTCTTAAAGAACCTCAACATTCATTAAGTTCAGAAACCTCATTGGGGCAATGCTGTCATGAAGCAGGGTGAAGTGGCCTAACATGCACTGGGCTGAGTGGGGTGATAGATGAAGGCAGGAATTTGATGCAGCAAGACTTCTTACAGCAGGGAATGGGGGCAACTGTGGCCTTCCAGATATTGCTGGACTCCCATCACCCCAGGCAACAGGGCCACTGGTGAGGGATGATGGGAGTGGCAGTCCAGTGACATCATTCCTGGGCCTAGTAAGTGGGGAGGAGGAGGAGACACAATTTGGATTTTGCTTCAGGTAGCAAAGTGTCTTGGATCGGCAATGCATTTTGGTCAAGCAATCTTTTGCACGCAGGAGTCCCGATGTGTGAATGAATCAAATCTCTACACCGGGAATGTTTTACTCCATCTGAAAGAAGGAATCTGACAAAAGTGCACAATTATTTATGAATGTTTAGTTAAAATGAATGGGGAGTTCTGTATTTGCAGAAGATACGTGTGTGCAGCTGAGCATGCATGGTTCTCTGTGCAAGGGTAAAATTCTATATATTAGAGACACAGATTAATTTAGGTTCAGTATCCCCCTGCCTACAGAAAGATGACCAGCATAAGGCCACTCATCTAACCTGGAATGCGGCTGGGTGGTTTGCATCCATCAGAGATCCTTGCTATAAAGACTTCCTCTCTTATCATGACATCATAGTGATCCAGGAAACATGGACTGTGGATGAAATGCTATTCAATGGATTTCATTCATTCCCAATTAGGGCAGAACCAGGGGTAAAGTATGGAAGGGCAAAAGGGTCCTAGTCTCCACTACTCTATGTGCCATTTCAAACCCTCCCCCCATTCAAGTCATATGTCTTGGCAATTTTAATCCTACCTACCAGAGGCCAATATTTCTGTTAACTGTTTACTGATTGGGAATGATGCTTTTGAAAGGGTCATCATGTACTTACCTGCTTGTGCTTTTTTTTTTTTTAACCAGGTTATTGGCTGCCTAGCTATAAACTGCAACATTCGTGGGCCACTGGGCTACACTTATCGGTTTTGTACGGCCACCTGGAGAGCCTGAGGGTCCTGCTGAAGCACAAAGCGACAATCAACTGCCGGCCCAATGGCAAAGCAGCAATCCACATAGCATGCGAAGTGGGCAACCTGGATTGCATCAAGATACTTTGCAGCCACGGAGCGAAAACCAACTGCTACTCGCTGAGCGGTCTCGCACCACTGCATTTCTGTACGACAAAGCTGTCCATCCCTTGCGCACAGCAGTTAATCTGGAGAGGTAAGTCCAATGGCAGGCCATCAGCGCTTGTAGCCCTTTGGAGTGCAGAGGAGAGAACAACATGGGTTAGCCCTCCACATGGTGGTGGTGGGGAAGTCATTGCCACTAGAAAGCTAGCATGCCAGGGATGGATTTTGCTTTCTTTCTCCCTGATAAGTTAGCTGGCAAAATGTAGGAGATTTCTACATAGCAGCATATTCAAATAAAGCTGGGAGCCCTGCATGGGCAGCCAAAAATGGTATATTTCTTTGACATGGTTTTATGCACATTTTAATTCTTCCTAAAATATAGTGACACTTTGTCTTCAAATATCTAAAGACATACAGAAGAGAGGTAAGGCTTGAGCCCCCTTTGCATTATCCTTATAAAACACTATCCTTATAAAACACTATCATGGCATTCTCCCCTCGAAAAAATTAATTAAAAAATCCTGGGAACTTTCACTTGCTAAGGGTGCTGAGAATTGTTAGGAGTCCCTTGTTCCCTAAGATGTGCATTATTACATTTAGTAAAAGGCTATATTAACAGTGTCATGTTTATCCCACATGATGCCAATAACGTTGACAGCAGGACTAAGATTGCTGCCATGAGGAATTGTGGGAAAGTCCAAGGGGCTCCTTAAAATGCGTTGTGAGCTGAAATGCTACATTCTGAGTGTGACCTACTTTCAGTACGGAAAATACTTTGTAGAGCAAGTAGTCATCCTAAAGCAATATGGAACTACCTTGAAAGGAGAAATAACAACAACACTGGACTCTTCAGCTGCAAATGAAATGGAAGGGAACGTTTAAGTAAACCTTTACATTAGTGTCACTAGATTTTTTTAAAAAAAATCTTAGTCAATGAATCATATATTTTTAGTTGCTTGATCGATCTAAACTTGCAGTTTCACCAGTTCTGGTCTCCCTTCACTTCTTTGTTGTAGCCTTGTTGTGTTTTTAAGCATTGTTGCAAATGAAACTTCCAACTGCAATTGGAGAAAAACAATAGTTCTGAGACAAGAAACATACTTTTCTTTGTTCTTGAACTACTGGGATTTGCAACAAATTGTTGCAGCGTGGCTTGATTTTATTCAGCCGCTCCATTCCATTTCCCTGCAAAAGTCAGTCCACATCCCCTTGTCACTGAACAAGCTTAGTCTTCATTGGGCTATTTTGGGGTGCCCCCCCCCACCTACGGATCCTTCCTTCTTCTGCATGGGTGCTACGTAAGCAACAACATGCCCCATCTGAACTTCAGAAATAGAGGACTGATGACTGCTGCCCTATTATGGGGGGGGGGGACCTTTTAAGATGATTTAAAGTTTTTTTAACAGATTAAAACCAGCTGTGCTTTAAATGCACAAATGGTGAAAAGCTGTTGTTTAGATTTTTAAAAAGCATGTGGAAACTTCTGCATGAAATCAGTAGGCGGCATATTTAAAAGAAAGAGAAACGCTTCATATCAGGGAGGGTCAGTTTCTGTATTCTTGAGAGTTGTCCTGTTCTCCAAGTAGAGCAGTGGTTGTAGGACCAGGAAGTATGTGCTAGTGGTGATGATGATGATGATGATGATGATGATGATGATGATAACATCTATACCACCCTTTATATGAGAATCACAGGGCAGTTTACAACATAAAACAGCAAAATTATACTATTACTGCTACTATGTAGTAGTAGCAATAGTTAGATTTAGATAGCTGCTCATCAGTAAATATTCCCATGGCAGCAAACCATTGTTAAAGGACTGTTAAAAATGACTAAAATCAACAATGAATGGGTTCAAGCCCCATGTTGGGCAAACGATTCTTGCATCGCAGGGGGTTGGACTAGATGACCCTCATGGTCCCTCCCAACTCTACAGTTTCATGACTTTATGATTCTAAGACACTCACACACCTTCCACTGCACCAGAGACAACATAAAAAAACTCACAGACACATGGGGTGCATATACTGATTGTCCACTAGATGGGGATGTTGTTTCAAGTGAAATATATATATGTGGAGACTTAAGCAAGCCTCAGAAGGTCGCTTTGAGTTTGACAAGATTTCTAGACAATAACACGCAGTCCATGACTGTGCATGTGGCATCTAGCTGTGTATATTCAGCAAAAGATGTGCAGGTGTGATTGCAGCACATGAAAACTTATATCTGGGCCTGGCTACTTGATATTTACAGGTGCTTTTACATGTAAAAGACTTGAGCAGGGTGACCATGTGTCATTTATTGGAAGGGCTGCCCTGGTCCAAGTCAGGTTTAAAGATAATGAACCCCAAAGTGGGGGAGTGGGAGGGGCCCTGAAGTTGCCCATCAACAGGTAGCAGCGTCTGGACAACAGTCAGAGAGAAAAAAACCAGTCTTTCCCATTATGGTGAGATGCATTTCTGTCTAAATTACAGTAATCATTCCTAAATTTGCATCTATATGTATACATTAACATTGGCCTAGGGTAGAGTGTATGTATTAACATATAATGCTTAGCATATGTGGATATTCTTTTTATCTCAATTGGCATCTGTATTGGATTTGAAACTGGTGTTTTTAAAAAGATAATTGTTTTTAACCCGGTTTTGGTTTTATACACATGCAACTGCTTTACATACATTTTTATTGCATCATAAAATTGCCTCAAGTTGTATCACTGAAGGAGATTGATAAATTAAATCAATAAATAATATGGAGATTTTATGCAAACAGGTGTCCTCTTTTTTTCCTGGAGAGTGGACAGGCAAGCAGGTAGATGCAGTCCCTCTTTTGGAGTGATACGTTATATGGCTCCATTCTAGACCAGAATCACAAATTTGCCAAACCCATCTTTCCAACTTCCTCAGTTAGTGATGGTGGGGGTGGGAAGGCATTCAAACACGCAATCTTCCTCATTTATTTTGAGACAGACAATCCTAATAACACAACATAAAGGGGGGGGGGGGATATTTCTAATTGTGTCTTTATGTAGGAATTGATTTATCCATTTTAATCAACTAAAAAGGTTCCTGCAGTTAATTAGGTGCATAGTTAAACAAATAATAATAATCCATGCACGTACTCATAGAAAAACTGTAGATTACAAGCCCCATCATAAAAGAGGTATATTTTAAATCTTTTCTGTCAGAAAGCAAGGAATGCCTTGCCCAAGATTATCCCTGCTTGCAACACATGGCTGCATCATCTAAAATCAGGGGAAGTATGTTTCTTGCATTTCAACAAATGCAAATACATGCAAATGAAACTAGCTGATTAATTAATTGACTAAAACTCATGCAATTAATTAACATTTCTGTAGTCAGATGGCAGTCGTGGGGGGGGGGAACATTTGCCCCAGTAAAATTGCTGTTATTTATTTCATACAGCTCAGCAAGTATATACCATATTTTTCTGTGTATAAGACTAGGTTTCCCCCCAAAAAATAATGTCCAAAATTTGGGGGCGTCTTATACACGGCGGCCATCTCCACCCCCATATTCTTAAATGGAGTCCCCTAAAATAGGGGCCATCTTATACACGGGGGCATCTTATAGATGGAAAAGTATGGTATAATAATAATAAAAATAAATTTTATTTATATCCCGCCCTCCCCAGCCGAAACCAGGCTCAGGGCGGCTAACAACACTAAAGTAGTGCAACATTATAAAAACATTATAAAAATTAATTAAAATCAAAATTGATGGCAACCATAAACTAAAGTTTTGTAAAGATTGCCAAAGGAGGGAGTCAGGCTGCGCCCTGACCAAACAGCTCTATCTTGCAGGCCCTGTGGAAAGATGTCAAGTCCTGCAGGCCCCTTGTCTCTTGTGACAGAGCATTCCACCAGGTTGGTATGTGTCTTTAACGTGGAAAAAGAAAACCTCTTTCCAATGTTCTCTCTCTTTTTTCCTTCAAACAGGCGCAGACGTGAATATAAGGACTAACAACCAAGAGGAGGAAACTCCCCTCCACACAGTTGCTCGTTATGGTATCCCTGAAATGGTGGGCTTTTATGTAGAACAAGGAGCTGCGGTTGACTGTCGAAATGCCCACAGAGAAACGCCTCTGGCCTGTGCGGTCTATTGGGCCCTCAATGGCAAGGAACAGACATACAGCGCAGATCACCACCTGATCTGTAGGATGCTGATCGACTATAACGCCGACGTCAATTCACGAGACGAGGATTTCCGAACGCCTCTCCACAAGGCTGCTTGGAACTGTGACCGCGTTCTGTTGGACATGCTGCTTGATGCAGGAGCTGAGGCCAACTTCATGGACGACAACGGATGTGGCCCTTTGCAATACGTCCTGAAAGTGACAGGTGTGCGGCCGAGTGCCCAGCCAGAATTCTGCTTCCAGCTGCTTCTCAATTATGGAGCTGCCAGGATATATCCTCCACAATTCCATAAGGTGAAAGCTTGTGTCTGCATATTACATACATATGCATCTGTTTGGATCAGAGATGAGAAACTGCGTGAATGGAAGTTTGTGGTCTTCCACCTTTCAGATAGATTGTAAACATGTCCTAATTCAGTTTGGGGCATTGGTTGGTTTCTCAACATCAGGCCTTGCAGGTGCCTTTAATGTTTTGCAAAAATGCTCTTGCATGTCTTTTGCAAGGCTTTCCGCCATCTGGGTCTTGTAAAGCCCAGATCACAGGTCAATGCTTTTCCTTTCTAAATTTGATTACAGGCTGTTCTTTCTTTCTTTCTTTCTTTCTTTCTTTCTTTCTTTCTTTCTTTCTTTCTTTTTAATCTCCATGCTAGAAAAAAGCAGAAGGAATTGCTTTTATATAGTTTTACCTTGAACACAGGCACGGGGAAGCTGTGACAGATGGGGGTTAACATGAGAATTAAAAAAAAAAAATCATTCTTCATCAAATGCATGCAGGTAATTCTAACATGATGAGATGAGCGCCTCTAAAACATCTGTTTAATACGGATAGAGTTAGGATGTCAAAGTTCCAACCACTGCATATACTTTAATGGAAGAAATAGTATGCCCCAGGTCACTTCTTCCAGCGCTGCCCTCCTAAACTACTCTGGAAAAGATGTCTTGAGGACTGTAGGCAGCAGTTGTTTTCTTATGGAAAGTAATTATTCCTCACACGTGGTGAAAAATTCTTTGGTGCTTCTTGTTTTTTAACTGCTAGCTTTGCTTTGCCACCCTGGATCTGGCTTCAAGTTAATAACCATCCATTCATCTGCAAAAGCATAGAATTGTAGCATTGGAAGGGACCCAGAGGGTCATCTGGTCTAACCCACTGCAACGCAGGAATCTCAGCACACAGCAGTAGAACAGAACCTCAAGCCTGGAAGCCAAATGCGAATCACTTATTTGGTCCAAGGCACTCTTGCCAGAACATGCTCCCTTCCTTCGCTGGTTCCCTTAAGCTTAGAATTGTTCCCCACCCCTGCCATAGAACTTTTCTTCACAACCATGAAGACTAGAAGTTGCTTTAAAAAGCAAAAAAAAAGAAAAGAAAGAAAGCTGAATTTCCTTAAGATGCTGAATTTTCACACCAGTATACTGTAGTTACATGGCAATCTGTGGGTGGATGGAATTGGCACAGCCTTAGAATAACACCCACTGTATGCCTCTAGGTGTATTAGTCTGTTACAGCAAAACTAGGCAGAAGCAAACGAAGATTATTTCAAGGTGTTGAGTATAGCTGGGACTGATTCTTGTAGGAATTGCCAATTAACAGGGTGGTATTCAGTGCTAATCCTACTCAGAGTGGAATCATTGAAGACAGCAGACATGACTAAGGATTGCAGTCAACAAAGCCCTGCACAGAATAGACCTATGGAAATCAATGAACCTGCATTAGTAATAATTATTAACTCCAACAGGCCAATAACATTGAATGCCACCCCAGCTTGGGTTCAATAATTTAGCAAGTCTATTCTGAATAGGACTTAGTTGACTATTCTTACTTCTCTGTACTGGAGAAGAGAAGGAAAGTGATATTGCTCAGTGAAGAAGAAGGGCAAAAGCTTTAAAGAAGAAGAAGGGGGGGGGGACAGTTTGTGGAGATCAGCAAAATCCAAATAGGTGATGTCTGTTTCTCTTAGCAGGTTTTGCAGGCCTGTTGCTCTTGTCCCAGAGCAGTTGAGGTTATTGTGAATACATATGAACACATCAAGTCCACAGCAAAATGGAGAGCAGCTATACCTGATGATGTCTTTGAGGTAAACACTTAATGATTTCTTGAGTTGCTGATTAAAAAACACACAGGTGATGTCTGTGTATTAGTACTTTAATCTGGTTCTATGTGAAAGAGAACGTTTAGTAGGAAATGAAAGTTGGAGAACTCTGGTTAGTCAGGGATCACCAGCAACATCTGAAGGACACCCCCTTGGCTGCCTCTGCTTTAAACTGTAGTTATTGAACAAGCCTGGATCATAATATACAGTTGATCCTATTCAGTTTCATGTCCAAAAAAGGCTATTTCATTGAGTGGCAGCTTCAGAACATTGCTCTGACTTGGCCAGCTCTGTCCTGCTCAGTTAGGAGACATCAAATTGCATGGGAGGAATGTGATATCTAGAGCAATTTTCAATTGTTCTTTTAGCCGAAGTTACGCGGGGGGCGGGGTGCATAGAAAGATACAGTCTCACTTATTAGGTTATTAGGCCGCTATTCAGATAGGTCAGAGCTGGCCCTACCATTGGACATAGTAAGGCACCTGCCTTAAGGTAGCAGATACTGGGGAATGGCGGCAATGTGGACGTGTTGGAGACCAGAAATATTTGTGCCTGCTGCCCATAAGTGTGGTGGAGGGTTCTGCCATGTCTCCAGTGCTGAAATAAAACTGAACTGCCAGTCCAAATGGAATGGGGAGGTGGGTGTGGGTGTCTTGACTCAGGCGGCAAAATGTCTTGTGCAAGCCCTAAACAGAATAATGGCAAGAGACTGCATTGAGCACAGAGAAGGTAATGACACATCTTCTCCATATTTTTCCTGGAAAGAGATTTTCCATAGAGAGAAAGGTATTGACCACATTATTTATGCATTATTTTGCTTTTGCAGATGTATAACGAATTCTACGAATCTCTGTTTGAGGTGTGTGATAACACACCAAGATCGCTCAAGCATCTAGCCAGATGTGCTATTCGGAGAATATTGTTTGATCGATGCCACAAAGGAATCCCTTTACTTTTCATTCCAGCGACACTGAAGAATTATTTGCTCTTAGAACCAGAAGGAATATTGTACTGAGTTTGTCCAGCAACCCAATTCTGTAAAACGGGGGTTCATTTGCATGGTAGAAGTTATAATCCAAGGGTTCCGTGATATCACCCAGAACAAAAGGTCATGGTCAATATTTTACATCTGTGGATTACACTAAGTTCTTGAATTTGCTGCAGCTTGAACACAAGCCTATTTCATAATCAATTTCACTCCCAGCTTGTGTCAAAAAGAATATACATGGAACTCTGGAAAAGAATTAGGTCAGCTTTTCCATCTGCTTTCAAAACTAAATAATGACTGAGCTATGCATATCAGTGCTTTGAAAAGACTAGCTTTCAGTGACCCATACAAAACAAATATCATAAAGACTTATGCGCTAAATTAAAAGACCATGTTTTTATTTGAACCTTTAGAATTCGATATACTAATAAACAACCACATTCTCTGAGTGGATCCTGGTGTAGCCCCAAACAGCATCATTCATGTCAGGGATGATGGGAGATGTAGTCCAGCAAGAGCTGGGGACTCAAGTTTGAGAAACACTTGCCTTAGGAGATGGATGCCTACATGTTTATAAATGTGCACCAGCACTTTCTGGAAGAGATTATGCAATCCAATGACCATTCTAGCAGGAGGTTGGCATGTGTTTAACCGAAAGGCTGCTTCACATGTTACAGATTGGTGGAGTCATTTTGTCTGCAACAAGCAGAGGGAAAACTACTTTAAAAAAGAAAAAAGCAAGGGTGTTTGTGTTGATGAGAGAGAAAACAAGGCCTGCCACAGTTCCCCCATGGTGTGTACATGCAATAAAGAGGGCCAGTCTTCCTATCATGGGGCTCCCTGCAAAAAAACAACTGGTAAGTAGCGTGCAATGTCTTCAATTAGTCCATAATGGCTAAACCTGCTCTAAAACAAGGAGATTAAAGGAAAGGAGCCTGTCAGGGAGATGGGTCTCCTGCTGGGAACAGGACAAAGGTGGGGAGGAGTCATATTTAAAATCTGAATGTATAATTCTATACTTTGATATTGACAGACTGCATTTTGGAAACAGGAGAACAAAAAGGCGATTTGGATCTGTCACTGTAGCTGACACTTCCATGCTGTGAAGGAAGAAAAAAAAAACTTGTCACTGCTGTCCCTAAATGCCCTCCCACTTTTGTCACCACCCTCCTCTCTCTCTCTCTCTTTTGTTTTTGTTTTTTAAATTCTATGGGCATCTAGCCTTACTTCAAAGTTTTGTTCTAAGCAGGTGCTAGATTATACCCATTGTGGCGCCTGACAGGGAGCCCAGCAGGATCTCACTGATTATAGTGGTAAGAATTTGCAAGCTGTTCAATATCAGAGCAAAACTGGCTTGTGCCCTTTCATTGCTGCTCTTCATTTGTGGTGAAAGGCCAGGAGGAACTAAAACCCTGCGGCTTTTGTTGTTGCTGTTGTTGCTGCTGCTCCAGATGAGTTTCACTGGCCTGTCTTGATTTGTCAGCTCACACAAGCTCGAGAGAACTGACCAAAAACATGGGACACACAAAATATGGATTAGGTGATGTGACAGTTGCGCATGCAGATGCATAGAAAGGCTTGCAGAAGTCTCTGCTCCCTGGCATTTTGCTGTGGCACACTTGCAATTTTTGTCACACTCTTGCAGAATAAAAAAAATAAAAATAGCTGCCTTTCCAAAGCCTACAGGACCGTCTCACAACCAGGAATAAATATATTGCCCTAGGGGAAATCCTATTGAGATTGAAAGTTTGCAGAAATGTTAAATCAACTGAAATCTTACACTGTTAACGTAAGATTCAATTGGCAGTCCAGATTCAATCATCTTCATTCATAGAGTGGTAGGGGACGTTCTTTGCCGTGGGCAATAAGAGATCTTGAGCCAGCCCAGAGTACCAGCGTGGAAAAAGATAATGTTGCTATTCAAAGAGATCATACATAACTGGCGCAAGAGAGAGCACTGTTCACCTTAGTTACACATCTAAAGTCCCTGACAAGTTTAAGAGCTAGAAAACTGATGTCAAATGGTTTAGTATCATGAAATAATGTAATACTCAGGTGGTATCTCTATTCACAGTGTTCTAAGTACTAATCTCTTGTTTAATTCATATAATGAAACTTTCTGTTTTTCACACCATATATTTAAAGCATTAGAATAAATGGCCATGGCTTCCCCTGAAGAATAATGGCAACTGTAGCTCATTACAGGTGCTGAAAGTTGTTAGGAGACCTTGTATTTCCTTCACAGAGCAACAATTCTCAGAGCTCCCTATGAAGAGGGATGGGTTGTTAAACAACTGTGGGCTTACAGCCGAGTATAGACTGCTTGAAATAGGTTTGCAGACTCTTATCTGAGGTAGCCATGGTGAGAGGTGAACCAGGGTGGTGTTTATTCCAGATTAGTTAACCCAGAAAACTTCAGTCTCTGACTCCATCCATCCTTGACTCTGGCTCTTCCTACCCCCACCACATGGCCCCTGACAGATTAAACCCAAGACAATGTAACCTTCAAGGGGAAAAAAAAAAAAGGTTGCCTGCCCCTGGTTTAAGCCATTGCTCAACATTTGGGGATACACAAAGACAGCAATTATGAAGAGTTTCTTTTGTGCATTTGAAGACTGTCTATTCTTTACACTGAATAAACACAGTCAGCTGCTTCACATCCAGGGTAACAGGTGTAGCTCTTAGGCTCCAGCACATCTCTCTTTTATACTTGATTTAATTTTAGCAATTTCCTGAGCATGTAAACATGTGGTGCTAATGACATCATAATGACATAATTGCAGGTGGGATAAGTGAATTGAGCGGCTGAAAATGGGCAAATACAGCTCTACTAGGTCTTTTTGTCTTAGCTGAGAGAATCTGTTTGCTGTATTTTCCAAGGGACACTTTTTGAAAAAATGTAATTTTGTTTAAAGATGATCTGAGGATGATTTTGCCGCCTGAAGGTTTGTGTGCATGCTTTTTGGTTGGCCATCACTTGGCCAGCAGGGGGCAGCACATGACCATTTGACGAGCTAGAGGTCCACAGCCTTTCAAGTTACACTACACAGTGAAAACAAAAACACGTTTGGTTACTCTGAACAATTAAAAATATATATTTTTGGTAGGTTTTAAAAAAAATAATAAGGAATGCACCAACCATACAAAATTGCAGAGGCTATCTACATAATGCAAAAGCATTTGTTTTTCTACCTACACACACATAGGGCATAAGGATGCAGCCAATTTGCTGAATATAACTAGATCGGGGTCTAATTGATGCCTGGATGGGAGGCTGCCTGAAATCTACATATGCCGCCTTAAGTGCCATGGCAGAAGAAAGGCAGGATGTAAATGAATTTAAATAATAACACCCCAAAATATTATGCATAGGGCATAGGTGATAACTAAGAACTGCAGACCAAATAACAAAATACCACACACCCAGTATTATATCCATTAAATTCCAGCCAGATATATAAAACAAGTGAGCTCCCTGCGAGTAACTGCTATTGCCGTCAAATATAATTAATGCAGCTTTCTTGCCGGTATGTGGAATAAGGCTACTATATTTACCTTATGCATGATAAATTTGTTCTTTTCAGCAAGGAAAGGATTTTTTTCTCCCATTGGTCAGCCATTTCTCGTATGAAGAAAAACATCAACGGATATCTGCCATGTAGGAAACTTTGTGAAACGTAATGTGCAATGTCGCCCTCTTCACCCAAAACTCAAATGCATCAGTGGAGTCAAGTAGGCCCGCTCTTGTACTTTACTTACAGATATGCTGCTCTTTCAAATACAAACTTTTAGCTCAAAAATTGGCGTAGGGGTGACTGGGGAGTAAGACTGGAGCTGAGGTCTGTTGTTCATAGCAAAATTTCTTAGGGTGATATGTGGCCTTCCTGTCTTGTCTTGTCTGTCTGTCCCTCAGGACTCTATCCAGGGTGTGCCACACCCCTGGCCTTGCCCCTCACTGACCACACGCCACCCCACCCTCATCCTTTTGCCTGACTGAAATGTGTCCTTGAATTGTCATGATATCCCTTGCTTTCTTGTTTGTTTGCTTCCTCGGAGAGTTGTGACTGTGTCTGGAACCCTCTGACTTGTGTAGTTGTGAAGTCTTCTTCTTCTTTGGCAAACACTTGTAGCCATGTAAGATTGTCTTCCATGAACACGGTCTTAATGGTGAGTCCATAAGTGACCGTGGAGGCCAATTCTGGATCCACACATCCTTCCACAGTGAGGACATAGGCTTCTGGGTGGGAGTTGATCATGGTGAGGGTTTGCCAAGTGTGCCTTCCTCTTAGCACGTTTCTCCCTTTAGTCCTGAGTTCGAGCGTCTTCAAAGCCCATGACACCTTTGGTAAAGGCTGTTCTCCAATTGGAGCGCTCGCAGGCCAGTGTTTCCCAGTTGTCGGTGTTTATACTACATTTTTTTAGATTTGCCTTGAGAGAGTCTTTGAACCTCTTTTGTTGACCAACAGCATTACGCTTTCCATTTTTAAGTTTGGAATAGAGTAGTTGATTTGGAAGATGATATTCAGGCATCCGAACAACACGACCAGTCCAACGAAGTTGATGTTGAAGAATCACTGCTTTGACACTGGTGATCTTTGCTTCTTCCACTACAGTGGCCTGTCTTCCCAAGTGAAGTGTAAAAATTTTCATTGAGGGAATCTTTAAAGGAGTTGGATCCTCTTATAGACTTAAGGAGGTACCCCTCACAAACCTCTTAAGCAATTTCTCTACATACAAACGAAACCATTTTTTAGCAGAGTTTCCTTTCTGGCAGCTGGCACAGCGGGTCTGTTTTGAAATTAAATGTTAGAAATGACATTACTGAGGAACTGCTTAAGGTAGCTGCACACTGCTGAATCCCTTTGTTTTCTAATATGCTGGAGGAGACTCTTGAGAGTCCCATGGACTGCAAGAAGAACAAACCTATCCATTCTTAAGGAAATCAGCCTTGAGTGCTCACTGGAAGGACAGATCCTGAAGCTGAGGCTCCAATACTTTGGCCACCTCATGAGAAGAGGAGACTCCCTGGAAAAGACCCTGATGTTGGGAAAGATGGAGGGCACAAGGAAAAGGGGACGACAGAGGACGAGATGGTTGGACAGTGTTCGCGAAGCTACCAGCATGAGTTTGACCAAACTGCGGGAGGCAGTGGAAGACAGGAGTGCCTGGCGTGCTCTGGTCCATGGGGTCACGAAGAGTCGGACACGACTAAACAACCAAACAACAACAACATGCCTCAAGTATAGTGTCATTCCTGGCCATTTGTGGGGGCGGGGGCGGGGAATGGTGGCTTCAAGCGAGGGCCACCATTATTTTCCCCTCAGAATCTCCTGAGGGGAAAATAATGGTCCCTCAGAATGTCCTGAGGGGAAAATAATCCCTTAGCTCCAGGCTAAGGCATTATTGAGAGCCAGTGCGGCGTAATGGTTAGAGTGTTGGACTATGATCTGGGAAGGTTTGAATCCCCATTCAGGCATGAAGTTCACTGGGTAACGTTGGGCTAGTCACCATCTCTTAGCCTGACCTACCTCAGAGGTTGTTGTGAGGCTGAACTGGGGAGGAAGAGAAACATGTACACCACCTTGAGCTCCTTGGGAGGAAAAGGCAGTATATAAATGTAATAAATAAAAAATATTTTTTTAAAAAAATGGCTGCCACCAGGTGGCAGCTTCCTTAAGAAGTGCTGTTGCTGCTACGCCTCAGGGACAGCAGAAAACAAACAACCCTCCTTTGACTACTCCATTTCCCCTGGTAAGCCCACCCACTCCCTTCCCAGCAACCAAACGGACCCTCAAAAATTGCCAGCATTTTTACTTCTAAGTTCCACAGTAAAACTCATTGAAAAGCCCCCCCCCCCCGCACTAATGCCAGAACTAACATTGTTGTTTGAGTAAAGTTAACACAAACAGGCAGCGGTAGCATTTCCTATCTACAGTGGTACCTTGGGTTAAGAACTTAATTTGTTCTGGAGGTCTGTTCTTAACCTGAAACTGTTCTTAACCTGAAGCACCACTTTAGCTAATGGGGCCTCCCGCTTCCACCGTGCCGCCAGAGCACGATTTCTGTTCTCATCCTGAAGCAAAGTTCTTAACCCAAGGTACTACTTCCAGGTTAGCGGAGTCTGTAACCTGAAGCGTTTGTAACCCGAGGTACCACTGTATTGGCTTTCTTATTTATGTATTGATTTATTGCATTTATATGCCATCTTTTCCTCCAAGGAGCTTCAGGAGGGTGTGCCCATGGTTCTCCCTTTCCCTGTTTTATCCTCACAATAACCCTGTGAGGTAGGGAGACAGCGACTAGCCCAAGGTGACCCAATGAATTTCATGGCTGAGTGGGGATTCAAGCACTGATCTCCCAGGTTGTGGCTGATACCCTCCTAGTTGCACCTCACTAGTTTTCTCGGCAATGACGTCTCTTGCAGGGACATGGCAGGTCAGGCCCCACAAGGAAGCACAATCTGGACAGGTGTTGGAGTATTCGTGAGAGTAGCACGTATAATATTCTATGGCTGCTTCACTGCGTAAAAGAGGGATTCTGTGAATCAGTCCTGTGTCAAGTGGCTTAAGTTATCATCCGCGTTTTCTTCTCCAGAAAATCCTCTTTACTACAGCCGTGCAATGAATGCAGCTGGTTCAGCTTGCTTTACACTTCAAGTGTCAGAGCCCAAAATAGCCCCAATTATACGCTAAGGGGAGTCAGTTGCTTAAACAGGGCCAAACTACATGTTTCTGCTAATTGCCTTTTTTTGAACATGTGCCCAACACCTGTCAGGAGCCCTTTTCAACAAGAAGCAGCCACAGGGGAGGGAGGGTGATGGGGTCCGTGGCATAGGGAACATTGTGGGGGGGGTGGGTGGATTAACCCTGAAGGTGCTGAGGAAAATATCAGTTTGGGGAGGTGATTTGAGGGGCAAAACTGTGCTGCAGGAAATGTTTTTAAAGCTCTGTCTCTGTGCTGTGGTCCTGATCCACATCACCCCCCCTCCCCTGCTGCTTTTTGTTAAGGAATACACATATGAAAGAGCACCAGAACATAGGGCATAATAGCCAGGGCATTAGGATCAGCGGAACTGAAATCCTATTCCTAGTTTCCTGGAAGTAAGTCTTATGCTTATTTCTGACTGAATACTTTGCAAAACATGTTGGGCTTTTAACAGAGTATCTTGGGCCAGTTGAAATGCAAACCTTCAGTTTTTAATCTGAAATGCTAATGATCTTGCAAAGGAATGCTACCATTTAGAGTGAAGTAGGAACCCCGTCAAATAAAAGAAAAGAAGCATCAAGCCTTTGCTTGATTATTTCCCATCTTCTCTAACTTCCTTCTAGGATAACCTGTACCAAATAAACTTGGAAACCTCATTATTACCTCATTCACCTGCCAGAGCAAGGAGGCTCTGTGACTTGCCCTGATGATCTGGAAGATAAGGCCATCACTCCACCTGTGAAAAAAATTCCTGAACTGTGCTCTCCTGCACGCCTCCACCACTTGGGTGTCTTATACTAGGTTGTCATGGACAGGCTGGATGCAGAAGAGTGGTGGGAGGCACCAGCTGGGGAACCCCCAGGAGAAGAAGACCCCAGAGCCAGGGGATTGGTGGTGGGATGACAAGGAGTGGACAGAGGGAGAAGAGAAGGAAGACTGGGAGGAGGAGGCGTCGGAAGCTGAAGGGGTACAGGGTTTGGTGAGCAGGAAGAGGCTGTTGCAGAGAGCAGTCCAGAAGTGGAGGCAGAAGAGGAGGCTGGGTGTGGGGCAGGAGATAGAGAGGAAGGCTGCTGAAGAAGCCAGAGAGTCTCCCCCTCCTGCTGTGACCAGCTCCCCTCCCCTCTGGTCCCCAAGAACCTGCAGAGAAATGAAGAGGGCAGAGTAGAAGGGGGTTGTGTGCAGGCACAGTTTGTGGTTCCTTGGGAAAGACCTTGGAGAGGAGGAGGCTTAGAAAGTCAGTCCTCACAATTATCTCATTGGAGCAAGACCTACTGAGCAGAGTTGCTAGGATCACCAGGCCTGTGCTGTTTGGGTTTCTTGAATGAATGAATGAACATTATTTATAATGCACTCATCTGGCTGGGTTGCCCCAGCGCCTCTGGGTGGCTTCCAACACATATTAAAAACATAACAGAACGTCAAAGATTTAAAACTTCCCAATACAGGGCTGCCTTCAGATGTCTTCTAAAAGTTTTGTCGTTCTTTATCTCCTTGACATCTGATGGGAGGGCAGCCAGCATCTGCCAAGAATGCTGCTGCTGCCATAGTTAAGCCCATCCCTCCTACAAACTTTTTAATTATTTCGTCTCCTGAAAAATTGCCAATGTGCCCATTGGGGGGGGGGGGGCGGCGGAACAGTTTGCTCAGCTCTGGCGTTACCCATACTGCAGTTAAATTGCCACAAATCAAGGTTTACTCAGGAAACACTGCTCAAATGCAATGGACCAGCAAGGACATTGTGTGCCACTCTGTAGAAAAGTGAGCAACATTCCAAAGGACGGCGATTCCACTGGAAAGGACCAGGATGAGAGCAACCCAGGGCAATGCTGCCATGGCAAGGAGACATTCTGTGGACTCTTCCTGTGTGACCTGGTGGAGTTTCAGACATAAGCTTCCTGATGCAGGAAGGAGCCATGCTAGTTTGTCACCTGGATCACACACCTGGTGCGCTTCCAGACTGTTGCTATTTTGGGGTCAGATTCAGTCACGCACTGGCAAAATCAGGTTGCGCAGTTGTAGTAGATTGAGAGCTCTTGCCCCAAACACCCACCTTCCCCAAAGAATGGGCTTCCTTTGCAGTAGAGAGGGTGATGGGGGAATACACCAGGAAGGCTTTCTTTGATGGAAATACCCCGAGATCTATGGATAAAGGGTAGTGTACAAATTTAATAAATAGTAAATAATAACACTCCCCCCCACAAAGAGACCTGAAAAAATGCATATTAAATTGTCGACGTTATCTATTCTTCCTGCAAACAAATCAGGATAAATACTCAATGAACAGAATCTGAAGGGCTCAGCATACCTTGTCACCTTTTATTGATTTATTTCACAAGGTTTTATATACCGCTTAAATAGGAAAAAAACCTGAAGTGGTTTATAGCAACAAAATAAAACATATGCAAGAAAGTACTTATAATGAATACTTAAAAAAACAAGTAGAAGTATTGTAATTTATCAAAATATAGGTAAAAATCAACAGTTTTTCAAATCTCAGCCCCCTCAATTTGGGGAGGCCCTCAGCCCCCTGCCCACCAATACTGAGGGGGCTGAAGCCCCTTCCACCCCCTATAGTTGGTGCTCCTGTTGGCTAACATTTATAGGCATGGAATTGCAGAGATTAGGTGCTGCCCCACGAAAGAATGAATTCCTTGCAATTGCAGGGTTGTTTAGTTGTTTGTGGTCTGTTCTACACATTCAACACAATGCAGAGCAGTAATATGCTAGAGGTATTGGGGGGCATGGAGCTGGCTAGAGTGGACTGCATAACATTAGGCTGCAAGTGGGGGATCTCATTTTTGAATGCTCCCCCTTTGGTAAAAGAAAAGAAATTCACAAAAATAGAAAACCAGCACAACAGGAAAGGGCTAGAATACTTCTCTCTAATGTGATAGTCTTCTATTTGTAGTTTGTTGTTTACATGGAGAAGTATTCAAAGTCAGAATGCCACCCCTCCTCCTCCTGTCGTCTACAGCGGTACAGTTCAGCCTATTGCTTCAGCATTCTATCTCTCATTACTCTCCTATGGAAGAGGGACTATGGAATCTCCACAAACATTCACACAGCATCAGAAAAGCAGCACCGGCACACACTGCCCCGCTTTTTAAAACCCAGTACGGCCACTTATTTTCCCATTGGCATGGTGTATCTGTGCCTGGAACTTCACCCGTCATATATTACATGTGTGCCAGCTTGCACGTGTGCCAGTGTTCAAGGTGCAGGAAAACAATAGACATGGAGGGGGGTGCTAAAAAGTGAAAGTGCAAGCCCATTTTTCCAAGCACCTGATCTCAAAATGCACCCTTCAGAGATGCATTGATCTTCTTCTCTTTCTTTTTTTAAAATGAACAAAATTATGAAAAGTAAGCAGTGTTAACAGATAAAGGAATAAATAGGTCAGAGGCACAAAATGTGCTAGAGGGCAGCCTGAGTTTTGATATGGCAGGCTTTTGACTTTCAAGGAGTTTCTCTGCCCGCCTGGGGAGGGCTGGGGGTGGGGTGTGCCACTCAGTGACTAATCCTTTGGCCACTGGCTCACACAAACATGTTTTTAAGCTCTTTGTGCAATCGGCAGGGAAGGAACACGTTGTTCTCTTTGGCACCCGCCCAATATAACTTGTGAGAATGGAAGAACAACGCCAAGCAAGAAACGACAGCTTCTGCAACGGGCTCTGCAAAGCGGAGCAATGTATGTTTACCAAGCATTAGCATCTCAACCTTCCCACCCCCAAATAAGGGATGGAAAAAGAAATAGAAAGCGGAACATGGCAGAAGCAGAAGCTTCTGGCAGAGAACTTGTTTCCTCCTCCTGAAGGTTATTTTCAGCAGTTTTGTAACTTGTATTTACAGCATTGTATTTTGGATCGCTCCCTGTTCACCTGACAAAAGAGTCTGCCGCTGATTTAAACCACTCAATTAATTTCCATGTGTCTGGAGCTAAGAGACACCAATGGGAGGCAGGCTTAACTTTCCCTTTTTATGCTCACAGCCTCAAAACAGCTGGAATAATCTTCCAGCTTTATTGAAACGGGCTCCCATATTGCCAAACATTAGGACACCCTTAATCCTTCCGTTTTAAAAAGTCTGGCTGTGCCGCATAAACAGAAGCTGCATGGCTGTTAGGGACAGCTCTGAGGCCTTTTCCTCCTGTTTACACATGCAGGATTTCAGCTGCTACCACGCATAGTTGGGATGAGACACCGAAAAGGGGGGGGGGAATTTAAGCAGGGCAAATTGGTTCTGGAACCCTGCATCCTCAGGATTTGCAGGCTGGGTTCCTTCCAACTGAAGTCAAGTCAAGGTTCTCCAAGGGGTCAGTGTTGTTGTTGCTTCTAAGAAGGGCAAATGATTCCTAGGGGAATATGAAACACTTTCCTGACCAAGTGTTGTTGTTTAGTCATTTAGTCGTGTCCGACTCTTCGTGACCCCATGGACCAGAGCACGCCAGGCACTCCTGTCTTCCACTGCCTCCCGCAGTTTGGTCAAACTCATGCTGGTAGCTTCAAGAACACTGTCGAACCATCTCGTCCTCTGTCGTCCCCTTCTCCTTGTGCCCTCAATCTTTCCCAACATCCGGGTCTTTTCCAGGGAGTCTTCTCTTCTCATAAGGTGGCCAAAGTATTGGAGCCTCAGCTTCAGATCTGTCCTTCCAGTCAGCACTCAGGGCTGATTTCCTTAAGAATGGATAGGATCTTCTTGCAGTCCATGGGACTCTCAAGAGTCTCCTCCAGCAACATAATTCAAAAGCATCAATTCTTCGGCGATCAGCTTTCTTTATGGTCCAGCTCTCACTTCCAGACATCACTACTGGGAAAATCATAGCTTTGACTATACGGACCTTTGTCAGCAAGGTGATGTCTCTGCTTTTTAATATGCTGTCTAGGTTAAAAGAAGCAGGCGTCTTTTAATTTCATGACTGCTGTCACCATCTGGAGATGGGTGGGACCAGAGGGGAAAGTGAGCAGAGTAACGAAGGTAAGTTTTTCTTTTGTACAGTGGTCTAGTTTCTACACACACACACTGCACACCCTTTCCTATCCTCCATCCAGCAAGAGGCACTAACACAAGGCAACCGGGCAAAAGCACTGAAGGAGAGTACAGAGCAGAGCCGTTGAGGGGTGTGCCCTAGGGAGACAAGGTGTGGCTGACAGGTGAAGCCCAAGAAGGGCAAGATAGGCAGGTCTGGAGGTCCGCATTTGGCTCTGATGCCTGAGGTTGCCCACCCCTGTATTAAATGGATATGAATTTACAGTACCCAGGATGCTACATGACCACTTGAAGGAAAGGTATTTACAATAAAGGTCTTGCCCATTTTGATTGCTGGTCCTGGAAATAGATTGAGGGAATCATAAGAACATAAGAGGGCCCTGCTGGGTCAGATCAAAGGGCTCTCTGGTCCAGTGTTTTGTTGTCATATTGGGCAACAAGTTGCCAGCATACTAGGGGCTCATCTGGGATTGCAAATGCCATCCTGTGGCTGGCAGAACTCTCCGCCAGCAAAGCAGCATTCATGCCAATTCCAGTTGCCACTCGGCTTAACTTTGGCCAACTTTGGGGTTTCCCTGTCCTTTTGCAGAATTTGTTGCAGAAACCAAATTGCTGGCTACAAAGGAGCATAAGAATCTGCCTTATACAAGCTCAGAACATTAGTTTGTCTACACTGACTGGTAGCAGCTCATCAGGGTTTTAGGCAGGACACATCCTGAGTGCTACCTGGAAATCCCAGGGATCGGACTTGAGAGCTTCTCCTTGCAAAGTAGATTGTCTGGCACTAAGCTGCAGCTCTTCTGAATCAGGTCAGCATTTTGTCCTCCTAGATACTCCTGCAGAAGCTGACAACTGTTTGTTCTCTTCTTCAAGAGTTTTGGTCTGTCTCAGTTTGAGATCATCTGTCCTATATAATAGAAGGCATATTAATCATTATTGCCACTCTCTTCTGTCGGCTCTGGTACACAAGGAATGATAACAATACAACAAAAGTACTTATTTTAGCCTGAGGCTGCCAGGCATGTCAACAACTTAGCTAAATATATAGAGAGAACAAGCCTTCCTGCCAGGAGAAATCAGAACAGGGAGGAACTCCTTTGAAAATCTTTGCTTTCTACAAAGGGTAGACCCCTGCTTTTTTATGAAGAAGGGAAGGCCCTGTAATACCTTGCTGACAGTAATCTGTGGAGCTGTTGATTTAAAGGCAAGACTCATTTGTACTTCTTCATGCCTGGGTGGAATATAGATATCTGAGAATGAAGCAAGGAGAGAAAAATTATGAGGCACCCTTACAGTTAAATACAGTGCAGCACAACAGTCTGAATTAGTGAATTAGGGCATTTTCAGACAACTGGCTTATTAAGCATTGATCCTGATTTGTTTACAAGGAATTTAGATGATGTTATCCCACACTTTCCCATGCATTTCCTCGACATTTTCCTTGCTGCAAGACATTCAGTATTTTGGGGAGGAAGGTTTGTTGTACAAGACCTCTCAGTCAACTTTAATTGCACAACCTGAATTTGCTGGTATGTTATCGAATCCCACCTGAAAATGTTCAGAAGTGGTCTTGGATCCTTTTTAAGTTGCTAAATAATGTAAATGAACATGCTCTTTAAAAACCCTTTCAGCATTTCAGCTGGATTTGATGTTCTTCTTGTATGTTGGCTGTGACTCCTTGAGGATGCACATGCTCAGAAGCAAAAGATTCCTATTCTGAACTTTCCTAGCAGCAAAGTGTTTCCATGTAATATCTTCCCTTTTCTGTGATTAATTTCAAAGAGTATTACTTCCCTTTTACCCAGTTAAATAAATCTTGGTATGTTGTAGTAGGGAAGAAAAAAGAAAAACCAAGAGTCTTGTGGCAGCTTAAAGAATAACAGATTTATTGCAGCTTTGCCTTGCATGGAATAGAGCCAGCTTTGTCACTGAACTGGAACAAAGAGAGACAAATAAAGGGTGGATAGAAAATGGACGGAAAGTTAGAACACATTAGGTGGACTGGGCCCCAAATTAACATATATATTGTCGGTGCTATTTTTCTAGAAAAAGAGGTGCCAGAACTCATCATTAAACACCTCCCTTGTTCTCTTAGAATGCCAATGGTGCCCACCTGAGAGGTGTCAGAACTTAGTTCTGAAAAAAAGCCCTATATATTTTTATGAGTTTTTTGGAAGTAGGCTGTATGCTGAGACCCTTCTAACCCTTGGATCCAGCAAGTGGTGAGGTGATCGCCTGGGTGATGGGCCATTAGGGGGAACAAAGGAATGGGGCTCTGTGTGAAATGGCAAATGGGTTGGGGCATCGTCCCCCAACTCACAGACAGAAAGACAGACCCAGAGTTTAGAGCTGAAAGTGGCAATGATGCGAGCTAGAGAAAAAGCAGCAAGCTGAAGAGAGAGTCAGAGTGATGTTTGATTTCTGTTTGAATTCAAGGCTTTGACTAAGGGAGAAACAAGACCCTTTTGGGGTGTTAAGACTGGGAACCCCTCCATCATTGCCTCAGGTTGCATATATATATATATATATATATATATATATATGTAAATAAACCATATGTCAAAATGACACCACAGTCTCTGCTGTGTCTCATCCCCAAAGGGAAACATGAACCCAGGGAAAGTGCCTGGAATCCCTGGAATCTCACACCACAATACACTTCCCAGGGTACTGGCAGTGGAGACTGGTGTATTGGGGCGAGTGGGGTTCTGCCTTACCAACCTCAGTCTATCCTCAGCTATCCAAGCATTCCTTTTAGAGGTGAGAGGATCTTTTGTTTTCTTTCTGCCTCATTGGAAGACATGGGGCTATAGCAGACAAGAAGGCAGAGTCCCACAATTTAAAATAAAAGCTCATAAGAGAGAGGTTTCTGTAAGCATATCTGCGCAGCCTGAAATCCAACATCAAAATGCAGTTCAGCGTTGTTGTTTTCTTTTTTGAAGAGGAGCTTGAAAGCTTGTTCCGCTTCTATAACGCATCTCCTCCTCATTTTGAATCTCGATTTCTGGGCACACTTGTATCAAGCAATGCAAAAGTCCTGCTAGCTTTGGCACAAGAAAGAGACAGAAGGTTACCTGCCAACTCCACATGGTAGCTCCATTTGTCATGTTCGATGAAGGCTGTGTGCAACTTCTGGGTTTGCCAAAAGCTCCAAGAGACACACACAGAGCTTCTGCTCAATCAATGAGTCATTGAACTACCCACTAGGTACTTTTGCGCTTCAAGCATGGTATTATTTTTCATAGCTCTAACTTCACTCCTGTGTGGCTGCCTCACACTCCCTTATTGACTAAACCAAGAAAAAACAACTATATTTCTACAGTACACCCTCGGTTATTTCCCAATAGTTGTCATGGGCAGCAACACTGATGACAAAAGAATGACTTTAAAGATATACCTTTGAATTGCCCTATTTTATTTTATTTTTAAACATGGCTATATCAAGTGCTTCATTCTCTAATTGTTGGTTTTGGGGCCCTGGCTCTCATATAGAATTATGGGGTCCTTGCACTGAGATGTTAGGCTTTCTTCCATCGCTGTTGTGAAACTTACAGCACCTGGTGGTGATTTCTAGGTTATGGAGAATGGGGCCAAATGAAAGATCCATGCAATGCAATATTATAGGAATACACTCATTACAACAAGCTCAGAAGCCTCTGAGATTGCCGTTCAAGGATGAGTAGACTGTGGTCCTCCAAAGGGTGGTGGACTATAACTCCCATGATCCCTGGCTACTCCGGCTGGAGCTGATGGGAGGAGTTGGAGCCCAAAAACGTCTGGAGGGCCACAGATTCCCCTTCCATGGTGCAGTCAGACATTTGTAAAGTGGCAAAAATATATTCATTTCTGGATATTCAGTTTGGGAGGAGCAATATGGACTTGGTTCCATTGCTGCACCTGGAAATGCAAGTTTTAGGGGTAGGCTGAAGTGCTTTATATAAATGTTTTCTTGTGAGAAAGCTCCATCCCACACTTTGAAAAAAAAAGTATTTGTTCTAACAAGGCTATTTGTCTGGAAATTGATGAAAGTCATTCAGTTGCCCCCTGAAGAAGGCTGCAACTTGACATTATGGTAAGCCATGGTTTATTGTGAT
Source organism: Podarcis cretensis (assembly GCF_951804945.1). Taxonomy (NCBI): domain Eukaryota; kingdom Metazoa; phylum Chordata; class Lepidosauria; order Squamata; family Lacertidae; genus Podarcis; species Podarcis cretensis. The sequence goes on from NC_137181.1 coordinate 29,029,003, forward strand.
GGGAATGAGCCAACACTCTCTCCCCAGTCCACAGACTTATGGACTCCCCACTTTCATCTTCCTGGCATGGCTACCAGCAAAACTTTCCTGATTAATTACAGTTTAGCATTCTGCCTGAACCCCAAACTGTGGCTAATCTTAACTATGGTTTGTTTGAAACAAGCCAGCTCCATAAACTAGTTCAAAGATGGTTTGTTTCAAATAAAGTTTGATGAAAAAAAGGACTAAATAAAGTTTGTTGGGTTCAGATGACACAGCAAGCTGTGGTTAATCAAACATGCAAGTGGAAACTTCTAAACCTCTCCATGTGGATGGGAAACATTTACCCAGGAAGTGACTAGACTACCATAATTTATGTCATGCTGAATAATGGTTTACAACCATCAGAGAGCCCTATGAGTTAAAGGACATTAGGCATATTGGCTGACTTCTTAACCTGCAGCTTTGAATGTGGCTGACTCCAAACGTTGTTCTGTTCTTTTGGGAAGGGAGTGGTGGTTATCGGCTCATTATCCAACAGGGAGCACATTGATGTATTCAGCAGGTGATAACCCTACAAGTCAAGGTACCAATTTGAATTCATTTAATAAGTAATATGGGCAACATGGCTTTAGCCTGACAGCATGATTTAGCCCATGGGTAGGCAAACTAAGGCCTGGGGGCCAGATCTGGCCCAATCACCTTCTAAATCCGGCCAGCAGATGGTCTGGGAATCAGCGGGTTTTTATATGAGTAGAATGTGTGCTTTTACTTAAAATGCATCTCTGGGTTATTTGTGGCGCATAGGAATTCATTCATTCCCCCCCCCCAAATATAGTCCAGCCCCCCACAAGGTCTGAGGGACAGTGGACTGGCCCCCTGCTGAAAAGGTTTGCTAAACAGGAACAAGGTGGCCCCCAACCAAAGCTCAGGATTCTGTACCATGGATTTGCTGTCTGGCCTTGGGCATTTTTGTGGGGTGTGAAACACAGAGCAGTCAAATACAACATTCCTAGAGTGGATATAAAAAGGGGGTGTCTGGACCAGCCAGTCGGAACCCACAATTTTATATTTCTAGTCTGTTTCCCATCTGGGAAGAAGAAACAGCAGCAACCTAGAAGGATGATGTTGCTGTGTGTGTGTGTGTGTGTGTGTGTCTGTACACCTGTTGTCAGGATCCAAAAGAAACCCACATACTGAAAAAGAACTTTGCAATGAATTATTCCCGAATTTGCTGAATCAAGTGGCACACACTTGTATACTTTGAACCCCACTCATCCCTGCCCACTCTCCTTTAAGCTAGCTATTACAGCTGTTATCTGGAGACCTTGCCCCAGGAAGGTGGTATTCCTAAGCTGCCTTATCTGAAAGTTTCCCTTTATGTAACCTAGTTCCATAAGGTGATGTAACAAGACCTTTTTTAAAAAAAATGAGTTCCTTTAAAGTTTGCAGAGCAAACAAGTGCACGGCAAAGGGCAAAGTATTTCTAATCAAAAGGTAGACAGGCACTATATAAAGCAGAGAGAGGCTGTGAACAGCTGTAGAATAAGCCAGAGAAACTAATTTCAAGTTATGATTGTGCAATGTATACATAGATTGATGAACTGTTTGCACAGGGCTTTTGAAAAACTGGCAAGGACCTACATGGACCTTAAAGGGGGAAAGATTTAAAGTTTTTTTAGTAGTACATGAGAAGCATTCTTTGTTTCTGTTGAGACCCAGTCCAAATTTGGCAAAACAAGTTCCTTGTTTTTAAATTTGATGGATTTTCTCCACCTAGAAAGCCACAGGTGTCACTTTTGAAAAGGTCACAAAATAAGCCTGGGAAGACTTTTCTGTCAGGCCTTAACTTTTATACTACTGCTTAACCAATACTCTAATTCTTGATATTCATTGTTTTCTGGCTCTCTTTTTTCCTTTCAGCATTCTGAGAGGAGTGCTTACTTTCTAAAACAATGGGTGCTAGAGCTCAAGACTTTATCCTCCCCATTCTAAACACCCACCCACCTCTAAAAATAATTGCTCAATGTAGTTAAGTAGCAGACATTTTCCTCTACTTCAGATGGGCCCCTGATATTCAAAACCAGCTCCAGGGCTGTCATGACGTTCTGGTTATCTGCTCCCACGAGAGATTATGCCCCCAATATACCGGTAATTGTGTGGGATGAGTAGGAACCATCTCTAGTTTTGCATCGTGAAGGGCAGTTGTGGGATTTACGGCTCTTAAATGAGTCTGTACACCAAGACAAATTGGACTCTGAACAAAACATTGCAGCATATCACAACCCCCAAAGAGGAATTCTCCAAACCCACAACAGGAATTCTCTAGTTCAGAACGAGGGATCCGGGATTGACTTTTTCTTTTTGCACATCATGAGACTTTTCCGTGGTATGTTATAGTGCTACAAAGCTGGAGTTTACATGTTGCCTGTGAACAAAATGATCATTTATACCGTACATAGTGAGCAGGTGAGGATGATGGCACATGGCAAATTGAAAGTGTATTGGCTTTAGCTTTGCCTTCCTTCAAGACATCCCTGTGTGGGGACAGGGTCGTTGTATGCTGTGAGTTTAAAAAACATTTCCCTAATCCTCATTCCCTCCCTCCTGCAGTTACTGTAAATTATTAGGGGGCTGAGTAAGTGGGTTGTGTCTTCCCCATTTATTTCCATACCCCAACATTCCATTATATCCAGATGCCTCAAAAAAATAAAAAAAATAAAAAAAAAAATTTCAAGGTCTTTTGGGGTTTTTTCTTTTCATTTACAGAAACTATACACCTGCGTATTTGAGGAACTGCCCAACCATGTAGATTGAAACCACTACTTTAGTTTTGCTTCCAGACTGCTAAGCGCTCAGCTACTAGAGTTCACTGTTTGAGAGAAGTGACAGTGTTACTGTTTACAAGCTACAGAATAGCAGTAATAACCGAGCAATAACTAGAAATAAACTGTTGGACCAAAAATGGAAGCAATAATGTCTGCCCAATAACAAGGACGTGTAATTTTAAAAAATGGATAGACTAAAAAATAAAATGCAGACTTAGAAATCAACCATGTAACAGGCAATCCATTGCTTGCATGATTTAAGAGGAGGGTGGAGAAGAAAAGAGTCAAGCAGTATTTTTTAAAAAAACCACCACAATTTTATTAAAAATCTTATAATACATCTCGAGTACACCTGAACTCGAAGGCACACTGTGGAAGAAATAATTCAGTCTTCAAAAATTTGGGGTTTTTTTACACTGCATTTTTCACTTTGTACTGAGCATAAAACAGCACCAAAAGCTTATTTTGCTCAAAGTCAATGGCATACTTAGGCTTGCCTTTACTGCAGCCATATAATTCAGGCAAAGAAATTCTAGTATCCATTTAGCGTGGTAATATGGTCTGTGACAGAAAGATGGCACCTTTGGTTCTTTTCAGAAACACTGCATAGACTGACAGTATAGGTTATTAAAACAGTAAAACAACTCATCTTTAGCAGATTGTATGCACTGTATGAAAGGCACAAATTCTATCACAGTTATCCAAACATTATGGGTGAACATATGCGGATTATATTTGAATGACATTCATCTTGTTATCTAATGCTGCTACTGTGATAACACTAACTTAATGCACAGCATTAAGACCTCACCCCTTAGTTCTTCATCTCAAGTATGCAATAGCAATTAGCATGTCACCTACACACTTGTTTCCTCATAATCAAGCATATACAAATAGGCACTGCAGCAGAACAAAAATCTTCAGCATTTCCCAAAACTGAACTACAATGACAACAGGAAGGAACAAAAACATCCAATACTCCAGCAATGTTAGCTGTTAAGCCTTTTGTTGGTACAGGGTACCAACTGCACATAATAGCCTCACATGGCTGGGATTACCAATTCAACTGAACCCAATGTCCACAGCAAAAATGGACATCAGCAAATGTGGGAGCTTCATGGCTGTCCACAACTGAGCAGACACTAAATCTCCACAGATAGCAATCATTTTAAACAGTAAAGTAGTTTTAACTCTTTAGCACATTATTGCTTTTTTAAAAAAGAAAAAAGAAGACTGACCTGGGTTGTCACTAGCTGGGCCCTGATCAAATTCTCTGCCTTTTAGCAGCACAATTTGGAATGGAATATTCTCCCGATGACCTCTTCACAAAAAGAGACACTCTGCCACCCTCATTCTTTGCAGTTACACAAAGAAATCGTATTTCTCACAGCTGTTCCTTATGCATTTTCGATACAGGCACAGTATCTTCCACAACCTGTTTTATCATCACATCCCTGCAAATGTCTCAAGAGTAATCTTAACATTTACAGCATTGAAAGTCACATTTTTTTTTTCAAATTGAGCTGTGGCAGGTGGCCCCCAAATTAACATACATGATTCAAATTTACACCCTGAAAACATAGTTGGGTGTGCACACACATACATAGTAACAGTACCATTTAGAGAACCCATCTCCCCTCTCACAAACAGCTTCATATCCTGCTCAATGACTTGCAATTTAAGTATCTTTAAAATACCCTATTTGTACTGCTGCTCCCTCACTGTACTGAGCTGTGAGCCATACACCAAGATACAGCTAATAAACTTTTATCTTCACAATATCTAACCGTCACTTCCTTGACATCACTTTAAGATTCTTCTCCAAGAAGAGCAAAATCTCAGCATTAGAAAAGCAATGAAAACGCTATACATAAATACAGCTATTTTACATTTAAAAATTCAAGTAATGTTCACCATTTGGAGCAAGTTTAGAAATATGCAACTTTCAGCATTGCACTCTTGATCAAGCCAAACAACTGCAGTCAAGGTAGCCTGTTGTCGGTGCTCTTTCAACTAGACTTTGTCGGCTGAGCATGTCAAATATACTTAAAGTCATAATTTTGTAATAGGATGAAATACCTACTGACTGGATTAGGGGGAAATTGATGTGTACTGGAGTTCAACCACAACATAACGTTTTTTGAATATTATCAAGTCCCACCTCAGAAGTCTGAAAACATTAGTACTTGGGAGTGCTAATTTAAATTTCAAAAAGCTAAAAAGAAATGATGTGCACATCTTTCTATGCATTTTGATTCTCCTAACATATCCATTATCATTAGACATGCTGTAGTACAAATACAGTACATGCAGTCTATGCTGTAATCATGTGTTCCATATAATTTCTTCTCTTGCTAAATCCTGGTATAGAAGAGAAATGACTTCTAGTTATTCGTTTCATTAGTCCTTTCTGAAACATTGGTTTGATCCACTTTCAGTGTTCTGGAGAAATGCAGATTTCATGCAGCTGCAGTCTGCCTTGACACATTCTTTGGTTCTTTACTTGGAACACACCAATCATCTGCTTCTATAGTGGTTTGATAATGCTTCGAAACAGACTTGTTGAAAACAGGAAGTTTCTCTATAGAGTCTGTGGAAAGGGCCTGGAAAGCAAGACCAAATATAGTTAGATTACACCATTACTATCAATGTAGTAAACTGATTTTTTTACTGAGCCTAGTTATGAGCAAACATACAGCCTGGAACAAGTTTGATTCAAAGTTTGAGACTTGATTGTTCTGCCAATCTTTTGAGACTGAAGTTTATGATGGACCACACTTATAACAATCTTAAAGATAGAACACTAACTGATAATACAGGAATGACAAGTAGCGAGAGAGACTAAACTCAGTATTTGTGGGAAAAGCAAAGTCAGATTATTTTTAATGTGAAGGTGGCCAATCTACATTTATTAAGAACTCTCATTTTGGCATTATTTTTTTAATTTATCACATTTTTTAATTTATCACATTGTAATACTTCCATATTTCTATAAAATAGCCAAGATGGCTTGTAATCCAAATAATAAAATAAGTTACAATGACCTACTTAGACAAAGGCAACAGCAGTCTTTTGAAGAGCATATTCTGCAAAGACTCGCTGATGACTAATGTACAATTGATACAAAGTACTGTCTTTAAAGTAATAAACCTCAAGTTACTAATAAATTAAAAACAAACCTGATTCAAATAAGCTGGTGATAGGCACAGTTGCAGCACTACAAAATTACTGGGATTGGGGACGGGCAGAACATACCTTTAAGTAGATGAGAGCATCTGTTCCATAACCAGAGATGGAACACAGATTGAGGTCCCCATGGAAGTATTTAGCATACAGGCGAGAAATGGGTAAGCCATAACCAAAACCAGCCTAGAAAGAAATGAGGCATTTTGTTAATTGGAACAATGGGGTCCTTCTTTCCTAGGCTAAGTACTGTACAAGTGTCACTGTGCAGATCCTATTGGTATGGAGTCCCAACGAAAATGATGTGCTCTACAATGATTCTTCACAGGAGAAATATGAGGAAAGCAAGTTCTCTCCTGTATAATGCAGTCGTAGTTTGCATTATAAACAAAGGCAATCTAAAATAATGCAACACAACTGACCTAGTTTTGGAGGCTCCTCAGTGGTTGCTTGTCTACATAATTAGTAATGCTGAACAGAAAGGGGAAGAGGTGGAAATACATGCCAAGTATAGGGTCACTATCAGGTCTGGGAGAGGTAAACCTGCGTATAAATTGTACACACCAAACTACAGGAGGGGGCTAAGACAATACTCCTCTCCTCCCAATACAGAAACCCTGATGTGCACCCCCATCCAGAGTCTGAATTTGTGCAACCAGAACAAGGCTGTTTCTATGAATTGGAAGTGATCAGCATGGTTGAGTCACTACAGATATCAGGCGTGCTTACGTGTACACCTGGAAGCATTGTTTTTGTCAATGAACTCAGAATCCAAGTCCTTGACAAGAACAAGGGCCGCTACAAAGACTCAGCTCTCATCTTACAGCTTAATTCTTATAGCTTCATCTCTTACCAGAGGAGTAGAATTCTTTTCCATCACAGGTTTTGGTGCTGTAGAATATGTGTAGCTGAAGAGGCTTTCTATTTTTCTCACTGGAACACCACCCCCTCTATCAGATATCTAGTTGAGAACACACACAAAAGGTATTAAATGCATGTTTCTAATCCTTGTTAAAGTATCACTAATGCCCGCACAAAGCCACTAAATCATTTCTGCTTTAAGGATCATCCTATATCAAATTTGCTTATCTTTTCCTTAAAAATCAATACTGTCCAAAACAGTATTTGGCTAGCGACAGCTTGTTGTAATTTTGCTGCAATTCACTACCCATCTATTCCACACCAAATCTTTTTAAACCTATGAGACTCTGGATGCTTCCAGGCGGTCACTATTTTGGGGTGGGATTCAGTCACATACTGGCAATACAGAAAGTGCTAGGGAAATGCATGGAAAGAGTGAGATAATGCTGGTGATACAACATCATTTAACCTCCTCAAAAACAAATCAGGAAAAATGCTCAATAAACAGGTTGTCTGGAAGTGCCCCATTTGCAAGTTTATATTATATATTGCACCTATTGTATTGGGAAAAAAGCCTTGTAAGATACCTTAATTGACAGGTCTTCCTTTCCAAGTACAACGGTCACCTCAACTGGATCAAGGGAAGGTTTGTTTTCCTGGTGTTCAACAGTTGCTCTCATTGCATTCTAGGAGAAACGAAGAATCAGGAGGACTTAATTCAATCTGAGTTGCTCTAATTTTTGCCATTTTTAATTCCAGTCAATATACTAAAGTATCATTAGATTTCTATTCCACTTCTTCCTTCCAAAGGAGTCCAAGGCATCAAGCAAAATAGTAAAAACAGTGCTGAACAAATGCTGCTGCTAACGCACACATAAATATGGAGGCGAAAAATGAATGTTTCATAATTGCAAACACAAACCTTGAAAAGTTCAAACAGCATGTGAAAGAGGTGGGATGGTACATATACTATGTGGATAGGCTGTCCAGCTGCCTTTCCTGCAGGAAGATGCACAAACAGTAATCAGCACACAGCTGCTATTCAATTTCAAACAATTGTTATTGTGTGTCCACAATAAATGCTTTTAATTAAGATCTGTGCATTTAACACTGCATCCTGAAATTTGTTATCCTTTATTATTCTATAGTACTGTAGTTATGAATGTTCTTGTTTTGCAGAAGTTTGTATTGTATTGAAGAAGTACAAACTTCCTGCAATCCATCCTTCATGAGCAAAAACATTCTTGAACTATTATAATAGTGGATCTGCAGCTAAGCTAATTTCTTCTTTTGATTTCTTTTAAGGAAATGTGGATGCCAACCCTATCAGAATTACATGTCCATGTGCTCATTCAGGTCTGGCATATTGCATCATATGAATGAATGCAACCGTGCAAATTTAGCACTTTCACAAGGGGGGGAAATGGTAAGCCTCCAATTCTAGACAAGTGGGTCAGCAATAAGAGCAAAAAGCTTCTAAAAGGAGAAACCAAAGAGCTACCCTGATACGGTGGAAAAGAGGAAAATGCGCTCACCATTCACTTGAGTAAGCTTTAAGTCTGGAGAAGCGAAATAGTATTGGTCACAAAGCATCTGGGCACTCTGGAAAGCATCTGGAATTCATTTTAATAAGAAAAAATGAAGCACGATTTAACACAAACTCTTATGCATCATTAGGCATATCCTAGATACTAGACTACTCCAGGCTGTGCTCTCTAGCATTGAAATAAGGCTTCTGTATACAGAAAGCTGAATTATAACTGTCAGCATTAAGGCACAGAATGCCACTGAAATATCAGTTAAATATTACCCAAGACTTCTAACTGCACATGTCTGTCACGTGGAAATCAACAGATCTTGCATGCAGCAGGCTGAATAGGGCTGTACCCAACAGAAATGCAATGCCACCTGACAGCATGAGAAAATTCTGATGACCCGTTAAAAACAGGCATTCCACCCTTCATTCACTCACTACTGAATGTAAAAGTGTGCAACTTGCCACGATCCCTGTCTCATGACTGTCAGAATATGCAGGTAGGTATGCACATGAACATATGGAGTTGTCTTATACCATAGTGCAATTGACTCTTCCACCTTCCTAAGCACAGTTGACTCTTGACTGGCAGAGGCTCTCCAGGGTTTTAGGAAGAATCTTTTCCCAGCCCCACCTGAAGACACATGAGAAGGCACATGGGGCCTTCTGCATGCAAGGGAAATGCTACAGTCCTTCCCCAAAATATTCTGCACTTAGATGTGAAGCCAGGATACTCATGAAAGACTGACAATTCTTTCACTTTCTTAAACTGGTAATGCATCTAAGAAAAGGACATATTCTCTACACATAGCTGAAGCCACCAGGGGATGCTGACAATTTCATATACGTACCATGCACCAAATCCACAACGTCACAGCAAGGGTCAATGCATCCAATGTGCTTTGGATTACCCACATTGTTATTGTTATCAAAAATAAGCGCTGTTGAATTAAAAGACAAAATGGTCAATTTTTTTCCAGGTTGCTCAACAAGCTATCTAAAGGATTATTTTTAGCAATAATAAAAAGGACAAAGTGCCACCTTTTGGAAATTCCTCCCAAACTTCAATTCCACCTTTTAAAACCCTGTAATGTCGGGGACAATCCGGACATATGGCAGCCCTGTCTTATCTCTCCTTCCCACAAGAGCTCATGGTGACATAGAAGGGACTATCCAACTTTATATTTATAACTGCTCTGTAAGGGATGATGGGCCAAGAGTCAGTGATTTGCTGAAGGCCATCTAGTAAGCTTCATTGCTGAACTAGGTTTTATCTGCTATTCTATCTACTACAGTGAAGTGCTTTGGCATTTACATTTTTCTAGTCTGGAGGCATCTGTATCACAATGCATTTCCCCTTGTGTGTACTACTTTACCAGGTTTTAGTACTGGAGTTGTTATGTACACACATTTCATTGCTCTTTAGCTATACTGTTTATTACCTAACTACTTTCTGCTTTTGACCTTTGTTCTTCCTCTCATAATAATTTATATCATTTACACTTGTCATTTTTCTTTTTACAACCAGCAAAGATAAATGATTAATAAAATCCACAGTTCATCAAATATTTCTAAGAATGTTTGACAAAAACATTAAAATCAACTTGTCAAAGGAATGGAAAAACAACTTACTGTGCTGGTTTATTAACATTCGAATAGATATCCGGTTCATGTAAAAGCGATCCAAGAAGTACTGGATGTTTTGATTGATGAATGGGTCCATCTTGGAAGAATCTCTGTATTCTAGAACCCCTTGTGCCATTGTGGGCACTACATCATGGTGCCGATTTCGGACTTTGACAATGGCATCTATGAAACTGGGAAGGGGGGGATAACTTTAGACTTGGCCTATCTGACGAAGGCAGCAAAGCAAAACTGAATTAAGTTATTTTTTTCACCATTCATTCTGTCAAGATAATTGAAGCATCTTAATGTTATCTTGACAGTTTATAATTTATTGCTGACTTATTTTATTTCAATGTGCCATTTTTTGCAGTATCAGGTGTCAGATACTGTTAAAAGCTTTTGATCATTATCATATGATCAGTAGTCTCTGTATTCTGAACTGAATAATGTTCATGCTTAGTTAGTTGAGCAACCCATCAAGTCAGCTGTTACTGTGAAGCAAGTAAAGCTACTAACAACACAACTCATAAGAACTTACTTTGATAGAACTTTGTGGTCATCTGATTTTTTGTCATGGAACTCCACCAGCTCCATTAGGCTTTCAACATACCTGTTAATATACAAAGTAAACCATGAATTATTCATACAGGCCAGGGAAAGTTGACTGGAGAGATATGATTGCTTTAGCAATTCAGTAACTCGGTGACCTCAAGTAGAAGGCAAACTATGAGCAAACAGACTACTAGGACTTCAGTTAAGTTTAGGAGTAGAAAAATATATTTTAAATTCCTATGTGCCTGCCTCAATGTTTGTATGCATGCCTCTTAAGCTATCTCCAGCTCACTATTATATGTTTTTTTTAAAAATGTGTGTGGTATCAGTTGGTATACAGCATTGCACATACCAAGGACACAAACAATGCCACCAAATCTGTGCACAAACACAGCAGCTGTTAAAACGCTGTTCCTTTATCTTGATTGTGCAGAATGTCATCATTATGATAACACTACATGGGCAGAAGACAATTATGTGAGGCTTCACAGCATCTTAGTTCACATTTAACAAGCAGCCATGGCAGCTATAAAATGACTCCAGAGGATGCCATAGTTGTGCGTCCAGCACGTGCTTTTCTATGCTATGGCCTTGATATAATGACCTGCATTTTACTAGCAACCTGTCAAGCTTCCAATACAGTGGTACCTCTAGTGACGAACTTAATTCATTCTGGAGGTCCGTTCTTAACCTGAAATTGTTCCTAACCAGAGGCGTGCTTTTGCTAATGGGGACTCTTGCTGCCGCTGGAACACGATTTCCGTTCTCATTCTGGGGCACAGTTCTCAACTCGAGGTAACTCTTCCAGGTTAGCGGAGTTTGTAACCTAAAGCGTTTGTAACCTGAGGCGTTTGTAACTCAAGGTACCACTGTAAAGGATCTTGTTACTGTTGCAAAGTAAATATGAAGCTTTCTGAAATTTAAAATACAAAAGCAGGATTAAGTTGAACGTAGTAAAATGTGTTACGTAAGTTTTGCTACTTACCAACTTTTTACCAACTGTACTGAAGGAGTGCTTAACAGTCGGCTAGGGAGGAAGTCGATTTCTTTTAGGATATTTGCTAGCCTCACAGGAAGTTCATGCCGAAGAAAAGAAAAAGATGTTTTCTCGCATGCATTAGTTGACCCTGAAAAACAAAAGCCAGCTCGTTTAAGTTGTTTTCCATATAAGCACCATAAGGAATAGCTTCAAGATATCATATGTCAACTTTATGTTATACAATCAAGTAGCTCAGCTACCAGTGCAAGATCGTGTAGCGACTGCTAGTTATTAGAACTAAAGGATGTTTTGCACAATGGCAGCAGTAAATACAAAGTAATCTCTGAAAATCATCAGGTGTCTTCTGCTTGTCACACATTTCCCAATACCAATGTGCTCTCAGGGAACAGAGCTATGATATGACTTACCACAGATAAAATCAGCTATAAACTATTATTGATTTAAGCCATATTATATGTAGTTACAATTTCTTGGTAAGGATTAAGAAAAAGGTCTAAGCTGCAATCATATGTGCACTTCCTTGACAGTAAATTGCACTGAACTTGGTAGGACTTAGTTCTGAGTAAACATGTACAGGACCATACTTGGGAAAAGTGGACTAGGCCACATCCCAGCTGTGTTCCACCAAGTGTTCAGAAGAATGATGAACACTATCTGTCTCTTGAGATATTAACAAACAACCCCCCACAAATGCATATAAATTTCACAATGCTTTACTCTATTTTAAGTTCAACAAGTACAGTACTACTTAACATTAAGAGTATGTAATTTTAAAATGCCTTTGGCTTTTCTACAAGTAAAAATTGTGGGCCCTCACAGAAAATAGAGATGAACAAAAGCCAATCATTGCTAACCAGCCACAACAGAGATCTGGTGAAACCACAAGCATGTATAGAAAGCTTTGGCAAAATTACTACTGCTTTAAATAATTCCTTTTAGCTGCAAGTAGCAGACCACACCTAACACACTGGCATGTGTATTTATATATCTAGCAGTTGAGTGATTAATATTTTTTTCTGCTTATAAGTTGTAAAGTTTTAAACTGTATCTACTAAATGAAAAACAGCTTTTTCTATCACACAACAGACTGACACTGATGGCTGAAGAATGACTGAATACAGTGTCAGCAATAATAAACTAACAAAGCCTACTATGGGTGGCCAGGCTAAAAGTAATAAACTGAGCAATGCTGAAAATTACTTATCCAGTTAATCAGAACTAGAGGACAAAATCCTATTTTCATACTTTGTGACTTGAAGTTATTACCATTTTTTTCTAGCATTTGTAATAGAACATGTGAAGCAACTTGAGCCAATGAGAATAGAGTAAACAACTATGAAGATTCCTAGAAAGCACCCTTGAAAAGCTGCCATTTTTAAAAAAAGGTAAAACTGCTTCTTTATAGTTTTTAAAAGCTAACATTAAAAAGTATAGAACCAATTTCAGTGACTAAGAAAAATATAGTTTAGAAACACAGGCATGTAGACAAATGTTTACTTAGGTGAACTATTTCCAAATGCTTCACATTTGATTGCATAATAGATTTAATAAGTACCTTAAGTGAGATGGGCGCACAACCCCAGAGTCTGTCAAGACTGGCCCGTACGGGCAGGGGTACCTTTACCTTTACCTTTTTATGAAGGGAAAGAGCATACAATGTTATTTTTTTAACTTGAGAATTGAGAATTCCTGTATATAGTAATTTCTTGCAAAACTCTCCCTGCACATTTGCTTTCTAATAGAACCAAAATTGTTGCATAACAAAATTGTTGCATACCAAAACCACAGAGAAAAAAAGATGAAAAAATCTATATGCTCAACAGGTTGACAGTTCCATGGAGCTCTGTGCAGTCCTAAGATATGCTAACAACAAATGAAAACTTCAGCTGGAGTACAAGGGCAAAAGATGAATAAACCAAAGGCAGTTTTGGGGATCCTTAAAGATTTGTAGCGCAAGTTTACTCAGAAGCAAGGTTAATAGTCAGGGCTGGCACACCAAGGTGAGGAAACCACCTTGGGCAGCATAATCCAGAGGGACAACAGATCTCAACGTAGATCTTTATTCCCCCCTTGCACCTGACACAGATCTTCACTCACCCCTTCCTCCCTGGTGAGGAGAGAGGTCACCATTTTGTGGTTTGGTTCAGGTCCTAAAATGTCTTGGGCTGGCCCTGTCAATAGTGCTCACTCCCAGAGAAGTGTACATAAGATTGCAGCCTAAGAGATCGTGGAATAAACTCCTTTGGACTAGATCCCATAGCATCAAATGTGTGGATTGCATCAGATGAATTCACTTGATGAACCAGACTCCAGTCCACAGAAGCTGATGTAACAAAGAACTTGATTAAGCACTTTAAGGTAGCCGAGACTTGTTTGCTTTTGGTTTTGCTGTGATAGATGCACATAGCTACCCCACTGCAATTTGCTTGAATGCAAGCCAGTAAGAAAAGATGGAGATAACATTCCACACCCACCCCATCCCTCTTGGGAGCATTATCCAGACACACACACACCCCAAAGCAAAATCGTTTTCACCCTCCTTTCCCTCCTGGCCTCAGCTTACATTGCTTTGGAAGCCCAACCCATGAATACAAGGACAGAGGACCAGGGGTACCCCCCACTTAACAGAATGAGCCCCCTAATGCAACAGGACTGACTTCCCACAACTTGAAGTGAGTGCAGTCATAGACTTTGCTATCTGTAGCAGCTTTTGCCAACCTGGCGCCCCTCCAGATGTTGTCTGGCTGTGTTGTCTGGGGCTGGCAGTCCAACAGCATCTGGGGGGTACCAGGCTGATCTATGGGGGAGGGGGGTCCATAAGACCATTAAGCCTTATGGCCTCTCCACACTAAACTAAACTGCACTTCTTACACACACACACACACACACACACACAGTCATCTCAAGCAGGACCCTACTAGGCGGTGTCCCAAAAGGCCATCTCCCATCACCAGCGACCACCTCAAACCCCCCCCCACCCTTTTGCTCTGACATTGCCCCACAGCGGCCACCCCGTGCCGCCCCCACTCTCCCTCTCTCACACACGCGTCGATCGCACCGCAACTGCCCTCACCGAAATCCAGGAACTGCTTGATGGACAGCGGCGACGGAGAGTAGCGGGCAAAATGCTCCACCTCTCGGGGCGCCCGCTCCCCGCCCGCCAAAGGGGCCGCGCTGCGAATCGCGATGCGAGCGGCCTTCATGGCTCCGCGGCGCCAGCAGCAGCGAAACGATGACCGTGAGCAACGGGCTGGAGTGTATGTGTTTCTGCGCGGTTCCTCCGCTCGAACCGTTTCGCCTCGCGCCCTGCACGTGCGGCCCCTTATTTACCACTTCTTAACCCTCCCTCCGGGGGGCGTGTCCGGAGCGCGAGCGCCAAGCCACGCCCCCTCTCCGGAGGCTAGCTGCCCCGAGCTGGCTCTTCCCACAGCCACCTCCCCCCTTTCCAGGTATCTCGCGTGCGTGTGTGGCGACCTTTAGCCCTTCGCCGCTTAGAAGGCTGGGCTGCTGTGGGAGGAAAGGGAGAGGGGCGTGGCGGAGGAGGCGGCGCACGGAAAGTGGGTGTGTCTTTCTCTCTCTCTCTCTCTCTCTCGACCCACTTGCCCTTGTTTACGCGGTTGGGGGATGGAAGGACACGGTGTCATCCTCCCTCGTCCAAGTCCCGAGCCTTAGTTCTCTCCCCCCCGCCCCCCTCCTGCCGTTGGAGAAACCGTCAAATGACCGGCGCGAGACTGAGCCCTTGGAGTTGGGAGGGCGGGGGGAGAAGAGAGAATGGAGCGCGGCCAGACCCGCTCGTCATTGGCGGGTCGTTTTACCAGAAAGGGCCAATGGGAAGGCTGTATCCGTACTGTGGGCGCTTTGACTTCGGGCGGGCCTCGGGCGATAAACAGCTCGGCCCGATTCCTGAGGGAGGAGGCGGGATGTGCCGCTTTTTCCAAGAAGCAGGAGAACACCCGGCGCGGGGGCGCTTCAAGGGACGGGAAAAGAGGCCGAGGGGGTGGGGGCAGGGCCGGATTTAGGGTTGATGAGGCCTTAAGCTACTGAAGGTAATGGGGCCCTTTATATGTCCAGCTGTCCTTTCTCAACAGTTTGTCGCTGTTTTTTGTGCTGAATACTGTATATGCTTTATGGTAGTTGATGGACCTAACAGGTATCTGAAAGCCATTTGCACATGCAGAATGCCGGCACCCTGTATATAGAAATGAGCAAACCAGTGATATTTTAGGGAGCAGGCTAGCAGGCGGGGCCCATTGCTTACATCCCAGGAGCCTACACAACACAAAACGCTGTTGCTGTATGTAGGTTTTATTTTACTTGTTTTTTATCTTATATTTGGAAATGTACACCCAGTTTTTCCCCCTTTAATTTTTTTGGGGGGCCCCAAGAGAGTGGGGCCCTAAGCTATAGCTTGTTTAGCTTATATGTAAATTGTGGGGGAACGTGTGGTGGCGGCTGCACATTGTGAGAGAAACTGCTCGCTCCCTGAAAAGAGAAGAAGTGCCCTTCTGAAAAATTATCCTCCCCACCCTAGCAAAACATCCTAAATATAAACCATCCCGTTTTAGCACACAAATCAAGATGTGCTCCTTCCAATGGTTTCACGGACTTGAGACTGGAAGGGGGTTGTTTTCTGGCACTGCAATCTGTTTGTTGTCACGATAGCATGATTGCAATATCTTCACATTCTTTTGAGGGGAGTTGGTGTTCAAGAAGCACTAGGAAAGTGAGGCTTTTAAAAGAATGCTAAACGTGGAATTAGGCATCGTTCGAACCATGGAGGTGGGGTTCCCCCCCCAAAGGGTAGCGTCATTCCTTTTTTATATACTTTTTTTTTACTTTTATATACCAGCATTTCTCCATGATGTGCAAGGAGAGGCCATACATGGTTCCTCCCTTCCCTGTTTTATCCAACAACAACCCTGTGAGGTAGGTTAGGCTAAGAGACAGTGACTGGCTCAAGGTTGCCCAGTGAGCTTAATGAGTGAGTGGGGATTTGAACTCTCATTCCATAAGTGCCATAGGAGCCAACTTCTAGGGGCTGTGGGGGCTTCATAAAGTAGATGGGCATTTCCATTCAAATGGTGTGTGTGCACTGTGTTGATTATGCGGGGTGGCCACTCTTTTCTTCCCAACCCTATACAGTACTGCATATAACACCAATGTCTAACAACAAATGTAACTGAAGAACCTGAAGAGACAGTGCATGTGCTTTTGAAAACGAGGGGAAATTATTATTTTTTTAAAGAATAAAAGGAGTGTGTGGCACCCCCCAGTATTTAAAGAGCCCCCACCCCTATTACATATAAGAACCAGAACATAAACCTATGAAAGTAGAAAAGAGCAAAAAATATCAATGTTTGGTCTAGATCCTAGGTACTGCACCCTCACTAAAGGAGACTGTATGGATGATTCACTAAATGATTGTAGGATGGTGTGTATACCTGAGCTTATGGCTTCAAATTCTCTTTATCTTATATGCTGCTTTATTACAAAAATGACGACTAGACTACTGATCCTAAAATGAATAGTTAGTTGCTCAACCACCCCTTCCAGAACCCACTGCTCTCAACTGACTCTCAACTGCCTCACATTCAAACTCCCTTTCAAATCCTCATCCAATCCTCACTCACCACCAGAATTCCACACTCTCCCTTTCCCCCTCCCTCCTTGACATTCCCATAATAATTCTGATACAATTACCTTAATAACCCTATTACATTCAATATTTTATACATGGTGCTCCCTATAATCATACTGTTAGAAACACTTGAGCTTTTCATTCCTGGTTCCTAGGAAATGGGGGTGAGCAAACTGCAAGTTCTTTATCCCTGTTCTAAAAACCAAATGTCTTCCCCCAAATGATCCTGGGAATTGTAGTTTGTTAGGGGTTCTGGGGATTGTAGGTCTGTGAAAGGGAAGCCACAATGGCATGAATCATTTCGGGGGAAGTCATGTGCTTTAAAGGTGCATTGGATGCTCTTTAAAATATAGCATCATAGAATTGTAGAGTTGGAAGGGACCATGAGGGTCATCTAGTCCAACCCCTGTAATGCAGGAATCTCAACTAGATGATCCATGACCGATGGCCATCCAAGCACTGCTTAAAAACCTCCAAGGAAGGAGAGTCACTGCTTCAGGCCCTAAGGGCTTCTAGAGCAGGAGAAAGCAAGCTTGCTCCATCCTCCATGTGACAGCCCTTTAGACTTTAGTTATTGAAAGGACTGCATGGTGTGGATCTCATATCAGTGTTATGAGAGTGTAAGCAACACATTTCTCTCTCCCCTTTCTCCACACCATGCAGAATTACAATGGTAACCAGAAGCCTGGAGTTTGGAGCCCAGCCAGGGCTGGCTGTGGGCAGGATCCTAGTACTAGATGACCCTTGGGAACCCTTCCAACTTTGCCATGCTCTGATTATATCAAGCAGCTAAAGGAACAAAAAGATGCTGAAACATTTGGGAATCATAGGAACACTCTCCCCACCAGTGGCTTCCAGCAAGAGCTTGCATCTTCCTTAGAAGAGAGGCAGGCTAGAACAAGGGGGGGGGGGGAAGGCTCAGAGTTCGGGTAGGTAGAAATGCCAGTTGAGTGCCCTATACTATAGGAATGCTTCCTTCCCGTGTCCCGCACCCTCATGCGCCAGACTGGTGCTAGCGTGGCTGGGAGCCAGGTGCCTGCTCATTCCTCCATTTTCTTTGCAGGGAGGGAGACTTTCCCCAACATATACTTTGTTCTGGCCAAATCCCTGGAGTGATGTAACGACCCTCAGGTACTGGGGCAGAGGGAAGGAAGGGGTCCTTGAGAAACACATTTGGGGAGTCTGTGGCTTCCAGCAAGTGCTTTTCAGAAGCATTGCTCCCTCCCAACAGGGGAGGCTGAGCATAGCCATCACAGCTTTGATAGGCCTCTCCTCCATGCAATTGTCTAGCCCTCTTTGAAAGCCATCCCATCCAAGATGCTCTTGTGATGCATCTGGTTCTCCAATGCTTCCGTGCCCCCGCAAGGAGATGACTATTGTTAGATCCTTTGGTTAACATCTATCTGGGCTGGAAAATATTAAGAATCAGAGGACTGGTGAGCTTCCCTTGAAGCACAACTGATCAAAGGCAGATCTGTTAGCACCTTGATAAAGATGCTCAGACGACAAAGGATGCTATCATACCCCGCAAGCATCTCAGAAAAAGCTCCCAAGCTGATGGAGAAGAGAGCAGTTAAGTGGTCAGTGGGGCTCCAGGTTGCTGTTTCTGGATCCCACCACAGCCCTTCCAAGTTGCCCAAGAAATCAATATCATGACAGTATTTTCCTTGCACCTCCTCCCCATGATCCCACGTGGGGCCTTCTCAGACATATGCTGTGTCCGAACCAGCAGATCCCACCAAACCAAGTAATCGAGGACCCAGTCAGAAAAGGAGTGTGCACAGTCATACTAGAAATAAGTAAAATAACTAAACAGGCACTAGAAGTCACCCCAGAACTGGCCCTACTGAACACCTTCCAATATAACTGCCCACTCAGAATAGAAAGAGCTCATAACCCACCGACAGCATACAATTCAATATGGCTAACTTAACCCAACAACCCCCCTCACCCACGCACAAACAAATCCCACTGTGGCCAGCCAAAGATGATCAACCACACCCTAGGCCACCCCAACCTCTTTCACTATCAAGGAAATATAACAAGCGAATAGAAAGAGAACTTCCCCAAGTGATGCTGACAGAAAAACCCCAAGCATACATTAAATAAAAGAACTTAAGCTTTTCTACCCCAGTCCCTCTCACCTGTCCCGTCTCCTGTCCAGGGCTGGATTTAGATGAAGAAAGACCCTAGGCTACTTCACTTGTGAGGCCCCTCCCAATCCCTCACTCTCACGACTAGAAGAAAATGGAAGAGTTATAAACAAAATTGAGTGAAGCCAAGGATAATGGTGGGTATTTAAAATTCTGCAATTCACAATTTCTCCTCTAAAGGACATCAGAAAACTTCATCAAAATTTGTTTATCTAAGTTTGTCACTTTCAATGTAAAGAATGCTCAGTGTGGACAACCTCTCTTGAGACATTGTGGCCCTTAATTCATTTTTAATTCTTTTGAGTCTTGAAAAACTCCTCTCTCCGAGCAGTTCGTGACCATAAAGCTAAGAAATATTGCTTCCACATTAGGAAAGGCCATCTGAATTTTTTCCTTGTATATAATTTGATAAAGGTCTGTATGAGACAGAGAATGCTCTACTGTAAGCCTATGGCTTTTCTCACGCACAAGTGAAAGTGCAAAAGTTCATCAATAAGTTTCAGGTCAGTATCTTCTGGGTGTGCTTTCATCAACAGTTCAACTCCTTGCTGAATTTCTTGCTTAGATGCTATCAGAAAAGCAAGAATGGAACAACAACTGTGCAACATCACTGTAGGCAGTACTTCTTTTTAAATTGGCTTCAAGTGCATCTTAGGATGCACTTGAAGGATAAAATAATTTTATCCTAAACTTATCTCTTGAAGAAAGTGCATCTAAGGCATCAGGTGCACTTCTGTCATTTTTTTTGCTGTTCCCTCACTCTTTGTCTCCTTGTTTTGTAGTTAACATTTGGCTTTTGCTTGTTTCTCAAGCTCATCAAAATCTTCTCTTTAAAAAATCCAGAAGTGAACTGTACAAACTTGCACAAGAACTCAATAACAGGTCTGATTTCTGAAGGGCTCTGCTGACCTTGTGAAAATGACCTAGCACACGGATTTATATCTCTTAAGATTCTGCAGATTTTGGCTGTGAACTAGGGCCCCACAAATTTTTTTCAAGTTGGGCCCTACAGTTTCAAATTGGGCCCCACTGGCTGGCCCTGAGTCTCATTGTTGCTGGGCCCGAGTTGCCCTGCTCTTGGATGAAGTCTTGGGTTTGCAATTTTGGGAGAGGGGAGACTGCCCGCTGGTGGGCTGAGGAGGCCCCCTCGATTTAGAGGCTTCAGTCTACTTAGACTATACATAAATCCGGCACTGGGGGCAGGGTTTACCAAGGCCCCCACAATATTTTATTCAAGTTGGCACCCCTGGTAGGTCCATCCGAGTCCTACAGTTTAATCTCTACACCATGTTGGCTCTCCAACACTTCACCAGATAGTGAGCAAGCTGAAGAGTTCCCCAGGAGTTTTATTAAGGCTGGATATTAAAGCAAACAAACAGAGGAGGGGCATGGATTAAAAAAAATACACCCTGAATATACACTCTGTTGTTTCTCTTCCACTGTTTTTTCTGTAACACACGAATCCATTTGGAATATGCACGTTATTTGAAAAAAAAAAAAACACCCATGTAGTCCTCAGGGATGCAGTGGCACCCTTGTAATCTTCATCTGACTTCTACAAAGCGTCTGAACACACACACAAACTCACATCCTGATCATGAGATGGCAAGGGTGATTTTCTCTCTTGAAAAGCACATGTAAAACAATCACTCTTTTCCACTTCCTCTTTCAGCTCTATGTCCTTTTCAGTATTAATTCTGCTGTTCTCTTGCAAAAGCAATATGTGTGTGCGCATGTGCTTTATCACTTCTTGTATCTTTGTGGGATAGTATGAGGGAGAGGGGTAAGAAGTGACCATTGAACTAGCACACACATCACTTCCTCAAAAATCCAAGTGTGCCAGTGGGCATAAAACTGGTCAGCAACCCCTGATTTATATCATGGAGACCTGCACCACAATCCTGTAAGCCAGGGGTTGCCAACCGAGCACCTGCGGGTGCAAAGGCTTAATGGATTGTATTCCAGGATAGGCTATGTATCCTGAATGGCATGCTGGAGCAGCTTTAGCTGGGAACTTTGGGTGGCAGCCAGTAGTTTGGTTTCTCTCTAGACATGTCCTTTAGTAGGTCAGTCATGGTTACCTACTTTGACTTCTTAATCTGTTTCTTCACTCTCCCAGGTGAACATTGCAGTTTTAAGTGGCTGGTGTAAATCCTATAGGAGTTTGTCCTTGTCTGAAGGTCTGGAGAAAATGTGGCTATGTTTGATGTTTAGTTGACAATAGATCATGTGATACGCTCTTCATGGTAAATATAGTAGTTTGTTGGTATCTGGCATAATAAGACAGTGTTTATGCCAATTGAATAGTTGCACAGTGGTGTTCAGAAAGTGAACCTGCTGTGTAGACTTGTGAAGAATCAGTTTGATGATGAGGTGGAAGTTGCTCCAATTCTAGCTGTATTTCTCAAGGTCCCACCCCTCATACTGGTTTCCCTATCCTTTCTTTATGTATCCAGCTAGTCTGAATGCTAATGCCTCTTCTCTGCAAGGCCATTGGGGTTGGGGTTTTTTGTTTTGCTCTGCTTCCTTGCAGAGGGCAACCCTCCCCTGCATGAGGTTCAAAATACTCCCATCCTGATGCCCAAAAGTCAGCAGAAAAACTGGAGTTTTTCCAGGCCCAAGTACCACCTGAGATATTTGTACATATAATATACTGTATATCAAGCACTGAATTCCCTCTGAATAAAGGCAAAGAAAAATCATAGAACACACCAGTAAGCCAATTACTAAAGGAGCTGATCCTTTCAGCAAGGAATAATAATAATAATAATAATAATAATAATAATAATAATAATAATAATTCATTTATACCCCGCCCATCTGGCTGGGTTTCCCCGGCCACTCTGTGCGGCTTCCAACCAAATATTAAAAACAATAAAGCATCAAACATTAAAAACTTCCCTAAAGAGGGCCACCTTCAGTTGTCTTTTAAAAGTAAAATAGTTGCTTATTGCCTTGACATCTGCTGGGAGGGCATTCCACAGGGCAGGCACCACTACCAAGAAGGCCCTCTGCCTGAGCTCCTAATCAAATTAATTTGTGAATAAAGGCCAAGTGTAATGCAAGCTTTGGTATTACAGCTGCAGTCCTAAGAACACTTGCTTGCTGATTTATATTTATGCTCACCAAATATTACACAGGCTGCCCAAGATGGCAGCTTAATATTGTAAATGGGTCATTTAGAGATACAAAACAGGTTGGTGGCAACAGGTTCTTTTAACTTTCCAGATTTTTCTTTGAAATAGTAAATGGAATTAAATTGGGGGAAAATATGGACTGGCATTTTCATGCCAATGGTGTTGTGTGTACTTCCTGCACAATTAGCACACATCCCACAATAATCACCCATCTGTAAGCACCCACAGATAAAAATAAGGGCATACAGGTTAACTGTACTTTCCCATAGTAAGAATCATCAAGCAAGTCAGTTCCCTACCCTTGTTACATAAGGCTGCAGCCTCTTCTTGTGAGCTGTGTGCTGCATTCATTTACAATGCACAAGAAACAATATTTTATAGAGAGCTTGGAAAAGAAGATGAAAACTACAGAATGACAACCTGAGACATTCACACTCGCAGAATTTTTAACAAGGCATTCACAAAAGGGGAAAGAAGTGTCAGTGATTGATTAGAGTCAAGAAATGAGAAATGTTATTGGTAAATAAAAGGTACTGTAAAGGTAAATGACCCCTGGACAGTTAAGTCCAGGCAAAAGCGATTATAGGGGCGCGGGTGGCTCAGTGGTCCTGGTAAATAGGGGCAGCTGGAAGAACATAAGGGCTTAAGTACCATTAAGCTGTGTTCTTAGAAAATAGGTGTAAGTTCAAAAGGCAAGTGGTTGAACTTAATAAAACTGCATGCTTATTAAACCCATGGGCAAGGGTTGCCATAATGGCATTTTTTCTCAGAGTTCTCTGCTGGCTTTATCACTAACCAGCCTTATCTTGCTAGACCTATTTGTTTCGCTGTGCTTGTTTTTCCACTGACTCCTAACATTTTCTAAATTTACTCTCCCCCTTTTGAATCCTCAGACAGCTGTTGAAGCTCTGTCTCCCTAGCAGCAGTGTTGACAAAAACAAAAGTCACTAAGGCTGAAATCCTATACCCACCTGGCACTAAATCCCATTGAGCTTAATAGGTAAACATGCTGTAGCAGTGCAATCCTATACCTATCTGCTCAGAATCAAGTCCCATTGAATTTACATGGGCAAAGGATTGCAGCCTTAATCAAGAGATTTAACAAACCATTAAAATTTAAAAATAAGTTAACATTAGCTGCTTTTTTTGACATGATTATATTGGCAGAGAAAGCTGTTTGGATTAGCATGGTTAAAGTTTATTCAATCTGCCTGCAGGGTATGGGCTGCTGTTCTGCAAATGGGTATAAACATCGGGGTGGCAACAGGGTTGGAGTTGTTTTTCAGAAATGTCCTTCCTTGTAATGGTCAACCAAAACTTGGAAAGGAATCATAAAGAAAGAAAGAATCTGTAGATTTGCTAATCCTGTTTTGCTGACTTTGATCATAGCCATTTTGCCCTCAGAACATTCCAACAGGAGTTACATATTTAATTTTTCCAAGCCATGAAGCTGTTCAGTAACCCTTACCTCCCTGCAAAATTTTCTATACAGACTTTAAAATACAGTGAAATGAAAAGAACAACTAGAGCTGTTGGCTGTTAATCCAGCTTTCCCCTATTGATAACCTATAATGCACAATTAAACAGCTTTGTCAGCTTGCTGGACGCAGAAGACATTTTATCTCAATGTGAAGTTTAGTAGGGGAAAGTTCACGGAGCTGTGAACAAAGACTTTCCATTCGGTGTGTGGCAGCACTGAGATACTTTGCATTGCCTCCACGGCTCAAGTTTAGTGGGGGAAAGGTCATTTCTAGCGGCAGAGGCACTGAACAACATCCTCCCTGCTTCTCATATTTCGTAGAAGTCAGAGTACAGTATTTGGATCACTTCCCCACTGCACTAAGCCTAGATGGTAAAAAATGTGTCTGCATCCAGAATAAACTTGCAGTAACAAACATTCATCTTCTGTAAACAGGAGGCAGCCTTCTGCATTTTTCTCTGGTTGTGGAACAGTTTACTTGACCCATTTGGAACACCCACAAACCTCTTTTTTAATACCCAATGTACCTGCATTTTAAATTTAAATATTTTTACCAGAGGTTCAAATGGAGGGGAAAAGTTATTAAAATCATTTTCCATGCACAGCCTACATGGGTCCCTTGCCTGTCCATATGGCAAATGTCGGGACCAATGAGCTGTGTATGGGCTGAAGACTGATGCAAGCATGACCACCTTGTGAATTGTTCAGTCTGGTGAGAAGGCCTCACCTCCTCTGAGTTAGCCAGGCTGATGTGGCTTTGGAGTTTAGCAAGACTGGCACTAGTAGTATGGCTGAACTTTATTTTTATTTCTATTTTTGGCCCCTTAATTTTGATTTTGCCCTGTTGTGTATAGTCTGGATTATTTCACTGAAGTACTGACAAAGGGATATTTATTGTATTGTTTTTTTCTTATTTGACAGTATTGATAGTTTATGTTAATAAGCTTTTCATGCTTTTTCAAGCATTGTTTATTTGGGTAATAAGCTGGAGGTTTTTTTCCTTAAGTGATTCATAAATTTCACAAAACAAATAAATAAATTACCTTTCTAGAAGCTTCTAAGATTGTTGTTTGCTCTAGTAAAATGTTTGGCCCAATGCAAGACATGATATTCTCTATCTTTCTCCCTCTCTATCATATTTTGATGGAGAGAGCATCACCTAGCAAAGGCTTCTAGCATGCTTGACTATACTTAAATAAGTATAATGCACCAAGAAAACTGGAACAGTCAGATAATGTCAGTCCTTCGCAGTCAGTTGACATTTCAAATGACGCACCTAAAGACCTTAAAGTAGAGGAGATTCTCAGAGAACACAAGAAGATTATATAGGACAAGCACCAATTCACTCTTGCAGAGTAACAATTCATTTTGATTTCATAACCTGTGAAGTGGTATGTTAAAAATAATGAACTGTAAGGAAACCCATGAAGAGTGTGATTATCAAACCTTACTGCATCTGACCTTTGTTTGCTGACTTTTATTGTAAGGCAGTCAAGACAGATAATTTATATCATCCCTTTCCTGTACTTTTTAATGACCTTAGATTTAAATTTTTTAAAAATTGGATGCATCAAACAAAAAGTTAGGCAGCCAAACAAAATGAAGGCATCCTTATGTATTAGAACTTCTCAAGGTTGTTATTTATAAACAATGTCTTAAAAGCTAAGCACATTTCCTAGCAGGGAAACATGACTCCTTGCCCTTATCCAGACATGCGTCATACCTGTTTTTGTGCATCCATTATGTCTCACTCTTTTTAAATAAAACTTCCTCTTTAAGGCTGCTTTTCAGAAATATTGAGTGCAGTGTTTACCAACTGGTGCTGAGCAATGCATTTTCATTTGGCTGGCTCTGGCTGCGTGGGAATCCTATTGAGAAGACTGGCGGCATATGTCTATCAGCAAGGACCAGTTGACTGCTCCTGCTGATGCAAATATAAAGAACAAGGATAGATTTTTTTTTCCAGGTCACAACCTGAAAAATGAATTCTAGAATAAATTTCTATAATTTAAATATAGCAGGGAAGGCTGTAACCAGATGACCTGGACACTTGCTCACTGTGCTATCCATCTGGTAACAGTTGATGGGCAACTCCAAGGCCCCTCCTTCTCTTTCTTCTTAGGGTTCTTTATGTTTAAATCAAACTTGGTTTGGACTTTCCTTCAAATAAAGGTCTCCTTTAAACAGAGGATACATGACCATTCTAAGTCAGGTGTGTGGGAGAGATCCAAATCAGGAGTCAGGGGCCCAATCTGGGTTGAATCCCCTGTACCTACTATTTACAGTACAGTAGTACCTCGGTTTTTGAACGTCTCGGAAGTCAAACGTTTCAGTTTTTGAACGCTGAAAACCCAGAAGTAACTGCTTCAGTTTTCGAACGCTTTTCAGAAGTTGAACATGCCACGTGGCTTTCGTATTAAGTTTTCCGCATAATGCCTGTAGGAGTTGATAGCAGTCATTCACTTACATGGAAGAAAGTAAAAGGGAACACCTAAAGGCAACATTGTCTGGTAACTTGTCCTTTCATGACCCTAATGTCTGGGGATGTGAACAGATCCTCTCCCCTTGTGTCTCACTGATTGAAACCCATTTCTTGTGTCCCATGTTTTAAATGGGAAACTCTGAGAACCAAACCAATCTCTAGCTGCATTGCCTTCCTATAGGTTCCATTTCTTGATGTAGTGGAATGCTGGGAGAGTGGGATGGAAAATTAGAAACTCGTGTAATATACTTGCAACCTGTCTACCTGGTGGGTGTGGTATTTCTAGGAGGAGGATTCATGTGCTCAATGGGATCCTGACCATGTCAACTCTGCACAAAGACACATTGCACTCCTTGCTGGATCCATGTCATTGTAGAGCAGGCCACTCAGTGTCGTGGATGGAGATAAGCTTGTGGAGCCTAGTTTTTGCCCTTACCACAACAGTGTCCCCTTTACTTTTTCCTGTATGAGTGAATAGCAAATTTTGATCAGAGAATGGAAATGAGAGCACTTGAGGACATCACCGATGTGGGGGCTATGCCATGGAGGCTGTATACATAGTAACTTCTACTCTGGCTCTAGTGTGTTATCATCACTGATTTTTGAATCCATGTATGCACAACATCATACATCATCATATGCGGGTGGCAGGTGGCGCTGTGGGTAAAACCTCAGTGCCTAGGACTTGCCGATCGTATGGTCGGCGG
Organism: Podarcis cretensis; assembly: GCF_951804945.1. Lineage (NCBI taxonomy): Eukaryota > Metazoa > Chordata > Lepidosauria > Squamata > Lacertidae > Podarcis > Podarcis cretensis. The sequence goes on from NC_137181.1 coordinate 29,056,163, forward strand.
TTCGAATCCCCGCGGCAGGGTGAGCACCCGTCGTTCGGTCCCAGCTCCTGCCCACCTAGCAGTTCAAAAGCACTCTTAAGTGCAAGTAGATAAATAGGTACCGCTTTATAGTGGGAAGGTAAACGGCGTTTCCGTGTGCTGCGCTGGTGCTGGCTTGCCAGCTGCAGCTTCATCACGCTGGCCACATGACCTGGAAGTGTCTTCTGACGGCACCGGCTCACGGCCTCTAGAGTGAGATGAGCACGCAACCCTAGAGTCGGACATGACTGGCCCGTACGGGCAGGGGTACCTATACCTTTACCTTTTTATGCACAACATCAGCCATGATGCGTAGCTATTCTGTAGTTTATTGAGAAATACTTCTGCTTGATGTTTCAAACCAAAAGAAAATCTTAAGCCACAGTCACTTCACAGTTGAGCTGTGGGTCTATGTTTGAGACAGCCACTGCACATGTACAGATAACAGTGCATGCGTAGGTGAATGAGAGTTTTGGTGGGGTTGCAGGGGCAGGAAAACGGAACAGGGAATGTACTTTGGGTGATGAAAGCACCCCCACTTCCTCTCTAGTGTGTACAACAATGTCCACGTGTGACTTGAAATGCAACTGGTGTGGGTGAGAACAACCTCGCTGCATTTTCAGCTCCTAATGTGTACATAGCCAGAGTATCCCACTTGTTCCCATCTGCATAGAGCCACATGGGTTCTGTTTTTTGTTTACACTGAAGTGTGATTGAATGCTGAGAAACTGAAAATACAATGTAGGTAGATTAAAAAATATCTAGCTATTCGGTGTTTAGACCTTGTCATGGCTCCAATTAATTCCTGGTCCCAGCTCGACTAATTATGGAACAAATTAACTTTCCACTTTAAAACCTTTCACATTTATTCAGTTCTCATTTTAATCCCTTACTGTTCTAAGTGAGACTCCAGAATTTTCCATCTCTGATTATAAGTCTTCTGTTAATCTCCACTTTACATTTATTAATGGAAGTTTAGACCCATTTGTTTTAGTACATTCTGAACCCATTAAATGTTCAAGTGTCCTTTCAACTAATCTGGGAAGAACCTTATGCTAGACCTAGTAGACGTCAGTGAGTTGATTATTATGGTGCTTACAGGCTAATATTAGACCACTTGCACTCAGCTGCTTGATTGGAGGTTTTAAAAAATAGTGAGCCATGCCATTTGACAGACCTTGTCTGCACGTAGCACTTTTCCTGCATGAGGGAGCCATGTGGCAATAGGGTAAATCAAAAGGCCATGTTAAGAAAAGAAGAGTTTAGTATTAGGTAGGTGACTTTTTTAAAGGACACATATTATTTTAATCAAACAGGGAGTTATAAATTCCAACATGAAGGCAGGGCATGTGTTCCACCATGTGGAGTCTTACAATCCAACATTTAGCAAACTACTTGTATGTGATGAGAAAGCAGTTCATTTGAGAGGTAAAATGTAAGCATTTCCCCCTCCAGTTGATGCAAAATATTATAAAAATGACAAATCCACATTGCAGTAATACCAGGAAAAGGAAAAGGTATCTGATGAAACTGGTAGATGGGGTCAAGTCTGCTTGTTTGTGGAAATGGAAGCCAGGAGTAATTTAGCAAACGTAACAACCAGAATTTTTTAAAAAAATATTAAACCACAAGGTTCTCTCTGTTAATATCTCCAGGAGACGAACAACCTGAAATTATTGAAGCTTTTAGATTTTCCATTGTAAAGGAAGTATCACTGATATACATGGGCTTGTGTCTGTCAATACAGTGTTACTCAGATTGGCCAAAGGTTGCAAATTTTCCAGGATAGGCAGAAATTGCTGCCATAGTGTACTTTGCTTTTTAAAGCGTTAGCAACTTTCAAAGGACAGTTTAGTGCTGCTATATCTGCTGACGCCACCAGTCTGGACATGAAATGGTATTGGTTATGAAAATTATTGCTGCTGTGTAGGCGACAGTAGCAACTTTGCAAATACCAATGATTCCTGTATTTGAAAAGATTACACATTTGTAATCCACAGCAGTTTGAGCACCCATTAAATATGAGTCAGGAGACTCATTCGCTTTATCACTGGCTTAAAGAGAGAGGAAGTGACACCGCAGCATGTAAGCCTTGAAATAACAATTTAACTCAGCTATTTCCAATTCCCTCTTTTATCTTTCCCCCCTTTTTGTTCATAGTGTGTGCTGAATATTAAAAATAACTCATTTCTTTGCAGAAATTAATTTTGCAGCCAAATTATATCCGTTAAACATTAGTGACAGCAAAGGTTAATGCAGCAGCAATCAGAATGTGCAAATGGAAAATATAAGCTGCTTCCTGTGGCAGTAATGAGGATACACAAGAAAGCTGAGTGCACACCTCACTTTTGTTAACCCCTCTTGTGTGTTCTGCATGGATTGTTCCTCATCTGCAGGATGCTGCATGCACAACTCCAGGGTTGCCAGACTTCCAGGTCCAGCCTGAAGTCTCCAGGTTTGGCTCCCTCCAGGTGGCAGGTGGAAGGCTTGAAGCTCTAGGTGGCAGACTGTGAGTGCAGCTTACAAGCTTCAGCCTGATAGGAGCTGGCTACAAATTATAGCATAGACATGTCCTCTATTTGATATTTTAAGTAGTGGTCATCAGATCTGCTTGGGGTTCATTGCATGATTGGAGTGATAAATATTGAACGTATGTCCCTATAGTAATGATGAATGAATGAATCAATCAATCAATCAATCAATCAATCAATCAATCAAATTATTTCGGTCACTGACCAGAATGCAAACATATACAACAACAGAGAGCATATAAATATGAATAGATTAAAAGTAAGCTCGACGAGCTGATACACAATAAATAATTCAGATATAAAACAGCTTAAAAAAATAAAATAAAACCTTGACCACAAATTTAAAATATATTAAGACATTGGCTGTTAGGTTCATTCAGAGCTTATCTCCTTAATTTTATAGCAGCAGCAGCAGCAGCACAGAATTTAGCCACTTTTAAGGTAATATCTGGTTCCCTGTCTTCAATTAAGTATTTTAAGTAGTAATCATCAGTTCTGCTTGGGATAATATCATGGCATTGTTCCAGAGGCCTGCTGTTGCATCATGATGGTGGCACAACACCTCCGTCAGTGTCACCTTGCATCTCTGACTATTGTAATAAGCAGTTAATATAGGATTATTTTATTTCATTTTTTGCTGAAAGGAAGCATAGAAGTGTAGTTTTGCTCACTGGCTTTACACACAGTGCAGCTGTAGCTACATTTCATCAAGCTGATATCTATTCAGTTGCAACTATATACATATACAGGATCAGGTGCCTGTCTGATAGCACACAAAGCATTAGTAAATAAGTATCACGATGAGTTTCATTCTGTGTTCTATTTTTAACCTTTCACGGCCATAGCAAAGGGAAACAGGTGTGAAAACAACTACCGCTTAGGCAGCTCATCTTCATTCAAGCAGGATAAGTGTAAACAGATATGCCATCCATTAGGGGAAAACCTAATAAAGTCAAATGGCATGAAATCACAAGTATGAGCTCAAGCAGACCAAAATCTAACTCCTTGGGGAGCCTTGTCAGCAATATCCCGTTTCACCTCAAATAGGTGTTATTCAGAATGTGCTTTGGGGAGCCACAGAAAAGCAGTATGTAGTGTTAAGTTATGGCAATGTTTCCTGAAGAAAGAGAGAACAGTGTAACAGATTGAAACAAACAGATGTTCCAGACCTGGAGGCAAAGAATAATGTCAGAATTTTATGCTCGCAATTTGCAAAGACGCTGAGTGGAATGTACTGTTTCTGATCTATGAAGTTTTTTGTCAGGGAGGGTTCTTCTTGGCCCATGTGTGTGGCCCCAGTGCTGTGCTCCTGCCTCACTGCCCTATTCTGCCTAGGTCAGGGGTAACAAATGTGGTGCCTCCAGATGTTGTTGGACTCCAACTTCCATCAGCCACAGGCAGCATGGCCAGTGGTTAGGGATGATGGGAATTGTAGCCCAGCATCTGGAGAGCACCCCGTTGACTGCCCATGACCTACACACTGGTTCCAGTGCAGTGAATTAACATTTTTGTTATGCTATCCATCTATCCACAAACTTCCAAGTTTGCTGAAATATTTACTGAGAACAATACATCTTCAGAACTTATACCTCTCCCCATAAGACAATGACTTTGTCACAATTTGAGATTTTTCCTAAATAATTTTCATAAAGAAATTTCATAGAGGAATTAGGACTAGTCTGACACACTTGGCCATCAAGTGCTGCTGCTGCTACTAGGCCAACAATTGTCAGGTGATACAAGGAGCCAATAGGATTCTACCTGGCCTATGGAGAACCTTTAAAATATTAAATGATCTGTGACAGAGTACTGCCATAGTTAACTTAATGGATAATTTGTGTCAAAGAATTACAGACAACTCCCAATTTACCCCGCTCCATTCTGCCCCTTTTTGTGATGTTCCTGTGACTTCTTGGGTCACTTATGGGTTTAGCATGATGTGTGTGTGTTTGTGTGTGGTTGCACTCATATCGGACTTACCTAAAATAATTGCTTCCTGTAGTCTTAAAAAACCCAGCAAACTTCAGTGTCTAAACATTAAATATATCCCTGCAGGTATCAGACTGGGACAAGAGTTCCCCTAGGGATGCCCTACTATTAGGCAGAGTGAGGTGGTGGCCTTAAGTGGTAGCTGTAAGTTGTAGATAGCAGTGGCCATCTCCCTGATGACTGAGCTTTCCCATTCTCCTGAGCCAGTGGCAATATTGGTTGTTATTGGCCTGGACTGGTCTGATTTGCCTAATAATATATGTTAAATATGTGTACCTACTTAGATGCAGCAGCTTTGGTTCAGAATACAAGCTTTCCTCCAAAGAGTGATACCATTTTAACAAAAATGTAATCCAAATAATTTCCAGTGTGACAAACAAGCAGATCTTGGATTCATGTAGCCCTTTGTGTGTGTTTTTTTTGGGGGTGGGAATCCCCGTCTGATTTTTGCAGACTCTCTGTTTTTCCTCTCAGCTGTTTCCTTTCAAACATGTTTAAAATAGCTGACTTGGGCAGTGTTTGGTTTGGGAAGAAATGTTTCTGTGACACTAGAGTCTCTAGTGGCCATGTTTGCACAGTGCACCTTATTTTGTCTCGGCTTCTTGTGATACACTATACAGTGGTACCTCGGGTTAAGTACTTAATTCGTTCTGGAGGTCCATACTTAACCTGAAACTGTTCTTAACCTGAAGCACCACTTTAGCTAATGGGGCCTCCTGCTGCTGCCGCACAGCCGGAGCACAATTTCTGTTCTCATCCTGAAGCAAAGTTCTTAACCTGAAGCAATATTTCTGGGTTAGCGAAGTCTGTAACCTGAAGCGTATGTAACCTGAGGTACCACTGTATTTTAGAGTGAAGAAAATGAAAGAAAAGGAGGCCCATATGACTAGTAGCGATTATGAACAGGGTTGTCCGCCCAAGGGCCACGTCAGAACCATACATTTAAAGCACTGTTATACCCCATTAAAAATCATGACTTCCCCCAAAGAATCCTGAGAATTGAAGTTTTTTAAGGCCGCTGAGAGTTGTTAGGCAACCCCCTATTAAGACAGCTACAATTCCCAGAATTCCCTAGGAAGGGAGATGGATGGTCAAACCACTCTGGGAATTGCAGTTATGTTGAGAGAATATGGAGTCTTCTTACAACTCTCATCCCCCTTAACAAACTACATTCCCCAGGATTCTTTGGAGGAAGCCATGACTGTTTATAGTTGTATGCCACTGGTTTAAATGCATAGTGCAGATGGGACCCAAGTCCAGCTTAAACAAAAGAAAAAGAACCCTGAGAAGGGAGGGCAAGAGAAGTCTTGAAGTTGCCCATCAACAGCACTTGGACAGTGCACTGTTCACAATTCTCCCCACTATGGGGAGGTATAATGTATTACTTTTAAATCATAGTCATCCTATATCAATGTGCATCTCACATGGCAGAGTGCGGTTGAGTTCATGTCCAGCTTACTGGTATCCCACAGGCTGGAAGGACAAACAGAGGACTGCACATTGCAGCATTTAGTGTGAGAACAGAACCCTAGACTAGGTGGGCCATTGGCCTGATCCACGCACTACCACCACATGAGGTGGCTCAGGGAAGTCCTGGAAGGTGGTAGCGGGGGGAAAACGGAGTCCAGAGAGGAGCAGGCAGTGGCAGCAGCGGTCCTGTTCTTTCCAGGCAGCACGCGGGTGACAAGCACAGGAGTCAGTGAGTGGCACACTCTTCATGGGTCCAGGTCTGTCACCTCTCTGCAGCCCATCACCTGAGGTAATGAGCCGAATGCGTGGACCAACCCTGATGCTGAAATCAGATTTGGCTGACTGGTCAGTTTTTTGCACATGGAATGAGAGGAGGCACCATCTTGTCATTCACCTGAGGTAGCGAAATGTCTTGGGATGGCCCTTAAATGAGTCTTGTTTCTCTCCTAAACTTTGGAGTCCTGTGAAGATGAAGTACTTTATGGAAGGAAATATGAGAAGGAAGTAAGCAAAATGCCTTGCCATGATTCCACCCCCCCTCCCTTGTTATGGCTGGTGTGTGTGTGTGTGTGTGCATTTGTGGTACATTACTAAGAATTCATGGGAAGGGGGGAAAATTATCCAATAGTCTCTTCTGATAAATTTCAGCTTGCTTAATGTTGAACAAAACACATTGGTTAGCTCAGGGGTCTGCAACCTTTAAGACAAAAAGAGCCACTTGGACCCGTTTCCGAAGAAAAAAAAACCGGGAGCCGCAAAACTCGTCATTATAAAAATAACTTTTTTGTCACATTTTTTAATTATTTCTTTGTTTGACCCCTCAGAATTACTCCTCCTCATAGAAATAAACGTTAAATTAACAAGTTACCTTTTTGTGTGTGTGTGTTCTTCACTTCCCTTCAAAACAGTGACCAGCGTACATGCCCCCTTTCAATGCAGTGACCAGCGTACATGCCCTTTACAATGTAGCGGGCGGGCGGGAAGGTGATGTCGGGACGGTGCGTGACTAACGCACACACCGCCCTCATGCGACGTCACAGCCAGTACAGCGCCCGCCACAGTGGGGAGTGTCGGGTGCACAATGCGCCTCCTCCCCTCGCTAGTATCCGCCCCAGAGCCGCGGCAAAGGTGTAAAAGAACCACATGCGGCTCCGGAGCCGCGGGTTGCTGACCCCTGGGTTAGCTCATATTGGTGAACGAAGGAAACAGTAGGCCAAGGGAGGAAAACTGGCAGGAGCAAGGGCTAGGCCTATATTATTCAAATAACAATATTGGATAAAAATAATATTAAACAAAATTAAAACTAGATCAACAGGTGCACCCAGAACTCTCCACCCTACATGTAGATTGTAAAAATTGTATGTGTGTGTGTGTGTGTGGGATTTTCCTGAATATTTTTGTGGAGTAGGGGAGGAGAGGAGAGGAAAACAAAAATTACCGGCATAAAATAACAGATGGAGGGAAGGAGCAACCTCCAAGTCATTTGGAGAGAGTTGGCTTTGAAGATGGGACACCCAGGTTCAAATTTCACACAACCCCCTCTCCACATTGCAGCTTTCGGTCAGCTTGTGCTGAGTGCTAACTTCCAGTTATGTCAGTACACAGGGAGATGGTTTTGTGTGTTCATGCAGTGCAGTGTATACAGCAGTGGTGGAAAACCTCTGGCCTGCAGGCCTAATGAGGCCACTAGATCTCACTGTTTGGCCTGCTGGGCTGTTTTGATCAAGTCACACATCTGATGTCATATTTGCTGTCAGGTGTGGGGCATGAAGACGTAGCTTTGGTGGGCTGTGCCCTTGCAAGCACTGTCGATCAGCTGATTACAGCAGCTCTTGCAAAGGCACTGGCTGCTGTCTTTCTGAGCACCCATCTTTTCCATTCTAGTTTCAAAAAAATTGCAGATAAGTCAACAGACTTCTTCCTTGCTCTGGGCCTTTGTGAGTATGGGATTCTGGCTTAGAAGAGCAAACCTCTTACAACTTGATTTCCGAGCTGAGTCTGGTAATCAGGGCAAGGAGCTGGAAAGCGATGGAAGAACAGCACTGATGGAAGAACAATGGTAAAAGGACAACACTAGGTCTCTATTCAGATAATCAAGCAGGACTAAATGTTGTTGTGTGGAGTCCTCTGTTCAGTGTTCCAGCCAGCCATGCCCTCTTCAATACTTCATTCCATCCTCTTCCATGAAAGATTTGAAGGCTGAGGATAAAAGATTGAACAATTATCTAGGTTTCCCCCCATTCCCCCCCATTTTCTTCAGGCCTTCACATCCCTATCTCCTAACCAGGTTTCTGCCCATCCCCCCCCCCCCCCCCCCGCATTCTGTGGGCTGTTTCAGAGAGTCCCTCCCTTAGGTTTTTGTACTTTAGCAAACTTTAATGCTCCCCCGAACCTGCTGATCTATCTCTCTTGTGCTTGGATGGTGCTAGTTTGGCTGCATATGCAGCAACATTCACCTCAGGGAATCAGAAATAAAGGGAATAACTTGGAGATATTGTGATAGCTTGTTTGCATTTAATGCAGTTCAGACCCCCACTGACGTCAATGAGATCACACTATCAACCTGTGTTTTTAGCCTGCTTACGTCTGAGAGCTAGTGACTGACTTGAGTCCTCAGGTTTCAGAGCTGACAAGACTGACAACGTGCTTGATGTCCCCAGTGGTGAAAAGGTCATAGATCACACACCCCACTTTAAATGCTGGCCTTTTCCATATTCATATTGCGTATAGTAATTGGTGCTTTTTCTCCTTCCTAACCTATCACAGTTTATATGTGAAAGGTCATAGACAGCATAGATGTTACAGATGAACTGCCAGAGCATGATACTTGGCTAATGTAAGGGATGTCCTTCATGCTGCCTTCCAAATGTGTCAAGTGCTGTCTGTGCAAATAAAGACAGCATCTCAGTCTGGGATTAAATGATCAGGTACATGCAAGTTTCAAGGAACATGCCATGAATCTGAAAAACACTAACTTGGCAAGTAAAGAATTGGATGTCCATGGCTATTTGTAGAACCAACTTCACAAAGGTGTTGGTAGAGTAACAAGTTTAGAGCTCCCTGGCAGGGATCTCAAATCACAGGCCTGTAGCAGGGTATTTCAAGGGAAGAGAGGAAATAGGGATTCTGGGCTGTACTTAAATGTGCAGTGTTAATTCACTGCAGCTATAAAATGGCCACTCATTCTTCAGGAATAATGCTGCCAACTTATATTTGTGTAGAGCAATGTGTATGTTGTTTTTTTAATGGTAAATATATTATTTTAGTTGTATTTTATGTTTTAATCCTGTATACGAGCTACATTGGGAGAGCATGCCCAGAAAAATAGCATAAAAATACTGGAGACTAATTAAATAGTGAATGATGGCTTTGATCGAAATGCTTCTCCCTTTGTGCCTGCTTATTGCCCCAAAAGGAAAGCTTCTGTTGGTGTTAGCAGAAACTTTTCTCCCAGAGCGAATAAGTGGCACAGTTTGTAACCCTGGAGTCAGATTCCTTGTCTTCAGGGGGTGAGGACAAAGACTCTGAAGCAGAAGGGAAAGGACATGCAGGACCACCCCCAGAAGCATATCTACCGGGTGAGTCATTAGCGCCTGTGCCACAGGCTGAGGATGAAATGTTGCTGTTCTCAGATTTGGTGGACTCTCATGGCAAAGACCCAGTCAGACCAGAGGGTCCCCTGATCAGTTACAGTAGAAGAATACTAGAGAAGGCTGGGCACTTTGAAGTGAAGCTGAATCTTGCAACACAGGTGGTGCTAGTAATCAGGCTGTCGCTGGTTTTGCTCCTATAGAAGGGTTCCATTTCAGCTTGTTTCTTGTTGGAACAACCAGCCTTACCTTGTCCTTGCCTGAGATCGGTGCTCGCCATATCAAGCACATGATGCTGCAATTCAGATTGGGACTGTGCTATACAGCAAAGGGCCAAAGCCCTTGCCATGGAACTGCTCCCCCACCCCGCTGCACTGGCTGCTATTTAATTTTTAAAAATCACACAAGGGTTAACAAAATGATTAACACCATGTCTAGTTTGACCTTCAGTGACAACTGACCTCAATGAACCCTGAGTATAAGAGAATATCTTTCTGATCAGGATTCAGGTGGAGGTATCCATGGCCCAGTCAGGGCTGGGCGAAGATATTTTGCTGCCTGAGGCAAATAAACTGGTACCCTGCCCATGTACAAAAGCACTTTGACACTGGCAACAGATAGTTTACGCCCAGTGTAGCTGAGCACAGCAGGCTAGCCTACAGGGTGCAAGGCAGGCCACACAACACACAATACTCTGCCCCTCAGCATCTGCCACCTGCCTAATGGTAGGGCTGGCCCTGGCCCAAGTCACTTCCCATCCCCATTATCAAAAGTCAGTCAAATCCATGGTTTAAACCCCCCACAAAAACATTTTATGCTGTCTTTGAAATATCTGCATGGCTGTGACAGGTTTCAGGAGGTAATTGATTCCCTCTGTACATCTCTCCCACACTACCATTAAACACATTTAGATCCACCCATTGGCTTGTTTTTGTCGTAGATGCCTGTGTTGTGCAGCGATGGAGATAATGACATGGTGCATGGCTCATTGTCTTCCTTAGCTTCCAGCCAAGCAAGCTGTGGCCAGTTGGGTTATATATAGAAACAATTAAGATGCCCGATTCTTTCAACCACTGGATGTAAGAAAACAGATCCTATCTCACACCACTGAAAAATACCGGTACTTCAATGAAAAAATACAGGTGCTTTCTTCACAAGACCCCAAACCTTTCCTTCAAGGAGATAATAGTAATACACACACACACACGCACACACACACGCACACATAGTGCTAGGCTTTGACACTCACTATCTTTTTGACCCAGTCAACTCAACCAAATATTATTTTACTGTGTTAGTTTCATCCAGCAAACTTGCTTTCAAATAAGTTACTGCTGACACTTTGCTTGCATGTTACCTGATGTGCCTGCTCTATGGTTGCTCTAACAACCTGGTGGATAGCATGTCAATTTTTATTTAGCTAAGAACAAATGATAAATACTATAACCGAAATCCACATTTAGTTGCCACTGCTCAGGAATGATCTATAAACAAATCATGAGAGAGTGCTGTGTGAGAGCGTCATGGTGGTATATAGCTGTGAACTTGAATTCTGCCATTTATTAACTTCTAACAGCAGAAAAGTTGCTGGCTATTCCTAGTAGAAGCAAATTCCATATCCTGCATTATTAAGTAACCTCTACAGCACTAAAACACGTATTGAGCCTGCAAAAGCAAGGAAGGAGGTCTTTTACAGTAGTGTAGGGGTTAACATATATTTCCAGCAGATTGCATCCTATGTACCATGCTAGTAGCAACCTTCATGTCCACACGGGGCAGGCATCGTCAGAGTGGTAAGCCACCCTAACCAAATATGTTGAAGATATAGGCATGCTACCTCTGTCCATTGCCCATGGGATATCCACAGCACATCTCCTTGGGCAGCTTTCTCCTTTACTTGTTCTTCCTCTTCCTTGATCTTCATGGGTTTGTTCCTCCTTTACACACCATGTGAAAGGAAGAAGTAGACCATACCCACAATTAATCTCCCGTGGTTCTCTTTAGCAACCGCTCTGTTCTTACTGTTTGCATGGTATACTGTAAAAGTCCACACATGCCGTGCAAATTGTGTATGGAGATCTCAGCAGGAAGAACATTGACAAATGATAACACATGCACAGTCTCTTGACTTTGAGTCAGGAATAGACAGATGCACTCTCTTCCCTGTAGACTTGATGAACAGTGACAATATATATGTACCTGTGCTTTTGTGTGTTTAGGACAAAGAATAATGAAGGGAAAATGAAAAGATATGCATAATGAAGGGACTTCCGGGTTGGCGCCTCCAGCAATGGCTGAATTCCTCTGATCGGGAGGAATTTGCTTCGTGGAAATTAGGGTCTGGCCGCCACGGCGAAGGCGGGGACCCACCAAAAATCACAGGTGGGAGAAGCCTGTGAACGTGGGATTCGGCTGGCACCTTTTGCACCTCCCCTACTCGCGGGGAAACCCGGTTTTGGGGATCCAGAGCGATGTGGGGTGAGTGGTGCGGTGCTTCGAATTGACTGCTTCATTAACGGAGTGAAGCCGCATAGCTGTTGTCGGAGAGCGCTGACTTTTTCCTGTGGACAATTTGATCTTAAAACAACTACCCGTGAGTAGAACGGAAAATTGGATTTTTAAACGTCTTAATTTGGCACCGAAACGGGGAGGTTTAAAACAGGAAGTCCGCTTTCCCCTTTTGTAAATAGACTGAAGCAAAGAGGCTGCAAGCTAAAGTCTCGGAAAGTCTTCTGTAAAGGATTAAACCTCCATCGGTTAAAATCATTAAACCCCCCCTTGGAAGCAGGAGAAGAGGGGGAAAATTTTGGATTATGTAAGCCTGCAGAAGAGAGAGTGAAGAAAGATAAATTACCACCGCTTCGAACCTGGAAACGGGCTGCTAGTAAGATTGACGTTTTAGGAAAGTTCATTGACTGTGAATAAAACATATGTGGTCAGATAGCTAAATAAGAGAAATATATTGTTTCCATTGTTTCCTTCTGCGTTTAAAAAGGAGTAAAAGTAACCGAAAATTGAAACTAATTTTGTTGCTTGAACTGTGTTTAAAAGGATTGACACAAATAGAAATTGTTTCCCTCTAGAGGGAGCCTTTGAAACTGTTACAGGAGTGGAGCTGGGGGGATTACCAGCTGCAGAGATAAAAAACTGTGAGAACCAGGGATTGACCTTGGATTGGTAAGAATGTCGACAGAAGAAGCCTTAGTGATTGCATTATGCAAGATAAGTGCTTCATTGGAACAGCTTCATAAGACGACGGATGTGATGACTATCAAAATTGACAATTTGGGACAAAAAGTGACTGATTTGGGACAAAAAGTGAACATCTATACAGAAACTATTCAGGAATTGTTTCAGGAATCTACTTTGACATGGCAAATTGTTGAGAAGGCAAGGGAGAAAGTTGTTGTTGAACCTAAAGTAATACAAGTGGAGAGAGTCCCAGTCTTACAGAGGCAATTTGATGAATATAAGTTGTTGCCTTCTATGACTGAATTTAGAGAAAGTCAGATTTTGAGGATTGGAACCCTGCTTGGATTTGAGAAGGAAAGTTGAATAGACTCCCTCATGCAGGGATGTACTGACCTTTGGGATTTGGACTTGGGCCAGGAGGAGATTGGAGTTGTGGGGACTTTCAGTTTTGGAGGGATTTTGAAACATGTCCTGAAACATCTTTTGGACTTTAGTGCTAAATACAGAGATTTGGCTGACCTGTCGAGAAGGAATAAAAACATTGCTAGGTTGGAGCCTCCCCGAGATCATCTACTCGGCATCAAAGGAAGGAAATTAAGAACAAGATCAACAGAAGACAAAGTAAAGTGCATGTATAAATATGAAGAAGATCTGCAGAAGGGACTTGGAAAAGAGTTAAGAGCCTCGGACAGAAGATCACCAGGCTGATGGCCCATATGGAATAGACGGAAGGGACTGGCAGAATCCGGGATCAGGGAGAAGAGACAGTGGAAGAAGATTGGAAAAAGTTTAAAGTTTATTTATAGAAATATTGTAAAATTAATGAGTGTTAGAAAAATGTTGGAATGAAATTATATGGCTTTAGTAGAAATGTTGGGACGCAGTGGGATGCAGGTGGCGCTGTGGGTTAAAGCCTCAGCGCCTAGGACTTGCCGATCGAAAGGTCGGCGGTTTGAATCCCTGCGGCGGGGTGCGCTCCCGCTGCTCGGTCCCAGCGCCTGCCAACCTAGCAGTTCGAAAGCACCTCCGGGTGCAAGTAGATAAATAGGGACCGCTTACCAGCGGGAAGGTAAACGGCGTTTCCGTGTGCGGCTCTGGCTCACCAGAGCAGCGATGTCACGCTGGCCACGTGACCCGGAAGTGTCTCCGGACAGTGCTGGCCCCTGGCCTCTTAAGTGAGATGGGCGCACAACCCCAGAGTCTGTCAAGACTGGCCCGTACGGGCAGGGGTACCTTTACCTTTACCTAGTAGAAATGTTATAAGGAGTTAAGTATAAATAAGTATTATGGTATTAATGGAAGATAAGGTTAAAATAAGTTAAGATAATTATATGACAGAAAATAGAGAAAGAGGGAAAGGAATTGCTGAAATAATTAATAGAAGTGGAATACAAAAAGGGAGGTGAGAGGAGGTCGATGAAACGAGGGAATGAAAGATAGGGCATTGAAATGGTATGATGTATGTTTTTAAATTTTTTTATGTTTAGTTTAATGTGTTAATGTTGTGTTGTGCATTGTTTATATATTGTATTGTATTGTATTTTATTTCTTTTGCCTTTTTTCTTTTTTCTTTTCTTCTTTTCTTCTTTTTTTGTAAGGTTTAAAAGTAATAAATATTATTATTATTTTTTTTAAAAAGATATGCATAATGAAGCCAGAAGGTTTAAGTGGGTATTTACAAGACTAAGCAGAGATATGTGAAAAATAAGCATTTGCGTGGACAGGCGGAGTCCCCAGATCCCGAGTGGTCCCCCCCCGTCATGTGGAATAACGACTCTAGACAACGTGCTATGGGATTAAATTGGCCACAACTTTATTAAATTTCAAATGTGGGTAGACCTTGGCTCAGGCATTGGGCGTTCTCCCTCCCTAGTCCCCAGCCGGGGACCTAGGGAGCATCAGGGTTATCCAGTGTGTGTGGGGGGGATGGGCCAGCTCTGGAGAACATATGTTCAAGCAGAGATAGCCGCCCCCGTTACGCCGCCGCAGGGGAGAGCAATGACGACCTTTCGGCGTACGGCCAAAGCCTCCCTTCAAAAACCCCTTTAACGGGGAACCCTGGTATCGCCGCCGCAAAGAGGAAGATGGACTAAAGGATTCCGCCCAAGGCCTGATACCGCCAAAGTTGTGACGTTTTGCTACGGGAAAGGCGAAATCTGCCAATGCAGGGAAATTCCTTTCCGGCCCTTTAACAGCGACCTTATCGTAGCAGCGCCCGCATACCTGTGGAGAGGTTAACCTGCAAAACCTATGAAGAAAAGTTAACCTGCAAAAGAAGACATTAACTGAGGGTGGGTAGGGTGGGAGAAGCTCTGGAGCCAAGTGAGGATTAACAAGTAAGATCCACCCTCTATTGTGTGGGCAGGTAATCCCTCCCCTTACCTGGCCTGGTTTCCCTGGCAACGCTTCCCCCAGGTGGGATTGGACAACTCACTGGGGTAGGCGGGGACCTCCAGGTATCCCACCTGAGGGAAGGCAAAGCCTATGCTGATGGGGCCACTCCAGATCCAGGGCTGCACGCGTCCACGCAAAAGGCGCCCCCCGTTTTAAGTGGGGAGCGGTCATTCCTTTTGAGTGACTGCTGGTTATGATTTTTTACAAGAAAGATGAATGATTCATGACAGAACAAGAACATGTACAATCACAGCCTAATAATTGTGTGCATAGTCTATTTGCATTTACAGGACCACATTAAGTTAATGGGTTCTAAAGCTGATTCTTCAAATGATTAAGAATAAAGATTTGCTTTCTGCTTGATGCCAATGCTAGTATTAATTTCGCTGCAAAGCCAATGTATTGCATAGAAGTACCGTATTTTTCGCCCCATAGGACGCACTTTTTCCCCTCCAAAAATGAAGGGGAAATCTGGGTGCGTCCTATGGGGCGAATGCAGGCTTTCACTGAAGCTTGGAGAGCGAGAGGGGTCGGTGCGCCCTGAAGCAGAGCGCCCCGCGCGCCGGGCAGACATCCGCAGCGTGGGGAGCCCTGCAGGAGTTCCCCGCAGGGTTCCCCATGCTGCGGATAGCAGCCTGCTGCCCGGCGCGAGAGGCGCCCTGAAGCAGAGCGCCCCGGGCAGACATCCGCAGTGTGGGGAGCCCTGCAGGAGTTCCCCGCAGGGCTCCCCACGCTGCGGATAGCAGCCTGCCGCCTAGGCAGACATCGGCCAGCCCCACAAGCTCAGGGAGGCGCAGCGCCGTTCCTCGACCTGGTTCGGTTTCCCCAACCTGCTTTTGGGGGGGAAATAAAGGAATTTTTTTTTTCCCTTTATTTCCCCTCCAAAAAACTAGGTGCGTCCTATGGGACGGAGCGTCCTATGGGACGAAAAATACGGTATTTAAAGGGAATTGCATATTGTTATGACCTTGCTATTCTGTTGTACCAAGTGAAGGGAGAGAGCTTGTATAGCATACACTGATGCTGAACAACAGATGTATCCTTGGTGGCCACTGATGTTAATCTCTTTCACATTGTAGAAGGCACCTTGGTGCCATATATACTTTCAAGGTGAAGGCTGAAAGAATTGTATGTTGTGAATTTGGTTCCAGATTTAATCCCTGGCCAACTGATCCAAATGTCTGTGCTTATTTTGTGTCACAAATGCTGCCACCTACAAGGATTCACCTGACAGACCTAGGTGGAGGGTCTTAAAACCCATTATTGTCTTCTTAATATTATTAATAGATAACATTATCTTCTAAATATCAGAAAGGACTCTGTCATTTACAGCTTTCAACTTGTTGCAATAGTGTAGTGAATTGTTACACTGCCATCTAGTGACAGAAGATTCCAGGATGTCAGATGCCTACTATTTTATGCTCTACTACTGCTTGTTGAGAATAAGGGTTAGTAAGGTATAAGGCAATGCAAACAAAAACTGCACACCAGTGAGAGAGTAGACGTTATTGGACTACAGCTCCCATCATCCCTGACTATTGGTCATGCTGGTTGAGGCTGATAGGAGTCTAACAACCTTCTGGAGGACATTGTATTGCCTCCCCCTGCACTGGGCCAACTATCTCACAGCCTCAGCCCCACTCCCAATAACCGGCCTACCTTAGAGGGAGAAGGGTCCAGCTGGTGAAGAGGCACAGTCTCAGATTGCTTGGGGAAAACCTTGGAGAGGAGTTGGACTTTTGGGGAGTCTTAGCAACTGCTTCATGGGGGAGATGAGTCGCTGTGCTCATGACACTCCTGTGCAGATCTTGTTTTTGTTAATAAACTCCAAATTACTGCTGGTTTGCTCCTGTCACCTATTATACGAAGTTATAATATACATCCATTACTCCTCCCAATTTTGTGGAAACAGAAGTATGGGTGTTTAGCGAATATACTTATTAGGTCTCTGAGAGGCAAGAGTGAAATAATAATATTTATATAGTGCATTTCAAATGTTTGAAGCATTTCAAATATACTATGCGTGATGCTTACAGGAGTCCTCTCAGGTTTCCCCCAAGCTTTCTGAGACTGTGCCACTTCCCCAGCTGGACCCTTCTCCCTCTAACCACTCATTGTCATCCTACCACTAACCCCCATGCTCTGAGCCTTCTTCCCTTGGGGTTCCTCAGCTGCTGTCTCCTACCACTCCTCTGGATTCAACCGGTCTGTGACATCAGGCTATTTCTAGGGTTGCCATACATCCGGAATTTCCCAGACATAGCTGGAATACTGTAGTTGGAAGCAGTGTCTGGGCGGAAATCGCTGAAATATCAGGGATTTTTCTCTATCCTCCATTCATATAAGCAAGAGGCATCATGGGAGTTCAAGGGTACCTTCCAACCAGACACAAAGGGGTGAATTTTTAGGGCCAAATAAACAGGTCTGGAATGCCACATTTAGCTCCTGGCCTGAGTTTTGCCTCTCCTGATTTACATCACCTTAACAGAGTCTCACAGTTGCCTGGCCCCTTTGTGTCTACCTGATTCATGGTCTGCATTGGTTAGGCAAATCAGTGACATGATGCTGATGGTTTAATTCACTCATCTGCCACAGGATGCTGAGTGCTTTAACCAGGGTAACCTGATGCATACCCGCCAACATTTCTCCAATGAAAATAGGGACGTCCCATTCAATAATGATAATTTTTCTATTTATACCCCACACATCTTACTGGGTTCTCCCAGCCACTCTGGGCAGCTTCCAACATATATAAAAACATAATAAAGCATTAAACATTAAAAAACCTCTATACAGGATTGCCTTCAGATGGCTTGGTGGTCGGATAACTCCATACCCTCCAACATTTCTCCAATGAAAATAAAGACACCCTAAGGAAAAGTCATGCTGGCCACATGACCCGGAAGCTGTATGGCGGCTCCCTCAGCGAATAAAGCGAGATGAGCGCTGCAACCCCAGAGTCAGTCACGACTGGACCTAATGGTCAGGGGTCCCTTTACCTTTAAGGAAAAGTGGGACATTCTGGATCAAATCAGAAACCGGGATAGCTTCTCCAAATCAGGGATGTCCCTTGAAAACAGGGACACTTGAAGGGTCTGCAGATGAGTCAAATAGCTCAGGAGGGTGCACTTTGATTTGGTGGTAATAACTAAATGCAATGCATTGCTATAAAAAAAAATATTGTTCGGCAGCTTTTGTTTATCGTTAGGCGCCACACTCGTCACTGCGGTGCGGGGCCTGCTGATAATTTGTTTTGCAGCTACTCCTAATTAACTATGGTGTCTCTACCTTTTGCCAGGCGCTTTTAAACAATTTCCCTCCTATGCCAGCAACTTGACAGGAAGTTAAGAAAGGAAGCTCACAAGGCCCAGATTACACATAAAGCCTGCAGGCAGCTGACAGGCAATTATGTCTAATAAGGTGTTATGAAAACCACAGCACAGCAGGTGCAGCAAGGAGGAAGAGACAGCCCCCTGCTGGGTTTGCATAGAGATCAGAAGGAAAGTTAAGGGATAGGAACCGAAAAAGCACATAAAATATGAAGCGCCAAGGAAACAGGACATCCTTAAAGCGGCCGCAACCATTTGTAAAAGGAGAAGTCCCAGGGTTCAAAAATACTAGGATGTTGCATTGGCCAACTCTTAATTCTAGATACGTTTTTTTTGTCGGGTCTCGAAATATTATTCAAGGCTCATTTATTTAGGGCTCCTAACCACAATAGTTACTAGTCTGCCTCCATGGTAGGGGACAGTAATATTTCTGAATACTCCTTTTGAAGAGGAGATAGGAGAGATATGCTAACCAGCTTTCTTTCTCCTGCTCTGGAGGGTGGGACCTGAACCAATAGATTCAAGTTAAAAGAAAGGAGATTCTGACTCAACACCGGGAAGAACTTCCTGACAATGAGAGCTGCTCGACAGTGGGAGGTTGCCAAACCTTCCTTGCAGGTTTTGAAGCAGAGGTTGGGTGGCCATCTGCCATGGACACTTTAGTTGAGAATTCTGCATTGCAGGGGGTTGGACTAGATGATCCTTGGGAACCCTTCCAATTCTATGGATATGAGTTGCTCATTTATTTAGGGTTTCACCCATGCGGGCTATGCTCTGCCTCCAAGGTCGGAGGCAGCAATTCTTCTGAATATTAGTTACTGGAAACCACAGGAGAGGAGAGTGTTGTTGTGCATAGCCCCTGCTCGCCTGCTTTCCCACAGGCATCTGGCTGGGCACTGTGAGAACAGTATGTAGGGCTAGATGGGCCACTGGCCTGATCCAGCAGTGATTTTCTTGCGTTCTTCTTTTTTTGCGGCCTCTTCAGAGAATGGCAGCTGTGGACATTTTGTCAGTTTCCATGCACTGGCTGTCCATGTAACAATATGGGCCTGTGCTAGAGCCAGCACAGGTGTGTATCTTGCTGTTGCAAGAGCTTTGAAGGAGGTATACAAAAAAGCATATCCAAACTGATTTTGCATGTGCCATTGATAAATAGATGATCATTAGTGAAGTGAGAGCTCCGGGACAGAACAGGAGGTGCCATGCGCAATCCTTGGCAGAGGTGGGGAACATTTTTCAGCATGAAGACTTCATTCCCTATTGGAGATCACATGCCAATGGTGGGCGGAGCCCAGGGCAAAGGTGGGCGGAGCAATTGATGTGAACATTACCTTCGTGCAATAGGCTAGTTTCTACACACAGTCACATTCCCCTCTCTTTCCACTATCCAGGCAAGCAAGAGGCCTTATCAGAGTTCAAGGGCACATTTCAGCCAGGCAAAAACACTTCACGAGGGCCAAAGCTAGGCCCTGAAAATCCCTGACATGTTCTGGTTTTCGGGTGTAAAAATGGCATCGGGGAATTTTGCGAAATTGGATGTATGGCAGCACGATGGCAAAAGCAGCTCCAGAAAGCTCAACAACTTTGTGGGTGTCAGGAATATTACTTTTTCAGATATGGAAACCCCAGGCAAAGCAAGACTGGGGAGGAGTATCACCTGGAGAGAGTCCCCAGGGCCAAATAAAGAATCCTGGAAGGCTACATTTGTCCCTCACCTGGACCTGAGGCTCCCAGTCCGAGTTAAAAGCATCAGGTAACATGTACTGGGAAATATTTCTGTTTGAGGCCCCAGAGAATGGCTGTTAATCACAGAATCATAGTGTTAAGTTGTGGGTGAACATATCAGACGACACAGCGATTCTTCCAAAGCTTTATTTGTAAGCTGGAACACAACTGAACTGAGGAGCTCAGTCAGCCTGCTTATATAGAGCTCCAGAACAATGTAACTGTTGCAACTTTCTAAAACTATCCAATCACTGAACGTCACTTTCCTTCATTTGCATACAAACTATCCAATCACTGAACGTCACTTTCGATCCTTCATTTGCATAACTATCTACAGTATCCCCCTGCTGGCCAAGGGTGAGAACTTCAGTACATAACACCTAGAACTGTAGTGTTGGAAGGGACCACGAGGGTCATCTGGTCACAAGCATTTGTACAAAGCTCATCTGTTTCTCCCCAGTTCATAATGGTGGTGCATGAATGCTGATTTTGCAGCATGCACGAGCGTTATCACATCTCTCACCTGGAATTTTAGCATAATTAGCTAACTGACTATTGAAGTGAGAGTGGATGCTCTGTGACTCCATTGCTTGGACATTCCCTTGGTCTATCTGTTCACATAATCAAGGGTGCAGGACGTTCTAACGACGTAGCAGAGGACAATTTAGTAGGACACCTAAAGGAATAGGACTTGATGGAATGGTTTAGACAGGAAAGCAGTTACATCAGAGAAGATGTTTAGCATTGCTAAACCATCACTATACTCCTTCATGTAATACTTCACTCAAAAATCATTACATGGAAACGAACAGCATTAATCTCAGCACTGAAAACACTGCCAACTAGAAATTTGTGTGATATTTAATAGCGCCATCTGGTGACTCCTCCTCAGTATTACAAAGCAATGAAGTATAATATGCTAAGTACCTTGTCTTGTGGCCAGTTCAGGGACCTTGGTAGCCATTGGGCTCAGAAGTCGGTTGGGATCAGGGCCGGATTTAGGTTTGATGAGGCCCTAAGCTACTGAAGGTAATGGGGGCCTTTATATGTCCAGCTGTCATTTGCCAACAACAAATTGTCATTTTTTGTGTTGAATATATGCTATATGGGAATTTATGGACCCAATAGGTATCTAAGGCCATCTGCACATGCAGAATGCAGGCACCCTATATATAGAAATGAGCAAACCAGTGATATTTTAGGGAGCAGGCTAGCAGGCAGGGCCCTTTACTTACATCATAGGAGCCTACAAAACACTTGCTGTATGTAGGTTTTATTTTATTTGTTTTTTATCTTATATTTTGGAAATGTACACCCAGTTTTTTCCCCTTTAAATTTTTTTGGGGCCCCCAAGAGAGTGGGGCCCTAAGCTATAGCTCATTTAGCTTATACAGTGGTACCTCTAGATACGAACAGGATCCGTTCTGGAGCTCCGTTCGCATCTAGAGGTAAACGTAACTAGCAATGGCACGTCTGCGCACACGCGCGTCGGTTTTCGCCACTTCTGCGTATGCGCGTGACGTCATTTTGAGCGTCTGTGCATGCACAAGCGGCAAACCCGGAAGTAACGCACTCCGTTACTTCCAGGTTGCCGAGGAGCGCAACTCGAACGCGCTCAACTCAAAGCATATTTAACCCGAGGTATGACTATACATAAATCTGACACTGGTTGGGATGCCTGTGTTAACATTTAGCCTGTGGATGTTTAAATGTACTTTGGAAGGCACCCTCCCAGTTCTTCCTGCAGTAGTTTGAAAGCTGAGTCATGTATGTTATAGTGGTTGCACACAACTGCTAAAGTAGGGGTAACATGAACATAGTGTTACCAAGGTTGTGCACCACCCCAATCTCTGCCAAGTGGTAGCAGAATTCCAAGATGCCACAGAGACTTTGTCACGGCTACAATGGCCGCTGTTTCTTTAATGTGAATACAGCTGGGTCAGCATGACTCAGCGGCCTTCAGCAGGTTGTATATATAAAGTGAGAAATGTTAGTTTGTGCTGAGGCTGGTGTTTGGGTTGGTTGGTTGATTGGTGCTGGCGTGTATAGTTGTTCAGTCATGTTTTGCACAAAGACTTTTAAGAATAAAACTCTGCAAGGATATTCTCGTGGACTCTTTTTGTGCCGACAAGGGTCCGAGGACCAGGCTGAGGAGACAAAGGGAGGTCAGAACCTTTTCCTCCTTTTTTGCTTTTTACAAACACTGACAGACTTTCGTGTCTTTAAGAAATATGGTGCATTAACAGATATTTACAGCCTGGGTGCAGTTGGAGGAGTTGCAGAGTTTACAGCATTTGCATCTCAAGAGGACTTTGTCCTTCAGCATTGCATTCAGAAGCTCTCTACGCACCGTCTCTGTGCTTCTGCCCCAATATCAGGGACCAACAGGACGCTGATAAATGTGCACCAGGAGAAGTGGGACTGGAGTCTGATTTGGGAGAGGGAGTCAGAGATTTGTGGTGACCTGTACCAGCCAGGAGGCAACAGTAAGAGGCAGGGGATGCTACAGAGCTGGAGGGTGGAGCACAGGATGGATCTGAGGAAGAGAAGCGAAGGACTGGGTGCTTCCTCACCCTCTCCTGTGCCACTGCCTCCCAGAACCAGGAGGGGATTGTTTATGCTGTTGACAGATAGGGCCATGATTATTATACTGTAGAATTCATTGCATGGTTAGCTATAGGGTTTGAACTATTGACAGTTTTGTTGGTTATTATGCTCTCAATACGGACCATTTGTCATGTTTTTAAATTATTCTGGCTTTTGTTTAAGCCACCTCTGGTATAAGGTAATAGGCAAGTTAAATTAATAAATAAATTACTCATGTACATACACAGCTAAACCTGGATTTATTGAGATACGAAAATAGAAAAAAATGATGTTGTTGTTTGATAGTCTGGCCATCAGGAGTGTCTGGTTTCAGAGATTTGTTAATGACTTGTTCCCCCTGTGTGTTCATATAGAATTAGTTTTTTTACATGGAACAAAAAATTCATAACTATGTATTCATAAACAGCATCTTCCTCAGAAAATCACTAATAATGTAACATTAAAATCCTCAGGGTTGAAAAAGAAAAAAGTCACCAGCTATGTACATGCGACACAATTATACATAAATTAACCAGTAATTCAAAGCATGTTTGGAGAAAAATATATAAAGTCCCTGCAGCTAGGAGAATTATGTTATCTTCACCGCTCTTTTGAGATGACTAAGCTGTCACATTTCTTTGCTACACACTTTTATCTCAGCCTTGCAAGTGCCATGCTAATAAGCGGGCGAGTTCAGCAGCTAATGTGGCACAGGCAGCTGGCATGAGAGTAAAGAAAAATGCTGTAAGCCATGAATATATTATATCACGAAACTATCATTACCAAGTGGGAGTTCAGAGGGAGGTGGGTTGCCTCAGAGGGTACTGGACCATACTTCAAACGGAGCCTGTTTTGGAATTATTCAAACATTTTTTCTCCAAAAAAATTAAATTGTATTTGATTTTTTTAAATGATACATTGTTTTAAATACATTTTAAAAATACATTATCCCAAGTGGGGCCTGCAAAAAAGTTTTAATGGTGAGAAGCACTCCCTGCTTAGGGTTCCATTTTCATCACTATATTCTGCTCCAGAGCCAGTGATGTATAGTGGTTAGAGTATCAGACAAGGACCAGGGAGATCAGAGTTCGAATCCCCGCTCAGCCATGAATCTCGGTGGGTGTAGGCGCTGACTCCTAGGGGATAAGGCACCCCAAATGTATTTTTTGAGGGGGGCTGGAGTGGGGAAGCTTGTAAGGAAGCATGGGGCAGCTCTCTGCAGCCCATCTGGCATCCCAGAGCAAAAAGGGAAGGGGCCAAAAAGAAATGAAGGGCATATGGCGGGCTGTCTCACTCATTTCCTCCCCCCTCAACTCTCTGGCTGTTCCTTAAGTGGTACAAACCAGGAAGTCTGTGCAGCTTCTTTCCCAGCACCAGCTCGCCACCGCTGTCTCTGGCCTCTGTGCACAATTGCAGCCACTTTCTCTGTGTCTCTCAGCTCTGCAAAATACCGTATTTTTCGCTCTATAATACGCACCCAACCATAACACGCACGTAGTTTTTAGAGGAGGAAAATCCGTAGGCATGCCACCCGTAGGCATTTCCTCCATAACACGCACAGACATTTCCCCTTACTTTCTAGGAGGAAAAAAGTGAGTGTTATGGTGCAAAAAATACGGTAGTTTCCAGCCCCAGAAGAGCTCAGTGAAAGCACCCACGTCAAAACATTTTGCTTTCCACAGATAAATCAACAAGGTATGGAAAGGGAAAAACAGGTGCCAGTACTGTGTACCGTTGAGTACCGCCAGGGAGAAAAAGCACTGAACTTCTCACTCAACTCTGATGTGTTAATTTTTGGTCTCTTCTCCTGCATCCTTCAGCTTATGCACATATTATTTCATTCACACAATGAGGCAGAAGACAACTTCATTCCGAGCATAAATTCTCATTCAGTGATATATGTGTGTGTGTGTGTGTGTGAGAGAGAGAGAGAGAGACTGTAAGTATGAGGGAACACTGAACTTCAGGCCTGGCCCTGTTATCAGGCACACAGAATCTCTTATCACAGACCGTGAATTGGAAGAGATGGCCAAATAAATGCACCCCATGTTGCTTGCCTGAGTCCCTGCAACTGCCCAGCCGCTTCTGCCAGCTGCCGCCACTGCACCAGCCCCTGCCATCTGCAGCCTCTTGCCCAGACACTCCACCTGCTGGGTATATTTCACAGTGATGCCAGCTGCCTGCTGGGCCTGTGGGGATCTTTCCTGATGAGTTTCTTTATCTCTCTCTCTCATTTTAAGTGCAGCAGCCACATCTGTTAAGTCTGCAAATGCTGGAAGGTTTTGCCAAAGCCTCAAGAGGTTTTACTGGCAGGTTTGGGGAAGTCTTGTCAGACTTGGAGCAACTTCTGTATGCCACGGTGGCATCTGTGATAAGTAGCTGCTGGCAGTGCAGCAGGGCACAGGGTGGCAGAGTGTGGGGTGACACTGCTACTGCTCTGTCTCGGGTGGAGAAACAAACCTGCTGAACTGCACTTGTGTTGGAAGTAGTCAGGTGTTATGTCCTACTTGGTTCATTGCAGGAAACTGGAAAATTGCAATACTGTGACTGACAAATTGATCTCCTTTGGGAGGCATTCATCAAATTCAGGGATGGGGAGAACACCAGCTAGAGTCTAAAGTTGTGTACAACACAACATCAGGGCTGTGTTGGTGTTTGAATGCTCAACATGGTGGATTTCTACATACAGTGGTACCTCGGGTTAAGTACTTAATTCGTTCTGGAGGTCCATTCTTAACCTGAAACTGTTCTTAACCTGAAGCACCACTTTAGCTAATGGGGCCTCCTGCTGCCACCACGCCGCCGGAGCACAATTTCTGTTCTCATCCTGAAGCAAAGTTCTTAACCCAAGGTATTATTTCTGGGTTAGTGAAGTCTGTAACCTGAAGCGAATGTAACCTGAAGCGTATGTAACCTGAGGTACCACTGTATCTGGTAGAAATTGTTAATTGTAATTGTAATCAACTCATAATTTTTGGTTAAAGATTCCCTGAGCTATCACTGCAATTTAAACTTGGTTTGATATTGTTTCAATTATGTTTGTATGCAGCCTTGGAAGGGCTTTGCATAAATAATAAAATAAAATTTGACAATATAATATTTACATCACAGCCTTTCCTTTTAGATGACCCAGGAGGTCAAATAAAGCGCTGGCTATGGCATAGAACCTGGTCAATGGTCAGGGATGATGGGAATTATAATTCAAAAATATCTGAAGGTCCACAGCTTCCCTGTCCTGGCAACAAATGGGAAGATGGCTGATCCCTCTCCCTCCTTCTCCCGCATCCTGGTATTAACCTTAGAGACATTGTTTCACTTTTCACAAACATTTGTATACATGTTTGTTTTTTAATGTCTCAATTGCCAAGTTGCTACGAAGCACTACAGATACTCTGCTTGGACTCAAATTTGCTTTGTTTAGATCCTGTTTTGCCTTGTAGAAATCCCAAATCTCCTTGAAGCAAATCTCCTGCATCAATTTTTCAGGATTTGTCCAAATCCAACACACAACTCTAGTTCAAAGTACTCCTCTGCAGTCTGTGAAGTGATGGGCTGTTCACAATATGAAGCCTTAAGTACTTGGTGTGCATAAATTTATGAGCATGTCCCTGGTAAGTAGAAACATTTGGAGCATATCTTACCAGGAATTTCCAAGCAACCAAACAAGTGCTACTTGGCAGATATTATCCCCTAAAATGATTTCTAGCATATGCTCAGTAGTGGATTTTTATCTAATTGCAGGTCACATATTTAATTATAGAGAGAGATCTGACAGGGGTTGATACTGCTCTTACCATTTCTCTCAGCCTTGAAATTATTATTATTTAAATCTTTGCACAGTTTCAATGAGAGTTCACTTTTCCTCTTCTACTGTTATCTACCACATTAATTTTTTTCCTAGGGCTGGAATATCAAGCATGGCAACAATACTTTGCAACCAGTTTTGCATCGCAGATTAATATCACTAATCACAATCATGTCACTCCTGACTAATTGCCATCAAGGAAACATCCTTGACAAAGGATTGTGTCAAGTTATTTTCCTCTTAAAAAACAGGCTCATGGCAACTGAATGACACACCTGTTCCATTATTGATGTTTGTAACATTATTTACCTTTTAAAGTGTGGCCTAAATCTGTCTGCTGCAATTCAGAGCAAGGCAACCTGCCATTGAAAATGAGTTTGTAAAACAACAGCACAAATGGTTACGTGTGTGTGTGTGTGTGTGTGTGTGTGTGTGTGTCTGAATTGCCATTGGGAATGCAGAACAGAAGGGAAGCACATTCCAGCCGCCTCCACTGTTGGCCTGGGGACCAAGGGTGTCCTGGGAGGCTGCACCTCCTGCCTCCCTGAAGGAGCAGAATAGGAAGGGGGAGAGAAGCAGCCTGGCCCATCCCTTAGCCAAGAAGGAGCTTTGCTTCTCCTCTTCCTGCCAGAAAGAACACTTGTCTCAAGCTGCTAGACACCATGGGTGTCAGGTGTGCATGCAGGTGCCAGGCCCTGTGACCAGGCCTGGGGCCTTCCTAAGTTTGTTCTGAAAAGGCAAGGCACAGCCTCACAGGTGAGGCCAATTGGTAACTAACAGCACCTGGTGGCAAGAGCTGGGAAGGGATATAAGGTCAGCATTTCCCTTCAGCTCTTTGCCACAGCAACACATTCCCTGCCTTGCTGCGTTTGGTTCCTTGATTCCTTGCTCCTTGGACCCCTGCCTTTGTGACTCCCAGCTCTCTGACCCTCAGACTATTGGCTTCCCGACTCCTGGCTTCTGGACTCCCGTTCCTGCTCCCATCCTGCCATCTTGCCCCTGGTCCTAACATCCCCAGCCATGACTTCGATCGCCCGTGAACCAGACCGTGACAATGGGACTGCAAAGCAGCAGTGACTCATGTGGTAAAGTGAGTCGGCCTTCTAATACTAGTGTTGCTTCAGGAGAGCTGGCCCATCCACGAGGCAGACTGAGACAGACACCTCAGGTGGCGGAATGCAAGGGACGCCTCTGCAGGTGCCCACCAGCTGGTTTTTGGAAGTTGTCACTGAGCAACTGATGGAAAGTCCACTCTGGCCCTTTCCATCAGGCAGAGGACGAAAGGTTGTGCCGTTTGTGTTTGAAATTTCCTGGGTTTGGGGTCTCATTGCAGCCTGTTGCAAGCCACCTTGAGAATAATTCAGGAGCAGCTGGCATGGTGCTGGGTGCTCACCCTCTTTTTTTTAAAATATTTTTATTAAATTTTCACATTTTATAAAGACAAACATACACACATAAAGACAAAGACAACACGTATAAAATTTCATAACCTTACTTTCCTAACCCCAGTTCTTGACCTCCCCCCACCCCCCCTTCATACATCCTAGTTCAGTTACATTAACTCAGCAAATTCAAATCTCTCATCCATTGCATGTTATTACTATATATATATATATATGTTTTTTTTAAAAAAAACCATTTACTTGGCCAGATTTTACTTATCCAATTTTCTTATAAAACATTAAAGCCTTTTCTAAGGTCGACTCGAGTTCCTTCCACGAATTTCCCTTTAATCTTAAAAATAGGTCATAATAATCAAACACAAAAGTCATAAAGATTTAAAAACAAGTTCTCCTTAAACCCCCCCCAACCCCGGTTTCTGTCCCTTCCAAATGTCCCCCCATCCATAACAACAGTTTTTAGCCTGGGTTCCTCACATCTGAGGCCTTTAAGTCCTTGTCAGTCTCTCTTTGCCGATCTTGTTGGTAACCCTCCTCATTGGTCCTCAGGTTTCGGGGAAATTTCAGCTCAGTCTCATCAGAATTTCTTCCATCCAAAGTACTTGACACCAGCTGCTGCAGAAGATCAACCAGTCCATACTCAAATAGGAAGCCCCAGTCGTATTTCTTATTTCTTTTAAAATCAGGTATTCCAGATGTTCCAGGGGCTTCCTCCCTCCTCTTTCGCATCTTTCGCAGATTTGTAATCCAAGGGTCTTCTTCTTTGTATTCTAACAATGTAGGCTTGTGGTTGGTAGTCTCCATCTGTACTAGCCCTTGCTCGCTCTCCCCCTGTTCCGAAGCTATCTCTTCTGATTCAGCTGCAGATTTTTCCCCAGTCAAATCCATTGTACCTTCAGCAGAGTCATTTATTTTAGAGTTCAAGGTTATGAGTTGTTTACTCATGACCGTAGTCTGCTCCTCCAGTTTTCCCACAAGAAAAAACATTCTTTCTAGCTCTGCCTGTAGTTTTCCATCTGCAGCCATTGCAATGTTTCAATGTTTCCCCTAGGGGGATTCTAGTTACTTAATAGTCTTTTCCAATAGTCCTTTACTTTGTTATTTCCCTACTTTGTTTCCAACCACTTTAGTTCAAATGTAACAAATTAAGTCCAAAAAGTGTTAAATAATAGAGTTTTTAACTTTCGCTGCCCGTTTGACAGCTCCTTTGACAGCTGTCAAACTCCTCGTTCCTTATTCTCCAGCTCACATAAAAGGACACCCCCGGGTCTGGGGGGGTTCAAACAAAAACTTCTAAAAAACCACTCTTACTCTCCAGCACGCATCTTCTTCTGTCAAATTCATGCAAATCTTATCTTTTACAGAACACCAAGGAAAGAACTCTCCACCTTAGTTCTCCGATCTTTGCTTTAAATTTTCTGTAGGCAGGGGGGTGCGGACTTCCCTTTAGCACATCCCCCGATCGTGCCGAATTCAAGGATAAGCTTTTTAGAGTCCAAATTCCAATCTACTCACGGATTAATTAAAGTCCGAATTTCAGGGAAGAAAGTCAGCGGTCTCCGGCCATGGCTCGCGGCTTCGCTCCACTGCAGTAGCGGTCTACTCACAGCACCACGCCACTCCCCGTACCCTCTCCGCAGCCTTTAAAAAGGCTCTTCGTGGGTCGGGGGGCGCTTTAGGTGCCCGCCGAGTCACCAGGTCCGCAGGCTTCCGCGCCTGCGGTTTCTAAGGGTCCCCGCGTCGCCGTCGCGGTGAGACCCGTTTGCAATGGAGCCGATTCCCTCCGGAGCTCGGAGGGAATCCGCCATTACTCGGATCGCGCTAACCCGGAAGTGGGTGCTCACCCTCTTGACACTGGTGCTTACCAGGCAGGGCAGGGCAGCAGCGAGGTTAGGGCTGCACAAACACATCCAATGGAGGGCCGGCCAGATTGGCTTTTGCCAGTATGCAGGCACAGCCCTGAACTCACCAATGCCCTGCCCTACCCTGATAAATGGCAGCAGTGCCACTGTCAGTCAAGGGGCAATGTGGTAAATCTCCAACTGGAAATAAAGGAGCACTCGCCACCAAACGGGATTGGCACGGGGAAGCAGGAATACTGTAAATGGAGGTTGTATGGTAAGGCCAGTTAGCTTCAACTGGCTGCCTTCCATATTTTGTTGAACTATGTGGAGAGAAAGAGAGTTAGTAGATGGCTAAAGAAGGCTCTAGACCTCTTGCTGAGGGGCTTGGTGGGCAATTGCTGAAAGTCTTGGAGGGTCTGTTGTAGCAATTGTAATGTACTGTGCTAGATGCAGAGCTCATATACTTAAAGCACAGTTGAAGCATATTTCCCTCCTCAAAGAATTCTGGGCATTGTAGCTAACTCAGAATTAGTTATCTTGCCACGGAGATCACGTTGGGAGGTTTTGATAAGCCTTTAGCTGATCCCTTTATGCAAACTAAGGCCTTCTCAATCCAGCCCGCGGACAGTCCGGGAATCAGCGTGTTTTTACATGAGTAGAATGTGTGCTTTTATTTAAAATGCATCTCTGGGTTATTTGTGGGGCATAGGAATTTGTTCGTCTTTTTTCAAAATATAGTCTGGCCCCGCACAAGGTCTGAGGGACAGTGGACCAGCCCCCTGGTGAAAAAGTTTGCTGACCCCTGCAGTTCATGCTATTGCCTTTGCCAGAGCTGGTGCGGTTCAGCAACTGCAAACACACACACACAAGATGAGTTCTGTGGCACCTTGAAGAAGATCAGACTTTTCCATGGCATCTGTTTCCGTGGAGAAGAAATCAGACTTTGTCAAGTGCATGACACTCTCTCCTCAGCTGGTAAATACTATTTGCCAACAACAGACGATAACACTTCGCACTCCTTCTCAGATTCTTATGCCACGAAATCAATTTACCTCATAATTAATCTGTAGCTCTTTAACAAGGTGCCGCAAAACTCTTGTGCTTGCTTCTGTGCGTGTTGGTTCCCAGCAGGCGCCTGCTGCCAACAATCTCCCCTCTTCCCCCACCCATGAAATATTTGAGGGGGCAAGCCCCCCCAGTTGAGGGACACTGTCATTCAAATGGTGTGTGTGACCATGTCATGCACCTGGGCTTACCTGCCCACAAATCTTTTAATCAAGTTGGCACCCCTGCTCCCCTAGCCTTAAGCCCAAACGGAACATAGGAAGCTGCTTTACTGTATACCTAAGTCTGACCTTTGGGACCCGGGTGGCACTGTGGGTTAAACCAAAGAGCCTAGGGCTTGCCGATCAAAAGGTTGGCGGTTCGAATCCCCATGACGGGGTGAGCTCCCATTGCTCGGTCCCTGCTCCTGCCAACCTAGCAGTTCGAAAGCACGTCAAAGTGCAAGTAGATAAATAGGTACCACTCTGGCGGGAAGGTAAACGGCGTTTCCGTGTGCTGCTCTGGTTCGCCAGAAGCGGCTTAGTCCTGCTGGCCACAAGGCCTGGAAGCTGTATGCTTGCTCCCTCGGCCAGTAAAGCGAGATGAGCGCCGCAACCCCAGAGTCGGCCACGACTGGACCTAATGGTCAGGGGTCCCTTTACCTTTAAGTCTGACCTTAGTGCTGCCTACACTGGCTGGCAGCAACTCTCCAGGGCTTCATACAGGGGGCATTCCCAGCCTTCTCTGCGATGCCAGGAGTTAGATCTGGGCCCTTCTGCACGCCAAGCACATGCTCTGAGCTGCCGCTTCCCCGCTGGCCTAGGGCGGAGTGCGGGGACGGCGAGGGGGCGGCAGGGGGCGGGCCGGGGAGATGTCAGTGCCAGGGCCCAGGCTGGAGGGAAGCGGCGGCGGCGGCGGCGGTTGCTGGGCGGAGCCAGCCAGGCCGGCGTGAGGCAGCACATTTCTCTCCGCGGCGGCAGCAACAGCAACAGCACCGCCAGATCTCACGCCGCGAAGCAGCAGCAGCAGCAGCAGCTCCGTCACCATCATCTTCCCGGGCAGCTGGAGCCGCCCGGGACGCAGCCTCGCTCTCTCCAGCGTCTCGCCTGCCTCGGGGGAAGGCTGCACGTCCAGGCTAGGATTGCCGTGCCAAGGTAAAATGCGGAGCGGGTGCGCGCGGGTCTCTGTGGGTGGTGATGCCAGGCGCTCTCATGCCCTTCAAGCAACGGGGGGGGGGGGGGGAGAGAGAGATGCTGCAGCCCCCCCCGTCCCCTCCCTCCCTCCGGGCTGCAGAAGACCTCTCGGCTTCTCCCGTGCAACCCGAGACTTCCCCTCCGTCGGCAGGTCTGGGCTTCAGTCTAGTTCCAAGAGCATCAGCTGGCAAGGGCTTGGTGGGCGGGAGTTTATTAGAGTATTGCGGGGTTTATTTTTTATTTTTTCCGATAGGAGCAGATCGCAAAATCGTGTGGATTTTAATTCCCGGGGGCGCACCCAAAGTCTTCAGGAGGCGCTGCTGCCTGCCCCCATTCAGGAGAGAAATAATATGTCATTGGAGGGCTGAGGCATCCTTAGGTTGGTCTTATTCTGCTGGGATGCAGCCTATACTGGCGGGAGGGACTCGGGACAAGATGGCTATTCTAATTCCCCCCCCCGCGGGAAGAAGAGGATTTTATCGGATTTGTCACTGCTTTGAAATGTGCAGTGCCTCAGCTTCACAGCAAAAAGAAAAAAATAAAGAAAAAAATGCCTCCATATTTTTGTGCGTTTCCAAAACCAAATACCTGCTGTGCTGCTGAGAGAGGAAAATGGAAGTGCTGCTATTTTGGGAACGCCTTGGTTTGGCTCGGCACTGAAGGGGTTAAAGCAACCAGGAAATTAAAATATAGGCACTGGGTGGGAGGGTGGGGGAGAGAGAAAACACTCTCAAACAAGTCAGATGGGTGACCCACCAAGTAGGCAGGATGCAACAACAATATATATTGAGTTTGAAAATGAAATTCCAAAGAAGATGAATCTGTGAGTGAGAGGCCATTTTTTCCATTAGCAAGTTTCCCAGTGCAAGTCTATACACATCTACTTCTGATTCCTTTCATCAGGTGTAAAACCCATTGAGTCCAATGGATCTTTCTTCCAGGGATAGCATTACAGCCTTGGTCATGGATAATGTTTTTAGCTTCTTAGAAGCCCAAAGCTTTCAACTTAACAAGCTAACGTAAAACCTCATTTAACCATTAGAATCCTATTCAGACGTCTGTCTCTTGGATCATACATTCTAAGCTTGGAAAAGAGCAACGCTGTGTGTGTCTGCTTGGAAGTAAGCCCAAGTAGAATTTCCTCCCAAGGCCAACACGACACCGGTCTTGGATTCAAAAGATACAGTTAGGGTGATGGAGACCATTTGAGGCATTTAAATGTTATCCTGTGGCCTCCCCTTCCAGAAAAAAATATCTGGAAAGAACAGGACTTATGGCCTGTAGCAGTTAATTTGGTGGAAAGAATTGAATAAGGTGCATCTTGATTAATCTCAGTAACCTCATGAGGGAAGAAACTGTATTCAGGAAAGTTCTCTTTTCTGTTAAGGCGGGGGGGGGGAACCTGTGATCATCCAGATGTTGCTGAACTATAACTCCCATCACCCCGTGACCATTGGCCATGCTGCCTGGGGTGGACAGGAGTCCAGCAATAGAGGGTCAGGCTAGCTCCCCAATATTATGGGCTTGAAAATCCTACCCCTCAAGTCATGCAACTATCCTTCGTTTGCAGTCATTCACTGGCCTCACTGCACTGCTCAACTACATGTCAGGATCAATATTGCATATACTTATAGTTGCATAGCTATAGATCTATAGTTACGTTGAAGTATGCAGTTTTAATCCTGGCATTTTGAAATCTGCTACTCCTTTGAAACGGGTTGTATGTTTTATGGCTTATAGCAAGGATGAGAAACCTTTATTGGTTTTGGGCAGGAGGCAGATTTTTATCTCTCCTCCCCTTTGGGCCAACTTTAACAGGTGGGTGGGACAATCCATCAGTCAATCATCTGGCATCATAGTGACATCGAATGATTGACAGGTGTCAAAGCACAGTGTTTTCCAAATGGGCAACAACCAGCCGGGTGTCAGACGCTTTGGAAATGCAGTGCAAGGGTCATTGCAAGCTGTATAGTGCAATCCATCCTGGAGTCTTTAATTGAGGGATGGGTTGGAAGTTTTATCTTTGAAAAAGTAGCAAACTCAGTCTCTTGAGGGTGGATCACTATGTAGCCAAAATGGCATGATCTACTTGCAAAAGGGATATTGCCAGGCTTGTGGAAGTCCAAGGTTTGCGGAAGTACATAATAAACACACACAAAACACAGGGGAAGAGCATCTGTTCTGCATGCAGACGTCCCAGGTTCAATCCCTGGCATCTTCAAGGTAGCACTAAGAGACAGCCTTGTTGAAAACCCTGGAAAGCTGCTGCCAGCCAGAGTACGCAATGCTGAGCTAGATGAATCAATGGTCTGACTTGCTTCGTAACCCCTAAGAGGAGAGGCTGACCCACAAAGTGGTCCATGATAGCAAAAGACTGACTGATAGTGTGTGTGTGTGTGTGTGTGTGTGTGTGTGAGAGAGAGAGAGAGAGAGAGAGAGAGAGAGAGAATGGAATGGAGTATCCTGGACAAGGGCATGGCTGGCTGGAATCCTGAACAGGTGCACTCTATGTTGTTTTGGTATAGGTCTCATTTGTGTTATTCTAATAGACCTCCTGGAAACATAGAAGGACTCTGGATTTGGGGCAAATTTGGCTGTTGATCCTCAAAGAGTGAAAGCAGGCCAGGGAAAGCTGTAGAGCTCTGGCACCCACTCTCTGGAGCTGGTTTTAGGCAGCAGTGGCCTTTACCTGGGCTCGGGGTACCAGAGGATCAGGTGACATTAATGCAAAGAAGCCATGCACACAGCAACACTCCCATCTAACCTTTAAAACTGCTTGAGGGTTATGCAGTTGCATGTGGTTCCTGTGATAAACACTGGTTTATTTTGATCAACTAAAAGCTTTTTATGCTTGAGGACCTGATGAAACATGTGCCAGGAGTGCAGCAAAGCAGGATAAATTGGGCCGAATGCACAAGCATTGTGCTTGCTCATGCTAAGACCTAATGAGCCAGAAATCCTTGCTTGTTGTGATGTGCGAGCACTGCCATTGCCTTCTTTGAAACATAGAGGCAGCAACTGTATTCTTGGTTATAGAGCTGTCCTTTCAGAACTAGCTAGGGCCAATCTTGCAGATCGATTACTGTTGTTCGCACCCATCTGTGTTGGGAGACAATGGAGGAGTGCACCTTTGCGGTGGGGTCAAATTATTGGAAAGTTGCAGGACCTGCTGTGGCTGTAGAGACTGATGTAGGAAAAATCTTTTCTTGCAGCTGGGGCAGATAAAGGCGTCTGGGCATGCTGCCACGGTGTTTCTCCTCTCTGCGCTCCTCCCAGCGGTCATTCCTCTGGTCAGTGCTATGGATGCATGACCTGCCTGTCTGTCTCTAGGCACTGTGGCCATCTGCAAAGGATTCCCGCATGATGGGGTTGTCAACCTTCACGTTATGTTTGCAGACATCTTTATAAGAAGAGTTGGTCTGCCAGTGGGTCTGGTGCCTGAAGCCAACTCCTTGTCCTTTAGGATCCTGCCATCTTCCATTCTGTGGACGTGACCAAGACAGGTTGATTGCTGGGTGCCTAAAAGCAGTGCTGAGGAAGCTGTGCCCCACATATGTTGTTAGACTCCAACTCTCATCAGTCCCAGCCAGCATGTCCAATGGTCAGGAGTAATGGGCGGTACTGGTCTACATACCAGTTTGCATAAAATTTGCATATATATGAGAATCTAGGAAACTAAGATAGAGAGTGGATCTGATTGGATCTCATCAGCATTGTGTCTTGCATTGCATTCAGTTGCCCTACAAGCAAAGTTTTGTTTAAAAAACCCCATTATTTCAGTTTTGAGTAGGAGTTGTGAGGCCAGCCACAAAATACATGGGTCTCAGATCGTTCACCCCCACAACAAAACCCTGCAGCCAAGGCATCATTTGATAGTAGAAATTACAATGTGATTATGCGAATTAGCCTGAGGAATTGCTTAATTTGGTTCCTCTTTGTCCTCTTCCCAATTAAAATTAAGAAAAACTAGACTGTCTCAAGCTGCATAAGTTACTTGAAAATGGAAAGTGTTCTTGAACATCTGATTAAACTAAAACAGTGGTGCTCTTCAGGTGAACAGTGCATCCGTCACAACAGGGTTAATAATCGTGGATCAAATGGTCAGCTGTCATGACAAATCATGGCTGAGCATTCTTGCTCCGGACACATGGGAATAGGAATAGGAATGGGGGTCACACACAAGTTGAAGGGTTGCAGCAGCTTGTTCCTCTACACAATTGTTACACTAAACCATGATTTAGCATGACATATTAGCATTACTATTTATTAAATTTATATAAAATATGTATTTATAAATTTATATAAATTGTTAACTCAGCTGCTGTCTGCATGGGAAATCTTATGTGAGGAACATTTTATGCAAGTCTCCATTTCAGAAATCTCCTACTCAGTAACAATTCCCCATTATGAATTGCATGCTGAGGTCTCAATATTTTTTTGCACATTTTACATCATAAAATCAATGGGATAGATCAGTTTCAGAAAACCATTAACTCCACTTGATGTGCTTGTCTGAGATAATAGTTGCTGGAACAATATTTAAAGTTCTCCAGAGATTGTTCCTGCTAGTGACAATAATGGCAGTGACTTCAACATGACTGCAATTAATAAGTCTATGGTGTGGTCCAAATTATCAACTAAGCTACCTGGAACTGTGCAAATTTAGGTTGTAATCTTGTGCACACTTGCTTTGGAATGCGCCCTATTGAACACAGGCACTTAAAAGGTTTGCTTTGTAAAGATCTTCAGTGTTCATACTGAATCCCAGCATGCCATCAGATCATAACTGCCAATTTTTCTTGTTCCATGATGCTGCACATTTCCATTTCTACTTCTTTGTAATGTTGCTTCAGATCTTTCAGATAATATGTTGCTTAGTTCTGAAACCATAAAATTAATTTTCCTGAAACATGAGAATACACCTTTCCATATGATCATCTCTGTAGCTGGAAAACAGGGAAGGCTATCTTGATTAACCTGCAGAAGATTTGATGAACACACTATGGACTTTAATTGATCTGTATAATTTGGGTGATGGAACAATATTTAATCTCAATTTGGCTATTGTTAAATTTTGATGACATCACAACACTGCGTTGTGTATGTTCATTTCAGTTCCTGGGCAGAGGAGGCTACAAAACCTTAAAATACAGTGTGTCCCTAAATCAGGACTGGTTGCTTGTCATAATTTATACTTTCCCTTGTGCTGGGTCCAGCTGTTGCTCTCATGCAGTTTGTTTTTTCGTTCTTAAGTAAGAAACTTCACAGTGTAAAACTATAAACAGCAAACTGTTCCACAGCAAAGTAACATTCCCCCCCCCCCTTTGGTTACAATGAGAATAGAATATACTTTTCCAGCCCCTTATTGCTGACGCCAAGAACTGCAGATTATAATGAAGACCCCACAAGTACTGCCTTATAAATGAAACCCAATCTTCATAACGTCTGTTTATGAACTTGCTTGCTAAGAGTATTTCCAGGGGCAGGGTCTTGAGTTTTTTATGTAGTGTAGGAAATAAAATGAATCCCCTACAGTGAAATACAATTCTGGTTTCACTATCCCTGTGATCACAAATAACTGATGAATCAGCTGCTTTGTTACTGTTGGTTTCTAATGCTTATTATACCAATAACAAACTATGTACAACTTTACAGGACTTTCCCATGTTTTTGATTAAGAAAAGCGTAACTGCAGGCAACGTAAAGCATACAAGCTTGTAAAGCATACAAGCTCTTTGGATCTTACTTTTGTAATGTCTTCTTCAAACACAAAAAGTACAGTAGTCTGGGAGTTTTCCTAATCATTTGACCTACAATTCTAGATATTTATCATAGAACTCTATTCCAATACCTCTCTGCTTGTGGCCATTGCTCCCAAAAGTGCACATCAGTTCCTTTCCCCCACATCCTTTCCAACAGTTTGGGGAGACAGACTTAGCTGTACATAGTTCCATCTGTGCCACATTTCCACAGGGTTCTTCCAATTGTATGCTGACCACAGATCTCACTGGCTTTCTGCTGCTTTGGAGTTACTTCTTCCCCCAAATCTTTCCCCCAAATTATCTTGGTACCCATTACTGTTTCCACTAACATCAAGCATATTCAATTTGCTGTTTGTTCTAAAACCTTTGTTGCCAACAGCCTCGTTTTAACACCCATGATCCAAAAACATGGAAATACATTCCACTCAAAGCAGTATGACAAAGGTTCCATGTCATTTTTTGGGGTGGGGAGAGGAGCGGATTAGAACGCCAGTAGTCAGCTTAATAAGGGACGCGGGTGGCACTGTGGGTAAAACCTCAGTGCCTAGGACTTGCCGATGGTATGGTCGGCGGTTCGAATCCCCGTTGCGGGGTGAGCTCCCGTCTTTCGGTCCCAGCTCCTGCCCACCTAGCAGTTCGAAAGCACCCCTAAGTGCAAGTAGATAAATAGGTACCACTTTATAGCGGGGAAGGTAAATGGCGTTTCCGTGTGCTGCGCTGGTGCTGGCTCGCCAGAGCAGCTTCGTCATGCTGGCCACGTGACCCGGAAGTGTCTCCGGACAGCACTGGCCCCTGGCCTCTAGAGTGAGATGAGCACGCAACCCTAGAGTTGGACACGACTGGCCCGTATGGGCAGGGGTACCTTAGTCAGCTTAATGGGATGCGGGTGGCGCTGTGGTCTAAATCATTGAGCCTTGGGCTTGCCGATCAGAAGGTTAGCGGTTCGAATCCCCACAACGGGGTAAGCTCCCGTTGCTCAGTCCCAGCTCCTGCCAACCTAGCAGTTCGAAAGCACGTCAAACTGCAAGTAGATAAATAGGTACTGCTCTGGTGTGAAGGTAAATGGCGTTTCTGTGTGCTGCTCTGATTTCACCAGAAGCTGCTTAGTCTTGCTGGCCACATGACCTGGAAAAACTGTCTGCGGACAAACATTGGCTCCCTTGGCCAGTAAAGCGAGATGAGCGTCGCAACCCCAGAGTTGTCCGCGACTGGACTTAACTGTCAAGGGTACTTTACCTTTTTTAGTCAGCTTTGTGCTCTCCTTCGCATCATCCCCCCTATCCAACATTATAACTGATTTTATTTAGATAGCATTCATTTAAAAACATGTTTACAAAGTATAATCTGAGAAGCACATGCAAGAAGGGGATGGGTCTTCCTAACTTCCACCTTCCTAGAATGTTTTCTGTGTCTGTTAACAAAGCCTTCATTGAACAGACAGACGATGCATTCAGTTTCCCCATAGTGGGCTTGCATTGTACATGTAGGCCATCACTGCAGGGATCAATGAGGTTACCAGGTCAGCTGTTAACTGGGACAACTATGAAACTGTTATTGATTTTCTAAACTGCAACATCTGCAATTTTTGCATTGTCTAAACAAGGTAAAGAAAGAGAGGTAACATTCTGAATTGTGAATTACGGTATCTATGGAATCTTTATACACTAATAGCAAACTCATTTTCTGAGTCTGAATCCCTTTTCTGGTCAAAATGGCACAACCCAAACAGAAGAAGGAAGTAACAACAGGATTTTTGGGTGGTGGGGACAACGATCCCCTGCAGAGATATAAAACATCCTTAGGAAAAACAAACAAAGGGAGTGCACTCAGCAGTGGCCTATTGAGGACTGAATATGTCCAGAGGCATGGCATGCTTACTTTTGGTTGGGGGCAAGGAGATTAATGGATGACTATGGAGATGGTGAATAGAATGGGGTATACTGGAAAAGGGCATGACAAGCTGGCTGGAACCCTGAACAGGAATATGGCACAGGGCAGCGTTTTGTTGCAGGTCCCACTACGGCTGCACTCATAGAATCATAGAATTGTAGAGTTGGAAGTGATCCTGCGAGTCGTCCAGTCCAATCCCCTGCAATCCAGGAATCTTAACGAGATCATATATGACAGGTGGTCATCTACAACCTCCTAAGGGAGTCTCTTTTACTATCGTACAGCTCTTACTGTTGGAAAGTTCTTTCTGATGCTTAGTCGTAATCTCCCATCTTGTAACTTGAATCCATTGGTTCAAATCCTCTCTAGAGACCACAAGCTTGCTTCATCATCCATGTGGCAGACCTTTAGGTATTTGAAAATGGCTATCACAGCTTCTCTCAGTCTCCTCTTTTTCAGACTAAACATACCCAGCTCCTTCAGCTGTTCCTCATAAGGCTTGGCTTCCAGACCCCTGATCACCTTGGTCACCCTCCTCTGCATGTGTTCTAGCTTGTCAATATCCTTCTTAAACTGTGGCACCCAGAACTGGACACAGTACTCCAGGCATTTATTGCATTGGTTTAACTGAGGTTTTTATTTGTTCTTAATTAAGAAACTTCACAGTATAAAACTATAGACAGCAAACTGTTCTACAGCAAAAGAGTATCATATTTATTCTTTTGTTGCAATGACAACAGAATATAATTTTCCAGTCCCAATTTCAAACGTTTTGGGACCTTCCAGCTATGAGCACTTGCTGCTCACCATGGAACATTTCTGAAAGTCACACATCACAGCACCAATCCACTTCATCCTGAGGAAACATAACCATAAACCATTGAATTGCATCTTTTCCTTCACAGATGGCTCTTAGATGCGCCATCAGAGGAAGGGTGAGGGAGTAGGGTTACCATATTTCTAGAATTATTTTGCCCCTTTCCCTGCACCTCCCCACTCCCCCAACTCTCCTCTAGAAGGAACAAGTATGCTTCTGAATACCAGTTTCCGGGATCCACAAGTGGAGAGAGTGCTGTTGCGCTCATGCCCTGCTTGAGGGCTTCTTATCAGATTGGCCACCATGAGAAAAACTGAGGCTGCTGAAGAAGTGAGAGACCATCTTGGCTGTGATTCCTAGAAGACCTGCTCCTTGCCTTGCAGGTCTCTTCCAACCTGGCCTGGGAGGGCGGGGCCCGGACTGACTCCAGCTGCAGAAGCTGAGGATGCCAAACAGAATCTTGAGCTGAGATATTGCTTAGGGGTTTTCGCCAGAGGGCAAAATGGTTGTTGTTAATTTTTTGCACCTTTATTTGGTATCTTATGATTAATGTGAAAATTTTTCAGTTTGGTTGTGTACTTTTTGGTGTTTTGTTTATTGCTTATGACTACTTTTGTTATGTTTGTAGTTAACATATATTTGTTGTCTGCCATCCTGAGCATGGTTTTAACTTAGGAAAG
The DNA here is from genome assembly GCF_951804945.1 of Podarcis cretensis. Lineage (NCBI taxonomy): Eukaryota > Metazoa > Chordata > Lepidosauria > Squamata > Lacertidae > Podarcis > Podarcis cretensis. The sequence continues at coordinate 29,097,422 of NC_137181.1, forward strand.
GCAGCATACAAATAAAATGATTGATTGATTGATCAGGATGCTGGATTAGACTGGCCTTTGGTCAGATCTAGCCAGTGTCTTCACAAGTTCCTATAATGGGGGTTCCTCTGGAACAACATGGGAGGTGGCATAGGCGAAAGGGGCTTGGCAAAAATCATTTCCCTTCCATTCACAGAAGCCACCACCAGATCAAAGACTCTTCCATGAATGGACGGCACACCCATTGGGCACAACCCATTAGCTCTGCTGGGAGCTCATTAAAAAAACAAACACTATTAACATTTTCAAACTTTTTGAACCAAATGATCCGAAATCCTTACAAACACTACAGCGTTTTAATTATGATGAAATGGCCTATTCTTCTATTTGGCAAATGTCCACAAATGCTGTGTGTCACGCTTTCACTGTCTTCTGAGTTGTAGGAATCAACAGTTGTGCTGATGAGACAGAATGGCATTGTGTGGAGGACAAAAAGGGTGATGTCACTGTGCATTTGTGCTGAGACGGCCTGTGGGAAAACTGTGCCATTCTTTCCCATCTATTCTCCGTCTATGGAGGAAGGCAGATCACATTACTAATGAGGAGGTGGAGGGAGGGAAGTGCAGAGTCTGGCTGATACTACATAGTAGATCTGTGTAAATACTCTAAAACCACAGACTGCATTCCAAGCAGCAACTTCATGCTGCCATTTAGAATCACAGCCGATTGAGTAACAAAGGCTGAGTGCTCACCACACATTTAAAGCACATTACTTTCCACAATGAATCCTGGGAAGCGTAGTTTACCTTGCACAAAGCTATAATTCTCAGCACTCTTAACAAACTACAGTTTCCAAGATTCTTTGAGAGGTGGAGCCATGTGCTTTAAATGTTGTTGCTGTTTAGTCGTTCCCGACTCTTCATGACCCCATGGACCAGAGCACGCCAGGCACTCCTGTCTTCCACTGCCTCCCGCAGTTTGGTCAAACTCATGCTGGTAGCTTCGAGAACACTGTCCAACCATCTCGTCCTCTGTTGTCCCCTTCTCCTTGTGCCCTCAATCTTTCCCAACATCAGGGTCTTTTCCAGGGAGTCTTTAAATGTACACAGCCTAAAACAAGGGTGGGGATCCTTTGTCAGCCTGTGGGTTGCATTCCTTGTGGACTATCTTATGGGTCAGTGGATGTGACTCTTAGGTTCAGTAGGCTATAGTCCAGCCATGCAAAAGTCAGAGGTTCCTACCTGTACCTATCTACATCAGGCATGCAAGGGGTGTTATAGTTCGACAACACAGTCCAGACAGTCAAGAACTACACCTTCTCTCTGCTTTCACATGCATGTGCGCGCACGCGCACACACACTGGTGTCACTGGGAAATGGGTCTAGGCACCCTACCCCTAAAGCTATGAGACACTTGTGTCAACGCTGCAAGTGACAGAATCCAACTGTAGATGTATCTTTGGAAATATCTTCCTGCAAAGTTGCCAGCACAGTTTAAAAAGTGTAGCAGCAGATCTAGTGCATGGAAGAAATTGCATACTCTTCAAGTGTCCAATTCTCTAAGGACAGTCCTGGAATTACAGAAGCCATCCTGGTTTCTGATTTGATCCCGGAATGTCCCAGTTTTCCTTTTTCTTTCTCTCCACGTCTCGGAGAACAAGTGGTGCAAAAACGGAGTCCTGTTCATACTGAAAATAAAATATCTGCACAAAATGAAGGAAATGTTGATGCTGGCATACAAAGCTCTTGCTATAATTTTGAAGGGAAGTGTAACCAATCCACTTTAAATTCTTTAATTGGAATGCTTCAGCGGCCAACCACTTTTTAGGAAACGCATGGAGTGTTTATTTCTTTATTGTAAATTGAGCCTTTCACACTCTACTCAGAACTAAGACCCAATGAGTTCAATAGGATTTACTGTTGAACTTTTCCTGATCGTTCTCAGTTTCCATTATTATTATCTTCCAGCTAATTTTTTTTTATTCCATTTATCTGCTGAAGGTGTTGTACACAATCCCTTCCCTCACATATTTTTTCTTTTCCTGATGTAGAAGTCTCTATTTCATCTGAGAAATGTTGAGGTATATGAAAGTGATGTCTCGTAAACATAGGGCAACTTAGGAGAAATGTCGTCTTCTGGGTCAGGGTGGAATATTTTGTTTGTATGATGATTGTAATATGTTGAAAATTAAAGAGAAAATGAGGACGAGGAAGAAAGCATTTTTCATAGTTACATAGGGCATATCGGATTTCCTGTCAATGTAGCCTTGTCACCCTTTTAAAATCCCTTTTTGCACCCATTACAGAAAGGGCCCTTAGCAACATGGATGTGCCATTAGCATTGATTGAGTCAGAGCTCTGCTAGTGTAATTGAGCAGTGAGGCATAATGCAAAACCAAAAAGAGAGTATAATTGGTTGTAGCCCTGAGTTTCTTCAATGCTTCTGAGGGCAATCTTCGCTCAGCAGTGCTTTTGTACCCATAATGATGCCATTACCTGACCCTCTGTAACAGTTCTCACATTGATTTTACTGTTCCCTCTCTTCAACCTTCCGTACCCTGAATCCAATTTCCCTTCTTCCCTTTTAACCAATAAAGTAGTTAATCATCTGTGTGATGTTAATGGTGATTTAGGCTAACCACGGTATACCCCAAACCACAGATTGGGGTGGGTTTCAGATCTTAGGCTGAGGAGGGGAAAGGCTAGTTATTCAGAACCAAAAGTTTTGCTTAAATTAATGCTGATGAGGATTTGACCACAATTAAGGTGCAGGAGTTGCTCCCAGGAGAGAAGGCCCTTTGATGTAAGGAGCCATGTATGCCCCCAAACTGGCTTCTATTAGTTAACAATGGTTAATAGGAATCAGAATTCAGTGGTTTGTTTTTTTGGTTCTGGGTGAGAGAACCTTGTTGGGCTGTGGAAAGAGAATTTAAAGAGCATATTCACAATAGTGGCTTGAAACATTTGCACGGAGTTGTTCACATCAGAGAGGGGCAGGAATCACCACCCAACACCCACAGTCCTTTTGGTTTTTCTGCCCCATAACCCTGGCTCCCAGAACTCCCAGAACTCATCAAACTGTCGTCTGCCCTTGTGTGCTCATCTGGGCCTGAGTGATGGCTGTTAGGGAGTGTTCACATTACCACTCACTCTACATCCGGTTTTCTAATTGGAGTGAAGCCGGTTTGAGAAAAATGCATCGAACAGCAGAATTTGCCAAGAAACTTCGGGATTGATATGGATTGCGGCTGACATCATGTGAGTGCAGCTTCAAGAAGTAGCAGGGCAAGTGCTCTGGATGCTGAGTAAGCAGTTATTTGAACATACCCTTAGCTTTTCATGGCCTTAATCAGGGCAAAACAAGCAGCTCAGAAGGTGGTCTGGTGAAAAATCATTCAGTTGATCTTTCAAATTTCAGGTGTTGCTGCTGTTATTCATTAACCTATCAATTACCTTCTATATGCAACTCAATGTGATTCACAATTATACCATGATAGTAGTTTAAAAACTGTGCAAAAGCAACAAAAGATAGGTCCAAAAACAAAACAAAATGAGGCAGGGACCTTTTCATGTTGTCTACCTTAACGTACTTACCATTTTGTTCATTCTTTTACTGATCTCCAGCCGTCACTAGGGAATTACCAAGTTATGCTTACAGTTGCATCAGAACTCCCCCCCCCCCCAGATGCCAGTCAAAGACAGAAAAGAGACCTCAATCCACCTCATTGCCAAAATCTAAATTTGCTACTTTTGTTTTGTAACAGGGAATCACCATGTCTGACAAGAGCGATTTAAAAGCGGAGCTTGAACGCAAAAAGCAGCGTTTGGCTCAGATAAGAGAGGAGAAAAAACGGAAGGAAGAAGAAAGGAAGAAAAAAGAGGTGAGGCTCCCTTCCCATTTTTGTTTGTTTATTTATTTGGATGTATGTTCTCTACTGTCCTCTGGACATAAGTCACTGCTTTTTTTCCTGGGGGTACCCAAGAGTACGCAGTACTGGCACTTTTTTCCCTAGAAGAAAAGCACTGACATAAGTATATATATAAGTTATGCTGCTTATGGTGTTCCCAAATTAGCTATTGACTTATTATTATTATTTAAAGAATCCTGTCCTTTCCGCTCACTTTGTGTAGGAAGACATCTCTATTAGCTTTTATATCACAGCTTGGATCCAGTTACTGCAGGTGTAAACAGGCTGATCCAGTCAGGTGGGGAGAAAAGTTTTGGACTGAATCCGGAACACCCAGCTTCAAGTCTTGACTCAGCGTGGATTCACTGTGGTTTAAGTGAACTTCTACCCAGAGTAGCTAATCCACAGCTCAAAGGTTGCATAGGGTCCTACAGAAGGGTTTAAGTGCCCCCCACAAATTAGAAACGTTTTTGTTTAACTGATCCTGTGGATCCCAGGCAGTGATGTCATGATGCCAAAAGCTTATTTCTGTCCCACCTCAATTCTATTTTAATTTTTAAAAATGTAAATACTGTATACATTTAATTCTTTCTAACTGACTGATGTTGTAATTCCCAAAGGTTCCATGTGTCTATTTTTAAATATATTTATTGTTCCTTTACAACCTGTCTCTTAGCCCCCCCCCCCACTTACGTTTGTGACTGGCTAGCCTGGTTGCTACGGTAGCAGATTTGCACTTATTGTTTTTCAACAAAGTAAACGATAATTGCTGCTGCATTTTAGCCTCCTGGCTTGGTAACATCTTTTAGTTCTATTAAGGTTTGACTGACATATTAGTTTATTTGTCCTTGACGCTATGCGGGAGGTTTTTTTTCATTAAGGGGATTTGCACTTCTTTTTTTATTCAGTCACTTAGCGAAATAGAGATGAGAATTGACAGGGAACGGATACTCATTTCCATGCAAAGTCAAGGAAGCATTAAGTGATTATGTTTCTTTTCTTTCAGATGTCAACATTTGCTGCAGTTTAAAGCACCTGTTATCCCTTTTCTAATAACTGGTTTGCTTTAAACTGACACTTTAATATCGTACGTGCATTTCATACCATTATTGGGCTTTGCTATGAGAAATTGACGTTGCAAATTTTGTTTTTTTGCTGTCTTCCCTCCGTTTTGCACTTTTGATAGTTCCCTAGAAGCAACTGAGACACACATACACAATTGCTGAATGAATCCCACCTTTGCTAAGAGTGCTGAAAGTTGTTGGGAGACCCTAGTTCCCCTCACAGAACTACAATTCTCAGAAGAGGGCTTGATGGTTAAAACACTCTGAGAATTGTAACTCGGGGGGGGGGATAGGGGTCTCTAAACAAGCCTCTGCACCCTTAACAAACTGCAACTCCCAGAATTCTTTGGGGGAAGCCGTGACTGTTTAAAGTGGTATCATAGTGCTTTAAATGTATGGTGTGAAACAGCACCAGGAAGGGGGGGGGTAACCATTTCCTATTCCACCAAGGGGAAAGCTCTGACTAGTTTCAGGAAACACTCTCCTTTAATTTCCATTTTCTTTCACTTTGGCTAATTGTCCGATACTGTTATTTCAGTCAGATTTTCAGCAGAAGAAAGAACCAACGCAAGAAGATTCTGATCTGGACAGGAAGAGAAGGGAGACAGAAGCGTTACTGCAGAGCATTGGTATTTCTCCAGAACCACCTCTAGGTATTCAGAGAGAGACCTGTTCAAAACATTTTAGCCACCGTTTAAGATCCACACATTCTTTTGACTGTACACTAGCATGCTTTACTTTTCTTGGTTTTTGGCTGTTGTTCATAACGTTATGTGTTCTGCTTAAACACCGTTTCGTATTTCCCCAATAACCAATTCAGAGCATTTCTGCTTCTTAGCTGTGCTGAATCTCAGTGTGTCTATTATGTATCATTCTCATCCAGACATTTCAAAATTGTTTCTCTGTGGGCCACACCACTCACACCATCTTGGGCTGTCGCTGTTCCATTCTTCTGAAAATTGGCTTGGCTCCCCTTCATTCCTCTGATTTTTTCTTACATATAATAGTTGCCCCTTTGAAAATAGAGTCCTTTATTGACCTTTAAAACAAGTATCATTAAAAAAGAAAAACTTAGAAAAGAAACATAAATTTATACATAGACACTATACATTTAAAACACATTCCAAGCACATTTTCTCCCTCAGAGAATTCTGGGCACTGTGGTATACCCCTCACAGCGTTACAGTTTGCAGCAACCCTTAACAAACTACAGTGCCCAGAATCCTTTGAGGTGGAAAATGTGCTTGGAATGTGCTTGTTTGATATACATGTCCCTTGCTCCCACCCCTTTTTTTGCTGTTTTGTTTCATTCCATCCTAATCGTAGACCTATTTAGGCATTCATAAGTGATTTACATGAACACATGACAGAGGTAGAGCAGGTATGCTGGGCCCCATTCACTCTGCCCCACCTCGGTTCCCATTGCCCTCTGCGAGTTGGAAGGCGACTTTTATTTGCAGCGGGAAAGTCTCCTGCACTCACGGAACCCCCCTAAGCATTTTAGGAAGAGGCATTGTCACAGGTCAAGGGTATTCCAACCTGGCAAAGAAGGTGAGGAGCAGATCTCATGAGGGATGTGGTTTGCAAAGATGACCTGCTAGGGGGCGTGACCAAAGAAGTGTTCTATGGGCTGGATAGAGGTCAGAAGGTCCACCTTTGTCTCCTGGACCTGATGTTTGCCACCCAGGCCTAAGCCGTGTAGGGCAGGCATCCCCAAACTTGACCCTCCAGATGTTTTGGGACTACAACTCCCATCATCCCTAGCTAACAGGACCAGTTGTCAGGGATGATGTGAATTGTAGTTCCAAAACATCTGGAGGGCCTAGTTTGGGGGTGCCTGATGTAGGGCTTTTAGGAATATGAAATACAATCTGAGGTCTCCAACATGAGCCAGCGTGATGTAGCAGTTAGAGTGCTGGACATGGGAGACCAGGGTTGAAATTCCCGCTCAGCCATGAAGCTCACCCAGTGACCATGGGTCAGTCACTGTCTCTTCGCCTAACCTACCCCATAGTGTTGCTGCGAGGATAAAATGGTGAAGAAGAGATCTATGGACTCCACCGTGAGCTTCATAGGGGAAAGGTGACATATAAATGTAGAAATAAATAAATAAAATAAGCATATTGCCTAGTCTGGATCATGGCTTCAGTTCTGCAAGCCAGCAAGAAAACCCAGAGCCGGCACTGATGGCCATATTAAAATACGGCATGATGCATCTCTTGGCTCTAAAGCCATAATTCTCTTTGTAGGCTATTCATGCAAATTAAAAATCAGCTCCTCCCAATCCAGATAAAGCCCAAGAAGCAGAATGGATGCATAATAAGCACGTCACCTACCACTTCACACCTGTACCTGCCAAAGGGCTGTCATGAAAAATGAATGCCTTTTGCACTCGCGATTCATTTTAGTGACAGTTCCTAGTGAGAATATGTGTAAGGTGTTGGACCTCGTGCCATGGCCAATCCATTTGATTGACACTTCTGCCAAGAGATGTGAAGGATTTAGCTAGGAAAAGAAAAAAGGAAAATGCAGTTAGGAAATTATTTTTGATTTAACAAAGTAAAACAGTGGATTTTTAAATGCCCAAGTTGAAACAGGCGATGTCGCATTATAAGATTTACATTTTCCTCCGTGTGGCTGCCATGAAGATTAGTCAAAGTAGAATTGTTTCTGCGTTGCCTGCCTCCTTGCCAATCTAGATGCAAAAACAACAACAGCATTTCCACTTTAAAAGTGTGAAGGATCTATCTTTGCTTTCAGTGCTTGAAATGGAAAGGTTCCACACCTTGTCTTTTTTTTTTTTGTGCAGGTGGGGGGACTTATTAAACTAAATCATCATGCAGTCTTAATTTGGCTCTTGGGCCTAGGCTGAGCACTGTGTGAGCAAGCTAGCTGACTTCGGTTTTGCCTTAACTTCGCTTGGCAGGGTCCCAACCAATTGCCCTCCTACTACTGGATTAGTTTTGAAGTTCCCAAGTTTTAAACAAGCTGGGTTCTGTGACCCTGCAGTCATTCTGCATAAATGCCTATCTAGCCACCTCCTGCAGAAAATGGGAAAGAATGAAAACCAAAGCCTTCCAGTGAAATCATTGGAGGTATAACATGTTCACGGTTCTGGCAGAAAAATGCCCAAGCTGTTTGGATCAGGCTAAAAGCCTAGCAGTGTAGATTTGCGTCGGGTGCCATTAGTCTGCACAGGCAGGTAGCGGTGGAGCGTGCCTTCCCAGCACCTGGGGGGGGGGGTGAGGCACGGAGGATGACTTGAGGAGGACGCAGCAGGGCAGGCATGTGCCCTTCCAATCAATCCGACCGGTCTGATTGGAAGAGTGCATGCCTGTTGCCTCCTCCTGACGCCCTGCCAGTCCCACACTGCTTTGCGAGGCTGGGATGTGGGATCCGACTCACAAAGTAGCACGGGGCTGGTGTGAGGAGCAAAATGCACCCCAGGAAAAACTGTGCCTGGGGCAACAGTCCCCCCCCCATCTCGCTATGCCTCTGCAAGGCAGCCAATTAGAGCAGCAGGCTATGCAGCAACGTACTAACACAATGTATGTTAGCAGCCCCAAATGCCCAATAAACTGTTCTATCTTGAGACTTTAAACAACTGCAGAATGCCTTTTCCATCCCATGTAATGACTTAGCTCCAACTAAGTTCTACTCAGAGTAGACCCTTTCAAATTAATGGACCAAAGTTAGTCATGTCTGTTAATTTTAGTGGGTCTAGTCTAAGCATGACCAGCATTGGCTATAAACCAATGTTTTCCCAGGCAACGGCAGCTCTCATAAAGAAAATCTTTTTAACACTATGCAGAAACAGTATTTTCAATTTTTCATTTCCCTTAATTTTTTTTAAAAGATATCCAAGGCCTTTATTACCTCTTTGAATATGTTTCCATGTCTAAAAAAATATTTTAAATAGAGTACTGATACTATCATAACTCGCTTTCAGGCCAATCTAAAATTCATTTCAACTTTTAATTTGCCAAAATATTTAGAATTCACTTGACTTTCTTCCTTTTCCTTTCCTTCCTTTTCCTTCTTTTGGTTTCACCATTTCAAACTCTTCCACTCATCCAACCGTTCTATCATTTTGGATCCTCGCTTATGATTTGTCTTACACTGCTCTTCATCAGTGCAGTCGCTGCATGTTTTAACATGGGATACCTGTTATTTTCATTATTTAGTCCCAACCCCTATGTCTCCCTCTCCGAAATCAGTGAGCACTCCCAGCGAAGCCGGAAGCCAAGATTCAGGAGACTTGGGGCCCGTAGGAAGGTAAGACGAAATTCTCTGTCAGTGTATGCTGTTTGCTTTCATTGTGGATTCCTTTTATGTGAATGCCTTTCCTACCATACCATGCCACCCAGTTGTAAATATTGAGTAGACTCAGGGCTGGCTCTACTACTGACCAGAGTGGGGCAGCCACCTCAGGTGATATATGTTGCCAAGTTGTAAGTGTTGAACTTCTTCATCAACACAGAGTGTGTGCAGCGAATGGAGCGTAGAAATAAAAAGCTGTCCTCAATATCTTTTCTTAGTTTTATTTTCGAAAACATTAACAGCCAAACGCTGCAAGCCATCACCAGCAGCTTACAAGACATTTGATCAAAATAAATACAGTTTCAATTAACCAATTATCCTATCACATCCCTTCCTGCACCCGGTGCAGAAAGTAACTCCCCTTTTAATTAGGCAAAAAGTCGAGAGACCACAGGTGTGCAGCTAAGTAGGTCAAACTGCAAATATACACCTCTGAAGCCAACCTGGTTCCTGAGTAGCATTACTGACCACTTTAAGATAAAGAAAAAAACAACAGTCAAATGACAGATCTGTGTGTGCCACACAGCTTGCCTTTCTAGCCCATAGCCTTAAGGTTTAGTGGGTGTTGTCTCATCACCAGCGTGTTGTCCTCCATGCGTTGTTGAGCATCAACTCCAATCAGCCTGTGCCTTTCTTGAATTAGTGGGAAAGACTATGGGGTCTGGAAATACACCTGTTCTATTGGAGTACAATAAAAGGAGCCTATAGGTTGGGGGTTGGGAACCTTTTTCAGCCTGAAGACTGCACTCCCTTTTCAGCAACCTGCCATGGGCCAGTGGTGGGGGAGGCAAGATGCAAAACGGGAAAAACAACAAATGTAAATGTTACCTTTTCAGACTAGACTTGTTTCCAGGGCTAGACCAAGACATTTTAGCACCTGAGGCAAATCACAAAAATGACATCCCCCTCCCTGTCAGGGAAAAAGGGGTGAGTGAAGATCTACATCAGGAACATGGGGGAAATAAAGATGCACATTGGGATCTGCTGCCTCTGTGGATTGTGCCACCTGAGGCAGTCACCTCAGCTTGCCTCATGGGTGGACCGGCCCTGCTACTTTCTATACACACACCCGCCCATATTACATGTATTATCAGATTTCAAGGACACATCCAGCCAACCCAAAACACTCAAGGAAGGTGTGAAGCAGGACTGGAGAGAATCCCAAACAAACAAAAAACATGAGAGAAAATGTAGCTTTAAATGAGTTTTTTTTAAGGGATGTAGAGATGAATTGCTGTGGGTATCAGGAATATACAGTATTGTTTTAAAGCAGGTAGAATGGAAGTTTGTTATTTACTATGAAGTTTTATTGGATCAGAAAGTGAAGTCTTGTAATGTAAAGCAGGGAATATTTATATCTCAGTTGCCACAAGCATTGCCCTTATGAATTATACGAGAAACAGATTTATAATTAAAGGGATGGCTAGAGTGGGGCAGATCACCACCATTTGAATTTGTCTTTCATCTTGGCCTACTTGGCTGAAGTATTAGAGGTGATTGACTAACTTAGGGCTGTGTCACTCAACTCAGTCACTCTTTTCACCTCAACCTGCAACCCTGTAGTCACTATCTTCCTCTCAGTAGTCAAGGTGAAAAAGGAGACTCCTGCCCAATACCCTCAATTGCCCTCTCACCAGTTTCCTGGCAGAAAGAGGTGAGCCTCTTGTTCTTGCTCCACCTCAAAACAACCTCCACCAAAATGCCAACATTCCCAGATGTTCCCATCCTCACAGGTCAGGACTTGATGTTCCCAAGCCTGCTGATGGTTCTTGACAGCTTTTGCTGTTCTCCATCTGTTCTGACCACACTGAGCCTACGAGTGCTAGATGGAAAATGCCACCCTCCGTCACATAGCCTGTGTCTTAAGATAGAGATTCTTTGATCCTTGGCTTTGCTGGCTGTTACATCTCTGTGCTAGATGCATCTTCTAATTTATTCAGCCTCAAGCACTCTCCAAACTTGTCCTTCAGTACCTCAGGTTTCAAGGACAACCCTTTCAGGTCTTCCCATGAGCTCTAAGTATGCCAATTCATATTGTGCAGTATTATTGTCAAGAAGAAAACAATAAAACATTTCCAGTGTAGTTGCTTCCTGGCAGCATCACACGGCTTACTAGCCATGTGGTATCTTCTTGGGCATTAGCTTAGGTCATTTCATTTATAAAATGCTTCTCATGGAGCATTCCAAAGCAATGAACAATAAATAAGTCAACAATAAAAACAATTTCCAAATCTAGTACAGATACAGGCTGGGATAAGAATCTAGACTTAGTCTACAATAGAAGACAGTAGAAAAGCCAGCTCTGTGATATATATTGAGAGAGTTGCAATGGGTAGATACTGGCACACTAAAGGTCCAATTCTTACATTATATGGAGAGGACCTTCTGATGAGATGGTATCTGCAGGAGGCCCTCTCCCGTGGAGTGCAGTGATCGATTGGGTACACTGCTGCCAGCATCTTGACCTTTGCCCGTTAGCTAATAATTGACAACTTTAAGCAGTATGGCTGCTGTATTAATACGTCCAAATAAGAATATTTCTTTCTTTTTTTTTAAATACATTTTTATTAAAGTTTTGCATAAACAGATATACATCAAAAGGAAAAATACACAAAAGGTCATAACTGTTATGACCAAATAAGAATATTTCTATCAAATCATGGTGCCCATGAAAGGCACTGAAGTAAATAGACCGGCAACTTTTACTGCATTCCCATTGTTGATGGCAGCTGTCTTGTGGCTTTGTGTGATTTCTTAGGTTGTCATGTGGTTTCAATCGGTATAAGTGAATTAGTGCTTGATTTATATGGACCCAGGTTTTCCTACTGTTCTTCATGGCAATATTTGGTATGTACTCTAGACCAGCTTTTCTCAGTCTTGGGTCTCCAGATATTATGGATCATCAACAACAATTACTTATCATTTATTTATATGCCGCCTATCTGACAGGGTTGCCTCAGCCATTCGGGATGGCTTCCAACACAAGAATAGTAAAAACGCAATAAAACGTCAAACACTAAAAACTTCCCTGAACAGGGCTGCCTTCAGATGTCTTTTAAAAACCATGTAGCTGTTTATATGTTTGACATCTGATGGGAGGGCATTCCACAGGGCAGTTTCGACTACCGAAAAGGCCCTCTGCCTGGTTCCCTGTAACTTCATCTCTTGCAATGAGAGAACCACAAGAAGGCCCTCAGAGCTGGATCTCAGTGTCCATGCTGAACAATGGGGGTGGAGATGCTCCTTCAGGTATACAGCTCCCGCCATTCCTGACTACTGGTCCTGCTAGCTAGGGATGATGGGAGTTGTAGTCCAACAACACCTGGGGACCCAAGGTTGAGAAAGGGTGATCCAATATATGTTTACTTGTATGTCTCACTCAGTGCAGGGTTTAGTTTACTTACTCCCAAGTTAGAGTGAGTGTGTGGGATTGCTGGTCACAACCTCAATCCTGTGGGCATCTGGTGGAAAGCAAGCCCTATTGGACACATGAGCTTACATGAATAGTAAATTTCTGTTTGTATGGCCATCACAAAAGCATGGATTGGTTCTGGGTGCCTGCCAGATACAGAGTCGGGAACCTCTGGTTAATTAGTCTTTTTGCATGTGAGCCAGTGGCATCATTAAAAACAATCACACTCTCATTCCTCAAGGAAATGTAGAGTTTGGTTGTCTAGATTATAGTTCTCATTAGTAAGTTTCTCATGGTATGGTTTTGAGGGGAGGGGGCGCTCTTGTTCCCTAAGGGGGCTTCCTAGTGTGACTTAGCAACCTGAGTCTCTGCTCAATCCTGTATTAATATGTAATGTGCTGTCACTGAACTAGGGTGGATAATGGCCCTGTCGTACTCATTAATCTACTCATGAAAGCTTTAATTAGTCTGCTTTTCTTTTAGAGGTGGCAACATCTATTGGCCCCAAGGAAATCAAAGGTGTCACTTACCATTGGATACCCATGGAAAATGTTACAAGGAACAACTAAAGCCATGTGCATTTTGCAGGAGAAGACACGGGGAGCCAGAAACTCAAAAAGGGGGTGGGAATCCAGTAAGCAGTTGAGAAACAGTTCTTACAAAATTCACTTTTGTGTGTTTAGACTTATAGCAAACCTGCCCCTAATGTATGCAGGGAGTTGTGGTTGTTTTTAAAATCTTAATAAGGGGGAGCATTGGAAAATATGATCGCGGAGCGCTGTCAAGCGGAAAGGCGTGTGCAGAGCAGATCCTGAACCAGCTGTTAATGGTGGTCTTTGAATAAGAGGGTCAGTGCTAGCTAGCCTGAAATGGGGAGCCGGCAAAGGCGGACCTGACATTTGAACCTGTGCAAAGCCTATACAAGGCAACATTGTCCTCTGGTAACCTCAATTGCCTTTGTCTGCTGAGGATTCTGTTCCCCAGCTCTTCCTTTAATCACACAGTAATGGAATTCTCCCTAACGGAATATTGTTTGTCACTTGGGAAACTTGACAGGTTTTGAAAGAGGATGGAGCAAAGGGGTAATGACTGCCTTGAGCAAGCTGCATGTCCCCCCCCCCCCCAAGTATCCTGTGTGTGCAGGTATAAGTGGTCCCCCGATACTCATGACATTAGAAGCTGGCGCATATTCGGCAAATCACACTTTCTTCGCTAATGACCTTGGCAGTGTTACAGAGATCATTTTCACTTTGTTTCAGTTTCATCTCGGCAACTTCTCTAACACATTAGGCACAGAAAGTGCTTGGCATCTTCCGCCCCCTCCTCTTTCATCATTCAGATTAGGTAGAAGTATTGGGAGGAAGAGATTCTGCCTCTGCTCATGAAAAGCCACCTGAGCAAAATCTTATTGGCTGTCTGTGTCATTTGTATTTTTATTTTGAAGGAATCGCTTTCAAAAATGCCTTTCCAATGACACACAAAATCCTGGGCACGTTTTCAGCCAAGTCACCAGGAGGATTCTCTTACTACAGCTCAAATCCTTTTGAACATGCCCTGCTGCAAGGTCCCTTTTATTTATTTATTTATTCTTTTAATGGACTTAATATTGATTGTTTCATCTCAATGTGACAGCGTGTGGCCAGTGCCCTTGCTCTTGCCCTCCAAAGTGCAACTAACAGGAACTGAGCTCATCTAGTGTGATTGTCCCATCTGCAGTCCAATCAATCCATAGTACTTTTGTGCAGGAAGTCAGTCCCTCTGTTTAGCTAGGAAGCACGTATAGGGGCTCCTCCAGGCAACCTGTTTGTTGAGTGTCCTTTCTGGTTAGCTCACACAAAACTTATGCTGGTGTTAGACTGTGTCCGGTTTTCATCGAGCATTTGGAATTGATAGTGGGGAAGTTAGATGACACTGAGCATTCATCCTGATTTGTTTGTGCTGCGTTCCCTTTAATAAGTCATTCATCCCGCTTATTAAAAAAATATAAGAAACAGATTAGTGTGCTGTTTTCCAGGATGGGACCATGGGCAACTGTCCCTAAATCCAGTGCTGGAATGAGCTTTCAACCAATTTTCTTTGCCATAGTTGTGTGGGCAGAGTCAACCCTTAGGTGCACATTGAATCAACTGACTCAGTCCAAGATGCAAGAGATATTTTTTTTTTACATTTTTAAAATTTATTGTTAAATTTATATTCCACCTCTTATATCCTCCAAGGAGTTGAAGGTGGCATACGTGGGTCTCTTCCTCCCCATCTTGTCCTAACAAAAACCATGTGAGGTAAGTTAGGGTGTGAGGCAGTGGCTGGTGTGACGCCACCCAGTGAACTTCACAGCTGAGTGGGGATTTGAAACCAGGTCTCCCACCTTCTAACCCACCTCTCTAACCACTACACTACACAGGCTCTTCAAATCAACCTGGAAGTGCTGTGTTGGTGGTGGCTGATGGGAGTGGTAGCCCAAAACATCTGGAGTGCATCAGGTTGCTGGTGAACCTCTGGCTCGAGGGCAGGGGAATGTGGCCCTCTAAGCCTCTCTGTCTGGCCCTTGGGAGTCTTTCTGTGCCATAGCCATGTCCTTCAGTAGCCCTGCTTCACACTTTCCTTAAATGTCTTTGCTTGGCTGAAATGTGTCCTCTGATAATTCCTTTCGCTTGCCGGAATGGAGGAAAGAGAGGGGTGCAAGCTAGCTTACTGTACAAAAGTGGTGTGGGCACAGTGGTGGTGCCAGCCCATGCCAAGCTCTCCATTGCCTTGCCCCTGCCCCTCTCCCTGCACTGCCTCACCAGCTGCTACTAGTTTTAGGATCACTTCACTATGTTCCCAGCTTGTATCCTTGAACACCTTAAAAAATTGCAATGTGGCAAGTTGTGGTCTCTCCCAGGTTGGAACCGCCACAAGACTACTTCACTCTGTCATTTTTTAAAATGAAGATCAGCTCCTGGAAAAATCAATTTATAAAATAATGTTGTATATTCATGTGTCCTTAGATGTAGCCTGTTAGTCAACCAGTTACTAACTGCCTTTGAACTAAGTAGGTAGTGAGGACAATTATTTATAACCTACTATTTTAATAATTCCATTTATGTACCATTGTATTAGATAAGTATGTATAGAATTATGATGTTTTTAATGCACTTTTTGTTTCTTCATTCATTTGTTTCTCAAATCCATCTGTTAGTTGAAATGAGAATGCAGAGATCACTTGGTCCTAATGCTGGGAATCCAGATCCCAGCTGGAGGAAGCACTCTCATTGCTGTGCCTCTGGATTTCCTCTCCTACCCGCCTAAAATGTGCTCAGTCCTCTTAACCCATAGCTGGCAATGCTGATCATCTGTTAGTCGGTGTGCACGCCACGTGCCATGCAGACACCCCGAGTGTTGCATGCAGAGATTTCCTGCCCTCCCAGTTGTAGCCTTTTGTGCCTCTGGTGCAACAAACCTGCATGCAGCGACCTGCTTGCAGAACGCTCTTTCCAGGGCACGTAAGCACATGGGTGCTCCAGTGTACTCATGGAGCTCCAGCAAGCGCAAGGGCTTCACCATTGACCTTGATGTTGAGCTACGAATTGGATGCAGCTTCTTCACTGTGGGTGGGAGGGGGGAAGTTCACATTTAACATCATTTAACAACATATGATAATCATCTGGATTACCATATTTTTCCATCTAAAAGACACCCCCATGTGTAAGACACCCCCTATTTTTGGGGACTCCGATTTAAGAAAATGGGGGAAGATCTATCCATGTATAAAACACCCCCAAATTTTGGACATTATTTTTTAGGAAAAAACCCTAGTCTTATACACGGAAAAATACGGTATATTCATCAGTTAAGCAGCTGGTCTTTCAGGGTGGTTGTTTTTGAAGTGAAGCAGAGCTGAGCAAAAGTCGGAAGCCTCTTGTCCTTGCTAGCGTAACATTCTCCAGTTTTGACAGAGATAGAGAGTTTGATGGAATTACCTGCTCTTGTCTGACGGTAGAGATTCTGTGATATTGCCTGTGTTTCTCTGTTGTACTTTCGGAGCTCTGTTCTGTGCTTTTACAGCATATGGCAAACGACGAAGTGATTTGTTCCTCTCCCTGCAGCCTGTCATTGCAGTTAATTCTGTGTGTTCTTCTTCCTCCCCTTGTGCTGTGCTGCTGATAACCTCGCTAGGACCCTGCAGTGGGACACAGACCCTTCAGTGCTGCAGCTTCAGTCTGACTCTGAACTTGGGTATATGTCCACTCTCGTTCTTTATTTTCCCTCTTGTTATACTATGACTTTGTTTGCACCGGTTATGTTGAAGTTGCTTCCTCAGTCAGCTTTCTCCTTGCTGGTATGTGTGTGCCGAATCCTCAGCGTCATACAGTACTCTTATTTTTGTTTTGTTTTTTAAATTTTTTGGGGAAGGACCATCTTCTGAGAAAAACAGAAGCGAAGCTTTCTGAAAACGGTCACTACTTCTGGCTTGTGAAAACATCCAGGGTCCAGTGCACTTTTGATGTTTTCAAAAGAAACATTTTCATTTCGCTGGAGATGAAATGTTAGAAAAGCATGTTTGTGGAAACAGTAACATGCATGTTATAGGTGTGTACTATCAACATGTATGTTTTTAACATCACCGGCAGGCCACAGATTTTCCCTACTTGTTCATTGTTCAAAGTATTTTATTAATATCACATCAGTCGTATTTCTATTTCTTTTTAGCCCATCAACCCTTTGAAAGTTGCAGTCAATAAATTAGCTAATACAATTTACATAACGTTGGCTTCTTCAGTACCATGATATAATACACTGATGTAATATTTTTGCACTGAACTTCCTCCAGAGGGCTCAGCTCTGTGAGGTTGATTCTGTTGAGCAGAGGTGACTATCCCAAATTCACCCAGTCTGCTTTATAGCTGAGCTATTTGAACCAGGGCTTCCCCTCTCTGAGATTATGTTTGGGTAGTGTTACAAATAACCTTAAAACTGTCTTTGGATAGGTACTGGTTATATACATAAAATATTTTTTTATTGGATTAGAGGTGGGCGAGGAGCAGAATATGACTGCAGCCCAGTGCACACCTACTTTGGGAACAAGCCCCATTTTATACAGGGATATTTGCTTCCACACAATAATGTATAGGCTCACAATATGAGAAGTAGTGCAAGAAATATCCTGTCCATCTTGAGGACAGGGACTGCAGTACCATTACCAGTGTTATCCTAAGAATGTCAAGCAACTTCTGTTTTTATCTTTTGATTATTAAGGACAAACCAAGCATAATGCTGTTCACACAATTAGCATTTTTTTTTGGGGGGGGGAGGAAGTAAGGGGAAGGCATGGGGGCCCTGACACAGATCAGGAAACCGTGGGGGGGGGGGTTCCTGCACTGTGATTTTTTTTTTAGAAGTAATTTGCACAGGAAGCTGCCTTGTACTGAGTCAGAACACTGGTCTATCTAGCTCACTATTGCCTACACTAACTGGCAGCCCCTCTCTAGGGTTTCAGGCATGAGGCAATCTCAGCCATAACTGGAGATGCTGGGGTTTCAAACTGGGGCTTACGCATGCAGATCATGTGCTCCACCACCAAGTTGTAGCCCTTCCCCTGAATGCCCGGTAGCATGAATGGTGTCTTGTCTGGTTCAGCTCTTAGAATCCAGCAGTAAAAGATTCTGGCAAGGTTGGATGATGCCCTTCGCGCATCCTGCGGTTGATCCTTTGGAGTGTGCATTGTGTTAATGCACAGTGGCAAATTCAGAGCTGTGAAAGAGAGTCATTTGGGGCGTTCATGAAATCCTTTCTCAAAAACAGACTAGTTGCAGCATTAGCAATGGTGACTGCTATACTGCCGGGTCATTTTTATTTTTTGCTGAAAGCTCAATTTAAAGCAAAATGGAGTAGAAACCGCACTTTTCTAGCTTGCAGCATCAGTGTCAACCCCCCGAGAGAAAGCAAAGTTAAGTTGCTAATGGAAAAAACCCCCACATCCTGCGGGAACTGGGGAAGGGACTTAACTGGGTGGTGGAGCAAAGGCCTGGCATGCAAAAGCTTCTGGGTTTGGTCCTCAGCATCTCCAGGTAGGGCTGGAAACAGTGGCGGACCTTGGGGTCTCACATTTCACAGCGCCCTGTGCAACGCCAAAATCCACCCCCTCTCCACTTCTCATCCTCCATTCTAAATAATAGTTGTGACATCCTCTGCAGTGCTTCCGATGCTCGGCACCCAGTGCTGCTGAACTGGCTCTGCTGGGAAGTACAGTGCCTGAAACACTGGAGAGCTACTTCCTGTCAGCGTCGACCATGCTGAGCTAGAAGGACTAATGGTCTGACCCCACTATAAGGCTGCTGCTTGTGTTCATGAATGAGCGCCATAGCGCTTTTGACAGCACACTCCAGTACCTAACCCAGCCTTTTGGTTTGCTTGTTCTAGCCGCCGCCTACACAAACTGGGCGTGTCAAAGATCACCCAGGTGGATTTCTTGCCTCGGGAAGTGGTGTCCTATTCCAAGGAGACGCAGACGCCTTTGTCTACTCATCGATCTGAAGGTAAAGCAGTTACCATTTCTTCCGTGGAATTTGAGATGTTTGGAGTGAAGAAACAAAGCTCACTTTGATCAGTGATCACTTTAATGTCGCACCCCATAAAGGTATTAGAAAGTGAAAGACATAGCAAGCTTTCTGTTACAAAGAAGTAATTGGTATGTGATTTGGAGGGTGGTCTCTTTTGCAAAAAAAGCTTCCAGCCTCAGGACAAGTTACTTGGAAGCCCTTTCAGTCAGCTGTGGTGGAGTTCCTGCGCTGGGAGACTATCAATTCTTTCTGACATGTATCTCCTGCATTTTTACTATTTAGTTTTGTTTTATCTCATGTATGCTCCTGTGTGGAGTTTTTAAAGCATTTTATTCATTGTTTTCTTTGGATGTAGCCTATGGACTAGCCCAGTAAATGTGATTATTTTATGTTGTTTTACGCTATGTTACATTTAACCTCTCTGGAAAGGGAGAGTGGAAGGTTTATTAGTGGCAGACCTGGTAACATCATTGTCGTCCTACTGATTGTGCTTCAGATGGAGTTAATTCACTTTGACAACAATAATATATAACTGTATTATTCATAAAATAATTGTAGCAGCAACCCATATGACTTAGGAATTGCATCTGGCTGTAGTCTTGGTTTTGTCTTCAAGGAAATAATTTTTTTCATTCCAGTAGCAACACGTGTTTGTACATTACACTGGATTTGTTGAGATTTTAGCGGTAGCCGGTCCGCATGATCAGTTGAGTTAGGTCAGTGTGCATGGGATTGCAACTTAAAGCTCCAGGTTAACTCAGCACTCTAATGCTGTTCAGATGTTCAAAAGCACATGGAGATAATTGTGTGAGAGTGTGAGCATACTCTGGCCTATCCCCACACTCTGCGCCCTTCCCGATCCTGTCAGTGGTTGGAAGGTGGATCTTCAGCGGGGCAGCCTTCCACATGCACACACTCTGAGCATGAAGAAGCATTGAGTGCCCAGGATTTCATCCTACTTATGCCCTTTTGGTAGCCTCAACCTATACACAGCACTGAAGAGTGGATCACATAGGCTGCATCAGTGGCGGTGTGGGAGTAAGGGTCAAGTGACCTTGGCCTCGTTCTCCTCCCTCGCGTCACCCCTCCAAATACTGCTTGCTTCTGAAGACGTGAATAGGGTTTTATGAAAAGATCCAAAGTCTTTTAATTAGATGGAGAGAAGACTGCAACTGCTTTTGGATATTTTAATTTTATTTGTTTTTAAGAGTGTCTTGACCATTTTAGAAAGCTTTTGCTTTGTTTCTCTTTTGAAATGCTGTGTGTTTGCTGCCCTGGGCTCGAGGGAAGGCAGGATAAACGTTCAATTAATATTAATAAAATCAAAAACAGATCTGCAGTGCAAGTAAGCTCTTTATTTTCAGCAGTTTCCTGGTGGCTTCCAAACTAAAAGGGAGATATGGCATGGAAAATCTGTCTTGTTTCATTATTCTGTATACGCTGGAGGTGTGGAGGCTGGCTGGCAGCTTCTAAACAAGTAGTTGAATCATCAAGAAGACATATCATTTTCCTCCACTTTCTTTTTTTGGTCTATTCAGCATCCTACTTCCTTCCACAGAATAATGTATTTTTTTGTTGGAAAACCTGCAACTTCCTTTATTTGAGGGGAAGAAATGACAAGTCATTTTTGGCTCGGTGTACAATTTGAGATGCTGTAGATATGCCTCTTGACCACACTGTTCATTCAAAATGCCTGAGACACAGAGGTCACATTGAGATTATAACAAGGATACTTCTGAAAAGGCTCCTCTCACACCTATAAATCATCATCCACACACCATAACACATAGGAACACTTGTCCTTGTGGAACATGGCATCCTGTTGCAAGTCTCCAAGGCATTCCCAGTACTGTATGAGATGGACCAATGACCTGACTCAGCAAGGCATCTTTCTGTGTTCTCTGACCATTGGCCCTGCTGGCTGGGAGAGTTAAAGTCCCACAACATCTGGAGGGCAATACTTCAGGGAAGGCTGAGCAAATCATTTAGAGCACTCATATAATTACTGAATTGATGTGCCTTCTGAAGTAGCCTTTATTTTATCTGCTGTTCAAGGTAATTACCATAATAGGTTAACAAAGCAAAAGTAAATATTTGGAACAGGAATGGGGCATCTGGGCCCCCCCCCCCCAGATGACGCTGGACTAAAACTCATGTTGTTGTTGTTGTTGTTGTTGTTGCATTTATTAAATTTGTGTACCGCCCTTTATCCATAGGTCACAGGGCAGTCCACAACACAAAATTACAATATAAAAAACACAGAATACGTAAGAACAATAAAAACAGAAGCAATCTCATTTTGTCAAAAGATGCTTGGTCCATCAAGGAGTTATATTACTGCCCCCCATCATTCCTGACCATGAGCCATGTTCCCTGGGGAGGATGAATTGGAGTCTAACAATATCTGTAGGGCTAGTGGCTCCCTCTTCCTGCCGCAAGACAAACTGTTGGTGCCTGAATGCTTTTCTTTTGAGGGCAAGCAGCAGCTTGGGGGACGGGGTGGGTGGGTGGGAATTCAGGTCAATATACTGACATTGCTGAAAGGATGAATCTCTTCACTTCCAGCTGCATAGGACTGCTCCCAAAGCACTCTCTTCCTCCCCCCCCCCACCTTAACTGAGAAAGATGGGAGATCTTGTGGATAGCCAATGTTACATCTAGCTCAGCCCTCCAATAAGCTAACTTACTGCTTAACATTTGTTCTTGCTGCCTGGCAGAGGTGCCAAAGCACTGTCTCCTTAAAGTATATATTGATTGTGATGGGATGATGAGCTGCTTGTGCGTAAAAGCTTAGTCCCTCAGGGTTTGCTCAGCTTAGCAAAACTCTGTCTTTAGCGGAGCCCTTAAGCATGGCTCCCTCAGTCGCTGGCAGAATCCGACAGTGGGCGTTTGCGGAATCTCTTCCAACATAAAAGCTCCTTAATGGAAACGCGTCTTCTGGACTCTCGGCGTGACAGTTTCCGGCGAGGTGTGGGTGTCCCTATAGGAGGTCCTGAAACCTCCTCACTGTTTTCGCTGGAAGTGTCCCAGAGCCCTTTTTCCGACTCCCTTTCCCTCGGAGCTCCTTCTCTCCCCCTGCTGGTTCCTTCCTCTGCTGTTAAGTCTCTCCTAACCTCCTTGAGCCCTTCCACCACCTGCTCTGATGGCAGTTCCCTGACATTGATGTAATAAAATAGCGACGTAAATCTATTTGTTGCGGAAGTACAGTGGTACCTTGGGTTACAGACGCTTCAGGTTATAGACTCCACTAACCCAGAAATAGTGCCTCAGGTTAAGAACTTTGCTTCAGGATGAGAACAGAAATCGCGCGGCAGCAGCGGGAGGCCCCATTAGCTAAAGTGGTACCTCAGATTAAGAACAGTTCCAGGTTAAGAATGGACCTCCAGAATGAATTAAGTTCTTAACCCGAGGTACCACTGTAATCTAAAACCCAAGTGCAAAATATGTATACAACTGGTTGCACTATTTTCAGGTTAATGAAATGTTTAAAAAAGATATAAAAGAAAGTGGCTATGTAGAAAAAGTCGTAAAGTTTCAAACAGATATAATAAATAATGATTGTAAAATTCTGTCAAAAATGTATAAGATATTGTTGGAATGGTATATGAAAGATGAAGAGGTTAAATCTGTGATGATACAATGGGCCAAAGACTTTGGTTACAATATCCAATTTGATGATTGGGAAAAATTATGGAAGGAAAATTTAAAATTTACTGCATGTACAGCGTTGAAGGAAAATGTTATGAAAATGTTTTATAGATGGTATATCACACCAGTAAAATTAGCAAAAATGTTTAAGACATGTAATAAGTGTTGGAAATGTAAAGAAAAAGAAGGAACGTTTTATCATATGTGGTGGGATTGTAAGAAAGTGAAAAGTTTCTGGGAGATGATATATAATGAATTGAAAAAGATGTTAAGGTATACTTTTGTAAAGAAACCAGAAGCTTTTCTTTTAGGGATTACAGGAAAGGAAATAAGAAGAAAGGATTGTAAACTTTTTCAATATGCAGTTACAGCAGCAAGAATTTTGTTGGCCCAGAAATGGAAACAAGAGGAAATACCAACGATAGAAGAATGGAGAATGAAACTGACAGACAATGCGGAACTGGATAAACTAACCGGGAAGATAAGATATTTGCAAGACCAAAAGTTCATTGAAAACTGGGGAAAGTTTGTAGAATATCTGAAAAGTACCGTATTTTTCGCTCTATAGGATGCACTTTTCGCCCTTCAAAAATGAAGGGGAAATGTGTGTGCGTCCTATGGAGCGAAGACGCCATAGCCCTGCGACCCTCTCCCAGCTGGAGAGGTTATGTGCGGCTATGGCAGGAGCCTCTATAGCCGCGCGTCACCTCTCCAGCCGGGAGAGCGCGCGCGGGGCTAAAGAAGCCATAGCCCGCGACCCTCTCCCGGCTGGAGAGGTGACACGCGACTGTGGCAGCAGCCTCTCCGCTGCGCCTTTCTGCTGCTCCCTGACCTGCTCTTTGGGGCTGGTGGTGGGCTTCCCCCCTCCAGCCCCAAAGAGCAGATCGAAAGGAACCTGAAGCCTGGAGAGCGAGAGGGGTCGGTGCACACCGATCCCTCTCGCTGTCCAGGCTTCCAAGGTAGCCGCCTGAACGGCACCTTGTTTTAGAGCGGGAAAACAAGAGGGGGAAAATTCTCCCCCTCTCTGCGCAGCGCCTCCTGCTGCTTCGCTGAAGGGCAGCTGGGCAGAGAGGGGGAGAATTTTTTTTCTTGTTCTCCCCCCTCTAAAACATGGTGCGTCCTATTGTCCGGTGCGTCCTATGGTGCGAAAAATACGGTATTTGTGACGCTAGTGGGGTTTCAGTAAGCACTGTGAAAGTTAAGATGTATTGTTAAAAAGAAATAGAAGGGGGAGGGGAGATAAATGGCAATACAAATAAAGGGAATGTGTAACAAAGAGGTAAATATGGATGATTATCAGAGAAGCTGAAGGAAGTCCAAAAAAAAGATAATTTGTTAAAATTTGGATAAAATTGTATATTTGTGTTGAAAACTAATAAAAATTATTTTAAAAATAATAATAAATAAAACCCAAGTGCAAGACTGGGTGTGAAACGGCAGAATTTGCCTTCAGAAATGGCACAACCATATGCTTCTCTTTCGAAACATGGATTTTTTTTGGAGGAGTTTGTTTTATTCTTTACTCCAGAAACTTACAAAGAGTACCCTCTAGTGGTGTATGTAAAAACTGACATTGTGGCGGAGGAGGCGATCAGAGGAAACTGACTAGGCATGAAGTTCTGAATATGGAAGCACGGCATTGTCCCAATTATTTAAGGGCGGGGAGCAATTTTAATGGCAAAAGGAGCCGATGCATGAGAAGAATATAGCCATTCACTTAACCTGTGGCTCACATGGGTGAGGAGTGGGCCATGTCTTCCTCTTGCCTGGTAACGATTTCTTGAAGGGCAGCTCTGTTAGATCTGTTGTTCCAGAAGGAGAGAGAGAGAGAGAGAGAGAGAGCTCTAAAAAGAATCTTGTGGTATTTTAAAAGACAAATATATTTATTAAGACATAAGCTTTTGTTGTTACAACGCATGCATTCTCTCTGATAGAACGAGATTTATTATGCTATTCTTGAAAGGGAATGGGACAACTTCATAGAGGTGGACAGCTCTATCCATGATAATTTGGCGGTATAGCAGAGGAAGGGAAAGTTGTGGCCCTCCAGTTGTTGTTGGACTCCAGCTCCCATCAGCCCCAGGCAGCTTTGCCCAGTGGTCAGGGATGATGGGAGTTGGAGTCCAACAACATGTGGGAGCCCACAGGTCCCCCAGCCCTGCAGCACAGCTTTAATGCACATCCAAAGGCATTGTGCTTCTGAAGACCACTTTGGGGGCAGAAAGGATGCTGGTCAATATGGATCCTTAGGGCAATCTTCTTATGTTGCCTTGATCTACATAACAATTATTTATCTGTCTTGTCAGACCTTCCCACCCTATGCCAGGCTTCCGTCACCAGGGCTTTTTTAGAAAGGTGTCTGTCTGATCTAGTCCCCCCCACCATGTTTATTTCTTATGTTTCCATTTTAATGGCGGTTTTGGAAATGATGGTGGCTTAGGCTTTGCACCTTAATGTTTTGATCTTATGACTGGAGCCAGGAATGGCGATTGCGAGGTATTTTAATATTGTGTAATGTTTGGGTTTAACAGTTTCTTTCGAAATTAGGCAGGATATACATTTTTAAAACAAGGGGGGCTAATTTTAAAAATTTATCACAGCCTTCCTCTATTATTTGTTTATTATAAGATTTCTTAGTAACTTTTGCAGTGAAACAAACATAGACAATTTGCACTGAGTCGGACCACTCACCCATTTGACTTAGTAATGTCTACACTGACTGGCAGCCTTTCTGTCGTGTTTCAGACAGGGGTTTCTCACAGCTGTACCTGGACATCTTGGGGATTGAACCTGGATGCAATGTAAAGCAGATACTCTGTCACTGAGTTGCAGCCATTCCCTAAATCAACTCACATCCATCCTCAGAGGGAGTGATCTAGTGAGCTTTGCCTACAGACAGAGATTTGAATTCAGGTTTCCCTCATCCAAATCCATGATGTTTCTATTTTAATTAATATGTGTAGGGTCTGGTGTCAGCGTTGCTTGTGCAGGTTCTCTGCTGTTCACTTGTGTTCTTTTGGTGGTGAGAGAGGTTGGGGTTGACCTAGGGTGCGGTTATTCATTTGTGGTTGGCTGTGGTGGTCTTTGTTTTCATGTGTTAGTGGGGTGGGTGGGTGTTTTGGATCAGGTTAGCCATATTGATTTGTATGCTGTTGGTGGATTTTTGTCACTGTCTTGTTGCGCTGTGTATGTGATAAAGGGGAGCTATACCAGGGTGAAGCTGTCTTCTTTTATTTGTCCCCATGTCACTTTCAGTTTACAGTGGTAACTCGGGTTAAGTACTTAATTCGTTCCGGAGGTCTGTACTTAACCTGAAACTGTTCTTAACCTGAAGCACCACTTTAGCTAATGGGGCCTCCTGCTGCCGCCGCGCTGCCTGAGCACGATTTCTGTTCTCACCCTGAAGCAAAGTTCTTAACCTGAAGCACTATTTCTGGGTTAGCAGAGTCTGTAACCTGAAGCGTATGTAACCTGAAGCGTATGTAACCCGAGGTACCACTGTATTGGTTAATTTTTCTAGTAAGGCTGTTTCCCATACTATTTGGTACCATTGGTCCATGCTTACTCCTGACAGGCTGGACGGCACAATTGAGATTATTCTGTGTGGCTGGAGGTTTGATTTAATCTTCCTGCAGGTGGCCACAGCCTGGCATGTGGCCAGTTGCGGACCCTCCAAGAGCTTTAATTGCATTGCTGGGGGTTGGACTAGATGATCATCGGAGACCCTTTCCAGCTGTACAATTCTAGGATTCTATTTTTCTTCCACTCCTTGCTGATGATGAGTCTTTTGCTTTGCTTTCTGCTAAGGACGGGGGCGGGGGGCGGTATGGCGAACCCTTCTCCCCCCACCCTTCCACACACACCAGAGAGCTCTGTCATTATGTCCTAGGGAGTAGATTTGGCCTCCCCACAGGGTGGTTATCAATCCAATCGTTAAGTCTGGCATCCCAGTTCAAAGCATTAAACCAAATGAGCTTCTGGGACACCTGGTGACAATTGGCCCCAAACGCGAGTTAATGGCCTTGACCTCCGGGTCTCATAACTAGCTGCAAGCCATTTCTGCTGTGCCTTTGCCCTCATCCTCGCATCCTGACATCTGAAACCAGCATTGTGCTGCGTTATTCGGAGAGGGAGCCTCATGACACCTGTATGCAAATAGAACCCCAGCTGGGGAAGGGAAAGCATTTTTCTTTCTTTGCCGAGAAAGCGCCCAGCATGTCTGAGCCATCAGCAGCTCACATGTCAAACTATTCCTTTAACACGATGTGAATGAGAACATGGTAGGTGCGTCTCTGACGTGCCGCCTGCATGCAATAGCTGCAGGAAGATTTCTTCTGAGTTCTTGAAAATGTAAATCCCTTTTTTTTTTTCATTTTTAAAAAATTATTTAGAATTATTCCTAGACCACTTAATATTTAAAGATCTCTTAGTGGTATGCAAAAATGCAATGCAAAAACAATAAAGCAGTATAATAAGAGCAGAGATGAAACCAAAACAATATTATATGGGCAGTAATAACAGGGTCCAAGTCTTACAGGTCAAGGAAAGCCTGGAAACACCTCTCCCCCACCATATTCAGAAGATATCAGAAAACTGGCGGATGATGCTTCACATATTGTAGAAGGAAGAACATTCCAGAGTACAGGGATAATGGTGTAAAATGCCTGTTTGGGGGAACTGCTCTGTGATATTCTGTTGGATGCCACTGATATTGTGCAGTGCCACAAGTATAATCTCCCCAGATGATCTAAGCGGTCTTACACATCTGTATATGGGCAAGAAAACCTGGTGCAGTGTTATTCCGGGCTTCTGATGTAAGTAACAAGAGTTTAAATGTGGCTGGTAGCTAATTGGCAGCCAATGTAGTTCCCTAAAGGTAGCGATAACATGTGTGTATCAAGGTGACAGGAAAGGTGAGACTAGCTAAACCAGAAGTCGTGCTTCCATCCTAAACAGCCCAAGATTAGGACAAGGAGTCAGGACCTTCCTGGCCTGTTAGGTTGTTCCCATCATTTCCTTACAAGATCCATTTTATTTCACTTTTTCATGGTTTTCCAGTCTCTCACATATATTATCCTACTGAGTGTCATAATATAAAAAAACAACAACCTTGGGTTTGATGCCTTGGTCTTATGGGATAGTTTATTTTCTATCTATCTAATGTATATACCACCCTTCATTTGAAGATCTCTGAAGATCTCTGAAGATCTCAGAGCAGATTACAAGATAAAAATATAGCTCAATAGAAAAATATAGCTCAATAGGAAAACACACACCAAAGAATCCAATAGGTTCTCATACTCATAGAATAAAATATATTCTAGCTCTGTAACCACAGTTAACACCAGAAATCCTTTGCTTTACATTTCCACCAGACACGGACAAAGTTTCCCTTGCCCCCACTCCCTCAGTGTCACTCCACATACTGCTTTTTAATGATAGGGACTTTTTTGTTGTTTGTTGTTTAGTTGTTTAGTCGTGTCTGACTCTTCGTGACCCCATGGACCAGAGCATGCCAGGCACTCCTGTCTTCCACTGCCTCCCGCAGTTTGGTCAAACTCATGTTTGTACCTTCGAGAACACTGTCCAACCATCTCGTCCTCTGTCGTCCCCTTCTCCTTGTGCCCTCAATCTTTCCCAACATCAGGGTCTTTTCCAGGGAGTCTTCTCTTCTCATGAGGTGGCCAAAGTACTGGAGCCTCAGCTTCAGGATCTGTCCTTCCAGTGAGCACTCAGGGCTGATTTCCCTAAGAATGGATAGGTTTGATCTTCTTGCAGTCCATGGGACTCTCAAGAGTAGGGACTATGATGATGTCCAATTGCCTCTGACCACACCATTGCAATCCTCAAGAAGTCCCTCAATCTGTACTATACTTCCTTCCGATGTATCTGGTGGTTGTGTGTCCCCACCTGCATCCCCGGCACAAGGACTTGGGGTATGTGTTTTCTAGCAGATGTCCATGGTACAGACCAAACTCCACAAGCTACCTAGTATGAAGAAGATGCAGTATGAGATGGACAAGTTCATATTCTGGATCGATTTGTAATTCTGAATCTCAACAACAGCCTTCCTGCTCTTCACTTAAACTCCCATTTTACATAGGCTTCTTGGAATTTTTAAGGATGTGAACTGGGCCAGAATGAGGAGTAAGAGAATATGCGTCTCTGGGGCCTCATTGTAGCTCGCTTCATGTACTTAATGTTATCATTAGGGCAAATGAATATGTGCAACTGAGCCAGCTGAAAAGGCTTATGTCCTACAGCTCAGTAGCATGAGTTCTATAGCTCAAAAATGGCTTAGGGAAATAGCCCTAGTTTTTCACAGAGGCTTAATAGTTTCCTCAAATTGGCTCATTAACCGAAGAGGCCACCTGCCCAAAATGATAGTAGAGGCTCCCTCCTATATATGCCATATTCTTGATCATATTGAGGAAATGCCAGCTTTCTGTCCCCACCACTAAAGTGTTTACTAATTCATTCCCCCCCCCACAAGGACCTGAAAATAAATAGCATCCTTCCAATTGTACTTTATAACTGCAATATGACATTACTCTAATGTAATTAATATCAGCATAAGATGGAAAAAACACAAAATATTTTAAAATAAGAAAATCAGATATTAAATGCGATAGTCTAAAAAAAAGGTCCTGTTTAATAAATCTTTAATCTGGCTATTCCATTTGTACCCTATTACCTTGTACATGTCATTTACACAATTGTTTTTGACAGATGAAAGTCACTGTGCAAAGATTCTCTCCTCTCATTCTTAGGTGGTTAAAGCTTTCTAGCGAAATCACCCACGTGTTTAAATCTATAATTGTTTATGTGTTCACTTGGCAATAAAGTCATGTTGAACTCAGTGGGAATTTTCTTCTGCTTTACTTCTGAATCAGCACACATGAGAACAGGTTGTATATGTGTGCACAGACATATACACACAATAACTATGTTTTGGTAATGTTTCTTTTTTATGAAATCACACAGTTACTTACTTTTATAATATTTATTATTATTAAAAAATATTAGTTAAATTTTTGCACACAATAAAACAGAATAACAAATGCATAAAAACAGCAGTACACAAAAAAGTAAATGCTCATCCGATGATATATTTAAAAGAAACAAGGCCTACCCACCCCATGTAAATGAGCCCGAACGAAAGCCACAAACGTGTCTAACTAACCTGCTGATTAAAATCTATAAGCATGGGTAATTTTAAAAACAGCTTTTGCCTGGCACCTAAAGACAGACAGCGATGGCATCAGCCACGCTTTTCCTATTGGAAAACATTCCACAAACAGGGAGCCACCATTGAAAATGCCTGTTCTCATGTGTATTCTAGACTTGTGCATTTCAGAGTTTTATGGCTCCTTTTTAAATGGTCCAAATTTTTGGCCTTAGCAACACTGCTGGCTGTTTTTACCTACATGGTTCTTGATTGCCCTAAACCAGGAGTAGCTAACCTTTGGACCTCCAGGTGTTGATAGACTACGACTCCCATCCCCCTTGGCCATTGGCCTTCCTATGTGGGGCTGAAGGGTGTTGGAGTCCATTGATGTCTGGAGGACTACCGGTTCCCCACCTGTCATCAGAAAACCTAAAAATAGATGGGTGCCCCAATTCCAGTTGACAGGTATAAGCAGTGCTTAATTTTTACCTTTATTTTTTGAAAAGGGTGCCGTTACTGAGTTCCCTTGAGTACCCCCATAAAAAAGAGAGCGCTGGTTATAAGCTGCCATCCTTGCAGAAAGCTGCCTAATGTAAAAGGTTCGGTCATGATGCATCTTTGCCATAGAACACAAATTAATCACAATTGCAATCTATTTCCGTGTCCTTCCCTTTAAGAGAAACAGTGTTGTTCTCTGCATCCCAGATCAGTTATGTCAGCCAAAAAACCGTGCCTTCTTCGTTAGCAACTGCTTTTATCAGTCTGCTGAATAGCAGTCTCTTCCCAGGGACCGGCCACATCTTGCAATAATTTTTATATAAGTATTACAGCGCAGTAAACATGATACTCATAGTAATTCCTGCAGTCCCCCCCCCCTCCGGCATCTCCATGTAACCAAAGGCGTTTGTGCTGTTATTAGTTTTGACAAACTGGATTGTACCTCGGCCATTGTGAAGTCGTTCTATCTGCCCTACCCCCGCAACTCGCCGAGAGACAAAGAATTTTTAATGAATTTAATTAAAACTTTATGTGGTTCCTGGAGTACAGCTCCAGCTGCTTGGCTTTTTGGATGAAGGAAAGTTTCTTTAATGCATAATGATGTGTTTTATATGAGATACATTTCAGCCTCCTTCCTAGTAGCCTTAGGTTGTTTTCCATCTGTATCACACTGGCGGAATATTTTATAAAGAGTCTCTTTAACATCTTGGTTAAGTGCAAAGCACAAATCAGTATGCTAAATATATTATCAACAGCAGCTACTTTTGGGGCAAGCGGGCCGCCAGTCCACCACTTGTCTTGTCAGCTGCCAGAATCAAAACCATATATTTTCATGAATGGCTTTTCATGAATATTTTTTTCATGAATATTTTCATGAATGGCAGTTTCGTGTTTCTGATATGGGTTCTGGATTGGAACTTTGTGGTTCCGAATCTGTTTGGGGCTTGAATTGTGGAGGATATGGGATTTTATTGGGGGAAACCAAAGTAAGACCATGAGAACGTAAGATGAGCCTTCTGGATCAGGCCAATGGCCCATCTAGTCTAGCATCCTGCTTTTGAAGCAGCCAACCAGGTGCTCCTGGGAAATATGCAAGCAGGGACCTCCTCAAGCGCACTCTCCCCTCTTGCAGTTTTCATAAAACCTAGGACTAAGATGAAACTGTGAAGCTCCCTTGTTATTTTTGCTATTGGATGCTGCATGTTGTTTAAGCAATCTTGTTAAATGTACAGTGATACCTCGGGTTAAGTACTTAATTCATTCCAGAGGTCTGTTCTTAACCTGAAACTGTTCTTAACCTGAAGCACCACTTTAACTAATGGGGCCTCCCGCTGCTGCCGCGCTGCCGGAGCACGATTTCTGTTCTCATCCTGAAGCAAAGTTCTTGACCTGAAGCACTATTTCTTGGTTAGCAGAGGCTGTAACCTGAAGCGTATGTAACCTGAAGCATATGTAACCCAATGTACCACTGTATAGTATTGAAATATGGGTGGGGTTTTTTTGCACGCTATTATGTTTTTGTTTCGCTGTGTTAATACGAAATGGTTACTATGTTATTGGGACACGGGTGGCGCTGTGGCTTTAACCACAGAGCCTAGGGCTTGCTGATTAGAAGGTCGGCGGTTCGAATCCCTGCGGCGGGGTGAGCTCCCGTTGCTCAGTCCCTGCTCCTGCCAACCTAGCAATTTGAAAGCACGTCAAAGTGCAAGTAGATAAATAGGTACCACTCCGACGGGAAGGTAAACGGTGTTTCTGTGTGCTGCTCTGGTTCGCCAGAAGCGGCTTAGTCATGCTGGCCACATGACCTGGAAGCTGTACGCCGGCTCCGTCGGCCAGTAAAGCGAGATGAGCGCCGCAACCCCAGAGTCGGCCACGACTGGACCTAATGGTCAGGGGTCCCTTTACCTTTTTACTAACTACGTTATTATGAAATTGTTTTTGTAGTGTTTGTTGTAAACTGATATGAGCATGATTTTGTGTGTGTGTGTGTGTGTGTGTGTGTGTGGAAAAGCAGCATACAAAGAAAATGAACGAAGGAGACCTCTTCCCGTACCCACAGCATGTCTTAAGATCTGAAAAGGCCCTGCTCCAAGTACCCTCTTTAGTATAAGCACACTGTGCAAAGGAGAGGGCCTTTTCTGTGGTGGCCCCCTGACCTCTCTTCTCTAAGGAGGTTTGCTTGCCAGCTGCATTGCAAGCTTTTTGATACCTTTCTACTGACTTGGGCATTTTAGATTGCAGGGGATTTGAAGGATTCTCTTTGGCTTTTCAACTTTTTTACTTCTGTTTTCTATTTTCTTATGCCTGTGGTTAATTTTAAATGGCTCAAACTTTAATTCACAACGCTCTGGGATCTTCTGATGAAATCTTTGTTTGTTTACTAAGAGATAAATAAAATAAAATCGAGAGAAAACTATTGGAAGAAGATGATGGCATGCCTCTCTTTAAACAGCAGAGGGAAGAAAACATAGCCAGAAAGGAGATGTTACTAGTTAGCAGAAGGCTTGTTACTGTGCCTTTTAGTGCATTGTGTGAAATGGCTAATTAATGAAAAGAAACAAACAAAGGTGAAATGTAGGCACAAGCCTAATTTACACGGGGTTTTATTAGCCAATGAAAGACCCGTAGCAAGAGCAGTGAAAGGTGGAAGGCTGGCTTTGGCTAAAGGAAGGTGTGAATTCTCAGCTGGACTGCAGTGTAAAAAGAAACATACACAGCCACATTCCTCATGTAAAACAAAGCCATTTTATGGAACTATATTAATAAGACTGATGGGCCGAGAGGAGGTAGTTAGCGAGACTTTGCATTACGAGCCCATTTCCAGTCTTGCTGCTTCCT
This sequence comes from Podarcis cretensis, assembly GCF_951804945.1. NCBI lineage: Eukaryota > Metazoa > Chordata > Lepidosauria > Squamata > Lacertidae > Podarcis > Podarcis cretensis. Next base: position 29,130,795 of record NC_137181.1, read on the forward strand.
CTGGTTCCTTCTTCATGCTTTCCCACCAACTTCCAGCTGTGTCTGAAAAAAACGGGCGATTGCTGAGATTGCAAATGCTTTGGTAGTTGTTTGCATTAGTGTGGAATAATTCCCTATCCCATACAGGGATTACAGTATTGAATACATATATGATACCTATCTTATATATCTAGCTAGCTAGCTATATCAAAGCATGGAGGTTGGATAGGGCAAGGGGATTATCTCATTTGTCTGTCTGTTTTCGTAGTTAAAATCTTCATTCAGGTCATTGCTGATTCCTCAGGAGAGTGTTTTGTTGTGTTTTGACAGGAGCAAGAGCCCTCCTTTTATAGGTTAATGACCATTAGATCTGTGCTGTGTTTTTGCCCTGCAAGTACATTGTACATAGATTGGGGTGGTAGTCACCTAAGTTTTACTCACAGTAGACGCACTGAAATAATGAAGACAACTAAGTTATGTCCATTGGTTTCAGTAGGTCTCTGATTAAAACTTAGTTGAAAACTGCCAATTAATTGTTAATTATTAAGCTATATTTTTGGAAGCTATTTTCTTTATTAATTAAACGTATTTAGAGCCAAGTTGAAAACCTTTTTTTCAGATCGAGGGCCACATTCCCATCTAGTTAACCTCCCGGGGTCCACATGCTAGTCGTGGGTGGAGCCAAAGCCAAAAATGGGTGAAGCAATCAATATGCATTTGACCTTTGTACAGTAGGGCAGCTTCTGCACATATCCCCACAGCCCCCTCTCCACCCTCCATCTGGACAACCAAGAGGCATTATTATTAGGGTTCAAGGACATGTTTTAGCCAGGCAAAAACACTCAAAGAGGGTGATATTAGGGTGTGTGTGTGTGTGTGTGTGGCTGAGGATATGGTGGCCTGGGAAGAGTCCTGGGGGCCCGATAGAGGGGCATGGAGGGCCGGGTTTATCCCCCAGGCCTGATATTCCCCACACCAATTTAGAGATTTATATGCCATGTTTCTAATTGTTTCCAAGGGTGTTTTATAACATGTAAAGACAACAACTTCATTCTGAGGGCCAGATAGAGATAAATGGAAGCATGGATTTATCCCATGTTCGAAACTCCCATTGTTCTAGGCACATTTTGCGACAGGGAATTTCATGAGGGTGAGCGTTTTCTGAGCTCTGGGCACAGTACTGTGCCTAAGATTTAGATTAAAATTGCAGAGTGGAAGGAAAGGAGGGCCTTTTTCTGCCTCCCCACTTCCAGCTACACTCTGAAGACTGGAGAAGAGACCCTCTTAAGAATATTAGGGGGGTGGGCAGGGGAAGGACTAGACCATGTGAAAAATGAACATAATATTTTAGCTTCAGTTCATTCATTTCCAGCTTTGTATTCTTGTTATAAAAAGTGCACCTAAACATTCTGTTGTTGTGCCCATAACTTAGGATCATGGTGCCATTTAGCTCCTAGCTTTCATATCTCAGTTTCTAACACTGTTTATCCCCCAGGCCTGATGTTCCCCACACCAATTTTGAGATTTATCTCCCAACATTCTAAATGCTACCAAAGATGACGTATAGCAAGTAAAGACCCCAACTTCATAGGCATGTTATATATATCTGACATCAGGTTTTTTTTTTTTTTTAAAAAAACCTATCAACATACGTGACAGGGTCACAAATTGACATTCTTTGATAAAAACATCTTCCTGCTGGAAGAAAAAGTCTTCGGCAACTGGTGAAACCAGGGAGAGAGGAGTCCAGCTGTACCTCATGAAGCAAAGTGTTTCATAGTCTGGAGGGGGCCACTGAGAAGGCCTTTCCTCCTGCACTTCTGCAGTAGATGGGAGCAGGAGAAGGTATGTCAGAACCAGATATGTTTGCCATGCTATGAGGGGCCCTAAAGCTTTCTCATGAGGACCAAAGTAGCCGTAGCAGGTGAGACTCGTAGTTTATAGTCTCGTGACTTTTTGTTTTACTGATTAACTGAAAGGAGTTGTGAATTTGATTGCAATAGCGATGTGGGGGAAAGGGAGTGCTTAACCCTTTCGCCCTGTATCTTTCTCCTGTGGCTGCGTAAGCAGGGCTGGTTTTGATCAGGAAAAAAATGGCTTGCGGGTAAGAATTAAGCACCTCTCCCTCCCTCCCTCCCTGCTGCTGCTTCAGTCAGATTTGTAGCACCTCCCGTCCCCGTCCCCCCGCCAGTGCCTGCATTTCAGTAAAACAATCACCACCAGTGACAGACTAATCATGGGTTTCCCATGTCACTTGTAACATGGCCCTCACAGAACATGACTTGATCTTTCATCTTCCTGACAAATTTCCAAGATTCAAGAAATCTCTAAGCAACTTGGAAGGAGATCTTTTTGAAAAACACATTTTGGAGAAGGATGTCAAGAGAGACTGTTATTATTAGGGATGCAACAGGAGCTCACGTTGTACATTTTGGGGGGAGAGAGAAAAATAGATATTTACTGTTGTGAAGAATAAGGCTATCAGTGGCTACTAGTCATGATGACTATATGCTATCTCCAGGGCCAGAGGCAACGTGACTCTGAATACCAATTGCTGGGGAACAGCTGAATAGCACCAGAGCACTATGGGTCTCAGGTCTTGCTTGCATGCTTCCCAGAGCCATCTGATGGGGCATTGTTGGAGCCACAATGTGGATTAGACAGATCTTTCATCTCATCAATCAGAGCTCTTATCTTATGTAAGCCAGGGATACAAGCAGCAGTGACATCAGATGTGACACTTCTGAGAATGCTGCATGCCCCAGAAGTGTACTTAGTTTGTGTTAAATCTGGGCTTTTAGAGTTATGACTCCAGTCCTCTGGAATCTGTTACCATCAGAAATGAAAACAAAATAAAAAAATTCCTTCCAGTAGCACCTTAAAGACCAACTAAGTTAGTTCTTGGTATGAGCTTTCGTGTGCATGCACACTTCTTCAGATACACTGTGTTGTGACTACGGCAGACCAACACGGCTACCTATCTGTCATCAGAAATGAGACAGGTTGTTGTTTAGACAGTTACTGAAGACGTTTTGGTTTAAGAAGGCTTTCTCTGAAGCACATCCCAGCTATTTATTGGATTTTAAATTGTGGAATTGTCAAAACGGCTTCTGAGGTTTAATATTTTGTCTCATTTTGTCTCTTATTGCACAGCTCTTTGTGCAATATTTATAGCATCTGGCTATAAATCTTTAATATAAACGAAATAAAATTAATTAGTGAAGCAAAAATGATACTGCAAATCAAGTTTGAACCACAAAGGCCTGGCTAACGGAGAATTCAGTTTCCTAGCCCCTGACGCATAAGGAGGACAGTGTCAGGAGGATATCCCTTGGGGAGGGGGCACATTTGGGACAAAATCACTTCTTTCCTTCTGTGAGTGGGAAGGCAATACAGAAGGGCAATTTAATGTCGATAAAGAGTCAAATTCCATTGTGCCACTGTTAACATGTAGTTGTTTCCAGTATAAGGGACATGGCTGTTTCCATTTTGATTCTGTCTATAAAGTGATGTAAAGATTATTATTGAGTGAACACTATTTGGGGGAGGGGGGGAGAATGGTGTCCAAGACATCCTTTTGGCTTGACTTTAGACTTTTGGCTCATATTGGATGTTAATTTGGGCAGCTTGTTGCCAAATACACGGCACAATACCGCCAAAATGAAGCACTCCAAGTCCCACTGGTTTTAATGGAAGGCAATCTATCATATGCTTCTATTTCCCATTGAAATCAAAATTGATTACAAGAGATTGAACAAGCCATTCAGAACTTGAAATTGGGCAAATCTCCAGGGCCAGATGGGCTGACTTCCAAGTACTATAAGACATTAAAAGACTATTTGATACAACCACCGATGGAGGTCAGCAATGAAATTATGGAGGGGAAGAGGGCGCCAGAATCGTGGAAGGAAGCCTTCATCACATTGATACCAAAAACGGAAGCTGAAAAGACACAACTTAAGAACTATCGTCCCATTTCTCTTTTAAATGTGGATTACAAAATATTTGCAGACATTTTGGCAACTAGATTTAAAAAAGTTCTAAATGAAGTAATCCACAAGGACCAGGCGGGCTTTCTCCCAGGTAGACATTTGTTTGCCAATACAAGGAACATTATTGACATTCTAGAACTTTTGCAAACAGACATAAACACAAAAGCAGTGTTAATTTTTATTGATGCGGAGAAGGCCTTTGACAACATCTCCTGGAAATTTATGAAGGGAAATCTAAAAGAAATGGGAGTGGGACGGGGTTTGAGAATGGGATTGATGCAATATATTCAGAACAAAAGGCTAAACTGATAGTTAACAATGTGGTTACAGAAGAGTTTAAAATCGAAAAAGGAACACGACAAGGCTGCCCTATTTCCCCATTGTTATTTATTTCGGTTCTGGAGGTGTTGCTGAATATGATCAGAGGGGACCGGTGGGTGGAAGGAATTCAGGTCGGAGCCAAACAATATAAACTCAAAGCTTTTGCAGATGACCTAGTTCTGACCCTGCAGGAGCCAGAATCTAGTACGAAAAGAGTATTACAATTGATTCATGACTTTGGTCAGGTGGTGGGATTTAAATTAAACAAACAGAAAACTAAGGTATTGGGGAAAAACTTGACGGATGCAGAGTCGGAACGGTTTCAGAGAGAGACAGAATTAAATGTGGTTAAAAAAGTAAAGTACCTAGGGGTAAACATAACAGCAAAGAATCTGAGTCTATTCAAGGATAATTATGAAAAATGTTGGTCAGAAATTAAGAGAGACTTAGATAGTTGGACAAAATTGAAACTTTCTTTGTTAGGCCGAATTGCTGCCATTAAGATGAATGTATTGCCAAAAATGTTGTTTTTGTTCCAAACACTACAGATTGTAGACAAGACGGAGTGCTTCCGGAAGTGGCAGAGAGATATCTCTAAGTTTGTCTGGCAGGGCAAAAAGCCCAGAATTAAGTTTAAGATATTAACTGATGCGAAAGAGAGAGGGGGCTTTGCCCTGCCGGACTTAAAGTTGTACTATGAGGCTGCAGCTTTCTGCTGGCTAAAAGATTGGCTACTTCTCGAGGACACTGACGTATTGGATCTGGAAGGTTTTAATAATGCTTTTGGTTGGCATGCATACTTATGGTATGATAAGGTTAAAATCAATAAGGCCTTCAAAAACCATATTGTCAGGAAAGCAGTGTTTAATGTCTGGACAAAATATAAAGACTTATTGGAAAATAAAACTCCGAGGTGGCTATCACCTCTGGAAGCTAAGGCCCGAAAAGGACTCAATATGGAGGCCAAATGGCCGAAATATTGGGAAATTCTAGAAAAAGACGGAGACAATTGGAAATTGCAGAGTTTGGAGAAAATGAAGGATAAAGTGCGAGACTGGTTACACTACGCTCAGATTAAGGAAGTTTTTAAAAATGATAAAAAGTTAGGGTTCCAGGTGGAGAAATCGAAATTGGAAACAGAATTGTTAGAACCTAAGACTAAGGTACTTTCAAGAATGTATAACTTGCTGTTAAAATGGAACACACAAGATGAAATGGTTAAATCGGCTATGATAAAGTGGGCACAGGACATTGGGCACAATATTATGTTTGAGGACTGGGTAAGGTTGTGGACCACTGGGCTGAACTTCACTGCATGTAATGCTTTGAAGGAAAATATAATGAAAATGATATATAGATGGTACATGACCCCAGTTAAACTTGCCAAAATATACCATTTGTCTGATAACAAATGCTGGAAATGTAAAGGAAATGAAGGAACATTTTTTCACCTCTGGTGGACATGCCCTAGAGTGAAAGCCTTCTGGGAAATGATATATAATGAGTTGAAAAAGGTATTTAAGTATACTTTCCCCAAGAAACCGGAAGCCTTTCTCTTGGGTATGGTCGGCCAGATGGTGACAAAAAAGGATAGAACTTTTTTCCTGTATGCAACAACAGCAGCAAGGATACTCATTGCCAAGCATTGGAAAACTCAAGATTTACCCACACTGGAAGAATGGCAGATGCAACTGATAGACTATATGGAACTGGCTGAGATGACCGGCAGAATCCGAGACCTGGGAGAGGAGAGGGTTGAAGAAGACTGGAAGAAATTTAGGACTTATTTACAAAAATATTGTAATTTGGTTGAATGTTAAGAAGGATGCTAGATCATAAACAATTGACCACCACTAAACTAGATGGAATTAGGACGATAAGTAGATTGAGGAAAATATAAACCATTTGGAGAACTATTAGACTATATTTAAAAGAATGGGACCTAAGAATATAAACAAGATGACAATTTGCTGGTTAAAATTTAAGACGATGTAAGTGGGAGCGGGAGATGTGAGGGAGTCCAAAGAGGTTTTGAAAATATGTTATGATATATGCTATATTGTTGATTATTTTTGCATTTGTATTTAAAAAATCTTAATAAACATTTATAAAAAAAAAAAAATCAAAATTGTTTAGATGATGCTAACGTTTGTTCTGGACAAAATGGCACCACTGCTGTTTCGCGGAATGATCTAGTGCAAACAAACTGTTTTATGGCCCGCAACACAATTTTTATTGGATTTCTAAAGTTTTTTTTATTTTAAGGTCACAGCTTTGGCTTTTGAATTGTTTGTGCTAGCTGGGAGATTTGATCAGAAAATGAGAAGCATTCAAGAATTCGCACACACAGCTTTAAAGCAGTAGCAGAAAAACAAACAATTCTTCTTAATCTCCCTCCCTCTCTTCCCCCCCACACTCATATGCCAAGAGCAGAAATGTTCAAAGGGCTTAGTCAGGTGGGGTGGGTGATGGTTGGCTACAAGAAACATGAACCGGATTTCATTAATGCCAGCATTAGACTTCAGGAAAACGCAGCCCGTGTACCAAGTTGCATAGCTGTGTAGTGAGAAGTTTATAGCAGATGACTTGGCTTCCTCATTCACCGAAGCTTGTGGGAAAGTATGTGCCTAATATATAAAGCATTAAATGTCACTGATCAGAGAATGCCAAGCAAAAATTGATGTTTGTGTGAGCAGCTGTATATTTTTGATGTTACGGGGGATATGTTTAAAACAAAGAAGTTGATCGGTTGCAATAATGACATATTTCTTCTGCTGTGTCATTTTCCTTCCCACTTATCCCAAGAAAACATAACAACTGGAGAGTTACGTCAGCGTATCAGATTTTTGTGCAAATGTTTGGTCACTCCAAGAAACCCCCTTTCCTTAACAAATCTGGCAGATGGGTCCCTTTGGCAGCAGCTGCTTGCCATGTGATTTTAAACTTCCTGTCACTATAATTGATGTGTTTTTATTCTTTCCACTTCCTGAAGCCTGATCAGAATTAAAATTTGCCGTTGGAATTTCCTGTCAAAGCAACTCATTTATTCGCTGGGCAGAGAGGACTGACAGTACTTTGATTGGACATTGCCTTCAGCTATTCTCGGGCAAGGAGATTGCTTCAAATTATACTCCTTTGCAAGGTTTGACTTCCACACACACCACATCTGCAAATATATACAGATTGTCCATCATGCGGTAACCTTTTCCCCCCACCCCCTAATGAAAACGCCACATGTAAAATGTTAATGATTTGAATATCAAACCCGGCCACCTGCTAAGGGCCCTGGCTTTTCTGTTTACTTAGAAAACCCCACCGAGTCATCAAATCGTTGTCTCCTATCAGGATGCTATATTTGTTTACGAGGGAGATGCTAGGCTCCTTTTGACTTACTCTGCAGTAAATTTTGGTAAATTTGGCCTGATACAACGAGCTTCTGACTGTTATGATTTTAACATACCGAACACATATTAGTCCAGTAAGTCTTGTGTGTGCTGTGAGTTGTCCGTTTGACCAATGGTTCACTAGGGAACTATGAAGGGGGAAAGTTGCTGTCTTTTACGGCCCTATCTGCACTGTACATTCAAAGCAGTATCATACAATTTTAAACTCATGGCTCTCCCCCAAGCATCATGGGAACTGTAGTTTCTTAAGGGTGCTGAGAGTTGTTAGGAGACTCTTTATTCACAGAGCTACAATACCCACAGTGGTTTAACAATAAATTATTTTCAGGGAACTCTGTGAACTGTAGTTTTGTGAGGGGAATAGGAGTTCCCTAACCATCTGCAGTACCCATGACAAACTAATGTTTCCTTTTCTCCTTAGGATGCTGTTTGTTAATTTATTTAAGGAATTTTATACTCTGACTTTTGAGGAAATCCTCCACAAAACGCCTTACAGTATTTTAAAATGCAAATCCAGTTCATAAAAAACGTTTAGTTGCTTTCACCCATACTTCCTCCTTCAGACGTGTACTCTAATCCTAGTTATTTGTGGTCACATATCTGCATTCTTTTTGATTTGCTTGCAGAAAGCTTACATAGAGGTTAGATTCTATCCCACCTTTACTGGACATTCATTCTGATTTGTTTGTGCGGAGGTTATACGATGATAAGTGTTCAACTTTCCTGGTCTGTGCTTAAGTCTCTTCTGCAAAACACTGACAATCTGTCGAGGTGTCTTTTAATAGAGATAACCAAATACTGATTTTCTATTTTAGCATTAAGAGCAATTGAGGGCTGTGTAGTGGTGGCATTTTTTTTTTTCTTATTAAGCAGGACCAAAGTTGTTGCTATGTAGGAAAATGCAGGCAATCTTCGTCTGAAATATGCCTGTCCCGGGTTCTCCTCATTTCCCTCAAAGAACCCATTTCTATTTATATGTGAATGTCTGCATGTTTATATATAGTTAAATGCTCCATTTGCTACACTGGTTTTAGCTTCTTGTTAGCATCACTTCTTGTTAGCGTGACGTTCCGCAGCAGCAGGGCAGCTGGAAAAACGAAACACGTGTTCGAGATTTATGCAGTGTCTTTATTTTCTTTCATTAGGGGAACCAACAATAATAGGTGCATATTGTAAGTTAACAGTGCTAAGCAGTATGTTACAGCCATGTCTGACAGACGTGTTGTCCATGGTCATATTTCACATCGGTGAAACAGTGGCCATTTGCTTTAAAGCAACATGACCTTAAAACAAATCAGAAGCAATATTTAGATTGGGGTCACCATGCTTAGGAAAGCTGTTATCTAAAAAGCATCGAATCTCCTTGTCCTGTCTTCAGTGTCAACATTCACCCTGTGTTCCTACCAGACATAGAGCATAGCAGATTTCTTATTGAAGGACTTTGTAAGTATAGAGAAAAGAATGCATTATCTATGAAACATCTTATCCTAAGTTAAGGGCGGGGAATCTTTTTCAGCCCAAGGGCCACATTCTGTCCTGGGCAACCATCCAGGGACCACATGTTGTGGTGGGCGGAGCTAGAGACAAAAATGGGCAGAGCAACAAATGTAATTCTTACCTTTTGGGGGCTAATCTTTACACACACTCATACACACTCACTCAATATCATCTATCTAGGCAACCAAGAGGCAATATTAGAGTTCAAGGACGCATTCCAACCAGGCAAAAACACCTAGTAAAGGTGTGAAGCAGGTGTGGCTGGGAAAGGCGTGTGGCCTGGGGAAGAGTCCCGAGGTCCAGGTGGAGAGGCTTGGAGGGCTGCATTCGTCCCCCACACATGAAGTTCCCTGCTTCTGTTCTAAGTAATACTCCACTTCTTTTGAAGAAACCACAAGGGACCTTCTTCGAGAATGTTATTAAGGTTGAAACTATAAAACTGTTTGTCTTTGAGCTGTAGGATTTGGGCAGAAATGAGGCATGGGAACTGACAGGGCCAGACCCAGGTTTGCCCTGTGGTTTGGACTTTCTATGTCAGTGACCTCTCATGGGGCTTTCTGGCAACAGTGGGCAAAAGCCCCAAACAGCACTGTGATCACCCTTAGGCTGCTCAAAACTGGCCTTCCCCAACATGAAAACAAAGCATGAGCATTCAGATGATAGACGTCATGTTTCATCTAGCCATACCTTCCTGAGCTGATTCAAGTCATGTGCATTTCGGTGTGTGTCAAAATGTTACTTTTTCAAAATGTTTGGTTTCAGTACTGTGACAGCAACCTTGGAGTCTCTGAAGTGGCTCTGTGTTTGTTCAGTAATGGAGAAGTCCATTTCAGCCATTACAGAAGATGAACGTGCTTGCTTTGCAACACACTAGGTGACCATAATTGCTGTGTTTTTTTTCTTTTTTCTTTTTATTGTTAAAAGCATGGAACATCTTATTCAACTGGATGCTCTAATCAATGGTTTGATTCACTGCAAAATTTCTTTAAATAACAACAACAACAACAACAACACCCTAAAATTCTGTTGCAAAGTTGATAAATATCTGTTCAGTTTAGCGTTATTTTAAAAACCTAAGCAGTGAGGAGTGGAAATTGATTTGCCTGCATATATGCTGTCAGTTAAAACTCTCCATTGTATGTATGAATATATAAACGGCCTGTTGGCATTGCCTTTTTCTGGGCAGGAAAAAGGCAACACTATGCAAAGTGGTTACTCTATCCTTTGAGGGTTGAGAGTATGGGAGTTAGATCTGTGCCTGAAATAGAGGGAAAGAAAGTATGCCAAGTAAATTTATAGCAGTGAACTGGATCATGCCGGAAGGTGTTTCTTCTTGAATGTCTTCCACAACTGAAGCAACAACCAGCATGTCTGATTGGTGGCGTGAATCAGTCTGTACTCTGTTCATCGCTAGTCAATGTATTTTCCTACTCTTGACAAAAATGTCATCTGAATACTTCTTTGTGAGTATAAGCCATAATTTAGCTTGCTGGCACCCAGTCCAGATTTGGAAGCTTTCAAGTGGCAAGTGTAACTGCGGCTTGTGCTCGTGGCAGGCAATTGCTTTCCTTTCTGTTTTGCTCTTGCCATGAAAATGGATCCCTGTAACCAGGGAAAAGGAAGTGATTTGTTGGTGTAGCTTTTGCTGGGTTGTATATATGGCCGCCTTTTCCCCCCTCATGCAGAAGATTTAGCAAACTTTTTCTTGATTCTCCTCTGCCCTCTTTCACCTACATGGCCATAAACCTTTTCCCTAATTTGAAAATGTTGTGGTTCCTCTCTTTTCGATAGGAAGTTAAGAATTGTGGATTATTTGGCTTGTGGATTTACAAACACTGTTGCTTGAATCTCTGTGAAGAAATGTTCCCTTGGAATTATGAATGGGGAGAAAGTAATGAACACAAAGCATTTAACGTTGTTCTTTGTGAGTGTTTAAAATGTGTCATATGCATTTTCTCACTTAAAATGGTGTTTTTGCCCACCTAGTGCCTTCCGAATGCTTTGAATGCCCAACTCCTATCGGCACCAGCCAGCATGGCCAAGGGTCAGGGAGCTGTTGATCAGAGCTGTAGTCCCAAACATTGGGCGGCACCACATGGGGGAAGGCTGTTTTAGAACAGCAACTCTGAAAGGCTGGCCGGTATGATAATCTCCATATTATAGATTATATTATTGAGGCTCAGAAACAGGCTTGCCTATGGCACTGTCAGGGACTGGCTGGATGATGAGGAGTGGTGGGAGGTGCCTGCTGGGGAACCTCCAAAGGAAAATCCCAGGGAAGGAAGACTCAGAACTTGGGGATTGGTGGTGGGTCATCGAGGAGAGGTCAGTGGAAGAAGATTGAGAGGAGGTACCAAATGCTGAAGGGGTAACAGGGTTCAGTGAGCATAACGCTAGAGCTTCTGGACATCCAACAGGGCTGAATGGTGGAAGATCCAAGACAGAGGAAAGAAATGTCAGGAGTTCAGCCTACACTCGAGTAGGACCCTTGCAGAGACACATGCCCAACTGGCATGTTCCCTTCCTCTTGGTTGATCGTTCGGGAGCTTCAAAAGCTTTCTTCAGCCCGAACATCACAGCGACCGATGCCAACCGACACCGGCACACTTAGGGATCTGCAGAGTTTGCGCAGTTTGCATAACAGACCTCAGCAACTCAGCATTTTGGCTAATCTACTTTATTTACATATAAACGCACACTGAGCGCTGCACCATGGCTCCCTCTCTCTCTAGCATCAGACAGCAAAGAGAATGAACAAAGGACAATAGTTCCACTTTACGGAACACAGTAACACAAAAATCCTGTCTCCGTCACTTCCCATTCTGTGGAGTCGAAACATACCACGTCATGTGAAAGACAACAATCCCATGACTGCTTCATTAAGTGCTTAGTTAAACCATGGAACTTGCTCTCACAAAAGAGAGTGATGGCCACCCTCCTGGGTGGCCTTAGGCAAATTCATGGAATACAAGGCTACCATTGGCTACTAGCCATGATGGCTATGTTCTGCCTCCACTGTCGGAGGCATTACTGGGAATTGCAACTGGGTAGAATGCTTTTGCGTCCATGTCCAGCTTGCAGGTTTCCCCCAGGCATCTGGTTGGCTACTGTGAGAAGATGAAGTTGAGCTAGAATAGAATAGAATTTAGAATAGAATTTATTATTTATACCCCGCCCATCTGACTGGGTTTCCGCAGCCACTCTGGGCGGCTTCCAACAAAGCATTAAAATACAGTAGTCTGTTAAACATTAAAAGCTTCCCTAAAGCTTTGGCCTGATCCAGCAGGCTTCTCTTGTGCTCTTAAGCAAATGTCTACTGTGGTCTTAGTGTCACTTTTCAGTATGACTGGGAGGGAGGACTTACAAGAATTTCATCACAACTCTCTCATATATGATGAAAATTGCATCTAGCTCCTAAACACTTGGAGTGAGGCAAAAGGTGGATACTTTGTTGACTATTAAGGTAAAAGGTAATGGTAAAGGACCCCTGGATGGTTAAGTCCAGTCAAAGGCGACTATGGGGTTGCGGTGCTCATCTCGCTTTCAGGCCGAGGGAGCCGGTGTTTGTCCACAGACAGCTTTCTGGGTCATGTGACCAGCATGACTAAACCACTTCTGGTACAACGGGATACCGTGATGGAAACCAAAGCGTACAGAAATGCTGTTTACCTTCCCGCCACAACGGTACTTATTTATCTACTTGCACTGGCATGCTTTCAAACTGCTAGGTTAGAATCATAGAATCATAGAGTTGGAAGAGACCACAAGGGCCATCGAGTCCAACCCCCTGGCAAGCAGGAAACACCATCAGAGCACTCCTGACATACGGTTGTCAAGCCTCTGCTTAAAGACCTCCAAAGAAGGAGACTCCACCACACTCCTTGGCAGCAAATTCCACTGTCGAACAGCTCTTACTGTCAGGAAGTTCTTCCTAATGTTTAGGCGGAATCTTCTTTCTTGTAGTTTGGAACCATTGCTCCGTGTCCGCTTCTCTGGAGCAGCAGAAAACAACCTTTCTCCCTCCTCTATGTGACATCCTTTTATATATTTGAACATGGCTATCATATCACCCCTTAACCTCCTCTTCTCCAGGCTAAACATGCCCAGCTCCCTTAGCCGTTCCTCATAAGGCATCGTTTCCAGGCCTTTGACCATTTTGGTTGCCCTCCTCTGGACACGTTCCAGTTTGTCAGTGTCCTTCTTGAACTGTGGTGCCCAGAACTGGACACAGTACTCCAGGTGAGGTCTGACCAGAGCAGAATACAGTGGCACTATTACTTCCCTTGATCTAGATGCTATACTCCTATTGATGCAGCCCAGAATTGCATTGGCTTTTTTAGCTGCCGCGTCACACTGTTGGCTCATGTCAAGTTTGTGGTCAACCAAGACTCCTAGATCCTTTTCACATGTACTGCTCTCAAGCCAGGTGTCACCCATCTTGTATTTGTGCCTCTCATTTTTTTTGCCCAAGTGCAATACTTTACATTTCTCCCTGTTAAAATTCATCTTGTTTGTTTTGGCCCAGTTCTCTAATCTGTCAAGGTTGTTTTGAAGTGTGATCCTGTCCTCTGGGGTGTTAGCCACCCCTCCCAGTTTGGTGTCATCTGCAAATTTCATCAGGATGCCCTTGAGTCCATCATCCAAGTCGTTGATAAAGATGTTGAATAAGACCGGGCCCAAGACAGAACCCTGTGGCACCCCACTAGTCACTCTTCTCCAGGATGAAGAGGAACCATTGATGAGCACCCTTTGGGTTCAGTCAGGTTGGCAGAAGCTGGGACAGAACACTGAGAGTTTACCCCGTTAAGCAGATTTGAACTGCTGAGCTTCTGATCAGCAAGCCCAAGAGGCTCAGTGATTTAGACCACAGCGCCACCCTCATCCCTTCGGCGTCTTTACCTGTTGACTATTCACTGTTATTAATATTTGTTTCCTACACCTCTTGTCCTTGTTCTAAAAGCTTTACAACTTCAACTTTCTCAAGGACTACAGGTTTCGTTAAAGGGCTAAGTCCATTGCGTGACTACCACGGCCAAACTGGAATTTGAATGTGGGTTTCTCATATCCAGACTTGGTTCACAAATTTATTTTGTAGTGAGCCACTACCTTAAGATGAAATGAAGCAGCAGGAGAAGCAAGCATGTATAGGGGCATGTCGTCAGGGTTCAGATATGGGCAGCAGTCTGGAGCCAGGAGTCTGTGCTGAAGAACAATTTGGTTTAGTGGGCAAATTAGGATGCAGGAACAGAGAACAAGCCAGGAGTCAGTACGGAAGAGTAAATCAGGATTGGAGTGCAATGCAAAATGTGGTATTGGGGAACAAACTAGGAATTGGGACCAAGGAGGAGGACCAGCACTGCAAGGCACATCAGAGATCAGGTTGGTCATTGAATTTGCCTCAGTATTGTCCACATTGCCCATTATCAGCTACTTTCAAGAGTTTTCCAAACAATGCACTAGAATTACATTGCCTTCAAGTATATCGCCAGAATAAACATCATATATTCTTCAGAATTTTTCAGGAGGTACGCTACACTGGCTGCTTAGCTGTTTTTAATCCATGCATAGAGATGGTACAGCAATAGTAAGTTTGCATTTCTTATCTTTAACCTTAAGACAAAAAGTGAAACAGCCAGCAGAGTGTGCTGCTGACTTAAAATAAGCGTGGTCTTTACTTGCTGCTGCTTCATCTGACTTCTGTTTTGCAAAACTTAGATTTATTTCATTTATTATGCCTCAAAGGAGAAAAAAGTAAGGGGGGTGCACCATTTCATCAGAGTCCAAATAGTTCAGTGTTGCCTTTTTCTCAAGAAACTTTTGCAAAAGCATTACACTAAGGAAATATTTTGAATAATTGGTAATGTTAGCAGAAGCCAGGACAAGTCTCGTCATTTTGACCAATGGTCCCCCCCCCCGCCGCCTCTTTTTAAGTTTGATATTCCCTTTCTGAAAGTCTCTCTCAGTCTAGTCCCCCCAAAAGTGTTTACCTTTCCAGTTTTCCAGCTGACCTTACCAGTTATCCTCTGACCTATGTTATGATCTCAAAACATCTGGGAAACCCTGGCAACTCTCGCATGTGGGGAGTTGAGCTTGTACAGAGTCTCTCAGCACCTTTCCTTTTACTTACTTGGAAATTGCTGCTCTATTCCCTAAAAGTCTGGATAAGGACTAGTGATGGATTGTATTTGAAACACACTTCGATATATCTAATCTATCTATTTTCTTTCTCTCTGGCTACATTTAAGAAGTAGGATTTCTGTGCGCTTGTGAACTGAAGTGTTATAGAAGACTTCAGATCAGCCTTTTAATCTGGTGCCTTCCTGGATGGGGCTGATGGGAGTGGGGGCACCAGGTTGGTAAAGCCTGCTTGGTGTAGATGCTTAGTTTGCATCATCTGGATGCTCTGAGTTTACAGGCTAGCTAGATGTTGGAATTAGAAGACCGATAAAATATCTCCTTTTAGTGATAGATGCCTTTCCTGTGCTTGCTTGGGTTTGGATTTCATGAAAATCTGAGCTCTCACTTCTCAGTGGAAAACTCTGAGCTCTCAAGATGAATGAAAGGCGGTTAGTTCATATATCAGGGATGGGGAACCTGTGGTCCTCCAGATGTTTTGGGACTCCAGCTCCAAAAGACCAGCTATCACAGCCAATGGTTATGGATAATGGGAATTATAGCTCAACAACAGCTGGGGGCGGGGGGCGGGGCAAGTTCCCTGATATATAGAGAAATCAGCCAAATGTCTGATTATGTTGTGTATTTCAAGTCTTCATTCTATAAAGGTTCTGCATTTTTTCATGATAGGAAAGATCAAGCCACCTTGGATTATTTAACTTGTCAGGTCGGTTCACACACAAAAATCGCTCATTCACAACCTTATCCTGGGTTAGGTGTCAGCAGTACATTTTTTGGGGCGTGTGTGTAAAAAATGAAGTGCCATTGGTGCCAGCACAAAATGGCGGCCGTAGGTAGTAAAAAAGAGAGATGCTGGTATATTCTGTACCAGTGAGTACTGCAACACACCCACAAGCCCTGGATATCAGACCTTGTATGTGTGTGTTAGTTTGGTGGGTGAGGTGGAGTTGTGGATTTCACCCAGATGTGCCCACCCAGGTACTTGGTAGAGTACTAATGTAAGTTGGAGCACCAGTGATGGTGTGTGTGTGTGTGTTTTGGAGGAGTGTTCTTCTCTTTTGTGATACCCTGACTTTTGAATTCCCTTCAAATTCAGTAGTCATCAGTGTTGATGTTGGTCTGATGCCAGCTTAAAGCATGGGTGTTTACAAAGTCATTTTATGCTGAGCTGGTTGTTTTCAGTCAATTTTATTTAATAAAGACTAGCAGAAAGGGCTTCACATTGCACAGGAAACCATTTGAAGAAAGAAAAAAATCAGTGGTTTTAAATCAGTGGCTAAGAAGCATTGCAGTTTTGAGAGGTTCAGTCCATCTTCTTGAGTCAAGATGGTATCCAATTTCATCTAATAGACAAAAAATGCTCTTTGATTTCAGGAACCATTATGTAAAATTTGGTTATGATATCTTAAGAGGTGTCAAAATGTAGAGAATAGACAAAAAGACAAAACAAATGCCCAATATATAGATTAGATTTTTTTGTATTCTTCATGAATAGGCCCAAGAGCAGGTTACATCAATATAATATAAAACAATACTATAGAATAAAAAGATCAAATATAATAAAACAATTCCATAACTCCAACTCACAGAAAGAAGAAATAGACAGCACTAATTCTTTCATCAATTTAATAAAAAGTGACAATTCTTCACCCCACCCCTTTTCCAAAAGCCAAGCAAAAGAAGGACATCTTGTTCTGTTTCCTAAAATAATATAGTCAAAACCAGACTTAATGTTTGTATGGTGTGCTTTCACTGAATGTTTCACTAGTTTTCAGAGTGATTCGCTTATTGGAGAATTCACAAGTGATAAATCTGACTATGTAAAGAAGGAAGTAGAGCTATGTAATTTATTTGACTTCCAGGACAATTCCTGGTGGTGTAGATACCTAGCTGTAGACTAGTTCTTCCAGTTCCTGAATATTAAAAACTAATTGTTGATTCATACAACAATACTGATGTGTTGAGAAATTAAGCAGAGCATGGCCAAACAGAGTTTGTCACATGGAGATTGGCTTCCATATTTGTTTCGTCATGCATCAGCTTTCATCTCAACCCAGATTTGCTCCATCACAGTCCAAACCCAGTTTTGGTAGCCTTGCCACTGATAGCCAAACTAAATGTTAGTGGTAAAGCATCCAGGTGACCTCTTCAGCAACTGGCACCCCCTGTCCATTTTCTTGTCATGCACCAAATCCATTGTATAATCTGGACCTCACAGAATGGGTTGTTTTTCTTGCTTCAATTTCTCATTCTTAGCTCTGGGACACTGATTTGTGTTGGCTTCCTGCATTCTGGAATCATACCAAGAGGGACTTTCTAGCCCAGGGGTAGGCAACCTAAGGCCTGTGGGCTGGATGCTGCCCAATCGCCTTCTCAATCCGGCCCACAGACTGTCCGCGAATCAGTGTGTTTTTACGTGAGTAGAATGTGTGCATTTAAAATGCATCTCTGGGTTATTTGTGGGGCATAGGAATTTGTTCATTTTCTCTCTCTTCAAAATACAGTTTGGTCCACCACATGGTCTGAGGTACGGTGGACGGGCCCACGGCTGAAAAAGGTTGCTGACCCCTGTTCTAGCCCTTAATGTTGATTGGGGAAAAGTGGGTTGGTTAGGATGAGTGGAAACCCGAAATAGGGAAGACAGAGGATGGAAAAGTTTACAGTTGTACCTTGGAAATTGAATGGAATCCGTTCCGGAAGTCCATTCGACTTCCAAAACATTTGGAAACCAAGGCACGGCTTCCAATTGGCTGCAGCCAATCGGAAGCTGCGCCGGATGTTCGGGTTCCAAAGAACGTTCACAAACCAGAACACTCACTTCCGGGTTTGCAGTGTTTGGGAGCCAAATCGGACAAGTACCAAGGCGTTCAACAACCAAGGTACGACTGTGCTATAAAGTAGAAGCAAATAAGAGCAAACCTGGAATCAGACTTAGGACCAAATGTGTATTTTTCCTTTGGAAAAGTAGAGTGAAAAATTTCAAGCAACTGACCATCCTTTCTTTGCTGGAATGTCTGAAGCTGCTCAGCGAAAACAAAGTACATGCCCTGGTACAGCTGGGAGCCCAAAAGCCAGCAACTTAACTTTAGATTATATCCATCCACAATGTTACTTTTGTCTCTTGGGCAAATGTGAAGAAGTCACATTTGTTCTCTTAAAGGTCTGATGCAGAGAATCCTGCCGTCAGAGCAGAGGGAGGCTGGCATCTCTCCTTGCAGTTTGTCTCAGCTTTTGTGGCTGCCGAATCAGCAGACTGTAGAACAATGCATCCATTTTCACAGCCAAGGCTGTGAGACCAAAATGTCTAGATACATTTCATATTGAAAGGAATACAAGCCTAACAAAAGGGGGGAGGTCCTTCTTTACTTAAAAAAAAAATATTTTAGTTTTGCTGTTCTCACTGCAGCGTAACACAGAAGATCCCTCAGAGGTCAAATATTTCCCTCCATGACATAAATGTTAGGCTGATTATGCTACGTAGAGCTTTGCTATCTATGGGCCACAGAAGCTCCCAGAGATGAAAGAGAAATTCATTGCAGATTGCATTTGAAGGTGAACCTACCCAATTCTGGTGGGAAGGTAAACGGTGTTTCCATGCGCTGCTCTGACCACATGACCCGGAAGCTGTACGCCAGCTCCCTGGGCCAATAAAGCACCGCAACCCCAGAGTCGGTCACAAATGGACCTAATGGTCAGGGGTCCTCTTTACCCAATTCACAGTTTACAAAACAAGGTGCAAAAAGCATCGTTGTTGACTTCTCAAATTGACATTAATGGGACTGAAAACATGCAAACCCTGTTTATATAGGGCCATATCTAATTGTGCCCCTCCACTAATGAAAGGCTCTTTGATCCAGCAGGAGCTCCCATCGGGTGAACAGGGAAGGAGCTTATTTTTGCCAATATGTCTTCCTCCTCCAATCCTCTGGCCACCTCCAACAATGTTCAAAAGGGTTCTCCCACCCTCTGGAGCAGATGGGGGGAGGGTGATGAGGACCACATATGTGAAAACCACCTTCCTTCCCCATTCTGCTGACAGAAGCCTCGGCTGGATCATTAGCAGTGGGACACCACTGAATACAACCTGGAATACAAGGTCTGCATCTTGTATTTCCCATTGGGCAATTGCAGAAATAAAGCTTTTGTGTAATAAAACAGCTTTTGTGTAATAAATAATCACACAAAAGCTGTTTGAAAATGTAGGTTGCTGGTTTTAACTAGAGCACACCTACATTTTCTCCTTATTTAAACTCGTGTAATTTAAAATGTTGCACAGTAACACATATATTTAAACAAATCTAAGCTACAGCAAATTGCAAAATACAGTTGCGACTGTATAGAGTGAGAGTCTTCAAATCAAGATGCACAACAGCCCTTTTTCTGAAACCAGATGAACCAAGTGGTTGTGGGCTCCTGCTTGTTTCTGTCATTCACGAGTCCTACCAAAAAGGCAGCATCCTTTACTAGCAACGATTCAGTAGGCAAAGCAGTTCAGTGGCGGACTGGTTGTGAGTCGCTTGCTTTGGCAGGAAGAGATTTCCAACTTTAGCCGAACTGTTTAAATAAGGAAACCATTCCTAAAGCTATTTTTTCTCCCTTGGTTTTTCTTACAGTACTTCATGTGTGGCATTTAGTTTTCCTCCTAGTAAATAGAACCCATTTCTCATCGCTCCTACAAGCTGCCACATTGGGGCCATCTATTTAGTGGCTGAAATACTCAGATGTCTCTGTGTGTCTCTTAGGAGCCCTTATAAGGTGGGAAAGTGATACATTAATGTCGATAAAGTGTATTTCTATCTCACTTTTCTTCCATTAGGGAGTCCAAAGAAGCAAATATCATTAGCAATAGAAATAACCTAGAGAATATCGTAAAATAAGCATGGCAACAAAGGAGAAGAATCTATTGAAATGTAGCCTGTTGGCTTGCATGTGAGCACTGTTTTCTATGTCACTACAGGCAGCCCCACATTTGTGTGCATTCAAAATGTGTGCGACCGTATATAAGCACATTGTCCTGAACCTGGAAGTGACCTGGAAATGTCATAAAGACGTCACTGAAACATCACTAAAAGGGCAGAACGGGCTGTTTGCAGACTCTTTCAGTGGATTTCAATTATTCACATCATTCACTATTGGGAAATTTAAAAAACAGGTAAAACTTTCCCCTCTTTTGACAGAAGTGGATGAGATTTGCAGGCATACTACAATCAATTTTTTACAAATGGAGGTTTTTTTTGTTTGTTTCTTTTCTAAGGAAAAAATGTACAACTTCTACTTTTTTGGTCAGAATTGAACTTAATTTCCAAGGTTGCCTCTTTCAAAGGCAAATTTAAAAAGGATCTCTGCAGTGTTTTCTCTGCAAGGACAGCTGCCACAGTTTTAGGGTGGGTAAAAAAGGAGTTGGTTAATCTCCCATAGTGTTTTGTAAGCAATTGGTCTGAAAATTGCAGACATGAGACATGCCCCTTGTATGAAAAGTTGTATGCACTTACAGAAGAATCACAATGTGATGTAATAAACACTCCCCAGTTCAACAATCCACTGTCTACAGAACAGCCATAACAACATCAAGTGCTAGGTCCCCTTATTTTCAGAACTCAGTAAAATTCATATGTGTACAATCACATAGTTCTGTAATTTGCACAGTTCTTCTGCAGGAGGATCACTTTCCTTAGCTAAACCTGCAAAGAGTTCTTTTGCTGACCGAACCATTGGTATAGACCAATCTTCTCTTGAAATGCGTTCCTTTTTTGTATTTTATGAGACATGTTCTTTGAATATAAATTGTCCTGGGCCTGTTTCTAATTACTGGTTCTCATAAAAGCAGCAACTACAATGGCAATCATAAATTCTGATTTTTTTCCCCGGTAGAAAAATCTAGAGACAGGTGAAGGTGCAGCCATTTGGAGAGCCCTGAGACTACATCCTCAGATGACTAATGAATATATAAAATCCACTGAAATCAGTAATGTAGCAAGGCACACAAACTTGTAAGAAGATCCCAACTGCAGTTCCAATCTGGATCCGATTTGCAGCTTTGTTCGTTAGTAGAATTTGCTTTTCATTTAATTGAGCCCATGCGAAGGGCATTGCATGGCATTACAATACTCTGCTTTTTTCCTGGGGGTACTCAAGGGCACACAGTACCAACACCTTTCCCCGAGATGAAAAGCACTGCTTAAAAATGTGGCACTTACTGTAAAAACTTCATAGTGAATACCGGCACCTTTTTTTTCTAGAATAAAAGCTCTGCGCTTCAGTGTTGCTATCTTGCAATACGTGGGTTCATGTCTCAGGTTCCAAAGATTCCCTAATCTGCATTTTTACTTTATTGGAAACTCTGCTCACAGGGCAGGTAAAGGACTCCTGGATGGTTAAGTCCAGTCAAAGGCGACTATGGGGTTACGGCGCTCATTTCGCTTTTAGGCTGAGGGAGCCGACGTTTGGACTCAGGCTGTGGAAAATAGGCATCATTTTGCAAATCAAATATGAAATTGCTCATCCTCGTGGTTTATCCACATAAACCTTTTTAGTACCACTGAAAGAATGAAGGCACCATCTGCCCACTGGTGTCTGTACATCAGCCGTGAGATGGCAACATTACGGTTGGAAAAAAGGAATGAACAAAAGCAGCAACAACCCCATATTAATGATGTATACTATTTCCTTCTAACTAAGGGGAGTGGTAGCATTTATGAAATGGTAAGATATCTCAATATCTCAAGAAAGGCACTTCTATTGCTGTTTTGGCAATATGTGCCATTACCTACATTGATTTAATTAAGATATCACATTGTTGGTTAAACAGCTGGCGTTTAAGCAACAAAAAAGTCTTTTTAGCAGTCGACAACCCTCATGGGCAGGAACTTACACCTTTTGGTAATCAATGTGGTGTGCATTGAAAGGTTTGGTTGATAAACACAAGAGCAAAACATCTAGATGGGCTGTTGAAAAATATCAGCCCATCAACTTCCTAGTGTGTTACATGTGTCTGAAGGGATCTGAAGGGATTATGCCAGCAGCAGTGAATACTATTTGCCAGTGAATGATGAAGCGGTTTTATTGTTTATATTTCAATGTTATCATCTTTATGGGCGACTGTCTGACTGCCACACACACAGCAGCTACATCTTCTTCTTCTTTTAAAAAAAACCCTCCTTCAGGAAGGTGTCTAAGGGCGAGAGTCTGTTGTGGGTAGCTGAAATTTCATGTTTATATTTCAGAATGCTAGCCAAAATTCTTGCTATCGGGTCTCCAGCTGAGCAAAGTACATATTTAGAAATTACAACATTGTGATTGGCTGTCTGCTTCCTTAGAAAGTGCCCAAGAGCTAGTGGTCCATTAGAACTGGGCTGGAGCTCAATATCCAGAGTTATGCTGGGCCTGTTTTTGAAGTATGTGTGTGAATCTGGGCCTATGCTGCAATATGTTTTCATAGAATCATAGAGTTGGAAGGAATCCTGAGGAATCTCAACTAAGGTATCCATGACTGATGACCATCCAACCTCTGCTTAAAAACCTCCAAGGAAGGAGAGCCCACCACCTCCCAAGGGAGCCTATTCCACAGCTCTTACTGGAGTTCTTCCTGGTGTTTAGTCAGAATCTCCTTCCTTGTAACTTGAATCCATTGGTTTGGGTCCTAGCCTGTGGAGCAGGAGAAAACAAGCTTCCTCCATCTTCATTGTGGCAGTTTTTGGTGTAAAACTACTCAAAAAGGAAGTGCCAAATCCTTGAGGAGCTTGCCTCCATTTTCAGATGCACATATACACAGTAAGTCTCAGACCACAGTTGCCTCCACCTTTAGCACTGCTGAGGTGTTCTTTCTACACAATTGTCTGGAAGCAAACATTAATACGAAGCACATATTATCATTGCTTCTAGTTGCCAGTGCAGATAGTATGCCCTGCCAGCATTTTATCCAAAATGGGATCAATAGAAAAATGGCAGTATTTTTGGGAGAGCCCTGTAGGTTGCAGATTTCTTTTTTAAACACAACCCATTAAAAAACCCTGACGTAGCAAAACAACAACAACAAAACAAAGGAAAACCAGGCCAGGGAAAGTGAGCATGCTCAGTAGTCATGGAGTGTAGTGTGACAGAAAAGAAAAACAGGGCTCTTTCCTTCCATGTGCCTTGGATGTAAATATAGCAAGTCCCCCTAGGAATAACAGGACTTTAATGATGCTCTGATACTCGTGTGTGTGTGTGTGTGTGTGTGTGTGTGTGTGTGTGGAGAATGGCCATTCCACTACAGCCCTTGGACCTCCTTATGAAGGAATCCACAGGACTATGGATTCCGAAGTGGACCCATGATCCAATCAGGAACATGATCTGCCTAGGTTGAATTAGGTGAGTTTGCTTTGGAATCCAAGTTTGGCAGATTCCCCCACCAGCACTCGGTAGCCAATGTGGTGCCCTCTAGATATTGCTGGGACTACATCTCCCATCATTTTTGACCATCGCCCAAGCTCTCTGGGGCTGATGGGAGTTGGGAGTCCAACAACTGGTGGTTGTCTGGTGGCTACCCCTGTTCTAACTGAATGTATACATTTTTAAAAAATAAACTCTATATAACATGATAATGATTTACTAACCTCCACTTTGGCACACCTGAGAGTTAGTTAATTCCTTAAGCCACCCTGCTGGTTCAAGCCAGCTCTGTATCAGTGGGGCTTGTTTGGCTGGGACACTTCCAAGAACAAAGTTATTGGTTCACCTTAAGCAGATTACAATGCTCCTAGTTCTCAAGTGTCCCTTGCTTGAGAGAGATACCCACACTTAACAGAATCTCACCTGCTCGCCAATTGTTCAGAGGTTAAGGTATGAGCAGGTGGGACCTTGCAAAGCTCACTGAAGAAGGTGGGGCAGATTTTTAAAATAATAATAATAATAAAGCAAGACTAATGTGGGATGTACCCCACAGCAAGGGGCATTTAAGAGGTTTAAATATACCGGCCTCAGTACTTTGAAGACAACCGCTTATGCTGCTTTCTAAAGCCCCAAATAAAGCTAAGCTTTATTCCCTTTAGAGGCTTCATCGAGCCAGTGAAATGTATCGTATGCAATAAGGAAATGATTTCTAGGCTTACAAAGGGATGTTATGCCCCTGAGTAGAAAAGAATGGAAATTGGTGGCTGCGCTTTGTTGGCTAGCGAAAGACCAGCGCTGGCCAATGGGCGACGACACTCCCCTGGGGGAAGGAGGATTCCAGCAAATTGTTATAAGGAGAATACAACACCAAATGCAAGTAAAAACAAGATTCTAGAAATGTTCTGGAAGGGGAAAGCAAGTTTGAAATGATTGCTAGCAACAGCAGCAAGAGAGTTGGTTCCAATGCCTGATCTGGATTTCCTTGGAGCCGAGATGAAAGCCATTGTTTGTAGAAGCCTACTCAGAGCAGATTTAGATTTTTCTCCTTCCTTTTGTTTTATACTTCTGCCAAGAATCGATGGGACGAATATCAAAGATTAAGTATGTAGTTGTCAGTGACTCTGGGGAACATATTTTAGTTGAAATGGTATTCCTAATAATAGGGCTAATGGGGGGGGGCAAGGTGGGTGTCAGTGCTTGGTTTTAAAAAACCCCAGTAGTGCTTTGTTTGTTCCGAAACACAGTGTAGCTGACTACATTTTAAACTTGGTCTAAGCATAGATAAAGGACTTGGATCATTCTTACCATCAGTCTCTCATCTAGCATTCCTATGATGTAATTTAATCTCCTGCAAGTGGTGTATGAGAAAGCTTTGATTTCTGAATTATTTTTTCTCACAAATGCTTTGTCTGCACTCCTATGCAGATGATCAGTCAGGCTCCATTGGACAATGCCAAGCAGAATGTTCTGTGTACGTGTGTGTGTGCATGTGTGTATATTGGAGGGTGCAGATGTGCTTGTATGTGTCACAAGCGCAAGCTGGAAGCAGAAGCTAATGCACCACAGCACTGGAAAGGTGGGTTGCTGCTGCCTTCAGAAGTATAACTAGGAAGAATGCTTATAATTGAAATAGGAGATCTTGCCATAGCGGGGAAGACTGTGACCAGGTGACTTGTGCCCAGTCTGCTATCCAACTGCTTGATGGGCAATTTCAAGGCCTTTCCTGCTCTCCCTTCTTAGAGGTCTCTATCGTTATACTGGACATAAAGAGCTATCCTCTGAAGTAGGACACATGGTTGCCTTAACTGGTTTTGTGTGTGTGTGTGTGTGTGTGTGTGTGTGTGAACTCTCGTTACCTGTACATTTTGCCAAAGATCTGCTCTGGGAAGGGCAAATGTGACTGGGAAAATGAAGGAAAAAATATTATTATCTCTACCCACCCCGGTCTACAGTCTCAATCTGAACCAGGCTGGGGGAGATGGGGAGCTACTATTGTCACATTTAGCTGCATCTGAGAATAACACTTTTTAGCTCAGTGACCCCTTCCCCAAATATGGGACATCCATTCAGCCCCTCTTTTCAGAATATTTCTGGAGCTAACAAACTGTGGAGGAGGGAGGATGGCTTGTTTGTTTTTTCCTGCATATCAAACCTTCCCTGCTACTCTTTAAAAAATTACCGCTGGGCTTCTCTTTGTAAACAGCCCCCCTTCCTGACTCCCCCCCCCCACTGATGAACTTGAAATACAGTAGCATCTGTTTATCATCTTGTCATTTAGGTTGTGAGTCGAATTCCAAAATTAATCATGGGAGCGTTACAGAGGTAATGTCACTATTTTAAAAACAGGTCCAATAGTAATGATACCGTGATTACAGATGAACTAAGACACCATAAAAGTTGATGAACTGGCGGCTTACTGGCATTTTTCTCTAGCTAAGCAGAATCTTGTGACCTGCTTTGTGCTGGAGCAAGAGGGAAATAATTGCTGACTTTTAAAATTTCAAAGAAGGGACAACGATGATTGTCTCAGGTGCAATCTGAAATCTGCTTTGTACAATTTAACCTAATTGAGACTTCAGTCCTAAACACACTTACCTGGGAGTATCTCTCATCAAACATCTGAGATGGCATGTAGAAGACTGCACTGTAAGTCTGCAAAATAACTGATGCACATCATCTTAAGGCTGTTACAGACTGCAGACTTGGGGAATTTCCTATCATCCCATCCATTTCACTCCCTCTCCTTTGTTGGAGTTTTTTTGGTTAACATCTAGCCAGAAGGACGGTTTTATGGAGCTTGGCAACTTGCTCCCCCCTTTTTGGGTGGTCTTTAGAATAGATATTAACTCATCATCACTACTTTTGGATTTTTTTCTCACTGAACCAACATTGCCAGAATTGTTGTGAATCCTTAGGTATCCACCAAATTTGTTAAACCTGACTGTAATAAGAAGCAGCTCTGGGTAAAACAACAATGACAACTGGTCTGATTCCCTCCTCCCAATCTAAAAAATATTTTTATAAGCCCGGTTAACATTATCCCCCCCCCTTCCCCTCTTTCTTTTGTTTATACACTTGGATAAGGCTAAAATAATCCCCCAAACCCACTATTATTTCAGTCTTGGATGAAACCTAAAAGTTCCGGAAATTTGACAAAAAATAATATTTTTTTCTCAACATCATTTGCAGAACATAGATTGGCATAAAGTCTTTTGAAGTTCTGGAGAAAACATTTGAACTCTGGGATGCTCACCAAAACCAAATGTTTTTAGAAAACTGAATTCAAATGAAATGAATACTGGTGAACGATGACACATTTATGACAGTCTTGGCAACTGCTAAGATGTCTGGTTTTTTCCTCTACCAAAAAATAAGAGTAATAGTGATAATCTGCAATCAGGGAAACGTTACTTTGGAATAAGAAATGGATCAGCACTCTGGATGGCCCAGTCAGTAACAAAAAAGCACTGCTTATTTGTAATCCTTTTATCCTCCTGCTACTGTGTAAAACGTTCTCCTTTCTATGTCAGTCTTCCTTACTCTGCTCTTCCTTTTTCCCACTTGTTTGTTTGTTCATTTGACTCGGGCCAGAATCCAAAGACCCTTGAAACAAGATCCATGAATCCAAGGGGTGGGGTTAGACCTGAATGGCAGCCTCCACCACCCACAAAATGAAAAACGGTGCACTGATCATTGTTTGAAAAACAATTTGCAAGTGGTGTTGGGGTGTGCAATTCAGCAGTTCAAAGGGATGGGTTTTTATTTTTATTTTAATCCCTGGGCTCTTGCACAAGTGTAAGCAACTCTTTGGGTCCTTGCCCTAGTTAGGAATGTAGGAATGCATGATTTGCCTTGGCCCATTTTGTGCTGCCTCCTTTCTTTCAGCTGTGGCCAGGGGCTGACAGCTCAGGGAGAGTCACCAATGGGTATGGAAGCAATATCCATTTTCAGCTGTTACTTTGCTGCTTGGGATACTATACTGCCTCTAAGAGCAAACCCAACCACAGTGGTACCTTGGGTTACAGACGTTTCAGGTTACAGACTCCGCTAACCCAGGAATAGTACCTCGGGTTAAGAACTTTGCTTCAGGATGAGAACAGAAATCGTGCTCTGGTGGTGCGGCTGCAGCGGGAGGCCCCATTAGCTTAAGTGGTATCTCAGGTTAAGAACAGTTTCAGGTTAAGAATGGACCTCCGGAACAAATTAAGTTCTTAACCCAGGTACCACTGTATTTAAATGAGTTGCCATCACATCAAGTTACTGTGAGTTCCACAGGTTGTTTATGCATTGTGCAAAGAATGGCTCTCTTTGCTAGCATGCTATTCCTCTAGCCCAGGCATAGGGAAATTTGGCCCTCCAGGTGTTTCGGCACTACAATTCCCATCATCCCTGACCACTGGTCCTGTTAGCTAGGGATTATGGGAGTTGTAGTCCCAAAACCTCTGGAGGGCTGAGTTTTCTTATGCCTGCTCTAGCCTTTCCTAGTGGATCCAATGTAGCCACCGAACTGTTGGATTTTCACTGCCAATCATCTCTTTTCTATCATCTGCTCCTTTCTTGCTGGTTGTCCAAATGGTACCCTAGAACCTCGTTCAGTTGTATAATGTGGAACAGTCTCAGGTCTGCTGGGGAGAAGCAGCTTCCAAATTGTTTCCAGTGGGCAATTCAGCCTTGCAGACCCCTCCTCCTTTGTTCTTTCGGCTGTAGCCAGTAACAAATGCGCTGATTAGCATAACATTTCATCCACTCACCCATTTCATCCACCAAAGGCCACCAGCATGTTGGCCGAAAATAGATCCCAGATTGAATTAATAACCACTTTTTGTTTGTTTGTTGTGGCAATGGCGAAAAACAGAGTGGGGGAAATATCCAAAGACGTCCAAAATTAATTCAGAGAAAACTTGATCATTCCTTTCCCTATCCCACTTCCAACCTCGTGCATGGCAACAGGACTAGAAAATCTGTTTTCATTTTAGCTATCAATTTAGCAGTAAATCGAATTAAATGCCAAAATGTTTGAAAACCGAGTTGTATTTCATTCCAGCTGAATCACTGATTTGAGTGGGGGGAGGATGTCTTAAATGCTCAGCATTTTTATGATTAAAACACCCCAATAGTCTCTCTTTTAAAATGAAACATGCTTGGAAGAGACTTACTGTTGTTAAGTATTAATCAAATCTTTACCCAGTTGCGACTGAAAGGATTGTGTTAGGTAGACATGTCAGAGAGTGGATAATGGAGGTTGCATGGATAGTGCCATTCTATAGGCTAGTCACTAGGTGGCACTAGACTTAGTTTTAGCTAGTTGGAGTCTTACTGTTCCTGCTCTTCTTGGGGAGAGATAATAAAGTTATTGTCAAGTTTCCTTACTGATGTGTCCTCAAAGTCTTCTGTGACAGAGATGGGAATTAGAAGGGAGATTAGTTTTGAAATTAGTTTAGCCTAGGCCATTGGCACTCGTATAGTCATACTGAAACCTCCCTTTCAGTATTGTATACTATTAGTCTTCAACAGGTGGGTTGGTACCTGCTTTTGGTTCATAACCTGCCTTAAGCATTCAGATACATGGTGAAAAAGACATAATATCTGAGTTTAAGGTTAGTCCCAGCTCTGAAAAATGATCACAGAGAAGGAATTGTCCTTGTGGTCTTCTGATTTCTCCTTGATTGTTACTTTTTCATAGTTTAGCATTGTCAATGGCTTGTGTCTACCTTAAATAACTGGGATATAGACAGATTGAATCACACAGGGTATAAAAAAAATGGCATTGCCTATCTGTTTGAGCGATCAACAGTGAATCCACAATGATATCCACATTGTAATCCAAGTTTCTAAGAAAGGCTTATACTGTATATAATTTTGTGAATTGTGCTAGCTATCAAAACTGCTGAAATCTGATCCTTCTCATCACATTTGGGTCACGTGTTATGATTCTGATAATTCAAAATGCTGATCAAAACACTGTGCTGACAGATGTGCTGAAATCTGCCATTATTTTTCGTAGATTTTCCCAGTGTGCATTCTGAACCATAGAGACAAGAGCAAAGGGCAGCCACAAGCAAGAGGGAAGGGTCTGTTCAGAGGTGACTTGGACCTCTCCTGCCTGTTTCCTGCCTGACATTGTGTGGCATAGCAATGTCATATTTAGAATGGGAGGAATGAAGGAGAAATTTAATTTGGTTCATATTTAAAGGTGACCTTACCTATTTTGTACTTATCAAAACAATAAGTGAACTGAAATACAGCCATCCTTCAAAATTCACACTTCTCAAAATTTGGCAGTGCAGTTCTCCAGCCACGTCATAATGGGTACAAGAATGCATATACTAGGGTAAGGTGTGCATGTACATGCATAAATGAGTGTAAGTAACACACAAACATATATTGTGGGGAAATTGCTTTGCAAAAACATGTATATAGGTAGGCAAAATTGCATGCCAATTTGTGTATATCAGGAGAAATTCACACTACAATGCTGAAGAATTTTCATGATGACTTCTTTTAAAATTGCCTACACAACAGGTTCTTAAACTGCCAAAATGTTTTATTTAGCGCCTTGTGTTTTGGAATTAAGAAACCCTTTCTTTGGGGAAAACTTGCACTTCTTAGCATCAACTTGCTGAGGGTATTAACCCTTTGCCTCTGCTGTGGTCCCAGTCTTGATTGGGAAGGTGAGAGTTTGCATAAGGAAAATAAGTTCCTGTATAAATGAACAGGAATTTCCCCTCAATGTGAATTGCAAGTGCAAGCCTCACAATCTGGATTGGGCCCTCAGTGGAAAGTTAAGGATATGCCCCACACCGATAGTCCAGTCTGAAGTGGGCTTCCTTCATTGGCAGTTTGTGCATGCACAGACACAACTCTGCAGATTCAGACACAGCTGCATAGCTAATGTAATGTGTAATACAGCCCTGAGGGAAGGGTAAGACGATGTACTACATGCAAGTGCCAAAAAGCACATATATCCTTTTGCGTTAAAAGGGGAGGGTATCTTTGGCCCATCTCGTTAATGTCGTTATCAGTATTATAAGAGCTATTTTTCACCATGAACACTTCCCTTGTTCTGTTTGAATGGCAATGATGCCCACCTGAGAATTCTGACTGAAAAAAGCCCTGATTATAAAGTATAAAAAGGTACCGAGAGCCAGTGCTCTTAGAATACGGTCTGAATTTTGCCATTCAGATTAGAATCCTACTGAGAATCTTGCTCTCGCTGCCCCGGCCTTTTGAAATAATGCCCTTGGATGACGAACAGCTGACACTGCTGCTTATGTCAGTGTTTGGACTGAGGTTGTGTTACTGTGCTGAGAAAACATCACCTCCCCAGACCAGTGCTGGGACATTTATATGTGAACATAGGAAGCTGCCTCATACTGAGTCAGATCATGGCTCTGTCTCCCTCAGTGCTGCTACACTGATCGGCAGCAGTGGCCCAGGGTCTCCCACAGCCCTGCCTGGGGATTCTGAGTTTTGATCCTGCAACCTTCTGCATGCAAAGCGGATGCTCTGGTCCTGAGCTGTGGCCCTTCCCCCTGTGCTGGGAGCTGGTAGGATTTGGCCACTGCTTTTACCTCTGCAATCTTGAAAACGGGACTGTGTGAGAACCTGAAACGTAAAAAACAAAGCCCACTACATGTTCCCTTTGTTTATAAACCAGCGCACATTTTTTATATACGGGCAGGATTAAGAATCCTTCCCTGATAACACAATGGCTGTCTCTCAATCTGCCCAGTTTTTCCAATGTCTCTAGGGCACAGAGGTCGGGCTGAAAAATCTTTCCGTGACATGATGGCATTACCAGTCTCTCTCCCCCACCATTTCCTAGTGGGAGGAGTGCACTCCTACACAGCACATTTCCTCTGTGTTGTGGTCCTCACGAGGCAGAGAGCTGCACTTCTAAATGGTTTCTTGTGTAAGCTCTTTCATGCTTCTCGCCTTGGAGCCTTCTTTTAGATTCTGAGCCAAGAGGTCAGGAAATGCTCGGCGCTCCGGCTTCTCTTTCTGTATATGTTTCTATGTGGTTCTCCACAGATCCATGGAACACATTCCCGTCTCTCTCTCCCTCTCCCTCTTTCTTTTTCTCCCTTCCTCACACTAATTTTTTGGCTCGGAATATTCCCGACTTTCATTGTTTGCATGTGGAAAAATGAAAACTTGATAAACGGGAAGATCTTTCTCTTCACATTTTTAGTCCTTTTTCCAAAGTATCCCCGCTCTGCGCACTGTCTCTCAATCCAACACTTTAAAAAGGAAAACCGAGGGGGGAAAGCTTCTTCCTGGGTTTACACATATACTTTGAAAAATTATTCTGCTGATGGAATCGGCAAGCTTTCATGACTTTTAGGTTTGGCCAAGCTGTTAATGCATTTATTGCTTTTGGCATCAGGTGACTGGAATGGTTAGTTGCTTTGAATTCCCTCCCTCCCCATCACTTTCTCTTTCTCCCACTCTCTTGAAAAGATCACTGTTTTTCCTCCCCTTTGCAATTCCCTTTCCTTGCTAATAGCACAGAGTGACAGCCACTGATTAGAGAAGCTTCAGGAAAGGCCACTAAGAACCTGGCAGTCACAGGCATCACATCAAAACTAAGACAGACGCACACTCTCAAGATCCTTTCTCCGGGTGGCGGGCTGTTACCCCTCCCCGCGCTTTCCGGATGAAATTCACCTTTCTTTTCTCGCTCCCTGACCTTGAGATTTCAGTAAAAAGCTTGAGAAATAATTTTCCCACCTTAACATCGCGGTTCAGCTTCTCCCCTACCCACCCCAGTTCAGCTGCAGCTTATTTGATAAGAATCAATACAATACTGTAGTTCTACAAAAGGGTGTACATCAGGCACAGACACTGTAGAAGTGGTCTTTGGCATAGTCCTCACTGAGGCCAAAAATTGGTGCCTGGGCTGTACCACTTTGGACCGCAGCTGGGTTTGGTTCATTGGATTGACACTATGAAAACAAAACAAAAAACACACCCCTCCACATAGAAAATTAGTGTGGCACATACAATGTTATAAAAAGCCTTCTCCCTGAAATCTAGTTTTCTGTGTTGAGGGATTTTGAGAAGCACTCAATCATTAGAGACTCCAACTGCAACTGTACAACCCAGAACACAAGTTAACTGCCTCTGTGAGAACTAGGCCTCTGAAGGCACAGAGAGACTTGGGTGTTGGGTTATATTCACACCATATGTTTAAAGTACTCCTACATACCCTCCAAGTGTACTGATTTTCCTGGGATGGTCCCGGAATTAGGAAAGCCATCCTGGCTTCTGATTAGAAAAGGGGTCAGTAAACTTTTTCAGCAGGGGGCTGGTCCACTGTCCCTCAGACCTTGTGGGGAGCCAGACTATATTTTTTGGGCGGGAAATGAACAAATTCCTACGCCCCACAAATAACCCAGAGATGCATTTTAAATAAAAGGACACATTCTACTCATGTAAAAACACGCTGATTCCCGGACTGTCCGTGAGCCGGATTTAGAAGGCGATTGGGCCGGATCCTGCCCCTGGGTCTTAGTTTGCATACCCATGGATTAGAACGTCCATATTCCCCCCCACCAGAGCTGCGGCCACCACACTCAGGGAGGAGGATGAGCCAGTACTTGTCCCAAGTGACAACGGTGGCAGCTGCAGGTGGTATGAGAGAGCATCCTGTTGCCTCCCCATGGTCACCACTGCCGGCCTCCTCCCTTGGGCAGCTCTTAGCGGATGCTGGAGAGCAGGTGAGGAGGAGAAGAGGCTGCCACCGCCCAAACCCAGCCCTGCATGATGTGCCGGCTCTGAGGGGCAGGCAGAGCGCAGGGCTGCCCTGGGCGGGAAGACAGGGGGAGCGGAGCGCAAGGAGTCTGGATTTTTTTAAAAAGTATGTTTTGTTCATCCTTGTCTAATCTTTTCCCTTTCCAAAATTTATTATTGGCGTGTTTTTCTTTTTGTAAATCTACCAAAAGAAAATAAAATTGGGATTAAGCATGTGCTGTGACCCAATGGTGAAGCGGTGATGGCACTTGCCCTTCTGACAGGAAATGCTGTGCTGGGGGGCACCAAAAAATGTGGGGGGGTCAAAGAAGGTTGGGGTGAGTGAGAAATGTTCCTATTTTCACCTGAGGAACATTGCTGCTTTAACAGTCAGGGCTCCTCCCTGCAAAGAATCCTGGGAACTGTGTTTTGTTATGGGTGCTGGGAATTGTAGCTCTGTGAGAGATAAACTACAGTTCCCAGGATTTTGTGGGGGAAGTATAAATGTGCTATGAACGTATGTTGTGGGTGTGACCTTAGAAATTAATGTGAAATTCAAAGCAAGTTCCAGTCCCAAGGTTCTTCCTAACTTTGAAGTTAAACTACGTACCCTAGAATCAAAATGAAACCCTCCTCCTTTGCTTCCCTGTATCTTCCACTGAGGTCTTGTTGCAAGGAACACCTTTCAAACTGTGTGTTTGTATCTCCCCTCCCTGTTCCTCCTCAGATGCAAAATCTGTGTTTGGATTTTAGCCACCTGGTTATGCTTAGTTCCTTATTTAAAAATAGTTCTCCAAAATAGATTCAGACATTACACTGTTAAAAACAATTTTCGCTCTAGGTATTGAATGTCATACTGGGTTTGTAGTAATAACTGATAGATATCTTGAATAATCTTCAGTTTGGACTGCGACTACAAAGCTCTGTCAATCATTGGGTTTAACCTTAAACACAGATGATTTGAATTCACATTAGCAGCATGAGGAAGCCAAGAAAATGGAAGGGTGCTGTTTGCAGAAAAGATGATAGGGTTACCTCTGCTGCTAGCTTTTCCTGCTACTTGCCTGAGATACTAAATCAAGGTGAAGTTTATGGAAAAAACCCCAAGAAGTGGGGGGAGATTCTAATGCCTCATTCCTGCTGGGATTTTCCTATTATAAATCTTCTGTCAGAAATGAGTGTTTCGCTTGTGGCTTAATTTTATGCAGGCCCAAACACCTTGGCTCAACACGTTCTGCCAGAGACAGTCTTGACTGTCTTAATGCGACGGGGTCCTCATTAGCTGCGACACGGGAAGAAGGAAACGGTACACACACTCTTTTGTCGCTGCCCATTGCTTCACGAGCAGCCCAATGCAAACTGAAGGAGGACGTAAATTTGCAAGGTGGCATGCGCGCAGCAGTGAACATTGAAAGAGCATGAATTAGCCAACTCAGAGCAATTTCATCCCCCCCACCCCCATTTTGAGCTGAAAGTTCTCAATGGCTCAGCACTAACGTTTACTGAAACTAAAGCATCTTCCTGAAACCATTCAAAGGACAGTGTACCTATTGATTTCTCTCTCTCTCTAAGGCTACTCCGTTACACACAAGTCTCAAACAGAAGCTGCGCTCGTATTTCCTAGAGTTATAGAGACACTCTATATTCATGGGCTGAATTGGACAGCCTGCTTTTGCACTGTGCTTCTTGCTTTGTTGTGCGACTTTGAGATCACCATTCTTTCTCTATGAGTCAGTTCCAAGAGAAATGCTTCCAGACTCCAGTGCTAAATGCTAGCGGGCAGGAACACATTCATGTACTACAAAGCAGTCATACAAGCTCAGGGCCCGTCGGATGCTTAGTCTAAACTGTGAGGTGCAAGAGAGCTTGAAGCCGTGCCCTCTGCCCTGGAAGCTTCTACCCTTTGACTCAGATGACTGTGAGAGCTCTGGGAAGGGCACCACACACATGCCCAAAAGCATCCCCATAAGCATTCCCGGGTCTAAAAGTCTGCTGCCCTAAGAAGCATCAGTTTGCACAACGGATTCTTTAAGTGGGGAAAAGCTTCAATCGCCAAGCTGCGTGTCCCAAGTTGTCTGGAAAAGCAAGGGCAAACACGACTCAGTGTGGATAGGGATCAAAGCAGAGATCTCCTGATAAATAAATAGCCAGGTTTCCTATATTCTCTATTTGTATTGTCCCCTGTGTTGATTGTGTGACGACAGCTACAATGACTAATGAACGAATGGCATGGTGACTGGTGGAGTTGGAAACATGACAAAATATTGTATGATCCTGAAGCTGATGAGTTTTGGCACCTCTTACTTTGGGTTTAAAACTAGGACCGTTGAAAACCATCCAGCTGGCTCTAGGAAGCATTTGGCCTGACAACAGTCCTCCATCTTTGTGTTCCGCCAATTGGCATGTACTGATTGGCATTGCAACGAAAGGCACGTGGGCACTGAGCTGCTTGGCCGTCAAATACATCTGGTAAGAGTTTGAGAAAATGCTACATCTTGGAGTACAAGTTCTGAGGTCAAGAGCACAATGATGTGAGAATTCTCAGGTTTGTGTAAGTTCAGGCACGCAGGGCTGTCGTTCAGTGGTAGTACATCTGCTTTGCATACAGAAGGTCCCAGATTCAATCCCTGGCATCTCCAGGTAGGGCTGGGACTGAGATTGTCTTGCCTGAAATCACGGAGAGCTGCTGCCAGTCAGTACTGTATAGACAATTCTGAACTAGATGGACAAATATTCTGGATCCCTTGTTCCTATAAGCATGTGGGGGCGATTAGCGCAAGGCTGGAGACTCTGCAGCGCTTGGTCCTGATGTGGTTTCACGGCAACACATATTCAGCATTATTGAAATGGCATGTTGCTCATCCCTAGTGCCTCACCAATACCCAAGTCTCAGTGAATGCTGTGTAAGGAATGTGAAGTGCAGAACCTTGAGGTTTTATTACAATCAAGTGACATAAATGATGTGAAATAATATGAATAATAAATAACCATGGACGCCTAATGAAGGGACAGGATGCTGACAACCTTCTGATGCACTGATATGCATAGCTGCAGCCCCATTAAAAAGAACTTTCTAGGCTGGTGATTCCTGAGCAGGTGGAAGTATAGGAGGGCTTGCTGTTTCTGGAAAGCTTCCTGTTTCTTTGGTCAAGCAATCAGGTTTATCTGAGTT
The DNA here is from genome assembly GCF_951804945.1 of Podarcis cretensis. Lineage (NCBI taxonomy): Eukaryota > Metazoa > Chordata > Lepidosauria > Squamata > Lacertidae > Podarcis > Podarcis cretensis. The sequence goes on from NC_137181.1 coordinate 29,167,397, forward strand.
TCTTTATAAAGACAATCTGTGCCTGATCAGCTTTTATAGGTTTATTTGCATTTTCAGCTCAGGGATTTAATGAACACTTTAAAAACATTTCTAGAAGAAAGGTATATGGCTGGTCTAGACTGGCGATAGCCAAAGGATGCTGAACGCGGAGACTCTTGCTGCAACCAAGCAAAATTCACTTGGGTCAAGGAAAATTCGTTTCTGGGATTAGACAGATTACTTCCATAACAAATACAGACTGCCCTCCATGTTTAATTAGTAGGAAAATAATTATATTGCAGCATTATCCCAAATGGAATAGTTGGACCAGTACAACAACTTGTAGCCAGGGAGGCCGTGAAGATGGCTTTGCCAGCCCCAGGGCATCATGAGATGCCAGAAGAAAAAATCATAAACAAAACGTTCAGAGGCATTTCCCTTTGCCATTTGGCTGCGATACTCCATCATTTGTCACAAAATGGAAAAATAAGACCTGACTTTCTAGGGCAGTGGCTGAGTGCAATGAAAACAACGCTGACTTGCAAACACAAAATCAGCGCTCAGTGGTGAAGCTAAAAAACCAAGAGATGGAAATGAGAAATACTACACCAGGAGGCCTGAGAATCCACAAGCCAGAAATAGCACATACGGTAACCTTTAGAGAGTAATGTTTAGCAAATTTAACTTTGTGAGAGACTTAACAAGGCAACGCATGGCAAATGTTTCAGTAAACTGTTTGCAAATAGACTGGCTTGTTTTGCATTCTGCATCCAGAGATCCCAAATATTGCATTGGGCAAACAAATTCTGCACTCAGAGGAAATTGTGGAAATTTATGAACTATATGTAAACATGGTTTGGGGGTTTGTTTGTTTTGTTTTTGCATAAATATGTTCCACCTTGCGACTTCATTCTGAAGTACTTGGTGCGTTTTTTACAGGCTTTGGGGTGGTGCCAGATAGGGTTGGGGAAGAAAGTGGTTTCAGTTCACATTGAAAGGCAAACTTACCTTATTTGCACTTTCCAAAACAATATGTGAAACGAAACACAGCCACCCTTCAAAATGTGCACTTCTTTGAATTTCACAGTGTATTTCTCTAGCCCCGTGATGTGTGCAAAAATGCATATACTAGGGTAAGGTGTGCATAAGAATGAGCTATCTCTCTGCTTGAAGCTCTAGATCGCATCGAGACTTAGTTTTACTTAGAATAAATCCATGGAAATCCTTGGAACTTCAGTTAATCATGATAAGTCCCACTGAGTTCAATGGATCTACCCTAATCATGTCTACAACTGCAATCCTACCTCTCCTTACTAGAAGTAAGCCCCACTGAATTCAGTGGGATTTACTACTGAGACGTCATTATTAGAACTGCACTGTTAGTCTAGATCCAGCCATATATATTCTCAACTGTTTCCTGAATTTCCCACAGAGCACACCTGAGATAGCACTGCTCCAAGAGCATTATGGGAACTGTGGGGACTGTTTTTTAAATGTCCCATTATATCACTGAGGGTAACATAGAGGGGCATCGTATATGTGCCAGCCTGAATTTTGTGCAGATAAAAATATAATAAATAGCACCGTGTCTCAGGTCAAGCAAGATGATGATGGTCTTTAGAATGGGTGTGTTGGCCACCAGATGGGTTTAACTTGGGGCCCAAATTGAGATTCCAGGCTGCACCAAGCTGGAGGCTTCTATGAGGCCTCTATTTATCTTGAAGATGGAGACCCAGTGAAGTGTACTGGTTAGGCTGTTAAATCAGGACCTGGGAGACCAGGGTTCAAATTCCCATTCAGCCATGAAGCTCAGCAGGTGACCTTAAGCCAGTCACACTCTCCTGGCATAACCTAATTCACAGGATTGTTGTGAGGATAAAATGGGGAGGGGGGGGAAAGAACTGAATATGCCACTTTGAGCTTTCTGGAGGAAACGTTAGATATAATTGCAATATGAATAAATGAAAACTTCCAAAAGACACTTGCTTTTGTGGAAGCTAAGGAGCACCCATTTTCTCCCTTCCCACTTCTAGCCTTTGCAAAAGCCACTCTCTGCTAACTTTCCACAGCTTCTTGGTCTTGTAGCCAACTCTACTTTTGCCGTCCTAACCCACCAAACACAGCCCTAATTCACAGCGCAAGATCCATAGTTTGTTTCGATTTACTAACATACCATTGTTTTAAAGGTGTGTTATTAATAAGGGAGGGGGATCATTTGTAATTATACCGATTGAAACATGGTGCTGTCAGTCTAATTCAGCATGGCTCTTGATACATAAAACCATACACAGGAGTTATGATCTCTTAACTAGCCTCAGAGGTGCAAATCCAAGGAGGTGTAAATCTCGAACTCCAGGGAGCAACAGATGCCATAGCTGTTGAGCTGGTAGTGCATATATCAGCAATGAGGGGGGTCTGCTTTACATAAATCTTAGACGAATATTTAGCCGCTTAGTAAACTGGTTGAACAACGAGAGCGCAACTACATAAAAACTAAAACCACATGTCCCAATGAAAATACTTTTTTTATTTTTAACGGTGGGGTTGGGGAGGGGGAAATAAGTGTAGTTCATGGTGTGCATACCACCAGAAGAAGCATGAAAACTGTTTTCAAGGAATTTATAAGAGGGATGTAATTTTGATAATTAATGTTCTTTCCCCTTTATGTTCTCATTTTTCTCCTGTAGTGTAACTGAATTGGAAGAGGGCATTTTAGTGCTGAAGTGATACTTATCTCAAATGTTAGGCTGGTGGGGACACAGTTAAAATTCAGATATAGTAAGTGGATTAAGGCAGCCCTACATTTTATGCTTTTTTTTTAAAAAAAAAAATAATATTTATTACTTTTAAAGCTTACAAGAAAGAAAAGGAAGAAAGAAGACAAAAGAAAAAAAGAACAAAAAAGAGAAAAAACAATACAATACATAAACAATACAAAACACAACCTTAACAAATTAAACTAACACAATAAACTAAACCAAACCAAACAAAAACAATTTAAAAACATACATCGTACTTTTTCCATATTCTATCTTTCATTCCCTTGTATCATTGACCTCCTCTCACCTCCCTCTTTGTATTCCTCTTCCATTAATTGTTTCAGCAATTCCTTTCCAACTTTCTCTATTTTCTATCATATAAATGTCTTAACATATTTTTAATCTTATTTCCATTAAAATTAGTATACTTATTTAAGCTTAACTCCTTATAGCATTTCAGCTAAAGCCATAAAATTTCCTTCCAACATTTTTCTATCACTACTTAACTTTACAATATTTCTATATATAGACTTTAAATTTCCAATCTTCTTCCACCATCTCCTCTCCCCAGTCTCGGACTCTACCAGCCACTTCCGTCAACTCCATACTGTCCATCAACCTGGAGATCTTATGTCCGAGGCTCTTAACTCTTTTCCACGTCCCTTCTGCCAGTCTTCTTCATATTCTTTGATGCTAAAGAGCAGATCTCGGGGAAACTCCAATCCAACGATACTTTTATTCCTTCTCGACAGGTCAGCCAGATTTCCATAATTAAAACTAGGATCCATAAAGTATTTCCGGGCATGTTTCAAAATTCCTCCAAATCCAAAGGCCCCCAGAACTCCAATCTCCTCCTGACCCAAGTCCATATTCCAAAAGTCAGTTAATCCCTGCATGGAGGGATCTTTCCAACTTTCCTTTTCTAGTCCAGGCCAGGCTCCGATCTTCAAAATCTGACTTTTTCTAGTCTCAGTCATAAAGGGCCTCAACTTGTAGTCCTCAATTTGCCTCTGTAAGGCTAAGGCTCCCCCTTGTATTACTTTAGGTTCGACAACAGCAACTTTCTTCTTCTCCTTTTCAGCAATTTGTCCTGTTGAAATAGATTCCTGTGCCAAATCCTGAATAATTTCTGTATTGGTGCTCACTTTTGGTTCCAAAATGTCAATTTTAGTAGTCATAGCATCCATCTTTTTATGAAGCTGTTCCAACAAGTGGCTTATCTTAGAAAATGCAGTCCATAAGGCTTCTCCTGTTGACATTCTTGAATATCCAAGGTCAATCTCTAGTTCTCACAGTTCTTATCAAGCAGCTGGAGATTTCCCAGCTCCACTCTTGTAACAGTTTCAAAAGCTCCCTCTAGAGGGGAACAGTCTCCACTTGTATCAATCTTTTCCAACACAGATCAAAAAGTAAAGATAATTTCAATTTTCAGATACTTTTCCTCCCTTTTAAACGCAGAAGCGGACAATGGAAACAATATATTTCTCTTATTTAACTGACTGTCAACATCCGTTCTCTTCGCTGTCAATGAACTCTCCCGAAACGTCAATAACTGGGAGCCTGTTCCCAGGTACAGAGCAGTGGTAATTTAATTTTAATCACTCTCTCCTGCAGGATACACAGTCCAAAATTTCCCCCCTCTTCTCCTGCTTCCAAGGGGGGTCTAATAATTTCAATTGATGGAAGTTTAATCCTTACATAAGGCTTTCCGAGACCTTAACTTGTAAGCTCTTTGCTTCAATCTATTTACAAAAGGGGAAGGCGGACTTCCTGTTTTGAACCTTCCCCGTTCGATGCCAAATTAAGATATTTAAAGATCCAATTTTCCGTTTTACTCACGGGTTGTTGTTTAAAATCCAATTGTCCACAAGAAAAAGTCAGCGCTCTCCGCCAACAGCAATGCGGCTTCACTCCGTGAAACAAGCGGTCAATTCTAAACACCGCGTCGCTCACCCCACGTCGCTCCGGATCCCCAAAACAGGGTTTCCCCGTGAGTAGGGGAGGCGCAAAAGGTGCCAGCCAAACCCCAGGTTCACAAGCTTCTTCCACCTGTGATTTCAATGGGTCTCCACCTTCGCCGTGGCGGTACAGACCCAACTTTCCACGAAGCAAGTTCCTCCCGATCGGAGGAGCTCCACCATTGCCGGGGGCGCCAACCCGGAAGTCTCTACATTTTATGCCTTATGGGAAGCCATTGGTGTCATTCTGTTGTTGAAACAGGAAGCTGAACGTCAGACACATGTAATTGAGAACCTATGCATTTTCCGTGAAGGAACTTGATTGATTGGTAGCTTGCTTACATGTGCATGCTACATCCATGTCTTTTGTTCACACTTTATATGGTAGTGAGAGCAGCTGGTATGGTGAGTTGGTGCTGTGGAGCCCCCCTCCTGACACTGGAATCACTGCCACTTACCTGGATGGGGCTGGCAGGAGCACTGGGTTGACTTGACTGGTGTGCTTGTGCAGCCCTGACCTTGCCCCATCCAGGTAAGGACCCATATTAGCCACTTCCATATGATAATAAAGTGTCATTATAACACCATATGATAATAAAGTGTCATTATAACACCCATGATCAGCACCAAGCCTAATTTGGCCAAGTTTGCATGTAATATGAAAACAAACCATGGCTTAGGACAAAGGAGCAATCGTGGGTTTCTGGAACAAAGAGCTTAGAAGGCCCATTGTTTGTTTTTATTTTATTAAAGATTTTCTTGATTTACAAAAGTGTGTGCAATGTCTCTCTCTCATATTCCCCCCCCCCATGTAACATTTTAACAAATCAGTTTCATTTGTTGAGACATTAAGAAGAAAAGGGGAAAGAGGTGGAGGGGGGGAAGATGGGTGGGGTGGGGGTGGGGTCGGGTAGCGATGTTTCTATTTTGCTTACTATATGTAGGGTTTGGTGTCAGCGTTGCTTGTGCAGGTTCTCTGCTGTTCACTTGTGTTCCTTTGGTAGTGAGAGAGGTTGGGGTTGGCCTAGGGTGCGGTTGTTCATTTGTGGTTGGCTGTGGTGGTCTTTGTTTTCGTGTGTGAGTGTGAGTGGGGTGGGTGGGTGTTTTGGACCAGGTTAGCCATATTGACTTGTATGCTGTTGGTGGATTTTTGTCGTTGTCTTGTTGGGCTGTGTGTGTGGTAAAGGGGAGCCATACCGGGGTGAAGGCATCTTCTTCTATTTGTCCCTGTGTCAGTTTCAGTTTATTGGTTACTTTTTCTAGTAAGGCTGTTTCCCATACTATTTGGTACCATTGGTCCATGCTTACTCCTGACAGGCCCATTGTTTGTTGACTTGTCTGAGTTCTATGAAATGTGTGTGGAATAATAGGAGCAGTTATAGGGTTACAGAGTCACAGAATCGTAGATTTGTGGAGTTGGAAGGGATCTCGAGGGTCATCTAATCCAGCCCTCTGCAATGCAGGAATCTAAAGTATCCATGGCAGATGACCATCTAGAAATCTTTGTGGGTATCTCCCTACATATTGCAACAGATTGCACTGGAATAAGCTGCAACTTCTAAAGCTTGGTTGCAATTTAGAAAGCAGTATAGGAAGTTGGTTTCTTCTTTTAGAGATGAAAACCTGGTTATAAATCCATCCCTTTGAAGTGAAAGGCAGACAGGTCTCTTAGAAGAATCTCTAGCATGTAGTTTAAATAGGAGCATTGTTCTGGCCACCAGGGACCCTCCCCATTTTGAACAGAAACATATTAAGGATTACTTAAAGCCAACTGATGGATAGTATATGCAGATATGGGAGACTCTTGGTAATGACTCAAAATCAAGTTATAAAAGAAGGTCTATTACCAATGCACACAAATATGCTTCACTTATGAGATCCAATCCCCATGGAAAATCACAGCAGGGAGAGAAATGGTTCACGTGCCATGAAAAATATATGCATTTCAGACTTTCAACAAATTAGAACAATGGTCACAAGTTTGCTAACTTGAAAAAGCCAATCACATTGGATAAATGATTGCCAAGCAAGTAGATGGAAATGACTTTAGAATCCCCCCCAACCCCCCCCAAACAGATTGTGTACAAACTATACATCAAAATCAACTCAGATTTTCCTCTTGCAAACCTGCTTGGAAATAAGTTCTAATGAACCAGAAGACTTTCTGTCAGATAAAGGAGAGGAAAGTAAAGTAACTTGCACACTGAAAACTTTCACATACTTTTTTTAGGAGGTAATTTAATTATTGTTTGATTTTATGCTAATGTTATGTATCTGATGTTAGCCACCCTGAGCCCGACTTTGGCCAGGGAGGGCGGGATATAAATAAAATTTATTATTATTATTTAAATTACAGTACCAATATTATTATTAATATTGTTATTAATAGCAATATCTTGATTTTCAGTATGCAAACTACTTTAATCTATTTGACAGGAAGTACAGTATATTATCATACGATGTTGCCACAGCTTGGTAGGCCAACGGATGTGAATATGGTGAGGACAAAGGCCTTCCATGGCCTTCCCTTCCATACACACATGTTCTGGATATGTGTGAAAAGTCAGGCCCGATTCTTGTGTTGAGACCTGCAGCTCAGTGCTAACCTATGCATTCACTGCTTGCGTGAATTTCCTACTTTTATAGCTACTATCCACACTACTGCCATGCATGCATGTGCACTGTGCGAATCAGAGCTCAAGAAGGCGCTGAGTTATATATGAACATCTGATGTTGCTGGCTGTAGAATCAGAGTTTTTGGTCCATCTGCACCAGTACTCTCTCTACTTAGACAGGCAGAGAATTTTCAAGTTCTCAGCGTCCACCCACCCAGTAGACCAGGCATAGGCAAACTCGGTCCTCCAGATGTTTTGGGACTACAACTCCCATCATCCCTAGCTAACAGGACCAGTGGTCAAGGATGATGAGAATTGTAGTCTCAAAACATCTGGAGGGCCGAGTTTGCCTACGCCTGCAGTAGACTTTCTATTTGTGATTGTTTTGAACTGGGCACGTCAGGGCATTGTTTTGAACCTGGCACCTCCCACACGGAAAGCAATCCTTCTCCCCTCCCGAACTGTGCCCTATGGGTGCTTCTAGCTGGTCAGTTTGATTTCTGTGGCTTTTTCTCATTTTGGGTCCTTTTCATCACCCTCGTGGAGCTGTACATTGACCTGGATGTTCAGGCCCTTTGTAGCTTAAGGCAAACACCACCGCGACACAAATGACAGGAAAAGGAAGACTCCATGAGTGGGGTTTGGGAGAAGGAGAAGCAGGAGTGGAGAGATTTGCATAGGTCAAGAAAGGCCAGTGAAACATCTGTTAGTGGTAGCTGACATGTGTCAATTTTCAGCGCTCATTAAATTCGTATTAATGCTGAACTGTTCTTAAAGCTCCCAAATGCATCTCATGGCTGCCGCGTTCTCCAAATCGAGTGGTGATGACTTTTCAGAACTGTGCCATGCCTGTTTGCTTGCCAGTGGCATCTGACCTGGGGGTCAGGATTCTATTTAACCCTTCCTTGTAGGTCAAAAGACAAATTAATCTGGTGAGAATTGAATTGGAAATGAGGTGTTTAAATAACAGGTGTCCCATTAGTAGGGTAGCTGCCAAGCTGAAACGCGTATGCCTTTTTCTCCCCCTGCCGCTCCGCTTTGCTGGCTGCAAAGATGCCTCTGGGGAGAAAAAGTCAAGCTTAAGTCATCCGAGATGGAAAGTTGCTGCAGGGAACAGAATGGAACAGGTGACTAGCTCAAGAATATCTTGCAGATTTATGGCAGCCAACGTCTCTCATACTTCTGCTTCAGCATATTTGCAAGCTATTTTTCTGGACTTTGGTGGGCAAATAACCGAACAAATGCAAGGACCACACTTACCTCCAGAAAGCTTAGAAGCACCCAAGAGCTCTCACACAGAATTAATGAACTAACCCAATGCACGTCCACTCCAAATCAGATCATGCATAGTTCATGGGAGTTTACTCCTTAAGTAAGTAGGATTGCGGCCTTAGGGTTATTTTCTTTGAACAGCAGACCACCATGCCGGCACACATCACAAACGGATTTTCTAACTTTGCAGAGCTTCAAAAATAATTTGCTGTGATGTGGCCTGGTGGGCTGTTGTTGGAGCAGTGTGACTCCAGAGACTCAACTGGGCATGAACAGGTAATTGTATAAGACACTCCAGAGTTTTTCATAGGAGTCTTTTTCCTTTAGAGTTGGCTCACTCATGAGAATTCCATCGTCCTGCCCAAACCATTGCGTTTCTTTGTCTTCCCTGTTGTAGCCCCATTCCCCAGTCCCCAGTGATGGTTTGCAGCCATTTTCGAGTTTGCAGTGCAAGTCTCACCTGATTTAGAGGTGTGGTTTTTATAGAGTATGGAAGGGTTCCATTGCTTACATTACTTTCCAATGTGAAGGTGCTGCTGGTAAGCAAGAGGAGGAGGGGGAGGCAGCAGGGAGGTTGGCACAGTGTGGGTGCAGCAGCAGAGCCAATTATATGCTCCTGCCACTGCACTTGCAATGCACTGACCTTCCTGCCACTTCCCCTGCTTTCGGTTATTGACACTGACCTCCATGTTAGGAAGCCTGGTAAAACAATGCAACTCCCCCCTGCTAGCCACTGCTGTTACTGAGTAGGGCTAGGTGACAGCACTTTTAATGGTTTCACTAAGCCTGTCCCATCCCCGTTCCTCATAAAATCTATTTAAAAACAAGTTCTGTTTTAATGCATATTTAAAAGTATATCTAACAAACGATTCCATTAAAAACGGCAAGCTTAAAACATACAATCCGAATCTCAATAGGACAGCCGGCTAATAAAATTTAGCGAAACACCAACAGAAACCCTAGCAACAGCTTGTGCAAGAAAAGCTTTCTATTAAAAGCCAAAATAAGTTTTTAAAACATTCTTAAAAGCACGAACCAAAGGAGGGAGCCATTTCTCTGTTAAAAAGGAATTTCATAGGGTAGGAAACACCACTGAGAAGTCCCTATTCAAGATAAAAAGTAGGAAAAAAACAGATAAATGAAATTTGAACAAGTGATACTTGTAGTCAAAGAGTTGTGAATAAAAGCACTATCTACATTTTCTGTAGAGTCAAATAATGCTACACTTTTGCTGTTGCTTTTCCATTTGTCTATTGCACAAAAGTGGCATTGAAGAAAATCTTGGCATATCCTGGAATTCTTATTCCCCCCCCCCTCAATTTCTCCTCCTTTCTTTTCTCTTTTCTCTTTAGAGGATGAAGATGATGAAGAATTAGTTGAACCAAAAGCACAGAATGACTCTGAGATAGAAACTCAAGAAAAGAAGCAAGACGTGAAGGAAGGTACGTAGATGTGGACACTATTGAACCATCTACCAAAGACTGCCATGCGCAGTGTGCCAACAGGTGAAGTGAAAATTACTGTTTTCTAGGATTTGCTTTTAACATTGGTACTGCATTGCTTGTGACCTCTGCAGACCTTTAGGGCTCTTATGTCTAAGAATAGATGTACAGTCCAGCCCTAAATATTTTTAGTTCAGCTAGACTTCTTTCCTAGTACACATGTTTAGGGTTGCAGCCAAAGAACGGTTAGAGGAACGCAGTCTTGACGCATTTTTACTTGGACAGAAGTCAAGAAGCCCTTTGCAGAGTAGCGGTTAGTGTCAGATTAGGATGGAGAAGAGTCAGGTTCGAATCCCTTTCAGCCATGAAGCTCACTGAGTGATCTTAGACCAGTCATTGTCCCTCAGCCTAGCCTTTCTCACAGGGTTCTTGGGAGGGTAAAATGGGGGGGGGGGAGGGAGAGAGAGTACCATGTAGACTAGCATCAGCTCTTTGGAGTAAAGACAGGATATAGATGTAATCAATATAGACATTGTTTATAGAGAACTGACTCTCAAGGGTTCCCCAGTGGCAGTGACTTAGACATAGGGAGGTCAGCTAAGCAGGGCAGCCCCCCTGTGTCATCCAGTTGTTTCCCCCCATGTATATGTTGGGGGCTGAATAGCTACAATAGAGAGCCTGCCCTCCTTGAATAGGCTCTCCACGTAATTAAGAACCCTGGAAGATCAAGGTTCTAAATCTTACGGATGCCTATTTGAGAGGGGGAGGGGTGAGCTTCAGGAATGGGGACACTGTGGCAGGGGGGTATCCCAATGGACTCACCCCCATCCCCTCCCCCTCGCACAAGGGTAATTACATGTGGGTAGGTGGAAAGAATGAGTGAACGGGGGGGATGGTCTGTAGTTCAGTAAGGTTTTGCGTATAGAAAGTGGCTAGAGGCAAAGGGCATCTCATTGACCACTGTGAGAGCAAGCTGCTGGATAAGATGGGTCATGGGCCTGATCCAGCTGGGTCTTCTTACGTTCTTATGTTCCAAAGAAGGCAGGGCTCCTGCACCTTTGACAGTTGATGGATCATAGGAAGTGGCTGTGTACTGACCATCTTTCCATCTAGCTCAGTATCATTTAAAGTGACTTGCAGTGTCTCTCCAGGGATTCAGGGAGGGTTTCTCAACCAGGCATATGCAGGGATGCCAGGGATTGACCCTGGAAGCCTCTTAAGGCATAGCAGATGTTCCACCATTGAGCCATGGGCCTCCTTCAATAAATTCAATAGGTGCCAGTTAACACCTCCTATGACTTCCATTTCTACACAACTATGAATGGTTCAGAAGACCTTTCCTCTTCATCTCACTGCCATAAAAAGCTTTAAGGTCCAAGTCCTGACATTTCCAAAGTGGTTTTTTTTTTTTTAAGGTGACAGGTGATGTGAAAGACCACAAAGACCACAAAGAGCCATCAAGAGAGAGTGAAAACTATACTAGGCCAAAGGGACAAATTGAACAGATATCAGGCAGTTTCCTGCATTCCCTATTTTAACCTTCAACACTAGTAACTAGAGTGGAGGGGCACTAGTGAAATCCATCCATCTAAACTGACATTTAGCAAATTTTCCCCACTTTGACGCATGCCTTTGGTACCAGCAGGCTAAGCAAGCAGGCTTAGGAAGCAGCAAGAACAATGCCGTTAAATACGGTATCCGCCGTTCAATTTTGGTTGAGATCTGTGTCATGTTTCCTCCTGTTGCCACATAAAAGCAGCCCTAATTTGGATATCTCTGGAAGGCGACATTGTGGATTATGCGCGAATACTTTTAAAAGCCAAACTAAATAGACTCCTGAAAGATATATATTTATTTTAGTGGGCTTTTTTTCGCATGCTTGCAAGCGCGCCCTTTGTATACTTTTGTTGTTGAATTTGAAGGAGAGCCATAACTAACATCAACTCCTTCTTTGTTATAGTTTAGTCTAGGAGAAGTGCTTCATGTTGCCACTGGCTCCTCTTCTTGTCTAGTCAAGCCAGGTCTGAGGCAAAGGGTAGCTGGATAGGGTGGTTTTCTCGGGTTTTCGATAGTAACAGTTTTTGAGGAACTCAAACCACAGAATTCTGAAGGAAGCACGGTTGTTGACTCAGATATGACAGCACTTTGCGAGAGTGTTAATATCATAGGAGCAGGAGGGAGGGAGAATGAATTGAGACTGACAGCATAAACACTTAAAAGGTACTTTTGTCGTTCTGAGGAGACAGGTGAAACGCCAAATGTCCACTAATTGCGGCGCTCCTAATGAATTGATTGCAAATTAAAATAGAACCATTTGTGGCTTCTGTTATGAAGGCCTGAGCTCATATCATATGAATCAGCAACCATAAAAAAAAAAGATAGACGGGCTGTAGTTCAGTGACAGAGCATCTTCTTTGCATGCAGAAAGTCCCAGGTTCATTTGCCGACGTCTCCAGGCAGGTCTGGGGAAGGCTTCTGTCTGAAACCCAGGGAAGCTGCTGCCAATCATTGTATACGCTGAGCTTGATGCACCAGTGGTGGTCTGACTTAAGTGTAAGGCAGCTTCCTGTGTTTCTCTGAGCATGTGCAGAGTGCCTTTCCTTCAAGACTAAGCAGCTTTAGCTCTGGAACTATTGGAATTACCGCATAGGCCAAGCCACACGATTTTAGAAGCAACCAACTTTCCCCCCTGCTCACATTAACTTTGAAGTCAGTTCCAAAGAGTTGAAGGGAGCTTAACCCCCAGGCAACTGTGACTAGGACAGCAGCCTGAGCATGAGAAATAACTAAGAGAAAATACCAACACCAGGAGTCTTCCTTACGAAGGTTTCCATTTTTCTCTGCTCTCGTTTTTATCGCATAATCACATTTGCTTCCCTCATACAATCCCTTCCTTTTCTGACTTTGTAACCCTCATGCGCGCTTCATGGAAGTGATTAAAAACATGTTAGAGGCAAAACAGGAATTTAGACTAACATTTCCTGTTGGTACTGGGTTCTGCAATGCTTATTCAGAATTAAGGGCTTTCCTGCAAATTAGTATATAATGGGTTAAATGCATGTTTATGTTGGCATAAAGTCCTCTGGTTTCTTTTCTTTTCTTTTTTATGCAAAGCAAGAGACACTATTCCCCCCCAATCCCAACTTTTAAAGAATCCTTAATAGATATTATAGCGGCGCCATTCACACTTCTGTATAGCAGTTGAAGCCTGTGTCAGCACTTCCATTATGAATCTTGTTTTTGAAGGATTTTATAACCCAGCCATAAAAATTTGCTCTGGGCTAAAAACTTGTTATAGCTCAGGGAGCTGAACTTTCCTTTCTTTTTCCTTTTAACTTAAAAGAACCTCGGATTGTTCAAGTCACACCAACATTTCATTTCAAGAAGCAATGTGAATAAAAATGCTCTGTATATGTGCAACTTTAAAAAAAAGCATAGGTTTTTCCCTAGAAAACAAAATACTAATTAGTAACACTATGAAACTCGCTAGCCCATCTTGCCAACACCATTGCTCTAATAAATCCCTAAAACCGTTGAATCATAGAATCATAGAATCATAGAATCATAGAGTTGGAAGAGACCACAAGGGCCATCGAGTCCAACCCCCTGCCAAGCAGGAAACACCATCAGAGCACTCCTGACATATGGTTGTCAAGCCTCTGCTTAAAGACCTCCAAAGAAGGAGACTCCACCACACTCCTTGGCAGCAAATTCCACTGTCAAACAGCTCTTACTGTCAGGAAGTTCTTCCTAATGTTTAGGTGGAATCTTCTTTCTTGTAGTTTGGAACCATTGCTCCGTGTCCGCTTCTCTGGAGCAGCAGAAAACAACCTTTCTCCCTCCTCTATGTGACATCCTTTTATATATTTGAACATGGCTATCATATCACCCCTTAACCTCCTCTTCTCCAGGCTAAACATGCCCAGCTCCCTTAGCCGTTCCTCATAAGGCATCGTTTCCAGGCTGTTGACCATTTTGGTTGCCCTCCTCTGGACACGTTCCAGTTTGTCAGTGTCCTTCTTGAACTGTGGTGCCCAGAACTGGACACAGTACTCCAGGTGAGGTCTGACCAGAGCAGAATACAGTGGCACTATTACTTCCCTTGATCTAGATGCTATACTCCTATTGATGCAGCCCAGAATTGCATTGGCTTTTTTAGCTGCTGCGTCACACTGTTGGCTCATGTCAAGTTTGTGGTCAACCAAGACTCCTAGATCCTTTTCCCATGTACTGCTCTCAAGCCAGGTGTCACCCATCTTGTATTTGTGCCTCTCATTTTTTTTTGCCCAAGTGCAATACTTTACATTTCTCCCTGTTAAAATCCATCTTGTTTGTTTTGGCCCAGTTCTCTAATCTGTCAAGGTTGTTTTGAAGTGTGATGCTGTCCTCTGGGGTGTTAGCCACCCCTCCCAGTTTGGTGTCATCTGCAAATTTCATCAGGATGCCCTTGAGTCCATCATCCAAGTGGTTGATAAAGATGTTGAATAAGACCGGGCCCAAGACAGAACCCTGTGGCACCCCACTAGTCACTCTTCTCCAGGATGAAGAGGAACCATTGATGAGCACCCTTTGGGTTCGGTCAGTCAGCCAGTTACAAATCCACTGAGTGGTAGCATAGTCAAGACCGCATTTTACCAGCTTCTTTACAAGAATATCATGGGGCACCTTGTCAAATGCCTTGCTGAAATCAAGGTAGGCTACATCCACTGCGTTCCCTTCATCTACCAGGCTTGTAATTCTGTCAAAAAACGAGATCGGGTTAGTCTGACATGACTTATTTTTCAGAAATCCATGCTGACTATTAGTGATCACAGCATTCCTTTCTAGGTGCTCACAGACTGTTTGCTTAATGATCTGCTCCAGAATCTTCCATGGTATTGATGTCAGACTGACTGGGCGGTAATTATTTGGGTCCTCTCTTTCCCCCTTTTTGAAAATAGGGACAATCTTCAATCTACATTTAATTTTAGCAAAGTGAGCAGGACTATTAATATTTCTGGTTGATCTGCTTGAACACTTCCGGTTGATTGTGGATGAGGGTCCTGACTCAGCATTTAGTACCAAAACCTGTCTGTACAAGGTGGGTGGAGTTGATCTGACTCAGCTCTGCTCAGCTGGGTATTTGATGCAGGACCAGCCCAACCTGGAAGTCTGGGGCAGGAGTCACCATTACCCCTAGGAATCCTATCTCCTTTACCTTTTTGCTCCAGTGCAAGACTTGAGGAATTGTACCCAACACTGGACCAGAAAGACTTGCTGGTATACCACCCAACCTGCTGCCCAGGGGCATCCTTACCCGAGGTGGCAGAGGCAGTCTCAGGCATGATGCTGGAGGGATCCCAGCACAATTGTTCTGGGAGGCTTCAACGTTCACGCCGAGGCTACCTTGACTGCACCAACCTGGGACTTCACGACCACCATGGCACCGTTCCTGGACGGGGAGAGCCTTGCCCTGCTGGGTCATGGTAACCTCTAGCCTGGGCTATTGTAATGCATTCTGCATGGGGCTGCCCCGAGGCTGTTCAGGAAGCTGCAGCCAGTGCAGAATGTGGCAGAAATGTTTCTTTGAGGGCGACCTACTTGCCAATCAGAAGGTCGGCGGTTCAAATCTGCCCGACGGGGTGAGCTCCCGTTGCTTGGTCCCTGCTCCTGCCAACCTAGCAGTTTGAAAGCACATCAAAGTGCAAGTAGATAAATAGGTACCGCTCTGGCGGGAAGGTAAACGGCGTTTCTGTGCACTGCTCTGGTTCTCCAGAAGCAGCTTAGTCATGCTGGCCACATGACCCGGAAGCTGTACGCCAGCCCCCTCGGCCAGTAAAGCTAGATGACCGCCGCAACCCCAGAGTCATCCGCAACTAACAGTCAGGGGTACCTTTACCTTTACTGCAAACATATATCACCAATCTGGAAATAACAACACCGGTTATCTGCTACCGAGCCTGGTTCAAGGTACTTGCACTGACTGACAAAGCCATATACAACTTGGGCCTGGATACCTCAAGGAATGCCTTCTCTCATATAGATCTGCCCATTTGTTGAAATCTACCAGCAGAGTTGGTTTGGCTGTGGCATCTTTGGCAACGTGGCAGGCGGGAGCCTTCTCAGTGGCGCCACCCAAACTTTAGTCTCTCTTCCTCTGTGACATGGCAGCACCATGAGACAACAGTCCAGGACCTGCTTATTCACCCAGGCTTTCCATGCGATCTAATGCCAACATTCGTGTTTTTTTAAGTTGGCTAATTGTGATTTATCCTGCCTTTAAAAAAGAATAATTGCACTGTGAATTTTGAAACGGTTTTAGTTGTAGCCCACTTTCAAATTGCTGTTGGTTAGAACTCTTCTAAATTAATAAAGAAGAATGGTAGCAAAGTCTCAACGAGTGTGCAAAAAACTACACTCGGTTCTTTGAATCCAAGACAGTGCATCTTTACCCCTCTTTTTGTTTCATGTAATTATGTGTGTTAGATACATTTATAACACCTAGACTAACTACAATCTGAGATTTTCAAATATCATGTAAATTCTGGGTTGGCATAGTGCTATCTTGTTCTCTCTTTTTTTTTTTAGGGCAGTGTAATAAATGAGTCTTCTGGCTTTCTTTCTCATTTACTTTTTGCTACACTGTCTAAAACAATTATGTTTTTGTGTTTATGTATAGCAGATAGTTCCCTGTGGTTTCTGGCTACATATTGCATGCAGTCATTGCTCCAGTGAAATAAAAGGCTGTTTTGCCAAAGTCTTAAATAGGACCTGGTTTTTAACCCATCATATTTTATGCTTCTGTTGCAGCCTCTGCACATATTTTAAAAATGGGTGAAGAATTGCAAACTTTCTTCTACCTCCCACCCCAAAGGCTGCAATCTTGTTCTCATATACTCAGGAGAAAGCACCATTAAACACAATAGAACTTCTTCTGAGTAAACATAAGAATCCAAAATAACCACAAGATAACATCTACTGTAGGTAGGGATAGAGGAGGTATTTTATCCAGACTACATTTAAAACCAAATCTATCAAATTTGCACTTCCTGAAATAATATGCAAACTGAAACTTAGCCATCCTTCAAAATTCACACTTGTCTGAATTTTGTGATGCAGTTCTCAAACCAAGCATTGTTTGCATAAATGCATATATTAGGGGAAAGGCTGCATAAAAATGAAGATATTAGTGGAAGTAACATATAAAACCACACCATATCAGGGAAAGTTACTTTTGTATGTTAGTCAAAATTATATATAAAAACGTATTTGTTAGGAGAAATTCACACTAAAATGCTGGTGAATTTTCATGAGGATTTCTTTTTTAAAAAGAACTGAATTTAAGATTGGAAAAATGAGGAACAAAGAGAACCAGAATTGGCAGGTCATTCCATCCCTAGCAGTAGGGTCACCTGAATGAGCATCAGGAACCTATGTGGCTCTCCCTTCACCTCTGGCCATTGGTCATACAACACTGTAGAAGGAGGAGAAAAGGAGAACCAAAATGGCTGTGATCTCCTCTCTTGGTCCCTGTGTATTCATACTAAGCCATGGTTTGACATTGTGCAGGGGTGGGGAAACTTTTTCAAGTGGGGAACCTTTTTCAGCATGAGGGCCACATTCTCTGTGAGTCCTATATGGTGGGTAGGGCCATTCGCTTTGTATAGTAGGATATATTCTACGCAGGCAAGCAAGAAGCTTGATCACAGTTCAGGGCCGTTGGGGAGGGCCTTCCAGGAGTGCCAGTCAAGGACTATAGAGAGGTGGTGTGGCCTAGGACGAGTCCTGAGGGCTGGGCAGAGAGACCTAGAGGGCTACGTTTGGTCTTCAGGGCTGAGGTTCAGCATCCCTGACAAATTTGTCTACCACCCTTCATCCTCAGATCTCAGGGCGATTCACAACATAAAGTTACAATATAAAAACCACAAAATACATAGTAAAAATAAGAGCAACAACAAACCAAAATGATGTTCCTGAACCTGGTAAAGAAAAGTCTTAGGCAGTTTTTTTGTAAGATGAAGATGCCACCTCAGTTCTACAGAACCTTTGTCATCTAATAAAATCTCCTCTACTTCCTTTTACAAGCTGAAGACTGGAACTTTTCCACCATGCCTAGGAACATCTTTTTATCCACCCTCACTCTCCATTTTAACATCCATTCTGAGTTCTGATGAACTCAGAGAAATCTGAGGAAGATTTCTCACTACTTTGTGATGTTTTAGTTGGCTCTAGTAAAGCCATTTAAACCTATTACCCTACTGTTAACTTTTGCACACACCCTTCCCCTCCCATGGACCAGTATGGTTACCTGCTATTTTCTTGTGTGCTTAAATTGAAAGGTCTTTTAACACTGCCAGAAAATTGGGCCTAGAAGGCTCCCAGTGGGAATAAGGTTCCATTGTTACGGGGTTTCCCCAAGAACGCCACTCTGTACCTTTTCGGAATAGTTGCATCTCACAGATGTTCATAGAAAACAATAATCTGGTTAAATCTTGGAAAGAGCTGCCTTCTTGCTGTATGCTGCTTTTCATTTCATTTTATTGGCTTGTAAACTTCTACACAGAAGGCATTTTATTTTATTGCAGCAGAGGGAAACATAAGGGACCAGAAAACAACCCATCATGTTCAATCATCTCAGGAAGTGGTGAGCATAAGAGAAGAAAGTTGTGTGCTCTCGTGAAGTAGGCATGAATATTTTCCTCTCCAATGACATCTGCTAGAAATAGCATCCCAGATAGGGATCTTTCCAGCTCCACTTGGAGAGGCCAAGGACAGAACCAGCAACCTTCTGCATGAAAAGCACTTGCTCTACCACTGAGCTACATTCCTGCATCTTTTTTTGGCCCTTAAGATCCTGGCCTAAGGGCCCCTCCAGATGCCCTTTTGATTGAACATTCATGATGATTTGAGCTCATGGTGTTACTGGAGATGCTATTCACAATCAAGTTTTCAATACCATTTGTACTTGCAGAGGTTTTGGAGCAATCACACTGCTTCATTTGCAATAGGTTCGTGCCCTGTAGTTTCCTGCTTAAATTCTGTAGCTTTCCAAACCACAAATGTTTCACACTTTTTCATGCACTATATCACAAGTATGTCCCCCACCCCCAGAAGGCAATAATACAATTAACACTGGGAAAGCGTCACAGAACAACTGATAAAGCAGTATGATGTGTGGATGATCCAGTATAAAGCCACCACTAATGCGCTATTATCGTGCCAGTGACTTGTTACAGAAAGAGTACACATGGAAAAAACCAAATGAACCCTACTCTAGAAGGGTCCTATGTCTTCATGTTAAGAAACCTAAATACAGTGAAGTAAAGCATGCCTTTTAATAGGCTGAGAATGTTTTTTAAAAGCTTCGGTTGAAACTGGTCTCTGTGTTAAAAGAGCACTTCTTTGTGAAATGCCGTTACATGCTTTTCCAAGTTCAGTTTTGCAACATACATCCGTCAAAAATGTTTCCTGAAATCTGAACGTGGGGTTTATTTTATTTTGGATCCTAAGTATTTTCTTTTCCGGAATAATAAATATGCACGATATAGGCTACCTTCTGTATAGAGGCTGCATTCTAAGATTACGTAGCTGTCCATTCAGAGAGGATTCAGAAGTAATTCTTTAGAAGGAAGCAAACCACTCGACCCTGCCAACGTTGCTATGACTTTCATAGGAATATTTCCTTTCTTTCCTGAAGACTTTGTTTAATTCAGTTGGAGATATTTAAATCCTTGTGGGATTAACGCTGCCAATATGCTTTTGTAAGCTCCTCCCAGGGAACTGACAGAGGAAGAAAAGCAGCAGATTCTCCACTCAGAAGAGTTCCTTATATTTTTTGACCGGACGATACGTGTGATTGAGAGAGCGCTAGCTGAAGATTCTGACATTTTCTTTGACTATGGTGGCAGAGATGTGGAAGAGAAAGATGGGTCAGTCTTTATTTTATTATTTTCAACATGATAAAAAGCAAACAAACAAATGGATGCTATTTGTGTTAGAGTGGGAGGGAAGAGCCTTTTTCAGTCCTAGGCACACACATTCCCTCATGCGCAGCCTTCCTGGGGGGAACCATATGCTAGTAGTGGGTGTGGCCAGAGACGAACGTGGGTGCGGCCAATGTCAAAAGTATGCTATTGTCCTGCCATGTAAAAGCCAGAGGTTCCTTCACATGCACATCCACATCTTGCCATCCATCTAGGCAGGCAAGAGGCATTCTCATAATTCAAGAATAGGTTACAGCCAGGCAAAAGCAGTCAGGGAGGTTTCAGAGTAGGGCCTTTGAAGGGCATGGCCTGAGGTGAGTCTTGAAGGTCAGATGGAGAGCCATCAAGGGCTGCATTCGGACTCCAGGCCTGACATTGCCCATTTCCGTGGCAGAGTGTCAAACTCCAGTAATTTATATATTTTAAAGACCGATAATTAGATTAAGTGGTGAAATGCATTCTTCTATATCGAACCCTTTTGTTTATTATCCATGTATTTATGACATTTCTATAAACCACCTTCCTGCCAAGGCACCCAAGATGTTTTATGGTTGAAAACGTTGTGGCGGTGCAGTATTGTATGCACAACAGATAGCTGCTATAATGTGTGAGAGCGTGTATAATATGATTCATCTGTTCACCCTTAAAGTTCCTCTTCCGGAGATAGTTGGCTTAATGTGAAGCTTCTAGTTACAGACAAAAAAAATTAATCCTTTAAGGTGGGCTTGGCTCCACATTGGAGGTGGTTTCTACAGCCCTGGGTTTAGCTCCAAAATATGCAGTGGAATACCAACATTGAGGGTCTCCAGAGGGGCAGCGGGAAATATTTTTACTGCCCTCTGCTACCTGCTGGAGGTGGTATGTTTTCAAGCTTCATTCATGAAGCCTACAGTATGGAATGTCTTATTAGGTTGACTCTTACTCACAATTAAAGTCAGGTGCAACAAACTAAAAAAAGAGACAACTATGCAGGTGCTTTGAAGTGTCCAGTGTCGCTTCAGGCCTTCTGCCACGTGGGTCAATTATATGCCTTGAATAATGTATGCGGATTTGTACTGGGGACAACATGAGGTATTGGTCAGGCACAGCATTGACACAGTAGGCATACACTGACACAGGGATGGATTTACTATGTTAAAGAGGAAATATTTTTTGCCGTTCCATTTTTACTTCAGACAAAATAGTTTTCAGGGTGGGCTGCAGAGAAGTCACAGTCTTAAGATGCCCCAAGACACTAACTAGCTAACGAAACATAGTAGGGGAAATAAATGATTGGAAATCTTTTAAAACAATTGGCATTGTGCAAAGTGAGACCTGGGCAAAATGCCCTGTGTTGGGTCCCTTCTTATGTTTGATCCACCATTTTAATTTCCCACAATGCCCTGGAGGACCTGACATTATGAGTTTTCCAGGGCGTTGTGGAAAATCAAAATGGAGGCCTGCAGAACCAGCTGCCAAGTGTTGAGAGCCCAGGGAAAGAGTCATCTGTGGTGGGCACAAACTGGGTCACTGGAGCCTCAGCATCTGCCTTAGCATGCCAGCTGCTGACGCCAAGGCTGGAATTGTAAACCAACCACAACTTTAAGTGTAACTCTTTTTCAAACCCATACAGAGATGTCCAAGCTGGAGCTAACCTTTCCTTTAACCGTCAGTTCTACGATGAGCACTGGTCTAAGCACCGGGTTGTCACTTGTATGGATTGGTCCCTTCAGGTAAGATTTGTGTTTACAAAAGCACACCAACTTTGGATATACATAATTTGGCAGAGTCTGAAAATGAAACGAAACAGTGCTACTAGTTCCAAGCTCTTAGACTTGTTTCTTGAACCACTTTCCCCGATACCACAAATGCTGCATGGCAAGCTGCTATCTGAGGGAGATTTGTTACATGCCATAATATTCAATGGCCCAAGATTGGCGGCAAAATAAAACATGTCACTGCACTTGCCACAAGCCAAAGTCGCTCTGCAATTCGTATATATACCATGTGACTTTGATAAAGGAACCATGCCTCAGTGGTAGAATACATCCCCTGCATGTGGATGATTCCAGATTCAACTCCTGGTATTATATCTCCATTTTAAAAAGACTGATAAACTGGGTAGTATGCTATGTGAAAGACCTCTGTCAGGGAGCCGCCATCAGTCGAAGGCTCCATCTACTCTATACAATTAAAGCAGTATCGTACCACTTCAAACAGTCATGGCTTCTCCCAAAGAATCCTGTGCTTTGTTAAGGGTGCTGAGCATTGCTAGGAGATCCTTATTCCCTGCGTGAGCTACAGTTGTCAGAGTGATCAATTGTTAAATCACTCTGGGAATACGGGTCTCCTAATAACTCTCTCAGTATCCTTAAGAAGCTACACTTCCCAGGATTCTCTGGGGGAAGCCATGACTGTTTAAATTGGTATTCAGGCACATGCCAGGGAAATAAGGCTTGTGGAATCACAGTGAATTAAGGTGCTCTGTCACCCTAGTGCAACAAATCCACTTTTAAAAGGAAATGGACTTTCTCTGGTTAGAAAAGTCATGGGGGAATGCATTGAAAAGTGTGGGATGAACAAATGAGTAATGGGAAGGTGTATAAACAGCCCACAATCAAACCAGGGTGAATGCAGGATGAATGTTCATTGTCATATAACCTCCCTGCAAAGAAATTGGAACGAATGCTTAATAGATATAATCTAACCTCCATGTAAGCTTTGTGCAAGCGTATCAGGATGAATGCTCAATAAATACGTTGTCCGAACCTCAAACTTATAGCTTGCTTGAGGAAGATAATGCAGACCTTGGAGTAATATGCTTATGAGATATGACCACAGCTACATTTAAAGGGAATTTTTTTAAGCATCTATGCGTCTTAATCGAATCCATTTTGCAACAGGTATGCGATGGCACGTGGGTGGTCAGTAAGCATATGTGGATTTGTTCAGAACTGGGAAAGCAGCCTGAGGAAACACTTATCTCAGGCTGTTCAAGGAGCTGGAAATTACATGGAATTCTTATCTGATAGGTTTTTAACAAGCAGCATTTACTGTATTCCCGGGACAGCGAGATAAAGTCAACTGGAAGGCAACTGCCAAAAAATGTAATTGTTTGTGCCCCCAGGTGCACAAGCATGTTTCTGTCTCCTGTTGCTTTGTTCTGGGGTGGCCCCAGCTCAACTTCTCTCCTCCGAAGCTTTATTCCTCTTGGATGTACACCTTAACTGCTCTCAGTGTCACTGTGCATTACGTCAAAGGGAGTGCTTTGACCTCTGACCTCTGGAGTGCAAAAGACAGCTAAGTAGGACAGAGGCATCAGAGCACACTGTGATAACATTACACTGTACAGTGCACAGTTTATCAAAGGCATGCTGGAATTCACACAAATCAAGCCGAATGGAATTCTGCTAGAAAGGGTGTGTGTGTGAGAGAGAGAGAGAGAGAGAGAGAGAGCGCAACAGGCAGAGCATCACCATGATGGCGATGAATGGTGGATAGTATTATGCTTCTACTGTAACTTTTGGAAAGTTGTAAAATTTAATTTTGCCTTAATTGAAGTTTTTTGTCTCCTCACTTTCCGTTTGGAAAGATAGCACAACCAAATTTTGTGTGATGGTTCATGAGATCAAGAAGCAGGTTTATTTCAATGTTTGGATAAAATTGGGTGCCATTTTGAATCAATATGGTGGACTGAACCTTTCAAAACTGCCCATTTCAGTCACAGATTTCAAAACTACACTTTTTACTTTAAAGAATTCCCAAGCAACCCTGGGCTGCTAACATCAGATCAGTTGCCCCCAATATTGTTACTGCCTGGAACCAGGTTAGCCCTTTGAGGCCCACCTACATAGGAGAGGGCCCATCACATAACATTTTGCCAAAGGCCCCCTTATCTTTGGAGCCCGTCTGGCTTGTTCACATGGGGAAATTATAGGTACTGACCTTGTTGAAGGATGTCGTGCAACCCTATCTGTATACTACAATAGTTCCTGCTCAAATGTTATTTAATGATAAGTGATAAGCACAAATTAAACAACTAAAGCTTTTCCTGTCATGAGGCTAGCTTTCTGTTTGTTGTGCAGCTGTCAAAGGCAGAAGAGCTCTGCCATAAAAAAGTTGGCAATCCTGATATGAAATGAAAGGCATAGTTTAGACATTACGATTCCATTAGCTTCTGTTAACATTAAAAACAGATGTCCAATACTGCTGAAATGTGAGGAGCAAACTGTTTTTTAAAACACACACACACACACAAAACCCCACCTAGCCTTTATCCTGGCCTGCTGTCTGCAACCCACCTCCACCCCACATTAGTCCCCCTGCCAGGTAGTCTCCCCATGGGATTCAAGATGCACCTTTGAGGAGACATGTAGAAACAGTCATTTCAATTATTAGTTAGTATTTTTATGTTTATTTATAAATCGTTTTATGCTGTCTATATAACTGATACTTTATATGAGTTGGTGATAGATAAATGTTTTTATAAGTCAATAAAGATGGATGAATGGCGTTCTCCCCCACAATCCTGCCTACGGAGTCCTACCTTTTATGTGCCTCCAGTGGCTTTTAAATGGTACTAGATCTTCAGCTACTTGTTTTTTTAAAAAAC
The DNA here is from genome assembly GCF_951804945.1 of Podarcis cretensis. Taxonomy (NCBI): domain Eukaryota; kingdom Metazoa; phylum Chordata; class Lepidosauria; order Squamata; family Lacertidae; genus Podarcis; species Podarcis cretensis. The sequence continues at coordinate 29,191,975 of NC_137181.1, forward strand.
CATCCATTGTTTTTATTACGGTTTTTAAACTTGCGCTTGTATTGTTTTATTTCCCAGTGTGCATCTGACGTTTCTGCTACTGTTCATCTTATGATTTCAGTATATTTTTGCCCATGCTTTTTATTGTAAGCTATGTTGTTGTTGTTTCTGTGTCTGCGGTCTGTCTGAAAAGGCGAGTTTCAAACATTTTAATGAATAAAAAATGATAAAACACGTTTATTTTATACTCTTATCTTGAGAGTGGAATTACTTCTATCTATCTCTCTCTCTCTCTCTCTCTCTCTCTCTCTCTCTCTCTCTCTCACACACACACACACACACACACACACACACTTACCTAAGCATAAGCCCCATTGAGTTCGGTGGCTGTTACTCCTAGGTAAGCATCAAAGGCTCAAAATAGACTCTAGGGTCTGTAGAAAATGCAACTTGAAAAAAGAGACATTGCACATACTTTTGTTAACCAAGTAATCTTTATTTATTTATTTATAAAATAGACTCCCGGGCAGATAACAATGCAGATAATAAATTAAAACTTGGTATAATACAATATCTTGTAAGATTGACCACTGTTAGTTATGAGAGAAGATTGTGGATTTTTCCTGCAATGGGTTTTTTTCAGCTGCATTTCCCCTGTAGATAAAATGGTCAAAATGCATTTCAGAAATACTAAACACGCTTTCTCTCTTTCTCTCTTACTCATTTTGGGTGACCCACTGGCATTTGTTGTCCTCTTTCTATCTTCTATTTTGTTTCAAACTCCTCTGATTTTTCTCAAGAGCTAAAACTTTGTTCCCCCTTGCATGCTGAAATTCAATAGCATATTCTTTATCTGCACAGTACCCGGAGCTTATGGTTGCTTCCTACAACAACAACGAAGATGCTCCACATGAACCTGATGGCGTGGCCTTGGTCTGGAACATGAAATTTAAGAAAACAACCCCCGAGTATGTTTTTCATTGTCAGGTAAGATAATAAAGATAATCTCAAAGACTAACAAATTTATTATGGCATAAGTCAACCTTTGCCGACCTGGTGCACTCCAGATGTTTCGGACTGCAACTTCCATTAACCCCTTAGTGGTCTGCAACCCATTAGTGGTGGTAGAACATCTGCTTTGTGTGCACACAGTGCCAGGTTCAATCTCCAACATCTTCAGGTATGGTTAAGAATGCCCCCTGCCTAGACCTCTAGAGTGTCACTGCCAGTCAATGTAGACAACATTTACTGTATTTTTCGCTCCATAGGGCGCACCAGACTATAGGGCGCACCTAGTTTTTAGGGGGGGGAATAAAGAAAAAAAATCCCCCCCCAGCCCCAAAGAGCAAAGAAGCCAAGACAGCGAGTGGGATCCATCTCGCTGGCTGTCTTGGCTTCCTCTTTAGCCACGCGCAACCTCTCCAGCCGGGTGAGGCTGCGCGCGGCTTTGGCAAAAGCCAAGACAGCGAGCGGGATGGATCCCACTCGCTGTCTTGGCTTCATTTTTAGCCACGGGGCTGGGGCAGGGGAAGCCCAAGCTTCCCCCGTCCCCAGCCCCCAGAACAGATCCGGGAGCGGCAGCAAGGTTGCGCGCAGCCTTGCCGCCGCTCCTGGAGCTTGCGGGGCTGGGGGCGTGCGCCGAAGGCTTGCGGATAGCTGCCTGAAGCCCGGGGAGCGCAGCGGGAGTTGGCGCTGCACTCCCCCGGCTTCAGGCTGCAGGCTGCTATCCGCAAGCCTTCGGAGCGCGGGGGGAACTCCTGCTGCGCTCCGAAGGCTTGCGGATAGCTGCCTGAAGCCTGGAGAACAAGAGGGGTCGGTGCGCATCGACCCCTCTTGCTCTCCAGGCTTCAGCGAAAGCAACGCGAAGCCTCCAGAGCGCGGAGGGAGCGCTCCCTCTGTGCTTCGGAGGCTACGCGTTGATATCACTGAAGCCAAGGAGCCTGCATTCGCTCCATAGGACACACACACATTTCCCCTCAATTTTGGAGGGGGAAAAGTGCATTCTATAGAGCGAAAAATACGGTAACTCAATGGACTGATAGTCTGAGTATACAGCAACTTCCTATGTTTGGAGGAAGGGTCATAGCTCTGTGGCAGAGCAGAATCCTTGCATCTCCAGGTAGATGGACAAATGTTCTGACTCATTATAAGACGGCTTCCTGTGTTTCCAGCATGTGTGAGAGGTTGGAGAAGGCTGACATAAGCTTTCATGGATTAGCACCCACTTCATCAGATGCATGAAGTTTTATCTTGAGTTAATAATGTTAATTATGTCATGATCACAGCCTGTACTTTTCTGCATTTCATTTCCCTCCGACCCCTGTGTCCCAGCCATGAGTATGATATACTCATGGCCCCAGAGTAAAGACGGTCAACATTGAGGTCAGAAGGAAATGGAAATGCAGAAAAAAATACAGACAGTGATAAGTGCTTTATCATCAGTCGTTGCTCGCAAGGGTTGGTGGATAACACAGGTTTTGCTGCAACAGTCTTAACACAGCTACCCTTCAGGAAAAAGGTAAAGCGGTTTGTTTTGTACCGTGCTGAAGACTCCTGTGTGACTCAACTGCCCACCATTCGGAAGAGGTTCAGGTTAAAAATATAGCCTTTTGGAAAGAGCACGAGGAAGCACGCTAATGTTTATAGAATGCGTGCAATCTTTTAAAACAACAACATAGCCCAGTTGGAGACTGTGTGTCATTTTCTGTCTATTTTAAACAATCCTCAAGAGAGTTCGTTTATAAAAACCTCACACTTATGAAGTAAGTGTGGTGTACCACTTCCTCCTCCAGCTGGCAACATGTGCTTTCCCACCCACGTAAATTTCCTTCTGCCCTCTATATTCCAGAGCAGCCGGCGCTCCATTTTAACATCGTTTGCAGTGATATTGCAGCCATTCACCGGCACAGAGAGCGCTTGTGGATAGCAGCTTTGCCGATAGCATGGTAGAAACGAGGTCAAGGTGACAATTCCCACCGATTCCTGCTTAATTAGCCGTTGCGGTGCAGATGTCACATCGCTGTCACTCAGTACTTTGTCATGAACAGCTGAGGCAGGAAATCAAGAGGCGTGTCTCCAACATGAAGGGTGTGTCTCCATGAGTCATTTCCCACACGACCCTGAGGACAGGTAGCCCAATCCATATCTGAAACCAGGTGGATTCCTCTTTAGGGCTCACCTTCCAGATTCTGTAATAACCGGTTGAGTGCCTCATAGGATGGGGAACCTATGTTCTTCTAGACAAAAGGAAGCACTTCTTGGTTAAACTATAGAATTCATTCCCACAAGAAGCAGTGGTGGGCACCAACTTGGATGGCTTTGGAGGAAGATTAGACATATCCAAGGGGGATAAGACTATCAATGGCTACCACCTTGATGGCTTTGTTCTACATCTACTGGGGTTTCTGTTATGCAAGCATAAATCCTTGCGCTAACAGAATAAGAGGACTGGACCATTCAGTGTTTATATGCCACCTGAGGCAGCTCACACAAACAATTAAAAACATAAAATACAACTGAAACAATGCTATTACAATTGCAAAACTAAAAGCAAGGGCTGTAGCTCAGTGGAAGAGTATGTGCTTTGCACATGGAAGGTCCCAGGTTTGATCCCCAGCATCTCCAGGTAGATTTGAGAGAGATCTTGCCTAAAACCCTGGAGAACCACTGTTGGTCAGTGTAGACCATACAGAGCTGGATACACCAATGGTCTGACCCTGTCTAAGGCAGCTTCCTATTTTCTTAGATGAACGGCAGCCTAAAAACAGTATACAGTATAGGCTAGCACAATTCAGATACTAAAAAGCAAAAACCAGCAGCAGTTTAACCAGTTAAAATACCTGATGGGTATTGAAACAATAAGGTTTTCAAGGCCTGTTTAAAAGTTGATAATGATGTGAGAAGGAGTTCCACAAATATGGGGCCACTGCTGAAAAGGCTCAATCTCTCTAGCGCCTACTATTCTGATAGCTTTGGTAGTACAATAGCTTTGTAAACAAGCATTTTGATTTCCTTGCAAATGGCCTGGTCCTCAAACAACTCTGCACTTCAATCAGGAGAAAGTTGTACTCGCTGAGCTCAGGCGATGCTGGATTTTGGCATCAATGTTGTGCCTTGTGGAAAGATAACTGCCCATGTAAGACAAGTGATTGACACTTTCCAACGTTACACCGTTGAGTTGGATTTGTGGTGTTGCAGAGGGGTTGTTTTGTGCTTGTTGGTGCAGCGCTTTGGTTTTTTGGATGTTGAGTGATAGGCCAAGCTTTTCTTAGGTTCTGTGAAGATATTTAGGATGGTTTGGAGGTCATCCTCTGAGTGTGCACACAACTACATTGTCATCAACATACTGAAGCTCTATGATGGAAATTACGGTAACCTTGCTCTTTGCTTTCAGCCTGCTCAGATTAAAGAGCTTTCTATCTGTCTGATATATGATTTCTACTCTGGTGGGGATTTTCCCTTTGACAAAGTGTAGGATCATGGCAATGAAAATAATAAATAGAGTTGGGGTGATAACACAACCCTGTTTTAACAGCTGATCACACTATGAATGGTTCACTTTGAGAGCCATTGTTATCTACTGTATGCTTGTGAAACATGGACCACTTATAAACGCCATCTCCAACTCCTTTAAAGATTCCATCAACGGTGCCTCCAAAAATTTTTACACATCACTTGGGAAGATAGGCAAACCAATGCCAGTGTACTGGAAGAAGCAAAGATCACCAGTGTCAAAGCAATGATTCTCTAACATCAACTTCATTGGACTGGTCATGTTGTTTGGATGCCTGATTATCATCTTCCAAAGCAACTACTCTATTCCAAACTTTAAAATGGAAAGCCTAATGCAACAAAAGAGGTTTAAAGACTCTCTCAAGGCAAATCCAAAAAAAATGTAGTATAAACACTACAATTGGAGAACAGCTTTACCAAAGGTGTCATGGACTTTGAAGATGCTCGAACTCAGGACGAAAGGGAGAAAAATGCTAAGAGGAAGGTACATTGTCATGGGCTTTGAAGAAACTCGAACTCAGGACGCAAGGGAGAAACGTGCTAAGAGGAAGACATGCTTGGCAAATCTACACTGTGTTCAACTCCTGCCCAGAAACCAATGTCCCCACTGTGGAAGGATGTATGGGTCCAGAATTGGCCTCCTTGATCACTTACAAACTCACTATTAAGACTGTGTTCATGGAAGACAATATTACTCGGTTACAAGTGATCGCCAAAGAAGAAGACTACTTTGATACATCTTATGGCAGTGAGTCTGAGAAGAAATTCTTTCCAAAAGAAATTGGGCACCAATAAAACTTGGCACTTTTTGAGAAAAAGCAGTTGTTGTCTCTTGTTTTTGCCATCCTCTAATGCCAAACTATTTAGGGCTTTCAAGGTCAATACCAATATGTCTATTTAAAATCAAAGTTTTGTTTAATCTAGTTAAGCGTGCTGAGGCTAAAAATAAGGAAGGATTCAGTGAATGTCGAATCATGTGAGGACTTTCACATCTGCCACGAGAGTCAGCATTTTTGTTATGTTTCTGATCGAGATCCACTAAAATTACATCCAGTTTGAAACCACAAACAACCTGAATCTGGATTTAAGAATGTGCTAAAGGCGTACGAGTGCAGGAAATGCCATGACACTATTTCTTTAAAAATCCCCACAGATATTTTAAGTGCTCTTCCCCAGTGCATTGTTAGCCTTGCTAGCTGGAACCATGCTTGAGCTACCGTCCTTATGGGGTAGAGGGTGGGGAGAATAGCGGAGCAGAATAGGGGCCAGATAGAATTTCTTTTTCCTGACTGGTTAATCATAGCTCATGTGATCAAAAGTAGTCACCCTTGGCTGGAGAGCTTACTCTTGGCCTTCTAAATAAAAGCTGACTTACCTCAGAGTCTGGAAGGCAAGTAGGCCATGCTCAAGATTATAATGATGTCATTCTTTGATTACTTCGTGGAAACCAGCTATGTTATTATTTAGTCTCATTTCATATATAATATATATTAAAATCTGCAAAGGAAATGTTCCCTAACCTGCACTTCCAGTGTTCACAGTTTTATTTATCAACCGTCTCCAGTTTTCAAAAACAATAGCCATTGGTGGGGTCTAGATAAATGCATTTCATCGAGCTTGAAGAAATGCAAACAAAAGCATGGTTTTAACTGCTTCTTTCCAAGAATTGAAAGTGCACTGCAGTCCTGAGCAAGTTGACTCAGAAGTAAACCACACTGAGGCAATTGGGCTTATTCCCAGATAAGGATGGATGAACCTGTCAATTTCATTTTCTCTCATTTTCCCAAGCTTCAGTTTGACACATTTCTGAATCAGTGTGTGTGTGTGTGTGTGTGTGTTTAGATACCTCACAAAAAATAAATCACCAGCATTTTAGTGGGCATTTCTCTTAATTTACAAATTTATATGCAGTTTTGCCTAATATATCCAGTTTTCCAGTGAGGCTGATAGTGAGTTGTAGTTCGACAACATCTGGAATGAGGTTAGGGTGTTAAAGGTTAAAGACAGCACTTTGAACTGAGCCTTGGAACTATGTGGTAACTACTGCAGAACTTTAAAGACCAGCAGTCCTCATTTCTATCATGTGGCTCAGTTAAAAAAGCATGGCTGCTGCATTCTGGACCAGTTACCTCTTGTTTCCAGATCTATGCTGCAAAACTGACTGGGGCCATTTCCAGGCTGTCACTGTTTTGCGGGTATGATTCAGTCATAAACTGGCAAATTTAGGTTGCACAATCAAATTGGATTTGGCATTCTTTGGCATCAAACCCACTTCAAAAAAACAACAACACAAAAAACCACCCAGAAAATGTTTGTGGTATGAATGAATGCTTGGTAAACAGTGACACTGTACAATCTCCACACAAATTATATGCAAAGAATAAATCAGATTGAATGCTTAATCAACCCGTCACCTGGAAGAGCCCTGGTTCCCACATTCTTATGTAACAGTTTTCCATGGGTCATTCTTTGCGGAAGAAAAAAATGTTACATCAGGACCAAACCAGGATCTTTGATTGCTGTCATGAGGACAGCCACAATTGGCTAGACTACAGTGACAGGTGGAAAGTCTTGCTTTTGGGCAAGGACTAGACTAGATGGGACCCAGCTCTATGAATCTGTGAAATGCAGAAGTGGCCCTGGGCAACCTAGAACTATAGACTGACAGCCATGCTTGGTAGATGGCTCCTACATGGCAGTGCGATGTTGGGTTCTGCAGATGTTTCTCTTTTCTTTCTAAAGCATCGCCATCCGTCATACTCACCATGGTAGGCTCCATGTCGTTGCTAACCTGTCAATTTCTGTGTGGGATATGGCCTTAGGTTTTCTATTTTAATTTCAATAAAAGCTGCCCAGGCTTGGAAAATACTGTGGCTTGGTTCTAGAAATCAGCCCCTTAACCACACTATAGAATGTTTCTCTCCCCTATGCCTCCTACCCCCAAGTTTTCTGTAGTGGCTTCCATACGCTGTCATTAAATTATGGATCTGACCACCCTTTGTTGCTTATTCTGGTGTGGTCTTTCCCTTTTCAACTGGGTGGATGGAATCAGAAATGCCTATCTTAGAATTAAACACACTGAAGTCAACTGAAAATCTGTATTTAGTGGCCAATGTTGGCTGGAGTTGCTTTCCTCCCCTGATTTTCATTTCTCCTTTGCTGTTTTCTTTTCCTAAGTAAAGATATGTTGATATATACAGTGCTCCAGTGGCCTGTTTTCTGAGGCTGCCAGAATTCCAGATTCTTGAGAGCACGTCTGACACATCGCTACGATGGCAATATGGGCAATATTGTGTTTTACCAAAAAGTCTCTCTGTGTGTGCAGCAGCCATTGATTCTCCCAGACCTTAGTTTAGGTGTCCTCTTTTCATTCTTTTCCAATCCAACTTCCTTAATACTCACCTCCTTCTTCTTTGCCCATCCATCTACCAATGCTTAGTATAAATATCAGAGAATTGATTCTCTGAAGTTCACATGCCAAGTCCTGTAAAGTAATGCAGGAATGTCTCCTAGGTGCTAAAAGGTCACACTGATGCTCATCAACTGGATAAAGATCCTAGGACCATACCCTAGTAATGAAGGACAATGTTGAAAGTCGTACAGGTTTCCCTTTCGTTTCACTGACAGTAAAGGAACTTGTAATTAAGTGGCAAACATTCTGTGTCCTTTATATGAACGATTGACACTAACTCTCCCACCTCCTCCTCCTTCATTTCAAGCGCATAATTCATTATATCATAGTATTCTATTGCTATTATTTGAAAAAGGGATAGTGAACAGTCTTGGGAGGGATGTAAAGGACATCATCACTTTTTTTCAAGGCTTTTCCTTTCTTTCAAATTTACTCGAGTCCCAGGTGGCATCCTTGCATCCCTTTACTTTTTCTGAGCCTGTTTTTCCATTCCATCAAACTTTAGCAAGCAGGCAGCCTTCTATTTCTGTTTTCTAATAAAGCATTGCATAAGTCTGAAGCTGTATCTTCACCTCCACCCAGCTCATAAATGATGACTAATAGCGAAAACAAAACAAAAAGTGGCTGCAGTTGAAATACTGGGAATGGACACACAAAGTTGTGTGAAGGCTGTAGTGGACAATCCTTAAGCCACACACAAAGCTTTTGTCCAACAGCAATCAGATGCCCATACGAAACCCCCCCCCACTTTGCATTTTAGCTGTTTATCATATGCGTCTCTTGATTCCTCTGAGACTGAAACTTCATATTCACTTATTAGCTGAAGCATTAAGAAAATGCTTTCCTTGGCTGGAAAAGTTTAGGCACTTGCTTGTTTAAACTGTGGGGGCAGGGAAGTGGAAATTCAGCTATGTTATTTTATGAGTTATAAAACCATTACTTGTAATACATATTTTCTTATAGCATCTTGAAGGGTGCTAAAAAAAAAGTATTCCATCTGACCTGGCTCAAATAATTATTTCACCTTCCAGGCTAAGCATGAAGTATCTTCTATTAACACACACTCTCTCTTATGTGTGTTCCTAATCCTTGTTTTTATGGTAACTTGGGGATATCTCTTTTCCCAGTGGGTGAGATAGGGAAGAATTAGACTTAACAGAGGTATCGCTTGCATCCATCCTCTTCATATGTTATGCAGATGTAAAATGTGTGTGTGTGTGTGTGTGTGACACAATAAAGTCAGAATATAAAACCACAAAGTACGCTATCAAAATAAAAACAAGAACAACCCAATAAGGTAAAGGTAAAGGTACCCCTGCCCGTACGGGCCAGTCTTGACAGACTCTGGGGTTGTGCGCCCATCTCACTTAAGAGGCCAGGGGCCAGCGCTGTCCGGAGACACTTCCGGGTCACGTGGCCAGCGTGACATCGCTGCTCTGGCCAGAGCCAGAGCCAGAGCCAGAGCCGCACACGGAAACGCCGTTTACCTTCCCGCTGGTAAGCGGTCCCTATTTATCTACTTGCACCCGGAGGTGCTTTCGAACTGCTAGGTTGGCAGGCGCTGGGACCGAGCAGCGGGAGCGCACCCCGCCGCAGGGATTCGAACCGCCGACCTTTCGATCGGCAAGCCCTAGGCGCTGAGGCTTTAACCCACAGCGCCACCTGCGTCCCCTGAACAACCCAATAGCACCCCCCCAACACATTTTAAAAGGGCATAGGTTCAATCTCCAGTTATAAAGATTGTATAGCAGGTGATGTGAAAGGGACCTTTGCCTGAGACCATTGGGAGCAACTGCCAGACAGAGTGGACAGTACTACAGGTTACATGGACCAGTAGGTATGATTTGGCATCAGGAGCTTCCTGATTTGTTATGGTGGCCTCTTGAGTGGCTTACACTGCAGTTTTGTGGGGCAGGGGAGGTGTGGGATCGTGTGGGTCCACTGTGGCATCCCAAGCCTTGCTGTTCCACACCCACCAGGACAGAAAATGGATATGTGTCTGAGAGAGTTTTATATTTTGCTATACCAGCTCCAAAAATCCAAGGATTGGGCCCCTTTTGGACCTAGTGTAACCAAAGCCACTGGCCTCCCATGCTGGAACAACTCGTTTCGGGCCTTTGTGCTAGCTTCCACTGGTGAAGTAGCTTCAGATCAGCAGGGAGAAGCTTCCCCTAACCAGTGGTGGTGCTCTCCACTCACAGAAGCGACTATGTGCCATTCTACCATCAACACTGAAGGAAAGCTCTATATCTCTTTTCAGTTCCAGTCCCAAGACTGCCAGTTTATTTTGGCTGTCCCCGCCCCCCATTTCACACACACCATGATGATGTCACCTCCAGCCAAGGGAGAGAGTGGAAAAAACTTGCCCCCTTCCATAAGGATCACCAACCATTAGCTCCTATGGCAACAAATCACCTGTACTTGCTCTTTAGTGAGAAGGTGGTCTCCTGGCTGTGCCGTGGTTTAAATCTACCGTGGACATGCCCCCCCCCCGGCCAGTGCTGATTGGCATGGCCAAGCCCCAGCTAGAAGGGCGCCCATCTCAGGCCCCATGCTGGATCACCACGGGCCCCGAGGCCTGGCCGCAACGCCACCCACCCAATAAGTTAAGCGGACTTGTCTTTTGAAATTGGTCAGACTACCTAACCTGTCCATATATTTTATTTATTTACTCAGCAAGATTTATATACTGCTTAATAAAAAACTGCCCTTCGGTAGTTTACATAATAGTATAAAATACAGTGGTACCTCAGGTTAAGTACTTAACTTCTTCCAGAGTTCCGTACTTAACCTGAAACTGTTCTTAACCTGAAGCACCACTTTAGCTAATGGGGCCTCCTGCTGCTGCCGCACCGCCGGAGCATGATTTCTGTTCTCATCCTGAAGTAAAGTTCTTAACCTGAAGCACTATTTCTGGGTTAGTGGAGTCTGTAACCTGAAGCGTATGTAACCTGAAGCGTATGTAACCTGAGGTACCACTGTAGTCATTAAAATGAAATAATGATAAAAACAGACCTTGAAAACAGCAGACATTAAAATGGTCAAAATACAGATAAAATCAACAGTTGTAAAATCAAATATACGTAAATAAAAGTACATTTCTAAGTAGTCTTGCCTAAATAATAAAGTTTTTAGCAGGCGTTGAAAACGGTGTTTTTGGATACCTTTTTTCAGTAGGGGCAACCAGCACAGTAAAACACACTTTGATTAAAGACAAAACTTTGCATTTGTGAAAGCAGGCATGGCGTGCTTTCAAATCTTTCCCCTGTTCCTTCAGAAGATCCTGCTCACAAGCTATATTTCATGAAGGGGAATTAGAGGGATGTTGATGACCTGCCAAAACCCCAAGCAGTGACAAAATCATCAGAACGTCCTGGAAAGGATGCCTTTGCAAAAAAACACACACCAGCCTTTCACAGATGGCTTATATTATGGATACCCAAAAGCGCATGACAGCATTTGTTTGGTTTAAGAAGCTGGAACAGGCTTCATTGATAGAAAGCATAAATATGTCCTCTTGTTTTATAACATCATTTATATAGTACAGTCCTGTCAAACCAGGTGAGATCTGTATTCTATGAATTGTTGATTCAGACACATTTTAGCATGACCCCTTAATTAAATCGCTCTCTGTTTGTAAAGCTGTTTAACAGCAAAAGAAATGTTTAGCATTTTAAAGTCCTGTCGATTTCAATGGAAGAGTTGTGGCTATAATTAAGGCTTGTGAGGCTATTGTATACACCCTTACCTAGGAATGAATCCCATTGAATTCAACAAGCCTTACTTCCGAGTAGACATGTATAGGATTGCTGTGTAATTTTTTACAATGAAGACTAAAAGTGCTAAACTTGCTTAAGCATGCTCTGCCAACACATGCAGGGACCAGGAACTGAACGCCCTGCGCAGAATGGTCACCGCCTATATTGTATTGTCTCCAGAATTCAAATCTTCCTCTTTCCAGATGTGTGCTGAGTTTATAGTTAAAACATGAACCTTTCCAGTCTAGGCTAGCTGAACATGAACCCTTTCTTGATTATTGTATTTCTAGAGCAGTCCCATGTTCCCAGTGTGGCTCCGAGATGAGACTGTGTGTACCTGTGCTCTCTGGTTGTGAATTTCTTCCATCCCCCAAAATGCCCTGAGTGATATGTCTGGATACTTGGCCTTGTTCAGATGTTCTCCATGTGTTTCTAAATTGTGACGAATAAATGTCACAATGTTTTTCAAGCATTCAGATCTCCAAAGCAAGCTAACGTTTTGAATCTCGACACATACTCATACTATTTTTATCATGTTTTTATAATGTTGCACTATTTCAGTGTTGTTAGCCACCCTGAGCCCGGTTTCGGCTGGGGAGGGCGGGATATAAATAAAATTTATTATTATTATTATTATTATTATTATTATTATTGGCAGGGTTTAACTTTTGGTTCCCAGGTGTGTGTGTGTGTGTGTGTGTGTGTGCGTGCGTGCGTGCGTGCCCAGGTATTGTGGTTAGAGTGTTGAACTCCAGGTTCAAATCCCCACTCAGCATCGGCACTCAACCCTGGGCAGTCAGTCTCTTGGCATAACCTACCTTGCAGGGTTGTGGTTAGGATATCATGGATAGAGAACAGTGTATGCTTCATTGATCATCTTGGAGTAAAGTTGAGACACCTACGGAATAAAAGTGGAGTACAGTGGTACCTTGGTTCTCAAAGGCCTTGGTACTCAAACAACTTGGAACCCAAACACTGCAAACCTGGAAGTAAGTGTTCCGGTTTGCCAACTGTTTTCAGAAGCCGAATGTGCTCCGTTTTGAGTGTTACGCTTCCAATTTGAGTGTTACACTGAGGTCTGTCGGTTTTTGCTATTTATTTTGCGTTTTTGTTTTTGTGGCTCTTTTTGTTTTGTTTTTGTGACTGTGTGGGACCTAGTTCAGCTACTGACTGATTGATTGTGTGACTGCAGCACATTGTTTATTGCTTTCATTTTATGGATCACTGGTCTCGTTAGATAGTAAAATTCATGTTAAATTGCTGTTTTAGGGGTTGTTTTTAAAAGTCTGGAGTGGATTAATTCATTTTGCATTACTTTCTATGGGAAAGTGTGTCTTGGTTTTGGAACGCTTTGGTTTTGGAACGGACTTCTGCAACGGATTAAGTTTGAGAACCAAGGTACGATTGTAATAAAAAATAACCCAGAATGCCACTGATAATGTGATGGGTATCTCTCTCCCACACAGTCTAGGCCACTTCTGATGTCATGTTAGCATTGCACATAGAATTGCAATAGCGCATCCTTCCTGCATCACTCTGTTAACATCAAAAAGTCTTGGTTTTGTGAGACAAATGTACACCAAGGCTACTTCCCATATCAACATTGCCCCAGCTCCGTGTGGAGGGCAGCAGCATGGGCTCCTTTGCTAACACGAAACATCCAAAAGGAATGAAACACACTCCACTGGCTTAGGGTAATGTCCAAGAGGCAGGCTGAGTCATCATCATTAATCCCCAAACAGCTGGAATGCAGGGGTGTGGCAAGGAGGTATGAAGATTCCAAAGCAGTTTAAGCACTCCTAAAATATCTTATTAGAAACTGAGCACAGGGCAGTGTTCTTAATTGGGACTACTTCCTCCCCAGGGATTTGGTGGGGGAGGGGGATTTGATTCTGTTTCCATTTGTATAAGAAACGATCAGATTTGCACTTCTTGAGAACACAGTTCTTCTTTGAAATTGACACTTTTACAATTTTTGTGATGCAGTTATCCAGTGATACAATGTGTGCAACATGGCATATACTGGGGGGAAAATGGCATAAAGTTGTATTTTATTTATTTATTTCATAAGATGTGTGTGTGTATATAAATATGTGTGTGTGTGTGTGTGTATATATTTATATATATGTATATATGTATATATGTATATATGTATATAGATATTTATATGGATACACACACACACACACACACACACACACACACACACACCACTTGGTGGTAAGGGGGGGCGGAACCCTCAAAGCAGGTTACAACATGCAAATAATGGTGAAAATAATGCCAAAAAATGCATTATATTGTTGCAGTTGCTCACAAAAATGTAGGCTTTAAGGTTACAAAAATAGGCATATTAGGAAAAATATGTTGATGAATTTTAAGGAGAGTTTTAAAAACATACCACAAATTACCATGAAAATGTGGAAAACTGAATTTAAGACTGGAAAAATGAGGAACTGAGAGGAAAGTGAAATTGACACATCCGAACGTCACTATGAATCCTCCCCCCCCCCCCCGACCGACCGTGTCGATTTCATACCCACAAAGAAACCTGACATTAGTATAACAAAGAAGTTGCTGCGGAATTTTTGTCTCCTCTTCCACAGCAGTTTGCTATCCACACTGTCCGTGATAAGCATTTCTTGGCTTGCCTTTTTGTAGCACAATTTCCCATTTAGCTTGGTCTGAATTCTAGGCAATGGCTTTACCTTATGTGAGATGCCTCTGTGGGAGTCCACGGCAAACAGTGGAGCATCATACTGCGTTATCTGGCACGAGATGGAGAACAGTTACTGCTTTGAAATGCTCTAGCGTCTCCAAAAGCCAAGGGATCCATCACTAAAAGCCTGGCTCCAACTGTCCCCTACTCTGGGTCTAAAATCAACAGCCTCCCACCCACTGACCCCACAGCAGGATGACTGGCAACCTACTTCCCCCCAAAAAGAAGCTTTGTATGAGAACAACATTAATTTAATGATGATTAATATCCCATACATTCTGCAAAGTGAAGCTAAAAGCATTCAATCACTGGTTGAAGTATTGAAATTTTCCCTGGAAGATTGATCACAGAGGGGCAGTGACCTTTCAAGAAATTAACAAAGGGGAAAGCATATGGATTCACCGCATGAACTCAGAAAATAGGAATGAATTAGCTCCGTGCAGTATAAAGACACTGCGTATACCTTAAATCTACCTATCACAATAACACAATTTCATTATTAACATTTTTTATTTCTAAAGCACCTCCTGTCGGCGGATTTGGGTGATCAGGTTGAGCCTTTAGCAGTAAAATACATAAGCACAGCTTCCTATATCTCACAATAATATGCTTTTTTAAATAAAATAATAAAAAGACCAGTTATAGTTATCTAAGCTGACTAAACTATTGGCTGAGGTTCCAAGGTAATAAGTCTCAGCAATTAGTATTTGAGATATAGTACAAAAATGTAATAATGGCACTAGTCCAGAGGTGCCCAGGTAGCTGAATATACATTGCTGCACCATATGACATATCTGCACAGGGCAGATACCTTGTCATGCTAGCTTTGGCACCTCTGATTTCCCATGAGGAAGGGGATATTAGTCTTACGGACCTCCTGTTGAACTACAACTCCCATCAGACCCAGATAGCACGGCTAGTGGCAAAGGATGATGGGAATTGTAGTTCAACATCTACAGGACCATAAATTAGTGAATCCTGCTATGAGGGGTAATAGGCTGTCTCAAATCTGCCCGCCTTGCCCTAAACAGGTGATTGGAGCTATTAGAACTGACCGCGTCAATCATCTGTTGGACACTGCACCTGAGAACATAAATTTTCATAGTCCAGTAGGGGTGACATTTGGAGCCCTCTGCCCCCAGCTAGCACCCTTTTGTGAAAGAGCCTGCCAAGAGCAAAAAAAAAAAAAAAAAAAAAAAGGAAAGTATGACAGCAAGCAAATGAATTCAGCAGCCCAGATCAAACAGTGCAATGCACAGTCTTGAATTGAAACTTTCTGGTTGCTAGTGAAAACAGACATCCTGTTGATCAAATTAGGTTGGAAATTGTAAGGATATTACAGTGGTACCTCAGGTTAAGAACTTAATTCGTTCTGGAGGTCCGTTCTTAGCCTGAAACTGTTCTTAACCTGAGGTACCACTTTAGCTAATGGGGCCACCTGCTGCCGCCGTGCGATTTCTGTTCTCATCCTGAGGTAAAGTTCTTAACCTGAGGTACTATTTCCAGGTTAGCGGAGTCTGTAACCTGAAGCGTCTGTAACCTGAGGTACCACTGTACATTAAGCGCACATGCAACAAAGGCATCAGACACTGTTGATACAGCGTAAAAAAAAAATCCACTTCTGGTGGCAGTAGTCAGTGTATGTGGGTGTGCATTGAGTGACAGATGGTAAGGCACTTCTGTGTCTATCCAGTATAGGCCTTGCACTGTAGTGGTTGAATGTGGAAAGAACTCGGATCTATATCCACGTCCAAATGTTGGCCAGCATGCCCATACGCATCAACATGCACATAAGGCAGAACTTTTGAAGGGTTTGGGAGAGGGGTTGGGCTCAAGATCCTATGTCCATCCCATGAAGCCTCACATTTTTTCTGCAAAATTGGGGGGACCTCCAGTAAGCAGGAAACTCTTCCCGACACATATTTTGCCTCATTTCCCCACCCACAGGACTCCCTGTTTTAAAGCAGGAAGAATGATCATAAATATAAGGTTTGCACACACACACACACACACACAGACACACACACACACATCCCACACACGTATAGTCCTAAAATTATATTCAAAAGGAGTTTAGATGGGGAAAGTGTGTGGGCAAGAGTTAAAATCAAAACAGTGAAGGGAGGAAATGGCAAACAAATGTACCATTAGGAAAGTAAGAATGCTTTTTGTTCAAAAGTGGGGCGGGGAATCCTTCCTATTGGAACAATCAAAATATTTTCTTTATCCATAAAATAATATTTATTAAGCCTGGATTAAGATCCATCCTGAATTCATTTTGACAGCTCGTATAACAAATTTGTTTAGTATTTTTGTGGTTAAGACTTCTCCTTTGCACTGCAGTTTCTTAATGTTCATGGACACATAGCAAATGGCTAAGGATTTTATAATGGAGAACATGGTTAACATTTGCTCTCATGTGTTTGAAATGTGACTCTGGATGGCTGGAAAGAGAAATATTTGAATTAAGTCACCCATAAGCTAAGGATTTGTAATAACCCTTTGTCCTGAGAGCCGCTTTAATTTATTCTGAGGTCTCTGCTGTTTTCAGCTCAGTCTAGGGCCTGCCCTACCGTTAGGCAAAGGGAGGCAGCTGATTCAGGTGGCAGATGCCAGGCTGCTGCAGCAGAACCCACAACACTTGCCTGCTGCCCTCAGGTATGGTGGAGGAAGGATGTCATTCCATCACTATGGTTGAAGTAAGATTCAGCTGCCAGTCTGTAATGTACAGATTCAGCTGCCAGTGTGATGCACAGGTAAAGTAGCACTCTAAGATCTCAGTTTTAGGCCATGATCCAGATAACCTGCTCTGCATATGCTTGCAGGCTTTGACTATGGCATGGCTGTTTTCTACTATGTAAGCAGCATATCTTGCAAAAATCTGAGGAAGGAAAACCAAGCCACATCTGCAATTGTATCTCTTAATTGTGGTCACATTTGTTATTTAGTTGTGGGGGGTGGGATAGGGAGAAAAAATTATGTAGGAAAGCACTTGCAACTATTTACATTTACTTTTATGTAATATCGGCTGGTGAAACTGTCATTCTGTTGTATTATTTCCTTATTTATTTTGCATGATAATTTAATAAATAATAACATGTTCTCAGAGCAATGAAATATTCCCAAAGCTGAGAATGATATATCGCAAGATAATGTCAGTAAAAACTTCAAACAGAAATAACAACAACACCTGAACAAGGTTTTCAAGGCATTTTTAGTCAAAGATGTTATTTTTATTCCAGTCAGTACCAATAATAAGCAATCTTGTCTGCTTCAGAAACTGGCAAAAAGATATTTCTAAGCTTGTCTGGAATTGGAAAAAGCCTAGAATAAAATATAAAATACTTTAAGATACAAAAGATAGAGAAGGCTTTTTCCTTCCAGACTTGAAATTATACTACGAAGCAGCTTGCATCATGTGGATTCGGGATTGGATTAAATTAGAAAGAGATGAAATACTGGACTTGGAAGGACATGATAATAGATTTGGTTGGCAGTCATATTTATGGTATGGGAAAGATAAACAAACATAAAGGTTTTCATAATCATATAATAAGAAAAGCACTTATAAAAGTTTGGAATAAATATAAAAACTTTCTACAACCAAGAACTCCATGGTGGCTTTCGCCGGTGGAAGCATTAGCATTAAAAACCACTTAGTAAAGGAGGGAATTGGTTGGCGTATAGAGAATTATTAATAGAGGCGGGAAAAGGATTAAGGCTGAAAGGATATGAGGAATTGAAGACCTTTTTACAAACCTGGTTACATCATAGACAATTAAATGAACAGTTTAAGGAAGACAATAAGAAAGGTTTTGGTTATACAGCTTCAAACTTTCAAAAAGAGATAGTCTAGAGTGACACAAAATTACTTCAAAAAAAGTACAGTCTTCTACTTTATGGGGAAACGTTAGATGAAATAGTAAAGTCAGCACAAATAAAGTGGCTCAGGATTTAGGTCATAAGATACAATTTGAAGATTGAGAAAAGATGTGGAAGGTAAATCTAAAATTTACAGATTGTATCTTACTGAAAGAATTATATGAAAATGATGTATAGATGGTATATAACACTAGAGGAAGTGGTCAAAATGTATAAAAAGGGATCAAAAACATGTTGGAAATGTAAAGAAAAAGATGGTACATTCTATCATATGTGGTGGGAATGCAAAAAGATTAGAAATTATTGGGAAATGATATATAATGAATTGAAAAAAAATGTTTAAAAAGACTTTTGTTAAGAAACCAGAAGCATTCCTCCTAGGAATTTTACACCAAGATGTAAAAAAAGAAAATTGGAAATTATTTATGTATGCAACAACAGCGGCAAGAATTATATTAGCACAAACTTGGAAGACAGAAGAAATACCAACGAAAGAACAATGGCAAGGGAAACGTATGGAATATGCAGAACTGGCAAAACTAACGGAAAAATTACATGAAAAGGACAACAAAGACTTCAAAAGAGAATGGGAACCATTTACAACATATATGAAGAGGCAACATAAAGAAATGGACTCATTGGTAGGGTTTGAGTAAACAATCACAACTGTATACAACAAAAAATAAGACTATTTGTATTAGGAAAATTTTGGGGAAACAATACGCAGGGTGAACAATATGGAAATAAAACAAAACGGGAGTATGAGGGAAGCCCAGGGGAGTAAGGTGGAAATATGAAAAATTGTTAAAAGATATATTGTTAGAAGTATACATAGAAAAATCAATTTTTTTAAAAAAAATAAGGCCTTTTTAGTCAGACCAAGTTCCTTGATTTGGTGGGTTTCTTGTTGCGGGTGGTTCCTCAATCCTGGGGCTATAACAGAAAAAGACCTCAGTTGTTGCTCCTCATTTTACAGTAGTAGGCGGCAGCACTCACAAGTTGTCCGTCATTAGTGGATCTCTGTGTATGGGAAGGTACATATGGTTCTGTTTATGATATTCTGTGTTTACTTTTCTCTGTATTCTTTCTTCTTTCTAAAATTTAATAAGAATAAAATTTTTTAAAATAGCCTTAATCTGTTTGAACCCACCATAGCAAAGAGCCTCCTCCCCATTACCAGACCCTGGAACTTTCTAGAACTAGGTTTTCTTTCAGGGCGAGTGTGCTGTAATATACATTATTGCTGACTTTTCAACTACATTTATTGCCCCTTCTCAAACGAAGTGGTCTGAGCAACTGGCATATCTGGGTTTTCTGCTACACCTCTACTTATCTCCCAAACTAGCAACATAGCTCAGTGCAATGTTCAATTAATTTTAGATTATTTCTAATTACCCACTGACACGACTTGTAAATGATACATTAGTGGAAGGGATGGCTTTGGGCAAATATAATAGTCTGTCAGTCTTCCCCAGAAGCTATAATTAAATCAAAAGATAAGAAGAGATTACTGTAATTATTTTGACAGTGAACTGATAGAAGTGTGCCCAAGTGACACAGATTGAAGAGCACCAAATGTCAATTGCTTAGAAACAATTAGGGTAAAGCACGAAATGTAAACATGTGCTTATCTATCCTTAGATCTCCTCTGGGCTACTTGCTAAAATTGCCCCGATCATTGATGAGGTCTTGAGGTTCAACCAAACTCTGCACAGAAGAGGATTCTGATGACTGTGGTGGTTGCACATGATTTGTAAACTCGTTGGTCTTGTAGTTTGGGTACCACCAATGTCCAGTTCAGTTCTCAAAGAAGATTAGACCAACAGCAACAGGTTTTAAAGAAAATGTGCTCAGACATCAGAATGCCACATTTTTTCCTTATAATAAATGAAAGATGCAAAGCATATATGGTTCTGCTTTTGAAGGCAGAAAGTACTCCGAAAGCTTTTGAATTACATATTTCTCTTAGGTCCACATTTTAGTGTATTTATACTGTATTTCTTTAGCTGTTTAGTCTGCAAGATGAAAAGTTCTTGTGTAAATCAGAAGCTTGCTTACCCCTACACCACAAGACTTTGATCAAATTAAATATATCCCATAACCTTATTTCTGTGTTCTGGACATGCCCCAGCCATCAACATGAAGCCTTAATGTTTGGATTGCCAAGGCTTTCCTCCTCTGCTTCCTCCCTGCTATGCTTCCAGGGTCGCGGTTTGAGAAGTCACATATCCTTTTGATAATACCCATGTTGAATATCAAAAAGAAACAGGGTGACAGAGAACAGGGTACCACTGGCTGCCAAAAGTGGCAGATGAGAGACCCAGAGTAGCAGGTTTGCAAGATGGCCTATCAGACAATGGCTAAATTTGGACAGCATGATAAACCATTGTTTATTGTGATGGAAATAACCCTAGTTGAGTCTTGGCTTGTGTGCTCCCCCCTCCTTTTCGATGACATGGAGTTCTGAAGCCCTTGCTTCCATATTTTTATTAACCATAGTTTGTCATCCCTTCTGAACCCAGCAAACTATGGTTGATCTTTACCGTTACAAAAAAAAAGTCCAGTTCAAATCGTGTGTTTAAAAACTGGCTTATTTCAATAGAGAGTTAAGAGTAACCACAGTTTAGGATTTGGACATAATGCTAAACTGATTTATTGAAAGCTTCCAATCTTTGCCTCACAGCTGTACTGGGTGTGTTTTTGCCACTGGCTTTCCTAGGCTTGTTCCTATCCCTCTGAGCCATAGTTTAGCATTACATCTGAACAGAGACAATGTGTGGCACGATTATAAGCATGTTTGCTTAGAAGTAACTCCCACTGAATTACTCCCTACTAAATGTACAAAGAGGGACGCAGGTGGCGCTGTGGGTTAAAGCCTCAGCGCCTAGGGCTTGCCGATCGAAAGGTCGGCGGTTCGAATCCCTGCGGCGGGGTGCGCTCCCGCTGCTCGGTCCCAGCGCCTGCCAACCTAGCAGTTCGAAAGCACCTCCGGGTGCAAGTAGATAAATAGGGACCGCTTACCAGCGGGAAGGTAAACGGCGTTTCCGTGTGCGGCTCTGGCTCGCCAGAGCAGCGATGTCACGCTGGCCACGTGACCCGGAAGTGTCTCCGGACAGCGCTGGCCCCTGGCCTCTTAAGTGAGATGGGCGCACAACCCCAGAGTCTGTCAAGACTGGCCCGTACGGGCAGGGGTACCTTTACCTTTACCTTTAAATGTACAAAGTGTGAGGAAGAAGTATTCCTATGTCTTTTTACTCACCAGTTACTTCCTACACTATTTATGCATCTTAGGTGATAAATAAACCAGGAATTGCATCAAAAGCCCTCATATTTGAGGTCAGCAGAAACTACACAGGATTTTCATATGACTTTACTTTCTGTGAGAAATGAAAAATAAAAGTGTTGAGAAAGGAAATGTAAAACCTGATTTAAGAGCCTTTTGTTTGAGTTTGATTATGGACACTTTGTGAATTATTATAGACAATTCATTTTGACTTATCACACCGAGTTTCTTGACTTGGAAGAACCCCAAACACAACTGAGTTAACATAGGGATTGAGTTACCACTTACTTAAAAAGGAGGGTGGTCTCACCAGGGCAGAATGGAGTTCATTAACAGGCTGAGGCACTTTCTTTGTAGCTACCTGTGTTGTACTTAACCCTTTTAACATCAGACGTTTAGTTCAATCAAATACTTTTTGACAAAAATGAAAAGTGAGAATTCTCACATTGGATTTCTGACCTTGGATAAAAAGAAAATGATATTTATTGCTATTTATTATTATTTTTAATAGGATCCAAGTTCAAAGCTGTATGACTTACTATAAATTAACTGTGGTGAAGCAGGGCATTTAATCTAATTCTTTGTGCTCTCCATTTTTCATTTTATTTTCTTTTTTACAAAGGAAAGTTGCTTGTTTGAAACATTTTGTGTACTGACTAGGGCCGGATTTACGCTATCCTTTCAATCACTATGATACCACTTGAAACAGTTATGTCTTTTCCCAAAGAATTGTTAGGAGATTCCCATTCCTTTTACAGAGCTACAGTTCCCAGGGAAGAGGCTTTGATGCTAAATCACTTTGGGAATTGTAGCTCTCTTAACAACTCTCAGCTCTCTTTAACCAAAAATTACAGCTCTCAGAATTCTTTGGTGGAAGTCATGACTATTTAAAGTGCTGTCATGGTGCCTTAAAAGCATGGTGTGAATGCTACCTAGTAGACTGTAGAATGCAATGTGTGGAACGAAAAGAAGGAGAGAATTGTGGAAGCTGTTTTACGTGACCCATAGTGTTCTTCAGTTTAAATTTGTGGTTTTAAATCATGTCAGGGCTCCTTTGAGATGTGCCTGGTATGGGATTGTGTGATTCAAAACAAAGTTGTATCTTTACAGTGATGTTTCTGGAATTTATTATGCAGAATGCTGAAATACTTTCTGTTTGGTTCCATATGGTTGTCATCAAAACTCAGTTCACTTTATTTCTTACTGGGCGCTTCCAGACTGTTGCCATTTTGAGGTGGGATTCAATTACATACTGGCAAATTGAGGTAGCATAATTGAAGTTGATTTTGAGCTCTTGAGCAACAAAGCCACCCCCCTCATAGGACTACTAACAGTAAGAAAAGTGATAGGAAAATGCAGTAGAAAGTGTGGGATGACACTGATATGACACAACATTGTATAGCCTCCCCTCAAACGAATAAGGATGAATGCTTAATAAACAGGTTGCTTGGGAAGAGACCATTGATGAATATTTGTATGGTATTAGACCAGTAAGTTGGTTAGCAAGTTATAAGGTTTGAACTCACTGGTCTGTAACATTGGTGCAGTCCCACAGAGATAAATTAAATAATGCACATGTAAAGGTCGTGATTCTGTCTTTTAAGTGTCTCAGAAAATAATCTGCTGGGTTGAGTTGTCGAAGTAGGCCACAAAGCTACGTAACACAATGTAGCTCTTTGAATTATTAAATTGTGTTACGTAACTTTGTGGCCTGTTTAAGCAGCTCAACCCAGCAGATTTAGGGACACAGAGAGCAACGTCATTCCATCAGTTTGCCCTTTGCACGACACAGTTTAGGATGCAGGCCTTCCATTTTGAACAAGGCTGTATGTGAAGAAAATGGCTTCTCTTTAGAAAATGCAGCCACTGGGATTTGACACTCGCCGCAGCAGAGATTCAGCGCTTGTGCATGCTGCTGCTGTGTACCTGCATTATAAACTCCCTCCCGAAGTCTCTGGATTTCCTGACGCACCATTCTGCTCCTTTCAAGGACTTAGTACTTTTTCAATAAAAATAAATAAATTCAATTTGTGGCTCTATTTCAAGTCAGTTGGTTTGATGGTATAAGTAGAGCGGTACCAGTTTTGGATTTAGAGAGCTGTGTGGCTAAAACTCTTTTCATGTGGTTGCTGGAGACATTCTTAGAAACCCCAAACATTTTTGAAGATCCTCAACTGGAGACATTCACAATTCTTCCCTCCCTTTTTACCATTAATCCTTCATGTTTTAACAAGCACTGAAGTTAAGGCAGCCTACACTCTTTCCTGTCAAATCGCCCTCCTTCCCTATATCATTTCTCTTGAATAAAGCAATCTGCTCCCTGTAGTCCATACTCTTGTAAATCAAAGGGATAGATGTCAACACATGCCATATGGAAATATAAACTTCCTTTTTTTAATTAAATGGGATTTTGACATTTGGTTTGAAGTGTTTGTTTTTTTTTTCTTCCAAAAAACCCCCCTCCTATGCAAAAGGCTATCAACTGTTTTTATTTTTAGTTAAAGTTAATTCCCCCCCCCCCGATACCGCAAATAATTTCCAGCTCCAGAATCCTTCCAGTATCCTTCCATAGCTCTTACGTAGAAGATAAGATAGCAAGTATTAAAAGCTGCCCACATCTGGAAGAATTCTCACTTCTGAAAAGACATGATTGTAAATATGCTGCCTTTTATTGAAATAAACTTCTGATGCCTTTCTTTCTGACATGTTTGCTGTTTAAATTACGCAAAACTTTTTATTTTCTCCTTATTTAGCATATGACAGTACTGTCATCCTATTATGCAATGGTAACACAGAGAAGTCTGAAACAAATGGAAACTGCTTTGTTTTGTCTTTTGTTTTCTTTTTGCGGCAAAATCAGGATAAGATTAGGGACCTTATCAGTATTATTCTTACTTTCATCCCACAGGATTTTGAAGACATTGTTAAGGTGAACAAACTTGCAAGAACTGACATGCAGGGGTCAAATAAAAGCTCCATACGGGGCAATTGTAGCTCTTTATCTGAGCCAAGACATTTGAGAGAGTGGGAATAATTTCTCTCTTTAGCCGTTATGATTTTATAAGCCTCTGTCAATGCCCACTTTATAACTCTAAGCTATAATGCATGCTATTTCCTTATCTGCTGATGTCCACTGGGCTACTGTTGTCAGAAGATAATGCTTTGTTCCATTTGGTAAAGACTAAGGAGGAAATGTGCCGGTACTTTGAATCAAGCAGAGCTGTTGGTTTTTTTTATCAGTATCCAGAAAATCTGGTCCTAGACGGTTGTACCCAAGGAAGTTGTCCTGTTAGAGCAAGGATGTTCTCATGCACAACAGCACTTCCTCCCCCTCTTCCTTCGTGCCCCTCCAAATTTATGATGGGAGTTCTCCCAAACACCTGGAGCAAAATTGAGGCGGGGACAAGGAAAAGGGAGAGAAAGGGAGACTTGTTACACAAGTGAAAGTCCTTCAGTGAAAGTCCAGTTGGTGGCTACAACCCACTAACTGGATTCAGCAGTTTAGTTCTTTTATGGCCAGTTTCCTAGCTCTGATCCCAACCCCCAACCCCCTGTTTCCAAGGAAATCTAGTTCTGGAAATTGGATTTGAAATGTAATTATATGGGGCCCTTTTCAACTATCTGAAATGGGCCCTAAGAATAGGGTTGCCGTACTTCCGGAATTTTCTGGACATACCCGGAAAACGGCAGCCAAAAGCAGTATCCTGGAGGAAATTGACAAAATGTCCGGGAAAATCAACAAGTTTTCTGTCTGGATTTTCACTTTTTGAAATATGGCAACCCTACCCTAACAGGACTAAAACGAGATGCTTCTAGGTGCCTTTAAAACCCCGTGGTGCCATTAAGAGTGCAAACAGACCTACAGGCCACCATGTCTTCTGCACACATGGCCTAAATCATGGAACAGCACTGGCCACGTGTGTTTCTGTAATATGGAGGTGCCTGGTGTTTGCTTTGTCAGAAGCTGGAAATACTTCTAAACTCTTCGTATTTCCAGTGCCCACAAATGAAATATTGTTTCGCGGCCCACAGAATGCCCCAGGGAGTGACATTTCTGAAGAAGACACTTCACCAAATGCAAATCTAAATCTCATATTAGAGTAATATTTATTTAGCACTCTCCTCCAGATGGGTCCAGGCAATGGCTGGCAGAAAGCCATCCTGATACATGAACACCAGTATGCGCAGCCAGTTCACACTTCCCATGTGCACATCAGATGTGGGTCCTGAGGTCAGGCTTCCCAACCAAGATAATGTAAATTACTATCTGTTGCAAGCATATCCATCTGCGGTTAAAGGGATGTGCCATCACTAATCCAAATCTGGCCTGCATTAATTCTTCAAAATAAAAAACAGCCTTACCAGGCACAAATGAACATTTTTAGATCTGTATGTACTGCACACAGTAAAGGCAGAGCAAAAATGAGACATGAGGACACAGTAAAAGTCCTGCTGGATGAGACTAAAAGTTCATTTCATCCAAATTTCTGTTCCATTGGTGGCAAGCTGGAAGCCTCTGGGATGCTTAGCACATCCCCTCAAATGAAAGATAAAGGAATATACTTTTTATTTAGAACCAGTTTGGCATAGTTCAGACCAGGGTTCAAATCTCCACTCAGCCATGAAGTTCTCTGAGTTACCATGGGTCACCATCTCTCAGCCTAATCTACCTCAGGGGGTTGTTGTTGTTGTTATTTAGGATATGATGTACAGGGCAGAACCTTGAGTTTCTCAGAGGAAAGGTAGAATATATAACAAATAATTTGGGCTATTCTGCACTGTGAAAAAGTACACAAAATTTTATTGACTTTCCAGAAGAATATAATCCTAGCAGATCACACTGTCCTGCAACCAGGGCTATTAGCCACTTCTGATTATTGCAGATCACACCACAAATACATGGTGCGCTTTCCTCTTCAAGACTGTCAGGGAACTGCCATCGTAGCCAGAGGCGGAGGGAATGCTCCAGAGGGATGCCGGAGAGGGTCCCAGTAGGGAGAGAGGCAGCCCATCCGGTGGGGAAGGAAATCAGCGTAGCACCAGTGGAGGAGGGGGGCAGATGGGGGAATCGGAGAGAAGGCTCCAGGACTCCTCACCGGAGACCAGCGGGGAGAGCATGGGTCCTCCGCTGCCCACACCCTCCCTGCGCAGAAGACTTCCGCGCAGGGAGAGTAGGAGGCGACTGTGCGTCAAAGAACTTCTTTGCTGGAAGAAGTTCAAGAAACGCCCACTGACGGATTCTGCCAGCGATTGAGACAGCCACGGATGGGTGGCTGTCCGGACAGAAAGGGTTCACCCAGGTAACCCAGCCAGGTGTGGCGCCAACTTACGCACGAGCAACCCCCTAGAACCATTACAAAGACATTATTTAATAAGGCAATGACTACAACCAAAGAACCTCTTCCAGTGTAAAAGAACCCATATGTTTTGTACGTCTTACCTTTATTCCCAGTTCCATAAATGTGGAGCTCTTGTTGAATGCTGCAGATTTGGTCTTCTAATTCAGCCGTGGAAACATTTCTACATTAGAGTGCTGTGTATATTAGGCAGGAAGCTGACATGAAACTGATGTACCATCTTGACAATTCCAAAAAGGGATGGGCATACAATTTTAGGCAGATGCACCTTCTAAGTTCATTGGGGCCTGGAAGAGCATTACAGTGTAGACACGCATTTGCCTCAGCCCTACACACTTTGTTGGATCAGGGCCCACAAGTCTTCGGCGTGTTTTCTCCTTCACATGGGAACGATGCTGTAAAACAAGAGTGAAGAACCTTCAGATGTTGGAATACAGCTGCCATCATCCCTGAACCATTGGGCATGTTGGCTAGGGCTTATTGGAGTCTAGCAGCACCTTGTGGTGCCCCAACCTGCTGTAAAGTTTTCCAAGAACTTCCCATTGCTCAGGAAAAGCCTTTTTCCAATTACGCGCTATAACCTGTCTGGCTGCAGTTACCATCAATTTTACTGTAAAAATGCAGAAGAGCTAGGGGTGAACCAATGGAGAAAAAAGCTGAATAATATTATAATTTTAGAATATCTAACTGTGAAGATACACAGAATGAAAGGGTTTAAGGTCAGTGAGAAAGAGGAGGATTGGTTTGAGATGATATTGAATTATTTGGGTAGGTTTGAACAATTTGGGGCAATTAAAATGTTAAAAGTTAAATAAACCTTGTGGATGGAGGAGTGTTAACGTATATAAAATTGTACATATGGTTGATTTGAATATGTTATTATTGATTATTTATGCCCAATGTATCAGCCACCTGGGGGGGGGGGGGTTCACTGTTTGTGTTTTGGCTTGTTGATAAAAAAATAAAAATTTAAAACATTTAAAAAAAAGAAAGAAAGAAAAGCCTGAAACTATTCTCTGTATTCTTCAGTATCCAGGGCTATTTTTCTATCAAAACATTAGGGCAACCTAACTGCCATTTCAGAGAGTGTATTCAGCACTGCAGATATTGGCTTTAAAAAATCTGCTGCTATTGTCACACAACGTTTGTCATTAGTGATAAAGCATGTGGTTGTCTGATTAAAGCTTTGATATGAAATGATAATACATCAGACCTGGTCTTCAAGAGTTGTTGCAGCCTGTAGAAATGGAAGGGCAGCTCCACAGCTGCTGATTTTCAAGGGCTCTCTGTTCCTGTGCCACCTATCACAACGGATATTTCTGTGGGTAAACTTGTGGAAGAGGGCACCCTCTGAAAATGATGGAAACTACATTTTTTGATGTTGCACTTGACCACTGATGAAACTGCAGTGCTTGGTGGGCAAGGCAGCAGGAAATAACAGCATCAGATAAGCATATGAAACTTTTAGCAGAGGAAAGGGGAATGGGGGATATTTGATTAATATTTCAATTTTAAAAAAACACTTTAGCTTGTTTGAACACCTTAATCAGGTATGGGGAGCCTGTGCCCCCCCAATCCCCCAGATGTTGCTGGACTACAAATCCTATTTCCCCCGGACCCTTCACCATATTTGCTGGGCTGATGGTAGTTGGAGTCCGACAGCAAATGACTGGATACTGGTTCAGCATTGCTGACTGAAAGGGTGGAAAGACTGAAAAGAAAGTTAAATTCATGCATACAGATGCATGTGTGAAGCAGCCCTATATTTTGAAAGGTTTTTCAAAGAACAAGGCATCAAAGGAGTATTTGTTACAGAGTATTAATTCTAGGATTATTTTTCTAATAGAAACAAAAGAAAGAAAGAAAACCCTTCATTCTTTTATCCCTTTTTTCTTTTTCTTCTAGTCTTCTGTGATGTCTGTCTGCTTCGCCCGCTTTCATCCAAACCTGGTTGTCGGAGGGACCTATTCTGGCCAAATTGTGCTGTGGGATAATCGGAGTCACAGGAGGACACCAGTTCAGCGCACACCCCTTTCTGCAGCTGCTCACACGGTAAAGGATTAAACTCATCATCATTATTTTTAAAGACAAATATCAATAGCAGGATGTTGTAGTGTAATATTTTTGTATGCTAAATAAAAAAATTAAAATAAAGAGCTTGTAATTTTGAATAGTAAGTGACAGGGTAGACTATCAGGGCTACAAATTCCTTGCCCAGCCAGGGCCTGTGCCTTTAATTATGTCGCTCTGCTGGTTGTCTTGCATACCCCTGCTCCCCATCTATGACGATTAGGACTGTCATTTTTGTTTGTTGTTGTTGTTTAGGCGTTTAGTGGTGTCTGACTTTTCGTGACCCCATGGACCAGAGCACGCCAGGCACTCCTGTCTTCCACTGCCTCCCGCAGTTTGGTCAAACTCATGCTGGTAGCTTCGAGAACACTGTCCAACCATCTCGTCCTCTGTCGTCCCCTTCTCCTTGTGCCCTCAATCTTTCCCAACATCAGGGTCTTTTCCAGGGAGTCTTGTCTTCTCATGAGGTGGCCAAAGTACTGGAGCCTCAGCTTCAGGATCTGTCCTTCCAGTGAGCACTCAGGGCTGATTTCCTTCAGAATGGATAGGTTTGATCTTCTTGCAGTCCATGGGACTCTCAAGAGTCTCCTCCAGCCCCATAATTCAAAAGCATCAATTCTTCGGCGATCAGCCTTCTTTATGGTCCAGCTCTCACTTCCATACACCACTACTGGGAAAACCATAGCTTTAACTATACAGACCTTTGTTGGCAAGGTCTGTCTCTGCTTTTTAAGATGCTGTCTAGGTTTGTCATTGCTCTGTCTCTGCTTTTTAAGATGCTGTCTAGGTTTGTCATTGCTCTGTCTCTGCTTTTTAAGATGCTGTCTAGGTTTGTCATTGCTTTTCTCCCAAGAAGCAGGCGTCTTTTAATTTCGTGACTGCTGTCACCATCTGAAGTGATCATGGAGCCCAACAAAGTAAAATCTCTCACTGCCTCCATTTCTTCCCCTTCTATTTGCCAGGAGGTGATGGGCCCAGTGGCCATGATCTTCGTTTTTTTGATGTTGAGCTTCAGACCATATTTTGCGCTCTCCTCTTTCACCCTCATTAAAAGGTTCATTAATTCCTCCTCACTTTTCCTGAAGCATGTCCAAGGGCAGTGGGTAAGCCAACCACTGTATGGAAAGGCCACAAAGCGCTGCACCTTTCCTTGGTGCCTTGATGCAATTCAAGGGAAGAGTGATTTTCCAGGATCTGGCAACCCTGATTTTGAAGATAGATTCATTTGCAAATACAGTAACGTGCCCGTGAGTACCTGACAGAAGTTCTGATGTTATTCTGGTTGAATGGCCCTGCTGTGTTGAGAAATCTGTGACTTAACAATTGCCTCTTTGAGGAGGCTGTCATCAGTGTCCTGGGAAAAAGAGAGAAACTGATAATCCACTTCCACTTTAAAGGAGAACAGCAGTGACTGAGTCCTTCTAAATCGTTGAAGTCTAGAGCATCCCCTGAGGCAAAGAGGGTAAAGTTGCTGAGTTCTGGATTCGTAAGGCAGACACTCAACCTTTCTGGATTCATTAAGTGGCCAGATTTCTGCTGAAATAAACATGAGAAGCTCGTCTCATAATTTCTTCATTCCACCCCTTTCTAAGAACAAACTGCAATTGTATGGAAATTGGGACATTCAAAGTTTCCTGTCCCATTTTTGCAGTCAGAAGCTTCTCTGTAAGCAGCTGTTTGCTCTGCCTGAGGAGGAAGGGGACACACATTTCCATATTGCTTCCTCCCATGAACCAAGTAACTGCATGGAGGGTGGTAATTTAGAGGGGAGGGTTAATCACCAATATCGGTAGTGTCACTTTCCCAATCAAACTAGCAGCCTCCCATCCAATGGCTGAATTTAGTTACAGAATAAAATAAAACCTGGATATCAGTCTTGATCACCATGTGTAATATGTAGCTTAGCCCTGTGAAAATGGGTATGTTGATACTATACCTTAAATTGACTTTTAAAAGAAAAAAATAAGATCTCGGTGGGGTGGGGGGAGGATATAATCACCATAAAATATGGCAAGTTATGATTATTTCACAGATCACTTTGCACGAATTGGACTACTAATGCCGGCAGATTGTGGGATGCAGTGTAAATTGCACCGGCTCCTTCTATGATTTTCTGTCAAAAATCATTAAAAACTTGGCAGTTTTGAGTGCTCCGTGGGGGAATGTACAGTAACAAAGCTTGCTATTTGTTAGAAATAATGAGATGCTGTGATCACCCAACAAATATCCTGGGGCTTTCAGGTCCAGGTTGAATTAAACTGATTTTGGTCATTGCTGAATTCGAAAGTCATGATCTAAAAATTGTGACATCCAAGTGTAAAAGATGAATTGTGGTAGCAATGAGGTTAGCGGGCAGCCATTTATTTAAAAAAGGAATATATTGCTCCAAATTTCTGGCATCAGAACACTTGCCGTGCATGAGTAATGCACATCTTAGAGTTAGGTCAATTTAATAAATCCACTGATGGTGTTCCTTTGATGACTAGTCACCAAGCTACACTTGTAAACATTGTCATTTTAGGAAGATGACTTAGTAATATAGGAAGCTTGTGGAGACTATGCAGGTCACTCAAAATGTTGACCTAGTGTTGAAGAAACTGATTTCATCCCCCCCATCTATTAACACTTGTCAATCCCTGCTGGCAAGTCTATACCTGGGACACAGGAAATGTGTGCACTAGAAATCACAACTGTTTCAGCTGGAACACAGAAGATGTATTCATAAGCATATGTTGTGTGCATATTACATGTCAAATTCAAACTACTACAAGGATCACATCAGATCATGGTTAGAGGAGTCTGCCCTTCAGGATAAGCAGAAATTAAGACCTAGCTTTTATCATGTGTCCATCTTACATTTCAGTTATACCAAGCTTTTAAATGACTCCGTAAACCTGGGAGCAGAATGGATTCCTTGTCTTACCTCCAGACCCACTTACCATCCACCAGTTGGACAAGATGTTTGCCTATGGATTATGCAACTGCTTCCTGGGGTTATTAGGGACTAACATTTCTGTGGTTTGGGTCTACACATGTTGGTCTTTATGTGCATAAGCCCTATGTAGTAATTATATTCAATGCATGAATTTCAGGTGACAGGATAGGCAGCAGTGGTGGAGTGAGTAAACTCTTTGTAGACTCATCTAAATTATTTGCGTAAAGTGAAAGAGTTCAAATATTGTTCTGTGTAAGCCACTTTCCCCATCCATTATTGTAGTAGACTTCTACTTTTTCAGACACAGACTACCTTTAACCCAAACGTGCATTTAGAGATCCATTTCTGGGAAGTGCTGCTGTTACCGTATTTTTCATCCCATAGAGCACACTGGCCCATAGGAATGCACCTAGTTTTTTGGGGGGGGGAATAAAGGAATCCCCCCCTTTATTTCCCCCCCAAAACCAGGTCGGGGAATCCAAACCAGGTCGGGGAACAGCGGGATGGCGGCGCTGTGCCTCCCCGCTGTCCCCCGAGCTTATGGGGCTGGTGCTGGGGAGAAGCGCGCTGCGCCTCCCCACTGTCCCCCGAGCTTGTGGGCTGCAGGCTGCTGCCCGCAAGCCTTGCGAGCCCGCGGGACCTCCTGCCGGGCACGCGAGGCTTGCGTATAGCTTCCTGAAGCCTGGAGAGCGAGAGGGGTCGGTGCGCACCGACCCCTCTCACTCTCCAGGCTTCAGCGAAAGCCTGCATTCACCCCATAGGACACACACACATTTCCCCTTCATTTTTGGAGGGGAAAAAGTGCGTCCTATAGGGCGAAAAATACGGTACCTTTTTCTTAAATTTATATCATGTCATTCCAAAGGATCCCACCTTGTACCACCTTAGATCAGGCCATGACCTGGTAGTGAGCCCCAACTCATCCTCTGGAGAAACTAGGTGTTCCCTTACCACCCCCTTTCGTATCTTGGACTGCAGCTTCCTCCTTACATCGTTTATTCTGTTATCTATCACCAAGTTGGGCACTGCTTTCCTTTTGGGTAAAGACAGAGGCAAAGTAGATGTTGAGCAATTCCTCCTTCACTATGTGAGTCAAGAGCATTTCTCTGTCTTCTCCATACACAGGACCTACCACTTGCTTGTTCTTCCTCTTGCGTCAAACATGGCCGAAAAAACCCTTTTTTATTTTAAGTATTCCTGTCTTTTTCTTGTTGTGCATGATTTTTTTTTATCCCCAACTTTCCTCCAAGGAGCTCCAGTGTGGTGTACATGGTTCTCGTCTTCCCCATTTTATCCTCACAACAACCCTGTGAAGTAGGTTAAGGCTTGTCTTGTGAATGGTTTAATTCATTAGCTGACTGCGTCTTGCAGCATCCTGGAAAGCCATGGGCTTAAGTGTGCTGATTCTGCCTTGAGACTGAGGCAACCCATTCAATTCCACCAAAGCAAGCCATCCGGTAATGCAATACTCACTTTTAAAATTTAATTTTAGTCTGTATGAAAACAAGATTCGCTCCCTTCCCCCACTGGAAAATACGTCCCATGTTGCCACCAACCGCTGGCTTCCAAATTTCCTGAGCTTATCCCTCCGTCTTGGTGCCAGGATTCACAAGGGAAGAGAGTCCCACCACACATTACTCACTAATTTCCTTTCACACCCACCACACATCTGCATTTGGGATAACAGGAAATTTTAATTAAGCTTTTAAAAACCCTCTAGCATGATGATTTCATTTCCAAAATAAATAAAAGCAAGATGGCATCTTCTCCTCTTGGGAAAAGAGAGAGCCCAGCAAGATTCTCCTCAAAGTACAGTTGGCGTTTCCCCTCCCCCCTCCCCCCGCCTCCCCCTCTGCGCTCGAAACATCCCTTTCAGTTCTGCAGTGAGACTTATTGCTTATGAAATTGACAAGTGACAGCTCTGATTAAAGCCAGACACTGCATAAAGAGAGCGCTGCAAGGAAAACAGGGAGACATCCTCGTGCTACTGAATGGTGCTCCACCTATTTGAACTTTGCCTCCTTTCGCCCCTGATGTTCCCTGCTTAAGAGGACCATGTTACCAACCTGTATAAGCACCATAGTGAGGAGGGCAAATGTTCAATAAGCTTTGGTATGAACTGACTCTTGGCTGGGTTGATTTCATAGAGGCACATGCGGAAGGCCAGCTCTGGCTGGTGGAATGAGTAAGAGCTAAGCAAGGGTGGCAATGGAATCGAATAACCCCGCTGGTGCGCGCACACACAATTAGCTTTCTTGTCATGCTGTTTTTCATGTACCCATCCGTGAAACCACATATGAAAAAGATCCAATGGGATTTAAAATGAATAAAGTCCATATAAGATGCTGTAGTCAAATATGCCATCTAACTTTGATTGACCTGCCTTTATTAGGCAATTTCTGGAAGGCAGGAGTGACTGACTAGTTGGGGTTTTTTGCTCTTTTTGCAAGCCCTCTGGCAGCAGGGGGGGGGGGGACACCAGGACAAAAGATGGGATGCCCACTCCTGTCTTTTACGCGCAGGCTACACATCTAATGCACACCACACACAGAGAGAGACAGATAGACAGACAGAAACACACAAATCCAGGGAAATATACAGTCTGTTAAATACATACCACAAACACACATGCAGATGACACACATATAGAGAGGCAGGCAGACACACAGGCCAAACATCACCTCCCTCCTACCACTCATCAGATGTTTGATCAGCCTATTTGGCCAGAATGAAAGCTAATATGCATGTACACCACTTTCCCCATCCTTGTGCTTTACAGATGTTTTAGACTACAACTCCTATCATTCCCGGCAGTTTTCCATGCTGGCCAGTGCTGATGGGAGGTGAAGGCCGACAGCATCTGAGAGGCAGCAAGTTAGGGAAGGCTGGTGTACACGATTGGTGTTATATTCAAACATGTGTTCTTAAAGCCCAATTGCCGCTTGGTTTATGAAAAAGCAGCTTTCAAAGAGGACAAGTTAGGCCACACCCAGTTTATTGAACATTGATTCTTAATTTGGTTGCAGGAAGGCTATGCGGTGTGGTGTCAAGCAATTGTTATCGCATGCTTCCCAGCACTTTTTCTGGTCACTTCCCTGAACTCAAAAAGTTTGATGCAGGGAGAGAAAGCAGGTTTGTTGCCCAAGGGCCCCAAACCCACTTTCATTGCACAACGTGAATTGTGGTGGGGAAGAGTGCTCTGAGGTGACTTGTGTGCCTGCGCAGTCTGCTGTCCAGGTGCTAACAGCTAATGGTCAACTTCAAGGCGCTTGGCATCCTTCCATGTTGTTTCCCTAAACGGGCGTTGGACCAGGGAACTGTTTCAAAGAAAGGATTACTCCAAAAACGAGTCTCTTCAAATACAGGACTGTCTTACGGAAAGTAGGACACAAGGCCACCTTAACAGTCAGTCGTCACACACTGGAGACTGTAGGGAAACACATCTATAGGCATGCTCAAGACCCAGTTCTTCACTTTGTGGGAGAGAATTGTGGCCCATTGTAAATCTAAAATAATACGATAGCCTGGCACAGTTATTTCAGGTTATCTTCATTGAAAATGAGACCATATATTGGCCTATGATTAAGAGGTCTTAACGAATTTGTTGACATTCATGTCCATCCCTCCAAAGTGTGAATGAAAATGTTTTGTGCAAAGTCCAAGCTGTGTCAGAGATGGTGGCTGCAATACTGCCCCCCCCCCCTGCACCTATTTTCTTCATTAAATAATACACATTTTTGCTCCGTCTGAAGATTTGTCTCTTTTTTGCTCTTACTTTCCTAGCATCAAACACCATCAGTAGCATGATAATGTATCCCTGCAGGTGAAATTTCCCCCACTTAATCCATTTTCACAGCAGTCATCATTTTGGTTAGTTTATGATGGTGTAAAATGAAGCTTTGAGAGGGCAGGGGGACTTTGGTTTTTCTTGTTGTTGTTTACTCTTATAAAAAAATCAAGTTTTTGACAAAACAAAAAAGCTTATGATCCTACCCAGCAAACAGAGGAGTTCTGGGCATTATGTGGCAACCTAATCTCCTTTGCAAATAATATGTCTGAATCATTTGGATACATATATTTTCAAAATGTGAGCAGGCACCCTCTGATTCCAGACATTTTGTGTGTTTTCAGCACCCTGTATACTGTGTAAATGTCGTTGGGACACAGAATGCTCACAACCTTATTACCGTTTCGACAGATGGCAAAATGTGTTCCTGGAGCCTGGATATGCTCTCAACTCCACAGGTGGGTTTGTTTTTACCTACACAAGAAGAAAGTGCTGGAGTTAAAGCTGATACCCACATCATCCCTAAAAGCCCAAACTTCACATCCTATACAAACTAAAACCTGTGGATGCACTTGAAAGAGTGCAGCTTATTTCAAGCAATAGGCTCCTCTAAGAGCCAAAGCCCATTTCCTCTGCCACAAATCATGTAATTACTGTAATGCGTTAATATGCAGGTCAATTTCAAGTGAAAATGAAATAATCCATTTTAAAGCACAGGTAATCATATGAGTCGCCTGTGGTGTATATCACACTTACTCTACTGCATTCTTTAGCAAATATTGACTAGATAAAGGCAAGACTAGATTGTTGTGTGGCACTCAAGAAAAGTACAACTTATTATCTGCATCCAGTGACTATGCTAAGCACGGAGATCATCTCAAAAGTTTGACAAATATTTTTCTGCCCCTTTCGCTCCCCTGTTATTGTGTTGCTGTAGTCATTACTGGGTTTGGCACTAACTCTTACCTTTCTAGAAAACAGACTTCTCCAACCTGGTGCCCTGCAGGTGTTTAGGACTGCACCTCCTATCCCAACTGGCTAATGGAAGTTGTAGTCCATCTGGCTGGAGAAGACTGGGAGCAAAGAGCCACTGGCCCATTCAAAATCTAGAATAGTGATTCCCAAGCTGTGGCCTGTGGACCACCAGTGGTCCATGAACTTCCTTCAGGTGGTGCACAATGATTAGCTCTCTGTAGTCAATGAAAAATTATTAAGAAAAAATAGTACTTTATTTCTGTAATATATTCAGAAACAACTCATTGGGGGAAATTCTATTTTGCTAGGAGAGCATGGAGCTGGTGTACAATAAATCCAAGCCAGTGGCAGTTACTGGAATGGCTTTCCCAACTGGAGACGTCAATAACTTTGTAGTTGGAAGTGAAGAGGGCACTGTTTACACAGCTTGTCGTCATGGAAGGTATTTGTGTGTATGTGTGGGGGGGGTTTTTTTTTACTAAATGCATTTAGCTCATAGTAGATATATCTAGGTTGCCTAGGTTACAATAAGGGCCAAAACAGACATGATGTGGGAAGTGGTCATTGTGAATTTCATAGGAGCAGTGATTCTACCTTCTAGCCTTCTACTAGCTTTGATTCCCTAATCAAAACTCCATACCTGAAGTGCTATTAAGGGGGGTGGGGAAGGAATACAGATAGATCCTCAAGATTCGCGGCATTTTCTGGTGTTGGATGTTTCCTAAGTGTACACCTCTCTCCTTATACAGTAAAGCGGGCATTGGTGAAATCTTTGAAGGCCACCAAGGTCCTGTGACAGGAATCAACTGCCACATGGCAGTGGGTCCGATTGACTTCTCCCATCTATTTGTGACATCATCATTTGACTGGACCGTCAAGCTGTGGACCACAAAGGTAAAAGATGGGGTTAGCAGTGCTGGTTTGGGTCTTCAACCTTAACTGATGAGTGGCTGGGGGTGGATTTCATCCTCTGGGGCTCTGGCCTAGACAGAGATGGAAACCACTCACTTCCTGCACATCAGATGAGTGGGGAGAGAGCATCAGCTCCCATTCTCAACTGATGTACGTGGAGCAGGGGCCTGTGTGTGTGTACCTGTATGTGTGTCCTGGAACCATGTGTGTCCTGTGTGTGTCCTATATTTGTGTGTTTTGTGTGCATGCCTGTGAGAATGTGCATGTGGGGTATAGGGTGGCCACACTCACTTTTGGCCATGCCCGCTACTAATATTCATCCCTCTGAAGAGTTGGCCAAGGGTGAATGCAGCCCCCAGGCCCCCAACACGCTAACAATCCCTGATATAAAAGGAAATGGCTCCTTAGATGGCTCATAGTTCTCAAGAATCAACCCTATACAATGATGAGCATAGTATCTGCCCATCATATGCAATAATTAAGGCTAGCAGATGATAAAGGATCCAAATGGCCCAGTGTGACATCAACCAGATGGTCTCGGCATCATCCATCGTGCTGTGAAGAGAGGCTGAGAAATGCCTAAGGTCATTCACTGAAGCCAGGATTTGAATTCAAATTTTAACTGCATGTCCACACAAATATGAATGAAAATGGAGCAGTGTCAAGAATTGCTTCAGATCTAAACTCTGCTTGATTCAGTGCCCGCTGCATTCCCCCCCCCCCCCCATTGGCCTTTGCTTATTATAGCTGCGAAAAGCTTAGAGTGAACTCTGTTGAGCTTTTGGTACCTACTGAAAATGCACCCAGTTTTTTTTTGTGTGTGTGTGTGTGTGTGTGTGTGTGTGTGGGTTGCAAATTCCGAATCCTTGAGAGGCTACTGTTTATTTGTTTTGATATGCTTTGAATTACCTTGTTTTAATGTGTTTCTTTAGCTCTGCTTTTTGCTGCCATGGGATTTGCATGAAGGGCATATATACACACCCACACACCATACTTTTCTGTGCCTGCTAATATTGATGATAGAGCAGGGGGAAAGCCATTGATTTTGTGTGTGTGTGTGTGTGTGTGTGTGTGTAAGTACAAATATGTGAAGGAGTGTGACAACTGCCTGGTGGAGACTGTTTGAAGCTGGCCTGAGGTACTTTACACAGGTTCTGACTTAAGCTGCTGTTCTCTGGGGAGCAGTGGATTTCTTCCTGTGCGCCTTTGTACATGGACCCATGTATTCCAGTTAACCCCAGTCTGATAAATAAGATTGGAACACACAAGCAAATATTAAGTGAAACAAAGAGGCTGTGGCAGGCTGTGGCTAATTTTCCCAGCAAGGGGAAGGCCTGCAGCAAATGTTGTGATGGTTGCCTGTTGCCCACCCCACATCTAAGGAGTCCTGAGTGTATCTCTGTGGGAAAATATGCAGCTAATTGTTGGATGTTTTGCTTGGTGTAATGCTAGGTAAAAATGGTCCTAGTCAGCCTCACGACCATTATGGGGAAGTGGTTTCCATGTGACTAGGTATATCTGGAAGGTTGGGGGGTGGTTCATAAGTTGCTGTGGTCAGATTATATCCCTGCCTCTTACAGCGTTCTTGCCCACATCTACCCAAAGCGTT
The DNA here is from genome assembly GCF_951804945.1 of Podarcis cretensis. Taxonomy (NCBI): domain Eukaryota; kingdom Metazoa; phylum Chordata; class Lepidosauria; order Squamata; family Lacertidae; genus Podarcis; species Podarcis cretensis. The sequence goes on from NC_137181.1 coordinate 29,231,162, forward strand.
TAAAGCATGAGATGGTTGGACAGTGTTCTCAAAACTACCAACATGAATTTGACGAAACTCCAGGAGGCAGTGAAAGACAAGAGTGCCTGGTGTGCTCTGGTCCATGGGGTCATGAAGAGTCGGACACAACTAAACAACAACAATAAAAATACTTTTCTAATAGTCATGGCTTCTCTCAAAGTATCATGGGAACTGGAGTTTGTTAAGGGCGGTGGGAGTTGTTAGGATCCCTACTCCCTTCGCAGAACTACAATTCCCAGAGTTCCCTGAGAGTACAAATTGATTGTTAAACCACTCAGCCAAACCTGATTTAAACTGCCTTCTTTCAAGGACCTCTAGGAATTTTATTTGTGAGGAATCCAATAATTTTCTGCTAGGACCCCATTCCTATATTGATGTTACTGAGGCATGAGATCACAGCACACCATGAAAGTAGAACCAGGATGCCGAAAAGTCAAGAGATATCCTGGTGGGATGAATCTGTTGAATCTTGTATCTATTTGGGTATTACTGCTTTGAACATGTAAATTGTTTTCTAAAGGCCACCTGCTCATTAAGCTATACTAGGGATTATTAACAAATGTTAATGTGCAGCAATGGCCGTGTTCCTTATCATGTTATCATGCAGAATTATATAATACCACATGAAGAAAAGCAGACTTGAGTCTCTTAGATTTTTTTATCAAAACACCCCATTATTCTGCCTTAAATAATCTTAGCTATGGCTTCAAAAGGAAAGTGTTGGCTTCTGAGAGTAGACTGTACAGGACTGAACAGGATTTCAGGTGCAACTTTTCCTGCTACTTTTGAGCCATTAACTTAAAAATATGTATGGCCTAAATAGCATGGCTGTATTCATGCTATTCATGCTTCGTGTTAGAGATGTCCTGGAAATTTTTCTTTTAGGACTGCTCATAAAACACTTTACCCATGAAAAAAACAACACCTCCTTGTGGTTTGTTGTCAGGATGGTTCAGACAAATGAGGAGTTAGTATTCTGTTCAAATGCAGCCATGTCACTCTGTTATATGCACCCCCCCCAAAAAAAAACTACATATATGTAATTGTACCAAAAGTATACATTTACATGGATTGTTATATTGGCCTCAGTTTCTTAATTTTAAGGAATATTTTTTTGACTGACATTTTCACTGAAAATGAGTAACGAGAAACATTTTTGCACTTTCTAAAAAGGCCAGCAGAGAGTAAGGATGGAGAACAAGAAGCAAATATTAAGTGAAGAGGCCCTCTCAAAAGAGAGGGGCCCAAAGGAGAGCAAACAAGGGAGAACAATTAATACTGTACTAAATGACTGCAGGGAAAAGAAACAGATTAGAACCAAACTGCAGCTCATGCTAAAGGCATCTTTGCAGTGGCCCCAATGTGGCTTTGCTGCCTAAAGTATCAGCTTCAGAAGAGGGATTTTCCTCAGGACTGCAGCAAGGGAGGAAGGGGTTGAATTCTCTATCCATGCCTGCTATGATCCTCATAATTATCACATGCACAAGTGCAATTTGCCTTTTTTTGAAAAAAAAACCTTGCACATTAAATGCAAAGAATCATGTCATGTCATGTCTAGTTTAGGACTTGGATGGTGTCAGCTCACCCAGAAGCATATAATAGTCCAATAGTCCACTGGAGAGCCAGTGTGGTGTAGTGGTTAAGAGTGGTAGACTCGTAATCTGGGGAACTGGGTTCGCATCTCCGCTCCTCCACATGCAGCTGCTGGGTGACCTTGGCCTAGTCACCTTCTCTGAGGTCTCTCAGCCCCACTCACCTCACAGAGTGTTTGTTGTGGGGGAGGAAGGGAAAGGAGAATGTTAGCTGCTTTGAGACTCCTTAGGGTAGTGATAAAGTGGTATATCAAATCAAAACTCTTCTTCTTCTTCTTCTTCTTCTTCTTCTTCTTCTTCTTCTTCTTCTTCTATGATTTCACATTTTTATTCTCCTTCCCTCTTTCACTATGGATTGCCATAACTTTCCTCTCTATTTAATGCATGGCATACTTTGTGTACGACCCCCACCCTCCTGTGTCTACAATTTCTTTAAACTTTCTGGGGAGAAGAGGGAGGGCATGGACTCTTTTCTGGGTGGTTTCTCCTACATGGTCAGGTATGGTGGCATTGGCGGGAAGCTGTGCCTTTAATCTTTTTCTTTTCCCTCCAGCCAAATTCCTCTGCTTCCCCCTTGCACCATCTTATCCTCTTGCAGTCCTGCAGCGAGAGCATTGCGCTATGTTCTTCTCATGTGTCCTTCTTCTTAATCTGTCTCATGCCCCCCCCCCATTTCTCAAGTCTGTCAGTTGTGTGGTCCGTAGGATCATTGGAAGCTGCCTTATACTGAGTCAGGTCATTGGACCATTTAGCTCAGCATAGTCTACACTGGCTGGCAGCAGCTCTCAGGCAGGGATCTCTCCCAGCCCTACTAGGTGTGTGGCCAGTGTGGTGTAGTGGTTAAGAGTGGTAGTCTCGTAATCTGGTGAACCAGGTTCGATTCCCCGCTCCTCCACATGCAGCTGCTGGGTGACCTTGGGCCAGTCACACTTCTCTGAAGTCTCTCAGCCCCACTCACCTCACAGAGTGTTTGTTGTGGGGGAGAAAGGGAAAAGGAGATTGTTGGCCGCTTTGAGACTCCTTTGGGTAGTGATAAAGCGGGATATCAAATCCAAACTCTTCTTCTTCTGGATTGATCCTGGGACCTTCTGCATGCAAGGAATTGCTCTGCCACTGAACCATGACCTTTCCCTGAAATTTAACAATTGGGGGAATTGTTAAAATGAAAGCTCACTTGACATATAAACGGTGATTATCCTGAAACAGCTCAGGATCCTCTTGCCGAGCAATTGGAAGTTCCATCTGATGGAGATTGCCAGAGATTTTCCTCTCCCATGAAAGCTTAGCTGCCCTGCTCTGGTCATTCATAAATATGCCCACACTCTCCATGCCCCTTTACAGAATGTCTAATGTGCCCATTTTGGCAGCATTAAGTAGTTTACACTAGGGGCTTGTCCATACAGGAGCAGAGTGTGGATTTACAACAGCTTGTCTCCCCATTAATGCTAGGGCAGCCACATAATTACCTCCCCATTGTTATCTCAGACCTCCCCACCCCCCCTTTTAAACGAAGTGTGCTTTTAATTCTTGGAAAGTCCAAATTTGGTGGGGGCATGCATTTAAAGTGGAAAAGGTCTGGGACAACTCTAGGATAGGGTCCACATTTTTGTTCTGGTGTGTTCAAGTCGTGGGTCAATTTCTTTCTGTATTGTACCACAAAACAATACTGGCCATATAACAGAGGTGCAGATGTAATCATGCAATGCTCTTTAAAATGTAAGCGTGTTAAGTGATTTAAAAAATTATCAGTGTGCCCCTGCTGAATTAATGTTTATATTATATTAATATCATATATTAGTATCGTATTGTACCGTACCACATGTTATTGTAAGGTCCCCCATCTCTGAGTACCAAGAGACAACAGGGGTGCCTTGCTTATCCTGGGTTCAGTTTCCTTGGAATGAAGGTCAATGGAGGCTGTGGTATCCTTAGGTTATGTGGTTCCATTTATCCAACTGACCATAGGATGGAGGTGCTCACTGCATTAAGACTCCAGAATTTATTGCCTCCCCATTAGGTTTCCAGAAAAGCCCCAAGCCATGCTCTGGGTACAGTATAGGGCAAGACAAGCCTCTGTGTCTTCAGCTTCCAGCATCAGCCAAAACTCTCTCACACACCCAGCCCTCCCCCCTTGGCCCCCTGTTCTCCATCCTAGGATGGCATGGCATCCAGCCAGCCAGGTGAGGTAGTAAAAGGTTCACCCATTTCTCTCTGTGGCAACATGTCTTTGGACATATACGTGGCAGTCCAGCTGACTAGCTAAGGCAACCTGTCTGACTTAGTTCAGTGGCCTCTTCTACTAGATTCTAAACCTTGCTGCATCAAGGATCACAGGCCTGGAAGGGACCAATGAATATCATCCAGACTGACCCCGCGCCCCCCTTAAACCTATAACGATATTATTGTTATGGTAAAGGTTTTTCTATTGCTATAGAACAGAAGTTCTTGTTTTGCTTGGCCAGACCTTCAACAGTGTCCTTAATAGAAAGCCATGGCATACATTGTAGCATAAATAAATACCCTTTCAATTAGCAAGGAAAAAACCTCTAAATGAAAATTAACAAACGTGGATAAAAGAGTTCACTCCCTCTGCACTCAAGTCACATTAAACTTCACTGTCTTCAGAGCAGGAAGCAGTTTATAGTATCGTATTTGCAAACACACCCAAGACTCATCTAGACTGTATCAGCCACATGAAGTAAGGACGTAAGACAAAAGTGGCATAAAGAATTTTCTTCTGCCTTGGCTAGAGAAACCACATGGCCAGACCTCAGGGAGACTACTGGTATGAACGTGGGTGGCATGATCTGGTTTTTAAGTTATATACAATTTAGGAAACAAACTTATTCCCCTTTGCTGAGTGAACATTACAGCAGAACTAGGGGATGAACAAGGCTTTCTTGTGGATCTCAAATGAATCTACCCTAAAAGCCCAGCCACTGCAACATTCCTTTCCCAGTCCCCTTATTTGTTTTATTCCATTTCAAAGTGCAGTAGCAAAAAAGGCATTTCTTTACTTATCTAATTTAGTAGTTTCACTGTTTCAAAGTCCTTGCAGTTAGACTTGTGGTCCTACCTGGTCCGTACCACCCCACAGGAGCCAATGTGGGTTTTAACCTAGGATGTGCAGCCTAGATGGCCGCTTCACTGCTTTGAGCAGGGAATGCATTGAGGGGGGAAAGAGTTATCAGCCTTTTCTGGGATATAGGGAACAGATTATACTGAGTCAGACCATTGATCCATCTAGTTCTGCATTCTCTCTACACCAACTGGCAGCAAGTCTCTAATGTAAAATTTCCCAAACTTGGGTCTCCAGCTGTTTTTGGACTACAGTTCCCATCATCCCTGACCACCAGTCCTGCTAGCTAGGGATGGTGGCAGTTGCAGTCCAAAAACAGCTGGAGACCCAAGTTTGGGAAACCCTGCTGTAATGTTTCAGACAGGAAACCTTCTAGCCTGACATGGAGTTGTCAGGAGTTGAACCTGGGACCTGCAGCCTACGAGGCATGTGCTGTATCATTGAACTATGATCACCTCTGGCATTTCCAGAAGGCCCAGATGCATGGCACTGAACTCAGCCAGGAGCACCCGTAGGAGCTATTCTTTGTGCATCACCCTAATCCAATTTGTAAACTTGCTCACTTAATCGCCTGTGCTAAGTAAGAATCCTCTCCAGGTGGCCTAGTAAAGGTAAAGGGACCCCTGACCATTAGGTCCAGTCGTGACCGACTCTGGGGTTGCAGCGCTCATCTCGCTTTATTGGCTGAGGGAGCCAGCGTACAGCTTCCGGGTCATGTGGCCAGCATGACTAAGCCGCTTCTGGCGAACCAGAGCAGTGCACGGAAACGCTGTTTACCTTTCCGCCAGAGTGGTACCTATTTGTCTACTTGCACTTTGATGTGCTTTTGAAGTGCTAGGTTGGCAGGAGCTGGGACCGAGCTCACCCCGTCGCAGGGATTCGAACCACCGACCTTCTGATCGGCAAGTCCTAGGCTCTGTGGTTTAACCCACAGCGCCACCTGCGTCCCATACCAGGTGACCTGACAGAGAAGCAAAAGCCGGTTCTCTGTTCATCCTTGTAAATGTCTAACAGAAGAAATATAGTAAACATGTTTGAGGGTTAGTAATGGGGGGCGGGGGCAGGAGAACTAGATTTGCAAGGCTGCCCTACTTGATAATCCTAAAACCAGATATCTTCTGAAAATATGCCTACTTCTGAATATATTGTGTCCTACAGATGAAAAATTAAAAGCGTCCTAGTCATTACAGTGAGCTACATGGTCTAGCTGTAGATCCGTCAGTAAGTAGCATTCTGGCTTACTTGGGGATCTGCCTGTCTGTTGTACGAGCTCAGCATTTTGAGTTTTGTCCAGAAGCAAAGCAATGAATGAATTTTCTTCAGAGCTCAATTTTGTTGTCAGAAAGCCAAACTGACTCAGTGGAATGGGTGGAGCTGCTTGTTCAGACAGGATTTTTACTTTTTGCCCTTTACCTCTGGAGCCAGAGGTCTGGCTCCCATCCAGCTGTATGAGGAGAAGATTATGGTCTTTCTCTAGGTAATTTGAAGGAGCAAAACCAAAGTGAAGTCAGGTGATCAAAAGCCGGCACTGAGTTTTTCCACAATGTTTCTCTTGATTTTGCTTATCTATTCCACTGTAACCACACGGTCGTCCCCCCCCTTCTTTTTAAAGACTTCATGAGCAGTTTCTTGTATGCACAAAATTGCAGATCTGTTCATGTAGGATGAACTATCAGTGGCTCTCAACTCTGAGGTTTTGCGGACCTCTCAAAAATTGCCGGGAACCACTTAATAAACTTTATTTCTTCTACTGTGACAATATCATCAAAACCATTATGAAAATCACAGGTCGGGCTACTGGCATGGATCCCTTTAACTGGAAAAATATATATATCATGAAACTCACAGGTCCTAGTCCCTGGCCTTGATAGTCTCTTCAGTAAATATGGCCCTAGTCAAAACACCCTCACTTTCCATTACAAGAAAAGAAATAAATCAAATGCAAGGCCAGCTACAGCATAGCTGTCAACTTTTCCCTTTTCTTGTGAGGAATCCTATTTGGAATAAGGGAATTTCCCTTTAAAAAAGGGAAACGTTGACAGCTATGAGCTACAGAAGTTCTTGACTGTACCACCTTATGAAGCCAACATGGGGGAGATGTTTTGTGAACATTTTTGGCCAGAGAATTCACCATCTGTCCTCAGTGATTCCATGTGCTCCTTGGGGAGAGTCTTGAAGCTATTCATGGGGGTGAGGGGTGGAGAAGCCTTAGGTGCTGAAGCAAATGGATCAACAGTCCTTTGCTTCAAGCCAATTATGCTTAGTTTGCTAAGGAGGTGTATGCAGATTTTGGATCTTAAGTTTGGATGCCATGGATTGAACTTGAGGCCTTCTGCATTTAAAGCAAGTGCTTCACTGAGCTATGGCCTCTCCCCATCTGAATGGCAACTGAAAGAATTGCAGTGAGGGCTGATGCCATCCACTTGCGTGGTTTTTCTTTGCTCAGAGAGCCCTTTTATACATGCTTTGTTGTAGTTAATCAGTCCTAACAGTGCAAATGGGAGCGGAACCAGGGCAAAAGTCTTCCCATGGGAGCGGAACCAGGGCAAAAGTCTTCCCATGTTGGTGGGAAATGAAACTGCTTGCAGTCTGGCAATGGGATGCCCTATAGTTTAACATTTGCACTTCTCTCAGTTTTGCAATGCACAAAATGTGCACAAAAATGCAGACATTAAGAGAAAATGTGCATAGGCTTCCGATCCCACCTGCCTTAATGGAGGCATCCCCCACGATGATGGAGGATTGTCGGCGAACAAAAAACAAGGATGGCAGAGGGTAAATCATCCTTACAAATTCCCCACAGGAAATGGGCTTCGCTTGCAGTTCTTCTTGGTACCTGGCTCTTACTCCGGCATGGAATGTGGAAGGCTAGGAGGCGCTGAGTACAAAAGCACTTCACTTGGCGAAAACCCTCCTACATCGCCATTAAGAAGCGGAGGTTATCCATTTAGTTGGATGTATAGTTGATTTTAAAGTACCAGCACGTTATGGAAAAGGGTTGCAACAACATACTGCAGAACATATCAGCTACAGGGATCAAGGGTTTGAACTGAGATAAGATTTTCTTTAGTGTGGGAATCGTTTGGGGAGAGGGAAACCCATGGTTTGTTTATTCTAAGCTTCTTTTATATATTTATGATTTGGCAGTCCTCTCCAGAATACAAGATAAAAATATATTTACAAGTGAGGAAGGGATGTTGGAGTAATATTGATATTAACAAGCAAAAATGGAAACTTGTATGTGATCTGAAATGAAGAAGGGGGGGACTCAAGAATGACTGTGTTGGAAAGACAGTAATTCCCCTCACCTCCGTTTAAAAACAACAGACAAAGAAAAAGAGACTGAGATTTGTTTGTGCTACTGACGGATTGTAATCTAAGATAAAGTTTAATTGGGCCATAAATCTCTTGCTGGAAGGAAAAGAATTTGGGGGCTGTGATAAGAACGCTGCAGAGATTCTGGGAGTTGGAAAAGGGGTATTAAATCTTCAGTGCTGAGAAAACTGCCCACCTTTTCCTGGGCTGAGATGAAAATGGCGAAGATCTGTGACATGTTTTACTAGTGAGACAGAATGGTTTCTAGCAGACTGTCGCCTGTTCCGAGACATCGAAGCAAGGGACAAAGAGATAAGACCTCTGAGAAACTTCGAGATTCAGTTCCGCCCCAAATCATGATGGGAGAAAACAATTGGGAAGTGAAAGAAACAACACCATATATGGACAGAAGGAATCTCCAGTTTTCACATGCAGAACAGAATAAAGATAATAGTTGGAGTTCCACACCTGAAGCATTATAAATTTATATATTATAACATCACAAATGGAAATCATTAATTATGTAGCTGTTGAATAAGGGATGATTATTATAACTGAAATATAACTGATATTAAGATTATGCAACACAGTGATATAAGATCGGAAATGCACCTGTTCCACCATGCAGGGAGCCATTTTAACTGAAATGTATTAGTTGGAAGTTGATTGGCATTCTGATAATTGTATAATTTGGGAATTAATTGTTATTGTTATAATTTAGCTATTATTGGGGGTATATTGGAAAACTACTTTTTAAATTTACAAAAAAAATGTGCATAAAAATGTATATCTTAATGACAGTAACATAAAAATCAATGCTATTGTGGGGAATTGCTTGCGAAATTATGTATGCTAGACAAAATTGCTTCCAAAAATTGGTATATTAGAAGAAATGCACAATAGATGCTGACAATTTTTGTGCAGACTTTATATATATATATATATATATATATATATATATATATATATATATACTGAACTCAAGTCTGGAAAAAAGAGAAGTGGTGAAAAAATGACATTGACCGATTCATCCATCTTTACTTCCAAATGGTGACTTAGGTAGCGAGAAAAGCTCATGAAAATTCAACACAGAATTAATATGTGAGTGAAATATAAGTAGGTTTACTCAGTTCTGATAAGCCATAGTCGCCAGGTTTGCTGCTGATATACATTTGTGGAAATGCTGCTTTAGACAAAGAAAGCTGGGAATCAAGCAGAGGATTTAGCCTTCAGTTGTAATTGTGAAACCACTTATTCTACAGAAGTCCCTTTGAAGTTAATGGGCTGTCCTGCAGATGGTGGCTGGAGGCTTGCAGACAGATTCTGGAGGCTTGCAGCAGTTCATCTGCCTGCAGTGCTGGCATAATGCCTCTCCACTCTCTGTGCTGCCCCACGGTTGGTGATGTTGATCTGACACATCAGGTAACAGGCTTGATATTAAGCAGGGGTGGTTTTTTTGTTTTTTGTTTTGCTGATGCTGCAAGTTTTCATCTTATTTGTTCCTTGCTCAGTTTGTATATATTCCCCTTTCTCCAGTTTGCAGAACCTGAGTCAGATTATATCACAGACAAGCAAAACATAACAATGTGCAGATGACAGTCAAAATGAGCATATTCTGCATATGTAAATAACATGATCACAGCACCATTAAAAAAGAGAGATTAGCCAGCTCTATATGCTTTTCTCGATCAAGTTGTTTTCTCCATTCTCCAAAGGGATTCCAACAATGCCTCTCTAGGAAGCAAACTCCATAATCAGGGTTCTACCACTAAGAAGACCTAGCTCTGTGTGTCACCGTCAGTCTAGTGCAGGCACCCCCAAACTCGGTCCTCCAGTTGTTTTGGGACAACAATTCCCACTATCCCTGACCGCTGGTCCTGTTAGCTAGGGTTGATGGGAGTTGTAGTCCCCAAACTTCTGGAGGGCCGAGTTTGGGGGAGCCTGGTCTGGTGCATGGCTGAATAACCTTTGCCCTTCCTGATGTTGCTGGGCTATAGCTCTCACAATTCCCGATCATAAGCTATGTTGCTGGGCCACAGGTTCCCCAGCCTTTGTCTAGCTTTTCACACAGAAGACCTAAAAGGGTGGCTTGGTTCCTATGTGGTGTTCTCACAAGAAACCAATTTCAGGCCCAAGATAAAACGTTTCGAGAAGGTGTGGGCATGTAGCCCTTGGCGTAATTTCCAAAGCTGACTGTGACGGATCAGTTTAGACAATTCTGGCAAGAGCAGTCTCTTTCTCCTTTCGCAGGAAGCGAGAGGGAGAAAGAAGGAGGTGGTGGGAAGCAGTTCTATTTTTCTAGAAAAAGAGGTGCCACAACTCACCCCTTTTCTCTAATAATGGAAACGGCTCCCACCTGAAAGGTGCCAGAACTCAGTTCCGGCTAGTTCCACCTGGAAAAAGCCCTGTTTAGGAAGACAGTGCAAATGGGTGTGTGGGGGGGGGTCTGCTTTTGGCATTGGTCTTCCCCACAGATGGCTTGGGTTCTTCCCCTTGGTGGGCCCACCCCACTGGCAGATTACCTCTGAAGGAATGCATGACTTGGAATAAAAAGGATTGCCCACCCCTCTTTCGGAGGCCTACCAAAAGTAAGCAAAACTTAACAATGAGGCTGGTAGCAGTTATGCTTGGTCTCTCGCTTATTCACTCCTTCAAAATCATCATCTGTGAACTTCCCCTCCTGTCTAGGCATTAGAACTTTGACCCTCAACAGGCAAATTAACTTCAAACCCCATAATTTGGACTCTCCTCCAAACCTGTACCAAAGTTTTGCCGTTATTTTACAGAGTTTTGCAGAGAAACCTCCACATTCTGTAGTGCTCCACAAACTGATCAATTGATCCATCAAACACAAGGTTCGTGCTTAACTACAAGCCCCAAAATTTGGGATCCTCTGCAAACAGCGGGACCACCATCAACCATTCTCAGCTGCAAGCAGGTCTTCCCTTCAGACTGGAATCAGCTTTGCCTATAGTCCCTGAGGGGACATAGATCAGAGCCCCCCAGTAACATCCTCTCACCAAACCTTTGAAACAACCTATTTTCCCCTGGCTGTCAACAAATGTTAAATATTCTGTTATGTCAGAGTGAGGAAATGTACTGGGGATCTTAAATATGCAGGGATGTCTTGGATAATAAATCACTTTTGAGTCTATATGACTGATGACCCATGAAATCTCCACAGGCCTTCTAGTTTTAACAGTCACAAACACTAATCTTGGCTGTCGGAGGAAACTAGTGTATTCTATTGAGCCATAGTAAACTTTCCACTCGAAAGCATGGTAGTTACCAAATGGTTATTGAAAAGAGCTTGCTGAGAAGCAATAGTGATTCCTTGGCTCTCTTTCTGACATGGATCTGGGCCCCCTTTTGGTGCTATTTCTCCTAATACACAAATAAACACCAGGGCTGTTCATGTCCCATATTTATTTTAATGCCTTGTCTGCTTACTAGTGTACAGACATCACACAGTGCTGTGCCACAGTGTTGAAGTTCTTTGGAGCTATGTCTAGTTGTCTTGCACTCCAGCTTTTTGTACTGACTCTTATTGTATGTATGCATAATGATGGATGCATCAACTTGGGGTCTAAAGATTCTGAACATGTGCAGAGTGTTTTCCTCAAACCGTTGAAAAAGAGCAAAGCCTGCAGGCCCTAGGCAGTCCTGAGCCATGGCCTTTCTTCTTTTAGAACCAAAGCATTCTTAGCCATCTTGTTGGCCTCATCCATTGGGCTCTCCTTACATCCTTAGCTGCAGGGGTATTCAGTTATCAAGGAAGCAAAAGGAGAGACAAGAGTTAATGCACAGTAAGAATTGCAGCACCGGCCCATGTGAGTCACAACTCAACAGATTTTATAAAACCGCTAAGGAGATTAACTCAATAACCAGTTTACCTGTCAGCATCAAGTCCTCCCCCCTCCCAAAACACCCCTAACACATCTTCAAAAAACTGCTGCCTGACAGACTGACGCTTTCCAGAGTCAGGTGGTGTCTGGCTTGAGGAATTCACTGTGTTTCCCCCCTTCTCTCTCGGTGTTAAGCATTTTCATAGGTGAGGTTTAAGCCATTTATCACTTATCACATTCCTATGCCTTCCTTAAGGAGTTCAGAATGGGATCCATTTTATTCTATTGCCATTTTGCCCTCGCAACATCCTGGGAGGCAGGCAGGCTGAAAAAGAGTTAATGACCCCCAGGTCAGGCAGTGAGCTTCACAGCTGAATGGAAATTTGAACCCAGGGCTCTCGTTCAAGCCCAATACTTTATCCACTATACCGAACCTGCTCTTCTTATCCATCTTGCATGGTTGTCAGATGCACATTAAATGTGCATATTTACCACTTGTATATTGCATTGGTCAGTCGGTAGAGCTTGAGACTCTTAATCTTAGGGTCGTGGGTTCAAGCCAAAAGACTTCTGCATTGCAGGGGGTAGGACTACAGTAGATTACTCTTGTGGTCCCTTCCACCTCTATGATTCCAACTGATGGGAATGATTGGTGGAGCATCTGCTTTGCTTGCAGAAGGTCCCGGGTTCAATCTTTAGCATTCTAGGTATGGATTTGAGGGACCCCTGTCTGCAACCCTGGAGACCCACTGATAATCAGCATAGTCAGGTCAACAATCTGATTCAGCATATGGCATCTTCCTTCCTTCTTCCACTGTTCCTCTAGCTGTGTCCCATGTCTGCGTCATGCTCTGACTTAAGGTGGATCATGCTAACATTACCATTGCCATTTTCTTTTTGCTCTTGCTGTGAAGGGTTTTAAAAAAGGAAGGAAGGAACTAAAGGGGAAGAGAGATTGGACACAGTAAGTAACTGAAAGTAGCTTCTGTGTAATAGATGAAGCTTAAAGGTGAGTCCTGGCTCTAAGAAGGTTGCATATTACAGCAAAGAACTAGTATTAGAGGCATACTGGACTGGAGGTAGTACACAATCATCATGGCTAATAGACACTTTTAAAACCATCCAGGTTGATGGGCATCACTACATGTTTTGGCAGAAAATCCCATAGTTTAACTTGGCACTGGGCAAAATAGTGATTCCTTTTGTCTGCCTTGCATCTTCATTGGATGAGTCCAGGCTTTAGCATTATGAGAAAGGGAGAAAAACATCTCTCCAGCCAACTTTGCCTGCTTTGGTTTTTCCCCTTAAGATTTCTTTATACTACTACTATTCCCCATAAGCACCGTGATCATAGTGTTGTTGTGAGAAGGCTGAAATGGGCACAAGGAGAAACCACTGCTTGGGACTCCTTGAAGACAGACATGCTTCATATCTTGATGATGAAATGCACAACACAGTGTGTAGCTTAACTAACTTTCTTGCGTTATCTGCTCTGCACATAGAACATTTTCCTGCTTTCCAGTTGTGGCACAGGTTGTGTTGATCTGTGGTGTTATGCTTATCATGTGTGGATGGTATTGATTGGTGCTGGGGAACTTGCAAGTACATACAATTGTTGGATGGGGTGGATAAGGAAAAATGTATGGGGGTTTTTAGCTGTTGTGTAAGACTTATTTTATTTGTATTGTGCACATAAAAAGCAGTTCTTCCTAACAGACTGTGCACTAGACCCAGGAAAGACTGTTGACACTCACAGTTCGGAGTAAGTCCTGCCAGTTAGACTCAGGTTCTTTTCATCACTGAAACATGGCCTGAATGTGCATATATACAAACAACTAAGCATATACAGATTTTATGCAAATTAGAACAATGTGCCAGCTTGCCAGGTCTTTTTATGTACCTAGCAGCTGCCCAGACACTGACACTTACTTCTGAGTAAACATGCCTAGAATTGCACAGTAAATCCCCTGCACCAGTGACCCGAGTTCTTTTTCATTGGTTCCTTCCTATGAACGCAGCTATGATGCCCTGACTTTAAAAGAAACCACAAAGCCTAATCATCATGTTATCTCCAGACTTAGTCTGCTCTTGGAACCCTTCCCTCTTGCCCCCTTTTTATTCTCCTCTTGTAATAGCTTCCACATGCTCATGCAAAAGCGTGGCACATTTTTAAAATCCTTGGCATAGAAATAAATTAAGCAAAGCGGCCGGAACTTCACAGCAGCACTGCAGCAGGAGAAGCGATTTAGAAACGCAGCGATCTTACTTTGCAAATTGTGACCCGATCTTGAGCTCAAGCCCACCAAGGAGAGGAACGAACCAAAAGACAAAGTAACACTTCATATGGAACGGAGATGATCATGGGGTTCTCTTTTGAGGAGAGCCCATGTCGAAAAGGAAGGTGTACGTCATCTTCAAAAAGGGCAAATAATCATGTTAGTCTGTTTCTGTTGTTGTCCAGGAGGCAGTTCCAAAAGCAACAGTAGAGCCAATGAAAATGTCACAAAATAGTGAGCAAGCTTTTGAGTTACCTATGGACGGATGCTACCCAAGTGAATGAATGGTGAGATGAGAGAGAGAGAAAAGAAATGTTCCTGGGCATTATGAAGAAAGCCCTGGGCCACACCAACACCATATATTTAAAAGACACCTACAGCACTTTAAAAGCCATGGCATTTCCCCCCCAAATCCTGGGAACTGCAGTTTACTTTGGATGCTGGGATTTGTAGCTCTGTGGGGGGGCGGGGCGGGCGGTCCTACTCTCAGCACCATTAACAAACTACTGTTCCCAGAATTCTTTGGGTGAAGCCATGACTGTTCAAGTGGTGTGGATGTGACCTGCCTACATTTGGTGAGATAGCCTGGTGCATAAGAGTACAAACTAAAGCTGTGATCCCATGCATACCTCCGAGAGAGTAGAGGTGGTATTCAGCATGGAAATGAATGGACATGGTTAAGTTAGGCCCGTTGATTTCATTAGAAATCATTGGAATAAAACTTAGCTGAATGCCACCTTAAGTCCCTGTACCAAGAGGGACTCTTCTGCTGATCCTAACACTGGAGAGGGTCTCCTCCAAGCCTGAAGCTGAACTACCACCAGCTTCTTAAGCACCATGCACCCCCCCCAATGTATATTTGCCACTGACCGATAGTTCTTTAACACTTTTGGGTTCTGGGACATCCTCCTAAGGAGTGGGAGCACCATCACCTCCTTCAGGTGGATGGTACCTTCTCCAGTGAAGCATCATTCCCTGGACCCACCCAGGCCAGCTTTTTTCCTTCTTCCTCCATTCCTCCAGCTTTGCCTGATGAAGAGTTCTGGATAACTTGAAAACTTTCTCATGCTTTTGTGACACTTTACTTTGCCTATTTAAGTTTTTTTTTAAAGGATTACTTTTTATTATTTATTTCTCCAGCTATAAATACAAAATCATAAGATCTTGGTATATATTAGCAGTGCATGTGAATTATTGTTCTAGTTAATAAATACATTTTAATCCATAGCTAGACCATTAAGAGTATGACTTTTTTATAAACAAAATATTGAATTTTATAAATTATTCATTTAGTTAAAAATACATATAGACTGCCCCCCATACAAAATCCCAGTCTGGTGTACAACGAGATTTACAAAAGAGATAAAATACTATTAAAAACAGTACAGGATGATCATAAAAATGACATACGGTTCTCCAGCCGTAACTAGATTTTTTCCAGACATAACTTTCAACATGTGCTATATAATAGTGAAACCGCTATAGAATAGAAAAGCGAACTCTGTTATAACTATGAACAAAGCTTTTTGATCCGACGTGTATTCCTGCTATGTCTCTCCCAATAACGAATATGGGATTAATGAGTCCTGCACTTCGTTATTTATTGGAACAACAAAGTGGCCTAATAAAGGTATTTCTAAAAGTTTGCGGATTTTTGTCTTGCAGACCAACATTGCTACATTTGCTTTTTGCATAAACCAAAACATGACATGCTCTTTGGATATTGTAGAGCAGCCTTCATCAACCAGATGTTTTGGACTACAGTACCTATGAGTCCCAGGTTGAACGTTGTCATCCACAACATCTGGAGAGCACCAGTCTGGTGACAGCTGTTGCAGAGAGAGAAGCCACATTTCTTTACCTTAACTGAAGCCAAGAGAGGCAACTCTGAAGAGCATGCCTTGAAGACTGGCATCAACCTTCAGGACCATTCCTTGTCTCTGCATCTTAACAGGCAGGTGTTCCCTTCCTGCTGCCTGAAAGCTGCAGCCTGACCCCCAACAAACAGCGCTGTTGTAAAGTTTAAGGGCACATCTACACCACAGATTGAATGTGGTAACAGCCTCAAGAAACCCCACGGAAATATAGTCCGGAGCAGGTGGGCAGAGAAGCAATCTCTATCAGAGAATCTCAACATCCTCACCAAAATACCAAAGAAGTATTTGTGGAAAGCCAGGGTTGTGAAACTGGTATAAAATGGATGCAAATGTGTAGGCCATGTGCAACTGCAGATTTGAACCAGGTGAAAACTGGTTGATTTCCATGGATTCTCTCAAAATACTCTGGAGGCTGTTTGTTCTGGATGCGGACAGTTGTTTGTTAAGAAATCTCACCTGCCTCGCAGAACTATTCCTGGGATGAGAACAATTGGAAGGATAACAACAGGAAGATTTAAAGAAGGAACTATTGGAAACTCAAGGCAGTAGAAACATAAGATGATTGGACCCCACTGAACTTGAAGCATGGGAAGCCCCAACAAAAATTTATAATTTGGCAAAATATTTGGACTATATGATATGTATTTGTATAATTTGGAATATTTAATGTGATCTGATTGGATTGTTAAAATGGAAAACGTAATAAAAAATATTTTTTTAAAAAGAGAAAAATTCCAATGTAAAGTAGTTTTAAAATGGTAGCAGTAACTCCACAAGCATAAAGGCTCTTTTCCTGACTGGGTTCAAATTTGATTTCTGCTGGGTGGCTCTCCGCTGGGTGAAGGACCTCTGATCAGATAGCTCTTATGAGGTGGAGACACCGTTGCGAGATGCACCTTCGTGGAGAGCCTGCTTCCGCCATTCCAAGAGTGTGAAATACCTCTTTCATGAAACAAGCAAAGCTGATAGATTTCATTGTAGCTTTTAAGCAGCTAAATGCTAGTTAAAACCTGTAAACATGTCCACATGCCTTCCTCTAAGCAGCGAGGTTCTTAACGTGTGGCGCCTCCTGGATTAAGTTAGATCCTTCGTGCAGCTACGCCGGGGAACCAGCTGGGACTTTAGCCCTAGATACAGTTATACTTATTGTCATATTTCTATATACCCAAGCTATTCTTTATGATGGAAAGGAGGTGGGTGCCGCAGTCATGGGTTGATCAAGGAGCTGGTGGAAACCTAGACATGATGAACATGCAGCGTATGTGTTTGTGACTTTGCCAAACCTTTACTGGGTCTAAGGCCAGTTTTGTGAATTTCTGTGCACATATGCAGTACTTGCATGCAGTAGAAATCAGTGATCAGTGTTGGTTTTTACCAAGGTTAGTGGGCCTCCAGATTATGTTGGACTCCTCCTCTCAGCGGATGCAGCTACCATAAACAATGGGCAGGAAGGGTGGATGGGAGCTCCAGTCCATCAACATCGGGAGGGCCAAAGTTTCCCCATCCCTAGTTGAAACCATGTCCTCTTAAATGCTACTTCTCCTGAGATGTTTTGTGCTCATGTTTGGATGCCTGAGTAAAATGCTTACTTTTTCCTTTAAGAACCACACACACAAACAAACAATCCTCAAAGGGAAATTTTGACCCCTTCAGGAGACATTCTTCATGGACTCAAAGCTCATCCTTTATGAACTTCATATGACACATGTAACAAGAGCACCGCTGGATCAAGCCAAAGGCTCATCATAGTCTGGCATTCTCTTCTCTCAATGGCCAGCCAAACATCTATGGGAAGCCTGCAAGGGGGATCTGAGCGTGACAGCCCTTACTGCAATTGTAACTCCCAGCAACTCGTATTCAGAGGCGTACTGGGTTTAGGACATAGACGTTGTGCCTAGTAGCCACTGACCTTCTGTAAAAATCAGTCTAATCTACTTTTAAAGCCCTCCAAATGAGTGGCCATCACTACTTCTTGTTGAGAGCAAATGCCATAGCTCAACTATGTATTATGAAGAAGTGCCTTTTTTGTGTCTGTCCTGAAAATTTCAACGTTCAGCTTCACAGAATGTCCCTGAGTTCTAGCGTTCTATATCCATTTTCTCCACACCTCAGCTCAGTCATGTCCCTCCCTTACTCTCCTTACATTGAGATCCCAGGGGTTGAACCTGCACCTTCTGCATGCCCAGCAGATGTTCTACCACAGAGCTATGAATCTTCCTGTATAACTCATAAGGATACCTAATGCAGTCAAGAACGACTGGAAGATTGGCTGCACTTTGCAAACTAAAGTTGCAGTCAATTGGTTTTTTTTTTTAAAAAAAAAAACAATTATCTTTGTATGATCTTTATCATGTTTTTCTTGTAAAGAGATATTAAACCCCACAGAGGGTGATATAGACTGGGGTGTGCATATGTGTGTGTGTGAGAGAGATGTGTGTGTGTGTGTCTACTGTGTTTGTCTGTATACAGTACATGCAAATTGTGTTATATACAAATACACATACATAGGCACACATGTAGAAATCCCATTGTTTAGATTTCTGTCACAAGCGATGAGAATATTTAATTTTCTTTTATCTCTGGGGTTTTCATTATCATTTAAATTTCATTTCACACTAATTGATCTGGGATTAGCAAAGCCATTATTCAGAAATCAGACTTAAGACGAGCCAGAATGTGATGAATAATTCATGACACCCAATTACATGTTACGAACCTGGTGTACTTAAAAAAAAAAAAAACTTGCTTCGAACTTCCAGTCTGTTGTGAAATGAAATGACGCGTAGGCACTTAAAAGTCAAGCAACAGCACCACGCTCTCTTAGCGCAGCTGTGCTCTCTGAACCTTGCCACCTCCTTACTTCAAACTCAAGTCTTAAACACGGGGGAGGGAGAGGGGGAACTGGCTTTCAGAATATCCAGAAACTACAGATCACCTTGTCCTCAAGAAAAAAAAGTGAAGAGAAGCCCCGGAGAGAGAAAAAGAAAGAAAAAGAAAAGAGCAGAAGTAACTTGATGAGCCGGAGAATGCAGTTTAGCAGGGAAATGTGGCACCAGAGCATGCCGCCTGATAGCTAAATTCCAATGCATAGTGAAAAGATGTGTGTGTTTGGCAGAGAAGCCGTGGCTGGGCTCGTATAGTATTTTTCTCCCATCCTGAGATACATTATCAGGAAGAAGATGAGTGATTGACTTGCCAAGGGATGCTTGCAGAAGGAAATATCCTGGTGCCCCTGTTGAGAAGCCTTCAGGAACATAGGAAGCTGTCCATGTGGTTCGGTATTATCCACAATGACCAGCAGCCGCTTTCTGGGGTTTCAGGCAGCGCTTTCCCAGCCATACCTGGGTGGACATGGGACCTTCTGCATGCAAATCAGATGCTCTGTTAGTGAATTACAGCCCTTCCTCCCTCATCAGAACAGCAGCCATCTTTTATTTTTTTAAAAAGTGCCTCATACGAGTGCATAAGAAAATTCTCATGTGGGAACTGACCGTGGGAGCTGCTTAAACACTACCTTTTCCCAGGGGGCAGGAGAGCTTGTGAGTGCCCCCCAGTGACAGCAGGGAGCCCCAGGGCAGGGGCATGTGCAGTCTGTTCTGGCGTGAGCTTAAGTTGAAGAGATAGCAGCAGAAGTGAAAGTCCTACTGCTACCTATAAATACTGTACACTGGTGAGTGGGACTGGTTGCCCACCTTCCATTTCTGTATTTTGGATCTGCTAGTAGTAATTATTATGCTCCTCATATGTAAGTTGTTAAGTTCAGGCTTCCTTTAAAAAACAAAAACAAAACCATTTTGTCCTATGGAATTGTTTTGTGCTGCTTTAAAACGTGGATTTTTGTTTTGGTATTTGTTTGTGATATTTTTAGGATGTTGTAAACCACTCAGAGGTTTCTTTGAAATATGGAGTGGAATACTAATTGCCTAAATAAATACCTTCTGCAGATGTGGAAGTCGTATCTGTAACATTTCAAGGGGCAGTTTTTTGCTTAGTTCTGCGAAAGGGCCACTGTGACCATGAGCTCCCTGCATTTGAATAGAAAACTGAAATACCAATAGTACTAATAACAACAATAATACCACTGGCCTGTTGCATCAGTTCATAAACATTTAGCCCTAAGTGCAGACATGGAAGTAACCTTTGCACTTTGGACTAAGGCAGCAGATACCTCTCTAACCTTTTATTTAATATAACAGCCTTATTTAATAAAGCAGCCTTGAACCCAGTATTCCCTAGGAATGCTTACAAACAAACAAACAAACAAAAAATCAGTATTTTGAAATCAGTAGTTAAAACCTAGGCAAAAACCTGCTGCTTAATCTCAGGAACCTTCATGCACAATTTGGTTAAAATCAGTGCCATTCTGAAATGTCCAGTCCACCATCCTGATTCAAAATGGCATCTAGTTGTATCCAAACGTCGGCGAAAACCCGTTTCATTCGATCAGTGGCCATGCAAAATTTGGTTACGACATATTTTAAAAAATGCATAGCGAGCGCGCAACTTTTCAAAATATATCGTGCGTGCAGTGGGTAGCGTGGGTTATCAGCACCCGGGGCAAGGCAAGTAATTTGCGCCCCCTAACCCATGGATTTGCGCCCCCTAACCCGTGGATTTCCCTAACCCCCAGATGTTGCGCCCGGTGCGGCCGGCCCCCCCCTGCACCCCCCACGCTACGCCACTGCGTGCGTGTTATACATATGCATCATTTAACAGACTTCTGGTTTGCTCTTCGGAGTAAAAAACAAAAACGCTCCACCTTCTTGAAAATACAGCTTTTAAAGGAAAACAACGAACAATTTCTAAACAGCAAGTTAGAGAACAGCAGTAGACCATCCCTCCGTTAAAAGCACAGTGCGCCCAAATGAGCGCAGCGCAGACGGGAAATAAGGAAATCTCCGCAGGCCTCCCCAGCGCGCCCCCCCCCCCCCCCAGTCTGCATTCTTGGGTTATTCCGCTCCCGCCGCCGAAGCGCCTCTGTGACTCGCGCCTGCCGCATCCTCCCGGCAGCCGCTAGGTGGCAGTCTTCGTCTTCCCTTGCCATTCCTCCCCGGGAATCTCCCGATCCCTTATCAGGGCAGCAGCTTACGTAGGCGATGCCTTGGCGCGAGCAACAGGCAGCATCTCCCTCCCTCCCCTTGAATGGGCCGCTTGCGAGCTCCCTTTTACCTGCGCGTGGAATGTCTTGCGCAATCCCTTCTCTCTCCTCGCCGAAATCCAAACTCTCCCTTCCTTCCTTCCTTCCTTCCTTCCATCCGCCTACTCCCCCGCACGTCCCCCCCCCCGCATCTACACGATCACCCCCACTTTGCAATCCTACTCACTGGACAGTGGTCGCCCCCCCCCCATTAGAGCGCAGCAGCAGCAGCCCCACCTTCTCCGTCCCGGGACCTTTCATCTGCGGGAAGTTTTATGACACTTGGTTGAATGTGCAAAGTTTTTAATTAGACTCGCCAGACAGCCCGAGGCAGCAGTAGCGCCACGAAGTCTTCATGCTTCCCTTCTGCTTCTCTCTCCCTTCCAGCACAACAAGCCGCTCTACTCCTTTGAAGACAATGCCGACTATGTCTACGATGTCATGTGGTCACCAGTGCATCCCGCGCTCTTTGCCTGCGTGGATGGGATGGGCCGCTTGGATCTCTGGAACCTGAATAATGACACAGAGGTGAGGAGGGAGAAGGATCGGGGCCTGGGAGCTGACATTTTCTGCTGGGTTGCCATTATTATTATTATTATTATTATTATCATTATTATTATTATTTCATCTTATCCCTTTTCAAATGGGGAGGGAAAGAGAAGAAACCGCCTTCGTTAGAAACAGGCTCCCACCACAAATTCGGTGCTTGCTAATTTCATCACTTTCCAAGGGTCCTTTTCTGGGTGCCACCAGACCTGCCTGGTGGTGTTCCCCTCTTCCTTTGCCCAAAGGGCAAGTCCCCAGCATAGATTTAAAGCACACGACTTCCCCTCAAGAATCCCCGGGAACTGCAGTTTCAGGATGCTGGGAATTGTAGCGTGCTGTGCAGGGAATACTGCAGTTCCCAGGCTTCTTCGGGTGTGGTTACACCCAGGATCCTCCCACCCGCTTGCACCTTCCAACTTCTGCCTCTTTGTCGGCTTCTTGATCCACCCAGTGGGAGACAAAGCGCTGCCCTTCTTTGGTTGTTGGACTCTAACTTCTGTCAACCCAGCTAGCATGGCCGGTGCTCAGGCTACCAACATCCGGCAGGCCGCAGGCATACCCTGTAAGCACCACTTCATCCTTCACTCATACTCTTTCTTGGCGGCAACTCTAGGGGAATATGAAACCCACCAGAATGTTACTATGGGGGGACACACCTCTCTGAGCAGGCATGACCAAACCTGGCCCTCCAGATGTTTTGGGACTACAACTCCCATCATCCCTAGCTAACGACCAGCGGTCAGGGATGATGGGTGTTGTAGTCCTAAAACATCTGGAGGGCCGAGTTTGGCCATGTCTGAGAAGGCGGTTGGAGGCAGTAATACTTCTGAAAACCAGTTGCTACAGAGATCTCAAGGAGGAGAGTGCTCTTCTGCTGCTTGAGGGTTTCCCGCAAGCACCTAGTCGGCCACTGGGAGGACAGGATGCTAGACTAGATGGGCCAATGGCCTGATCCAGGCTCCTCTTATGCTCTTACGTTCAAGCAAGAGACAAGCTTGTAACTTGCTTTGTGCAAAAACTATTGTTGTTGTTAATTTGTGATCCCTATTGTCTTAGTTCATCGCTGGCACCACCCTAACATTAAGCTAAGCCCTGTAAGGAAGGTGAGGGAGGCTGTGTCTTTGCCCAGGGGCTCTAAATCAAACATGGCATCTTAGCACATTCATCCCAAAGCCTTCTGCCCCAGATTAAAGACATGGCACAGATTCCTTCCTTCTCTTGTGCAGAGTTGATTCACATTTTCAAAAAGAGTGGGTGTGTCGGGGCTGATTTGTTCACCTGCACTTCTGCCCCCCCCCTATTTATTCTTTTTCTTCTGCATGCCCCGTGAGGAATTTAGAGCATCTCCCCCTCCCCCACCTCCTGTCCCAGTGGTGGCAAGTTTTGGAGGTTTCACATGCCTCTGAAACTCTGCACCACTCGCTACAGAGGAGTTGCACAAGTTGCTCTTTCTCACGTTGCCAAGAAGGGCAAAAAGGGAAGCCTAGCCACAGATCTGCACCTTACATTTAAAGCACATTCAGTGCACATTTTAAGCACCTGGCTTACATCAAATAATCCTGGGAACTGTAGTTTGTCCAGGGCGCTTGGCTCTGGAAGAACTACAGTTCCCAGAATTATTCGAAATCTCATGCTTTCAACGAGTGTGGAATGTGCTTTAAATGTGTGGTGTGGAATAAATAATAATTAATAAATCTGTCCTGAGTTGCAGGTCCAGCCTTCCTCCTGGCTTGCCAGAGTAGGCAAAGCAGCTCTTCATTATTTCTCCTTTTGCGAATGTCTTTTTTTCTCTGGGACTGCATATGCAGCATACATTTCAAACACTTCTGCCAGCTCAGCCAAGAGTACTGGGACCTGTAGTTTGTGTGGGTGCTGGGAGTTGTAAACTACAGTTTTTAAGATGGGGGGGGGAGAGACATGTGCTGCTGTAAAATGTATGGTGTGTACAAGGCCTGAGGGGGGCAGGTTACAGCTGTCCCGCAAGCCCTTGGAACCTGCAGGGAAGCAGATTTCGGTGAGAATTTAGGAGGAAATTGCTAAAGGCAAGAACTGTTTGTCAGCGGAACAGACTGCCTCAAAGAGATGTTGGCTGGACAGCCACCTGCCGGTATGTAGTGCTGCAGCTGCCTCTTCCATATTTACCTGGGAGTAAGCCCCATTGAATTCCATGGGACTTAACTTCTGGTTAAACTTGCATAAGATTGGGCTTTAAGGCCATTAAATCTTAGTACACTGACTTGAGATTAAGCTCTATTGAAATTAGCAATACCTCCTTCTGCACAAACACCTATGCAAACATTTGGGGTATGTTGCTATAGTCCTAAGCACACATACAGCCTGATCTTATTGATCGTTTACTTGAAAATAGGTTCCCCTGAGTTCAATGGGACTTACTCCCAGGTAAGTGTGGTGCTTCATTTAGAAGATAAATGACCCTGAAATTTGATGAATGTGTGTTAAGTCTGCAGCGTTACTGAGGAGGTACAGTAACAAGGGCTGGATCATCCTTCTTTGACTGGGGCCCTGTAATGGCTAGAACCAGAAAGATCTGGGTTCAAATCCTTGCCCAGAAGCCATGGGCCAGTCACGCTTGCTGCCATGCAGGACTGTTGGGAGAATAAAAGGACAGCCAGGGAAGAACAATATAGGCTGCCCTCAGATCCTTGGAGGAAAGATGAGATAAAACTGCATAAGTGAATAATAAACATCATTAAAATAGAAAATACCACTAGAGAAGTCTGGATTTTACAAAGTGACCCTTGCCTTATTTTCATACTAGTAAGTATATAATACAAACAAATTTGTGAAAGTAAGTACTGATAAAAGAAGATTTTAAATTAAGAAGCAGCTGCATTAAACTCTTGGATATATTTCTGAGTGATTTTATTAAGTCTTTCTTGCTGGGGTTTTTTTTTGGGGGGGGGGGGCGTTGTTGAGTGTTTTATCGTTTTTGAGTTTCCTAATTTGAATGGAGTTCGTAAAACACTTTCAGAGTGCACTAGGTTTCTTTGATACATTTATAATTTGCCTCCCCCAAACTGCTGTCTTGTAAGGGCCTGAACTACCAACTCATCAGAAGGAGAAAGAAAGGAGTTTGTAAGGTAGTAGAACGGACATAGAATAAACGTTTATTCAATGCTCCAGTATGTAAAACAACAGCATCAAAAGCTACCTGCAGAGTGCAATACCAGCACACAGGGAGCAGACAGTCCTTCTCCTTGATGTGCTAGCTTTTTAATTGAAGGGAATTGTCACAGATGGGGAACAACAACAATAATAAAACCAACCAGCATCCCCCAGACTGAAGTGATACAACCCATTCTGCTCCTTTTTGTCCTGATTGCATAGATCAGGTCTAAGTCAGTATTTTCCTAGCCTATCTGCCTGCAGATGCTAGGAGATGTGGCAGATATTTTGTCATTTTAAGGTGTTGTCCATATTGCCTTTACTTTGAAGCTGACATTCTGCCCAGAATATTACAGAAAATATTTTTGAGATATTCTGGTCAATAGCACATATATCAGGTATGTCAATCACAATGTTGTTGGTCACAATGCAATTTTCTTTAATCAAATTGGTATGGTTTTTAATTATTGTTTGTTGGTTTTATTTGTATAATATTAGTATAATATCATTTTATAAACAGGGTTTCTTTGCGTGCTTTATTATATTCTGCTGTGAAAATGTTCTTTTTAAACTGAGAAGTGGGCTATCAATTTACTAAATAAATAAATAAATTCTGTCTCTCTTTCCCCCTCCTGCCACCATTCATTCTTCCCTGCAGGATATATATTCTGCTCCTGGCCCAAACACACGCAATTGCAAAGCTTCACATGCAATTAAAGCCTTCAAACATAAGATTTCCATACCAGTATTGGGGAGAAATTTAAAAATAGGAACCATACAGAGAAAACTCTGTTGCCCTGTTTAGCATCAGTGAAACGTTGAAGTCAGAAAGCTTTGTGAGAAAATATATTCTGTACATGAAAATCAATATCTCTTACCATAGCTGCTGCTGCTTTTTTTTGTTCTCTTACAATTTTGTCTCATGCCATTTTTGTATGAATTCAAGCAGCCTGCAGTTTTGCCTAATTTCCAGTTGTGAAATAACTGCGCCTAATTCAGATTTTACAGAAATTGTCCCTTGAACTTTTCCTTTGTAATCCTTCCCCCCACCCCCGCCCTGCGAGAACGGTCTTGTGATTGAACGTTCTAAATGCCACCACTGAGAATGGAACATGCCCCCCCCCCCGAAAAACCATTGCATCATGCAAGCTGCAAATATATTTTGTAGAATGCTGTCCAGCAAACGTGCAGATCAAATCCTATCAGAATTATAAGATAACAACAAGGCAGTGCGGATGAAAGAAACAAGACTTGTAAAGCGGTTTGTGAGCTTAAAACACTATAGAAACGAATAATCGTGATAATAAATTTTGAGTTTCCTAATTGCAGAAAAATAGCTACGTTAGTCTGCAAGAGCAGAAAATCCAGAAAGTGCTCTGGCGCCACAGAGGCTTCAGGCAGGAGCTTTTAAGGCGAGACAGAGCTTAATTCATCAGTTGTATGTAAAAGACTAAAGAAGGTAGTGGATTTATATACTCGTGGATCGGGGCTGTAGTCAAGAAACCAACGAAGTTACCAAGGCAAAAGTAATAACTGCCAATATTTTCTTCTACTTTTGTGCGTGTGGTTAATTCCTTCTTTCGTATGGCCTTAATATACATTTCAGTCAAAAGAAAACGCACAGTTTTACTGCTCCTTGCCGTAAATCACCTTAGACAGGTAAGGAGGGACGAATACTGAAAACTGGATTGTCAAGTGGAGACTCGAGGTCTTTTGAAGTGTTCCGAGCAGGAAGCTGCAGAGCCGCCTTAATTATAAAGCCAGCAGCTGAAGGAGGGTGTATAGGGAGGGCTTTTCTCTCCAGCTTTTTCTTTTGGGGGAAGGAGCAAAGAGGAGCAGATCCCTACAGGTGTTACCATTAAGAGCCCTTACTATCAATACCATAAGACTGTTAAGAGAAAAGTCCATTTTCTCAAAAAGCAGGCTGGAAAATACTTTATTCCCCCCCCCACACACACACATCAAGGCTGTTGCAAATCTTCCCTGTTGTTATTGACATGGAAATTGCACTGTGATCAATGCTGTTAAAGCATGTGGGGCTGCGAGCAGGATTCACTTTGCTCTTATTTGTTTAATTTGGACCTTTAAATCTGTGCTAGGCAGATAAACTTTCCATTCCCCCTTCCTCTGGACATCAGCAGGAATAAATTCAGCACCAAGCCAGGAAAAAGCAATCAGAGACCCACTGTATCAGCCAAGAAGAAAACTCTTTAGCAACTGAAAGCGATGGTTCTTTTGATCCTTTGCCTGACAATTCAGAACTTTAATAAAGAATACTAATGGTGATGATTTTGTTTCTCCAGAAGTATCGAGCCACGCAGTCCAGCCCAAGTTAAGCCTTTTGATTTCAGTGGCACTGATAAGCATTTGCTTAAATGACTCCTGTTGAGGGCAAAGGAATAAGTGCTTTCATTTGAATCATAACCCATTTTTCTTAAGACGTAACTGAACTATCGGATTGGTACGTTACTAGATTAGAAAGAAATTAGCTGTTTGCAAAAATAAAAAGTCTTGAAACATTAGCCTCTTCTCCATGATCCAGTTTGAACGGAAGTGCTTAAATCTGATTTAGGTTGCTATCCTAAACCCACAGAAGTTGTTTTGCAGAAAAAACTGGGTCTAGAATGTGGGCTCCGAATTGAGACAACAGTTTGGCAGGCTTCTGCAGGACTGCTAAATGTTTTAGAATGAACTTGCATTTTACCCAATGTGTTCAGGCTGTTTAGCAGGTCAGCGGCCAAATACTATGCCATCACTGACTTGTAGATCAGAGTGTTAGCAATAGGAAAATGCACAGCGACTCTTTACAGGTGTGCTGGGTAAGGGATGGCCTTGCAGATTACAGCCAAGGTGCCAGCCCACAAATCTGACTGACTGCCCCAAATATAATCATCAAATTGGCAGGCCCAGTGAGCTAAGCTCCCAGAGGGAGTTGCTTCTTGCATTCAGAATGTGACTAATCATGGTAAAGGGAATATGGGACAGGCCACAGCACAGTGCTCTGGATGCAGAAGATCCCTGGTCCAGTTCCTGGCCCCTGCAGTTAGGGCTCGGAGATGGAATCTCTTTTGCCAGTCAGTGTATTGAGCTGCCTCCTGTATTCATAATGTTATTTATTTTCAAGATTTATAGCCCACCTTTTTATGAAATCCCCAAGGGAGTTTACAATCCAGATTTTGCATTCTATTAAGATGCAACAAAGGGGACGCAGGTGGCGCTGTGGATTAAAGCCTCAGCGCCTAGGGCTTGCCGATCGAAAGGTTGGCGGTTCGAATCCCTGCGGTGGGGTGCGCTCCCGCTGCTCGGTCCCAGCGCCTGCCAACCTAGCAGTTCGAAAGCACCTCCGGGTGCAAGTAGATAAATAGGGACCGCTTACCAGCGGGAAGGTAAACGGCGTTTCCGTGTGCGGCTCTGGCTCTAGCTCTGGCTCTGGCCAGAGCAGCGATGTCACGCTGGCCACGTGACCCGGAAGTGTCTGCGGACAGCGCTGGCCCCTGGCCTCTTAAGTGAGATGGGCGCACAACCCCAGAGTCTGTCAAGACTGGCCCGTACGGGCAGGGGTACCATTACCTTTACCTAAGATGCAACAAAAACTATCAGTAAATAGTCACAAAAATGAAAAAGGGAACAAGAGCGTAAAAATACATTACAGGTAAGGCTCTGCAAGACCTTGCTGAAATAATGATCTTCACCACCTGCCCAGCTCCAAGCAGTGACGGGGTTGGGGAGGTCTCCCTTGGGATGCTGTTTGAAATTTTAGGGTGACACACCCAAAAAACTATTGCATGAAACCAGCTACGGGGTTCTAGTCGCCCCAGTGAAATATTTAGGAACAGGGTTTTAGTCACTATTTCATAAACTTGTTTTATGGAAATAATTGGGTAGGCGAAATTTATCTTAACTTTCAAAAAATGTTGATGTTCATCCATTTTTGCTTTGGTTCTTTTTTTTAAAAAAAAAGTATCACAAAAGCTGCCTTTTCCTTTTGGCAAGTTTGGAAACAAAGGCCCATTTATGACAGCAAAGGGAATTTTCAAAGCTAAGTAAATAAATAAAAATGTTCCTAGCAGGTATAAGGGCACATATCTATTGGGTCACCCTAAGGTTGGTTATAAATTCAGGAAGTAGTGCATTCTCTGTCCTCTTCTCTCTCTTTCTCTCTCTCTGTCACACACACAACACAACACAACACAACACAACACAGCTCCAACTTGCAGAAATAGCGCCAGTCAATGATTTGGATCAAAACTTGCATTTATCGTGCAAGTGCCATCAACGATAAATCTATGGGATAGTATGAGAAAGTTTTAGAAATATTTAGCCATCCTTTTTTCTTGTATGATTCTTTTTCATCTCTGAGGTTAATGCAAATCTCTAACCAACACGTTTATCTGATTTAGAGAAACGTTTTTCTGACTGTTCTTCTTTATTGACATGTTAGGTAGGTAATGACACCATCGATTATAGCTCTTTTAAAGCCTAACTGCTGGACTATGGAGTGAAATATATAAAAGGCTTGCATTTGGTTCAGCGTAGCTTCCTGGCTTTAACAAAGGAAAAGCTTGCCATGTTTGATTTATATCCTCGAATGGATGCAACAATGCAAGCGGCAGAGGAGAACAAATGCAACGCTTCCATATTTCAGCATTCATCAGTTATACATTTCTGTCAGACTTGGAGCTGTAACACATAGAAGAAGAAAACAAGAATTCTTGGGGGGCCTATCCAAAATATTTGAAGATTGCTTCTAGTCTACCTGAACTAGAATGATTATATATTTTAAATTAACTAAATATGCATATTTTTACCCATCACTTTTTCTCAATAAGGAATAAAACCTATTAAAATTAACAGTCCAACTCATACAGAAAACCTGGTAGTAAGCTCCCCTATGTGCAATGGGGCTTACTCCCAAGTAACTGTATAGGACAGCAGCTTTAATGTCTGTTTGGTTACTGCGTAATTCTTCCTCTCCTTTTAAAGCACATCAAATATACGTAGATAAAATCTGTCATTTAATACATATTGTTGCATGTAGGTTGCTTCCCCTCCCTACACATTTTAATTACAAATGCTTTGTCAAAACACAAAGGCTTTTAGTGTTTTATGAAGAAATGAATATAGAATTAAAATTGCTTCATAATTATACAAACGTTTCTAATTTAAATGGTAAGCATTTGGGAGGGGGTAGGACTGAAGAGATTAAAATACTTTGGATTAATTGTTCCTGATAGACTCATATGCCTTTATTAACATTGTTTCCCTAACTACATTTACTTAGAAGTAAGTTTCATGTGATTTTCCGAAAAGCTTCTTAAGAACAGGTTGGGATGAAATCTCACAGATTGCGCTTAGTGAAAAAATTTTATTTATTAAATTTATATACTTTCCTTCAAAGGACCATGAGGTGGTTTGCAGCATAAAACACAAATGTCAATGTATTACATAATATACAATGTAAAAATCAAAACAGTTCTGTAAATACAAGTATAATAATAAGAAATAGATTACTGTTGTTGTTGATTTCTATACTCTCTTTCATCCTAGGATCACAGGATGGTTTGCAATAACATAGTAACAAACAAAACCAATAACCCCTCACCCACCCAGTTTGAAAGGCCATAGATTGTTTAATTAGCCAAAGGCCTGGGAGAAGAGAAATGTCTTTGCCTGGTTCCTAAAGATAGGAATGAAGGCATCAGGCAAGTTTCTCTGGGGAGAGCATTCCACAAATGGGGAGCCACTGGAGAAAATGCCTGTTTTTGTGTTGCTGCCCTCCTGGCCTTTTGTGGAGGAGGCACATGAAGAAGGGCCTCAGATAATGATCACAGGATCTGGGTCGGTTCATATGGGGAGAGGCAGTCCTTGAGGTATTGTGGTTCTGAGTCGTTTTAAGCTTTATAGGTCAAAACCAGCACTGTGATTTAGGCCCCAAAACTCATTGGCAGCCAGTGCAGTAGTGCAGTTGTACAGTGGTACCTCAGGTTACAGACGCTTCAGGTTACCCAGGTTACAGACTCCGCTAACCCAGAAATAGTACCTCAGGTTAAGAACTTTGCTTCAGGATGAGAACAGAAATCGGGAGGACCCATTAGCTAAAGTGGTACCTCAGGTTAAGAGCAGTTTCAGGTTAAGAACGGACCTCCGGAACGAATTAAGTTCTTAACCCGAGGTACCACTGTATCAGGATCCGTGTGATATGCTTCAATTGTCTAGTCCCCGGTGAACAACCTGGCCTCTGAATCCTGCACCAGCTGAAGTTTCTGAACCATCACATATCACATGTTGCAGTAATCCAACCCAGAGGTTACCAGAGCATACTCAAAACAGCAACAGCAGAAACAGAAAAGAAAATCAGCAGTGTGTCTGAAATACAAAGGCAGTACACACATACAGAACCTTCTCTCTATCCAAAGTAGTGGCCCACAACTGGGATATTTCCTTTCCTCTCCCAGTATCTCACATCGGGAGATCTTCGCTTCCCTGCCCTTCCACCATCTCTCCCACTTTCATGTGGGTTTGATTCTTGGCCACCAGTGGCATCCCAGAAGGGGAGACACCAGAGTCCTTGTAGTGTCTCCTTGAGGGGACTCCCACTGGTATTGGCCCCTCCAGCAGTGAATTGGAGGTGGTGACCTTAGTAACCTTTGCTCCACAACTAGTCCAGGCTGTGGTTGAAATTCACATTACTCTTTCTCTAGTGTACAATATTTGTATTGAGCACCCTGATCACTGGAGCACATAGGAAACAATGGGTTTATTACATTTATTCATGGAATTTGAGGCGAGTGTCCACAGGAGCTCATAAGCAGTTCCGTCCATTCAGGCTTTAGTGAAGTTGCTCCATCATGTGACCAGTGGTGGCCAACCTGTGGCCTTCCAGATCTCATTGCATTCCAACTCCCATCAACCCCAGCCTGTGTAGACTACTGCACTCCCAGCAACATCTGCAGAGCCTCAGGTTGCCCCCCTATGCTTTAGACTATGCCCTAGTCCCCCAAGAGAAGCTACATTGTAGTTATTCCCTGCATTTCTCCCCAAGAGTTTTCTGTGTGTTGCCCAGTGGCATAGCGTGGGGGGTGCAGGGGGGGCCGGCCGCACCGGGTGCAACATCTGGGGGTTAGGGTTAGGGGGCGCAAATCCACGGGTTAGGGGGCGCAAATTACTTGCCTTGCCCCGGGTGCTGACAACCCACGCTACACCGCTGGTGTTGCCTGCATAGTTTTTCAACAAAGCAGCGCTCAGGATCAGGCCAGCTTAGTTCTAGCAGGGCATAAAACACTTCCTCTGGGTAACAAGGGCTTAGCGTCTCTGCAAGAGATGCAAAGGAAAATGAATAGCAAAAGGATTTCGAATGTCATTTTTTTAGCCCATCTTCCTTTCGTTTCTGACCCCATCCTGTCTCGGCTAAACTAATTGCTCTAGGTCAGTAAAATGTTTACATGAAATCCCTTCAATCTCCTTTCAGCTTTCAGTTTATGCTCCATACCACATTTGAGCTCATTAATCCTTGCCACTCAGCTGAGTCATCCATCATCTTTTGATCTTCTGTTAGGCCAAATTGAGAGAGAGAGAGAGAGAGAGAGAGAGAGAGAGAGAGAAATAAAAAATAAAGCTGCAGTGGTTTTAGCATGTCCCAGAGCCAAACAAAGTTGTGTGTCACTTGTTGCCCCTTTAATGTTTTGCCTATCTTAAACCTCATCAATTCATTTTCTCTTCTGCTCCTCCCTTACTACACCACATGAGTGAATAACAATGGATATTTTATTTCATTGTCTTTCATTTGCAAAGCAGTGGCTTTGCCAACATCCACATGGGAATTCTGTCTTTGATAGGTTCCAACGGCGAGCGTGACCATCGAAGGAGCTTCTGCCCTCAATCGCGTTCGTTGGGGCCAAGCTGGGAAAGAAGTGGCCGTTGGGGACTCTGAAGGAAGGATCTGGATCTATGATGTTGGAGAGGTACTTGTCTTTCTTCATAGATGCTCTGCATTCTTGCCATTTTTCTTGCAGCTTTGTAAATAAACATTTCACACTGGAGTACGAAACACTTACCCATTTCATTGGCACAATGTGTTGATTCAAGCTGCAATCCAGCCACTTTCAAATCAGGGAGTTTTGCCATGGGTTTCAATTCATGGATACTTTAACCACACATTTTAAATTTTATATATGACTTTTTAAAAAAAGTCTACCCACCCGCTTTTATGAGTAATGAATTGAATTCTGAGAGATGTCCACATGGTAATGTTAATCTTCTGTACTGATGGCTTCATTATTACAGAAGTAGGGTCAAGTAATGTGTCTAATGCTAGTCTAGTCGTTTGTTTATTTATTCAGATTTCTAAGGGTGTGGAGTAGCCATGTTTAATGCAAAATACAGTAACAGCAAAGTTCATGATGCATATGGACACAATTGAGGCAATCCGGGGCTGGTTATGCGTTGTTTTAATATACACTAAATGTGACTTGTAAAATGAGAAAATAAAAATAAAACTTAATCATCATAATAAAAAGAAAATGCATGCACAGTGGGTTTGTTAAAATTTATCTATACCCTGATCCATCTCCTACATGTATAACCCCAGCTGGATGGAGAATCAAGGATGCAAGCAAGTGTTGCATCTTTCAGGCTAATCGGCTGTTTGGAAGGCACAGCTGTATGGATTTTGTGCCTCACTCACCAAGCAGCTGATCATCGTGATGGCAGCTTATTTAACAAGCTGTGTTGGATCAGGCTCTCTAAGTTGTACCAAAATGCCAAGAGACAGACACCGAAAGCAAATTATGGTAAATGCTGTTTCAAGTCATCTTAAGATTCTAATTAATTCTTTTATATATTGGGTGCTCTTTGATAAATGCATTCTTACCTATTCTGAGCCTTCAGAATAGGATTGACTAGAATTTAAACTCATTATATACATTGGGGCTTTGGAGGAAGTTGGGCAGCATCAGGACTGATCAGAGTGGAGAAGGCAATTTTTTAACTCTCTGCTGGCCACAATCTCCCATTTCTGCCCACGATAAACTCCCACTCCAAAGGGAAGTTCACACATTCGTTCAATTAATGTGCACTCTAATTTGTACCAACACTTTGAAAATAAGTTTCTCAAGTTTCTGGCAAGAAAGACCATGATAATTTCTGCGGCCATCTCAACAAGGAACCTGTAGGTTGTTAATTTTTATCAGTAAATTAATTGGTTAATGCTGAAGTTATATTACTTTAAGTTTACTTTTACTTGTGATGAAGATTTTTGTTTCAGAGATGATGCTTTGTTTCGTTATGCTTTCATTATCTTGACGATTGGTCCAATTTTAGACTGGTTAGTTTCATAGAATTGCTTAAAATGGGGCCTTGGTGTCAGGAGCTATTGCATAGTATTGGTAGTGTGGTGGGTTTGCATCTATATTGTGGGTAGATATCTGAGCACACCTGTGCACATATGACAGAACACGACCAAGGAATTGTGTTAAAAAAAAAACCATTTTATTTTCTCTCTCGTGTTAAAAAACCTACCATTTAATTTTCTCTCTCTTGCCTTTTTTACTTTAAAGAAAGAAAGAAAGCACCCTGCTAATAAATACTATCGTATTTACAGCTACTAGGATTTCAGTTCTTTTAAAAAAGAAGACTGTGAAAAGTTACTGGTACAGGCAGGTTCCAATGCTAAGGATTTCTTTCATAGCACTTGGTGCTTTCTGAACATTAAAGCATTTTCATGTATTTTTCTCTCAGCAATCCTTCATTACTATAACCCTGCAGGGTAGGTCAGCATCTGCCATTATTGCTTATGAAAGCTGAGACTGGAAGGAAAGGGTTTCCCTAAGCCAGGCATTTTCAAAGTCCGCTTCAGGGGCCTAATTCGGCCTGCCAGTTGGTTTAATCTGGCCCCTGTGGCAGTTTATTTCCCGGGGTAAAATCCTAAAAAAAGGTCAACAACTTCAATCAACAACTTTGGTGGGCCCTTTGGACAGCCCTCACGGCCCTTCACTTCATCAAATCTGGCCCTCTTTGCAAAAAGTTTGGACACCACTGCTAAGGCCACCTACTGAGTTCATTGCAGGGACGAGATTTGTCCCAAGCCATGCTTTTTTTCAAGAAAAATAGGTAGCAGAACTCACCACGAAGTTGTTACAGTAGGTCACTGAGCAACTCAGGGCAGCTCTGAACAGATGCCGGTTTGACAACAGCTGCATTCACTGCCCACAAAAGTGCTAAAAGCTATGACGAGCTGTTTCCCTAGCTATTTCCAAGCTCAGTTCAAAGTGTTGGTGTTGACCTTTAAAACCCTCAACGGCCTCGGCCCAGTATACCTGAAGGAGCGTCTCCACCCCCATCGTTCAGCCCTGACAATGAGGTCCAGGGCCTTCTGGCAGTTCCCTCACTGCGAGAAGCAAAGCTACAGGGAACCAGACAGGGGGCCTTCTCGGTAGTGGCGCCCGCCCTGTGGAACGCCCTCCCATCAGATGTCAAAGAGATAAACAACTACCTGACATTTAGAAGACATCTGAAGGCAGCCCTGTTCAGGGAAGTTTTTAATGTGTGACACTTGGATGTATTTTTAATCTTTGTTGGAAGCCGCCCAGAGAGGCTGGGGAAACCCAGCCAGCCAGATGGGCGGGGTACAAATAATAAATTATTGTTGTTGTTGTTGTTGTTGTTGTTGTAGAGGCCTAGCTGGAAGTTCAAAGCCCTCCTCCGACTTCAAGCTTCTGGGAGGGCTGAGTCACCACCCTGTTAGAGGCAGCTCTGGGGCTTATTTTGGTTTTTGTTAGTATTTTAGTACTTTAAATGTTTTTGTTTTGTTTTCAAAATAAGCCCACCGCCACAACATAGGAAATGGATTGAAGAAAAGGAAATATGAATTGGCCCCACCCCGTCGCTTGACCCGTCGCAGCTGGGAGCTGCGTGGAGTCACAGCTCTAAACAAAAAAGTGTAGATTCGAACATGCTTGGCATCTTCCATTTTGACTTGGGCTTTCGTTTTCGGAAAGTATGTAGAGTTGAGAAGCAGGTGAAGGGAGCGCCAGCCTGCCACAGTGCCCACCTGAGAGGTACTGGAACTGTGCTCTGGCATTCTCCGGCTGAAAAAACCCCACTGGTCCTAAGGCTTCCTGGCTTACAACTCACTATCTTAGCTTACTGTGTTACACCGGCTCTCAGGGGCATCTTTCATCTTGTCAACTTTCATGTAGTCAAAAGAATGAATCAGTCCATGATACAGTTGTCTAAACGAGCACATGGGGTATTGATACAAGAAAATCTGAAATGGTGGGCTAGAAAGGAACAGTGGAAGCCTATAGGGGTGAAGAGTAGATGTAATGGAAATTAGCAGGCTGGATATAGTGTGTTGCAAGGCTGTTCTGAACCGGGCCCCCCCCCCCATACTAAAATCTGACTAAATTGATGTCAGTATGGTGTGTGCTTGATGGAATGTGCCTCTTTGTTGCTGAATGCAGCACAAAACGTAGCGTCTGCATTACAATTCCTGGAACAGTCGAGGGGTGACTCGCGGAGCAATCAGCTTTTATAGACGGAATTTGTTTTTTGTCATTATCTGTGATAGGATACTGGGATCTCCATCTCCCCACAGTAGGGAAACATTATGTAGCACATACAGATTTAGCTTTAACTCACACAAAGTGATTTTTATGGCCCATAGCAAAATTACTTGCGCATGACTCACATTTTTGGCTGGCTTGTGCTTTTGCGGGAGTCGCTCTTGCTCGCAAATGACTGCAGAAACATCTTGCTGTATCGTTACCATAATTGCTAAACTGTCTAAAGTCATTACACTCAAATTTCTGCTGCGGCACTGGCAGGACAGCATGTTTTATTTATTTATTATAGTGTGTGTGTGTGTGTGTGTGTGTGTGTGTGTGTGTGTTCTGTTTCTGAGTGATTTGACAGACGCTAGAAATACCTGCGTTGACAATATAGTCTGTTCTCGCCTATTGTCTGTAGTCTAGACAGGCTGTAAATATGTCTCTTTGACATATCATACAGCAAGATATTTGGAGTATTTTGTTCATCTCTTCCAGATTAGCCATCCATTTCTTGGCTTCCCTCCACCCCCACATCAGAAGCAGAATGGACAATGATCCCAATCTAAAAAAAACCAAAGAGGTAGACTGTCAGGTGATTTAAAATTGTCTATATCATACACTGAACTTAATATATCCTTCTTGGATTAGGTGATTTGTGGAATGAATTCTGCTGAGAGGCAGTCCACACGTTCTCCTTTCACTAGGGAAACCCAGAACCATTTATGTTGGATCCCTGTTTCCCTTTCCTTCAGTCTCAGCTATTCCATCTCTCCTTTGTGGATTGGAGATATTTTCTGGTTGCATATCTACAAGCTGACCTGGAGGAGATGGAGGAACACATCTCCTGGATTGCTGGCAACTGCAACCTAAGTACCTCTTTTCCAAGATGGGAGAGGGCTGAGAGATGAACAGGTGGCAACAGAAACAAAGGTGTTTGTCAACTTGTTGCTTAGCAGGGTTCGGGTGCAGAACGAATGCCTCATTCATTTCTTGTGGAATCCTATATATGTGCCCTAATGACATAATTCAAATACATACTTGTTAGAAGAGAATGCACATTCTATGCAAACCAAGTTTGTTAATTTACTCTTGCATGCATTGGGATTCTGAAATTTTCTTCTTTATCCCTTTTTTGATTTATTTATTTTAATGTGCATATGTATGAATATGTAATTGCATGCCTAAAAGCTTAGGAGTTTCTGACCTGGCTTGGATATTGTAACCAACCAATTCTATTTCAAACTAACCATACTGTGTTGTTTTGTCCAATATGAGAACGGCCATTAAATTGTCGTTTATTCGAAGGAGAAGCAGTAGCCACAATTTCATCTTGGCTTGTTTGGACGAATTATAGTTTAAAACTCTTCAGAGTTTGTTGAGATTCAGAGAAAATGACAAACTGTGGCGAGTTGAAAATGGCAGTGGGTGCTTCTGGTCTCCTCATGGCCATGCCAGCAGAAGAGACTGGAGGAAGGGAGTACATGGACCCAAGCTTCATACATGTAATGCTGGTTTAGCCACAAGTGAGTAATCACCCAAACATTGATGCTCCTATTTCCCCATAATCCACAATATAATTGCCAACAGTATGGAACAGAGAAGAGGAACAAAGAAAAGGGTCTTATAGATAGCATCCTCCATGAGATCACCTCCCAGACCATGCAGAATTGCTGACTGGTTTGTGCCCTGGCCAAAATTGGATGGCGCCATTTGTTTAAGGTTACTCTGCACCTCCACAAGTGGCAGCTTTGCTTCCTTTGATTTCCATGAGGGTCAGGGTTTGACCTTCTTATTCTATCCTGTCTATTAAATGGATGTTGACATTCATTTTATGACACCTCAAACAGAAAAGACATGGGCAAATTGTACAGCCCATGACTAGTAAGTTTAAAATAACATTAATATTTTCATTTTCTGATCGTTTTTTAAACAGCATCTACATTTTTTAGCTGTTTGATTTCAGCATCATCTCTGAAAATAACTGAACACCTTTATTTTCACAGCCAGGGGTCTATTTTCTCTCTGATGCTTGTACATTCTGCCCATTAGAATGAATGTGAGTTATATACACATGTTCGAGGGACAATAATGTATATATATATATTGTACACACACAAACACACACACGTTCACATGTATGATAAGGTGAAAGAGCAGGTTATTGATTATTTGACAAAATAGAAATGAATTATCCCCATTATTTTTAAGTGTATCCAGTTGAACAAGAATATATCCAAGAAAAATCCATTTGAAATATTTTCTTTTCTGCATCTGTAGACCACCTATGTTATTTGGAGCGTTATATAAAGCAGCACCCCAAAACTTGCCACCTACTGTTGTCATGATATGTCATAAGTAGTAAAAATGAGTGTTAAGCTATTCACCTCTGAGCACAGAGATATTCACATGCCTTGATGATTTAATAGCCAGATTCAGCTGTAAGAGA
The DNA here is from genome assembly GCF_951804945.1 of Podarcis cretensis. Classification (NCBI taxonomy): domain Eukaryota; kingdom Metazoa; phylum Chordata; class Lepidosauria; order Squamata; family Lacertidae; genus Podarcis; species Podarcis cretensis. Next base: position 29,269,968 of record NC_137181.1, read on the forward strand.
GCACTTAATTCAACTCTAAATGCTTCTGTGATGGCCCACAGAGGTTACTCTTGTTCATATTATCCAGCAATGATGGACATAATTTCCTAGGAACCTCCCTGGAGCTATCCCCGATGTAATGAATTGAAGCTAGCCAAGCTGCTGGGTGTTATCTGCACACGGGCATTTAACTGAAGCTTCTGTAGAAGTTCTTAGTAGTCTGTGGCAATAGCCTGACGAGACACTGAATATATATACAGTGGTACCTCGGGTTAAGTACTTAATTCGTTCCGGAGGTCCGTTCTTAACCTGAAACTGTTCTTAACCTGAAGCACCACTTTAGCTAATGGGCCTCCTGCTGCTGCCACGCCGCCGGAGCACGATTTCTGTTCTCATCCTGAAGCAAAGTTCTTAACCCGAGGTACTATTTCTGGGTTAGCAGAATCTGTAACCTGAAGCGTATGTAACCCGAGGTACCACTGTGTCTCTCTCTGTGTGTATATATGTATATATGTGTGTGTGTGTGTGTGTGTGTGTGTGTGTGTGTGTGTGTGTATATGTATATGTATATGTATATGTATATGTATATGTATATGTATATGTATGTATCAGCATACTTAGGAATTGTGTTAGAAAATGTGGGCCATGATCCTAATTGCATGTACCTGGGAGTAGTCAAAATTCAATAGGGCTGACTTCAAAGTAGACATGGTTAGGATTGTGTTGTCTTTTAGTAATGTTACTCAGAGACAATTCGCAATTGGGTGTTACATTGCAGAGAATTAGAGCACTACAAATTTATACTACAGTATAACTGGCATGGTCTCTTATGAAGAATCTTGGGAAATAACTAGCACTCCTTCAAATTAAGAGTAGTGCCACTCATATCTAAAATATACTTTAGTTTCAGTGTCTCCAGCCACTTGCTTTACTCTCCATAGACATGTTGGTATAAAGGTACCAACAAATGCTCCCTCTGTGTAATGCTCTAGAGAGGTGTAGTGATGCCATTTGCACTTCTGGGAGTTCACCCAGCATCTCTATTAATGCGAGAAAAATACAACTTTATACATAACTGTTGCCTGCCAGGAATGTACTGCATTTCAAGGGTTGCCAATATTTGGGGGCTCATTGTCCCATTTGGAAATTGGAAAACATTTGTGGGTACCACCACAAAATGACTATAGTAAGGCCATGGCTTGCCACAAAATGGCTGCCACAACAAAGGACAAGTAACCTGCCTAAAAAAACTGAGTGCAAGGCAGAGTTGGGTTCTGAGCCCCAGAATACAAAGCCACTCATTTGCTTATGCAATTTTCAAAGAAAGTATTACGTTTGTGACAAAGCCCCTCCTTCTTCTTTGTACATGTTCGTTGTATGTAGACTTTTTTAATTTTTTAAAAAATAAGAAATATATAGAGCTCTCCAGTCACCATTGCAGGATCACTCAGTAATTGATTCTCCCCACCTCGGCTTGTGTAATGATCACTTGGGAAACAGCGTGTTGATCAGTTTTGCTCCCAAATGTTAGCATTTAGGAGAGAAATAGTGACTGATGTATCCAGTGTGCCTTTTTTTTTTTTTTTTAAGGGTGGCTTAAAAAGAGCTCCTTAATGAAAAAAATGCCCAGGTTTGAAAAATCAGTCAGTTTAATTACTGTGTTTTATGAAGGCCATCACCCATTGCTGATTACTAGAGTGATAAAATATTTGGCTTTGGTAGCCTCAGTAGGGGGTAAGCCGGTGTAAGTAGAGGCAAAGCCCAGTAATTATCACCCTAAATCCTTGTGTTTCTCATTACGATATTCCTTAATTTGTGTTACCATACAGTCTTTGAGGTCTTTAATGTACATATCGGTTCATACACCAACAGGAATAAAAGCTGTGTCTTCAGCTACACTCTTAATCTAAAATGAAATATGTGCACTTAAAGTGGTTTAACTTGCTTCCTGCCCATTCTGGAGATGTGTGTGATAGATTGTGATATGTGTATATATTAAGGCCTGCTACTGCAGCGGGAGGGCCCGACGGAGCCTGTTGCAGCTGCAGCAGACCCTCCCCTGGGCCTTTTGGGGGGCGGCCGGGGCTCCTCCCAGCAGCCCACTGGGGCTTGCTGCAGCTGCGACCATCTGTCAGGGGGGCAGCGGGAGGACCCCATGGAGCCACTTGGCTGTGGAATATTGAGGGCTTTTTTGTGGGTATGGTAGTAGTGATGTATGGAAGTGAGAGCAGGACCATAAAGAAGGCTAATCACCGAAGAATTGATGCTTTTGAATTATGGTGCTGGAGGAGACTCTTGAGAGTCCCATGGACTGCAAGAAGATCAAAGGTATCCATTCTGAAGGAAATCAGCCCTGAGTGCTCACTGGAAGGACAGATCGTGAAGCTGAGGCTCCAGTACTTTGGCCACCTCATGAGAAGAGAAGACTCCCTGGAGAAGACCCTGATGTTGGGAAAGATGGAGGGCACAAGGAGAAGGGGACGACAGAGGACGAGATGGTTGGACAGTGTTCTCGAAGCTACAAACATGAGTTTGACCAAACTGCGGGAGGCAGTGGAAGAGAGGAGTGCCTGGCGTGCTCTGGTCCTTGGGGTCACGAAGAGTTGGACACGACTAAGCAACAACGAGTACCCAGGGCACCGAAAAGACGGCACCCCTGCCTGCTGCCTCAGGTAAGGCAGATGATTTTGCCTCGTCTTGAGCATTGAAATAAGATTCAACAGCCAGTCCAGTCAACACTTGAACCTGGAATGGAGACGAGACACCGCCTTGTCCTTTTCCTAAGGAAGCAAAATGTCTTAGGCTGACCCTGAGTCAGGCAAACCAATAAAAGGCAGCAACAGCTACTCGCTGCTCACCTCCCCTTTCTCTCTCGCCTGCACCAACGGGAAGGGGCAGCCTCTTGTTCCTCTGCCTTCAATTCTCTGGGCGAGTGAGCAGCATGAACAGCAGTGGTAACAGCAAAGGGGGGAGGGAATGAGTTATCCAATAAAATATTGTTAGTATTATTATTAACGAATAATAATAATACTTACCATTTAGTTAATTGTAGATTGGTAGGGATGGTTGTTTGCAAGAATCGTTTTACTGTTTTTAGAATTTGTATTTATTTGCATTTTGTCTTGTACACCCTTTTGGTGGTCGGTGAAGCAGTTTATAAATTTGCTAAATAAATAAATGTACAGTGGTACCTCGGGTTACATATGCTTCAGGTTACAGACTCCGCTAACCCAGAAATAGTGGTTGCTTCAGGATGAGAACAGAAATTGTGCTCCAGCGGTGCGGCAGCAGCGGGAGGCCCCATTAGCTAAAGTGGTGCTTCAGGTTAAGTACAGTTTCAGGTTAAGAACGGACCTCTGGAACGAATTAAGTACTTAACCAGAGCCTAGGCCTTGCCGATCAGAAGGTCGGAAGTTCGAATCCCCGCGATGGGGTGAGCTCCCATTGCTCGGTCCCAGCTCCTGCCAACCTAGCAGTTCGAAAGCACCACAAAGTGCAAGTAGATAAATAGGTACCACTCCGGCGGGAAGGTAAACGGCGTTTCCGTGCGCTGCTCTGGTTCGTCAGAAGCTGTTTAGTCATGCTGGCCACATGACCTGGAAGCTGTATGCCAATAAACAGCCTCAGCCAATAAAGCGAGATGAGCTCCACAACCCCAGAGTCGGCCACAACTAGACCTAATGGTCAGGGGTCCCTTTACCTTTACCTTTACCACTGTATATGTTGCTTAATGCCAAACATAGTCTTCTAAGCCATTTGCAAAGTCACACAACATTAAAATATCAACAACCATTATTAAAAGAGGCAACAGGAGAATCCCGTTAAAATGACGCCCATTAATATGAGAGATGAACGTTTTGTGCAAGCCAGTGGAATGCCAGTACAGATGAGGAGACCCCACTCCATAACATTGGGGCTGCTACCAGTGTGGGGAGGGGGAGATAACGACTGCCTCTGTGTCATCTTAAGGCAGTAATCATGAGGCCACTGCAACCAGGTTCCATTTGTTATCTTAACTGGGCAGTGAAGAGAAAATTTGTATTTCTAACCTGATCCATAGTAATTTAGGGATTTTTATGTTAAGTTACAAGAGCTTAAAACTGGCTGGGTATGAAATGGGTACTGCTTGTCACCCAGGCCATGAAATTCTACATCAAACAAATGAAATACTGTGAAAATCCCTGAAACGAGAAGTAATTGACTATTAATATTATCTTATAGAATTAAAAAAAATAACCAAAATAAAAAAGTTTAAGGAAAAAATTTGAAAAATCTAGAACCTTACTCCCTTTCTTTGAATTTGGTCATTTAAAGTTTATGATTTCTCTATTTCCTTCTGAGGAAACTGAATAGTTCAGTAAAACGAGGTTTGTAGCCGGCATCCCGTTAAGGCTTTGTTCAATTCTAGGTTTTTCTAATTTTTTCCTTAAACTTTTTGATTTTGGTTATTTAGTTTAATTCTATAAGATAATATTTCTAGTCAATTACTTCTCATTTCAGGGATTTTCACGGTATTTCATTTGTTTTGTGTAATTTCTCAGTTCCGCGACTGTCTTTTTTCTACTGATGAAATTCTACATCTGCTGCATGCTCTGCAACAGCTATAAGGGAAACAACACATTGCAGTCATCTAAACATGAGGACAGGCATCCCCCAGTCCATTGAGTGATCTGCAGTATCTGTCTATAAGGAAGCGGGACGACATGTTGAACTGGTCCGTAGCCTAGGTGTGGTTGTAGAAGAGCCTTCTAGCACAGCACCCTGGTTCATAAACAGATATTCTCCCAGGGCAGTGGGGGTCAGGAGGGAGAAGTTGTACTGAATTTCCTAATATTGTACAACATCTTAATGTGGAAGAAGGAAAATGCACTTTTAAAAGTAATATAGCATCATTAACATTGTGTAGCATCTTAATAAGGAACCATGAAATAGTGTATTTAAAATAACAAATTTAGCCAGGATGAGGAGGGAAGTAAACTTATTTTCCCAAGAACATTTTCTTGTTTTTTTCTATATACACACAGTAAGATCAGCTTGACTAGGAAATTGTTACAGCTATTTCCCTACGCTACAGGGAATTGAGTGCAAAAAATGTTCAGTGCCAATATGGGTTAAAGCGATATCACATTAATGTAATGGTGTTCTTGTTTGTGAAATTCAGCTGAACAGGCATGCTCTCCTCCTTACTAGTACCAGCATATGTTTTCTGGAGGAATATCTTCTAAAACAAGAATTCGTTTGTATAATTAATCATCTTTATGATTCTTCTGTGGTTTGAGCCTGTCACTTTCAATAGCAACCTTGGTTGTGAGGGAGGACTTAATTACGGTGTTAAAATGCTTTTTCCTTAATGGTTGGTGAAGTTGTGTGTTGTATAAATGTATGGCGCAATGGAATGTATGTCTTGATAAGGAGCCGGTTAGCCTAAAATTGCAGCACATTACGGAAGAGTTCAGGACATTAATTTGCTCCGTAGAAAAGCGGAAACGACATATTTGAACTATAATTTTATGGTATTTGCAGGCGCTTTGGCTGTGATCCAGCAGACCGCAAGTACACAGGTTTGGTGGCTTTTAAAAAAGCAAAAGATCCATACATTCCTCATGCCAGCTAGGCAGTTCCTTGCCTTTCCATAGCAGACAGCCAGAGCCTGTGACGCTTGCAACCTTTCGGAAAACAGCTCTTGAGAATTATTAATTTTCAGAGGCAGCCACCTGCTTTAAAAAATAAAAAAGAGGTACCTCGTGTTAGGCATTTATTTGTATGTCTTTTTGGAATTTGTATTCTACCCCATAGAAAGTGTCTCAGGACAGCTTAAAATAAATAATAATAAAATTAGTGTCAATATAAAAGGAAGCATACATTCATAACTAAATTGATACACAGAAGAGGTGTCACAGAAAGCAAGTTAACTAATTTCTCACTGGAAGCATCCCAGATAAAATTTTTCAATTAATTTGTACCCAACCTCAAATCCCTCCAAATCAGTATCTCTTTAATTTATTCAATTTCAGTTAATTCTCCAACTGATCCTGCTCCACATCAATCCAGTTCTCTTCAGTTAACCACACTTATTACAGATCTTAAACATATGCGTTGCCCCAAATTAATATCCTACCAGGAACCTGGGTCATCTCCCAGTTCAGTTTCCCCTTCTAGTCATTTCCCACCCAGAAGCACTTAGTGTAGTTCAAGATTTGTGGCTTGGCCCCCTTGGGAAAGAGCCACAGCTCAGTGGTAGAGCATCTGCTTTGCATGCAGAAGGTTGCAGGTTCAATCCCCGGCGTCTCCCGGTAATACTGGAAATGTCCTATTTCTGAAACCCTGGAAAGCTGCTGCCAGTCAGTGTAGATAATACTGAGCTATATGGACCAATGGTCTGATTTGGTAGAAGGCAACATCCTATGTTCAGCCGTAGCAACATCTCTTCTGTCAACTGAGATTTACACCTCTGACAAAGTGGATTCCAGTCTGCTGGTGTGTATACTATAATACATTTGTGAATGTTTAAGGTGTCACAAGGCATTTTGTTATTTTTGCTGGAGCCCAACTAACCCTTAAAGAGAACCACTGCCAGTTTAGTACAGTATGCAGAATGGACTGTAAGTGTTAAGATTTTTGTTGGAGTTCTTTTCTCAGTGCAGTAAGATATAGAAAGCTAAAGTAAATTTTAAAAAGAACCTGAAAATTGCTACAAAAGGTACAAGTAGAATACTGTACAAAGTCCTCTCTTAAAGGTTGTTCTTAGCCCTTGCCACCCACAGAAGGTAATAGGCCTCCCCTTGGGATTTTTCCTTTCTGCTCTGAGCCAAATAGGCAGAATGAACCATTTTTTGATTTCCTGAGGCCGGTGAAGTTTTGGAGTCGGCAAGGGTGCCTGGACTTTCTTTGGTTCAAAAAGTTTGTGGGGAGGGTTGGATTGGAGTGAGACACAGAACCATCAAGCTCAAGCCAACAATGAAGATGGTGCTGTGGAAAATGAGGGGGAAATGTTAGTGCAGTTCTTTAAATGGTAGGCAGTTTGGCCAACTTGCTAATTTGCTTAACATTATCTAAGCAGGGGGGATGTGGGTGCCACTGTGGGTTAAACCACAGAGCCTAGGACTTGCCAATCAGAAGGTCGGCGGTTCGAATCCCCGCGATGGGATGAGCTCCTGTTGCTCGGTCCCAGCTCCTGCCAACATAGCAGTTAGAAAGCACATCAAAGTGCAAGTAGATAAATAGGTAGCGCTCTGGCGGGAAGGTAAATGGTGTTTCCGTGCGCTGCTCTGGTTCGCCAGAAACGGCTTAGTCATGCTGGCCACGTGACCTGGAAGCTGTACGCTGGCTCCATCGGCCAATAAAGCGAGATGAGCGCCGCAACCCCAGAGTCGGCCACGACTGGACCTAATGGTCAGGGGTCCCCTATACCTTTACCTATCTAAGCAGGAACTTGTGGACCTCCAGAGGTTGCTCTCCATCCCTCCCAGAGATGATGGGACATGCAATGTCCTGAGAACTGGAAGGTCACATGTTCCCAACCCTTATCTCTTAAGGATTAGCCAAACTTTTCAATTTCGAGGGTTTCATCTGAGGTGCGCCTGAACTTTTAGCTGTTGTGTGTTTCGCCAGTGGAAAAAAATCTGGTGTGTGTGCCTGTAGGGATCCTGCGGTTTCTTATCTTTTGCTGCTGCAACTCCCATGATCTGTAACGGCCGCCCCTGAACAGTGCAAAGAGACACAGTTCGCAGCAGAGGTTAATCAAGATGAAAACCCACAAATGAACTTTATGGAAGGGGGCTGGTATGTACAGTTCCTGCGATACCTGCTGTGTGTTGAGCGGAGACAGTCTTTAGCCCGTCTGTGGTATCCCACCCCTTCAGTTAAGCACACCAGTATATACACAGAGCTGATTAAAATCATCTGCATGCAGTTTTCTGGCTTCAACCTCTCGCCGGTGGTTTCATCCATTGTTAGCAATGATGCTCGGCTCTCTGAAGAGTTAAGCACAGTGGTACTCCAGCTATGTGAACAGGGTGCTTTCGGTTACTTTGGTGGCCTTCCTCCCCCCCCCCTTCAGATTACCTCCCACTTTGTTTCCAACCATGTGTGTGGCATTGGGAGTTGCCTGGAAAAATACAGACTTTTTCAGACTATATATAAAGAAAAATAATGAAGGAGTTTTGATACTACCGCAGGATCAAAGCCAGAAAAGGTGTGTGCTCATTCATTCATATATATATATATATATATATATATATATATATATATATATACACACACGTGCGAGCAGACCCCATAGGGAGAAAGAAAGCTATATGGATTTCTAATATGGAAATTTTTTCCTTACTGGGTTCGTCTTCTGTTTAGATTTGGGAAGGAGTGTTGCATTTACGATTGTCTTCATGTAATGTTTCATCCTTTTGTAAATTTTAATTATTTATTTTTAATACGTCTGTGCCTATACAGTACTACTTTTTCTTTTGTCTTGATTTGAGTATCTGTCGCTCTAAATGAATCCATGCAGGAAAGCTTTGCTGGGTTGGGACCAGACTGACGGAGTTACGCTGTAGCCCCCTTGAGAGCCAGTGTGTTGATAGTGGTTAGAGCCTCGGACTAGGACCTGGGAGACTGGGGTTCAAATCCCTACTCGGCAATGAAGCTCACTTAGGTGACCTTAGGCCGGTCACTGCCTAACCTACTTCACAGGGTTGTTGGGATCAAACAAGGACGGGAAGAACCAAGTATGCCATCTTGAGTTCCTTGGGGGAAAATATTGGGATATAAATGCAAGAAATAAATAAATGGGGCAAGTTACTCAAAGGGACGTGAGTGGCGCTGTGGGACTTGCCGATAAGAAGGTCGGCAGTTCGAATCCCAGTGATGAGGTGAGCTCCCGTTCCTCGGTCCCTGCTGCTGCCAACCTAGCAGTTTGAAAGCACATCAAAATGCAAGTAGATAAATAGGTATTGCTCCGGTGAGAAGGCAAACGGTGTTTCCGTGTGCTGCTCAGTTTATTCGATCTGCAGCACTTGTACAAGTGCCATGCAACACCTGCTCTTTACTTGTAAGGAGTCATTCCTTTAGAGCAGGCATAGGCAAACTGCGACCCTCCAGATGTTTTGGAACTACAATTCCCATCATCCATAGCTAACAGGACCAGTGGTCAGGAATGATGGGAATTGTAGTCTCAAAACATCTGGAGGGCCACAGTTTGCCTATCCCTGCGTTAGAGTGACAGCACCTGAAATTTGGAACTCCCTGTCTATTGACATTAGGCTGGCAATATCATTGTCCTCTTTTATATGCTTGCTGAAAACTGTTCTGTTTACGGCAGGCCTATCCAAACATATGATTTGGTTGTAACTGGTCTTAAATTAGTTGTAGATGTACAATCCTACAATTCTATGATTCTGTTGTTTTAAGATATTTATAACAATTTTAAATGTTTTAAATACAGAGGTACCTCGGGTTAAGTACTTAATTCATTCCGGAGGTCCGTTCTTAACCTGAAACTGTTCTTAACCTGAAGCACCACTTTAGCTAATGGGGCCTCCCGCTGCTGCCGCGCCACCAGAGCACAATTTCTGTTTTCATCCTGAAGCAAAGTTCTTAATCCGAGGTAATATTTATGGGTTAGCAGAGTCTGTACCCTGAAGCGTATGTAACCTGAAGCGTATGTAACCCGAGGTACCACTGTATATATTTATTTTATTTTTAATTACAGGGGTGTCTGCTGCCCTGGTAGGAAGAATGGGCTATAAATCAGTCAGTCAGTCAGTCAGTCAGTCAGTCAGTCAGTCAGTCAGTCAGTCAATTAAAATAACTTAAAGCGGCAGCCAGACTGAGATAGGTTTATTAAGACACCTTAGTGTTCAACATAACAGTTTCCTGTTTCTCTTAAAATCCCAAACATGCTACTGAGGAAGGAAGAAACTTAAAGCTTTTAACTTAAATTGTTTGGTCAGTCACTCATGTATGTGTTATAAATCAGGTATTTGACAGTATCATTCTAGAATCCAGTTCCTTCTTACCCTGTTGTCTAGTTCCTTGCATGACTGAATCGTGAAGAAATCTTTACGTGCAAAACTGTTTGCAACAAATCTCATTCCAAATCAAATGCATTTCTTATGGTTTGTGTGCATGCAGACAACTTCAGGATGGCAAAAGCTGTGCTTGGAGTAAAGAGTTAATGCACTCCTGAGATAGGGTTTTTCTGATCTTTCCTAAAATGCTTCAGTTAAATTGAAAGATTATAAGGATGCTGATAAACCACACTTGCTCTTTATTTTGAAGCCTCATTTTAGTCATTATAACCATTTGCCTGGCTGATGCTATTGGAGGAACCAAGCTAAAATTAACCCAAACTCTCTTTTTTTTGCAGTCCTTAATTAGCCAGCTTTACAAAATCTTTTTAACTAGCTCTCTTGAAGCCAAACATAATTTAGAATGGAATATATAAAAATGAGAACCCTGAGATGGAAATTTTAGTGAATCTGCATTACAGGCTTCAGATAAAGAAGTGTGTGTGTGTGTGTGTGTGTGTGTGTGTGTGTGTGTCTGTCCAAATATATATTTGAATAGGAAACATAAAATCCAAATGGCACCTCTCTGACATTCATTTTTGTAAAATGATATGCAAGGATATGGATGGAAGTTGAAAGTGGTACAGTGGTACCCAACCCTGGTAGTTTGTCTTCTGAAGCAACTGTGGCAGCAGGCACACTATACCCCAAGAGTACCCCAAGCTACATACTTGCTCCAAGAGCAGGCCGCCTCCCATAGGGAGGTGTCTCAGTCTTATCTGGATTGAGCTTCAGTTTGTTGGCTCTCATCCAGTCCATTACCGAGGCAAGACACTGGTCCAGCACGTCCACTGCCTCACCTGCCGATGTAAAGGAGAGATAGAGCTTGAATGTCATCAGCATATTGCTGACAATGTACTCCAAAACTCTATAGACTCTACATGGTGGTTCCATGTAGAAGTTAAAAACTGCAGGGGAGATAAAAATGGAACCCTGAGGAACCCCATGTTAAAGGCTCCATGGGGCGGAGGAGTGCTCCCCAAGCACCCCCCCCTCTCGAAATGACCATCCAAGCAGGACCAGAATCACCACAAAGCATCACCACTCACCCCCAACTCGGATAGAGGCTCCAGAGGGATACTATGGTCAAGGGAAGGTCAAGGAGAATTAATAGGGACACATTTCCCTCTCCTTCTTCCGACAGAGGTGACCAAAGCAGTTTTTGTGCCGAAACCAGGAGAAATTCAATTAGGTACACATTTAAAGCCAAATTTATCAAAATTCCACTTTCCAAAATGATGTGAACCGACAAACAGCCATCCTTCAAAATTCACATTTTTACCCGAACTTTGTTATGCAGTTCTCCAACCCAACACTGCTTACAAAAATGTGTGTATTAGGGGGAAGTGTGCATAAAAAGGAAGATATTAATGAAAATAGCATACACAAGTGCATTATATTAGGGGAAATTACTTGTACTGTAGTCCATTAAACTGCATATACAAATGTGTTTTCTAGGAGAAATTTGCACTAAAATGCTGGTGAATTTTCATATGGATTTAAAGGGGGGGGGGGAATCAGAAATTGTTGCCAGATGTGGAGAACTGAATTTAAGATTGGAAAAATGGAGGCAACTGAAATGGACAGATCCTTTCTTCTGCACTTGTAGTACAAATTTGCATAAGGTGCATAAAAGGATTGTCTGGTTTTATGGCTCAGCAGTAATGGGACACATACCCCAGATGCTCAGTGTCAGTCACACTGCTTCCTGCCTTGAAAGAAGTTCCTTTCCAGCCATCTACGTTGCATAATTTCTTTAAACAGTTACTTTCTCCTACAGCATCCAGCGAGAGATTACACTTTACGGAGCTGTAAAAATGTGCATGGTTAATTTAAATTCATGTTGCCGGCTTCTAGGGTCTGAGTCTATGAAAATGTACATAGAGGAAGCAGCCTGGTGATTGTTTCAATCTTGTTTTGCATTATCTCTCAAAAATTGCAAGACAAAATTCGGCTAGAATGGATTCTGGGGAGGGGTGGGATTGTCCCATGGTATCACTAAAGCACCCTAGCATCCATTCCATTGAAATACATATCCTGCTCAGAGCATACTTTTGTCCTGTCTTCATAAGAATAAAGTGAAAAAACGAACAATTTTACCAGGTATTTTCAGTGTTAAGGGGTAGGAGAAGAAATTCTGATCAGCTTGCATAATATTCGCTTGCTCTAGAGATGCTTAGCATTTTTATTATATACCTTTTCTGTAGCTGTACTGAGAAACAGGGCAGAGCAAAAATGCCCCCTGCCCCCTCTCAAATCTCTCTGCATAATAATTTCAGAAATATGACATGGTGCATACATTTTTAACATGTGTAATCCATCCTGGAGTTCCATTCTAACTGCAGTGTAGTATCGCCCTGGCCGTGTCCAACTGCTGCTATTATAACATTCTGACCTTAACTTATAGCAGAAATAGGGAGCCTGTGGCCCTCTCATTGGACTCCACCTCCCATCAGCCCCAGCTAACATGGGCAATGGGCAGGGATGGTGGGAAAGCCACAGCTTCCTTATCCCCGACTTGTTGTGGTCTTCTACTGTAGTGGGACATCTCCTTCCAAACCAACACTTTCAGATAGCAGGGAAGCTAGGCCAGTCTGATTCAGTGCCATCATTACTGAGATGCATAAACATAAATAGCACATCTCAAACCAAGGCTGATGAGATCATGTTGTGGCGAAACATGATTTATAAACTGCGTAAATAAATGCTTAATGTTTGAAAGTCTAAATAGGCTTGCCTACATCAACCAGAGGGACGCAGGTGACGCTGTGGGTTAAACCAGAGAGCCTAGGACTTGCTGATCAGAAGGTCGGAGGTTCGAATCCCCGCGATGGGGTGAGCTCCCGTTGCTCGGTCCCTGCTCCTGCCAACCTAGCAGTTCGAAAGCCTGAAGTGCAGGTAGATAAATAGGTACCACTCCGGCAGGAAGATAAACGGCGTTTCCGTGCGCTGCTCTGGTATGCCAGAAGTGGCTTAGTCATGCTAGCCACATGACCCGGAAGCTGTATGCCGGCTCCCTTGGCCAATAAAGTGAGATGAGCGCCGCAACCCCAGAGTCGGTCATGACTGGACCTAATGGTCAGGGGTCCCTTTACCTTTACATCAACCAGAAAAGGCTTTTGTTGGTTTTAAAGGTATCGATAGCATTTGGTTGGATTCTGCCATTTGTTAACATGATAAAATGTGCCGTGTTCATTTCATTGCCCTACAGCATTTTTATCCTATATTTAGCCATCCATCCATCTATTTATCTATCTATCTAGTATCACTGTAGGGGCTAACCTGTGGTCCTCCAGATGCTGAACTATATTGCTGATCAGCCCTAACCAGCAGTAGGCAGGATGCTTGGAATAGTATTTTAGCAATATCTTTAGGCAAGCCTAAGAAAAATAACACCATAACTGTTCAACTGGCTGTTATCCCATCATAGATTTTTATAAAACACCCAGTTGCATCATTCCTCCAAGAGGGCTGCTGTAAACAGAATAACGAACGACTGTCAAAACAGTGTGGCTTAAGACCTCCCTTTGTCCAGTCTTAATTTCTCCACGCCACTGTCTGTTTAATTCTTGCAGCTTGCTATACCGCACAACGATGAGTGGACCCGATTTGCCCGGACTCTGGTGGAAATCCGTGCCAACAGAGCAGACAGCGAAGAAGAAGGAACCATGGAGATCTCTGCCTAGAAGAGAGAAAGGTGTCCTTCCCTTTGTAGCCACCTGCCCTCTGTTGATTGCAGTCATGTTCCGTGTCAAGTCAGTATTGTTGTGGCTTTCCATGCCAGTGTTGCTGCCAGCATTCCCCAGGGTTCTGATTTCTCCATATTAATCGCGTTGTGCTTCAAGCCGTCTGAAAATATCCAGAGCGTTTTCATGCTTCATATTTCTTTTTGAGAAGTTTACGAATGAGAGGACAAATCAAGCCCAAGCAGGTTCAGTTGTTGCCTTTTAAATCCTTTAGTAGCTGCAGTAACTAGCTAGGAACTCCTGAATAAACTTGGGCTCACGCGCGTTTCTGGCACAGTCCTATTAAATCCATATGAAGTCAGATATGATTGGGTACAGATGTGGTGCGCTTCGCAACATGGGACTGGGCCAGAGACTTTTAGATGTGGTGTTTCACATGGTGACTTACATTATGAATGGATGTACTATACGAACATTGCTGCTCCTTATTTATTGCGGTGTGCTGCATGGAACATATTTATTTGAAAGCATTAAAATAAACGATCCCAAAGCATGTGCATAACGAGCAAACTGCATTGTCTCTGCATGCCTGTTGGGGTTATGTCGAGTCCCAAACAACTATTACTGGATGTCACTTTTTACTAAAATGAAATCTGTAAAAGGGTTTGGTTGAATAAACAGAACTTTCTAAAATCGCCTATTAATCCTAGATACTTTAGCAATATTTCATGTGCAGTTGGTCCCCGGCACTCATTGCAGGATACCACTAATGGTCTGAATGAGGAAGTGTTGTTTCAGAAGTAGACAGAGGCAACGGCAGTAAAATGTGTCAGAGCTGTTCTGTAGCCACATTTTGTTGGTTTTCTTTTTGATAAAATTATTTCCGTTACTGGTCAGTCAGAGAATTTTAACTTCTGGGGTAGTAACATTGATTAGATGAACAGGGTTTTGTTTTTCTTGGAGTGGTAAGAGTCAATATTACTTGTTCAGATTTGCACCGGTAATACAAATGCACAACCATAATTAATCTTACCGGCGAGATTTCTGTGGGCCATTCTGATGCTTCATATGTATAGACCCATGTGTAAATTTAAGCTCTGAGCTTCTGCAGCTTCCCAGGCACACGGGCCAATTTTCCACTGTTAGCGCTCAAATGACTGCAGAATCTGTCTGTGCACTTACACGAGGTCTGACCTTACTTCCTCTGTTCAGCTGCAAGCATTGGGATGGTCCATTGAGAGGGCTTTGGAGTCCTGCCTGCCCATCCCGCTTCCATCAGTCCCACCCACCATGGTCAATGGTCAGGGTTGGTGAACAGCTACAAGTTTCCCATCCCTACATTAGTATCCAAATTGGACATACCTTCCTAGTCCACTGTTAAATGATCCAAAATAAGTGTCTTTTGTCAATGGAATGGGACTGGCAGTGTCTCAAGGTGAGGGTTGTTTGGATACTGGTTAAGCTCCACGTCAGCATCTTTAATCCTAACCTGCTCAAAATGATCCAGAGGACCAGTTTGGTCCAGATACTTGGCTTTACAGAGAGAGCCAAAGCAAAAAAAGCAAAACTACACATTTTGGTCCTATTGTTCACAATTCCATTTTTTTCTCTCTGCAGCCATGCATCTGCCAACTGGCACCATCCGTTTTGTCCCCGGACTTTGCCAAAATATAGTTTTGGGATTTAGCGCCCTGTATTTCCTGTAAAGTTGCAGCGCTGCCTCTTAGGCGGCAAGTAGGACTACTTTCTAAAGTACACACAGAGAGTGGTTAAAAAAGCACAATTTGTTCAAGTGCTGTTTCTGGGTTATTTGCTGTGTTTAACTTCCCCAGGGAGTTCCATAATGAAAGTATCTTGAGGTTTACTTATTTCCAAACCAGCCAGTAATTTATTATGTATAATCATTAGATTTAAAATATGTCCTTTAGCGTAAGCAGCACAGCTAAACGGCTCAAGTGACAAAACGATGCTTCCATTTCCAAAGTGCTTTTTACGCTGCTCGTTTTCCACAGTGCGGAGCCTAATCAGAACCGACTAGCCGAATGCACAGCCACACCAATTGGGCTGTGCTCATCGGACGCGTCCAAGGAACCAACGTGGCAAAAAGGTCCTCCTTGGTGGCACATTCAGGGCACTCTTGCCCTGAAGTCTTGGTGCAGTTAAAGTGATGGCTGCTCTTATCAATAGCGCTGCAGTCCTTACCCTATCCCTATTATAGCTGACTGGCTGAGGTTAAGACAACAGGATCTTGCTTGTTAAATTTGTGGCAGAATTTGCGGTTTGAACAAGGTGGGTCGGGGAGACTGCTCAGCATTCAGCTCAAATTCTCAGCCAGGACACAACTACAGTACCCATACAAGGCACAGCAAGGCTTTATAAATTCACAGCCTGGCCTTCTTTTCATGAAGAAGTCAAGTTGGCAAAGTCCCATCTAAGCCTGCTCCCAGCCAATGCTTAGGCACCTTCTATTTGAACCTTTAAATGGCTGCTGAAAACTTTTTTGTTCTGTCAGGCTTATGCAGGCAATTAAGAATAGGTAATAGTAGTACCAGATTTTAATTTTTATGTGTGTTTTTAAGTATATATAGATATTATTGTAAAACATTTTGATATTTCTTATAATAGCGACCAGTGTATAAATATTTTTCTTAAAATAAATGCACGGAGTTCGGTTCTGCTGCAAACACCCAAAGCTTGTTTAATGAAGGCCCTTGCTCTTAATTGAGACGTAGAACTTTAACCAATCAGTTCTATTAAATCAATAAAAATGGCAGTATTCCGATTTTACGTTTTAAGTAATAATTTGTGGAGAATTTGATCCAGTTAGTGGCTTTAGTTAACGCTTTAAAAAGATCCAAGGCAAACTTTTTTATTACTATTAAAAACTAAAGCCTACATCCATTTTATAAAAATGGGACGAGCTTTTAAAAAGCTACCGGTGGTCTCAGCATGGGAAAACAGGCTATGTGGTGGCATCTGTGACAGATGGCTTGCACTGCGAAGCCTTTCTAGGCACATGTTGCAATACTTGTTAAAAGCAAGAAAAGAGTTCAGCCCTCAATGACTTATCCTCTCTCAGCCCCCTTAACGAAGTACAGCTCCCATAATTCTTTGCAGGAAGCTGTGACTGTTTTAAAGTGGTGTCATGGCGCTTTCAATTGATGGCCTTTATGTGGCCTTAATGTTGGTCTCAGTTTCCCACTAAACTCTGCAAGGCAGCCCCACACGCCACCCCCTCCAAAAGAAGGCAAAATATTTAATCTGGTTGTTGTTGTTATTGTTGTATTTTTGTTTTTTAAAAAAATCTGTTTTAATTCATCAAAATTATTCAGAATTTCCACACAAATATTTTTCAATTACAAGCTGGCAGTTAAGGCAGATACCATTGATACAGTGCATGGATTTTTCTATTGCATTTATTTAAACAAGCAGCAGGTTACTCTAAGTGCACCAACACAAAAAACAAGAATCCAAATATCAGCAGGGCCTGGTGTGACCCCCTTGGGCACAGCCTCCATTAGTGTCGCCGAAAGCTGTGCTGGAGCCCCGAGCCAAATAGCACTGAAGAATGTATAGCTACGCCTCTCGATGGCTCGTGCCTTTTGGTGTTGAATTTTCATCTCATGTGGATGCTCTTCCATAAAGTGCAGAGACTATGGAAAACATTACATTTCTCTCCCCACCCCCAACCCCACAAGCCTTCTGATACCAGGAACAGAATAATTGCTAAACGCTCGTCGATGTGGTTTCAGTTAGAAAAACATGTTCCCCATAAAACCCTCCTAATACAATCCAGGAATGCAACTTGTGCGTGTAGTACTCATGTAAAATACAGTCACTCTTGGCAAGAGTCAGGTACCGCTCGTAACGACACCTTTCGAATCCTCCGGTACGGATGCAAATGGAATGTGTCCCCAATTCTTAGACGCACTGTCTAAATTGTTCTGCGTTGAGCACCATGATCTCTGTTGAATAGCCAACATGCAGCCATGACGACAGGACAGCCCTCCCCGAAACACACCACCCTCCCCAACCAGAAGAGCAGTTGCATACAAATGTCTTTCCCCAAATGAGCCCAAGTACATTCACAATCCCAGGTATGTGCAAGAAAGAACAAAAATGCATTCATGGACCCAAACCGATAAGACTACTCTAGCAAGAATTTCACAGTGATCTGATAAAGGAAGCGCAGAGACCAATGACTGACACTTAAAAGATGGGGAGCAGGTGGGAAGAAAGACTTGCAGATCAGGTGGTGCTGGGTTGAGACCGGAAAGCTAAGGGAATGAAGTATTAAGACTGATCAGATGAATGGCTCTTTCCCAACATTCTGTAAAAGTAAGTCGCTGCCTTGTGATCAGACAGGCGCTGCCTTTGAGGTAGGTGGTGAAGACCTAAATCGAGGTAAGTAAAGTCCAAATTTGTTTTCAATTCCCGCAAAAGTGGCAACGGCCAACTTGTAGCCCCCCACGTGGTCGGGGTTCGGTGCAGGTAGGGTGATCCTTGTTTTCAGAACGGCTTCCGATCCAGCTGGCTTCCTGAAATACATATTTTATCAAGTGTGATTATGCAGCCTTCCACCCTAAAAGTAAAGTTCTTTCCAGAGAAAAAGAGCCCACAAGAGCTTGCATGGGACAAAATGCTATTTGGTTCCGCCTCTCTCCAAACTCCCTCCCATCCGTGGCTATTCCTCCTGGTCATTGGGAACATCAGCACTCAACCTTATGGAAGAGTTGGTGCCAGGGGCTGGGGAAGGACCATAGCTCAGTGGTAGTGCACCTGCTTTTTATGCAGAAGGTCCCCAGTTCCATCCCCAGCAACTCCAGGTAAAGCGATGCCCTGACTGAAACCGGGCAGACAGTACTGAGCTAAATGGGAAGCTTCCTATAATCTTCTTTTTCCTCTCTTGTACCGATTTCTTATGCAATCCTTTCAGACAGCAAGCCACCATTTTTTTAAACTTTAGTCTGCTGACTAAGATGCTCTTTGACTACAGTTCCCATCATCCCTGGCCACTGGTCTTGCTGGCTGGGGCTGACGGAAGGTGGAGCCCAACAGCATCTGGGGTAGAGAATGTTTTACATACCTGTATAAAAATAAAGTCCTATATTCTCCAGCAGCTGCCTATAAAGCAGCACAGTAGGAGCACGTTAAAAATTACTTTGAGACTCACCCAGCAATCTGTTCAGTGCGAAATCTGTTTTGAGTGTCGGCAGAAGAGGCGAAAACATGGAAACTTAAGGTGACATGATGCACCAGTGATGCAAGCCTTAACACTAGTGCTGATGAGACTTCTCAATCTCATCAACAGCATTGCAGTATTAACAGCATGCCAACACTACTGTACTCTACCATGCCAAAGGTTTCTAATGATTTTAAATTTTTTTTATTAGCAGATGGAAAAATGAAAGTTTTTCTTCCGTATCTTTCACTAATGGGTTTTCCCCCCTTCCCCCCTTATTCTTCTCTCTCTATTTCCTTCCTTCCTTCCTTCCTTCCTTCCTTGTTTTTTGGCTTTTGTTTTTCTGCTTTCTCCAATTTCTTTGGAGTCCTATGTCTGGGGCCTTTATTAGAGTTCATAGATTGTATACTCATGGGGGTAGTAGAGGGTTGATGGAGGACCCTGGGTGATGACCAGGAAAATGCTGGTCCCCCAGGATATGAGGCTGGGAGGAGAAAGGAAAGATCCCAGGTGGGAGCTGGGAGGAGCTACTGTCATCTGTGGGTGGTAAGGACAAGGAACTACTTTTAAGAGAGAACTTTGTTTGGAAATCAATAAAACTATGTTGTTTTGTTTTGTTTTTAAAGAAAGGACTTCATATTTCACTTCCCTCAATTTGTATCTTCTGTAGTTGTAATTTTATTGTATTATGGGGAAATCTTAATAAAAAGTCTTTTTAAAAAACCCTACTGCTCTCTGTGAATGGATCTTCCCTTTGCTATTTAACTACTCGTGTTCCTCTTCCTGTCTGCCCTCATGTACATGACAAGCACTGGTGTTAAAAAGTGTATCTCCCCTGAGCTTTAGTGACCCTTGATTCATAAAGAAAATCTGGAGCTCTTTATGATTAACTCCTATAAAGAGAGCCAACCCAACACACTTACGTTCCTCCAAAATCAATGTAGAACCATCTCTGCAGAAGCTCGTAGGTCACTAGGGTTACTCCAAACTGAGGAGACGACCGAAATACACGAGCTGAGGGGAGGAAACCACACCATTATTAGCCACATTAATGCATCAGGTTAACATGCATCCTTCCTGGTTAAAATGAGTGTTTGCAAAGGCTACCTGCAGCTCCTTTCCAAAATGCCCTGGGGCCTTCCTCTCGCAGGATCTTCCCGAAACAGTCAATCACGCCGCTGTAGGTTGTTTGTCCTGCACGGGCTGCCACCTGTAACCTCGTCTTGATCACATCCGCAGGCGTCACTAAGGAAGCGGCAGGCATTCCTGGAGAAAAGGAAAGCAGGGCAGAAAGGAAACCAGAGATGGGTGAGCTGGCCTGTTAAGACCCTGGGAAGCTGCCTTATGTTCCATCTAGCTCAGTATGGTCTGTGCTGACTGGCTTACTAGCAGTACATGTGAAAAGTATCTAGGGGTCAACAGTGTGATGCAGCAGCAAAAAAGGTTAATGCCATTCTAGGCTGCATCAACAGAAGTATAGTGTCCAGATCAAGGGAGGTCACAGTACTCTCCCTATCTCTTGGGGGCGTGGGGGGGGGCTGTGGTCGAAACCACTGAGCCTTGGGCTTGCCGATCAAAAGGTTGCGGTTTGAATCCCCGCGATGGGGTGAGCTCCCGTTCCTCGGTCCCAGCTCCTGCCAACCTAGCAGTTCGAAAGCACGCCAAAAAGTGCAAGTAGATAAATAGGTACTGCTCCGGCAGGAAGGTAAACGGCGTTTCCATGCGCTGCTCTGGTTTTGCCAGAAGTGGCTTAGTCATGCTGGCCACATGACCTGGAAAAACTGTCTGCCGACAAACTCCGGCTCCCTCGGCCTGTAAAGCGAGATGAGTGCCGCGACCCCAGAGTCATTCGCGACTGGACTTACCTGTCAGGGGTCCTTTTACCTTTACCTGTTCTGCCTTTGTCAGACCACATCTGGAAAACTGTGTCCAATTCTGGACACCACAATTTAAGGATGTTGACAAGCTGGAATGTGTGCAGAGGAGGGCAACTAGGATAATCAAGGGTCTGCATAGCAAGCTGTAATGGTCCTAGGGGTTGCTCGTGCATAAGCCGGTGCAAACACCTGGCTGGGTTGCCTGAGTGAACCTTTTCTGTCCGGACAGCCACTCACCCGTGGCTGCCTCAATCGCTGGCAGAATCCGTCAGTGGGCGTTTCTTAAACTTCTTCCAGCAAAGAAGCTTTTCGACGCCTAGTCTCCTCCTACTCTCTCTGTGCAAAAGCCTTCTACGGAAGGAGGGCGTAGGCAGCGGAGGACCCCTACTCTCCCCGCTGGTCCCCGGCAAGGAGTCATGGGACCGCCTCGCCGCTTCCCCCATCTGCCCCCTTCTCCACTGGTGTTACGCTGATTCTCTTCCCCAGAAGATGGGCTGCCTCTCCCAATCCCGGGACGCTCTCTGGAATCTCTCTGGATTTTGCTCTCTCCCTCCGGCACTGATGGCAGTTCCCTGACACAAGCCTTATGAGGAATGGTTGAAGGAGCCAGGTATGTTGAGCCTGGAGAAGAGGAGACTGAAAGGAGATAAGGTAGCCATCTTCAAATATCTCAAGGGCTGTCACATGGAAGACGCAGCAAGCTTCTTTTCTCCTGCTCTTTAGGAGAGGATCTGAACCAACGGCTTCAAGTTAGAAGAAAGGAGATTCCAACTAGACATACAGAAAAACTTTCTGACACTAAGAGCTGTTTGACAGCGGAACAGTCTCCCTCAGGAGGCTGTGGACTCTCCTTCCTTGTAGATTTTTAAGCAGAGGTTGGCTGGCTATCTGTCATGGATGCTTTATTTTTCTTTTTAAGTTGAGAGGCAAACAGAAGTCTTCAATAAAATGTCTAAAGCTTGCAGAGGGTCTTGAGTTCACTTTGGGGAGGTAAAAGTCAGCTCCCTTGTAGTTTCCAGCATTTGCCCCTATGTGCAGAAGACTGGAAATTTTTGCACTTTTTTGACTTCAGGGCTACATCCTGTGAGAAGTCTTGTTAAACTCAAAACAGGCAGACAGGTACAAGTTGTGCACAATGCGCCAAAATAAAACAAAAACCCCAAACCCCAACTCAATAATGTTCCATATTTTCCTTTGGGCATATGCACATTTTTCAGTGTCTAATTTCTTCAGCAAAGTCTTGTTGGAAGATTTATGCTGGCAGATAAACAACAGAAAGCAACAAATGCCGAATTATCAGCAGAGAAGGGGCCACAATCCTGAAACATGCTCTCTCCATGAAGTCAAAAGGGGCACCTCGAATGATTTTAGGCCTTGAACCAGCAGTTTTTCAACTCAGTCTAATGAAATAATCCGTATTTAGATTTAAAGAAAAACAAGGGGGGAGGACAAAAATAAAGCAAGACTGTATTCAAAAACAGTGTCTCTTCTTATTTTATTACTTTTCCATTTTGCATCAGTTCCAAACCAGCTTGGTCAGATGTAGATGCATAAATCTCCTTTGCTTTTGCTTTTTTTTTTCATCTTCTTCTTCCCTCTAAAGCTTAATAATTCTGTAACAGTTTTTGTCCAAACCAATGTGGTTTGGCTCCAGAACGCCATCTCACTTTTTTTTTTAGTAGACTCCTTTGAAAGAGATGTAAAAGTGTGTGTTTATCACCAAAATAAGGACTGCTCCTCCTCTCTCAAAACCCATTAAAAAAGAAAGGAAAACACACTGCGAACATTCACATTTGAACATTTGGCAGAAGGTGGCTTTCTCTTAACATGGTCAGCACTTCCCTTCAACTAGTCCACGAGTCATCCATTTCACCCCCTGCTTTTGAGACACAGAAGCTGGACTTTCACTCTTTAAAAATTAGCTGACTCTTGCAAAGACAGCAGCCATGCAGGCAGAAGCCCCGTCCCCGCTGTGGAGGTGGTATTTCACAGGAACGATGCCGCCATGTGAGCCTGGTCTGGCCACAAACCAGCCAGTAGTCTTGCATGCTTCCAAGGTACTCCCCCTTGGGGACATCAGCAAGTGTGAACTAGCCCTGAGCTTTGTGGTACAATTCCCAAATAGTTTCCATCTTATGCAAATTTTTGGAATGCAACTATCTGCAAGGCTTTGAAAACAGCATGCCAGGACTCTTCAGAAACGTCTTTTAATTGCAAAGGTCCAGACACCCTCGGCTGAATTAAATAGTCTAACATAGGTTGCAAAGCAGGCATCGTACAGTTGAGTAAAAACTCATGCCGCCCTGGGCACCTCTGGGAAGAAGGGCAGGATATCAACTGAATTAATACTAACAACAATGACACAATCCAGAAACACTTCGGTATAGGAACCAAGAGACTGCTGTTTGTGGCAAGGAGGTTAACAGGTGAGAAAGAAGCAAAGATAAGTTTGGAAAATTTTGGACAGTTGTCCATTTGCTCCTGAAATGTGACGTTCAACTTAGGGGTGTGTGGCACTGCTTTGCGGGGGGGGGGGGGTGTTCCAGTCCTACTTGGATGGTAGTTTCCAGAGGGTGATGCTTCGGGAGTGTTCTTTGGCCCTGTGGAGCCTAAATGTGGGGGTTCCTCAGGGTTCGATTGTATCCCCCATGCCGTTTAATGAAACCACTGAGTGGGGTCATCTGGGGTTTTGGAGTATGTTGTTGGAAATATGCTGATGACACACAGCTCTATTCATTTACATCTGGCCCTCTGAGGTGACAATGGTCTTGACTCAGTCAAGAAATTCCAGGTGAGTGCTATCCCTGGACAGACTTGGAGGGGGTTGTGCCAGTCCTCAGCCCTTGAATTCTCCAGATACTTTGGGCTACAACTCCCATTAACTCCATTCACTCTGCCAATGGCAGAGGATAATGGAAACCTCAGTCCAAAACAAATGGAGGGCACCGTGATAACTACTTGTGGACTGTGCCTCCAACGTTAACCAAGGGGCCTTGTGAAAAACCTACTTATGTCCCGAATAACCAAATCTAGTTCCTGTCTCCATTTCCAGGGGAAGAATCTCTTCCCAAAAGTCTTTGAATGCTCCCAGTCAGGGGAGTGTGATTATTATGTTTCTGCCAATATAATAAAGTATACATGATAAAACTTCAGTTCTTCCTATAATCCTTTACTTCCTTTTAGCCCAATAATATCACCCTTGCTTTTGCTAGTACCTGCCACTCATTCCCACCCTCCCAGTCCTATACTGCACGATAAGAGAGTCACTGCCCTGAATAGTAATCAGCTAATGGAAGATAACCTGAAATGAAAATATAGTAAAAAAAAAAAATACAAGATAGGGTCCACATTACTGTGCATTTTCTAACCCTATACTGGCAACTACTGATAAAGAGAGGCTACTTCTGTGGCTGAACTGAACTTCAAAGAGACAGTTATCACAGTCTGCAATCGCTTAACAATGGGCAAAGAAGGAAAAAAAAAGAGAAAATCTAAGAAATGACTTGGCTCAACACACTGGCTTAGGTTTCAAGTCTAGATAGGATACAGAGCTCAAAAACTGTTTTGTTCCATTATGTTGGGTTACAATTGATCAGGCTTTAAATCCATAGTCTTCCGACTATTCAGCACAAAGTAATGTACTAACTGAGCAGTTTTTAATAACTGCATCTCTTGTGGATGTTATGCTTAGTCATGTATCATAGGAGTAATTAATTATATTACCACCTGATCCCTTATATCCTTTGCTCAATCACTAAAGACTTCTCGGGAGTCACTGTTAGTGGCTCCTCATGGCTTGGATAAATCATGTGTTCCGTATTCTGAGTCCATTTCTGCAGGGTCTCCCACTCACCACTTAGACACAACTGTAATCGAGCAGCATGCAAATTGTCAAAATAATAATGAATTAAAAAATGAGAATCTGAAAGTCCCAAATCAAAACAAACATCTGCTGTAGAATGGTGCATGCCATCAGCACTGGGTTAGCTGAATGCAGACAGCGGACAATCTCTCAAAGGGGTTCGCTGCCTGAAGGTTTCACTGAGAGAGCAGCCTGTTTGATCTCAGAAGTCATGATGAGCTTTGTAGGTCATACATATAACTAGACTATAATGGTGCACAGGGCTATGGTACAGATAACATGGGCAACATTTACCATAGCTTACTCTTCACAACAGAACAACTAAACAGGGAAATGCACCCAATCTAAAGGCATTTTCACAAGTGACGAATCATTTCACAGTATTTGAACTACGGCAATCGGGTATATTTTACTATTTGACTCGTTCTAAAATCGATTGTAGGCCTTGGCTGGAAGGAAGTATTTAAGAACACAGGAAGAATGTTGCAAGGTCAGAACTAAGGACAGGCTAGTGCAGCATCTAAAAGTGGCCAACTTATGGGATGCAGGCAAGCGGGATGTGAGAACGACAGCACTTTTCTGAGAGCAATCCCAGGCAACTGGTATGAAGAGAATAGTATGGGAAGTAACCGCCATGACTGGTAGCCACTGACAGCTGCAATCCTCCAAAAAATGTGTACAATGATCATTTAAAGCCATCTAAGTTGGCAGCTGTCCGTCACCAAAGAGGTGGCAGCGAGGTCCACAATTTAACTTTGCACCATGTCCTGACTCTCCCACCATCTCTGTCCTGAATACCACTAACCATTCAGCTTCACCGGGTGACTCCAGGTTCCAGCTTTATAAGAGACAGAGGGGGAATTCTCACTCTCCACCCCATGTTCTATTAAAAAGGTAAAGGTAAAGGTACCCCTGCCCGTACGGGCCAGTCTTGACAGACTCTGGGGTTGTGCGCCCATCTCACTCAAGAGGCCGGGGGCCAGCGCTGTCCGGAGACACTTCCGGGTCACGTGGCCAGAGTGACAAAGCTGCATCTGGCAAGCCAGAGCCGCACACGGAAACGCCGTTTACCTTCCCGCTGGTAAGCGGTCCCTATTTATCTACTTGCACCCGGAGGTGCTTTCGAACTGCTAGGTTGGCAGGCGCTGGGACCGAGCAGCGGGAGCGCACCCCGCCGCAGGGATTCGAACCGCCGACCTTTCGATCGGCAAGTCCTAGGCGCTGAGGCTTTAACCCACAGCGCCACCTGCGTCCCCTCCATGTTCTATTACATACGTATAATTCTTTACCCCGCCACTTTTTATTCGCCTTTTTTTTTTAAAAAAACCAAAACAAATAATCATTAAACATTGTACGCCTTTCCTCACAGGAACCCCATGATAATTTTGGCTGTCCCTTCCCTGCACCTTTTCCAGCTGTACAATATCCTTTTTAAGGTGTGGCGACCAGAACTGCCACACAGGATTCCAAGTGTGGTTTGGATATACTTGAATGCTTAGTCATCAGGGAATGGACTTTCTTGCATTTCCCAAAAACCAAGCATACTTTAAGCTTGCATACTTAAAGCCTGGACACTCTTTTCTTTCTTTTAAAGAGCACAGCAGTGAGGAACTGGGACTCAGCACTGAAGTGTGAACATTCACAATGTGTTCACCAGAGACATGTGAAATAGGGAACAGCCAACTGCAGAAGGCTGATAGGCAAGGGCTGAGGCTCAGTGGCATGGCATGCAGAACGCCCGAAGTTCAGCCCTGGGCATCTCTGTATGTAGGGCTGGGAGAAAACCCTGCCTGGAGAAGCTGCTGCCAGCTGGTGCAGGCAATACCAGATGGCTCAATGGCCTGACTCAGTAGAAGGCAGCTTCCTATGTTCCTAAGCCATCCTATTTAAAGTCTCAGCATATGCTGATTTCGTGGTCTACGAACCAGCACTTCAGACCTCTCGGTTGTCATCCTCCAAACTCAGCAACAAAGACACATGTCCATGCAGGCAAATGGCAGAGCCGGGAGTGAACCAGCATCTTGGATCCTTTTAGCTACCAACAGCAGAAGTGGATAATCTAGCCATCAGTTGCAAAGAACATTTGGCTGCAAAGAGCATCCGGATATTATATCCTGCCTCTTTATATAGACAGTACATGTTGAGAGCAAAAACATGCCAAGTTGGGAAAGGAAAGGGGGAGAAGAAGGTGAGAGAGAGAGAGAGAGAGAGAGAGAGAGAGAGACCGCTTAGAGCTCTGCTCAGAGTATTCGGCACAGACTGAAGCAGAGCCCAATGCAGAAAGAGCTGAATGCTGGGGTCAACGCCTGTGGTTTCAGGAACGGGAGCAGTTAGCTTTGATACTCTCGCATTTGGAATACAGAAGGCAAAATGCTCAATGCCTGCTTTTTCTGGGCTTTCTGAACTGTGACTCTACACAGGGCCCCTTTAGCTGCTTCTCAGCAGGACAGGGGGGGGGGGAAGCATTTGCTATTTGCCTTTTCATTCCATGCAGAAGAGGCCTGGCTTCTCCCAGAGCCATTACATTTCCATTATCTATCATAATAACAGAAGTTCACCTTTTAGATAGATTTATATGCAGGATTTCAAATATGCTACTTTAAACATATGCTGATTTGAGCCACACTGGAGAGAAATATTTTTTATTTTATGTATGACTTTTTTTTTATTTTTAAGAGAGAGCTTTCCCCTCTCTACCCTGTCCAATAGTCAACAAAGTTTATTATGCCAGCCAGCGGCTTCTCTTTTTTCATAGTGGCTTGGTCTCCTCCTGTCAGAAGGCATGGATAGATTTGGGGCAGGCCTTCGGAATCTTACATTATTAACATGACATTCAAAAGTATGCTGATCAGAATATTCTTTTATGAGCCACTTTTAAGCAACCCCTTTCACGGCCCCCACCCAAATGCCTGCGAAACAGAGCTCTTCGCATTACCATTTCAACATTCAAATCTATCACAGACTGACATAAGAGAGTCTGGAAATGGAAGATATTCCTAGTGCAGACTGGCTGCAATGCTTGAGTCAGCTGTATGTAACCGGCTAGCAAGGGTCTAGCAGTCGGTCAGCAGCAGCGTATGACGCCAGGACTCCAGCAAACACACCAGCTCTAGCACTTAAGATTCTGCTGACATGACCTATAAAGCAGGACACCAAGCAGCATCTCTCTGTGCATTCACAGTAGCCCCTTCACAGACCTAGTTCTTCACATATCCATCTCAAGCTTTTAAAAAGATGCCCATAAGCCTTTTGCTGCAAGATCATCATGTGGCAAGGAGTTCCACGAGCTATATTATGCATCATGTGCGGGCACATGCTTCCTTTCATATGGCTTAAACCAGATGCCAATCCATTTTATAAACTCCCAAGTTATTCTTTTTTCTTTTCTTTTCCAAATCTGGAGAGAATTGCAAAAGCCTCTATCAGATTTCAGGCACAGCATATACAGGAGGATACAGTCATCTATGGGTATGTGCGCAAGGAAATCTGAGCCTTAGGAGAAGGAAAGCATTGGGTATGGGGGTTCTGCATACTAAACCTCATGTCATTTCATAGAATCATAGAATCCTAGAATCCTAGAGTTGGAAGAGACCACAAGGGCCATCGAGTCCAACCCCCTGCCAAGCAGGAAACACCATCAGAGCACTCCTGACATATGGTTGTCAAGCCTCTGCTTAAAGACCTCCAAAGAAGGAGACTCCACCACACTGCTTGCCAGCAAATTCCACTGTCGAAGAGCTCTTACTGTCAGGAAGTTCTTCCTAATGTTTAGGTGGAATCTTCTCTCTTGTAGTTTGGATCCATTGCTCCGTGTCCACTTCTCTGGAGCAGCAGAAAACAACCTTTCTCCCTCTTCTATGTGACATCCTTTTATATATTTGAACATGGCTATCATATCACCCCTTAACCTCCTCTTCTCCAGGCTAAACATGCCCAGCTCCCTTAGCCGTTCCTCATAAGGCATCGTTTCCAGGCCTTTGACCATTTTGGTTGCCCTCCTCTGGACACGTTCCAGTTTGTCAGTGTCCTTCTTGAACTGTGGTGCCCAGAACTGGACACAGTACTCCAGGTGAGGTCTGACCAGAGCAGAATACAGTGGCACTATTACTTCCCTTGATCTAGATGCTATACTCCTATTGATGCAGCCCAGAATTGCATTGGCTTTTTTTTTTTAATCTGGTCCTGCTCGTGCAGGGGCAGGCATAACAGCTTTGGAGCAATACATCAGTCCCTGGCACGCCTCTGCCTACAACCCTGGAGAGCCTCTGCCAGGGAGCACCACAGCCTAAGGATAGCCAAGGTGGTGCCCTCCATATGTTTGTTGGACTACAACTCCCATCGTCCCTGACCACAGGCCATGCTGGTTGGGGCTGATGGGAGCAGAAGTCCAATAACATCCGGAGGCACCGGTTCTCCCTGTGCTAGTCCTAAATAATCACCTCTTTGCTCAAAATGTTGCTTCCTCCAGATCACTGACCAGTCCACCTCCATGGCAATTCCACTACTGAACAAAGTCCACGTCACAGTTCCTGACCCAACTAGATACAGATTAAACTATTCAAGGGCCCAATCCACTTGCAATCTCCAGGCACCAAAGGTTATAGAACAAGGATGGGCGACGTTTTCTGGCCAGAGGGCTGGATCTTTATCTCCCCCCACCTGCCCCCCTCCTCCAGCAGGCCAAAGCAGACAGGTAGGTGGGGCTTCTGGGCTGCCAATCATCTGGTGTGCTTTCCTCTGAAGCCCTGAGTCAAGTGAACCATTGTAAGCATTGTAAGAATTATCATGCAGGGATGAGTACCAAGGGCTTGAAAATCATCCAACTCCTGGTGCTTCTCCTTAAAATGTCCACACATTTGAGGGGGTGGCTGTTTTAAAGCCCTTCGTTTGGAAGCATAGGGGATGTACACAAAGGTCTTCCAACTACATGCATTGGAAGAAGAAACATGTGGGAGGCTGAAGTTGTGCTCCTATCCCTCTGTCAGCTGCTGGGTGGTGGCAGCGATGCATTACTGGGCAACTGGGAACTTTGAGTATGATGTCATGCATGAGGTCAGGTGTAGGATGGTTGAGAGTGGCTTCCTAAAAAATGCCATGGCAGGCCAAATGGAGAAGACTGGCAGGCCACGTCTGGCCCCTAGACCAGAGCTTCGCCATCCCTGGTACATGAATGTCCCAAGAAAAAAACATTACTTACCAGCAATTGCTCCAGCTAGAAGCAGCGACCAAGGGCTTACCCGCCCATCTTCACCTGCAAAAGCAGATTTCATGTGAGCGTAACAGGGGAAGTAAATGGCAGAGAAGGGGATGTCGCGGAGAAAGCATGCCTTGGCTCCCTAGGACAGGAAAACAGAACAAACAAAGAAAAGCTGCATTATGGACAGGACCACAGCAAGGTAGAGGAAGCGCAGAATTAAGCTGCAGACCACAGAATCCAACCAGCTTCTTAGGCACGCTTGTTTAGGGTAGACGGTGGCTATATTGTTGTGCAACAGCAGCCAGTGCAGCACAGCCACCCTCAAGACACCAGCATCACTGTTGCTTACCTGGATGGCACAAGGTGGGGGGCAGGGGGCAGCGGTGTCTGCACAAGTGCACTGGTGGGAGTGCCAGAGGGGTCTGCTGGGATGCATGGACAACCCCAAGCTCACTACTGCTGTACTCACTACAGAGGTCGGGACAATGGCTTTGGGACGCTGAACCACTGCATCAGCTACTCCTGGTTTTCTGCTGGCAAAGTAAAAATGCCACCCACTTGTGGAAAGGTATCATAGAACGGAAAGGGCATCATCCAACGCCCTACAATGAAGGAATCTTTTGCCCAACGTAGGACTCGAACCCACAACTCTGAGATTAAGAGTCTCACGCTCTACTGACTGAGCTATCCCAGGTGTTGTGCAAAGTTTCAAGAAAAGTTCTCACACTGTAGATGTAAGGATGTGGCCGACACAAATGCCTACTGGCACCAGGCAGGTGCCTTCGCTGTATTTTTTTTTTTTTTGGCACCTGCTTTGAAACACTTTTGTTTAGGCAAGTCTATCTAGACATGCAGATGTTGATGTTTTAGTTTACTGCTGGTTTTAATTGTGGGGTTTTGGGTTTCTTTTACATGTTTTAAATGTTATGCTTTTACTGGTAATTTTAATATCGTATTGCTTGAAAACCGCTTAGCGGTTTTGTTACAATAAGTGGTATATAAATTTTGCTAAATAAGAAGTAATAGAAATGCTTTATGAATGGTCTTTGGCTTATAATACTGGACCAAAATAAAAACAATATCCTGAGTACCAGCATTTCAACACCCTAGGTTTCAACACCCTATAGCTGACAGGAAGAAAGACAAATGGTACCGGCTTGCCTTTGCTTAATTCCCCATCATGCGACAAAGTTTGCTGCTTGGAGGGCATGAGCAATAAAGCAAGAAGCGGAAATGGGCAGCACAGGTGCTGAGGCTCCCTGGCACTTGCCAAGATTGTATTCTCAAGATTGTGTAGACAGACTCAATCTGCGTAGCAGGCCCTTCACATTTTGCAATAATTCTATTTGTTGTAATGTGTTGTTTTTTGCTTCTGTTTGTTTGTTTGTTTACTGGATTGTCTTTTAAGGTTGTCAGCTGCCTTGTGATTGGTATGGCAAGTGGCACAGAATAGTTTGTGAACAGACAAGCCAGCAAACCAGTCTTGCACAACAGCAAGGGGAAACACAGCTTCCACTTGAACTGGCACAGCCCGACTTGCAGAGGCCCGTGGCATTGTGTAAATGGTGAACCAAAGTGCAGACCCAGCCTATTAGCGCTTGTTAACTTTGCCTCTACACAGTGCTCGTTCATTCATGTTGGCAGCGCTCATCCATTAATGCAAAGCAAAAGTGGGGGGAAAATGTTGCACCATGGACTGCTCCTGTTCAGGATTCCAGCCAGCCATGTCCTTTTCCAGGATATCTGATTCCTTTCCACACACCCCTCCAATAAAATTCTGTGTGCACTGAGCACAGTCAGTTTTCAATGTGCTGCTTGGGGGAGGGGGTGTTCCCCCTTTACCTAGGGTTTTTTACCTAAAGATTCTTCATACTTCCCTAAGTCTGCTTATACCCTCCTCTTGTGCAGGGGTGGTGTCCTTGTGGTGACATTAAGGATCTACACTCAGATAATGAGTTTAGTATTAGTATACAGAATATCAAAGAACTACAGTACTTGTGAAACTGACTCTTATTCATCTTCCCTTCCTACCCCTTTATTCTCTTAGCAAACATCTACGGTTGCACTCCTGCAATCATTTGCTATAAGGGCGTAAAGCATGCCTAAGGGGCTCATAAATGCAGCGAGTCGCATTCCTAGAGACAAACACTCTTCCGGGTTCTACCAACTTGGCAGGCAACCTTGTGATTTGTTGCACTCTCTGGCAGGCAATGCTGGAGATGAGCAAGTATTCTTTCATCTCAGATATTTTCCCCAAAGGGTTGGGGAAAATATGCATTATGCCTTTTGTCACAGGAGAGTTCATTAGTCTTACTTCATTTTCCATGCTGTCACCCAGATGCCTTTTGTTTCAATTGCACTTCAAGATACTGATTAGGATCTTTCAGAGTCCTTCATGCCTGTCTCTCTCTGTCCCACCACAACCTTAAGGTTGACCAGGAGCCCCCTCTCAACACCACCCAGGTTTAACATCAAAGGAACACAGGAAGCTATTCCTGGTGCACACTTTCCATGCGGGTTCAGCAGGGTCCTAGCCCAGGGCTGCGGAGCCCGTGGTCCTCCAGATGTGGTTGGACTCCAACTCCCATCAGCCTCAGCTAGTTCAGAGTGTGGTCAGGGATGCTGGGAGTTGTAGCCCAAGAACATCTGGAGGACTACAGATGTTCCCCAGCCCTGTCCTAGCCTGAGCCTATAGAGCATCCCTTTATGCTTGGGCAGGATTTTGGTTGAGAATTAAGGCAAGAGATTTCTGCATATAAAAATTGGTGCATATTGTTCTGCTTTCCAGTGACAGAACAGAACTTCAGATAAAGAAATGGCAAATATACGCTTCAGTTTCTTCAAAATCATTAATGGAATTTAAGCGGCACTCTCTTCTCACTTTTACAGTAATCTCTTTCCAGAGATGGAAATAGCATACTTCTATATATATATATAAAAGACCCTCTGGTAATACACTTTCAGCTTTCAGGGCAGAAAATATCTGTCAAGCTTTGTTCAGCTATGTGTAAACAAAGCTGGATCAAAACTCGGATTCACTTTATTAACCACCACCTTTGGCTCCTTTCCAATATCTCAACAGTCTAAAGTTTCCCCTCGCCAACTCGGTTTTAAAGTCTGGGAAAAGCATGTTTACAGGCAGGCCTCATTTAACTGCAAGTTAATCACCTGCAACCAGCTAATGCCAATTAGGAAGGCTTTAAGGGAGAATGGCCAATGCATCCTGAAAATGCTAAGGAAACAGTTTGCTGCGAAGCAAGTTCTCGTATAGTTTTCAGTGAAACTTGCTTCCTACTTTTAAGCGTGTTCCAGATCGCCAGTCTCACTGTACCTTAGTGATGTGTATGCTGTAGAAACCCCGAAATCAGCTTTAATATTAGTCCTCAGGTAAATTATGATGATCATCTGCCTGAGTTTATTCTGCCAACCAAGACACAGCCCTGCCGGGCATGACATTTTTTGGGTGTTTATTTATTAAAGCCTTCCCCCAACCCCTTTACCAGCCAGCTAATTTGACTCCCTACTGCCACATCTTTTCTCTTGGGCCTCTCAAGCCTTTAATACTGGATCGTATCTTAAGAGAACAAACCAATAGAGAAAAAGAGCTATGGGTTGTCGGGAGGTTCGGATAATCAACTCAGAGAAGTCAGAGCTGGGGCAGGTTCTTTAGCATGCTAATTCTCGCTTATTCCAGCCTTACCTGAGGTAAAAAAAAAAAAAGTAGGGGGGGGATCTAAATAAACTATTTCTACTACAAGGGGAGGGTAATTATACTCACAAAGGCACCTCTGTGTCAGGGTTGGGCATAAGGAGCCAGAAGGTCTGGGAGACGCAGGCTTAACCTAGTCTCCTGCAGTGAATGCACATTGTCTCGTGTAGGGGGAAAAATGCCAGACTGGGGGGACCTTGCAGAATTCAAGACAACAGTACTGCACCTTGTCTGAGAGGGTTATTTAATGCTTCTGGCACCTGTACTTACCGCCATCCTCTCTTTTCCTACCTTACAGGTTTAGAATTTATTTGGCATGTATAATTGTTATTTTGATCCTACAGCAACAAACAATAGGCAGCATGTCATTTCTTGATCCGTTAGCATTCCTCTTGGGTTTCACGGGCAACTTAACCCTTCCGATTCGGAAGTGCAGCAAGCATTGTCAAACACGCCCCCCCCCCTCAAAAAAAAGCAACAACAACCAAACAACTTTCCTGGAAGCCCCCACCTGCTCTGCCTTCCAAAGCCCCAGGGAAAAGTTGGAGAGACTTCGGCTGACATCTCAGCATGGAAAGGTGAGTTGCTCCAAGTTTAGAGTTTTAAGTTATGTCCAAAGCACTTGAGGAAATATTGCTCCCGTAAACCAAAATAACAGTGCTAACAACACTGAATACGCAGATATGTGTAAGTGAACTAGTTTTACTGAATGATACAAGTATTTTGAAATGATCTTCCCAGCTTATGTCAGGTTTGCTGCCTCAATTCCAAGGAGATGGCACATCCAACTCTAAAAAGTGGTCAGCCAGGGGCTCCCACCTGCTTCCACTGAGAGTCCCCCCAAGATGCTTGTTTTAGACAGGGAAAGCTCCAGCAGAGAACTGTTGAATTTTAATGTATACAGAAGTTCAATCCTACTCATTTGGGCCTGAATGGAGACAACGGTTTCCTGTCCCATTACAGATGCTAATTTGCCCAGCATTGCTGAGATACGCTGTGTTGTCATCAAAAGTGGGGAGGGTGGGGAGGGGCAGTGGCACCATCATGTAGCTTACTGGGAAGGAAAGGGGCAAGAAAGTGGGGGAGGTCAAGTGCAGTTCATATGCACTGGCAGGAGCACCGGACTGGCTCCAACGGGGCAGACATGCCGTGTTGACCTCCCCGCTGCCTCATCTCTCCCATTCCGGTAAACTGCAATAACACCAGAGTCAGGAAGCCAACTAAGCTCCTCTGTTCCCTCTCCTTTCCAGAAGCTCCTGGCTATCTCCTCTCATACCTATTTCCCATACATTCAAGCTCTAACTGAATTGCCACTTAATTCCAGCTTCTCCATTTTTTCCCTTTACTCCCCTGTGATTAGGTACCTTGCAACTGAGGATTACACTTCATGCATCTGATAGAGTGGGCTCCAGTCTATCAAAACACACAATTTATTAGACTTTAAGACCAATTTATTCGTCCATCTCAGCACCTAATTTATTAGTCTCCTTTACGCGGCAACAGACTAAAACGGCTACCCCACCGGAGCTTGCTTTAAAGTTTCTGAGAAAAAATTAAAATGAATTAAAATAACTTGGAGGAAAGTACAAAGGACTAAAGCTATACAGAAAGCTGAATAAAAAGGCGTTAAAACAGGAAAAGCGACCCCATTTAATAGCTATTCCTCTAACAGGAACACCTATCATAAATAACATGATAAACTAAAAGGTTAACCTTCATGCTAACAAACATGTTCTTGTTAAATTACTAAACATTTTTTTTAAAGGTTGGTGGTTAAAAGTGGGCAGAGGAGGTAATATACTGTATTATAACAAATAAACTTTGTCAATGAGAAGAGACAAGTATTACAAACATTGTGATACACATTCTAACTAAGAATTATAATCTGGAAGTGACTCACAAAAGAAATAATAATAATAATAATAATAATAATAATAATAATAATAATAATAATTTACCCACCCTTCACCCCAAGGTCCCAGGTGGGGTTAGAACAATTAAAAGGCAAAGCTGCAAAGTTTAAATGTAATCTACTTTCCTGAAAATCTATTTTGGCACAAATACGAAAAGATGATGAAGGTGCACAATTACAGAGAGAAATATACAGCTTTTAGCTGCTCTAGTTTCATTTCTATTTTGAATTTTTAAAATATTGCTTTTAACTCTAAACCTTTAACAAATAATTTGAATGCATAATTTATTATATGTAAGCCGCTTAAGAGTTTTTTTCATAGTTAAGCATTAGTTTATAATTAAAGCTACAATTTTACCTTTTTAAAAAAAGTCACAGCCTTGAGAATGTGGAGTATTTAACACATTCCCCTCCCTTCTTATTTTGATATTATTTATTTTCTTACATTTCCCTGCAAGAAATTATTTTCTTACATTTATTTCTTACATTTCCACCTTTCTCCTGTCATGGAACCCACAGCAGGTGTGGTGGCCTGGAGACAGCATTGATGGCTGAACAGAGAGGATTGGGGGCCCAAATTTGATCCCCACTCTCTGGTCCTGAGGTTCGCCCCCTGCTTTGGACCATACCTTCGGTCTCTCCCTGCCCAAACAATGCCATAATGCAAATTCAAGGGAAACTATTCCATAGAAAAGACTGCAATAAGACAGCTAAAATGCTAACAAGTCAATGGGGGGGACGACCCCACATTAATTCCCATTTATTACCATGAACATAGGGCTCAGGGCCGTCTTTAGCACATGCAGCGCTGGGGTCCAAAGATCTGCCCAGCGCCCGCAAATTACCATATTTTCCTGTGTATTAGACGAGGTCACCCTATACACGGATAGTGGCGTGGGGGGGGGGAGCTGCGTGCCCGCCAGCCATATGGTTGGTGGGTACTTAACTCTCTCCCACGCCGCTGTGAGAGCAGAGTAATCCCCACAGCCGTTGAGGGAGAGAAGCTGCGCCCCTGCCAGCCATTTGGCGCCCCCCAGAACTTGGCACTGGGGTGCCCCGCACCCCTTGCACCCCCAGGTAAAGACAGCTCTGGTAGGGCTCTACAGACTGAAAAGACACAAAATAACTCACGCATGCAATTTCTCTCACTATCATGGTAACAAGCAATTCCGACTGGCGTGACTGAATAATGAAGCAACATGTACATGGAATCCCTTCAGATTTCATTTCTTCCTTCTTCTTTTAAAGACTTCCAAATGTTTAGTATGCACGTATACAACAAAGCTGGTATGCCACCAATGTTAACTCTGCTCAGATGTGTTTACATGCCAAGCCAAAGGGGAATTTATTAGCAGTAGCTATAGCTACTTTTCTGAATGGGTGAGTGTTTCCTTGACTTACCGCTAATGGGAGGCAAAGCATCCACTAGTGGCACAAGCTCTTGTATTGGCAGAGTGGTTTCACCATCACCACACAGGGAAGCAAATAGCTCAGTATGGAGAGCATGAGACTCTTAATTTCATTATGGTGGGTTCAAGCCCCATGTTGGGCTAAAGATTCCTGCATTGTAGGGGTTTGGACGAGATGACCCTCGGGTCCCTCCGAACTCTACCATTCTATGATTCTATTACATGGCCCACCATCTAAATAAGACTTCCAACCTTATTCCCCCTAACAATAGGTAGAATTTTAATGTCACACTAGGGCTAAGAAAAGCATGCAACTACAAAAATATCTTTTTGGGGGGTGGGGTGATATGGACAACATTTAACTAGAATGCAGCTATTAGGATGAGTTGTAAGGTATCAAATAATATTTAGGAACAATTCCAGGATCAAGCAAGAAGTAACACATAAATGCATGCAACAGTAGTTCACATGTTTTTCATGAACTGTTTGGTTTTTTGGTGGGGGGGCAAATGGGAGCAGTAAAGTAGTTGGAGGGAAGGGGCCCTCAACTGACTCCCATTCTGCTGCTCTCACAGTCTAGCTCCCCTCCCCAACAGTATTGTACATGTGTGTGTATAAGGGAAACAACCTTGGAAGTCCAGAAGATAAAGTTTCCTAATTTCCCCTAATTGCACAGCAACCTGGCTTGGTCAGATTGGCCAGAACTTCCAAGGCATCACAGCAGCTAAGCCAATGGCAGCTACAGAAATGGTGACATCATCAGCAGGGGCTCCCTGGCAAAGAGGTAACAAAGGACTACTGTGACACCAGAGCAGATCAACATGGTGTTGCTCAGAGACTAGGCGATTGCTTCTAAATAACAGTGTTTAGATTTGAGATGTATATTGGCTTAAGTCCAAGGAACAGGAGAATGCAGAAGCACACGAGGACATTGCTTGATGACGTTCAAGGTCTAGGTGCTGTGCTGATGGGCCCTGAGGTACTCTAGAATTAAGACCTTTAAGCCACGTGAGCCTGACAGAAATTTCAAATAAACTTTAGCAGCTTTTGCTACAGGGACTGAGGTTTCTTTCATTGTATTTTGGGGCACCGACGTTTCTTTG
This sequence comes from Podarcis cretensis, assembly GCF_951804945.1. Classification (NCBI taxonomy): domain Eukaryota; kingdom Metazoa; phylum Chordata; class Lepidosauria; order Squamata; family Lacertidae; genus Podarcis; species Podarcis cretensis. The sequence goes on from NC_137181.1 coordinate 29,307,948, forward strand.
TTTTTGGATACTGTTAAAAAACATGCCACTTTCTAACTATTGAAAAGAGTGAGTTTCAAACAACAGTTTAAATAGCATATTCTCTTCCATTGACAACAAAGATGTATTTACCTTGTAGAGGCCAAAAAATCCCAGGTCCCGCAGTACAGTAAGGGCACTAACGCGTGGACCCGTCGTGATCTCTCCAGCCACTTGCAAGCGGATCTTGACAATTTCCAGTGGGTTTGTGAAAATCACTTGAGATGCTCCGGCCTGGAGTGGGGAAAGGAAAAGACATGAGTGGCCCTGTGAACATGTCCTCGCTGTGAAGTACAGAAAGGAAGAACTCTCCAAATGCTGCTGGCACAGGGTCTCCATGTACTTCAATGGTGCCTTCACAAGGATAGGGGTGAATTGAGGTGATACAGCGACATTGCTTTCCAAACTGCAGTGCAAAATGAACTGATGTTAATTATGCATTTTAATTGCAATTGATTTATGGATTGAAAGCTGCTGGTCTGTTAAACACAATGAGCTAAACAACCCTTAGATAAACATATGCCACTGTAATGTGACCTCCGTACAGCTTTGCTTAAACAGAAGTCAGTAACATCTATTTCCATGATTCTGGAAGGCCAGGAGTAGAGTAAAGCTAGTCGTAGACATTTCAAGGCTGAATTATTAACTAAATAGAAGAAATGAAATCTGCCTGGCAGCATCTATCACAGTCTACTAAAGAAGGAAATCTGGCAGAATCTTTCTCTCTCTCCCTGTTTTGGCTCCCGTACAGAAAGTGCTGTGGAACATATGTATTTACAACAACTAATTTCCTCCGCTTTAAAAAAGTTACTGAACTGAAAGTTTGTATATCCTCAAATGGCATCTTACTCAGTTGCTGCTAATCTGATGTGAACATCCTTTCTCTTTGCAAAAGGCAGTCCTACTTTATTCAACTCGCTCCAGAGAGCACTAGAACTCAGGCAGGAAACCAAGAGTTTCTTTAACAACTTGGTAGCTTACTTTCATTTGTTTTATTTAAAAAAACCTTGGGTAATGATGTGGCCATTTGCTTAACGTAGTTAGTCATGAGGAACTGCCAACAGCCCGTTAAAACAACAATACTTAAGCAGACAAAAGTGCATCACTAATAAAGCTAATCCTACGTATGACAACTAGGAAAAGCTTGGAAGATTTGGGATGTAAACCAGTCGTCCTGGAAGAAAAAGAAAACAGCCTACCCTCTTCTCCCTCAAACCCAGCCATCTCTGGGAAAGTAAGGCATCAGGTTAGTTCAGCCCCTGAACTGGAATGCTGTGATTTCCAGGGCTGGACACCTGGGGAAAGCAAGTCTCTGAGGTTGGTATACAAAAGGGGAAAGGATGAGTGCCCTGGGTTGCTGCAGAGCTTGTGTGGCTCCTGGACCCAGTGGATCAGTATTTTTTTGGTTTCGTTTTCCTTGCAAATACATCCCTGCACAGTAGCAAATCCTCAAGCTCTGTCGCGGTGAGCCTGGATATAAGGCCCGAAACAATTTTTCAAAATGTCCCCAAGAGTAATTGAGAGGAAGCAGAAGATGATGGATTGTTTACCTGCCTGTGCCCACTCTTGGCCAGAGACCACAGAGGGAAGAAAACCAGAAGGGCAACAGAGGGAGCTGGCCTCTGATGAAACTCCTGTGTCACACGCAAGTGCCTCTGGAGGTTTCCTGCGCTGGTTTTGCCTGCACTCATACTCCCGGGGCTACACTGCTATGCTTGCCAACGATAGCAGACAATGTTGTATTAAATGTGCTAGTGTGGGAAGAATGCTGAGAAGTATGCTGTATCTGTTCTGCTGTGCCATCCCCATAGCGCATGGGGCCTCGCAGGCATTTTCTCAAAAACACATGGAGGGAATCTGACGCAGATGGATTATGTTAACAAGGCAAGGATGACAGTTTAAGTCTTAAAGCCCTTTGAAATCAATGGTACTACTCGGGGTTATTAGAGGCCAAATCATTAGTTTCTGATCTCCAGCCAAAAACCCAACTCCGAGTCCAGCCTGGGCATTCCTCTATTTTCCACAATTGATATGCGATTAGCCATTTCCTTCTATTTATTTTAATGAGCTGCAACTGTGGATACCATGCCTATATTGAAATAATTAAGACGAGAATGATATTCCTCCCGAAGTTTCAGAAACGGGCTGCTAAGCGGCTTTGAAAATCTGCATTATTTTAAAATGCAGGTTTGGCGTGAGAAATACCACCAAGCTTGTTGGAAAGTGGCAGCCTTTGCAAGCTGCATTTAAATAATAAAACAAATGATGGAGGCTCTTAAGTATGCCAGACGGAGAGCAAATTGCGCGAAAGCTCTGAACTGCGGCCCCTTTCCAATGAAAAGTCTGGGAACTCTGCAATCCTACCACAGTGAAAGTGCAGATAGGGGAATGCTTAGTGGGGGATCGTATACTCTGCATGCAAAAGCCCCCACCCCACCCTGTTTCTTCTGTTTGAAATCCTGGAGAGACATTGCCAGTGACTGTGAACAATACTGAGCTAGTATTGTCCATATACACAATTCCAGGTTATCAATGTATATCATCTTAATGGAGCCGCCAACTGCTGGGTGCTTCTGGTGACAAGGAAAAACACACCTCTTTGTTACAGCTTTTTCTGAGAGTTAAGACCAGCCCCTGTATACTCTTCCAGCTGTAAACTGGTGTTTACACCTGCTTTGCACACAGAGGGTCCCAGACACAGCTGGCAGCAAACCCTGTCTGAAACCCTGCAGAGCTGCTGCCAGCCAGAGTAGACAATACTGAGCTAGATGGACTTAATGCTCTGACTCAATCTAAGGAAGCTTCCGATAATACTATAATCGATATGGGGTGGTATTCACACTGGTCTTACTCCAAGCAGACACCATGAAGTCAAGGGGCATTCCTTTCAACAGGTCCACTCAGAGTGAGACTAAGCTAAAGCAACTTGTGGCTTTATTTATTTATATTTCGAAGTTTCATTGTTTTGCCTGGAAGCGGCAAAGTATCAAATCTGAACACATTTGCTTAATATATGCAATTTCAGAGTTCACCCCATCACTAAGTTTCACCTGCGCTTCAAGTACATGGCTAGCTGAGGTCAGCCCATGGCATTCCATCAGTGGCACTGACTCTGTTCATGTGTTTGTGACCAAGCACCATGATGGTGCCTGAGGAGGTATTTTTTTAATTATCGAAAGCAACATGCGCAGTAATGGTGAAGAGAAAACAGTTATAAATATACTCAGCCACTCTTATTCTACCATCAGTAGGCTGAAGTCCTGGAAGGCTTCCACAACAATTTCACACTGAATTATGGTACTACCAATGCATTGGCAGGTTTATTTGTTTGTTACCTTTATATCCTACCTTTCCTCCAAAGAGTTCAACATGGGTCCCCCCAAAAAAACTATACAACAACCCTGTGAGGTAGGCTGAGGGACAGCCACTGGTCCAAAATCACTCTGGAGGCATATGCGTGTGAATGCCACAGCCTAACCAACGGTGGTAAATTTGCTTCTGTCAATGCTGCGCAGTAGTTAGAGCAGGAATTGCAAAACTGTGAACCTCCAGATGTTATGGGACTCCCACTATTCCTACTTATTGGCCATGCTGCCTGAGTTAAAGTCAAGAGTCGCAGGGTCCCCAGCCCAGAGCCAGGATGTTGGGTCTGAGTGCAGGACCTAATCCCTACTCAACAAGGAAGCCTACTAGGTGGCCCAGGGCAAGCCAAGATCTGCCAGCCATAACCTACCTCACAGATTGCTGTGAGGCTTCCGAGGAGCTTCTGGAGGAACAGCGGGATCAGAATGTTATACTCACAAGCAAACAAACAAAAGAAAAGGGGTTTATGTCATGGCAGTCTGCAGGAATTTAAAGCCCTCCTGCGCAAAAACATTGCTGCTTCAGAGACCTCAGCGACATCCCATAAACTACATTATATATGCAAGGATTCGATTAAAAAAAAGTAAAAACAAAAAAGCTCTTAAAGTTAAAATATCGCTCTGTTTTTAAAATAATAAATATTGCTGGAACGCTTTTATGGAACAGCAAGATGAGGATCAATGTTGAATTGTTTCAGCACTCAAGGACCACACAACACGACAGCCCTAAGTCGCCTCATCCACTCTCTACTGTAGGTTAATATGTATTTTTATGGAAATTTGTTTCTGCACTTTTTCAGTGACAACTCTTGACTTCAAAACAAAAAACAAAAACCACAATATCACTAGACACCTCTCGATGGCAGTATAACCTTGTACACACGTGTCTATCATTCTTCTTTTCTCTTTCTTTCTTTCTTTATCATATTTTCTCTGCACTCCCCAGGAGAAATGGGGAGGGGGTAGGGAATCGGATATTTCTCCTTTGTTTGAAAGAAGAGTGTTCCGTCACTTAGGAGGGGGAGGGAAATATTACCACAATGCTGCTGACCACCTTAATTACCATTTGGGAGGGAAAGAAACTTGATTGTTTGCTTGACCCACCACTCAAAAACAAGTGGAAGGAAGCTCTCAGGTCATTACTTGCAACTGAACTAAGAGGAAAGCATGAAATGATAAATGCAACTTCTTCTCCCTTTCTGCTTCTTCTTCCCTTCCCATATCCTGCACCTCAGACTCCAGAGAGGACACGGCAAACTTTTGCAAATCATAGAATCATAGAATTCTGGACTTGGAAAGGAAGGGACCCCCGATGAATTGGTTGCAAACACAATGAAGTTCAGGTTTTGAAGAATACCGTTTATTTAAGTGCAAGCAACTGCTGCGTTTGCCTTGTTAAAGGGAACTTGTTAGAGCGAACAGCTTGAAGGCTGGGGAAAGCCAATTTGTGAGTAAAGGGTTGTACCTGAACATCTTTCAAAAAACAAGGTCGCATGGACTATGAAAAGAATTTAGGAAGAACCCTGCATTCTGTTTCCAAGAATGGAAAGGCAGGAGTATCTGGAGTCCCCAAAGAGGATAATTCTGTTTTTTAAAAGCCCCCTACTTAGTCGCCTTTTGTTCTACACTAAGGAATTCCAAATACTAGGAGATCCAGCCTTTCGATAACTTTGGCTGCTCCTTTCCACTCCACACATTTTCCTGCTTGACAATGTTATTGCTGAGAGGGTGGCCACATATGCACTGCCAAAATAGGGAAAATTTGTCATTAAAGCATGGGAAGTGAGGAATAAGAGAAGTATTTGCCCCCCCCCAAAAAAAACCAGTACATGTGCTAATTCTTTAATAAGTATTATTTAAGCAGAAATACAATATATCTCACAATAGTAGGGGATGCAGTGATCAGTTGACCCGTGTGTGCCTGCTGTCTTAGTGGAAAACTTTTGATAGGCACCCACAAGGCCCTCCCTGCTCTCTTTTCATGGTTCTTTAAACCAGACGTGGTCCAGAAAGCCCTTCAGATAGAGAAGATGTCTTCAAACAGAGGACTGTCATCTTTAAAGCAGATCACGCGGCTACCCTGTTTTTGAGGGAGGAGCTACAGACCTCTGCCTGCAACTACAGAGCTAGCTGCACCACAGACTTCAGTAAAAAGTATGACAATATTGGTCAAAGTTGGCAACTCACAAAGTTATTAACCAGGGTGGTACATGCAGGGCAGGGATCTCATTTCAGTCCACTGAAACTTGTAGCCATCTTGGCTCCTCTGAATGACAGAGCATTCCTAGAGAGCCTTCCTTCCTAGAGAGGCTAGACTGGTTCCCTCCTTGTTGTCCTAGGTAAAGGTAAAGGGATCCCTGACTGTTAGGTCCATTCGTGGCCGACTCTGGGGTTGCGGCGCTCACCTCGCTTTATTGGGCGAGGGAGCCGGCGTACAGCTTCCGGATCATGTGGACAGCATGACTAAGCCGCTTCTGGTGAACCAGAGCAGCGCACAGAAACGCCGTTTACATTCCCGCCGGAGCGGTACCTATTTATCTACCTGCACTTCGTGCTTTTGAACTGCTAGGTTGGCAGGAGCAGGGACCAAGCAATGGGAGCTTACCCCGTCGTGGGGATTTGAACCGCTGACCTTCTACCCTAGGCTCTGTGGTTTAACTCACAGTGCCACCCGGGTCCCTCCTTGTTGTCCTACCAGCAGGTAAAGACTATTTTATGGTGGTGGGCTTTGGGGAACAACTGACTGGGGTTGGTTTTTTTACTAGATTGTTTACTAGATTTGATCTGTTTTTATTTCATTTTAATTATGTTATACTTTAATTAGTTTTTAACTTATCTTTTTTTAAAGCTTTCTGTGTTTTAACCATGTTAGTTTTCATTTTTGTGAGCTGCCTTGAATCCCACTTCTGAAGAAAAGGTGTAGGAAATAAATAAACGATGATGATGATGATTCCCCTAACACCTGAAGAAAACAGAGTCCCGACCGGGTATCAGCTCATCTCACTTCTCTCTGCTTTTCTGCTACTCAAATCTTAATAAGCAGAAAACCAGTGTGACGACATACTTCTTGCATTTTGAAATTACTAGAAAAGCGGTGGGTTTTTTTAAAACGAGGAATGCTCCCCTCTTATTTAAAAAACAAAACGGGATTTATCAGCCCAGCACAATATGAACACACAACTTAAGGACTTCGGCAGTACATTTTTATCTTACAAAATGCTGAAGATTTCTTTAAAAAAAAAAAAAAAAAAAAGCTGGTAAGGTAAGCTGTACGAAACCATGGAATTAAACAATATGAAACAGTAATATTTCTACTAACATGGCATAGATTTAATTTAGTGAGGAAAAAGATGAAAAAATTTAAGATTTCCTCATTCTAATTTTCTAACGGCATGTCTAAGTAGGAAAAATATAGTTTATTTACAAGCTCTGACCAGTTCTGTGCTATAAAAACAGAAGACTTGATATTTTTCACTTTATTAGCTATAGCAGTTCTTCAGAAGCTGAGCCAAGAAATCAAAGTGGAGCCTATTTGATTGATGTTATAAAAGCAATTAAGTCACAGGTTTGTCAAATATGTTAACATTTGGCTCTGCCTCTAGTATGTGTCTATTTTGACTGCAAGTAGTAGAAGTAGTAACATTTAATGATTTACAGACCTTCCATGTCTTAAGGTCTGGTAGCTGAATTAAATCTATGATACCACCCCTTTGCCTTTATTTGCGCATTTGCAGACTGTAGTGACCTTTAAAAAAAAATATTCATAACTATTTCTCTCTTCTTAATTCAGTTCTTTTTAGTGGTCCAGCAATAAGATTTCAATCACTTGGAGCAAACCAACATTAACACAATGGCGACGGCATGCCATGAAATGCAATATTAAATAATAACACATTCTAGTACAAATTGTCAAGCTTGACAACTACCCAGGTGATGGTCCATAAAATTGTCACTACTTTCCAGGCCACCTGAAATGTAAGGAATGCTTTATATTTGAAAAGTGAGAATGTAAACCTTATCAATTATCATCTGTACTCCTGCTCCGAAGTTAACAACTCACCAAGCAATTTCTTCCTAGGCAAATTGTAAGATGGGACAATTATAACAGATCAACAAACATCTTCCGTTTCAGTCTTACTCGTTGCCACAGATCTTGTGGCAATACCTACTTGTATGGACTGGATAAGCATAGCCTGATAGGTGGGATAGAGGGAATGACCCGCTCAGCTCCATAAAAGGTTAAACAGCAGAAAAACATGAATTCCTGATAGATTCGCTATCTTTTAGAATACCACACGGGACTGTATCCCTTTTAGTTTTCTGAAAGAACAGGGGTGTGGGGTGGGGAGTTAGGGACCTTTTTAAAATAAAAAATTGTATTCTAGTGAAAGTGAAAACCTTGGATTGCATTTGAACGTGGTGATAGAAGAGCACACTAATTGGAGAAAAACCAAGCAACGCTATAAATTACATTAAATTTGAAAACTAATAGTTCATAATGAACAGACAGCAAAGAAGCTTGAAGTAATTATTTTTCAAAGCAGCGCCTTCTCTTTTTTTTTCTTAAAATGAAAAGATGCTTAACTTTTTTTAAAGAAAGAAAGGGCAACAGAGGAAACAACACTTAAAAAAAATGTAGTCCAAAGGTAAAAATGGGCTCACATAAGCAACTTCAATCCTGCCAGAAATTACCACTCTCATCCCTACATAACAGACTTCAGTTGATACCAGTGTTGTATCCCATATCAATTCAGGAGAATGAATTACTCAGTGAAAACAAAATTCTAGGTGCTTGAGGCTGCTCAAATTATACCTCAGAAATGGATCTAGCTATCTAAGCCAATATTCCATATGGAGTATCAGCACATTCCTATATGCTATACTACAGATAATTCCCCTTCCCTAGAGAGGTCCAAATCTCCTCCTATCCCAGAACAAGAATCTATTTTTTTCCACACACAGAAGAGGAACAACTTCTTTCCTAAATACTGTACACACACACCCTCCACCACAAGTATCTTTTCCCCTCCTGGAATAAAGTACAGTGTTTTATTTTATCCATAATGCAGACTTCTGCCAAATAAAATGACTTAATCAGAACAAGGTCTTTGCTTACTGCAAAAGTTTTCATTTTTCTTCACACAACAGTAACACATATTCCCGAAATTAAATTATTATTTTTTTAAAAACCACCGGGATCACAAAAGCTGCAATCCTCACGTGTTTTGCAATGATCTGAAACAATATCCAAAGTACACTTTACACTAACTGGATCAAACACTCTTCACTTGGAAACAAAAGCAAAAAAAATATGCATTAAGCATTCTTGCTATTTATCCCTTGTGCCAAACACAGATGCTTCTAACAAGGTTGCCCAGTTCAAATCCTTGCAAAAATCACTCCCTGGGGTGGCACAGACTCCAGGAGTATCTGAGGGTGCATACATTTTGCCAGCATACATGCAAACCCTACGATACAGTTACGTTTAAGATTCTCTAAGAGAGAGATGGAAGATGTTTCTTGCTGCAAGATTTTTAAGTAGGCAGCTGCTTAAATTTAGAAAATAAGAAACCAATACTGTATCCCCTCAGGGCTGCTCCCAGACAAGTGGGACATACAAATAAATCGTTGTTCTTCCATGGTTAAGGCACAAACGAAATGAAAATTTACTATTAAGGATGTTACACTGTCTATATGTCCTTCCTATGTTCTATTGCCACCAGTAGGCATGGCATAGCTGGTATGAGCAGCGAAGGTCCATTTCTCCTGAGCAGTGAAATGAGAGAGGGAAGCGGGGAGAGAACAGTTGAGACTGTTAAAAAGAGAGAGAGCATTTATTTGGCACTAAACGCCTTCTCATTTGAGCACGATTGACCATTACAATCCCTGAAATGTCAAAAAATGAAGTGTTTTAATATTTGCTTTGGGTTGGAAGTTTAGAGTGGCAGTGTTTAATTAGGAAGAAAAAGTGTTCCTAAAACAGTGGTGAATGAAAAAGGGCTTTATTACTCTTTGTTTTTAAATCAGCTTTATAATGGCAATTTGCTAAAACCCTTTCACTTAAGGAATATTTTGCTTAAAGTTCCATATTTAAACAGGAGTACCCAGGAAATTCAATTTTAAAAAAATCAACAGGATTATAATATGGTGCCTATATGTTAAAGCGAAAGTGTGCTGAGCCGTGATAAGCTAACTTGCCTGATGCATCACTGCTAACATCTACACCTGCGGAGGCTGCACTACCTTTACTTCTTAAAAGCCCCCAGGCTTTCTGCAATAAGAAAAAAAAGATGCAATAAGCACAGGGACAGGGACATTGTGCAGATGCCCCATAAAATGGAAGTGAACAGGGCATGACAAGTCCAGGCTAAATGCCTAGTTGCACTGCTTTACAACACACATTAATCCAGAATATTGTGCCACTGGTTTTTAAGCAAGTGCTCTGTTAGAATTTCGACAGCATAGCAGAAGTGCACAAACTGTTTCTATTTAGCCCTTCTGCTTTATTGGCTCCTCCTATTGTTAACAAAAACTTCAGTGACAAGCTTGTTTGTGTACTTTCAGAACTATTTGCTTTGATTATTTGCATCCTTTCCACACATGCCATTAGAGTCAGCACAAGTTTGGCATTTCTTAAATGCCACTGTGTTTTCTTAACAGGTTATTATTTAACCAGCTACAATGCTTCTCTCCAAAGACATCAAATGATATTGTAATCTGCTGTGAAAAGGAATAATGTCTGAGGAATTAAAATGAAAAACACTATTTATATCATCATTAAATTTACTTTTCCTCCAAGCAGCCCAAAGGTGGCATACACTTTTCCCCTCATATTATTCTCACAACAACTCTGCTATGCTGAAAGTAGTGACTGGCCCAAGGTCACCCCGTGAGCTCCATGACTGAGTGGGGATTTGAACCCTGGTCTCACAGGACCTAGTTCAACACCCTTACCACTACACCACGCAGGCTCAGTGTGTATCCAGATCACAGTCTGAACCCATGCCATTTTTAGGTGAGCTAAAGAGCCCTTCAAGCAAAGGGCTGGGTGCATTGCAATTATGCTCAAAGTTCCACAAGACTTTTGTAAACTGTGGATCAAGCTATCAGAGCAAAGAGCATGCCATCAAGCACTTTGCAACTTACCACACTAACAATGCACAAGTCCCTCCCCCCCTTCTCCAAATGACCTTACAGATGAAACATTTCGAGATGTGACTAAACAGGGCAATTTGCACATCAATCCTCCTTACGCTACTTCCGATATCAAAATAACCTTCCAAGATACCTTTTGTCTCCTTAATGAGAAGATGGAATTGGGCTGTCAACTGTATTAAGTACCGTGGGGTCATGAAACAAAAACCTCTTATTTTCCCTAGCGAAGAAAATAAGTTCACTGCAACCGAAGGCGGCTTTTTCCATTGAGACAAGCAGCTTTGTGGGTTGCAAGTGCAAAAGTCAACCATGTGTACTAATTCTCACTAATCATTCTGCAAGGTGAGCTCCCCAGTGACTCAAAAGTCAAGGAATGTCAACTGCAGCGCAAACAGCAAAGCGCAACTTTGCATGTGACACCGAACCAAATTCCAGAAGGACAATGTACCTGTTGAGCCGCTCAAAACACTTGTTTCTATTCTCGATTGTCGCCGTCTCTCATTTTAGAAAAAAAACCAACACGGCATACAACAACTCCTTAGCTGGAATCAGTTTACATTTATAAAAAGCAAACAAACCCCCAAACCTTTATTACAATGGAAGCTAAGGGCAAAACAAAACCCTCATTAAGGCAGCAGTCCTACATGCACTTAGCTGTGGCTTAAGCCCCATTGAAATCAGTGGGTTGCACTTGTAAGCAGACATGCCTCAGGCTGCACTGCAAATCAAGCTACTGCTGAGCAGATATGACAAGTGAATATTGAAATGGAAATCTGCTGTCCTGTTGAACAGAGGACAATAGAGCCAGTGTATGTTTCCACCTATCTCCTGCCTGTGTTATGCTTCAACAGGTGACTTCATGATTATCCCAGACTCAATAATTTTAGGGGCTTGTGTACTTGAAGGCCTGGAGGGAGTCACCAAGACAGCACTGCACTTCGTATTGCTGCTTCCTTCCCTCTCCCTAGGATGAATCCATCTCACTGGCGTAAAAATCAGCAAAAGTCAAAATGAAGGACAGAACTTGCGACCTAGAGTCTGTGAGCCTTTCGTGGGATCTTTTCTTTTTCATGAGGCAGAAATCTAAAAAGGGGGCAGCATGAGCAGGGAAACAGAAGCTTCTTTTTTTCCTGTGGAAAGACATATTCTTCACCTTTCCTCCACCAAGTGCTTTTCTCACCCATGAGGGAAAAAGAAGTGGCAACCGTATCTTTCCACGGCGGAGGGTATAAAAGGGGCAGTTTTCATCTGAAGCCCCTCTTTTCCTTCAAACTGTAGCCTCAGCAGCTGCACCGTGTAAAACAACAACAGCAGAACTACTGTATACCTCTTGCGTAGCTCTGCGGTAAGGCTTTCAAAATTAATCATCCACTGGCCTAGGTCTAGACTAACCACAGTCAACGAGTAGCTTTATTTCTGATGTTCAGGTGTGAGTGCTGTTGCTTATGTAGCCGAAACAGCACAATCCACCCCCGAGAGAGAGCCCCGAGGACTGCAGAAGTAGAAAAACACCTCCAGAGGAAACTAACCCCAAGAAGGACTGGCCACAGAACACCCTTGCTTCCTGTTGAAGGAAAAAATGGAACATTGAAAGGGGGGTGGGAAGGCAAGGGAGCACAGATGATTAACACACGGAACAGAAAGACTTCACACACACACACTTCAACATTTTGTTGCCGGTTTGTTAAGCCTGTGTTTAGAAGAATGAGGGAAAACAAGAGAGAAAGACAATATAGAGAGAAAGACAATACAACCGGGACCTATGGACAAAGGGTAGGATACAAGATTTAAAAATAGGTATGAAATGAAATGAATATGGAGGAATTACCATCTCTATCCATGCTGCCAACTTTGAAAGACCTACTGGAACATAAACAAAACAAGGCCACCCATAAAGAGACAACACAAGTCTCATCCTACCTACCTGGCACTGTTGTCTGCCCTCTAGTTAAACACTTCAATTCAAAGAAAGCCCTGGGCTGTTTGCCACCAAACACTGACTGCCAGGAAATTATGCAGAATCACATAATTAATTTTAGAGTCTGGGTGCCGGCTGAAAGATCCAGCATACACAGCACTTTTGAAATGGTCCTCTTTCTGAACATGACTGAGCCATAAGAAGGTACTAAATAGATACCTATGTCATTACTTTATTTTCTTAAGTGTTTTTTGCAAAGTAAAGTATCTATTATTTAGAATTAATTAGGAAAATCAATCAGCTGCACAAACTGACACAACGTAAATTGGCCATAAATGGTGCTATAAAAATGAATAATAATAATAATAATTTGTCTGTCTGCTATTGGGCTTTTGGTCATTTGGAAATCTTTCTTCTGCATCCCCAAATATTTTATTTTGTTTAAAGTTTTATCACTGTGCATTTTGTGCCTCCAAACAAAAAAGGTCCATGGTCTTTCCTTTTTTTAAAAAAAAGAAAAATGCTCCTTGAACGCTCCTTCAGTTACAGAACAGGTGAGCCTACTTGGCACTGTGTGACAGGTCACTGATCAAAAAGAACAGGCAGACATCGCCTCCACCCTTAGGAGAATTGTGCAAAGCTAAAGCTTCACCGCCTGCACTGCACTGAAGAACATACACCGCTTTCTCTAGGCACAGCTGCACAAGTCTCTTCTTCTCCTGATATTACGGTACTGTTTGCTGTGATCCGTTTTGTGCTTCCACGTTCTTTTCAGCAGAGATATAAATTGCTTTAGAGAGTGACCTCATCCTTCTTATGACAGCAAGAAATTTACCAGTCAGCTTGGAACGCCACCAGCCCTGCCCTGCCCCGATGATCAAAGCCAGTTTAAATGAACAGCCTTCTCTGTCTTCAAAATGGCACTCATCTTTGAACAAGAGTTCATTTCATGTACAAAGGATTTATTTTAATTGCTTGAATAAAATCAATACTCCTCGATAGAGCGCTGGTTATAATTATATAAACCGATGTTGCAAAACTAAGCAGCGGGGATATTGTCACTTAAAGAGAAGGGAACGCAGGTCGTTCCGCAAGATGCCACCCCAGGAAGGCAAAACGGACTGCAAAACAGAATGCCTTTTATATACGGCATACATTTGGGAACGCACGAGGCACTCAGTTAATATCACAAAGCCTAACAACACTATGGCAACAAGCAAGCGCGAATCGTTTTTGCCATTTTGCAGAGCCGGTATTATGGCCTGAATGGGAACATTAGCGAGTGAAATGTGGGCGAGAGGGGCTTAAAGAGGAGAAGGACAAGGCTGAGTAGGTGCCACGATGAATTTGTGCTTTGAGCCAACTTTCAAATACACATTGTTTTTAAGCAAGCAGATAAGTGTTTGCAAGCAAGCGATTAAACTGCCAATATTGCAACAACAACATTGTATTGTATTACATTGTATGTAATCAAGTCTATCATTTTACCAAGTGCAGTTTTAAAATGCCAAGATAATTACAAGAGTAATAATAACAAATATAGCAACACTGTATGTAACTTTAGCAAATGGGGACCTTTAAAATACCAAGCTATTACTACTACAACTACTATCAATTTTGTTATTGTTACAACAAAAATTATTAAACCGTTAAATTAAATAATAAAAGCACTCAAAATGCTCAACCTGTTACCATTTAAGAGCCACCTTCAATTGACTACTTAAGGAAGGAACCAACAGGCTCGCAAGCTTAAATGCTTAATCTTTGTGGTTCTGTTCCTAATAAATGCATCTCAGATAAAACAAACATAAAGAAGATACTTACACAGCCACCAGCGACAATTTCTGCTGCAAAAGGAACAGAACCGTCTCTCGCCATAAATTTGTCTCTTATAAAATCGTTTACCTTGGAAAACAAAATTTCAGTCAAATGAAGGAAGAAAACATGTCCCATTATTTTTTTAACAAAAGAATACCAATTTTCATAAGTATGAATTCTATGGCTTTCATCAATATCGTATGTATACTTAGAAAAGAGAGAGAGGACTGCTCCATTTAAATCAGATTTACAGCACAGCAGGACAGTTTACATATCAGCAGGTATATTCATCTATTTAAAAAATAGCTTAGTTTAAGCATTAGTCTTAAATATTTTTGAATATTTCTTCAAATATGTTCCACTGTGTGGGAGCCTGATCTTGAAAATAAGCTGTAATGATTTCAATTATCATTTCAATGATTTTTGAGTTTACTGCTAAGAAGATAGTGCGCACAAGATTTCAGACTAAAATTAAAAGTATCCTTATTTGGTATTTATGGATTTCTTAGTTGCTTTTCAAGTTTTAAGCACTACAGGAACTAAGTAATGTAAGGAACATGAAAATGTATGAACAGGAGTTCTTTTTTTTCTACAAGGTTTTCACTCTATGTCATAGTTATTTATATTAAAGTACAAGGCAATGAAGATGAAGGGGGCTGCTATTGAGCCGAACATTTCAAATGAGGCTGTTAGATGATGGGCTTTAGCTAGACTCTCATCCAAAACACACAGAAACACACTCTGTGCAACCTGCAGCGCCCAGAGGCAAGATATGAACACAGACTGCATTCTGCAAGTATAACTTTATCAAAGGAATGTATGCACTTATGCAGGCTTTAAGCAAACAACCCCCTAAGTTTTCTCACTGGGAAATTCAAAGATACAAAAATGAGAGATTATATACGATAAAGGTTTTTGCATTGTACTTACAGTAAGTTTTATGGCCTTTTCTGGGGCTACTCCCAATAATTGTGGCAAAAGACCTGTAAATATAAAAGGAGCAAAAATACATATTACGGAATGTATCATTAAGTTGACAAATAAACAGCTATGCAAAGTTTGCCACCTAAAAAGAGGGAGGGCCATTTTTAGGGCCATTTTCTACTCTTATGTTCAACAGGAGCATCTAGACATGTCATTATGATTTTTTTTAACCACCTAAACGAAAATTATCATGGTTCGGAACTGTGGCTATTCAAACACCACCATATATCTCCATTATAATGACTTAGAATTCAGAGTAAATGGTGAAGCACAATTCAGAAACCTGCCCTTTACAGATTTCCCTTGGGCTCATTCAGAAGCAATGCATTAGCTTGTTGCTGTACCTTCAGAAACCTAGAGTCTCGTCTGTACACATGCACTGTCAGTCTGGGGTTGGCAAAGATGGCACACAGCTTCTTCATCACAGTGTCTTAAGAGACAAGACCAAAAAGCCCATCAGCTGAAAACAGCTGAACATTTCACCTGTTCCATAGATTCCCTTATGAATCTTGTAGGGTTTCAAGAAAAGGTTGTGGAAATAGTGTGTGAGAGAAATGTCTTGAACACTCCCAAGTGCTTCAGTTATCACCAGCAACAAGATCTGCAGCCATAAGGAAATAGCCAACGAGAAAGAAAGAAAGCCAAGCCACGTCAAAGTTATTTTGCAGCTACAGCTCAGTGGTCAAGCACATGGTTTGCATGCAAAAGGTCCCAGTTCAATCCTTGAAATTTCCAGTTAGCAAGTAGCAAGCCTGGCTGGGGAAGACCTCGGCTCAAAGCTTTAGAGAGCCCCAGGCAGTCAGGGAGACATATTCAGCTACACAGAGTAATGGTCTGCTCAGGATAAAGCATATTCCTGTGTTCTTCGTGGCTGATTTTAAGTTCACATAATGGTTTGTCCTGGCCAAACGATCTGCTATTTAAAATTTAAGCTCAGGTTATTTACCTAGCCATACACAAAATATTTGCTTTTTAAAAGTTACAAGCGCTATGATAAACAAGCAGGTAGCTGTAAGTCTTTCGTTGAATGCTGAATTTCTGCTACGGATTGTTGGGCAATCTTGAAGAAAGGATGGAAAGCCAAGTGCTGCATAAAATGTTCTTTGCAAAACGGAAAAAAAGAGAGGAGGAGCTTAATTTTACAAATATTTTAGGGTTATTTGCCATTTGCTTAAGCAACTATTTCTGAGAAAGTCAACACAACAAAAATTTACAATTATACATATTTTCATGTTTGAGTAAAAAAAAAAGCTCACTATTTCTGAACAAACTTCAAGAGGCGTCTCTCAAGGCAGATGAGAGAATAAAGAGGCATTATGGTTATTCCACCACTTTGCTCCTTTTTGCATCAGCTTTTCGAGATTTCTGTTTATGCTTGATTTTGGAGCAAACCAATTTTGCAGCAACTACTTTTGCCTGCTATTTGAGAAGGCACTAAGTCTGGTTTTCTTTCAAGCTCAGAGTTGCTGGAAAGCTACTAAAAAAAAAAGTACTGTATTTCCTCTTGCATTTACAGTCTCCCTGCTCAGTGATTGTGATTGTGGGAATCAAAATAGCTCTGTACCTCCAGTAGAGTCTGGAGTACTTAAAACCTGTTGGTTTTAATGGGATTTTAGCATTCGCAACGTCTTTGGATTGTGCCTATTATGTGTATTTAAGCCCCCATCCCACAGAAGCAGGCTATGATGATTACTCCTGCTTACTTCCTTAGTATTTTAAGTGTGAAACCAAGGCAACCTCAGTCCATTAGATGTATGCCAGATTCAGGTGGAATGACAAAGCATGGTTGGTCCTTCCAAGAGCACGGCCAACCTTGGACTCATGTGCTCCCCCTCCTCTTTTTTGTGAATGATTGAAGGGGATTTAAGGCTTCCAAGTTCCAGTTTGTAACAAACCACAGTTGTGTGTGTAAAAAAAAAAAATCCCATGAAACCGGTTTGTAAAAAACCACAATTATCACACCAGGGAATCAGTCCTGGATTACAGTTTGATAACTAACAGCTTCTGTTAGGAATATATATGCTACTAAAGATGCTGGAAATGGTGTAACTTGAGATACATTACTTGAATACTGCTTTCACCACTTTCTTGAAGATCTTCACATATATGGGTGGATGCAAAGGAACTTTGGTGTGAGTGGAAAGCACAAGGTGGAACTTAATTTCTGCCAACTCCCCTCCATTTACACCTCTTTGTGCAACAACCCACATTGTTCCCAAGTGTACCCCGACCTTCAGCTTTTTGAATGGTCACAGGGCATGGAAGCGGTCATGATTTGTTCCTCCCAAACCATGATTGGGAAGCCAAGCACAAACCTTGGCCTCAGATGGTTTGGCTGGAGAGAAGCGTCACAAAAAACTGAGTTGGACATGCAGTAAGCTAAGGAGAAGGAAGAAGCAGAGGGGTTGATGGGAGCCTAGGTTAGAGGAGGGGACAATCTCTCCTTTCCACCACTTTGGAAGGAGGAGCGGGGATGCTGGCTCCCCTTTCCAACCCCCTGTGGAGTGGAGAGCCTCAACAGAGCCTTCCAAGGGCTTTGATCAGCCAAGGGAGGAGAAAGAACAGGAGGAGGCAGAGACTGAGCAGGAGCCTGAACAGGAAGGTACAGCCTTGCCACCTAGAACCACGTGTTGCCTTTGCAGGTGGGAACAGACCCACCTGCGCCAACAGAGGCATTTGCAATCCTGACATTCCCGGAAGTCGAGCAGATCATCACGCCTCATCTTTAAGAGTCACTTGTTAAAGGAGCCTCTTTGCTGCTTCTGTCCAGTTCTGAACTTCTTGCCCTGTTCCTGAACTCCTGAACCATGACTCCTGAGCTTTGTGTCTGCTGTTGAGACGAAACCATTACTTGCCTGAATAAAAAACCCTTTCTTATTTTCAAGTAAACATCTGTGTCTACATGTGCTGGGTGGGAGCCAGGGCACTCTAGTTAAGAGCTGAATTTCCCAAGAAGCTGTGATTCGGCAGACTCACACTGAAATCTCTCTTTGTTCAAGTCTGCTTGTCTTAAGATCGGTGTTCTGGGAGGTTGTCAGGTCTTACACCAGAAACCAGGTGGGGTCTGGAAAACGTGGTTCGTGGGTCCCTGCTCTTTGGGATTCACATAAGATTGCCCTGAAGTCCAGACTGATTCAAAGCAGATCCACTTCCTCTTTCCTTTCCCAGTATTACTGGAGGCAAGGAATGGCAGCAGTGACACCTCCAGAGTTAGGTGTTAATAGATGTTGCTGTATGCACAGACAGCTGTGGCTGCCGCTATTCTTGGGAAGTGCGGTTCCCAAAGCTTATCTTAGAAGCTTTGGTGAGCATGCCCTGTTTCCTGGTGTCTCTGGAAAGGAAAAGACACAGCAGGAAATGCTTGTACTGGGGTGGTATGAACAATTCAGTGGCCTGCCGTCCTCAGCAATGGGACCTGTCAGATGGCAACATCAAAGCAATTTCCCCTGCCTGTGCATATAATTTCTGTGGATCACAGGTCCTGCCTTTGCAAGAGAGGTACAGCCACTGCAATTGATGCACCAGTTCATGATAACCAGCAGCCATTTATTATGTTTATTCTGAAGCTATACTGTTGACACCATGACCACTTTTGCTATTTGTGTCATACAAATATGCTAATGGCAAGGTATTATGTAGCATCAGATGGCCCCAAATGTTCCTGATGGTATCTGCGGGCTTTAAGACAGCTATGCACTGCACATAGCTCCTCTATTGTTTCCAGTTAAGACAGACCGATCCATCCAGTCCACAACAGCAAACTGAGATGATGAGTATAAAATCAAGGGCTTCTGGACAGCAGGTAAAAAGCTTTCCTAAGGCTTATTGATTTATATAACTTATATGCTGCTTAAGGAGGCTCATCCAAGACAGAATGCAACTTTTTAAAAACCCAAGCGAACGTAATACATCAAGGTACCACAAAAATTCAACAGCAATTGATTGAAGATGTTAAGCTGCGGCAATAAAACCCAACTGAGTATAAAAACAGAACACCGAACAGTGAGATCTAAAGATTTCTTAAGAGTCAGGGAAAGCTTGTCTAAACAGATACGTTTTCAGCAGACGTTTAAAGCCCACCCCAGTTGACACCTCCCAAATTGCACAAGACAGGGTGTTCCAGAGGGTACTATTACCATCTTACACTTATAGCAAAATCCTAACCATGTCTACTCATAAGTGAGTCCTACCAAATTCAGTGGAGCTTATTCCCAGGTGAGTGGGGTTAGGAATGCAGCCCACGTCGTTTCTGTAAATGCCTTGTGGCAGACAGGGCTGGAAAAAGAGATCCAATCGATATGGGGAGCGATCAGGGCAATAAAACTCCTCTTAGGACGCCACAACTCAGTCCTGGAGAATTTTCATTCTGAGTTAAGTTCTTCTGAACAGGGTGATATAGAAATCCATGCCGGCAGCAAGTCCCTCTCTTGTAAACTCGCACCAAATTGGGGTGGGGGGACAACACTTGCTATACTGACCTCTGTAGAGCCCAAAGAACCCTTCATAGCGTAGCACTTTCTTAAAGCAATCAAAGCTGTTCTTGTACATCAGCTCTCCAATAAACGACCCAGTGGAGCGCTGGTTCTGCATCCGGGTTTTCACAAGGTCAATGGGATACACTGCCGTGGCTCCAACAGCTACATGGAAGTAACACAAATTTATTTTTTTAAAAAGAGCATTTCTCTAGCAAGCTTCGTTGCACTGGGTTCATTCTAAGCTTGTACGTGGATGGACGACCACCCTGCAAGTATCGCAGGGCTTGTGTGCATCCAGGAGGAAGCTTCATCCCTTCCATCCTTTGAACCGTAATATCCCTGCACTATTCACACATAAGAGGGAGATATCAGCAGGGCCAGGGTGGGTAAAAATAGGGGGAGGTTTTGCCCGCTGCATTAAGAGCAAGGGCACAGACAGAAATCCCATGATGTAGTAGCTACCTTGGATCAGTGCCTCAAGAAAACTGCTAAATGAGAATTGAGCATGCTCACTGGGCATGGAATGCTGACTGGCTCTTGGGGTGGGTGGGGTGGGAGAATATTGGAAAATTGGGGAAGGGGTAGGATGGAACAGAATATCCCGTACTAGGGTATAGCTGGCTGGAATCTCAACTGGGAGCACACCACTAGAACATTTTCGTTGCAAACTCCACTTGCAATTCACAAAGCACACTCTACAGAATCCCATAATCAGCTTTCCCCAACTTGGTGCCCTCCAGATGTGGGAGTTATGGTCCTATAAAAGATCTGGAGGGCAGAAGCAGTGGCGTAGCGTGGGGGTGCAGGGGGGGGGCCGGCCGCACCGGGCACAATATCTGGGGGTTAGGGGGCGCAAATCCATGGGTTAGGGGGCGCAAATTACTTGCCTTGCCCCGGGTGCTGACAACCCACGCTACGCCACTGGGCAGAAGGTTTGGAAAGGGTCCCCTAAATCTGGGGCAAGTACCAAATAAAGCCAGTGAGAGCTCATGCCATTTTTGGTAACCTGGTCACAAGCTGCAGAGCTCTGCATATAATGAAGGGAAGGGAAGGTAAAAGAGAAGCAAGTGGAAAGGTTTTCTCAAAAGTTCTTTTTGTGCACCCGATTCCCTCACTCACCTCCAGCAATGGAGCCAAGGGCAAACCTGTACGCAGATTCCGCTACCTGGATGAGAATGGGACGAGACACGTCGCTTGGAGCTTGCTGCAGGTGGTGGAGTTTGGGGAGAAGATTTGGGAAGAGAAAGGCAAAGGGGGGAAAGTTAGACTGTGGCCAAACAGCAATACAGTAATGACAAATCGAGGATCAAGTACGAAAGAGGAAATTGAACGACTACAATATTGTAATCAGCTCTATTCTACTTTTACTCCTATGAACAAAACGGAACACAGGTAGGATATGAAGGTGTTCTCCCATCCAGGCACTGATCCAAGGTAGCTACTACATCATGGGATTTCTGTCTGTGCCCTTGCTCTTAATGCAGCGGGCAAAACTTCCTTGTTCAGGATAAAAAGGGAGTATTAACCAGTAGTATGCAGTGAGTCCTCCACACAGAAAACTGAGACTCAGATACTTTATTACAGTGCAATCCTATATGTGTCTACTCAGAAGGAGGTCCCACCGAGTTCATTGACAACTGCAGCCAAGTGAATTATTCAAAGGTTTAAGTGGTCACAATTCTGGGCACCTAGAAAATGTTCCCGCCTGCTTCCAGTTTTGAGCCAAATCACGATCCCAACACTACTCCTGCTCCTAGGCTGCTTTTGAGGAATGTCTAAATACATGAGGCACACAAGAAAACAAAGATAAAAATATTTTCCATCACGGCTTTGTGTTACACTGGCCTGGGCTGCCGTAGGGGCAAGAGATATTAGCATTAAAACAAGTGTTGTGGAGTCTTTCTTGCCAATAGAACACGAAGATACCGAAGAAACCAGGTTAGGTTTCTGAAATAACAGAAAACATATTTCTCGGTTTACTATACCACTACTGGGTTTTTGCTTTTTTTTTTAATCCAAATGTACCAGAGACAAAACATTTTTAAAAATCTTATACACAAAGAATTCCTTATAGCTATGAAAAGATTACCTATTGCATTTGAACATCTCTCTTCTCAAAATAAAAGAGATACAGAACCTGGACGTATTGGTTGACGTCCAAATCACTGCAAATTTAGCTCTGACATACATAAGAGCGCTTTCCATTTTTGCTTCTCCTAAGAGCAGCCTCTCATATAGCTGAATAAAATACTGTTCTTTAAAGCTTCTGTGCAATATGCTTGGTGTGTCTGGCTTGGTCTTGTCCACTGAGATTGGCAGCTTCTCTTTGGACAGAAGGCAGCCTAAGTGGAAAAGCCAGGAATCAAACATGGACCATAGGTATGCAAAGCATTGTGTGCGTATACCTCAAGAACTGCCTTTCCCCTTATGAACCAACCTGGAACCTGCAATCATCATCAGAGGCCCTTCTTTGTGTGCCTCCTCCCTGTGAGGTCCAGAGGGCAGCAACACGAGAACAGGCCTCTTCTGCAGTGGCTCCCTGCCTGTGGAATGCTCTCCCCAGGGAGGCCCTCCTGGAGCCGTCCTTACATACATTTAGGCACCAGGCAAAAACATTCCTCTTCTCCCAGGCCTTTGGCTAATTAAACAATCTATAGCCTTTTAAACTGAAGTGGTAGGAGCAAATTATTATTTTTTGTTTGTTAAAGTGTTGTATACCTCGGCCCAGTATACCTGAAGGAGCATCTCCACCCCCATCGTTCAGCCCAGACACTGAGGTCCAGTTCAGAGGGCCTTCTGGCGGTTCCCTCACTGCAAGAAGTGAGGTTACAGGGAACCAGGCACAGGGCCTTCTCGGTAGTGGCGCCTGCCTGTGGAAAGCCCTCTCATCAGATGTCAAGGAAATAAACAACTATCTGACTTTTTGAAGACATCTGAAGGCAGCCCTGTTTAGGGAAGATTTTAATGTTTGATCTTTGATCACTTTTTTATTATTATTAATATTCTGTTGGGAGCTGCCCAGAGTGACTAGGGAAACCCAGCCAGATGGGCAGTGTATAAATATCATAATCATCATGCATTTTTGTGTTTTTATGTCATCATCATCATGCATTTTTGTGTTTTTATATTGTAAACTACCCTATGATCCTCAGATGAAGGACAGTATAGAAATTTAATAAATAATAATAACTGTGCTCTTCCACTGAGCTTCAGCCCTGCTCCACAATTCTTGCAAGGCGTAGGAGTGAACAGGGCGAAAACTGTGCATAAAAGCAGCTTGCTGGATTTCAACCACAGATCACCACTGAGAGCATATGAAAAAAACCTAAGGAATTGCACATTTCAAAGATGTGCTCGAGAAATCCACTTTTGCATGTGTTGTTGCTACCTGCGCTTATATTCCAGGCTATTTCTAGAGACCAGTCTACTCATTACAACCCCCTTCAGCTGCTGATCACGGCACAAAGCATTTCCATGGTGGTTTCTCCAGGCAGAAGCCGTAACCCTGCGGTACCGCTGATCATCTGCACTGCGCAGAAAGTCTTGATGTGGGTGCCAAGAATGTAATGCTGCGTGGAAAAGCTACCACATCCATGAAGCGGTTTTTCGGTGTAGGGCTTAAACATGTGCAGACGGACACTTATTCTGTACCTCTCTCGGTAACCCTTGAGACAGGTTCTAGGAGTCAGCTACTAGGAGTGTGTATTCTAACATGCTTGCTCCTAAGGCGAGGCTAAAAATATGCTGTTTGTAGGGTGATGCTGCTGGAGGGGGCGGGGTAGGGGAGGAAGCAGCCAAATGAGAAGGGCCTGGCTCAAGGCCTATTAGACCCAAAAATGTAGCCTGCATCAACTCATTGTGGTCAAACTGGCGTCTCTGTACAGACCCAGAGCATAGAAAGGGGTGGCGGTGGGGGGGGGGGAGGGAACCCTCCAGCTCTCAACATACAGAAACTCGGTTTGACTTTAAGTGATAGTTTCAGAAAAACAGAACTACACCCAGGTCTGTGTCAGCTTTCAATATACGAAAGAGACCAATAAAAGTTTTTTTGTTTTTTTTTAAGTTGGCAGAGTCTCTTTTTTGTGTGTGTGTCTTTTGCACCGCATCGTTTTCCAGTATCTCCCCTTTCCAGATACAAACATTTAAAAATTAAGGTTAATTTTTTTTAAAAAAAACCCCAAACAAAAACAAAACAAGGAACACCACATAGCACTTGGATTTCTTTTACAGTCTTAAAAGATTTGAAACGATTGTGACAGACTAAACAAAACCATCATTCATTTCAATAGGCGGCTGAAGACAGAATGCAACAGAGAGGCTGTGAAACAGAAGATTTAACATCTTCCCAGGATAAACTGTAAAGCATTACTTCCTTCATTAAACATATTTGGAGACAGGATCAGGGAGGGCTAAGTCAGCTAGTTTACTAAGGTTGGAATCCTATATCTACAAACTTGACATTACAGAACTGCACTATTGGTGAACCAACATTCCCTTCCCTGCTGCATATTGTTAGCGAGAGACCCTTACTTACTTGTTTGTTTTATCTTTTCTATCAGATCACTCATGCTTCAACTTTCTAAATGGAAAGGGGAACCCACACACACACACACACACACACACACACACACACAACCCGGACTTTTTATTTTCCAGCTAAGCAAAGTTTAAGCAAATTATTTTGCTTTTAAAAATTAACAATCAAGGGTTGTATCTAACGTCAGTCAAATTCGGAGTAGACCCTTCAAAATTAACAGACGGGACTAACTTAGGATCATTTGTTTGAATGGGCTTACGCTGAGTAGAACTTCACTGGGTGCAATGCCTTGCTTTTCATACTGAACCTGCAAGGGAGTTGATGTGATTTAAATATGACACACTGGGCAAATCTTGTGGGCTTGCTGCTGTAAAAGAAAGAAATAAGTCAATTAGGCCTTCGTATTATCCCCACTTGCCTCCTCACCTGTCTCTGAGCCTCAGCCAGGTTGTAGGGCAGGGTGCCCTCTTCCAGAGGAGCAATTCTTTCGATGTCAGCCATCGTCATGCGCCTGGGGAAACAAGTGATCACAAAAAATGAAATTTGCACTGGACACCAGGAGGAAAGTTGCCAGCAGCAACGGGTAGTATTCTGTTCACCCATAGGTATTCCGATGTTGTTGTTTTTCATTTTCTTTGCAAGCAAAGAAATGGGTAATTTTCAACTTACCCCCGTGGCTCATATAAATCTGCTAACTGGAACAAGATGTCAACTTCCATGGGTGTAACCTGGCCAAATTTCTGAGCTGCCAGAACAAACTCCTCTGCAGTAGAAATTGGGGGTGGAGGGAGGGAGAGAGGAAAATATAGAAGGGGAAACTAATCAAACAACACCAAAAGTTATCCACAAATATCCTAGAATCACTAACGTTTTTTAGTATTAAACCAATATGCTGCAAAAGAAGAAGAAAACACCGCAAATAGCATGCCCGCCACTGTGTAAATGTATGTTTTAAATACTCTATCCATCATGCAAACAGGAGAAGCAGTCTGGCCTTATAGCTTAGTGCTAACAGCAGGATTTAGGATATTTGACATACGGTATCAATCAGTTGTGGATCAGAGTGGGGGAGTGGGGGAAGGAGACAGCGATGTGGAACTTTCTTCTTGCTTGTGCCGTCCCAGTAGGGCTGCATTAATAGAGGGTTGGCACTGCCGAGGGAGTTCTCTATAAAAGTGGTTAGATAGAGCTGATAACATCTTGTTCCAAGCTTGTAGATCAGCTTACTGCAATGCCAATACAAGTTTGTGGAATTTTTCAACTAGCCTTGAAGGTCACTTTAATAGGCTGCCAATTTGGCACGACTCCTAGGAAGTTTTCTGAAGCCTTTAAAACATCTTTACGTCGACTGCTCATTCAATCCTGCTTTTTAAGGCCTCCATCTCTCCAAAATTAAAAAAAGTTTCTTTTAAAGAGAGGTAGGAAAACTAACTGTAATGGACAAAGCAACTGAAAATGGAAAAACACAAGGACAGCTAGGCTTGGAGAGTTCCTTTTACCGCTGTCAAAGCATCTCACTTGATATCCTGAAAAGCTGACCATTGGGGAGGGAGGGAGGGAGGGAATAACTGTTCCAGATTAAAGTTTATATCCACATTTTAACTAACCTTTAGTAACTTCCACATCTTTTCTATGTCCAGCCAGAGTACTATAGATTTTTCTAATGAGTTCCATGTTATTAAGAAGGGTATTAAATCCATTAAAATAGGAAAAACTGACTTGATGAGAAGTGGTTCCTCCAGCAGCCTAGAACAGAGAAAGCAATGAGGAAAGCAGGAAGAGAAAAAAGGATGTTAGATGTATCTGGATTTGTTCATTTTATTTATAAAAAATCATACCACTTGGAACTTTTGTGGGGAGAGGGGAGAACACTTTGGGAATAACGGAGATTTTTTTTAATTTAAGAAAAACAGCAATAGAAGTAGCAAGGGATTTTAGAAATGCAAAATGAAAAAAAGCCTATTATAGATTCTAAAGTTACTGGAGCTAATCATGACCAGCATGCAAGCTGCCCCCCCCCCTTCCAGGGAAACCTAAACAAATACATATGCAGGATTATAACAACATGGCCAGTGGTAATTTACAGAGTTCAAGTTTCAATACTGTTTCAGTCGAAAATGTTTTATAAGTTGCTTTATTTCTTCTAATGAGCAAATCTCAAAGGCTTAAAAATGCCAAGTATGCTACAGTTGGGGAGGGGGGGCAAGATAAAAAAAAAATCATGCTATGGGGGTTGGGAGGAATGGGGCTGCTTTAATATTTAAATCTAGAGAGCACCGTATCACCTACAGCCGATAGTGAAATCCTCTCTCTGGGTTTCTCCAACTTTGCTTTTAACAAGCAGCTTTGCCAAGGAATTCAGAGGTCTTATCTTCAACAGTGCACAAATGCTGTTTCCCAGAAGAAAGAAAATGCAAGGAAATCTTCCCAACATCCATGAGAAAGGAGAGTAACTAACTTTAGGTTGCAAAATTCCATATGGCTCACAGACTGACTCAACTTTTTAAACGCAAGAGGATCATTACTCCTGCCGCGCAGGAGATGGGGAACGTGTGAGCCAGACATAGCATCAAACCATGGTTTAGTGTTACGTGCAGACACAGCTACTGTGCCAGTGGTTCTTCACAGTTCAATTATCTCTTGAGGCTGCTGCAGAAGTCCATTTAACTGAATGTGCCACAGGCTGAAGTGGGACTCTCTCCAACATGCCATGTCATTCATTGGTTGTGAATTCTGCTTTGTAACACAGCACGCATACTTTGCAGAATATTTATATTTTAACAGTATTCCAAACTGTCTCCAAGCCAATGTTTGAATGAATGAAAGAACATTCAGCCTTCAAACATCTGCGAAGGACACCGGGAAGCATCCTAACATTATGCTTGCTCAGGACCAGAGCTCAGTATGAGATGTAAACAGTCAGAACATGGGATGCTAATGCCAATATCTAAGTGTTACTGTTAGCAAAGCAATTTTCACCCTTACAAAAATCAAAGAAGGGATGGAACTTTATTACGGATGCATTAAAAGCTGGTTGCTATGGCAGTAGTCCTAAGAAACTCAACACTGCGAAGCAAATGTAGCAATATATTTGACTCGAGGAAAGCCTGTACTGAATGAGATTCGTAATCAGGTCTGTGCACAAATGAAATTAAAAAAAAATTAAACTCCACATTTGAGAAGGAATTTAAGCACAACGCTAATACACATACAAATTAAGTTTTCACACACTCATCATCTTCTTCTTCTATGGTTAAACGTTTCAGAGAATTTTGAATTCATTTATTTGTTACAGTAGGGTACCAATTTAGTATTTCAAGGTCTTTCTCCATTTTCTATCAAAGTGTCTCCAAGCTACACTTTGCCCATTCCCCAGTTCCTGTGTAATTCTGCTCCATCGTCCACATACTACTAACATAATGTTGGTATTAACACTGTGGCAAACCAGTTTGCATTACCAAAATATGCATACCATTACATAATGTAGCTGCGAGAAGCAAGTAGACTCCTTTGACAGGGGAACAGTGCCATTTATCTTCCTCCAAATCACATCAAGTGTGTGCTCTCTAATGTAAGTTGCTGTGTGTACAGTTCCTCATAAACATACAACCTAGAATGGTGTTTCAAGCAATGCTTTTTTAAGTAAAGCTGACATGATTGATAGCAGGACATGGTCAAAGTGACCCCTCATTGATAGGGGGGCCCTGTGAACACAGCCCAGCACTTACTTAAAACAGGATAGGGTTGCAATGGTTTTGCACTACAGTGGTACCTCTGGATACAAACGTAATTCGTTCCAGAGGTCTATTCTTAACCTGAATTCGTTCTCAACCTGAGGTAGCACTTTAGCTAATGGGGCCTCCTGCTGCCGCCACACGATTTCTGTTCTCATCCTGAGGTAAAGTTCTTAACCTGAGGTACTACTTCTGGATAAGTGGAGTCTGTAACCCAAAGTGTTTGTAACCCAAGGTACCACTGCTTTAAAAGTGCTTATGCTTGCAGAAGGAGGGACACTTCGTTTTCACCAATTCCCACCAACTGCAACCTTCAATGGTACATCCCATATTGTTACAGAGGTTTCTCCCCTCCCCAGCTTTTGGGGGGCAAGGGGAGCAGCAGGGGATAGGAGGGAAAAAAGTGTGTCTACTAGTGCAAAGCCACCACCGACTCATAAAGAAGGAACGTCCCTAAAATATATATTTCATATATTTAAATGGCATAAACAGAAGGAGGCAGGAATCGAGGCATTCAGATACTTTTGCTTCTTGGCAAGTGGGGATGTGCAAGTGAAAACAGTTTACACAAAGGCAGCAAAATGTTGTTTATTTTTTGATACTACGCTTGAGAAAAGCTTGGGGGGAAATGCAGGCAATGAACGGAGGTCGGAGTATGAAAGGTTTTAAGTCCTTAGGGCCTGTTCTCAAGCCGGCTCCAAAACTAATGAGCTACTAAGAGCTTTACTAAGCAGCTCAACATGCTAGAATTGGTGCCTGAATGTGAAATATTACGACCCGCCACTCCACCTCCATCTCACCCCCCACAACCAACCAGTTTGTAGGGTCAAATGTGCAGGGATCATACCTCTAAATTATAGCTAAAGTTTGAGGCTCTCTTGCCATCCACATTAAGATGTCATGCAAAATTTCATGCAATCTGTGGGTTAAATTAGATTAAGCATATTTAAAACCATGCAAAGCAGATGTGAGCTTTCAAGCTCAGTATCCTTCCCTTGGTGGCCCTTGGTGCTGAACAAGTTGCCAACCCCTGTGTCAGCAGAACATCAGCCTTACAAAACAAGACTTTCATGCAGAACTGCCCCGACAGGGAATAGTAGCTTGTTGGGACAGCACAAAAAAAAAATTACCCTGATGGTGCAACGGGTCATCTGATAACAGCCTCAACGTTGCTGGCTACTACTCTGGGCCTGAGAAGATAGTATCACGATCGTCTGGAGAAGGAAACCTTGCATGAATGGTTAAATGGATTTATCATGTATAAATTTTAACTCCTTCTCTCACATCCAAAGGCTGGGCTAAAGATACTAGCAAAAAAACAAACAAAAAAGAACAGGGGGGGAATAAACAAAAGTAAACAAGAGTCTTCTGCCCTCCCTTTAACATCCTCTATGCACATTTGTCTCAATGGGACAAGGTCCCTAGGCATGACCCAGATATGGGAAAATTACTTACAGCTACTAGACATTCTTCAACAAAAGGTGTCAACATGTGAGGCCGGATCGTGACCATAATGTCTCTGAAGTCAATGGCAGTGACTCTTCCAGCTTGGGCATTATCTCGCTGTACAAATGCTTGTTTTGCATGTTCCAGCTGGATTTCCTGGAGGCGTAAATAAAACAACAGTTAACTAAGGTTCTTAGCTAACTTTGCCACATTCTCTCTCTCTTATTTAAGAATTCACTGAAGAGTACACAATTCTTTAAAAACAAAGAGCCCAAAAGATACTCAAGATGCCCTCCAGGTGCTGTCAGACTACATCTCCCATCAGTCCCAGACAGTGATAATGGGAACTGGAGTCCAGTAAGATTTGGAAGGTTGCTGCAGAATATTAGTTAAGGTTTGGGAATGGGGTCATGATCAGAACTCTGTTGGGAGTCAGCATCCTCTCACAGCATGAAGCTTTCCAAAGTCCCATGGAGCTCAGGACAGTTAACTCCATTTTAAGTTTGTAGGTTAGATATATTCTCCAAAGTGATCTCAACCTAGGATTTCTGTAGATTAATGCCCATCTAATGCATAGGATCAAACTCTTTATTTGCAAAACAGTAGGTATGGAGATAGTAATTTTGTTTTCTTTTTGTGCAGTCGTGAAGATCTTCCAAAGTCTGAAATTCTAATGTCAACGGTTGGATCCCAACAGCCCCTTGCATGCATGTTGGGAGTCCCCATCTTTTCACGGTTCCAGCAGAGCTTCCACAAACTGAATAGTGCAAGGACAAGGTGGTGAAGCCAGGGTCCAAGAGCACCCTATTCTCTATCCAATGAGTGCAATTATTAGCTCATAAGCAGCATTTCCTACCATTTCTACTATGTTTTAACTGTATCAGGAAACCTGCTTCCTTGATGAATTGTTTTAACAAATCGTCTTCTTAGCGATGCTGTAAACACTTTGAAATATGTAGACAGAAAGGCTGAACGGTTGTACTGCAAGGTATTAAAATAAAATATTCACAACAATGAGCAAATACGGTTCAACTGATTTGACGGTTTTAGTATTCAAGACACAGGATGAGATCCAATCCAACTCCATTCAGTGGAGGGAGTTAAGTACATGCTTAACACTTCCATACTGAAACCAATGGGCTAATTTTGGCAGGTGAAAGCAGTGTCTGCTCTAGGTTCCAGAGATCCCGAGGCAAGACACCCTTCATGACCCCCTCTCCCTCAGTGCTTCTGTCTCACAGATGAAGAAACTGTGGCCCTCCACAAGTTGTTAGACTCCAACTCCCAACTTCCCCAACCATTGAACATGCTGTCTGGGACTGATGGGAGCTGGAGTCCAACAACATCTGGACAGACATAGGCTCTCCATCCAAGCTCTACCTCCTCACCATAGCTGGTCCACAGAGCTCTCATCAGTGGGTCATCAGTAGATGCTCAGCCAAGCCAATCCTTGACATTGGCCCTGCCATAAATTTAAAAGAGAATCTAGTGTAAGATCAGGCCTTGTCGGTGGTGGCCCCCACTTGCAGAATGATCTCCCTAAGGAGGCCAGTCGGGCACCGTCTTCATCTATCTGTAGGCACCAGACAAAGACTTTTCTCTCTATTGGCACTTTTGGCCATTAATTTGAAGGGTGGCACTGTGGCCTCTTTGATGGGGCGAGATGTCTAAGTCCTGCCTTCTATCTGTTCAGCTGTGTTTTTCGAGTCTTATTAGATTATCTTAATTGGTATTAATGTTAAGTCGCTTCAACTCACTCCGTGAGAAAAGCAACTTGACCGCTATAAGAAATATTATTACTACTACTATTACTGAATTCAAAAATATCCTAATATCCTTCATTTCTGCAGCTTAGTCCTGCTGTGAGTTATGTCCTATAACAATATACACTGTAGTTTCAAGACTCAGCAAAGAAAGGGTTAAAGCAACTTTACAAGAAAAATAAATTCAGTTGCTTCTCAATGCAAAATAAATGGCCTGCCAAACGTCCCCTAGATTAGAGGTGGCGTAATCCCTCTACATAACTTTAAAAACAGCTTCGTTCCTTGACGCTGGGTGTCTGAATTCCTAAAAACCACAATAAGTGTTTATACAAAATTAATTTGCAGTTGATAACAGGAACTCTGACACCAGAGCTTTAATGAAAGGATTTCCCAACTTGATTTTCGCCCCCCTCCCGTACTCCCTCACCCCCAACTTTCCAAACTCTATTTTTCCTGTTACAGCTCATAAAGCTATTTTATTTTCCAGGTACGGGGAGGTTATATTCAGGTATGACTGATATTTCCAATTGATCAACAATTCACTTGATGTAGTGCAGTACAATCCTTCCCACCGCTGCATATTGTGAGGTCCCATTGACAGGTATTATTACCTCATCAACGAGCATGCCAGAACAGAATGCTAGCTTACATTTGAAGTTATTTAACAAAGCCATAAAATGAGGACATGTAAAACATAATGTGAAAAACTGGTGTTTGGGCAGAGATTTCAGACTTTGTGTGAGCCTCTTGCTTAAACCTTATTTGGAAGTGGCCTACACTCTCTTTCCTGAAGAAAACTCACATTTGTGCAATCTTATGAACAGTTCTGTTTTATAAATACTAAAACAAATGCTTGTTCACTTAAAAATTCAATTTTCTTCATTGTGTTAAAAAAATAATCTTCCAATTCTATTTATCCATCCTATTTACACGCTGCCTTTGATTCAAAGAGTTCAAGAGTGATGAACATAGAGATTGTCATTATTATTATTATTTCTATACCACCCTTCATTCGAGGATCACAGGGTGATTTATTTTATCTCCTGACATCCTTGTCAAGCAGATGAAGCTGAGTACTAGTGATTTGCCCAAGATTATCCAGTAAGCTTTGTTGAGATTTGAACCAGAGTCTCCTTGGTGGTGGCCCTGCTGTTCTGGAATCCTTCCAGTTAGGTTTTGTTTTTTACTACTGTCTTTCTTTAAGAAAGTTTAAGCAACCTAATTTCATTTATCCCATGCCTCTACTTGTTTGTATCCACGCAATGGGTTTAGGAAGCCGAATGTCCGATGGAGCTTATGTGGCTTCCGATTGGCTCCAGGAGCTTCTTGCAGCCAATCAGAAGCCGTGCTTTGGTTTCTGAATGTTTTGGAAGTCAAACGGATTTCCAGAACGGATTCCCCTCAACTTCCAAGGTACGACTGTACACTGTATGTTTTATTTTTGCCTTGCAAGTGATCTTGCTTGTTTGCTTGGGAGTCATGTTGCCAATTTAAAAATGGTTCAGGGGGCACAGCTTTGACTATTCATGCATGCTAACACTTTCAGTTAGAGATGCCAGCTCTAAAGCCATTTCAGAACAATGCCCCCCTCTCCTCTCCCTGTACACTCTTCTGAGGGTTCTTTGGCTCCCCCCCCAGCCAATTTTGGGGTATGTAGGGGGTGCATGGCAGGAGGGAGGGGGAAGCCCCATTGTGCAAGTAGAAGTCTTCACGCAGGGCGTCCATTGGCAGGATTCGTTAGGTGAATCCTGCCCACAGTTTATAAATCCATGCTGAATCAAATTAGATGCATGTTTCCCTGTGAGACCCTTAAAACTTCCCCTGTCTTTTTAAAAAACTACAGCTTCACTAGTAACAAGTCCATGTACTTCTGCTTAATCAAAGCTATTTCCAATACTGATATTGCAACTCTTTACAAAGGTGACAGAATGATAGTAACTGCTGTCAGCAGGATCTTACAAGCTATTTACCTTTATTCTTATTATTTTATAAACCTATACTGAGTGGGGCAGTATTTGCAGAATAATTTTAAAGTACACCACGGTGCCTCATCTGGTACAAATTAAGAGGAATATATAATTCACGCAGAGAGACAACGGCGTCCCCCTGCAGTCTTAAGGTCCAAGGTCTAGATGCCAGAACAAGGTGACCAACTCATATACATGAAAAGCATCAAAGGACAAGGGTTAAATGCCAACGGTTGCTTAATCCGAAGCAAGATTTCTTAAAGATGTGAACAGCCACTCTAAATCTCCAGCTATGGGCAGCTTTTGACAGAAGAAACTAGAATGTTATCTGGCCTAGAAGCTAGGTACCGTATTCCCAGACCCATGGTGGCTGGCTGTGATGACTGCCCTACTGGGGATGCTTAAAGGCATTCTGCATACAGATGTTAAAAACAACAACACCCACCCTTCCTCTGCAGGTGCAAAGAATTGAGATTCCAGGAATCACTGCACCGGAATGTGTTGCATTGTTTATGGCAGATGGGGTACATGTGGCAGATTGGCTTTTGAACAGCAGAATTGCCTTTGAGAAGAACCACAGTGCACCAGTGTATACAGAAATATACTGTACATTTCCATGGAATCCCTGTAGTGGGGTGGCAGAAGGGTTGTCCCAGGAGAGGGCTTGGCTATACTTCCTCTTGACTATGTCCTAGATTGCACAACACTTACTATGTCCAAGGGAACTTAATGGGGGCCACAGAGAATCAAGCGCTTTGCCTAGCCCTGCTCCATTCTGGGTTCAGTGCCCTGATGTGAGAGTTATCACTTCATGAGAACTGGATTCCACCTCTTTCTCAACTTCCTCCAAGGAGCTTAGGGCAAATATATGGTGATTATCCTACCAATACTTATCCTTCCAATATTTATTTATTTGTTTACTTATTTATAATCTGGATTTTCAATATATCAAGGCAGTATAAAGGTAAAGGGACCCTTGACCATTAGGTCCAGTCGTGACCAACTCTGGGGTTGCAACGCTCATCTCGCTTTATTGGCCGAGGGAGCCGGCATACAGCTTCCAGGTCATGTGGCCAGCATGACTAAGCTACTTCTGGTGAACCAGAGCAGTGCACAGAAACACCGTTTACCTTCCTGCCGGACCGGTACCTATTTATCTACTTGCACTTTGACATGCATTCGAACTGCTAGGTTGGCAGGAGCAGGGACCGAGAAACGGGAGCTCACCCCGTCATGGGGATTCGAACCGCCAACCTTCTGATCGGCAAGTCCTAGGCTGTGTGGTTTAACCCACAGCGCCACCTTATACAAAATGTAGTAGGCTATTAAAATTTACATAAGTACTAGGACAATAACATTATACCAGAATGTATACTGCTGCTTTTCCCTTTTTCCCCCTTTTTTTGCTTTTATATGCATCTGTTGTTGTTTTTCTCCCTCTCACTTTTCCTTCTTTTTTTTCTGTATCACTTTATTTCTTTTAATGGAAATTACCTTAATAAAATATAGCTATTTTTAAGAAACCTCTGCCACCTGAATTCATTTTTCCAACAAATCGTGGTACTGACTGATCAGTGAGAAGCTGCTGTCTTGAACTGGTTGCCAGACAGCTGGGTGGGACGGACTTGTGCCACTAGGATGATGCTGGGAATCTGGAACACCAACTCCTTGAAATGGGCTAGAATTTGCACTCCCCTGAAATTGTCCCTCAGTGGCGAGAATGGTTAGATATGAAGGATAGTGAAGTCAGCAAAAGGGGAGTCATTAAAACGAACAGAATGTGATTATACTGTATCAGGAATTCCAACATCCTCTTCAGACAAAGAGTTAATGAGGCTCCATCTACTCCACCAAGTCAATTTGAAGCATTTGTCCTCGTAGCATTATCTTAATTATTCCTCATCAAAATGATAACACTTCCTACTGTGAACTAACATCCTTAGGTAAACAAAATTACAGGCTCCATAGTCCTGAAACACGATCCTTTGTCAAAACTATCTTGTGTAATGGCTCTTTAGAGCCTACCCAATGGAAACACAAACAGAAGCACTCCTCCTGCCTTAAGAAGTTTTCAGCGCCGTGTCTGCCATTGCTACCATGTATTTAAAGTAAATTCCCATCCCAAGCGTCGGATATAAATAAATGCAAAACATTTGTTCCAAAGTAAATACAAAAGCTATCTGCAATGTATGGGAAAAAATAATAAAAAATCTTAAGATAGGGGTTGATGAGCAGAACCGTTGTAAATCCCAAAATTCCTTCCTTCCCCGTGTCTCTCTCTCTTCCCCTCTTCCCCTTGCACAAACAAATGTCCAACGTAAAATGTCGCATTGATACTGGGAGCTGGTTGGCCTCCCATATGTTCATTGTAAGCCACTGATACATTCCAGTTCTCCATTAGGAGAAAGAATTCATTCGGTCCCACATAGGTTAAAGCTGCCACTTCCAGACCTTAGGTTTGGCAACGTTTGTCTGAGTTGCATCTAATTTGATACTCTGCCTTTCGGTCACAAATATCCAACGTAGCTGAACTTGTAGCTGAAATAGGGGTGGGGATATCCAAGGGCCTTTAATCATCTTGAGTGCCAGCTCCTCAGAACCACACCTACAAGATTAAATTGAATTGGATCCTTTTCAAAAAAACATCTATGCTGCTTTCAGATGCCAAGAGAAAAATTACTGCTTAGGCAGCAATTTCACCACTAGCCAATCACAGTTCATGGGCACACACAAACATACCGAGCAGTCTATAAAAAAAAGAAAAAGACAGATACTGTGCAATGAAACATGGAAAGTAAGGGGAAGGGATTAAACCTTGCAATTCTTCTTTTATTATTATTATTTTATTCAGACAAATATTTATTGCCAAAACTCACCAATAAGAACTGGGTGAACTCTGCATAATTTAGGCGCCTTTTCCGATCTTTTCCAAAATGCAGCTGCACAAACTCTGAATCCCAGTTAAAGGGAATATGCTGGTGAATTGTGGTCTGGCCAAAAACCTGCTTAACATCCTCTGGGGAAGGAAAGGGGAGGGGGGGAGAGAGGGAGAAACAGAGAGAGAGATGATTATGAAAGCAGATGCAAAAATCTGTTCATTCGATGAGAGCTTGTGCAACATTAACAAATTTTCATTTAAATAAACAATAACTCTGGATTAACTAGCTCAGAGACTCAGACGTTCTGCTAGGTTATATTTGCACTTGCCTTGTTTTGCTTCCTTCTTTCCGAGTGATGCTGTAGCACAGGGGTCAGCAGCCTAAGGCCCATGGACCACAAGCGGCCCAAGGGGGTCGTTTAACCTGCCCATGGACCCCTGCGTGGAGCAGAGCAGGGACCGCCTTCTGCAATGCTGGCCAGAAGGAGCGGTGGAAATAGCGTTTGCACATGCGTGCATGCATGCACTCTGGCCCACCACCACGGCGTCTGCGGGATCGTGAACTGGCCCAAACCACAAAACCTTTGCCAGCCCCTGCGTAGCATAACACCACAGTATGGACATGGATGCAGATAAGCGAGCAATGTGTCCTCTAACACTTGACAGACCTAACACTTGGCAGTCCTTACCTCACCGACCCATTCCTTACTCATGCTCTACATGAAAAAATTATGTCATTCATCAAAGCAGGAAAACCCACAGCTGCAACTCCCATCATTTCCAACTACTGGCCATGCTGGCTGGGACCAATAAAGAGAGTCTGAGGGTGTCTGAAGGGCTACAGGATCCTCAGCCCCACAGTAAAGAGACAGAAACTGCAGGACTCATTTTGTCATCTTGCACTTGAGGAAGACCAGTTTGGAAATGTCATGGAGAACTGCATCATGTAGTCTAGCTGTCACCCAGCACTTTGCCCGATTTATCAAAATGGTAATAATGAACACTATTATAAATACATTCATCCTGCAAATCAGCACTGGCCGTTCAGATAATTGTGCATTTTCAATAGGATTCCTAGTGCAGAAAACCTGCCCCTCCCCTGCTTCATATCACTTACTATTCCAAATTCCTTGCCCTCCAAATGTCTGAAAATTGGCATTTCACACTACCAATTGATTACACACAAATCACTGTTTTCTCTCCTTGTTCAGCACGCATCCCTGAAAACTGCAATACGTGTTTTTCCCAAAAAGCGATGCCATAAACTGACTCCAGTGTATCTTTTTAAAATTAGGATTAGCCGGTTTCCTGACAGGGTGCACACTGAATTATATGGTGCAGCTACTTCACCAGAAAATCACCTATTTATTGCTCTTATTGACAACTTGCGATGGCTATGAAACAGGGTATCCCCTTTGCTGTTCATCTTTTATATACTTCTTTCCAACCACCGTTCATGGTTCGCAAACTCCAATACAAGCTCACTAGACTGGTTCTTAAATTTTTCCTTCTTTCTTCACTGGATTCATCACTCATTCATCTAGAATAATCCACTGATCAGAGTCCTTACTCAATGGTCATACTGCCTGAATCAAATATAGAGATTACTCATGCCCATGAACCATTTTTTACAGTGTTTTGGCTTCAGATTTAACTGCCAGGTCTGGTTCTCATCCACATTTAGAAAACTGTCCACTTAGCTTCTCCTCCACTCCTTCCACATTACCAGGAGCTAAGTTATGGTTTGGCTCAGCACAATATGCAAACCCAGACTCACGGTTTGTCTCACTTTAAACAAGCAATGATCCATAACCCTAAACGGCCTTGGCCCAGTATACCTGAAGGTGCGTCTCCACCTCCATCGTTCAGCCTGGACACTGAGGTCCAGCTCCGAGGGCCTTCTGGTGGTTCCCTCACTGTGAGAAGTGAGGTTACAGGGAACCAGGCAGAGGGCCTTCTCGGTAGTGGTGCCCGCCCTGTGGAACACCCTCCCATCAGATGTCAAGGAAATAAACAACTATCTGACTTTTAGAAGACATCTGAAGGCAGCCCTGTTTAGGGAAGTTTTTAATGTTTGAAGTTTTATTCTGTTTTTAATGTTCTGTTGAAAGCCACCCAGAATGGCTGGGGAAACCCAGCCAGATGGGCAGGGTAGAAATAAATCACCATCATCATTATTATTATTATAGAAGCTTATTCTTGGTTTATTGCTTGTGGTTTGCTTGGGGACACACAAACCATGAGCCTGGATTCACACATTAAGCCGGACCATGCTTTAGCTCCCAGTAGCATAACAGCAGCTCTTGGGAAAGACCAAATTGATCAAGATTTTCCAAATGTGCCCCAGCACACTTGACTGATGATGCTGAGCCCCAGTCATTAGGTGTCGTGTGTGAACTGAGCCGTTCTTATACCTACAGTTCTCCCTGTACCATTCTTTTGCTTCCTACTACACTGGTCCAATTGCCAGAAACTAGCTTTTGAAAGAAGAAATGAAAAAGATGGTCATCTAAAGCAGGAAGCCATTTTTTAAAGAACTGCTCATTCCCTGTAGCAGATAACAAATGAAACTGAATCACACACTTTTACTCACCAACTCCCCCCCCCCCCATTTATTATTATTATTTTTAAAAGTTAAACCTATTAGGTCAGAAATGACTACAACTTATACAGACACTGGAGAGAAAAACCACCATAAGGATCCAAGTTTACCCCCACGTGCAAATGAAAACTGATGACTTTTTTAAAAAAGCATTTTGTGTTGACAACTATATAACTGTAAAAGCCTTGCATGGACTCGAGGCTCTGCGACAGCTCTATGATCCATACATTAACCTTGTTCCAGCACTCCTCCCCAAATAATTATAGTCTGGAGCCACCAGGGAATGTGAGGTGCATATAGGATTTTCCTGGGCTTTCCTTGAGTTCTGCAGTTCTAGGACAACAAACACTTGGAAGAGGTAGGAAACGTCTCTGGAGATGCTCCTTCTATGACAGACAGCTGGGTGTCTCATTCCTACCATGGAGTTTTTCCTGGCTTCCCAGTGGCACTTGTTCCTCTACCTGTATGGATTTTTTCCTAGAAGTCAATATTTAATTGTCTTCTGCAGGGGACGGGGGTGGGAGATAACCCAACCAATTCCCTTTTTTATTATTGAATTCAGGTTCAGGATTATTTTCATATAATATCACGACGTGAGTCTTGATTAGGTAATGAAACTACCCGGAAAATGCCATTTTCTATGCAGCCAAGCAACCGTGCTGGAATCTTTATTTTTGAATCTTTATTTTGTAATCTTAAAAAAGGAAGAACTTGCAACTTGACAGAGAATAATAAGCTTCCACCTTGCCAGTACAGCGAACGACTGGCTAAGAAAGGCACAGCTATCTTCTGCTAAGCAAAGAGCACAAGGCAAATTGGAGATTTCATAAGAAGCTAAATTGCATAATGGCGTAAGTACCAAGGTTGCCTTTTCAAAGCTTTTGACAAGGCCCTTTTATATTAATCATTGTTAAGGGTCTGAAGGCAAGGGAAGCGATGCAGTAGAATTAGAGCCGAGGCTTCGAATCCCATATTCAAGGCTGTAAGAAAATGAATACAGAAGAACTGCAACTAAAAATTAAGCTAAACATCACAATTACAGCAAAAGTCATATTATATGATTAACAAATCAATATGGCATTTATAATCTATAAAACAATGCTAACATCATTAACAAAACAGGAGCAACAACAACAAAAGCTAAGCTCTGTAAAGTTCATACACACACTCTGTTCAGTTCATTAAAATACACAGAAAAAACACAGAAAGCCCTTGGTAAGCATTTTAGATAATATTGTCACAATCATAACACTGTCCCAACTGTTGCCTTGGTCCCATACTCCCTGGAAAACCAGGGAGATAATCTGAATCTTGCCAGGTGGAAAGGACATCTAGGAGAGATTGATCGCAACATTGATGGGACCAGTGACAGATTTTATTTTTGCAATTCTGCAAATCTTTGGGGGGTGGTGGTCCCCTCTCACTTGGAGAGCCTAATGATATCTTCTTTTTTGCTGGTGGCAGTGATGCTGTTTTGGCTACATAAGCAATGGCACACATACATTGGTGCCCCGCAAGACGAATGCCTCGCAAGACGAAAAACCCGCCAGACGAAAGGGTTTTCCGTTTTTCGAGGCGCTTCGCAAGACGAATTTCCCTATGGGCTTGCTTCGCAAGACGAAAACGTCTTGCGAGTCTTGCAAGTTTTTTCCCTTTTCCCCTTTTTCTAAGCCGCTAAGCCGCTAATAGCCGCTTAGCCACTAAGCCGCTAATAGCCGCTAATAGCGCTAATCCGCTAATAGGGATGCTTCGCAAGACGAAAAAACCGCTAGACGAAGAGACTCGCGGAACGGATTATTTTCGTCTTGCGAGGCACCACTATACATAAGCACTGGAAACAGAGGGAACAACACAGATTCTGAACCTGAAAGGTCCATGCAGTCAGCATGACTCATATCCATTGACAGACTTATTGTCCATGAATTTGTCTGATTGCCTTCTTAATCCTTCTAAATCTTGCAGCGATTCTCACATCTTGACGCAGTGAATTCCGAAAATCGTAAGTTGTGTAGAAAAGTATTTTCTTTCATTAGTCCTGATTCACTGATTGGTTGCAAATATTTGTGTGTGTGTGTGTGTGTGTGTGTGAGTGAGAGAGAGAGAGAGAGAGAGAGAGAGAGTTGTCTCTGTATCCACTTTCTCTGCAACATGTATGCATTTTATAAACCCCTATCATGATCTTCTGTAGGCACCTTTTTATGAAAGCCCCAATTGTACTAGCATATGGACATCCTAAGAGCCCTGCTAGATAAGCAAGAGAAATTCTGGCCTTTCTAGACCAGCATCCTGTTCTGCAGTGGCCAACCAGATAGTTCTGGAAAGCCTGCAAGCAGGGCTGTGACAGCAAGAACACTTCTGCATCCACAGAACAGAGGACCAATTTGGACGCAGTCATACAAGAATTCTCACATCTCCATCCATATTTCTGTGGGCTTTAGGGAAACTTGCAGCAAATTCTATATATGTCTATTCAGAAATAGCCCCTACTGAGATCAGTGGGACTTACTCCCAGGTATATGAGTATAGGATTGCATCCTTAGCATCACCACAAAGGTCCACACAAAAAATAGGATTTTGGACTCCCTCTGGGGCAGTGTCCAGAACTATGGGCAAACAGACAGAAGGTCCCATATTGAAATGCAACCCCCCCCCCCGACTCCTCCCGATTTTAAGCGAAACCACACCCTTTTCTGGCTGTCTTAAACTAGTAAAAGGTAAAGGTACCCCTGCCCATACGGGCCAGTCTTGACAGACTCTGGGGTTGTGCGCCCATCTCACTTAAGAGGCCAGGGGCCAGCGCTGTCCGGAGACACTTCCGGGTCACGTGGCCAGCGTGACATCACTGCTCTGGCGAGCCAGAGCCGCACACGGAAACGCCGTTTACCTTCCCGCTGGTAAGCGGTCCCTATTTATCTACTTGCACCCGGAGGTGCTTTCGAACTGCTAGGTTGGCAGGCGCTGGGACCGAGCAGCGGGAGCGCACCCCGCCGCAGGGATTCGAACCGCCGACCTTTCGATCGGCAAGCCCTAGGCGCTGAGGCTTTAACCCACAGCGCCACCTGCGTTCCTCTTAAACTAGTAGTTACACATAATTCAAGCACTGAAAATTGGGTTGCAAATTGTCAAAATGGGAGCATAGTCAGCAGGCATAATGCTCATTTGTACAGAGCTGGTTTTAAATTCATTTCATCACATGCTACATGTTGACATTTTTAATGCATCTATTTGACATGCATTTAACAAAAAGTCAAAATGTTGTCTTTCCCTTACTGTCTTGTTCCCCGCCCCCCTTAATGGCACATGAGCTGATAGAAGTAAAGAAACAGTTCCTGTCTCAATTCCGCTTCCAGAATTGACCATTTCATAGTACTGTTACCCCCATTTATTTTGTCCTTTGCAAACATGAAAACAGATTCTCTACCTATTGGGCAATAAAGATTTTACTGATTTCAGCAAGACAACTCTCGAGTTTAATAAGCATTACACATGAAAGAATCCAGAGTTAAACAAACATGGTTCTAATGGCATTTATCTTTCGGACGCAACACGTGTCTATTTGCAACTGAACCACCCTGAGATTCAAGACTGTAGCAATGTTGCCACACAACAGCAGTGGTGGGGTTTATTCCCCCCAGTAGAGGCAGATCAAATTCCTTCCAAAATTGCAGCTTAG
Organism: Podarcis cretensis; assembly: GCF_951804945.1. Classification (NCBI taxonomy): domain Eukaryota; kingdom Metazoa; phylum Chordata; class Lepidosauria; order Squamata; family Lacertidae; genus Podarcis; species Podarcis cretensis. Next base: position 29,350,278 of record NC_137181.1, read on the forward strand.
TAAATGGGCCTTTTCTTCCACACCGTCGTCTTATGAAGGATGGTTATATTTCAGCTCTCAGTTAACCAGACAGTGACCTTATACTGTTTGAATTTACTCTCAAATTGGTTCTCTCCCACCTTCTCCATACCTATTTTTTCCTTCTCTCTCTCTCTCTCTCTCTCTTTTTAAGTAGAAACGAAGAAAGCAAAGCACAATATTTTAGCCATTTGAACAAGCTGCATTCCGAAATCAGTCCTGCTACCTGGAAGTGCTCTCCGTTACCTCTATCTTTCAAAATTGGAGCCATTATAGTCATTCGTGCAAATCCACATTTAGCCTTTCATAAAAGAGTGGATTTTTGACCCACTGAACTGGAAGAGCTTCTGTGCTGTTCTCCTGATCTTTGACAAGATAGCCCACAACAACAGAGAAGACAATTTCTTGCTGGTGTGAATTTGTATTCCGTTGTTAAACTCTGGATGCTCACGAGTAGTAATTCTGCTCCTGATAGCCTGCACTCTGATGATTCTGAATGGTTGCAACAAAGCCGTACGAGAAACCCAAATACCCGAATGCACTAAGCCCACTTATTGTTACTGAGAGGGGCCTGCCCAAGGAGGAGGGGGAAATTGACCTGGGCACGGTGAACTCCTCCTTGACACTGTGTTGTGTTTGTGCGCATTTTCTAATTGGGCCAGGTGAGACTGTAGCAGCAATCAATAGGAAACTCAGATGATCACCTCTGCCTCAGGTATAAGAGCAGCCTACTGGTTTAAGCAAAAGGGAAGGTTTTCATTCTCTCCTACAATTCCCTTTCTCCAAGACTGGGAGAAATTCTATGCTTACTAGGTGTACAGAAGAAGCACTCCCAATTGGATAGCTCCAGGTAACCCCCAGCCCTTAAACAAGATTTGAAGTTGGCCAATTGGCAATTTCAACAGACAACACATTATTAACCTATGCAAAAAAATAAACTGGGTAGCACAATACAGGTATGAGGAAGAGTGCCCATGACTGGGGCCTATTTGTGCCATAATTCTTCACTCCAGAATGCCAGTCCATATGATTTTGGCTGATCATTTCATCTGCTACTCCTTTTTGGCTCCTGGTGCATTAAATATATATATATATATATATATATATATATATATATATATATATATATATATATATTTCTGTAGTGGATGTCCGTGGTGGATGTCTGCAACTGCCAACTCACTGGTGTGAACTGCAATTTAGCGTTGATCACCTGAGATGTCCAACATGCTTCCTTAGGATTGGCTTACAACCAGTTTAGAAGAAGGATAGTTCTTTCGAGCTGCCAATTCTATACCTGGTAAAGGCTGAGAGTGGACCTGGCCATCATGCATTCCATATCCATTCTCTACTGGCCAGGAGTAGATGTCTATATTTACTCAACAACAGTTGAATAAATAGAAATTGGATTTCTATTCTCAAAACTAATCACAGCAGTTTAAAAAATGACACTAAAACTAACAAATGACCTAACCAGATCTTACATTATTTCTGCCATTCAGGGGGGAGATTAGAGGTAAAGTATTTGCCCCCCTTCCAGCTCTACCTCTCTCCCAAAGCATCAGCATTACACTCTAAATCAGTGTTTCCCAACCTTGGGTCTCCAGCTGTTTTTGGACTACAACTCCCATCATCCCTAGCTAGCAAGACCAGTGGTCAGGGATGATGGGAACTGTAGTCCAAAAAAAGCTGGAGACCCAAGGTTGGGAAACACTGCTCTAAATGGTGTTAAGAGAGAATGAGGTAACACGTGTGAGTTTCTTCACACAAGATGGAGTTCCCTGCACATAAAGTCCTCTCCTGCTAAAAACTGCATGCAATATCTCACAACACGTGGCAAAATGCACGCAACTCAACGTTGCTGCATGCGCCCATGAAACACAGGACATCAGCTACAAGCGGAAGCCACTGTATTTCCTACAAGTTAAAACCTCTGTGAAGGAAATTTTGTCATGTGTGACACAGATCTCAGGTCACATAAAGATAACCTGCTTCTACGGCAATCATCTTAATTTGTTTTCAGGAAGGTTATACAATGCCAAGTGAAGCAACTGTTATCCCACAGGCTCCAGTGCATTTCCCTGCCATTTCCCCTCCTGCAAAAAGTTGGATCATTCCATGGCAGGAACGGGAGTTGTCGCACAAGGGCACCAAATCCAATTTAATTGTGCAACTTGAGTTTGCCGTTACGCAACTGAATCCTACCTGCAAAATAGCAACATTCTGTACGTTTTCCAATGAGGAGAAGGGCAACACGAAACTCAGGGTGACACTCCATGTATCTATCCACAAAAGTTTATCCCGTTATACATTTGCTTAAGCTGCCAAAATAATCTTTATTGTTTCTGAAGTACTGAACTATTTTCTATTCCAGCTGGTTATTATAAGAACATCATAAACGGGGACTAGTGCCTGAGTTTGCTTCCCCCCGCCTCCCTTACAATCCTTTTTCCTTTTGTGTTATGCTTTTCTGATTGTAAGCCTGAGGGCAGGGATTGTCTTATTAATGATCTCTGTATGCCTTTTTTGGATGGTGGGGTAAAAATCCTATTTCTCGTTTAGCTATCATTTTCCATTTGCAAGCTTTTCCAGCTGGTTCCCAGATCTCCTCTGCCTACATTCACGGATATCCAAATAGGCCAACAAGGGTCGTTCTACAGCCGGCGACTTAACCGCCTTAAAAATTAAGGTAACCCGACAGGCTTTTATTTACTCTGTTTGTAAAATGGAGACTTTGTCTGCCTTGCACCAGCGCTGCAGCGTCTGCAGAAAAGACAATGCAAGTTCCAAGCAATTACTTCTGATGTATGCAAGGCCAGAAGTTGTTAAATTTGCTTTGCCCCTGCGCAATTGCAGCCCTTGGAATTAAAGATAAAGGTTATTTAAAAGGACTGTTAATTTTTAAAATGTTGACATTTAGACCCAAGCATCTAAACTTTTCTTTATTAAACCATCTAATAAAGGATATCAAAGAACTCTTACCTCTTTAATGAGGCATTAAAATACAGTAATACAAAAAAAAGGCAAAACTGTTAAGCCTCTTAAACCCCTGGACTTACATTATCAGCTTTTATGTGCCTGTCAACACTCAGGAGTAAGAAGCAATGGTTTATTCTCTGTCTCAAATTTAAAAGCCAACTAAACTTCCTTCCACCTTCCTGCTGAGATCTTTAACTCCTGGCAAAGAGCAGCAGCTCCATGTACAATGTGATACAAAAGGCTAAGGCAATCTCTATCCGTTGCGAGCCAAAAGCACACTACCATCTCCTGTTTCATGCTGTCTCTAGGAACAAACAACTAAGCCTTCCTTATTTTAAACAATATATGTAGCGGGCAATTTTGCTGAAGGGGGGCTGGGAAGGCTAGGAAGGAAAGTCCTTGATTCTCTGTGTTCCTAAACAGTGGTTTGGGTAAATTAAAAGTCCTAAAACTAGGACTAAAATTAAAAAGGAACTTCTAAACATAATGCAGATTTAAAAGAGATTGCTGAGAAAAGAGAAAAAGGGGTAGGCTGGCCCTATTTGGGATTAACACAATCTAATGCTAAGCAGTATACTGCAAATATTTAACAGATTATGAAAATATTTACAGTGACCAGCATAGCAACCTAAAAGTGTAGCCAGGTTATAGCCAGAAGCTGGATTTCAGTGGTATGGCACAAATCCAACAGACTTACAAAACAAAGCCTAAAAGGAATATGGGAGGTTGCCAAATATCAAGCCAGACCATTGGTCCAACTAGTTCAGTATTGGCTGTACTGATTGGCAGGGGCTTGAGAGGGTTACGGGAAGGTTTTTTCCCCTACCTTACATGGAGAAGCTTGGGATCTTTTGTATACGAAGCATGTCTCAGTCACTGAGCTATTATTATTTCTAAGATATTACACTTATATAAATGCTACAGGGGATACAAAGCATAATTTTCACATGAGAATTTGAAATAAATTGTTCTTATACTGCATAAAAAAACCTACGTTACGGGGAACCATCTGTTAATCTGGGCCCTGCTAGATCTGAAGAACCATTAACTTTAGCAAACTGCAGAGCAGAACAATTGTAGTGTCTGAACTCCCAGGGGAAATAGCATATATATCTATATCTATATCTATATATCACTGTTGTATCCAACTAACTTTTACACAGAGCAGACTCACTGAAATTAATGGACCAAACTTAGTCATGGTAATTAATTCCAATAGGTATCCATTAAGGAAACATTAGTTTTAAACACTACAATGGTACCTTGATTGTCGAACTTAATTCATTCTGGGAGTCCTTTTGACTCCTGGAACTGTTAGAAAACCAAGGGATGGGTTTGTGGCATTCGGGAGCTGATTTGTTTGGGAGCAAGGCCATTTGACAACCAAGATATGCTTTTTGATATGCTGTATATGCTTTTTGACCTACAGATGGGTAGCAGAAATCTGAACATAGTGGTGTTTCATGATTGGCTACTATGCAAACCGAATGATAGGTCACAGAAAGGGAGACTGACATAAGCTTCTCAAGGACTCTCCATGAGTAAAAATGGAAGGATATGAGTGGGGGTAGGGGGGAGAGAATTGAGTGCCACTTGAGATTTTTTTTGGAGGGTGGGGGTTAAAAGTATTTACTTTTGCAATTCCTCCAGGATGGTGCCTCAGTCATTCTAATAAAACAACCTCATCTGCCTACATATTAAATTATTTTTTGTATTTCTATCCCACCTTTCTCTTCAAGGAGCTCAAGGTGGACCACATGAATCTTGCCCTCCTCAATTAATCCCTCACAACTGTCCTGTGAGAGAGGTTAGGTGGAGAGTCAGTGGCTGGACCAAGGTCACCCAGTGACCTTCATGGCTGAGTAGGGGATTTGCATCCTGGTCTCCCAGGTCCTAGTCCAACACTGTGACCACTATGCAACACTGGCTCTCAGTGTTGTTTGTGTGTGTGTCAGTCCCACGCATGCCTCTGGACCCCAGTTGCCCCCTTCTTCTGTTTTCTAGGACACAGCTCTCAAAAATGCGCATGCTTCCCCGCCCCGCCCTGCCCCACCCCGCCCCAATCTAGCTAATTATGGATTTTCTTCCAAATGCAAGGTATGGTAGAAAATTGAAATTTGCTACTGGGAAAACCGTTTGACAACTAGGTGGACTGGAGGAAGATAGAGATAGGATCGCCTGTTAAATGACTGATGCATTACTTTTGTCAATTCAATTCTATTGATGTCATTCTTAATCCGTATTATTCCCTAAATTCTGTCTTGTTATCATCTACAAGTTGCTTTATGTTGCTATGTTTTGCCTCGAAGTTCAGGATATTATCTTCCACATGAAGATAATAATATGCTTTGAATTAAGCATGATACACCGAAAAACCAAATGAGATTGACTTCAGTGACAATCTTGACTCTGTAGTCTTTATCACTGGTTATAATTTATTCCCTGACTCACTGGGATCGAGCCCTGATTAGATCATCAAATTAGCATCATCTGTTAAGAATATTTCCTGCGCAATATTCCCACTGAATGGAAGCAGACACTTCAGAATTTTTCTGTGCAAGACATTTATTCTACAGCAAAAGAACTAAACTTTGTGTGTGAGGAGGAAATGCACACGTATATTTGCAGGAAAGAGCAGAAAGGTGTAGGCCCTAAGTTAAACCAAAAAAGGTTATGAAACAAAAACAAAAGGTGGGTTTCTCTTTGAGACGTTTCTTTACACACACAAAATATACATTTTTTAAAATTAAAAGTGTTTTACAACATCACCTCCATGAATCCAAGACGTGTCACTTAAACTGTGGGCACTGAGGTATTATTCTTAGAAAACAGTTTAGACAAGTGCTTGACATCTGTAGGATTGAATTGCCACCTGCCTAGTCACGTGTCTTGTGTCTGGAAGAACATGCACAAATTACAAGCCTATGAAGAATTTCTGGAAGTGTTTCATTAAAGTTTTTCCTTTTCATTTTTTAAATAGTGACAGTATATTGCATTTCCCAACTTATTAATTTGTTTTATTTAAAGTTTATATATTGCCCTTCATCAAAACTGGTTCCAGGCCAGTTCACCCACTAAAAATGTCAAAACACAAAAACCAGCAAAATAAAACAAAGCAACCAGCAAGATTTTAACATGTCTAAAATGCAGAGGTTTGGGGCAATGCCTGGGTATATCATGGTCAAGCATTCTCCAGTAACACCGATCTGCAATAGCAACATTTAAAAGTCCATTAACAATATAACACTTAAGAAACCAGATAGCTGTAGACTCATAAAGAAATATTAATTTAGCAATATTTCTCACATGGGAGGGAGAGGAAGAAGGGTGAGGAAAGGAAGGAAAAAGCAGGTCTTACCAAAAGTAACTTCTCCTTTCCCAGTTTTGTCAAAAAGCTGAAATGCCACCATGAACAGAGCATCTGGAGCACAGAGGACAGATTCAAATGCTACAAATTCTTGAAAGGATATCAACCTACGAAAGGAAAAAGAAAGCCATTTTTTCAGGTGCAATCACCAGAAGAACATTTCACAGGTAAATAACTTACTTATTAGATTTCTATCCCTCATTATATGTGACCCCCTCCCCAAATATCACAACAATTTAAAGTATTATACAGTAAAAACAAAACAGAATAATCTTTAAAATACAGTTGTACCTTGGAAGTCAAATGGAATCCGTTCTGGAAGTCCGCTTGACTTCCAAAATGTTTGGAAACCAAAGCGTGGCTTCTGCAGCCAATCGGAAGCCACGCCAGACATTTGGCTTCCAAAAATCATTCAAATCTGGAAGACTTACTTCCAGTTTTCGATCATTTGGGAGCCAAAACATACAAGTTCCAAGGCGTTTGGCAACCAAAATACGACTGTAAAGCCATTCTCAATCTAATAAATGTATCAGGATAGCCATGAAACTTAAACACATAATGGCTGACTCAGAAAACATGGAAGAAGAGAGCCTTCAGCTTGCACTGAAAAATAACCAAGGTTCCTGCCAGTCAAAGCTCAGAGGAGAATGTTCCATAACTGGGGTATTATTGCTAGTCATGAAAAGCAACAGGTTGTCCAGGCTTATGCAACAATGGCACCATCAGAAGAGTTTCTGTAAACAACCTCAAATCCTAGGCGAGAGACACTTCTTCAGATGCCCAGGTCCTAAGCCGTTTAGGGCTGAGAGGCACCCCTGCCTCAAACCCTGAGGAGCCAATGGCAGCCACTATAAAAAGTGATGAGCTGGACGGACCAATAGTCTGACTCACCATAAATGCAGCTTGCTATTATCCTACTAGCATCTTGAATGGTGGCACAATTGAAATTGCAAGTTTGAAAGTTGCCAAGTTAGTAATTCAAATGCAAATTATCCCAATCCAATTGTCATGGAGTAATAATTTTTAAAAAACACAAATGGGGTGGAACCACATTTTAGCAACCAAAAAAGTGTTCCGAAAGTTGCCCATCAGATTAATCATTTGCAAAATAGATGGACATGGCAGTAGCTCCTTTGATTTGAGGCAACGTGGGAAAAGGTTCTGCCACTGACCAGATGGATCACAGCGTCATCACTTGTCCACACGCATGGAGCACATCATCTTACCTGAAGTAATTTTATGCTATAAACCACCCTGTGTTCTCTTGATGAAGGTCAGTATATAAATTACATAAATAAGGTAAGTGATACAATGCTGCGTTACGATAATAATTCACACCATCATTTAAGCAATAAAAACAAGATGCTAGCATCTATTTCCTATGAAATTTCCTTGAGTTGTTGGAATGTATGTGAGAGCTTCAACAGCTGACATCTATTGTCATAGATAAAAATCATATTTATGCAGGTTTGGGTAGAATTTTATTAATAAAGATGCAGGCCTCAGAGTCTTTGCAATGCAGATTTGTGATATTTCAGTTGCGATGTTCAATTAACAAGACTAAAATCATTATTCATAAGGCAGAACCAGCTTCAGATACATTAAGTGGTCCGATGAAGTGAACTTTAGCCTACAGCTCTCATGCCAAAATGAATTTTGTTGTCTTTAAAGCAGCCTTTGGCAACCTGGTACTTTCCAGATGTTTTGGACTTCAGCTTCCATTAAGTCACAGCTAGCATGTTGTAATCCAAAATATCTGGAGGGCACCAGATTGGGAAAGATTCTTTTGGCTACATCAAGCTCTTCTCAGTCGAGTAACCCAAACACCTCTTAGAGTCAGATATTTAATTAAGAGAGTTTATTTCAATTTTAACGAAACCAATGGGTTGGGGGTTTTTTTTAATGGAAAAAGGGAGAAAGCCTACAAATGTGAGGCTCCCATCAGACTGCTGCAGAGGAAACATGAATATCTGCTGTGCCAGCTGAATTCAAATTAACCCAATTTTTACATGTTAATTAAACCAGCTATTTTCTTCTTATTGTATTTTTGCTCCTTAAATAGACTGGCCTGCAAGTGATTCCCAACAGATCGACTCCAACAACAATGACGCACTCATTTACTTCTATTATGCCCATACAATACAGTAACTGAGCAGTAATTTTTCACAGTCAATTACACATGTGGTTCCTAATGGTTAAAGATGCTGAAATAATGCATGTTACATAGCCATATGTTCCAAGCTCTATACGGCACAAGGGCAGTTGCCTAGGTAACAAGTTTTTTCTCTGGCATAGTGCAACCCTTCATTGAATATCATTAGGTTTCATTAAACAGCACATATTAACATGAACCTCAATATGCTACTTAAGAATAATTTTGCCTACATAAGCGAGGCCTTGTCTAACTTAAAAGCCCGGCTGAGTAAAGCCTAATGACCCTGCGTTTTAACGATGTGAAACTAGGAGGAGATGGATGAATTATAAATCAAGCAGAAAGATGCCTTCTAAGTCAGAGGTTCTCTACTTTGGTACTATCTTCCCCATTTTAACGGGAGAAAAAAGGGAAGTGCCATCACTTCTTCAAAAGCGAATGAGGTGGCAAAGACATGTTTAACAGAAGAAAAAAAATAAAGGGGGCAGAAAAAGAGAGTTTGCCCTGCATTCTTCAGTTGTGCTTTGAGGCCAATTTCTCCACAAGCTAACCAGCAAACTCAAGACTGGTTTGAGCAGTCATTTTTGCCACTCCCTCTTGCTCCCTATGGCTGCTAACTGCCACCAGCATGGCACAGGGTTTTTTTTGAGGGGGGTGGAGGTTAAGTCAGGTGTCAGAGGTAGGGAATAAATATCAATTTCTGTTTCACACAGTTTCTCATTTTCCCAAACTTAACTTCAGTTATCCACATTTCCACAACTGTTTGGGGGGGGCTTGGGGGGGAAGTTCTCACGAAAATTCACCAGTGTTCTAGTGTGAATCTTCCTAACGTACATTTTGCTTGCAATTTTGCCTTATAAACACATTATTAATATACGCATTTTTAACCGGAGAAGTGTGAATGTAAAAGGATGGATGCGTTTTGGTTCGCATCTTGATTCAGAAAGCGCAAGTAAGTTCACCTTTAAAAATGCAAACTGAATCGAATTTCTCCCCCATCTCTAATGTGAGGTGAAAATGAGACAGCATCTCCCCATCTGCTTTGCATGCAGAAGGGCCCAGGTTTAATCTGCTGCATTACTAAGCAATGCCCTCAGTGATATCCTGGGCAGCTTCTGCACATCAGTGCAGACAATACTGACTTTGAGACTGACTTTGGATAAGGCTGCTCCCATTGTCTCATCTCAAGCACCAAGCGACAAGTTGCTCTGTTAGCTTTCCCCATTCAGAAAAGGTAGAAGTAGCAGTAAACAGAAGGGCCTGTGATACGAATCGGTTTTGAAGGTGGTTTCTGAAGGGTCTAGGGTTCCTATTTTCATATTACAGGACAACTGAGGAGGCAGAGAAAGTTGGAAGGAAGTGCAGAGAAAAAGAATGAGCTTATCACAAAGGAGACCTCCTGCATAACAAAGATTTAGCTTGAGAGAACACAGTTCACCACCACAAAGCAAGACGGCAGAAGATATTAACAGATTCTTGCTAGATGGGCGGCAGCTTTCCATTTGGCTGGTGGGAAATGTGAGAAGGTGCGCCACTAGAATCAGGGCTTGGCAAAGTAGTTTGGAAAGCCCCGTTTGAAAGAACAGCTGAAAGCTCCATGCTTTCGACCATTTACGTGTCAGGTGTTCCCATGAAATTCACTTGGTTTCTCAGCAGCTGAGTCAGGCAGTTTTGATCCAAAAATTCTGAAATTTCTAAATTGGGAGCAGAGCACAGCCCTGCATGGTCATTATCTGCTCATCCAGAATATCCCTACAATTTCTCTCTTCAAGAATTTTTTGTACTGATCAGAGAATAAACTAACATTCATGGAGAATACAAAGAATGTGTATATATACATTTTTTTAAAAAAATGAAAATAGAAAGTGATTTGTTGGTTTCAGAAATTTAGATTACCATAAAGCAAGCTGAACCTCAGCTTGCAAGAAGTCCATTATGTGACAGTAGCATACTGAGGATTGTGCAGGAGAAGCTCCTAGCAGACTGTGCCCCAATTGTTCAGTTATAAATTAGCCTGCAACTTACATTTCAGAAACTTAAAATATATTAGAAATAGCAGAGAAATGAACCACTCGGTAAGGAAAATGAGATATTATTTTTTTAAAAAAAACAAAGATCAAAGCTGCCGAATGTGTATTTTGCTTCAGTCTTGGCAAGAATATTGTGACCATTTATTTATTTATTTAATCAATCAATCAAAGAATGAAAGGTGAGCCAAAATAAGAAAGGACAAAGAAAAGGAACAACTCTAGCCAAATTTAGTCAAATCCCCCATTTGATTTGATTTCGAAGTCAAGCATATTAGTATTATATAAATGAAATCCATACAAGCCCGTTGTTTTTGAAAAATACATCTGCAGAGGAGCTTCCCACTTCTGCTTTAGTACTTTGGAACACAAAGAAGCCTGGGAAATAGTTGCTAGGACTCACCAAATCCAGAGAGGTCATCTGTAGGTCACCAACACTTCTTTACCCATACTGACCGCAATGCCCAAATGCTGGTGGCAAACCCATTATCTCCTGGGCAATGGGTAGCCTGTTATCAGTTATTAATATTCATGTGATTTATATAGTGCCATCAGGTCCCTTACGCAGGGAGCTAACAATATAAATTTTGGCACAGGGAACAAGGGGAGGGAAATGGAGGCCAAGATGCACAGGGGAGCAATATGGAGTTGTTTCAGTCGCAAACATTTAGTGAGGCTTAGGCTAGCCAAGAGAACAGCACTTGTTGGGTTTGTGGAGGCCCAGACTGGTGAATGAAGCTAGGCTTTTTGACCTATGAACTTTGGCCACTTGGGTTCTAACTTAAGAACTGTGAGGTGTTTATTATGAGGAGGTACATGTGATAACTTACGTGGTAAAAAGGAGACTGCAGAACGGACAGGATGGTGTCTACCATTCATATTTGCACCAGTTTTAAAACCTGATTAGCTCTGGTAGCTCCCAAGGACTACAGCTGCCAGGTGCCTTTGGGAGAAGTCAAGGGTGAAACCAGTTTCAAATGGGTTTAGATGTATAGTGCGGATATTCCTCCTACGCATTGTCCATCAATGAAGAACAGCCAAGAGTGGCTTTATAAACTCGTTAAGCCTTGCTTTAATTCCTGGAAAACTATACAGTGGAGTTGTCAACGCAGCACTTGAGCACACCAGTTGCTTCTATGACGCCAGTGAAATGTTTCAGTTAATATGCCCTCAAAAATTCACAGTGCATGAAAGACTTGTTTGCTTTGCTTTCTCAATTCTGGTTCACACTGGACCAGCCTCTCATGGTTGTGAGCACTCCCCTTATGTAGGGGCCACATTTCAGTGGATGATAGGACTGCATTTTCAGAGGAGTGTGTAAAGAGTTCCTCTCTGTGGTTGAAGTAGGTGCCTTTATTCCAATTCATTTTGGGGAGGGGGTGACTGATGTAGGGACCATGCCTATATACCATTTTGTGTCTCCGCCTCTTTTTCTGCTCCTTTAAGACATGGCAGCCATTTTATGCCACATCCCATGGAAGCAATTTTGTGTTGTGGGGTGAAATGTCAGTGGGAATGGGGTAAAGTTATTTGCGCCCATTTGTAGAACTCAGCCATCCACAACTGCCCAATGTTCGCTGACTTCAATATCAAGAGATCTACCCTCAACCACATCTTTTCCAGCAAAATCAGGGCAATTTTGCAATGGTACCTTTAAATTGGCTAATTATTAACTTCTCCTATACGAAAAAGTACCCAAGGCACACACGTCTGAAATTCTTGTGTGTGTGTGTGTGTATTCCTGCAACATCCATTCTTTTGCATGTTTAGCAATACTAATCATTATCCTCATCATTGTATAATAAATACAAAAGCTACAATGCTTTACTAAAATCAGCAATTTAACCATAATAGCATAATGGGGCACAGGGTAAGCTATGCCTATTATTTAATGTTTCAATCTTAGATAAACAACTTGTTCTGAAAAATGGTAGATTAGAGATAAATCAATAATAATGGGAAAAGCTGGCATTTCAAAGCATTATTTTGAATTGTTTACACTTTCTAAAAATAAAAGCCATATAGTATTTTGAGTTGCTTACTGGAAACCAAGCTATGATTGGCAGAACAGGCATATTTTATTGGGCAGAATTTAATTGTAGCAGCAAAAAAAAGGGGGGGAGTATGGATTGTTAGAGGAAGCCAGTTGGATTTTTAAAGAGTGCAATTTGCAGTAAAACATTTCTTTACATGCTCATCTGTGGGAGGGTAACAGGCACCCTGAATGGCCTCCTGAAGCTAAACAACAGGTCTCAGACCTCCCACCTAACCCTCTGGAAGCCTCCTCTCACTAAAGGTTTCGCAGTGCATCCACCTAACAAGAAAACAGGCAAAAAACACTCCTGTCTTTGCGAGGCTGAACAATGGATCAGCACGGGGGGAAACAGAGCAGGGGATTCATGCATGCACTACAGTGCATGCATGAACAAGAAAACAGAGAAAGTCATACAGATGTGCATTCAGGTTCTCACAAAGGTTGCTCTGGAGTTTCAGTCATTACCTTAATGATACTGAGATACTTGGACACAAGGACTAACAAGATGGCCACACAATAGCAAGAGAAAAGGTTGTGGATAGTTGGGTCGTTTTTCTGAAATATTATGAACATAGCAGCCATGCAGAAAAAGATAATGAAGGGGATTTTACATACTGTGTGTGTGTGTGTGTGTGTGTGTACACACGAAAAATCTCAGTAATGTCTCGATCATAATCACGAGAAAATGCCACGCAAGAATCTCTTGGATGGGAATGGGGTGGGGCAGAGGCACCATTTCAGCTTACTGTAGCAAGAGCATGAAACACTGTATGAAGCAAAAATACTGTTCTTGGATAAACTCAGGTTAACATGTACCTTTGGCCATTCAAAAGAATCACTGTTGCGCCTTTTTATACCTCATAACAACCAAAGGGAAGAAATGAAAAATCCTTTTGAGGTTGCCACGTCGAGGGTCACTTCACAAGACCTTATTTAGGGCCCCCATCCTGGCTGAAGGCATATTGTTTGGTAGGAGAATGTGAAAGGAAAGTTATTGGCCACCATGTGGGGTAAGACCCCATGATAATGGTGGGCATAAGTCCCCTCTAGGTGAGAGCCAAGGTGGGAGTGCTTGCACTATCCCAGGTGAGAAAATGGGGTGGCGTCCTTGAATGATGAAGATGGTGTCTCAGCACCAAACCACTGGTCACAAATGCATCATATGGCGATGTTTTGCATGCTACTGCTCTATTTTGAATTGGTATTATTTTCTCTTCCGTTTCGTTTCAGTTATTTAATTGGCGTAGCTTCTTCGTATGCAATGTTGTTACTTACTGATATTGTGATTTATAATGGTTTTGAGTTTGTTTTAATTGTTATTGTTCACCTGATATGTTGTGAACCGCTTGGAGCAGTTTTGCAGGTAAAACAGATGAGGTAACATGAGGACCTAAAACTTAGTTGCTCCTAAAGAATAACCACAGGTAGACTGAAACAGGGGCTGGTGGGGGCAGAGAAGAGATTTTCAATAGGGAACTCATTCAATAGGGATCTCAAATCTGAATTACTCAGCATAAATCAGCCTTCCCCAACTGGGTGCCCTCCAGAGGTTTTCGACTCCAGCTCCCCTCAGCTAGCATCACTAATGTACAAGGATGGCGTGAGATGTGGTCCAAAACATCTGTAGGGTGCCAGGATGAGAAAGGCTAGCATAAATATAAGCTTCCAAAGCCCTCCTGTAAAAGCATGTATGCTCATGCTGGCACTCGCAGAAGAAGAAAAAGGGATCCTACACAATTCTAATTTATAGCAAGTAATTTACTTGCATCTCACTTTGTTCACAACAGACAAGGACGATACATTATTCCTTAAGTTTTTGGGGGTTTCAGTATTCTGAGAAGGCTTTGTAAACTGAGAATAACAAAGAGTTTTGCAGCAGCTTAAAGCATAACAATTTATGATAGCCTATTTTTTGTGGATTAGAGTCAGACGTACTCTAGCCCATGAAAGGTTATGCCATAAAATATTTTCTTGGCTCTTCAGGTGTCACAGGGTCTTGTTTTTTTGCTGGAAACTGTTACAATAAATCAAAAGTAGGCCTTTTTCAGTGTCCTTCGTGCTACTACCTAAGGCTTATGGGTAAGAACAAAGCCCGTTTCCCCTTGTGTCGTACATTTAAATATTCACCTCTACTGTTCCGAAACTTGCTCTATAAAATTCATTTTGCGTGCATTACTTAATAATTGTAACTTCAGAATGTGGCACATCAAGTTTAAAATTGTTGTCATTGAGTTTGGTACAAAGTGCATGCATTTTTAACCCTTTATGTATCTGGCCCAGTGTCTAGTGGAAAGCATTTTAAGACAGAATACCCTGTTCTCTCTCTGTGATTCACAGAGACACTGAAGAACCAATTGCTGCTGAAAGCAAAATTTCATGGCAGTACAATATCTTTTTCATATACTTTAAAAGTGAAGAGCAGCTTATTCTGTGAATCTCCAATGCTACCACCATATAAGTAATTCAAATGAATGTCACAGTACATACCCATCTTTCGTCTGATCCACCACACCTCCGAGCAGCTGAACGGTTCTGGGATTGGGAACCCCATCTCCTATTATCTTCAGGAACCGCGTGACAAAGTCACTGGGGGACATGTAAAATTCACCATTTTTCTCAACACTTGCATACTGTAAAAAAGAAGAAGAATGTGGTTCTTAAATTACAAGGTAGTATTGCATCACTCGTACAGCCGATGCAGTGCTGCCCCATGTGGTGCGTCATAAAACTGTGGTGGGTTTGCACACGCTCCCTTCTCTATTTCTCAAGATGAGTGCCCCCCCCCCGCCAGCCACCTTTCCTTATCCTCTCTCAGTGCTAACTATAGCTTGCCAAGACACCCAAATTATGGTTAGTGTATGCCCTTCAAAACAGGAATCAGAAGCTATGGTTTGAAGTTGATTTATATACTCCCTTTTCTGCTATTGCTGAACTCATGAGTGGATTCACAACCCATAAGACACAAAAAGTTTGTTGTAGAACACCACGACTTGATACAATATTGAACGCTAATCATATTTTGGAGGGCACTCCAAATGGTAACAACATTTTGCTAGCTTGGTTGTTGCAGCAAACCATGGTTAGCATTAAAAAGGAAGAGGGTATGCTTATCAATAGCTTGTTTCCATCCCACTGAACCAAGGGTAGACAACGTGGCACCTTCCAGATGTGGTTGGACGACATTGGCCATGCTGGCTAGGGTTGATGGGAGTTGAAGTCCAGCAACATCTGGAGGGCATCATGCAGCCTACCCTTTGCTCTAAACCATGGTTCAGAACATCATATGAATTGAGCCTGTATTTTGAGTCTTTGATCACTGAGCAATCTCTTGCTTACTGCTGCCAGCAAATGCCAGTGGAACAGCTTGCAAAATATGAAATATGATCACTACTCTCTCCTATATGAACTTAACAAACACATGATTGTGCCCATTCATATGCATTCATACTTATCAGCCATGTGCAAAACATCACAGTTGCATGACTCTGACAACATTTCCCCCCCCCAGATTTTACTCCCAAATATCTACCTCTTGGGAGTAAAAGAAGAAAAGAAACAGAAGTGAAAGCAGAAGTAAAACAAATTTTATTTGAAAACTGAAATTACTCCAGAAAGGAAAGAAAGCAATATGAAGAACAGTAATAAAAATGCCCTCAATACGCTATACTGGCCTAAACCCCATGAAATCATATAGTATTACACAGGAAGAGGGGATGGGGGAGAGAAGCACACAATACAATTGGCATTTCTATTCTCTCCCCCCCCCCCCACAAGTATAGAGCTAAGTCCATAAACTGATAGAAAAAAAGGGGGAGTACAGGGATCGGGGGAAGAGATTGTGTGTACCTCCGAAGTTTTTAAGAGCAGCATTTATTACAGGAGCTGGTAGGCATTATTTGGGCTTTCAGCTTAACATTGTGGGTTGTTGTTGCTGCTGTTTTTATTATTATTTTAATTTGCTGCCTATCCCTCATCTTTAGCCCCCAGGGCGGGCTGCAACAAATAAAAATGCATTGAAAACCATTCAGAACAACGTGAAATCACAAAAAATAGGGTGCGTCCTAAAAATATTAAGGAAAGGGACCCATTGGTTCAAATTCCTAAAGCATGCTTCGCCAACAGGTGAGTGATTTTAGGATGAGGCAATACACCACCATTCGCCTCTTGTGGCCACTTCATTTCCAGCCACAACTCAGCATCTCTACCCCCATCGTTCTGTCTGGACACTGAGGTCCAGTGCCAAGGGCCTTCTGGCGGTTCCCTCGTTGCAAGAAGCCAAGTTACAGGGAACCAGGCAGAGGGCCTTCTTGGTAGTAGCACCTGCCCTGTGGAATGCCCTCTCTCCAGATGTCAAAGAGAAAAACAAGGCAGCCCTGTTTAGGGAAGCATTTAATGTTTGACAGATTATTGTATTTTAATATTTTGTTGGAAGTCGCCCAGAGTGGGCCGCCCATGGGCAGGGTAGAAATATTATTATTATTATTATTATTATTATTATTATTTCAACTGGATGGCAGGCCAGAAGGAAAAGTTTTCATGTAATGAAAAAGTTTTTATGTAATGGTACCCAACACTCCCCAACTGCTCAGCTGCACATTTGTCCCTGAGTCTTTTAACGTATGCTGATAGCCTCCTGCTTATTACAAAGGGTATTCTTGTTATTAAAATGTTTCACCTCGCGACTACCACAGGCCTCTTGGCGGTCTGTCTTTGGATATGCTGCACTTATGAGAAGGGTGGCAATGTGTCCCACTTTATAGAGGATAGTGTTTCATTGGAAGGGGTATCCAGTCCAAGAACCCAGAAGACAGGAGAGCAGGAGCGCCATGATATCGCCTCTCAGTGCTTCGCATCTGGACAGCAGACTGAGCAAGTACACCTGGGCCCAGCATTTCCCACTACGGTGAAATATACTGTATTGCTATTTGGATTCTTATAAATATTTACAAATTTGCATGTGCACATTAAAATTAGCGCATGTAAACATTATGCAAATTTGCGGTCCCCCTCCCCCTTTTTTGCAATGCTTCTTTCTTTCTTTCTTTCTTTCTTTCTTTCTTTCTTTCTTTTTGGCAATGTGCACAGCCATATCTGAAAAGCAGACTGGCTGGGACACCTGAAGATCCATGTGACTATTTCAGCATGCTGAAGGCAACCATGGACTTGTGCTACACTAACAATTCCCCCCCTCAATGTCTTAGGGCAAACATCTTGGAGACAGAGAAAACAGTGATATTCAAAGGATATTTAATTCAAAGGGAAGAGGCTTAATTTTATTTATAAAAACAAAACAAATCCATTGGCCATGGCCAAGCCCTTGGGTGCCCCTAAAGTAGTTCTCTGGATCCCAGCCATACTTTTTAAGTGTTATTAAAGTCGACTTCCCATTCCTTATCACCACTGCATTCTTTTAAAAGCCACAACTCTGCATATATTGAGGTCAGTAAAAATCCGATTGGGGGGGGGGGGGCGGAATGCAAAATAGCTACTTTGCAAATGCACCGTAAATACTACCAAACTCCTTGGGCGGTGAGCGAAGGGACATTAAAACGCAGCTGTAAATTAATTACAAGAGCACATAAGTCGCCACGTGTCACCTTAAAAAGAAAGATCTGTATCGCAGCAAGCAACATGTTCTGAGCAGGAAAGCCAAATTGCTAATTACTGTGGTATGTTTCTTTTCTGAGGTGGCCTGATAAAAACATTTGCTGCGATTCTCCACAGAACATTATCCACATGAAGTAACAAGTAAGTTAGGTGTCTACTACAATTTTGCAACCAACTTCAAAGACTTGGGTTTTGTTTTACGTTGCACCAGCTCTTGCAGAGAAAAGCCTGCTGCCAGATCCCATTGAATAAAGCCGTTGTTGCGCCTGACAAGTACCCTTACATTTTCTGTAAGTACATAACTCTTGGCTTCCCTCCAAGAGTTAAAATGTACGTGGTTTTTTTTGTTTTTTTAGTTGTCTAGATTTAAACCATGTATAGGTAAAGTAATTTCCTTCAGGCAAGTGTTTTATTGAAGCAAAGACCGAAACAGAAAACTATATAGCCCAAACATTTAATAATGTTGTATTTCTATCATTTCAAATTAATTGTTTGTGTTTCATCTGCCACGTGTTCTATGTTTAGGAGCAAGCTTAGTGTGTTTCTTTCTCATATTTACAATCCTTCCGATGGCCCGGCCAACGAAACTATCACATTAAAACACATTAAAGAATCAAATCAAAATCAACGCATGCGCTTATGCATGCATGCACACACAATTAAAAGCAATTTAAAACACAGCAGCAACATAAAATCAGCAACCTGATTAATAGGTGATATGTCACACACACAAACACACACACACACACACACACACACACACACAGCTGCACACTTTTATAACCAGCACACAGACCAAATCGATCTCATTGCAATCACCTGCCAGAAAATCTTTCCAAATCTCAGGCTTGAAAACTTTTTAACACAACAGTTATCGAGAAACAAATCAAATAAGTCAGCCGTTTTCTGCTTCTACATTTCATTTTTTTTCCAGGCTAGCCCCCCTGCTAAGACATTCAATAATAGAAAGCAGTACAAGGTTTCGATGTCCCCCTGTTTCTACCCACAGCGATTTATTCTTGTGTATTTGAAATCCAATCACGTACCCCCCACACTACATATAGAAAATGACCTTGAAAATGTCAGCTTGCTCATTTTGACTGAAGCCTAATCTCTTAGGTTATGGTAGGAGAGTTACAAGAAGTAGAGTTACTCTGAGGAAATTATCATGACAAAAGCGAGGGGGGGACACACACATCAATTCTATTAGTTTGGGAATAAAGACTTTCGAAAAGGTGGTACTCTGCAGTCATGTATTTTCCCTCCACTTTGGTAATTATACCTATGGAGAATTTGATATTACACAATAATGCCTAATGGCTTTTTGGTAAGTTCCTTCAAAATTCACACTGGATAATCATATATTTTAAATACTTGAGCATTAACTAGTTCAAGCCCATTTAAGTCCTTACAAATACAACAGAGGAATATTTTTTTTTAAGTATCTCTAGAGAAAATATGTAACTAACCAAGGAATTTCACACTGATTGCAATGCATTTAACTGAAACGGAAAATGATATGATAAAAATCCCATTCTAATGGTGTTGTGTTTTGGTTTCCTTGGTATGTGTGAGTTGTTTGTTTGTTTGTTTTTAATAGAAATTTAATTGTCAATTTCAGCTAGTCTGTGTTATGACTCTGAAGTGTTCTGAATAAACTTGGTGTGAGGATGGTCTAGAAATAAAGGCACTATTAGGAATGTATGCCATTTTTGCAAATGCACAATCCACAAAGGAAAAAATAATTTATATTCATAAATACACGTCAGGTTAGAATTAAATGTGTACTTATGTATCATCCTCCTACGAAGACTCTCAGAGCAGCACATGCGAATTTCTCAAAAAGTGTGCCATCGAGAAGACTTTGCAGGCTTATCCCATTTTATATGATAAGCCTGCTAAAGTAGCATAAAATATACAGGTTTGGAGCGACCTTTGTGCCTTCTCATTTATACCAGTTCATAGCTACTGGCTCGTCTTGCTATTGTTGGCTTTTCTGATATTGAAGTAGCTGAGAGACAGATCTCTTGTTTCAAATTATTATTATTTTTCCTTAATCAAGCTTTTAGAACAGCTTCTACTTTATGCAGCAAGTCCACTGGCTTTTCAGAGGCCCCAATTCTCACTGTTATAGGGTGAGGTGGTATTATTATTATTATTATTATTATTATTATTATTATTATGTTTGTATCTCACCAGGCGGAGGGTGGAGGGAGACTTTCAAGCAGCTGTTGTTTCCAGGTACAAACAAAACAAGAGACCCAGAAAGGCATTTGAATGAAACCATGCCATATATTCCCAAATAATAAGTTTGCTGGAACTGTACATTTAACTCCTCCCCACCTCTACTTGGTTTCTGTTGCACCCTCTTCTTCCCCATTGCAGAAGCAACAGCCTAAGCCCATTTTTGGAAGTCCTCATTATAAACCTGATGGTTTTGCTTACCTAGCATATTCCAGGAGCCAAAAGCAGAAATGCAAATGCAAAACCATCAGGCTTCCATCACTATCTAGAAATCAGGAGCAAGCTGCAGGTTTGCATTCTTTCCATCTTGCTGCTGAATGTCTCCCTGAACAATGATTTGGCCTCTCTAACCATGGCTGAGAGCATTTCCAAACTCAGATTTAGAAACCAGCTTTCCAAGCCACAGCCCTAAACTTTGGTTAACAATTGAAAGATGGATGCTAAATCAACGCTGCAAGTAGCAATGGAAAACACAGCACACAACGCAGGGCAGAAAACAATTATGTGACCCGCTACTGGTCCTTTATCAATGATGAGCATTCAGGTGCAGTTACCTCCAATAAAATGTTTGCAGAAACAATCTTCAAGTTATTCCCTCTTACTCTCTTGTAAGGGCAGGGTGACTCTATCTGCATTCGCTCCCACCATTAGTTAGCAGTCCAATGATTTGGGAGAGATAGGGAAATGCTAATGAAAATAGTTATAGACTGAATTTCTAATTCACAGATCTTCTAAGAGAGTCACACACACACACACACACACACACACACACACACACACACACAGCTCCATGTAGGAAACACTGAAATTTCTATTCTATTTGGGGGGATAGCTATATTTCCCCGAGTCTATACAATAATCATTCAAGAACATATTTGACTTCTTGGAGAGCATTGTTCAATTTTTGATAGTGGTATTTAAATCTAACATGGTAATAATACAGTGAATGATTAATGGTTAGAAGACTATCAAGAGATGAATAATGCAATGAGAGCTAAAGAAATGAAAAATTCAGGCTTTAACGGATAAAATATTTACTTTTAACATACCTTCAAAAATATTGTTTTCAACTCAGTTGGATCAGCTCTCTTGGTTAGAGCCACCTACAAGTAAATACAATTATATTAATATGCATAGTCTATACAAAGGATGTCAAAATGTCATTTAAAAAAAAAGAAAGAGGATAATTCAAACAAAAGAATGAGCGATGAAAAATAAATGTTCCCCTCAAATAAATTAGACAGTGGTTTATGCAAGAAATTAATAAATAAATACTTGTTTTAACATTTACACTTAATTATTTGATATTTTTGCTGGTGTTGTTCCTCTGAACCTGCCAAATCTTAAACGAGTGCACTCTGACTTTGCCCACATAGAGCCATCAACCACAGGAACTGATTTTATTTTTGCCCAATCCTGAGTACTAAGGACATGCAATAACACATTTTTAAAAGAGAGAGGGGGAAAGGGAGAGAGGGATGCCATTAAAATATAAAGTATTTAATAGTAAATACTTAGCAATTAAAACCAGTCCTAACAAGAAGTCTTCCATCACTTCTAGAAAAACTCTACGGTTTTGATCAGTCTGAAAGGCAGCTGTCAAGAATGACTCTTTGCACTCACCTGCTGTTCAAAGCTGGGGCAGAAATGATAGAAGGTTGAGAGTTGAAGATACTCCCAGACAGACTTATGGATCATGATTACAAAATAAGGGAAGGGGCTATCTTTGTCAATGGTGGAGGGTAGCTGTACTTGATGACCCAACAACCACCCTTCTCCAAATAATATTCCAGCCATGCAGTTTGCTATGGGGCTACAATGAGTAGCAACTACACCTGCAGCAAAGCGCACTTGCCCAGCTGCAACCCCCTCTAGTACCAAGTTTCACTTCCAGAGTTTGGGAAGCAAAGCACAGTGTCACTGGAGTCGCTACAGTCACAAGGTACCTCCCTTTCCTGACCCATAACTCTTTAAGCGCAGGAGCACAGCTTGGCTGGCCAGAGCATGTGGCCACCTCTGCTGGGAGAACGTAGCACCCAACTCTCACAAACTGGGTTTTAGTCATGAGATCTTTTCCCAGCCTTACCTGGAACTGCCAGAGATTGGAAGTGGCACCTTCTGCATGCACAGCAAATGTTCTACCTTTCTAACCTACAACCCTTCTTCCGTGATTGCCCTCCGCAGAACTTCCCCAGCCTCCTCTAGAGGAGAGATAAGGGAGTTAGCTAGAGGTATCTCACCTTGGTAAGAAAACTCTGCTCTCTCTGAACTGTATCTAAACCAGGCTGCTCTAGCTCCTTGCAGCATGGAAAGAGTAGAATTGGTAATATGAACTGGCTTTATTCATCTGCTTATTTATTTTTGTCTGCTGACATGCAGATGCTGAGCAAAATTAAATATAATTATGTCTGTATTATTTCTTTGTATTCTTTAATTTTTCCTATGTTTATTGATTTTTGGGGGGGTCTTATTTGAATTTATTTATGTATTTCCTAGCACATCTTTGTGTGTGCAAATGTTTTGCATTTCACTAATAAGCGGGTGCTTGTTGTTGAGTTGCTTTGGGCACAGTTCAGTGTGGGAAATATAAACAAATTAAAATTAATCCTAAGAATAATGGAGGTTTTTTTAAAAAAAAAATCTAATGTAAGCTTTAAAAAAACTCTAAGAGCATATGATACGTAATACTAGAAGAATCCTTTTTATATTCAGGCAACATCCTCTATATTAAGATGGCTATTGACTTTGAATGATCGGGGGGGGGATGTTGTCCTACTCCCATAAACACACATCAATAAGGAGATACATTCTTAGTGGTTATAAGAAAGAGACAAAACATCTGAGCTGCCCTCCTGAGAATATGGTCCCTAGAAACAAATGGGCACAGCATAGCCAAGAGTGGAGATGTGTGAACGTTTGTATACATAATGCAGATCAACACAATGCAATCTCCCAGTACCTAATAATAATAATAATAATTTTATTATTTATACCCCACCCATCCAAAACATCTTTTATGGAAACAAACCCCCACCCTAAATCAAGGTGTGTCCTCTCACTTTAGCCCATGCCTCTCATTAGAACTAAACACCGCACAGCAAGATACATTAATGCATTAGGAAGAAAGTGCATGCTTTTAGATGCTAGCTGTTTGGGGGTTAATGATGTTTGGTTGCTTTTTCCTTCCAAAACTCACCAAAACGACATGAGCAATTGTGGGGTAGATAGCCAGAAAATGTGTGTTATCCAAGTGTACATGCTGTCCTAAGTGTCATAATCTTGTGCTAAGATAGTTATTTACTTGAGAGCCCATTCACAAGGCTTTGTGCTCTCTGTGGCAGACTGGACCCAAATTCAATGAATTCCACAACCTCCACAAGAAATCTTTCCCCAGTACAAAAGGAGCATGCCACCCTATCCATCACTCCTTCACCTACAAAAGGACAACAGCATTTAAGGAGCAGTCCAGAATTCTGCAAAATGCTTTGGGGCCAAACTCTCTCCTCGCCCTCACTCCCCAAAAATGCTAAATTTCTAAAAGCACGTAGGGGAGCTGAGATGTATCACATCACTTTTCTGGTATGTTGCTAAACTACCATTGAGCTTCCTAGGAGAAGACCCCTTATGGGATGCCCTGATAGTAATGCTATGATCAGTAATTTTTCTTTGAAATTGTAGTTCTATTCTTTTTAATGTGTGACTTCATGAGCTCTGTAGGGTACACATTCACCTCCTAATAAATTGTATAAAACAAGCCCGAAGGAGGCCCCCAACCCACTCACAGGTCCTTGTATGATCAGCGGAAACAGTTGGTCCTGGCAAGTATTAACCACTCTCAACTCCAACCTGATAATCGCAACCCGCCCAGATTTTAACTTGCCTGAATTAATTTTAAGATGTATTTCAATTAATTGATGTAAATTAATTAATCAATTAAGCATATTATGTTGTTTTTATGTTAGCCGCTCTGAGCCTGGCCTCGGCTGGGGAGGACAGGATACAAATAAAACTATTATTATTATTATTATTATTATTATTATTATTATTATTATTATTGGAACATGGGTCTCCGGAGCTCCCTCGCACGCAGGAGCCCAGCTGGGGAGGGGGCAGCAGGAAAGGGATGTTGCCGCTGCCTTTCCTCTCCATCGCTTCCATCCCGTGGTAAGCTTGACCCAGGACTGCTCAGCTTGGCAGCACCAGGCCATTGTGCAACATAGAGCCCAGCGGCCCTCAGCCCACTCGCCCTCCCTCCCTCTTGGCCAGCCCAGGGGCAGCGCACAGCACATGCAGTCGTGCCACACTACAGACCCACTGCCCGGTGCGGACCACCCCCCACCCACCCACCTGGCTAGTTACGCTACTAGTCAAGATCACATCATTGCGCCATGCTAACATACGATACTTGATTCATATTTCAACCACAGCACCTGCAGCTACAGGCAACCCCCAATTTGCACGGGGGTTGTGTTCCGGGTCACTACGCACATCGACGGAGCATGCCTAAGCCCAGACCACCCTGTTCCACCCTCTTCTGGGTCCAAAAATGGTGCATGCATACACAGTTGTGTGTGCTTTGAGCGTGAGCAAAATGGTCATTCCTTGGGAATGGAAACAGAAGCTTTAGCCAAACCATAGTTCATGTAGTACAGTGGTGCCTCGCAAGACGAATGCCTTGCAAGGCGAAAAACCCGCTAGACGAAAGGGTTTTCCGTTTTGGAGGTGCTTCGCAAGACAAATTTCCCTATGGGCTTGCTTCGCAAGATGAAAATGTCTTGCGAGTTTTTTCGACTCCCCCCCTTTTTCCAAGCCGCTAAGCCACTTATCTGCTTATCCACTAAGCCGCTAAAAGCCGCTAAGCCGCTAATAGCGCTAATCCGCTAAGCCGCTAATGGGCTTGCTTCGCAAGACGAAAAAACCGCTAGACGAAGAGACTCGCGGAACCGATTCTTTTCGTCTTGCGAGGCACCACTGTATGAGCAATACAGCTACCTTGCTTGAGCAAAACTGCAAGCCCTCAACGTGAGGAACAAAGCCTAGCCCTAGCAGGTGGCTAAACTGCACCCCAAGTCCAACTCAAGACAGCAATCTACGGGTATCCAGATGGCTAGGCTGGGTCAGGCAAGACAGGACCTGGGACAGCTCCTAATGCAGATTCCCAACAGTTATTATAGAAAAGAAACAAAAGGCCTGTCCTTACCTGAACCTACTTCACCATCAACTGCACAAGAGCCTAAGAGTAGAGAGCTAGCGTTCAAAGTATATCTCAGAAATGGTCTTTAAATTGCTTTTCACATGGTAGTTTGGGATATTGAACACTATGTTCTTTTTAGCATATTAGCAGTGAACATATTCTCCTTCTGAAACCAAAGTAGCACCATCCATACACAAAGCAAGAGGTATTGGCAGGCTTTGTGGAACCCCATGTTTTGCAGAAATACAAAAAAATAATAATCCTAAATGCGAGGGGATAGCTCAGTAGACGTGAAATACTGGCTGGCTGTTGGAAGAAAACTGAGGGGAGAGGAATGGAATGGAGTACCTGAGAAAATGGAGTGGCTGGCTTTCGTGTTGAACAACAGCACACTTTTGTTTCAGGTCCTGCAAATGTTCCTAAATCCAGGCTGCCAGAACAAACTAACTCAGCTGTATTAGACAAACTAACTTGACCTAAAGAGGATTATTTCATTATTGAGTTTCCAGAGGGGTTCAAAAGGCAAACAGCTGTGCAAAAGCCATCCTCTTACATCCCAGATTTTATTTATCCTCTCCCCCCTCCCCCCCTACAGTCCGTGACCCAGTACACCTGGTTGTCAGCATCCTCTTCTGGATGAATGGCATTTGTGCTTTTCCAGCACTGTCAGAATCCAAGTTAAGTACCTTGATTGTGGTATAGAATGATGAACCGATACGGCCACTACGGCATGCCGCAAAATGCAATCAGCAGGTTTACAAGCAGATTGCAACAAGGGTGCAATATTCCCAACTGTCTGATCAGACAAACAAGGCAGAGAATAGGTAGCAGTGCTAGAAAACAACAACAAGTCCAGAAAGGGGGAGTTGGGCAGGTGGGAATCAATAATCTGGCCTTATTAATGGCTAACTAGGCATTTCCCTCACTGTACTAGTAAATCAAAGTCCAAATATAGTGAAGTGCTCAGGTTCAGCTACAATGAACCTGAAACACTACTAAGCGGACATCAGATGGTAGGGACTAGTGAAATGGCTGAAAGGGGAAAGGGGATCAGCAGGCAGGGTATTCATTAAGGAACAAAAAGAAACAAATCCTAGCAAGGGTTTTTGATTCTCTGCACCACAGGTAAAAGTTTGTTTGTTTGTTTATTTTAAAAGAGGACTTTTGGTGTTTATTCAGAATACAGGTCAGAGTGAAAACCTGGAACCTATCCTTATAGCAACACTGGGAAAGGGGGATAATACACATTTTAGGTAGCCACTAAGAACACCTTCCAAGGTTTTTAATCATAATCAACGCCCCAAATTACAAGATGAGTCTCTGCCCCAAGGAACTTACAATGTAATTTTTTTAATTAAAAAACTCCTTTTTTAATATTCAAAACAAATTGCAATAGAACAAAACCATAAAAGACAACTTTGAATTCACAATTAATACAATGTAAAATTTGGCAAAGGAGGGGCAGTAGAGAAAGGGGAAAGACATGGGGATACTTGGTAGTTGTATAAGTCACAGATTTGCTAGCTGAGGAATCATGGTAGGACATTTGGGGCTTTATAGGGGGAAAGTTGCATTTTTCCTATCTAACTGGAAGCTACTGCAGATGCAAGAGCACAGGTATAATACACACCTCCCACCATGCCATCTGCAAAAGGAGGCTGGCTAGCAGGGTATGCATCTGCTAAAGAATGGCATTACATAGTTATAAAGGGAATATTCACAATACTTTATTAGGATTTTTTTAACTCTAAGCTTCCCAAGCAAATGTAGCTGCTAGGATAAGGAGGGTGTGTTTGTTTTGTTTTGTTTTGTTTTGTTTTGTTTGTTTGTTTGAAGGCATTTATATACCACAGAATATTTACTATCATGATGGAGCTTAGGAACAATCTTATCATCTAATTAAATCAAAAACAAGAACCACATTAAAAAGCCAAGGAAATGAAATATTTTGCGAAGCCCAAGGAAAGAGCTGCAACACCTGCCTGGCAGCTTTTCATCAAAACTGGAAGCCTTCCAATCCATCGATCTTTTCGAGCCCCATGTCTTCCTCCTCCCACACACCTTCCACTATGACTGCAGCATAACAACATGGGCATCCATCATCTTTCTACGCCTGTTATTTCTTGTACTTGAAGAAAATGGAAGTTTAACCTTCAAATGCTGAACTGATGAAACACATTAGGTAGAGTCCACCGCCCACTCTGCTGCTCTCACTGCGAAGCATACCAACAAAGCAATAAGAGACAGACAATCTGCTTCTCACTCACTAGCCTCCTAGAAACACACGCCGGTGCTCCTAAGTTTCTTGTACTGCAGGGGAAGCAGCAGTTTGTGCCTACTGTAGCTGGTGGCGGTTTTGTCCTCCAAGATATCAGAATGATACAAGGGACATCTTGGAACAAGGATTGTGTTCTAAGTCTGTCTGTAACACTGACATGCATGATTTTAGGCTTGTTCTTGTTCGGTGGCCTTTACTGGCAAGCTGGACTGGCATACACAGTGCCCATTTAACAAAACTTTGGATGATTTCACATTTCCTTTACAAAACAGCAGCTGAGCGAACTGGGCTGAGCTGCATACAACCTAAGGGAAATGCAACCAGCTGTCCCCTTGAGAACTGACCAGCTCTGCTTAGCAAGTTTTAGCTAGGACTGCCACTATTTTATTAAAACTCTCTCTTCTGAGAGCTCCTCAAGCCTGCAATATTGCAGCAGGCTTTTTTTTTATTCTCCTACAACTTTAAAGGCAGAGCAGACAGCATGCCACCATCATATACTGGGAGTCTTTGACCCTCCAGAATTTGCTGATGGCAACTCTCAGCTTCTGTGACCACTGACCACGTCTGCTGGGGCTGATGGGAGTTGTAGTTCAGCAACATCTGGGGGACCCAAAGGTTCCCCACACTTGACATATGCCTTCATTTCACCTCTATCTTTATTTCACATCCACAGCATGAGGGTGTTTTAATTTAAAAGTTAGTGTCAGTTAGTTGATAGTCCTACAGCACATGGTACTTATTTGCAAAAATATTTTAGATTGCCTTTCAACCCTAAAAAAAGGCCCTCAAGACCATTAACAAGCAAATATAATAGAAAGGTGGGTAGATTTTGAGTTGGTCCCATTTTTCAAGGAAGTCTTGAAATTTGTATAGGTCTGGTTCTCAGTAAGCATGCTGTTTTACTGTTTGTTTTTGGAGACTAATCTGTGTGTATTGATGTCCTATATATGCAAACACAAACAAAATAAAAATGCAACTTTTCATTTATAAAAAACATGTATTAATAAAAGCATGCAATAGACAAAGACTTTGAATTTCTCCCAGTAATTGGTACCAGTAGCATGCTTGGCTATTGCTACGGCTTGCAAAAAAAAGTGTGTTTTGAGCTCACCAAAAACTTTTATGAAATGAGACCTTGGAGATCCACTGCCAATCTGTCAGAATAGACAGTGCTAGGCTAGAAAAGCAAGTATTTACTAGGCTCGCAGGAGGCCGATTTATATGTTCTATGTAGGTAGAAAGCCAGAGGTTTGTTACCCTCCCTTCTGTGGCAGGTTCCAGGGTGGGTTACAACAACTTAAAATGTATAACAGTTAAAACAGATTACAATTACAGGAATAGGGTGGGACCTGAAAACACATGTCTCAGGTGCCAATAGCCAGGGAAAACGGGTGCGTCTTCAGCATTCACCGAAAGTGAAGAAACCAGACGCACCTCTGTGGGTAAGGAATTCCCCAAAGTTATTGATGGTGTCACTGTAAAGGGATGGCCCAAAGTATGGAATGGAAAGAAAGGCTGTTATCATTCATGGCTAGCAACATGACAGCCACCAATTTTATTTATGTATAAAAATATTTATTTGCCAATATATCATGGAAAACAATAATATCCAAATATAGTAAAAACACATAGAAAATTTAAAATCACATGGTAAGACAATCATTGAAAAGCAGACACAATGCACGTGCAGTTTTCCCCAACCTAGTGCCCTCAGATGTTCTGGGTGACAACTAAATTCCAGACAGGACATTCAGCATCTGGCTGGAGAGAAGGTGAACTGGAGTCCAAAATATCAGGAGGACACCAGGTTGGGAAAGGCTGCCTTGGTGGAAAAGTGCTTTCACTCATAATCCAATTTTCAACAATCCCATCTGCCTACTCCAACCTTCTTCACCAAAGCTTGTTCTGGAAGATCTCCCAATCCTCACCAACATATGATTGGGATGGGGCAGACCAGTGAAAATTAGGTATCCTACTTCACATGAGCATAAGAGCTTTCTGCTAATGACAATCCACCATTGGGTACAACCCACCCAATCTGTTCCAACTTGTCAAGGTTCGGTTTCAAAGTCATCACAGTTGGCTTATGCAGATCACCTCAGCAAGGCAAGTTGGGTAAAATATGCAGGAGTGGAAGTTATTTACTACAAAAGTTTGCTGCACTAATTTGCTAGCAAGACTGTCCTATTTGTGGAACCCTTGTCATGAATAAGCAGGAGGAGGAACTGGGCTGGAGAAAATAAAATCCTATAAATAAAGTGTCCCACCTAATAATTGTGTGACAGGAACTATGTAAAAATAACTGACAGGTAAATGCATTTTGTTTCAGTGCAATGTTTTCTTTTTTGACTGAGCACAGAAGTTAACTTTTAAAGATTGCATTTATAATCAGATCTGTCTGTTCCTGTCTATTCAAAATGCTACACCTCAGTAGCTGAGTGTGTGAGTGGGTACAAATCCATGTGCATGCATGAATCCATTTCTTGGATCTTAAAAAGAGGGGCGGGGGACTAAAATGCATATGCATAATGGAAACAGACAACATCTCCTTCAAGTAACCACATTTTTCTGTATTATAAATAGTAAAGAGGGGAAAGTCTCAAAGTCAAGAATCTTTCTTTAGAATTAAAAAAGCAAAATGAACACCAGTACAGTACCACTCTGTTTCGAATGTACAGTGGTTGCTCGGGTTAAGTACTTATTTCATTCCGGAAGTCCGTTCTTAACCTGAAACTGTTCTTAACCTGAAGCACCACTTTAGCTAATGGGGCCTCCTGCTGCTGCCGCGCCGCCGGAGCACAATTTCTGTTCTCATCCTGAAGCAAAGTTCTTAACCTGAAGCACTATTTCTGGGTTAGCAGAGTCTGTAACCTGAAGCAGATGTAACTCGAGGTACCACTGTATTATGCTACTGGAAAATAAAATCAGGACTTATTTAGAAAGCCACTCTCTCTTTGTAAACATGCTACAGCAAATTATGTACAGTGATACCTTGGTTCCCAAACAGCTTGGCTCCCGAACGCCGCAAACCAGGAAGTAAGTGTTCCAGTTTGTGAATGTTTTTCGGAAGCTGAACATCCAACGCGGCTTCCAATTGAGTGCAAGAAGCTCCTGCAGCCAATCGGAAGCTGCACCTTGGTTTTCAAACCGTTTCGGGAGTCAAACGGACTCCCGGAACGGATTAAGTTCGAGAACCAAGGTACCACTATATATGCCACGAGAATATAGGTACACTACTGTCTGATCCAGCCAGCAAAGCCAATGGGAATTGCAGTCCAACAACATCTGAGCTCTCCATTTGCAGCCATACTGAAGAACATGGAAGCTGACTTCATGAAAGTTTTGCCATTGGACTCAGTAGGATATGAATTGCACCCAAGGGTAGCAACAGTACTCTGTTGTGAACTGGGAGTTCTCAAGGCCATGAATGGTAAAAACTAGTTGGTAGCTATCTATTTTAAAAGTAAGTGGCATTTAAATTGAATTTTGTGACTAGTGAGTGCATCAAGATCTACAAAGGAGGCTCTTCTCTTTCTTCTACCTCTGAACCAGATGCATTATGCTCCAGCCATGTAATAACCTCCCCCCCAAACGAAGACTGGTGATAATACTGTAGTCTTTTTAGCACTAGTTTAAGGCATTTTTAATTGCCCAGGCTTTGTACCGATGATGATGATGATCAGTGCTTTTTCGGTGGGAGGGGGTACACAGGGGTACACATACCCCTAAACATTTTATGAATCTAAGTTTGGCTTCATTGAGGGGCACTATTTCAATATGAGTAGGAAAATGAGCGTACTCCTAAACATTTTAGGGGGGGGGACACTGATTATTTTTATTTGAATTTACACACCGCCCTATACCCGGAGGTCTCAAGGCAGTTCACAGAATAAAATTAAAATATAAAACCACAAAATACATAATCAAAATTAAAACAACAACCCAATAACTACCGCCCTGCCCCCCCAAAAAAACACCCCACCACATTTTAAAAGGGCATAGGATGTACACTTGTCTACAATCTATGTTTTGGATGAAGGTGAAGCTAAGAACTATTCAAAATAAATAAATGAACAGTGTTCAGCATGCAAACAGTGTGTCTACAGGCCATGCATTTCAGCACTTGCCAGGTATCCATAGGAGACAAGTGATCAGGCTAGCAACTCAATTTTCTATCCCATCTCGGTGCTCGGTACAGAAACCAAAAAGGGTGCTAGACAACGGGACTCTGAATCCAGCAGAGAAATGCACTGAGCTGCTGGAGAAAGGATGGAGCTCTCCATCCAACAGACTCATGATACATTTTGTAGGCTGGAAACTTCTGTATGCTTGCTTGCAAGGTAGCGTCAAATGTTCAGTGACTGGTATAAAGCTTTCCTTCACAAACACAACACAGCAGGAATGAGGATGCTATGGGTCTCCAGGTGTTGGCCATGGGGTTGAGGAGAGATGAACAACACTGGGAGGGCCACAGGTTACCTAGTTCTGAGGCACAAGAATAAAAAGCATGCATGTATTTTTTTCCAGTGGGATTATAGTGTGCCTTGAGTGTCTTCAGCTTATACAAAGTAAGAATTATTTATGGATTTAGAAGAGATAGACTAGGTGGCAGCAAGCCCGGTGCTGGATGGCTGAAAGAACAGCAGAAACAGCTGTTAGGAAGACTTAATTATAACTGCCACACCCCCCCCCCAAAAAAATTGACATGTCTGTTGATAGCAATTAAAATCCACTCATGCACTGAAAGCTTCGAAACACAAACTGGGTTCAGAAACAATTGTGTCTGTAGATTTGGTTTCCTTTTGTTAAATAAATACTTTATTAACTGAATTCTCAGGCACATAAGGATTTTGGTTGATTGGTTGGTTAAAATGATATATTTACTTCTCTTTCCAGATCCGGCTTTATACCCTTTTTTATGAGATCAACTGGTTGCCATAGAAACAACATATGACGTCAAGCCGGTCAAGCCTGGCACTCAATCAGATTTAAAATGAAGTGCAAAGATCCAGGGCAACTCTCAGACAGACCATTTCCACTGCAACAGTAGGAAGGGTTCAGGGGAAAAGAAGTGAATTGTGTTTTATTTTGACTGAAAAAGCAGGAGCATTTTTATAAGAGCAAATAGCCTAAAATTACTGAGAAATCCAAGGGCTGGGGACTTTATATACTAGTATAAAAGTAAACATAGAAATGTAAGTATAATCCTATATACTAACAGTCAACTTGCTTCTCTGAGTAAGAATGCTTTCATAGCCAAAATAGCACTAGCTAGGTCCAAGCACAAGAGAGAAACATCAGCAGATTATACACAGCAGTATTCCTAAGCATAGTAACTGCAATCCTAATATTTAGCAGAAGTTATGTTGCACTCTCATGGAAAAACAAATATGCAGGAAATTGTTATACTGGGCATCAAACTACCAATAATGGTCAAATGGAAATCCAATTATCATTATGTTTATCTCTGAAACAAGAAAATTTACTTCATATCAACAAGGGACTAATTCACAATCACTAAAAGATGCCTTCTATCTAAGCTGACATGCCATGGCAGATTGTACTATAAAATAGTGAACTGACAAGCAGCCTGACTTAATGTCAGTGACAAATGACTACATTAATGGAAAGGTGAAAATTATTCAAAATTCAGTACATCTCAGTTGTGAAAACCAAAATTGAATTTAGGTTGTGCAGCATGCTGGGACTAGGCAAATAACTCCTACTTGTAGTAATCATTTCAAA
This sequence comes from Podarcis cretensis, assembly GCF_951804945.1. Lineage (NCBI taxonomy): Eukaryota > Metazoa > Chordata > Lepidosauria > Squamata > Lacertidae > Podarcis > Podarcis cretensis. The sequence goes on from NC_137181.1 coordinate 29,383,924, forward strand.
TGGCTTTCAGACATTCTGCCACGTTTGACTGAGGTTCAAGACACAAAATGCATTTTACAATTGCAGATTTCTCATTAATGTTGCTGCTAATCTAATGTTGTTACAAAAAATAACATTTCAATACTATAAATTGTGTGTGTGTGTGAGAGAGAGAGAAAGAGATTATGTTGTTGTTTTAGTATTCCTATTATTGTTATTGTTATTGTTATCTTGTTGCTGATTTTCAGGTGTACTGCTGTTCTCTTTGTTGAAAACCACTTTGAGAATGTTTGTGTCACTTTGTGTGTGGAAAGGTGGCATGCAAATAAAATTACGAAAGGATTAAGGAAACACTAAGTGATATTCACAATGGAAGTTAATCAAATCTTCCTCCTCCTCTCGGTTTGGTGGTGGAGGAAAAATGGACTCTGAGCTGCTTAGATGTTATAGGAGTATGTAGCCAACTGGGAAACTAACAAAGGTAAATCAAACTGTAAAATTTGTTTATAAAAGTTGGCTAAACTCTGTTACCAAAACCAGTCCACACTTTAGCATGTAAATAAGTCAACCAATGACATGTTAAGGACACACCACCAAAAATAACAGCAAAAACAGATTTAAATGGAAATGGGAGTTGTGATCTGAGCTTCCTGTCTTGTGATGTGAAAACCTTTCAGGTCGGACTCAGTCATGGGCAAAAAGTGTTCTACTTCTCCTTTCCAAATAAAGCACGTTTAAAGTTCCAGTATAAATGAACCTGGTTATCAAATCTGAACAAATGTTTCTCATCCCTGTGAGCAAGTGCAACAGCTAAACCTCTTCCAAGATTTATAATCTACTTGTCAGTCGTAACTTAAACGGACACTACTCAGGCAGTCGAAATAATCCATTTTTCTCCTTTGTATATCTTCTCAAAAATTCATCCTTTTTACATGTCCACCTCCACTTCCAAGTGTTATTTTCTTGTTTTCTTTTTTAAAAAGGAAAATGCCAGCTGCCTACTTCTTATGAGCAATATTATCCTACTTCACCACCATTTATGCAGGCCAGAGTAACATTTTTGGTAAAGTATATGACTCAGCTGCGTGCTTCTAAAAGCATGTAAAAAGCATGGGATTATTTTAAAATGTTATGAAAATTGTACCGGCAGCATTCTTCTTAGTGTCTTAACAAAGCTACAGTTTCAATTTCTTTTATTCCAAAATAAACTGCTTCTACCAGGGCAGCTTGATATTGCAGGAAATGGCTGAGATGGATTGGATACTTTGCAAAGTATACAGAAGAAATTTAAATTGCATTTCTTTGCCTTGAAAACACCGTCCCAACACTACATTACTAAACACATTATCTTGAAGTCGTTGCGGTGTTTCTAATGGAATATAGGAATACAATAAGATGCCTTACACCAGCTGGCCCTGACTATTTGTTTAGCCCAATACGGGCTAATCTGATAGGAGGCAGCTCTCCAGGGTCTCCACATCACCAGCTACTTCAGAAATGGGGATCCTCAGGCCCTTTCCGGCCTCTCTAGGTGGTCCTCAGGACTCTCCCCCCAGGCCACACACCCGCCTGAGCCACCCTTCTCAAAAGCCCAGCTTTGCATCCTCCTTGAATGTTTTTGGCTGGCTTAAATGAATCCTTGTTCTCCGATCACGCTTCTTGCATTGGGATTGGTAAGTGAAGCCAGAGTCAACGGCAGACGATTTTGTTGCCATCTTACTCCCTGCCGAGTTCTACGAGGGGCAACAACACTGAGATTAAGGGCTCATCCAGACTTCCACTTATCCCACCGCTTTCCCCTGGGAATATCCAATCTTTACTGCTGAACCAAAGCACGGATTGACGTTTGCTGTGATTTATCACTGAAGAGAAGCGGGGGAAATCGAAAACTGCTCTCTAGGCACAAGAGGAAGTGTGGACAAGCCCCAAGTGGGTTATAAGTTATAAATAACAAAATAGACAGGTGGCTGAGGGCAGAGTGAGGTTGGTGGGTCAAGACCTCATTCTTCCAAATCAACCAACCTCCACAGGATAACAGGGTTTTGGTGTTTTTTATAGTCACATAATATACTCATTTTACCACACCGAACTTTTAAAAACGCCCTAAAATTTGTCACAAAATCCGCACACCCCGTTCAATTGCTTTTTGGCAAGGATCCCCCCCCAACACTATTTATACTGAATTACTTCTGCCAAAATAAAAGGTTATTATAGTGTCCCTTTTTTAAAAAATTAATCAGTGTCTCTTGAGGCCTGCAATGTTAAGTGATTAATCTCTGACGCTTAATCTGCAACGAACTCCAGCACCTGGACAGGATTAGGCATTATGCTACTCAGAGACCTGCAGATCATGGCCCAAGCCAATTAGGTCTCTTGCTGTAATGCAAGATAATGTAATTATCCAAGTGAAATTCTATTGTGAGGCAGAGGCAGGCCTAGCGCTCTTCGATGCTCAGGACATAGTAAGCATTCCCTTGCAGCAGTACAAGAGAACAATGCTCCCATTTTAGAGCCTGGGTTCCCAGCAAGGAGCACAAAGGCTTATCATGTGCTCTGAACAGGGACAGGGAGCCCTCAGATGTTGCTGGACTACATGGCCCATCATCCCTGACCAGGCCTGAGTAAAAAAACATCTGGAGGTCCAAAGGTTCCCCATCCCTGTTCTAGACTATCCCAGATGTGATATTAGCAGCATAAGACAACAGTGCTTGCCTGGGAGGATGCGTTCAGAAAACGCATTGGAATCTGCAGGTCAAAGATCTACAGCACTGATCCTGAAGTCCATGATATGCAGGGAGCTGGAGAGAGACCTTGCCAGACTGGCCTCCATGGGGTGACGCTCAAGAACTCTTGGAGAGGTCTCTCTGTCTGAAGCAGAGGAGGAGGTTAAGTCATCCTCAGACCTTGAAAGCAGCAGCAGCAGCAGGTCAATAAAGGGGAATACACCTGAAAGCCCAAAGTCACCGTGCTACTCAAGAGTAAAGTGCTCCTTGGAAATAACTCCTCAACAGTAAGGGGTTCCTGGAGAGGTAGCTCGTGAAGCAGATGATTTGGGGCAGAGTGTGGGAAGCCAGTCTTATAAACCACATGTATAGGGAAGTTTTTAATGTTTGATGTTGTACTGCATGGGTAGGCAAACTAAGGCCCAGGGGCCAGATCCGGCCCAATCGCCTTCTAAATCTGGCCCACGGATGGTCCGGGAATCAGCGTGTTTTTACATGAGTAGAATGTGTCCTTTAATTTAAAATGCATCTCTGGGTTGTTTGTGGGACATAGGAATTCGTTCATTTTTTTTCTTCAAAATATAGTCCGGACCCCCACAAGGTCTGAGGGACAGTGGACCGGCCCCCTGCTAAAAAAGTTTGCTGACCCCTGTTGTACTGTGTTTGATGTTGGAAGCCACCTAGAGTGGCAAGGGCAACCCATTCAGATGGGCAGCATATAAATCAGTTGTTGTTGTTGTTGTTGTTACACTGAGGTATGATAGTTACTAGAACTAATATACGTTTATGCTTCTTACTCTGGCAACCTGATTTGCATTTATCCTGATCTTCCTAGCTGTTGACCTCTACACCTCAGCCTTAGGATTCTGCCTTTGGATTATGTCTGATACAGAGCTACTCTCCTATGCTGAACATAGGAGCTTCACCTGGACCTTGTTTGGGGACTCTCTTTATTACTGCTTGGTGCTATTTTGTTTTAGACCTGAGGTTGCAGTGGACCTTTATGTGTGCTCTTGCGCCAGCCAACCTCCAAGACTGAGAATTAATCCAGTTGGAACAGAAGAGTGGCTTATACCAAAGCAAGACTGCATCAGCTTTTATCTACTTATTTTTTAAAAGTTATATATGGTTTAATACAATAAAAAACTCTCTGTTTACATATAAATTAAAACAACCTCTGATAAAATATTTTAAAAACTAGGTACAAACCAAATACGGCTGTATCTCACAAATGAAACTGGGAAGTGTAACAAACACAGAAATAAAATTTCCTCAGTGTCCAGGAAAGTTTGGGTCACAGGAAGTGAAGACATGTTCAAAGGTTGCTACTATTGCCATCTCAAAAATTAACTAAGGGATGGCATTCCAGAGGGTGGATGCTATCAATGAGGAGCGTCAGTTCCGTGCAAATGGCTGGTTGTTGAACACCTATTGAAATACATTTATCTGTGTTACAGAGCATCTTTTCTTTGACATTATTATTAATTTATATCCTGCCTCTCCCCCCCCCTCATAGGACTCAGGGCTGAAATCTTCACACAATCATGCATCACACATTTTCCTTAACTGGTAAGTGTGATTATAACTTGTGTATCATATTTGATATATACACAGAAGAACAATATATACATGCATGAGTCAAGTGTTCAAGCTACAGTGTTAACACTGCTAGGAAATGACATGGGCCATAGCTCCCTGTCACATAATCTGTGAAGCAGCCCCATCATTTTCCTGTTCTGTGCATGATAAACAAATTAATAAAAAGTACTAAGAATTCCTACCCAAAGCTGGAAGAAAAAGAATTACTTACTTAGTAGCCAATGCTATATATTCACACACAAGTCAAGGCTTTTCAGAGGTAGCACAGCAGGTCTTATCAGCTATAAAAACAAGCATTTTGGCGTGTCATTCTTTTCACAATGTGTTCTTGGAATCACAGTGTGATAGGAAAAAGTCAGGTGCATAAATCTATTCTTAGTCACCACATCGCTGGATCTGTTATTGTGAATTTTGTACCGTGGCCCAAATCAGGATCGTTATATGAACAGTAGCATTAACTCACAAAACAAGACTATTACCCGGAGGACAGGAACTTGGGTGTTAGCAGAAAGTTCGTGTTTTTAGTCCGAGAACATTCCACAAGCACAGTGGAGAACATGCAGCTGTGCTCTCAGATCTCTGTTTTAGAGCCAGCTCAATGTGCAAAAAGGGCTGGCAAGTTCCCTCTCTTCCTCTTCTTCTTCCTCCTCCTCAAAATAAAAAAAATCCTTCCAGTAGCACCTTAAAGACCAACTAAGTTAGTTCTTGGTATGAGCTTTCGTGTGCATGCACACTTCTTCAGGTGAAGAAGTGTGCATGCACACGAAAGCTCATACCAAGAACTAACTTAGTTGGTCTTTAAGGTGCTACTGGAAGGAATTTTTTTATTTTGTTTTGACTATGGCAGACCAACACGGCTACCTATCTGTAACTTCCTCCTCCTCCTCCTCCTCCTCCTTCTCTACCCCTTAACAGCCTCTGTTGTCCAGCAAGTTGTAAATTTTTGAAATGTACCATCATAATCTGTGCAGGTCAATGGTATAAAAACAAAGGTTCACTGTGATGTACATGCTTTTGGTGTGCCTTCCACACAAAGCATTCTGGGACAGGTTTCACAAACTTATAATCAGGAAGTGGCGGGCTCTCCTTCACAGGAGGTATTCAGGCAGAGGCTGGATGGTCATCGGCCAGGGATGCTGCAGTTGCCTCCTGCACTGAGCAAGGGGTTAGCTTGGATAACCTCAAAAGTCCTTTCCAACTCTTAAAAATTCCATGACTCTACCATATGAACTAGTTTAAGATCTCTGCTTGAGAACTCTGCTCTTTTTGCTTCCCCTTGCCTCCTTCTCATAAGCGTTCAACTGCTGGGAACAACTGAAAAGGTCTATATGGTGGTGGAATCTTCCTAGAAATGTGCCTGGCCTTTTCACAGCTCACTTTTTAAAACTGCTCTCTTAAGATGGGTTTGGTTGTGTACACATTTAAAGCACATTCCCTTTTCTCCCCCCCCCCCATGAAGGATCCTGGAAACTGTAGTTTACCCATCGCAGAGCTACAATTCCCAGCACCCATAACAAGCTACAGTTACGATGATTCTCCGGGACTGAGGTTTAAATGCGCCTTAGATCTATGGTGTATATGCAGCCTTTGTTTCAGGAGGCATTTCCAAAATACAGTTTGTGTTTTTTTGTTATCTGCTACTTTTTTCCTGTATTTGTTTTGTTCTTAAATTGTTGTCAAGTTGCCTTGAGTTTGTATTTGGATAAAAGAGGGATATATGTTTTTAGTATCCAGTATAAATACAGCACAGTTTTGGAATGTCTCGCTTAATCTGGAGGATTAAGGATGCAATTAACAAGGAAATTCTCCTGCACAATGCCTGTGCTATAAATGACACACCACAGCTGCACCCGGCTTTTTCTCTCTCCTTTCCTCCAAGGAAGCTGGTCAGAGCAGAATGTAACTCCTATTCATTTCGCTGGACTTTGTGCAAAACCATCCTTGCATTCAAAAACTTGCCTGATTGCCACAGGTGACCAGGAATTCTATGCAAGTGAGAGAGCTGATGGAGGAAGCTGCCAACTCATTTAGTTTCCATGCTAGCTACAGATGAACTGATAAAGTCTCTGCTTCCGAAACAAGGACAGAAACACTGGTGGAAAGGGGAGACACAAGTCTCTACCATCAGTGCATTTGGCATTATTATTTTACTGGCAAGCTAAGAGGCTGGGAGGCATGCAGGTGGCGCTGTGGGTTAAACCACAGAGCCTAGGACTTGCCGATCAGAAGGTCGGCGGTTCGAATCCCCGCAACGGGGTGAGCTCCCGTGGCTCGGTGCCTGCTCCTGCCAACCTAGCAGTTTGAAAGCACAGCAAAGTGCAAGTAGATAAATAGGTACCGCTCCGGCGGGAAGGTAAACGGTATTTCTGTGCGCTACTCTGGTTTGCCAGAAGCGGCTTAGTCATGCTGGCCTCATGACCCGGAAGCTGTACGCCGGCTCCCTCGGCCAATAAAGCGAGATGAGAGCCGCAACCCCAGAGTCGGTCACGACTGGACCTAATGGTCAGGGGTCCCTTTACCTTTACCTAAGAGGATAGTATTTAATTAAAACACTTCTAATCCACTATATATATTTATCAGTTGATCGGGGGGCAGAAAACAACAATAAAACCATTCTTGGGAACACCTAAAACCATAAAACATAACAATCAATTAATAATATTTGGCATGGAATCTTAAAATACGCAATACCAACCAACAGCACAAGCATGCCAAACACTCAACATGGTCCAAACGCCTGAGTAAAAAGCCAGGTTTTAACACAGGACTAAAATGTAGCCAATCTTGGCCCCAGCCAGGCTTTTTTGGTATTACTGGGATACCATGCACATTCTTCCGTGCAGGTTGGAGAAAGAGGAGTCCATCCTCTGCAAACTGCCTGAAACACAGGCTAGTTGCCCCTTAACAGGCAAGTACTTTTTTTTGCAGGCTAGTTAACTTGTCTGTTAACTGGGACGCAGGTGGCGCTGTGGGTTAAAGCCTCAGCGCCTAGGACTTGCCGATCGAAAGGTCGGCGGTTCGAATCCCTGCGGCGGGGTGCGCTCCCGCTGCTCGGTCCCAGCACCTGCCAACCTAGCAGTTCGAAAGCACCTCCGGGTGCAAGTAGATAAATAGGGACCGCTTACCAGCGGGAAGGTAAACGGCGTTTCCGTGTGCGGCTCTGGCTCGCCAGAGCAGCAATGTCACGCTGGCCACGTGACCCGGAAGTGTCTCCGGACAGCGCTGGCCCCTGGCCTCTTAAGTGAGATGGGCGCACAACCCCAGAGTCTGGCAAGACTGGCCCGTACGGGCAGGGGTACCTTTACCTTTACCTTTACCTAACTTGTCTGTGCAGTGGTTTTCAACTGGTGGGTTAGGACCTGCAGCCTGATCCAATCTTTCTGTACTAGGCCATAAAAAAGAATACTTATATTAGTATACTGCAATTATTATTTTTTAAGTCCTATTCACTCTCAAATACCCTATGCATCAAAGTGGGTTGTGTTCTTTTGCAAGGGAGGGGGGAGAAAACAACCTGAAAACCTTAAACACATCATTTAAAGAACAATGCAACAGGATATAAAAGGGTGCATGAGTTTGAGGGTATACAAAAATGAATAAAATTAATTTTAAAAAGCTGTCATGCAGGATGCTGGCACAGGACAGTTATCAGGCAAATGCAGAAAAAAAAATATATCAACGACTCAGAAAAATACCCACGACTCACCAATCCATTGTTTGGCTGAAGAGAAAAATCAAACGGAACATTATTGGGCTAGATCAGAAGAGTATTTTCACACAACTCAGCCTGAACCTTAGGCACACATTTGAGCTTTGGTGTGGTGGCCCCCAGGTTAGGGAATGCTCTCCCCTCCAAGATACAACACTGTACAAATTTTGATGTCTGGCATGGATGTAGCCGGGGGTCGGGCAGGGAGGGCCAGCTGCCCCCCCATCAATAAAAATACATAGCTAATTGAGGTTCTTCTCCCCCCAACAAAAATCCTGGCCCATGATGTGTGGTCAAGATGCACCCTTTTTGCACAGACTTCTGGTGGTGGAAGATGAGATCAGAATATGCCTTTCATTGTAGGGTTTTTGCCATTTCTGACTGCTGTTGCTACAGTTTAATTTATACTCTAGTAATGCTTATGTATTGCATATTTTATTGTACAGTACTGAGGTCCACGTAATCCATCCTGGGACCACATATTAAATAAATGTAATAAATTAGGCAGTCCCTCTAGCAGTTTGCATGCAGGATCAAACTCCTGCTATGCTGTACTACAATCTGACTCTACTTATTTCAGCATCCTTCTGCACCTTCCACCATAATTTAACACTTCAGTTCATTAAACCTCTGACCCTTTTGCAAGGAAAACACTGCCTTCCTTTCCTCTCCCCCCCCCCCCAGCGCCTATACATACTAAGAAATAATTCAGATCTCTATGGAATGCTATGTTTAGAAAACACTATATACCATGTCACCTGTAAGCATGTCGATTGTCCAGGGCCCATTTAAAAACACACATGCTTTGCATTTAAGAGAGAAGTCAGAACGCTCTTCCAAGAACATAGAAAAGCTTAGCTTTCATTCCAAAGTTTCTAGAATTTGTGATGGAAGGGGAAAACATGGAGCTAAGAAAAGACTAGGATGATACGCATCCTGAACTTGCAGTACTGAATTGAAAACTGCAAGTGTCCAGGAAGCTCTACAGATTCAAAGAGGGGCTTCACTCTACCCTACATCTCTACAGCACAAAGCTACAAGCCTAGCACTGGAACTCGGAATGGCAACTGTGTTTGACTTAATGCCAGAAGTGCATAAGGTTTAGATAGCATCTTAAGGAAAGGAAAGCATTCCAAGCTGATAATGTTCACGATTTTAAGTCCACATAATTTTGATAGTCCCACCGCATATGTACTGTTCACTGTGTACAACTATGGTGAGGAGCTACAGTCAACCAAGGCTTCCTCGCGCATTTGTATACTGTTTTCTTGCAATCAAATCACTATATGCAATGCAAAATAAACACGCTTTGATATAAACATCTACTGAGAGCGTTTCTACCACATATTCCTCCAGGCATGTTGTAACATGAAGCATTCCTATGAAGGATAACCTGTCTTGTCAATCTACCAAAGGCAACTAGAGCAAATGTGTCAGAGTAGATGGTTGTAAGGGACTGATCCTCGATATCCCTTTCAGCCTTTAGACTGTTTGGTTTTCCACGACAAGACTGAAGGAAGCTCCTCTGTACTGAACAAATTGCCCATCTCTCAAACTAAATACTTCTGTTTCAAGTCTTACCCCAAACTTTTGCTCTGCAAGCCGATCCACACCCTTAAACTTGCTAAACTTGAAGCAAGTCTACTGCATTCAACAGGACTTACCTCCACATAGCATTGATTAGGGTTTTGGCTTTGAAACCTGTTCACCAGCCTTCTCCAACCTGGGAGCTGGCTGGGGCTGATGGGAGTTGAAGTCCAAAACATCTGGAGAATAACAGTGGAGAAGGCTGCTCTACACCCATAAGCAGGCTATAATCAATACAACACAGTGGCTTCTCTTAGGGTGTGATCACTTTATCATAGCACTGCAGACAGCTATGACATTAAGGATCAGGGTTCTGAACAGGGATGGCTTTAATGTGGTTTAATAGGCAGGTGTTTGTCAGCAATTGCCAAAAACAGTGCTAACAACCTTTTAGTTTTTTAAAAAAAGGTTAAATATTCTTTTTAAGCACTCACATAACTGCTTCTGGAAAACTTAAAATTGTTTGTTAACTAGGGTTCTAACTACATTTACATGAGAACAAGGTGTGGTTCAAGTATGAACTTAAGATTTCTCTATTTTTGCTTAGAATATGCTTGATGGACAGCAGCTGAACATGTCCTGAACTGTAGAGAACTTCTGTCTATGGTATATTGTGTGAATGACGGTTTGCATGTATAGTTTATATGTGTGAATGGGCTACGAAGTGATGCAAGGCCTTTGATTTAATTCACTCATTCATTCTGCTTGTTTGGCTGTCTATAATGCACAGCATGTTCAGCGTAGTCAAACACCATTCTGTTTGAAGGGTTTGTATGGCTGCAGAAGATATAAGACGTCTTTAAGCATAGGATTTCCCTAGCATTCTATTGTAGCTTTGCACAAACTGCCACCATCTTGCCAGAACGTTTGTGTTTGGTTTTTCAAGGTAACTTTAAGACATTTCTCCTTCTGGCTGACAGGCAGCCTTCAGCCTCTTAACTATCTGAACTTGGAAAACTGTCAATGAAAGTCAGGTGACTACCACTGCTCAAACCAAAGTCCTTACATAAATGTGACCTTTGTGTTGGTCTCAATGCTCCAAACTGTACAGGCACTATAGCTAGGACAGATTTTTTTTAAAAAAAGAAAACTGCGAAGCTATATTGCATAGCTCCCATAAATGTGCATAATGGATTTATATATTGGTAAATAAAAAGTCCTGTTTCTGAGGTAAGTGTGATTTGCAAACTGAAAAGGACTGCAGGTGGAAATGGGCCTTCAAAGTCACTTCACTGTAACACAGAGGCATTTTACAGAAATCTCAAGGCTTATCCTAATTATGGAGCAAACACCGCACTGAAGGCAGGTACCAAGTGTTTATCTAACTAGTGCTGCCAGTCAAGACTTACTGTGCTAGGCCTTAGCCCCAGGACCCACTTTCTAGTGTTAAGTGCCAATGAACCAACCATACAAAGCTGTCTTTGAACACACCCAGAGCATTCTCCTTGCAGCACAGGAAGTTTCAACACCTCCATGAACGCTGCCAGAGGGAAGCAAGCTTCCAGCTCCTACAGGGCCAGCTTCCATCCATGGCTCTGGAGCTTGACAACGAAAGAGAACCTCCATGCACAAGGGCAGTGTACCTACGAATGTCAGGGAAGGCAGCCAGAGAGGAGATGCGGCTGCCAAGCAGGGAACCTGCTGCTGGGGTTCCTAGAAGCATCTGCCCGGCCCCTGTTGGGAAACGGGACGCTGGGCGAGCAAAATGGGCCTGGGGGCTAGGCTTTTAGGAAGCAGCCCTCAGCCCCGGAACCTCTCCGTTTGGGGGGGGGGAGGCGCTTGCTGGTGCATCTGCACGCTAGCCAAAAGACTCTTGCCTGAGGCCTCGCCTCCTCTTTGGGGTTACCGGACGCAGCACGACCAGCTGGCCGGCTTGGCCCTTCCCCCGAAGGGGGAGGGACGTCCCCTCACCCCCGAAAGCGGGCCAAGCTGCGCCAAGGACAGGCCCTAGGTCAACTCTGGCAGCCTCCCCGCTTCTCCCCTCCCAGCGGCAGCCGCCTGGAGGCCCGGGGAGCAAGTGGCGCGGCGGCTACCGGGGCAGAAGCAGCAGCAGCAGCAGCCGCCGCAGCCCGCGCTCTTCTGCGCGCGCCGCCGGAGCTCCGTGACTTACCTTGGCAGCCATGCTTTACCTTGCGCAGCCGGCCCTTTCCCCCTGGCGAGGCGAGCGGAGGCGGCGGCAGCGGCGAGCGGCGTCCTCGCAGACGCGCCAACCAGGAGAGAGGAAGCGCCGCCGCCGCCCGCCCATTGGCTGCCGCCGGCCCCCGGGAACCCGCTGCGGCGCGCGTGATCCGCCTGTGTCCTCCGGCCTGGCTGCCCGGGCGGCGCGTGTCGACTCCCCGGCTCCCCGTGGTCCCTTGTCCGGCCAATAAGGTGAAATGTAGCCGCTCCGGCGGGCAAAGCCATCCCGGAGGTCGCGGCATGGAGAGGCTTTATGATTTTTTATTTTATTTTTTGGTAATTCGTACTTTAACCTCCTGCAGCTGCATCCCGTGGAGAGGAAATGCTGCCTGCTGCATATGTATACGGGTGGGGGTGGCGTATTCCTGCCTGCGCCTTATCATAAGTAAAGCCCATCAACTTTGAATGGGATGTGTGCCCGGGTAAGGGGGTGGTATATAGGATTGCAGCCTCAAAGCAGGCGCAGATTCCAGTGGTTGCTATGGGTTAAGCCCCGGAAGCTGTTCTGCATGCCTGCCGGTGCTAGGTGAGGTTGAGGAATCCTCAAGAGCCGTGAGATCGTGAATCTCTGGATCTCTGCATTTTGGAATGGTTGAGACGGAAGGGACCGGTTCTGCAAATCAAAGTGGTTAAGTGGGCAGTGATCTGAGTCAGTCCTTCAAGTGAAATAGTCCAGAGCTGTTAAGGGGTTTATATGCTAATAGCAATATCTTGAATTTGGCCCTGTAACTAATTGGCAGCCAGTGCAAATATCCCTCCAGTCAGCAATTGTGCTGCAGCATGCTGCACTAGCTTCGGTTTCTGGACCAAGCAGGAGGGGAGTCCTGCATGGGATGTATTGCGGTAATCCAGTCATGAAGTCCCTACTACCTGGACTGCTGCGATCAAGTTCTTTCAGGCCAGGAGCAACCACATGCCATCTGAAACCAATCAAAGCTGCTCATAGCCACTGAGGCTACCAAGGCCTCCACAAAACTGGATCCATAAGCACCTGCAGATTGTGTACCTGCTCTTTCAGGGGGATGCAACTCTGACTAGGTCAGGAAAATGGCCACTTCCTCAGACATGGGAACCATTTGCTCACAGTGCTTCCATCTTGTTATCATCTAAGTTTGACTTGTTTTCCTTCATCCCACTACTGCTGGGCCCACACAGCTACTCCTGATTCAGATGCTGCGGAGAAATAGAGCTGAGTGTCATCAGTATACTGATGGCACCTTGCCCCACATCACCTAAGCCCTGGCTGCAGCACTATCATTGGGAATAAAATAGTGCCCTGCAGCACTCCATAGTGTAACAGCTAGGGAGCCAAAAGTGTTCTCCCAATGCTGCCCTCTGGACTTGGCTACATAGATGAGACTGGAACCACTGTAACATAGTTTCTCCATTTTCGCTGGACTGGTCATGTTGTGCAGATGCCTGATTATCGTCTTCCAAAGCTACTCTATTCCGAACCTAGAAATGGAAAGCATAATGCTGGTGGTCAGCAAAAGAAGTTTAAAGACTCTCTCAAAGCAAATCTTTAAAAAATGTAGTATAAACACCAACAACTGGGAAACACTGGCCTGTGAGTGCTCCAAATGGAGAACAGCCTTTTACCAAAAGTGTCATGGGCTTTGAAGACGCTCAAACTCAGGGCGAAAGGAAGAAACGTGCTAAGGCATGTTTGTCAAACCCTCACTGTGATCAATGCCCACCTGGAAACCTATGTCCCCATTGTGGAAGGATGTGTGGATCCAGAATTGGCCACCACAGTCACTTACAGACTTACTGTTAAAACCTTGTTTATGGAAGACAATCTTACTTGGTCATGAGTGATCGCCAAAGAAGAAGAAGTTCCTCCAAACCCATTCCACAGAAATGGTCCTGAAAGATGCCATGGACTATGATACCAAAAGCTGCAGCAAGGTCACACTCCCCTTGTTCTGTTCTTGGCTAAGGTTATCCATCAGGGCAGATGGATCCATTCAGTGCTATGGATATAAAAGACACTGCACATGCTTAGAGAAATTACATATTTCTTATAACTTCAGATGTCCCAAGATTAAACATTGATGTTCAAAATTGTACCAGTGGCTGGAATCCCATGCACACTTACCACTGACCTTGATGAGACTAACTTCTAAGTTAACATGCATAAGGGTTGTGCCAAAAGACTGAACTGTCTGAACCTAAAACTGTGATTAATTCGTTTTTTCCATCCACTTGCCCCAGAGTACAGTGGCGTAGCATGGGGTGTGCAGGGGGGGGGGCAGCCGCACCAGGCGCAACATTTGGGGGGAGCGCTCGCACTCGCAGCTCTCTGCCCCTACCTGGCTCACTCACTCTCTCTCACTGCAGTGCTGGCTGTGCGAATCCAATCCGAGCTGCTGGGTCGCCGCCCACTGTGGAGGGGGAGGGTGCCAGGCGCGCGTTGCGGTGCAGAGCGGAGAGAGAGCGAGGGTGCAGAGCGGAGAGAGAGCGAGGGAGGGAGGGACTATCTGGGGGAGGGACAGTGCAGCAGCCGCCCAGCACAGCGCTGAGCGTGGGAGAGAACCACACCCGACCAGCCCAGGCAGCAGCAAGAAGAAGCTGGCAGCAGTGGCAGGTTAGGGGTTAGGGGCGCAAATTACTTGCTTTGCCCCGGGTTAGGGGGCGCAAATTACTTGCCTTGCCCCGGGTTAGGGGGCGCAAATTACTTGCCTTGCCCCGGGTGCTGACAACCCACGCTACGCCGCTGCCAGAGTATTCTGGAATACAGAGAAATGCAGCTTGATGTGTGGTGCTTTGGCCTCTAATAGAATGAGCAGCTTCCATTGGCACAAACAGGATTCCCTGTAACAGCCATTGTGCAACCATATCCAGGGCAGAATTAAACCCACTGAATTTAATATGTTTAAACCCACATAACTTGTAGCATTAGGTGAAACATAGGCTAAAGGCCAGGCCAATACATTTTGCTGCCTGAGGCAAAGACAAGATTCCAGGTAGAGTTGAATCTTACTTCAGCACTGGTAACAGGACAGCATCCTTCTTCCTCAAGGTACTTAAGGGAAGCTGGCTAGCTTAAGAGGTGCAAAGCAGGCTGGCTTAGACAACTCAGGGGGATGGGGATGGGGATTGCAGTTGCCCCAGCTTCCTGCCTAATGGTAGGGCTGGCACTTCACAGGATTACATGATGCCAGAGTGTGTGTCAATGTGGGTCTGCACTCCACATGGAATAATGCAAATGCCCCCCCCCCCCGATTCCACCACAATTCTTTCAGGAAGTCTGTCAGCACCACATTGTCCTTGGATTTACACGCATGCATGCAGAGTTTGGCACTTAAGGAGGAACTGTTCTTGTGGAACAAGTTTGTACGAAGGCTGTCAAACTACTTTGAAAATAATCTTTCTCAGATGAGTTTTTTCTAGTCAAGGGAAAAAAGCCTTTTCAATCATCCCCAAGTACAATGCAAAAAAAGGGGAAAGGAAAGGGGGGGGGAGAGAGAGAAAATACCAAAAATAGATATGCTTAACAATCTTACATTTTGCAAACTGTCCCATAAATATTCAGCTTGCTAGATCCTCAGCTGGCCTAAATCAGCACAGGTCTGCAGATTACAAGGACACCATTCCAATTTACACCAGTTGAGAGTTTTCCTATAACACGCGGAGAACATCTATTCTAAATAAAAAGAAAGTAATTTTTCCCCATGAGTGACAAAAATACTTTGCAACTGAGGAAGCCTTTGGCATGAATATATTAAGCGGGGAAATCTTCCCAACTACACGAAACATAATCATCCCTCACATGTGGCAGATTTGTTTACTCTGTAAAGATTTGATGCAGTTGATTAATTATCAGTATCTGCAAAGCGTTAGGGTAACAAGGCAGCTCTGATGAGAGAATTATTGCAGTACATGCTCAGAATACATATCAACTCAAATGTGTCATATATGCTTGGAATATTTATCAGACTGTAATGGACTACTAATATTATTTTTTTGTCCACAATTAGTCAGTGACCATCAATAACTCTCCAGAGACAATGAATTGAGGTTTTTCCCCCTGTAGGATTTTAGCAATCAAGAGAGAGGAAATATTATTCAATCATTTGTACATGATTAATCGCATTCAACCATTAAGCAATTTCTGTCCCCTGAGTTAAATCATTGTTATTCTGAGCTGGTAAAAGATTTGCATAAATGCAAGATGCCAATGACAAAAGAGAAATGAAAATACTATCAAAATAGTTTTAAACTAATAGCCAATGGAACACTGAGTGCCAGAAAGACTGCATATCTGATGTCCATAATTTCCATTCAGACATAAACAGGATAGAGGTGAATGGTTGAATCTAGGTTTAGTCATGCTTTGAATGGACTCAGTGAAATCAGTGAGACTTCCAGTTGTTTGCTCTAAGCATAACTAAATATTTACAGTTCAGTCCTTTAAATGAACTCAGTACATGACCTCAGAACTAAATCTGTTTGAATTCAGTAGGACTTACTCCCACATGGGACTTATTCTGCATATGGTTGCAGCCTTGGTTACAAAAAATAAAATCCTATACTTTAGTTTCTTTGACATAGCACCACAACTTTGGAATCTATCCCCTAAGACAGGCATAGGCAAACTCGGTCCTCCAGATGCTTGGGGACTACAACTCCCATCATCCCTAGCTAACAGGACCAGTGGTCAGGGATGATGAGAGTTGCAGTCCCAAAACATCTGGAGGGCCAAGTTTGCCTATGCCTGCCCTAAGAGGTATGGCCGGCCACTCCACTACCTTAACTGCAACTCTGCTCCTTAACTGCAACTCCCCCATAGCTGCTGAGGTCCACTCACAAATTCCGCAAAAACAAATTAGAGATGAGCTTGCAGTATCTCCAAATCTGGGAGAGTTGTTTACAGCTATTAACCAACTGAAAAACAACAAAGCCAACGGACCTGATGGGATACCTGCTGAAGTCTTCAAAGCGGGAGGAATTGAACTTACATAACTTCACAAGCTCATCGAAAAAATCTGGGGGAGAGAGATCCCAACAGACGTTAGGGATGCCCAAATTTTTAATCTCTCTTTTTAAAAGGTGATAGAACGGATTATAGAAACTATCAAGGCAACTCTTTATTAGCTGTGGCCGGCAAAATTCTTGCAAGGATCTTTGCAAACCATCTCCTAACAATATCCCAAATGGTTTTCAACCTTCATAGGTGACAGTGAACATGACTTTCACCACTCGACAGCTTCAAGAACAATGCAGAGAGCAAAACCAATCCCTGTATAGGCTGAAATCAAAGAGTAAGGTTACCATAACTTCCATCATAGAACTTCAGTATGTTGATGACCATCTAGTGTGTGCACACTGAGAGGATGACCTCCAAACCATCCTAAATATCTTCACAGAAGCTTATGAAGAGCTGGCCTGTCGCTCAACATCCAAAAAACCAAAGTGCTGCATCAACAAGCAGAAAACAACCCCTCTGCAGCACCACAAATCCAGTTCAATGGTGCAACATTGGAAAGTGTCAATCACTTCTCCTACCTGGGCAGTTATCTTTCCACAAGGAAAGATATTGATGCCGAAATCCAGCATCGCCTGAACTCTGCGGGTGCAGCTTTCTCCCAATTCAAGCGCAGAGTGTTTGAGGACCGGGATATTCTCAGGGAAACCAAAATGCTTGTTTACAAAGCTATTGTACTACCAACATAAAATGGAAAGTGTAATGCTGGTGGTCAACAAAAGAGGTTTAAAGACTCTCTCAGGGCAAATCTAAAAAAATGTAGTATAAACACTGACAACTGGGAAACACTGGCCTGCGAGCTCTCCAAATGGAGAGCAGCCTTTACCAAAGGTGTCATGGGCTTTGAAGACACTCAAACTCAGGACAAAAGGGAGAAACATGCTAAGAGGAAGGCATGTTCGTCAAACCCTCACCGTGATCAACTCCCGCCTGGAAACCTATGTCCCCACTGTGGAAGGATGTGTGGATCCAGAAGTAGCCTCTACAGTCACTTACAGACTCACTGTTAAGACCATGTTCATGGAAGACAACCTTACTCAGCCACAAGTGATCGCCAAAGAAGAAGAAATAAGTATTAGTACTGGATTAAAACATTACAAAAAGAAAATAGGGCTACAGTTATACAATCAATATTCAATCAATTAATTGACTAATCTTTTTTTAAAAAATGGTCAAATAAAACAATCCCCCAATTAATCAGAAAGTTTTTATTTGATACATGTAATTTAAAAATCTCAGATGACAAGCCCTGCCTTAACTGTGTGATTGCAAGTCCCACTGAGTTCATCTGGACTAACAATCTGTCCATTTGTTTTCCATATCCATTAAGTATCTTGATATCTAGACAAATATTTTTGTTATAGAAAATCACAGAGTGAATTACAATGAACAAATAAAATCGTTTAGTCTGCCTACGGAGTAATACTCAAAGTAAATAAAAGATTAGTTTTGTCATTTTGTTGTGCACTAATGACCATATATTGCCTTAATGAAAATTGAGGTTGATGTTGGGAAAGCCACAAAGTTTGCATATTTAAGAAAACATGACTACTTTTCCAAGATAAAGGGTGCAATCAGCCTCTCATAGAAGTCAACAGCCGATCTCCAATTGATTTTAATGGAAGTCGGTTACACCCACAGCGTCTGTATCCATGTATCTAGGACAGGTGGTTTGAATTAGGAATGGTGGGCTTTGGGGGTTTTCCTCCCCTCTTTTAGTTTGACTATCCAGAGAGACAGGAAGAAGTAAATTATGAAATCAGCTGATTGTGGTTCTGTGGTTTCATGCATCAGAAGCAAGCATGATGTCTTGAGAGCAAATCAGCTATGAAAAGCAACTGTAAAAATGTGATACAGCACAATTGTGTTTATTGTCTTCCAATGATTTCCAGATCTATTTCCTTCCAATTTACAACAGGGGAAGACAACAACTCCAGAGGCTCAAATCTTTTCCTTGTTGTTTCCACAGAGAAAAGAAACTTATTGGAAAGGTGCGTGGAGCTGCAGGGAACATGATGTAAATGTAGGAACCTCTCTCAAATTTTCAGAGATCACATGTGTCTGAAGACAGACCCAAGACAAAGGGAACATTTGCAAGTGCTGATATTGCCCACTGCGCTACAAATTATAAACACGCAACCAAAGTGAAAAGGGGCAACACATTTTTTAAGGTTGTTAGGAGACTCCTTTTCCCCTCACAGTTACAATTTCCAGAGTTTTTTAGGAAGAGGCATTGGTGGTTAATCCACTCTGGGAATTGCAGCTCTGTGAGGGGACAGGGGTCCCGCAACAACTCTCAGCTCCCTTAACAAAGTACACTTCCCAGTATTCTTTGCAGGAGGCCATGACTGTTCGAAGTGTTATGATATTTCTTCACATGCCTAATTCCGAAGAGTCCTAAGGTACGCCAAACTGAGTAGAAAAGAGCAGTTGGGCACAACTCCCAGTCGGGGAGTGATCTTATAACATGCCTGTTTTATGAGGAGCAATACATTTTTAGGGGGGGAAAGGGTTCACCAGCTTTCCTGGTGCATACTACATGTTTTAATTGCTTTTACTGTAGTTTTTTTCCAGTTTTACACTGCCTTGTGATATTTTTATATGAAAGTGGTTTGTAAATATTTAAACAAATAAACAAAGGAATCTTTATAAAGAAAGTCCTTTTTTGTGAGACACTTGTTAACAGTAATAAGGCATTAGTGATTTGATCATATAGCCCAGTATTCATCAAGGCCTGTATTTACTAAACACAGCAACAATAATCCTTGACCGCCACAGAACCGAGGGCTCGCCGATTCGAATCCCCACGACAGGGTGAGCTCCCGTTGTTCGGTCCCTGCTCCTGCCAACCTAGCAGTTCGAAAGTGCAAGTGCAAGCAGATAAATAGGTACTGCTCCGGTGGGAAGGTAAACGGCGTTTCCGTGCGCTGCTCTGGTTCGCCAGAAGCGGCTTAGTCATGCTGGCCACATGACCCGGAAGTTGTCTGCGGACAAACGCTGGCTCCCTCGGCCAGTAAAGCGAGATGAGCACCACAACCCCAGAGTCTTCCGCAACTGGACCTAATGGTCAGGGGTACCTTTACCTTTATTGAATAATTTAGGAATTAAGTGTGAGAAAATTGACACATCAGATTCAAAAGGTCAAGACAGACTAGATTATTAAAAGTATGTTTACAAAGCCAATGCAGTTTAGTAAGTGGCAAATTTGCAGGCTTTGTAAAGGGGAAAAGTTCTGCCCAATTGTGTTCCTCTGCTGATGGAAGGTGCTTACATCCTATGGAAGCCTCCATCAGTGTAACAGGGAAACAGGTGATTTTTGCTGATACACATGAACCTCATTTCCAGCTTACCTCTATTTCAACAAAGAGCCTTCCTTCCATGGAAGTGTGTAGGTACCAAACATAAGGACGTTGTGTAAATGCGAGGAAATAGAAAAGAGTTACCTGGGTCTCCATCTCCACTCAATGGGCAGCACTGAAATGCATTGAACTCACAGTAATTACAATCCTCAGATTTGTGATTTTTACAGTTTGCGAGTTGTCCGGGGTGCCTTTGAGAAAATGCTGTGATTTATACATATTACATGTATATCTTGCCATTTATATATCTCCACCACCCCCACCTCTACAACAACCGTATGTCATAGTGACTGGTCCAGAGTTATCCCATGAGCTTCAGGGCTGAGTGGGGATTAAAATCTGGTGCTCCTCCATCCTAGTTCGACATTCTAACTGTTGCAGCACACTGTCCATTCCTAAGAAACCCCAGTCTAATGTGTGCAATATTATGAGCAAGCCATTCCAGCTGGCACAAAGTTTTCGGCGACGTGTAGTTGCCAAAATACACTTGAACAGCGCCAGAGTTAGAACCTGGACTAACTTGCCTTGACATATTATTATCACCCCATATAAATCAAATAAAATTCCCTTACATCCTTCTTTTGGCAGTTCCTTTTAGGTTAAGGTCCAATGTACATTTTAAAGTCTTGGGAGGCTTTTCAAATGCTAGAAAAGTGATACATGAAAATGTACTTTAAATTCAAAGTATAATGATGTAGTCCTATGAGATTTCCGCCCCTCAAACCTTTGAGGATTTTCAGAATGCTTTTTATTTTCATAAATTTACCACAGTTTGCTGGCATGACGTACTATATTACTGCTTCTCATTCAATATTTTTCAATCTATAGAAAGGCACTTTTTAAATCAAAGTCCCTTGTTTCCCCACTACTACTCTGCAAAGTAAGGGTCCAACATCATCAACAAAGTCCTACACGTGTATAAAATGTGGAGGTGATTCAGAAGCAATAACTAGTGAAGTCTCATGGTTCATTTCGGGAAGAATCGTGGGAGGGGTGGTCTTGAAGCAAGTTACCTTCCTAGCTATCCTTTCTGTTCTGGGAAGGAAGCTGGCATTGCTGCTAAGGATGAAGGAGAAATTTGATTCAGTTCAAATTAGAACATGAACCTGCCTCATTTTCTGAAATAATTGGCAAACTGAAACAGCCATCCTTCAAAATTTGCACTTCTCCAAATTTTGCAGTCCTGCTAAACACATGCATTTTCTATGCTATTCTTACCAATATATACATTTTTACCCACACTTTAACACAGCACATGCATTTTTGCAAAATTTGAAGAGGTGAGAATTTGGAAGCATGGCTGCACTTTGGTTCATTTGTAGTTTTGGAAAGCATAACTTAGGTAGATTCACATTTAAATGTGAACTGAATAGAATTTCCTTGTGTGTGGTTTAGTATAATTCTTGGTTCTCATTCTCCTGCCCAATAGTTATGTTTTATGATGTTTTATGGTTTTAGACTTGTATGGATTTTATAGTGTGAATTTGTATGTTGCAAGTTGCCTCAGTAGGGTTGACCCTAAAAATCAACCTACAAATATTTTAAATAAATGAAACAAAGTAATGTAACTTTTCCTGGGGAACCTTGGTGCTAACTCTTTTCTCTGTGAGTGCCATGGTCCCAATCCTGATTGCTTCCCACCTTTTTTGTAACAAAAAATAAATAAATCAGACACGTTAAATGCATTGTGCACTGGCTTGCTTGGTGTTCAATTTGATGCTTGTCCTGTTAAAAACAGCTTTTAAAAAATTAGGTGTGCCTAGGCACATTGTATTACATTGCATTTGCCACAGCAAGAAATGTAGAAATACTGAACTTTACTGGGTGTAAAATAATGGACTTTAAAGTGCTTGAGTAAAATGGCTACTGGGTGACAAATTTTGGTCCACAAACAGAATGATGCATTCACATGTCAAAGCAAACACTGAGGTTTCCCAGTTCATAAAAATATCATAGAATCTTAGAATCTTAGTTGGAAGGTACCCAGCGGTCATCTAGCCCAGCCCCCTGCAATGCAGAAATCTCAGCTAAAGCATCCATGACAAAATTTTATATCAGCACTTAAAAACAAACAAACAAAACCAGCCGTGTTTTGTAGCTTTCCATCTAAAAACAGATGAAAGTCATTTCACAACACTGAAAATAATATTTTAATCCCTATCACTACAACATTATTTCTAAAAGTATCTACACTTGCAGAATCAAGAAGAAAACCACACCAACATTTGATACAGCCAGGATTAGTCTGCTGTTGTGCAGCAGAATGGCGATAAAACGCTTCTTATTTGTACATTGGTTTCTATAGACTTGACAGTGAAATGGAACCAATTAAAAAAGGCTAGGCTTGTGGCCGATATGACAGGCCTGGAAAGTGAACCAGCCACTGCAGTTGAAAGGAGAGTTAAGCAAGCACTTAATTTTCTTCTTCACATGTGGTGTCTACTTGTCCTGTTTTCCAGAGGACAGTCTTCTGATTAAATGAGTCCTCTATTGGAAGGGTGCCCTGTCCAAGACCAGCTTAAAGATAAAGAACCATAAGAAAGGAAAGCTGAGGCCTTGGAAGTTGCCTGTCAGCAGTCAGCACCAAGACCACATTCACACCATAGCTTTTAAAGCACTATGAGACCATTTCAAACCGTCATGGCTTCCCCCAAAGAATTCTGGGAGCTGTGGTAAAGTGGTATCATAGAAGACCCTCCAAGTGCCCCTATTTTTCAGGGACATCTCTGATTTAGAGAAGCTGTCCCAGTTTCTGATTTGATCCCAGAATGTCCCCATTTACCTTAGGACGTCCCTATTTTCATTGCAGAAATGTTGGAGGGTACAAAGTTATCCGACCTCTGAGCCATTTGAAGGCAATCCTGTATAGGGAAGGTGTTTTTTTTAAAAAAAAGTTTAATGTTTTGTCATGTTTTTATATATGTTGGAAGCTGCCCAGAGTGGCTGGGGCAACCCAATAAGATGTGTGGGGTATAAATAGTAAAATTATCATTATGGAATGGGACATCCTAATTTTCATCAGATAAATATTGGAGGGTATGTCATTGTGCTTTAAAGGTGTGGTGTGAACGTGGCTCAGGACTATGCAGGCACCTGGTCACAGTCTTCCCCCATCATGGCAAGATCTATTTCTATTTAAATTATTGCATGGTTCTAAAAGTACATATACAGTGGTACCTCTGGTTAAGAACTTAATTCGTTCTGGA
This sequence comes from Podarcis cretensis, assembly GCF_951804945.1. Classification (NCBI taxonomy): domain Eukaryota; kingdom Metazoa; phylum Chordata; class Lepidosauria; order Squamata; family Lacertidae; genus Podarcis; species Podarcis cretensis. Next base: position 29,407,251 of record NC_137181.1, read on the forward strand.
GGTCCGTTCTTAACCTGAAACCGTTCTTAACTTGAGGTACCACTTTAGCTAATGGGGCCTCCCGCTGCTGCCCACACACGATTTCTGTTCTCATCCTGAGGTAAAGTTCTTAACCTGAGGTACTACTTCCAGGTTAGCAGAGTCTGTAACCTGAAGTGTTTGTAACCCGAGGTAGCACTGTATAGGAATAAATTAGCTTATGTAAATTTGTGTCCTCTTGATGTGTCAACGGCCATCATACCAAGGATGGGAAGAAGATTTACAAGTCCTGAATTTTTACTCTACTGAATCTATTTGTTTCCGAATTTTGCATTGCCATTCTTTCTTTGCCCTCCTATTATTTCCCTTTGAATCTATTATATATGCTATATACAGCCTTATTTTATTAAAGGGGGGTGGGGAGAGGGCGCACAAAAGTTCTGGGGCTGCTGTATATGGTTGTTTACTCTTCTCAGATCTCTCCAATCCAGCTTCTAAAGTAAGGCATAAAAGATGGCTGTTTGACAACTCAGGGAGATTTATCAGTCTTCAAATATATTTTAATGAACAGGAAAGGTCTTAAAATCCTTGCATTGTGACTGTACCCTTTGAAAGGGGTTTAATTTCTTGTAGGCGTATGGAGTCTGCTCAGCCTCTTAGCCGGCTGATATAATCACAAAACAGGCAAAAGCAGTAAGTTGGTTTCTATAATTAAATCTTTTCCAATTCTAGGGCTTTGCTTCCTGCTCCCACCCCTTGATTCCCACATGAAATCATCGGCCATTATACTTTGCCATTCCAAAGGTTATTCATTCAATGCTTCACCTGGTATAGTCTTTGAAACTTTTTTTTAAAAAGTTTACGAAACACTTCAAAGTTTTCAGAGGTTTTTCTTTCCTCCTAAAGAAGCACAAATGAAGGCTTATAGTAGAGCTTTTTTTGTTTTTATTTTCCCCTAGCAGTTAATAACTTGCATTTTGACTGTTTCAAAAAAACAAGATGATACCCTTCATTCAAGGCCAATTAAACAAGCCTAGCACTGTGACATTAAATGATCTCTTGCTCTAATATGGAAGATGGGATGGAGGTGTGGCAGAGTGGTACTGTTCAGAAAGTAACTAGGGGTGGATTTAAACACAGGAACACAGCACTGTAAATGAGTCAGAAATTAGATCATTAGAGGAAATATCAATGCCCGCGTGTTGTTATTTAAACTCAAATTCCCAAACATGGCTCTAATTTGAGCTAGCCACATGTTTCACACGGTATGTATTTTAAAGTTTGTTTTCCAGTTTCTGCACATGTTTTGACCTGCAGAAACCAGGGAATAGATGGCATCCAAGCATTAAGAAAAACATCTCTTTGCCTCGCCTCAGGTTGTATAGTGGCACTTTGTTATCCTACATGACAGTACATGACAGACCCTGGATACAGTATGATTTAAGAAACTTCCTCAAGAGGTTGAAGAGAGGAAACGCTAGAGTCTGTCCTCCTTTCCATGAGGCACTACAAGGGTTATCTCTTGGAAATCTTGAAGATTAATGGAGGAGAGAGGCCACATGGGAGTTTGCCGGTTAAAGAAGAAGAAGAAAAGACCAGAAATGTTGAAGCTAACCTGAGACTATCAGCACCTTTACCTAATTGCTGATGTTAGCTTTTTACATTTTGATTTAAAGATCCTCACTGGAAAATAATTATAGGTGCAGAGAAATCAAGCGTGCCTATGTTACCTCATAAATCTGCACTTACAACAACCTTTAAAGGTAGATCACGTGTATTATTTCTATACTGCTAATAGGGAGGTGATAAGAACTGGATAAGAAGTAGATAAAAAGTGTTTCTGAGCAGTGACACCCTTCAGGGATCCTTGCAATACACAAGGTCTCTCTCCATACACATTCCATCTGCCACAACGATGGGCATTTCGCTAAGGTTTAAAAATACCTGGAATTCAACTGTGTTTTGTCATATTTTATGAAGCATCTCTAGCACCAACTGATGATGTTATGTGCAATACCCTTTTTACCAATACTGTTACAAGCTGTGGTAACAGTAAAATCATCAGGGTACGATTGCTCAGGAAAATACATCGCCGATACCTTCCTCTGCCAAGTTGAAGCAACTTTTTATAAATATCAAGTAAGTTGGAAAGATGGATATAAAACAAGAAGAGGTTAAAGAAACAGAAATATGGAAATTCCTTTGAAATAACTGTCAGAAAAGGCATTTTTTTCTCATTTCAAAACATTCTTCAATAATGTGCTCAAATCTCCTGCAGTTTAGCAGTATAATAATGCAGATTCATTCCTACCATCTAGCTCGGTCCATAGCTCAGTGCCATATACAAATACTCTGAAGGAATTTGATTACCAATGTGCCTAACCTCACAGAAGCTCAATTTTCCGGGCTCTGCTGCCAAGAGAGAGTCTGCAATGTTCCCTGATGCCCTCATTACTCCTGTTTTCCAAATTCAATGACCTAATCCAGATCTAGCCATTGCCGTTGGCTTGCAAATTTATTCTGTGTAACTTAGTGCTGACTTCAGTACATATTTCCCTCCAGAATACAGTGGGGGTTTTGGTTTTTTTCTAGTGCCTGGATCTGACGGACCTCAAGACCAGTTCCATCCCCCAATGAAGCTGCGTGTTTCTTAACACAAAACCACATGGGAAATCTTTTTTTTTTAAAGTAATTTTTGATATAATATGGAGTTTGCTGCTGACAGAGCTGAACCTTACGGAGCCAGATCATCATGTGGCAGTCAGGAATCGTACCAGGAGGTCACAGCTGAGGGCAGGGATGGGGAACCTCAGCCTAGGGGGTCAAATTCACCTTTCCAGGCCTCTCCATTTGGCCACAGAACATTTTCCAGGCCACATCCCTCCCTGGCACTGCTTTGCAGTCTCTTTGGGTGTTTTTGCCTGCCTACGAAGAGTCCTTGAACTCTTATCAAGCTTCTCACTTTCTTGATGGAGGCTCTGGGAGGGCAGAAACTATCCTGTGCCCACTTTTGCCTCTGGCCTTGCCCACCACTGGCATGTGAAGGCCTTGAGGTGGCCCAGAAGGGAATGCCACCCTTGAGCTAAAAACAGATTTCCGTCCTGAGGGGATCAAATTGGGAGTTGGAGCTGAAGACATTAGAACAAGATGAGAGCCAACAAGATGAGAGATTTATTGTATGAGAAAAGTCCTAGCCTGTTCAGGAAGCATTCATCATCATAACGTGCTTGCATGCTGCCTTTCCAAAATAAACCATGCTCAAGGTAGCCTACAATATGAAAAAATAGGGAGCCTCCCAACAATTCTCAGCCCCCTTAAGAAACTAAAGTTCCCAGGATTCTTGGGGGAGGCGATGACTGCTCAATACAGTGGCACCTCGATTTTCAAACGTGATCCATTCCAGAAGACCGTTTGACTTCCAAAACGTTCGGAAACTGAGGCGCAAAGGGCAGTCTGCAAATTTACAGAGAAAAATACAGTGGTACCTCAGCGGAAGCCGTTTGACTTCTGAGGCACGTTTGAAAACAGAAGCATTTACTTCTGGGTTTTTGGCATTCGAAAACCAAAACATTTGATTTCTGAGATGCTCAGAAACTGAGGTACCACTGTACTGTGTATGATACTGTACAGATGAGGCCTGTGCTTGAAAATATAACAAAATTTTACCACTTAAACAAGAAGGCAATGAAAACATCTAAATGAGAAATCCCCTTATGATTCGTAATGCCGAACAATAAAATACGAAACACCACCCCAAGAATAGCAAAAAATCCCAACTCCAAAATTAAATATTGACCGCAACAAAAGCCCCTAAGTGACTCCCCACTCTGATATTTCTAGGGACCCAGAGTTTTTCTAGACTCACAGTAAGAGTCCTTTATGCACCCTTCCCCCCCCAAAAAAAAAATCCAGGAGGGCAAATCAGGGCACCCCCTATCCCACCACTCACTTGCTCTCTCACCCCCTCCCTCACCTGCTCGCACACCCACTCGCCCCCTCCCCATCTCATAGCTTTTTTCACAACCTCTGCCTCCTCCTGCTCCACCTGCACCACGTCCTGCTTCCAGAAGTGCTGTGAGAGAAGGAGGAAGAAGAGTGGTGAAGCCTTGGGCCAAGGTAGGTATTGCTTCTTCCAACCCTACCCCACCTCACTCTGGTGTGAGCCAACTGACTCATGCCATAAAGGTAAAGGTAAAGGGACCCCTGACCATTAGGTCCTGTTGTGGCCAACTCTGGGGTTGCGGCGCTCATCTCGCTTTATTGGCCGAGGGAGCCAGCGTACAGCTTCCTGGTCATGTGGCCAGCATGACTAAGCCGCTTCTGGCAAACCAGAGCAGTGCATGGAAACACCGTTTACCTTCTCGCCAGAGCAGTACCTATTTATCTACTTGCACTTTGACGTGCTTTTGAACTGCTAGGTTGGCAGGGACTCATGCCATGGATTGGGGCAAAAAAATGCCTGTCTTTTGGTCCCATGCTCTGACATGACAAGAGCACAGGAGTCAAAACAGAACATCCAGGATTGAGATGAGAAGCCGGGCCAGCTTCTGTCAATCTGGGATGTCCCACTTAAAACGGGACCATTGTGCGGTAGGCAGTTTTGTAGCTGGGTTCAGGGCCATGAGGAAATAGGCCAGCAAAGCAAGAGATTGGACTCTGCAGTGAAGCCTTTCTAGCTACAGTGGTACCTCGTGCTGCTGCAGCACAATTTCTGTTCTCATCCTGAAGCAAAGTTCTTAACCTGAGGTACTATTTCTGGGTTAGCGGAGTCTGTAACCTGAAGCGTATGTAACCTGAAGCATCTGTAACCCGAGGTACCACTGTAGCACCCACTGAAACCACTCCTGTAGTTGAACATTGAGTACCCAGGACTAGGCCCAAACTTCCCAGGTTTCAATCAGAGATCTGTCCCAACACCTGTTATTTTATCTGTTAGAATGGAAATGCCAGGATTGGGCCTCCTGCATGCAAAATACTTGTTTCTAGCCAGAATAGATCCTGCAAAATGTTCCAAGATTTTTTTAAAAAAATCCCTCTGAGCTAGGCGTGCTAATGTGGATCTCTGGATTGCAGCCAAATTGTTAAAAATTATTTTCAAAACCTCAATGAAGGCTCTATCAGGGAATTGGTTGACTAAGACATCGTTATTTCAAACGATATATATTAAAAAGACCCCAATAGTTACAGTAAGCTCAAGAGTGACCTTTCCTTGTGGGACAATATGAAGGCACTTTAGACTATCCCTTTGATTATACCGATCTAACTAAGGAAGAGGTATTATTATTTTTGTTCTAGGGAACGATCTACTGAATTACACATGTCTAGGCTGTCACTCACAGTGGCAACACAGCGAAGGGAACTTCTTTGATCTCTGGAAAGTTAAATGTTGCAGACAGCAGGAGTCCATGATGAAGGTAAAGTTAATACACAGATCCCTGAGCTCGTGTAGCAATAGAAAAGGTAGATTATGAGCCGTACCTTGTTAGTTGCCTTGACCTGTTATTGATCATTGCGCTAATAGCTATTATGCTAAGATTGCGATAAGAATCTGGTAAGGCTTAGAAGGTAATGACCAGCTAAATTGCTATAGTTACATCACAGTTTAACTTGATTTTGCAGACTTTATGGAAATAAATCAGTTAGTTTGCCGTTCAGATTACATTATATCCTCTGGCGTTGTGAAGACTAAGGTTTTCACATTAAGCAAGATTCCAGGTCTCGTCTGTTTCAGATACTCTAAGCAAAGCTCCTTCATCGCCCCTAGATTCAGCTGGGTCTTGCTGAATAAATACAGCGATGAAATGGTTGTTGTTTAAAAAGGACACAATCAGTATGTGTCGAGACAGAAGCCATTGTTGTTTTCTTTTGACTTCAGTAAGAAGGCAGATGATGATGATGATGATTATTATTATTATTATTATTATTATTAATAGACTGCAAAAAGCCATCGAAGCAGCATATAGGGTAAAAGCAGAATAAAACAACCCAAACCTGAATTTGCCCACGTGTGATTGAAAACCCCCCAAAAACGGTGACAATCTGCAAGTGCCCATTAAGCAGGATTCACGGTCCTCCACTTCAGAGGTTATAAACTTGTGCCTTAAATGGCCCACGTCAGATTGCAGGTTCAGGCTGACAAGATTGGGAGCAGAACATGTCAGTATGGAAGAGAAAACATGCAGGGGTTCATGGGATAAAGAATGCATGTGAGCACATGCAAGTGAAAGGAAGAATCTGGACTGATGCTGAGGCGCAGGTGAAACTGAATGAGAACATATGTGACTATGAGTATAAGAAGTAGAAAGATCATACAGGTGAGAGTATTGTGCAGGTAAGAATGTATGGGTGTGTCCAAATCAATCAATTATCTATTTATTTATTACATTTATATACCTGTAACTTCCTGTGGTATGTTGCAAGTTGTCATACCACAAATGGTGCAGTGTTGCTTTTTCTGTCCAACAATATTTTTGTGCTTCAGTGCCCTCCGGACAGCAATAATGCAGTAACCTTCAGGAAGCATCACAGAATAACTAATAACATGGAATGTTGTGTGGATAATGTGGCATAAATCCATCACTGATGTGCACTGTTTATTGCATCAATGACATGTCACAGAAAACAACCACACTGTTATGTACTGAGCTGAATCCTAGAACAATAGGATCCAGAATGCAGCAGTCTGATTGGTCCACAGGAGCCACCCAATCCAGCTCCAGGTGGAAGTGACCTGATTGGCCTGCAGGAGCAGCCAATCAGGCTCCTGGGTGAAGTGAATCAGCAACCTGATCGGCCTGCAGGAGCAGCCAATCAGGCTTCTCAAGGAGGTGAATCCGCAACCTGATTCACCTACAGGAGCAGCCCAGAATTAGCCAATCACGCGGGGCCCATGGTGTAAATAATGTATGTATAGCTAGACTTTTTCGGGGAAGTTTCATTCATTGCTACTATGAGCTGAATAAAGAGCATGAAATTCACACTCGCCTCCGAGTATATTTCACGCACCCAGTCTGGAGAAGTCCATTGCCAGCCATTTAGTATTCAACTCTTTGGCTTCATGCCTCTGGTAAAGAGTTGTTGCTGGCAAAAGACAGAAATGTAAATTAACAGATGGATGGATGTTGCATGATTTTTAATTCTTCTAGTTTGGGTGGTATCCTGGGTGCTCACTCAACTCCCTTAAGCAGCATGCTAGGGACATATAATGCTATGTTTCTCCATCCTAGAGTGCACTTACTTTAAAAGCGTTCCCAAACCATCTCTTGGAACCATCTTTCCATTTGTTTAAGTGGTTCATTCTTGGAGTGCAGTTTTCTTATTCTTATGGGGAGAAATGCTTACTTATCTATGCAGTCTTTAGACTCTGAAAGTAGAGGCCTAGAAAGCTGCTGCGATATGACCCATTTAAAAACAACAACAACTGGGAATTTAGGTGCTTAAATGTCAAAATAGTGTGTTTCGTTAAAGCAGTATAATATATACACAACTCCTTCAAGTCATCAGACAACACCTTTGAACAAAGAAAAATCAATTTTAAAAGTCAAATATTGCCATTAAAATTGAATATTTGATATTCTGGAATAGGGATTTTGAGGGTGGATATCTTTCCAGCATTTCTAAAGAAACAGTGGAGGATTTTGCCTTAGCTGCATGCACACTATGCCTTTAAAGCATATTTGGAGCACATTCTTTCCCTCAAAGAGTTCTGGGCCTGTTTTCTGGGAACTGTAGTTCACAGAATTACAATTCCCAGCAACCCTTAACAAACAGACTTCATTTTCTCTGGGATGGGGAGCAGCCAGGATCTCTGACACCTGTGAGGGATTTAATCAGTCTGCAACCTCCATCTTGGAACTGAGCCTGCTAGTAGACCTCATGGATACATCATCAGTCTGATTTTTGTACGTCTTCCACCACCTCTGCCACCTTTATATTACATCTTGCCTCATGAAGAGCTGTGGAGAACTTGAAAGCTTGGAGCTTCCCCACTTACAGATCAACTTTATAAACAGGAAGAACAACCTGTATCTTAACTTGGTCATACTCAGACTCATGGAAAGTAATGGACATGAAACATTTAGTTCCAATGGGTTTACCCATTTAAGGCAGATCTACACTACACATTTCAACTCTCACATATTCAACTCTCACAACTTTCTCCAAGAGAATCCTGGGAACAATAGTTTTCCCCTCACAAAGCAGCATCTTTTAACAATCTACAGTTTCCAGAGTTATTGGGGGACAGTAATGTGTTTTAATTGTGTGCTGAATGTGCTTTGAATGCATAGCGTGGACCTGCCTTTAGTTGGATACAGCCCCAGGAAAAAGAAATGCAATAGATGGCTGAAAAGGAAATAAACTGAGGATCTTTGGCGGAGGAAAGTTTGTGGAGAAAACATTGTAAGGGCAGCATTGGTGGAGCATAACTGACTAAGCCGATTGAGAAGACCAAATGTGAATGTGTTGGGTGTACATTCCTTGCTCTGACTTCCTATGTGTATCACTACCCTATTGGCCTGGCCATTTCCCACAAGCCAAAAATGCTACAAAACAACCCTGCTGAGGAAGTTTATGGCTAACCTGGCATCGGACCTGTTTTCGTGTTTTTAAGTGCAGCCAATATCAAGCGATGGATGCTTCTGCACACCCCTTAAGTCTCACAGAATGTGACTGTGATGTGTGTGTGTGTTTTGCCTGGCCTCAGATGTGAAAACCACAAGCAGAGGCCCCCCACATGGATGGCCATGTTTAGCTTTTAGAAAGAACGGGAAGTAGCAGGGAGAATGGCCTTTAGTTTTCTTAGGGGGGCCTTGTCAGCAGCCTTTTGCTATGTTCATCAAAGGACACTAAAACCAGTGGAGAGACTGTGGTTGTTATTCAAGACACATCATTGGTGTTCCATGAAATGTTGTAAATAGGTTGTTTTTAAAAATTAGCATAACCTGCATGGAATGATCCTGTTCCCTTAGTGACTTTTACATCAAAGGCTTTGCAGGGGAATTAAAAAAATAAATAAAAATTTAGCATCTAGTTGGAGACCTCTTGATGGGCTTAAGATGCAATTTGAAAAAATAATTTTGGGAAAGAACAATTCCCCCCCCCCTCTAAAATATATAGTACCCTATTAGAATGGGAAACAAAGGATGAGTTTGTGAAGGCAGTGATGATTCACTGGGTGTCAGATTTCAGATACAATATAGAAATCTCAGCATGGGGGTGGGGAGTGGAATAACACAATAATTTTTTTGGCATGTTACACAATTAGGGAAAATATTTAAAAAACGATGTACAGATGGTATTTGATGCCCAGTAAACTCACTAAAATGTATTTTAAAAAGGATCAAATTTATGTTGGAAATGTTCAGATGAAGAGAACTCTTTAATTCACATGTGGTGGCAGTGCAAATTTGCAAAAAGAAATCTGGGAAATGATATATGACAAATTTTAAAAAGATGCTTATGTGCACTTTCCTCAAAAAAACCAGAAGCATTTCTGTTAGCAATAGTAGGTCAGGAAATACAAAAAAAAAAGTTAAAAACTTATTTCTTTATGCAACAGCAGCCACAAGAATACTGTACCCAAAAATGTGGAAAGAGAAGGCTATCCCAACAAAGTATCAATGGTTGTGATAAACTAATAGAATATGTCGAACCAGCAAGTATCTTTGAGTGTTATGAATAGAAAGAGAAAGGAATAGATAACCAGTGGAGATGTAGCAAAGAATCTGTAATAGGATATCAATGGAAGATAGGTTGGGAAGTCTGTATTAGATTTGATAGGATGGGAAAATGTATGTGTCAGAGCCACCCTGGGTCCCAGCTCACAAGAGACCAAAGTCCAGTCCAAGTTATATACAAAAGGTTTTATTGAAGATCATTGTCGTCATTACATCCAAACTCCGTGGCTCCACATCTGTTACCCTTAGATGTTAGAAGTCCCCTCTGAGTCCGTCCCTCCCCTGCACCAATTTAAGAGGCTTGTGCTGCTCCACCTTTTCCTCTCCTTCCTTTTCCGCAGGGTCTTCCTGCCCCCCTGTGTTCCCTCTTTCCGGGACTCCCCAGAGGCTGAGTCTTCTCCTGCCTGCTGCCCCCTCCTTCGTGCTTTAGCACCAGGCTCCTCCCCAGAGCTCTCCCCACTTCCGCGCGCCTCCACATTTGAACTTGGCGCGCGTACGTTGCTCCTGACCTTCCTTTCAACAGCCACACTGCTCCCGGTACTGCTTTCCGCCCCTTCCGGCAGGACGTCTTGCCCCGATCTCCTTCCCCCCTCTGCTCCTTGTTCTGTTCCTCCCGACACACTGGTAACTCCACCCTCTTCACTCCGTTCCGGTGGAGAAGCAGGTCTCGATCTCCAACTCCCACTGGCGGTTCCCCCTACGTTTCCCTGCTCCTGACTGCTTCCCCCTTGGGCTCCCCTTGGCTTGACCAGGGGGGCTCCCTTTTGGGAATCCTCCGATTCACTGGACGGACTCATGGACCATCTCGGGTCATTGTCGTCCTCTTCCTCGTCAGGCTGGAATCCTTCTCCCTCACTCTCGGTCTCCTCCCTCCTCTGCGCCTCTCTCCCTGAACCCCTGACAGTATGTAAAATGTATACTGAGAAATGCATAGATAATTTTTAAAAAATCATTCATTTTAGCTATCATGATTAAAAACAGATATTTAGATCCAAATAGGAAATATATTCATGTTCCATAATCACAATCCATGACATTGTTGGAATTTAAGAAGTACTATAGGGTTTATCTTGACTAAGGTTAACTTTCTAATGGGACAAACCAATATATATCTACCTAGGAGTAAGCCCCACTGATTGCAATCAAACTCCCAGGAATATATACCGTATTTATAAAGTTGCAGCCAACAGTTGTAACCTTATACCCATGTGTAGGATTTACTGTAAAGGAGCCAGTGTTAAGGCAGCAATCCCAAACTCACTTGGTAGAGACTAACAGCACAATCCTATGCTAGTTTACTTAGCAGTAAATTCTGCTGTGCTTAATGGGATTTACTCCCACGTAAGTAATGCTAGGACTGAAGTAGAAGTCCCATTGAACCTAGGGAAACTTAAACATGTTTAGAATTGCTCTTAAAGATTATCATCTATCTATCTATCTATCTGTCGTCTATCATCATCTAAAAATCTGTTTAGCTTTGCAGAGCTACAGATTCCATCACTCTTGATTTCTGAGCTCCAACAATCATGCTAAATTGGTTAACAATGTTGCTCACCTACCATACTGTTGGTTAGCTTAAACTAGAAAGAAACCCAAACAGATTTGGGAGGTCAGGAACAGAAGCTCAATTGTTTTCCAGGAGGAAAAATAAACCCACCCACATTTTTTTATTTTATTTTTAGATCATCTATTTTTAACTTTCTAAAATTAGTGTAAAGATAACAGAGTAGTTAACCATGGTCCTAGACTACTTCATTACCTTAGTTATTAGCTTGACAGACTAAGTGACTCCCCATTAAACATCAATGACAGAAGAGTTGGAGAGTTTAAAAGGTCAATAACTACTTTGATAGGCTCCCCTTATGCAGCTTCCCACCAGAGACTTCTGGAGCTTAAACACTGACAAGCTAATTGCTCTTTTTTTCCCCTAATTAAGCAAACCCTTCTCTATTAGCCTGTTTGTCATGATTGCTCATTTTCAAGACCTTTTAAGATCTAACCTAATATAAATTCATTAGTGAATCACAGAAATGAAACCAACCCCAACTAGTTGCCATTATTAACTGAACAGGCTGCAGGAATTCAATGCATTCTTTTAAAAAAAACCACACAAATGCGGGAGCAAAAATCCTAATTGGTCAAAGAAGAATTTGTGAAGGGGAGAAATGTCAATGTCACGAAGCTATGGACCTCCCACGAAAGGGAGACCTGTGGCCCACCAGGTGGCTGTCATCCTGATGATTGCCTACACTGGCCAGGGCTGATGGGAATTGGAGTCCAGTAACATTGAAAGGGCCACAGACTCCCCATCTGTGTCCTAGAAGATTACTGAACTAGGTACATTGTGAATGTGCAACAACAACACACACACAAAGACATATTACACCTTTGCTATGTTGTTATTTTCTAGTAAGTCTTCTGCTGGCCTATAAAAGTGCAAATTGCAAATTGTATTTGATTGACTACAACTTAGTGGCTGATCTGTGATCATAATAATAAAGATTGATGGATTGATCTATCTCCTGTTCAAAAACTTTTGAGGAGGTAACCTGCAGTAACTGAGAATAGCAAAAGTTACTTAGCAACCAAAGCTAGACAGAAAGGAGCCATAGAACTCTTTCACCTTTGGCTGACACATGTGATGAGCTGATTGTTCACAAATAGCAAAATATTCAGTTTTCAGTGTTGAGCAAAATCAATAGCTTCATGATACACAGTGGCTGCTTTTTGAGAAATCTGTCGATCACAAAAAACCCCTGCAAGCTCAACTAGAGCTACGCTTCTGAGGTGTGGTGGACGGCTGCAAGGGAAAGGGCCTGCTCGGTGGTGGCTTCCTATGGAATGTTGTCTTCAAACAGGCTCACCTGGCACCTAACTTGATGTCATTTTGGAACTAAGTAGACCCCTTTTCATTTTTCAGTCAGAGGATCTCAGATAACCCTGGCTATATCAAATGGAGAAATATGTGGGTGGCGGGTTTGCAAAGGAAAAGCATATGGGGGGGGGAATGTTTGATTCCACCCTCCACCTGCTGCTTCTCTCTTACAAATCATCTCCCCACAATGATTGCTCGGAAGTAAAGCATGAGTTCCCGGTTCTGTGTTTGCTGCCAGGTGCAAAAATGTGCCCTTAAAAAACAAGACACTTTGCAATCTCATTTCAAAATGTTTACCTCTAAAACATGTTTCTATACAGCCTCAATTTTATGGGACGATGCATAGGTGCATTTACACGAGGCCACAATTCCAGAAGGAGGGATAGGAAAGGCAGAAAGAATTGCACAAAAAAGATAAATGAAAAATGCCAAGCGAGCTGGTCAAAATGAATCCAAGGCATGTCTGCAATGCTTTACAATTTTGTGCATGTCTACTCAGAAGTAACTGTTGGAGTTCATAGTCTACGTGCAACTTGGCAAGTGAGCAATTAGTGTTTTGACTACAGGCTAGGGAGACAGAGCACAGGAGAAATTTGCCGGGAGATAAGAGGACTGATTGGCTGAGGTCTCTCATATAGGCAGCATGACCTAAGACATTGCTCGGCTAGTTAGGAGTAATCCAGAGTGCTTGGAGAGTGATGAAGTTCGTGTCTGTATATAGTAACTTGTATATCGCTTGTGAGCTTACGGCCGTATATAATAAACTACAAAATCACGTTACTGGTCGTCAGCTTTGTTCCTGACTGAGCAGTCTCGATCGTTGCCTAGGAAAAGCTGCACTACTCTGGGAAGGTGTGCATCATTGAAGAAGATCAGAGGTGAAGAGACTGGTCCTAGTAGCATGCGGAAGGACTTCAGAAAGTGTTCATAGCCTTTGGAGTTTTAACAGTAGACACCACTGATTTCAACGGGACTTACCCCCAAGCCTCAATCTTCTTCCATCTGTCCCATGACCAAAAAGAACTGTGCTCTCGCTAAGATGGCTAGATCTTAAAGAGGGTGGCTTCTGCACAGTTGGCAGTTATGGTTTCCCTGCTGAAATTCCCTCCTCTACATACCTATTAAAGGTGCAGGAGCCTGCTTCTCTGAGCTCTCACTTCAGAAAGCCTGTATCTGTTCCACAGTAATTACTCATTTTTACCCAAATTAAAGGCATATTCACATTTACTAGGAACATAGTCATTGTTGGCATCCATCTGTCTCAGGAGACAATGGAGGAGTGTGCCTTTTACTAGGAACCTATTAAAGCAACATATTTTAAAAAGAACTCCAAGCTCATTTATTGAATTTCTCATGATCTTGCTTCTTTTTTATAAAAGCGTCTCATTGTGTCACCTCTGCTAAAGAAGATATTGGCCATTTTATGAAGTTTGCTTTCAGCTTCTCAAGGTCTGTTTTGGAACTTTATAACTTCTCAGTTATAAAGCTTCTTTCCTTTTTAATAAAGGTGCTGGGTGTGATTCATTCACAAACAGGGCTTACTCACTTCCTGTCCTTAAAATAATTCTGAATGGCATTTCAAAGCTAGGAAAGCTGCAGAGTACTGGAAAAAGAGACCCGAGTCTGTTTATATGGTAGCTTGGCTGCTTTATATGCATATGTAGATCTTATTAAAGTCCTTTACCAAGATGCTTGGCCTCCTTTGTGACAGATCAGAACTTTGTGTTCCTCTGTTCTCCATGTCCCATGTGCTGCGTGATGTGTGTGGATTTTCTGTAGTGGTGCAGCTCCCTTAAGTGCATCCCAACAAACTCTATACTCCAGAAGCAATTTATTCTATCCAAAGGGATGGAGGTGATTTTTTCATTTAGTTGGGTTTTTTTAATATATGTATATTTGAAACAGCCCAATTCATACTTTCTGAAACAATATGTCTGAACCAAATCACAGCTGTCCTTTAGCCTTCGCTCTTCTCTGAATTTTGCAATGCAGTTTCCCAAGCAAATACCGTGTACAAAAGTGTGCGTACTAGGGGAAATTGCGCATGAAATGCATATATTGACGAAAAGAACATACAAAACGGAAAAAAATGGGGAATTGCTCAAAAGATTTGTGTAACTGCACACAAATGTTAGGTGAAATTTGCACTAAAATGCTGACGAATTTCCGTGAGGACTTTATAAAAGAAAAAAAAATGCAGACTGATAAGTTGTCATGGACTGGTTGGATGCAGAGGAATTGTAGGAGGAATCAGTTGGGGAACCCTCAAGGGAAGAAGGCTCAGAGGCCCAGTAGTGGTGGGGCAACAGTGAGTGGTCAGAGGGAAGAAGGGGAAGACTGGGAGGAGGAGGTGTCAGACGCTGAAGAGGTAGCAGAGCTTAGGCAGCTAGGAGAGTCGGTGGTGGAGAGAAGTCCATAATCAGAGGCTGAAGCTGAAGCAGGAGAGGTGGGAGATCAAGAGGCAGAGAGGAGTCAGGCTGGTGAAGAGGCACAGTTGTCTCCCCCTCCTGCTGAGGCAAGTTCCCCTCCCCCCGGTCTTCCAGAACCAGAAGAGGCATGAAAAGTACAGAGGAGAAGTTAGCTGCATGCAGGCTCGGTCTCCAATTGCTCCTCCCCTGAGGAGGTGGGGACTTTCAGTCTTGGCAGCTGATTTTCATGGAAGAAGACCACTGGGAATCAGCTGCTCTGCTCACTAGACCTAACACTCCATCGAGTCTGTGGAAATCATATTTTTTGCTAACTCCATCTTTGAACTGTGTTATTGTTGCTATTGAACAGAGTAGAAGTTCTCAAGCTCCCCATTCTTGCACAGAGCATTAAAATTGCTAGGGGTCTCAGCAGACCATTTAAACTTTCATTTCTTCTACAAAAAAAGCACAGGCATAACTCAAAGATTTTTTTAAAAAAACAATTCAGTGCCAGCATCATTTTTTTAAAGCAGCACAGCATTATGAAAATCATAGGTCCCAGTCCAAAGCCTCAATGTCTTGCTTGGTAATCCAACCCTGGTCAAATCTGCTTTGATTTCAATCATTAGAAAAAATAAATCAGGTCCAAATATTTCTGTTTTGCAACCTTTCCACGGGGCCTCCTGAATGGAGCTCACAGATGAGTGGTCCATTTGAGGACATCTGGTGTAGAGAAGTGAACGGGCTTGTGTGGATTCACTCTCCACAAACCATCATCCAAAGGAAATTAGGCAGCCTCCTACGATTGCAAAGCACCCGTTCATAACTAATTGCTACATGAAGTTTCTTTATAGTGAGGATTCATTCCCAGTCATAAGCAGATCATCGAGGTGCTACTCCTGATCAAGTGTGAGGAACAAGGGTGTGTGTGGTCTGACTAGGACCAGGTTTCCAGTGAGCATAGACCAGCAAGGATCCTCTCAGAGGGTGTAGGCAGGTGCTGTGTCATGGTCCAGGTTAGGAGGTCAGGAACTGGAAGGACATGTCAAAGCACACAGTGAGGCAGCGAGATGGAACACAGAGATGGGTAGAGGCTGGAAGAGGATGTAAAGATCAGGATAACACACCCTGAAGGCAGGGTGAAAGATCAAGGTGAACCTGGGATGTGCGTAGGAATCATGTGGCCCTCTAGATGTTGCTGGACTTCAGCTCCCTTCATCCGTGGCCACTGGGCATTCCGGTTTGGACTAGAGTCCTACAATATCTGGAGGTATACTTAAGAACATAAGAAGAGTCTGTCAGATCAGTCTGCTTTAACTCACTTTTTATCTTGCCTGTAAGAATGATGATAAAAATCTGAACAGGTAGAACCTTCTCTGACTGGTCTTTTGGAGACCACACTCTGTGTGGATGCTAGCACATTTGAGACCCACAGGCCTCCAATCCTCCTGACATCACCCTGTATTCTGGCAAAGTTAACTAGAACCATGAACCACCTGAGGCCGCTGAAAGGACAAGGGGCATGCCAGCCTATGCAAGGCACAGAATCATCAGGTGGATGGGGGTTTAAAAAGGAGAAATAAGACAAAGCGGCAACAGGTTAGCCAATTAAGTTTGAGGCTGCTTTTGATCTCTTGAGCATGGCGGGCAGGAGGAGTTAATGAGCTCACAGAAAAGCATAATGCGGAGGCCCAGAGTTTAATCATGACTGTCGGCAAGAGCTTTAAATGCAATAGGGTGCCAGGGCTGCCTCTATGCCGGAGATGGGCCATGGTATAATGCCCACCAATCATGGCCCCCTCACCTAGCCAGCTTACATAACAGCAATAATCAACCTACAGTTAGAGCCAAATGGGTGCCATTTTAATTCCCCACCATGAGTGATGCTATGTTGTGGCCTGCAATGCATTGTGGGAAATTTAAATAACATCTTGTCGTTGCCCACTGTAAAGGCTCTTCTGCGACAGGCATCAATGGGCTCCAGCAGCTGGATTAAGGATTCCTGGTGCTCATGCCAGCCCTGAAGGCTGCAATACAAATTTTAATGCCAGTCATTTTAATGATTGTCCTGTATTGATTTCAAAGGGCCTTGATGTTGCTGTATGCCAGGCTTCCTCAAACTCGGCCCTCCAGATGTTTTGAGACTACAATTCCCATCATCCCTGACCACTGGTCCTGCTAGCTAGGGATCATGGGAGTTGTAGGCCAAAAACAACTGGAGGGCTGAGGTTGAGGAAGCCTGCTGTACACCATCCTAATGTTTTGTGAGAGGGTGGTATATACGGTAAGTACTTTAATACAGAAATATAAATAAATGCAATCCTATGCCTAATGTAGGAGGGTGTCCCCTTGAACTCAGTGGGACTTTTTTTTATGGATATGCATAGAGAAGAGAAGAAGAGTTTGGATTTGATATCCTGCTTTATCACTACCCGAAGGAGTCTCAAAGCGGCTAACATTCTCCTTTCCCTTCCTCCCCCACAACAAACACTCTGTGAGGTGAGTGGGGCTGAGAGACTTCAGAGAAGTGTGACTAGGGCAAGGTCACCCAGCAGCTGCAAGTGGAGGAGCGGAGACGCTAATCCGGTTCACCAGATTACGAGTCTACCACTCTTAACCACTACACCACACTGGCCCTCAGAGCTGATACAAAAGCATAAATACAGGTTTGAAGAAAGGAGGAGCTATGGTTGACTTATTTCCTGCTGTGTTGGGGTAAGACACATTCCATAGGCTGCAAAGTGACAATCCCTTTCAGAAAGTAACAGCAGTATTCCTGTTTGCATATGCTCTTTTTCTTGAAAAAGAGGGGCCGGAACTCACCATGAACGTCTCCCTTGCTCTCTGAGAATGGCAATGGTGCTCATCTGAGAGGTGCCGGAACTGAATTCTGGTTAGTTCCTGCTGGGGGGGGGGGAGCCCTGGTTAAAACCAATAAAAATATTTCACAAAACATATATAGAGATAAAACCAACAAAATTTAAACACAAATATACATAATTAAAGTAGACTTGCTTAAGCAAAAATGATTTTAGCTGGCAGCAAAAACAGTATAGCGAAAGTGCCTACTTAATATCAACAGGCGGGGAGTTCCAAAGCATCAGTACTGCCACTCTAAAAGATCAATTTCTTGTGAGTGTGGAACAAACATTATGTGCCAGCCCTAAAGATCACAGAAGTCAGGAGGGCACTTATGGCACGATCCTTCAGGTAAACTGGTCCCTTGAATTTGGCCTGGTAAGAATCTGGCAGAAAGTACTGGTCTTTGAGCAGAGGTGTAGCAGTAAAGTAAAAATGGTAAAGGACCCCTGGATGGTTAAGTTCAGTCAAAGGTGACTATGGGGTGTCGCACACTGATGGGGTCTTACCTCCATTAGCAATTGTGCTGCAGCGTTCTGCATTAACTGCAGTTTCCAGACAAAGGAAGACCCCTATAGAGTGCGTTGCAGCAATGCAATACTGTATTGAAGCGCAGTTTCACTCTCTCCACCCCTTCCCCAAACTGAGTACCGAGAGGAATTTTGCCTCATATTTCAAGCTGAAACGTAAATGGCCTGGAGTCATTTGTTTCCTATTTAACACGCTCTTGAAACAAGCTTCTTAAGAACCTCTGCAAACATGCAGCTGTACCAATACTGACAATCATTTCATTCTACCACCGGATGAGTAACAACATGAATTAAAGGATTAGCGCTGTCCATCATAACGGAACTGCACTGTAAAGCAGAACTGGATGCTTTTAGTTTTTAAAAACATAATCGTATACATACATGCCAACTTCTTTAATGTGAAAAACCTCTAAGCGAATTCCGGTTACCATATATCAAGAGGCAAGCCTGCTTAAGGAGGAAGCAATAGTCACATAACCTCATTTTCAATTTACGCTTAAATGAGGGCATATTCTTATCATCCCTTATCATTAAAGACAAGGGTTCTTGACAAGAGATTCCTTTAGGAGCAGATATGGCGCACACACAGAAAGAGAACAAGGTGAAGAGGAAATGGATGCATTATAACAAGGGGAAGGGAAAAACTTGTTATATATAACAAGGTGGTAAAAAAACCTTGCTTTAAATAATTTACTTGCCCAGGGATTGATATTCAAGGTGGATATAAAGTTCACTATAATCTTAAAGCAGCCCATGATAAAACACAGTAGATGAAATAAATAAATATCTAACAAAACAATTAATGGCCAGAACACCAAGACAAGCTACCCCTGCTGAATTTCTCTCTTCTACACAAGTGTCAAAGGTTCCAGATCCTGACAGCGCCCCCCACCCTGTTTTTTACCTGAACACCCTAGACCAGAGGAAGAAAAATAAACCAAGGTGGAAGGGAAGGTTAAAGTTACAGGTAAAGTGACAGATGAGGACCACCAGATGAGGGAGTTCCAACCCTCAATATAGGTGGACTGTAGAGGCTGAGAATCCATCCCAATAAACAAAAGAACATCAGAATTTAAGACTGGGAAGAATGTTACACATGTATCAATAGATCTGGCTACGAGAGTTGCATCCCCGCAACCGCTCCCAGGAAGAACATCATGGCAAGGAGAAGACCAGCCTCACCCCATCCATTGGGTGACATCTTGGTGGGCCCCATGAGAACAAGATGCTGGACTAGATGGGTCGTTGGCCTGATCCATTTCAAGGGCCAATGAAGGAGAAGCTCCAGGGAATTTGCTTCTCTCCTCCTTGCAAGAAACAACATGATGTTCCAACTGTCAGTTGATCTAGGACTGAAGAGAAGCGGGAAGCATGTTCTGGCTCCATCCACCAGGCAGAGGACTAAGGACTTCTAGGTGGTGGTCGTATAATTCACAGAATCATAGAACTTTAGAGTTGGAAGGGATGCCAAGGGTCATCTAGCCCAATGCACAGCAATACAAGAATCACAGCTATTGCCTGTTACTTGTACTTTTGGATAATCATTTGAATGTGGGCTATACACCTTCTAAATAAACAATGGGCAACAAACCCCCAATTGGGGGAGGGGCTGAACCAGCCCACCCACCAATTTACTCTGCTCCCCCAAGACTCCCCCAAGATTTTGGTGGCAGTAGCAGAAATATATATGCAGAATTGGAATGGGATGGGCAGAGCCCAGGGCTCAGGTCCAGATTGCTCCCTCCCTGGTCATCTGATCAATCCTGTGTTGAGTTGAGAAAAGGGGCTGCCTGCCTGTGTGTGGTGTGCATGCAAGAATGTGGGCTGGTCACACACACTTTGAGATGTATCATCTACCACCAGGGTCAATGTGGCTGCTCAAATCAATCAATAATCCAGATGTCACCTAGGCATGAGGCCCAAAGCTTGCTTCTTTTTGCAAGTGCAATTTTATGTTTTCTCTCATGCACTCTGGCTGTGCATGTCAAGTCCCATTGACTTCAATGGGTCTTACTCCCAGGTAAGTGGGTGTAGGATTGCAGCCCAAATGCTGCTCTGTCCAGCTCTTGTCTTTATCCATGATGATCTTGCTTTATCCACTTAAATAAAACGTCTCTTCCTTGGTGGCTTCTGGGAGGAGATCAGGCTGCTGTCAGTCTTGAGTCCTTGCCATGTTAACAAACCTTTAGTGATGATTTATGGACATCATCGTTTACTTCCTCCCTTCACTCTCATGACGACATATTATTCCCAGGTGAGTTATTGCAACAGATGATTTATCCATTTGGATGCTTTTCAAGGTTATTATAAAATCCAGGTCTGTTACACGCGAAGATCCTCACAGTACTTCTTCACTAGTTTTTTTGTGTGATTCCCATCACTCTCCTTTGGAGTAAAAATAAACTCTCAAATACTCACTACCACTCCCCCTACTATATTTAAGTTGTGTAAATAAAATACTCATTTATTTAGGCTGCAAGCTTATACATGTGAGTAAATTTTACTTAGTAGAACTTATTTCTGAGTTGACATATATAGCATTGTAATGTTAAATGTATCATTCATATCAGTTTTTCAAGGCTCAGCTGTATAACATTCAGCTAAAGCAGAATATTCTAGGTAGAACGGAGCGGCAGGGGGGAGGGGAGTGCTGTTGATTTGTAAGCAAAATGTGCTGAAACTTGAATCCTGTACCTGGCAGTGGACACAAACAAGTGGGCAGCCAGGACCTGGGAAATTAGCACGGGACGAATTTTCAAGCAGTTTCCTCCAGGCGGCTATTTCCCTGAAGGTTGCATTAGCCCTCAGGGCAAATAATATAAGGAATATAACATTGTCATAGAAGGGCCACCCATTTGTAAGTGAAAACAAACAAGGCTTTCCTGAAGAGGGTGTAGCTGCAGAATTTGCTCATCATTCATATATATATATATTTTCCTGTTGGACTAGATCAGTTAGTGACTGTATCCTTGCCTCCAGCCAAAGCAAAAGCTGTCCCAAGAGTAATATCCTTTCTTTGGAAAGGTTGCCCTTTCTGAGGAGGGATTCACCTGAGAAGGAGGTGACACCTCATGACTTTCCTCTTTGCTGGGTTGGTACACAACCATTCATCATTCCTTGACACTGGCGGCACCGTTCTTCTGAATCAAGGCGCCGTGGGACTGGAACACGCTAGTAACAGGCCATGGGAGGGTGCTGTGGGTGTTCAGCACAGGCGTTCTGCTCTTCAGAATGAAGGAAAGGAGAGCTAGATGAAAAGGCTGTCATGGACTGATCTACACGTTCAGAAGAAGCACATGGCAAAGACCTCCTGCGGCCGTTTGAGTTCAAGATGTCACCCCAGTAACTTACCTTTGCTGGCTCTCCTTCTGCTCTGTGGATGCAACAAGGCATCCTCCTTTGAGAGGCCATCACTACTTCAGCCACAGTGGCAAGGCCGAGGCTTCCACCACCACCACGAGGCCCATTGCAGCCACTGATACACTTCTGGAATCCAGTGCCGTGCCTATGGAAGTGCAGCCTTGGCTGAATGAGAGCCAGCCTTGGGCTGGGATCCAAAGGGCCACATACAATGGTCTAAGCACAGAGGGTCCAACTTCCTGCTGTAGCATTTGAAGGGGCCCTTAGCAAAGTGTCCTCTCATGGGCCTCCTGCTGCATTCATCCCTGAGCCTAGGGCTTCCCTCAGGAGCACCTCTGAGCCACCACTTGAGTTTCCCAGAACATCCTGGAATGATGCTCCATCAGGAACCTTGTGGAAAATGTTAAACAGTGGGCCAGGTTGGTGGACCTTGACATGTTTCTGGGTCCCCTGGTTATGGCAGCTGCCCAGAGATGCCAGGAACTGATGTTGAACCCTGAGGGATATAGCTGGGAGAAGCAAGACCACCATCTACAAGCCTGCATGTATGCTCCTTCTACTCATTCCTGGGGCTGGAAAAATGTTTCGAATGTTCATTGTGCGAAGAAATAACACAAAGCTGTGGAACACCAATGCCTACTGGCCTCTCGCAATCAAGGCATTTTGTCTGTGGTGGTATCACAAGCAACATAGCGCGATTAACTCCTTTCTCTCCATAAAATGTGATATGTAATTACATGGGAGGGCAGCTCCCCCACAACACAATCATGTTTCTGCTTCTCTTCCTCTGTACCGCTGCACAGCTGGCTAAATCTCTACCCTTGCGCATTCAGCTAAGACAACAGGCTGCCGTTCCCTGCGCTGTGTTCCACAAGGTTTTACTTTTCACTCATGCATGCAATAAACATACATAAACATGGTGCTAATGCATTTTCCCCCCAATAGAGCATTTACTTACTTGCTTCATCTGTCTTTGATCCTCCTCTGTTGGGAGCCAATGAATAAATAATACTGCTGATTATGAGCAGGAAACAATCTGATGGGGTTAGATTCCTCTGAGAGGCCTTTATGGCATTTCTGTTAACTTGGAAGATGGAGCCCTGTTGTGCTCGGTTACAAAGGAAGGAGCATCCCTCTTTCTGTGATGGGAGCCTGCTGGCTTCCCCCAAGGCAATCCAAGATAGAGACTGAAAGGCGAGTCCCCATAGTTTGGGGTGGTCGTGCTATCCTTAAATCAATCTTAACTCAAAAAGGCTGCTGACTGCTAAGGGTTCGTCGCCGTCCTCTTGAATTTCATTGCAGTTTACAAAATAAAGCAACGAAAACATCAGGCAATAAAACGGACCAGCCAAATCCATAAAACAGTATCGCTGCTGCAAAGCTCGCACAACAACAATTAGAACCGAATACAGAGAGAAAAGTTGGAAGAAGGAAAAATAGGGGCGTGGGGAGAGAAAGGGTACTCTACTGTCTCCAAATATATATACAGTGGTACCTTGGGTTAAGTACTTAATTCGTTCCGGAGATCCATTCTTAACCTGAAACTGTTTTTAACCTGAAGCACCACTTTAGCTAATGGGGCCTCCTGCTGCTGCTGTGCCGCCGGAGCATGATTTCTGTTCTCATCCTGAAGCAAAGTTCTTAACCTGAGGTAATATTTCTGGGTTAGTGGAGTCTGTAACCTGAAGCATATGTAACCTGAAGCGTATGTAACCCGAGGTACCACTGTGCTAGGGAGGAGACAAAATTTACCTCTCTTGGGAGAGAGTTCCTGTCTGTTGGAGAAGCCACCAAGAAGATCCTAGAATCATAGAATCATAGAGTTGGAAGAGACCACAAGGGCCATCGAGTCCAACCCCCTGCCAAGCAGGAAACACCTTCAGAGCACTCCTGACATATGGTTGTCAAGCCTCTGCTTAAAGACCTCCAAAGAAGGAGACTCCACCACACTCCTTGGCAGCAAATTCCACTGTCGAACAGCTCTTACTGTCAGGAAGTTCTTCCTAATGTTTAGGTGGAATCTTCTCTCTTGTAGTTTGGATCCATTGCTCCGTGTCCGCTTCTCTGGAGCAGCAGAAAACAACCTTTCTCCCTCCTCTATGTGACATCCTTTTATATATTTGAACATGGCTATCATATCACCCCTTAACCTCCTCTTCTCCAGGCTAAACATGCCCAGCTCCCTTAGCCGTTCCTCATAAGGCATCGTTTCCAGGCCTTTGACCATTTTGGTTGCCCTGCTCTGGACACGTTCCAGTTTGTCAGTGTCCTTCTTGAACTGTGGTGCCCAGAACTGGACACAGTATTCCAGGTGAGGTCTGACCAGAGCAGAATACAGTGGCACTATTACTTCCCTTGATCTAGATGCTATACTCCTATTGATGCAGCCCAGAATTGCATTGGCTTTCTTAGCTGCCGCATCACACTGTTGGCTCATGTCAAGTTTGTGGTCAACCAAGACTCCTAGATCCTTTTCACATGTACTGCTCTCAAGCCAGGTGTCACCTATCTTGTATTTGTGCCTCTCATTTTTTTTTTGCCCAAGTGCAATACTTTACATTTCTCCCTGTTAAAATTCATCTTGTCTGTTTTGGCCCAGTTCTCTAATCTGTCAAGGTCGTTTTGAAGTGTGATCCTGTCCTCTGGGGTGTTAGCCACCCCTCCCAGTTTGGTGTCATCTGCAAATTTCATCAGGATGCCCTTGAGTCCATCATCCAAGTCGTTGATAAAGATGTTGAATAAGACCAGGCCCAAGACAGAACCCTGTGGCACCCCACTAGTCACTCTTCTCCAGGATGAAGAGGAACCATTGATGAGCACCCTTTGGGTTCGGTCAGTCAGCCAGTTACAAATCCACTGAGTGGTAGCATAGTCAAGACCGCATTTTACCAGCTTCTTTACAAGAATATCATGGGGCACCTTGTCAAATGCCTTGCTGAAATCAAGGTAGGCTACATCCACTGTGTTCCCTTCATCTACCAGGCTTGTAATTCTGTCAAAAAACGAGATCAGGTTAGTCTGACATGACTTATTTTTCAGAAATCCATGCTGACTATTGGTGATCACAGCATTCCTTTCTAGGTGCTCACAGACTGTTTGCTTAATGATCTGCTCCAGAATCTTCCCTGGTATTGATGTCAGAGTGACTGGGCAGTAATTATTTGGGTCCTCTCTTTCCCCCTTTTTGAAAATAGGGACAACATTTGCCCTCCTCCAGTCTGCCGGGACTTCGCCTGTTCTCCAGGAATTCTCAAAGATGACTGCCAGTGGTTCTGAGATCACATCTGCCAGTACTTTTAATACTCTTGGATGCAGTTAATCTGGCCCTGGAGACTTGTACTATCTCCCTAGTTATTCTTGTACTATCTCCTTAGTTATTCTGGGCTGTGTTTCCTCTGCTGAATCATTTGCTCCAAATTCTTCAGGTCGGGCATTGTTTTCTTTATCGGAGAAGACTGAGGCAAAGAAGGCATTGAGGAGTTCAGCCCTTTCTGTGTCCCCTGTTTGCATTTCACCATCTTCTCCTCTGAGTGACCCCACTGTTTCTTTGTTCTTTCTTTTGCTACGAACATACCCATAAAAGCCTTTTTGTTGTTGCTGCTTTTAACCTCTCTAGCAAGCCTGAGTTCATTCTGTGCTTTAGCTTTTCTGACTTTGTGTCTACACGTGCTGGCTATTTGTTTGAATTCCTCTTTGGTGGTTTCCCCCCTTTTCCATTTTTTGTACACATCCTTTTTTAATCTTAACTCAGTTAAAAGTTCTTTAGATAGCCCCCCTGGCTTCTTTAGGCACCTTCCATGTTTCCGTCTCATTGGTATTGCCTGAAGTTGTGCTTTTACTATCTCCCTCTTAACAAACTCCCAGCCATCATGAACTCCCTTTCCTTTTAGTATTACTGTCCATGGGATCTCACCAGCACTTCCCTAAGTTTTATGAAGTCGGCTTTCTTAAAGTCAAGAAATTGAGTCCTAGTATGCTTGGCTGCTCCTTTCTGCTGTATAGTAAACTTCAGAAGAGCATGATCACTCGTGCCTAATGATCCTTCCACTTCTACCCCACTAACCAGGTCATCAACATTGGTTAGGACCACTGTTCCTCTTGTTGCTTCTCCCACATTCTGGACAATGAAGTTGTCTGCAAGGCCAGTGAGGAATCTCTTTGACCTTATGCTCTTATCCTGCTCCTTGCAGAGCAGAAGCGGGGAGTCTCTTGCAGCCTGAGGGCTGCATTCGCTTCCAGGCAACCTTCCAGGGGGCACATGTCAGTAGCAGGCAGGGCCAGAGGCAAAAATGGGTGTAATGATGAATGTATTATTGGCACATTGTTAAATTATGGAACTCACACCTGCAGGAGGCGCTGTTGGTCATTAGCTTGGATGGGCTGAAAAGATGACTAGACAGATTGGTGGAGGACAAGGCTATCATTGACTACCAGTCATGAAGGTTATGTGCTACCTCCACTGTCAGAGGCATCATGTCCCTGAATTCCAGTTTCTGGGACTCAGAGGTGGGCAGAGTGCTGTTGTGCTCAGGTCTTGCTTGCAGGCTTCCCACAGGCTTCTGGCTGGCCACTGTGAGAACAGGATGCTGGACCAGGTGGGCCATTGGCCTCATCCATCAGGCTCATCTTGTGTTCTAGAAAAGGGCCAGTGAGCAGGGGTGGGGTGGGGTGTCCAAGGAGCAGGGGCATGGCCTGGGGAGAAAGCAGGACTTGCGGGAGGATGTGCCAATGGTAGGTGGCGCCAGAGGCAAAAAAAAATGGGCCGATGTGTTAATGGATGTGAGGTCTGTACAGTTGGTGCCATTCCAGCCACGCAAAAATCAGAGGTTTATACATAGTCTCTCACACACAAACACGCTCAGACACCCTCCCAGAAAACAAGTCGCCCCATCATAGTTCAGCCACACAAAAATTTACTGATGAGACAGAGGAACAGGTTCAGTGAGTGGATGCAGCCTGGGAATAAGGGTGTGTTCTGGGATGGAGGCATGGCTTGGAGAAACTCCCAAGACAAATGAGGTCCTCACCTCTGCTGAAGAGGACTGCTCACAGCTCTCAGAGTGTGCAGAGAACAAAAACACATGGAAGAGAGGAGGAGAACCAACTGTATTCTGTTTTCTACCGAGGGGGAAACAAAGACAGTCACAAAAATGCACCTAGATTTGAAAAGAAAGAAGGTGGTTGCAGGCAAAGTTGCAGGGAAGAAGCAAAGACTTCTGGATCACGAATCTGCTTCCCGGTTGCATAGTGCCACATTCATTTGATCGCATTAAAACACACACACACACACACACACACACACACACACCCCTAAAATTGCATTCCCACCAAAATCAATGTTACCTAAACCAAAACAGATGTCGTACCTCCATTCCCATCCCACCCTCCTCCAAAACTGGAAGTAGATTTTGCACATGTTATTCTTTTAGATGTGCTACTGGGTGATTTGCATCACACTAGCCTTGGGAAAACCTGTCTCGCTCTCGATAGAAGATGGACAGCTCACTTGGAAAATGCCCATGATCAGCAACGATTTGGAGCTAATTTCACGGATGTTTTCCAGTCCCACCCACCCCCATTCCCTCCCCTGATCTCCTGTTCCGATCCTCTGAACAATAGAGCTTCTGAAATTTCCCCTTTTAACATCTTTCACATTGAATCAAGGGTACACTAAGCACACTCCCTGCAGCTGTTGCTGGTCAAATTGCTCCTCTGGAGGGACGAGAGATGAGGTTGCCTCCTTTGAGAAGGTCCAGGCAGAAGGTTTTAGTCCACAGTCCAGCCCACACTCAGTCCTGAAATATGAGAGGCTGGATTCCTTCCCTCCCTCCCTCCCTCCCTCCCCACCCACCCCCACCTACTACCTAACACACATACACAGAGGCAGAGCCTTTAAATGAACCCAGATGGCTGGCACAGAGAGAGGAGCCATCTTGCAAAAGTGCCTGGGGGAGCTCTGCTTGCTGTCATCTCGTTCTGCAGGCCAGGAGTCTTGGAGATGTCTGTGTTGTTTCTTAATCTGAGATCACTCCTGTTTGAGTTTTCCCCAATTTCCTTTTGGAAATGTCAAACGGGCCCGGCCATCAGAAAGATGTCCCTAAGATTGAACTGACTGGAATCAAACATTCCCCTAAGTCCTAGGTTGAATAAAGAACATACACACCCCACATCTATCCAGATCGGATCTCAGCTGATCTATTGTATTCTCCACCTATTGTGCATATAAGGGTCAAATGGCTGAGCTATTTGAGCCACAGGTGAACTAAATTAATTGACGAGGGGCATTAGAAAATATTCATAATGTGAAATAAATTAATTGGCAGTGAACAATAGAAAATGCTGAAAAAGAACACAAATTTAATGTGTATCGATAGCTACTTTAAATTATAATGAAGAATCTACTAGCACCCAGCCAGATGGGCAGGGAATAAATAATAATAATAATAATAATAATAATAATAATAATAATTAATACTTAAAGACTAACAGATTTATGAGGGCATGGGTTTTCAGGGACTGCAGCCCACTTCAGTGGATTAATCAGAAGTATTCATCTGCTGTCCATGAAAGCTTATGCTATGAGAAATTTGTTAGTCTTTAAAGTGCCGCAATATTCTTTGTTTGCTGCAATAGGCTAACACGGCCATTCCTCTGGAAATTATATTAGGGGATTTCATTTTTAAACTTCAAATGATGCAATCATATGCCCCCCATCTCCTTTTTATTATCCATACAAATATGTAAACAATTACCTGGCTTTGAAGGATGTGATTACAAAGAGATTCATCTCTAAAAGATGATTATTCACTTGTAAAATTCGTTATTTTAATAGAAGGCAGACTGAGGAATACATATATTTCAAGATGCCTTTTCTTCTGCAAATGAGTGATGGCCAGAGAAGAAAGTATGTAAGAGTTTGTGCGCCCATTATATACTTCGGCAAGGTGGTTTTGTTCTCGTTTACAAATTCATTTTCTGTTCTGTACCAGGCAGGACCAAGGATGAGGTGGTGCTGGTGAGATCAGACACACTTTGCTGGGATCTTTACGAGTATTAGTATAGTATTACTATTAATCCTATCCTAGGTTCCAGAAAGACATCTACTTCTGCTTCAATGACTATGCAAAAGCCTTTGACTGTGTCGACCACAGCAAACTATGGCAAGTTCTTAAAGAAATGGGAGTGCCTGATCACCTCATCTGTCTCCTGAGAAATCTCTATGTGGGCCAAGAAGCTACAGTTAGAACTGGATATGGAACAACTGATTGGTTCAAAATTGGGAAAGGAGTACAGCAAGGCTGTATATTGTCTCCCTGCTTATTTAACTTATATGCAGAATTCATCATGCGAAAGGCTGGGCTGGATGAATCCCAAGCCGGAATTAAGATCGCTGGAAGAAATATCAACAACCTCAGATATGCAGATGACACAACCTTGATGGCAGAAAGTGAGGAGGCATTAAAGAACCTTTTAATGAGGGTGAAAGAGGAGAGCGCAAAATATGGTCTGAAGCTCAACATCAAAAAAACGAAGATCATGGCCACTGGTCCCATCACCTCCTGGCAAATAGAAGGGGAAGAAATGGAGGCAGTGAGAGATTTTATTTTCTTGGGCACCATGATCACTGCAGATGGTGACAGCAGTCATGAAATTAAAAGACACCTGCTCCTTGGGAGAAAGGCGATGGCAAACCTAGACAGCATCTTAAAAAGCAGAGACATCACCTTGCCAACAAAGGTCTGTATAGTTAAAGCCATGGTTTTCCCAGTAGTGATGTATGGAAGTGAGAGCTGCACCATCAAGAAGGCTGATCACCGAAGAATTGATGCTTTTGAATTATGGTGCTGGAGCAGACTCTTGAGAGTCCCATGGACTGCAAGAAGATCAAACGTATCCATTCTGAAGGAAATCAGCCCTGAGTGCTCACTGGAAGGACAGATTGTGAAGCTGAGGCTCCAATACTTTGGCCACCTCATGAGAAGAGAAGATTCCCTGGAAAAGACTCTGATGTTGGGAAAGATGGAGGGCACAAGGAGAAGGGGACGACAGAGGACGAGATGGTTGGACAGTGTTCTCGAAGCTACAAACATGAGTCTGACCAAACTGCGGGAGGCAGTGGAAGACAGGAGTGCCTGGCGTGCTCTGCTCCATGGGGTCACGAAAAGTCGGACACGACTAAACGACTAAACAACAACAACAGGCTACACATGTCCAACCATTGATCCACACAACTGGGGGAAGAAGAGGTAGGACTGATGTGTTTTCAACAAGCAAGGATGGGACTTTTCCAACAAGCAACTTTTCCTCAGCCCAAGGACTACATTTTCTATTATGGGTAATATTCGGGGGGGGGGGGACATGTCTCAATGGTGGTGTCATGGACTGGTCGGACGTAGAATGGTGGGAGGAACCAGCCGAGGAACCCTCAAGGGAGGAAGGCTCAGAGACAGGGGGAGTGATGGTGGGATGACAATGAGTGGACAGAGGGAGAAGAGGGAAAGCTTGGGAGGAGGAAGTGGTGGAAGCTGAAGAGGTAACAGGGCTTAGTGAGCAGAGAAAGTCTGTGACAGAGAGAAGTTCCAAATCAGAGGCAGAAGCTGAAGTAGGAGAAGAGGGAGGAACAGAGGCAGAGGGAAGTCCAGCTGGTGAAGAGGCAAGGGTGTCTCCCCCTCCTGCTATGACAAGATCCTCTTTCCCCTGGTTTGTCAGAACCAGAAGAGGCATGAAGAGGGTGGAGGAGCTTCACATAGTCTCAGATTGCTTGGGGGTAACCCTGGAGAAGAGGGGACTCGGGCAGCTGTGGGGAGACAAGGACCTTCAGTCTCAGCAAGAGACTAGGAGCAAGACCTGCTGGACAGGAGTTGCTGGGCCAGACACTCCTGTGCAGAAGCTGCTTTTGCTAATAAAGAGTTAAATCCAACGTGCTCAGTGTGATTTACTGCTGTCTTGCTCCTGTCAAGTGGGTGTGGCCAGATGCAAAAGTGGGCAGGGAGACAGGTGTGACTGTTACCTTTGTACAGTAGGCTGCATTCCAGCCATGCAAGAGTAAGAAGTTTCTACAAATCTCTCTCTCTCTCTCTCTCTCTCTCTCTCTCTCTCTCTCTCTCTCTCACACACACACACACACACACACACTTCACCCAGGCAAGCATAAAGGCATTATTATTATTATCATGAGGCAAAAGAACTTGAGGAGCCCATGAAGAAGGACTGGTGAGAAGGGAAGAGAAGTGTAGCCTGGAGAAAATCCCATTTGAACCCTGGGCCTGAGGTTTCCCACCACTCTTTTACTTACATATTTGGAATTTTGTATATATGCAATCGATTTAACTTTTTAATATATACATAACTGTTCTATATATGCTTTTATCATGTTGTGAATTGCTTCAGGTTGTCTTCTGGGAAGCAATTCGCAAATGGGGAAAAAGATACATCTGCAGCAGGGAAGTCTCAGCTTATTGTGTTTTTTTTTTAAAAAAAGGTGGGGTGGGTGTTCATCCCTTGCAGTAATTCTACTTTTAGAAAACGGATGTAAAAGAAGAAGAAAGACCTCAGCCCAGTCCCCAGATGACTTAAGTAGTTAAGCTATAAAAACTTTTCACATACTTCCCCCATTTATCCGCTCAAGTGGCGTACGAGGGGTGGAGGCGGCGGCGGCTGGGGGGGAGGGAGCTTGTGGGTTCGGACTGGTGCCACAGGGATCAGAGGAAGGCGCATGGCCCAGAGCTCTTCACTGAGGATGCCTTTGTTCTTCCAGCTCCCTGGAGTGCATGTTCCATGTGAGGCAATGACAGTTTTTGTTATCGGACAGACATATCGGTTTCAGTGACAATCACTGCCTTTTTTAAAAAAAAACCCCAAAAACATTATTTCTCATGATCGTCTCCATCTCAGAAAACTCAGTTTCTGAAAGCAAGTGGGGTGAGGGGGGGGGAGTGGGGAAGAGGAGGGGGTGTATGCGAGGTGGAGTGGGGGCACATTACAGTGGGGGGGGGGGAAGAAAACTTACATTCTAGTGATGGAGGAGTTGAATGGTGGCAGCCTGTCCATCAACTCAGAGAGGGTTTAAAATCAATGAATATATTTTGCCAATCTGGTGCCCTCCAGATACGTCGGACTACAACTCCCATACCAGCCCCGGATGAGTTGATGGAAGTTGTAGTCCAAAGGATCAGACTTTGAGGGCTGACCTGGAGCCTCCAGGTTTGCCTGCCCCCTTCCAGGCGGCAGGTGGAGATCTTGAATCCCCAGGCAGGCAACAGCACCTTAATTTTACTTTTATTATAGTAAAAACAACAACAGCCCAGCAGCCCAGCAGGAGCTGGCTGAAAACTATTGCATAGACTCACTGGAGGGTCATAAGAACACCCCCTTTAGTTCTGGTTCCTATCTTAATTTCCAATCAATGAAATATTGCTCATTTGTTACACTTTGCCGTTTTTATTTGAATGACATGGTCTCAGCGACTGTGGTTAATGCTTTATGTGCCATGTTTAATGACATCACCACAGAGCTCCCCATGACATCACCGGGGGCAGCTCTTAGGTCTCAGGTTTGGTCGCTGAAATCTCAGGCTCTGGGATGCTCCTGACATGGCAACCCTAATCTGGAGGGCACCACGTTGGCAAAGTCTGGTTTAAAGAAACACTTCATTCTCTGGGATGCAAGGAAGGAAGTCCCTTTAGGCAACAGTGGCTTGAGGAATATCTCACTGCGGCTGTTTGTTGTTCTTGGGGTTCCCCCCCCCCGCCCGCCAAAAAAAAAAAGACCATATGTCATGAGAGGAAAGAGCAAACTAATAAGTTTCTTCCTTCCTTCCTAACTCAATGAAACATGTGACTTGAGTGGAGCCAATAGGTTATGAGAATCTGATACAGCAGTTTCAAAGATATGCTCCTTAGCTAAGGCCACTGGGGTAAACCATGTCATTTCTCATTTCTACAGTTTGGTTGATTTAACGCAGGTCCAGGTCTTGAAATTCACACCAGCTCTTTTGTACACTGGAGTCGCACAGATAACAGGCCGGGTGCCTACTTCCTCTCAGCCCTCTCCCCCCAACAACCGACCTGCTTTTCCTCAGCTTTAAAATCATTTGCCAGGTAAAAATAAACTTTTTGGAACCTCAATGTGAAAAATGCACCTAAGCAATTCAATCCTTGTAATTTGGAATCTGGGAGAGAAAGTGCAGTGGAGTCCTAATTAAATTATATCATAAGCAGCTTAACGTGTGGGGTTTGGGTTTTGTTTTTTGTCTTGGTTTCTGTTGCCTTGATTTTCTCATGCACATTTTTTTTCAATAGCTGGAAGTGAGTTATTAGGTATGCAAATTAATTAGCCCTAAGCAGAGATGACAAACAGAGGCTGTTGGGGCTTTGCAACGCATGATGTCATTCAAAGCTCTCTCTCTCTCTCTCTCTCTCTCTCTCTCTCTCTCTCTCTTACACACACACACACACACACACACACAGACACACTCATACAGACACACTGTTTCAAAAATATGGCCCAAACCAGGGGTGCTTTGGCTTCACATCTCATTTTATTTAATCCCATCAAGAGCACCAGTCAATATTTCTCATTTTGGCCTGTCACTGGGAAAGAGAGGGGAGGAGGGAACAAAGTGCTTTTTTTTTTAAGGTCCTGCAAACCCTCATCTGTCAGATTGTCGCTGGCGAAATCAAAACAGGTGTTATGGGATCTGGGTGTGCTCTGAATAACTCAGTCTCAGTGTGGCTTTAAATCGTTAGAACATTATCTGCTATTCGTGAAAATGGCTGTGCCCACGTAAACTGCTGGCATTTTACTGAATAAGCCCATTTGAAAACATCCAATGTTAATCAACATCCACTGGGAAGTTTAGAAAGAACAGAGGGGAAGCAAGATTGAAAAGACGGGGTTTTTTTGGGGGGGTGAGGGAGGGAGTTTACATCTGAAACATTAGCAGTAGCATAAATGCTATTATCAGAAGAAATATCCTTCTAGAGAAAACCAGAGGCAAAGCAGCTGTACCACTGACAGTTCTGTGGGTTTGAAGGTGGAACTGTCACAACACAAATAAAGAGGAGAATGTGGTCTGCTCTGGTTTTAATAGCAATGGGCCACACAGATGAGATCTGGACCCTTCCCCTGCCCAATACCCACCTTCCTCACAGCCTTCCTCCCCAATTGTTCTTCACTTTTCAAGGTCACCTCCAGAATGGAACATAGAAAGCTGCCTCACACTTGAGGCCACATTCACACCACACATTTAAAGTGCTATGATACTCCTTTAAACTGTCATGGCTCCCCCCACAGAATTCTGGGAACTGCAGTTTGCTAAGGGGGCTGAGAGTTGTTAGGGGTTCCCTATTCTCCTTCCGGAGCTACAATTCTCAGAGCTCCCTGTGCAGAGGAATTGCTTGTTAATCCACTCTGAAAATCCTAAATTGGTGCCTGTATGAGTTGCACATGGTTGCAGAGGGGATGGTTGTATGCAATCAGGTCAGAGGGAAGAAAAATGCAGACATGTTGGATTGTAACCTGTACATTAAAGCTAGAAATGTACGTAAAACCATTATAGCTAACAAAGCAGTGCTGTTGGTTACACAAGCATCCCGGCATTGGTAAACTAATGAACCTCCATATTAAGTTGTTGGTGTTTTTTTAGTTATCTCAATTCAGAGCAGGCCACAGCTGATGGAACAGGAAACCATGGTTTAACAAACCCTGGTACTTTTCTATTATACTCTGTGAAAGAAGGAAAAGTTAGGAAGGAG
Source organism: Podarcis cretensis (assembly GCF_951804945.1). Taxonomy (NCBI): domain Eukaryota; kingdom Metazoa; phylum Chordata; class Lepidosauria; order Squamata; family Lacertidae; genus Podarcis; species Podarcis cretensis. The sequence continues at coordinate 29,441,694 of NC_137181.1, forward strand.
GAGGTAATATGGGAGCACAATGTTTATTGAACTTGGTCCAGGAAGCTACAGTTTACTGACTGCAGGTTGTTGCGTTTGACCTGTGCCAGTAAGTGTGTAAATATCATGTGATACAATCTACTCATGGTTTAACACAGAAGTGCCTTCTATATAGGAATATTGTAGCATGCTCAAGCTGCCCTTAGATTTATGACTCAGCTTTGAGAACAGTCCCAATTAAGCATACCAAAAAAAAAAAAAGGAGAGGAAAAAATCAGTCTGTTAAATCTTTGTAGCCCATGTACAAATGAATCACTCTGTTCTTTGCCTCAGGGGTTTCACCATTACAAGAAATGAATGAAGTAAGCAGAAAAATAACAGAGGCTCTCGCAAGCTGAAAAGGAAAACATGTTTCTCCTTTTCTAATAAGAAATACTGAATGAATTGTTTGAAAATATCAGCGGATGCACTAAGTGGAAGTTGACCAATTCAGTTAAAAAGCGGTCTGCTTCCCATCTCTTATCTCTCCCCGCCCACTTTGTTAGTGATGTTGAGACATCACTTTAGGGAGCTGAATTCAAGGGTAAACAAGTGGGCCTGCAACAAAATGTTACAGTACACCCTCTTTCCAACAGGAGTATCCTTGACAGGGTCCCAAGCAGGGCATGCCACACACCTTCCTCACCAACTCCATTTTTCCTTTCAATTGACCATTAACATTCCAGACCTACTGAGCATACTCAGTCCTCCTTGGGCTGGTTTTGGATGGTTTCCCCCCCCCCCTTAGGATTTGTTATATTTCCCCTTAAGATTTCTTTGTTTCTCAGAGGTGTGGAGCACCTTTGACCCTCCAGATGTTGCTGGACTACAGTAGGGCTGCCATATTTCTAGATGTAAAATTCAGGACACAAAGTTGACTACAACCCTAGACTACAGTTCCCTTCAGCCCTGGCCATTTGCCATGCTCACTAGGGCTGATGGGAGTTCTAGTTTAACAACCTCTGGAGAGCCACAGGTTCCTCAACATTGATCTGCAGGGCTGTGAGCACTCACCACTTGAATTCACTGTTAAAGGGAGTGATAGTAAGTTAGATTCTGAGCTCGTGTCTATCAGTTTTGTAGGTAAACTACTTCAGTCGACAGTAAGGCAGCATTTGATCCTGTCATGGAACATAAGTGACTGGTATTTTGGGTAGAGACTGCATGAAATACTCAGGTCCCTGTAACTGCCTCTCCTGGGGATGAAGGAGAATGCATTTTGAGCTTCCGATTGGTCAGTTCTCTTAGAACCAAAGTCGCATTATTCAAATGCAAATATTTGTTCTGGTAAATGCCATTCTTCTGCCTTTTGACTTTGAGTTAAACATTTTACTGTGTTTGTATAATTGCTTATAGCTATCAGCCTATTAACTATAAACAGAAAATAACTCTGGTAGTCATAATGTTGCATCAACATTTTAAAATGCTTTAAATCAATGACAATTTTCACTTCAGCATTAAAAGTCTGATCATGTGTGTGCAGCGTTGTGCGTGTGGAATACCTGTAGTTTCATAACAGCTATTATGTATGCCTTTGACAGCACAGGCATGCTTCTTACAAGACAGATATGGGCTTCATTTTGGGATGCTGGGAACATAAGTCCTGAGAGCATGTCGAGAATATGAGAAGAGCCTACAGGATTAGGCTGGTGGCCCATCTAGTCCAGCATCCTGTTCCCACAGCAACCAGCCAGATGCAAGCAGGTTCCTGGTTAGCTTTCCCCATTTCCCCATGAGCTTGATCTACAATGTCTACAAAAATATTGAGGCTGCAATCCTCTGTGCCCATACATGGGAGTAAGTCCCACTGAAGCCCATGGGGCTCATTTCTGAGTAGATATGTACAGAGTTGCACAGAACTGCCTCTTTGACATTGCAATCCTTTGTATGTCTATTCAGAAGCAAGCCCCACTGAACTCAATTGGACTTCTTCTAATGTATAGGATTGCAGATTAAACTTCTCAAAGCACATTTATCCTTGCAAATATGCTGGGTCAGAAGCCACCGAATCACTCCTGAAGGCAGGGAGACCACGGTGTTACAGTAATGGAGCTATTAAATGTCAATACACAGGTGGATGAGTGTCTATTAGTATTTAAATGATATGCGGTAACTCACTTGTCCAATGTAAATGAAATGCAGCTACGGTCTGAGACGACTGAAAATGTCACCTCTGTGTTTGAAAGGCTGACATTTTATGGAGCTGTTGCTGTCTCTTTCCATAATTAGCCGGGATCCAAGCATAGGTATAAAACTCTTACATGGCATACCAGCCTTGGAACTGGCATTGCCTTGTATGAAATTTCATGGCCCGCAGGGAACTGTGTCAACTGATTGTCTCTTCCAAGAAGTCATACATTTTTAAAGGGCTTCATATGGAACAGTGCTGAGGAACCTGTGACCATCCAGGTATTTTAGGAGTTCAGCCTGCAATGTCCCTGTCTTTTGGCCATGCCACGGGTTCCTCATTTCTGATACAGGAAATCATCCTGGCATTTGACTGTTACTTCTATACTCCTCTTCTAAAAGGAAATTTGCTCAATACCTCTCAAACATAAACCTGGAAATTAAATTCTGGAAGTCTGCTGAATACAGAAGATTATGGCGTTATCTGAAATGTTTGCCTCCAGAGCCTGTAATGGTTGCTGCCTGTCAACAAGGCAAGATACAAACACTTACTAAAATGGCACTCTGGGGCCCACCAAGGCTTTCTCTGGTACCTATGGGCAGGTGCCCCACAACCTGAACTTCCAGTTTTTTTAAAAAATAAGTCTGAAGTCCTCCTACCTAGAAAGAAAGTTATGGGACAAAATGTGTAGGTATCTTCTAACCAACTTCTGTGAATTGAGAATGAGTTTGATGTGGTCACCATGTATATTTTTTCCCTGGTACATAGGAATGATCCCTGTTGCAAAAGGATATCTTTGTGTAAAATCAATATTGTGTGAGCTCCACAATCAGGACCAGCCAGACACAGCTGACTTTCTATGGTAGGCATAAGGTTGTCGGGAGTGGATGTCCCTCTAATTTTGTGTTATGCCCCGCTCCTCATGGAGCTGGTCCCAGACTGGAGTTCAGTTTTCCATTCATACCATGCAGGTACAGACACTTGCAAAGTGATGTCTACAAAAGTGCTTTTAGAAAACCCCAAACTGCAGCGCTGCCAAGGCTGAAATATACACACAACTGATGAAAGCTGAACAGGAGCAATTTTTGGAGGTGATTTTCAGGTGAAGAGAAGTGACTGTTTATTTAGACTGTTAGAGGGGATTCAACTATATTCCCAGCCAGCCCTCCTTTATACTTGGTCACATGACACCGCAAATCTGTTAGCCAACTGCACACCTTTGTGAACAGCAGATTTTTACACAACCGAAATATCCAACTCTCTTTTCTTTAAATAAAGCTGAATCTAGGAAAGTTCCATTGGGCTCCCCAAAATTTGGAAAAGGAGGAGCACAGAACAAGCATGATCATGCCTCAGACCCAAGATGTGGCTTGAAGAACTACATGTCTGAAGACTCCTTGCTGGCTTGTGCATGTTCAGAAATTAAGCCAGTATTCTGAGCCATCAGGGAGATGGTGGATGATTTATAATGTAGTTAAGCAGTACAAGTTGGAGAAATTAAGTGACCACTAATTATAATGTCTGGAGCCTCCACAGCACACAGTGTTTACATGATTTGACGGTGGATGGATCTGTTAGACAAGATACTTCTTCGTGTTTTCTCCCTTCCACTCTACCCCAACCCACCAAACTCCTCACTACTTATAGCTGGTTGCGAATGAGAAAGCATGGTTCTCTCCATAGTTACCTTATTTATTTCCAGCAATCCACTCCTTGCCTTTGCGGAAGCCTTGCCAGAAGTGGCTGCAAGAGAGGACCTGTGAACATCATCGTGGGAGGGGTCTTTCTAGAATCAAGGTGAAACTGTTGAGCTCCCTTGTTATTTTTGCTATCGTCAGAAAGTGTAATGCTGCCCATGTAACATTGTCACATTCATAGCACTGAAATGTTGTGTAGGGTTGTTGTTGTTATATTTGCTGTTATGTTGTTTTTTTATTGTGTTCTTACGAAATTGTTTTGCGATGGCTGATTCCGAGACGTATTCCTGTTCTCATTGTTGTAAGCCACTTTGAGCATGATTCTTTCTGTCGGAAAGCGGCATAGAAATAAAATTACAAATGAATGAATGGATTTATACTGAAGCATTCCAGGCTGACCACCATTTTTATAAGTGCTTAGGGCCTGAGTCTGGGTTTTCAGCAGGATTCTTCTGACCATGAACATCACAGCTAACACTTGCAAAGAACAATGGCTTGACAGGCAAAGTTTTCTCCCAAAATGATGCAAGAAGAAGAAGAAGAAGAAGAAGAAGAAGAAGAGGAGGAGGAGGAGGAGGAGACGGCAAAAAATGACAAAAGGAAGAAGTGGGGAGACACAGTTGTTTAAACATGATTCCTGTTTTCTGCGTAACGTAACGTAAAGCCAAGCATATGAATATGTCACTTGGGCATCTTTTGTGCTAGCATGTCAAGGAAGCGATTAACACTGACTGCAAAACTGTGTTGTGATGTTCATTCTGTCTTAGCTCCTCAGCTGGGTTTTTTGAGGGGTGGGTGGATAGAGGGTGGGGAAGCAGCGAGCACTTTTCACTGTGGAGTGTTTTATTGAAAACACATTCACTGTTGTCAACATTTAGAGAAGGTAAATTGGCAAATTTTTCATTCTATTAAAATCCTTGCACCTGCTCCAGTTTAATGTGTGTGGGGTGTTTTGTACATTTTAGTAGGAGCAGAGAGAGAGAGAGAGAGAGGAGAGCATCTGCTTAGCAAGTCAGGCCTTCTTAACAACTGACAGAATTTGTTTATAAGCCCGCTGAAGAGCTGAATGAGGCAAACTGCATTATGTTACACGTTAATTACATTTAGCTTTAGAGAAACATTTATTAAAGATACAACCCAATGATCAGACATTATTAAATTTTATTTGCTCTCACTCCTGGGCTTTGCCCAAGTTTCTGGAATGTCTTTGACTCGTCATTCATGGTGGGGAGGGCGAGGTCTGTAGCCAGTGGTGGATGGTGCCCACTGGAACTGGTAGGGCAGAAAACAGGGGGCCCAAACAGAAAGTGGATCCAGAACCAGTGAGAGAAAAAGCCAATTAATTATAGTTTTGTCCCCATCCCCTTCTCTGCTGAGTTCTGCAAGGGCAACATTTAGACTATGGAGGAAGACGCTGACAGGAAGGGCCGTCGCCTGATTAGTAGATTGGTAGTTCCATCTCCCTCAGAGGTTTTGGGATTCTCTGTCACAGCCTCTGAGTTGTGGAATTCCATCCCCACTGAGGTGTATCTGGCTTCTTCTCTTTGCAGTTCTACAGCAAATGCTGGAGACGCTCCTTTTTTATATAACATTTTTATTAAAGATTTCTTGGTTTACAAAAGTATGTGCAATGTCTCTTTTTTCAAGTTATATTTTCTACACATCAGTTTCACTTGTTGAGACATTAGTGTTACATTAGGAAGAAAAGGGGGGAAGAGGTGGAGGGGGGCCATAGTGGGTGGGGGTGGGGTGGCAATGTTTCTATTTTACTTAGTGTATGTATGGGGTTTTGTGTCAGCATCGCTTGTGCGGGTTCTCTTTACTATTCGCTTGTGTTCCTTTGGTGGTGAGAGAGATTGGGGTTGGCCTAGGGTGTGGTTGTTTGTTTGTGATTGGCTGTGGTGGTCTTTGTTTTCATGTGTGAGTGGGGTGGGTGGGTGTTTTTGAATCAGGTTAGCCAGATTAATTTGTATGCTGTTGACAAATTCTTGTCATTTACCCCGGCACCTGAGTTGTGTTTTCAGGACTCACCCTTATTGTGGAATCATAGAATTGTAGAGTTGGAAAAGACCCTGAGAGTCATCTAGTCTGGCCCTCTGCAGTGCAAGCAACCATGACAAATGGCCATCCCATCTCTGCTCAAAAACCTGACTGATTTGTTTTAACTGTTTTTAATTCTGAACTTTTAATTGTTGTTTAATTATTGTATTTTAATATTTTGCTGGAAGCCGTCCAGAGTAACTGGGGAAACCCAGCCAGATGGGTGGGGTATAAATAATAAGTTGTTGTTGTTGTTGTTGTTGTTGTTGTTGTTGTTGTTGTTGTTGTTGTTGTTGTTACCCACCCTGTGACCTGCTGGTGAAGAGCAGGAATTAATAATAATAATAATAATAATAATAATAATAATAATAGTAGTAGTAGTAATAATAATAATAAGTCACACTATGCCAGGTCTTCAAAGGAAAGTAGAAGATTCTCAGACCTTTTCAAAGCACGCTAACATTCTTTCTTTACTTTTTTTGAACCGCACTGCCTGATTAAAATTTGGTAGTGATGCGAAGCACCCGAAATCTGCCACTCAAGTCCTATCCAGAAGACAAGCTGCCAGGTGGCCACCTCTGTTTGAAAGGATGTGTCTTGTTCCCTTGCTCCAGGACCCTGTTCTGAGCCTCCCCAGTAACATTTGATTTTTAGCCTGCTGAGAGGCCATCAGTTGCCATTGTTTTTAAACAAAATACTCTTACTGTAGAAAACCCAAGCAAAATGTACTTCTGGTTTTTTGGAAGGGGAAAAAGGAACAAGAGTCCTAAACCAACACAGACATTGGGATTGAAAGGAGTGGGAAATAGAGTTGCAGTCCCAGGTCCCCGAGGTTTTAGGTCCTGTAACTGCTGATTAGTCACAATTGCCTCTGAAAACAAATCACAAGTGGTTCTGAAAAGAGAGTTACTGATGGTATTTTCTTAGGTGTGCAGGACCTTAAAGACGTTAATGAGTTTCCAAAGGTCGTAAAGGAAGACACTGGAACTGCCAAACCTTGAATACATACTTAGATCTCCACTCAAGCTAATTTCACTATTATTTATTCCCAGAACATGCGCCAGTGTTCTAGTCAAAACTAAATTTGGGGCCAAACAACACTCTTTCAATCACATCGAAAGTGGGGCGTGGAGAGACTGGATTTTGGGAGTAGAATGGGCATATGGATGAAGTGAAGTGAACTCCACCTGCTTTCCCCCCAGTAAATCAGGGGTGAGGAACATGTCGCCCTCCAGATGTTGTTGAACTGCCACTCCCATAATTCCTGACCATTGACCATTCTGGTTGGGGCTGACTGGAGTTGGATTCCAACAATAACTAGGGAACTACAGGTTCCTCGCCCTTCTGTCACTAATCTCTTTTTTCTCAGCTGAGATAATAAGGACTGACCCAAGGCATTTTGCTGCCTGAGGTGAAAGAGAAGATGCCCTCTCCATTCCACATACAGGAGCTGACCAGAGCAGCAGTCAAGTCTTCCTTCCATGCTGGTGAAGCAGCCTTGTTCTTCACTGTGCCTGAGGGAAGCAGGCCAACTGAGGGAGCAGAGGACAGGCCCTGTAGCACATTCAGCTCTATTCTCCAATACCTCACTGCTGCTCTCCTCACCTCATTAGTATGTACCATTTGAGGTGAACATGAGAAGAGTCTGCTGGATCAGGCCAATGGCCCATCTAATCCAGCATCCTGTTCTCACAGTAGCCAACCAGATGCCAATGGGAAGCCCAAAAGCAGGGCCCAAGAACTTCCCACCTCTGGTTTCCATGGCTACTGGTCCTCAGAAGCATACTGTCCCTGGCTGTGGAGAAAAAACATAGCCATTGTGGCTAATACTCATTGATAGCCTTCTCCCCCATGAATCTGTCTAATCTTATAAAGCCTTCTAGGTCGGTGGCCATCACGGCCTCCTGTGGGAGTAGGCGCCATAGTTTAACTATGTGGTGCATGAAGACATCCTTTCCTTTATGTGTCCTGGATCTTTCAACATTCATTGGATGTCCATAATTTCTAGTGTTATGGGGGAAGGAGAATTTCCCCCTGCCCACTTTTTAAATGCCATGCATTGTGGTAGGGCCATCCTTGTGTGATTTCTTCTGGAGTTGGAGCCCAGTTGAGGAGAAAATAATTAGGCTTCAGGAAGAATCAAGTTGCAGGAAGGGGCATGTTGGCACCCCCACTTACATACATCCTTCACCCCAAAGCTTGTTCCGACTGCTCACTGCTGTGGGAAGGCCTAGGTAGAAACAAACTGCCTAGTTGGCTCCTCCCTAGATTTTTCTCGCAAAAGCCAAGCCACTATGGAAAATGGAACAGGGACTTCCATGCCAGAATGCATATACTTTCTCCATGCTGAATGAATATTCAGATTGACAGCATGATTGTGCTCCCTGGAGTGTGAACTGGGTTTTTGACCACTTTCGTTTTATTGGTCCAAAAAGCACTGTGTGACTCAGGCTTCTGAATGTTAAGACAGATGTGTTGCAGAGGATGAACATCTGCAGAGATTTCCCCCATAGAGTCATCAGTATCAAAAAGAGGGTGGGGGAATACCTAAAAGAAAATGGACAGTATTTCACAGCAATTTATAACCCCATTTAAATGCCTACTGAAAGCAGACTTATCTCATCACATGTGATCCAAACATCAGCATGAATTCGCAGAGCAGTTGCCAGAAGGAACAGGAGTTAAAACCCATTAATTTTGTGTGTGTGTGTGTGTGTGCGCGCGCGCATGTGCGTGTGTGCGTGTGTGTGCACTTACAATTAGCACACATTTAATGGGGAGCTTATGAATTTTTTTCTGATACAGGGGGTCTTGAGGTGGACAAGGTGGTAATTAGCCATTTTCATTTTTGTCATTTGACCTCAGAAATGGGCCTCATGCTTCTTTGACCTAATTTAAAAGATATCTCCCCTTTCCTGTGGAAGACTTTACTTCTTGTAGTTTGCAAATGTTAAAACACACACCACAACGCAAATACAGTACCACAGAGTTTAGAATGAAGCTGCAATCCTATATACACCTTTGTGGGAGTGAGGCCCCTTCTGCAGTATACACGTAAAGCAGTTGCCATACTGCAGTCGTGGCTTTTCCCAAAGAATCCTGGGAGCTGTAATTTATTCTGTCGTTTATTAAGGGTTCTGAAAGTTAATATGAGCCCCTGTTTCCCCCACGGAGGTAACATTTCCAGAGTTCTCTGAGAAGAGGGGTTGATTCCCCTGGGAACTGTAGCTCTGGGTGGGGAAAAGAGGGTCTCCTAACTACTCCCAGGACCCTTAACAAACTACAGCTCCCAGAATTCTTTGGAGGAAGCCATGATTGTTTGAAGAGATATAATACAGTGCTTTAAAGTGCAGATGGGGCCTAAGTCCTATTGAGCCCAATGGGGCTTACTTCTGAGTAGAGATGCCAAGAATTGCAGGGTGTGACACTAAAAGCCACATTTTCGCAACTCCTGCCTTATCCACTGAATGGAGGTGTCGAGCCTTGTAATTCTGACTGAGCTAGTCATTTCTACTGCATCAGTTTTTCCAAGCAGGACCATGCTTTCTGCCATGGACTAAGAATTTCCAGACACTGGCAGTGTATTCAGCATTCCTAGGTGTTATTTTATTTTTAAGAAATTTCAAGGCGTCAGTAATTTCAGCAGCCTCAGTGACACCCTCTAACTTTGCCACAGTAGAAACATCTGTTCTTGGTTTATTGATTTTATTTGAGAACGCTTTGCAGTCCAAAGGAGATGGCAACATGTATGAAAGATACAGTTTCTTCTCGAATTCATGGCGTTTGGTAGCTGGAAGCTTGTCTTGAGGCCGGGAAGTTGTTTCTACTTCTGAATGAAGAGAACGAATTCAGTTCATTTGAGGGCCTCGTTTGCTGTTGCTGTGCTTTGAAAACTAGATAGAGCCAAGGAATTCAAGACATTTGCATGAACTTTGAGACTTATCTATATCTATATTTGAACTTATCTATATCTATATTTATATCATCTATATCTATAGCTATATCATCTATATATCTATATCTATATCTATATCTATATCTATATCTATATCTATATCTATATATCTCTATATCTATATCTATATCATCTATATCATCATCTACTGTACCTTATGATGCTTTTGGCTGGGCAGATTATGCAGTGTGTGATTTATTTCTCACTAAATTATATCACACCTAAGGTAGACATCTGCCGTACTGCAACAGTCTTCTATTTCAAGGACTGTCCGGGCAGAGGACCATCCTCCATTTGAAAAGCTGTCCAGGCCAAATCCAGTTTAAACATTAAGAACCATCAGAAGGGAGAACAACAGGGGTCCTCTAGCTGCCCTTCAACAGCCCCCAGACAGCAGACAGAGCAGGCACACAGGTCCTCTGGTTACAGTCTTCCCTACTGCAGTGAGACATAGTTCTGTTTCCATTGTTGGAGCATGAGGTCATGGGTTTGAGCCCCATGTTGGGCAAAAGTATTCCTGCATTGCAGTGGGTTGTCCTAGATGGCACTTGTGGTCCTTTCCAATTCTGTGAATTATTTCTAAATTCCCACAGAGTGCATGAAAATCTGTGTTCCCTTTTTTTGTTGGTATGTTAGCAGCCACCTGAATCCCGTCTTTCTTCCAAGGAGCTCAAGGTTGGCTGCATGGCTCTCCTGCAACATGTTATCCTCACAACAACCCTGTGAGGTAGGTTAGGATGACAGAGTGTGGCTGCTTCAGGGCTATCCTGGGAGCTTCAAGGATAAATGAGTTCAGAATCTCCCTCCAATCCTAGCCCAATGCTCCCAACCCTATCTGGTGCCTTTTAGAAGTTTTGGACTACAAGTCCCATTAGCCTCAGCTAGCCAGCACTGTAGTCTAAAACATCTTGAGGTCACTCAGTTTGCAAACACTGTGCAACAGCAGGGATCATTCAGTTTGTAAGTTAGGGGTTAACTCTCTTGTCAGTAAGTCCACTGGCCGGGAGGGGATGTTGCATAGCAAACAGGGACAATGGTACGAGTTTTGCGGCGGTAGCACATGTGCTGATTGGTTGTGTAGTTCTGAGGGAGTTTTCCCTCTGTATGTTTGGTTGACTGTCTCCCTGCCTGAGCTAGGAAAAACAAAATGTCTGTTTATTTTTTCCTCAAATTATACACTGGTTTTGTTTGGTTCCCTTCGTAAAATGTTACCAGGATTTTTTCCCCTTTCTGGATGCGATATTTAGGTGACAATCACTGCACCAGAGGAGCCAGGGGAGCTGTTCCACTCAACCTTTGAAGGAACACAGGAGAACAGTGCCAGAGTTGGCGCCTCTCTCTGCATTTTCCCCTCATGTGCAAACGGCCTGCAGAATTACTCTCATAATCCAAATACTTTAGTGCTCATTCTCTAATTTCCTTTGGAAATTCATTAGTTTTCTTAAATGAGTGGTAATGTCACTAGCATTTTGGGGTTATGAGGGGATTAAACGGAGGAAATCTTTGCCTAGAATAATCACTGTTACTTTACTTAAACATATTTGGCTCCTGAGAAAGAGCAGCTTTTAGTCCCTTCAGAAACAGTGGTTAAACTCAACAGCTTACTAAAATATTGCTAGATGAACAAAATTATTCAGCAAAGAGGGACTGATGAGGGCCAGCAATAAAAGGTTGTTTGTGAGCTCTGGCTGGCAAGGGATGTGAAGTATTCCTTTTGCTCTGCCAACTAGAAGCTGATAACATGACTTTCTGAATATCTTCCAAGCCTTGGCAGGGCTGCTTACTTTCTTAATGTTTTACACTTAAACCCTTAACGTTCCTCCCCGCCCCCGAAGAAGAGTGGCGTTAACGCATGCATATGTAACAGCAGGGCCATTTGAATGGTTAACACGTACAGGGAAAATATTAATGTTTAACATGTGTTGATTAAAATGGAAAGAGTAAAGCAAACATTTCAGCTTTGCACTCTGGAGTTTTCAGTTAATCACACCAATGTCTTAGCACCTGAGTTAGCCAAAAATAAAAACAGGGCAGGGAGAGTTGACAGCTTAGTCGTACAACTTTTTATGCACAGTTTAACTGTAAAATAGTATTTTTTTTTTCTGCACCAGAACTACACTGCGGAATCTGGAAAAGTGCATAATCCAATTAGAAGCTGTGTTCTGATCAGCAAACAAGCTTGGGAACCATCAAATGGGGTCGGCACACTGCGACAAAGAGAACTCTTCGTGCATCTCTTAGACACAGTGGAAATGCAGTGCATTCTGCATGCAATGGTGGTTGGTGTCCCTTGGGAATGGTAAAACCAGTGACAGACTTTGGGCTCTCAAATTTCCACAGTGCCCTGGGTGACACAAAAATTTGGCTCTCCTCCGCCTCTTGCACTCTGTTCTACAGCATTGTTGTGGCACCCCTGGAACCAGCCTCACTGGTTGTGCTACCCTAGAACTGCCTCTGTCCAGTGTAACCAGGATCCTTGGGAAGGGAAGACGTAAGAATGGAAAAGCCACCCAGAGCCACAGGCTCACGTTCTCTGAATAACAAGATAAAAGGGATGCTACAATAGCTTCTCATTGTGATGTCAATTATCTAATGCCATGGAAACACCCAGTGATGGACAGGTGGGTGGTCCTACCTTCTGCAGGGCTTGGGTGTGAAAGTGAGTTCCCCAGTGTTTTTTTCTAAACATTTTATGAATCTAAGTTGGGCCTCATTGAGGGGCAGTATCTCAATATGAGTAGGAAAAGGAGAGTACCTCTAAACATTTTTTTAGGGGGGGAAAGCACTGGAGTTCCCTGTGGAGAACCCTTGTGTGCACCCAAACTGAAATATACTCAGAGTCACGTAGTGATTTCGTGCTGTTTGTTGCAGCTCGAAAAAACAATGAATGAATTTCCCCCCAAACCTCAGGCTTTATATACATTATTTACACAATGAGTCCCATCTGATTGGTTGATTCTGTTTCCCTCCTGGATCCTGATTGGGCTGCTACTGCAGGCCAATCAGTTGTTGCATTCTAGGATCTTACCTGCCTATTGTTCTAGGATCCAAGCTTAGTACATAACACAAACCAAGCAAAATTGAACCCCACATGCATTAGCTATCTGCGGACACTGCAACTATTTATCTGCCATCCCCCAAGTGGACTTGTTTTTTGGGGAAAGTGATGGCTGAGGATCCCAGGGGCCACTTCAGTCCCTTCCTCTCACTGCCCCCATTTTGGAACTTTGTGTGGGCTGCCATTGGTAGAGAGCCTGATGACAGTGTTTCTGCCCACACTTTTGGTGTGTGGCGAACACAGGGCCACGTTAGACCGCTGTGTCATCTTCATCCCTCCATATGGCAGACTGCGTTTTGAGATTGAGCCCTTAGTTAAGTTCACTGCATACCATTTTATGTAGCCATTCTCATAAAGAAGGTGCTTTTTCAGATTTCACCAGTATGAACTCTTCTTTCATGCAGATGACAGGCGCTTTAGTTAAGTCCTTAGACATGGCTGGAATCGGAGCCTCAAATATGCTGCATCTCTTTTAAGAAACATATGGATAATATCTAACCCTAATTGCAAATAGAATTTATAGTCCTTATGGCAAGGGGGAAATGGATATTAGGCTATAAAAAAGAGGTTAAATCCTTTGTCTACATCTGTTTATTTTATTATTAGCTTGAATAAGGTTACCTAAAAACATCCCAACTAACTATAACTTAGGCTGAGCTATAAATATGTTATTTGCTTAATTTTTTAAAAAATAGCAATTATTGTGCATGCTGTCTTCCTTTTCACTTCCTTAAGATTTAGTAGTAATAACTTTTCATCTTGTTAATGTGCCAGTCTCCAAGCACCACTATGTTATACTGCCAAGGGACTCGGGGGGGGGGGGAGAAACCCTCTTGTGGATTAAACCTTTTTTTTCAGTTTACAGCTCCATCCGCCTTGACCCCAGGTGGCTCCGAAGTAGTGCGGGTCAAACTTATTACATACTATTCACTATCCCAATAAACAAGAAGTGTGTTGTCACATTTGAAGTGCTGCATATTTTTCCTAGTAATTATGCCTTATTATATATTTACCATTCAGAAAATGCAGGTGTGGGCTATTGAATCCCGGCCAATGTGCATTTCTAGAATTGGCAGCCATTCCTCGGTGAGTTATGTTCCACTGTCTGTCGGTTTTACAACTGTTTTCACTAGTAATTTAGCTCTGCGATGCAATATGCAATTAGTTCTATTATCGAAGCAGCTGTATTCACTTTTACAATGGAGTTCCCCCTCCCTCCTCCCCCCCCACCCCAGCCCACTCCACCTCGGCTCATAGCACAGCCTGTTGTGGTTCTGTTGATGTGATGACTGGAGTCGTTAAAGCCGTATCTGGTCGATCTGCATTGGACCAGGAGTCTCTCACAAATATGATTCTCTCCCTGACTCATTCCCTCTCTTAATGCTGTTTCTTGCAACCCAATTATAAATGTGGCCGGGCGGGGGGCGGGGGAGAAGCTGTTTCATGCTACAGTAAATAGCCTTGTCATGATAGCAAGATTTGTTTCTGCTCTGGTATCACCTCGAGATATCTTACGGCTTATCGTAAATAACGCTTGGGAGTCAAAGGTGAAAACGATAAATTCAGCCCTGGCAATTAGTTATCGTGTGTCAAAAATTAGTTGTGGAGATTTCTTTCAGCTCCACATCCAACGGTCTGGAAGTCCTTCCCTGCCCCCAAGATTTCCTTCGACTGTGGATGGTTCGTTGTTCTCACTGCATCTCAGCAGAATGAGAGGAGGCAGCAGCCGAAAAAAAGGGTTTGGGAGGGCCTACTGTCTTCTTCCAGAGCAATCCTAACCTCCGGGTCTGTCCTGCTGGTTGGAATAAAGTTGTGAACTCAAACAAAAAAGCAGCCAGTCTTCAGGTGGAAGAATCAAAATTGGAAATAGAACTGTTAGACCCTAAAACTAAGAATTTGTCAAGAATGTATAACTTGCTGCTGAAATGGAATACTCAGGATGAAACGGTGAAATCTGCTATGATTAAATGGGCACAAGATGTTGGACATAACATTATGATGGCTGACTGGGAACAGTTATGGACCACAAGTATGAAGTTTACGGCATGTAATGCCTTAAGAGAGAATATAATGAAAATGATCTACAGGTGGTACATGACGCCAGTCAAGCTTGCAAAAATTTACCATTTGCCAGATAATAAATGCTGGAAATGTAAAGAGACTGAAGGTACATTCTTTCACCTTTGGTGGACATGCCCAAGGATTAAGACTTTCTGGGAGATGATTTATAATGAAATGAAAAAGGTATTTAAATATACCTTTCAGAAGAAACCAGAGGCCTTTCTCCTGGGCATGGTCGGCCAATTGGTGTCAAAGAAGGATAGAACTAACTTTATGTATGCCACAACAGCAGCAAGAATACTTATTGCAAAGTACTGGAAGACACAAGATTTACCCACCCGGGAAGAATGGCAGATGAAGGTGATGGACTATATGGAACTGGCGGAAATGACTGGCAGAATCGGAGACCAAGGAGAAGAGTCGGTGGAAAAAGATTGGAAGAAATTTAAAGCTTATCTACAGAAACATTGTAAAATTAAGGAATGTTAGAAGGATGTTGGAATGAAGTTATGTGGTTTTAGCAGAAATGATATAAAGGATTAAGTAAAAATGGATTGTTAATTGGTGAAAGAACAGAACGTTAAATTATTGTATATTAAGGTAAATCATTAGGATAGAAATAAAGATGGAAAGGATTTGCTGAAATATCTAATTGAATTAGAATACAAAAAAGGGAGGTGTGAGGAGGTCAAGGAAATAAGCAAAGGAAAGAAAGTTATGTAAAGGATTTTTTTTTTTAATTATCTGCATCTTTTTTCTGTTTTTTTCCCCTTTGTTTTTCTCTGTTTAAATATGTTCTTTATTTTTTCTTTTTGTAACCTTTCAAATCTTAATAAAAATCTATTGAAAAAGCAAAAACAAAAAAGCAGCCAGTCCCTGGCAGAACCCCCCAGGGCAAGTGTACTCGCTTCGGTTGTCCTCCCATTGCTCCACATATGGTACTCTTGGCAGCCTGGTCATCCATTGAGGGATCCCAAGTTATTGCTGAGGAAAACATTGCTTGCTTCCAGGGGTGCCAACATGAATAAAATATTGGGGGGTGGCTAGGTTGGGCCTGCCCCATATAATTGATCACAAGACATGGCACATGCACACCATTTGAATGGCAATGCACATCAACCTTGGGGGGGGGCCTGGTCCCCTCAAATATTTTATGGGGGGGGCAAAGGGACCTCAGCCCCCACGAGTTGGTTCCTATTCTTGCCTCCTTCTTTCAGGCCCTTCCAGCTCCAATGAATACTGAAGGTGCTCAATGGCCTCAGAGTGTAGGTAGAAAACTGAAAAACTGGGCAGGGTTGGTATGGAGTGGTTGGAATCCAGAACAGTAGGATAACCATGGCCCTCTCTAGACTGGTGTTTTACTCCTGGTGCATTATACAGCATGTTCTTCATAGAATAATACTGGATTAGTGGTGGATTTATTCTGCTTTATTAGTTGCTCTGCAATGCCTCCCCAATTCTACCACATTGTTGCTGTCTGGGAGGGCTATAGAGGAACAAAAGCTGGACAGCACATCTCCTCCCAGAGCATTTGTGGCATGCAAAGTTTTGAGACTTCAGCAGGAAGTTACAGGATATGCACCGATTAGCAGTGAAGTAGTATGTGTCCACCCCAGGCACAAATAGTATTGAAAGTGAGATTTCGTAGGACTGTCCCAATAGCATCATAAACCATTAGGCCAATTTTTCTTTAATGTGCAATAAAAAACGACATCTTCAGGATCCCTCAGTCTTCTAGGTAGTTCTCTCAAGGCTTCTTCAGACAAAATATTTGTGCAAACTCCAGCCCTCCAGATGTTTGGGACTACAATTCTCATCATACCTAACTAACAGGACCAGTAGACAGAGATGGTGGGAATTGTAGTTCCAAACATCTGGAGGGCCAGAGTTTGCCTATGCCTTACTTGTGGCATGTTTGGGGGGGGGGTAGGGGGGGATTTGATTGGATCCTCTGTTCCTCTTTGAAGGTTCATTATAACTTCTGAACAGAGTGAATGTTTCTTAATGTAGCTTTGCTGAACAGCACTCTACTTTTTAAACCGTTTTCCTGAAAGGCAAAGGTAGCAATCCTACACATACTTCTCAGGGAGTAAGTTCCACTGAAATCATTAGCACTTACTTTTGAGTAAACAGAAATAGGCTTGGGCTGTAAGAAATGTTACTGTTCTGGCAAGTGGCTTAATCACTTGCAAGTGCCAGATTGACTCAGTTTTGGTGGGTTTCCCAGAGCTAGTTCTTTAATATCCACAAAACGGTTTTATTTTAGGGTAAACAGCTGGAGCATTTCCTAGTAGGAACATAAAACAATAATTTACTTTATAGTGTAGCGTAAAATTATTCCCAGCTCTAAGATGTATTTAATGTATCCAAATAGCAGAAGTTTATCACCTGACCACAATGAATTAAAAGTTACTAATGCAGCATTTAGCAGCGTCGTTTCAAGTGGTCCCATTTTCCATTAATAAAATCCAAGCCGGTTTTATAGTGGAGTATGTTTTATAAAGCATGTCTTTCCGGGTGTATGTCGAAGAGTGACACTACAGACACAATTCTTCACGGAGCTTACACATTTCTTTGAAATGGTTGTGTAGGGCACATACAGGGCAACTATTCTACTCTACAGCCTCTTGGGTACAACCGAGACTGAAGGTGAAATTTCACCGGTCCACTTTTCATGCTTGGCTTTGCTCACCAGTCAACTGCGCCATGATAAAATGAACAAAAAACAGCAAAAACATGGGTGCTGTGTGTGCAATGGAATCATAGAAATGTAGAGTTGGAAGTGATCGGGGGTAATCTAGTCCAACCCCCAGGATTAAGGGGTTTTCTCCCTTCTTCTGATAAGAAATGCACTGCAGTGCAGGGGAGAGACAAAAAATGAGGGGTCAAAGAGAGTCAGTTGGTGGGGAGTGTGAAATGCCCCTGTTTTCATTTGGGGGTGTTGGAGGGTGTGGAATTTTGTGCAAAGGTTTGTGAATGTTTCATTATGGTAGCAATGGGAGAAATATCATCGAGAATAATGAAGCTCAGAAAGTAAGGATGCCACCTGGGTTTTTTTAAATAAAAACTTTGGCACACACCATTTTTCATATTAGATGCTGTACCTTGACTCTAACATGCTTATGCTACAACTCCCTGGCAGGGCTGTTAACGCAGACCAGTGACAAGGTTTTGCTTAGGCCAAGGGGAACAAGGAAGTCTGGAAGTTGGGCTGTGCCCAAAGGGACAAGTTAACAGTTGACTCACTGTGCCTGAACACAACAAGAAATGTTCACAAATATAATCACTACTCCCATGGTTTATTCTTCCTGCTCAGTGGAAGGACCCTGGCAGCATTGTTAGCACATATTACAGTAAGGAAGCAACCACTGTGGGTTGCTATAGCGACACAGAAAATAGTTGCAGCTCCAAAGAAAGATCCTCCCCTTCAGCATTTTCCGCTTCCCAAAAGGCAACAGTGGCAGAGAAACCACTGAGAAATAGATGTGCTACTCTTACGTCTCACCTTTACTTCATCTCACCTTTACTTCAAGTAACTTGGTGCAGCATTGTGTTAGGCCAAGAAATTGTTGCTTGCCCAAGGCTGTTCAGTAGGCAACATAGCAAAGCAAGGGCTATTATTTCTTGAAAAATAATTTTTATTTAACTTTTCTCATTAAGCATGCAGTGTATACAGACCCTCCGAGTGTTCCTATTTCCCTGATTTAGAGAAACCGTCCCGGTTCCTGATTTGATCCCAGAATTCCTTAGGATCCCACTTTTCCTTAGGATGTCCCTATTTTCACTAGAGAAATGTTGGAGGGTATGGAGTTATCCGACCCCCGAGCCGTCTGAAGGCAATCCTGTATAGGGAAGCTTTTACGTTTTTATATATGTTGGAAGCTGCCCATGGTGAGTAGGGCAACCCAGTAAGATGTGTGGGGTATAAATAGTAAAATATCATTATGGAAGGGGGTGTCCCTATTTTCATTGGAGAAATGTTGGAGGGTATGGTGTACATGGCCAGAGGACACAAAGTTTACTGGTCAGCATAATGCCACATGAAATCTTGAAATGTTCATAGGCTAACATTTCTGTATTACAAGAAAGATCACTGTCCAGAGGATGAGTAACACAGCCTTCTCTAGTAGTCTGTGTTAACAGTGGCCACCAAGTCTCCACAGACTTCTCTGATTTAATCAGTTCTCTGCATAGCCTGTTAAACTGAGTCAGTTTGAGTCAGTTTCTCAAGGAGACCCAAATTCTGGACTTTTGACCACCAGGCATCCATTGTAAACAGAGAACTATGGTTGCAGTGGTGGGTTTCATGGCTGTTAAGATTTTGCAAGACAATAATAATAATAATAATAATAATAATAATAATAATAATAATAATTTATTATTTGTACCCCGCCCACCTGGCTGGGTTTCCCCAGCCACTCTGGGCGGCTTCCAACAAAGATGAAAAATACACTAAAATGTCACATATTAAAAATTTCCCTGAACAGGGCTGCCTTCAGATGTCTTCTGAATGTCAGGTAGTTGTTTCTTTCCTTGACATCTGATGGGAGGGCGTTCCACAGGGCGGGCACCACTACTGAGAAGGCCCTCTGCCTGGTTCCCTGTAACTTGGCCTCTTGCAGTGAGGGAACCGCCAGAAGGCCCTCGGAGCTGGACCTCAGTGTCCGGGCAGAACGATGGGGGAGGAGACGCTTCTTCAGATATACTGGACCGAGGCCGTTTAGGGCTTTAAAGGTCAGCACCAACACTTTGAATTGTGCTGCAAATGTTCTGGGAACACAGACAGCAAAACCAACTGGGGAAAATGGTGGTATAATTTGTGATTCTATAGCTGATGCCCGATTTTAGACATATTAAGACTAGACTCCTTGAAATCAATGCACAGAGGGACCTTCATGTCCACTGATTTCCACAGGTCTACTCTGATTATCACTTAGTTGTTTGTCCCCCATTTACCGGTACTTTACTCCAGTAACTCCAAAATGGATTTGATTTTTTAGAATGACATTTTGACACTTGCAATTTTGCTTAGTATGTTAATGGCTTTGGCTTTTTAATGGGACTGTCTGTGCTGAGCTGAACTTAAAAGCCAAGGTTTTCATCATGTTGCAAAAGAGGCGCATCTTTACTTGAGGTTGAAAAGTACATATTAGATAAACCAGAATGGCCTTAAAGATGACATTATGAAATGTCAATAATCTGTGGGCTGCAATTCTTTGCATAAGTGCAGCTTGTGAGAAATGGTGCCTTTGCTTCGCATGACATTCCACAGATGATCCGAGGTGGTCTTAATGACCTGGCTGCGCATTGTACTTGCCGTGTGATAGAATCATAGAATAGAATCATAGAGTTGGAAGAGACCACAAGGGCCATCGAGACCAACCCCCTGCCAAGCAGGAAACACCATCAGAGCACTCCTGACATATGGTTGTCAAGCCTCTGCTTAAAGACCTCCAAAGAAGGAGACTCCACCACACTCCTTGGCAGCAAATTCCACTGTCGAACAGCTCTTACTGTCAGGAAGTTCTTCCTAATGTTTAGGTGGAATCTTCTCTCTTGTAGTTTGGATCCATTGCTCCGTGTCCGCTTCTCTGGAGCAGCAGAAAACAACCTTTCTCCCTCCTCTATGTGACATCCTTTTATATATTTGAACATGGCTATCATATCACCCCTTAACCTCCTCTTCTCCAGGCTAAACATGCCCAGCTCCCTTAGCCGTTCCTCATAAGGCATCATTTCCAGGCCTTTGACCATTTTGGTTGCCCTCCTCTGGGCACGTTCCAGTTTGTCAGTGTCCTTCTTGAACTGTGGTGCCCAGAACTGGACACAGTATTCCAGGTGAGGTCTGACCAGAGCAGAATACAGTGGCACTATTACTTCCCTTGATCTAGATGCTATACTCCTATTGATGCAGCCCAGAATTGCATTGGCTTTTTTAGCTGCCGCGTCACACTGTTGGCTCATGTCAAGTTTGTGGTCAACCAAGACTCCTAGATCCTTTTCACATGTACTGCTCTCAAGCCAGGTGTCACCCATCTTGTATTTGTGCCTCTCATTGTTTTTGCCCAAGTGCAATACTTTACATTTCTCCCTGTTAAAATTCATCTTGTTTGTTTTGGCCCAGTTCTCTAATCTGTCAAAGTCGTTTTGAAGTGTGATCCTGTCCTCTGGGGTGTTAGCCACCCCTCCCAGTTTGGTGTCATCTGCAAATTTGATCAGGATGCCCTTGAGTCCATCATCCAAGTCATTGATAAAGATGTTGAATAAGACTGGGCCCAAGACAGAACCCTGTGGCACCCCACTAGTCACTCTTCTCCAGGATGAAGAGGAACCATTGATGAGCACCCTTTGGGTTCGGTCAGTCAGCCAGTTACAAATCCACTGAGTGGTAGCATAGTCAAGACCGCATTTTACCAGCTTCTTTACAAGAATATCATGGGGCACCTTGTCAAATGCCTTGCTGAAATCAAGGTAGGCTACATCCACTGCGTTCCCTTCATCTACCAGGCTTGTAATTCTGTCAAAAAACAAGATCAGGTTCGTCTGACATGACTTATTTTTCAGAAATCCATGCTGACTATTGGTGATCACAGCATTCCTTTCTAGGTGCTCACAGACTGTTTGCTTAATGATCTGCTCCAGAATCTTCCCTGGTATTGATGTCAGAGTGACTGGGCAGTAATTATTTGGGTCCTCTCTTTCCCCCTTTTTGAAAATAGGGACAACATTTGCCCTCCTCCAGTCTGCCGGGACTTCGCCTGTTCTCCAGGAATTCTCAAAGATGACTGCCAGTGGTTCTGAGATCACATCTGCCAGTACTTTTAATACTCTTGGATGCAGTTAATCTGGCCCTGGAGACTTGTACTATCTCCCTAGTTATTCTTGTACTATCTCCTTAGTTATTCTGGGCTGTGTTTCCTCTGCTGAATCATTTGCTCCAAATTCTTCAGGTCGGGCATTGTTTTCTTTATCGGAGAAGACTGAGGCAAAGAAGGCATTGAGGAGTTCAGCCCTTTCTGTGTCCCCTGTTTGCATTTCACCATCTTCTCCTCTGAGTGACCCCACTGTTTCTTTGTTCTTCCTTTTGCTACGAACATACCCATAAAAGCCTTTTTTTTTGTTGCTTTTAACCTCTCTAGCAAGCCTGAGTTCATTCTGTGCTTTAGCTTTTCTGACTTTGTGTCTACACGTGCTGGCTATTTGTTTGAATTCCTCTTTGGTGGTTTCCCCCCTTTTCCATTTTTTGTACACATCCTTTTTTATTCTTAACTCAGTTAAAAGTTCTTTAGATAGCCACTCTGCCTTCTTTAGGCACCTTCCATGTTTCCGTCTCATTGGTATTGCCTGAAGTTGTGCTTTTACTATCTCCCTCTTAACAAACTCCCAGCCATCATGAACTCCCTTTCCTTTTAGTATTACTGTCCATGGGATCTCACCCAGCACTTCCCTAAGTTTTATGAAGTCGGCTTTCTTAAAGTCAAGAAATTGAGTCCTAGTATGCTTGGCTGCTCCTTTCCGCTGTATAGTAAACTTCAGAAGAGCATGATCACTCGCGCCTAATGATCCTTCCACTTCTACCCCACTAACCAGGTCATCAACATTGGTTAGGACCAGATCTAAAATGGCTGTTCCTCTTGTTGCTTCTCCCACTTTCTGGACAATGAAGTTGTCTGCAAGGCCAGTGAGGAATCTGTTTGACCTTATGCTCTTGGCTGAGTTTGACATCCAACAAATATCCGGGTAATTGAAGTCCCCCATTACTACTATTTCCCTTCCTTTTGCATGCTTGGCCATCTGTTCCAGGAAGGCATCATCTATGTCCTCCGTTTGGCTTGGGGATCTATAGTAAACTCCCACAGTGAGGTCACTGTTATTCTTCTCTCCCTTAATTTTGACCCAAATGCTCTCACTTTGGCTTTGAGGTTCTAAATCTTGGATCTCTTCACAGGTATACATATCCCTGACATATAACACCACTCCTCCTCCTTTTTTGTCTGGTCTGTTTCTCTGAAATAGATTGTATCCCTCCATTATTACATTCCAATCGTGGGACTTATCCCACCAGGTTTCAGTGATGGTAGCCCCCGCCCTCTGCCTCTGAGGGCTACCCAACTATTGGAAAGCTTTTATCACACATACAGTGAAACAGAAGCCACTGGCTGCCTCTTTCCTAGAAGTAGTTCACCAGACCTACATACATCAGCATCGTGGCAGGTGGGTTGATCTTGCTTACTGTGAAGGTGAGATGTGAAGTCCTGGGGAGGTTGATGCAGTGCAAACACGCCAGCTTACCCAATCTGGTACTCCTGACGCTACAGTACTTTCACCGCACCAGCCTCTCCACTGCCTT